>NC_140581.1:849117317-854910886 GCF_964204655.1 Triturus cristatus
CACACACACACACACACACACACACACACACACACTCACTCACTCACTCACTCACTCACAAAAAGGCTTCGGTCACGCCTTCGCCTCCGGGCCTAAGCAAGACCAAAGACACTGCTTCCCACACCGCACCTTCGAGACTGGTAAAGAAGCCGATTTAAGCCTTCCTGCGGCTCGGGCTCAAGCCAGCCCACTGTCGGTGCCGATAAACTCTCTTCGGCACCGAAAAGGAAAATGACCTCCGCTTCGACACCGGGCCCCGCACCGAAACACTCTGTGTCGAAACCCAGCTCCAGCTCCTCGGTACCGACACCATCTACGGCACCAACAAAAGCACACAAGGCCACCGGCACCTCGAAGCCAAAATCCATCTCGGCACCTACCAAACAATCATTCCAAGCATAGTTCCAAACAACAAACCAGCACGGATAAAGCCAAAAAACCAACAGCCCGACGCCTTTGGCGTCGACGGACCAACCAACCTCACCAGAACTCTTTACACCGGATCCATTACAAAAAACACTAACCAAGGATCCTAAGACCGGACATTTGATGCTCTCCATCATAAACAGCTGGAGAAACCTGCTCCGCCTCCACCTCCAAAGAGGAAGGACTCTGCTACCTCCCCTTTCAGAATACCTTCCCCAGCATCACCGCCCCCTCCACCACCACCTTCTCCGCCCCCACCTCCTCATTCCCCAACACCCTCTCCGGATGTTGATGATGATGATGATCAGGGGGATCCATATGATGACATAGGAGACGTGCCCCAAGATTTACCTACAGGGGACCCCACTCCCACAGGCTCCCCAACCCATGGGACGATTATAATATCCCTGACATCCCTAACGTCCCACAGGATGATCTCTACCCTTCCAGACCTTCCCCACCAGAAGACTCACTGGGGTTCAACCATCTACTACAAAGGGCGGCACACTATCACGGGTAAGATCTCCATACCGACCCCGTGGAGGAGGATTTCCTCCTCGATACGTTTGACACCACACATAGGACTACCTCCATATTGCCTATGCTCAAGGGAGTTATAAAACATGCGCCAGAGGTCTTTAAAGACCCAGTCAGAGCCAGGGTCATTAACCCGCGCATTGAAAAGAAATATAAATCCGCCCCTACAGATCCCTCCTACATCAGAGGGCCAGTGCCACTAGATTCTCTGGTAGTGTCCACAGCACGTAAAAGGGCCAACTCCCAAGCGTCGGGCGTAGCACCACCACCTGACAAATAGTCTAAACTCTTGGACGCATCAGGCAAGCGTACTGCATCCCAAGCTGCCAAGATATGGTGTATCGCTAATACACAAGCGCTACTAGCCAGGTATGACAGGGCCCATTATGACGAATTAGAAGCCATAATGCAAAATCTCCCTGATAAATACAAACCTAGGGCCAACGAGCTAATTCAGGAGGGCAAAACCATTACTAATACCTCCATACGTTGTGCCCTAGATGCAGCAGACACAGCCTCCAGGGCCATCAATACTAGTGTCCTCCTCCCTCGCCATGCCTGGCTAAGGATCTCAGGTTTTAAACCGGAGGTACAAGCCTCCATCCTCAACCATCCCTTTGACCAGGAACATCTGTTTGGCCCAAAAGTGGATGAGGCCCTAGAAAAGATGAAAAAGGACGCAGACACGGCAAAACCCATGGGAGCCTTACAATCGCACCCTCCCAGGCGCTCCTTTCGCTGCTCTTCCTTTCGGAGCACATCCAGAGGCTACTCCTCCGACACCGCTTCCACCCCATATAAGGCCCCTACCCAGTCCACCTTTACAAGGGGCTACCAAAGGGGCGGCTACAGGGGCAACAATAACAAAGGCAGAGGCAAGACAAACACCGCCCGCTCTGCCACCGCACCTACCCAATGACTTCCCTCCACTCCCCCCAGACCATCCCACTCCGGTCGGGGGCAGACTCCAAAATTTCCTCCCCGTCTGGGCTACCATCACCTCAGACAAATGGGTAACACAAATAATTCGGTCAGGCTACTGCCTAGAACTAATATCTACCCCCCCAAACATTCCACCCAGACAACGCCCAATGTCACAAGAACATCCAACACTACTAAAGCAGGAGGTAATCTCCCTCCTACAGAAAAGGGCGATAGAACTCGTTCCTACCAACCAACGAAATATGGGGGTCTATTCCCTATATTTTTTCATACCAAAAAGGGACGAGACTCTGCGGCCCATCCTAGACCTCCGGCCCCTGAACAGATACATACACTCAGACCATTTTCACATGGTAACGCTTCAGCAAGTACTTCCACTGCTTTCCCAAAACGACTTCCTGACCACTTGAGACCTAAAAGACGCCTATTTCCACATTCCAGGGCACAACGCTCACAGGAAGGTCCTCAGATTTGTAGTGGACGGCCAACACTACCAATTCAAAGTACTCCAGTTCGTAGTCACAACAGCACCACGAGTATTCACCAAGTGCCTAGTAGTAGTGGCAGCACACCTCAGGAGACAACACATCCATGTCTTCCCATATCTAGACGACTGGCTAATAAAAGCCAGTTCATACAGCCAGTGTGTACAACACACGCATGCCACTATCCAGCTACGTCACCAACTGGGCTTCACAGTAAACCACGCAAAGTCCCATCTACAACCATCCCACATAAAACAATACATCGGTGCCACCAGAGACACCTCAAAAGCTCTAGCCTACCCCAATCCTGCCAGGATTACAAGCATTCAGGCTCTACGCGCAAAATTCATGGCACAACACTCCCTTCCAGCTCGAGTGTTTATGCAACTAATAGGGATTATTTTATGGCCTCTTGCATCTTCATAGTACCTCACGCAAGACTCCAGATACGTCCTCTCCAAGAGTGCTTAGCGCGCCAATGGAACCAGGCCCAAGGTCATTTAACAGATCTGGTGTTGGTGGACGGTCGTACCCATCGCTCTCTGCAGTGGTGGACCACCACAAACCTTTCCAAAGGTCGACCGTTCCTGGACCCAGTTCCCCAGATAGTACTAACAGACGCATCGGTCTCCGGCTGGGGAGCTCCTCTATTACATCTCACCATGCAGGGCACATGGACACCTCAACAGAAGTTACTCCATTTCAACCATCTGGAGTTACTAGCAATCTTCTTAGCCCTAAAATCTTTTCAAACACAGATTTCAGGCAAGGCAGTCCTAATCCGCACAGACAACATGATAGCCATATACTATATTCAAAAACAAGGCGGCACACACTCTCCACAGCTCTCTCAGCTAGCACAGAGCATATGGTGATGGGCCATACCCCAGAAAATCTTTCTCCTAGCTCAGCATATCCCAGGAGTCCAAAACACTATGGCAGATCTGCTCAGCACACAAACACAACAAATCCACGAGTGGGAACTCCACCCACAAGTTCTACACCCGTACTTTCAAATGTGGGGGCATCCACAGATAGACCTCTGCGCCACCCACGAAAACACCAAATGCCCAAGCTTCGCCGCCAGATATCCACACCCATTGTCCAAAGGAAATGCGATATGGATGAACTGGTCAGGCAGATTTGCGTACGCTTTTCCGCCTCTCCCACTCATTCCACTAGTGGTGTGCAAACTACAGCAACACTCCCTCACACTAATCCTAGTAGCTCCAACTTGGGCCAGACAACCGTGGTACACCACACTGCTGGAACTATCTGTAGTACCACACCAAACATTACGCCTCTCTCCACACCTCTTAACCCAGAACCATGGAGAGATCAGACACCCGGCCCCAGGTCAGCTCAACCTTGCGATCTGGCTCCTGAAATCCTAGAATTCGGTTATCTAAATCTTCCCCCTGACTGTATGAACGTCACCAAAGAAGCTAGGCGACCCACCACTAGGGCGTGCTATGCCGCCAAGTGGAAACGTTTTGTTGTCTATTGTCACAACACCATCAATCCCCTAGATGTCTCCATTCAACACATCATAGGCTACTTACTCCACCTACAAAGGTGCAATCTAGCCTATACGTCCATTCGCCTGCACCTCGCAGCCATAGCAGCTTACCTACAAAACAGGCAACATCTATCACTCTTTAGAGTACCTGCCATTAAAGCCTTCATGGAAGGCCTTAAAAGAATAATTCCCCCCAGAGTGCCACCCTCACCTGTGTGGAACCTAAATATCGTTCTCACCAGACTAATGGGGCCTCCCTTCGAACCACTACACAAATGTGAACTCCAATTTTTAACGTGGAAAACCGCTTTTCTTGTAGCCATCACTTCCCTCGGAAGGGTCAGTGAGATACAAGCACTTACCATTCAAGAACCTTTTCTACAAATGCACCATAACAAAGTTGTTCTCCGTACCAACCCCAAATTCATCCCTAAAGTCATTTCTCCCTTTAACCTAAACCAATCTGTAGAGCTACCAGTATTCTTCTCGCAACCACAGACCGTTGCAGAAAGAGCTCTCCACACACTAGATGTCAAACAAGCCTTACTCTACTACATCAAGAGAACACAACCTTTCCGTAAGACCAAACAACTGTTTGTCTCTTTCTCTCCACCACACAAGGGCAACCCCATCTCCAAGTTGGGGATAGCTAGGTGGATTGTCAAATGCATTCAGATTTGCTACCACAAAGCAAAACAAACGCTATCCATTCCCCCTAAAGCCCATTCTACACGTAAAATAGGGGCTTCAATGGGTTTTCTAGGAAACATCCCATTAGATGATATTTGCAAAGCAGCTACATGGTCAACACTGCACACTTTCACTAAACACTATTGTGTAGATGTGCAAACTAAGCAACAGGCTAGTGTGGGCCAGGCTGTACTCAAAACATTATTTCAAACCACTGCAACAGATATGGGTGGACGCCGCTAAGGATGGGTACTGCTATATAATCTATGCACAAGTGTGTAATCTGCAGCTCATATGCCTCGAACAGAATATGCTACTTACCAGTATGCATCTGTTCTTGGCATGTAGAGCTGCAGATCTACACACGCCCACCCGCCTACCTTTATCTGTTCCAGTTTATCTTATTTAGATACTACACACATGGGCCTCTTCACTGTTATTACTACGGTCCATCTTTCCCTGCTGGCGAAAAACAATCTGAGGATGGAGCCGATGCCCATGCGCAATACGATCCAAAGGAGGAGTCGCCGACCTCATGACTTCCAAAGACTTTCCAAAATGAAAAACAACTGCAAACATCCGGGCCCAACACCAGATGGCGATCTATGCACAAGTGTGTAGATCTGCAGCTCTACATGCCAAGAACAGATGCATACTGGTAAGTAGCATATTTCTTCCCAGTTATAACGTCCCTGTAACCTTTTTGTTTTTTTTAAGTGAATGTATAATTATTTTCACCCAAAAAAAATCTAAGGTTACAGGGACACTATAGTTGGGCTCAGATTTCACCCGTAAAAAAACGGAATATTCATCAGTTATCGTTACCTGAGCGAACTAGAACGTACGCCACCGCTATGCACTGCTTATGACCTCACATATTACATCACTCATGACATGGCATGGCAGTGCTTCCACATTAAAGCTTAATCTGTTACCTTTACGAGTGCCTATTAAATCTGCACTACTACCTTTTGTTTAGGTGAATGTTGTTGTTTATATTGCAAAATTAATTCTTGTATCCTTTTTCCCCCCAGTCGGCCATCAACCCATCACTAGACAAAGTACTAGAAGCACAGCCTGAAAAGAAAGACCTTATCCTAGACGAAATGAAGCAGATTCTTACACCCATGGCTCAGAAGTAAGAATGTTAATTTCTCTATTTTTTGATTGGATAATTGTCGAAAAGTGCCCCTTTTTGACATGATCACCCACATGTCTTGCTTGGTATCTGATGCAATTCTGACAGAAGTGCACTGGGTTCCTGCTATCCAGGTCCCCAGTGCCAGATCTCTTTCCTTAAAACTGCACAATTGTTCGCCCAATTGGTAATACCTTTAGCACTCCCCTGTAAGTCCCTAGTAAATTTATACCCAGGGATACCTAGGGCAAGGAGGCTAAAGGCTAAAGAGGGTCCCTAAGGGCTGCAGCATGTATTGTGCCACCGTAAGGGAGCCCTCAGCATCAGCATGCAAACTGCCAATTTCGGCTGATGCTGACACGACATGGCGCACCTCATGTGTGCCATACCTGCAGACACTGCATGTAGTATAGGTAAGTCACCCCTATAGTAGGTCTTACAGCCCTAAGGCAGGGTGCATTATACTTGATGTGTGGACATATCTCCATGAGCAGATATGCCCCTGTGATGTCGAAGTCGATTCTTAAATATTGCAACTTAACAGGAAAGCCATTTTAAGTGCATGTGCTGGACACTGGTAAAAACTAGTTTCCCAGCTACATGGTGGCTTCACTGAAACTAGGGGTGTTTGGTATTAAACATCTCCTTTTAATAAACCCACACTGATTCCAGTGATGGATTTATTAATACATGCACCCAGAGGGTACCTTAAAGTTCCCTCTAAAAACCTACCGACTACTAGTGTGCTGTCTGACTGGTGGAGACCAGCCTTCCACCACCGACCGGTTTCTGACCCTCTGCAGGTGAGAGTCCGCGCTCTGAGGGCAGGACCCGTGCCTGCTCTGGCTAGAGGTGTTGTCGCTGCCTCCAAACAGGATGGCTAAGTGATCAGCATATCAAGGCAGGAGGCTTCAAACACCTTTGATTTGCAACCCAAGGCTTACCCAGACGGGAAATGGCACTGCCTGCCTCATTTGTCAGCAGGACAGGCTGGATAATTAGCTAGTCAGTAGGCTTGTTCACCTCTGTGAGAAAGTGCCTCTTTTTGCATGGTTAGCCCCCACTTTTTGCCTGGTTTTGATGTGGTTTCAATTGTAGTGTACAGGGCCCCTGCCGACCAGGTCCCCTGTGCCAGTGCTTCTTCCCCAACATATATCCACAATTAGTACTTCTGACCCCTGCAATTCCCTAGTAAATGGTACACTAGGTACCTAGGGCTTGGGAGCTGAAGAAGGTCCCTTGGACCCCCCTCAATGGGACCATGCCACTGCCCTTGCAGCTTACATGCCCCTGTGAGGTAGAAAACAAAGTCATCATGGGACCCTGCCTGGGTGCCATTCCAGCCAGTGCTACCTGAAGGGATAGGTAAGTCACCCCTCTAGCAATCCTCACAGACCTAAGAATGGGTGCACTATACACAGGTGAGGGCAGATATGCCCCTACAATATTTGGGTCCATTCCTTAATATAAGTGCCAGTGAAGCCTTAGAGAGTACATGGGCTGGAAACTCGACAACTCAAGTTCCACAGCACCATGATGGCTTCACTGAACAAAGGAGTGTTTGGTACCAAACTACTCCTCTCACTAAATCCACACTGATGCCAGTGTGAGAATTATTGTAGTTTGTACTCAAAGGGCACCTCAGAGGTGCCCCCTGAAAACCTACCAACCCTGGTGGGGTCTCTGACCTGCTGTAGGCAGGCAGCCAGCCACCACCACACAAGTTTCTGGACTCTTGGGTGGAGAGCCCCCGCTCTCTGGGACCAGAAGCAATGCACATCCTGGGCCTCTCCAGGATGGGCAGTGCTCGAAGGGGAAGCTTCAAAGGCCTACCGCCCTTGTAATGTGCTCTCCTCCTCCCCCCCACCCCCCCCCCCCCCCTCCACCACACCCATGGCAGCCCCGGTGTACACCTCCCCTTCTAATTGGGGCTAGGTCTACCCCTTCCCAGAAGACGGTGGCATAATTGAGGGTGTAGTCCCCCCAGGTAAGGTGCTCATTGGCCCTACCTGCTACTCCCCTAAAACGCCCCTAAATTTAGTATTTAGGGGGCACCCCAGAACTGGAAAATAGATCCTCAACGACCTAAGAAGGAAAAAGACACCCCTTCAGAGAAGACTGAAGACGGCGACTGCGTTGGCCCCAGCCCAGCGTTGGCCCCAGCTTCTGTGAAGCTGCAGACCGGTCTTGCAGCCAGCGACCTGTGAAAGCCCTGGGAGGACTGCTGCCTTTGAAAAAGACTCCAATCTCCCTTGGTGTTGTTTCCAGAAGAAACAACCTCAAGGGCTCCAGATCCAGCTGGAACCGCGATCCCTGCCCACTCTGCACCCGACGCCCACGGCCTGAGTCTGAGTGGCCCACCTGACCAGTAAACTCTACCCAGCGATGCTGACCTAGAGTCCAGCATTGGCTGACCACTCCTGACCTCCACGACACCACCTCCAGACTGAATCCAGAGGCTCCCCCTGACCGCGACCGGCTCCGGTAAGAAGACTCCAAGTTCTAAAGGCACCCCTGCACCCTTAGCCCCTGAGCCTTGGTGAGCTGAACCAACAGTGCCCCACGACCCCCTACATCTCTACTTACCCCTGCTGTTCTTGGTCTCCCTCTTGCAACCTAGGGTGCAACGCCTGCAACCTGTTTGTCAAAAAAAGAAACTCCATTGAAAAGCACTGGGTGCCCGATGCTGATTTTGAACCCTGCACCTGGCCACCCATGTGCCTCTAGTGTTGTATGTTTGGTGCTGCTTTGTGGCCCTCTCCCTGTACTAACCCCCAAAGCTTGGTCCCTGTAACCGATCCACTTACCTGGAAGCAGTGTGGCTCCAGGCACCGTCCGTCTTCATTGAAAAGCATTGGACAGAACTCTGACTTTGAACTCTGCACCAACCGCCCCTGTGTAGCTGGTGGTGCAGTTTTGGTACTCAGCTGACCCTTGCAAACAAAGTAATTTTTTTCTATAATTGGTGTGGATCTCCTTTTTGAGTTGTGTGTCTATTAGTCCTTATTGTGCAATAAATGTATTACACTCCTCCGTGTTCGTCCTAAGGCTGCTCACCCTCACTACCATCAATAGAGCACTTTGGGTTTTACATTGAGCCCTGTACACTCCTGGGAACCCCTGTACTCTGTGCAAGGTATAACCACCTAGTGAGTATACCATATACAGAGCAAGCTTCCTACACCCTCTCGGGCTAGTTTCACCCCTAAGCTGGGCTACCTCATGTGAACACAGATTTTAGAATTCCACCATCCTAGTTTTGGCGGAATTAGGTTCTCTGGGTCAGGGTTATGCCCACTTCCCACAGGAAGTGGTCATATAGAGGGTGTAGATACCTGAAAGATAAGTAGCCCATTGGCTACTATCTGTTGGGGAAAGCTGGCTCGCTCTTTACACAATATACCTCTTTTTGGTATATGATATAGAGAGTCCAGGTATCTCCTACTAGTGGACAGGACTTGCTTTAACAATCCCATGATGCACTTTTTGTGGTAGTGTGGTCTGTAGGAAAGTTACCCTTTTTGACATGGTACTCTCACTTTGTGCCTGATAACTGATGTGATTTTCAACTGGAAGTGTACTGGGTTCCTGCTAACCAGGTCCCCCGTGCCAGAGCTCTTTCCCAAAACTGTACAATTATTTCCCCCAATTGGCTAAACCTTTAGCACTCCCTGTAAGTCCCTAGGGAGTACCTAGGGCCATAGGGGCATCACATGAATTGTACCACCATAAGGGACCACTTACTAAGCACATGCAAGGCTTTCATTGCAGGCTGTGTGTCTTTGGTGCAGACAAAAGTAAAAACACAACATGTCATACATCTGTGTGCCATGTCCCCTACCACTGCCTGTCATATTTGTAGGTCACCCCTACAGCAGGCCTGACAGCCCTAAGGCAGGGTGCTTATTTATTACTTGCATGAGCAGATATGCCCCTGTGCTGGTCTGTCCTATGTTGCCAGTATAAGTGACCAGGGAAGCCATTTTAAAACATGTACTGGACACTGGTGAAAACTAGTTCCCCAGCTACATGATTACTTCACTGACGATAGGGATGTTTGGTATCAAACACCTTGGATTGATAAACCCACACTGATTCCAGTGTTTGATTTATCAATACATGTACCCAGAGGGCACCTCTGAGTAGCACCGCCTGAATATCTGGTGTGGCTGCTGACTGGTCTCTGACAGCCTGCCACCAGGAGGCTCAGAACAAAGGCCTGTCCGGCAAGAGGAGGTGCCCCTTTTTGACATAGTTTTTTGCCCAGTGCATGGTGTGATTTCGACTGAAGTTGCAGTGGGTCCCTGCTAACCAGGTCCCCAGTGTCTGAACTCTTTCCCAAAAATGTGCAATTGTCCCCCAATTGGCTAAAACTTAAGCACCCTCTGTGTCCCTTGTAAATGGTACCCTGGTATCTAGGGCACGAGGTACTAAAGGGGGTTCCTAAGTGCTGCAGCACAAATTGTGCCACTCTAAAGAACCCCTCAGGAAACACATGCATGACTGCCATTGCAGGCTACATATCTTGGTGCAGACAAAAGTTAAAACACAACATGTCATACATCCCTATGTGCCATGTCCCCTACCACTGCATATGTTATTTGTAAGTCACCCCGACAGCAGGCCTGACCGCCCTAAAGCAGGGTGTTTAACATCATATGTGAGGCCATATCTGCATGAGCAGATATGTCCCTGCACTGGTCAGTCCTATTACTGCCAGTACAAGCATGCCTCAAGCATCCTGAAAATTTTACTAGACCCGCAGGTCTAGTGACTTAAATAATCTACTCGACCTAATTATAATGCTCTTGAACCATAAACTTATTTCAGGTTTACGTGATCCTGTGCAAGTATTTTAATTCACTGAAAAGCCATTTTCTTCTTTATCACATATGAGAGCACCTTCAAATACGCAAGTTCAGCATGTCTGCTGTACAGAAAACTCTTGTTTGGTTTAATAGACTAAACTTTTGTTCCATATATAATACAAATCTAGCCACATATAAGATACACATGACCGCTGACTTGCCTCAGTTGATTAACTTCGTTGTCGTCATTGAGGGCGTAGGAATGTTTCTCAAATCATGTTTAAAAAAAGTCACTTCTAATAAATACATAACTAAAGTATAAAGTAGCAGCACACTGTGGATTGCAATCAGTGGATTTAACATTGAAATGGCCACATAATTTCCCCCTGACGTGGTTTTAAAACTATATAGTGTACAATGTCTGGAAATCGTGTTTCTTCAAATATTTGCACATCACCAAGTAAAGTGTTTTGGTTTTGCTCTTATGTAAATTTTTGTTTGCATCACACCTCTGAATTACAAAAAAAAAGTTCTTTCATGTTTCCTGATACATTTTTAAATACTTTTACTATTCATTTACAAGCTGTTTAAATGTTGTTAGGAAAAAAACCTGACTTTTTACAGCTTCTTGTTTCGCAATTATTGTCAGATAACTCACTTGACAAAAAGCACTAACCATAATAAAAAAATAATTAAACACCGTTTTCCGGGAACAGATTAGCAATAATTAGTAAAAACACAAACTGACTTTTAACCTCTGCCCTTGAACAGACAGTGTGATAAGTTGGCCTGGCATATGCTGGTCACTAGTTATAGTGGCCACTTTGCACCAGTCCAATTCGACTCTTATGGTAGATAGGTTTAAGACAACCTGTTAAAGAAAGCTATCCTAGTGGTAGCTGTGGAGAGCAGCCTTCAGGCTAAGTCTCTGAGGAATGTAAAGCAGCTTGTTTTACCTTATAATCTCTTCAATTATCAAATGAAAGGACACCACACAGGTATATATATCAAATATATCTGTATTTATTTCTAGACACACTCTACTAATCTCTTTGAGATTAGAAGCCAGGAACACATTAAAATATCAACGTTTCACAATAAGTTAAGCACAAATATGGCTGGGGCCCTAGGGGCGTACCAGACCATATACTAAAAAAGAGGGTTAAGAAAGTCGACTTGCAAATGACAAGGCCTAGGGCCTGTAGAATCCCTGGGGCTTTACCACTGCAGTGAAAGCAGGTAAGTAATCGACCCACGGGAGACGCATGCAGTGTGTGAACACAGCCGCTGGTTCCCTATTGATTATAATGGAGCAAGTAGCGGTTTGATTTTTAAAGTTTTAGGGTACTTCGAGGAAGTCTACAAGCAAGCCAATTTCAAGGTAAGGAATTAGAGGGCCAACACACACACTAGGGCACCGGAGTGCACGAGTTACCTCACCCAGGGAAGCCGGGTGCATAGGTGTCTTTTGGTGTCGGGTCGCGTTGCTGTTTTCTATGGAGACCACAGAAGACTTGCTGCTTGCGTCGACTGAAGAAGTGTCCGGTGGAATCCAACGGTGGATTCGAGATGCAGATGACCTGAAAATTGAAGGGACAGTGTTCACAGTCACTTGCCAGTGACCGGGGGCCAGGAAGCTGGTTGCCCACGGAAGTCGGGTGATTTCAGGTGATCAAGGGTGTTTTGACTCTTTGCTCACGAGGTCCAGGAAGGATCGACGATGACCAGCAGCTGGATTCGGAGTGTCCCACGACGTCTGCAGCTTACTGAGGTGTCGGCAACCGGATTGGAGCCAACAAGCCTTGGCAACAGCAAGTCTTGTGGAAATCGAAGGTCAGCGTTGCAGACCAGCAAGGTCTGAGGGACTCACCCAACGAGGGTGAGTGAGGGCAGGCCTGGAGCAACCAGGGGAGCCCTTTGAGTTGATAAAGTCTTCGGGGGACCCTCAAGCCAACGGGCAAGGGATCGAGAAGACGCCTCTTGAGGAAATGCTTCACAGGAGCCCATGGTCACTCGGGACGGGGTAGGCCTCTGATTTTCGCTGCAAAACCTGCTGGAGGCTTGGGCCACAAAATGGTCCAATGCACAAGTTTGTAGAACGCCGTGAAGGGGTTGCACTCGACAATAGTGCACGGTACCCGGGTATTGATGTTCCTCGTCACTCGTGGAGTCCACTTGCCTCAGCTCTGCTGGGGACTCACAATGGCCGTCGAAGTCAGGAAATCCACTTCCGGGGCTGCAGGGACTTCGAACTCCGGCGGGAGCGGGAAAGTTTGCGACCGTTGATTAGAGTTTCTGGTGCCTGCCAAGCAGGAGAGAAACTCCTTGACTCCAAGGGAGATTCTTCTGTCTTCCAAAGGTAGTGGACCGTCGAAGGGCCAGGATTGTTCGTTGTAGAGCGTCGTCCAGGGTTATCTGCGTTGCAATGGCAAGGTTTGCTATCTTATACTGAAGATAGGGGAGGGACTAGCTCTATGACCACTCCTCTAGGAGGGTCAGGGTAGGGGGTGGTTACACCCACTTCCCTTTGTCCAGTTTCGCGCCAGAGCAGGGACAGGTAGCCCCTGAACCGGTTTGAACTGGCATATGCACAGAGGAGCCTACTGCTCCCCCAGTGCAGGACTTCAAAGCACTCTAGGAGTGTACCCACCCAGCCCCAATACACTAAATCCTGTCTGGAAGGTGGTGACACCTCCCTGTGACAGGATGTCTTTTGTTGGGCTTCCTCCACTGCGAGTTTCACTCAGCAGCAGGAGGGCAGCCCAGTGTCTGTGCTGGTGGCATCCATTTTGTGATGCCAGGGCTCTTTCAGATTTGTCGTTTTACTACAGTGGGTACATGTCGTCCCCTCTAGAAGGGTGGGATCATGCTCCCACATCATGGACTGATGTGGGGGTATGATTCCAAGTTGTTTGACACCAAACACGACATGTTTTGATGCAGTCATTCCAAAGTTAGCATTTTAATGCACTTAAGAGTATATGGTTTAACCGCATCCACAAACGGCCATAAGAATAGACTCTGCCAGCTGTAGAGGGTCCCTGCTCATGCAGAGGCACCCCATCACATTGTAAACCAAGCACCCTGCCCTCAGGATTGATGGGGCCTGCCATAGGGTTGGCTGATAGGTTTATATGTGTGTGTATGGTGAGATATAGAAACCTATACCTCTGTGAGGAGTGCTAACACTACCTCACCCAGGCTGCAGTAGCAGGCCTGTGGTGTCAGATTTAGTCTGCTTCCCAGGGGTGGCATAATACATGCTTCAGCCCCTGGTAGGCCTGTGAAGTACCTATGCCCTAGGTACCTAAGGTACCATATACTAGGGACTCATAAGGTCCCACAGTATCCAATCACTAGTGCATCTAGTATGCACTCAAAGTCGTTTAGAGAGAACAGAGACTGGGGCCCTGATTAGCAGGGACCCAGCCAGACTATAGCCAGAAACCAGTGTATACATCAGAAAAAAAGTGCACATCCTACTCTCCTACAGACAGCAAATGTCTGTCGAGACAAAAACTAGATTTAAAGGTGTCTTTATTGCTCATTTACTTTCCACATGAACAGAACACCTGTTACTTTCAGCTTAAGTTAACTCACCAGCACGGACGAGTAAATGCTAAAAAATAGCTCGACCTGATAAAATCTCGCTCGCTATTGTGAGTCAGCGACTGGATTTTTCGAGGCCTGACAAGTGACCAGGGAAGCCATCTTAAACCATGTACTGGACACCGGTGAAAACGTGTTCTCAAGCAATATGATGGCTTAATTGAAAATAGGGACGTTTGGTACCAAACATCTTGTCGTGATAAACCCACACTGGTGCCAGTGTTGGATTTTTCAAAACATGAACTCAGAACCTGAAACCTACCAGCCTCTGGTGTGCTTGCTGACTGGATTCTGCCAGTCTGCCTCCTGAGAGAGGTTTCTGACTTCCTAGGGTGAGAGCCTTTTGCTCACAGGAGGTCAGGAGCTAAAGCCTGTCCGGGAAGAGGGTGCAACACCCCCTCCTACATGGATGACCTGCTGATTAGCCTCCTTGGGCTTGCGAGCTTCAAAGAAGCCACCACTTTTGGAATACAAATCTGGCTCCCTTCACAGGAGAGGAAGCCACCCCCCTGTCCAGGGCCCACCTAACAGCTGGAAAGATGGGAAAATCATCAAGTCAGGTAGGCGTGCTACCCACAGGCTAATACGATCCCCAAGGTGGGCTAGCTGAGCGATGGACACAAATTTTCAGAGGTAGCCATCTTTGTGATTGCATACTTTGTAATTCTGGGACTGGGTTATATCCACTTCCCTCAGGAAGTGGTCATATAGGGGGTGTAGTGAACCCCAAAGGTCAGGAGCCCATTGGCTACTACCCTACACTCTCCAAACACCCCTAAATTCAGTATTCAGGAGAGTCCCTGGCACCAGAGAAGCAGATTATGACGACCTAAGAAGAGAAAGGACACCGAAGAGCCACAAAAGCAGAGAAGACTGAGGAGAGCACCTGACTTGTCCCCAGGCCCGTTGGCCTGTCTGCAGCCCTCGACGAAAACTTCGCCAAAGTTGACTCATCCTGCAGCTGAGACTCTAAAAACTTGTGAGCATTGCCTGCCTTCGAAAAAGACACGTGGTTTCCCATGAACAGTGGACCGGACCTGCAACCGTGGGGGTTGGGGGGGCGATCCCGGGGGGGGAGTCAGGGGTAGGAAGGGGGAAGGAGCAATCTGTGTATCACTGTTCACGCTGCCTCTGTTATGAGTTCTTCTTTTGAATTGTAGGTAACTCATCTGTTTTTGACGCCTAAGTTGTGTGAGCGATATAAGTTTGCATGTACGGCTAAGTGGCTGGTATACGGTGGCAACTGCCCCTTCTCAAGTGACGACACCAGAACTGATAAGGACAATGTAGCCGGCTCCTAAGCGGGTGGTGGTTGGTACATAACCCGAATGCAGGTTATATTACCTTGACTGCAGGCGCGGCTTAACAATCTGTACATGCTTATGAATCTCTGTGTGTAATGTATGCTGCCGTAACATGTATTCTTCTACCAAAATAACAAAACAATAAAAACAGATTTGCAAAATAAAAACAGTGTACCGGACCTGTTCAGCAGAAACTGCAAAAAAGAAGACTGAGGCCTCTGGAACAGACCAAACCCGACACCTGAAGCAACCACTGCACTGTTGCCTAAGGCCCACTTTTAACTGGGCAAACGTTGCTAACCAGGTTCTCCAGGCCTCCAGAGCTCGAGTTTCATGGCTTCACCCCTCCTGGACTTCTCAACGTCACCTGCAGCCTCTGCGTGCAGGCCGCCTCTACTAGGACTGCTCCTTAAGGAAAAACACAACACCTAAAGACACCTCTGCACATGTCGCCCCTGGGCCTTGGAGAAACAGACCAAAGGTGTCCCCCGACCCAGAGCATTTGCAAAACCTGAGCCCACTTGCTGGTTCAGCCTAACTGGCTTCCTAGCCAGAGCCAGGAGCCTCTTCTTACAGAGACCGATCCCTATTGAAACGCATTGGGCTCCCAACGCTTATTTGCACCGTGCACCTTGCCGACCTCGTGCCGCTGCTGGTGTACTGTTGGTGCTGCCCTTGGACCTTGCCCATCACTCACCTTAAATCCTGGAGATTGGTTCTGTAAGTCGATGTACTATACCTGTTTGCAGAACTTGTACTTCCTTCATAGGATAATATTGCAGAACTCAGAAATTGCACTAAGTGTAATTTGCATACACACACTCAATAAATGATCCACACCCAATAAGGAGATGCACGCCAATTTTGAAAATTCGCATGCATTTTTATATATTTTTAGACACCAAGAACTTCGCTATTGTGTTAAGGACTTTTTAAAATAGCAGTTTTGAAGAAAACGTGTAAGTACGCTTCTGTTGCCTCTAATGCCGTAATGCTATCCTATTGGAAAACACACATATACTGCATTCGGGTACTTGGGAGTGACTTACAGGGCCATTCTTCTGGAGTTAAGATAAGTATGGGGCAATGTTCAAGGCAGCACCAACAGATCACCTCGGGAGGCCTTGGGGTGTGTGGGGGCCAAGGTGCTTTTCGATATCGGGTGCCCCGTTGATTTCAATGGGAAACAGTTGTGTGACAGAGTCTGTACTTAGGGACTGGGGTGCCAGTGCAGCTGAACCAACAGGGGGGGCTTGGGTCTCACGATGCTCGGGCATGTAAGGACACCTTCGGTCTACTCCTCCGGCTGTAGGGCTCGGGTGCAGTGGTGTTTTGAGGCGTCTGGTTTTCACTGGCGTAGACACTTTGGTAGAGGCGACCTACACCAAGAGGCTGCAAGCAGCAACTGGGAGTCCAGTCCGGGTAAACCAAAGCCGGGGTTTGACTCTGAAGGGTCTCAGGACCTCGCTGGCACCTTTGGTCACTGTGACTCGGGCTGGAGGTGAACGGGGGCAGTGATGCTTTCCGGTGTTTGGGTTTTTGGAGATCCAGAGTTCTCACAGTTCTTCTTGGGTGGGTGCAGGGGAACGAGTCATCTTTGGTGTAATTGTGGGTGACCGCTGTCAGGCCAGCAGGGTTGGCGCCAAATCAGTTGCTCCTCTGTTCTTGCACTTTGTGGCTCTTTTCGGTGTTCTTCTTAGGTTGGTAGAATCTGCTTTCCTGTTACCAGGGGCTCCCTTAAATACTAAATGTAGGGGCGTTAAGGGGAGTAGCCAATGGGTTACTTAACCTTGGGGTCACTGCACCCCCTACATGACCACTTCCAGAGGGAAGTGGGCATAACCAGATAACCAGAGTTCCTAATTCTGCAATCACCAAGATGGCAGAATTTTCCTAAGGGCGGGGCACATCAGGCAGCTCACCTTAGGAGTGTGACTGGCCTGCACCACACCTCCCTGCATATCTAATAACCCCGCCTGTCTTGGTGCCGAATGGGCCCAGGGCAGGGGGTTGGCATTTCCCCTGTCTGGGAACACTAATCACATATCAAGGACAGCTGAGGCCTTGGAAGCCTCCTGCCTTGATATGCTGATTACTGAGCCATCCTGCATGGAGAAGGTGACAACACCTCCGGCCAGAGCAAGCATTGTTTTTGCATTCAGAGAGCGTAGGCTCTGACCTACAGTGGGAAACCTGTCTGGGCTGGCAGGCTGGTCTTCACCAGTCAGCCAGCACACTAGAGGCTGGTAGGCTTTTGTAGGGCATGTCCACGGTGACCTCTGGGTGCATGTGTTAATCTTTCACTGGAATCAATGTGGGTTTAGTAATACAATGTGTTTGATGCCAAACACCATAGCTTTCAGTGAAGCCATCATGTAGCTGGGGGAACTCGTTTTTACCAGTGTCCAGCACATGTACTTAAAATGGCTTCCCTGTTAACTTGTAACATCTAAGAAATTACTTGGACATCACAGGGGCATATCTGCTTATGCAGATGTCCTCACATGTAATATAAGGCACCCTTTCTTAAGGCTGCAAGGACTTCTGTAGGAGTAACTTGCATATATTTCATGCAGTGTGTTGGGACATGGCACACAGGGATGTGTGCCGTGTCGTGTTTTCAGTATTATCTGCTCCAAGACACGCAGCCTACAATGGCAGTCTGCACGAGTTAGGTGAGGGGTCCCTTAAGGTGGAACAATACATACTGCAGCCCTTAGGGACCACCTTTAGTGCCCATGCCCTGGGTACTCGTGGTACCATTTACTAGTGACTTACAGGGGTGCAAAAGGTATGGTAAATTGGCGGAACAATTGTGCAGTTTCAGGGAAAGCGTTCTGGCACTGGGGACCTGGATAGCTTTCTGTCAAAATTTGCATCAAATACCAGGCAAAAGGTGGGGGTGACCATGTCAAGAAGGCACTTTCCTACTTCTGTCACTACCTTTAATGCCCCTAAATTGAGTACTTAGGTGGCACCCCTGACACCACGAACTTGGATTCAACAGATCCAGAAGGGGACAAACAAGAGCCGTAAGAAAAGCGAGAAGTGAAGACTCATGTAGACTTTTGTCTCCAAACCCTGCATGCCTGCTTCAGTTTTGACAGTTTTGACCAGCGGCTTGTCCTGCAGTTAAACATCTTTCAAGAACCCCTGGAGACTGCCAGCCCTTCGTAAATTGCCAGCAATTTCTCTTGGAGTAGAGGCGATACCCCCGCCCTGCAAAGTCTGGTTCACACAGTTGCAACTCGCCGGCCAGCCCGATGTAGTAGCTCCCCAGGAAGAGATACCTGGGCTCCTGAAGCTCAGATCTGTCCCTCCACCAAGTGGGGGGACACCACGAGCAGCCGGAGCCGCACAGGACCAATACCCGGAGTACCAGAACCCTTACAGCAAACGGAGCCCGTCAGAGTCCAATCTGGACACCCACTACACTGAAACCGATCAGTCGTCGAGGGACATCAGCACCACAGAGATCAACTTTCATAGGGGCCCAGCTATCCTGATTTTGCACCTTCAGCCGACTGGATGACAACAGCGGGACGCACAGAGCCCATCTGAACTTTGCACCCCAGCAAGGGTACCGACTAACCGACTGCCCCCTTGTTCCCAGAACACTTGTTATCCGAGCTCCCGGACTTGTCCTCCAGTCCCCCCCCCCCCCCCCCCCCTGCAACCTGTTTCTATGTGTGTCCCCCGCCCCCCCCCCCCTTTCTTTCCACCGGTGTAGCACACACAGCTACTAACCCGACCAGAACCTCTGCACCCGGACTAGTAACGAGTAACTGCTGTTGGTACTTTGGACCTGGGCCCCCTGTGACTCTTAAGTCCCGAAGGAGAACCCCCAGAAACGGACCATAAATAACTGTATGCAACATACATCTTTTCTCCCAAAGGGAGGCTTTGCTGCGCAAAGACGCATTTAAGTGAACTGTTTACTTACCTGTAGAAATTCATATTTAAAAAAAGTACTTGCTTGATAACAAAGTTCTTTATCAAAATTTATATAAATAGACAACTTTTTTTAAAAATAAATTGGTCTTTGATGTATTCTTGAGTGTGTATCTTTGGGTAACAAATGCTTACTACTAACCTCTTCTGAGCTTAAACTGCTTGCACAAACTACCAGAAACGAAACCATTTAGTGTTAATAATGTTTTGTCTCTGTAAACCAGTAAGGGTTGCCTGGACTCGTTATCCCAGTGTACCTCATTTTGGTCCACTATTTAAAGACTGTCCTGTCGTAAATAATCCCCTTTGAAACCACTCAACTTACACCAGCTGTACATGCAGACACCCACACAACAAGCACTCCTAAAGCCAATCCTGAATGAGTCTGATGCTGCAAGGTTTAGTAAATGGTTATATCTCAAAACTTTGATAAATAAATAATCAATATATCTTGTATCATTTCAACCTCTGATCCTTTCTACTACATAAAAGACCTTGGCTTAATCATCGACCAAACCCTTTTGCACTGCTCCTCAATGTTGTTGCAAGCGCCTGCTTCCTCAGCCTTGAACTTCTTTGTGGTCTTTTAGTGTGTTCACATTGATTGATCTCAAGCACAAAGGTGGTCTTTGTTTTTAGTCATCCACCTTGTCCATACTGCAATCATGTATGGTTGGCATCTGCTCCCACTAGCCCCTCAACTTTCCACCTCTCCATTGCTCCTGAATATTCACAGAAACCTTTAATTTGCAATCTGTTTTTCTTGTTTGTGTGTAGTACATATTCTTTGTCCTGCTCCGTCCTCAGTACGAACAACACTATGGAGCCCTATTCTCTGGGCATGTGACCCTCTGCAGATTTTGCATCTGGTTGTGTAACTTAATTTTGTTTCTGGTTCTCTGGTGGCACTCTAATGCTACCCATCCTGTCAAGACCCCTAGCAGGTATTCTTTGACTTGAAAACATGTATGTTAGTGCCTCTTACTTTGTTTTTCCATCTCTTTAGTTTTTGTCTGTATTGACTCCTTTCCCCCAAAACTGCGTGTGCTATGCTTTAATATGCCCCTAGTTTGTCTGATTTTTTTTGCTGTAACTTAAATTTTGGGCATTAGTCCACTCTCCACCTGTATAATTTCTACATTTTCCCCACTATGCTGAACTCTTTTACTAGCCTTATAATAAGGTTGTCTGTGTTTCACTCAGTTTTGTGTAGCAGTGCTGTTGCATCTGTGAAGTATGGTGTTAGCCTTTGGTTTGTATTATAGCTGTGAGTTACTGGTTGCTGACCTAAAGCTCTATGTAAGTGGATGAAGGTACATGCCTAACTTCTCTACATTTTAGTTTTGTTACTTAATCGTTTTCGCTGAGGCCCTTAAGACTGAATGAATGCCACATTCAGGTACTTTCTTGTACACTCATGTGTACATCTGGTTTTAGATTTTTTTTTTTGTTACAGATCTTTGTGTAGTATATGCACATAGCTCACTGATTACTTAGTCTATTAGTAATCCCACTGTTCTTTTTACCTCAAGGATAGAAGTGCATGCCTTCCTCCAGAGCCGGTTGCTATATCGCATAAATTAAGCATCATACATGCATGCAATTGTCATGTGTTCACAGAAGGGTTAAAGGCTGTAAAGCTAGTTGCCACTGTATTTGTGGCACCAAATAGGCTTTGCTATGTTACTCGTTATTTGTACAGCTTACCTTTACCACTAGTCTGGTTTTACAGTCTTCTTTTCTTGGCTGATCGTTTGAAGGCCAGACTTGTCTGAATTGTTGCAGACCGGATCTTACATGACATGTCCTGTGCGGTATCGGCCATTGCTTGCATTAATGGTTGGAAGAAAGTCTGGTTAGACTTGGTGGAGGACTATGTTGTCACGAGTGAGACTGCAAGTGATATTTGGAGCAGTATGGATAATTGCTTGAACTGAACTGAAATGTTCTTGTGTCGAGAAGACAGTGAAAAGGATAGACTGCATTCATATGTATCATCCAGATACATCCCAGCATAATATACTCAGTTGTAGGGCCTATAGTTCCTAAAACCTGGTGCATAGTGTTTGGCCTGGTAAATTTTGGTGAGTGTATAGACCAGTATATCAAGGGCAGTGGTTCTCAAACTTTTTAGAACCATGACCCACTTCATAGAATGACTAACATTCTAACTAAAGCATCGTGTGGTAGAACATTGTCATTAGGAGACAGTACATTTTCCATTAAAGTGGCCACCAGCTTTGCACAGACATACAGTTTTACTAATAAAACTTTATTTCACTCAAATTATAATGTGTTGAAATCTGATTTCTGTGACTATCATTTGTTCACCTACAAGTAAAGTGTCTTGATTCGCTTTGATTCTATTAAAATCTGTTTCCAGCACACTTCAGAAAAATGTTTCGTTTTTGCTTTCCTAACTCCTGAATGCAAACAGTTCATTTACAGGTATATACATTTTGTTTTATGTTGCAGAACACAATTCCTGTACTCCAGCAAGATTGTCACATAGTTCACTTTAAAAACTCCTCTCTTTTTGCAGTTAGAGAAAGAAAAGTAAACACCATTTCCATGTAAAAAGATTAAGTAGCAATTCCACAAAAGACATAGCCTGACATTTGAACTTTGCCTTTGAATCACCGGCAAATGTGAAAAGTTAAACAAAGAATTAAAAGGCATTTTTATTTATTGCTGTTCTAGGGTATTAGTAAGCAGTGTAATAAAACTTTGCCGGTTCACTTGGGCATCTGGATTGATCAGTTGTATGTTGGGTGCCTCCAAGGTGACCTCCTTCAAAGTTTGGCAACTCTAACCTGTTCAGACATAGGCTGTCAAACAGGCTGGACTGGGTCTGGATATTAGAAAGCAGATAATCTAATGTATCCAAAACTGACCTATATGGAGAACTTCTCATACAGGCAATTCACACAGAAATCAACATAGCACCTATTGTATATTGCTCACCATGTTCTGATGAGATTGCACCTTTCTTTAAACGGGTTTTACAAGATTGTTACTATCTAAGGTTGTTTTGAGCTCAGCTGTTCAATGTTTAGTATTCTGCGCCCCATCGTTCCGAACCACGCCAGTTCCTAATAATCAAACGTGTGATCACCATTACATTTTTTCTTAATGTTAACCTTGCTTCAATTGAATGCTCTTTTGTGTTACAGAGAAGCAGTGATTAAACACTCGTTAGTACATAAAGTATTCTTGGATTTCTTTGTACATGCTACACAAAAACTAAGAACCGTAAGTATTTAACCCATTGATTTTTACATAAATCACATAAAGCCATTTGTTGTACTTTCGCTTTTGTGTAGTTATGCTGACATGGATCCCTTATTTGAAAAAAAAGACACTTTTTGCTTAAAGTGCTGGTTGCACATAAAAAGGGACAAATTGGAAATAATTTCTATACATTTAATAAAAGCGTGCATAATACTTTGCAGCATTGCTATTTGTTTACAATGTTTTGGGCTACTGGAATTATGCAGCAGGGAAAGATCAGATTACGCAGCAGGATTGACTGAATTATGCAGCTAGAAAAGCCAGATTACGCAGCGTAAAGGGGATACATTTTGTTATATTATTACTTCATTATTTTGTCATTTCAACACGGTAACACTGCCTGGATATAGGTTGCTCCTCATTAAACACTAGTGTAACACCTAAATACAGCAATAAGCAACCGAGAAGTGACCACTCAACCTTTGCTAAGGGCCTTCCACTGTGCAGCAACACTTGTGGCTGTGTTTTTATTAACTTTTGAACCGCTTGAGCTAGAAACACATTTTTTTTCTTAAAATCGGCAGACTATGCAGTAGATGATGGATTATGTGGCAAATGTAAAAAACATGTAAATCCAGTGGCCCGGACATTGTTTAGCTCTTGTCTATTTTGTGATAAATGAAAAGGACGTTTGCTGGTTTTGTAATTGTTGGCTTTCAAGTGCAGAGCAGGCCTTGCATTTCAGCTTTCACCCTTTTAATTTGATTGAATCATGTTTCATATGGTCTAAACAGTTTGTTTTATAGTAGGGACGTGACCTTTCAGCCCTGCCTGTTGCAAAGAGACTTTAGAGGGACCAACAGGCCTGGCGTGGCCCTCACTGGCCCCACTGTTTCTTCCATTTTTCCACTAATTTGGAGACAACCATGTGTGATCACTAGGTCATCCAGTTTATCTCCAAAGGTTGCATTCTATCCTTCCTGTCCCTCTCTCTGGCTTTCCCTCCTCCCACCAGGCAAATGTTTCTGGCACACACCTAAATTTTGGATGTCTATTTCCTTGCCCTGCAAAGCAAATGAGCTGTAGAGATAGGTACACAAGATCCTACTGCCTTTGCTTCTTGGCCCCCTAGAAGGATGGAGCTCAGACAGATCCTAGTTCAAGATGCTGTCTGTAGGAAGCTGCCTCTCTATATAGTGTCAAAAAAGAAAGCCCTAGTTATGTTACGCATGTACATCAGAATTGCAAGGGATTTCACACGATTTCTTCTTTTTCGTGGGACAGGGTTTGATGTCTCTTTTTAAGAAAATAAAAGCAGGGGGGTTTCCCACAATGATGCTTGACAAGTGTTCAAACTGAAAAGTGAGGTGATTCTTGGAGGTGCCTCATGTAAGCAACAACATGGGAGCAGTTGTCTGGTACTCACCAATCCGCTCACTGTCCTCATTGGCAATTTCCAGATAAAAACAGAAAGCAACCCCTAAAAATATATAGATGAGAAAGAGCAATGTGTCTGCTAAAGTGATGTTTGTGCAAGTCCAAATAGTATGTTCCCTAAAGATCCCTGTTAAGACAGGAGGCCAAATATGGTACTCCCAAAAGATTAAAATTGAGTTACGGAAACACAAAACATCAGTCTTCAATTATTGTTTTGTCTGTACTCACTTTAACCCCTTCAGCGCTGCGGGAATTCCCCCGCGGTGCTGAAGGGTTCGAGCGCGGGCGGGCCTATGACGGAACGGTTCCGTCATGAGCACAGCGCAACCGATGCTCATGACGGAACCGTTCCGTCATGGGCATGGAAGGGGTTAAACAACAAAGTCATGTTTACACCATTTTAACCTGAACGGCCAACACGTTTCATTGTCGTTGATTTTGTGGCAATTTCATCAGGGGACGGAGTTCCACCTCTACGATGCACTGGACCTGCAAGTTTAAAAAGGAGATAAAAGGAGAAAGACAACAAGTGACATAGGCAAAACATATGTTTTGTTATGTTGAGCTCAGTACCATTGCCTCTCCTAGTGCTTGATATATGGTATATCTACCAGATAGTTGCCAGGTGGAGTCCTACCAGCAAGTCACCATTTAAAATCACAGGGACGGAGTAATCTCAATTGCCTGGAAATGGATATGTGCACGTTATAAACCTGGACGTCACACATTGTGGTCCACCCACTTTACTTTTATCTTTATCTTGAATATATTTTTCTAATTTTTTCAGCCGATTCATAACACGGGGCACTATGATCCTAGTGCAGTATGTTACTGGTAGGAAGTACTCAGCAGATAAATTGTACCACTGCCACCTTTCCGCTACTTGTTACAGTCATACAAGCCATTTAGCGTCCCAGGGGATGTAGTATGTTACTAGTAGGGAATACTCAGTAGATAAAGTATGCCACTGTCACCGTTTCGATACTTGTTATAGTCATAAAAGCCATTTAGATAATCCATTGAGGGTTGATAATTTATTATCACAATAAATACCAGCCCGGTTACTCAAACATGCCATTCTCAATCATCTGCTTCTTGTGTGCAGCCCCAGCATTAAGATTTTTAAATTTTCGAGTCTTAACTTACCGCAGGACTCTGAGTCAGTGTCTTCACTCAGGCCGTGGGTGCACGCAGCTTGCTTAGCTGATAAGAGAGCAGCCGCGTGCGTGCCGGAAGTGAGTCATGCCAGTGGGTCAAGACTGAAGGGAGTGTTCTTTTTCTGTGGGCACCAACTTAAAATAGTGCCCCGGTGACAGTAATATCAATATAACGGTCACTAAGGACATGTATATGGAAAGCTCCTATAGGTACAACATTTATATATATTCGAAAACCACCTAAAGATGGCCCTAATTGGCCTCCTGTCTTAACAGGGATCTTTAGGGAACATACTATTTGGACTTGCACAGATATCACTTTAGCTGACACATTGCTCTTTCTCACTTATGTACTTTCATGAGTTGGTTTCCGTTTTTGTCTTGAAAGTACCTGCCAACTGCTCCCGGGTTATTGCTTACATGAGGCACTCCTAGCCTCTCCTTACTTTTCAATTTGAACACATGTCCAGCATCACTGTGGGAAACCGGCCTGCTTTTAATTTCTTAAAAAGATACACATTTGGGGGGGTGGAGAGTATGATTAGACATCCATCCCTGTCTCACGAAAAAGAAGAAATCGTGTGACATCCCTTGCAATTATGATGTACATGTGTGACATATAACTATGGCTTTGATTTTTGATAGTATTGAGTGAAGGGCACCCTTGCTTATTTTCCCTTCTAAGCTTCTCTTTTAGAATAGATCTCTATATGGTGTACTAAAATGAGGAACACTGTGCAGAGAGTCCATGCAACACTTATTGGTTTACTGAGGCTAAAATAACTCTTTGGTGGTTGTGTTGACTGAAGTACTGGGAATTTTAAGCCCAGCGGTGCAGGGGAACACACCCTATGACTTCGGGTTATTCCTGTTTCAGACCTACAGAA
Organism: Triturus cristatus; assembly: GCF_964204655.1. Classification (NCBI taxonomy): domain Eukaryota; kingdom Metazoa; phylum Chordata; class Amphibia; order Caudata; family Salamandridae; genus Triturus; species Triturus cristatus. The sequence goes on from NC_140581.1 coordinate 849,143,439, forward strand.
ACACAGTCGTCTGGGTGAAGTCAGAGATCAGTTTATTGGCTGCAGACCAATTACAGGTATCCTAGAAGTACAACAGCGTGTATGTTCTCAGGAGACTGCTAAAAGTTACAGAAACGGGCTTCTCCCTAAATACAAAATATCATGCTTCAGGCACACATTCCTTGTTTTATGGCATGGTCATTTACAGGTATACATTACAAACGAAAAGGCAGAGTCATGATGACCATCCCACATTCCAGTTAAGCCAGCCCACAATTATTTACCCAGCAAGGCTCAGATCCCACATCAGATATCGATAGGCCCCAATAAACATGAGCATCTCCTGTTTGGAAAACAAGCCATAAAGCAGGAACAGTCAGGTGTGAAAGAGATTAGCTGGAGGCTCGTGTAGGATGAAAAGGCTTTATAGTGTGTCAAGCCCTGATGCTAATCACAGGTGGCCGTAGGACGGGGAGCTCGTGGGACCGGACTGACCTGGGGCAGCGGAGCCAAGCTGCCCAGGTCACAGAGAAGTCAAAGGAAGGCACATGTGCTCTAAAAGGCCCGTATTTGCTTCATGATATGTAGCCTATGTGAGGGCAACCATAAGATGGCCACCGCTCTAAGATGGAACCCACGTAGTGATGTATAATAACGTATACACAGTGCATTCATAGCTAAAACGTTACACGAAGCACTTGTACATACCGCATTGACCATTCGCGGTTCACGAATACCGGGATAGACAGGGGTAGGGCCCTGCCTCCTACGCGGTCCCAAATTTCAAAGTACGACATGGCGAGCAGTTTAGGTTTATCAGAGGGTAGTGCTAAACATTTGCAGTACACACAAAAGCAATTAATGAGACACACGCCAGAATAAATCAGAGACCCCTTTAGAAAAATTAGTTTTATTTTTAAGTTGTATTTTTATGTAAATTTTGATACGAAGAACTTTGTTATCAAGTAAGGACTTTTTTCAATATTGATTTTTACAGCTAAGTTAAATGTTCACTTAAATGTTTTTTACGCAGGAATGCGTTCCTATGGGGAAAAAAGGCATGGGTTGCATACAGTTATTCACGGTCGGTTTCTGGGGACTTCTTCTGGACTAAGGGTCGTGGGGGGCCAAGGTCCAAAGTACCACCAGCTGTTATTTGTTACCTGCCCTGGGGCATCCTAGTGCAGAGGTGCTGGTCTGGTTGGTAGCTCTGCGTGCTGCACTGATGGAAAGAAGGGGGGCTACCTAAAAATAGGCTGCAGAGGGGGACTTGGCGACAAGTCTGGCAATCTCTCAGTGGGGGTGCTGGGGTCACAAGGGTTCTGGGAGCAAAGGGGCACAGCCGGCTTTTGGGTACCTGGGCTTGGGGCGCTCTGGTGCAGCGTAGATAGGTAGGCTAGCTTTTTGTAGACATTACCTCATGTTCTTGATAAGACCCCAAAATACATAAAAACCCATCCATACCACCGGGCCGGCCTATTGTCTTTGGATGTGGTTCCATCTTGGAACCCTTGGGTAAATACATTGACGCCATCCTGAAAGAATTTGTTCCACTCACCGATACCTTAGTCAAAGACATCACCCATCTGATCAACATCATTGAGAACCTCCCATTTAACATCGATACCGACCTTATGGCCGGCCTCTATATCGAATCGTTGTACACCAACATCCCCCAGATAGAAGCTCTGGGGGTGATTGAACATCTATTGAATACACGATTGCGACCCATGCATATCCCCACTGAGTTTATAATTCAACTTCTTAACATTGCATTGACCAATAACTACTTTCTTTACAACGAAGCGTACTACCTCCAGACCAAAGAAGTCTCCATGGGACCTTGTTTTGCCCCGAACTTTGCGGTTTTGTATGTCCACCATTTAGAGTCCACACTTATCCTGTCAACCCAAAACCCATTTTTGAGTATGGCGTCGATATATAGACGAAACTAGTTATGGTCAATTGTGCACTGCTGTGGTTAGAAGAATTTTCAAAAATCTGTGCCGTGCTCCAGGGTATCACTCCCTGCCAGAGAGTGTGTGAAAATCAAACAATAGGTAACGACCCCACCCCTGTGGGGTGTATCCCCGGGCACTGGACTGGAGTAACGAATTTTTTCGTGGTTGTCAATGAATAATTTGCTCAATTATGTAGTTGAAAGTTTTTTAATTTTGCACTTGATTTTTCATTAATCCGTTGGAAAACTTCATTTCCCAAAATGCAACATGTTAATTTCACAAAGTTGTCTCAATCAGTGTTCCAATGCATTTCGGCAAACTGCCTTCATCAGGGAACATCTAAAACAAAAGATTTAAACTGTCTGTAGTGATACCAGATAGATATGTACAATACACAGTACTAGTCACATACATTGTAACAAATATTAAACAAATGGCATGTAAATGTATCTAGCGTGGTTTTTAACTCGAGAGAAAGGCTGTAAGGGGACCGTGTGGGTGAACATCGTGCCAAATAGCGGTTTACTCACTTAGAAAAGATGTGTGGGGGTTATAACTGAAATCGCTATACGGAAGTGACTAAATAAATATAATACGGATGTTGAAGAGTAAATGAGCAAACTGGAGGGGACTACGGAGGCTAATATCAAGATCTTACCGGAGCTGAGACCGTCGGTTCACTCAGGTGCCTTCCATGAGTGTGCTGCTAGTTCGAAACTCGCTGTGTGGTGTGGTATTTAAACGTGAATGACGTGCTACTAAAGGTGAAAAGCGGACTGCTAAAGTGTGCGTGTGGGAGAAAAAAAGTTCCTAAAAGAGAATTAAATTAGGCTCTCATGGCGTGCTGTTTTTGTGGTATGTAATATCAAACGTTTACCAACAGTCTGTATAGTGGATACAGTTAATCAGTTCTAAGACGTTGTCAATCAATGAGAAAACGGCAGCCTTCCGATATGGTACCCAAGGCTAATATCGCAGTCAGTATGGTCTGTTTAGGTTGAATGTTTATAAATAACAAGAAAATTCGACCCTGTCATTCATTCCGTGCGGTTGTAGAGAGTTCAAATTGTAAATCCAATGATTTTCTCTTTGCAGTAATGCTGTACGGTTATCAATTCCTTCCCGTTTTTGCACTACCTCTAAAATGCAAGCTTTTAATTGGCTGTTGTGGTGTTGAGCTTCAATAAAGTGATGAGCTACCATTGATTTGGTTTGTTTGGTTCTTATATTGCTTTTGTGTTCATTCAATCGAACTTTTAGTTTGCGTTCTGTTTGTCCGACATAGACTTTTCCGCATGGGCATTTTAACATGTAGATGATATTTGAAGTATCACATGTAGCTGTCACCTGTAGTTTGATTTTATGTCCTTTCATGGGGTGCATGATGTACGTCCCCTTAATGATGTTGTGACAGTTGCTGCAATTTAAACATGGTATCGTGCCTTTGTAGGTAGCTTGTTGAGACTTTGTGGGTGAGTATTTAATGAGCTCTCCGATGTTTTTGCCTCGTGTGTAAGCAAATATCGGTTCACGGATGAAGGTGTTTTTGAAATCCTGCTCTAGTTGTAACAATGGCCAGTGTTTTTTAACAGCCTTTTTCAAGTGTTGGCTCATGGTAGAAAATTTGCTAACGCATGTGATTCTTTCAGCAGTAGTTTTGGGTCTTGTCAAAAGTAGTTGTTGTCTTGAGAAGTTGCTGACACGTTCTTTAGCTTCTGTTAGTATATGTTCTGGGTATCCTCTCTGTCTAAATCGCTGTAACATGTCTTCTTGTTGTTTGGTGGATTCAGCACAGTCTGAGACAATCCTTTTTACCCTCATTAATTGAGAATACGGTAGATGTTGTTTGAGCGGTTGGGGATCGAAACTGTCATATGTTAAGGTGTTGTTTCTGTCTGAAGATTTTCTGTACAGGTTGGTTTCGAACCCTCTCACAGTTTTAGTCACTTTTATTGTACATATCTATCTGGTATCACTACAGACAGTTTAAATCTTTTGTTTTAGATGTTCCCTGATGAAGGCAGTTTGCCGAAATGCATTGGAACACTGATTGAGACAACTTTGTGAAATTAACATGTTGCATTTTGGGAAATGAAGTTTTCCAACGGATTAATGAAAAATCAAGTGCAAAATTAAAAAACTTTCAACTACATAATTGAGCAAATTATTCATTGACAACCACGAAAAAATTCGTTACTCCAGTCCAGTGCCCGGGGATACACCCCACAGGGGTGGGGTCGTTACCTATTGGTCGATATATAGACAACATCCTCCTTCTATGGCAAGGGCAACTAGAAAACCTTTCGTCTTTTGTCGTCTGGCTCAATAATAACCAACCACATCTTAAATTCACCTCTGACATCAGAAAAAAATGACCTTCCATTCCTCGATCTTACATTACACGCAGAAGATGGTACCATTGGTACGACTCCGTACCGAAAACCCACAAAACGGAATACCTTGCTCCTCTGTTCGAGGCATGTGGGCTGCTGAATTCATATCTGTGCATAGATCGCCGCCTAGTGTTGGGTCCGGATGTTTGCACGTTGTTGTCCTGGAAGAGTCTTCGAAGTATCCTGGGATAGGTGACTCCTCCCCTGGACTACAGTGCGCATGGGCATCCTCTCCATCCTTAGATTGTTTTTTTCCGCCATTGGGTTCGGATGTGCTATCTTGACTCAAGTTAGGAAAATCTTTTTTCAGGCCAAAAGGCCTTTAGTTCGCGTCGGTACTGTTCTCGATCGGTATCAATATTATCTTTGTTAGTTTACTAACTTCCAGAACAAACTTTCGCATCTTACCCGACCGTCGATTCGACATCAACGATGGAATCGAGGACACCATTCAAGAGGTGTCCGGTATGCAATGCGAAATATCCCCACGTCGACGTCCATCCGGTGTGTAACAAATGCCTTTCACCGGATCATGACGAATCTACATGCATGGCCTGTGCCAGATTTCGATCCAAGAAGACTCTACGGAATCGACGAGCGGCGAGACTCGAGGCGCAGCAAGCGGCACCGGCCCCGGCCGACATCTTCAACGCCGAGACCGAAGATGTCGAAGAAGTGGAGAACCTACCCTCCAGTCCCGTTTCCGAACATGACTCCGGATCGGAAGACGTCGACGAAACACTCTTTCGCAGAGATGAAGACGACACCGAGGTAGGAGACTACAATGAGGCCTTAGGGGCCGAAGAGAGTAGCTCCGGTGACGAGCAAGGCCTACCCGTTCAGACTGAAGAAAGCCCAGTGCAACAGTCTATGGCTCCGGTCGAGGGATCGCCTTCGGGCCTTACCCAAGACCTATCCCGCAGTTCTTCGGCCCCGCCCTCGGGCCCGGCCTCGGACATTCAGCGGCAGCCATTAATGCCCAAAACGGCTGGTTTCCTTTCTTCAAAACCGAAAGCTGTATTGGTTCAATTGAAACCGAAACCGAAAGTGGCGCTGGTCGGATCGAGGCCCTCCACACCTTCGACGCCAGCAAAACACATCGGCACCGAGCGCACCAAACGAGACTTCGGTGCCGAACTCGAAGCGGCCGACGTCGGAGTCGACATAAGGAAGAAGGCCTTCGGTACCACTAAACCTGCTCGGCTCCCGGCACCGACGCAATCGACTCCGACCCCAAAGGTCAAACAGCCTGCTGCGTCTCACACCGCTTCCACGGCGACACCAAAGCCACACTCATCGAAGAAGTCGACGGCCATTCCCGCCCCTCGACTCGATGACCCACTGGCGCCGAAAAAATCCACGACCGCCTCAACAGAACCGGTCGGTGCAAAAGACTCGAGGGCGCTCCAGACGCGACCCATTGCTGCGCAAAGCACCAAAAAGAAAATGGTCCTCCAGGACACGTCGGGCTCCGAACCAATTAAAGCTCCAGCAGCCTCTTCGACACCAGCCAACATTACTTTTGGCCTGCCACCATCCACGGCCCCGAAACTGTTCCAAATCAGGACACGGGTGACCCATACCACTATCACGCCTGCCGAACGCTCTGCGGAGACGTCTCCATCGCATCTAATCGAAACCAACACCGGCAGGATGATTATCCACAAACGGAAAATAACTTCGGAGCCGGCTTTGGACTCCTTCAGGATTCCACTTAAAAGAAAGCTACCTGTGGCTTCAGAACCAGTTCTTTACGAACCTTTCCACTCACCCTACCAGGATCCACAATCCTTCTCTCCCACACACTCCGACACGGATGCGTTGGTGGACTACATGGGTGACCAAGTCCCCTACCCTGGAGACATGGACCCTGACGGCCAACAGGACCCTGATCAAACTTGGGATGACCCTGTGGACCCAGGTGCACCTATGGATGCACAAGACCCGCAACTCTATGGAGCAAAAACATCTCCCACAGAGGACACGGCAGCGTTTAACGCTCTAATTGAACGTGCTGCGGCCAATCATGGGGTGCAACTTCACTCGGACACCGTCGAGGACGACTTTCTTATGGATACTTTTGCATCCTCAGAAAGGAATATAAAAACTCTACCCATGTTGAAGGGTGTCCTCAAACCAACCAAGGACATCTTCAAGGAACCCACCAGGGCAAGAGTGATAAACCCCAGGATCGACAAGAAATACAGATCAGCGCCTGGGGACCCTACTTACATCAGAGGCCAATTACCTCTGGATTCCATTGTCGTTGCGAATGCTCGCAAGAGGGCACACTCGCAAACAACAGGTGACGCTCCTCCCCCGGACAAAGAGTCCAAGGTGTTAGAGACCTCTGGCAAACGGGTTGCCGCCCAGGCAGCCAACATATGGCGCATTGCCAATACTCAAGCACTCCTCGCTCGCTACGATAGAGCGCACTACGACACATTAGAGCAACTAATCCAACATCTCCCTGACCAATACAGAGAAGGTGCAGAGATCCCCATCAGGGAGGGACAGCTCCTCACAAACGCATCCATCAAGTGCGCGCTGGATGCCGCAGACGCAGCTGCCAGGGCCATAAACACTAGCGTCATGCTGCGAAAACATGCCTGGTTACGAATCTCCGGATTCAAACCTGAGGTGCAAAACAACATACTCAACCAGCCTGTCAACCCCGACTATTTATTCGGCCCGGAGGTTGACACCACCCTAGAGAAAATAAAGAAGGACACGGACACTGCAAAGTCCATGGGGGCTCTCCAGACTCAGTCCTTTCGGAGCGGCTCCTTTCGTCGCCCCGGAAATAGAGGAGCAGGTAGAGGACAGGGGTCACAGCAAACATACAACAAGGGCAATACACAAACCACCTACGATTAAAAACACCCGGGGTGGATATCGTGGCTCCAGTACAAAGGGCAGAGGACGCGGCTACGGCAACACCAGGTCCTCCCCCAAGAACAAGCAGTGACGCCCTCTCCCTTCCTCCCGACCACATAACACCTGTCGGGGGAAGGCTACAAAGGTTCCTGTCCACGTGGAACTCCATCACCACGGACAGGTGGGTCAAAGATATTGTCAAATACGGTTACTGTCTAGAACTAACCTCCACTCCACCCACAATACCTCCAAAAAACCGTCCTATGTCCTCAGAGCACTTAACGCTCTTACAGCAGGAGGTGCAAAGTATGCTTCTAAAAGGCGCGATAGAGGTCGTACCCGTCCACGAGCAAGGTACGGGGGTGTACTCCCTGTACTTTTTAATACCGAAAAAGGACGGGTCACTCAGACCTATATTAGACCTGAGACCCCTAAACAGATACATTCTTTCCGAGCATTTTCACATGCTCACTCTACAGCAAGTCCTCCCGCTGCTCAAGCAGGGAGACTTTCTAGCCACACTGGACCTCAAGGATGCGTATTTCCACATACCCATTCACCCATCACACAAAAAATACCTCCGGTTCACTGTTCAAGGGCAGCACTACCAATTCAAAGCCCTTCCCTTCGGCGTGACAACGGCACCAAGGGTGTTTACAAAGTGCCTAGCTACTGTGGCGGCACATCTACGGAGGCAGCACATACACGTCTACCCTTACCTGGACGACTGGCTCGTTCAAGCGAAGTCAGCCCAGCAATGTGCCAGCCACATGTCCCGCACCATTCACCTCCTTCACAGTCTGGGGTTCTCACTAAATTACCCAAAATCCCATCTACAGCCCGCACACGTACAACAGTACCTAGGGGCGACTATAGACACTCTGGCGGCCACAGCTCAGCCAAATTTGGTGAGAATCAACAGCATGCAAATGCTGATTTCAAAGTTCAAACCACAACACTCCCTTCCCGCGCGAGTGTTCATGCAGTTGATAGGCATGATGGCCTCCTGCATCTTCATAGTCCCCCACGCGAGACTACATATGCGCCCGCTTCAGGAGTGCTTAGCACGTCAGTGGAATCAGGCTCAAGGACAGTTGAAAGACCTAGTGTTGGTGAGCGGTCGGGCATACAACTCTCTGCATTGGTGGAATCCACAAAACCTTTGCAAGGGCCGACCGTTCCAAGAGCCTGTCCCACAGATAATACTGACGGCGGACGCGTCTCTCCTGGGATGGGGAGCTCATGTACTCCATTACACAGTGCAGGGACTATGGACACAACAACAAAAGAAGATGCACATCAACCTTCTAGAGCTGATGGCAATCTTCCTCGCTATGAAAGCATTCAAAGTACACTTGTGCAACAAAGTCGTGTTGATCCGGACGGACAACATGACTGCCATGTACTACATACAGAAGCAGGGAGGAACACACTCTCCACAGTTGTCTCATCTGGCTCAGAGCATGTGGAAGTGGGCCATTCAAAGGAACATGTTCCTCATGGCAGAACACCTCCCCGGCAAGGACAACCAGATGGCGGATCTGCTCAGCAGACACAGCCACCAGATGCACGAGTGGGAGTTACACCCATCAGTACTCCAACCGTACTTCCAGCAGTGGGGTCATCCAGAGATGGACCTATTCGCGACAAGCGAAAACGCAAAATGCCAAAGCTTTGCCGCCAGGTTCCCACATCCGCAGTCGCAGGGCAATGCGATATGGATGAACTGGTCCGGCAGATTTGCGTACGCTTTTCCCCCAGCACCACTGATACCGCTGGTGGCACGCAAACTGCGTCAACACTCACTGACGCTCGTCCTGGTTGCGCCAACGTGGGCACGCCAGCCGTGGTACACCACCTTTCTCGAACTTTCCGTGGTGCCGCATCAAAGGCTGCGGGTCAAACCCGAGCATTTGACGCAGAACCATGGAGAGATTCAGCACCCAGATCCGCAACAGCTGAACCTGGCAATCTGGCTCCTGAAGTCCTTGAGTTTGGCTACCTAAACCTGCCACCTGACTGTATGGACATCATTAAGGAGGCCAGGAGACCCACTACCAGAGCTTGCTATGCAGCAAAATGGAAGAGGTTCGTCATTTATTGCAATAATAATGACATTAACCCGCTAGATGCATCCATCCAAAACATTATTTGTTACCTATTACACCTATACCGATGCAATCTGGCGTACACCTCTATACGTGTCCATTTGACCGCAATATCAGCCTATCTACAGACCAGGCAGCACCTCTCTCTATTCAGAGTGCCTGCCATCAAAGCATTCTTGGAAGGACTCAAACGAGTCATTCCACCAAGCCACCCACCGGCTCCAATGTGGAACCTCAACTTGGTCCTCACACGCCTGATGGGTCCACCCTTTGAACCTCTACACTCATGCGAGATTCAATTCCTTACCTGGAAAGTAGCTTTCCTAGTAGCGATCACTTCTTTGAGAAGAGTTAGTGAACTCCAGGCACTAACCGTTCAAGAGCCATTTATACAGGTTCACGCCAACAGGGTCGTACTACGTACCAACCCCAAATTCATGCCAAAGGTGGTATCGCAGTTCCACATGAATCAAACCATTGAACTGCCCGTTTTCTTCCAAAACCCACAAACTGTCGCAGAAAGGGCACTCCATACACTAGATGTCAAAAGGGCCCTCATGTATTATATCGACAGGACCAAACCCTTTAGGAAAACACAACAACTTTTCGTTGCCTTTGCCCCACACCACAAAGGTAACGCTATCTCCAAAGCAGGAATAGCCAGATGGATCGTTAAATGTATTCAAATTTGCTATCAAAAGGCTAAACGCACTTTAACGATTCCCCCACGAGCCCACTCAACACGTAAGTTAGGGGCCTCAATGGCTTTCCTAGGAAACATTCCTTTGCATGACATATGTAGAGCAGCCACCTGGTCCACTACACATACATTTACCAAACACTATTGTGTAGATGGGCAATCAAAACAGCAGGCAGCTGTAGGACAGGCTGTTCTCAAAACTCTTTTTCAGACCGCTGCAGCTGGCACTGGTAGCCGCCGCTAATAAGAGGGCACTGCTATATATTCTATGCACAGATATGAATTCAGCAGCCCACATGCCTCGAACTGAATATGCTACTTACCAGTATGCATCTGTTCTTGGCATGTAGGGCTGCTGACATTCATATCGCCCTCCCTCCTCCCCGGCGCCTGTAGCAGCTGCAGCTCTCAGAATTACTGTAAGCATGGTCATCACTTTCTAGATCTACTCCATCACTGCCACAATGGTGAAAAACAATCTGAGGATGGAGAGGATGCCCATGCGCACTGTAGTCCAGGGGAGGAGTCACCTATCCCAGGATACTTCGAAGACTCTTCCAGGACAACAACGTGCAAACATCCGGACCCAACACTAGGCGGCGATCTATGCACAGATATGAATGTCAGCAGCCCTACATGCCAAGAACAGATGCATACTGGTAAGTAGCATATTCAATTCTAGCTATCTTCCTCGAGGCCTACATGATGGCCTACCATACGGTCAATTCCTGCGCATACGGCGTAATTGCAAATGGCGCAAGGATTATTTCTGTGAGGCAGCCATCCTATCAGAAAAATTGACTAGCAGAGGTTACCCTAAATACCTAGTTAAAAGGGCTCTCAAACGTGCTCAGTACAGCCATAGGGAAATAATCGTGGCACCATCTACCAAACGTCAAAACACACGTATTCCTTTTGTCTCAACCTACAGTCCCTGCAGCAACAAGGTTGGCAGAATAATCGAGAAAATTTGGGCAATGCTCCGTACCTTCGCACATTTTTCTGAACCCCCTTTACTGTCCTACAAAAGAGGAAACAACCTCTCAGACAAATTGGTTCATGCCATTACATGGCCATCTAAAGAGAAGAATGATCAGTCAGTAACATCATTATGGGGCCTCCCACCAATCATAGGCCATTTTAAATGCCGGAATTGCAGTGTTTGTGACCTTACCAGTAACACTAAGGTATTTGTCACCACAGAATGTACCTACCAACTCAAGCAATTTTCCAACTGCAGCACCAAAAATGTTATCTATGCAATTCGGTGCCCGTGTAATTTACTTTACGTAGGCCAGACGACACAAATGGTGAAAGAACGCATCTCTCAACACAAGAGTCGTATTAGATGCAATGTCACTACTGCATCACCGGTAACACATTACAAAGATAACAATCACTCAGAAACAGACATGATTTGGCAGGTCATCGACCGTCCACTACTACCCATTCGTGGTGGTAACCTCCAACTCTTGATGAATAAATGCGAGTGCAGGTGGATCACACTCTGTAACTCCGTAGCCCAAGGCCTAAGTTCACTTGATTAGTGGAATACTGTCACCACTATAACATAGAATCGCCTACCTTACTTTTCTAGGCAATGTCCTTGGTTTCTATTCTGTATGGGCATTTTTTCTGAGCTGTATTTTACTGTATATACTCCTTCCCAAATGTATGTTTTTTACCTTATGAAATGCAACTATTATTACTTCATCTGGTTCATGTGACATGCTCCAATTCACGCATTTCGCTAAAGTTAAATGTTTTCTACTCAGATGCCATTGATTGTCTTTATCCCCTGTTATTTTGATAACTATTCTTGTATCCTATAATTTGATTGTTTTTGTAATTTGATATATTTGTATTCTTTTATTATCCTGTGTATTCAGCATCACTTGCAATTTTTGTGTTATGGAGTTACTTTCTACAGTCCACTGTAAATTATCAGTTTTGTGTTGCCCTTGATCTGTAATTCTTGATCACCTCTTTTCAATGTAATTGCACAGTCTTGAATGTTTTGTAATATACTTGTTTGTCACTCAGACCCGCTGCCTTTTAAGACAACGTTTTACTTCTTGCCATGTTTTTCCTCCCCGCCCTCCCTTGGGTACTTCTCTCTAGTCCCTACGCTCGGTTTCCCCTCTTACATTCATCTTACTTCCCCCTGGGGCACCATACAATTGCTCCAACGCTCAAGTTGTTTTTTTAGTTTACGCACGGCAAGTATTGTCAGGTGATCTTGCCGCTGCTTATTTCCGGAGACGTCCCTGTTTACACCCGAGAGACGCTTCACTCGTCCCTGACCGCGTCTGGATTTATCCCGGCTCCCGTAGCCCCTTACGGAGTGCGTACACTCATTGGATTTAACCCGCCGCCACCCAAGCCTAATTCTTCCGGTAAGACCACAGCGCTTCCTCCACTTATCAACGATCTCCCAATCTCGATCGTCGCCTTCCATTGACTTGATTCCCTTCCTTTCAGAGTGTTGCCCTTCATTGTACTCGCTCGTCTCCCTCGACATTGGACTTGCCACCTCCGGTAAGTCCATCTTACCGCCCCTCTGACCCCTGCACCGAACCTTTAATCCTTGATGGCCTTTACCTAATTGGTTTTTACCTCACCTAGACTTCCTCCCGCATTTGATTGCTTCCTCAAGTCACTTCGCCTTTGGGTGCCAGATGTGGAGGATCCATCTTCTGGATTCCCCTCTCCCCCCACATTGAATGCCCACAGGTATTATTCCTTTTCTACCTTCCTTCCCCTGATTCCTTTACTTCCTACTGGGTTTCTACCCTATTGATTTTCCCTCCTTTTTTTCAAATTTTATAGAGCACCCCAAATTGAATTATGTAACCATCGTCCTGATGATGACCTTGAGTTAGAAAGGTCGAAACGCCGTCGACTCTACAACGCCAATTTCGGCATTTTTATTTTTGGGGTCACCACAAACAATGAAATTATGTTTTGTGATTGCAAATACTTTGTTTGACCCACACTGATTACCTTACTATTCCTTTGCGCCACCTCACTTTGTTCCTTAATCACTTGTCACTGCGCCTTTTATTCACCACAACACTTCCAGTGCACATCTGATTGTTATGGTTACTGCAATTTAGTTGTAGTTCTGTCCCTCTATATGCAAATAACAATCTTCTGACCCTCCTTCGGTCTCCCTCGTTTCCTTCCTGTGCTATGTGCTTGATACACTTTTAACCAGTCCCCCCGCTTGATTTACCTGTTGAGATGTTGTTTTAATGTTACACTTGATAAGACCCCAGCTCTATTAGTTCAGTGCTTCATTTTGGACTTACTACCTCTCCAGGCGTTTTTACAAAAATTCTGGCAGTTGTGGAGGCATGACCGCTACAGTCAAGAGTTCCTACATGGTCAGGAGCCCCGTTCAATAGGATGACGACTCTCCTGCATGACTTGTCATCAATGCTCAAACGTCTCCCTATTCTCTATGCAATGTCTAACCTTCATGAAGCAGTACTGGACGCAACCTACATGCAGCCTTTTCCCCTTACTGAGAGGGTTGTTGATGTTCAGAAGATCATACTGTTGTTTTTTTACTCCATTTCCGCAGCTCTTGTCTGCCGGCCCCATGGTCTTGTGCATCCTGTTGGTATCACACATCCTATGTCAATGGGCCTTCAGTGTTTCCTGAGGTCACAGTGGCTCCAGCATCAGAAGAGTCAACGAGGGTCAACTGTTTCTGAACTTGTGGATGTACCCCTCCAACCTTTTGGTTGGTTGTCTTTTCAGCCCTCAGCAGGCTCTGACTGCTGTGGTCACAGATACCCCCTTGCTGGTGCTGGGGTGCCAATCTGGGTGATTGCATAGATCATTTGATCTTCCTCAGACCATAAATGTTCTCAAGCTGTGGTATTTCTCCCATCTATCTCTGTGAGCAGCATTTAGGTCCTGTTAAACAACATCACTGTACATCAGCAGATGGGTGATGTAGGGGTCATGGGCACTATGTTGGGGTGCGGTTTCGCCAGCCCAGACCAGAACTTACATATTTTAAGCTGACAATGGCTTGCACAATTAGCAGTATCAGTGTCTCACAAATGCTTACACTCACATGATTGACCAAGTTATTGAAGCCTAGGGGGAAACATGCATGCTCCAAGTGTCCTTCTTGCTTTGTTTCTTATTAGCTGAATTAGCCCTTTGTAGATTAACTTGGAGAAGCTATCTCTGTAGCTGTATCTAGCTAAGTTGAAAAGGTTACCTGCTTCCCTAATGTTGATTGGCAGCCACAGGTAACCATTGCAGAGCGATTTCTACTTCCAATTCCTACATAAACATCTTGAAACACTGGGCTCTGATCAGCTAAACTGGCCTCACTATCATGAGAGGCTGTATCACAAGCACAGTAGATGATCCGCTGAGCAGGCGATCTCCCCCGGTTACCTAAACTAGCAAAGGATGTACATTCTTTCATCCTCTAATTGTCGTACAGTAATTGGTTTTGATTACTGCACAAGGGGTTCATTCTGCCCCGGGAGGTAACATCCCATTACACAAACATCCATCTAGACACCTTAAAATAATCCACAATTCTCTCTTGAATGTGACAAATACAAATCTCATTCTCACAACCCTTCCAGTGGGGAGTGGGAACCTTTGAATAGACTCTGTGTGGGTGTTAGTTTCCTATAGACTCCCAATGGTCTCTATTACTTACGTATTTGTTCTCATTATCTGTAGCAATTAATTTTGTTGCATGTGAACGTTGTGATATAGATTCTTAATTTCTTTGTAGGCTTGATTGTATTGTAAATATTGGGTATTGTTTATGTATTTTTGGTGCAATTATATTTTTTCCAGGAAATGATTGAAGCCATCAGAGAAGCTGTGATTTATTTGGCACACACCCATGATGGTGCCAGAGTAGCCATGCACTGCATTTGGCATGGAACCCCAAAGGTATGGTTTATATCATCGAAATTGGAAACATATTATGTTATGTAAAATATTCTGTTTTCTTGATATGCCACTGTTTTCCATGGTGATGAACCTCTGTGTTTGACTTTCCATGTTTTTAAACAACATTTTCATTTTTTTGGACAATATCATTTGTAAACACATTGGGACCTACTCATAAACATATTTTTAAAGCATCAATCTGCGCCTCTGTGGTTTCCTCTTAAGATTTGAGTAGTTTTGCAAAGTGTAGGTAGTTCACAAGAATTCCAAAGCCTACACATCTAAATCTACAACCTGGATTTGGATATGTATTTATTACCTGCCCAGGGCATTTCATGAGAGCCAACAGGTATTACACATTATTAGCTTTTTAACAGTCCTTACTCATAAAGGATCTCTCCATCCAGTAGCACAGAACTGTTGGATATGTGGGCGCAGTACGCTTGTGCATGGACAATAATTGCCGGCTATCATCTGGGATTGATGGATAGTGAAGATAACCAAAGAACTCTCCTTTAATCTTCCACTGGCTTATTGAGGTGTTCATAAGAGTCTTATTTCTCACCGATCCACGGGTAGCTATACCCACACCAACTTAAAACGTGAACACTGTTTTGTCAGCTTTCATGAACAGGCCTTAAGGGTAGCATCCTGGTCAGTCATAACATATCTGTTGTAGAAAATGGCTCTGCTGCCAGCTGTTAGATTTGCTATGCAAGTTGACAAACTACA
The DNA here is from genome assembly GCF_964204655.1 of Triturus cristatus. NCBI lineage: Eukaryota > Metazoa > Chordata > Amphibia > Caudata > Salamandridae > Triturus > Triturus cristatus. The sequence goes on from NC_140581.1 coordinate 849,159,124, forward strand.
ATATTTTACTGTAAAGCACACCAGTCTCTGTGTTCTCTATGAACAGTACTTAATATAATTAGTTGCAAGACACAACCTTCCCCTTTCTGAGTCCATGGTATTTGTGTCTTATTTCGTATGCCCAACATCCGGTTTTGTGTGCCTTTCATCTGAAGGAATGCCATGTGAAAAGTGGGCTGATTGTTCTAGTCAAGATCATATTTTGTTTGGTCTCCTGTATTTTTGTTTTCATAAAGTGCATTTTCTCTTTCCAGTCAGGCATGTTCTAAAACTGTCAAAAATGGATTTAAAGATCTTAGTGGTATATTTATTGCTATTAATAACGAACCTGGTCTTATGACATCTTCACATTGATAAGTGTTCCATTTTTCAAATCGGATTTTTTTTGCAGTTCTTTGACTTTTTCAAATTCTTTGAATACTGAAACTTTGTAACTTCTGTCGTTTTTTGTCAGACGTAGCCCACACTGGAACTGTTATAGGCCTGATTCACAAAGTCATAGGCATTTCCAAGTTCAAATAATGTGTACAAATATAATGAATGCAAGTGCAAATTCCCATTTACAATTCAAAAATTGGAGCAGTATCTCCACTTGGAAAACTATTTTTCTCATGGAGAAAATATGGGCATGTGCGCTTTTGCTAAGCATTTGCAAATGCATAATTGTACATTATGAGTAATTATTTTGTTGGTTGAAGATGTCTTTACTTTTGACAGTATTGAAGTGATGATAGTTTTATAGAAATCACAGTCCCTCAGCCTCCAGTAGAAAGGTGGTGGAAATCAGGGGGGTTGAAGATCTGTTTTTGATTTTTTATGTTCTTTGACTTTCATTTCCTTTCCCAGATAAAACTACTTTTTTGGGGAAGAGTTATTTGATTTGATTTGTAGAGTTCTTCATTGCTTAGTTTCTTGGTGCTAAGCAAAAAACCTGTAATAAACAACAAAATGGAGATTACTTAATAATATAGCTAAGTTTTGAGAATGTTTGATGTGCAGATGCCTTGTCCTGCAGTCATTCCAGTTCCCCATGAAATATAGACTTTGATAAAATCCAGAAGCGACTGATTGCTTCCAGTGATTTGAATGGGCTATTGATCAAAAGTAGCTGATAATCCAAATAAAATCAGCAGTCTGGCACCACTGTCATCAGTGCTTCATCCTAATCCATCAAGCTGATAACACCCCCAGAGAAAAAGCCTGGTTGATGCCCATCAGTATATTTTCTTCTGTAGTTTGGGCAGGACTGACAGTTTACTTATATATGGGATATTGAGACCTGAATACGTATGTGGGAGTACAATGTAACCACTCAGCACTCTCATCAGCATGGTAGACTCCCGGGACATTCGAGGGAAGGGGCTAGGAAAGGGACGCCCAGTAATAGATCCTGTTATTTTGAGTGAAGAAAACAATCACTTGTCCGCTCTATTCTCGGAACTTGTACATATCATGAAGCAGAAAGGTGCTAATACCACCCAATTCACAGAACATGTAGACTTGTGGCTAAGATGTGAATACTTGAATCTGCACCTTGGGGGATATGGAGGGGGAGGGAGGGGGATTGGGAATGAGGTGGTGGGAACAGTCAGCCACCTGCAACAGTTATTCTCAGATCACTTTTGAAACTCCAAAAAATTATATGCCATAATTTCTGTACTAGATTGGGATTTACATTTGCCCACCTTTTTACTTTTCCAGTTGAACTTCTCTTTAGTATCACTGTTTTAATTAGCATACCATCCCTGTGATCGGAAGGTTAGCAATAATCTTGGATCAGACAGCCTCAAAAACGCGAGACCGTACTCTCAAGACTCCTGAAAATTCCAGATATGTTTTTGTGAAAGTGCTGTTGGTGGTTTCTCCTCTTCTCAAAAACTCAAACCTTTGATAAGTGTTTCAATGTTACCAAGTTAGGATTTCAATGCTCTAGTCATTTAACAAGTGTTCAATTCAAATGTAACTTTCCTATTTTAGACATTTCTTGCTCCTTAATACCATGCACCTTCTAAAGTTGTGTTGAAAGTTAAGTTGAAGACTCCCCAACTGGCTGGAGAGCTCCATTTAACCGCCTCCTTGCCCCAAGACTACTCCTTTGTGCTGCGACTGCCTTCCTTGACAATCTGCATTGACTAACTTTGATGGTGAGTAGTACTCCCATTTATTCCTGGACTGCGCCCAAGACAGGGACACTATCACCCAATTCAGCAAGGCTGCTAGACTCTTTCTGAATCTTCTACATGAGAGTGCAAGGAAAGATCTCACCAGGTCTCTTTGAAAAGTAAAATAAATGAGGCATTTCAAGTCATATGAGACCCAATATTTTATTTTGGTATGAAGCTCTGTCCTCCCCTTTTTAATCAAACACATCTGCAAAAGAAGCATGGCTTTCAGGCAGCTGCTTGGTGGGTTCTTGAGTAGCAGATAACATATGACTTTCTACGAAATTCTGTGAAGGTGAAATTTACTGCATTTTAACACCACCTGAGAAATCGTGCTCTTGACAACAACGCAAATGAAAACTGAGTAATCTTATATCAGGATCATGGATGCATAACCAAGTGTTTCCCAACGAATCTTAAATTGTGGGGTATCAAATATGTCAAAGGTAGTGATTTCAACTTGATCATGGTATAGTATGAAACCAAATTGGTCTTGGTGAGTTGCTTAATAAGCAGATGCAGGTGGTATCTTCCTATACTGCCAGGAAACATGGTTCTGTGACATTTAATTTTTTTATATTTTGAAATGAAATATTTGCTGTCTTGCTCCTTCTAGTAGAGAGTTGCACAGCTACTAACTTAGAATTCAAAGTGCTCCACTTCATAGATGAAAATGAGGGATTCAAATCAAGTATTTAGAGGTTGATTGCAATTAGTGACCTGGATGGTACCTCTACATCTGAAATGTAATAAGTAATAGAGCTTTGATGGTGGAACGCCCAACGTTTTTTATTAGGTCGAGCCTGAGGGGCACTTGCGCTGCTCTGCGAGCCATGCTGTATTGGAGTATGTACTTGGAGCACCACCCACTCTCCACCCATATTGGTCATTGTCCTTCATAAATGCTGGCTTCTGATTCATTATTAGGTTTGCTAGTCCCTCCTTAGTACCGCCTTGTCTTAGTTTGTAACTTCCCATGAGGACTAACCCTTTTACTTTGGTTGTTCCACGGTACGTCGTCTTTAGTCTGTAAGCATTATAATCTTTAATGAGTTTCTCCTACTGCAAGAGGACAGGAGGGTCTCTCCTGCGCATTTGTTACCACCGACTTGTTTATTTAATTCGTAGCAAATAGGAAGCTCTTCAGGGGCCATAGGAGACAGAAGGGGCAACTCACCGATGCCTTCAAGCATTTGGAATGCAATAGTGTCATGTCCTTTAGAATAGTCCCATCATGTACATACCAAATTACATACGTTTTGTCCCATTCAAACGATTCTACGCAGGTGACATTTTACCTAGTAGCTTACTTTTGTCTCTCTGACATCAGGCTCTCGGTACCCTATCTTAATCCCTGTACTTGACATACATGAACATGTTCCCAGGCATGGCAGATTTATTCTGTATAAGGGGCACCACTTTTTTCATCCATGGCCAACAGCCAGCTGTGCCTGATCATGTTTGTTTAGAAAAGGATTAGCAGAGGATTAGCGAATGTTTTCAAAACATAACGATTCTAGAAGAAACCCTGGAGTGACCACTTTATTATAAAAGACCATCACTTCCCCTTGCCATACAGAGAAGAGAATTCCTTCCTGGGTGGACCGAGACTCTGCAGGCAGATCCTTCAACTGGCAGAGACCTTACATCCTTTGCGGGGTGCCATCCTCCACCCCGAGACGGGGTCCTTCATTCAAAACCATCAGGTGAGGAGTTAGTACTTCTCCCCCGGGGTTTCTTGGCTCTGTTAGGTTCTATCCTGACATTTACATACACATGATTCACTTACATATCTAGGTTAGGTACACGTAGGTAGGCTATGCATCGTAGGAGTATGCCAATGCTATTGTTTTATATAATCTGGTTTTATTCATCTAATTAGCACTATGGTAGAAATGTAGCTGCTATTTACGATATTGGTGCTAGCGATCACATTTGTCTGCTCCTGTCTTGTCGCAGCTAATATGTTTCACGCTAGACTGACGCTTGACCAATAAATAATTATTGAAACCGTTCCAATAGTCATTCTATGTATACTCTGAGAAAAGGCAAGCACGAGTGACTGAGCGAAAGATACTGTATTGTTTTCCACGATACCCGAGGAATCGAGGTTGTCATGTTCATTGGTTGCCCGAAACTACATACACCACTTCAGAATACAGTGGAGTGGTAGTGGCACAGTAGAGCTAGCTGGTCTAACTGCTGACTCATCCTGTGAGGGTGTCCAGAGTCTGTCTGCACACCAAGCCCTCAGTTTAGGTCATCCAAAACGCGCAGGTCCTGGGGGGTCCTAGGAACCACACGACAATAGGTCTCACATTTGCGAGAGTTTATGTTCTTAGGATTGTAAATGTCGTGCCTTTTATTTATGTTTTAAAAACCAAAACATAAATAAAAGGCATTGTCATTTACAATGCCAATAGCTCAAACTCTAGTAAATGCAGGACCTATTGCACTGCAGATGCTTGTATTAAACATATGTCTACATTGAAAGCCACACTCTATGTAGTGGTACAGCTGTGGAATTATGTTTAAAAGAGTAACAACATTTGTTATTGCCTTTTGAATAGGAGAACAAATGGATTTTCAGTACTCTATGGAAAAAAGTGTATCTCAGGTAGAGGGTTGAGTGGTTTGTATTGCAGTATTGTATCAAACATCATTCCCATACGAGAAAGGACAACCACTGATTTAGAACAGTACTTGTAAACCAAGTCAGGTTTTTACCACTTCATGCCTAATTCAAGGCAAGCATCATCTATTCCGTTAAGGCTTTAACACAATTCTTGACTGTAGCCACATATGTGGGTCAGCAGTCATTTGATGAAGTCCTCAGTGGCTGTTATGGCAATATGGTGTTCTAGATCCAATGTTCAGCGCTTTGAAATTTTTTCCGTTAAAACAGCTTTCAGGCATTAAATATTGAAATTATTCAAAGATATTAAAGCGGAAAAAACGAACGTGCTCAGTGCCATGACCTACTGGTGGGTAATAATTCTAAATATTTTACATGATGCAGAGCCTACTAGAGGTGAAAAGTATACTCTGATTGAGACTACAAGTCCCAGCCTGCAATTAAATAATCACGCAATGTGCGAGGCCCACTGAGGGTATTTAAATGAAGCAGACTGAATCGGAGCCATCTGCTGACTGTTTGAGAGGAATCCATGACTAAGAGGCAGGAGCCTCGAAACGCGTCGGAATGAAGACTTTCACATGAACAGTGAAGCTCGTTTGCTTTGTGTAAATAAACCGGAAGGTTCTTTTGAAGTCGTGTGCATTCTCAATGCTTTGGGCATTTTGGTGAAAAAAGATATTAATATGTTTAAGAATATTATATACATCTTTCATTTAACATTTTCTATGCTTCCCAAAGTAAACTTACTTGTAAAGTTCAGCTGAATTTTGTATGGTATTCGACTAAAAATGTGTGTTTTACTTTTATAGGACAGAAAAGTTATTATAAAAACCATGAAAACTTACATCGAAAAAATTGCTACAGTAAGTAATAAGTACTTATTTTTTGTTTGCTTAATATTCTGAAAACACAGTGATGTTACATCTGTACCAGTTTAGAAACAAAGTACCGCGCATTCTGTTTTTGAATAGTAACATCAATATTGAAAGTAAATCGCAATAACACTGTGATCAAAACTTGGGTTATTCACTGCTCAGATGTTTGTGAATGAACAGTTGGGATCTGTGAAGCATATGTCAGATGGACATATGTGTCCTCTCCACAAGCTCCAGGGCACACCTTCCTCAAACTTATTCCAAAGACCCGAAGGAGTTTTTTTTTTTTTTAGAGAATAATGGGCCATTTGTTTCCACAGTTTCATTCGCCTCCCACAGTTTTCTTCAAACCCAATAAATGCAGGGGAAAGCAGATTGCACCATGATGCTACCAACCACCATCTCCCTTTATTTCCACTTGTCTGGACAGTGGCCGCAGGATTTCTGTCTATGCTGGAAGTGTCTGTCAGAGAGACTGTGACAAAGCTTCTGCCAGCGTAATGTGTCTTTTTTTTTTTGTAATTGGAAAACAGACTTGAGTCAGGTGGAGGAGCAGTTGGGTGCCGGGGCACTTTGTTTTTGCAGATTTGGGTAAAAAAGTGTGGGGGGAGAGTCTCAAGACACAAGGTATTCTTTTTCTTTTTCCACACAAGAACAGAATCTAGTGTTATGGAAAAAAAGTCTGTGTGGCTTGCAAAGGCAATGCGCCCAGGCTTCCTGCCCTGGTCATTGTTTACATACTAGTTCACTGGTGCTCCACCTATTCTTTACTGACAATCATGTGAACAGATGTCTGGTAACGGTATAACCACAAACGTGACCCCCACCTTCCCCCATTTTATTTGTCAGGATAGCAATACCATCTACTCCCAGGATGTGTGTCGACTGGTGGTGATAGCAAATATAAGTCCAGGCCTTGTCACAAGAAATACATATACCAGAATGCCTACTGTCTCTACCACTTTAAAGTTCTTTTAAAGTGGTCATGTCAGTTCTCAAGATGATGGCACTCCTTCAGCATGGCTGACTGCCCATGGTAAACATGCCCCCCGCATCCGACATGCACAGGACACTTTCCTTAAGTCGGTAGAAAAGAAGTACCGAAGCACACAAGCACACTTTGAAGTCCAGTATAAACAATTAGTATACACTAATAATGTGTTCCAAAGTGAAGGTAAGCAAAGGTTGTTTTTATTCTTCACTTTTCGCCACAGCCCTTGAATTTGTAACACAACATCAAAGAAACGGCAGCCAACACGTGTTTCGTCACTTAGACTTTTCCAATGCTGCAAATGATGTATACGAGAAGTCCTGTGTTACTGTGAGTTTTGAAGTTCAAGGTAAAAAATACAATTACTCTCTAAGGTAGTAGATCATGAAAAGAGCCAAGTAATTTTGGCTCTCCCTTGTACAAAGATCTGTGGACCAAAGTTCATAGAGAATGAAGACCTTCTACGTTGCCCATAGTGAAAACAGACGTGCAAAAGCGAGAGTGACAATGTCCAAGATGTGAGTCTCCAGAGTTGCAAAGAAGTGCCTGCATCCTAAAGCTAGTACCGGACCAGAAAAGGGATTAATTGAAATCACAACTAAGTGCCTGTGTAGAATAATTATCATGTGGTCACACCAAGAATAAAAGTGGTCTATAGTGGAGGTACTGGCCAGTTTGAATAGTGTAGCAGATGCTAAGGAATACCTGTAGTTGTGTTGAGCCATACGCCAAAATGACATGGAGTCAAAGGTCAATGTCGCCAGAATCTATAGAAAGACCACCAAAGTATCTGTCAAATAAGGGACGTATATTTTTGTATTAATAAGTATACGCTCACCTTTCATTTATACCAAACCCCTGGAACTAATCACCCCCAAGCTGCTGAACATGAAGAGTTAGACTCCCTCAAGCGGGTACCTCATTTATATTGAAATTGTTACATAAGAAACACAGCACAACTGTATCCACATATCCCCTAACAATTTTTAGTATCAATGTAATGATTACTCTGAATGATATGTCACATGTAATCTGCCTCCTCGCTTGTCGTGCAACTAAATTCCTGCTGTTCAAGAATCCCATAATCTCAGTCAGGATCCTTTCAGATTGAAATAGTAGTGCCACCACTAGAGTATAGGCAGTTAAGCATCAATTTCAGTGTCAGACACTGAATACCTCCAGGTCTGATGTAACTAGAATACAATCACATGATACCCAATTAGGCACAGTGAAAGTTCATGCAACTCGTAGAGTATATTGAGCATGGCTCAGTTGAGGTTTTCGTTGCTCTTAGTGAGTGCAAAACATAAGCACATGCTATAGTCAAGACATATAAATCATACCTCTAACCTGATGTTGCTGGCAAAGTTGCTGTGTGACAGTCGATCAGTATGGACTTGATAAGCATAAAAGAGAGGTAGGGCAACATATTTCCCCTGCTCAACTCGTATATCAACAGACCTATTTCTCCACAGTATGGTGCTAAATGAGAGATGAGGGTATATTCTTACCTTGTACATTGTGTCTGTCTCTATTTAAAGTTGAGAGGGCACTCTGTGTATGGCGTGTGTTTAGGTAGCTGTCATACAGCTATTGTCCCTGCTTTTGGTTGCCATATTGGTGCAGGAAACAGCTCTGGATACGAGCTAGTATTACAATAGACAAAGTAAGGCCGTTAACATTACGACCTGTCCCAAGAGGTGTGGGAATAAAGTGAATGGATTTAAATGGATATTTTGTGCCCCATTTGAGCTGCTGAGAGATGGGACCTAGTTTAGAAAGACCGAAGTATACTGCCTTGTACGGTCCAAGTCATTGTGTGGGCGAAGTAATCCAAAAACCATAAGTTAAATAGCAGATAATTCTAGTTTGGTGTCAGACCCCCAGTGGTGTGCACAGGAAAGGTCATCACCACCTAGGTGAGATGTGGTAGAAATATGTAGGGTTTGTATCTACTATTCCCGATAGGTCAACACCATTATTAGTGAAAAGAAATGGTCCATATATAGATTGTCATGACATGATAGATTCTGTGTCCATCCCACTTCTAAAACAAAGTACATCCTCATGTTGGACATATTACATTCTACATGTGCATACATGGATAGTGTACAAGGGAGTACGTTGTATATTACAGTCCGTGCATCAAAAACACATGTAGTTCTCTGCCTGTGTTTAAACCCATGTCTATTGTTCAAAGCTGGATAAACCATCGACTCTCTAGTTGCCTTGGTGCCAGTGTTCTGTCACCTCACCGGGGCATGATGTCGGCTGTATCTATGCCATGGAAACAGATGTTGATCATATCACTAGCCCAGTGTTCGGTGTTGTAATGTTCTGCAAATGGATAGCTACCATTATTGCTCCTGATCTCCCTGAAGTATTTCTGGATTTGTTCCTTTAGGGCTCCCATTGTAAATAAGTCCACACTCGCAGCTAATGCAATAAACCATGTATTTGGTGTTGCAATTCACGAATTTGGTGATTCTGTGCGGTCTGTCAGTCTTGTATTGAAAAGTTGTAATCCTATCCTTCGCAAATCGACAGACATTGCACTGCACACATTTGTGGAAGTCCTTTGGTGGTGTGGGCAACAATGTGTTTGCGGTGAATGATTTCATATAAATCATATAGTGACTCCTTAAGTGTTCTCCGTTTGTCATGTGTGAGGTTGGCTTAGTGGAGATAGCTCCTCTGAGGGCCACATGTATCGACCTATCTTGCATTCGCCGTTCAATATGTATGGAGTGCTTCAAGGAGGCATAAGGCCACCGGGCAACCTTGGTTTTGCATTAATTGGTTATCGCAAATTAGGTAATGCAAAATCATTTAGACCCATAGGAACGAATGGAGTTGGGAAACAGTCAGAACACTGCGACCTCAGCCACGCGTGTTCCGACTACGCAAGCGCTACCATGCTTGCCTTAACCACGCATATGCCATAAACACGCATGTGGTTAAGGCAGTGCACGGTCTAGCTGCTAGCCAAAAGCAGCAAAGCAGCAGGATGGATCAGGAGTGGACGCGACACAGTGAGGTAAGTGGGTCTGGGGCCAGGTTTTTGGGAGGGTCGTTTGTATGATTCGGGGGGGGTGGGCTTGGGGTAGTTTTCATGGCTGGGAGGATTCGGGGTAGTTTTCAGGGCTGGGGGGGTTTGGGGTAGTTTTCAGGGCTGGGTAATTTTTGGGGCTGAGCGAGGGGGTTGTTTTATTCAGAGGGAGAGGGTAGTTTTAGGTGTCTGGGCTGGGGTTTTGGGGGGACGTTTTAGGGCTCGGGTATCTGAATACTTTTTAGGGTTTAGGGTGGGCAGGGTAGTTTTTAGGGCTCGGGTGAGTGGTTACTACTCAGGGGTGGGGGGGAATGGGAGGAGGTTGGCTTTCAGGAGGGAGTGGGGTAGTTTTAGGACTCAGACCGGGGACAGGAGTCAGAGGGTTAAGACTCGCCTGTCAAGCCTTAACCCCTTCCCCGCTCATGACGGAACCACTCCGTCATGAGCCACGGGTGGCGTGTGCTCATGACGGAGTGGTTCGGTCATGCTGCGGCTGTTGGCTGCCGCTCCGCCCACGCGGCGCTAATTCCCCGCCTGTGCGGGCGATTAGCGCAGTGGGCGGAGTCGTGACGGAACCACTCCGTCATGAGCACAGCCCCACCGCGCTGCCCCCAAACCCCCCCTCCCCATATTTGTGACAACCAATGGAGTAGCATTTCCTAATAGCCATTCCCCAATTGTGATTGCGACTCTGTGGGAATTGCTATTTTCTCACATACCATTTTGCATTCCCTAAATAGTGATTACCTAAAATTCGCAATTTAGAAAATGTATATGGCCCTGAATTATATCCACTAATAGGATGTGCCAGTGTTTAATGATCCTGTATATCTCAGAACTAAGTGCATTATATGGGGCAATGAATGAAAGTTGGTTCTGTCTCTAGTATCTCCACAAGTTGGTATTCGTAAACAGATCACTGCCTTTGATGATAATCTTACTCTTAGCTGCATTCAAGGTATCTCTATGATAGCCCCTGGTCCTGAACTTGGCTTCCATTTTCTAGAGTTCTGGCAGAAAAGTTCCTGAAACCTATTCTACTTGTGAATGTGGAAAGGCTTCCAGCCCATTTGCTTTGTTGAAGTAGGTGGCTCCTTTCTTAATTGACCATGACCTCTGACTTAGTTGAAATCTACAAAACCCTATGGCCAGTTTCAAATGGTCTGACTAGTGGCTTTTGCTCCAGAATCCCTGGAAACGTATACTAAAAAGGGAAGATGGCATGTCATGAGGATTGACGGATTATATGCATAAGTGTGTATGCCATTATGGTAGTTGTATTGCATGTGTAGGAAGCTGGCTCTGTATTTACTATACAAAAATGAGGTATAGTGTGCACAGGGTCCAGTGGATCCCCAAAGGTAGGCAGAGGTAAAGTTAGATAGCACCTCACTCTCTATTTGTGGTAGTGTGGTCGAGTAGTAAGGCAGTATCAGAGGACAGTGTTAAGCATTTGTTGTACCCACTCAATCAGCAAATTATTTCACACACTCAAAGACTGAACTTCAGACCAATTGGTTTTGTATAAAGATATTCTTTTAGTTATTTTATTTCCTAGAACCAAGCAAGCCTGGCACAGTTAAGTTGATAAATACTTTGCAGTAAATATACCATTTGAAATGCAGTTGTAAATGTACTTTGAAATGGTTAGTTTGAATTGCTGGTAATGCAATACTGTGAAATGCTGTACATATATGTTGTATCGATTTTTGCAATGAAAATTACAGGTAAGTTACTTTTAGGTTACCTTTGAGATGACTTTTTCTACTCGCTGTGATATGCCTAGATATCACACTGGGACATTTCCTAGAGAAAAGGCAAGTAAAATCAGTTTTGCACAATTGTTATTTTTCAGGTTTCCATACAAATCAACTCCACACTTGAAACATTTTTCAGAGAAAAACAGTCAGTAGGTTCCTATGGAGAGAAATGAAGTTAAGGGTTCCAGGTAAGTAATCAGTCTTTGGAGTTAAGCTTCTGGGGTTAGAACCAGGGTTCCCCCAGGGTCAAGGATGCACTCTTGTTACACCCTCAGCAGCACTAGGGCGGCCGGGTGCAGAGTGCTGAGGACCAATGTTATCCAATGGGGGATAGGACTTCTCCGGTTGGTGGCTGCTGGCAAGCAGGCCACTTGGGTGTGGGAGCAAATCTTCTGGACTTCAGCTCAGGACACATATGGAAACAAATTAGCACCAAAGGTGCACCCTCGCGGCACTAGGGCGCCCGGGTGCAGGGAGCTGTTTCTACGTCGGGCACCCTGTTGGTTTCAATGGTGAACCTCCGGTTTGCAAAGGCATTGCAGGCTCGGGGATGAAGGTCTTCTGGGTGCGACTACCACTTCGAGAGGTAAGTTGGGAAGTTAGGGGCTGGTTAGGCACCGTTGGTTTGGGCACACAAGGCTGTGGGGCGTCCGGTGTAGGGGTGCCTTTTTGGGGTTGGATATTCTTCCCAGCTCCTGGTTGCGGTTAGGGGGGGCCTTCTGGATTTAGGCTGCAGGCGTCAGCTGGAGGCTTGAGACAGGTCAGGGGTCGCCGGATCTTGGGTCAGGATTGCCGGGGAGACGACCTTGTGGTGTTTGTCCACTTGAGCTCGGGCTGTGGACGGCAGGTGCAGAGTGAGGTGGATCCGCGGTGTCCGGCTGGAGCCAGAGGTTGCAGATGAACAAATCTGGTGTTCACGGGAGACTGTCTTTTTTTTAGTTGAAGGCAGGCAGGTCCTCCGGGGTTTTCGAGGTTGCTGGCTGCAGAATTCACTGGTATTTTGCAGCAGCAGGTTCGAGGGGGGGACAGGCCGGTAGGGCTGGGGCCAAGTCGGTGGGCGTCTTCCTCTTGTTAGCTGCTGCAGGGCTGTTTGGTCCTTCTTCTTGTTGCAGGTTCTTGTCTGAGGAAGCAAGGTTCAGGGGTACCCCTAAATACAAGATTTAAGGGCGTTGCAGGCAGCTAAAAGGCAGGGACCAATGGGTCCCTTCCCTGGGGTGGGTACACCCCCTATTATGCCACCCTCCAGTGGGAGGGGGCATGAGCCTGTCCATGGTTGGCTGAGTCCCTCCATCTGTAAGTTGGCGGGGATTGGGAGCTGTGCTTCACCTCCCCCACCTGAGGGATGGAGTTGGCAGATGTGGGTACACCTCTCTTCCTCACTTGTTTTTCCCGCCGGTTCTCCCGTCCAAAGAGGGGATCAGAACCAGTGGAGACCAGTTGCTGAAAGCAGCAAGTGGCCTTGGGAAGCTCACAAAGGCTGCAAGCCTTTGGAGCTTCCTCTTCATGAACCCTGCCCATCCTGGGGTAGAAGGCTTGGCACTTCGTCCAAGAATGTGCATTGTTGCAGGCCCCAGGGAGCAGCAGGCTCTCGACCCAGGGGTCCAGAAACATGTCTGGTGGTGGCAGATGAAAGCAGCCACTCAGCCTGGAAACTAGTGGTAGGTTAGTTTTCAGGGGGCATCTCTAAGATGCCCTCTGTGTGCATTTTTCATTAAATCCCACACTGGCATCAGTGTGGGTTTAATGTGCTGAGAAGTTTGATACCAAACTTCTCAGTTTTCAGTGTAGCCATTATGGTGCTGTGGAGTTCGTATTGACAAGCTCCTAGCACCATATACTCTTAATGGCAGCACTGCACTTACAATGTCTAAGAATGTACTTCGACATTGTAGGGGTACAGGGTTCATGCACCTGTACCCTCACCACTGGCATAGGGCACCCAGCTAGAGGAGTGACTGATCTATGCTAGGGCAGTGAATTCTAGGCATGGCACACAGTGTGCCATGTCGACTCTTCACTTTGTTCTGCACCAAAACATGCAGCCTGCAAAGGTAGTGTGTGTGCGTAAAGGTACATGGCCTCTAAGGGTGGCACAATAAGTGCTGCAGCCCTTAGAGGTCTTCCCTGGTCACAGTGCACTGGGTACCGGTGGTACCATTTACCAGGGGCTAACCTGTCAGAGATGCCAATTGGGTTAGTTTTGGGGAAGGAACACAGGCCCTGGGAACCTGATTGCCAGGGACCCAGGGCGCATCAAGTGAAAGTGCATCAGTAGTCTGGCAAAAAGTGGGGGGTTACTGCAACAGAAACCCACTTTCCTACAGCATGAACCTTGCCACAGGCAGCAGAGGGTTGTACAGAATCCGAGGCAAACGTGCAGTCAGCAAGTGATTGAGTAGGTAGTTAAGTTCAAAAAGTTGAAATCACTTTTACTTTGTTGTAATATACTGTTCTTTAAAGATGTGCCTCTTCAGCTGTGTCCTAAACTGAAGCAGGCTTGGCTTCCAGCTTCGACCACCAAAGTGTGATAAATGCTGTTCCCCTTTGAATCTTTAAGTTGTAACCATTTGGACTTACAGGGAACTTTGGACATCATTGCAGAGCAGACTTGCTGTCAAGAGCTGAATCTTGGCCTGGTTGCCTTTATTCATCCAGAGTGCTTCTAAATGTGGATTCCAGCTTGCTTCTTTGCTGTTCTGACCAATAGAGAGACAGATAGCTTACCTGCCTGCTTGTAAGGGGTTCTCCTGGCAGGAGCACTGGTTGAATTTGAAGTTAGTCTTTAAGTATTGTATCAAACCACCTCACAGTGTAAGTCTGGAATGCTGACCCTCATTACTTAGAGGCAGTTGAATGAACAAAAAGGTAACTTGGTTTTGCTGCGTGAATCTTTTCTAGATTCACATGCTGTGCATTGTTCTGTCATCTAGTGGTTGGGTCTGCTATACTCTTAGTCCTCTTTTTCTCTCGTGTTTTTTTGGACGCCGCCTATGGTCATTTGGTGGTATATCTGTCCCTCCATGACATGAGACGTGCGACCCTGAAGCCCCTGTGCATAGTTGCCATCTTTGGAATCTTTTTTCCGCAGTTGGGTCCAGAAGCATCAGCTAAATATCACCGATAAAGTAGGTGGGCCACGTGGATGGATGACCACAGGGCTGCGTGGTCAGAGAAAGCACAGATGGGGCAGAAAATGGAGAACGCTCCCTCTAGCTTCTGTCCCACGTGTCGCCATGAATTTGCCCAGAACAACAACCATCAAGTCTGCAGCCTTTGCCTGCTGAGTGACAACAGTGCTGAAGACTGCGAAGCGTGGGCAGAGTTCCTGCCTAAGACGCTAAGGACTAGAGCAAAACAGAGGCAAGCACACTACACCTCTATGCAGGCATGGAAAAAAGGGAGCTTATCATTTAGGATACTCGGGCTGCTGAGTGAGGAAGAGGACAGTGCTTCTGTACCGAATTTGTTTTACAAAGTGCATTTGAAACACATGAAGCCCCATAGGTCCGGACAGAGGGACACTAGTAGAGGACTTCCATCAGAGAAAGTAGGAAGTCGATACGTCATTAACATCACCATGTAAAATTCTATGATGAAAAGGGTGGCAGACCGGTATGGGGACCAGCTGGAAAAAGAGAAGGCGTGGACTTACTTCTACCCTCCTACCCTCTCAAAGCAAGAATGAGTATCTCCCGATGCTGCCTAGCATTCTAGCTCGAGGAAGAGAGGCATTCAGGGAGCCTGCAAGACCGTTACCCCGAGGGTAGAAAAGAAGAATAAACATACTTCCAAGGACCCACTACACATCCGGTAAATACAAGGGCAGACTCCATCAAAGTGGCTATGGCAAGAAAGAGTACCCACATCCACTGGGCCACCTCGAAAAAAAGGGAGAGAGTGGAAATGGTGGGGTGAAAAATGGAGAGAGAAGCAGCAACAAAGTGGAGGATCGCTAATTTCAACACACTGCTAAATTAGTATGTCCATCAAGATTGGGAAGACGTGGAAGAGCTAATGAAACACCTCCCAGAGCCATTCCAAAGACAGGCAGCCCTGCTCCTAGAAGAGGCGAAGACCCTTCCCAACACATGTATAACCCTTAGGAGTCATATCTGGTTACGGGCCTCGGGGTTCAAGGGTGAGGTGCAGGCAGATATCATTGATACTCTCTTTCTGAGAATAATTGTTTGGGTCAGTGACACACTGCACCAGTTTAAAAGGTATAACAACACGGCCAGAGCCGTGGGGGCTCTGCAGTTTTGAGGTCAACAACTGAGGGGGGCGGCCACCATAAAGATACCAACTAGAAGGGGAAGTTTCCCGAGCGCACCGCTGCAGGCACCCAAACAACACGAAGGGCAACAGCAGTCAACAATGTATCAGTGGTTGCTCCAAGCAACCCAGTGCCAGCCCTTTCGGGGTAGAGGGAGATGTCAGCCCTCCAGAGGAGCAAGCTCCCCAAACAAGCGATTCCACTTAACAGCTAACCTATCATATCAGAATAGGGGCCTTCCTGCAGAAGTATTTTAAACGACTGGATTCTCATCATCCAACATGATTATTGCATAGAACTTATACTACCGGGTGGTCAGATCAAAGAAAAGATCACACTCGTAGGAAGAAGGAAAACTACTTGATTTACTACTAATTCTAAAACTATACAATTCCTTATGACCAGTTCTGGACTCTGCTTCTTAAACAAATTAATGAAAACACAAATATTTGAAATTATAACACTCCAGGAAGTCAGCCGTGGCTGAAGCAAAAGGAATATATGGTATCTGTAGCCTTAAGACATTTTTTTATGCATACCCATGAACCGCAAACCCAAAAGTAGTGGTTAATCGTCAACCAAAACCACTATCCATTTAAAGTGCTCCGCTTCGAAATCAAGTTAGAACCCAGGGTGTTTACAAAATGCCTAGTTGCAGTGGCAGCATACTTAAGAAGGAAAGGGATACATCTTTACACTTATGGCAAGCTTATTTTACAATACAAGAGAAACCTCAGGATGGTCATTGACACTTGGGTTCGCGATAAACCTAGAAAAGTCATCAAGGAAACAGTAGAGCGAAGATATCTTTCTGGGAATAAAAAGCAACACATTAGAGGCAAAAACCTTCCCCACCCTTAGAGGATTCAAGCGATCACAGAACAGGCTCACTGATGCCGCAAATGTCAGTCTCTGACAAGACTGTGGGAGAAATGATGGGCATGATGGCCTCCTGCATCCTACTGATTCCCCACTAAAGATCTCATGAGACCACTTCAGAAATGGATCCAAAATCCATGTTCGCAGGACACAAAGTGTGTAAGATCTAGTGGTTGTAATGTAAAAGCTACAGGAAGAGATGACCTGGTGGAATGTGGGTACCACAATATCAGGCAGAGCTTTCATATAACCACCTCCAACAGCGACCATCACCATGGACATATCCCACAAGGGTTGGGAAGCGCACATGGGAGAGCTCAAAATCACATGACTATGGAATGCGGAAGAAGCGATCCAACACATAAAAGTCCTGAATCTCAAGTCTGTCTTCCTGGCCCTAAAGGCCTTCCAGATGCAGGTGAGCGAAAAGACAGTAAAAAATCCAAATGGGCAACAAAGCCACAATATTATGTCTGACAAAACAAGGAGGAGGAAGATCCCATGTGCTGTCAACATTAGCCCAAAAGATTTGCATATTGACCAGTCTGATATGAATTACCTTGATAGCAATACACCTGCCAGGCATAGAAAATGGGGAAGCTGACAAATTAAGCAGACACGCATCTGTATCACATGAATAGGAGCTAAACGAACAATTGCTTAAAGAGGTGTTCCAGCAGTGGGGCACTCCAGAGATGGACATTTTGCAATCTCAGAAGATGCAAAATGCTGCTCCCTAGGTAATGCCCTGCCGATAGACTGGTTTACAGAGATTTATGTATGCTTTTACACCAATTTCTCGCATACCCGTTGTGATAAACTAGTGCAAACAGTTGCAAATTTCAGTGATATGAATTGCTCCACAGTGGGCGAGCACAGGTGGTTCTCAGATCTAATGGAGTTGGTGCAAGGAAACGTAAAAAGACTGCATTAACACTGCCTGCTCTCCATGCAGGAAGGCAGAGTCCTCCACCTGGAAACCAGCAGCCTGAGCCTAGGGGCCTGGCTCCTGAGGGCATAGTATGGTCACCTGGACCTCCCAATACAATCCGTAGACATCCTAAAAGAAGCTAGAAAGCCAAGCATAAGAAAATGCAATACAGAAAAATGAAGGTGTTCGAATTATGCGGTGCAAAGAAAAGTGACTGTTCCACAACAGGACACCACAGTGGTCAGATACCCAACGTACCTTCTGGATAATGTTTTAACATATGCTTCACTTAAAGTACACCGGGTTGCAATAGTAGCCTACACAATAGGACACGGGGAGAAGCTTCATCTTGAACCCAGTTATTAAAGCTTTATAGAAGGAGCAAAAAATGTAGATCCACCGATGCCTATGTGGAAACTCAATTTGGCGCCAACTCAAATAATGAAGGAACTCTTTGAACTGCTTTACAAGTCAGAAATACAGCTCCTGGCCTTAAATACTTCCTAATTGCTATAACATCGCTGCATAGGGTGAGCGCGCTGCCAGCGCTAACCATTCAAGAGCCCTATCTGTAAATACACAAGGATAGGGTAGTCAGACTGGCCAACCAACACTCCCTCCCAAAGGTCCTATCACAATTCCACTTTTAATAGATAATTTAGTGCTCAGCCTTCTTCCAACAACCAAAAATCCAAGATTAAAAATCCCTGCGTGCGCTAGATGTACTTAGGGCCATGATATACTACCTAAAAAGGGCAAAGGAAGACAGTTCTTTCCATCATTTGCATATTCGAACAAAGGCTCACCGGTGGGGAAGGGCACCTTTGGTAGGTGGATAGTCCAAACAATCCAGTTGTGCTATCAAATGGGAAGTGTGCGCTTAGACACAAGTCCCAGAGCACATTCCACAAGGAGAAGGGGAGCTACCCTGGCCTTCCTAGCAAACGTTTCAAAAAGGGACATATGCATGGCGGCCATGTGGTCATCCGTCCACACCTTCACAAATCACAACTGCGTGGACATCCAAGTGAACAAACAATCACGGGAGGTACAAGAGTACTGAAAGTGTATTTGCAATCTCAACCTCATGTGGACTCCACCTCAAGTGACCAAGGATTTCACTACAAAATCCATGTACTGCATGTGAATACAGAAAAGATTCATGCTTAAAATGGAATGTTCTCTTACCAGTAGGAGTACCGTTGAATTTTCTGAATCCACATGCAACCCACCACTTTCCCAGGAAATGAGTTGCAACAAAACTAGTAAAGGACTGCAATACCTTCCAGTAAGGACAAGAGGAGTTATCAAGAGGAAGAAACCAATCTGAAGCACACGGGCTTCCGGTACAGATATCTGGAATGTCATGGAGTGATGGGGCATGCCACTGGAATCAAGCTATCCTGGCTGAAGGGAGGTGATACCCTGAAACCGGTCCTAGGATGCTTGTGTCCAGTCCAGGGAGGACCTGGCTTGGCAGTTAGGGCTGGGCTGTTCCCATGAGGCACAGGGTCAAGACTGATTTACATATGGCTGGGTTCAAACTGTAATGGCATGGTGAGCAACAAAATGATGGATTTAGGCCCAGATCTCTGTACTGGGGTGAATGTATGACCTTGTTCTGCATTCTGTCCAACTGTTGTTTTTGCATAGCACCAAATAACCACAGACTATGTCTTGTCCCCCTCCAACCCCCGTCCCCCCAAAAAAAAGCAGAGGAAAAGAGGGCTAAGGGTATTCCAAACCGAACCACCAGATGGTAGAAAAATGCATAGCATGTGACTCCAGAAAATTCTTCAAGCTGCAAAACTTTCCCAGCTGGTAAGTAACCATTTCGTTATCTAATAGGAGTGCAATAATATTGTGGCCTTAGGACTATTGGTAAAAGACAAGAATTTCCTAAATATTTTTTTTCTTTTTGTATTCTCAGTTTTGAATTTTAAGTTGTTCTCCTTATTTTGTTGCAAAGGCCTAGCAGTGTTCCCTTTGTTGGATAAAGCATGGGCCCAAATGAGGTTAAATATAGCTGGTATGAGCTTATTGCTAACAAGGCTCTTATGGTGTCTCAACTCTTTAATTGCAGTTTTATCAAGTGTGATTTACTGCAGTCTTGGTAGCTGTTTATGGTTAAGGCATCTGGGTTTATGGTCTGTTTAGTAAAAATCCTGGTTTATTAACTAATCTGCAATGGGGTTTGAATTTCACATGCACTGGAATCTGAGGTGTAGGCAATTTTTCCTCATGTATTTTTTTTTTTATCACCGATTTATAGGATACAGTTTCATTGACATTTTTCCACGTATTGCAGGGCGAGTTCTCTCATTTGGTGCTGCTGGCAGCTTTCGATTCCATTGATGATACCAAGCTTGTGAAGCAGTTGGTCATATCCGTAAGTTGAAGAGATGATCATTATGAACATGACGACTTTATACCCTGATAAGATTTGCAAACAGTTATTATTTAATATGTTGCTCTTATGTCTTCGCATTGCCACTCTCCGTGAGATTCTTTTTTCTGCATTTGTTTCGCGCTTCTGGCATTTTAACATTGCTGAATCGATAACATTTGAATCTGATCAAACCATTTAAGAATGCTTATTTGACTAAACATGCAACCGCACTGTTTACTTAAAAGCTTTCTTAAGCAAACATGTTTACAGTGGAATGCCATGTCTAGCGCATAGGGTAGCAGATCGTTGACTTCATGCCCGTGATGCCCTTATCTGTTTCACTTTGAACCTGCTCAGATATAACCGTTCTACTTTTGACTTCAGATATATTTGCCAACAAATTTTTCCTGAGGTTTAGAGCACTCTGTTGCTGTTAATTGTAAGATAATTTCCATTTCAAACTACCTGTACTATGTAAATTGGTTGACTGTTCACTTTTAGTATCAAGAGGCTATACCTAATCTACTCGCGTGCTATCTTAAACACCTTAATACTGGTTCCGCTGGAGAAAACATTAGGTTTCATCCCAGGTATCTATTGTGACTAATTCATAGGGTAAGCTAAGTACTTGTTGATGCCTTTAAAAATCTGGGCTGAACATTCATCAAACCAGGCAAAGTTTATGCATGCTTCCAAAATAAGTTTCACCAGTATGTTGATGGAGGAAATGTTGTATCAATACAGGAAATATTAATGGATTGTGTAATCAACACATACCATTACGTCGGTGACACAGAAGAACCATCAGATAGGCAATGCAAATACTCAGCACCTCCTTCAAAACGCAGACACTGCCACAGACAAGCCTGCATGTACACCCAAGCTCAGAGATTCAAACATAGAAACTCGTTCCCCACACATTACAGAATCCCCTGTTCATGAACGTCGTCCTGTCTGAAAATTTCCCATATTTATAGATAAAGGGACTATCCCTTTTCAGAAACAGGACTGTCGGACTTCTCCGTATTGGGGGGCAGGTCGGGGCAAATGCTTATCGGCTAATGGGCCCATAGGAGCTTCACTATGCTAGTCTAAGACAGTCTCTTCGGTAAGGCTTACTTGGATTGGCTTGATACGACTGTGAGTTGGCTATCGAATTGTACCGTACACATTTTTGATAGATATATTACCATTGATCTGATTTAGGTGTTGACGTTGGAAACCTCGTGACTATCCTAACTCTGGGAAGGCTGTTATATATAAAATTTGATTGGTGGAGCACATACAGATGACCGATTCACCCTACGTGAAAACAATTGTATATGAATACCGTTGGGTTGGAATTAACACCGAAGGAGAAGTAGGTTTAAATGCGCTTACAATGTAGGATGTACATATCTTACTTTGTGGTGTATCTTTGAGACTGTTGATAATTCTCATACCTTTCACCTTTTACAGGCGATACAATTAAAAGATTGAGGTACTTTCTTGATACCAACCATTGTGCACGTTTAATTTTAAACTTTTGACTTGGTAGCGATGTGCAGTGCTCTCAATGTGTACTTGTGACCTTTGGACACTCTGGCTGATTCACCGATATGTCACTAATAATGTAGGATCTCCAAATATTTGATTTAATTATTTCATTGCAGTAATCACGCATGTGTTACTGGTGGCATGTGTTACTGGTGGCGTCACTTACGTTCTGGATTTTGGTAGCAGACGTTTATGAACTATTGAATTGACCGTGTGAATGAAGTGCATGGATTTGCACTAGGAGTATGTTTAATATGGAAGCCCAATCTGTGATTGGACTCCAGTAGTCATGGTGAAATGTACTTACTACCTCACATACTTTGTATAGATTTGCGTGGTGCCACAATAGTTTGTTTTTCTCATCTTAGCCTTGAAAAAGTCGCAGGACAGTGTGCCCACCAGGCAACAAAACACGTGTTGGCTAAGTATTCAGCATAAAGAAAAAAAGAAAACAGAAATTAAAGACAAGAAAGAAAACTAAATATCAAAGAGGACTGTTTTATTGTGTACCCTTATTGTGACATACATATGAACGACTTGAATAGCGTGTGCTGCCGACTATTTTCTGTCTATTTCTGGGGGCCTAGGCCATACATGAGGGAGTAAGGTGGTTCTCCCTGCCTTACAGCATCTTTTGTGATATTGAGATATGGCTTATCAGCTTGTGGAAATTCCCAGGGGCTCCAGTCACCTATCTAAACACCACCAACTTTCAGTGAAATACTTAATATCTGTGACACAGGTGTTTCAGCAGGGAACACACTTTCCTAATTACGTACAGATTTGCTAATTTGGAAAATTTCCTACAGATTTTTGAAGTTACCTGCATATTTTATTATCTGTACTTTAATTTCCAGAAGCTGATGCTTACTGGGGTTTAGGGGCAGATGTATCGAGCAGTTTTCTAGTTGCAAACGGCCCGATTCACAGAATCGGGACATTTGTGACTGGAAAAATGCATTTTTGTATGCATCATTCCAGAATTGCGATTCAGTAACATGTTACCGAATCGCAGTATGGAATTGCGAATACATACCGATTCAGTATTAGTAAGGGGAGTAACGAGCGTCCCTTCCCAATACCGAATCGCAGTGGCATGTAAGAATGTTAAGCAATCAATGTACGGTTGCTAAATATTCGCATTTTACCACCTACTTAAAGTAGGTGGTAACCCATTAGCAAACGGGAAGGGGTCCCCAAAAGACCCCTTCCTCTTTGTGAATGTTTGTGAAAACGTTTTTTTAAGAGTAGGCAGTGGTTCCAAAAACATCTGCCTACTCTTAAAAAATGAAAAAAACTTTCATTTTTTTTAAACTCATCCTTTTTTCCTTTAAGGAAAACTAGTTGGATTTAAAAAAAAAAAGAAAAATGATAGCTTCATTTAAAAGCAATCACAGACATGGTGGTCTGCTTACCCCGGCAGGCCACCAGCCCTGTGATTTTAGTGATTCCTAATGGGTCGCAAATTGCGACCTACCTCATTAGTGTTCATGAGAAGTGTCGATTTGCAACCCACTATGACTCGCTAAATTCCTAATTCCGATGTGCAGAGAATCGCCATTACGTAATCTCTATTCCCAATATTGATACTTCCGGCCCTAAATGTTTTGTGGTGGATGCACTGGTGCATTGTAGGTTGGACGGAACAATAGACACCTGCATTGTGAGACTTTGCAAGGAAGCAGCAAGCTCACGTTGCCTATTGGAGGCTGAGACCAATCTCCGATGAATAGGGGCAAAGGCAAGGTCTGTGAGGGTGCAGGTACCCTGGCATCTAGACACGGAGTCTGGGGACTGATGTGTATGAAGGCTACAAATTTGAATCACTTAAGGGACAGACTTGGCATTTGACAACGTCAACATTCAGCCGCAGCACCGGCAGGCGTCTGAGAAACTCTTTAGGCCCGGCAATTGTTATTTTACAAGTTGAGCACTTCTGCTAACAGTAGGCCCTTTATGCTACGCTTAAAGTAACCCCTGCCCCTGACTGCATGCAGTTGTTAGTAGTGTGGTGCTGTCCGCTGTTAAAGTTTTGTAAAATGGAGCTTGTTTTATTACTGCCTTGGTCCAGCTGCATGCGATTTGCCTCTGTTTCATGCTGCCAGAACTGCATCCTGTCTGGGTTAAATTTCAGCAGAATTACCATGGTCTTCCAGCGCCTACTCCTTGGTCCTCGCAGTGCAGGTCTGGTTGTGGTGGATGTATATTCTGCAAGACCTACTGTTCGTTCTGTTTGGTAGTAGTTATGTAGCTGGATGGAAGACTAGCCTGCTTACCGTTGCCTCGGTTTTTGAGCCATCCTTGGTCAGCATATGGGCACCACTTTATTCACACAGGCTACAGGTAATTCTTGCTGTGCGGAGACGCATATCTTATTGGAATCTGATTAACTAATCGTGACTCCCTGCTGGAGATGCGTGAATGTTCTGAATGCTGTTCAGTGTGTGTGTGTGGGTTTTCTCAGAAAACACATCACATGTAGTAAAATTGAAAATAGATTTAGCTTCACTGCACCGGTGACAACCTAGAATCCTCACTGGGTCTCTTTTCTGGCTTCTTCCTTCATAGTGCCACACTGCTTGTTGGCACCAAGACCATTCCAGACAGCGGACTTTACTCCCTTTGACAGTGGACAGATTCAAGCATGGATTTAGCTGCATTTTATGAAATAAATGTGACGTAGAATGCCACTCTGGGTGCACGGATTTTACTACTGTGTTGTGCTCCAGTGAGATACCTACCGTTAAGTGGTGTGGCAAAATCCCCTTCTGCACCTGCTTTGTTCTGGAAGTTGCATGTGAGTTCGCTTCACAATTATGTGCAAGGTCTCTTCTCACCAACTAGTTGGAGAGAGCACAGACCTTTCTAGTGAGAAAATCTGTGTACCCTGTATATTGTAATTTTGGTTATTTCCAATACCTTTCTTTAAAAAATTGACCTTGCAAGGTAGTATTCCCTTTCTCCCAAAAAATCTTTTTCACTCAATCTGTGAAAATTGGAATTTATTTTCCAAAGCCTTAGAAAGCAGTGCTGAAAATTGATGTTGCCCATTAGTCATCAGTTCGCCCTTGGTTACTATTTTTCATCCTGCATGCTATTTATTTGCTACCCTTCTCTCAGGCCATAATTCACAATACTGCATCATTTTAAGGGTGAGTTTAAACAGGTGCTCGTAGGGTAAGAGGGGATGTTTGTCATCCGGGTATTCAATACCCAAAAGCAATTTCTAAGTCGTATATTTTAATAGAATTTTTTGTTGCTGGAGGAGGAAGGTGTTTGTAACTCATTATTTATTGTATTTCATACACAACCCATATGTTCATTCTGCTCATTGAAGCAAGTCCTGTCCCTAGTTGATTGTGTGGATAAATCATTTTCCCTTTGCCTCAAGTGTATTTTTCTCTCTATATTCCAGAGCAGCAAAAGCATTTTTCATGTTCACAAAGTTGGCAGCCAGTAATTTTATTTGTATTTTTTCCCTTTCAGGAGATGATTGGATCCCTGCCAAGTATCATTAACAACAAATATGGCAAGAAGGTTTTGTTGTATTTACTGAGCCCTAGAAATAATGCACATTTCCTCCCAGAACTTGTGAAAGTTCTGCAGCAGGGTGATGGGAACACACACAGGTAATTGCCACGCCAATACTTTATAAATATCTTGTATTGGGAGGGAGAGTTGGCTTTGTGTGTGGGTTTTAGTGTGTGTCACTGTGGTAGCCATTTTAAATCATAACTCCGAAGTTGATTGGTCTCTGCTTGTATCTGTGTTACCTTCACGTTGACATCTTGGCTTTCACCTTCACGTTGACATCTTGGCTTTCATGTTTCTTAGGGGGACCCATTGAGTAATCTCAGTAATCCCTTATTTCCATTTGGAAGGGCTGTCTCCAGAACAAGTTGTATATAATTATTCTCAATAAGTCACTTGTATTAGGGTCCTGTTGATTAGGCCTGGGCAGTGAACTTCGCTCCGTTTGCTGAGTTTTCAGTACTCCGCCGAGCTCGCGGAGTGCAAAAAACTCCGCTTCGCGATGTGCAGCGGAGCTTTTGCCCTGCTCGCGATTGCGAACCGTAAGTTTGCGATCGCGTATGGTAAGTTCGAGAGCGTGAGCTGCCGCTCTGGTAGAATTTCTACCCGAGTGACAGGAATACCAGCACAAACTGCAGTTCGCACTGCACTGCGGAACTTCGTGGAGTTTTTTTGTAACTTCGCGGGGTTCCTCGTAGCAAAACCCTGCGAACTATGCACAGGCCTGCTATTGATGCTCTTGACATGGCTGTGAGTGCAGGTGCAGACCTACTAAACCAATTAGAAACTCTCCAAAATGTGGCAGCCTGAGTGGTGATGATTCCTCCTAAATTCAGCTCAGTCTCGCAGACCCTGTGGGTACTCATTAACACAAACAAAACTGGTATTCTTGCATTCTTGCAGTAGAAAGCATTTCACACCATATCAAAGTATTTCTTTTCTGAGTAACTCTCAGCTTGAAGAACCAAAAAAAAGCTTGAACTTTAGCATTCCTCACCTTTTTGTGTTTCTTTTTTTTTTTTACAGTAAGAAAGACCCTGTGGTCCGCCGTCGTGAACTTCTAGAAGCTGTGTCCCCTCCCCTGTTGAAATACCTGGAAGACCATGCAAGAGAGCTTGTTATGGACAAAGCATCCTGTGTTCTTGTTCCCAGTATATTAGAGTCTGCTCTTGGAGACACCCAGCCTGCTATGGATGCCATTGCCACCATGGCGGCAGAAGAATTTGTTGCAGGTGGAATCGATGGAGAGGTAAACATGTTCAGAAAATGTAAATTGTTTTTCTTACCAGTAAAATATATTAATTACTCACTTAATGTCCCTATTTTACTATCTAGTGGTTGGGCTTGAATGATACTTTATCTTGAATGGCACGATGGTTGACTGGTAGCAAGTTTCACTTACCCCACACCTTGGCTGAAAAGGATCCTCCACCGATCTATAACTTGTGAACTTTTGTAGGATTTTACCAAAAAAGCAGCTAGAAGAGTGTGGTCCTCTCGAGACATGCAGGAAGGTTGGTCTTAATCTGTAGAATACTTTCTGAATGATGCGCATAGACTATTTTCTGAACCAGTGATCTCTAAGGGAAAGACCACAATGTCAATGCAGTATGATCCTTGTTAAACATCACTGGCCACTCAATGAGAGTATGGGTTATATATATTTTAGGTTTCTTGCAAGTCTCGTTTGCTTGCATCCTATTCGATGACTTTCCTTCCTCTTCTTGTGTCTATCCCTACTCTGGCTCACAGCTACATTATCATCCTTTTGACTGGATGACTTGTATCCAGCCATGGCTGCCATCATGGAACTACCTCTTTCTTTCAGCAGTCAGGTATGCTGAAGGATTGCAATTTTCTCCTTTGTGCGCACAATTAGTTTAGTTTTTGTTGTCCTGTTGGAAGCTGCCAGCCAGATACAGATGCAGAAAGAATGTTTCAGCTGAGCATTCTGCAAGGATTCTACTTTTGTAATGTGTGCATTATGTTGGCTGCTTTTAAAGGAGTTTTCATTCTTGTTTTGACAAAAACTTTCTGAGGCTGCATATTTTCTGCTAAACGAGAGACCTTGCTTCTAAGGGAAGCATGCAGAGAGTTCTCATCTGATACTCTCTAAATCCAACATCTATGAGGGACATCACTTTGAAATGCACTGCACGTTCTTTCATGATTAGGGTTGCCATAACTCGCTGAGAAAAATACTGGCCATTTGTTCATGCTTTTAGAGCCTGGAAGGGCAAAGAACTAGTCATTTACTGAATAGATATTTTAAGAAAATCAAGTGTATTCTATTCAACATGTCATTTCTGTCTTTGGATACTTTGTTACACATTTATGGATGGCGTAGACCACTCTAAAATACTTGTGATGTAATTTGTTCTTTAATATATTTATTTTCATAAAGGAAAATGCTGACTTTTGCTTACTTTTCATATTTTTAAGAATGAAAACAGACAGCTAAAAGCAGCCCAGAGGTTAAAGACCAATTGTGAACAGTACAATACATAGAGTTGGCTTTGGGCTTTGAGCTAGCTCATTGGTTGGCTTTCTTGTCTATTTCGTTTGTTTGTTTCTTATTCATTGACTTTCCTTCCTCTTCTTGTTTTTGTACTTCCACTAGAGCATAGCTTCTTTACCGTCCTTTTTATTGAGTGACATGTATCTTGCTAGGGCTGATATCATTAAAATACTTTGTCTTTCTGCACTTGTGACAGAGTGCCTATTTTTGACATGGCTAACCCCAACTTTTTGCATAGAAAATTATGTGGTTTCGATAAAAAGTGCACAGGGTCCTTGCTAACCTGTTCCCCTGTGCCAGAGTTCCTTCCCTAAAACTGTACCACGATTGGCACAACTTCAGACCCCCTCCCTTAAGTCCCTAGTAAATGGTAAACCTGGTACCCAGGGGATTGGGACGGAGGAGGGTCCCTAGATACCCCTCACCAATGCAATGCAACTGACACTGCAGCCTGCATGCCTTGTGGCAGAGAAAAATGACAAAGCCGACATGGCAACCTGCCTGTGTGCAGTGTCAGGCAGCACTGCCTAAGATATAGCGAAGTCACCCCTCTAGCAGGCATTACAATCCATAAGGCAGGGTGCACTATATCTCAGGTGTGGTCATATCTGCATGAGAAGATATGCCCCTACAATATTTAAGTCCATTCTTAATATTGTAAGTGCCATGGAAGCCATAAAGAGTACATGGACTAGAAACTCGACAACTCTAGTTCCTCAGCACCATGATGGGTTCACTGAACCCAGGAGTGTTTGATACCAAACAACTCTTCTTAATAAACCCACATTGATGCCAGTGTTGGATTTAATAGAACATGTACCCAGAGGGCAACTAGGAGGTGCCCCCTGAAAACCTACCACCCTTGGTGTGGTCTCTGACTGGCTTTATGCAGCTTGCCATCATCAGACATGTTTCTGGACCCATGGGGTGAGAACCCTTTCTCTCTGAGGCCAGAAACAAAGCCCATCCTGGGCAGAGGTGTCACACCTCCTCCTCCAGGCAGGTACAGTGCTCAAGAAGGAAGCTTCAACGGTCTTGCTGCCTTTGTAATGTGACTCCAGCCTCTGCTGCTAGCAGCAGATGGCATCCCCCTGGTTCAAACCCCCACTTTTGGTGGGAACCAGCGAGACAACGAAGTGCGAATAGAAGGTGTGCCCCCTCTTTGCCAATTCCTCCCCTTTGGTGCTGAAGGCAAAGTGAAGCACATTTTTTAGTGCCCACCATCTTGAAGACAATGGGACTTATCCAATCAGGGCAAAGACTATGCCCCCTCCCATAGGAAGGGGGCATAATAGAGGGCGTAGACCCATCAGATAATGGGCCCACTGGTCCCTACCTGTCACTCACCTGTAACGCTCCTAACTGTAGTATTAAGTGGCACCTCCAGACCCTGGATTCCTGACGACCTACAAAACCCTGACACCAAAGCAACAGAAAGAAAGAAGGAGGACCAGTGGCTGACTCTACGCCAGACCAGCCGACCTGCCACCTTTCGCTCCTTCTACAAAATTCCATATGTCCTGCAGGCCCAGAGACCTCCAAAACCCTGGGAGGACTGCCTGCCTTCAAAAAAGATCAAGACCTCCTGTGGACAGCGGACAGATCCAGAAGAAACCCTCTTCAAAGAACAAGAGCCTGAGGAACCACAAAACCTCCCACCGGACCCAACTCTGCACCGGACACCCACAGCCTGAGTCCAAGTGGCCCACCGGTTCTGTGAAGGTTCCCCTGTGATTCTGAACAAGAGTCTATCATGGGTTGACCCCTGCCGGACTCAATGTCAACGCCTGCAGCCTCCGCACAACGACCCCCCTAACCACAACCTGCAGGCATTAC
The DNA here is from genome assembly GCF_964204655.1 of Triturus cristatus. NCBI lineage: Eukaryota > Metazoa > Chordata > Amphibia > Caudata > Salamandridae > Triturus > Triturus cristatus. The sequence goes on from NC_140581.1 coordinate 849,188,492, forward strand.
AAGCCTTTTCTGACATCTAAGGACAACCTGCACCGAAGCCTCTGGCCTTGGGGAGCTCGACCAACAGTGTCCCTACGTCCCCAAGCTTTAGTTCCTACCTGGGCAGCTGTGGATTTTCTTCGTCCATCCTCCTAGCCAGAACTTGCGGCCTTTTTCCAAAACGGATCTCCCCCATTGATTTGCACTGGGCTCTTCTCGCTGTATTGGCATTCTGCACCCTGCCGCCCCTGTGCTGCTGAGAGTGTAAGTTTAATGCTGCCTCCTGTGCTTACCTCAACCCCCGGAGACTGGGTTACTAAACCATGTTACTTGTAAGCAGAATCTCTTCGATTACCCCCTTTCTCTATTGGCTAACATTGGTGCCAGATTCCAAATTTTAACCCTGCACCCAGCCACCCCTGTGCCGCTGGAGGTGCAGTGTTGTTAACTACCTGAACCTTGCCTGGGGTTGATTCTTTATCCTGAAAACCAAGTCTGTAAGTCGTATACTTACCTGCAACATTGCATTCTTGTTTTCCTCCCATAGGTTAACAATGCTGAACTGAAAAATTGCAATGTGCCCACTTTTTAAAGTGAAAAGTATTTTTATTGAAAAATGTACTCACCTTTTAATGTAAATCTTAATCTAGAAAAAACGTATTTTTCTGAAATTGGTGTGAATCTCTTTTTTTGAGTCGTGTCTCATTTGTTAGCCACCGTGTGTATAACAAGTATCTTACACTCCTCTGTTTTAGGCCTACGGCTGTTCGACCACACTACCACAAATAGAGCACTTTAGGTTTTCGTAGAAGCACTGATTACTTGTGGGGAATCTCTGGACCCTTTACAAGATAAAACCAATTATTTGTATATCACATGAAGAGTTAAGCCAGCTTCCTACAGCACTCAATTAGAGCATATGCGTTTCCTTTTTCCAACATGTTCTGCTTTCTTTGTCGCCCATACCCTTGATTTATCTACCCTCCTATGGCCTCCATTCCTTGCACCATCCCTTTCCTTTCCTTTCTTTTTTTTTTTTTTTTTTAAAAGATCTTTCCGGTAGCAGCAGTTTACTATCCGGCCTCTCTTCACTGTTATGCTTTTGCACACTTCATATATATATTGTTTTTATTTACTGGGGTAAGATGGGCGTTTACCTCCTTGCAACAGTAAATTAAAAGTAAATTAAAAAAAATATGGCAGCAGCACCATTTTTCCTTTTTTATTTTTTGCAGACAAAATGTCAACTATAACACCTTTAAAATTTGAGACCTATTAGATTTGCCAGTGCTTGTTAATTTAGGCACTGCTGGCATATGTTAGATCTATGAATTGTAACTGGTCAACAATGTTGGGATTTCGACAGATCAGTGTAGAGTTTAGGTTATTGAGCAAGTTAGGACATGAACAGGTGATTTTAGTATGTCCTTGAAAATTTGCTATTCTGCCTCCTAATAAAAAAAGACAAATGCTGGAAGAGTGGTAGGTCATGGACGCCTTTTGGATGAAGACCACCTTAAACATCATATATCAATGCAGTCTCAAGATGGTATTTAAGCCACTACCTAAATCTTTTTTTTAAAGAAAATCATTAAAGAGGCAAATACTGGCATGCACCATTTTTCATTCATTATGCATGCTTTTCGATTTAGGAGCGAGAGGGAATTATGAAAAGAGAGTAGAAAGCACATTCAGTCAAAGCTGAAGAGATCTGGAGAACTGATACATAAGTGCAAGTTCAAAAGAAATCTGGGATGATGAATTGTGGAAGGTTGTGGGACTTACGTGAGAGATAAGTAAGCAGCAAAGCCTAGGACCAGTGACTAAAGAGAAGTGTAAACAAGTCACATTGTGTTGAGTTATGCTTGGAGGATTTGGAATAGAGGCTTAATGTTAAAGCAATAAGGTAAATAATATTCTAAAGAGATGTGTAGAGAAGCGAGGAAAAGCTCCTGGGAGCTGAGATGAGGCAATGCAAGTAGTAAAGTAAAGAAAGAGGTTGAGAAGAGGAGGAGCAGAAGGTTAAAAGAAAGGGAATGGAGGAAGAATGAAGACCCTGGAAATAAATGAGTTTAGTGGCAGTTGTTTGTATCACTGTTCGCTTTTGTTGAGGCTCTCTGCTAAACTTTCCTACCCCCAGTGGCTGAACTTAAAATTCGGTGCTCATTTACTGCCAGACTGCTTCTCCAAAGCACTGGCTGACCTTCATTTTGCTTTCTACATTTAGTACATGTCAGTTTGCTATGAAATCTAGATTCTTGATCCTCAATGGTAAGAGTTTAGATGATTCTCTAGAGCCTAAGAAACGCAGGGCAGTACTGAAAACTTATTTAGAGGTAACACTAGATTGGAGCAAAAAAATATCATTCCATATATAATGCCAAGGCAGTGTTTTAGCTTTGGTAAAAGTAGAAGACATTTATTCACATGAAAAAGTTCAGGAGTCTAGTAGATCTGTCTTTTGCCTACAGTAACATTAATCACTTAGTTTCCTGAGGCGGAAGCCGGGAAAGTACGTTTAGAGCTGGTACTGAATCGCTTATTTTATTGTTGCTGCTAAACCTCTTCTATATTTTAAATCTAACATTGTTATTTGCACACGCGCTGCGCAGACGGAGTTACCTCTTGGGAGCCTCACTCTGGGGCACCGGGGGAGAGACCGGACTTCTTCTTGGGACGGCCGCCATCTTGGGGCTACAAGGGGGAGGCGGTCTAGTAGTCAACTCCATTGGCATAAATGCCAACCCCTCAGCGCACGCGCAGCACTTAGTTTCCTGAGGTGGAAACCGGGAAAGTACGTTTAGAGCTGGTACTGAATCGCTCATTTTATTGTTGCTGCTAAACCTCTTCTATATTTTAAATCTAACATTGTTATTTGTACACGCACTGCGCAGACGGAGTTACCTCTTGGGAGCCTCACTCTTGGGCACCGGGGGAGAGACCGGACCTCTTCTTGGGGCTACAAGGGGGAGGCGGTCTAGTAGTCAACTCCATTGGCATAAATGCCGACACCTCAGCGCACGCGCAGCGGACGCGCCGAAGGCGCGTACAAGGCAAGCTCGTCCGCGCCCTTACAAGCCCGAAAGCTCTGCCCAAATATACTGTGCTCTGCCCCTACCAACTCGGATAACCTATTCCCCTAAGGTATTAATGGACTATAGAATGTGCCATATGCCACAGTCCACTACCTGGGCTAATTGCCCAGAAACCTTTCCGCTCAACCTGGAAGGACCAGTGACATGTAAGACATGTTCCTTCTGCTGTAAACTAAACGACCCGGTTGGCCCTGATTTAAACGTCTTGCCAGACGCAAACCATCCCAGCCCTATATTTATTCTCTGCAACGTCAGGTCTTTAGCTAAACACCCTATTGAAATCTGGGATATGGTCAACTCGTACTCCCCAGACCTATGTTTCTTTACAGAAACGTGGCTAAACCCCTCTAACCACCCCCAGATTTATCTAGCTATACCCGACGGCTACAAATTTATCCATTCAGATAGGCAGGGAAAACAGGGGGCGGGATTGCAATAACTTTCAGAGATCACCTAAACGTCCATTGGACTGCCACTCATTGTACGGCCAGTCTAGAATTAGGCTTTTTTAAGCTTGTTAGATCACCATCAGACTGCTGGAATGGGGCACTGCTCTATCGGCCTCCGGGGCCCACGACCTACTTCGCGAATGAATTAGTGGAGTTGATCGCCCTGCAAACCATAGCATCCAGGAATTTCATTCTGCTTGGGGACTTCAACTTTCATGGGGATGCCCCAGGGAACCCAGAGACGAAAAATCTCCTAAACCGCTTAAATCAAATCGGCCTCTCCCTTCTTTCAACTGCCCCCACGCATAGAGCAGGTCACGCCCTTGACCTGATCTTTACTAATATTGTGCACCTCATCGACCTCCCTCCCCTCCCCTTAACATGGTCTGACCACTTCATGGTCCCTTTCACCATGCGACGACCGTATTCAAATGTACTTCCAGATTCTGAACCTCGCTCCTCGCTATTCCGCAGACCCTGGAATAATTTATCCCTAGAAGCTTTCGCGGCTGCCTACAATGCCCTCCCTCAGGCTCCCCCACCGACAGGCTTAGATGCTTCAGAACGGTTGAAGATTTTCTCTACCAAACTAAAAACAGTTTTTGACTCCCTAATTCCCGTAAAAAATTCTGCCCCTCCAAACAGCGAAAATCGGCCCCCTGGTATACAGGAGAGCTCAGTGTGGAAAAATCCAGGTGCAAAGCCCTGGAGAGATGCTGAAGAACCAGTCAAACCCCTACGGACCGACTGACCTATAAACATTCCTTATCTAAATATCATCAGAACATAAAATCAGCAAGGAAATATTTTATATTAAAACAAATTGACCAAGCTTCCAACTCTTCAAAAACTTTATTTAATATAGTTAAAGATTTTGTCTCCCCTCATGCGTGTAGGCTGCCTCAAATGGAGTCACAGGACCTCTGCAACTCTCTTGCAACCCACTTTGAGGAAAAAATTAACCTGATTTACGCAAATTTTCCACCTTTATTATCACAGACCACAACTCCCCTCATGAACTCTGCCGAAATCAACCAGAAGACTTCAGGCAAGCTCAAACAATTTGAACCCCTCTCTTTAGCGGAAGTTAACACCCTGCTCTCATCGGCAAAGTCTGGTTCAACTAGCGACTCGTGCCCCCGAGAATCATGGCCCTTATAGCCCCATGCTGTGCCTCGGAAGTCCAAGAAGTTTTCAATAGTTCCATTAGGTCGGGCGTTATCCCTTCCATCTGGAAGGAAGCGTTTGTTCGCCCCATCCTGAAAAAACCGACAGCAGATCCCCTTACGCTCGCCAACTATCGGCCCATATCATTATTACCCTTGTTGGGCAAATCACTTGAATCCGCTATAAATAAACAGCTGAGTCACTACCTCGAATCAAATGATCTTCTAGACTCATCGCAATCAGGTTTTCGGCCAGGCTTCAGTACTGAAACTGCTATTCTTGTAGTTACCGACTTACTGAGGCTAGAAATGCACGCGGGAGGATCAGCCATTCTGGTTCTCTTAGACCTCTCCGCAGCATTTGACACTATCGCCCATTCTAAGCTGTCGGAGAGATTGCGTTCCTGTGGCATACAAGATCAAGCTCTGAAATGGCTACAAAATTTCCTTGCAGATAGAAATCAAACAATCATGCTAGGTCCATTCCGGTCAGACAAACGTGGTCTGGACAAAGGCGTCCCTCAGGGATCATGTCTCAGCCCCACTTTGTTTAATCTATACATGTCCCCTTTAGCTAAAATAGCCGAATCATGTGGGTTTGAGATTATCTCATACGCGGACGACACCCAGCTTATCTTTAAAATCAACCCAAATGCAACGTCAGAACACCTACGTTTTGCAGCTGGAATGATCAACATCTCAAATTGGATGACCGAGAATCTTCTCCAGTTGAACCCGAGTAAGACAGAGATTTTATTAGTAGGGAAAGCTTCTCTTTCTTGGTCTAAGGACTGGTGGCCGCAAGAGCTCGGTACGGCACCAGTTCCTAAGCAAGTAGTGAAGAATCTGGGGTTCACACTTGATCAGGCCCTTTCAATGAAAGATCATGTAGCTACAATCACCAGCTCCTGTTATTTTAGCCTGCGGCTTTTACGGAAGATTCTCCCTTACCTTCCCATCAAGCACCGAAGAACTCTAGTTCAGGCAATGGTGATCTGTCGCCTCGACTACGGCAACGCTATGCTGGCCGAACTTGGTCCGTCCCTGTTAAAGAAACTACAGGTCATCCAGAACACCGCTGCCCGAATGATACTTGATCGCCCGGCAGGCTCGCCTTCAACCCTCTCCTATTAGATCTCCACTGGCTCCCGATTGTGAAACGATCTCACTTTAAGACCCGTTGCCTTACTTACAAAGCCTTGAACGGTAAAGGCCCCAAATACTTGGCAAACAAACTAATAAAGGACCTCCACCCTCAATTTAAGGTCTAACGCCATGGAATTTCTGAAGATTCCCAGAATCTGCCGTTCCCGTTCCGGGGCGAGGGCTTTCTCATGTCTCGCGCCACGTTACTGGAACTCGCTTCCCATTGCCATTCGTAACTGTCCCTCTCTCACAATCTTTAGGAAAAAATGGAAAACCTTTCTATTTCTGACTCCTCAGTATTAGTGTTGTGGATTCTTCTTCCATTTTTTTCCCTCTCAGTGAATAACTAAGTATAGCGCCAAGATGCCCCCGGGTGAGTCGTGCGCTCTAGAAGTGCCCAAAAAAAAATCAAATATTTTTGTGGGAGAATCTAAGTAGCTTACGCACTCACCGAACTCTACATACAGTAACATGGCCTGAATGTGTCTACTACCAGCATACTCCTCATTTAATTTGAATGGAAAGAATCGGAACGTTGTGTGCCCGAATGTTAGCATCGTTTTTGTTTTCTTTTTTTTTTTTTTTTTGCATGGGCCAGCGTGCTGACATTTCGAGTTTAATCGCTGAGATTGAGTCCTCCCTCTGTCTTTAGCAGTGAACTGTGTGTGGTGATGTTATAGCTGGCAGGGGAGTATTTTATTCCCTTTTAGCACATAGGCAGCCACAATCCACACTGGTTTGGGCTCACAGCAACTTTGAGCAGTATCTTGAGGCCGAGCATTCTTGGGGGAGGTTGCAACATTCACAGTGGATTGAATACACATCTGAGGAGCCACTCTGTATGTTGCAAGGTTTACTACCTTGCATTCTGCCGATGAAGTGGGATAGTGGTGTCCCAGTGTGCACGTTGCTGGCCTCACCATTATTGTTGCTACTGCCTGAGCAGAGTTTAAAAGAAAGGTAGTGTGCTTCAGACATACCGCACAGCAACAGCGTTTGATATCTACTTCGTAGAATGTAATATGACGGTTCTAAATAGAGCGGTGCCATCCACTGGGTAGAATGTAATAGAACGGTTCTAAATAGAGCGGTGCCAACCACTGGTGTTTTAGTGAGGCAGAGGATCAGGGATGATACTACATGACACTGAAATAAAAAAAACATGCCAGTATCATGACCATGCAAAGACCCGAACCACAGTCTAAGCAAAGCTGATAGAAAGTCAGTCATTGTTGCAGAAATGTTTAACACAGAAATTCACACAAACTTCAGTCACCTCACGCAATGACAATTTGTCCCCAGCTCAACCCAACACAAGAACTTTCATTGAGGGGCAGTTCTTCCACATTCTATCAGTTTTAAGACCAAATGTAGACGATTTTGACTATCTTTTTGCAAAAGGTTGTCATACGGTAGTAATGCAGTAGGCAATGATTTGATATAGCTGTTGGTACTAAAGTTAAAATTGAAGTGCTAAACTATATTGCACAATTTTCTTTTCCTGGCTTTCCTCTGAATAGCCTCTGTTAAAAGGATGTGTACTTCCCTAAAGCTACAAAGTGTTTTGGGGAAAGAAACCGAGCATCCTCCTGGCTAGTGGTGCGTCTACAGTGCACATTGCCTGGGAGCCATTTATTATGAGAAGTCGCACGTCTTTCTGGCTGTAGCAATGGTAAGCAGAAACAATGCTGCCTCTGACCATGTTAAGAGCCCTGTAAGTGTTAAAAGCACTATAGTTACCAAAATGAATGCTTTTCACTTGACAATTCTTTGTCGGGCATCTCAAACTTGACGAGATGCAAAAGTGACCAATGAGCCTGAGAGCACAGCTTTAGTTGGCTAATAAAATAGTTTAACGCAGAGCTGACTTTAAATGCCATAGCCCTGAAGAGTCTTAATGAGTAACTAGAGGATTGCTCCTCGGATAGATCTCAGAACTAGATCTGATATTTTAATCTAGGGTTTAAATTGAGAGCACCTAATAAGATTGCATAAATGGTATATGAGCAATGCTGAATCCTTTTGGTTGCCCAAATCTTTACTTATTAAATTTACTGTTAAATATAAGTGTTTGAAAATTGACTTTCCATTGATTTGTTTCTTTGTTTGCCTCCAAAGCTTCATATTGCAGAGCACCCAGCAGGTCACCTTGTACTAAAATGGTTAATCGAACAAGATCAAAAACTGAAAGAAGCTGGAAGAGAAGGTAAGTTGGACAGAAAATTGCTTGATTACCTACCTACCCACCCCCCATCCCCCCCCCCCCCCCCCCCCCCCCCCGAAATGTGAACTTGTAGTGGTTTGGCCTCGGGTTGACAATCTAGGCAACTTTTTTACAGAAAAAGTTCAGATTGTTATGTTACAAAGATTTATATAGCACGCATATACCCGTGGGTGTCTTTTGGCGCTTGCTGTACCTGAACATGCTGAGATGGAAACTGTTATTTGTGAAACAACCACGTTTTTAGCTCTTTCCTGAAAGCGATCAATGGGTGGATATCGCTCTAAGATGTGGATGTAGGGTGTTCCAGAGCCTAGCCCTGCAGTTGACGAACCTCCTTCCTCCCCAGTTCACTTTCTTGAATTTGGTAGTAGCTATCAATCTGGCAGTGGCTGAATGGAGATGTCTGTTGAAAGTGTCCCTCTTAAAATGTTCCCACAAAAACCCAGTTCCTGCCTGATGTAGGGCTTTGAGCCACGCAGAGTGCCTTGAACTTGATTCGCTTTTGGACAGGGAGCCAGTGCAGTGTTCACTGAAGAAATCTAGTGTAATTTAGGACTATTCATAATAATTCTAGCTGCAGCGTTTTGGACGGATTGAAGCTTTCTACACATTTTTTTCCTGTACAGTCCATTACAGTAGTCTAATTTTGAGAATTGCTGTGACCACAGTTTTTCTGGTGTTGCTGGGAATGAAAGGGAGGATTTTTCTTATCCTGATGGTATGAAAAGATGATGAAACTACCTTGGATACTTGAGGTCCAAAATTGAGCATGTCATAAGACCCAAGTTTTGGGCTTTTGTCACAGGTACAGGTAATGGACCTAGGCTATCCGGCCACCATGCTGGGAAAAGGTTGCTGAACAGTACTACCTTGGTTTTACCTGAATTGAATTTTAAGCAATGCTTGCTCAGCTATAAGCTGATGGCAACCATGCAATCTTGATGGACCTGAAGGGTCTTTATCGACTGCTGAGACTACCAACTGAGTGTCATCAGCATAGGAGGTAGAATTTAGGTTGAAGCTTCTGATCAAAGATGCTAGTGTCGAAACATATATTAAACAGGGTTGGGCTCAGTGAAGAGCCCTGAGGAACCCCGTAGGCAGTGTGAAAGGTAGGGAGTTCTATTGGAGCAATGTAAGAATTTGAGCCCTTTCTGAAAGGAAGGATGAAAGTATTGAAAGGGCGTTATCTATAAGTCCTGTGGCATTCAGGTGGTGGACTAGAAGTTATGGGCCGCTGTGTCAAACGCTGCAGATAGGTCCAACAAGATGAGGGCTGCTGATTTCCCCCCCACCCCCCTATTATGGAGTGCGGTTCTTATATCTTCTGTGGTTTTTATTAAGGCAGTTCCAGGGCTGTGGCCTGCTCTAAACTCAAACTGACTGGGATCTAACTGATGGTTGTCGAGAAATTTTTTAGATCATTCTGAATTCTTTTCATCGATTTTCGCTGGAAAAGGAAGCCTAGAGATGAGACGATAGTTTGTGGGGTAGCTAATATCAAGAGTTGGCTTTTTTATTAAAAGGAGAATACTGGCTTTTTTCCACATAGTGGGGAAACACCCCTTGTGAGAACTTTTGATTAAAAATGGAGGATAAGTAGGTAGAGATAGGTTGCACAGCAAGTTTTAGTATCCTAGGAGGACATGGGTCGTCCGGTGATACTGATTTAGCACCTAGTAGGAGAGCAGCTACTTGGTTAGGAGTAGTGGATGTGAATTCCAAAAGCAGGGGATAGGTATGAGCTTCCTGATGATTCAGCTCGATAATATCCTTGGATTTAGAGTTGTCAAATATATTAAAGTTTTAGTCGACCTTTTCTTTAAGAGTAGAAGCCAGAGTGTCACAATACTGTTGACTGTGAATGGTCCAGTTATTATTTGGGACCGAAGTGAGCCTCGTGACCACCTGATACAATTCCTTGTTGGATGCGTTCTCTATCAATTGGGTGTAGTAAAAAAAAAATTCATTAATAAGAAGGGTTTTATATTTAGCGAATGCTGATTTGTATAGCTGTTCATCTTTGTCATCATATTGTTTGCGCCAGCGTCTTTCTTGCCTTCTCCAGGTTAATTTTTACCGTCTCAAGGCTTCTGTGAACCAGAGGCCTGAAGGTTCTTCTCTGTTTATGAGACATAGTTGGTGGAGTAAGTTTAAGGAAGGCAGAGTTAAGCCATGAAGTATAGCCATAGGCTGAGGAATTAATATCAAGAGGGATGGCAGGTTAACTCTGCTTTAGGCAATGGGTTAGTGTCACCCTGTCTATTTTATGCCACGCTCTGCAGGTGACGGTTTTGGCTGGCTTAGAAAAGGGCTTTCCTGTATAGGGAAACTTGTATTCAAAGAATATAGCTTGGTGACTGGACCAGCTAAGCGGAAGTGTCTTCGAGAATGTGATGGCAGGATTATTGGAGAAAAGTCCTTCAAGGGTGTGACTAGCTGAGTGTGTAGTATGACTAACTAGTTGTCTAAGTCTTGGCTCTGATTCCATCTCTAAAGGAGTTTGGGTATGTTATGTTATGTTATGTTAGCAATTTGTTAAAGCGCAAAACAGGTATCATTTTGCTGTATGGATTCTAGATGGAAATTAACGTCTCCGAGTATAGTAAAGGTATCAGATTGGAGGCCATGCTCCATCATCGAATGAAAGTGCTTTTAGGCCATGGGGGCCGATAGATAAGCAGGCCACTCAACAAATCCTGATTATAGAAACCTAGTTTGAACAGAAAAGCCTTGCAGTCGGTGGAGGGAATGGCAATGCAGTGGGCATTTATCCAACTGCGATAAGTTAAAGTGAGGCCACTGCCTCTTTTTATAGGTCTATCTAATCTGAACGATTCAAAGCCAGGTGGAACTGCTACGGCAAAGTCCGGGTCATTCGCCACTTCACCCCACAATTCCTTAATGAAGAGAGAATCAAGCTTAGCAGCATCAATAAATTAAACTATTTCGTATTTGTGTGTCGGTAAAGATCATGCATTAATAAGTGCAAGCTTTATCGTGTCATTTTTACTGGGAAGTAGAGCTTGTATTCAAGGAGGATCTCATGGGCAGCGGTCTCAAAACAGTAATGTTACAGTGCGTGCACGAAATTCTGCCTGAAGGGACTGTTGAGTAAAAACAAAGTTTCATACAGTCACAGGTGCATGGGGGACGAAAGGCAAAGAGTGCCTTACCTGAATAATTGATGCAGGCCTCTTTTTCTCCTAAAAAAAGATCCAAGGTCCCTGGCGAAGTGTCCATTGCTAAATATCCCCTGAGGGAGGGGGGCGTGTCCAACCTCTGCGCCGGAGCGTGAAAAGATCAAAGTGGGGAAATCAAATGGGCTTCTAACTTGGGTCAAACAACCCTTTTAGCACCCACAGGCTCCCCTGTGGGATGCTACTACTGGTAAATTAAAAGTTAAATAAATGAAAGTCAAAGAAGTATTTGACAGCAGCGGAGACCAAAATAACTCTGTAGTTCCAATGTTGGACTTGGACACCTATATTAACTCCTTCACCGGACACTTATTTTGACTCCTGCACCAGGTTTTCCCCTCCTCCTCCAGCACTTAAACGCATGAATGCCTTTCACCCCCATCTCAAAAGAGGAATGCATCCCTGTTTGTAAAAAATAGTAGACCCTCCATGTAACCACTAAACCCACTCCCATCCCTTTGTTGGGGGGGGGGGGGGGGGGGAGACAATGCTCTAATTACCCCTTACTTGATAGAAATAATAAATGTATGGATCTTAAAGCGAATATTTCCAGAGCAATTAAATATGCCATAGCATTCCCCTTTCTAAAAAAGAAAACAAAACTTTGCAGCACCCTGCTTAATAAAGCAAACTATATCTTTTACCTTCTATATCGGTGTTGATTGAAAAAGTAGGCACTTCCCAACAAAAAACGTTTGCAGAAATGAGTTCTTACAGAATTTGCAAGCTGTTTTAACTCCACAAAGGAACACAGAAGTAGTGACAACTTCAGCCATCGATGACTTAAGAACTATGGTCAATGAAGATATTAGTGGGGTACTACTTCTTTTGGACCTCACAGCTGCCTTTAGCACCATTGATCACACCATACTTTTGTAAAGGCTCATTTCTTTAGCCATGGGAGCGAGGCTGGTCAGTGCTTGTCTCAATAGTCTACTTGCTCTTGGAACGGCATGAATACATCCTTCTTAACACTTTTCAAGTTGAAGCTGAACCCCCTTCATTTGGGTGTACTTCATGGGACTATAATTGCCCCTTTACTGTGTAATCTTTAGCTGGCCTCATTAACGTTTTTGTTCCAACAGTACAATGTAAAAACTTAATTCTATGCTGAGGAAGCCTAACTGGTTTGCCAAGTACCGAGTTTACTAAGCGACTGTAACTATGAACTGCCCCTAATACTAAGTGTCTCAAGCCTGGATGCAGGCAAAGTTCCTAAACTGAACACTGATAAAACAGAAATTCCACCTATTTATAATGAAATCAATAAATGGGACCTCTCCCTATGGCCTACAGTGTTAAGCCCTGCTTCGGACTAGATCAAATCAGTTGATAATCTAAAATGTATTCTATACTCCAAATTCTATTTTGACCTATAGGTCTTAACAGTGGTAACATTCTATCTCATCAAACTGTGAACCTAAAGAAAATGGTACAATTGCTTTAATTTCGCTATAAAGTTGCTGTGGCCCATAGTTTTATCTCCTCACGACTCGACTTAGGCAAATCTGCATACCTGAGCCACCCTCAAAAATAACTTTAAAGATTACAGAACTTACGAGATGCCACCATCACACTTATTTTCAAAATTCTAAAATGTGAGCATAATTCTGCCTACTGTATCTCCTCTGGCTACCGATAAAAATATTGATCTAGCTCAAAGCTGCGTATCTAATGCATAACGCATGCTACGAATCCCTTCCCACTTTTCCAGTTACAAATTGAAGTACTACCCAGTCGAAGATTTAAGATTGGCTAAGTCCATCTTTTTTGCAGTCCATAAATTTATTCTACAGAATTGAGGAGACAAAGATTTGAGAGTTCAGCTCCCTCTTGTAGAACTCAGTAACATAGGGAAAAACCAAAAAAAAAACTGTTCAAATTCCAAAAATCCTTTAAAAACCTGACTCTTCCCTCAATCAACTGTCCAGATAATTACAATCATTTGCTTGAATCCCTTCTGTTTTCATAATCAAGCAATTAAAGGTTCTATTTATGGGTGATTATGCGCTCTACAAACAAATAAATAATAGCAAGGGTGCCTTTTGACTGTAAATTTAGGTGGGGAATTGAGAAATACCCTGTCTCGATCACAATGCCTTTACTCCCCTGGTCAAGATTACACATTCTGATGGATACTTTTAACCACAGATTCCTCAGCTTTAGAATTTCACCAGGTGCCAGACTTGATACAGAAGATTTTTCAGTATAGTTAGTTGCTGCATGCCAATAGGTGGCATTGTGCGAGTCAGTGTCCACTCCACTCTCCCCGAAAGTGATGATTGGAGCCATATTTAGGCACCACCCAGGCACGCTGACGGCAGTTACTTTCTTTTGGCATATGTGAATTCCAAGCTAGCTTGCTTTTTTCTAATCACTTTACATGCTTTTTATTTAACCTCATAGTACCACAGGCTTTTAAATCTTGTTGGTATTTGCGCAAACAAAAGTCTGATGGAACCCCATGTCTAGGATACAGCCACGACCCCAAGCTGGGTGGGGAGTGCTACATGATAAATCTGTAGGTGATCTGGGACTGCAGAGTCAAGCTGCACATCGCCGGAAATGGCGTAAAGGCCACTCCCCCTCAAAGTCAAGGAAACTGACCTGTTCTCTGGGCTGATCATGCAACAGATGTGCGTTGCACTCCAAGCCTTAAGGTAAGTCCAAATTGAAGAAGGAACACCAGAAGTCCAAGTGGGCCTTTCAGCACTCTCCTTCTGAAGTTATGAGGACTTCTAGGTGCCCAGTCTTGCTTCCGGTCCCCTACCAACGAGCAGATTCTGCAGCTGATTTTCCAAAGCACCCTGAGTAATCAGGTCTGCCAGAGACACCAAAGTAAATTCTGGTATCTGAAAGAAACACTTTAGTTAGATTCCTCACCTTGGAATATCCCCAGGCGTCAGACTGGATCCGGAAGATTTTTCGTCAGCAATACCCCTTGCGCGTCGCTAGGCGTCGTCTGCGGCTCCGCGTCCGTCGTCGTGCGCCGGAATGACGTCGTCGGAGTACTTAGACGCCGCCCTCGCGCGCTGACGTCAGTTCTTCTTTTTTCCGCGCCAGTAAGCGCAGATCCGGGAGAGCTACCCCTTTAGTCTTTTTTGACTAAGCCTTTTGATCTTGTCTCGACTCCGGTGCCGGTAGGATGCCTGGTTTCAAAGCCTGTGCTGACTGTAACCGCTTGATGCCGGTTACGGATCATCACCGCCGGTGCCTTTACTGTTTGGGCCTCGACCACGACGCGGAGTCGTGCTCGGACTGCAAGGCCCTGACCTCGAAGGCTAGACGGGAGCGGTCCCGTAAGCTCCTCGAGATTCGCCATTCGGCTCCGCGCCCCTCTCGATTCCGGTCCAGGAGGAGGTCCAAGGATCGGTCGCGGAGCCGCAGCCGACGTCATCATCGCTCGTCTGGCTCCAAGTCTTCGGGTAAGTCGAAGCACTCCAAGAAGTCCAAGAGGCGACACCACTCTTCGGACTCCCCTCGCCGGTCACGCGACTCGGCCGAGGGTCAGGGTGGTTCCACCCCCGCGGCTCCAGCAGAGCCGCAGGCGCCGCGCACGTCCCCATACCCGCCGGTCCCTGGGACTGACGCGACGCCGACGGAAGTCAGTGCCTTCCTCTCGGCCATGAGGAAACTGGCTCCGCCGTCGACGCCCGCTCGCGCGCCTTCGGGCCTCGCGGACCCGACTGGGCGACCTTGCACGCCGGCGGCTCCGGCGCCGTTGACGGCTCCGGCCCCGATGCCGCAGGTCCCCGAGGGACTCGTCCCCGTCGACGCCGGTCGACCTAGTCACGCCTCCTCCGCCGGCGTCGACACCGGTACCACCTCCGACGCCGGCTCCGCTCGGCGTCGATCCCCAGTTCAGCCCCGCTCCGGATCCGACGCCGGTGCGGCGTCGATGGACGCCGCGTTCGGTGCCGTTAGAGACACATTATGTCTACCGTCCGGCTCCGATCCTTCCTCCTGTTTACCAGGAATCGGATGACGGGAGCGACTGGGAGGGGTCCGAGGACCCTATGGCCGTTCAGGCTCAGCTGTCACAGGACTGGGCAGATGAACTGAGGGAGGCCAGTGGTCTGGATACCTCACCAGACACTGGATTCATCTCTCCTCCGACTGTGGCTTCGGAGGAGGGTGCTGCTTTCTCTGTGGTGCTGCGCAAGGCGGCCGCAGCCCTTGGGCTCGAGCTGCCTGCCGTGGCTGTGAGGACTAAAGTCCTCACTGAGGTGCTTCAGTCTGCAGCAAGCTCCACTGAGCCTCTGCTGCAATTCAATGAGGCCCTCAATGACGTTCTGCAGGGCACCTGGTCCAAGCCCTCCACAGTTCCTCCTGTGGACAGGAACGTTGCCAGGCGCCACCGCCCTGCTCCGGGCGACCCCAGTTTTCTGTCCCAACACCCCACCCCCGAGAGCCTGGTTATCCAGGCTTCTACCTCCCAATCCTCCTTCCCGACCGCTCCGCCGGACCGGGATTCCAAGAGACTGGAACAGTTTGGCAAAAAGCTGTTCTCCTCCCTTAGTTTGGGTCTGCGGTCTTTAAACACCGCCTGTCTTTTGGACCGTTATTCCCACTCTCTGTGGGATACGGTGGAGGACGTGCTGCCCCTGTGCTCGGAGGAGGCCCGAACACGACTTACCCAGGCTCTGGCCGATGGGAGGGATGCAGCACGACATGCAGTCCGATGTGGGCTTGACACGACGGACTCGCTGGGTAGGGCGATTTCTACCACGGTGGCGCTTAGACGTCACGCCTGGCTGCGGTCCACGTCCTTTTCGGGGGATGTCCAGAGCACTCTCATGAACATGCCCTTTGATGGCACTCGCCTTTTTGGTGAGAAAGCGGACAGTGCGCTGAACCGCTTTAAGGACTCCCGGGCTACGGCCAAGTCCTTGGGCCTCTCGGCCCCGCGGTCGCAAACTTCCGCTTTTCGCCCCTTTCGTGGCCAAGGAAGGGGTGCCTCCTCACGTCCGCTTAGCCACCAGCCGCAGACCCAACCTGCGCGCGGACGTGGTTTCCGCCGAGGCGGTTCTGGAGGTCGACGCGGTCAGCCCACATCCACCCCGGCAGCATCCGCCTCCAAGCCTTCCTAGTCCAAGCTTTCCGGCCCATTCCTCGCCAGTGGGCGGCAGAGTTCGCCATCACCTGCTCCACTGGCGTACCATCACTTCGGACAGGTGGGTGCTGCAAATCGTCCGAAGGGGCTACTCCCTCCCCTTCGAGACGACCCCTCCAGCCATGCCACCGCAGCACCACCGTGTCTCGGAGGATCATTTGAATCTTCTGCGAGAGGAAGTTTCGGCCCTCTTGGCCAAAGAGGCCGTCGAGCGCGTTCTGAGTCCAGAAGTAGGTCGTGGTTGTTATTCCCAATACTTTCTGGTTCCCAAGAAGGGCAAGGGGGGCCTACGCCCTATCTTGGACCTCCGGAACGTCAATGCCTTCCTCCGGAAGGAACGGTTCAAAATGTTAACTTTGGCTCAGGTTCTAGCTGCCCTAGACCCTGGAGACTGGATGGTAGCGTTGGACTTGCAGGACGCTTATTTCCGCATCCCCGTCCTGCCGGCCCACCGGCGTTACCTGTGGTTCACGGTGGGCCAGGAGCACTTTCAGTTCACCGTGCTCCCCTTCGGCCTCACCAGTGCCCCTCGGGTGTTCACGAAAGTGATGGCGGTGGTCGCAGCTCATCTGCGCAGATCAGGGGTTCCAGTCTTCCCCTATCTCGACGACTGGTTGTTGAAGGCGGGCTCGCCCCAGGCAGTCTTCTCCCACCTCCAGACTACGGCGGATCTCCTGCATTTGCTGGGGTTTTCCATCAACGTGCCGAAGTCACACCTGAGTCCCTCTCAGACGCTCCTCTTTATCGGAGCGGTTCTCGATTCGGCGCAGTTCCGGGTCTATCCGCCGGAACAGCGGGTCCGGGATATTCAGGCCCTGATTCCCATCTTTCGGCCTCTATCCTGGGTTTCGGTCAGGCTAGTGTTGCGGCTTCTGGGGCTGATGGCCTCCTGCATCCTACTAGTGCATCACGCCAGGCGGCGCATGCGGGCTCTGCAGTGGGACCTGAAGTTTCAGTGGGCCCAGCATCACGGAAACCTGTCCGACCATGTCTTGATCTCGGAGGGCACTGCGAAGCAGTTGCAGTGGTGGCTCACGGACCGTGATTGGGTCACGGGCAAGAGCCTCTCCCTTCCCCAACCGGAGCATGTCGTAGTGACGGATGCGTCCCTCCTGGGATGGGGTGGCCATATGGGAGAGGCGGAGATCAGAGGCCTCTGGTCTCCGGCGGAGTCTCGTCTCCACATCAACCTGTTGGAGTTGAGAGCGATCCGACTTGCACTGAAAGCCTTCCTTCCCTCTGTCAGGGGAAGTGTCGTGCAGGTGTTCACGGACAACACCACCGCCATGTGGTATTGCAACAAACAGGGCGGGGTGGGGTCGTGGACCCTTTGTCAGGAGGCTCTGCGCCTCTGGACATGGCTGGAACACCAGGGCGTCACCCTAGTGGTTCAACATCTGGCGGGCTCTCTGAACGCCAGAGCAGACGAACTCAGCCGCCGGTGCATGATGGATCACGAATGGCGTCTGAACTCCGAAGTGGCGCAAGGTCTCTTTCAGCAGTGGGGAGAGCCTTGGTTAGATCTATTCGCCACCGAAGAGAACGCGCAATGTCAGCAGTTCTGCGAGTTGGAATTTCCAAGGCGGCACTCGCTCGGCGACGCTTTTCGTCACGAGTGGAGTTGCGGTCTGTTGTACGCCTTTCCGCCTATACCACTTCTGCCCAGAGTGCTGAAGAAGATCAGGCGCGACCGGGCCCAAGTCATCTTGGTGGCTCCGGACTGGGCGCGAAGGTACTGGTATCCCGAGCTACTCCGTATGTTGACCGATCCTCCGATACGTCTGCCCCTTCGGGAGGATCTTCTGTCGCAGCAGCAGGGGAAGGTCCTCCACCCGAACCTGTCCAGCCTCCACCTCCATGCGTGGAGATTGAGCGGCGGCAGTTGATGCCATTCGACTTGCCTCCTGAAGTCTGTGATATCATTCTGGCAGCCAGGCGTCCCTCCACAAAGACGGTATACGCCTGCCGGTGGAACAAATTTGTGGCATGGTGCACAGCAAAGGCTGTGGATCCCCTTTCCGCCCCTCTTTCTGAGGTTCTCCTCTTTCTTCTTTCCTTGGCCCAGCAGGGCTCTGCCTTGGGCACCTTGAAAGGTTATCTTGCTGCCATCTCTGCCTTCTTACGGCTTCCTGATCAGCCCTCTCTTTTCAAGTCCCCTGTAGTTACACGCTTTCTAAAAGGCATTACTCACACGTTCCCTCCTGTCCCTTTTGTAATGCCTCAGTGGGACTTGGATCTTGTTCTCACATTTCTAATGTGCGCTCCCTTTGAGCCTCTTCATAATTGTCCTCTTCGTCTGCTGACGCTTAAGACTGCTTTTCTGGTAGCCATCACCTCAGCTAGACGGGTGAGTGAGCTCCAGGCTTTATCATCAAAGCCTCCTTTTCTATCTGTTCATCCGGACAAGGTTGTTCTTCGGCCTCGTCCCTCCTTTCTTCCAAAAGTGGTGACTCCCTTTCATCTTGGGCAATCTGTCACCTTGCCCACCTTCTTTCCGCCTCCGCATCCTTCCAAAGAGGAAGAGAGGCTCCACCGTCTGGACCCAAAACGTGCGCTCTCCTTTTATCTGGACCGCACAAAGCAGTTCCGGGTGGACGACCAACTCTTCGTTGGATACGTGGGTGCTAAGAAGGGAAAAGCTGTGCACAAACGGACCATCTCTCGGTGGGTCGTTTTGTGCATCAAAATTTGTTACTCCTTGGCAAAAAAGGACCCTCCTATTGGGCTGCGCGCCCATTCTACTCGGGCCACAGCGGCTACTACTGCTTTGGGACGGGGTGTCCCTTTGCAAGACATCTGTCAGGCGGCAACGTGGGCTTCGTGTGAGAAAGTGGCTCTGTATATACTGTTCCCTAATAGGTACAGGGTGTACAGAGTCCACAGTCCCCCAGAGGCTGATAGAGGTCAAAGTTAGGTATGACCTTACTCTCAAAAGTGGTAGCTTGGTCGAGCAGTAAGGCAGTACCAGAGGACAGTGTAAAGCATTTATTGTACACACTCAGTCAGCAAATGGTTTCACACACTCAATAACTGAACTCTAGGCCAATGATTTGTATATATAAAATATGCTTGTTTTATTTTTAGAACCACAAAGGGGGTAAAAATATACTTTCTCAGAATGAGAGGTTGAATATAAATACTTTTGTTTTAAGCAATAAATTTGTGTAAACAGTCACAGTTGGTTGCAATAAACAATCCTATTTCCTAAACATAACAATGCATTGAGCTCAATGGTAAATTCAGGTTATTTGTAATAAATTACTTTTCAGATTACTTTTGGAATTCCAGGTCTGGCTCCTAGAACCAGCCTGGGGTCAGTATTCAGAATCAAGTGATGAAAGTCGACTTAATAACTGTAAGGATTTTTAAATAATATTTAGCTATTTCAAAAGTTAGCACTTAGAAAATATTTCACAGAAAACATTCAATGGATCTCTATGGCAAGAAATTCAAATTGCAGGTAGAGTACTTTATCGTTACTTTAGTAATCCAGGACTGGGTGCCTAGACCCAGGACTGGGGTCCTTATCAAAAGCAGGTAAGTAATTTCGTTTGCAGAAATGGTACGATTTTAAAAGAATATTTCAAATTTGCAAAAGTAGACACTTAGAAGAAATTTCACAGAAAAGCAGACAATGGTTTCCTATGGGAGAAAAATGAGTTAGAGGTAAGTATAGTTGTGAACACTTTTCAGAGTCAGGGCTGGGCACCAAGATCCAGCACTGGGAGCTCACCTAGGAGCAGGTGAGTAAATTCGTTTTTGTCACTTGGCTGATTTTTGGTGAATTTTTGCAGTTTTGAAAAGTTCACACTTAGAAGATTTTTGAAGAAAAAGCCAGTCAATGTTACCCTATGAGGAAAATGAAGTTAGCGGTTTAAGGGTAAGTACTCGACTGGTAGTGTTGAAATTCCGGGCATGGACTCAGGGGTCCCCCAGTGTCAGGTAGGTACAGTTGGTTCACCCTCAGCGGTTTCAGGACGGCCGGGTGCAGAGAGAGTTGGGCCCAATGTTATCCTATGAGGGATAGGGGGGCCTTGGTTGGTGGCTGCTGTCTGGCAAGCCACGCGGCTGTGGGAGCTGGGCTCCTGGTCACTTACTCAGGGCAAGTGGGGAAGTAGGTTAGTGTAGAGAGGGCACTGCCAGGGCCACTCGGGCGGCTGGGTGCAGGGTGCTTTTGAGCCTTAGGGCGCTCAATGGAAATCAATGGGAATGTTCCGGTTTGGAAAGAGGCTGCAGGCTCGGGGACGAGGATGTTTCAGGTGCCACCACCACTTCGAGAGGTAAGTTGGGTAGTTGTAGGTTAGGTGGGTACCCCGGGATTGGGCACAGGAGGTCGCAGGGCGCCGGGTGCAGGGGTGCCTTTTGACGTCGGGAATCTTACCCTCTGGTTGATCGCGGCTGGGGTGGCACTTGGTTCTGAGGCTGCAGGCTTCTTCCGGGATGTCGAGGGGGGTCCTTGGGTGCCGGACTCTGGATCACAGTCGCCGTGGGGTCGTTCTCTGGGTCTTTGTCCACTCCGGCACTGGCCAGGCTTGGCTGGTGCAGAGTGTGTTGGGTCCGCGGTCCCGGGCTGGTGCCAGGGATAGCAAGTAGGTTTCTTGAGTAGAGCCTCTACTCGTGGGAGTCCCAGGGGCTTAGAGCTAAAAGGTAGCCAGGTCCTCCGGGGTTGGTGAGGTTGCTGGCCACGTGGGATGCCGCGCTGGTGCAGGTTCGAGAGTCGACAGGCCGGTAGGGCTGGGGCCAAAGCAGTTGGTGTCTTCTTCTCTTTTTAGCAGCTGCAGGGCAGGTCTTTGTTCTTCTTGCTCTTCTTGTCGTTTTTCTATCTGGAATCTGAGGAAGGAAGGTTCAGGGGGCCCCTAAATACTAGATTTAGGGGCGTTACAGGTAGGTGAAGGCCAGGGACCAATGGGTCCTTGTCCTGGGGTGGGTACACCCCCTATCCTGCCTCTCTCCTGTGGGAGGGGGGCAGTAGCCTAATCCTGATAGGGTAGGGCCTCCCATCTTCAAGATGGCGAGAGCCCGGAGATGTGCTTCACCTCGCCTCCCCCACCTGAGGGGTGGGGTGGGCAGGCTGGCACATCCCCTGTCCTTGTATGGGGTTTCCGGCCAAGCTTCCCGCCAGAGTGGGGGGTTGCAGTGGCCTGGGGAAACTCCAACTGGTGGCATGCCTTTGAAGCTTCCCTTTGCTCATCCTGGGGGAGGAGATTTCTCACCTCACCCAGGATGTGCATTGTTGCAGGCCCGGGAGAGCAGGGGCTCTTCCACCCAGGGGTCCAGCAACGTGTCTGCTGTGTGGCAGCCTGGGCAGCCTCAGAGCAGACGTGGATTGCAAGTTAGCTGTAAGGGGGCATCTTCTAAGATGCCCTCTGGGGTGCTTAGTACATTAAATCCTACACTGGCATCAGTGTGGGTTCAATGTGCTGAGAAGTTTGATACCAAACTTCCCAGGCTTCAGTGTTGCCAATATGGTGCTGTGGAGCTCGTGTTTGACAAGCTCTCAGCACCATGTATTCTTAAATGACAGCACTGCACTTACAGTGCCCAGGAATGGACCTGGGTACTGTAGGGGCACAGGGCTCCTGCTCCTGTGCCCACACCATAGGCGTAATGCACCCAGCTAGAGGGGTGGCTGACATATGCCTTGGCAGTGTAGGTGATGGGCATGGTACACAGTGATGTGTGCCATGTCGACTCTTTGTTTTGTCCTGCACCCAGACACTCAGCCTGCAAGGGCAGTGTGTGTGTGTAAGGGTACAGGGCCTCTGAGGGTGGCACAATGAGTGCTGCAGCCCTTAGAGGCCTTCCCTGGTCACAAGGCCCTGGGTACCTAGGGTACCATTTACTAGGGGCTGACATGTGGCTAGGGTTTGCCAATTTGGAGTTTGTGTGGTTTAAGGAAGGAACATAGGCCCTGGGCACCTGATTGGCAGGAACCCAGGGTACACTCAATCGAAGTACATTCAGCAATTTAGCAAAAAGTGGGGGCATACCATGCAAGAAAGATGGCACTTTCTCACACAACCCCCCCCCAAACGAAAGGTGATGAGACTAACCTTGTCCTATGGAGTCTTCATTGTCTAAGTGGAAGAACCTGGAAAGTCCATCTGCATTGGCATGGGCAGTCCCTGGTCTGTGTTCCACTTCAAAGTCCATTCCCTGTAGGGAGATGGACCACCTCAGTAGTTTTGGATTTTCCCCTTTCATCTGCATTAGCCATCTGAGAGGTCTGTGGTCAGTTTGAACTAGGAAGTGAGTGCCAAACAAGTATGGCCTCAGCTTCTTCAGGGACCAAACCACAGCAAAGGCCTCCCTCTCAATGGCACTCCAACGCTGCTCTCTAGGGAGTAGTCTTCTGCTTATAAAAGCAACAGGTTGGTCTTGGCCTTCATCATTGGTCTGGGATAGGACCGCTCCTATCCCTAGCTCAGAGGCATCAGTCTGCACTATGAACTGCTTGGCATAATCTGGAGCTTTTAGAATTGGTGCTGAGCACATTGCTTCTTTTAGGGTGTCAAAAGCCTTTTGACAACTAACTGTCCAGTTAACTTTCTTGGGCATTTTCTTGGAGGTGAGTTCTGTGAGGGGGGTCACAATGGACCCATACCCCTTCACAAACCTCCTGTAGTACCAAGTCAAGCCAAGGAATGCCCTGACTTGGGTCTGGGTTGTTGGAGCTATCCAGTCCATGATGGCCTGGATTTTGGGTTGTAAGGGCTGTACCTGGCCTCCACCTACAAGGTGGCCCAAGTACACCACAGTGCCCTGCCCTATCTGGCATTTGGATGCCTTGATAGTGAGACCTGCACTCTGCAGAGCCTCTAAAACCTTCCCAAGGTGGATCAGGTGATCCTGCCAGGTGGAGCTAAAGACAGCAATATCATCAAGATAAGCTGCACTAAAGGACTCCAACCCAGCCAGGACATGGTTCACCAACCTCTGGAAGGTGGCAGGGGCATTCTTTAACCCAAAGGGCATCACAGTAAACTGATAATGCCCATCAGGGGTGGAGAATGCTGTCTTTTCTTTTGCTCCTGGGGCCATGCCAATCTGCCAGTACCCTGCAGTTAAGTCAAAGGTACTGAGAAATTTGGCAGCCCCCAATTTGTCTATCAGTTCATCTGCTCTTGGGATAGGGTGAGCATCTGTCTTGGTGACAGAGTTGAGCCCTCTATAGTCCACACAGAACCTCATCTCTCTCTTTTCACCCTGTTGATGAGGTTTGGGGACCAGAACCACTGGGCTAGCCCAGGGGCTCTCTGAAGGCTCAATGACCCCTAACTCCAGCATCTTGCTGACCTCAGCTTTGATGCTTTCCTTGACTTGATCTGACTGTCGATAGATTTTGTTCTTGACAGGTGCACTGTCACCAGTGTCCACATCATGGGTACACCAGCTTGTCAGACCAGGGGTCAGGGAAAAGAGGCTAGCATATTGTTGCAAGACTTGCTTGCAGTCAGTCTGCTGTTGGGCAGAGAGGGTGTCTGAGAAAATCACACCATCTACTGACCCATCTTTTGGGCTGTAGGATAGGAGGTCAGGGAGTGGCTCACTCTCTGCTTCCTGTTCTTCATCAGTCACCATCAGCATGGTGATGTCAGCCCTATCATTGTAGAGTTTAAGGCGGTTCACATGGATGACCCTTTTGGGTGTCCTGCTAGTGCCCAGGTCAACTAGATAGGTGACCTCACTCTTTCTCTCTAGGATAGGGTAAGGGCCACTCCATTTGTCTTGGAGAGCCCTTGGTGCCACTGGCTCCAAAACCCACACCTGTTGCCCTGGTTGAAATTCAACCAGTGCAGCTTTTTGGTCATACCAGTGCTTCTGGAGCTCCTGGCTGGCCTCAAGGTTCTTGGATGTCTTTTCCATATACTCAGCCATTCTGGACCTTAGGCCAAGCACATAGTCCACTATGTCTTGTTTGGGTTCCTGAAGAGGCCTCTCCCAGCCCTCTTTTACAAGACATAGTGGTCCCCTTACAGGATGACCAAACAGAAGTTCAAAGGGTGAGAAACCTACTCCCTTCTGTGGCACTTCCCTGTAAGCGAAAAGCAAGCATGGTAACAGGACATCCCACCTCCTTTTGAGTTTCTCAGGGAGTCCCATGATCATACCTGTCAATGTCTTGTTGAACCTCTCAACAAGGCCATTGGTTTGTGGGTGGTAGGGTGTAGTAAACTTGTACTGCACTCCACACTCTTTCCACATGTGTGTTAGGTAAGCAGACATGAAGTTGGAACCTCTGTCTGAAACCACCTCCTTAGGAAAACCCACCCTGGTGAAGACACCCAGGAGGGCCTTGGCTACTGCAGGAGCTGTAGTAGTCCTAAGTGGAATTGCTTCAGGGTACCTAGTAGCATGATCCACTACTACTAGAATGAATTTGTTCCCTGAGGCTGTGGGAGGTTCAAGTGGACCCACAATGTCCACACCTACCCTTTCAAAGGGGACCCCCACCACTGGTAGTGGAATGAGGGGGGCCTTTGGGTGGCCACCTGTCTTGCCACTGGCCTGACAGGTAACACAGGAGCTGACAAACTCCTTCACCTTTTGGTGCATCTGGGGCCAGTAAAAGTGACTCACTAACCTTTCCCAAGTTTTGGATTGCCCCAGATGTCCAGCTAGGGGGATGTCATGAGCCAAAGTTAGGAGGAACTCCCTGTACTTCTGTGGCACTACCACCCTCCTGGTGGCTCCAGGAGTGGGGTCTCTTGCCTCAGCATACAGTAATCCCTCTTCCCAATAAGCTCTGTGGGTACCACTGACATCTCCCCTGGCTTCTGAAGCAGCTTGTTGTCTCAGGCTTTCAAGAGTGGGACAGTCTCGCTGGCCCTGGCACAGCTCTTCCCTAGAGGGTCCCCCTGGGCCCAAGAGTTCAACCTGGTAAGGGTCAAGCTCCATGGACTCAGTTCCCTCAGGGGTATCTACATCCTCTCCAGGGGGAGAGGGGTTCTGAGTGTTTGGCTGTACAGAAGCTGGTCCCCCGGTCTCCTTGCCCTTCCTCTTGGTTGGTTGGGCCATTATTCCAGGCTCCAAACCTACTTTTTCACCCTTCCTCTTGCTCTGTGCTCTGGTTTGCACACACACCAATTCAGGGATGCCCAGCATGGCTGCATGGGCCTTTAACTCAACTTCAGCCCAGGCTGAGGTTTCCAGATCATTTCCAAGCAGGCATGCAGCTGGCAACTTTGGAGAGACCACTACCTGTTTCAGGCCAGTAACCCCCCCCCCCCCAGCCTAATGTTGCCATGGCCATGGGATGACTAGTGGTGACACTGTCAGCGTTGGTGACTGGGTAAGACTTCCCAATCAAGTATTGCTCAGGGGAAACCAGTGTGTCTTTCACCATAGTGACTCTGGCACCTGTATCCCTCAGAGCTTCTACCCTAGTTCCATTTACCCAGGGGTACTGTAAGTATTTCTTTAAGTTGGGGGGCCACACAGCCACAGTGGCAAACTCCACTTCTCCCAAGGAGACTAAACTTGCTTCAGTGTGTTCCCAGATTTGCTCAGGGTACTCCTCTGATCCCATTTGTATACTTGCTGCCCCAGGAGTGGCTGTACTGGGTGCCTTAGGGGCTTTGTTTTGGGGGCAAGATACAGTTAGGTGTCCCTGCTTCTTACAGGTATTACACCAGGCCTTTAAGGGATCAAAGTTCTTCCCCCTATATGGTTGGGGCACATAGGGAGTAGTTTGGGTCCCACCCACCTGAACAGGTTTTTGGGGCCCTTTGGAAGACTCAGACTTTTTATCTTGGGGATTCTCACCACCTTTCCCCTGGGGAGGTTTTGTGACCACCTTCTTTTGGTCACCCCCAGTGGTTGTCTTGGTCACCCTAGTCTTGACCCAGTGGTCTGCCTTCTTTCCCAATTCTTGGGGAGAAATTAGACCTAGGTCTACCAAATGCTGATGCAACTTTTCATTTGTGCAGTTACTCAAAATATGTTCCTTCATGAATAAATTGTACAATCCAGTAAAATCCTGCACACCATGTCCAGCTAACCAACCATCCAGTGTCTTCACTGAGAAATCTACAAAATCAATCCAGGACTGGGTCTGGGTTTTGTGAGCCCCCCTGAATCTAATTCTATACTCCTCAGTGGTGAATCCAAATCCCTCAATCAGAGCTTTCTTCATGAGGTCATAGGATCCTGCTTCTGGCCCAGAGAGAGTCAGAAGCCTGTCCCTGCAGTTACCAGAGAACAGTTCCCACAGGAGTGCCCCCCAGAGAGGTTTCTTTACTTTCCTGATATCACAAGCCCTCTCAAAGGCTGTGAACCATTTGGTGATATCATCACCTTCCTCAAATTTAGGGACAATCCCTTTGGGGATTTTAAGGTCAGAAGTTTCCTCCCTATCCTTGTTTTTATTATTGCTGCCACCATTGATGGATGCTAAACCCATCTCTCTCCTTTCCTTTTCTAGAGCCAGGAGCCTGGACTCTAGATCTATTCTTTTGGCCAGCCTCACAAGGCTGTCCTCTTCACTGGGGGGTCCCCCAGTGTTGTCTCTGGGACCAGAGCCACCTGTGTGGTCTCTAGGTGCCCAGATGCTATGTCTTGAGTTGGAGGGTATGGGTGCCATCTCCTCCCTAGGGAATAGTATGGGGAGGTTGCTGTCCTCCTCCCCTGATTCCCTTTCCTCATCTGACTGGCCATCACCATGTTCAGATGGGTGGTCTTTAGCATACTCAGCCAGGAGCTCCTGGAGCCCTTGTTTGGTTGGATGCTGACCCATTTGTAAATTTTTGAGTTTACATAAGGACCTCAATTCCTTGAAAGACAAGTGTAAGTAAGGTGTGAGGTCGAGCTCCTCCACCAGGTCCATGTTATTATTATCACTAATAGCTGGGTTTGTTTGAGACATTCTAACCTGACAGTTCTAACCCTCTACCCTGACTATAGTGACTTTTATTTTTCTAAAATTCTAATGGGACGTAAGCAAGGCCCTAGCAAGACTTTTAGTAAATTTGGAAAAACCAATCAGAATTCTAAAGGCAATTTTTAAGAGTTCTGTCGTGTGATCAGATGGTAACCAAGTAGTCCAACAAATGCAAGTTTGTATCCCACCGCTGATCCACCAATGTGAGAAAGTGGCTCTGTATATACTGTTCCCTAACAGGTACAGGGTGTACAGAGTCCACAGTCCCCCAGAGGCTGATAGAGGTCAAAGTTAGGTATGACCTTACTCTCAAAAGTGGTAGCTTGGTCGAGCAGTAAGGCAGTACCAGAGGACAGTGTAAAGCATTTATTGTACACACTCAGTCAGCAAATGGTTTCACACACTCAATAACTGAACTCTAGGCCAATGATTTGTATATATAAAATATGCTTGTTTTATTTTTAGAACCACTAAGGGGGTAAAAATATACTTTCTCAGAATGAGAGGTTGAATATAAATACTTTTGTTTTAAGCAATAAATTTGTGTAAACAGTCACAGTTGGTTGCAATAAACAATCCTATTTCCTAAACATAACAATGCATTGAGCTCAATGGTAAATTCAGGTTATTTGTAATAAATTACTTTTCAGATTACTTTTGGAATTCCAGGTCTGGCTCCTAGAACCAGCCTGGGGTCAGTATTCAGAATCAAGTGATGAAAGTCGACTTAATAACTGTAAGGATTTTTAAATAATATTTAGCTATTTCAAAAGTTAGCACTTAGAAAATATTTCACAGAAAACATTCAATGGATCTCTATGGCAAGAAATTCAAATTGCAGGTAGAGTACTTTATCGTTACTTTAGTAATCCAGGACTGGGTGCCTAGACCCAGGACTGGGGTCCTTATCAAAAGCAGGTAAGTAATTTCGTTTGCAGAAATGGTACGATTTTAAAAGAATATTTCAAATTTGCAAAAGTAGACACTTAGAAGAAATTTCACAGAAAAGCAGACAATGGTTTCCTATGGGAGAAAAATGAGTTAGAGGTAAGTATAGTTGTGAACACTTTTCAGAGTCAGGGCTGGGCACCAAGATCCAGCACTGGGAGCTCACCTAGGAGCAGGTGAGTAAATTCGTTTTTGTCACTTGGCTGATTTTTGGTGAATTTTTGCAGTTTTGAAAAGTTCACACTTAGAAGATTTTTGAAGAAAAAGCCAGTCAATGTTACCCTATGAGGAAAATGAAGTTAGCGGTTTAAGGGTAAGTACTCGACTGGTAGTGTTGAAATTCCGGGCATGGACTCAGGGGTCCCCCAGTGTCAGGTAGGTACAGTTGGTTCACCCTCAGCGGTTTCAGGACGGCCGGGTGCAGAGAGAGTTGGGCCCAATGTTATCCTATGAGGGATAGGGGGGCCTTGGTTGGTGGCTGCTGTCTGGCAAGCCACGCGGCTGTGGGAGCTGGGCTCCTGGTCACTTACTCAGGGCAAGTGGGGAAGTAGGTTAGTGTAGAGAGGGCACTGCCAGGGCCATTCGGGCGGCTGGGTGCAGGGTGCTTTTGAGCCTTAGGGCGCTCAATGGAAATCAATGGGAATGTTCCGGTTTGGAAAGAGGCTGCAGGCTCGGGGACGAGGATGTTTCAGGTGCCACCACCACTTCGAGAGGTAAGTTGGGTAGTTGTAGGTTAGGTGGGTACCCCGGGATTGGGCACAGGAGGTCGCAGGGCGCCGGGTGCAGGGGTGCCTTTTGACGTCGGGAATCTTACCCTCTGGTTGATCGCGGCTGGGGTGGCACTTGGTTCTGAGGCTGCAGGCTTCTTCCGGGATGTCGAGGGGGGTCCTTGGGTGCCGGACTCTGGATCACAGTCGCCGTGGGGTCGTTCTCTGGGTCTTTGTCCACTCCGGCACTGGCCAGGCTTGGCTGGTGCAGAGTGTGTTGGGTCCGCGGTCCCGGGCTGGTGCCAGGGATAGCAAGTAGGTTTCTTGAGTAGAGCCTCTACTCGTGGGAGTCCCAGGGGCTTAGAGCTAAAAGGTAGCCAGGTCCTCCGGGGTTGGTGAGGTTGCTGGCCACGTGGGATGCCGCGCTGGTGCAGGTTCGAGAGTCGACAGGCCGGTAGGGCTGGGGCCAAAGCAGTTGGTGTCTTCTTCTCTTTTTAGCAGCTGCAGGGCAGGTCTTTGTTCTTCTTGCTCTTCTTGTCGTTTTTCTATCTGGAATCTGAGGAAGGAAGGTTCAGGGGGCCCCTAAATACTAGATTTAGGGGCGTTACAGGTAGGTGAAGGCCAGGGACCAATGGGTCCTTGTCCTGGGGTGGGTACACCCCCTATCCTGCCTCTCTCCTGTGGGAGGGGGGCAGTAGCCTAATCCTGATAGGGTAGGGCCTCCCATCTTCAAGATGGCGAGAGCCCGGAGATGTGCTTCACCTCGCCTCCCCCACCTGAGGGGTGGGGTGGGCAGGCTGGCACATCCCCTGTCCTTGTATGGGGTTTCCGGCCAAGCTTCCCGCCAGAGTGGGGGGTTGCAGTGGCCTGGGGAAACTCCAACTGGCGGCATGCCTTTGAAGCTTCCCTTTGCTCATCCTGGGGGAGGAGATTTCTCACCTCACCCAGGATGTGCATTGTTGCAGGCCCGGGAGAGCAGGGGCTCTCCCACCCAGGGGTCCAGCAACGTGTCTGCTGTGTGGCAGCCTGGGCAGCCTCAGAGCAGACGTGGATTGCAAGTTAGCTGTAAGGGGGCATCTTCTAAGATGCCCTCTGGGGTGCTTAGTACATTAAATCCTACACTGGCATCAGTGTGGGTTCAATGTGCTGAGAAGTTTGATACCAAACTTCCCAGGCTTCAGTGTTGCCAATATGGTGCTGTGGAGCTCGTGTTTGACAAGCTCTCAGCACCATGTATTCTTAAATGACAGCACTGCACTTACAGTGCCCAGGAATGGACCCGGGTACTGTAGGGGCACAGGGCTCCTGCTCCTGTGCCCACACCATAGGCGTAATGCACCCAGCTAGAGGGGTGGCTGACATATGCCTTGGCAGTGTAGGTGATGGGCATGGTACACAGTGATGTGTGCCATGTCGACTCTTTGTTTTGTCCTGCACCCAGACACTCAGCCTGCAAGGGCAGTGTGTGTGTGTGTAAGGGTACAGGGCCTCTGAGGGTGGCACAATGAGTGCTGCAGCCCTTAGAGGCCTTCCCTGGTCACAAGGCCCTGGGTACCTAGGGTACCATTTACTAGGGGCTGACATGTGGCTAGGGTTTGCCAATTTGGAGTTTGTGTGGTTTAAGGAAGGAACATAGGCCCTGGGCACCTGATTGGCAAGAACCCAGGGTACACTCAATCGAAGTACATTCAGCAATTTAGCAAAAAGTGGGGGCATACCATGCAAGAAAGATGGCACTTTCTCACACTTCGCTACACACGTTTGCCAGGCATTATTGCCTTGACAGCCAAGTCAGGAGGGATGGCTTCTTTGGCCGTTCTGTCCTCCAGGACTTTCTGGTGTGATCTTGGTTCGCAGACCCACCACCGGGGTTGGTATTACTTGGGTATCTATTCTAAGGTGAGGAATCTAACTAACGTGTTTCTTTCAGATGAACAAGTTACTTACCTTCGGTAACGATGTATCTGTAAGAAACATTAGTTAGTTAGATTCCTCACCGACCCACCCATCCTCCCCGTTCTGCGAACTGACATCTAGGGTTAAGGCTATCCCTTTCAGGGCCCTAGAATTTTTTGGCACTAGTGTCGGTCTCTTGCATGGCTCTGCGTTCCTGGCGCGGAAAGCTATGTACAAGAACTGACGTCAGCGCGCGAGGGCGGCGTCTAAGTACTCCGACGTCATTCCGGCGCACGGCGCCGACGACGGACGCGGAGCCGCAGACGACGCCTAGCGACGCGCAAGGGGTATTGCTGACGAAAAATCTTCCGGATCCAGTCTGACGCCTGGGGATATTCTAAGGTGAGGAATCTTAACTAACTAATGTTTCTTACAGATACATCGTTACCGAAGGTAAGTAACTTGTTCGTTAATGGAAAGCATGCTTCGCATCTTCAGCACCTTAGCGGTTCCCTCTGGCGAGGCTTTGGGCACCTCTGATCTGAAGCGGCCCGAAGGGTCCACCCTCTTCACCAGCTGTGCCTCCTGAACCCGCTTCAGGTTTACCTCTGATTCTGGAGCTGATTCCACATCTGGTGCCACAATCCACACTGGTTCTTGCCACATTGATGCTGGTACAGATGCCAGAGAAGGACATCGCACCCATAGTTCTGTCTGACTCCAAACCAAATCTGCCCTGACCTAGAACAAAGCTGCATGCAAGTTCAGTTCCTAGACACCCATCCCACATGCCTTCTGACTCAGATAATTCAATGCCTTTGCCTACAGGCTGCCCACCAGTACTTCAACAATACTTGGGGTTGGACTAGAGTCATCCTGCTTTTGGGGATGATGTTGGGGATGGTTTCCTGCTTTACGCCCCACCCCATCCCACACACAATATGATGATGAACGTACAAGAGGCCAGTTGGCCAGACACTTGTCCCTGTAGGTCCTTCTACATGGTATCCTTTGCCGTGGTAATTAGAAGGATGGCCGTAGTCCTAGACCTGCAGCTACCTTCTATTGAAGGAAAGATTAGCGTCCTCACAGAGGTCATGCAACCTATGCAATCTTCCTCAGAACATCCGCTATAGTTTAATTAAGCACTTGCTGATACCTTCATGGGTACTTGGGCAAAACCTTGTGCATCACTGGTTTATAGAGAAGCGACATGTTACCATAGGCCAGGAACTGGTGACCCTGCCTTTCTTACGTAACATCCTACCCTGGAGAGTCTGGTTTTAAGGGTCTCCACCAGCAGAGTCAGACCAATTCCTTCCCTATAACTGTGAGAAAGTGCCATCTTTCTTGCATGGTATGCCCCCACTTTTTGCTGAATTGCTGATGTACTTTGACTGAGTGTGCCCTGGGCTCCTGCCAATCAGCTACCGAGGGCCTGTATTCCTTCTCTAAAACTGCATGAAGCCTAAACCCAATTGGCATCTCTGGCCACATGCCAGCCCCTGGTAAATGGTACCCTAGGTACCCAGGGCCTTATGACCAGAGAAGGCCCCTAAGGGCAGCAGCACATATTGTGCCACCCTTAGAGGCCCTGTACCCTGACACACACACACTGCCTTTGCAGGCTGAGTGTCTTGGTGCAGAACAAAACAGAGTCGACATGGCACACATCCCTGTGTGCCATGCCCACAACACACACTGCCCTGGCATTCCTCAGTCGCCCCTCTAGTTGGGTGCCCTATGCCAGTGGTGTGGGAACAGGTGCAATAAGCCCTGTGCCCCTACAGTAACCAGGTCCATTCCTGGGCACTAAGTGCAGTGGTGCCATTAAGAGTATATGGTGCTGGGAGGTCGTCAACATGAACTCCACAGCACCATGATGGCTACACTGAAGACTTGAGAAGTTTGGTATCAAACTTCTCAGCACAGTAAACCCACACTGATGCCAGTGTGGGATTTACTGTAAGATGCACGACAGAGGGCAACTTAGAGTTGCCCCCCGAAGCTAACCTATAATCCACGTCTTGTCTGAGGGGCTGCCTAGGCTGCCACACAGCAGACATGTTGCTGAACCCCTGGTTAGAGAGCCAACCGCTCTCCTGGGCCTGCAACAATGCACATCCTGGGCGAGGTGCTAGGCCTCCTCCCCTAGGATGGGTAGGGGAAGCTTCAAAGACATGCCGCCTTTGTGAGCTTCTCCAGACCACTTGCTGTACTCAGCAACTGGTCCCCACCGGTTCTGACCCCTCTCTGGCGGGAAGATCGGCGGGAAAACCTGAGGAAAGGGGGTGTGCTAGCCTGTATCAACCCCACCCCTCAGGTGGGGAAGGCGAGGTGAAGCACATCTCCGGGCTTTCGCTCTCTTGAAGATTGGAAGCCCTGCCCAATCAGGACTAGGCTACTGCCCCCCTCCCTCAGCAGAGTGGCAGGATAGGGGGTGTACCCACCCCAGGGAAGGGACCCATTGGGCCCTGCCCTTTACCTTCCTGTAACGCCCCTAAATTTAGTATTTAGGGGCACCCTGAACCTTCCTTCCTCAGATCCAGATTCCGAGCCAGGAAGAACTACAAGAAACAAGAAGACCTTCCGTGCAGCTGCTAACAAGAGGAAGACACCAACTGATTTGGCACCAGCCCTACAGGCCTGTTGACCCTCGAACCTGCTCATGCTGAAACCCGGCGTCTCCAGTGGTCAGCAACCTCAAAAACCCCGGAGGACCTGACTGCCTTGTGACTCTAACCAACTGGGACTCCCACGAGCAGTGGTACTGCTCAAAGCAAGTAACTGGCCCCTGGCATCAAACTAGGAACCGCCACTCCTGCACCCGCCAAGCCTGGCCTGTGCCGGAGTGGACAAAGACCACGAGGGCGTCCCCCCAGCGACTGTGACCCCGAATCCAGCACCCAAGGACCCACCTCGACGCTCCCGACGACGCCTGAAGCCTCAGAACCAGGGACCCCTCCAACCACGACCAGCTGAGGGTGAGTTCCCGACGCCAAAAGGCACCCCTGCACCCGGCGCCCTGCGGCCCCCTGTGCCCAACTTCTGGGTGCCTACCTATCCTCCAACTACCCAACTTACCTCTCAAAGTGGTGGTCGCACCTGAAGAATCTTCATCCCCGAGCTTGCAGCCTTTGTTCGTGCTTGAGCTTCTCCATTGAAATCCATTGAGCGCCCGACGGCTCAAAAGCACCCTGCACCCACCTGCCCGAGTGCCCCTGGCAGTGCAACCTCTACTCTAATCTACTTCCCCACTTGCCGTGAGTAAGTGACCAGGAGCCCAGCTCCCACAGCTGCGTGGCCTGCTAGCCAGCAGCCACCATCCAAAGGCCCCCTGCTTCCCATAGGATAACATTGGGCCTAACTCACTCTGCACCCAGATGCCCCTGTGCCGCTGAGGGTGTAACAACTGTACCTACCTGACCCTGGGAGACCCCTGAGTCTATGCCCAGAACCTTATCTCTGCCAGTCGAGTACTTACCAAAATGCCGATCACTCACTTTTCTTCCATAGGGTAACATTGACTGGTTTCACTTGGAAATTCTTCCGTCGCGTTTTGAAACTTTAAAATATTCACCTAAAATCAGCTATTATGAAAACTAATTTACTCACCTGTTATCAGGAGAGATCCCAGTGCTGGATCTTGGTGCCCAGCACTGACCCTGCAAAGTAATTACAACCGTACTTACCGCTAACTTGATTTTCCTCCATAGGATAACATTGCCTGGTTTTTGCCAGAAATTCTTCTGTGTCGATTTTGCAAACTTACAAATATTCGTTAAAAATCGCCCGTATAACAAAAACGTATTCTTTCAACTGTTTACAGGAGATGCACCAGTGCTGCATCCAGGATCCAACACTGAGTAAGGAAAAGTAACGATAACCCAACTTACCTGCTAAGTGAATTTCCTCCCATAGGATAACATTGGTGATTCTATGTGAAAACGTTTCAAAGTGTCAACTTTTAAAATACAATAATATTCCTTAAAAATCACATCTGTAACCAAAACGTTTTTACTCAACTGTTTACAGGAGATGTCCCAGGACTGAATCTAGGATCCAGTCCTGTGGTAAGAAAAGTAATCTAAAAAGTAATCTATTGCATTTAACTAGAAATTCCCATTGAGCTCAATGTTATATTGTGTTTGAAATTCTGTTGCCTATTGCAACAACTAACTATTGCATTCAAAAGTCTATTGCCTATTGAAAGTATTTATCTAAAGCATCTCATTCTGAGAAAGTATATTTTGATACCTATTGTTGGTTCTAAAATAAAACGGGCCTATATTTTTATATACAAACCATTGGCCTAGAGTTCAGTTCTTGAGTGTGTGAGACCATTTGCTGACTGAGTGTGTACAACAAATGCTTTACACTGTCCTCTGATACTGCCTTACTGCTCGACCAAGCTACCCCTTTAGAGAGTGTTATATCCAACTTAAGCCTCTGCCAAACCTCTGGGGATGTGGACTCTGTGCACACTGTACCTATTTGGGAACAGTATCTACAGGGCCATTTTCTTACAATAACCATACCAGATAGGGAGTTGAAGATGATGGAGGTATTTAAGAAGAGGGTGTTCTCCTCTGTCAGCCTTACCCTTTGATTCGTCAACACCGGCTGTATGCTGGGACACAATTCCCATGGATTATGGGACTCAGTGGCTGAAAGTTTGCCAGCAGTCCCAGAGGAATTCGGGACAAAATTAGCACAGACATTAAGGATGGCTAAATATGTGGTCAAGTACGTCAGCAGGTCAGGACTGGACATGACAGGCTGCTTGGGTATAGCAGTTGGTACTAGAGTGGTGCCCAAGCACTATGCTTGGATGACATCCACTGGCTTTTTGTGTGACTTCCAGGCATCACTCATGGATATGTCTTTCGATGGTTCTCGCCTCTTTGGCAAAAAGGCTGGTCCCACCCTAAGTGCTTTAAAGAAAGCTTAGCAGGTTGTGTTCCCTCTGTCTTTCTACACCCACAAGGGCGTATCCACACCAAATTAACCCATTTCAATGCATCACTAGATCCATTTGGCAACATTAAGGCCCATCATCCCAACAGCAGATGCCCCAGTCCTTTCTAGGTCGTGGGAGGAGATCTAGCAGGGAACTCCCAGGCTGGCAGGCTGTACAATTTCTAGTCCCCAACTCCACTTGCAGCAGCTTTCAAGCTTCTATAGTTTCCCGTTAGTGGCTCACGACTACCCAATGGGAGGCAGGATCACTGCTATTTTCAATAGGTGGCAAGAAATAACATCCAACAGGTGGCTCCTACAAATAGTCCAAAGGGGTTATGCCCTGACATTCCTTTTCAACCAGCTGCCTGTTCCACCTATATCAGAGTGGCTTTAGGGGGACCATTTGTCCATTTTGCTGCAGGCAAACCATGTGATTTTGGAGAAATGGGTCATAAAGACTGTCCTACCCCGGAAATCGGTACTGGGTGTTACTCCTGCTATTTCTTAATGCTGAAGAAGGGAGGAGGCCTTCGCCCTATTGTAGACCTTCGAACTTTCAAATTTTTCCTGTGGGAGGACAAATGCAAGATGCTCACACTGGCCTGGGTTCTTTCAGCCCTGGATGCAGGAGACTGGATGGTGGTGCTATACATGCAGAAAGCCTCTTTCCATGTATCCTTCATGTTGGCCCACATTGCTTCTGTGGTTTAAGGTGGCGATGAGCATTTTCAGTTTGCCGTGCTCTCTTTTGGCCTCACCAGTGCCAGTTGGTTGTTTCAGAAGGTGGTGACCATGAACGCAGACTATCTTTGGAGGTCAGGAGTTACCAGTCTTATCCTATCTTAGCTACTGGCTTTTGAAGCAGGGTTTGCCACATTCAGTCGACGATCACATTCAAACATCTGTGAAACTCTTTGGGCTTCCCGATCATTGCAATGAAGTCACGCCGGACTCTTTGAAGAGGCTCCCTTTAATCTACTATCCTGGATAAGGTACATTTTCAAACTTTTCATCTGGAACAAGAAGTCCAGGTCATTTGGGCTTACTTAGGTTTCAGCCTCAGACCTGGATCTCAGTGAGGATGGCTATGAGGCTTCTGTCAATATTTGCCTCCTGCTTGTTGGTCATGCATAGGTGGCACATTCTGACTCTGCAGTGGGATCTCTAGTCTCGGTGGGACCAGCTTCAAGGGAAAATTTCAAATTCTATCCGGGTTTCGGAGGACAATGCAAAAGATCGACCGCCGTTGGACCAGATGCAGACCCCACTCCCTACCCCACAGAGCGGATTGTGTTTACAGATTTATCACTTCTGGGTTGAAGAGGTCATCTGGGAGAGGTAGAGAGCGGAGGTCTCTGGCCTCTGGCAGAATCTGTCTCCACATCAAACTTTTGGAGTTTTGGGTCTTTTGCTTGGCATTCAAAGCATTTCAGCTGCCCATCAAATGGGAAGCATATTCAGGCCCTCATTGATAGCTCCACCGCCACATGGTATTGCAACTAGCAGGATGGGGTGGGGTCCTAGGCTCTGCGCTTCTGAGCTTAGCTGAATTGTCGGGCATCTCCCTGATTGTAAACCACCTGGTGCAATCTTTAAATGCCAGGACTGATGAATTTATTGGGCGGCGCATAGCGGATTACGAATGGCAGCTGCATCCAGATGTGGCACAGGATGCCCTACACCCATGTGGAGTGCTCAGACTCTGTCTCCCAGCCACTGCCTAGAGCATGCAGTGTAAACTCTTTAGTGCGTTTTGTTCCTAGCAAGCCTCTCTGGCAGAGATGCATTTTGTTTAGAGTGGAGTGGAGCGGAGGACTGCTGTATTCCTGCTTGCCACTACCTCTCCTACCCAGAGTTCAGAAGATGATCAGGCACTGCCAAGCCCAAGTCATTCTAGTGTTCTCAGATTGAGCCACAACGGTTTTGTATCTGGAACTTCTTGGCATGCGCATCTGCCCTCCAATCAGGCTGCTGCTTTGGGAAGATCTGTTGCAGCAGGAGGCAGGATCTTGCACCAGGCCTGCACAATATTCGCCTCCTTGCGGAGATTAGGTGACTAAAGTTGTCCAATTTCGTTCTACCTCCCAAAGTAGTGGATGTCATCATGGTGGCCAGGAGTTCTATAAAATCCATTTATGCAGGGTGCTGGGACAAGTTTGCAGTGTGGTGTAGTACCCGTATTATGGACCCATTGCAAGCCAAACTGTTGGATGGTTGCTATTATGTCTTTATTTGGCCTATCAAGGACTTGCAATGACCATTGTGAATGGTTGCTTGTTGACCGTTTCTGTATTTTTGCATTTGCCGGACTAATCAAATCAACTCTTGTGATTAATTTCCTCACAGGTTTGATCTACATTTTCTCTACTAAACCTTTTGTGATGCCACAGTGGAAGCTTAACTTGGTCTTTGCGTTTCTGATGTGTACATATTTTGAACCGCTACACAGTTGTCTCATGTGTCTGCTGAACCTGGAGACTGTTTTCCTCATTGTGATCATATCAGCTCGTTGTGTGAGTTCCAAGCTCTATCAGTTCGGCTGCCTCATACCATCTTCTTTCCAGACAAGCTAGTCCTGAGGACCACAGTGGCTTTTTCCCTAATTTGTGACCTGTTTTTCACATTGATCTATCTATCACTCTTCTGATGCTCTTCGCCCCTCCTCTCCCCTTGAAACAAGAGAAGAAACTCCATGAACTGGACCCTAAAAGGGTGCCCAACAGTTATATTGATCATACCAAAGCCCTTTGGGTTGACAGTCCTCTCTTTAGTGGGGGTCTCTGGGGCAAAGAAAGAAAAAGCGGATCTTGTCTAGATCTAGTCCTCTGTATTAAAATCTGCTCCATGATGGCAAACAAGCAGCCTCTGGAAAGGTGAGGCCCATTCCACCAGGGCCAGTGCGGCTGCCACTGCATTACACTGTGTGCTTGTCCTTCATATATGTCAGCCTGCAATGTGGGCATCAGTCCACACATTCACAAAACACTGCTTCCTTGATACCAATGTCTGCCAGGAAAGGCATTTTGGTTGTTCTGACCCGCATGGCATTTTGGTCTTAGTCATTCCTCAGAACCACTGCTTTGGTGTTCATTAATAAAGGTAAAGAATCTACAGGTAGAAGTATCAATCAGAAGAACAAGTTATTTACCTTTAATAATGCTCTTTCTTGTGGATACTCTATCTAACTGCAGATTCCACCCTGACCCCTACACCCCCTCGCCCCCACCCCCCTCAACCCGTTCAGTGGAATGAACTGTCTACCATCTAAAAGGTAGAGATCTACACACTGGCACAATTGATTACTGTTGGGCTCTGCGTCCAGTGGCGCAGATGATGTCTTGTAAGAAACTGATGTCAGTGCCCTTAATGACTCCTTTATACAACACTAGTTGTCACTTGCAGGGTGGAGCAGAGTCAAAATAGTCGCATGGCATCACCAATGTCGTGCAGGAGCAATGCTGAAAACTTTTCCAGATCCAGCCTGGCACCTGGCGAAATTCTAAGGAGAGGAATCTGTGGTAATGGAGGATCCACCAGAAAGAGCGTTACCTAAGGTTAGAATCTTGTTCGTTTTGTAAGTTTGGTTTCAATTATGCTTTGGTTTGTGTACGCTAGCATTTGTGGAAAGCACTCTGGGCTCATGGGTAAAGCACTGAATGCAGGAGCAATTCCTACATGCCTGGAGACATGTCTGTTCGTTTAGCAGAATTCCTAATGACTCTTTTTGGCAAATATCACTTATTTCATTAGAACAAAAAATGTGATTACATTACTGGTATTTATTGGTGATTGACTCATTTCAACCAGAAATATTGTACATTGTTTAATGCAGTACATCAGGTAATTGACACGCACTTATAGCGACAATGATGAGCCATTGATTGTTAGGGTAATTTAATGGCTGTAAATTATATAATTTTACTACAAAATTCTATAGGCCTGAGAGCAAAGTGGGAAGACTGCATTATGGTAGACTTATATCATCGGAAAAACAAATGGGAGAGCTAGGACCGTGAACTGGCCGTCCTTGTCCCCTGGTAAGTATAGAAAAACTAGACTTATATCATCCACATTGGTCTAACGTGGTATAGTGGAATGTGGCCCTGGGATTCATTTATGCACTACATCCATCACTTGTTTGTTTTGTTTATTTCTGTGCACTAACCTAGCTAGAGAGTAGAATGTATTAAGTATTCTACAGGAGGGCCTTCTTTCATTGAATAGTCCTTAGGCCCAATAAAGTGGCACTTGCCTTTCACCTTTTAAGGAAAAACTACTATGTGGTTATTTATCATCTCTACTCTGTTCTTAACATGCTTGTGTTTAATTTGATATATTTGATGTACTTGTCGTTGTTTTTTCATAAATGTGTTATTGTATGTTTCTTCTAGGTAACTTTTCA
Organism: Triturus cristatus; assembly: GCF_964204655.1. Classification (NCBI taxonomy): domain Eukaryota; kingdom Metazoa; phylum Chordata; class Amphibia; order Caudata; family Salamandridae; genus Triturus; species Triturus cristatus. The sequence goes on from NC_140581.1 coordinate 849,228,658, forward strand.
CGAACACTAGTGGACCACGTCGGCACTGAGAATTTAAAGCCGTGGGCTGAAACGAATCGTGGTGCTCATGTCCTTAGTTGGTATGTACTGTCATTCTAGTTTCTTTCCATACATAAAGAGGATTGATTGCTGCCACAGTTAAGACACCTCTGGGTGTATTTAATGCAGTCTGTCTGTTTGGATCTGCAAAAAGTAAAATTTTGCATTTTCACTAGGCCTTTTGTACCTGCCTACCTATATCACTAATTTAAAGTAGTGATGGTACAGGTCAGTTGTTGATTGCTTTTATACTACTGCATCTGAAGAAACCAAGTAATGTATATCCTAGCACATGTAGTAGTTAACTTACGCATTACTCAATTACTTTCCGAATGTTCATATTACTTACTGCCGTACTACTGTGGAGATGAAAACGGACCAGGCTGCTTAAAGAGGCGCTTCTCTCTTCTGTTTTAGTTCATGTTTTTGTTTTAAAATACTCTTTTTTGACAACCAATTTTATAAAAATGTGTTGACAGGAAAAAACAAAGCACTGCTTAATTCTTCCCAAGCATGGTACATTAACTTTGCAGTCCCATTTAATTGTATATGATGCACACTGTGGCCTGCACTGATCCAAATTATCTCACACAATGACACATTCCCACTACATGACCTGACTCAACCATTTGCCCCACACCCGACCACTGCTTGGCAGGACATTCCCTGGCTTCGTATAATGGCTTTTCTTGTGCCGCACACCAGTCTACGCCTTTGCACCATTTGACTACGCTAGGTGGGGTGGGGTTTTCCCATGCGGCTGCGATGTCTCGTTTGGCCACCGTAATGGCAGTACCCAGAAGGAGCTTATCCTGCAAAGGACCTGTCTAGGCCATCCATAACTCCCAGGAGCAAATTCAATGGACTGCGTGGTACCTCCCAGCTCAAAACGTCAGTCAGTTTGGATACCAGTGTCTCCCAATACGGGGTGAGGTGAGGACATACCCATACAATGTGGTAGAAGTCTGCCTGTTCTGACCTACAGTGCTTACAGGCCGGGGTGGCCGACAGCCCAGCCCGGTTGAGGCGGCTTGGGGTGAGATACGCACAATAGAGATAGTACAGTTGGATCATACGGAGCCAGGCTAAAATGGTAATGGTTTTAGGAGCCATCGGGGCATCTCACCAGTCCTCGTCCTCCAACGGGCCCTACCATGCCTTCTATCGGTGTCTAAGAGTCAAGTGTGATTGGGCTGTTGTTGGTCAGTGAACGGTAGAGCCTCGACATCCCACCCTTCCCCAGATTATCCATCCTGATTTGGGCATCTAGAGGACTGAATTCTGGAAGTGAAGTGCCTGCGGGCACGTGCGAGGTGAGAACATGGCGAAGCTGTTGGTATTTGTAAAATTGTGAACGGTGAAGGGAGTAGATGGTCTGTAAGTCTTGGAAAGAACGTAGGTGGTCCCCCTTCCTCTCGTCTCCCAGCTGTGATATACCGATTAGGTCCCCCTTCCTGAACCCTTCTAACATCCCCACCTCCCTAAGCCTGGCACCATGCCAAAGGGGTGTCTGCTGTGCGAGTTTGATGTCCCAATGTATGTGGCGCCCGGCCGAACGCTAGGCAAGTAAGACTGCCTGAGTCACAGTGGGTAGCGCAGTAGGTATCGGGTTTCCGTATAGCATTGCCTGGATCCGGGAAAGTCCCCAGTCCCTCCAGTTCAACCCTGTAGGTGGGTCAGACCACCTGCCGTTGAACCAGTCGTGCAGGACAAATAGACGACTTTCCAGGTAGTACAGGTAGAGATTGGTCATTCCTATGCCTCCGTCAAAAGGCGGTATTTGGCAGTGGGATAGGGCCATACGCAGCCTTGATTTGCCCCAGAGGAACGTTGCGGCAAGGCTGTCAAGCTTCTTGAACCAACTTCGTGGGAGATGGAACGGGGTATTGTGGATGATGTACAGGAAACTGGGGAGAATTATCATTTTGAACAGGGCAATTCTCCCCATTGGGTTGATTGGGAGAGTTTGCCACCCGCAGGGGTCCTCCTTGGTTTTCTTAACTAGTGGTCTAATGTTGAGTGACCTTGCAAGGTCTGGGAGCAGCACGACCCAAGTACTTAAATGACTGGCGTCATATGGGGATGGTTGACTGTCAGTCAATGCCCTCCCTTGATATGTGAAGGGGCACTCAAGGCGATTTGGTGGGATTCAGGCGCAGGCCTGACGCCTGCTCAAAGATGTGGAGAATCCGGAGAAATCTAGATTCTGACCTTGCCGGGTCAGCTAGGAAGAGCAGGGCATCGATCGTGTAAAGAGTGATCCGATCCTCGTGCGAACCCCTCCATCTCCATCCCTGGATATGGTCATCTGTCCGAATGAGGCAAGCTTGTGGCTCCATCGCCAGGGCAAAGAGGAGGGGTGATGGCGGACATCCGTGCCTCGTCCCTCTTCTGATCTGAAACCTCTCCGAGAGGGCTCCGTTGATGAGCACCTGCGCCATGGGTCTGGAGTAAAGGGCTCGGACCAAGTGACGGAAGTGTTGGCCCAGATCTGCTGTGCTTAGCACGCCCTCCAGGTATCGCCAATCGACTGCATCAACGGCCTTTTTGAAGTTGATCAGTTGGAGCCCTAAGTAAGGGGAGAGTAGATGGTGGTGCACCAGGGCTAAGTGGAGGTGCCTGAGGCAATGTCTCGTACTGTGCGAAGGCATAAAGACGCACTGGTCTGGGTGAACAAGTTTGTTGAGGACTGGTCTTAGTCGTTGGGCCAGGATCGTAGCATGAATTTTAACTTCTGTATTTATTACAGAAATTGGGTCATAGTCTGAACAGGAGGGCGAAGTGGGTTGAGTTTTGGGGATGACTACCATGGTTGCTACAGCTGTTTCGGGTGGGAATGCTCCTTTCTCTGCTACTTCGGCATAAAGGTCATGGGGGTAGGGTATTGGTATGTCTCGATATGAGGCTTAATACTCTTGTGGGAAGCCATCTGGCCCGGGCGTCTTCCTGGAAGCAACCAGGGAGATGGCCTCTCCTATTTCTTCAAGCGTAATGGGGAGGTCTTGGCTGGCCGCTTCTGATTCAAGTAGCCGGGGGAGTTGGATCGCCCCCAACCCAGACAACGCAGGAGCTGGGGTTTCAGGCTGGCCTACTGAATAGAGCCTTTAATAATAGTCAGTGAAGGCTTGGGTGATGGAGGCTGGTGTATGATGGGTGGCACCTAGTAGATCTTGGATCTCTGGGACTATACGGATCGCCAAGGGGTACGATGTCAGCTTCTGGAGTATCTTCCCGTTTTTGTCTCCCCAACCATATATGCGTGCAACTGAGTCTCCATAGCAGTTTTGCGGAGTCCAGCAACAGCTGTTTGAGTTCGTCTCTCAATCGTGCAAGCGGTCTCCTCTCCCTTTCGCCCATGGCTTCGGATGAGACCTGCTCCAAGCGGGTCACTTAGGCTTCGAGGAGAGTGAGTTGGCTATCCTGCACAAATCGCTTGGCCTTAGGCTGCCCCCTGGCGAAGCCACGGATGGTGGCCTAGCTGGCCTCCGAGAGAGTGCATGGGTAAGGGACTGTGTTTTAGTTAGTGAGTAAGTATCGTTGGAGTTGATCGCCGACTGCCCTCCAGAATTTGCTTTCCTGGAGGAACCAGGCATTCAGCCTCCAGAAGGAGTGTAGTGTGCCCGTGGGGTCTCCTAGTCTGAGGAGAAGTGGTGAGTGGTCGGAGATGCCCCGGGGGAGGATGCTAATGTCAGAGACTCTTCGGCACTCAGGTGTGGGCATAAAGACCAGGTCAATACGTGCGTCTGTATGGTGCGCCGCAGAGGTGTGAGTATTTTGGGAAGTTCGGGGGTCCCATGTCGTCCAGACGTTGCATATGCCCAGGTTTGCCGCCCTTTCTGTCAGTCTCTTTGCACATAGTGTCCTGTTTAAGGAGGGTGTGCCTGTGGTGACTAGGTCTGGCTGCATAACCGTGTTGACCTGCTTGTCTTTAGATTGTCGGGCTTCGGGAAAGATCGGTCCCCGTGGACCTAGCACCTAGAGGCGTGGGAGGGCTTTCCTCAGCAGTTGATCTCTGTGGATCAGCCTCATTGTGGTGTCACAGTGGCTGACAGTCCATGCAGTTTCCCTGGGTTATGGCTGGCAGCGGCGAGTAGGCAGATGGACCTCTTCGGGTGCCACCCCTGCGAGAGAGGGTGCGTCATCTCTGGGACCCAGGGCTCGCAGGCGGCGCGACACCGGGCCGGGGTACCAGAGGGGAGGCTGCCACTCGGGACCAAACAGAGCGGTCCTCAGTCAGCCAGGTCCAGGCCGCATCAGGTGATTCAAAGAACTGGGTTTTGTCCTGGAAAATGGCACGGAGACGAGCAGGGTAGAGCACGCAATTTCTGTTTGACCTCTGTGTAGGATCGCCAACGGGACTGTCCTCCCCTGGTGTAGTCTGGGAAAATCATTATGTTGGGTCCTTGGTAGGTCAGGGTTGCCTGAGACCAGGCCACTTGTTGGATTGCGGCCCTATCCTTAAAATTGAGAATCCTAGCAATGATTGGCTGTTGAGGGGCACCTGGCGTTGGTTTGGGTGCCAGCAACCGATGGGCCAACTCCACTGCGAACCATGCAGACAATGCACCCTCTGGTATCCAGGACCTGGCCCAGTTCTCGATAAGGGTCGCCGATTGGCCCTGTTCTGCCCCTTCGGGAAAGCCCACTAATCAGAAATTATTGCACCTCGATCGGTTTTCTGCATCCTCAGGCCTCTTATGCAGCTACTTCGTTAGAAATTGAAGTTGCGTGACTTGCTCTTTCAATTGGTGTACAGTCTTCAACTGTAGAGAGACGGGATTCAGCTTCTGATATCCAGGCCGTGGTGTTGCATAGGGTGTGCTGTATGAGGGCCATGTTAACTCGTACCTCGCCTATTTTGTTTTCCACAGAAGCCTGCGAAGAGCGTGTGGCCTGGAGAACTGCATTAAGGTCTCCTCCTGGGAGGGGGATTTTCTTGCTGACTGCTTCGGCGGGTCCAGGTCCATTTGTGGTGTATCTGTCTATTCTGGTTTGTGTCGCGGGTGGCTTCGCTCCTCTGTCTTTCCCCATGATGAATGGAAGTTAGGGTCAGTAACTCCTCAGGGCTGTTTTGGGGCCATCTGGCCTGCCACCGTTAAGGAATCTGTAACCAATCTCCGGTGTGTCCCTTGTCAGTCATGAGGTTGCATATCTGGATCTCTTTGGGGCCGCCGGTCGAAGTCAACCTCCGCAACGTCGAGCGAACGGATGCCACCTTGGTCCTCCTTCGGGCTGGCATGTCGGGGCGTCTGAGGGCCCGGGACTCTCAGCGGAGGAGTGCGTTCTCTGGGGAGGGGGAACTCCTGGCGAGCACCCCCCGTTTCTTCCTTCTCGTGGTAGTCTTTCAGAGGGCACTGAGGGGGAGGCAACCGTTCGACTATTTATTCATGTTACAATTATGCGGAGTATCTATTTGTCTTGTGCTGCGGATGAGCCAATAAACAGCTAGTCTTCATCTTCTCCCCAGGGGGCCTGCGGGGTCATCTTCTCCCTAGTTAAATCCTGGCCCCTCTGTACGGTGCTCTCTCCCCCTTTCTTGGGGCTTGCTCTATCCATGCCAGGGGGGATTCCTAACTCTGGTATAGCTTTGTTACCAATGCGGGACCAAGTGCCTCTCTGTAGAGTGCCCAGACCCCACTACAGATTGCCTTGGAGTCTCCTCCTCGACGGGCCCTTGTCCACCGCCAGTTCTGGGTCCCATGTTGCGTGGCTAGGGGAGGTGTGTCAGAGGTTGCCTCCAATACAGGCCTCTCCCCAAGGTGACCCTCCAGGTCCGTGTCGCATCCACCTCCTCGAGGTGTACTGGGCCTCAGGGTAGTGTGTTCAGGGCCTCTCCACCTTTTCCCAAGCTTGCATCAGCGCCAGGGGAGTAGGGACCCGGTGCGTAGCTCACAAACTTTCTCCTGGGCGGGTCGCGGGTATTGTCTGGTGTGTTAGCCCGTCTGCGCTGTACTGGGAATGGTTGCGGGCCTGCGTTCCTCAACCACACTCGGGCTGGGCACTCGCCGGTGGCTGACAGTGGAACTGGGGCTCACAGGCCCTCCTGCCCTCCTGGCTGATCCCTGTTCTCTTTGGGGGGACCCTCTGTGCCCCGCTGCTGTCACTTGGAGTTGCGAGGCAGGCTCTGTCACTTTACTGGTATTCTCCCTCGTGCTTTGTGGGCATGGGTGAAGAGCTTGAAGGTGATCCTCTTGTTGACCGGGAGCCAGTGCAGGTCTCTTCAGGTGGGCGTTGATGTGGCTGTTGCGAGCGATTCCGAGGATGAGGTGTGCGGAGGCATTTTGTATGCGTTGGGAGTCTTTTCTGGAGTTTGTCCGTGGTTCCCGTGTAGAGGGTGTTGCCGTAGTCCAGCCTGCTGCTGACGAGGGCTTGGTTGACCGGCCTTCTGGTTTCGGTGGGGATCCATCGGTAGATCTTGCGGAGCATGTAGAGGATGTTGAAGCAGGAGGAGGAGACCGCGTTGACTTTCTGGGTCATGGAGAGCGTTGAGTCCAGGATGAAACCCAGGTTGCGTGCGTGGTTGGAGGGTTTCGGGACAGCTCCCAACGTAGCCAGCCACCAGGAGTCGTCCCATGCGGAGGGGTTGGAGCCGAGGATGAGGACTTCTGTCTTGTTGGAGTTCAGTTTCAGAAGGCTGGTCTTCATCCACTCTGCGACGGCCTTTCATTCCCTCTTGGAGGTTGGATTTGGCGGTGGCCGTGTCCTTGGTGAGGGAGAGGATCAGCTGGGTGTCAGCATACGAGATGATGTTGAGGCGGTGTGCACGGACGATGTTGGCGAGTGGTGCCATGTAGATGTTGAAAAGGGTCGGGCTGAGGGATGATCCTTTGGGTACGCCGCAGGTGATCGTGGTGGCTTCGGATCTGAATGGGGGGGAGGCAGACTCTCTGGGTTCTGCCGGGGAGGAAGGAGGTGATCCAGTTCAGGATTTTGTCGCGGATCCCTGTGTCATGGAGACGTGTGCATAGGGTGTGGTGGCAGACGATGTCAAAGGCGGCTGAGAGATCCAGGAGGATGAGGGCCGCTGTTTCACCATTGTCCAACAGGCTCCTGATGTCGGTGGCGGCGATGAGGGCGGTTTCGGTGCTGTGGTTGCTGCGGAAGCCGGATTGGGAGGGCTCCAGGAAGTGGGTTAGTTGGCGGTCTTCTCAATGACTTTTGCCGGGTACGGGAGCAGGGAGATGGGTCAAAAGTTCTTGAGGTCCTTTGGGTCCGCTTTAGGTTTCTTGAGAAGGGCGTTGATCTCGGTGTGTTTCCAGCTCTCCGGAAAGGTGGCTGTCTCGAAGGAGCTGTTGCTGATCTTTCGGAGTTGGGGTGCGATGATGGAGTTTGCTTTGTTGAAGATGTGGAGGGGACAGGGGTCGGAAGGGGAGCCGGAGTGGATGGTGTTCATGATTTTGATGGTGTCTTCATCGTTAACGTGGTTCCAGGAGAGCAGGAGGTGGTTGTGTTTGGTGGGTGTTCAGTCGGGGTTGTCGGTGTCTGTCATCGGTGTCTGGGTGTCGAAGCTGTCGTGGATGTCTGTGATCTTTCGGTGGAAGAAGGTGGCCAGAGAGTCGCAGAGTTCTTGCGACGACGATCATTCGTGCTGGAGCTGGGGGAGGCGAGTTCTTTCACGATGCTGAAGAGCTCTTTGCTGTTGTGTGCATTGTTGATGCGTTCCTTGAAGGTCCTTTTGGCGGATCGGATGAGTTGGTGGTTCTTGCGTCTGGCAGTCTTGAGGGCTGCATGGTTGTCTGGTGTCTGGTCTTGGCGCCACTGCTTCTTGATTCTTCGCCAGGTCTGTTTGTAATTCTGGAAGTCGTAGTTGAACCAGATGGCTCTCGTGTCGGTGCGCCTGTTAGAGGGTTTCCTGATCGGGGCGAGGGTGTTGGCGCAGTCGTCGATCCATTGTCTGAAGTTGTGGGCCGCTGCGTTGGTGTCAGAGGGCTCGGATGGGGGGTCTCAGGCGAGGGTGGTGAGGAGCTGGTCTTCGGTGACTTTGTTCCAGCTGCGGGATTTGTTGTGGTTGGATGTGCGCGGTGTGTTTCTCGATGGAGAAGTGGATGCAGTGGTGGTCAGTCCAGTGGAGTTCGGTGGTGTGGCTGAAGGCGACATGATTGCTGGTGGAAAAGATGGGGTCGACCGTGTGTCCGGCGTGGTGGGTGTTGTGACGAGCTGTTTGAGTCCGAGGTTGGCTAGGTTGCCGATCAGGGTTGTGGAGTTGCAGTCGTTGGGGTTCTCGAGGTGGAAGTTCAGGTCTCCGAGGAGGATGTAGTCTGTTGAGGCGAGGGCGTGCTTGCGGATGAGGTCTGTGATGGAGTCGCTGAACTGAGGTCGGGGTCCCAGGGGTCTGTAGACAAGAGTTCCTCTGAGGGTGGTGCTGTGATCGACGTGGATCTGGAAGTGTAGGTATTCGACCGTGCCTTCCGCCCCTTGCAGTGTTTTCGGTGTCGGATGGAGGGTGAGGTCTGCTTCAAGCCTCTCGGTCCGGTCCGAGGCCAGTCACAAAGGCGGCTGATGTGCTGGGCCTCCCGAAGGTAGGTTTTCTTCTCCCTCGGGGAGGAAACGTCCGGCAGCCCTCACATGGAGCCAGCAACTCGCTGCTCCTCCCTCCCCCAGCCAGCTCCAGGGTGCCCACTCACTGTTGGAGGCTGGTAGCGTGGGGGTGGCTCCCAGGGCTCCGCTGATGTCTCACCGCTTTCCTCCTTTACCGGTCTCCCCGAGAGGGCCACCAGGTGCCTCACCGCAGTCACTCAGGGTGGCTGAAGAGGCTCTGACTTATTTCTAGCTCGACACTATGCGGGCCAGGATACCGGGTCCGCCATTTTGTTTTGGCCCGCCACTGCAGAGTTGGTCTGCAACAAAGATGCCTGGGCGGTGATTAGATCCGCTGCTACTCCTGGTGGACCGGCATCGAAGGCAAGGATTGCGGGATGATGCGCCGATGGGCCTGTGGATTCAGAGCAGATGACGGGGGGGGGGGCGGTGCACTCTTGGAGTGCAACCGCCATCTTGACGCTCCAAGCCACGCCCCCAAAAATACACTCTACAAGCACAGTTTTACAGCTTCGAATTGGTAAAATCCCAACCAAGTCAACCTGAAATGAACAAAAGCAACCCCTGACACGTGTGCTGCTCTTCAGGTAGGTATAGCTTTGTCCAGACACAAGGGAGCACCTCATACAAGTCAAAACAATACCCTTTCAGGCATAAAGTGATGCATGAATTATGCATAAAAGAATCTGAGAACTCTGGGTGGGTCTCAGGTTTCGGTGAAAACAGCTCCTGTATAGAGCACCCTCAACACCTCATTTCAGGTTGGTATTTTACCAATTCAAAGTTGTGATACTGTGCCTGGAGTGGTAAAAGGCTTTGGCCATTTTACAGCTCGGCGTGGATAGCACTGTGCTAGTCCTATGCTTAAAACCCTTGCTGTAGAAATGGCAAAAGACTTTGTCCCTTTCTATCTGGGCATGGATGGCAGTGTGCTAATCCTATGCTTAAAACTTTGATAGAAGGGCAGACATTTGAGGTGAGCAAACTTAGTGATCCTGGTGTTGAGGGTGCTCTACTAGATCTGCTTTCCACCTAAATTTGAGAACTACCCAGAGTTCTCTGCATCTTTTTGCATAATTTATGCGTCACTCTATGCCTGAATGTGTATAGTTTTGATATGTACATATATACATTGCTGGGTTTTCTATAATGTGGAGTGATATTTTATTACTGGACATAACCCCCCAACCACCCACCACATAGGGATGTCCACCCTCCGCAGGTACCAGACTACAGGTTGTGCACTGCCTTTGGTTGTACACAGCATGTGGTTGACAACTGGGCCTGGGCGGCCCCTGCAGGCAGCAAATCCTACACAGCCCACGACCTTTGCTTGTGCGTGACATTGGGTTAGCAACAGTGCCTGTCTTCCAGCCATGCCCTGCTACCATGTCTCCGCAGACAGCCAACCCCACACTGTGCACATCCTGTGGCCATGCGCAGCAGAGGGTTTATGATCGGGCTTGGCCTGCTGACTGGCCCTGTGGCCAAACCCCCAGCAGGCTGCCAACCCCACACTGTGCCACGCCTTTGACGTTTACAGCGTAGGGTTGGGCTTCTGGCAGGGGGGGGCCCCATCACATCATGCCAAAACACATATATTAAGGGTGCATGCAGTACCTTCCCGCACCTTAATAGGCCCTGGAATCCCCATCCCCTGGGCCAAATACAATTAAACAGGGGATGGGCCCACACGGCCTCCCTCCCTAAACCTTCTTGGACACCCGGGGACCCCATCCGTTGGAGCCAAAATCTGAAGTGAGTGTGCAGGCCCCTCCCCTTGCCTTATTAGAACCCCGAGACCCCATCCCCCAAGGGCTTAAAATAATTTAAAAAAGAAGACAAAGGCTGTGTTGGCCACCCTCCTGAGCCTTATTCAACCCGGGGGATCCCATTCCCTGTGGCCAAACCAATGAAATATGCAGTAGGGCCAGTGAGTTGTCGTTCCCTTCCCCCCCTCCTCCCCACCCCACCTCCCCAAGCCTCATTTGGCCCTTGGAAACCCAGAGCCTTATGTATTTTATAGGATAGGGGGACTGCGTGGCCCTTTTCTCCGAGCACCATCAGGCCCTGTGGACACCATCCCCCAGGGCCTAATGAATTTTAAAGGGAAGTGGGGGGAGCCTCCTTCCTGAACACCACTAGGCCCTGGGTCCCCCTCCCCAAGGCTCATTAGGCCCTGGTGGACCCCATCCCCTAATGCATTTTAAAGGGAAGGGAGCCACACAGCCCTCTTTCCTGTGCCTTATCAGGCCCTAGCGACCCAAACACCCAGGGCTGTATTTTTTTTTTTTTATTCTAAAAGGGGACTGGTATATTATTTGTGGGGAAGGTAAAGCGTGCCCCTCGCTCTTTATGGTCCTGAGGACCCTATCCCCTGGGGCCTTATCAATTTAATAAAAGGAGGGGACCAGCTGCCTCTTCCCCCACCACCCGCCTATAAAAATGCCCTAGGGACCCCACCCCCATGGCCTTGTTTTTTAAGGGGGGAGGCCGCTGCAACCCCCTTCCCCAGCCTATTATGACCCAGAGGACCCCACCCCCCGGGGCCTGCGTTTAAAAAGGATGGGTGCCTATCTTGGGCACCCACCATACACGACATTGGATGCTGTGGAGGGAGCCCAAGGGCCTCAGCCGGTTCCCCGCATGCTACAGGAGCCAGCATTGCTCCCGGCTGCAGGGTTCAGCTAGTTATGCTGCTCCCTCCCGTCCAGAGCAATATCTTGATCATTTTATCTGCCCACATCAGTGCATCAGGGAAACAGATGTCAAGTCTATTCGCAGCGGGCGGACTGCTGACTGGGAGTAGACTGTGTTTGCTCCAGTTTGGCTCCCCAGGGCCATCAAGTGAGCCTGCCCCGTGGGTGGGTTCGCCGGGGCCATAGTAGGCTCAGGGAGGTGAGACGCGCAGCACCCCTCCCTTTTTTGTAAAAGTAGCGGAACTGTGGAATGGGGCCCGGGTCCTTTTAAAGGCTCGGGGGAGGGGTGGCTGCACTGCTCCTACTCCTTATTTAATGCTTTGGTCCCTGGGGGTAGGTTCCCCGAGGCCGAATGCGGCTCAGGAAGGGAAGCCACGCTGGAGTCCTTTGGGATCGCCACAGGAAAATCCCTTGTGGCCCAGTGGGGATCTCTCCCACCCACCCGCCAATGGGGCCTAGGGCAGCAGGGTATCCCTACCTTGTCCCCTTATATCTTACTTTCTAAAACTTCAGGGCAGTAAGTCCTGAAGTCCTGTAATGGCTGCCCGCAACATTTTTCTCATGTTGCTGGCAGCCAATCATCCCAATGGCCTAAGAGGATAAAAGATCCCTGGACCAATCAGAGCACTCTTTTTGAAAATTAGGCTCGAGGGGCTCTTGCTCAGTGTTTGACATAGAGCACCAGCCTGATTACAGTTGATGCCCCTTATGCAATCCATCTTTCCCTGGCCAATTTAGCGCTGTGCGAAGAATGGGGCTTCACATTCAGAACATGAGCTGGATTCCCCTGAAAACCCTTGAGCAGGTGACCCGTTTCTCCCAATCTAAGGTGGATGATTGTAACTGATGTTCTCTTTCTGTGCATCAGAGCCATTCCTTGTTTTTTTGCCCTTGAATAGTGTAAATTTGTAAGCTTATTTAGAGCAGAAACAAGCTTGCACGTTTTTCTTTTTTTTTTTTTTTTTGCATTCATCTACTTTTTCAGGTTTCACTTACAAGGAATACCCAAAATACCGGTGATGACCATAAATGTACACTTATGGTCCTTGCCTCATAATAGCAGGATTTTAATATTAGTTGATACCATTTGTGAGGGCGCAATTTCACCAGTCTTGATTCTCAATATCAGGATTGGTAATTTGCCTTTGCAAACAGATTTGTGTGCTCAGTTTAGTTGAAATTAGGTGTGCAGTATTTTTTTTTTATCTGGCCTTCAGCATGCATGTTAAATTCTACTGTTTGTGTTTCAGCAACTTTTGAACTTGAGTTAAACTAACTGAGTATTTTGAATGAAGCAGTACACTTAATTTATTTGAATCTTTCTTTTCTAGCCTTCTTCAGAGCTCGAATGGTGAGGTAGTAAAAGAGGTGAAAGCTGGATTAAGCACGCTGATTCCAAAATTGAAAGACAAGAAAAACATTAAAGGAATGGATGCCTTGCTTGAAAAATTGTGTTCTCCATAACTGCCAGCGAAAGGATGAATGATACTCGACAACGGTCCAATTTTTCTGCAATTAAATGAACATTTGTATTTGTAAAGGTTTTATATTTATAAATAAAACAAGTTGGCCAACGTGATGCCTTTTTCTCCTTTTTGACTTTCAATGCTTAAGCTAAGAGCAGGTTTTCAGCAGGTATTCTTATACTGTAAGCAAATTGCCAGAGTAGGTGGCAGATAAAAAATCATGTTGTGAAGGCACTCTTGATAAACCAGTAACACTTCCTTTAACGATTGGTAAATACATGAGTTACTATATTAACTGTGATTGTTTGCCTTAAGTGGTTGATAGACACCTTGAATTAATCCTGTATTAATTCTTCAGGACAACGAAGTGGCAAGTTCGTATATTTGCTACCTTAAAATCAGGAACATATTGTGGAGTTCTCCGTATTTGTCTTTGATGCATGGTTAAATATGTCCTTGACTACAGTAAAGGCCAAATAGAGCACTACAAATGTTTAACGACTTGAGGAGCTGTGATCGATGTCTTCAGCCTTTGTAGCCTTGGGCTGTCTGCATGTATTAAAGCAGATTTTGTTATGATCTGTTCAGTACATGAATCTGTGCACAAAGTGTGACTTGGGATTCAGATTCCTGTATTTCAGGAGCACAATTCCTTGCAACATTACCTTATGTACCCCAGTGTCAACACATCTGGGGCAAGGGCGTAGCTGAAGCAGCATGATGCTTCCTGGCAGCACTGGATGGTTTTTGCTTTGGACTTGAGTGAGGTTGCCAGGCAGTTCTGTGGCTTCGAGGGAGTGTTAGTGTGATTGGAATCTGTGGTAACATTATATATTTACAAAAAATATACAGTTACTAAAGATAGATGTATGTTTTACATATCTACAGATTTCACCTGTTTGCACCTTATCACATACTTTGATGTAGACTGCCCATTCACAACCAATACTTTGCTAGACCCCGTCTTGCTTAAAGCAGTACCACCAGGATATGAAATAGTCCTGAGAAACGGCCTTAATAAAGTGGCTGAAGGAAGCTCAATTATGCACAAGTCGTTCTAGCACACTTTGCCCCTACATAATATCTCCGCATCAGAATGCCAATCACTCTTATTCAGACATTACCAACATCTCTTATACTGCTAGTTTACCTTCACACAGCTTAAAGCAACTGCAACAACACATTTCTCCGATTGTTACCATGCTCTGTTAGCATCACTCAAATATCATTGTTGTGAGTGACATCCGTACATATATTGAAAAACTGAATCGACTATTGAGAGGACTAATAGCACTTGGAGCTTTTCAAATAACAACTTTATTATCTTCAAATCCTCCCTTCTGAATCTCTCTGAAATGGCAGTGGGCTGGACACTTATCTAGGAATTGATCTTGAATGTCCTCTCTGCTAGATACACCCTGGTTGACACAAACTAATAACTTCAGTCTGATAGATACATTTACCTGCTGGCTCCTCATCTCTTGAATCTTCTCCTGGCACCAGATTGGATTGGAAAGCTGAAATTTCTCTTCTGAGCTATTTTGTGCTACCACTGCTCCGACTTAATTGGAGTGCCTCCCTTGGGTGTGACATCACGGAGCTGTATAGAATCACCCAGTACTCTGACAATGGTTCTTTTTTCATTACCTTTTGTTTCCATGACCTTCAACACAGATTTGGAGTTGTTCTCGGATAGTATTTATCAGTAGAATTGTCCTTTGTATTTTGAATCTCCTTTTGGTTCACATCCTGTGTAATATTCTGACAGCTAGTAGTGGTATCTGGATACTGTCTAAATGGAAAACTGTTTCATATAGGCATTGATACCTCAAACTCAGGGTTTTAAAAGATGTCACTCCTGCCGCAAATGTCTATATCGGATCTCCGTGATGTTTGTTTTTGGTGTCTGGGATCCAAACGCAACTCCTAGTCCAGCATGATACATAGCCTCATGCACTCCGAGCAGCAGGCAAAACTTTTCACGGCTTAGTCTTTTAGCAAACAGGAATACTCCCACAAAAAATAGGAGACCTCTAAAGAGAGAATTTTTGTTGTCTTTGTTGTTCCTGTTTGCAAGGCTAGTCATCTGGGCAATGTGAATGATATACACCTGGGACCCAGCTCTGCATCCAGAACTGCCTGATTCACTTTCAATCCCTTCTATTGACCTAGCTCAGGTGGCAAACTTTAGCTTGGCTGTGCTGGCTATGCTCCACCCAATCCCCCCCCGGCTCCCCATGGTTGTATAATGTAAGACCTCAAGATGCCTATGAGAGATTTGGCTCCGCTAACGGCCTCAGTCCTTTTTGCTGCTCCTATCTCAGTTCCAGCACCGGGAGTCCTTACCTTCCAGTTACAGACTTTCATGATGATGAAGACGATAGTAGCCTCTCCCTTTAAAGCCTCCCTACCGAATTGCTCTGAACTGGCAGTGGCTTCGATACCTATCTAGAGATCTATCTTGATTGGTCATCAGGACCAAGTAGGAGAACATTCTTTACTTTAACATGGTCCTAAGCAAGGTAGCTGAGGTCTCGAATAGCTTTTGAAAGATGAAGTGGATAAAGCAAACATGCTGACAGAAGTCCTACAATCTAGTTCCTACACATCAG
Source organism: Triturus cristatus (assembly GCF_964204655.1). NCBI lineage: Eukaryota > Metazoa > Chordata > Amphibia > Caudata > Salamandridae > Triturus > Triturus cristatus. The sequence goes on from NC_140581.1 coordinate 849,244,012, forward strand.
ATCCCTGGTTGCCTTTAAATGAGTGGAAACCACTACATCAAAATTAGATCAAAGTGAAACACAACCAATAGCTAAACCCCCTAAATGTGTCTTTGGGCATATCCCTTTAGAGGACGAAATCCCTCACTCACCAAAGGTGACATGCTTCATCATTTGGGATTCTCCTCCCAGAGGAAAAACCTGGTTCCTCTGGGGGCTACAACCCCCTCACTGTGAGGGAGGAGCTCAGGCATGTTTTGTAATTTCGATGTTGGATATACTAAATCCACAAATGTAGAGCTAATAGTATGAATGAGGGCGCAGCGCAAAAGAAATGTTGAAAAATGTGAAGGGAGGTGAGATTTAAAACTAGCTCAGGAACGTAGAGAAACTTTATTGTAATACGTGCTTGGCCAGGTTTAAAAAATCAGACACCAACAGTCAACAGTTCTTTAGACCGTGGTGATAAGGTGATTGGTCAACATGTTTCAGCTATCTAGCCTCTAAGAAGGCACAGCTTTCATCAGGACCTGTAGTGCTACTGCGTGCAGAGGAAAAAGTGTGTAGTTAACACAAAGAAGGATACAAAGAACACACAGTCTTTAAATGTGTTCATTGATGGTAAAAATTACCTATAAAGGTAAAAGACAAAAATAAGAGTTAAAAGCTACTAATGGTATTCCACAGAGTGAATCTTAATCTTAAGAAAAAGAAATGAAATTAACTTACCCGTGAATACTTGGTAAGTCACCACACCTCAACCCGGCAGCCACTCAGGAAGGGAGCACCGCTCTAGAAAAACGGTGGTAATCCTTTAATAATATAAATGTCTACATATAAAAGGGGGATTAGTATTACTAATCATTCAAACCTTCTAAATGAGCATATGGAAAGGAGCCAAAATAATATGCAGAGACCCTGATAAGATATCAGAGTAATAAAGTATGAAACATAAAATGGGCAGCTCATTACTTACTAACTTGAAAAGATGAGCTAGACACTATGTTATAATGTTACACGGTGTTCTAAACCTTGAAATGTATGATAAAGCAGTTAGTCACACAAACCATATTCACGTGGTTCAATAACAGACTGCGCGCTGTATTTATCAAAAGAGAAAACCATGTGGTAATCACATCGTTCGACATGTTGACTCCATTGATAATGGTGGAGACACACTCACAACATGTCAAACCAGAATAGAGAAATATATCGATTTTAACCAAAAATCCAGTAATTTCAAATAAATCAGGCAGACAAAGCTTCCTATAAAAGTAGCAAGCTTGACACGATTATAAATACAGGGACTTCACAGAGCTTACCTATCCGTCGGTACGCCGGCACCGTAATGAGCCTGAAGCTGCTTCCTTTTTAAACCCCTCCTATCTTCAGTGTAGCCAATTAACACATAGAGCAACTACGGATGCAGCGCATGTCGGCTATGAGAAACACTGCTTTTTGAAACATGCGCATTCCGTAAAGCCATTCAACACATGCGGCAACTACAGATAAAGCGCATGTCAACCAAGGAAAACACTACTTTTTGGAACATGCGCATTCCGTCAACTTGCAAACCAATACAGAAGCGCATGTGTACAAAGAAACATCTTTGTCGATATTGCTCAATTTATGCAACACCGCATCAGAACATCCAGACAGTCGCACACAGAACCTAGATAGTTCTTAGCAAAAAATTAATATATGACCAATCTCGTCCCGAACCAATAGGCGTGACAAACGCATATAAATGTCTGTCAACATCATAAGAACCTGCAATTAGCAAGTGCATTGCGATGAAGAACATCAATGCGGCAAGGGCACAGGTAAAAAAAATCGATGATTATAACAGTGATATTCTATCACATTTTACAGCAAAAATGAATGAGCTATAATGGCGGTTGATCCATATACGAATACAGGGAGGGTGGAAAGACTCCTTTTGTGCAATTAATTCACCATGAATCATTACATTACTACAAATTATGCTCTGAGATCCCAAAAAAACATATATAAAGGTTCTGTGTGTGATTGTCTGGATGTTCTGATGCGGTGTTGCATAAATTGAGCAATATCGACAAAGATGTTTCTTTGTACACATGTGCTTCTGTATTAGTTTGCAAGTTGATGGAATGCGCATGTTCCAAAAAGTAGTGTTTTCCTTGGTTGACGTGCGCTTTATCTGTAGTTGCCGCATGTGTTGAATGGCTTTACGAAATGCGCATGTTTCAAAAAGCAGTGTTTCTCAGCCGACATGCGCTGCATCCGTAGTTGCTCTGTGTTAATTGGCTACACTGAAGATAGGAGGGGTTTAAAAACGAAGCAGCTTCCACATCCGGGTACCTCCAGCTTCAGGCTCATTACGGTGCCGGCGTACCGACGGATAGGTAAGCTCTGTGAAGTCCCTGTATTTATAATCGTGTCGAGCTTGCTACTTTTATAGGAAGCTTTGTCTGCCTGATTTATTTGAATATACTGGATTTTTGGTTAAAATCGATATATTTCTCTATTTTTCTATTCTGGTTTGACATGTTGTGAGTGTCTGTCTCCACCATTATCAATGAAGTCAACATGTCGAACGATGTGATTACCACATGGTTTTCTCTTTTGATAAATAGAGCGCGCAGTCTGTTATTGAACCACGTGAATATGGTTTGTGTGACTAACTGCTTTATCATACATTTCAAGGTTTAGAACACCGTGTAACATTATAACATAGTGTCTAGCTCATCTTTTCAAGTTAGTAAGTAATGAGCTGCCCATTTTATGTTTCATACTTTATGACTCTGATATCTTATCAGGGTCTCTGCATATTATTTTGGCTCCTTTCCATATTCTCATTTAGAAGGTTTGAATGATTAGTAATACTAATCCCCCTTTTATATATAGACATTTATATTAATAAAGGATTATCACCGTTTTTCTAGAGCGGTGCTCCCTTCCTGAGCGGCTGCCAGGTTGAGGTGTGGTGACTTACCCAGTATTCACGGGTAAGTTCATTTCATTTCTTTTTCTTAAGATTAAGATTCACTCTGTGGAATACCATTAGTAGCTTTTAACTCTTATTTTTTGTCTTTTACCTTTATAGGTAATTTTCACCATCAATGAACACATTTAAAGACTGTGTGTTCTTTGGATCCTTCTTGGTGTTAACTACACACTTTTTCCTCTGCACGCAGTAGCACTACAGGTCCTGATGAAAGCCGTGCCTTCTTAGAGGCTATATAGCTGAAACATGTTGACCAATCACCTTATCACCACGGTCTAGAGAACTGTTGACTGTTGGTGTCTGATTTTTTAATCCTGGCCAAGCACGTATTATAATAAAGTTTCTCTACGTTCCTGAGCTAGTTTTAAATCTAACCTCCCTTCACATTTTTCAACATTTCTTTTGCGCTGCGCCCTCACTCATACTATTAGCTCTACATTTGTGGATTTAGTATATCCAACATCGAAATTACAAAACATCCCTGAGCTCCTCCCTCACAGTGAGGGGGTTGTAGCCCCCAGAGGAACCAGGTTTTTCCTCTGGGAGGAGAATCCCAAATGATGAAGCATGTCACCTTTGGTGAGTGAGGGATTTCGTCCTCTAAAGGGATATGCACAAAGACACATTTAGGCGGTTAGCTATTGGTTGTGTTTCACTTTTTAATTTTGATCTAATTTTGATGTAGTGGTTTCCACACTTTCTTAATATTTGATAGATCTCGGGGTTTTGTATTGTTGTTTATCTTGATTTTGGGGAACAAACCCCGTGTGGTCTTTAAACTTTCCCTCAGACCCTCTGGCTTTGAACCAAATCTTGTTATAATATGCCTTTAAATGAGGCCTTCAGTGATGATATTTTGACTCCCCAGAATAAACCAGGCACCTCTCTGGTTGTGGACCATCGGGTAGTCTGCCATCATCCTGACTCCAGGCGATCCAGTGCTGTGGCCTGTCTCACGGAAAGCCTTGCTAAGCACCCTCATGTTCCAAGATTAGCTCTTCTAATGTGCCTTATAGAATTAAAGGAGGGTGGCGTGGCTAGGCGCCGGTGTGAGGGGAAGCAGACTCCGGTGCTCCGTCCGTGGCTTCCCCCCACCCACAGTGAGCCTGAGGACTTAGTGGGGTTTCTTACCCTAATACTGTTGTCCGAAATGCTGGTGCCAGTCCTGGACAGCACTGGAGGGACGGCAGCGCCCTGCAGGCATTGAAACGGCTGATAATCCCGCGGACGGATCTCGGGACTCCAAGTGAGGAGAATCCAAAATGGCGACCGAGCGCTAACACGGCAGCCTTCGCCACACACCGCTGACCTGAATTGCGGCTGCCCGTGAGTACCGCCTGGCAGATAAGGACATTTTAGGCCGGTGCTGGGGGGGAGTGGAGCCCTGACATTGGCAGTGTAAAGAGCGCGCTCATCAGAGCTTGGAGACGCGGGGCGGCATCAAAATGGCGGTCGCGAATTGCGCTTCTGGGCCCTGCTAGCTGGTGATTTGGGAGGCGACTGGAACAAGGAGGGTGGAGAACACCTGTCAATTGCTTTTGCCTGCAGAGCTAAGGAGTGCTGAGGCGATCGCCCCGAGTGCTCTGCTCGTGTGCCATAGCATAGTTGAGCGACGGGCCTATACCAGGGAGGATCCCGACAGAGTGGTGCAGATCGTAAAAATGGTCCCATGCAGGTGATCCGTGTCGAGGACCTGTGGAGGCGGAAGGGGGCTTCGAGTCCGGGGGCCTGTGTTCGGAGGGTGCGGTCTGGCTCGGCGTATAGCGGCTCTCACACCAGACACTTGGAGCACCTTGTTGAGGTCACACCGGAGGACTCTGCAGACCTACGCGATCATTCACAATGGTCAGAGTGTCCCGAAAGAAGGGTTTCGCTGTACTGCAGGTGGAGGAGACGGGACAGCACATGGATGATGAAGACGAGGTGTTGGCAGGACGGAAAGATGGCACCCCCGAGGGCCCCACCTTGGTGGATATCATGCAGGCCATCACTTCCTCGAGGGAAGCTCTGGAGGCAAAGATGGGGCGGACCTCAACCTCCTGAAGGACGACCATCGCAAACTCCAAGAACGGATGAAACGCAATGAGAAAACCATGGAAGAGGTCCTGGAAGCAGTTATAAAACACAGCGATCTCTGAAAGTAGTGGAAGCCAAGATCAAGGTACTGGAAATAAGAGCGGAGGAGAGCGAAGGGCGATCCCGCCGGAACAATCTCCGAATCGTGGGGGTTCCGGAACATGCTGAAGGCGACGACGCAGTGCATTTCATGGAGAACTGGCTTAGATCGGAGGTGGCCCTGGAGGGCCTCTCCTCCTTTTATGCCTTGGAGCGCGCTCACAGGGTCCCGACTAGACCACCCAAGCCTGGAGCTCCCCCTCGGCCGATAGTGGTGAGGCTGCTTCACTACCGAGACCGGGACCACCTACTACCACACGCCCGGGAGAAACTGACTTTACAGATTGGGAATGCCAGGGTGATGAACTTTCTGGACTTCACCAGGGAGGTCCAAAGACAACGTGCTTCCTTCCTGACTCTTGAGTGGAGACTGCGCCAATTGCACATTTCCTATGCTATGTTGTTCCCGGCACGCCTCTGGGTGGGAGAATGCCATTTGAACATAATCTTCAGCCTTAAGGGCTTGTTCAATTGGAAGCCAATGCCGATGTTCTAGACTCTTCTTGGCAGATTGTTTTTTGGGAATGTGGAGAGTAGGAGAAGGGAGGGGCTGGAAGCTGACCCCAGAGGAATGTACCCATAGCATAGTAGGGGATAGAGCTAATTGGGAGAGGGGCTTGGACATATTTGAGCATTGGGAGGAGGGATACTGGGGGGGGGGGGCTGGATAGGGTGCCACAGGTAGACACCTACCTAGGCAGGGGTGGTTGGCTTCTATGGGGAGTCGAAGGGCAGCAGGGGGGAGGTGGAGGTTTTGCTCACGGAGGTGGGAGAGGGGCAGGGTGGGGCCCTGCATCAGCTTTAGTGGCAGTAATGCTGGAATGGATTTGGGATGAAGATGCCTTAGATGAAGACAGTTTGGAGGATGAGGGTTATGGGGGGGTCAGTTCCACCACAGGGGTGGGGGGCCTGGAGGGAGCGCAAGATTCCTGGCGCAAGGAAAAGGACACCAGAAATGTTTGGAGAATTGTTTGCGTAGACGGGACGTGGGAGGTCCGGCAGGGAGTGCCAGCACACCAGTCATGTCTTCTTTATTTCAACACTGAAGGGAAGCGAGGGCTGGGCCCGGCACGGTGTGCCTGACATCAACAGGGGATCCCGATGCCGCTTATGTACGGAGGCCTAGGATGACCTTGTTGGCCTCAGTGGGCAGTAGGCCTCGAACGGCCTCTGACGCACTTGCACAACAGGCAGGCCAGTAGTGTCAGCGGAGCAGCAGGGACGGGTTTATTCAGCCTCCGAGTGGCCTACCTATTAGGTATCACCCCTTTCAGGGATTTCCCACTTGATATGGAGTGGGAGGGGCACGAAAGGCACAACCAGGGACAGGGGGCACCTGCTGGTATTTTAATAAAGGAATGTGCACTCGAATGTTGCAAATTCGGCTACGAATGCTCAAAATGTGCGGGACGACACCCCCTTAACAGTTATGGACAGGGAGTGGATACCACAGCCAGGGTGTGGGGCAGTGGCAGCAGAATGAGAGTATCCAAGGAGAGCATTAGCAGCAATTCTCAGGTCCCCGAGTCAGGAAGGGGGCCCAGGAATCTGGTGCAAAAGGCTTGTACTTCAGTTTATCTTGAGAGGTTAGAGTATTGGCTAGGATTTTACGGGTGAGCAGAAGAGGCAAAGTTGTTGTGGCAGGGGTTTCTCTAAGGTTTTCGCATGGGTTACGGTGGACCTCGAAAGCGACGATGAGTGGATAATATGCTTTCTGCGAAGGAGCACAGACCGTGCAGGAGCAATTGTAGAAAGAGGTGTCATAGGTGCGGATGGCGGGACCCTTTCATGATAGGCCAATGGCATATCTGATCATCTCACCAATTGGAGTCTTGTCACAGAAATAGAGGAGACAATTTTGTTTGATAGAGCACTTGTCTTGGACTGATGGTGGGTCGGTGAACAATTTAATTGCAGAGGAAGTGGATTCGGTTTCCTACTCTTCGGTAGACATGGCCATGTCACTGGTAGTGACGGCGGGCCCAGTGAGCTTTAATGGCCAAATGCTATGTGAAGTCAGCTTTGCGGCTGCTTCCGGTACACCCTGATGACTTCCAGCTATTGGGTTTGCAATTTGAAGGAACATGGTACTGCAACAAAGTGTTACCAATGGGTTGCTCCATTTCATGTGCTCTGTTTGAGTGTTTTAGTTCCTTTTTGCAATGGCTGTTTACAGCGCCCATGGGCCATTAGCTGGTAAAGCACTATTTAGATGATTTCTTCATCGTGGGGGTTCCTAGTTCGTCAGACTGCCATGCTCTCTTGGCAAGGTTCCAAGAGCTCATAGGTGCCATTGATCCAGCCGGAAAATACAGTGGGTATGCAAACAGTGTTATCGTTCTTGGGCATTGGGATTCATTCCAAGTGGACGGAGGCCAGACTATCACGGGGAAAAAAGGAGAAAATGCTGACACTGCTCATGTGCATTCTGGGAAGGGATAAGGGGTAAGTGAGGGAGATTCAGGTCCTGTTGGGTCACCTCAGTTTTGCGGGCAGGGTGGTATGGGCAGGGAGGATGTTCTGCGGGAGGTTTGGGCGGGCTTTATCTGGGTTTTCACTGCCTCTTCACCATGTCTGGCTTTCAGCAGGGGTCAAGGAGGACCTGAGAATGTGGTGCTTCTTCATGCATGCTTTTAATGGTATTCCTTTGGCAAGAAGGGAGGACATAGAGTGGGACGTGCAAAATATTTCAAATGCAGCAGGTGGGCAAGGTTTTGGACTCTATTGGCAGGGTAGATTGTGCGAAGAGCAATGGCCAGCACAGTGGAGCTACAGGGGCAGAAGCATAGCCTTCTTGGAATTGTTCCCTTTGGTGGTAGCAGTGACACTACAGGGCACGAAGTTAGCACACAGGAAAGTCCTCTTTCGGTTTGACAACATGTTGGTAGTGGAGGTTGTGAACAGAAAGTCCACTAGGTCCTGATGTTGCTGCGGGTTTTTGTGTTGGGCTGCTTCCACAATGACATATTTTTTCAGGGCGCAACATGTGCCTGGGGTGGACAATGATGTTACGGTTGCTTTGTCTCCATCTCGGGGGTGGAGATTCTGTGGGTTAGCCAAGGACACAGACAGAGACCCGACACTCAAGATGGAGAAGTTGTGATCTATAGGCAACTCCGGATGCTACAACTGGTGGTAGGGTCCCTTGCAGACTCGACGTGCAGTGCTTACATTCAGGCATGGAAGGAATTTCTAGGGTTGGGTGCACACTGCCGGTAGGAGGGTTATATGTTGGTGGAGGATGTGATCCAATATATCTTGGACCTCATAGACACGGGTTTATTGAGGGTTATCATTGCTGGGAAGTTGGCGGGACTGGCTTTTATGGGTAAGTTGTTATGGGGATACTCTCCATTGGAGGACGAGGTGGGATGCAGTATACTAAAAGGTAGGGCACTGGAGCAGGGCCAGAGGTGGTGGGCTAGAAAGCTTTTGTCCTGGAACTAACTTGGTAAAGTCGATACCTGATATGTTTTGGGATGCGGGAGAGACTTGCTTATTTTCAACACTTATGGTGTGGATGTTCTCTGGTTCTTTCAGAGTGTCGGACTTGTTGGGAGGCAGGGGCACAGGTGGAGTCAGGTGGGAGGATGTAGACAGGACAAAATGAAGATGGGAGATATGGCTTAGCCACTCCAAAATCAATCGGAGAGCACCCAGCTTTTGTAAAATCCCTTCAGAAGTTGAGCTTCTCCTGACATTTAGCCTCGAGTATTTACTTCTTCCTAAATTCCCTCCCTCCAATGGATCTTAAATTGCCATAACAGAAACCATGGGAAGTTGAGTTCGGTTTTGAGCTAGATCACCAGCAACGTACTGAAATCTATATATAGGGGTCAACAACTTTGCTAAATACACCCAGGGTAGGGATGCAGTTTAATAATGACTCTACTACTGGCACTACACTCTGGCTGGACTACAAAAAATAGACTTCGCCAACAGTTGGAAGTGTTGAAGGGGATGTGAAGATAATTCTGCTTTACATCATATAGAAATTGTCCCAAGTTGGAAAAGTACAGGTCTGAGGTACTGAGCAGAAACAGCAAGCCACAGGCTCCGATTTAGACAAATGCCCAAAAATCATTATCATATCGTTTGTATGTCCATCGGAGACCATATATCGGAGACCATATATCACTACACTCAATAAGGTGGAAAGCAAAATCCTATCTTCAGCTAGCTGCACAACAAGTGATGCTTTCACATTTGAGGAAGAAGATATCACCTACTTTTAAATCATTGCTACAAAAGATTTGGAAGCTCATTGGTTAGGAGAAGGTGGCCTACAGCACCCAGGATCAAGAGAATCTTTTATAAACTATGGGTCCCAATATTAGAACACGTCAATCAAGAGTGCAGGGGACTAACGTGCATGCTAGACTAGGGATATTGGGACTTTTAAGCTAAGAGAGATATCTCAACCACACGGCAATGGCTTCACCACATAGACCAAGAGGCAAAGAAGATCCATTTGCTTCAAAAAAGATGACAGACAACTAAGTTCACAGACTTTTTGTTTGCACGTTAGTGCGTGGGCCAAGGCTGGCTTTGAAATGTTTTAAGTGGGGGTATGGGAGCACAGTTTTCTGTGAGAATGCTCGCTAAAGATTTGTATCCTTATAAACTTCGAAATGCTTTAATAAATGTTTGAAACCTTAATTCCATGATCTTCCTCTACTATGATTTTAGGTTTAAGGTAATCAGATTGAAATCTCTGAAAGTCCCTATAAAGCAAGTAAAGGTTAGACCTTTGTGATAAGCGAATGAGGTCAGCCGTGAATCCAAAATATGGTGTTATGTAAGCAAAGTGCTTTTTTTAACCACCACTCAACACAAACCTGAGGTTTGTTCTACATTTACCATTTAAAAATGTCACTTTCTGGAAATTGTTGGCATAAGTGTCAGTCCACTCCTTGCCACATATTTAATCACTGGAGAGGTAATAAACGATTTATGTGCATTTCATTAGCAAAAGGAGCAAGATACAAAGTTTAACATATCTGTATATTGACGTATAAAGCTAATGGTACTCTTGCATTTTTTTTTATTTCTGCCGGATACTTCTAACTGCAGATGTTCACCTTTAAAGTATTCCCCAGGTGCCAGACTGGATCCAGAAATGTTCACAGCAATGCTCCTGGGTGCCACCAGGTGCCATCATGTGGCTCGGAATCGGCCTCTTTCCACCCCAGAAGTGACGAAGCGGAGCTGAATGTAAGCGCCACAACTGCACGTATACATTTATTCTTTCTGCACATCTCAACACTGATCAGGAGCTCCACTCCCTTTTTTGCCTGCTGCTTATCTTTAAAATTGTTTTCCAGTGTGCAATATGCCCTTCGAAGACTTCAGGGTTCAAAATTTCCTGTGACCGTCGGGAAACCTATGTTGGTGATGGACTTGCACGATGTGCCTCTTTGGTGTTTGGTCTCGGGTACAACTCCAAGTCACGCAAAGAATGTGCCTTCCTGCACCCAAAGGTGATCTGGGACCATGAAGCAAAGCTGTATGTCTCCAAACATCGAAAGAAGCTACTGACTTTGCATAACTCCTGCTCGTAGCCGAGGGTGCAGTAAAAGTGGTCTTTTCCTCAAACTATGTGTCGGCTGTAGTTTTTGGGATATCAGTAGCTTTTGACGACTGATTTTCCTTATATCAAGGCTTCAAGTGATTAATTCACATTTCTATGAATAATGAAAAGTGAATAAAAGATAAGACTATATAGACTCCTGATTAAAGGAGAAACCTGCCTCCAGTTTTCTGTGTATTAGTATTCTGATTATTGTTTGATAAAGAACATGTGTTATCATACGCCAGTCGCAGCCCTGATGGCACAACTCCTGAGGAGAAGAAGAAGTCTGTTGGGTTTTTGGCTGTGAATTGCAGCTTCACAATCCTGCTATAGTTCCAGTGAGCTCTGACTCACTCTGGGGCCCTCTGTTCGCAGGCTCTTGGAGATGAAGAGTACACTTCCGTTATCCTACGTGCCCCAGAAGGCCTATTCTCCATTAGCAGGGTTTTAAGATCTGGAAGACTATGGTAATCCGTTCTTTTTCTGATACCCAAGGCAGTTTCTGACGCGGCCAGTGTTATGAAATCTACTTTTGAAAAGGGTTGTGACTCAACTAATCTTCAGGCGGTTTCCTCCATGATCCACATCTGCTCTGGTCTCTCCACTCTTCTGACATCATGCTATCAGGAGTTCACTGCTGTCCACCCTGAAGCCACAGCCAAGACGTCTGCCGATAGGAATATCTGAAATGAACCTGTCTGCTCAGAATTTCTATAATTGAGAGTGGAAGCCACTGTAGAGAAACTCTGTGCCAAAAAGAGAATAGATAGAGTGGCAGCTTCAATGGTTCCTCTGGCAAACCTTGCCTCAGCGGCTCTGGGAGTGAAAGAAAGGCATCTTTCTATCTTGTTGCGACAAATGAGACTCTCATGGTGGGATTTCAGCAACTGTTTCAGCTTTTTGTATTTAAACAACACCCAGAAACTAGCAATGATTCCCCATGGCCAGAAGAAGCCAAAACAAGTTCTCTTAAGGTGTTCTGCTGGTAAACTCCAGAACCTGTTCAACCTACATATGGGCATCCTTTATCTGAGGAGCATTGTCTGGACCAAGACCACTTTCCTGGTGGCAAAACTGGCTAATTGCACATTTAAAGTTGCAATCTATACATCAGTCCATCTCTGACTGCCATGTGTGGTTTTGTCTGTCCTGGTAATGATCTTTTCCATTGATGGTGCATGGCAGTCAAAGCCACACAATAGGGAGAAGGAAGAGAGAGGCCTCGCTGTTTGCCTGACCTGTGTCCCTTCCTCCCCCTTCCCTTCCCTCCACGACTAAACTGCCTCCTATAAGGAGGAAAAAAGTGTAATTGTAACAAGTTTAAAAATGCATATAGGGGATGTACTGTTATTATGTACACATTTTTTAATGAAGCAGATATGCAGGGGATTGCAGAGGATTAAAGAAAACTGGATGCAGCCAGAAAGGGGTTGCATCTGGTGTCGAGTGATCACAAATTGTTGAAATCGTCCATCAGGGCAGCCAGAGGCTCTGCTAAGCCCATGGAGAAAATGGACACAAGTGAAGAGGGACAGTGTAAGGAACAAAGTTGTTAAAACTAATGCAGCAGCAGCCAATGAGAGGAAATGGTAGCAAGGAAGTGCTGATCGGAATTAGCACCATGCAGGCAGCACTGCTAAAATTTTGGGGGTGCAGGGGGAGAACAGAATAGCACCCTGAAAATGAAGCGATAGACGGTACTGACTTTTCAGGAATATGGAGGTAATGGAGAGATTAATGCAACAGAAGAGTTGCGATAAACTTAATCGATGGATGTAGACACAAACATTGATTGCAAAATGAAGTTAAGCCTGTCATCAGAGGGACTATGTGTTAGATATAGATGCCGCTCTCCGTTGTAAAGGTTCACTGTGTGCTCCTGAATTTGGGAAAACATTAATACACGACATTGTCATTAAAGTAGTGGGGAGAAGTTACATTTCATTTTACCCTTCTTTTGCCATACCGGCCAGCTTTAAAACCTTTCACTTACAAGGAAAAATTGCTAGTGAAATGGCTTTTATACAAGCACACTCCCCAGTAAATTTCCTCTAGGCTTCCCATGGGCTGTGTTCACAGTTTTCGTTTTCAGCGTAAGTTGGTGGGGATTGGTGGACACCACAGAGATCCTTAGATTGAAGTGCGGCCCTCTGGTGATGTGGCATAATGTAGGGGCAAGTGGGTTTGTTTTTTTTGTTTTGAGAAACAGGTTACTGTTCCAAAACAATGGTTATAGAAATGTACACAAAGATTCACCTTCAGTCTGGCAAACTCTTAGAAAATAACAGAGCCCACTGACAGTCTGTAAGAAGAACTGTCTGGTGATGAGTGAGGACGATTTTCTCTAAAATGAAGTTTACATTTAATTTCACAAATATCCTTCTATCAATAATACCTGAATAACAGATGATGGTGAGGATCAGGGGAACGGCTAAGCCCTTAATACCCTTAGTCAAAAGTAGCAGCAAGCAAGAGCTAGAATTGCTACATCGGAGTCCATTGAGCAAGATCTTGACCAGTGAGGAAAATGTACAATGTGAAATCAGTATTAGGAGGAGAAATATATTGGGCCAGCCTCAGTGGAAAGCCCTAATGCACCCTAGATTAAGGCTGTAGGGAAGGGGGAGCACCGGCATGGACCCTAGATTTTGGGTGCTGGGGGCGCTGATGCCAGTATCACTGAAAAAAGATGCGTCGAGTGTAAATGCCAAATGGGAGTGGCCCCTGGGATTAAGATACCCTGCAAATGTATGTACATACTTTAGAAAGAGTAGGGCTGGTGAGAGTGTGATAGCCGGTGGTTCAATGCCTTCTCCAAACTATGTAAAGACTGTTTAACCCTAAAACAACTGACCAACACCCACCTGAAGCAGTGAGTCATGGTTTCTCTCAACATGAATCTTGTAGCCCGAGCTACTTTAAACTAAAGAAAAGTAATTGAAAGGGTGCATGAATTGACATAAGCCATATACTTTAGCAAATAAAACAACATTGAACATTAATTTGATTACTAATTCTTCTTTTCTCGTATCTTTTGTCATCAATCAATCAATCAAGCATTTGTATAGCGCGCTACTCACCCGGAGGGTCTCAAGGCGCTTGGGGGAGGGGGGGTCCGCTACTGCTCGAACAGCCAGGTCTTGAGTTGCTTCCTGAAGGAGAGGTGGTCTTGGGTCAGGCGGAGGTGGATGGGGAGGGAGTTCCACGTCTTGGCAGCCAGGTAGAAGAAGGATCTTCCTCCTGTTGTGGCTCTTCGGATGCGGGGGACGGCGGCGAGGGCGTGGCTGGTTGATCGAAGCTGGCGGGTGGGAGTGTAGAAGGTCAGGCGGTCGTTGAGGTATCTTGGGCCTTGGTTGTGGAGAGCTTTGTGTGCGTGGGTGAGGAGTCGGAACGTGATTCTCTTGCTGACTGGGAGCCAGTGCAGGTTTCTCAGGTGTACGGAGATGTGGCTGTGTCGGGGAATGTCCAGGATGAGGCGTTCTGGATGCGCTGGAGTTGTTTCTGGAGTTTGGCTGTGGTTCCGGCATAGAGGGAGTTGCCGTAGTCCAGTCGGCTGGTGACGAGGGCCTGGGTGACCGTCTTCCTGGTTTCGGTGGGGATCCACCGGAAGATCTTACGTAGCATGCGTAGGATGTTGAAGCATGATGCGGAGACGGCGTTGACTTGTCTGGTCATGGAGAGGGAGGAGTCCAGGACGAAGCCCAGGTTGCGTGCGTGGTCTGTTGGTTTGGGTCCGCTGCCGAGGGCAGGGGGCCACCAGGAGTCGTCCCAGGCGGAGGGTGATGATCCCAGGATGAGGACTTCTGTCTTATCTGAGTTCAGTTTCAGGCGGCTGTTAGTCATCCACTCGGCTGCGTCTTTCATCCCTTCGTGTAGGTTGGTTCTGGCGGTGGCAGGGTCGTTGGTGAGGGAGAGGATCAGCTGGGTGTCATCGGCGTAGGAGATGATGTTGAGGTTGTGTTTGCGTGCGATGGCTGCGAGGGGGCTCATGTAGACGTTGAAGAGGGTGGGGCTGAGTGATGATCCTTGTGGTACGCCGCAGATGACTTCGGTTGCCTCGGATCTGAACGGGGGTAGGCGGACTCTGTGTTCTTCCGGCGAGGAAGGAGATGATCCATTCCAGTGCCTTCTCCTGGATACCGATGTTGTTGAGGCGCTGCACTAGGGTGCGGTGGCAGACCGTGTCGAACGCCGCGGAGAGGTCCAGGAGGATGAGGGCCATTGTTTCCCCGTTGTCGAGCAAAGCTCGGATGTCGTCGGTGGCTGCGATGAGGGCAGTCTCGGTGCTGTGATTGGCCCGGAAGCCGGACTGCGAGTGGTCGAGGGATCCGTTCGTCTCGAGGAAGGCGGCTAGTTGTCTGTTGACGGTTTTCTCGATGACTTTGGCCGGAAAAGGAAGGAGCGAGATGGGGCGGTAGTTTTTGAGGTCGTTGGGGTCCGCTGATGGTTTCTTCAGTAGGGCGCTGAGTTCGGCGTGCTTCCAGCTCTCTGGGAAGGTGGCGGTGTCGAAGGAGGCGTTGATGATGTCCCGCAGGTGGGGTGCGATGACGGAGTCGGCCTTGTTGAAGACGTGGTGAGGGCAGGGGTCGGTTGGAGATCCTGAGTGGATGGAGTTAATCGTGCGGATGGTGTCTTCGGTGTTGACTGGGGTCCAGGCGCGGAGGGTGGTGGTGGGGGGCGTTGTTTCGGTCGTAGGGTGTGATGGCTGTGTGCTGAAACTGTTGTGTATGTCTGCGATCTTGCTGTGGAAGAACGAGGCGAGCGAGTTGCAGAGGTCTTGCGAGGGCGTGATGTCGTTTCCGGCGCTGGGGTTCGAGAGCTCTTTGACGATGTTGAAGAGTTCCTTGCTGTTGCGGGCGTTGTTGTCCAGTCGTTCCTTGAATGCGGATTTCTTGGTGGCGTGGATCAGCTGGTGATGTCTTCGAGTGGCGAGCTTGAGGGTGGTCATGTTGTCTATAGTTGGGTCTCTGCGCCAGGCTTTCTCGAGGGCCCGGCAGTTCTTCTTGGAGCTCTTGAGTTCGTCGGTAAACCAAGAGGCTTTCTTGGTGCCGGGTCTGGCGGGCGGGGTCTTCAGTGGAGCGAGGTAGTCTGCGCAGTTGCTGATCCATTTCGTGAGGTTGTTGGCGGCTTGGTTGGGGTTCGCTGATCTGGTGGGGGGGTTCTGGCTCAGGGATGTGGTTAGCTGGTCGGCAGTGATCTTGTTCCAGCTTCTACGGGGGACCAGTTGCGGGTGGTGGTGAGTCGTGGTCCTTCTGAAGCTGAAGTGGACGCAGCTGTGGTCTGTCCAGTGGAGTCCGGTGGCGTGGCTGAAGGTGATGTCCTTGCTGGAGGAGAAGACTGGGTCGAGCGTGTGGCCGGCGTAGTGGGTGGGGGTGGTCACCAGTTGCTTGAGTCCGAGGTTGGCGAGGTTGTCCAGCAGGGTGGTGGTGTTGCGGTCGTTGTTGTTCTCCAGGTGGAAGTTGAGGTCCCCAAGGAGGATGTAGTCAGCGGAGGGGAGGGCGTGCGGGCTGATGAAGTCGGCGATGTCTTCGCTGAATTGTGTGCGAGGTCCCGGGGGTCTGTAGATGAGGGTGCCTCTGAGGGTGGTCTTGGGGTCGGTGTGGATCTGGAAGTGCAGGTGTTCGGCGGCTGTGAGGGTGTCTTCGGAGTTGGCCGTGATGCGGATGGTGTTCTTGTGGACGATGGCGATGCCTCCTCCATTCTGGTTGGCGCGGTCCCTCCGGGTGATCTTGTGTCCGGGATGGCGATGGCGATGTCGGGTGCTGAGGAGGCGTTCATCCAGGTTTCCGTGAGGAAGGCGACGTCTGGGCATGTGGCGTCGAGCAGGTTCCAGAGTTCCACTGCGTGCCTGTGGACGGAGCGGGTGTTGAGCAGGATGCACTTCAAGTGCTTCAGGTGGTTGCTGTTGGTGCTTGGCGGGTGCGGTATGGGTCCGGATGCAGGAGAACTTGCAGGATTGGCAGGTGAAGGGTCCGTGGGTGCGTCTTGGGGTGGCTCTGCAGCAGCCGGGGCTCCGGCCGGTGTTGAGTGCGATGAGAGTGGCGGCGTTGTAGATCTTGCGGGTGGGCTGGCATCTGCGGGGGCCAGGGGGTCTGGCGCTGGGCGCGGGCCAGGCGCAGACGGGCTTGCCTTAGGCGCTCCTTCGGCGCGCCAGCGGCGCGCCCGCTGCGTGCGCCCGCTGCGCGCGTCCGCTGCTCGGCCTCCATATGAGTGAGGGAGGGAGGGAGGAGCAGCTGGGAGGTGGGAGCGGGGCGGCCAATAGGGTGCGAGGGGGGCGGAGCTATGGGACGCGGCGGCCAATAGGGTGCAAGGGGGCGGATCTACAGGACGCGGCGGCGGGAAGCGGGCAGCGAGGGATGGGAACGGACGAAGGGAGCACCACTGGGCAAAAATACAGGTACAAGCGGGGGCACAAGGAGGCAGAAACAAGTCACAAATGGAGGGCACAAGGAGGCACAAAGGAGGCAAAAGAGTCACAATAGAAGGCAGGCAGGCACTCACACGGGAACAGAATGGAAGGGGGACACTGGCACTCGGCAGGCAGTCAGGTCTTGGGCAGCGGCAAGCGTCACACAGGGGGCTGCGTGGCGGTGAGGGGAGCGACCTGCCTTGTGAACAGGGTCAAAGGTCGCTCTCTCTACCGCTGCGCGGCCTCCATATGAGTGGGAGAGGGAGGGAGGAGCAGCTGGGAGGTGGGAGCGGGGAGCGGGGCGGCCAATAGGGTGCGGAGCTACAAGACGTGGCGGCCAATAGGGTGCAAGGGGGCGGAGCTACGGGACGCGGCGGCGGGAAGCGGGCAGCGAGGGACGGGAACGGACGAAGGGAGCACCACTGGACAAAAATACAGGTACAAGCGGGGGCACAAGGAGGCAGAAAAGTCACAAATGGAGGGTGCAAGGAGGCACAAAGGAGGCAAAAGAGTCACAATAGAAGGCAGGCAGGCAGGCACTCACACGGGAACAGAATGGAAGGGGGACACTGGCACTCGGCAGGCAGTCAGGTCTTGAGCAGCGGCAAGCGTCACACAGGGGGCTGCGTGGCGGTGAGGGGAGCGACCTGCCTGGTGAACAGGGTCAAAGGTCGCTCTCTCTACCGCTGCGCGGCCTCCATATGAGTGGGAGAGGGAGGGAGGAGCAGCTGGGAGGTGGGAGTGGGGCGGCCAATAGGGTGCGGAGCTACAAGACGCGGCGGCCAATAGGGTGCAAGGGGGCGGAGCTACGGGACGCGGCGGCGGGAAGCGGGCAGCAAGGGACGGGAACGGACGAAGGGAGCACCACTGGGCAAAAATACAGGTACAAGCGGGGGCACAAGGAGGCAGAAACAAGTCACAAATGGAGGGCACAAGGAGGCACAAAGGAGGCAAAAGAGTCACAATAGAAGGCAGGCAGGCAGGCACTCGCACGGGAACAGAATGGAAGGGGGACACTGGCACTCGGCAGGCAGTCAGGTCTTGGGCAGCGGCAAGCGTCACACAGGGGGCTGCGTGGCGGTGAGGGGAGCGACCTGCCTGGTGAACAGGGACAAAGGTCGCTCTCTCCACCGCTGCGCGGCCTCCATATGAGTGGGAGAGGGAGGGAGGGAGGAGCAGCTGGGAGGTGGGAGCGGGGCGGCCAGTAGGGTGCGAGGGGGGCGGGGCTACGGGACGCGGCGGCCAATAGGGTGCAAGGGGGCGGATCTACGGGACGCGGGGGCGGGAAGCGGGCAGCGAGGGACGGGAACGGACGAAGGGAGCACCACTACATGCAACTAGAATGTCTTTTCTGAATCCGACCAATTTAGTATATAAGGTGTAGCTAAATGGAATAGCATTTGGGCAGTTAATCATGTTGACTAGCCTCCTTTTTAATCCTTTCTTTTATTAAATTAGATTAAAAAGGTCTTATGTGCTTCTCTTGCCTTGTGTGAGCTGACCAATAAGTGTCTGGTTACGCGTTTATAGATTTTAAAGATGAATATTAATAACTGAACCGTTTGTAAACATGTTAACAGACCACTTCACAGGAAAATAGGTATAAATGCTGCAATAACAGATTTAGAGAAATGCTGTCATTGATCAGTCTTGCAACTTTGGAAACATGTTTAGTGATAGGTTACGACATAATGGATTAAAAAAGCTTCAAAGTGAGGAGGCGTAATCATGAGGGCTGGCAGCGGGACTGGTCTTGCCGAACTTCATGTCATAAGGGTCTTCATTGGCTGATTTCTTAGACCCCAGTGTGTATCTATGATCTGGGAAATGTTGGAAATTAGGTTACTGGTTGACGGGTGTTGTGGGAGAGACCCTGCTCAAGAAGCAGCCACAATCTCTGTCAGGGTGAAATATAAGTGTTGTAAAGTGTCCCTTTTTTATGGTAACACCCCCCATCTCACTTTCTGCCTGACGCATGATGCTCTTTGACTTGGTGTGCCCTGGGTCCCTGCCAATCAGGTTCTTAGGGCTACCAATGGCACTGTGACCAGGGAAGGCACCCAAGGTATGCAGTACCTATTGTGCCACCCTTAGAGGCCCTGCACCTTAACACCCACACACTGCCATTTCAGACTGCATGTTTTATGCAGAGAAAAGAAGTGAAGAGTCAACATGGTACAAATCCCTGTGTGCCATGCCTACAGTCCACTGCCTGTGGCCTAGATAAACCACCCCTCTAGCAGGGTGCACTACACCCCAGGCGGCGTACAGTTGCATGACCATTGTACGCCTACAGTGTCTAAGTCCAAACTTGGACATTGTAAGTGCAGTGAAGCCATAAAGAGTATATGGTCTGGAAGTTGGTCTTTAAAAACTCCACAGCTCCATAATGGCTTCAATGAAAACTGGGAAAGTAGGTAGCAAACGTCTAAGCACATTAAACCCACACTGATGCTATTGTGTAAGCTAATGTAAATTGCACACAGAGGGCATCTTAGAGATGCCACCTGAAAGACGACAAGCCCTGAATGGCTGCCTGCCATTTGCCACCACCAGTCCGGTTTCTGGACCTCTGGGTAGAGATCCCCCGCTCTCTGGGTCCTGAAACAAAAACCATACTGGGCAGAGGTGTCATACCTCCTCACCCAGAATGGGCTGGGTCCACGAAGGGGAAGCTTCAAAGGCCTGCTGCCTTTGTCAGCTGTCCATGCCTTTTACCACCCCCAGCAACTGGCTCCCACAGGTTCTGACCCTCACTTTGGAAGGGAGAATTGGTGGGAAAACCAATTTAGTAGGAGAAGTGTGCCCACCTTTGCCAACCCCACCCCTCAGGTTGGGGGAGACATGGTGAAGCACACATCTGTCCCCTCTATCCTGAAGATGAGGGGACCCAGCCAATTAGAGAGCTTCCATACCACTGTAGGGTGGCATAATAGGGTTTGCACCCACCCGAAAGAAGGGACCCATTGGTCCTGACCTGCAACACCCCTGTAAACTCCCCTAAATTTAGTATTTAGGTGTGACCCTGAACTTTGCCACCTCAGATTCAAGGAAGGAAGGAAGAAAGAAGGATGGAAGAGCTGTGCTGACCCAGGAAGAAGAGGACGGCAACTGCTTTGGCCCCATCCCTACCAGCCTGTCCCTACTCCAACCTGATTACAGCGCAAACCCCGGTGTGTCCAGCAGCCCCCCAGAGCCCGGAGGACCTGCCCGGCATTCAACGTAAAGACTGTCTCCTGTGAGGACCAGATTTGCTCAACAAAGACTCCAAGATCAGAAGCCAGATCCAGGTGGCTCCACAGTTCTGCACCACTCTGTACCCGACACCCACGGCCTGAGTTCGAGTGGCCCAACATCATGAGGAGGTCTCCTCAGAGATCCTAATCTTGAATCTGGTGATCCCCAACCTCCCTCAAGCTTCAAGCCTACACCTACAGCCTCAACCTGAAGGGTTCTCCCTGATCACGACCAGAGCTGGTAAGAAGACCCGATGCTAAATGTACCTCTCAAAGCCGGTGGTCGCATTCAGAAAGCCTCCCTGACTGAGTCTGCAGCATCTTTTCCAAACCAGAGATCTCCATTGAAATCCACAGGGTCCCTGACGTCTCCTCAGCACTCTGCACCCGTCCACCCCTGTGCCACTGGTGGTGCAGTTCTTGTGCTGATTGTAGGCCCCTGCAGTGCTGATCCTAACCCCAGGAGTGTTACTCCCACAGCCAAGTGGCCTGCTCTCAAGCAGTCCCTAACCAAAGGCCCCCTGAACTCTGCACCCGGCCGCCCCAGTGCTGCTGGTGGTGCAATTTGAGTGCCTACCTGGGCCTTGAAAAACCTTGGTCCTAACCCCCAAAACACATACTTGTAAGTCATTTACTTACCGGTAACACTCTTTTTCCCGTAGGAACCAATGTTATGAATTTTTGTTCCTAAAAGATTTGTTGACCTACTGTCTTGTATGAAAAGAAAGTAACTGTGCTTCAACTTAAAAATTGTACTTACCTATAGCTGACAAACTCTAGTGTACATCTCTGCATATCATCTCAAGTACTGAAAGTAACTGAAAAGTAATCTAAGAGTTATCAAAAGTAATCTCACTGTATTTTGAATTGTTTTACAAGTATTACAAACCTGTAAACGATTCCAATACAATCCAGAATTGCATTTCTGTGTACAGCTTTGCATTTGAAAGTATTTCTTACTTGTCTGTGCTAAGCTCTACTTGGTTCTACAAAATAAACCATAAGTATACATTTTTATACTTACCTAATTGGTTTGGATTCTGTCTCTGAGTGTGTGCCATCAGCCTTGATTGAGTGAATAAAATAAATGATTAACACACGCTCCTGATAAGCCTAACTACTCACCCACACTACCACAAAGTGAGCCGTGAGCACGTGTCTAATTTGGCCTCTGTTATACCTCTGGGGACTCCCTGGATTCTGCGCACACTATACCTTACTTTGGTAAAGTATATACAGAGCCAGCTACCTACGAGTGAACACCAAATTAACCTGTGCTTAACCCTCTGGTAGCTTGACACAAAGCAGTCAGACTTAACTTGGAGGCAATGTGTAAAGTATTTATGCAATACTTCAAACAGTAATAAAGTGAAAACACAACACAAGAAAAATCCCACACCAATCTAGAAACATTGAATGCATTTTAGTAAATAAATGAAGATCAAAATGACAAAATTCTATCAGTAGAACTGGAGATATGCAAGTTTAAAGAGTTTAGAAAAAATTGCTCCAAAAAGCACCAAGCGCCAACGGTGATTGTCTGGTCGCTCTAGAATGAGACAAAGTCACACGATCATGTTGATCGCAATGGAGCGTGGGCAGGCTACAGGGATCCATTTTGATCTGCTAAACACTCTACCTTAATTCTGATCGAGAAGAGATGTGAAGTCCCGTGTTGAGGATGTATTTTGCAGCAGAGTCAATGCGAGGTCCGGATGAGCAGGTGCATTGCATAGCCGCAGTTCTAGGAAGCTGCGAAGTGTGATGTGTTATCCTTGCATGGAGATGCGCTCGTTTTGAGGGGCTGCTGTAGGTGATGCGACGTCCATGTGTGGAGCTGTCTTGCAGCAGTGAATCTGATGGGCTGTGGTAGGCAATTCAAAGTGTCCCATCTCCGCACAGCAGAGGTGATACTTCAGTTCCAAAGACAATGCGTCAAGCAGCAGGGGCGATGCGTTGATTCTACAGGAGATGTGCCACACTGCAGAGGAGATGTGTCAGTGCTGCTGAATCCAAAGATGGGCTGTTAGAGCCCATTCAGGCCCTCTTCCAGTGGCCCAGGACTGGGGTGGCAGCACTAGTGAGGGTAGGACTCACAGAGGGGAGACACTAGGTGCTGGGTTCAAGGTTGTTGGAAGCCTGTTTTGTCCCTGAGTTTTCTGATCAGGAGGCCAACAAACTATACCTAAGTCAGTCTGCGGTCCTTGGGTAAGAGATGCAGGTCCAGTCCCTCTCACCCAGGCAAGAGGTCAGCATCTCAGCACAGTGGGGCAGCAGTCCTACCGGGCAGCAGTCCAGCAGAGTGGCGGTGCTTTCAGCAGCACTGCAGTCCTTCGTCCTGGCAGTCCGCAGGTCCAGTCGTGTACTGAAGAGTTAAGTCTAAGGGTCCAAGTGCCCACTTTGACGCACAGGAATTTTGTAAAGGTTTTCATCCCCCTGAGGTGTCGGGCATCCACTTTCTCCCTGCCCTGGCCCCAGCAGATCTGGGGACACAAAAGATCAGTGTCAAACCCTTTGTGAAAATGCTCAGGCAGAGCCTTTGTTACGTGCAGTTGTGGTAGATGACAACCCCCCCCCCTTCTCGTTACCGCAGAGCAGCCCATCCTGCCAACACCTAGCAAACCCTTTTTCTCACTGTCTGGTAGCATTACACAAAGACCAACTGCCCTCTACACTTAGTCATCTGACCCAGAATCAGGCTGCACGCACCAAATGGTTAGGACAAGAAAATGCCAACTTTTAAAAAGTAGATAGACAATCTTAATGGGGTAACCCAGTAATGCGCAGAACCTGGGGATGGGTACAGTATAGGAACAGTGGTTCTGCCACCTAATAAACTTATCTTTTATGTCCCCCTGCGGGTGGGACTTTCAACATATGATTAAGCAGCACAACACTGAAAATAAATTACACAATTTAAATTGAACAATTCTTATTGTATTTGAAAATACACAATAACAATGTGTGTGACAATAACCAAATGACATTATTCAACATACACAACAAAATACACGTGAATATTTCAAATTTTGACATGAAAAGGTGACAGATTGTGACAATACACACCACAAAACTCCACAATTATTTACGAGGAAACAAAAGAACATGAAACATCAATTTTCTTTGTTATGTTACTAGCAATAAAAAAACCAAACCCTAGCAAGGCCTCTTCTATTGTATGGATCTTGTTGGGCAAAAAACATGTAGATCTGGAACGTCGACTTTTCGACCCCTAATGACGTCTGTGTGTCACGAACATCACAATGGGGTCTTCTTCAGGACAATAAACTGTTGTGTATGCCCTTTTAGAATGAATCAAGAGGCACAAATGAATTGCACGGTTCGTTCGTGAATTAGTCCAGAATGGTCCCAATTGTATCCAAGGAATCTTTGTTGTGTCGTGTTGAAGGTTTTGTGGAGTCAAATTAGAGTATCCAAAAGGTATTCCAATATTAGGGGGCACATAGGCTCCCTGTAAATATCCGGCGTGCCTAGCTTGGAGAAAAATAACGGCTAATACTCTTAAATATACAGTAAACACGGTCTCATAGACCTGGTCCTGCCCAAGGTCTATATATACCCAACTTGTCAGGTTATCATGTCATATCCCCGGCATGGTTGCTCGGAGTGTGCAGCAGAGAGCAAGTGAGCCACTGTGCCTCTCCGCACAGGTAAAGTCAATCAACGCGCAGCCGGCATTTTAAAAGTGGTATTTTTAGATGTAATTAAAAATCTAACTTTCCCATTAAAGACTTTTTTTATTCCAATTCTTAAGACACCAAACTTGATCTGTCTAACTGTTCCCAATTGGAAGTTATCCCTTATTAAATGTAATAATGTAATACAATGTTATCCAATGGGAGAGGTAGGTCTTACAGTAGTGAAAAATGAATTTGGTAGTTTTTCACTACCAGGACATGTAAAACTTAAAGTTATATGTCCTACTTTTTAAATACACTGCACCCTTCCGTCTGGGCTGTTCAGGGTCTACCCTAGGGGTGACCTATGTATCAAAAGGAAGGTTTGGACTTGGCACAAGGTTTATTTTCCTAGGTCGAAATGTCAGTTTAAAACTGCACACACAGGCTGCAATGGCTGGCCTGAGACGTGTTTAAAGGGCTGGCACAATCAGTGCTGCAGGCCCACTAGTATCATTTAATTTAAGGGCCTGGGTATGTGTAGTACCACTTTACTATGCACTTCTAATTAAATTAAAGGTGCCAATTGGATGTAAGCCAATTTTACCATGTTTACAGCAGAGCTCACAATCACTTTAGCACTAGTTAGCAGTTTTAAAGTGTGTAGAGCCCTACGAGCCAACTAAAAATGGGTTCAGAAAACAGAGTGAAGGCAAAAAGTTTGGGGATGGCCCTGCTGAAAGGGCCAAGTCAAACAAAGCTTCTTTGCTGAGAAGAAACTAGTAGTCCCTTCACGGAGTCGGCAAGATTAAAGGTGAGGCATCCCAAGTGTAGAAATTTGTCAGTAAATCTCCCCCTTTCTGAGATCCCAGATAATGCGATCATCTGTGATTTGACTGGAGTCCCGCTGGAGGTAAGAGGTTGCTGGATTGTCTATAGAAAAGTGGGATGAAACTGCTTCTAAACTAGCTGATGCAGTTGCACTTTCCCAGATCCAGAATTGGCTGGTTTGGAGGCAACTTCAAACAGGGAGGAATGGATGTGGGGATTACATCATCAACTCTCTTGATTTGCAAGTGCTTCCAGCTCTGCCTCACCATGTCTTGAGCAGATGGACTCAGGACTGCAATGCCAGGGGGAAAGATGAGCTGCAAAGTGGAGCAGTCCATTTCTGACCTAGAGTTTTGGCAATAGAGAAATCTGATGTGAGCGACCCCTTGTAAGGCAAGCTCACAGGTGGTAATCTAGCGAAGACTACAACACCATTTAATTCTTACTTTTTCCCAATGCTGTATATGGGGAATAAGCTGACTTCTTCTGAAAGTGCAGACCCTAACTCAAAGACAGCCTCTTGAAAAGGGAGAGTGTTTTAATGGCTCACCTGGAAAGCCTTATCAAGAAGGTTGTGAGATTAAAAGCAAGGTGACATCGGTTGAGAATTGCTGGTGCCAGTCTTTGAGTTGTAAATTTCAGTGGTGGAAATTTCGATAGCTGTCCAACAGACCAGGACCTTTACCTCAAATTTTCAGAATGTTGCTGCAACTTTCATTGCTAACTTAGAGGACAGGTTGCACATACGTTGATGGAAAACATCAGGTTTTTACACAGTCGTTTGGATTTCCATCATAAATCCACATAATTTTGATGACTCTGGCAATCAATCTACTTATAAGAGTTTAGAATGAAGGTGATAGCAACCATGGGACAATACTTACACTACAAGATGAAATGTTGCAGTATTTAATATTGTGGTAGATGAAAAAGAAAAAGACAGTGATGCATTGGGGCCAGAGGGCACACATCTTCCTGATGTTTCCTCTGCAGCCATAACAAGGTGGAGGGAGCTACAAAGAATCAGACTGATTTTCATCACATAGGGTAGTATTCCTAGATTGATGTTCTGTATCTGGCACCTCTGAGGACGGTGGTTGAAAAGCAAAGCCTCACTGTTTAGCTGAGTGAAAGTAGCCTCAGCATTTTTGGAGTCTATAGGAGGAAATGCTCAAATATTACTTGTGTATATCCTGATTTGTTTCCATTTCTGCTATTTTAGATGCATCCAATGTAATAGATGATGTGGCTGGATTCTGTCCCCCACTGTCCATAAGTCACTATGTTAGATCTCATCATGTGGCGAAATATTTGTTAAAGTTTTAAAAACAAAAATCTATATTATAAATTACACTTTCCAAAGAATTATACCTCTTTACAGGAAGATCTACTCGGATTTTTCTCTAAGAGCAGTCCATCAAAATAAAAAATGCTGTTAGAGTGAGGGAGTCCTTAGCGCACGTGGTATATATGTCTCGATGGAAACCGATCTCAAATTCTCTATCCAAAGATTTTTTTTTTCCCCTGAGGGGACCCCCAACATTTTTGCAATGTAGGACGTATGGTAGCCCAGAGAGAGATCTCAGGCATTGGGGTAGCAGAGATGTTCTGATTCTTACAGAATGGAAGATTAATAATGCTTGGTGTATGTCAGCTGAAAAGAGCATCGCTGAAAGTAGAGGGTACCCCAGGGAATATAACACAATTATGGAAGAATTTGAGAAAATATAGTGGAATTGATTGAATATTAAGAATGAAATGTTTCTCCCTTTCCACTCTTCTCTCCACCTTGTATAGGAGTCAGCTGAGAAATGCATCGATTGACATAAATATGTGTTGAGAAGCCTGAGCTAAGGGACTTGCAATGTAAATTTCTGCCATCACAATGGAATAAATTTTTCTGTAGAGGTTATCCAAAATACTTGTTAGTAGAAAAGTATACTTTAATCAATTGTCAGGGACAGCTTGCTCAATTTTGCTTCTGTTTCTTGTGGGGCCGGGAGCGGAGTGAAGAACGTGTGTTCAATATTTAAATGATGCGTACTTGACATTTTTCCTATCTATGGCTGTGATGTAGGGTGGTGCACTAACCTGTTTCTGAGTTGATAAAAACATCTTTAAAAAAAAAAATTTGCTTTCGTTTCATGAGAAAATGTACTTGTGTTTACTCGGTTTCTTCTTACCTAGAGAAATCCCAGTCTTATTAAAAACAATGACTGTCAATTAAAAGTTTTAAATATCTAATGGACTATTCTGTTCCTGGATTTTGTGTGAATACACTGGCGTACAATTATGTTATATAAATGTGTGCTTTGTATTGGCTTCATCTTCATGGCGTACATTTTGTTTTGCAATATACCGTAGGTTACTTTTCGAGTAAATCAAATATTTTGCTTTCACTGTTAATCTGAGTTTTATACATTTCAAACGTCCTGCTCCATTAACAAGGCTTTGAGCACAGGAAATAAAACTGTCTCCTCCCATAACAAAACATGAAGCATTTTGTCATATGTGGCATGCAATGTAATTTAAATGTGGTTTTGAAATGCAACTATTTTTCCAATTTAAAGTTTACTGTTTGTGAAACAAACTAGTTCTGACATTGCCTTTCAAATTAAATATACCTTAGTAGGGGCCTACTTGTAAGCTGGAAAACATGCCTGACATTTTGAGATGACCATGGTTTCTTCTATTTAAAAATACTCCCTTAAATGCAAATCTGTTGCGTGCATGTAGTTGCCTGGGGGCATATGTATCAAACGATTTTGTATTTGCAAATGCTGCGATTCGCAAAAAAACAGCATTTGCGAATACAAAATCGCAAAACGCGATGTATGAGCCATTTTCGCATCGCATTATTAAGGAATCGCTAATTTTGCGATTCCTTAATTTTGCGTAAGCATTTAAGGAATCGCAAATTGCGATTCCTTAAATGCTATGTAACAAGCACCCAAGTTGTGCGATTTCGCCTTAAGAAATCGCAAATTACCACCAACTGCAAGTTGGTAATTTGGCGATTTCTTTGAAAAATGCACTTTTTGGCATTTTTCAAAGTGCCATGTGGCGCACATAAATGCCCTTAGGGCATGTATGTGCGCCATATGCGCACACATGCCCATTTCAGGGGTGCATCAGGGTGTCCTTATGACATCCTTGCACCCTTGAAATTATTCTTAATTTGCGATTCACTAATTGCGAATCGCAAATTGAGAATGACTTCCCAATCATTCCTATGGGCCTCCTGGCCCATAGGAGTGAATGGGAAGGTATTCCTTAATTGCGATTTTGCAATTTGCTAATCGCAATTAAGGAATAACAAGAAATCGCAAAATATTTGCGAATTTTTAAATACATCCCGTTTTGCGATTCTCAAATAGCGATTCTCAAAAAATTGCTATTTGAGAATCGCAATAACGGATTTTGATACATATGCCCCTAAGTGTCTTGTTTTAGATTTGGTTTTGAAAACACATTACATGATATATATCTCTACCATTTCAAAAACAGTTCAATGTACAGTTGTGCAGAACCTCAAGTAAATATATCAGCACGTTATTTTAAATGGCTTAGACCTTGCGTTTACCTTTGCTGCCTTTGTTATAGAATCACGCTTCTGACTTTTCAATTGCCCCTACCGTCCCCTTTTAGTAGTATCAAGAGGCTAGATTTTTTGTGGGGAAAAATAGTTGATCGTGCTTCAGAAACGTATTCAAAGAAATTCTCTGGATTCTGAAATTAAAATGGGAATAGAATGGATTCTCTTGCTATTAGAACTGATAGCACCAACAATACATTTGAATTTTGTTGTGGAGTGTGCCGTGTAGAGTTATCTGAATCTCTTGCTTCGGGGTAAACATTATAGTGCAATTACTTTCACATGGGGAGAAGAAAAAAAAAGACCTCTAATACTGTGATATCTAAACTTCCAAAACGTGCAAGAAAATGTTTTGGCCAACCTAGTGGAAAGACATATTATGACTATACAACTAAGATAGTCTATTTTTAGTTGAACGATGCTGGAAAGGAGATTGAGAAATACAATTTAGTAAACAACTTGGAGAACCTTCTGTCAATATACAAAGTTTTCAATTCAAACATGACCTCTTAAATGCATTTTATAAAGCCTAATGTACAGGAGATGTTTTTAAGAGTTATCTAATCCATACATTCCCCCCTGCTAACACACTTTGGAACAATCCAGCCACAAAGATGAATAATAACAGTTGTTCTGAAAGCAATCGATGCAAGTTCTATTCGTGGGCCCCTGAAATGACAATTCAAAAAGATCCTTAAGTGTATCTCAAGTTTGAACATGGATGCCAAACAAAGATCAGACGATGACAAACTTGGAGCACATTTTGGGAATGTGCCAATGCAATGGAGACAATAATATCAAAGCCTCAAATGCAGAAGTCTTCAAACTTTTTGATGCTGAAACCCCCTTATCACATTTTTTCAGCCATACGGACCCCCTCCAGAAAAGATTTCTAGAACCTTGTACTCTTCATCGACAACCGTAAATACACCCAATTCCCCCAGCAAATCATTTTTCCGGTGGGGAAATAATATTAAACAGTACTTGGCGTACCAAAGGTCAGTGAGCGTGGGGGCGTGGTCAAAGGTGTGGCTGAAAACTAAGGGCCTCATTTACGAGGAAATGGCATAGGATAGAGATGCAAGTCTTCTTATTAGGCTGCCCTACGCCAATGTGCAAGGGCAGGAATGCACTAGATTTATTAAATATGGTGTATTCCAGTGATTTCCCCTTACGTTGGCACACAAATTGGAGCCTAACATCAACATAGGCAGGATTCTTTTGCGCAGGAAGTGGCCCTTTCCTTAACAAAAACAATTCTGAGAGACATTTTTAGGTCTCGTGACTAGCGAAGCAGTGCGCAGCACTGCTTGCGCAGCTAGAGACCTCTTGTAGAGGGTTCAGAAATCGAGTCAGGAAAAGCACAAGCTTGTGCGTGTGCTTTTCGTTTTGTGCCCCGCTATTGGCCTTTGCGTGCGTGTTTTTTACTAAGAGAGCACGCAATAGGCCAAAGGCGGGCGCATTGCTCCGCCCATGGCCTATAGGTGTCTATTACGCGCACCAAAGGCCATGTGGTTTCAATTACCGTGCCCAGACACAGGCGCGATAATTGAAAGCACATGTTTCACTGTGGCGTGCGTGTGCACAACTCGCGGGCGTGCTGCTTGTGCGAGGCTACTCGTGCCAGGGTCTCGTTTCAGCGCACTGAACGTCCTGGCACTGCTGTCGCTCAAAATACAGATGTTAAACTTCTGTAACTGAGCTCCTTGCTTCTGTCCAAAGACATCTAGAGATTTCGTGACAGTTTGTCCCCCTGTGGAAGGCAGCGGGGCTGGGGAAGTGTCAGTTCCATGCCAGGTAGAGCCTGACAAGCGACTGACTCCATCCGTTGCATTGGCCTTACAGATATAGAGTGACGCCCTTGACTTCTCGAGTCCACATCGTCTGTAATAATACCTCCAAGCTAGTCCCTGCCCTCCAATCCATGTGGCTCGGTCCCAGCTCAACTGCATTAGTGTGTCGCAATATAAAGACTTTCCGGCCATAAGCAAAATATTCAGACCCCGCCCCAGTCCTAGTGGTTTCCCAAAGACACAGTTTTCTCATAAAACCTCTAGACCTCCAACTCCAGCCCAACTGCCCTCGCAGACAGTCACATGCCTGCTCCAAAACCTGCGGACTGCCTCTAGGCCAGTCCGGTTTTCGACACCACACACAGCCTGGCACAGCAGGGCTACTTACATTGGGTCGCTGCATGAACGCGTCTCCGCTGCTTGAGAAACTACTGAACGGTGCGGTGAGTGCGTGTGCAAACACAGCTGCTGGCTGTGTCCCCCTCGCCCGCGGGTGGGTGGACCCAGCTCGGCGTTCGTGAGTTCAAGACATCACATGTGCTGCATTCCCTTCTCACCCACCCTCGGGGGCTCCCTATAAGCTTTGCGATAATGCATACACTATGTGCAGAATTTACAATACTAGTTGGAGAAACCTCCTCTGCACAGAACCCTGCTCCATCAGCACAGAGCGCACGTCTGCCGTGGGAAGGGCGCGTTAAGCCTCCAATGACAGCATAGCTGGACGCAGGCCCACGTTAGGAGGGTTACTACTTCCAGCCAGTGCTGGGTTTTCAGCCAACAGCACTAAGCATGCTGGGTCTTGGAGGCCCCCAAACTTATGAAATGACCTGCAACTCCTGGCATGCTCAGCGTGCTGGCAGAAAGTTACTCATGAGGATGAGAGGAAAATTAACAGTTTCATGAAAGTATGTTACAGGTGGACCTCAAACAGGACAAAAAGCATGACAGTCATTGCTCAGCACATGGGACTTATTTCTGGCCTTTGTAGACAGTCATGTTTGAAGTAAAACTAACGAGGACATTTCCATCAGGACAGACAACCACAAGAGCTGCTCGTAGCTTGATTCTGCACAGATAGAATTTGGCAAAAGGTGACAATGTAGTTCGCATGAACAATGCACCACCACCATTCTGCAGTGATGCAGTGCAAAAGTATGTGCCCCCACCCGCAAAATGTGATGAGGGGCCACCAGCTTTCCAAATGCTAAAGTTACCTATAGACATTGGGTTGCATGTGGGCTCTCCTAAAGGGCGGGGGCCACCTGCGCCACAGCAGCTGCCGACATTATATCCCTGCTTTCTGCACCGTACAGTGCACGTTATTTCACCCACTTTATTTCATACTGTTCATTTCATTTCATTTATTCCATTTGTAACGCGCTCGGCTACTCGAGTGTCCCGGCGCGAACCAGAAGGGGGGAGAGAGACAATCATACAAAAAGGAATGTTTTAAGCTTTTTTTTAAAAGATGCGAGCTCCTGGGTAAGGCGAAGATCAAGAGGAAGGGCATTCCAGGCCCTACTAGCTCTGACCACCAAAGAGCCACCTCCAATCCTCTGAAGCTTGTAGCGAGGGACGACAGCCAGGCGGAGAGCCGACGAGCGCAAGACCCTTGCTGGGGCGTAGAAGGCAAAGCGCCTTTGAAGGTAGAGCGGGCCCTGCCCATGGAGAGCACGATGGGCCAGGACCAGAGATTTGAATTTGATCCTGGCCGCGATAGGCAACCAGTGTAGAGAGTGCAAGTGAGTAGTGACACTCGACCTAGATGAAATACCTAAGACTAGCCTAGCCGCCGTGTTCTGGACCACCTGCAGTTTCTTAACCATATAACCAGGTGACCCAGTAAACAAGGAATTGGCATAGTCTAGCCGGGAGAGAATCAGTGCACAAGTCACTGTTACTCTGGCTGCCTGCGGGATGAGCGGGAAAAAGTTCCTAAGTGTTTTAATAAGCCCAAAGCAACAGCCGGCCGTTTTCTTGATATGAGTAGAAAACGAGAGGTTCTCCTAAAACCAAATGCCCAAGTTCTTAGTGGGCTGTCCTTCCGAGAAGGGAGGAGGAAGCTCCTGAGGCCACAGCTGTTGACGAAAGTCAGTAGGAAAAGCGCCAAAGAGCAAGATCTCAGATTTCTGCTCATTACACTTGATCTGAGCATCAGCCAGCCAAGTGAAGATGGAGCGAAGGCACTGTTGGGCGGCCAGAACAGAACTGGAGGTCTTATCCCACGTAAAAAGTAGCTGGGTGTCGTCAGCATAAGCCAGAACCTTGGCACCCAGATCTTCTGCAAGATGAATCAATGGCGAGACATAAATATTAAAAAGCAAAGGGCTGAGTGCAGAGCCCTGCGGGACTCCCGTAGTGACCAGATGAGGGGAGGAATGAAACGGAGGGAGCCAGATCTGTTCGGCCCTTTCCTCAAGAAAAGACCTGAGCCAGCCCCACACGGCCCCAGAAACACCAATCTCAGTGAGACGGGTCATCAAAAGGTCGTGTGGGACCGTATCGAAGGCCGCCGAGAGGTCCAGTAGGATCAAGGCTGCTCTGCCCCCAGCATCCAGGCATGTTCGAACCGCCTCAACCACCTCAACTAGAACCGTCTCGGTGCAGTGGCCTATCCGGAACCCCGATTGTGCTTGATGTAAAATACCCTCCGTCTCCACAAAATCCGACAACTGTTTGTGCACCACCTTCTCACAAACCTTAGCAATAGCTGACAGGAGGGAGATGGGGCGATAGTTGGCCGGATTAAGCGGGTCCAAGGAAGGTTTCTTCAACAAAGGAAGAATCTTAGCCTGCTTCCAGACCTGAGGGACCGCCATAGACTGAAGGGAGAGGTTGATAATCAAATTGACCTCCAGATAGATACTATCAGCTGCCTCTGCTAAGAGTCTGGCCGGGCATGCATCAGCTGGGGATCCCTATTTAAGCCCTTTAAGAATTTTCAGAGCCCTAGAAAACCTGATTGAAACCATCCTCAAGTTTTTGGCTCTGAAAAGACAATCATTTGCAATGAAATAGGTCTCGCATTTGCGAGAGTTTAAGCTATTGACATTGTAAACGACAATGCCTTTTATTTATTTGTTTGAAAAATCAACACATTAATAAAAGGCATTGTAATCTACAATGCCAATAGCGCAAACTCTAGTAAATGCAAGACCTATTGCATTGCAAATGCTTGTTCTCTTTTGATGTGAGATGCAGAATGCAGCACATATGGAAAGAGGAAAAAAACGAGGCAAAATGAAAAACATTTCTTCTCGTTACAACTCCCCTGGTGAGGCATAAGGTTTTGGTGCTGCTCCAGGTTTACATGATTTTGTAAATCTGGGGCAGCATCAAAATCCATGGGTGTTGCGTGGGAACCCCCACAGAACGCCTGCCAGACGCAGAGTAAGGCAACGCAGTGACTTGCGCTGCTTTGTCTTAGTCCATATCTTTGAAGTTATGCAGGGTGACTTTGCACTGCCTTATTGGTATGGTTGAGACACTTGCGTCTCTGGAGCGTCAAAAACAAGTGATGCTCTAGCAGTGCAAGCCTCTCATAAATAACCCCCAAAATATTCTGTTTTTTAGGTCTTTCACCATCATGTAGCTACATATACATTCATGGGCAGCTTAAATGAAAAATTAATTTTAAAAGTAGTTACTCAATGTGAAATGCACTGTAGTACATTATGACACCTCTATTAGTTAAAGCACTGCAGGGGTCTGTGTGTAACCAGAGAGCCACAGAATTCAATCTTGGTTGGCACAGTGGAGAATAGTGACTTGTGTATTTTTAGTGCTACACGGTCACAGCCTTTAACAGAAAGCACTGTGAATATGTAAGTCATTATTTTATACTTGCATTACACACAGTATAAGATAGACTGATACAAAAGGTGCAAATAGTTTTGTGATCAAATGGTGCTTGCAAAATGTGGATTTTAGTAATACCAGAGAGTATGTAATGCAATTTTGTTTTCATAACTGTCTTTTCAACACCTCCTTAGGGGTACCAAGGGCTGTGTAAATACAATTATGATTCAAAGCAGGCACTTTACAGCCCAGTTGTTAACTCTTTGCACTACCACTCAAAAAAACCCACCTCAAATCTTTGTCAGCACAAAGCTGGGAGTGATTCGATCAATTAAAGCCAGAACCAGCACCCTTTACACTTCCAGATTAACTAAGAGTGCACATTTGCATTTCATTCAGGCAAGCAGGCACCCTGGCAAGAAGGCTTTTCACAGCACAGGTGACTCAATTAATAAATCTGCCGCTGTAGCATTCGATCGAAACTAGCCTTCCCAGGACAGTTGACTTTTTCCCAAAAGAAAGCAAATGTTTTGGATTAAAGACACAAGTGAGGCTGGGACTCCTTGCCCCCCCCCCCCTCCCCCCGGGGGTCACACCCCACAGATTGAAGACCACTGCTCAAATATAACGAACTGGTCGGGAATATGTGCAACCCTGCCACTTAGTCAAATGGACTTAATTCTAAGATTCGTGCAACTAAAAATAATTTGATACACAACATTCAGTTTCTTTAGTCATTTTTAGGTCTCGCCTACACAGCGCGCATGCGCTGCATAGGAGGACCTTTAGCCGAAATTCTGCTCTTTTTCTAAGCACATACTCGTGCTTTTGGCGGCATCCACCTTGCTGGGAGCGAGCAGGGGTGCGCCCACGAGCATGAGTATGTGCTTCCAAAAAGAGCGACTGCGCACGCACGCACCACTCCCGGGCCAGCAAACACACGATTGCAGTGCCAGCAGTGTGTTTTGCTTTTACTGTGACAAGCATGCGTGTGCTTTAAAATGGCAGCATTAGTTATTCACTCTAGCACGGCTATCATTTACTTTGTGTATTGCTTTTACTGTGACAGTTTTCTCATCACTTCTTCCCTCGTGTTCTATCTTGCTTTCTTTTTATTTTATCATTCACTCTGTGTTTTGCTTTTACCTTTTCTCACTATTTGTCACCACGTTCACCACTACTACCACGTCCACCACCACGTCCACCACCCCCATGTCCACCACCCCATGTCCACCACCACCCCCACGTCCACTACCACATCCACCACCACCACGTCCACCACCACGTCCACCACCACGTCCACCACCACGTCCACCACCACCCCATCCACCACCACCACGTCCACTATGTCCACCACCACCATGTCCTCCACCATGTCCACCACCACCATGTCCTCCACCATGTCCACCACCATGTCCTCCACCACGTCCACCACCACCACCATGTCTACCACCACCCCCACCACGTCCACCACCATGTCCACCACCACGTCCACCACCACACTGTCCACCACCATGTCCACCACCACGTCCTCCACCACCACGTCCTCCACCACCATGTCCTCCACCACCATGTCTTCCACCGCCACGACCACCACCACCATGTTGACCACCACGTCCACTGCCACCATGTCCACCACCAGCCCATCCACCACCACGTCCACCACCATGTCCACCACCACGTCCACCACCACGTCTACCACCACCACATCCACCAACATGTCCACCACCACCACATCCACCACCATGTCCACCACCACATTCACCACCACCACGTTCACCACCACCACATTTTCCACCACCATGTCAGCTACCACCACCACATCATCCACCACCATGTCCTCCACCACCACCACCACATCCATGTCCACCACATCGTCCACCACCACATCCACCACCACCACATCCACCATGTCCACCACCACACTGTCCACCACATCCACCACCTCCATGTCCACCACCACCACCACCATGTCCACCACCATGTCCTCCACCACTATGTCCACCACCACCATGCCCACCAGCACATCCACCACCACCACCACGTTGTCCACCACATCCACCACCACCACATCCACCACCACGTCCACCATGTCCACCACCACCACCACATCCACCACCACGTCCACCTGCACGTCCATGACCACCACATCCACCACCATGTCTACCACCACCACCACCACCTCCACCACGTCAGCCACCTCCACCACGTCCACCACCACCACCATGTCCACCGCACCATGTCCACCACCACCATGTCCACCACCACCATGTCCACCACCACCATGTCAACCACCTCCACCACCTCCACCACGTCCACCACGTCCACCACGTCCACCACCACGTCCACCACCACCACCACGTCCACCACCACCACCATGTCCACCACCACCACCATGTCCACCACCACCATGTCCACCACCACCATGTCCACCACCACCACGTCCACCACCACCACGTCCACCACCACCACGTCCACCACCACCACGTCCACCACTACCACGTCCACCACCACCACGTCCACCACCATGTCTACCACCAACACCACCTCCACCATGTCAGCCACCTCCACCACGTCCACCAACACCACCACGTCCACCAACACCACCATGTCCACCACCAGCACGTCCACCACCACCATGTCCACCACCACCATGTTCGCCACCACCACATCCACCATGTCCACCACCACCATGTCCACCACCACCCCGTCCACCACCACCACCACATCCACCACCACCACATCCACCACCATGTCTACCACCACCACCAACACCACCTCCACCATGTCCACCAACACCACCATGTCCACCACCACCATGTCCACCACCACCATGTCCACCACCACCATGTCCACCACCACCATGTCCACCGACACAACGTCCACCACCACATCCACCACCATGTCTACCACCAACACCACCTCCACCACGTCAGCCCCCTCCACCACGTCCACCAACACCACCATGTCCACCACCACCATGTCCACCACCACCACGTCCACCACTACCACGTCCACCACCACCACATCCACCACCGTGTCTACCACCAACACCACCTCCACCACATCAGCCACCTCCACCACATCCACCAACACCACCATGTCCACCACCACCATGTCCACCACATCCACCACATCCATCATGTCCACCACCACCACGTCCACCACCACCACATCCACCACCACCATGTCCGCCACCACCACATCCACCATGTTCACCACCACCATGTCCACCACCACCACCTCGTCCACCACCCCACGTCCTCCACCACCACGTCCACCACCCCACGTCCTCCACCACCACGTCCACCACCATGGCCACCACCATATCCTCCACCACCACTTCCACCACCTCCTCCACCACCACGTTCTCCACCACCATCACGTTCTCCACCACCATCACGTCCTCCTCCACCACCACATCCTCCACCACCACATCCTCCTCCACCACCACCACATCCTCCACCACCACCACATCCTCCACCACATCCTCCGCCACCACCACATCCACCACCACTACGTCCACCATGTTCACCACCACATCCACCACATCCACCACCACCACGTCCACCACCACCACGTCCACCACCACCACGTC
Organism: Triturus cristatus; assembly: GCF_964204655.1. Taxonomy (NCBI): domain Eukaryota; kingdom Metazoa; phylum Chordata; class Amphibia; order Caudata; family Salamandridae; genus Triturus; species Triturus cristatus. Next base: position 849,281,625 of record NC_140581.1, read on the forward strand.
CACCACCACCACGTCCACCACCACCACGTCCACCACCACCACGTCCACCACATCCACCACCACCACATCCACCACCATGCCCACCACATCCACCACCACCACATCCACCACCAAGGCCACCACCATGTCCACCACCACCACCACACCCACCACCATGTCCACCACCATGTCCACCACCACAATGTCCACCACCACCATGTCCACCACCACAATGTCCACCACCACAATGTCCACCACCACAATGTCCACCACCACAATGTCCACCACCACAATGTCCACCACCACAACGTCCTCCACCACCACCACGTCCAGCACCACCACCACCACGTCCAGCACCACCACCACGTCCACCACCACCACGTCCACCACCACCACGTCCACCACCACCACGTCCACCACCACGTCCACCACCACGTCCACCACCACGTCCACCACCACGTCCACCACCACGTCCACCAGCACGTCCACATCCACCACCACTTCCACCACCACATTCAACACCACGTCCACCAGCACATGCACATCCACCACCACGTCCACCACCACGTCCACCACCACATTCACCACCACGTCCACCACCACCACATCAACCAACAAGGCCACCACGTCCACTACCACCACATCCACCGCCACCACGTCCACGTCAACCATGTCCACCACCACCACCACCACCACCTGTGACAGGTAAAGTGTCACTGGAGGGCAGGGGTAATAGGAGTGTCAACCCCGGCTGTACATGGGACATTTAAGGATGCATTGGGTGTGAGAAGACTGGAATAGGGGCTAGAAGTATTACACCAGAGCCAAGATACATTTTCAAGGGGCGCAATGTCACAGGGGCTCCTGTGAAAGCACTCGCAGCATCTCTACCTCACAGTGGCATACCTGCACGAGCCACTCACTCAAAACCAGCATTGGCATAGTCAATAGATCTCACCTGTGGGACCTTTATAGGTGTTTAGCCATGCAATACTTGTTGTTGCACCAAGGATATTGTGCTGGATAACTAAACACTTATAAGGTTCCAAAGGCAAGACCTATTGGCTATGCCAATGCTTGTTTAAAACTTGTATCAACATCACCCTTGTGACACAGGCACACTCAATGTGGATGGTAGTGTGCATGGAAAGAATGCAATAGATTCCAATGCATTGTTTATGCACATCATGACGACTCTTTACTGACTCTTGTCAGAAGAGATTGCCATCCTTTATTTGTTTGACATAATTAATACATTGGCGGGGAGTGATGACTCCAGACATTTAAATGGTGGCATGTGTATATCTGATAGAGACATCTAGCCGCAGATTCCTTAACTTAGAATATTCCCAGGTGTCAGACAGGATCCGGAAAACGTTTCCCCCAGCAGTACCTCTGCATGCCGGGAGGCGGTGTCGCCTGGCTCCGTCTTGACGTTGTCCACGAAAGTGATGTCAATGGAGCCATATAAGACCCCCCCCTCCCCCCCCCGGCATGGTGACGTCAGTTTTCTTCTTTTCGCGTCCCAACGCAGATCCCGAGAATTGGTTACCTCTGGCCTGTTTTTGTTTTTCAGCTTTCTCGACGCCTTTCGGCATCCGGGAACAGTGTGTGATGCATTCGGGCTTCAAAGCGTGTGAATCTTGTATGCGGCAGATGTCGGCAACGGATTCACACGTGATCTGTATGTGGTGCTTGGGAGAGAGCCATGACTCCGAGGAGTGCGAGGCATGCTGCCGGCTGAAGCCGAAATCCCTGCAGGAACGGCGCATGAAGTTGCTTTCCGCCCAGATGTCCCGTTCGGAGTCCTCATGCCACCAGTCTCCTTCTCGTGCAGGGCGCTCAGTTCGAGATAGGTCGCGCAGTCATTCCTGTGGACGTTGCTCTCCTGCTGCAGGTAAGCACAAGAGAAAGAAGTCAAGGAGGTCGCCGACCTCACGTGACGGCAGGCCCGATGCTCCCGGTCTTCACCGGACACTGTCCCTCAGGAGTCGAGACCCACATACCCACCATTTCCTGGAGCTGCGGCGACTCGGGGCCCAGATGGAGGCCTATTCTCGGGCCTTACTAGCCATCCTTGGGTCACCCCCTCTCCATGGCACACCTTCGGGCCCCATAGAGGGGGTAGGGGCTCAGATCGGGGCTTCGAAGGAGGTAGGTTCACCCTCGGCACCGGTCGAGCACCCTGACTCTGGTTCCAGAGTCTCTGCGATGTCGGGACGCAGCTGGAGGGGCATCCTAGACGCACGTCCAAGCCTTCCATGTCGTCTCTGCACAGCCCTGTGAGGCTCCCTGCACCAACGCTGGCTGAGGCTGCGGCGCAGTCGTCGACTCTGAGTCAACTCCGTTCCTCTCCGCAGGTTCCCACCTTGGTGGTGGTCGTGTCGATGCCGGTCCGACACCGGACAGACGAGGCTCCTTCGGGGTTCATGAATGTCGAGGCGACGCCGGTGCCATCCCCGGCCGTTCATCAATTTGTGGAGGATGTGGAGGCCGAATCTGAGGAGGCCCCTGTGGGTTTGCCGCCCCCAGGGTTGTTTCACTGTCCTTCTGGGTGGGACCCCTTGCACTGGCAGGGTCTTGAATGTCCTCAGGCTATGGAGGCCTCTCCCATTTTGGTGGCAGGATTAGCCTCATGCCGTCCCCTACGGATGACCTGTTGTCACCACCTCAAATGGCACGGTGGCTAGTGCGGCTTTTGCAAGGGCGGTTCGCAGGGCTACGGACATTTTACAAAAGCAGCCACTCTGTCTCTCTGCCTTGTGATCCTTTGCTGGATTTACTCCACCAGGGCACCGTGAAAGTTGAGCTCTTGTTGTCTTTTGGCAAGTCGTTGTGCGACGCTCTTCTTGGGACTTAGGCGAGGCCCTCTTCGGGGGACCAGGTGGATTGTGCTATTGCACATCGACATCGCCCGGCTACAGAAGACCCTGTATGTTTGTCCCTCAACCCTAGAGCTCAGGGGCTGGTGATTCAGGCGGCTTCAGTCTTGTTGCTTTCTGCCCCTCCTCCGTTACTCCCTCCCATTTGGGAATCTCGATGGTTGGAGTCGTGTGGCCGCTATGTTTTTGCGTCCACCAGTGCAGGCCTTTGATCCCTGACCACTTCTTGCGTGTTTGCATGGGCTACTTCTGCCCTTTGGGACTCGGTTGAGCGCCTCCTTCCCTCTCTTCCGGAGGGTCCTCGGACTGACCTGGAACAGTTGGTTCGTGATGGCCGCGAAATGGCACAATTTTTCATTCGGTCAGCCATGGACATCACTGATACGGTGGGTCGAGCTATGGCCCGGTCCATTTCTCTGCGCTGCCATGCCTGGCTGCGCGATGGCTGTTTTAGAGATTCACCCTTTGTTGGGGTCACCCTATTTGACAGACATGCTGACTCGGTGGTTCAACGCCTCATATCTGGATTTCCATGTGTTTCATTGTTTGTAGTCCTGGTTGTGGACTTTGGCTTTTAGTTGCAGTATTCTCACTGCTTTTTCTGGTGCTCCGTCTCTGGGTTCCAGACGTTGTTATCCGGAAGGACTGTGCGGATTTTCGCCGTCTTATCCTTCTTTTGTTACAGCTGGCCAGCTGTTTCTGCATTTCTTTTTAGTCCTCTGTCTCCGAGCTCAGCTCAAACAGGTGTCCCTTGCTTTTACAGGACTGTACCATACCCTATGTGGGGTACTTGTTGGCTATTTCCAAGGGCCACAGGGCAAGTGGGAGCTATTGGGCCCAACCGTGGGGCTTGAGACCCTTTACTCGAGATGTCCTTGAGCCTGACCTACCATGGGTACTGAATAACTTGGCCAAGTAAGTGCTATCCCACCTAGCACTTGGCTATCAGTGGTAGCACTAGCCCAGCAGTCCATGGCTCTTCAGGGGGGGGTAGGTGTTACACATACACAGGCTCACAACTTAAAGCACTAAATAACAACAATAAGGTGAATGTCCAGTCAAATACTTGCTTTTATGAAAAAAGTAGTATTTTATTGTAATTCACAAAGCATAGCATCGATGCACTAAAATAACCTCCACTGTCTCTGTAAGACAGCGCGGTAGCCTCGTCCTGGGTGCAATCCCAGAGTCCATCTGCCCTGTCTAGTAGGGTCTGTTATTCCCCATACAATTCTGGAGGTGACTTCCTGGTGCGTCCCATGCTAGCCCCATGCTGTTTGGCCTTAGAAGTTAATTCTTCATCACTCAGCTGCTAAATTAGAGCAAATTATCTGCAGGCCTAACTGGATTGAATAGTCTTACCCAAAGCAAGGACAGTGGTTAACTCCAGAGGACCGAGGTGCTCCTGCCACAGGCTCTGATCTCCAATCGCTGAGGGCCCCTGACCTCTTGTGATCATTCTCAAATGTCACACCAGCCTCCCCAGATACAGACAACATTGTTGATGTCGGATGTCCCCCGCTCGCTGCTCCGCGGTCGACAAGTGTTCCCAGTTCCCTTGGCACAAGGAGTCTGGGTGATGCCCCTGGTTCCATTGTGTCCCCTTCCGTATGCACGGTGGTCACCCACCTCAGCCTGCACGCAGGTGGAGGTGTTGCCCCTTCCCAGCACACGGGGGGGGGTCAACTCTGGCACAAGCAGAGCAGACAGTCCGACTTTCCTGGCGCACTGGGGGTCAACTGATTTGGTGCACACGGGCGCAGCAAGTACAGGTAAGAGCGGCGGGGTGGGTCTGGGGCAGAGGTAAGTCGACAGAGAACGGGATAGGGAAAATAAATAAAACCACTTAACTTGTGCTCGCTCCATCGTCGTATCGTGATTGATCAGTGCCGGCAAGCAGATGGACAACGGACTGTTGACAGTTGGAAGGTATTCAGGGAGGAACATGGAAGTGGAGAAGTGCACAAGGGAGCCAGCTGAAAATCACGCATCCTAGTAAAGCGCTTATATAAAAATAAAGTAGTGCCTGAAAAAAGTTAGTAGCCGAAGGTTACAAGTAAAGCGTCCGTGCTCCAAGGGTAGGGACTAACACACACAGAGTAAGGACGCCTACAGAAACTGCTAAATAAAAAGCAACAAATAACAGTGACAAAGAAGCCAACCAACGGTAAGCAATGGACGTCCCTTAAGTCCCCTGTAAGATAACTTAAGGTCTTGAAAGAGACAGTGTATGAGCTGTCATAGGCAAGACCTAAAAAGAAGTAGAATCCACATGCCACAAGCAAACAAAGACATAATGACTGCAACAATGGCAGTGCATTCATCTGTTTGTCTTCTTGATTAACTCTGTAAAAACTTCTGTTGTTGAACCTATCTGAAAATGTGAATGGTTCCAGTGGTAGCACTTTGATTCACCGAAATGCCAGGGGTGGCAGAAGCGACATCACATGCCCTTTGAGCTCCACTTTCACTCACACACATATTTACACATACACACAAATTCACACAAACTCTCTCACACATAAGCACACTCTCACCCGCAAGCACGCACACAACATACATTTAAAAGCATCTGCGACCCCTAAATGATCTCCATGACTTTAGTGTGTCTTGGTTTAATTATGTAAATGTTGGATAGGCATGAAAATAGAAATTGGGCCAGTGCACCCGGTAATAACCTCGGATGCATTTGCTGAGGTCACAGGAAGATTACTGCATCCCTTTGTGAAGCCTGTAAATGGCAGCGGGCATTTAAGGTTAATCCCAAACCATCCTAATTGACAGTGACATAAGGTCTGTCTGTGTGAAACTGTCTAATTGGATCACGGTGTTTCAGCTCATCCATTCACCTGAAAGGATTTCCTTTGTGAGGCAGACGCGTTTAACTGCATTGGTTAACGAAGTGTAACTGCTTCAAAGTACTGTGCTGCGCAACATAACATACTCACAGGTACTTTTAAAATATTTATGTACAGGTGTTTCTGTAAATGTTAGGGTTTATCCTGTTCAGATGAATGTATTGTAACCCAAGGACCTCACCTGAGTTTATTTGCCTACCTGTGGCTTTCTTGGATGCCTTGTGTGCATTTACCAAAAGGCACTGGTAACAGACATCATCTATGCTTGTCTAGCAAGGTGGTTGCACCTAGAAGTACTTCAACAACAACAGAGGAGGTACGTGGTAAAGGAACATGCAAACCTTGCACTTTAGGAGCTAAAATGTGGTGGCATGGTTCAGTCTAGCAAGAGAGAGTTTGATAATGCACTGTGAAGACATCCATCCATTCCCAGAAGCTTGTGTCCTGTGGGCCAGACATGGTGAGGTCAGACACAGGGACTGACAGCAATGCAGGAGCCATTCAGGCATGTGACATATTAGATCCCCAGCATGGCAGTCTCATTCACAGAGACTGAGTGACCCTTTTTTGTTGTTGTTATTGTAGACCCGTGGAGAAACGCAATCTGCTGTTTGGTGGTCCACCAATTTTTCCAATGACGTAATCCTACGAGGCTGATCAGGTTCCAGAAGGACAGTGATGCTTTTATGGATGAGACCACTTGTGCTATAAACATAGTTGAAAGATTGAGGTAGAGTGTAAGTGCGATCATGAAAATCTTGCCACATAGGTCTCCCTGCAGCACAATCTCAAAACGTCCCTTCCCAAAAAAGAGGTGCCCACCCCGGGGTGCAGTGGCGACCCTCCTCCTAACCATCTTGGTCTTCTCTCACTGCATGGACATTTCATTGTGAGTCTACCCTGTCTGACATTCATGGTCTACCGAGCGCTTCAGCACTTCTCGGTGGTAGATTACAGGGTGGAATTGTCTTCCTGTCTAATTTCACAACACCCTCAGATGTGGGTGTTGAGCTGCTTCTACAGGGGAGTCACGTACGGGCCTCTGGACCTCATTCACTTTGTTTCTGTGTGAGTGGCACCCTGTGTGTCAGTAGTGGCATCACTACAACTCGCCAGAGCTCCCGACAGCCTTTGCCTCTGCTGAGCAGCATCTTCTTCATGCATGGGCACCTCCATTGCCGCTCCTCACAGTCAGTCAGCTCTCTCCCTCGAAGTACCTTGTGGGCAGCCCCTCTTAGCAGTGTAGTTGACTCTTCCTGAGGTCACTGATCCAGAACCTACGAAGGACAATTTATGGTCAGCGCCACAACCTCCTTGTCACCACTGGCATGGGATCCCAGGCTTCTGGTCAGGAAATCTTTGCACACTTACTGGACGTTTCTGCCCATCTTTATCCCCCCTGATGCACGCTGTCATCACGTATTCCAGCATTTCAGTTCTGCGACCAGTTCTGGGTAGCTCAGCACTTTCGTGATTTCCACAGAGACTGGTCAAGCCACGGTCTTTGTTACAAGGGGGAGCTGGAAGTTTCCTCTCAGGAGCAACCCAAAGCAAGAGCACAAAGGTAAATAAGGATTCCCCCATTTAACTACCTGTTAGCCTGTGGAAAGTAGCCTCTCCCAGAGTCAATGGGCGAGGAGGGAAAGGGGAAAACTCCCTAGTTCCAATGGGACTCTCTGTCTCCTTCCTCAACACCAACAACACTGCTCTGTCTGATAAACTGAAAGGACCCCTGGTATGTTCTGGGGGATCACTGCTGCCTGGACTCTCTTCCAAGCCTCCATCCTAGGTACTACTAAAGTATACATAGTACAAGATGGAACTAATGTGGCCACAACCACACGTACCATTTACATTCCACACACATGCTCCACACACTTGGTTTTCCCCACACAAGCACTGTGTGCACATGCTGCTGCTACACACAAGTAGTTGGACGTCCAGGCTCTACAATGGGGTGTCCTAGAATAATTTGAACACCACACCGGTAGGCTGCTCTCCCAAGCAAGCAACATAGTAAAAGGCCAGTCCTGCAACAATAACCACTTCACTGCTCCAGCTTTCAGTCTTCTACAGCCCAGTGAGATGACAGTAGTCACTCTCCTTAAAAGGAAGCTGCACATGGTGTCCCCTCCCAACTACAGATCCCTTCTCTGGATCTTGCTCCATATTTGTAAAAGGCTTGAATGCACCCACCTGATCATAGTGTGTTGAGGTGGGCGGTCAAAAACGCTACAGCTTGCTATGGTGACTTTGAAGCAGGAGTGAATGGTTTCCAGAGTCACGTAGGGGACCTTTCTCCATCTCATCATCTTATGGAACCCAATTCACATGCCTTCCAGCAATTCAGCTATCCTATGCAGAACTGAGGCAATGGATACTGATGGATTTGTTTTGCCTTGCTACATGTGTATTGCTTTTGGGAGTAAGTTGATCTTCCAACCTAGATCTTTTGTGCTCTTTTTATATCACTTGATAGAACCCCAGTTTGCTTGGATGTCTTGACCATACACATGAATAGTTGCTAGCCCATTCCCAAAGGCTATAGGTAAATGAGTTATGATATTATTGAAATGTAGGGTCTTGTCAGTAGACACCTTGACATAAGGGCTTGTAGTTTTGGGGGCATTGCAGACATGACAGTTGTTTGGGTTATGCTCCTGTTATCCATTCTGTCAGTGGATTCCTCTTGGTTCTTCCAAAATATCTCCCAACAACAATTTGATGATATCATCATTTTACATAGCAACTATATGAACTATGGACAAGACCCACACCGAGGGGGTCAAATCGGGCTCTTTACTAGCATGGTTAGCCAGCCCAAGCAAACAGGGTTCACCCATCCTAGAATTAGAGTCCGGGGGAGGGGGCAGGGTATATACGCCAGAAGAGATTAACAACGCATTTGTAGGTTTCTACTTCGCCCTATACACTAGCTCGTCCACGCGTGATCTACAACAAACGCAGACATTCCTGGCTGACCTTCAGATCTGGCAGATCACGGAGGAAGAAGCCTTGGGGGGGGGGGGGGGGGAACATAACTACCCATGAGAAAGCTGCTACTAATAAACACATGCAAAAGGAACTATTGATGGACAGAATGCAGAACAATGTCATACATTCACCCCAGTACAGAGATCTGGGCCTAAATCCATCGTTTTTTTGCTCACCATGCCATTCCAGTTTGGACCCAGCCATATGCAAATCAGTCTTGACCCTGTGCCCAATGGGAACAGTCCATCCCAAACTGCCAGGCCAGGTCCTCCCTGGACTGGAAACAAGCATCCTAGGACCGGTTTCGGGGTTTCACCCCTCTTCAGCCAGGATAGCTTGATTCCAGTGGCATGGAGAGCACGGGACTCACGTCTGAGCATACCCGTCCATAATAAACACATGGCACATGATAAAACCCCAGGCACAGATGAGCTTCCTGTTGAGTTCTACTCCACATATTCAGCTGAACTAATCCCTCATCTCCTGGTGCTTTATGAGGCGGCTAACGAGACACGCTCTCTACCAGGCACCATGAGGAAGGCCATTATAGTCCCCATTTTAAAACCAAATAAAGCCCCCCATGACAAAAAAGCTTCCCGTCCGCTATCAATGCTCAACATTAATTATAAAATTCCAAGCCGAATCCTCACCACCCAGCTTCTGCCCCTCATGACTACGCTAGTGCACAAGGACCAAGTTGGGTTCATCCCGTCACGCAGTACAGCAAGGAATATTAGACGCTTACTAACCATACTAGAGGCATATGAGAGGGACCAAGAACAAGCAGCGATTTTCGCAATAGATATAGAGAAAGCTTTTGACAGCCTAGAATCGCCCTACTTGTATGAAGTAATGAGAAATATGGGATTAGGGGAGGGGTTTATTAACTGGACCAGACTCCTATATATTAGACCTACTGCCAGGGTACACACAGGAAGAACAGTATCACAGAGCTGGCCAGTGGAACGTGGCACCAGACAGGGATGCTCACATTCCCCCCTCTTGTTTGCCCTGGCTATGGAGCCTCTTGCCATCGAAGCTAGAACAGGGCACTCATATGAAGGACTGAGGGTTGGACAAGTCTACCATCATATGGCACTATACGCTGATGATCTGCTGTAATTTCTGAGGAGGGGTGACGGGGACTTAGCTGGGTGCTGGAAAGGTTTGGCTCTATATCAGGACTTAAGGTGAGCTGGCCAGAATCCTGACTTTTCCCGATGATGTGAACGGGTCAACCCCGAGGGACCTTGCATGACTGCAATGGGAGCCTAATTGCCTACCATATCTGAGAGTCCACATCTACCATACCTGGCCAGATCTTTATGAGGGCAACAAAGGGAGGGATTTCTGTGGTTTGTGTATGGCTATGGACTTCTGGCGGACCGTTCTACTAGCTGGTTGGATTGCACTTCTTAAAATGGTGGCACTCCTCTGCCTGCTGTACTACTTTATCGCACTCTCAATATGGATCCCAAAGGCATTTTTCAGAGACCTGGACTCCCAGATCCGGACATTTATTTGGGGCTCGGGATGAGGTAGGGTTGCCCTCACACTAATGCACAGAGCCGTGGCTGAGGGTAGGTTGGCGTCCTTGGACTTTGAGACTTACTATATAGCGGCTCAACTGCAGTAGCTGGTGCGAAGTATAGCTCTAGAGCGACGACAGACGAAGGCACCAAGACAAGCTAAATCACTGTTTCCTGACCTACTGCGGAGTTTCTCAAGGTGAACAGACCAGCAAGGAAGGACCCCCAAGAACTAAAAGTACAAGCCAAATGCTGGCACTGGGGACTGCAGAGAATGGGAGTGCGGATTCCATACTCACCGGACATCCCCCTAGATATGTTAAAGCACTCCCACACAGAAGTAACTGGCGAGGCATGGATGGAAGCTGGGGCAACAGCAATGGGTGACCTTTACAGAGACACTGAGGGCCTCATTTATGAGACTCCTGGCGCCACCGGAACCTCACTTTTTGTGACATTCCGTGGCGCCGAAGCCTCTTTGATATTTATCAGGCAGCACTAAGCCACTTTTTTTTTACTTAATGCTGCCTGATAAATATCAGTGCCTTTAAAGCAGTGTTCTGCGCTAAAGTTGGATTATGGCAATTCCCTTTATTTGGGTGCCAATAAATCCTGTATTCAGCGCCTTCAGAGAATACAAAATGCAGCAGCCCGTACTCTATTGGCACTGCCGAAAACATGTTCTGTGTCTAGGTCCCTAACAAAACTACACTGGCTACCAGTGGAGAAAAGAATTCAGTTCAAGACCTTCTGCGTTGCCCATAAAATCCTAACTCAACAAGCCCCCCCGGTTTTATCTGACCTGCTAACACGGTATGTCCCAAGACGCTGCCTGCGGTCAACGGGCCAAGCGCTGGCATTCACCCCCAGAGTTCTGAGAGCCAGAGCTGGTGGGCGTTCTTTTAAAGTTCTAGTGGCGAGACTCTGGAATTCCCTCCGGGCTGGTATTGGAGGGATTAGAGAACACCTAGCTTTCGGGAAAGCTATAAAGACCTGGCTCTTCCCAGCGTAACTGTCTTCTTCCTACCGGGCTGTCACATCGTGCGGGTAATGCGGAGATAAAGCTGGGACGCCCCGTTGCTGGGGCAGCTATGCGCGGTACAAATCTGTTTAATAATAATAATAATCCAATCTTTCTTGTGTGTCCCATCATATTTTTATATCCCATTATGTTGTTCTGCTGTTCCAGAAGACAGCTTTGTGGATGGCTGAAGTCTGGAAGAAATACTCCTCTTCATCTATAAATTTCATGGCTCTCTTGCCGCCATCACAGGTGTGTGGTTTCTGGCTCACTGGGTTCTTGTACAGGCCCTTGCTGCCTAAATCAGCAATTTTGGAATCCTGTTCCACAATTAACTACCATGAACAGACTACATATCCAAGGACTGCTTACTCCACTAGGAAAACAAGCTTACAACAAGTTAAAATAATTGGTTAAAATAATATAGAAAACAACATAACATAAACGCTTTCGTGAACCTTTAGGTGCTGCTTCATACTGAAAGAGGTGGTGCTGTAAGACACATTGTAAGCTTCACTTTTGACTCCAGTCAAAAATTTATTGATTCTATCTTCACTAGAATTGGCAACACTGAAGAACATCAGCAATTTGCACATTCTGCTGTGAATTTTGTATTGTTCAACGATTTCTATGTCAGGTGAGATCAATTTCTTTTGTGTTTATTTTATGCTGAAAAAATTCATACATCTCAGTAAGTTAGTTGAGAATAAGCATTACTAAATATTGGTCCAAACTTGTTTAGTATAAGTATAGGTTATGTAACATTTTTCTCGAGTTTGCATGTTATCAGGTTTTTTTCAAATGTTTTTGAAGAATCATATACCAATTCAAGTGTTTCTCACCTAAGGAAATATGATTGCTTAAGAGCTTTTTGCAGACCAGAATTGTGGTTTTATTACATGCCAAAAAAGGAACGTCAGAAAAGAAAACATTGCAGAACTTCAACAAGCAAAACAATACATTTAAAAAAATCAGCAACCAAAGAAATGCAAACGTAATGAGGGGTGTTCCAGTGCTCGACATATGCCATTAGTGTCCATACACACCTTCACAAGGACAATCGAGGCCCATTTTTTCCACTTGGTCCTGCAGAATTTCCTAATGCAAGCCCACTCATCAGCCCCTCTAGCTTTTTGGTTTTACTGCTTTGGTATCTGTTGGAAAGACAAGGTATCTGTGGATAGAAGTATCAATATCAGAAGAACAAGGTACATACACTCTTATTTTTCCAATCAATCAAGGATTATCCTCGTCTGAGGGCATGAAAGATTTCAAGGGAAAACCAATATAATTGTGTTGGGAGGTGCTTCTATACAGCTCTGTGTTACACTTCTGAAGGCAACGAAAGGCTGCCCTGGAGGCTGATGTTGTCACTTACCAGCGTGTGGGAGCAATTGCTATGAAAAAGTTCTGGTTCCAGTTTGTACCTGAATACATTCAAAAGGTGAGGAACCAGGGGGTTAGATATCAACTAGAAAGAGCATTACTGACAGAAAGTAACTTGTTCCACATTTTATCTCCAATACACACATTTCTTACCATTGGAACGCATAATATGCACTAAAATTAACACTCCAGGAGCTGTATAAGACTTTTTAATGGCTCTATTTCACTTTTTAAATGAATAACACAAAATGTAAAGGATTTATAAAGGCAAACTACCTACATTTGCCACTCTCATTTCTACTTTATTCAAGGATTTAATAAGATTACATTCTCCTATATGCTTATGATAATATATAGAACTGCATGTGTTTTGGCAATCTTCTACGGTCTTTTTCACAAATAATATCTTATAATTAACAATAATGTAAAACATCACACAGAATATTTAGGTCTGATTTGTCACTGTAAGACGGACACTTTGTCACTAGCAGGGCAGTGCAGGGACTGCCACCCATCACCCCGAAAATCAACTATACATCTTAGTGTGTGATGTGCCTATGCAGCTATATTGACTACCTAGAAATTGGGTGGCACACACAATTGTGTGGATAGGAAATGATTCACCACGCTCTCGGCCTCATATGCGGCGCCACGTGTGTTTGTGGGAGGGGTAGGGGCTACATGCCTCTTCACACACTGAGTCAAATATGGAAAACAAACTTGTGTATGTAAGCACATCTGCGGAGTCCACCAGAACAGTTTGATACATTTGAAAGCAACCATTCCAAATAGCAAGCAACCAAATAAATTCTAGGGAGAGCGTGGCCAGCACGATGGAAGATAGGGTGTGATATCAGAGTTCTCTGCCTGGGATTACCTGCACTGCATCCATCATTCTACTCCCTATTAAACACTGTCGGAGTAATTTTGAAGGGAGAATGCTTGGAGAGGCTGACCCTGGATTGCCCAGTGCACAGCACAGAGCATGCCACCCACTGAGGTGTCGGGGCTCCTTGTGGATGACCCTGTGACCACTGCAAGTGGCTGCAGGAAGGGACACTGGCTAAGGCAGGAGCCACTGAGGTTCAGGCTGCCCATGTGCATATAGATATACCTGGGCCATGTCTGAGGCAGCCGAGTGCATCCGCAGTGCCGTGGTCCTTAAGGGGTGCGTGGAGGTGGTGACCGGCAGGACCTTTGTCTCTACAGTAATCCTGAGGCAGTGACAAAGAGAGCGGTCCTTGACATTTAATAGCTGACTGTGGAGGCTCCCTGACGCTATTGGTGGGCCCAGTGCTGGTGGTTGAGGGGTTCATGTGGACCATGCAGTGACAGAATCCAAATGCAACCACAATACATCGAGGAGAGCTTGCAGGCCCACAACCGTCCTAACAGCCATACAGGGGTTCGTGAGTGGAGAGAGAAAAAGATCCGACACAACTGTAGCTGAACAACTGAGCAACAGAATAGACAACTCGGGGATTCCTCACAAGGGCCATTGTATTTGAATCAAATCAATCAATACAACTGCTCTCGTGTAGTGACGTAAGACAACAATATATCTAAATTAACTCAGATTGCAGTATCCCTCAAGGTTCCATCCTAGCACCCAGTCTTTTCAACTTATATGTAGAGCCTTTGTCTGAAATCTGCCAATACATTGTGGTGTCCATTCACCAGTATGCAACTGACACATATATTTACTTTAAAACCACTTCTGTTTATGACATTTGCTCTTCCTGTGCCACCCTGCTGAAAATATTCTGGATATTGGGAAATTGCCCAACACTAAAACTACAAAAAAACAAGCATTGGCATAGTCAATAGGTCTCGCCTTTGGGACCTTATAAGTGTTTAGCTATGCAACAGTTGGTGTTGTTGCGCCAAGGATATTGTGCTGCATAACTAAATACTTATAAGGCCCCAAAGGCGCGACCTATTGGCTATGCCAATGCTTGTTTTTCAAGTGTTGTGCACTGTATATATATTTCTCCACATTATCTCACTTGGTCATTTTTGCACTATGCGGCTCCATGTAGCACCTATGTATTCTATTGAAATTGTCGTATAAGGATTTTTGAATATGATTGATCCACCATTAAAACTGATTTTTCGTTCTTCTGCCACTTTCCTTGTGAGTAGAAATGTTCTTTACTACACAGTTATTTGCCTATAATTGAATGCCATTGAAAGGCATTTTTAGCAGTATTGGCTTCCTTGCACCCTGTTTTCACCAGTTTTACTTTTACCCCCTGGTGTTTCAAGGGATGGAATGTAGACGGCAGCAGTGAAAGTGGTGTATACAGGGTGGCAGGTGAAAAACTAAACTTGTACTATAAAGTAAACCATCAAATTAAGGGTGTGTTTAAGTGGAAGCTAGCGATTTCGCATGGGAGGGTTTGAATTGCTAGTTTTAAATCAAGGACCTCCTCACCCCCTTCCAAAAGTGTATTTTTAAAAGTCCCAATGACTTGATGGTGTCAGACCACGTGGGATCAGTTTAATTTCGCAATGGGGACAGGCCAATGTCATGTGATCGTTGGAGCTGGGCCTCCCTTAAGCGTGCATCATTTACACACTACGGTCTTGTAAATGAGGGCATATTTGTTAGTGAATACTCCGTCATTACCACTGTGGTATGCCTTTCACGTATGCACGTGTAAATGTATTATAGTGATTATAGTGCGTATTTTCATAGTTAAATTCTGCATCTGTCTTCCTCAAACTGCATTTTTGCTCACAGGATGCTGTCTTGTAAATGGGGCCACATGTGATTATGAACAAGAATCCTTTACCTAACTTGCTCTTATGAATCAAAATTAAATCTTTTATTTTGCTATTTCTTCTCCCATGGAACTATGTTATGCACCTGGGAGCCGTCCCGAAACATTATATCAGTTTATTTAATAATGTTATACAGCGCATATCTATTATCAACGGCATTGTCATTTCAGCAGAAGCGTCCTTAACAAGAGGGTTGTGTTTTTTTTGGGAGGAGTGTCGGAATGGATTACAGAAAAATGATTGGGGGACATGTTATGGGACGGCGCACTATGTAATTGGGTTTGTTTCATGTTACATTAGGCGCAGTTGCACAACTGCATGGATGCGCATATTGCATTTGCAAGTGAGCTAGTTACGTGAAATACCTACAGTCACACGGTTTAATGATTTAAGTCGCAAAGCAGCCGGGATCTGAGGACCAGATCCGAAGTCTCCCAGTTCGAATGTCGACAACTCGCACAAGATGAAAAGCGTAGAATGCTCCCTAGAAAAACGCAGTGAAGAATGTTTTAATGTTAACACATACAGTTTAACAAGCGCGCGCCTCGCGCTAAAAGTGGGAGGGGTGGGGGGAGTGCGACAGCACACAAAGCGTTTCCCTTGCGGGAGCGAGCCAGGGGCACCATGTGTTTGTAAGTTAATTACAAACATATGGTGTCAAGCTTGCTCCCACAAGGCAATCACCACACGTGCACGCACTGCCATTGAAGGCAATGGAATGCGTGCACATTTTCGGCTGAAGCGATTGCTAAAGGTTTTTGTTGCCTACGCAGCGCGCGCTGCATAGGCGAGACCTAATGAATTCAGACTGTTCTCAAGAAATCCTTCTGTTCAGACTAAATCAACACCCTAACCTCCCTAGCTTCTTTCCGTCATTCTTTCCCACCATCTCCTCTCTTGGATCACATTAGACTGATAACTATATGAAGTAACGATGGTTCGACACAGTGGTGGAGTCACATTAAAAAGTATTTATATAGGGAGTACAGTGAGCCGTCCTGACCGGCAGAGTCAGAGGCACAAACAGCAACTGCCTCCAGTGAAACACTCGTGGCATCAGACTTGTGCCCTCTCCCAACACTCTAAGGGGCATATCAACAAGGGCTTTATCTCTGCTTTTTTGGCTTTAAAAGCCAAAAAAGCAGAGATAAAACTAGCACCCTATCAACAACAGGGTGCTAACATGCAAATTTGCATGTTAGCACCCTTTTACTCTACGCTTCCCCTAGCATCTCTAATGAGATGCAAAGGGGGCGTTCCAGAGTAAAATAATAGGAGAAATGTCGCTAAGCGACATTTCTCCTATTATGAAGAATGTCGCTAACCCTGTTAGAGACAAAAAAAGTAGCGCTAACCGCGGTTAACGCTGCTTTTTTACGTCTGGTATTTTTCAGACTTAGCCATGATATCCTATAGAAGGAGGATATCATGGCTAAGTTTGTCTGTCCCTATCAACAAGGTAACGTTAGATTATCGCTGAGTTTCCAGCGATAATCTCACGTTAGCCTGTTAGCGTGAGGATTTTTATCGCTATTGAGATAAGCGTTGCTAATAGCACGCTATCTCAGCGATAAAAATTCACGCTAGCCGGCGATAATTATCCTAGCGCTAAGTGCGCTTAGAGATAATTATCGCAGGTTGTTGTTGATATGCCCCTAAATGACATCAGCCTTCTTCACATTCTACCGGCATCACCACACCTCCCTCTTTTGATAAAATAGACTAAATAGTTCCAAATATACATACTCCCATTGAATGGGGAAAACAATAAAAAAAAAGAAAAGAGAAATAAATAGTTATGATTATGCATACAAGTTCTAAAACATAAAGCATGACATCATGACAACAAAGCAACTTCGAAAAAGCAATTCGACATAATCACGTAATTTGCTGGGTCTAACATGAACCCTTGTGCTTTTCCTGTTAGCTTTCTCTGCATCACAGACACTTGTGGAAGTATCGCTCTCCTGGTGCACATCCCAAGATGCATCAACCATCTTGAGACGCACACAGGTATCTCGTGCTACACAAGACGTATTCCACCAGTTCCCATTGGACAATTTGACAGCATTTCTATGTACTTAAACAACCTGTTGGGGCTCCATAAATTTAGAAAGACCTTTTCTCACGAAATCGGTTTTTTTTGACTCTGACCCAATCCCCGATATTCAGTCTATATGTCTCTCTACTAGCTGTGGATTCACAATTCTTTAAGCGAACATCGGTTGACTTACTGTTAGCTAACTCCCACACACATTTCATATTGCAGCCATCATGAAAGGTCTTAACCAGGTGAGAGGGTGCTGCTTGGGAGCTGCGGAGGGAGGTGACACGACAGAGATACCTTCACCGCCTGTGAAGTGCTGGGGGCGGGCCGAGCAGCTGGTGTCAATTCGAGGCCCCGGCTGTGAGGCCTACCCCCGGAGACGCTGAGACGCGGCCGCTCTTCCCGATTTTAGACCCGCCATAGAGAACAAAGAGGGCACCTCTCTACCACAACAGTAACAGCTGGCACTGGACCCACACTATCCTTTGACTTCCTTGAGCCCCTAAGCAAGATACTAGTGACGGTGGGGCTAGGAAGTGACCAGGCAGTTCTGCAAACTCGAGGCCCAGGCTGGGAGGCCTATTGGCGACCACAACAAACTCAGATCGTGACAGTGGACTCTAGGTTGCCTCAGCGACTATAGGAGATGTTGGACCCTTAACCTCCATTCACGGAAGCGATAGTGGGTACGGCTTGGCGATCCGGCCCCCAACATCCTCTGGCCTCCTTAAAAACCCCTCTGTAAGATACCGCTGTGGAAGGCACAGTAACGACCCAGGGCTCGATCAGCTCCTTCGGGGTCCAGGAAGTGGCGGAGAAGGGGATCCCACCCTGATAGACCAACTTGCCAAGCGTCCGAAATATTGTTCCCTGCAGTGAAGACTTTAGACATTACTGAGTCATAGACTGCGCACAACTTGGCCCAATAGCGGAACTGACTCATCCTGTGGTTTGGAGACGATCCAATTCCCTTCTTTTCTAGCAGACCCACCTGGAACACCGACAGGCCTGCGGAGAGCAGCCCTTTCCTCCGCACAGGCGATGGCAATTATGGGTGTGTTTTTCCATATCGTTGCACTTCCCTGTCTCCTACGCATCAAAAATGGCCAACAACAAAGGAATCGAATCCTAGGCCCAAAAACAACTGCCAAAGTTTGCCTGGACCAAGCAAGTAGAGGACACCAAAATGACGCCAGGTGATGATCCCAAAACCTCACAACTTCGCCCTCCAGCTAAAAGCCTCACCCTTGAAGACGTCATGGAGGCCATAGCAGGTGTACGAACCTCTTTGGATGACTATGAAGGGAGGGCGAGACGGAATAACATCCGTATCCTAGGGGTGCCTGAACGAACGGAAGGACCGGCCATGGACCTCTTTGTGGAAGACTTGGTGCTCCATAAACTCCAACCCAAACGTCTCTCCAGCTACTTTTCCATCGAACGGGCCCATAGGGTTCCCGGGGGGTGTCCAAAGCCTGGGGCTTCTCCCAGGCCCATAATTGCAAGAGTCTTTAACTTTTGCGACAGGGATGTCATTTTACAGACAGCCCAGGCCGGACCTCCACTGAAACTTGACAATGCCAACGTTACCTTTTTCCTGGACTTCGCGGTTAAAGTTCAGGCACAAAGGCGCAGCTTCACAGCGGTTAAAAAAGCACTACGTGAAAAATTCATTAAGTACTCCATGCTGTTCCCGGCTAAACTTCGAGTAGAATCTGAGGGTAAGACATTTTTTTTGTCCAGGTAGGAGGCCTGGGAGTGGCTGGAGGGATGGCGTCGAGTAGGGAAACCGTCGGATGGCCGCAATAACAGGGTCCCCAACAATATCCAGCGTGCCCCTCCTGCATCAAGAGAGCATCACCCAGAAGAAGACTCAAATGGGACACACTGACTCAGGCCGCCGGATCTTGTTTGCTCTTACCAACATTTCTTGGTCATGTATGTATCTTCCAGTTCCAAGACTTGCGACCTACGTGAGACAACTCTTTAGATGATTGTTGACATTAAGTTCAAAGCAGAACTGATGGCACCGGGCTTACGCCTCAAAACTTCAACGCTGACACGAAACTTACATGAGGATTAAACTAGAATTGATTGCTCTTAAGTTTACTATGAATATACCACGTTGACAAGGCGAGGGGTGGAGGTAGTTAGCCAGGCACCTCACACATGGAGGGGTGGGCGACAGGCACTCTGCCTTGTTGGGGAGTGGATAGTTCAAATTCCACTGGCAGGGAGGGTAGTTGGTGATTTCAATGCTATAGTTTTCTTTGCACAGGGCATCCGAGTGAACCTAACTTCGCTAGACCAAAATACTAGACTACCGCTGTCACCTATACACTTGGGGGGTGGAACGGGGGGGGTTCCGCCAACACTGTTACCCTGTACCACTCATCGGACTGGGGTTCGACATGTATGCCGCCAACAGTTGCGCTGCGTCCCCCTTTAGCTCTTCTCAATTACCCGACATGGCAGACACAAGTGATGTGAGGCTATCAATACTGACGTGGAATGTTAATGGCCTAGACAGTAAAATAAAAAGGGGAGTGGTCCTGCAGTACCTTAAGAGACAATCGCCAGATTTTATACTATTGCGAGAAACCCACCTGGTGGGTAACAGTTGCAAGGCTCTCCACAGGTGGGGATACAAGCTTGTGGCCCTTGCAGGGTTTACGTCTGGGACTCGAGGCACGGGTATCCTAATACGTAAAAATCTAGCCCTTACTCCTACCCGTATATGGGCTGACCCACAGGGCAGATTTGCTGTATTGGAGGCGCTCTGGGAGGGTAAGCCATTGAATGTAATATCAGCCTATCTTCCACCTGCGTTGGGAAAGACAGCATTACAAGACCCGGGCAAGATACTGATAGATCTCCCCCCTGGTACTCTTATATTAGGAGGGGACTTTAACATGGTAATGGACGAGGAGCTAGACAGACACCCCCAGAAATTGTCTCCCCGACGTAGAACACACATGGCCGACTTCACCCAAGCACTGGGACTTGCTGACATTTGGTGTACGCTGAATCCCGCTATAGTTCACTACACACACTATTACAACGCACATAAAACTATGTCCTGTATTGACTCATTTTTTATGTCCCTTGCAGACATAGGTCACTTCCAACATCCCCAAGGGCTCCCCAGAGGTATCTCCGACTTTTCCCCACTCAGGGTTGAACGTACTTTTCACCAGCACTATACCCGAGGCCCCATAATCATTAACCCATGGCTCCTTACAATCCCAGATATTAAAGACGACCTTGCTGAGCACACAGACCATTACTTCACTGAAAATATTGGCTCCGTCGATACGGCAAACACTATATGGGAGGCCTATAAGGCAGTAATTAAGGGGCGTGCCCTAGAATTCAAGATCGGGTATGTCCGAAACCAAAATACACACTTGACACAACTTGAAAGTGACTTTCTCCTACTAGAGACCAAACATTATACCTCTCCCACTGAAGCCACAGCACACAATCTCTGGAATAAACAACTAGAATACAAAGCCCTAGCACATGAAAAAACCCAGGCAAGACTCCTTCATACACGCCATAGAGTGTACGAGCTTGGAGAAAGAGCCGGCAAAATGCTGGCGTGGCTAGAACGGTGGGATCAAGCAGCCCGATGGATCCATGAAATCTTAGTTGAGGATGGGAGGCGGGTAACGGACCCCCGGGATGTCGCGGAAACATTTGCAGACCATCTGGAGGCAGTATATACCTCCAAGACCACCACCTCCTCCGACGACTCATGTCAGCTCTTAGAGGAAATAGACATACCTACACTTTCGGACAGTGACAGGGACGATCTAGACGCAGACATAACAACAGAAGAGATCTGTAAAGCTATCTTTGCCATTAATTCGGGGAAGGCAATGGGGCCTAACGGGATTCCGATTGAATTTCTCAAGGGGATGGCCCTTCAAGTGGCTCCACATCTAAAAAAACATGTATGACGGGAGTCTGGAGCAGGGTAGCCTTCCCTTGGATCAAAGGCTAGCTTCTATAGTTGTCATCCGCAAACCGGGTAAATCAGCAACCAACTGTGGCTCATATAGGCCCATCTCTTTAATCAGCTCAGAAGCCAAGGTATTAGCGAAACTTCTCGCATCTCGTCTGATCGCAGTCCTCCCGTCCCTGGTCCATGAAGACCAATCAGGGTTTGTACCGGGCCGAAATACCGCTTTAAACATTTGTCGTGTCCATAATGTCCTGCGTAGACAGCCGTACCTGCAGGAAGACACGGTTATACTGTCACTGGATGCCACCATGGCGTTTGATTCGATAGAATTGCAGAGGTTTGGTTTTGGTCCACTATTTTGACAATGGGTCGCACTGCTCGACACTAAGCTGCTAGGTCAAGTCAGAGTAAACAACCACACGTCACGTACATTTGCTTTACAGTGAGGGACCTGACAGGGTTGTCCCCAGTCCCCCTTACTGTTCACGTTGACTCGAGCCTTTAGCACACTGGATACGGCGGGATGTTTCGACCAGAGGACTGCGATGGAGCGAAGACAAAGAAGACAAAATATTGTTATACGCTGACGATATCCTAATATACTTGGCATCCCCTCGGGCCGCTATTAACAGCTTGCTTAACGTCATCACTAACTTTGGCAAGTATGCAGGTTACACCATCAATTGATTAAAATCTGTACTATACGTTCTACACGGCCCTCCACCTCGGTTACCTCGTGGTTACACGATTGAATTGGCTACTGAAGGTTTTAAGTACTTGGGCATTTTTATTACACCTGATCCCACAACATTTTATGATCAAAATCTTCTAAGCCCCCTCAAGCGGCTACAAGAAGACGTAAAACACTGGAGGTCGCTGCCCCTGTCCCTCTTAGGAAGGGCAGCCTTATTTAAAATGCTTGCACTCCCTGAATTTTTATGCGCATTTCAAAACTGCCCATTCCCGCTTGCTGACAATTACTTTACCACCATTGAAGAGGAACTCTGTACCTTATTATGGGACGGGAAGACACCTTGTATCGCCCTCCAGAAGCTCACCAAGGGGTGGTACAATGGGGGGATTGCCCTTCCGGATCTACACCTATATTACTCAGCCTCACAACTGGTGGCCATCAACCACTGGATTTGTGGCTTCCTGTCGAACCCGTCTTTCCACCTAGAACAATATTAAACAGGGCGGAGGGGTATTTAGGTGCTCTCTACAGTAAGGTCTGAAGAGGCCGGTACCTGGGGCCTATGTCATAAACTGTAGCCATTTGGGATAAGGCCACTAAGCACCTAGGATGGGCGGATAAACTCACAAAAGCTACTTCGTTGTGGTCCTGTCAGTGGCTAGGATCACTCTGCTATCACACAGGATTTGATAAATGGGACTCCATTGGCATATACAATATAGGGGACCTGGTCAGCAAGGGAAAACTTCTCACATTCAAGGAACTGCAAACCAAACATGCTCTTGCACCAGGAGAGGTTTTTCGATATTTGCAGATCAGACACGCTCTTCTCACAAACATTCCAGACCTACCCTCCTTACCAGATTCCTCCCTTTTAGAGGACCGCCTGGTCTCAGAGCCGCTCTTGACAATTGCTATCTCCTGCACCTACCATAAACTCTGTAACAATTTACCTGATTCCTTCCAGACTCTTCGAGACCGCTGGCAAACAGACATAGGGCCAATGGGTTACGAGGATTGGCAAACAGCATTAATGTCCCCCAGGGAAACGGCGATAAATCACCACTTTTGCCTTATACAACTAAAAATACTACACAGGTCCTATCTCTCCGGGGTACTCCTCGCCAAAATAGGTAGCCGTCTGGATGCGTTGTGCCTTAGAGACTGCGGCCAAGACAGCACATTTTATCATATTCTGTGGGACTGTCCCAAGATACGTCCTCTGTGGAGTAGTGCAACCAAAAAAATGAGGGATACACTGGGCAAACACCTCCAATTATCACCGCGACTGGGGTTTCTAAATATATGGGAGGCCACCGACCTGACAGAAATAGAGCAACAATTGGTGGCATTGGGGTACCTATTGGTGAAACGGGCTATAGCTATGCTCTGGGGATCCAACTTACGGCCATTGACGGTTGGATTGGAGGCGGAGATGGATAGATGCATGATTGTGGAGAAGGAGTTCTACAAACAGCGGGCTGCCCCAAGAAGTGGGACAAGAAATGGGGAGGATGGAATGCCTTTAGGGGGTAGGTTTGTACTTCACCAACAGAGGATATGGCGATGAGGAAAAATCGAAACAGTGACCTTCCAAACCATTAACTATATGTAATCTGTAAATATATTGATGTACTATAGTGCACGACAATTGGAATGTAATATGGTATGGCAATGATAACTCTGTGCTTCTACTTTAATAAAATTGTTCTTTTAAAAAAACGAGTAAACCTGTGTAGAAACCCTTCTTCCCCTCATAAGTTCAAATGGACTGATATTAGCAGCAACATGCGGTGAGGTGCAGTATGACCAAACCAAGTTTTTTAAAGCTTAGAGAACACAGCCCTTGGTCCTATAGGCTGCTTGTACACATTCCGCAACTACTGTGTTAAATTGCTCCGCCTTGCCATCACTTTGCGGGTGATAAAGGGGAGTTCTAATATGTTTAATGTTTAATACCACAAGTGCGTAAAAATGAGTTCATCTCTTGCGAGACAAATAGAAACCCATTGTCCGTTAAACTCTCCTCAGGATAAACTTCTCTAAGGAAACTTTTGTTTAAGCAATTAATCACACTCTTTGAAGTGGGGATACTGATCGACTCCACTTCAACCCACCTGGACAGAGGGTCTACTAGGACCAGGAAATATCTCATATTAGCAGGTAGTATGTGGAACGGTCCTAGGAAGCCCATCCCTAATCTTTGCCAAGCCCTTTCAGGCATAAAACAGGAGACTCGACCACCCCCTCCAAAACCAAGGTTTTGTCACTGGCATTGCATCGCAATTCATCAATCTGAGTGTCCATCATTGGCCACCAAAAGTCAGCTCAGACCTTCCTTTTAGTAATGGTGGAACCTAAATGACCCAGATGGGCTGCTGAAATTATCTTTTGCCTAAAACATTCAGGTGGGACTAGTTTATCCCCTCTTACTACTTTGCCACCCTCAACGGATAATTCATCAGAAATGTTCTAATACATCTGTAGCTCTGGCGAAAGATTCTTCTCTTTGGGCCAACCCTTTCTGATCAAGGACACAACGTCATTCAGGATAACATCTTTATCCACTGCAGCTATCCAATCATTTTCAGCAAGAGACCGATTGCTATCATTAATGCAGGCCACAAAAGATTCCTCAATTTCAGTTTCCCAGTCTTGTTCCTCTGTATCAACAATTGGAAGTCTAGACAGACAATCTGCCCTATTCTACAGTAAAGGTGTATTCCAGAAGCTTAGCAGACAGTCTTGCCAAGCGAGCAGTGTTGCGTTTCACTTTCCTGCCAGATAAAATATCGACTAGTGGTCGGTGATCAGTCTTTAAAACAAAAGAATCTGCCCCACAAAAATTGCTTACATTTCTCTACACTCCATACACATGCTAATAGTTCTTTCTCTATTACAGAATACTTTTGTTCTACATGATGTAGCTTTCTCGCTGCAAATGCTACTGTGTGCTCTTTACCTTCCTCATATTGTGAAAGTACTGCCCCCAGACCATATTCACATGCATCAACAGTAACAACAATTTGTTTCCCTTCTGCAAAGTGTTGCAAAGCTGGGGCTTTAATAATGTGATCTTTAATCGCTTGAAAACCTCTTTCACATTCCTCAGACATCAAAAAATGTTGCTCCCTTCTTCAATAATGCCCTGAAACGCTCAGTTATCTTTGCAAAATCCTTCATAAACTTGGCATAAAATTCACACATACCTAGAAAAGACATAAGCTGTTCTCTATGTTGTGGCGCTGGAGCTTCAGCAATGCCTTTGACTAAACCCAGTCTGGGTTTTATGCCATGCTCAGAAACAATATGACCTAAATACTCTATTTCTTTTACTTTAAAGGTACATTTGTTTTTTTGTAAATTTACGCCTCTATTTTCTAGAATTGTGAACACCTCATCAATAATAATGTCATGTTCTACTTCTGTTTTCGAAAAAATTAATATGTCATCTTGAAACACTACTACGTGGGGATTGTCCTGAAACATTTCAGTCATGAGTCTCTGAAAAACGGCAGCTGCCAAAGCCAATCCAAAGGGTAGATGGCAAAATTGAAAGACGCCATCTGGAGTTACAAAAGCCGTGAGATGGTAGATTGAGGATCTAACACCACTTGATATGCGGCTTTAAGATCCAACTTAGTGTACCAACAAGAAGATCCAACTTTGACAATCAGATCCTCAATTCGTGGTAGGGCAAAATTGTCAACCAAATGGCATTGTTCAAGCTTCTTAAGTCAACACACATTCTCAGTTCCCCAGACCTTTTCTTTGCAGGAACAATGGGTGAAAGCCACAGGATTGCATCAATCACAAAGTCCCTTCAAGTGCTTAGACAAATCAGCTCTAATACTGAGTGGCACATTGCACAATTTGTGCTTAACTGGACTGGCATTTTCCTTCACTTTGGTGATATGTTGGAAATCAGTTACCTTGCCCAACCGATCTTGAAACACTTTTTCAAACTTATGCTCCCACTTACTCGCTATATCAGTGCTGGTCAATGAATTTATATCCTTTTTTTCTATGAAAACGGGTTCATCCAAACCCGGCTTTATAGTTAAGCCAAATTCAGCCTGGTGTATCAAACCAAGAACATTGATACCCTTCTTTGCCACATAAACTTTGCCTTTAATGACTTCTCCCAAAACACTGATAGTGGCCCAGAAATAACCCAGCAACTCAATTTTGCTACCTTCAAAAGCTACAGTAGGTACATCAGGTGGTGACAAATTTTTCTTTTCCCAAAACCTAAAATACTTTTCTTGTGACACAATGGTAATGGGTGCTCCTGTATCTACTAGGAGCTGAATTTGAACCCCTTCAATTGTAACATCAACATCGAGATCAACAATAAGAGATGTTTTCTGTTTCTCATTGTCTCTTACTACTACAATGTATCCTTGATTGGTAATGTCTTCATCATCAATACCTTCAGATTCATTCAAAACACATCTGATGTTCTTTTTTTTTAGCTCCTCTACAGACTTTTGAAAAATTGCCTATTTTTCCACACTATCCACATGGTTGACTAACAGCTGGACAATTTTTAAAGGAAGACACATGCAAAGGTGAACCACATCTATAACAACTAATTTTCTGACTGTAAGCTTTGTCCTGTACAAAATTTCCCTCACCTCTAAACACATTTTGTTTCCTGCTATCATCACTTTTATTAGCTGGAGTCTTATTAGATACAACACCTGAAATTGTGGTATTGGATAAAGTAGTTTCCAATTGTTTTGTACCCTCTATAGAACTCTTGATGCACTTTGCAATAGCCACTGTTTTGTCCAATGAGGGATCCTTACAAGTTAACAGCCTTTCCTGAATTCTTTTGCACTGGCATGTAGCTACAAGCTGAGCTCTTATTAATTGCGTAGTAGAGTTCTCAAATTCGCATTTAGCAGTCAGTACTTTCAACGCAGTGATGAAAGTATTAATAGTTTCTGTGGGTTTTTGCACTTTATTAAAGAATTTCTACCGGTGTACCACAATTTCTTTAGTTTTGGTAAAGTACTTATCAAGCTTAGCCACTGCCACATCAAACTCATCAGGATCTTCGCCTCCTGGTGGATCATAGAGTGGTAAGTGATCAAAGACATTTTGACCTTCACCCCCTAATTGATAGTACATAAGATTTTTCTTTCTCTCATGTCTAAATCTTTGACCATCAATGCCACCTAAATAAGCTTTGAAAGACCTAAGCCACAATTTCCATTCTAATGGTGGATCTCCTGGTTCTGGAAAAAAGGGAGCGGGAGCTGTTACACTCTGCATAACGACCAAATACCTGCAAAGCAATGTTGGTCTATAAAAGAGAAGAACCAGGAGAGAAGAAAGAAAAAGAAGAAAGAGAAGTGAGAAAAAAAATGTGTGACAAAAAAGAAGAGAAAAAAAACTAAATAAAGTGTAGTCACTTTTATAAAGAACAAAGTGCACTTTTCTTTTACTCTTTTTAAAAAAACATAAAGAAATGAGCTGGGATGAAGACTTTGTCCTTTGTTTGTTTCCTTCCAGCACAGGGAAACAGTTGACGGAGAAGTACTCTGTTTATTTCTTTTCCATTGTAATAGGCTGGAGGAAATCAGGTGATCCAGAAAAAGAAAACGGTGATCCAAACCACAGTGCAGGAAAAGCCTTAGTCGTTCAAAGGAGCTGCGAGACACAAGACTTGCCTGAACGAAGGATGCGCGCAGCGCAATGCACTTGCGTTGCCCTCATGCAGGAAGAGATCATAAGGTAATCCAAGGCTCTTCAGTGTGGAGGGAGCATTCTGATGCACTGGGTGGTAACGGAAACAGAGGTTCGGGGAGGCTTCAGGCACACTCTGCGAACGGATCAAACGCACACTCTACGATCTGGTTAGATGCGCTGGTGAAATGGGAAACTCTACTCGTCAAGATCGATTTGTAGATTCTCTGCTGTGCTATCTGTGCAACAATACACCGCACCACAGTTCAATCGCTATGAACAACAACAACAAAATAAAGGCTGAGATCAATTCACAGAGCCGGAAACACTTGAAGAACTCTGTGAGGCCGCCCAAAGTAGAGTAGGGGTAATTTCTTAAGGAAGGGACGCTCTCTGTACCTCCCCACACATCTGTGCCACAAGTAGGGAAAACAAAGGACTCTCTGTGCTGCTACCATGACAAAGGCACGCCACCCCAATGTGTCCAAAGTTCAATCCCATCTTCTGTCACCATTGAAGTAACGAGGGTTCGACACAGGGGTGGATTCACATTAAAAAGTATATATTTAGGGTGTACAGAGAGCAGTCCTGACCGGCAAAGTCAGAGGCACAAACAGCAACTGCTGACAGTATGACGCTCGTGCATCAGGCTTGTGCCCTCACCCAACACTCTAAATGACATCAGCCTTCTTCACACTCTACCCGCATCACCACACTATACATAATTCTATATGTCAACAAACTAGCCAAATTAGCCAACTTTTACCTGCATGCCATAAAGAAATTGAAATCACTCTTATCCCATGTGCTTCTAAAATCAACATGTCATACCTTAATTCTCTCTTGGCTTGAGTTTGGCTCGCAGTCTTAGAGGGGACCCTGCAAACTGTCTTACATGCCACTGCGAGACTTGTCTTGTATACTAGAAAATGTGGCCACATTACGCATACCCATGCTGAGTTGCATTGGCTGTCCATTGAAGCTAGAATAAAGGTCAAGCTGGGATGTCTGACTTACAAAGATGTTCACCTCATCTCTCCACCCTACGTTGCTTTCACGCTAAAACATTTGCAGCGTGCCAGAGCTCACTTTCAAAAACACACATGCTCAGCAGCAATCCGCCTCAGTTGCTGCCTCTCTCCTATGCAATTCACTATCAGCTGACCTAAGAGATGCTCCTCTAATGGATACCTACCAGTTGCCTTGTTATGAATATCCTTGGGGCTGGGGCCGGGACGAATGTCTGTATCATTGTCATGCCTAGAAGTCGTTATCCCATGGTATTGTATGCAAACTTTCATAAAGAAATGTAAAAAAAATTAGGAATATCTTTGGACAATGTTTATTTGTTGACTGGTCTAAATGTTTTCTCAACTGATAGATACCTGTTACTAAGTTATTACAGATAATGTTTTTGTAGGCTCTATGCCTTGATTGCTCTTTGCAGAACACACCATACCTTTCGGTGCTCTTTGCTGTAAACAATTAGCCGCAACTGTGAGGCAAGTGGTGTAAAGAGTCATGATAAACAAGTGAAACTGTACAAAGTATACTGTGCGAGTAACTTGCTTGGGAGTGGGAGCACTGCTCTGTGGCTCTGACTGAGCAGCAAAGCCTGAGCTCCTGAGGTAGCTAAACCCCCCACGGTTAACATCAGTAGATGCAACCAGACTTATGCTGACAGCACAGGCGCACAGCCATTCACTGAAGTACATTAGAATATTCTTCTGCATCTGATTTGTTCTTTTTTAATATGATTAATGAAAACTGCGTGTCAACTCTGAAACTATGCGTAGAATTATGGCAGTCCCAGACATAGAAAAAAAGCACAACAATAGCATTTTTTTAGTGGGAGATATTATTTCAACTGCAAATGCAACTATGTGTGGTGTGTTTTCAGAGTTGGAGTATCATATTGTATATGGGTTGTATTATTGAATTACTTTTTTCTAACTACAATTTTGCTTCATTAACTGTGCCAGCAGGGCTTCTATAAAAACGGGATGAATAGTCCAATTGCACAGAACCTCAACACCAGAAGAATGAGTGCTCAACACAAAGACTGAACAGAGTTCAGAGTAGGTTAGACAGTCGGCCAATTCTTTGTGCAATTTGAGAATGTTTAAAGGCGATAAACTCAGGAATTTGTTGTTGATAATGTATTATGACATTACGACTGTATCTTGTATGATTTTATGCATTGTTGTGAGAAAAGGCTTGATGATATGCGTGTTTTCATTTTGCAGATGGTTTGGTAAATTGGACTAAAACAAAAACACCGTAGCCCATTTTTGAACCAATTCCACATAACCGTATTCCGTTAATTTATTTATTTTTTGGTTAATATTGTTGTATTTCACGTTTTGTAAATTGAGCAGGAAATGTTTCTATTTCTGTATTATCATAGTGCAAAACAAGTACAATCATTATATTCTAATTGACTGTGTCCTCCTCAGAAAATTCAATTCACCCTGAACTGACAATCACTGCAATACGATAGCTGCATTTAATCAATTAAAACACACATCTCTCAGAAGGGGCACCTTCATTTGCTGGCCACTTCAGTGGCATGAGTGAACCAGGCAGTTGCAGGAATATTTTTCTGTGTCCTCTCTGAGCGGATTCCTGATCTCACAACTTTCTCCCAAGTTGTAATAATTTCTACTGACTGCGCCCTCTTTTCGAGTCTTCTTTCTGCATGTCTAGCCTCTTTCTGAATATGACATACATTTTCCATGACTTTGAACATAGGCTGCTGCCTACAGTTATGGATTTCTCACCCCGATTCTGTTTACCAGCTTAAAACATTTTAGAAGGCTGTTCTATAAGACACAAAATACAAGAAAACTATTGAGGAAAGTGACCAAGTATGCAATTGTGCTTTGTGAAGATACAATATTCGCTGTAAGAATTACCATGACTGCCATAAGTGCCTCCTATGCTTGCATGACTGATCCAGCTACATGCCAGTAACAGCTTTGGTGCCTAGGGATGAGTTGTCGGGGATCTACACTTACCACCGTCGGTTCTCCACCAGCTTCTGGCAGGTATTTGGTTACTCATAATGAACTTACATCACAAGACAAACCGTGGGGACCTCAAAATAAAGCCCATGAGCAGCCAGATTAAGTTTCATATTAAAACACAAACCAGTCTACCAAATGGGCAGTTTTGGATGACACTTGTGGGTCTATACTTTCCAGGTGCCCGAGGTCACCAGGTATGGAAGGAGGCCAAACCCTGTATCTGTGTAGCTTGATAATAGCAGGTAATCTGTTGGCAAACTTAAATATGTGGTACAGACAGGAGGTTTGATGCAACAGAAATCAGAAGCAGGCATGTGTTGCCTGCACTTACCCTCTTCCCTCATGCCAGTCAAGGAATACATGCCTTCTAAAAAGAAATATAGTACAGCCAGAGCTGTATTTGCAGACACGGTGGGGAAAAACTGGCAGGGCAAATTAAATAAAACATCTTGCACTGTTCAATGTATAGCACTGACAATTCAGTGTTAAATTAAAATGTAAATGTAGCTGCAGTAGAAGCTGTTTGGGTAAAAAGGAAAAACAAGCATTAGCGTAGCCAATCGGTCTCGGTAATGGGAGTGCCTAATTTGGGCCCTGCAAAAAGCACTTTATTATTGAAACTACTTGAGTTTGGTTTTTATTATTGAAACTACTTGAGTTTGGTTGTCCTGCAAAAATTGCATTGGTGTCACTTCATTTATGAAAAACGTGATTTATATTCCAACGAATATGTTTAAACATTGACTAAAATAACTCCTGCTTTGAAGTTAATAGCTTCAATTCCCAGGACCGAAGCATGGCGGTTTCGATCAAGTACAGTCAACTGGCAACTTTCAACATATAGACCCCTGATCCGCTCGGCAGAGGTAGCGGACTTCAAGGCACTCTGCCGGGTAGCGCACATGGGTCCTCTTCGGAGTACCATGACCAAAGCACTCGGACCATGCTCATTAGGAGCTTATTCCATGAAATTCACTGATGTTACTGAACGAGGTAGGTACTGGTATTACAGTGAGTTCCGCCACTATGGTGAAGAATACTCACCAAGGATCCCGCCCAGAAGGGACCTGCTGAGGCACAGTGTTCCAAAGCAGAGTGCCACTGTGCAGCAGCCCAGGTTGACCAGCAGCGTCCTTGCTTGCAGCAGTTATGCAGAGGCGAGTACTGGGACAATGAGAGGGGGCAGCGTTGGAGGCTGCAGGTCCCTGGCACAGGAGGAGGAAGCAGTGGCTGCAGCCCCAGTGGGCGCAGCCATTGGGCAAAGAGGAGCCAGGCAGCAGCACGGAATTAAAAATAATAATAAGGCGCTCATCGCTAATGAATGCACCAGCTCTCCTAATGTTTGGCGGGACTGGTCACCATTAAAAAAAAAAAAAAGTAGTCCTGAAAGAATGGATAAAAATGGCCGCTGTGTGTGTTTAAAAGTAGTTGGGTGGTACTATCAGAGAGGGCTAAACACCTAAAGAGGCATGTCGTATGCATGCCCTTGACAAATGGGGAAACGAAAAATGGAGCAACAATGGAGCCGACAAATGGGAAACCTATGGGTGGGCCGTAAGCACACAAAGTAGATAGAGCATGTTTCTTCGAGAGAGCACATGCGCGCCGTCTAGAACAGATATCTAAAAACTAGGGTTCAGTCACTATCACACTTATTGTGTCAGTCATTTTGGATGATGTAATGTCTTTGGAAATGCAGCACGCTTTTCCATTTTCTGACTGTAAATTCTAAACACAGATTTTAGAAAACATAGAGCCAGTATTGTATATGCATACAAAATTAGGTTACAAAAGTCCATGGTTTTAAGAAAGTGAAAATGAATATACAGAAAACGTCTGATTAGTCCTTGAGATAGTTTTACAGCAGAAGCCAGAATTCACTTCAGTTTAAGGAGAAGAGAATAAGAGTCCAATTTTACAAACGTATAGTGGTCACAAAGTGAATGTGCTATAAAAGGTGTTAATAACATGACTGTTTTGAATTGCTCACTCATCCAACTCTTCGTTTTACAATTCTACACATAGCCAATGACAGAATATGAAAGTAGATGAGAACGTTTTTTCATCACATAACATCACAGCTGCCCATTTTTTCAGCACCCCACGCCCTGAGAATGAGTGGCCTTGAACTCTGCAGACCGAAGGCCAGTAAACATCACTTTATGTACACATTTTTTTTTAAAGTGCAATAAATATAATAATGATTTATTTCTTAGCGAGCAGCTCAAAGTTCTCATTGACTTTAAGATCAATTGCTTTGCAAAGCAGTCCACGGGATTCTGGAGTATAGTTCACAAGCAGACAAGCGTCATGGACTATTGCAGCGTGACACATCTGAAAAAAGTTAATTTTCATCCAAGAATAGATGTGAGGTTAAAGTTGTTCCTGAAATCATATTTTGGAGAAGTCTTGGTCACCAGTAATTTAATAAATGTCTATAGTGACACTGCTTTCTAATGCAAAGTCTTCATGTGTCACTACATATTACTGGTGTCCGTGACCTACAGCACAACACTCTGAAAACTTCTGCATGGCTCTTCCTGCAAAGTTCACCTTCCCTCTTTCCTTTCTGATCGTTGTATACTCATAGGCCTTGAGTTTGCTGTAATAATCTGAGAATTTATTGTAAAGAATTGAAATGGGCATTCCATTTAAAATAATCCCGAAAGAAATGCACAGGAAAGCAAAGAGTCGGCCAAGGTGCGTTTCTGGGTACGTGTCGCCATAGCCCACAGTAGAGATGCTGACCTGAAAAGGAAACAAATTTGATATGTGTTAGTGTTCAAGCAGAATAAATAAAGTGCCTTTAAGTTATTCATACCTCACTGTGGAAGTGTACCCTGCGAAGCATAGGGTCACTCAATTCTGTTCAGTTTCACTCACTTACAATCTATAGAGTCAATTTCCTGCCAAACTGTTTGAAGTGAAAACATACATATTTCAAGCCCTGATACAAAAGTTAAATGCAATATCTCAAATACTTATTAAACATTAAGGTATTTTCCTAATTAGTTCTTCTAATAAAATGTAATGTCAAACCTAGCTTAGAATTCGATGAGCACTGATTTGGACATCAGTTCTAACCAAGTGATTTTCTCCTTATATTTACCATATTTTACTTAGAAGTGGCTGTTTTTTTTTCAGTTTGTTTTTAGGTCGAGCCTAGAGTCAGCGAGCATGCGCTGCTCTGCAAGGCATGCTCTTATTCGGAATATGGATTCAAGGACCTCCTATCTTTTCAATTGGCTCTTGTTAATGCCCTTCAGTAAATACCTGATTTTCATTGGTGGATATGATTAGTCACTCCTTTTGCTCTTTCAGACTTTCCCAGGAGACTTCCCCTGTTACAAGTCCTGAAACGTTATGGCATTTTTGGCACACTTTTTGTTTCATTAGTCTGGCCCACCCTGCTCAGCTGTGTCCAGTCACTGCCTCCAGTCTGTAGTGTTGGACCACAGGCCTAGAAATAATGGGGGCCACAACACACGTGTCTTCAACTGGTGGCTAGAACACTGCTTGCCACGCCCGGTGTCCCGGGCTCTTTATTTGCTTATACCACGTGTCCTCTCCCTGGACGTCAGGCACGTCCACAGGAGGCACGCTCGCAGGGGGAACATGCTTTCACTTTGGCCAGGGACCCCCACGACAGTGGAAGGGTCCACCTGGCAACACTACATTCCTCCTTTACCCACGAATAGAAAAACTTGAGAAACAACAATAAACATAGCGACCATGGCCACACATTTCTTTAGAGTCTCTAAACACAGTCTCTGCCGGTTTCTAGACACAACATCAACACAGAACAGGCTTACTTGGTCTAGGCGCAGCTCACTTCGGCTTCGGGAGATGACAGCGGGCCACAAAGTCTCGGTACCTCTGGGATGGCTGCGGGCAGGGGCGTAGGTGGTACCTGCTTTGGCTGCGCCCATCAGGAGGGGTGAGACGCATATCCTCCGAACAGTCTGCGCCTGCTCTGTGGGGGCGGTTCTGTGTCTCTTGCGACTCCTGACCTCCTTGGGCTGAGGCGGTCGGGGCGCTCACCTCTTCTTCGGCGCTGCGGGGAGTCCTTCCTGCTGCCGCTGGTTCTTGTTCCGTGGCCTCCCTGGGGCTCGTGTGTGCCATTGGCCCGTCATCTTCCTGCTCAGGACCCTCTTCCTCTCCACCGTCCGGGACCTTCTTGAAGAACGATACGTTTCTCGTGACTTCTTCACCATTCCTGGCCGCCGTGACCAGGGTTCCACAGACTCGCGTGACAGTCCAAGGGTCCAACTCGAAAGGCAGTCGGAACTTTCCCCCGGGGTGGCGGTCTTTCACTAGCACCCGGTCCCCCACTTGGATGGGGCTGTCAGCCGCTCTCCTTCTCCGTGATGCTTCGCAATTAGTTTTTGTCCTTTGTTCCATGGACCGGTTGGGTGGGGTTGGTGCTGACGCCCACCGGGGATGGTGCGGAATAGTGTCGGTGACTGTTCGGCCAAAACAGAGGCGGCTCGGAGAAACCCCCGTGGTGCAGTGGGGCGTCACTCGGTACTCCCGTAGAAATTGATAGAGGGCTAGTTCTATGCTCTGGCCATCTGCCAGTGCGATTTGAATTGTCTTGTTTAAAGTCCTCATAGTCTCTCGACTTCTCCATTGGCTTGCGGCCACCTTGGGGTTATGCGTCGGTGTTTGATGCTGTGTGACTGCAGGTACTCTGCCAGCTCGGTGCCATTGAACGGGGGCCCATTGTCCGTGCGCAGCTCCCCGATGAGGCCGTGGGTGGCAAGTATCTTTTCCAACTTGGGGACCACTTCCGCAGCGGCTGTTGAGGACAGGAGCTCCACCTCGGGGTATCGCGAGAAATCGTCCACTACTACCAGCATGTACTTCCCTCCGGGGAGGCTGCCGAAGTCTGCGCTGGCTCGCTCCCATGGAGCCGCTGGGCCTTCCTCAGTGATTACAGGTGCTGGAGGGTTGGGTAGGCTGGTCGCTAGGCACACGGGACACCGCTGGACGATTGTTTCCACCACCCTGTCGAGGCCGGGGAACCAGAGCTTGCTCCGGAGGCGGTTCTTCGATTTCACGATGCCTTGGTGCGCACCGTGCGCTAGAAGGGCTGCCTGTTGGGTGAGGCAGCTAGGTAGTACCAGACGGGGCCCTCTCAGGAGGCATCCTTCCGGGGATACGGACAGTTCGTTCCGAACTTGATGTAGGGCTTTAAGGGTTGCTTGGGCATCCGACGTGCGGAACGACGCTGGGCTTTGGAGGTCCTTCCAGTTGCCAGACATGACGGCTTGGATGGCAATCTGGAGACAGTCATTATCTTTGGTGGCTCGCGCCACTTCCTCTAGAGAGATCGGTAGTGGCCGTGACCTTTCGACGATCATCCTGACAAACTCCTCCGTGGCTGCGGCTTCAGCTGCCTCTGAGTCCGTGACAGGACGTGCGTGCCTCGACAGAAAGTCAGCAGGGTTCCGGGTGCCTGGTCGATACTCCACCGTGAACTGGAATTCCTGGAGTTGGAGCACCCAATTCTCGATGCGTGGCGGGGGGCGAGTGGAGGATCCCTGGAACAGTGGGACTAGAGGTTTGTGGTCCGTGATGACCACAAAAGGGTGCCCATACAGGTAGATGTGGAAATGCCGGCATCCCCATAGGATGGCGATGGCCTCGCGTTCAATTTGCGAGTACCGCTGCTCTGTTGGTGTGAGGGTCCTGCTCGCGTATGCAATGGGGGCCCACTCCCCGCATGCTTGTCGTTGGGTCAGCACGGCCCCTAGGCCCGTCGGGCTGGCGTCCACCACGAGTTGTGACTCATTACGGGGGTCAAAGTAGGCCAGGGTGGTGTCGGCCGAGAGCGCCGCCTTGGTCTTCTGAAACGCCTCTTGCTGTGCCGGGCCCCACTCCCAGGTGGCAGCCGCCTTGGTGAGGTCCCGGAGGGGGCCGGTGAGGTCGGACAGGTCCTTGATGAACCTCCCGCAGTAGGTGACCATCCCCAGGAAACTGCGGACCGCGGTCACCGACGTGGGGGCTGGAGCAGCGTGAATGTCCTTGACCTTTTCTGGATCCGGCCCAATTCCGTGGTCTGAGAACCGGTAGCCAAAGAAACTGATGTCCTTGCGTAGGAAGTCGCATTTTTCTCGGTGGAGGGTCAACCCTTGCTCTTGGAGTCGGGTGAACACGGCCTGGAGGCGTTGGATGTGCTCGTCCAAAGTCGGTGCGTGGACCAAAATGTCGTCACTGACATTCAGAACTCCCTCGAGTCCCTGTAGTACGTTCTGGATGATGTTTTGGAACACCTCCGCGGCACTCGAGATTCCAAAGTTGAGCCGGGTGTAGCGCCAGAGGCCTGCATGTGTTGAGAAGGTGGTGATTGAACGCGAATCCGGGTGCAGGGGAATCTGGTGGTATCCTGACCTCAAGTCCATCTTGGAGAACCACTTTGAGCCGGACAGCTCTCCGACTATCTCATCAATAGTTGGCGTCAGGTGGCGTTCGCGCTTGATGGCGTGGTTGGGGATGCGCATGTCCACGCATATTCGCACCGCGTCCGGCTGCTTCAGTTTCTTTGCCACCACGATTGGCGACACCCACGGGGTGGGCCCGCTTACCCTCTCAATGATGCCAGCCCGCTCAAGTACTCTCAGTTCTGCTTCCACCTTGGGTCGCAGGTGGAATGCAATACGTCAGTGCCGGAGGGCCACCGGGGCGACCGACTTGTCTATGTGGAGGTGAATAGCAGGTCCTTTCAGGCAGCCTATCCCTTCGAATAGAGATGTGTGGTTCCGAACTAGGTGGTCGAGGCTGCTGGCTTGGACGGTGAGTGCGAAGTGGATCAACCCGAGGTCTTGGGCTGTTCGACAACCAAGCAGGAATCCTGATCCCTCTTGCGACACATAGATCTTGGTCTGTAGTCGAGTGGCATCATGGGACAGGTCCGTCCGGAACATCCCGCACAGGCGGAGTGGGCGGCTGGTGCCGTAGGCGTACACCTGTACCCTCGTGGGATGGAGCGCCGGGGCATTCTCTAGCGTCCGGTATACGCTGGCAGCCATCAGGTTGATTGATGCGCCTGTGTCGATCAGGGCCGCCACAGCTTGGTCCCGTACGTTGACTGTGCACATGGGTTCTGTGGATGGAGAGGTCGCCAGGGTGTGTAGAACTCTCACGACATGGACAGAGGCCACGTCCGCTTCATCGTCATCCATGTCGCTGCTGGTGGATGTGCTCGGTAGCGGCTCTACCTGCCTAACCCTCCTGGGCGGGCCACTCTGTTTCTTCCGGGGTGCCGACAGACACACGCTCGCAAAGTGGTTGGCCTTTCCGCATGCGCTGCATACTTTGCCGTGTGCTGGGCACGCTCCTCTGTGGGGCGTCGCTCCTCCGCACCACGCGCGGCCGGGGGGTGCTTGCGCCGGTCTTGGGTTCCTCCGCCGAGGCTGCTTTGAGTTGTTCTCTCCAGCGTCAGTCTTGAGGGCGCACACTGGCTCTGTCTTGATCGCGACTGTCGGCTTTGGCTCCATGTGGGCGGCACGTGCTTTAGACAACTCCTTTGACCGCCCGAGCGCAAGGATGTCCCGCATGGGCATGTTGTCCGTTTCTAACACCCTCTCGCGCAACTTTGATGACGCGCACCCTTGTATGAATTGGGCGCGGATCTCGTCGTCTACGTCGGGGAGTGTGCATGTGCTGGCTAGCTTCTTTAGTCTGGCGTGAAAAACATCCACCGACTCCTCCGGGAGTTGGCGGGCTTGGCGCAGTAAGAATCGCTCATAGTCGGCACTCGCAAATGGCTCAAAGTATCCAGTGATAGCGTCGCGCAGCGTGGCATACGTCCTGGGCGGGCCAGTCTCCGTCACGTCCTTCGATATGTCGTGGATCGCCTCACCTCCTAAGTGTAACAGCATGGCGCGCTGTCGCTCTGCCGCGATTTCCGCCGCCACGAAGTAGTTCTCGAGTCGTTCCACCCATTTCCTCCACCGTGCCGCCTGCGACGGGGGTGTGCCAGTGACTGCAAACGGCTCCAGGGGGGGCACGGTGGCCATGGTTGTCGTGGACGGGCGCAGCAGCGGGGGTAGGCTCACCTTCACTCTTTCGGGGCCGGCTCACTCGTCTTCCGAGCGTCGTGTACTGACCCTCTGGGGCCTTCCTGGCATCCAGGGGTGTCCTGGGAGGCAGGAGGGGCAAGTCCAGGCAGCAGAACTGCCAAAAACGGGTCTCACGCGAGATGCGTGAGAAACGGCAAGGCTGGAGCACCCGGTGCACGCGAGATGCGTGGGAAACGGCAGGCGGGTCCGATGTTCCGCACGTGCAGGCTCCGCGGGCTCAGAAGCTTCTCGGGCAGCCCGGAGGCAGGCGCTGGAGGCCGAGGGGCAGCGGAGGGCCCTGCTAGGCGGAGGATGGGCGCAGCACGGCTGGGCACAAGGTAGGTGGTGCGAGGGCAGCTGGGGGCCACGCTGCGGGCACCACTCCTCACGAGGTGAGGAAAGCAAAGTCGCTCCTTGGGCAAGAGCGCAGCGAGGCGGTGCACGCGATGGGGTGGCGAGACCACCTCGTCGCCAGTGCAGTGTTGGACCACAGGCCTAGAAATAATGGGGGCCACAACACACGTGTCTCCAACTGGTGGCTAGAACACTGCTTGCCACGCCCGGTGTCCCGGGCTCTTTATTTGCTTATACCACGTGTCCTCTCCCTGGACGTCAGGCACGTCCACAGGAGGCACGCTCGCAGGGGGAACATGCTTTCACTTTGGCCAGGGACCCCCACGACAGTGGAAGGGTCCACCTGGCAACACTACACAGTCAAGCTCCTCTGCTGACAGCCGTTCTCGGCACATTACCGCATGCCTCTGGCCGGATCTTCCTCGTTATCAGACCCACTGTAAGCGGACTGCCGTTCTGTAGTATTTGGAGGGCAGTATTGCCATGCCAATGTCAGGATTCGAACTAGGTTCCTCAGGTCCGAAGTCGGCAGCTCTGGAGGTTAGGCCAAAGCCTCTTTCCTAACAAATATAGTGCAATATATATCCGTGAAAATTAACATCTCCCTTCTTATCTAAACATTACGAAATCACATTACTTTGACTGTTTACTCATAGCGATGACGCCTTTCACTAACTTTACACTTCACTGCAGAAAGTCATCCGCCCTTTAACCTTTTACCACAATGGCGGACGTCCTGAACACCACTGCAGATGCTGAAAAGGAACTACAGCTAATATCCTCACTGTAAATGACTCTTTTCGGGTTTCACGCCACGAAGGGCGTTCTGTTACCTTTGGTTTCTCCTTGCACATTGTGAGGAGCACCATCTATCCTTGCTCACACTCGGCATCGGCAAAAGAAACAAAAGCAGTCTTCCACACTTGTTGTACGTGAGGTCTGAACAGAGCGCGTTTAGGCATCTGTTGCATGCTTATTTAAATGCCCAGTCTCTCTGAAGCAGGGGGTTTCTTGTTTCTATTCCACAGAAATAACTCACCCTACCGGTGAGCAGATCCCAAGAGCGGACACAAGGCAGCACAGTCACACGCCACCCACAGTGAGCAGTAAATATTCAATAACCTTAGTGGTTTTTTTCATTTGCTTATTTTAACCTTTTATTGGGTTTTAATCCTCCTTCTGATCACCTTTGTTCTGCATTTACCAAGTGTTCACACTCTGCAGTTTCAGATTTTCAATTATTGCACAACATTCTAATATTGTTTTAGCTTTTGGATTCTCTGTTTAGTTTTTCTTGCTTTGCATTTTAGATTTTCAGAGTACCTCTATGTTCCTGTGGTTTCTTCCCTCTAAAAATCTCTCCTTTGTCCACACTTTGTGCCCACTTTTGTTTGGTCTTTGCCTCTTTGTGTTTCTATTCTGTATTTATTCATGGATTGTTGGCGTGCTTGCCTTGTGCAGTTTCTTACTATGTGCCGGAATCCTTCTAACTGGAGTTGTGGAATCTTTCATAACGTTTGAGATAAAAACACTATGTACCTAGTTCTGATCATTAGTTAGTTTACAAACGCCCTTCCTTATTACTGAATGCACAATAGCAATCGATTATGGGTTTTGCACAGCTAATAACACAATGATGGTAAAGTTTCTTCCAACAGGTTGGTGGTCACTGCTGCTACTTGTTTATGCCGCATTCAGCTCCACTAACCCCGTTAGACTTGGATCTGACCACTCCCTCCTTTCCAAAATCATTCCTGTGCCCCTGGTTTGATGTAATTTTTTGGCTCCAACATGTTTTCCAAGAGCCAGTGGCAGGAAACAAAAGCAGAAAGGCGGAGTCGAAAACACAGACAGAAGCAGGTCTCACACAGTCGATGTGAAACTTTTTGGCATACTTGCCGCCACCTTGGGTTAACCCCTAAATGTGGAAAGGGAACGATTTGATGTTATGCCGATAAACCCCAGCATTGTGTCTGCCAACCGCTATTCAGGATGTGCTCCCTACTCCCTATTCTCTCCCACCACCAAGTTTTGTATCTGCCTAATACAATTCCTCTCTTCTTTGTATTTTTACCCAGTTCACTGTTTCTGATCTGTTTTATTTTTTTAATCATCTAACTGAATGGCTTATCACACCGCCTGCTAACCTAACCCTTTTGCCTACTGTACTTGGAGCGCCAAATAAGTCTTAACCCCTGCTTTATGGGGACCTATAGAGTGCTTGACTGGAGTAGTCTGATTACCCACAGATATCTTTTTTATCTCAGTTCCTCTTACCCGTTTTTCATTTACTGTTTTGTCTGCCCTTGAGCCATAGTTATGCCTCAGCTTTTTGCTTTTAGTGCACTGACTGGCTATATCGTGCCTTTTCCATGTTAAACAAGCATTTGCAATGCAATAGGTCTTGCATTACTGAAAGTCTGAGAGATTGGCGTTGCACATAATAATGTTTGTTAAAAAAAATTCTTTGTTAACAAATATCCCGCAGTAGCATATGTAAGGGTGCAAAGCCTTATGTGGCTAATAGAGGTCCCTTTACAACCCCACAGGGACAGCTAGTAACAGCCTGTAGTACTGCACCCTTTTCTTGCTTTGTGGATTTTATTTTATTACTTATGCTACTGCTGGGATATTTTTTAACAAAAAAAACCTAACAAACATTATCATTTGCAATGCTAATAGCTCAAACCTTCAGTAAAGTGAGACTTATTGCATTGCAAATGATTGTTAAAATATGTATATTTATTGTGCAGGCTCTTTTTCAGTGTTACTCACAATTGTAATATAACTTGTTAGGCTACTCTCATACGGGTGTGTGTTACACTTCTGGAGGTATAAGGCACCAGGTAACTTCTCTTGTTTGACACCGTGACCTTAGTGTGTATTTATTGTTTATTGACTGACACTAGTCAACCTGACATCTCATACAGATTTGTAATTCAGAGAGACAACCTGACACAACAGCTTAACCCCCTACTTAAATGTGTATGCAGAGTACCTTGCTAAAATCAGCATGAAGGCTAACAAGGCCACAGTTACCATAAGACTATTTTTTTAAGTAGTATTGTATTTTGTCAAATTTTGTCTGAAATTGTTTATGTTGTTGTGCAATTATAGAAATGATTGAAACGTGATCGATTTTTTTCCTTTAAAGTTGTGTTTCAAGGTCTATAAATGTTTCTTATTGCAAAGTCGTTTTATTCTAGAAATCTAACTTTTGGACACATGCCAAACAGTAGTTTATAGAAAATATATCTTCTAGAGGCACAGGGGATTAAAACCATCTTGCCATGCCACCATGGTGCATCAGGTTTCTGGAGGTCGCTTCTACGTATATGCAGTGACTGTGCAATACTTTGAAGTATCAATATATGGCTCCCAGGAGGCGATAGTGCGGAGGACACTGGCAGTGACTGAGGGTACGGATACATTCTCTGGGTCCACCCATAGGCCTAGAGGTAGGATTTCTAACTCTCTGGAGCAAGGACTCAGTAAATGTCTTAATACGAATTCGAAATCCAATTTGACTGCTATGTAATACCTGCTGCGCAATATTGCACAGGAAATGTTTCTGGTAATGAACAGTCCTACAAGATTGGTTCAGAGACACAGTGCAACACCAAACCCTCTTTCATTATTGAATAACACTTCCAACCAGGTTCCTAAAATCCTAAGCTATTTCTAGATGCTAGGCTAAATTTAAGCAGAAGCCGCAAATAGCAAGCCTGTGTTTCCAAGATTCTTTCTGTGGATGACCCAGCATACCTGTTTCCACTAGAAATACAGCAACTTAGCCATTCTCTACCACGGCATTCTCCAGAAATGACAAACCGTGCTAAGCGGAAGGCCACTTCTCTGTCCTGCTCCTGTCAGTGCCCCCGACTGGGGCTGTCTGACGCCGCAAACCGGTGTGGCCTCTGGCTTGATAGTCCTAGCGCAAAGTCCTCTAACTAACAGTCAGATACCTGGGTTTTTATAGTATCGCCGATCCTATCTTTACATTTATAAAACAAAGCTGCACTTGCAGACACTTAAATATAAACCAGAGTGAACAATTTGATGATGAAAGCGATTCACATATTGATTTTATTTTCCTATAACTAACACAAAAAAACGTGTCAGCTACCACAATATGCAGCCATGATTATATGGGGAGTCCATAAATATGCAGGCAGTCGCTGGTAGAGGGTAGGTGCTAATGAGCCGGCACCTGACACAACCCCAAAAAGGTGCGGGCATCCAGCGCACACTAGCCTTGGGAGATCCTTCCCCTAGATGTGAGGGTACTTCTTTGTTTTGGGCATATCTACAGTCAAGATTTTAACCACACAGTAGGGAACAAAGTTCTGTGGTTAGCCCAAAGATACCTCTCACTTATGTAGGTTACCATCCCTACTTTGGAACCCCATTTTCACGTGCACTATCATCTCAACTGTTAGGTCCTGAAGAAATGCCACTGATCACTTAGACAAAACAGGCGTGAAACATGTCGACCTTTTAATAGTTACTTGGGCACATTAAGCCTCACAGTAACTCACTTACCGTTGGGTTTTTAGTCTACCAGGGCTACCATGCGATTAAAAGTTCTTCCTCTGGATACTCCTAGGCAGTTTTAATTTTTAGCATCTTTCACTGCACGCACTTCACCACTTCCACCACTGGATCCACCACACACACACGCACTCACCTGACAGCTTTTCTCTTAAAAGATCTCTGTGAAAGTGACCCTTCGGGGGACCCGTCGGGCATTGCAGCGCTGGCCCGACAAGGAGAAAAGGCCCAATGAGGAAGCTTGACTTCCTTCGGGGTATGTGAGGGCTACTAAGAGGCAAGACTTAGCTCTCCCCTTCGGGATTGGATCCTTGATACTGGGGATGTACCTCTGCCTCTCTCTTTTCCTTCTTCCTCTCACTATCTACTCTACTCTTAATCTCTCCTTTTGATGAGTGGGTGACACTTTGCACCTTGTGATTTAACGTTCATTTGTGGAGCACGGACACTGTAACTTAACAGGCTCCTGTTCCCCCCCTCTCCTTTTTGACTTAGCGTCCATAAATAAAACAATAATATGTGTCAGCAAGGAAGTTATCAAACATAATGACAGCATTTCTGGGTGTGTCTAAGATCTTTACACTATCTAAAAAGAGATAAAAGACTTGAGATAAAAATAGAAGAAACAGAAGGTTCACTACAGTACCACTACAGTTGGTAAAGAAGCCGAAAGAGATGGAGCTATATATGTGGTGGAGTGAATTCACTGTTTGCAGATATCCACCAGTGCTTCTTA
Organism: Triturus cristatus; assembly: GCF_964204655.1. Classification (NCBI taxonomy): domain Eukaryota; kingdom Metazoa; phylum Chordata; class Amphibia; order Caudata; family Salamandridae; genus Triturus; species Triturus cristatus. The sequence continues at coordinate 849,326,190 of NC_140581.1, forward strand.
CCATGCCTTCTGCCTTACAGATAAATGTGACATGGTGCTGGAGACTTCAGAAAACTCCACTTCTTTTGTGGTGCAGCTCCTTGCTTATTTACCTGGTGGTCTCTTGCCTCTAAATTGCCCGATGCACCTGACCTAATGTTTGAACTAACAGCTAGACAGGGTCAGAAGGAGAAGTGATAGAGTAACAGAATCTGAGGAGTTATAGAAGGTCTCGTTTGCCAGGTTTTTTGTCCCATCAAGTTTGATCAGATGCCAGGGGAAAAATGGGCGTTTGATTGAGTAATTTCTACTCCCATGGATTAAAAGCAGGCAGGGTTACCATTAACCTGTTTCTGTAACACATCTTCATGGAGACCAGTGAAAGTGAACTTTACAGGGGAAAGTTTGTCGTTGGGGTCAAGTGTCTCAATAACTTGCTAACAATAGAGGTTTTCAGTAACATGCTTGATATCGGTCTTAGAATACGAACATCAAAATAATATTTTGTATAAATGCCTATCGATTCATGAGAGATCCTGTCCCCATCATCACACCAATATGCACCAGATGGATGTTTCCCAAACAGGATATGCAGCACGTATCTGAATCGGATGCTGAAAAAGGCTTGCTTGAGTTTACACATGGCTTCAAAATTTAGGGGGAAATTTATCTCCATTTTCCACCGGGTTAGCATGACAAAAGTGATCAAACCCAGTAAAAGATATTGGGCTTTACATTCCAACGTAAATCCTGATTTGCACTGCAAAACTATCTAAAGTAAAGCAAAGTAGTGTTAGGTGCTACTTTGTGTCATGGGGTGTCCAGTGCAACCACCTATGGGTTTTGATGCCAAAGTCGTATCTACTAAAAAAAGGTCATTGTGCCATTGTTTTTGTACTAGAAGAATTCACTTCCAGTACAAGCCTATGCTTGGAAGAACATACTCCCTCGAACTGTGGTGCAAGGGTGTCTGCATTGGCACATGGCAGCCAAAAGTGTCCCAGTACAGGAGTAGAAAAACAGCACCATAATAACTATGTAAACCAAGCACTGTCTATGTCTTTCCAATATGTGTAAAGTAGTGGAGCAATTTCAGTTGAAGGTCTGCATCACGCCACAAATGTGTGGCTGTCCCCCAGAAAGTTGCAGTATAGGCTGCATAAGCGGAAGATGAGAAAAAAAGTAGTAGAAAAACAAGCCTGCCTTGCAAGGCAGGCTTGTTTTTCAAGTGCATTGTTTACCAGAACCAGTGGAGTAACAAAACTTGAGGGGGGCCCCCCTGCAATGTGCACGGAGGGGGCCCGACTCACCACCTATCACTTGTGGTGAGAGGGCCCCCTGGAGCTCGGGTCCCTCACACAGTGCAGGGGCTTATGTTATGCCACTGACCAGAGCGTGGCCTGTAGCAATTATGGGGCTGGAATAGGAAACAGGATCATGACAGACTATAACAAGCATTTACAATGCAATAGGTCTCGCAATGACATTGTTTCGAGCTATTGGCATTGTAAATGTTATTGTATTTTTTTTTCTCTTCGTGAAGCATTAATCAAATGGTGTAATGCAAAATGGCAATAGCTCACTCTGTTGTAATTGCGAAATCTATTGCATTGCATTTGTACTATAGTACATTCTTTCTCTCGAGCACAAATAGTCATTCCCCGAGGCTCCATCTTTGTTTAAGCGTTGCCCCTACAGAACTGGTACTGTGCAGCACTGCAAGCTTGGGTGAATTAAAAACTGGCACAGACATAGCAGCCAGCAAAACAGGGAGACTGCCCTTTCTAGGCGGTGAGTGGTAGAGGGGGGTCTGTAGGGGAGCACGTCGCTGGGTCAATTGGAGGGAGGGTTTTTAGAATGATCTGAATTTTATTATCAAAGAACTTGGCCTGGTTTTCGCAACAAGTTCCATGGGGGTCTGTGGGGATAGGAGGGGCTGGACATTTAAGAAGTCTGTTTATAATGGCAAAGGTCTCTCTGGGGGAATTCGCCGCTTGCTGAATTTTTGCCTCGTAATGGGCTGCCTGGACTTTCCTCGATTCTCTTCTGTAGTTGCGTATAGCTTCCCTGTAGATGAACTTGCTTTCCGCCGCAAAATCTTTCCTCCATTTTCTTTCTAAAGTTTTGCAACACTGTTTCAAATTGCGCAATTCAGCCGAGTACCAAGGCGATCTAGTGGAGCCATGCTTTTTGGTGATCCGGACCTTCGGAGAAGCGAGGACTCTGCACCAGCTTGCCCTTCCGTGGACAATGGCTTTTCATCTTTTACAACAGGCATGGGTGGGACATTTCTGCCACCAAATGCCGCGATTAATTGTCCAGCCTAGCGCTGGGAGGCCTCCGGGTAGCCATGCGCTTTACAAATGCCCTTTTCATTTCATTTCTCACGGTGTCTCGCGGCGCTAAGGGAGCACTAATAAAACAAGCTCTCCAAACAGTGCTTCTTTGTTACCGCCCTGTCTCTTTTTGGGATGGCCCATCCGAACTGGATCCTTTGCTTTACGGCTTGTTTATATAACACGCCTCCTTTAGATAAGATATTGCTTCACGACAGCTGTGAAGCAAACGATCCAGTCCGGAAGGGCCGTCCCAAAAGGATAAAGGGCAGTAACAAAGAAGCCTCATTTTCAATTGGAGGACACCGTTTACCATAAACGATGACGCCATCCAATGAAAATGAGGGGCGGGGCTTGAAGCCCCCTTCTGAAATCTCCTCTCTCACAATATGTCTCGCAGAGCGATCAGCGCATGCGCGCTGTAATGCTAGGCAAGACCTAAAAAGCAGAGTGGAGCCGGAAAAATGTGTTTTAGGGCTTTTCTGAAAGACAAGTGATTAGCAATTAGCTTTCTGTTCTTGCATATTGCGGGCTTAAGTAGCCTGAACAGAGGATGTGTCACCACCACTCCAATTTTCCTGACAATGTGGACACAAAGGAGACCAAGATCAGATTTAAAGGGAGGTTATTGCAGGACACATATTTTTAATTTCCATTGCAGGAATAAGGGGACCTTTCAAAAGGTCTTAACCTGGCACCTTCACTGCTGTTAAGTTCCCAAAGCACAGGATATATATTCTTGGGGCTGAAGATGCAATTGTAATTTAGCAGCTGTCTTTTGGAAGTGATGTTGCGGTGTGAAAAGCTACTGTTGTCGGTAGACACTTTTAGAGTAGTCCAAACTTGGGAGATCTATGGCAGACACGGCTTGTACTCTGTGATGGAAGCTCAACAGTAGGTGGGTTTTTATTGGCATTGTAAGACAGAATCCTTATCGTACAATCAATGCGTTATGGTTCATATCTGTGATCCAACCACAAGAGGAGTGCAAATCCTAAACAGAGGCACCCAAAACCATGTTCTCAGTTTTTATGGATCCCTCTTAAAGAGTTTGTGATTGTTCTAACTGTTAGTAGCAAATGTATTGCATGGGACACAAATTTGTCTGTCATCCCTACCAGGTGCTTGCAACCCGCGGCACTGGAGGAGCCCCCTTTACGCCTCTCTTAGTGCCGCTATCTGGGACTACTTTGAGATAAACTGCAACACATCGACGTCTAGATTGACAGAGTGGACACGTTTAAGGTGACCATCAGAGGTCACTAAATTGGTGTAACATGGAACAGCTTGAGAGTGACATTTCCTGTGTCGATCATGACCTCTTAGGAAATGCAACCCAGACAATGTGGGATACATCCTGCACCCACCGCCTAACAGAGATCCACCATAAACATTTTTCATTGTTGGAAAGATTGAGATGCCTTAATTGCACTGCCCACTATACCTGAGCGGATATATCTGGCAAATTACTGGCGTGGCTGATACACCAAGTTCAACCACGACATCCCATTATGGTATTGCGCATCTCTGCCAATCGCCTCTTATATATGACACATGACATACACACTGAACTAACACGTCACTACACCTCGCTACATCAATCGGTAATGGACAGTCACCCAGACAAAATCAACTCCTTCCTCTCCACCATTACTCCACCATGCATCACGCCTGACCAACGAGCAGAACTTGAAGATCACATTACCTCTCTTGAAATTCAACAGGCAATACACGCACTTGCTATGGGCAAGACTCAGGGGCCAGACGGCTTCCTGTCTGAATTTTAAAAAACCTACACCCCCATCCTTGATCCTCACTTACAAACGCTGTGAAGCATTGCTCATCTCACTACCCAAGACAGACAGACACCACCACATTGGGTCCATACAGGGCCTTGCTTAACTCTGACTACAAAGTGCCGGCTAAAATACTTGCAGACCGTCTGGTGCCCCTTATCCTGACCCTAGTCCACGCGGACCAGAATGGGTTCGTCCCAGCTCGCAACACTTCCCTACATTTATGGCATTTTTACTGCAGCTTAGAATACCCTGCACCTATGGCCTCGTCCTGCATGCCTAGTGCTGGACCTTGAGAAGACCCACAATTCATTGGATTGGGCCTTCCTATTTGCCGAGCTATAGCATTGGGAACCGTTTTCTTTGCTTGGTTATGCTGCTGTGCACTCAACCGCTCACCAAAGTCAAGACAGGCTCCCTCATATCAGAACCCATTTGGATACATAGAGGAACCTTCCAGGTCTGCCCTTTTTTCATACTCCTTTTCTCCCTCACATTAGAACCGCTTGCAATTGCCATACAGGAGCAGTTTGTGGATTTGGGAGACAACATCCACTCCAGCTCTCTTTATGCAGATGATTCACTCCCAGGGCCGGCTCTAGGGTGGTGCGTTCAGTGCCACCGCACCGGGAGCTGACTTGGGGTGGGGGCGCCATGTTTATTGTTTTAAAAGCACCAGATGCCACATTCCTTGTCCCAGCAATTTGCAAGTACATTGTTGGCCTCTAGCTTTTATAACATTTCCTATACACTGATTTAAACATGTATGATTGTCTCCGTGCAATGTATGTGTGATGTAAAGTGTTCTGACTCAAACTGACTTAAACTGGTATGAGTGGCGCTATATAAAATAAATAAATCTAAGAGACAGTGGTTATGGAGACTTGGGGGGGCATTGTCAAATGGTGGTAGTGAGGGAATCCATTGCGAGGTAGTCATGGGGGTGCGCCAACAAACCTTGTCGCACAGAGCACCACCTGTACTAAAGCCGGCCCTGTTCACTCCTATACCTTAGGGATGCACATTCGATCCCCAACACTATCGCTCAGACACTTAACAGTTTTGCTGCTCTATCTGGCCTGAAGTTCAACTGGGCCCAGTCCTACCTCTTCCCTTTTGCTCTTGCACTCCCAAACCCAAACTTTGTATTGAATGGGGTGCCCATAATGTGGCAACCCAGCACATATCGCTACCTAGGTGTTAGAGTGTATCATTAGTGAACAGACTTGTTGGATGGTAACCTTGTGTGCACTGCTTCTGCCCTAAAATCTAAAATGTCCTTTTGGCATAGGCTTCCATTATCAGTGATGGTACGCATTGCCCTCCTCAAGATGGTGGTCCTATCCCGTCTCCTCTATTAATATGCCAACCTGCCTATCTATATCCTCACCCCTTTCTTTTGCTCCTTCGAGAAGTCCCGCTGTAGGGTAGCATTATCGAAGCTTTATTTACCCACCAACCAAGGTGGTCTCGCTGTGCTGATTCTGAAGCTGTGCTGAATCTGGCGCAATACTACCTTGCATCCCAGATTCAATGGGCAGCCAAATGCCTGGTGGGACTGCACCTGTCAAATAAAGCCATTCTATTATCAGCATGGTCACTACCAGCAGTTCTTCAATTATTTCACCCATGCGATTAGGCAAAACAACCTGAGTTATTGTTGCTGAGAGTGGCATGCCATTGTTATCACTGCTGTTTATACCTCACACGTGCAACTATCCCATATACACCGGAGATACCGCTGCTCGGTACTTCCAAGGGATGTAATATCACTTCGGCAACAGAGCTTACCACCTGCCAGGCCGCTGACTTGCACACCCTGGGAGATCTCTATGGAGATGGCTCCCTCATACCATTTTAATCACTAGTGGAGGTTGACGAACTACACCCCTGGTCAGTTTCTTCTACACACATCACTGCTTGCTACACTGGGTAACATAAGGGGAGATATGCTACATGAACCCCTGACAATATTTTCATTTCATGGGCCCCGGCAAATGACTCATACACTGGTTTGCGGATCTGTTGCATATTCACACAGCACCACAGCTCCTATCTTTGCATCACCACTAAGAGGTCGACCTGGACCACCCCTGCACAGACAAAGAATGGGCAGCGTTACTAGTAAGCCCTGTTCCTGTCCCTGTCCCCCAAAATGCCCATTTCCGACTTTTCCAACTCTATATTGTACACGGGCCAACCTCACCCCGCCAAAATTAACCGTTATTTCCATCGCACAGATGGAGCCTGTCCTTGCTGTCACCTGCCTGATGCAACCTACTTCACATGGTCTGGGCTTGCCAATCTCTTCACTGTTAACGGCAAGGCGTCATGACTTAACTGTATGTCTGCAAAGGGAGCTCAGCATTTCACACATGGGAGATTTGTATACTAGGCCTTCACCATAGGGCCAAAAAGCATAGGGTCACCTCCTGATTTCTTGACTTTGGCATGCTGATGGCTAAATCCCTCATCACAAGGTGTTGGAAATCACTTGAGTCCACATGATTGGTGGCTTGGAGACAATCTCTCATTATATGGGCACAAGCGGAAAGCACTCCACTCCACAGGGAGGATAATTTGGACTGTGTAAGTATCCCATTGCTGCCAACTGGGATACAATCCTGAATGACTTTCAACACAAGATGCCTCCAGACCATAGCTTCCCCACACATAGTACACAGTGGGGGCGACGTTCCAGCGGAGTCTTGAGGAGACACCTAACGGCAGAATACCCACATGGTAACCTGCCTCCCTTAGTTCACCCCCAAAACAGTCCCAAGAAGCTGCATGTTGTTCAGCATAATCACGTGTCCAACTACTTGTAACTGGCAGAAGGGAGGGAGGGTGTGTGTGCGGGAATCAGGTTTCTTTTCTTTTCTTCATGTTATTATATTAAGAATAATAGAAAATGTTTGATTTTCTACAGGCATGACTGCTGTTGATCCCTCCGCTGTCCAACCTTGACCGTCCTAAGCATCCTTTTTTATTTTGGAATGGAGTAAGTGCTGGCTTTGATATGTAAGTTGATGCATATTCAGGTCTGTGCAATGTGCCCTCATTTTAAGCAATGTCTCAAGGATTGTGTTGAACCACACAACCAAGTTGTATATGCTTACAAATGGCACCATGACCCTTCATTGATAAGTTCTGTGCTAAACAGTTATTGAAACATGTAATAAAAAGATTTAAAAAAAACAAATTGTACTGGATATGGCACATTTTTTCTCTCCGTTTGACACAAGGCAGCACAGCAACTGTGGCTGCTGCACTGCATCAGTCAAATTTTAGTAAATCTGGGCCAGAGCAGTAAAGGTTAGGATAGTTGGAGCATTGCAACAACATGCAATGCAAAACATCTGCTACATTTAGGAGTACCCATTTTTTCACCGCAGGCCACTCCCCTAATGATATACATTGAACTGTATTGGAGACCCGCCAGTACTTGAACAAGAACGCTCTCTTCAGGAAAGAACAAAAACTGATTTTCCGGATATCTACACACATCTATGGCCTCAACGATGAGACCCCATGGGGTGAATAAATCAATTAATACACACCCCCTAGGAGACCATATAAAACATATTATGATTAATCAGAAACATGATATGGGCAGCATCGCCCCTCAGCATTTTTGCTCCATGTGCATTCCTGGCCCTGGCTCCAGACTTACTACAGAAGGTATGCGTCACTTTGTGTGGAGACAGGACACAGCAAATTCAAGTGTAAGTGGGGCTTTTCCCAGCTCCTCCCTCCATTCCTGCCGTCGATGGCCCATTCAGTCACACTTAAGCTCCCCACACATAAAGCTCAACTGTCAACTACACCCAGTCATGTGACTTAGAGACAGGCTGCAGGCACCAAATGGCTAAGGCAAGAAAATGGCACTATTTTAAAAGTGGTATTTTCAGAATTGTAACTTAAAATTCAACTTCACCATAAATTAGGAGTCTTCATTACAATTCAAGAGACACCAACCATGAACTGAGTACCTTCTCCCATTTGGAAATTACACTTATAAAATGCAATAAGGTACCTCCAATGGTATCCAGTGCTTACCAGTGCTAAAAGTGCACGTGTTCTATGCTGTACACATGGTAACATTGGCTTATCCACAATTGGCATATTTAATTTAATTCTAAGTCCCTAGTAAAGTGCACTACATGTGCCGAGGGCCTGTAAATTACAAGCTTCTAGTGGGCCTGCAGCACTGATTGTGCCACCTTCTTTAGTAGCCCTTGAAACCTGTCTCATGCTTGCCACTGCCGATCCTGTGTGTGCATTTTTAAACTGACATGTCGACCTGGAAAGTTAACCCTCTTTCAGGCCCAACCTTCCTTTTTAATACCCCTAACATGAGCCCTAGACAGCCGTATGGGCAGTGAGCAGTGTACTTAAAAAAGGGAGGGCATGTACTTCTACGTTTTACATGTCCTAGTAGTGAAAAACTCTTAAATTAGTTTTTCACTACTGCAAGAACTATCTCTCCCATAGGTTAACATTGGTATTACCTTATTGCATCTTATAAGTGTAATTTTCATTTGAGAAGAGAGGGGAACCTCAAGTTTGATGCCTCTGGAATCACAATTTAAAATCCTAACTTATGATGAAGTTAGATTTCAAATTGAAATTCTGAAAAGGCCACTTTTAAAAAGTTCAGGAAAACAGCTGGGTTGCACTCTAAATTAACAACAGGCATACAGAGTTGAACAAATTACTCAAAAGCACAATCTGAAGTGTGCACCCTATGGGAAGTCTCTGCCCTGCCACCCAATTCAAAATGAAAATAGTACCTAAGACTTGTGTCATAGACACGGAGTGCACTACTATGGTCCACTGCGATAGTGGAAACCATTTAAACACCACAAAGTGAATGATTTTAACAGTTGAAACGACACAACTGAACACGTGAAAGTAGGAACGTTGCTGTGTGCAATGAAAGTGAAAGTCAGTGCCCGCAACCGTGCCCAACAAAATCTCAAACTAATCCAGACAAAGATGGAATGCGAAGGACATACAAAACTGTGGGAATAGTGATGCACGAGCACCTAAGGTGAACAAAAAGAAACCAGAATATCGAAATAGTAATACACGAGCATCTTAAGTAAACAAAAGGAAGCCAGAATGTCCCGAAGACCAACTACTGGTTCAGTGAGGTGGTGGTCATCATGTCTGTGCTAGAAAACATGCTGTGCTGCTTGTGTGTATTAACCGCAGATGACCCCAGTGCTCAGCAGACCCCTAACGCACACAAAATACCTCCGAGCAACATTCTTAGATACTCTTATCCAAAAAGGTCTCAATGACAAATTAGAATTCTCATGTTATTTGTAATTTTCTTTCCAGTACACTTTTCCATCACAAGGTCACTCTTACAACTCTGAGAGCCTGGTCCTTGAGAACATTATTTTTGCTGCTTCATTACGCTTGTTCAAATGCAAACCACAAATTATCTCACTGTCACTTGAGCAGGGGGTTACTCTGCAGGAGTCTGTATTCTTTCATACATGTTTGCATTTTTATGTGTAGTTTGTGAGATTGTTTTGCTCAACACTATATGCCATTCCCATACTATTTCTAGGTAAAGTTAATCACTTGTGTTCTAATTCAGAGTTACCAGGCACCACTAATGCACCATGTTCTTATATTTGTTGCATACATGTATTGTATATTCCATCTAGCGCAGCAGGTTGTCATACACATTGTGAACCAATCATACAGCGCATTTGTTGTACACATGTACTGCATATCCCATTTAGAGTAGCAGGCTACCAATCTCGCTGTGAACCATCACCCTGTGCATTAAGTGCTGCCGCACTCCGTATCATGTTGCATGTTCCATCTTTGATGTTTAACACACACCGTCTACTATGAGTGATCTTTGTTGTAAATTCGTTTTTAGGTCGAGCCTAGAGCAGCGCATGCGCTGCTTGCTCGACTTTTAGTAAGGGGTTTTTCAAAGTGCTACCCACAAGCTTTTCCTGGCCTAAAGCTTGTGTGCATGTGCGCGTGAACGCGTGCAGCCGCCATCTGCCTTTCTTATCGCCTTGTTTTACAGTTATGAGCTGTCATGGCTCATTAAATGCTTTCGCGTGCAGCGCGCGTGCACACAACTCCCTCCGCCTCTCTCTCCAATTCTTTCTATTTCCCAGCTCGTCTACGCCCTCTGCTTTCTTTCCTCTTTATCTTTCCAATTTCTCATCTTTCCGATCATCTTTGTATTTACTACATAGATGCATCCCGAGGTGCGTGCACACAACTCCCTCCGCCTCTCTCTCCAATTCTTTCTATTTCCCAGCTCGTCTACGCCCTCTGCTTTCTTTCCTCTTTATCTTTCCAATTTCTCATCTTTCCGGTCATCTTTGTATTTACTACATAGATGCATCCCGAGATCTATTCCAGCATTGCTTTGACGTGCCACTAGAGGACACTATAACCCTATAAATACTTTTTTGTTGTTGAATTTTAGGGTTACATTTATGGAAGAATTTTATTCCTGTCCTAGTTCTCCAGTGGTGTAAACTTTTCTAATACATTCTCCAAGGCCGAGATGCAATAGATTGCAAGTGGTACGAAAATGAGCGCATGCCTTTTAATAAATTGGTTATACAGCGTCATACAACAATAAAACATCTCTTTTCACTCTGATACTCCTTTAAGTGGAGTACGGCTGTTAAATATTATTGCTATCCCCTTAAGGCGCTTCCTCTGTTTCCTGTGTCACATGTTAATTGAACCTCCATCTGCCCCCATACAATGGACCCTGCTTTCACTCTAATGTTCGGCGGATCCGAGTACCCAGTACACAGATAGCTTTTATTAGACTAACGCAACATGCCAGGGTGGTGCAGTGCATTATTCCAAGTCCAAAGAAGGGGGAAGACGAAATTCAAAGATCCTGCACTGTCGATGACAGTGCCTGTCTACTTTATGGCTCAGCGAGTTGAACGCTCACTACTAACGCAAACCATGACTTGCAGGTCACAAATTCGAATCCAGCCTTCCATTGTTTGGAGATTGGTAATCTGAGAATTGTTTGATAGGGTAACAGAACCCCCTGCTCTTTAAAAGGCTTAGAAACAGAAAAAGTGTGATATGAGGCACTATATAAAACGTATTTTTGTCAATATTTGGAGCCCTTTTGACTTAGAAGTTTCTTATCTAGGCTCTTACACTACATATCTATGGGTTCTTATGGATTAGCCGACAACAGATAACACTGCTTCTCTCAATAGAATAAATCATATTTTTTAGTCTCTTTCTTTGGGGAGTCTGGTGTCGCTGCACTCAACTTCGCAGCGGACATCTAATGCAGAGAGAGGGCGCCCTCAGGTACGGGCGCTGCCAGGCTTACAGGCCTGGTTCAACAAGCATTGGCATAGCCAATAGGTCTCGCCTTTGGGACCTTATAAGTGTTTAGCCATGCAACAGTTGATGTTGTTGCACCAAGGATATTGTGCTGCATAACTAAATACTTATAAGGTCCCAAAGGCGAGACCTATTGGCTATGCCAATGCTTGTTCTTGACATACTTTGTGAATCAATCACACCATGCATTAGGTGCTGAAGCACTCCGCACCATTTGTATGTTCTATTTTCTTTGTTTGACACACATCATTTTCTATGAGTGGTCTTTTTTGCAATAGAGGTTTTCTCACGATCCTCATTTGGCTATTTTCTTTTTTCTTTTTCATTTCTGGCACAAACTCCCATTTTTGTGAGTTCACATTTTGATTGTGAATAACTGGTATATTTTCCTCTCTCGCAGTTTATTCACTCAATTTTTTCTCTAGTATTTTTTTCTAGCTTTATTGTTCGTACCTTACCAGTGACACGGAAGTCGTTCTCGGCGTCGCTGGCAGGTGGACCTTTAAAGCACGCCTCACTTTTGTACATGTTTATTCCTGCATTGTAACATTGACATCGTGGCTGTCATGCATTGTTCCGGTGGTACGCCGGGTTTTGTACTTCACCACAGTGAGTCGGTTACACTGGTTTCTCTCTGGGGGATCTTGCAACCTTCTTAGTTTGTTCACTCATTTTTCTTTTTGTTCACCTTAGGTGCTCGTGCATCACTATTCCCAAAGTTTTGCATGTCTTTCGCATTCTATCTTTGTCTGGATTATTTTGAGACTTTGTTGGGCATGGCTTCAGGCCCTGACTTTTGCTCTCATTGTACACAGCGACGTTCCTTCCTACTTTCAAGTGTTTAGCCTCATGTACGTCCTGCACACTCAGAGACAGTTTTTTGAAGAATTAATAACACCCATTTATGTTGTGATATTGACTGAAGATGTTTTTCGTTTATAGATACCCCTGGCGAAAGGTGACTGTGAATGCCCGAAAAACATTGGGATTAGCTACATTGTCAGTTGTTTATATGTTGAATTTGGACTCATTTCTATGAGGAATATTTATTTTCAAGACTCACTTCATCTGAAAATTAAACCGACCTGAGCAAGATACAGCCTACAAGCGTTAATGGACACTTGTTAACATGTTAACTTGTTGTTTCAACCGTAGAAATCATTCACTTAGTGGTGTTTAAATTGTTTTCACTATTGAAGTTGACCACAGTAGTGCACACCGTGTTTAGGACGCAAGTCTTGGGTACTATTTTCACTTTTAAAAAGTTGCAGTTTTCTTACTTTAACAATCTGGTTCCTTCTGTCTCCCTGAATTCACGTCTAGGGTGGGTGACAGCTGAGCTTTGTGCATTCCCTCTAGACAGCCACACACAAAGGAAGATTCAGTGTGACTTAATGGGCTTTAATGGACAATTAACTGGCTTTATGGTGTGCGCAGCTGACACTTATACCTGAATAGGCTGTGTCTGGTCCCCTTACGAAAGGCTTCATACCCCCGCTGCAGTGAGTCTGGAATCAGGACTTGAAGGGCAGGTATTCTGGGCACTTTAAAGGCCTCTCTTTGAAGTCTCCCCACTTCAAAGGCACAACCGGATAGAAGTACTTGACCTCAGACACCTCCAGCTCAGTACATTTCTGGACCTGTGGATACTCTGCCAGAAAGATGGACTGCTGTGCTGCTGAACGGACTACCACTCTGTTGAACTCCTGCTCTGCTGACCTGCTTCCCTCCTAGCCTGGGAGAGAGAAAGACTGGACCTGCATCTCCCCAACCCAGAACCAGAGTGACTCAAAGGGATTGTCTACTTGCCTCCTTTTCTGAAGTCTCATGGATATCAAAGACTTTCAACAACCCTGCTACAGCATTTGGACTCTGCCATATGAGAGTCTTGCCCTGCCAAGTGGTGCCAATCCAGTCCTGGGCCCTTGGAAGTGGGTATAGAGACCTGCTTCACTAAAACCCCACAAATTGCTATCGTTATGTGGCTCTGAACAGAGGCATATGCATCGCCGCAAGGACTGAAGACACTGCATCACTGACGGGCATTACACATCTCCTTCAGTTCTCAACAAATCTTCCACTTACATGGCTAGGCGATGATGCATCAGCTACATCTTGGGGTTTTCTGACACATCTCTAACTTACGCAGATCGATGACGCATTGCCTACATCCTGGAGTTCGACGATGATGCATCTCCGACTGGCGCGGCTTGGAGCTGACGCAATGCCTACATCCGAAGGAGCGACGCATCGCCTCCTTTGCTCTTAGCAATCTCGTCCTTGACGCCGACCCAACCACGAACCAAAGTACAGTTTCTGCGTGCCAAGGTTAGTGCCTGTACTTGACTCGTGCTCCATCGCGGTCGGCCTAAACTTTTGGATTTGATTCGGTCTAGTGCGACTAGATAGCCCGGGTTGGCACTTTATGTTTTTAAGCACTACATTTAAGTTTACTCTTTAGAAATTCATAACTCTGGTTATGCTTATTGGATTTTAGTCATTTTGGTCTTGTTTTGTTCAATAAATTAAGGTCAATATATTTAACTAGGTGTGATATCCTTTTGTGTGTTTTTTTCACTAGTTTACTGTTTAAAGTGTTGTACAAATACCTTACAAATTGCCATCTAAGTTAAGCCTGACTGCTCCATTCAAAGCTACCAGAGGGAGAGCACAGATTAATTTAGGGTGTGTATCTGACTTACCCTGACTACGTTTTTGGTTCCTGCTTGGACAGAGTGCATACCTCTGCAAATCAGAAACCCAGTTTCTAACAAACAATTTAAGAGTTTTGCACATCAATCGCCTCAAACCCCACTTCAAGAGGTCTGAATTAACCAGGCTCCTGGTTTACTGATCACGGAGTGGGGGAGGAGAATGAACTTCTCCCTGACCTCCTTTCCTCCAAAGAGCAGAATGGGTCAGTGGTGGGTGTCAGCCTCTCCCCTACACTGATTCTAGAACAACAGAGAGACGTGTGCCAGTTGTTGGGGCAGTTTGCCTCTTTATTCTCCCTTACCCCTAGGACTCATAACATGGTGTACCCATGATATTGACACTTGGGACAGCACACCTGTGAAAAGTAAAATGTAGAGGTTTTCTGATAAGGTGTTATCCAGCATCAAGGAGGGGGTCTCCAAGATGCTGGAGCTAGGGGTTATTGAGCCCTCAAACAGTCCTAGTCGATCACAGTAGTGTTGGTCCCCAAGGCTGCCCCTCCTGGAGCCACTCCAGAGCCTAGGTTCAATGTAAAGTTCCAGGGGTTTAAAGCAGTCACCGAGCTAATAAGCACATAGATCGACTAGGAGCTGCCAAGCTTGGTAATGGGATTTTGTCTTGACTGAGGAGGCCAAGGAGAGGTGCTGTTGGCTCCTTCCAGGAAGTGCTACCCCTGGAATGCAAGAGCGATTATTTTACATCTGAAAAGTACATTCAATCTTTACACTGTTTGTCAAATTCAATTCTTTATCTCATACATGCATTCTGTACAGAAAAGAAACATTTTTGGTACTTTTCCTCGTAGTGACAATGCCATTTTGGCAGGTTTTAATGTGTTAAACAGCATTTGTGCAAGCAACAAATGTAAACAACATTTGTGAATGCATGTGTTTGCAGGCATTGGCACATTAAAGCCAGACAATTGACTTTGCCACTGCTTTTATATTAGACTTCCTCTGGTGTTGCTTCTGGGCCTAGTCAACAGTGTAAGATTGTGGTAAAAGCATGTAGAGAAAGCGTAAAGCAGTTGCAAAAAATGCATGCCATCCGAGAAAAATGTTTACATACTAAATGAAGCAGGTTTAATTTTATAGATCGAAGAGGTATCCTCTTATTAAGGAGTTAGCACAGATTGCCAGTCATGTCAATGACATGGCATTCATTCTGGCCTAGATTTACAAATATTTGACGTAGCACACCAATCAAAGTTGATGTGCGGCATTGCATCAAAGATAGAGGGAAACAAATGTACAATTTCTACTCAGATATACCGCATTTTTTCTCTCCCCCGGATCTGGTGCACTTTTGGCTGCCATGCGCCAATGCACACACCCTTGGCCATAATGCAAGGGTGTAAGCGTTCTCTAAAGCATAGGTTTGTACTGGAAAGGGACCTTTACAGTGCAAAAACTATCCTTTAAGACTTGTCCCACTTTGAACATGTGCTGAACAATTCAGCACACATGCAACCTGGGAAAAACATGGAGAAATTAAAACATGTCATCTTGTTACGCCTGCCTCAAGGAGGCATAAGGTTTTGGTGCCAATCCCAGTCTATGAATCTTAGTAGACAGGGATTTGCATTAAAATCCAGGGGTGATTGCGTGGGAACGGACAAGTACTACCCATGGAATGCCCCCTTGACGCAAAGTAGTGCACAGCAAATTCCTAGTTTGTTTTAGATAGTACATCCCACCCCAACACTTTGTGCAAAGTGACGTCAACCCGGTGCAAAGCATTAACAAATCTGGAGGACTTTCTGACCGGTTTCCAAATGTGTAGAAGCAGTTCATTATGTTTCTTGAAACTACTGAATCTTTTTGTAGGAAAGACATCCTTGTTGCCTTGATCACCCACATTTTTTTTAATGCTGGTGCTTACTGTCTCTAAAAAGTGCCCTTGGCGCCGCTAACCAGGTTCAGGGCTCTGTTCTCTAAAGGTATATGGTAATTGGCATAAATGTAACTGGCGAAGACTAGCTACCTGTAAGTCCCTAGTATATGGTAGGGCATGTAAGTTTAGAGACCCCAGTGAACTTAATGTACTTAAGTGTGCACTGCTGTGGTGTCTGGTGTCATTTTAAAACCCGACCTGCTTTGTCGGCTGTTGTTAAAATAAAACTATGTCCAATTTTGCCTTTGGAATGTAAAGTACTTCCAAAACATCCTTTTTACAACTTATAAGTCACCCCAAAGTTCTACACTAGGTCCCCCAAGGGCAGGGTGCGTTGTTATTAAAAGCAGGGACAATATAACATATGTTTTATATTCCATGGTAGGAAAAAACAGCCAAAGTCGTTTTCCCCTATTGTAGTACTGTTAACCCCATAGGCTAACATGGAAAGGCATTATTAAACTTAATAAAGTTTATCTTTGTTTGGGAGCTAGTTAGCAATATCAATTAAAGTATTAAACATACTGGTTACAATAAATCTAAAAACTTGCCATATTCTGACTTTTTATAACTACTACAGGAAAGTAATTTTAGGTTTAAGATGTTTTTATTATTATTGCAAGACATATAAACAAACAATACGACACATTGAGAGTATCCGAGCGCAGCGGCGAGGTCAGATGCCGGGCTGGAGGCCCTGTAGTGAACATTCCAATAATACAGTAGCCCGCTGTGACCCGCGAGGATAAACAGTGCTGTAACAGTCAAAAACAGTCCCCCCCCCCCTCCCGAACCATCCTCCCCTACCCCCAACCCCCATACCCCCACCCCAAACCCTGCCCTCCCCCCGTCCAGTGCGTGGGTCTGATCCTCTCCGTCTCCCCCTCCCGGTCTCTCCCAGAGGGACTCCACCACATTACCAATTAAGAGGCCGATTCCTCCAGCGTCGTAAGCCGCAGGAGGCGAAGATATCTCGGGCAGGTCAGTTCTCTAAATTCAGTAACCAGCAGGGACTGAAACGGCTGCCAGAGATCATTGAACTGCTCTATATCCCCTGCCAGTGTAAGCGACAATTTCTCCATCCCCAGCACATGCCATAATCTGTGAAGCCAGCCCGTGACAGTGGGGAGTGTCTTGGAGCGCCAGTGCGCGAGGATGTTCTGCATCGCCGATCCCAGTGCAATAGCTATCTGTCTACCCCTGCGGGATTTCAAGGGATACATCAACCCGTTCGGGAGGCCCAGTAATATGTATGCGGGGAAGCGCGGCAGTTCAGTGTCAAAATGGGAGTCGATATCGTCTATCACCTCCTTCCAATAAGAGTCGAGGAGCGGACAGCCCCACAGGATGTGTAGCAGCGTGCCCACCCGTCCGCATCCCCTCCAGCAGTTAGCGTCTTTGCTGTGATCCATGTCGTGTATGCGCTCCGGGGTGTAGTACCAGTACGTCGAGACTTTGGTTAATGTGTCAGTGAGTCCCATATGGTACGCCGAGTGCCTGGCCCTATATGCCACCTGCTCCCATTCCTTATGGCTCAGTAACCTGCCCAATTCCCTCACCCAGGGCTCCCGTCCCGGATTATAGAAGTGTGAGGAGGGTGTTTGTAACAGCTTGTAGAGATCGGTGATCAGCTTCGCGTCGGACGTGCGAGTCAGAAGCCAGCGCTCATAAGGGAGAAGTCTCCTATCAGCCGTCTCTCGCACCTGTGGATGCAACGCCCAGTGGCGAGCCTGTAGGTAGTGCAACCTCTCGGTCTCCGGGAGCGCGTACTCCTGTCTGAAGCGCACGAAGGGGATGACCCCTTCCGGGTCATACATATGACACAGGGCCCGACACCCCGCTGCCCGCCAGAGAGCGAAGGCCCCCCTCTCCAGTCCCGGGGTGAAGTCCGGGTTATCCAGCAAGGGTGTGAGAGGTGAAGGGAATGTTGTCAGGCCGTGCACAGCGTTGGTAGCATCCCAGACCCGCAGGGGTACTCGCGTGACGAAGGAGGCATATAGATTCGCCGGGCGGTGAGCCCTTCGAAGGAACGGCACCTCTTGCAAGGGCCTACCCGCCACCGCTTGATCCTGAAAAAGCCAGTGCTTGTCGGATTCCCACCTACTCCACTCCACCAAGTAGCGTAACTGCACTGCCTGAAAGTACCTGCGGCGGTCCGGAATCCCCAGCCCCCCGGCCTCCGGCGCAAGCATAGAGAGCGCCCTCTTCATCCTAGGCTTCTTGCCCCGCCATATGAAACGCGCCAGGTCCGACTGCGTCTGCTGGATCCAGCCCGTAGGCGGCTGCAATGGTAACGCCCTAAACAAATACAAAATCTGGGGCAAAACAGTCATTTTGACGGCAGCTATTCTGCCCAGCCATGACAAGGCGCTGCGATCCCACCGGCCTATCTCCTCCCGGATCTTCCTGCCCAAAGCGGCATAATTAGCCGCCACCATAGCCGGCAAGGTGGGAGCCAGCTGAATCCCGAGATAAGGCACCAAATCTTTCGACCAGAGCATCGGGAAGAGGTCCTGCAACGAAGTCCTAGTAGCTGGCTTGAGCGACACGTCCAACGCCACTGACTTCCCCACGTTCATTTTGAAGCCCGAAACCGCGGCAAAGGAGTCCAACTCCTCGATACATGCCGGAAGGGCAGTGAGCGGATCATCCAGCGACAGTATGACGTCATCCGCATAAAGGCTAATGGCATGAGTGAAGCCTCCGAACCTCACCCCCGTCACCGCTGGGTTGTGACGCATCCGTTGGGCGAAAGGCTCCATGTACAGGGCGAAGAGCAGGGGCGACAGTGGGCAACCCTGCCTCGTGCCCCTCTCAATGTCAAAACTTCTGGAGCTGTAGCCATTCACCCGCACCATTGCCGTCGGAAATTTGTAGCAATTGAGAATCCTTGATCGGAATCTGTCCCCTATACCCACCTTCCACAGAACCTGCTCCAAATAAGGCCAGTGGACGCGGTCAAACGCCTTTTCCGCGTCCACCGAGAGCATCATTCTCTCCCCTGGGATTCGTGATGCTTTTTCTAAGAGGTGAACTATCCGCTTGGTGTTGTCTACCGTCTGCCTTCCCGGGACAAAGCCCGCCTGGTCTGGGTCTATAAGGCCTGGTAGGTGGGGAGCCAACCGGGCCGCTAGGATCCCAGTGTACAGCTTGAGGTCTACGTTCAAAAGTGAGATCGGCCTGTAGGAACCACATTGCGTCCGGTCCTTCCCCGGTTTGGGGATAACCGTAATAGAGGCTTGCAGCAGGTCCGGTGGGATGGCCCCGGGAGCAGTGAAGGAGTTGAAGAGGCGCGTGAGAAGCGGGGCCAGCGTCGCACAAAACGTTTTATAGAAAAGGGATGTGTAGCCATCCGGCCCCGGGGCCTTCCCGTGTTTAAGTCGGGCGATGGCGGAAATCACTTCCTCAACTCGTATATCCCTGTCAAGGTGCTCCGCCTGCAAAGGCGTCAAGGAGGGGAGGGAAATCGAGTCCAGATAGGCCGCCGTCGCAGATGCATCCGGGAGGTCCCCCGAATAGAGGTCCGCATAAAACCCCCGGAAAGCCTCAGCTATATGGGCGTCCTCCGTAACCATCGACCCCGTGGAGTCGGAGACCTCCTTCACTAGCTGTTATTGTCGAGCCGCTCTAAGCCTGTTCGCCAGCAGCCGGCCACATCTATCACCTCCCGTGTAGTAGGCATGGCGCAAGCGCAAAGCCGCGTACTCCGCGCGGTCCATGTCCAGGGCCGCCGAGAGCTTTCTGGCCCCCTTTAGCTGCCGCCATACCCGGGGAGCCCCGGTCCTGCGGTGCACATATTCCAGTTCGCGGACCTGCTGGGTGAGCTCCTCCCTCTTGTGCCGCCGCTCCCTGTTGTCGGCTGAGGAAAGAGCTATAAACTCCCCCCGTATCACCGCCTTCATGGCGGCCCACTGTGTTGCCTGCGAAGTGTTGGAATCCTCGTTATGGGACAGGTAGTCCTGAATGGCATGCGTCACTTGCGTGACTACTGCCTTCCTATGCAATAATGTGTCCCGCAGGCGCCAAACCCGCGGTGGACACGAGATCGGCGGCAGTCCAAGCTCGACGGTGACCGGGGCGTGATCAGACAGGGAGACCACCCCCATCTCTGTCGCGGTAGCCATCGCACATACCGGCGCGGTGACCAAAAAATGATCCAGGCGCGCGTAAGTTTTGTGTGCGTGGGAGTAGTATGAATAGTCTCTATCAGTAGGATGCATGCGACGCCAGAGGTCGTGGAGGTCCAGCTCCGCCAGCTGTGTCTTACACCCGGCCGAGAATTCCCCCGTTTGCGGAGAGCGAAGCGCGGATCTGTCTAAGGCCGAATCAAAGACCATATTGAGGTCACCTCCGAGGATAATGTGCCTGTCCTGTGAGGCAGTGACGTCTTCCAAAGCTGCGCGTAAGAAGCGTTCTTGTTGTTCGTTCGGGCTATACACAGATCCCACTGTGAAGTGGATACCCCCCACCCTGAACCTGTAGGCTAATAGTCTCCCTTTCTGTTCCGATTGTTTGTGTAGGATCTCTCCCCTGAACTGCTTGGCCACCAAAATCGCCACCCCCGCCGTCTTAGTGTTACCAGAAGAGAAGAGTTGAGTTGGGAATTTGTGGGATCGGAACCTGTGGCAGTCTCGAGGCAACAAGTGAGTCTCCTGGAGGAGGCAGATGTCTGCTCGGGTGCTTTCTAGTAGGGATAACACAGCGCGCCGCTTAATCGGGTTGTTGAGGCCCCGAACATTGAGTGTCACGATCTTAAGAGTGGTAGGCGGCATAGGGAAGGACAGGTGAAGTAGCGCAAAGCCTCCGCAGACGCAGAGTTCGTCTCAAGAGCGCCGCCGCGGCGGCCGTAACCCGTGTGGTGCACTGGACGATCCCCCCCCTCCCGAGCCCCCCCCAACTCTCCCACTCAACCCCCAAACCACTCCCTTCCCCTCCCTCAACCTTACGACCTAAGCGAACCCCCCCTAACCCCAACAAACAACCCCTTGGACAATAGTCGAACAACCCCAAACCCCACCCTTCCCTCCCTCCCTCCTCCGACCCCCAACCCCAATGAACCATAGTCCCAGTCGAGTCCCACGAGGGACTAGTCTGTGGTGAGTGACTTGAGTGGACGTTCAGCCACCGTCTCCTCCCCGCAACCCCCTCCACCCCCCAGAGCCCCCAAACCTGCAGAGTGAAGTAAGCTGTGATGATCTCCCCCCGGAGTGTTCTTACGCCGTCAATGCGACGTCACCGGCGGCAGTGTCCCTGGCCACTTCGAGCACCGCGCCGGCCATGCCGGCCCTGATGGTGGGTGAGTCCGGCCTCTCGGCGCGGCCAGAAGAGCTCCGCCCCGTCACCCGCTGCCAGCCATCTCTAGTAAGGCGCCTCCGGCGCGGCGTAGTCGCGTCTTCCTCCGTCTCAGGAATGCCCAATACCCCACAGGTCTCCCGCAGGGAGCGTAGTTGGTGCAAAGTGCCATTCCACCGAAAAATGAGTCGGAAGGGGTGCCCCCAGGCATAGGGCGTGCTGTGCTCCCTCAGAAAGTCTGTGGCAATCCTGAAAGCTTTGCGTTTCTGAAGCGTTATGGCAGATAAGTCCTGATACAAAGCCACTGGGTGTCCTCTAAAAGTCAGGGATGGCTTCTTCCTTGCCTCAGCCAAGATGCGCTCCTTGAGTGGAAAGTCCGGTAGAAAGGCCAGAATATCCGGTGTTGGTGCCGACGTGCGTCTCGGCGGTCCCACCCTATGTGCTCTGTCGATCCGGATGGGAAAGTCCGCCGCCTCTCCCAAGATCTCCCTGAACAGGTTCTGTAGGTAGCTGGTCACATCGGACCCCTCGTCCGCGTGTGGAACTCCCCGGACCCGAATGTTGTTCCGCCGGGATCTGTTTTCAAGGTCCTCGTTATGGGCTTGAAGGTCGAGCTGTTGGTCTCGGAGGCGCAGCACCTCCTGCTGCAACTGTTCAATGTCTTCGTCCCTCCTCTGACCAGCACCCTCCATGGAAGCCACCCGCTCTCCCAGGCCATCCACCTCTCTGCGCACCCCTCGCATCTCCCCGGCGACCTCCTGTTTCAGCGTTTGGAAGTCATCCCTGAGGAAGCTGAAGAGTGACTCCATGAAGGCTCTAGTCACCGGCGGCTATCTCTCGTCTGTCTCCTGCGTACCCCCGGAGGAGCCTGGCGACGGTTGCCCCCTGTCCACCCTCTGGTGGTTCCTGCTGAGCATCTCCGGGAGAGTGCGGTCCCCCTTCTTGCTGCTTCTGCTGCCCGCCATTGGTAGGGGGCGTGGGGCGGCCGGCTCTTCCTGTGTCTCGGGAGCTCAACTCGCCCGCCGGCAGCGCTAGACCTCGGGGGCTCGCCCCACGCTCCTGCGGTCACCAGTCTTCCTGCTGCGGCGGTTGGTCGGGCGGCACCAGCCCACCACCACCAGGGCCCCGCCGAGCCCACACCTCACCTCTCGGGCCCGTTGATGTGACACACCGCAGGAGGGTCTCCTCAGCCTACTCCTCTCTCGGGCCTTCAGCCCTGTTGCTGCTACCTCTCACCCCTGGGGGGCAGCGCAAGTCCGTGGGGCCTACTTCCTCTCTCTGCAGTCCTTCCCAGGTAGCAGCGCCAGCCAGGGGGGGAGGGAAACCGTCCACTCCGGGTCTCGCCGGATACACTAGGTCCTCCACCCGGCCCCCGGCCACGCAGGTGGTGCCCTCCGCAGGCCCCTGGCCGTTCCTCGTAAGATGCCACGTGTCCTCCCCGGGGCCTAGGTCGCCCGATCCGGGCCCAGTTCCGCTACTGCAGTCCTCCGGGGCTCACCGGCTACTCCGCAAAGCGAACGGTCCGTCTCTGTGCTATACAGGGGCGACTCCCCCAGGCAGATGCGTGCCGGGCCCTTGGCCAGGCCGCCGGGTGCACCTCGACCTCTTCTCCTGCCACGCTCACCCCTCACGCTCTTCCACACTCCTCACTGGGCCCTGTACCTCTCTGCTGCTCCTCCTCTGACGTCAGGCGGCTAGCGGGGCCACCCGTCGTGTCCCCCGCGGATTCCAGGACCGACCGCCGCACAGGCTATCCCGCCAGAGTCCCTCCTCACCGATGCCTCCGATGCGCGGCTCCGCCGTCGCTCTCCACCTCGTTGTCCGCCTGTAGGCCGCGCCCCCGGCTCAGCGCAGTGCAGTGGCTCTGGGCCCCGGCCTCGGCTCCGCCTCCAGCCGTCTTCAATCGCCCTCTTCCCGTGAGGTTCTTCTGGCAGTCCCGTTCCCGGTTACTCCGGCAGTCGGGGTTGGTTCTCGCCGGCCCAGCCTCGGGAGTGCTTTGGCTCCGCACCGTGGTCCGCGTCGGCAGGCTCCGGCTCTCGGCCCCTCCTTGCTGCTCCGTCCCGCGCCTGCCCTCCGTGGCCTCCTGCGATATCGTTCGGGGGCCACGCTGAGTCCCACCGCCGGGTCGCTGGTAGTCCCCTTCTTCCTCCGCGATCTCCCAGCAGATATGGGGGAGATACTGCTAAAAATCGCGGTCTAAGCGCCTAGGGTTTCAGGAGCTCACGGAGAGTTCGACCGCTCACTCCGCCATCTTGGCCACGCCCCCGGAAAGTAATTTTAAAACGTATTATTCGGAAGTTACCTAAAGCAGCACTGTGGCAGCCTCTTCTGATTGGCTAGCCTTTGACAGCCTGAGTCAAGCTGATCCCTGAGTAGATGTGCAGATGCCAGGAGCTGAAATAATGCAGCCATTTGGTGGGAGAAGCTTTGCTTCCTGGAGAAGCCAGGGAGAAGAAGGGGGCTGGGGAGATAAGCTGGACTACAAAAGAAGCAGAACAGATGTCGTAGGACCCAGGCAGCTCTCACTTCAATTGATGCCCAGCCAGATGGGAGCCAGTGGCGTAGCTAGGCCTTAGGCTGCCCGTGGCAGCCACTGTGTGTGCCGCCCGTGGCGGCCTAATCAAAGAGCGTGGGAGTAATGCCAGTTCTTATGGCCGCAGGTAAAAGCGGGGGAGGTGGGGGTGGCTACTGCTCCCAAAACTCATGCCGCCTGGGGCGGTCCGCCCCCACTAGTTACGCCACTGGTGGGAGCCCTCCTAATTAGATAAGGAGAGGGGCTGGAAGGGGAATGTAGTGAGTTGTTAGCCACACCTTTGAGTTGGGTTACACAGATACACACACTAAGGAGAGGTTGTCTCTATTTTGATTTTTGTGAACACAGTGCTTCCTGGGTCAACAAAGTGACACACTTCGCAGGAAGTGGTCATACCAGAGGGTGGTAACTTTACCCCTATTGGTTGGGGTACTCCCACCCTCTTGCCAGACCATAGGATAAATATGTGAGAGCTGCAGGAGCTCCTCAGAACACAGCCTCGAGCAAGAGAAGGACTGCGCCACAGAGGCTCGCACTCAAAAGGACTACACCCGTTTGAACTCTCAAGGTTCCACAGAGAAAGGACTGTGCCTGTCTCAAAAGAAAAGGAGTGGACTCACTTATCAGCAACAGGTATAACAGAGCTGGAAGAAGTCACCTGCAAGCCCAAAGAGAAGATCACCCTAGCTGAGCAGTTGCAACTGGATTTTTCCTTGACTGTGCAGGTGTATTGTGGGAAATTGAGTCCTAGTCTCCAAGAGGCAATCCAGAATCTCTGAACTCTTGTACTGAACTAGTGGACACTTATTTTCCTCAAAGGAACGAAGAAACTACAAGATCTGCAAAAAAAGAAACTTTTTTGCAAAGTTTTGAAGAAAAGCTCCAGGAAGAGACCGGCTCAACGTCTAGAGTCAAGCTGCCGACGTCAACTCCCTGATTGGATCAACTTTGCTGGTTCGTCCTGCTGAAAAACTCCTGGCGGAGTCCAACTAGAGGCTGAGAAGTAAGCCTTTGACGACCGCTTCAAGACCCTCCTCGCTATTGGTGCTGAGGGTCCGATGCCCTTTCTTTCACTGAGCTGCAGCAGGTTGCCGTTGGTGACTCGAACTCCAGATCCGAGAAGCCTGAGGACTTGCTGATGAGTCCGTCGACAAGAGGAAAGCTCCAAGAAAAAGCTAGTCTGAAGGTAAACTTTTGACCGGTACCTAGCACTCAACCTATCCGACCGGCGCTCCGTTGCTGTCAGCCTATAACTTTGACTTTGTCCCGGTTCAGCGTGACCAGATAGCAGTGAGTGGTGCTTTAAGCTTTTTGGTGTTAAAATGCAAAAAACAAATTATTTCATCTTTAAAATTTCAAATCTGGGGTTCCCTATGTTGGATTTTTGTCGTTTTGGAATAATTTAAAAGATAAAATATTCTCTGCTTTTATGAATTCGTGTTGGATTTTTATTATGTTATGTCTTTTACTTATTTACTGTTTTGGTGATATTAAATGGTTTACATACACCGATCTACGAAATTAAGCCTGACTGTTTGTTTGCCAAGCTACCAAGGTTTAAGCAAGGATTAATTTATTAAAACTTGATTGGACCTATTACTGATTGTGGTACTATTAATAGCTGCAGGTGAATACTCCTTCCTACGTATAATCCACTTTCCTACACCATTTGATTGACTGTTTTCACTTTGCTCTCTGGCAGAATGTGACACGTGAAGTTGGTCATGTGCAGAAATCGAAAGCATTCTTTTCATAAGAAGCTGAGGAGGATTACCCACAATGCTGCTGAGTAAATCTGTGGTTCACTCATCCCATTACGGCAGACATATATAATGCAACACTCTTCTGAAATATATTTGTTTATTTACACAAAGTTTTTTTATAGCGCAGGCAAATCTCCTACTTTACTTCAGAGCGTTGACAGATAAAATAATCTGAAGAAAAAGGGGGGGTTAGAATCCAGCTGAAATTACTGGGAGTTCTTAAACCGGGATTCTCCCCTCCCTGCTACATATGGCTTTAGCTGAATGTTCTATTTCGAAGAGCTTCATAAATTGTTGCAACACCACAAAACAAAACCGCACATAACTGCGCCTTCAAGAACATGTAAAGGTTGTGAACCGAGCACAAATCAAATGCTGATTTGCCCATTACTGTATCCAGGCTGCAGAACGCTGCCTGTGATGCTAAAAATATCTTCTCTGTCCCTAATACAGGCCTGTTAATGATCACTGTCAGTGGAGTGATATTTGCTTTACTGCATTGCAAAGGACCACGATTATTATTCGGACTTACTGCCGGGAGCTAAATAAAATATGAGGCAGGTTCTGCGCACACGTTTAAGGATGTAAATAAAGTTGTAAAACCATCAATTAGAATAAGTAGATACACAGTTGAGGTCAACACCAGAAATGTCTTTGCAATGAAATTTAATAGTGCGTTCCTTCAAATGGTTTGAAAAGGGAAAGCAACCAGCCGACACGTGTTTCGTCAACGGGAAACAACCCGTGACTCTTCAGGGCTGAGCAAGAGTGACCATGGCCGGGAGAGTAATCAGGAAAGCGAATGTGTTCCAACGGTGGTCTGATATAGTTAACGATGAGCGGAGACGCCACGGTCAAAGGAAGCGGATGCTTCAGGGTAGGAGTCCGTAATAGGACTGGACGACGGATGCGTCAGTCCAAGGGTCGATCGTTGTGTACGGTCGATGTGGGTCATTTCCTGATTACTCTCCCGGCCATGGTCACTCTTACTCAGCCCTGAAGAGTCACGGGTTGTTTCCCGTTGACGAAACACGTGTCGGCTGGTTGCTTTCCCTTTTCAAACCATTTGAAGGAACGCACTATTAAATTTAATTGCAAAGACATTTCTGGTGTTGACCTCAACTGTGTATCTACTTATTCTAATTGATGGTTTTACAACTTTATTTACATCCTTAAACGTGTGCGCAGAACCTGTCTCATTTCCTAGTGGGTGTCTCCTACCCCCAATCTCGCAGGGGTTCTTTTTTTACCAGGGTTTGTTTCCCCTGATCTTGCAGCACCGTACTTACTTTGCAACTCGACATTTGGTGTGATATGTTTGAGCGCCATTCTTCCTTCACCAACTAAACCCCTCACGGAACCCATTCAAGCTAAATAAAATATGTTCACATGTTTGTGGGAATTTAGAATCCACGGTTTTGTAAAAATACATTTAGGGCCTCATGTAGGTAGCCAAATACCGGTCGGTAACGGCCGATTTTCGGTAATTATACCGTTACCGACCGGTATTTTGGCTATTGGTATGTAGGGGGACAAATTTTGGATTCGGAATTTACCGAATCGGTAAAATTACCGAATCGGTAATAATACCGAATCGGTAATGTTACCGAATCGGTAACTTGTCCGATTCGGTAATTTTACCGATTCGGTAAATTCCGAATCCAAAATCGAGATGTAGGGGGAGTGTGTGGGTGTTGTTAAGAGTCGGTATTTACCACCAACTAATAGTTGGTGGTAAATAATTAATGTATGTGTATGGGCATTTTGAAGCGCGTAGCAGTGTGCAATGTGGCAGACATACATGCCCTTAGGGCATGTATGTGTGCCACATGTGCACACATGGCCGAATCAGGGGTGCAACAGGGTGTCAATGTGACACCCTGCCACCCTTGCATGTTCTCCACAATTACCGAATCGGTATTTACCGATTCGGTAATGAGGCATACCTTCCCCTCAATGGGAAAGTATGCCTCATTACCGAATCGGTAAATACCGATTCGGTAATTACCGAATTGTAACGAATCGGTAAAAATTACCGACTCATTCCCTACATACGAGTTACCACTTCTTAAATACCGATTCGGTACGGCTCGGTATTTAAGAAGTGGTAACTGGTATGCTACCTACATGAGGCCCTTAATGTTTTACCTTGAGGAATAGGGTGCAAGATGTGCCGATCTATGTATATGGAGTACAATTGCAGAATGTAAGCAAGAGAGTACAAAATATACATTTTCAGGTTAATTTTTACCTGCAGTTTTACTGATCAGACAAAAGTTAAATTAATTGGTAACATTAATTTTTGGCCTTTTCAGGGAGAGACTTAATATTATTAGCATCTCATTCAGAGGTGTTCAATGCTGGTCCACAAGGGTTGGAATCATGCCTGATTTCCGTGGAATCCATGTGAGTCAAATGTACGCACAATAAATACTAGTTGCATCAATTTACTTAGTGTTTACAGTAAATATATGACATGTGCTATTGTTTTACAAGCCATAACAGTTTCCTGACCGAGCCTGCTTCTGAAGAATTGCATAAATTCTGTTTTCTTCTAATAGAAAAAATAAAATGAATGCAGCCTGCGATATTTATCTCGGAAATAAGTATTATGTTAGTGATATGGATGCTAAACCGAGCGATATAAATGCCCAAGATTTCTACTTATAAACAAGCACTGGCAAGTCCAGTATGTCTCGGATTTAAAATGTCAGTGCCGAGCTATCGGCTGTGTCAATGCTTATGCTGTGTCTATGGCATTGCCAGAAAGTAAAAAAGACAAAAAAAACTAGAATTTGCGCCTGGTGTATCACAACATATGCTTATGTATGCGCACAAGTGGGTGGTCATCACAGGATGGTTTTACTTTTACTAGATGATAAAAAAATTATAAGATAGCCAATGTAGGCGCAATCAAGGGTGGCCATCTTGGAATGTTTTTTCTCATTAAGAAAAAGCATTCCAAGGCAGCTACACATCATACGCAAGCATGCACCCGAGTTACAATGCTTTGGTGGCTGTTTGATGGTGTCTTTAAATTAAGTTTTGTGAAATCTGCGGACGTTCATAGCTGCCAAGGTTTCAGATTGCCATGTGTGCCATTTTCATAATTTCAGTGTAATTATGAGTGACATTTCAAAGACTATGAGTGACACTTTCTCACAAGCAAAATGAAGCAGTGAAGACGAGGGTAACCTATATATATTAGAAATTACACCGGAGAGTGAGGCTGAGGCACGCATAGGTAACAGTCAGGCTGTGTTTTATTATGTAATACTAGTTTAGCAGCCTCAATCCCAGGGGTTTAAGTGGGATAAAAAAAACTGGGGGGAGGGTGTCTCTCAAAGGGGTGTGGCCGATGTAATTAAGGGTGTAGGTTAAAAGCACGCAATGAGAAAAAGTGTGTTGGCATATTGTGCCACCCGACTGGTATTTTGCTGCTTCTGTCATTGCATCCAGATATATAATACAACAAGTAACATCATACCTACAAGTCAGGACTATTTAGCTTTGTCAATGCTTATTAGTTGCATAAGATAAATAAGCAACAACTACAGCTTTGTTGTAAATAACATTGAAAATGCTTCCGTTGTGACATGGTGAGACTGTGAAAGAAACATAAGGTATCTTTGAAGTTACATCAATGTCAGTGAAGGGTGTTATTGCTGTAGAATTATGATTTTTTTTCATGCTGACGGTAAGTACAAAAATGGAGAGCCCGATAGAGACCCGTCTCGGCATCTGCTTTTCAGAACTGCCGGTGCTGAGCACTGGCAGGACCCGGCCCACCTAGAGCCTTGCTAAACCCTAATAATCATTACCCTGAGCTGAGAGGTCTGCGTAAGGCGGCAAGTGGAGCCGCTATCTGCGCAGCCCTGCAGCAGGCACCAGCACACACCAGCAGCAGGCAGGCTGTCACAGAGCTACAGACAGGCTATGCTGATAGTGACGCTCCGGCTTAGTGCTGAAAGCCCGGGCGACAGGCACAAACATCACTGAAAGCCAAGATGAGGGCTAGGGACCCAGCACGAGGGCCTCAGACTCCAGATCCTGCCCCTCCCAGCTGCACCATATTGACAATTGTGTTAACACTGACACCATATAATTGTAGTAACACTGACAAACAGGGTGGCAAGTGGCTGAAACAACGATCTGTCTACTTACTGTGAGAATTTTCAGCCGGAAGCATGATTGGCACGTCGGTGATTCGCACTGCAACAAGGCTGCTGGGTGCTCATGCCACGAGTGAGCTACCCCCACAGCAATCTGCCTTAGACTTCGGTCCAGGCTGCTGCTGTCCTCACGAAGACCCCTGACCTGGTAGCCGGCGCTGTAAACCGACACAGTCAGTCATGGCTGTCCTTAACCCGTCCACTGCACTAATTCTCTCCTCTGGCTCCGAAATTGCAACTGAATGCTGCGGCGGCCTTGATTATAATGGCCTACAGCAGAGTGTGGCCGGGCCATCACGTGCAAGCAACGGCGCTGCCCCATAATTATTGTGGCCCTCTTGGCGCCTTCCTGAAGAATAAACTCCCGCTCTCGGAGCCAGCAGGATGTGACATACCCCCGCGGAGCCCTAGCCTGGGCATGGCACCGCGGCCACGGGTGATACATTGTAGCAGAGATCCTGGGACTGGCAGGCGCTTAGCTGGGATCACTGCCTCAAGAAGACCACGGAAACAGCGCGCCGGCAGACCACAGGCAGTGCCTACAGCCAGCTGCTACACTCACGTTTGCAGCCATCAGTAAATGTACACCTGAGACTGCCACTATGCATTATGCGTGACAATGCATTTCAGTGCGGTGATGCGGAGCACCACACTGAAATGCATTAGTGTCACGTCGGATGCGTGATACTTGGCAGGACTGGACGTTAAATAAGACCCCAGGGGTGCATTTTGTCGTTAAAGTGTACCGATGGCGGTTTTGGCACTTTTTAGGTCATGCGTCTCATCAAGACATGTTGTTTACTGTTAGTGGGCTTGGAAGCTGTCCATTACTTACTGTTGGCTGGTATCAAAGCCACTCTCAATTGCTTGCTTCCTGCTGCTCATCTTTGCGGTCGGCACTTGCCTCTTCTTGAATGTCACTGTCTCCTGGAGCATGCCCCTATTACCTGGGTCGTTAAACTGCTTACGCTTTTGGGAGCTATTCTTTCTTTTTGTTGAGCCACTCTACAGAGTGCACCTTTGTTGCTGGCTCTGTCGTCTGCTTTATCCCGTTTTGTGTTTGCTTGTTTCCCTTCCCTACCTTTGTTCATCCCATTGCCATGCCCCCACCCAGCACAATAGATGAGCTGCAAAGCCAACTGCCTTTGTCGGGGCCTTTGACTTTTGTTTTTGTTGCAGCTTTTATATAGTGTGATCTCGACCTGAAGGCGATGGAGTGCTTTACACAAGGACACATTCATTTTGTGTAGGCATGGGAAGATTGTGTGATTTCCCCACAGTCACAGGATGTTGAGCCAGCACTGGGACTCAAACTTGGTTTCCCAGGTCCAATGTCAATAGCTTTGGCTGTTACGCCATTTCTTCTCCCCTGGCTTGCTTGCAGATATCAGTTTGCAGCTCTTGCTTCCTTGTTTAAAGTCCCAGAAGACAGAGCCTCCCAGTGCAAACACTGACATTATTTATTTTTGCACTGAGAAGCTCTACCTTCGGGGACTTTAAACAGGGAAGCACCATACGTTATTTCTCCATAAAATAATTGACATTTGCCTGACAAATAAATGCATGACATTTTCAGTTTAGTTGTATAATCTTAAGGTTTTCCTATGGAACCAGATAAACGATATAACAAAAGCAACATGCAAGCTCTTGCGACACAAAAGTCACAAATACCTATTATGGAGGTTTGATTTTGGGCAAACAGGCTCTTCAAAGAAAGAGTAAATTGTTTGATAACTTCATTTTGTGTACGCATGGGAAGATTCAGGGGCATATTTACCAGCCCCTATCGCTACAGGACCGTCACTTTTAATGACGTTACTGTGGCGATGGGGGCTTTGCCTTATTTACAAGGCAGTATTAAGCCACTTAACGTGGCTTAATGCCATATTGTAAATAAGGCCCCTTTTCACGCTACACTTAGCGTGAAAGGGGTGGGTAATGGGTGTTGCAGTGGGTTTTCTGCTGCAACACCCATTGATTTTGACGCTGCCCATTATTTACAAGAGTGGCGTAAATAGGAGGCAGCGCCAAAGTTAAGACCACGGAAAACCAGGTCTCAACATGGCGAAGCGAAGAGAAATGCTTTATTGATCCTCGTTTTGCTCGTTAGGTGTCCCTTCCTGCACATAAGTATTCATTTTAATGCAGCACACATAGAAGTTACAAATCACCATTCTGGATTGTTTATATGCAGGAAGGGACACCTTTCCTCAACCCAGGCACCCTTGCACTATGGTGCAAGGGTGCCTGCGTTGGCGCTAGGCAGCTGATTTTAGCGCCAGCACAAGGAGAGACGCAGGAGTGAGCCGTATTATTGTAAATATGGCACAACCTTGCTTTTCTAAAGTGACAGAGCGCCTCGTTAGCAATTTTGGAGCTAACCTGCGCTCCGTCAATTGCCTGTAAATATGCCCCTTAGTGAGTTGCCCAGAGTCACAGAATGTTGAGCTGGCGCCGAGACTCAAAGCAGGTTCCCCATCTTCAAAGTCGTCAGCTTTGTCCGTTACGCCATATCTCCCCTGGCCTGCTTGCAGATATCAGATGGTAAATAACATCTATACATTATTTAAGGTATTTATTTTGGCACTGGGAAGCTTGGATTTGAATTGATCCACTACTGACCCATCCCTCTTTTTTCTTCTGACACCTGCCAGCCTGTCTCTGTCTACTCCACATAGTCCCCTACATGCCACACAATGCCACTACACATAATTCAATCCCACTCCATGCTACATTATTACTTTCCACATAAATCAACTCCACATAATTCAAAACAATGCCACACAATTAAGTGCCACTCAATTTCACAACACACAAATCCACTCACCATAATTGAAATACACACAACAAATTTCGAAGTCACACAATTCCTTAGCACACAATTCAACTCCACACTATTCCACGCCATATAATTTCACTCGATGTCACATAATTACAATCCAACAAATTCAACCCCACATATTTCCACGCCACAAATCCACTTTACATAATACCACTCCATGCAACATAATTCTACTCCACTCCAATACACATAATTCCACTCCACATAACACAATTCAACTTCAGATAATTTCACTACACGTAATTCCATTTGACACTACATAATTAGACTCCATGCCAGATAATTACACTTCACATACATCCACTCAGCTCCAAACACATAATTACACTCCACAAAATGAAACTCCACACCATGCACATAATTACACTCCACACCATGCCACATAATGCCACAATTTCACAAATCACAATTCAACACCATACAATTCCAAAGCATGCAATCTAATTGTAATCCACATAATACCACTCCACACCACATAATGCAACTCCACATAATTACACTCCACTCCATACCACAAAATTGTGCTCTACAGAAATCCACTCCAAGCCACATAGCAACACTCTACATAAATACACTCCACACCATGCAATATAATTCTACTCAACATAATTCCACTCAATTTCAATTTCAAAATCAGCTTTATTCGGTGCAATACAAGTCACCATAAAAGCAACATTAATTATTAAAAATATGATACAGTACATTCATCACGTATTCAACCTAACATTTTAAAAGGTACATTTAAAATATCTTCACCAAGATAAAAAGCTCAGTTCATAATAAAGAGGCCACAAGGCATTGTTCATATTCACATGGACTGCTACTTTCCATCACACATTTTCCATTGTTAATACATAAAAGAAGAATAGACTACAATTCCTAAAGTGCAAGTGCTAGGGCTAGAATATGAATTAATGAATACCATTGACGACGTGAAAGACAATAATTTCTAAATACAGTTAAAATGGTTTCTATTATAAAACAGTATTTCTTAACTTGGCCCTAATTTGACCCTGGATGTCCCCTGGTGTTTCTTAATTTAAATGCAGCTTGTAAGAAACTTGTAATACTTGCCAAGGTCAATGGGTCTTCGGCCCTTTGTAAATACAGCAGGGCAACCTCGGCTTGTCTAAATTTGCCATTTTTTAATAGTCTTATTAAATAACGACGTCTGGGGAAAGAATAAAAAGGGCATAACAATACAAAATGAAGGGTGTCCTGCGGAGATTTATTATCGCAGCCGCAGGCACCTTTCTGCTCAACTGTAGTGGTATATCCCGGTGGGTCCGCTAAAATATGATGAATAAGGTTGAGCCTAAAACGAGTGAACAAGAACCTGTTCTGTCCATTATATATTAAACCAAGATATGGTTCCATAGCAACTACTGTCTTAGTCCTACAGTAGGTACTAGCTAGAGGCTTTCTGCCCTCAGTGTTAATTCTTTGCTCTCCAGCTTTTTCCAGGAGCAAATCTTTAATCCTATTCTTGTCTTGGGATATTATGGTGGATGGATTAGTAAAAAGGTCTGTGCAACCTATTCCTTCGAATGATGTTTTTACATATCTCAACCATGGTATGCACATCCCTTTATCCCTGGTCAGACAGTCTGCTATAATTTGCCGTCCTAATTCTGCATCAGTATTGGACCATGTCCTAATCCAAGCCATGGCAGGTCTAGTCTGGATTAAATCCTCATTATATGGTCTCCCTAGTTTGGCATGGGTGATAAAAGCCGACGAGCTCTGAGGAATTTTAAGGATCTTGCGAAAGAATTTATTTTCCTCAACCTGTATTTGTTTAGTCCCAGCAAATCCCCATACTTCTGCTCCATACATTATTTTAGCACAACAGACAGAGCCATAGAGGTGCATGACCTGCTCAGGTGACCAGCGACCCAGCCTCCTTCCATGGCTCATAATTGCTCCTGTTGAAGAGATCAATTTTATGCTCCGTTCTTCAGTTAAAAATCTAAAATTTAAAAGCCCGTCAAATAAAAGACCCAGATAAGAGAAAGTTTTCACTTCTTCTAAGTTATGTGACCCTATGTGGTAAGTGAATTTTCTACATGGTTTAGCTCCTGCTAACAATACATAGGACTTTGATAAATTAGCTGACAGATCTAGGGTATTCATAAAATCAACAAAACCGTCTATTAGACTCTGCAGGCTTTTCGGCGTACGTGCCAAAAGAACCGCGTCATCTGCGTACAATAGCACTGGAACGGGGCGGTGACCTACCATTGGAGTGTCTGCATTCAAAGTGCACAATGATTTTTCTAGTTCATTAATGTACAAGGAAAATAAGAATGGGGCCAATATACAGCCCTGTCTTACTCCACTTGTACAGCGAAAAGGTCCTGTTGTATCCCCGGCCATGTTATACCGTACCTTTGCAGAGGTTTTCCAGTGTAATGCTCTCAGAATATTTATGAGTTCTGGGTCAATTCCCAATCTTGTCATGAGTGCCCATAACTTTTCTCTATTTACGCGATCGAATGCCGCCGAGAGATCCATGAACCCCAAGTATATCGGTTGTTCACTGGCTATGGTATATTTTGCCACCAGTAAGTAGAGGTTCAGGCATTGATCCGTAGTTGATCTGCCTGTTCTAAAACCATATTGGAAGTCAGAGATTATATGGTGTTCCTCGGCCCAGTCCAATAGGCGGTTTAAAATCACTCTACCTAAAACTTTTGCTGTCACGTCAATCAACGATATAGGGCGATAGCACTGTGGGTCATCTTTTTTACCTTTTTTAAAAATGGGTACTATTATTGCTGTGGACCAAGAATGTGGCATACCCACTTTGATGGCCTCATTAATTACACTAGTCAGAATTGGTGCCCAATTCCTTAGCACACAATTTAACTCCACACTATTCCACGCCATATAATTTCACTCGATGTCACATAATTACAATCCAACAAATTCAACCCCACATATTTCCACGCCACAAATCCACTTTACATAATACCACTCCATGCAACATAATTCTACTCCACTCCAATACACATAATTCCACTCCACATAACACAATTCAACTTCAGATAATTTCACTACACGTAATTCCATTCGACACTACATAATTAGACTCCATGCCAGATAATTACACTTCACATACATCCACTCAGCTCCAAACACATAATTACACTCCACAAAATGAAACTCCACACCATGCACATAATTACACTCCACACCATGCCACATAATGCCACAATTTCACAAATCACAATTCAACACCATACAATTCCAAAACATGCAATCTAATTGTAATCCACATAATACCACTCCACACCACATAATGCAACTCCACATAATTACACTCCACTCCATACCACAAAATTGTGCTCTACAGAAATCCACTCCAAGCCACATAGCAACACTCTACATAAATACACTCCACAACATGCAATATAATTCTACTCAACATAATTCCACTCATCACCACACAATTCCACGCCACAGAATTCAACTCCACATAATTCCACTTCACACCACATAATTCCACACCAAACCTTATAATTCCACTCCACAACACACAATTCTCTTACACACCACATACATCGAAACCACGCCACATAATTCCACACCACGCCACACAATTCAACACCACATAATTCCACAACACAAACCCCCACTCCACATAATTCCACTACACAATACCACGTAATTACACCCCACATAATTACACTGCACACCTTGCCACATAGTTCCACTACAAATAACTCCACTCAATGCCACACAATTCAGATCCACACAATTTCATGCCACTCAATTCCACACAACTATTTCACAACAAACAATTCAAAGCCAACCCACATAATTGCAATCCACACAATATAATTTAAAATAATGCTACATAATTTCACTACACGCCATGTCACACAATGCCAATCCACGTAAATCAACACCATGCAACATAATTACACTCTACATAATTTCACTTTGCACCATGCCACATATTTACATTACACATATTTCAACTCCAGACCACATACATCCACTCCAATCAATAGCACGTTATCCTACTCCTCTCCATACCACACAATTCAACTCCACAAAAATCCACTTGGCACCTTGCCACATTTCACTCAACATAATTCCATTCAACTTCACACAGTTCCACACCACACAATTCAACTCCACATAATTCCACTCCACAAAATTCCACCCAATGCTACACAAATCTATGCCACACAGTTCAAAGCCACACAATTCCACATCATTCCACTATACATCACGTAATTGCATCCCACACCACATAATTCCACCCTACAAAACATAATTTAACCCACAAAATTCAAATCCATGCCACTCCACACCACAATGACACTCCACATAATTCCACTCAATGACACACAACTCCACTCCACATAATTCCACTCACTGCAAGAGTTCCACACCACACAATTCTGCACAACAAAATTCCAACCCACGCCACTTAATTCCACACCACATAATCCTACACCATGCCACATAATTTCACTACACACCAAACAATTCCACTCCACAGGAACAAAAGAAAAAGCCCGAGGCAATCGTCTTATAGGCAAGACCCATTTGCTTTGCCGATGCTGAACTGTTGCATGGTTAACAACCATTTTCATACCAAAAAAAGAAACTCAAAAAGAAAGACGCAAGCATCCCAGTACCAATGAGCTGCAGGCGGACTTTTGAAAAAAAAAAAATATATATATATATATATATATATTTAAGAGAAGGAAAATCGAAAATAAAGTGGTATTGGTAGCAGTAGATGAGTAGCAGACGTTTGGAAACAGCAGTGAGAAGCAGGAACAGGGTATACGAGGGGAACAAGTCGAGGGGGTGAGATCATGGAGTGCTTAAACACATAACAAATAGTTCCCTGTTGTTTGCACTGAAAGAATGCATGTCATCCGCTCAGAAAACTTTGATGGGTTGAATGCTAATCGAGTTGACATTCGCCCTTGAGCAATGCCCCGATACAGTGTCCAGCCCACAAAAGAAAGGTACTGAATAGCTGTATGCTGGTCTTTTTTTATTATATTGAGCGATCAAGATTCCCAGTTGATATACTTTTCATCGATATCTTGAGAAACTTTGATGTCCATTTGTAAACTTGAAATTTCTTGAACCAGCTACATTTTTTGATGCACTACCTGAGAGCACTACCTTGCGTAGCATTTTTCAAAACAACACTGAAAACAATCTTGTTCAGGGAGGCCTATGAGTTAGGAGAAGGTCCACCTGATTGAATCCACCGATCGAAGGAGGGACCGGCCTCCCGCCTGATCAGTGAGGTCTCGTTAGACAGTGAGTGAGTGAGTGAACCTGCACATCCTTGCCTTGGGAACGAACTTGGGACGGATCCAGTGGGCTTAGCACCGAGAAGTGGCCTTGCCCTGACATGCTCAGTAGGGTACACTAGACTTCCATAAATAAACAAAAGATTCGAAGGGAAATGCTGATGAAATAGCAATGCCGTTTCCAGATAAACAGATACCACAATGAGGTTGAACAATAATTATGTTACACTTGCATTTGGGGTCTTCTAGGAACAAGGATGTCATTCACCCTGCGACAGTCTAGACTGCGCAACTGGAGGAGATAGGTTGCCATTCAACCGATGCCTCGTGGCACTAAATTAATGTGGACTTGCTTTCTCTTCTGCAGCAAGTGCATTCTCCCTCTAAGCTATTCTACCATCTGACAATGGCACAACCTCCCGATTGACTGTACTGTAAGACAAGTCACTCCCTCCCCTGTTCTGTCAACACTGTCGGACATCTACAGAAGCAGCAATAATGGCCACGCTTAAGACGGGGAAAGATGTCACCCGTGTAACCAGTGTCATAGAATTGCACGCCATTTTCCGAATTTTACCAATGTGTCCATTCTAAAGAAGTGGTCACTTTAGGCACAATGGCAGAGCATTGAAAGCATGGGAGAATATTTATAAAACGCAACAGCGACCCTGGGGATATCTCGGTGCTAGAGGCTCAAAAGTGCGAATGATTAATTGAAGGAGAATAGCCACATTTCACTCTCACTGCTTCACAGTTGAAAACATCGAAGGACTGACTATATTGAGGGTCTCATTTATGAAAACTGTTGCATCTCTGGGGCACAACAGCGATGCAAAACTTTTCATTGCGCCCTCCTTGCGACACCGTGGATGCGCCGTAATTACACTACGGCGCTCCATGTCTCAAGGATTGACCAGATACATCAGGAATCCTGACGTATCTGGTGGCGCAGTAATGACGCATTGCTGGAGTGTG
Organism: Triturus cristatus; assembly: GCF_964204655.1. Lineage (NCBI taxonomy): Eukaryota > Metazoa > Chordata > Amphibia > Caudata > Salamandridae > Triturus > Triturus cristatus. The sequence goes on from NC_140581.1 coordinate 849,365,142, forward strand.
TTGGTCAGCTGACAACTCCGGCAATGGTGTCATTACACATGGACGAGTCCCATGTGAAAGGCACTGTGTCCCTTCTTACGCCTGCTTAAGGATTTGACACAGTCAATTCGTAGAAGTGGCAAAGTGAAATCTCATAGATTTCACTGCTGCACTTCTATGGGCCTTTTTAACATGGGAAGGCCCACCCTGCATACATTATGCTTGACGCAGATATAATTTAGCGCAGGCATTTACAAAATGCTGCATCTGCCTGGATGTGTCACTTTGTAAATAGGGCGCAGTATGTCGCATTGATTACGTCGACACAGCGTCACTGAAAAAGTGACGCAGTGGCTGTGTAAGTCCTTCATAAATAAGGCCCTGAGTATAAAGGAAAACTGCTTGCCAAGTTCGTCTATGTGTGTGACTTTTATAGATGGGTGAGTGCATGAATGTGAGAATGAGTCAGGGGCTGATGGATGGACGGGAGGATAATTGATTTAGCCCGTGGATGGATGAATCAGTGACCAAACTCGTAAATGCTGGACGGAGTGACTGCATAGATGAGCAGGTATATCCAAGGATGGATGAAAGGGTGAGTGCGTGAGTGTGCTTTTGGATGAAATAGAGGGTGGGAGAGTGCATGGTGGGTTGAATCAGTTAAGTGAGTGGGTTAATGAGTGCATTCAGAAAGCCACAGAATCAAACAAGCTGTTTACAAGGATAACACATTGCTATGCTACCTGAAAACCTACAGCCAGGCTTAAGGTTAAAGTCCCTCTGATTTGTATTTTATGTGAGGCGTCATGACCTGGATTGTTTGTATAGATTCAGAGAAGCAGACACCATCAATTCCATTTTAATATTCAATGAAGTAAAAACGAACATTTGCTGAAAAGCTGCATTGCACTGGTAGTTCGCCTCAAACAGAATAATTAATATTGTTATTCTTATTCTTTTGTTGTTATCATTATTTTAATAAGAATTCCTAACACTATTCATTTTAGTAGCAGCATCAATGCTAATAATTAAATATTATTATTGATAATAATACAATATAATAATAATAATGATGATAAAGATAATATGGTACCAATGTTATTTTTACAGTGATCATTAATATTTTAAAACACGTAAGAAAAAACAGTGTATCACCATTTGTCAGGCTTTGTTTATTTCAACGCAAGGTAGTTCTCTCAGGTAGTGCATAATATATTAAAATAAACTTGGTGGTTTCTTTCATCTCATTTGACAAATTTTCATAATGCTTTTTGGGCCTCTTTACATATTCAGACTTTCCATGTTCTCATATCACTTTGAATCTGGCTGATCTTTGACTCACAGGGGATGAGTCAGGACAGGAGTGAGGAGGACGCAGGAGGACGCAGGAGGACAGCGAGAAGTGAGCCCTCCACACCGCGGATCGCGAACTGAACCGCTAACCGCGAAGCTGCATTGGGTGGCTTCGCAGGAGGCTGCAGGTAGCTCCAGCCAGCGGGGCTCGGAACCGCAAACCGCAAAGTACCGTGGACCAGGAGCCGAACTGCACTGCATTGGGCGCCGCGGAAGACTTCAGGAAGCGCCAGCGAGTCCCGGTAAGACCCCCAGTGAGCCGCGTGGGAGCCGAACCGGCGGCAGAACTGAGCAGAGCCGTGGGGGTCAAGAACTGTGCTCCTAAGACCCCAGAGGCTCCTGGCCGGATCTTCCAGAGAGCCCACACGCCACTGTGCAGTGGTTTTGAAGTTGTTGAGGCTGCCGTGAGGCCGCTTGCACCTCTCTACCTCACATTGCCACTCGCCACTGGCCCACTGCCGTAGCCCATGCTGCCGAAGCTCCCGTGAGGGTGCAAGCGACTCTTCGATCTACATCGCTTCCTACTCTCCGCTACCCGCTCCTTTCTACTACGCCGACAGATCATTGCTTCCAACCTGTCGAACGTGTGGGCGGAGAAGTGCGGGGGAAACAGCAGGAGAGCAGCAGGGGAGCAGCGGTGATCTCAATTCAATTTAGAGCGTGGCATTGGCTCTGGTGGTGGCCCAGGAGGGCAGACATCAAGCCTGTTTGCGTGGTTGTGTGGGAGCCACAAGTGGGAGCGACAGGCAGCGAGAGCAAGAGTAGCGGGTGTTCCTGAGTTTTTATCAGTCTTCTCAGGAACTGAGGTCTGCCACGCAAGTAGGTGACTGTAGGTGTTTTGCTTTGTAATATATTTGTTGCAATGGCAAAGCGATTAAGATGTAAGGAGAAAACTGTTGGTGTTATAGGTGGCGTAGCGGGAACATTAGATGCTTTTCTGACCCGTGCAGAATCAGTTCTTAATCGTGAAATTCTGATGACAGAAAAGAGAATTTCCTTGGACCCTGTTTCTCTGCAAAGGAGGTCTTCTTTGGGACATATTAGCCGGGTGAGTTCCCCAAGGCAAGCTGTTCGAACGGTCTTGGTCTCTCATGAAGCCTCCGGTCACTTCTCCGCTACGGACAGTGCTATCGATGACTTGCAACTCGTCAATAATGGGCCTATAGTCTCTATTTCACCCTCATGCTTAGCGCAGTCACCCCCTGTAGATGAACAAGTGAGCTTGAGGACTGTTCCTTTGGCTGCGCAAGTGGATGAACAATCTCTACCCTTGGACTCATCCCCAGTGCTTTCCGCCCAAAGGTTTCAGGAACCAGCACTGGTACAAGAAGTCGAAGTGTCCCGTAGAGCTACGAGGGCTAGGAATTATAAACATAAGACAGCCCCCGTTAAACAAAGGGGTGGTACAATTTTACGTGCCCCGGCAGTTAAGCGGATACACATGGTTCCACCTAAGGGATCAAAACAACCCTTAAAGAATAAATCTCATTTCCCAGTGCCTGTCGCAGAAACCCATATAATTGACGGGGACTTGTTAAACCAAGCATTGACTCCATCCACACATACATCTCAGGACCCTTTACCTATGGGAAGCAACGACGAGCAATGGTTAAGACTCGAGGCACTTATGTCTGTGCTGCTGGAGCCTTTGACCAGTAGGTTGCAGAAAATTGAGGAGAAGCTTGTAACTATAGAACACAGACTAAACGGGGTCAAAGAATAGAGGTCTACTAGTGTCATGTTTTCCCACCTGGAGGCTACGGCTGCTAGTCAACCGTCTACATCCGGTGTGATTAGGACGGACACTTCCTTGGTGAGGGTAGATGTGTGGGGGGTTACGCCTGCAAGTGTCCTTAATAGTGCTATCACTAATCAGGCTCTTATCCCCAATAACCTCGAGTTAAATAGCCAGATCACTCCGGGGGTTAGTACGTCACTCCCCACTCACCCTCCCACTGTGCCCCGGACCAGCACAGACCTAAACACTGTTTTCCCCCCTAGGCTTTCACCTGTAGTCTCCCTGACAGGTCATGGGAGACCATTGGTGGGTTTTGCCTGTCAAAATAGCTACACTGCCCAAGGGGTCAGCATTCAATGCTCTAATAAGCAGGGGACGGAAGTGGGGGGCAAAAATCATGAGCATGCTGCTGCTGCTATAATTGATCTCCCCCCTGCATGTAGCCCATATACCATTGTTTTGGCAGGGGTTCCGGGGGCACAAGGGGAACACACTTACCAGCTAATGAACAAGGTTCTCCACTAGTTATGTAGATATGCCGGTTTTAACCTTGGAGACCATGCTTCGATACTAATGGCCAGGAGGGTAGCGTGGATCGGGAAGAGTACTAAAAGATTTCCGGGGGATTGTGTTATCGTCACCTTAAGGCATCCAGGTATGGTTCAGAGCATTATTCAACAGTGCAATGATTACCTAACTTTTGATACCCAAATAAGACCTTTACCTCTTGCTTACTTCTATAGACCGACGGGCCGCCCTAATTCCATCTCGGGCCCCCAGAGAACGGGTGGTGGTTGGCTGAATGGTCAGGTCTATTATGGTAATCGTTTTGCCCCGCTGGAGAGCTTGGAGTCATTAGAGGGTGTAGATTGACTGAGTCCTTGGGTCCCACACCAGTTTTTAACCGCGGCTGATTCATCAAGCCAGATAGGGGTCAATTGTTCAGTCAGTGAAGCTAGTGAAGTAGGAACAAATGCTGGTACTGGAGTTCGTTGTCACGATGCCAGGTCGAAACTTTCTGTTTATAACACTAATATAGTTACACCAAGCCCCACTGAACATCGGGTACTTAGAGAAGGCGAGAACACACATGAACACAGGGGTATTAATTTTATTTCCTGGAATATTGCGGGACTAACCAGCAAACTTCATGACTCACACTGGCTGAGAATGATTAGGAAGTATGACATAATTTGTCTTCAAGAGACTTGGGAAATTGGGCATGACATTTTTTTGGAAAGATACAAATCTTACCATAGACCAGCAGCCAAATCATCGTCTGGGAGGGCCAAGGGAGGTCTGATTGTTTTTGTAAAATTGGGGATGTCAGGCACATGGAGGGATTTGCTGTGGGACTCAGCAGTGACGCAGGGCATTGTTATGACCACTCGCGTCATGTGTCTGATTAGCCTACATTTTTATAATGCACAATCTAACTGTGAAGGAGGCAACTCGTTCTCTGAGCTTAACACGAGGCTGAGCTCAATACTGGACACGAATGCAGGTCGAACCGAACTAATCCTGTTGGGAGACTTTAATTGTCATTTGTGCCCAAATCTGATGATCACCAGGGGAGACTGGTCGACTTGTCCGGTGTGTAAGGGCCTACACATGGAACACTCGCAGGCTGGTCTAGAACGTACTACTGTTACAAGTTCTTTGGGCTTAGTAAACATAATGGAAACGCTCTCCGTCAATGGAGATAGTTTAATCCCCCCATCTTTTAAAGGGAGGAGTTGTAACTCTTTCATTGATTTTGTTTTTGCCACCCCTTTGTTGGCAAGTAGAAACCTAAACTTTCTCATTATTTCTAGCCCATTCAGTGACCACAACCCTCTTGTCTTTTTGCTCCCTACTATCGGCTGTGCCACACCGCTGACTAGTCACCTTAAGGCCTCCTTCCTTTCAACCACGGGTCAAGGGCGGCGAGTAAGATGGGCGCAAGTAGATACGGAATTATTTACTTCTTCTCTTTTTAAAGATGGACAGGAGCACATTATGAATTGTTTAGATCCCACTGTGGGGGGGGGGTAGAAATAATTACTTCCTTTGAGGCTCTTGCAAATTTGATTAGCACCCTCCTTACTGTTGCTGCAAGGAAACTTAATCCGCCGCAAAATAGATGGTTTGATGCCTCATGCTCACTTGCTTTAAGGAACCTTAAAATGGTTATGAAAGAATTCCTGTGTGTAAAGGCAAAAGTGGCTGAATGTCGGAAACAGTATAACAGGGTGTTAAAGGAGCGCAAGAGTCAAATTCAGCGCGCGGCCTGGGAAGACTTAACAGAGGCTGCAGAATTACACGATACTACACGCTTCTGGCAGGTGATAAATAGCCCCTGCTTTGCAGATGCAAATAAGCCAGACATTTCAACAGTAATTTTACCGGATGATTGGCAGGTGTATTTTAAAGGGCTCTATAACCACCCCACAGATCAAGTGGCCTTTTTGGCCCCAGTAGTCTCTATGGATTCCACACAGTCACTATTTTTCTCTATGGAGGAAGTCAGTGTAGGTATTGCCGCCCTAAGCCGTAACAAGGCCCCGGGTTGTGACGGTATCCGGCCAGATCTTTATCATAGCAATCTTGAAGTGTGGATCCCGCTTCTGACTAGCGTTTTAAATGCTGCTATTACAAGTGAAATGCCAGCCTCATGGTCCTCTGCAATAATTGTCCCGATATATAAGAAGGGGGATAGGGACAGCCCCCACTGTTATCGTCCTATTTCGTTAATAGACGCCACCATAAAGGTTTTGGGTGGGGTGATTTTAAACAGACTGGAGGACTGGGCAGAACTTAAGGGGGTGATTACCGACACCCAGTACGGGTTTCGGAAGGGAAAGTCCACAGTGGACCAATGTCTCAACCTATATTTAATTAGTGCCAAATACACCATAGCCAAAAAGGGATCATTATTTCTGGCCTTTATGGACCTCACAGCTGCGTTTGATCGTGTGAATCGCAGCAAATTATGAGCACTGCTTGGCGATATGGGGATTGACCCCTCACTTATAGGCATACTGCATACTCTTCACTCCGACACCTCAGCCGTAGTTAGGTACTCGCCCGCGGGGCATCTAACCAAAAGTTTTGAATGCTCGAGTGGGGTGCGCCAGGGCTGCATTCTTGCACCTTTTTTATTTGTGTTATATATAAATGGGTTGGACTCCACTCTTAGCAGTATTGCGACAGATGTCCCTAGGATAAGCTCACGTAAAGTTCCAGTCCTATTATATGCAGATGATGCCGTTCTCCTGGCTCGTAGTCCCTCTGCACTACAAATTTTAATAGATGGTTTTACAACTTTTATGACAAATCTGGACATGTCTCCTAATCTCACTAAATCATATGTGATTGCGGTAGGGGAGAAACCACGAAGACAACAGAACTTTACAATTGGCACAATTGTACTAGGAAACGTACCCATGTTTACTTACTTAGGCATAACCTTTGATGTAAAGCTGAATTTTAAAAATTTAATAGACGAAAAATGTCTTAACATGTCCAGGATTACAGGGTCCATCAAGGGATACGCCACACGGTTGGGGTACTGGAAGCCCGGTCTTATTTTAAAATTGTATAATTCCATTTGCTGTTCAGCGGTTCTATATGGTAGCGAAGTTTGGGGTTTCACAGCAACATCGAAACTTCAAACTGTGGAAAATAAATATCTGAAAAGCTTGCTGAGAGTTCCGCCTAGCTCACCTACTTTCAGCATTCACGAGGAGTTGGGGGTCAGCTATATCTCTGACTTGGTGGCCATCAGACCTCTTCTTTGCTGGCTTAAAATTTGGCTCAATGAAGACTCTGGACTAACAAAATCTGTTTTATTGGACTGCTTGAACTTGGATCATAGCAGCAGAATCCCGTGGATGCGATACGTCAAAACCACCTGTATGAAGTTGGGACGTGAGGAACTGTACAGTGCACCCGAGACAATTAGGCCCAGCGACAAGGGGAGTATAAAGATCTTGCATTCTAATTTTCTGGTTACCACTCGTGAAAAGGTGGAACTCTTAAAGCGGACTGTGAGAGAACATGCCTTGGTCAAAACAACCACTGGTATAGAACCCTATCTGTCTTTTGTACTTAACCCACATGAAAGATTTTTAATGACCCATTTTAGATTTGGTCTTATCCACTTTTTATTAGCAGTGCCAGAGGGTTTTACTGATAAACTTAGTGATAAAGGGCCCTGTGGCTGCGATCATAGATCTCCACAGGATACCCTTCACTTTATATTTTTATGCTCTTTTTATGCCGGGCCAAGGAGACAGTATCTGAAAGATCTGCTCAAGAAACTTAAGTTTAAGCATGTAAGGTTGGCATTACTGTTTTTAAAAATGTCTACTGATCACTTTACATTATTCTGTTTTCTAAACTTTTTGAAGACAGCAATGAGATTACGAAAAACTAGAGGAGTTGTCTATTAATCCATTGTAATGAACTTGAAGATTGTGTATTGCATTGACTGGTTGGGAGGTTCTTCTTTTAAATGTAATGCTCTTATGATTTAATTTTAAATCGAAATAAAGCTTATTGAACTGAACTGAACTGAATCTGGTAATAGCTTGCGCTTTGGGAGAAAGGATTGCAATGTCCTCCTTTATAGCATTTCTCAAATTGTAAATCGTCTGCCGAAGTGTAAGAATATTTAAGAGAATGTATTGTGGCCACTATTCATTTCACGTCAACTAAACAATAACAAAAGACGTGCGCTTTTCGTTCCAAGCTCCCTCCTCTCGCTTCAGGGAACACTGTTGTTCATGAGGTTCATTAAGATCATCTCTTTGGAATGTCAGTGAGCCCAGTCAATGTGGTCCTTGGGAGTCCTCTGGCATTGTGTAACCACAAAATCAAGACTGAATCTGGGATGAGGGAAACAGAGGCACGGGGTGCTAGGAGTGGGCAGCCTCCAACAGAAACTGTTTACCACAATGAAGCCGCTCCCAGTAGGGTGTCGCTAGTGGTGCAGATCAATCTGTGAGTGCAGGCATCTCACAAAAAGTGAAAGACTGTTCTCACACACCACCTGGTATCATGCTTCATCATTGACCAGTACTCGCCATCTAAAAACTTGGTTTGATAGAGGGCGGGCATACACCTGACGATAGGGATGAACTTCTAAACTAACTGGGGGCCCATAGAAAAAGATAGTGAGGTTAAAAAGCAATTACAGATGCCAAATTAAATGTAATATTGCTGGCATCTATATGGTAGTTAAAATAAAGTGATCGGTGTAATGGGGATATTATTGTCCCCCCACCGAAATCAATGGGGTCAACATGTTTCTGCTAAAAGACCCAATTAGGTCCGTGGCATTCATCAGGACCAAAACAGACAAATAAACTGCGGGCTCCACTCTTACCAGACTGTGGTGAGAGGATTTCCACTTAGTGGGGTGATATAGATCACACTCCACTGTGATATGGCCTATATCTCGATCGAGGAGCAGAGGAGCACAGATACAGGCGCAGAGGCAGAGATCACGACATGTATCAGGCTTAACCTAAGGGGTCTCCTGCCCTCAACCTCCTATGGAGCACTGTGTCCCAACTTTAGGGCTTTAGATATAGGCCATATCACAGTGGAGTGATGGTGAGGAATGGCAATGACTACTTTTCCTCGACTTGTGGCAAGACAGGGATAAATAAGAGCCAACCCAGCCATTCGGGAAGGCTGGAAGAGTATTAAAAAAAATCATACCACCTCTCACCCCCGAGTAAAGCTGGGGGTGAACACTGACACCACCTGGCTTTAAAGATAGATCTGGAGTAGTGAGCTTTTTGTTGTTGAGTACCCTCTCCGCCAAAATGAAGGTCTGCCCACCTCAGTTAGATTTGCTCTTTCAGTGTGTCGCTGGTGGAGTCTACTCCACCTCCGTTGCCGACATACACCTCCGATGGCCCAAAGTAGTAATGGTTGTTGGAGTTTTCGCCATTTGTCTGCTCACCCAAATTAAAGCAGACAGACAAATGACAAGTTTCCACTGTCTGTCTCCGCCAGGTAAAAACCTGCAGCGGCAGCAACTCCATTAGGGCGGAGGAGCGCCGCCCCCCTGCCACCAGCCGCAAATAAAAGGATAATAAAATGGGTTTCTAACCTGTTTTATTATTGTTTTATTTTAATCCCACTAGACCCGCCTCCAGGACTCTGAGGAGTCTTGGTGGTGGGTCTAGGGTATAGACACTGCGGTGGGGTCCCTTCAATGTGCATGAGGTGTTTGGCTGGTCGTTTCAGGCCGGTCAAACATCTCATGAGCAGTAAAGTTTTCTCCAGCCCCAGCTGCGTTGCTGGGGCTGGAGAAAGCAGGCAGAGGTTCCCAGTCTGTCTGGGAGTGCAAAGTTGTAGCGCTCAGGCCGATCATGACGCTTCTTTCCTGCAGCATCATGATTGGCCACAGTGCAGTCTGGGAGCCTGACCCAGAAGCAGCAGGAAGAGCGGGATGGAGGGACGGCGGAGGAGGCTGTAATCAGGTAAGTGTATTTTTTTTATTTTTTTGTCCACCGATCAACCCGCCCCTTTCAACTCCCTCCTACGGCCCGCACCCCCCCCCCCCCCCCCCCCCCTCCACACACTTTGGCAGGGGAAGGGCAGCAACTGAAAACCTGGCACTAAGAGGCAGTGAAGCCTGAAAAATGACCCCATGCCATTTTAGAAAACTGTCTGGCGAGGGGGGTCATTGTTTTATTTATTTTCAAAAACAAAATCCCACTTTGGCAAAGTAAATAAAAAAAGGAATATGCATAACTAGACATTCCGAAGCATGAACATTGTACATAGTTGCTGCACCAATACTGGTAATGGAAAAGAACACACATTTTTAAACTAGTTCTGTTAAGTAACCAATTCTGCATATCACGGAGTAGACAAGAAAACGCCAGATGTGCGATCCAATGAGTGAATAACTAATTCTCCCTGAAAAGTTGTTTTAAAATGAGGAGAACGCTTTAAAGCACAAAGGCAGACTGATTAAACATATTTTAACATGCCGAAATACTACACGTTGTCAATGACATGACGTATTTGATAGGTTTGCTGGGATATAGTGCTGTTTTGAAAATGTTACCGACTTTACAGCAACTAATAAATGCCTGTGATCGGGATGGTCAGGTTTCTATCTACTCCCATCAGCTAGACACAACATAAGGTTGGCGCTTTCAGATACTTACAGCCGCCCACCACCAGGCATGAGGGATGCTGGTGAAGTTGGTGCCCGACACGTCGTGCTCCACAGTGTAGACCATGGCCGAGAAGGAGAAGATCCCCATGGCAATGAAAAGCAGCAGGCAGCCCACCTGCTGGTAGCACTGGCGCAAGGTGAAGCCAAATGCGCGCAGCCCCGTGGAGTGACGCGCGAGCTTCAGGATACGGAAGATGCGCATGAGGCGCATGATGCGCAGGACCTGTCCCAATTTACCCACCCGACCCACGGCTTCAATCTCCTGCTCGTGTGCGGGGCTCCTACCGCCTTGGTTCTCGTCCCCGGTGAAGCACTCGAGGAAGAGTTGTAGATACAGCGGTAGTATGGCTATGAGGTCCACGGCGTTGAGCACGCTGCGTACGAAGCGACGCGGGTCAGGCGTGGAGACCAGGCGCAGTATATATTCCAGGGTGAAGAAGGCGATGCATAAGGTCTCCACTTGCTCGAGGTACGGGCGGCCTGGAGACTCCCCCGGGTGCCCGTGGTGCTGCATCTCTTCCACCGTGTTTAGCGTCATGGCTACTATTGAGATGAGCACGAAGAAGCTGGAGGCCACGGCCATGACCTTTGCTGTGATTGAGGAAAAAGGCTTCTCCATGAGGTTCCAAAGACGCCGACGCTGCGGGCCATAGGTCATGTCCCGGAAGAGCTCCTCGCTCTCTTCCTCCATCTCCGCGCGCAGCTCGCGCTGCACCTTCAGCTGCTCGGTCAGCTCGTCTTGACGCTCTTCGAAGGAGATGCGGCAGCAGCGCGGGGTGTGCTTTATGCGCACACCCCAATAGTTGATCTCTTCCATGAAGCTACGAGGACACAGCTCGTCACGCACATGCAGCACGCCGGTGCGGTAGAAGTTGTAGATGTGGTGGAAGACGGCCGGGTCCCGGTCAAAGAAGTACTCATCTGCTGTTGCGGCATAGTCATCGCATAAGTCCAGTTTGCGCTTGTGGTCAGTGTACGTGGCCAGACGCCCTATGCGCGTCTTTGGGTGGTTGGCGGCCACCACATAGGCGATTTGGAAGCTGGTGCCACCCACGTTGATGTTCAGCATATGGCTCTGGGGAAGGAGCGGGCAAGTGAAGGCCAGCGAGAAGAGCCTATTGTCCTGCCAGGAGGTTCTCTCTTCCTCGCCTTGTTCCTCTTCCTCCTCGTCTTCGTCCTCCACAAAATAGTTGAAGTTGCCCTCGAGACCCAGGCCGTGCATGGAGCCCCAGTGGGACACATAGCTGGCGTCCGACTTGAGTCGGATCCCCGTGGGTTCTCTGCGGTATGAGAAGGGGTACTGTCCGTGCTGCTTGAATTTCAGCATATTGTTTTTCCCTCCCCCTCTCTTGATCCTATAACCCTATTTTGTTTCCAAGAGATCCCCCTGCCGGAAGAACAGAACTGGTGAAGCTGTTAGCCACCTCTGCCCAGGCTGCAGCCCTCTGCTGCGGGGCTCAGCGCGCCTCATCACCGCCAGTTGTCTAATCTCACACTGTCCGGAATGCACTCATCACGGGCCCTGCTGCTGCTGAGCTGCTTAAATATTGCTGACAGGAAGATCTGGGTGCTTAGACAGGGATTTGGAGGCTATTATCCTGTTTCTGCCTGGCCGACACTGTGGCATGTGACGTGCATATCCACGTATACTGACTGTACAGAGAATGTATACAGATGATATAGGCCAACCTCCAATAATCGAAGGCACTCACTTCACAGGGTGTGTGAATTTGAGGCAATTAGCGTTAAACATATGCTTCACATAGGAAGACATAATTTCAGTCAAGACGGAAAAAAATGTCCACAGCTTTTCCTTGGAATTATATAAGCACGCGCCAGTTCCTGTCTGTGAATGTCCTACTAGCGTCTGCATGAACCGTTCCATTGCACATCATGTCTCAGACTCAGAGAGTTTTAACCCGACAATGCAATTCTAAATACAACGTTTGTGAATCTCAAATGGCTGGCTTGCTGTTTTGTATTTACATATAGCCTTACAATTTACTCTTGTCCTGTGTGGCATTCTAGAGCTCGAAAACCGAGCGAAATTGAAACATTTTATAATGGGACATTCAAAATAAAATAGTTTTCATAAAAGCGATACGTAGTACCTCACAACGGGCCAGATTTACTTAATTTTCATGCAACTCAGTACGACAACTACATCCGATATGTTGCATTGCGCGACGGGGAAAGCACATCACAAAGCCATATATACTAATATTGGTCTGCTGCTGGTGTCATCCCCGCTAGTGACAGTGCTTAATTTGTTAAAATAAAAAAATCCAGGGCCCCTGTTAGGCGGCAATTGGAGCTTGCACTACCCATTGTCCCTACCAGCACTGCTGATGACCGCACCAATACACCTACTAACCATCACACACAATTGTGACACTTCTAGGCCCCTAAAGCTATAACAAAGGCTTGGGCGGCCGATATTAGTCATTTTTGATATATTTTGAATTCATAAACAACAGTTGTGCTCATTTCTAATTAGACAAACAACGCCACCATGTGGCAAACTGTAATAAGTGCCAGTGTTTACAATGAAGTGCGAGCACTGGAAACCACAGGCTCAAATTAAGCACTGGGTAACATGCAGGCTGCTTTGCACAACACACTGTGTTGCTCCAAGGTGCAGAGGTGAGGGTGAGCGGTCTAGTAAAGGGTTTGTACTCCAAGCGCACCCTTCTAGTACATATTCTTATGCCAAGATAAACTCAGAAGAACCGCATGAATTGCATTGTGTGCTCTGCACTACAGCACACATGCAATACATGTTTTAAAAAAAAAACCATAATTTCTCTTTTTTTTTTAAACCGATTTTATTGGGCTTTTATATCATTGGAAACAACAGACCAAAGCATAACATTGCAGTGGTGTATCATGAAATCATACCCATCAATAGTACACCCCTTAATCCCCCACCCACAGCTTTCCTCTCCCCCTCCCAGAGTTGCGCCCCAAGGTATGCAAGCCAAGACGATCTCCGCAGTCCAGTTCCCACCCATCTAATTTAGGCTGGTATCAAACCTTATCCCTCAGCACAGGGCCAGAAAACTGAACCCGCTTATCAGTAGTGGCAGTCTCTGCTACTCATGTAGGTCTAAACAGGGTCCTGGATCACCGAGAAGCCGAGGGGTGCCAATTTTGATTAGCACAATTTCTCTTGTTAACACAATAACACAAGTTTTTGATGCAAAGCTCCATCTGGCTATCTTCGTAGATTGGGGTTTGCATCAAAACCTATTCTTATTTGTGCTGGCCATCTACAGTACTGCCCTAGTAACACCAATTGACACAAAGTGAATGAAAGCAGCACACAGGTCATGGGGCGGGGGGGGGGGGGCAGACTCCGCTTCACTGGCGGAGTTCACGGATTTTGCCCACTCTCCGCTTGGAGTTTGGCACAAACTCCGCAACCGGCATGTAGCGGAGTTTACCGGCCCCCGCCACCTGGTAGCAGTTGTATTAATATTCCCAGAAAATGCTTTGCTGGACGAGGGGTGCAGTGTGCTCTCACGAAATGTCCTGTCAGTGTCCGCCTCTGCACTACCTTGGCGGCGCTAGCTCTGTGGAGGCTACTCTGGTTGCAGCGACCGAGCTGCCCCACTCACGCGACTCTGAGACCCGCCTGACATACGGTGGTGGTGCCGCCTCCCTTTCGCCAGTGTGGGAGATGGCCAAACTCGGAGCTGCTTCGGGGGCTGTGTGCTGTGCCATCTATTTAACATTACCAGACCGCTATAGCCCAGTGGAGTCTCCCGGCGCCCCACCGCGTCCTGAGGTCTCCGACAGCTTCTGCAGAGCAGCAGAGGCCCCAGGGAGCTGGAGCAAGCAGCCCATCTACCCCCATGACTCTCTCTCCTGCCGGTAGCAACCGCAGCCGGTGAAACAAGAGGACACTCCTGGCCGACATATATTGATATCATTCGTAGTAGAGTTTACTTTATTGTGCGTTAAGGGCATAGTGGAATCTTTTTCCATAAACGTCTGTAGCAATGGCGGTAGGTACAGCGCGGTATTTCAGAGTTGCTTTAAGCCTCTCAAGGTATAATTTTGGGGTACCTTCTTTATAAGCGAGTACAATTAAAAAAAATCTGAAAAACGTCAATGAAAGCGCCGCAACCTTTTCCTAATGTTGGCTGTACCTCTGCATTTAAGTATCACCGCAGGTCCTTGGTGGTGGTGGTGGGGGGTGGGGTGAGCATTGAAAGGACCCACGCTGCCACAGCAACTTGTTTGCCAGAATACTATGAAGTATATTACATTATAGTGTTTACATGTATAGGCATTGACGTATTTACCACAATATGCACCGTGTATCTTTAGTTAATGATAAACAAAGGCGTTGTGCCTTACTGCCTTATCTACCACATCACGGGGGTAGCGGGATTAGAAATGGGTTTACACCATTTTAGCGCCACATCAACAAAACCAATAGGACAATTATGCTGCAAATATCTTAGATCAAGGGAAAGAGCAAGTACTCTTTCTGCCTCTTTTAGAGCTTTGAGCATGTGCCCAACGGCTTTCCGGTCTTTTTCTGCTTCGGATTTTATCCATAACCAGTAACACATCTCAGTGGGTTCAGCGCTCACTGCAGTGATGCACGAGTGGGATCCATAAAGTAGTCCATAAACCTTTTCCAGCCAAGAGAGGAAAACAGATGAATCAAAAACCCAGAGAGGGCTGGTGATGGCATGGATAACTGCCAAGTGGCCTCATGCGTGATACCCGTGCCAGTCCTGGTTTCATTGCCAATGGCATTACACAACACACACTTGTCAACACTACCACTGTGTGTGCCGGACTAGGCAACATTCTGCTGCACACGAAACTCTGCGGAATTGCACAAATCTGCGGAATTCCATGGAGTAGAACTCCGTGAGCTCTGCCCACCCGTAGTTTCTATGCTCTGAGAATGGAATTTTCAGTGCAAAACACCTTTTGCGTTGGATATTAAATGCTCTTGTAAGACTTTGGGTCACTGTGCATTGTTGCTAAGCCTCAGTACATCTGGGCCAATGTGTGTTAACAAGGGAAGTGATAAGTAGCCAGTGGAATGCATGGATTCCCCAGCATGCTTTCAGGAGGACCCTCTTCCTTGCAAACTGTCAATGCCGCGCGTTGTAGGGCAGTCTTGTAAACTTTTGCTTTTTTAGCACTGCTCTACAGTGTGCATTCAGATAATTTAAAGCCCCTTAAATCATGATGAAAAAAATGTTAAGCAGTTAAGACCTCTTATCACTATTTGGTTAATGAGGGTCACTGTGCTAGTGGGAATCCCTCATTCCTGACTCCAAGCCCAGTGACCTGACCTCTACGGGGCTTCCTATCCTTTAATCCAATTGGATGATTCTGTCTTCCTCTAGCTTTGCTACTGGTCGTGAGCATCTGTTCTTAGGTACTTTCCCTTATGCTTAAATACACATGCAAAATCCAAACACCCATCCACTAAAATACCTAGCCTGGTGACGGACCGGATTAAATAAGCTGCCTAGGTGTTGCCATTTTGCTCCTAGGTGTAATTTAGTGACATATTGTATTTTGTAAGGTTGTGTTATTTTGCGTCATTTTGTTTTTGCAGCGGTCAGTGCTGTGTTTAAGCAGAAAGAAACAACATTTGTATTTTGTCTACGCAGGCAGTTTCATGTTCGAGAGTGCAAGCAGAACTTGAACTGGAAAGAATGCTAAACCTTCAACAATTGTCAAAAAGACCTATTGCCAATCCTTTCCTGCGCATGGAGCTCTATAAATAAGTCCAACAATCCCAAAAGTTTCACCTATTCATTCAACTAAGACGTTGACACTCATAGAGAGATCTTGCATACCCATGAGAGGAGATGGGGGGAATCATAATTCTTTTCCGAACTCTTAGCTCAGTGAAAAATAGTAAAAGTTTTCATTTCTCTATTCCAAACTATACAATACTATAAATAGACCTAGAGAAATTTTCAAAGACATTCATGACCAATCATATGTCATCAAAGATCCTTCACCCAAAACCTCTAACAAGGGAGACCTATCTGATCACTTCACCGTAAAACTTCAAGTGGTCTTGGAGGACATTGGCTTTATTGATCCCCACTCAGAACACCTTCCACTACCCCGGAATGGGCCTTCTGTGACACGGGCCTCATTTACCCCTAATTCAGATTCAGACGTGGAACAAAAAGCCATTTCTAGCACTGGGCGATCACCTATTTCTCTGACCTTATACCTCCTTCCCTAGCCAAAGAACACACATATGCCTTCTTGCCCCTGTGGTTAAACATCCTTCCTCTTTTGCACTCTTGCAGCAAGCTCCTCCCCTGCTATCTTCAAAGTGTCCCATGTGCACACTCTTAACATATATATATATATGCCATAATACTAGTCTTGATAGCTACAGACCCATCACTGTGCTACCCTTCCTGGCCAGAGTGATAGAGACATTTGTATGAACTCACTTGGAGAAACTCTAAGCAGGAAGTCAGCTATCGAGACTGGGTTTAGGGCAGATCACAGTACAGATCTCACCATGCTTGAGATATAGACAACTCCCCATCGACCTTGTTAGGGCAAAAACTGATTTCTAGAACGAATTCACTTATATGAAGACTTAAATATCATCTTATATAATATCCTGCTCTGCACTCTATGTAATAGGATGGACACTGAATTGACAGTTATGAAATTGTTAAAAAGACATCTGTCCAGCAGAACTCAATGCATTAAAGTAGAGTTCTCTAACGGTGCCCAAAGCAGTTCCATACCAAGTACCGTAACCTTCTGTATTACCACCCATAATATTCAATATGTATGTCAATCTCTTGAGTGATATTTTCACCAAATAGGCATTACATTTCTCTAGTACATAGATGATGCACATCTGCATCTGAATAGAAACAACGCTGGTCACTTTGACTCATTGCCCATTTCCTTTCTGACTTCAGCTCATGGATGTCATGTGTGAAACTGAATCATCAAAAAGCAGAGGTCCTTATAGTATTCCCAAATAGCTTGAAGGCAATCCCATCCTGATTGAATTGCTAAATTACAGGCCCTAACAACTTTAGTAAAACTGTCACTTCAGCAAAATATGTTGCCACATAAGAAGTGTAAGAAAACCCAAGACAGCAGGCTTTTCCCATCCAGGCAAACAGGATCTGAAACAACATTCCAATATCCACCAGGACCACCCAAATGTTGCTCCAATTTTGGAAAGTGTTGAAGACTCACCTCTTTAAAAACACACTACACCACAATGCATTAACGTTCCACAATCCAGCTATGTCTCCTCTTGTTTTTTCCCTTTATGCTTGTTATGACCTTGTACAGTGCTCCACTGCCTTTTGGCTTGGTTCACACTATAGAAACACCATATACAGACATTCATACATTAATGTTGACTTCACATTAGTCGCATCTCTCAACCTTTAGATCAAAGAGATCACTAGAAATGCTAGTTTCAAGCTGAAACTGCTTCACTACATCAGAACGTTCACCCCTAGATATGCATTTAAATCCACGATGTAGGCTCTGCTGATATCACACATCTAATAAGGAATTCTCTGGTAACTGGATAACTTCAAATCCCACTCAAAGCTATCTTAAAATTAGCAGCTAAGTTGATTACCTGCATGAGGAAATTCAACAGAATCACCCCCTACTATAAACTTGCTTGAATGGTTAACACTCCACTCCATTCACATAACATCCTGCCGCATATAAATACATACACGTAAACGCCACCTCAGCTCACTAAAAAGCTGGAAATTCTCTGGCAAAACCAGTCATATAAAGCACATCAGGATGACGTTGGAAAACACTGCTACAAAAAACATATCCACTGTCAAATGCACATTCACATGGAAAGAACCAAGGATTTGGAATGTTCTTTCCATCCATATAAGACTCTCAGCAAATATATAAATTTAAAGTAAAGGAGTATCTACTAAACATGGTTAAATATCTTATACTAACTTTCATTGCTGTCGAAAATCCTTCCGCATGGTCACCCCAGCCTCCTTGGCTTTAGAACTCTGTGCACTTTACCACGTCTAAACTTAAATAATGTGTATATTCTTCCTCTCTAAAACATGTTCTGTACATTGGTATTCACTATTTAGTCAATTTAACTCCTCTATAAACTCATTTAAAATGATGCCTAAAATGCACCCTTTTAGACAAAAGAGGGCAACCCAATATTCCCTTGAGGGCTTTGGTTAATGTAATATGGCAGGCAAGGATGTCAAACAAGGAAATTATTCTAAAACTGATATGTAAGTTTCTGAACGTTTGAATATGTCAAAATTTGACATTACAACTTAATTGAAGATTATTTTCAAACAATTTAAAAAGAAACAACATTTCAAAAAGCAGGAGTAAATGTTAAAAAATTGTCTTTATATTGAAAAAGATAAATCTCCATATGAGCAAAATGGGATGATTATATCCTGTGTGGTAGTGGCGCTCACTGGGTACGATAGATATTAAATGAACAAGGTAATTCAATAGGTGCCCGGGAAAGAGGCAAATCATCCAACACCTCCCAATTATGATCAAAGATCAATGAACCATTTAACATGTCCCGGCACACATTCTTATTATTTAAGACAGGAAAACAACTTGACTGTCCATGTAAATACATAAGAAACAAGAATGATTTTAATGCATTTCTTGTAGAGACTCCAGCCGACACGTGTTTCGTCGCTCGGAACAAGATACCCGCGACTTCCTCAGGGCTTTCACACGGTGCAAAAGTCTTACAAATGGCAATAGTTCCGTCCCAACCAAATCAGGCAGGGTAACGCAGATAATTTCTTAAAGAGATTCCAATCCATCACAAATCTAAATCGCACAAAACAAAGTCAGGTCGTGCTCAAAAGCGGGCTTCTATATTTGAATCCCCACGATGAGCTGAAAGTAAACAGCATCAGAGTCTCAATCCGACTCCCGGCACCTCTGTATGGCCATATGTACAATAACAGGGGTTCACAAAAATAAATCTTATAACACATTGATATTGGTCATTACATAATCATATCTAACTTCATATGCCATATCGCAATGTGCCAAACAACCATTTCCGATATCATTGGTTAAGCCTGTCAAAGAGTATACTAGGCTTTAAATGGCACATTTAATAATGAATACAAAGGAAGTTGGAATGTACGTCGACGTTTCGGTCTCGGTCATCAGGGCTGGACTGGGAACTAAAACCGGCCCTGGCAAACTGCTCAGCCGGCCCCCCTGAGGGAGAGGAGGAGATGCGGCCGAGCAGTTTGCTAGGGCTGGTTTCGGACGATTTTGTAACAGGGGGCCGATATTGCGGCCTCCCCGGTTACAAAAATGGGTCTCCAGGGGCCCAACTCCGGGCCCCACCCTGGCGACCCAACGGGGAAACGCCCGGTACCCACTACGGCCAGTCCAACTCTGCCGGTCATTAACAAATCTGTGAGACCATCTTCAGGACTGTACATATTTTCAGATGATAGGGGACCCCTCTCTGTGGCACAATTGGTGATGTCTTGTTAAAGAAGACTTCACACAATTATGGACCATAAAAAAAAGGACATGATTTTAGTTGTATTTGAGACACTCGGTGTAATAATTTATTTTTGCGGATTTCACAGCAAGCAGCCATGTGGTGAAAGAATCACTGCACTTGTATCAGGCACCTGTTTCCTGCATCGGATTGCTAAAAAAACACTGTCTGTATGTCAGGCAGTTCAACGCCCTGACCTTTTTTATGTGTGAAGTCCTCTTTAGCACGCTCTTTAACACGCTATCACCACTAAGGCCACAGAGAGGGGTCCCCCATCATCTTGAAATATGCCCAGTCCTGAAGATGGTCTCTGATGCTTTGTTAACGACTGGGACCAAAACCTCAACGTACATTCCAACTTCCTCTGTATTAGCTTTAAGAGCTGACTAAAGAGGATTAGACTTTGTGGGAGACCTCGATGAAGAGAGATCTATGCCTAGAAACTTGCCCTGAGAAGCTAGGCACTGTGGGACTGACCAGAAGAAGCTTTCCCAGCATATAAAAAACAAGTCTGAAGGTAAAACCTTTAATTGGGACTACCTACTTGGTGTACCTGACCTCCACTCCATTGTGGTCGGCGTGCAACTACGCCTAGGTCTTGGTCTGCCACAAACTATTATTTTTCCATTTTATTTGTTTTCTTTCTAGGCACTTTTTATCTGAAAACATAAAACATCTGTAGCTCTACCTCCCCTTAACCAATTTAGATTTGTGGATCTCTTAATCCTCGGGATTATTGCCAAATTAGCTGCCGAAGAACATCAGCCTGACTGGGAGGTGGTTAAAACTCCCTGTGACAGGAAACCTATTGTCCAGGCCTCCCCTGCCAAAGTTTCGGTCAGCAGCAGGAGGCCGGACCCGTGTATGTGGCTGCAGCATCCATTTTGTGATGCCAGGGCTCTTTTAAATTGGTACCGGGTATACCAGTGCTGTCATGTCTCTCCCTCTAGAAGGGTGGGATCATACTCCCACACCAGATACTGGTGTGGGGTATGATTCCAAGGTGTTTGACACCAAACACAACATGTTTCCTTGCAGCCAGTCCAAAGTTAGCACTTACCGTTGGGTTATAATGCACTTAAGAGTATATGGTCCTGGAACTGCAAAACACACCGGAGCTTACTATAAAGCCCTGTGATAAAGGAGGAGGCATAGTCCTTATGGACACTAAGAAATACGAGGAAAAAGTCTACCAAATGCTAAATGTAGTTGAACACTACAAACCCATAAAATCAGGAGCTATTACAAAACTGAAAGAAACTATTGATCACACAACTAGCAAGGCTTATGAGGAAGAAGTCATTTGCGAGAAAGAATATCTATTTTTGAATAAAATTAATGCAGTAATTCCAGCATTATATGGTGTGCCAAAAACACACAAGGATATTCAAGATCCACCACTACGTCCAATAGTTTCTTCAATCAACTCCTCGACTGAACCACTATCTAAGTATGTGGACAGGTTTCTATGCCCACTTACCACCCAATACAAATCTTATATCAAAGACACAGGGGATATTATCAAAAAATTGGAGAATGTACCCTATTGACCCCAAGAATGAAATCTTGGTCACCCTAGATAGCGAAGCGCTGTATACAAATATACCGCAACAAGAGGCAATAGAAGCGGTTAAAACACTTCTAGAAAGATCGCCAGGAGAAAGACCTAACAATTTTATAATTGAATGTTTGGAAATAGTGCTAAAAAACAACTATTTTGAGTTTAGAGGGGACCTATATCAACAAACCAAAGGTACCAGTATGGGGGCATCATGTGCCCCCAGTGTGGCTAACATATATATGGGGGAATATGAACTAAAACATATCTTCAACGAAATTGCTCCCTTCTATGAGAACGTCAGTCAATGGCACAGATTCATCGATGATATTTTTTTTATCTGGCGTGGAGACAAAGAAACTCTAGACATTTTCATCAACTGGCTGAATGCCAGTGATAAAAATTTGAAATTCACTAGCAATACCAGTATTACATCAGTTGAGTTTCTAGACATCACTATACAGGCAGAGGAAGGCAGGATTTCTGTCGGTTTCTTCAGAAAACCTACCTCCAAAAATACCATACTATCACACACTAGTTACCATCCAAACTGTCAAAAGGATTCAATCCCGTTTGGAGAGTTTTTACGCATTAGGCGGAATTGTTCAAACATCAAAGACTTTGACAAACATGGAGAAGATCTGAAACAGAGACTACTCACACGAGGTTATCCCAAACGGTTGATTAGAACAGCATACAAAAGGGCACGTTATTATAATCGGGATGCCCTATTAGCAGGTAACTCTCGCCCCAAGAATGACAAGTTGGTGTGTGTCGTGAATCATTCGAACTTAAATTTTAAAATAAAAAAGGTCTTGAATAAAAATTGGCACATTTTAAATACCGGGGAAGGACCTGAAATCATTCAGAAACCTATCCTTGCATTTCGCAGGAATCGGAACCTGAGGGATAGTCTTGTGCACACTAGGCCTAGACGACAACAGTCAAACTCACAAACAACCTTAGTAGGACCTCAGATCCTAGGTAATCACAAATGCGGCACATGTGTTGCATGTGACAGTGCTATCGTCACTGAATTTTGGCAATACCAAGGTAAGGGAGGTAAATTACGGGATTTCACTAACTGCAAAAGCCAAAATCTTGTATACCTTATACTATGTCCCTGTGCCTTAGGCTATGTAGGCAAGACAGGCCGGGAATTTAGAACACGATACAGTGAGCATAGATCTGCCATCAGAACAAAAAAATTACTAAGTCCCATGGTACAGCATTGCATTGACTTCCAACACAGTGAGAAAGAACTAAGATGGCTGATTTTAGAAAAAGTCAAACACATCGCAGGAAAAGATATACAAGAAGTCAGAAAAACACGTGAGACCTACTGGATCTATACCTTAGATACAGTCAAAACGGGTCTCAACGAAGAAATATTATGGTACACAAGATAAGGGCTGCACAGACCATTCCCCCCCAACCAATGGATAACAGAATGTATGAAATCACTATAGATAGGATAGATTACAACCTAATGTATAATATACTAAATCTGACCATACCACACATAGTGCTTCTATGAGTCTGTGGTAAAAGTTACAATTTGCTGAATCCCCTTCTGGAAACCATGTAAAAGAACATATATGGTAGTAACATTGGTGCAATTCCGTGGAGCTTTTGCTTTGAATATGCAGACACAAAAAAAATTTCTATTAATTTTTATTCTTCTTTTGGGGCAACATGCCATCCTGCACTTGGTATTAGACTGTTTATACACATTAAAGCATATGATCACATATGGATGATACATATTTAGGAAACATTAGATTGGACAACTAGATCGTACTTGTCCTAAAATGTTGACCACGTTTCGCGTAGCAACTAGTATGCCTAAATACGTCCGATAAATGCTCAGCAGGTAACATACTGAATAGCTGGATATGACCCGTACCAAAATGGCGGCGGAGTTTCTCGAACTATGGATGTCCACCAATATATTTTGACGTTTGTCAAAAAGTAGAACATATATAGGACACAAATTTGACAAACAGTGCCTCGGGGAAATTGTGATAAAAACGACAATCAGTAATTATAACCAAAATATGACCGATAAATATCGAGCAGGGAACATGCTGAATAGCTGGATACGACCCGTTCCAAAATGGCGGCGGAGTCTTTCGGACAATGTATGTCCATCAATATATTTTTACAGTTGTCAAAAATTGGAATATATATAGGACATAAATTTGACAACAGTCCCCCGGTGAAACCGTGATAAAAACGACAATCAGTAATCACAAAACGGCTCTAGCAAATGAATTGCTTCATGGAGGTCAATTGTACCATCACCATTTCAAAATGGAACCGACAGCAACATAGGCGCACACAGCGAGACGTATACCAGTATGCAGGGGAACACGTGATTCAATATCGCAGGTGTTCATAATTAGTAAGTTTGTATCGTATAAAGAGGGAATAGCTTCAACGGCTATTCTATCGGAGCCGGAGTCTGTTTACCACGTTGACGAAGGAAAATACGAAACCATCGACAGGTAAGATACCGCGTTAAGATAATGGACATACTAGAACCTTTTTTAGGCTGTTTTACTTAATTTAATCTTTCTCGTCTTAGTGCCTCAACAAATTAGGAAGTCTAATTGTAGTGATACCACTAATATAAAAAAAATTTTTTTGGGGGGGAGAGAAATTGTGACTGGAGGCAACAATCAGAGTATACAGGACTTGTAACTCTATATGGTTAGTTTCTAGTAAAAATACGACGATTACAGACATTAGTGAGAAACGAACTCTAGTGAGATTCTTTGGTAACACTATAAGAATAACAATAAGAAGTCGCCTCATAATGCGTCCTATTCTTTTACTATTCTAATCTTTATTGCCTACTAGAGCACACAACAAGAAGGGAACCAGCCATCCCCTTTCGGAACAACGCGACTACATGATGAAATAAGAAACAAGGTCGCACTGGGAAGAATTAATACTCCTCGTTATATACAAAAAAGACTATGTAGGTAATCACACACTGTAACGCCCTGAACGTCTCAGGATCGTTTAACAGACACGACAATGAGGACGCAACCACTTGTGAAGGGTTAGTTCTTTTAATGAAGGCAAATAAAATACAAAGAACAAACAAAAGTTATAGTCACTGGAATCCTCCAGGCTAAGTACGTTACCAGCCCACAGCACGGATGGTCCTAACGGTCCTCTGCATATACGCCGATCCCGGCGTATGCCAACAGAGGGCAGAAATGAAATGGCCGACAATGCCAATCGGTAGGCTGTGAGGGGCACGAAGAGTGTTGGGGAGAATCGAGGAGTCAGGGAAACACCCAGCCGGGGTCTCTACCTGAAGGGAGCAGCCGCTCAACCTCTTCCTCAGACTGCACCGGGACGCGGAGTCACCTCCTGGTGATGCGTCACCGATACCCCAATCACAAGCAAGAAGACTGAACCGAGAGCAGCCGCTCGATCGATCCTGTGGACTTCCGAGTCTGTAACGCGGCAAACACCTCCTGGTGTGCGTTACAGCTGGCAGTCCCTGTGTCTCTGGTCGGGCTGGGAGTTACGACTCCAACCAGCAAAAGCGCCACTGCGCTTGGACTCAGCCGAGTCAAAAAGCGAAGCTCAATGGTTGACCGGTAGAGCTTCCGGGTCCTTCACAGGTGACGATGGGGCAAGACACGGCCCAGGGAGTAACGACTCGACCTACCTCCGTTCTTGCCTTACTGGAGCACCACTCTGGAACACTGCTCTTCACGAAGCAGGTACGTCGGTGTAAACACAATATCCGACAGCCTTGTACCTCCCGGTTCCTCCCTTTATAGGGCGTGTTTTCCTTGAGTTATGTAACAGCTCTCCTGTTTACATAAGGGCGTGTTTCCCTTGAGTTATGTAACAGCTCTCCTGTTTACATAAGGGCGTGTTTCCCTTGAGTTATGTAACAGCTCTCCTGTTTACATAAGGGCGTGTTTCCCTTGAGTTATGTAACAGCTCTCCTGTTTACATAAGGGCGTGTTTCCCTTGTATGACAGGAATTCTTGACAGTACATCCTCCCTCTCAGCGGCTCCCCAAGGGTCCAGCGCTGGCAGGAAAACGCCGATGGAACAAGGAGACCAAGCGCGGAGCATGAACCCCTTCAGCCGGTTCCCATGAATGCTCCTCCGGGCCATAGCCTTTCCACGCAACCAGGTACCACAGCTTCCCCCTGCGCCATTTGGACGCCCGTATGCCCGACACTTCATACTCCACCTCCGACTCCACGCATACCGGCCTAGGTGTCCCAGACGGCTTGGAGGGTGCTGGTTTGAGCAATGATACATGAAAGACAGGGTGTATCCGCAATGACTGGGGCAAGCACACCTTCACGTTCACGGGACCCATACACTTGGTAATTCGATAGGGGCCCATGTACTTGGGATGGAACACACTGTTCTTTCGAAACCTCATGTTTCTTGTGGATATCCAGACGTAGTCTCCAGTGCGGTACAGTGGCCCGGGCCTTCTCTTCCTATCTGCCGCAGCCTTGTATCTTCTCTTGGCCTCTATTAGGACAGCCCTTGAGCGCATCAACGTGTCTTTTATGTGTGCCACCCTGTCCGCTGTGGCGGGAATCCTGTCCTCTCTGAACGGATGTAGAAATGGCAAGAACCTGGGATGTTGGCCATAGTTGCTATAGAACGGAGATGACTGTGTGGAGCTGTGAGTGGCGTTGTTATAGGCTATCTCTGCAACCCATAGCAAGTCGACCCATTCTTCCCTGCCCTGGTCCACAAAACATCGCAGATACTGTTTGAGCATTTGGTTCAGGCGCTCGGTTTGGCCGTCCGTTTGAGGGTGGTAGCTGGTGGACAGGGCGGTCTTAACATGCAGCGCAGTGCACCAAGTCTTCCAGAATTGCGCAGTAAACTGCGACCCCCGGTCCGACACGATCACCCCAGGTAATCCATGCAGTCGTACCACATTCTTTAGGAGTAGTGACGCCAATTCCCCGGCCGTAGGGACTCTCTTGCAGGGGATGAAGTGCCCCATTTTCGTCAAGTAATCCACCACCACCAGTATTGCCGTCATCCCCTGGTCTACCGGTAGGCCCACCACGAAGTCCAGTGATATGCTATCCCATGGTCTATCCGGGGTCGGAAGTGGATGTAAGAGCCCTTGGGTTCGGCCATGGTCGGCCTTCATGGTAGCACACGTAGGACACTCCTGTCCCCACCTCCTGACATCCACTCTCATGGTTGGCCACCAGAAATGCCGTCCCATGCTAGCCACCGTTTTTTAAAAGCCCAAATGACCTGCGCATGGAGAGTCATGGCACCAGATGAATGCTTGTTTCCTTAGCCTAGGCGTGGGTATCAATAGGCACCTGCCCTTCAGGGGTATCCCGTCCTCAGCTGCCATTCTCTGTGACTGAGGAGCCACCTCCGCCATGCGAATGACCTGATCCCTCTCTTTATTCCCCTCAGGAAAGTATCCGGTTGGATAACCCCCAATACCATCCTCGGGGAAATGATGGAACGCTCGGTTGCAGGCAATGGTTCCTTAACTGCAGATTGACGGGACAGGGCGTCCGCCTTCCGGTTTTCCGTCCCCGGCCGATATGTGATGCGGAAGTTGAACCCCGCAAAGAAGATCATCCACCGCAGCTGCCTGGGAGAAAGGTGTCTAGTGGCCGTCATGAACTGTAGGTTCCGATGGTCCGTGTACACCGATACCACATGTCTTGCCCCCATCAACCAATGCCTCCATTCGGTGAAGGCGTCCTTGATTGCGAGAAGCTCCTTCTCCGCAATATGGTAGTTGCGTTCGGCGTCGTTGAGTTTGCGGGACATGTACGCAACGGGATGAAGCAACCCTGTGTCGTGGTTGCGTTGGGACAAGATAGCCCCCAGCGCCACATCCGACGCGTCCGCTTCCACCACGTAGGGGAGATCCGGATCGGGGTGAGCCAACACCGGCACCTTACCAAAGGCGCTTTTCAGGGCCTCAAAGGCTTTGTTCGCTTCAGGGGACCAGACAAACTCCTTGGACTTCCTCAGTAGCTGTGTGATTGGGGCCACCACTCCTGAAAATCCATCTATAAACCGCCTGTAAAAGTTGGCGAAGCCAATGAAACTTTGGACGTCCTTCACGCTTTGGGGCACCGGCCATTCTTTCACCGCCTTGATCTTTCGTTCTGCCATCTCCTGTCCCTCTGGACTCAGCATCACTCCGAGGAATTCCACGGATGTGACGTGGAAGTCACACTTGCTGAGTTTACAAAACAGCATGTTTTCCCTCAGCTTTTGGAGTACAGCTTTGACGTGGTGTACGTGCTCCTCCACACTGGACGAATAGATGAGGATGTCGTCGATATATACGACCACGTAGATATCCAACTCCTCTCTGAATACCTCATTCAAAAAGTACTGAAAGGCTGCCGGGGCGTTGCACAGACCGAACGGCATGACGAGGTACTCAAAAAGGCCGAACCTGGTCTTAAAGGCGGTCTTCCACTCGTCTCCGTCCCTCATGCGCACCAGATGGTATGCCCCTTTCAAATCCAACTTGGTGTAGATACGAGCTTTCTTGACCTGTTCCAGAAGTACACTGATGAGAGGCAAGGGGTACCGATTTTTTATGGTTATCGCATTCAATGCCCTAAAGTCCACACAGGCTCTCAGCTCCCCATTAGCCTTCGGGATGAAGAAGAGTGGCGAGGCGGCCGGAGACTTGGACGGGCGGATGAATCCTAGCTTGAGGAGTTTATCCAGGTACCCCCGGAGATGCACGTTTTCAGGCTCAGTCAGGGCATACAGCCTGCCGCTGGGAACGCTGGCCCCTGGCACCAGGTCGATCTGGCAGTCAAACTGTCTATGTGGTGGTAGCACTTCCGCCTTCACCTCATCAAATACATCCTCAAAACTGTGATAAGCCTGGGGGAGAGCCACATCTTTTTCTGCCGCTGTAGCCACCGTCTGACTCCCGCTCTCATCTGCGTCAAGGGATTCCGTTCTTATTCCACAATGCAGGATGCAATACGGTGACGTCATTTCGATGCGATGTGTTGGCCAATCCACAAAGGGGTTGTGTTTCTGTAGCCACGGCAATCCCAATATGATGCCATATTGGGGCGCTCGGATGATGTTAAAATCGATTTGTTCCAAATGGTTCCTCCCATATCTCATCGGAAGGACCCCCGTGTGCTGTCCGATGGGCCCCGTCACCAATCGCCTTCCGTCTACCGCATAGACGTCTTCGGGTACTGCTTTGGGAAAAAGCACTAGCCCTAGCCTGCATGCCTCGTTGTGGTCCATAAACATGCCAGTGGCCCCTGAATCCACCATGGCCACAACGGGTATCCACTGGTCATGCACTCCCACGTGCACCGTGATAAACAGGTGTCGTTGTCCCTTAGTGACCGAGTTGGAAAGTGAAGGGATGGATGAGTGACTCCGAGATGCCCCTTCTCTGGTCTTGGAGTCCTCTAGTTTTCCGCCGGTATGTCCACCACGGCTGTTACCGACCGGTTGGCCCGATAACGTGACGTCTTCGGTTTGGCAGGGCATTCACGTACGTAGTGGCCTTTTTTGCCACAATATAGGCACAATCCTTGTTTACGGCGTGACTCTTTCTCCGTGGCTGTGAGGCTCGCTCGTATTGCGCTGATGTCCATGGGTTCTCCCTTGGATGCGGTGGAAGTTTCAGGACTTCCCACCGTCACATAGGATGGAAGGGATTTTCCTTTTCTCCCATGATCCCCCTTTCTTTCACTTAGCCTATGTTCCAGCCGTAATACCAGGTTGATAAGGCCCTCACATGTCTTGGGTTGAGGGTCAATATGAGCCACGGCGTCCTTGAGCTCATCGCACAGCCCTTGATGGAAGAGCGCCGTCTGTTTAGCAACAGGCCACTTGGTTTCCGCAACCAGCCTTCGGAACGCGTTGAGATACTGCACCAGGTCGTTGGATCCCTGTCTCAACTCAAGCATTTCACGGTCCGCCGTGTACGAGTCAGCCCTTCTGTCGAATACCTTCAGGAATTCCTCGCGAAAAGCACCCCAATCACATAAGAGGGGGTCGTCCCTGCTCACCAGAGGTACGGCCCATTGTGCCGCGTTTCCAGCCAAATAGGATATAAGGAAAGCCACACGAGCCTGACTCGTGGGGAACGCCTTTGGTTTGCACGATAAATGTAGCGCCACTTGTGTGAGGAATACCTGCACTGTGTTAGGATCCCCACTGTACCTCTCTGGTGTTGCCAAGGGGATGGCTACCGGCATTTCCACTACTACCGCAGGGGTCTGGTTCGTGAGGGAGGTGCTGGGCGTGAGCGGGTCCAATTGGATAGCATCCAGTCTGGCTTTTACATCGGCTGTTTCTTGCCTAGAGGCAGCCACTTCAACTTGCATGGCCGCTAAAGCAGCCAGCACATCATCAAGTGTTGCCATGTCTGTTATCGACCGGGAGACAGTTAGTGTTATTACGGTCGGATATTTTGTAACGCCCTGAACGTCTCAGGATCGTTTAACAGACACGACAATGAGGACGCAACCACTTGTGAAGGGTTAGTTCTTTTAATGAAGGCAAATAAAATACAAAGAACAAACAAAAGTTATAGTCACTGGAATCCTCCAGGCTAAGTACGTTACCAGCCCACAGCACGGATGGTCCTAACCGTCCTCTGCATATACGCCGATCCCGGCGTATGCCAACAGAGGGCAGAAATGAAATGGCCGACAATGCCAATCGGTAGGCTGTGAGGGGCACGAAGAGTGTTGGGGAGAATCGAGGAGTCAGGGAAACACCCAGCCGGGGTCTCTACCTGAAGGGAGCAGCCGCTCAACCTCTTCCTCAGACTGCACCGGGACGCGGAGTCACCTCCTGGTGATGCGTCACCGATACCCCAATCACAAGCAAGAAGACTGAACCGAGAGCAGCCGCTCGATCGATCCTGTGGACTTCCGAGTCTGTAACGCGGCAAACACCTCCTGGTGTGCGTTACAGCTGGCAGTCCCTGTGTCTCTGGTCGGGCTGGGAGTTACGACTCCAACCAGCAAAAGCGCCACTGCGCTTGGACTCAGCCGAGTCAAAAAGCGAAGCTCAACAATGGTTGACCGGTAGAGCTTCCGGGTCCTTCACAGGTGACGATGGGGCAAGACACGGCCCAGGGAGTAACGACTCGACCTACCTCCGTTCTTGCCTTACTGGAGCACCACTCTGGAACACTGCTCTTCACGAAGCAGGTACGTCGGTGTAAACACAATATCCGACAGCCTTGTACCTCCCGGTTCCTCCCTTTATAGGGCGTGTTTTCCTTGAGTTATGTAACAGCTCTCCTGTTTACATAAGGGCGTGTTTCCCTTGAGTTATGTAACAGCTCTCCTGTTTACATAAGGGCGTGTTTCCCTTGAGTTATGTAACAGCTCTCCTGTTTACATAAGGGCGTGTTTCCCTTGAGTTATGGAACAGCTCTCCTGTTTACATAAGGGCGTGTTTCCCTTGTATGACAGGAATTCTTGACACACACCAACCAAAATATGCTGTACGGGTAACAACAAGACTTAGAAATACTAATTATTTCAAACCTTTTACCAGATTATATAGCACCGGGAAGACCATTTGAGGGCTGGTTAGCCATGTGCTCTGTGAAAAAGGCTTGAAAAATGAAAAAATAATTTTACGACGATCTGTGATACTGATTCTTAGGATCGTAATCCGGATTGACCAAGGTACATACAATGGAGATATAAAGCAGATACGTAGAAGAGGAAGTGTATCCACAGAAAAAGCATAATGTGTAACAATAATATGAAATCTCCTTGCAGCACTGGCCATATCAGGAAATAAGAAGAGTGACATATGAGATGCCAACTGAGAAGAAGACCTTTATTACCTGGATAACAGCATAGAACAGGTAGATCTAGGTTCTCTTCTGAATGTTCACGAATAAGATGTAATAAAATGGAGTAATCTCAGCGAGACTCCAAAAACAGAAAATATTAGCCAACAGGACATAGGCCCGTAGAAAAATAAGATCCTTATGAAAAAAGTAAGATTACTTGAAGTGTATATCTCTCTCATTTATCCTATCCTTTCTACTCTCTGAGCAATCACCATTTTTTTCAAACTCTTAGAGAGCTATATAGTCACAGGCACGTTTGTAATCTTGACAGAAGTGTAAATTCTTGGTTTTAATTGTATATATTGGAGAATAATGAAGTATTCTCCTGTGGGATACATAAATAATACATGGTGTGAAATTATGTTCTAATACTATTTAATTGATTTACAGAATAACAATCCCCTCATCTTTGCCCGCGATAAAAAATTCGTAAACAACAGGTCCTGAAGAAGGTGGCAAGAAAAGAAGTTAGATCCACCAAAACGTGCGTCGACCAGACAGAGTGACACACCCTAGTATCTTGCATCATAATTAAAGGGTCGAGCATCTGGCCCAGTCCTGGCTAGTCCAGTAACATCTTTGGTGCTTATCTGGGGTGTAGTGTGAATGTGTTGTATGATAGTGATATGCATGAAGTATGAGTAGAGGAGTGATTGCTGTGGGGATTTCTCTCAAATCATTGGAGAGACGTTTGCAGAATGACTAATAGTCTATATCTTTATGTACTGTGTTGATAAAGCTAAGTAAACGCAGAGTAATTAAGAATATTTCTGTATAGGTTGTTTTTAGTAACAAGAAAAGAATCCGATGTATATCTGAGAAAAATGTATATAAATAAGTAAAAATATTTAAAAAACAATTTATAAAAATAAATTCAATAGATGAAATGTAAATATACAATTGGTGGTCTTTTCTTTATGTGAACCCACAACAAGTTATTTGTTAAGTAAAAGCAATATAGGTCCAGAGGGATACTTATTAGCTTTATATGGTCAGGTTGCACCACTTACAACCCCGGAGAAGAGATTCCGAAGGCTGCAGAGGGGCTCAGCTGATGCCTGGGCCCCTCTCACATATAACCAAGCACCCTGCCTTCAGGATTGATAAGGCCTGCCATGGGGTGACTGATAGGTTTCTATGTGCAGTGATAGGTGAGGTATAGTGAACCTATACCTCAGTAATGGGTGCATGCACCACTTTACCCAGGTTGCAGTAGCAGCCGTGTGGTGTCATTTTTTAGGGCTTTCCAGGGGTGGCACAATACATGCTTCAGCCCCTGGTAGGCCTCTGGGGTACCTATGCCCTGGGTACGTAGTATACCATATACTAGGGACTCACAAGGGTACCCCAGTATCCAATCTGGAGTGTACCTAAAGTACATGGAATCAATTTAGAGAGGAAGCAGCTAGGCTGGGGTCTTGAATAGCAGGGCCCCAGCCAGACTAAAGTGGAAAAACAGTCTTACAGCAGCAAAAAGTGGGGGTAACCATGTGAAGCAGATCCTACTCTCCTACATGGCGAAGTCTCAATCCGTATTTATAAGTGCCAGTAACAGGGCTTTTAATTCGGCCAGCTGTGCCGTGCAGTCTTTTAGAGACTGTGTCTTCATACTGCTAGGATGGAACTTGCCGTCCTGCATACGACCCTTCACAATCGCACACATGGTGCTGTATTGTTGTTTACTTCCTATGGCCGGCTGGGCCGATCTGTCAGTGTAAATAATATATTCATACTGATCTAGAGTCATTATTTCATTTCGGGAGAGGATATTCTTGTTCGTATTGCAGGAATGCTTGCGTTTTAAGTGTAGAGTCAAATTTGTAGTCTACATCTATTGCAGTGAGTGAATTAGCCCATTGTATCCATCTTGGATGTAAGGCTTTAGCTTTTGGAACGCTTGCCTTTGTGACAGCCTCTAAGGTCAGTACTGGAGTCATGACAATTATTTGTTTCCCCTGAGCCAGTGCTCTTTCTCTCACTACAGCAGTCTGTACTGCTGTCAGAACTTTTCTGTAGAAGCCAAACGCATTTCTGCGTTTGTGTACAGGTGTGATTTATATGCTATAGGTACTGTCTCACCTTCATTGAAGGTTAGGTAAGTATACCCGGATTGAACTGCTATAACACGGATCACCAAATTTGTGGTGTTTACATGTGTGTGTAGGTGTTTGGAAGCTATCATGTTAGCTTCTAAGTAATGAAGGATAGCTGTGTGTTCCTGTGTCCAATGCCTAACTGAAAAATCAGGTCTTATTAGGTCGTAGAAAGGTTTAACTTTTTCTGCGTAATCTAAAATGTAAGTTCTGCCAAAATTCAAGAGTCCCAAAATGGATTGTAAGCTTTTCAATGATTTAGGAGGTTGGAGCAGTACACACTTTTCTAAAAAGTTAGCTGCCAGGCTTTTCCCTTTACATGAAAGCTCATATCCCAAATATAGAACATTGAGTTGGGCTATTTTCTATTTTTTGAAATTGCATTTGTAGCCCTCAGAGGTGAAACCCAAAATGATGTAGCTCACCCTAGTCAAATGATCAATTAAATCATCATCCGTCAGATAAATATAATCTACATAGGACATTGCCTCTTCATCCAAATTCTGAAGTAACTCTGTTACCCTAGCTGAGAACAACCTAGGGCTATTCCTATACCCTTGGGGAAGTCGATAAAATGGACTTTTAGAACTGAGCGCTGAGAATGCTGTTAAATATCTGCTTTATGGTGCTATATTTTGGCAGAAAAATCGATTTGAGATTTCTAATGTTGTTTTGTATTTTTTCCACACAATGTTATTCATTAATGTGGCACTATGTGCATTCTGTACTGCAAATGTTTTAGTGCATGTATTCAGATGTCTGTAGTCTAAAACTAGACAGTAAGAATTGTCGGGTTTCATTACAGGAAACAAAGGATTATTCATTGAAGAGGTGCAAGTTTCAATTACACCCTGGTATTCAAGTTGATCTAGGATCTCCCTGACTTGTTTTTTCGCATCCTGTTTTATTGGGTATTGTCTCTGTGAAGTTGGAGTAGTTTTTACTGGGATTTCATGGTGAGTGGACTCAGCACCCAACCAACATGGTTGCAATATAATGCTGTAACAAGTGCCAGAGCCCACTCCTGGGTGTATGAATGTTCTAAGTATACTGGAACGAGGTCAAAAAAAGCCGTTAAAATTACCGTCTCTACCTTTAGCCACTCCATAACAATTTCAGGCGGCCAATCTTTTTCAGCCAAAAGGATGTCATATCTATAAGTCAGATTCCCCAAAAGAGACCTTTAATTTTTCTGGGTTTGTCTCCCTCCCTTTGGAGTGTTATTTCATGTAACTCATGTGGGACGTATCAGGTGTCTCCACCGTGATATGTTAATTCAACTCCGCTGTCAAAAATTCAATCAGGTTCTGGCAAGCTATTGTTACTTCTGCTGCGCTGTCTAGCATCGTCAGAGCTTCAGGCCTCAGAATTCTGGGCATGTCATACTTTAAGACATGCTACTTTCTTCTTTTTAAATTGATGTTTTGATTTTGGTTTCTCATCTTTTTTGGAAGTGTAGTCTGAAGCGTGTTGCGTGTCTCTGAACTTTGTATGCTCTACTTGTCTGTGTTCTGACCGTCCTTCCCTCTCAGAGTTTTTTGATGAACCCTGAAAGTAATGATACCTGTCAGGTTTTTTTAATGTTGTCACGATTCCTAAGGTTGTACCTCCTTTCGGAGGGCTCCTGTTGAGGAGTTCCCCCCCCCCCCCTGGATTGTGATATATTTTCTCTATTCTGTTTTTTAATACTATACCATTTCTTCTTGGAAGAATCTGTTGCTTACTTGGTGTTCTCTTTTTCAGGACCACCCTTGGGTTGAGGTTTTGTTGCTTTAGCTCCCAAACGGTCTCTACCTAATTTGGCATAGGTATCTTCGATAATTTTAGGTAATTCACGCTCTTGTTGTAAAGGAGTGAAATCCCTCAGGTGCTGGTGTATTACCACTGCTGCTTCCTTCCCTTTTATGTTTGCTAAGACAAAAAGTTGATACCTGAGCAAAATTTCCTAACAATTTCATCCCTAAGTTCAGAGCATGTTCTGCTCCACACTCATTCTGTGTTTGCCTCAATACATCTGGTATTACTGCTATCGAAGGGATACCATGAGTTCTGGTGTATATCACAGCGAAAACTATACCTCAAGAGGTACAATCCCTATCTGGGGAGCAATCCCCATTGGTAAGCAGATTGTTAACATTCTGTGTTTTTCTTGAGGGCTTGTGTGTGGAAACACCGCCTTGAACTGTGTTATTTTTTTACCTATCCAGAATGGCATTTGCTCACGTTTACGGGCATTTTACCCATTACTGCATGTAGCGTTTGTGGTGTTATTTTAGTTGTAGATGCCTGAATTTGTCCTGCTGGGGTAGCCCTTGCTGGCTGAAGTGTGAGTGTTCTCATCACAAACTGTTTTCTGTAAAGTTTTATTACTTCTTTATGACGTGGACGTATGTCTGCTACTGGCATTGTGTCAATGTCTGGATGCGGTGTGTAAGCTGCTAGGACTGGTCAAGTTGCTCCATCGCTTCTGAGCAGACCGAGTCTCACTTTTTCTTTTGTGTGTGGGAGGGCACCTTTAAACCAGTTTATGTGTTCCTGGTAGGTTAGCGGAATTTCAATGTCCTCATACGGACAATATTCATCTGGTGTTTCATCTTCAGTGTAAGAGTGAAATGTATTTGTGCGTGCATCTGCTTGTGTAATTGTAACCCATGAATAGAATACCGCTGTTCTATATGATTTGTGTGCCTCAGTCACGAATGTTACTATCCCACCCCTAGCTGTGACTCCATAGTCTGCTAGTTTTAAAGTGAGAACAGTTCTGACATTTTCTAAAATGTTTATTTCACCTTCTTGTTCTTCTTCCCTTGCTGCAGTCACACGTTGTGCTTGCGCAGCGGCGTCTTTGTCAGCCATTATTGAAAAAGAGGAGTTTCAAGGAAACTAAGATAAGGTTTTATGCACAATTGGGAACTGTTTGTCCTTCAAGCTTGATAAACCTACAGCCAATACATAGGATATGCCTACTCAGCTGTGACAGATTGTTCCCTTCCCACTCCAGACGTCTCTGGAAAAATGTGAGTAGGGGCCTCTGAGAACAGCATGACTGGACTACTCAGATTTGACCGTTAAATAAGTACTAAACCAACGTTGGCTGCGCCATGTCGTGCAGTTCCTATAAACTTATATAGGATCTGCGCGTTTGGACAACATAGATTGTGGGATTGGTGTCCAGACTGATTCCAGACATCCCGATCAGGCATGTTCGCCTGTATACCAGCTAGCTCACAGTGCCACTTTAAACTCCTCTTACCAAGGAGAGAATAGCTCTTGGCAACCATCGAACATGACAACTCTGTCCCATCAGGGATCGTGGCAACAGTACAGTACCTTTCGCTCAGTCACTTGTGCTCACTTTGTTTCCGAGCGATACACAGAATAAACAGTAGGGACATTTTCAATAAGCATTTATTACCAGAGTCATTCTAGTGTAAAATTGGTGTGCTGAGACAACCATAAGACAAACAGATATAAATTATTATAAGCACCAACCATAGTGCTAAAACAATGAATGCAGGCAGGTATATAAATACATGACAGTAATAATGCGTACTCCTACGATGAGACCCTAACTAGATGTACCAAAGTGTACCTAGCATGCATGTCGGTGTGGAGCCAAGAATCCCTCCAGGGTAAAGTCAACCCCATTGCCTGAAGAAAGAGACTGTGGGACCCCG
The DNA here is from genome assembly GCF_964204655.1 of Triturus cristatus. Taxonomy (NCBI): domain Eukaryota; kingdom Metazoa; phylum Chordata; class Amphibia; order Caudata; family Salamandridae; genus Triturus; species Triturus cristatus. The sequence continues at coordinate 849,402,114 of NC_140581.1, forward strand.
TCTTGGTCGCGAGATTGACCTCCCGCGAGGGATGTCAAACCACTGCGAGCTGGAGTGTCTTCATGCGGGAACCTCAGCGTCTTGTTTCAGTGTGTCAGCAGGGAAGTCCTTTTTCTCCTCTCCCTGCTTCAGCAAAGATAGGGTGTTTATATACCCAAAGTGGTACCCTCAGGGGGATCTACCTTGCTGTGTCAACTAGGAAGACGGGAGGAATGACCCTTATGGATAGTTATTATGCAGGAGGTGGTAGTCCTGCTGAGATTCCAAGAATCCCACGTCATAAAAGCAGTGCCGTAACTAGGTAAAAGGTCAGTACCAAGAACCGTTATGTAGTGTAATGGCAGAGGAAATACAGGTGAAAGGTCTGGTTACTACCTGAGCCTATATTGAGGTACCTGTATGAAATATAACACTTTCTGCTAATTAAAAATGTATCTATTTTTCTAAATGAGTTTCAGAATTTATTGTGTTGTGATCTTTACTTTGAAATTGTTAGTACTGTTTGAACTTAGCATGCACTTCTCTGGGGAATGCCTGCTGCTTGTGTAATTATTACACGGGGTTGATCAGAGATTCTCTCAGAACCTAACCAAAGTTGCATTATTGAGTTGGTAGGGAACCCCCCCCTCCCCAAGCTATAAATTCATTTCTGACAATACCTCACTCATACTTTGCTGAGGTGCTTTGAACTCCACGTACCTGCCCTTTGGGATAGTGTTGCAAATCTTTAATTGTATATATTAAATACATTTCTCTGCTAGTTATTCTTTTACTTTTCAAGAGTTCAGGATAGCATATAATTATTAATATGCCTATAACATTGCCCTGCCCACTGCCATATTTGATTGTAAATATGCATGCTGTACTAATACGGCACATGATGCATACATTACCCATCTGGCTTATTGCTATAGTTCCTTTGTTATATCTATACCATCTGTCATTCTTATTTAAAATCGCTCAATCACCCCTTGCGGATTACAAGTGCTATAGCAAAAACGATTAAATTAATAAATAAATAAATAAATAAATATGATGGCTTCACAGTCCTAACTGGGCTGCTGAAGCACCCTCCTAAGATCCAAATTACTAGCTTATTGTTATTTTTTCTGCACAGTATAATTGTGCATGGAAACTCTTGCAGAGAAAAATTCTGCAGCATTTGCCATAGTACATATTACATTGACAAAGGATCCTTGCAGAAAAATATTCTGAATACATATTCCAGGTCTGCCAGAGTGAAGGTTATCATATGAAGCAGAACAAAAATTGACCGCAGCCAGGGTCACATGTTTGTTTGCAACATTTATGAAGAGTAAAGATGTGCATCCTGATACATACTGATGTCCCAAAAATTAAATCAATTTACAAATCAACAGATTTGAATTTCAAAGAATATGATACATTTGGCTCCATCTTCTCCAAAAAGACTGGTTGGAACTAAAACATTTGCCACCACTTTCTTATTCTTTGTCTGTGTGCATCAACAACCCTACTTCTGTCTGTGAAAACAAAATCTAATTCATCATTATTGTTTCTACACATATATAAATCCATATATCACTGTGAGTAGTGATATATTTCATAATCAAATATGGATGTTGTTTCTTATTGATCTAAAGGGTCTTGTAGCTTCAATTATGCATGCTATGTTTCATAACTCTAGTGGACCCAGAACCCATTTTCTTCAGAGTAGTACCTTTGCAAATTTCTGGAAAGAGTAACTTTGTTTTCAGTGTTGGAAACTAGAAGTGTGATTTTAGGAGAATAATAAACTCAGTATTTAATTCATAAATGATATCTTCTCCTCAAGGAAGTTCTGTGCTTCCCCCAGAAGAAGATCCTGCCACCTGCACATTAGATACGTTTGTGCTGAAAGTAACAAGTTTTTCACATGATTAGGTTCCATAGAATTGTAATGAGAGAAAACGCTTATATGCTGCACTAAATTTCATAAATGTTAGCATTATGTTCCAACTAACCCTTTTCTAGCGAGAGCTCTGGTCAGTTGAACTTGCAATTGGTTTTTTTTTTTTTAAAGATTATTTACTGAGCTGCTTTCAATTTTAGCATTAAAAGCATGTTAGATTGAACGGTTTCCCAACATCTTGTTTTTTTTATTTTTAACATGTCCGAAGTCTTAGGCCACACAAGTACAAGAAAGGATGTAGATAAAATGGGCATCACTGAAATGTTACTAGTGAATGTAAGTCTCCTTTAATAATAATATTGAAACCACGTGGTAGCCTGCTTTTCCTAATGACGTTAGGAATCCAAGCATGGTCCTTTTGTTTGTCACCTACCCAGTGCCCAAAATAGATGATGTTTTAAGTGCTAAGTAGATGTCAAGGGCCTGTCAACTTTGAAATTAAGTGATGGGCATCGGCAGATGTCCTTTGATTTCAGTAATCGACACAGAACAGCATTTCCACCATGTAGAGATTATTCCAATTCAGTGTGATGTATTTTTGGTTATGTGGAATACCCACCACCTTTTAAAAACAGATGAACACTTTTTCAGACCTCATTACTTTATGTCGTGCAGTTTGCTCTTCCATGGGCAACAGCCAGTTACTTTCACAAAAGCATATTAGCCAGGAAATTAGCTCGGTACCAAAGATATACAGTCCATCAATGGAGAAATCTGGCCCCAGTCTTCCAAACCCCAATCATTGAACGAATTCCGTTACCTCACAAGAACAAGCAGTGGCAAAAACCAATAGGTCTCACCCTCTTGACTAATTGGACAACCTAGTGCTTTTTGTTGATTCTGTCTCTCATCAGCAAAAAAAGAGGGAAAAAAAGGCACAATGACAGGGGCGCTGCTGACAGCCATGTTATTCTATAGGTGCAGGTACGCATGATGATGTATACACTGCCTGTGCCACCTGGCTTGCGTGCACCCAAAGAATGACATGGGTGCAATTTTTTGTTATTAAACTTAGTAATCAGTAAATAAAACAATTAACTTAACTTACGCCAAAGTGCTTTTTGCCATGGAGAGTGTCCCAACAACAAATGCCAGCTACCGAACTCTCGAAAAATCTTAACATTTTACATTTTTTTAAGCACTGTGAGGGATGGGGAGCAATAGAGGAGTGGTTAGGGTGAAATAAATCTGCAGCTGGTGGGAGGTAAGTGAGCAATGAAGACTATGGAGGCTGGCCATTGGAAGAAAAAAATTAAAAAAGAAAATTCAGGGAGGGGTGTAAAGTATTAAACCAGCTGGATAGAGGGTGCAACAGGGAGTGTGCACAGGGGTGGATGTTCGTAGAAGGGGAAGAAGCGCATATGGAATGGGTCTAGAAAACATGTGCACTCTCATGGAGTGCTGAAACAAAAAGAAAAAGAAGTGAACCTTGAAGAATACAAGTCAGCTAATCAAAAGGACAGTGAACAAGCTCTGCTCCAGGGGAGGGACAAACACAAAAAGAACAAGGCATGTCTTCAATTAAAAGCAAGCAAATGAATCACAGTAAAACCATGAATGGTAGGCAGTGAGTGGGCTGTAAACCTAATGTACGTCTTTTGGTATGGGTTCACTAGAGATCTTTCTCAAACAGACAGCTAAAGTCTTTTTGATAGGTGAGAATTAAATAGGAGTTAAAAGCCATTCTGGGCTTGGTAGACTATTGCTGATGTTTCGTACCTCATACTGTGTGTATACATTTAACTCAGAATTTCTCATTTAGTGCATAGACAGCGCAGGTAGGAGACAGGGAGGCAAACAATGCTCACTGTTTCCGAGATATTCTTTTTCCCTCTTGTGCAGTAACCCAGAGAAATTCTAAGTTAAACATATGTGCTTTAGACAGTCTAGTCTCCTAAAAAGAGGCACTTAGATGTACGCTGAGTCAGTGCGCCCATTCTTGAAAAGAGCATTGGCAAAGCTAATAGGTCTCGCCTATGCAAGAGCTATTGGCTTTGCCAATGTGTTTTGGTCATATTGTTCGTCTGCATGGCTGCTAATCAGCATGTTTAAAAGTTAGTGGCACAGAGGAGAGTGGCATTGAGTGGAATGTTTTATGTGGAGGTGTGTAGAGCGGAGAAGAGTGTCGTAAAGCGGAGTGTCATGGAGTGGCATAAAGTGAAGTGGAGGTTGTGGAGCGGCTTAGAGTCATGAAGTTTCATAGAGTGGCGTGTTATGGAGTACAGTGGAGTGTTTTGAAGTAGAGTTGAGTATTGTGGAGTAGAGTGGGCTGTCATGGAGTAGAGTGGTGTAGAGTGGAGTAGAGTAGACAAGTGGTGTATAGTAGAGCGTTGTGGAGTATTGAAATGTGTAGTAGAGTGTTGTGGACTGTTGTAGAGTGGCATGGAGGGAAGTAGAGTGGAGGGTCATAAAGTGAAGTGTCAGAGTGGAGGGGCATAAAATGGAGGGGTGTGAAGTGGAAGAGCGTAAAGTCGAGGTGCGTATTGTGGAGTGGAGTAACTTGTTTTACAGTGTCGTAGATTGGAATAGTGTCAAAGAGTGGGGGCATGAAGTGGAGGGGCGAAGAGGGTCGTGGAGTCGAGTGTTGTAGAGTGGAGGATCAGAGAGCGGAGGGGCACAGAGTGGAGTAAAGTGTTGTAGAGTGGAGTGGTGTAGCACAGAGTAGAGTGGAATGTCGTAGGGAGGAGGTGTTGTGGCTTAAAGTGGAGTGTCGTAGGATACAGTAGAGGATCATAGTGTGTATTGCTGCAGAGTGGACTGTCAGAGTAGAGTGTAGTACAGCACGGTGAAGGGTCATAGAGTGGAGAGTCATAGAGTAGAGCAGAGTGGAGTAAAGTAGGGGATGGTGGCATATTGGAGTATGGTGGAATAGAATGGAGTAGTGTGACAGAGTGGAGTAGAGGGGCCTAGAGTGGCGTGGTGTAGAGTGGAGGGTCATACATTGGAATGTTGTCAAGTGGAATGTTGTAGAGTGATGAGGTGTAGAGTGGAGGGTCTTAGAATGGAGGTGATTAGAGTGTTGTGGCATAGAGTGGAGTAGAGTGAAATAGAGTGGAGAAGCATAAAGTGGAGTGTCATGGAGTGATGTAGAGTGGAGTGGCGTAGAGTAGAGTAAAGTGTCATAGAGCAGAATAGAGTGATGTAGAGTAGCTCTTGCCAAACTTCACTGGCTTCCACTGGAGAAGAGAATCACTTTTAAAGCCATGTGTCATTAAGACGAAAGTCTTAATGACATGGGCCCTAAATAGTTGGCCTCATTGGTGGAGCCCTACCATTCGCCGCACAACCTGAGATCCAGGGGCTCAAATTTGGTGTCAGTACCCCGTCTTTTTAGAGCCCAGCTAGGGGCACGCTCTTTCTGTTATCAAGCAGCTAAGATATAGAATTCCCTCCCGGTCTCCCTGTGAATATAACCATCTGAGACAACTTTTTGTATGTGCTCAAAACATGGCTGTTTAGGTTACCTTAGGGTAGGCTCTGGGTGAGCCATTGTTCCTTTTAGTACACTGCTCTTCACTGGGATGGTCTGGTCCTAACATAGGGATACACCATATGGTGTTGCCAGAACGCTTTAAAAGACACATTATTATTATTATTAGTAGTAGTAGTAGAGTGCATTGAGTGGAGTGGTGTAAAGTGGAGGTTTGTAGAATGGAGGGCGTAGAGTATCATAGAGGGGAGTGGCATATAGTGGAGTAAAGTGTCATAGAGAATGTTGCGTAGAGTGGAGCAGAGTGTTGTGTCAAAGTGGAATGTCATAGAGCGGAGGAGCAGAGAATGGAGGGCCATAGAATGTTGTAAAGTGCAGTGGTGGCTGGTGATATTTGAAAGTGGTGGGCGTAAAGGTTTGTGATGAGTCCAGTCGCCGGTGGCGAGCGAGTCTGACCGTCAACAGGTGGGTTCCGGGGGGGTTTCTTCCCCAGAGAAAGTTTTGAAAAAGAGTGGGCAAATGGTGCATTTCCAAGCAATTTTGAGAAAGCCAGAAGGTTAATAAAGCAATTGCGAAGTTGTAGTTATGACCTCAATAATGAGATTTCATATGATAATTATATAGGTAGACAAATGGGAAAGCTTAAGCTAATAGGAACAGATAGGCAAAGACTGGTAGAGCAACTTTGCAGTACTATCGACAGTGAGGCTGGGACCTTTGGTCCATATTCCTTTCAGTAGTTTCACAACCACTGCCTCATCCAGCATCCATTTTACTGGTTCTTTAAATATTCTGGAAAACTTAAAGCCTATATTGGGCTTTCTGTCCAGCCAGGGGACACAGGAAAGGTTACTACTCAGATGCTCTTCTTACTCCCTTGTTTTTAGAGCTAGGTGCACAGTATGCGACAAATTACCAACAGATTTGACAATAGGGCAGATCTTCAAAGAAATCACACAAACGCTGAATTAAATCAGAAAGTCGGTAACCACCAAGAGGTGCTATCGAGTGCGGCATTTCAAACAATATTAGTTTATTGCCAATCGCAATGCCAGGTACCTAGATCAGAGGGTAGGGGGGCACATACCTGCACCTTCATTACTTGACAGGTTTTCAGCTATGTTGCCCAGGCCAGAGGAGGTAACTGACCCTTTGAGGTCTTTGTTTTTTCCATCTCTAGTGAAGAGATTGTTTCACAGGTTTGTCGTTTACAACACGTGAGAACCTCTGGTACGAAGGTGTATTCTATTTAGACAACAAGGAAGGGTGATTAGGTATTGCGTTCCCTTTATAACAACAGTTTAATGCCAGATGCTGATATATAGGCCTGTTTCCATACAGGACCTAGTGGACGCTCATTAACTTGGTAGGGTGGCATAACCCTCCTTCCCACACTTAAGCAGAGTAAGTGGGCAGGGTGCCTCTGGGAAGTGTGTAAGATAAAAAGCTTTCACATGTTGTTTATGACTTCAGTGATTTTGATGGAAGGCCATCATAAATAGCACTGCAAGAGAATGGTATAATGAAACTGTGGATTAGGGGAACAAATGCAACAGGACAATACAAAAGGAAGAAAGGGCAAGAAGGTGGAGCAAAGGATGGAAGGAGAGAAAGATGGATGGACCGGGAGTTCTGACCAGGAGAATGATGGATGGATGAATGGAACGAAGGAATAGAGATTGTTGGAGAGATGGGTGGATGGACGAGAAATGAATGGATTTAAGAAGGATCATTAAATGGGGGTAGAGAAGGATGGCTAGGTGCATAAAGTGAGGAAAGGTGGATGGGGAGTAGGAAGAATGGAGAGGAATAGGTGGATGACCAAATTCAGTGAGACTGTAGGTGCAAAACATACCATTTAGTTTATTTCTATGCCTACTCTATTGAATCTTTGCGCTTTGGCAGAGGCGCTCGCTGCAAGTAAGATTGCAGGGGTGCTGCACCATGCCCAAAATAACAATGCTGCAGTTTAGAAGATGAAGGAGCAATAAAGATGCCTTCAAATTTAGTTTTTATCCTTTCACATTTTTATGTGCACAAAGAGGTCCAATGTCAGACTCAGTCATTTGACAAATTGCTGCCTATTGTTTTTAATAGGGAGCTTGGTATTTAATTTTCTTTCTCTGATTGCAGTGAAAGAATTTTGTGAAGTGAACTAAGACGATTTTGCTGGGTACAAAAAAGAAAAGGTTGTAGGATGTCATTTTTTGTCACAAAATCAGAATTCAAAATCCTGCTGCAAATTAACTGTACAAACAACCCACGATGCACAAGCCACTAGGAAAACACAAATGTAAGCACATCTCCATAATTCTGAAATGTGAAAGAAGCAGAGACTCAAAACAAATAAAGTCATTTTACTCTATGATGCGCAGATTAAATATTCACTGAATCCCCATTTCCAGACATTATCAGTTGTGTGTTGCATAGTCCCATGAGCACACCTGTACCTACGCAAATCCGGTGGCCACCACCTCAACGGCAGATGTGCCTTCTGTAAATGACGGTGTGCTACCGCATCGCATGATGCTTTAGTAATATATTTTCAACGGTTTGCTCCAAAATCCAGCATAAACTACATGCTAACTACAGCCTTACCACTGTCCACTGAATACAACTGCTGTCCTTGCTGTTTGTGTGATGCTTTTTCACAATTCCTATGACTTCAGTGATGCAACACTGAAAGACTGACTGCGTTCCTATCTGTGAGTGTGGGAGTGTAGTTGGTGTAAGGTTTCACACATTTCAAACCTGGATTTCTCCCCATGAATGGAACAGGGATCCTGGAATAAGGCCATACCTAATGCTTCTTGTCGGCTCTTTTAACAGTCATTTTGCACTGCTTCCTTAAAGCAAATATGCAGGTATTTCAAATTCACTGAAGCAGCTTTCCTTTGCAGGTGTGAACAGCAGCTAGTATCATATGCACACCGTTTCTGAATATTGTTTAGCTTTGGTGGAGAGCTACCCAATGTGGAGGTAAAAGAGACTTTTCACATGTCTGCAAAGCGCATGGAAGCCGCTCTCTTCCAGACAAGCACGTCAAACATAGCAGCTCCGTTTTCCGGAGGTGCCGAATTTGTGAATCAATGACCACCCAGGCTCCGTGTTTAGAGTAAAAGGCGAAAGTGACAGGCGCAACTCAGCAGTTATATAAACCTATGTATGTAAAGTAAAGAATCTAGGCTACAATTAAAGAGAGTCTATTCCTCGCTCTATTACAGGCGCGGTGCGTCCATTGGGGCGTGGGGGCGTAGCCCCCCCGCCCGCGCCTCGCGCCTGCAGCTCTCCCTCCTCTCCTCTGTGAATGTCAGGCTCTCCCTCCTCTGTGAATGTCAGTCAGCATGACGTCGGACCGTGGGCGGTCCGGCGTCATGTTGACTGACATCATTGTCAGACGCCTTTAGGAAAGGCAGCACAAGTGCGCATGACTGGGCATGGAGCTTAATTTTTACTCCGTGCCCAGTCATGCGTACTTGAGTTTTTGCTGCCTTGCGCATGCCCATTAGGAGCCCCTCGGTCTCCTAATGGGCAGGCGGCGGGCGAGGAGTAGGCGGTGCCGTCAGCCAATCCTGGCGCTGCTGCAACGCCAGGATTGGCTGAGGGCCGGGTTGCAGGCAGTCACTGTCACTGTTGCGTCACGTGAACGTGGTGTTCCGGACCGTTTGAAGGAGCAGAGAGGCGCCAACGCGGGCCAGGAGAAGACGAGGCGGTCACCGGTCAGGTAAGTGTTTTTTAATTTATTTTAGGGTGGTTTCCTGACTGTGACCCGGGCCGTCGCTGCCTTTGGCCGCGGCGCCGGCCCCCGTATTATTTATTGATGTGAAGTGAATCAAGTCAGTGATTTAGTTGGGTGGGATCTTAATTCCCTGCCTGGGTGCGTTTTCTTGTAATTACCCTGCCGAGTTTCCTGTCCCTGTTCGGGTGGGTTCTCGAGCTTTCACTGACACTGTCTGTTGGTTCTCCAGTCACTGCGTGCGTGTGGTGCAGTGCTCCCCACTCCTTGCTGGTTTCTCGTGCTATCATTGGCTTTGTGCGGTATTTGGCACTTCAGTTTTTGGTTGAGAGGGTTCTATCACTGGGATTGAAAGTTTTGTGTTTTACTGACTGGTTAGGCTGTCCTGTCGCTGGACAGCTGGCGTCTCATGATCTCTGTCTGCACTTCTTCTGTTGGTGGTACGCGGAGGGGGGGACTCTATGCTGTTTCTGGTTGTGTTTTGTTGTCACTTGAAGAACATCCATGAGCCCACGTCTACTCCATTAGCGTAGTGTCTTACAAGTTAACGGCCTGCATTGTTTGTGGTGTTAATTAATCAATGCAAGTCCAGTGTGTCTCAACAGTGTTTAATTTTTTAAGAGACAGCGCCATTTACCAGAACATTGTATTCCATTGTGTGGAAATTTATAGAGCGCTTCGTAACTGCAGAGTTTTCTGATTCTTGCCTTTTTGTATGCAACGGCTTGCTGTCCCATTCCCAGGTAAAAAAACAATGTTTACATAAATAAAGCGATTTGGTGTATATTATCCGCATTCCTGATTTCATTACTTTCCCTTCCTTACAGCAAGAGACGTAGATATCAAACGTGCAGCAAGGTCAGTGGCACCACAACCCCGGAATCAGAGGGGCCCATTGCATCCCCAAATTATAGCTGGTTTTTATTAACACATGTTGATTGGGGGTGCGGGGTGGTCCGTTCATATATTAGGGCCCTATATGTTTTGCAAATAGTATTTCTTGTTACGCTAGCGTCATGAAAAGAGCAATACCAAATGAATTAATGAAGCTAAACAGACCCTTGTACCAGTGGGTTTTGTTTGTATTAGGCAATTACTGCGTGAAGTGAATTCATGTGGCTGATGGGTTCTGATGCATGTGGCTGACAGGTGATGCAACAACAGCTGTTCCTGAGTTTGTGCGCATCTTTTTCGGTTACACTTTTCAACAAGGCTAATGGACCGGGAAATTGGGCACTTTCAGAAGTTGTTAGTTGGGTAAACATGCTGATTGTGTGCTGCCATTTCTTTAAACGAGTCGCCTCTGCGGGTTGGCATTTCTCCTGATGGTATGTGCAGTATGCCAATCATTTTACGCCCCACCTCTTTCAAATGTCACCAGCCGCCCCTGCTCTATTATACTTTTTTTTAATGACATACCAACCCAAAATAACCTGCTAAATAAGAACACATCAGCGCATTTTAGTTCCCAAAAATCTAGTACGCACATGGCATGCAACCGACAGGCATTCGTTTGTGAGGCGCACGACAAATACTTTAACGGACTGCAACTTCTAGAATAAGAATCTTACAATGCAGTTTTCACCGACAGTCCACAGCGTTTCCATGCTGATCAAGCTCCCGGTTTGCCTCACTTACCACCACCACCTTTGAAGGCTCGATCTTGGGCTGCTTGGGTTTTTCGTGCACCGGGTTTTCTGAAGGGTTTCTCGTGGCGCACAGAAAGAAGAAAGAGAGAGACAGCCTCCTGCCATGTCACGTGGGCACAGCAGTCTAGCATAAGCCGGCCTAGTAACGAAAACACCGCGCTTTTAAGCCAGTCCAGGCGCTGCTCCTGATGTTACTGCAGCGCCTGGATTGGCTGGGGGCAGGCGACCTTCACGCTCATACTGAGACCAGGAGCTGCGGCTTAGAGCCACCCCCCGGTTCTCTGATGTCCAGGTGGAGGGACTAAGAGCAGGCGCCTAGTGCACGTCAGGTTGGCCAGTGAAAGGCTGCCGCCCAACCCGACTTGCACACTTGGGTCCAGGTGCACTCACTGACTAGTGTAAATTGAAAAGCTACGTAAGCCCCTCCTCCCCCAGGGGGACTGTTTAGACCTGCCTCGATCACACGCTCAATTAATTCTGCAAACAGCCTACGGCAAAGGGTGACTGCCGCGGGCAGATTTTTTTTTTTGTTCAAAATAAATCACTTGTTCACATTAATTGGGGGGGTGGAGTGGGGCAAAATATGATGGTGGGCAATGCCCCAGCGCCCTAATGAAGATACCGCCCCTGGTAAAGTGGCCTGACTTAGAGTGTAAAGTACGGTAGAATGGAGGAGTGTAGATTGGAGTGAAGTGTTGTAGAGTGGAGGGGCGTTGATAGGGATAGAGTGGAGTGGCGTAGATTGGAGTGGAGTGGCGTAGATTGGAGTGGACTGGAGTAGAGTGCTTTACTTCACTGCTGATCAGTGCTAAAGGGCTTGAGCTCTCGCCCGTAAACATGGTAATATTGGTTTATCCGCCATTGGCATATTTAATTTACTTATATGTCCTCAGTAAAGTGCACTACATGTGCCCAGGGCCTGTCAATTAAATGCTACTAGTGGCCCTACAGCACAGATTGTGTTGGTCTCCTAAGGAGCCCCTTTATGATGTCTCAGGCCTGCCACTGCAGAGCCGGTGTGTGAAGTTTCACACTGCCATATCGACCTGGTAACTAAACCCTCTTGCAACATCCAAACCTTCCCATTTTACACATTTAAGCCACTCCTAAGGTAGGCCCCTGTATAACCCACAGGGCAGGGTGCAGTGTATTTAAAAGGCAGGACATGTACTTTACTTTTCTTGGTAGTGAAAATCTCCCAATATTGTTTTTCACTACTTCAAAGCCTATCTCTCCCATAGGATAATATTGGGATCACATTACTAAATCTATTAAATGTAACTCCAAATTGTGAAGAGAGAATTTTCAAGTTCAGTGTCACTGAATTCACGATTTAAAATCACAACTTATGGTGAAGTTGGATTTTAAATTCCAGTTTATGAAATGGCACTTTTTGAATGTTGGCATTTACTAACTGTAGAATGAATGAATGAATGAACAATGAATAAAGCGCAAACTCCTAACCAGGGGCGTTTGGTGCCTTCTGTCTGTCTTGGAATACACGTCTGGGGTGGTTGACAGCTGGCTTCCTGCATTCCCTCGAGACAGTCACACACAAAGGAGGGGTAGTTGTGCCTGAGTGGTCATCTGCATGCAGATGGGCAATCCTGAGCAGCATGGGAGGGAAGCGCTTGCATTTACACCTGAAAGGGTTGTATCCTGTCCCCAAACAATGGATTGATTACCCCCTGTAGCTTATCTGGAGCCATGGCAGGAAGGGGGAACCTCTGTGCACATCAAGGATTTCTTTGAAGTCTCCCCCACTTCAAGGGCACAATTGGGGATAAGTACTGGACCTCTGGTACTAACAAATCAGTACACTTTTGGACCTGTGACCACTCTGCCAGGAAGAAGTCGATCTGCTGTGCTGCTCAAGAACTGCTACTCTGCTGGAACTGCTGTTTGCTGAACTCTTGCCTTGCTGCATTGCTCTGCTGTTCTCTATCTGCCTGGGTGAGAAGAACTGGACTTGCTTCACTTGAACCCAGAGGGACTCCAAGGGCTTACTGACTTCCTACTGTTGCCTAAATCTCAGAGACACAAAAGACTTAAAACCTTCCTGTTCCAACCCTCGGCCTCATTTCCTTGTGAGTCTGTCCAGCCAAGTGGTGCAACCCCAGTCCTGGACCCTTGTAGAGTAGGCTCCAGTGGAACCGGTGCATCCTCTGATGCGAGAGCAGAATCAACGCATCGCTGCTGTTGTGGGAACCAGACCGGTGCACTCCACTTGGAATTGCCGCCACTGCGTGGAGAAGATCGATGCATCACCTCTACAGCGTGGAGAAATATGGCACATGGAACTGCCGCACTTCGGGACCACAGCTCTGCTCATGGAATCGATGCATTGTCACAGTTGCGTGGAGAAATTCGTCGCAACACCTCAACTGCGTGGAGATCACGACGCATCTCGCTGTTGCGACCAGGATCAAGGTACTTTTGCTCGCGGGGCCTGGTGGGGCCTGTATCCGGCCCGCGCTCCATCAAGGTCAGCCTGAACTTTTGACTTTGTCCCGGTCCAGCGTGACCAATTAACTCTTTAGTTGCTACTTGCTTCTATGCACTATATTTTGTATTTAATCTTTAAAAAATCATATCTTGACTTCTACACATTGGATAGAGTGGAAGGGCTTACAGTGGAGTAGACTGGCCTAGAGTTAATTGGCATAGAGTGGAGTAGAGTGGAGTGATGTTGAATGGAGGTTCATAGAGTGGAGGGGCGTACAGCAACATAATGTAGAGTGAGGTAAAGCGTCGTAGAGTGATGTATAATGGAGTGGCGTAGAGTAAAGTATCACAGAGTGGAGTGTCGTAGAATGGAGTAGAGTGGAGTGGCATAAAGTGTCAGAGTGGCATAAGGTGTCAGAGTGGAGTATTGCAGACTGGAGTGCCATAGAGAGGAGTAGAGTGACAGAGTAGAGTGGAGTAGAGTAGAGTAGAGTGGCATAGAGAAAGTGGGAGAGGGTCTATTTTTTATCATAGGGTACCCCAGGTCCATTCTGTCCACAACTGAGGTATGAGACCCTTGTCCTTGCCCTGCCAGCCTAATTTGTAGGCCGTGTTAAATTGAGCGGAGGGTCCTGTTTTACTATATAACAAATGCCCTGGGCCATCCTTGTCACTCAGCCAGTATGAACCCCTACGTAGGCCCTGCCAGCCTGATCTGTAGGCCTTTTGTTAAATTGACCAGAGTTCTGCACCCATCTTTACTGAACAGCAGGCTCTAGGCTTGTCTGACCAAAAATCACAGCCAGACTCCCACAGCGAGGTTCTTCTGTTCCAGCCTGGATAGCCCCCACCCTACCCGTGTGCGCAAAGTTCACTGGTGAGGAGTTCATTGTCTCTCTATTCTGTCGACATAGCATATCACATCCTGGGTCTCTACATGAGAATAGAGAAGTTCCCACCGCAGCTGCGTCAAGCTGGGGTGATGAATGTGGCAACCAAGACATATATCCATAGATATATATATTTTATTCCTTTGCATTGCATATTTTCTGCTTGCCCTATGCGATTTATGATGAGCGCTTGGCCTGAGAATATAACCTTTCACCTAGTCTACGTTCCGCATTCAGTAGGATAGACACGACATGTCTGATAAATGTGCGAACCATGGTATAAGTGACGTAGGTAGAAGTGGCGTGAAATGACGTTACTGTAGGCACTTCTCATAGCCTTAAAGAGTATAAAAAGGAAGCCCACACAGTTCTCAGTGGACTACCCCACCCGTCTGTTAGTAGATGGCAGGCGGGTGTGGGTGCTCCCCAAGTGCTCTTGTTTTTTGTTTTTAAGATACAATTTAACTTGCCAGTATATTTGCTGTATATGCTATGTATGCTATTTTGTTTCTAAATTGGTGTTTTCTTATTGAGAATTTAAAGCTTATATTACACTTGCAAGGCTGCTTTCTTTTAGGTTTTAGGTAGGAACATGAGTATTCTCAGTATTTTAGATCAAGTGTGTTTTGCATTCTGAGAACATTTTCCTTGATTTAACTTATGTTTTTCATAATGCATTTATAAATGTGTCTTTGAGGTTTTCTGAAGTGTCTCTCTCCAAATGAGTTCAATGCTTTCATGTAGAAATGCCTTCAGATTCATATGACTCTGTGAATGCGAGGTCACTATATTTGTATTTTGTATCTTTATGCCTTTTTCTTGAGGTTTCTTGAAGTTGCACCTTCTAAATAAATCTGTTAAACCTTTTGACTTCGTTTCCATGGCTCACATATCCGTTTCCTTCATTTTTAGTGCGAGCGTTCCCAGGCACCCCGCCTCAAGTTAAGGTGCCCCTTTTGCCCCAAAATCACTCCCTCGATCATTCAGTGAAGGTCCCCGTGCCCCCTAAAAAATGCTCCCTCGAACATGTGGTGACCCCGACGTGATAAGCAGTGCCGACTGACAGGAGACCACCACTGACACTCCGGACACAGACTAACCTTCGTGCCTCTTTCCTGACTCGGCCACAGAGAACAGCGCTCGGGTAAGTTATTGCTGCCTGATGTGCTGTGTCTCTTGGGAACAGTTTTAGAGGTGTTGTTGTTTCAGTTTCCCTGTCTAGCTGGTCTCGCTTATTTAAAGAACATTCTCAAGGTGAGGAAACTTGGGTGCGAAGTGGAACTCTGAGCCAAAGAGTGACGTTAGGAAGTTGTTTGAATTATGTGTTTAATTTTTTATAAATAAAACATACGTTATTACTGTGCCTCTCATAGAGCCAGAGGGAAGACTGCGTCTGGCATCTTTCAGTGGTCATTTTTCTTTGTTATTAGTGGTTATTGTGCCTCTCTGGAAGCAGGGAGGGGCCTCTGCCTAGTCACAAGGACTGACAGGGAAGGGAAGATTGCGTCTGGCATCTTACAGTGTTCAATTGTGTTTTTTTTTTATAAATAGAGATAAGGCATACCTCTGTCCAGTTGTAAGGATCGACAGGGAAGAGAAGATTTCTTTCAGTCAATAGTCCTGAAAAAGAAGTTGAAATGCGGGCGTGCATGGCCAACAAGTTATGGTTTCGCTTGAGTTACGGTTACCTCTTGTATAAGAAGAGAAGAAAGTGGTTTTCCCCGGGATGTATTAGATATTATATTTTCGCTAGCTTAAGCTTTTTTTTTTTTTTTTTTAGAGCTTACATTATGGGTTTTTTATTATTACATACATATATTTTGTGCTACGAAGATAGAGTTTATGCCTGTGCAGGAAAGCAAGGAGTTTGCATGATGCAAATCTCAGCTATTTGCGGGCTCAGGAGCAGTTCCGAGTCCCGGATAAGATGTGCCACTCTACGTTTTGTGACTGGCACATGAGGATTTATGATAAACTGGTATCAGACTTCCTCGACTTTTGCGACGGACTGTCAGTATATATTTTTATTTCCACAGACAGTCAACATGAGTATTGTGTGATTATGGTTTGTGAACAAAACACCTTCCAATGTGGTTTTCTGTTCTCTTCCTGTGTTAAAATGACACGTAAAGACGTTTATTTTTGTGCTATGTTATTTTAAGACATCCTTCTGTACGCATTTAGGCCAGCAGAGGAGAATGCGCAAATAGTTCTGTGGGTTTATATATATAAATAGACGTGTACATAATATGTTTCACTTTTTGTATAATTGAAGTGCAAATATTTTATGCTCAAATATCTTTTTATTGTGGCCTTTTAGCATGCATTGTGGTTGTCTTTTTAAGCATCTGTACCTGGTGCACCGACCTTTCATGTATTTAGTGAGACCAATAATAACTAGGATTGTAATTGTTTTTTATATATTAAAGCTGTTGGTTTTTTGTGAATAAATATTATTATATAGTTACCCCTTGCCCTACCAGCCTCTGTCTCAACCCTGTGGCGCAGCACCACATTTAATTAGCACAAGTCATTTTCAGATAACTGACCACGTAATGCAGAACAACATACACTAAATTGTTGAAATAGTTCCTCACATTTATATTTTTGAAGTATGTACTTGGCGACAGGAGGTTGCGTTTGGCGTCTCCTACTTTGTAGTAAAAGCGCTATCCTTCGTGGAGGGGCGTCCCCCTTAAGCACTCAAGAATACAGTTTGCTCATTTTATTGACTTCCAAATAAGTGTTTGAAACTGTTATAAGTAAAGTTTTTATTTGTTTTGAACTGAACTTCAGTGTTTCCAAAAATAAATCTTGTCATTTGACTGTGATTAATCCATTTAATCCATATTTGAATATTCACATGTGATTGACGTCTTACACTTTTGAACATATTCCAACTTGTCATTAGCCCAATGCATTTCGGGCCGTAGCCCTTCTTCGGGGGCAAAACGTCTTGCAATTGTGGATAACTGCTGATAGAAGTAAATCATCTCAAAGTAACCGAAAGATTCGAAGGTTGAAAAACGCCATGTAGACGTAAGTGGATTAATCACATTCAAATGACAAGATTTATTTTTGGAAACACTGAAGTTCAGTTCAAAACAAATAAAAACTTTACTTATAACAGTTTCAAACACTTATTTGGAAGTCAATGAAATGAGCAAACTGTATTCTTGAGTGCTTAAGGGGGACGCCCCTCCACGAAGGATAGCGCTTTTACTGCTTTATATTCATCCTTGCTCTCAGAAGGATTAACCCTCAAGCACCACCGACCTTTTTCAACCAGTATACACAGTTCACACATTGGAGTGCGTTTGTTATTCATTACAGTTTATCTGTCTCCCACTTTGTGCCACAAATACGTGTGTATGGGACTGCGTCTGGCACCTCACATTTGTTTTGAATTTTGATTACCTATTTGGTGTAAATTGTATTGTTTGAATGTTTATTTCTACAAGGAATGGGAGGCATCTTATCGCATTGAGATTAACAGTGTCTTTTTTCAACTGCGTGCTTCTAAAAGGGGAGCTACTTTCCTTCATCACATCGCATTGTGGTTTCCTATCTCAGGCCTCGCAGCAGCCAACGCCTTTCAACCTCTTTCTCTTCATTGTAAACAGTGTCCTTTGGTCTCCGCCTTTTTTAGTTACATGCGTTGTACTCTAATAGCTATACTCTATTTCCTTTTCTCGGTCTGCATTTTGCATCTCTCCCTCTCTTATCTGGCTTATGGGCCTTTCTCGTCTCTTTCTCTCACAGTGGTAGCACAGGTTTTCACTACTGTTTAGCGAGATCTTATATATAGGCGTACTTCTCTCTTGTGCACTGCAGTGAGAAGTGATCAGCAGGAACCTCTGGGTACGTGCCAAGCACACCCACTTTAACTGAGACAGGTTCAATTAGAGACCACGCAACTGGTGCGCCGTGCATACAGTGAATACTGTGTCTAGCTTCCAAGTAGCTGCCTTCACGACTCTTAATTACGTCTTTTTGAGCACGGTTTTAAATAGGCTCCCCTATTTTAACTCATTATACCCTGAATGAAGTACATTCAGTTCCTAGACCGTCACACCTCACGCTTCTCACCTCACCTCACCTTTCTGGCGTGCTTGGACTATTAGTAATGAATACTCCCACTTGAATATTCAGCCAAGTGGTAGAAAGATGGGGAGGAAGGCTTTCGCATGCATTTCTCGCCACAACACAAGCCACCTTTTTATGTTTTCTGGTTGCTATTATGCCCTAGACTTGGCCCAGCGTCAAATGATAGACAAGCCACACAAAAGAAAAAAGTGACATAATAAGTTGAGGTCAAGGACTGCCATCCCTTACCACCCAGAGCCCAATGTTAGAAGATGTAATACCAGGTAAATTGGAGCTATTGCTTTTTTGGATCATAGGCTTAACATGGGACATACAATTTTCTGTGGCCCACAATGTTAAAAGACTAAAAATACCATCAATATAAGTAATATAGTTTCCTGGCAGAAAAGAATATACTTTCAGTTTCAAATGCATATGAATATCTCTCTACTTGGATGGCCAATTATAATTCACACTGAAGATTACACCAAATACTGCAGTACTGAGCAACCAAGTACAGAATAATTTACTCCTACCTGTGTCCAAATTCAGCAGCAGCCGAGGCGGGCACAAGCGATAGCCCGAATGCTAGGGCAGATCCAGGAAGTACTGCCACAGAGCGCACACAGTTGAGTTAGCTAATAGAAAAAATTTGGAAATTGTGTCTCGTGGCCAAGAAAGTTAGTGACACTAGACTTAGAGCAATGTAAATGTCGGAGCAGATGGTGAACATTAGACAGAAGTTTGGAATTAGCAAGTTAAGACTGTTCCCTTCCGATTTCTTGTGCACAGAAGAGGGGAGACTAAATGATGGAGTGGAATGCACGCTAGCTACACCCATGGTTTGACTTCATGGTCACACGTCAAATGCTGCTAAGTCTCCTCAGCCTTTCATCTTTCCAAGTTGGATTAAATGAGTGCCATTAAGTTGCCTAGAATAACACAATTTGGTAAAGGGGGAAGCCGAGATTGAATACAGTGTTTCAGGTTTCACGTTGTGCAGTTTAGTGAAGGAGTATGTATGTGTTTATGTGCGGATGGGTGACAGGAGGTAAGGAATACATTTTTGGATATGCACAGTTGTGTGCATCCTTCAAAATATGAGACAACCAGAGATTCGTAGGAATAGATTACCACCGGTAGCCACCACACCAACTTCCTTCACACATGCCCCAGTGCTAGGAAAATACAAAAGAATAAATAATACGTGCCAATATAAAGTAGATCTCAATGTTAAAGGACGGTATGCATGGAGTAAGCAATGCTCAGTATTGCAATATTGTCAGAATAATAGGTGTGGATTTAACCCCTTCGCTGCGGCGCGAATTCCGCCGCAGCGCTGGGGGGGTTTGGGGGGATTGCGGCGCCGCCATGCTCATGACGGAAACACGCCGTCATGAGTCACGGGCGAGCTGTGCTCATGACGGCGTGGTTCCGTCATGACTCCACCCACTTACGCTAATCGCCCGCACAGGCGGGGAATTAGTGCCGCGTGGGCGGAGCGGCCACCAACGGCCGCAGCATGACGGAACCACTCCGTCATGAGCACACGGCGCCCGTGGCTCATGACGGAGTGGTTCCGTCATGAGCGGGGAACGGGTTAAAGAGGCTTTTTAAAAGTAGAGTTGCAGACTTTAGAGGTGGTTGCATATATTTTGCAGTTCGACCACTACGAGTTTCCTCTTGTCTCCTATCTCCTGGGAACTTTTAGAGTACAATGTTTTGGTTCTTCGTTGGCTTTCGGAGTTAAGTGATGTTTCGAGGTTTTTGCAACATTTTTAGAATAAGCAGACTTCACAGGAAAGATTTGTCATGCCACAGGCTCAGGCCTACTACATTTTCCCACACGTTTGGATGACAGCTAGACCATGGTGCCGATCACGATCCGGTAAAAACCGGGTACGAACCGTCGGACGGAGCATATTCTCCGTCCGACGCGTACCCGGTCGTCAAAATCTACCAACATGGAATTACGATTCGCACGGAAACACCATTTCCATACGAATCGTACAAAACCCCGACCGAACAAAATAAACATACAAATGCGATCCGGGAAAGCGCCGACCTGACGTCGGGACGCACGTACCCTGCCATTCACGAACCAGGAATTACGATTCGCACCGACGTCATGCCGCACGGTGAATATTTTCCGGCAGCCAAAAACTGCCGGGAAATCAGGACGACGCGAACAAGGAGTACCAGTACGCGACGGACAGACAGGACGACGCGAACAAGGAGTACCCGTATGCGACGGACAGACATGGACCCGAACCTACGTGTCATCCCGGCCCTCATAGCAGTCGACCTCCTCTACAGGTTACGACGCAGACGCCGCAGAAGGTCAGAACAACTAAGGGAGGGGGGAAAGGGGGGGGTGGCAGGACCAGGGCAGGCCACAAAACCCCCACCAAAGTCACACAGCACACATGCCCTGGACATACCTGACCCTCAGGCCCTGGTCACTACGAGGGGGTGGGGGCGTGTCCAGCTAAGCCAGCGACCGCCACAACGGAAGTTCTTGATGACGCGAACCGGCAACACAACCAGACAGGTACGTCCCGTACCCACGCCTTAAGAGCGTGGGTACGAGTCGTACCACGCCCACACCTACGTCACCCCAACAATGGCGGGACGGCTCGTACCCACGTGGCAAAGGCCTGGGTACGGGCCGCACAAGCATCACATAGCGTGGGGACGGATATGTACGGACCGTACCCCCACCCCGTATGCATGGAGCGTACCCCCAACAGTGTAAGTACGACACGTACCCCCACCCGCGTATGCATGGAGCGTACCCCCCATGCCAACAGTGTACGTACGACCCGTACCCCCACCCGCGTATGCAAGGAGCGTACACCCCATGCCAACATTGTACGTACGACCCGTACCCTCACCCGCCGCGGACGTATGGAGCGTACCCCCACCCCAACAGTGTAAGTACGACACGTACCCCCACCCGCGTATGCATGGAGCGTACCCCCAACCCCAACAGTGTAAGTACGACACGTACCCCCACCCGCGTATGCATGGAGCGTACCCCCCATGCCAACAGTGTAAGTACGACACGTACCCCCACCCGCGTATGCAAGGAGCGTACCCCCATGCCAACATTGTACGTACGACCCGTACCCTCACCCGCGGACGTATGGAGCGTACCCCCCACCCCAACAGTGTAAGTACGACACGTACCCCCACCCGCGTATGCAAGGAGCGTACCCCCCATGCCAACATTGTACGTACGACCCGTACCCTCACCCGCGGACGTATGGAGCGTACCCCCCACCCCAACAGTGTAAGTACGACACGTACCCCCACCTCGAATGCATGGAGCGTACCCACATCCGTGTATGTCATGAGCGTACATATTGTGAAATAGGAGAGGTGGGTGCAGAGTCCTCCAGCAGTGCCCTGAGACAGGAGGGGTGGGTGCAGAGTCCTCCCAGCAGTGCCCTGAGACAGGAGGGGTGTGTGCAGAGTCCTCCCAGCAGTGCCCTGAGACAGGAGGGGTGGGTGCCTATCACTCCCAGCAGTGCCCTGAGACAGGAGGGGTGGGTGCAGAGTCCTCCCAGCAGTGCCCTGAGACAGGAGGGGTGGGTGCAGAGTCCTCCCAGCAGTGCTCAGAGACAGGAGGGGTGGGGGCCTATCACTCCCAGCAGTGCCCTGAGACAGGAGGGGTGGGGGCCTATCACTCCCAGCAGTGCCCTGAGAAAGGAGGGGTGGGTGCAGAGTCCTCCCAGCAGTGCCCTGAGACAGGAGGGGTGGGTGCAGAGTCCTCCCAGCAGTGCCCTGAGACAGGAGGGGTGGGTGCAGAGTCCTCCCAGCAGTGCCCAGAGACAGGAGGGGTGGGTGCAGAGTCCTCCCAGCAGTGCAGAGACATGAGAGGAGTGTGTGCAGAGTCCTCCCAGCAGTGCCCAGACACAGGAGGGGTGGGTGCAGAGTCCTCCCAGCAGTGCCCAGACATGAGAGGGGTGTGTGCAGAGTCCTCCCAGCAGTGCCCAGAGACAGGAGAGGTGGGGGCCTATCACTCCCAGCAGTGCCCTGAGACAGGAGGGGTGGGTGCAGAGTCCTCCCAGCAGTGCCCAGAGACAGGAGGGGTGGGTGCAGAGTCCTCCCAGCAGTGCCCTGAGACAGGAGGGATGTGTGCCTAACACTCCCAGCAGTGCCCTGAGACAGGAGGGGTGGGGGCCTATCACTCCCAGCAGTGCCCTGAGACAGGAGGGGTGGGTGCAGAGTCCTCCCAGCAGTGCCCTGAGACAGGAGGGGTGGGTGCAGAGTCCTCCCAGCAGTGCCCAGAGACAGGAGGGGTGGGTGCAGAGTCCTCCCAGCAGTGCCCAGACATGAGAGGGGTGTGTGCAGAGTCCTCCCAGCAGTGCCCAGACACAGGAGGGGTGGGTGCAGAGTCCTCCCAGCAGTGCCCAGACATGAGAGGGGTGTGTGCAGAGTCCTCCCAGCAGTGCCCAGAGACAGGAGGGGTGGGTGCCTAACACTCCCAGCAGTGCCCTGAGACAGGAGGGGTGGGTGCCTAACACTCCCAGCAGTGCCCATGGAACGCAAAGGGTGGAGTAGCCACAGATACCTTGCCCACAAATGTCAGTCAGGTGCACAAAGACCCTGCAGTACATGTACCACATGTGTGCGAGGCTGGGAGTATACGCATGCATAGGGCCAAAAAGAAAACATGTACACATGAAGTCATGTCAATAGTCCACATACACAAGTACAGTGACTACCAAGGATGCCACGAATGATGCAGGTGGAGAATGGCTCAGCATGCATGTGCAAAGTTGAAGGACTCCGTGACACACCCAGCTAATGTACACACAGCTTGGAGCTAAATATTGGGAACACCCTGCAGGGAAGAAGTCAGGGTACACAGAGGAAGGAAAACACCTTGGGACAATTGCAACATGCAGCAACTGCTTACATGAATTGAGAAAGCTAGCTAACACCGTGTGATGGCACACAGATCCCATGGTCCCCCCTATGAGCAGCACACTACTATATTTCCCACACACCCAACACATGAACACCACCCACAACCATGTAGCAGCCCCACCGACAGCAATGCCAGCAAAGCAGGAGTGTTCCAAGGGCAAAAAATAAATAGCTTTATTCAGCATGATCCAAAAACTGATATGTAGTAAGTTCAATATTTACAAAGCCCATAGGGCAGTCCAGGAGTCACAGCTGGATGGGGGACACAGTGGGATGCGTGTCCCCTAGCTTGCCTGCACAGTTACAAGCCGTTGTCTTCCACAGGGGTGAGGGCATCAATGGGGGGGGGAAGGAACAGGCACCGCAGGGACAGGAGGGCGAAGGGTAGGCGACGTGGTTGCAAGGATGGAGGACTCCACCACAGGGGGTGGGGCAGGGCCAAAGGTGGATTCTAGGAGCGCGCTGCACACCTCGGCAAGGTCCTCCAGGGACTCCCCTGCACCCGAAGGAATCACAGGCCCCAAGGAGGGGGGGGGTCAGAGGGATGGGTCGCAGCGCCACTGGGGGAGGGTGTGGACAGGGGGGGGACTCAACCACCCTGACCGAGGACTTCCTTGACCGCTTGCGTGGTGGCGTCACTGTGGGGCTCAGGGACAGAGCGGCCATGAAGGAGTCTTTGGGGGAGATGTGGCCAGGAGAGCTGAGGGGAGGGGATTTGGAGGGAGTGGATTGGGTGGAATGCGGACTCCCACTCTGGCTGCGTGTCACACGTTTGCCCCCCGACCCAGTGGGTGTGCCTACTTCACCCTGTGTGTGCGTGTCAGGAGGTGTGCGGCGGACCTTCCCTGCTGGTGTGGTGCCTGTGTCTGCTGTGGTGGGTGCATGCTTACGTCTGTGTGTATGTGGGGCAGGCATGGGAGTGGGAAGTGTGGAAGGAGCAGGGGTAGGGGGTGGGACGTAGCGCTTCAGGAGACCCACTGCTGCAGTCAGTGTGGAGTCTATGGACCTCAGCAAGTTGCGTTGGTCAGCCTGCGATGAATGAATGCCCTCCAAGTATGCCTCCATGTTGTTGAGGACCTGGCTGTGGGCATGGAGGACATTAAGGATCGCAGTCTGGCCAATCTGCAACTGCCGCTGGATGTCCACAGACTCAGCATTGGCGGCAGCAGTGGAGACAGGGGCAGGGGGTGCGGTGCCTGGCAGGAAGGAGACATGTGGTGACCGGGCACGTTGGGAAGGGACACGAGCAAGTGGGAGGCGGCTGATGCCAATGGAGGGGGCGGTGCGAGATGTAGGGCTGCTGTCAGATGGTGGTGCAGCCACCGCCCACTCGGAGAGATCATCCTCGGACCCGTCAGCTTCATACTCTGTTGTGCCAGTCGACAGGTCCCCGGGTTCACTCTCCTCCGCCTCTGCCCCACTCGAAGTGCCAGGCACGATGCCACCGCTGGCACTGGTGCTCGGTCCCTCCGCGCCGTCTGTGTCCATGTCTCCCTCCGTGTCCCCCGACGATGCTGTGGGCAGGGTGAAAAGACAGAAATTAATCATACACCTGTATACATATGTCACATGAGTCAAATCTACTTAGGTCACAGTGCATAGCCTGAAACAAAGGAAGAGTTACAACTACAAAACAAGGTACATATGTAGGCCCTGCAAGACACAGTTGTGTGACCCACCATGCCATGGATAAACTATGGAGAGCATGACACAATAGCAAATGAGATGACATGGAATTTTGACTGAGGAGCAAGGCCCTGGGGACAATCCAGCACTGCATCTGCACCACACAGCGTGGCAGGCAATAGGGATGAGCAGGGACCACATCTAGGAACTAGAGGCACATGCAGCATAGGTAATACTGATAACATGCCCACCCTGACTGGCACAATGCACCTTGAGTGTATGTCCAGACAAACATCACACACTGGCCAGTCCTAGCAAGGAGATGACAGGTCTTGACATGTAGGCCATGCCCGCACCACCCACCCCCTACATGAGACTAATCTGTGGAGACACAGGAAGCACTTACATCTCTTAGTCAGGGTGAAATACACATGGGATGCAAAACTTCAATATTGCACACAAACTACCCAAGGTGCGGCTGTCCAAATAATCATGTACAAATGGGCATCATCAGATGATTGCAACAAGACACAAAGGCAATGGCCACCGTGAGTATGTAATTGGAAAATCAGGTCAGGCTGGACAGTGGACACTTGTAATACATCTCACGTCAATATACATGGTGCCAGGGGACAATGGCACAGAGCACAACCTATGCTGTAGACACAGAGATTGTCGACATTCTCGGATTACACACATGATACCTAGGAAAAGATGCCCCTGGGGACAGTAGTGGCCACACAACTCCATGCTCCTGAATGGGAATGACTGCAACACACGCTAACATCCCTGCACTATGCGTAACGCACAATCATGCACATCATGTCACAGGCCACCACATGGGACATGCCTGCTGGAAGGCCTCGCACTCGAGAGATTAACTCCCATGTCTGGAATCAGCATTAGTGCCAACTGACATGGAACCCACAAGTCCAGAACTGGACAGGGCACAGGCAAGGTCACCAAACCTGTTACACACCACCCCCACACATGATGCTGCAGGCATTGTACACTTGGAGAAGGTGTCAGGCTACATAACCTTGTGATGGAGTGACTACACACAGACCAGGGAACACATTGCAAGGAGGGGAAGGGAGGCAGGAGAGCCCTGCAACACTGTGGGTAACATGATCTGCACAGCACCATAAACCCTGGAAGTGTATCCATGGAACAGTGCAATAACAAATGCTGGTGAAACACAACAAACACACACATGTACCTACCCCCTTCCGGCTGCTGCATCTCCTGTAGGCGCCTGTCCAAGTCAGGAAAGACCACCGCCAGCACACGTTTCTGGATGTGGGAGAGACGGCGGCGCCCGCAGTTCTTATGGCTCTCAGGTGAGTCCCCCAGCAGGACCCGTGCGATCCTCCGCGTCCAGCACCGGATATCCTGCCAGCGTTTCCCCACCTGGGACAGGCGCCGCTTCCGACCATCCGCACTCCTCACGGCGCTGACGGCGTCCAGCCATATCTTCTCCTTGGCAGAGGCGTCTACCTGTGAGGATGGACAAGTGACACTACATCAATACACCTGGCACATGTCACAGGGACACAGATTAGAACACATTTGCAGTTTACAACAAGGCATAGTATGCATCCAACGCATTGTACCTTTGTCATAGGGACATGATCCTCTGGGGGAAGGCCAAAAGCAGTACGTGCCATTGAAAGGACACAGGTGGAATGAGGGCAACTACACAATCAATGATCCAGGCTCACACTGTGCATCACACCCACCCCTCCTGTCTCAGGGCACTGCTGGGAGTGATAGGCACCCACCCCTCCTGTCTCAGGGCACTGCTGGGAGGACTCTGCACACACCCCTCCTGTCTCAGGGCACTGCTGGGAGGACTCTGCACACACCCCTCCTGTCTCAGGTCACTGCTGGGAGTGATAGGCACCCACCCCTCCTGTCTCAGGGCACTGCTGGGAGTGTTGGGCACCCACCCCTCCTGTCTCAGGGCACTGCTGGGAGTGATAGGCACCCACCCCTCCTGTCTCAGGGCACTGCTGGGAGGACTCTGCACACACCCCTCCTGTCTCAGGGCACTGCTGGGAGGATTCTGCACACACCCCTCCTGTCTCAGGGCACTGCTGGGAGGACTCTGCACCCACCCCTCCTGTCTCAGGGCACTGCTGGGAGTGTTAGGCACCCACCCCTCCTGTGTCAGGGCACTGCTGGGAGGACTCTGCACACACCCCTCCTGTCTCAGGTCACTGCTGGGAGGACTCTGCACCCACCCCTCCTGTCTCAGGGCACTGCTGGGAGTGATAGGCACCCACCCCTCCTGTCTCAGGGCACTGCTGGGAGACATCATGCATTCCCCCCCTGGGACCCCCCCTACAGTACATAGCATGTGTGTCACACCTGGACACAATGGCAGAAGTCACAGTCACAAAAAAGGGACACAGTCTGTGCCAGTGGACACTGCACTCACCTGATAACCTGGTCGCCCATACAGCATGGGGTACCGTGGGAGGATCACATCCACCAAAGCCATGTTCTCCTCCAGGGTGAATGGCTGTGACCTCTCCACAGCCCTTGACGTGGTTCCAGGGAATCAGTAGCAGCAGCTGGGTCGTGGAATACAGAGATGTGCAGGCAAGTGCTCCCTCATGGGAACTGGCTGCCTTATATCTGCCTTGCTGGCCCATCTCATGCACAGGAGTACAGAGTGATTGGTCACTCACATTTGCATCCTATGTTTCCTCCAATCCCTTCAAACCTAGCAGTCTGTGGGTTCTGAATCTGTTTTTTTCTCCTGCATGATGTCAGCCCCACAAACACATTGCAACAAAGTAGATTCATTCCAACTGACTTCTGCCGTGCAGCTTCCTGAACAAATTCAAAATTTGAACTTGGTCTCCATGACAACCAGCATGCATGTAGGCCTTAATACTTGTCCCTCATGTGTCCCCTATGGAATTTGGAGCTTCACACACAGGTACGGTGCGTTCCGGGGCCCTAGGGCACCCCAAATGCATAGCAACGGCCCGTACACACGCCTGTACGCTCCCTATCACTATGGGTGTCCTCGCGTATGCGTACTCGTAGTGGTACGGGCCGTACACGCGCCTGTACGCTCCCTATCACTACGTGTACGCATACGCGAGAACACCCATAGTGATATGGAGCGTACAGGCGTGTGTACGGTCCGTACCACTACGAGTATGCATACGCAAGAACACCCATAGTGGTAGGGCCGTACACGCGCCTGTACGCTCCCTATCACTCTGGGTGTCCTCGCGTATGCATACTCATAGTGGTACGGCCCGTACACGCGCCTGTACGCTCACTATCACTACGAGTACGCATACGCGAGGACACCCATACTGATAGGGAGCGTACAGGCGCGTGTACGGTCCGTACCACTACAAGTACGCATAAGCGAGGACACCCATACTGATAGGGAGCGTACAGGCGCGTGTACGGCCCGTACCACTACGAGTACGCATACGCGAGGACACCCATACTGATAGGGAGCGTACAGGCGCGTGTACGGCCCTACCACTATGGGTGTTCTTGCGTATGCGTACTCGTAGTGGTACGGACCGTAAACATGCCTGTACGCTCACCATCACGATGGGTACACATACGGCAGCACTCCCATAGTGATATTGGAACGTACGCAGGCCCTCTTAGCAGCAGTACGGCGGTTTTCACACATCACAGTGGTGACAGGCAGCACACAGGAAGGAATAGGGCGGACATACTTGTCCATGGATGGACATCAAGGCATTTTCTGTGCATTACTACATGTGTGGGGCACAGGTGTGACAGGCTGTGATGTGGAACATTACTCCTGAGTCGAGAAGGCACCAGATGTATGATGAGATGTGTACAGATGTAATGTGTGACGGTGCAATGTGTGCCAGGCATGCCCTTGACTCCTTTGACATGTGTGCATGTCGTACTGCACGGGGAACAACCTTTACAACGCAACTATTACAACGCACTACACTTACAACGCAATTTTTACAACGCAACATCCACTACAACGCATTCCATTACATCGCATGACACTACAACGCATTTTTAAAAACTACCTTTACAACGCATTCCATTACATTGCATACTACCTTTACAACGCATACCATTACAACGCATAATATTACATTAAAACCCCTACACTATCCAACACTTACCCTACTGTTGCACCCCCTGGAGTTAGAATAGTAATTTTTACCCCCATACTATCCAACACTTACCCTACTGTTGCACCCCCTGGAGTTAGAATAGTAATTTTTACCCCTATACTATCCAACACTTACCCTACTGTTGCACCCCCTGGAGTTAGAATAGTAATTTTTACCCCCATACTATCCAACACTTACCCTACTGTTGCACCCCCTGGAGTAAGAATAATAATTTTTACCCCTATACTATCCAACACTTACCCTACTGTTGCACCCCCTGGAGTAAGAATAGTAATTTTTACCCCTATACTATCCAACACTTACCCTACTGTTGCACCCCCTGGAGTAAGAATAGTAATTTTTACCCCTATACTATCCAATACTTACCTTAAATGCAATGTAATATTATGCGTTGTAATGGTATGCGTTGTAAAGGTAGTATGCGATGTAATGGAATGCGTTGTAAAGGTAGTTTTTAAAAATGCGTTGTAGTGTCATGCGATGTAATGGAATGCGTTGTAGTGGATGTTGCGTTGTAAAAAATGCGTTGTAAGTGCATGCGTTGTAAAAGTGTGCGTTGTAACGACATACATCCTACTGCACACTTGGGATGAGCATCACTGGCATGGCACGGACACCAACACACGGAAGTGTCCCCTGATGCCCGGTACAGGGGTTACCACACCTGACTTGTCACTACCCACGGTGCACGATGTGACTATGTCATGTATGTGTGGGGGCTTCCCATTAGGTTGATGTTGGAGCACCCTCAAAAGCTGCAGCTGTTGCAGCAACCAACATGTGTATGTGTGTAGATTGACATTGGACACTGTTCCGCACACCATGCCACATGTGGTATCGGATGTGAGGTGCGTATGTATGCATGGGACACGGAGTAGCGTGACAAGGACATGTCTGCATCCTCTCAATGAATGTGTGGTGAGTCATGACATGTGCACCTTCCTGGCAAGGTGTGTGGGCTGTCCTAGTGTAATGTCATGTGACCTGTGGCTCTAGTGTTCCGCTACCAGTCTCTGCAATCGACATCCTACTTCTGCTGATGTGTGGGTGTATGTCACTCCTGTGTTGCGTCTGGCTGTTCACTTGCACTGGGACACAGCTAATCCCATGGCATGTGGAGGTTCTCAATCTCCGTGTGTAGCTGGGTCTTGGTAGGAGTGTCAGCTGCCAGCCATACGTGTCCAGGGCATGTGGCACATACCTGACTCCGTATGTAGCATATTTGTATAGACAGATTAACATGTGCTCAGTACAAATTATTTGTTGTTGTGGGGCACTCACTCTTCCTTGTCACTTCCAAATTACTGCAGAGCGCCGCCTCTTCCCCGAGCAATTCCGGACTTGGCTGCCATGCGGGAGAATGATCGTATCAGGTGCTACCGCTTCCCCCAACGGTTGATTCTGGAGTTGACGGTGAGACTGGCACCACACCTGCAACCGCTGCACAGGTATCCTACGGCACTGACACCCAAGCTGAAGGTAATGGCAGCCCTACATTTTCTAGCCACGGGTACCTTTCAAAATACCATAGCTCATGTTGGTGGCATGTCCCAGAGCATGTTCTGCCGTGTGCTGCATGATTTCTTAGAGGCCATGTTGATTCACCTGGATGACTTCATCAAGTTCCCAACCCCTGAACAGTTGACTGGGGTCAAGCGTGGATTCTATGCCCTGGGAGGGATGCCCCATGTCATTGGGTCCATAGATGGGACACATGTTGCTTTGGTACCACCACACGCACAGGAGGTAGCGTACCGCAATCGGAAGCACTACCACTCCATCAATGCCCTTGTGGTGTGTCTGTCCAACATGGTGATTTCACATGTCTGTGCTCGTTTTCCAGGATCAGCACACGATGCCTACATCATGAGCCGTAGCAGGGTGCCTGAAATGATGATGCAGCTGCGCAACGAACGAGCATGTGTGGTTGGTGGGTACAGTCTGTCTGTCCTGTATTTTGTATAGCCTACCAGCATGACCGCTTCACCAGTTCTAACGATGTCCATGTGCTTCCCATGTAGGGGACGCTGGCTATCCCAACATGCCATGGCTGCTCACACCTCTCCCCAACCCCATCACGCCGGCCCAGCTCCGCTACAACACCGCCCATGGCCGGACAAGGCGAGTGATAGAGAGGACGTTTGGCCTGCTGAAGAGCCGATTTAGGTGCCTCCACAAGACCGGCGGCGCGCTCCCATATGCCCCTGCGAAGGTCTGCAAAATCTTCATGGTCTGCTGCATGCTGCACAACATGGCAGTTGAGAAAGCTGTGCCACTCATCCTGGATCAAGATGACGAGGACCATCCACCCGTGGAGGACGAAGGGCTTGGCAATGGGGCTAGTGATGTGGAGGATGTGGAGCCGCAAGAGGACATCCGGACTCGGCTCATACGCAACTTCTTTGCTTAGTGGTGAGTACCAGTGTCTGAGTGTGCACACATTGCTCCCCGTGTGGCATGTGTTGTGATGTGTGTCTCCACCTGCATGTATGGCACGTGAGTCAGAGGTGTGTGTGGGTGTGTCACTGGAGTGATGGTGGCAGTGATGGTTGTATTTCCCCAGTCATAATTGTGAACTAGCATGTTGTCATCCATACATGTGTCGAGTACATGCACATGCAAGTGGCTGTGCTTTTTGTGGCTGACTTCTTGTGTGTCTCTCATCCCCAGGTACTTGCGCATGCCGTCTGCTGGTTGCATTGTTGTGGCACTGCTATTCCTCATGGACACGTCATCGTGGGCTGACTCAGCGTTACACGCACGGACAAGTTTGGAAGTCTCCTTAGGGTAAGGGATGCATCAGGGGTGTATCGGGTGTGGCAGTTGTTCACGATGTATGCATACTGCCCCTGTTGATGTTTGGTTCCTCTGCAGCCATGTAGCATCACCATGGGACACGACATGCAGCTGTGTACACCTGAATAGATGGTCTGACTGGTTGACAGTCATCAGTGATGGGATAGTGGATTGTGATGATGGCATCAATGTGTGTAACACTGCCCTCGGACACATACGGTTTGCATTGGCTTGACATGGTGTGGGACTTCTACATCAGCGGATCAATGGTGTATGGCAGTCTCTCCGTGAGCAGCTGTGGGTGTTTAGCTGTTGGCCGACAATTGTGTGCCAGTTCCATGGCTATCACACATTTGTGCTGCAGAAGGGGGGTGCCAGTGTTGGACCCACATGTTACTCCACATGAAGTGTTCATGTGTACTTCAAGTTGCCTCTGCAATCCCGAAAACATGACTAATAAAGGTGTCCCTATGCCTCCAAGGTGCCTCTTCTCAGTCAATGCTGGTGTGTTGCCACGGTGCATCCAGCATGTCTGGCATGGTTGTCCCTGATAGTGGCTATGTGTCGAGTAGCAAGATGCAAGCTGTGTGTGTGGGCTGAGACTGTGTATTGTGCATCATGTCCATGACTGTGTGGGTATTGTGACATGTGCCATCCCCATGCATCCAACGTTGGCCAGGCCCCCATTCTCTGCATCCACCGGACTCAAGCTTGCAGGACATGGTTCTGCCACCTGTCTACACATACCTGGGTGCCCCCCAGGACACTGGACTGGACGCCTGACCTCTGCGCATGACTGTTGCTGTACTCAATGTGTCTGTCAGCACGGTTGTGCGGCCACCCCCTCAGCTGGTTGGGCCCATCACGGGTGTGTATGGTGCTCCATGTCTGTCTTGCCTAATACACTGTGACCCGTGTGTCCTGTGCCAGAATCAGGCCCCAGGGTGTGGATGGTTGAAGTCAAAAGAGAACTCAGGCATGTTTAGACTTTACAAGACACATGTAAGGTAATAATGCAACCAGCAGGCATCTTCTCTTCATGGTGTGACTTTTTATTTTAGTGGGGGGGGGGGGGGGTATGACATGAGGGGCTTTCCGGGAGTTTGGAATCCAAAGTTCAGTAGGGGAGTTGGTGTCCTTGCCATTGGAAATCCTCAGAGTCCATGCCACAGTCTTTGTCAACATTGGTCAGACAGTGACCAGCAAGGCCATGTGGCAGAGAATGTCTCTTGATGCTGTGATGCTGTTGCTCCAGTGGGCCAGGTGCCAGGCCAGGTGTCCTGGGAGATGGTGATGTAGCGCCGACCCTCACGGTCCTTTCCGTGGACGACCCGGCCTCCTGCGGGGACCCTCAGAAGCAGACCGTGACGATGTTTGGGATGCTCCATCGGATGTTTCCTCCTCTTCCTGATCCCTCCCTGTGGGTGGTGATGTTCTACGCCTTCTGGCACAGGGAGGGTTGCCCATGTTGTCGGCCATCCGATGGAGTGTATCGTGAATTCCCGTGTACACCGTCACGAGCTCAGCCTGTCCGTCCTCCATCCTCCATTGGTGTTGCAGTAGACAGGCATGTTGCTCCGCATGTTGCTGGGCCTGCTGGGTCTTTATCTCATCGAGGGTCCCCTTGATCTCATTGAGGGTGGACACAACCTGGGCCATGCCCGTGGTGTCCTGCCGGTATGTGTCCAGGATGTTACGGACATGGGAATATACCGGTTCCCCAGCCAACTGGTCAGGCTGGCGCCTCCGCCGTCCTCCACTCCCACCACCCCTGCCCACTTGCACCTGGCCTGCCCTTGTGGGCACATCGGGTCTCCGGGACCCCTGAGGGGTGGCATTGGCGTTGTCGCCTGCCTCCTCCTGGGTGCCCGGGACACCGTGTCCCTCCTGGCCAGCCTGGCTGCTTTGTGGTGGTGGGGCAGGGATCCTGGGTGTCTCCTGGGATGTGGCAGGAGTGGGGGTGGTGGTTGGCCCTGTTGTACCTGACGCAGGTGCTGCAGGTGGTTGGACACCAGAGGGGCCAGGTTGGTCGGGGTCGTCCACAGAGTGGTGAGAGTCGTCGTTGCCGGTGGGATCGGCCTCCCGCAGATCCGGGTCCTGTGAGTCTTCCCCCCCAGTGTTGGGGGGTGAACCACGAGGTTGACCTGTGTGTGAGAGAGACAATGTTAATTTTGGTCCATGCAACATCCATGTTTCATCAGTTTCAAAGTTGGCACATTTCCTCTTGGAATTAGGATCTGTCTTGCATTCCACTCACAGTGCACTTGTGCATGGGTGTGTCCCTTGGGCACCACTTTGGCCCCTTTCACTATGTGTGGCACAGTCTTACTTGCTGCGCCAAGTGTGACTGCAGTCAGCAGTGGAGTGGGCAGGTGTGGCGAGCCATGCATTGGCGCCTTCCGTGTAGCACTGTACATGTGCACATGGAGTGGATCCACACACTTATATAATGCAGGTAGCTGTCGTTGTGCTCGTGAACAGGTTGTGACATGGCCCTGAGTTTTGCCATGGAGAAGAGGGGGGGTTCTGGCACTGGCCACCCTTGGCTACATGCACGCAGTTTACCTGCTGACGAGCAGACATTCCCACACACCACACGGCTGATTTGCTCTCCCTGTGTCTCCCTCCCTCTCTGTTCCCCTCTCCCTCCCTCCGTGTGTCAGCCTCCTCCCTCTGTCCGTGTCCCTGTGTCTCCCTCCCTCTCTGTCCCCCTCTCCCTCCCTCTGTGTGTCAGCCTCCTCCCTCTGTCCGTGTCCCTGTGTCTCCCTCCCTCTCTGTCCCCCTCTCCCTCCCTCCGTGTGTCAGCCTCCTCCCTCTGTCCGTGTCCCTGTGTCTCCCTCCCTCTCTGTCCCCCTCTCCCTCCCTCCGTGTGTCAGCCTCCTCCCTCTGTCCGTGTCCCTGTGTCTCCCTCCCTCTCTGTCCCCCTCTCCCTCCCTCCGTGTGTCAGCCTCCTCCCTCTGTCTGTGTCCCTGTGTCTCCCTCCCTCTCTGTCCCCCTCTCCCTCCCTCCGTGTGTCAGCCTCCTCCCTCTGTCCGTGTCCCTGTGTCTCCCTCCCTCTCTGTCCCCCTCTCCCTCCCTCCGTGTGTCAACCTCCTCCCTCTGTCTGTGTCCCTGTGTCTCCCTCCCTCTCTGTCCCCCTCTCCCTCCCTCCGTGTGTCAGCCTCCTCCCTCTGTCCGTGTCCCTGTGTCTCCCTCCCTCTCTGTCCCCCTCTCCCTCCCTCCGAGTGTCAGCCTCCTCCCTCTGTCCGTGTCCCTGTGTCTCCCTCCCTCTCTGTCCCCCTCTCCCTCCCTCCGTGTGTCAGCCTCCTCCCTCTGTCCGTCTCCCTGTGTCTCCCTCCCTCTCTGTCCCCCTCCCCCTCCCTCCGTGTGTCAGCCTCCTCCCTCTGTCCGTGTCCCTGTGTCTCCCTCCCTCTCTGTCCCCCTCTCCCTCCCTCTCTATCCCCCACTCCCTCCCTCTGTGTGTCACCCTCTGTCACCTCAGCCCAGCTTCCTGGGCACACACTGTTAGCAGATCTTTGAATGGCCCTTGGCTTGTTGATGTGAGTTTGTTTCTGATCTCCAGGCACCCATTGGGTGTAGTGTGTGTCTCTGCGCTGCTGCTGTGGTGGTGTGTGCTGCCACTCTTTCACAATGTTGGCTGTTCATTAGCTGCTGTCATGTGCAAAACAGTGCCTTCACCCCAATGTGTTGATGCAAGGCGTCCGCCATTTGCTGGCGAGTCTTTCCTGTGTGGGGACACACTGTTTGTCTGGCTGTGACCTAGGCCATATGGGCAGAGGGCATTGTTGTCTGCTTCTGAGTTGCACTATGTGAATTTTGGGGCCCACCCTCCCGCCATCCGGGTTACCGTGTCATGTGTTGGTGTCTTCTGTGGCCTGTGACTTGACATTGTCCAGCTGGGTGCATGGGGCATGGTGGCGGCAGTGGCATGTGCGTGTTCATGGAGTGTGGTTGAGTCATGCGATATAAATACATAACTAACTGAGTCTATAGGGCTAGGTGAACTTCATACAGCTGCACCATAAAAATGTGTTCCTACCAAAACATCGCTTTGGATATGTGCATGCATTTTAAGATCTATGAATGCATCGAAGGTTCCCATCACCCACATAAAGTGGCTTGCCTCATCATTTGGGAAACCAGGGACTTTTATCTGGAAACCGGATGCCGCCAAGTTGTCATGAGGCAGGGTTCAGAGTACGTCCCGGATGCTCGTGTGGCAATGTTGTTACAATGAGAAGACCACTCTAGGAATTTGTGTGGGGTGATGTGTGCAGTGCAATTAAGTGAATGTGGTGTAATAAAATTGGGAACAAGGCACAAAAATAGTTTAATGAGGTGCTGCCTTGGTACCAAATTAAAACAGTGCTTTTGACAGTTTTAACAAATAACTGTGGTGGAGGTGGTCGACATGTTTCAGCCTTGGGTGGATGTACCCTAGCTTTCGTCAGGATCAAGTAAGCTACTGCAACTTAAATGTGAGAAAGGTAAATCATACGACCTGCACCTGGAATAGGCGTGGAAGAAATTACCTGTAAGGTGGAAACAAACATAATGAAAAATAATGTTTCAAGGTGAACCCTTATGGATGATAGGTCACACAACGCATCAAATTAATGCTCAATTATGCCAAATACGTATTAGTAGAAAAACCTTTTCCAAAAGGATAAAGGTGCAACAAGTTTTTTCACTTACCCGAATAAATCTGGGTATTCGCCTCGCCTCACCTGGCAACTGCTCAGGAAACAGGAGGCACCGCTCTGAAACAATGAATAAGAGGCATGGTCCATCATGTAATGTGACGCACTACCTTAAAAAAGTTGGAGACGCTTATCCTTAAAAACCCAGGGCAGAAACACATAGGCATGGTCCTGTAACCGGGGTAGAGCCCTATCTGAGCTGGATATTACTGATGGTAACCTTAAAATGAGTAGAGAAATATCGTAGCGTTGTTACCTAATGTGCAGGCACAGAGGAATGATATTAACTGCACTCATCTCTACTAATATATGCAGTTTCGTCTGTCGAGAACAAACATGTACACGAAGTACCAGAGGAAACAAATAATGTCCGAAATCTGAATTGGAAGGGGGGCTAGCTTAACGCCCCTCTAATATGGCTGCAGCGGCATAACAGATAGAAAAAATCCTGTGTGCAAGCCATAAGTAGCGTGCAGATCAGGCCATACAGACAGCCCATGTGGTTTTGCTTAAGCGGTATTGCAAGTTGTGCACCGGTCTTACCTCTCCGTCGGTACCTCGGGCAACTGCTGAGCCGGAGGGGAGGTAAGCGGTCTTGATGCCGTCAGTCTTTTAAACTCTCCAAAAACAAAGATGCCGGAATAGCGTCCACAGTGGACGCCCACCGATGACGCGGTAGCACGTGATCCAGGCATCGTGGGGGTTGTAGTTGGAGTGCCAAACGGTACATTAACCTAGTAAGTGGTAGTTCATCCCTAGAAAATAGCAGTGTTAAGGGATACTTTCATGTCTTGTTATGGAACACCAAATCCATTATTATGATGATTGAAAGTGACGATTGAAAGTGATCGAAGTGTACCAAGTAGAGCGCGCTTATAATATTTTAAAATGCGCGTATG
Source organism: Triturus cristatus (assembly GCF_964204655.1). Lineage (NCBI taxonomy): Eukaryota > Metazoa > Chordata > Amphibia > Caudata > Salamandridae > Triturus > Triturus cristatus. The sequence continues at coordinate 849,439,396 of NC_140581.1, forward strand.
AGTATACGGGAAAGATGACATGTTCTCCCGACAGTAACGAAACTGATGATTAACAACAGAAGGTATGACAGTGCTTTTATAAGTCTATGGGGAGAATCTCACAAGGTAGCACGTGATCCGGGCATCATGGGATTTGTAGTTGGAGTGCCAAGCGATCTAATAACCTAGTCAGTGAAAGTTCATCCCTAGAATATAGCAATGTTTTGGGACGCTTACATGTTTTGTTATGGAACCCAAGATCCATTATTGTAATGATTCGAGAATGATGATTAAAAGTAATCAAAGTGTACCGAGTAGAGCGCGCTTTTAATATTTTGAAAAATGTGCGCATAGGGAAAAATAATATGTTCTGCCGGCAGTGATGAGGCTAGTGATAAAAAACAGATGATGTAACAGTGCTATTATAAGTCTATGGGGAGAATCTCACAAGGAATCACGCTGGCACTCTATACTGCTGGTCAAAGTCTAGTATAACAACACAAGTTGTATGGGGAAACTCGCGAAAAACCACATTGGCACTCTAAGTTGCAGGGCATCACAACGATGTCCATGGTATTTGGTCATTTAAACCCTGGACATCGCTCTTCAATTTAAACACCCATTTCTGCTCTTTGAGGAAAAGAAATTTCGTAATATCACTGATGTGCGATGGAATAAAAGGTTGTTCCAAGATAATCCATCTCAGGTCCTCGGGTTTGTGATTAAGAGCAAGAAAGTGACTAGTCAATCTGGTAGCTTGTTTATTGCGCCTTATGGTGCTCTTGTGCTCACTGATACGAGTCTTAATCTTACGTGTGGTCATGCCAATGTATCGAAGTGAGCAAGGGCATGTTATCTGATAAATCACCTTGTCAGAATTGCAATTTGTATGTTTACGTAAAATCCAAGGTTTGGCCAACCCTAGATCAATTGATTTTGCTTGTTGTGTCTGGGGACATACAGAACAGGAACCACAGGGATAGTGGCCCTGTACTGGTGGAAGGTCCCACAGTGTTGACGCTACCAAGGGTGGCTTACTTTTGGGTCTTGTATGAACAAGGTTATCGCGCAAGCTCGTCCCTCGTTTAAAAGAAAACAGAGGGGGTGGAATCTTCTCATTCGCAACGTTTAAAATATGCCAGTGTTTTCGTACCGACTTTTGGACACTGTTGGAAAATGTGCTGAAAGTGGTAACTATCGTCATTCTGGTCAACGGTTCCTTAGGAACTGGAGGTTCAAGTAAGGCATCCCTGTTGTTGCTGGACGCCCGTTTGTAAGCTTTTCTCACCAGATGGGATGGATATTGTCTGGCTTTCAGTTGTTTTGAGAGTTGGTCAGCATGAGACAGGAAGCTGTCCTTCGTAGAACAATTCCTGCGAACTCTTAGGAACTGTCCTACTGGCAGATTCTGTCGAAGTGATTTTGGATGGTAACTATGAAAACTCAGAAGGGAATTCTTCGTCTGAGGTTTTTTATACAATTCGCTGCCCAGAGTGCCTAGTGCAGGGTAGATCGTGATGTCCAGAAAAGGAAGTCTGTTCTTGTCATAAGTAACAGTGAAATTCAGGAATTCATTCTGGGAGTTCAGCCATGAATGGAAGTCCAAAAGGGTGGCGACAGTGCCGTGCCAGACTACCAAAATATCATCTATGTACCTTTTCCAACAGGCAATTTGCCCGCGGAAAGGGTTCTGGTCAGTGAGCACTGTGTCTTGTTCGAAACAGTGAACATAGAGATTGGCCAGACTGGGAGCAAAAATGCTCCCCATTGACGTACCGGAGACTTGGAGAAAGATGGTTTCTTCAAACCTGAAGAAATTCTCCATCATCGCCAGTCTGGCACATTCCATGATGAAGTGTGTTGGTGTTATGGTATCACAATCTCTGATGTCCAGAAGGCCCCTGATGACTTCAAGGGTCTTCTCTTGAGGAATACAAGTGTAGAGAGATTCAACGTCAAAACTGACCAATAGGTCAGTCTCCAAGTTGAAGGCAATTTGTGGCAATAGTCTTAAGACATCCTTGGTGTCTTGTAGGAAGGTCGGCATTTCCCTGACAATGGGTCTGAGAAAGAAGTCGACGAAAGTGGATAATGGTTCCAAAAGTGATCCTATCCCGGAAATGATGGGACGTCCCGGCGGTGGTCTAGTAGTTTTATGTATTTTCGGCAATACATAGAAATAGGGCATGACAGGAAATTTAGTGATGAGAAAGTGAAGTAATCCAGCCTGATTCTCTTGCTTCACTCACCAAATCGTGGATCTCAATAGAAAGTCTAGTAGTAGGATCTTCTGTGAGAACCCGATATGATTTGCTGTCATTAAGTTGTCTGTGACACTCGTTACGGTAAGTATCGGTATCAAGAATGACTATGGCCCCACCTTTATCGGCGGGCTTGATGGTGATACTCTCGTCATTCTGGAGTGTCATTAAAGCCTGTCTCTCAGTGTAGGATAAATTTTGGTAAACTCGGTCTTTCCTAGAATCGAGTGCAGTGATGTCGTGTATAACTGCTTGCTCAAACACTTTCACCTGGTCCGGTGTAAGATGGGCAGGGGGATTGAAGTTGGAAGGAGGTTTTAAACCCGTGTTGGGATGATCCTCAAGTGCTAGTGTGTTTTCATTCGATGTATCTTTGTTCTTAAAGAAAAAGTGTAAACGTATTTTCCTAAAGAACTTCTCAATCTCTTGTCTTAATTGGAAGGGATCACTCACGTTGGTAGGTACAAAACCCAAGCCCCTATTGAGGACTTGGAGTTCGGTTGTAGTGAGTGTCCTATGACTGAGGTTGACCACTAAATCGTCGTGTCCGAACTCTGTCCTGCTTGTGGTGCATTCCTCCTGTTGCGGGCATTCTGTTGGGGCTGATCTTGTTGCCAGTGTACATGTTGCTGTATCTCTCCTCTCTTTCTGCCTCTGTTTCGTCCTCGGCCCTGTCCTAAAAAAGGCTGGCCGAAGAATGGTGGTTGACATTGGAAGGGAGGCATAGGATGAGCAAAAGGCATTGGCTGGTCATGCGATAGCCTGGGGTGGTTGCGTGCCTGTTTGTGATTTTGGTTGTGGATGACGTTCCCCCCATGTGAGGTGCGTTGTTTGTGTACTCACCCGGGTCTCGGAGTCCTCCTAATCCTTCGATTGCCTCCACCGGCAGTATGGCCATCACCCTCTCCTCCCAGGGATGGTAGTGTACGGGTCTGCGGGAGGGCCCTCCTCCAGTGAGGTTGGCCTGGTTGTGTTCATCCAGCATCTTGGCTCGGACCCTCCTCCGCAGATCGTACCACCTGGCTTGGCATTCCTGCTTGTTCCTTCTGGTGTCCGCAACAGCATTCACAGCATCGACGATGGTCTGCCACATGGCTGTTTTTGCTGCCATGCTGGTCTGTCTGACCAATGTTCCAAAGAGCTGTGGCTCGACTCTGAGGATTTCATCGACAAGGACCTCCAAGTCTCGGTTACTGAACTTTGGATTCTTGTTAGTGGGCATGGTGAGGGGTGTGGATGGTGGGGTGTGTGTGTGGATGGTTGTGGGTGTGTGGGTGTGGTTGTGCAGGTGTGTGTGTGTGTGAATGTGATGAGGGGGTGTTTGTGAAGGTGGTTGTGTGAAGGTGTGCAAGTGTAAGGTGTGGTGAAGCTTGTAGTATGGTGCTGTAGGTTGTCTGTGGTGTCTGGCAGCAGTGAGTCTGTTGCAAAGGCTCATGGTTTGTGTGTGTGGGCCCTTTTTATTGGTCCATTGGTGGGTGTGGCTGTGTTTGAAGTTTGGGTGGGTGTGTTATAAGGAGTGGTGGTGTTTTGGGCCTCTGTTTGTTTTTGGCAGTTGCAGGTCAGTGAATGTGTTTTTTTAGTGGTTGTTGGACATGTTTTGTGGCTTTGTGCCATTCGAATGGTGTATTATTGTGTTGTTTTGGTTTGTCCTGGTTGTGTACGTGCGTTTTTAGCGTGTGTACGGTGTGTACATGGGCCATTTGGTTGTACAGTGCTGTCCTTGTGTGTGGCTTGGTACGACTCGTACATGCGGTTGTGATGTTGGGGCCTGGGGTGCGCTCCGTACTTAGGAGGTTGTGGTGGGGGTGCGACTCTGACGTACACGGGTGTACATACAGGGGGGTACGACACATACAGGGGTGTACATACACGGGGGTACGACACGTACACGGGTGGGGGTAGGACTCGAACGTACAGGGGTGTACATACACGGTGGTACGACACGTACAGGGGTGGGGGTACGACTCGAACGTACAGGGGTGTACATACACGGGGGTACGACACGTACAGGGGTGGGGGTACGACTCGAACGTATAGGGGTGTACATACACGGTGGTACGACACGTACAGGGGTGGGGCTAGGACTCGAACGTACAGGGGTGTACATACACGGTGGTACTACACGTACAGGGGTAGGGGTACGACTCGAACGTACAGGGGTGTACATACACGGTGGTACGACACGTACAGGGGTGGGGGTAGGACTCGAACGTACAGGGGTGTACATACACGGTGGTACGACACGTACAGGGGTAGGGGTACGACTCGAACGTACAGGGGTGTACATACACGGGGTACGATACATACAGGGGTGGGGGTACGACTCGAACGTACAGGGGTGTACATACACGGTGGTACGACACGTACAGGGGTAGGGGTACGACTCGAACGTACAGGGGTGTACATACACGGGGGTATGACACGTACAGGGGTGGGGGTACAACTCGAACGTACAGGGGTGTACATACACGGTGGTACGACACGTACAGGGGTAGGGGTACGACTCGAACGTACAGGGGTGTACATACACGGGAGTACGACACGTACACGGGTGTACATACACGGGGGTAGGACACGTACAGGGGTAGGGGTAAGGGTACGACTCGAACGTACAGGGGTGTACATACACGGGGGTACGACACGTACAGGGGTGGGGGTACGACTCGAACGTACAGGGGTGTACATACACAGGGGTAGGACACGTACAGGGGTGGGGGTATGACTCGAACGTACAGGGGTGTACATACACGGGTGGGGGTGTACATACACGGGGGGTATGTCTCAGACGTACGGGGGCTGGGGGAGTGTTGGGCGCGTATGCGGGCACATGTCTCCATGGTTGCTATGGGAGTTCGGTGCGGACGGTGTTTTTTCCATACGGTTGTAACTTCGGACGCACGGGATGGATCGTGATTCCTCGGTCGGACTTGACTTTTCACATTTGTATGGTAAATCGTCCGAGGACGTGTCGGACACATTTTCCGACCCAAGGACGTGTGGGGAATAATTCCCAAGGCGGTTCGTATGGACTTTTTACCATGCGAATCGTGATTGGCAGTTTGTACGGCACTTGTACGATTCGTACGGTAAAAAGACCGGATACGAGTCGTACGGGGTATTTTTTTACCGGATCGTAATTGGCACCCATGTGTCCATTATGATATAAAAACAGCAACAACTTTCAGCAATGCCTGAACGGACTGCTTAACCCGTTCGGTGCTCGCTCGTCATGGCACACAGTCGCCGTGTGCTCATGACGAGCCCAGCTCGTCATGACACCCACCCACGGGGGAAGCGCTGACGCTCCCCCCGTGGGCGGCCGATCTGGGTTTTTTTCCTGGGGAAGGCAGGGGAAGACCTTCCCCTGCCTCCCCCCGCCCCCCACTCCGCGTCATCAATGACGTCAGCGCGCGAAGCGCTGATATCATTGAGGTTTCCCTTGGATCACCGATGCGCAGGAAGCCATTTGCTTCCTGCGCGTCGGTGAACTAAGAGGTGAGTTTTGGGGCTGGGGAGGGGGGGGGGATTTTCTCAAAAGAGACATTGAGGGAAAGGTAAGGGTTTTCCTTTCCCTCAATGCCTTTTGTGCATTCCTGCTGCACGATCGTGCAGCAGGAATGCCCACTAGACACCAGAGATTTTTTTTTTTTTTTAAAGGGCCATGATTTTGTTGTTTGGGGGGAGCGGTCCGTTAGGCAAGGGTCGATCCCCCATTTGAGGGCAATATATCCTTGCTTTGTCTGCCCCCCTGGGGGGGTGCAGAGATTTTTTAAATAATAAAATCGTCCCTTTGGCCATTTAACATTAATGTAGTGGGTAGTGGCCCCTTGGGCAAGGGTCACTCCCCTTTGGGGGCCATTTGCTTTTGGTAGTTTGTTTGTTTTGTTTGGGGGAGCGGCCCCTTAGGCAAGGGTCGCTCCCCTTTTTGGGGGCAATGTATTCAGGCTTTGTCTGCCCCCCTGGGGGGGGGCAGATTTTCTTTATTAAAAAAACAAAATGCCCACTGGACCACCAGTGAGTGTTTAGTGGGGAGTGGCCCCTTGGGCCAGGGTCACTCCCCTTTGGGGGCTTATGATTTTGGAAGTCTGCCCCCATGGGGGGGACAGATGTCGCCATTTTGAGGTCGAGCATTCGAGACCTCTTGTATATACATTAGTATATACTTCTATGTTTATATGGTTTGTGGGCTTTGGAGATCAGCCCTAGGACTTGTCTGCTTCCGCTTAGGGACTGTTTTTTTCTGATCAACTGACTCTATTTAACTTTCTTGATAGAAAACGACCAGCAGAGGTCAGGAAAATACCAGAATCACTTCAGCATTCTCTAGTTTTCAGTCCATAGAAATTGGCTTCCACGAGCACCCATAGACAATAATATATTTTTTAAATCTTGTATTTTCAGTGATATGACCACCGAAGGCCCAGATTTTATATTAAAAACAGAGCTTTGGATTATACCATTTCCCGCTGAAAGGCAATATTTCTCCCTGTGTGTTCCAATACTTGGCGTGTCACGCAGTTTGGTGCTTGCTTTCCCTCCATGTCAAGGAACAGCAGATGTTTCAGGGCGCAGGCTAATGTGCTGCCTAGCTAAGTACATATAAGGTCCCAAAAGCGAGACCGATTGCATTGCAAATGCTTGTTTAATTTAGGTCCCACTAGGCCACCAGGGAGTTATTTGTGGACAGCGACCCCTTGGGCAAGGGTCACTCTCCTTTGGGGTCAATATTTGTGGCTGTGTCTGCCCCGCAGGGGGCCAGATCACCATGTTTTTTTAAAAATTGGGCCCACTAGACCACCCGGAATTTTTTTGTGGGGCGTGACCCCTTGGGCAAGGGTTGCTCCCATTTGGTGAGCATTCATTTGGCTGTTTCTGCCACCCTGAGGAGCAGATCGGCTGATTTGTTTTTTTGTAGAGCCACTAGGCCACCCGGATTTTTTTTTTATGTTGGGGAGAGGCCCCTTGGACAAGGGTCGCTCCCCTTTATGGCAGGATGATTGTGGTCATTTCTGCCCTCTTTGGGTGGCAGAATAGCAGTATGTTTTTAGGCCCATCTGCCCTCCAGGAGGCAGAAGCCACTAGACACCTGGGTTTTAAAAAATAATTGTGTTTGGGAGTGGCCTCAAGGGCAAGGGTTGCTCCCCTTTTACGGGGGTGAATATTTTATTTATACTCTTAGGCCCACCTACCCCTTTGCTTTGTTGTTGGATTGTGTGTGGACTGGTGCATTATTTGCATATGTGATTGTAATGTTTTATTCTCCTTTTTATTCTAATGTAAAGCTTTTGATTCCTGTTTGCGATTTCGACAGCGGTGTTCTGCAGTTTTGCCCAGTTGCATTTTTTTGGTGAGAAAAACATTTTTGTTGTATTTTTTCCAAATGAGTATTTTTGTCATGTATGGATGAATGTTTTTGTAAGTGGTGTCATAATGGCAGCTTATTTAGTTAGTGTTTTGTGCATGGAATTCTTTGCGATGTGTTTTGCATTGTCATTTTTTTGTGGGATATTGTTGATCCATAATGTCTGTGCAGAGTAGGTGGTGGTGAATTTAGCTGCTTCTGGCAAGTGAGTGGTATCGTTTTGCAGTATATAGGTATTTCTGATAAAGGTGTATTTTGTTTATTACGTATTTTTTAAAGTGTTTGTTGTTGTTGACTTGTTTGACAAGTTACTTTTATTAGTAAGCAGTATGGCTAGCCGTAGAATGTCTGCTCAGCAGGTGGTTGGTATGCTTCTTGAATCTTCCTCTGAGCAGGATTATGAGACTGACAGTGCGTCTGAGGGGCAGGAGAGAGGGGAAGATTCAGCCAGTGAGTTTTCTCTCCACATGGAATCATCAGATGATGAAGGTACTCAGTGCAGATGAAGCTACTCTTAGCGCGGATGAAGTGCCTGTTTTAGAGGAGGATACTGCTGTGCCGATGATGCAAGAGGGATCTGAATTGCAGCCTGAGGCTGCTAGGCTTCCTACTGGAAGTGCTGGACTCTGGGTTGATCCAAACATGGTGCAGCCGGTGTTGCCGTCAGCACTGAGAAGTTCTTTTTCTAATGCTTCAATTTCCTTTAATTCTATGTTAGCATGGTTTAATGCTGTTTCTACACCAAGCACCATCCAAATGTGGGAATTGTGTTGCATGTGCATTTACAGTAAATACCAAAAAGTTTGAGCATGGAAATGTGAACCAGAATCTTGAATTCTATGCTAATTGTAATACCAGAAATGTTGTGTACTGTATAAAATGTCCATGTGAATTGCTATATATTGGACAAACCCAGCAACCAGTTAAAGCAAGAATTGGACAACACCGCAGTAGAATTAGGAAATTGGTCCCTAATGCCCCCTTAGTCAACCATTTCCCCGGAAAAAGGTCATACAGCAGACGACATCCACTGGCAAGTGATAGACAAAGTGTCAGCCCCTATTAGAGGCGGAGATCTCTCACAGATCTTACAACGACTGGAATGCCGCTGGATTGAACGCACTAACTCTATCATACAAGGATTGAATTCGGCTGAAGAGTGGCGAGGTTTTGTGACCACTCTCAGCACTTAACCATGTGTTACTTCGTAGGCCCCTCAGTACCAATTTAGTGAACCACATATATATGTTGTTATAACATGTCGCAGACAGTCTAACTCAAATGCTAATATGAATCTTGTTTTTGTACATATACAGTTTTCAATGAAGCAGTTGTTCTCCAGTTTCTATATATAATGCAATGAAATGTGTGTTTTTAAAATTATACTCTGTCCTCTATCGCGCAATTATGTTAATTTTGAGGTTAACTGTATATCCCATAGACTTGCGATTTGGTTGTCTGGTCCCAGCCCACATATGCTTGTTTTACTTTAGAGTCGTCTGTGGGATACTGCCCCCTCTCTTCCCACTCTCCCTCGCGCTTCCCCCCTATTTCGTGTAGTGGTGATAACAAGTTGTGCACCACACACTGAGGCTGTTGGGTGAGGCTTGCCTACACTTCACAGCGGTATTCTCAAACTCAATGGAGAGCACACACACCAATATTTTATCCGTTCTTGAAGCTGACGCACAGTTTCACTGCAGCGTGGCCTGTTGCCCGGTTACGGCATACAGACGTGTACATTGCTTCCGTTTTCTATGCCTCTGAATTTAATGTGACGCGTAGTAACTTGGTTTTGTTGCTTGTAGCACCATGCTTCCACCATTGTCCATGGACATGTCTAGCGATGCTATCACATTGGCACCACACACATTAACCAATTCACATCCCCGCTTCCGGGTGACACGCAGTCCTTCTGCATCGTCACCGATTGCTTAGTTACAGCACGCCGATACGTCGATTTGATCTTTAGTTCGCGCTCCGCAGTTTGGTCTGACCCATTGCATTCTGGCGGCAATCTACCTTTGAAATACCCCGTCTCTGCTATTGCTCATGGTTATTGCACCACGCAGAGAGACGGACGCTTTCTTGCTTAACTTACCGGCGGGCACTCCACTCTACGTTATCACCGTATGACAGGTACTGACCTTATTTTCTACCCACACACTACTCCTTAGAGGTTTAATACCACGTATAGTAATGGTTGGCTATATATTTTTTTTTACAGCGTACAACTAAACAGCTGCGCATTTAGAAGTATACTCCCGTATAATTGGTAATTCTACCTAATCAAGTGCTCCAACTTCCCCGCCTACAGAGCGTTATCACACGGTCCCTCTTTTACCACAGCTGATTATCTACATCTCTGAATACTATGGAAACTCTACAGTAGCTCCTCGATCTCACTGCCTGACATCACCCTCATAAGGGGTAAGTTATTCTTGGTTGTGCAATCAGCATTTCAGCATTTAAACATGTCCTCTCTCCCCGTTTTCTTTTCAATATTGACACCTGTATATATAATCTTTTTACAGCGCCCGGACGGGTACCCTGTGAGTTTCCCTTCTTTCACTATACTCACGGTGTCACACTATATATTCCTTTACATCAGGTGGTGCATCCGACCTTTCAGGTACACCCCCATCAGTAGTTTTGGTTCATACCATCTCTTGAGTAAGCACTTGGTTTTGATGGTATTATTCCTCTTCCCTTTTTTAGGTGTCCCCACATCTTAAGGTCCTGAAGAGACTCTACATTCAATATAGGGTTGAAACACCGTCGACAATAGACAAGGGCGAATCACTATGCAACACCTATGACTAAGGAGTGTTGCGAAATATTTTGTTTTATCCTAGATGGTCGCTCTTATGTGTAATAATTGAAACCTTGTATATATGTCACAGTAAATGTCACTTTTAGTTTAGGTTCAATCACTTTTTCACTGGGACACCTTTTTATGATCTTTTGTACATGATAAATTGTTAAATTTATTATTGTGTAATTATACACTGTTTATCTTTTGCTCATTTAAAAACATAAAAGAAGAGTATCATACATTAAGTTGTCTGTTATGTATAGCACACTTTCTTTCTGACATCAAGCAAAACCTTATATATTGCCATTGTGCTTTTGTGTACCTAATAATTTGTTACAAAAATAGTTTTTCCATAGGAGCCATTGTTTTCCTTCTAGAAATACTGCCCAGGCTCCCAGTGAGTAGGGTTCCTTTGTTTCCTTTTCTCTGTTTCAATGTTGGCATTTGTGCAATGTATTTAGTTTCAGATTTTGTGTTAGTAGATTTTTATCTATTTGCAATTTGTTTGTGTTTTTATTTTTGTCTAAGAAAAATCCTAAATGTGATGGTGGTGTGCGTAGACTGGAGATTGGCTGGTGGTGTGCGTGGACTGGTGCTTGGCTGGTGGTGTGCCTGGACTGATGCTTGCCTGGTGGTGTGCGTGGACTGGCGCTTGGCTGGTGGTGTGCGTGGACTGGCGCTTGGCTGGCAGTGTGCGTTGACTGGCGCTTGGCTGGCAGTGTGCGTGGACTGGCGCTTGGCTGGCGGTGTGCGTGGACTGGTGCTTGGCTGGCGGTGTGCATGGATTGGCGATTGGCTGGCAGTGTGCCTGGACTTGCGCTTGACTGGCGGTATGTGTGGACTGGCACTTGGCTGGTGGTGTGCGTGGACTGGTGCTTTGTTGGCGGTGTGCATGGATTGGCGCTTGGCTGGCAGGGTGCGTGGATTGGCCCTTGGCTGGTGGTGTGCGTGGATTGGCGCTTGGCTGGCAGTGTGCGTGGACTGGCGCTCGGCTGGCAGTGTGTGAGTAGTGACTTGCTGCTGGTCACTACACACACTGCTAGCTGAGTGCCACTCCACGCAATCTATCAGCTTGTGTGGTTGCCGTATCAGGAATGTGAGTGTGTGAAAGTGATGGGCCCTTGAATGGCGCTGTCTGCTGGTGTGAGTGTTGTAATGTGATGGGCCCGCGGCTGGCGGTGTGAATGGTTTTGTATGTGTCACACGTATGAAAGGTGTATGAATGGCATGTAAAGAGGTTGGTGCCTTGTCGTGGATTTACAGCTCACGAGCTGCGAGTCAATGGTTCGTTTTTTTGTCCATTTAATTATTGACAGTGCATTTCATTTTTGTGAAATCTCTTGTTAATAAAATTTTATATACTGAACCATCACTCGTCCTCGTGCCAAATCCAACCAGTATGTGTGTGTGTTTGAGGAATAGATGGCTTTGCAGGAATCTTTGTCTTTTTAGTTTCTCTGCCAAGGTGTACATTCCATCTAAGAATAACCTACCAACTGTAGATATTGTCGTAAACCCATGGGAGTTCATAGTGATGTCTCTCTTGTGAATTCCAAAAATTTATTTTATCCACAATGTCCTGCAAACCTCAAAATGTCTGTCACATTTTCCTTGCAATATTGTGCCGAAATTCTCAAGCTGTAGAAACAAACAACTAATTATGTCAAAACTATATGGTTTTGCAAGGGGGGTCACCTGGGTTTTGGGCCCCGTACTCGGAGGCCATCTAGGGAAACCTACCAAACCCACACATTTCTGAAAACTAGACACCCGGGAGCTTCCAGGGAGGTATGGCTTGCGTGGATCCCCCAACGTTTCCTTACCCAGAATCCCCTGCAAACCTCATTTTTAGCTGAAAAAAAATCACTTTTTTCACACATTTTTGTGTGGGAAAGTTGTGGCATCACCGGGCTCACACAAATTTCCCACCACCCAGCATTTCTCCAGGTCTCCTGGTGAAAATGGTGCCTCACTTGTGTGGGAGGCCCAAGTACCTGCGACAGGCAAGGGCCCAAAATGTAGTGAGGCGACATCAAAATTGCCTATCTCAAAAACACCTGGTTCTGTAAGGGGGGTCACCTGGGTTTTTGGCCCCGTACTCGGCGGCAATCTAGGGAAACCTACCAAACCCACACATTTCTGAAAACTAGATACTCGGGGGCTTCCAGGGAGGTATGGTTTGCGTGGATACCCCAACGTTTCCTTGACCAGAATCCCCTGCAAACCTCATTTTTAGCTGAAAAAAAATCACTTTTTTCACACATTTTTGTGTGGGAAAGTTGTGGCATCACCGGGCTCACACAAATTTCCCACCACCCAACATTCCCCCAGGTCTCCCTGTGAAAATAGTGCCTCACTTGTGTGGGAGGCCCAAGTACTCACGACAGGCAAGGGCCCAAAACGTAGTGAGGCGACATCAAATTTGCCTATCTCAAAACCACCTGGTTTTGCAAGGAGGGTCACCTGGTTTTTGGCCCGGTGCTCGGCGGCCATCTAGGTAAACCTACCAAACCCACACATTTCTGAAAACTAGACACCCGGGGGCTTCCAGGGAGGTATGGCTTGTGTGAATCCCCCAAAGTTTCCTTACCCAGAATCCCATGCAAACCTCAATTTTAGCTGAAGAAATATAAAAAAAATCACACATTTTTGTGTGGGAAAGTAGTGGCATCACTGGGCTCACACAAATATCCCACCACCCAGCGTTCCCCCAGGTCTACCGGTAAAAATGGTGCCTCACTTGTGTGGGAGGCCCAAGTACCCGCAACAGGCAAGGGCCCAAAACGTAGTGAGGCGACATCAACATTGCCTATCAAAAAATGTTTAGGGCCCTTGCCTGTCGCGGGTACTTGGGCCTCCCACACAAGTGAGGCACCATTTTTACCCTGAGACCTGGGGGGATGCTGGGTGGTGGGAAATTGTTAAAAAATTACAGCTAGGCACTTTGCCAAAAAAGGGTCATTTTTCACTGCAAAATGGAGGTGTGACCACGTTGCGTTTTGCACCATTTCCTGTTGCGGGCACTAGGCCGAACCGCACAAGTGAGGTACCATTTTTCTTGCAAGACTTTGGGGAACGCGGGGTGGGTGAAAATTTGTGGATCCATGCAGATTCAAGAACTTTCCACCACAGAAATGTGGGGAAATTGTGGTTTTTGGGACAATTTTTTAGGTTTGCGAGGGATTCTGGGTAACAGACCCTTGTGGGAGGCAGTCAAGTCACCCCATCCTGGATTCCCTTGGGTGTCTAGTTTTCAAAAATGTATAGGTTTGGTAGGTTTCCCTAGGTGCCGGCAGAGCTAGTGTTCAAAAACTACAGCTAGACACTTCGCAAAAAAAGGGTACATTTTCATTGTGAAAATGCGGTGTGTTCACGTTGGGTTTTGAGACATTTCCTGTCGTGGGCACTATGCCTACCCACACAAGTGAGGTACCATTTTTATCGGGAGACTTAGGGTAATTCAGATTTGTAAAGCAACTGGTATTACCAATTGATTTTTGATGCATTTCTGGCTTCCAAATGAAAGACATTGTGTAAAAAAGAAGTCATTTTGAAAAATGACAGAATTCTCATGCTAGTTTGAGTATTCACAATTTCGAAAATGTGCAAATATGTACCGTTTCAAAACTCTAAAATTTGTTCCCATTTCAGAAATACATAGGTGTCTTTCATACCGATTTTTCCATGTATACATTTTCCCACAATAATTGCTCTATACCCGGAACATAATAAAAAACCATTGCAAATTGCTGCTCAGTTTTTGACTCTGGGTTCGTCGGGTTCTTGGTGAACCTACAAGTCCTATATAACCCCACAACCAGGAAGGTCCAGTGGATGTAACTGTATATTGCGTTCAAAGAGCTGTCATAATTAGAAGTTACAGGTAAAAACGTTGACACAAAAGGCTGTTTTTTTCAACTAATTTTAAATTTTTCCTATATTTAACTGTTAGTTTCTATAAAGAAACCTTGATGGATCTACACAAATTACCCTTTGCTGAATTCAGAATTTTATCTACTTTTCTAAAATGTATAGCTTTCCAGGATCCATTATTGCTTTCACACCCATTTCTACCATTAACTGGAAGGAGGTTGAAAGCACAAAAAATAGCAAAATAAGGCTATGTTCCAGAAAAATGCCATAACTGTGTAAAAAATGTTGGTTTTCTGACAAAAGTCTGTCATTCCCTAAAAGCTGGGACAATGGTGATTTCATCCCCACAAACCCTTTTTTGATACCAATTGCAGAGAAAAGCCCAGACGCTTTCATTTGCAGCCCGTTTTTCCCCCCAAAATATTTTTTGCTGTATTTTAGCTAATTTCTGGGACCCCTCCAGGGGAATCCGCAAACCCTGGGTACCTTTAGAATCCCCATAATGTTGGAAGAAAAGGACGCAAATTTGGCGTGGATACCTTATGTGGTCAAAATGTTACAGGGGCCTAAGCGCGCACTACCCCAAATAGCCCAAAAAAATGCTTAGCACAGGGGAAGAAAAGGCCTAGCAGCGAAGGGGTTAAAGATAAAATAGGCAAAATAAGAGCCACAATTGAGGTAAATAAATACATGAATAAATTAAAATAAAGCAAAAATAGTTTATTACCCATGGATCACTCTGTTTTCACTCACAAATATTGCAATGTTCTGACAACCACCTAACGCCCCATATACTTCTCACTGAACAATAAGTCATATCAACTCGACCTAACAGTGACATTGAAATTATGAAAGTAGACATATTTGTATAAGTTGACACATGCTATGAAGTTTCTTTCTACTCAGGCAGAAGGAGAAGGGCCCCATCATTCCTGAGTCCAAAGAGGAAGCGGACAGGTGATCAGCCGCAACAGGAACACCGCCATCTTCACAAGCAGATGTGTGTGTGTGTGTGTGTGTGTGTGTGTGTGTGTATATATATATATATATATATATTTATATTAGCACTAGGTATATTGCGTTCTTGAAGGGGTTTGACTATTTGAATGGCGCAAGGAGGAGTGCTGTTTTATATGTATCTAAAAGAAATAATGTGTATGTATATTAATGTTTTTAATTCCTAGGTTCTTCAGAGTTGGAGAGAATATTGTTGTAACAAATTACATTGTACGGTGGAATGTGCTAAAATGCATTTTAATGCAGTGCATTTGCCAGGGACTACAAAGGATAGGAGTGAGTAATAGGAAAAGTAGTAATGTTGTGTTTATATTATGTTTATGAATTGATCATTAGTAATATGTATATGTCAATACAGAAGGATAGTGTGCATTGAATAACAGTGCTTCGTATTATAATGTTTCAAGGATACAATGTGTACAGGTTTAATATGTCTTTTAATATATAGGTGCAATCTTTCAGGGTGTTTGAAAACAGGTTTCAAGGTATAAGGGATTGGCAAAAAGGGGTGTGGAATTTAATGAAAAATCTACTTGTCCATGGGGCAGGTTGCTTCTTAAATATACTTGTCCTGTAACAAAACCCACTTGTCCCTTTTGTGGCATGTAATGCAGCGACAAATTATGGCAGCAATGTCATTATATAAGAGCTCTGAAATAGCCTCTCTGATTATGCTAGGGCTCCTTCCATAGTAGGCTTTGAATACTAACAATTCCCTTATGTTGCCACGTTTCCGCAGATCTACATACTGGGGCTGAAAGTAATGGTAAGCAAAAGTTCTGGCTCACAAAACAAGTGGCTGGAGTAAAAGTGAACTTGCAATCACTCAGATTTTCGCTTGAGCAAATCTACACCTGCATATTTGCTCATGCTTAAATGCAATTCACAAATATTTTCTAGGAGTACTGTTTCTTGGCCTACTTATGTAGTCTTGTGAATTCACAAAAGTTGTATATCTGCACATAATCCAAGGACATGGGTGCACTATTTTTAATAATTAGGCCCCTAATTGGGTCTGGCGTTAACAATGACCTTTTATGTTTAGTAAAATGCTGTTTCTCTCTCCCTCTCTCTCTCTCTTGGCTAGCTTCACTGTGAGTGACTTCATTCTGTTCTTTCACAAGGAGCATATCAACACAGTTGTTTTATCCAGTGCCAGGAACTACTGTGCAATTTGTGATTTTTGAGACCAAAACAATTTCTGCTTTTGCCAATGTTTGTTATAATGGTGAGGGCCCAGCAGCTCCAACACCAATGAGGTTTCACAAAAATATTGCCAAAACAAGTTGTGCATTGACAAAGTCAAAAGGCTGACCAACAATTTCATTGGCTTTACCAATGCTTGTTTATTTTTATGTTGCAAAGAAATGGTACCTACCTTATTCCAGTAGTTTAGCAAAATGTTTTTGCATTTTTATTTTTGTGAACATTTTATTTTGAAAGCAAAGAATTAAAGCTTCTGCAAATATTTGCATCTAATTGAAGAGCATTCTGAGAGCAGTATACATAGCCTCACATTGCTAAATATTGAAAACGTGTGTACACATTTTTATACTCTAACCACTGTCAGTAGTGCAGTCTGAGCTTACTAAATTTACTTAGAGCGCTCATCCTAATAATAAAGCCTTTGCATTAATGAACAATAAATACAAGTTTGAACAGCATTAACACGTGGACACAAATATTACCTTTATTGCAGACTATGCCTTTCTCTGATCCATAATGTGGCACTGTAAAATGACAGCCAAAGGGTTTGTGCTGTAGGGGTTGGGCCTACTTGTCCCAAGGACGAAATACGCATAAAAACTTGTTGCCCTTGACCTCAATAAAATATGTCCGGGGCGTGGGGCTTTAGGAATTCCACATCCCTGGGCACAGTTTGACAACTAGGAGTGTTTTGATTCCTAAAGGTGTTACTGTAACAGAGATTTTCATCTGTGTTTGCTGTTGGGTCAAGCTGTAGTACAATGTTTTAATTCTTCTTTTGCTTTTGGAGATAATGAATTTCTTTTTAAAGTCTTGTACAGGGATGCCAATATAATTTTTAGGTTCTTTCCTTCATTTGGAGTTCCCTCCTTACCTCAGCTGGACGACAAATGCAGCATGCACCATTAATAGCTCAACTATTGCAAGGCCTGTTGCTACCAAAGTTTCAATTGTAGAATGTGCCTCACATGCCTCCTCCAAGGACTATGTATCCATTGGTAAAGAATTTATTGATGCAGATGTACAAAGAGAATAGCATTAACTGATTGTGAGTACACAATGGTTCAAACTGCTTCTACTCCGCATGATATTTGATATGTACTATGACACTAAATATATTTTTGAAAGGGCTGGGTGGAAGAAAAGGAAGAAGGGCACAGGGGAGGATGTATGCAAACAGAAAAGGGATCTGAATAGGCCCAAATGGAAAGATATGTTTACCAACGATAGTGCTTGCTCCCATGGCCCGTCTTTTTCATGGTTCATCACTTGTAGGACGTGATGGGAAGATCAGACTGTTTTCCTAATGCTGTATTTCCACTGCCCCAGGCCACTTCATTTCCCCACATGAAATGGACTTCATCAACATACCCCTCTACTAAACCTACAAGTACGTGTTGGTTATTGTGTGCATGATCAGCACATGGACTGAGGCATACCAATACAAGAACAGCAAATGCACAAACTATTGCCAAATGCCTCCTGAAAGAGTTCATACAGCGCTTTAAAGTACCTATGCTTTTGGGTTCTGACAATGGACCGGCGTTCATCTCCCATGTGATTGAGGGGTTGAGCAAGGGGCAAGGAGCCACACAGAAACTACATGTGTTCCACAGAAATGACCACGTGGGAATGGTATCTCGAGCTCATCCTGAAGGGTTGCACGTGCTACACAGAAGAGAAAGGAAAAGTGTGTAGAGTGGGCCCCAAAGATACATCACCGAAAGAATGTCTGGAAACATCAACGCCCCAACCCCTCAGTCTACGAGTTGTGACAACGAGACATCTTTACCTTTTCATCACTTTGTTTTCTTCATATTGAATGTGCCTAAGTAATAGAAGTGCTTGCAAACCTCTCAAATTACTTGAAAACAGGCACCAACTGTTACTTTTTCTGTTTACAGGTATCATCTCTATGGCTTTACATTATTCCTCAGCAGACTTTTTGAAAAGAGTAAAAGTACAGCAGACAGAAGATAAGATATTCCTCCAACAATTAACACTAGCCACACGTACCAACGATTGGAACAGTGCCTCAAGACTTTCAGAACAATTAGAGAAAATGCTGTGTCCTAATGTACATTATGCTCTTCATTCAGCACACCAAGTCCGTGGCAGTTCCACCTCCTGAGAAAAGCATAATTAGCAAAGGGAGAGCAAGGATAGAACAGGGAATGTGAATAACTTAGCACTTATAGAAGTTGTAGAAGTAACAATAGGACTACACTAAATGCAGCCTGCTACCATTACCAAACACCTGAAAGGTATGCTGTAAGGATTTTGTTCAAGAATGAACAAGAGGAGGGAATGAGAGAGGGTCTATTTTTTATCATAGGGTACCCCAGGCCCGTTCTGTCCACACCTGAGGTAGGAGACCCTTCTCCTGGTCCTGCCAGCCTAATTTGTAGGCCGTGTTAAATTAAGTGGAGGGTCCTGCTTTACTATATAACAAATGCCCTGGGCCATCCTTGTCACTCAGCCAGTATGAACCCCTACGTAGGCCCTGCCAGCCTGATCTGTAGGCCGTTTGTTAAATTGACCAGAGTTCTGCACCCATCTTTACTGAACAGCAGGCTCTAGGCTTGTCTGACCAAAAATCACAGCCAGACTCCCTCAGAGAGGTTCTTCTGTTCCAGCCTGGATAGCCCCCACCCTACCCGTGTGCGCAAAGTTCACTGGTGAGGAGTTCATTGTCTCTCTATTCTGTCGACATAGCATATCACATCCTGGGTCTGTACATGAGAACAGAGAAGTTCCCACCGCAGCTGCGTCAAGCTGGGGTGATGAATGTGGCAACCAAGACATATATCCATAGATATATATATTTTATTCCTTTGCATTGCATATTTTCTGCTTGCCCTATGCAATTTACGATGAGCGCTTGGCCTGAGAATATAACCTTTCACCTAGTCTACGTTCCGCATTTAGTAGGATAGACACGACATGTCTGATGAATGTGTGAACCATGGTATAAGTGACGTAGGTAGAAGTGGCGTGAGATGACGTTACTGTAGGCACTTCTCATAGCCTTAAAGAGTATAAAAAGGAAGCCCACATAGTTCTCGGTGGACTACCCCACCCGTCTGTTAGTAGATGGCAGGTGGGTGTGGGTGCTCCCCAAGAGCTCTTGTTTTTTGTTTTTAAGATACAATTTAACTTGCCAATATATTTGCTGTATATGCTATGTATGCTATTTTGTCTCTAAATTGGTGTTTTCTTATTGAGAATTTAAAGCTTCTATTATACTTGCAAGGATGCTTTCTTTTAGGTTTTAGGTAGGTACTTCAGTATTCTCAGTATTTTAGATCAAGTGTGTTTTGCATTTGGAGAACATTTTCCTTGAGTTAACTTATGTTTTCATAATGCATTTATAAATGTGTCTTTGATGTTTTCTGAATTGTCTCTCTCCAAACGAGTTCAATGCTTCCATGTAGAAATGCCTTCAGATTCATTTGACTCTCTGTGAATGCGAGGTCACTATATTTGTATTTTGTATTTTTATGCCTTTTTCTTGAAGTTGCACCTTCTAAATAAATCTGTTAAACCTTTTGGCTTAGTTTCCATGACTCACATATCTGTTTCCTTCATTTTTAGTGCGAGCGTTCCCAGGCACCCCGCCTCAAGTTAAGGTGCCCCTTTTGCCCCTAAATCACTCCCTCGATCATTCGATGAAGGTCCCCCTTGCCCCATAAAAAACGATCCCTCGAACAGAAGTACAGTTGAGTAGAGTGGAGTTGAGTGAAGTAGAGTGGCATGGAGTGGTGTAGCATGTAGTTAAGTGGTGTAAAGTGTACTAGAGTGTTGTGGGGTGCTGTAGAGTGGCATGAAGTGTTGTAGAGTGGAGGATCATGAAGTGGAGGGGCATAGGTGGAGGGTGTGTTGTGGATTGGAGTAAAGTATTGTAGATTGGAGGGGTGTAGAGTGTTGTATAGTGGAATAGTGCGTCAGAGAAGGTGCATAGAATGGAGGGGATAGTGTGTTGTAGAGTGGAGGGTCATAGAGCAGGGTGTTAACAAGCGGAGAGGCACAGAGTGGAGGGGCGTAGTGTGGAGGGTCATAGAGTGGATTGTCATAATGTAGAGTGGAGTAGAGTGGCGTAGCATGGAGGTTTGTGTTGTGGCATGGAGTGGCATAAAGTACAGTGTCATAGAGTGGAGTGCCACAGAGTGGAGTAGAGTTGTAGAGTGGAATAGAGTGGCTGAGTTAGGTGGCATATTGTAGTGTATAGTGTCATAGAGTGGGGGCGTAGATTGGAGCAGAGTAGAGTGTCAGAGTGGATTGACATTGAATGGAGGAGCATGGCGTAGCATAGTGTGGAGTAAAGTGTCTTAGAGTGGAGCAAAGTGCCGCCAAGTTAAGTAGAATGGAGTGCCGTAGAGTGTAGCAGAGAGGAGTAAAGTGTCATAGTTGAGTGGTGTAGCAAGGAGTAAAGTGGTGTGGAGTGGCATAAAGTGTCGTGGAGTGTCATAGATTGGAGTGTCGTAGAGAGGAGTAAAGTGGCCTAGAGTGAAGTGGTATAGAGCTTTATAAAGTAGAGTGGCATAGAGTGGAGTGGCGTAGAGTGGAGTAGAGTTGGGGGATAGAGTAGAGTTTTGTAGAGTGGAGTGTCATACAGTGGAGTAGAATGGCATAACATGGAGTGGCATAAAGTGGAGTAGGGTGGTGCAGAGTGAAGTGTTGTAGAGTGGAGTTGGGTTAAGTAGAGTGAATTGGAGTAAAGTAGAGTGGCATAGAGCGGAGTAGAGTGGCATAGAGTGGAGTAGAATGCTGTAAAGTGGAGTGACATAGAATGGAATAGAGTGTAAGGGCGTAGAGCGGCAAAGAGTGAAGTGGCATAGAGTGGAGTATGCATGGTGTGGTAGTGCACAGCCATTACAGACAACACATTTTCAATTGAAATGACCATTACATTTTCACAGATATACAATTTTATTGCAAAAACTATACATAACACAAATGATAATGTGTGGAAATAGCATTGCCTAGTGTACTTATTTATTTTGATCGAATACAAATATTTGTTTCTATCACACTTCAGAATTGCAAAAAGATGTGCTTCCGGTGTGCTTTCCTAATTCTGGTATATACTGATATATTTGCACAGTTTATTTACCGACATTTAAATTTTGTTTTGTGCTAGAAAAAAGCTTTTAGTAAGTAACTAAAATAAATCTGAAGAGCACACAGTACCTAAAGGGGTCACGACGCTGGCAGAAGCTACAACAGAGGCAAGGAGAGCAAATGAAAAAGGCAAGAAAACCCTACAGAGAATCAAAGGGAAAAACCCACCCCCTTTCACACACTCAGATTGTCAGACAAAGCCTCTCACCAAGTAAACACCAAGTTCCCTTGGAAGACAGAGCCTGACAGTTGGCCCGTGTCTTTAAATGAACAACAAATGTGACAAAATAAAAACAAAATTTAAAAGCCTGTTTACAGAAAGCGTGTACAGTGGAAGAATACAGTAAATGGGCTATACTTCACAGGATGGACTAACTTAAGCTGCACATCCTAAAACAAATAAAGCTAGCAAATAGAAAGCAAACAAATACGAGTTACAAACCACAATGCCAATGGCAAGCAATGGGCGGAATACAATCCTAAATCAGCTTTCCCAATCTCCCAAGATGTCTTTAGCAGATGGGAAACTACGGTCACAGGCATGCATGTTCTAATATCGCAAGCCCAACCACGTTCGCCTTAACCATGCATATGCATGGTTAAGGCACTGCGTGGTCTAGCTGCTGGCTGCTGCAGGGGCTGAAGCAGGAAGACCTCGCCAGGAAGAGACCGGCGATGAGGTAAGTAGGGCTGGGCAGTTTTCTGCACTGGGGGTGGGGGTGGTTGTCTAGGGTGGCGGTTCGGGGTACTTTTCAGGGCTGGGGTCGTTCGGGGGTACTTTTCAGGGCTGGGGGGTCAGAGGTAGTTTTTAGGGCTGGGGGTCGGTGGTAGTTTTTAGGGCTGGGGGGTTGGGGTAGTTTATAGGGCTGGGGAGGGTTGGGGTTGTTTTTAGGGCTGGGGGAGGGTTGGGATAGTTTTATTAATTAGGGGTTAGGGTAGTTTTAGGGACAGCGCGGGGTGGGAGGGGGTCAGGGTAGGGTGTGATAAAAGGGACAGGGTTTTAGGACACCAGGCAGGGGCAGAGGAGGGGAATGGGAAGTCGGGGGAGTTTTTAGGGCTTAGGGGAGAGCATGGTAGTTTTTAGGGCTGCGGGGGTCGGGTAGTTTTTAAAATAGAGATTTGGGTTTTAGGCCTAAGTGCAGTGGAAGGGGTTGGTGTAGGTTTAGGGACAGCGCAGGGGGGTTGGAGGGGGTCGGGTAGTGTTTGTTAAGGGTTATGGACAGCATGGGGGTCAGGGTATTTGGATCTCAGGGCGGAGGTTGGCAGGTGGGAAATTTGTAGCTTAGGGAAGGGGTCACGACCGTAGCCACACATACCCCTTTACCATTCATGCCTTTACCACGAAATTACGAGTTAAAGGCATGCGTGGTAAAGGCATGCGTGGTTAAGACGTATTGATGTTTTAGGCTGCATTGTATAGGCATGCGTGGTTTAGCCATGCGTGCCTCTATCATACAACCTTAGCCAGTGCTTTAAGTGGGAAAAAAAACTGGGGGTGCTCTAAAAGGGGCGTGGTTAATGTCTTGAAGGGGCGTGGCCTATCCGAGTAGGGGCGTGGTCTAAATCAAAATAACTAGCACTGTGTGCTTAAGAAAATCATGAGTACCGGCACTTCTCCGTGTTCTCCCATTGAGTACCGGGACAACTGGTGCATAAGTGACTGTCACTCTTTGTGCTCTGCAAATAGGCAAAGGATCAGATGTACATGTTTTCTGAACACTTTTACATGAGTCACTGATGGTCACCGTGAGCAGCTCGCATTGCACTCAACTCCTACTACAGAGCTCTCAATAGTGGCCTGCCATAAAGACCCAACTACAACATGAATTCACACCCAGACATATGGAGGCAACTCAGTTCACTGTGCTCTATACAAGAGCTGCATGACAAAAACTACAGAAACACAGCATCAGCAAAAACAAACACTTACGAAAAGAGAGATGAACTAATATATGTGAAATGTAATCAGAGACTGCAATATTGATATGGATTACCTTTGGGTTTTTACAGTTATTGTTGAATAAGCAAGGCGTGTGGTTGCCTGTAAATGTAAGGACACGAATATGGGGTCCGGTAGGGAACGGCTTCAAGTCAGTTTTTATTACTAATGGGTATGAGACCGAGAGGACCCGTCCAACTTAAAGGCCTGAGTCCAAGTACTTCCACTCGTTATGGAGGAATGGAAGGCAATGTCCGTCTGAGGGTGCACAGACAGTGATAGAGATGTTGCATTGTATTGATCGGAGTTAGGTGCTCCTGGGTGTTTTTTCTTAGCCAACTGTGCAGACTTCAGGCTTGGAGTGACTGGTCTGTCAGTCTGATGCATGAGTGGGCTGCACAGAGCTCCTACGTGCATCATTTGGAAGGTAAGGTCGTGTTTGCAGAGGGATATGCCTTTTCTTGTCTACCGCAAGCCCCAGAAATACAGAATGCTAGTATTCGGTGCTGCCACTCTAAGGCAGAGGCGCCCAGTGTCGTCGGATCGTCTGGAAACAAACAATGTGTGATGCAACTAGGGCGATTACGGGTCAGAGGCGCAACTAGAGCCAAATTTCGGGGGGGGGGGCTGAGCAAAAGTTTCGGGGGGGGGCTGAACTTTAAGCAATAGGCAGAGTGGAGCTGCAGGGGCTCTTAGAAGGGGTGAAACAACAGCAAGGCCTCATTAACATGCAAATGGTCTTTTAAAGACCTGTGAAGTGCTCGGGTGCGGCTGCTTTTTTGCCCGGGAAGGTGTCTCATCCCGGGCTGCCACACACGACGGGGTGCTGAAGCCCTTCGAGTCCAATGGGTGTTGCGCGCCTGTTACGGGTTGCATATTAACTTCGGTCTCTGGCGGCACACGATGTAAGGTCTTATGCGCTTACAGAGTCTGAACACCGGCAGTTTTTTTTTGGGCCCTCAAAACGGGTCCGAAAAAAATCAATAAAGAACTGACTACCTTTAGTAGCCACGAAAATAGAGCCCGATAGAGACCCGTTTCGAGGGCCCCAAAAAAAAACTGCCGGTGCTCAGACCCGGACAGACCCGGCCCACTTAAAGCCCTGACCTTAGCAAACTGTCTGGTAGGCTTTGTCCTAAAAGTGGCCCTTTCATGAAGCTTGCAGAGCACGCAGACGGCTGAAAGTGTCTGGCTGTTGTGTCCTTGCTGCCTCTGGGAAGCGTGCATGTGGTTGAGGTGCATCAGCGCACAGTCTGTGGTTACTGTCCACCACCTGGCTCAACGTGATGATTAGCAGTCATAGTTAATATGTCAAATGCATATGGTTCATATGTACAGTCTGGATCACTCCGCGGCCCTAGGCAGAATAACACAGTTTAAAATATAATTTGGGCAGTTTTAAAGTAAGCATTAAAAGAAAATGCAAACAGTACTTTCACAGCAATGTCTTTATAACAACGCAGAAATAAACTGTAGATGCTTCTTCGCTGTCTAGAGTACCGAGTGCTTCCTCAAACACTACAAACTTTAATTCCGCTCAAAGAATTAAATAGTGATGAAATATATCCTTCTGCCTGACGGATTCGTTTAACATACCTCTTTATCTGTACACAATTTCCTCTCACGTCTTATACTCCTGTCTTCATATGTTTTGGCCTGCTTTTCTGCTGTTTAGTAATTCATGAATGGACATGGTTTGTCTATGCAATGCTTGCTGTGTTGTTGATATTATGGGCTCGTGCGATGGCAGGAGCTAAAGGTTGCTCATTTCTCCATCATATCGGCCGTTATGCTCCAACCTGCCGATGACCTCGCGCCCCTCCACCTGTCACAGACGATAGCGAAGCTCCGCAAAGCGATCGTATCTCTTGCGCTGTTATATTATGAATCCATGTTCGCGTTCAATATTTCATTTTCTTTAAATTATTTATCTTTTGGGCCTACAGTGTGCCTGGCCTCCATCTTCCGCTTCACTGCCTTGGGCTGCGCTTCCATCTCGACTTAGAAGTGCCTTTTCCCGCCCTTTTATCGCTCTGTGAGGAAAGTGCAGTATAATATTATTTTTTGGGTTAGAAACACTTTCTTATGCTCTCAGCTTTCTGTTGCGTTGTTAGCTATCCTTTCCTTTTAGTCTCTCTCCCATTCTAAATAACAGTGAAAAGTCAGCCTTTCTTTTATTGTAAAATGTTTAAACTGTTTTTATTGTCAAAAGAACCATGCCCGGGGGTACCGACGCATACATTTTTGGCAGGAAAGGCTATGCTAAAAGACTCGTCCTCGAATGCCTGTAAAACCGAACGTGGAGCACGTGCCGTGCTGATCATCCAGGAGTTGCCGACAAAAAAGCTTCAGAAATAAATACATAACCATCATGTATGTCCTGTTATGCCGGGCCACGGGGGAAGCAGAGTCGCAGACTAGTCTTCCCCCGGGGTCATTCGCGCCAGGGTAGGACCAGGTAGGGTCAAGGGGTGGAGTTAGGGGGTGGGTATATGAGCGCAGGGGAGGAAGGCGACTTCCTCTTCCTGCGCTCGGCACCATCGGGAGGGTTTAGAAAAGGGTGTGTGACGAGAGTAGTGTAGGGTTAGGCCTTGGGGCATTTGGTCGGTGTTTCCTCGTTGTTGTGGCAGGCGGAACGTTGTGGATGGCGTGTGACGGTGCCGACGGTGTGGCGACCTCCGAGGAGGTGAGGCGGGCGCTGTTGGTTCTGGGGCGGGCCGGGCGGGAGGACCTCCTGCGGCCCGGTGTGCTGGGGGAGGCGTGGGTGGGATTTGAGAGGGCCCCGCGGGCGGCTTCGGCGGGGGTGGCGGCGGCGGTATTGGCATGCCAAGAGGAGCTGCCGCCGCCGCCACCGCTGGTTTACTCGGGTCTGCGCGGAAGGGGGCGGGGCCGATCAAGGCAGGCGCGCGGAGGCCGGCGCAGGAGCCTGCCTCCGCGTCTTCGTTTCCCCCAGTTGCTGTTCCAGGCCCATGAGGCGGAGGGGGGCGTGGCGTCGGTGCGGTTCGAGGAGGAGCGGCTCCCGGGGGTTCTACCTGCGGCCGGGCAGGCTGGCGAAGTGGAGGGTGAGGCAGGCAAGGGAGTGGAGGGTGAGGCAGGCAAGGGAGTGGGGGGGGGCCGGGGGATGATCTCGTGATTGCTGGCGGGGACGAGGCGCCTGAGGTTGTTTCGGGGGTGGGGGCGGGGTGGTTGGGTGCCGGGTGTGCGAAGGTGGACGTGTTGGCTGGTGTGGTAGGAGCGGGGGGGGCGGGGAGACGGAGGGGCCCCTTGATTTGTCCCGGGGGGGTCCCGGGCTTCGACCCCTGGTGTGTCGGTTGGCGGCGCGGGGCGGCTGGGAGGGGGGGCTGCCGCGGTTCCGCCCGGAGGGGTTGTGCAGCCGGTGGGGTCTGCACAGTTTGACTCTGGGTTGTTGGATGGGGGGTCTTTGGGCGCCCGCCCCCCCCTCTGCTCCCGGGTTGGGGCGCGTGGACGTGGGAGGACAGGCTTCGGGAACAGCGCATCTTGGCGCAAGTGGCGGATGCGCGGCGGGCTGCGCAGGACGGGCGGTGGGCGGGGGCGGTGTGGGAGGCCGAGGCGGAGGGGCCCCCGTCGCCCACGTCGGAGGAGGAGCAAGAGGAGTTAGTGAGGGCGGAGAGGGCAAGGTGGCGGGTGGAGGGGGCTGTCAAGGGACCGCGCAAACAGGCAGGGACAGCCAGGACGGCTTTGAGGCCCGATGGTGCCGGGGCCCACCCAGGTTCGAGCGACCTGGGGAGTGGGGGGGGGAACCCAAGCCGGCGGCTGTCGGCAGAGTTAAGGGGAGTACGGTGGGGTGCAAGACGGCCCCTTACCGCCGTCAAGAAGCAGTAGGGCGGTCCACGGCGGCCATCCCTCCAGCGCGGGAGCGGGCAGCGGCAGCGGGGGGGAAGGGGTCACGCATGTCTGGTGAGGCGAGTGGCAAGGGTGTGAAGAGAGCGGTGAGAGAGGTGTTGTGGGTGCCGGACGGTGCGGAGGCTGATGTGGAGTTGGATTATGGGGCGGACAGTGAGGAGCTTGAGGACGGGGAGGTGCGGGATGACTGTGACGAGACGGGCGCAGGCAAGGACAACAGAGAGGTTGGTGTGTTGCAGGTGCACCAGAGATCGGCGGACAAAGAGACGGTATAGCCGCGGCGGGCGGCCCCCTCCAGAGGACGACTCAGCGGGCGTCAGCCGACTTTGACAGGTGAGCGGGTTTGGTGGTCGGTGTGGGACGGGGGTCCCAAGGGTGGAAGGAAGAAGGCTTGTAGGTCGGTTGGGGTTGGGGAAGGCTCCGTGAGGGTAGTGGTGGGGGTTCCCAAGGGTGGGATCACGATGGAGGACAAAGCGGTTGGGAGCAAGGCGGTGGCGTCGGCGGGGGTGCAGACAGAGAAGGATGGGGGTAAAGAGGAGGCGTCGGGGAGTAAGCTCCCGAAAAAACTGCCTTACATGGGCCTGGCTATGCCGTTGGGGTCGCACTTGTCTGACAAGATAAAGGGTAAGATCTGGAAGCATGAGTACGTGGATGTGTTTAAATTACTGCATAGGGAGGTGCAGGCCAAGGAGGGCTCCAAGGAAGAGGAGTGGGAGCTGACTAGGCGGCCGAGGGTGCCGGTGAATATGGAGAATTGGACCTCGGCCTTTCTCATTTACGCGAGTATCTATTGCGAGAAGCATCCCGATAGGGCAATCGCATTGCTGAAATACATGGATATAATCAGGAAGGCTCAGATGCAGTTTGGGGGTTTCGCTTGGCTGAGCTACGATGAGGAGTTCAGGGCGCGGGTCAGCGCGAACCCCGAGAAGCATTGGGGTGAGGTGGACCAGGAATTATGGATGCAATGGATGGCGTCTACGCATTCATCCGCATCAACTCACACGGCGAGTGGTTTGCCGGTCACGTATCGGGCTTTTCAGTCGCGTCCCGCCCATACTGGGGCGGGGGGGACCACAGCACCCACAGGTGGGGCCGGACAGTCTAGCAAGCCCGGCACTTACAATACCGGGGCCTGTTGGAGTTACAATAGGGGGTATTGTTCCAGGTACCCGTGCAAGTTCAAGCACGAGTGCTCTAAGTGCGGGGGGAAGCACCCCCTTACGCAATGTCTTACACTCACCACTCCTTCCGAACAATGGCGGAATTCCAAGGGGAGGGGGCAGACTGGACAGAAGGGTGCCTACACCGGTTAGGGTGGAGGCGATGGCCCCGTGGCTCTCCCTTTACCCGGACAGGGAGGCCGCCTTGAAGATTCAGTGGGGCTTTACGGACGGTTTTCGGGTCGGGTATCAAGGTCCCAGATCACAGAGATGGGCCGACAACCTCAACTCAGCGAAGGAATTGCAGGGGGTGGTGGAGGCCAAACTCTTGAAGGAGGTGGAGGAGGGG
The DNA here is from genome assembly GCF_964204655.1 of Triturus cristatus. Taxonomy (NCBI): domain Eukaryota; kingdom Metazoa; phylum Chordata; class Amphibia; order Caudata; family Salamandridae; genus Triturus; species Triturus cristatus. The sequence goes on from NC_140581.1 coordinate 849,468,345, forward strand.
AGGATTGCGGGCCCCTTTTATGACTGGCCGATGGAGGATTTGATCGTTTCTCCACTGGGGGTGGTGCCCAAAAAGGAGGAGGGTGAGTATCGGATGATTCATCACCTATCGTGGCCGGAGGGGCAGTCAGTGAACGACTTCATCGCGGAGGAGGATTCCCGGGTGCTGTATGCGTCGGTGGATGATGCGATCCGCCTTGTGCGGGTGTGTGGGCCGGGGGCGGAATTGGCGAAATGTGACGTGAAGTCGGCTTTCCGCTTGCTGCCTATACACCCGGCGGATTTTGGGCTCCTCGGGATGCAGTTCGGGGGGGCCATCTTCGTCGACAAAGTCTTGCCCATGGGGTGTGCGATTTCTTGCGCCTTGTTCGAGATGTTTAGCACCTTCCTGCAGTGGGCCTTCACGCAGCGGACTGGGCACCGGGATGTCACGCACTATCTGGATGATTTCCTCTTCCTGGGGAAGGCAGGTTCGGGGGACTGTGGCAGGGCTCTGTCAGGGTTCCAGGAGTTGGCGGAGGGATTTGGGGTTCCGTTGGCGCCCGAAAAGACGAGTGGGCCGGGTTGCGTTCTGACATTCTTGGGCATTGAGCTGGATTCCATCCAATGGACAGCGAGGCTCCCGGTCGCGAAGGTAGAGGAAATTCAGGAGTGCCTCCAGTGGGCGATTGGTGAGAAACGGATCGCGCTGCGGGCGGTGCAGCGGCTGCTGGGGTTCTTGAACTTTGCGTGCCGGGTGGTCAGGGCGGGGCGGACGTTCTGCCGGCGGCTCGGCATGGCCATGTCGGGGGCAGTGCTTCCACACCACAGGGTCAGGATCTCCATGGGAGTGAGGGCGGATCTGCGGACGTGGTTGCTGTTCTTGATGGATTTCAATGGGGTCTCCTTGGACTTTGTGGAGGAAAACACGGTTTGGCAAATCCAAATTTACTCAGATGCAGCTGGGGCGGATGGCTTTGGCATTTTCTGGGACGGGAGGTGGTGCGCAGAGACCTGGCCGGAGCACTGGAGGAAGCAGGGGAGGAGCATTGCCTTTTTGGAATTCTTTCCTTTGTTGGTGGCGCTGGAAGTGTGGGGTTCTGAGTTTCAAAACAGGGCGGTGTTGTTCCATGTGGACAACATGACGGTGGTCGAGTTGGTCAACCGGCAGAGGGCAAGGGACCTGAGGGTGTTGCGCATGTTGAGGAGTTTCATGCTGAAGTGTTTGCGTCTGAATTTGACTTTGAGCCAAGCATGTGCCGGGGGCGAATAATGACATTGCGGATGCTTTGTCTCGTTCGCAGTGGCAGCGATTCCGGAGACTGGCACCTGGAGCGGACCTGTGCAAGACGGGGCTGCCGGATGGCATTTGGGCCCTAGGGGAGTGAGGGTGGTTGGCCTAGTGGAAAATTCTGTTGCTGTTACCACCAGGCGGACCTACAGACGGGCGTGGGCAGAGTTTGTCGCCTTTATGGGTTGGAGCGGGGTTTCTGAGGCTGGGGGACAGGTGGTGGTGGAGCGGGGAGTTTTACAGTTTGTGCTGCACTGCGTGGATAAGGGGTTGTCGGCGGCAACCATTTCAGGAAAACTGGCAGGGGTGTCTTTTTATTGCGGTCTGTTTTTTGGTTTTGACCCTACAAAAAGTGTGATTGTTGGTAGGGTGTTGCGGGGTTGGGGTAGAGAGAGAGTTGGGGGCACTGTGCCAAGGGAGGCCAGAACGTTTGAGGTGTTGGTTCGGTTGGTTGCGGCGTTGCCGCTCTGTTGTTATGATGAGTTTGAGGTTCGGATTTTTCGCTTGTGCATGGTCTGGATGTTTTTTGGGGCATTTTGGGTTTCTGAATTGCTGGGCACGCGTGTTGGGGAGGGGCGGAGGTATGAGGACATCAGAATGGATGCGAGGCGCCTGGGGATTTGGCTCGGTCGGTCGAAGACAGACCAGTTGGGCCGGGGTAAGTGGGTTTGGCTGAATGAGAATCAGGGAGGGGGTGTGTGCCCGGTGGCTGAGTGGCGGGCGTTTGTGAGGGTGAGGCAGCTGGGAGTAGGGGAAATATTTTGTCATAGGTCTGGGGCACGAGTGACGGCTGGCCAGTTGTTGGTGGTGTTGCGCATGGCATTGGTGCGTGTGGGTTTGGAGCCGGCGGGTTTTGGAACTCACTCCTTTCGGATTGGGGCGGCGACAGCGGCAGCCCGGTTGGGGTGGTCCTGGGATAGGATCCGACAGATTGGGAGATGGAGGTCAAGGTGTTGTGAGCGTTCCGTGCGGAAGTGACAGGGTGGGGTGCAGGGCGTGGGGGGTTGGATGGAGCTGGGATTGGCTTTCTTTGTGCGTCTCTAACCTATGTTTCTCTCTTAGGTTGCGTGGGAGGCCCTGGGGCCAAGACGGTCACATGGATCGTGGGGCATTCTTTTGTGCACTGGGCGTCGAAATATGCAGAGCAACTGGTGTATGGCCGTAACCTGGGACTCAGAGGACAACTTCACGAAGTGCACTGGTGGGGTAAAGGGGGAATGCGATGGGGGGCACTACTGCCCTGGCTCGCGAAGATGGTCCCACAGAAGGGTTGCCCGGATCTGTTGATCATACACTTGGGGGAAAATGACTTGGTTCGGCTGTCGGGTTTGGCGCTCTTACAGCTGATGCAGAGAGACTTGGAGGTACTAAAGCACAGACTGGCAGGGGCTTGCATTGCCTGGACGGAGTTTGTTCCGAGGAGGATCTGGAGGGGAGCTGTTAAGCATGGGGCAATTGAAAAGGCGCGACGAAAATTGAACAGAGCTATGCGAGTTTTCTGTGGGGAGAAAGACATTAAGGTGATCAGTCACCCGGGACTACGACTGGAGGAACCACTGTTATTTAAGGATGACGGGGTGCATCTGTCTAGACTTGGGAACGCCTACTATATGATGGAGATGAGGGATGTGGTCAGCAAGCTCTGGAATGAGGCAATCTGGTGTCGCAGGGATGTGTGAGGGGTCCTGGCCTAGGGGGTGGGGCAGGTACCCGCCCTACAGGGGGCTACCTGGTTGGCGGTACTTTGGAGGGGTGGGGGGAGTCATTAGCGGGCACACCCATCCCTCGGGGGGGAAGAGTGAACGAGGTGGGGGTATTGGAGGCGTGAGTGAAATGGCCGAGGAGAGCCGGGAGGATGCAAGGAGGTTTGTGGAATGGTGAGGAACGGAAGGGGCATGGAGTGGTACAAAAGGGGAGTGTGGAGTGGGTGAAAGGAGTGAAGGATGGTAGAGTGTTGGGGGAACGTTTATTCAGATAATGTTTGGTTATTGTTTAATGTTGTGCAGCCTGGTCCTAATAAATGGCCTTTTACGCTAAAGACACGGTGTGGTCTGTTTATTGCGCGATGCCGGGCCCCGGGGGAAGCAGAGTCGCAGACTAGTCTTCCCCCGGGGTCATTCGCGCAAGGGTAGGACCAGGTAGGGTCAAGGGGTGGAGTTAGGGGGTGGGTATATGAGCGCAGGGGAGGAAGGAGACTTCCTCTTCCTGCGCTCGGCACCATCGGGAGGGTTTAGAAAAGGCCACCCACCCGCCCTGCAGTTGAGGGTTGGGTTCCAGGGTTGGCTACAGCGTGCCAGTTTAGGACAGGCTGCGGGGTGGCGGTACTTTGGAGGGGTGGGGGGAGTCATTAGCGGGCACACCCATCCCTCGGGGGGGGGGAAGAGTGAATGAGGTGGGGGTATTGGAGGCGTGAGTGAAATGGCCGAGGAGAGCCGGGAGGATGCAAGGAGGTTTGTGGAATGGTGAGGAACGGAAGGGGCATGGAGTGGTACAAAAGGGGAGTGTGGAGTGGGTGAAAGGAGTGAAGGATGGTAGAGTGTTGGGGGAAAGTTTATTCAGATAATGTTTGGTTATTGTTTAATGTTGTGCAGCCTGGTCCTAATAAATGGCCTTTTACGCTAAAGACACGGTGTGGTCTGTTTATTGCGCGATTTTCCGTTCTCTCTGTAGGAGCATAATTATTCTGGGTTAGTCTGACGGGCGTCTATATCGGATCTAAACAAGAAACCAATTCATATATTTTTATTTTGAATATCTAAAATCTTCTCGTTTTTCTTACCGCGTTGTAAATAATTTTCAGAGTTTCGGTGCATTCATAACATTCCTCAGCATTACTCGGGGAATCTGAGGAGGTCCTGCCTTTCCATGAGCACTCCTACGGATTGTCTGCGGGAATACCTGTGGAGGAAATTTTGGTAGGGTTGTGCAAATTAGTACATCAGACATAGATTTTCTTTTTTTCTCTGCTAGGTCAATATACTACAAATGGACTACTCCTATCTCGTAGACCTACCGGAAATATGGGGATATTTGGGTTATGTTCACACCCAATTTGCACTCTGACTCCAGGCACTTTATGGACTGGGTGTCCCTTGCTGGACCTTGATGGGAGTATCCTTTAGTCTCCTAATGCCACAACACCCAACTGATAAAAGGGCATGGGGGCTGAGACACAAGCATTAAGAATGTTCATTTCTTTGCCTCCAATGCGCCTCCGCCAGATATCGCAGCAGTTCGGTATTTATTCACAAACGAGACATGATTCAGTAAAACCCACTTAGAATGTGTAAAATTAGACACCTGTGGTGTGGACCCGAAAAGTGTGCGTGATTGTCTAAGAGTGAACCATTGGTGACGGACACTGGTTGGAAAGAACGATCGAGGAATATTAGTGTCACCTGACCACCTGACTTGTTTTTTGACTTCCGCGTCAATGGCCACCATTTTACTGCAACCCCAAGCTCTTTCTGATTGCGCATGTTGAAATTATAGGGCCATTTCAACTATCTACCTGGACCCAGGGGCGCAGCTATCAATATTGCAGCTGGTGTAGTGGTACCAGGGTCCTCTGCACCCCAATTATAGCTGCTTTTTAAAACCAAGAAAATTTATTGGAGCTTATTTTTTTATAGCTTGCATTACTGTCCATGGTGTCCTTGCAATGTCACTGTCTAGATCGTCCTCTCTTAGCTGTGTTGTCGTTTCAAGTTTATTTTATTTATGTTACGGAACTCAGAGGAGATCCACATAATATCTCAGAATTGCATACATAAAGATTCAATAAAATGATAATTTACAATTGTATGCACATAATAAATATAGACCACCCCACCAAAATATCTAACAATCATAAAATATATCCAAGGCTCTAAAAACTAGCAGCGGCCTACCAACAAGCATTGGCATAGCCTAAAGGTCTTGCTTTTGGGACCTTATAAGTATTTAGTTATGCAGCACAATATCCTTGGTGCAACAACATCAACTGTTGCATGTCTAAACGCTTATAAGATCGCAAATGGGAGACCTATTGGCTATGCCAATGCTTGTTCTTTGAAGATATAGCACTGACTGGACTTGGAGTTTGAGTGTTCTTTACTGTGTGGTCCAGTGTCTGAGTTTCCAACTCCCCGCATCTCCTAGAAGTAAGCCTTGGCTGCTCAGCTTTGTACTCTTGGAGAGTCAAGTGTCCATCGAGAGGAACTTTGTAATTCAATTGCAGTGCAATACTATTTTTTGCCTTGGAGCAGCAGTGATAAACAAAACTACCCACACATGAAACTCACCAGTCACCATTTACTACCCACCAGAAAACTCCTCACTTGCTCACTGCTCCCAAGATTAGTTGCATTCTTGAAAATCAGGCATTGGCAAAGTCAGTAGGTCTCTGATTTAAGTATTTGAAGTAGTAGCTTTGCCAATGCTTCTTTGTACCAGCATGCGTGAACTCATGCACACGTATGGCCTGCAATCTTTCAATGAGCTTTTCATCAAAGCAACGTATTCCAAGATGATCGCCACGAGTCATGATGCGAGCGTGCACATGCATTATGACGTGTGCACATTTGCCATGACGCCGGTGTGCATATGTGTCATGATGGGTGCAGTATTTAAAAAAATGCTGGTACAGCATGCTGAATGGCCATGTTAAAACGGTAAATGAGACTGGTGAAAAATATTGTGGTGTGTGAAAAAGGAGCTTGTCAGCACTTGGCAGCTGCCTGGCTCTTGTGAACCAAAAAAAATAAAGCAAAGAGCACAAAATGGGATATTGAGTCCGGAAGCCAAGCGTGCGCGACCATACTAATTAGAAACAGATGGTCCCTGCGTGCCACTGCTCGCTCCCGCAAGGTGGATGCTGCCACACGCACGAGTCTTAGAAAAGTGCAGACCGATTCCAAATGGTCATCTCCTAGGGCAGTGCATGCGCGCTGCGCTAGGCTCAACCTAATGATTACCAAGCTCTGCTGAGCAGCAGTGTCCTCCCTGGTTGGCTCGACACTACCTGCTGCCCAGGAATGTAAAGTGTCTTTCGTGCCATCAGTGCAAAGATTAAGAATTGTATAAAAAAAACACCATCAACCTCTATGGTGTATGGCTTTAAAAAGTACAAAATTATATTACAAAATATTTCATTCGGAGGTACATAAAGTAACTGTAATATTGCTGAAGTTGAGAGAATAGACAACTGCAAGCATATCGGCCTCAATCAATTTCACTTACATAACAGAGCAGGGCAAATAAATAAGACATGGTTAAGATCTTGAAAACCATTTTTACACAAGTTGCAAGCTGCTGAAGAAACATACAATTTAGCCAAGAGACGATTTAAAGGGAGCAAGCCCTGTCTCAGAAGCATCCAAAAGAGCTGTACTCCATGAGGCAGATTCCTCAGAACATAAGTCTGTACTGTATTTATTAACAGGAATCAATAGCCAGGTGATGACCCCTCTTTATAATACAGGCCTCCCTGTCCATGAGAAAACTCAGGGACCAGGAGGCTTGTTTTAGGGTATATTGCGGAGGCATCACAAGTAAAGATCAAAGACTGGTCTAATTGCAGCAAATCTGTTGCGGTCACAAAATGTCTAGAGATGTATTAATTTTCTTTTGGGCCACGTAACATTTCTTTTTTGTAGCCATAACCTAAGTGTGTCATAGTTACTTTTTTCAAGGCACACGGCCCAGCGCACTATCCCTGCAGGGCCCTGCACGAAGGAACGTCTCAGCCCAAATTTTAGCCTTAAAGCAACCACAGAACATGCTGGGTTGACTGAGGCCAAGCTTCTAAGGACTCTGCGTTGGGTGGTCTACTTTAGGCTTGAAGTTATCTTTTTGTAGGGGACCTCCTTGACCCTCTTCTACTACAATATGATGAACGCTATAGCAGCTGATATAATATATCTGTGCTCCGAGGCACATTTCTTTACTAGTACATTGTTGTTTTTTTTTTAAATTTAAAATGTATGAATTTTTTTATTTAGAAAGTTTTGTATAGCGCTAGCAAGACACGAGGGTATCAGAGCGGTTTACAACATTTACGCAGGCAATAATACCAGACAGCAATAGGTTGAAGTAAATAACAGAGTCGAGAGTTACAACTGGATAAGTGGTGGGAAAAACACAGCAATCTATACCTTGAGCAGGGTGGAGGTTGCCAAAAAGCACTATAATTTACTGTCCAGAGGGTTAAGGTGGCAATTGAGGAGCAGGTCCTTTAGTTGTCTCTTAAAGATCATGAAGGTGGGGTAGTCTTGAGATCTTCTGGTTTGGAGTTCAATATTTTGGGGGCATTGCCTGAGAAAGAGCGAGCCAGGGCTTTTTGTTTATATTTCTTTAGGGGTATGGGAAGAAGGGTGTTGGTGCTTCTCAGGCTTCTTGACTGGCCTGCCTTGGTGAGTTTGGCTGTCAAGTAAGCTGGTTTACCAGTGTGAAGGACTTTGTGGGTGAGACAAGCAGTTTTGAAGTGACATCAAGCTTCAATTGAAAGCCACTTTAGATCATTCAGGGAGAGAGAGATGTAATTGTGCCTTTTGACTTGACTCCAGTGACTATCCTTAATGCTGCATTTAGAGTGGTTTTCAATGGGGCTCAGTGGGACTTCGCTGTGCCTGTGAGGGTAGCGTTCCTGTAGTCCAATCTGTACAGAACCAGGGCTTCTGCTGAAATTTTGAGGTCATTCGGAGGGAGGAAAGGCTTGATTTTGGCTACTCCTCCCTGGACTCCCTCATGTGTCTAGTTTTCAGTAATGTCTAGGTTTAGTGGGTTTACCTACACAGCAGCCAAGCCTAGGACCAAAACGCAGGTGATTCCCTGTCAAAACCAGGTCGTTTTGTGATAGATAATTTTGATATCCCCACAATACGTTTTGGGCCCTTCCCCTTCGTGGGCACTAGGCCTACCCACACAAATGAGGTAGGGTTTTATCGGGAGACTTGGGGCAAAGCTAGGTGGGCAGAAGTTTGAGGCTCCCCATAGATTGCAGAACTTTTAATCGCAGAAATGTGAGGAAAATGTGTTTTTAGACAAGTTTTGAGGTTTGCAAGGGATCTGGGAAACAGAACCTGCTGAAAGTCACACAAGTCACCTCATCCTGGATTTCCCTAGGTGTCTAGTTTTCATAATTGTACAGGTTTGTTAGGTTTCCCTAGATACCAGCTGAGCTTGGGCCAAAAATCCACAGCTAGGCACATTGCTAAAAAAGGTCAGTTTTCAGTGGAAAAATGTGATGTGTCCATGTTGCATTTTGGGCTGTATCCTGCTCACATGCGCTAGGCCTACCCACACAAGTGAGGTACCATTTTTATCGGGAGACTTGGGGGAATGCCGTGTGGGTGTAAGTTTGTAGCTCTCCACAGATTTCATAACTTTCCATCACAGAAATGTGAGAAAAATTTGTGTTTTTGGGAAAAGTTTGAGGTTTGCAAGAGATTCTAGGTAAAAAAAACAGAGAAAGCCATGCAAGTCAGCCCACCTTGAATACCCCGGGGTATCTAGTTTAAAAAAATGTACAGGTTGACTAGGTTTCTATAGGTGCCGGCTCAGCTAAGGCCCAAAATTCAGAGCTAGGTAAATTGCAAATAAAGGGTCAGTTTTCAGTGGAAAAATTTGATGTGTCCACATTGCGTTTTGGGTAGGGGTGGGCGGAATTTTCGAAATTCACTTTCGCAAATTATAGCGAAAATGTTAAAAATGTCCGCAAACACGCAGAAATATCGCGAAGATGCGGAAGTTTTTTTCCCGCCCGTTCGCGGTATTTTCTGCATGGTCGTGGCTCGCCAACTTACCCATGCGGTTGCTCGCGGGCGCGGCCATCTTGTTTTCACTTGTCTTGCGGTGCATGATCGCTAGAAGAAAGACGTGATCGCGCGACGAATGACGTCACTGCGGGCGCGAACTGTCGCGAGACAGCGCAAATGGCTACCAACAATCCAACATCTCGTGGAGAACGCGACCGGACCGGGAAAACTTGTCGGCGATCGCGTGGATTCAGGTAAAGCGATCACGCGCACGCAAGAATGTATTATTTTACAGCGCGAGCAAGCAAAACATTTCCGGTAAAATGTGGATTGCGGAAATTTTTACATTTTCGCGCTCTCCGCGGAACGCGAAAATGTCAAATTATCGCAATTTCCGCGAGCGGAACGGAAGTTTAGCCCAGGCCTAGTTTTGGGAGATACAATTTTTAACAAAGGACTTGGGAGAATGATGGATGGAAGGAAGTGTGTGGCTCCCCTCAGATTACAGAACTTTCCATCACAGAAATGTGATGGAAATGTGTTTTTCTAAACAAATTTTGAGGTTTGTTAGGGATTCTGGGTAATAGACCCTGGCGAGAGTCACACAACTCACCCCATCCTAGATTCCTCCAATGGTCTAGTTTTAAAAAATGTACAAGTTTGCTAGGTTTCTCTAGGTGCCGGCTGAACTAGGGCCCAAAATACACAGCTAGGTACATTGCAAAAAAGGTCCGTTTTCAGTGCAAAAATGTGATACATTGCATTTTGGGGCATTGCCTGTTGCGGGCACTTGGCCTACCCACACAAGCGAGGTACCATTTTTATTGGGAGATGTTGGAGAAGACCGAATAGTAAAAAAAGTGTTATTACCAATTTTCTTTCTCTGCATTTGCACTTTCCATATGTAAGACAGTGTGTAAGAAATATGTTATTTTGAGAAATCTCCTCCAATTCACATTCTAGTATGGGTATTCACAAATTCAGAGATGTGCAAATAACTTCTTCTAAAGTCTATATCTTTTGCCTCTTTTGGAAATACATAGGTTTCCTTGATATCTAGGTTTCACTCTTTATATTTTACCAAATGAACTGTACACCAGGTACACAATGAAAAACCATTGCAAGGTGCAGCTTAGTTATTGGCTCTGAGTACCTTGGGTTCTTCGTGAACATACAAGTCTTACATGTCTCCACAACCTGAAGGAAGTGACCAGATTAGGGCCACCCGGGTCACTCGCGACCACCTCTCAGCCTTCCATACAAATCTAGAGTCGGTCAGACAGTAGAGAATACAAACCAAAGTTATTTATGAGTCATACACTCGAGTGGAGTCCAGTCTGACCAGCCTCCTTAAATTGCTGTAGAGGGACTGATTCCCGCAAACATGGTAATACCAGATATATATTCCCAGCACCCCTAAAGACCCTCCCAGTCTGGAATTTTCCAGTCTGGGTGCTGATGAACAAAGGAGGTATAGAAGGACGAGCTACCATCTGAGATCGGGTACATGCTATCTTAGTTTCAAGGTTACTTTGCCCGTGCCCGTCTCTCTGAGAGTGGGAGCAGGGCTACCTACTGGGAAAGGTATGCAAGAACAGAACAATATATTCATTAGTGCAGTGAAGCACAACCTTGTATAATAAAGAGAAACAACTGAGGCTGCTTTCTGCTGAGGCAGACAGTATGAGACAGAAGCTTCATGTCAATCATAGTACAAAATAGCGGCTGAATACAGAATGGTGCAGCAAATGCTAACTTAACTCACACATTGCTATAAGGAGTCAGCTAGACACATTTTCAGTCCCACAAACCATAAGGGTACAGTAAATGTAACGCTGTACTGCTTTTGAAACTCTGCCATAGTTTGAAGTTAAAGATAAAAATGTAGACACAAATGGCTGTTTTTTTCAACAAAATGTCAATATTTTGTTATTTCAGTTGTTATTTGGTATAGGAAAACCGTGAAGGATCTACACAAATGACCCCTTGCTCAGAACGTTATCTACTTTTCAGAAATATATAGCTTTCCGGGATCCATCATGGGTTTTACACCCATTTCCACCCCTAACTGGAAAGAGGTTGAAAGCACAAAAAATAGGAAAATTGGGCTGTGTCTGAGTAAAATGCCAACACTTTGTTGAAAAATGTGTTATTCTGATTCAAGTCTGCCTGTTCTTGAAAGCTGGGAAGATGGTGATTTTAACACCCTAAACCCTTCATTGATGCCATTTTCAGGAAAGCTTTTTGCATTTTTCCCCAAAAACCCAAATTTAGCTGTATTTTGGCTAATATTTAAGTCCCCTCAAAGGGACTTCACAAACACTGGGTACTTTTAGAATTCCCAGGATATTGGGAAAAAAGGATGCAAATTTGGGGTGAATATCTTATGTGGACAAAAAGTTATGGTTGCCTAAGCACAAACTACCCCAAATAGACAAAAAAAGGTATAGCACGTGGTGAGTGAGGGGAAGAGGTGGGGAGACCTAGCAGTGAAGGGGTTAAACCAGTGGCGGCTATAGCGAACGGGGGTAGCGGGGTGGGGGAAGTTTGACACAAAAAAGAACACTTACTTTTTGCGGGTTGCCGTCTCTCCTCACCTCCGGCCACTCCTGACGCTGCCGTCTCTTCTCAGCTTCCGTTGAAAACAGGAAGCACCCAGGCTCTCTCCCCTAAGCCAATCAAAACGCTGCAATGCCATGTTGTGATTGGTCTGAGCTCTGTATTTCGGCGCTCAGACGGGACAGGGAGCATGTGCATGTTCCTCACCAGGCTGTGTAATGCAACCTGGTGGGGAACATTCAAAGTGCAAAGGACGGTTTGGCCGGCCCAAGATGGCCGGCCAAGCAGTCATGACCACTTAGTTGCAAACCACTACTCCCCCATGCCACAGCCTTGCCCTAACCCAGCTCCATAGTGAAAAATAAAAATATATTAACAAGGTTATTATCATTTCATGTTTCCTTTCTCCTGCTCTAAGCCTTTGGCTTAGCGGAGGAGCCGCCCCTGGGTTAAACTGATGTGGCACGGAAATTGTGTATTATTTAGATGAAAAGACAAATCATAATAAAATATAAGATACAAAACAGATAATGTATCAGTTTGATATAGGAACTTAACTAAGCTAAATAATACATCGAAGGTGGCAAGAGGAATTTAAAATGGAAAGTGTCATAGTCAAATGAACCAAAATACGGGTGCATATTTACTAAAGAGTTGCGTTGCCCTTGCGCCACGCAACGGGGTGCAAGAGTGATGCAACTCTTAAATTAGATTTATCAAGCCACACAAGGGCAAATTGCACAGCTTGATAAATCTCGAGTAACACTACGCAGCACAAATTGCTACATTGCATTTCTCTGCCCAGGGAGGTGTTCCACTGGGCAAATGTGGGTATTCCCACGCATCCACCCATGGATTTTGGTGCATTCCAAGATTTACCATTACTGGTAGACCTGGGAATGCGCCAAATGCTACGCCTCCCCAGGTGAGGCATTACGAGGAGAAATATCTTTATTTCTCCTTGTTACTTCCTCTTTCTATGTGTACTGCAGAATGGAGCACACATAGAAAGAGATAAATGCCTCAGACAATTGTTTGTGTGGAGGAAGGTGTCCTTTCCTGCACAAAAACAATCCCGCTTACTAGGAAGGCATCCTTGCACCATGGTGCAAGGGTGCCTGTGTTGGCGCTAGACAGCACATTGTGCCCCAGCACAGGGAAAAGACAGGAAAGCACCATATTATCTTAAATACAGTGAATTCCTCCTCATTTTCTATCACACAGCACAGCGAGGTGACTTATTGTACTGTTTGATTTTTTCATAAATATGCCCCTAAGCTTCAGGACAGGAGGCAGGCATGTTCAAGAGTCTAACTCAAGAGCTTAAAAATATGGGGGCTCCAATAGTAGAGTTTGATAACGGTCTTCCTCCAGCAAAGTAAGGCCAGGATATGCCAAGCTATCCGTAGACACAAATATATCAAACAGAATTCTCCAGAAACAACTTTTCTCCAACTCCCTCTGGATGCAGCCAATAAGATTGCACAGCCTTCTGGGAGCAAGTAGACTTCCTACGTTCTCATCCACAGACAAAGGAGCACACAGCTGCACGACCTTGAAATTATCGGTAGTCTGTTCCACATGGTACAGGAGGGTCTCTTGCATCCCCACACACCGCACAAATCACGACAAAGCTCAAATTAACTTTCCTAATCGAACATTTTTCTAAGCTAAATAATTCTCTGTTCCTCTGACTAACGAAAAAAATAGAAAGACAGATGTGAAACTGCATAGAAATCAACAGTAGGTCTTAAAGGAATATTTTGTGTGGCTCAGGCCTACGCGTTATCTGGCCAACGTTAAGAACCTACAGTTAAATGAATGCATAATCTTATAAGCAGTTCATTGAATATAGTACAGTTATGTAAATGTGGCTTGGTTACAATGATATGCTGGAACTTTTAACAACCCGATTAACATGTTAGCACATGGATAAACATATGATTAGTAAAATTATGAAGCACTAGAATTCTGCTCCTTCAATGCCATGGTCGGGGTGGCGTGCACTTTTGGACCAATGCCAGGGTTGCTTAAATCTGTGGTTGCGGCAAATTCCACGGGTGGATGCACAGGAACACCAATGCTCCATCTATGGAATGCCTACCACTATGAAATGTAATGCAGCGCAAGCCACTGTGTTGCATTTCGTTTCGTTATAAAGTCAGGCATAATGGGGCAGATCATCCTTTACATGGCTTACTTAAGCCTATGCCTTGCATCACCATGCACAACGCAAAAGGTTCATGTTAGAAATGGGGTCTCTATTTAACAGAGGTAGGTACCTTTGTCCAAATAGGGACCCTTACTTCTAGTCAGGGTAAGGGAGGTACACTCTTAAAATAACCCCTGCTCACCCCCTTGGTAGCTTGGCACGAGCAGACAGGCTTATCTCAGATGCAGTGTGTAACTCATTTGTGAACACAAACAGTAATACAGTGAAAACACTACAAATGGACACCGCACCAGTTTAGAAAAATAAGTAATCTTTATCTAAACCAAACAAGACCAAACAACAAAAATTCACAATCCAGTAATGACTTTCAAATAGTAGAAATAGTTCAGTTCTAAGCAAATTGCAGATGCAACACTTTTCACACAAAGTACCTTGGATGCGTCACGCACACAAACAAAAAGGGCCGCAGGAAAAGTAATGTGTTGGTTCCTTACACCCAGGGAAAGTGGTGCATCGGTTCCTTGCTCTGCGGGAGGTGATGCGTCTGTTCCCTACTGCTGCGCAGGGGAGGTGATGCGTCGGTTCCTTACCGGAGAGGAGGGGATGCGGCGGTTTCTTACTGCGTGGGAAGGTGATGCATCGGTTTCTTACTGCATCCCCCAACGATGCGACAGACCTGGCGCCTCGATGCGATGCGACAATCTTGGATGATGCATGGGTTGAAGCCGCACAGCAGGGCTTGCTTTGGAATCGGTGTTTCTGCTTTTGTGCAAGGAAGCGCAATGTTGACACTGTGAATCACAACAAAAAATTCCAATTTCATTTCAATACATTGAGATTAGTTTTTAATGCCTCGCGAGCCTGGCACTTTGTGCAGCACTATTTATACACTAGGTAACAGTCTCAAATACGTTTTAAGGAGGGAAGCTATACGTGACAGCCACAATGATAGAGAGCACCCACTCTCATGAAGGCAAAAGGGGCCCTCATGGGCTCACTCATGGTCACACTGTATAAGGAGACTTAAGCTCTCCATTGGGTCAGAGGGTCTCATAAGCTTCACTGTCTCCCCACAATTTTAAAATTGTTTGCATGAGATGATTACTGTATTTTGGAACATGCTTCTGACCTTTTACAGGGAAGAAATCCAAGATCATGTTGAAGCACCTTTCTGATCACAAATCATCAGAGAAAGGACACGGCTTGTGTGCAGTATGTTTTCTTCCAAGCAGAGCATGAAAAAGGCAAGTCACTTAGTAGCAATTTCATCTGCTTAATCTGCATCTTTTAGTTTCAAGCCGAGGGCAAGGGGCTGTAGCTGTGCCAAACCAGAGAAAATCTTCCCTCTTCCAAGGCAGGCACAGGAAAAGTGACAGTAATTGTGGATAAACCACCCCTTAAACCCTCCAGCCAACATCTTTGTAAAATGAGTGTGTGCGTAGTCAACTCACAAAAAGTTAGCATTGCCATCTATTGTGTTTGCAATAAAGAAAACAATTTGCTTTATCTCAAATATTACACAAGCAAATCACCATAAGCGTGTGGGAGTAAGCCAAATACCAGGAGCAGAGACCAGGACATGTGGCTGTGGTCCCAATGGCAGAGAAGATGGGGATCTTGAGAGATTACTCAGTATGTAATTGGCGTTCATCACATCTGATAGACAACATTGATAAATTTCAACAAGGTGTTAATGATTCAGCCAATGTAATGACACTAACAGCAGTGGTACCTGCAAAGGCAGCAGCCAGTCGAAAGAGTCTCGCGATGCTGTGCAGCAATTCACCCCCAGTCAAGGAGCCCTTGCAGAACATGGAGAAGTACCATCTGAGATCCTGCAGGTGGTTGCTGTAAAACAAGGAGGCAGATCTAGAGTGTTGGGAAAACAAGACGTTCAATAAGAGAAAAACAGCATTGAAGTACCTTCCTAATCTATGCACTGGAGAACTAGAGCATCCCTCCACACATCAGACGTGTACCCTCACCCTTGAAATTCAGAAAGGAGCTTAATAGTTCTTCATAAGCATCTTCTAGATAAGCACTCGATCTGCTTGCCCAGCCACTGGAGCAGCTACCAGAACCCCACCACTTGCTTACATTAATGCCATCCTTCGCCCCCCCTCCCACTTTCCCCTGCTGATCAGTCCTTCCTTAATCTACTGGTCCTCATTAGCCATTTTTAGGTTGAGCCTGGGCAGCGCATGTGCTGCTCTGAGGCCTGCTGTATTAGAGTATGGACTTGAAGCTCTGTCCACTCTCCGCCCATATTTCTCATTGGCTTGTGTCATTGTCCTTTGTAAATGCTGGCTTCTGAGGCTTGTTGGTCCCTCCTTAGTACCACCTTGTCTTCATTTGTAACCTCCCATGAGGACTGGCCCTTTTACCTCTGTTACACGGGATGTCGTATTTAGTTTGTAAGCACTATTTTCTTTAATGCGTTTCTTCTACTGCAGGTACGACATGCTTTCCAGCAACATTCAGCGCGCCGTGGTCGCTTTCACTTTCCAAGCAGCCCGGGAAAATGGCGGCTGCTTCTTTGAAATTAAATAGGTTTCGCATTCACCAGAGTTTGAGCTATTGGCATTGTAAATGACAATGTCTTTTATATAGGTATTATCAAAACAGATAAATAAAAGACATTGTCATTTACAATGCCAATAGCTTAATCTCTTGCAAATGCAAGACATATTGTATTGCAAATGCTGGTTTACCTATTGGCTCTTTTTGATGTCTCACTACAGACAACTTGAACTGTCTGTCGGGCGACTGTATTGTACACAATACTCAACAGAGCCAATCCTTGCTCAAGATTGGATGACTCATGCAAATCTCAGTTGCCTTGCTCTTTTTTGTTTTTTTCCTCCCTTTGTTTTTTGACCCCATGGAGATTTTTGGGGGGTTTGCCTTCGGTAGATTCGTCACTCTTCCAACTCCTAATGAATCATTGGATCTAATTAAACAAAGCCACGTTTATACACCAGTTTGCTTCCTTTCAGTGCAACCTGGTGGTTACTAGAAACACTTCAGCAGAAATGTGAAAGATACCTCTACATCGATCTTCACACTGAAGACTACTATAAACAAGAATTTTCGGTGCCGATTGATCTCGCTTATGAGTGAAGGTAAGCGCGACAGATTGCCATTGAGAATTCTTGTTAATACTTCTGGACTTATTCCACCAGATCCTCATGTAGCAATAGGTAGTCTGTCCATAGTGAATGGTTGTATGTCATTACAACGCATTCCGTTGCAACGCATGCCTTTACTACGCATGCGTTACAACGCGAATGCGTTACCACGAATAACATTTACCACAAAAATGCATTTACCACCCTTTTCGGTAAAGGCATTTGTGGTAAATGTTCTTTTTTTTTTTTTTATAATAGCCCTGTGCGACCCCCCCACCCCTTTTTCTTCTAATAAATTCCCCTCAATATTTAAATTTTTTCCCTGTGCGATTCCCCCACCCACAAACTCCCTTCGCTACAAGTCCCCTTTATTTATTCCTTAAACTAAATTCCCCCTTACCTCGCTAGGTCCTCTCCTCTGAAAGCTCTTCCGATCTGCGTTGCACGTCGTAAAGAGGAAGCGGAAGTGTCTTTCCGTTTCCTCTAACGACGGTACGACGCCGTTTGGCTCCAATCAGGTTTGGTTTTTTTGTGGGGGGGGGGGGGGGGGAAGACCCCCCAACCCCCTTTTAATATTGCCTTTACCACACATGCCTTTACTACGTATCTCGTAGTAAAGGTATGCGTGGTAAAGGCAATCATTGTAACCACGCCTGCGTTGTAATGCATGCGTGGTTACTGTTATGCGTGCAAACGGCCGCGTTGTAGTGGCCGTTTCCCATAGTGAATCACTGCAAGCCGTCCTGATCACTTACCATTTTAAATAGCAACAAACTAACACTAAACTATTTAGGAGACATTCCTGCACGCACAGACCGGTTCCTTGGCAAGAGTTTTCCGATTCTATGTTCGGGTCCATGCAGTCACTAAAGTTCACCTCCTCCTTCAATATCATGAAACAGAACTCCTTTATGAATTCTCCCCCTCCATGAACAATGCAAATCCCTGATATTTTATTTTTTCAGCTAATATTTTTCACCTCGATTCCTCTCAGAAAG
Organism: Triturus cristatus; assembly: GCF_964204655.1. Taxonomy (NCBI): domain Eukaryota; kingdom Metazoa; phylum Chordata; class Amphibia; order Caudata; family Salamandridae; genus Triturus; species Triturus cristatus. Next base: position 849,486,208 of record NC_140581.1, read on the forward strand.
GTCTCATGTCTTTATTTTTCTCCCCAATGTATGTATTGTGGCATTTTAAATATACCTTACACCTTTCTAGCAAGAAGCTCAGCTCATACCACTCTAGTCCCTACATAGTGTTATGTCATTTGCAAGCCTCCCTTTGCTCCCTTTGGCAATATCAGCCCGGTTTATTTTACCACATATTTTTTTTCAAATAGAAAATCAGCAGATCTGGATTCCCCCCTCCCCTTTTTCATTTCCACCAGTGTGGGGCATCGATATCCCACAGAGCATCTCTAACACACACACCGATTACACTCCTGTTTCTGCAACATTGCTCCTTCAGACTTCTACAAATTAAATTCTTTGCCCTATTTCCAGGGCTGTTCGTGATTCAGCGCCCCCTCGATCCACACAAGAGCCCCTACCCTGCCTCTTTTTACGCTCAAACATTGGTTCCAGACCTCTGTCTCAAATCACTGAAGGTCAAGAATGTTCTGCAGGCATGTTATGTTAATTTGAATTTGTTAAGCGCTTAATACTGAAAGGTCTCTAAGTGCTGCAAGAAGAACAGCGATGCTCCAGGCAGTTAGGTGACAGTTATGCCAAGGCTTCTGTGAAAAGAATGGTTTTTAGTTGTTTTCTGAAAGGGAGAAGGCGGCTTTCTGCGCGGAATTAGCTCTGCAGTTTAGTCCAAAGAGTGGGTAGGAGGGTGGAAAATGCTGGTCCTCCTTTGGTGACGTAGTTGAAACGAGGAGATTATAGGAAGCTTTCCGTGGAGGACCTTAGCGAGCGGCCTGGCACGTATTTCACAAGTCGTTGTTTGATGTACATGGGAGCCTGGCCATGAACGGCCTTGTGAATGATACAGAGGCCCTTAAATTTTGCCCTTTGTTTTATGGGCAGCCAATGGAGGCGTTGGAGGAGTGATGCTCGCGTGTGTCTAGGTAGTTTGAAGATGAGCCTGGCGGCATCATTCATAACAATCTGGAGTTTGCCCACTAGGGAGTCTGGTAGTCCAATATAGAGTGAGTTGGCATAATCAAGGCGGGCCAGGATCATGGCAGTAACAACTGTTCTCCTGGTGGAAAGAGAGGATAGGGGAGAGTCTCCTTAAAAAGCCTGAGTAGGCCCACGCAGGTACCAAAAACCACGGAAACTTGATTGGCCAATGTAAGCTTGGCATCCACTTTGATTCCCAGACCTTTAACCACTGGGACCGGGGCTGGTGTGTCGCCCAGCTACTGAGGCCAGTAGAGGGAGTTCCAGGTATTGTGAACATCCGTCATGGCTAGAACCTCGGTTTTGTCTGGATTAATCTTAAGTGAGTTGGCTGTCATCCAGTTGACCATGAATCGTAGAACCTCTTTCGCCCGGGAGTGAGCTTGAGTGGTGTTATCAATTTTCAGGATGATCTGTGTATCGTCTGCATAATTGAAAACTTGGCACTCCATAGCCGGGAGGGCATTAATTAGAGGACTGAGGTAAATATTAATTAGGAGGGGTGATAGCACTGTCCCTTGTGGGACTCCACAGGGAATAGGCCCCTTCTCTGAGACCCAGTCCCCCGTCTGAATTTTTTGGGTGCGGTTCGTCAAGAAGGAGGTGATCCATTGTATGACAGAACCCCCAATTCCAGTTGGAAATCTTTCTTGGAGTAGGGCGTGGTTGACCGTGTCGAATGCTGCAGACAGGTCAAGGAGGACCAGCACGCAAGGTTTTTTGTTGACCACAGATAGCCTGATGTCGTCAAGCACCGATAGCATCACCAATTCAGTGCTATGGTGAGCTCGGAAACCGGCTTGCCTGTCCCCAAGGAGGTGGTGATCCTCCAAGCACCTGGAAAGATTTTGTAAGACATGCTGCTCTAGGATTTTTGCGAGAAAGGGGAGTTGGGAGATGGGTCTGTAGTTTTTCATGTTGGATGTATCCGCCCCGGCCTTTTTGAGAAGGGGGATAATTCTGGCCTCCTTAAAGTAACTTGGGACCTCCCCAGTCTCCAGGGAAAAGTTCAGCAGGGCGAGGATTTCCTCCTCAATTTCTGGGAGAGCTAGGTTGATAATTCGGGGGGGGGGCAGGGATCGGCCGGTGAGCCAGATTTGATCTTCATGGTCAGGCGTCTGAGGGTTTCTAAGTCGAGGGCTTGGAAGGATGAGAGGATTTCTACTCTTTTTTCCGGAGAGGCCTCCTACATTGGGTGGTAGCTTGAATGGGGAATTATCAATCTCAGTCAGAATGTCCTGGATTTTATTGTAGAAGTATGAAAGAAAGTGATTGCATTGTTCTTGGTTGGAAGGTGTTGACAGTGATTGTTTTTGGCTTAGTTCTTTCAGGATTTTGAAAGTTTCTTTTTGTATATTGGTTGCTGCTACGATCCTGTTTTCGTAATAGTCCGCCTTCCTGCAGAGCAGCGCTTTTTTGTAGATGGCGATTTTTATTCTATACTCTGCTAGGGCCTGAGGTTCATAGTTTTTGCGCCACTGTCGTTCGTGATGACGGAGAATACGTTTTAAGGCCCTGAGTTCTTCCGTGAACCATGGGGCGCCTTTGCCTTTATTGCTAATTTTTATTTTCCTTTCTGGGGCGATTTTATTGATTGCAGAATGAAGCCGGCTGGAGATGGCTTCGGACCATTCATCAATGTCTGCTGTCTCTGGCTTCTTGGGAGGGCAATCTCAGAGGGAGCTTATTAGTGGCGGGCCCTCTATTTTTGACCATTTACGAACGTGTTTCCAGTCCGAGGGGGGGTTGAGCATTGCACTTGGTAAAAGGGAGTAGCAAATTAATACAGAAGTGGTCAGACCATGCGCAAGGGGTGATGTCTTTTAGTGTCGTGAGGGGGGGGTGGACCAGACCAGGTCTAGGGTGTGTCCTCGCTTGTGCGTGGGGGATGTTACTAGCTGGGAAAACCCAAGATTGGTGAATGTCTCCACCAGTTGTCGGGCCTGAGCCTCTTTGGGTTGTTGATCCCAGTGGAAGATGAAATTTCCTACCACTAGGAGTTGTTGGAAGCGAGAACAGAGATTGGATACACATTCTGTCAGGAGATCGATAAATTGTGGGGAGCATTTAGGAGGGCGATACACAATGGTGATAGTTATACTTGATGAGTGGTGACAGACCTTGATAGTCAGAGTGTCTGTCCCATCTAGAGTTTCACCAGACATTTTTTCCATGATTAGGTATTTTTTTAATAGGAATGCCACCCCACCTCCGCTTTTTCCCGCTGGTCTATTATGCCAGAAAGCCTCATAGCCATCGGGTAGAGCGGCCAGTATAGTGGGCCCGGATTCTTCATCCAGCCAGGTTTCAGTCAGGGCTAGTATATCTGGGGCCTCATCTTGTAGGAGCGTGAGGATTTCAATGGCGTGTTTTTGTAGTGAGCGAGTATTCAAGACCGAAAGTTTCAAGGTATCAATGCTGTTGGGAGGAAGGTGGCTCTCCCTTCTGAGGGATGAGGAGACCTCTCGAGTGCCGTTATTGTCTCGTTATTTAAGGGGCAAGGTCTGTGATTGAGAGATCTGAGTTTGATACTTGTGTAAGCCTACTGTAGGCCAGGGGGTCTGGCCCCTGGACCCCGTCGGGCGCAGACGGACCTGCCTTCGGCAAGCCAGCGGCGCGTCTGCTCCAGCATGTGACTTGTGCTCCCGTGACCCCTGGCTCCTCCCCACCATTCAGCCCTGCTGTGCAACAGCTGAAACCCTCACGGTCGCTAGACCACATGAGAGCGTGCGGGGGAGGAGAGGAGGACGTGAAATGCGTGAGTAGCGCGGCAAAGTAACAAAACACTCAAATGTATTAAAAGCTTTAAAATGCTTTAAAAGATTGCAGGTAGGTAAAAGACAGAGCTTACACAACACTGCGTGCACTGCCTGGGCTAGCGCGTCTTCTTTGACTGCGCGTCCGCTCCAGCGTGAGACTTTTGTGCTCCCGTGATCCCTGGCTCCTCCCCGCCAATCAGCCCTGCTGTGCAGCAGCTGACACCCTCACAGTCGCTAGACCACATGAGAGCGTGCGGGGGAAGAGAGCAGGACCGGCCAGGAGAGGAGGACGTGAAATGCGTGAGTAGCGCGGCAAAGTAACAAAACACTCAAATGTATTAAAAGCTTTCAAATGCCTAAAATGCTTTAAAAGATTGCAGGTAGTTAAAAGACAGAGCTTACACAACACTGCGTGCACTGCCTGGACTAGCAAGTCTTCTTTGACTTTGGCATACGAATCAAACACATCTTTACTGGACTATTTCTGATCTTTGCCCACAGCAACCATTTGCTCATACACCCTTCCCCCAAAATCCTCCTCTTCGCCACGATAGTTTCTTTAATCCCTCCATAACCCTTCGCATTAGCCAAACATTCTTTCACATTAGGACATTTCCTCCTAGTAGTAATTTAAAGCCCTAAAACCACCTACAATAAACAGCTGCATCTGACAACTTGACAAAAACATTCTACCATGTCCTCTCTTCTTCAGCCATCCATAACAACCAATCACAAATAGCATGTGCCATGCCCCACTATATGGCCTCTTGGACTAAGCGACAGTAGATCCCTCAATCGACTGGACTCACCCATGCATCTAACGGCGCAGATGTTTGGCACAGTCTTCAGCATTACCCAGGCTCCTAATTCAACCCTTCGTCCTGCTTTAACAAGACAATATAGTTATGTGAATTGTGATTCGCTATATAACAGTGCAACTAAAGCATCCAGTACTAAAATGGGCATTCGTTGGTTGTGGGGGGCAAGGGGTGGTCAGGTTTTAGGAAGGGCATTCAAGCTGTTGCACCGTGGATGGTAGGATCTGAGACGTATCATATATCGCAGAAAAAAAAACTCATTCTGCATTTCAGTACTGAAACAGGAAGAACATTGCGGTTGTAAGTATAAATTAAATATGATGTGGTCCCTAAAGAGGTACGTTTTTCTAAGCTCCTTATCGCAGATGAAAACCAATTGTTTTGTATAGTCAGTCATGTATTTCTCCACAGCCCAAAGTCTCCTGATTTAATATTATTTGAAGTATATGCTTACTCTATACATCTCATACTCCTAATTAGTGGTACAACCTTCGTTTCAGCAACATAATGCTACCTTTCCAGTTTAATGACATGTTCGTGGCAGCAGAATGCATTATGTATGCCAAGTAGAACACAGTACCCAATGACACGAGGAGTCACGTGCCCGGCAAGCAGGGGGATGACGCTGTTAATTATTCACGCCCTAGGGCAAATCTTCCTCTTGGATTCACACTGAAACGTGTTTTGTCAGACACCCTCGTTCGTGGAGAGACGCAGCACCAACCGCACATGGATACACAACCAGACAGTATTAATATTCCACTTGCAAGGACGCTTGTGACACATCCAGGTGTGCTGAAGTCAGTCAGGGGGAAAACGCCTTGTAGCGGTTCTGTTAACACAGGAGGCTAGTTATGTTAAAAGGAGAAAAGCAATGCGTACGTGTCTTTATTTCATTTTTTAAGTTAACTAATGTATTAGCATGTCTTTCTTAAAGTCTCGGAGTCTCATTTTAATTCATAAATTTTCAAGCCAACAATGTGGCATAAGTTCTCATAATTCGTTACTTCTTGTTTAAAAAATATAGATGTATATTGAAGTTTTCCACAGAGGAAGAAAAAATAACTAATATCCCCTATTTAGATCCACTGACCCCAGGTACCATAGGGTACACCAACCTTTAAACCAGTGGCGGATGACAGAGGTTGGGGGGGGGGGGGGGGGGGCGGCACGAGGGGGCGGGAGGCAGGGCGGGGCCGGAGCAGGGTGGGGAGGTAGTGGAGTATGTCATACGACAGCAAAGATGTAAGTAAGGAAATCAATAGATAAAACCACTTACCTTTCGCTCGCTGCATCGCAGAGGTAAGTGGTTTTATTTATTTCTCTACCTTAATCTTTGCGGTCGTATGTCGGACTCCACAACACCCCCACCCGAACCTCACCACCCTACAGCATTACCTGTGCAAGCCACCACTGCTTTAAACCCTGCTCCCATCTCCCCCCCCCCCCCCCCCCGAAATACTCCATCCTCCACAAGGACCACAACATCAATGTCTGCAATCAGCAAGAAACGAGCAATGGAGAAGAGAAATGCATCCAGTGTCAGATTAGAACAAAAGCACTCACTCCCTCATCATGACAACAGCCTGACAGGTAGTCAGGGGTGGTGCAGGTTCAATACCCTTAATGTTCGCAGTGGCGGCTCCCCGCTAAGGTGGTGCAGCGTCGCCCCACTGCTTTGCAGCAGTGAAATAAAGGAAAAATAAAATAACTAGGTTATTTTCATTTGATTTTTTTCCCTGCCACTGCAGCTCTGCGGGCTGGGTGGGGCTTCTCTGCTGATAGAGTAGGAGAGCGAGGAGTGGTTTTCACTCCCTAAGTGGGCATAAATGGTTGGCCGGCTGTCTCGGGCAGGCCAAACAGTCATGCGCACTTTGCATGTTCTCCACCCACGCTGTATTACAGCCTGGGTGGAGAACATGCCCAGGCTTCCATTGCCTGGCCGAGCGATGAACCACGGCGCTCAGACCAATCACAGCGTTGTGATTGGCTCAGGGGAGCCTCAGCCTGGGTGCTTCCCGTTCATGGAACACCAGTCCAGAGAGACAATAGAGAAGAGGTGTGGTGAGAGGGTGTTTTTTTTGCCTTCTTCACACCCCCCTTACTGCCGACCCTTGCCAAGCACCCACAGCACCCCAATCCATGCCAGATGCTCCTTAATGGTCAAGGGCAAGATAAGGCCGGTAGAGAGCTTTGTAGATGGTCCATCAGGAGTTTCCAAATGGTCCCAAACCTTTGACACATTTCTTGCAGGTCCTGATTCCATCCCTCAATGCCTATAAGTGACCAGTCTTCTGGACCAATTCGTAATGCTTTGTGCTTATGACATTTTCCAATTGGTTGCCAGTGTGGCTAATGTGAGAAGTTGGCCTGGCATATGCTGTTCCTAGTTATAGGGACACCTTGCACCAGTCCAATTCGACTCCTATTGATGATAGGTTTAAGACAACCTTTAAAGAAAGCTATCCTAGTAGTAGCTGTGGAGAGCAGCCTTCAGGCTAAGTCTTGAAGGAGTGTTAAGCTTATTGTTTTACCATAATAACCTCTTGAATAACCAAATGAAAGAGTAGCCCACACAGGTATATATATAAAATACATGTATTTATTCTAGACAGAATCCCACAGTCACTTTATGTGGCTAGTGGCAAAGTTACACTTCAAACAAGCATTTATAAACACAATAAATAGCACAGAAATCAATGGGCCCCAGGGGGGGACCAAACCATATACTAAAATAGTGGTATAAGAACCACGACAATTCTACAGGCAATGCCTAGGGCATTCAGGATCGCTGGCCCCTTCGGAGTCCACCCACAGTTAAGAGGAAGGGGACCCACGGGAGGCGTGTGCAGTGCGAGAAGTTGCTATCGGGATCGCAATGTTAGCCTATGGAGAATGTCGCGGTTGAATAATTAAGGTTTAAGGACACTTCTAACAACAGTACAAAGTTAAGACTTGAGACTTAAGGCTTTGGAGAGCCCACCACCACGGAAGTACCCAAGTACCACTGTTACCTGCCCCAGGGAAGCCGGGTGCATAGGTCGATTATGGTGTCGGGTCGCGGGCTGATTTTCTATGGAAAAGGAGTCCAAACTGCTGCTAGCTGGAAGTGTCGTTGAAGTCGTGATGATTAAAGTTGAAGAAAAGACAAAGATGAACCTGAAAGCAGAGGGGACAGAGTCTGGGTCACAGCACAGTGACCAGGGAGCTCACAGGAAGGAACTCGTGGATGTCGGGTGCTTCAGGTGTGGAAGGTACAGCTGGGCTCTGCAGTCACGGGCTCCGGGAGGCTTCAAGGAAGGCCAGCTTCTGGAGGGCGACTGTCCCACGTTGGCTGAGGGTCGCTGCGGTGTTAGTGTCCCGATTGGATCCACTAAGCATTGGCAACCGCAACCCACGCAAGATGAACAAAGCAGCTGCTGGTGCAGACCCACGAGGTCTGAGGGTGCTCTCTTTTGCAGAGAGCGTAGAGCAGGCCTGGAGCAACCAGGGGAACTCTTGGAAAAGAAGATTGTCCTCCGTCAGGGCCCACAAGTCGAGAGACAAGGGACCGCGGAAGGCAGCAAAATGGAGTGCGTAAAAGGGCTCCCACGGGCCACCGGAGCGGGCCAGGGAGCTGAGAGTCGGCACAAATGCTGCTTGATGGTTGGCTCAAGAATGGGCCAAAGCACAACTTCCCCACTGGTCGGGGTCGTGTGCTGGACAAGAGGTGGCCGGTGTCTCGAGGTATGCAGGGATCTCAACACCCACGTGGTTCAGGGTGCTCAGACTTGCTGGGCACACTCACAGGACGCTGGGATGCACTGGAGACCCACCTGGAGGTTGCTGGAAGGCGTCGAAGGTCGTGAGAGCAACGAAGTTCCAACCGGGTATCTTGTAGTCTTTTAGGTGCCTGCCAAGCAGGGGGATAACTCCTTTATCCCAAGGGAGATTTCTTCAGTCAGCTGGGCAGCAGCTCGTCGAAGGTCAGTTCTGTGAAGTCCTGTACGAATCTCAGGCTCTAGGGCAAAGTTATTCCCATATATCCCCAAGATTAGGGGATGGTCCAACAGAGAGCCTACCAATCAGAGTAGAGGCGGGAAAGGGTGGCTACACCCACTCCCCTTTGTGTGTTTCCCGCCTGGGCGAGGGGCAGGACGCCCCTAAACCGGTTCCAGGCGGTGTATGCAGAATTGGGGCTCTGCAGCTGCCTACGTGCAACTCTGAAAGGACATTTGGTGCACCCACCCTGTTCCAATCCACATATCCTGTCTGGGGAGGTGCTGGCACCTCCCTGCCACAGGAGCCCTATTGTCCAGATGGCGAGGCTGGGGTTTTCCCCAGCAACAGCCAGCCAGAGTCGTTTAGGTGGCGAACAGTAGCCATTTTGTGGTACATGTGCACTTTTAAATTGGTGTCCAAATTCTACCGCTTTTCCCATATCACCCTCCTAGCAAGGGGGAATCGTGCCCCCATGCCCATGGCTGGACTGGGGGTATGATTCCTTCATGTTTGACACCAAACACGATATGGTTCTGTGTAGCCATTCCTAAGTTACAGCGATGACGCAATAACTTATAATGCGGTTAAGAGTATATGGTATGGCTACACTACAAACAACCCAGTAACGATTTTACGAAGGTTGCAGAGAGGTCCTACTCACGTAGGGGTCCCCCCTCACACATACCTCAGCACCCAGCCCTGTAGGATTACCAGGGCCTGCCATAGGGGTGACCTATGAGAGTATATGTGTTGTATGGTATGGGACATAGGGTACCTACATCCCTGTAAGGGGTGCTAGCACCACCTTACCCAGGCTACAGTAGTGGCCTGGTGGTGTCAGTTTGGGTGGCTGTCCCAGGGTGGCACAATAAGTGCTGCAGCCCTGGTAGGCCTACTGGGGGACCCATGCCCTGGGTACCTAGGGTACCATCTACAAGGGACTGGTAGGGCATGCCCAGCATCCAATTGGTTGGTACCTAGGGTACTCACATAGTTTACCAGAGGAAGCAGATAGGCTGGGGTCCTGGATAGCAGGGCCACAGCCTGTCTAAAGTCATAAAAACAGTCAAAACATCAGCAAAAAGTTGGGGGCAACTATGCAGTCGATGCCACTCTCCTACACAACCCCCCCCCCCCCCAAACGCAGGGACATTAAACTAACCTTGACCAGTTGAGTCTTCATGTTCTAAGTGGAAATATCTGGAGAGGCCATCTGCATTGGCATGGTTGCTCCCAGGTCTATGTTCCACTGTATAGTCCATCCCCTGTAGGGAAATGGACCACCTGAGTAGTTTGGGGTTTTCACCCTTCATCTGTTTTAGCCATAGGAGGGGCTTATGGTCTGTCTGAACAATGAAGTGAGTACCAAACAAGTATGGCCTCAGCTTCTTCAGGGCCCAGACCACAGCAAAGGCCTCCCTCTCTATGGCTGACCAACGTTTCTCTCTGGGGGTCAACCTTCTGCTAATAAAAGCTACTGGTTGATCCTGGCCCTCCTCATTCAGTTGTGATAACACAGCACCTACCCCCACCTCTGAAGCATCAGTTTGAACTATGAATTCTTTGGAGTAGTTGGGGCTTTGGAGCCCTGGAGCAGAGCACATTGCCTGTTTAAGGTCATCAAAAGCTTTCTGACAGCTGACAGTCCACTGAACCTTTTTGGGCATCCTCTTGGAGGTGAGATCATTCAAGGGGGTCACTATGGATCCATATCCTTTCACAAATCTCCTATAATAACCAGTCAGGCCCAAGAAAGCTCGAACCTGAGTCTGGGTGGTTGGAGCAACCCAGTCCATGATGGTCTGGATTTTGCTCTGTAAAGGTTGAACCTGGCCTCCTCCTAAAAGGTGTCCCAGGTATACAACCTGACTCTGCCCTATCTGGCACTTAGTAGCCTTGATAGTGAGCCCAGCCTTCTGCAGGGCTTCTAAAACTTCTTGACAGGCAGACTGTCCCCAGTGTCCACTTCGTGAGTGCACCAGGTGGTCTGACTAGGAGTCCGAGAAAACATATGTCTGTAAGCTTGTAGAACCTGTCTACAGTCTGCTTGCTGCTGGTCAGTGAGGCTGCCTGACAAGGCTACTCCATCAACTGACCCATCGTCAGGGTTCTGAGAGAGCAGGTCTGGGAGAGGGTCACTCTCTTCCTCCTGTCCCTCATCTGTTGCCATGAGCAAGCCCATGTCAGCCCTGTCCACATATGCTTTCAATCTATTCACATGAAGTACCCGGTGGGGACTTCTGGGAGTGCCAAGGTCTACCAGGTAAGTAACCTCTCCCTTTTTCTCCAAAATGGTATGGGGTCCACTCCACTTATCTTGGAGAGCTGCTGGGGCCACTGGCTCCAACACCCATACCTTCTGTCCTGGCTGGTACACCACCAGGACAGCCTTTTGGTCATGCCAGGCTTTCTGTAATTCCTGACTTGCCTCCAGGTTTTTAGTTGCCTTCTTCATATACTCAGCCATCCGGGAGCGGAGACCAAGTACGTAGTCCACTATGTCCTGTTTAGGGGGTTTGAGAGGTTGCTCCCATCCCTCCTTCACTAGACAAAGTGGCCCTCTAACAGGATGGCCAAACAAAAGTTCAAAAGGGCTGTAGCCAACCCCCTTCTGTGGCACCTCTCTGTATGCAAAGAGAAGGCAGGGCAGAAGAACATCCCATTTTCGCCTAAGCTTTTCTGGTAGTCCTTTAATCATACCCTTTAAGGTCTTGTTGAACCTTTCAACAAGACCATTGCATTGAGGATGGTAAGGGGTGGTGAACTTGTAGTTGACACCACACTCCTTCCACATTGCCTTCAGGTAACTACTCATAAAGTTTGTACCTCTGTCAGACAATACCTCCTTAGGAAACCCCACCCTGGAGAAGACTCCAAGGAGGGCCCTTGCCACCACAGGAGCTGTGATGGTCCTAAGGGGAATAGCTTCTGGGTATCTAGTGGCATGATCCACTACCACTAAAATGAACCTGTGCCCAGATGCTGTTGGTGGGTCCAAGGGACCAACAATGTCAATCCCCACCCGCTCAAAGGGCACCCCCACCACAGGCAATGGTATCATGGGGGCCTTTGTGGATTTACCTGCCTTGCCACTTGCCTGGCAGGTAATGCAAGAGCTGCAAAAGCTCTTACAGTCTTCACTCATGTGGGGCCAATGAAAGTGTGGGACAATTCTGTCCCAAGTCTTATTTTGGCCCAGGTGTCCTGCTAAGGGGATATCATGGGCCAGTGTGAGCAGGAAGCTCCTAAACTTCTGAGGTATGACCAACCTCCTGGCTGCACCAGGCTTGGGGTCTCGACCCTCAGAGTAAAGGAGCCCTTCATCCCAATAAATCTTATGGGTCCCACTGGCATCCCCTGCAGCCTCAGCAGCAGCTTGCTGTCTGAGGGGTTCAAGAGTGGGGCAGCTCTGCTGCTCCAGGCTCAAGTCTGCCCTAGAAGGTCCCCCTGCCCCCAAGAACTCAACCTGATCAGGTTCCAGTTCCTCTGGGGCAGTTCCTTCTTCAGGAGCTAGATCCTCTTCTGCTAAAAGAGTCTCTACAGACTGATCCTGGGGGGAAGGCTCGGCCTTACCCCTGCTACTCCTCCTCTTGGAAGGCCCTTGGTCCATTTTTCCAGGATCCAAGGCCTGTTCAGTTCCTGTCAGCTTTGCTTTTGACCTTGTCAGGGCAAATACTTCTGCTGGTATACCCAACATTGCTGCATGGGTACTTAGCTCCACCTCAGCCCATGCTGAGGTCTCCGAATCATTCCCTAGTAAACATTCAACAGGTAGGTCTGCACTCACCACAACTTTCTTGAGGCCAGTTACCCCTCCCCAGGAGAAGTTCACAACAGCTAGAGCATGGTCTGTACTAACGTTGCTAGCATTGGTCACTTGGTATGTCTCTCCAAGTATGATCTGGTTAGGGTCTACAAGGTCCTTAGTCACCATAGTGACACTAGCCCCTGTATCCCTGTAAGCTAGTGACTCCCTTCCATTTATGGTTGGCTGTTGTCTGTATTTGCCCAGACCACTGGGGCTCACAAACAGGGACAAGTCCCCATCACAAACTAGAACAGCCTGAGTAGGAGTTCTGACTAGGCCAGATTCCTCTCCAGATCCCTTGGTCAACCCTACTATGCCCTTGTTCTGTGCACCAACACCTATAACTGTACTAGGGGGAACAGGAGCCTTAGGGGCAGGTGTGGTGTTTTTGGAGTCTTTGGCCTTATTACAGTCTGAAGTCCAATGGGTAGTCTGTTTACAGTACTTACACCATGGCTTCCTTGGTTGTTTGGGTTTGCTATTCTTGGTAGTCTCAGATGCTGCTTTTTGGGGGCCTGTTGAAGACTGCTGGTCTTTTCCCTTTTCCCCACCCTTGTCAGAGTTCTTGGCATCTTCTTTTTTAGTTGCACCTCCCAAGGGCTGGACCTTTTGCTTAATCCTGGTTCTGACCCATTTGTCTGCCTTCTTTCCCAATTCTTGGGGAGAGGTCAGATCAGAGTCAACCAGGTGCTGATGTAAGAGCTGGTTCTGACAATTGTTAAGGATCTGCTCCCTCATTATGAGATTGTATAATCCTGTATAATCATCTACTTTGCTGCCAGTTAACCAACCTTCCAGTGCCTTGGTTGCACAATCCACAAAGTCTACCCAATCCTGATTTTGTGCTTTCTGGGTGTCTCTGAACTTAAGTCTGTATTGATCAGTGGTTAAGCCAAACCCATCTATCAAAGCATCTTTCAAGATATAAGTCATCAGCATCCTCTTCTCTTACAGAGAGGAGCTTGTCTCTTCCTTTATCTGAAAAGGAGAGCCACAGGATTGCTGCCCACTGCTCTACTGGGACCCTCTGTACTCTACAGGCCCTTTCAAGAGCAGATATCCATTTGTGGATATCATCCCCATTCTGATAGGGGGGCACAATCTTGTGGAGGTTCCTATTGTCAGGGACTTTCTCTCTAACTCTAGGGGTTTCATTACTGCCACCAGGGATCTCTAGACCCCACTTTCTTGAAGCTTTCTGAAGCTCCAGGGTTTCCCTGTCCAATGCTAACTGTTCTCTTTTAAGCTCAAGCTTAGCCTGCTCAAATTTGATCAGTCTGCATTTCCTCTCATGAGAGGATTCTCTTCTCTGAGAAGAGGCAGAGGACCCTTTGGATCTCCTAGAATGGTTGGATCCCACTGAGGGGGATCTGTTCCTTCTTGGATCCACCACTCTCCTTTTAAGGGTGGAGGGAGTGCCTCTTGAGCCATCACCTCCATGCTGTGAGTGGTTTGTTTCTTCCAGGTCAGGATTTTCATCCTCTTCCTGTTCCTCATCAGAGTCCACTCTGGGAGTGTCCTCTTCTGAAGGATGCCCACCCACTCTGTCTGTCCCTCTGGACCCTATGGATTCCATAAAGTCTGCTATGAGCAGGATTTCCCTGAGACGTTGTGTGTTGGCACCTTTGTTTGTCTTCAGTTTTCTAAGGGTGCACATTTCCCTGAGCTCTGCAAAGGAGAAATTATCATACTTATCTACTGGGACCCTCTGGGGTCCTTCCATAGCCTTAGTGGCACCTGCACCTGAAGACATGTTTAGTGTAGTGATGTATCTACCTACACTAAGTGTGGCCTACTGAACCCTCTCTTGCGTTGTAGTCAAGGTGTGCTAAACCCTCTACACACAACTCCAAGTTCAGTAGAACTTATTGTATTCTAGCTTGAATTTATATGTACCTTTGGTACCTTGTGGCTTTCAATTTAGAAATTCAATTTGTTATCTGGTAAAACAATGGCAAGCTTGAATCCAACCGCTGCACACCAATGTGAGAAGTTGGCCTGGCATATGCTGTTCCTAGTTATAGGGACACCGTGCACCAGTCAAATTCGACTCCTATTGATGATAGGTTTAAGACAACCTTTAAAGAAAGCTATCCTAGTGGTAGCTGTGGAGAGCAGCCTTCAGGCTAAGTCTTGAAGGAGTGTTAAGCTTATTGTTTTACCATAATAACCTCTTGAATAACCAAATGAAAGAGTAGCCCACACAGGTATATATATAAAATATATGTATTTATTCTAGACAGAATCCCACAGTCACTTTATGTGGCTAGTGGCAAAGTTACACTTCAAACAAGCATTTATAAACACAATAAATAGCACAGAAATCAATGGGCCCCAGGGGGGGACCAAACCATATACTAAAATAGTGGTATAAGAACCACGACAATTCTACAGGCAATGCCTAGGGCATTCAGGATCGCTGGCCCCTTCGGAGTCCACCCACAGTTAAGAGGAAGGGGACCCACGGGAGGCGTGTGCAGTGCGAGAAGTTGCTATCGGGATCGCAATGTTAGCCTAAGGAGAATGTCGCGGTTGAATAATTAAGGTTTAAGGACACTTCTAACAACAGTACAAAGTTAAGACTTGAGACTTAAGGCTTTGGAGAGCCCACCACCACGGAAGTACCGAAGTACCACTGTTACCTGCCCCAGGGAAGCCGGGTGCATAGGTCGATTATGGTGTCGGGTCGCGGGCTGATTTTCTATGGAAAAGGAGTCCAAACTGCTGCTAGCTGGAAGTGTCGTTGAAGTCGTGAAGATTAAAGTTGAAGAAAAGACAAAGATGAACCTGAAAGCAGAGGGGACAGAGTCTGGGTCACAGCACAGTGACCAGGGAGCTCACAGGAAGGAACTCGTGAATGTCGGGTGCTTCAGGTGTGGAAGGTACAGCTGGGCTCTGCAGTCACGGGCTCCGGGAGGCTTCAAGGAAGGCCAGCTTCTGGAGAGCGAGTGTCCCACGTTGGCTGAGGGTCGCTGCGGTGTTAGTGTCCCAATTGGATCCACTAAGCATTGGCAACCGCAACCCAGGCAAGATGAACAAAGCAGCTGCTGGTGCAGACCCACGAGGTCTGAGGGTGCTCTCTTTTGCAGGGAGCGTAGAGCAGGCCTGGAGCAACCAGGGGAACTCTTGGAAAAGAAGATTGTCCTCCGTCAGGGCCCACAAGTTGAGAGACAAGGGACCGCAGAAGGCAGCAAAATGGAGTGCGTAAAAGGGCTCCCACGGGCCACCAGAGCGGGCCAGGGAGCTGAGAGTCGGCACAAATGCTGCTTGATGGTTGGCTCAAGAATGGGCCAAAGCACAACTTCCCCACTGGTCGGGGTCGTGTGCTGGACAAGAGGTGGCCGGTGTCTCGGGGTATGCAGGGATCTCGACACCCACGTGGTCCAGGGTGCTCAGACTTGCTGGGCACACTCACAGGACGCTGGGATGCACTGGAGACCCACCTGGAGGTTGCTGGAAGGCGTCGAAGGTCGTGAGAGCAACGAAGTTCCAACCGGGTATCTTGTAGTCTTTTAGGTGCCTGCCAAGCAGGGGGATAACTCCTTTATCCCAAGGGAGATTTCTTCAGTCAGCTGGGCAGCAGCTCGTCGAAGGTCAGTTCTGTGAAGTCCTGTACGAATCTCAGGCTCTAGGGCAAAGTTATTCCCATATATCCCCAAGATTAGGGGATGGTCCAACAGAGAGCCTTCTAATCAGAGTAGAGGCGGGAAAGGGTGGCTACACCCACTCCCCTTTGTGTGTTTCCCGCCTGGGCGAGGGGCAGGACGCCCCTGAACCGGTTCCAGGCGGTGTATGCAGAATTGGGGCTCTGCAGCTGCCTACGTGCAACTCTGAAAGGACATTTGGTGCACCCACCCTGTTCCAATCCACATATCCTGTCTGGGGAGGTGCTGGCACCTCCCTGCCACAGGAGCCCTATTGTCCAGATGGCGAGGCTGGGGTTTTCCCCAGCAACAGCCAGCCAGAGTCGTGTAGGTGGCGAACAGTAGCCATTTTGTGGTACATGTGCACTTTTAAATTGGTGTCCAAATTCTACCGCTTTTCCCATATCACCCTCCTAGCAAGGGGGAATCGTGCCCCCATGCCCATGGCTGGACTGGGGGTATGATTCCTTCATGTTTGACACCAAACACAATATGGTTCTGTGTAGCCATTCCTAAGTTACAGCGATGACGCAATAACTTATAATGCGGTTAAGAGTATATGGTATGGCTACACTACAAACAACCCAGTAACGATTTTACGAAGGTTGCAGAGAGGTCCTACTCACGTAGGGGTCCCCCCTCACACATACCTCAGCACCCAGCCCTGTAGGATTACCAGGGCCTGCCATAGGGGTGACCTATGAGAGTATATGTGTTGTATGGTATGGGACATAGGGTACCTACATCCCTGTAAGGGGTGCTAGCACCACCTTACCCAGGCTACAGTAGTGGCCTGGTGGTGTCAGTTTGGGTGGCTGTCCCAGGGTGGCACAATAAGTGCTGCAGCCCTGGTAGGCCTACTGGGGGACCCATGCCCTGGGTACCTAGGGTACCATCTACAAGGGACTGGTAGGGCATGCCCAGCATCCAATTGGTTGGTACCTAGGGTACTCACATAGTTTACCAGAGGAAGCAGATAGGCTGGGGTCCTGGATAGCAGGGCCACAGCCTGGCTAAAGTCATAAAAACAGTCAAAACATCAGCAAAAAGTTGGGGGCAACTATGCAGTCGATGCCACTCTCCTACAGCTAATATATGTAAAAAAGAAATTACGATCTAAGTATGCTGTGTAAGGCCTTCCCACTGTGAGGATACCCGCCTCCTTGCTATGTGAATCCACTGACAGTTGAGAATATCGATCTTTCTTTTCCCCCCCTTCGCCCCAAATTCCGGTTTACTTTCTTGAAACAATTTAATGATTTGTTTTTCAAACAAGTCAACCTTTCAAAGGAAGGACCATTCTGAAATCAAAACCTCTCAAGCTGCCTACTATGATGCAAAAATCAACCACACCACTAACTCCCCGCATGAAATATTTCAGGTCAAGCCCACTTCTAACGGCTCCACCCCTGAACCGTCAGTACCCAGGTGCGATGATCTTGGCAGATGTGTTTTTCAAAAAATTAACGACATCTACCTAACTTTTCAAGATTCTGCTAACAAAAGCCCCACTCCCATGAGAGACAATCCGGAAAAAAGGAATAACATCCTTTCAGTAATTCCCAACATGGCATTAGATTGCTTAGCAGCTCTTTATGGCAAAGTAAAATCAGGCTCCCCACTCGATCCTGCCCCACCACATATCCTAGCCAAAGCAGCAGGACATGTCTTCCCTACTGTATTAGAATTGCTAAATCACTCATTAGCAAAGGGAATAGTACTCTTTGCATGGAAGCATGCCAAAGTAAAAGCCTTAAAAAGCCTACCCTGGACCTCCTTTGTCTAAAAAATTACAGACCGATCTCACTGCTTCCTGGTCTGAGCAAAATACTTTTAACACAGGTTACCCAGTCCCTCTCAGAATTCCAACAAATTGATAACATTCTACACCCAACCCAAACAGGGTTTCGCCCTAGGTGAAGCATGGAAACCACCCTTTTGGCAGTAGTGGAGGAATCAAATAAGCTGCTGGATCCTCATCCTTAACCCAAGCACTGCCTTTGGCACTGTTAATTATGACATTCTTAACAAAAGAATTTCCAGTGCAGTAATCTCTAGACTGGCCCTGGGCAGGCTCAACTCTTTCCTCAGAGACAGAACCTTCCAGATCTTCGATGGACCCTGTACCTCCGACATATTTCCTCTGAGCTGTGGAGTACCACAGGCCTCTTCTTTAAGCCCCATGATATTCAACGTATATATGCACGCTCTGGCAGACATTGTATCGCCATCTGGGATCTCCATTATCTCATACATTCATGAACCCTGGCAAGACCGAGCTAATGCTGATAGGTAAAGCAACTGTCAGCTGGTCAGATGACTGGTGGCCGGCTGAATTGAGAGTTGTCCCTACCCAGACAAAAAAAAAATCTGGGTCTAAAATTAGATCAGGCTCCATCTATGAGGGACCACATAGCTGCGATTACGAGCTCTTGCTATTATAGCCTGCGTTTGTTGCGTAAAATTCTTCCTTTTCTGCCCACTATCCATCGTAAAACCTTGATCCAGGCAATGGTCATCAGTCACCTGGACTATGGCAATGCCCTACTGGCCGGGGTAGGAGAGACCTTGTTGAGTAAACTCCAGGTCATCCAAAATACGGCAGCTAGGATGGTATTGAACCGCCCAGCAGGTTCCGCATCGGTCCCTTTGCTTCGAGAACTCCACTGGCTATCAGTGAGGAAAAGATAGTTTAAGATCTGCTGCCTTACGTATTCGGCACTCAGTGGTAGAGGCCCTAGATATCTTCAAAAGCGACTTGTTAAGCATGCTCCTATTAGAAATCTGCGGTCTGGTGCGCGGGCTCTTCTACAAGTGCCACGTATCAGGTTATGCCGCTCTGGAGGAAAGTCCTTTTCATATTTGGCGCCCAGATACTGGAATGAGCTTCCAGACTTTCTTCGTAGAATTACAGTGTATACCACCTTTAGGAAACAACTGAAAGCCTTCCTTTTTTAAGCAAACATCACCTGTTCCCTTCCAGTCTTTTGGGATGACTTTAGCAAGCACCGAGATGCCCCCGGGTGAGTCGTGCGCTATAGAAGTTCTAACATAACATACCCAACTGGTTTTTATCTCCAACTTCTGAACAGGATCCCCCAATCTCCCTCTTTGACCCCTGTCTAGAGAGTTGCCAGTTGGATGAACAAGCCCAGTCTCAAGTCAAATAGGGATAAGATCGAACTGATACTAGGAAACAGCATCACTGCCCACTTGAGACTGGGCTGGCCAGACTGCCTGGGTTCGCCTCCCTCCCCCAAGACGGTTATAATAAGTCTGGGAGGATGGCTTGACAAATCTTTGTCTATGGAAGCCCGGGCTACAAAGCTCTTGGCCAGCTGTCATGGCATTCTTAAACTGCTCTGTTAAATCCTGTACTTACTCCCCTCGCTCTCGAGAAAGCTTGTGGTCCATGCGTTGATTCTTTCCCACCTCGACTGTGAAAACTCAGTCAACCTGGGAGCTCCAAAATCAGTTGCCAGAAACTCCAAGTAGTACAGATTTTTGCAGTCCAGACTCTGCTGAATATCCCCAGGTATAACTCAGCCAGACAGGCCTTAGAATACCTCCACTGGCTACCAATTGCTAAGAGGATCAAATTCAAAGCCCTCTGCATAGCCCACAGGGCCCTGTTCGACAACACCCCCCCATTTCGCGACCTCTGATTTCTTACTAAACTCCTGGTAGAACCCATAGATGATCCGATGGGCAGTGGTCCCCATCATCCAAAAGACGAGAAGTGGGGGGGAAGGTCCTTCAGCTAGAATGTGGCCTAGCTATGGAACGCCTTCACACACACACTTTGCGGGCAACTGACAAATGGTCTTTTCAGAAACATTTAAAACATGTCTATTTGAAAATATACCTCCCTAGAGCACGTGGTTTAGTCTATGTTGCACTGATAGTGCTGGGATACCCATGGGCAGCTATGCGCGCTCTATAAATGCTGCATAGGATAGAATCACCCTTCTGCCAAGCGGCAAATTGCTTCTCATCTAAGGCGGGCTGAAGTCAAGGTTACCAGGTCATGAGCGTCCCGATCTAATTATCCAATCTCATACCCCTAGTGCTTAGTGCTGGATGCATAATGCCTAAACAAAAGGCAACCGCCGGTTGAGCCTATCTAGGCAGCCACAGGACCGTAATGGGGTCTCTCAAATATCCTCCATTTCATAAAGGCCCAATGTTTCTCTGGTTTCCTAAGAGATCATTCAAAAGCTACTCTTAATTGTGCTGCATATAACATTTTTCTAAACCCGAAACATTCAGCCCAGCTGATTTATGTCTGCTTTGAAAAACCTTTCTAGAGATCCATGGTTATCCCTCTGCCAAATAAATTTGTCACACTCCATCTGCAACAAGGATGTTTGACTGGGTAAGTGCCACTAGTAGGGCCTGGAATAAATACACTAGCCACAGCAGTATGTTCAGTTTTAACGCAGCCATAGCCACAGCAGTATGTTCAGTTTTAACGCAGCCATTCTACCCATCCAGGAGATATAGCGGTAGCCCCATCTACATAAATCATTCCTAATAGTTTTTATAGGTTTGGAGTGATTAGCCACATATAGAGACTGTATCATTGGTGTTACTTAAACATTGCCCTTTGCACATTGGACAGGTGTTGCAAAATTGAGTGTATTCCTAACTGCCTGGTTAATTACAATAGCCATCTCAGACTTGGAAAGAATAACTCAACATTACAAAGAATAACTCAAAATCCACAGCCCCCCCCCCCCCCAACAAAGAAATCAATCAAGTATATGCATTACAGGGGTATGGAACATATTGGGTCTGTCAGCTTTCTGAGAATGTTATCTGCAAATATATGGACCTTGTGGAAGAATCCTCCAAAATCCACATCTATAATTTGTTGCGTTTGCCTTATTAGCTGTTACAACAAACAAATGATGGACGGAATGCTGACAATGCAGACATTCTCCCCCAGTCAAGAGATCTGGGTTAAATCCATCGTTCTTTTGCCCACTACGCCACCCCAGTTCAGACATGGCCATATGCAAATCAGTCTTGACCCTGTGCCTCATGGGAACAGTCCAGCCCGAACTGCCAAGCCATGTCTTCCCTGGACCGGAATCAAGCATCCTAGGACCGGTTTCTGGCTATCAGCCGTCATCAGCCAGGATAGCTTGACTCCAGTGGCGTAGTGAGCACGGGTCCCACGTCTGGGAATACCCATCCCACTTAGGGCGAAAAGCGTTACAACAAACAAATGGACGGAATGCTGACAATGCAGACATTCTCCCCCAGTCAAGAGATCTGGGTAATATGCATAATGACCATGTCTGAACTGGGGTGGCAGAGTGGGCTAAAGAACGGTGATGGATCAAACCCAGATCTGTTGACTGGGTGTGAGTGTTTGATTGGTTCTGATGCTCCGTCCATCACCACCCCCTTTTGTACCGCTTTGTTCGCCATAAGTTGGCAGGGTATGCTCAGACGTGAGTCCCTTCCTCACTTTGCCACTGGATTCAAGCAAGCCTGGCTGAAGACGGCTGAAATGCCAGAAACCGGTCCTAGGAAGCTTGTTTCCGGTCCAGGGAAGACATGGCTTGGCAGTTCGGGCTGGACTGTTCCCATGAGGCACAGGGTCAGACTGATTTGCATATGACCATGTCTGAACTGGGGTGGCAGAGTGGGCTAAAGAACGGTGATGGATCAAACCCAGATCTGTTGACTGGGTGTGAGTGTTTGATTGGTTCTGATGCTCCGTCCATCACCACCCCCTTTTGTACCGCTTTGTTCGCCATAAGTTGGCAGGGTATGCTCAGACGTGAGTCCCTTGCTCACTTTGCCACTGGATTCAAGCAAGCCTGGCTGAAGACGGCTGAAATGCCAGAAACCGGTCCTAGGAAGCTTGTTTCCGGTCCAGGGAAGACATGGCTTGGCAGTTCGGGCTGGACTGTTCCCATGAGGCACAGGGTCAGACTGATTTGCATATGACCATGTCTGAACTGGGGTGGCAGAGTGGGCTAAAGAACGGTGATGGATCAAACCCAGATCTGTTGACTGGGTGTGAGTGTTTGATTGGTTCTGATGCTCTGTCCATCACCACCCCCTTCTGTACCGCTTTGTTCGCCATAAGTTGGCAGGGTATGCTCAGACGTGAGTCCCTTGCTCACTTTGCCACTGGATTCAAGCAAGCCTGGCTGAAGACGGCTGAAATGCCAGAAACCGGTCCTAGGAAGCTTGTTTCCGGTCCAGGGAAGACATGGCTTGGCAGTTCGGGCTGGACTGTTCCCATGAGGCACAGGATCAGACTGATTTGCATATGACCATGTCTGAACTGGGGTGGCAGAGTGGGCTAAAGAACGGTGATGGATCAAACCCAGATCTGTTGACCGGGTGTGAGTGTTTGATTGGTTCTGATGCTCCGTCCATCACCACCCCCTTTTGTACCGCTTTGTTCGCCATAAGTTGGCAGGGTATGCTAAGACGTGAGTCCCTTGCTCACTTTGCCACTGGATTCAAGCAAGCCTGGCTGAAGACGGCTGAAATGCCAGAAACCGGTCCTAGGAAGCTTGTTTCCGGTCCAGGGAAGACATGGCTTGGCAGTTCGGGCTGGACTGTTCCCATGAGGCACAGGGTCAGACTGATTTGCATATGACCATGTCTGAACTGGGGTGGCAGAGTGGGCTAAAGAACGTGATGGATCAAACCCAGATCTGTTGACTGGGTGTGAGTGTTTGATTGGTTCTGATGCTCCGTCCATCACCACCCCCTTTTGTACTGCCTTATTAGCTGGGCCAGAGGCTCAACTAATAATGTGAACAAAAGGGGAAGACAACGTACACCTGTGTCTCGTAGTACATTTTGTATCTCTGATCTGTCCCCATTAACCACACTGCATGCTGGATATCCTGATCAAATATAGGTTTGATTATAGGAACCCAATATGCTTTTTCAGCATTAAATGCCTTTGATTAATAAAGGCATTGAGCACATATTGAACTCATTGAAGCGGCGCACCTTCTAATATCAAACGCCTGTCTCTTCCTAATAAAAGCGGAGTGGTCTGTTTCCAGCAGGAAGGGAATCCATTTTTTCCAACCCTTTGTCAACAACCTTCCAGTACATTTTAAAATCTGTATAAAGTGGGGAAATAGATCTACACGAAGAGCATTGCTCTGGTAGTTTCCCTACTTTGTGGAGCAGTGTAGGTTCACTTGCCCTGTAGTGCCCAGAACTGCCTTAATCTTGCAAAGAGCTCTAAAACCCAATAAATCGAGGGGCGAGTAATGAGCTCAAACGCTTGTAAAAAGAGTTTGTTTGGCACCAGGACCCAGTATCTTACGGGGTGGGGTGGGGCGGGGGTCTTTAATCCCCACTTCTACCTCTACAAGTGCATTCTTACCTTACAGCTCATCCCTCGTGTCAAGAGTTAGTCTAGGCAATTGGATGGACTCAAAGTTGCAAATCCTCCAGGCATCTGGGCTTTGGGTACTATAGGTCGCTATGGAAAGCACACAATCCATCCCTCTTCGATCTTTCCAAGATCAATAATGCTCCATTACTGAAAGGGACACTTGCTATTCTATATTATAATTTTGTGAGATGGAGCCTAGCAGCCAAAAGCTTATCTGCCTTGTTGACTTTGATAAACTGCCTTTTTTGGAAAGCAATAGTTTTATCTGTTTCTCAATTATGTCACCTTCCTCAATAATGTAAACGATTTTTGATGGGGGGTTCTTTCGCTTTCCATTCCTTCTCTTGTCGTGTCTTTGTGATTGCCTGATTATGGCACTGATTTTCCCATATCACAATTAATTTAATATGTAGGAAAGCCTAAACGTGTCCAAATTAAACATTCAGAGATTTAGAGTCTGGTAAGTTATTATCCAAAAACTCTTGGATCTGGTCTTTTAGATCTTGCTCATAAAGTACGGCAGATAAGTGGTGTGCAATCCGATATTGTGATGAGCCCGGTCTATTGTAATTGAATGAATAATTATTGGTTTAACACTCCAGTGGAACTCCATCATGGAGTATGGGAGTAAAAGGAGTACTCTATTCAGAGAATGGAATTTCAGCCGCATGTCTAGAAGACATATATAAGAGATTTGTGCTTTAAGTGATCGGAACATAGCACCACTGATATCTATTAAAGTGGTATATGTTATCTATATTGTGGACCAGGTTATAATCCTCTACCCATGTCAATTCACCACCAGCCCCATCTTTAATGCATCAAGCACCCATGCCAGGTGAAGCTCCTGCTGTGTATTAGGGACATATGAACTCATTATAGTAACCGAACAGTTAAGTTTGCCTATTGGAATTGCAGATCTTCCCTCCTTCTGCCCTAATAATGTTTATTACCAGGTGGTTGTGAAAAGCCAGCATGATCCCTGTAAGAAATTGGGTTATTGGTGGAGGGGAATGACAGCACCACTCAAAAAATGACCACAATAAGGTGTTGGCGCAGCTCTGCAAAACAAGGACTAATCATCTGCTATCCAAAAGCTATCCGAAAAATACATTTAGTAGTCAGAGAGGAGTGTTCACCTTCAGGGTAGTTCCAACCCTAAGATGGGCTACCTGAAGTGAAGATTACATTTCAGTCTGTACCCACACAGAGATTAGGAGGTAACACCAAGTATATCTCCCAATATAAGAACCTTTAACACACGAAACTATTTGCTGCGGCATAAGAGTTATTAATAATTGAAAGAAAATTACCTGTCACTGTGATTTGAGGTGGAACAGTGGTGTACATCCAGCACTACAATTCCCATAATCCTGCGAATACCAATAGGTTCAGACCTTCACGGATGTCATGGCGTAGACGTCTTCTGCTGAATACGGGTCGTTGAAGTAGCACTCTTGCACAGCAGCCTACTTCCCGCAATGCAACATTGAAGGGGGCACCTGTAGGTGCAGTGGAAGCGCTGACCTTCTGACGAAGTAAATTGCAAATGGTGCGATTTTAATTACGGCCCGACAGAGCCTAGTGTGGTCATTTAAGTGCAGCCTCGAACAGCTCGTTCACGGCATGGCAATTGTGGTGGGCTTAGACACTACCTAATTTTTGTACTTTGTCTGCGGGATCCTTAAATTGTGAAGTGGTTTATATCACATATATATTGGTTCCGTCAGTACTCACCATCGAGTTGCCATAACTTTTAACGAAATACACTACAATGTTTATACCGGTCCATACACGGCGACTTCTGAGTGATATCCAGACTGGCAAACTCAATTGATGTAAATGCAAATCTCTTAATTCGTTGTGGTCTAAACTTGTCAAATAGGCTAGATTAAATGGGTAATTAAACGAATTAATGTTACTAATTGGCTGATGCTTTGGACTACGGTGTCAGTAAACCGACTATAAGACATGAAATTAAGTATAGAAACATTACGGTATAGTGTGTACTAATCAGAGTAAAAAAACGTCAACAAATGTTATCACCGAGGCTGTCGGATGATGTAATATATAAAATGTGGATGCTGTTGGCACTGAACAACACAAAAGGGGTTATACATATGGACTCCCAGTATGTTTGGGATACACATAGACGGTATGAGCATGTTATACACTCTATATTGAGACTGAGATGAATGACAAAAAAACTGGCATAACTGGCTCCTCTGGTCAGCACTATTCATACATGTGTCACTAAAGGAATGCTACAGTGGTATTGGTAAAATTGCGCTCGTTCTCCTCTCTGTGCTAATTGTCTTTCATCACTAGAGTGCGACTACGAAGGCTGTGCCCCACACAATATACCATGAAGTCCGTAGTATAGCATACCTCGGGTAACTTATTTACCATAATATTTTGTATTGAATGCGTTTGGGATGACTAAATTTAAACAAACTGGCCGAATCTGCTACCAGAGATACTGGGCAACATTGAGGACTCCATTGAAGTATCATCCTACAGTTCTGGCTAGCAATTGTGCCATTTATGAAGTAACCATTGTGATCTCAGGATACTTGTGTAAAAAAAAATAATAAAAAAAAAGCCACAGTTCATGATTTTAATATATCACGATGGATTGATTTCCCAATTACTGACAACAGATAAGGGGGGGGGGGGGACACACATCTGCCCAGTATTGCCTAATCAGTAAGATTTGTGTAGAGTAAATCTAAAATGGTGAAAGTCAAATATTCCAAAATTTGAAATACATTCTTTTCAGTGTTGATTGAGAACGTGAAGGAGTGTATCATTGATTGCCATCATTTCCTTTCCCTTCTTTCAATTTGTATATTTCCTTAGGTGGTGCAAATCGCACGAGGGAGCTGACAAGGGTGGAGTATTTTTCCATGCATGTACAGTGTGTCTACATCACTAACTATAATTATTTTTGACCCCGAAGAAGGCCATAGACCTTTTATGCTAGCATTGTTGTTGAAACATGTTGGTAACAAAATAATTAACCAGGGGTTAAGTGATTCATTGGTTTTCACGCTATAATCCAGCTTTTGATTTTTTTAAACATACCAGAGGTACTCTTTATTAAAGTAGGTTTTGGGTATACCTCTAGGTATTTTTAACAACTTATTTTCCTGCCAAATCAACAGTACCTTAGACTTTATCCTGGCAACAGATTTCTAAGAACTCCCAGGGTTATGAATAGCTGCCCTCAGTTGAGTCCGCTGCGGTGGCACTGTTCCTACTCCAGCGTGAGGGAGCATCAAATGATGAAGTATGCCTTGATAAGTTAAAGGTGAGCCGACCTCTCAAAAATCTTTTGATGAGCCTCTCCAAAAGAAGTCCTAATTTCTAAATGGGTAACAAGGACATGACATTTCAGAGTCTACCATCTTTGTGATGGCAAACTTTGGAATCTCTGGGATAGGGTTATGCACCCTTCCCACAGGAAGTGGTAATATAGGGATGCAGTGACCCCAGCAGTAGGTAGCCCATGGGCTACTATCCTACATTTCCCTAGCACCCCTAATTCTAGTACTTGGGAGAGCCCTTGGCACCAGGAAATCAGATCTTGCTGACCCAAAAGAAGCACTGAAGAGCCGCAAAAAGCGAGAACTAAGGAAGAAGCAACTGACTTGGTGCCAACCCTGTTGGCCTATTAGCCTATTCCAGACAATTGCCCAACAATTAACTTGCCTTGTAAGCTGCCTGTGCCTCCAAGAGTCTGCAAGGACTGCCAGCACTTGTAAAAAGACTGAGGAACACCTGTGGAGCAGGGGATCTGTTCCCCTGCACGCTGCAGGGACCAAAGAAAGAACTGTGTAGACTACAAAACCATGTAAACAGGACACCAGCCAGTACCACCTCACACGTTGCTTCTAGTCAGAGTTGAAGGGGACCAATGGGGCCAGTGTGGTCCTCCAGAGAAGAAGCCCACCTGGGGTTTGCCAGGAGGGGATTCCTCAACACCACCTACAGCCTCTGTGTACAGCCCAGCCTGACTGAGTGTCTCCAGTGAAGAAAACCCAATGCTTGAAAGCACCTCTGCACCCATCCCCCCTGGCCCATGGGGAAGGGGTCCAAAGGTGTCCCCGAACATTGCAAGTCCCCCCCCCCCCCCCCCCCCCCCCCCCCCCCCCTCAGACTGGTCTCCCAGTCCAAACCTACAGCCTCTTATCAACTGAGCCCATCACCATAGGATAACATTGGGCACCTGATGCTGAAAAGCACCTCTGCACCCGGCCATCCGACAGGACCTGTTGGTGCTGCCATGGACCTTGCCCCATACTTACCTTAAGTACAGGAGATTGATCCCATAAGTCGCTTTGAAGTGCCCAAATGCAGTACATGTTTACCCCCATGAGATAAAATTGGCCACCCAACACTGAAAAGCACATCTGCAACCGGGTGACCCAGATGTGAACTGTTGGTGCAGTCTTGGACTTTGCCCCATACTTACCTTAAGTCCACGAGTTTGCCCCCGTAAGTTGCTGTGAAGTACCTGTATGCAGAGTATGTCTTTCCTCTGTAGATAACATCACTGCTTCAGAAGTTGCACTAAGTGTCCAGTTTTAAAAACTGTCAAAATTCATAACTCGAAACGTACTTGTGTGATTTTGATGATCTTGGTACTTAGTTATATTTATAAAGATTAGTGTTTTTATAAATTGGTCTAGATCTTATTGAGTCAGGTGCATTTTTTATTGACTGTGTGTATAACAGGTGTCTAACACTCCTCTCTGATAAGCCCAAGTCTGCTCGACCACACTACCCCCTAGAAGAGCACCTAGGATTGCTAAAGCAAGCCCCTGTCCACTAGTAAGGGATACCTAGACTCTTTATACAGTATACCAAAAAGAGATGTACCGTGCAAAGACCCAGCTTCCTACGAGGAGCAGGTTTGATGCCGCAG
Source organism: Triturus cristatus (assembly GCF_964204655.1). Lineage (NCBI taxonomy): Eukaryota > Metazoa > Chordata > Amphibia > Caudata > Salamandridae > Triturus > Triturus cristatus. Next base: position 849,514,504 of record NC_140581.1, read on the forward strand.
AAGGTAAATGCTGTAGCGCAAAGAACCAGTAATTGCTGGAAATTTGCATCAGGGGATGACGAGGAGGCAGGTCTTACTGGAGCTTCGTGTTTGAGGTCTATCGCTGTTGTAGTGAAGAGCAGGTCCCACTGGAGCCTAGCGTTGGCGGTTGATTCTTGGCACAAAGAAGTCACTTCTCAGTCATGAGGAGACAAAAAGATCTGTACCTTCACCTGTTCTTCTTGGAGGATAAACTCGGATGCCAGCCAAAGGTCCAGGATTAGGAAGGCACCTCTCAGGGATCAGGACTCAATGCAGCAGAGTCCAGCAGCAGGGCTCAGGCAGGTCCAGTTGGTGCAGGGAGTCCTCTAAAAGCATGTTGAGTCTCCTTAGCTCACACAGGTTAGTCAACAGATCCTTGAAGTCAGTTCTGAGGAACCAGGGCTCAAGGCAAGCAGGTCCAATGTACCTTCTTCAGACAGCAGCACAGTTCTTCTGAATCTTCCACAAGCCCAGGAATATTCTTATGAGAGGTTGCAAATGTTCAACTTTTATACCTGGTGCCAAATCTAGTGTGGTAAATTCCCTGGCCTACCCGCTAAACTGGTTCTGGTCAGATCTTCCTATGGGTTTGGCTCCAAACAGTCTAGGGTGACAAAGGCAAGGAGCAGGCCTGGTGTCTGGTTTTTGTGTGTGCTGCAGGCAGTGACCTTTGAAGGGCACAATATTTCCTGACCATACAGTCCGTAAGACCTGCTCCATCCACAACTAGCTTCTTTTGTTTCTCTGGGTGCAATACACAAAACATGAGGAGAGCCATTCAGTCATATGATCAGGACCGGACTGGGCGTTTTACCGGTGGGCTGGAAGGATGGGGGCAGTTTGTGACCTGTGGGGAACAGGGTTTTGTTTTTTTTTTTTTTTGTTTTTTTTACTCGGGCCAGTTTTGCAGCAGTGCTGCAATCTCACCCCTCTGTAACTAAAGTGGCAGCAGTGCTTGACACTAGTACGGGGCTAGAGCTTCATTTACTAGGGACTTTCAAGTAAAATTAAATGTGCCAATCAGGTCTAGGGCAATTTGACCTCATTTTAAGGAGAGCACAATCATTTTAGTACTGGTTAGCAGGGGGTGGATTGTACAAAGTCCCAATGACCAAAAATAAAAAATAAACATCAAAAACTCAAGGTGTGCCAGCAAAAGGTTTGGTGGAATACCGCCCAAAGGATGGCGGGTATAACAATCCAGCATACTTTTCTCCACTTAGATGTGGTGTAGAATTGTCCCTGTGTTTCTGGTGTTGCCAACAGATATGTCAGACTCATACTATGTCAGACTGGTATTCAGTGATAGTTCTCCAGATTTAGTTGCACTTTATTGGGGAATTCAAACGCCTAACAATCCATGATTATAACCCATCATCGTTGGCGTTTAGAATTCTAGTTCAGTATCTTAAGGAGCAGGTATACTGCTTCGGCTCAACTGTGAGCTCAAAATAAGCATGTTCCCCGTCAGTGTGCTCCAAACTGCCCCTTTGTCGTCCATCCCCTGCCAACAAAACTTTATGCCACAGCAGGTTTCCCACTCGAAACCCACCTCACACATGCCAGAGAAAATAGTTCCATGGACCACAATCCCCGCTACTCAATGTTTAACAGATTTAATGAATAATAGGTTGAGAGTTAGGCCTGGTCCCATTTTGAATCCATTCACGCCCTAAACTTGTGCAGTAATCATTATGTAACCCTCTTGCTCCCACCACATTGTCGGTTGTTTTTTTTTTCTTCGCAGTTACCCACGATTCCTGGGAGTGAGGTATGGCTCTGAAGACTGTCTGTGGTCCACAGGTGCAATTTCCAGGGCCACTCTTCAGACTTTTAATGTTTGTGTGTTGAGGTTTGCCTTACAGCATACAAACCAGGTTGAATGGGAACACCCCACCTGCAATGCATCTTCTTTAGTTGTCAATCCATCATGTCCCACAAATCTCTTCTTGGCAGCATAGCATGTGACAGGTCTTTGAAGATCACACACTACAACTCTTTAAAGTCTATAGCTGTTTGCCGGTGGGCTGATCTAAGTAGCTCCACTTATCTCCAAAGAGGTACGTTTTGCTATTATGTCTAATGGTAATTTACCTGGCTCTTGCGTTAGATGACCTACTCTACCATTCCAATCAACACATGGCCAGCCCCTCCCAAAATGGGTTGAAATATGAGTTTGCAAAAGTTTATAATGTTTGAACTCTTCATAGACTAACATTGCAAATTCAAATGCTGCCAGCTGGAGCGGACCTCCAGGTCTTCATATTTCAATTTCTTCGGAGATTGTTCAGATAGTGTTTGCTTCCTTCTTTATGGACTGCAGTATTAGAATGGCTCATTTGTTTCTGCTTACTCAAGACCAACAGGGCGTGGCAGACTGAGCGGATCCCATAACCTTTATCTTCATTTTCACAGCCTGCAGTTTTATCAATGTTGAAGTTAGCTCTTGCATGTCTGCCAGGCATGAGAGTAGATGATGCTTGGCAAGGTGTTAACTTTTGTGGCTTATCATTGTGTCTTATCCCCGAGAGCTTGCAGCATTAGTGACATTATCTGTATTTAGGCTTTCCTGTTCTCAGTTTCTATTGTTGGTAAATTCAAAGGGGGGGAGGGGGTGGTTCAGGGTTTTCAAGTGATTTCACTACATGAAAAAAAGTGGTTACACATTTTCGCATCATTAAAACCAAAGTGTTTTTTCAGTGTTTATGGAACATTTCATCATCACTGGCTTTCTGCACAGATCATGCATGGTATATGAACAGTGTACAAGGTCCAAATATATTTTCAAATCAAGCCGTGTAGTACACCAAGCAATACTTATTCAGCGAATCTTTGGTCATTCACACATGCTCTCATTCCCATGTAAACTTCTGTGAAAAGGCACTTTCAACATTGGCACTAGAGACAGGCAGCACCAGGTCAGCCAGCACACAATTTGCTAACTCTGGCCACGGACATAACTTTCCATACCAATACTGGTGCACATGAAGATTGCAATTCCCTGGGAAAGGTTCTGAAACATATGCATTGAATTGTGCGTATATGCCCTCAGTTATTGAAGCAGTCAAAAATTATCCATTACTTTTCGAAGTCTAGAAAAAGATCCCCTCTATGGAAGGGACCTAGAACTTGTGCAGAGTACCAGTGTGAGGCTTCATTGCCTTATGTTATGGTTGGTGAAGGGACACTTCTATGCATCATTGCAAGCCATTTCTCATGCATTGTAAAATAAAATTTCCTGAATTGCTCCTCAATGTTTCTTTGCTTACCAAGTGGCAAGTATTCCAACATGGAACATGTTTCAGTGCCAAAGTCACTAAAAGTGTCTCCCAGCCTACTCTCAAGGCAATGTTACACATACGCCAATTATGCTGAATTCTTGGTTGAGAAGTGGGTTTTCAGACTAATGTTTTGATTGTCGACTTCAGCAGCCATGGTTTCCTGTAAAAATCAAATATGCAGTAGAGCGTACTTTTTTCACATCAATATGAGACTGAAGATCCTCACATTTCTTGCCTTTGGTATCACCAAGCAAATATTCAGTAAACTGTCACCACATGGATAGTTCTAGCATTCACTGCCTCTAGGACTGAACTACTAGCTAAAAGACAGCTGGGATGACTTCAATGACACACCAAGCACTAAATGAGAAATGTGTTTTATTCCAGGTACATAGTGAAACAGTGCACCTGAATAGACTACAAAGTCAATAGCATTCATTAACTCAGAATATTAGGATGCTTTCAGCATACCATCTAGCAAGTGACAAAGATCTGGTACAGGGAAGCACTTCAGCTCAGGTATTGATTTTGACAGGCCATCTCACAACTTTTTCATATACATTGCTGAATCACTGCAAATACAAACAATACCACCATAAATCTTTGTTGATCTTGGTAAGAACTTCTTGCAGCAGCATTGCAAGTGACACTACTGTCCATATTTTCCATAAGCCTGGTGCCATATTTTCGCCACTATCCCAGATGTTTGGTGACAGCACTCTTCACATATACCGGTCACTACATATTGCATTGAATGTTTAAAGCCTGGGGTGTTTAGCAATTCACCTATCAATACTGACTTGCTAGAAAAGGGGGCTGATGTATCATTCCGATGACCCATTCTTGGTCAGTGGGTAAATGTGATAGGAAATTGTCTGGTTTCATAAGAATCTTACCCAATATGTACTATCAGTGAAAGAATGAAACAGCCAACATAAGATTGATAGTTCCACACTCACTACAGTTTATAAAATAATTAAATAAGACCCAACACATGCTTCTAAACCCCACATCTTTAGACAAAAGACCACAAAACTGGAAAAAACAAAAGGAACAATCAATATTTTAGTGACATCCCTAAGCAGAATGTTAACCCAGTATCTCGCTGCTACCTTGTATAACAAAGTTACATGGGATTGGCTGCTTCAGGAAAAAATAAAAAGGACTTTCACTCTACTTATCCTTTCTTTGAAAGGCATTTCGTGTGTGGTTGTGCAGGTGTTTATATATTTACACTGATGAGGGCTATTTCCCTTTCGGTGGGGTTTTACCAGTTACAGGTTTAAACCAGATAGCCTATCTGTACTTAATTGATCAATACTCTGTGGACAGCAGGAGTTTAAATCAGGATACTTCCCTCTCATATGCTCTTCAGAGGCAACATACATGCTGTGCTGCTGGGATTCTGCTAGTAAGCAGGGTGAGAGGGCTCTTCACTTCCAATTTTCCCACTGTGACTCAACGTAGTGCCTAGAAGGACTACTCCCCGAGTCTCACATGTTGGGAACTTAATCACATCCTCCTGGGAGCTTTATGTGGGGCATAGGTCTCATGTTATTTCACTTGCCTGTAGTCTCCTCAAGCGGACAATAAGTTGATGAGCTGGCAGTCTGCCAGCACAACAGAAAGGGATGCAACACTGAGGGGGATCCATCCAGTTAATGCAGACTAGTTTAACACTGGTCTGCACTTTAGACCATTACATTGTTCTCGGGCCCCTTGGACCCAAAGTAAAAACAGCGGTATAGCCAATGGGGAATCTACCCGAAGACTCACCATTTCAGCAGCTACCCTTGACCAGGTTTAGGTATGTCGCTCACCATGCCGCACAGCACCACCAGTGTGTTGCGCCCTTGAGCCCTGCTGGTCATGCGTCTAAGGCAAGACCGACCGACCGTGCCCAGCGCCAGAACCCCACGACACCCGTCTCTGCTACGACTCAAGCACCCTCCACGCACTCAACACCGGCCGATCATGCACCTGCTGCCCGCAGCACACCCAAGGACCCTTCTCCTGCTGGAACTGCAGCTTCGCCAGGATCAGACCTGCCAACCAGGAAAGAACCCAACTACCTCAGCTGCATTTTTCTCAACACTCGTTCCACCCACAAACACGCCGTTGAACTCTGGGACCTACTCTAGCTCCCCAGACGTCGCCTTCCTGACAGACCTGGCTGAACCCCTCCTCAGCACCCAACATCGCCATCCCAGAAGGCTACAAGATAACCCGCAGGGACCGCACCAACAGAGTAGGAGGAGGCATCGGCATCATCCACAGGACCACCCTCAGAGTCTAGACCAGCACAGATGACACCCTCAACACTGCCAAACACCTGCACTTCCAGATCCACACCAACCCCAACAGCACCCTCAGAGGAACTGTCATCTACAGACCCCCCCCCCCCCCCCCCCGCCCCAGACACCGACCACAGTTCAGTAACTCCATCGCTGACTTAGTCAGCACACACGCCCTCGCCTCCACAGACTACATCCTCCTCGGGGACCTGAACTTCCACCTCGACACCAACTCCACCACCCTGATTGACAACCCAGCCAACCTCGGACTCACAACTTGTCACAACACCCACCCAGCCAGACACACACACACACACTTGACCCCAACTTACCTGCCTGCAAGCCCCCCATGTCTCCTTCAACCACACCACCGAACTCCACTGGACCGACCATTGCTGCATCCACTTCACCTTCAAGAAGCCCACCACACAACACCGCACCCAACAGTTGACTCGCTGCTGCTGCTGGAGCAAGGTCACCGAAGACCAGCTAACCACCACCCTCGCCCGGAGCCCACCCGCCGACCCCACCGACCCAGACAGCGCTGCCCGCAACCTGAGTGTGGATTGAAGACTGCACCAACACCCTCGCCCGTTCAAGAACCCCCTGTCACATCAGCAAGAAAGCCAGCTGGTTCACATAAGACCTCCAAGCAAACCTGCCGAGAACTGGATCTGTGAACAAACATCGGACACCTACACAGCCCACAAGAATGCCACCCGCAGGCACCACCTCATCAGATCCGCCAAAAGTGCCTCCTTCAAAGACCACCCAGACAAAGCACACAACAGCAAAGAGCTCTTCAACATCGTGACGAAACTCTCCAACCCCTGCTCCAACACCAATGACATCCCACCTCGGCAAGACCTGATCGACTCGCTGGCCACCTTCTTCCACCGCAAGATCACAGACATCCACGACCGCTTCAACACCACAACCGCCTTGATAACTACCAAGACCTCCACCCCCATGACCACCACCCACATCAACCATATACTCTTCTGGACCAACATAGACTACACCATCAAGATCCTGAAGACCATCTACTCCAGATCTCCATCAGACCCATGCCCACACCAAATCAACAAAGCCAGCACAGCCATCGCACCCCATCTCCGGAAAGTCATCAACATCTCCTTCGAGACAGCAACCTTCCAAGAGAGCTGGAAGCACGGCGAGATAAAAGCCTTACTCAAGAAACCCAAGGCGGACCCCAAGGACCTCAAGAACTTGCAGACCATCTCCCTGCTCAGGTCAGAGAAGATAGTCAAACAACTGACCCGCTACCTCGAGGAGAACAGCATCCTGGACCCTTCACAGTCCGGGTTCTGCAGCAACCACAGCACCGAAACTGCCCTCATTGCCGCCACAGATTACATCAGGGCCCTGCTGGACAAAAGAAACAGCAGCCCTCATCCTCCTGGACCCATCAGCTGCCTGCGACACGGTCTGCCACCGCATACTACAAACATGCCTCCACAACACCAGGATCCAAGAGAAGGCCTTGGACTGGAGCACCTCCTTCCTCTCCTGCAGAACACAGAGCATCCGCCTTCCACCCTCCCCTTCAAGCTCTGAAACCACTGAGATCTGCGGCACACCCCAGGGCTCATCCCTCAGCTCTACGCTGTTTAACATCTACATGACACCGCTTGCCCAAGTCGCTCAACTGCACGACCTCAACATCTCCTACGCCGATGACACCCAGCTGATCCTCTCCCTCACCAAAGACCAAAGACCGACCACCGACCCCCCCCACCCCCGCGCCACACAGCCAAAACCAACCTCCATGAAGGCAGTCACTGAATGGATGAGGAACAGCTGACTGGAGCTGAACTCTGACAAGACTGAGGTCCTCATCCTCAGATCCATCCCTTCGGCCTGGTACGATGCCGGGTGGCCGACTGCACTGGGAACTGCTCCAACACCCACCGACCACGCACGCAACCTAGGGGTCATCCTCGACTCCACCCTCTCCATGACCAAGCAGGTCAACGCAGTCTCTTCCTCCTGTTTCAACACCTTCCGCATGATCCGCAGGATCTACATGTGGATCCCTACTGAAACACGAATGGTCACCCAGGCCCTCGTCAGCAGCAAGTTGGACAAACTCCTGAGACTGCTTCAACATATCCAGAACGCCTCGGCACGCCTGATGAACATCCCTCGCCGCAGCCACATGACATCCCTCACCGCAGCCACATGACATCCCTCGCCGCAGCCACATGACACCCCACCAGAGACCTGCACTGGCTCCACATCAACAAGAGGATAACCTTCAAGCTCCTCACCCACACACATTATGCACAACACCAGACCAGCATATCTCAGACTACTCAGCTTCTTCACCCACACCTGCCCGCTCTGCCAACCTCGCCAGTCTCCCCACATCCGAAGAGCGACCTCTGGTAGAAGATCATTCTCCCACCTAGTCGCCAAGACATGGCACATCCTGCCCATCCACCTACGGCAGACCCAAGATGTGCTGATCTTCAGAAGACTCAAGACCTGATTCGGGCAGTAGCAGCACCCACCCCAACCCCCCCCCCCCCGCACCTTGAGACCCTCACAGGTAAGTAGCGTGCTTTAGAAATGACATTATCGATTGGGTTGGGCAAAATTTTAGAAATGTGTTGTGCCTCAAGAGCAAGTTACTTGCTTTTGGTAACACCATATCTGGTAGAAACGATCTAGCCGCAGATTCCTTACCTCAGAATTATCCTCAGGTGTCAGACTGGATATGGAAAATTGTGAGCAGTACCCCTGTACGCCGGTAAGAGGAGTCTCTGATCCGTGCTGGAAGAGTTGTGCACAGTGCCTATATAGATTCCACCCCAGAGTATAGACGTCAGATTCTTTTCATGACTTCCGAAGCATGGAGTCACAAAGAACACTTAAATGGTGTGGAAAGGGGGCCCAACAGGGGAACAGCCCTGTCCCTAGATATCCATTCGTAGAGTGGAGGATGGGGGGGTCCATGAGGAATCTGCAGCTAGATATTCTATCAGATAAGGCGTTACCAATGGTAACATGTTCATATGATACAGACTTCTAGCTGCAGTCCTTACCTTCGAATATATACCCAAGCAATACCTCCCCAGAGATGGGTCTCTGAAATGGTTTCACACTAGAAAGCCCTGCAGGACCAAATGAGCAAATTGCCCATCCCAATGGATCCGAATGTCTAGGCAGTAATGCTTTGTGAATGTGTGTAGAGAAGCCCAGATTGCTGCATGACATCCAGGACCAGAACTCGCATGTTAACGCAGTGTTAGCGACCTTGGATCTGGTGGAATGAGCACGATCTGGACACCCGAAAGGCAGTCTTGATGGCAAGGAGACTGAGTGGACAGTTGTGTAAGGGCTCAAAGGAAGCATACATCAAACGTCAGGATTACATTAAGGTCCCACTGAGCCATAATGAAGGGTGAAGGCAGAAACTAGTTTCAAAACTTTCAAGAAGCGATGTACAATAGGGGATTTGAAAAGGGATGGCTTACCAGGCAACCACAGAAAGGCTGAGATTGCAGAAAGATATCCATTTAAGGTGCCCAAAGCAGAACTCTGCAGTGCAAGGGAAAGATTAAAGAGCAGGACCTGAGAGAAGTAAGCAGAAATGGGGTCAACCAGGTGCTATGCACATCACGCCATAAATTTGCCCCAACAGGCATATACAGTCGGGGGGGGGGGGGGGTGAAGAACAGGGCTACCAAGATAAAATTGCAGACTTTGGGCAGAAGGTCAAAAGCGGTCCTCTGTCGCTGCGTAATCTTCATGCATGAAGGTTGACAGGTTGGTGTGGAGAACCTTCCAGTGCTGCTGCGACAAGATGCAAATTCTCAACAGCTCAGGTTACCAAACTTTCGGTCTAGAGCCACAAGGATGACTTGGGTCCGGTCGTGACTGACCTTTGATAACTGAGCAAGAGTGGTAGGGGTGAGAAAGGCCACACTTAGCCTGAGCCCCACTTGAGACAAAGTGTTTACAAGCAAGAGCTGCCTCGGGAACGCCATCGTGGAAAACTGGCATTGCGCATTTGTCAGTGGTGAACAGCTCTAACCAAGGTTCTACACAATGCTAAAAGGGCCATTGCACCACCTCTGGATAGAGAGGTCAAGGAGAGGGGTCTGCTGCTGACCCAATTGTGGTTTGGACACCACCACTGCAGATCTTTTGCAGTGACTTTTGAGATCTGAACCATGTCAGAGATGCTGTGCATACTGGTACTTCAGGTCCCCCTTCAGAGCCCACATATGCCAGTGGGCATGTGTCACAAACAGGATGCACAAAGCCACGAGTCTCAGAAGCCTCAATTAGTCCTACCAAAACCCAGGATAGAGGCTGAAACCTTGGTATTACAGCAAAAATATCCAGAAAAGCCCAAAACTGCACCGTGTCCAGAACAGCTCTGATGAAAGGGAACAATTGAGAGGGAGTCTGGTGTCACGTCAGCAAATGACTAGTGAACCCAAGCTAATGCAGGATGCCTGCTATAGACTGGAGGTCGGAGAGCCTGGGGTGAGCACGCCTCAGAGCCATTCCCCAATACAGGAGAGGACTGGCAACCCTGATCTCCACAAGTGAGCTGCAACCATCATCACTTTGGTGAACACACGAAGGGCGCTGGTAATGCCAAAAATGAGCACAGCAAAATGCAAGTGCTTTTGGTCTACTGTGAACTGCAAACACCTGTGAGCAGGCAGGAAGGGACTGTGGATACATGCATCCTGCAAGTCCAACACTACATCCAGTCTCCTGTGTCAAGGTAAGACAGCCTTGAAGCAGGAGCATTTTGAACTTCTCCTTGAGGAAGAAATTTAGAGGGCACATGTCGAAGACGAAGGACGCTGCTCTTCTTGGGCACCAGAAAGTAGTGTGACTAGCAACTAATGGCAAAGTAGGGTAAGATGGTCCTCCGTTAGCCTAAGCAGGTAGCATGGGTGGAGGGGGTTGTCACGAAGGGGTGTGAGAAGCCCCATCGGTCTGATGTTAGAAACCTCCAGTGGGACAGGTGATTGCATATCCTGCCTTCCACTGGGTGCCCATGATGGTAAGAGGGCAAACTAAAGGGTTTTGAAGGCTGCAGCTGCTGGAAGGGGCAGACTGGCCCACCCTCTGGCTGCTCGACCCACTGTGGGTACTGCTTTCTGTCAGGCTGGCAAGCTTGCATGCTGTGGTGGATGGGTAAAAACGTGGCTGTAAGCACCTTCCTCCGCCACAAAAGGAGCCAAAGGCAGACTGGGGTTGGTGAGGGGCCATGGAAAGGCCCAAGGACCTGGCTGTAGCTATGCGGTCCTTGAAGTGCTCCAGCACAGAGTCAGCCTGGTCACCGAAGAGATGGGAGTCGTCAAAGGGCATGCTCAGAAGCAGCATTTGGACATTCCCTGAAAAGCCAGTTCTCAGCCAGGTGTGGCACCGTAAGGCAACAGTCTATTAAACCGATCTGCCTAGCTAGTCAGTAGCATCCAGTAGACATCTGATCATGAACTTAGCTGCATTTCTCCAACCAGCAACAGCTTGGGAAAGTATGGCCCGGGCCTCTTCTGGAACCATGGGCAGCACCTGCTCAACTGAATCCCATAGCGCATAGGAGTAACAGTCCAAAATGCACACTGGTCACTGAGTGCAGTGCCAGGCCGGTGAAAGAAAACATTTCCTTGTCTAAGGTGTCCAGCCTCTTGGATTACCTATCCAGTGGGGCATAAGGTAATGCACCAGGATTTATGGAAATTAGTAGCTTGGATGACCAAGCTCTCTGGGGTGGACGCTGTGGCAGTGGGCAGTCATCCTGTTCATAGGAGCCCCTGTGCTGAGTTTTGACCAAGTCCCAAGCAGGCAGTCCAAGTCTGGGATCAGAATGGGGTTGCCGCCATGAGCATCGGTGCCAGATAGATCGGTAGATCCAAGAGGCCCAACTGCCCTGGCGACAGACCCACAAGTGAGGCACCAGTAGGGACTGCGCCCCCCACCCCCCCCCAAACCCACAGGACCAAAAGGTGCACCAGTAGGAGTGGGCCACACTAATAGAAGCATGGCCTCACAAAACTCTCGAAGTTGGGCAGGGTTGCCCTGGCTTCCAAAAACTCAGCACGATATGGAGTCAGCCCAAGTGCAGATTGAACCACTGAGGCTGGCTTCAAATGACTATGCTCCCTCGTCTTAAGACCATGATGGATGGTGCAAAGTCCTCTTCGACTTAGTTAGGGTAAGTCTCAAGAATAAACGATCAAGACAAGGATCTTGGGCTCAGCGACAGATCCCAAGACCTTCCTTTCAAGCAGGACAGAGTGTAAAGGTGCTGCAAATCAACCTGCAAGAAGTTTAAGGGATTGCTAATTCAAGGCATTTGGGTGCATGGCATTGCAATTGGCACAAGTCTTCATGTAGTGGTCACGTTCCAGGCACCAGATGCAAACAAGATGCAGGGTTGTCACTGACATCCGTCAATGACTGGAGCTGCAGGGATTGAAGCCAGCCTTTCCAGTTGACATCCCTGAGAACCAAGAGATCAAAAAGCAGACATGACCAAAGCTGAAAAAAGTCAGTCCAAAATGGACTAGCGCTCTACAGATCGGCACTGACTGGCACAGGCTACGCCACTACATGGAGCAGAGCGACGCCACCTACTGGTGAGCAGGGGTAAGTTTACAACAAATTTCCAGATCCAGTCGGACACCTGGGGAAAATTTCAAGGTAAGGAATCCGAGGCTAGAAATCTGATTATCTTTGTGAGCGTGAGCACTCACAGGTCTTTAACATTAGTGGCAATCGTAGGCCCACCATTCAGAACAGGTAAGGCATAGGTGGCAGCTTGTCCCCGACCCCGCTTGACGCCAGCGCTGCAGCGGAATTAATTGAAGGCTTGATGTATATTTTATGTTGACACAAGGAAACGTTTTAAAAATAATCTTTTACCTTTTAAAATTGTAACTTGGTGCTGTAGGGACCTTCTGTTAGAAATTTAGTGTCGCGCTGTTCCAAAAATACATTCACGCACGCATTGAGGGATCAGACGTTGTTTAAAATTTGGAAAGTTCTTACTCGCCCGGTCCGACCCATCAGCCAATCACGGGTGAGGAGGGCGGGACAGTGACAGGCCCACACAGGAAGGCGAGCGGTTAGCGCTCTAGCTTTCAATTCTTCGAGGGCTATTTAGCCACTCGTCGTCCCTAGCGCACAGCGTGTGCGCGCAGCTTGGCGCCTCATCCTGCACCTAAGACGAGCCAAAGACTAGCCCGTCTGCGCCCGTCCGCGACAGGACGGGGCCAGGGGGGCTATGGAGGATCCCGTACACAGGTCAGAGACCATGCCCGGTCACCGGAGAACTTACAGCTCACAGGTATTGAGAGATATGAGTAAGCATCCCCGGAAGATATGTAATGCTGTTAAAGAACTCGCTTTAGAAAGCCCATTCACTTGTCAGGTATGCCATACACATTTTGGAGAGGAATGCAACCAATGGAACGAACTAGATAATTTACACTCTAAAGCGCGAATAAATGGCCCGATGATTCACAAAGTGGACTGTTTTCCCCGGGGGAGTAAAAATCTGCTCTGTAATGTTCGCTCACTAGCGAAGCATGCCACTCATGTGTGGGACCTTATTTCTACTGAGAAACCCGATATCTGTTTCCTGACAAACATGGCTTAAGCCACATTCAGTCCCAGCTATTACCTTAGGCGTCCCGGTGGGGTATAAAATAGTCAGGCTAGACCGTCCTAATAAAACAGGAGGAGGAGTGGCAATTGTTCACAAGGAGGAACTGAACATTATCATCCTTGATGAAATCTGTACACCCGGGATGGAAGCACTAATTTTTAAAATTATTTCATCACCCAGGGAACAGAGGAAGGGAGCTTTGATATATCGTCCACCAGGCCCAAGTGGGAATTTATTACACTTATAGAAACCTTAGCGCCATATATACAAGAAAACCAGGACTTCCTATTGGTGGGGGATTTTAACGTACATAGTGAGTCCGAGACTTGTACAGAGGCTAAAACTCTCCTATTGGATTTAGATTCCTTGGGATTAAATAAAATGAACCATGGGCCCACTCATGAGGCAGGTCACACGTTAGATTTATTAAATGTATGACATCTATACAAGTAGAGTGGACAGATCACTTTATTTTAAAATTCTACACTGCTTTTAGGTATAAGCCATGAGTACAGACTGCCTTAGCCAGTAAGAGGAGACCTTGGCATAAACTCACTATGGAAGCTTTTAGAGAGAAATATAAAACCTTCCCGTTTGACAATTCCACTGGGGATGTAGTAACTGCCCTTGACAGATTTGAGGAGACGGTCAGAGCAGTAATCAACGCCGTTATCCTGGAAAAAGTATATAAACCACGCATGGCACATAAAGAAGTCTGGTTTTCTAAAGAACTCAGATCTTTGAAACAAAAAACCAGAAAAATTGAAAAAATATGGAGACAGTCCCAAAAACCTCAAGACAAAGAACAGTATAGAACCTCTTTCAAGACATATCACAAGGCCATTAGAACGGCCCGGAAAAATCATATTGCAGCGCAACTAACAGCAGCGGGGAAAGACTCTAGGGTATTGTACAATATTTTGCAGTCTTTTACCAAGCCAGTGGCCTGTGAGACTGCAGAGGTCACATCCCAGGATCTCTGCGATGAGATCTATTTTTCATGAAGAAAATAGATGGGATCTATGATAGGATTGTGGCTTCAAATATGAGCACTGTAGGAGGAAACAATACCTCTCACGAGATTACACGACAGGCACAATCTACTGAGTGCCTTACAAGTTTCCCTCCTATCTCCTTAGAAGAGGTAATCTCATTGATTGGTCAAATTAAGAGTGGCAGTACCTTAGATTCCATCCCTGCACGAATTATGCCCATGCTTGCAGACGTTCTGGGACCCCAAATTCTGAATCTGATTAATATTTCTGAGTACAGGGAAGGTTACTTTAGATTGGCAAAGGGCTTTGGTAAGACCAGAGGAAAAACACTGCAATCCCCTGGACGGATTTGTCTAATCTAAGACCTATCTCGCTTCTCCCCTTTTTGGGTAAAATAATAGAGCAATTTGTAAACCGACACCTGTCAAATTATATCGAAATGACAGACAGGCTAGACTCCTCCCAGTCAGGCTTTAGACCCAGACACAGCACCGAGACCACCTTGCTGTCTGTCGCGGACGATCTACACATGTTCCAGGATAAAGGATATTCTGTTATCTTGGTCCTGTTGGATCTGTCCACGGCGTTTGACACAGTCACATAACATGACCACCAGGCTAGCTAACATCGGATTGGAAGATAAGGCCTTAGCCTGGTTGAGGAGCTTCCTAACAGACTGCACTCAAAGGGTCACTTTGGGATTATATCGATCAGAGGAGAGGGAGATCTAAGGGGGTGCCACAGGGCTCCTGTCTGAGCCCTACTCTTTTTTTTTTTTTTTTTTAAAACCTTTATTTCAAAATTCAGGACACAGCTATTCAGCCGACAGCCCGAAGGTTCGGCAGCATTGAGAGTTAGATACAGTGATGTGTCCCCAATACAGTTCAAAGAGTAATGCAAAGGTCCAATTTTAAATAAACACAGAAAGAACTCACAACAAACCCCAGCAAGGCAGAACATTGAAAGCCCATGGCGAAAGCCCCCAGGGGAGGCCGGACCCCACTCATCTACTAGTTACAAGACTGTGTACGGAGGAAGAAGGGGGACAGCAGAGGCCCAAAACGGTTCCTAAAACCAAGCTGTGCTGGAAAGTAGGTCAGGGGGGAAAGCTGTTCCTCAGGAGGTTCCAGATCCGGGGCAAGACATATTCCCCCCCTGTATTGGTTCCACCGCCCCCAGATGGCGTGCCACTTCCGGGGGCGACCTCTAGAGCAGTAGACCGTCTTCTCCCTAAACATGCTCCAGTCCATGTTCTCCATCCACGCGGTCAGTGTAGGGGGTCCCGAGGAGCCCCACAATCGCGCGATATCCCTTTTAGCTACCATGTTACCCAGAGTCACCCATTGAGTCTGCGCCTCATCGAGGTCAGTGGGCCCCCAGACGTTCAGGAGGCAACACCGCGCCTCCGGCTGTACCGCAGTGCCCGTCACCTCCCCCATAACTGCATGGACTCTCCTCCAGAACTCCACAATGACACCACATTCCCAAATGATGTGCAGGAAAGTACCCACCATACCACATCCCCTTCTGCACAGGCCGTCCTCCGAGAATCCCATGTGGACCAGCCTTGGCCCCGTCATACACCCAGTGCAGTATTTTAAGCTGCACCAGCCTCAGACGCGACGGGATCGCAACCTCCTTAGGAGAAGAAACCGCTGACTGCCAGTCCTCATTATCCAACTCAAGGCCATCCCTAGTCCACTGTTCTCTCAGCCCCAAAAGCATATCAGCCCGGACGTTAATCAACTTCTTATATATGAGCGAGATCGTGCTCTCGGGCATATGACCATCAAGGACTCGGTCCTCAAGGGGAGAGGACTCTGGCACCTTCTCACCCTCCACGAGGACTGATCGGAGGGCGTGACGCAGCTGGATATACCTGAAATACTCTGAGGGCCCTAGCTCATACTCAGTCTGCAACTCCTCGAAGGACTTCACCCTCCCCTTATGCAGCACATCTCCCACCTTGGATATACCTATCAGGTCCCACTTATCAAAGCCCTTCGTATGCCAGAGTCTTCCCAATCTTTCCGATTCAAACAATGGGGTAGCGAGGGTGAGCCTATCCTTCCAGCCCAACGAATCAGTCGCCATCTTCCATACACGCACCGCCACACCTGTGGGCCCCGTGAGGGACGAGTCTAAGGACCGCGAATACAACGCCCTGTAGTAGTTGCCGCCACGCAGCAGCCACCTATCCAGGGCATACCCAGGGCTGAGGGCAGGGCCATAAAACCCATGGTTGATCGCGCTCAGCTGCGTGGCCCAATAGTACCGTCGGATGTCTGGGAGCGCAATGCCCCCATCGTACCATGGGAGCGTCAACTTTGAAATAGCTATTCGCGGCCGCCCATCCCACAGCAACGTCCGTTGGAGGCCTTCGACCTCCCGAAAGTATTTGGCCGGTACCCAGTCCAAGGTGTTCTGGAGGGCATAGAGGAAGCGGGGAAGAGACATCATTTTGAACAGGGCCGCACGCCCAACAAGGGAGAGCGGCAGCCTCCGCCAACCTTCAACATCTCGCCTCAAGCGCGCCAAGGGGGGGGGAGCAGATTCCTCTCATAGCGCACAACAGGATCCATGGATATAAAAATCCCCAAATACACGAAACCCTGCTGGGCAACCTGTATCGAACATGTTCTAGGGATCGGTGGGACCTCGCCACTAAGAACGTACAAGTACGATTTGCCCCAATTAATCACAAGCCCCGAGTTCCTACCGAACGATGCGAGTACGTCACAGACCACTATAAGTGACTTCTTAGGTGAGGCAAGATACAGTAGGATATCATCGGCATATAGCGAAATACGGTCCTCGTGATCAGGCGACCACCGGAGGCCCCGTATATCCGGGTGCCAACGTATCCAACGGTGCGAGGGCGAACAACAGAGGCGACAGGGGGCAACCCTGCCGAGTACCCCTACCAAGCTGAAACAGAGTAGATGCCCGACCATTCACCACAACATTCGCTAGTGGCCCCTCGTACAGCAACCGAACCCAACTCACAAAACCGCGACCGAAACCAAACTTGGCCAGCACAGCCCATAAGTATGCCCACTCCACCGTGTCAAAGGCCATCGTGGCATCAAGAGATGCCACAATAGCCGGTTCACGCAGCGTGCCCGCCCTGGCAATGACGCCATGAAGACGCCTAAGGTTTAATGCTGTGTTTCGGTGCGGGATGAAGCCAGATTGAGCCGGGTGGACCAAATCGCCAAGCACCCTACTCAAACGGGTAGCCAGGAGTTTGGCCAGAATTTTCGGCTCAGCGTTGAGGAGTGAAATGGGCCGATAGGAGGCGCACCTATCTCGGGGTTTACCCTCTTTATGTATTACCACGATCGACGCCAGCCGCTGATCCAACGGAAGGATCCCATCCCCCCGCGCCTCCAAAAACAAGGCGCGCAGGTGAGGGGCGACCCTATCCGGGAACAGTTTGTACAGGTCGATCGGCAGTCCATTCGGTCCAGAGGCCTTACCCGAGTTTAACGCGCGAATCGCCCCCGCCACCTCGTCAACCGTTATGTCACCATCCAAATCATCCCTATCTATGTCAGAGAGGCAGGGCAACTCGATATCACGGAGGAGATCAGACGAGTCCTCGGGCGGCCTGTCCGACACAGAGGAATAAACCCTACGAAAATACTCCGCGAAACACTTCACAATCCCCTCAGGTTCCACAATCGCCTCTCCCCACTCTCCCGTCAACTCTGGCACCACTCTATTGACCCGTTCTTTCCTGTCCAACCACGCCAGGAGTTTCCCTGCCTTATCACCAACGTCATACAGGCGGCCCTGTTGTTCCCTACTGAGGGTCTTAGCGGCGTTCGTAACCAGGTCCCTATACTCCGCCTGCTTCAAGCAAAGCTCATGCAGTGAGGACTCTGTAACCTCCTCCTCCATAGCCCCCTCAAGGGCCGCGATCTCCTCCTCCACTTGCCGCACCTCGCCATCCCTCCGATTCTTGGCAGCCACCACCAGGGAGAGGGCTTCCCCCCGAAGCACGGTCTTAAAGGCTTCCCACAGTGACACCGCCGAGTCCACAGTTCCCAGATTGTCCTTAAAGTAATTATCCACCTTCTTTACCAGGGCGCTGCGCATCTTGGGGTCTCGGAAATACCATGGGTTGATGGGGGCCACCCTCCCTCCTCCCTCCCGACCTAGATCCAGCCGGATCCACACTGGCGAGTGGTCAGAGATACCGCGTGCCATGTGCCTCGCCTCGGATATCAACGAGGCATGTGCGGCCAGAGTGAGCAGGTAATCAATCCTGGAGAGGCTACCATGCGCCCCGGAGTGAAACGTGTATTGACTGTGTGGGGTGCCGGAGCCTCCAGCAGTCTATCAGACCAAACGTATCCAGGAAGTCTGGAAGCCATTTCTGAGCCCCCCCTGTGTCCCTGGGCGGGTATCTATCAAACAGTCCGGAGCCCACAGCGTTGAAATCCCCTCCCACTACCAGCATTCCCCCCGGGAGAGTCAGCAAAGCCCTGCCCAGTTCAGCAAGTGTGGAGGCCTGCAGGGCCGGCGGGACATAAACCGAAACCAAAACCAAAGTCCTTCCTTCCCACCGCCCCCACAATCCTCCCCCTATAGTCAACAATGGTGGAGTCCACCTCAAAAGGCAACGATGCTCTAACAAGGATGCCCGCACCCCTGGACCCAGAAGAGAATCCCGAGTGTGCAATGAATTTATACCCCTTCCTATTCAGGGCATAGCACATATTACCTATGAGATGCGTCTCCTGCAGCAGGACAACATCTGGCATTGAGCGTTTCAAAAATTGCAAAACAATCCCCCTCTTGATGCGATCCCCCAAACCATTAACATTCCAGCTTATAACACTTAAGCCCCTACCCCCCATCCTCAAACGGAAAGAGGCCCACCCCACACCCGAGGAGCCACCATGGAACAGCCCGGCCCTACTCTTTTTAACATCTATGTGGCACCCCTAGCAGGCATCATGAGATCTTACGGACTCACCCCAGTGTCATACGCGGATGACACCCAACTCCTCTTCCCTTTTAAAACCCTTACTGCCAAAGTTAGGAATGATTTTGCCCAGGGGATGAAAGCAGTGGCTCACTGGATGGCATCTAACTTCCTTCAATGCAATGTGGCAAAGACGGAGGTGATGCTGTTCGGTGAGGCCAAATTCCTGTGGACTCCTGACTGGTGGCCTCAAGACCTTGGCCCAGTCCCTCAACCTAGACAGGTTGTGAAAAATCTAGGGGTCCGATTGGACCAGGAGCTTTCCCTAAAACATCACGGCAATCAAGTGGTGGGCTCTTGCTTCCACATTATCGGTTTGCTACGGAGAGTCTTCCCTTTGCTGCCAGATCCAACTAGAAAAACTTTGGTACAGGCTTTGGTACTAAGTAGGCTAGATTATTGTAACGGACTGTTGCTGGCAGTAAATGAAGGAGTCACCTCTAGACTACAGGTGGTTCAGAACACCGCTGCCCGCCTTGTCCTAAACCAGCCCCCCCCCGTACTCCCTCTAAACCTTTACTCAATAAGTTGCATTGGTTATCCATCAAACAGAGGGTGAAGTTTAAAATCTGCTGTGTTATACATAAATGCCTACATGGGAGAGGCCCTGTATATCTAACAAATTCTGCCGATACGTGCCCATACGTACCCATGCGCTCTCTGAGATCCAGTGAGCAGGCTTTGTTATTTGTACCAAGGGCAAAAAAAGCAAGACAGGGAGATAGAGCCCTATCAGTTGCTGGTCCCACCCTATGGAATAGCCTCCCTACATCTTTGAGGCTATGTGATGATCACTTTCCCAGACAATTAAAAACCTTTCTATTTCAGAACTACTAAGATATACCGCTTGATCCTCCTCTTCTGCTGTAATATGGTCGTCCTATGGCGCGGAGATACTCCTTCGGGAGTCGAATCCAGCGCGATATAAACCCATAAATAAATAGGTATGCCTCCAATGCCCCCTTGCCCAGGCTTGCTTCAGTCCACATTGTAAGTTGTATGATCAGGTCCGCCACGAACAAGAGGCTGCTGCTCACCAGACAGCATTGCTGTTTGTAGCCTTCGAGACTGCCAAAGCGTTAGGTCTCTATGGGGTTGAACTTGGTCCATGGCTTTCCCTGTGTTTTTACTACAAGCCAGTGCCTACTGTAATGACACCCCCACCTGCCTCGAAGTCTGTTGGTCGGGCCACACAGCAACAAAGAACCAGCACGAGAACCAGCATCTCAATTTGTAGAATCCACCTCAGCCCCAAGCATGTCTGCTGCTTATTTTCTACATGCAGAAGCCAGCTGGGTCATGCACACCACCTCCACATACATGTCTCAATGGAAAGCTTAGGGTTGGGGGATTTGATCAAGAAGATCCAAAGAGATTACATAGCTCCAGAGCTGGCCACTCCCAGTTTCTCAATTTTTGCCCTTTATCTGCAACATGGACTCAAATGTAATTTCTCTGCATTACTCCAACAGGAAAAAAATGCAAATGGATTGGTCCCATTCTTCTTGCACCTGTGCGAAGTCTGACCTATCCCTGGAGTTTTATGCTGCAACACATTCACTAGCATCATCTTACCAGATTCACCATGGAAGACTTCTTTTGTAGGCGATTTCAGAACAGATTTCCATTAACACAAAAAGCTTTGTATTAGACTCAACTTAGTAAGACAATAGGCTGTACTAACTTCGATGTTCCAGAAAAACTGATTCACTGCTTGCGATGTGCCTGGAGTTTTTGACCCTGCAACCATACAGCTGCCCTCATTTTTTGCACTTTACCACCTGGTGTGTGAGATTCAACAAGGCAGAGGCGGGAATTCAGGAACAAGTTTCTTACCTTCGGTAACGATATATCTAAGACAGATTAGTTATTGATTCCTCACCTTAGAATTACCCTCAGGCGTCAGACTGGATCTGGAGAATGTTTCTCAGCAGTACCCCTGCGTGTTGATAGGTGGAGTCGGTCGACTGGGCGTTAGTCACTGGCATGACGGTGCAGTATCTTAGACGCCACACGGACGTCCGTTCTTTGCACGACATTCCGCACCAGAGGCTCAGAGCCATGCAAGACACTGACCACTGGTGCAGAAAAAATGGAGGGCCATGAAATGGAGTCCCTTAACTTAGAAGGCAGTTCTCAGAACGGGGAGGATGGGTAAGGCGGTGAGGAATCCATAACTAATCTAGGACTTACAGATATATCTGTAACAAAGGCAAGTAACTTGTTCATCTGAAAGAGACCATTAGTTATGGATTCCTAACCTTAGACTAGACACCCTAGCAATACCAACCCCCGAGGGTCTGCGAACCAAGTTCACACCAGAAGTCCTAGAGAACTGAATGGCCGAAGCAGTCTTTCCGGACTAGGCTGCCCAGGCAGTAGTGTTTGGTAAACATGTGCAGTGTAATCAATGTAGACGCCTGGCAGATGTCAAGGGGAACTAAACATGCCAAACCAGAAGTAGCAGCCGCTTCCCTGGTGGAATGGGCACGCAACCCCACTGGCGGTTCCTTTTCACTAAGGAATAGAAGTTTTTGATGCAAAGAATGACCCATCGGGAGATGGTTAGTTTTTGCCCGGCCAGACCTTTCTTGGCACCTACATAACCAACAGAGCTGGCCATCCACTCGGAATGGTTTTGTGCAATCCAGATAGAACAAAAGCGCATGTTTTGGATACAGACTGTGAAGCCGCTTTTCCTCTTTATAAGAATGTGGAGGCAGAAAGAAGGTGGGCAAAGTGATAGTCTGTCCTATGTGGAAAAAGGTAACCACTTTGGCAAGGAAAGCAGGCCTAGTGCGCAGGACAACTTTTTGCAGATGAACAGCCAGGAAAGGAGACTTAGAAGAAAGGGCTTGAAGCTCACACCCCCTGCGAGCAGAGGCGATGGCAACCAGAAAGGCAATTTTAAGGGTCAGAAGTCTGAGTGGACAGTTATGTAGCAGCTCGAAAGGAGCGCACATAAGATGAGAACCAGGTTCAAGTCCCACTTCGGCATTTCTAAAAAAGAGTTGGAGGAAACAAGTGAGTAATGCCCTTAAGTAAATGATATACAATAGGGGACTTGGTCAGGCAGCCAAAGGAAGGCTGAAATGGCCAAAAGACAGCCTTTGAGTGCACCGAGCAGAGCCCTGCTGGGCCAAAGAAAGAATGAAGAGGAGAACCTCTGTTGCCGCTCTCCACGCAAGGCGGTGGAGGCTGGACAGGTACGGGTGGAGGACCATCCCATGCTGCTGCAACAGAAGATCCTCCCGAAGAGGCAGTCTGATCGAAGGCCATGTGCAATAGCTCAGGATACCAGACTGTGCCCAATCTGGGGCCACAGGAATGACTTTGGCCCAGTCGTGCTTGATCTTCAGCACTCTGGGCAGAAGGGGTATAGGCGGAAAGGCATATATTAAAGCGCAACCCGACTCGCACTGAAAAGCGTTGCCTAGTGAGGGCTGCCTTGGAAATTCCAACGAGCAGAACCTGCTGACATGGTGAGTTCTCTTTGGTGGCGAATAGATCAAACCAAGGCTCTCTCCACTGCTGAGACATTGCACCACCTCAGAGTTAAGACTCCATTTGTGATCCATCATGCACCTGCAGCAGAGTTTGTCCACCCTGGCGTTCAGAGAACCTGCCAGGTGTTGAACCACCAGAGATGCCCTGATGTTCCAGACATGTCCAAAGGCGGAGAGCCTCTTGACAGAGTCTACGATCCCGCCCGGTTTGTTGCAGTACAACATGGTGGTGAGGTTGTCCGTGAACACCTGCACTACTCTTCCCCTGACAGAGAGAAGGAAAGCCTTTTGTGCAAGAAGAATCGCCCGAAGCTCCAGAAGGTTGATATGGAGTATGGACTCTGCCGGAGACTAGAGGTCTCTGATCTCCACCTTTCCCATGTGGCTGCCCCACCCCACCAGTGATTTATCAGTCACCACTGAACTCTGGTTGAGTAAGGGAGAGGGATCGGCTGTTGACCCAATCCCAGTTTGTTAGCCACAACTGCAATTGACGTGCAGTGCCCTCGGAGATCTGGACGCAATTGGAAATATTCCCCTGATGCTGCGGTCACTGGAACTTCAGGTCTCACTGCAGAGCCTGCATATGCCACCTAGCATAGTCCACCAGCAGGATGCAGGAGGCCAATTAGCCTCAGGGTCATTCTGACCGAAACCCGGGATAGAGGCTGAAAGATCAGAATCATAGCCCAAATATTCCAGACTCAGTGCAGTTTAGGGCTTATCCTCCTGAGCAGCATGTTCAGAACCGCTCTGATGAAAAGGAGCTTCGGAGAGGGAATTGGGTGTGGCTTAGGCACATTGATTGTGAACCCCAGCAAATGCAGGAGGTCAGCCATAGTCTGGAGGTGGGAAGACAGCCTGGGGCGAGCCCACCTTCAACAGCCAGTCAAAATAAAGGAAAATTGGAACCCCTGATCTGCGCAGATGAGCTGCAACCACCGGCATCACTTTCGTTAACACCCAAGGGGTGCTGGTAAGGCCAAAGGGGAGCACAGTAAACTGCAAGTGCTCATGGCCTACTGTAAACCGTTGGTAACACCGATGGGCCTGCAGGAGGGGGATGTGAATATAAGTGTCCTGCAAGTCCAACGCTACCATTCAGTCTCCCGGGTAGAGTGCAAACAGGACCCAAGCCAGTGTCAAAATTGACCTTCTCCCGAGGAAGTGGTTGTCGTTCCTGAGATTCAAGTTAGGACAGACCCTTGTCCTTCTTGGGCACCAGAAAGTAGTGGAACAACCTACTTCTGGGGCAGGAACTCGCTCGATGGCTCCCTTGGCCAAGAGAGCCATAACTTCCTGTTGGAGATGGGCCAAGTGATCTGACACGTGATGTGTCTGAGGTGGCATGGATGGAGGGGGTAGTCTCAAAGGGGAGGGAGTAGCCCATTCGGACCATCTGCAAAACCCCACCTGTCCAACATGTTGAGCCAGTGGGGGAGGGGATTGCGAATCCTGCTGCCCACTGGCAAAAGGTGGCCCAGAAAGGTCAGACTAGGAGGGTTTGGAGGTCGCTGCAGAGGGGACACTGGTGGTCTGGCCTGCCCGCAGACCCAAGACAGTGGGTCCCACGTCCCCAGCCACACACAGGCTGGAAACTTGCTCAGGCCGGTGGCTCGGGGCAGGATGTGGTGGGGCACCCCTTCTGTAGCCACGAAGGGGGCTACAGGCACACTGCGCTGGGTGGGAGGTGGATGTGAGGGCCAAGGACCTGGCCATAGCCCTGGAGTCCTTAAAGCATTCAAGTACGTTCGCCTTGTCGCCAAACAAGCAACGGCCATCAAAGGGCATGATCACATCAACCAGGTGTAGCGTCCAAGGGCTACCGACATGAATATCGTCCTGCCTAGTGAGTCAGCAGTGTCCAGCCCACATTGGATGGCGAACTTCGCCGAGTCCCTCCTTTCGGCAACTGCATGGAAGCACAGCCCGGGCCTCCTCCAGGAACTGGGGCAGCACCTGCGCAACCATGTCCCACACAGAGTGGGAGTATCGGCCCAAGAGACATGCAGAGTTCACCAACTGCAGTCCCAAGCGGAAGTAAACATCTTCCCAAGGTAGTCCAGCTTCTTAGATTGCCTTATCAAATGGTGCATTAGGGAATGCGCCCTTGGAAGTAGAGGCTTGGACTACTAAGCTCTAAGGGGTAGTGAGAGGAAAATGGGTCGCACGGGCTGGGAGGTGGCGTAGGGCAATCATCCTATCCACAGGAGCTCCTGTGTTGGGCTTGGACCAGGTGCCCAAAAGGATGTCCGAGGGCCTCATTGAACGGCAGCAGGAGTTCTGAAGAGGCCGCTGTTGGTCAGGAGGTTCGTCCTGACTGCCACCTTGGGAAGCTGGAGGTTTAAGGACTCGGCCGCCCTACGCAACACCACTGCGTAAGATGCACTCTCCTCCGTAGCCATGGTAGGTGGAGAAAGCATGCCACGGTCTGGGGAGGTTCCAGACAACTGGGAATCACCCAACTCCCCTCTCTAGTCCGGTTCCACTAACTGGTCTGCTAGAGGGTCCACAGTCGCAGAGTCCTCCTCACCCTCTGCTGGTAGCCACTCAGGGTGATCGGAAACACCAGGGGAGAACAGGGGTACAGAAGTACTGGTAGGCACTGGTCCGGCTCAGTCCACATTGAGGGGGGAGGCTGGGGGTCAACATCGGCTGGTGACACTGGCAGAGGGGGCGGAGAGGTCACTGGATTAGGCGCTGGAGTTGTCATCCAGTCGACTGGATCCAAGCTTGGAGCCTTGGGGCCCTATGGCACCGAAGCCACTGGATTTGAAGGCCTAGAGCCCCCTGCAGAGTCCACGGGTGTACCAGCAGAGTCAGGCTGCCCAAAGAAGGAATGCAAGTCTTTGTAAAAGTTGCAAAGCTGGGCAGGGGTCGCACCAGCTCTCGGAAAGGGAGAGAATGCCAGAGTAGACCAAACAGGCTCCGTGGGCGGAGCTGGACAGCTACCTTCCGCTTCCTGCGTCATGTTGGCTGACAGACGTGGAGAACGCGAAGAGAGACTATGCTTCTTCACCTGCTTGTGCTTAGACTTACCCAAAGACCAAGACTTCGATGACAAGTGGTGGTGGCTTCACGACTGCCGTTCGAGGTCCCATTCGAGAGGGAGGTTGTGAGACCAGAGTGGACTGCTGGGCCTCGAGAAGCTTTCAGGACCACTTCCGCAAAGACTTGGGGTTCATGGCCCGGCAGTCAGAGCACTACTTCAGGTCAAGGTTGCGCTCCAAGCACCAAAAGGCACATGAGGTGCGTGTCCGTGACCAAAATCATTTTGCAACAGGAGTCGCAATCCTTGAAGCCGGTCCGACATGACATTGTTCCATGCACCAGGAGGTGAACGACTCAAAAAGGTCTGGACAAGTGTCACAAAAACAGTCAAAAAGTGACTCGAGGTACTGCTCTCTCCGGATCTGCACTTTGTGTGGAAAAAGAAAGCACTGACGTCAGCGCATGAGGGCGGCGTCCAAGTAGATACTGCAATGTCATTCCGGTGACCAAGACTCCGACGATTTCCGAGTCGACCGACGCAACCCATCGCTGTGCAGGGGTACTGCTTAGGAAACATTCTCCGGATCCAGACTGACACCTGGGGTAATTTCAAGGTGAGGAATCCATAATGGTCTTTCAGATTGTACTGCCACTGATGTCAGGCCCCAAACAATTGCTTACTGGGCTAAGACAATACACTCAGTTGTGGAACTGGTGCCCGGGTCACGTTTGGCGAGTCCCTACTGTGCAAGATATGGGTGCTTGGCTATTTTGCAGTGACATGTGGTATTATCGGGTGAGGGACGAATGTACGCAAGCAGGAAGCTAATTGGTAGTGTCTATGTATGAATGCCCTGTGAGATTCCAGAGAGCAAATTTCTGCAGAAAAAAGGTTGCAGGACAACCCAGAGGAGTTAGTCCTGTCGCCATGCAGGAAGGAGCTTAATTCTCAAGGGCTCTGATCCAGGAAGAACTGCCCCAGGAAGCCAGAATGGACGAGGGATGGATGGGTGTGTGGGAGGCAAAGGGGGGTGGGGGGGTAAGGCCTCGACAGTCTTGCAGAGCCAGGTCAGCGGCACAAGCAGGCAGATTCCATAAAGAAATCATGGGCGCAACCAGTATTGAGGCCCTTGATGCAGGGGAAGGAGCTTTCTACCTCGTTGGGAGTGATACGACCTCCATATTCAGTTATCACTACATAAGAATTGACCACAAGATAAAACCAGTTGGAGTCCTGGCCAGGTACTCAAAAATTGCTATCTTACACCAGGTACTCCTTTAAGCAACTGGGCAGTGATGGACCTCAAATTGTGTCATCCAACAGCAGACAATTTGCAATCCCTCAGAGTAGGTGTGGGGCAGTTCATCTACGCCAGGATGTTACCGGAGTGAAAACTAATAGTTTAGCAGCCCAATACAGATGGCTGTGATAGCACTTTGAGGTGCAGATGAAAGTGCTGAAATGCTGAGAGCACGCCATTAACTGCATCAGAGCATTACACCCAGCTAGCTAAGTAGAAATTGCGAATTCTACACCTATGTGGGGGTTCATGAAATAACCAGATATAAGCATTAACATGACACATTGGCAAAATAGGTCGACAATACGGCCCATTGAGGTTTAATGTTTTAGCCATTAGTTATAGCAAACAAACTTAAAAAAACAATGCACTCACCTCATCATGCACCTACACCTCATCATGCACCTACAAAAGGACACTACAAGATGGATCAGTAAATAAAAGTAGAACTAGTTTGCACAATGTTTTAGGAGTTTGTTTACAAAGTAAAATGGACACTGGTTTTGGAAGCAGGGTGGGGGTGGTAGAGGGGCAGAGAAACACAGCAGGCGGATGGAGAAACAGTGGGCAGGTAGAGAAGCAACAACAGAACACGGGTGAAACACAGTGTGCAACCCTGAATCACACTGGTGCAAGGGGAGCACATGGGCAGAAACGGTGAGAAAATTACAAGCAAAACAGCTCAAAAAAGATACTCTTGTGGAGTGCTTAGACAAAAAGATAAGTGGCTGACCAACAAAATGTGCAGGGTCAAGACAAGTTGCATACGGCTAGGTTTAAAGTGGAATGGCAAGGGGCAAAAAAAAAAA
This sequence comes from Triturus cristatus, assembly GCF_964204655.1. Taxonomy (NCBI): domain Eukaryota; kingdom Metazoa; phylum Chordata; class Amphibia; order Caudata; family Salamandridae; genus Triturus; species Triturus cristatus. Next base: position 849,542,355 of record NC_140581.1, read on the forward strand.
AAATGGATTTAGGCCCAGATCTCTGTACTGGGGTGAATGTTTGACATTGTTCAACATTCAGCCCATCAATTGTTTTTTGCAATGGTCACCAACAAAATGGGCAGAGGAAGCATAGAAACCAAGCAAAAAAGATGCTAAAGCGACTTCGCTCCAAGCAAGGGAACAAACCAGATTGATAAAAGACGCAAGCAAACCGCGACAGGAAAGCTAACCAATGGTAATGAGGGAGCAGTTTCCAAGCCCCTGTGTGTTCTTTGTAAGTCCACGATAGGTCCTTTGCAACCAGACCTATTGCACTTTCTGGTAGACTCGAGCAGCATTCAGCTATGCTAGGAGGTGAGTAGTTCTGGTTATGGAGGGTGTGTAGAGGGGTAATGAAGGTATTGCATGTGCGATGTTGCAGACTGGAAGGGGCTCAGCTGAAGCTTCCTCGATGCAATGTGGAAACTTCAAGAATAGAGCCAGACTCAGGAGACAAAGACCAGACACTGCCTGGCAAGGTCACAGTAGGTGTTTCAAGAATAATTCAGCCCCAGGCAGAGTAAAAACCAACAGAGAAAGGGATAGTTATGCTAATTTACAACTTTGAGAACATGTTTAACGTTCAGCAGCATGAACCTCCCCCCCCCCCCAACAAGACACCAATGACGTTTCTCCACAGCGGTTAAAATGGATTTCAAATTCTAGTTTCACCTCACCTACATACAAGGTAAAGTTTGTTCTGAGAACACAACCTCCCTATTGCGCAGGGTGGACACAAGTAGCAACCATGAGGATAGCTGGAGGCAGAACTTTAAATCCGGGTACACAACAGGGACATAAGGCAGTAAACCATTAGCACAAACAGCAGAGGTGCGAGCAGAGAGGTAGGACAATTATTTACAGGGTAGTAAATAGGTAGAGAAATACCATCAACCGATAAACCTCAAACCCTTCGTTTATGCCAAGAGAGTGGTTTCCATTCAAACACAATCGGCGAGTTTCTGGGTGAGCATACATTTCTATAAAACTTACTCAAAATGCCAGAATTGCAACACTAATGCAACAGTTCTCAGCTACGCCAACGAAAATTGTGTTTCATAGTTTGATTTAAATTTAACCTTCTTTGAAAATGAAACGAACCCACATTTAGTCATGTTCCTATTGATAAGGATTGCCTTTCTTTTAAAGAATCACCACAATTTTTTTTTTAAATAAGTTTATTTTTCATGATCAGAAAAGTGTTAATCTGATACAGCGTTCACTCTCTGCACACCTCTTATAAAAAGGTTCCAGTCAAAACACTTTCAACTACATTCACACATACAAAATTACTTTTACAAATTATTTTTTGGCAATTTGACCAGAGTAACCCGTTTTCTCCTATTGCCATTGCCCTAGCAAAAAAGTCCAAGTGTACAGGGTCTTATATACATACAAATTCCAAAGTGCTTAAGAATAGTGATTGCATCTCTTCGAAATATTTACACATGGCCTATACAAATATGTACAGGTGGGGTGTCACTAACGTAGCACAAATTTCATTGCTGGAATATGGCTTTCTATGGAAAGTGCTTTTTACAGTACTCAGCCTGTGAGGATTTTTTTTAATACTGACAAAGTCCAAAGGTTGGACACTAAATGGTAACCACATCACAAGCTGAACTCCTACTTTTAAGAAATATTTACAAGAGGTTTCATTTGTAAGCATTTATAACAATTGTACCAAAAAGGTCTTTCACGCATACAAAAGGCTCTCTTCACATTCTTCCAAGGCGGGATGGGATGTGTTCAGTCGCTGACATGGTTACCATTCAGAAAAAAAAAAAACTGTACAAGCGCGGTATACTGAAGGAGGGAGGTGAATGCCGACCGACCAGCCCATGCTCACGCCAGGTCATCTTCAGTGCTCACAATAGATATCTGCGGAAGGAAAAAGTAGGAGTTAGTTATACAAAGGAACTAAAATGTCTTCCATACAATTATCATACTAAACGCCTGGAAGGCAATTAAAAGCAATTAGACCTCGTAACATGTGCTAAAATCTTGTTAACTTATAGGGGCGACTCCCATGTAATGGTGTAGAAGCTTCGCCCCACTGCCAGCAGATAAAACAATGTTTTAATATAGTTTCATTTATTGGAGTCTCTGCGCTGATTAAGTGGGAGGGACGGGTTGGCCCATGGCAGCGAGAAGGAGTTAGGTGCACATAAGGGCGCATGTCAGTTTGGCCAGCAGTCATAAGCCGGCCAAACTGACATGCATACTTCTATTTCTCAAACCAGCTGCATTGCACAGCCGGGTTGGAGAAATGCCACAGGCTCCAATGCACTGTTTGAGCAGCAAACTAGGCTGCTCAGACCAATCCTGGAGCTGCTCACAGCACAGCAGCATCTGGATTGAGTTGGGAGCCTGTGCTTTCAAGCCCATCCACTTCCGGAAGAGGAGCAGGAGCAACAAGGTGGCGGGAGCAAAGCAGCAGGTGAGATTTATTCATTTTGTTTCTCAACCCCTTCCCCGTGCCGCCTTACCAGTTTAGATTGTGACAACCGCCACTGCAGATTCTTGACCTAGTCAGTAACTGTGCCAAAATTAAATGAAGGCCACATTAAACAGCAAAACCATTTCGGACTCCATGCATAAATCTCAACACCAAAATGCATAACACTAGCAATCTACAAGTGCACACAACCTGTACACAGTATGGCTTGATGCTGTGCTGCCCTACACTTCTACAATGTGGATATGACCTGGGTGCTTGGTCCCCCAAGTGTTTCTTCCCGGAGCTCAGCAACCATGCATGTGGCCGCTGATGGTGGTCTCGCTTGCTGATTACAAGACACTGCTCCAGTGGCGACGAGGCATCTGAAGCACACAACCCAGTGCCAACCCACGTAAGCATGGAAAGGCAAGGCAGAATAGTCATGAACACAACTTTGTGTCCCTTCCGCCCCCAATAGGTCAAGACTGCACACTCACAACAGCTGTCCCTTGGTCTTTTTCCAAGGCATGGATGCAGTTTAACTGCACATATGTATGCAAAATTATTAGTGTGGTTTCTCACATGCACCTATATGAAGCTGCTCTGGGTACATGCCAGACCTGGGAGGCTGCATGTACACAATCTACGCATTCCTGAATCAACTGGTCTTTCTGGCTGTGGAGGTAGCCCAATAGCCCTTTGAGGTAGCCCTCTGAAGTAGTCCCAGTTGCTCTGCGAGGATGAAAACCAAAACTCCCTTCTTCAGCTCTATATTCCTGAGGCGAATATCCATTTCACCAGAACCAGTTCAAATCTGCTCAGAAGGAGCTTTAGAGGTACAAGACCACCAGTGTCAGGATCTGGTCAGCCAGTATGGAAGTGTCAGGACCTGCAAGGTGTACAGGAATCTTGTGGGGTATAATATACCGTTATCTGTTGTCCTAAATCTTAGCTGCATCTAAAGCATGTTTATCATATGCATGCTCCAAGGCGTTTAGCTACATTGTTTAACTTCATTCAGGTGTTCGGTACAATGCACAAGTGCATTGGTAAATATGCTTTTTCAGGCAGCTTTGTATTTGGTTATGAAAAAGCTTCAGTCTACACGAGACCAGTTCAAACAACGTCACTGGCTTTCAGTTACAAGTTGTTGTTAACATGGTCTCATGCATCATATTCATATTTGTCAAATTCAGAAAGTAAACACAAGAGGAACCTGTTGTGCCTCCAATCAATTGTTTGAAGCCCCTTAATGCCCTATAAATCCTCAAGATGGTTGAAGGGGAGATATATTTCATATTAACATCTGAGGTCTGTAATTCCCATAACCTTCAGGTAAGCAAATTGCCAAACTGGACTAGTTTATTTTAAAAAAACTCAAAATATGGTGTATGGGCGACTGCTAGGTAGGGTCTGATCTTATGCATAAGCATACATTCCTCATTTACAGTGCCAACAGTCCCTCTTTTTAGGATGTTATGTGCTCTAGAAATATTCCAATAAACTAGCAATGGCATAAGGTAGACATGAGTGGATCATAGATCTGTCTCCAACAGGATGGGTAATTTCAAGAAATTCTAAACTGCAGATAATTCACTAGACCAGCCATCATGGAAAAGCACGGAGCTCAGCAACCAGTAAAACGTTCATGGTGTGATTATGCATCAAAAGAAATGTACATCCGTACACAAGAGCAGGCACGATCCAGGAGGAGAAACTGAGGGTTGCCATTTGCCTTACAAGACTAGGGCCAAGTCTTGTCAAGTCTGAGAATTGCAGTAGCTCACCTGAGTGCAGAGGAAAAACTTGCATAGCAAATGGATCTCAGCTGCCCGACAGGACATGTGTGGGACAGCTCATAGTGAGTTTAACTGAGACCCAAGGTCACCTCAGGGACCTGAGCAGAAACTAAGACCAACAGTGCATTGGTGTGTATCTTCAAGACGCTATGTCCCCTTCACTAGACACATTTGGGATGCCTCCATTCATTCATGATCCTCCCTGTGCCAGATTGGAACATGCATCTACCCCTCTTGCTGCCCTAGGGAACTACAGGAAATTTCTATGCTGCCCCTTACAAGGATACTAAAGGTCATCTGGACTCTGGGACTGTTGTAATGATCTTTCTTCTAGATCAATCAGTTATGGCAATATTAACACTCCCAGCACCTTGGTCACTATCCAAAGACCTGTTTACCCAGGTCTGCTGTGTGATCAGCCACTGGAAAATCTGGACTAATACTGGTGGGTTTTGTAATGTAGGCCACCTCAACACCACCATGTGAAATGACACCTTTACTAGCCAGGTTTGAAAGTGCCGAGATCAACAGGGACTCCTGTTCCTTGGCTCAGGATGGGCACTAATGTAAACCGCGAGGGTGAGTATAACTCACTGGACACCAGCAATGCACCCGATTTGTCATAATGGGTCATTCAGTTTGGGTAGCTCAAACCTGCAAGTGTAGACAAAACCACCAATGCCTGATCAGAGTATCTAGTTTAAGTGGAGTGAGTGGTATTGTCAGGAACACTCAAGCCTTTGATTTCCTTATGGTAGAGGAAATAACTGAGGTGCTGCAATACATTTATTTTTTTTGTCTTTTGAATAACCAGTGTTGGATTTCTTTTTATTAATCTATTGAATGCCTAGATGGTTTTTTTTTAAACTTTAATTTAGTCTAGTTGGAGGGTAGACATTACACTCTGTGGCACACTGAACCAGTACTATTGTCCAGGCTTCGCTACAGTGACATGGAGAACTACTACTTTCCAGAGAGATCGCAATAGCTGCTTCCTGTGTGCATCCACCACATACCTGTCCATGTCTTACCAGTTGGAAACCATCAAATTAGGTAGGTTCATCGTTCAAGAAGCTGCTTCTCTAAAATGCATAGCCAAATATGAAACACCCAAGTCTTATAGGAGTACAGCAGGATAAGATATTTGGTGGTGGAAAATTAAGGTGAAGTTTCTGAAACTGAGGACCTTATTTGTAGGAGTTATTTATGAAGTATATAATGGATTCTTGACCTGCAATTTGTTCTAGGGACAAGGTGAGCAGAACACTGCATTGTACCTTTTAATTGCCCTTACATGCCCAATTCAGATCAGATGAAAAATAGTCAAGTTCACAACACACTATGGAACAAACGGACAGTGGTTTGGATTTGTGTAGTGACCAATATCCAACAGACAAGCAAGCAATTTTGAAACAAGTCAAGGCACTTCAGACTACCTTAAGTCTCTACACAGTTTCCAAGAAAAACAGATTGCATACTTGTGCAAGATCTATTGCAGTAAGGATGTCTTCAATTGGAGCGTTGTCCTTCTGACAAGATTGTGGATGTATCTTAACATTGTGTTACTGGGTTGGATTTTACATTTTAAAAAAACTTTGAGCGATGCCTTCAAACTTACTGCTGGATATGTGTGTCCTACTGAAGTACTGTGTCGACCTAGATCTATGTTGAGGTCCTCCTCTGTGGTCTTCAAGTACACTGGATTGTCAAAGTTCATACTTTTCATATTTTTGCTCTTCCAATTTCGCCACACCAAGTAACCACCACCAGCCGCCAACGCAATTAGCACTAGGAGAATAAATGCACATTTTCATTATAGCTATCCAGCTTTTAAATACTTGGGCATAACGTTCTGAGCCAACCATGCACAAAAAACCTCCATTTCAAACTAAGCGAATGTTTGGTACAACAAAATGAACAGAACATGGCTTTGTACTGCTTTACAGCAAGTACATTGGAATTAAAAAGCAAATTTCAAATTAAACCAAAGCAGTTAATGCCTTACCTGCATTTTAATTTGAGGTTTCCTTTCAATGGAGTTATCAAACATTTTGCCATTGCTACCGCTTTTTCACATTGGCAAAACTAAAAATAAAATACTGGTTTGCCGATGTGGAACAGAAAGCTACCACGGCAAGATTAAATAAGGGTGCATGCATCCTCATGGGTGCACATATGAGCTATGTGCAGGAGATGTGTTGGTTTTAACTTAATTTACAGTTTAATGAATGATTGAGGGCATTTCTAGAGCATGCAGCTTCAAGAGGGAACCAGCATATCAGGTAAGTGGACCCATTAATCGTTGAATAGTAGAGTTTAATTTCCTGAAAAGCAGTCTTACTCATGGTGTTAAATTGAAGAGGGAGCAGATTCCACAAAGGCTACCAGAAGAGAGAAAGGGTCCATCCCCCACCCCTTTACCTTTTTCTTAAATTGCATAACAACCAGAAATCAGGCATTCGTGAAGTGCAGGGGTCTCGGGAGACGGTACATGTGGATCCTTGAGTTCTGGTACTTCGGACCAGTATACTGTAGCACACGATTCAAGAGTTTAGGTCTCACCTAGGTAACGAATGAGCCATTTCTTCGAGGCATGCTGTATCCCATCTGTGGCCTTAAAGCCTGTCCATTGCTTTTGAATGGTTTCTTTGAGTCCTTCCCAAAATCATGCTTCTATGCAGGTAATCAGATTTGTCACTCGTGTCTTGCTCCCTCCCACGGAGCTTGGCCCATTACTAGTATCCTTTTACTTTTGTCCATTTCAGTTCATGTAGGAGCACTATGAAAACAAGTTACTTGCCTGTAACTTTGGTTCTCCAGTATTCAAAACGTTCATAGATTCCCATGATTGAATCATTTACAGTCGTCGAGATGGGAGTCCAGTATACATAAAATAGCAATAGACACCATTAAGAAGAAAAAACTAGGGTTAGACAATTCTAGTTTTAGAACATATCCAGCAAATAAAATGAACCAATCAGATTAGCCTCGCCCTCTAGAACCTTCCTGAGAGAACCGCAGATTTTCGTAGCCATAGTGTAAAATTAAAGCTTAAGCTGCTGAACGCTGAGCTTTCCCAGGGGAGGAGGGTGGGTAGCATGGGAATCTATGAAAGTTTCCAATACTCGAGAACCAAAGTTAAGTAACTTGTTTTCTTACTCCAGTATTGGAACTTTCATAGATTCCTATGCTTGAATCAGAGTAGCTAGCAGTTATGAGCACATTTATTTGAACCTTTATTCATTATTAATCATTAAAATCAAAAGTCAATGGAAATTAAACACATTTGTAAACATAAGGAAAAAAGGAAGAAACAAGCAAATGAACTTTAAAAATGTGCAAACGCATAAGCAGAAAGACGAAAGGAGGGTAGAAAGGGAAAGCTCACCCCCTTAATGAAAGGTTCCTCAGGACTGCCAGGCCCACTGCTGTGTCACTGCGTTGAAGAATCCAGGCAGTAATGTCTTGTAAATGTAGGAGCACTGCTCCAGGTTGCTGCTCTACAGATCTCCAGGATAGGAACTCCGGCAAAAAGGGCTGTTTAAGAAATCGCCCTCGTGGAGTGAGCACGGACCAGACCTTCAAGGGGCTTGCCCGCTGCTCTGTGACAATACTGGATAGCGCTGGTAATCCCACGAGCAATCCCCTGCTTGGAAAGGGGGAAACCCCTTATGAGGGGCACTGAAAGAAATAATTGGAGACTTCCTGAAGTCCTTAGTATGTTGAAGATAGAATTTTAAGCACCTCTGAATGTCCAATGAGTGGAGTGCTTTTTCTGCCAGAGTAGTTGGTTGAGGGAAAAAAGTAGAGTATGACCAGCTCGTTCAAATGAAAGTCTGAAGACACTTTCAGTATGAACTTTGGGTTGGTACGGAGTATCACAGTCCCCTTTTTAAATTGGAGAAAAGGTTCCTGAATGGTGAGAGCCTGTAATTAACCTGTAATTAACCTACTCTCCTAGCCGAAGTCAAGGCTAGCAGAAGAGCCACCTTCCAAGAGAGGAATTTCAAATCCACCCAATGAACAGGTTCAAAGGGATGCTTCATTAGCTGGGTGAGAACTAAGTGTCAGAGTAGGCAGAGGCTTGACTGGAGGGAAAACTCTAAAAATCCAGAGAATCAGCTTAATTATCCTTGCCGACCAGAGGGAAGGACCATAAGATGTGCGTCTGAAGAAAGATGGCTGCAAGATGAACTCCGATGGATGAGTGAGCCAGCCCTGCTTTTGCCAACGAAAGAATGCAAGGAAGAACTTCATGCGGGACAGAAGAGGACGAATACCCTCCTGCTGGCACCAAAGGCAGAAACGCTTCCACTTTAACTGGTATGTCTTGTTGGTACTTGGGGCTCGTGCCTGAGAAAGTAGGTCTACATTCTACCAAAAGGGTCAAACCAAGAAATTATCGGTGCTCAGGAGCCATGCAGATAACTGCAGGGATCGAGGATCCAAGTGCCATACTTGGCCCTGGGACATGGTCAGCAGCGAAGGAATCAGCTACAAAATGGACGGTCCAGGGAGAGGAGATGCAGCTCTGAACCAAAATTGGCAGGGCCACGCATGAGCTATAAAAATCTTGCAAGGTTCTGCCTTGGCGTCCTGAGAAGCCTAAGGATAAGTAGAACAGGGGCACCTGACCAGGCCATCAAAAGCGCATTTTCCAATGATCCCAGATGAAGCCTGCTTGTGTAAAATCAGCTTTTCTTGTTCTCTGGCATGGCAAAGAGGTCTATGGATGGCCTGCCCCATAGGCAAAAAAACTTGTTCCAAAGTGGACAGGTCCAGTTCCCATTTGAGGCTGACTGAAATCAGTCTGCTCAGCGTGTCTGCAGTTTTGTTGAGAACGCCTGGAAGATGCTCCGCTTTTAGCGATATCCCATACTGGACCACCCATTCCCAAATGGTCAGCTTCTTTTGACAAAAGACGAGACCTGGTGCCACCCTCGGTTTATGTAATGCATGGCCGTCGTATTGTTTGTACTAGGACTGCAGATTGCTCTATCCTCTGAGCTCCAGCAGATTGATATGTAGAAGACGATATTGGGGTAGCCAACAGCCACTTGCGTGAAGGTCTTTCAAGACCGCGCACCAGCCCTCCAGCGAGGCATCCGTAGTTACTATCAGAGGAGCTGGAGTGATCCTGAAGGAAAGGTCCCGAGAAATGTTTCTCGTTTGTCCACCATGATGCGGCGTCCCTCATGGACACTGTAACGAAGATCTGGCCTTCGAAGGACCAGTCGACTTGGCACCACTGCAAGTCAGCTCCTCCTGGAGAGGGTGCATCCTTAACCTGCAGTGAGGAATTAGAGGAATGCAGGAAGAAATGGACCATAGGAGGGACTTTTAGAGGCAAACTGAAAGGGATTGCCTTCTTAACAGTAGACAGGCCATGGCCATCAGCTTTTCAGGTCTCTCCAGGGTCAGAAAGGGTTTGAGGGACGTGTCCAGAATGGCTCCCAGGAATCGGGCTGTTCTGGAGACAGTCGACTTGTTTTGAGTGCAAGACAGATTGTCGAAAAGGTGTGCACGCCACAACGGATTCCTCTGCCGCGTGCTTGGAAGAAGCCTTCAGCAACCAGTCGTCCAGGTAAGGGAAAACCTGATGCTTTTGTAGAAAAGCTGCCACTGGAGCCAGTACCTTTGTAAAGATCCGCAGCGAAGATCCGAGTCCAAAAGGCAGGACCTTGAACTGAAAGTGGATCTTGGCTACTGTAAAGCAAAGTGACTTCCTGTGGGCTGGATGGGTACATGCACGTGTGCATCCTCTAGATTCAATGTGGCAATGTAATCTCCTGAGTTAAGACAAAAGATGTCCTGCAGAGAAACCATTCGAAACGATTGTTTGATGAGATCGGTGTTGAGGGTCCTCAGATCTAGAATAGGGCGCCACTTTTCTAAGGTCTTCCAAAGCAGGAAGAACCGGGAGTAGAAACCCCTCTCCCTGCTGAGAGGAGAACTGGCTCCATCCTCCCTTTCTGGAGCATTTGATGGACTTCCAAACATAGAAGTCCAAGAGGTTTTGACACGGTTGCACAAGGGGGCTTGGAAGGTGGTGCATGGACAAATTCCAGAGTATGGGCGTATTGAATGATTTTCATAACTCTATCCGATGTTATTTGCGGCCAGTTGTGGAAGTAATTTGAGATTGCCTCCCACTGGTATTACAGGAGGAGAGGTAGTAAGAGCCAGCAAGCTGCTAATGACGCTTAGAGTCCGTCCCCCTGGCGTCCTGGTCTTCCATGGTTAAAGCTAGAGAAAGAGGATTGATTTTGCCGCTGGTTATAATGTAGGCAGTAAGATTGAGAGTTTGATCCATATGAAGAATAGTTGTTGCTGGTATCGCCCTCTGTAGGTAGCATTTCCTCTATCTCTGGCCGCACGGTAGGGGACCTTGTGGTATTGCAGAGTCCCTAAGGATTTTGCGGTCCCCATGTCTTTTGATGTCCTGGAGCGCATCATCAATATGCTTCCCAAAGAGCACCTCCCCATCAAAGAGAAGTTCCAAAATGTTTTAGACCTCTGAATGAAACCATGTAGCTTGCAGCCAGCCTTGGCGATTAACGACAGCAGCTCCCGCAAGGGAGCGGAATGCAGTCGTTGCCATGTTCATTGCACAATCAATGACTTCAGAAGAGGTTCTCTCCCTTTTGAAGAATCTTTTGCCTCCACTTTTGCATCTTCCGGCAATTGATCCAGATAGGGGGAGGGGGGGGGGGGGGGGGGGGGGGGGGAAGGTCGCACCACATCTGGCGATTATAGCGACTAAGTACTGCTAAGGCGTTTGCAGCCCTGACCATCAGGCTAGACATGGAGGAAAAACTCTTGCTGGCGTTAGAGGAGTCTGCCCTCTTTATCAGGAGGTGTCGGGAGGGGAGCAGAAGGATTTTTGGACTTTCTTTGGGCAGCCTGGGAGAGGACAGTCTGGTTTAGGCTAACTGACCAGGCAGGACGGGCTATCGTCAGGAGCCTTCCATTTCTTGTCAAGGCGAGACAGTTCTGGAATAAGCGTGGCTGGACTAATCACTTACACCCTCGTCCCAGACGTGACCAGCTATACAAATGGTCCAAACTGATTTTTGTAAGGCTCCTCGAGTCATAAAGGAAACATTCAGACTGCACCGTGGGCATGGGCAGTTCAAATCTTAGCAGCCCTTTCCATCAAATTTTGGAAACCCCCCCCGTGTTTCCAGGGGGAGAAACCACTGGAGCTAGTGAAAGCGAAGCTGGATCAGGAATGACAGTCAACCCACTGTCTGGTTCCGAATAGTGACATTGCCCTGGTCTTCAGAGGTATCATCCTGGATGAAAGGGAAGATTGGTGGCACATCTGGGGCCACAGGCAGTGGCGGAGGCAATTGAGGTGTAGAAGGCAGTGTAGGCAGAACAGCTGTAACTGGCACCCCAATTGGAGCCGGAGATTGTGTTGGGAATCTCAGTCTATAGTCCGAAAGTATAAATAGTAAGTCCGTTAGTAGGGAGGAAGGCAGAGCCCATCTGCTGTTGGTAAGACTTCTTGATAACCCAAGGGAGGATCATACTGCTGCTCCTCCAAGTATTCTCCCTCAGAGCCTGTGTCCTGGCACTTCACGTGCAATTGAGAAGGGCTATGCGCATACCCATACAGTCCGTCATCCTCCTCAGATCCCTCCTCTTCAAGGAAGAGTGCAGTGGTAGAGGTGTCACCCTCCTGGGGAAAGCCATCAGGGGTAATCTGGTGCTTCCTGATTGTAATTGCAATTTTTTCCTTAGTCAACGGGGCCGTTGATGTAAGTCGACAAAGATATGAACACCAGCGACAGCAGTCGTCGAGATGGTAGTCACCACTGCAGCAGATGCTGCCGCCTTAATCGTTTGTGAGGAGATTTGCTAGTACTATGCCACTCAGACCTATGAGAAGTCTCTCAAGGCTTTACCGGGACGGTCTTTAGAAGGTGAAGGAGAAGACCTACCCCTTTTCACAGACCTAGAAGATGTAGCAGAGGCCTCATCACTATCACTGGAGACTGGTTCCTTCCTTGATTCTAGCTTCTGGAGCCAGGTCAAGAGACACCCCTCACGGTCTCAAAGTCTTTGTTGAAAAAGTGCGGCATATTACAGTCTGCTGCCTTATGGTCAGGGTACAGACCGTAAATACACTCCTTGTGCTGGTCGTTCACATTCTTCTCAGCACAGGTTGCACATGCTTTAATGAGCTTTCTTCTCTATCAGACATCTTGACATGAAGTCCAAGCAGGTCTTGTAGAAAAACACAGGTGAAAAAACTGAAGGAATAAGGTTGAAAGGAAAAACTGAGCAGAGCTCAGTGGAGACTCCTTTGCACAATGTGCGGTAGAAAATGAGGTTCTGAGGTGCTCAGGAAGGGGAGGGTTAAGCAAATCTGATTGTTCATTTTATTTGGTTTCTTTTACAAAAAGGAGGTGGATGTTACATAACTAGAATGGGCCTAGGCTCTTTTATAATGGTTTCTATTGCTATTTTAGGTATACCGGGGACTCCCATCTCGATGACTGGGAATTATGCAAGCATGGGAATCTATGAAAGTTCCAATACTAGAGTAATTTTCCATTTTTCAGCATGCGCTTTGGGATGGTTCCTTTTTTTCTTTGTAGTGTTGATAATTCTAGCATGGTTTCTGTAAACAGCCCTGTAAGTGTTGTCCTCATCTCATTTACTGTTTTTCAAGGGTGCCAGTTCCATCCACCTATCTCATCCCTCATCGCCACTTGATCCCCTCTGTCGTCAGCTGTTTTCTGTCTCCTTCCCTCCAAGTCCCAATTTAGCTTAACAGCCCCTTGTTACAGCTGCTTCCATTCGAAAGCTACATGGGCAACCGCCAATCAGAGGCACCATGCATTAATTATTGCAACCAGATATGCAAACAAAGTTTACATCTAGGTTTATCAAACAACCAGTTTGTGCACTCTTGCAGCTACCCCATGTGATCCAAACGTTAATGCTCATGAGCAAGGAAATCAGTGTGAGCAGTTTACTTAATCTTCGTGCTGTGTCACATGACTCAAGTTCGCTGACCGGTTGCGCAGAGACTATGCTGCAAGAGGGGATTGATTTACAGGCACAGACTGACACTTAGACCGCTTCAGCAATATTTCCCAAATCAGCTACCACTTCACCAGTATGTAGTGATGGCGCTGTCTTGATAGGGAGCCAGTGTAGTTTCTTGCAAGAGACTTATTGGTGACCATTTTGAGAGTTTGAATAGTCACAATGCAGTACACTGGACCACTTGGAGGTGGTGGGTCAAGTAATCAGGAAGGCAGAGAAAGAGTTGACGTAGTCCAGAGAGGATAGGATCAGAGTCTGAACTACAGTTCTGTGTATCCCCAAGGTAGGAATAGGCATTTTCAGTGTTTAGGATCCAGAGACATGAGATAACTACATGGGCAATTTGCCTCTTTATAGTCTGGTCGACCTCATAGTACCCCCCAAGTTCTTGGCTGCGTTTGTTCCAGGATGTCAGGCCCCAATCTTGGTATGGTGAATAAAAAAATTCATAAAGAAATTTAAAAAGAGGGCTCAGCACAGTAGCAGATTGGAGCTGTAGGCTCTCCAAAAAGGAAGTTCAAAAGTGCTAAGGGAGATCAAAAGATGAGTGTGAGGGTGCCAACAGGGAGTAGGGGAGCAATATAGGCGCTTGGGCAAGCATGGAGGTGAAAAATAATGAAAAAGCAGAGGGGCACAATTGGGTTGTTGCAGTGGGGAGCGACAAAAAACTGCAAAGCATAGAAGGTGAAATCGGAGAATGACGTAGCACAACGAAGCAAAAAAAACATTCACTCACTACCATGAGGTGCTAAAATCAAAAGTTCACAGAATGTAAACAGTGGAAGCATAAAAGTCAAATTCATGGTAAATCAGTTATGCTGCAGGGGAGGAATAAACGCAGGAGGAAGTTGTAATGCCAAATAAAAATTAAAGATTAAGAATAAAGCCACCAATGTTAAGCAATGGAATGCCCTGAAGTGCACTGTATGTATTAGTATTCTCTTCAGGCTTCTACAACACAGCTGAAAGCGGTCTGTGAGAAAGACATGAGAATTGTTGGGTTAAACCCTGCAAAAGCTTATGGATGAAGATTGAGAAATGCAAAAGCTGTGGTCTTTGTCACAAGAATTCTGTAAATACCAAGTTACCAACTATTGTATAATCGAAAGCTTCTCATCCAATACTTACAAAGAGGAAGAATAGCCCAGGCTGCAGATCCTTTTGTAGACGGATTTGCGTCAAATACCGAGGAGCTGTGTTCTGGCACAAAAAAAAAAAAAAAATTCAATGTTTTAGGGTGCTAGTTTCCCAGATTCTTCAAAGCAATGTTTTCGAAATATTAATCCACCTAGAGCAGACATTACAAAGTTAACAGAAAGGCTTAGATGGTGGATACACATTTTAGGGAAGGCTATTGAAAGTTTTAGGAGCTAGCATGGAGAACCCCAGTACTTTAAGTAAACCCAAGTAGTGTGAAATCTAACAACTGCATTAAGTTGTAAACCAGCATCGAAAATTTCTGGATGAGCTGCTTTGTTACTATGAGTATTGTGTTCATGCAGAGCAGACTGTATGCAATAGAGCACAGTAACTTCTCACATTGGCTATGGCCTTAAAGGCTTGGAAGAAAGGGTCGGACACTGGTAGTTAAAGTGCCAATCACGCGAGTTAATTCCTTAAAAGTATCTCCAATGAGGTAGTAGTTTGTTCTTGTCCAAAAGGGGGGCCATCTACCAAAATCTTTAGTCATTAACGAAAAAGTCAATTAACACTCAACGTAAAATATTTAAAGACCCATAATTGTAAATTGTTGTTTGTAGTTCTTTGAAGTGACCAATTTAATGAACTGTTTAATAACACTTTGATGTGTAATGTCATTAATTACTAGGACATTCACAGGCGTTTGAGCACTATACAAAACTTTGTAGTTTTTTTAAAAGTAGTTTCTTTTTAAGGTAGATTTATGCAAGTATACTTCTTTGTGCCCTGCTGTAAAGGTCAAATTAACAGTTAACTGTGATAAATACGCTGGGGAAGTAACATAGGGAGAGAATAATCTTAGTAGGATTTAAATGTCACTTAGAAGATGCAAGGCGTTAAAGAAACTGGCACAAAGGAGCGCATTAAAAAGTGACCATTAATATCTGAAAAGAAAGTATGGATGGGGTTTAGGTTCCCGCCCAAGAAATTAGGGAAGGTGGGGGATAAAACAAATTTCCAGAGGTTAGGAAAACCACCACTCAAATTTGCTGTGAAAACAGACCACCCTAGATCTATAGAGAAAAGCACGTGGAGGGGAAGGGTGGGGCGAAAGTTAAAATCGGGCATCTAGCGGTAACTGGGCACGTCCCTCTTGGTGTAGAGGGAAGGGAAGATTTTCAATAAATTCTAAAAAAAAGACTTTAAAAAGGGCCAATTCACAAAGTTTAGTGATGGGTTTCTAGTGACAGGCTTGCCCAGTTAAGCGTCCTTACTAACAGGCTAAAAGACACTCCCTCACATACACTGTCCCAAGGTAGAGCACTATCAGGCACATGCAACAAAGCTTTTTGTGATCGCAAAGGGCCGATTTTTTGCGAATCGCACTGTTTGCAATAAAAAAAAAATAGCTTTTGCAATGCATGAAACTGGTCACTCTGTAAGAAATAGCTACTTTTAGCGATTTCTTAAATTGCAATTGCATTTAAGGAATTGCAAATTGCGATTCCTTAAATGCAATGCAAGATGCCTTTAAAAACAGCGATTACGCCATTTGAGCCCGCTATTTACTGTGGAATCCTACCACATGGTAAGTAGCAAAAACTTGACACACTTTAGTGCATTTTCCCAAAATTGTAGGTTACTCACAGGTCCTTGGGACATGTGTGCACGCAACATGTGCACAGATCAGTTTCAGGGGTGCAACAGGGTGTCCTTTTGACACACTTGAAATTGCATGCGCAATGAGTACCCATTGGTACTCGCAAATTGCACTTGCAATTTCCCATTCAGTCCTATGGGCCTGTGGGCCCATAGGAATGATTGGGAAGCTCTTCCTTATTTGCGACCTGCAATTAGAGAGTCGCAAATAAGGAATGTGAAGGAATTGTTATAGCGATTCCTACATGCATAGGATTTTGCAAGTCCTTAATTGCAAATCCTTAATATTCGCAATTAATGACTCGCAAAATCCTAGCTTGATGCATGTGCCTGTATGAGAGTTACGAAAATTCTTCAAAAGCTTTCAGTTTACAAATGGATAAGAATTCCACACGGATGGAAAAAAATTGCACTTTTTTAAAACTAAATCGGGATTTGGAGATGGTCCCTAAAGGTTTTGAAAATTAGCAGATTGTGCATTTTGAACTTCCAATTGGCCAAAAGAACCATATATACACAATTCATCCTAATTACACAAGTCTATGAATTTGCAGATCATGCTCTGATTTGTTGATAATGTGCATCAACGTTTCCCCTCTGTGGATGCTTTGCAGCACTGCTTTCAAAGCATGTACCTGGTGGTAATGGTCTTTGTTGAAAGGTGGCAACACCATCATAGTAATCATAATTTGCTAGAGAATTAGCCACCAACAAAAATGTTACAGCATTTAAATCAACGTACATCATAACAGATTAAGTACTTCTAAAACAAAAAGCACGCACCAGCACATTCAAATCTTTAGCAAACCTTCAACACCAGAAGCAATCTGAGCATCTCTAGTTAATAAAGTGTCCTTCCTCGTGAGTGTGGTAAATTGTAGAGAGCAGCATGGTACACTGCCTGAGCACGCATTATCGCTGCATCCCGAGGATGCTCTGATGACCAGCTTCAAGTCTGCCCGTGAGCTTGTAGTTAAAAGTGTAAATCATTGACAAAGTAGGTCGTGAGAAAAAGCTGCACGGGGCCTTCATCTTCTCCCATAAAATATTAAGTGAAAGAACTAAAGTCTGCAATTAAGTACTCATCTTGCTGGAGCTGCGTTAATAGTTGGCTGCACAGACTTCAAACCATGCAGCACACCTCGACATTTTGGCAGTCAGATATACGAAAATATTAAGTAAATATGAGCGGACAGAAGCTTTGATGGAAGAAATCGTGAATGCAAGTTGCCTTGCCTCATTAGCTTAGCGAACACCATTCAGTCCCACGTGCTACATGATCAAGCTTGCTCGAACGTCCGATATGCCAGAGATGCACCTTCTGCGCGAGCATCAGGAAAAGCAGCAACTACCCCAGCCAAACAGCATTCCTCTGGTCCATGTGCCAGACGAGACCTTCAGGCTGAATAGTATTCAGTATCCTATGATACAATGCTCAAGCAAGTGACATAGGCTCCAAGGGGCTCAGTGGATAAAAAAATCGTCAAGACGTGCTGACGAGCCTAGGTGCCAGTGCAAGAACTGCTCACCGGTCTATGCAAAGCAGATCTGTTCCACCTATCTCCAACACCACATAAGAAAAAAATTACCTATACCTCTAGTGACCTCAACACTTATTCATATGAAGTAAGATAAACGAAAATTAATACATTTACCTAAGCAGTAATTTCTGCCTTTTATTTATTTTTAATTTTTAAATAAATATCTTTGATCACAAAAACACAATGAACTACACGAAATACCACATTAGTACTTACACAATGAAAATGAACGTGAAAAATGTGTTTTGACATACAATTACGAATAAATCAAATCCTCTGAAATATCATGGACACAAGGGGGTTTTGAGTGCCGGTTAAATCAATTGCCGCACTCTCATCAGGCGCTTCCCAAAGCCCTAATTCTTTCTGTATAGATAGAGAAAGAATTAGGGCTTTGGGAAGCGCCTTTTTTAATAAAAACAAACTGTTTTTTCCCCAACCCCCCCCCCCCCCCCTTTTTGTCACAATCTGTCTGTTCGTGAGAAAGCCTAATCCAGCCCTGATGAGTGCGGCAATTGATTTAACCGGCACTCGAAACGCGTCGGCAGACAAAGGAACTCAACTCCTTGGTTAAAGATCGCAAATATAGCCCCTTGTGTCCGATATTTCAGAGGATTTGATTTATTCCAAATATAAGGGTGTTAGTTGTCTAATTCATCAATTTGTATGACAACTTTGTATTTCGGATTGTGTATATAATGATTGTTCTGTGTGACATTTCATTTGGTTGTTTCAATGTTTGATTATTATGAGTTTATTTGTAATTGTATGTCAAAAAACATTTTGTTCATTTTCATTGTGTAAGTACTAATGTGGTATTCCGTGTAGTTCATGGTGTTCTTTTTGTGATCAAAGATATTTATTTAAAAATTAAAAAATAAATGGCAGAAATTACTGCTTAGGTAAACGTATTAATTTTCGTTTATCTTACTTCATATGAATAAGTGTTGAAGTCACTAGAGGTATAGGTAATTTTTTTGCTTATGTAGTATAACTGGCCCTACCTACCCTCTAATCCTTTGGGCCAAACCCCTCCTTTTTTGATAATTTTAACCTATCTCCAACAAGCAGCTTTCGTCGCAGTAGGGGAAATTTTTCGACTATCAAGTCACGCATCCTTGAATTCTCAGCCTAGACCGAACCTACTCGTAAACTAGGTTGTGAAGCAGGCCGAAAAAGGTGCGTTTTGAGAGATGGCAATGAAGTGCAGAGGGGCTCCAGGCAGCCATATGGCGAGTTGATCGAGACATTTTAACCTGGACAGCAAGAGGTCGGTTTGAAAGGCACGAGTAGGGATGTGGACCAGAAGGGCAAGACAGCTGGATGAACGTAATGGGCAGCCCCTGCTGAAATGGAATGCACAGTATTACAAGATACCAGAGCTCTCAACCTGCTCAGCAAAGGGTCATGCTTTTTTCTTTTTTTGCTCAACTGCTATGGTGTGCATGTGTTTTGAATTTCAGCACGGATTATTCACTCACTCTAACATATACAAAAATTTCGTTTTTGCTAGCCCATCGAAAAATGTTGGTTTGAGAGCTGAGAAGCTTGTGGTTTATGCAACAAGTCTCACTAGACGTCCTGCATGGACAGACTGGCAAACCACAATTAAAACTTCACAAGATTACATGCTGCTTCATCAAAAACGAGTATATTCTCCTGAGAGGATTACCTTCGATCTGAGATTTCCCTCGTGTACTGGCATCTTTTGTTTCACCATAAGCTGGAGTCCCTCCAACATCTGTAAAAAAAAAAAAAATTGCTTTCTTAACTTTAAGGACGGAGAACATGTTTGGTTATGACAATGATGCCAAATGCCCACCAAGTTAACTATTTTATCTCACTATTTGATCAGTACATACAGTACATACCCTATTAGGATCTGAAGCTGAATGGTTAAAAAACCGAGGTGTTGATATTTGGGAAGAACCAGAATCTGTGGTCGAGCGAGTGGTGGCCCTCTTCTCTTGGCATCTGCCCCACCCCCTCCCTATCTGCCAGAAATCTGGGAGTGATATTTGACACCTCACTCTCTATGTCCCTGCAAGTCAACAGGACCGTTGCTACTTGCTGTGGTGTGATCCGGGTACTCAACAAAATCCGTGGGTACCTTTCCCCCCAGGCGCGTAAACAGGTTGCAGTCGCCCTGGTGGGTTCGAGACTGGATTACTGCAACTCCCTCTATATGGAAGTCAACAAAGGGCTGATCCACCGTTTGCAGACTCTTCAGAACTCTGCAGCACGCTTTGTTTTGAATCTCCCCAAAGCCTCCTCTGCCACCTTAGCCAGGAAAGAGCTTCATTGGCTTCCGGTACAGCACAGAATCGCCTTCAAAATCCTCTGTCTCACCCACAGAGCATTGATGGATGGTCCTGCCAGTGCCATTGGCTCTCTTCTCTCGCGCTATGTCCCCTCAAGAAACCTGCGCTCTGCGGGACTCTGTCAACTAGCTGTCCCCCGCATCAAATTTGTCAGATGGGGAGCCAGAGCCTTTTCCGTCGTCGCTCCGCAATTGTGGAACTCCCTCCCCATGGAGATAAAAACTCTCCCTTCCATCGACTCTTTCAAAAAGGCTCTAAAAACGTATTTCTTTAAGAAGGCCTACTCATGATTAAATAGGACTAAGTAGGGTCTTAAGTTGCTGTATTTAATCTAGGCGCCTTGACGCCCACTGGGCTAAGTACGCGCGATACAAGAAACTCCTCATTCATTCATTCATTTAACCATCACACAATTTTAGCAGAACTAGCAATAATGCACATTTAACATGGTCAGCT
Source organism: Triturus cristatus (assembly GCF_964204655.1). Lineage (NCBI taxonomy): Eukaryota > Metazoa > Chordata > Amphibia > Caudata > Salamandridae > Triturus > Triturus cristatus. The sequence continues at coordinate 849,562,792 of NC_140581.1, forward strand.
CCACCAGTCTTGACATCATACTACACTGAAGAAAAGGACAGTCCTTGCAGAACTAGCTCTTTAACTCCCACATTGGGAGCTTGTTCAAACTGTGCGACCTCAAAGCAAATCTAATGCTCTAGTAATGACTAGCATATCCCCCCCCCCCCTTCCCCTCTGCCTATTCCATTCAGAAGGAGTGAACTTTGAGATTAGGATTGTTCAGGGAGTATTAAAATGGATATATTATCTATATTTTTTCTAAAGAACGGTCTTTAACACCACAGCCCCATTTCTGGCCATCAAATAAAGGGGCCAGCACAGGTTTTTTGCCTTCTCACTTTAGATATTGCACACAATACTTAATGGGCTGTGGGTCCGCATCTTCTGGATTGGATTTCTTTCCATCTAGGTCACCCGCTCTTTAATGGATGGCTTTCCTCCCTATTCATGCGTGCGTTCTGCCTCGAGATTTTTTTATCCATGCGTTGATTGGCAGCAAGTCCCAACTACTGCTTTCGTGGAACTAATTTGGCATCTAGTGCTCCATGTGAATGCAAGGATTTATGCACTACTGAAAAGTCACTTTATATTTAGCAGCTCAAGTATTCTGTTGCTGCTCCCTCGCAGATTTTTTTTTTTTATATGCGAGGGCAGGCATTTTACACTTCCAGGCCACTTGCCCTTCCACCATTTTGTTCCCCACCCCTTAGCTTTAAGGCATTTAAAAAAATACTTTAATTGATGGCCCGGCCGCAGCACACCATCACGCTGCTTGCCAATGTTGTGCGGAATCATGCATTTTTTTAATTTACAGTTCGAAAACAGCTGTAGCCATCTTGGAATGGTAAAACTTTCAAATGTTCCCAAATCGCCACCAGTGTATCAAAAGATGCTCTAGTGGACTTCTTTAAAGCGTGTTTTGAGAAAAGACCCGTCTCAGATGACCACTGTTCAGTACTCATGTGTTGTGATATCACACCACTAAATAGGGATTTTAATCTGTGCAATACACAATATTAGCACAGACCATCTTGTAGCAAAGTCTCCGTTCATGGTGGAATGTTCAGTTTGACAATTCACAAAGTTAGGGCTGTACAGAAAGTATACCAATAGAACCAATTCTGCACAATCCAAGGAATCTAATAGTACAAGCCAGATCTCCCAAACGGAAGCATGCGCTGAATTGACATTTGTCAAAAAGTGGGCCCAGAATGTGAGAAACAAAGCATTTAGCTATCACTGCGACAGAGGAAACAATGTTGCAAGAAAAATATTTTCCATTTTAACACCATGAGTAGATTATACATATCCTTCGGGCGGCCAAATGTTGAACCAAGTGTAAGCTCTTTGGAACAAACACTGGGAAGGTTGGGTATCTGTTCCAGTATGAACATTCAGTAAAATTAGTTGCATGTCCATATAATTCACAGCACGAGTGACCATTGTTAGTCTTCAGCCTTGCTGGTGCCAGGCGCAGTGTCACAATGGACCTGGATCAAGCAACCTCCCTGGTTCCAAACAGCTTGTCCAAGCTCATCTTGGTTTAAAAACCTTGTCCACTGCAGTTTCATATATTATCCTTAATAGAAGACAAAACTGTAGAGCCTAAGTGTAGTGTGAATAATATTTTTGCTAAATTTTAATGGTGATGCTTTTGATGGAGTTTTTGTAATCAAGCTGCATTTCCCATACTGTACTCCCATAGAATGCCGTCTAAGGTATTTTAGTGTAAACGAATCCATTTTTGGTTTTATATCTTTTACTGAAATGTCACTATGTAAAAAATAAAAATAAAAAAAAGGAAGCTCCATTGTATTTGCTGGATGGGGAATTAGAGGTATAAGAAAACCAAACAAGGGCTCCTCAAGACAGATTATACTACAAATATTTTTCCAGCTAGTGTTTGGGCCTGAAGTACAGTTCTAGAAAATTGTTTATTTGAAGGGCAGTGAAACAGAAGCACATTTCAAGGATGCAGTCATATTTCTACCTTCAAATAGATGTAGAGGTTTAAATTAATGTAATATTTTGAGGGAAAGATAAGGGATCTGTTGTATGGGAAATGGAGGTTGGCAAACGTTGCCAAGGTACAAGCAAAGTGCCATTTGAAACCAGAGTTAAGACTACAAAAAGTGGTACTACTTTGATAGAAGATAACTTATCCAAAGAATGGCTGACATGGAAGATTCAAGCTGCCCAAAAATAAAGCCCCTTAAAGGCAGCCTGTGGTAGTATCCCTAACTGTAGTACAGAATACAGAGGATGGAAAGGGAACCGCACTGACAATAGCAATCAATGATGGATTTAAATAAATACAAATAAAAAACACTAGGCCGAAAAAGCTTGGGCAGCAAAGTTGGTTAACAGGGACATGTGTTTATACATGCCTGAAAACATGGCTGCACTTGTGTCTAGAAGGAACATTTCCGAAGAATATTTGTTAGCATCAGTCTCCCAACTTTTTGCTGGTAAATGAATGTTCTATTTATTTATTGAATTTAAGGCACAACAGCAACCCAAAAAGGGTTTCCCGGTACCTGGATGGACTGGGTGCAAGATAGAGGTGGTGAGTTGAGATTACTGGTTAAATAACCAAGTCTTAGGGGATCGGCGGAAGCAGGTGTAAATTTCTTTGCGGCTAGCGAGGGGAAAAGCATTCCAGAGGGACGGGCCAAGATGCGCAAAGGATCTTAAACCCATCCTGGCGAGTTTGAACCTGGACACTGTACATTTTTCAAGAGTTACAGATCGAAGATGACGAGTGGGAGCATAAGGGCAAACAAGAGATTGCAGATATTGTGGTGCCGAACCCCTTTTGATCTTAAACATATAGCTCAGGGTTTTGAACTTTATGCAGTTCTCTACCCTGAGTCAATGTAAGTCATGGAGATAGCCGGGAGTGGCTTTGGGAACCCTGCAAAGTAGTCTTGCTGCAGAGTTCTGTACCAGCTGTAGTCTACGGGTCAGTCTTATTTGTGCCTAGAAAAATGACATTTCCGTAGTCCAGCCATGAGGTGATAAGGGCATGGACCACTGTTTTCTGGGTGGCATTTAGCAACATCCAGATGCTCTTCCTAAGCCATTTTAGGATGGTAAAGCACACGGCTGTGACCTTGACTGCTTGATGATGCATGGTCAGAGTCGTCAATGTACACGCCCAAGTTACGGACATGGCTGGAAGGCCGCGGGAGGGCACCCATATCGGCCGGTCAGTGTAGCGGGCCCCAGAGATCTTTCTTACCAAGGATCAAGACGTCGGTTTTGTCACCGTGTAGTTTCAGGTGGTTGCGATTCATCCATGTTGCAATTCTCCTAAGACGCAGCTAAAGAATCATGAGTTTACTGTATTCACTTACTCTTTGGCAGTGGTAATGCAAGATAGAGGCTTTTGGGGGGCACAAAAAGGCATCAATGGTGGTATCAAGGTGTGATAATGACTTCGGGTAAGACTGCAGTTTAAAACTGGGATTGGCAGGAACAGACTAATGAGAAACTTCCCATTTGGAGGCCTGGATCATGGCACCACTTCAACTCGCACCCTCCATCACCCTTTAGCAGCCTACTTACAGGCAGGCCCGCCCCAAATTCCTGAGATAACTTTACACAGATGAACCAAAAATGCATGGCAGTTGGTGTACATGTGCCACTAAACCACATATCTGAAATACCAACTTGTTGATGCTTCACAACTCTCAAATGTTTGCTACAACAGCCACAACCAATTTGTGTATACGTCCAGACTGGGCAGCAAATCTGTTTAATTTACCTTTTGTGCATCTTCCACCACCATCCTCCAGTTCAGATCCAGCAGGACATGCACATGTGTACTTGGGGGAATGACTATTTATCTGCGGAGCAGGTAAACACAGATATTCACAGCCACCGTTGTCCTGGCCTTCGGTGCACCAGTTCTTACCTAGAGGAGAAACAACAAACATTTCTAAATTTTAATGTGACTCATCACAAAAGTGCTGAAATGCCAAAGAAAGGAGTTTCTTCAAAAAGACATTTGATATAATAATCTTAATTCATTCATTAAAGCAATCCAGTTTTATAGACCTTCAATAACCGGGCCAGTTCTACGATGTCAATCCTGGTTAAATTAATGGGCCACCATTTTGTTTTACCGGAGAAGGTCTGCTTGCGCAATACAGAACTAGCCATGTTATTTCTCAAACAGAGCAAATAAGCCATGCAAATCATCACCTGTTACTTCAAAACTGCACTCAGTTCTTTATTCAATGCCCGCCCACATGCCCCAAAATACAAGAACTTACTAAAGTCCTATGCTGGACGTATGCTCTGTCAGTCTTCAGAGTAATTACGCAGTATAAGTAAAGCAGGTGTTTAATTCTGTGGTAGTTTTGTTCTCATAGGTACATGATATTTACTTAGTTTGTAGGGTGGAAGGCAAGAAAACTATAAGCACTATTAATGGAAGGTTGTCTCATTGGAAAGCAGTATAAGAAACAGGAGATGGCTGCATTGGCATCCACTTGATGACAAACTGGTCCATTCGATTTTGGTGTTCCGCAGCAGTGAGACGGGCAACCTTCTTTTAGAGAAAGAATTATAAATTGTGAATATGCCTTCTCTCCACATCCCTACTGCAACGTTAAGCGGCCTAGGAGTCTAGGAATGTATGTTTGGAGTGTAGTTATGCAACATTTTATCTACTTTAAAAAGATTTTGTCCCCGGACTTATTACTTGCACCTGTTTAAGCTAGTACCGATTTCAGTTTCTCAGGGGTGTGGGATTTCTATTGGCCAGGACATAATGTTCGCGGTAAAGTACGACTAACCTACATGTTGATTTTGCCCAAAAGGACAAGAGGATGGACTATTGCTATGGCAGGCTATGCACCAATTTGTATAAGGTGTTCAAAATGATATGGTTTGTTAACAGCCTTTACCAGTGATTGTTTACCCCATTTGCATTGCCGGTGGTTTCAATTTAATACAGGATTACACATTTTTCATTTGGGGCTACTTCTAATGCTGCAATGATACTCATTCAATACATGCAAAATTAAAGCAAGACTGGAGATTTTATTTTGTAAGCAAATAATGCACCTAAAAATATTTACATTATAGAGGAGGTTCCTGCAAAATAAAACTGATAATCGCATTATTTTGTTCCAGCTACACAAATATTCGATCTAGTACTTTTCCCTTAGAGAGGCCCTTTTATTTAATACAAAAAAAGTTTCAGGGTGCTAGAAATGTTGTGAACCATTTGGTCAAAGATCAGCAGGGTACATTTTTAAAAGCGGGCTTTGAACATGCCCATGGCGTCACTGGAGAGGTGAGAATAAGTAGGTTCAAATTAGGGCAAATTTAAGATCGTGCTAGGGGTAAATGGTTATGTACATTGCACATTAACGCAGCAAACATGTCATTGCAAAAAAGTGGAATGATAAGTGCCGATGTTAACCATGGTCTGAGCAAGGGTGAAAAGGACATTACAGTGAAGAAACGTTAGGATTCGATAGTAGTGTAAACCCGAAAGAATACTCAATTTATAAAGCAAATTTCGAATCTATTCTCCATAAACTCTGTATACATCGTTTAAAAAACAATCTGATTTATAATTAAATTAATGCTCGTCCTAACTGCAGCTTTTATTTAATCACTATCAAAATAATGACATGGAACACATCAGGTTTCACTGGAATACGGACACCTGCTGAGTAACTGTTGAAAGTAAGAAACGCAGGATGTTTACACCAGTGCATACTCTGAGCCAGAGTTTGAGGAAAGGCATGAGATGGTTGTGGCATGAAGCACCTAGTTTTATTACATTTAGTTGCAGTTCGATAGTAGGCAAGAATGGATTCAATATTTCTGATCATGGCAGCGTTTGTGAGCATCAGCCCTCCAAGGCCATTAGCTACACAAGTGATGGGGTTGTGATACTATACTTAAAAAGTTATAGTAGAGTGAGTTGCCTAGTACTCTAATAAATCAAGTTCTCTTTACAGACGTCATAATTATAGAACCATCTAAAATTCAAAATTACCTGAAGGTTGGATAAGCTCATGATATACTATAATGTCCTGGGCATCATTTAAGTTGTTAACTAGCGTTGCTATTTCGTGGCCGGTAAATTTATTGGCACCATAAATTGCTTCATTTTCACCATCAATCCAGAAGACACGATCCTGAAAACAATAAGATTGTTATACTATTTATTTTTTCACAAGTCAAATATTTATTTCGGCATTAAACAAGACCTAACCAAGTGCATATTATTTAACATTAGACAATATTTACTATGTCAAGAGAGACTTTGACGGTGTGGTCTGGGAAAACGACCCATCAAGTCAGCCTTGGATTAATGTCAAGTGCTTCAGCGCAAGGTTAAAAATAAGCAGGTCTAAGAACTCCATCTCAGGAGAAAAAGCCTTTGAGGACAGCATGCCATAATACTAAAGTTAGTTTGCCGTTCTAGCATTAGATCTGTGGGGTTTCTAGGATCAACAAAATCTTACTCAATCTGCATTTATTTTCTTCCGCCAGTGTTAGTTTACTGCGCAAGCAAGGATGCGGTGGTAGGTGTGCGGCTTTATTTGAGAAGCACAACCTTGCATGCTACTTGTGCTCCCGTGGAAACTAATACAAGTTGCTCAGCATTGGTGTTAATTGGTGACATCTCTGGCACTAGCCACAAACCTTGTTGCTGCATGAAGGACACCTCTGAAGCAGAGCAGCTGTGGCTTTAGGAAAGGCTGCCAGAATCCTATTTTCTCCACATAAGTGCGATATAACCCCTGGATTTACAACAAGCAGTTCAGACTAGAGTCCATACTGTTTTACTCTCCCCAGTTGGCATAGTTAAAATTTAAAATCAATCGTGAATCCGAAGTATTTTTCAGATGAGACCCCTACAGGCGATGTACCGAGAGGTTTGGACAGTTTAGGGCAATACTGAAAGTAAGGGTTTTCTTTGCTAAATCGCTAGAATACAAATAATTTTTATCTGGGCTATTTGCAGTGGTAATGTGGCCATTCAGACACCTAAATATTTACAGCTTATATTCTTAGTCACCCTTCGAGCATACCTTAAGGCAACATGGGTGTCAGCTGGTCAGTATAACCAACATGCATTAAAATGCAGAGTCCAAATGGCCCCACATAGAGGAAGAGGCTTGGTGATAGGTTTGGGGTACCCCACAGTTCAGCTGCATGTCCTAGAGCCTCCACAATCACTTAATTAGGGGTCAGCCTTCCAGAAAGACAAGCATTTAGTAACCTCGAACAGAGGCTAATTAAGATTGTAGCATTTCACATGGGTAACCACGACCCTCTACTCCAGTTATCTCCCTCAGAGAAAGGACAAATCATAAAAATGCATAACTCCTCTAACATCAATAAAGTAACCATTTCTGTACAATGTTTGGTAGCAATATAAAAGGTGGATTATGCTTGACACCATACTCCTGGAGCTGCTCATACACACTATATTCCAATAGAAAGTCATTTATGGAACAGGTATTTGATGTGGATGGTTCCCATGTGTCTTTAGGCCTCGTCTTGCACGAGACCACTCAGTTACTATTTAAGAATCGTGATTGACATCTGCCAGTTGGATCCAATTGATGCACAGCAATATGGCATCATCGTAGGTCTCCCTTGGTTAACAGAACCAAACCCCTCCCCAAAACCTACCTCCTCTAAACCCATCCTCCATTCAGGGCACAATTCGTCTATAGTGCTAAGAGAAACTACCATATTTCACCCAAACCCATTTGTCTTTGTTGGCTTCCCATTGAAGCTAGGGCAATAAATAGGACCACTCGCATCACCCATGTAGCCATAAACATTTAGACTGTTCGATACCTGGCCAATAAACTCAAGTTATCAGGTGGCTCCAGACCTTCATGCAACGCAGAAAATCTACTGCTCTGAACTCCAACTTTCAAAAGGGAAAGACTTATGGCACAATTCTTCTCAGGTAATGACTAGCATTTGGGACTACCTTCACATCGCCTCTTTCCAGATTTTCAAAAGAAATTTTAAAACTCTTCTTCCAAAGAGACTTTAATCAATAATTCTCCTCGCCAAGCTCCCCTCCAGCCACATGGACCTCTTTCCAGGTCATGACCCTGATTGTTACATGACTCATTAGAGCCAATATGACCCTTTGTCTCAATTGTGATTAAGTAGGTTTAACCCCAATCACTCCACCTTTTATTATGTGTTCAAGTGTATATGTAACTTGTTAATCTGGAACTGACACTGCGAGTAACTGCTGTACACATTAGTAATACTACCAGGTTACCCTTTTTCCTTATGTAATTTACTTGCTCTATTGTAAAACGCTCCGACACCTCTGGGTGAAGTGTGCGCACTACATAAAAGCGCATATCAACAAACAGACATCTGGTTTTTACTGATAAAAATATAAGGTGCACAAACGGTGATGTTTGAGGAAATTTGGTATCAGCAAATATTTACCATTTGGTCACTACCAAGTAAAGTGTTTTGATTGCGATCCTATTAAAATCCACCACACTTTAGAGATCGTTATAACAAAAAAAAAATCCTACCAACGGCGGACTATAGGTGCCGCACCTCAAGGTTATAGTTTCCTTATTGATTATTTAACAAAGGTTAGTGCACAAACACTCCTGCACCCGCCGTCATTAGGTGCAACTGCAGATGCAGAACACCGATCCAAATCAATGGGGTGGTGCACCTTACACAATACCCAAATTTGCTACTGTCCAGAAAACGAGTCCAGCCAAATGTCCAATTCAGTCATCAGCATACATTGAGGTGGTACAAACAGCATCTGAATAAATATATGCCGATGACTGAATTGGACATTTGGCTGGACTCTTTAGAAATAGAGTAGCACCAATTAAGCAATGTTGTTGTATCTGCGAATATATTTAGAAAAAGTTGTACAGTTCATTTACAGATATTTAAAAAAATAACGAATAGAAAATGACATCGTAGAGCAGTACCTTTCACAATCGCCTTGTCAAATATTTCACTTTTACAAAAATCCTCACTTCTAAGTCCGAAAAAAATGAGCACCATTCTCCATGTTAAAAGATGAGCAGCAATTTGTCTGAAGATATAGCCTGACATTTGACCGGTCTTTACATTTTGCTTTATCTTGTCATTAGCTGCGCATCTTTATGGCTCGTAGACCTTCAGCATTTTGGGGGTGCTGCAACAACCGCAGCACCCCAACTTGCATCGCCTATCAAGTGCCAACTACCACCTAAACAAGAATGTTTGACAAGTGTGGCAGCAAAGTTACCGGGGAGGGGATTTCGGACCTGTGTAAATTATAAGTAGCATTTCCGGTTAAACCAGATTGTGAACGAGGAAACTACATCAATATACTAATGTCCTTTTATAGAAAAAAAAGGTACAGAACACTGCACTTATGATGCTCTGGCGCCATCTGCCGTCAAATCACTCTAGGTGCTACCTGTGACGTTTTCAACCTTGCATGGTCACGGAAAAGTAAACTTCTCAAATCCCCAGCTGTTGCTACTCCGGAAGATCACGGGGTTGCATAACTTTTCAATTTCATAGCTAAGGAATCCACTACTGTTCAGCATGGCTAGGGTGTACAATACGACAATTGGTTGCTGTCCTAATTAACCCGAGGAAAACCATCTCCATCACAATCAAACTTAACATTAAACACATTTGTAGAGAAACCTTTAAACTTACTTTTGCCATTATTCAGTCTTAAAAAAGAAATGACGATCAGACGAATTCGGGCTGTTTGCGCCTATAGAAAACCTGGCGTATGATAAGTCGCAAGTATTTAGCAAAAACCAAAGGAAATGGACGGAGTGTTGAACATTGCAAGCACTCACCCCCAGTCAACTGATCTGGGTTTAATCCATCACCATTCTTTAGCCCACTCTGCCACCCCAGTTCAGACATGGCCATATGCAAATCAGTCTGACCCTGTGCCTCATGGGCACAGTCCAGCCCGAACTGCCAAGCCATGTCTTCCCTGGACCGGAAAGAAGCTTCCTAGGACCGGTTTCTGGCAGAGTGGGCTAAAGAACGGTGGTGGATTAAACCCAGATCAGTTGACTGGGGGCGAGTGCTTGCAATGTTCAACACTCCGTCCATCATTTCCTTTGGTTTTGCTTTGTTCGCCATAAGTTGGCAGGGTATGCTCAGACGCGAGTCCCTTGCTCACTTTGCCACTGGATTCAAGCAAGCCTGGCTGAAGACGGCTGAAATGCCAGAAACTGGTCCTAGGAAGCTTGTTTCCGGTCCATGGAAGACATGGCTTGGCAGTTCGGGCTGGACTGTTCCCATGAGGCACAGGGTCAGACTGATTTGCATATGGCCATGTCTGAACTGGGGTGGCAGAGTGGGCTAAAGAACGGTGGTGGATCAAACCCAGATCAGTTGACTGGGGGTGAGTGCTTGCAATGTTCAACACTCCGTCCATCATTTCCTTTGGTTTTGCTTAAGTCGCCAGTATTTCTCAGTCACAATTGCCTTCCTTCCTAGGTCCTTGGGACGGGCGCTGAGACACAAGGGCTATTTAAGGGGGTCCTTCTGTACCCTGCCTTTCTACTTCCTATAGATCATCTCGGCTATTCCAAGCATCCTTGGTTGTGCTTCCTTAGCTTGCTCTTTCTCCCATGGTGTAGTTCTATGCCCCCCCCCCTTTTAACAGCCCATTTCTTTTCGAACAGTCTCCAATTGCACGGTCCTCATACAGTACGCGGACCACTGGCCTGGCAAAGTACACTGATCTCCGCCACAAAGTGGTCAGCCCCGGCTTCCTTCATCCCGGAAGGAGAGAACTGCTCCCATGGTATATTGGGGCGGTTCTGGCAAAAGAGAAGTGGGCAATTATATCCGGTAGCCTACTCCTGAAGGTAGTAAAAAACGATACTATTTTTTTAAAACTCATAATACGACATTTTAGGAATGGACACCAATGGGGTCCAAGACCCCTATTACGGTATATGCAGACCACAGACACCTCCAGGTTCTGAGATCTGCAAAGGCCTCCAGTTCAAAACAACTTTGTTGGTCCCCATTTTTGCAGATTTTCTTGGTTATCGCCTTTAGATCAGGTTGAGCAGGGTATAAGGGGCTGGCCTTACCGTGTTCTAAGTGAACAGATTGAGCCCCGTTGCTGTTAGCGAACTCAAATTTTGCGAACCGTATGGATAGGCGAGAAAATAATTGAAGGCGTTCCACACATTAACAGCAGACGTTGTCCACTAGCTGAATGAACATCCCAAGCAAAGGCTGGAGGGTGGAAATCTATATATACTACGAGACCTGCACCATTCCACTTGAAGCAAGTTTACAGAAACAAGCCTTCAACTAATGTCCCGACCGTGGTGAATCTTGACAGAGGGTCCGTAAAACTTGATGTCTACTGCAACACAAGTATTGGTGACAAGCCAGGATTGTCAGAAACTCCTACAACCTTGCAAAAATGTTTAGTCAAGTTCCAACATTGCAAACACGTAGTTATGTTGATAGCCCTTCATTGGGGCTCTATAAACTTGCTGGTGGACCATCCAAAAGATCAGAGATTTAACACCTCGACTCTAGTGGTAGGTTTATTAATCAAAACGTGGCATTGTGTTCGTTAGGGGATCCCTGATGTGCCTCAGTAGCCACTCTTAATACAGCATATAGTTGGGTAATATGGCACAGTGTGACTGAGCGCCCAATGAGTCTTACTTTTGATCTTCCTTCTGTAAACTACAAGGTTGCACTCTGGAATTATCCTCCGCATACCACCGAGTGTAGGACAGAAACGGAGAGAATGACTCCAGATCTTTAACAGCATTTACATTACCATGTAACCAAAGATCAATGGTTGGTGTTAGTAGAGTTCTGCCTTAAATGTAACCAATGGGTTTTCTAATCCTTCAAGCAGTTTATGGTTATCGTCCCAGGATTACACCTTCACTGAAAAATTCGACTAAAGTATCTGCAAACTACTGTCATACCATGCAAAAAGAAATCCTGAAAGAACTTACTACACATTCGACTCGGACTATAGATTCAGACTGACCGACATCTAGCGCTTAAATACTGTAGGCCAAGAGGTCTGGTTATCCACTAAATATCTGCAACTAAAGAGACTTCAAAAATTAAAGCCCCATTTCATTGACCAGTTTCCCAATTTTTAAGGCGCGTCAATGCAGCAGCTTGCAGCTACCAGACTGAAAGTCCACCCGCTCTTGCATTTATACCTCAAAATCGGTACAAACCGAACGCAATGGCCTGAACCCACTTTTGCAGCTGAGGTACTAGGTCATTTAGAACATTAATTTCACTCCATTCCAGATTCGTGACAAACCCGCAAAAAGATACTACTGGCAGACTGGAAAGGTCACGGACCTCAAGAAAAATTCAGAACCTGCAGCACATATTCGATGTGCACATTTCATATACATTTTCCATTTGCAAAATACTACCGAATCCGTTTTGGGTTTGGGGGGGCGGAAGCTACTGTCAGGAACATTCATAAGCATGATCAGTTTCACATCTCCTTACATCAATAACCCACAGGGCCATCTTTTCCTGTCGGGTCAGCCTTCTATCACCATTACAACCAACATCAGCTAGCCCCCTAGCGAGAGGTGTAGTGACCTGTGTGCTGTGCTAAAGGACGATAAACTACTTTTCTAAAAGAAACCAATTAAATATTGCAATTCACGTAATGCATGTACAGTGTGCGCAAGCATTTTCCTTACTCCTTTCTTCTCTGCAGGTACTCCTTGAAGGCTGGTCCTGCAGTGGGTGGGGCAGCACAAGCGGTTTAGACAACCGAGTGAATGGGCTGCACAAAAGCCCATGAAGGGCTCCAATCAGGCTGGGGCACTGACTAGGAATATCCGGGGCCCTATTGGCTGGCCAAACTACTTACAGCACACTCTGGATTCTCAATGCTTTGCATTGGAGAATTCTGTGGGAGGGGGTTACCCTCTGCAGGTACAGATTGGGCTGCCTCACCGTCAGTTGCAGGGAGGTCAGTTTTTCTGGGACATGAAAAGAACGTGAAGGAGTCATTGGAGTGTTTTGTTCCTCACAAAACTTTACCTGAAAAGATCTACAGGATGCAATAGAAGGAACTGCTGCCTGTGGTATAATTGTTACTCACTGCACTTGAAACTGAGACGGGGGTGGGAGGGAGAGTGCGGGGGAGAAGAGTTGGACAGTCCAATTGTTTGCTGTTGAGGGGTTTGAAATTTTACTGTTTGTACATGCACTACAAATTGTAATTGAACTGAGGTACATTTGCCAATATAGGTAATTTGCTAATGTGGCGTGCACATTAGCATAGAATTATCTAATGCAGCTAGAAGTAGAACGCTCTGTCACTACGCAGTGACTTGTATCCTAGATGTAGGCAAGTTAAAACAATGCTGTAGGTCCGAGTGCTTGCATGAAGAGATGACATATTGCAGGGCCTGGTCCATGAAACCGGTCTAGAGCAAAAGCCCCTGAAAATGAAGCCACAGCTGGGAGTGCTTTTTTTCCCCTGAAAACCTTTACATAATAGCCAAAAGGAGGATTCCACGGTTTGTAACAGCTAACCACTGTTTGTATTCTGGTCAAACAGAAAGTGGTCACTAGGAGTAACCACCCAAAAGAGCACACAATTCAGCGCAATAGCACGAAGTAAAAGAGTTTCACTTTAAGGAAGTGGAGTTTAGGGAGCATAAAGGGCAACTACTCATTAAGTAGGACATGATTGATGACCCCAATATTGGTTATCTCCACATGCATGAACGCTCAAGTGTCCTTTCTGATTTTAGTTAGTTTATTACGTTGTGTATTCCCACCCCCTTGAGAGCATGCAATGGCTACTAGCAAGGGCGGCTGATATTAAGGGGAGTTGCCCCACCTCCCAGCATGAGGGAAAACTAAAGGGAGAGAATGAACACCAATTGAGCAGTTTAAAGTGCTCACTGCTTGGTGCTCCCGCGTGAAACTTGAAAGTTAAACTACGTAAAATAAATATTTCTTTACTTTGTCGGAGTCTTCCTGCACAATGTGCAAAGATGGGCGAGAACTATTCCTTGCCCTCGAAGCAAAAGCGAGGAGGGGGGTGACAGCCTTGTGGGAGTGGCTGAATAAAGCAGCAGTAAATTGTTTTAAATGGTGATAATTGGCCCAGGGCGTGGTCAGAGAAGCGCCATTCAGGGTAATGGGAAGGGGCAGGGCTGGCTCACAGTGCACTGAGTGCAGGGGGTGGTAACAATTGCAGCACTCTTTCCGTCTCCGTAAATTAGGCTTCCTAATTGTGTAAGGCCGAGGCGACCAGGAGTGGCTATGCATTTAGTTTGTCAGGCAGCTCCTATTTCCAGGAGGGGTGTTTGTTGCTGGAAAAAAGAAAGGCGCCTGCAGGCGTGGTTTCAAACGACATGTGCAGGTAAGCCTTTTCCCTTTTTTGAACCCCAGGACTCGGCAGACCTGCTGTTGAAAATGCTTGTAAGGCATGCTGGCACCAGTTTCCTGCGTTTGTTCGGATACTTTTTTTGTAACCGAAGCAGCAAGCAAAAGTCTTGCCAAGATCACATTGTCTAGTGGTTGTGCTGTGCCATTTGAGCTATAAGTGCTCAGGATCACACCGTGAGAGACAGGGCTAAACTTAGACGAGTGGGGAGCTAAGGCGACTGCTCCAGTATCACTACGTGTCAGGTGCTTGAAGGGTGTGAGGTGGGACAGGGGCCCTCCGTGCAGTAACGCGCGAGATAACCGCTGAGCCGGGTTTCCACCTCACAGCTCATGCGGCAGCAGTCCGGTAATATCTCGGGTGCATAGTCGGCCCGTTTCTCTCTCAAGGTCTGTATTATAGCATGGCATACTGATTGAATGGGAGATAGTCACATGCCACTGCTTAACAGTCAAAACTGAAGAGATTAGCATTTGAAATAATGTGACCACAGCTGAACGATAAACGTGTTTACATGTGCTGTACAACTAAAAGCGAAACAGTGACAGTAAAAGATGAATTGTGCGATGCAATTTTGCCTGACATTTTGATTTCGTGGTGACAAACAAATCAATTTAAAACACTGGTGTGGGCACTATTTAGCATCAGTGGAAGTGAAGATGTATGCAAACGACACTGGGGAATTAACCTTGTGTTTAAGTCGTCAGGGATTTATGCAGCAGGGACTTTAGCTTGTTGAGCTAAGAAATATGAAGTATTGTGAATATGAAAATCATTCTAATGTAAAAACCATCCCTGGTTATAATTACAGAAACATTGTTTTACTTTACTTCCACATTTATAGTATCCTAAGGCTATGTTACCAACCATAGGTAAATGCAGGGATTAACTTTCATAGAACTGAGAAACAATGTAAGGATTTAAAGCTCTCCAATTTAATGATTAGTAGGGAGTTTGGAATAAAAGCGTATTATGCTCATATGCTAATATCACAGTTGCACATTGCGCCAATTAGCATATGATGCCAAAGTGTACTATATGGCAGTCTTTTGTACCTCTATTCTCCGGTTTGTGTGTTAGTGCTGTGTTCACATAGCTCTTTGACTGTTTACTTCCTGGGTCTCCACATTTAGTGCTGTGTTCCTGTGCTTGCCAAACTCTGCTTTACACGTTTTACCCATCTTGTCCTCAGGCTATTATTTGCAGGTTCGCACACATTATGGTGTTTTGTCACATGTTACAATGGACACGTGGCAGTGTTTGAGTGCTGTAGTCCTCTAGTGAATCCTTGGAGTCTGTCAGCACCCTTCAAGGAGCGATAACATGAAGAGGTTAGATCTTGCACACTTGGAACAGTTGTGTGGCAGTTTACGCCTCACCAATTTACAAGTCCACCAACCGCTACTAGTAGTCCGCTGTGCCAATCAGGTGGTTCTGGGGATTGCGATTAGTTGAGTTCTGGCTGCCTCTGCGATTAGCAGAAAAATATATTCTGTTCCAAAGTTCAATCTAACGCAGAGGGAAGTCCATTTGCAGACTCGCTCATACAGCAAGCCTTCTTAGATGATGTCCACTGAAGAATCAAGCTACCTTTGGAGAAGACCCGGTCACCAACCCCAGCACTCAAAACAGTTGGTTAAGTGCAGGATGAGAAATTAGGCTGCAAATTGCTATTGCTGGGCAGAGAAATGCTTAAACAAAAAACACACGTAACTCAAAGACTTTCTAGGAGACGGCAAAAGGGATAGATTAACAGAAAGCAGACAATCACATGGAACAGGAATTCTTTATTATTGAAGTCTTCCCACAAGGCTGTCTTTCAGCCAGAACATAACTAGCCAGGAGGGAGATAATCAGCAACTAAGCAATTTGTCTGCTTGTCTCAGGAAAGCCGTAGGCTAGCAACCCTTTAAGTGATTCAAAAAGGTTCTCCTGCATTTTATCAAAGGCTAGTCAAGAGTTGTATGAGAAATTATATTGGAGTCCATACAGCTGCACTTGATTAAATGAAGATGAGGTACAAGATTGCTCCCCCAAGATATGGTCCACGAAAGTTACTCAAACTTGTGACTTGAAGTACTGGGTAAATTACATCTGGAGCAGCAGAACCATGCGAAGGTTACACAACTTACCTCAAATATCGTAAGAGCCAGAGGGTGAGCAAGGAACTCCAAGGATTTTAGCACTATTCTGCGATCCTGGCCATTAAAGTCCACACTGGACAGCGTGTGTAGCTTGGAATCCAGCCAGTAAAGGCGACTTTTTACAAGGTCTAGAAGGGTGAAAAATACAGTTAATGCCATTCACCTATCCCAATTTACAAAGACAATTAGTCACATGCGACATTCATCGGAGCTGAAAACAAAACAATTTTAAGCAAAAAGCAATTCCAATGCAGCATCCCAAATGAATCTACAGCACCAGAACTCACGTTTACAATAGGATACGCATTCTACTTCACTTGTCGATTCTTAAATGCCATCTCAATTCGACAAGAGAAACTACTTAAATCCATTTGTTGAGAAATAAATGCAGAGGACAAATTGATAACGGGAAGCATCTTCAACCCGGGAATTTAGCACAGGATACGGAATACTCACCTTTCTACAGCTTAAGTACATTTGACCCAAATATTTCTCCCCTTCCAAGGGTATTGAAAACAAACCTCATACTATACTCAAACTGCTCTCCGTCCGCCTCTTTCTAGCGGTTTTGTTTTTGCCAAGCCATGTTCGATTCGGTTTAGCACTTATGACGCTCCCTTGATGATCGGTGTCAGAAAGGGGAGTGGGGCCAGAGTCGGCTCCTCTTAGATGCTGAACAAGAGTGCCTGGTTTCTCAGAATCCATCATTGCCATCAAGGTTGTGGAGTAAACCTTTCAATGACCTATGAGCCAGACCCAATTCCGATACGAAAGTAACTTTGTTGTGCAATGGCTGGGAGGGGGATTTGTTTTTTCAATGGTCTATTTTCATTGTATACTTGGTGTCAATGAATACAAAGACAACTCTGGTACTATCGTATTCCAATAGCCACTAGGACACCTAGCAATTACCAAATGTAATTTAAGCTTCCTTTTTTTGCAGCAAGAAACAAAAGCTGCACCCAAAGTAATTCCCATTGCTTAAGAATAAATGAGGCACCCAGTTCATACCCAAGTTTCAATGAGCTGCTCCAAGAAAGGCACATTTATTCCCACAAGGATCACATGTCTCATTGTGCTAAGACGTGATCAAACTCAAAAGTCTGACGAAAGCTCTATGAACTAGTGAATAGAGGATTGTTTGCCCAGCTGATGAAAATTCAATCATTCCACTCGTACCTCAGATAGGCTGGGTGCTGATCAAATCTAGAATTAAATGTGAAGCCACACTCCTAGTTCACGAATAAACCTATTCCTAAAGTAAGGAGACTATATCCGCAGCCCTCACCAGTGCAGTGTACATAAGCATTGTGCACAAGACTTACAGATTATATCCTCTGATCAGCAGCAAAACAAAAAACAAAAAAAGGAAACAAGGGTAATGGAGTTACATTTTGCTGAAGGTCCTGTGTCGCTCCTTAAGGTGTCAGCTGAATTTTGTACTATTGCCTTAAAAAGTGACATTGGCTTTAATTCCATCCAAACCAGATGCCAAATGTCACATCAAATATGGCCTGAAGATGCAAAACGCAAAATTGAGACCATCTTGTGGATAAGGCACGAAAGGAACATTTCTCCATGCAAACTAGATCCAATTATGCATTATTCTGGGAGATGAAGACCAACATCAGGATTATTAAGTCTCCGGAACATCCAAGCTTGACTAAGCAAGGAATCAAAGCTATAAAAAAACATTCATTTAACTCCTTCCAGGAATATAAAAGCACAGTTCTGCTTAAAGAAACTGACCCCCCCCCCCCCCCCCCGGTTAATTTGATACAGCATACCACCGTCAACCATTACCGAAGTCAATGAAAAGTCCTAGGGTGAGAACAAGCATCCAAGTGCCAGCCAGAAACGGATGAGATGCTATGCTGCCCACTCAGTGTCCCGAGACCGTAACCGTCGTTAAGGGTCTATTTCTGAAAAGCTGGGGCAAAGGAAAAAACCCAAAAATAAGCCTACAGAACCGGAAAGGCAGCTACAAAATCATGCCTGACCCTGAATTGTGGACACGCACATTTGCAGACTAATTACTGAATACTTAAGCCAGAATGGGTGGGCATGCCCAGCCTCATTTCCCTTTAAGAAGGACTTAAAAAGAAATTTAGGATGCATATTTCCCTTATGTTACTTTACGCTATTTTTGATTGTTCCCCTTTTCTACATTTATTATTAACATTGTAAATGTCATCTTTTGCAAAAGACAAGCTGCACAAATCAAAAGTAAATAAGTCCATAAAAAGGAGGAAACTCTTCAATCCTTGTAAACCAATTGTTAAAAATAAGTGGTTACTAGGTGTGCAAGGGAATTAATTAGTCCAAGCGTATGAATCTGGCAAAGAGTGCAGATCTGTCATCTCTACTCTTTGGCCCTAGAAGAAAAGAGTCTTAAAGGGACATATCAAATATCTACCTAGATATATCACAATGCAAAACACTTATTTGCACCCAGCCCCCCCCCCAAAAAAAAATTTGCAACATCCAGAAAGTGCGATATCCTCCTTGAGGAAAAACGTGCATCTGAACTCCTGCCCTTCCACAAGGCCCCAAAGCCTCATCTTTTGAAGCACTAGTGTCAACCACCTACTTCCACCTCCACTACACTTTGACATAAATCTTTTGGAAATTGTTTATGTAAATATTCTGTAATATGCAAGCATGCCACTGCGCAAGTGGCTATGTCTGCTGTAAAAATTATTAAATTAATCATACCTAGTGCAATTCCATTTGGCCACTGAATGTCTGTGGTCACCAACTTTTGCCTGTCGAATCCATTCATTCCAGCTTTTTCAATTCTGGCTGGCTCTCCCCAGTCCGACCAATAAATAAATCTGAAAGCAGCAACAGAACACCATAATTAACCTCAAAAGAATAAAGAATCTGAAACCAATGTTTTGCATGAAATATAAAATCTTATAGTAAGGAAACAATGGAGCACACTAGATACATCACCCCCAAACACAAACGCTCCACGCTACTTGCCAAGATGGCCTTGATGGGGGAATCAGACAAGCAGCCTGTTAGAAAACAGAAGCTCATAGATTAAGATCAGATTAAAAGTTCTGTTCTGGCATTTTACTATTTCATCCATCACGGACATGTAGGGTGTTGGCACAAGTGCAATCTATAACCCATGCAAACCAGAGAAGCATACAGCAAAGCTTAGGTACAGTGGGAATGCCCATTTTTAACAGCAGACATCTGGTATAGGCCCAATATAGGCGTTTCTGGGACCAGCCTGGTGAGTGCAGGTCTTTAGTCTACGCAGTTTCTCCCCATCTGAGGCGCTGAGGCCTAGGGCAGGTTTGGTAATTTTATCACGTTTTTAGCACAGGCTTCTGTTATCCCATGTTCATAAATACCCTTCCAAAAAATACTGCCCAAAATCTTGGTAGACAATCACTGAATCTGAAAATAACTCACCCTGACTGCAGCGACTCCAGCCTTTCTAACGGTTAAGAGTTAGACAGCCATTACACAACATACCTTTGACAACAACTGGCTACCAGTTTACTGGGACATACAGTTTCTCAATTCACCTTAACAGCAAGAAAAAACGGCAGATCGTCTCTGCATTCAACATGCTGGGAAAGGGTCTTAAAAACTTGGCAGGCAGTATTTACGCCTGCTGGCATTAAGCATTGGCAGCCACTTAAATTCAAGTTACTTGTACTTTGCCGGCTTGCTATCACAATGCTTGGTGACAATTACAGCTCGACTTCTTGGACTCATGTGAGCATCCATCTTAATTAGGTTCATAGAACATGGGGTGGATAGTGGCAAGTTCACCAATTGATCTTGCTGGTAATGGTTTGACATTGGACAATTCCCTTAATACTTCGTTCTTCCAACATCACACCAACTTAAGGAAACAAAACAAAAAACAAAACAGTTTTCTAAACAAAAAAATAATCTTAACATAGGGAAGGCCTCAAGGCAAGGATTGGGGGACAACTATTAGGAACTTTTGACTTTGCCATCAGTTCAACCAAGAAAAAGGAGTAATGAAAGCAACAAAGACCATTTTAAGCAGTCAACCAAAAGACGACTAGTGCTTAAAAAGATCAGCATTCAATGCATAAGGCTTTCCTCGGTTTCTTCTGGTGGGGAGGGAGGAAGAGAATACCATTGAATTGGGATTATTATATGAGAGCATGATATTTGAAGTATACAAACATGGTATTCACGATTATGGGCAGAATACTTCTAGCATTGAAGAGCCTTAATCACCATATCATTGTGACAAACCTCCCACTGCCTGGTACCCTATGCATAGAGGCACAGCAGTCACAAGCCACTGCTTCGTGTTCAGACACTAAGTACCACCGGCAGATGTCATGCAGGTCTGATAAGGACATCTTGCAGCATCAGCAACAGTTTCAAATCTGCTTGAGACATTTGACTCGCTCGTTTGGGAGTGTCTGCTACACGGTTTGTCAACTTGACAAAGGGTAAGTTGACGTCAAAGCTACTTTACACTAACCCCAGAGCTAGGATCCATACAGACACCCTGATCTCGGACGCTTTTGCGGTTGAACTGGGCACTTGTCAGGGTTTCCCCTTCTCACCACCGTTTGCGTTGGCCATGAAACCATTTGCTTGCATGGTCTGCCTGGGCTTTCATTACCAAGGATTATGCCTTACGTCCGATTGCATGCATCTTTCTCTGTATGCAAATGATATGTTGGGGTGGGGCACAGACCTCCAGAACGCAGTGGCAGAGTTGGAGTTTGGTGGTTACTCTATACTGGAAGTCAATTGGGATAGATCAAGTCACTAACCCACTAAAAAGGGTGATATGCCCGAGAGCCGTCATGTTTCCACAATTTGTATGATGCTCCCACAGCAACATGTAATTTAGACCCCAGGGGTGGCAGTTTGCCACTTCCTGGAATGGCTGTATGAGGGGAACTTTGACAGCTGATTGCTGGGTTACAGTCTTAATGTGCCTTCTAGACTACTTTATGGTTGTTGGCGAGTGGCTGTGTGGCTATCTTGAAGATTATACTGCCCCCCTCTCTCCTTTGTTGTGGTGGGGGGCTCTGATGTTGTAAACCCATGTTCTGGGGGTTCCACATAATCTTCTCATTATGGGGAGGCCAAGGCGGTCACTTTTTTTTTTAATAGGGCCCTGCTTGAAGAGGAAGATTGCTCACGGCCTGTGTGCTGCAGAGGACGCTGGCTTTCAACATGGTTTGGTCCTGTTCACTTTTACTACCTCCCTCGACAGATACTGGGGGGACTTTGATCCTGGCCTTACAAATCTGTCAAGATATCCTCATGCATACAGATGGTGGTTAGAGTTGGTTAATTGGGCAAACTAAAAAGGGAGGAGATTCACAAAGGAGGCCGGGGTGTGAGAAGAGTGCAGATTACAGCTTTGTGGGATGCTAAATTGTTGGAGTCTCCCGTGTGTACTGCACAGGCCGCCTAGTTGAAAAATCTAATCTTGGGCAAGTCTTTGCCTGCTACATAGACTAGCAATGAGCCCAAACTTGGGAGACCCCTCAGAAGCAGTTGCTTAGTCGGTCTCCCTTGCTATGGATTTTGTGATCTTTGGGGAGGCACCTGGCTATCTTTAGGGATGTAGCGATGTGACACTGCTGTATTTCAGTAATCCTATTTCCAGGGACCTACATGCACTCCCTATATTGCGGATTCCTCGATTGGCATGTTGTCACTGATACCATCGACTGCAGTAACTTTCATATTTTAACTAGGTCTTCTTCCTCTATGCCCCGCCTGCCAGCATTGGTTATATTGTATTGGGATTAGTTTTGTAGAACTAAAATACAAATAAAACTTTGATGGCTTGTGCCTCATTTTCTCTGATGTCTTCTGGAAGTGGAGTATGGACTGGAGCTGCCTTGTACCACATATCCCCACTGGGGATGCTGGTGAACTTCTGTAAACAAGTCTGAAACTTCGATGGATATTTCATGTGGTGAAGAATCAGAGAAGCTGAATCCATGAGAAAAGTCTACAGCACAGAAGTGAGGCACCAGAGACACTTCAGAATAAAATGGTGATGACAGCAAGTCAGAGGGACATGTGGGATAAGGTAAACAAGTGAGAAGCAAAAAGCAGTAGCATCCACAAAAACTGCATTGCCTACACCAGGTAGACTGCTCTATTAGATCAATGAAGATTAATACACTTGTCTTCTCACTCTGCGATAGACGTTTGGGAGGGGCCCTGAAGGGCAACATTCATTTGTCAGTCCTTAAAACTCACAATAATGGCACCCATTGCACTGCCCAAGATGGTAATGCTGCCCAGAGTCCTTTGGTACTTAAACTAACAAGTTTGCAAAGTAGTAAACTTGTCGTTCAGGCAACAGAACAGGTTGTTGCACGAACTGATCTGGGACAGTGGCAACCATCAGACTTCAAGGTGTCCAAAGACCCAGTGTCGGAGGGTGGCCTGGTAGCACAGATGCAATAGTTGGCCTATGGGGCTTCAGATGAAGGATATGGGAGAAGCCACGCTACAAAGGGGTGCTGATCACACTGATGCTGGGGCAGAGGTGAAGTCAATGGAGGCCTACCCTCCATGAAGTGGCACTCCGCTGCTGGAAGGCTGCAGTCACCAAAACTAAATATCATCCCTCTACGCACCAGCTCTACCACAGGTGAGATTACCCACTAATGGGAAGAAAATAGTTTACTGAGGTGAGACTATGGGATTGGAGTAGCATGGGGATAGACACTATGGTGTTGCTAGGATTGAGTCCTCTGTACCATGGAGACACTGATTAAGGAGGAGGGTTGCTGGGGGCACAATCATGTATGTGGCACTGAAGTGCAATGCTACAGTGAAGGGATCCAAAAACTGGATTTGCACACAACCTTTTACAGACCTTCCTCACCTTTGGAGGGGGCGCAGATCACCTGAAACATGTTTATTCCTTTAATGACAATTACACATCTTAAGAAACTACGTGCAGGGAGGGAACATGGAGTTTGGGGGTAAAGAAAGGGAAGCGGCCCTGGAGCAGGTCCACAGAGTATCTAGGAATACTATACCGAAAAAGAATCAGTTTAATTATCTGCAGGCCACATATTACGCCCTATAGGTTTAATGCGAAGGTACAAACTGATACTAGCAGTGCCCCCTCTACTTTGCCAGATGCAGAGATATACAGGGTATGGGTTTCCCCATTTTGGATCAATTTTGTGCCAAGGTGATCCAGGATATGAAAATGCATGCTTGCTAGGCGAGAACTGCTAACCATAGCACTATGCTTACTGAGCCTATATTATTACAAACTTGTAATGTGTGCAGCTACCCCAAGGGGTTTCCCGGAGCAAGGACAGAGGGAAAGATCAGTAACAAGTTAGAAAGCCGGGTTTTTAGACCATGCCTGAAAGCAAGAAGGTATGCCGAATCTTTCAAGGAAGCTATCAGGCAGTTACATAGTAACAGCCCCAAGTAAGAAAAAGAACGGCCTTTCATGCGAGCCAGATGGGCTTTTGGTACAATAAACTAAGTCTGCAGAGAGGACCTCAAGGGCCGGGCGGGATGATAAAGGTGGACTAAATACAGGAGATTTAGGATCCGTTGATCCACATTTGATGCTGAACATCTAGCAGAGGGATTTGAACTGGATATGGTTCGATACAGTCAGCCAGTGTAGATCATGAAGAACGCTGGAGACTGAGGTGAACATGGGAGGGTGAAAGCCTGGCGGCTGCGCTCTGCACAAGCTGCAGTATGGCTAATAGCTTTGGATTATGGCAATATCCTGCATTCGGGAGCTGACAGTCTAGAGATAAGAGCTTGGATAACCATCCTCTGTGCTAAGAGAAATGAGCCACAGGATCTTTAACCACCTGAGGACTGCACAGCCACCAGACGTCACCTTGGCCACTTGTTTCATGGAGAGCGACTC
The DNA here is from genome assembly GCF_964204655.1 of Triturus cristatus. Taxonomy (NCBI): domain Eukaryota; kingdom Metazoa; phylum Chordata; class Amphibia; order Caudata; family Salamandridae; genus Triturus; species Triturus cristatus. The sequence goes on from NC_140581.1 coordinate 849,587,234, forward strand.
ATCCACAAAGAACCACAGATAAGAAAAAAGACAGCCCAGTGTTTAACCACCTCAGCTAAAGGACAAATATATATGTTGAATAGCAGAGGGCGCCGCCCCGAGCTCTGTGGGACTCGATGGGGGAAGGCATGAGAGTTTGACAATGCCAGAGAGGAGACCTGGAAGGGACAATACGGAAGGAACAAAACCTTTCTAGGACCACTCCATCAAGACCCAGTGCACACAGTTCCCTCCAAAGTATGTGGCGAGACTGTGCCAAAGGCAGCACTAAGATATAGGAGGATGAGTGCCACAGTTTCACCCTCATCCAAGAGAGGCATTAACACAGGACAGTGGATTCAGTAGAGTAGCCAGCTCTAAACCCAGAGTGGGAGGAATGAAGAAAATTCTGGGTTTCCACAAATTAGGACAGTTGGCCATTAATGCGCTTCTTCAGAATTTGAGAGTGGGGAGCAGAGAGATGGGATTGAAGTTAAAGGGGTTAGAAGGATTCAAGTTAGCTTTCTTTAGGCAGGGGAGGACCGTAGCGGGTTTCCATCTTGGGAAGGGCGGGGGGGGGGGGGGGGGGGGAGGGAAGAAGAGACTATCCCTCCTTCAGAGGCATTATGGAGATCCGTCAGCACAGATAGTATGGAGGGATCCAGCTGGCACAGCAGACTGGGAGGGCCGGGGTCAAGGAAGGGAGGTGGTCAGGGGGGGGGGGGGGGGAGCCAGAGTTGGTAGCATATAGAATGTGGTGTCAAGGGGGGCCAGGAATCCAGTTTGATGGGGGCTGGCTTGGTGTAAAAAGTCAGCTACATAGGTAAGCCTGGGGTTCTGCCTGGTAGGTGGGTCAGCCTTGTCCAGTTGTACTCCCGGTGAACCTTTGCTCAGCAGCTGCGTATATTAACTATTGATTAAAAAAAAAGCGCAAATTCCTCACATGGACTGTGGGAGAGAACTGGGGATGTCGCAGATATTCCTGAAAAGGTGCAACATATTCCTTGATCTAGCGATTGGCTGTGTAGCGCAATATCCCTATAGGCAACCAGTCGCCTGAAAGCCCACCCCAACGCAGCTGGCAATGAGTGCTAGGGAACTGGGCTATAGTGGAAGGGGCTGCCCTAAATAGTTCTAGCTACAGTGCAATCAGCTCCTGTTTTACTCCTCTGCTCCAACGGCCCTTGCAGGGGGGGGGGGGGGGGGGAATGAGGAAGCAGGTAACTGATTGGCGGGTTGGTGTTTGTGGGGAGGGGTAGAAAATTGACTATACTACTACTTACCAGTGTAGTATGAACATGGAACAGAACATCTGCTGCGGTGTTGCTGCCTATACACATGCAGCATGACAATGACTTGCGTGTGCAGGTGGGTGGGGGTTCTAGTGCTGTGAATTCAGATCTGATGTTAGCAAGCCGAGTGAGCACATGTGGTATTTAGAATGTTTGACTTGCACCTAGACTGTTTTTTTGGGGGGGATTTTAGGAAAACATGGGATGCATAGGGGAGATGGGCACCTGGGTGAAAATTCCCAGCACGACTAGGTGGGGGCAAAGAGGAGTATACTGAACTGTTTGCTTGGGCACTGTTGCCCATGTAGTGTTGGAATGGTTATACTCCTGCACAGAAATCCCCAATAAATTAGGGTCTGCCAACAAGCCCCAAACAGCAAATCCATACACCTGCTAGCTATTACTTCTAACATCAATCACCATAATTCGAAAATGGTGATTCACTCAATTACACAAGCCAGATTTTAAATTAATATAGGATTAAAAAAGAATTCCACTTTATGTTCAGTCTGCATAGAGAAAGTAGATCCTCCCAGCTTTCGAGAGGCACTAGGATTTACTAGACATGACACCTGTGGTAACATTGGATCAGCAATCTTAAGGTTTCATTAAGAAGGCATGGATTGATGCGGTGCCACAAAAGGGACACTACCTGAACTGTCCTTTAGGTGTTCTATACTACACCAGTATCCGTGCGCTTAGCAGATGGAAGTGTATACAGTGCAGCACAAATCTGATTCAGATCAGAGTTAGTGTGCAGGATAAATTATCTTTGCCTGCATTGCAAATGAAAACTACTACATAGAAGTGTCTGCTATTCCATATAGAAACAAGGTTCTACAAGTACTCCGGTTCAATAATAGCTGACGGAGGCAAATTAAGGCATTACAAATTAGAAGATATTTTTGATGGCAGGATTACACCACGAGACACTACTGGGTGAACATGAAGCTACATTAAAAATGAGGTTTTAGAAACAGACTTGAAGTATCAATAAAACACTACATGAAGTGAAAGCTAGTATCTCCCCCTAACCCCCGAGAATATAACACATACAATACACTTAAGGGGCTGTTCACCTACTGGCTTTAGGAACTCAAGTTCCAAGGATTCAGTGAAAATATAGCATGTTTAAAGACTACACACGATTTCTATCTTGGGAGCAACACCTACAGAAACGCTAGGCCATAGTTAGTTAATTTACCATCAACATGACTAAGGCAGATTGCAATCTACTAAGACAAACTCAGTGGCACATACAAGTCTGTGCTACCCAACTACAGCATGAAAACATTCAAAATTGTCCGCGAGAGGCATTTCAATTTGGCCCTTGGTAAATTTGGAGCTTCACCACATACAAAATTTCAGCTGTAATTACATAAAAGAATTTGCAACAAACCAGATTACAGAAGTTCATGAGAATCCATGATTAAGCGTTTCCAAATAGCATTGTAAATTATAACTTACAAAATCAAAATTTTAACTTTACCCTGAAATTGGGTCCACAGCAATTGATGTAGGCTCCTTCAAGTCAGTATCAACCAATATTTTTGTCCGTGATCCATTAAAGTTTGATACAGAGATCGCCTTTAAACCTGTGTCTGCCCAATAGATATTCTTATAAATCCAGTCTACAGCAATTGAAGCAGGGCTGTGCAAATTGTTTATAATTCTCACATGTCTGCCAATTTTGTCCCGCGAGTCCACTGATGCACTGAAAAGGGAAAAACTCAGATTAAAGCATCATTTAAATGTCAATTGAAGAAAACAAATTGCTAATTGGGATATGAAAAGGAGCAGAAAATATATAGTCTCATTAGCAAAGCTCACTACTATTGCTGGTAAGGAGTCTGGTGCTTACTGTCAAGACTAGTTCACATTACCGGTGCTACTGAAGAGATTCCATGGCTCTTTCTTGGCTCTAAAAATAAAGTCCCTGGAGTACTTGATAAGTGCTTTGCTAGGATATGAATCCCACTCCACAAAAGGTAGCAAATCGATGAATATTAACCAATCACGTGTGCGCTCATCTATGCACACTACTGGTTCCCCAAAAAACAGAAAATGTACCTTAATTATCTACATCCCCCAACACCATAACCCCTTAGCCTCCCACCTTCAAGCACTGGCTCACACGTGAGGTTCCTTAACATCTTTGGTTTTCAAATTTGATACTCTACCCCAAACATTGCAACACTGCTACCCTACTGGATGATGTAGTCCAGTTTAGAGAAAAAGGACACCTACCAAATCTCTACTATAAGATTTCCTGGTTGCTGTGATAGCCTGTTGGTCCCACTACCAAGCATACAGGCGTTGGACTGCTTGGTTCATTTGCCAAATCATGGAATTAGTGGATACATCTTCAAGCAGCCTATTCATTGGCTCAGTAGCCCATCACAATTTGAAAGAAGTGATACATGCTGGGAGAGTTGGATCATAAGCCACAGAGCTACTGACAGCCAGCTACCCTTAATCTGACGAAAAGGCCTTGGCCAAGTTTTGAAGCAGAAGGAGGCTCTCCCTGAACACTGAAAAGACTTTGCTGGATGGAAAGACATTCATTGTCAATCTGTTCACTCCCTATTCAACCTCTCTTGGCTCCCTTTTCTCCAACTGTTTCCTCCTCTCCCCCAACTAGCCATTACTTGCTGCCTCAGATTAGGGTTTCCTTCTCTTCCTCCATATGCTTGCTCTTGGTTCCCTCTACCTCGCCTTTTATGTACACCTACTTTTTTCCTCTTTTCAACCTTCTGTTACCCTCAATCTTTCTGTATCTGTTTTTGCTCTTCTCTGCTTTATCTTCTGTAGTCTTCTCTTGCCGCCAACTCCTCTCAGCTGAAAAGCCCTCACTTGATTTACTCTCATCACTATTCAGACCAGATGTCTCCCTCATAGGTCTCCTCTGTGTCTCACTATCATTTCCCTCTTTCACACTATAGTTGTGCTACTGCCTGTGAACTCAATCTATGTTCAGCAAGGGAGGGATGCTGCTGGAACTAGCATTCACGGTAGGGGGTAGAATTGTGAAATCTGCCCATCAGCTGTCAAATTCTGATTGGACTGTAGGTCGACTAGTTTCTCATCTTTAAATATGTCCAGCTATTTGTGAAAGTCTGCTCAACACTCCAATGTGTAATACAAACTAAAGAAAAAACCCATTTTGGCTTCATGTCTGTCAGCTGTATATTTGATAGTTGTGCAATGGTCTCAGATCAGTCCTTAAAAAGGACTGGTCAGGAATTTCGGTCCTGAATTGACCATTTGTCCTAAATTTCTGCTGCCACCGTCCAGAATTTGCCCAGATGCCAGGTGGTCACCCTAGGTCCAAGTGCTTCGACATTATGAAGGAATGTTACCCAGTATCAAGTTTGTCACTGCCCAGGAACATAATATTTATGCTTCTTAAGTGAGAAATAAAGGTATGGAAGGGTTAGTGCATCACTGGGATGCTGTTGTGCTGTGGAAAAGTAGCAAAGCAGGGTCTATAAAGCAGTATATGGAAAGGGGAGAGAACATGTACCAGAACACCAGCAGAGATGGTGCATGCAATAAGAGTGTCTGGGCTACTGTATTCTCTGGCTGTGCAGAAATACCCTCATACATGGACCTCAGGTGGTGAAAAACAAGCAGATCACCTGCTGGGGTCAAATACTTAAATTGGAAGCCACCAAAGTATTATTTTGCCAACTACTTTGAATTCATGGTGTTAAAGAAGGTGCCACAGTAAGGAATTATGAGGTGCCACAACCTAGCTCCACTAGCTCCTTCATATTGGTATAAAAAGCAACACTGCTTCTACAGAGTCATTCTTTCAGAAGGCGGGTACCCATGGGGACACCAGTACATTTAATTTCCAGATGCACTGCAAACAAAAACAAAAGGTCTGGCTGTACCTTCCTCTCTGCCTATAAAACTGTTGGAATGGAGAGGTAGAGTTTGAAACTGGTGTAAGAACCTGGGGAAAACTAATGTGCGACTCTGCAGAAGACTGGCGCGATGGTGCACACAGATTCCAAAGCATTGGCATTTTCGATCCAATTTCATCCAAACCCCAGTAAGGTGTGATGCCAGATACTTTGATGACCACTACCTCTTTTGAGGAGGTGGAATTTCTTTAGTTTTATTGGGTCAATCCTGTCCTTCATACATATTTTCAGCAAGCATGCACTAATATAGTTTACCATTTCTCAATTGTTGGTACCTAGGATGCATCACATCTTGGCACATCAGCGTGCCAACAGCAAGCCAAAGTCCTAAACTAGTTAACTAAACTTTGGGGGGTGGGTGAAAGGTGTAGAGCAGCTAGGGGTAATCTGGCCACTCTAAATCACTTATAGCAGGATGTGAGAATTGTTCAAGTGATGTCTGTTATGGTAGCCAATATCAGTTATTCTGTTCCAGAAGGAATGTAGTTTGGGGTACAGCCATATGATATGGTTAAATGTTCATATCATTCTCTCTAAGAAGGGGGACCCCCGATTATTGATCAATGGCAGGTTCGCGGGGGAAAGTAAAGAACCAAGCAACAGGGAGAGAGCCTGCCCAAGTTCGTTTTAGAGGGTCCTCAATAGGATTCCAGAATAATAAAAGACAGTCCGGAACAGACAGTCGTAATTAATCATTTTATTTTTATGTTTTGAATAGATTCAATGTAGAGTATGAATAAAAGATTCTCATATTCAATCATAAATACGAAATCAATATCAGCAGATAGTACAAACAAATAGGAGAAACATCTAACATTGGTATCATCCGTACATATCACGATAAAAGGTCCCACATAATCAGTCACCCAAAATATAATTCAACCATGCTAGCAACCATTCACATTCACACATTCACAATTGAAACAATCTGGAACAGCATCGGTGAGAATCATAAGCCAAATGATGGTAGGATGGGGCAATTGCATAAACCATCCACGAAGTGTCAGGTGGTGAGATCCAATAACCCAACAACTCAGGTTATTGGATCTCACAACCTGACACTTCGTTCCAGATTGTTTCAATTGTGAATGTGAATGGTTGAATTATATTTTGCGTGACTGATTATGTGGGACCTTTTATCGTGATATGTACGGATGATACCAATGTTATATGTTTCTCCTATTTGTTTGTACTATCGGAGGATATTGATTTCATATTTTAAATGATTGAATACGAGAAAATCTTTTATTCATACTCTACATTTAATCTATTCAAAACATAAAAATAAAATGATTAATTGCGACTGTCTGTTCCGGACTGTCTTATTATATTGGAATCCTATTGAGGACCCTCTAAAACGAACTTGGGCAGGCTCTCCCTGTTGCTTGGTAAATGTTCATATCAGTCTGCATAGTCAGATACGTTTTGAAGCTTACCAAAAACAGTGGGGGGTCCCAGTGTAATATGTAGTAGTTTCAATTATACCAACCATAAAGCCTGCCCTTACTGCTACCTCCATGAGGTACTGCAAGGCCTCCTCACAGGCAGAACTTAATTAACCCTAGGTCGAGGGTCCATTTCACTCTGGGGCATTCCAGTGTTGACAAAAGTATTAATACACGTTCTATAGATTAAAATAGCCTCGTGACTCAGGTTGCAATTTGTTTTCCAGTGGTGAGCTTTTGGTAACATCTACATTTCCCCATATATTAAGTGAGGACAGGTCTAATTCTTGAATCTGAACAACAAGAATCAACTAATAGAAAACGGAGTTGATCGAGCACTTCTGGGGTGCTCCACACTGCAGCTACTGCAGAGATTGTAATCAAATACTGTCTGTGGAAGTCAGGCAGGAGTTTTCACTTCTTGACAAGAACCCAGGACAACAAACCACACGCCTGTCCACTCATTTGTCAGTTGTGATGAGTAGCATTTTGTGCATCGGGACAAATTCCATCATAAACCACCCCTTTTAGGGTGTACTCCCTGCCATCCTGTGTAACTGTTCCATAACCCCATATGGAGCATCTAGTCAAGCTTCAGACATAGTATAAAAGGAGACCAAGTTCATCTATGTATTACAGAATACTTTCTACTGAATAGCGGACAAACATGCCCTGTCCAAGGGAAGGGGGAAGGGAACATCCCGTATAGTACATTCTTATTTACTCAATAAGAGACCAAGATCCTGGTCCAGAAAGAATATGTAGTGTAATAAATACCCAAGCATTTAGAGCCATCACTATCAATGGAAGTAGTGAGACTGTTGCCCATGGCAAAGTGGTCAGTGAAAAATACAGGCTTGTCTCATTTAAATAGAACATTCAATGCAAGCCAAATGTGTAGAATATAGTCCGCATTCTAGGCTCCACTACATATAAACCATTGCAGAGGAAAATTCTTTTCCAAGAGGGATCTTAAAGGCCTCTGACAAGTGCTTATCCCTGTATTCAACAAGTCAAAGACTCCATTGTGTGCCTTGCATCAGAATAAAGTGTTGAGTGGACCCATAAGAAAGTTGTCTGGGCTGAATACAGCAGCCTAAAGTGGGATGCATATATGTGTCAAAGTCCATCCTCTCCAAGATCGCAAACAGACGCTGCCAGGCAATGAAGTCACAGGCTTTGGCCACATCCATAGAAAAGACCACAGCAGGTTATGTGGTACCATTTAAACATTCCATACACTCAGTGTAACAACTGAGTGGAGTTTCCTATAAATAGCTTTATTGGTGTGTAGTTAATTAGAAATGTAGCACAAATGTTCACCTCTACCTTCAAGAGTGATATCTGCCCTTCAGCAGTATACCGATTTTATTTAGAAAGGTTTAAATGTTGGGCAAATTAGTTAATTTCCCCCCCCATGTCCCCACTTTCCAAGGGGCTGCCCAGGAGAGTGAACTTTTTCTCCATCAGACCTCTAGATTAGAAAACTCTTTATCCAGGGTCATATTAAGGATTTTCAGGGTCACTAGAAAGACTTTAGCAGTTTGTTTTAACCCAGTCTCTGAATCTTGATTTGAAACCATGCCAGCTTGCACTAGCAGAAAAATTGGCAATTGTGTTCAAAGTGGTTCTCAACAGGGCCCCAAAAGAGGTTTAGGAGCTTAGGGACCCCAAGCAACACTTGACACGGTTTTGGATGTTCCTTCTTCGTGACTAGTGGCACCTCTGGTCAGGTGGCAGGATCCCTTCCATCCTAGCCTGTACCAGCCTTGGCCGTATGCCATGGGGTTTCATTTTAAGTCCCTATAATATTTTATGGGAGGTTGTTGCAGTACCAGTGGATGGCATGGGTAGTGCTAGACTTGCGAGAAAAGTGTACATCACAACAAGAGTGTAAGATACATGTATAAGTCACTACAAAATTATAAGTTACATGTGTAAGTTACTACAAAAGTGCAGACAGTGAATAGCATTTTGCAGTAAGTTTTGCACTATAAAGCTCAGTTTGTGACTCGGCCCAAAGAAATATTACAAACAAGGATGTTAGGGGCATGATGGAAAGTAGAACAAAACACAGCAATGAATGAGTGAAGTAAGTAAAGGCAAAACTCTATATACACTGAAAAGGGGAGGCGGAATAAAAACAGCCCAGTGAATTTAATGGAGCGAAACGGAGTAAACACTGGCAACCACCAATTTCTATATTTTGTGAAAATGTTTATAAAGTCCCAAAATCACAAGAAATGGAAAGTGTAAATAGTAAATGATAGTTATGACATTTAGAAAGAATGCTCACCATTACCGAACACTTACCGAAAAATTGATTTTTGGCTTACGTCGGCCCAAAAGATATTCTGGCCAGCAATGTCAGCATCCAAAGCCACAGTGTTCCTCAGTTGCTCCACTAACTGCTTGTACTCCTTCCTTTCCAGGCCAAGCTTTCTAATGTCTCTTCGGTTTGTGAAGATTAAACATGGCTCTGTTCCTAAAAAGAATATACATAGCTTTCAAAAAGCATGCAAAACTAAAGAAAGTTTTTGCAAAGTTGACTACCCACCTCAATTGTCCTTCAAGATATCCCTTAATTTGCACGCTCCACAACCAAACGTGTGGCAACCATGATTACACCATAAATGTCAAGGCAAACATTTTACATGTTAAGATTCCTGAAAAAAATGGTGAAAGGGCACTTATTCCCCTTGAGGTTTCACAATGTGATAATAAAGCAAAAGTGCCGATGACAAAATAGCATCAGTGCGGCAACTGGTCTACAAATATCACTGCCCACTAGTGCAACCATACAAATAGCTTGGGAAATACCATAAAATTAACGTCGCTTCCCTTTGGAGCATACAATTACCGAAGCGGCCGTCATTAGGCGAAGAGGCAGCTGGTTAATTTATTTTTTTAATTGAGTAAATTTGCCAGCAATTTATTCAGTTACTTGTTTCAAGGAAAATAGATTTAGTTTGACTCTAAGTCTGGACCTGTGCCAAGGTAAATGTTTCAAAGAGGTGCAGAATTTGGAATTAAACTTTGTGCATTTTTAAATAGTGAACTTAAGTCTCCTGTGAATCATTTATTCACCACTAATAGATGGGAGACAGATTAATTACACAAATTTACTAATACAAGTTTTGCATATCAGCAAGTCTACATAGACGCTGGTGTTTGTAGCGAGACCTAAAAATGGTGAAATGTTAAATGGAAGGGTTATTCCTTTCCAGTAACCAAACTACTTCAGCTGTCTATAGTACAGAAACCTAGTGTGTAAAATGCCAATACTTTAAGTGGACTTTGGGTCAGCCCACTGCTCCACTGGTTGGCCTGGTCGCTATAATTTGCTTTCTATTTAATGTCTCATGCTTACTCTGACATTTGCTCCTGCCCCTGGGGCACAGCGATTTTAGTGTTCATCACCAATCCATGGGCATGCAAGTGTTTCCCCACCCTCCAGCATGTGCTGCTTGCACTCAGTACACCTGTTGCTTCCCATCTGCGTTTTCTACCCGCTACCCACTTATAACACATCAATCCCCTTATCCATTGTTTTGCTCAATGTTTTATTGCTCACCATCCTCTATGTACAAGCACTGCCCCAAGCCACTTGGCGGCACAGTTTCTCACTCTCTTTTTTTTTTAAGTCCATTTCTCTTTTTCTGATGCCCAGCAGCTGCAATTAGCTACCAGGCCACTCCTTTCGCTAGAATGCATGGTATTAATTTTCTGTTCTAACCCCGGTATTAAAAGTGCCACCGCAGTGTCAAATCATACATGTCCATGTGTGGTGATGCATGCCCACACATTACCAAGCTCAATCGGGCCATTTTGCCTTTTCTGGTTTTTTAGGTCTCGCCTGACCCGGTGCATGCGCTGGTCTGGCGAGACTTATTGAGGGCTCCAAAAAGTGCTACCAGGCCAGCCTAGAGCTACAGTGCATGTGCGCAGGCGCCGCGCTTTACCGCGATTACTTTCACTTTCGCAGCCTCTTTGATGTTTGATCGTGATCACTTTCCCATTCACGGCCGCACAGCTGCTTGACATAGCCAATAGGTCTCGCTTTTGGGACCTTATAAGTATTAAGTTATGCAAGTATTGCATGGCTAAACACTTATAAGTTCCCAAAGGGGAGACCTATTGGCTATGCCAATGCTTGTTGTAAGTGCTGTTCAGCTTTAGTGGGCTAGGAGCAGAAGGTTATGACTCCTGTACCAAAACCCTGTCCTCACAAACTGAATTTATAGCCAGGAAAGAATAGTTTATCCAGGAAATCCGAATGTAAATTCTAACTACACAAAAATAAACTCATATCAACTGATGCCAGTCTAAACAAAAGGGCAGGGGTTAAAAAAACAAATGTTTGTCAGTTCAGAAGTGTTCAACTGTGCCACTCAAACATTTCTTTTCCATCAAAACCCTTGAAATTCACCCATGTATAAACTGTTGTGCTTGCTACAGGCAGTCAGGAAAAGGATGCTAGACTATGGACCCCAGATGACATCAAGAATGCTACTGCTTTCAGGTTCAAGGTGTACTCTACTTTCTAGAAGCAGGATCATGGGCCAGGAAGCAAGACATCTGCCATAACAAATAAAAACAGAAGATGGTGCTGCAAGACAGTGGAAGCAGTCCACCCGAGGGTGTTCCAGCATGTTGCATGCACCACTGACTGAGCTTATTTCCGTGTCCCTGAACCACACTAGATTAGGAAAAATTTGCCACATTTCATGAGCCCTGCAGACTTTGAAGTGTGCCAACAGCAAGCCTATGAAAATAAGAATACAATTTCTGGAGCTCTAAGATCAACAAGCTGTATGATTAAGTTGACCGAGGCACGCATACTTCGCTCATCTGCTAGGTCTCGGACACGAGCTCCCGAGGATTCATGAAGCTCAATCTTGAACTCCAGCTTAACGTATCAAGGCACTGTGGAGGCTTTGCAGAAACAGACAATCACCGCTTCATTCCAGCCACCCCGCCTCCTCACTCGAGATCACCCAATTACACTTGACTGCTTTGAAGTCAGACTTACTGTCAAGACCCATTAAGGGACTTCTGCAGTGTTTACACTTTGCACATCCTCATGGGCCTCCATAGACTTCAACAAGATGGTTCTTTGAATAGACTGAGTTATTCTCTAATGCTGCTCCATTTGGACGCTGGGGTAGATTTTAGCAATAGCAGTATTTCTATAATACGGTCAACACTTCTGCACTTTCGAATAATGAATGTGAAGCAAGGCAACCAGTTATCATAACTTTAGCAGCGAGTAGTTTTGAGCTCTGCCCTTCCTACTTTGAGAGTTGAGACACTAAAAGGTCCCATAAGCTTCCTGTGTTAGCTGGGGATTTGTGGGAGATTAGGAAACATGGACATTTTCTGAGCCAATACATGCAATCTGAAATCAAGGGATATTTTTGCCAATTAACCTGGCTCCGCAAATATGGCCACATTCCCCTTAGTAGATCCAGCTGAAATACATGCTTTTGGGACCCGTATCACTTCAAGAAACTGGTTGGGCTAGTTTCTAGGGCAACGATGCAGAAGCTTGCACTCGAATGGTTGGTCTGGCATTGAATGGTTGTAGAGCAGGAAGTAAAAATGGGGCTAGTCTGATAAAGTCTATTCACAAGGCGCTTTAGTCATTTCAGTCCAGAGCACCCAAGACTAATGAGAAATGCTCCTTTATTTTCTGTTCAGGAGCTAATCCTAGCTCGAATCAGAACTGGAGGCAATAGCGAAGTACTTGGATAACCTATGGGCCTTCCTACTGGAATCACCTGTTAATCACCCTAGACAGACAAGTTTGTTGGAGAAAGGCACGAGAAACACTGCGTCTCAGAATTTCCACTTTGGGCATCAACAAGCTTCGGTTTTGCAGAGAGGAAGCAGCAATTTGTCTATGGCCCTTGCAAGAGTCAAGATCTAACCAGCTGTCGCAAGAGAAACTTCATTTCAAAAAGCAAAACATTTGGTCATGGCCATACAAGGATCAGCAAAGCCACGGCAGCCTGGCAAGAACCATCAAGTGCTTGGTTCTTAGCCACTATGAGTGAATACAGGGCACCAAGCATGTAAAACCACTTCAGTGCTTGCATCGGCCAAATTCCATGAGAACCTATGCCTTGGCCATAAATACCCTGGAGTCTCATTGTCAGGTGAAGATGGGCATGCTGTTCGCTCAGCATTCTGAACGGCGAAAATAAAGTTACTTGCACAATAAGTTAAACTTCCTTCTCTGGTGCTATATGATGCTTTCCTTTGAGAACAGAACTGCAGTAAAGCCAGGGGGATGCAAAGGGCCACACCAGAATGCCCAATGTGCAAGATCTACGCTGGTCAGCTTAAGTAGGGAGAATACAGGATTCCTGCCAGATACACATGGCTCCATTAATAAGGTCTTCCTTCAGGAAGAAAACTATTCAACAGCAAGGTACTACCCCCCTCCCCCCCCCCCCAGCCTTTTTTGCTACACTGGAAGGCATGAGACAGACGTCAATTAACCAATTGTGGGTGATTCCACACATTAAGAGTCATGGCCGGATCAGTTTGGAATAACCGGCACAGGGCAAGAGAACGAGCCTTCGGCAAATCATGCAGTTTATTGGAACATGAAGCTGCAGTTAAGTAGCCTGCTTCAATGCACCTCCGAGAAGTACTTTGCAATTAGGACTGAACAGGACTTTGACCAGCTGTTATTGAACTCCCAATAAAGTAATCTTCGGCAACCTAACTGAGCCCGGGGAGTAGGGATAGTGTTATCCAGAATTAATGTCTGTGCAAAAAGGAGAAGAACCCAGGAAACAAATCGAGACTTCCAAAATTGGCAGGTGGTGTTTTTTTTGCAGTTTGTGGTACCTGGGCCAAAACCTGACTAGTATTATGCACCAAACAAAGATTAAAAAACTCAAAACATCCATTATAGGAATTCCATATTAAATTGTGAAATGCAGTCTTGAGATGCAGATAACGTATAAAAACACTCCCTGCAGCGATCGGTTCACTAAGTGCTCTGGCATCAACAGCAGTTTAACTTAATCCATCACCCAAAAATATATCGCGTGACAAATGCAAAAACGCACGCCCGACTCTCGGGAAGATCAAACTGTGGGACTATTAATGGAAAAAAGCTTTTCTTTAAGAGGTACTGTACTGGCAAAGGGCATTTACTGAGAGTAATCAAAGTGCTAGACAGTCAAAGTGAACATGCAGGCACACCAAGTTGGTCTTCCCGCTTTAATTCAAATGTATTTGAGCATTCCAGTTTCTTCCTGTGGTTGCTTGTTTTGCTTTAAACACAAAATACACTGCACCTCTTGCAAACCACAAGACTGATAAAAGGGCATATTCAAAACACGGATAGAATATTTATTAAAAGTTTGTGCTTAATCTACTCCCACCTCGCCGTCCAAACCAGCAAACAGCATCTAGTTTATTTATATTCAAAAATTACGTTATCATGTTGCGTTGAATCATGGTTATAAAGGACAGCCCCTAAAGTATGCATAACTCTGCATCAATGTCCGAGTGTCATTTAATGATATTTCGATTTCACTTCCTACAATTTCCTGAGCAATAATAGTGAGGAAAAATTAAAATGTGCATTTACCTACTGCCTTGCAGACTCCAGTGGCGAGATCCATTTGATATCCACGGCTGCATTCACACTTGTAGCCGCCTTTCAAGTTTACACAAATTTGACTGCAGATTCCAGGATTGTGACATTCATCAATATCTAGGGAAGAAAACCGCAAAGAAGGGCGAGTCAGACACTCAGACTAGTAAATAAACACCGAGAGAATCTCTTTAGAACAGACTGAATTATTAGACAATGTGAACACATTCCTTACAGTAAATTAAGCCGAACGACAACTTCCGTGTGCAAGATTAAATACTCACTGTTAAAAGTACTACGGATATATTAAACCCCACTAATCCCTGCCCCCACCACACCCAGTCTGGATCATCAACTTGCCTCCGCATGTTTTCCGGTCAATGAGCTCAAACCCGGCTGGGCATTCACATTCATAGCCCACGATCAAGTCTCGGCAGATGTGGGAGCAGCCGCCATTATTTACCAGGCATTCGTTTAGACCTAGGAGTTCAAGAAAGCTTCAGGTTACTCCATAAACAGGTGCACAATAACAGCACAAAGCACATAAGGGCCACACGTCACAAACATCACTTCGATGGCAAACCGACACAAAAGCAACAGAATTCGCCAGCAAAAGCACAGGGATGTAAACTGTACATTAAGAGCCCTACGCAGTGCTTAAATTGTAAAATAAATAAGTGCCAGGGTCCTCGTCAGGAGGCAACTGCAGGTTGCAACACCCATAGCCCGCGCCAATGTTGCCAAGGACAGTACCAACACAATCACTAACAATCATACTCCAAGTGTGACTGTTCGGACTACTCCAAGCCTGAATGTTAAAGGAAATGTTTCAGCGGAAGGTATTTGTCATTTTTGACGAGTACTGAAGGAATAAACGACTGTTCTCTAAATAACAGTCTGCTACATGGTGGTGCTGTATAGTTACGTCCCAGTGTTGACAATGAAGTGATGGTGCAGAGCACCAGACACCACCGGATCAAATTAAGCACCGGTCATACGATGACCAGCCTGAAAATAGTTTCACTAACATTTATTTATAGGTGGTTGAGCGTCCTCCACCCTTCCTTCATTAACTTTGTGCGATCAGTGAAATTTGTGCAATCAGTGAAATTTGTGCGATCAGTGAAATTTGTGCGATCAGTGAAATTTGTGCGATCAGTGAAATTTGTGCGATCAGTGAAATTTGTGCGATCAGTGAAATTTGTGCGATCAGTGAAATTTGTGCGATCAGTGAAATTTGTGCGATCAGTGAAATTTGTGCGATCAGTGAAATTTGTGCGATCAGTGAAATTTGTGCGATCAGTGAAATTTGTGCGATCAGTGAAATTTGTGCGATCAGTGAAATTTGTGCGATCAGTGAAATTTGTGCGCGTAGGAACAGCAGTCAAGATGCCCAAAGTGATTCGAGAGTTGTTTACTTACACCCAAGCCAGGCTGCAATAGTTTGGGGTACATTGCAAATAAAGGTAACATTTGTATTAAGGTACACGGTTTTACTATAGGCAGCCAGCCGGGGAGATGGTTGCTTTAATTTGTAAGACGACCACATCACATACGATAGTGCAGTAAATAAAGGCATCAGAAGAATGCGATACTATAGATGAATGAAAGTGATACAACGCAGTGAAAGTGCATATACGGAAAACATCGGACCGTTGGCAAATAAGTTCCTGCTAATCCATATAGAGACGCTCCCAGCTTGTAGCAGGACTGAAACTGCTCTGGCAAGCTACTCCTGCATAGCTTCAGGTAGCTGGTACCCTACTTCCATTTCAAACCTGCCCCACACTTTGTCCACTTCTGCACCAGTGGAACGCCCTAGGAAATCCCCATGTTAAAAACAAAGGAGTGTGCTGGGAACAAGTCAGGCTGAGGATAAGGAGTAACAATCACAAAAAAGGCAGGAATTGAGGCCTAGCTACTCATGCCCCAAGTGGTCTAGGGAGATTGAACGTGTAGTACAGAAACCAAAGAAAGCCCAGGACAAATACTTCACTCGCATGAAAAGAGCTCAAAAACTATAATGTTGTGACGAGCACATCAGCAGCCCCAGCTTGAACACCTCCTTTCGCGGGTTGAAATTTAATGCAACTTCATCCTAGACCCGTTCAGGAAGCCTGGAGCCATGGCAGTCAAATTTGTCAGGTGTAAGCTATACATCATATTTAATTGGCGGTGGCCTTTCCAAAACTACTGGATTAGTGGTTTTCAGATAAGGAAATTGCTTTCTTATCCATATGCTGGATAAGAACACTTCCAGCTTTAATGTCCGGCACCAGGGTTATCTCCTGAACTGGTAAAGCTGTATAGTCCGAGTCTCATTCTATGTACGATTCTAGGTATAGGGAGCAAACAATTTAATCAGAGCTCCCTCCCTCGCTCAACTCCCAAGGATCGAAGCTACAGCTCAGAGACAAAATTTTACCACCTAATCCTCTAAAATCAATCAGTACTAAGTTGACCTGCCGTGAGTGGTCATTTTCTGTTCTGATTTCCCCCTATAAAAAAAATTAAAAAAGACGAACCACACTAGTTTTAAAGATGTACCCTTGATAAACAGTTTTCCAGGTATATTCCATATAGTTTTAGAGCAAGAGATAAAAGTCAGGATTCTAGTTTTGATAGACTTCATTTTTCAGATTACCTCATTTGTTAGAGACAAATGAGGTTAGGCCAATCTGGCATACTGCCTGATGCAATCAATTATATTCAATTTGCTCCATTTATTTGCTTCTGGCCCACAATTACACATGCAGTACTTATGCAGGAACAGTCAAACTCTGCCTAAGCAGTCTCCCGCGTCAACGCGCTACAAACTTTTTAAAGAGTGCTCTGCAGAAATCCTAAAGATTACATTTTAAACGCTTTAGTTGGCATACAAGACCTACTAACTATGAAACTTTTTCTACCCGATTTATACTTGCTTATCAAACCAGTGACCAGCAGTCAAGGTCTGTACTTTCACATCAAACCCTTTAGAAACCATAGTATTTTGCTTTCTCCCACTTCAGGTAAGCGGATATTTGCCGTTTCCTGCTAAGACCATGGGAATTTTACAGACCTGTGCCACAACTGCTCTACTCCCTCTCTAGGAGGGATGGCACTGTTGCAAAATGGTTATCTGGGGAAATAAAGTGCGACTTCTTCCAGCTCAAGCAATTGCTCGCAGCCTACTGAAACAAGAATTCTGCTCAGTCAAGCACAAATATCCATTTCTAACCTGGTTCTACAGAACCATAGGAACTCTCAATGACTGATCTGGAGGACATCAGTTTTAGCCCTTGCGAGAGGCTCAATATCACGATTTCTATGTAATATAAATAGGAATGATTTAGAGGTCTGCACAGTCTTCCTTCTCTGAAGACTCTAGATTGTTTTCATGTGTGTCTTTCAAGCCTCCATAAGCCTTAAGGATTAGAATTTAAAGCAAAGTTTTATTTGGAGGAGAGCAGCATCCTGGACACTGCTCACACCTATCCAAGGCAGATTTGGACAAGCTGATATCTACAGACTGATCTGTAAAAGAGATCTTACTGAATTTACTTTGTTTCCGATATGAAAGTAGGATGTAGAATACATCACAGGTCTTCCAAGATTACCTGCATAATGCATGTTGCAAGCTATTTACAATCACTAACATAATAGTCTGCCACGGAGACAATTTCGAGAGTCAAGTAATGTTTAGAGAACCGTCGCATTTTAAAGCGGGTGCTCTTTGTGCTCGCACTTGTGCATATTGAAACTGCTGACATCCAATCCACACAAACACCATGACTGGAAGAAACTTTGAATGTCTAAAGGTTCTCCTTTAAATCACCATCTATACTGCATTGCTAAGGACTTGGGGCTGTCTGGTCAAATGTTCCTGTATGCACTTATTGGCTAACAGGCTAAAGTGCCAAAAAGTCAGGTGCCTAGTTTTGCCTCATGAAATTCTTACCACATTCCTTCATCGGCTCATCACTCCAGTCTCTGCAGTCCTGTCGCTCATTGCAAACCTTGCTTATTTCAATGCATTCCCCACTTCTACACTTGAATTTACCAGGTCCAGAGCACTGATTGACTGAAATACAAACCGAAAAGCAATTAAGAATTAAAGACTTTTTTAAAATACCTTTGTGACGGACAAAACCTCCATTTACTCACCAGTTTTACAGTTTACTTCGTCAGTGCCATCAAGACAGTCTCTTACACCATTACACTGCCGGCTGCCATGAACACAGTTACCATCTTGACATTTGAACTGATCTGGTCGACAAGTACGAGAAGCTAGGGAGGGGGAATGGAATTTGAGTCAGTCAGGCAAGAACACTCCTCTTTAGTGGCTATAACAGTTAGGGTTCCAACATTCCTGTACTTGCAAAGTAGGTGGGGAAACAGGGAACAGCTCGCTATAGTAAACACCTGAAATTTATACAAGTGAGACGGACCACTGAGAAGTTGCATATTAAAAGCTCCTACACTTCACCCAACCACCCCTTGACATGCATCTCAAATTCACTCACTCCCATTCCACATCCTGATTGGGGGTCAGACCAGGTAGGAGTCTTACAGGAAAACCAGAATAGGCCATATTAGGAAGGGCACATAAATAACTCGTACTCAGGAAAGGAGAGACCAAAGATTTTGGAAACTTACAAATTGTTAGCAGTGAAAAAAAAAATGGACTGGAGAATGGCTGAAAGCTCATGAGTTGGTGTAGAAATGAAAATCAGGTGTTCACAATGGCTACTTTGCCAAGCCAACCCAGGTGCCACTGTAGTCTAATTCAGATTTAGACACCACCTGTATGCGATAACATTCAAAGATAGTGGACCTTTTGGAGACTGAAAAATGTAAATCTTGGAGTGAGGATCTACTTTAAGTGGAAATGTTAGGGTTTTGCATAGGTGGAACTCTACGTCACAAACTTCTGGTATTGACAATTAAGGAGACGACATCCTAAAGCTCAAACCTGCAGATCCACTGAGCACAGCCAACTATTCTGCTATGGGTGTTTGGGTTATGTCCTACCACCCGTTTCCCCCCCCCACCCCCCCCCAAACAGGCAACTAACGTTCAGAAAACAATTAAGCATCTCGTACAAGCTAGGGATGTGATAAATTTGCATAGTCGCACTACGCAAAACTCCGCGAAACAGTACAAAATCTCAGTGAGCACGCAGAGTTCTGCGAACATGCGGAATTGCTTGTTCCGTCCATTTGCGATGCTTTTGCCTGTTCGCGAACACTGTTTGCATGCTTGCGGGGGGAATCTTGTGAACATGCATTTTGAAAGTGCGAACAAGCAAAAAATTCCACGAACCAGTGTAATTTGGCAATTCCATGTTCTCCGCAGAAGGTGAAATTATCCAAATTCTGCAAAGTCTGCAAGCAGAATGGAATGTACCGCCCAGGCCTAGTACAAGCACCAATAGGCACTGCACTATTTACTCATGGTACATCAAGTGCTACACTGCTGTCGCACTCAAAGGCCAGTGTACAGTTTCCCACTGCATTAGTGGGTTTCTTGTGCAGCACATCTTTCTGCAGCCCTGTTTCCCCACGGAAAACAGAAGGCTGTTAAGACCTACCAGAGAGTCTTGCCATTAGCACCACCCTGTCACAGGGCAAGGTCAGTGAGCACACCCACCCTACCAAAAGATGGAAGAGGGTAGAGTCAAAGGTCACAACCCCCCCCCCACACACACACTTCCTATGATGCTTTGGCCACCAAGCTCAGGTACAATACCCATTCACTCTCCATCCTACAAGCCCCAATCCGCCGTAGAGCTAGCAGAATCGTCTTGCCTTGCATCATCAGTTGTCTTCTGGGTCCTGGTATGCCTAGCACTACAGGATTTAGCACAAGAGCCTACAGCTCCCACATGTCACTTCCATCTGCACGAAATGTAACATGGGGTTAGGATGGGCTCATCAGGAAGCCACCAAGGTATCTGCAGAGATCAGGGAACCCACCTAAGAGGTGAGTGGGGAGGGGAGAGTGGTGCAGAGGCCCAAGAGATGGCAGGAGCAAGCATGAGTGAACATGTGAGCAAACAGCAGTTGCCCTGGTATCTTGTTGCCATTCAATGATATGTACTTCGTTATCCTTCCATAGTATTGGCACAGTTTACATATACATGCTTCACATTGTTGCTGACAATGGAGATCAACACAAGAAACTGCATTCTTATTCCCATTTTGGTTGCCCCAACACAAGTTGCCCTTTCTTGTGGGTTAAGCAGTCAAGTCCATGACAGACTCACAGGGCCCGATTCACAGAATCAGTCTGAGAAAATCCTAAATTACTCCTAATGGTAGTCACAGAATGCACTTACAACGGTCCTAAGTTTACATCTGCACTCAGGCCGGAATCTCCGCTTCTGGGCCGGAATACCCACAATCTGGTGTTAATTGACTATATCTGATGCATTGTGGGTATTCTGGCCTGGAAGAGGAGATTCCGGCCCCCAGGGTGCAGACATTCCGGCCCCCAGGGTGCAGAAATTCCGGCCAGTTCTGTGAATCTGGCCCACTAAGTCGTGCAAACCACTAATAATTCCCTACATCAACAAAACAGTTAAATTGGTGGTAAGGTATTTACCCAGTCTAGGAGAATAACGAAACAAATAAAATGTAAATTCTAGTTAGGTTAACACATTAGGAATATTTCAAGATTAGTGTCAGACTCCTTAATGAACAGTTTGAAAAGTCTTGAGTTTTCCCCTTAATCCAAAAAGCATACAATAAGATTTTTATCCAGGGCCTATTCTGTTTAAAGCCTCAATGTGTACAGAACAGTACTTCAGCTGCAAGAACGCCATTATTCTTTGCATATTGATTTTCTTTAAAATTCATTTCAATCAGGGAATACATATAAAATCAAGCACCCCCACTTGAAGCCTTTATAGTTGGATGAAAACTTGCCGACTATTCTACAAATTTAATTTTCAAATTAAAGTTAGAAAACTTTGATAGCTGAAGACTCCAGTCATGCCGACATACACAAAGCCAACAACCCCAACCATACCCTTGGGTTTGTAAGGCAGACAGATGCCCACTACAGATTTCTATATGAAAACCTACAATTTATATTTGTAGCAAAATAAAATGTTGTAGCGCCACAGCATCTAGATCCCATTGCGCAAGTCCAGTGGGCTTAAATGCCTAGACATTAATGGGAGGCCACGACATTGCTAACCGTCCACCAAAATCATCCGGTTTAATCATTGGCTCTAAACTAGTATGCAAAGCGGACTTTTGGTTTTAGGCAGGAAACAGAAATTTGAGCTGCTCTTAATAAATGAGCATTTACATATATTCATCCTAGGCTGTCAAAATGCATCCTTTTACATCCACAAAAGGATCACTACTCCCCATTTCCTTCCACAAAAAGCAGCTGCTACAGTCCTAGTGACAAGTTTACCTACATTGCCGAGTAAGCCACGATGTCCCAAGGTAATACCCAAGGCCAGCAAAATTACAAAACACTGACAATTCCAGCTTTTATCCGAAATCAAGGAGAATTTGAAAGAACCAAACGGGACAAGCTAATAAACAAAGCAGAAACATCTGGTGGGTGAATACACTGCTTTCAGCTGATGCACAAGTTTAAATTTAGAGCAAGTATATCCTTTCAGACTACTTAAAAGGCAGCATGAAAGCTATTTATGAGCATCTGCACCAAAAGCAAAAAAGAACGCTCCTTGCTTATTCCTTCTAGCCCATCATTCGCTCTTTTTACCCCTGTATGTAGGACTTAACTGCTATATGTACAGCGCTCCGATACAGGGAGTCCTGTACGCACTATAAAAGAACTTCAAATAAAAATTGCAGAGATCAAGAAAAATCAAACTTGGGGACCTCAAGAGCCAATATACAAGGAGACTCTAAACTCTTTACATTTAGACCGTCCTGAAGGAGATCCTGGAAACTACTCCTCCAAAACGACCTAACACACTCAATTTCTAGGTCATTTTCGATGGGAAAGAACTCTACAAAGTAATACGAGATTTACACTCTAGATTACATTGAACAATGCAGACGTTTCAAAATCTACGAACTCTGAGAAGCCAAACCAAAACTGCAACATTGGCGTTAAGGAGACCTGGCCAGCAGCTGAGGGAAATTCGACATTTAGAGAAGGCCGGCTTGAATAGATTCCAAAGACTAATGCGTTTCTTTCTTTTATATTAGCACCATGCTCAGAAACCCCTTCACAGCACGCGACCTTGACCCTAAAGTATCCATATTCAATGTTAAATCTGTTACTTTAACTACATTGGGGGGGGGGGGGGCGGGCATTCCCTACTAGGGACACAGAGACCTTAGCTTGCTCAAAGCAACACAAACTAGAGCAGACAGACTGGATATTTAATACAAGCAGCAGCCGGGGCGCAGGTACTCACGGCAGTTCATCTCATCGCTTTTGTCTTTGCAGTCTGCGTCGCCATCGCAGCGCCAGCGCTTGTGAATGCATTCCCCGGAGCCACACTGGATCTCGCTCTCCGGGCAGCGCTGCGGGGAGGCCGGCTGGCGCCCGCACTGCTCCATCGACTCATCCGAGTGGTCCGCGCAGTCTGCATCGTCATCACACACCCAGGTGATGGGGATGCAGGAAGAGTTCTTGCACTGAAACTCGTGAGCCCCGCAGGTCGGAGGGGTGCAGTCCAGCTCGTCGCTTCCATCGCCGCAGTCGTCGTGGCCATTGCAGAAAAAGTTCTTGGAAATGCATCGCCCGCTGGAACAGGTGAACTCATCTGGACTGCAGGTGATGTGGCCTTTGGAGGAAAGCGATGAAAGAACAGTAAGAAAGAACTGTACGCGCATG
The DNA here is from genome assembly GCF_964204655.1 of Triturus cristatus. NCBI lineage: Eukaryota > Metazoa > Chordata > Amphibia > Caudata > Salamandridae > Triturus > Triturus cristatus. Next base: position 849,610,305 of record NC_140581.1, read on the forward strand.
TAAAGCATCACCCGCTCCCACCCAGGCTTCCATCCATGCAGCCTATGTATCGATTCTAATTTAAATTAAAGACATTGAATGAAAGAGGCCACAGAGGACTGGCAATAATGTGTCGACTCCACACAAAGGAGGTCTGAAAAAAAAAATATATAGGCAACTACATAAATCACAAGGACTCGAGCGGTTGTTAAAGGCAATCACTACCAGAGAGAAGTTCAGTAATGGAGGTCAATAATGCTCGTCTCGAGAGAAACAGTGAGAACCCCGAGTAACCCTGAACTTACTCACTTTAACAAAGTCGTAACCTACCCTCAAGACTGTTTATTCTCGGCGGCTTTGCATGACATCACTTCGTGTAAAAATGCTTATTTCAAACCGTTTCAATAAGCAGTGGGCTGCTAAAAGTCAAAACCATCACCCGACCTCTCCTGAGAAAGAGGGCGCTTTGATCACCTTTGCTCTGCACAAAATCAAACGGTTCAGGGACCTTGCTGCAACGACCCGATTGGCCGATACAAAGCTTGGACAGAATGCTGGGTTTGTGGCAAGCCAGCATGCTCTGGAGGGGGGCTCGATTTGTAAGGTGTCTGGTTAATAATGAGGGCTCAGAAACCATCCAGCGGGCAATGATACATCCTAGTTACTACCATGCGAGGCCACCCTCACCAACAGTGCATCAGAGTAGGGGAACGCACTGGATAGAAAAAAGTATCAACCGCAGTACCCCCAGCCTCATACCATTTGCTCAAGTCACTTCTAGCCAAAAAGTTCTAGGTGATAATTTGATATCAGCTAGGCAGAGAGCAGTTACTGTTTCTCAAGTTCCACAGATGCAGTAAGCACTGCAAAGCTGAGCCAGTTTCCACACCTGGGTGCAGGGCACTGCCAACTACAGCATGTGGTGGATTTAGCCTCAATCCTCAAGTATGGTAGCACCAAAAAATTGCACGACGAGATCAAGACCTTGCCATCACCGGTGCATTTCAAATGGGTGGCATGGGGATGAAATTATAGTACCTCCGCAAAGGTTACCCCCAAGGAATTCAATCAACACAGTTTAGTTTCAAACTGTTCATGTGCATCCTACCTTTATCTCCTCAGCTGTTGAGTACCGCTTGCATTTTGGTGAAGTTAATTGGGAGTAAGGTCCCGATGTCACTTGTGCATAAAGATGTCCTTTGCAAGCAGAGATATCAATCACCACATGCAGAGTCTAACCTTCAAACCAACCCACTTAGCACTTTGTATGGGAAGTTAGTAGTGCTGGACTCGCATGGTTGTGCATAAGAGCACATACATCTCATTACTCTAGAACCAAGAGGACTGAAATCTTGAGGCAACTTCTCAGGGCAGGTTTTCACCAGTAGCCCGAGTACTGTATTTGAGTGGCTGGGCACTGGTGCCCCTTTTAAAGGTGGACTCCACGGAATGCACGTGGATTGCTCCCTTCACTGGCCATTTGCAAGATGGCAAGACTGAAGCTTAGATGAAGGGTCTGGCTGCATTTTTGCCCCCAGGGTCCGCGACTTCTTTGGATATCTTCAGCCACTAGTGTAACATTAGCCTCGCTGTGCATAGATTTTCCCCCACCTGATTAAATACAGGCTTTTCTGCAAGAGCCTACATTTTGGCTAAGTAAAGGGACACTCAAGGACCATTACTTGTTCACATCCAACTGCTTACCCTTTACAGGGTTGCTGGAGTGTGATTGCTAGGGCCAGGGACCTCTATTGGGAACTATGCCACAGCCCTGGTCAATATTAACTCTGGACCATGTGAACTATTTTCATAAGTTGTACATTTGAAGTAATCACTGAAAACATTTAGCATCACCCAGATCCTAAACTAACCAAATATACTGTACTGTCCACTTTACGTGGCCAGCTCAGAGTAAACCAGATAAATGAGTTTTCTACTACTGTAAGTTAGCACCCTTAAAGCAAACTTGAATTGCACAGTATATGCACAAATGGCCAAATTATTACATTTGGATCTCAGCAATTTCATCCATCCTGCAATCAACACTAGACAGATAGAAGAGATGGGCATTAGCCGCTTCAGAAAGAGGGTAGCAGGCAGCCATGCTACCACTGGGATCAAAATCCCACCAACTATTCCATTGCACCAAATGTTGTCTTATTCCGTAGCATGCAAAATATATAACTCCTTGCAAGTATAATTGCTACCACAAAACATGGAGCCTGTTGGATACATAAAAAAAAAAGTCACCCATTCCCAGAGCTTACCACAATTGGTTTCATCCTCTCCGCTGTCACAATCAGACTCTCCATCACAGCCCCAAGAAACTGGAATACACTGCGTCGATCGTGGACCACAACTGATTTCAGTCACCCTGCAAGTTCTTAAATCTGTTAAAGAATGAAATGGAAACAATTTAAAGTATTAGAGTTGTGCTCTCAAATTAGTAATGTGCCTCCAATGTTCATACTCCTGAGGTATTGCTCTGCAATGAAGCCAGAGGGTAAAGCAATGGCTTATTGCTTTACAGGCTCCAACACTATTCATATGGCTGCACCGGATAGATTTTGGTTTTTGTAAAGCTCCACTAGCCACTCTATGGTAGTCTGAGCTTGTTTAGAGGCACAGGGACATTTAAGAGTGGGCCACAACAGTGCATTTCTCCAAGCTTGATGAAACCAGCCCGACACCCAGTAAGGAGTGACATTACCAGTAAGAAACCAGGAGATATGGCTTCAACTATTTGGGGACTTCACATTGAGAGACCAGAGAAGCTTGGGTGAGGATCAGACGTGTGCTTCTTTGCAACCATAGTTTCGTTTTTTTTCCCCCAAGCAAGATGCCAAAGACCAAAGCCTGGATTATCTGAAATCTTATGTGAAGAGATAGTGATAAAGAAAACTTATTTTTCAGTCTCTACGGAAGAAGACTTTTGCAGGGAAGAATCCTGAACATAGAAGTAGACCACCAAATGTCTTATCTAAATGGTTGGGCAGACAAAACTGGCTGACCTGAAAATTCCCTCAAGTAGATAAGGTCCAATCAGATTGGCAACGTATTTCTGAGAATGGACGCTCTACAGTAGCGGTTCTTAACCTGTAATCTTTAGATCTGCAGGGGTTCCTGGGTCCCTATTCTGGAAGAGTGAGTGTTTACCAATAAAGCCAATTAGGTCCAAAAACAGTATGAATTTGGAGTTAAAATAACTGTATAAAGATTGCTTCACCTACCACAATAGTTTGATATACTTGGAATAAAATGCAGTGCCTCCAAAGTATTTGATATATAGATAGATCAATAAAATGGATTAAAGAATTCTAAGCATGTTAAAGATATTTAGTCAAAGTGTATTTCCAATTCAGGATCGAGCATGTGGGAATGTGCAGTATCACTGCTTGCATAGTGGATGGTCTTAGTCAGGTGATTGTTAGATCATGTCAGAACATTTGAATTACTTGTTTTCTAGAAAATCGCATGCACACTTGTCATGTCAGTATTTTGAGGGCTAGTGATATATGGAATCCTGCACATGTTGCATGCCCAAAAAGGCCATTCCAAGCTGCACTTATCACCCAAAGCTTTAGATGGACATGTACTTGCTGACTGAAAGCACCTACCTCTCCTGTATTGGAAAGGGGGCATAAGTGCAGTTTTTCAGCAGAACTGGAATACACCCACAGGTATCACTTTCCAGTAACAAACATGCATTCTGGCATAATGAGCAACTGTCTTTCACCTTGGACACATAGGCCCTGCACGGTCTCCTGCTTGGTCAGTACCAAGCTCTATTGCTGCCCCGTGTCTGATGCCTTTGTCAAGTCAGTTACTTCCGTACCCACCACATCTGCAGAGAGCTCAGATTTCATTTAACTTGTTGATTTGTGTATTGATTGGGGTCATACCAATGACCAGTCACTCATAATTAAACATGCTTGGGGTTCCCGGGCTTCCATTTGTGATCAATGGTCCACTAAAGTCTAAAGTGGAAGACCTGCTGCTCTACAGATATCAGTAGAAAGAAAAATTACTTTTACAGAAACGGACACAGGTGATTGTGAACCAAACCACTAAATGACGAAGTTTGGCACAATGAAAAAGAGGGTTCCAACTAAAGAAATGCAAAGAAGGTGCTGCAGCGAATTCCATTTGCTGTCAAAATGCTATTTAATAATGTGCATAAGCGTCCATTCAAATTTCGCATTTAGCATACATTTTATTTATAGTTGGCAATCGTACTAAAACCTTAAATGCCTGAAAAATAAATAGCAATACATAAAGATAGCCTGTCGATGCCATGCTAAATGGAAACAAATGTATTAACACTGAAAGGCCTGTTTCACATTGCACAGTGGTTTGTGCAAGAGTTCCCTTTACTGCAGATAATGCTACTTCAGAAGCCTACTGTTTGTGAATACACTGGTTTTGTATTGGACAACTGATAGTAAGGTTTTCACAGGGAGGAGACAAATGGGAGGAAGAATCACTCATGGGAAGAAGTGTTTGGATCACAAAAAAAGCATTGCAAGTAAGGACTAATGTCTGGAAGTTTGTGCTCTGCTGAGAAAATGGGGAGTTTGCGGATATTTTATTGGAGAATGGAGAAGACAAAAAAAAAGTTGCAACACAGAATTGTGCATTTATACGAGTTTCTAGAATAGCTACCAGATCCTAGGAACCCTTTTCAGACATTCTGGAGCCCATCCTAGAGTTTGATGCTTTTTCAAAGAGAGGCTGCCTTATTTAGATTTAACTAAATTTTTTAATGATATCTAGAACTGAGAATACTTTCCAGCTTTTAATGTTAAAGCTTTAAACTTGTGCATAGTCGATCAGAACTCTTCATTTAATTTCTAAACTGATACCTTTTGCTCTTTATTCCAAATTAGCCTAGATTAGTGAACTTCCTTTATGGATCATACCTGTTGTATTAACATTTTACTGTGATCTTAACATTTTGTTCTGTTTTATAATCAAATACCAATTGGATTATATTAACTTCTAAAGCTGAAATCTAAAGATTAATGCTCAACGAATAAATAGATGCAAGATTTGAAAACAAAACCCTTTTACTTACTCGGACATCTTAACAGAAATGATTTACTGTTGAGTAGATGTTTGCTCCTCATTCGTCTTGGTTGACAAAGGTCCATAAGACTAGTGCCAGGGGTTATTTAACGATTCTATTCAAATATTGTAATCTAGAAAACCCATCTTCTTCAAAGGATTTGTTGAAGTGAAGCCAAATCCCACAGTTTCCTGAACCAGGAAGACATCTTTGGAAAGTTAGTCTATTTGTTTTGGTGTGAGGTTGCAGCCAGTGTTGAAGAAATGTTGTTCATACTCCGTGTCGTCAAAATGTTTGAGAATTTAAAATGAGCTGATCAACCCCATGAAGCAGTTCTAGGTCTGCTTAATGCATAAGCATCATAGGAGCTTCGTTCCTTCACCACACTGACAAAAAAAAGTAAATGATGCTCGTGCCCCATTACTGGGGACAAGATTTCCCTTCCAAATAAACAACGAAGAGTATGACTTGTCTCCAGAGAGCAGACCGATCAAATAGCTCAAACTGTTCAGTGGGTGTTAAATAGGTTTATCTAAAAGACTAAGTAATACAAACTTGGGACCCAAGTTGGAGAGGATTCATTAGTTTGCTAAAGACGAGAAGTTGATAAAGCAGGCATTCCCCCACCCCCATTTTATCTTTGGCCATGCTGAGAGCATGGCAAAACCATGCCCAAGCCCAGGAAATACAAGGCTGAGTATTAAAGTACATGGGTAAAGCTGCTTCTACAAGCCACTGCCCCAGAGTGTGGCCAAAAAGCTGAAAGTTACACTCCTTAATGAAACCCACTAGTGTTGCTGCACCAGCATGAAAACAGCAATTTTAACTAATGCCTCTAAGGGTTAATCAAGGAAGCTAGATTTGATTCCAGCTAGAACTCCTTTGCTCAGAAGTCCAATATACTAACAGAGTTAAAAGAACTCTACTTTAGAAAAAGCAGCACAAATGTGGAGATAACACAGCTGTGTGCCATTGAATATTTAGTAATCTGCTCTAAAGCAGAAATATTACAGTTATGATCTTATACTGTTTTTTCCTTGTCCAGTCCTGTATAGACAGAATGGCATTACAACAAACCTTTATCAAAGGAGCAGTTTGAAACATTTAGATGTACATGCGGTGTTGACAGCTGATGGAAAAACACCACTAAAGTCTTTGCCAGAGGTATCAAATGGATAGCATACTGCTTTGGGAAGGGCAGAGGCGGGAAAGGGGAACACAGGCATTGGTATTCTGGGCATTTATCCCAGAAGAAGAACATTTTTCAAAAAGGCCAAGGATATGTAATCTGGTTAAAGGTCAAATTGCTTGGGACTATAAGAACAATTGTTACTTACCTGTAAACAGGTGGTTCTCCAGTATTGGTGTCTTTCATAGATTCACATGCTTGAATATTCCCCGTCGTCGGAGTGGGAGTCCCACGGTAAATAAAATAGCAATATATACATATATATATGTAGTAAAATATATACATAAGTAATCATATAATTAGTGCATATAGGTGTAAAACACACATAGTGTACCTATAAGAGAAAAACTCCATAGGAATACAATGGAGAGAGACAAAAGACCTTTGTAGTCTATCTCTGTCATTATGTAAGTCCGAACTCCAGCCAATCAGGCGTCAGCCCCTCTCTAGAACCTTCTCCTCAGAGCTTCTCACCTCAGATTTTCGTAGCACAAGAGTGACTGTAAAGTGCATGAGGAGAAGAGAGCCTCTGAAGGGAGGAGGGAGGGTCGCATGTGAATCTATGAAAGACACCAATACTGGAGAACCACCTGTTTACAGGTAAGTAACAATTGTTCTTCTCCAGTATTAGGGTGTCTTTCATAGATTCACATGCTTGAATATAGAATAGCTAGCAGTAACAATCACCATTGTTTCCATGCCAAATAGATTCAACATATATAGATAATCAATCTTCTTATGCATAAAAACAGTATTGAACAACTGTAACATTGTAAATGCATAATATATATATGGAAACAATATGGAGGCGGGAGGAAGAGGCTCACCTTACTTAAAAAGATTGCGCAGCACTGCCTGTCCCACCGCAGCATCCTCCTCGCTTAAAGTTGCTAAGCAGTAGTGCTTAGTAAACGTGTGTCTGGTCGACCACGTAGCTGCTCTGCAGATGTGTTGCAAAGATACTCCAGCAAATAAGGCAGTAGATGATGAGACTGCCCTGGTGGAGTGTGCCCTCACTGGAGACTGCAGAGGTTTATTTGCCCTTTGGTGGCAGAAGACAATAGCTGCCGAGATCCAGCGTGCAATCGTTGGTTTAGTAACCTGACGTCCTTTATGACAGCGTCCATAAGCTATAAAAAGTTGATCGGATTTCCTGAAAGAAGCTGTCTTACTGATGTAGAACTTAAGACACCGCTTGACGTCCAAAGAATGTAATCTTTGTTCTGCAGGTGTCTGAGGATTGGCAAAAAAGGTCTTTAATATTACTGGCTCATTAATGTGAAAGTCAGTAGGCACCTTGGGTAGAAATGATGGATTGGTGCGTAACACTGCAGCATCCGGTTTGAACTGCAGGAACGGAGGTTTGATGGTAAAAGCATGGATGTCACTGACGACGAGAAGACGTTAGTGCCAGAAGTAGAGCTACTTTCCAAGTGAGATATTTTAGGTCGGCCTTGTGAATGGGCTCAAACGGAGGTCTCATCAATTGTGCCAACACAACGTTGAGGTGCCACAACGGAGGAGGACGCCGAACTGGCGGAAATTTCCGGAATAGGCCCTTAAAGAATTGGCGGATTATTCTTGAGGAACAAAGGGAACTTGATCCATCTTGCCGGAAACGGGAAATGGCTGCTAGAAAAACCCTTAGGGTTGCATGCGACAGTCCAGAACTGGCTAGGTGCAAGAAGAATGGTAGCAATTGCTCTGCCGTGGAATGTATCGGATGAACTCCGTTAGCAGCACACCAATGGCAGAATCGTTTCCATTTAAACTTGTACGTTCTGATTGTAGAAGGTGCTCTAGCCTGGGCCAAAATATCCCTACAATCCTGGGGGATGTCTAGGTGGGCGAACTCATGGTGTTCAGGTTCCATGCTGATAAGCTCAGTGAGGAGGGATTTGGATGACAAATTCTCCCTTCGCTCATGGTAAGCAGATCCGTCCGATGTTGCAGGAGGATTGGCTGGCATTGGGACAGGAGGAGCAGTTCTGAGAACCACGCTTGCCGTGGCCAGCGCGGGGCTATTAGGATCAGGTGGCAAGGCTGTCTCCTCATCTTCCAAAGAACCCGAGGTATGAGGGGTATTGGAGGAAAGGCGTACGCAAATAGATTGCACCAGTTTATCAAAAGGGCATTCCCTTGTGATTGCTTGTGGGGATGCCAGCTTGCGTAATTTCGGCATTTCCGGTTCTCCGGCGTGGCAAAGAGATCGAGTTGCGGACGGCCCCATAGTTGGAATATCCTCTCTAGAGTGGGTTGGTGTAACTCCCACTCGTGGGTCGACGAGGAGGACCTGCTCAGGGAATCCGCTAGGACATTGGATACTCCTGGCAGGTGGACTGCCGTAAGCAAGATCTGATGACTGAGAGACCAGTCCCAAATTCTTTGAGCTAGCCTGGAGAGACTTGGGGATCTTGTTCCGCCCTGTTTGTTGACATAGTGCATACAGGTTGTGTTGTCTGTCTGTATTAGCACTGACTCTCCTTGGAGCAAAGGCAGAAACGATTTTAGAGCCAGAAAAATCGCCATGAGCTCCAACCTGTTGATGTGCCAAGATCTTTGATGTGTGGACCATCTTCCCTTCACAGAGAGATCCTCCAAATGAGCGCCCCATCCTTCCAATGAGGCGTCTGTTGTGAGTGTTCTGTCCGGTGGCAGCGACAGAAAGGACATGCCTTCCGTCAAGTTGGCTGGAATTGCCCACCATGCGAGTGCTGACTTTATCTGATCTGTGACACATATCATGTCGTGGAAAGATCCCGTTACCTGACGCCACTGAGCATCCAGAGCTTCCTGGATAGGACGTGTCCTCAGCCGGCAATGAGGGATCAAGGCAATGGATGATGACGCCATCCCCAGAAATGATTTTAATAGTCTCACAGAAACTGACTCTTGATCTGATCAGAGCCACCAGTCGCAGCATCTTTTTGAGACGCTCCTGGGAGAGGAATGCCTTCGCCGACAGTCTCCAGAGTTGCGCCCAGGAAATCTCTTTGTTGGTACGGATGAAGTTGGGATTTTTCCACATTTACGGACAGGCCTAAAGAGCGAAACACGTTCTGGCACAGAAGAGTGGGTTGTCGCAGGTGAGTGCTTGACTGAGATTTCAGGAGAAAATCGTCCAGGTATGGAAATATTTGCACTCCCTGGAGGCGCAAATACGCTATTACTGGAGCCAGTACCTTCGTGAACACTCGAGGGGCTGAGCGCAGGCCAAATGGTAACACCTTGAATTGGTAATCGTGTTGACCCACTCGAAAACGCAGGAACTTTCGATGCCGCTGTAAAATAGGGATATGAAAATAGGCATCCTGGAGATCTATAGTCGCCAGAAAATCTTCCTGCAAGAGTAAGCGCAAGATGTCTACCAGCGTCATCATACGGAAGGATTGGCTCTTTATATATTTGTTTAGTGCTCTTAGATCGAGGATGGGCCTCCACTCTCCGTTTTTCTTTGTGATCAAAAAGAACCGGGAATAAAAACCTTTTCCCTTCTGAGACACTGGTACCAGTTCTATAGCTCCTTTTTGCCTTAAAAGTCGGACTTGATGCAACAGTTCTTTCATGTGAGCTGGTGGCGGTCCGGAGGGTGGAGTGGGAGGAGGGAATTTGGTGAATTCTAAGGCGTGTCCCTTCTTCACAATGTCCAAAACCCAACGGTCCTTTGAGATGGAGGACCATTGGGAAAAGAACAGAGATTCGACCTCCAACCTTGTCTGTCCGGGAAGAGTCACTGTCTCTTTGATGCGGATCCTCTGTATGAGGATTTTCCTCTATATGACTTGGAGGTTTGCTGCCGTGATGTTTGCTGTTGCTGTCCATAAGAGTAACGGTTGGACCCTTGATTGTAAGGTTTGTATTGTTTATTGTCTTTTCGAAAACTTGAGGTGCCGCGTCCGCGTGCACCACGAAAATTACTCCGCTGAAATTGAAGGTTTCCTAGTGATCTAGCTGTTTCAGTGTCTTTCTTTATGGACTGTAGAGCTTCATCGACGTGGCTCCCAAATAAAGACTCGCCGTCATATGCCATGTTTAAGATCATAGACTGAACCTCCTGACGAAAGGATGTAGATTTTAACCATCCTTGCCTACGCAGAACAGCCGCTCCGGCAAGCTGACGGAAACCCATGCAGGCGATGTCCACTGCACAATCGATTATTTCCGCCGATGCCGCTTCTCCCTCTTGGAGCAACTTCATTGCCTCCAGTTTAGATGGCTCTGGTAACTCCTGAACCACATCCGAGATATCAGCCCAAACTTGTCTGTCATATCGTCCCAGGATGGCCAAGGCATTAGCTGCTCTAACCACCGTAGAGGCCATAGAAGAGAATTTACGCCCTATGGCATCCATCCGACGTCCGTCACGATCCGGAGGCGAGGTGATAGAAGATGCCGGATTTTTCGCCTTACGTTGCGCTGCCTGCGTAACGACCGACTCAGGTTTAGCCTGACCCGTGAGGCATGCTGGGGTTCCTATCGGTGCCTTATATTTCTTTTCCAATCGAGGCACCTGAGCTGGCAAGGTATTCGGTGTCTGCATTAATTTCTTGCCTTCTTCCCAGATAAACTCAACTATGGGAATAGCATGAGTCTGTTTGTAGGGTTGATTCTTGAAATCATAAAGGAAGCAATCTTCCTCCCTGCGCTCCGTTGTTAACTTAAAACGGTGTCATGCCCTTTCCATCAGTTGGTGAAAATTGGCTATGTCCACTGGAGGTGAATCCCCTGTTACTATTTGTGAGGGGGATGGTGTTTGTGCCTGGTAATTGTCCCACTCCGCCATATCATCATCATTGTCATCTACATCCCCATCATCATCTGGGATTTCACCCTCTTCTGGGTCCTGAGGGCCTTCCTCTACAGGCTCATAATGAGGCAACACCCTTTCCGGAACCTGTCGTGGAGGTACAGGCGGCATCTGTGGAGCAGGATTTACAATAGGTACCGGTGGAATAATTGCTGAAATCACCGGGGTTGACGGAACCTCTGAACGTTGAGGGGATAGAGGGAACCGTTGGTTGTAGTCGTCCAACATGCGTTGGAGATTAGTAATGAGCGACAGAGGAAGAGTCGCCGTTTTATGCTTCGGAGGGGCCTGGTGTATAAATACCGGATCCTCATCCTCACTACTGACATCCTGGCACTTAATAACCAAGTCGGATGGACTTTGTGCCGTTCCGAAAGACTCCGGTAACCCCTCGGATTCCTGATCCGAATCTGTAGCAAATAATGGTGAGGGAGGCTGTGCAACTCCCAAAGGAATATTATGTTCCTGGCTCTCCAAGCCCACAGTAGGAGGTAATGGTGTCCAAGAAACTCCTTCCCTTCTTGTTTTCTGGGTAGTCGCCACACCGCGTATTCGTACCCTTACGAATGTCTGTGGGGATGTACTCGTCGACGGAGCCGTCGTCGAAGGAATGATGGTCGACGGAATTATCGTCAACGACGTCTGTGGCAACAAGATTGCAGTCGTCGGATTCGCCGTCGACGAGGTCGCCGTCGACAAGGTCGCCGTCGACGGAGCCGCCGTCGACGGAGCCACCGCCGACGGAGCCACCGCCGACGGAGCCGCTGCCGACGGAGCCGTCGTCGAGGTCTTCGTAGACAAGGCTTTCGTCGACGGAACCACCGTCGACAGTGTCGTCGTCGGGATCTTCTTTTTCTTCGCCGACGGAATGGGCGTCGACGAGCTCGACGACGTCTTCGTCGACGACAGTCTTCGTCGACGGAACCTTTACCTTCTTCGTCGACGTCGAAGTAATGGGCACAACAGAAGTCACTGCCCTTGAAGAAGTGATGGTAATCGTCGACGAGGATAACGTCGACATAACGCTCGTCGACGACGAAGCAGCTGACGTCGTCGTCGGGGTCACCGTCGACGAGGTAGAAACAGCAGATCTCGTCATCGGGAGCATCGTCGACGAGGCTGACAAAGTTTTCCCCGAGGAATAGGAAGTAGACGCCTCAGCAGCCTGAGAACAGTGTCCCATAGGCGACAAAGCAGTAGGTGAAACCACAAAGGTGGCAGTTGTCAGAGGCAAAGCCAGCTTCTTTTTCTTCAGGAAAGGAGATGGTAACTCCTGCACACTACTGCGCTTAGAGGCTGGTTGAGAACGACCAGAAAAGAGACTTTCCACATCAGAGGGAGAGTTATCCTTGTCCTTCAGTCTCTGTAGCCATAAAAGCAGGCGGCCTTCTCTGTCCTTTAGAGTTTTTGTAGAAAAAGTTCTACAAAACTTACATTTTGCCACCTCATGGTCAGGATATAAACAGTAAATACACTTACTGTGTGGGTCCTCAGAGAACAAACGCAGTTTTCCACATGAAGAGCATGGTCTAAACAAAGATTTCTTACTAGAAGACATCCTCACTGACAAAACTGAGCAGAGCTCAGGGAGACTCCCTGTCACACGACGTGCGGTAGAAAATCTGAGGTGAGAAGCTCTGAGGAGAAGGTTCTAGAGAGGGGCTGACGCCTGATTGGCTGGAGTTCGGACTTACATAATGACAGAGATAGACTACAAAGGTCTTTTGTCTCTCTCCATTGTATTCCTATGGAGTTTCTCTTATAGGTACACTATGTGTGTTTTACACCTATATGCACTAATTATATGATTACTTATGTATATATTTTACTACATATATATATGTATATATTGCTATTTTATTTACCGTGGGACTCCCACTCCGACGACGGGGAATATTCAAGCATGTGAATCTATGAAAGACACCCTAATACTGGAGAAGAGTACTTTCAAACGGAGAAAGTAATTCACCAATAGTGAAGTATCTACTTAGGAGAATAAAACTGCACAGAGATTTGAAAGACTAAAGATAACTTATTGCCCATACTGCACTCAACAGGGAAAATTGCTTGACTACTAGTCCCATTTGTTGTTTCAGATTATGGTTCTATTCAAAGGCTTTGATTCGTTAGTTCCCTATGTGCTTGCAGTGTCTTCTGACTATAGTGTATGAATGTAATTTTGCATTTTTATAAGGTAGTACCCCATCACACATGCCTTTAAAGCTCTACAGTTGGTCCCCAACTAAACTCAGGTGACCACAAGTCATTTTGCAAAGCATTGGATAAGTTACCAAGTGAACAGCTGCAATCAGGAGCAGAATAAAACGCATGCAACCATGTAGACGTAGTCCACAACCACAGCCCCTACCTCCACAACCCTTTAAAATTCTCTTTTTTTTTTTTTTTTTTTTTTAAAGGTGGAGATAACCTAGCCAGGCACTCCCCACAGGACAAAGTCATTGACAGACCAGCTGGGGATGTCAGATAAGCAGCTGAAATTTCTATCATGGAGAAGTGGTGGATTTTTAAAGTTACTTGGAGGTTACTGCTGGGCACTTGCAGGTATCTTTACCTCTGCGAGCAGATGGGAATAGGTGTTGAAGGGCCAGTGGGAGTACTTGTGGATGGCTTTTGGGGCAGCTGGTTTGTGCTGAACATGAGAAGGGTTTCTGAGGCTGGTTGAGGCAGTCTAAAGATCAGGCTGGGACTCCAATTGAGAGAAGTCTCTAGGGCCTGAACCAGGAGCCGAGGGGTCAAATAAGAGCAAATAACGGCAGGTTAGGAAAGTCGGAGGGCCAGTTGTGGATCATTGGAAAAGGCTGGGGGTGTAAGGCCTGTTGAGTGTGAACACAGCCTGAAGGTCTATGTGCTGTCCAAGGACAATCTGTGGTTATCTTGGTTATCAGAATGCAGACTAGGGGTGACACCACTATTGCACACAATGACATGTAAATCTACAATAGATGGGAAGTGGGAGTTGCAAGACATGGTTTGCCTTGAGTTTGTAAGCACCCAAAAACGTGACAGTTTGTGAGCATTCCAAACCAACTCTGCGACTCAAAGCCTAAAAAAGTGGGAAGAGTTCATCCTGCAAAGGCTGAAAGAATTACCTTCCTTGGGAGGGAAAGTGCGCAACATCCATAAACTTGGTTGAGGTGTAGGGTAATAAGTTTCTCTAGGGAACACTTTTCCAGAGTGAGGAGAAATCTACTTTTGCAATTGCACACTCTAGGTTGTCAAAACGCAAAAATGTATGATGTATACAGTTACGCACTGGGAAATTGTCTGTTTGGAAATCTACAACTGATGCAAAGTGTGGTCTTGGAAACGTTTATGAAAGCTAAGTGCAAAAATGCAATATTGTACACATTTATGACTATGTAGAGACTGCAGGGGCGGCTCTAGGCTCATGGTGGCCCTGTGCAGGGAACGTAGGTAGGGGGCCCCGGAAGAGGGGGTCCGGGCGGGGCGGAGCTCAGGAAGGTGTTTTAATAAAACGTCCAGAAAAGGCGTTAGATGACCAGTACCTGCGGCTGCTCCTACCCTTCCGGATTAGTCTCAGAACGATGAAATTTAGGAGGAGGGCATTGTGACACACGACGTGAGGGACTGGCACAGACGGCTGCAGGGCCATGACAGGACCTGTGTCCTCTGGATACGCGGGCAGCAATGTAGTAAATAAGGGTTCGTTTTCACCCAGGCACACCAGGAAAACTGCAAAAGAATCACGATAAAAGACTCAAATGGAGAAGAGCCGAATTTTTAATGTTCGGGTTTATAAAGAAGCAGTTTTTTACGTTGGTGCTTTTCATGTGCGCCGTTCTTTCATTCGCCATACGACCCAATGACAGCAAGAGTGACAATCGTATATATGCAAATGTCATGTCTTTGAAGCCACACAATGTAAACTTATAGACATGGTAAGCAGATGTGCAGGGTTGGACGACAATGGTGCTCCGCGCTCGCCTTGATTGCCATTGGTCTTTCACTGCACTGAAATCGACAGCTAATGTTTCCAGACAACTGATCGAAAGGCCTCAATGTGTCCCATTACTTTTCTGATCGGTCTTCAGCCCTGGGGCTGCTGCAGCCCCTGCTTCGCTCCTCGTTCCACTGCCCGTGTAGTAGTCATTTTAAATATGAATGTACTTAAAACATGCTAGAAATGTTGCACGAGTATGCAGTGTACACCTGACACATGCAGCATATAAATCCAGCTTCTAGGAGGAAATGGATATTAAGAAACCTTGTTTTTACATAGTGTTGGACTATATTCAGGGCTGAGCGTGCCTAACAATCCAGGAACACATCAGCAGCAGGCGGGCAAGGGCCATTGTGCTCAAAGGGCTTAAACCCCCCAACCTCCTGGAAGCCGGAGGGCGCCAAATCCCTGCCAGGGGCTGCCACGAATATGTATTGTATCCGATTCCTCGTGGAGGCCCCTGGGGTTTGGCAGCCCTGTGCAGGTGCACAGCTTGCACATGCCTAAGGCCGCCCCTGGAGACAGCAAGTTACTACTGACGAACACTACCCCCATACATTTTGCTATCTATACAAATGTCAGGCAAGTTACTGTTTAACAGCAAAAACCTTGAGATGCTATTTGCAGAGCAAAAGTAATTTCACTTATAAGCTGTAGCCTTTGATGTAGCAGGTTAATTTTGGTCAAGTTGCATGCATTACGTTTGCTCATGATAATTCGGTTTAGTACATCTGAGTGGATAAGGCTGCTTGTGTCCGGGCCTGTATCATGACCCACATGAGCTTGCTGAACTGAAAAACGCAGTAAAACACACAAATCGAGCAAGTTTAATTGTGCAGAAGGAGCTTTCCCACCCTCTCTAGTCTGTCCTTTCGGGATTAGAACCGGTCACCACAATACTGTGGAACGCAAGCCATAGCCAAACACTAGAGTAAAGCGGCAATATTGAACTGATCGATTACTGCACCAACTCTTATTTTTGTTAAACCAAAGTTTCAAACAATGGGGACCTGAAAGACGACATTTACAGCTGGATGTGGATTGGCATGGAACTGGCTTTCAAAATGACCATATTGACTGAGGTCACATTATTTTGATACCATTTTTCTTTGTATTGTGTAGTGTGTAGTGTTATACATGGTCAGTTCAGTCGCTTCTGAAGTCTCTAGTTTGGCCCTAGTGCCTGGCAAGGAATCCGATTACCAGCTCAGCATTTGGAAGTTTGCATTTCTCTTTTCCTTTTAACGATTCCCATGAGAAAGCGGTTCAGCTGCTGATCCAAATTGGTTTCGGTCACGCGTTCTTGTTCTAAGCAGTGTGGGTAAACATCCAATTACATAGTAATAGGAATTTGGTAGGGGTTTGCATCAGGTGCTCATTACCTGCGCGGGTGCGTGCGGTACTTTTGCTTTGTACAACAATGTTGCAAAGACAGTCAAGTCCCGACAAGGTATTTATAGTGAGTCAGAATTCGGAGACCACCTACACCTTTTAAAAAAAAAAGGTCAGTCTTCACAAAGACCACCACTTGTCAACTGATGCTATTCGCCCGTTTAGGTCGTTGCAGCCATCGCCAAACATACTGCAAGAGGAGAGGTTTCAACAGCAATTGCTTTAAAAATTACTGTATTAGTCGGCAAAGCATTACAATTAACAGGGACAAATGTATTGCCATCTCAATGAAACCTCCATCGGCTTTAGAAAGTCTGTCCACCACTGCCCCTGCTCAGAGGTAGCACAACTGCAAACAATGCCAAATGACCACTGTTCAGAACAGCTAATGTCAATTGAATGGTCTGCAATAGTAGTGATGCAAGGTCCTACACAGCCCAAATTACAGTGATAAAGCTGCAGTAAAGAGGGGGGCAGTGCAATGAGATTCTGCATTGAGACGGTAGGGACAATGCAGCAAAGGGATTAGGTTTTAAAATCAGACACAGACTAAGTAGCCTGCTCAAAGCCACATAACCGCGGCCTAAACAAGAAAACGAAGGGTGTCCGTAGTGAGCTAGGTTGGTATTGTTTGGCCTGGCAGTGTATGGTTTATACTATAACAATCAAAAGTTACACAAATTATACAATACCAATAATAGAAAACTAAGGATAATTCTGTACTGTGTCAAAGTAAGTTTAGGGACTTCTCTATAGAAAACGATACATGCAAAAAGGGAGGTCACTTACGACAGAAGTCTGGATGTTCATCAGATCCATCTTCACAGTCTTGATCTCCATCACACTGCCACCTTTCAGGAACACACTGCCCATTACGGCATACAAAGTCAGATTCCGCACAAGTCTTCTTAACTAAAAGGAAATAGAATCTTCATTAAATGGATCCAAAAAATGTTAGGTAGCACCAGTTGGCAATGTTGTGCAGAAGTCATAATTTCATGTTCGGCGACAACTTCATTGCACTTTAGTTTGAAAACAAACACTAAAATGAAAGTAGGGTGAAATGCCAAGAACCAACTCGGCACACTATCAGAAGCAACAAGCTAGGTTTCAGAGCAATCTTCCAATAGGAGGGTTTGTGATCGATTGTTCACAGTGGACCTGAAAGCAGACTACATAGGATTCAGGTGGTGTGCCTAGGGAACCCATTTGGCCCCTGGCCAGTTTACCGCACTGGAGAAAACCCAGAATAACTGGTTAAGAGTTGGACTATGAACAGTAGGTGGTCCATGGTAGCAGAAAACGAATATTTTTTTAAACCTAACAGCACAACCCCCTCGAGGAGAGCTGTCCTCCCCTCCCTTGCTTCAAAACTGCATCCATATTACCCTCAAATCACACCACTGACAACGTGCCTTGGTGCCTTAAAAGGTCGCAGTTTATTGAACATAACATGTTTATACATTTGCAAAATCATGGTTATACCAATTGGTCTCTTAATATTCATGTTAATACATTTCATGGTCTTTGCAATAATTTTTGGTCGCTTTGTGGACAAAGCCTCCTCAATTTCCAGGGAAGGGAGGGGCACCCTGTCTGGGCCTCCGATTCATGGGTCTAGGCTTCAACTTGCTACCCACTTGGAGGGTGTCAGTCAGGACCGGGCCGCCAGTGCCATCCTGCTTGCCCTGGACCCTTTTGTGACCCCTCCCTGCTCCCAAGGGTCCCAGACGTGGGGCATCCCCTGCCCTTGCTTTGTTCAGCTCTTGCCCGGATGTGGTGGGCCAGAGCTTGCCCTGGGTGACCAATCCTGGTTGCCCCCCCCCCCCGGGGTATGCAGATTGGCAGGGAGGGGCTTCCCACTTCCAGATGGCGTTTGCCACCACTTGGTCTGGCTTCGCCTTCCCCAACCCAGGTTACGACATGAGTTAACCTGGAATATGTAGCAGCAATAAAATTGTAGAAAGCAGTTGGGGTGAATGAAACCGGCGACTGTCCATTTGAGCTTGGGTCCAACCAGCTGCTAATCATGCCGTATTACAGAAAGTCACACATTTACCAATATGGGCACCTGAAAAGGGAGTTGGTGGGAAAGTTGGTTTCTAACCTGGGAATAATTCTGTGCATCATCCACATTTAGTGCATCAACTTTTCACACGAGAATCAGTCAGTGTGGATTACTATGGGTAATAAAGCCAACCAAACAGTAACAGAATGCAATACCTAGAAAGGAAATTGCGAACCATACTTTAAGGTAGACCAGGTGGCACTGGAGTTAAACTTCCCCAGGCTAGTTAGCCTCTGAAAAGACAATCACACCAGGTGAGAAATAACCATTACCTTTGGAGATAAATGACAAGCAAGAGACAAAAACAGGCTAAATCAAACCTAAAAATAGATCAATCTTTAGCCCTTGCACTAAAGATCCTGGTAAATTAAGGCGTTGAAGTTATTGGTTTAAATAAGACATGTAAATCTTTAGTATTACAGATACTGAGGCAGTAAAAACTAGGGGTGGGCAGAACTCGTGGAACTCCAGAGTTCTGCCAGCAACCAGGAAAAGACGTTGCACTGCGATTTAGCGCCGGGAGTGCATTCGGTGCTAATTGGTGTGACTGGCACGATGAGGTAGGTCAGAAGGTACAGCTACTCCAGTTGATTTTACTGCCACTCAATTAGATTGGAGCGGCAGCCTTTTGACTGAAAAATGACATTTCCTCATAATAACTGGAAATTAGGCTAGGGTCACCAAATCTCACTACCAACTTCCCGTCCTTGAGTTGCATGCAAGAACAGATTAGAACATCGGGCAATTAGCAGATTTTTACCAGACTCTGCATTACAAGACCAACGTGGAGTTGCCAAAATTCTACTGGCAGAATGGAATATTTCACCCACCTCTAGTAAAGACTCCAATTAAATCTGTACTAATACGCATTTAAATGAAGGAGGTGGGATTGCACTAGTGAAGTTCTACTGAAGTTAAATGGTTCAGACAAGGTTTGAGTTTAGGTATATAGGTGAGCACCCACACGTGCCGACCATCCACTCAGCACCACACCAAACAAACATGCCTTGGATATGCATGGACGGTTGTTTTAAGTAAAACCTGCATTTGAAGGAAGCAGAAAAATCTGACATGTTAACAAGATGGAAAGGACACACTGAAAAAGGACAAGCCCATCTTTTAAACACAGGGCGGAGTGAGAATTTTTTTTTTTTTTTTAAAAAGTCTGCCGAACACTTTAAGTGGTGGTATTCTGATAAGTACTGAGTAAATGTTAATTTCACATATTCTGCTCAAGACAGCTGCTCCTTTACTAAGGCTGGCTTGAACCCCATGGCAGATTGGAGTACAGTAGTAGAGGCAGTTGTCTGTTCCGAGATGGTCTTTTTTAGGCATTACCCAAGTGATCATAGCGTTACTGTGCAATCAAAGCACCTCTTAATATGAAAGGCAGCAAGAATAACTGTTTAGTGGTGGTTAAATGCAGTCCTTGCATACCTTCCTATACACTTGCTGGAAACTGGCTTATTTTGCACCTCTCCCTACAATGCATGCAAAGTCATGCCTTTACAAATAGATCAGGAACCAAGCATGACCATCTAGTCTTGAATGGGAGGCTCTCACCCGTAGCAGGAGTCAGCCATCCTAGCAGTTTTTACGCCTGACCTACAAGTCTCAGTAGGCCATATTCCACAGTAGTTTGGTACATGCATGCAGGAAAGAGGGTCCCCGGGGAGGTGGAAATGCTCTGTGTGAATGAAGCATGTACGATTCATTTGATTAAAAGGGAAAAAAAAAATCCACCGTGGCACTAGGTGCTGGAGTAACCTAGTGCTTCATTTGTGCACAACCAAAATACATTTAGTGCGACTTGAAAAGACCTGAAAGGGGAACTAGAAAAATTATCCCATTGCCACCGATGCTTGAAGTTTGTGGGAAGTGAACATTTGAAACAGCCTTTGTATTACCTGCAAAAGCACCAGCTTTCCAGCAGTATGCAATGCAGGATACCCAGAACCTAGTATGGGGTAAATGACTAGCTTTCAGATTTACTTTGTACACCGGACATGTAGACCCAAACTACTGCGATAAACTCTTTGGCTGCTAATTTGCAGAGTGTAGTTTAGTTGTGGGGCAAAATAAAGTATTGTCTGTTGCTAAGGCATCAGCTCTAAGAGGTCAACTGTAAGCGGCTCATTAATTAAAAGTCTATACTCTTAATGGGTGGTCTAAAGATAGTGAGCTGTGAAAATTTAGCTTGCAATACTGACAGCCACACAAAAAGTACACATTTGCAAAATTGAACAGTGGCTATTTATAGTGCTCCATGTTCAGACCAGATTTAAATACAAGCGGAACGAAATTAAGATTGGTGATTTCAGTAAAAATGGTACCCACATATTTTCAATTTGAAGGAAAAAAAAAAAAAAAAAAAAAAAAAAGAGTCAGGCACTTTTACCAGTGGGAAGTGGTTTAAATACACCAAACACCATGGATATGCATTACATCAGATTTGATATGCTCTGAGAACAAAGTTATTAGAGTACAATTAATCCCAAAATAGAATGTCAGCTCTATTGCACAAGCCATAATATTTAAATAGCCAACAAAGTATATTCCTCGGATTTCTAGTCCCACAAATTTTTAGAGAAGTATTCATGTAGTAACCGATACAGATTAACCACCGTAGTTGCCAACATAGGTTTACACAGAGATGAACACCTGTTTTGCGGACTGTTTTCTACCCTTCTTCACAGCTAGAAGACGAAAGGACAAGATATAAAGGAGAAACAAAAAAAAACCCAAAGACTAACAATAGACTACATAACCAGTACAAAGGAGCATAACCTCAAAGTCAGAACGAGTTTCAAAGAACTTTGAAATAAGGCCAATTAGCCCATTGTGTTAGTGCTCAACATGCATTTAGAAAAAAATAAAATTAGTGCTGCTTACAACTGGATCACAGGCACCAAGTGTATAGATCAGAAAAAAAAATAAACCCAAAGTGGACAAAGTTGCAATCCAAATATTTCAGCTGTACTGTGGTAACGTCAATACTAAAGTATGTATAGAGTCCCAAGCCTGAGAAAAAGGCAGTTGGTACAATTCAGTTTCCCAACCTCAAACAAAATTCACTATTTGTCCATGTGATTATTCCCTCGCATATCTTACCTAAAGTAACAGGCATTAAGACTTGGTACATCTAGGAATCCATGAAGGTGAAATCAAAGTCAAAGCGTAAACTAAGAGGAGCAGATGTGTTGGGGAACATGAAGGAAATCTAGATTCACTGATCTGAATAGCCATTTCCACCTAAACAGTCACCAAAAAGACTTGGTCAGAGACCCACCATTTGAATTAGAGCAGTCATGCCTGTGACTCGTGCAACCATCACATGCATATGCTTCCAAAAGTGAACTACCAATACGCAATAGAACTGGACAGCCTCCAAGTGAACCACATTTAGGGCCCTTCCATCCCCACAAATGTCTGCGACTGGACTGCTTAACAGACTGGTACTTTGGTTTTTCAGATGATAAACTGGTGTAGGTGGGAAAACGTTCAATTCTTAAGTAGAAGCCTACAGGTGCTTGTTGAGCAACGTTAGTCACTTAAGTATCAAGCACGGTTCAGACATTATTGCTGTCTCCTTTTGCTTTTCAGGCATTTTGAGGCGAATATGCGCTCGTTTGAGCTTGTACTTGAATGCAATGCAACGCTAGTGTCACTTCCAGCAGATCACATTGGATTTGTATAACTGGTCTAAAGTTATTATTGTGCGAGTGGCAGTCACGTGTGGGACGGAATGAGTCTACATTTCTATTACTTAGCGGCATTTGTATATGGTAGTTCTTTGGCAAGCATATGCAATTGATATTTGCGCGAGTCACAAGCATCACTGCTCTAGTTCAAATGGTGGGACTCTGACCCGGTCTATTTTTAGAGCTTCTGTTTAGGTGGAATTTTTAGAGCTTCTGTTTAGGTGGAAATGGCTTTCCATATCAGTGAACTGTTCAAGGTTTTCCTTCATGTTCCATGTTGTATTTTACCTAAAACATTGGTTTCTCTTTTGTTTACGTTTGGAGTTCTATTTTACGTTCATGTATTCCTAGATCTACCAAGTCCTAATAAGGTGTGTGTCACTTTAGGTAAGATAAAGGGATAGTCACATGGACAAATAGTGAGTTATCCATACCAAAGTCGTATGAGTTACCAAAGTGGACTGTTAATTTGGATTGCAACTTTGATTCAGCTTTGGACGAGTTTTTTTTATTGATCTTATATTAAGCTATACACTTGCAGGATCTGATAAAGTTGTAGGAAGCAGTCCTGCTCTTTCCCTAAATTCATGTTGAATTGGCACTGTTCGCACACGGGCTAATTGGCCTTATTTTAAAGTTTTGTTTGAAACATGTTCCATGACTGATGTTATTTTCCCTTATACGGTCATGTAGTTGGATTCGTTTTTTAGGTCGAGCCTAGAGTAAGCACGCATGCACGGCTCTGCAAGAATTGTAGTGTAGTTTGGAATAGAAGCCCCGCCCACTCTGCCCATGTTTGCCATTGGCTTGTCATTATCCTTCGTAATTACTGGTTTCCGATTTGTAAGCCAGCTTGCTACTCTCCCTAGCACTGCCATGTCTTCATCTGTAACCTCCCATGGCGACCGGCCCTCTTACTTTGGTAGCTACAAAGGATGCTTTAGTCTGCAAGTACTCTTGAGTTTACTTGCAGGCATGACGTGCTTTGCTACATTCAGCACGCCATGTCTGCTTTATGCAGTTTGCCTGACACCACTGTTCAGAGATCACTGCTTTTTATTATTTTCGCTCATGCGCACTCCTCATGGGACGCAGTTTCATTTATATCTCATTCATTTATATTTACTCAATTGGACGGTGCCATGAACAGAGCAGCACTGTCTTCCCTGCCACACACCTTACTAAAGTTCCCAGTTTATGTTTGTGCTCCCCTGCCACACGTTCCAAAAGTCCCTTATTTCCCATTTCTGTACATGCTAAAAGCGTACGCCCGCCATTTCCTTACTTTTGTTACAATCAACAGGTGGCACGCTGCATCAAAAGAAAGGGAAACAAAACAAAAGTGCTTTTCTATTCCTTTACTTATGATACAATCGGGGCAACTGGCCGAAATTGTAACTAAAGTAATGAAATGAAGGGCGGGCGCTTTTGTCATGTAAAGAAATGGGACCTAAATATTTTCAATGTTATAGGTCTTGCATTTAAGCTAATGGCATTGTAAACTACAATGACTTTAGGTTTTAAAAACCAAAATAAAAGACATTAGCATTTATAATGCCAATAGCAAAGTCACATGCATGCGAGACCTACTGCATTGTAAATGCTTGTCCTTTATATCTTGTCCTTTCTTCTAACCCTGAAGTAGAGAAAAGTCTGCAAAACATGTGTTGGCAACAAAAGTGCTTTAATCTGAGCAAATCAATATGATTAGTTTGTAGGTCAAGAAATCAGATGGAAACTACTTTGCTAGCTATTTAAATGTTATCGAGTCTTTAATTGAGCTGATATTCTATTATTGGCTTGATTCTACCCCAATACATTTGTTCTATTAAAAAAAAAGAAAAAAGTAAAACATTCATGGTGTTTATATCCCTCCCCATCACACTCACCGTCACTGTATCGGATTTAACTTGTCAGTATGAAACTGACATAAGTGGGGGAGTATACAGGACCCGAGCTCCATTTATCCAGCCTGGTAAGTTTACAAAACTACACTAGATAACAGGCTATTTTAAAGGGCCACTTTAAATACCTTTTCTCTAAGGGACAAATTAATGAAGCACGTCACCCTGTAAGAAAAGGGGGGGGGGGGGAAGTAACCAATAACGGCAATAGGATAAAACAAAGCATTAGGGGTTACATCAGAAAGAAACCATGCATTTACAGTTTCACGGCCTTACATGGATTCATACTGTAGACTTGCAGGAATGGACGAGGGTTTACAGATTGAGGCCTGGAAGCAATACTCCTGGCAAACTTTTGTAAATTCCATTTTGGTTTGAGCAAATATGGATGCATACATTTGCAAAATTCTGCAGAGCAACTGCAAATTCACTTGTTCATTGTTTTCTTCAGTGTACACATCTTGGAGAAACTCCTTTCACTGCACCCAATTGTACTCAGAAGTGTGGTACCTTCCCTTATGAAACCTTTAGACTTCAGCCCTTAGTAAATTTCCAGCCTTTCGAAGTGTGGAATTGACTTTTGAGAATGTATCTAAAGTTGTAGTGGGGTCAAATGTACAGGTCATTCCAGCCCTGGAACAAGCACCTTTCAGGTACTTCGAGCCTCCGATTAGATTTGCTCACAATATTTTGGTGTAAATCCTCATTATAAGCCATGCTTACAAATTTAAATTGCAAGGTCCAAAACTTTTGGGGCTGCCCACACCTTGCAGTGTTCATCTAGTAGTACAATCTTAAGCGAATATTGATTTAGCACATGTTCAAAATTATGGCAAACAGAACACCGGCACAGTAAGGTACTGATATGGTCAAGGATTTACAGTGTTCAAATGAAGGCCATACTGTGTTGTGCCGGTCCTCAGTTTACATAAAGCAGTATTACATTTTTAAAGAATCATTTTGTGAAACCGGGTGAACTTACCAACTCATTTTACTAGTTGCACCCTCAAACTAAGAACGAGAAGTGGTACAGTAAGAAAATGTCCTAACTTGTTACAATTGGAATTTAAGCATACCAAAAGTTGCTGGATATGCAGAGCCTTCGTGTGATCAAGCAGCCCTTTGGGGGGTCCATTCATACAGAGCTGGTGAATATTCAAATATTTTTACAGCAATAGAACCATGTTAGGTTAACGCTTCCTATAATCAGAAATCAGCCTAATGAGAGCTTTGCTAGACACTAAACCCCAAAACAGGGAAAAAAAAAATAAAATTTAAAAAATCATATATCCATGTGAATTTGGCTTAATCGAGACCCCCTAGATGTGGTCCCCTTCGTCGCAGGAAACATAATTAAGCCTCTATTTGGTGGAATGCAAATAACTTCAGCAGAGGCTGATGAGTGGATTCAAAAATTCAAGAGACTATCCACCAGCTGATTGTAGCGTACATTCCAAGTTTGTGTGATAAATTTGCCTAGTGCTGAATAAATGTGCAAATATCTTAAAGATTAGGCTTTCCTGCAACCCTACTTATTTCCATTGCGGGGTTTCCTCAGCTGACCTACCTCCTGTCTAGGTTATAAATCTCATTGACACAATTTTACCCTGGCACTCTTAATTGACATTTATTCATGTATAAAACATTTTTTAGTTACAAGTCAATGTAACAACTCACAGGAAAGACCATTGTAAATTCCTATTTCCTAACAATGTTACAGTCCAGCAGTGATCTGCAAAAGTACAAAGTACAACATACACCAATTTCACACAACAAGCTTAGTCTGAAGCCTTCTTAGTTCACATAAGAAGATGTCAGCAGACACGTGTTTCGTTACAACAACAAGTAACTTTAAGGCTTATGTTTCGTCAAATTCTTGGAGAAGCAGAAAAAAAAAATAGTTTACTGAAAAAAGGTCCGGTTGATCCAAATTGCAGATATCTAATCACAAACTGAAGGGCCTCCACATCTTATTCCGGTGGGCCCGGAAATAAATAGGAATTTAAAATAGACTTTCCTGTGAGTTGTTACATTGACTTGTAATCAGAAGAAATGTTTTACCATACATGGAAATTATATACATGTAGAGTGCCAGGGTGAAATTGTGTCAATTAAGTTTGTGATTTTTCTGAATTTCACTGTAGAGACATCGATGGTAGTGGGGTGTTGGTTCACCTCGAGAGACACCAAAACTGAGGATCTTTTCCTTTTGCTGATGATTATGGATTTATCCATCCACAATTGAATAGAATTGATGTGCTACCTTGTATACCATCACTAACCCCCCCTCTTGTGTTGTATAGGTTATAAATCTAGATACACGGAGGGATATAGGTTAAAACATTTGAAATGAAATATTAAACGACTACATTCTCAATTATAGAAGGCAATGTATAAAATTTTCAAAAGATGCCACAGACTTCTGGAAGAGAAGGGAAACCCCGAAAGGAGGGTTACGAAGTCAGTTCCAAATTGCCTTTTGCCAGAGTTAAGCATTATCAAAGCTCCGAGGCAACATCTCACATGGGAAAATTTACGTGTAACAAACACATTTGAAATACCAGCCACTTAAAAACTAATGTCTACATGTATCGCTCTACCAGCCAAAAATATCATATGGAAAAGTTACTTTCCTATTAAACAATTACAGTTCAGAAAAGTGAACAAAATGCTTCACTTAAAAATTAAGCCTCTTTTTGGAGAAATACCAATTATTAATTATGACATTACATAATCTGTAAAGCTAATCTGCGCTGCTTCGCAACCATTACAAAACTAACGTAAACTATGAATAGGAACATGAAATCAGATATGCAACCCTAAGCGTTTTAGACCTCTAAAACCCAATTTAAACACCACGCATAAACCTTGAAATAAAGTTCACAACTCATCTGCATATACAACGAAAGTTACAATGAGTAAGCTACGAGTGAATTGTACAGGAGTTTAAAATCAATAGGTGTTTAGGATTGTGAGGTTTATAGGGTAGTAAGAGGCATGTGTGGCTCAGGGAAAAGTAGCATTAAGGGATAGGTAGGTGTTTTAGCATTCAACGAAGGGTAGTGTTAATCAGTAGTTTTTTTTTTTAACACTTATAGGTATATGGACAAATGTATAAATATTGTACACTGGTGGTGACAGTGTCCATATAGGTATAGTTAAGACCGTTATAGTAGGAAAGTCATTTTGTTTTCTTAACTTCAGCATGGTGACCAACTACCACGAAATTATGCAACAAAAAAAATATTCACACACTAAAGCTCAGTCATGAGCTTTTGCCGATCTGTCAAGTGGGGACATGGGGTGGGGGAGCTGTTAAAGTGGGGAGGTACTAAATTGCCAGTCTGATGTAAATCTGTTCTGTAATTTGAGAAAAATCTGCTTAAAAAGGGCTATAGTTGGGCATGAAAGTTAGTTTGAGAAAGATCTTGGCCATTGAGTATCTGCTGACATCATTGAATCCCAAAACAAACAATTGTTTAACCCCTTGTGTGCCCATGACTAGCTGGACTCGTCATGGGCCGCGGTTGCGCCGTGCCCATGACGAGTCCAGCTCGTCATGAACCCTGCCCGCTAATGCAACGGCCGGCACAGGGCGGGGAAAGGGCGTGGCACACAAGGGGTTAAGGAAGCTCTATCTGCCCTTGGGGCATATTCCGCAGTTGGTTAAACTGCGGTCCTCAGTTGTGGCCAGAGTTTAGCTTCAGGGTCATAGCTACATTTGCAGCCGCTGATAATCCATCTGAGTTGCCCCACCCCCCCCAACAGTGTACATCCTTGAGCTTACTGAAATATAACCTTCAGCAAAGTCCTGCACCACAGCTTACAAAACCCTTTACTCCACCTTTGTCCGTGTCACTTATTTGACTAACAAAGCTATGTACCCAGCTCTCCCCAGGCAAGTAACTTCTGGTGCACAACGTTCAGCTTTACTCGGAAGGGGGTTGGCAACAAGCTTTGGCTTGAAGTAAGAATTTGCATTGAAACTTCCCTCATACTGCAGAAGCACCCAGCTTGAAATCTTTGGTGCCACTGCCTTAATCATTAGACACCCAGTTTACTTGGTTGTAATGTAACCAAATATTTCAAACTTCTTACTTTTTTCCCCCTTGTTTATCCAATTTGTACACCCTTAATATAGAAGCCTGCCATTCTTTGTGTGTTGGTGGTGTAGTTTTTACCCAGTTAATACACATCTCCTTTCTGGCAAGCAGTATGAATAGGAAGACCATTTTCCTGATGCTTATTCAGTAAGGGGTAATTTATATTTTGTTGATTAATCCCAAAAATAACTATCTCCATGCTTACCTCTATGGGCTGTTACAGCACCTCGGAAAGTGTCTTACCAATTTGTTTCCAGAATTCTTCCAGCTGAATGCAGTACCGGAACATGTGCAGGTCATCTACTCTTTCCTCCCCACATTTGGGGCACTTCACCATATTACTGTTGATTTTAGTCAGTTTTTTGGGTGTCCAGTATGAACTGTGCAACATGAACAGGTGATTTTTCTTCAGTGGGGCTGATTTTACCATGCGCCCAAGGATTGCCATTGAGGTTTGCCAGTAGTGAGAAATGTCCAACCTTAACAAGGCTTTTCCCCAGATTTCACTTGGAACTTTATATTCTATTTTGCCAGCTCTTAATAGGGCCCAATACCAAAAGGATTTCCTTTTTGAAGGGCTTTGCATTCAACAACTTTTGTTCAATGTAGTTATCCCCTTGTAGATTTTCCTTTATGTCTATTATCCAACTGCTGAGTTGGTAGTATTTAAATCTTGCTAGTGATCCCATAGTCTTCTCATTCAGGGTCTCCCATTCTAGGCTTTTGTTGTTTTATATTAACTGTCCCCAGTAATTTGTTTCCTTTTCTCATGGGAGTCACTAGTCTGTCTTTTAGACACTCGGGGGTACCTGGCGAGTCCCAGATTGGTGCATATTTGCTGCAGTAGGGAATTTAAGATCATTCTTATTCTATAAGAAGTTTTTGCGGCTGATTTCAAGGTCTTTAATCTTTTTGAAGAATTTGGGGTGTCCAAAATTATAAAGACAATGGTCTCCAGAGTCGACCAAGGCTTCCATATATGTAGGCCATGTTTCCAGATTACCCAGAAGTCTCCTTATGTTCTTAAATTGGAACGCTCTGCAGTACTAGAGTATATCTGGACTCTAGATTCCTCCATGCACCTTATTTCTCAGTTTTTTCCATCCAATCCTTACCAGCTTGCCGCCCGAATAAAACTAGATCTCCCTATGCCATTTTTTTTTTAATCTGTTCCGTCTTGAAGTCCAACGGGATAGAACTAAATAAGTATGTGAATTTAGATATACTCATTTTGATCAGGTTAGATTTACCCAAAAAGGACAATTGTAAACATGACCAGGCCTTAAGGAGTTTCCTTATATCTTTATGAATTCTAGAAAAATTCATGCTGGCTATCCTGTCAAAGTCTTTTATGTATTCTATCCCTAAATATTTTATTTTCCTTTACTAATGGGTTTCCAGAGTTTGTATTCCACTCTAAGATTTCCGTTTTTGATTGATTCACAAGGTATCCTGAAACTGCCCCAAACTGATCTATAACCTTTACCATCTTTGGGAGTGAGATATTTAGATCGCTGGTAAATATCATTAAGTAGTCTGCATTTAATGCAACTCTTTTTCCAGACTTGATGTTTGAAATATACTATCCCTCTTCCCTTCTCAAAAGGCAGGCTAAAGACTATATAAAGATTAAAAAGTAGCGGGGAGAGGGGGCACCCTTGTCTCGTGCCTTTTTTTAATCTTTATATTATCTGTGAGAGAGTCAATAACCAGCACTTTGGCTGCTGGATTTTTATATATTTGCAATTGCACTCTCAAAGTTGTCCCCCAAGATTAAATTTGGCTAGGGTGGCGTTCAAAAAAGGCCAGCTAACCCTATCGAACGCTTTTGCAGCGTCGAAAGTAATCACTGCCAACGGTATGGAGTTATGGTTTGCAATGTCAAGTGCACTAACGAGCTCATGTGATAATTCATACATTTGTCTGCCTTTGATGAACTCTTTTTGATTTGGATGGATCAGAGACCCTGCCACTTCCCTTAGTCTCTTGGCCAGTATCTGTGTGTAGATCTTGTAGTCGGAGTTTAAAAGTGAGATGGGTCGGTAAGAACAACATTTGGCTGGGTCCTTTCCTGGTTTTAGTAAAATGCTTACTATTGCGTCATTCCATGAATCTGGAAAGTCATTTTTCCCTAAAACTACATTGTTTAACAGGTCTGTTAGGGGAGCTATTAAAACTTCCTTTAAGATGGAGTATAAATTCATTTGGTAACGCATCTGGGCCTTTCTTTAGGCCTTTTATTGCGTCCGAGACTTCTCTGGAAATCTCATGGTTCAGGGCTATTCTCTGCTCGGGGGTTGTTATCCTATGTAAAAAACTTTGTATTTGCTCTTTAGGTCTAATTGTTTCTTCCATATAGTTTATCAAAGAAATCTTTAAATTCTCATCTAATTTCCATATCTTCGAGTAACAGCCAGGTTGGACTTCCTTATGAATCCTCGTAGCCCTATTTCATGTTTATTCGGTTTGTTTTCCATGCCAGAATTCTCCCACAGCCTTCGCCATGCTCGTATTGTGATAATTTACTGGCCTCCCATCGGTCTCTAACCTTTATATCAAGGAAATCTGCTAGTTCTACCCTCTTTTACTCTATTACCACCCTTTCTTGTGCAGTTTTTGCTTTAGTGTGCTCTACATCCAATGTTACAAGATGTTTCAATTTGTTTAATAAAGGACTTATTCTCCTTGTTTCTATGCCCTGTGATGCTTATGATTCTCCCCCTAATAAAGGCTTTATAGGCACCCCAGGCTGTTTTGTTGTACCTTCTTTATTTAGTTGAAAGAAGAAATCTGTCTCTTCAGCCAGCTTATCGGTGCAAGATGTATCCACAAAGAAATCTGTTCCCTGTCCATCTGATTCCAAGGGGAGGTTTTTAGGTCGCGGGCGAGTTGCACAGCTGAGTGGTCAGAAATATGTTCTGGGATATGTTTATCTAAAGAGACTGTGTTGTCAAGATACGAACTGGTGAACTAATATGAGCACTGAATGATATCGTTATTTGTGGACTTGATGAACAATCACTTGTAGGTTTTTTTTAAATTATGTGATTACGAAACTCGAATGAAATTTTTCATAACGGCAATGGGTTGTGGGTGATAGTCCATGAAATGGAAAAGCATCATGTGATGTAACACCGCTGACGGGATAAGCTAAGCATTTTCAACCAATAGGGAATGGATGTTATATTTAAATAAGAGGTGGAAGCAGAGAGGGGTTACATGTTTGAGGATACGAAGCCGGTTGTTCTGCAACGGCTGTGGCAGGTATGGACTGTTAATGCAGTGCAAAAGTAATAACATTGTCGAATTATGACTTACGTGCAAGTGAATGTATGTATGGGGAGATATGCTAATAACGCGTTGGTACGAGAGGATGCTAGCAGTGTTTTACGAGGTGTGGCGAGTGTACAAGTTGATTGTTGGTGTATGAGAGGGAAGTTTACATTTAGTTTAGATTCACGGGGGAATATATGAAAGCGTGGGGGCATGCATGAGTGAAACTAGAGGAATGGTGGATGTTTTAACATAGAGCGTGATAGAGGATGAATGGTACAACAGGAGATTATGGGTAGGCGAGCACGGAGTGAGGGTTAAAAAGTTAAAAGGGTTAAAAGGTGAGGTGATTGTGGGAGATTGCATGCGATAGATACAGGGAGATGTGATAGGGTTTTTTGGGGGTTAAAAAGGGATTTGGTTTGTGTTAGGGCAGAGGGGAGAGAAAGTGAGAGAGTTGCATGACAGGTTGACTAAACATCAAAACAAGCCACACCGAGAATACGGTTATATTGAGAAAGGAGAGTGACAAACAATGGTTTTTTGGGGTAGCACGTGGGAGGATAACAGAATATATTTGCGTAATGGTTGAGAATTCTGGTAGCTATATTTTGTAAAAGAGTCCCATGAGTAAATATGCCACGTTGTGTGCAATTTTGTTAAATGCATTACCATTTAAGAAAAAGTGATTATGACATTTGTTCAAATACTAATAGTAGTTCCACTTCACTTGTCATTGTAGTGACCCCTGACGAAGGGCACCAGCGGCCCGAAATGCATTGGGTTTCAAAATAAAACAGCACTGCCCAAGATGAACTTGCATTTTTCGTGTTTTTTGCAAGAGGTTTGGATGGCCCAGCTTAAACATTAGAAACTTTGAACATTGGCAAAATCATTCCGCGTGTGGATGAACAAGATTGAAATCAAGATGAATTAAAAAAGTTGATTTGGATTACTATGGATTACATGGAAAAGTTTGAATGACCAGATTACTTAACAGGAGATTTTGGCTGTGCGTTTGGCTGGGGGAGATGGTGGCCCCGAGTTGTAACTGGGATATGTTCAACCTTATTTGTGCAGTCAACTAGGCTTCTGTCAATCAAAAATAAATAGATTCTAGAGGCATGCCCTAGCCTTTTATTCTGAAGGGTCAATCTGATTATTTCCCTTTACTTGCCAAACATCTACAAGCCCCAAGTCCTTAATGCACATCCCGACCCATTCTCATTTTTGGTAGATTAGGAAGATGTTTTGCTGGATATCGATCTTCCTTGGGGTTTAGTATTATGTTAAAATCCCCACCCATTATTAATCGGGGCTTGTGCTGTCATTAGATGAGAATATATTTTTTGCAGGGGCTCTGAATCATCCATGTTAGGGCCGTAGTATCCTGCTACAGTATAAAAATTGAATATTTTTGCTTTTACAATTACCCATCTGCCTTTATCAATTTGTTTTTTCAATGATTGCTTTCAAAGATTTTTAAAATACAATTGCTATGCCCTTAACATTAGTCTTGGTTTGTGCATATACAGCGATCCACCCATCTTGGTTTTTGCAGATCAACGCCCATTTTAATAAGGGAGTTTTCTGAAGTATGATTATTTTATGTGTATTCCAGGATCTTCAATCTCCGTTTTTTATTTTTAGCCCATTTGTATTCAAAGAAAATGTTAAGCCTCTTTTCTTCGGCCTTATTACCGGCGGCCAGCATCATCTTTAATCCTTTGTAATTCGCTTAGGGGTACCCTCTTGAATTTCCTTTTAGGACTCCTCTCCCCCCCCCCCCCCCATTTTGCTTCCCCACCCCATGCAAAGATTTTTTCCTTTTTCAAAGTTGTGATGTACATTTTTTACAATGAACCCCCGCCCCCAAAGCCCCCCCCCCCCCCCCCCTCCGGAGAAGACTCCCTTTTCTTCTGGGCAGATTTTCAGCCCTTTATGAGCTCCTTGCCGTTCACCAATATTTGCCGTCTATCACCATTAAAGATCAGACTTCGTTTATATCCTATCTTAGGAGTGATCTTTACTTTGTGTTTTGATTTGTTCTATGAGGCCTTCAACTTCCTTCGCGTCTCTCAGGTTGTGCATTTTATTGCCCCACATGATTTTCAGGGAGGCTGGGAAGCGCATTTGAACAGTAGCACCAAGCGATCTTAATTGTGGCATATGCTGGCCCAACTCCCACTGCCTGTCTTGGGTTGTTCTAGATATGTCTGACCTGATTCTGTAAGACCAATCATCTTTGGGAAACGAGCCAGCTTTAAGACCTTCACTCAGGATTTTCTCTTTCAGGGAATAAGTCATGAAATTAATCAAAATTTTTCTGGGGTTTTTCCTCGGTTTCCCTTTCCTGAAAGGATCTCGATGTGTCCTTTGGATATCTTCTGCAAGGTTAGTCCAGGGGAGTTTCTCCTACAGTAGCTGAATCATGAACCCTTTTAGGTCTTCCCCTTCAATACCTTCAGGCACATTTAGAATTTTAAGGTTGTTCCTCCTGGCATGGTTTTCCAGGGATTCCATCCTTTTGCTGATCTCCAGTTCTCTAGTTTTCAACTTAGATCTCTTCATGATTGGTCTCCGTCTTGCTCAGTAACTCTACTTCCACCCCGCGTCACTATCAATGAGCGTATTTATTTTTGGGTCGAGTACCTCACAGGCTTCTTGTATCTTTGTTGGATTTTTCTGAGATCGCAAAGTTGGCTCTCATCTCCTTCATCATTTCTTCTAGAATGTTTTCTGTTTGGCAATTACCAGAGGCTACTGGGTCTTGTCTGATATTGGAGTTAGTTCCTGCCCCCTCCTTGGCGGCAACCCCTTTTGCAGCTTCAGCACCTTCTAGTGTTTTTCCTCCAGTTTCTGGTTCCTGTGTAGCGAGAACTTGGAATCTATTGCTCATCGCTATTTCTATGCTTCCAACCTTAGTTCTCTGCCATTCTTATGGCTTTTGATTTAAGAACTCCTGTCAAAGGAGAACAAGGCGGACAAGATGGTTGAAGATCTGCTTTTGTGGTGGTGTTGCTTGCAGTTTTCGCCAATGTCTTTGATCCTCCAATTCCTTATCCTGAACCCTGAAGTAGGATCTCAGGGAGGGAGCGATTCTTTATATTGCACAGACCTGGTGTTTAGGTTGACACGACTTTCCCTGGACAACGGGGCTTGTGGTTGCCCTGAAATATACTTTGTGTCCAACCACTTTGGGCAGTGCGTTAGCCTAGACTAGTGCCGCATAGCTTCCAAAAACCTCTCCCTTTCAGCCATTTAATTGTTAGTACTCCAGGGTTCGTTAAGAAAAATGGACGCACTGATGTTCCGCATGGTCTCCCCGGTCTTAATGTACTCTATT
This sequence comes from Triturus cristatus, assembly GCF_964204655.1. Taxonomy (NCBI): domain Eukaryota; kingdom Metazoa; phylum Chordata; class Amphibia; order Caudata; family Salamandridae; genus Triturus; species Triturus cristatus. The sequence goes on from NC_140581.1 coordinate 849,645,114, forward strand.
TACATTTAGGTTGCAATGTACACAGTTCTATTTAATTATCGCCGACACTAAAACAGCATGTCTGAAAATTACCTGCAAAGAAAAATGTGATTACTTTATGTGAAACTATTCTAATTATCAGGCAAATGACTCACTAACCCAGCAGGAAGTCAACACTGTAGGTCCACCTATGAACACCAGAGAAAATACTCAAATATTCTTGCAGATCATAAACTAGTTCACAATTCAAGCAGGAAGGAAGTAAATACTTTAACTGTAATACAGCAGATGTGAGAAATCAGCTATCAAATATTCAATAAAATGAACCTCAACCAGTTAGACTATTTGACCAGAATCCATGCAGGAAATGAGTAAACTATTCTCAGGAACAGTCAAGGCCAGCTATACCAGGAAACCGAAAGCAATAGTTTTGGAAAATAAAACTAGTATGTGCATCACTACCAAAGAGACATTCGTTTACGAAATCAGTGAGGTAGAAGCATTGCCAATGACATGCCATTAGATTCTCTTTTGGAAACTTCCCAAACCAAAATGGCGCTTATGTTGCATGTGCAGCATTGGGAATAGAGCTGCTGAAGACCTGCATGAGAGACTGCTCAGACAGACTGGCACATGAGTGGAGCCACACTGGCATCTGACCAGGTGAGTGCATGAGGCTACAACAATGGTCACCACACGCTGGTGAAAATCCCCTGACGCGCACAACTGCTCAGCTAAAAAGGACCATGAGCCAATGTAGTCGCCCACTCAAAAAATAAAAAGTGGTCACAAACTGCCAATAGCACACTTCCTGTACTGACCCCTCCAAGAAAAGACAGCAAGTAAATTATATCAGCAGGGTGGCAGCATCTACTCCCCAAACACAAGTTCACTCACATTCCTGGGAACCAAATTCACTAGTTCCAGCGAGCAGGAAATGAGACTGGTCTGAAGGCAGGTCGTTTCAGGGATGACCCAATGCTGTCAGGAGAGTTGAGATGGTCAGCAGTTTGGTCCCAAGTGTGGGTCTGCTTCCCTTCAGGTGGCTTCTGGTTTCCAAGGATCCTGTCTCCGCGCCAGTGTAACAAGGTGCCTTCCAACAAGGAATCACTTCACACAGTAGGAAGATAGTACAAGAAGCTGGATTCTAAAGTTAAACCTCATCCAACCTCTTTTCGCCCTCAGTCAAACTGTCGCCATCCCCCTGAGGCTCTTACCTAATCACATTCTACAAGTTCTCAGATTAGGCTCAACCTTAATACAAGACCGGAATGAGCCATAACATTACACAACCCAGGACACAACCTAGGACAGATCTCGTCCTACATAACAGATTAAGCAGTGAATAAAGGAGCGGTGGCAAGTCCCAGGCACACTCGAGCACAGTGGTTAGCTGTGAGGCCAAATATCTAAGAACAGAAGCAAAGATCAAGGGAAGTGGCCATTTACGTCTGGATAACAGTTTAACCGGGTCCGGGACTGAACACTGGCGAGAAAGACGTAGCGGTTATAAGTGTTGCATGGGGGCTTGAATCACTACAAGGTAAATACACAGGAAATGTAACTCATGAAACTTACTACTGTAGTTAAATACGATTTTATTTGTGTTAGTGCTTAGCAGCAAGCATGTACATTCAAGACCATTCATTTTATTTGAAGAACTTTAGTAGGAATGAGCTTGCAAATTTATCATTCAAACTGTGCAAAGAAACCAGCTCACCCGAATGTAATTGAAGTTAAACCATACCCAAGCAGTTTTCTGCTCAAATACCAAGAGTAAAGACACTGCCAGTATAGGGGAACAAATATTGGAGGAAAATTTAAAGGACCTTATTTTCTACTCCATAGATGCTTCAATAGAATAATTTTAGATGTACTGGAGAGGTTACTCACCACAGGACAGCTCATCTGTACCATCTGAACAATCGTCATCCCCATCACACTGCCAGACAGATGTTATACAGCGTCCATTGCGGCACTGGAATTGATTGTCTTCACATTTTGTTCTTGAACCTTGATAAAACAAATTAAAAGGCTTATAACAGAAAAACTTTTAAAAAAACACTAACGCATTCTGATCCAGTTGCACTTGCTAAATCCTAGCTAAATAGCACTATCAATGAAGTATTAAAATGACTCAAGAAAAGAGAAAAACCCACAAACAATCCTATGGTTAAACTATACTCAATTTGCGACGTCATAGTTAACTGGGCCTTTCAGTGAGCATACAGTGAATACTGTACACAAAGCTTATGAAATTGCTGTTCGTAACAGGAACATTGCAGTGCACCAGTCCTAGATAAACAATTTAGAGCCAGTGTGCATTTCCAGACTGCCTTCATTCCGGCAAGCACTGGTGCAAGACCATGCAGTCTGCCCTAAGATATACCAATGCAAAAAAAACAAAAACAAAAACTCAACATAGTTGACAAAACGTTATCCCAACATACTCATTCTTTTAATAAATTGTATCAACTGATGAAACCACATGAACCACAGTTACTGTGCAAAGTCTACAACGGTCGTGAAAGCAAGTCTGATCTTAAAGCCACCACCTAGTCCTCTAGTTTTTTTTTAATTGAACAAAACCTACGATTCAGAGTTAAGTTTGTGCAATAAAGTAAAGTAAAACAGTGAAGAGGCCTTGTGACTCAGTTTTTTTGCAAATTAGAACCTACAGTAAGAGGCAGTGAACTGCTGCTCGTATCCATTTCGCTGACAGACGTACTGTGGTAATAAATCAGAATAGGACCTTAGCATGTTAATAAGTGTGCATGGGCACTTGCTAGTACAATTGCTCTAAATAAGTTACTGGAAACATTTGTTTCAGGCATGGCATAATATCTATGCAACACGTGCCCTAACTAGTTCCCTACAGGTTCCACATTTTACAGCCACTGCTTCAAACCATCACTGGGTCAGTACCGCATTCATAGTGCATGAACTGTGATCAAACGGTATATGGAAAACTCTGAAAAATGTCAAGGCATCTCTGAAGTCAGCCTTTTTTAGTGGTACACATGAGAGGAACACTGCATTTTCATTTTCCACTCCAACGTGCAACCAGTTACTCTAGTTCAATAGCATTTAGCAAACAAAATAGGAATATGTACACCAATTATGCCACACCCCACCACAGAATAGTACCATGCATCAAATTCAGAACAGAATGCCTCAGCCATGGCTCCATTCCTCCTTTGATGCATGGAACTCATCTTTTTTACATGGAAAAAAAGATTTAACCTAGTTTTACCTTTAGTCAAAAAGGTAAAACAAAAATCAGCAAAACTAAAAGGCAGTGAACGGGTCATTAAAACTAAGCATAATGTGTACTCCTTCAAAATATGAATCCAAAAATCTATTGGGACAGAAGAAAGGAACATTGTCATATGCTCAGTTATAGCAGAATACTGGACCAAAAGAAGCCTTCAAACCCTAGCAATTGCATTTCAACATAAACCCTAAATGCTTCAACCTCTGATCAAACTTTAAAAACATTTTTAATGCATTTGTATTTGTCCGACAATTCAGATTCTGTTCTGCCACCACGTAGTCCTCTGATGTTCAATATCCTATTTAGCATCCAGTTTATATAAGTTTGTATTGGTTTTTTTGTAGTTATCCATTGCAACATGCTCAAAGTTGAAGCACTTCTACGACCTTTGACAAAAAAAAAAAAAAAAAAAAAAAAAAAGAAAAGACACCCAGAAGTGCTCACAACCTTGAAGGTAGATTATCTGCATCTCTTAAGGCACCACAGGGTGGCACACTGCTGCTTCAAGCACTTGCCATGTGGCGAGGGTATGAAGTTTGTACAAAAATATATTACTGTGTGTAGGTTTAGTGTTGCCTTTCCTACTTTAAGTTGAGGCAAATTAAAATCAACGCAGGCAAAACTTTAGTCTTAAAGCAGCAAATGACTGGCTGTAAAACGTACCTTTAGTGCAATTAGTGAGGAAAGACTGAAACAACCACTGTGCAGCCACCTTAACTTCACAAAGTTTCTGAAGTAAACATTGTGGTCCAGAATACAAGGTGATGGACAGGTTTAAGGATAAGGTATAGTTTAACCTAGCAATGAAGAAGCCTTTATCGATGGTCATTAATATGCATGCAATACCCCCAACATGGCCTGTAGCCAAACTAGAAATTTTGGTAAAATCCCGATTTGCAGAAAAACTAGGTAACCACTAAGATAATGTGCAGTGAATTAAAGGTTTGAGACTAGTCTGCAAATCAGAACCTATGGCGCAATAATTAGTTTCTGGGCAAGAGGGGGATTAAAAGTGGAAGTGTTGCCCTGGATTGGCATAGTGATGAAAGTTTAACTGTTCTAACAGATGGAAAGATCAGGAAGCAGATTTTAGTTCTCCGATAAGCTTGGTAATTGGTCCTCTGATCCCTTTCTAGATCTTTTTTCAGCTTCAGCTAGGTGGGGCACTGGTATGCTTCTGGAGTGAAACTGGCCAGGCACGGTAACAGTGAGTCAATATTGACTATGAAGTACATGTCAAAGTGTACGAAATGTACTGTGGAATATTTAACGATATAGCAATGCCCTTGCAGCCACTTAAATTGCATTTTCTGCGATTCCATTTAGGATCACAGCCAAGGAGACAAACTTCAGTTTAGTAGATCTCAATTTGATTTTAAGGCTTTACTTATTTCACAAAATTAAAGCACAGGTAAATCCGATGCAAAGCCTTTGAATGGCCATGTTGATACTGCACATCGGCCTTTAGTGATTCCCAAGGCAGACTTACCCCATACTGAACTGCAATATAAAAATATTAAGTACCCATTTGCCTAAAGTTATCCTTCCATGTATGTTCAATAGGAAGGGACAACCTCATTCTTCCATTCGTATTAAAAGACCTTCTGTGGACAAACAAACGTGTGCCAGTTGTCTAAGAAGTACTGCTCAATGTAACCTTGCAGTCCTTGAAAAGCAATACCAACAAACAGGAACAGACTTACGTCTCTAAAATATAAGGGGGGGAACCACCCCTTTGACTAGAACATGCTTTGAGGAGATTGATTTTTGGGGAGTGGTTGCAGGAGGCACTACAAAGTTTTAATTTAAATCAATTAAAATTGCCGCCCCTGGGTTGAACTGTAGACAATCTCCACCTTACTAGAATTCCATATAGATATACATTAATCTCAATCCTTCCCACAATCTACAGAACAGGTATTTAATCCCTCATGTAATACATTGAAGCCTGCTATCCCTGTATAAAACCAGTCTCCATGTACTTCAAGAGGACGTGAGGTCTCTAGTCACCTGGAAAAGAAAATGTTGCAGTTGTGCAGCCAGAATGCCTACTACCAGAGCCAGCAGCCAAAATGAAATGCAGGTCAGAGCATCATTAAAACTGTAGTTTAAGCCAAGCAGTGCCAATGAAAGCCCTTGTTTTTTTCCTTTGGCAAACAGTGAGAAAAAAATGAAATTGTGAATGTCATTTTTTGCACACTAAAGGTAATTACAGGACAAATGTAATAGATCTGCAGATTAACATGCAAACGTTTAATGAAGAAAAAAAACCATAGTGAACGTTCCAAAAGCCATTACTCTAGCAGTTAGCGGTTCCAAAAGGAAATCATTTAGATGGAATAACCTTAATTTTATCATCACTTAGGAAAAGGCAAAAGTTCATTTGTGGATTTAAATTTTTTTTATTACTAGCCCAATCCATTGATAACCTAGGATTTGTACTAACTATTTTACAAAACGCACTTTTTAAAAGTCACTTTTAGCTGCCTAAAGCATCTACAAGCTTTGAAGAGGTATAAACTTGCTCCTGAAGCAGAGGTAAAGGCCTTGTTGTGGGGAGGCACTCTGTTCCCCTGACAGCAGAGTCATCTGACCAGGGACCAGAATCTTAAATAACTTCAAAGAAGCTACCCTGCCACAAGCGGATGTACCCAACACCTGGCCCTGCCCCCCCCCCCCTTATCCTTAAAGTCAGCCAGGTACCAAAGCAAGTAGGAGAGGAGCTGGAGTGACTACAGATCAGGGATTGCTAGTTTCCCTGGCGACACTTCTAGAATAGGCTCAGGAGCTCTGCACAAAGGGGACGGAAGTTTCCACCAGGTTTAATTTAGGTAGCGAGGTGGGGGGGGGCAGATGTTTTAATTGTTTGTCCAGGGCGCACAGGAACTGCAGCCAAAGTGGATAGGGTTATCCCCAACTTTCCCTAATGGTTAGTGAGGTGCTAGGTGTCAGCCACCCATCCCGCAGGATAGTGCAAGGCATACATGAGGCACCACTGTGCACCCTCTTCAGAAGAGTACTAGACCTGGGGAGACTAGGAGTGCACCTGCTGCGGATACCTGTAAGGACATCTGAAATGCTTGCTTTTGGCCTCTGCTTGAGTGAATCTTGAGTGCTGTACTTCTAACATCCTGAACACACCTGAGACTTAAACTTTTTGGCTCCTAAGACCAGACAGGGAAATGCCAGCCAAAGCAATCCAACGAAGGTGTGTTGTCACTGGGCCAAAGATTTAGGTTGCTCCCACTAGGAGCTTTCCCACCAAAGCAAATCAATTCAGAAAGATGGTGGAGCACTTAAGCTACAGCTTGCAGCCTGGACTCACTGAAAGAATCAGATGGATCAACTCTAAGGAGACCTAGTCACCAAGCAAAGCTGCCAAGTGTATCCGGAAGGCAAGGGACCTTCCTTGAATTAATTTTGAATTTCACACTGATCTTTTCTAACAAACGTAACCAGCTTTACTGGGGCTTAATCAGAAAAGGTTATTTGGCCCTTCTCTGCCAGACTGCTGCCTTGCCACATTAAGGATTTTGGACTTCCATTTCAGAGACCATGTCAGTAGGCAAAACTTCCAAGCAGGACGAACTGGGTTTCTGTTCGACTTATGCTCCATATCGATCAGCATGAATTGTGACTAGGTCCCAGTCAAGCACAGCCAGTTAACCACAGTTGCTGCTCAATGCTTTTTCAGTGTTCTAAAAAGATAATTCCTTCTTAATGTAACCTCCACCAAATGGGAGTGTTCAATTGATGAAAGAAAACCATATCATTTCTCCCAATATTCTAAAGTGTAAGCAAGACACCAACAGAATAGTGAAATGTGAATATTTTATGTGTTAATTTAAAGAGGCATGACCGACACTGTAATTTCACTGTATTTGATTTGTAATTGTTTTTTAATACCAACTGTTCCATACACAATTCACAAGACCATCAAATCAACAAAAGCCACATTCAGTTGAAGCAGTAGATTTAAAATAGCCACCTTGGCTAGCTTTGACCCTAAATTTAACAGCCTGCCAGTGAAGGTCACTTTGGACGTGAATAAGTACAGTGAAATGTTAAACCTAAAGGGGCAGAAATTTGTACAAATCATACAGTTACCACACCAATAGTGACCCACTATCTTGTTTTGTCCCCATTTGTGTTACTTGGAAAGAGTCCTGTCCTAAAGGTCACTGAAAATTAGCATCAAGCAATATAATCAGGCTCCGACCCTTTTCGGAGCATTTGGCGTTTCGAGATACAAACCACAGCTCACAAAAGTGCCATGGTATAAAATCCCCATAGAATTTTATTTACTCCTAAACAGCTTATTTCACAATACTCTGGTGTCAGGCCTTAATTTCCACTTCCATCTCATGCCAAATAGCTGCACTGAGCCTGGGCAGCTCCTATGTACCAGGACAGTGGACTGTGCACCTGCCTCTAAAGTAGGTATAACAGTCCTATTTGTTTTCATGGGTGGCTTTCCTTTAAAGAAACCCGATCACTTACCTGAAGGCTATTGAAAGCCTCGACTGTTGATGGGCGGCCATTCACAATACCATACAAAACGAGTCTGAAAAAGGCTGCTTGATACTTCAGTCTTGGGTCAGGGTGCTTTCCTATCTGAAGCTACTCGCAGGGGATTATAGTGCGTTTTTTTTTTGTTTTTTTCTTCAATTCCCACCCCTTAGATGCTTCTTCCACGCCAAAACACGTCAGAATAGATGGTCTACTGTAATCTTTAGCAACCTCAGCTGGAGAAGCACTACCATGACTTTTGCCAATTAGCAAAACACACTAAAGTTCAGGCAAAAAAGGGGGCACGAGAAGGGAAAGAGTACTTTGGTAGAGACCATTTGCGCCAACTCCCCTTGGGAAACTACCAGGCTGCAGTATAGTTTGAATTAGTTTTTCCAGCTTCTCATTCAGCTCATAATGGGGATAACAAGAGTAATTTCTTTGTAGCTTTTTCCTTAGTGCCTATAATTATGGTCAGTCTTGGTGTGCCAAGCTCAGCTTTACACTGCTGGATTAGAAGAGCGAGTTGGCCAGGCCTAAAGGAGGGCCAGCTTCAGCAGGGATCTAGGTAGGTCTCCTGTGGTATACAAGGTTGGGAACGAAACCGGGGAACCCCCAGACTTTGAGGTACCTCTAATGCAAATCAGTAGAGGACATGCCTGTGGAACAGTTAATTGGTTGACACCTAGAACAGAGTAATGCTGCACAGTCCATCCAAACTTAAATACAAAAAAAAAAAATTCCCAACTGAAGCAACAGGAAGCCCATGGTGCTGTGAAGTCAAGATATGAGAAGCAAAAATCTTACTTCATCAACAAGAAAGTGGCAGAGTGCACACCCGTTTCATCCATATTTCATTCTTAATTCTTTTAGTTTGTAAGCGTGCGAACCCAGAATCGTGAACTGCCCGATCTTGTGTCAATTTATTTAAAATAATTTGGGATTGTTGTGCCCCAATCCAGTCGCAAAGCGTTGCTTGATGCATAACATCGTTACAATTAATCCACTTAGTTATGGATAAAATGTGAAACTTTCGACTATCAGGTCACATGATTGTCCTTAATGCTGCAGACATGCCTCCTGGCCTCATCTTAAGCATGGAATGTTACATAACTATTACTCCATAGATAATCTGTCACCCAATGCATTTCGGGCCTTTTGTCAGGGGTTATCTACAAATTTAAAACACTTGTTAGATTTACATTCTTCATGCTGATCAACATTTATTCAAAATGCGAATAATGTGAAAAGTGCATGACTCAGTTCGCCACGTTCAACGTTTTGCCCCCTGAATGTAACACATTTACCACTAAATTAAATGTCCGCTCTATCTTCCCGCTACTCACATGTTAATCCAAATGTCTTAGTCAGACCGGCTAAAGTCAACCCTTACCTTGAACAAACTTTGACTGGTTACATCCTGTTCTAAACCATTCTGAGTGCCCGACTGTCTCACTATTTCACACCTATGTCACGACCCGCCCCTTCATACTCCTTTCCACTATCTTGTGCTGAAAACTACACAGCCCAAAGTGCACGACGAAAACATTTAAGCGAACCCTTTTATTTCCTGTTCTGCCACCTGTGCTTCAACTGGTAGGTTATAATTTATGGCTTTTATTTAGGTCATGCTGTTTGTGACATTGTTTTTATTATGTCGGAAAAAGCAAACAAAACACCAAAAATAAAAAAGAGCCATACATCATCATAAGTAATGCCAATATTACTTGATAACATCCATCGCCAGCTATTCCGTCACACTTAGATTATACATATTTATACACAAAATTTCAGTTCTCCCCGACTTCATCCGCCCCACTCTACCCATCTTCCCCGGTACATTACGACTCCCCAGTAATACCAGGATAGCCTTTAGTCACTAAGCTCGGATTCAGAATCTTCTGGTGGTGGGGCGCATATGTCGCCCCGAAAGGTGTTCGTTACCCCATACCCGTTTTAGGTCATGCTGTTTTTAGTGAGACAGCTTCACTCCACATTCCTCCTTTGTGTTCATCACCACTATTAATAAAGTCCATTCTCTGAACTCACTACATTCCCTGTACTTTCGCTATGATGTATGCCTTCCATTCCTAAACACGTGTCATCTAACACTGTTAGTGTTCATTTTAAACATATCGTTTCACATTTTAGAAACTTTAACACTGAAATTCCCTGCCCACCCACTGGTATGTAACCATAAGTGTCTATCATGTGACTGGATGAACAATGATGAACTGATGAAGTTGTGGAAAAAAATTTTTAATAAAACTTTCAACTAAGTGGATTCATTGTAGCATTATTATTATGCATCAAGCAACGCTGTGCGGCCGGAGTGGGGCGCAACAACGCCACATTTTAAGCAAAAATCTTAGCCACCTTCCATTAAAAAGAACTGCAAAGGGCATGATGTCAGTGAAAGAAGTCTATTCACGAAGGCATGCCAGTAGGACCCATTTATATAGGAACATTTGAGAGTCCACTTCTCTGGTGATGGATACCCCACAGATTAAGAATGGGAGAAACAGCAAAATTAAGAGTTACTTTAATCTCCCTCCACCCCCAAAACACTTAAGATAATTCGGTTTACATAATTGGCCTAGGTCTACCACCCTACACAGTTCACAAAAAAAAGCAGAAATAGGCAACCTAGGTTAAAGATTATCTCAAATGAACTTGCAAGCCATCCTCTATATCACTTCAGCAGTTGATCAGATAGAATTGGAATAATCTCAAAAGGTCCAGCTTGTTGGGTCATCCAAAACCACCCTGAATAGAGTAATGGGTGCCTTGGTACAGGGAGAAATTGTAACTTAAGGGGGGGGGGGGGGGAAGATGAGCAAGACAGGGGTCCATTATAGTTTTTTTTACTGATTCTGCAGGCTGGCAATATCCATTGCCAACATGCATGCAACCATGTGTCCAATCATGGACTATGCAGCAGTTCCTTCACATGTCAAGGTTATACTTGGAGATGGATTCAAATACAACTATGATAACGACATTCATGGCAGAATTGGCAAGGTCTTGATTTACAAGGAGTATGGACATTCCTGGACCAACAGAAGAATGGATGCACTAAGAATTACTTTAAGGTTTAAATGCAGAGCCCTAATGGCAACAAAAAAAAACATTTAAAAAAGTTAGCTGTGCTGCAGCTTTCAACCAGAATGTGGGGTACACAGGGTCTAGTCGAGCCCCCTTCCACTTCGGTTAGTATTTGAATCGTTCACCACGCTGGATACTTCTGAAAAGTGAAGCAGCCGATGGCTTATTACGAGAGTCAAAACCCCAACAATCTACACTTTAAAGCTTAAACACAAGCACTATTCAATTAAATGTCCCAGGATTGACTTTAGATCACTCCACATAGAGGGGGAAAAAACCTGCACCATACGGAACAAATTCAGTTTAAACATAACTGCTACATTATCACTGAAGACAGTGAGATTAAGTTTCCCATTAATAAGGCACATTTTCCAAAAGACCATATCAAGTGGGTGGCATACACAGTAGCAGGGCAGGCTTTAGGGCAGTGCGACTGGTGCCACCGCACCGGGTGCTGACTTCCTGGGGGCGCCCTGTTTGATAGTTTATTATGCTTTTGAAGCACCTGCTGCAGTGTTTCTTTCCCCCTGCAATTACCAGGCCTCACATAAATGTCATGATAACTCGTGTGATTGATCATCTTCCTGGAGAGAGATCAACATTTTGTATAGTGGAGGATTTGACCATGTAGATTACTGAGTGCATATGATGTAAACAGATTAGGTTACTTGCAATTTATAACTTAAAGTCCTAATATAGAATAGTGAGCTATTACTTTCATCCTAGAACAGCATACACACTGCAAAGTATACATTAGAACATTTAATGTTGCAAAAAGGGTTAATTTGGCTAGAAATCGATTCTTAAAGAAAACTCCCAACTATGCTGTTTCTTTTTCGACTCAGAGTTTGTGCTTCTCCACACCAAGCACTCTTAAACTATACTGCCTACCAGTATGACGACATGTTACTCCTACACTTAGTCCTTTGGCTTATGTAACATTTCCTATACACACGTAGGATTGTCTCTGTAATGTGCGTGTGATGCAAAGTGCTCGGACACCCTACACTGGTATGAGTGGCACTATATAACTAACTCAATGCATCTGAGAGAGTGTGGTTATGGAGACTTGGGCACTGTTAAAGGGTGCTAGTGAGAATCCGTGGTGGAGGTAGTCATTGGGGGGGCGGGGGGGGGGGTGCGCCAACAAACCTTGTCACACAGGGCGCCACAAGCACTAAAGCCGGCCCTGCACAGTAGCTGTAGAGGCATAATCGACTGATAACTTTTCCTGACAGGTTTATACATTTTGGGCAACTTGTTCTCACTGCAAAAGTAGAATTAGAAAATACTAGAGTACCATAATACAGATGAAAGTGTACAGGACTGCTCAACAAGCGGAAAGGTGTGAAAAGCAGGTTGGATCATACCTTGTAGTAACTGGAAAGCTACAAGAAGGGATTAGCAGCATTGCAGGGAAACCTGTTCGGTGAAAGTAAATGTGGGTGTAACCCTTGCTGTTAGGAGTACTTTGAGGAGGCCAATTACATGAACAATTTAGAATACCTGCAGCTTTCATCTCACGTTACTCGATTGAGAAGTAAATATCAACTAATTAGAAGAATAAAAGTGACTTCGTACCGCCCCCCTACAGAAGAGCAGGATTGTGGTGTGCCTGGAGCAGCCAGTCATTCTCTAAAGGGCCTCCTTAGGCTAGTACAATTATAGACGCCGTTTCAAAGAAACGAAGCAGACGCTCCGTGCACCCCCCCCCCCCCCCCAAGAACACCACCCGCTATGCAGCCAGTAGAGCTAAACACAGGCTTGCCCCACTGGGAAGCGTTAGTAGGAAACACCATAGAGGTTTCTGCATAACGAACATAGACAATATTTACAGGAGCAAAGCACACCAGCGACAAGCCATTTTATGCATCGGCATCCCATGTTACAAGCTAGCAGCAGTCCAGAACATACAACTTTAGTAGTACAAACAATTACTTTAAGGTTTCATAGTTGGGTCTGCAAAATGAGATCTGTAAAGGTAAATGGCATAGATAGCGGCTGCGGTGTAAGATCTCATCTGCTTGGAGGAAATGTCCAAGCACAGCAATACTGGATTAATGCCCTCCCTAGTAGGGATGAGAAATGTACAGGACAACACATTTCCAGCACCACAATAGCTTCCTCTCCCACCCAATGCATTGCCAGTGCCACATGCCAACAAGCATTTGCAATGCAATCGGTCTCGCATTCACGAGAGTTTAACCTATTTGCATTGTAAATAATGCATTTTATTTAGGTTTTTAAACCCCCCCCTCCCCCAAAAAGCTGTCCTTTACAATGCAAATAGCAAACTCACGTAAACGCGAGTCCTATTGCATTGCAAATACTTGTTTTATTAGTTTGTTTTAAACTGAAAGCACACTCAAACATGATCCACATGACTCCTCATGTGGTGATAATGTATGTCACAGCTGCACTGTGAGCTTAATTAGAATTTAAAGTCCCCAGGGTATCTCACTTCGGCCTCAAGTTAACCGCTTGCTTTTGTGGGGTCTTCACAGAGGAGCTCCAATCTTTTCTTCTTTAAGTTACTCTAAAGTTAGGCTAAAAAATGGTAAGAAGTGAAATGTAGTTCCATTTTAGCTACTTTTTTTTGCATTTGGAGTGTCTATACAAGAAACTTTCGATTCTATCACTTTGGTTAGGATCTCCAATCAAGTCAACCTGATTTGCTTTAGTGAAGGTGAGCCTTAAAAAAAAAAAACCTTGCAATAATTTTAGCTGTGTGGTGACCTTTCATGTTTTTGTAAGATATCACAAACCATTCCTCTGCCCGTTTTTCAATAGACTTTTTCCACACAAAGAAATATACGAAATAAAACGTATGGTGGCCATCAGACAGTTGAGTGCTGCCGTTCCCTCTGTTGACGCTTCCCAGCTGTCTAGGCTGCCCACAGCCTCTGTAGAGGATGCCGAGGCACTTTTTGGGAAGATGTTGGTGCAGCACGTGCAGGTGAATGTAACACTGTATATGCTGGGCAAGAGGTCATCCAAAGCGTGCCGAGTAGGCAATCCAGAGTGTTGTGTAGGAGAGGTCTGTAAATGCAAGGCCGGCCCGAAGAACATCCATAAAGTGTTGGGCACGAGATACGCCTCTGTGCACTTGCTTGCAGTCAGTGATCGCTCGGAATACTGTACTTTTGCTGCTTGTCAGGAGCTAGTGCTTTAAATGGGCTGGTACTGAATACTGGCACATTTGTATTTTTAAAGGGAGAATACCTACAATTTTCAAGAGTGACGCAATACTTTTAATTGGAGTGCCAGCACTTCTCAGAAACAAGCAGGCACTTTGATACAGGGTACCTGCACTTCTATTTTTCCATTTCCAGCACTGTCTGGAGCGAGCATGTTGTATAGGCATTTGGGCAACAGGTATGCATAGTTAAGGAGGTTCATATTGGTGCGTTATGCGCAGTATTAATAAGTTGAATAGTTAGGAAATTGTAGCAGACAACGTGGGTAGCTTATAAAATAAATATTGCATGGACATATGCACTAGTCTTAGTAGGCCAGAAAGTGTCACTGATGGGGGTGGGGGGCACACAAGACATGAAAATTTACACATGCAGTGAAATCATGGAATGTTATCTATAAGCAAAAGGACAGTGTGGGAGCTCCGAGTATATAGATCTGTCTACTTGTCAACCATACACCTGATGTCAGGAGGCTGAAAACAGTTCAAATTGCTCTTGTAGGTGAAAGACAAGCAGGTCTTGGTTCACTTGCGCACACTTACTAATCAGGTACAAACTACTGTTGGCTATTACACACAATATGGAGTAAAAGTAACCCAAGCTTTGGTAATCCAACTCCTTGATTATGCCTTGGCTTAGTCTCAAAAAACTGATCAGGCTCCTGCTGGAATCTAGAATCCAAGTCCTCAGCGCAGTGCACAGGTCCTGCTTGGTGAAAGCCCAGGGTGCTTACAAAAACTGCAATCTCGTTACACAGTAGCCAGATGCCTTTTATCAGGCAAATCCAACGCTATTCAGCGAAGAGATTTTGCAAGCAGGTCACTGGGGGTGCAAGAATTTCCTTCCTGAGGGTGGTAGTCATCTACCACGTTTCTGCTAACTGTATCTAGCGTTGCTTGCTTCCACTGGTACTTCCATTAAGAACTTCATGAAATTCTCTAGTCTGAATACTGGATGCAGCCTTGAATTTGGCTAGACTATCACGACACGCTTCAAGTAATTGCTGTTCAACTTCATTATACATTACGAGCCATTTAAAGGGACTGCAGTGACATTGAAGCACTTAACAAGCGCACGCTATAACCGCTCTTTATTTGTACATCGCACCTTCACTTTAAAGTGAAAGCGCGATGCAAAAATAAACACGCCGCCCTGTCTGTTTGGGACGGCCCATCTGGACTGGATCGCACGGCTTGTTTATACAACAGGCCTTGTGAAGATAACTGCTTTGCGACAGAAGGAAAGCAGGCGAGCCAGTCTGGAGGAGCTCGACAAAAAAGCGAAAAGGAGGCACCCCAGAAAGCTAATTTCCAATGGCAGTCCACCGTTTACCATAACGGTGGTGCAAGCCAATGGAAATAAGGAGCGGGGCTTTAGCCCTTCTCAAACTCCTCATTTACAATAAATCTCGCCGAGCGAGCAGCACGGCAACGCTAGGCGAGACCCAACAAGGTTTCCAATACCACAACAGAAAGACTAAGTCCATTGCTGTGCTTTCAAGCAGTTTACTAATACTGATGTCCCATCAGTGGCAACGGGTGCAGGAATGTTGGACACTCAAGTCATCTTTCCAGAGCCACAATCCAGTTATACTCAAGTTCACTACTTCCTAACAACCCTACACACTTGCAGCAGCTGTACTTTCAGGTAGACCATCAGGTTATACTGAAAAGGCTCCTTAGCCAACAAAACTGGAAACCGAAAAAGCAATTTTACAGACTGCTCACAAGCGCTGTCGGCATTCCTCATTTGGACCTCCAAATAGGGAGGAGTACAAAAAAAAAAATAGCGATAGCACTGGAGGAAAGTGAATGTTAAGACAAGATACCTGTGTATGAGTAACCCAGATGGGCTTGGAGAACGAGCACTAGTAGAGTGAAAAACATCAAACATTGCACCTCAATTTAGCAGCAACATGTTCCATAAAAAGAATAAAGCCACACCTACCAGAGACGTCCTACTTATTTGGAAACTCGATAGGAGGAGAACCTTCCCAGTGGCAATTTACTCTTTAGACGCCTGTTAAAATCTATTGAATGACCCTTCAGGTAACGGGCAGAGTAATATGCTGGATATATCAGATCAACAAGTGTGTTACAGTGAAAGCAGGCCATCCTGTAAAAGGATTTGCCCCCACTAGGACACAAATCAGCATCTTCGATTTTTAGTTCGGAGACTTGTTCAGATCAGAGTGCACACTACAGTAGCTATTCACGACCAGGCTGTCCACAAAAGATTGTTGAAATCAGATGACTTCTAAATAATGGGGAACAGACCGTGGAGGTCAGTTACTGCAAAGGCTTACAAAACCTGCCTAGGATGCTGCGATGGTCTATTTAGGGTTCGAGCATTCAAAATGTAGGAGCAGAATTTTGGTAGACTGTTCTGACAGACTCTCTGCCTAGAACATGGTCCTTATACGAGACTGAAAAGCTTCTCTTCCAGAATCGACACGGGAAAGTACACATTTGGAAGGCCCAATAAGCACAACTAACTTGCTTTTTTTATAGCACAGAACATGAACCAGTCGCATCTGAAATTCAGTTAAGGACTAGTCTAAAACAGTTTAATTGTAGATCAATGCAACAACCCCCCGCAGTGGAGGGAGGGGGGGAAAACCGGAGTTTTAAAAACGCCAATAGGGATATTGGGTGACCATTTTACAGTGGGGGCAGGAAATAATTTGCGTTCATCAAATGTGCTAAAAATCTAAGCGACCCAAGGATTGAATACTAAAGAATACACTCCCTTGCACCTCTAGTAAGGAAGGCTAAGCAGTCCTGTCCGTGAGGATTCTTGGAATACCAGATGCAGGACCTGCAATGCTGAAGAATGTCAGGCAGTGGTAAATACTTTCAGTGGACATTCTTTCCATCACCTACCATTTTTACACGTTAGTCTGCACGGTATCCGACACCATGGGAGTATCATAATTCCAGTTAACTAACCCCTTGACAGACATTTTACTTTTCTAGCAAGCTAATAAACAGTTACTGTCTATCCTCCACCACTGCCTGCCATAGTCTACTACGGAATTTCATGAGCAGAATCTGAATCATCCAAACTCTTGCACATCAAGATATTTGATGCAAGCGTGGCAATATTTGATGCAAGCGTGGCAAGAACCAAACAAAAAAAAAAGATAAGTTATCAATTTGGTTTTCTGCACTCACAAGATGTTCAACGCACACCCCTCAGAATGCACGGTCAGCCCTGTAAAAAGTGCCCCTTTTTGCATGGTTACCCCCACTTTGTGAGATTCAGATCTTTGAATGTGCACTGGGTTCCTGATAACCAGTTTCCCAGTGCCTGTGTTTTTACAAAACACTACCTTTGTATCCAGAATAGACACCTCTCTGGCACACATACAAGTCCCTTGTAACAGGTGCAAGTGGTACCAAGTACATTGTGCCCAGAGAGGGCTGCGGCATGCATTATGCCACCCCAACACGCCTCACCAATCCTGCACACTGTTGCCTGTGTGTTTTGGTGCAGATGCCAAGTCGAGACTTTACTTTCACACATCCCCGTGTGCCTGGCCTGCTAGCTCTACAAGAGGCATTGGTTATCACCCCAACAGGCCTTACTGCCCCAAGGCAGGGTGCACTATATCTTTTGAGGGCATAAATACATGAGCAGATATGCCCCTATAGTGTTCAAGTACAATCTTAGATAATATAGTAGGTAGTGGAGCCATACTGAATACACGGGCTGGGAGCTGTCAATATGACTTCTACAGCTCTATGATGGCTTCACCAAATCCAAGATGTTTGGTACCAAACATCCCAGATTAATGAGCCTACACTGATGGCAGTGTTGGATTAATTAATAAATGCACCTGAAAAGCCTAACAAGCCACTAGTGTGCTAGACTGCTCTGCACCAGCTTGCCACATCTAGACATGTTTGAACCCCTCCGAGGTGGGAGGCTTTTGCTCTTGTGGGTCAGAAACAAAGCCTACTCTGGGTGGAGGTGCTTCACACCAACCCCAAGCAGGAAAAGCATTGAGTCGGTGAGACTCAAAGGCTTCCAGCCCTTAGTTATGCTTACTAGGCTCTTCCCAGTTAGTGGAGATTTCCACCCCTCGCACGCACCCCCCACCCCCACCCCTCTGGATATACCACCACTGTTTGGCAGCAAGGTCAGCAGGAAAATTAGTAATCAAGAGAAGTGTCCCCTCTCAGCCAGGACCAACTCTAAGATGTCCCAAGCTAAACTGCCCCCTCCTTTGCTAGAATCCTCCAACAATATGGAGGATTCTCAAAGAGGATTAGGGGGTACGGCCCCTCCACAAAGCGAGTGGACATACAAAGGATGTACTCAATTTAATGTTAAGCAGCCCATTGGCTACTAGCTTCAAGCCAATGGAACGCTCCTAAATTTAGGGGCACCTCAGAGCCTTAAGCCTTAGTTCCTGATGACCTACAAAGGAAAAGGACAAAGCCAGGTGGCAGAGGAAGACTGAAGGCATCCACTGACTTGACCTCCAGTCCTACTAGCCGGTCTGATTCTCCCCTCCCACCCCCCCACATATATCCTGTGAACACCAAAGATACGTCCCACAGCCAGCTGCCTCGAACTGCTAGGTTCAAAGCCCAGAAATCCTGAGAACAGTTGACCTCTAAGAAGAAACTCCCAAGAAAGACCTGACCTGCAGAACACAGGTTCTGGATCCACTACTGCACCCTACAACTCTAGCCCAAATCAAAGTGGCCCACTGGTTCCAGGGAGGTTCTCCAGCGATCCAGAGCCTGAGCTCCTCATTGAGTGTGATAATTTGCCTTAATGTGTACAACAAATGCTTAATACAGCCCTCTGATAAGCCCAAATGCTCGCCCACACTACCACAAGAGAGCATAAGTATTATCTACTCTGGATCCACTGGACTCTACACAATTAACCTTACTTTGGTATAGTATATTCACAGAGCAAGCTTCCTACAACCACCAATCTCAACATATTTATAGGGAGAAGACAAAGGGGATAATGCTAATCTTCCAGTGTTTGTGGTGAAAGGGGGGAGGTTGGCTCCCAACTCAGAACCTGAAGGGCAGGATGTGTGTGATGAAGCATCAGGTCCCTCAGAGTAGGAGTACTTATAAGTATGCCAACTTCACCCTCCTCCCACCCCCCCCCCCCCCCATGTGCCAGTCACCCACACCAGACATTCTAACCTCCATTTGCCCAGATATGCAAGAGTAGCATTTTTGTTGCCCAGTTCACTGCATGAGCAATCTGCAAGGCTTGAGCAGAAGGCCGTGGAAACAGGCAGCCCCCCCCCCCCCCCCCCCAACAGATTATACAATCCCTGACATAACGCAGTTAGGGTGTTTGGTGCCACAAAAGGGTTTGAGATCTGGGAGAAGCCTGCAGTGCCACAAGTGGGGTTGCACATGACCAGCCAACAAATGAGGGCAAAGTGAGCAGAATGTAAGTAAAACATAGGAAGGGGTACATCCAGTTATTGCAATTAGTCACTCCGTCAGATGGTGCAGTTGAGGAAGATACTTACCTGCAGCCAATAATGTACGCCAGACATCTTATAACTGCAGGGCTACAGTGCTTTGACTGACAGCATGATCTCTGCAGGATTAGTAATACTTTAACAAAAGGGGAAGGGGTATACTGGCTCTCATCCAAGCACAGTTCATCTTATTGCATTCTGGTAAATGCAGTACACTTCAAAGTTGCTTTAGTTTTTCGCCCAAGTTGGTGCAGGAAGTTGGGATCTCCAACATTGGTTTAGCCCTTCATCGGTAAAGAGCAGAAGGAGAGCAGAGAATTAGTCTGGGGTTGCAGAAATGCTGCCTGGGTCTTCACAGGTCACAGTACAACTCCACAGGTGCATCCCAAGTGATCTTGTCAGCTGAAGAGTCTTAAACACAAGTAAGGAGGGCGCACACTGCCTCATCCCAGCACAGTTAACTCCATTGCATTACATTAAATGTAGTATGCTTATGTTATACCAAGTGGTTTCTGGCTGGGAGCATCGAAGCCAGACAGATTCACAACCCTAGATAGGAGGAATACTATACACTTGTATGAGAATCTGGGCTCACCCCTGGGCATGCTTTCAACCCTGAGCTGGTGGAGCTAAATTGCCGGCTAATTAAATACCTTGACATAACTGCAAAAAAACAAACACGGGACCGAGCAGCCCAACGACTACCTACAATAACTTGACAATTACATGACCGGACACAGTCGAAACAATACACAGTCAATATGACTAACTTGCAGAATGTTAATAATTTGTGCACTTCAACGTGTTGTAAAAAGTTTTCAAATCATTCTAATCGCGGCTGATAAAAAGTTAGGAATTTTTATAATGATTTTATCAAAAACTAAGATATTTTAATCTTGTGTAAGCAATGGTTTTAATTAATCAAGCATCATAAATAAACACCCTGGGCAGCTTGAACAGAGCAGTCAGGCTTATCCTCAGGGTCAAAGTAAGCATCGGCACAACACCACTCTCACAATAGAGGGTACTGCAAAAATACTCCACACCTTGCGCTATATGCAATTGTCAAACTCTCCCATTAGCAGCAGAACGGCATGAACAAATTTAGTAGTCCTAAGTATTCACTTACCCAGTTATCCCCTCCGCCTCATAAGCAACATCAACCCATGGGCATACTTCTGAGGTTCTCACAATCCAAGCAATCCCTCCAACAAATGTGGGAGAAACATGTATACAAGCCATTCAGGAGGCATACCACTTTCCTGCTAACATTAGTATAGAACACATCATTCCATGTTTCATATCCCTTACAGTTGTAATGGTCAAGAAATCAGATTTTTACTACACCTTGTGACTCAGACCCTTGGCCACCCAAACTACACCAGCCAACAATACAACTTGCACCTCCTGGCGACACTGATTTGATTTTCTGGACCACCTAAAGCAGATGGAAGCAGTTACGTCCATCCAGATTAGGCCTTCAGGCACCCAGCAGCACCTTCAGAAGTGCGGGACCACTATCAAATTCCACCCCCCTCTTATTTGTCTGAGGAAGGCCCTTCAAGGTCAGGGATCTGCAGTTTCCCTTGAGCCCCTATTTTATAACCTATCAGGAATGCACAGATTTAGCAGTCTCATCATGTCGATTGGAGACCAGTTTACAGAGATGAGCACTGAAATGACCACTTTCCCCAAGTGGCATTTCCACAATAATAATGTGGAATCCATTTGCACTACTGGAGAGGATTTGCCATTACTAACTCCTAGGTATCAAGCACTATACTGCTTGACTTCTGCACATAGCAAATACTGTTAAATAGCCTTTCCACTGGTCCATGTTAATGAGAGCAGCAGGCCCCACCATACTGAACACACCATCTGGTGCCATTCACTACCACTGCACCTGGCGTGTCCATGCTCTGCCTCTTCCAGACACTGCACTCAGCCCACAGGGAGTACTCCGATGTACCGACAGACATGCAGAACCTTTTCAAGTAGCTTTTAAAATGCCACACTGAGTAACGTACACACAGGCCTCGCCAGGGGAAACCTGTGGTACGTTTGAAGAGCTACCTCTGTGGGTGGCACAACCAGTGCTGCAGGCCCACTGCAGAGCACTCAAGTTACATGCCCTAGGTACAAGTCTTAACCCTGGACAAGTAGCTAGCAGCCAACTCAAATCAGCCAATCATGTATACACCAATCACCAGTATGTATACAGCAAGCACAACGCTTTGGAACTGAACAGCAGTATCAAAAGTGCTCCAAGTCCTTAGGCTAGCACATAGTTCAGTGGAAAACAGGGAGAGGGGGGGGGGTGGGGGGGGGGGGGGGGGGAGGACAAAAGCTTAAAGTCAAACGAAAGCACCCTAGAGTCATTTTCAATACCTGAATTCAAAGCTGATGTACTTTTTAGCCAAAGTTGGTGCAGGTAGTGTGGTACTCTAGACACTCGTTTCGGAGTTTAGCCCATCAGAGAGCAGATTCCAGTAAGTGCCGAAGTGCATTCAGAAGAATGCACATGGGCGAACTCCGCTGGAATGAGAGGCAGTGTGCCCCCATCCCCCTTCGGTTTAAAAATACCAAAAGAAAAAGGTCAATCCTAATCACTGCAAGAACACAAACCTTTAAGGTATCAATACATTTCTGCAGGGGCGATGTGAGTTTAATATTAGAATCTAGCAGCCACCAACAGTATTGCAAGTTGCGCTTGTAGCCCCACCGCCATTTCTCATATGAGAGGTCCTGTCGATCAAAAAGAACCTGTTCTCAACACATGCAACAAACATTCTGCGCAGAAATGTCTGTGATAGTCTCCCATACATTACACTCATTAAACCTAAATTAAAGGAAAACCGTATTTAAAGCAATCTGGTTAAGAATTATTCAATGTCACCAGGGCAGGACTCTCGGCAGGACACAGCTGGCTCTATCAGGAGTCCCCTGAAAGGCTGGTGCTCACTTTACCCATGACTTGAAAACATCTCGGATCTCAAGAATGAAGTCTACTTCCATTCCAACTGAGACACCTGCTTCTGACGGAAATTTCCTTTAGACACTGCCAGAAAAAGAATATATAAAATAAACAGGTGTGTTCATACTGTATGCTACTGCAGCGTTTGGCTTCAGTATTGCATTGCATCTGGGTAGCTTTACTAGACGCACTGGTTCTGAAGGCTCTCTACCAACACTGGATCTCCCATACGCAAGCTTCGTGCCCATGCAGTACTGGTGTCAAGCAAAGCCTTCACTGTTGCCACTTGGAGGTGCACAAGTGGAACATTACGCTGCTGTTCCGGTGTTAAACGTGTTGTGGGCACAAGAGAAGCGTGAACAGCTACTTGCTGTGCTGGAATATTTGTGAGTGATGCTCGTATTCCGGCTGCGACCGCCAGTCTTCAGCCCGAGTTTAGCTTTCAGATGCCTGTGCAACCCTGCTGAGAGGCAGCAACTCTGCCTACAAATAGCTGGCACGGCTGATGCTAGGATGAAGGAAAATTTGTGTGCCAACCAGAGTGCCACTTTTCCTCCTCAAGTAATACAATGCTAGGAGTTACAGTAGGTCAGTTCCTATTGTTTCATGCCCAAGTAAACTGCACGCCAGCGGACATTTTAATACTTTCAATTACACAAAAGGTGATGGAAGGAATGCTTGAGAAAATTCAAGCACTAGCAATCACTGACAGCATCTTAACCCACTATAGATGCAATGCCCACCTTATGCTAATTAGTCAGTACTGACACTTCCAGAAATGCAGCCGGCAGCGATCGACATGGGCTAAGATTAATGCAATCAATGTCAATCACCTGGCTTGTAGCATAATGCAAAAAAAATTCTTTGCCAGCTGAAGTGAGAGTTTAGCTCTGTATCAAGTCGAGGACATTCACACCTCCGTGCCAGGCTATCACTCGGGTTTGGGACCAATCTACCAAGTCAGCCCTTCTCATCCTAGATAGGTACAGGCCAGAGTAGCGGATCCTTTACCTGGGGACAAAGGCACGTACACAGATGGGCATTGACTGTTTTGGATATATATCCCACACAAATTTGAAAATGTAATTAAAATGTGTAAGAAATTAAAACTGAATACTAGAAGTCAAGTTGGTATCCTTATCTGGATTCATAGGAGCAGCAGCTTTATAGTAAACAGGACCCAATATATGGGACTAGTGGCCTCAGTTGCAGCACTGGTGTGTTCTGTAGTCCGCACATATTTGGAGCAAAAAAAAAAGCAAGCAATGTTAAGATGCAGCAGAGTGCTTCACCTTTCACATACACGACATATGGAAAAGCTCCAAACTCCATTAAAAGCAACATTTGGATTTGTGCATACCATTGTTAATTTGATGAACTAGTTCATATTCGTTGGATGAATAGTGTGTAGAAAGTCAATTTTTTTTAAAAATGGTAGCATCTTCGTATGTCTGGATCGGGGACTTCTCGGAGATTTACTTGGGTCAAAAGAGTCCAAAAAGGTTAAGAACCTCTGCCCTAGAGAACCTAGTCAATAGAACAAACATTTACAGCAGGGGGTAGAGATCTGCGCTTCAGGTGGCTGCAAAATGAGAAGCTACTCAGCAAATTGCCATGCCCAGTCCAAACGGGCTTTTCTGGAGCCGGGAAGTGTTAGCAGAGACCCGAGGATGTCAAAGGATCAGAAGAGCCGTCTACAAAATGCAAGTTTGCATCGTACATTCTCAGGGCAGTACATGCAGGATAATCAGCAAGCTAGATCCCTGCCGATAGATAGGCGAGTGATATGAACAGGCTACAGTAAAAGCCCAGAACTGTTACGGTCTCATTAAAAATAAAGCAGGTCGGGTGAAGAGACAACTGCCTCCGAAGAACGGCCAGATTAAAATTATAGTACAGTGCTATAAATCGCAAATAAAGACTGCTGAAAGTCTACAACCTCCCTTTAAGGAAAGCACTCGGGCGTGGTGCTTGTCACAGTGCATTTTGCTACAGGCACACTTCTATTTTAGCACTAAATCATTTACTTTTTTGCATCCTCTACATACAAGTTATAAGGGCACGGAGCCACGTTAAATATGCGGTACACGGTTTTGCCTTAAATTCTATAGTATGGTAAAAAAATATTACAAACATACTCTTTAAATTGCACAAAGCTGTGTACCATTGGTTCGAAAGAATATTGCTCAGAAATTGAATTTACAAGTTGGAAAGAGCACCAACTATATAAAAAAACATGTTTGAAGAATGCGGTCGTCTGCCTTTCACCAATCCTATGCACTAGAACGAATTCAAGAAAAGTGTAAAAAAAAAAAAAAAAAAAAAAAAACGCTGCACGTGTGCTTGTACCTCGGTTAAAACTGGTGGCATCAGCGGCTACCACCAAAATAAAGTGTTGGGGTAGAGCATGGGCAAATAAAGCCACAAAAACACACAAACTTCTCTTCTTGTCCCACTGCCATGCTGGCGCCCCAGTGCTCATCTTCGGGAAATCCATGGGCCACCACATGCTCACTGCTCACCCAAACAAGATACTGCTCGAGCGCAGTGCCTGGATTGGTCCGAGTTGCCCAATTAGGCGCCACTTGAAAGTACTGGGAGCCTGTGAAAATGTCTCCACCCAGATGTACAATACTGCTGGGTGGAGAAATTAAGTGTGTACGTCTGTTTGGCTGGCCTAAGATGGCCGGCCAAACTGACATGCGCACTTACAAGTGCCCACCACTCTGCCTCCCAGTCCCTGGCCTATGAACAGGATTGCCTGGGCCTGCCCTAACCTAAACAACTAGTGAAAAAGAAAAGTTATTGTTTATTATAGTTTTATTCTCCATTCTGCAGTGGGGCAATGCCCCCTCTGCAATTTTGGAGTAGCTGCTGCTGGGTGGCAATTGAGAAGACTATTCTGCACCAATGCTTTAAGGGAATTAAAGAACCCTTTTTGGATCACTTGCATTCAATTTCCACTGGCATTGGAACCTGAAACACAAGAGGACCTGTTTATTAAATCGGTCTTCAACGTAATTTAACTTTGAGGAAGACGGACAAAGGTTTGTATACAAATACAGAATTTTTGACTGCTAAATTGTATACGCGTGACCAGCTTGTCGAATAATGTGCTTCTATTTAGTACTTCAACTCCTCGTCATATTTAATTGATCATTGTAGAATCTAGTGTTAACCAATAGTTTACAGCGTGTACTGGGACAAAGGTCCAAGCAAAACCCAAAAGCTTTAGCCCCACTAAATACCTACCCATGCCTCCTTCTAGTCAGCAAAATACCTACCAACAGTTAAAGCAAAGCTGTTATCTGGAATTTTAAGGTTCCAAATTCTGAAATACCTCAGATAGTTATATCAAGCAATATCTGAAAAACCAAATCAGTTCTGATATTTATACAACTGAATTCCTACCCGCCACTGCCCCCACTTCTAACGCCAAGAAAAAGTTGGGGAAGGGGGCTCCAACTAGATGCTTAATGTATGCAACACTCCGTGATCTTTAAACTCTTGAAATGCTGTAATCTATGAAGTCAATAGTCTAAAGCGTTTAGGAGAAATGTTATGTTACTGCATTTGACTAATCCCACACCTTCAGAGGACTCCCCATATTCCTGTGCATTTTCAACTTCGACCTTTACAAGCAAAGGGGTTCTCCCAAGGAGGATGGACGCGTCTAAACACAAAGCACCAGGCGTATCAACTATTTGACAGACTATTTGGACAAAAAGTAGCTTTTATTGGTGAGCACAGATGTTGTGAAGCACTGAAAGTCCAGCTTTACAGCATTAGCAATAACAAGTCTACATTAATGTAGAGATAAAGCATGAGGACCAACATGTTAACTGGCAAATATAGTAGAATAAAATACTTAGTTCAAGAGTAACAAAAATAAAATAAAAGGGGCTTTAGGGGGGAATAAAGCAAGACTCTAAAGTCAAGATTGGACCTTTAAACAGAACTTTAAGTTCTTGAGCACGGAGGAAACCACCAGGATAACACTTCATTGATCAGCTAGTTCTCAAATGGGAAATATGGAACAAAATAGATCAAACTAGCATATCAAAGCCTCAATCTGAATAGGCCAATTAGACACAGCTAGGTAGGCTGCAGTTAAGAGCCAAAGGGCAGAATCTATTACAAGCTAGCTTTTCATACACCCAGCCATCTTAGCAGTAGTTGGTGGCGGGGGGGGGAGGGGGGGGGGGAAGCAAAAGGGGGTGGGTCCTATCCTGGTAAGATTAGGGAACAAAAGTCCTCCCTAACAACCAATTACAGAGCAAACACAGAGCTCAATTATGTCAGAAACTGGTTGCTTATCAGAAAACGGTCAAGCCTACAACTACAATCAAAATGAGTAGTCATTTATTGGAAGACTTTTAAAAAATGTAATAAGGAAATCTGTTTGGCAGCGGGCATATTGGAGGTTCCCTAATCAGTACAATTAGTATATTTTATTTAAGGTTCTAAAGAGTGCAAACTTGACCAGTTAGGGTATCAGAGCACTTTACAGGGAACCCTTTGAATACAGGTAAAAAAAAAACAGATAGTGATAAAGGGAATGGACTACAATTCAGACATAACCAGGGTATATACATTAATCAGATGGGCGACAAGTCAGCAAAATACAGTGAAAACAAGCAATTACATATGCAGGGTGACATGTCAGTGATATGCAGAGAGAGTCCACAATTACATATGAAGGAATAATGAATCAGTAGAGAGAATAGGAGCAACCAAGCAGACCAAAGATTTCAGAATAACCAGAGCACTGCAGTGGAGCAGAGTGCACAGTGAGAATTAAGGGGAGGAATTTGCTTATTAGGAAGGTTAAACTTCCTTCTTAAAAAGGTTGACAGAGAAGGGATTATTCTGATGGAGGACGGCAGCAAGTTCCATGTTCTAGGTACAGCCCCAGAGAAGGCATGGTAATAGGTTTTATCCTTACGGAAGCTGGGCAGCTGGAGCACAAGGTCTGTGGCGGAACGGGAGTTTGATTGCCCCAGATAGCAAGAGCTTATTGGTGAGATAGAGGAATTAGTGTATATAGTGCTTTGTGCGTGATACAAGCCAGTTTGAGCTGGAATCTGGCTTCAAAGGGAAGCCAGTTCAGTGCCTTCAGATGCAGAGATGGTCAAATTTTAGCCTGAAGAGTCTTGCTGTGGTGTGGATGCAGGCTTTTGGGGGGCAGTGGAGATCTAGGGTAGGCCGGATAGGGTTGCGCAGCCGTATTCAATCCTTTTCTAATCGGTTTTTAGGTCTGCAGCTTCAAGGAAGCGTTTTAGTTCTCAAATAGCTCAGGTGGAACCGGGCAGTTTTGGCCATGGAGTTGAAGTGATCACACATATTCAGGTTGTTGTCCAGGGTTTTGCCGAGAGATTTGGCAGATTCCACTATGATCAGTGTGCAGTTAAGTGCTGTGATCGAGTTGGTCCATTCCAGGAAGTCAGTGTTTTTGGGGGGTTGGGGCGTAGGAGTGAGGGAGGGTGTAGATTGAGTTTGGCACATTCAGTTTGAGCTGGTTGCGGGCAAGCCATTGAAAAGTTAAGAGCCTCATTCAAACAGTTAATCTCCTCTAGAGATGAGATTTTGATGTAGATCGGAGTATCGTCGGCATACATGTGGAAGGAAAGGTTGGCAGTGCAGATTTCAGCTAGCGGTTTGAGGGAGAGATTGAAGAGGGTACGGGACAGAGTTGAACCTTGAGGGACAGATTGTTAACGGGGAGGGAGCAGATAAGTTGCTGTTAACTAAGAATCTCTGGGAGCGGTTCTGGAGGAAGGAACCAAACCATTTGATGACAGTAGCTCCTATTCCCATCCGGTGTTAGAGGCGTTCAAGAAGCTTCTCGTGGTTGACTGTCAAATGCAGAGGATAAATCCAATAGGATTAAGAAACAGGTACTGTATTAGGGTCCATGTCTTCGAGATTAATAAGTGTCTCTTTAGAAAACCCACAGGTAAAGTAAGCCTGGATTCAAACAAAAACCGACCAGCAATATTCTGAAGTATGCCCCTGTAAAATGTTGTCAGACTACAAGAGTCCAAAGACATTCAGCTGGAGTCAGAACTAAAAGGCTGCATCCAAAAAAGAAAAAACTAAAAGGCTGCATCCAAAAAAGAAAGTTTAAGACGCCATCTTTAAATTAGAGGAACTTTCCCAGAAAAAGCAGTTAAATCCTGAAGCCTTGCTGATGGAACAGAACAAACTTCGCTTAAATAAAAGCAACTGCTGGGAAATTAGTTTTTCTTGTAAATATTAAGCAGTAGGAAAAAACCCTGCCTAATTAAGTAAAGCTTTGGCACATATTATGAAGACATTATATTATTCTGTAGGAATGCGTAGGGGCAGAATTTAAACAAGAGTGAACAAGCTGACAGAAAAGAAACCGGCACAATGCGTATTAACAGGAATTCTCGGTTCGAACAATAAATCCGCTTAGGCGGCTCACAGCAAGCAGCCCATTGCAGACACTCGACACCACTTTTTGCATTACAACAGAAGCACATGTGTCCGACCATGGAAACCCAAACATCAGTATAGATATTTCAGGTGCCTGGAGTCACCACAAACCACGCAGATCGAGTAGGAGGAAGCTTGCCTCCAGCATCTTCTGCCTCCTTGGCAGACTATTGTATGGACAATAAAATACAATTATAAATTACGGTTTCCTGCAGAACCAGTTGAAGCGTAGCGTAAAGAAAAGTTTGCATGAGTTTATTTCCCATTATGCATGTGGATATAATTGCACATAACTTTCTATCGAAGACATTGCCGCAGTGAGGCTGAACAAGAGGGGTGATCCCATAGGGCAAATCAGCTGACTGCAGGGTGTGGGTTTGGTGCTGGACTAAGTTTATGGTTAGTGAGGAGGCGGCAGTGAGTTGAAGCTGGAAAGTACATTGGGCTGAAGCTTCTGACAAACAATGTCCCTTCCCACCCCTCCTGCTTTACAGCTTCCTACAGACATCCAGCTAAAGGCTGTACAGGTTAGGAGTGCCACACTGCAAGCACATCAATATTGGAAGTGAATAGTCCAGGGGTTTTAATGCAAGCCCAAACTAAACTTGCACTTAAACGCTGCCACTGCAAATCATTCTTGTCCAGACATCTAAATTTGTTCCTACCTTAGAGTCACTGATCAATACTCTTGGTTCCTGGACACAATTCAGTTGTGTTTTGCCATCACCACTCTTAGATTGACCCATGTATGTGTGGCATCAGTCTTTTCCTTGGGCTTCTGCTACTGGTGGTAGAATGCCAATTTCTACAAGTTAGTGTTGCGGTTCTTGAGTGCGCCCTTTAGACCATACATGATTGGCTAAGAGTGACAGACCCATGTGCTGTTCCTCTGAGCGCCTCAGATCAATTACAGCACGTCATATAAAGCGCATCCCATCTGTTGTAGCTTCTCATAATAGTTGCTCTTACCACAAGACCATCTGGAAATATACTACACTGGTTGAATGAAGCCAATACTATGGCGTTATAGCTCCCGTTTGGACTACAAATCATGCAAATTATGCTAAATCCAAACCATCTCCTCTCTAGGTGCGCTGCCATGGGCAGGGCCGGCTTTAGAGCTGGTGGTGCCCGGTGTGACAATTTGGCACACCCACTCCATGACAGTCTCCTTGGATTCTCACCACCACCGGGCAAAAGTGCCCCTCATCTCTCCAATCATAATTTATTGCTAAACACAGCACCCCCCACCTAAGGTCAGTGCCCCCTGCACAGAAAACCGCCCAGTGCGGCCGCACTAGTCACACTGCCCTAAAGCCGGCCCTGGGCATATAACTGGGGTTAACAATTGCACAAGCTAATCTGAAACTAGTAGGTGTCTGCAACCACATCTTGCATGCGCGGACCACAATTGTGCTGGCTCAGTTATATATGCACATCACCAAATCACTCCAGACATAGGCCACAAAATGCACACGCTTGTTCCATACACACGACTCAATACTTATGAATTCCATTTTATACAGTTTTGCTTCAGGCACACCCACATGGACAAAACATAAGAGCACATGTCAAGACCACAATCAGGACACAAACTGCCCATAAAGGCCATATGCTTTGATCCATAGCCCTTGCATGGCGTATTGCATTACCCATCCACAAATGCGCCTCAGCAGGCTGCAAGATATGAAGAGCTATATAGCTGCAACAATACAAGGGACAGGTCAGCCCTGGTACAGTAGTTTGTGAATAATAAACTTAATTAAATCTAATGTAAGATGATACATTAAAGTATTAGCACTGATATTTGATGTGCCATCGAGAGTAGGCTCTCCGGTAGACTAATACTAGTTACAGCTCAACCAGCATTCTTGTTTGAGGTTTTACATGATCCAAATTTCTCACCTAATGTATTTGCCACAGAACGAAGGATCGGACCTAAAATAGGATGTTGTACAATTCGGAGATGGGAAGAGTTCGTTCAACAGCAATAGGTGTTTAAGAGGACATAGCCTAATGGTTAGGGTGGTGGACTTCAAATCTGGTGAACCGGGTTAGAGTCTGACATGACGTTCAACATCCTGTGATTCAGGGCAAAACACTTATTCTCCCTGTCCCTAACAAAAATGAACGTGTCCTCAGGTAACAACTGGTGCTCATGTAAAGCTCAGATACCCGATTTCGGGTCAAGTTCACACTACATAAAGTTTTGCTAGAAAAAAAAAACTCCAGTGCTTAGTAATAGGCAGACTAATAGTAATTCGGGAATCAACATGAAGATATTGAAGGACAGCTACAGTGAAAGTAGTAACTCGGTGAAATGTTTACCAGCTTCCAAGACTTGTACAATCACAATAATGGGTAATAAAAAAAAATGTCCCCATGCACTTTCAGTATTTGGCAAGACCATAGATCACAAGCATTTCCACGGGTTAGTCTAAATATGGAACATTTGTCATTTCACAGGAGCTTGTTACAACTTAGTTTTCTGTAATGTGTTGGTGGTTAACAAGTCAGTGATGTCCTAGTCCTTTCCCTTTTTAACAGTACATGCTCCAGAGAAGGCAAAGTACAGGTACTGTAAACTCTTGAATATATCTAAACCAATTTTAGCTGTTGCACATCCACTATTGAGAAACAGAACAGTTAACACATTTTAAATAATTTGTCAGTTAATTGCATGCTCAGGATGAATGAGGCATTACAAGACCAGCATCACTGAAGATTCTAAATCAAATCTAAGGCTTCTGCAGATGAGAACTGGGTTATTCGGCATGGCTACTATTGGACTATACCATAACACTCCGTTCAGATTTACGGTGACAAGTCTTTCAATAAGCACCATTTAGTAATACTGGTGCAAAACCATGGATGGCTGTACATGTGGATTTATGTAGTTATTGGGCCCATGCTAGGATGGCTACTTCAGATACTATCTGAAGTATTCAATACTGTAATTAATAAATGTAAAAGACTATTAAACTAGTCTGCAATTTTATTTATATAGCAGCGGTTTGAACAAGTGCGGTTCATGAATTCAAATTTCTTCACAAAAACTGCCTGTGTAAGAAGGTTGGATTACTTGAGGAAGGTGACCACCTAGCTCAAGGAATAATCAAACCTAGTAAGAGGGAACCCTCAAACACTTACATCGGATCTCAACCGCTGGTAGTTATTCCACAGTGCAGACCTGGGGCAATGTGTAAAGTCTTTATGAAGTACCCAACCCGTAATAAAAAGCCAAACACATTTTACACTGAATTAGACTACAGCTAAATTTGATAAACAAAATGACAAATCCAATAAGGGGAGCCTTTGATCTCAGTCAAGTTTAAAGTTGAAATGGTACCAACACAACAAGGTGACAATGGCAGTCAATAGTCACTGCAGACTGGGACCTAACCACAATTTTAGGTGGACTGATACACAAGTCTGATACATCAACTAGTTTGATATTAATCAAAAATAGGTTACCTTCTGACTTGGCCATTTAATTTAGAATCCACATCGAAAAGCTGCGGGACCACGGGGTAGGCACTTGGACTCACAGGTGAGGAAAAAGCCTTTACCATGTACGTTTTTACCATGCAGGTTTTTTAGCACATTTAATTTGGGGGTTGATCCCCTCCACACAAATATATACACAATGCATAGTAATGGCATGAGTTGTAAAAAGCATGTATGTTCAAAAAATGCAGTCTAAAGGCATGAGAAGTATTTTCCTGCATTGTCCAGTTCTACAACCTAGCAGGTTGTCAGGCAGAGGTCAACAGCAGTGTCCGGCTCAGGTTCCATTGCCATTAGTCAGCAGGCTGCGTCCAAGCAATTGCCTCTTGCAGCTAGCGGTCACCTTGTAGCTAGTGGCCAGCTGCCCTTGTGAGTCCACTTCGCACTGGTACAAAAGAGCTGGTCTAGTCCTTCAGGATTTCTCAAGTCACATGCAGAAGGTCCAGTCCTATACTGATCTTCTGCAGGTAAAGTGTACCCAACTGAAAGGGCCCAGCAAAAGCTGAAAAATGAGGATGCTCAGCCAAAAGACAGATTTCCTACGGCCAGTTACTTTCTTGTAGAATTTGGATAGCAGGCCAGGTTGGTGGTAAATCAGTTTTTTTTAAACAGGTGGGCTTTATTAACTACTAATAGTTATCAATTCCAATACGCCCTCCAGCAGGTTGGGCAAGGAGAGTTTGATGGATAGTCCATGGACCTTAATGCAGAAGAGGGCCCGTCCACCATAAGGAATATTCTCTGTAAAGTGGACAAGGGTGATCCACGCAAGTAACTACTTCTAGACTTTAATGATTGTTAGCGCAGATTACTTTTCCCCATCGTTCAATGAAAGGTAGTCTACCTATTGACAATGTAAGGGAGTGCAACAACTCCCTTGAATTAAACGAATCACTTATGATGCCAACAGATCTTCTGAAGCCATGACGTATTACTTTTTAAATGAGTAGGCTTGGAAACTGTAGTTCGTGAGTCCAGCAGGCAACTTTCATTTCGTAGGTAGTACAAAGGACACATGCAGCATTCAAGTTTTTCGGGTCAGTGTACCTAGAATGGTGTACTGCCGATTAACCCATTGTGTGCGCAGTTGGCAGGGGCAGATGTCTGCATAGCAAGACTAGCACGCTGCACTTCTATCAGAAGATACCATTACTATTAACCATTCAAATCAAAGGGTAACACCACTTCGTCATTATGCTTTTATACATTGCACTGGGTTACCAAGGATCTCCCCATAATATGCAAAGAACTGGATGCCAGTTTTATTTCTCTGCGATCATGTACAGACTTTTGCAATACTTTATAGGGGCCTCCAGGAATCTCATTTTTGCCAAGTGCAGCAAAATCAAAAGCCTGCCATCAGGAAATGGCCAGTCCTTAAGTTTGACCAAGACTCCTAAGGAAATTAGAACGTTTGGTCCATTAGGTAAAGGTGTTGCGTTAATGTCCCAAAGGTGATGCAGATTGTACCAAGGGTTCCAACAGTGTAGCCCAAAGACTCTGCAGGCACCCTATAGCTAGAATTCTTGGTTACAACTTCTACGCTCATGCATATTTTGCATGTCTAGTGACGAGCACAGTGTTCCAGCAATCTGGAATGAACTTTCAATACATATATTTTTGCATTAAAAACACACCTTTTCAGAAGGCACCAGAAAACACTTTGTTGACCTAGCTCAGGGAACAATCTTTCACTGAAGAACTCCCGTTCAATAAAAATCATCAGGTGCCATAAGAGATATTATTGCAATAGTGGCCACCCTATGAAAGAAACCAGTGATTGTGAATATAATTTTTTACTGAAAAAAAACAAAGTTACATTAATTCATCCAAGCAAAAGCTTCTAATTTAGTTGATTTGGCTGCACACAGGAGAGCCATTCGCTGGTAGCTCAAGAGCTGCTCGATTATCCTCCCTAGCTGCTCAGGTTTGGTGTTCTATTTTCCCTTTCATGGGATTTCAGTGCCGATGTGTTCCTTGGGATGCCAGAATACTTCACGAATAAACAAGTTTAAATGAATCAATATTTTGGATTCATTGCAGCTTCACTTGAAAGTCCCCATGCCTCAGTCAAGAAAAGTGGCGTTTATACAGTCTACCTCCGCAGGTATATTTTGCAATTGCCCTACAGCAGCTTGATCTTGTCCATGGTTTGGTGTGGTTTTGCAAAGATGCAGACAGCGACTAGGTGCTCAGTTGGTCGATAATGAGTAAGGAAAGCAAAACATCAGATCACGCAGTGCATGATAAGAGCTTTAGAAGTATAACTTCGGTTTTGCAGATTCATCCTGTAATATAGAGGGAGCAGTAAATCCCCAGACAAAAATACTGGCATCTAGCGAGAGCCTGGGTTATTCTTGCAGCATAACAATTAATATAGAAACCTGTGAATAGCAGAAAAGTATCTATAAATAGTTCAATGTGCAGCCTTCAGTCTTACATTGTAGCTAAAGGTTTGTGTTTGAAGCCATGGTTCCTAGTACATTATACACAGCTGTAACAGATCGAAAAAGCTACCAAAATGGTGTTATTTGACTGCAGCTGATTAATACCTACCGAGGCGCTTCAAAGCTAGTACACGGGTCAAGCCTCATTGCACTCGTAACCCACACATCACTACACCTTCATCCTCCAAGATATTTGTGACAAGAGTCATAACAGAAGTATTCGGTCGTGTCGTACTTTGGTATTCGGAACCGCGTAAGGGACAGGGCCCTACCTCTGTCTATTTTGGTATTAGCGAACCGCAAATGGTAAATGCGGCACGTACGAATGCTTTATGTGCCGTTCCAGCTACGAATGCACTGTGTACACGTATTCTGCTCAACTACGCGGGTTCCATTTTGGAAGCAGTGGCCATCTTGTCATTGCCCTCACATAGGCTATGATGGAGTTAATACGGGCCTCACAGTACACGGGCTTTCCCTCTGACTTCTCTGTGACCTGGGCAGCTGGCTCTGCTGCCCCGGGTCAAACCGGTCTCACAAGCTCCCCTTCCTCCTTCCACCTGTGATTCGTATCAGGGCTTGACCCGTCATAAAACCCTTTCATTCTACACAATCTCCCGGCTAATCTCTTCCACACCTGCTTGTTCTTGCTTTATGACTTGTTTCTCAAAACAGGAGATGCTCATATTTATTGGGGGGTCTATTTACTTCAAACATGGGATCTGAACCTTCCTGTGTAAATCATTGTGGGCTGGCCGAACTGGAATGTGGGATGGTCATCATGACTCTGCTTTTTCGTTTGTAATATATACCTTTACATGACCATATCGTAAACCAAGGAATGTATGCCTGGAGCATGATATTTTGTACTTAAGGAGAAGTCCGTTCCTATGATTTTCAGCAGTCTCCTGAGAACATACACGCTGTTGTACTTCTAGGATATCTGTCATTGGTCTGCAGCCAATAAACGATTCTTTGACTTCACCCAGAAGACTCTGTGTTTCTGTAGGTCCGGAACAGGGTGAAACCCCGAAGTCATAGGGTGTGTGCCCCTGCACCGCTGGGTCTAAAATACCCAGTACTTCAGTTTGGCGCCCAACTCGGGCCGATTTCAGCGGTACCAGTCCAAGCCAGAGGTTCGTGAGGAGCTTCGTGTGGAAATTCCGGAGGAAGGCCGCCACTTCATCGACCCCTGCATGTCGACGTGGTCCGAAAGTCTTTTCTGCGAGGTTCTCCGCGTCCCGACGGCTACGAAGGACTGCTGCCCTGATTAATCGACCTGTTTTGGACCCTTGACGAGTTTGAGAGAGCGAGACAATCGAGAGAGTCTTCTGGTGACGTCATCGATCAGCAATATTCAGTTAAGTATAAGTGGAGCGTCTCCCATTTGTTTTGGTATCCCTCGGGATCGTTTGATTTGGTAATTGGTGATTTGGTGTTTGCAAACCCCAAAGCCAGAGGACTCGTGCATTCACGAGAATATCGTAATCGATAATCCTTTGACGTTTGGATCTAGACTAGTGAGCGAAGATGCCTGGTTCTGGACTATTTGGTAGATTATTCTGTTTGGGTTGTGGAAAAGATTTCCAGCTGGAAGAATCATGTCCGGTTCCTCCGGTTGGAACTCCAACTTATGAGCTCTATGTAAAACATGGCGTAGGCCCAATTGCATATAATGAAGTGTGGATCCACTACACCAGGAAAGACGGTGTTTTAAAATGGCCCCAAAATGGTAGTTTCGATACCGATATTTTAGATAACCTGGAAATTAAATTGTTTAAGAAGAAAGCCCGGCCGGCGATGTTTGACTCTTTCCGCTTATGGCGAAAGGAAGCCAAACAGAAGGAAATTAAGCTAGCGAAAAAGAATAAGAGAGAGAGAGGTATGTCAGTAATGCAAGCAGCTGTACAATTTAAAGATAATGAAGAGGAGCAAATGAATGAGCAGTTGCACAGGCAGCGTAAGTTAGGGATTGACAAATGTTATCCAGCTTTACCACATTCTAAGCAGAATGAGTCCGAAGAAAAGGAGAAAGATCCCCTGATGTCACATTTGTTGAGTTCGCCACCCCCGTATGCTCAAACTGCCACGGCGCCTCCCCAGCTTGTAAATATGCCACCTCCAGTGCATATACTGCAAGCCTTGCCGCAACCGCCAGTTGCTTTGCAACCAGTTCCTATTCCTGTAGCGCAGTCTTCCCAAGCGCCTCCAGTAGTGCTTCCAACTACCCCCGCACTTCCTGCGACTTTGCTTAATCCAGTAACTGCCTCCCCTAACGCTCTTCCTTCTACCACTCCAGTACCTGTCTCTACATCCTCTTTTCTTCCCTCTGTTTTTCCCCCTGTTCTCGCCTCAGCTTCTCCTTCAGCGCGACAGCGTTTAGCTAATGTGGTTACTACATTAATGTCGCCTCTCTTTGGGTCATCTGGTGCAACTCCTGGTGTACAGCGTAAGCAGTTGCGCAGCCAATTGCCTAACCCCGATGAGAAAAAGGTAATAGATCACATGGCGCGTAGATGGATCGTTTTTCCTTCACTGTATGATGTGGAATCGGTTGTTAACACTTTCCATCAATGGGATGCCCCGAAACAGAGATATGTATTCGAGAAAATGTGCGAAATTCTCTGTGAAGAATTGGAGGATAGTGGTAGAAATCCGAACCCGCAGGAATTGTGTAGAGTGAGGTTCGATTTTGGAACTGGTATAATTGTGGACCGCGAAGTAGATAAAGCAGTTGCGGTTGTATTGTCCTTAAGGAATGACGATTGCCAACAGTCATTGTTTGAACACGAGGTCCTTGTGGGGAAAAAGGCAAAAGCGCGACAATACCCTATGAGAGAAGTTCCCCCGGTATGGAAGGAAGCGGTTGCAGCTGTCGGTGGTAACCCCGCTGTGGCAGCGCATTTCCAGCGTGTTTGGGTGCATGTTCCATGGAAGCGCTCTGAGGTGTTAGCACTTAAGCAGACATTGCCTGATCCCCGTAAAAACCCAGCAGGTTATTATAAAGAGTTGTCACAGACGGCAGGGTCATGCATTATGAATCTGGCCGATATAGACATGTTTGGCAATGTTGTTCCACAGCCTCTATGGGGGTCAATTCGTAATGCAGATCACGATGCAGAACTAGGGGATACATGGGCTAACATTGTTGCTGCTGATGCTAGACAAACGGGTGGTGCGAAACCAGAACCTTTAGTAGCTGAACTGCCTGGTAGAATCATCACGTATATGAAGACAATAATGCCTGCGATGCGCGTAAATTGGGACAAGTTATCTGCATGTAAGCAAAAGAAAGATGAGACAGTGTCAGACTTCTTTACTAGGTTTGAGGAAACGTTTATTGACCACAGTGGGCAAGATATGAGTACTGAGGGTGGCCAACGGCTGTTTGTGGATAAGTTTGTGCAGAATTTACTCCCTGACCTGTGTAAAAAGTTGAAAGATTCAGAGAGTTCTTGGGCCGTTTCTTCTTCAGCGCAAATACTGGCTACTGCACAGTATTATGAAAACAGAGATAAAGACGAGAAAGATAGAACGGAGAAGAAAACGAAGGAACTAAAGACAAAGGTCCTTTTACAGCAGGCCTATCCACCACGTGGCGGCGGTAATAATTATAGACAACCCCAAGGTGTCTATCACCAACCCCAACAATTTCAGAACAACCAGAAAATGAATGGGTATTATCAACCACGTGTCCCTGTAGGTCCCAACCAATGTTCATACTGCAAAGAGGAAGGTCATTTTAAATATAGTTGCCCTAAATTAATGCAACGGAATGGTAATATGTATGGCGCAAGAGGTAGAGGTGGTCAGCAAGCTCCTAGAGGCAGAGGGCGTGGGAGTGTTCCACAAAACGCGCGTCCTCTTCCGCCCCAAAGCGCCATTAATAGTTTTGATCAGCAAGCTAATGCGACTAGTAATACGGCTCAGTATTACAATAATGATTATTATGCAGAAGATGGTGATGCAGAGAATAATGATTACTAGGATAGCCATAGACAGAGAGAGGGAGTTGTTTCAGTGCCAGTGGATCAGAGTGGACCGTATGTTGAGGTGACTACAGCAAATGTAACGGAGCCTTTTCTGCTAGACACTGGTGCTGCAAAGAGTTCAATTATGCATTCCAAACTCCCTGGCGCACCTTTGTCTGGCGATATAAATGTTTCGGTAGGTTTTTCTGGCGCCCCAGTTAGGAACCCGATTTCCAGTCCTATGTCGCTTTCTGTTGGACCTTGTGAGCTGAAAGCGCCCCTGATCCTGACAACAGGTTGTGGTGAGAATTTGCTGGGATTAGATTTGTTGAAAAGATTGCACGCTACACTGTATTGTTCTCCTTCAGGAGTACAACTTACATTAGGCAAGAAAGTGGTTTCTCCAATGTATTTGTCTAAAAACACGATGCCACCTGAATTGTCATCCCTTCCGGATGCCCTTTGGGCTACTGGTCCCAATGATGTGGGCCTCTTGGAAATACCACCATATGTGGTGACTCTGAAGGCTAATGTCAGACTGCCACGTATTCCCCAGTACAAAATCTCTAATGAAGGCCAGAAAGCATTGTTAGACATTGTCAGCGACTTGATTAATAAGGGTGTGATTGAAGAGACAAGAGGCAACGTTTGCAATAGTCCGATTTTACCTGTCTTAAAACGAACGGACCCTTCACAGCCACCTGTTTACAGATTTGTGATTGATCTTAGAGAGGTTAATAAGATTGTTGTGCCTCAGTTTCCGGTTGTCCCCGATATAACTGCCTTGTTAACGATGATTCCAGCCTCTGCTGCATGGTTTTCAGTGATTGATTTAAAGAATGCTTTCTTTAGTATCCCAATTGCAGAGGAGAGCAGAGACATTTTTGGTTTTAGTCTGGGAGGCCGAAGCTTCCGCTTCAAACGCGCTCCCCAAGGCTACTGCGAGAGTCCATCCATATACAGTCAAGCTTTGAAAGCGCAGCTTGATGCACTTGTTTTACCTAGTGGCGCTATCCTGATCCAGTACGTGGACGATTTACTGATCGCTGCGGATACTGAGAAGATCTGTAAAGAAGCCACATTGTCACTGTTGCGCCATTTATCCGCTTACCATCACAAAGTGTCTCTCTCTAAGCTGCAATATTGTCGACAAGAAGTGACCTACTTAGGTCATCTCTTATCGAAGGAGGGAAGGAGACTGACCCCAGAAAGAATTCAAGCCATTGCGCAGTTGAGTGTGCCAAAGACACAGAGAAGTGCGTGCTTTCTTAGGAATCACCTCATACTGTAGGCATTGGATCCCTAGTTTTTCATTGTTGGCAAAACCTTTATTAGCATTAACATGCAAAGACACACCGAATCCTATCCCATGGTCTGAAGAGTGCCAGAAAAGTTTTGTGGAATTGCGCAATGCGTTGTGTTCAGCACCTGTGTTGGGCACCCCTGACTATAGCAAGCCTTTTACATTGTATGTTCACGAGAAAGATGGATGTGCGTTGTCAGTGTTAACACAGCCTTTTGGCGACAGACCGCGCCCATGCGCGTATTTTTCATCCACCTTGGACCCTGTAGCGAGGGCATTGCCAAGCTGTCTGAGAGCTACAGCTGCTGCAGCGATGTCTATCCGACAATCTGCTGGTCTGGTAATGGACAACACATTGATTGTCATGGTTCCACACGCTGTAGACACATTATTAAATAGAACCAAGACACAACACTTGACTAGTGCGCGATTATCAGGGTATGAACTCACACTGTTAGCGAATCACATACACATAAAAAGATGCAATACGCTGAATCCAGCCACATTATTGCCGATTCCAGCAGACTCAGATGAGATTGAGCAACATGACTGTCTGTTCAGGACAGAAGAGGAGACGAAAGGGAGAGTAGATCTCAAAGATACTCCCCTGACTGAATGTGATGGCACTTTATGGGTAGATGGGTCAGGTTTCAAGCTCCCTAATGGTGACACGACTGCTGCATATGCTATCACAACTTTACATACGGTCGTGGAAACTGCACGAGTGCCACATAATTCGGCCCAAGCAGCAGAATTGATCGCCCTCACGAGAGCATGTGTGTTGTCTGAAGGAATGAGAGTGAACATATACACAGATAGCCAGTACGCCTTTGGCGTGGCTCATAATTTTGGGCGTTTGTGGAAAGAGCGTGGGTTCCTGACGTCGCATGGAGCTAAAATTCAGAATGGCAAGTTGGTAAATGATCTCCTTGAGTCACTGACCCTACCTTTGCAAGTTGCGATCATGAAATGCAGTGCGCATAGGAAAGTCACAGATGATGTTGGACGTGGGAATGCGTTTGCTGATGAGACCGCGAGAGAAACAGCACAGAATGTGAAGACTAGAATGTATGTTGCAGGCCCCGCAAGATGGGTTAATGATGTGGGAATGTGTGAGAACACAATAGAGAGTGTGAAGTCGCTTCAGGCTGAAGCTACAGAAGAAGAGTTAAGCAAGTGGAGAGAGAGTATGGGTAAGTTGGATGAGAATGGTTGTTGGATTGACCTGACAGAACATAGGCGATGGTTGTTGCCTGATGCATATGTGCTTCCAGTGGTTACTATGGCACATGGAATGGCGCATATCAGTACGAAAGGTATTTGTAAGTTGTTGGCTCCAGTATGGCAGAATGTTGGGATTCCCAAGTGTGCAGAGAATGTGGTCAAGAATTGCATAGTATGCTTGAAGTACAACCCTGGTAGGGGAACCCCAACTCCGGCTGGTCACTTTGCACCCCCATCATGTCCATTCGAAGTTTTGCAGCTGGACTTTATTCACATGGAAAGATGCAACAACCTGAAATATGTACTAGTGGTTGTTTGTGCTTTCTCAAAATGGGTAGAGGCTTATCCTCTGAAAGATAACACTGCCCTATCCACAGCCAAAGCCCTTGTGAAGGAGTTTTTCCCCAGGTTTGGAATGCCGAGAATGGTGTGGTGTGATAATGGAAGTGAGTTTGTGGGTAAAGTGATGAAGAATGTATGTGAAGGTTTAGGCATAAGGCAGAAATTCCACGCTGCAAATCACCCCCAATCAGCTGGACTAGTTGAACGCTACAATGGAGCCTTAAAGCTCAAGTTGGCCAAAATTCAGGCGAGCACTGGTCTTAAATGGCCTGATGCTCTGCCTCTAGCACTCTTGTCCACCAGAATGACGATACACTCACGAGTGGGACTTAGTCCTTATGAAGTAGTCTTTGGCCGCCCGGCCAACGTATGGGGTGTGCCAAGGCCTGCGAAGTTCAGTGAACTAGAGCATCCAGTACTGCTCGATTACCTGTATGATTTGACTGTTAAACTGCGTGTTTTGCACCAACAGGTACATGATACTCTTCCCCAAGCCTCTGAACCTCCTGGACACCCCATCAACCCTGGCTCGTGGGTCCTGGTCCGGAATTTCCAGCGTAAGGGCAACGACGAACCTCGCTGGATCGGCCCCCATCTTGTTCTTCTTTCGACAAGATCAGCAGTGCGAGTGAAAGGGAAGAAGCACTGGATTCATGGTACTCACTGCAAGGTAGTTCCCTTGCCTCTGCCATATGACCAGTGGGTCAACGAGGGTATCGCCGACTCAGAGACAGACATTGTACCTCGCTTTGTACCATTCAGTGACGCCCGCTTAAGAGACACAGCTCCAGTCCAAGAGAGTGACAATATTCTGCAGGAAGCTGTGCCGCCATCAAATCGACTGGACACCACTGAGCCTGAACTTTTGTTTCAAGACCAAACAGCACCTGGCCGTCTCCGCTATAACTTGAGACCTAGGCCCATGGACAAATAAAGATTTCCTCATTATTTCCCTTTTGACATTTTTTGCTCTCCCATCTGAAGGACTTTCTTGATTTTTGTTTTTCGAACCACCATCCGGGTTCTGCCGCAGGGTCGCGGTGCCAAGACTTTGGGGTACAGGCCGAAGACGCTAGGTCAACGGTTCTGGTTGGTCTAGGGCGTTTCCCTGGACTGACAGGCGTACTCCTTAGCAGAAGAAACTCATCCACCGCGAGCGGCCCGAGTAGAGGATGGAGTTTTGTAGGATGGAGAGACCGATTGAGGAAATGAACTCTCAAACAAGGATGTGTAGAATTGTAAAAAGTAAATGTTTTGTCTTTTTGTGCTTTGTTATACTGTGTAGTATCATGATGTTTATTGTAGGATGTGTGTTTTTCTCTGCTCCAAAACCCATTGCACCCACTCAACAGCCTATATCTCTTTCTACTGCCTCCTCTCACTCTTTTCACCCTTTGCCTGAGCACGAACAGACCCGACGATCAGAGTTCGTAAATAACTCGTTTA
Source organism: Triturus cristatus (assembly GCF_964204655.1). NCBI lineage: Eukaryota > Metazoa > Chordata > Amphibia > Caudata > Salamandridae > Triturus > Triturus cristatus. Next base: position 849,688,315 of record NC_140581.1, read on the forward strand.
TCCAACTCTTGCACCAGCACCAACTGGTAATGAATACGACCAATTGCTGGGTCTGTGGGTTAATGCCCCATACCACTAACAAGGGTATTCCCTACCTGGTGCTACCGTACAGTTACAATGGATCGTCATGGGCATTCCAAACCATGTTTCTCTACGCCCTAGATACATACTCCCCTCGCCCACCGCGTTCCATCAGACCCATCACCAATAATAAGGCTTTGATGAAAGGAGTTGCCGATATGAGTAGGGATATTAATGCATACTCGTCCATTCCCAAAGAAGAGCTGAGACCTTATGTAGGATGGAACGCGACGGGGTATAGTATTAGTCTGGGTGAAAGACAGCGAAAAATCTCATCTCCAATCTGGGTCGTACCCCACCTGGGTCGGTTCTGCTTACAGGGTAATGGTCAGAACCCTAGGGCTCAACTGGGAAGAAGTGACTGTACTGAAACGTACACTTTCCCGTCACAGTTTTCCCCTGCATTTTTGGCTGCTAAGGGCACATATCTCATCTGTCATGACCGAGCATATACATGGTTGCCCCCTGATTTCTCGGGCACATGTTATATTGCGAACTTGCTACCGCCGACATTTACTGCCGCCTCTGACTATCACAAGACCAGAGTTGTGAGAGGCGTGATTAGTAAGGAGGACACTGCCGGTCAGGAAGCAGGAGACTTTTTCCTGGGTTTCCTGCCGTTTTGGGGACCTATGGTCAATAGTAGGAACCTGAGACAGCTGACTCGTGTGGTTGAATCCACCGTCAATGTAACGGCTGGTGCCCTTAGTAATTTGACAGCTGAGCTCCAAGCGGATCGCCTTATGACTTTGCAGAACCGCATGGTCCTAGACGTTATTCTTGCAGACCGCGGTGGGGTATGCAAGGTCATCCAATCCAGTTGCTGCATTTTCATACCAGATAATGCTCCAACAGTGTATCAAGCCATCTCCAAACTCCATAAAATATCTGAAGCCATACACGTGGATAAGGGAGATTGGTCACTGATGGGGTGGTTCTGGGAATTGATATCTGCCTGGGGTTGGAAAGTTCTGATGGTCATTGGAATGATCTTAGCCATTCTTTTCCTGTTCTGTCTATGCATACAGTGTGCTCCTGCGATATGTGGCCTCTGTGCTACCTTATGTGTAAGGAAACCTGTATCGAGGGACGAGCTAAGTAATAGGATGATGCTACAGCAACATCTCCATGACTTCGTGAACATTGACCTAGACTCGGATTAAGATGAGTATAGTGATTGCCTATGTAAGGGCAAAAGGAGGGTCTGTCGTACTTTGGTATTCAGAACCGCGTAAGGGACAGGGCCCTACCTCTGTCTATTTTGGTATTAGCGAACCGCAAATGGTAAATGCGGCACGTACGAATGCTTTATGTGCCGTTCCAGCTACGAATGCACTGTGTACACGTATTCTGCTCAACTACGCGGGTTCCATTTTGGAAGCAGTGGCCATCTTGTCATTGCCCTCACATAGGCTATGATGGAGTTAATACGGGCCTCACAGTACACGGGCTTTCCCTCTGACTTCTCTGTGACCTGGGCAGCTGGCTCTGCTGCCCCGGGTCAAACCGGTCTCACAAGCTCCCCTTCCTCCTTCCACCTGTGATTCGTATCAGGGCTTGACCCGTCATAAAACCCTTTCATTCTACACAATCTCCCGGCTAATCTCTTCCACACCTGCTTGTTCTTGCTTTATGACTTGTTTCTCAAAACAGGAGATGCTCATATTTATTGGGGGGTCTATTTACTTCAAACATGGGATCTGAACCTTCCTGTGTAAATCATTGTGGGCTGGCCGAACTGGAATGTGGGATGGTCATCATGACTCTGCTTTTTCGTTTGTAATATATACCTTTACATGACCATATCGTAAACCAAGGAATGTATGCCTGGAGCATGATATTTTGTACTTAAGGAGAAGTCCGTTCCTATGATTTTCAGCAGTCTCCTGAGAACATACACGCTGTTGTACTTCTAGGATATCTGTCATTGGTCTGCAGCCAATAAACGATTCTTTGACTTCACCCAGAAGACTCTGTGTTTCTGTAGGTCCGGAACAGGGTGAAACCCCGAAGTCATAGGGTGTGTGCCCCTGCACCGCTGGGTCTAAAATACCCAGTACTTCAGTCGTTACCCAACCTCCCATAATGTGCCAGTATTCAAACAGGCTACTGGAAAGGTAGCTTTAGAATGGACTTTCCTATTCAAAGGTTATGCACATGAAAATCTTATGTCTACTACTAAAAGTGCATGAAATAAACAAACCCATGAAAACATTAATTTCCACGTGGATGTATATATACACTTAAGTTTGTCCTATCTGTGAAAGTTGTGCAGTCATGACAGTTTAATGAGTTTTAAACTAGTTGATTAACTACTCTAATGTAAAAACACTGTACAGGTTTCAATTTGCTTTGAATTTAAACATTTATATGTTTAACAGACATCTTGCACCATAAAAAAGGTTTAAATTGTTTTATCATTCGATACTGTATTTACCGTAAAAAAAGTTTTAGCAGCCATTCATGTACGTGGATATAACTGCTCATTAAAGTAAGTGAGACCATAAATACCATATCACTTGGAGGGGTTCAAGGTAGATACTCATCTTAAATACAAGATCTGGCTGCAAACAGCTGCCAGCACATTAAAAACAACGAGGTATCAATGCACAGGATTGATAATCTGAGGGAACTGACGTGGCAAAGGGAGGTTCGACGGAGGGGAGAATATTGCCAACTATTTAGCCGTCTAGCAATATATGCTGACAAACTACTAAAACGCATAAATCCTACCCCCTTCCCATTGCTTAAACAGCTGGTTTCATACTTAACCCCTGAAAGCTCAGCCTGCTCCATAGAGAAAGCTTCAGAGTCCACAGTGCCTATTCCAGCACATTGCATTCAGGAGAAGTGCCTCGGTTTAATCCTGAAACTAGAAGGTTGGTAATCTAATGCCAGCGTTAGCTGCAGTAGGACAGGAGAATCAACCGACAGGCTGCTGCAGTGGATGAAAAGCCGTTTAGGCATTGTGAACTATATTTAGGAAAATGTCACCTAGCTTTGTGGAGAAGCAACCATAGATTCCAGCAACATTCAACCTCATTCTGTAATTTTACTACAGGCTCCTTTACATGAAAGGATTTCAGTTCTACAACACTAATTCCCGCAGCATGGTGTTCTGGTGGACCTCGCATTAGACAAATCCAGAAAGCTAGCTTTCTAGCTGTGCATTTGCAGGGGATTCAACAGATAAACCGCTGTTGGAAGTGCAGGCTTCGCTCTGCAGACTCACATGGGTGACGAGTTTGTGAACTTCTAGAAAACGAGTCCTCATTGGATATTGTTGAGAAATATGTAGGCAACCAATAATTCCACGAGAAAACAGTCTCCTCTCAAAGCTGGAAAATCAATTCCTACCAAATTATAAGCATTTCACAGGGACAATTAAAGTGGCACTACCCATAAATGGTCTGAAATGCAGTGAAAGATAGTAGATTTTAGAATATATATGCCACATAGTTGGAGGAAAAAATAAATCCCGCTAAACAGAACCCCACCCCCCCCCCTTCCAAAAAATGTATCCTTAATTTACCACCTAAATACCATGAAACGAGCTATTTTGTGAATGGCAAACCAAATTTTAAGTGTCCCTTGCAACAGCTATAGTGTCCAATGTAAACTGTGCACTCAAGTGGTTCCCTCCTGGGGAAGAGTAGGACGCTTGGCTTTGCACGAGACCTACTTGCTTCACCCCAGCTCTACAAATACATGGAAGTACCCTCCCCATTGGATAATATGGATTACAACTTTACAGTAACTTCAATCCCTGAAATGGGCCTTGAAGACCCCAGCCTCATTAACAAAAATGTCACCCCCATTTGAAGAAAAGATGGTTAATGTTTCAGCCAGGATACGGTTACCTGGCTCACGAGATAACAGATAATATAGAATGCTTAGATGCTTTGTTACAGCAAGTTAAAAAAAAAAAAAACGTAAAAACCAGCACACAAGATCAAGCCCAGAAATGGACTAGTTTCTCTCAGCATTAAACAGGACATATACTGACTTTCCCTTCGCCCTGTACTCACCTGAAAGCCCACTATGAAACCCCCCCAGCACTCCGCCAACTCTAGAGCCAAATTTGGTCTAATCACACAAAAAAAAAATCCCACAAACGCCTCGCCCCACATGAGCAGCTATTTACTTTAGTAGAGCAATTTAAAGAATGTGCATTATGCAGTCCCTAGACACGTTTATATTGCTGGTTAAGTACAGCGAAACTTCAATATCCTGCACTTCCTACCGAGCCCTTGGCCCTGGACCCGCTAACCAGAAGACTAAAGAGTACAAAGGAATAGGTTCCTAAATTGCATAGATCGCTTGCTGGAACGGACTTCACACCGACTAAACAAATGGGCTGACAATGGTCAGATGATAAAAGGGGTTACTTAAATTACTGGGCAAACACTTTGTTCACATTGTTCAATTATAGGTGAGGAATACCAAGTTTCAACCTTATTCATAGAATAGCTTCCTTTAACCCCTTCAGTGCCCGCCCCTTTCCCCGCCCTGTGCCGGCCGTTGCATTAGCGGGCGGGGTCTATGACGAGCTGGACTCGTAATGGGCACAGCGCAACCGCGGCCCATGACGAGTCCAGCTCGTCATGGGCACTGAAGGGGTTAAAGACCAGACATGGAGCAGCTTTAAGATACCACATGCTAGTGTTATGCACGTGACATTATGAACCATACAGAAATTCTGCACACAACCATAAGCTTTGGTTTCAGGCCAACTAGGTCAGAGGACCATGATCAAATTCCAGCTACCAGGTTTAAAATATTCAGGTAAATAGACAGACCTAAGCAGTTAACCCAAGTCAGAGACAAACTCCACTGTAATTAAGACCACAAGCGGGTATGACCACAAACTGTTAACCTCAAGACCATGCTGTGTTCCTAGCACTGCACGCCCCAGGATAGTGGATTGCTCAGTCACCTACAGTATTGACAAAAAGGTACATATTGTAAATACCAACTCCCTCGGAGGTGTCAAGAGTGACTTTCTATGTGGTTGTTGCTTTTTATGAATTTCATACGAATTTTTAAGAATTCTTTTTATATAAAAAATGTCCTAGCGGTTACTGATTTAATACTATTTTAATAGTTTTTAAATTATATTTATTGTTAAATTGTATTTTTAACTTTGTAAATTTTCCGCCCGGGTAAAATGTGTTTGACAAAGATTATGAAATTAGATATTGTATACACGGATGCTATGGATATACACGAATAGGTTAGCTTATTTGACTTTTTATTTACTGCTTTTCTTATTTTTTTTGTGCTAGCAAATGTCAAAATGTAAGATAACAAATGTTTCTATTGCTCTTTTATGACACAAATGCGTCGAAATAAAGATTTAAATGAATGAAATGACTTTCTACTACTCGATTTTTTTCTAAAAGACTCAGACTTGCAGCTTCATTCTCACGAATAAGGGAGGGAATATACAAGTCTAAGTATGCTTGCTAGGTCAGTTATGCAATTGTTTTCAATTCCTAAAATTTATCTGCGCCTTGCTGCAATGAAAACTGCTGCAGGACCAACAAAGCCACTATCACAGGGCAGATGACAGACTGCACCCTGGAGGTAGCTGCACACAGGCCACTGACATCAGCAGGCTGTGACCTATGCTGCAACAGAAGCACCATTAGGATTGTTGAATTGTTTTGCGAAACCATGCGTTCAGCACTGGGATGTTATTTCACCTCTCATTCTGTTGGTTAGTTCAATTGACATACCCAGAAAGGAAAGACTAAACTCATTGGTTAAACGTGAAACACAGGTGTGTCACGCCTCCTTGCACTGCCAGGTATTGATCTGCAGAACCACTAGTGACTTAACTCCTTTTGGCACATACAGCTCAAGAGCTGGACTAGTGTATCCTTTGTGGCCTCAAGTGCTGTTCCAATCAGTCGCCCCTGTTGACTTGTGATCGGGGAGTTACTTTACCACACATTTTAAAACAACACGTTCTCCCAATATGTGCCAGGGCGGGGCAGAAGTAGATTCATTCAATCTGTAAAAAACCTTAACATGACAGTAAAACCACAACTTTCAAACTGCGGTAATCGGGACAAAAAAGTATGAACCGTGTCCAACGAGTAGCTCGTGAGCTACTGGTATCTCTCCAGCTACCAGTCAGTAGCTAGCCTGCGTGCATCCCATCCTAAATTAGAACTCTAGCTTAAATTAACATATGTATGACAAAACTGTATTCCAAGATGAAAACGTGTGCATTTTCGGAACGCACAGGTTATATTTGGAGAAAAATGGTTGAATTTAAAATCTATTCAAACGTGATTTCAAGTGATAAACCATGTGCGGAGACTTACTTGTATGATGACTTACTGGGTCTGTCCTGTATTACCTACATATAGACATTCCATTGACAAAGCCTTATTTAAGTTACTGCGGACAACTCGATGCACTGAGGTCATCACTGCTGGTAAACTCAGATCACGGTAGTCACTATTGTAATAGTGTCAGATTAAGTCAGTTACAACACTAACAATATTAGTAGCTTGCGATGATTTTCGTTTAACATATGCAAATCTTATTACCCAAAAGGCTGAAGACCCCTTGGCTACTTTAAACAGATGCTACAAGCTTGGCAACCAGGTCCGAGACACGGGCAATCAGTTCAGATATTTATTTATATAGGACAATCTTGGCCCAAGGGCATTAGACCACTTTACATGTGCAGATTTATTACACAAGGGGAGTTTATTTTTGTTTAAGGTACAGGTACAATAATTGATTTGCCCCAAATCACACTATGTTGAACTGATTAGATTCAGACCTGGCACCTCAGTAACAAAGTCAGCAGTGCTGGCCATTAGGCCACATGTCTACTACTTTGTATGATTTCTCAACACAATCCTTATAGCAAGCCCATCTATACAGGATGAAGGCAGCACATTACCGCCTCCATCAGCTGATGCAGGATCCAGAGATCTTCATTCAGTAAAAGATTCATCCTCGAAAAAAAAAAACCACACCACTAAGTTACTGCTATTTTCATCCATTCATTTATAGGATCTACAAGAATGCAGCATGTTTGTATACCCCCGTTTCTGGCACATCATGAGATGCAGACACGGGCACAGACAGATGTGGCCATTTGCCCTGAATCACCCAAGTCAAGAGAAGAAACGGTCAACAGAATCCAGGCCTCCGGAATGCTCTCCTTTTATGCAGTTGCATATGGCCTGAACTGGAAAAGGTGGTACTGGAGTGCTTTACGTGAGCACCAGTTGCATTACACAAGGACAATTAAAAAAATAACGGCACAGTGAGTGTAAATAATTTGGCCTGAGTCACAGGATCTTGAGGCAATGTTGGGACTCTAATCTGGTTCCCCTGTACCAAAGTCGGCAGCATTCAGCAACTAACTAAAGTATATTTTGGGTGCAATGTCACTGGTCAGTTTTAAATGGTCAACTGGCATTCCGCAGCATTACCTAGCTTGAGTCCCAAAGGTATAGAACATGTTGCTGTAACCTGCTGGATGGTGACTCATAGGCTCAGTTATAGAAACTGATCGCAGTACGAGACAATTTCATTGGCCGCCAAGGAATGGAAGGTGGATGTGGTCCATTGGAGATGGACACCCGCAACAGGTGCATCAACCCAACAGCCCTTTCCTGCAGCTTTGATGAACAATATTATGTGAGAACGCATATAGATTTGGATGTTGAACATTTGTTCCCAATGTGTTTTTTGGACAGGTGAAAGTTGGCATTGTAATAGATTGTTTGTACACAGTGCTACTATGTGACCTGCTGATAGTAACAATGTTACTAAGTGTTAATTCGTACTGAAATAGTAACACTTGTCATGGATAAAGCAATTGTGCGCATGTACTGCACCAGGCCGGGCAGGCCCTTACTTCGAATCTTTCTACGTGATCCGGGGCTCCGTGCAAGGACTGCGGTGCCTTTCGCTGCGGCACAGGGGAGGGGGGGGGGGGGGGGGGGGGGGAGGGGTAAGAAACCATCGAGGTTTAGAGGTGGGCGAGACAATTCGCGCGGACGCTTGGCTGTCCGTAAGACCCCGTGCACGAGCCGAACCCTCAAAAACAGAAAAGTCTACTTATTTAACACATGGAAAAAACTGCTTCAACTTACCACACCTGTTATTAAAAGTGCCAATTTTGAAACATTAACTCGGAAACATTCCCGTTTCCTGGCCTCGACCTCAATGAATGGAAGAGGCAAGTCAGTTATCGTCTGTATCCATCTATCTTAGAACAACGTTATAGTGTTTGTACATAGCAGATCCTACACACGTATTTAAAGGTGCTGTCTTAAAAAGAGCTGGGTGCAATAAAATATTTGCCCAAGGTCACACGCCTTGGTCAAGTCAGGATGGATTCTAAATGACAACTACTGTTTTTTTAAGCAAGTGTTAGGCGTCCACAGGTGGACAATCTACTAGCAAAATCTTTAGCTAGTGTGTCAACCGGCCTTGGCTTTAAGCCACAATTTACTTTGAAACGTGCCACTGCAACCCACTTCAAGAGCATTCGGTCTTTACCTCATTTAGCAAGCAGTACTGCAGCAAAGAACACTGTTCCAGACTGCCCCCATGTTCATTCTATGGGGCACATTTTTATACTGTACATTATTGTATACAAAAGGGTGACTGATGGAATGCTTGAATTATCTCAGCCACTGGCGATTACTCTGGCCCACATCCCAGTTCATCATTTTGCACACCAGGCCACCTTGGTTTGAACCCAGCCACGTGTAAAACAGTCTGGCCCCTGCTGCAATGGGGACAGTCCAGCTTGAACTGCCAGGCTAGTTCAGAGCCAGAACACAAGCAACCCAAGACCTGTTTAACACTAGTCCGGGCTCAGCCAGGTACAGTTTAGCTCCAGTGACCGTGTGCATGGGACACACCCGACATACCAATCCCACTTAGTAGGCAATCTAAAGTATACAAAAAGCAATTGATAGAAAGCTTTGGAATGGATAATCTTATTTTGCCCTTTTGTTTCCAATTTTTTAGAATTATGTAATGATTTATGGAGTAAAGTGAATTGTATAATAAGGCAAAGGACGTCATCAAGGATGTCGGAGTCATGTAGTATCCGAGGTCAAACTAAACCAACTGATTCGCAGAATGGATTACAGGCCCAGTTCTAGCGGGTGGGGGAGTTGGGGGGGCACCTTGAGCCCAATGGCGTTGCGCGCCTGCCTCCAAGCCCTCACTGCGAGGGCCAAGGCTCCTGTTTGGGTGGGCCAGGCTCATGTTTGGGTGGACCTGGCCCACCCAAACAGGAGCCTTGGCCCTCGCAGTGAGGGCTTGGAGGCAGGCGCGCAACGCCATTGGGCTCAAGGTACTCCAACCCCCCCCCCCCCCCATCTGTGTGTCAGCCCGACTGAGCTTCCCAGGCGCACACGCAGTCAGTTTTAGAGATTTATCGCAGCCGCACCAGAGTATTTCACAGGTCTTTAAAAGACAATTTAAATGTTAATGAGGCTTTACTTTGTCACCCTTCCATCTCCACATGGCGAAAGGCAACAAACACTTTTTGACAACAGTAACCTTTGCCTACTGTTCTGCTGCATAGATATTTTTTTCTATGCAGCAGAGAGAAGAAGTTTGTTTATTCCTATTCACCTTTCCTGACCCCTGCAGCAGCTTATCACATCAGGCTGTGACACAAAGATTGCTAATGGAGTAGGTAAAATAATGTGTTCCTATTAGTTGCTTTCTGCACAGATTTTAAAAAGAAATCATTTGTCTGTTAGTAGTTTTCAAATGCAGATGAACTGCATTGTATGTGGAAACTCAGTGGGTTATGCCTTTGTCACAGAGATCCTTGTGTTACTTGCAGTTCAGAAATTATTATCCTAACATGGGACAGTGACCAATGAAATGTCAAAGAGCTGCATACAAACATGAATGGTATAGTTAGAAGTCCACTTTTTTTGTTTTGTGATCTAGTTAGAACTTACCCAGCCTTTCATTATTCTAATGTTGCTAAAAAGAGTATGTTAGGGCAGATCTACATTTTTTATCAGTAAAGCTGACCCTCATGGAATACTCTTTAAATGCTATGGTTGTGTTTCCCCAGACCAAACCCTCTTAAATACTGCCCACCAGTATGGATGACATGATTCCTACACCTTGTAATCCTCATTGGCTTATGTGACATTCCCTGTAGACTGATTTACATACTTGTATGATTCATTGTCTCTGTATATTGTGTGCGTGGTGCAAAGTACTGACACACTAAACTGATATGACTAGCGCTATACAACAAATGAAATGCATATGAGAGAGGGGCTATGTAAAGATGAGGGGCACTGTTGGAGGGTGGCAGTGAGGGAATCCGGGGAGGAGGTAGTGGGAGGGGCTATGGAGCGATGTGGGGCACTGTTGGAGGGTGGCAGTGTGGGAATCCGAGGAAGAGGTCGCAGGGTGGAGGGGGGAGCTAGGGAGAGATGAGGGGCACTGCTGGAGGGTGGTAGTGAGGGAATCCGAGGAAGAGGTCATGAGGGAGAGGGGCTATGGGTAGATGAGGGGCACTTGTGGCGTGTGGCAATGAGGGAATCTGAGGAGGAGGTCAATAGGGGGGCCATAGAAGGATGAAGGGCACTGTTGGAAGGTGGTAGTATAGGTATTTATGGAGAAAGGTTAATGGGGCGGCGCAAATAAAAACCCTCGCATCAGCACTGAATCCGGCCCCGTCATGGCCTCTGTTTTTGTTTAGAGCAGTCGGGTCATAAGGGCTCCTGTGGAACATAAAGTGTGTTTTAATTATATTTACTGCTATATTCAATGTTTTAAGTTTGAAGGCGATTTTACTAATGTTTTTACCGGGAAGAATGAGTCTAGCCCGATGGTGCCAGATCTGTGGCTGGGGCCCAAGGTCAGCTGTGAGATAAGGTGCACTGGAGAGGAGTAGTGGGTAATCAAGCCTGTAAGGGAGTGCGTTGCAGAGTCTGGGGTCAGGTGAAGGTAGTAATGAAGAGGGATTCTCCCTGAAGGCTCGCACAGAGGGAGCCCGAGAAGTGTCACTTGCCTGATACTACCACCTCAGAAACCTCCTCTTCCCATCAAAGGAACATTACATGGAAAATCACTTTGAGAGTGAAGTGCGTTTTACTGGGTCTTGTAAGACAAAGAAGAGAAAGGAGGGCCCTGAAGCAGGCCTGGCTAGACATAAGAGACAAATCGAGCCCGCAGTGGCCCACCCAAATGCACCCTTGGCCCACCCAAATAAAAATTCCTGGAGCCGGGACAGATTGATTACATTTTTCAAATGAAAGTTCTAGTCTCATTTCAGCACCCAAATCAATCATTTCTACTTTTGGTATCAGATAATTTGTTTGCGAACCTATTACCCAACTATAAAATTTAACCCAACCTGATTGTCAGGGATTTTTTTTCCATACTTATTTTGGAATGTAACCCTATAAACAAGCACCATCGCGCTCAGCCATGAACCAAAGGGGGCTGGCTACACGGTCTGCCATGATACCATGTTATCTTAATCGCCATTTTGCTTACTTCTGTATCATTGTCAAATAGTCTTGTCAGCATGGTGGAGACATAAGTTATGGAATGTGTCAACCATAACTGGTAAATTCACTAGTTTGGCAGACTTGAACCAGAATCATAAATCACGTTTCGGCAACATTTATTTTTTTTTTTTTTTTAAATACCTGCTGCTTATGTGAAGACTGTTCAGTAAGGGTTGTATGCAGGGAGGGGGCAAGCCCCTGCACCCATGCCTGCACAACCTACACTGCACAGTGAGGTTGGCCGCTACTAGACCCTGTGCCGACCCAACCCCCAATGTGCACTTGGCCCCAGGGCCTGGCTGTCAGCTGCTGTGGTCTAGTAGAGCAGTCATTAGACAATGCTCAATATTTCACTGATCAACCAGTGTTTACTTCTAAAGAAAACTTTATATACACACACTACTTAATGTAATGCATACAAGAATAAGTGTGTAGGTTGGCAGGTGGAAATGCCAATGAGATACTGTAGCAGTGCATAATCCTGCAAGGGCTGGTCCCAAACTGCCACAACATAACCTGCAACACGTTGAGCACTGTTGAATATGGAGAAAAAAAAAATGTTTCAAGTCTGTTGGCATGGCCAGGAAGTCATTACAATCAGATGCGGAAGTTATCAGGAGTGAATGAATCTTCAAATGGAAGAAATAATCAGAAACAGCTACAAGCAACAAAATCGCCATTATCTTGATCAATGTCAAAAAATGTTTACCAACTACACTGCAGCAAAACTACCTATACGCATGTTGCTAAGCAGCTTAGACCCTACAACAAGGGTCCTTAAAAAGTTGTCACAAAGCAAAACACAAGCATAAAGAAATCTTACAGTAATGACTCCCTGCATATTTAAACCTCAAGGCTATAAACAAATGAAAACTTCCAGTTGCCCTCTTCAGCTTTGCCCTACATGCTTCGGTGGTACAACACTTTATGTATCAGTAGAAAATGTATCTGGTAATACTTTTGCCACATTTTGTACAGATCCACACAGGATTAAACCACCATGTATTCACTTTTGCCCCATCGCCTTTAAGTGTGCCCTCCCCTTGATGGAGGTACATGAATCTAAAAATAGCAAAATCTAGACCAACTGCCTGCCAAATTGTATAGATATTCAAACAATTTCAAAGTTATTACTAGGGGCATTAGTAAGTAAATCAATGGCAACATGCAAGTGTTAAGCCCTTTCAATCACAATCTGCACGTTTTCAAATGCAAATCTCTCAAAAAACTACTAGATTAATTTAGACCAAACCAACACAAGTATGCCTTCACAGCAAAGTTCTAATCCTGCCATGAATTAATCTGTTAGACTGTAGGTGTGAGCAAAAATTCACACTGGGGCTAAAAAGGCAAAGATTCTTTTAGCTGAACTATAGGATACATATGGAGGTAACTGCCACCGATTGTATCTATATATAAAGTGTTTTTTTAACTGATGGACAAAGCCAACAAAACCTTACCAGACAGGCAGAATCTTAAGATTATGCACTAATTGCAAGGAACCATTTCAATAAAATATTGAACGTATCTGCTGCATTGTAGATTGTGCGATTGCCTAATCAAGGCTATTGTAGAGACAAATTCAGTATATTTTACAGTCTCTTCAAGAAGTTTACCAAGAGATCCATTTTATCTTCTTTAAGTACAGTAATTGTTGTGATGGGCCTCAGTATGACCAAGCGAGCCCTAGCTCTGAATGATCCATGAATTGGTCACTAGTATTGTGACCATTTTATCTTTTGTCTTAAGCCCAAAAACATGGAACGCTGAAGACCTTGGGGGTATTGACAGTGTGTGGCTGTGCAGTAGGGGGGGGGGGGGGGGGGGGAGGGAGGGAGTTGCATGGAGTGGACCCCTCTATAGCAGTAGGAATACCTTCAGCTGGAATGGATTGGCCCAGACAAGCAAGTAAGCTGGCAGCTTGCTAATTTATATAGAGGCAGGAGAAGCCTTTACTGAATGCAGTGATTAGCCATTCCTGTTATGTGGTCGCCCAGTGGTCTGTAAACTAGTCCAACAGCTGTGTGAAGAACTTCATTTTGTCCAAAATCAGTATTGAAAGCTAAACAAACACTGCCTTATACACACTTTGGATAGATAGACTAAACTGAACATTTACAGAAAACAGATAACAGGCCTCCAAGAAGCATTGAACAAACAATTAAAATCCAAGCAAAACGAAATTTCTTAAAAATAAGAGCAGAAAGCATCTACAAAGAGGAAGACTGAGTGGAACATAAAAATCCACGTCAGATGTCCAAAATTAAGTTAGTCTTCATATTCCTTTATGACACCAGTCCCTCAAATAGCTTCACAAAGCAAAATCAAAGCCAGACAAAATGTTAACATTGTAATGAACCAGAGACATGCAGATCCTGCAGTTCTGTCCGAATGTGCAGGATTGTTCTATCGCAATATGAAAAACCTCAGACATGAGTAATCTGGCTTCAAGTCACTGCATGGAACTACCACCAATTCACAACAAACAAGACGTCAGGACTCCATGCACACAAAAACATGGATTCCGCCAAGAAATGGATACCGCCCAAGAGACCGATTGATTCCTCCCAATAGAGATCAAAGATTTGTATATGTGGGAAACTGAAGATAAACTTGAACCATGCACATGCTATTAATGGATGCACTAACAACATTTACATGTGAAGGTTACAGAGGTTTGAGGGCACCAGAGTTCATGTTTTCAAAATTATAGACTCACACTGTCCAATAATTAACAGTCACAGGCAACCGCTAGCTAATCTTAATCTAGATTGTGAACCAAAGATTGCTACTGAAGTAACAGCACTTCTAAAGATAACTGAGGAAGCAAGCGCAAGGAATTTGTATTAAGGCACCTCTAGTTGGTTTAAGTGAAGGCTGCAAAGATTAAGAAATTTAAGTGATGCATATCTCTGCGAGACAAAAATAGCCAGGACACTTCATGAGAGACCACAATGTGCATAGCATGGCCAGTGGCGTTTCTAGAGGGTGATATCTGCTAAGCCCCCCCCCCCACCCCCTTTACCATTACCTCATCCCCCACTATCTTCTGGAGATCACAAACATAAGAGAACTTTACCCACCTATATGGAAACTGTAAACTACCATGTTCGTGCTGAAAACCCAATAAAGACAGTCAAACTGAGAATCGAGAGTACTGAACCCCCAGTTCAGACTCTTACAGATCAAAGTAATAAGGAGGCGGTTCACTCTTGTAGCCGCTCTGACCCCAGGTGCATTTGTGTTAATAAAACGCAAAAAATCACTAGTCCATTGAAAAGTGATCTGCAAGAAAGGGGCATGGGAGGAATTAAAGAGGCAGACTTAAGATCAACATACAACGGGGGACTTGAATAGGAAATTAAAAGTGCAGAAATGTAACTGGCTGTTAAGAAACCACACTGAGCTTTAGCTACTGATGGGCGAGAAGACATTAAAAGCATATTCCAGGCTTTACTTTACTGTTTCGGTCAACTGTTTGGCAGAAAACCATACACTCACCCACGTCTAAATTTCCCCAGCTACAGAAGGATTTAGGAGCACTGTAAAAGCCCCAGGCTATTTTTCTCATTTAGCCCTCATTTACTGCTTCCATGATACATTCTAAACCACTAAGGTGCAAGAAATGTTATTGAAAATGTAAGTGATTACAATTTACCCAGTCTCTCTCGTGGTTAGATATTCTCTAATCCTTCCCTTAATCTCAGAAATATGGCTTGGAGGATGCCTTCTTGCCCATCGGGAACTATCAGAAAATGAATATCGGACTTTATAGCGTGGGTCTTCACCCAGCGTGGGTCTTCACCCTGCATGCCCCTGCCATGTGGGTGTTGCAATGTGTTGTAATACCACACAGAGCTTTACAACACATGTATACACCACATTGTAAAGTTGGCTGAGTATATAAACATACATTTCTTGGGGTATGTTTGGGAGGACCCCCTTCTCCAAGGCTCCTTTTAAAAATCCCATGACCTCCTTTACATATACCTGCCCATGGAACCCCAGACGACCCTCTACTCAGTCTCAAATCCACCTTGTGCCTCTTTATTCAAAGACACTACCTGCCCCTGTATCTCACACAGATTCCTTCCTTCTCTTTTTGCCACGATTACTCAGATACTCTTCATGTTTTGTGTTTATCTTTGGGTCAAAATGAGAAAAAATTAGTGCCAGTCCCCAAAAATAAGTGCCCCACCTGCAACCAATGACTCAAGTTAAACTGTTTTTACCTAAACCCTAAATTCACCTTTACCTCTTTAGGTTTAAATCTATTTTATTGAAAGAACACAGTCAATGGTACCAGCACTTAGCGCCTACAACCCAGCGTGTTACTGCGCAAGTATATCAGCAAAGCAGAAGTCAAAGCAGACATTTCAAACTTAAACACAGCATGCCACCTACAACCCATCCGGGCCGGCCGCGTCTGAAAAAGTGGGGAAGGGGAAAGGAACTGTCAGATATGAACAGATGCTAGCGAGCAAGACGCTCGAGATGCAAGAAGTCCCCGTCTCTGAAGAGATGACCCGCTAAGGCCGATAGGCTCGGAAAGTGCTCCATGTGTCAGTTGCAGTCTGAGTTTTCAAAAGGAACAAAAAACACTAAAAGGAATTCTATCCGGTAAACTATCCGAACTGTGCTTGCATCGGGCATGCAACTGAACAAACTACTCTTAGAAAGGCATTGCCAATCGCGGGCATGCGCCCTAGCAAGTCAACCACCCCCAGTCGAAGCAAAGGCCAATATACCCAGAAAAAAAAAAAAGGGGGGACCCCAAAGAACCCCCTCCATCCAATAACCCCCCCACCCTCCCCCATTCCATGTCCACCCTGTAGTATCCCCAGACCCCCTAATATGACTCCCTCACTCGTCTGTCCCTGGTGTATCTGCAAAGGCGCAATAAACGTAGATAACGTGGGCAGGTGACCTCACAAAATTCAGTAGCCAAAAGTGCCAGAAAAGGCTGCCACAACTCTATACTTGGGGCCCTCACCCGCCATGGTCAGCGTGAGTTTCTCCCTTTAGAGGACGTACCACAAGCGATACAGCCAACCCGTGAAGGTCAGGACGGTAGGGGTACGCCAATGAGTAAGGATGTTCTGTATCGCTGACCCCAGCACTATTGCCATTTGCAGACCTCTGTGTGATCGAAGCGGATAAGTCAGGGGATTGGGAAGACCAAGCAAGATATACGCTGGGAATCGAGGTAGCACGGTGTTAAAGTGGTTATCTACCTCAATCACCTGTGTCCAGTAGGGCTGAATAGGTTCACACTCCCACAATAAGTGCACCAGTGTACCAATATGGTCACACCCCCTCCAACACTGTGCCTCCCTCGTGTGGTCCATTGAAAGTTGACGTTCTGGAGTCAAGTACCAATAGGTTACCACTTTCGTGAGAGTCTCGGTGAGCCCCATATGGTAAGCGCAATGCCGAGCCCCATAATAAATACCCTCCCACTCCTTGTGGCTGAGTGACCAGCCTATCTCCCTCTCCCAACGAGCTCTGCCAGTGTTGTGAATGTGTGCAAGTCTAACCTGCCCTTTATCCTAAAGTTACGCTTACCTCAGTTTACCTGTACCCCTCCAAAAAAAACCTTACTCTGATTACCTTTACAAATCTCTTAAACCCACCCCCTTTTTAAAACCAATTACAATAACGTTATTAAAAAAATATATTTAAAAACATGCTTACCAGGGGAGTAAAATACTGTGCGGTAAAGGTAAACCCCATTAAAATACCTTACACTTGTGTACTTTCCCAACTGGTAAAGGTTACCAACGCTGAAAAAAAAAATGAATGTTTTGAGCAATTCGACTGATTGACCTAAAAAGGTCCGTGCCATTGCTCAGGCTACTATTGCATTCAGCACGGATTCATTGAATTACAACTATCATGTGGGGGGGTGGGGGGGGGGGGGGAGAAGAGAAGGAATGCAGCCTGTGCTGCTTCGAGATCTACTAATTCCAAAAACAATTTATAGTAATGCTGGGAAAGGTCATGGATGATCAGTCTCACCAATGGTCACAAAGGGACTCATTACATAGGACAGTTGGGCCTGCGAATTAGAGTGAGGTTCAATATAGTTTGAGGCATGAATTGCCCCAGCTTTCTTGCAATCTAATAACCAAAATAGCTCTTACTATGCTAAGAGGTGCAGATCGTTTTTATTTTTTAACTGGGCAGGTTTAATTTCACATCTGCTTATGCACCATTTATAGTGTTACTTGGTCCATTGTGGATTACACTAGCATATGAAGACCACTAATTTAACAGTCTGGACTTTAGAATTCTGAAGAACTTAAGATGACCATCTGCCCACATACTGACCTTGCACAAGGGTGGGCAGTGATTGAAGGGATAACTGGCAAACAGTAGGCCTTACAAACTTGCCATTTGGTTAATTACAAGGTGGATACAACAGGATGACTGGCCGATTACCATCTATCGGGGCTTGTAGCACATTCGGTAGAATTCCTGAAACTACAGACGAGAATCTTGAGGAATTGCGATCAAAAATTGTATGAACAGACTTTAGGAATGTCCACAGTTCTTTGGCAGCATAAGACGGAGGTCACTTCAAATATTCAATACACACCAAGGTCAATGGATAATAACAGCTTTTAATGAGCAAGGTTTATGGCTGAAAAGGAACCGTGCTCATGGAAGTTTAAATATACCAGAACTCCGACAATATGGCATGCCAAGAGGGGAAGGAAAAGCAGATTCCCATTACCAAATTGGGTTCAAACTTATTTATGCCCCACTCTGTATTTCAAAAACAAATGGACAGAATGCAGAACAATGCCATACATTCACCCCAGTACAGAGATCTGGGCCTAAAACCATCGTTTTTTGCTCACCATTCCAGGGTTATTGCAACTCCATTTCCATCTTACAGTTTGTAGTCTCCTTCATTTCACATTTTAACCTCAGAGCTACTGCACCAGAATTCGCCACAGTGAATTTTTCACTTTATCAAGTGCAGTGAGAAATAGAGTACTTCCTTCTACGTGGGATGGCAAGGAATTAGCCCACAATACCCCCTTTAAATTTCAGGGGTGGAGGAGGAGTGAAAGGAAGAAAAGGAAACAAGGATACGAGGTCACACCCCAATATCCTTTCAGAACCAGCTCAACTTGTTCTGCTGGCTGGTTATCATGCACCCCTGCATTCTTCAGCTATTCTAGGGACACCAGAGTCAGTCTCATTGACCCATGCTATCGGGCCTGGCAGTGAACCCAGCTAGAGTACCTCCTATGGGAAATTCAAGGAGGACGGGAAAGATTGGATTCATCGATCTGAAAGACATTAGTAAGGTTTGCCATCATCATTTGGAAGATTGTTTAGGATTACCCTCCAAGTACAGATGGTAGGCACCAGCAAGTTAGATTGCTCCATAGTCACTACTCAAAAGGATACTGAAATTCTCAGTCTACCATTACTACCCATTTTATCCATTTGTAATGCTGCACAAAGCATTTCTAGAAGTCTTCAAACATTTTTATCAGTTGGAATCACACCCATAATTGCTTGGCTCCAAATTAAATAATCTTCTCTAGAAGATAACTGCAACGGACAAAAAGCTATTGTGCAGTCAGTTTGCTACCATGACCATAATAGTAGCCATAGATTATGTACTTTTAAGTAAGTAAACAACTGACTGGTACCATTCTGGTGCACCAAATATCATTGAGTGGCACACTACTACCACCGTCACAGCATGACCCATTAGAAATGTGGAGCTAAAGGGGAAGAAATCAAATAAGGAAAAAAAATATAGGTCAGCATGTGCATAGTGCAGAGAATTTGAACAGAAAACGTATACCACGGAACACACGGAAAACTCACAAACTATGTAAGGGTTCAGACATGACCCCCCCCCCCCCCATCTCTTAAAATAGCGGTCTTTGTAGTTTAGTACGATACAGTTCACGTTCTATATACTCTGGAGTAGGGGTGGGCAGTAAACTCAGCTGGCAGAGTTTGGACACTCCACGCAGAGATCTACAAAATATCTGCCAACCACTGTGTACCCTGTACCCCTAGAAAAACTGCCTTCCCAATATCCACAAACTCTGCTGCGATCTTTGGGTTGAGGCAGTTTTGGGACTTTTTTTGCAAGCGAATGCGCTTGTTCTGGCAACACTGGTTCAGTCTCAGAATCAGGCCCTATGCGTGCAAACGTAACTGACCTGAAAAGAGGCACTGATCATACACTAGGAGCCACGGTTCTTTGCACTGGGAAAGACCAGGCTGCATGTGCCTGAAGAAATGTTAAGAGTGCGCATACAAGTCTGCATCACGTTACAGCTGCAGTCTGGAAAGTATTCCTTATTTCTAGTTTCCTTCCATAGCCCTTAACTTTGATTTGAGGAGTCAAATGAGAACTTAATGGGTGTTACATTTCAAATTTGCACCAGAATTCATTTCATAAAAGGGTCAAGAAATATTCGAAATTTCTTAGAGCAACAATAGTGCATTGTTTGTGTATACAGACTTGCAGGACGTAGTCAAGGGCTATACTGGCTGGTAAAGGTCCAGAACCAGAGTTATAGGACCTTTAACAACCGGTATAGCCGGAGCAAAAATGCAATAAGGCTGTTACAACATTTCACACAAAGGGTAAAATGTTCTTTTTAAAAAAAATGGGGGGGGGGGGGGGGAGGAAACATGAAGACAACATTGGAATGCTGGCACTCTGGACTTACACGTGCCATTGTAAACCCAGAGCTACTGCACTGTCTAATGGAACTCAACTTTTTAATGTTCTAACTATATAGACCAACAAACCTGCATGAGGTGTCCTAAATTTATATTTATGGCCTGGAACACACCTCCGTGATTCAATGCCATTTAGTATCTAGAAACTCATTTTGCTTAATATTTCAATGTAAGTTGCGTAACTTAATATACAACTCAAAGATACAAAGTAAGGTTTTTATTTATAAAAGCAGAAAGCAACATGGACTCCTCACAAATAATGGTGTTAGCGTATAACTAGGCATACTAGTGAGGCAAAGCAAAGCAAACTAATGTCAAAGCAATCATGCCACCAGTCCCCAGCTTGATTAACCACACCAGTTTTATATCACTTGAAATACTTCAGGGATATTTGTAAAATGTGTTGTGCATCTGACAAAGCAAATCTTTTCAAATTTCTCATTTGCAGCACACATAGAGATGTCAACATCTCGAATGAGAAAACGGAAATTAGCAATGCTGCTTAAATAGAGAACATTGTGCAGACAGTGCTTAGGTTCCATCAACAGATCTTTGATGTGGCCTTCTGAAAATCCCATTGGTCCACTGTATGGGGCTACGTGTTAATTGAGAAAGCAGAGTCACACCCACAACCCAGGTTAAGAGTTGCATCTTACTGACAACGCAACACGTTTATAGACAATAAGCACATATGATAAACTGAGCTAAGTGTGCAAACCAGGCCAAAGCCAGTCACAACTCCTGAGACGTAGGTACACTTCTTTGGATCTGTGCTTAGACGCCACCAATGTGTGAAAAATCGACATCACAAACTATCAGATGTAGCCAATAACGCAGCAGGATTAAAGCGGTGTGCATTCATTCGGGTCACTAGAGGCGCATAAAGTTAGGCCGCAGCAGGGAAACGAGGTGCTTAACATGCATAAGCAAGACACCAAGAAACGTAGCATTAATTTTTATGAAGCTAGGGTTCTCGGAAATGAAATTGAAGTCGTGATAGCGCCTACTTCCCCTACTAAACGGCAGTCGCAGGAGCATTCTTAGCAAAGTAAGCATTCCAGAATATTGCACTTAGAGGGATGTAGGACATGACACGAGGGTCATGACGTCTTTTGATGCCAATAGCATTTTGACTGAATGTAGAAGACATCTATCGGGATCAACCCTTCCCTCTGGAAGAGCACATTTGGGGTAGAGGACCCTGGATTAGGACAACTAGTAAATTACTGGTTCATAATGTATTAAAAAGTAGCGACTATCAGGAGATTCATTCTCCATTGTACAGAACTGGCTAAATAAAACCAAAAGGGAAAGCAAAGTTGATTTCGGGGCGGGACCCCCGCAAGTTTTGTATGAATCAAGGTTTGCTAAAGGCAGATTGTGAGGGTCACGGTAGGTCTACTTTCGCCTCAGGAGAACATCTTTCAATTAAACAGTCCAAGACGATCGCACACTCACGGTCAGAGGCTGTAGGGATGAAAGGACGGGGAGCTGTGCAAAAGGGCAGCTGATGCATTTCTGGAAGGATAGCCACTGCTGTCATTTTAGAGGCGGGGGGGGGGGGGGGCGGAGAAGACGGACGTTTTTGACAAAGGAGACGCGGTTTGTTTACAAACCCCAAGCGGGCGGCTAACCCAAATTCAAGGTCACGGCACTTCACACGTCTCGCACCACAATGACCCGTCCTCCATATCAGCGTCAAGGTCCTGACCCTTTGCTCACAGCTGTCACTCACACCGCATACTATGTGTCAAGAGCCGAACCATACAGAGGCGGTGAAGCAGCGCTGCACGAAGCCTGGTCAGGGGGCGGGGGGGGGGGGTGGAAGCCGTCCGTGGCACCAAATTAAAGAGCTCACAAATAATATAATACCACCACCACTACATCCACGCACAAACCAGCCATCCACGTTAGTGGCAGGTGTTCGCAGCAGGCGGGGGCATTCCGTAGACTCGCTCAAGGCGCCTTGCGACAGGCTCCCCAAATAAAACACCAACGATACCGGCCTGTTGACTTCGGACAGCCCAGGGGCCCGTCTATCTCTTTAGAGGTGAGGGGGCGGTGAGGGCGCGGATAGCTCCCCCAGCAGGGGCTGGGAAGCGTTGCGCCGCTGCTGGTTATCACAGGCAGCTGCTGCTCCTCAGGGGTGTGAATTGGGGCACCCTGCTTAGCGTCACTAGCTCAAGGGCCTCAGGTTCACCTGTATAGCTGTGTAAACATCCATTCTGGAGGTGGACACGACTTCCATAGGAAAAAAAGCCCCAAATGACACCTGGGGTGGGTGGGGTACGGTACAAGACGCCCAGATATGAAGAAGCCATCTCTGCTCACACACAACCCATTGCAGACCTGCAGCCACCGGCCCTGGGCTCTGCGTCGCCCCATGGAGCTCCAGCCACTGCATGGAATGTATTCCTTAACACGAAAGTCATCATCTGTAACAACCGGTTCCGGGGCCCCGCTGCCGTATACAGGTGTACTCACCCCACGCAGGCCGGTTGGCGGCCAGCAGCACCACCAGCAGCAGCAGCAGCACAGCGCCCAGACCTCCGCGCCGCAGCGACATCTCCGCAGCCAACAGCCCCTGCTCCAGGGGTTCAGCAGGTCCCACAACCCGATCCAGCGGTACAAATTCAGGCACGGGTCCAAACTGACTGATGCAAGCCCCAACCACGCACAGCCCGGCTTTGCTCCCAATCCACGGGGCTCGCTGAACCGGACGCCGCTGTCTCCGTGGTTGGGAAGGTGCAATAGGAAGCAATCCTTGAGGGCGCGCGCGCTCCTTATAGCGCTCTCCGGCGCCCCCTGCTGCTTGCGCGCGCCGCCGCTCTCACCAGACGCGCGCGCAGCTCAGCCGATCCCAATTCCCCCAGCCGAGCCTAGGTGCAATCAGAGAGCACGCGCTGCACGTGCGCCTGAGTGTCTGCCAGCGGCCGGTCGGCGTCAGGTGAGCGCCGTCTGCTCTTTGATGCAAGGCCCGAGGAAGGAGGTGGCGGGGAGCTGCGTGTTACGCACCTGCGCCGCCTGTCCGTTCTGTTCGACCCAAGGACAGCGCCAGGGTGCTCTTATACCAGTGTAACGCTTGTTGGCATCAGGCCGTCGTGCCCTGCGTTTTATGTGACTATCCGTTATGTGTTTTAAGAAAAACTCTCTGCTTTATCCACTTTAATGCAACGAGTGTGCCCGCATCCGATTTTCCATGCGAATTTTACAAGCGTGTTCACGTTGGATCTGATAACGTTTTCAGCTGTTTGAGTCTTCTGCTCTGTTGTGAATGCGAAAAGTACTTTTTTACCTTTTGTAGCGGGCAGCCCACAGTATGCGCAGAGCATGACAGTACATGCACCCTTCCCTTAAGTTATCCCCTCGCCAGCTCTTGTTGCTTGAGTCCCCGTGGTTCTCTTGCGTTGAATTTACGGATTGTAGTGTTCGCCTTGTGCTGTCATGCTCTGATCGAGACATACTGGGTCTGTCCCCTGGTGTTGATGTCTCTTGCTAAGTGTACTGGCTTTTAGTTTATTTATCTCTATATATTTATTGCCTTTTGTAGCGCCAGCTCCACTCAACGGGCTTTCAGAGCGCTGTACAGTGCATATTTAAAAATAAAAGCAACCATATAATACTGTGGTAGCAAATTAAACGATTGGTATTCATAAACACAGGAGGAATAACGCTGAAAGTCCATCAATCAATGAGTAGATTTGTAGAGCGCTGTCCAGTCATATAATGCAGAGAACCTGCAATCTTAACACAGTGGACAATAAACTTGAGAAAGAACATGGGAAATAAAGAATACAAAATATAAATCAAGTAAGGGAACAGGGTGAAGACAGACTCTCACAATTTCAGAAAAGTAAGTTAAAGAACGTCTCATCATAAAAGAATCGCTTGTGTCGTACCAGTGACATATATTATGCAATGGAGGAGTAAAGTGCAAATTGGACCCACCCGCGTGTCAGAGTGCTGCTCAATGCAACCTGATTTTAACACGTCAAACATGTTTTGACTGTAACATCATTCAGTCACAATAGGCTACTGTTATATGAAGACAGATAATGTTAAGAACAGGCTGATATTAATTTAAACATAATAAACAGGAGACTTGAGGAGTGCAATGATAATGACTAGTATTTTTGGTTTATAGTAATTCACTGCAGAGGGAAATAAAAATGCTAACTTCCCTCATCATGACCCAACCTCATTACCAATGATCTGCATAAAAAGACAACACTGAGGTGTGTCTGTGCCAGCCGAAGACCCCATTAAGATGAACAAGAAATATTTGCTGTGAAGAAGCACCCCAATAGGACACGGTTAAAATAAAACCAGTTTTTATTACAAACCAAAGTACGTATAGATTTATGTAATGGATCAGAGTGATCTATAAAAATAAACTGAATCAAAAGAGAAATGAACATATTCCAGTTTGTTTAACTATAGTGCATGTTTTTAAATCCACCATTTGTTCTCTCCTCTCGGCTATTTACGGGGTGCTTGTCAGGTCTTTTCCGCAGCACTATATTTTTGGGTGTCGTTTCCATGGTTGATATGAATGTTGTGTAGATTAGTTTCAGTTTGTCGAGGTCTAGGACAGACGGGCCAATGATAGTCCTAAAACACCTACTAATGTTCCAGTGAGTTAGGACAAGAAATGGCAGAAAGACTGAGAAAGAGAAATGAGATGGAGGAGAAGATCGCAACAGAGGAGAATAGACAGTGCTTAATTTGAGGCAGTTGTTTCCGTGCCCGGCACCGGCACTTAATTGGCAACATCGGCTCTTATGACAGTCTGCCACATGGTGGCACTGTTTATACAAATTAGAGATCAGCACAACAACAGTTGTTTATTAATTCAGTATGCATTAAAAATGGCTTACACCTGTCACCCAAGGCATTCATAGAGTCTTGGGGCCATGAAAAAAACGAAAACGTCACACTTGTAGGTGTATGATGGTTAATAGTTATATTGGTACTCTTAATGGCAGCACTGGCAGGGTAAATGGGTGATGGAAGCTCTAGGGGCCTCTTGATGAGCGCCGTGGCACTTATTTATTTACAACTTTAGCATGGAGAATAGAGACAGTAAATGGAAGGAGAAGAAGAGGGGATTAGGAGAGAAAGGAGAGGGGATTAAAGGCTAGAATAACCAAGGTGAAGGGGGTTAAGGGGAAAGATGAGACATGAGAAAAGAAGTTGCATAGGAGAACAGGGAAAACAGTAGAAGAGTGTTAAGAGATGAGTTTGGGGAAAAGCCTTGGCAGCGGAGAAGAACATTGTCACAGAGGCGAAAAGCAGACAAGAAAGGTACAGAGGAGAGGCTCTGACATAGCCCGTTCTCCGACTTCCCTTAAATATTGCAATAGTTGTTCACAGGTTCAAAGTTGTGCCTAGATCTCACACTGCTAAAATCCGGCTGGTGAGTGTTGTGGTGCTAAAAGGCAGTCTGTAGGCCTCCAACAGGGGTCCACTGCCTTCTTTTCTAATGTCCTTCAATTCTCTCTTTGGAAAGCTGGAATCACTTTCTTCTTGTATTAGACAATACAGAGTAAATATACCTAGGGACAAGGTCCTTCAAAGACACATTCTTAGTCACAGCACGGGTCACTAGCCACAGAGTACATATCTTTACTAGTGATCAAGTAAACGTTATCTATTAGGATAAAAATGGACAAGTGTCTTAGGGGATGTGGGTAGATTGAAACTTTCAATCATACTTTATGTGAATGCCCTAGGATTCATCCCTGCTGGTCTAGTTTTGAAACAAACATTAAGCGTATACTGTGCAGATCACTAGGGTATGGAGTTCAAATGTTGAAACTGGGGCATTTGAGAAGAACACAATTTGACAACATATCAAAAACAGTTTTGTATGCTTGGCGGTGCAAAGAAGTAACATAGGGCCTCAGATATCCGTGCTGGAGGTGTGTGTAAAAATAGAGATTGGTCTGTGAAGTCCGGAAGAGTAATTTATAGCACCCTCGATGCTCTCATAAGTTTAAGGAAGTGTGGAGTCACTGTCAAAAGATGCAACACTATTGACTGAATGGTCGGTGTAGAATTGATTAAGGAACCCTGGCGAGTGGGTTGAAAAGTAGAATTGAATTGTGTACTGTGAGACCGGCCTCGTGGCGTGGGCCCTCCCAACCAGCAAGCCACCCTGCAACCGCACCGATCCTCCATGTCACAGACTTCCGGCCACCATGGCCCAACATCCCGATGGCCGGCCAGGCCCCCAACACGCATGCCCGGCCGAGGGAGAGTGAAACCCCCCCAAGCCAGACCGAGAGGCGCCGACCCTGTCACACCTCTAGTCTCTTCCCCACGGGAGGTTTCGATCGACCACCAGGCCCCCGGTGAGCGGCCGCCTCGCCTGCTGGGTGTCTGGAGTCCCTCCCGGACCCACCTGAATAGATCAAAGGGCCGAACGACAGGAAGCTCCGACACATCGCCCCCCAGGCACTAAGACCCCTCTCGGCGAGGTCCCCGGACTTCAAAGAGGAGGGGAAGTATAACAAGGGGTGCGGAAGGGACGGAAGGCAGAGAAGACCTGGACTGACGAGAGCCTGCTGACCTGGTCGCGGCTCGATCGCTCCCCGAACCAAAGAACGCTACCCGAACTCTGAACCATCTGAGCCCTGCTGACGCTGTCGCGGCTCCCCGAACTCTGAACCATCTGAGCCCTGCTGACGCTGTCGCGGCTCCCCGAACTCTGAACCATCTGAGCCCTGCTGACGCTGTTGCGGCTCCCCGAACTCTGAACCATCTGAGCCCTGCTGAGGCTGTCGCGGCTCCCCGAACTCTGAACCATCTGAGCCCTGCTGACGCTGTCGCGGCTCCCCGAACTCTGAACCATCTGAGCCCTGCTGACGCTGTCGCGGCTCTCCGAACTCCGAACCACCTGTGCCTGCTGAGTGACTCGCGACCCCTCCTCCAAGAGAATCGGCAGAGACTGCCAAGAGAAGCAACATCCCCTCAGCTCGAGGATTGAGAACTGTGCGCCGGATACTCCGCAGAGACACTGACTCAAAGACTGTCCCGCTACCCCGAGATCACTGCCGTTTGTGACACTAATTCTGTACCTGCCTACTGGATCATAAAGATCCCCTACAACTAACGATAAAGTATACTATCTTACGAAGAACTACTGTGTGGTGTCCCTCTATTAGAAGAGAGTAAGCGCAGCGTGTGCGATCCTAGGTACGAGACCCTTCCAGGAAGGGCCTCCCCGCTCTTGCTCGGCCTAACTCTGGGAAAGGTGGGTCTCCGGGTGGTCAGGAACGCATTCCGCAGCCTTCCCGGGGAACGCTTTCCAACATTTGGTGGCAGGCGACGGGATCCGAGCCAACACCTAGAGATCGTGCAGTAAACGGCTGACGCACTACCAAGAAGAAATGGAAGGAGAAACCTCCCTAGGTGCCGCGGGTACCGACACGAGCACGATATTCCGAGAGGACCAGTTGGAATCTTATACACACCGAGAACTGAAACAATTTTGCAAAGACCTTGGAATCGCTACCACCGGACTAAGCACGAAAGAGGACTTCCAGGGAGCATTAAAAACCTGGGTCGGGGCAGGAGCCCCCCGGACACAAACAGAAGGAGAGCCGCCAAACGAACCACGAAGCACCCCGGGGAGGAACGGCGCCCCCGAGGGGGGCCTATCCCCAGAGGAGCTAGCGGACCGAGAAAGAGGTCGCAACCACGAACTAGAACTAGCCAAATTAAAAATCGAGGGAGAGCTAAAACTGGCCGAAAAGAAGCTGGCGGTAGAACAGTTACGCCTACAAGGAGAACTCGAGGAAAAGAAACGACAGAGAGAACACGAAGAAAGAAAACTCCAACTAGAGCACGAACGTAGCCTGAAAGAGATCGAGCTCAAGGCTTAGAATACAGAGGCCAGACCTTCGGAAACCCAACCCCTCTCCTCCGCCGTGGAACCAAAGGTCCACATCCCCAAGGGTGTGGTGAAGGAAAACTATAAGAACGACGACATCCAGCAATGGTTCAAGGCCTACGAAGTCGCCATGACCTCTCACCGAGTCCCGCAGAAAGACTGGGGGGCCGGGCTGTGGGGCCGGTTCCTGAGCGAGGGGAGAGATACCCTGCTGGACCTGCCCTCCACGGTGCTGAACTCCTACAGTCACATGAAAGAGGCCCTAGTAGCCAGATATGGGCTCACCCCTGAGATGTACCGGCAACGATTTAGAGACTGCAAGAAGATACCCGGTACCACCTGGGTGGAGTACGTGAACTTTTACAGCCGGGCCTTGGACGGGTGGATCAAGGACAGCAAGGTCTCCACCTTTGAGGAGCTGTTCGACCTAATCGCATGGGAACACTTGTCCGCCAATTGCTTTGTGGAGTTGCGCCAGCACCTCCTGGACAGCAAACTCACGGACCCTCGAAAACTGGCCGTCGAGGCTGACCGATGGGTAAACACCCGGGCCTCCCGGGGTCCCGTGGGAGACTACGGTCGCCACTGTCAGGGACCCCCCCGCCTGTGGGGCAGAGGGAATCAAGGCCGACCAAGAGAACTCCCGGGGGGACCCCAGCTCAGTCCCCCCAGAGGACAACCTCCGCCCTTTCCAGCTCCACCTCCGACCAGCACCGGGCCACCGGGGAGGTCGGGGCCCCGAGTAAGGATCACCTGTTTCCGCTGCCAACAGACCGGACACTATGCCAGCGACCCTCAATGTCCCATGTACCAACGACCCGCCACGACCACCCCGCCGGCTCGACAAATGGCCTCCGTAGCCCTGGGGGAAGAGATGGAAGACTCCGAAGAATGGGAACCAGCCGCCATGGCCTTGGTCTCCCTAGGGGACCGAGAGATGGTCCCCGGAACGTTCCTGCCCGCCAACATGAAGAAGTACCGACAGCAGGTGACGGTCAACGGTCACCGCGTCGAGGGCCTCCGAGACACGGGGGCGAGTGTCACGGCGGTTCACTGTCACCTGGTCTCCGAAGATCAGATCCTGCCCGACGCCTTATCTCCAGTCATATCGTCAGACAATTCCGAGAGCCTATGCCGGATGGCCCTAGTTCCCTTCGAATGGGGGGGAGTCACCGGCAAGTTGAAGGTGGCAGTCCGAACCTCCCAGCCCGTAGATTGCCTCCTGGGCAACGACCTTGAGAATTCCCCGTGGGGACAAGTGGAACGAAGAGCCCATCTCGAGATGATGGGCCTACCCGAATGGGTATGCGCCACCACGCGCTCGATGACTCTCAGATTGCCTTCCTCCGAGGGAGGGGAGGCCAGGCCGCTAAACACCGCCACCATCCCCGAGGTCCGGGATGCACCCCTCAAGCCCGACGACCCCCTTCCGGATGAAGCGACCGTTCCCAACGAGGGGTCCGTGCCTTCCGACCCCAAACCCCTGACCGAGCTCGGGGACCTGCCAGAAATGGCTCAGTGGCACTGCGAGGGAGGCCCCTCCCGAGAAGAATTCTGCCAAGAACAATCCACCTGCCCCTCTCTCATTGGACCCCGACAGCAGGCCGAGGCCCAAGCAGCAGGCGACCGGACCGGCAACCACTGGGTATACTGGGAAAACGGCCTTCTGTACAGCGAACAGAAGTCGGCCGAGGTGGGCTCGGCCCGAGTACTGGTGGTACCCCTGCGCTTCCGAAGTCTCCTCCTGGGCCTAGCCCATGATGTACCCCTGGCCGGACACTTAGGTCAAGACAAGACCTACCAGCGACTCGTCATCCACTTCTATTGGCCCAAGATGCGAGCGAATGTGGAGGCCCACTGTAAGTCCTGCCTCACGTGCCAGGCCAGCGGAAAGAGTGGTGGGAAGCGCAAGGCTCCGCTACAACCCTTCCCCGTCGTCAGTACCCCTTTTGAGCGGGTAGGAATCGACATCGTGGGACCCCTGGACCCCAAGACCGCCCAGGGCCACCGGTTCATCCTCGTCCTGGTGGACCATGCCACCCGCTACCCCGAAGCCATCCCCCTCCGTACCGTGACAGCCCCCGTGGTGGGCCGGGCCTTGATGGGGATCTTCTCCCGCGTGGGGTTCCCCAGCGAAGTTGTGAGTGATCGGGGCACGAACTTTATCTCCAAATACATGAGGTCCCTATGGCAGCAGTGCGGAGTATCGTACAAGTTCACCACCCCATACCACCCCCAAGGGAATGGCCTAGTCGAGTGATTTAACAGGACACTGAAAGGAATGATCATGGGCCTCGAAGAACCTCTACGCCGGAGATGGGACGTCCTCCTTCCATGCCTCCTGTTCGCCTACCGAGAGGTCCCACAAAAATCCCTGGGGTTCAGCCCATTCGAACTGCTATACGGACACCCCGTCCGGGGACCCCTGAGCCTGGTCAAGGAGGGTTGGGAAACGACTCTCCAGGGGACCCCTTCGGATGTGTTCCGATACATCTTGGCGCTCCGCAACCAGACCCGGAAATTCCGAGAACTCGCAGAGGCGAACCTTGAGGCGAGCCAGGAAGAGATGAGGCGCTGGTATGACCAGAAAGCTACCCTGGTCGAGTTTCAGCCGGGCCAACAAGTCTGGGTCATGGCCCCGGTGAGACCCTGCGCCCTCCAAGATAAATGGACTGGACCCTTCAAAGTGGTCGAGCGGAAGAGCCAAGTCACCTATCTCGTCGATGTACAGTCCCCGCGGAACCCCCTCCGGGTCCTCCACGTGAACCGCCTCAAACCCCACTTTGTGAGGACGGAGTTGAGCTTACTCCTGGCCACCGACGATGGGGCCGAAGAAGACACCAAGCCCCTCCCAGACCCCCTGGGGGCGAAAGAGACCGATGGTTCCGTGGATGGGGGTGAGACTGTCAACCGCCCTCACAGCCCAGCAGTCCGACGACTGCCGCCAGCTACTAAGGCAGTTCGCGAACCTCTTCTCCCTAACCCCTGGGGTCACCGACTGGTGTGTCCACGACGTGAACACCGGCGACAGACCGCCAGTAAGACACCGGGCCTACCGGGTCCCTGATCGGGTCCGAACCTGCATCCAGACCGAGGTAGCGAAGATGTTGGCCCTCGGGGTGATTGAACCCTCCAACAGCCCCTGGGCCAGCCCGGTAGTCCTGGTTCCGAAAGCGGCTGCCCCTGGTGTCGCCCGCGAGCTGAGGTTTTGCGTGGACTACCGAGGGCTCAATGCGGTCACCCGAGCGGACGCTCACCCTATCCACCGCGCAGACGAGCTCATCGACCGCCTCGGGGCCGCTCGCTACCTTAGCACCTTCGACCTAACTTGTGGATACTGGCAGATTGCCCTCACCGAGGAAGCCAAGGAGCGCTCCACCTTCTCCACCCCGGATGGGCACTACCGCTTTAGGGTGATGCCGTTTGGAATGAAGAATGCCCCGGCCACCTTCCAGCGGCTGGTGAACAGGGTCCTGTCCGGACTAGAGGGGTTCAGCGCGGCGTACCTCGACGATATAGCGGTATTCAGCTCCCAATGGACCGAGCACCTCCAGCACCTCCGACAAGTCCTGCAGGCTCTGCGCCAGGCCGAACTCACCATCAAAACCAGCAAATGTCAAATTGGGCACGGCTCCGTGACCTATCTGGGGCACCAGGTGGGAAGCGGACAGGTCGCCCCCCTCCAGCCAAAGATCGACGCCATCTTGTCCTGGGAACCCCCAACGACCCAAACGGAAGTCCGGGCCTTCCTGGGCCTCACCGGTTACTACCGGAGGTTTATTAAGAACTATGGCAGCATCGCAGGCCCCCTCACTGAGCTAACCTCCAAAAAACACCCGAAGAAAATACAATGGACTCCCCCATGCCAGGACGCGTTCGAGGCCCTAAAAACTGCTATATGTACTGCTCCGGTGCTTAAGGCCCCCGACTACACCCAGGAGTTTGTGGTCCAGACGGACGCCTCGGAACTCGGCATCGGCGCAGTCCTCTCACAGTTCAACGACAAGGGTGAAGACCAGCCCGTAGCCTTCATCAGCCGAAGGTTGCTGCCCCGAGAACAGCGGTGGAGCACAATTGAAAGAGAGACCTTCGCAGTAGTCTGGGCCCTCAAAAAGCTACGGCCCTACCTGTTCGGAACACACTTCCGAGTGCAAACCGACCACCGACCCTTGCGGTGGTTGATGCAGATGCGAGGGGAAAACCCCAAACTGCTACGCTGGTCCATCTCCCTCCAGGGGATGGACTTCACTGTGGAACATCGCCCCGGGACGGACCACGCCAACGCGGACAGTCTGTCCCGATTCTTCCGCTTCGGCGAGGAGAACCCCCAAGTGGATGGGTAGTTCTCCCCGCCTTTCAGCTGGGGGGGGCTCGTGTGAGACTGGCCTCGTGGCGTGGGCCCTCCCAACCAGCAAGCCACCCTGCAACCGCACCGATCCTCCCTGTCACAGACTTCCGGCCACCATGGCCCAACATCCCGATGGCCGGCCAGGCCCCCAACACGCATGCCCGGCCGAGGGAGAGTGAAACCCCCCCAAGCCAGACCGAGAGGCGCCGACCCTGTCACACCTCTAGTCTCTTCCCCAAGGGAGGTTTCGATCGACCACCAGGCCCCCGGTGAGCGGCCGCCTCGCCTGCTGGGCGTCTGGAGTCCCTCCCGGACCCACCTGAATAGATCAAAGGGCCGAACGACAGGAAGCTCCGACACACCGCCCCCCAGGCACCAAGACCCCTCTCGGCGAGGTCCCCGGACTTCAAAGAGGAGGGGAAGTATAACAAGGGGTGCGGAAGGGACGGGAGGCAGAGAAGACCTGGACTGACGAGAGCCTGCTGACCTGGTCGCGGCTCGATCGCTCCCCGGACCAAAGAACGCTACCCGAACTCTGAACCATCTGAGCCCTGCTGACGCTGTCGCGGCTCCCCGAACTCTGAACCATCTGAGCCCTGCTGACGCTGTCGCGGCTCCCCGAACTCTGAACCATGTGAGCCCTGCTGACGCTGTCGCGGCTCCCCGAACTCTGAACCATCTGAGCCCTGCTGACGCTGTCGCGGCTCCCCGAACTCTGAACCATCTGAGCCCTGCTGACGCTGTCGCGGCTCCCCGAACTCCGAACCGCCTGTGCCTGCTGAGTGACTCGCGGCCCCCTCCTCCAAGAGAATCGGCAGAGACTGCCAAGAGAAGCAACATCCCCTCAGCTCGAGGATTGAGAGCTGTGCGCCGGATACTCCGCAGAGACACTGACTCAAAGACTGTCCCGCTACTCCGAGATCACTGCCATTTGTGACACTAATTCTGTACCTGCCTTCTGGATCATAAAGATCCCCTACAACTAACGATAAAGTATACTGTCTTACGAAGAACTACTGTGTGGTGTCCCTCTATTAGAAGAGAGTAAACGCAGCGTGTGCGATCCTAGGTACGAGACCCTTCCAGGAAGGGCCTCCCCGCTCTTGCTCGGCCTAACTCTGGGAAAGGTGGGTCTCCGGGTGGTCAGGAACGCATTCCGCAGCCTTCCCGGGGAACGCTTTCCAACATGTACCAAAGACCAGACTGTTGCTGTTGTGTTGAACGGTAAAAAATGTATTGTTAAGTTAGCCTCTACTCCTCTTCCATTTTGTCTACCAGCCCCCATTTTTGTGTTTCTGTGGGGACTTTCATAAAGTCAGAAGTCACATGTTCACTGAAAGCTGATCATACTGATAATGCTCGCGTGTCAGAGTAAGCAGCCCTGCCTGCCAAAGGGCCAAAGTGCACAGATGTCTCATCTGTTAGCCCACCAACGCCTGTAACCTCCCTTTCCTATCGACAACGATGACGTGGGTAGGGGTTTATAAGGATTCAACAGTTCAGCATGTAAGCATTATGTAACAATGACAAAGTGGTTTCAATGTGTTTGACGAGACACCGAAAAGTATAAATGCCATGTTTGAACTTGTACTTGATAGCCCCTTCCCTCAGGCACATGCAGTGTCCGAGTAATGAGACTCATCTCATGAGATGTAATAAACCTGTGTTTTGTTCCACTCCAGTGTCGATCCTCATTTAGTGAACCCGTAGACAAAAGGGTGTCCCTGCAACAGTGAGACAGATAAGATATCTTACTTCTACAATTGGCGCCGGCAAAGTGGGGCCCCATTGAAAGACACAGATGGACCAGAAGGAGGTTGTTTCGACAGGACAGAAACACTAAGGGGGCGCCCCGTAGACTGGGACTTGCTCTCGCGGCCAAGGTGATTTTCAGCTTATCGACCTGACCTTTGTGGTGGCTGTGTGTCTCAACTGGGGCTCTTCGATTGGCATTTTGGAGGTGATCTACTGATCAGAGGCTCGGCAGGTGGGAGTTGGAGTACTGCGATCAGGTAATATCGAATTGGTTGTCTTTTTCGGGTCTTTTGTTAGTAAAAAGTCATTTGCAAATGTCTTTGACAGGTAATGTGAGAATTTTTGCTCAACCTTTGGTTTTGGTATAAGAGTCTCTTAACGCTATTGTTAAGAAGTATTTGGTAAACATGCCTATTTTGAGCACACTTCGTGCATTATGTTGTTGTTGCAACACAAATAGTATTTTGAAAGAAAGACAGCCAGGGCCTCTAGAAGGCACTCTGAATTATGAAATGTACATTAAATATGGTATTTCTTCCATACTGTTTAGCACATTGTGGAAAAAATATATGAAAGCAGATGCCAGTTTACAGTGGCCACTTAAATGGTACCTTTGATTTAAATAAACTGCAATATGTAGAAGAGCAGCTTTGTAAGAGAAAAAGTAGGCATAGTATGTTTGATGCCATAGGGTTATGGGGAAAACACATTAAACAGATACAGATTAAAGAAGAAAAGGATAGGAAGAAATTTGAAGAACAGACTATTGTACAGAAAATTAAAGAATTACAATTAAAAGCACAAGAAGAGAGTGTAGAAAGTGATGAGAGAAGGGTTAGTCTTTAAATGCAAAATGTATATGTGACTAGGGACCTCCCTGGTTTCCTGAAGGCCGTGGCAACAACTACCATTTCAATCAGACAATCAGCAGGACTTGTACTGGATCATAAATTGACGTTTTATTTTATCCCAATTCAGTTGGTGTATTATTGAATCAAACTAAGACACAACATTTGATGAGAGCTCGTCTTACCGAATACAAACTCACTTTGTTAGCACCACACATTACACTTAAACGCTGCCTGACATTGAATCCAGCTACTTTGTTGCTATTGCCCTCTGAGCAGTCCAGTGATATACATGATTGTATTTTTACAACTGAAGAACTAACAAAGGGTCGAGTGGACCTGACTGACATGCCCCTGCCTGATGCTCAGGGTGAATTGTATGTAGATGGATCTTGTTTTAAGCTACCCAATGGCACCATGACTGAAGCTTATGCTATTACTACTCTGGATACAATTGTGGAGACAGCATGGAGAGTTAGTTAAAAATTTGCTGACTGCATCAACGTTACCAAGGTGAGTGGCTATTGTCAAGTGTAGTGTGCACCAGAAAGTAGTAGATGATGTTAATGATCAGATTCATGATGAGGATGTACATTTTAAAATGGCCCAACAAGAGACAGCTATAGCAGAAAAGATAGTTGAAAAATTACATTATGATTTGAAAGAAATAATAAACACAGAAGTAGGGGAGTTCACAGAGAAAGATGTCAGATTAATAAAACATGACATGTCTTATTCAAATTAGAACCAGATGACGTGTTCAAGAACACCATCAGTTGCAGAAATTTTACTAATAATTGGAGATAAACTCAGTAAAGGATTTTTGATGGAATTGATTTGAAGTTTATGTAACTTTCTGATCAGAGGTTCACAGAAACTAAATGAAAAGAACAGAATAATGCAGGAGAGTAGAAGTATAACTTTTCTAGGTTGTCCTATGGTATTGAATCCAGCCAATATATTTTTTCACATTCCATGTGCTGAAGAATGGCTTACTGTTATTGGTAGTTCATGTCACAGTGCTACTGCATGAGAATAGTCAGGAATACTGTCAAAAAGAAGATGAATGTCTGGGACACATAATTGGAAAAGGAGCTAGAAAGGTAACCAGAGAGAGTGGAAATAATTCACCAGATGACTCCACCTCAAATTCAGAAATAAGTCAGGCTGGTTTTTTGGGTTGCCTGTTGTAGTGAGTGGTTACCAAACTTTTCCCTAGTGGCTAAGCCTTTACTGAAGCTGACACACAAGGATGTGTCTGATCCGCTTCCATTGGACAACAATTGCATAAAAGCATTCCTAGAGTTGAAAGAGAAAAAGTGTTGCGCCCCGGGACTAGGAGTGCAAGTTTATTTAAAAGAAAATACACCAATTTGCAGTGAGAGGGAGGGCTGCACTCTCTCAATGCCTGTTCAAACACATGAATGGGTTCAAAGGTCTGTGACGTATTTACCAATGACCCTTGACCCCAACGTCAGAGAAATGCCCAGCTGCTTTAATTTAGTAGCTATGGTAAATATCAGTCACAAAAAGAGTGAGAAAATAATGCCTTCCTTTGTAAAGTTGTTTTGGGATAATACTGTGACTAAGAAATGTCTGAATTCAAATGAATTGAGCTTACAGCCCAAAAATCAAATTGTTTGTAATGAAACTGAATCTGAATGTCTAGGTGTCATGAATCTATGCGTAACGCCAAGGTTAGACTTTAAGGATGAACGTCTGATTGAGCCCAACAATGTCCATTTTGTAGATTGCCCAGGTTTGAAAGGTAACAATGACGGATTAGGAGCAGCACACGCTGTGCTCCCTATATGTTATATTGTCAAAGCTTCATGGCTTTCAGTAGTTACATCAGCCCAAAATTCGAAATTGATGGCCCTTACCATAACATGCAGTATAACTGCCTAAATGGGAGTCATTATTTTCATGGGAGAGACAAATGATAATTTAGTTGTACAATATTGTGTCCTGTTAGCATATGCATTAATTGGCATTTTAACAGGTACATTTGAAAAGGATACTGTTTATTTAATGCTGACACTTGTGAAGAACTAAAAGAGGTACCAGAAAATATTTTATAAGCAGAACAACAAGGTTGTATCAGAACAGAACATGAGAAAAATGACAACTGTATAGTACCAAATGTGTTATTGCAAAAACTGATGCAAAAACTGATGCCCATGTATAGATTGCCAGTTTCTCTGAAATAAGATCATAATGAGGTCTCAAAGATGATGTGTGCAGAACCACAGATTGAACAAATATTGGATTGTAGCTATCTGCCTGAAGTTTCAAGCACAGTAAAGCAACACAAAGACAGCACAGATTTACAATTTGCAAAAGACTGTGTTTCAGCATCACTGAAGTGGCTTGAATATGCACTTGTAAAAATCACTGATGAAAAGACTAGCCATTGCTGTGAAGGTCTGGCTGATGTGGAGCGTGCAGTTTCTCACCAGATTGCAGCGGCTACACAGGTCTGCATAAAGGTTGGTGCCAAAACTTTGATCTGAGAGATGCTGTGAAATGGAAAGGCCTTTTCTAAATGATCCTGGCAAAGACTGTTGTGATATGTGGTGGCCTTCCAAATTGGGTATATGCCTCTCACACACTATGGTCTATTGCCCCCCTGATAAAACAGTTCCTCTTCAAAAAAAGATGCCAGCAGTGGTCAAAAGCCAACAGAAGAGGGTCGGTCAAGCTGTAAGGGAACACACACAGTCTGAAGCAGCATTAAAGCAAACTGTGCTGGAAAAGCAAAAAGTGAAAACAGACTCAGATGAAAGTGGTGTCAAAGAGGTGAATGAGTCAGGTCCAGCCTCTGAAGGAAAAAATAGTGCTGTGGGCCTACCAGTGGAGGAAGAAAAAAAGCTGCCTGAAAGAGTATCCAAAATGTCTGCAGTGATCCCTTGAAAAATCATTTGCACCCATAGCTGAAACGTCTGAAACTGATCAAAGTGAAAATAAAAGTGAAAAGCTTGGACTGAAAACGTGCAAAGGATTGATGGTGCTCTGTCAGAGTTTCTCAGCACCTGAGTGGTCAAATTGCATGAAAAAAAATACAGAATGCCACATTGAATGAACTGTGTAATGCAAAGTTTGAACTGTATGAGCCACCCTGATGGCAAGCTGATAACAAAGAGTCAAGAAATGCTGAAATAAATAACTGAGAACTGTCAAGAGCTGAAGAGAAAAGAATCTTTGAATGGAAAGAAGAAGATTTGTGGTGCAGAAAACTGCTGATACTATCCTTGTGTACATTACTTTGCTCTGCCCAGGGTTGGAAATAGAATCTGAACTTTCCACCAGTTGGCCCAGAAATATTTCTTGAAAAAAAAGCAATCTATTTAACCATCCTTCAGGCTGTAGGGGATAAACTTGTGGACAATCATTCTTGAATAATTGCTATATTTACTTTTTTTATTACTATGGTTTTATTGAACTGCAAGTCTTCAACAATTTTTGTTTTTTTTAGCTTGGACTTTGATTGAGGTGAAAATGCTGTTTGATTGTTTCAAATGTTTGCTTTCTTTCTGAAATTCCCCACTGACTGATATATGCATTGGACATAAACTATAGACATTTTTTAAAAAGAACATTTTTGTGCAGCGTTTTTAAGAGACAATACAGTTAAAGACATTGTTGATTTTTGGATGCCAAACATTGAGGAAGAACGCCCGGATATTCAACACCCTACGTCAAGAGAGACTAAACATAAATGGACATTCATTTATTTGGCAGCAAGTTTATTTAGTGTTATGAGTATTTGTGTAATAGCTTGGTTCCTACATGTGAAATTTCCTATGCATACACTTGTATGCCCAACACCTACATCGCCTGAACATTATTATTTTACTCTTTCACTGTTAGATGAGAAACATAGGTTTTCTTACCAGGACAATTCATTTTTTCGAATGTTGCATTATACGCATAGTATTGCTAATATTTCTGATTGTTGGGTTTGTGGATTGTTGCCTGCACACCAAGAAAAAGGGGGAACGCCTTTCATACCACTCCCATTCTCACACAATGGCTCTTGCACGGCTTGGTTTGGAGTTTTATGGGCAGAACATGTTAGTAAGATTTTTACCTTTGATACAGGAGATTTTAATAAACAGCTAAATATAGCATGTTATCCAGATGATGATGGTAACCCTCAGGCAAAAGGATCAGATTTAGAAGTGGAGGAATATGGTGGTCATGGTGATTATATCACTAAGTATGTTAATTTGTTCTCTTTTATGCTTTCTGTACTCATGAAGTTTTATGTATCTGGAATATATATTTTTTATTATTTAATTAGACGAAATGTGTTTAGTAGAGTCTAAAAGGAGGGAATGTTGAAAGGTACAAAATGTATTCTGTTAAGTTGGCCTCTACTTCCATTTTGTCTACCAGCCCCCACTTTTGTGTTTCTGTGGGGACTTTC
Organism: Triturus cristatus; assembly: GCF_964204655.1. Classification (NCBI taxonomy): domain Eukaryota; kingdom Metazoa; phylum Chordata; class Amphibia; order Caudata; family Salamandridae; genus Triturus; species Triturus cristatus. The sequence goes on from NC_140581.1 coordinate 849,727,931, forward strand.
ATAAATTTAACACTAAAGGAACTGGGGGTCTTACAGTGAATACATATATATAAGGGTGTATATATGTGTCAGCGTGTATTAAAAACTGCCGGAAACAGAAGTGAAAAAACAGAATATCATAAAGAGACAACAAGAGCAAAGCAAAGAAAAGTGGGACCCTTGAGCAGAGTTTGGATCACCATCAATTGTCTATGTGATCAATCCTATCATATGGTCATCCATCCTAATGAAAGATATGTCTCTTGATCATCGAGACTATCTTCTAAGGAAAAAGCTCTCTCAATCGGATCAACCGAGAAGCAACAGATGGACAAGAGAGAAAAGATCGTATATAGCTAATTATTAGTCAATTGAGGAATTAATGCAGTGCTCAGAAAAGAAAAGGTGGCGTGCTAAAATAGGGTTATGAGGAAAAAATACTATTTAATGAAAGAAAAAGAAAACCTCATACCCTTAATAAAAAACAACAGTGCAATAAGCAGTGTTCAACAAATAACTGCTATTTATCCAGGTCGAAATGTTTCAGTCATGCGGGAAACAATTTTTACCCAAGGCTTTCTTCAGGACCTCAGTTGTCAACTCTTTGCTACTGCATACATGTGATAAGAAAAGAAAAATAAATATGTTTATATTGCTCTTAACAGGTTGGAATTAATACAACCTTAATCAGATCCTCCGCCTCAAAAGGATGCAGTGGGCATCTGTGGAAAAACGTATGAACCAACATATTCTTACTCTTGTAATCTCAAAAATAACATCTCAAGAAACACTACTATAGGGCAGTTGGCGGAATCGCCCTGGAACCTTACTCAGGAAAACGAGGCCCCGCTCTAGAAGGGAGAACAATTACTATTGTGGTCAATCCTATTTACCAAAACGAGGATACTTTTCATCCCCTATATGGTGCTAGTCAACAATGGCCCCTATATGATGCTAGTCAACAATGGGTGCTGTAGCATTGTTGACTAGCACCATATAGGGGATGAAAAGTATCCTCGTTTTGGTAAATAGGATTGACCACAATAGTAATTGTTCTCCCTTCTAGAGCGGGGCCTCGTTTTCCTGAGTAAGGTTCCAGGCGAGGTGAGGTCCAGCCCTCAATCAACTAGGGTGAGCATCAATATAGAATTGTTGTATTGAGAAGAGGACAGGGGCTACTATAGGGCAGTTGGCGAAATCGCCCCTGTCCTCTTCTCAATACAACAATTCTATATTGATGCTCACCCTTGTTGATCGAGGGCTGGACCTCACCTCGCCTGGAACCTTACTCAGGAAAACGAGGCCCCGCTCTAGAAGGTGCTAGTCAACAATGCTACAGCACCCATTGTTGACTAGCACCATATAGGGGCCATTGTTGACTAGCACCATATAGGGGATGAAAAGTATCCTCGTTTTGGTAAATAGGATTGACCACAATAGTAATTGTTCTCCCTTCTAGAGCGGGGCCTCGTTTTCCTGAGTAAGGTTCCAGGGCGATTCCGCCAACTGCCCTATAGTAGTGTTTCTTGAGATGTTATTTTTGAGATTACAAGAGTAAGAATATGTTGGTTCATACGTTTTTCCACAGATGCCCACTGCATCCTTTTGAGGCGGAGGATCTGATTAAGGTTGTATTAATTCCAACCTGTTAAGAGCAATATAAACATATTTATTTTTCTTTTCTTATCACATGTATGCAGTAGCAAAGAGTTGACAACTGAGGTCCTGAAGAAAGCCTTGGGTAAAAATTGTTTCCCGCATGGCTGAAACATGTCGACCTGGATAAATAGCAGTTATTTGTTGAACACTGCTTATTGCACTGTTGTTTTTATTAAGGGTATGAGGTTTTCTTTTTCTTTCATTAAATAGATATTTTTTCCTCATAACCCTATTTTAGCACGCCACCTTTTCTTTTCTGAGCACTGCATTAATTCCTCAATTGACTAATAATTAGCTATATACGATCTTTTCTCTCTTGTCCATCTGTTGCTTCTCGGTTGATCCGATTGAGAGAGCTTTTTCCTTAGAAGATAGTCTCGATTATCAAGGGACATATCTTTCATTAGGATGGATGACCAGATGATAGGATTGATCACATAGACAATTGATGGTGATCCAAACTCTGCTCAAGGGTCCCACTTTTCTTTGCTTTGCTCTTGTTGTCTCTTTATGATATTCTGTTTTTGCACTTCTGTTTCCGGCAGTTTTTGATACACGCTGACATATATATACACCCATATATATATGTATTCACTGTAAGACCCCCAGTTCCTTTAGTGTTTAATATTGTAGAAGTTGGGGAATAGAACTGTGGCAGGTCGTAAAACTTTTTTCCCTTAGACCCTATTGTACACTTGTTGTTTGGTTTAGGACTTTCATAAAGGCAGAAGTTACGTGTTCACTGAAAGCTGGTCATACTGATAATGCTTGCATGTCAGAGTAAGCAGCCCTGCCCTGCCAAAGGGCCAAAGTGCACAGAGGTCTAATCTGTTAGCCCACCAACGCCTGTAACCTCCCTTGCCTATCTACAAAGATGATGTGGGTAGGGGTTTATCAGGATTCAACAGTTCAACATCTAAGGATTATGTAACAATGACAAAGTAGATGTGTAAGGGGTAGTGTAAGCATTATGTAACAATGACAAAGTGGTTTCAATGTGTTTCACGAGGCACCGAAAAGTATACATGCCATGTTTGAACTTGTACTTGTTAGCCCCCTCCCTCCGGCACTTGCAGCGTCTGAGTGATGAGACTCATCTAATGAGATGTAATAAACCTGTGTTCTGTTCCACTCCAGTGTCGAACCTTATTTAGTGAACCCGTAGACAAAAGGGTGTCCCTGCACCAGTGAGACAGATAAGATATCTCACTTATACAGTCGTTAAAGATTTTTGTGCATTTGTGTTTTCGTGCATCATTAACAATATGCAGAACATGATTTTACATTTGATTCTACATGTGCACACTGATATTGTGCTGATTACTTTAAACCAAGTTCCCTATGACAAACATAATTGTGTTTTCCTGACTTTTGTTAACTAGGCCTCAGTTAGGGCCTAGCAGCCATCTTGCTTAAAATGGATGCTTCCCCTGCACATTTCACTGTTGTTAGTTCTGCAGCACACAGTCAATCAGAATCATGTTTGTTTATGCTGTACCAGACGAATTCCAGTCACACAACTGTATCTTTCCTTCAAGGTCCTTCCGCTAGCTCACTGTACCCTATTTATTCACAATAACCTGCTGTTTGTTATTTATGTATTTACTTTGGTCCACCATCTTCAGATGGCATTAGCATAGAGTGGGCAGAATCAATATTTACGTAGTGGGATAGTGCTTAGGTGCTAAGGAAATTATGACACTTGATAAAATTATGCCCTGATTTTCAAAGAATGTAACATTTTTCATCATACCATAATGATTATGAAGTTTTCATGATTTAATATGCAAAAATAGTGTTTATAAACCTTCAGTTTTGGGGGTGAGCCAGGAGACTTTCCTGAAAACTTCGATGCTATAAGGACATTGTCCATCTCTTTCGATTTCGCTGCCCAATTGGGTCATAGAATAGTTTTGATTTTGCACTTCTTTGTAATGTTCTATTGGCTGAGAGTCTTCATGGCATTGACTAAGCACCGTACTTCATTTGAATTTTTGTAATAAATCTTTTAAACTATTCCGCTAATTTAGAACTTTGATATTGATTTGGGCCCTTTTATTTAATCAATTCTATTTTTGACTATTCTGTTGGGAGGGGCCTTACCTTGGGGATTCATTGCCTCATGAAATTGAGGTTTAACACTTCTTCCGATTCCTTAAACTGTGGGCATTCTGTTGAGGTAATATTTGGGGCATCAAAACTTTGGGGATTCCCTAATTCCACACGGTGTTGGAATGGTTCAAGAATATCATAGTCAGAATATTGTCTGATATAAATATCTTACCCTATATCATTTATATTTGGAGCTAATAGTAAGTAATCTACTCCCAATGGGATTATATATTTTTAAACAATATTTACAACATGATATTTATGTCGGATGACATTTCTAACTACGATATTCTTACAACTGATGTTTTGCATTGATGGGATGGTGCAAAAGTTAGCGATTGTTCTGTGTGCGAAGTGGGATGTTATTCCAATGACATACTGAGCTCTCACAGAGCCTCTCACTTTGAACTGGCGATAACGATTGAGGTGTGCGAGGGAACCAAAATAGGAGGAGCTGTTGATCAGTATTTTCAGGTGTACTAAGGATTGGCGGGTGTTAGACCTGTCCTCCTTAGGACTCTGAGCACTTTACCAATGCTGACCAGTGCTAAAATGCATGTGTTTGTCCCCTAAACATTGTAACATTGTTGTATACACAGATGGCATATTTAGTTTACTTATAAGTCCCATGCAAAATTTTATACCGTATGTCCAGGGCCTGTAACCTAAATGCTACTAGTGGACCTGCAGCACTGATTGTGCCACCCACACAGTTAGCCTTTCAGACCCGTTTAAGGCCTGCCATTGCTGGCCTATGTGTGCAGTTTAGGGCCACTCCGACTTGGCGTTTAAAACTACTTGTCAAGCTTTGAACTCCCCTTTTATTCCACAGTTCACCGCTAAGGTAGGCCCTTGGCATCTCGTAGGGCAGGGTGCTGTGTAAGTAAAATGTAAGACATGTACTGTTAAGTTTTGCATGTCCTGGTAGTGACAAACACCCCAATTCATTGTTCGCTACTGTGAGGCTTTCCCCTCTCATAGGTCAACATTGGGAATTCCTTAATACATGTATAAGCTGTTATTCCTGATTAGAAAGGAGTAGCTGGGTCATGTTTTATATCTTTGGAATAGTACTGATAAATCCTCTTTACTGGTAAAGTTGGATTTAACATTACTATTTTAGAAATGCCACTTTTAGAAAAAAGGGTGTTTCTCCGCTCTTACTGCTCTGTGTGCCTGCAGCCTGTCTGCAATACACGTCTGGGGTGGGTGACAGCTACACTTTCTGCAGTCCCTCTAGACAGCCACAAACACACGAAGGTTAGGTGTGTCTGCATACTCATCTGCATTCTGATGGCTCTTGAGCAGGAAGGGAGGGGGGAGCTGACACTTACACCTGCATAGGCAGTGTCCTGTTTCCCACACAAATGGCTGATTACCCCTACTGATAGTCTGGAGCTAGGGCTGGGAAGGAAGGACCTGTGTGCACTTCAAAGACCCTTCTTTAAAGTCACCCCCACTTCAAAGGCACATTTGAGTATAATTAGTGGGTCTCTGACCCTACCAAGACAGTACACTACTGGACCAGTGAAGAACTCTGGCGGGTAGAAGGACTGTTGTTACAAGGACTGCCACTCTGCTGGACTGCTGCTCTGGAAGAACTGCTTTCCTGCTCTGATGTTTTACCTGTTGCCAGCTGCTTGCTACCTTCTGTCCTCCTGAGGGAAAGGACTGGACAAAAATCACTGGAACCAAGAGTGACTCCAAGGGATTGCTGGCTTTCCCCCTGTTCTGAAGTCTCAGGGCCATCAAAGATTTCCTACAATCCTGCAACAGCCCCTGGACTCTGCCATCTGTGAGTCCTGGCTTGCCAAGTGGTGCCAAACCAGTCCTGGGCCCTTGGAAGTGCCTTTTCCTGTGCTGACCCAGCAGAATGCACACATTGATGACTTTGCGCCAATCGAAACCAACGTATTTATCTTCGACACAGCTGCTGTTCGATGACATTGTTCGATGGACTGCATGGGTCAACGACGACGTACTGTGCGACTCGGCGACGATGCATCACTTTCCTTGCCGATGGGTTTGTCGAACTAAATCTCGCTGACTGAGCGGATCAGAACCACTGCATCTATGGGATTGACAGCGACACTTCGCCTTCTTGGCTCTGTACATCAAGTCTTTGATGTCGATGTTGCCTCCATCCAAGCTTCTTTTGCAGCGGGACCTGCGTGAGTCTTGTAGCAGGCCTGTCCTTCACCGCGGTCAGCCTGAAATATGGATTTACTCTGGTTTAGCGCAGCCAGATGTCTCCAGTTGGCGCTTTATAACTCTAAGCACTATATTTTGATTCAATCTTTAAAAATTCATAACTCTGGTTCTATTTATTGGATTTTTGTAATTTTTGTCTTATTTTACTCAAACAAATATAATCTATTTTCTAACCCTGTGTGTAGTATTTTTGCGGTGTTTTCATTGTGTTACTCTGTGAGTGTGTTGCACAAATACTTTATACATGGCCTCTGTAGATAAGCATTGCAGCTCTGTGCCAAGCTGCCGGAGGGTGTGCATAGGTTATCTTTTATTGTGTATCTAGCTTACCCTGATTAGATTGGTGGTTTCTGCTTGGATAAGGTGCATACCTCGACCAACCAGAAACTCCATTTCTGACAGCGGGTGACTACAACACTGAATTGAAGTAATTTATGGTAGTAGTGAGCACCTACAAAACAGAATACAGAAACTAGAAATGGAAGGTGGGCAAAATCAAGCACCGACAGATCGTTTAGCTCACTCACGTTATTCATATTCTGTGTCACTAAGAGGATGCAGAACTTTGACACAAGCCATACAGAGCCAAGAAACATGCAGAAGGAGGCTAACCAGTTAAAATGCTGGCAACACTACAAGTTTCTGAATCAGCTAGACATGACCTCACAGCAATTAGAAATGATAAGGAGACAAAGTCTACATGCAAAATGTATTTTTTAAAATATTTTCTGAGACTACTAAACTAACCTCTATGTACATTTCCCCATATTTAGATGAGGCCTGATTACAAGTAGGCCCTGTAAATTCTCACATCTAACACAAATCTGACACCAAGGTGTTCAGAATTTATCAGATGGGATTACTATCTCATATTTTGAGTGTTTGGGAATAACATGGAGATTTGGGTGCTTATCACACCAAAATCTGCTCGTAATTGCAATCCCTGTGTAAAATATGCTTGTGTATGGATTGCAATATAATGGATCCCCTTAAATCAGGCCTATAATGGAATAGCTACAGGAGGCCAATCTAAAAAGGTTGTCACCACACCAACCAGACACATTAGAACAGCCCATTGACATTTATGAAATAAAAGAAGCTGCAAAAACACATGGGCAGGAATAAGACTTCAGGCTCTGATGGAATCCACTTGGAATTCGATGACACATTTGCTGTCTATCTGTGCACTCTCTTGCTCACATTGTATAAGGCATCAGAAATTGCTGATGTCCTACCAAATGTCACTGAAGGAGCTATTACCGTCATAGCCTCAAAACCAGATAAAGACATACTGGAAAGAGGATCTTAAAGACAGACCTTTGCCGAGGCTTAACTTTAAATGAAAGATCCTGGGTAAGATAACAGCTAAAAGAATACTGCAGGTATTGACAGAACTGGTACACCCCAATCAAATTAATGTTGTGCTTTGTGGAGACCACCACACCAAGCTTCTGTCAATTTCATATCATGTCATTAATTTTGTCACACTGGAAATCCCTTGTGGTGGCATCGCTGAACATTTAGAAAGCATTTGTCTCCCTGACTGGCCATACCTACACAAAGTACTGAAGCACGTTTGGTCTCAAATAATAAAAGGTATTGATTTATTGTACCCTTACTTCAAGGCCTGATTCAAGACTGGACAAGTTTAATCTTTCACTTGTTTGAGACGTTGATGTATGAGACAGGGTTGTCCCCTGTCTCCATTACTGTTTCCTTTGACAATGGAACCACAGGCAAGCCACTTTAGAACTTATGGTGTGACTAATTTACTGAAGATAAGGGAAGTCGTCACATTATTTCACCTTATGTTGAAGACATACTGATATCATATGGACCTGCAGAAGAGGGAAAATCCTAATTTCTTCTCACTCGCCATGGTGATTGGCTGAGGTATTTGGGCTCTGGGTCAGCTGGTAACCAGGAAAAAAGGTATGCACTATGGGGTTTTTTGAAACCTAGTGACCAAGTCATTCCAGGATCCCACTATGCTCTTTTACATAGAATACCCTGCAAACATCAAATTTTGCCTAAAATGATCCCTTTTCTTTACATTTCTGCGAAGGAAAGTAATGGAATCTGTGGAGATCCTCCCAATTCCTACCACTCAGCATCTCATTCTCCTCCCAATAAAAACAGTACCCCAGTTGTCTATCTGTGCCTATTACGGGTGTCTGCACGTAAGGCCTGGGATTTGAAGAGAAATGAGGCAATGTGACTTTCTTAGGTTGTCCATATTATGCATTTCTTGCAGAGCATAGATTTTTTATTGGAATGACAATATTGAGTTATAGGTTACTCCCAGTTTTTAGGCTGGGTCACACGCTAATCCAATAGCATAATTTATACAAATTGTTACTCTTCGATCACATTGAATTGGTGCCGCAGGGTTCGACGTGCAAGAGATACCTTTAAAAACCCGAGGCAGTGCTTAATTTGAGCCAGTGGTATCAGGTGTGTCCTACAGGCACTCTTTTTTTGGGACTGGGGCCTATTTTTTATCTACAGGCTTTAATCCAAACCAAGAGAGAGAAAGACACAAAAAGGGGAAAGAAGGAGGAAGACAGAAAAACAGTGAGAAAGCAGAAATGAAAAAGAATGTGCAAGAATGAGACACAGAGAAAGGGAATCTATGGTGGTTAATAAAAGAGGTATGGCGTGGAATAAAGACTAGACAGCCTTGGTTTTCGGCATTCCTGACATTCGGTAGCGCCGGGTGCTGTTTACTGAACAACAATTTGGGACCCGGCACTTACTAGTTTACAAATAAAGCACTGACCTGAAGCTTTGTTTGACAACAGGCATATCTGCAGGTGCTACCATTAATATAGATGGAAATCTGAAAGAGGAAATATATGAAATTAAACTTGCGTGCAAGTACACGTCATAATACTGTAACCCCCTCGATCAGTGAAAAGTCTACAGCAGCACCGTCTGCCAATAAACTTAACAAAACTGTTCAGTATTTGCTTAGCAGCAAGAGTCAACGGACAGGCAAGTCACTTTCTCTTTACACACATTGCACGTGTTCTGCTTTGGATACTTGTTTTTGAGCGTGATTCAAAACTTCTGCGCGAATGCCCTCAGATGCCAACTGCGTCCCCTCTTATGTATGGGTGTTATCTGCGAATTGTTTACACGGTCTTCATGGCGGTGAGCCCCTGCAGCTCAGTAGGGCAAGCGTTTTAGCCACACACTCAAGAGGACTCAAGAGGACGATGGGAAATTACCGGTTCTGATCATTACAGACTAGATGTAATTACTCATTACACAAAATTATAGGGGTGGCGCTATAAATAAAGAGCCTTTCTTCTTGGCTCGAGATGGGAGGTTCCAGCGCTGGTCCTTTTATTTTTGGTGGCTGGAGCACTCAATTACAGGGCTGTCTGAAAACAGCTGACTTTGGTGTAAAAGCTGCTCTTGGGCCTCCTTAGTGTAAATAAAGTGGATTCATATTATTGTTCTTGTACGGCGCTTCCACCAGCTGCAAGCGGCCCTCATTAAGAAGGGACTGTCTGCGTGTTTCTACCACATGCACTCCTGGGCAGACAGTCCCACTTTTATCAACCAAGAACCACACCCACGCAAGAAATTCTCTTCCAGTGAACCAGGAGCCTTCCTTTCAATGGTTGTACACGCTGGGAAGCAACTAACAGAGGCAAATTATTTGACCCTGAACCCTCCCCCTTTCTCCCCCACCACCTGTTTGATGCAGAATAGACATTCCCAAGCGAATTAAGGCATGAAAAGGGACTGGTTACCCAATAAATTCAAGAATTCTCTTCCGAAATTCCGTAAGACCATAATCTGTTACAGTGGGTTAAGCATACAGTCAGTCAGTCAGTCAAACAACTTTATTCGGTTTACCGCTGTAAAACCATAAAAGTTCCCATGTATATATAAAAACAACAATGAATAAATTCATAAAACCATTTGTCCAATTCATTACATGCAGAAGGTCAGTTCATAAATAAAATATCCATTAATGAAATCAGTGGAGAAAATAGACCTATCAATACATAAATAAAACCCTTTTATTATGTCACTGGCTGAGGACTGGGTTGATAAAATGCCCTTCACGATACTGCCCTCTAGTCAAGTGGGTTAAACATACGCTACTTGAGTAAGGAAATAGCTCCATGTTGACTTTTACTGAAGACAATTCGGACAGTCATTGGCGTCTCTGAAAGAGATTTTTGGGTGCCATTCACTGAGACAGATCAAACTGGTAGGGCTTCCTACAAAATGCAACCATAAACCGTGTGTGCGAATGTGTGAATACATATATATATATCAAAACCACACTTCCCCTTGGTAAAGAAAGCGGAGCACACACGGGTTACCAGGTAAGCTGCCTTTTATTGAAACCATCGGCATGACGCGTTTCGTTTCTCCAAACTTCCTCAGATGCCGCCAGAATCTGAAATGGTTTTTCAGCTCACTATTTAAAAGGAAATGCCTCACTGTGATTGGTTGAAGCACCTCTGACACAGTTACCCAGGGATTGGCCCGAACTCAGCACTCCAAGTTCGTGTCGAGCAGATACTCTGGCGTAAGTACTAGCCCCAGTGGGCGGTGTCCGCTCTTTCCCCAGTACGTGCCTTGATCTTATTTTGTGGGCAGTAAACAGCTCTCCTGGTCCCTTACCCCACCGCTGTGAATCCGAAATCTGCCTTTTAACACCGCTACAGTGAGCAGTGACCTTCCAGTGCAGTCGCGCTCCATCCGATCACAACCAGGCACGGTTTCAGGTTTGCGGTGGTTTCAGCGTTTCTAAAAAGTTTTTAGATTGTCCAAAAGTTGCCACACTTGCCGCTGAAACACTGGGGGGCTGGTACTCCTTACGGTGCAAGTGGCCGCACCCAAAACATCAAAACCACACTCCCCCTTGGTAAAGAAAGCGGAGCACACACGGGTTACCAGGTAAGCTGCCTTTTATTGAAACCATCGGCATGACGCGTTTCGTTTCTCCAAACTTCCTCAGATGCCGCCAGAATCTGAAATGGTTTTTCAGCTCACTATTTAAAAGGAAATGCCTCACTGTGATTGGTTGAAGCACCTCTGACACAGTTACCCAGGGATTGGCCCGAACTCAGCACTCCAAGTTCGTGTCGAGCAGATACTCTGGCGTAAGTACTAGCCCCAGTGGGCGGTGTCCGCTCTTTCCCCAGTACGTGCCTTGATCTTATTTTGTGGGCAGTAAACAGCTCTCCTGGTCCCTTACCCCACCGCTGTGAATCCAAAATCTGCCTTTTAACACCGCTACAGTGAGCAGTGACCTTCCAGTGCAGTCGCGCTCCATCCGATCACAACCAGGCACGGTTTCAGGTTTGCGGTGGTTTCAGCGTTTCTAAAAATTTTTAGATTGTCCAAAAGTTGCCACACTTGCCGCTGAAACACTGGGGGGCTGGTACTCCTTACGGTGCAAGTGGCCGCACCCAAAACATCAAAACCACACTCCCCCTTGGTAAAGAAAGCGGAGCACACACGGGTTACCAGGTAAGCTGCCTTTTATTGAAACCATCGGCATGACGCGTTTCGTTTCTCCAAACTTCCTCAGATGCCGCCAGAATCTGAAATGGTTTTTCAGCTCACTATTTAAAAGGAAATGCCTCACTGTGATTGGTTGAAGCACCTCTGACACAGTTACCCAGGGATTGGCCCGAACTCAGCACTCCAAGTTCGTGTCGAGCAGATACTCTGGCGTAAGTACTAGCCCCAGTGGGCGGTGTCCGCTCTTTCCCCAGTACGTGCCTTGATCTTATTTTGTGGGCAGTAAACAGCTCTCCTGGTCCCTTACCCCACCGCTGTGAATCCGAAATCTGCCTTTTAACACCGCTACAGTGAGCAGTGACCTTCCAGTGCAGTCGCGCTCCATCCGATCACAACCAGGCACGGTTTCAGGTTTGCGGTGGTTTCAGCGTTTCTAAAAAGTTTTTAGATTGTCCAAAAGTTGCCACACTTGCCGCTGAAACACTGGGGGGCTAGTACTCCTTACGGTGCAAGTGGCCGCACCCAAAACATCAAAACCACACTCCCCCTTGGTAAAGAAAGCGGAGCACACACGGGTTACCAGGTAAGCTGCCTTTTATTGAAACCATCGGCATGACGCGTTTCGTTTCTCCAAACTTCCTCAGATGCCGCCAGAATCTGAAATGGTTTTTCAGCTCACTATTTAAAAGGAAATGCCTCACTGTGATTGGTTGAAGCACCTCTGACACAGTTACCCAGGGATTGGCCCGAACTCAGCACTCCAAGTTCGTGTCGAGCAGATACTCTGGCGTAAGTACTAGCCCCAGTGGGCGGTGTCCGCTCTTTCCCCAGTACGTGCCTTGATCTTATTTTGTGGGCAGTAAACAGCTCTCCTGGTCCCTTACCCCACCGCTGTGAATCCGAAATCTGCCTTTTAACACCGCTACAGTGAGCAGTGACCTTCCAGTGCAGTCGCGCTCCATCCGATCACAACCAGGCACGGTTTCAGGTTTGCGGTGGTTTCAGCGTTTCTAAAAAGTTTTTAGATTGTCCAAAAGTTGCCACACTTGCCGCTGAAACACTGGGGGGCTGGTACTCCTTACGGTGCAAGTGGCCGCACCCAAAACATCAAAACCACACTCCCCCTTGGTAAAGAAAGCGGAGCACACACGGGTTACCAGGTAAGCTGCCTTTTATTGAAACCATCGGCATGACGCGTTTCGTTTCTCCAAACTTCCTCAGATGCCGCCAGAATCTGAAATGGTTTTTCAGCTCACTATTTAAAAGGAAATGCCTCACTGTGATTGGTTGAAGCACCTCTGACACAGTTACCCAGGGATTGGCCCGAACTCAGCACTCCAAGTTCGTGTCGAGCAGATACTCTGGCGTAAGTACTAGCCCCAGTGGGCGGTGTCCGCTCTTTCCCCAGTACGTGCCTTGATCTTATTTTGTGGGCAGTAAACAGCTCTCCTGGTCCCTTACCCCACCGCTGTGAATCCGAAATCTGCCTTTTAACACCGCTACAGTGAGCAGTGACCTTCCAGTGCAGTCGCGCTCCATCCGATCACAACCAGGCACGGTTTCAGGTTTGCGGTGGTTTCAGCGTTTCTAAAAAGTTTTTAGATTGTCCAAAAGTTGCCACACTTGCCGCTGAAACACTGGGGGGCTGGTACTCCTTACGGTGCAAGTGGCCGCACCCAAAACATCAAAACCACACTCCCCCTTGGTAAAGAAAGCGGAGCACACACGGGTTACCAGGTAAGCTGCCTTTTATTGAAACCATCGGCATGACGCGTTTCGTTTCTCCAAACTTCCTCAGATGCCGCCAGAATCTGAAATGGTTTTTCAGCTCACTATTTAAAAGGAAATGCCTCACTGTGATTGGTTGAAGCACCTCTGACACAGTTACCCAGGGATTGGCCCGAACTCAGCACTCCAAGTTCGTGTCGAGCAGATACTCTGGCGTAAGTACTAGCCCCAGTGGGCGGTGTCCGCTCTTTCCCCAGTACGTGCCTTGATCTTATTTTGTGGGCAGTAAACAGCTCTCCTGGTCCCATACCCCACCGCTGTGAATCCGAAATCTGCCTTTTAACACCGCTACAGTGAGCAGTGACCTTCCAGTGCAGTCGCGCTCCATCCGATCACAACCAGGCACGGTTTCAGGTTTGCGGTGGTTTCAGCGTTTCTAAAAAGTTTTTAGATTGTCCAAAAGTTGCCACACTTGCCGCTGAAACACTGGGGGGCTGGTACTCCTTACGGTGCAAGTGGCCGCACCCAAAACATCAAAACCACACTCCCCCTTGGTAATATATAATGTAATGTAATGTAATGTATATATATATATACAAATATATACATATGAATATTTTCACTGAAAAAAACAAATGTTACAGTGGAGTTATGTGTAAGTAAATAGTAAGATTTTAACTTCTTTAAAAACTAAAAAAATCACTGAAAAAACAAAGGTTAACGTGGATATATTCTTAGGTCTTCTGATCATAAAAAACTGTTTTTAAACCCAAAAAACACACTGAAATTCACCAGTTATACATAACTGACATGAGTATAACTTGCACCGCCATAGATTTCAGACCTCATCAGTGATGTATTGTTTACAGTCATAAGCAGTTAATCTCAGTGGTGCAAGTTATGCTTTTGCCAGTTACATATAACTGGTGAACTTCAGTGGGTTTTTTTAAAGGTATGATTGAGGGAAAAGTCTATCCATGCTTGGACTGCCCCTGGAATTTACTCTATATGGGTGCATATTTCTAGTGAGCCAAGGCCTTTCTGACTGTAATGTGATGCTGAGTTGTTTTTCAGAGTACTGTGCTCAATAAAGGGTTACCCTAAAACTTGGGTTCTGATTCCAGATTCTCCATGCAGAAAGGAGCTTTCCCTGGATCAGGTTGTCTCTCTCTCTCACATCCCTCCCTGCTTGCGGCTACCTACGAGTGAAGTTTCTTGCTGTTCAGGAAGGGGCAGCACCAACCAGGTTTCCTTGGCTCTGTAGTTGACATATTGCTGTCCAGTGCTGCCTCTGGCTTCATGCTCAGGTGGTCTGTGGAATGCGTCATACATCCATTTGGTTGCCCATCTAAAACAGGTGGCATAAGATTGTGGTCTTGGTATGTGCGGTTCCTGGTAGCCATACTTACTGCTAGAAGATACTTTTCTCGTAAGGGCGGTCCAGCTTGGAGTGTTGATGCTGTGTTTTGTACAAGGTTTTGCCTACACACAGTTATTTCTAACTCTCAGAAGTTTGTGTTCCTGACCTTTCCTTCTTCCTGCTATGGAGAAAGAACAGTTACACTTTCAAGTTATGAAGAGGATGGTTGTGGTTCGTCTAAGAATTTGTGTCCTTTCAGGAACATAGTTTCTTGCCACAATGCACACTTTCGAGTCCAACCTATAAGACTTTCTTTTTGTGTAGGATATTTTTATCAAAGATATTGTGTCTTAAATATAGTTTATAAAAATATTATTCTATTGGGTGTTAATTTTCTATGAATAATTCCAATGTAGTAATATTGTTTTAAACAATATATGATGCACAATATTATGAATCTATAGCTAAGTAAAAGTTTACACATTTTTGTAAAACATTTTATATAGCCAAGATTTACCATTCTTTCTTAACATTACCGTGCCAATGTACATACAAGTATAAATAAATACTTACCCATATACACTTGCCTTCACAAAAAGAGTTGACCACACATAAGAGACCATAATAAGGCTTATGCAACGTAAGTGAGCACCTGCTAGAAACTACAATGACCAGGATACAAATTGTTGTCTAATACGGCAGGGCACTCTAAATGCGTTGCTAATTACAGCTATCAATTGAGCTGGTGTGTACAAATAAAGTGGGAGTGAAACACGTTCTGATACCAGTAATGTCAAAGACAGCAAGGCATGGAACCCAACCTGGGAGTTTCATTGGATGTTGAAATGTTAGCCCAACTTGGCATTTTCAATAAATTGTACTTAATGGATTGAAAACTTTGGATTTATGTTCCAGAGATGTGTGTGCATTTTCCAGTTCAAATGCTCCAACAACAGTAATACAGTTCAGGCGATGATGATTGTTAGACCTGTCAGCCCTTTGGGTGGTCCCTCCTCATCATTATTTATTTTGTCCCACTTTTGCCTCAAACCCAGTTTGAATTTTTCCTTTTTGGGAACCACCAGACTTTTTAATGTTGCTACAGATTCAGGGAGCCATTTTAGCTACCCCTGAAACTTCTGTCTGAGGGCCTGAAGCACAAAATGGTGGCCTCCTGTGACATCACCAGCATCCACTGGAACCTACCAGCACCTTCCAGAACCTTCCAGGAGATTCCAGAACTGTGTGACAGTTGGAAACCGTTTAGAATGTTGGGAGGATAAGAGAGGCAGTTGGCAGTTGGAGCTGGCAGTTGGCACCTGACTGGTGAAGAGAGAGGAGCACAACAGTGAAGGAGGAAGGAGTGAAGCAGCAGGGGTGGAAACTTGTGCCTGGAGTGGGGTCCATAAACCCACCCTTGATACTTGTCCCTGCTGATGGATCCCAGCCTATAGCCCTGTGTGGGAAGAAGTCAGAAGAAAACCATCCTAAGGACCTGGACAGCAGGAACAGGCCTTAGAACTACCAAAGCAGCAAGATTCTGACCTGAGAACTGGTTTCCCTGGAGCCTGGCGTCGAGTAGCCGAAGACCTGGAGCCCGAGGTGGAGAAGCGGCGCTGACTGAGGTAGCAGACGTCGTACCCGGAGCCGCCTGAGGTCGTAAGAGGGCGCCGGCGGAGGTCGAGAGGAATACCAAGGGTCGAGAAGGAGGTGAACCGAGGTCGAGCGAGCGGCGTCATCGGAGGAGTGAAGTCCGCCCTCCGGAGTCGTCGGAGACCGAGGTAGAGGAGCACCGGAGGTCGGGAGTGAGGATCGCAATCCGGAGTCGCCCGGAACCTGTGAGGAGGAACACCGGAGGTCGGGGGTGAGGATCGCACCCCGGAGTCGCCGGAAGTCGACAGCGAGGCCAGGCCGGCCGACGTCATCGGAGCCGAGAGCGCCATCGGACCGGAGCCGCCCGAAGTCGACATCGTGTGGAGACTGCCCGACGCCGTCGAATCGAAGGTAGAGGTCGAACCGAGGCCACCGACATCGGACCGGAACCGCCTGCCGGCGTCGTCAAAGAACTGACATTGTGCCGAGGCCGCCGAGACCGAACCGGAACCGCCTCACGGCGTCGACACGACTCCAGCGGCGTCGGAACATCAGAAAAGGGCAGTAAGTGGAGTAGAGGGCGCCTTAGGCCCTGTGGAGACCTGAGAGACTACTCTAAGGGGCTAGGGAGGTGCTGAAACCCACCTGACTGTGCCTGGGGTGAACTGGGACTAACCTAGAGAGGTTGTGTGGAGAGGGAAGCCAGGGCATTGGAATCCCCCCCTTTTTGATCTACCTCAGTTTAGGCCTCAGCCTTTGCCTCAGTCAGGGAGTAGCCCCCTCAAGCCTTCCACACCCTACAAGCTGTGCCTGGGCCAAATCAGCCCTTAGGAATTGAAGTGTCATCTGATTCAGAAAGTGTACTGTATACTTCTAATTATTTATTGGGGATACTGTATTTATTAAGTTCTTGTCTATTTATTGCTGCACTGAATTTATAGGTCCACAGGACTTGTTGGTGTACAGTATTTATTGGTACAGTATTTATTGGTACAGTATTTATTGCCTCGGAATATTTAATTGCCTGTATTACCTGCACTGATATTTATGTCCCTTGTATTTATGATCACCCCTATTTATTGAATCTTCAGATAATATTTATTTGACCTGCACTATTTAAGAATTTGTATATTGTGATTGTTATTTATTTTCCCAATCAGCAACTAAGAGAAAAAGATAAAGAAAGAATATTTTCATAATTTTTACGGTGTAGAGTCGTTTTTGGAACGGATGCACGCATGGTTGTTGTATGGGTATATTGTATGCTTAGCACTGCGCCTGTTTCCTGACCACTCGAGCCAAGCTACCCCATTGTGTCGGGAAGGTCCACCACCACCCTGCGGAGTGGGGGTGGGCTGTTTCCAACATAAATTGGTGTTCAGTGGTGGGATAGAGCTGTGCCTACGTATACTCAACAATAACTGTGGGTAGTCCATAGGCCTACACCGGGAGTTTTCTCACAGCGGCCTTCCTAATTGTGGGTTTTTGTTTTTTCCAAATTTACTCTGGTGGTGGGAGGAGGTATTATTAAAGGTACCCCCCTGCATAGTTACTGCACAAAAACCTGTCCTCTAACCTGAGTGGGCAAGATGGAGTTTGTTCTTGAAAATCTAGACACGTACACTGTGGCCCAACTCAGGGAGTTTTGCCAGCGAGAGGGGGTGTACTGTCCCCCAGGAGCAAAGAAGGGTGCACTCCAAACCAGCTTAAGGGCTTGGGGGGAGGCACGCAGGGAAAGCAAGGCTGAGGAGGAAGACAGGGATGGAGAGCCTGACCCCGAGGGGGCTGAGATGTACCAACCTGAGGTGGGGAACCTGTCAGCAGGGCCCAGGACACTTTCTAGGAAGGGCAGCACTGTCTCTAGTGGGGGCTTATCCGAAGTGGAGCTAACGGACCGGAGGGAGAAAAGACAGCTCACATGGGACTTAGCAAGGCTGGAAAAGGAGAAGGAGGAGCAGAGGATGGCCCATGAATTGCGACTGAAAGAAATAGATCTTCAGATCTTGAGAATCGGGGCACAACCTGTTCCTAATGGTGGCAGCCAAAACCAAGAGTCCACCAGGGAATCCAAACCTTACCTGCCAAAGGACATTGTAGCGAGCTATGGGGCAGGTGACGACATCGCCAAGTGGCTAGCAGCCTATGAGGTCTCATTGAGGGCCCATGGGGTTCCAGCGAAGTATTGGGGAGGGGGACTGTATAAGTACATGCCTCCAGCTGGTAGGGATGCTTTATTGGCCCTCGAAGAGGAAGAGCAAACCCACTACCCCACCATGAAACTGGCGCTCATCAGGAAGTTTGGACTAACTCCGGAAAAGTACAGACAGAAGTTCAGGGGTAGTCACAAACTGGGCACACAGAATTGGGTGGACTTCCTGGACTATGCAAAGAAGGCACTGGAAGGTTGGATTCAGGGCAGTGAAGTAAGGAACTACGAGGAGCTGTTTGACCTAGTATTGAAGGAACACCTACTCGAGAAATGTTTCCCTGAACTGCGGCAACACCTGGTGGATAGCAAGCTGACCAGTCCCCGGAAGCTTGCTGAGGAGGCGGACATTTGGGCTAGTACCCGGGTGTCCACAAGGGGGACTGGAGGGGATACTCAAAAGGCCGGACAGGGCGCCCCCCAGAAGAAAGAGGGAGGGGAAAAGAAAAAGGAGTTCTCCAAAGGCCCCCAAAATAACTTCCAAGGGAAGGGAACAGGATTCACCTCTAAGGCTAACCCACCCAGAAACCCTAATCCTGGCCAGAGTCAGCAGCCAAGGGTTGTCCATTGCTACGAGTGCGGTGGCGTTGGACACTATAAAGGAGATCCGAAGTGTCAGAAACGATCACCCCCTCCCACTGGAGGAAAGCCCCCCGGAGTAGCTAGTGTAGTGCTCGGGGAGGAGATGCCCTTAACTAAGGGAAGGGAGTGGGCGGGAGTCACTTTAGTGTCCCTGGGAGAACGGGAGATGGTTCCTAAGATCCAGGTGCCCGCAAATACTGTAAAGTATGGGCAGTGGATCACCATCAATGGCCAAAGAGGGGAGGCTCTGAGAGACACAGGAGCCAGTATGACTATGGTACGTAGCCAACTGGTGTCTCCAGAGCAAGTCATTCCCGATGTACTCCACCCAGCCGCGATGGCTGACGGCAGAACCGGCCACTATCCCGTGGCTGAGGTTCCCTTTGAATGGGGGGGGGTTGCAGGTTCACTTCGAGTTGCCGTAAGCCCTGCCGTGCCAGTCGATTGTCTGCTGGGCAATGACATGGAGCACAACGCTTGGAAGGAGGTGGAATACCGGACTCACACCGAGATGCTGGGTACACCTGACTGGGCCTGTGTTAGCACAAGGTCCGTGACTACCCGAAGAGGGAGTTCATTTCGGCTGGAGCCTGGAATAAAGGCCCAGCCAGCTGCCAGTCAAGGGAAGAACCGAGGACAGGAGGAGCCTGCCTCGGCGTCTCCACCCCGTAGGACGGATAGGCCACCGGAGGTGGTGGACCAGGAGTCTGCGGAGGGGGACGTTACCAACCTGGAGGACTTACCCATCCCGGCCGAGTGGCACGTGGAGGGAGGCCCGTCCAGGGAGGAATTCTGCCAGGGCCAGAGGGAGTGCCCTACCCTTGAGGGGCTGAGGCGACAGGCCGAAGCCCAGGCAGCAGGGAACGTTGAAGGGAACTACAGTGTTTACTGGGAGGATGGCCTCCTCTACAGTGAACCCAAGGCACCCCTACATGGATCGTCACGAGCCTTGGTAGTCCCTCAACGTTATCGAGCCTTCCTTTTAGAGTTGGCTCACGAGATACCATTGGCAGGACACCTGGGGCAAGACAAGACCTTCGCCCGTCTTGTCCCACACTTTTATTGGCCTCAGATGAAAGTGTCGTCCGATACCTACTGCCGGACATGTGTGTCTTGCCAAGCCAGTGGGAAAACAGGGGTGAAGCTGAAAGCTCCCCTGGAACCACTTCCTGTCGTTAGCACCCCCTTTGAAAGGGTGGGCATCGACATTGTGGGTCCGTTAGATCCGCCAACATCAGCTGGTCACAGGTTTATCCTGGTCCTGGTGGATCATGCCACACGGTACCCAGAGGCAATACCTCTGAGGACCATAACAGCACCTGTTGTGGCTAGGGCCCTGATGGGAATCTTTACCCGAGTGGGTTTTCCCAAGGAAGTTGTGTCCGACAGGGGGACCAACTTCATGTCAGCATATATGCGGGCAATGTGGAAGGAGTGTGGAGTGACCTACCGGTTCACAACTCCTTACCACCCCCAGACCAATGGTCTGGTGGAGAGGTTTAATAAAACCTTGAAAGGCATGATCAGAAGTCTGCCTGAAAGCCTGCGGAGGAAATGGGACGTCCTCCTACCCTGTTTACTCTTTTCTTACAGGGAAGTGCCACAGAAGGGAGTGGGCTTCAGCCCCTTCGAGCTTCTGTATGGGCACCCTGTACGCGGACCTCTTAACCTGGTGAGAGACGGATGGGAAAGAACTCCCAGAAAGCTCCCCCAGGATGTGGTGAGCTACATGCTGGCCTTCCGGAGCCAAATGGCTAAGTTGTGGAAGCAAGCTTCTGACAACTTGGAAGCCAGCCAAGCAGTGATGAAGGCGTGGTATGACCACAACGCTCACCCGGTGGAGTTGGAGCCTGGCCAGAAGGTGTGGGTGATCGAACCAGGAGAGCTTAGTGCCCTTCAGGATCGCTGGTCAGGACCCTTTGAGGTGTTGGAGAAGAAGGGTAAGGCTACCTACTTGGTGGACCTGAAGACCCCTCGTCAGCCCCTGCGGGTGCTGCATGCCAACCGCCTCAAACCCCACCACGAGAGGCCCGAAGTCATCTTGATGATGGTGACTGACGGAGGAGAGGACGTGGAAAGCGAGCCTCTCCCTGATCTGTTTGCGTCTCAGGAAAAGGATGGGTCGGTGGAGGGAGTGATTCTCTCCCCATCTCTAACTCCTGAACAGCAGGAGGACTGTCGCCAGGTCCTGGGGCAGTACTCTTCGTTGTTCTCCCTTGTCCCAGGTAGGACTCACCTGTGCGTCCATGACGTGGACACAGGAGACAGCCCACCTGTGAAGTCCAAGATCTACCGGATGTCAGACAAGGTGAAGGCCAGCATTCATAGTGAAGTCACTAAGATGCTGGAGCTAGGAGTGATTGAACCTTCTAGCAGCCCCTGGTCCAGTCCGGTGGTGTTAGTACCAAAAGCTGCACCACCGGGTGCCCAACCAGAACTGAGGTTCTGTGTGGACTACCGGGGACTGAATTCAGTGACAAAGACTGATGCTCATCCGATCCCTAGGGCGGATGAATTAATTGACCGGCTGGGAGCTGCCCAATATCTAAGTACCTTTGACCTTACTTCAGGGTACTGGCAGATCTCGTTGACTGATGGAGCAAGGGAAAGGTCAGCCTTCTCCACGCCCAATGGCCACTACCAGTTCTGTGTGATGCCCTTTGGGCTCAAGAACGCACCTGCCACGTTTCAGCGCCTGGTAAACCAGATCCTCACCGGAATGGAGAGTTTCTCTGCTGCTTATCTGGATGACATAGCCGTCTTCAGTAACAGCTGGGAGGATCACTTGCGTCACCTGCAAGCTGTTCTCCAGGCCCTGAGACAAGCTGGATTGACGATCAAGGCCAGCAAGTGCCAGATCGGGCAGGGGTCGGTAGTGTACCTTGGACACTTGGTGGGTAGGGGAACGGTGCAGCCCCTCCAGGCGAAGATCGAGGCCATCATGGCCTGGGAACCCCCCAAGACACAGACTGAGGTCCGAGCATTTTTGGGCCTCACGGGTTACTATCGCCGCTTCGTGAAGGGGTACGGTACCATCGTAGCCCCTCTCACGGAGCTCACGTCCAAGAAACAACCTCGACGGGTAGTCTGGACGGAGGCTTGTCAGCAAGCCTTTGAGAAATTGAAGAAAGCCATGTGCGAGGCCCCGGTCTTAAGGGCCCCAGACTTTTCCAAGAAGTTCATTGTCCAGACAGATGCATCAGAACATGGCATTGGGGCAGTGTTATCGCAACTCAACGAAGAGGGTCTGGATCAACCCGTGGTCTTCCTATCCAGGAGACTACTTCCCAGGGAACAGAAGTGGAGTGCAATAGAGCGTGAAGCCTTTGCAGTGGTATGGGCTCTGAAGAAGTTGCGGCCATACCTGTTTGGCTCGCACTTCCTGGTTCAGACCGACCACAGACCCCTTCGTTGGCTGATGCAAATGAAGGGGGAGAATCCCAAGTTGTTGAGGTGGTCTATTTCCCTACAGGGGATGGACTTTCAGGTGGAACATCGGCCTGGAGTGGACCACGCCAATGCAGACGGTCTCTCAAGGTATTTCCGCCTTAGTGATGAGAACTCCCAAGGGGTTGGGTAGCTCTCCCCACTTTCAGCTGGGGGGGACGCGTGTTAGACCTGTCAGCCCTTTGGGTGGTCCCTCCTCATCATTATTTATTTTGTCCCACTTTTGCCTCAAACCCAGTTTGAATTTTTCCTTTTTGGGAACCACCAGACTTTTTAATGTTGCTACAGATTCAGGGAGCCATTTTAGCTACCCCTGAAACTTCTGTCTGAGGGCCTGAAGCACAAAATGGTGGCCTCCTGTGACATCACCAGCATCCACTGGAACCTACCAGCACCTTCCAGAACCTTCCAGGAGATTCCAGAACTGTGTGACAGTTGGAAACCGTTTAGAATGTTGGGAGGATAAGAGAGGCAGTTGGCAGTTGGAGCTGGCAGTTGGCACCTGACTGGTGAAGAGAGAGGAGCACAACAGTGAAGGAGGAAGGAGTGAAGCAGCAGGGGTGGAAACTTGTGCCTGGAGTGGGGTCCATAAACCCACCCTTGATACTTGTCCCTGCTGATGGATCCCAGCCTATAGCCCTGTGTGGGAAGAAGTCAGAAGAAAACCATCCTAAGGACCTGGACAGCAGGAACAGGCCTTAGAACTACCAAAGCAGCAAGATTCTGACCTGAGAACTGGTTTCCCTGGAGCCTGGCGTCGAGTAGCCGAAGACCTGGAGCCCGAGGTGGAGAAGCGGCGCTGACTGAGGTAGCAGACGTCGTACCCGGAGCCGCCTGAGGTCGTAAGAGGGCGCCGGCGGAGGTCGAGAGGAATACCAAGGGTCGAGAAGGAGGTGAACCGAGGTCGAGCGAGCGGCGTCATCGGAGGAGTGAAGTCCGCCCTCCGGAGTCGTCGGAGACCGAGGTAGAGGAGCACCGGAGGTCGGGAGTGAGGATCGCAATCCGGAGTCGCCCGGAACCTGTGAGGAGGAACACCGGAGGTCGGGGGTGAGGATCGCACCCCGGAGTCGCCGGAAGTCGACAGCGAGGCCAGGCCGGCCGACGTCATCGGAGCCGAGAGCGCCATCGGACCGGAGCCGCCCGAAGTCGACATCGTGTGGAGACTGCCCGACGCCGTCGAATCGAAGGTAGAGGTCGAACCGAGGCCACCGACATCGGACCGGAACCGCCTGCCGGCGTCGTCAAAGAACTGACATTGTGCCGAGGCCGCCGAGACCGAACCGGAACCGCCTCACGGCGTCGACACGACTCCAGCGGCGTCGGAACATCAGAAAAGGGCAGTAAGTGGAGTAGAGGGCGCCTTAGGCCCTGTGGAGACCTGAGAGACTACTCTAAGGGGCTAGGGAGGTGCTGAAACCCACCTGACTGTGCCTGGGGTGAACTGGGACTAACCTAGAGAGGTTGTGTGGAGAGGGAAGCCAGGGCATTGGAATCCCCCCCTTTTTGATCTACCTCAGTTTAGGCCTCAGCCTTTGCCTCAGTCAGGGAGTAGCCCCCTCAAGCCTTCCACACCCTACAAGCTGTGCCTGGGCCAAATCAGCCCTTAGGAATTGAAGTGTCATCTGATTCAGAAAGTGTACTGTATACTTCTAATTATTTATTGGGGATACTGTATTTATTAAGTTCTTGTCTATTTATTGCTGCACTGAATTTATAGGTCCACAGGACTTGTTGGTGTACAGTATTTATTGGTACAGTATTTATTGGTACAGTATTTATTGCCTCGGAATATTTAATTGCCTGTATTACCTGCACTGATATTTATGTCCCTTGTATTTATGATCACCCCTATTTATTGAATCTTCAGATAATATTTATTTGACCTGCACTATTTAAGAATTTGTATATTGTGATTGTTATTTATTTTCCCAATCAGCAACTAAGAGAAAAAGATAAAGAAAGAATATTTTCATAATTTTTACGGTGTAGAGTCGTTTTTGGAACGGATGCACGCATGGTTGTTGTATGGGTATATTGTATGCTTAGCACTGCGCCTGTTTCCTGACCACTCGAGCCAAGCTACCCCATTGTGTCGGGAAGGTCCACCACCACCCTGCGGAGTGGGGGTGGGCTGTTTCCAACAATGATGATAATGAAGTACTACATGGACTGTTAAGATAGTGATCCTGGGAGGTCTCTATTTTATAAGGAGGTCACTATCTTAACAGCAGTGGTCCGGAGGGGCTCTTTTACACATGCCGTTAACCATCCTCCCTTAATTTGTGTTAGCCTGAATCAAGCAAGCTATTTCATAATGGTAGTCAATACGATTGATGTACCTTTGTTGTAAAACATGGATTCTTTCTATACATTTCAAGCATCAACTAGGCACAGAACATGCAATTGTCATATAAGGTCACAAAGTGCAGACAACGCAGTTAAAGTGAAGTGCACAACGTGAATGTGTACAGTTATAAAGCAGCTTTGACTGGTGGTAACCGGCATTTATATACAAAATAGACCACTGTTCAGAATCACAGTTATATTTTACAACAGATTGCAAATTTTGGGCCAGGGATCCTAGCGTTGCTGTTTTGACCCTAGCGCAATTTGCAGGGTCTCATCTGGACAAGTCGTCTGAAAAACGTGTTGCTACATCTGAACATTGGAGAGACTCAACAAATAATTTCAGAGTCTAACCATCGGAGAATTCCAACCCATTCAGTTTATCATTCTCCCCATAAACCCGGCCACGTCCCAATATGATGGAGCTTGAGTGCAACTCGGCTCATCTTCATTCACAAGGCCAGGCCATGCCCCCATTCACCAGTACGTCTTGAGGATTAACGTTACATCGTATTGACTGCAATCATGAACTAGATTGTTTAATTCAGGGTAACGCCCATTAATGTAGGAGGGTTACCAGCATTTGTAAAAGAGTCCCTCTGGACAGTTGTGATTATTCATATAGATATACCCAGGTCCTTGTGGGCTTAACAGGTTGGTCTTTGTTATTTAATTTACCTAGGAGCTATCTCAGCACTAGACAAAGCAAAGAAAAACACAGAGCATAATGGAGAGGAAGGCAGAGCAATCAGTTACGTTTTCAGCTGTTTGCGCGCTTATAGATGTCAGGTCCATTTCTCAGAGCAAATGGAAGACCATTCTGAGAATACTGGAAATTGATCACCCTGTAGATCAGCGTTCTTTAAGTCAGGACCAATGTAATCAATGTATTACTATATTTCCCCAAAAGGTACTTTGAAAATATCTTCAAAACCTATTGTAAGACAGTATTTAGAGGCCACAGGGAAATGTCCTCAGCATCTTTGGAGAAATTAGCACGCTTTCGATGGTAGGCTCAGGTGTGATGCGGGTGGTAGTGAATATGATTTGGCATTCACTACAAAGCCAGCGTCGAGACTTTAGTGGTGCAGAGATGTGTTTTCTCACTTCATAGGTAAAGCTGCCATTTTTTAAGGTGTATTCTGGGTTATTAGAAGCTGCTTAATGAGACAAGCAGGGACGTGTAATAAAAGGAATTTGGCATTGAGCTGTTATGATAGGACCAAAGAGGTCAAAGTTTCGCCCTCTGTTGGGGGAAAGATAAGCATGGTAGCATGCAGAAGAATTCACGCAGATAGCGGAAGCCGGTATTCATGAGGTAGTTGCTGCCTTTTTTGTGGCAGGTCGCATTCCATGACTACACCTATGTTTTGCCAGTGGGCAGGGAGGCCAGAGCAAACTAGATGACCAGACATATTTCTTCTAATTTTCTATTGATGAGGTTGTAAATTGTGTTAGTGTTTATTTTTTGTTAATACAAGAGCATATTGGACAATCCTGCAGACCCTGAGGTGCAGGGGGCCCCCAGCCCTCCACGCATAACGGGTGCCCCTCAGGATGTCAGCTATGGGTATTGCTAGAGGCCCCTCACCACTACTTGCAGGGGGGACTCCTCACTTTTCCTTATGCCATTGGTGAAATACTGATAGACTTCATGGAGGCATTTTAGTAGATTAGGGGTATCAGTGTACTTGACCTGTTTCAAAAAGGATCCAATTGTCCTTGGAGTAATAGTAGCAGGGTAGACTGATCAAAGGGATTAAAGTGATTGCTGAGATATGTAAGCACTGAGGAACAGAAAAGTCAGAGCTGACCAAGGGGAATTCCATGTCTAGCTTTTCAGGTTAAGTCTGCCAGTTGACTTGTTTGCTAATTGTAGTAAGGAATAAGGTGATCTAGATGGGTGCAAAGCCCTGGATAGGTTTGGCAACCACACCCAAAGCTCTCGATAGGTAAAGAAGGAGGGTTGCGTCCAAACAATGTAACTTACAATTTTGAGGTAATCCAAGATGGAAGTAAAGTGCTGATTCACTGCCTTTCTATGGTCAGATGCCTGGCCACTTGTACTCGGTTGAGTACAGTGTTTTCCTGGAAATGGTGCAGGAGAGAGTTGACTGGGCCATGTGGACCGAGAGAAAATGTTTTGAATGGCATTTTGCCTCATTTCATTTGAATTCACCTAGGTTTAATCAGGGACATATTAAGGATTTTGGGGGCCCTGGGCCAAACATATTTTTAGGGCCCCTGTTCAGAACAGCTTTGAATTTATGATCCAATTTGAGCCCCTGTTTCCCACGCAGCTTCCGCTTCCTCAGCTGCATTAGCGACCCCGTTTGCATCAAAGGCATTAGCCTATATATTCCTGATGCAAACAGACGCGTGCACCTGACAGCAGTAGGATTTAGTGTTTCCTGCCCTGCTACTAGGTTTTTAATACTTTTTAAATTGTATATTGTGCCTGAATTAATCTGTGATTTTTAACAATTTCTTCTACCTAGGCGCACTTGCACTTGACTTGATTCTACTTGCCTTCACCTCCTTAGCTGCTCCGATTTGCATCTCGCTTTTTCTCCAGTCCTGGTCCGCCGTGGCTGATACGCAGATTGTGCGGAGGGCTGGGGCTACTATCAGGCTCCTCACTTCCGCCCACGTAGTTTCCGCTTCCTTAGCTGCGTTAGCGGTCCAGTTTCATCAAAGGCATTAGCCTATATATTCCCAATGCAAACAGACGCGTGCCTTCGGCACGCCGCTGGTGTGCCAAAGGCAAGGCCCTCTGCGCCCGTAAGCATCCCGGAGGCGTCTGGCTCTGGCCATGCTGCCCAGTTCCTCTCCGGTGAGTTTCTTCCACTATATTACAATAGGGAAAAACTGCTTAGCCTTAGGCGGCTACCATTATGTCAGTGTACAGCTGCTGATCCGAGCTTGGAGGTGGACTTTCGATGCAATAAGTGCAACTGGTCTCTCCTCCAGCATAGGAAACTCGCACCCAAGATCCTCCCACGCAACAATAAGTGTAAAAACAATAAGAAAACAGAGGACTTAAAGGCCACCCTTTTAAATTGTCGCTCTATGCAAATGCATGAACCACACATTTATGACCTACTTTTAGACTAACAGCCTGATCTTTTATTTCTCACTGAGACCTGGCTGTCTGTAGCCTCCAACCCTACTATCACCTTGGCCATCCCTATGGGTTATAAAATCTTTAGGAGAGAACGACAAAGTGGGAAGGGGGGCGGTGTCACCATAATTTACAATTAAAAACTAGACTGCTCTCCCATACCAATGGAAAACATCGAGGGTGCAGAGTGCTTAGGCTTCTGCTGTACCTTAGCCCCCCATCATAGCATAACTGTTTTTCTGATTTACAGACCTCTCGGTACAATTGGAAATGATATTACTACGCTTAATACAACCACCACCTCCCTGGCCTTAAAATACAACAACTGCCTTATTCTCAATCAATCAATCAATCAATCAATCAAATAATTTGTAAAGCGCACTACATACCCGCAAGGATTTCAAGGCACTGAGGGTGGGGAGTGGGGGGGTGCTGTTGCTACTGGTCAAACAGCCAGGTCTTGAGTCGTCTCCTGAAGGTTCGAAGGTCTTCGGTTTGTTGTAGGTCGAGGGGGAGGGTGTTCCAGGTCTTGGCGGCGCGGTGGGAGAAGGATCTGCCTCCGGCTGTGGTTCTACGGATGCGTGGGACGGTGGCCAGGGAGAGGTCTGCGGAGCGGAGTTTCCTGTTGGGTACATAGAAGGAGAGTCGACTGTTGAGATAGGCTGGGCCAGTCTTGTGGAGTGCCTTGTGTGCGTGGATCAGGAGCTTGTAGGAGATTCTTTTGTCGATGGGGAGCCAGTGCAGGTTCCTCAGGTGGGGGGTGATGTGGTCGCGGCGCGGGACGTCGAGGATCAGGCGTGCAGAGGCATTCTGGATTCTTTGCAGTCTGTTGATGAGCTTGGTCGGGGCTCCAGCGTAGATGGCGTTTCCGTAGTCGAGTCTGCTGCTGACTAGGGCCTGGGGAACTGTTTTACTTGTGTCTGTCGGGATCCATCTGTAGATCTTGCGGAGCATACGGAGGGTGTTGAAGCAGGTGGAGGAGACAGCGTTGCCTTGTTTGGTCATGGTGAGTTTCGAGTCGAGGATGACTCCCAGGTTGCCTGCGTGGTTGGTAGGTGCGGGTGGTGTCCCCAGCGATGCGGGTCACCAGGAGTCGTCCCATGCTGAGGGGTTTGCCCGAGGATGAGGATCTCCGTCTTGTCTGTGTTCAGCTTAAGGCGAGATCTGGGCGATTTCAATATGTATATGGACAATGGAAAAGACCCTCAAACAATTTCCTTGTTGGGGACGCTGCAGGCCTGCAACATGTTTCCATCTATTTCTTCGGCCACCCATGAGAAGGGCCATAACCTAGACCAAATCCTTCACAACTTTGACATATAAGCAAGCCTACCTCTTCCCATTACCTGGTCTGACCGCCTCCTATTAAAATGTGTCATTCCCAACTCTGCCACAGCCCCTCGGGCTAACACAGGGCAGAGGGTCCCTAATTACAGGACGTTCCATAAAATATCCATCCCGATGTTAGCAGATGCCCTCGGGTGTTCCTCATCGGAGCTGTCTGGCTGCCCCGGCTCGGACACCCTCTCAATAGATTCATGGCTCCGTACCAACATTGGTATAGTGGTACCGATTGTTTCCCGCTCCTCAAAGAGGTCAGCCTCACCAGCTCCATGGTTTAATGGTTCCCTCAGATCTAGCAAAAGAAATTGTAGATAAATGGAACGGAAATGGCATAAATCCTATCTACCAGAGGACAGGAAGGTGTATAAAGACACCTTAAAAGCTCATTACATTCTTGTGAAGGCAGCCAAGAAAAACATCTTTCAAACCAAAATAGAAAATGCCCAAAAGAAGAGTAAGGAAATCTTTAGCATAGTTAAATCCTTTACCGTTCCGAAAGCAGGCACACAGGAAGGGCCATGTATGGAAGAAGTGTCTAAGCAAATAGCTCAATTCTTCCACAAAAAGATCTCCGTGATCCAACAAGCCTTCAGTAACATCTCAGAGGAAGAACTGGCCTTCTACCTTAGTTCCAATAGCAAATTTCACCTCTTGGATCCTCCATCTTTACTAGTTTTCCCTGAGTTTTAGCTTGAAGAGTCACTGACCCTTCTCCAAAGCATTAAGTATGGCTTTCCTACCGACCCATGTCCAGCGAATATCCTGAACCTATTAGCTCCCACCATAAACCCCACGGTAAACCAGCTCTTTAATGCTTCCCTCTCCTCAGGCAACATGGCGAAATTATGGAAGAATGCTAAGATTCTTCCAATGATAAAAAAGGCTAACGCCAAACTGACGGACCCTGCCAACTACAGGCCAATCTCCCTTCTTCCTGCCCTCTCCAAAGTATTAGAAAAGCATGTAAACAAGGCACTCCAAAAACACATTGATGATGGGAATCTCCTTCATGAGTCCCAATCCGGTTTTAGGGCTAACTACAGTACGGAGTCCGCTCTCCTGGATGTGACTGAATTTCTCAAGGGTAAGCTGGACCAGGGAGGCAAGGCTGTTCTGATAGTGCTCGATCTGTCGGCGGCCTTCGATATGGTCCCACATGAGAGGCTCCTGGAGAGACTTGCTAACATCGACCTGGGGGGCGCCTTAACATGGATGTCATCCTTCTTGGCAAATAGATCTCAGGACATCTGGCTCCCACCTTTCTCATCCCCGGTTCCGGCCATGAATGTAGGTGTCCATTCTCAGTCCTACCCTTTTTAATATATATCTATCCCCCTTGCATTTCTGG
Source organism: Triturus cristatus (assembly GCF_964204655.1). Taxonomy (NCBI): domain Eukaryota; kingdom Metazoa; phylum Chordata; class Amphibia; order Caudata; family Salamandridae; genus Triturus; species Triturus cristatus. The sequence goes on from NC_140581.1 coordinate 849,758,460, forward strand.
TAGAGGAAGAGAGCGTCAAAATTGGTTCCTATGCTGATGACACTCAGCTGATTTTTATATGTGAAAAAGGAACCGACTTTTACGGTGCAATGATTAGGTCTTGCCTCACAAAGATTTTTAACTGGCTTAAGATCAATCAGCTGAAGTGCAATCCTGACAAAACTGAAGTTATTTTCTTTGGTAATCCAGAAACGCCTGACTGGAGCTCTTGGTGGCCAAAAGATCTGCTGCTCCCGCCCGCGGAAAATGAGAAAGTCAAAAACGTAGGAATTGTTATAGACAAGACACTCTCCTTGCGCTTTCCAATCGAAAATCTAACTGAAGCTTGCTTTGGCATACTCCGGATGCTAAAAAATTCCTGCCACTGTTACAGCATGAGAGTACAAAGATCGTGGTGCAGGCTCTGGTGACATCAAAGTTTGACTATGTCAACAGCTTGTACCTCAGTCTTCCCAAAGCCCTTATCCAGCGCCTACAAGTAGTACAAAACGCGGCAGCCAGAGCCATCCTGAGACCTAAGCCCAGATCTATTATGAACCCTATTCTTAAGTCTCTACACTGGTTCCGCATAAAAGAATGGATCAACTTCAAAGCGATGACCATCTTCTTTAAAGCTTTCCACAGCTTAGGAGCCGGCTACCTAAATAAGCGCGTTAATCACTGCACAACATCTAGACCCCTAAGATCTTCCAATGCCTACCTGGCCATCGTGCCTAAAATATGCCATAAAGGGATCCATTGGAAACATGACACTTTTTCGAATTGCGAGACTAAATATGTGATTTATGGAATAATCTGTCCCTGTCCAATGTTATACATCGGAAAAACCAATCAGGAGGTCCGACATAGAATAACGCAACATAAGTCCCGGATCAGGAAGAACGTCGAGACTGCACCACTTGTTAATCATTGGCGCAAAATGACGCATTTGGAAAAAGACCTCCGCTGGACTGTCATCTCTAAAGTGGAACGCGATCCTCGAGGAGGCGACATGGAGCTAAAGCTCTCACAACGTGAAGCAATGTTAATTGTTAAATTCGACGCTGCAATTACTGGACTCAACGAATTATCAGAAAATTACAGACTGTAAGGTCGGCAGTCACCCGACCTCAATCCTTTCCATACTTGTAACATGACCAGCCAACATAGGGAAGTCCCACTTCATTAAATATTTCTCTATTTTCCCCATTAGAATTTTTTAATATCATCTACGCATGGTCAATCAACTAATATGGTCCGTTTATTTTAGATACACTCTCTGGCAGTAGACCAAGCCGTTCCACTGGAGCTAGATCGTCCCTTTCGGACCACTAAACTACATTTCCCAGAATTCCGGCTCTTTCCCAGGATCCCATTTAGACCCAATACGGAAGTGCTGGTCAAGAAGCACTCGACTCTTGCTTTGTGGGAAGATACGTGTTTAGCGCTACGAATTAGGTAATTGTAATTTGGACGGGACACCGGCCCGCTTTTGTTTCTCTGGTAGGTCAACATTCATGTGACTATGTTTGGACTGACGGTACATTGTTTGTTTCTAGATTCGCTGGCCCTGGCAAAAAATCTTCCAGGAAGCCGAGAGATCCTTGGTTCTGAACGGGCTTAGTAGAAGCACCCGCAAGGTATGCTCTTTCTGCTCTCCCCGTTAACTTTTGACTTTAATCAGTGCCGCTTCCCTTCTATCAACTTAAGATTCCCTTTGTTCTTTCTTACAGCGCGGAGCGTTACGCTCTCACCTAATTACGTGTGATGACAATGATTGTTCTAAGACAGTAACCACTACTTGTCCATTCCGGAATTTATTTACCAGTAAGTGAACGAATACTAAGTAATTCCTTGACGGTTCTTTCACTTTTCGTCTATCATAGTGACTGAATTCTTTTTTCACTTTTGTTGTTCTAGTTTTACTCACCTGTGAACACTGAAAGTGCATCCATAAGTGTGCTGCCACTTCGGTAAGACTTGTTATATCTAGGCGGCGGGTAACGTTGTTGCACTCTCAGGCATTGTAGATTTATCTCTAGTTTCAATTCTCCTTTCTCTTTTACTTTTTAGTGTTGTGGTCCTGAGGAGAACCCCACCAGTCAAACAAAACGGGGTTCGAAACGCGTAGACCTTTTTTCCGTTGTTATTCCAAACATTGGTGTAATTAGTTCGTTTTGGTGCATTCTTAGAATTATTTTGCTTATTCTATCAAATGATGGCCTAATGAATAGGTTACATGCACATCTAAATGGTCCTGATTACCTTGTTTGGAGAGTCCTTTGGTTTATTCAAATTGATGTCATCTGTAACCAAAGGCATATTGTTTGGAACGAGTGTGTGTCTTGATGAATGAGGAGTGGTGTTTGAATGTGTCTATGAACTAATGAATCTGCCACATTGGCAGTTCAGTTATTGTGTTCAATTGTGTGTCATAAGTGTTTTTTGTAAAAAAAAAAAATGTATGTGGTGCTTAATTGTTCGTTTAATTGAAAAAAAAATTCATACAAGATTCATTTGAATAACAAAAAAAGATATGGCTTGAATAAATACTATTAATTAGTACAGACGTGGTTCTTTGACTTTTCTTCCGAGGCCTATTGACTTTGTGAAATAGTGATCAGCATTGGCATTCTCTTTTGTTTCTGAAGTTCTCAAGTGACCGCACTGGAGGCAGATCCCTCTGCTTTCTAGGCGCAAAATTGTGGAATAGACTCCCTGAGTCTCTGAGACTAACCACAGACCTACTCTCTTTCAGGAAGAACTTAAAAACCTGGCTTTTTAATAACTGATGGGTCTTTTGCGCACGTTTTCCTCCCGCTGTCATGTGCCAGGACACTCTAGTCTGAGTGGCTGCGCGCTTTATTAAATACATTATTTCATTTAATTTCATTAGGTCCCTGACAGTGCAAAGGAACACTTGTCCAAATTCTAAGGGCCTTATTTATGAGGCCTTATTTCACTTTTATGCCGCTGGCAGCGAAAAAAATGTGCCATGTTATGCCCTATTTACAAAGTGACGCATCTAGGCAGATGCGTCGCTTTGTAAACCCCTGCACCACATTATACCTGCGCCAGGTATAATGTATGCAGGGTGGGTGTTCCCCCGCAAAAAGCCTCGTAGAAGTGGCACATTGAAATCTATGAGAACTCAATAGCGCCACTTCTAGGAGGCCATTGCGTCAATATCTTACACCTGCCTCACAGCAGGTGTAAGACTGATGCAGGCCCTTTCACATGGGGCTTGCCACATGTGAAAGGACACATTGCTGGACTTGCATCTATTTCAGACACACCCCAGCAATACATCACTTTTGCGCCTACAGATATGCCAGAAATACTGACATATCTGTAACCCCTTGCGACATGATGCGACATTCAGTAAATATGACGCATCCGTCATGTCGCAAGGAGGGTGCACTAAGAAGTGACGCATCCCTGTATTCACACAGCGATGCATCACTTCTCATAAATAAGGCCCTAAATGTGTTTACATCTAATATTCAGGGATAGGTATGTGTGTTTTCAATACTGTAACACAGCAGCAGCTCACCAATATTACTGCAAATAATCTCTGTGACTCCCTCCCATTTCTTATATGTTAGGCCTTGTTTTGATCTAAAAGAAACTTTTTTTCTGTATATTGCATGAAACATAAACACAACATTTCTCAGCAAAATGGCTGTACTAGACTCTCACACATCAGGCACATAAAACATAAATTAAAGGAAAACAGTATTTAAAACAATCTGTTTAAGAAATAATCAAGGTCATTAGGGCAAAACTCTGGAGAACAGAGCTGACTCTGTCAGGAGGCCCCCTGAAAGGTTGGGGCCCTGGGCCAGAGCCAACATTGCCCATGCATTAAAACGTCTCTGGGTTTAATCCCTTCTGTAGTGATGTGTAGAAGAATAAGCAGGGTATTTTGGTCTTGGGGAAGAGCAAGAAAATGTTTTGAATATAGCTGACTTTTCTGCTTTGTATCAGCCAGGTCCTACATTTGTTGTAAATGAAGGAGCTAAAAGAAGTTTAGTGTTTGGTTGATGTGGGAAGTAGGGTTAGAGATGTAAGGGTGGTTGGGTGTCGGTCTTATGCTTGTGTAGGGTGTTTGTGAGTTTGGAGGCTAGCTGGTGCCAGATTCTTAGATCTTGTTATAGAAGTGATTGGATAGTTTGTTGCATAGTCTCTGCCAGGGGTATATTGCTGGTGCATACCCTTGAATTTCAGAATGCATCAAGTACCTTAAATAATTCTTTCTGTGGTTTACCTGAAGGTACAATTATGTTAGAATAGTGTTCTATTGTTGGAATTGTGCACTGCAGGTCTGTAGGGTCTTAGTTGTCATTGGTAAGCAGGCCTCTATTAAGAGCCAAAAGAACCTCTCAGTTTATGCTCATTGGTAGAACTAAATCTTTTAAGGTGTTCTTCGCCAGTTTTTTTGGGTGCGCCACAGCAAAGTGCAATAGGTGCACAGTATTTTGACTCTTTCTGTTAATCAATCACGGCTCCCAACAGGCTGTTTAGTGATGGTGTTAAAGAATTATGCACACCTAGCAAACCGAGCTAAATACATAATGTAATGTAATGTTGTGCAATTCAGACTTATAAAGCGCACTATCACCCCACGGGTATCCTAGGCTGAGGTTATTTTACCTTTGGCGAAGTGATTTGAAAGAAGACTGGGATCAGATGCACTTCTGGTATCGTCTGGCTATGTCTCTGAGTCTTGGTAACATCCTTTGCAGAGCGTCACCTTTAATTTTAATTCCTGAAAGTCACTTTTAGGGCAAATGTTTGTGATTTCGACCAGGTTTGGTGATGTCCACTCATCCCTTAAAAGACTACCTGGCACATGCATCAAAAAATGTCATTTGCGATTCCTTATTAGCGATAAATAAGGATTCGCTAATAAGGAATCGCAAATGCCTATGCATGTAGGAATCCCTAAAAAAATTGCGATTCAGAAACATTCCTATAATTGCGACTACTTTTGAGTCGCAGTTAAGGAATTACTACTTATTCATTCATTCCAATGGGTAAATAGAAATTGCATGTGCAATTTGCGAGTACCCAATAGGTACTGCAATTTCAAGGGTGCAAGGGTGCCAAAAGGACACCCTGTTGCACCCCTCAGGTTGATATGTGAACACATGTTGCACACACACATGCCCAAAGGGCATGTGTGTGTGTAACCTGTAACTTTGAAAAATGCACTTTAGTGCATTTTTCAAAGTTTTCGCTAATTACCATCAGGTATAATTTTCCGGTAATTAGCGGCCCCTAATAGCTAAATCGCTATTTTAAATGGCATCTTGCATTGCATTCAAGGCATCGCAATTTGCGATGCCTTAAATGCAATCGCAATTTGCAATTTTTGCATTTGGGATGATAAATCCCAAATGCAAAAATACTGGTTGCAAAGGGGCCGATTCTGAGAATCTGCCCGTTTGCGACTGTTTATTTCCTTGATGCATGTGGCCCGTTATCCTTTGCCTTTGTTACCATCTCTTACAATAACCATTATGCCCCTTTTAGACTCAAACATCAACCTTGCTCTAGAACACAAGGCACTTCAATATCATTTTTAAACATTGGCAATCTATGTTAAGTGATTCTTTGAGTAGTAATACTACTGATACGGTTGTATGTCGGAACCACGTAGGCGTTAATCGCGCCTACCTCAATAACGCGGTTCAAACAACGAAACCGTCTTTACAATGCATTCCTGTGCAGCGCAAGTCGTTACATTGACTTGCTTTAGGGAGAGCGCTGGGGTCTGAATAGTATAATTTACTATTCTAACTCCAGTCTGTGCAACAGTAGGGAAAGAGTTGGACTTAAAATCCAACATCAATCCAACAACGCTTTCCTTTAGGCAAGCTGTTGTAACGGCTTGAGTGGTAAAGTAATACGTTGTGAAGATGCATTCTTGGTTCGGACTGCGCTGTTAAGGCACATTGTGTGTCCAGCCACAGTGAAAAGCCTGTTTCCCTCTGATAGTACCACTACTACCAATACAAATAATAATAACAGCAAAGACAATAACATTAAAACAAAATGAGCATGAAGTTATTTTATTCTGCTTGTGGTACATCTCATCTGTGCTCTGCACCAGCCTCCCCCGAGCCAGCCAGGGACACCACACACATGACCTGGTACTTGCTCAGATACTGCATTGACTGTTTGTCCATGGCCTATTTGCGGAATGCGAGCGACTGCTCACAAGAGTCATTGAAGAACCTCTTAACAAAGCCTTTTCATCGCTTCCTTCTCTGAGAGCCCTCAAACCGCTCCTCCAAGCACAACAGTGTATTGTCTTCCTGTTAAACCCTGCTTCAGGCTTCTCCGGCAGTAATGGAGCCCCGCTGCTCTTTACAGCAGGGCAACAAAACCAGTGCTGTCTAAGCACACACTTCCACGTTAAAAGGTTAACACAGTCCCTATTATACTAGAAAATCATAATTCGATTGTGTGGCTTCTATACCTTGGGACGCAGGTTGCCTTCTGACCAGCAGCGCTGCCGGTTGGCTAGTGGTGGCGAATCCCAGCACATAACGACTGCCACATATCATCATTGAAAAGGTAGTATTTGATGGACCCCATTTTTCCAGGATCTTTTTCGTCTTCTATCAAACAAAGTAAGATGTCTGACGGAAAACGGAATGAATGGAAAGCCAGCCTCCTGCAAGCAAGATAATAAATCACCACAGGAAATGGAAAAACAAATTCAGTTTCTTCTAGGGCACTGAAAGGTGTTTCAGATCTAGTGCACTTGTTGTTACTCACTCCCATGGAAGGTGAAATTCGTGTAGATTTGTGAAGCGTGGCATTCTCTACTATATAAATGCAATGACACTACAATACCATACTGGAAGATTTCAAACAACGCTTGGGGGTGTATTTTGCTGTACAAAAAAGCCTCCTTAATCCTCAAGTCACGTATGAGGGTGTGCTGTACCCCTACAATTACAGCTCAGTGAGGCACTGTGTCTCTCAGACAAGGCAACAATCAAAACTGCATTTCAAAGTACAATCAATTAGGAAAGGACTCAAAGAGTGAGTTCTATGGAAGAATTTAGAAAAAAAGTGAAGGTTTATTACAAAATTCAAAAAAGGTACAATATAGAAATGCAGCATAGGCCTCGTTTAAATGCATACAATAATTGCCATGAAGGCTCGCAGTAATAGGGACAATGCATAAAATAGGCAAAATTAGAAATAGACTAAGGGCCTGATTTCAAATTTGGTGAACATGCTACTCATAGCTGCCAAGGTTTCAGATTGCTATATGTGACATTTTCATAATTTCAGTGTAATTACGAGTGACATTTCAATGACTATGTGTGACACTTTCTCGCGAGCATATGCAGTTGAGGGAAACGTAAAAATATCAAACATTATACCTAGTAGAGCAACAAGAAACTCCAAGAAGATCATAAGACTACAGCAAAGCACCAGAAATGCAAGGGCACTGTGGGACCCGACTGTACAAAATAGGATGTGAGAGGCCATACTGCCTGCAAATGAGCCTCATCTTCCATAACCCATCCCCACAAAAACAGGATAGATCTCCCATGGGTGGACTTAAGCCTCATCCTCCCTCTGCAGGAACTGATCAAACTGAGAAGCCCCAGCACGAACCATTACAACCAGTGTATCCCCTGCTGTACCATGTGACACTCAAAGCCACCTTCTGACACAAAAGTCGCATCATTAGAAGAGTTTGTGTACTGTGTATTTGTCATTACAGAAGAGACAGCCTGCCATTGCCTGCACCTCTGCAGAGCAACCCCCTGCAGGGGAAACAGAGTGCAGTTGTAAGGAGCCAAAGTAAAATACAACTGTTGAAAACTACATATCGAAAAAATTAAGACCGAAAGATATTACCTTGAAATAAATGCTTTTAAATATTTATTTTTACCGAAGATCTCACATTTTTTAAACAAAAAGTTAAAAACAATGATAATTCTAAATATGTTTTGGCATATGGCCAGTTGCATTTACCTTGCTTTTCATCCTGGAAACGTGTCATTTTCTTTGTAATCTGATTCAGTTATAAACTTTAATATGTTCATGTTTACAGACAAGTTGAGAACAGAGAAAGTGAAATAATGAGTTATTTTTTTAATTGGATATGCATAAACGCTTGTGTGGAGCTGCAAAGCATTAACAGAAAAACATTCCAAAAAGAAGATATTTTGCAGGTCACAGAACCTCTCTGGACTGGTGTCTCATTTTCTGACTGTTTTACATGAACTGTGAGACTTAGTGCAGCCGAGTGTTAATCCACAAATTAGCTTTTTAGCTGCAGCGCGATCAGCTGCCTGCGGGTTGGTGTCTAGACTGGAGTCTCAAATTCTGTTCTACATGGTTCATGTAAAACAGAAAGTGAAACTCCAGTCCAGACACCGACCCGCAGGCAGCTGATTGCGCTGCCGCTAAAAAGCTAATTTGTGAATTAACACTCGGCGGCTGCACTGAGTCTCACAGTGACACTGTCACTTACTTGTGAGGCTTGCCGCAGCAATCTGTATACTGGGCCAGCCTCCCGCCCGTCTCCTCAGACTCCTGCCCACTGCAACAGTCACTCATCAATCAATCAATCAATCAATCAAAACATTTATATAGCGCGCTACTCACCCGTGAGGGTCTCAAGGCGCTGAAAAGGGGAGGGGGTGCTGCTACTGCTCGAAGAGCCAGGTCTTGAGGCGTTTCCTGAAGGTGAGATGGTCCTGGGTCATACGTAGGTGTGCGGGGAGGGAGTTCCATGTTTTGGCTGCCAGGTAGAACGATCTTCCTCCGGCGGTGGTTCTTCGAATCCGTGGGACGGTGGCGAGGGCGAGGCTGGCTGAGCGGAGCTGGCGGGTGGGAGTGTAGAACAAGAGGCGGTTGTTGAGGTATTCGGGGCCCATGTCGTGGAGCGCTTTGTGTGCGTGGGTGAGGAGCCTAAACGTGATCCTCTTGTTGATGGGGAGCCAGTGCAGGTTTTTCAGGTGGGCGGATATGTGGCGGTGGCGAGGGATGTCGAGGATGAGTCATGACTCCCTCGGCAAACGTACACGGTGCGCCGCCCCTGACATCAGACTCACTCAGGCTCAGCAGCAGGCACAACTGCTGCACATTGGACTTGACATGCACCGACGTCCCATGGGGTTAGGTCCAGCACGGTGATGACTGATTTTAATTTTCTGCCATGTGGCGGTGCAAGCAGCGCTGCTATGATGCAGCCTAGGGCAGCCTGCCTCCCACAAAATTAACTTCAGGCAGCAGGATGTAACGTCGCATGGCACCTATGACGTCAATCCGAATGTAATGCTCGCTGTGGGGGGAATCTCAAACGTTTCTATTGATACACTGTAGCACTAGCAGCCAGTTACCAGCTTCTAGGTCAGCCATACCACAAGCCCAGTCTCAGAAGCAACGCTACCAGCCACTCTAGCTTAGTTTAGTGACTACAGCAGCGCTAACGGCTTGACAGCAAATGCGCTATAACTATTATGATTGACAATGCATTTCAGTGCGGTGATACGGACCACCACACTGAAATGCGTTGGTCTAACACCTGATGCTTGGTACTTGGCAGAAACGTGACAGATTTCCCACATTCTGTATCACAAGTGCCATAGGATATAATGCACTTGTAATATGGCGGACAGGATATCCATCATGTTTGTGATGGAGTAACTCGTCTGCCAAACTCTAAATAAGGCCCCAAGTCTCTCAAATGAGCAGCAAAATCAGTAAGAAATCAGGCAGCCTCCCTTATAGAGACCCAAAATGATCTGACTCACCCCCAAATTCAAGGATTTAAATAGCCAATCTCTCACTTGAGGACATTAGAATGCAAGCTCATCGTCGTTTGAGCAAAGAAATACATTTCAACAAATCAAATCACAGAAATATAAAACGTCACACAACCTTACAACCTAAGCACTAACCCTCTACATGAATGTTGATTCAGACCCTCTGACCTAATGTCATCTGACGGTGTCAGAACAAGCTAGTTACAAGAACAGTGAACCATTGTGTGTGAATGCAATCCCATGTGCAAACAGAAGGTCCATGAGAAAATATTATAATAGGATAGAGTCTTCCTCGAGAACAGTGAGTATACAAAACAGTGATGCATGGATTGCTTGAACTAATCTCAGCTAATGGTGATCACTCAGGCCACATCCCCAGCCATCATTATTTTGCACACCATGCCTCCTCAGTTTAGACCCAGCTATGTGCAAATCAGTCTTTTTTTTTTTTTTTTTTTTTTCGAAAGAAGGTTACAAGCACGGGCCTACAACCACCTGGGCCGGCCGCTAGTAGGTAAAAGTTCAAACAGTGCAAACACAATGACTGGCCCACCGGGGCTCCGCACCCTACAGAAGATCAGACTGCACCTAAAGGAAATCAGGATACATCCTTTTAACATAAATAACAACTTAAAACAAAAGCGAGGCAAGAAAACATGAGATGGGCGTCGGGCCACAGCAGGGGCATTTCCCTATCCGACCACCCGATGGCAGTCAAGAAGAAGGGGAACAAAGAGGTAGGGGGGGGGGAGAGAAACGGGAATACCAAAACTATACTCAAATGTGCCAGATAAGTAAGGAACCATCAAGGATCAGGGGGACAAGGCTACCTCAGACGTTTCCACCAGGGGGGGAGCACAAATACTTCCACGATACGCATTCCACTGCCCCCAAATTCTGCTCCAAGCCCCGGGTTTACCACGAGCCACATACACAGTCTTTTCCCTGAACATGCACCAGTCCATGTTCTCCTTCCAGACAGACACTGTGGGGGGCCGCTGCGAACCCCAAAGCTGCGCTATCTCCCTCTTTGCTATCATGTTCCCCAGGGCCGCCCACCGAGTCTGGGCCGCGTTATAATCATTGGGCTCCCACACATTCAGAACACAACGACGCACCTCCGGCAACAGCGTGACCCCGGTGACTCGCCTCATAACCTCATGCACCTGACGCCAGTATTCCACCACCTCGCGGCACTCCCACAGGATGTGAAGAAAGGTGGCACTGTGCCCACAGCCACGCTTACAGAGCCCGTCCTCAGAAAACCCCATCGAGACCCGTCGGGGACCCGTCACGTAAACGCGATGGAGGATCTTAAGCTGGACCAAACGGAGACGGGCCGGGATGGCAACCTCCTTCGGAGATGACAGCGCGGACTGCCAGTCTTCGTCGTCCAACTCAACCCCATCCCCCGTCCATGCCTCCCGTAGACGCACCAAGAGGTCAGCCCGATTATTTATCAATTTTTTATAGATCAAAGAGATAGTACTATCGGGAACGTGACCGTCGAGTATGCGGTCCTCGAGGGGCGAAGAAACAGGAACCGTGGTCCCTTCCCCAAAAACCGAGAGCAGGGCATGCCGAACCTGAGCGTAGCGGAAAAACTCCCTCTCACTAAGCTCATACTCGCTCCGGAGCGCCGCGAAGGTCTTGACCGCGCCTTTAACCCACAGATCCCCCACTCTGCTAATGCCGATCGTGTCCCAGTGCTCAAAGCCTTTCGTCGTCCAGAGGCTCCCCAGGCGGTCTGAGGCAAACAAGGGAGTTGCACACGTTAAACGCTCACTCCAGCCCATCGCTACATTCGCCGCCTTCCACACCCGTACAGCAATCTTGGTAGGGCCCGTGAGGGTCCTACCAGCAGATCGGGAGTAAAGCGCTCTGTTATAATTACCGCCGGGAAGCAGGAATTTATCCATCTCATACGCCGGGTTCAGACCAGGAGCATACGTGGCATGATTAATTGCCGACAGTTGGGAGGCCCAATAGTACCGTCTAATGTCAGGAAGCGCGATGCCCCCGTCATACCAAGGGAGAGTAAGCTTTGCCAGAGCGATACGCGCCCGACCGTCCCAGACCAGTCTCCTCTGCAGACTCTCCACCTCCCGAAAGTAGGCCACCGGAATGACATCAAAGGAGTTCTGAAGTGCGTAAAGAAATCTGGGAAGGGACATCATTTTAAACAGGGCCGCGCGACCAAGCGGAGACAGGGGCAACCTACACCAACGAGCCGTATCCACCCTCAAACGTCGAAGTGGAGACAGGAGGTTCTGCTCATAGCGGACCGCCGGGTCCAACGAAACATATACCCCCAGGTACTTAAAGCCGGATGAGGACGTTTGGATAGGAAGTAGAGGCGGCAAAATGGGAGGGCCACCAGAAATAGGGTATACGCAAGATTTGGACCAGTTAATTATCAAACCCGAGTTTTTCCCAAAGGAAGTGAGGACATCAAATAGAACATTAAGCAACTGTCGCGGCGAGGTGAGGTACAGAAGAATATCATCCGCGTACAGCGAGACCCGATCCTCGAAGCCCGGGGCCCACCGGATCCCTCTGATAGAGGGCTCCCAGCGGAGCCAGGCGGCGAGCGGTTCCAAGGCAAGAGCAAAAAGCAGAGGGGACAACGGGCACCCCTGCCTAGTGCCCCTCCCGAGAGCAAAAGGCCGGGAAACCCGCCCATTGACAACCACCTGAGCCATTGGTCCGGCATAAAGAAGCTTCACCCAGCTAAGAAATCCCTCCCCAAAGCCAAACTTCTCCAAGACCGCCCAGAGGAATGGCCACTCGATGGTATCAAAGGCCATAGTGGCGTCCAAGGAAACCAGTACGGCTGGTTCAGAAAAGTATTTCGCCCTAGCTAGGACGCCGTGGAGACGCCGCAGATTAAGAGCGGTGTTACGGTGGGGGATGAAGCCGCATTGATCCGGGTGAATCAGATCACGGATAACGCTCAGCAAGCGGTTGGCGAGGACTTTAGCCAGGATTTTGGGTTCTGCGTTTAAGAGGGAGATAGGCCTATATGAAGCACAGCGGTCACGTGGTTTACCCTCCTTAGGAATCACGACTATAGTCGCCAGACGCTGGTCGGCGGGAAGGGAACCCCTCTCGTTCGACTCCTGAAACATACGACGGAGGAAGGGCGCGATTTTATCCGGGCGTAGTTTGTATAGTTCGATCGGCATGCCATTGGGGCCCATGGCTTTGCCCGAGCGAAGGGAGCTAATCGCAGTAGCAATCTCATCGACGGCCAAGGGGGCATCCAACCGCTCACGGTCCTCGACGGATAAGCCGGGCAGGACAATATCCCGTAGTAGAAGACGAGAGTCTTCTTCATCTCTATCAGACACCGGGGAATACACCGCCCGGAGGTGGTCAGCAAAGCACTCCACAATCCCACCAGGCTCAGTCACACACACTCCATCCGCAACCCGGAGCTCTGGGACCACACGATTCACTCTCTCCTTCCTATCCAGCCATGCAATCAATTTACCAGCCTTGTCTCCAGCATCATACAACCTACCCTGCTGCTCCCTATACATGGTCCTTGCAGCGTCAGTGACAAGTGACTTATACTCGAACTGCTTCAGGCTGAGGGCATGTAGCCCATCCGGAGTGACACCCGTCTCCAAGGCCGCCTCCAACCCCAAGATGTCGGTCTCCAGTTTCACCACCGCCTCCATCTTAACCTTCTTAGCCGCCCCAATCTGGGATAGGGCCTGCCCACGGAGTACTGCCTTAAAAGCTTCCCACAGGGACACTGCGGACATCACCGACCCATCATTCTCAAGGAAATATTGGTCAATCGACTTGACCAGGCTATCGCGGATCGTGGGGTTCCGCAGGTACCAAGGGTTAATAGGAGCGATCCGCCCAGCAGACCGCATCCCAGTGTCAAAAAGCAACCACAGTGGGGAATGATCAGAAATACCCCGGGCCAGATGCTTAACCTCTCGAATCCGGGCAGTCTGGGCCGCGGGCATAAGAAAGTAATCCAATCTGGAGAGACTCCCATGCGCCCCAGAGTGAAAAGTGTACTGACACTGTGTAGGATGCATTAACCTCCAGCAATCGACCAGACCGAAGGTCTCCAAGAATCCGCCAAGCCACGCCTGCGCAGCAGGGAGGGCTCTGGGCGGGTGGCGGTCCCGGTCACCCGAGACCACCGAATTGAAATCCCCACCCATAAGCAGAAGACTGTCAGGAAGCTCAAGCAGTGTTCGACCCAAGTCTGAAAAGGTGGAGTTCTGGAGGCCCGGGGGAACATAGACAGAGACCAAGGAAAGGGACTGCCCCTCCCACCGCCCAGTCAAAGCCACATAGCGCCCTCTATCGTCCGGGACTACCCTGGTGATCTCCAGCAGAAGTGAAGAGCGCAGGAGAATGCCAACCCCTCTAGAGCCAGAAGTGAAACCAGAATGGGCAACGAGTCGGTACCCCCCCCTGTTCATGGCATGACAAACGTTACCCACCAGATGCGTCTCCTGTAAAAACACCACGTCAGGAGACATACGTCGCAAATACTGCAGCACCACCCCCCGTTTGATACGGTCCCCCAATCCATTGACGTTCCATGACATCAACCTCAACCCGTCCCCCCCCATCCCCTCCAATCGATCAAGGGTCCCCCAGCAGATAGCGCGACGCCCGAAACTGGAACAGAACAAAGACCTCGCATTAAAAACAAAACACACAAATCAAAACCCCCCAACCCCCCCAACTTCCAACTCCCCCCACCCTGCACCCCTGCGACCCGAAAAACCACCCCAACTTGCAGTGTGCCTGTCGCCCCATAAACCCCATTCTCCGGAAAGACCCCGGAGGAGGAGAGGGACCCGTCCCCAACCGCCCCCCACATAGATCATAATGAAACAAAATGCAAAAGAGAAGTTGAACCCAGCCGAACAGTACAAAATGGCAAAGTCAAGGACCAAAGTCACTCCGAGGGAGACCCGCCACCCTCGGTACCAGCAGAGGGCCCAGGCCGGTCCCCGCGGCCCGGCAGCGAGTCAAGCCAGTCACTCACAGTCGCGGGAGAGTCAAAAAAGGGTTGTCCGATCGTCGTGCTCCACTCGGAGCCTAGCAGGAAAAAGCATGGAGTACTTGAGACCCAGATCGCGGAGGCGACGCTTCACCCCCTGGAAGCCCATCCTCTGTTTCTGGACAAGTTGGGTGAAGTCCGGGAAAAAGTTAATAGACGCATTCTCATGGCGGACCGGGCCATGGGCCCGCGAGGCCTGCAAAATCACATCTCGGTCTCTGTAGTAGAAAAGTTTGGCAACAATGGGCCTCGGGGGGGCCCCCGGCCGCGGCCGACCGCCCGGAACTCGATGGGCCCGCTCCACGGCAAAGAACTTACTCAGGCCGGCGGGGGCAAGATGCTTGAGGATGAGCTCCTCCACCAAGAGATCCACCGGGTGGTTGTCGGAGGTCTCCGGGACGCCTATGACGCGGATGTTATTGCGGCGGGCCCGTCCCTCAAAGTCCTCCAGCCGCCGGGCCATCAGATCGTTGGCCGACTTGAGGTCGCCGAGAGTGGCCCGCTGGTCCGACACATCCGCAACCAGGGTGGACGTTTGCACGTCAAGCGATTGAACCCTCTCGTTGGTCTTGGAGAGATCCGCCCGAATCAGTGCGACATCAATAGCCACCGTGTCGATTTTACGGGCCAAGGCCTCGTATTGCGTAGCAATAGTCTCCTTGATGCCGTTAATGGCGCCCATAATGTTCTGCAGGGACGGATCCGAAGACATGGACGGGCCACCACCAGCTTCGTCCGAGGGGGCACCAGCCGCTCCAGGGGACCCTCTTCCTTGAGTATAGCGGTCCATGTTGTTCATCTGGACCGGACCCCCGCGGAGGGATGTCTTAGTCTTACGCCCCTCGGGGCCCCCCCTGCCACCCATGAGAACCACGCTCACCAACGGGGACCACCGGCCAAGCGTCAAGGGGGCACCGGCCACTCAGTCAGAAGCTGCACCAGATACCGTGATGCGGCCGGGCGAGGAAACCAAAGTCAACGGGCACACTGGCGGCAGGCGGAGACAAGGGCATCCAGCAGAGATAAACACCCAGCCGCTCCAAGCAGTTACGATGTCCAGCCCTTCAGGGATCCAAAAGTGAAACCGAAAGTAATGGAGCGGCCACTGGCACAGATCCGCTGCCGCTGTTGTTCAATTACGCCCCGGCTCCACAGGTCACCCTCGCACCGGGCCCAGCCATCGATTGGGCCTCGAAAGTTCCAACCACCGTAGATCAGGATTCCCAGGTCCGATTCGATTTCTGAAAGAAGGTCAACGTTCAGCCAGAGTTCGCCTTCCAGATTCCGTCAGCCAAGTCAGGATAATGTCAGGATAAATTCCGAGGAGCAGCGAGGGTCCGGGGAGCCCTGTGCTCACGCGACCATCTTGGATGCGCGCTAGGCTCCTCCCCGTGCAAATCAGTCTTGACCCTGTTCCAATAGGAATGGCCTAGCCTGAATTGCCAAGTAAGGTCTGCCCTGAACCGGAACTCAAACAACCCATGGCCGGTTTCTCCCTAGTTATGACTCATGAGTCGGGTACAGCTTAGTTCAAGTGACCCAGTGTGCACGAGACCCACGTCTGGGCATACCCGCCCCACTTTTTTTAAACACATTTTATTGATTTATCAAGACAGAAACGAGACTTGCATTGGATTTCAGTACAATTCCATACAAAGCAAAGCACGCATTAGCCATGTGATGGACATAATTAAACATGTATGTATCGTGTCTGCTACGCAACAGAGCGGAAATCTGATTCCATGAAATGTACATTATGATAATATAGTTGGCAATGCAAAATGAGGTAATACATATCTATTCAACAAACTCTCCCTCTACCACCCCAAACACATCTGCCATACTGTTTGACATATCACAGTCCAGTAGTTAACAGTAAGACTAGAGAAGGTATTCAAACTGTCAGCGGAGGTGATACTGCATGTCAATGTTGTTTGAAATGTGAAGGAAAGGGGGAAACAGTGATTAATTTGAGCCGGTGGTTTCCAGTGCTCGACACCAGCACTTAATTGTCAGCACCGGGACTTCTGACAGTCAGCCACATGATGGCTCTGTTTTACAATTTTGTGATGAGCACAACAACAGTTTTTTAATAATTCTATATACATGAAAATGACTAATATCTGCCACCCAAAGCAAGAAAAATAGCTTGGGTGGCAGGTATTACTCATTTTTAGTGTATAAAAACTCTGAATTGTCAGTAGTAGCGCAACGGGAGGCGCAAGCTGCTGTGGTCTCCTCATAAGGGCCTTGACACTTACTTATTTACAAATTAAGTACTGGTGGGAATGCCAGGAGTGGGAGACCTGACCAGGTAAGCCTCAAACCCATGGCACAGAACCCGTCAGTGTCTTCTCCTTGTGCTTTAAAGGGTTCCAACATGGCGTCCCATGTCATAGCTATGGGCCGCTTGTGCAGCCCTCAGTATTCCTCCAGCGCGTGCATGAGGAAGGGTTCGCAGGGAAGATCCTCAGTAATCTCAAGGGTGTTAAGTATGCATTATGCAGTCAAAACTGGATGAACTTAAACCGTGTTTTGTGGGGTATCAAGCTGGGATACTCTAGCAGAAAACTCCATTCCTTGTCATTGAGTACTCCATTCCTTGCCAAAGTCTGTATCCCATTGGGCCTTTGGTGGTGCAAGTGAAATATATATGTGGGAGCGTAGGTCCTTAGAAAGCCATTTGGCTAAATGTTTGCCAGTTCCCATGTCATGTATTGCATGAACAAACGCATGTGTGGTTGGCTCCGAATCTGTCGATGACCAGTGTGTATAAATATAACGTATAATGTTTGCGTATGTAATGAAAAGAGCCCCAGGCAACCTGTGGAGCTGTATAAAGTCTGATGGGATAGTAGCAGGCCATATTCAAAGGGATCACCAACTGTGATAACACCTGCCACCTCCCACGGCATCAATCACAGTTTCGTGACCTGCCCGTGGAGTAGGCAGACCACACAGGGGCACGTACGGGGCATAAGGGGTGGTGTTGTGTGTGGTACAGAGCGCAGCCCTCCAATACAGTAGGATGTTGTGTAGGAGTATGAAAAGTGCGGGGGACGTGCAACTCCTGGCAGCAGCAGGTTATGCAAATGACCAGTGCGCAGCATAGGTTGTGTGTAACCAATTTTCTGTAGATGTATACCTGCTAGCCAATGGGAGAGCCAGTGTAGTTGGGCTGCAAAGCAATAGGACCAAAAGTCAGGGACTACCACTCCGCCACCGTCTGTTGGTAGTTGTAATTTCTGGAGGTTAACGCATCATCTACCAGGGCCCGGACAAGGTCAAGTAGGAGGGAATCTAGGGGTTTATAAAACCCGTGGAATAATTACAGGTAGATTGACAAAATAATGTAGCAGTTTGGATAGCATTGTCATTTTTGAAAGGGCTAGGTGACCTGTTACAGTTAGGGGTAGTGTAACCCAGAATTTTACCTGTGCCCTGAGTGCCGAACTAGCCTTAAGTAGGTTCCCTTCTAAGAGGTCAGCGGAAGATCTATAGACCGGGATGCCTAAATAACAGAATGAATGTCGCACACCCATGCTAATTGTGTTGTGTGGGATGGCGTCCTGAAAGGAGAAGGCATAGGACATTTTATGATTGATTTGCAGGCTGGTCAAAGGCCCCGAATGAATGCAGGAAGGTGGCGACTGGCGTCAGATCCATACTAAGTATTCGGGTATAGACAAGCATGTCATCTGCGTATAAGGAGATTGTATGTGCCTGGGGACCTTTCTGGATGCCCAAATCTGCTGTCTCCTGCCAAAGTTTTTGTGCCAGAGGCTCCATGGCCAGCTTGAGCAACAACAGTGACAATGGGCACCCCTGTCGTGTACCCCTACCTATTGTATTCTCCATAGAGCGGGGGTATATTGAAGATCCGCATAACTGTGAACAAATAATCCCAATCCAAAGAATCAAAAGCCTGCTGGAGGTCTAGTGACAAACAGCTGGCTTCAGGGAAGATATCATGTGCTGTTTCCATTACCTGATATATGCATATAATGTTAAGTGAGTTGCTCTAATGTGGGACACATCCACATTGATCTACGTGGATCAGGCCCGAGAGCAAGGGGAGTAGTCTTTGAACCAACACTTTGCTAAGAATTGTATGTTCAGTATTTAGGAGGGAAAGTGGCCTATACGATGACAGAACCTCAAAGACCCGACCAGGCTTAAGCAGTGAGGTGAGTAGGGCCTTTTTCGGTGGTCAGAGGCAATATTCTCACTTCTAGGGATGCACTGTATAATTTTTCAAGATTTGGGAACAGCCAGGAGGCAAAGGTAGAATAAAATTCGATTGGCAAGCCATCTATGCCTGACATTTTGTTATCTTCCATCTCATTTATAGCGTTGAATAATTCCCATAGAGTCAGGGGGGCTTTTAACGCCTCACTTCCTGCCGGAGTGGTCCTGGGGAGTCTCAGAATACTCAGGAAAGCATCTCTGTCTGAGACAGGTGAGGTGTTTCGGACTTTATAGAGCTCAGAGTAGTAGGAGCAGAAAGCCTCATTGATGTCCACTTGTGTGATACAGGGTATCCCAGAGGGTGATGTAACTTTCAGGATCATGGTGATAGACATTGGCGGACGTATCATATGGGCTTCTAATGTTCCTGCTCAATCACCCGCAGAGTGTATCTTCTGTATGTATGATCTATGGTCAATACGTTGCAGCTGCTACAAGAGCTCTGCATGTTCTATTCTAATGTTCTGGAAGTCTTCCAGCGATGTAGGGTCATGTGCCTCCTCGTGTTCAAGGTGTTCTAACAGTGTTTATATGTGTTGCAATTCTTGGAGATAACTATTTTGAATGCTTCCCACTTGATAAGTGGCATAGAGGCTGTTTCTTCATTATCTGTAAAATAGGAGTCTATTGCAGTACCAAGGGTGTCACGATAGACAGTGTCCTCAATAAGCAGTGTGGGTTGCATTCACTATGTTGGGCTAGGCATTGGGATCCTACCCATTGTCGGGACAATCTCCAGTGGATTATAGTCTGAGAAGGTCTTCCCCAGGTAAATTGCCCTGTGAGATTTTCCAACCATGAGTGATGTACATAAGATACTGTCCAAGCACGTATGGAGACTCTGTTAGGGAGGAAAGGAAGAATTATTCATGCATGCCTCTGTGGTGTTCCCTCGAAACATGGAGTAAGGACCAACTTGACAGACAAGCCCATAAGGCCTTAGCTTGTTTGGTGGCTCCGGTATGTGGCAGGTGTGGTGAGAATGATCAAGGTCGACGTCCAAGACTGCATTAAAGACCATTGTATCAACCACGGAAGATAAGACCATTCCGCTAGAATTGAGGACAGACTCTGGAGGAAAAGGTCTTGATCGGTGTTCGGCACGTATACACTCCCTAGAATCAACATTTCCCCATCTAAGGACCCACAGATAAAAACAAAGCGCCAATTCACGTCAGGTTCAACGTCCTGTGCCCCAAAAGGAACCCCAGCCCTTAACTAGACAGCTGCCTCATGGGCAAATACAGAATATGTGATGGCAAATAATTCACCACTCCATTTGGTGAGTAATTTTGTGGCTTCTGGGGCATTGAGGTAGCTCTCCTGTAAGTAAACTATAGTCACCTTCGGGTAATGGAGGACTCTATGCCGCTTATGGATTGATCCCAGCCCCCTGATATTTCAAATGAGTATCTGATAGTGTTGTGGTGCAGTCGACATGAAATTGCATTACAGCCAATCAAGCCAGCAGGAACCCTCTTGTCGTGTTTATGTGCATGGTAGGCAGAGAAACAAATACAACTACAAAAGTGACATGTCCCAAATACCAGGTCCAATGGAATTTTGATCGACCAAAAAATAAACAAACAAACATTCCATTGTACTCAAATAATACATTGGGCAATTGCTTGCAGAGGGGGCCAATACCAGTGTGTAGGGAGTTAGTTGTATGTAAAGGGTCACCCCTACGTGGGCACCTCGAGAACCTTGGAACTAGGTATACATAAGAAACTAGTAGAGGACTAAATCTGGGTTGAGTAACCCTAACCCCCCCCCCCAGATGTGTTGAACATATAGTATGCATGTATTGATTATGGTCGAAGTAGAAACAGCTAGTGAATAGCTGATATAAGTCACAAGATGAAGAACAGGCCACAGAGATATAGACCCAGTATATTAAGTATATTAACATTGCTGGAGCCTGCCCAGAATTATCCCCAGGCCCAGGGGTGGGAAGGGGGGTATGGGGATCTTTGATTCCACCACCAACCACTGCCACTGCATGCAGCAGATGGGGTCTCTGTCCCAGGGGTGCATGTTCCTCTATGCCCGCCACTCCTCATCTTATGCGCATTGCTGTTGCTACTCCGATTTTACAGCCAACACCAGCCACCTCGGTCATGACCTTCTTGGCTGGCATCAAAGATAGAGTGCCAATGCCAAGCGTCCCCAGGCCTCCAAACCCAGCGCCCTCACCTCTCCAGCCTGGATGGGCACAAGTGCCACTGGGGAAACCCTCGCCGCCATGGTTGCTCTGTGATTAGACAGGCACTCTCAGGCGGGCAAGGGAGAATGTGGCCTGGGCATGTCATTTCTAGTACGTAGGCAGCAGCTGGCCCCATCAGCAGGTCAGGACAAACCGCATGGCATCGACACAGTCAAGGCTCCCAGTGGGTACATCACTGGGCGCCGCAGTGGTTCCCATTTATTTTGGGGTGTTAGAGATCATGATTTTCGTGGGTATTGCTACCGTATCAGTGACTATTCTAGTGCACCAGGCAGGAACTCTAAGGTAAGATGTCTGCCAACTTTGGTGGTTGACCACGCCCCCCACATACCCATCCCATTTAAGGTGACACACTAAGTATGCAAAACAAGGATGGGTAAAATACTTCAATTAATCTTGGCCACTAGTAATCACTCGAGCCGCATTTGAATCCATCATTATTTTGCACATGATGCCATCTCAGTTTGGACCCAGCTATATGCACATCAGTCTTGACCCTGCTCCAAAAGGAGCACTTCAGTCTGAACTGCCAAGCCAGATCTTACACGAACCGGAAAACAAGCATCCTAGGACCGGTCTCGCCCTAGTTATGCACTCATCAGCCAGGTACAGCTTGGTCCCAGTAGCACAGTGTGCAGGGTACCCACATCTGGGCATGCCTGTCCCATTTACAAAACAGTGAAGGATGGAATGCATTGAGAACAGTGTCACTCAGAAATAAACAAAACCACGTTGTGCTTGATTATGTGCAGGAAAAAGAAACATAAACCTTGAATGAGCATGATGTAGCATCCAGTTTGGACAAGATGGCGCGGAGGCCTAGTTAGTATAAGCCAGGAAAACACAGTTTAAATGTCGTAGCAATTTAGTTTCAACGTCATGAATTCCAAGCCAGTATACCCGTGAATTAGTGTCTAGATAAATAATGCACATTTTGATTTAGAAGCAAAACGCATCATCACATATGCTGCTCTTCTGTCATGTTCATGAATTCGTACTGATAACTAGGGAGCGTTTAAAGTGTTACAATTGTAAATATTTTTTCTTTTGCGCAATGAATTTTGTTTCCAGTACTTTTCTCTAACTTCCCGGTGGGAACTGGTAAATGAACCCCTCAGCTCCACAGCCAATAGAAGGGTCTGTCCCCAAGCAGTGTACTGTAGGCTCGGTATGGTAAGTAGCCCCAGGTAAGGTGTCTGACTGTGATAGCTGAGAAATGTTGCTTTTGCAGGCTTCCCTACAAGGCTGTAAATAATTATTAAAGAGTGGCTTCTTGTTGAATTAAACCTGAGCCTGGTGCCAGAGCTAGGGTATACACCCATTTAATTAAGCATGCGTGCTTGGGTGAAATGATGAACTTCTGGCCTACGGGTTCTCCGCTTCTGCTCTAATAATGAGACAGGTCGTTAGAAAGATTGTCAGAAGGGGTCATCACCATTTCCTTCTCTTGGATATCCTTAGATAAGCCATTTTGGAGCAGGAAAGGGCGTACTGTTAGACGGCACCTTTGCACGAACACCAGTAGCTGCCAGGAAGGGTAGCAGCTGAGGTGATTCACTAAGTACAGGGTGGGGCCATTAATGGACGCACGCAGGTGGACAGGGAGCGGGCGGCTGTGCTAGTCCAACTGCAAGAACTTGTGCGGGTGAAGGGGGATACAAGAAGGGCATGATGCTAGTTGCTTAGCTGCGCCAGTCCCACTGTTGCACAGAGCACCCCCTGATTGCAGCAAGAACAATTTTGCAGTGCAGCAAAGTGCAGTTTGTGCTGCTCCTTCACATTTTTAAACTAATGGGAACAATGCATGATGCATAGGCAGCCGTAGTTTAAAAAAACATAGGTTGAGTTGTGAGGCACACTTCTTTGGAACTTCACACGTTTACTCACGTCTTCAAAGTGTCAAAGGACGAATTCCAGAATGTCAAGCCAAGTGTTGGCACTTTAGAACAGGGACATTAAGGATTTTGGGGGCCCCAGGCCAAACATAATTTGGGGACGCCTGCTCGCAATAACTCTGAATGTATTATATGTTTTCAACTCAGTCACAACCTCTGCCACACGGTGGGACCACTGACAACCCTCTTCTTTAGCCGGCCTTCATCTGGGCCCAACCCTGCAGTAAATAGTTTCCCTCTGACTGGCCAGCACCAGTGAAGCAGAAAGACTAGTGGCATGGACAAGCCCGCGGCGCATGGTGCAGTGGGCTGGTGTCTCATCTTTTATGACTGTGCATAGGGAGGGAGCATTTTTTTAATGCACTCCAATCCAGGCTATGCAAGGAAAAAGGATTCTGAGTCACTTGGCACTATGCTGTGATTGCACAAGCCCAGCAGTGGTTCCACAAGGACAGTGCAGTCAAGAAGTGAGCATATAATGCTGCTCTGTACTGCACATTGACATGTGGCCTACACTTGTGGCCTACACGGCGGCCCCACTGCGCCAGAAGAGCAGAAAGACCAGTGCCTCTATGAGGGGCAGTTTGTCTGTCAGCACCATTCAGGCATATGGTGCTCATGGGTGCTTATGTTTACTGCGCTGCCTCTGCTGCATGGGACTAGTATTCAGAGTTCGGTGGTACTAGACTGCGATCGCGACTCTCTGGCAGTAGCTCCAAAAAGAACGATGCAGAGGGAGCGCACAATGCCGATCTTCACTGCGCAGCGGGAGGGGCACTTGGTGCATTAAGGCAAAGGCTGGTGCAACCGAACAAGACCTATACACTATTCAATGTTAAAACGCTTGCTAAATCTAACCAGAATCTCATAGGTATCTTTGTTTAACCCCCACTGTCTCTCAGATATAGACCAGAATGGGTGGGCAGCCTGGGCTTGCTAAAAAGAAAAAAAAGTAAGTTAGGCTATTTAAAAACTCTGTACAGTTTAGGATTGTCACAAAAGCCTGACAGTGAGGTCCCTTGAACGGTGGGGGCCTTGGGTCAAACCTCTCTTTGCCCATGCCTAAAGCCTCTCTGCTTCAGAATGACTGGAAGTGTCCTAAAATGGACAATTTGTGCTTTGGTCTCAGCTTTCCTACATCTCTGGGTTTGTCTGTTTTGAATATCAGTCTATTATCTATTAATGTGAAACATATGGGAGTGCCAGCAGGCGCAAAAGCAGAATTCCTCTGACGGGTTTCTCTGGAAGAGAATTATTTTTCTTCATTACATCTGTTTATGCATTTCCTTATGTCATGTCTTTGCCAAGCCTTTTGGCTGGCTGGCTGGCTGGCTACCAGAATTCCCGTGGCCAGTTATATTCATTAGCAAAATGCTCCATCACTACGTGCGAAGATGTTTTGTACGTATGAAGCTGACCATTAAATGGTGATTCTCTTTATTACACCACTTCGGCTGTATTATACTTTCCAATATTATTAATCTCATGACAGTATCTACTCCCCAAAATCTATAAAGGTCCCTTTGCATTGCGTTCGTGTGTGTATATTCCTGCTATGAAAGTTGAGTCAGGTTCAATGGTTTAAAAAAAAGAGAAAAAACATAAATCCATCCGGAATAATATACGAAAATCCTACAATAGTTTGAGACTTTCATGTAATCAAGTTGGTAACACTGTCTTTTATAGGCATGTATTTCTGTAGCAGTAGCTAGATGTTAGACATTTTCTCAGGCCATAGTACATTCTTATTTCACATTTTCACCTGCAACACACTTACTTCACATGGGTCTCTTTCTGCAAGCAATGTCTCCTTTCATTTATGCTTTGCTATGCTTTTCCTGTTGAAACCGAATCACTGGAGCATTAGGTGTTTGAGAAATAAGACTAACTTTTCTTCTGAGACTAAATGTTCTTCTGAAGGTCTTGGGTTTGGCACAGTCGCCATCCATCTCCAGTAGTCAAAGTGCCAAAAGTATACCCCATCTGCTTGCTGGACATCGATTTGGAGGTGAACACCATAGGACATTTGGTTTGTTCGAGCTAGGTGGTTTTTTTGGGAGAACACTTGAAGTGCTGTAATAACTGCAAATGTTGCGGAAATGCCTTTAAAAGTGGAACATTTTACGTCAGAGGGAAAACATGTAGTAGAGCGGGAAGAAGAGGGAGGACAGCAACCAGAGACAACAGTCGCACCTGGGGACAATTATTAACCTACAGCCACGGTTGGGCAATGTAAATATACCCTGAGAGTGGAAGAGGATAGTGGAAAGTAATAAAGAAATGGAAACAAGCACATAAATCCTTATTTGGATGGAAGTTATATTGGCTGTTCATGGACTGTTTTAGAAAAAAGGTAGACCAGTGACTGAAACCACTTAAAAACCTCCAAACAAGGTCTATTCTTTGTTTTTTTTCCAAAAGACCTAAAAGAGGCCTTCCAAGTATAGAAGTTGATAGTTTTCCTGTTCCAATTTCTTTCAAACTTCTCTTGCAGAATTTTAGCCTCACTGCTCATCTCAGCACATAAACCAGATCAGTATCTATACATGCACTTCCAGGTCAAAAGGAAAGTGCAGTCTCAACTAAAATTGAAAATCATAAAAAAGAGCACTGCTTGTATAAAATGGAAATATTTCAACTACCAGTCAGTAATGTTCATATGTTGTAGCATGAAGTATCTGCTTGAATATTTTCACCACGGTTATTGCATTTATATCCCTAAAGTTATTCAATGATCCTAGTCATACCTCCCTTTCTCTACAGATGGTCATCCTTGCAGCACCCTCTCAAGGGTTTGTATTGCATACCTTACACCGCTCTCTCAAAACCATTCTTCTATACAATGACCTACAGTTTTGTCTTCTATGGACCTAAAAACGTTTCCACTCAAATTCATGACTGTTCTCCTGGCTTTTCCACCTTACTTAAAATCATTTATTTCATTCATTTCAGAGTATAATTTCTGTTGCAGGTTGTAGTGCCACGTACACAGGCATGCCTCCACATATGCTCCATTTTTCCAATCAGTATTAATGGCATTGACAGTGAGGGACCCTAGTTCTGTTGTTTTTTGCACTCCATCACTCACCCTATCTGCATAGAGAGAATTCTATCTACCAGTCCCATGTGACTCCTGTCATGTGGCTCCTACTAATTAATTACAGTTTAATGGGACCCGCACACATGGTACTCCGAGTCTCTTATTTGGAATAGTCTTAACAACCTTGCTGAAATCCAACCAAATAATTTGTTTTTATCTTCCCTGAATTACTAAACCACATAGTCAAATAAAGCTAGCAAATTCCTCTAGCTTGACATTTCTGTAGTGAAACCGTTGTATAGGCATACTTTAACCCCATGACTTGCGTATGTTACACCAATAAATGTTTCTCTCTCTTTTCCTATCTCTGACTTCAGGTTCACACCCGTGCAATTGCTAGCCTAATTTCTCCTCCCACTGAAGTGGAGAGGGATTACATCTGCTCTTCTTCAATCTGTGGGAGCCACACCTACCCTCATTGAACAATTCAGTAAGTTTGTAAGTTATGCTAACAAGGGGTTCATAGATGTCCTCAGTATCGGTTGTATAACAATACAATGCATGCCTTTTCCAAGCAACCTTTACCATGCAAATGCCTTTACCACGCATGCTTTTACCTTGTATGGGACGTATAATAAGGTAAGGAAAACCACACTATTAAGGGAAAAATCATAGAATATAGATAACTCACATTGTGGCCATGGCATGGAGAGGAATAACAAGATAAGCAGGCAGGAGACTGGTGAAATGTTGATGTAGGGACTGATAAAATAAGATAAACTTTTGACAGAAAATTAATACATTCGAAAGACAGAACTTTTAACCATGAAAATAGCTTGCACTAAATGGAGGCATCTTTCGATGGGCACAAGAGAAACATTTGAAATTCAAACTGGTCATCAGAATGTACAGTGTTTGAAAAATCATAAATGCAGGAATAGTCATCAAGCTAAGCAGCATTTTTCTTTACTCAGTATGATTTAAATTTTTCTTTGCTCACTACAACTTAAAATATATTCTTGGTTCAAATAATGTTTGGCTGATGCTCTATGTCATTGTTATACTGAGTCATCACTGAGTTTTGATTGATTCGTATCATTGTGTATTCAAAATTGTTCAGTCTTTTTTGAACAGTTAAAATGTCTCAAGAACAAATGGATCCAAAGAAATTGGAAATTATGGCTTAAGTTTCCTAAAATCTAACAAAATGTTTTTTCAGTCAAAACTGCTATTTTTTCTGACTGAAGAACTACAGTGGGATGTAGTAAAGATGTGTCATGACTCTGCTGTTTTTGGTGTTAGAGTAGTTAAGACTATGGGGCTGATTACGATGTCGTCCGGAAAACATTCTGACTGATTCGGTTCCAAAATACTTTCCAAACGGCTTGGATTCGGGGAGTCCGACCGCGCGATTTTGATGCATCTGGATGCTTCCGGATTCGAGTTGGTCAAACTCCCATTGACCTCAATGGGAGCCTGTGTTCCCAACGAGAACACAGGCTCCCATTGACAAAAGGGGTGGTTGGGGAAAACCTTGCACCCTGTGGCAGGCACCCCATGGTCCTTGCTACGCTGTGCATGTATGGGTAGGTGGGACCAATGGGTACCCCAACGGGTCTGAGTCAGAGAGCCCCAAGTGAAAGGGGGCCTGCTACGGGCCCCCAAAGTCAGATTCCAACTGCTGATTCATTTCAGAACAACCGATTTGGAAAGGCTGTCCGAATCTGACATCCTAATCACTCGGTTGGAAACGCGCTCCATAGACTGCTACGATTCGGCTCCGAATGACTCGGTTACTCCCAATGCCTATCGGAACCGAGGCGGACAGTTCGAACGCTTCCCAGCCTTCATAACAGCTCGTTGGGAAATGTGTCTGGGTCGGTCCGAAAGGCGAGTTCCGAATCGGATTCAGACTAATTCATGCCATTCGAAGCCTTTCCTGACGACGTCGTAATAAACCCCTATGTTGGATTTAGCTTTACGATCTTTTTGGAGGCCAGCTGTTCATTCTGATATTCAAGACTTTGTGCCTGTCTGTCTTATTTTTGCCCAACATAACGTATTACATTCAAAGCCCTTTGTACATTTGCAACTGATACTAGTGGCTACCGGGCCTTCTTACGAGTTCTACATTTTATAATGGAACTATGGCCTTCTGAAGAATATTGAGTTATAATGATTACAGTAGGTCCCTTTTCAAAGATTGCCTGATTTTCTTCTGTTTTCCAAGTTAACAGCAGAAGAAAAAGTGGCTTAATGTCTTGCCAGATATTTTCTCTCTTCATGGATTACTTTATTCTATAATGTCTGATAAAGATACTTGATTTTGTTCATATTTTTGGCACAACACTATGCAAGTCATTAGGAGTTAAACAAACTCCTTCTGGTTTTCATCTCCAGTCAAATAGGAAAATACGCGGTTAGGGCTAAATAAAGCAATGCACAATAATAAACTTACATTACAAACATAAGTATCTATCTACGAAGGATTAACAGCATCAGTAGTAACTGCATATTCCATCCTACACTGTCTCCAAATACAATAGAAGTTAATAGCAACATAGTCATGTCAGAAAATACATGTATTGACAAATGCCCTCCATAAACAGAGTCGTTAAAGAATGGAACAGAGTGAAGAAAGCTAAAAGAAGAAACCGAAAGCCATGTGAGTCGAGCCGTACATGCCAGGGACATAACACAGCAGTTCATGTAGTGGGGAGCGGGTGTGAGAGACTAGTTCTAAGTAAAGGAGTCAAGTGAATTTCACTGTGTTTGAGATATTTTGGGGTTGCCCATTATCAACATTTGTGCATGGTGGGTGCTCCTAAGGTAGGTAATCCATGCCCACTAAGCGTGTTAAGAAACATGGTTGAATGCTTTTCAATCAATGAGAATAACCTTTATTACCATAGTCAATAAAAGATCCAGCAGCGCCATGTCCGTTTCTGGCAAAGATAGTGGGTTCATGGTTGAATGGGGGCCAAGGTTTATTGTAGGGAATTCCAGGGCAATATTACCTTAACAATAAGGAGTTAGCTATTTATATTTGAAGAACATTTGTTCAAGATCGCCTTGATCCAGTTTGCAGGACCAGCAAGTATCTCTATCTGAAAGATGTAATCTAAAGAGTTTTTCTAGGGCCCTATAAAGTTTGATGCAACGAGTTTTGTTTATGCCAAAGAAGGTATGAGTTTATTTTATAGATGAGCACATATGTTATTTCATGATTGTGAGTTGGGAGGTTCTCTATGTCAGGTCTGGTAGTATGCGGTCCATTGAGACTAAATGGGGGGGGAGGGCGAATGTTTATGGATGCGTGTATTCATTTATAAATCTTCGAAGCAGAATGACCCAAATGCAGGCATTGGCACAAGAAGGTGGTAGGAGTAGGTGGCAGAAGAGGGCCCAATTTGGAGATTTTTGCTTTAATTTTCAGGAACTTATAAAAGTCTAGATCTGAAAGGAAGACCTTATGTTGAATAGATGCCAATGGTAGAGGGTCCTTTACAGAATAGAGATTGCTAATCAAGTTGATACCTTTACACACCCAAATAGGGCCAATTATAGCGGAAAATGGACTATGTTTTTTTATTGTTCCACAGAGACATATCAAAAGATTTAGAGAAGTTACTACTGAGAGGTTTATCCACAATTTTTAAGGCTTTCAGTTCCAGCATATGTAGAATACAATATGAGTGGGTTAGAGACAATGTGGTCATAGAGAGAGAAGCCACCAGAGTGTAAGGATAGCATAAATGGCACATAACGCAATGTACCCTCAGAAGGATACGGATAAAGGATGATGTTCAGTGAGATCAAAGAAGAATATTCTGCTACATGAAGGGCGGTAAAAAAAGTGTAAAGACAGGCACCACTTCAAAGTCCCTCCCGTAGGGTATGCTTAACACAGCAATGGATCAAAGTAAGTCAAAATGCAGAAAAAGGCAAATTTTTGATTAGCGTAGTAATCATAATCTATCAAAGAGGATAATGCATGATTTGAGGTGCATGAGGTGTAGATATGGTATAGCAACAGAGTGCACAATTAGAATACCCACCAGCACAAGAAATGTAGCAGTTGAAACATGACTGTACTTGATCTTTGGCAGTCCAAGGTGTGTATCTGTCTCATTCTTCATGAGTTGCATGGGATAACACCACATGGGGTAAAGCAGGTAATTGCGGACAAACTCTCTGATAAATCCTGCTGGGATGCATAACATTGCATGGAGATACACAGGTACAGCATGCTTTAAGTAAGAGGCCAATAGCAAAATAGGTTGGAGGTGTTGGGCTGGAGAGAATTTCCCAAATTATAGAGTGTTGCAGACACAGCCATGTGCTATCGGAGTAACTGTCAGTAGGAGCTCCCAGCGTGGAGGTTCAGAGAAAGTCAGCCTCTAATGAAGAGGCGTCAGCTGGTCCTAGATAGGGCAGTGTTATTGGAGTCAGCAGCACGGCAGCATGAGAACGCAAGCCAACGGGTACTGCAGTGCCGGCAGAATGGCAGAGCACTAGCAAGTGTCAGGATGAAAGTGAGCACACTGAGAAACCGGGAGGCAGCAAAAATTAATAAAGTGGATGACTTACAGCATTGATTTCTCGAACAGAGCAGCCTATGGAGACAACAACTTCTCTCAGCTGTATCCTGCCTTCTTAGCGACGTCCAATGTCGAGAGGGGAAGGTAAGCTCTTTAAGGCATTTTACAGGCAGACTTTTCACCCATGTCACAGCTCATGCTCCGTCAGTGAGGAGCAAGTCAAAACCTGGGTGTGCTGCATGTTTCAAACGTCTGGATTACTGAAGGACTCCAATGAGCGTGGGTGGAATCCCTGAGCTCAGACAGGAGACGCCATGTTGATCGGTCTCCAAGCCACAGCCCATTATTCTTCATCTTCAATCAAGAACTACAAGGTTACCAAGAGGTGTTTTGAACTTTGTGCCTTTCACCCCTAACTAGAGTTCTCCAAAGGTGACACCTGACACCTTTTACATGGACAATCCTATGCAGGGTGGCAGTGTGGCTACTGGGAGGAGTCGCTCATTTGTCTTGGCAATCAAGAAGAACACTTCACAAACCTCAAAATATCTTATCATTGATATCTTTTTCCATTTTTGTGCTCATTCAATTAATTAAAGAAACATTAAACAGAAGTGATATTTTGCCCCACACCGAAGAGTGCTATTAAGGAGTGCCACTGTTCCTGTCACAGAAAGGACTCATTGTTCCCAAACACCTAAATCATGTAATACCAATTTCCCAAATGAAACTTGATTGATGCCAAAGCACCAGCATTGATCGCTGAGAGCATTTTCGGTCATGTGAGTTGCAACCTGACATTTTTGGTACCAGTAAGCCCTTTATTTTCCAGATACGAAGGAGGGCGGTGTCTTGTGTAAATTATTTTTTCGGCTAGCAATGACTTTCAAATTTCAAACAGCATCCCTTTAATCCTGCAGTACTCATGACTCAAAATTTTCTTGACTGTCAGTATTGGTCAGGTGGATTCATTATAATGTACAGTGATGCCTTACGTATGGCGCTTGGTGCTGAAATGAAAAAAGTGAACCCATAAATTCGGGGTGGAAAGGGGCAAGAGAAAGGAAGGGTTGTCAAGAATGGTGAGGGTGGAGGGGATAATAATTCACTGCTCACCCACTTCACACCTGCCCTGCCTGAATCTAGGACCAGTGATACCCAGCAGTACCTGCTGGGCTCGGCTGTGCCCAGTGAGCGCAGAATACCTTCTATGACGGGTATGTCTTACAGGCTTTCCCAGAGGATATTGGGTACACGTCCCCGTACACAGTGCACTAACATTAAAATATTAATCTGATTACAAGGATATGCCAAAAGATGTGTAGAGAAATCACAATATTCATTAGAATCAAAGATTTCAAAGGTCCCATCTTTCTCTCCTTGGACATGTTCAAAATAGGAGTGAAAGTCTACGAAAACAGTAGATCGGCAGAAACCCACGGTTTGCTTTCGCCGGGCTATCATGCATCGTTTTCGAAAACGTATGCCTTGTCATTACACTGAGTCCGAAAACGGGGAAGATTTACATCCAAAGGAACAGCAAAGATGTCCATTTTTTAAAGATGTTTTATTTAATCTCTTTCTCCAGTTTGTAGACTTGCGAATAAACACCTTTCAAGTCTCCCTAGCTGCAATTCCTCTAATCTATTGTAACAGCTCTTATCACGTGCCGCGTCCCATAATTATGCAATACAACAGAATGCGTGGTTTCTCTGTTAGCATCATTATCGCCGTTAAAGCAGGTTCGGTTGTAAAGGGTGTTTGTGCTCAAACCACTCCAGGGAAGACCACAATGACGGCTCTCGCGCCGAGCGCTCGCTTTTCCTGGCACGATGACCCTGTTACTCAGAGGCGCGTGCCCCCGCCTTTTATTCCTAACCGCTTACAATTGCTGTGCTTCCGGTTCCGTGGAGTCAGTCACGCGCTTGATCCGTGCTGGTGCAGTATTGTAAACCACATCTGAAGCACCACACTATTGTTTAGCATCAAGACACTCGTCTAGTGTGCCGTGCACATGGCCAATAGGCGCAGACATCTGATTTCCATACTTATTAACATTTCGATTCCTTACTAGACCAATTCATAAAAGTATTTTGCACATCTTTCTTAAAGGAAGATGTGCAAACAATAATACCACGTGCGAAGGTGAAATCCTAGTCTTGTTGACAGTACCAGGGTTGGTGGATATTTACCCTAACAAATATACTATGCCAGCTGAGTGAAATATCCATAATCACAAAAAGGGGAAAACCTGATTTTTGGCCTTCCAAATTTGGAAGTTTGTAAACATTTTTTTTTTTTTTTTTAACTTTATTTACGAAGTTTGTGCATACAGCCATCACAAATCAGAGGGTGCGACAATGAGGACACAACAATATCGCACATAGTGCTGCAAGGGGTGGAGGAGCAAATAAAAACAGGGGCAGGCAGATATTGTCAGTGTAGACATCACAAAACAAATCAATGCAGTGCAACACGCAAGTGTACAGCCATCAAGACATCTGTGTTGACATTACAGTTAGAGGGCAACCTCCGCCCGCCACCCGACCACCCGCCCGCATCAATGTCTTTCCTATCCATTTTGGGGGTGGGGGCCTCAGTGCGCGCGGGGGGGGGACCCACCAACCAACCACAAGTCAGAGGCCTAGGCCAGTCTCTCCAATGGGACATGTGGGGGGGATCCACAACATATGTCACTCTGGCGCCCCGGCGCCCTCTGCAGGGACCGTAGCCGTAAGGTAGCACCGTAACGGAGCCCAGACATCCGTGGGACGGGAAGTTGGCGGCAAAAGCTCAGAGTATGTGGTAATCTGCTCTTGACAATAGGCGAGGTCACGCATACAGTCCTTGAACTTCGGGGCCCTCCCTCTGCCCCATCGACAAGCTACCCGCCTCTTAGCAAGCAGAAAGGCCAGCGCGATGAATTTGCGGTGTACTGCACGTATGGGCTCCACATATCCCAGCAGAGCAAGGAGAGGGGAAGGCTCAACCGCAGAATTGATCATTTTAGAGAGTGCCTCGCATACTTGACCCCAGAAGCGGTGTACCATCTCACATTCCCACGCCAAGTGCAGAAAACCAGCCCCAGGAGCGCGGCATCTGTCGCATCGGTCGTTATCCCTAAGCTGAAAGCGGTACAATCGCGCAGGGGTATAATACAATCTGTGGACATACTTATAATGTATTATCCTAAATCTACTGCTGGCGGAAATGCGTTCCGTCTGCAGCAAGCAGAATTCCCATTGTTTATCCGTTAGCGGGGCTGGCAGCTCCTGATCCCATTGGGCACGAGCAGCCAACGACGGTGAAGCCGCTGAGGAGTGCACTGAGCGGTATATTTTAGAAACGAGCTTGGCCGGGACTTCGTCTCGAAGGATGCGTTGCAACGGCTCCATGGGTGGGGGCTCTTGTGGAAAGGCAGGTGTAAGCGCCCACATCCCCTGTCGAAGTACAGAAAGACGTCAAGGGGAGAGGGTTGTGTGCCTGCATACAAGTGGTCCATGGAGCGGAATGTGCCATTATGGTACAAATCACCCCACGTCGAGACGTGGATGGATCGTAATAGCTTCTGAAAACCTATTTCTTGCAGCAAAGGCAGGCTAGGGTGATAAGCCAGGGGCAAAAGCGGCGCGTACAGCATGTCCAGTCCCAACATAGCGGTCAAGCGTTTCCATGCGGACACCGTGACGAGCACCGCCGAGGGCGTCCTATCTTTACCCGTATCCGGGATGTACAGGGCTCCCTCTATAGGGACCGGGTGTGCCAGCCAGTGTTCGGCGGCAAGTTGGGGCATGTATCTAGGCTGCCGTATCCAAAAAAAAGCATAGTGAGCCTGAGCTGCATAGTAGTACAGTTCAAAGTCCGGAATGCCAAATCCGCCCTGACTGTACGGCTTGATTTGAATCTCCCATCGCAACCGAGGCGCTTTACCGCCCCAAACAAGTCTAATAAGCTCTGTACGCAATTGACGAAAAAAGACGGCGCCAGGGTGAAAGGGAATATTCAGGAAAAGGTATAGCAGCTGTGGTAGAATCACCATTTTAATCAATGATGACCTGCCCGCCATGGAGAGAGGAAGGGTAATCCAACGTGCCACGCGATCCGCAATACGAGTAATCGCCGTGCCATAATTAGCCCGCATGAGCTCCTCCCTATTTTTTTCAACGTGTATGCCCAGGTATTTAAAGTCACCTTCACACCAGGCGAGGGGGTAATCCAGCCCGAACCGCACAGTGGAGGTCGTTAAGGGGAGCAACCGTGACTTGCTCCAGTTGATCTGGACCCCAGAGATCCTACCAAATCGGATGAATTCCCTAAGGATAGGATTGAGATTTGCAGCCGGATCCCGTATATAGAGAGTGATATCATCCGCGTACATAGATACTAAAATCTGCCTCTGAAAACATCGTAATGCTTTATCCCCATGGTGTTGTCGCAGCTTTGCAGCCAGGGGCTCCATGGCGAGAGCAAACAGCAGTGGCGACAAGGGGCAACCTTGTCTGGTGCCCCTAGAAGTTTGTAAACATTTACACAAAGTGTTCTTCACAGGAAAAACACGCACATATATTCGTGTCAAGGGGAGTCAAGTTAGTATGTGCTAAGAGTGTAATGAAGGCGGATCTCCATAGATAAGACCTCTTCCCCCTCCCCCATAGAAAAACACACTAGGTTAAATATGCACATTTGTATCATGATACCCTATGAAAATGTTTTCCTACCTGGTGGAAATTCCATAGATGTAAAATCTAAGATGTGTTTACTCCTTGAGTACTATGACTGTCAGTTTTCTAGTAATGCACTTGGGATCCTGTATGAATCCACGAAAAAATCAGAAATTTGCTCCAAACTTAGGCGGAATGCATTAGCAACTTTTGCCACTGACCCACTGTAAATCATGCATTTGATTTTATTAGTAAAAATACTTGTATCAGGTAGCTTTACGTCATGAAGGATGCTGCTAAATCACATCTCAATGGAAGATACCAGCCCCATTGAGAATCACGTGATTACCAGGGCAAATCAACCTCATGCCTGGAGAGCGCTCACGTTAGCACCAAATTCTCCAAGTTATCCCCCAATGAATAGGGGCTTCTAGAAGATCAACTTGAGATCCTCCACCCAGTGTTAGCGGTACTAGGGACCAATACCACAGATATTGGTACTACTGGGTGCGGCGTTATCAGACCCTTTTACCAGGCCTCTCATAATGAGGACCGTAGCTCTATCCATGAGGGTAGGTACTGTGTGACTGTTCCAGCTTCCTTCTGACAGAGGCTTTGGTGCTAAATGAGGGGTAGTACGCAGATGTGGCAATCCCTATGCCACATACGAGATGTCAGACGTATTTATACTCTAAAACGTGTGGTACCGTGGATTGGAGCACCGCCTCTGCTGTTTTTTCTGCAGTGTTTTACAATTATGGTTGGCATACTACCTGGTGGGCCACTGGAATTATGCATCTGTGGCATTTTCTGCATAATTATGGATTTACCTCATTTGACATGTAATCCGTAATCTGCTGCATGATCTGCATATTTTGCCAAACATTTTTTTCTCCAGCTCTAATAGATAAAAAGTTGCTAAAAACACAGTTGCCGTCCAGTGGAAGGCCCTTCGTAAAGGTTGCCTGCTCACCTTTCTGTTTCTGATTGCTGCATTTGGGTGTCAAACTGGTACTACTGAGATGAAAGCTTTTCACAAATTGTATTAACACGTGTAAACATAACAAAGTATTGAGCTCATACTATCACAAAATGTGCAGCATTACGCCACATAATTTGCCTTTTCATGTCGCCCAATTTAGATAACCCTGCCACGAAATCTGACCCTTCTCTGTCGTATAATTCCAGTGGTCCTGACTACCTAGAAATAACTATGGCACAGCTGAAAACTTGTGTACAAATCGGGTGCTGCCAGTATGTGCATGTGTGTGGACTGCTCCCCTGTACTGGTGATCTTGTAGCATCAAGGTGGTTGGTTACCGCTAGTTTTTGCTTTCCGTATATCATAAAGCCAGTTTGCCAATTTCAGTTTTTTTTAAGGACTTGAAATATGACTTGCCTGGCGCTTGCAACAATGCCATGTATGCACATCTACTGTACTTCTGCAGGGTTTAGGACAAATGTGTAATTGTGCTGTTACTGCTTGTGGTACTAGCTGTAACCGCACAGCAGCCCTGCAGGAAAGGACTGAATAGATTCAACATTGCAGCTCACGAGGGGCACGCTACTGTCATCCCAACAAAGGTACACGATAGCTCAAGGAGTTAAAACAGACATAGCCATCTGCCATTCATTCTACAGCATTTCACAGAAGAGGGACATATATTATTTAAACTTGATGACAGATGTCATGCTTGTGACATTAGGCATCCACTTTACTTATAAATTAAATAAAGGTGAAACTTTAAAATATATTACTCATTCATATTTCAGATGGTTCTGTCCGTGGGGTCAACTTGTCACTTGCAACCCACACCTTTCAGCCAGAGAAAAGTGAAAGAAGAATGCCTCCAAACCAAGCGCAAAAACCAAAAATGCTTATTAAAAATGCTTGAAGCGAGTTGGGATAAAAACATGTTTATTTAGCCACAACTTCATTTATAATTTATTTACAAGTGTTGGGAACATGTAAGGCAACACTAAAGCCGTGAAAACGAGTTCCCAGGAGCAGTATCCCTGGGTAATACCTCCCTGGGATTGTGCAGGCAAAACATTGTCTAAGCTATAAGAAAGGTGGAAAAAAGCTAAGGAGATAGGAGTGAGGAGAACATGGACTTCCCGCCTTAATACAAGCCACTGTTAAAAAACACAAATGATGCATACTCAGCCCCCATTAGCACAGAGGCATGAGAACGTGCCTTAGTCCAATAGAGACCAGAACAGCAATGATAATATAATCAATCTAGTCATTTATCAAGTTTTCCATCTGCTCTGTTTGATGCTCGCCACAAATCGGGCTACTGATTCGATCTGAGCGGATATATAGGCGAGTGGGATTCGTGACCATAGCTTGCACTCCAGTCAGTATCAGTTTTTCTGCATCCACTGCATTATCTTTCTTTGCAGTCGTGATAGAACTCAGGTTATGAAACAGTAGGATTCTATTGCCTCGGAAATTAGCTCAGTTTGGCAGATTCCGCCTTAAGGATTATCTCTCACATTCCACTCCCCTCGAAACG
The DNA here is from genome assembly GCF_964204655.1 of Triturus cristatus. Taxonomy (NCBI): domain Eukaryota; kingdom Metazoa; phylum Chordata; class Amphibia; order Caudata; family Salamandridae; genus Triturus; species Triturus cristatus. Next base: position 849,796,414 of record NC_140581.1, read on the forward strand.
TACTATGCCTTTACCTAGGCCTTCATCAGTTACGCTCCTGAAATTTTGCCTGTTCGCCCTCAGTAGTCATAAAGTGCCATCCGTTGATTCATCAACAACTTCCTTGTTGAAAAAGGTCTCAGTTTACCCAAAAGATCACATCAAACTTCTGATGCCTGCCAGCCTAATGGCTGTATGATAAATACATTTCAAGTTCTCCAGTCACTCTATTTGCCCCTCTTTCTGATCCTGTGCTACACCCACGCAGACGAAACCCTCAACACCGCCGAACACCTGCACTTCTGGATCCACATCGACCACAACACCACCCTCAGAGGAACACTCGTCTACAGACCCCCCGGACCCCGAGCTCAGTTCTGCGACTCCATCGCCGACCTCGCTAGCACCTACGCACTCGCCTCCACGGACTACATCCTCCTCGGGGACCTGAACTTCCACCTCGAGAACAACAACAACGCCAACTCCGCCACCCTCATCGACAACCTCACCAACCTCGGCCTCAGACAACTCGTCACCACACCCACCCACACCGCCAGCCACACGCTTGACCCCGTCTTCGCCACAAGCACCCACGTCACCTTCAAACACACCACCGAACTCCACTGGACTGACCACCGCTGCATCCATTTCACCTTCCAGAAACCAACCACGCACCACCGCACCCAACAGCTGCCCCGCCGCTGCTGGAGCAAAGTCACCGAAGACCAGCTGACCTCCACCCTCGCCCAGAACCCTCCCACCAACCCCACCGACACAGACACCACCGCCAGCAACCTCAGACAGGGGATCAACGACTGCACCAACATCCTCGCCCGCTCAAGAAACCCTCCAACAACCACACCAGCAAGAAAGCCACATGGTTCACTGAGGAACTCCAGACTTCCAAACGCACATGCCGGAAACTGGAGAAGAAATGGCTCCACGAACGTACACCGGACAGCCACGCAGCCCACAAGGACGCCATCCGCAGACATCACCACCTCATCAGAACAGCCAAGAGATCCTCCTTCAAAGCCCGCCTGGACATCAACGCACACGACAGCAAAGAGCTATTCAACATAGTGAATGAACTCTCCAACCCCAGCGCCAACACCAACGACATCCCGCCCTCACAAGATCTGTGCGACTCACTGGCCACCTTCTTCCACCGCAAGATAGCCGACATCCGCGACAGCTTCAACACCATGACCGCCCCGACAACGCCAGACTCCAACACCCCCTCGAACACCACCAGCACCAACCACCTGACCTTCTGGTCCAACGTCAACGACGACGAGATGCGCATGGCCATGAACTCCATCCACTCAGGATCACCATCGGACCCCTGCCCACACCACGTATTCAACAAAGCGGACGCAACCATTGCACCCCAACTACGGAAGATCATCAACTTCTCCTTCGAAACAGCGACATTTCCGGAAAGCTGGAAGCACGCCGAAATCAACTGCTGGAGCAGAGTTTTCTGTTTGAAAATTCGCTGGCTTTTGAAGCTCTGGCATGTCTATTTGTCGTATTAATTTTATTAATTACTAGCAATTAATTATTTGTCTTGTGCAAGTGCGTTTATATTAATCAATCCGTTTGTCCTAACAAGAGAGAGTTACACGAGGGTACGCATAAACGTGCTGACTAATTATAATGTGCGTTTTCATGTTTAAACGTTGCTATGTGCTGTTTATTTTTGAGCACAAAACGCTTTTTGAATTAATGCTTTTCTATGTTGCAAGTGCTAGATAAATACATACACATAAGGGTATTAATGGGGTTAACACTGTTTAATCACTATGCTGTAGTAACGTTGTTTTTGTCTCTTTTAATTAAGATGGTCTATTAAGGCCTATGTTGGCTAAAGAAAGAAGGCTGAATAGTGAGCCTGGCTGTGATTGTAATTTGAAAACTGAGACGAGGGAGACCCCTGCTGGAAATGGTTCTGAAGCTAACTGACCATGGTCCTTGTCGAAAAACTTTCCATGAGGACGGCAGCAGTTTTTGGGAGTTCTCCAAGAGAAGTGAAAGTGTCCTTGGCAGCCTTGGAAAACAAAGGAGCCTTAGAGGGAAACTCTGAACTGTGGCTCGATGGCCGAGGAGAAGCAGGATAATAGTGATACATGTTTTATTTTCTTGGTTCCTGTTCCGTAGTTTTCGCTATGTGTATTTTTCCTGAGCGGAGATTCTCAAATGTAGCAATGTTACATCCTTTCCTTCTCGCTCTGCTCTGCAAGTCCGGCGGACATTATGGTTTTTTCTATGTTCCCAATGTATCTTTCTATTGTTTAGAGTATTATAAGATGTTAGCCTAGAGAGGGTCTTTTGCCACTTGCCATTTTGCCTTTGCCGCGTATTGAACCTGCGTTGCTGAGGATTGATGCTGAAGGGACTTCGTCTTGAGAGACATTTACCGAGAGACTTGTCCTGACCCGTTCTGACATTTAGCTAGAATAGGTAACTATGAGAAATGATTTACTCTGATTGAATTTCTTTGACTAATTTTAGATAAAGCAATATAATTTTAAACATGGTGTTGGATATTCTTTTTATTGATTATTGTTGTATATATTGTATAGACTATGCTTAGGGACAGTCACAAAAACCAGGTCTTATCGGCCTCGATATAGATGCAGGGTGTTTAGGAGTGTTTTCTTTCCACAGGTTTATTGCTGGTAGAGTATTTGAGCGTATGTTAGTGAAATGGGCCCTAGCGTATGATGTATGCATGTGCGTGTAACTGTGAGATTACTCTATCCGTGGTAGTGGGAATATTATATACACCCTGATCTCTATCAATTTCCTGGTAGCAGAGTTAGGATGGTTTTTGATGATTGTCTTGATTAGATAAGATTGTTTTATTGATTATTGATTATTGGTTCATGTTGGTATATGTACTAATACTATATGTTGGAGTCGTAATGTTGAGTTATATGTAGTGCTTCTGGAACTTGGAAGCTGTAGCAGTTCCGTAGTAGGGCAGAGGGAAGTATATGCTGCTCTCGGGAAAGACGGAATTGTAAGGAATAACGTGTAACAATTGAAGTTGCGCGTCACATTGTCTGGGTTCGGAATCAGTGACATCGTCGTATGTTACTATTAGATATTTCTGGTATATAAGGAGTGTGTATGATAGTGAAGGTTATCTGTGAAACTCTGGTCTTAAGTCCCAGGGATCCGTAAGGATTTCCGTTAAAGCTTATTGCGGGAGGAGTAATAGGTATTCTCTGAACTTGTTTGAAGAACTGGGCAAAGAAAGCTTGCTTGGTTGGTGTATGTTATAATTCTGTAGTGGAGCAGATTGTCTGTTCTCGGGAAGCAGGATTTTGTGCGTATGTACTATATTTCCTTTGTATGAATGTGCGTGAATGTTTGTACATTTAGTTGATTGTAAGACTCTTTGGATAAGTCCTAGAGGAAACAGTTGATGAATGTATGTTAGAAGGGCAGAGTAGAAGAAGTGCTACTGTGTCAATGAAAGGTTTCTTATGAAATAGACTCTCTTTTACTATTCTGTGGTTAGCGAAGCAGACAATGGAGATGTTTTTATGTTGTAACTAATAGATTTTGTAGAAATTTTGACACGAAGTCTACTGAAAAGATTTTGTAAAGGAGGGGTAGACGAGTGACAGAAGACAAGAGACAAACTGCAGCGACTGTTGACGTCAGAAAGACCGCCCTCTGATTGGGTGGTAGATCAGAATAGTGCTCGCGCTAGAATTGGTGCGTTAGTGTGAGCCGCGCAGGGATTGGAAGAACTATTTAATGACGTAAACGTTCCAGGATTGGTGCGTTAGTGTGAGTCGCGCTGCAATTGGTTGAAAATTCGTATTGTATATTTATAATACGGAAAGAGTAGAGAGTTCTTTGTAAACGATAAAATGTATTATCAAGAAGAGAAGAAAAAAAAAAATTTTTTGGTAGAGTTAAAAAGTGGTTTAGCAAGGATAAAGATGTTAAAACAAGAGAGGACGAGTTGTTACCTCCACCGAAAACACCTGCATCCTTCATGGCTGCAAGACATGGGTTTCATACTTGTATATGGTTGGAGAATTGGGTTAGGTATACTAAAGAAGATGGTGTTCTAGCATTTCCAGAACATGGTTCATTTAATCTGGCCGTGTTGAGAAACTTACGGGAAAAGATTCTATGTCTTGACCCGAAGCCGAGACCTACACAGTTCGAGGCTTTAGTGGAATGGGAAGAGGAAGTACATGAGAGAGAGAAACAAAGATCAGGAGGGTATTATAGGTATATGTTTGGGAGGAGACATGATCGTGAAACTCATCATGATCGAATGAAAAGATGGCGAGATGTTAGTATGTCAGAGGGATTATATCCGATGAGAACAGTTGAAGGAAGAGCAGAAAGGGTACCTGAGTCAGAGATAAGAAAATATGGAGTTAATGAGTATGAGGATGAGGTCTTGAATGACATGATTTACAAAAGACCACCTCCATATAGACCAGAACCGGACAAAAGTACACCAGTTGTTTCTCCGATAAGAGATACAGTTTGTGTTAGTGAGACAGAAAATGAGACACCTGAAGTGAGAAGTGATCATTACCTTGATAAGAATGCCAGACAATTAGCCAGAACTACAACAGAATTGACTGAGAAGATTAGGGAGTTAACGAAAAATCTAGAAGCTGTTACGGTGCCTGTAACAATAGGTCCAGTTATGCCTGTGTTTGACAAACAGAGAGCAGGTGAGAATGGACTGGTGATTCCATATGTTGGGAATAATCTGACAAATTCAGTTGGTCCTTCAGGAGATTCAGGCAAAAGAGCAGAAAGAAATGACCTGAGACAAACAAGACATGACACATGTAGTGAAATATTGGATGCTAGTGAAGCTAGTTGTTCAGGGATGCCGGTTTTAGAACCGGAAAAGAGAGTGGTTCCAGTGAGAAAAACTGCTGAAATAACAGTTGATGATTTGAATGATTGGATGAAGGTTCTACAGAAAAAGGATAAAGATTCACAAGTAATTGATGTAGCTAAGTTACGTGTAGAACTAGAAGAGCTTGTTACAGGAACAGTTCCAACAGAGATTCTGAAGAGTCATCATGATGGTGAACTAATGTTTATCTGCAAGAGTGTTACCTGGAGAGCAAGGAATACACATGACAGGCTAAGAGCAATAGCAAATGAGCAGGGAGTTGACATTGATAAAGTGAAAGCTTTACAGAGAACTTACAGGATGGATTTTACAGAGAAGGACATTGAAAATTTGAATGCTACTGGTAGAACAGGACAGATTAAGGAAATGGTAGCATTATTGCGTAGATGGGGTGATGTTGAAAAGTGGAAGGATAGGTGGTACAAGAAAAGAGATGAGACTGAAGATAGAACAACTTATTCAGCATTTCCAGTGAGAGAAAAGGAGAAAACAGTGGATAATTATCCTATGAGAGAAATACCTGGAGGAGGATATGTACATGTTCCATGGACCAGACAGGATATTTTATCATTTACGAATGATTTCCCTCGATTGAGAGAAAAGCCCGTCGAGTGGTATAGGCAGGTAGATAGGTTTGTGAAATTGTCAAAAGTGCTGTGGGTTGACCTGAATAGTCTGTTTGATATAATTGTTCCAGCAGACTTGTGGACTGAGTGTAAAATAGTTGTGAGTTGGCCTACTGAGGAATATCCAAGAGACCCAAGAACAGGGGCACCAGATCCAGAGGTAATGAGAAAGTATGATCAGGTGATGGTATACCTGAAGAGTAAAGTACCTGCAAATGAGACAGACTGGGTAAAGATAGATCGAACACAACAGGAAGCGAAAGAATCAGTTCATGCTTTTTACGAGACGCTGATACTGGCATTTAAACAATTCAGTGGAGATGAACACCTGGGTGACAAAGATTTGAGTCACTTTGTATACAGATTTGTATATGGCCTTAGACCTGAAATTGGTGAGAGAATTCGTGAGCACACAGTGGATTGGCAGAGTAAGAAAGTAGATGAGATCCTGAGACATGCAAACTACTTTAGTGATGAAATTGAAGCAAAACAAAGAAAGCTGAAAGAGAAAGCAATGTGGGCACAAGTGAAAGTTGCGGAGAGACAGGAAGCACAGTTAGTGGAACAGGCGAATAATCCAGGAAATAATGCAGGAAATAGACCAAGATATGCAGGAAAAGGAAAAGGAAGTCTTGAGGAAGCGAAGAAAAAGTTCCCTTGTCACAACTGTGGCCAATTGGGGCATTGGAGATCAGAGTGTCCTAATCCACCATTAGTGAGTAATGAGAGTAAACCTTTAAATCAACAGGTGCAGAACCAGAACGAAGGAAATAATCAACAACAGCAACAACAGAAAGTTGTGAGACAGCAGAATCAAGAGCCAAAACCGCCCTTGCCGCAGAATAGAGGGTTACAAAAGTATAATCAGGATTCAGGATTCTACAATGATGAGCAGGTAAACAAACCAAGACGTTCTAACAAAGTACAGCAGTACTTGTTAAAGAGTGAAGGGAGTGAGTCTGAGGGTGATTATTGACGGTGCCGAGGAGAGGAAGAAGAGTGCATACTTGGTGCAACTCTAGAAATAGACCAGGCAGGACCATTTGTGGATGGGAAAATAAATGAGGAGAGTGTTACTTTTTTGGTAGACACAGGTGCGACAAGATCAACTGTCAGGTCAACAGATGTTAGAAATCTTCCTCTCTCGGATGAAGCAATCCAAGTAGTTGGTGTAGCCAATACACAAATCAAAACACGTCTTACTGAACCTGTAAGAGTACAGATAGGGAAATTTTCAGACATGCATAGATTCATTGTCTGTGACACGAGTCCAGTAAACCTATTGGGTAGGGACTTGTTGTGCAAGATGAATTGCACAATTTTTTGTACACCGGATGGAATAGCCTTTGAGACACCAGATGAAGATGCTTTGTACCGAGTGACTCTAGAAAATAGAGAGAGTGAGTTAATTGGTGCATTTGCTGTGTTTAATCCGGAGGATTTGCCTCAAGAGCTGAGAGACACAGTGAAAAGGACAGTTTGGGATTTTACTGGAGAGGATGTGGGATTGATGAATAATGTAGATCCAGTGAAAATTGCAGTAAAAGAGGGAATCACATATCCTAACATTCCTCAATACAAAATGACACCAGAAATAATTGAAGGGATAACTCCTATAATTGAGAAAATGATTCAGCAAGGAGTCCTGAGAGAACTACTGAGTAGTCCGTGTAATTCACCGATAATGGGACTAAAAAAGCCCAATGGGAAATTTAGGAGCGTACAGGATTTGAGAAAAGTTAATCAAATTGTGGTGGCATGTTGTCCTATTGTGCCAAATCCATCAGTGATTCTGTATCAAATTCCACATGATGCTGAGTGGTATACAGTGATTGATTTGTGTCATGCGTTCTTTTCAATTCCATTGCATCATGATAGCCAGCCGATTTTTGCATTTAGGTTTGGCCAGCGTATCTTAGCATGGTGTCGAATCCCACAGGGGTATACGGAGAGTCCTTCGATATTCAATCAGTTATTGAAGAAATCGTTGGAGAGTTTGATCATGCCCGAGAGTTCAGTGTTAGTGCAGTACATTGATGACCTACTGGTGGCATCGAAGACACGTGAAGCTTGTGAAGTAGATACCATAGCTTTACTGAATCATCTGGCAGATGGAGGGTTAAAGGTATCTCCAGCCAAATTACAGTTTTGCAAGAAAGAGGTGCATTATCTTGGACACAATATTGAAAAAGGTCTGAGAAAAGTGACTATTGACAGGATCAGAATAATCAGAGAAATGAAAGCTCCAAAGACCCAGAGAGAAGTGAGAATGTTCCTGGGTATGGTGGGTTATTGTTGTCAGTGGATAATTAATTTTTCCCTGATAGCAAAGCCACTGATTAAACTGACAAAAAGTGAAATGACGGATCCATTGGATCTAGATGCAGAACAAATGGCAGCATTTGAAGAGCTCAAAAGTAAAATGTGTGAGGCTCCAGCTTTGGGTATGCCTGACTATGAGAAAGAATTTGAGCTGTACTGCAGTGAGAGAAATGGATGTGCACTTTCAGTGTTAATTCAGAAGCATGGATTACTGAGAAGGCCTATTGCGTACTTCTCATCGACACTTGACCCTGTGGCTGTGGGTTTACCAGGTTGTCTGAAATCTGTGGCTGCAACATGCAGGAGTCTGGAACAGAGTGAGGGAATCATAATGGGATATCCTGTAAGGGTATTCGTACCTCACAATGTGGCAATTCTTTTGACAAGAAGCAGAACTCAGTACATGTCACATAGTCGATTGACCAAATATGAAAAAGTGATTCTAGGAGCATCAAATGTGACTCTTGAGAGGTGTGTGAATGTGAATCCAGCGACGCTTTTGCCAGACATTGAAAATGTGGGTGTGAAGATGGAAGATGATCATGATTGTTTGGATGTGCTTGAGTACTGTACAAAACCGAGACCAGACATAAGGGATTTACCCTTGAATGAGAGTGATCATGTGTTGTTTGTGGATGGATCATGCCTGAGAAATGATGATGGTGTGCTATGTGCAGCATATGCGGTATGCAAAGTTTCAGAGGTCATGGAAGCATCACCATTGAAAGGGGTGAAATCTGCGCAAGTTGCTGAATTAATGGCATTGACAAAAGCTTGCATAATTGGGAAAGATTTGAGGACGACTGTGTTGACTGATAGTCAGTATGGATTTGGAGTGGTGCATGATTTTGGCCAACTTTGGCTACAAAGAGGTTTCTTGACATCGAGTGGAACTCCAATAAAGAATGCTGAAATGATTGGTAAATTGCTTGAGGCGATACAGCTGCCTAAGGAGTTAGCAGTTGTAAAATGTGCTGCCCATGGTCTAGGGGAGGATTTTATAACGGTTGGAAACAGATATGCCAACGATGTTGCGCAATACTGTGCCAAGACGAATCAGTCCATCAACAGGGACAGAGAAGGGGAAATGTCTTTTCTATCTGTGATGTTTACTAATGTCCTAGAGACCTGGGATGAAGTGAAACAGTTGCAAGATGAGGCAGGAGAGGAAGAGAAAAAAGATTGGATTAAGGCAGGATGTGCTCCAAGAGAAACAGACCATGTTTGGGTCTACAGAGATGGCAGACCAGTGATGCCCAACTCCATCTTGTCGTCAATGGCAAGGATGTATCATGGCCAGGGACATTTGGGGAGGGACGCGATGGTTAGGTCGTTCAAGCAGACCTGGTACAATGCAAAGTTCAGGACAATTGCAGAAAGCATCTGTCAGAGGTGTTTAGTTTGTCAGCAATTTAACACTGGGAAAAAGACAGTGGTGAGTTTGGGAACAATAGGCAGAGAAGGAGGTCCTTTTACAAGAATGCAGATTGATTTAATTGAAATGCCCCAAGTAAACAGACTGAGGTATGTTCTAGTGGTAGTCTGTTTGTTTTCAAGGTGGGTGGAAGCTTACCCGACTAGAAGAAATGATGGATTAACAGTGGCAAAGTTACTGTTAAGGGAGTTGATTCCTAGGTACGGGTTTCCAGTAACAGTTGAGTCTGATAGAGGTAGACATTTTCAAAATGAGCTCATGGGTTTGATTTGTGAAGCATTGAAAATACAGCAGAAGCTACATTGTGCATACCGACCAGAGGCTTCTGGTGTGGTTGAGCAAATAAATGGCACAATCAAGAATAGAATTGGAAAAATGTGCTTAGCTACTGGCATGAAATGGCCAGATGTTTTGCCTCTAGTTCTGATGACTATGAGATCTACTCCAGATAGAACTACTGGTTTGAGTCCGCACGAGATAATCATGGGACGTGCTATGCGCCATGCATTCGTGCCTGTCAATAAGTTGGTGACAATAACTGATGACATGATTTTGGATTACTGTAAAGGCCTGGCTGACGCAGTTCATTCTGTGTTTCACCAGGTTGGAGAAGAAGCTACCACACTTGAGAAGAAGCAAGCTCATGATCTGAGTCCAGGAGACTGGGTGAGGATAAAAGTTCACAGAAGAAGAAATTGCTTGATTCCAAGGTGGGGAAGGCCAAGACAAGTTATTTTGACTACGACGACTGCAGTAAAGTGTGCTGGAGTGAAGCACTGGGTACATGCAAGTCATACTCTGAGAGTTCCAAACCCGAAAGAAGGGACTGGTAAAGAGTATTTTGAAGAGTCAGATTCCAGCGATGATGAAGATACAGAATCAGTGGGGAAAGAAGTAGGAAGAGCTTCGAATGAACCACTGCGAGTATCAGAGAAGAGATCGAATTCTGTAAGAGAGCCTGAAGTTTCAAACAGCAGCGAAGGAAAAAGAAAAGAAAAAAGAAATCACACAGAAATTACTCCTGAATCAGAAGAGGAGGAGATTGAAGAACCACTTGAGATTATACTTGAAGAAGTAGGGTCAGAAAAAGATAGAGAGGGACAGATTGCGGAAGACCCCCGAGGAGGTGTAGGGAACATTCTTGATGAGCCAGGTGAAGGGACAAGTAGACAGCAAGAAGATTGCGTGTCGGAGACCCGAGGAGGGACAGGAGTAGGGAAGTCTCAAACAGTGGTGAAAAAATCTGTGGAGAAGAAGAGAGCTGCTGGAAAACGGAAACAAGAGGCACTTGAAACAGATGATGAGGATGAACAAACAGAGGGTCGAGTTCTGAGAAAGAGAACTTGGATTGGAGAAAGAAGTAATAAAGAAATAAAGCCGAAAAAGGTGTTAAGAGGAGACCGATGGCCTAACAACAAAGTTAAGAGGCTGAGATACAAAATAATAAGAGCAAATACATCGAAAGCTGAACAAGTGAATGAAGTTTCGAGTCAAAGTTCAAAAGCTGAAGGAGAAGAATCAAAGGAGTCAAACGAACCAGTGGAAATAAAAAGAGTAAGAAGACCCAACCAAAAGTACAGATCACCGGAATGGTCTTATGTGGCACTGTCTGAAGGAGAAAAAGAAGAAGCAGTGACTCGAGATAATCCGGAAGAGATCTTGAGAGAAGTGGTTGAGGAAAATACTGGTGAAATTCTGAAAGTACTCTTGACTGACATTGGAGAAGAGTCGAGTACTGAGGATTTTGATGTTGGAGATTTGATACAATTTGATGTTGAAGAAATTGAAGTGAAGAATGACAAGTATCCAAACTGAGTGAAAGAAGGATTCACTTGGATCAAGTGGACGAAGAGATCATTTGGATAAACTGAAAGCTGAAGAATTGCTGAAGAATTGAAAAGTTTAAACAGTAGTGGAGTAGTAGAGGCTAAAGTACTAAAATGGCTAACATAGAGGATAACAGAAATAGATGTGCCTTCCTTAAGAGGTGGTGTAGGATGTGCTGCTGTTGTACTGGATTATTAATGCTTCTATGGGGTGTTTTAGTTTTATTAGTTACTTTTAAAGTAGAGTTTGAGATGCATACAGAGAATGTGACAAATGTAGGGAAGAATTCACAAAAAGTAGTTCCAATTAGAATTAGTAATGCTCACACACACAAAGATAGGTCAATTAATAACTTTTCTAGTAATGTTTTTTCGAAATTGTTATATGAATATGTGAAGACAATGGAAGTAAGGGATTGCTACGTCTGTATGCAATTACCTACATCCGTTTCAGAGGGTGTTACTTATCATCATTTACCAGCTACATATGGTATTTCCTGTAGTATTTTAAGTAGTGTTTTTTATTTGTTAGGGAAAGTAGATTATAAGATGTCTAACAGAGATAGTATTTTTGGGCACTTGCCAATGAACAAAGAGCTGAATCCAGCTAAAGAAGCTAACACTTTTGGTGAGATTTTTATTGAAGAAAAAGGATTAACATTAGATTACATTTTTAAGAATAATTTAACTTGCAGTTTGAAAGGAGAGGAGAAAGCTTTCCTGGATATGGTAGAAGAAAGGAGATTGAACATGCATGAGAAAGCAGGAAAATATAAAGTGTGTGAGACAATTTGGGACATTGAGATGGGAAAAGAGTTGAAGAATGGGGCTAGTCCAACTTTAGCTCTAGATGCACCACAGAAGGGTAAACTTTGTATTACAAGAAGGAAATCCCAATATGATACATATTTTGTCGGGACTAATGAGTGCCATGATACATACTTCATTGCAACAGGTTGGGGTTTCAGAGGTGGAGAAGATACGATTTTTCCAGGAGTATATTATGTTTGTGGGAACAAGGCTTATTACAAGTTGCCTGACCATTGGTATGGCACATGTTATGTGGGCCTAGTTTTTCCAAAGATTTTTCATATAGATAAAGTAACAGATGTAGAAAATGTTAACTTACTAATGCGTTTTAAGAGAGAAACTTGGTCTGAAATATTGGGTGATATTTTTGGGGTTTTGATTCCAGCAGTGGGAATTTCTTTGAATGCTTATGGAATTCGGAAACTGTCTACAGTGGTTGATCGCTTATCGACAAATACCGCTGGAGGGTTTCTTTTGGTGAATACGGAATTAAGTGCCGTACGTGCCATGTCTATGCAAAATCGACTTGCCCTTGATATTCTATTGGCCAAGGAGGGTGGAGTCTGTGGAATGCTGAAAGTTCAACATTGTTGCACTTACATTCCAGATGAAAGTAAAGACCTGAAGGTCTATATCAAAAATATTACTGATTTGCATGAAGAATTAGTACCACTTGAAGCTGAGAGTTTGTGGACTAAAATAGCTAATAAAATGATAGCTGTTAAGGATTTTATTGCAAAGATAGGTAGTACTATTATAGGTAGAATATTGTTTCCCTTGTCTTGTATAATTGTGGCTTTATTAATATTAGGATTGGTGTGTGTGTGTTGTAAAAACAGGGGAGGGAGGAAGAAATTGAATAAAGAAAAGAAAAATAAGAGGTTGAAGAGAGAACCTCAAGAAATTGAACTAGAAGAATTGAGGGAGAGTGTTTACTTAGAGACAAAAAGGGATGATGAAAGAGTGACTGGTGTTTAATGTTGTGTAAGGGGAAAATACATTTCTGATTTCTCCTAAAATGGGACTAAATTTTCACAAATTTTTTTGGGGGGTTTATTTGGTGATAAAATCACCAAAGGGGGGATTGCTGGAGCAGAGTTTTCTGTTTGAAAATTCGCTGGCATTTGAAGCTCTGGCATGTCTATTTGTCGTATTAATTTTATTAATTACTAGCAATTAATTATTTGTCTTGTGCAAGTGCGTTTATATTAATCAATCCGTTTGTCCTAACAAGAGAGAGTTACACGAGGGTACGCATAAACGTGCTGACTAATTATAATGTGCGTTTTCATGTTTAAACGTTGCTATGTGCTGTTTATTTTTGAGCACAAAACGCTTTTTGAATTAATGCTTTTCTATGTTGCAAGTGCTAGATAAATACATACACATAAGGGTATTAATGGGGTTAACACTGTTTAATCACTATGCTGTAGTAACGTTGTTTTTGTCTCTTTTAATTAAGATGGTCTATTAAGGCCTATGTTGGCTAAAGAAAGAAGGCTGAATAGTGAGCCTGGCTGTGATTGTAATTTGAAAACTGAGACGAGGGAGACCCCTGCTGGAAATGGTTCTGAAGCTAACTGACCATGGTCCTTGTCGAAAAACTTTCCATGAGGACGGCAGCAGTTTTTGGGAGTTCTCCAAGAGAAGTGAAAATGTCCTTGGCAGCCTTGGAAAACAAAGGAGCCTTAGAGGGAAACTCTGAACTGTGGCTCGATGGCCGAGGAGAAGCAGGATAATAGTGATACATGTTTTATTTTCTTGGTTCCTGTTCCGTAGTTTTCGCTATGTGTATTTTTCCTGAGCGGAGATTCTCAAATGTAGCAATGTTACATCCTTTCCTTCTCGCTCTGCTCAGCAAGTCCGGCGGACATTATGGTTTTTTCTATGTTCCCAATGTATCTTTCTATTGTTTAGAGTATTATAAGATGTTAGCCTAGAGAGGGTCTTTTGCCACTTGCCATTTTGCCTTTGCCGCGTATTGAACCTGCGTTGCTGAGGATTGATGCTGAAGGGACTTCGTCTTGAGAGACATTTACCGAGAGACTTGTCCTGACCCGTTCTGACATTTAGCTAGAATAGGTAACTATGAGAAATGATTTACTCTGATTGAATTTCTTTGACTAATTTTAGATAAAGCAATATAATTTTAAACATGGTGTTGGATATTCTTTTTATTGATTATTGTTGTATATATTGTATAGACTATGCTTAGGGACAGTCACAAAAACCAGGTCTTATCGGCCTCGATATAGATGCAGGGTGTTTAGGAGTGTTTTCTTTCCACAGGTTTATTGCTGGTAGAGTATTTGAGCGTATGTTAGTGAAATGGGCCCTAGCGTATGATGTATGCATGTGCGTGTAACTGTGAGATTACTCTATCCGTGGTAGTGGGAATATTATATACACCCTGATCTCTATCACAACGCCCTCCTCAAGAAGCCCAAGGCGGACCCCAAGGACCTCAAGAACTTCCGGCCCATCTCCCTGCTCCCCTTCCCGGCGAAGGTCATCGAGAAAAACGCCAACATGCAACTGACCCGCCACTTCGAGGACAACAACATCTTAGACCCGTCCCAGCCCGGATTCGGATTAAACCACAGCACCGAGACAGCCCTCATTGCCGCCACAGACGACATCAGGTGCCAACTTGACAATGGTGAGACATCAGCCCTCATCCTCCTGGACCTGTCTGCCGCCTTCGACACGGTCTGCCACCACACACTAAAGACACGCCTCCAAGAAGCCGGAATCCGAGAGAAGGCCCTGGACTGGACCACGTCCTTCCTCTCCGGCAGAACCCAGAGAGTCCGCCTCCCACCCTTCCGATCTGAGGCCACCGACATCATCTGCGGCGTACACCAAGGCTCACCCCTCAGCCCAACCCTGTTCAACATCTACATGGCCCCCCTCGCACAAGTGGCCCACCAGCACGACCTCAACATCATCTCCTACGCCGACGACACTCAGCTCATCCTCTCCCTCACCAAGGACCCGCACACCGCCAAAACCAACCTCCACAAGGGAATAAAGGCTGTCACCGAGTGGATGAGGAGCAGCCGTCTGAAACTGAACTCGGACAAGACAGAGATCCTCATCCTCGGCCCTACCCCCTCTGCCTGGGACGACTGCTGGTGGCCGACCACACTGGGAACAGCACTGACACACATAGACCACGCACGCAACCTAGGATTCATCCTCGACTCCTCCCTCTCCATGTCGAAGCAGGTCAAAACCATCTCCTCCTCCTGCTAAAACACCCTCCGCATGCTCCGCAGGATCTACAAATGGATCCCAACTGAAACAAGAAGAACGGTGACCCAAGCCCTCGTCAGCAGCAGGCTGGACTACGGCAACGCACTCTACGCAGGAATCCCTGCCAAACACCTACGACAACTACAACGCATCCAAAACGCCTCCACCCGACTGATCCTCAACATCCCTCATCGCAGCCACATCACCCCCCACCTGAAAGACCTGCACTGGCTCCCCGTCAACAAGAGGATTCCCTTCAAGCTCCTCACCCACGCACACAAAGAACTCCACAACACCGGACCAGCCTACCTGAACAGCAGACTCAGCTTCTACACCCCCACCCGCCAGCTCCGCTCCGCCAGCCTCGCCCTCTCAGCCGTCCCCCACATCCAAGGAGCAACCTCCAGTGGCAGATCCTTCTTCTTCCTCGCCGCCAAGACCTGGAACACCCTCCCTACCCACCTGCGACAGACCCAAGACCTGCTCACCTTCAGAAGACTCCTCAAGACCTGGCTCTTCGAGCAGTAGCAGCACCCCCCTCCCCATAGCGCCTTGAGACCCTCACGGGTAAGTAGTGCGCTTTACAAGTGACTGATTGATTAATTGATTGATTGATTGATTGATTGCAGTGCTTGGAATCAAAATTCCAGTCAAGTTTACAAAGTAAAAGTAATTGGTGGCTAATCATGACCACAGCAGTCGACTGCTGACCGTGGTGGAAAGTGCGGCTCAATTCTATTCAGTTAATAAGTTTGGAATATCAGTGCGTTGACTCTCGTGCAGCAGCAAAAGTCTAAGCGTAAGATTTCTTGGTGTCGGTCAAACATGCAGAGGAGTCTTTAGGGGGTCTGTTATTATCGAGTCTTAGGATCATTCTGATCGAGTGCCTTCTTTAGTGCCATGTTGACCCCCTGGAGATATTTCATAGTCCGAGACATAAGTTGCGGCTCGACTGAATTGAGGCAGACCAATAGCGCTTGTATGCAGGACCGTACCCTGTCCTAAGGGTCATTTTGCAGAGGAACATGACATGAATTATGTCCTCCTTTGGGTGGCCACACACTCTAGAGTCTCATTTCCCTTCTACTCTTAGCTAAGGTGTAGCATGTGTGTTCGAGGGCAAAATCCCCAGTCAGTGTTTCAGGTATTGGCCTTTAATCCTGCTGTTAAAGGCTACTGCCAAATATTGCTGCGGTTTCAGAGGCTTATAACTATTAGGACCATCCAGGCATGTGAGCGTTTTTCTAAGGTTGCTTTGTGCTCTAAAGATGATAACATTTTAGATGTTTTATTTACAACTCTTGTAAAGATTTAATGGCATGCTGCAGCAGACTATACTTCTGCTAGGCCAAGCCTGTCAATTGTTGTAAATAAATAGTCTCTGGTCAGTGAACGCGCTCTATTAGTTATTTCCAGCCATACATTGTGGCTAATGGTTTTCTTCACAGAGGATATGAGTCTGTAGCAGGAATTGTTGAAGGCTGCACACCTCACTAGTGTCTGCTTAACAAGGCCAAACTCAAGCCTGATCTGTGCTGGTGATGTGTAGCTAGGGAGTTGGAAGGTCTGTTTATATATCCTCACTATTGTTGTCTCCAGAATGTTTGAGTCTCTGCCCCGTAGGGCTTTGCTGCCATGTGTCAGGGTAGGCACTACCTTGGCCCTGGCAATTTCTAAGATAGGACTGTCCGATGAGCAATTAAAATTTCTGAATAGGGTACTCAGTTCAATTGCCAGAGTGATCCCTTTTTTTTAATTTCTGCCTTCCGGGGTTAGAAAGAGCTGTTGCTGTCAAATAGCAGGCTGGGGTATTTGTATTCACTGGTTTTACCAATCTTGGTAGAGTCAAGAAACCAATTAGCCTTTCCTGTAGCTCTTTACCTGCAAGTCATGATTTTTTGTCTTCTTCATGTTTATTGGCAGGCTGTTCATACTTGAGTTTTCCTGGGTACCATTCAGAAGGCGCTGCAGGCCAACCTTCGTCAGACTGATCTGCATCAAATCATCAGCATACAGGAGGTTAGATAAGGGTATTAAGCCAAGCTTCGGAGCATGGGAATTGACAAGGGTAGGAGCCGGAAGTAGATCAGCCAAGAACAGATTAAAAAGTGTAGGAACCAGAATGCACCCCTGTTTGAGACTCCAAGGGCTTATTAATCCCAATAAAAACTTACCGGCATTGGGCAAAGTATTATACTTTAAGGGAAGTCTAATTTACCATTCCCACTCCAAACTTCACAACATTGGGAAAAAGGAACTTGGTGGTGGTAGTGGGTGTGTATACTATTCCAATTCCAAAAGCAAAGCACATTGAGGAAACTAGTAGATTTTGGGGCAAGAGGGTTAAATTCACTTTTTCCACCCCAAATGTAAATACATTGGGGAAACTGTTGGACCATTGAGGGAGTTCACAATTCAATCACTCAATCAATCAATCAATCGTTCAATCATGGGTTTGTATAGTGTGGCCATTTACCCGTGAGGGTCTCAATGCACTGAGGGAGGTGGGCTGCTAATCCGTCTGAACACTGGGGTTCAGTCAAAGAGCCAGGTCTTGAGATCCTACTTGAATTGGGTCGGTGATAGTGATTGCCTGAGGTGGAGAGGCAGGGTGTTCCAGGTCTTGGCGGTGAGGTAGGAGAAGGATCTTCTTACAGTTGTAGCCTTGTGGATCTGTGGGACAGTGGCCAGGCCCAGTTGGGTGGAGCAAAGGTGTCTGGTGGGTACGTGGAAAGAGAGGTGTTGGTTCAGATATGCTGGTCTTGCATCTTGGAGGGCTTTGCAGGCGTGTGTGAGGAGCTTGAAGGTGATTCTTTTGTTGACTGGGAGCCAGCAGAGTTCTCTAAGGTGTTTGGTGATGTGGCTGCGGCAGGGGATTTTGAAGACCAGTCTGTGTAGAGTGCGTTGCCGTAGTCGAGTCTACTGCTGATGAGTGAGCAGCTGACTGTCTTTCTGGATTCGGTGGGGATCCATCTGAATGTTTTTCGAAGCAAGCAAAGCGTGTGGAAGCATGATGAGGATACGTCATCGATCTGGTGGTTCATTGTGAGTGAGGAATCCAATTCGATGGCGAGGTTTCATGCGTGGTCCATGGGGGGTGGAGGGGTTGGGTTCAAGGATTAGGACTTCGGTCTTGTCTGAGTTGAGTTTAATGCAACTGTCTTTCATCCAGGTGGCAACGGCCTACATCCTGCTGTGGAGGTTGTTTCTGGCAGCTGTGGGTTTGTTGGTGAGGGAGAGGATCTGCTGGGTGTCATCAGCGTAGGACACGATTTTGAGTCTGTGGTTCCTGATGTTGGCTACAAGTGGGGCCATCTAGACGTTGAAGAGGGTAGGGCTCAGGGAGGAGCCCAGGGGCACTCACCAGCTGATCGCTGTGGGTTTTGAGAGGAATGGAGGTAGTCTGACTCGCTGTATTTGACTGGTGAGGAAGAAGTGGATCCAGTCCAGGGAATTGTAGCGGATGCCGGTGTCATGGAGTCTCGTGATGAATGCGGTGGGAGACTGTGTCGAAGGCAGCCAAGAGGTCCAGAAGGATGAGGGCTGTGGTTTCACCCCAGTTTAGGAGAGAGCGGATGTTGTCACTGTTTGCGAGGAATGTGGTCTTGGTGTTGTCGTTGCTTCGGAAGCCACTTTGGGAGATGTCCAGGGCTTAGTTCGCTTCAATCAACTCGGAGAGTTGGTCGTTGATGGCCTTCTTGATGACTTGGCTGGAAAGGAGTTATATGCTGGTATGACCATCATACCCACATACGAAGCTGACTCATGCAGCTTTTTGAATGCCCCAGCGTTGCACCGTCACGCTAAAAGGACACAACTCTACCACTCCAAATCAGTTGCATTGCATCGACACTGTTGACAGGATAACATAAATCTGCTCTCCATCTGTCAATTATCAGCCTTTCCCCCCACATCAGGTACCCAGCTGGGTCCTCATGTGAGTATCTCCCCCCTTTATTTCCACATGTGGCACATCATCCTCACTAGGCTGCGCAACTGAACACACAGATATCCCAACATCAGTCAGTCCTAAAGAGACCCTACACTGATTAGAGGGTCAAAAAGTAATCGTCACACAATAGAAGCGAACCATTACCCAGCACGTATCATTGTATATAGCTGCTGTTCATACCGAATATAATTTACAATGGTGACTTGTATGATATTGTGGAAACCTTGTATATAATTACTACACTCTCACTTATGTTTTAGGTTCCTTTGTTCACTTGGGACACTATGCACAATAATTGTTTTTCAATGATTCTGTAATATTGTTAATATCCCCTTTTCTCAAGTTTTTTAAAATGTATAAATTGTGGTATACGCTATCATTAGTTTTTGTGGTCTCTTCCTCCTCTGACATTAGCCAAACCCTCTTCATTGCGATTGTGCATATGAGTACAAATGTTGATTGTATTATTCCACAGGAACCGCTGTTTTTTCTGTATAATCGTTCACCCTGGTTCCTCTGTGAGTAGGGTTCCCCTGTTCTGTCTTTTGGCTGGAAAGGGGAGCAGGGAGATGGGTCTGAAGTTCTGAATGTCTGTCCGGTCGGCAGATGGCTTCCTCAGCACGGGGTTGATCTCAGTGTTTTTCCAGTCGTCGGGGAAGGTGGTGGACCCAATGGAGCAGATGATGGTGCTGCAAAGATTGGGGAGATGGAAGTGGCTGCTCTATGAAAGATGTGGTGCGGTCATGGGTCTGAGGGGGCTCTGGAGTCAATGGTCTTCATGGTCTTGAGTGTGTCACCTGTTGTGAGCGGGGTCCAGTTGAGCAGGATCTGTTGGGGTGTGGCGTGGTTGAGTGCGATGGAATTGGGCGTGGGGAGAGAGTCTTGGGTGTCGAAGCTGTTGTAGGTCTGCCTGATCTTGTGGTGGAAGAAGGTGCCGTTTTTTGCAGAGGAATTGGGAGGGTGAGACATCTGTGGTCTCGTTGTTGGGCCTAGCAAACTCCTTGGCAATGGCAAAGAGTTCTTTGATGTTGTGTGTGTTGACGTTGATTCTGTCTTGGAGGGTCATTTTCTTTGTGGTTTTGAGGAGGATGTGGTGTGTGGTGACGGCGGCTTTGAAAGGTGCTTGGGTTTCCAGGGTTTTGTTGTTCCTGCATCTCTTCTCGAGTCATCTACAGGTGTGTCTGGACTCGTGAAAGGCAGGAGGGGACCTGCTGGCCTTCTTGGGGTGTTGCTTGATGTGTGCCTTTTTGAGGGTTGCCAGAGTATCAGAGCAGTTGGAGATCCATTGGTGGAGGTTGCGTGCTGAGGTATTAGCGTCGGTGGATGTCGGCAGTGTGGTAGAGATGTTTTTCGGTGACCTTGTTCCATCTACGGCGGGGGTGCTGAGGGCAGTGGTGTACAGTGGGTTTGATGATGACAAAGTGCACGCAGTAGTAGTCGGTCCAGAGGAGTTCGGTAGTGTGGCTGTAGGTGATGTTGTTGCTGGTGGAGAAGACGGGATCAAGCGTGTCCTGCTGCATGGCTTGGAGAGGTGACTAGCTGATTGAGTCCTACGTTGGCGAGATACCCCAGAAGGGATGCAGTGTTCTGGTCATTAGGGTGGTCCAAGTGAAAGTTGAGGTCGCCGAGTAGGATCATGTAATCGGTGGATGTGAGAGCCTGGGGTGCGATGAAATCGACGATGGCGTCGATGAAGGGTGGGCGGGGGACAGGAGGTCTGTAGATGGGGGTACCATGGAGGGTGGTGTTGGGGTTAGTCTGGATCTAGAAGTGGAGGTGTTCCATGGTTGTCGTTGGGTCTTCCGAGTGGGTGGTCAGTCGGAGGGTGCTTTTGTGGACGATGGCGATACCTTCTCCTAGTCAGTCATTGTGGGTGATCTTGTAGCCGTCGGGGATGGCGGTGGCGAAGTCCGGGCCAGAGCTTGCGTTTCCGCGAGGAAGGAGATGTCAGGAGAGACAAAGTCGAGGTGGTCCCAGATTTCTGTGGTGTATTTGTGGAGGGAGCGCATGCTGAGGAGGTTGCATCTGAGATGTCGGGTGTGCTGTTGGTCGGCTGGGCAGGGGGAGGGGCTGGAAGGTGGAGGTGGGCAAGGGTGCAGCGGCAGTTCCGGCAGGAGAAAGGTCCTTGGGTGTCCTTCGGTGACGAGAGGTGGCAGACGGCGTGGTGTCCGGTGTTGAGGGAGAGCAGGGTGCTGGCATCGTATCAGTGGAAGGTCCGAGGACCAGGGTCCATGGCGCTGGGCGCAGTCCAGGTGTGGACAAGTGCAGACGGGCTAGCCTTTGGCATGCCAGTGGCATGCCCACTGCACGTGGCAGCGCAGCAGCTGCTATTAAGTAGTGTGAGGGGGCTGGACAGCTGGGAGGCGGGAAACATGAGGAGCTGGAAAGTGGTACTGGAGGGGCTGGGCCGCAGGAGATTGCAACGGCAGGGACAGAGAGTGGCAAAAAGGGAAAGGAGGTAAAGGAAAAAGAGCAAAAGGGTGAAGGGGACAGAAAAGAATGAAAGAAAAAAGGCAGAAAAAGAGAGACAGAGCACAGCCTAGCAGCAGAGCAGGAACGCTCTACCACTAGACCACCAGGGGTGAGGTGCAGGCTGGTGCCTGTGGGTGGAGGAGGGCCTTGAACCACTGACCCGAGGGTCAGATCATCAGCAGCAGGGAGCTCAGGGGCAGCTGCTACCAGGTGGAGCTGGGCAAGGAAGGGAGCAGTCCACTGAAAAGTCAGTGGATTGCACCTTCAAAGCACAACGGCCGCCATTAAGTAGTGTGCTGGGTGTTGGATAGCTGGGAGGCGGAAAATGCGGGGAGTGGGAAAGTGGCACTGGAGGCGGCGGGGTTGTTGGGGAATACAGTGGCAGGGGCAGAGAGCGGCAAAAAGGCAAAGAAGAAAAAAGGAAAAAGGGCAAAAGGGAGAAAGGGACAGAATAGAATGAAAGAAAAAAGTCAGAAAAAGAGAGACAGAGGGCAGCCCAGCAGCAGAGCAGTGATGCTCTACCACTAGACCATCAGGAATGAGGCTCAGGTGGGTGCTTCAGGTGGAGGAGGGCCTCAAACCACTCACCTTAGGGTCAGATGGTTAGCAGCAGGGAGCTCGGACTGCAGCTACCAGGCGGAGCTGGGCAAGGAAAGGAAAATTACTATCCAACTCCAAACGTAACCGTATTGGGAAAAGTGTTTGATTTGGAGGGGTTCATAGTTTCTGTTCCCTCTCTAAACTTAACCACATTGGGGAAATTGTTAGACATTGAGGGGTTCAGATAGTCATGGCAGTCCCTCCGTGCCAGGTGGCATGGCCACATACCTATCGCTAAATTCAAATTCAGTAATTACACTAGGTGTAGCAACGACCCAGTTGTTACCGCTTTATTAATAACCTTAGATTCTGCCAAGAGAAAGATGAGTCATGTAAGATGAGCCATGCAAAATTTTCTGCAGGCGGATATCTTGCAATAGAGAAGTTGTATGAATCCCGTCCAAACTCTGCCCTGTTGCCGGCTCTTCTAAGATCCCAAATACAGAGATTGGGTCGAGTTCTCAAGTGCGGATCTTACCTGAGAATCCTGTGCATCCTGCGGTGCCGCCCGAGCAGGGAGAAGAGGGGCTGCGATCTTTAGCCTTCTGCACATCATAAAAAAATACAGAACCGAGTTCAGTGACATTGAAATCAAGCAAAACTCTTGGAGAAGCATAATTCAGTAAATATGTACTTTGCAATCAAAGACCACAGGAATATACATTTTACTTAAAGGAACACTATTACTTGTGGAGAAAAGTATGAACGAAAAACCATGAATTGTGTTTAAACAACTTGAACCAGAACTGAGCTTAAAAGTTTCAGACTGGCAAGTGCAAGGGCATACTCCTTCCTAAGTGAATAAAATAAAAAACAAGAACCAAGATCAAGACAGACTTTCTAAATTTGAAATGAAAAAATGTGTGGAGTGAAAGGGTGCCTCGCATAGCACTGCATAAATTAACTAAAGGGTGGTACGATGGGGGGATTGCCCTTCCGGTCATGCAACTTTATTACTGGGCGTCGCAGTTAGTGGTGGTTATCCACTGGTTGTATCGCCCTTCCGTTAGACCCTACCTACATGCTTGACAGGTATCAGATGGGGAGGAAGGGATACCTAGCTGCTCTATCTACAAAGGTGCGAAAGGGCAGATATCTGGGCCCCAAGGCCTGCACAGTGGAGCTTTGGCACCAGGCTACTAAACACTTAGGCTGGGCTGACGTACTGACTCAGTCCACTCCGCTGTGGTACACCCAGAAGTTAGGACTTTTGTGCCACCAACTGGGGTTTGACAAATGGGACGCGATCGGAATCTCCAACATAAGCCATCTTGTTAATAAAGGTAAAATCCTAACGTTCCAGGAACTGCAGGAGAAATATGAAATGGCTCAGGGGGAGACGTTTCGATATCTACAGACCCGTCATGCCCTAACGACCGCTCTCCCAGATATGGGTAGCCTCTCGGAGTCGTCCCCACTAGAAGACCGACTGCTCTCTGAGCTATTTGTTTAATGTACCGCAAACTATGCAATAACTTACCTGATCCTTTTCTGGCTCTCCGTAATCGGTGGCAAGCTGACATCGGAGACATCGAAGATGAGGATTGGCAAACAGCGCTGATGTCACCGAGAGAGCCAGCTATTTCGCTTAGCTTGCGTTTGATCAAATTAAAAATGTTACATAGATCATACCTCACCGTGGTCACACTGGCAAGAATTGGGACTAGGCAGGATGCATTTTGCCTGCGGGGGTGTCACCAAGAAGCAACTTTCTATCATACTATATGGGACTGTCCGTTCCTATATCTATCTGGGAGGGGGCAACCACACACATGAAACAGATTAGCCTCACTCCACCACTAGGGCTTCTCAACATTTGGGAAGCGACTGATCTCCCAGAAGTGGAACAGCAACTGGTCACTTTGGGTTACACATTGGTTAAAAGAGCAATAGCAATAAAGTGGGGGGTAGTGGGGCGACCATCGACAACTGCCTGGGCGACTGATTTGGATAAGTGTATGATTGCAGAAAAAGAAGTGTTAAAATCCAGAGGATGTCCCAAGAAATGGGACAAAAAGTGGAGTGGGTGGAATGCACACAGTGGGGACCTATGCATATCCCCGACTGTGGAAATGGAAATGTTTAGGAATAATTATTATGAACCTGAGATGATCAAATAAATAAATGTAGAGTTAAATAATCCGCACCTGATGTCATAAGGTCAAAATGTCTGCCAATTATTACATGTCATGATTGGAAGTTTGTATTTAATTAAAAAAAATAAAAAATAAAAAAAAAATGAAACAAATTGAGAAATGAAAGCTTATGTATATTTGAAGTGAAGTTAACTTGGAATTCTTATTACAGCACACATTGAAAGTTAAAATCCCATGTAAACTTGTTGTTAAAGACAAAACCTATGCTACAAATAGCTGATTACATTGTTATGAAGGGATTGATGTAGTATAATTTAGTTTTCCCTTTCTTGTAATAGAGGAGATTTTGAACCTTGGATAGACCATGAGTGATGTCTCTTTAAGTCCTGAATTGGCAACTGAAAGACAGCACTTTTCTTGGAAGAGCCCATTTGTGGAAAGATATATCACAACTGCACTTATCATTGCCCATTCTCAGTGACAATTCCTCTTCCCGCACAAGGTATCTTATCTGTCGTGCTTATCTACGATACTGCATGCAGTGGAGAGACCTTGAGTGGGCTGTAGAAACAAGTGTTGCTTTGTAGGTTTGGCAAGATAACAGGACAGGCCCCGTAAATGTAGCTTCTTCAACTTCATTTTTGGAGGCCTTGACACAGATGTAACCCACCCGAGGAGGGTTCATTCTTACTATTCCACACTTAACCACATTGAGAAAAGTGCTTCACTTTTATATTTGAAAAATAACTATTCCTACAGAATTACACTAAAAATAATACATTATGGAAAGCCATTACAATTATCTCAAAAAGAAACTACATGAAATTAATAAAGTAAACTGGGTGTACTATGAACAAAAAATGCTAATATTTACCATAATTTTAAAATTGATCAATATTAATATTTAAAAATACTTTTTAAATAAAAAATAACAATATTCTATATTTTACAATTAAATTAGATAAATGTTTAACTCCCAACAAAAAAAACACAGATCACAGAAACACCTTTATTTAAAACCAAACAAGATATTAGAAATAACGAAATATATTTACTTGAACATAAACAAATAATCAAAAACTATTTTAAATGCTAAAGTAAAAATGTATACAAAACAAAATACAAAAAAACACACTGACTACACATTAAAAAATATTTCAACAACATTTCTTTTGAAAGAAAAACATTCCATATAAAAATTGAAATATACTGAATTAAAAAATATAATTTGTTTATAGATATAATGGCATAAAATAATTTCTTATGAACAAAGATTTGTTTTGAATCACACAACACTTTTGAACGTAACAAACTTACAAAATTACAACTTTCAAGTACCTTCTCACCCTATTTCCCTACTAACCCAACAACCCACTTCTAAAATTATAATACATCCTAAAGCAAATAAATACATTAATGTATTACACAAAATGCATAGCGCACAACAATATTTTGAACAATCATATTCAAATAATGGAAAAAAATCATAATCTTACCTACAATATCCTGACCTTTGATATTTTAACATCTCGATATTTGTGTCTCAGGATATACTTTCCATGATATTTTTCGGCACTCCTGCCTAGAAGCCCAACTGATTATTACCTCTGCCAAGTTGCCACATGCCATTTTTTACATTTTCAGGCAATTCCCAAATTTTTCAGGTTTATATTGGTACTTTGATAGAGGAGACTAATAATGTCAAATAGAAACTACAATTCCAATAATGCATATTGCTGCTGACTAAAAAGCCATGGCTGGAAAACAATTTTACATATGACATGAAGTTATGTGGCAGTTATGATGCTAAAACCCTACCTAGTCAAATGGAACTTGTTTTGGGTTAGTTACCTGATCTTTTCTCACCAATGCCTTATTTTTACAGCACCTGAAGTCTGCAGTCCTGTAGTTGAGCACCATACATATCTCAGTTGTGTGATTACTGGGGACGGCTTTATGAGTGCCCATTAATGCCCTATGGGGCAGTTAACCTGTAACTGAGGTTACCAGCTTCTTCAGGAATACAGGAATACAGCACCGCTTTCTTCATGTTATTCACGCCCACCCCACAACTGTTTCTGATGCATGAAGTATCGATCATTCAGGGGAGGGGCCACATTTTAGCTTCATAATAGGGCCCTACAGGTGTTATAAAACTGCATTACCATTCATCTCCTTTGTGGTATTCTTACTACACTGGTTCCTGATCCAGAAGAAATGTCAGTTCAAGATGCTGACCCACCCTTACAAGGCCTTGCACAATGAAGGACCAGTCTACATCAACAAACACCTGACCTTCTGCCAACTGACCTAACACCTCCGATCTGCTTCCCTCTCCCTCGCACACACCCTACGGATCAACCAGACCAACAGCGGGGACACTCTTTCTCGCACCTGGCAGCCAAGGCATGGAACAACCTTCCTCTGCACCTCAGGACAGCACAGTTGCTACAGCAATTCAGGAAACAACTCAAGACCTGAATTTTCGAATGAATGAACTACTATGCAGCAGCCAACATCTCCAGCACCTCGGGACCCTCACAGGTGATTTGCTGCACTTTACAAATGTTGATTAATTAATTGATCGCCACTATGTCATCTAACAGTTAACATGTGTAATTAAAATGAGATATCTGAAACATAGCTGAAAAGCATCTGAAGAGGAATGTGGTGCTAACAGTGATAGGCAGGTAAAATGCACTAAGCCAGAGAATCAAATGCATGCACCCCATGCCAGCTACTAATGAAAGCTACTGCACCAAGAATGTTCACACTGCAGAGCTCTCTAACCTTGAGTTAGATGAAAAATAAGGTGCCCTAGAGAAAGTTTCAAGTGAAGAAATAAGAAACTATGGTGCCGATTCCCATCCGGATTGGAAAGCACTCCGACCTAGCCGGATCCGGAGTGTTTTCCGACTGGGTCGGAGTCCTGCAGTCCGACCGAGCGAGTACGATGCGGCCGTATGCTGCCGGACTCGGTTCGGTCAGACTCCCATAGAAGTCAATAGGAGCCGGTCGTACGACGTGTACATGAGCTCCCATTGACTGAATGGGTATGTCTTGCGCAAGGGCGCCCCCTACAGTGGGTAAGCATCGGTGCCATCCGCACCGTACATGCCTGTGTTGGGGGGACCCTTGGGTCTCCCCCTGTGTCCGAGTCGTAGGGCTGTGGGTGTCAGGGGGTCCGACGCGGACCCCCAAAGGCAACCACCCAGAAGTTTTGTGAGCTGGACACTCCGGCTCGCACAGGCTGTCCGACGCGTGCAGCGTACTGGCTCGGTCGTAAATCGCATCCATTGCACGCCACAGTTAGCTTACGACCGAGACGTACGGAACGGTTCGGACCCGGAAACGACTCGGTCGGTGAATTTCACGTAGCTCGCATCGTACTTGATCGCTCGTACAGCTGTACGAGTCGGCGGAAAACACGCATACGGCTCGTAGTTTTTTCCGGCCGGATTGTGTTCGGTGCCCTTCCGACTCGGATCAGAATCCGCCCCTATGTGTTGATTTTATTTCTGTTAGGGGAGACCATCAGTACTATTCATTCTCCTACAAGAGGCACTGTAATGAGAAATCAACTACAAAGCAACAAAGCTGAGAGAAAACAAACACGCATTGGCATAGACAATATATCTTGCCTTTAGGCCCATATACGTATTTAGCCATGCAGAACATCATCCTGGGTGCTTCAACATCTACTGTTCTTTAACGTGGAAGCTTTGACACTGATTGGCACATTATAGCACTGCATTGAGAAGTATTTATTTAAAGTGTTATTGCTGTACAACTGGTAGTCTGAACTCACATATCTGACCTTTGATATGCGATAATCAAGAAAAAAGATTTAAATAAATAAATGATTTGCCTGATAACAAGGTTAACCCCTTCCCTGCGGGGGTAATTCCCCCACGGTGCGGCGGGGAGGGGGCCGCGGCACCGCTGTGCTCGTGACGAGCTCAGCTCGTCATGACTCACAGTGGAGCTGTGCTCATGACGAGCTGAGCTCGTCACAACCCCACCCACTCAATAATTCTCCCGCACAGGAATTAATCGCGCGTGGGCGGGCCGCGGCCGTTATGACGAGCTCAACTCGTCATGAGCACAGCCCCACTGTGACTCAGGACGAGCTGAGCTCATCATGAGCACTCAACCGGTTAAGCAAGGAAGCCACAATGTGTCCAGGTTTTCTGGTTTTATTTTGTACAAATCAGCCAAAAAATGAAAACTAATCTGTCTTCTCTTACGAGAAGGTTTGTTTTTTATCTTAGTTCACTTTATCTTAGTTCCATTACACAAGGTCACACGCAATTGTTTATAGGGATGGGGAGATTAAGTGATTTGCCCAGTTTGACAAGATGTTGAGCCCACGGCAAGACTCAAACCTGTGTCCCCAGTTAGCAGCTCTGACTGTAACACCACATTCTGGGTAGAGAAAGGCCGCACTCCAAATCGGAGGTGGGTGGGTTCAGACAGAAAACAATCCTACCTCTGCAATGGTTCCATCTGGTGGTGCGGACGGACACCTTTTTAACACTGTAATGCTTATATATAGCTAGTGCTGGAGCAGAGTTTTCTGTTGAAAATTTATCGGGTTTTTAAGCTCCGGTTTTGTCTATATGTCAAGAATTAAAATACTAATTTGTAATCAGTAATTATTTGTTTTGTGTGAAAATTCTGATTAACCAACATGATTAACAAAGAGAAATTACACGTGGGAATGCATATATGTTGCTTAATAATAATGTGCAGGTTTTTTTAAATGAATGTTGCTAAGTGCTGTTTGTTTTAAGCACAAAATGCTTTTGAAATAACGTGTACTAATGCTTAAATATGTTGCAGACGGCTAGTTAATTACATACACATAAGGGTATTAGTGGGAATTAACACTGTTTAATCATTGCGATGATGTAGTAACGTTGTTTGTATTTCTTTCGATTAAGATGGTTCGTTTCGGCCTAAGAGAAAATGGCTGCCGTTTACAGCCTGTGCTCGAGTGAAATGGATGACGAGAGGCCTTGTTGAAAGTCATCTGACTATGGCTTCTGCTGGAGTTTTGAAAGTTTCCGTGATGACAGCGACTCCAGGCAATCGTCCAAGTAACCTTGGAGGAAAAGAGAGCCACAATGAACTTTGTGATTACAGTAGTGGTTTTCATGATGGTTCCGAGGAAGAACATTTGTAAAAGTTACATTTGCAAACTCGAGTTTCTTTCTTCCGTCTTTTTTATTTTTTGTGATTTTTCTGAGCGGAGATTTTCCAAATGTAGCGATGCTACATCCTTTCCTGTTCGCTCTGCTCAGCGGCTCAACGGAAATTCAGAACATTTTATGTTGCGTTATTTTTGAAAGATTTCCTATAAGTATTGTTAGACTAGAGAGGGTCTAAGGCCACTTCTTCCCAAACCTGCGTTGGTGAGGATCGATGCTGTGAGGACGGTGACTTAGGAGACTTCTACTGAGAGACCTGTCCTGACCCATTTATGACATTTAGCTAGAATAGGTAACTATGAGAATAATAATTTTATTTTGATTGCCTTTCCATTTGAACTAATTTTAGATAAAGTACTATTATTTTAAATACAGTGTTGGTGGTCATTTCTTGTCCTTTATTGAGTACTCTATTGTGATTATTGTTGTTTAAATCATGACTCAAGACAGTGTCAATTTGATCTCATTGACCTCACTGTAGATGCAGGGTGTTTAGGAGGTGTTTTCTCCCATGGTTGGTATTGATAGAGTAATCTGAGTGTATGTTAGTGAAATGGGCCCAAGCGTATGGTGAGTGTATGTGCGTGTATCTGTGAAATTACTCTATCCGTGGAAGTAGGGAGAATTTATATGCCCTGATCTGGAACAATTTCCTGGTAGCAGAATTTGATGGTTTTGATTATTGTCTTGATCTGATTAAATTGCTTGTACATTGGCTTTTTGATTGATTGATTATTGATTGATGTTGGTATATGTACTAATACTAAATGTTGGAATCGTCGTGTTGAGTTTTATGTAGTGCTTCTGGAATTTGGGAGCTGGTAGCAGTTCCGTAGTAGGGCAGAGGGAAGTTTATACTGCTCTCGGGAAAGACGGGATTGTTGGTCCTGTACGTATGCAGGAAAAACGTGTGACAATTGAAGTTGCGCGTCACATTGTCTGGGTTCGGAATCAGTGACATCGTCGTGTGTTACTATTAGGGATATATTTCTAGTATAAAAGGAGTGTGTATGATAGCGAAGGTTATCTGTGAAACTCTGGTCTTAAGTCCCAGGGATACGTAAGGTTCGCCGTTAAAGCTTATCGCGGGAGAAGTAATAGGTATTCTCTGAGCTTGTCTGAAAGACTGGGCAGAGGAAAACACTGCTTGGTTAATGCGTGTTATAATTCTGTAGTAGGACAGACTGTTCGCTGTTCTCGGGAAGGCAGGATTCTGTGTGTATGTATTATATTTTCTTGTATGAAAGTGCGTGAATGTATGAGCATTTAGTTGATTGTAAGACTCTTTGGAGCAGTCCTAGAGGAAACAGTTAATAGATGCATGTTAGAAGGGCAGAGTAGAGGGATGTGCTACTGTGTCAACGAGAGTATTAATTCCGTAGTGGAACAGAAGTGAGAACTGTTTCAGGGAAAAGACGGGATTCTTGTGAAATAGATTTTCTTTACTATTCTATGGTTAGCGAAGCAGACAATGGAGATGTTTATATGTTGTAACTAATAGATTTTGTAGAATTTGACACGAAGTCTACTGAGAAGATTTTGTAAAGGAGGGGTAGACGAGTGACAGGAGACAGGAGCAGGAGCGACTGCAGCGACTGCTGACGTCAAACAGACCGCGCTCTGATTGGGTAGTGGATCAGAACAGTGTTCGCGCTGGGATTGGTGCGTTGGTGTGAGCCGCGCAAGGATTGGAAGGGGTACAAGGTGACGTAGACGCTCCAGGATTGGTGCGCTGGTGTGAGTCGCGCTGTTATTGGACAAGAATTCATACAGCACAGTGGTATTACGGAAGGGATTAGAAAGTTTTGGTAAACGCAGAAATGTATTACCAAGAAGAGAAAAAGAAGAAATCCTTGTTTTGAAAAATAAAAAGATGGTTTGACAAGGATAAAGATGTTAAAACAAGAGAAGGTGAATTGTTACCTCCAACGAAAACGCCTGCATCCTTTATGGTTGCGAGATATGGGTATCATACCTGTATATGGTTGGAGAATTGGGCTAGGTATACTAAGGAAGATGGTGTCTTAGCATTCCCAGAACATGGTTCATTTAATCTGGCTGTGTTGAGAAATTTGCGGGAGAAAATGATGGGTCTAGAGCCTAGACCAAGGCCGACACAGTTTGAGGCTTTGGTGGAATGGGAAGAGGAAGTACATGAGCGAGAAAAACAGAGATCTGGAGGCAACTATAGGTACATGTTTGGGAGGAAACATGATCGTGAAACTCATCATGACCGAATGAGGAGATGGCGAGATGCTAGTATGTCAGAGGGATTATATCCTATGAGAACAGTTGACGAGAAGGAAGAAAGGAAGGGTACGGAGAGGGTTCCTGAGGCAGAAGTGAGAAGATATGGAGTTAGCGATTATGAGGATGAGGTCTTGAATGACATGATTTACAAGAGACCACCTCCATATAGACCAGAACCAGAAGAGAGCACACCAGTTGTTTCTCCGATAAGAGATACATTGCGTATCATTGAGACAGAAGTTGTGACACCTGAATTAAGAAGTGGTAACCCTTTCAGAGAAAAAGAGAGAGAGAAAAGATGTGGTGATGAGAATACGAGAGAATTAGCCAGAACTACATCAGAACTGACTGAAAAGATTAGAGAACTGACAAAGAATCTAGAAGCTGTTACGGTGCCTGTAACCATAGGTCTGGTTATGCCTGTTTTTGATAAGCAGAGGACGGGTGAAAATGGTTTGGTGGTTCCATATGTTGGGAATAAGATAACAAGTTTGGTGTTGTAGGGATTCTGCGTATGCTCAGAACTATGCGCAGGAAACCAGAACCTTAGAGAATTGTGGTGTACCAGAAACTCCCCTCAGAACTAAGAACCCCTTATCCGACTAGCTTAGTGTCACATTCGTTATCCGAGATTTAGCTCGGCGGTCCCAATGTATAGACAACCCAGAACAAGCGACTTAGTTATTCTCAGGAATGGTGGGAACCCGAAATACCCGTTTGCACATATATATCAGTCCACAACAGAATAACTAAGACACAGTAAAGTTTAAAGAATGTATTCATAAAACTCGAGTCCTGTTATAAAGTACTTTGGCTAACATAAGTAGACAAATGGTTAAGATCATTACCATTAACATTGTTACAATACCATAGAATACAAAAGGAGCAATCATATTAATAATGACTGTGGAAAATAACCACCCTCCTTTCTCTAGTTACTAATAAAATATTATTAGACTATTAGAAGGTCTCATAGGCTTGCATAGGGGACCCCATACCGTATAGATCAGCTCAGGTGTGTCACATCACAGGATCAGCTCAGTGTTCTCTGCAACAGCTCTTCTATCGAATGCCCTAACAATATGCTGCGCTGTGTTATTAAAGCCCTCGACTTTCTGGTATTTGCAGCTGCGTGCATGTTGTGACTAAACAGTGGTACGATCACCCTGAACATAATCAGCCGGCACCGTCTAGTGTCCTAGAACAGTTCTTTACTCGATGTACAGACCAAGGGCACTAGCAACTGTTAAGGATGTATTAATAACATTCACTTGAGACAAGAGCGAGTCTGCATTTCTCAAAGTAATAACATGTAACAACAGTGTCGGGTGCAAAGGCAGCGAAAGCAACAAGATGGTTTTCCAACAGCTAACGTGATTAAGCTAATTTAGCACTGTAAATAGGGAGTGGCCTAAAACCACGTGACATCCCCCTTTGATCGAACCACAGTATAACCAGGGGCGAATATTTTTACAGAACGCAGAGTTCAAGATCAATGAGGCAGACTAAAGAGCTTGAAATGAGAGTTCAGAAAAATGAGAGGAAAAGAAAAATGTAAAAACACAATCCATCGTCCATAGAAGCCAACGATCGTTTGTGAAAAGATGGCAAAAAAAAAAACTTTATTCGACTCGCCATCAGGCAGTCAATGTAGGAAAGTATAAGCAGCATACGCAGCTGCGGCTTCCAGTAGAAAATCATTTGAGTCATCCGCAAAATTTTCGGACATCCAGTTCAGCAAAGAAAAAGAACACACGTGTTCCACAGGGAAATGAGCATCAAGCACTCCACGTGGACAAGAAGCAGGCATCTCGATGTAACTTCGTGCCAGGAAGTCAACTGCTGCTCTCTCGATATCCCATAATCCGAGGACTCCATGCGCCGCACCCAAGGCCATAAACCCGACTCCAGAACAGTCAAACTCATGAACCACTAAGGGATACATCAGTCGATCAAAATCCAGGTCAGGTGACACCAAGTTTGACAGACACATATCCAGAGCCCATTGGAACGGACATTCGAGACAGTGAAAGACAGGCTGTACACAAGTGAAAAACGGGAATCGGAAGGATAATCCATAAGCGACACTCAAGGTAGCCAGTGGCAGAGTTCCATAAGATTCCCACATCCGGCTACGCAGATGGAACATGCTGGATCCGTGGTCGAGAAGCGCAAGTCGTGCAGCCATAGCGTAGTGCGCAGACCAACAGGAGTATGCCAGCAATTAATGCGAGTATCAGAGGAAACCCAACGAAGACCCCAGGAAAAATAGAATGAAAAATAGCTGGTATTACACCAAAGATAGACTGGAAAGACGTCACAAGGCCAGAGCCTACAATTTTAAAAAAGTGCACCAGACCAGTCGTAGAAGAAGCATTGAAGATAGTGTGTATTAGTGTGCCAAAATGTAGGGGAAGGTCAGTATTCAAAAGCGCTTGAACTTCCGTGCGAGTGTTCGCAACTTGAAGGAGAAATGTTTCTCGTGATGAAGTCAACGCAACCTCCTTTTGAGACAAAAGAGCCCTTATTCTGCTCATCCTATTGAACTCTGCTTTCAAGGTTGGAATCGTCGGCCAGATGGATATATCCAGCCGGCCTTGCGGGGGTGGGAAAAGCACGTTATTACAGCAAACTACTCTTCGTGAAACTGAAACAATATAGGGAATTCCTGCTAACATCCCACAGCAAGCCTCACTATTTAGAAGCAGATAACTACCATTAGCAAGCAGCGTAAATGACGGCGTTATAACTTGTACAGGAATGCCCTTCAACACGCAAGCTAAATTAGGGGCATTCATATTACATGATCCATGTAATTGGATATGTCTACACACTACTGAATGATCTGGAGCAGTCGTACACTCCTCACCCTTCAAATAAACTTCTTTGCCGTCTCTCTCACATCGATATGTAAATGGGAGAGACCAGACTTCATGCAAAAATGCAGAACCAAGTTTTTCAAATCTGCCTAAGGCATAATGTTTCATACAAGAACTAAACTTATACATAGAAATTGGTAAAGTTACCATTCCATGTACGAGCCACACTGAATAATCCGACTCAGCAACAGAAAAAGGCAAAGGTTCTAACTTTTCTATATGTAGTAGTGAATATGTAGCATCTTTCATGGACATGAATTGTTGCTTTGCTGACAGATTAAACGGGCGGAATAAAGACGAAACATTCATGTAATCCCATGGTACTTTCCCCGCCTTTAACGTCTGCAAAGTCCAAGCAAATTGCATAATCGATCGTAATTGATTTTGACCATGATACAACACAGACACATCGTCCTGGACAATATCTACAACAGATGAAATAATGTTGTCCAATGTATATATTCTTGAAGATAAAGTATTAATACTATTATCTATTACTGCCAATACTTTTTCCATATTGGCTTGGTCAATAGCACGGAGTCTGGAAGCAGCCTCAATCTGTGACAACTTCCAAACCTCGTTGTAAACCGCATACACCCATCTTTTGGATCTTCCTAATGCGGGACCCTTAACAAAATCATTCAAATCAACGTTGTCATGCAAACGTGACAAGTGAAGTTTAACAGAATCTAATGTGGAATGTTGCAACCATGTCTGACATAATTTACCTACCGAGTAGGTAGTGACAGTATGTGAGGACAGAAAACGTGGGTCTACTCTATCCTGTATGTACCCGGGAATTAACCCCAAAAATCTACGTTGACAGGTATCCGAACTTTTCTGCCATATCAACCAACCTGTAGGGTCTAATGCACTAATATTGAAGGTGGTATTGGAGACAAAAGACTGCAACATAGTAAGGGACAGATCTGTGTGATTCTCCCAACCGGGATAAGCTCTCAGATCCGGGATCGAGGGGGAATTTAAGTTTTTAGATATAGCCAATCCAAAACAGGTTGTCTGAAAAACAGTAGAATTTAAAAACAACATGTGGTTTGGGATCAGGCAGGCACGATGTAAAGCTTCTGTACCTTGTACCTGCCAAGATTTAGTACCCCAAACTGACTTGAGATCAATAGCCTGTTTCCAAACGTCATACCCACCAATTGCCAAATCATCCATGAAGGACTTAGAAAACAACAATTTAGTGTGGGTCAAACGCACCTTTGAAACAGGGTCTTTGTTAAGCTTAAAATAAAAAGAAGCATTATTAGTCACACTAAAATCTGAAAAATATGAAAACTTTGCGATCAATGTTTTTGAACTTCCAATTTTCGGGGCAGGGCAATGTTCCCACTGTGTGAAGTTAATCAAACTACGAAATGTGTTTGCCCTATGGAGAAAATGTGTGCCATAATGTTGATAACAAAATTGCTCTGCATAGTTCTCATTATTCAAATACAAATCCTCAGCATCAAAAGCGGCATAGTATTTTAAATCAGAAAACAGTGTCTCTATAGTTTTAACATCCCAATCATCAGATCGAATGTCCTGCTTCACCACATCACCCATAGAGACACGATATACAGATGGCACATTAATCACTTCCGTGGGGCCATGAATTTGAAATTTAACTGCATCCCATGCTATTCCATCACGAACAGGCCAGGCGGTGATATTAACAAAGGTCAGGTCCCTCTTCATGATGTGCGACGATGAATGTGGGGCCAGAGTTCCATTAATTAATCTAATTGTAGAACGTTCATTCAGGTAGTGTCCATTTATCAACCTAAAAAATACCACCACAAAACCAATGGACATGAACAAAAAAATACAAATTAGCACCAGCCAGATGTAAATCCAGGGGGGAACCAAAAATTGTCTCTTGAACCAGGCAAAAAATTTAGAAAATTTGGAAGGGGCAGTGGAAGTCAATGATTCAGTTCCAAAGGAAAAATTAGACTGGACAATGTCAGTTGAATGCAAAAGGGGCAATGGGACATCAGTAGGATATGAATATTCAGCATCATCAGGTAAAGCACCATCCGCAGGTGAAACAGCAGAATCAGAAAGTACTTGCATTTCAATGGCAACCTCAGGTACTACGTCAGATGGTCGCACCACAACAGCACTGCGCATCATTGAAGGGCAAGAAACTGAAGGTGTCAGACTATGAAGTATCGGCCACCCTGTGTAGCTTGACATTGTCAACCGAAATGTACCTGTTGTCTCTGTGACCAGGAAGTGGAGGCAAAACAATTGTGCGGGTACCCTCAACTCCAAGCACCGGCACTGGTGCACGATAAGAGGGTCCAAACTCCTTTTTCTTCTCCACCTTCTCACGGACCAGATCACCAACTCGGGGTAGCCAGCCGACTACCGGAATCTGCAATCCAGCCTCGGTCGCAGAAGATACGTGCTCTTTTGCTAGAGTGTCTCTTGTTTCTTGAAGATTCTGTAAAACAGTACAGTGGTCATCTAAGTCAAAAGGCGCGGCAGCCGCCGCCATGTCGAGACCCTCAAGGTCAGGAACAAACATTCGAACTCCGAAGAGCATCATGTACGGGGTCCTCCCACCCAGAGACCTTCTAGGGAGATTATTAAGTGCACGTTGGACGTCATACAAATGGGCTAGCCAGTTCTTGCCAGTACCTAACACCCGGGCCGTCAATGATTGCTTTAGGTCACGGTTCATTCGTTCCACAATACTATTGCCCTCAGGCCGATATGGAGACGAAAATTTGACTTGGACCCCCAAACTTTTCATGGCTTCTTTGTAAGCCTTAGAGGCAAACGCAGGGCCCTGATCAGAGTGAAGGGTGCCACATGCAAAACTCCCTATAAAGACACGCAATGCTTTGATGACAGTCCTAGCGTCAGCACTCCTTTGTGGCCATACCCAAAGAAAACGTGTGCACGAATCTACTGCAACCAAGATATACTTGTACGCAGTGTCTGAGGAAAAAGGACCGCAGTGATCTAAATAAACACACGCCAGTGGTTGATTAGATATATGCAGCTGCGTTTGTGGTGGCCGCGCCACCGTAGATGGCTTTATTTGCTGGCAAATTCCACAATTGAGGACATAAGTCCGTGTATGTTTGTACAAACCGTACCACCAATAACGCTGTTGCAACAGTGACACAGTTGCGGACACTCCGGCGTGCGCTGACGCAACACCCTCATGCGCAGCCTGTACCAAAGCAGGCCTGCAGTCCGAATTGGGAATAACCCTATCCCCAACCTCATTAATCCTCACCAACGGGACGTTATCAGGACTTAAGTGATAATGGTATCTAGAAGGGAAACCTCTAGGGAAGTTTGTCCCAGTCTCTGTTGCAGCAATAGCTGCCAAGATGTCATCATCGATCTTTGTTTTGGATCTTGTAACTGCTGCTACTAAGTATGTTGCCACTGCTGTTTTAGCCGCCTCGTCAGCCAAACTGTTACCGACAGCATGGACACCAACTCGTTGGTGACCAAGAGTGTGAATAACACTCACAAGGGGTAGACTGCCTTTTAGTTCAGCCACCCTAGCCCAAAGCGTTTTATGCTTCACTGTGCTACCTTTTGAATCACGAAAACCATTCGTGATCCAAAACATCAGATTGTCGTTGTAAGATTGAACACAATAGTAAGAATCACTCACTATAAGAGTAGTGACTTTATAATCAGCAAACTCCAGTGCAAGCACCAGAGCTCTAAGCTCCGCCAATTGTGCGGTACAATCACCCAAGGTCTGCGTATGCACCTCATCCTGAACGAATTCTCCATTCACGAAAGTACCAACCACAATTGCGCAAGCCGCTGAATAAGCGTGCCTCGATCCAGTTGCGGGTTGCGCAGACCCGTCAGTGTAAATGACACAATGGAAGTCCTCCAACGGGCGCAATGTAAGCGGAGCCGGATGAACTAATTCATACTCCAAACTCTCCTGAGTCTGAAGTCCTGCGTCAAAAATGTATTCGACATCAGGTGAGGCTAAGGAGGTTGCCCATTGTATCCACCGTGGATGCAAAGCTTTAGAATTCGGCACACTTGCTTTAGTGACTGCCTCTAGGGCAGGGAATGGTGTTACCACCATCATGCGTTTCCCCTGTGATAGCGCTCGTTCTTTCAGGATTGCCATCTGAACAGCTGTCAAAACCTTTTCGACAGTGGAGAAACGCATTTCAGCCGAAGTATATAAATGAGATTTGTAAGCAATGGGGACTGTGTCGCCTTCATTGTAAGTTAAGTACGTGAACCCCTCAGCACCCGGCACAATTCTAATTACCAGGTTTTTGTGGTTATCACGAGTTTGTAAATATATCGCAGTAAGAAGGTCAGACTGCAAAGAGTGTAATGCAGCCGAATGTTCTGGCAGCCAGCAAGATTTGGTAAAAGTAGGTTGTACCAAGGCATATAATGGCTTGATACGCTGGGCATATTCAGGAATGTAGGTACGACCGAAATTCAGAAAGCCCAGCAATGATTGAAGTTGTTTCAGTGTCGCAGGGATATGAAGGCGTGCGCATTTCTCAAGGAACTGCGGAGCCAAGCCTCGGCCCTCATTGTTGAGTTCGTACCCCAAGAATAAAACAGTGTACTCGGCAATGTGGGACTTCTTAAAGTTAAACTTGTAACCAAAGTCCGCAAACATACAAATTATGTTGTCCACGCGAGCAAGGTGTGGAAGCAACTCGTCGTCAGTTAAGTAGATGTCATCAACGTACGAGTATGCCTCCGGGTCTACCATCTCTAAGAGAGAGACCACACGGGCAGCAAAGACCCCAGGACTATTTTTATAGCCCATTGGAAGCCTTTTGAACACTTTTTGTTTACCACCCGAAGTAAAAGCGGTCCACTCATAACTATGAGGGGATATGTTATGGCAATAAAAACCATTGGACAAGTCAAGTGTGGTTTTGAACCTTTTTCTCACAAGACTATCAACGAGAGCTGAACTATGGGTATTTTGCACCGCACAATTCCGGCAGTGCGAGTTTAAGTGCCGGTAATCCAAAACTAGGCGGTACGATCCGTCAGGCTTCGTTACAGTGAATAAAGGATTATTCATGGATGACACACATGTTTCAATTACACCCTGATATTCCAATTGTTCAAGGATAGCCGCGACATGAGACCTAGCCTCACGTCGCATAGGGTATTGGGGTTGTGGCTGGGGGTCGGACCGCAATGGAAAATCGTGGAGGGTAGAACTTTTATCCCACCCCACCTGATTACGATACAACGCAGGTGCAAGCACCCGCGCCCACTCCTCGGCTAACTTCTCAGACTCCTCCTTGGGCACTACGTGTCCAAAAGAAGGAAGAATGACTTCTTCCCCCCTTGGAGCGTTTAGAACGAAAGCCGGGGGCCAATCTTTCTCCGCCAATAGTATATCATAGGTGGTCGTTAGATTATCCCAAAATACCGCGTTAATTTTACGTTGTATGTCACCCTCAATATTGAGGACTACGTCAAATAATCTCTCAGGGGGGGCTACGCGAGTATCAGCAGTTTCTACTGTTACATAGATTTTAGTTGCTGTCGCCTCCAGAAATGGACGCAGTGCTCCCCGCACTACTGTAACTTCCGCCGCGCTGTCTAGCAGCGTCAAAGCCCATTTCATGTTCAGAAGCTGTGTCCGCACCATCTGAGGCATACTTCGCTGAGATAGCAGCAACTTTCTTTTTCTGAAACGGAGGACGCGGATGTGCAGAAGCCTCCTGTTTGCCTTTTACGTCCGCTTGTCTGGGTTGCTCACGTCCTTGAGCACTCCGACCTCTCCCACGGTCTCCGCCACCAAAGTGTGAAGCCGCTGATTCCTGTGAAGAACGAGGAGAGCGCTGGTCAGGAACCTGAAACCTATCAGGTGACTTAATACGAGAACGATCACGCAAATCATAAGTTCGTTCAACATATGCCTGAACCGGGGAAGCTGGACGGGTCTCCTGTTTCTGTTGCTGTTTATCTTGTTTTTTGGCTCTCCAATTTTGTTTTGGAAAGTTAGGTTTATCGTCTTTTGTAGACGAACTCACTTTAGTGTGCTGTACTACATCAGGAATTTTGATGACGGGTTTCACGCCCAGGGCACTACGTCCAACCATCCTATAGGCTTTTGCAATAACTTTTGCAAACTCCCTCGGCTTATCATCATCCGCAATAAGTGCCATCATGTTTCCCACTTGAAACTGCATGGCATCTCCTTTGAGATTTCCCATAATCATGGAACATACTACATCGAAGCTGTCGATAAGCCGCATTCCCAATTCAATAGCTGCTTCCGCACCATGGTCGTCCTGGACTTTCTTGATAACGGAAGGTAGTACCGACATAGACGTAGTACCGAAGCACTTCGAATAGGTCGCGGCAAAGACCTTGCCCCAATTGTCACAATCGACAATGTCTGGGACTAGTTCTTTTGGCAAAGTAATAGTGAGAATCCTGTGTTTATCCACCGGACTAGTGTTAGGAAACACGGCTTCTAGTTGATCGAATTTCTCTGCAAGCCAATAAGGATACTCATCCTTATTCTGGGGGCGCTTGCCAACAACCGCGTTTACCATTACAGGACTGATCACAACCGCATGATGATGATCAGCCCCGTGTCCCGCAACTGCAGGTGCCCCCACCTGTACAGTGCGCGACACATACTGCACTAACGCCCTATGGACCGTAATCAGGGTAGTGTGTAGTATACGTAAGCTATCCACTCCTACCGTCAGGTAGCGTGGATGAGGTGTATGTCCGGCCAGCACCGGCCAAGTAGCTCCTTCAATAGACAAAGGACCCAGTCTCGCCGGGGTGACCGTGTGGGGGAGGGCGCCATTAAACCAAATAGTGTGTTGCCAGGTAGAGATAGGAATTTCCAGAGCCATATATGGCGTATACCTTAGAGGCACCGGTGTAGCAGTGTATTTGTGGAATGTTTTATCGACATCTTCCACAGCCTCAAAGGTAACCCAAGAGTAAAACAACTCATAAGGGTAAGTAGCACTTGCACTTACGACAAATACCACTGCCATCCCGTCATCAGGCACCCCATACGTCCTTAAATGAGCACGCAGAGACACCCTACTGTGAGCGGGAATATCTACCGCCATAAGGACTCAGAAAAAAAAAGATACAACAAGATCTTTAGTAGCACTTGGGCTTCTATTATTTTAACCTTTTTTATTATCAAGCTTGAAAGAACCTATAGCCTAAAACCTAGGTAGGCTAAGCCGTCACTCCTGTTATCCGGAAACCAGAGTGAGGGCGTTGTGGACTAATAAAAAGCACTACTAAGGCATCTCAGATATTAAGACCAAACGTTAGGTGCGCCATGTTGTAGGGATTCTGCGTATGCTCAGAACTATGCGCAGGAAACCAGAACCTTAGAGAATTGTGGTGTACCAGAAACTCCCCTCAGAACTAAGAACCCCTTATCCGACTAGCTTAGTGTCACATTCGTTATCCGAGATTTAGCTCGGCGGTCCCAATGTATAGACAACCCAGAACAAGCGACTTAGTTATTCTCAGGAATGGTGGGAACCCGAAATACCCGTTTGCACATATATATCAGTCCACAACAGAATAACTAAGACACAGTAAAGTTTAAAGAATTTATTCATAAAACTCGAGTCCTGTTATAAAG
The DNA here is from genome assembly GCF_964204655.1 of Triturus cristatus. Taxonomy (NCBI): domain Eukaryota; kingdom Metazoa; phylum Chordata; class Amphibia; order Caudata; family Salamandridae; genus Triturus; species Triturus cristatus. The sequence continues at coordinate 849,838,656 of NC_140581.1, forward strand.
TACTTTGGCTAACATAAGTAGACAAATGGTTAAGATCATTACCATTAACATTGTTACAATACCATAGAATACAAAAGGAGCAATCATATTAATAATGACTGTGGAAAATAACCACCCTCCTTTCTCTAGTTACTAATAAAATATTATTAGACTATTAGAAGGTCTCATAGGCTTGCATAGGGGACCCCATACCGTATAGATCAGCTCAGGTGTGTCACATCACAGGATCAGCTCAGTGTTCTCTGCAACAGCTCTTCTATCGAATGCCCTAACAATATGCTGCGCTGTGTTATTAAAGCCCTCGACTTTCTGGTATTTGCAGCTGCGTGCATGTTGTGACTAAACAGTGGTACGATCACCCTGAACATAATCAGCCGGCACCGTTTAGTGTCCTAGAACAGTTCTTTACTCGATGTACAGACCAAGGGCACTAGCAACTGTTAAGGATGTATTAATAACATTCACTTGAGACAAGAGCGAGTCTGCATTTCTCAAAGTAATAACATGTAACAACAGTGTCGGGTGCAAAGGCAGCGAAAGCAACAAGATGGTTTTCCAACAGCTAACGTGATTAAGCTAACTTAGCACTGTAAATAGGGAGTGGCCTAAAACCACGTGACATTGGCTGGTCCCTCAGGAGACTCAGGAAAAAGGACAGAAAGTAATGATGATTTGAGACAATCCAGACGTGACACATGCAGTGGAGGATTAGAGGTACAGTCTAATTCGAGATTGGATACTAGTGATGCTAGTTGTTCAGGGATGCCAATTTTAGAACCACAGAGGATGCCAGAAAAGTTGGTTCCAGTGAAAAGAACTACTGAAATAACAGCTGAAGATTTGAATGATTGGATGAAAGTCCTTCAGAAGAGGGATAAAGATTCCCAGGCAATTGATGTGGCCAGGTTACGCATAGAATTAGAGGAGCTTGTTGTAGGGACAATTCCTACAGACATTCTAAAAAATCATCATGATGGAGAATTGTTATTCATGTGCAAAAACATTACCTGGAGAGCTAAAAATACGCATGACAGGTTAAGAGCAGTAGCGAGTGAGCAAGGAGTTGACATTGATAAGGTGAAAGCATTGCAGAGGTCTTACAGGATGGATTTTACGGACAAAGATATTGAAAATCTGAATGGTGCTGGTAGAACAGGACAGATTAAGGAAATGATTGCATTGTTGCGAAAGTGGGGTGACGTAGAAAAATGGAAGGATAGGTGGTATAAGAAAAGGGAAGAATCAGTGGACAGGACTTATTCAGCATTTCCTGTGAGAGAAAAAGAGAAAACAGTGGATGCTTATCCTATGAGAGAAATACCTGGAGGAGGATATGTACATGTTCCATGGACCAGACAGGATATTTTATCATTTACGAATGATTTCCCTCGACTGAGAGAAAAGCCCGTCGAGTGGTATAGGCAGGTAGACAGGTTTGTGAAATTGTCAAAGGTGCTGTGGATTGACCTGAATAGTCTGTTTGATATAATTGTTCCAGCAGACTTGTGGGCTGAGTGTAAAATAGTTGTAAGTTGGCCTACTGAGGAATATCCAAGAGATCAGAGAACAGGAGCACCAGATCCAGAGGTAATGAGGAAGTACGATCAGGTGATTGTATACCTGAAAAGTAAAGTCCCTCCAAAAGAGACAGACTGGGTTAAGATAGATCGAACACATCAGGAAGCAAAAGAATCAGTTCATGCTTTTTATGAGAGGCTGATACTGGCTTTTAAACAATTCAGTGGGGATGAGATTTAAGTCATTTTGTATACAGATTTGTATATGGCCTGAGACCTGAGATTAGTGAGAGAATTCGTGAGCATACAGTGGACTGGCAGAGTAAGAAAATAGATGAGATTCTGAGACATGCAAAGTACTTTAGTGATGAAATTGAAGCAAAACAGAGAAAGCTGAAAGAGAAAGCAATGTGGGCACAAGTGAAAGTTGCGGAGAGACAAGAAGCACAGTTGGTGGAACAGGCAAATAATCCAGGGAATAGGCCCAGATATGCAGGGAAAGGAAAGGGGAATCTTGAGGAAGCGAAGAAAAAGTTCCCTTGTCACAACTGTGGCCAACTGGGACATTGGAGATCTGAATGTACCAATCCACCATTAGCGAATAATGAGAGTAAAACCTTAAATCAACAGGTGCAGAACGAGGGGAATAATCAACAGCAGCAACAACAGAAGGTTGTGAGACAGCAGAGCCAAGAGCCAAAACCGCCCTTGCCGCAGAGTAGAGGGTCACAAAAGTACAATCAGGAATCAGGATTCTACAATGAGGAGCAGGTAAACAAACCAAGGCGTTCTAACCAGGTACAACAGTATTTGTTAAAGAATGAAGGGAGTGAGTCTGAAGGTGATTATTGACGGTGCCGAGGAGAGGAGGAAGAGTGCATACTTGGTGCAACTCTAGAAATAGACCAGGCAGGACCATTTGTAGATGGGAAAATAAATGAAGAAAGTGTTACTTTTTTAGTAGACACAGGTGCGACGAGATCAACTGTCAGGTCAGCAGATATTAGAAATCTTCCTCTCTCGGATGAAGCAATCCAAGTAGTTGGTGTAGCCAATACACAAATCAAGACACGTCTTACTGAACCAGTAAGGGTACAAATAGGGAAATTTTCAGACATGCACAGATTTGTGGTCTGTGACACTAGTCCAGTGAACTTGTTAGGCAGGGACCTGCTATGCAAGATGAATTGTACAATTTTTTGTACTCCGGATGGAATAGCTTTTGAAACACAAGATGAAGATGTTTTGTACCGAATGACTCTAGATAATAGAGAAAGTGAGATGGTTGGTACATATGCTGTGTTTAATCCAGAGGATTTGCCTCAAGAGCTGAGAGACACAGTGAAAAAGACAGTTTGGGATTTTACTGGAGAGGATGTGGGATTGATGAATAATGTAGATCCTGTGAAAATTTCAGTGAAAGAGGGAATTATTTATCCTAACATTCCCCAGTACAAAATGACACCAGAAATAATTGAAGGAATAACTCCTATAATTGAGAAAATGATTCAGCAAGGAGTTTTGAGAGAATTACTGAGTAGTCCGTGGAATTCACCGATAATGGGGCTAAAGAAACCTAATGGGAAGTTCAGGATTGTACAGGATTTGAGAAAAGTTAACAAAATTGTGGTGGCATGTTGTCCCATTGTGCCAAATCCGTCAGTGATTTTGTATCAGATTCCACATGATGCTGAGTGGTACACAGTGATTGATTTGTGTCATGCTTTCTTTTCAATTCCATTGCATCATGACAGCCAGCCGAGTTTTGCATTTAGGTTTGGCCAGCGTATTTTAGCATGGTGTCGAATCCCACAGGGGTATACGGAGAGTCCTTCGATATTCAATCAGTTATTGAAAAAGTCATTGGAGAGTTTGATCATGCCTGAAAACTCAGTACTAGTGCAGTATATTGATGACCTACTTGTGGCATCAAAGACACGTGAAGCTTGTGAAGTAGATACCATAGCTTTACTGAATCATCTGGCAGATGGAGGGTTAAAGGTATCTCCAGCCAAATTGCAATTTTGCAAGAAAGAGGTGCATTATCTTGGACACAATATTGAAAAGGGTCTGAGAAAGGTGACTGATGACAGGATCAAAATTATCAGGGGAATGAGAGCCCCAAAGACCCAGAGAGAAGTGAGGATGTTTCTGGGGATGGTGGGTTATTGTCTTCAGTGGATAATTAATTTCTCCCTGATAGCAAAGCCATTGATTAAGCTGACAAAGAGTGAGATGAAAGACCCATTGGAACTAGATGGAGAACAAATGGCAGCATTTGAGGAGTTGAAGAGCAGAATGTGTGAAGCCCCTGCTTTAGGAATGCCAGACTATGAAAAAGAGTTTGAGTTGTACTGCAGTGAGAGAAATGGATGTGCACTTTCAGTGTTAATCCAGAAGCATGGACAACTGAGAAGGCCTATTGCGTACTTCTCATCGACACTTGACCCTGTAGCTGTGGGTTTACCAGGTTGTCTGAAATCTGTAGCTGCAACATGCAGAAGTCTGGAACAGAGTGCGGGAATCATAATGGGATATCCTGTAAGGGTATTTGTACCTCATAATGTGGCAATTCTTTTGACAAGAAGCAGAACTCAGTACATGTCACATAGTCGGCTGACTAAATATGAGAAAGTCATTCTGGGAGCATCAAATGTGACTCTTGAGAGATGTGTGAATGTGAGTCCAGCAACATTATTGCCAGATAATGAAGGTGTGGGTATAAAGACAGAAGATGATCACAATTGTTTGGATGTGCTGGATTACTGTACAAAACCGAGACCAGACATAAGAGATCTTCCATTGCCTGAGAGTGATCATGTGCTGTTTGTGGATGGATCATGTCTGAGAAATGATGATGGTGTGCTGAGTGCAGCATATGCAGTGTGCAAGGTTTCAGAAGTTATGGAAGCATCGCCATTGAAAGGAGTGAAATCTGCACAAGTTGCTGAATTGGTGGCATTGACGAAAGCTTGCGAAATTGGGAAAGATCTGAGAGTGACTGTAATGACTGATAGTCAGTATGGATTTGGAGTTGTGCATTATTTTGGCCAGCTTTGGCTACAGAGAGGTTTCTTGACGTCGAGTGGAACTCCAATAAAGAATGCTGAGGTGATTGGGAAATTGCTTGAGGCGATACAGCTGCCTAAAGAATTAGTAGTTGTAAAATGTGCTGCTCATGGACAAGGAGATGATTTTGTGACAATTGGAAATCGTTTCGCGAACGATATAGCACAGTATTGTGCTAAAAATAATCACTCGATTAATAGGGAACGAGAAGAGGAAACGTCTTTTTGTTCTGTGATGTTTACTAATGTCCTAGAAACGTGGGATGAGGTGAAACAGTTGCAGGATGAGGCAGGAAAGGAAGAAAAGAAAGACTGGATCAAGGCAGGTTGTGCCCCAAGAGAAACAGATCATGTCTGGATCTATAGAGATGGTAGACCAGTCATGCCAAACTCTATGTTGTCGACAATGGCAAGGATGTATCATGGCCAGGGACATTTGGGAAGGGATGCGATGATCAGGTCTTTTAAACAGACTTGGTACAATGCAAAGTTCAGGATGATTGCAGAAAGCATTTGTCAAAGATGTTTGATTTGCCAGCAATTTAACACTGGGAAAAAGACAGTGGTGAGTCTAGGAACAATAGGCAGAGAAGGTGGTCCTTTTACGAGAATGCAGATTGATTTCATTGAAATGCCACAAGTGAACAGATTGAGGTATGTTCTAGTGGTAGTCTGTTTGTTCTCAAGATGGGTGGAGGCTTATCCGACTAGGAGGAATGATGGAATAACAGTGGCAAAGTTACTGTTAAGAGAGTTGATTCATAGATACGGGTTTCCAGTAACGATTGAGTCTGATAGAGGTGGACACTTCTATAATGAGCTCATGAGTTTGATTTGTGAAGCATTGAGCATACAGCAGAAGCTACATTGTGCATACAGACCAGAGGCTTCTGGTGTTGTGGAACAGATAAATGGCACAATTAAGAACAGGATTGGTAAGATGTGTTTAGCCACTGGAATGAAATGGCCTGATGTCTTGCCTCTAGTGCTAATGACTATTAGATCTACTCCAGATAGAACTACTGGTTTGAGTCCACATGAGATTTTGATGGGACGTGCAATGCGTCATGCATTTGTGCCTGTCAACAAGTTGATGACAATAACTGATGACATGATTTTGGATTACTGTAAAGGCCTGGCTGACGCCGTTCATTCTGTGTTTCACCAGGTTGGAGAAGACGCTACTACACTTGAGAAGAAGCAAGCTCATGATCTGAGTCCAGGGGACTGGGTGAGGATTAAAGTGCACAGAAGAAGAAATTGCTTGGTCCCAAGGTGGGGAAGGCCAAGACAAGTCATTCTGACTACGACAACTGCAGTGAAGTGTGCTGGTGTGAAAAACTGGGTACATGCAAGTCATACTCTGAGAGTTCCAAACCCAAGAGATGGGACTGGTAAGGAGTATTTTGAAGAGTCAGATTCCAGTGATGATGAAGAAACAGAACCAGTGACAAGGAATTGGAATTTTGAAAGAGCTGAAGGAGAAAGAGAGTCAGGTGATTCTTTCTTTCCAGGAGAAGCTTCAAGAGAAACATTGAGAGTTTCAAAAGGGAGATCAGATTCTGTGAGAGAGCCTGAAGTTCCAACAAGCAGTGGAGAAGAAAGAAGAGAAAAGAGCAGTTCCACAGAGACTACTCCTGAATCAGATGAGGAGGTTGAAAATCCACTTGAGATTACATCTGAAGAAGTAGGGTCAGAAGAAGATAGAGAGGGACAGATTGCGGAAGAGACCCGAGGAGGTGTAGGGAATATTCCTGATGAGCTAGGTGAAGGGACAAGTAGACAGCAAGAAGATTGCGTGTCGGAGACCCGAGGAGGGAAAGAAATAGGGAAGTCTCAAACAGTGGTGATAAAGAGTGTGGAGCGAAAGAAAACTGCTGAAGAACAAGAGGCATTTGAAACAGAATCGGATGAAAGTGAGAATGAAAAATCAGAGGGTCGAGTTCTGAGGAAAAGAACTTGGATTGGAGAAAGAAATAATAAAGAAACAAGACCAAAAAAGGTTGTAAGAGGAGATCTTTGGCCTAACAACAGAGTAAAGAGGCTGAGATACAGACTGATAAGAGCAAATACATCGAAAGCTGAACAAGTGAATGAGGTGTCGAGTCAAAATGAAGTGAAGAAAAAGGAGCAAAAGAAATCAAAAGAACCCGAGGAGATAAAGAGAATTAGAAGACCCAACCAAAAGTACAGATCACCGGAATGGTCTTATGTGGCACTGTCTGAAGGAGAAGAAGAAGAAACAGTGAATCAAGACAATCCGGAGGGGATCTTGAGAAAAGTGGTTGAGGAAGAGGAAAAGTCTGTTGGAATCTTAAAAGTTATCCTAACTGACATTGGAGAAGAGTCAGATGCACAGGATGTTGTTGAAGATCTGATACAATTTGATGTTGAAGAAGTTGAAGTGAAGAGTGATGAATATCCAAATTGAGTGAACTGAAGCAATCACTTGGAGAAAAGTGAAAAGAGAAAGTTTGAAATTTAGCTGTCTGAAGTAATCCAGAAATAAAGAATTGCAGTAGTGGAGTAGTAGAGGCTAAGTCAAAAGACACGGTCAAAGTAATAAAATGGCTAACATAGAGAATAAACAAAGTAGATGTGCCTTCTTAAAAAGATGGTGTAGAATGTGCTGCTGCTGTACTGGATTATTAATGCTATTATGGGGAGTTTTAGCTTTATTAGTTACATTTAGAGTTACAATAGGTACATTTGAGATACATACTGAGAATGATACTAATGTAGAGAAGAATTCACAGAAAGTAGTCCCAACTTGAATTAGTAATACTTACATGCATAAAGATAGGTCAATTAATGATTTTTCTAGTAATGTTTTTTCAAAATTGCTATATGAATATGTGAAGACAATGGAAGTAAGGGATTGCTACGTATGTATGCAATTACCTGCATCCGTTTCAGAGGGTATTACTTATCACCATTTACCAGCTACGTATGGAATTTCTTGTAGTGTGTTAAGTAGTGTTTTTTATTTGCTAGGGAAAATAGATTATGTGATGTCTAACAAAGATAATATTTTTGGGCAATTGCCTATGAACAAAAGGCTGAATCCAGCTAAAGAAGCTAACATTTTTGGTGAGATTTTTATTGAAAAAGAAGAATTAACATTAGATTACATTTTTAAGAACAATTTAACTTGCAGCTTGAAAGAAGAGGAGAAGGCTTTCCTAAACATGGTAGAGGAAAGGAGAATGAGTATGCATGAAAAGGCAGGGAAATACAAAGTGAGTGAGACAATTTGGGACATTGAGATGGGGAAAGAGTTGAGGAATGGGGCTAGTCCAACTTTAGCTCTAGATGCACCACAGAAGGGTAAGCTATGCATTACTAGGAGGAAATCCCAATATGATACATATTTTGTTGGGACTAGTGAGTGTCATGATACATACTTCATTGCAACAGGATGGGGTTTCAAAGGAGGAGAGGATCCAGTTTTCCCAGGAGTGTATTATGTTTGTGGGAACAAGGCTTATTATAGGTTGCCTGACCATTGGTATGGCACGTGTTATGTGGGCCTGGTCTTTCCAAAGATCTTTCATATAGATAGAATAGAAGATGTAGAACATATTAATTTACTAACACGTTTTAAGAGAGAAACTTGGTCTGAAATTGTAGGTGATATCTTTGGAGCTTTAATTCCAGCAGTGGGAATTTCTTTAAATGCATATGGAATTCGGAAATTGTCAACAGTGGTGGATCGCTTATCGGCAAATACCGCTGGAGGGTTTCTTTTGGTGAATACGGAGATGATTGCCGTACGTGCCATGTCTATGCAAAATCGACTTGCCTTTGATATTTTATTGGCCAAGGAGGGTGGGGTTTGTGGAATGCTGAAAGTTCAACATTGTTGCACTTACATTCCTGATGAAAGCAAGGACCTGAAGGTCTATATCAAAAATATTACTGATTTGCATGAAGAATTAGTACCACTGGAAGCTGAAAGTATCTGGACCAAAATAGCTAATAAAATAGTTGCTGTTAAGAGTTTTATTGCAAAAATAGGTAGTACTATTATAGGTAAGATATTGTTTCCTTTGACCTGTGTAATTGTTGCTTTATTAATACTAAGATTGGGGTGTTTGTGTTGTAAAAACAGGGGAGGGAAAAAGAAATTAATCAAAAGAAATATTGAAAAGAGAAATAAAAGGTCAAAAAGAGATCCACAAGAAATAGAATTAGAAGAATTGAGGGAGAGTGTTTACTTGGAAACGAAGAGGGATGATGAAAGCGAGTCTGGTGTGTAGTGTTGTGAAAAAGAAAAAAGACATTTCCAATTTCTCCTAAAATGGGACTACATTTTTTTTTGGGTTGTTTATTTGGTGATAATATCACCAAAGGGGGGATTGCTGGAGCAGAGTTTTCTGTTGAAAATTTATCGGGTTTTTAAGCTCCGGTTTTGTCTATATGTCAAGAATTAAAATACTAATTTGTAATCAGTAATTATTTGTTTTGTGTGAAAATTCTGATTAACCAACATGATTAACAAAGAGAAATTACACGTGGGAATGCATATATGTTGCTTAATAATAATGTGCAGGTTTTTTTAAATGAATGTTGCTAAGTGCTGTTTGTTTTAAGCACAAAATGCTTTTGAAATAACGTGTACTAATGTTTAATATGTTGCAGACAGCTAGTTAATTACATACACATAAGGGTATTAGTGGGAATTAACACTGTTTAATCATTGCGATGATGTAGTAACGTTGTTTGTATTTCTTTCGATTAAGATGGTTCGTTTTGGCCTAAGAGAAAATGGCTGCCGTTTACAGCCTGTGCTCGAGTGAAATGGATGACGAGAGGCCTTGTTGAAAGTCATCTGACTATGGCTTCTGCTGGAGTTTTGAAAGTTTCCGTGATGACAGCGACTCCAGGCAATCGTCCAAGTAACCTTGGAGGAAAAGAGAGCCACAATGAACTTTGTGATTACAGTAGTGGTTTTCATGATGGTTCCGAGGAAGAACATTTGTAAAAGTTACATTTGCAAACTCGAGTTTCTTTCTTCCGTCTTTTTTATTTTTTGTGATTTTTCTGAGCGGAGATTTTCCAAATGTAGGGATGCTACATCCTTTCCTGTTCGCTCTGCTCAGCGGCTCAACGGAAATTCAGAACATTTTATGTTGCGTTATTTTTGAAAGATTTCCTATAAGTATTGTTAGACTAGAGAGGGTCTAAGGCCACTTCTTCCCAAACCTGCGTTGGTGAGGATCGATGCTGTGAGGACGGTGACTTAGGAGACTTCTACTGAGAGACCTGTCCTGACCCATTTATGACATTTAGCTAGAATAGGTAACTATGAGAATAATAATTTTATTTTGATTGCCATTCCATTTGAACTAATTTTAGATAAAGTACTATTATTTTAAATACAGTGTTGGTGGTCATTTCTTGTCCTTTATTGAGTACTCTATTGTGATTATTGTTGTTTAAATCATGACTCAAGACAGTGTCAATTTGATCTCATTGACCTCACTGTAGATGCAGGGTGTTTAGGAGGTGTTTTCTCCCATGGTTGGTATTGATAGAGTAATCTGAGTGTATGTTAGTGAAATGGGCCCAAGCGTATGGTGAGTGTATGTGCGTGTATCTGTGAAATTACTCTATCCGTGGAAGTAGGGAGAATTTATATGCCCTGATCTGGAACACTAGCACAAGTCTCAATGGGTCTTATAGCTTCCATAACGCACAAAGGAGGCTTCAAACTCAATCAGGCACATCAAGTTTTATTACTTTACTATTGTCAGGAGAAACAAATACTTATACAGTAAGCTCCTAATGTTGACAACTACGCAGCATCAAATCACTTTACAGAGCAAAAGCAATTCACAGTTAACTTTCAGAGGCAGACAGCAATTTTACATGGACTTTACTAACTGGCATTCAATATTAAAATTATCTTGACATTGATCTGGAGGACCACACTATAGTTAAGTGTTCCGCAGCAGCTAAAGAGCTGGTAACTTACTCTAACATTATGGGATGTGATGCTTAACAGATTGCACTACTTGTACCAAAACTCTGCAGAACACAAAGTATGCAAGACTGAAACGTAGTGTGGTGAGATTGTAGCACCAACCAAAAAAGCGTTTTTAGAAATTGTGTCTATTTTTCATTTCACTTATGCTGATTTTTGGGATTGGTGATATTTAAAGAGTATTTAAAGTGCTGCATGATTATTTTCCAACTGCTATAGTTATTAACAAAAATGATCAATAGGTGAGGTGTCACAATAGATGTTAACGACAGATGGACCCCAAATGGTGACATACATTTTAACCCTAGATTTACCTAAAAGACTTTATAAGACTAGAAAAGAGTTTTTAACAGTTCATACCTACCCAGAGGGTATGGTAAAGCTAAGTGTACTCTTCAGTCCTATAACATTTTACAGGTTAAATAATTATGGGAAGATATTTGGACTGGTTCAGTCTTATTGCACAACTATTACACAGCAAACGTTATTGCAATATGAAACTACATCCCAGTTAACCTGTTTGCCAAGGCACGGTAGCACCAAAGGAATCTCAAAGTCTGCAACTAGAGATTCAGGGGGACAAGAATTGTGTGGGTTACTTGGTGATAAAATATGAACTGCTGCAGGCAGGGAGAATGAGAAAATTGGGAAGCGCAAGGAAATGCTATCTTGGTTTAATTGTGACATGATTTCGAGAATTCAGAATGTTTACACCAGATAGTTTCCGGTATGTTTACAATTACATAGTTTAATCAAAATTTTTAATCGTTTTAATATTGTCCATCTCAAAGCATTGGTGTAAACAATTTGTCATCTAAGACTATATTTGCCTATTTTGTTACTCACTGTTCCTATCTAAAAATCAATGAACTCCATGGTGTTTAAACAGTATTGATTGTTCATCCCATTCATGTCGGCTCATGTGCATCAGCTGAAACAGTAAGCAACCAATCACATTAGGATTTAGTCCCGTAAAGGTTGAAAGCACAAGAAATATTAATTTACATGGAGCACAAAGATTGACAATTTAAATGTATAGCATTAGCATCTTCATCCTCTAGGACTTGGTGTACATGGTAAAAGACATACAAAGTGTCCCAGTGATTGAGGATAGAACCAGTCGAAGACATAGCACTGGAAATTACTCTTCCTCCGAACATTACACACCATGGTACTGGATAACCAGAACATGACAAGAAATGGAGGCTCCTGCACACGCAGCACCCTGAGTAACAAAAAATTAAGATTAATGAGACTAAGGACACCCACTGCATTCCACTCAATGACTTAGAAGCTATTCCACTAGTGTCCACACAATTAATTCTTTATGAGGCACACAAATCATCTGTGTAATATTCAAATCAACTAAAGCAATCAGATTACGTAACTAAAAGAAAACAAATCCGACCAACTATAGATTATAGAGCGGTATGTCAACAGACAAGGGGTGCACGATCTGCTTTGGAACTTGAATGCAACGTTTTTATGCAGACAAAAGATGGCCTTGTCCTATATATGTAAATGCAGACAATTGAGAAACTGGCCAAAGTTTTGGAACTGGCGAATGAAGGTGTAGAGCAATACTCAACAAGGATGTATTTTAAATTCCATGTGATATTAAGCCGCTGTTAGACCTGGCACCATTTGCTTGGGTTTCCCCTGCATTTTTTGCTTTTGCCTCCTGTGTTTTTGCTGTGTGTTGGTCTCCGTTTTGCTGGTCTAGATGATTTGGGCACTTTGCCACTGCTGTTCAGTGCCAAAGTGCAAGCTCTCCCTTTGTAAATTACATTTATGGATTGGTGTTTTCATGATTGGCTATTTGATTTACTAGTCAGTCCCTAGTACAGTGCACCGTGTGTGCCCAGGACCTGTCAATCAAATACTGCTAGTGGGCTTGCAGCACTGATTCTGCCACCCTCAGAAGCAGCCTACCAATGTAACTCTGGTCTACCATTGCAGAGCCTGTGTGCAGTCCAGTACTGCCATGTAGACTTGGCAAGTGCACCCACTTGCAAGGCCCTAAATTTCACTTTTTGTTACATGTCAGTCGCCCTTCAGGAAGGCCCAAGGTACCCCTGTGGGCAGGGTGCAGTGTATGTGAAAGGTAGGACATGCCCTGATGTGTGTGGCATATCCTGATAGTGAGTTACTACCAATTTCATTTTTCACTATTGCAAGGTTACCCGTTCCCATAGGGCAGAATAGGGTGTTTGCTTATAACATCTTACAAACATAACTACCCCTGGGAACAAGGTAGGAATTTAAAGTTTAGTATGCCTGAACTCAGAATGTTAAAATGCATCTTTTAGTGGGGGTGATTTTCACATTCTGTGTTTGAAAATACCACTTATAGAAAGTAGGCATTTTCTTGCTTAGCCATCCAGTATGCCCTGCCTGGTTTGTGTATTGCATGTCTGGTTTTTGGATGACAGGTGCTGGGGAGGAGCAGTGGCTCCAGAGAGTCAGGGCTGGGCTGACTAGACCAGGGCTGCATTTAGAGTAGGAGGAGGAGATCTCCTTTCACCTGAATGGGCCTGGTCTGCCAAGGACAATGCTGTCTCCACCTTCGGCCAGGAAGCTGCACCAGAGAGGACAGAACCAGTTTTGACAAAGCACAGGGCTTCTCTGCCACTAGAAACAAAGGACTTAGTAGTATAAATATTGGGGCCCAGACCCCAGAGTGTTAGATCACTTCTGGGAATCAAGAGGAACCTTTGCCAAGGAGAAGAGCCGGAGAAGCTGAGGAGGAATTCTGCCCCTGTGCTATTTGCTATCTGGGGTTGGCCTGCAGTGGCTGCTTGCTGCCAAGGAAAGGAGAAAAGGACTTTGCTGTGCCCCCTGCTTAAGGAAGATCTCCAAGGGCTTGAATTGAGCTTGCCCCCTTTTCACAAGGTCTCAGGAACATTAAAGACCTCACCAAAACCTCTGGGCACCATCTCTGGAGCCGCTGGTTTCAGTTGCCTGGAGAAGAAAAGGGTAACCGACTGTTATCGAGTCTGTCACAGGATTCCATGTCCTGAAAGCACAGTAGAAAGCACCTCCTCATTTCACAATGCAACCCTGGTCTCACCGACTCCGTCAACGAGCCGCTGCTTGCACGGGTCCTGTGGGCATCGCACTCCGCAATGTTTTGCTACACACTGCCCGGACGTGATCGACTCTGTCGCCGCCTGACTCGAACATCGACCGGCTCCGTCGCCGCATCATGGCCTGCCAGCACCACATCGAGCACCACCTCACCCTGCAATGCAAGCCTTGGTCTCACCGACTCCGTCAACAAGCCGCTGCCTGCACTGAGCCATGAGGACACCACACGCTGCAACACTTCCATCTCACATCGCAACCGCGACAGTTACCCAGACCGGCTCGTACCATCGTGTCTGCCGCAAAAACAAAAGGTACTGTCTTCGAGTCTGTTGACACTTTTGCTAACCCGTATCGACGTGGCTGGCCCGAATTGTTAGACTCTGTCGTATTCAGTATCGCTGTAGCCCCGGACGGAGCTACCGACTCGGAGGAACTGTATTTTCACGTTTTTCCTGCAATTCAAAGGTTATTTTGCACAGCAACTATTTTAAAGAGTATTGTATGTTGGATTTTTGTTGTTTGGTCTTGTTTTGGTTTAGATAAAGATTACCTATTTTTCTAAACTGGTGTGATGTACATTTGTAGTGTTTTCACCGAATTACTGTATGTGTTCACAAATGCTTTACACACTGCGTCTGAGATAAGCCTGTCTGCTCGTGCCAAGCTACCAAGGGAATGAGCTGGGGAATATTAGAAGTGTATCCACCTTACCCTGACTAGGAAGAAGGCTCACTACTTGGAAAAAGGTACCTACCTCTGCCAACTAGAGACCCCCATTTCTAGCAGCCGCTCACTTCCAGTGGTTCTAACTTTTGTCATGCAATTTCACTTATTAAAAGAGTGTTTTGAAATAACACCACATTCAGTTGGTCGCAATTGCCGGGGACTCTAGAAGCCCATGCGCTTTGCTTCAGGCAATTATGGTACTGTGGGAAAATATTGCGGTAGGCAATGTGTAGAGTGCTGAGACCCCCTTGGGTCCAAAGTGAAGGCACACAAGTCTGTTCTTTTTAAAAGGAGGGCGCTATCTGTACTAGCAGCGCTAGCACGTGGGAAGTATCTCCGAATGGAGAAAGTATGTAAGGTCCCAAGTCGTTGAAACTAGGAGGATTATAGCGGGTTCTCCATTCACAGGAGTTATGGTACTGTCTCTTTGCTCCCACAACACAGCTATCTCCACTGTGGGGAGCGGGGAGACCGTAACTCAGCCCCACAGGGATTGGAATGGCCCAGGTAGTCCCAGGAATACTGCCTCGGGTAGGGCGAGCATGGGGGGAGCGGTCGAGACTCGGCTGCACTACAGTCTTCTCGACCAGTCGGGGAGAGTTCCTCCAGTTAGTTCAATTCCCCTAGCCTGATAGGTACAGTACCTTTGAATATGACTCTCAGCTGAGGTGCAGCATGCCGCGTTGCAGTCCGGTTCACGGGTAGGAATCAGGCGCCCAGCTGGCTGATGCTTGCAGCCCTAGGAAGGGCGAACCCAGCACATTGCTGTTGTCAGGGCAACGGGGGCATGAACGATGATTGCAACTCCAGCAGTACTGGGTTGTTGGAAATACAATTAATTCAATGCATTCAAAATCAGGCACTCATATGTTTGAGCCGTGGAGTGGGTCTCGCTTATAAGTGCA
Source organism: Triturus cristatus (assembly GCF_964204655.1). Lineage (NCBI taxonomy): Eukaryota > Metazoa > Chordata > Amphibia > Caudata > Salamandridae > Triturus > Triturus cristatus. The sequence goes on from NC_140581.1 coordinate 849,853,945, forward strand.
CTGCAGCATGAACACCGAGGTTTCCGATTATTAAATGGCACCTCAGATGGAAAACGACAGCAAATTAGTTACAAACTCAATGGTTGTAGAGACACAGGGTCTTCCGAGCCGCTCACTGGAAAGTACAATATTAATAGAAAAATATTTGTCATTTAAAGCAGAGATGCCGTATATACCTAGGGGCCCGGGGTGGGGGAGAAGGGGAAGAGGGCTGTGGAACATTTAGGTAGCGTCCATTACCCTCCCTTTCTCTGACAGCTATGCACATGTGATGAACACACTGCCTGTAGATATCTCACGCGTTTCTCCTTGACCCAAAAAGGTCAAAGCAGAGTCTTGCTTCACGGGACGAGTAGAGTTTTGCACCTGGCTAACAACCACTCGTAGCACCATGAACTAACTTGCTTTAAGCGGTTCCTAAAGAGGAGCTAACATGCAGTGCATGCATCCACTACATCAGCCTGGAGGGAAAGAGGGAGACAACGCACTTGGGGGGACAGACAAACAAGCATTGGCATAGCAAAAGTTGCAGGCAAACACACTGACTCCTATGCCCAGCAGGATAATAAAAAAATGGAATGTAAATACATGACGATCATCACTAAAACAATGGAGAAAGTAAACAAAATGAGGAATGCCAATAAGTAAGCCAAACAAAGCATTTACATGTTAGGGAAGCAGTCGGATAAACGTGTGAACTGTGTGTTTAAAAACAAAAAATCCCACTGCAAGTTGAAGCTGATTAAGGGAACTCAGCAATCTGTAACTGAGAGAAAGTCAATGGAAGCAAAAATAAAAACAAAGAGTGCTCACAAAGATTAATAAATAACATGAAGAGTAAGAGCACATGTAACGGGCAGTCCTCATGGGAGGTTACAAAAGTAGGGACTAGTAAGCATATTAACCAAACAAAAGCAGGCATTTATGAAGGACAGTAAAAGAAACCAATTAAAAAGATGGGCAGTGCTTGAAGTCCATATTGTAGATACAGTATGTCTCAAAGAGAGAGTGTGCATTCACTGCCTAGGTGAGACCTAAAAACGGTGAGTCTCAAATCACTGTAGCGGATGCAGTGCATTCAAATGCAGGTGAATGGCTTTGTGATGTCGATAGGACTTTTGGCAGACTGGAGAAATGTGCGTGATAATCTGCCAGCCATGTCGGGTGGTGAGCACTGACGTTTTGAAGCAACTGAAGAAAATAAGTACTGATGACGGCAAGAGTTCTGGATTTAATGGGCGAGTTCGTGAAACATAGCAACATACACACTAGATAGATTTAAGAAATAATATTCACTCTTAATTGAACACACATATACCTTGAATATGTCTATTCCAAATTAAGATTGGAAGGCAAGGGAGTCTCCATTATAGCCCTTCTTTAGTTTGTAGTGACACAGAAAGAAAACTACTATAATGACAGCTCCCTTACCACCTGGCCTTTGTTTTTTCATAGAAACAAAATAACAAAGCCCCTGTAGCACTAATTAAAAGTTGTTAGGAGGAAAGCGCTGACGGGGGAAAAATGAGGACACAAAGGGGAAGGGTGAGGAGGTATTAAGGAGCAAACGGGGGTGATAGGAAGAAGAAGAATGGCGGGACACATGGGAAAGAGAAAGGGGTTGGGTGAGGGAGAGCAAAAAAAGGTAGGGGAACAAGACGCTCACAAGAGTCATAGCAAGTGGGAGGAGGGAGGAATGGGAGGGAGTGATGGGTGTGAAAAATGAAGAGCGATACAAATGAGAAAGAGGAAGGGGTGGGAGAGAGTTAACATCTGCACACACAGGTGGGGAATGTAGAGGTGGCAGGAACAAGCATTGTTATGTAGTTCCCACTAGTCAATAAGAACTGCGCGTTTGTGGACAACATAAACTTTGGTATGTTGCCACACTGATTCTGTGCAACCCCGCAGAATGTGTTGCCCCATAGACCAGCTAGCTCACAGTGCCACCATAAAACCCCTCTAACCTAGACAGGGAGCAAATAGCTCTGGCAACCACTGAACATGACAACCCTGTTCCCTCAGAAACCATGGTGACAGGTCTAAAACCTTTCGCTCATCCACTCATGCTCTCTTCTGCTCAGAGAAATATGCAAAGAATACATAGAGGGACATTTTCAATGTTTATTGAACCAACGTGATTCTTGTATAGAATATATGTGCTGCAATGATCAATAGACAGACGCAGATGAAAGTTACAAGAAGTATCAGGAAAGAGAACTTTACAAAAAAGTTCCACCATAGTGCTGAAACAACGTATATCTGCACGCATATAAAATAATATAACAGTCTGGCATACTCCTACCATGGGGACCGTAACAAACTTGTCTAGGTTGTATGTATATGTTCTACCAAGAATCCCCTTACTGTATGATCAAACCGAATTAACTGGGGGGTAAGAATGCAAGACCCCGTCTTGGTCACGAGCTGGACACCCCTCACTAAGATGTTAGTCAGCTGCTGGACAAAAGAGTCAGCCTGTAGAGACCTTTCAATGTCAGCAGAAGTGCCTCCTCTGGCTACACCCAGAAACAGATGTGTATTTATAGAAAAAGGCTTCCTTGCTTTGTTTGTGATCTACAGATATCTGTGTTGCCATATGGATAGAAATAACAAAGACATTTGCAAAACGTACATGTAGGCCTTGTACATAGTGCCAAGGCAATATAATAGTGTTCTTGCGAAGTTGACTCGTGTAAGAAAGGTTGGTATTTCTAGGAAACTAACCCAAAGGGTCACAAATGCAAATGTGTGTCAAAAGTCGATGAGACAAGTGAAGGCAACTTTAGGAAAGCCCTGTGTTCATGTGAATTGGCAACCTTTCCATCTAGGCCTAACTGGGACACATGACAGCATTAAAAAGCCCACATAGCCCTTAATACAGTTCAATGCAAGTACTTCATTGGCGGTGGAAAGGTACACCCTTACCGCCAATATCATCCGGTGATAGAGGAATACTCTTCTGGGCAGAGCCAAGCCTTGATTAGCAAATTCTTAAACCAATGTCAGAAAGAGTCTGGCCAACAATCCTATGGAGGAAAGGGGTGGTTGAGCTATCAAAACCCATACCAAAGATGTGCACACAGCAAATACATTGTGTAAATTTTTGCCTAGATTTACAGCTGAAGTGAACACATTTTTATGTGAGCAATTGATTCTTTGGGTGAGATTTCAACAATGCAACAGGTAATAACATCACCCAGGCATGAATAGAATGATAGACTATCTTACGAAACTTTGGCAATCAATCAGGGCCTTGTATCGCTATGAGAAATGCAAAGGAGTTTTAATGCAGTTAGTGAGGGAAAGTGCACCAGTATTCACCATTACCACAGGAGGGGTGGAGCTTTCATGAAAAGACTTTTTCTAAAATGTGGTCGACCATTAAAAATAGAGGAACAAAATATAAATGTTCTACCTTCCTGCAATGTACAAAATCTCACCATAAGTGCAACTGCAATTAATGTGGGAAAGTGTATCAATATCCCCGATTTTTCAAATGGTGTGTAGGGAATGGAAAGCTTTTAAGGACAATTATTTTCTATGAAAAGATAAAAGGAATAAAAATATATTTTTTAAATTTTTTCTAATTTTCAAACTTTAGAAATATACATTTAAACACTCTCAATGCGAGAGAGGGCAGCAGATTTCCTGATTTTCACAGGTGATATGGGGCAACAGAAAGATTTTTGAAGAGAAACATTTTTCACAACAAAAACACGTCAACGAAACAAAAAATATGTTTTTAAAAAGTCTCTGATTTCTTAAACCTACAATTGAAAAACAGAGGTTCAAGCCTTTTACTTTCCTATTATGTGACTTATTTTTGATATGTGTTGTGTGTGCTGGATGAGATATGATGTTGTCTTTGCAAGGTAAATAGATCTATCTGTAATGGAAGAGCGTCTTTTCATTGCTAATGAAATATCTTTGGTAAACCACTACACAAAAAGTGTGACATGAAATTAAGGCAAACACATGAGAAGTCTTTAGTTGTAACTGTTTTTGACATATGACCAATAACAATAACAGATGGGCAATGCTGGCAACTTAGAAGGTATACCTTTGAGAGTCAATAGGGTAACATAGGCCCGCAGCCCATGCGGTGCAGGGGGGGGTGAGTTCCGGGGGACCCCTCCAGCACAGTACCCTGGCTTGAGAGCTCCTGATTGAGTTTGGAGGGAGGCCCCTCCATGTACCTTGCAGGGGGGGGGCCCTCAAGTTTTGTTACACCACTTTTAAGAGTCATCATTAACAATAGCTATATGGATAGACTTGTGGAGTTTTTCTGTGTGCTGCATTTTAATTGACACCCTAGGTGTGACATCTTTTGTCATAAATTTCCTTTGAATAGTAAATAACCCTAAATCATTAAGACGTTTTGACTTTTTAAACGAACGAATAATGTGCAATAAACAGAATGTACACATAAAAAACCATAACTCTATGCCTACAACCATTTATTCATCAGTGCAGGGGGAAGCTGAATGCTGTGGATGCACTTGCTCAGTTCTGTGCTCTTCTGTGTCTTATTTGAAATGGTCATCATTTGTCCCAACTTAGTAGGAGCCCACGATCTATTTCTGTTATCAATCTTCCTGAAAAAGACAATGCCTTAATGCAGTTTTTCTACAAACACAGCCATTTGCTTGAAAGAGATACTGCCAATATAGATGTCTGATCACACCCTGTGATTCTCACTTTACCAGGAGACTATTCATTACAGCCAGATAAGTGAGTGAACCTAACCCACTTACCTATTATCAGCCGTTATGAAATAATCTCTCTCAGAACCTTTGATGGTACAGCAGTGTACCGCCTACAATGCAGGCTGAGCATTTGTTTCCATTAGAAGTCAACAGCAACTAACTAATGGCATCACAAACATGAGGACAGAAGGGCAAGGCCGAGATCATTGCCTTAGTTTAATGCTTCTCTTAAGGGCCTCATAAGCAGATGTCACTGGTTGGAATCCAAAAGTCAATAAGATGGATGCGAACAGATTACGCAGGTATTTTGAACCACCATGACTAGCTGCGGGAACACCTTCTGGAGGGCAGCATTTAATTTTATAAAAGTTATCTCTTCTATTAATCAACCACAATAGTTGTTTGAGACTATTCAAGGAATTTGTCATTCAAAAAGAGTTCAATATTGAAATGGATTTATTTGAGATGCTGAAGAATTTCCAGGTGATGGACACCTCAATTGTTAACTTGGTTTGTTCATGGAGGCACGTCTTATTCAAGGATGTGAACAACATTTTGATCATGTGGTTGCTGGTAAACCGCAAACCTGGAGAAAATAGTGGCGGACCAACTTCAGTATTTAATTGAAGATAACAGCAGTAACCTGGGCTCTGGCCATGGCAAGGGACCACAACTGCATTGGTGGCAGTGACGGATGGCGTTTGCCATTTTGATTTTCAGTATTTGAGTAGTGATGTTTCTCAATTTTTGTCTTGTTGGGTTTTTCTGCCAAACACTCCTTCCCCCTTAGTAGCCTGACTGCCATTTCCTGGGAGTTTGTATTGGTCATGATGGGCTTTTCTCTCTGAGATCACCCTTGTTCCCTTTATTTACATCTTCATGAAACCCCATAAAGGACCTACTCAGGACTAGGATTGTATCTGTTCATTCCTATATCAGTGACACTCTGATATACCTGTGGGTAGGGACTCCCCGGAATGCTTCTTCCAAATTCTTGAAGTCACTTCAGAAACGGGCCAGCTGGTTTACATTTAGCAACTTAATCACCAAAATGTGACTAGAGGAACATCACCTCAGCCTCCCCCCTCCCCACCCCTTCAGACATAGTTACAATGATACAGAACACGGAAAGCAAACATCACACCAAGCAAACAGGAAATACATTGCAGAACATACAGACGTTCACAACCTAAGTGAAGACATAGTGAAGATAAACACATTTGCCATAAATATTAAAACATTAAAAGTGACAATTGCAATCGAGCAAAAACAAAAATAAAACTTGCTTACCAACACAACTCTTTCTCCTTCTCACCTGAGAGTTCTGGTCACACGAAAAGCACATTGAACCGACTCAACCCACTCCCCAAAAACAAACACCATCTCTGAATTCACACCAAAATTGTGAGATGAAGGTGGAGCAGATCCAAACACATGCACAGTAAAAGACACTCTCTACCACACACAAGTAAAGATGCCAGCTTAATGAATGTAGACCCCATTAAGGCACATTACATGATCGCTTAACCACATTTCTCAACAACAGGATACTCCAAGTAAAACTATTAAAATTCTTCTCAAGAACAACCAATATTACCTGTGAAATTTCACAATTACCAGCCTTAAACATGTTCCTATTTAACATCTGGGTGACTCAGCTATCTTTAATATTGGCCTCTTAAAACATAAGCTTCTAAATATACGCCAACAGCATCCAGATCTACGTACACATTGTGTAGGGCTCTGGATCCAGCAAAACTTTGCTTACTGTTGGCCTCTTGTCCAACAATGAATGACCCAGGATTGGCTCTATTTCAATTCCTCAAAGACATAGATTGAACTTTCCATGATTGGAGAATCTCTTAACTCTACCATTCCACTGGCCAATACTTAGACCCACCCTCCTCCACCATCTAAGATGTTTCTCAACTTCAGGGTTCCTTTCGATGCTTTTTATAATCTGACATAACTATAGAGGAAAACACACAAGATGATGGACGGAATGTTGCACATTGGCAAAACATTCACCCCCAGTCACAGATCTGGGTTTAATCCATCGTTATTTTGCTCACCACGCCACCCCAGTTCAGACATGGACATATGCAAATCAGTCTTGACCCTGTGCCTCATGGGAACAGTCCAGCCTGAACTGCCAAGCCATGTCTTACCTGGACCGGAATCAAGAATCCTAGGACCAGTTTCGGGGTTTCACCCCTCTTCAGCCAGGATAGCTTGACTCCAGTGGTGTAGTGAGCACGGGACCCACGTCTGGGCATACCCTTCCCACATAGGGTGAACAGCAAAACACACAAGATGATGGACGGAATGTTGCACATTGGCAAAACATTCACCCCCAGTCACAGATCTGGGTTTAATCCATCATTATTTTGCTCACCACGCCACCCCAGTTCAGACATGGCCATATGCAAATCAGTCTTGACCCTGTGCCTCATGGGAACAGTCCAGCCCGAACTGCCAAGCCATGTCTTCCCTGGACCGGAATCAAGCATCCTAGGACCGGTTTCGGGGTTTCACCCCTCTTCAGCCAGGATAGCTTGACTCCAGTGGCGTTTGTCACCCCGAGTGGGACGGGTATGCTCAGACGTGAGTCCCGTGCTCTCCATGCCACTGGAGTCAAGCTATCCTGGCTGAAGAGGGGTGAAACCCCGAAACCGGTCCTAGGATGCTTGGTTCCAGTCCAGGGAGGACCTGGCTTGGCAATTCGGGCTGGACTGTTGCCATGAGGCCCAGGGTCAAGACTGATTTGCATACGGCTGGGTTCAAACTGGAATGGCATGGTGAGCAAAAAAACAATGGATTTAGGCCCAGATCTCTGTACTGGGGTGAATGTATGACATTATTCTGCATTCTGTCCATCAACTGTTGTTTTTGCATTTGACACCCCGAGTGGGACGGGTATCCTCAGACGTGAGTCCCGTGCTCTCCATGCCACTGGAGTCAAACTATCCTGGCTGAAGAGGGGTGAAACCCCGAAACCGGTCCTAGGATGCTTGGTTCCAGTCCAGGGAGGACCTGGCTTGGCAGTTCGGGCTGGACTGTTCCCATGAGGCACAGGGTCAAGACTGATTTGCATACGGCTGGGTTCAAACTGGAATGGCATGGTGAGCAAAAAAACTATGGATTTAGGCCCAGATCTCTGTACTGGGGCGAATGTATGACATTGTTCTGCATTCTGTTCATCAACTGTTGTTTTTGCATTTGTCACCCCGAGTTGGACGGGTATGCTCAGACGTGAGTCCCGTGCTTTCCATGCCACTGGAGTCAAGCTATCCTGGCTGAAGAGAGGTGAAACCCCAAAACCGGTCCTAGGATGCTTGGTTCCAGTCCAGGGAGGACCTGGCTTGGCAGTTCGGGCTGGACTGTTCCCATGAGGCACAGGGTCAAGACTGATTTGCATATGGCTGGGTTCAAACTGGAATGGCATGGTGAGCAAAAAAATGATGTATTTAGGCCCAGATCTCTGTACTGGGGTGAATGTATGACATTGTTCTGTATTCTGTCCATCAACTGTTGTTTTTGCATAACTATAGAGGGTCTTTCCACTTGTAACAATACTACTGGTGGCATTGTCCCCTTTGGACTCCTGCAACATCATCAACAGAGGACTCCTGTCACGTTATAGATAAAATCCAACAGGCTTACAACTGTGCACTCCAATCCATTGTTGGCGCAGACAACACACAGCACATTTCTCCAACCTTGAGGACCTTGCTCTGACTCCTGGTGAAAGAAAGAACTTAAGGGGAAACCCTGTGTCTCCTTCTTGAAGGAATGCATAATAGCTTCGCTGATGATTTCTGGAAACATTTCAGACTAGACACCCAAATGTCAGTCAGTAGATTAGACACCCAAAGCCGCTTAGTGCAACTAACATACACCTAGCCAGACAACTACACACAATTTTGAGGAATATCACATGACAGTACAGGCTTGCCCCTTTAAGTTTGTATCTCTTCCCCCAGACCTTAGTCTGGAAGAAGACACCCTATGGTGCCATCAGGGAGTGAAATCCAGCCTTATCATCTCTGCCTAGCTCCTTGTTGTGACAAAAAGGCTCTAAGATATATGACCACAGAGGTTTCCCTTCCTCCTTCCATGTTTCACTATTCCCTCATTTGAAAAATAGGAAGATGTAGTGGTTGCAAAGTGTCACTGACAACATTCCAAATCTCCAGACAAAATTAAATTAAAAAAACAAAGCACAAAATGTGTCCAACTTAATATCTGAAGTGATCTCCTAATAGCGGATACACAGATTCCACAAAGGTCTATTTTAGAGGATGCAATTGCAGTGTTTATTTTCACACTCACTACACAGAAATATGTAATGCCTATAGTTACTACTACTGTGCCAAATGCCAAGACTTCTTTAAAGGACCCCAGTTTTCAAGCCTGACTTGCAAATCTCTTGTTGAAACATTAAAGATACAGGATCCTTGTCACCTTTGTTCAGCACACATCCTGAATGCAACAGAAAATAAAGCAATGGAGGCATTTAAATTACGAGCAATATGGGAGCCCTGAGGTCGAAGATGCAGATGTAGCTTACAAGTGCAGAATCATTGCATAGGCTGGTGCTTCGGGAAACAAACTGCCATTCACAATTTCAGTTCTCTCGACCAGAAGTCAAGCATGCTAAATAATTTAGTGAAAACTATAAAACATGCGCACACTCAATGTATAGATGTGTGTGAAATTCAAACGTACATCATTGTTTCATCCTAAAATGTATGCATCTTCATACCTCTTCTGTTCTTGTATACTTTCTTAATGGCAGTTGAGAATTTTTTGGGAGACAGTATATTCCACTAAAATATCCCCAATGTGAATGCATTCCTTAGTGGTGACCCTAGTAATCAAGTTCTTCATCAGCTCTCATTTTAACCATTAGTCTCTCCTTTGTCTTGTAAAAATGAACCTTTATCAGAAAATCCTGAGGCGGTTTTCTGCTTAATTTCCATATGAGGGAGAAAGAAAACAGATAAAGGTGAAGCGCGATTACAAACCAGAGTCTACAAACAAGCCCACCGGCTTATTAAAGGCTGCCCTCACCCACTAAATAGTGGCATGCTACATCATTGGGCTGCTACAGACACCCTGGTGCAGACCAACACTCAGGGTGGAGAGCTGATGTTTTAGAGAGAAAGAAGATAGTACTCCAAATGAAGGATTCCAAAATGCAGAGAAAAGACAATAGTAAAACTGCCTAAGTGATAACCTTTATACTTATTTTATTCGTGGTCCCACTTAACAGGGTTAAAAATAAAGGTTGGGTGTGTAGGAGAAGTTACCTCTCCAACACCCCTTCTGCTGCTACCAACATGTTTCAGCCAATCATTCTAGCCCTAATGGGTCTATGGCCTTCCTCTGGGTCCTGATCCCTCTAAGTTTCTTAAATTTTCAATAATTTGGCTTTAGTCAGCAATTTAAACAATTCATTTTTGCCTTACTTGGTTCGTGTATTGTAACCACACTCGTCTTTCTTACCCGAGTTGCATTAGTATTTCTCTCAACTCGGGGCTGAAGTGGGGACACCTCCCTGTAGTCAAACATTCATAAAGGGTTTGGCGTCTCCCGTAAAGCCACTCTAAGCCCTCTGATGGCTGAAACATGTTGGTAGGAGCAGAAGGGGTGTTGGAGAGGAAATCTGTCCTACACTACCAACCTTTATTTTTAACCCTGTCAAGAGGGACCACAAATAAAATAAGTATAACGGTTATCACTTAGGCAGTTTTATTATTTTCTTTTCTTGGCATTTTGGGATCCCTCATTTGGAGTACTATCTCCTTTCTCTCTAAAAAATCAGTGCTCCGCCCTGAGTGTTGGTGTGCACCAGGGTGTCTGTAGTGGCCCAATGATGAAGCATGCCACTATTTAGTGGGTGAGGGCAGTCTTTAACAAGCGGGTGGGCTTGTTTTTAGACTCTGGTTTGTAATTCCGTTTCATCTTTATCTGTCTTCTTTCTCCCTGATATTGAAATTAACAGTCACTAGGGGGATATTTTCCGCTTTCAAGAAGGCTGTGGTGTACGGCATTGAGCATAGTTACTTCTCTTTTTGTGAGATTCGTAGTCTAAATCAGGAGACCTAGAGAAGGCTTTTCTTCGCTCTCCTGTCTCTTCAGTTGTGTGGATATGGTTTTCTGCTTAAGCCTGCCCCTTACTCTGCGTCCCACCTGCTCGTCGTGCAGGCTGCAGGCTGTGTGCATTTTTACCTGATATAAGATAGAATGTATATACCTGGCACCCGATCAACACTGGGGTTGCTTTTCACCGAGGAGTTCCAAGAAACATTATAGGCAATGAGACAGAAACTCCAGTTGGGTGTAATGCCACTTATCAATAAATACATGTTGCAACCAAATCCCTTTGATAATTTAGAACATGTTTAAAATGAGACCATGTCAGTCTCTCAGATTCCATCTAGGCCAACACACAAGTTCTCAGAATGAGAATCTCGGCTCCTGTGGCTGTGCTCTCTAATCCTTCGATATGGCGTGCTCACAGATGCACATTTGTTCTGTATAAATGCGTGTTCATTCATTCATTCATGCACATGTCTGCACGCGGGATGCGTGCTTGCAGGTTTGCAGCGAGTGAGGTAGTTTCGTTGTCATGAAACGGAGACGACAGGCCTGGAGCGCAGGCGCACTGTGTGATCCTGTGCGACATGCGACGGCCAGGAGCTGTCGCATCTCCTACACTGTGACCTTTTCACCGTTCACACAGACTAACGTGACAAAAACAAATCTGCAAGCAGAGCGCCCCCGGCCAACAGATGTGGCACCCACGTATCTGCGGAGAAAACACAGCAATCTGCTCCGCTTGTGCCCATGCGGGGTATGCACATCAGCAGAGAGGAAAGATGAGCAGGCAGCAACGTTAATTGTCATATATTAAATGCCGCCATTATTATTGACATAGTTTATTGACTTTTCTTTTAAACAATTGTTTTTCATCTTCCGGGGCTGCTTTGCGTCCAAATACATTTGCTATGCGACGTTCTAAACAGGATTACAAAGATATTAAAGACAATAAAATACATTTCTTTGATGGTTATATGAAACATTTCTGTCCCAGGCGATTTGGTTTCATAGAATTGCGTATCCTACTGGTTATGTTCACATGTTACATATGTGTATGACGTTTGATGCTGCTACTTTGACTATTTCTGGGTGAGTCATGTCCCTTTTAAACTTGCATCAGTTTAAAATCAAAGGGGGCGGTACTCGACTCATTTATGTGAGAAGCCTTTTCTCTGAGTCCTCCAGCAGTCAGTTGGGCCTGTCTGACCCTGCTGTTAGCTATCCCTGCTGAATACCATTGCACTTCAAGGGATAACCAAGGTACCCCGTTTATAGGCTTGACTCTCACGGGGTAACTGAATGAAGCAGTGGAGGATTCCTTCAGATTCAGTGCTGGGAATGCAAATATAAAAGTGCGGGTACGCACTATCCCAGAGTGCCTGTTTGTGTGAATGAGAAGTGCCAGTACTCTCCCATTATAAGTATTGCACACCTGCTAAGAAGTGCTGCTACTCTCCCTTTCAGATTAAAGAAGGCAGGCACTCATTAGTGTCAATATCGGCAACACTCATCCCCCTCATGCAGCATCATACCCAATAAATAAACAGACAAAACACTGTTTTCGTGGAGAAAATTGCTGCAGGTTTATTAGCATACCAACTATGCCAACATGGTGGGTTATGTTACAGGCTATCCAAAGGCAAGCCGCCCCTCGCGGCCTACCACTTGATGGGCCAAATTGCATCGTCGGCCTTAGCCAATCGGTGCTTAGCGGTTATGGTGAGGGGATAGCCCCTCCCACTTCCGGTGAAAAGTCGGTCCACTCCCTTACTCACGCCCCCCCCCTACGAGGGGCAGAGCATTCAAGCGACCCCTGGTTGTAAGGTTTCCAACTGCCCGTGGGACAGATGGGGCGCCGTCGCACCTCAGGGTCCACCGCAAAGACTTCCTGGGGATATTAGGCCTCAGCACCCTTTGTGCTCCTGAAGAGGGTACCCCTGAGTACCTTTCCGCCTCTGGATCGCCCTGTAACTCCACCTGCAACACAAATAAAAGATGAGAAATTCCTCCCCCCCCGCCACCCTGATTACGCCGGATAAGCGGTAGGGAGGGAAACAGCGTCAGTGGTGAGGGACAAAGATGCCGCCAGGTGGGCAGGGGAGGAATTTATACCTCTCCCCTTCCCCCAACCGGCCGGAAATGACGAGCGGGACCCCAAAGGGGTCTCGTGACGCTGGGCTGTCCCATGTGCCATCCTGTGGCACTAAAGGGGCCGCCCTCTTAGGAGGTCCCCTTCGTGGACATCAAGCAGCCCACATAGTGCCAATATCGGCAACACTCATCCACCTCATGCAGCATCATACCCAAAAAATAAACAGACAAAACACTGTTTTCGTGGAGAAAATTGCTGCAGGTTTATTAGCATACCAACTATGCCAACATGGTGGGTTATCCTACAGGCGATCCAAAGGCAAGCCGCCCCTCACGGCCTACCACCTGATGGGCCAACTTGCATCGTGGCCTTAGCCAATCGATGCTTAGTGGTTATGGTGAGGGGATAGCCCCTCCCACTTCCGGTGAACCGTTGGTCCACTCCCTTACTCACGCCCCCCCCTACGAGGGTATGTTGCTTATTGCACGCAAGTAAAAGCCAAGTAAGCTGTTGGAGTGGGTGATCCGTGGTGCGGTTTTCCTGAATAGTTTTGGAACACCGGCAAGCACAAACAAGAGTTTGTGGGAATTCCAAAGCTCCTTAATGGCCTTCCCACTTTGGAAATGGTCAAAGTTGTACTCCTTCCAGTGGCAGGAATAAATAACATACCTTTATAGGCTGGGGCGTAGCTGGGGGGAGAACCCCGGGAGACACTCTTTTTGGGGGGTGAAGGTGAGCAAGTCGTCTCTGTCGACTACCACCCTTCCCTCACGCAAATAAGTCGTCCGTCGACCCCCCCAACAAGTCGTCAGTCGCTCGCATCAGACCTCCCACCTCTTACCTCTGTTCCGATTGGCAAACTTAGTGGCCTGCCCTGGAGGCAGTCGGCCTAGCGATGCCACTGTTTACAGGTGGTTAGGGGAAGGAATATCCCCCAAAATGGTGGTTGTAGTAGAAGGGGTATCTCCAATGAAAAATATTTTCCCTTTGGTGCAAAAAAGGGGCATTGCACAACACATATAATTTTTCATGATGAAATGTCTCCGCAGTGGTGAAGGAAAGAATGTGCATGGAATCTGTGACATGTTTTCAATCATACATCTAGCAGGTTAAGTCGTATATTCCACACATTTGAGGTAGCAAACCTACAAGTATAGATTTTTCACTTTTTGTGAATTGCCCTCTATGGCCAGTCAGAGCTTTTGATTGTACATAGAATAGGTTTCAATTTACAAGTGGATTCATTAAAATAATCAGCACCAAAACAAACCTGTTGTTTCTAACCCATTCTGGTGCTGAGATTCTATGCTAAAGAGTACTCTGGGCTTTGTGGTGTGTGGCACTAAAATGGCAATATCATGAGAGCCTATTGGTAATTCTATTCCTTGGCCTGGATAGTGCTGGGCTCCTGCAATTTTCAATATCCTTCTATGGCCCAGCTCCCTTACTATTGTTTTTTTTATTTTTTTTATTAAAGTTGAATGATGGCATACATATACGGAATATGAATTATAATATATATACAATGAGGACTAAAATAAAGCATGAACATCTTCTCAAAAAACATATCCTGCTGACATCACTAAATATATACAAATAATGAATTTACAGTTACCCATACTGATCAATCAAACAAAGTATTTAAAAAAGTTAATCAAAAAAAGTCCCCCAAATTTTTTCGAATTTCCTCCCCCCCCCAATCCTCAAGGCGTAACTTCGTTCACTCCTCTTTACTCTACGCATTTTGGAAAACCATTCGTAAAAGGATGGAATTTGATTTGTACGCCAAGTTTGAAGTAACAAAGATCTAGCAACGGCCATGCAAATAAAGACTAGTTTAACAAATGATACAGATAGATTAAGATACGAATCAAAGCCATAAAGCATCAGATTTACATTTAAAGATATCTGAATATGGCAATTAGAGCTTAAAAAAGCAAAAATGTCATCCCAGAATATTTTAACCAAACTACAATCGGCGATTACATCAGTCCAGTTTGCAGGGGAGAAGTTTGAACATCGAAAACAATTTGATGGATAACTACTATACATTTTGGCTATTCCCGCCGGGGTACGATACAAAAGCCATTTTCCCAAAAATATCATTCTACGCCAGTTGGCTCCCCTTAATGTAGAAAAGTTCAGCTTATTAATAGTTCGCCATGTAGACAGTGTCAGAACATGGTTTTCTTGTTCCCACCATTTTTTTTACAGCTTTGACACACAGATCCCTTTGTCTTGATTGAGCAAGACAACGTTTCCCCTCTCCAGGTTTTCTTACCAGGTTATTATTAAAGAAAAGATCATTGTTTAAAGAAGAAATCTGAGTTAATGCTGTGGGGGCGTGTCGCTGCAAAAGTTGATGGATGTAAGTATAGGAGCCAATTAACAAAAAATTTCTTGGAATAACTAATCGCATCTCCACCGGAGTAATCCATCTTGTATTTTGTAGAAAATCGCCCACTTTACTAAATCCAGCATTTTTCCATTGACCTATTAACTCAGAGTCAAACGGCTGTCCATCAAATAAGAGTAAATTAAACAACGGAGACGAAGAATGAAAGAGAGATAGAGAATATCTTTTTAACATAGCCGTGCGTTTCCTAAAAAAACAAGCAAATATTTTGTACCTAACCAATTTAGGGGATTTAGTAATTTGGAGGGGGGGAAAGATTTGACTTTCCGACAAAATTAAATCGACAAAAAAACTAATAAATACGTTGGGGTTTGACATTGAAGATTTAAAGCGAGTCAAATACTGAGCAAAGTAAGCATTATAGTAATCTCTAACATTGGGTAGTGCAAGACCACCATTGTCCAAATCCTCATAAAGAGTATTCAGCGCGATACGAGGCGTTTTGTGTGCCCACAAGAAACGCAAAAATAAAGATTCGACTTTAGAAAAAAAACTACCCGAGAGAAAGCAAGGAATCGTTGAAAACAAAAAGTTAAACAGCGGTAAAATAGACATTTTAATCAAAGCGACCCGGCCCAGGATTGATAATGGTAATTTATTCCAACGAGTAAGCATGGAGCCAACTTTCTGAAGGAGGGGGTCAAAATTAAGACTAAAAAGATCTTTAACTGAGGTTGAGAAAAAAATCCCTAAATATCTTTTGGGTTTATTATTAATACAGCTCCTTAGATCCGGATATAATTCAGGTTTGTAGTTACCACAGATCAATATTTCAGTCTTTTTTTTGTTAATACGATATCCCCCGAAGGTCTCAAATTCCTCAAAAAGCTGAAATACACGAACTGGAGACTGCAAATCGGGTTTAATAAGGAGCATAATGTCGTCAGCGTAAAGTTTTATTTTTGACATTAATGGAATCGGAGGCGAAATCTCAGCACATTGTCGAATTGCGATTGCAAGGGGTTCAATAAAAAAAGCAAAAATAATTGGTGATAAGGGGCAGCCCTGGCGTGTACCCCGATTGACTGATACGGATCCCACTGTTGATGAATTAATAATAATATTAGCTTTAGCACCCGTGTAAAGATTACGAATAAAATTAATAATAATTAATGGGATGTGGAAATATTGCAAAATAATAAAAAGAGTTTCCCAAACCACCAAATCAAAAGCTTTTTCCGCATCGAATAGCATAATTAGGGCTGGAATCGTCAGTGTCTGAAAATAATCCAAAGCTTCTGCTAGAAAATGAGTATTAGTCAACAATTGTCTGCCAGCAATAAACCCATTTTGATCTTCATGGATCAGATCGGAAGCAATATAATTGAACCGGATAGCAAGTAGTTTAGTAACAATCTTATAGTCAGAATTTAGAAGAGTAATGGGACGATATGAATTGGGATCCTTAGCATCCTTCCCTTTCTTCAGAAAGCTGACCACCGTGCCCTCATGAAACGAATCTGGAATAGGAGCTCCAGTGAGCATCGAGTTAATGAGTTGTAAAAAAACATCCGAGAAGGCGGGAAAAAAAACTTTAAAGAATTCGGCAGGTAATCCGTCTGGGCCGGGAGCTTTCCCTGAAGGGAGTTCTTTCACTACCGATTGTACTTCTTGAAGAGAGAATTCCCTGACCATGTTTGATTGTTCAGATTCGGAAAGGGAAGGAATCTCCTCTTTTCTCAAAAATGCATTTAATTTTGAATGATCAATTTCATGCTGATGACTATATATTTTGTGATACTGAGAATACATTATCTTACCTATCGCCTCTGAATCAGTCACATATTGATCAGTGATGGGACAGATTAGGCCAGAAATTAAATTGGAAGCAGTTTGTTCTTTGGTCTGCCAGGCCAGAAATCTGCCCGTAAAGTTGCTCTCTTCGTAGATTTTCTGATATTGACTACAAAAAAACGCCTCTCCTTGCTCAAATAAGTATGTACGAAATTCCCGTTTAGCCTCATCTAGTTGATCTTTAATATTTCTAGAGGAATTTTGTTGCCGTAGCTCACTAAGAGCCTGAATACGTTGTTCAAAAGAGTTTTTTATAGCCCTAGCGGCAATGGACATAGCAGCATCTTTTGTGATAATTAAACCACGAATAAAAGCTTTTAAAGCGTCCCAAATAATACTAATAGGGGCAGTACCAGTGTTACGACTTATAAATTCTCTAATCAAATCTTTAAGTTCATGGACCCATATTTCGTCGTGGAGATATGATTTATTAAATACCCATCTTTTGGGAGATCTTGCAGTATCCCCCAAAATAAATTCCCTAATAAGCATAACGTGGTCAGAAAAAACATTATGAACCGTATTAGAGTAGCCTAGCCTAAGATTACGTGAAGCAAGGACAAAGTCTATCCGAGATGAGGACTTAAATCTACTCGACCAGCAAGTATATTCTCTTTTAGAGGGATTATCTTGACGCCAATGATCCAAAAGATCTAATAATTTTTTATAGTTAGAGATGGTCTGAAAAACTTTAGGTTTAAGTTGTTTTTTTGTTGGGACGATGAGTCCAAATTGGGATTCATTAGGACATTAAAGTCACCTGCAATTACAATATCCCCTGACACGGTCAATAGGGATTGAAACATCTCTTCAAAAACATTGCAATCATCATTTAATGGGCCATAGCAACTGAGAAAAGTAAGAGGTCGCGGTCTATTTTTAACTTTACAAGAGACCCAGCACCAACGCCCTGACCCCCCAATTTCTGAGTGGATAACTTCCGCGTGTATATTCTTGTTTATAAATATTGCCACCCCCCGTTTAGATTCATTACATGAAGCGAGACACCGATATGAGGCCCATGACTTAAACATTGAAAATTGATCTATCTTGAAAGATGAGATATGGGTCTCCTGAAATAAAACTACAGATGGATTTTTTGCCTTAATCCAGATTTCAACCGCTCGCCTTTTCTTAATATTGTTTAAGCCATTAACATTCAGAGAAAACAATTTCAAACTTTCCTTATTTGGCATTAACATCTTAAATTAACGGAGTATAAGTAGTCATCTTCAGACCTCGTCCTACCCATACATAATAACCAAAGAAACCTGACATCTTCAACTTCATTTTTTGTTGTCTCCCCTTCCCACACCCTCAAAACACTCCCCTCCCAATCACCAACCTCCCCAACCTCACCCCCCTGAACCCTCCCCCCGGCCCCACCAATGGCCAAGCTTCCCCCTCCCACGCTGACCATCGGATCCTACCCCCCACCATTAGGGTGACCTGTTGCACCCCCTGGGCCCCTTGGATTCCGCACTCCACCTTGCTCGACTGTTCCTCCCCCCCCCCACTCAGACCCTCCAACAAAAAAAAAAAAAAGAAGGAAGCTTTCCCAGCTTAGCGCATCTATCGCATCTATCAGCCTATATCTTTAAACAAAAAACACAGAGGAAAAAGTCCGTAAATTTCCTAAATTTTAACCTCATGAAGAGTTGGAAATGTCCCGAAGCAAGTCCTGTGCTGCTGCAATGTCAGATAGCATAAAGAATTTGCCTTTCACTAAGACTTTAAGCTTAGATTGTTGCGCTATTGTGGCTTGAGCTCCTTTAGCTTTAAATAATTGTAGCATCTGGACAAACTCTTTTCTTCTCCGAGCAGCAGACGCAGACATGTCTGAAAAAATACGACATTTCACAGTTTCATTGACGAAAAATTGTCTTTTCTGAATTGCCGTTGAGAGAATAGTCTCCTTAATCCGTGTGTCAGAAAAATTTAATAGAATTGTACGAGGGAGAGAAGAATTTGGGAAAGGTTGAGCGGGAACGCGATGTGCTCGCGTAATGGTCAGGTCTCCCTCGTGATTGGGAATCACTTTAGATTTTAAAAAAGAGGTGACCCACTGCAGCGTACTGGGCCCTTCAAGACCCCCGGGAACCCCCACTATGCGTAGGTTAGATCGACGATTATAATTCTCTAAATCGACCAATTTAGATTCAAGTGTACGTGAAGTGAGGGAAAGCTGATTTGCATCCTCTTTGACCTTAATCATTTGATCCTCCAGATTAGAGATACGGGTTTCAGCTTCTTGGAGTCGAACAGGGAATGTGGAGAAAAGATCCTCCATTTTGTCCAGACGTTGATGGATTAAGGCAAGCTCGGATTTCTGAAACCTCTTCAGCTCTCGGACCTCGTCGAGGATTAAATTTAACATATCCTTGACTGACATCTTAATCTCTCCGACGGTCTCAGTATCTAAATCTAGCAAAGGACTGAGGTGACTCACATTAGAGACAGACTTTGCTGGGGAAATTAAAGACTTGTCAATAGGTGATGCCACTATGTCTATACCTCCCAAAGTCAATACATCATCCGTAGTTGTTAAGGAGTGTACTAAGGGGTTATCTTTAAGCAAAGGCGTAGAAGGCATAGATGGTGTAAAAGATGCCCCTGTGTTAGATTTATGCAAGAAATTGGGAGGGTGAATAATTGAAGAAGAAAGAGAAGGAGAAACTTGGGCGGAATTACTTTGGCAGGGTACAGCGCTTTTCTTATCAAAAAGAGGAAATGATTTAGTGCCCTTAAGCACCTCCACTAGGCTGGCCTGCGTGGATGACAAATCCTTGATGGGTGAGGAACGCTCCTTTTCTGTGCAATGAGAAGCCTTCAAGACTGGAGTCGGAGTCTCACTGATAGATTCCTCCAGCTCTTCCGAACTTCCCGCACTATCACTTTTCTCCTTTGCCTTACCGTCGCCAATGGCCTCCTTACTTAATAATTTGGCAGCATTCCGCGCTTCTTTAGCCTGGATACGCGAAGCCTTTGCTTTACGGGTATTCAATAATTTACCCATCTTGAAAAATGGCCGATATTGATAATGACTTTCTTAAACTATCAGCCTCAGATACCTCAAAGTCTCTGAGCGTCCAACGTTCAACGTTCGGTAAAACTGAAAAGCCTTAATCCTCGTCGCCAGGTATTGTTCATAGGGCAAACTCACAGAGTCTCAGGACCTCAGGTAGACTGACAGCTGCAACTTCGCCTGCGCCATGCCGCTGCGGACGAAAACTTAATAAAAAAAAGCTGATCCGTAGCGGCTGAGAAAGGCATTCTTGTAAACGAATTCAGAACTCTTTAGTACTCTTCGGTACGCCACTGCCAATTACAGCCCAGCTTGCTCTTACCGTTTCTACCGCATCCACAAACCCACAGGCATGAGCAGCGACATGAGGCACAGGGCTGGAAACAGGAATGCTGAAAAACGCCCGTAGTATAGTGATAAAAGAAGCTGCTTCCTTCCAGCTGAAAACGCCGTGCTGCTTCTTTCGCCGTGCTGCTTCTTTCGTTCGTGCCTCAAACAAGAACCAAACAATCCACTCGAGAACGCCAACCACCATCCGCCATCAGCCGTCGCTGAAACCTGCACTGCCTCAAGGAAGAAGGGGAGGAGTCGGGACTCGGGAATCCTCAGGTGCGCGTGGAGGCGTGGATCTCCATCGCGCGGCCCTCAGCTCCCTTACTATTGTAATGTGTCTCAACGATGTAGCGTTCAAACTGAATGTATCAACTCAGTTGAAATTGCTGAGTCCTCTGTCCAAATGCATCAAGTATGTTACGATAGTTTTTTTTTTTTTTATATAAATCTTTTTATTAAACAGACTCGACAACATGGCATAGCATCCGACAGTCAAAACAGGGGGCATCGCAAGGTTCCATACACATAGTAATACAGTAATCATACATTGTGGAAATCACGGGGATAGGGAGACATCATCTTCGTGTGTGTGAGGAGGGGTGCAGATGTTTCCACGATATATGTTCCAAGGGGACCATATCTTAGACCATTTACGGGGACAGCCTCGAGCCACGTACACAAACATTTCTCTTTGCATGCACCAATCAAGGTCCTTTTTCCAGTTCGTAATGGTAGGTGTGCGTGAGGCCCCCCAGAGCTGCACAATGTTTCTTTTGGCTATCATACAGGCGAGTGTGACCCATTGTGTGGCATAGGTAGAGAGGTCTGTAGGTTCCCATATGTTTAGGAGGCATCTGGGTGCCTCTTGCTGGATCTCCACCCCCAGCACCTCGCTCATAACTACGTGTGTTTCACGCCAGAATTCTTGGATTGGCCCGCAGTGCCATATAGTGTGCATGAAGGTGCTCTGGTGGGTACACCCCCTTTTACAGGATCCGTCCGTCTGACCCCCCATGTGTACCAGTTGGGGACCCATTATGTATGCTCTATGGAGGATTTTCAGCTGCACCAACCGGAGTCGCGCCAATATAGCGACCTCCCTGGGGGAGGAGACCGCAGTCTGCCAGCTTTCGTCATCTAGTTCAATGCCATCTCCCATCCATTTCTCCCGGAGCAGCATTAAGGGGTCGCTCATGTTGTTGATAAGTTTTCTATAGGTTAAAGAGATAGCCCTGTCAGGGAGATACCCATCCAGCAGTCTATCCTCCAATGGCGAGCTAGCCGGTGGGGAGCCGTCTCGAGGCAACACAGAGTGCAATGCATGGCGGACCTGGAAATATCTAAAAAGCTCAGAATCCGCCAATGCGTATTGATTTTGGAGGGTGCTGAAAGGTTTTACCCCCCCCCCGCCTCCCATAGGTCCCCAATAGTAGAGAGCCCGATCAGGTTCCATTTGTCGAAACCTTTGGAAGCACCCAGGTCCCCCAGTCGCTGGGAGTACCACAGTGGGGTGGCAAGAGTTAATCTGTTATTCCAGCCCAGGGAGTGGTTCGCGGCATGCCATAGCTTTACTGTGTGGTTTGTGGGCCCAGTCAATGGATGCCTGCCAGGTTTGGAATAGAGCGCTCAGGTGTAGGCCCCGCCAGGCAGGATCCAACGGTCCATACGGAATCCTGGATCGTCGGGGCGACCGTAAGTGCTGTGATTTATAGCCGTGAGATGTGCCGCCCAATAGTATTTTTGTATGTCTGGCAGTCCAATTCCACCATCATACCAGCTGAGTGTAAGTTTTGGTAAGGCTATGCGTGGTCTCCCACCCCAAAGCAGGTCCCTCTGGAGCCCTTCTATTTCCTTAAAGTATGAGCTGGGAACGGGATCGGCCGAGTTTTGCAATGCATAAAGGAAACGGGGTAGGGACCTCATTTTAAAGAGGGCTGCTTTGCCCAGCAGGGAGATCGGGAGCAGTTTCCAGGTTGCGATATCGCTGCTGAGCCTCTGCAGGGGAGGAACCAGGTTGCGTGCATATCTGGTCGCAGGGTCAAGGGAGATAAATATGCCGAGGTATTTGAAGCCTTCAGTAGCTATTGAAATGGTGCAGCCTCGAGGTAGTTCGGGAGAGTTCCCGCGGAGAACATATATAAGTGATTTTTGCCAATTAACTCGGAATCCGGAATACCTCCCGAATATGTCTAAGATGTCAAACACCACAAACAAGGACCTCTTGGGTGAGGCAAGATAGAGAAGGATGTCATCCGCGTAGAGAGAGATGCGATCCTCCCAGTCTACCGACCACCACAGCCCTCGGAGTGCTGCATCATTACGGATCCATGCCGCAAGAGGCTCTAGGGCCAGGGCAAACAGAAGGAGAGAGAGGGGGCAGCCCTGGCGGGTGCCGCGAGTGAGTGTAAAGGGAGCAGATTTCTTGTTGTTTACAACAACTTGCGCCATAGGCGCGCTGTAGAGTAGCCCTACCCATTTGATGAATACCGGGCCGAACCCTAGTTTCGCTAATACCGCGAAAAGATATGGCCACTCCAGGGTGTCGAACGCCATCGTAGCGTCAAGAGACACCACAACTGCATCCTCTTGAATGGTTGGTACCCTGCCCAGCACCCCGTGCAACCTGCGCAAATTTAAGGCCGTGTTCCTCCGAGGCATGAATCCTGATTGATCGGGATGTACTAAGTCTCCCATGACTTTGATTAATCTGTTGGCGAGTACTTTAGCAAGGATTTTGGGCTCCGCGTTCAGCAGCGAAATGGGCCGGTACGAAGCACAGTCAGTTTTGGGTTTCCCATCTTTGTAGATAGTGACGAACGATAGGTTTTTATTTGTTGCATTCTCTCAGTGGATCTGAGTGAAAAGTGGGGCAACTCAATGAGTTTGAGCTACTGGTGCTGGGATGAACTTAGCACCCACAGTAGACCTCGCAGGGGTATCAAACTGTATGGATCAGAGATGGGGTTCCAATCTCATCTTTCATGTGGCAAGGAACCTCAGAGAACATGTGTGGCCACTGGATCCAAATGTTCCTACTAGTGATTTTAGTACTGGGGGTTTACGTAAGAAACAGTATGAGTCAACAAAAACCTGGTGTGCCTCATTTTGGAAATAGGCAGGATACGGTTCCCTTGATACTGAAGGAGAGTTGGTACTGCAGCACAGCTGGGTTAGGCCATTCCTCTGTTCTTCAGCGGAGCCAAAGCTGACTATAGATTCTTAACACTCTCCACAACAGGCTCCTAAGGTTCCAGTCTCCTGAAGAGGAAGCTATGCAGGGCATTTAATGTTCTCAAAGATAACATAGACCGCAAATTCCATTCTCTGCTGCAACCATTGTGTCCTCGTAGAGGGCCTCATCCACAAAACCCATGGAGACCTAGTAATTTAATACACAAACATACATGCATTATATCACACTGCACCACATACATGCAGGGGAAAGTAAAAAACCCTAGTTATGAGTGACTGAACTGATTGTACAAGCGAGCTTTGGTTGACTGATTCCCTGAGGATGCTGCAATGATCAGTCTCTTTATACCATGGTGAGGAGCAGTATCCAACACCTTCAAAGGTGGAGACCCACCATGGACGTAGCCCGAGTCCAGTCAAACTGTAGGTCCTGCTCTAAAAGTAATATTACCCAACATGGAAGACTTGGGTTTGCAGGTGAGGCATCCAGTGTGGAAAAACTCTTGATCAACCCTATAGGCAAACACAATGGTGGTGCAACTATCTATATGGCCTGAAGACTTTAAAAGCTATTTTATTTGTTTATTCATTTAGGCTTTTGTAAAGCACTATGCGCAGCACTGGATGAGATTTTAAGAAATTTGGGGAGCCCGTTTTTCCTGCTGAAAACCACCACAAACCACTGGAGGACTACACTAACCAGCAGCCCAAGCGCCAGGAGGCGCCGCTGGTCATCGGCCCGCGCCCGGAGGTGCATAAGAGTCTGCGGGGCTCCTGCTTCACGGGAGCCAGTTTTTCCTGCCGCAAACCACCATAAACCACCGGGGAACGACACTATCCAGCAGCCCAAGTCCTAGGAGGCGAGCTTGTCATTGGCCCGTGCCCAGAGGCGCATAAGAGTCCACAGGGCTCCCACAGGCGTGCCCGGACCGGAACCGGACAAAGCCCGGACTAAGAGTGGGCCCGTCTGTGCCTGTCAGCAGCAGGAAGAGGCAGGGCAGGGCCCCCTCTCTTGGCTGGATGGACTTCGTTAACTGAACTGTCTTCTGATCAGAGTAATTGTAAGTTTTGTGATACATACTATTGATACCTACATACTGTGGCTACCTTTACTATTTTTAGTCCCCAACGCTAAGGCTATAAGTAACTGTGTTTCATACAATATGGGGAAAAGGAAACATCCTAGTTCTGCGCTAGTTAAGTCACTCAATCAATCAAAGCAAGCTTTATTCGATTTCAAACATAAAAATCATAAAAGCAGACATTTAAAAAGACAATACATCATCAGCAATTAAATATTAAAATTCATTAATCCTCAGCTATCATAGGTGAAATCCTATTAGATGGAAATGTACATGTAAACATTCTATGACTCCCTGGGTAAACCATCTCATACTATATTATTCCAGCCCAACACATTTCTCACAGTTCAATTGGTTAGGCCTTTCCTAGTCCTCAATGCACATTTTAAAAAGCCCACCATAGAACCAATACAAAAGCAATTTCCCAGCAGCTGTAAATACATAAAAGCAGGGCGGCATTGCCTCTAACCTCCCTGTTTTAAGAGTGGTATTAACCATCTATGCCTCTCATTAGTATAAAACTTACAAAATAAGGCCACGTGCATCGTACTTTGAGCTGAGACATTATCACAGGGGCATAAACATAGGTCCCTTGACCAATCATTGATAGTTGGGTAAGTAATTAAATGATGGAAGGACCCGAATCGAAATCTTGTCAGGAGATATCTGTCATATCCACCCGGAACATGTTGCAGGTAGGGTTGAATATTGCACGTGGTATTAATTAGTTGATGTCTAACCACCATTGGTTTATTCATCTCAAGCATCAACCTGTTTCCTTGTAGGTGGGTCATACATACTTTTTTAAACTCCTTCCGATTGATATGGTTCAAACTATCGGGCGAGATAAAATACTCAGGGTGACCAATGTCCTGCATAACATTTTCGATATATTTCAACCATAAAGTTTTGTGGGCGTTGTCTAATCTCTTTGCGTCGTTTATTATCGCCCTATTGAGTCCCGTACTCTCTGTGGTCCAAATTCTGTGCCATAGTAGTACCGGCTGGGCTTTTATTAAGTCAGAAATGTAAGCAATTCCTAATTCAGAGTGGCAATTAAAAACGGTGTGCTAGTTGGAACGGCTAAGATGAACCGCAAAAAGACGTTTTCAATACGTTGGATTGGTGTGCAGTCATAAAATCCCCAAATAGCTGCCCTGTAGAATGCTACACTTACGGACTTTGCCTGATAAATCTTCAATAGGATTTCTGGTGGTCTTTTCCCTAACTTTTTGGAAATGTTTGAAAGAGCTGCAATGGACTTCATGAAAAGTAGGGACCGGGCCTTAACAGCTGGGGCCCATGAGCCTGTTCTATCAAAAAGAACACCCAAGTCAATCAATCAATCAATCAATCAGGGGTTTATATAGCGCGTTACCCACCTGTGAGGGTCTCAAGGTACGGGGGAAGCGGCTTCGGATCAGTCAAAGAGCCAGGTCTTGTGGTCCTTCCTGAACGTGTGCAGGGTCGGGGAGAGTCTGATGTTCACAGGGAGCTCGTTCCAGGTCTTGGCTGCGACGTAAGAGAAAGCTCTCCCGCCAGTTCTGATTCTGCGGATGCGGGGGACTTCTGCCAGGGCGAGGTCGGCGGAGCGGAGGTTCCTCTTTGATATGTGGAAGGATACTCTCTCGTTGAGGTATTTGGGTCTAATGTTGTTGAGGGATTTTTAGGCGTGGTTGAGGAGTTTGAAGGTGACCCTCTTCTCGACGGGGAGCCAGTGAATGTCTCGTAGGTGTTGGGGCATGTGCTTGTGACGCAGTGTCCGCGAGGACGAGTCTGGCTGCGGCGTTCTGGATGGTTTGGAGTTTGTGTAGAAGTGTTCTGTTGATTCCGGCATAGAGGGCGTTGCCGTAGTCCAGTTTGCTGGTTATGAGTGTGTGGGTGATGGTCCTGCAGTCGGGGGGGATCCATTTGAAGGTCTTACGGAGGATGCGCAGGCAGTTGAAACTGGTGGATGCAACGGCGTTGATCTGGCTGTTCATGGAGAGGGAGGAGTCAATGATGATGCCGAGGATCCTGGTGTGGTCTGTAGGGGTGGGTGGGTTCCCGAGGGCAGAGGGCCACCAGGTGTTGTCCCAGGCGGAGGTGCAGGGTCCGAGGATGAGGACCTCGGTCTTCTCTGAGTTGAGCTTCAAGCAGCTGTCTTTCATCCAGGCTGCCACGTTCTTCATTCCTTCGTGGAAGCAGAGTCTGGTGTCTTCGGGATTCTTCGTGAGTGAGACGATGAGCTGGGTGTCGTCGGCGTAGGATACGATGCTGAGCCCATGCTGTCTGACGATGGCGGCGAGGGGGGCCATGTAGATGTTGAAGAGCGTGGGGCTGAGTGATGAACCCTGAGGTACTCCGCAGTTGATTTTCGTGGGTTCGGAGAGGAAGGGGGGAGTCGAATCCTCTGGGTTCTGCCAGAGAGGAAGGATTGGATCCAGTTGAGGGTGGCTCCTTGTATCCCCACGTCGTGAAGTCTGGCTGCGAGCGTGCAATGTAAAACAGTGTCGAAGGCTGAGGAGAGGTCTAGAAGGATGAGGGCCGCAGTGTGTCCCTGTTCGACTTGTTCGACTAGTATGCCGATGTCGTCAGTGGCGGCGAGGAGGGCGGTCTCGGTGCTGTGGGTGCTGAGGAATCCAGATCGGGAGGTGTCTAGGATGGAGTTCTCTTCGATGAAGGTGGTCAGCTGGGCGTTTACAAGTCTCTCGGTGACTTTGGCCGCAAAGGGGAGGAGCGAGATGGGCCGGTAGTTTTTCAGGTTTGTTGGGTCGGCCGTAGGTTTCTTGAGGAGGGGTTTCACCTCTGCCCGTTTCCAGTCAATTCTGGATTTGAGGGAGGCGTTGATGGTCCGTCATAGTTCGGGTGCGATGGTGGCGGTGTCCCTGTGGAATAGGCGCGGTGGGCAGGGGTCCGTTGGGGCTCCTGAGCATGTTTTCTTCATGGTGGCAGTGATGAGTTCGACGGCTTATCGGCGGCGGTGGGTAGGGGTGTGGTGTCCAGCGCTGGTTCGCTGAAATTGTCGTAGAGGACTTTTATCTTCAGATGGAAGTAGGAGCTGAGCTTGTAGCAGAGTTCCTGGGAAGGTGTGAGGTCCGTGGCTTCACTGGTGGGTTTTGCAAACTGCTGTATGACGTTGAACAGTTCCTTCGCGTTGTTTGCGTTTATCTGGACTTTGTCTCTTATGAAGGTCCGTTTGGTGTCTCTTATGCACTGGTGGTATTCCTTTACGGTGCTCCTGTGGTTCCGTGCTTCCGAGGTTTTCTGGCTTCGCCAGGTTTTCTCTAGGCGTCTGCAGGAGCGCCTGGCTTCTTGAAGTTCTGTGGTGAACCAGGCGGCCTTCAAAGGGCGTTGTTTGGCAGAGTGACGGAGGGGTGCGAGCTTGTCGGTGCAGCAGGAGATCCAGCGGTGAAATTCCCTGGCTGCGGCATTGGTGTCAGTCGTGGCGCTGGGGGGGTTTTGACGGAGGTTGGTGTTGAGGTGTTCCTCTGTGACCTTGCTCCAGTTCTGTAGTGGCGGGCACGGGGCGGGCTTGGGTGCGGTGGTGGTGTTGGTGTTGAAGGTGAAGTGGACGCAGTGGTGGTCCATCCAGAGGGGCTGGGTGGTGTGGCTGAAGCAGATGTTTGTTCCTCCCGCGAAGATGGGGTCAAGGGTGTGACCCGCTCTGTGGGTAGGCATGCTGATGAGCTGCTTCAGTCCTAGATTGTCGAGGTTGTCGAGGAAAGTGGTGGAGTCGGGATCGTTGCAGTTGTCGAGGTGGAAGTTCAGGTCCCCAGTAGAATGTAGTCTGTGGAGGTGATGGCATGGTGTGCGGTGAGCTCGGCGATGGTAGTTGCGGGTTGGGTGCGAGGTCCTGGCGGTCTGTAGATGAGTGTGCCATGTAGCGTGGTCCTGGGGCTGGTCTGGATCTGGAAGTGGAGGTGCTCTGTGTTGGAGTGGGGGTCACTTGTGCTGGAAGTGGAAAGTTGGAGGGGGGTCTTGTGTGCGATAGCGAGTCCTCCTCCTGGGCGGTGCGGGCGGTCCTTTCTCTGGATCTTGTAACTGTCGGGGATGGCAGTGGCGATGTCGGGGCTGGAGGTGGCGTTGGTCCAAGTTTCTGTGAAGAAGGCGATGTCAGGCGATAGGGTGTCGATTAGGTCCCATATCTCTATGGCGTGTCGGTGCAGGGAGCGCACGTTGAGGAGGATGCATCTGGCGGGCCTTCGGTGGTAGTGGGAGCCCTGTCGATGGTGAAGGATCTGCGGCAGGGTCTGCGCGAGAACTGCCTATGGGTGGTGTTCGGCGAGGACCTTTCGCAGTCAGCGTGTCTTCCGGGGTTGAGTGCGTGGAGGGTGGGTGAGTCGTAGCGGTGGGGCCTACGAGAGCCAGGGTTCCTGAAGCTGGTCGCGGTTGGGTCGCGCACAGGCGCAGATGGGTTTGCTTTAGGCGCGCCTTCGGCGTGCCAGTGGTGCGCCCTCTGAGCGACGGTGCAGCGGCCGCCATTAAGTAGGGGAGGGGGGGGTGGGACATGTAGCTGTGAGGCGGGGGCCGAGGAGGCAGAGGAATTCAGCGGGAATGGGGGGGGAGAAACTAACGGCATGCACCACAATAGGGAAAATGCAAGCAACAGTCAGCAGGTGCGCGCAACACAGAGTAAAGTGAAGATTAAGATAAAGATCTACTTGATACAGGGCAACAGGAGGAAGGTGAAGAACCAGAACCTTTTGGGCCTGGCGGCGCAGGGTACGCCCTAGTCTCCGGAGTTCTCCTGCTCAGCTATACAGAGACACGGGACACTCTGTTGGCGTTAGAAGATCAGATTTATTAGCTGCAGCTAGTACAGTTATCCCAGAAGTACATAAAGTAGGTTCTCAGGAGACTGCCACTTCACTCTGTGGCGCACAGTCTTATATACCACATAGAAACATATACATTAACAAAATACACTCCCAGAGTATACAAGAAAAGAGCCAATAAGGAAAGTTGGAAAACAGGACAGAACCAATAGGAGAGTTTGGAAAACAAAGTATCAGATGACTCGAAAAGACCTCTCCTCCAGCTATGTTTGTCACCCCTCCCTCAAGCTAATTCATTAACAGATTCATAACTAACTTGCAGGTGGCGAGATACGTTTGTGTGTGTTGGAGGACAGTTGTGAAACGAGAGAATGCTAGCAGAAGACAGTGAAGGCCAGACGATAAGATAAGGTCAGGAAAGAATAGTGTGAACCAACAGATAGTTGAGACGGGGATTAGAAAAGCCAGACAGGGATTAGTGTACTCAGCTAGTCCTAACACCAGCTTTGCAAACAGAGGCAGAAAGCGTATTTCGACACCAGGTAACAGAAAAAGCAGAATAGACTTTGTTCGCCGTGCTGCCTGAGTGATGGCAACACAAAATGGCGGCGGAGCACAAAATGGTGGTTCGATTCGATCGCGATCAGAAATTGAAGTTCCTCAGACCCTCCTTTTGCCAGAACTCAGGCAAGATAGACTCATGCTAATCTGAGTCAATATCGATAGCCATGAGGTCATCGAGCTGTTGCTGTAACATCATCCTTATGTTTTCTGTTACTTGTGGTTTGGGTTTTGGGATGCACATAGTAGCACAGAGGTCACAGATAGTGGGACCACAGTGCATACAAAGGCAGCAGGAGAAAATAATGGTCAGAATTATTCCTAGAAACGTCA
Organism: Triturus cristatus; assembly: GCF_964204655.1. Classification (NCBI taxonomy): domain Eukaryota; kingdom Metazoa; phylum Chordata; class Amphibia; order Caudata; family Salamandridae; genus Triturus; species Triturus cristatus. Next base: position 849,884,344 of record NC_140581.1, read on the forward strand.
ATGCTTTCCAACCCCATTTGGACAGTAGTCCCCAAAACCATTCCGTAAAAGACCAATCTCCTTTGTCCTGGTGAATAGACTCAGAGATTATGTGTAACCTGGAGATAGCTTGGTATACTGTTGGAGCGTCATTAGGTATGAAAATACAGCAACTTGACACGATCAGTTTGCACACTCCACCACGATCGGCAAGAACAAAATCTAAGGCAACTCGATTTTGTAATGTCATAAGACGGTCCGCCTGTAGTTCTGCCGTGATGTTACTTAAGGCTCCTACAGTGATGTCTTTTGTAGTCTCTACAACACGGACCAGTTGCCTTATATTTCTGCTGTTGGCCATCGGACCCCAAAAAGGAAGAAATCCTTTAAGGAAATCTCCTCCCTCTTGTCCTGCTGTGTCCTTTGAATCAATAATCCCTCTGCCGTATCTGTTTCGATGATGGTTTGCAGAAGCGGTGTAGGTAGGGGGAAGAAGAAAGGCTATATAACAAGTACCAGAGAAACCCGTTGGTAACCATGTGTAAGCCCTATTATAGCAAATGAAATAGGTGCCTTGAGACGGCACTAGAGGAGGCGAGTTCTGAGAGGTATAAACATACGTGTAGGAGCAGTTACCCCTTTGTATAGTGTCAGAAGAGCGATCATTTATCTGTAAGCAGAAGTTGCCCTGATGTGGTATAGTCCAAATGGGTAAAGACTTTCCTTTCTTAACTTTATCACTAAGACTAGACATATATTGGGTGACGTTCCAGTTAGTGTATGCTTTTCTTTCATCAATAGAGATTTTACTATTTTCCATAATTTTAGCCATAGCTACCATTCCCTTAATCAAAGAACTATGACTAAAATCTGGATCGCTAACATGTGAACTAATGGATCGTCTGAATTTGCTTTGATAAGCATTGGAGAAGATGACGAAATAAGCCCAGACAGAACCCTCATAAGAGAACGGGAGAACTAAATATGGCATTCCTTTCTCTGTGGTATGTGGCACAAGTCCACACACCCAACAGTCAGTTGTATTGACCACTAATTGGTGCTGATGTAATAGCTGGACAAAGGAATTGTTATAATATTCAGTTCTTCTAATGAGTTCATGTGGAGGAAGAGTATGAAAGAGATGTGGAGAGACAGTAGAAGAGAATGAAGAGGAAGAAGGAGAGACAACTTTTTGCTGCAGAGCATAAATAATCCAACCTATAGACGCCAAAACAATACACAATAATATAATAATATACAAGGTTATACTGAAACGACTATACATTATTTTACAGGATCTTTTCTTCATTTCATCTTTTGTCTAGTGTAGTTTCCATCTTTCTAATGGATGCTCACGGCAATCTTCCTCAATCGCTCAATTACGATTGTCTGCCGTCCTATGACACTGCAAGTCCTGCAGGCCTATTGCCACTACTCAGGTCGCAATTCAGACTCCTACCGTGACCCTGCAACCGGGACAGAATACTACACCAGAGAGAAATTTTAAGAGTTCTTTGGTCTGGGTCTCAAATCGTATCTTTCTTTCCCAGGAATGTTTGGATATTGAAACAATGTTCGAGGATTAGTCGTATCCAAGCGACGATGTGATGGTATTGCTTCCTGCAGAATGTCGTCGTCCTCTTTCTCAGACAGTGTCCCATTCAGGTGTGCATCACTAAAGGGTACGAATCGTGGAACCTTTTCACTTTCAAAGTCACCAATACCCCTGCGTACCCATTGATCGTAGGGCAAAGGCAAAGGCACTTTCTTACAATGCACACCGTGAATCCAATTCTTCTTTCCTTCGACTTTAACTGCTGTTCTCGTAGTGAGTAAAACCATCCGGGGCTCTTTCCACCTCGGTTCCAAATTTCTCGTCCTCTGGAAATTTTTAATACAGACCCAGTCTCCTGGTCGGATGGAATGACCTGGGTCTGTAGAGGCCTCCGGCAGAGCACTCTGAACCTGTTGATGGAGAACACGCAATTTAGTCGTAAGATCATGCAAGTCGTCAATCAACATTGGATATGGCACGTCTGAGTATTTCTTAGGGCGAGGGACTCCCCAGACGTTAGCCGGGCGTCCAAAAACCACTTCGTATGGGCTAAGTCCCAAACGAGAGTGTACTGCAGTTCTGGTGGATAACAAGGCTAATGGCAAAGCATCGGGCCAATTGAGTCCTGTACTTGCTTGAACCTTTGCTAGCTTTAATTTCAAGGTTCCGTTGTAACATTCTACTAAACCCGCTGACTGTGGATGATTTGCCGCATGGAACTTTTGCTTGATACCAAGACCTGCACAAACTTTCTGCATGACTTGGCCAACAAATTCACTCCCATTGTCACTCCAGACAATGCGCGGCAAACCAAACCTGGGGAAGAATTCTTTCAGTAGAATTTTAGCTGTGGATAAGGCTGTGTTATCTTTTAAAGGGTATGCTTCTATCCATCTTGAAAAGGCGCATACTACCACCAGAACATATTTGAGGTTATAGCATCGTTCCATATGAATATAATCAATTTGCAACACCTCAAATGGATATGTTGGGGGAGCAAAATGACCTGTTGGAGTTGGGGTTCCCTTTCCCGGGTTGTACATTAAACAAATAATACAATGCTTCACTACATTGTCTGTGCATTTTGGGATTTGTTCGTTTCTCCACACTGGAGCCAGAAGTTTGCATATACCTTTTGCACTTAAGTGGGCTGGACCATGTGCCATAGTGATCACTGGGAGTACATAAGCATCTGGCAACAGCCAACGTTGATGTTCAGATAGTTCTATCCAACAACCCATCTCATCTAACATTCCGGTACTTTCTTTCCATTTGTTTAACTCCCTCTCTGAAGCCTCTTTCTGAATCGCTTTTACACTTTCCACTGTATCCTCATACATTCCTCTCTCTCTAACCCAATTTGCAGGACCCGGCACATACATTCGACTTGTAACCTCTCTTGCTGTCTTTTTCGCTATTCCATCTGCAAATGCATTTCCTCGACCAACATCATCTGTAATCTTTTTGTGTGCACTACACTTCACGATTGCTATTTGGGTGGGTAAGGCAAGTGATTCGAGAAGATCAGTCACTAACTGACCATGTTGTATTTTGGTGCCCTGTGAAGTGAGAAAACCCCTTTCCTTCCAGAGACGCCCAAAGTTGAACGCTACACCAAAAGCATTTTGGCTGTCAGTGTATACGTTCACTCTCTTTTCTTTTGACAATGCACAAGCTCTCGTTAATGCTATCAATTCTGCTGCTTGAGCTGAATTGTGTCTAATGCGTGCAGTTTTCACAACTGTATGTAGAGTAGTTACAGCATAGGCTGAAACTGTATCTCCATTAGGCATTTTAAAGCAAGAACCATCTACCCATAGAGTTCCATCCGGATTCTCTAGCGGTGTGTCTTTCAAATCAATTCTTCCCTTTGTCTCTTCCTCAGTACGGAAGAAACAATCATGTTGCTCCTCAACACTTTTCTCATCCGGAAGGGGCAACAGAGTAGCTGGATTCAGGGTATTACATCGTTTAATGTGTACGTGACTAGCCAAAAGTGTCAGCACGTATCCAGTTAGACGAGCACTCGTCAGGTGCTGCGTTTTTGTTCTGTTTAATAAAGTATCCACTGCATGTGGTACCATGACAATGAGATTGTTATCCAACACCACTCCAGCAGACTGTCGAATAGAAATTGCTGCTGCTGCTGTCGCTTTGAGACAACTGGGCAATGCTTTAGCTACAGGATCTAACGTAGCCGAAAAATAGGCACATGGCCGCTGTTTGTCTCCGAACTGCTGTGTTAGAACTGACAATGCACAACCTTCTCTCTCGTGAACATAGAGCGTAAAAGGCTTAGTGTAATCAGGGGTGCCTAGTACAGGAGCAGAACACAGAGCAGTACGTAAGTCAGAAAAGCTCTTTTGGCACTCATCAGTCCAAGGAAGGGGCTGAGGCGTATCTTTTAAAGTGAGTGCCAATAAAGGTTTGGCCAACAAAGAGAAGTTAGGGATCCACTGTCTACAGTAAGAAGTAATACCCAGAAAGGCACGTACCTCCCTTTGTGTGGATGGCACGGACATTTGCGTAATCGCCTGAATTCGTTCTGGTGTTAATCGTCGTCCCTCCTTTGATAGGAGATGACCCAAGTAGGTAACCTCTCGACAAACATATTGTAGTTTGGAAGGTGAAACCTTGTGATTCAGATTAAACAAATGGCGTAATAATACAACAGTGACATCTTTGCAGATATCTTCTGAATCAGCGGCGACTAACAAGTCATCCATGTACTGTATAAGAGCAGCACCAGACGGCAAATGAAAAGTATCAAGATGACATTTTAAGGCTTGGCTGTAAATGGAGGGACTTTCACAATAGCCCTGAGGTGCACGCTTAAACCGGAAGCTTCGGCCTCCAAGAGAGAAGCCAAAAATGTCCCTACTCTCTTCTGCAATAGGAATACTAAAGAAGGCATTCTTTAGATCGATAACAGAGAACCAAATCGCTGTGGAAGGTATCATTGTCAACAGAGCAGTGATATCTGGAACAACAGGAAATTGTGGGACAACAATTTTGTTTACCTCCCGCAGATCAATTACAAAACGATATACAGGTGGTTGAGAAGGGTCAGTGCGTTTGAGAACAGGAAGAATTGGACTATTACATGTGTTACCTCTTGTTTCTTCAACCACACCCTTCTGGATCAAGTCATGAATGATTTCCAAAAGCGCTTTTTCACCCTCAGTAGCGATTCTATACTGCGGGATACGCGGTAATTCAACATTGGGCTTGAGAGTGACAACATAAGGTGGAATCTCAAGACAACCCACGTCATTCGGACCCGTGGCCCAAAGCGCTGCTGGAAAAGAAAGCAAATCAGGTGGAAACTGATCTTTAGACAAATACATTGGGGAGATCAATTTCTGTCCTAAAGTAAGATGTACACCAGAAGGAGAACAATATATTGTAGCATGCATTCTTTTCAATAGGTCTAGAGCCAACAGATTCTCACCGCAACCATTCGTCAACAGAAGTGGCGCTTCCAAATCATAAGGACCAACTGAAATAGGCAAAGGGCAAGAAACTGGATTACGAACAGGGGCGCCAGAAAATCCTACAGAAACATTTGTTAAGCCAGACAAAGGTGCCCCAGGGAGTTTGGAATGAATGATAGAACTTCTCATTGCCCCAGTATCTAGAAGAAATGGCTCTGAAACACCCATTGTAGTGACGTTAACATAAGGTCTATTCTGATCTACTGGGATCGACACAACTCCCTTACTTTGTCCATGGCTGTCCTAGTTAGCATGAAGACTTTCATTCTCGCCTTCAATGTAATGGTCTTCATTGTAATACTGTGCAGACCTCACATTTTGCTGGTCAAAGTAGTTCACGGAATTGGGAGAAGGAAGGGCACGCTGTTCTTGAGTCAACACACCCTGACCTCTACCTCTGTTTGCTGACTGAAGGCCAGCACGACCTCGTGGAGCAGATAATGCTCCGTTGCGTTGCAATAAAACCGGACAACTATTCTTAAAATGACCTTCCTCTCTACAATAGGCACATTGATTAGGTCCTAAAAAAGGTCGCGGAATATATGGCTCAGGTTTTTGATACAACCTCTGAAGCTGCGGAGGCTGTTGGAATTGAGGCTGAACATAACGCGGAGGGTAGGCTTGTTGCAAGAGAACCTTCGTTTTTAATTCTTTCGTCTTTTTCTCTTGCTTTTCTTTTTCTTCTTTATCCCTGTTTTCATAATATTGTGCAGTAGCCAATATCTGAGCAGAAGAAGACACAGCCCATGAACTTTCTGAATCTTTTAATTTGTGTGACAGCTCGGGAATCAAATTAAATATGAATTTGTCCACAAATAATCGCTGTCCACCTTCTGTAGCCATGTCTTGACCACTGTGATCAATAAAGGTCTCTTCGAAACGAGTAAAGAAATCAGAGACACTTTCATCTTTCTTTTGTTTGCATGCTGCTAGTTTATCCCAATTTACTCTCAATGCAGGCATCATAGTTTTCATTAATGTAATGATTCTACCAGGGAGTTCCGAGATCAGAGCGTCAGGCTTTACACCACCCACTTGATCCCTATCTGTGGTAGTTATAACATCCCAAGTAGCACCTAATTCCTGCGCGTGATCCTCTCTATGGATCTTAGCCCATATTGTCTGTGGGACTACATTTCCCATCAACATGTCAATATCTGCTAGGTTCATAATGCAAGCGTCAACTGTCTGTGATAATTCTTTATAATAACCTGCAGGGTTTTTACGAGGATCCGGTAGAGTCTGCTTAAGGGCCAAAACTTCAGATCTCTTCCAAGGGACATGTACCCATATACGCTGAAAATGAGCAGGAATAAGTGGTACGTTGCCTGCTGCTGGAACCTCTTCCTTCCATACTGGAGGAACCTCTCTCATAGGATAATTTTTCAACGTCAGTCTAACCGACGGATCAGAATCAGGGAAAGCCTGAGAGGACAATAAGGATCTATAAGAAATAAGTGTCCTTACAGCTTTCTCAACTTTAGAACCCACAATAAGTCCTTTATCAAAATCTGTCTGAACATCTAGTAGATCTTGTGGGATCGGACTCGAACTCACATCTTCCCATTCTTTAATAAGTGTATCGCACATTGCATTAAAAACATATCTTTGCGTAGGCGCGTTCCATTGCAAAAAGGTAGGCATAATATCAAGCGCACTGTATTGTGGACCCTTTTTGATCCATCTTCGTGCAAGGGAGTCCAACCTTTCTCGTTCTTCAAAATCTGGGAACTGACTACGAGACTGTCTTCGAGCAAAAGCCAGAGACACATTTAAAGCTCCAAAGAAAGGAGATAGAATACCAGTGACTGAGTCTGTAAGACGCTTACGCACAGACGGAAAATTAGACATAAGAATTGGAGACAAAGTATTAGGAGAACTGACAGGAGAAGAACCGATAATTGCAGGAGGAGCAGAAGGCAAAGGAGATCTAAGATCAGGTGATGAGGGCAAAGAAGTCGAGGTTAACGGTAAAACCGGCAAGGGCGGTAATACTGGAGGAGGCAAATGCGGAAGAGCCGGAACAGGCGGAGGTACCGCTGGCGGCTGGACAGGCTGTAACGGCTGAAGTGCATTGGCACTTTGTGCATAGGGCGGAGGCAACCTTAATAAATGGGACATTAGGGGATCTTCTTCTAGATCTTTCTTATTATCGGAAGGAGAAACAGGCAACACCGGATAGCATTTATCTATCGCCATACGATGCTGTCTTTCTGAAATTTCAGTCGCATTATCAATTTCATCGTCTTTAAACTGTTGGGCAGCCTGTATAATTGTCATACCCTGTGCTTTCCTATCTCGTTTTGCTTGATTCATTTCTTTCTGTTTGGCTTCCTTACGCCAAAGGCGGAAAGAGTCAAACATTGCCGGCCGGGCTTTTCTTTTAAATAAAACTGCTTCTAAATTGTCTAGCACATCAGGATCAAAACTACCGTTTTCTGGCCATTTTAGAACACCATCTTTCTTTGTGTATCGGGTCCATGTCTCGTTAAAGGCAATGGGGCCAATACCATGTTTTGAATAGAGCTCATATGTGGGAGTTCCAACCGAAGGAATCGGACAAGAGTCCTCAAGTCGGGCCTCCCTATTACAACCAAAGCAACAAATTCTACCAAACTTAGTCAGACCAGGTATCTTGTGATGTCACCAGGCTGTTCACAAACTTCAAGGGAGTAAATCTCAGTTTACGCAGCACAAATGCACTTACCCTCGGCTTTGTTTATTGCAATAGACAAATCTAAGAACCGAAGAAAAACAAAGAACCAAAATTGTGGGCGCGACCCAGGAAAATACTTAACTAAGGACGTCTTCTCCCACCAACAGAGGCCCGTCTATCGTCTCGCCTTACCATACATCATCAAAGGAAGGGCAAAAGCAGTGCGGCAGTCAGGGCAGCGGTTGTCAGTAGCCGTCAGGAAGGAGTAACCGCGCTGCAAAAGACCTTCGGACCACTTTCGACATACAGGGGTCGCTTAATGTGGCTCGCGAACCCTCTGGAATTTTCTTGCGGGGTTCCTCACAACCTTTGGGCAGAACCGGTACCACTGAAGCCGCCCTACGTTGGGCGCCAGTTGAAGAACCAAAACCTTTTGGGCCTGGCGGCGCAGGGTACGCCCTAGTCTCCGGAGTTCTCCTGCTCAGCTACACAGAGACACGGGACACTCTGTCGGCGTTAGAAGATCAGATTTATTAGCTGCAGCTAGAACAGTTATCCCAGAAGTACATAAAGTAGGTTCTCAGGAGACTGCCACTTCACTCTGTGGCGCACAGTCTTATATACCACATAGAAACATATACATTAACAAAATACACTCCCAGAGTATACAAGAAAAGAGCCAATAAGGAAAGTTGGAAAACAGGACAGAACCAATAGGAGAGTTTGGAAAACAAAGTATCAGATGACTCGAAAAGACCTCACCTTCAACTATGTTTGTCACCCCTTCCTCAAGCTAATTCATTAACAGATTCATAACTAACTTGCAGGTGGCGAGATACGTTTGTGTGTGTTGGAGGACAGTTGTGAAACGAGAGAATGCTAGCAGAAGACAGTGAAGGCCAGACGATAAGATAAGGTCAGGAAAGAATAGTGTGAACCAACAGATAGTTGAGACGGGGATTAGAAAAGCCAGACAGGGATTAGTGTACTCGGCTAGTCCTAACACCATCTTTGCAAACAGAGGCAGAAAGCGTATTTCGACACCAGGTTACAGAAAAAGCAGAATAGACTTTGTTCGCCGTGCTGCCTGAGTGATGGCAACACAAAATGGCGGCAGAGCACAAAATGGCGGGTCGATTCGATCGCGATCAGAAATCGAAGTTCCTCAAAGGGAGGCAGTAACTGACACAGTATGCCAAAAACACAGTATGAAAAATACGATAAATATACAGGGACAAATACCAGCATGACAGGGGAAAAGAGTACCGGGCACCAGCGAGGTGTGCGAGGCAAGGCAAGGCGCAGTCTCGAACCCTGCTTGGCGGGCTCAGTGGCAGAGCAAGGCACATCGGAGCTGCTGGGAAGAGCAGATCTCAGACCGAGGGTCCCTCCAAGATCTCGACAATCAATTATGAACTACATTACAGGGGCTATGGGGGCTATCGAGAAACAGATTTTAAGCGTGGAAAAAACTCTAACTACATGCTCGGAGGGTGGTCCTAATTTACCAAGTCTATGTTCAGCTCTACCAACCGCTAACCTGCAAACTGTAGGGTCATTTAATCTGGATAAGGATTGTACCACTCAGAACTCCACACCCCTAGACACTTTGATCTCACAGCCGCCCCTCAAATGCTTTAAAACACCTAGGAGACATAATACTGACTCTCCCATGGCTTCTTATGAAGGGACATTAAAGACCAAAAAAAGGCACCAGCACGGAGGCGAGTAACTATACCCAAGCCCATGGGTGATGGAGATACCCTACCGTCAGTGGCATCTTCGAATTACACATCCATGGCAGCATCCATTCAAACTCTATCTGAACTAGTTAGGACAACTTTTTGCTCCATTACGGACAGACTTAAATTGATTGAATGTGCCGTGCAATCTTGTATAGAGCGTTTGGGTTCTGCCAAATCGGAGGGGTCAATTGAACACTCGAATAACATTGATTCACTTCCAAGTCACTCTGTAATTCTCCCACCACACCAATCTGCCCTGGGGAATTCCATGCCACTTGCCCGCTCTGTGCCAAAACCGGTACCCCAGCCTCAACAAGCAATAGCCACAGAGAATGGAATTTCTGATAGAAGGTCTCTGCCTATTACTTCGCTAAACAATCATAGCACAAGAGTAGTTTTTGCCCCTTTTCTGCCTACCCATGACAGATTATATCGTCCGCCTGACGTGACTCCTTATGTGGTTACCCTAGCCAACGTCCCGACTATATGTGCACCCACTGAAGAAGAATGCGATTCGCTAAGAAATAAATCACTTAGCTGGCTGAACAATAGAGTCGGTTTTGGGGGGGAACTCTTCACAGATTTTAAGATGGCTAGACAAATTGGGTGGGTTGGAAGAGGCCCTAAGGTATTGAAGGGTGATCGTGTGGTGCTTTCTTTCAAATCCCCTGCAATAGTTACTGACATACTCAGCAAAATTGGTTCATAATTTTTAACCCAAATCACATCTCAGTTTTACCTTTGGGAATTTTTTACCAATCTCCTTGGTGGCCCCTAATTCAATCTACTGTACCCGTTCATTTTTCTCCCTACCCACAACCTTCACTTCAATCATTCTCTAATGCAGACTATGCCTGTTCCTCTATTTTTCTTATTACTGCGTCTAATAGGTTTGACTGCCTCTCTAATCTCACCGGGGTGGATTAACTGAAGGCGGATATACCGAACGGTGATATCATCTGTGGTTCCGCCACTACAATCATAACCCCGGATAGTTGCTTTCAGATAGTTGATGCACAGAATAAATCATTACCAGAGGTGGATCATATTCCTTCAAGATGCGTAGAAAAAATTAATGTAATAACATCAATTACAAATGGTAGCCACCCACTGATAGAGGAGGACCTCTCAAACTCAGAACAATTAGTGGAATCGCCTCTTGTGAGAAGTGAGACTAGTATGGACCCTCTAATAACATCCATGGGTGAGATTACAGTTTTAAATTGGAATGTAGCGGGGCTTCGCAATAAGTTTAGTACACCAGAATGGTTAGATTTTACGATAGGTTTCAACATTATGTTCCTGCAAGAAACCTGGGCTGTTGAACCCATTCATCTCAATGGATTTAAGACGTTCCATTCTCCAGCTATCCCATTGAGGCATGGTAGGGCCAAAGGTGGTCTCTGTATATGTATTTCCAATAAACTTACCTTTATTGATGTATCTCTAAAGTCCTCCAAAACCTTTTATCAAACTGTCCAGGTCAACCTTTCAGCATAATTTTCATTGATATTAGTTAAGTTTTATTAATAATGCATTTGAGTCAGACATATTGGATAGCCTGGAATTACTAACTGACAAGGGAACTAGAGAAAAAATTGTGTTATGGCGGGGAGATTTTAACATCCAACCTTGCCAATTGTTAGCTAATAAAATCTGTGGCATGGCGTCCGCTACAGGGGACGACGTTACGCACTTTTCTCACACAGAGTATGGAGAGAAACTAGATGAGCTATTTTCTAAATATGATTTGGGTTTTAGCAATGAGTTTGGAGACACGGCAGTTGAAGTATTATGCACATTCGACAGAAGCATAGGAAAAAGCGTCATTGATTTTCCTTCCTTAAGCGCTATTCTGCCGTAGTTAAAATCTTTTTATTATATGACATTATAATGAGCGCCCACTTCCCACAGAGTTTAACGCTGGACACTGACCTTGTAACTAAGAAGGGGGAACGTCACCACACCTTAGCCGAGGAAATATTGAGCTTTCCCGTATGAATGGTTTTACCCTGTGTTGGTCTATGGTTGACCCATCTAGAATTTTAGAACAATTAATCTACCAGAAGAGAAGGGCTTTTGATGTGTGTCTGTAAGAGTCAGTGGAAGCAAGTACGGTTATTAAGGCCTTTAATCAAATCACTAAGGAAATTAAGGCAGGGCTAATTGCCTATAAAAAGAGTGGGCTGGAAAAATCCAAAGCTGGTCAACACAAAAAGTTGAAAAAAGCCTTAAAAGAGACACCTAGAAATGCCATGGAAGTACAGAATTGTAGGGAGGCCTACAGGCTAGCTTTAAAAAACCATAAGAAAGGCCTCAAAGAGGAGGCCTGGGAACAACTGTACATAGCAAGCCAAATAAACGACACCACAGCATTCTGGCGTGTCATAAACTCCCCCTTCTTTAGCGAAGCTGACAAGCCTAGAATCGAGGTTGTGTAACTGAAGAAGAATGGGCAGCTCATTTTTCTAACCTATATTCTGGTTCAATTGATAGCAATGGAAATAGCTTTGCGCCCGAGTCGGCTGCTGATTTTATCAGGTCTACATTTTTACCTATAAACTTTGATATTAATTTCACGCTGGATGAGGTGATTCAGGCTCTGGGATCAAGTAAGGGAGGCAAAGCACCAGGGCCTGATGGCATCCCAATTGACCTCTTTAAAACAAATATTGAACTCTGGAGCCCTCTTTTGACTCTGGTTTTTAGATCTTGCCAGAGTGTTGGATTCCCAGGTTCCTGGTCCGAATCCCACATTGTGCCAATATTTAAAAAGGGAGACTGTAACTGCCCTGCGCACTACAGACCCATCTCTTTGCCAGATTCTTTAGTCAAAGTGGTGGGTCGCATACTTTTATGCAGATTGCAGGAGTGGGCGGTCGCTAACAATATCATCTTGGATTTCCAATATGGGTTTCGTCAGGGAATTGGGACCATGGAGCAAGCCATTAATTTGAACTTATTGGTGGACAAATATACACATATTAAGCGTGGAAACTTGTTTTTAGTTTTTGTGGATTTGTCATCCGAATTTGACTGCGTTGTTCACGACAAACTATGGTCTGTCATGACTTCAATGGGTATAGATATCACTATTATCAACTACCTCAAATGTCTATACTCAAACGGTTCATCTAAGGTCCGCTTTGGGATGAGTGATGAATACACATGATCTTTTGGCATCAGAAAAGGGGGTTCGACAAGGATGCGTATTCGCTCCTTTTTTATTCAATCTATATATTAATAGCTTGGGTAGCATCCTTGCGAATGCATGCACTGACTTGCCCCAAATTGGACATCGGCCAATACCGGTTTTACTCTACGCAGACGAAGCGGTGCTTATGGCCCACACTCCACTGGCTTTACAGCGTCTTTTAGACAAATTTGTACATTTTATGGAGAATCTGGGGTTATTAACCAACTTTAGTAAAACCTTTGTTATGAAAGCAGGCCGAAGACTATCCAAGGGGCATATCATTTTAATAGGAAAAGCGATTTTACCACAAATGTAAACCTCCTAAAGAAATATGAACCATTGTAAATATTAACCATCTACAATGCTAAATGTCGATCAATTGCAATCTATGGTTCCGAGCTATGGGAGTATGTAAATGTGGACTCTTTACAGCTGTTAGAAAACGTTTTTTAAAAAGATTTTCTTGGGCTCCCAACAAGCTGTTCGAATTTTGTATGCCACTCGGAACTGGGAGCAATTCATTTAGTTGATTTGATAAAAGTGCAGCCAGTGCTCCTCTGGCACAAGATTTGGACTTCCGATTAAATGGTTTTCATTTGTTTTATTGCACAGGACTGTTGTGATTCGGAGCTTGCTCTGAAAATTCCATGGGTACATTTTATCAAGAAATTTATGACTGACATTAGTCATCCTGAATATTATGATAACCCTGAAACCCTGAAACACATCACAAGGAAATTACTAAAAACAGAATGTCTAAACCTACTGGAAGATGTGAGATTATCGGTGGAGCTGGTCAAACCAGCTGTACAGCACAACCAAATGATTTCGACCAGTTTCTCGATTTAACCATATTTAATTAGTGTTCTTAATCCCCAACATATGTTTGTTTTGACGCTTTTCAGGCTTGATATCTTCCACCGCTTGACAAGCTTCCCAATTACTAACAACTGGTCTCGACAACTAATGTACTGTCCTTGTGACAAGATGTCTGGACAATTGAGCACACATGTATTGTTTTTTTGTAAATTTTATAAGGATTTCTTTCATCAAGCCTCTACTGAAATCACTCAATTTTAGACAATGTGGGCCGGCGTATCTATACCAACAATCACGCCCAAATTTGTATTCATGTGTTGTATTATGTAGCTTCGTGAGGGCTGTTATCTTCAGAAGGAAGTTATTAATTACTGTATACTAAATTGGACGTTTTGTATCTGTACTTTTACCTTTTATCTGTACTGTTATCTTTTAAAATACAATGTTTTCAAGTTTTCTAAATGTACTGTTATGCACACTTTTATGATTCATCATTCTGAATCGAATACAGATGATTATGATATGATAAGAACTTTGGGAGATACCTTGATAGTTGTAAAAAGAATTGGAAGTCAGTTGGCAGACAGTAGAGCCTACCATGAATTATTTTTGTGATTTAGCAAGTTCCTGTGGATTATGATAGAAAAACCTTTGTGTTGAGGCGGAGGAGCTTCACTGAAAGTGCACTAACCAGGTTGTGTTGTTGGTCAAATTTGTGCATGTTGAGAAGAAAGCGGTCTTCATATAATGTGGTGTCATCAATAATCGTATAATAAAATTAGGAAATCTGCTTGTGGTATGGTTATTCCTATAGTCTGAGGAGCTTTTAAACTTTTGTGGACTGGACTCACTTGTTTTTCAGACAGCATACTATCCTACTCTGATTCCCAAGACCTACTAAACTACTAGAGCGAGACAGTAAGGAGCCAGCAAAGGCACACTCACACATTTATGCTCACATTTTGTGCCGGGTTTGCTTAAAAAAAGTGATGCAAACCGGCACAAAATGTTTATTTTGGATTTACTTTCCAGTGCAAAACTTATTTTGCATTGAACATTCGCTTGAAAGTAAAGCAAAGCAGCACTTGGTTCTACATTGCCTCACTTTGCTTCAAGGAGGTGATCCGTGTGTGGCACATAGGCATTCTCATGCAACTCTCCATGTTTTTAACTCAAAGCTCTATCCACTGACAACAGCAGACAGGACTTTGTATAAAAAATGTTAAAGCTGGTGTTAAAAAGAAGAAATGCTTTTATTTCTCCTAATGTTTCCCAAGTTGCATGTGTGCTGCACTATACAGCACAACTCCAAAGTGGGAAAAGTTTTAGTGTATGTACTGGAAGGTTACCCCTCCAGTACAAAACCTATGCTAGACATAACACAGACACATTTTCACCTAGGTGCAAAGGTATGTGCATGGCATTAGGCAACCTGAATTGTGCTCCAGCGCTATGGAAAGAGCAGCACAGGGCCATATCTTAGTAGATATGGCATGTTCCTGCTCTCTCCCTCTCATGTGAAAAGGCACACCAAATTCGGTTGCTGCACTGTATTGCATGACAACTTTGTAAACCTGGGCCAAAGAGAAGAAGTTGGCCGGCCAGTTGATATTGATATGGATGATGGATGCAGCCCATTCAAATTGCTTTCGTTGACGCACATATAGCTAAGCCACAGATAATGTGCATTTACAGAGGTGTCCTTGCACATGCCCTGGTGCCACTTCACCCGAGATGAAAATCCTGAACAGATCAGAAAATCGTGCAGACTGTATCTGTCATCTGCACATGCTTTTCCTGTGCCAGCCTTCAAAGCTCATCCAGCGTGTGCCAATGAAGCCTCCAACTTGCATTACAGACTGACAACATCAAGGAGTTGCCAGGGTGCCCTGCATGCTATCAGTAGTGGCCAGTATCAGAGGAGAGGGGTGGAGAGGTGAGAGGGGAATGCACAACAACAATAACAATAGAGACAAAAAAGAAAAAAATTGCCTGCAGCCCGCTGCATACCTGGTCTTCTCTTCTCGTGGCTCCACTGCAGGCATAGGCTCCCAGCCTCCCCTGGGGCCAATCCTGAAGCTGCTCACAAGTGAGAGCGACTTCAGGATTGGCCTGAGCACTGAGGATTTGCGCTCCCAGGGAGACTGGGAGCCTGTGCTTCGCTGTCTCCAACCCGGCAAGCAGCTGTATTGGAGAGAGCCGCAGTGCGCATAACGGTCTGGCCAGCCCGAATTGGCCAGCCAAACTATCATGCGTACTGACAGCAGTGCCCACCACTGTCTTTCATTCCCCTAGCCCCGCCCCATGACTCTGCCTGGAAAGACATTAAAATGATGATAAACCGGAGTTTATTATTGTTTTATTTATTTATTTTTAAACGCTTCTGACGGGGTCGACACTCCTCCGCCAGAGCGAAGGAGCCGCTGCTGCACGATATCCAGGCCTCGTGCCTCAAAAGCAGCAGAGCTTCACTTATTACCACGTGACATGAGAAATTGCCGCTGCCCGCGTCCCACGCAGGGGGACATCAGCAGGGCAGCCTTCTAGTGGCCGCCCGTCGGAGCCTCCCCCCCCCTGCTCCGCCTCGCTAGTGAGGCCACGCCTCGGGGAGGGGAGGCCCCCCAATGGGTTTGTCATGGGGAGGCGTGCCCTAGGGTGGGCGAGGCTAGACCCCCTTTTTAGGCGCCTCACCCCCCCAGATCTTCCTCTGCTTCCTGCGCCGCTCCTCCTGGCCACGCGTATTGACCTCTCTGTTGCCCCTTTTGAATCGCGGTCGGCGGCGGTGTCTTACGGTTTCTGGGGCTAATCGATCGTCGTGGAACCCTGAATTGCGGTCGGCAGAGGAGTCTTGCGAAGTAGTGGTACCGGGCTATAGTAGAAGCGTCTTGGGCATCGCGGATCCAGAGGTGAGGTGTCGGGGGCTGGGGGGAGCGCTGAGCGGCCTTGGGGCACTGTAAGTGAGTGGACTAAGGACCTTTGGCCCCGCTGGGCTCCGGTGGCTGCACGGTGTCTCCTCTGTGTTAGCGTGTTGGTTCCGGGTAATCGTTGTCGATTCGACGCCTCCCTCTAGGATCTGGGGCTCGTAGGCGGGGTGCGGTTCAGGGCACGATAAGCGTGGGAGCCGAGTAGTTGTTAGCGGTGGCACGGTGCTATCTTTCGCGCAATTTTTATCCCAGGGAACTGCGTGGGCCGGGGAGCGGTGTCAGCGCGTAAACACTTGCAGGGTTTAATGGTTCAGGCCCGGGCTATGCATGGTATCCGTTAGATGAGCGGGTCCCAGCGGTAGCGCTGTTTTGACGGTAGCGCGTTCAGCGGGGTCATCACGTTTGATATTGGTTTAGCGTGTTATTGGTACAGCGTGTCCCGCTTCCCTCCCGTTTGGAGGTAAACAGTACGGGGTTGTTTTCGGTCGTGTGCAGGGCAGTCGCGGGGGAAGCCTTAGATTGTTTTGTGGTAGGCGGGGTAGGGAGGACTGGATAAGGGGCCCCTTCACGCCGATGGTCCCAGCGGCTGCCCAGCGCGCGATTGATTTAGATAATGCGCGGGAAAGGAGTGTTCGCTTTGGTCACCTTTCACCCCTTGTACGCTTGTGGGGAGGGAGCGCTGGAGTGTGCCGGGGCTTCCTGTATGCTGGCCGCGCGAGATTTCCGGCCGGTCAACAGCGCCGCCGTCGGGTGGTGGTCGTAGTCAGTACCGGAGCGCGATCGGCGGCATGGCGCTAGGAGGGGTGCTGCAAACAAACCACTACAGTCTCGGAGGCAGCTGTTTGTATTGGCAGGAGTGGAGTTGCGGCGTTCACTGCAGCGAGAATCCGTTGGGGCGCGCCGCCACACCTGAGGGCCGCATGGGGCTTGAGTGCTACTCGCCCAGCTCGAGTGATTAGTGAAGTGCCCGGCGGCGGTTCCATGCGGGGGCAGGGTGCCCCCCTTTTTTGTCAAGGTTGATCGGTGAGTGCGTTCCGCCAGCATGGTCAGGGGTAGCCTGATAAGCGTGGAAGGGACCGCATTGGGAAACCGGTGCGGGAACTGGTGCAGGTTGGTACCAGATTGCTTGGCGAGTAGTTGCTGGCCTGGGTTGGCGAGCATAGGCCCTACTATGGATACTCAGCGAGGATAGTTCTGTCTTCCTCTAGCTAAGCAGCTCCACGTTTGCCTTGGTTATTTGGAAGAAGAAGCGGGGATGGCCAGCAGTCAATTTTGTGATTTGGTCATCAGTGGGTGCACCGAGTACAACAGCGAATTTTTGGGTGCACACACGGACTTGAGCGGGGACATTCTGCTACAATGATGCTAACAAAGATTAAATATCAGGTGTTGTTGTGTACGCCTATGGCGCAGGGAACGGCACCATCGCTGTAGGCGACAGTGGTCTGCGATTCAATAGTAGGATGTGCGCCTGCATGCAATGTTATTTCAGGCGGAAGTGGGTTCATTGTCCCAACAGCGAGTGTTGTGGGGCACACCCTGCTTTGAGGCGTTATGAATAGTTTTCATGGGCCCGCTGTAACGACCATCAGTTGCCTCATGAAATTTGGCATCGGTAGGTTGTGTGTGAGTGTGTTCTTACCATGAAATAAGCCCGAGCAGTTCCCCCCTTTTGTAACGATCCCATACCATCCTCTTTCATGCCGCATTTCGCCTTCATAATCCAACGCATGCGCTTACCGATGTTAAACGCGGACATAATGCCGTATTGCTTGTCGCATGGTACGTTTCACCGTTAAATAATTTAATGCGTTCCCATCGCTGGGATGCCGGCGCATCCTCTCTCAAAGGCGCTGTTGACTGCCCCGTATGCGCGACCGCTTGGTGGGGCAGCGGAGGAGACTTGTGGTATGCCTACTTGCTGTGTCTATCGTGTGGCGCTATTGTTGGTTTCCTTGAGCCCTGGCGAATTATTGGGTTGAGTGTGCGTGTGAATCGGTGTATAGTAGGTGTTGCCTGGGCCAGAGGACTCGAAGTGTGGGAGTCTTGTGTCGTCCCTACTAGTGGGCAGTGTAGTTTAGGGTTGCTTGGTGTGGTCATGCGCAAGCTCAGAGTCAATTTCGTGCCAAGTTAACCCTTTTGCAACATTAATCAATGTTCTAGTGGTGTATGCTTTGCGGTGTGTATGTAGTCTAGGATGAACGTTATAGCTCACTGTTGAATATTACGACTTTAGTTCCAAATGGGAAGTAACAAAGGGATGCCACTTGTAGGGAACAGTGACCTACTGACCTATTTACATCAGGCGCACTCTGTAGTCTGTTCGGGACACGTCCGTTGCAGCAGGCAACTGAAAGAGTAGCTTGTTTAGTGGGCGAGGGCGGCGTAAGGCTAGGGCAGCCGACCTTTCAATCTGAGATGACCTGTTTGAGCCCGATGTTCGTTTATTCAAAGGAATATATCCTGGGTAATGTAACTAGTGCCCTTGTAAAGTGCTCGGCGCTTGCGCTGTATATAAGCATGTAACATGAACTCCCTTGTAATTGCATCCTCAGTAAAGTATATCTGAGGCAGTGTCGGGTTGTAGTCTTCAGACTAAATAGACTGCTGGAAAGTGTCAGTGGGGGTCCGCTTATAACTCCTCAAATGACTCAGGTGTCTATTGAGTTCCCTCCTTCAATTTCTAATATAATTACCCCTCATCGACCATTGGGGGGGACGATGTTACGCGTTGGCTCAGGGGAATCTGCGAGGCTTGGTAGTGTTGCTCTTTGGGCCCTTGGCGCTTGCTGAGGATTGTGATTAGGCTGCAGTCAGGCAACCTCGCACGCAGCCGGCTTCTCTGGAATTTGCACGTTCATGGGTCGTCTTGAAAGTTACGCAGGGTCAGGCCTGGTTAGTACTTGGAAGGGAGGCCCAAAGGGGAACACCAGGATGATGCTATTTTGGAAACAGATTTTATAGGTATTATACTGCTCTTGTCTATTTGGCGGCAATGCGCGTAGATCAGAGTGGGTGTTACACCTGGCAAAGGTGCTTGTTGTTTTCAGTCCTTTGGCCTTTCTTTTCAGTATGCAGATGCTTCCACCCAGGCGCACCCCTTTTCCTCTCGCTGGTTTCTGATGGTGCTGTCACTCTTGCACAGGGAAGTTTGTGGCAGGGGGCACAAAGGAGCAAATGAATATGCTGCCGAATCCTGCATTTTCACGCAGCATGATTTGCCTATCTGGAATATGCTCTGCGAGATTCTCTGGCCTGTTTTTGCGCGAAGGGTGGTGCACTTTGCTGTGGAGGTGCTTGCTCCACACCCTCTACTGAGAAGGCCATCTCACGGAAGCCGCTTCTGGTGGCCATGGTTCACTTAGTGTTAAAGTGCGGTGAAGTTTGTTAGGTGTCACAATTTGTTGACTTTTTGTGCAGTGTGTGAGTCTACATATACATTGTTAAACTCGATGGGTTTCACCCTTATCCAAGGACAATCTTCAGCTCTCCCACACTATTAAAGATCCGTCAATGGCTCTTGGCCGGGAAGTTGGTGTGATTTCTCGGTTATTGCCTGCGTTTGGGCCAGGCAGGCTGACCTAGTGTGTGAGTTCTTGTGTGGCCAAGTGCAACATCTAGCAGTATCCACTGCTTTACCAGCCTCTTGTGTAAGTCGTTCCTTTGCCTTGCAGTTCGAAAACAGTTGGTATAATGTTTATTTCAAATCACAGTCATAGTGGCAGCTCAGTCCATACAGAAAGTCAGCAGCCTGCGCTGTTTTGAGACAAGCTGAAGGCCTGGGTTTGTGGGGCATACAGAACATCGTGAAGGTATTTATTATTGTGAGTTCCACGCTCAAGTCAAGAGATGCTGCTGCCTTTCATCTTTAGCCTTGCTATTCGGAAACAGCTGGTGTAATGTTTTCTGCAACTCAGTCATAGTGGCAGCTAGTTTATACCGGAAAGTCATCAGCCTGAGCTGTTTGGAGACAAGCGGAAGGCCTGGGTTTGTGTGTCATACATAATATCTTTAAGGTTATTCTCCCTGTTCCACAGGGAGGCAAGGTAAAGCCCAGAGTGACCTGGTCTAGCGAGACTTAGCCTGGCTTGCCTCTTCGGCGACCTTTTGAAGTTCGGGTATTTATTTATGATGGTGACAGATGCGATCACAATTGTTTGACAGGCACCAGGGCCAGATGACATGTAAGTGCATTGTGTTCTGGAAACTAAGGACCGGGTCCATTTTAGTAAACACAAGGAGCTGTAAATATTTGTGTCGCTCATAGATGCCCTGTGTTGGGTGAATGATATCTGAGAGCGGTGTACATTGCCAAATAGTCAAGCCAATGGCACATCAGGTGGTTATGGTGCAAATCTTGTAAGTAATTTTGTTTTGGAAACAAAAAAAACAAAAAACAAATGCTCTCTTTTATCTACGATATAAAGGGTTTGACGTGAAGTGTTCACCTTGGCCTCGTCACGACCCCAAGATTAGAACTACATGTGGTTTTTCCCTAGGGATCCTTTAAATGGAAACACTCTGGTGGAACAAGGTTTATCACACTAGGTCCCAGACATTGGAACCCCCCCACCTCCCGAGAGTAGGTCCTGCACAGACCTCATGACTTCCCGCAAACTCCTAAACTTGGCCAGTTAGACAGGCATGTGAGTAACTGACCACTCTAACCGGTTTCAGAGTAGCGCCAGGAAACCAATCTGATACGCGTGCCCTACGAATTTAGTATAACATAACATAACAAAGGTGGGATTGGATTTCATAAGCTTTTAGGGGGAGAACATAATGTGTTTAGGCACCACTGAGAGATTCGAATACAGAGCTTGTGGACCCACACAGGAGGTTTCACAAGGTTACAGCAAGCCATACTGCTGAAATACACTATTATAAAAAGAAATTACACCATTGTGAAATTAATTAAACAGAAGTCAACAAGTTTAACGATATTTTGGTCTAATAGTTAAGGTTAAAGGAGAGATAAGGTTACCTCGTTTTACGAAATCATTTCTAAGAAATTGCAGTTCAATTTGTATCAGTCAATAACATTAACCAACAACATGATATAACGAACATTAAACAAACGATAAACAATTTCTGTGCGTTTGCACATAGGTTCATATTGTTGTGGTTAGCATTAGGTTTTGAATTAGGGAAGGAGGTGCTGAGTCAATTTAATTATTGAAGCTGAGTGTTTTTTGCTACAAATATTAGTTCAAATTACATGTCGTCTTCAGGAGATGCACTTTGATTTAAGTAAATTAACAGTAGAAAGGAACCGAAATATTGCAATATTTTGAGTTTTATATGAACCATCGAACAACGAGGCTAGAATAAGACTCCATCAGCTAATTTAATGTAACTTAATTTGCAAAAATATTCAATAAAACCTGTATTTTCCGGTTAGTTAAGATTGATCCCCAGATTGCCAGGCCATGTCTGGCAGCAGGAAGGCTAAACAAGGAGATGTTGCTGGGATATTGGTCATTCTGAAGTAAACAGGGAGTTAATGGCCGAAAAGGTAAATACGGCAGAGTTAGCAGTTTTATCGATTTTCATTGACTTGCATTAGCATACTGTAGGAAGGTGAGATTGTCTCTACGAATCATTTGCCAATAATGCTGTCACTAGCTAAGGTTGTGGCATTCTCCATTCGGAGACAGTGACATGAAGCAGCCAGGGACAGTGAGCATATGTTTTCCGGGTGCTGGGTGAGAGTACAAAGACAGAGGCTGTTGCCCCCCCAGACTGTCTGATGTTCTCAGCTTTTAAGGGCCCATCCCATCGGCAGATACCCGTGATGTCAGTTTGTGTTTATAAACGCAGGGACGGCAGTTAACTCACACGTACCTTCACCTTGTTGTTGTGCGGATAGCTGTTAGAAACACACTTCCAAGCCAGAAAGGACCCTAATGTGGCCCAATTGGAAAGATAACAATAGGATTTGATGTCCAAAACGCCAATTCCACCAATGCCTTGTTACCCATGCCATATCTCCCCCCCAAAAAAAAAAAAAAAAAAAACAGATTTAGGTGTTGCTCTGTTTCGCTCAGGCTTTCCTTGTAGCCTAGGGAGTTGAAACGTTCGCAAATTTTGGTCCCTGAGCTGAAAGATAGGTATCCTTCAGTAGTAAATTCACTACTTTTAATCTGCCAGCCTTACTGGCTTTATCCGGAGTCATGGAAAAGGCGTCCGTATAAGCAGTCAGCTTTAAATACTGGCCCCTCTTGGAAATCATGCAAACATCGAAGCAGCAGAATTCGGGGACCATAAACACTATCAATACAGCACCTTTTTCAGACAAAGTGGAAAAGGAAACCTGCTTCGTGCTAGGAAAGAAACTCTGTTTTCCCAAAAATCATCCACCTTTACTTGCAGAGAACATATTCTTCCATTGTTTATAAAATTATGTTCAAGGAATGAAGGGCACAGATGGATTGAAGTCAATTCGCTTCTTGTAGAAATCTCCTTGTGAGTCTGCCCTGTGCTTCTGAGTAAGTTGCAAATTATTGCTGTTATTTACGGGTTACAGAACAGAACCCATAATTTAGCCCACTAAAGCCAGCTCGCAGGGGCAGTGCACCTATAACAGCGAAGGGAGGAAGGTGGGTTCTGGCAGCGACGGGAGCCTCCCCAGAGCTGTGGCGGAGTTACAGGGCGATCTGGAGGCAGAAGGGTACAGTAAGGGTACCTCTGCGACAGGCGGTACAGTAAGGGTACCCCTGTCCGGCACAGTAAGGGTGCCCGAGCCAAGGTCCGGGAGCCGAAGGAGGTTCTGGGAAGACCGCGACGGCGCCCCGTTAGTCCTTCGGGCGGTTGGAGGGCCTGACCAACCGGGGGTGTGCAACAACACGCTCCGCCCCCGTCAAAAGGGGCGGGAGTAGTAGACAGATCAGGTGATCCAAAGGATGATCTGAAAATATGTGCCGCACTGCCGGGCATCGACCCACCGTGCGTGCTGGCTCGCCAGGCGGGCGGAGCAGCGAGGGGCTGCTTGCCCTGGATCGCCCATAAGATAACCCACTTATCGTCATACTTATGTTGTATGAAATAAACCTGCAGCAGTTCTTCACCCACAATGAAAGTGTCAGTGTAATCTTTGGGTGACGTCTGTGCATGCGTGTTGTGTGGAGCGGATGACGGTGTGGTCACTATGCCGCTGCCCGCGTCCCACGCAGGGGGACATCAGCAGGGCAGCCTTCTAGTGGCCGCCCGTCGGAGCCTCCCCCCCCGCTCCACCTCGCTAGTGAGGCCACGCCTCGGGGAGGGGAGGCCCCCCAATGGGTTTGTCGTGGGGAGGCGTGCCCTAGGGTGGGCGAGGCTAGACCCCCTTTTTAGGCGCCTCACCCCCCCAGATCTTCCTCTGCTTCCTGCGCCGCTCCTCCTGGCCACGCGTATTCCCAACCTTTCCGCTTACCCTGCGCGGCGGAGGCTGCGCGCTATTGGAATGTTTTAATGTTTTTTCTTGCGTTGCAGGCGGAGTTACAGGGCGATCTGGAGGCAAAAGGGTACAGTAAGGGTACCTCTGCGACAGGCGGTACAGTAAGGGTACCCCTGTCCGGCACAGTAAGGGTGCCCCGGCCAAGGTCTGGGAGCCGAAGGAGGTTCTGGGAAGACCGCGACGGCGCCCCGTTAGTCCTTCGGGCGGTTGGGGGGCCTGACCAACCGGGGGTGTGCCACAACACGCTCCGCCCCCGTCAAAAGGGGCGGGAGTAGTAGACAGATCACGTGATCCAAAGGATGATCTGAAAATATGTGCCGCACTGCCGGGCATCGACCCACCGTGCGTGCTGGCTCGCCAGGCGGGCGGAGCAGCGAGGGGCTGCTTGCCCTGGATCGCCCGTAAGATAAACCACTTATCGTCATATTTATGTTGTATGAAATAAACCTGCAGCAGTTCTTCACCCACTTATGCTATTAACATTTTCTAGCCAGAATACGTGAGACCAAACGTCACCTTTTAGAAAAAGAAGTACAAGTTAATAAATCAAGGTTCAATCTTATTTACGTCATTCAAGCACGTGACAGCAAGGTTCCGCCCACAAGTGTTTGCCCTCCATTGTGAGTTGATCAAGGGCTTTGGCATGGCTGAAAACTAACAATTTAACCCCATGTGAGAAGGCACCCGTTTGTGGGGACAGTAAAGAGTGGCAGACTCTGAAAAAGGGGAATGTGTGAGGTGAACACAATGTGAGACAAGCATTTGCAATGCAATAGGTCTCGCATTTACGCAAGTTTGAGCTATTCACATTACAAATAACAATGCCTTTTATTTTTGTTTTCTTTTTTAAAACTTAAATAAAAGGCAGTGTCATTTACAATGCCAATAGCTTAAACTCGCGTAAATGCGAGACCTATTGCATTGCAAATGCTTGTTCTCAGATGCCCACCGCCGGCACTGCTGATTGCCGAAGGCCAAGGTTATCTAGGGACAAAGCTACAGAGGTGCAGCCAGTGCAGTGGCACCAACGCCCAGAGGGAAGGGGGACCGAGTCTGCCCTGTACCAGGAGCAGTTTACCTAAAGAGGCCGTCTGAACTGATTTTATTTTTATTCTAAGTGTCTCTTTGGAAGGTTGTGGAGCTGCACACTGTCACGGGCAAGAAAATCATCAATGATACAGTGAGAAAGGGAGATAGAATAACAAATTAAAAAATAATGGGGAGAATGGAGCGTTAGTGTATGCCGCTAAAGAAAAGTAGGAGAGAGCATGGGGTAAGGAAATCAGGAAGATGAAGAGATGCAGGTGTTAACAGAGAAACGCATGACAGAATGCAGGCAAGGCCACTGGAATTATGAGGAAGGGGAGGACCAAATTATGTGGTAGGGTTGACTGAATTATGTGGCAAGAAAAGGCAAAATATGTAGAATATTGTGGCACATTTTGTGACAGTATTAGCTCATTATTTTGCCATTTTTACACATGGTAAGCCTATCTGGGCAAAGGTTTCACCTCATTAGTAACCATTCGACTCCTACATACAGCAATAACCAATGGAAAGGTGACCAGCCAACCTTTGCAAAAGGTTTTCCACTGCGCTGCAACCCGTATTGCCTCTTTTTTAGTAACTTGTAATCAGATTGCACTAGAAAGAAGTTTTCGTTGTTAAAATCTGTAGATTATGCAGCAGATGGTGAAATATGTGGCAAACACATCAAATCCATAAGTATGTGGAAAACACAGCAGCCTCAAAATCACATAAATACCGTGGCCCTGAATATAGGCAGAAAAGGAGAGATAAAAGGAAGAGCACAGAGTGACTGAAAGGGGTACAGAGCTATGGAGAGATATTAGAAGAAAGGAGTGAATACATTGAGAAAGAGATATAGGAGATTATAGAGAAATGCAAGGAAGAATACAGAGACAGAGAGGACAGCAGATGAAACGGTTGAAAGATACCGGTAATAAGGAAAAATCGTTTTTTGGAGGTATACAAGGGAGTATGAAAAGGGAGGTACACAGGAGGGGTGGGGATAGAGATAAAGCAGAGGTGAAGTATGGACGAATAGGAGAAAGCGACGGGGAGGCAAGAGTGTGGAGAGAAATAGCAGAATTTAAAAATAATGAAAAGAATAGTTAGGGGGACAAACGCAGAGAGAAAAAGAGCAGATGTAGAGAGGTTGAAAGATGGAAACTAGCGAGATACAGAGGTAGAGAGGGGAGGAGACAGTGGTGATATACAAGAAAAGATTTAGAGCAAAGGGGAGAACTGTATCAGGGGGACATGAGCCTTGTGATACAGGGGAGAGAGGAGGAGAGCAAAAGATATAAAATAAATGCAGCTGAATACAGAGAAATGGGAGGCACAATAAAGAGAGGACAGGATTGGGGACTTTCTGGGAATGATGCAGGGGTACAGGGGAAGGAATAGATACGATAATAGTGCAGCAGGTTCAATGGCATCTAACCCCGGAGGTGTGCAGACCCCACTTCTCCATTATTTTTAACTTTCAAACACTCAGGTAGAGGGGTGCATTTTCTCAGCTTGCATCAGGGCACCTGGCACCCTTGAAGCGCCGCTGAGGCTGTCTATTCTTCATTCATCTATTGCAATGCACTCCGGCCCCATGCTTTCGCCTTTTCTCACTGTTTTTCCGTCTTTTTCTTCCAGCTTCTTTCTCTAGTTTTGGGTCAAAGTCTGAGGATGAAAAATAAGCCCCGGTCCCCTAAACTGATCGCTGGTGGGCACCGCCTGAAACCACTGGCTCAAATTAAGCAGTGGTTTCTGCAGATCCTCTATCCATGGAGAATGGGTGGCAGAAGAGGCTGGCAGGACGTTGCTAAGGAAGTAGTGTGTGTATCTGTGAGAAGGGTGGGGGCGCAGTGGGTGTGAGGGGGGCGCAGTGTGTATGAGAGGGGGAGGAGGTGCTGCTGTGCAGCTCTGTCTCAGTGGAGATATATATATAAACTCTCACAGACACACACACCGGCTCCCACTCGTCCTCAGCCGGCTCGAGGACACCTGATGGGGAGAGGATCCCGGCCGGGGATGGAGTTTGCTTCCCGCTGACTTTGTTGCTGGAGGTCTCCACGCCACGCCGACAGCATCCGATGACAGGTCTCTGGACCCGGAGAGGTGAGTGTTTAGAAGGAGGGTCTGGCCGTTGGGACAGTGGTGGGGGCTATTAAAAAACAACTGGGCGGGGGGGGGGGTGGAAACTGCGACTTCAGTTTTCAACTTTTAATATGGCAGGATTTGACCCTTCAATTGCACTGCAAAACTAGTGAGGACGGGAGAAGTCACGTGATAGGGCGTCCTAAGGGAGGGGTGGATCTTCACAAGGCTCATGACCCCTGTGAGGTACTCGGGGTCGGAAGCACCACTGGCAAGCAGGCATTGGAGATGAAGTTCATAGGTACAGCGGGGCGCTTAAGTAAGGCGAGGTGACCACAGAGACTGCGCGACAAAGGGGATAGGGCGCCCATGGGGATGAGACCCACTGTGGTTAGGGTTTCCTAGAGACTGGGAGAGGGTGCGACAGGGATACATTACTCAAGGGACTGGGAGACAACGTGGCTCTGATGGTCCAAAGATTCATTACAATAGGACTGATGTAGCCAAAGAGATAGGGAGACAGTGTGGTTTGTTAGGGCACATGCAGTGACTAGGAACACAGGGAATTACAATAGGTTGGTGGGGGTAATTTGCAAAGGCAGCAATTACTGACATACACAGTGACTAGGAAAACAAGCATTCGGCCGCGCGGCCGAAAACGAAAGTAATAGCGATCGCGATCAAAGCGAAAGCGATCGCAATCGCTTGGACGGGAGCGCTGTGTGGCAAGCACGCGAGTGGTGCGCGCGCAGCAGTGATTGGCGGCTGCGCGCGTGCACGTTCACGTGCACTGTAGCTTTAGGCCACGGCAGCACTTTGAAAAGCCCAGTTATAAAATGTCACTTCGAGCCTTTGGCTCGCGAGACCTAAAAAACCAATACAATTGTTTTCATATAACGAATCACGTCAGGGGGACATACATCAGGGCATATGGCCTTGGAGTTTGGTGGATGCATTGAGGCTGTCCCGTTCACTTTATTAAGAGTGCATTGATGTCACTGGCATTCTAAATATGGCGAAGGGACATTATCAACTTTTTAGTGGATGCCCCACTCCACCAGACACCGAATGAGGCCCCTTGTTTTGAATGTGAAAGGTACAGTAGGATCACGAAACAATCTGGCACACATTCAAACATTTGAATTCAAAGTGAATTCTGTTGTGCTTTGATGCATCAGTTTTAACAGAATCGATAAAGCCAGTAATAGATGGGGTTCAGATAAACGAAAAAATGCCAGCGGAGCGTGCACAGCTCCCAGGAGTATAACGTTCCGCCTGGGCGAATAGGCAGTGAATTGTAGGTGAACAAAATATTAGAGCCAGGGACCCAGGATTTGGGAAGATGTGCATCTTGGTAGATGAAGGAAACGGTTGTGTTCTCA
The DNA here is from genome assembly GCF_964204655.1 of Triturus cristatus. NCBI lineage: Eukaryota > Metazoa > Chordata > Amphibia > Caudata > Salamandridae > Triturus > Triturus cristatus. The sequence continues at coordinate 849,912,643 of NC_140581.1, forward strand.
TCGTGCTGTTGCTTATGTGTATGTACATATTAGTGTCTAACACGGTGATGTGCGTCATTCCACAAAGTAGGAGGAAAGAAACCAACTGGGTCCTCCATTTTGGAATGTTCAAAACATTTTCACAAATAACATTTTTGCATTTATTAAAGATGTATATTTCCCACTGGCAGTTTCTTCACGAGGCTGGAGGAGCGTCAACTCCCCCGCCCACTGCAAGCCACACAGGAAAACATAAAATGGTAGTGAAAAGATTTCATTGCCCTTTTATTTTTCCGATGTGCACAGTGGCAGCTGAGCGTCACCACACTGCACCGCAGCAGGAAACATGAAATGATGATAACTCGCTTTCTTATCTAAGGCAACGTTCTGGGCGGGGCTGCTCCAAAGACAGAGGAGCAGGGGGAGTGGTTTGCCCACTCCTAAGTGCACATGACTGTTTGGTCAGCCATATGGGCTGCCCAAAATGCGCACTTCCCATACTCTCCATGCAGGCTACATTGCAGCCTGCTTGGAGAATATGCCCAGGCTCCCATTTCCTGGCTGAGCGCTGATCCACGGCACTCAGACGAATCACAACGCTGCATTGCTGTGTTGTGATTGGCTATTGGGAGACTGGGAGCAAGGTGCTTCCTGCTGCTTCCTGTATTCTGCTGCAGGACTGGAGAAGGAAGAAAAGTAGGTGGCGGCCAGCTGGCCGTCACAGGTGTTTTAAAAAAAAAGTTTTTTTCACCCCCCACTTCCCTGCCCCGGCCTACCACCCGAGTCCAGTAGCAGCTGCTACTGGATGTGCGCATTGCATCAATCAGCCAACCCTGAGCCCAGAGACATGTGGGGCGTGCCCTCTGCTACCGTTTGGCAGCAGAGGACAGAAGCAGTGGCTGACTGCATGCTCCAAAGTGTGCTTGTCACTTTGACTCACTGTCTTGCAGCAGCCAAAGTGATATGCGCTCTTTGAAGTTCTCCACTCAGCTGTCTTAGACAGCTGGGTGGAGACCAAGCACAAGTCTCCAGGGCCTGCAGGAGCATCTAGCCAGCCCACTCCATCCAATTTGGGTGCTGCACGCATGCCGATTAACAACATGAGCCGTGTCTTGATTGGTTAAAGGATCTCGACTTCCACAGCAGATTCAGAAGTAGAACACCGAGGAGGACATGCAGCTGTGGGTAAGCACCTTTTATTTTATTTATTACGTTACTCTAGTTGTGTTTGTTCTACTTTTGGAGGAAGGGGTTGTTTTATTTTGGGCTTTTGGCCGGAGGAGGTATTTTATTTTGGGCTTTTGGAGGGAGGGGTGTGTTACACTGGGGTTTTAGAGGGAGGGGGTGTTTTATTTTGTTTTTTTTGGGTTGTGATGGGGTACTTCACTCGCCCCACCACTTTCAAAGGATTCCTGCTGACCCTGATATTTCCAAAGTTGTTTTTACTGATGAGCCAATAATGAAGTATGTAGGAGGGTCCACACTTTGTTTTTTTAATATATGTTTTTGTTGTATCCTAGCTTATGTATAGAACAGTTGCAGTGGGTTAACAAAGGCCCCTGCAGCCCCATAGTGCAGGGGGGCCTAGGAGTTCCAAGGGCCCCTTAGTACAGTACCCTGGCTTTAGAGCTCCTGACTGAGTCCGGAAGGGGTGCCTCTATGTAGTTTGCAGGGGGACTCCCTCAAGTTTCATTATGCAAGTGAACAATTATGGCAGATATGAAATGCTAAAGGTTTGGGGAAAATCTTACCATGTTTTTCTTTCATTTATAGATTCAGGCTGGTAGTGTGTCTTTGAGGTGTGTATGTCTTTGAGGTGTTAGAACACGGAAAACGCAATTGGTATGTTGCTCTTTAAGCTAGGTGAATTATTGTTCAGCAATAGTATTAGTAACAGTGTTTTTTTTGTGATGTAGGCATGTATTGGTGGTCTACATTTTTTGGCTCACACAGCCTCTTTGTGAGGTATTCAACACGTTTCTCCACGTTATTGTCATAAATATCATATTCACATCAGTTTCTTCCTGTTCTTAAACTCTATCCCAGGGACTTTTGCTGATTAGTTAATTTGATTGCCAGTTTTTGGCATGTAATATGAAACTAACGTCTGTGGATTTTCTATATAATTTTGTTTTCAATTTGTTGTTAATAATACACATAGCTAAATACACGCTGTGAATTCAGATAATGTGGGATATTAGAAGAATGTAAATGGTATTCTGGTTCATGTGGGCAATGTATTTGTGGATAAAGTCACAATTCCATCTCTGAATTATGAGAATATTTTTAATAACTCATCATTATTATATGGCATTGGGTGAGAATTCTTCACCACCACGGCAAATAACTCCTGATAGAACGTAATAAGGAAAATTAATACATTTAAGTAAAAAATATATATATATATATTTGATTAAAAAATATGAACCACCCTTCCCTAACTCCTCTTTAGCTTGGAGTGTCAAAATAACAGAAAAAATAAACCAGCTCTAAACCATATCATCTTTTTTAATTTTATTTCAAATAAATTTTTCATACTTAAATTATTATTTTTAATTCATTTATATGAATGACCATGTTAATTCCCAAACCCTGTTACAGTGTTGGATGTTTTTAACGTATTGCAAGCTTAGTTGGAAGTTATTTTTTATGTTAATATTATTTTATATTTTTACTTTAAGTTATCATTTGCATATAATTACATTAAAATGTAATTGAATAGCTAAACAATTAAATTATCTAAATTATAAAAAATAATTATTTTATCCTGAAATATTCTAACATTGAAAATACTTAAAAATGAATGTAAAATTAAAATATAGTTTATTTTAATTTATTTTGCATTTCTTGCTTTATAATGTTAGCTTCATTACCTGCCTCCATTGATTTATATGTAGGGTTTCTGGTTTTCAGGTAATACTAATTATAATTGATAAAACACCACCGGAGAGAACATTTGATTCTCAGTAGAAATTGGAAAACACCAGATTGAGACCCACATTTACTGCTTTTGTGCCCTCTGGTGTCAAAGCAGTACAAGGGCAGCCCCTAACTTTAAACACATTTCTGTAATAGGGTTTCCATTATGATTCACGTAGGCCATTGTAAGGTCCCTGGGCCTCTAGGACAGAACTCCACTCCTGTTGTGGGAGCAGGACTCACCTCATATGGCTTTTGATTACTGTTCACTGCACATTTCTGTCTATCGGCCAGCAGGTTTGCAGCAGAATTCTCAGTCCAGGGTAAATGGCAGCATCATGATATCATCCGCCTTCACTGATGTCATGATGGAGATTTGCTTTCAGAAAGTTCAGGTATCTGGCCTGTGGTAAAGATCACTGTGCACACAAATGCCTCCATAATTAATAGGCCCTCCAATAAAGCACTGTTCTCAACACTCCCTGTTCTTAGTTCCACATAGTGATGGTCTGAAAAGCACACATTTCCTCTTTGAGAAATCAGAGGCAATATCATCAACATATTTGGTGCCCACGTGCAGGGCCAAAAGTTTTTTTTTGTAATTCTTAAGACAAAAAACCAGAAGAATGTGACACTGGTTGGCACTAACAGCACTGAGAACTTCACAATATGAATCCCGCGCGATATGTAGAAAATCTTCATCATTGTATCTCTTTGATATTTGTCTGAAGAAGAGAGTTGCAGGAATGGATGTTAAATGCACTCCAATGATTTGTACCTTTTATCTGCTGAAATAGAATCTATATGAGGTGTAAAAATATCTCCATCCATGCACACCCTTCAAACTGGGTGGGAGTGGACTGCTGGAAAGAGGAGTGTTCTGGGAACTGAGATAGGCATGGTAGTGATAGAAATAATGAAACATTACGTATATCCAAGGAAAGGTTATAAAGAAGATCATCAGGGGCAAGAAAGAAGGAAGGTAGAATTGACAATAGGAATGAACGTAGGAAGGAAGCACTAGAAAAACACCATTCTTGTGATTTTGTACAGAACAAAAAAGAGTAAACTCTGATAACCAATGATTTGTAAATTTTTTAAAAACATTGGAAAGCACTGAAAAAAACACCAGAATTTACAACAAATAGAAAACGAAAACAGGAATGCCTGTTATAATGAGAGTGTGTTGCAGTACCAGCGATTGGCCATGTGTGGTGCTTGAATTACTCCAGGGCTTGGCTGGAATACATTTAAGACTGCATTGCCAGTCATACTACTGCAGTATATATAGGTGTGTATTTTGTGAGATAAAATTGTGTAACTTGTGGGTGTGTTTTTGTATTGGCCTTCCTTGCCTAATACCCCTCATTTAATATCTCTAACCCCACCCATATATTAGTAATTATTCCCAATCCCCCCACTCTGCCATGTCCTTCCCACATTTCCTACTGAAATGTATACCTCCATGCGCGAAGATCTCCGTATTCACAGGGGTAATCTCCATACAGAAAAGATAGGCGATATAGAGGAAAAGAACTCCAGTGGGAGGTTTGTGAAATATAAATGTACTTTGCATACTACAAAATGGATTTTGTGAATACTGCCCAGTGTGTGTGAGTGTGTACGTAGCTTACAACTAGTGCTAGATTGTAAGGGTCATCTTCAGAACAGCGTGGCTTTTTAATCCATTAACACTTTGGATTCTTGCACTTCCTATAACAGATATTGGACCAAAAGTCCCAAAACGTTTGCAAGGTGTGTCTGAGGTTGACCCTCATGGCAAGAAGCCATGTGAAATCTATGAGTGTGGTAACAATGTAAGTGTGTAGCCAACAATCTTATTTTCTGATGTACTTTGTAAACTCTGAGAAATGTGTACTGCTGAGGTACTACATTACTATATAACTCAGGCATACTGAACATTGATCAAATTTAAATATTCCTGTGACATTGTGAGAACTGGGCACTGTCAATTCCTGTTTGGCCAGCCACAGGGCAAGCAGGGATCCTGGCCACAGCCTTGGGGGCTGGGGATGTTGGCCCCTAATGTTGCGGGGTCTGTCTTCATAAGGCTCTGCAAATTGGGACAAGTACAAGCCCTTAAGTACATGACTCGGTTGTGGCAATAGTGAGCAGTCACAGGCTTCTCAAGAAGTTTAGTGTGGGTTCACAACAGGCTCAGCACTAAATAAATACCCAACAGTGAATAATGTGATTGTCCAGCCAAGTTTTGAAAAGAAAAGTACTTTATTACACAGTAATACTCTATACTATACACTAAAACAAAAAGTATAAGATTTGTGAAGTATGGGTGTCAGTCTATTACTTTCAGGTGAGAATATCCCCCGTCTGCCTCCTTCCACCTCCCTTACTCTTAGGCTGCTCTGGTGTGGATATCAGTGCAGGCGCAGGCCTTCTCCCTTTCAGGTTAATAGTTTTATGCACCCAGTCGCCCAGTCTCTCATCCTCAGTTTGATTCTGTGGTAGGTCTCTTGCCGGCCTCCCGCACTTCAGTCCATGTTCTTTCCTTGATAGGTGCATAGACCATGGTAAGGCCTGGCATCTGTTCAGCTCCTGGCTGTCCGACGTTAGTTGCACAACAATGTTCTGGCTGCAGCGGCGGTGGGCAGCTGTCTTCAGGTGGTGGCCTTCTTCTGGGCATGCAGAATCAGCCACGGGAAGGCCCATGGGTCACCATCAGGCCTCCTTCCTCTGGACAGGGTGAGTCTTTGGTTCAGCAGCTTCGGCCTCCATGGGTTGAAGCATCAATGCAGTCCTCCAGGCGCAGAGGCGCAGCCTGTCAGTTGCCAGCCGGGTGGCTTCGATATGTGGGGCATTGGTGTCTTTGATTAGTTGGGTCAATTAGGTGTGCTTCTGGGATAGTGCTCTGGACAGCTTTTTAGTCACTCAGAAAAATATCACTTTGAGCAAGTGTAACAACTTGATAGGTTTTTCTTCATTGGTTCAGACCGCTTGGGCACACTCAAACAAATGCCATGTCTCCGATGGCAGGGTCAAGAGGGGGGAGATCCCCTTCAACATATTTTGGCAACGCCGCCAATCCTCGGCCTTGACGATAGTGACTGACTCTGACCCAGGAGCATTCCAGTTATACTCTTCACAAGTCTATATTGGATGGGCCTACAACACCGGAGCTTGCTGTTCTTATACAGTCCAGTCATTAACTCTTCCTGCAAGCATGGCTTACTCCTTTGCTCTTCCTCCAGGCAGGACTCTCATGCATTCCAGGACAAAGAAACAGCTCTTCCTCTAGATCAGACTCCAGGTGATGTCCCCTCACCTCTGGGAAGTTGGTTGTCAGGCAGACAGTGGGTCTAGTTGCTCACATGGGCATCTGCAGAGGGGGTTAAGGGGGGGTGCTTGCCTCCCCCAATCACTTGGGGCAGTGGAGACTCTAGGGGCACAGACAGTGCAGCGTAAGACTACGGCTGCAACCCGCCGTAGTGTTACGCTACACTAGTCTAGTTACGGGTGGCGCCATTGGCTAAAAACAGTTCAGACGCAGGCAATTACTGAGTGGTAGGAGTAGCCTCACTGTCATTGGTAGCTGAACGCTATGCTACCGACGAAACTCTCAGTAGCGTAGCACTCAGCTAACAATGACAGTCCGACCTCAGCCCGCTGTCCGCCATTGCAGTCCTGGAGGCAGCACTGTCATTGGTAGCTGAGCGTGACCAATGATGGCTGACTCACCGTGATGTGCCTCCCGAGTTGGACCAATCATGGTCTGACCTGCCTCAGCCCCAACCTCCATCATATTGTGCACTGCACAGGCTCAAATCAGAAAGACAGGGAGTTCAAGAGAGAATCAGCGTCTGTGTCATGCACAGCGCTGCAGCACAGGCCGCCGTTCACTTCACTCACTAGCTCTGGCTCATAGGCACTTTTTAGCCCAACCAACCTTCTGCATGCAATCCTCCTGGCAGCTGTCATAGTTTGCTGCCTCAGGCATTTGTTGGGCTTGGGCAGTTATAGAAAAATAGGGGAAAGAAAAAAAACAGGTGGAGAGGAAGAAAGAACATCAATAAACAAGGCAAAAGCAGGAAAAAGCACTCAGAAAATGTAGGAGAGGAAGGAAAAAGAAGTAAAAAAACAAGGCAAAATCAGGATAAATGGTTGAGAGAAAGGAGAAAGCAGTAAAAAATGTGAAAAAAGCAGGAGAAAACACTCAAAAACGGAAGAAGCAGATGAAAAATTAGGCAAATGCATGAGAAAGAACTCAGAAAAATAGGCGAGAAGAAGGGGAAAGGAGTGAAAAATGTGGCAAAAGCAGGAGTAAGCACTCAGAAAAATGGGCGAGAGGAAGGAGAAAGCAGTAAAGAAACAAGGCAAAAGCAAGAGAAAGCAGTGGGTTTATATTTTGTGCCACCATGATATATGATTTTCTGTGGTGGGGTTATACCTGGTGATGAGGGATTATATATGGTGAAAGATGTGTATGCCATCCAGTGCCAAGTAAAGTGCTGTGGGTTTTAAGCGGGTGCTGTGGCAAGTGTTTTGGGTGCAATCTGGTGCTCTCGGTACAATTTAGTTCTGCTGTGGCAACTGTTGTGCGTGCAGTCTGGCGCTGTGGCAATATGTGTGTCAGTGTGGGTACATATGCCCACACACATACTCTGTTCCTGTTTCAAGTTTATATTACTACATACAGATCTGTATGTATTAAAAAAAATAGTGCATTGTAGGTGGGTCTGATGTTCACAAATCTCATCTTACCCATTTAACTATGCTTTATGCAAGGAAAGCTTGGTTCCCTCTGCAGGAGAAATTTAAAAAGAATTTCCAACTTCCTGCAGCTCATCTACAACACACAATGTATTCAATACAGCCAGCCTGGTGAAGAGCAGGGTATTTAATGACCTCATTTCTTTTTAGAAATGGATAGTCACAAATGTTTTTCAAAAATGAAAATTGGATAATTTAGAATCTGATTTTAAGGAAGCAAGGAAAGAATCTAGACATGGTGAACAGGAGGCGGAAGAACTAAGTACAAGGAGTTCTGCAGATCCTGTTTCAGCTCCAACACAATGTAGCCATCATGTTGATGCTCCTGTAAATGATATTGGATTGCATTTTAATTCATCAAAAAACAAAAAGATGATTTTAAATACAATCTTCTAATAAATATGTTTACCCATCAGAAAAGTATGGCTTCAAGAAGGTTTCAGGTGGACCACGCTGTTTTCATCATGTGTGAATTAATCTATCCTCACTATGGCTTAGCTACTCTCCACAACTGAAAGGTGCGAATTGCAATTATTGCACGGTTTTCCTACAACCAGTTCATCATGGGACACAAGGATCATTCATAACTATGCCTTTCACTAGATATAAAGACTTCCATGAAAGTGCACGCAACCATGTTTTATCGTCTTGGCATAAAAACGCACAAGTGAATGCAACTCACTTTTTGTCGATCAGAATGAAACCAGAAACAAGTATTGCTTGCCAAATAGACAGTGCTGTGAAAAGGCATGTTGAAGAAAATCAGAAAAACGTATTTCCAATTTTGCCTAATATCGTGTTTTGTGGCACACATGACATTGCTTTACATGGGGAAAAAAGTACAACTGGAAACGTGCAAAGTCTATACCAATTTTGCAATCAAGCAGGAGATGGTATCCCAAAGAACCATCTGGAAAATGCACCAGTTAATACACGTTATACATCAGTTCTAGTTGAATATCAATTGATTATTTTATGTGAAGAAACATTAAGTGAAGATCTAGTATCCTTAGATAATGTGTCGAAATGGATTTCCAATCATTGCTGATGAAAGTGCTGAAATATCCAGAAAAAAACAAATGTCACTTGAAATATGTTTTGTAGATACAAGTAGCACTGTAGCTGTCATCAGAGAAGAATTCCTTGGATTTGCAACCTTAGAAGAAATGGATGCTTTCTCAATTGCAAATATGATCATGGATACATGTTCTAAATTTGGAAAAACTCCATGGCCAAGGATATGATGAATGCTCTACAATGGCAGGAAAGGAAGGTGGTGTTCAAGCCATCATAAAGAGAAAATATCCTAAAGCTGCTTTTGCTCACTGTGCTGCACCTAAAATTAATTTGGTTATTAATAACCTTAATGCTGTTCCTGGCATACAGAATTCTATTGGCACCGTGAAAGCCATAATCAAGTTCTTCCGTGAGAGTCCAAAAAGAAATCTCTTATTCCCAATGTGTCATTGCTGAGTGAAACACGATGGACAGAAAAATACAAGAGCATTCAAATTTTTAGTTCAAACTTTGAAGAGATTTTTAAGCAATTAAGCTTACTGGTTACTACACCATCAGGGAAAACACATCAGGATGCATATCAATTGCAATGTTCCTCAAGCACAACAAGCTTTGTCTTTTGCTTGTCCCTATTTTCCGATTACTCATCAAGTTGGAGTCTGTAAGCCAGGCTCTACAAGTGGTTCAGCTTGATATCCCCGAGGTGTGTAATAACGTGCAAGACCCTCTGACTGTGTTCCGTGATCACAGACAAAAAGCACAAGAGCAATTTAAGGATTTTTTTTTTCAAATGTTCAAACAATGGCTGAAAAATTGAACATCGAATTTTGTGTTCTCAGACAGTGTGGCCAGGAAATATTTAGTTCCAATTTTGGTTTCTCTTGTGTGGAAGTGTACTATCGGCAGTCTATCTATGTTTCATACATGGACTCTTTCATCACATCATTAGAAAGCTGGTTTGGCAATGAAAACAAGAACAATTTGAGTCTGTTCTGACTTTACCCAAAACATTTGGAAAAAAAATGACACTTGATTAATACAAATCCCATTTTGCAAACATCAGAGAAAATTTACGATATTGAAAACCTGGAAGTCGAAGCAGTTGCATGGTTTTAATCTGGTCAACGAAAGATGAGCAGTTTTACAATGGATTTCTGGATTTGCTAATCCACATCGATTTAATTCCATCAGTTCAGCAAGTAATTCTCATTGCTCTCACATTACCAGTGACCACTTGTACAGTGAAAAGGTCTTTTAGCACAATGAGAAGGGTGAAAACCTGTTTGAGGTCGACAATGGCAGATGATTGCCTATCGGGTTTATGCATTATGAGCATACATTGAGCAAAAATTGATGAAAACAAACAACAGCTGATTGAAAAAGTAATTGATACATTTGCACAAGACTACATACATTTACAGTTCCTTTTTGGAGATCACTAACCAGTGAACAGAAACTGTATAAAACTACTCATTGAAAAATTAGATTCTTAAATTTCAGCAAGAGTGTAGATGTTTGCAGTTCATAACCTGCAACAGTTATTCAGTTGTAATTTTATTTAAGATAATATATTTGATTTTATGTATTTTAATATATTTAAGTGAATACATTTTCAAAAGAAATACATTTGTCATATATTTTAATTGTCATTTGTTTGTGTACATTAACACCAAATGCAGAGTCTACATGTTTTTTTAATAATTCAGTTATAGTGTCTTAATCATGTGTGTATGAATAATGTGGTTCATTCAATAGTGGTGACATAAAACAGATTAGAAAATTCTAATCGGACAATGGCAGCTTGATCCTTCTATTAAGCTTTTGCATCAGGTTTCACAACTCTTTGCATGCCAGGAGCCACTCCTGCCTGCAGCTCTGCTTTTGTCTTTAGTAACTGCTAGAAAGTTTGATATCTACCAAAGGCCACAAAAGAAAGAGATGTCTGTGCCACAACAACCCTATGGTGTAAGGGAACATATGTGGCCTGCTTTCTGCTCACCATGGCTCCTCCTGTGCTAAAGTGTTTCTTGTGCCCCATCTGGCACACATCATGTAGGAGGATGGTTGATGTTAAAGTTTTGCCCCCTCACCCTCCCTGAAAAATTTCTGCGGATGCCCATGGCTGCCCAGAAGTTCTCTGGGTTCTCTATGGAGCAACCCCTCCTTGGTCAAAGTGAACCAGGAACTGGAGCATCGAGTGGATCAACAGCTCTCACTTTAATATAGGGATTTCCGACACTGAATGTGTATTCTCTGCATATTCAGAACTGATTTGGGTGGGTTCTCCTTTCATGTGTCCTTTTCAGGCTGTCTTCCAGACTCAGCCTTAGTCTACATCGATGCTCTTCACAGCATGGTTGTCTCCAGGCTGGAGTACCCACATAAGAGTCACAAACAGTTGCACCTGACAGCGATCGGGAAAAGAGAGAAAAAGCTGACTCCCTGCTAAAGGCTATGACAAAAGAAACTGCAGCCCCTTCCTTTACCTTTACCATCCACCAACTGAAAGTTTCAGCAGAGATCCGGATATACTTTGGAGTTCAGAGTTCAAGTATTGGCTGGTCTGCTCAGAGTCTCTTCCTTGCATGGTTGAAAATATATCTGTTGTTGAAATGGATGGCAGTAACATCTGCTATTACAGGTCTATAAACACACAGGATAATGTGCTCTATAATCAATCATTATTAGTGTCACACCAGCATAATGGTATTCTGCTGATGACGTGAGTTAAGTACATGGCAACATAGGGTTAATATGGACTTACGAACAAAGTTCATGCTTGTATGTATGTGGTATTTCTATAGTGGTAACCCAGTCAAAAGGCAGCAGAATGTTGTACATGATCAAAGTCTAGCATAAAACCAACAAGTGATATGTGAGGTAGCTTGTTTGTGGACGTTTGATGCATTGTGACATATTGTTCTTTGAAGAGGAACATTTTTAACTCTTTCCTATATTAGAGAAGCATTTGGGGTGGTCCTAATGGGATATGGGGATGTTGTTCCAGATCATGGGTGCATTGATGGAAATGCTGCCTTATTTTACACTTCTCTGTCTACAGTCTAAGGGTTTTGTTTCTGGGGGTGTGGTTTGTTGGGAACCACCAGAGATGGTAAACGTGTATGTAACATAAACGGGGGTGCTGGTTGTGATGGCTTTATAAATGATGCAGTTGGTTTTGTAGATGGTATGGGCTGGCAAGGGGAGTCAATGGAGTTCCATTAGACTGGGATGATGTGATCATATTTCTTAAGGCCCTGGTTGAGACATGCTGCAGTAAGTAGTATGCCCTTAAGGGGTGTCAGTGTACCACCATCCCAGAAGCAAGAGTATGAGGGGCTTGAAGATCAGTTCTGATGTTGCTTTCTTGAAGAAACAGTTTCACTTCCTTTAAAAGAGAGAGTTGCTACCATGCTGTCTTTGTTTTTTGTCAGTGTGTTTCTCACGGGTGAGGTTGGTGTCCAGAGTGAATCGAAGTCAATTGGCATTTAGAGAAAGTTGGGGTTCGAAGCCTGCCATTGAGTCTTGTTCTTCTCAAATAATAGGAATTCTGTGTTGGTTGGGCTGAGCTTAAGATAGGGGCTGAGCCTACAGGTCTGAATAATGTGCAGGTAGTGTCTAAGATGAAGGGTGTCTGAAGTAAAGGAGACATTGAGGTAGAGATATTGGAGATATTTAGTGCTGATAAGGAACACTCCACCACCAGAAATGGGCATTACAGTAACAGACTATCCAATTCCGTTATTTAATCTGCTACCATTGTCACTGATGCTTTGTACCATTTTTAAATTTCTCACACCCCTTGTTAAAGTCACAAACCTATTCAGTTTTGCCCAATGTTGATATCCAAGTGTACTTTAAAATACAACATTGAGCACATATTTCCCTAAAACTAAAATTATCCATCAATCTGTCTGTACATTTTTTCTAATTTTAACAAATGTTACTGCATATGTGTGTATTAAAATTAAGTGTTTCCTTATTATTTTTTTAAAAGACCCTGGCAAGAGCCACCAATGTTGCCTTTTAATTTGGTGCATAATTGACAAATGACACTGGTCTGGTGTACTTTGAGATTCAAAATTTGCCTCTAGTTTTCTCATACATTATCTGGGTGAGAACCAACATACTGAATGCAATGTTATGCTTTAAAGCACGTCCAGTTTTGCACAATGTTACTGGTCCACAGTACCGCTAAATTGATATTTTGCTGCATATTTAATCTGCGAAACTTATTTGGGGGAGAACCTGCGAACCCTCTTGAAAAATTGTTCAAAAATTCTGTACAGCTCTGACCATTATTACTTATGAACTGTACTGTGAAGTTCACCTGTTGCCACATATTTCTTATCGAGGAACCAACACACTCTCTGGTTGTAATGGCACCTTTAAGGGGCTACACAGTAAAAAGCACTCAGGTTGTCTTAAAACCCAATCTTGCATCAACAATCACCAAAAATAAATAAAAGTTATTTTTGTCTAATGATGTCTGGTTGGGTTGTTAAACCTGTAACGACATCATTCACTGATGGTCATTTTAAATCATGTTTCCATCAGTGTCACTGGTGGCTCGGTGTGATTTAAAATGCACAATTTGACCCCATTTAAACAAATGCACCAGCAGGTAGTGCTCAAACAGTGTGCCACAAGACTTGACTTGGAATTTGTGAGTATCGGGCAATCTTTTTAGGGCCTGGTGTATATCATATCCCAGTCTGACACTGTTGTCTTCATGGAAATCTACCCATACTTTGTGGAAGCACCTTTGGCAGCAATTACTGCTGACTATTCGGAAAAGGTCAACTTTGTATTTCTATCTAAAAATATTGAAACTGTATCAAACTCATTCAACTTTCGAATCATACTGAACATTTCTGATTGCATTTGGGTTTGAACTCTGACTGAGTCATCAATAATATTTACATTTTTGTTCATAAGCCTTTCCAAAGCAACTCTGGCTGTGTGCTTAGGGTCATTGATATGCTAAAAAGTTGGGCCACCCCTGTTTTAACAGAATTACCTCAAATATATTTTTATTCTTTGATCTATTCATATTCCTCATCACAAAGACAAAAGCTGGATACTATGTGAATGAATTCATGGCCATGAATACGAGGCAACCACTATCAATGGTGCTCTGTGAATGAATTCCCCTTAACCCCTACCCTTAGTCCCTTACCCCTTGCACCCTTGACCTGTACTTTATCCACTTACCCTTATCCTTTTACTTTAACCCGTTACTCCCCTTACCTTTAGTGTTAACCCTACGTAAACGCTTAGCCTTACCCTTAACACTTAACCCACTGCACCTTATCCCTAACCTGCTGCCCTTATGCACTTACCCTTATTCTCTTTTTGCCTCTTCCCGCATCCCTTACCCTTAAACTTGCACTTTTGTCCCTTTCACCTCATCCTTAGCCCCTTAGCCTCTACCCTTGATTAAACCATACCTTTAATTCCCGTATCCCCTTACCCATAACCTCTTATCATTATACTTCCTCAGCCATCAGGCCTTTATCCACCTCACCTTTACCATTTCCCCTACCTTCTGCCTTATCTCATCTTTATCGCCTTATTTATTTATTTGGAGAGTTTTATATAGCGCTGGCTAGACCCGGAGGTATCAGAGAGCTTTACATGAGGATCAGTGTGTTACAGGTTGCATAAGTTACATCAGTTACAATTACAAGTATAGGCATAGGAGAGACATGAGAATACATAATAAAAAAGTTATTAGCGCATTGCATAGCCAAGACTAACGTCTTAAGGGTAATGGAAGGAAGAGGTGGAGAGGAAAAACGGGGGGAAAGGAAAGTAGATAGAGTAAGGCAGACCAGAAGGGGGAAAGTACTTCATGAGGAATAAAGCATTTAAAGCAGTCAATGTGAAAGATAGACACAGCCGTGAGGAAGCGTTTGAAACAATGTCCGAAGTCCGGCTGGGTAGGTGACACCGAGGGGATGAGCCATAGCCAGAATCCTCTATAGCTGCATAGGACAGCTCCACCGGGCAACGGCCAATGGTTCTCGGGCTCCGCTGAATGCTAGCACTGGCTAGACCCAGAGGTATCAGAGCGCATTAAAAACAAGAAAATTATTACAGCAGAACAGTGATTACAAAGATTACAATTAGTTTCTGGAGCAAAAAAACAACCGCATGTTGCCAAAAAGACATCTGATGAAATAGAGCACAAGATAAAATACTTCTGTTTCTAGAGCAACAGAAAAGATGGAAAACAAGAACAAAGAGCAAAGCTGGAGAAGGTGGAAAGAAAAGGGCAAGGGTACGTATCAAGCCAGGAAAATCGGGCCTGGAGAAGAGATTCTTAAGTGGATGCCAAAACTAAGAGTAAGCAAGTCGGACCACACAGGAGAGGGTCCAGGTATAGGTAACAATCTAATCCGGTCTACAAAGCTGGGACGGGCAAGGGTAGGGGAGGAAAGGGCTGCCTAGCCAAGTCCAACCAGAAGAAAGAAGTATAGCAGGCTCCGATGGGTCAATGAAGGGCGCAGGTCGCTCCGGTGGCAACGGGCATCGTGGGGATAGTCGAAACCGCAAGATGGAGGAACCAGTGACACGGACCCAGAGAGCTAGGCAAACAACATGGCAGGAATTAAGGGTAAACAAAAAATCAGACCAAGAAAATCCGATATAGACTCAACCAACCCCAAAGCTAAAGCTGCATGGGGAAAGTAGCAGATGGGTCTGAAAGTAGGTAAGGTTGAAGGTCGCCGATCTCTCCCAGGAAATCCAAGGCAGGGGAGACAGCGCACAATCAGAAGGAGGCAGCTGCAGGGTCACGAGGACGAGCAACTCCGCAAAAAAGGAAAGCAAGCTCGAAACCCTAAACAAGGCAGCACAGGCAGGGGCTGGCCGGGCATTGGAGAACCGTGGTCCTTCATCACCGGTGTCGCTGCAGGGGGGGACTCTCTTGTCTTAGAATTTGGCAGGATGCCCTAGCGGGCGAAGGAGGGGCCTCCCATTGGCCACAGTGCCGCAGCTTGCGCAGTGTTGTCCGCCCTCTACTCCTTACCTCATCAGCCCCTCTCCCACTGACGCCGACATTTTGGGATTCTTGCGGCCACGGTCTGCCCCTTTCATCTGCCATCACCATCACGGGGGAAAGCCATTCAAGTATTTTGGCCAGACTCACTAGAAGGCAGGAGTGATAGATCTCTGCATATACCAGCGCCGCCGCTCCGGTGATGCTGCCAGCCAGATTATTTTACTGCTAGGCTTCTTCACACCGCAGGGGACGCCATCTTGTCTTTTCACCCAGGTTCAGCTGGCGCGGTCAAGACCACTGGTTCTGGCGCATTCATCACTCCTCCATGAGCGAACACAGCCACCATAAGGGCACTCCAAGGCTGGCAGTCATGACTAGAGCTAGCGGCCCTTCGCTACAAGGGTAGCCGATCTCCAGAGCGCTCCGAGCCGAACACTGGGGTTAGCAGCCTGGGCCGATATCAGTCTAAGCCCCAACAACGGGTCCAAACCTCGGGGAAGGAAGAAAGGCAAGGGCGGAAACAATCTCCTCTGCTAGGCAATATACCCTTACCCCTTACCTAAAACCCCTTACTCTTAAATCTACCTCGTACCTCTTTAATCCACCACCATACACTCCCAGTCCGTTTATTTAATTCTTGTGAGTTCCTTTGCGTCAATGCTTTCTCCCTTTACCACTATTTTCTCTTCCTCTTTCTTTCCCCCTTGTGTTCTTTCTCTCTCTTGCTCTGGTCGAAAGTTTGATCAGTGAAAATAAGTGCTGGTCCCCAAAAATAAGTGCAGCTGGGCCCCACCTGCAACCAATCGCTCAAATTTGTTTTTTTCCCCCCATTTTCTTTATTGTGTGTCTCTACATACACATCTGTTCAGCCAGTGCATTAAATATACACATGGAATAGACATTTTAATCAAACACTCTACAAAACAACATGTACGACAAAGTGTAGGCCACGCATCAGCTTATTTCTGTGCACTTCCGTGCACCTCCTATGATACTAACATTTGCAAGAACTGGTATAATGAAAAATTATATAGGTCGAGCACAAAGCAGCAGGTAAAGACGTATCTCCGGGGCCACAGAGAGGTTGTGTACTGAAGCTTACTTAGCAACAGTTCTAAGTTGCGACAGCGGATGATCCATGACAACCACAGCTTGTTCATCTCGATGTAATTGCTGGTGCGGGACTAACAACAAGACAATATGATTCTAGCAGCTTCTTTCTCAGTCATCCGGACTGGACAGATGGCCAGATCCATGCACAATCTTGGGGTGACATACTCATTCTACTTATTATTAATAGTACTGACCATGCTCCAGGCCTTTGATTTCTTTAATAGCCATTTGTACCGTTCTGCGTCTTTCTCCCAGAGGTTTTAAGCGTCTGAAATGCACACCCAACTAGTGAGAACCAACAGGCTCTGTTGGTGGTGTCCTTTAATCATACAAACACCTGCAATTTAATGTTAATTCAATTTGAGTGTGATTTTGAAGATGATTGGTATGGGGGTGGGGGAATCAGTTATCAGTTTTTATTTTTATTTCATTTTCTAAAACTTTGTGTAATTTATTGATTCACTTGGTAGTTTTGGGGTGGGATGTGGAGATAAAAGTGTAAAATTGTTTAATTGCATTTAAATTAGAAGTTACAAGGCTACAAATGCTAACTTGGTAAGCTCCATATACGAAGAAAGTTCTAAATCCTCTATTTGAGCTGTTTTTATACATTTATGTTGTGCAAAAGAGTTGGGCATTGGGCCCCAACTGCCTTCCCATATGGCAGCATCATAAATCCTCTGTGGGACTGAAAGTTTTGATCTGAACACAAGCTGTAGGAAAGTGGGTTTCTGTTGCAGTAACCCCCCCCAATTTTTGCCAGACTACTGATGCACTTTCACTTGGTGTGCCCTGGGTCCCTGCCAATCAGGTTCCCAGGGCCTGTGTTCTTTCCCCAAAACTAACCCAATTGGCATCTCTGGCCACAGGTCAGCCCCTGGTAAAGGGTACCACAGGTACCCAGGACACTGTGACCAGGGAAGACATCTAAGGGCTGCAGCACTTATTATGCCACCCTTAAAGGCCCTGTACCTTTTTACACACACACACACACACACACACACACACACACACACACACACACACACACACACACACACGCACACACACACACACACGCATGCATGCACGCGCACACACACACACACACACACACACACACACACACACACACACACACACACACACACACACACACACACACACACACACACACACACACACACCCTTTGCAGGCTGTGTGTTTTGGTGCAGAACAAAGTGAAGAGTCAACATAGCACACATCCCTGTGTGCCATGCCTACAACCCACTGCCCTGGCATAGATCACTCACCCCTCAAGCTGGGTGCCCTATGCCAATGGTGAGGCTACAGGCACATGAACCCTGTACCCTTACAGTGTCTAAGTCCATTCTTAGATATTGTAAATGCAGTGCTGCCATTAAGAGTACATGGTGCTGGTAGCTTGTCATTATGAACTCCACAGCACCATAATGGCTACACTGAAAACTGAGAAGTTTGGTATCAAACTTCTTAGCACATTAAACCCACACTGATGCCAGTGTGGGATGTAATGAAAAATGCACACAGAGGGCATCTTAGAGACACCCCCTGAAAAACAACCAGCCTCTGGTGGGTTCCCTGACTGGTACACACCAGCCTGACACCACAAGACATGTTTCTGGACCCCTTGGGTGGGAGCCTTCGCTCCCTGAGCCCAGAAACAAAGCCTTTCCTGGGCAGAGGTGTTCACACCTCCCCAGGCCAGAAAGAGTCATCTGGGGCAGGGGAGCTTCGAAAGCCTAGCGGCCTTTGTAATGCGACCCCCAGCCTCTCCTGCTATCAGGAGCAGGCCCCCTTCCTGTCTCCCCTCCTTTTCAGCTGGAAGACAGGCGGGAAAAACTAGCCAGACTAGCCAGACTAGAACGTGTGCCCACCTCTGCCAACCCCACCCCTCGGGTGTGGGAGGCGAGGTGAAGCCCACTCTTCAGTGCCCCCATCTTGCAAATGGCAGGCATTCCCCAATCAGTATAAGGGATTGTGCTCACTCCCCCACGTGGGGTGAGCACACCAAGGGTGTAATCACCCTAAGGTCAGTAGCCCATTGTCTACTGACCTCGAGACCCCTAAAACACCCCCTAAATACAGTATTTAGGGGCCAGCCCTGAGCCAAGAAAGCTGATTCCCGCAACCTAAAAAGATAAAGGACTAAATAAGACGCCCAGCAGAGAAGACTTCAGAGAACAACTGACTTGGCCCCAGATCTACCAGCCCGTCTGCAGTTTCCAGAGATCCTGCGACAAAAATCACCTTGTCCTGCAGGCAGCGACCTCCAGAACCCCTGGGAGGACTGACAGCCTTCAAGAATGACCGTATCTCCTGTGAACAGCAGCTCTGTTCAGAAGAAACACCAAAGAAAGACTCTGACCCTGCTGAGGAAAAAGAAACCCGACGCCAGGAACCACCACTGCACCCGTCTCCTACGGTCTGAGTTCGAGTGGCTCACTAGTCCCAGCGAGGTCCCCCAGCACTCCAGAGTCCGAGTCCACCGTGGGTTGACCCCTCCAGGACTCCCCGACGTCGCCTGCAGCCTCTGCACAGAGCCCCCCGCAATCCCGAGTGACCCTGTAAGGTGAAATCTGACCTTAAAAGACACCCCTGCATCCAGCCGCCCTGTGCCCTGTAAGAAAGAACCTGAGGTGCACCTACGTCCCAGAGCCCTCCAACTTACCTGCTCAGCTGTTGGTTTCTCCCGGATGTCTTCATGGACCGAGCCTGCAGCTGAAAACCAAATCCCCATTGAAAACAACAGGGCACCCAATGCCAAAACCCCACCCTGCACCCAGCGGGTGCACTGTGGTGCCGATCACAATCCGGTAAAAACCGGGTACGAACCGTCGGACGGAGCATATTCTCCGTCCGACGCGTACCCGGTCGTCAAAATATACAAACATGGAATTACGATTCGCACGGGTACACCATTACCGTACGAATCGTAAAAAAGACCGACCGAACAAAAAACACCTACCAATGCGATCCGGGAAAGCGCCGACCTGACGTCGGGACGCACGCAGCCAGCCATTCACGACCCAGGAATCACGATTCGCACCGACGTCACCCCGCACGGTGAATATTTTGCGGCACCCAAAAACTGCCGGAAAATCAGGACGACGCGAACAAGGACCACCAGTACGCGACGGACAGACGGCGACGCGAACAAGGAGGACCAGTACGTGACGGACACACAGGACAACGCCACCAAGGAGGACCCGTACGCGACAGGACGACGCGATCAAGGAGGACCCGTACGCGACAGGACGACGCGAGCAAGGAGTACCAGTACGCGACGGACAGACATGGACCCGAACCTACGAGTCATCCCTGCCCTCATAGCAGTACACCTCCTCTACAGGTTACGACGCAGACGCCGCAGAAGGTCAGAATAACTAAGGGAGGGGGGAAAGTGGGGTGGGGTGGGGGTGGCACTACCAGGGCAGGCCACAAAACAACCACATGAGTGACACACTACACATGGCCTGGACATACCTGACTCCCATGCCCTGGTCACCACGAGGGGGTGGGGGCGTGTCCTGATAATCCAGCGACCGCCACAACGGAAGTCCGTCACCACGCAAACCGGCAACACAACCAGACAGGTACGTCCCGTACCCACGCCTGAAGAGCGTGGGTACGAGTCGGACCACGCCCACACACGTCACCCCAACAATGGCGGGACGGATCGCACCCACGTGGCAAAGGCCTGGGTACGGGCCGCACAAACATCACATAGCGTGGGGACGGATATGTACGGACCCTACCCCCACCCCGTATGCAAGGAGCGTACCCCCCAGCCCAACAGTGCAAGTACGACCCGTACCCCCACCCGCGGACGTACGGAGCGTACCCCCAGCCCAACAGTTTAAGTACGACCCGTACCCCCACCCGCGGACGCACGGAGCGTACCCCCAGCCCAACAGTGTAAGTACGACCCGTACCCCCACCCGCGGACGTACGGAGCGTACCCCCCAGCCCAACAGTGTAAGTACGACCCGTACCCCCACCCGCGGACGCACGGAGCGTACCCCCAGCCCAACAGTGTAAGTACGACCCGTACCCCCACCCGCGGACGTACGGAGCGTACCCCCCAGCCCAACAGTGTAAGTACGACGCGTACCCCCACCCGCGGACGCACGGAGCGTACCCCCAGCCCAACAGTGTAAGTACGACCCGTACCCCCACCCGCGGCCGTACGGAGCGTACCCCCAGCCCAACAGTGTAAGTACGACCCGTACCCCCACCCGCGGACGCACGGAGCGTACCCCCCTGCCCAACAGTGTAAGTACGACCCGTACCCCCACCCGCGTATGCACGGAGCGTACCCCCAGCCCAACAGTGTAAGTACGACCCGTACCCCCACCCGCGGCCGTACGGAGCGTACCCCCAGCCCAACAGTGTAAGTACGACCCGTACCCCCACCCGCGAATGCAAGGAGCGTACCCCCCTGCCCAACAGTGTAAGTACGACCCGTACCCCCACCCGCGTATGCATGGAGCGTACCCCCCATGCCAACAGTGTAAGTACGACTCGAACCCCCACCCACGAATGCAAGGAGCGTACCCCCCTGCCCAACAGTGTAAGTACGACCCGTACCCCCACCCGCGGACGTACGGAGCGTACCCCCAGCCCAACAGTGTAAGTACGACCCGTACCCCCACCCGCGGACGCACGGAGCGTACCCCCAGCCCAACAGTGTAAGTACGACCCGTACCCCCACCCGCGGACGCACGGAGCGTACCCCCAGCCCAACAGTGTAAGTACGACCCGTACCCCCACCCGCGGCCGTACGGAGCGTACCCCCAGCCCAACAGTGTAAGTACGACCCGTACCCCCACCCGCGAATGCAAGGAGCGTACCCCCCTGCCCAACAGTGTAAGTACGACCCGTACCCCCACCCGCGTATGCATGGAGCGTACCCCCCATGCCAACAGTGTAAGTACGACTCGAACCCCCACCCACGAATGCAAGGAGCGTACCCCCCTGCCCAACAGTGTAAGTACGACCCGTACCCACACCCGCGGACGTACGGAGCGTACCCCCACCACACCAGTGTCAGTAGACACGTACCCTCACCTCTAATGCAGTGTGCGTAACCCCACCGTGTATGTGCCAAGCGCACATATCCAGAAATCGGAGGTGTGTGTGCAGAGTCCACCCAGCAGTGCCCTGAGACAGGAGGGGTGGGTGCAGAGTCCTCCCAGCAGTGTCCACACCCAGGAGGGGTGTAACACATGTGTGTGATGCCACAATTACCCACATCCATACTGCCTACAAGGGAACATGTCCCCATGAACTCATGTCAACTGACTCCACACACAAGTACAGTGATCACCAAGGATGCCACGATTGTTGCAGGTGGAGACATGGCCATGCATGCATGGCCAAAGTAGAAGGGCTCCGTCACACACACAGCTCATGTACACACAGCTCTGCGCTAAACATTGGGAACACCCTGCAGGGAAGAAACTGGGTACACAGAGGAAGGAATACACCCTGGGACAATTGAACCATGCAGTAACTGCTGACATGACCTAAGGAAGTTAGCCAACACCTTGTGATGGCACACAGATCCTAGGGTGGCCCCAAAGAGCAGAACACTACTACAAATCCCACACACCCAAAGCCTTAAACACCACCCAAAACAATGTAGCAGCCCCACCAACACCAATACCACCATAGCAGGAGTGTGAGAATGACAACAAAAATAAGCTTTATTCAGCATGAGCACAATGTCCGTGGATCAAAGGCAGTTCAAAGTCAACAAAGGCCATAGGGCAGTCAATGATTCCCAGCTGCATGGGGGACACAGTGGGATGTGTGTCCCCTACCTTGCCTGCACAGTCAAATGCCATCGTCTTCCATACTGGTGAGGGCATCAGGGGGGGGGGAAGCAACAGGCACCGCAGGGACATCAGGGCAAAGGGGCGGCGTTGTGGGTGCAGGGATGGAGGACTCAACCACAGGGGGTGTGTCATGGCCAAAGGCGGAGGCCAGGATGGCACTACACACCTTAGCAAGGTCCTCCAGGGAGTCCCCTGCACCCGAAGTGACCTCAGGCCCCAAGGAGGGGGGGGGTTCAGAGGGATGGGTTGCAGCGCCACCGGGGGAGGGTGGAGACAGGGGGGGAGACTCAACCACCCTGACCGAGGACTTCCTTGACCGCTTGCGTGGTGGCGTAACTGTGGGGCTCAGGGACAGAGCGGCCATGAAGGAGTCCTTGGGGGAGATGTGGCCAGGAGAGCTGAGGGGAGGGGATTTGGAGGGAGTGGATTGTGTGGAATGCGGACTCCCACTCTGGCTGCATGTCACACGTTTGCCCCCCGACCCAGTGGGTGTGCCTATCTCACCCTGTGTGTGCGTGTCAGGAGGAGTGCGGTGGACCTTCCCTGCTGGTGTGGTGCCTGTGTCTGTTGTGGTGGGTGCATGCCGACGTCTGGGTGTACGTGGGACAGGCATGGAAGTGGGAAGTGTGGATGGGGCAGGGGTAGGTGGGGGGAGGTCGCGCTGCAGGAGACCCACTGCTGCAGTCAGTGTGGAGTCTAGGGACCTCAGCAAGTTGCGTTGGTCAGCCTGCAAAGAATGAATGCCCTCCAAGAATGCCTCGATGTTGCTGAGGGTTTTCCCGTGGGAATGGAGGACATTCAGGATCGCAGCCTGACCAACCTGCATTTGCCGCTGGATGTCCATAGACTCAGCATTGGCGGCAGCAGTGGAGACAGGGGCAGGGGGTGCGGTGCCTGGCAGGAAGGAGACATGCGGTGACCGGGCACGCTGGGAAGGGACACGAGCAAGTGGGAGGCGGTTGGTGGGAACTGAGGGGGCGGTGGCAGGTGTTGTTCCACTGTCAGCTGCTGGTGCAGCCTCCGCCAACTCTGAGACATCCTCCTCGGACCTGTCAGCTTCGTAGTCTGATGTGCCAGTCGACAGGTCCTCGGCCACACTATCCTCCGCCCCTGTCCCACTCGATGTGCCAGCCCCGATGTCACGGCTGCCACTGGTGCTCGGTCCCTCCGCCTGGTCCGTGTCCATGTCTCCCTCTGTGTCCCCCGACGATGCTGTGGGCAGGGTGGAGAGACAGAAATTAATCAGACACCTGTACACATCTGTCACATGAGTCCAATCTACATAGTCAACATTGCATAGCCTGAAGAGGCAGATCCCTAACATCTGCAAAACAAGGTACCGATGTAGGGCATGAAACACAGTTGGTTGAGCCACCATGCCACTGAAATACCATGGAGAGCATGAGACAATAGCTGATGACAGGAAACGGAGTCTGACATAGCACCCAGGCCCTGGGGACAATCCTGCACTGCCTCTGCACCACACAGCGTATGTGAAAATACCTATGACCAGGGACAATATCCATGAACTTGAGACACATGCTGCATAGGTAATGCTGCAAACATGCCCAACATAACTCGGTCACTGCACCTTGCGTGTGTGTCCAGTAACATCACACACTGGCCAGACCCAGCAATTAGGAATCAGGATTTGACACATAGGCATTGCCCGCCCCAAGCAACCCCCACACGATGCTAATTGCTGAGACACAGGTGGCACCAACATCTCATAGTCTGGGTGATAAACACAGTGGCAGGCAAAAGGCAAGATTGGACGCAAAACAGCAAAGGTGCGCCTGTACAAATAATGAGGTACCAGTGCCCATCCTCAGATGAGTATAACAAGACACACAGGCACTGGCAACTGTGAGTATGAAGAAGGACAATCAGGTCAGGCTGCACAGTGGACACCTGTACATAATAGCACGTCTATATACATGGTGACAGGGGACAATGGCACAGAGCACAACCTACGCTGTAGACAGTGAGAGTGTCCACGTTGATGATGACACAAACAACACTGAGGATAAGGTGCCCCAGGGGACAGTATTGGGCACGCAACTACATGCTACTGAATGGGAATGACTGCTACACACGTCACCATCCCTGCACTATGCGTAGCGCACACTCATGCACATCATGTCACAGGCCACTACATAGGACATGCGCGCTGTAAGGCATGACACATGAGAGACCAACTCCCATGTCTGGAGCCAGCATCAGTGCCAACTGACATGGAACCCACATGCAGTGAACTTGACAGTTCACAGGCAAGGTCCCACAACCTGTTACCCACCACCACCACCCATGATGCTACAGTCATTGTTCTCGTGGACAAAGCGCCAGCCTACATTACCTTGTGAAGGAGTGACTACACACAGACCAGGGAACACATTGCAAGGAGGGGAAGGGTGGCAGGGGCGCAGCGCCACACAGGGGCAAACTGGATGGGCACAGCACCTTTAAACCCTGCCAGTGAATTAATGCCACTGTGCCCTCACAAATGCCGGTGACACACAACAAACGCACATGTACCTACCCCCTTCCGCCTGCTGCATCGCCTGTAAGCGCCTCTCCAGGTCTGGAAAGACCACCGGCAGCACACGCCTGTGGAGGTGGGTCAGACGGCGGCGGCCGCGGTTCTTGTGGCTCTCAGGTGAGTCCCCCAGCAGGAGCCGTGCAATCCTCCGCGTCCAGCACCGGATATCCTGCCAGCGTTTCCTCACCTGGGACAGGCTCCGCCTCCGACCATCCACACGCCTCACGGCACTGACGGCGGTCAGCCAGATCTGCTCCTTGGCAGTGGCGCCTACCTGTGAGGAAGAACAAGTGACACCACATCAATACACCAGCCACATGTCACAGAGGGACATATGTGAACATAATAGCTGGTTACTACATGGCATGTAATGCAGCCAACGCATTGCACCTCTGTCATAGGGACATCCTCCTCTGGTGAGGGAAAAGGCAGTACGTGCCATAGTGGGTACTCAGGTGGAATGATGGCAATGTCACAATCAATGATCAAGGATCACACTGTGCATCACAACCACCCCTCCTGTGTCAGGGCACTGCTGTGAGGACTCCACACCCACCCCTCCTGTCTCAGGGCACTGCTGTTAGTGATAGGCCCCCACCCCTCCTGTCTCAGGGCACTGCTGGGAGGACTCTGCACACACACCTCCTGTCTCAGGGCACTGCTGGGAGGACTCCACACCCACCCCTCCTGTCTCAGGGCACTGCTGGGAGGAATCTGCACACACCCCTCCTGTCTCAGGGCACTGCTGGGAGACATCAGGCACCCCCCCCCCCTGGTACCCCCCCGACAGTACATGGCATGTGTGTCACACCGGGTCACAATGCCTGAAGACACAGTCACAACATAGGGACAGTCTGTGGCAGTGGCCTATGCACTCACCTGATACCCTGGTCGCCCATACAGCATGGGGTACTGTGGGAGGATCACATCCAGCAGAGCCATGTTCTCCTCCAGGGTGAATGGCTGTGTCCTCTCCACAGCCCTTGACATGGTTCCAGGGAATCAGTAGCAGCAGCTTGGTCGACAAATGCAAAGATGTGCAGGCAAGTAATCCCTCATGGGACCTGGCTGCCTTATATGTGGCCTTCTGCCCAGTCTCATGCACAGGAGTACAGAGTGATTGGTCACTCACATTTGCATCCTATGTTTCCACCAATCCCTTCAAACCTAGCAGTCTGTGGGTTCTCTATCGGTTTCATTCTCCTGCATGATGTCAGCCCCACAAACACATTGCAACAAAGTAGAAGAATTCCAACTGACTTCTGCTGTGCACCTTCCAGAACAAAATCGAAATTTGAACCTGGTCGCCATGACAACCAGCATGCATGTAGGCCTTAATACTTGTCCCCTATGTAATTAGGAGAATCACACACAGGTACGGTGCGTTTCCGGGCCCCAGGGCACCCCAAATGCATGGCAACGGCCCGTACATGCATGCCTACGTTCAAAATCACTATGGGTCTGCACGCGTATGCGTACACGTAGTGGTACGGACCGTACAAATGCCTGTACGCTCACTATCACTATGGTTCTGCACGCGTATGCGTACTCGTCGTGGTACGGACCGTACAAATGCCTGTACGCTCACTATCACTATGGTTCTGCACGCGTATGCGTACTCGTCGTGGTACGGACCGTACAAATGCCTGTACGCTCACTATCACTATGGGTCTGTGTACCCGTAGTGATAGTGAGCGTACATGCGAGTGTACGGTCCGTACCACTACGTGTACGCATACGCGTGCAGAACCATAGTGATAGTGAGCGTACAGGCATTTGTACGGTCCGTACCACAACGAGTACGCATACGCGTGCAGACCCATAGTGATAGTGAGCGTACAGGCATTTGTACGGTCCGTACCACTACGTGTACGCATACGCGTGCAGAACCATAGTGATAGTGAGCGTAGATGCGAGTGTACGGTCCGTACCACAACGAGTACGCATACGCGTGCAGAACCATAGTGATAGTGAGCGTACAGGCATTTGTACGGTCCGTACCACTACGTGTACGCATACGCGTGCAGAACCATAGTGATAGTGAGCGTACAGGCATTTGTACGGTCCGTACCACTACGTGTACGCATACGCGTGCAGAACCATAGTGATAGTGAGCGTAGATGCGAGTGTACGGTCCGTACCACTACGTGTACGCATACGCGTGCAGAACCATAGTGATAGTGAGCGTACAGGCATTTGTACGGTCCGTACCACAACGAGTACGCATACGCGTGCAGAACCATAGTGATAGTGAGCGTAGATGCGAGTGTACGGTCCGTACCACAACGAGTACGCATTCGCGTGCAGAACCATAGTGAGAGGGCCGTACACTCGCATGTACGCTCACTATCACTATGGGTCTGCACGCGTATGCGTACTCGTTGTGGTACGGACCGTACAAATGCCTGTACGCTCGCCATCACGATGGGTACACATACGGCAGCACTCCCACAGTGATTGGGGAACATACACAGGCCCTCTTAGCAGCAGTACGCCGGTTTGTACACATCACTGTGGTGATAGTCGACACACAGGTAGGAATAGGGCGGACATACTTGTCCATGGATGGACATACTTGTCCAGGAATGGACATCAAGGCATCGTCTGTGCATTACTACATGTGTGGGGCACAGGTGTGACAGGCTGTGATGTGGAACATGCCTCCTGAGTGGAGGAGGCACCAGATGTATGATGAGATGTGTACAGGTGTACTGTGTGAGGGTGCAATGTGTGCCAGGCATGCCCTTGACTCCTTTGACATGTGTGCATGTCGTACTGCGCACTTGGGGTGAGCGTCACTGGCATGGCACGGACACCAACACACGGAAGTGTCCCATGATGCCCGGTACAGGGGTCATGACACCTGACTTGTCACTACCCACAGTGCACAATGTGACTATGTCATTTATGTGTCCGGGATTTACATCAGGTTGATGTTGTAGCACCCTCAAAAGCTGCAGCCGTTGCAGCAACCAACATGTGTCTGTGTGTAGATTGTCATTGCACACTGTTCCGCACACCATGCCACATGTGGTATCTGATGTGAGGTGCACATGTATGCATGGGACACGGAGTAGCGTGACAAGGCCATGTCAGCATCCTCACAAGGAATGTGTGGTGAGTCATGACATGTGCACCTTC
This sequence comes from Triturus cristatus, assembly GCF_964204655.1. Lineage (NCBI taxonomy): Eukaryota > Metazoa > Chordata > Amphibia > Caudata > Salamandridae > Triturus > Triturus cristatus. The sequence continues at coordinate 849,940,941 of NC_140581.1, forward strand.
ATGGCAAGGTGTGTGGGCAGGCCTAGTGTAATGTCATGTGACCTGTGGCTCCGGTGTTCCGCTACCAGTCTCTACAATCGGCATCCTACTTCTGCTGATGTGTGGGTGTATGTCACTTCTGTCTTGCGTCGGGCTGTTCACTTGCACTGGGACACAGCTATTCCCATGGCGTGGCATGGGGAGGTTCTCAATCACCGTGTGTAGCTGGGTCTTGGAAGGAGTGTCACCTTGCATCCATACGTGTCCTGGGCATGTAGCACATGCCTGACTCCCTATGTGGCATGTGTGTATTGGCAGATTTACATGTGCTCAGTAGACATGAGTTGTTCTCGTAGTGCACTCACTCTTCCTTGTCACTTCCAAATTACTGCAGAGCGCCTCCTGTTGCCCGAAGAATTCCAGACTTGGCCACCATGCAGGAGAATGACAGGATCAGGCTCTACCGCTTCACCCAACCGTTGATTCTGGAGCTGACGGCGAGACTGGCACCACACCTGCAACCGCAGCACAGGTATCCTACGGCACTGACACCCCAGCTGAAGGTAATGGCTGCCCTACATTTCCTTGCCACGGGTACCTTCCAATATACCATAGCTCATGTTGGTGGCATGTCCCAGAGCATGTTCAGCGGTGTGCTGCATGATTTCTTGGAGGCCATGTTGATTCACCTGGATGACTTCATCAAGTTCCCAACCCCTGAACAGATGACTGAGGTCAAACGTGGTTTCTATGCCCTGGGAGGGATGCCCCATGTCATTGGGTCCATAGATGGGACACATGTAGGTTTGGTACCACCACACGCACGGGAGGTGGCGTACCGCAATCGGAAGCACTACCACTCCATCAATGCCCTTGTGGTGTGTCTGTCCAACATGGTGATTTCACATGTCTGTGCTCGTTTTCCAGGATCAGCACACGATGCCTACATCATGAGGCGTAGCGGGATGCCTGATATGATGATGCAGCTGCGCAACGAACGTGCATGTGTTGTTGGTGGGTACAGTCTGTCTGTCCTGTATTCTGTTTGGCCGAGCAGCACTACCGCTTCGCCTGTTCTAACGATATCCATGTGCTTTCCATTTAGGGGACGCTGGCTATCCCAACATGCCTTGGCTGCTGACACCTCTCCGCAACCCCATCACGCCGGCCCAGCTCCGCTACAACACCGCCCATGGCCGGACACGGCGAGTGATAGAGAGGACGTTTGGCATGCTGAAGAGCCGATTCCGGTGCCTCCACAAGACCGGCGGCGCACTCCCATATGCCCCGGCGAAGGTCTGCAAGATCTTCATGGTCTGCTGCATGCTGCACAACATGGCAGTTGAAAGAGCTGTGCCCCTCATCCTGGATCAAGATGACGAGGACCATCCACCCGTGGAGGACGAAGGGCTTGGCAATGGGGCTAGTGATGTGGAGGATGTGGAGCCTCAAGAGGACATCCGGACTCGGCTCATACGCGACTTCTTTGCTTAGTGGTGAGTACCAGGGTCTGAGTGTGCACGCATTGGTCCACGTGTGGCATGCGTTGTGATGTGTGTCTCCACCTGCATGTATGGCACGTGGGTCAGAGGTGTGTGTGGGTGTGTCACTGGAGTGATGGTGGCAGTGATGGTAGTATTTCCCCAGACATAATTGTGACCTAGCATGTTGTCATACATACATGTGTCGAGTACATGCACATGCAAGTGGCTGTGCTTCTTGTGGCTGACTTCTTGTGTGTCTCTCTTCCCCAGGTACCTGCGCATGCCGTTTGCTGGTTGCATTGTTGTGGCACTGCTATTCCTCATGGACATGGCATCGTGGGCTGACTCAGCGTTACAGGCACGGACACGTTTGGAAGTCTCCATGGGGTAAGGGATGCATCTGGGGTGTATTGGGTGTGGCAGTTGTTCACGATGTGTGCACACTGCCCCGGTCGGGGTTTGGGTCCTCTGCAGACATGTGGCATCCCCATGGGACACGACATGCAGCTGGGTACACCTGAATAGATGGGCTGCCTGGTTGTCAGTCATCAGTGATGGGATGGTGGATTGTGATGAAGGCATCAATGTGTGTGACACTGCCCTCGGACACATACGGTTAACATTGTCTTGACATGGCGTGGGACTTCCACATCAGCGGATGTATGGTGTATGGCAGGCTCTCCGTGAGCAGCTGTGGGTATTTAGCTATTATCCGACACTTGTGTGCCAGTTCCATGGCTATCACGCATTTGTGCTGCAGAGTGGGGTGCCAGTGTTGGAGCCACATGTTACTCCACATGATGTGTTCATGTGTACTTCAAGTTGCCTCTGCAATCCCAAACACATGACTATTAAAGATGTCCCTATGCCTCAAAGGTGCCTCTTCTCAGTCAATGCTGGTGTGTTGGCACGGTGCATCCTGCATGTCTGGCATGGTATTCCCTGATTGTGGCTATGTGTCAATGTGTCAAGTGGCAAGATGCAAGCTGTGTGTGTGTGCTGAGACTGTGTAATGGGCATGATGTCCATGACTGTGTGGGTATTGTGACATGTGCCATCCCCATGCATCCAACGTTGTCCATGACCCCATTCTCTGCATCCACCGGACTCAAGCTTGCAGGACATGGTTCTGCCACCTGTCTACACGTACCTGGGTGCCCCCCAGGACACGGGCCAGGATCCCTGACCTCTGCGCATGACTGTTGCTGTACTCAATGTGTCTGTCAGCACGGTTGTTCGGCCACCCCCTCAGCTGGTTCTGACCATCACGGGTGTGTATGGTGCTCCATGTCTGTCTTGCCTAGAAAACTGTGACCCATGTGTCCTGTGCCAGACTCAGGCCCCAGGGTGTGGATGGTTGAAGTGAACAGATGACTCAGGCATGTTTAGACTGTACAAGACACATGTTAGGTAATAATGCTACCAGCAGGCATCTACTCTTAATAGTGTGATTTATTTTTGGGGGGGGGGGGCCAAGTGAGGGCCTTTCCGGGATTAGGGAATCCAAAGTTCAGTAGGGGAGTTGGTGTCCTTGCCATTGGGAATCCTCAGAGTCCATGCCACAGTCTTTGTCAACATTGGTCAGCCAGTGACCAGCAGGGCCATGTGGCAGAGAATGTCTCTTGATGCTGTGATGCTGTTGCTCCAGTGGGCCAGGTGCCAGGCCAGGTGTCCTGGGAGATGGTGATGTAGCAGCCACCCTCACGGTCCTTTCCGTGGACGACCCGGCTTCCTGCGGGGAACCTCGGCAGCAGCCCGTGACGACGTCTGGGATGCTCCGTCGGATGTTTCCTCCTCCTCCTCATGATCCCTCCCTGTGGGTGGTGATGTTCTCCGCCTTCTGGCACAGGGAGGGTCGGCCATGGTGTCGGCCATCCGACGGAGTTCAGCGTGAATCCCCTGGGACGCCGTCACTTGCTCAGCCTGTCTGTCCTCCATCCTCCGTTGGTGTAGCTGTAGACAGGCTATTAGCTCCGCATGTTGCTGGGCCTGCTGGACATTGATCCCCTCGAGGATGGACACAACCTGGGCCATGCCCGTGGTGTCCTGCCGGTATGAGTCCAGGATGTTACGGACATGGGAAAATACCGGATCCCCAGCCAACTGGTCAGGCTCGCGCCTCCGCCGCTCTCCACTCCCACCACCCCTGCCCACTTGCGTCTGGCCTGCACTTGTGGGCACATGGGGTCTCCGGGACCCCTGAGGGGTGGCATTGGCGTTGTCGCCTGCCTCCTCCTGGGTGCCCGGGACACCGTGTCCCTCCTGGCGAGCCTGGCTGCATTGTGGTGTTGGGGCAGGGATCCTGGGTGTCTCCTGGGATGTGGCAGGAGTGGGGGTGGTGGTTGGCACGGTTGTACCTGACGCAGGTGCTGCAGGTGGTTGGACACCAGAGGGGCCAGGTCGGTCGGGGTCGTCCGCAGAGTGGTGAGAGTGGTCGCTGCCGGTGGGATCGGTCTCCTGCAGATCCGGGTCCTGTGAGTGTTCCCCCCCAGTGTTGGGGGGTGCAGCACGACGTTGACCTGTGTGTGAGAGAGACAATGTTACTTTTGATCCATGCAACATCCATGTTTCATCCGTTACAAAGTTGGCACATTTCCTCTTGGAATTAGGATCTGTCTTGCATTCCACTCACAGTGCACTTGTGCATGTGTGTGTCCCTTGGGCACCAATTTGGCCCCTTTAACTATGTGTGGCACAGTCTTACTTGCTGCGTCAAGTGTGACTGCAGTCAGCAGTGGAGTGTGCATGTGTGCCGAGCTATGCGTTTGCGCCTTCCTTGTAGCACTGTACATGTGCACATGGAGTGGATCCACACACTCATATGATGCAGGTGGCTGTCCTTGTGCTCGTGTACAGGTTGTGACATGGCCCTGCGTTTTGCCATGATGAAGAGGGGGGGTTCTGGCACTGGCCACCCTTGTCTACATGCATGCAGTCTACCTGCTGACGAGCAGACATTCGCACACGCCACACGGATGATTTGCTCTCCCTGTGTCCCTCTCTATCCCCCTCTCCCTCCCTCTCTGTCCCCCTCTCCCTCCCTCTCTGTCCCCCTCTCCCTCCCTCTGTGTCCCCCTCTCCCTCCCTCTGTGTCCCCCTCTCCCTCCCTCTGTGTGTCAGCCTCCTCCCTCTGTCCATCTTCCTGTGTCTCCCTCCTTCTCTGTCCCCCTCTCCCTCCCTCTCTGTCCCCCTCTCCCTCCCTCTGTGTCCCCCTCTCCCTCCCTCTCTGTCCCCCTCTCCCTCCCTCTGTGTCCCCCTCTCCCTCCCTCTGTGTCCCCCTCTCCCTCCCTCTGTGTGTCAGCCTCCTCCCTCTGTCCATCTTCCTGTGTCTCCCTCCCTCTGTGTCCCCCTCTCCCTCCCTCTGTGTGTCAGCCTCCTCCCTCTGTCCATCTTCCTGTGTCTCCCTCCCTCTCTGTCCCCCTCTCCCTCCCTCTCTGTCCCCCTCTCCCTCCCTCTCTGTCCCCCTCTCCCTCCCTCTGTGTGTCAGCCTCCTCCCTCTGTCCATCTTCCTGTGTCTCCCTCCCTCTGTGTCCCCCTCTCCCTCCCTCTGTGTGTCAGCCTCCTCCCTCTGTCCATCTTCCTGTGTCTCCCTCCCTCTCTGTCCCCCTCTCCCTCCCTCTCTGTCCCCCTCTCCCTCCCTCTCTGTCCCCCTCTCCCTCCCTCTGTGTGTCAGCCTCCTCCCTCTGTCCATCTTCCTGTGTCCCCCTCCCTCTCTGTCCCCCTCTCCCTCCCTCTCTGTCCCCCTCTCCCTCCCTCTGTGTGTCAGCCTCCTCCCTCTGTCCATCTTCCTGTGTCTCCCTCCCTCTCAGTCCCCCTCTCCCTCCCTCTGTGTCCCCCTCTCCCTCCCTCCGTGTGTCACCCTCTGTCACCTTGGCCCAGCTTCCTGGGCACACACTGTTGGCAGATCTTTGAGTGGCCCTTGGCCTGTTGATGTGAGTTTGTTTCTGATCTCCAGGCACCCATTTTGTCTGCTGTGTGTCTGTGCGCTGCTGCTGTGGTGGTGTGTGCTGCCACTCTTTCACACTGTTGGCTGTTCATTAGCTGCTGGCATGTGCAAAACAGTGCCTTCACCCCCATGTGTTGATGCAAGGCATCCGCCATTTGCTGGCAAGTCATTCCTGTGTTGGGACACAGTGTTTGTCTGGCTGTGACCTAGGCCATATGGGCAGAGGGCATTGTTGTCTGCTTTGGAGTCGCACTATGTGATTCTTGGTGCCCACACTCCCGCCATCCGGGTTACCGTGTCATGTGTTGTTGTCTTCTGTGGCCTGTGACTTGACATTGTCCAGCTGGGTGCATGGGGCATGGTGGCAGCAGTGGCATGTGCCTGCTCATGGAGTGTGGTTGAGTAATGCGATGGCTTGTGGTGTTTGCGTGCCTGTTATTAATTTTGGTTGTGGTTGCAGTTCCCCCCATGTGAGGTGCGTTGTTTGTGTACTCACCCGGGTCTCGGAGTCCTTCTACTCCTTCAACTGCCTCCACCGGCAGTATGGCCATCACCCTCTCCTCCCAGGGATGGTACTGTACGGGTCTGCGGGAGGGCCCTCCTCCGGTGGCGTTGGCCTGGTCGTGTTCCTCCTGTCTCTTGGCTCTGACCCTCCTCCGCAGATCGTACCACCTGTTCTGGCAATCCTGCTTGGTCCTCCTGGTGTCCGCAACAGCATTCACAGCATCGACGATGGTCTGCCACATGGCTGTTTTGGCTGCCTGGCTGGTGCTTCTGACCAATGTTCCAAAGATCTGTGGCTCGACTCTGAGGATTTGATCAACAAGGACCTCCAACTCTCGGTGACTGAACTTTGGATTCTTGGTAGTGGGCATGGTGAGGGGTGTGGGTGGGGATGGTGTGGGTGTGGGGGGTGTGTGGATGTTGGGGGGGGGTGTGGATGGTTGTGTGTGTGTGTGAATGTGATGAGAGGGTGTTTGTGAGGGTGGTCGTGTGAAGGTGTGCAAGTGTAAGATGTGGTGTCGCTTGTAGTCTGGTTCTGTGGTGTCTGGCAGCAGTGGGTCTGTTGCAAAGGCTCATGGTTTGTGTGTGTGGGCCCTTTTTATTGGTCCATGGGTGGGTGTGGCAGTGTTTGAATTTTGGGTGGGTGTGTTATAAGGAGTGGTGGTGTATTGGGCCTCTGTTTGTTTTTGACAGTTGCAGGTCAGTGATTGTGTTATTTTAGTGGTTGTTGGCCATGTTTAGTGGCTGTGTGCCTTGCGAATGGTGTATTGTTGAGTTGTTTTGTTTTGTCCTTGTTGTGTACGTGCGTTTTGAGCGTGTGTACGGTGTGTACATGGGCCATTTGGTTGTACGATTTGGTCCTTGTGTGTGGCTTTGTACGACTCGTACATGCGGTTGTGATGTTGGGGCATGGGGTGCGCTCCGTACTTAGAAGGTTGTGTTGGGGGTGCGCCAGGAACGTACTGGGGTGGGGGTACGACTGGAACGTACTGGGGTGTTCATAGACGGTGGTACGACACGTACAGGGGTGGGGGGGTGTACATAGACGGTGGTACGACACGTACAGGGGTGGGGGGGTGTACATGGACGGTGGTACGACACGTACAGGGGTGGGGGGGTGTACATAGACGGTGGTACGACACGTACAGGGGTGGGGGGGTGTACATTGACGGTGGTACGACACGTACTGGGGTGGGGGTACGACTGGAACGTACTGGGGTGTACATGGACGGTGGTACGACACGTACAGGGTTGGGGGGGTGTACATAGACGGTGGTACGACACGTACAGGGGTGGGGGGGTGTACATTGACGGTGGTACGACACGTACTGGGGTGGGGGTACGACTGGAACGTACTGGGGTGTACATGGACGGTGGTACGACACGTACAGGGGTGGGGGGGTGTACATAGACGGTGGTACGACACGTACAGGGGTGGGGGGGTGTACATTGACGGTGGTACGACACGTACTGGGGTGGGGGTACGACTGGAACGTACTGGGGTGTACATGGACGGTGGTACGACACGTACAGGGGTGGGGGGGTGTACATGGACGGTGGTACGACACGTACAGGGTTGGGGGGGTGTACATTGACGGTGGTACGACACGTACTGGGGTGGGGGTACGACTGGAACGTACTGGGGTGTACATGGACGGTGGTACGACACGTACAGGGTTGGGGGGGTGTACATAGACGGTGGTACGACACGTACAGGGTTGGGGGGGTGTACATAGACGGTGGTACGACACGTACAGGGGTGGGGGGGTGTACATTGACGGTGGTACGACACGTACTGGGTTGGGGGGGTGTACATAGACGGTGGTACGACACGTACAGGGGTGGGGGGGTGTACATTGACGGTGGTACGACACGTACTGGGGTGGGGGTACGACTGGAACGTACTGGGGTGTACATGGACGGTGGTACGACACGTACAGGGGTGGGGGGGTGTACATAGACGGTGGTACGACACGTACAGGGGTGGGGGGGTGTACATGGACGGTGGTACGACACGTACAGGGTTGGGGGGGTGTACATAGACGGTGGTACGACACGTACAGGGGTGGGGGGGTGTACATTGACGGTGGTACGACACGTACTGGGGTGGGGGTACGACTGGAACGTACTGGGGTGTACATGGACGGTGGTACGACACGTACAGGGTTGGGGGGGTGTACATAGACGGTGGTACGACACGTACAGGGGTGGGGGGGTGTACATTGACGGTGGTACGACACGTACTGGGGTGGGGGTACGACTGGAACGTACTGGGGTGTACATGGACGGTGGTACGACACGTACAGGGGTGGGGGGGTGTACATAGACGGTGGTACGACACGTACAGGGGTGGGGGGGTGTACATTGACGGTGGTACGACACGTACTGGGGTGGGGGTACGACTGGAACGTACTGGGGTGTACATGGACGGTGGTACGACACGTACAGGGTTGGGGGGGTGTACATAGACGGTGGTACGACACGTACAGGGGTGGGGGGGTGTACATTGACGGTGGTACGACACGTACTGGGGTGGGGGTACGACTGGAACGTACTGGGGTGTACATGGACGGTGGTACGACACGTACAGGGGTGGGGGGGTGTACATGGACGGTGGTACGACACGTACAGGGTTGGGGGGGTGTACATAGACGGTGGTACGACACGTACAGGGGTGGGGGGGTGTACATTGACGGTGGTACGACACGTACTGGGGTGGGGGTACGACTGGAACGTACTGGGGTGTACATGGACGGTGGTACGACACGTACAGGGGTGGGGGGGTGTACATAGACGGTGGTACGACACGTACAGGGGTGGGGGGGTGTACATGGACGGTGGTACGACACGTACAGGGTTGGGGGGGTGTACATAGACGGTGGTACGACACGTACAGGGGTGGGGGGGTGTACATTGACGGTGGTACGACACGTACTGGGGTGGGGGTACGACTGGAACGTACTGGGGTGTACATGGACGGTGGTACGACACGTACAGGGGTGGGGGGGTGTACATGGACGGTGGTACGACACGTACAGGGTTGGGGGGGTGTACATAGACGGTGGTACGACACGTACAGGGGTGGGGGGGTGTACATTGACGGTGGTACGACACGTACTGGGGTGGGGGTACGACTGGAACGTACTGGGGTGTACATGGACGGTGGTACGACACGTACAGGGGTGGGGGGGTGTACATAGACGGTGGTACGACACGTACAGGGGTGGGGGGGTGTACATAGACGGTGGTACGACACGTACAGGGTTGGGGGGGTGTACATAGACGGTGGTACGACACGTACAGGGGTGGGGGGGTGTACATTGACGGTGGTACGACACGTACTGGGGTGGGGGTACGACTGGAACGTACTGGGGTGTACATAGACGGGTGGGGGTATACATATACGGGGGTACGTGTCGGACGTACGGGGGCTGGGGGGAGTGTTGGGCGCGTATGCGGGCACATGTCTCCATGGTTGCTATTGGTGTTCGGTGCGGACGGTGTTTTTTCCATACGGTTGTAGGCTCGGACGCACGGGATGGATCGTGATTCCTCGGTCGGACTTTGATTTTTACGTTTGTAAGGTAAATCGTCCGAGGACGTGTCGGACACATTTTCCGACCCGAGGACGTGTGGGGAATGATTCCCGGTGCGGGTCGTATGGACTTTTTACCATGCGAATCGTGATTGCCAGTTCGTACGGCACTTGGACGATTCGTACGGTAAAAAGACCCGATACGAGTCGCACGGGGGAATTTTTTACCGGATCGTGATCGGCACCTGTGTCTGCTAAACCAGATCTCCTTTTGCCCTGAGCCTTACACCAGGAGCTTGGCTCCCACAACTTGTGGCCTGCTCGCCAGCAGCCGCCAACCAGAGGCCCCCTATCCCTGTGTGGAGTTTGAAAACCTTAAGAAATTCTTTAAAATTGTACTATTTAACCAAAACGATTTTACTTACCTGTTTACAGGAAATGTCCCAGAGTAGTATCCAGGTATAGTACTCTGAGTAAGAAAAGTAATCTAAAAAGTAACTTACCTGGTATTTTACTGAAAATCCCATTCAAGTCTATGTACTGTATTTAAAAAGTCTTGCATTTCTCTGCAACTTTACTGTAAGTCAAAACAAAGTGCATACACAATTACAATTAAAACTGTTTACAAACTGCATTACTACTGTAAAGTATTTTTTGCTTAACTGTGCCAGGCTTGCTTGTTTCTAGGAAATAAAATAACTAAAAGAATATATTTATGCAAAAACAACTGGTCTGAAGTTCAGTCTTTGAGTGTGTGAATTCCTTTGCTGACTGAGTGTGTACAACAAATGCTTAACAATGTCCTCTGACACTGCCTTACTGCTCGACCACACTACCACAAATAGAGAGTGAGGTGCTATCTAACTTTACCTCTGCCTACCTTTGGAGTTCCACTGGACTCTGTGCACACTATACCTCACTTTGGTATAGTATATATAGAGCCAGCTTCCTACACAAGTGACATGTTTTCAGGTGTCTAGTTTGACAGTTGAGCCCAAGAGAACGGGGTGGTATGTTTGTTTTCGTGAGACAACCCCCCTCAAGAGGATAATAAAAGGGATGAAACAAAAGGTTCAGCTAACTAAATTACCAATAACATATGTTCTTGCTTAATTGACATTCGCATATGTTCTCTGGCTTCTGCCTTGCTGCCACAGCAGTGTAATTTTGATTGTGAATATGCACTTTTTTGCAGTAGTTTGCACAAAGTCCACATGAAGGCACTTTGGTTCAAGAAGTTCACCGTGGCGGGATGCAGAAAGAGCAAGCTCTGTGATTAGAAGTGATCTTAAAGGTAATAGTCACAGCTGCACAATTGGGGGTCTTCACAGAAAACACCCTGTCCCCCCACCCCCAGATGAGATGACCTGAACCAGACCTTATCTGTGTTTACATCACAATACAAATACTTCAGTGGACAATGTCCTGCATTGCTGGGTGAATGAGGTTACCAATCTGCACTCTCCATGGCTGAGATGACCTGAACGTAGTACAATGAGCAAAGTTAATGACTGGAACGTAAAGATCAAATGGGACATGATGACAAAGTCTCAATAGGTTACACCAAGGCCCATGACCTATTCACTTATTCACTTTCACTATTTATTCAACAGTACAAAACGCAGACCAAACATCCAGACGCTAATTCCCTCAGGCCTGGATAAATCTTCGTATGCGAAGAGCACATTGTGAGGGTAACAACAGAAGATAATAAATAGGTCAAAGTCAGGCCGCTTTCTCTGCTTGCCAAAGGCTGAGGTCACTGAACTAGAGTCCTTTCCACCTTAGTTGTGACATTGACTGATAACGTTCACTGCTTGTTATTGAAGAGAAGGTGAAATTTGCTGATGCCATGAACACAACCATGGAGAGTGCAGATTGGTAACCTCATTCACCCAGCAATGCAGGACATTGTCCACTGAAGTATTTGTAATGTGATGTAAACACAGATAAGGTCTGGTTCAGATCTGGCATTAAGGGCATACCAGCAATGCCACAAGCGAGTGTGGACTTCTATCTACCACAATACACAGCAAGTCACTGCTATCTATCTAACTACATGGTCATATGTCTTTCGTGTTGGTGGACAATGCTATGGCTGCTCCACGCATTGAGATATTTCATGTCATGGCAGACACAGAAGACTGCTTTATCAAGAAAGTGTTTCTTATTTGTAATTTAAAAGGAGATTACAATCTGATTTGAACTTTTCCTGAAGATGAAAGCAAGATAGCTTTCAGAAACTGTGCTTTTAGGCAAAACAAATATATTTTCATGAAATTAGGACTTTGCAACACTCCTGGGGCTCTACAGCCTTTCCTAAACACCATGTTTAGAGACATCTGAGATAAATATAGGTCAGATGCACAAAGATCTATTTGTGAGTAGTTGTTTGTTTTCTTTTTTTAGGAGCAAATGAAGATTGAATTACTAAGCTTGATTTGCAAATAATTTTGATATGTCATTGACTCATACTCTATACATAAGTAGGACTTAGTCACATGTCTTACTCCTAGGCTTAAATAAGCATGCTTCTTCCTAGAAATTCTAGAGGAAATCAGACATGGGTTGACTTCCTGTTGAATTTCCAGGAGCAAGACATGCTTTCTCACAGACCTGTTCCATCAAGTTCGTTTTACGTGAGCAAGCATGTCTCACAAATTCATGAGTGAGTGACACTTAAGTCTGAAGTAAGAAACACCTACTAAAAACTTTGTGAATCCAACCCTTTATGACTATAATATTGGATGGCATGTAAATAGTTTTACTCCAATGTCCGGAGACATGTTGGTCATGTACAAGAACTTTTTAAAGAAATCGGTAAGCGCAAGGTGCAGACCGGTCTCCCAAAATATGTGTTACATAAGTCGCAAATGTTTTTCAATTGCATTCAGCCAATGAATTGCACTATAATGGATCCTGGAGAGATCTCTTTTTGATTTGCCTCCAAATAGAGTTCATAAAGAATGCCAGAGTTTTGTGAATGTAAATATTTGGTTACTTAGCAGACCATATATGAATTTAGCTGAGTTTCATGCCCTTTTATTAAAATCTATATAGGAACTGAAGCACAGAGAGGCATATTTTATTGGTGATCACAAGAGGGCCTAATTCACAAAGTTTAATGTACACTTTTTCATAGGTTTATACTTGCTGGAGTAACTTGACTACTTTTTGGTATTCACAAACTAGAACTGTAATTTTACTGCTAGTACTAAAATGACATTCCTAGTTTGTGAATACCAAAAACTAGTCATTACTACAGCAAGTTTAACTTACACAAAAGTGTAAGTTTACCTCTGATTCACCAAGGTAAACTTACACATTGAGAGATAAACTTACGCTAGTAGTAAGTTTATTACTGTTTTGGAAGTGACAAACTATGAGTGTAATTTTACTACCGGGAATTTTACTGGTAGTAAAATTACTCTTGTAGATTGTGGATACCAAATAGTAGTAAAGTTACTACAAAAAATGTGAATCAGGCCTTTAACGTGGTCAACTGAGTACAGATGGTGCTAGAACACACTCTCCTGGAGGAATTGCCATCAGCCTAACTATTAGACCACATTGCCTACCAGATGTACAGTTTTTGCCAATTCCATAGAAGGATGTATGTGTATTATTTCTCCTTTGACCTACTATTTGAAGAAAAGTTTACTATGCTGTTGGGGAGCCAAATATTAGAATCATTTCAATAATGACAGGGTAGATTCACCAGTGCTCTTGTATAAAGGCTCCTAAACCCTACTGTGCTCTTCACGACAGAGACAGTCACCTCTGGATATGCTTTGTATATAATGCTACAACAAAACATTTTGCAACCCAAGAAGGTGATCCTATCGCATACAGCTTTTAGAAAAATGTACTGTAGCTGAGAAGGTGTAGACTATTGTTGACAAGTCCATTCTGGCCATCATGGGAGCTTTTATTGTTTGGAGAAAACAGTTAAATTGATGTAATACCCAACCACAGTTCTTTTAGAACACAGAAAAGGGATTATCTTGAGAACAACACAGGGCCTTTGGCCAATGAAAGACTAGATAGATCCACGTCTGTTCATCATTTAGCTGTAGATCGTGCTTAATTCTGGGCTTCAAAATACTGTAGCTGATGCCCTTTCTAGAGATATCCCAAGATGTAATACTTTCCTTTTCTTTCATGTGAACAATTAGACTATTGTTTCTAATTATTATTTGCAACTAAAAGAACACAAGAAAAACAACAATTGAATGTATATATGCCAGAATCTAAGTCGTAATTCTTGGAGCACAACACTTTCCATGGATATATAAATAGATGGATGTTTCAGAATAAACAGTTTTAGTTGTCGTCCCACCTGCTAAAGTACACATTACATTAGGGTGTCATCACAAATGTTCGGTTAATCACGATTTAAATTCAGAAAACAGCAGGCATGGTCCAAAAACATTATTTGTGCCAACTCTCAGAAAAGGCATCATAGGATATGGGAATTGGTCTTTCATCTAAGGTCATTTAAAAAAAAGTTTTTTATTGAATTTTCTTAAACAAGTACAAACAAATACAACTCCATATACATACAGTAGTATCACAATATAATTACCTGACTTGTGTGCATTTGTCATTATCTCAAAAAAGGAGTCAACATCAGAATGTCATGGCTCTATTGAAGCCTGTGAATAAGGACATGTAACTAGAAAACAGGAAAGTATTAAGCTTTAAGCTTCTTCCTAAAAATAAAAGAGAGTGTGTCTGTCTTAACTCCAGAGGCAAATAGTCCCAAAATGTAGGGCCAGGACTGAGGAGGCCCACCAACCTTTAAGGGCTTTCTTAAACCTAGGGATCTGATGTAGATTAGTCAAGGAAGATCTTAAGGATCTACCAGTAGTAATTAGGACCAGATTAGCTACAAAAAGAGCCTCTTATCAAGTTCTAAAAGAAAACAGTTGGCTGATTAGAATGTATGTGAACTTCTTCCTCGTACCTCCCATGCAGTAATGTTAAAATGAAACTGGCCAATAAAACAGTAGAACCTTTGCTGGTACTGTACTGAGAGCAATCTGGATAGGGTATCTTTGTTCCTTCTTGATGAGTTTGAGTAACTGCTATGTTCTATTGACTGGAACAGGTAACTATCACTTCTTTGGAGCTTATCTTTAATACCCACTGTAGCACAGGTTTTTTCACAATTAATGAAGTGTTCCAGAGGCATTGCATCTACTTACTGCTCTACCTCTATTCTGACAGCTGGTCCTTGAATGTGAATCCTCCATTAAAAGCTCAAAAGACTATGGGCCAGATGTAGGTGGCCAAATACCGAGCGGCAACGCAGAAATTCGCAGGTATTTGGCTGAGTGCAATGAAGGTGAGTTGAAACCTTCTTGCAAAATAAGTAATTGCAAAATAGCGATACCTTATTTTGCTCTTGCATTTAAGGAATCGGAAATACAGATTCTTTAAATGCAATGTTCGTAGCACTGAAAATAGTGCACTTCAGCCTTAAGGAATCGCTAATTACCATCAACTTCAAGTTGGTGGTAAGTAGCGATTTCCTTTGAAAAATCACTTTTTTAAATGTGCCATGTGGCACACATCCATGCCCTTAGGGCATGTATGTGCGCCACATGTGCACATATGCACATTTCAGGGGTGCAACAGGGTGTCCTTTGGACACCCTGGCACCCTTGAAATAGCTCCCGCTATTAGCGATTCGATAATACCGAATCGCTAATACTGAATATCTTCCCATTCATTCCTATGGGCCTCCTAGCCCATAGGAAT
The DNA here is from genome assembly GCF_964204655.1 of Triturus cristatus. NCBI lineage: Eukaryota > Metazoa > Chordata > Amphibia > Caudata > Salamandridae > Triturus > Triturus cristatus. The sequence continues at coordinate 849,956,152 of NC_140581.1, forward strand.
GAATGGGTAGGTATTCCTTAATAACGAATCTCAATTACCGATTCATTATTAAGGAATGTTAAGGAATCGCTAATATTTTAGCGATTCCTACCTACATTCCATTTAGTGAGTCCTTAATAGCAATTCGGTAAAAATCGTTATTAAGGACTCGCTAAATTGAAGTTACTTACATCTGGCCCTTAATCTAGTAACATCATGATTGCCGTTGCAAACCCACATCAGAATATAGAGCAGGAGGCTCAGTGTGATTGACAGTAACCATCTTCAGAAAACAATATGTCTCACCTCATGTGACTGGTGTATCAATTTTGTCACTGTAAATTTTTACTTCTATCTTAGTCAGTCTTTCATGTATTTTTCTTAAGACTTCACTTTGCTGAGGTGCTTCGGGAATGATAAAATGTACTCCAGGGATTGGTGCTCTACCCAGCTACTCTTTGCAGTATCTTAAATAAGATATTGTGCTCCCTTTAATAAATGCTAATAAGAGGTCAAGCAGGGCCAATACTGCTGTGCCTCCCCGGCCAACTGTGCAATGGTGGATCTACTGAAAATAATTATTTATTGTATCGCCAAGGTCTGAAGTGTTTCCCTCTGATTTCCCTGAAATGTCTGCCTGTGTGCTCCTCTACATACCTCAAAATGACATCTGCAGAAAGAATTATGCGACTATTGTCACTAACATTTTCATATTCTGTGATCTCATTCTTCTGTCTGCATCAATATCTCCAGCAATGATCAAATGCATTATTGGCAATGCTAAAAACGTGTTTTTAGTTGGAATCTCATTTACATAGTATTGAAATAACATTTGCATAACAAATTCTAATGAAAACAAATACCTAATATTTGGCATGTAATTTCTATATTCTGTAAATGTTTTCTGGCAAGGGAAGTGCTTGGTATTCTTGTCAGTCTCTGTTCGCTTGCATGCCTTATAGAGGATTTGTAACTTTTATTTATCACTTAATTTTTGAAAGTCTGTGGTTTTTATTACAACATCTCTGCTTAGTGCTTCATTCTTACATGTTAAAAGATCTAGTCATGTTTCATCTTCTATATATGAGATAAGGTACCTCCTGAAGTGCATATAATGATATTGCAAGTCACTAAGGATTTCCGTGACTACATAAGGGGATGAGGCCGAAGATCTGGATTTTCTGTAGAGGCCAAGAAACTCTGAGGTAACTTTCAATATCCTTTTAAAGTACAAAAGAGGATATTTTGTGCCATATCTACTAAGCATTTTAACTGTTGCAAATACTCCAGTTTGGGGTTTGTTACTGTTAAAACGCTTTTTCTTATGTAATATTCCTTTTTTAGGAGTTGACTAAGTTTTTCCAACTCTTAAAATGGAATTGCAAATGGAGACTAATTCCATGTCTGGAAGGAGTGTGTTGTAGGCGCCCCTTCCAGATCCTGAATCGGTATCCAATGTATCAATGTTTTGTAACATTGATATTTTACTGATACCTCATACGAGGTGGTAATGCTTTTGCAAAAGGGAGGGAATTCTTTTGGAATACCCTCCCCTTTGTGAATGTGAAAAACAGTATGTTGAAGAGTAGGCAGTGGTCCATCTGACCACTGCCACCTTTTTAACAAATTGTTTTTAAAATGTTTTGTTTTTAATGCAGGCCCTTTTCCTTTAAGGAAAATGGACTGCTTTAAAAAAAACTTTAATTTACTCCAAGGCAGTCACAGACATGGTGTTTTGCGGGCCCCAGCAGGCCACCATCCCTGTGATGGCCCCCAATCATGGTGAGTCGCAATGTGTGACCTACCTCCATAATATTGAGATAAGTTGGATTGTGACCAAGGAAGATTCTGATTTTTAAGAACTAACCTATTAGTACTTAAGTCGGTCCTTAAAAAGGCTGGTGACAGTATTTTGCACCCTGTTAGTCGTCCATCTGGCTCCTTCCTTGTAATACTTGGTCACACCATCATCTGTCCTACAAACAACTTAAATCCTTGATGTCTTGCTCCTTCATATGAAAGAGATCATATGGCTGCAGACATGAAGAATAAAAGCAGAATCTGTAATGCAACAATTAAACACAGCAAAAACAGTTCACAATTTGTTGTAAAACCATATTAGAATCAGTTCAATGTATATCACATTAAAAAGACTGTAGTTCGGAATGACTAGTAGCATGCACAGAGATTCTCTTTTCATGCATTGTAATGTAGTATGCCAAAAATGATCATGTTGCCATGAATCTCTTCTTTGTGCTAATCATTTTTCATTTTAGAAAAAAACCAGATCATAACAGCGAAAATCGTTTAAAATGCAGCTGAAAGGATGCTTTGTGGTACGCTGTACATCCTACATGCTGGCTCTGGTAGCAGGCATTTTGTAGTCACAGCTCAACTGTCACAAGTTATTATAGTTGAGGCGTCACGTAATTTTCTTTTTACCGGTGACTAGAGAGGTCACAACTCGACTGCAGTAAGGAAATTCAAGACCGTTTCAAGGTCTCGCCTAGGCAGCGCTTGCGCTGTCTCTTCTAGACATGCTGTATTCAGGATATGTGAATAAAGCTCCACCTACTTACCGCCCATCTTTTTAATTAGCTCCTGTCCTTTGTAAATGGTGGCTTTTCATTGGTTATTAGGCTTTGTAGTCCCTCCTTAGTAACTCCCTGTCTCTTTTTGTAACCTTCCATGAGAACACCCTCCATTACATGTGTTGTTACACCCTAGGTTTTAATTACAACCTCAAGGCACTATTTTCTTAAAAGGCCTTCAGACAGGACACTCACTTGGTCCTAAACAAGGTTAGCAGTGATTACTTTACTAGCTAGCACATCTCACATATATTAGGCCTTCTATAAATTTCTCTTCATCAGCTCCACATAGAGTACAAGCTAATCTGGAATTAATATAATAATTCTTTTGTCACATTTCAAATCTACTAATTGTATATATATTTATGTACTGTGGCACTGTCTTCCATGCAATGTATTATGGGTAGGGTGGATTTACCACATCTTCAAAGTTTGTGATGCTCACTGGGGACATCTAGGAGCAGCTTGCGGTAATGCACCTACACATTTCACATTTATATTAAACCTTCTATACATTTTCCTTCATCAGCTCCACATAGAGTACAACTGAATCAGAATTAATCTAGGTGCAGCTTGCGGTACTGCACCTACACATCTCACATTTATATTAGACCTTCCATAAATTTCCATTCATCCCTTCTTCAGCTCCACAAAGAGTACAACCTAATCCAGAATTAATATAATAATTGTTTTGTCACATTTCAAAGCCATTAATTGTATATATGGACATAGCTATTTGAATGTGGTTGTGGTACTGTCTTGCATGCAATGCATTATGGGAGTACCATATGCGACCAAACGTTTGATACTCACTAGTGGGACGGTGAGCAAGATGGCGGCCGACAAGTCGGCCGGGTGAGTCGGCTTTCTCTTCTCCGACGATGCAGTGGCAGGTCTAAACTGTTTTCTGGAAGAAGACCGGCGGATTTGTAGGAGGTGTTCGGTGTCTTGGAGGTGCAAATGCGCTGGAGAGCTTTTTCGCTTGGAGGTTGGAGAGACCACGGAGGTCTATCTCTGCATTATCTCGTTGGTGGCGAGCCGTGGTGTTCGAGCGTCTGGCCGATGATGGCTTCGAAGGGGGGTTCTCGAGCTCAGCGTGGTAAAGGTACTGCATCGATGGCCGGGACTCCTGTTAAAACTAGAAACGCTACGGCTGCTGCGGGAGCTAAAACGGCGAGCAAGCAAACCATTAAAAGCACCAGCTCTTTGACCCGAAAGGGTTCGCTGACGCAGACCCCTTCATCCCTGGACACGGACTTTAATGCAGTACCGCTTGGTGGCCCATCAGGGACACAGCCAAACATCCAAAGTATACCTACAATTGTACCTGCAATGTTTTCACGGGCTCCGAAGAGAGGACTGGCTTCTGAGCTAGCGGCCGCACCTGTGGAAGGTAGCAGCAGGGTGAGCAGCGAGGTGGAGGCTGATTCAGACGGCGTAGTTGGTGAGCCCACTATTCTTCCCTTGGTTCGGTCGATCTCCATATCTGCTGATGGGCCCCAGGCTTCGGATGTGGCTTTAGATTCGGGTCCTGAGCTCCCGTGTACTGAAACCATTTTTGAGAGCCTTAGCGAGCAATCGCTAAAACAATGCATTGTGGGAACTGTAGGCTTTCTCGATAAGCCTATTGATTCACGGGAGTCACAGACTGTATCGGGACCATCCCTCCAAGAGCCGATGTCTCTATCAGATGTGAGAACAGCGGAACACAATATTGATGGAGGCATAAACAGTATGGCTAGTATTGTATCCGAAAACCTGGAGGCCCCTTACAATTTGGATATTCCTGACAAAATCTCAAATACTGATGACTTTTTTTCACTGTCTGAGCACTCTTCTGTTGAGAGTTTAGTTAAAGAATGGCTGCAAGATTCGAATCCAGATGATGATGAAGGGAACCTAGATATATCGGGCTATGCCACGGCTGAGCAACGGGCTATGCGTAATAAGAGCAATCTTGTTGTGGACAGTCAACAGGGATCCGAGGCCTCATTGTCATGGGACTATCAGAACTCTCCAAATATAGCCACTCTTTCTACGAACGTAGTCGGGACTATTCCCGTTGAGAAAGATCAAAGCTCGGGGGAAATCACACTTACCACTATTCATGATCTTATAATGGCTCATAGAGCTGAAACTCAGGCTGAGAGTAATCGTTCTCAGAGTGCATGCAAGCGGTTACAAAATGCAATACGATATTGTAACACGAGTTGTTGAGACTGAAACTAGGATATCAACTTTAGAAGACGACTTAATAGCACAGAAAGAAGCAACAGCATCATTACGGTCCCAGAGGGATGATGTTCAATGGAAATTAATTGATTTAGAGAATAGGGCTAGACTCAATAATCTCCGCATTTTGGGGGTCCCGGAGGGAAGGGAAGGTTCTGATGTAAGGAAATTTGTGATTGAGTTATTAAGTGAGGCTTTCCCGGGACTGGGGGATTGGGATTGGCAAAAGGAGGTGTTGAGGGCACATCGCCTTCCGTTTAATCAAAAGAAGGGAAGGGGGCAGAAAGAGTCTCTACCACGTGCTATTCTTATCTCACTTAATAAGAGGCTCTATATGATCTGACACGCCCTAAAAAAAAGCCCATGGGAAGGGCTGTGAATTTTTTGTAAGACCGGATTTCTGCCAGGCCACGGTCGAGACCCGCTGGAGAATGCGTCAGCTAATCCCACTATTCCAGGCCAAGGGGGCACAAATCTTTCTACAAAATCCGGCTAGGTTAAAAGTAATTTTTAAAGATCATACACAGGTTTTTCTCTCTGAAGTGAAAGCTAATGAATTTCTGCAAACCATGTGTTCCTAATTGTGTTCCTAATTGTGGGGTTTCAAGGGCCATCTTGATTCCCTGTTACTTTGTTATTTTTGGTTTACTATAAGTTAAATCTGATCTTTTCTCTACTGAGGCTTGCACTGCATCGGGGAGGAGGTCTTTGGGAGAGATCGACTCTACATCAAAGGGGGCATTTATCCCTAAGCTCCATGGGTTGGGTGGAGGGGGTGAGGGTATGGGGGGGTTGAGGGGGGGAGGTGCAGGAGGGGTGGGGAGGTGGGGGTTGGTGTTGGTGGAGGGGGGGGAAATATCCAACTACAATCTTTAGCTTTTTTGAATGTTATAATTATCGGACATAGCCTAACCCAGCTATGGATGCTTTCTGGTTCTCCTTTTCTCTTTTTTTGTGTGTGTGCAGATCATGAATGTATTAGTTTCTTGTGCAGGATTGTCCACCCGTTTATCTATATATTTTTATGTTGTAATGGCTAGGGGTGAAAAAATCTATATTACCAAATGAGGAAACTAACTTTTTGTACCCTCAATATAGCTGGGCTAAATAATCCCAATAAGCGGAAGGTCATAGCTGGGCTAATGAAGTCGCAAGGCTGGGATGTAGTGTGCCTTCAGGAGACTCATTTCATGGGCTCATAGGGCATGGCTGGGTATGCTTGGGATGGAACTATTGGGCTGTTCACGACAATCAACTAATACTAGGGGGGTTGCTATTTTGTCAAGAATGGGCTTATCGGAATGTAGAGTGGGGAAGATGGGTAATTGTGGAGCTGGGGAGGGTTTTACAGTTTGTAGTATATATGGTTCAAATTTGGATGATGCCGAAGTGATGAATTCAATTAATAACGAATTAGCATTATGGCCACAACCTTTAGTAGTATGTGGAGACTTAAATATACATTTAGAGGCTGAATTCAATGCCGATATAGGCCAGTCTTATATGGGGCGAAAACCTAGGGTTTTTAAAAGTTTACAGGGACTAATGCAGGATCAGGGATTATGTGATGTTTGGGCGAGACCAAGACCCAATCATCCTGGGAATACATATTTTTCGGCACCCCATAGCAAGCTGGTACGCCTAGATTATTTTCTGGTTTCATACTCTATATTGGTAAGATCTTCTGTTAAAAAGCTTCCAAAAATAATATCGGATCATAATCCTCTTATCTTGGAAATGTCTGGTACTGATTCTCCGTCGTTGATCAATAATTGGTCGTTTGATAGGAAACTCCTATTGGATCAAGATAACTGTACTCATATTGAAGAGTGGATTAAAATATTCTTTACGATTAATAAGGGATCTGCCTCTGAGCCCATAGTTTGGGACGCCTTTAAAGCTGGGATTCGTGGCGAAACGTTGAGTTTTGCTGCGCAAAAAAGGAAAAAAGTCAAAGATAAACTTGACAGAAGCTTGGCTATCCTGTCGGAAGTGGAGAAAGAACTGACATATAAAATTAAACACAAATTAGATTTAGCAGAATGCCATGCAAGACTTGCAGTCAAACGATCGATGATCTATCAACACCTCTCAGAAGAAGTGGCCTTAAAATTCGAGATATTCAAGAGAGAGTGCTATGAATTTGGAGAGCAAACTGGTAGGATTCTAGCCAATAGACTACGACAGAGGGAGTCTCAGAACAAGATTTGAAAAATTAAAGATGTGCATGATAATGTGGAGACCTCTCCATTAAGTATAAGGCAGGCATTTAGGGAATTCTATCAAAGACTTTATATGAACGTTAATACTATGAAAGCGGAAGAATTTCTAGTGGGGACCGAAAGCTCGGTTCTATCAGATAGCAATAAGGATTGTCTAGCTTCTTTAATTACCTGGGAAGAAGTGGAGTTGGCGCTTCTTTCTCTTTCACGAGGGAAGGAAATGGGTCCAGATAAAATTCCCTGGAATTGTATATAACATTTTGCAATGTTCTAAAAATGGAATTGCTGTTTGTAATACAGGGTGCGTATCATGGAACACCACCTAATTCATGGTCAAAGACCACAATTGTGGTTTTTAAGAAAAAGGGCAAGGATGCCATGGAACTCTCGTCTTATCGTCCCATTTCTTTAATAAATGTGGATAGCAAGATCTATTCTAAAATCCTAGCCATTAGATTAGGGAAAGTTATTACTCCGTTGGTATCCCTGAGGCAGCATGGTTTTATAGGTGGACGAAGCACTACGGATCATATTAGACGGGTTATAGCACTACTCAATTGGGCTCAGGCTACGAAATCCCGAATGGGATTGGCCCTGTTAGATGCCGAAAAGGCATTTGACAGGGTCTCATGGGATTTCCTGTGGTCAGTACTTGTCTGGAAGGGATTTCCGCTGACCTTTATAGAAGCTATACAGGCTTTATATAAGAATGCGTCGGCCACTATCAGGATCCTGGGTGGAGAGTCTGAGGAATTTGTGGTGAACAGGGGGACCCGACAGGGGTGCCCCTGTTCACCCCTCCTCTTTGCTCTGTACCTGGAACCCTTAATTCTTAAATTTGAGACAGACCCTCTGATATCCCCTGTAGTCTCCCCAATAGAATCTCCCAAAGTCTTGGCATTTGCTGATGACCTGGCAATAATATCCTCTGATATTAAAAGTGCTTTGAATAGAATTGAAATTATCACTAACTCATTTGGTGCGGTCTCAGGGTATAAGCTGAATTTGGGTAAGACTCAAGTCCTTCATTCTGAGGTGGGTCTTCCTCAACAGCTTGAAACCGTTTCTGAGGCAGTTTATTTGGGTATTCGCATCTCTTCTGATGTTCAGAAGATACCAGAGGTCAATATAGATCCGATTTTGGACTCCTCGAATAAACTTTTAGAAAAATTTAACCGTTTACATCTATCACTTTATGGTTGATCCAATGTGTTGAAAATGGTAATACTTCCTAAGTTTTTATACCTATTTCGTGCTATACCTCTGGTATTTACCAATGCTGTATTCATTAAGATAGAAAGAATGTGTGCACGTTTTATGTGGGTATATAATAGAACTAGGAGGGCTATGAAGTGGCTTAATTTACCTAGAGTACAAGGCGGCTGGGATGTGCCGAACTTTAGGTATTATTATTGGGCTTCCCTACTTCAGCATTTTGGTGATCTAATAGTTGGCGAGGAAGCAATGTATGATCCTGCCCATACTCCGTCAATCTATAAGATGATTTTAGGCAAAAATGCCCGATATCTTTTAGTAAGGATTCTAGAGCCGAGCTACTACAAAAAGACTTGGTTCAAGGTTTTGAAGGCAGCCTTCCTGATTTGGAAAAAGATATGTATCATGTATAAGATCCAAAAAATATCAGTTTTGACTCCATTTGAATCTATAGGGTTACTGCCTAGTATTTTTCAAGATACTGTTTCTCGTAGGTGGGTGATGTCAGGTATTCGGGAATTTATATGAATTTGGTCAGATTCTGTCTTTTGTACAGCTTCAGGATAAATTTGAGCTGCGTAGGGGCGATTTTTGAAAATTTCTTCAGATACATAGCTTTTTGGATAATGCCCGGTCTAAAGGATTCTTTCAGGAAGGGCAAATTAAATTGATACAAATGATAGCAGCCAAGTGTAAAATTGGTCAGTTATATCGAAGCTTAATTTCTGTTCAAATTGATGATTTAGATGTACAACAGGAAAATTGGAAACGAAGACTTGGCGCTTTCCCGATTGATATTCAGTCGATGGTGGAAATGGCTAATGTAGTGTTATTTACGGGGAGTTTGAGAAGCCAATTCTATATGTCTGTCTTCAATCTCTAATATACACCCTCTAAAATAGCAAAGTGGAAGACGGGAAAGGGGGACAAGTGTCCTAGATGTAAGCTCTATGCCGCTGACTCAGTACATATGTTTTATGCTTGTCCTCTGCTTGCTGTATTTCTATCTGAGGTTCAACATTTCCTTAACTTCTCTTTGGGTATAACATGTAAACTGACTGCCGAAGTTATACTGTTCAGAATGCCATCGAGTAGTGGCAACGGTGGGGGGCACGCTCCTGAGTCTCGTTTTCTATTTATTTGTATGTCTATTGTCAGATTATGTATTACATCAAAATGGATTGATCCTGATCCCCCCACGTTCTTGGAGTGGAGAACCAGGATTCTTGCTATATATCATTTAGAAACTGCTCTGTATAGGCTTAAACGACCTAGGAAAAAAAGATTTGGCCTACAAACTTGGGACTTTATAAAAAAAATGGTTTTGATTGTTCCTTTTTTTGCTGGAAACTCAAATTTTGTTATTTCAAATGTATCTTGTATTTTCCATATGCCTGAAAAATAAAATCTCGCCTTTTCTGTATTCTGAGGATTAAAATAAAAAAATTAAAAAAAAAAAAAAAGATACTCTTGCAGTACTGCACCTACACATGAATATTAGACCTTCTATAAATTTCCCTTCATCAGCTCCACATAAAGTACAACCTAATCAGGAATTAATATAATAATTCTTTTGTCACATTTCAAAGCTAGTAATTGTATATATTGAATGTGCTGTGGTACTGTCTTGCATGCAAGCCATTATGGGTAGGGTGGATTTACCATATCTTTTAAATTTATCATGCCCACTAGGAACATCTAGGCGCAGCTTGCGGTACTGTACCTACACTTCTCACATTCATATTAGACCTTCTATCAATTCCCTTCAACAGCTCCACATAGAACACAACCTAATCCGGAATTAATTTAATAATTGTTTTGTCACATTTCAAAGCTATTAATTCCATATATGGACATAGCTATTTGAATGTACTCGTGGTACAGTCTTGCATGCATTTTTTTTTCCTATTGTCAGGGTGCCGTTTTTGGTTCAGATACATCAATTGTCACCTTCCACAACACCCTATTTATTCGTCAGTCGTTGGTATCAAACTTGGTAACAAGTGCGCAAGCTATCCCACTGACCTTTTGCCTGTGAAGGGAAAAGGTCACGTTAGTCAAATACGTACAGTAAATGACTACATTTACTCCACCTGTCTTCTTCTGCCTTCTCCTCTCCCCTGTCGCCAACCGGTTCCACGGTTAAAGAAAAAAGGACTAAAACAGGTTAGTGTCCCTTCCAGGCCCCCCCCCCCCTATAAGGGTACAAGGGGACCCCTTTGTGTCCTCAGTCGTTGTCGTCGATGTCTTCATCTGATCCGTCCAGTGCTGCGTAGTCGCGCAGGAGGTTGTGGATCATCTTATGGCACGCCAGGGTCAATGTCTCCTTCTTCCCTACCAGGCAGTTTCTGGAAAACAGAAGAACATCTTTAAAACAGCATAGGAGCCTCCAGCAGTTGCATTATGGGTAGGGTGGATTTACCATATCTTCAAAGTTTCTCATGCTCCATAGGGACATCTAGGCGCAGCTTGCTGTACTGACATACACATCTCACATTTATATTAGACCTTCTATAAATTTCCCTTCATCAGCTCCACATAGACTACAACTTAATCAGAATTAATAATATAATTGTTTTGTCACATTCCATATCTATTAATTGTATATATGGACATAGCTATTTAAATGTACTCATGGTACTATCTTGAATGCAATGCATTAGGGGAGTACCATATGTGACCAAACGTTTGATGCTCACTAGGTACCTCTAGGTGCAGCTTGCGGTACTGCACCTACACATCCCTTCTTCAGCTCCACATAGAGTAGAACCTGATCCGGAATTAATATAATAAGGGACATATTCACAAGGAGCTATCGCAAAATTAACGGCACTTTATCGCAGCCAAAGTCGTGATAAATGTAACTCTCTATTCACAAGCCAACAGCACCAGTTTACCCACGATAGCAGCCGCAAAAAGCATCGCCACAGAGGATCACCGCAACTATCGCTATTGAGATGCAGAGTAGGAGTTCCCGTGCCAAAAGCCGCGACCACACCACACCTCAACTTTCTCAACGACCAGACAGATCGGCGATAAGAACACTAAACCGGCGATAAGTCGTGTTAGCACCAGGAAATCTACACCTGCTCTGACCTGGTGTTAAGTCGGACGGCAGCCAGCACCACAAAAGGGAGCACAGCCCAGGGCCACATCTGAAGGGCAACAGATGCCATGGAGCCCCCCACCATGCGGCCTGGACACCCAAGAGGGCCACAACACCCACCGACACCACCCCCCTGACCACTCCTCCCTGGCCCCCCCAACAAAGACATGCCACATCAGCTACACAAAAAAATGTACAATATGTTCTGCATGATATCGCACAATCAGAACAGTTGAAATGCATGTGTCGTCACAGAAATGAGCATCACACATTCTCTTTTGAAGAAACAGATAAAACTTTATTAACATGAACACCGAAATTAAATGAAGAGACATGGCGGCTCCCTGCGGGACAGCCCGTAGGTCACAGCCTGCAAGACAAAAAACATGATGAGAAGGTGTGTCCTGTGCACATCAAAGGACAGAGAGTGAGAGCAAAGGAGAGAGAGAGAGAAGAAGAGAGGGAGAGACAGAGAGAGACAAGAAGAGAGGGAGAGAGAGAGAGAGAGAGAGAGAGAGAGAGACGCCCCTGCACACCCAGGCCACACTACTCACCTGCTGCCACCGTTGTGTCTCCAACCACGTGCCGGTATATAGAGCAGTACACCAGGACACACATCTGAGTCAGAGTCGTCATCTGAAACAGAGTCCAGATACATGACTGGCACAGTACACACACTTGCACAAGAAAACAGCGCCTGCCTGCCCATGCACACCCAGGCAGAGGCATCAGAAAGGCACCCACCGCCCACGGAGCATGCCCGCCCATGCACACCAGGCCTCACTGCTCACCTTCCGCCACCGGCGTGTAGACTGGATGTCCCACCACATGCCATTGCAAGACACAAGTCCAGGGCCCGCGGACATGGCACCCTCCACACCATGCAGCCATGCTCCGCAGGTCAACAGGTCTCACGTTTGGTGCTGGTTTTTGATTACTCCATGGCAGAGGACATACCAGCGCACCCGGCAACATCGCAGGCTGCACACCCACTCAGTTTTGATTCGTTCAGCATTACGTACATCAATTGTGTGTCTTTTGCACACACAATCAGCCCAATGGGTGCCACAAAGTCTGTGACCCGGAAGCGAGGCCACGAGGCGGTAGGCCCGCGCTGCCCGCTGGCTATGGCCTACACTGTGGTCCAGCAGGGCACCCAAAACCTGAGTTGCCCGGACCGCCGGGACAGGGCATCATCCCAGGGTGCCCACCCGCTCAGCAGCTTACGGTGCCACTGATTCAGTGCACCCAAAGTCACCATCCCGTGGCAGGATGCCTGTGGCTGCCGCAATGCACCTGGTGCGACTAACCCTGTGCAACCCCAGTCAGCGCCACGTGGTGGTTGGCACGGCCGTACACAGGCCTGGGTTACCACTAACCCTGTGCAACCCCAGTCAGCCGGCCCTGCCGTACGCAGGCCTGGATTGCCACTAACCCTGTGCGCAATTAAACTACTGGGCCCTTCATGATTGTGAACCGTGGCGTCCCTCATCCAGTCGCCACGGTCAGAGGAGAATGTGATGTCATCGGCCCATTTTGTTGGCGGAGTCACATGGCCTGTGACGCCTGTGGGAGTGGCTGTGACATGCTGACAACTAGACCAGTGACCTGCTCACCACCAGCGAGTATGCCTGCGACAGGTAGCTACGTGTGCCCCCCCCTCTGAGCGTAAGTGGAGTGTTCTGGCCTGCCGTATGCCGGACCAGCGCACGGCTTGCCACAATGACACGTGGGCACTGGGCGTGGTTCAGTCCATGTCCGGACATGGAAGTGAGTGATGCGTGTGTCCCTGTTGTAGTGTCCACGGGACCCGGTACACAAAATGCAATGTAGCACCCTCTGACTGGCATCCCATAGGATGAGCATCATTGACGCAAGGGGAATCACTGCCCCTACAATCATCCACACATGCATACATGACTGATGAAAGACGTGACACAGCAGTGCATCAATGGATGTTTATTGCACATCCAGTGCAGTTATGCAGATGGAGCGTTTCTGGGCAATGCCCAGCACACTACACAATATGGACCCAAGGAGGGTCAGCCAGAGTCCATCCGGGGATGACAAGTCCTACTGAAGGGAGGGTGCCGGGGCTGTGGGTGCCTCCTGCTGGGTGGTTTGGGTGGTGGGTGGGGTCTCATCGATGTAGCTGGCCTGCCCTGAGCCTTGAGGTGAGTGGCGGATGAGGTCAATGATGTCTTGGATGGTTTGGGTGTCGATGCTGGCGTTGTCCTCCTCGTCATCCGTAAAGAGTGGCTGGGACTACTCTGCAGGAGGTGTTGATGGTGCCATTCGATGTGAAGGGGAGATGGTGTATTACAATGTGTCCACGCATGGTACAGGTTGACATTCTGACAGCATGGCATTGTACATTGTGACAGTCTGTGGATCTGGGCGATGACCCAGTGTCATTGTGGTTGTGTACTGTGCCCTGCTTGATAGTGTATGTGTGCCATTGAGGCCATCTCCACCCGTCCCCCCAGTACCTGGTGGTCACTCACCCTGTTGCGGTTGTATTGTGTCCTGTCGAGCAGTGTCCGGTCCCCCGACTCCGGCCACAGTCTCCACACTGATGACTGTCGACACCAGCTCCTCCATGTCATCCAGCTCCAGCTGTGCCGCTGGGCCCCCACCTCCGGTCTGCATTTCTGCCTTCTGGTTGGCAGAGAGTTTCTCCTTGGTCTTCCGCTTGATGTCATTCCATCGCCTCTTGACCTCGTCCATTGTCCGCTTGTGCTCTCCGATGGCATTCACCTTGTCGACGATGTCCCGCCATACTCCAGTTTTGGTTCCCAGTGACACGTTGGAGGTGACGAAGAGTTGTTTATGGTGTTCCATCACTTCCGTGACTATGATCCTGTTCACCTGCAGACTGAACTTCGTCTTCCTCGTCTTCTTATCCTTGCCCTTCCCTGTCCCCGAGGTCCCAGGCTGGTCGTCCGGGGTGCTTGTGGGATTGCGCTCGTCCTCTGCACCTGCTCCGACTGCCTCCATGGTGCTTGGGTGTAAGTCAGTTTGTGTGTGGGTGTTTTTTCAGCTTTTATGGAGATTTTTCCCACACACCAGGTGTGTGTTGAATGCCTGGCGCTGCTTATTGCTGATTTCCTCATCGCGCTTTGGCCCATCGCAGGATTTTTGGTGTTGTGGTTTGAGTTTTTATCTCCATCGAGGTGGTTTTATCGCAGACATTGTCCGCGGTTTCGGCTGACTATCGCATGCTACCGCCTTGTTGTGAATCCCACGTTGTCACTGGGTTATTTTCCCGCGATGGGCTGCAATATTGAAAGTTGCGTTACGCTACTCTTGCGGTAGTTATCACACGTTCTTGTGAATATACCCCTAAGTCTTTTGTCACATTTCAAAGCTACTAACTGTATATAGTGAATGTACTGTGGTACTGTCTTGCATGCAATGCATTATTGGTAGGGTGTATTTACCATATCTTCAAAGTTTATTATGGTCACTAAGGACATCTAGGCGCAGCTTGTGTTACTGGATCTACACATCTCACATTTATATTAGACCTTCTATAAATTTCCCTTTATTATAATAATAGTTTTGTCACATTTCAAAGCTATTAATTGAATATATTGACATGGGTGGGGTCTCATCGATGTAGCTGGCCTGCCCTGAGCCTTGAGGTGAGTGGCGGATGAGGTCAATGATGTCTTGGATGGTTTGGGTGTCGATGCTGGCGTTGTCCTCCTCGTCATCCGTAAAGAGTGGCTGGGACTACTCTGCAGGAGGTGTTGATGGTGCCATTCGATGTGAAGGGGAGATGGTGTATTACAATGTGTCCACGCATGGTACAGGTTGACATTCTGACAGCATGGCATTGTACATTGTGACAGTCTGTGGATCTGGGCGATGACCCAGTGTCATTGTGGTTGTGTACTGTGCCCTGCTTGATAGTGTATGTGTGCCATTGTGGCCATCTCCACCCGTCCCCCCAGTACCTGGTGGTCACTCACCCTGTTGCGGTTGTATTGTGTCCTGTCGAGCAGTGTCCGGTCCCCCGACTCCGGCCACAGTCTCCACACTGATGACTGTCGACACCAGCTCCTCCATGTCATCCAGCTCCAGCTGTGCCGCTGGGCCCCCACCTCCGGTCTGCATTTCTGCCTTCTGGTTGGCAGAGAGTTTCTCCTTGGTCTTCCGCTTGATGTCATTCCATCGCCTCTTGACCTCGTCCATTGTCCGCTTGTGCTCTCCGATGGCATTCACCTTGTCGACGATGTCCCGCCATACTCCAGTTTTGGTTCCCAGTGACACGTTGGAGGTGACGAAGAGTTGTTTATGGTGTTCCATCACTTCCGTGACTATGATCCTGTTCACCTGCAGACTGAACTTCGTCTTCCTCGTCTTCTTATCCTTGCCCTTCCCTGTCCCCGAGGTCCCAGGCTGGTCGTCCGGGGTGCTTGTGGGATTGCGCTCGTCCTCTGCACCTGCTCCGACTGCCTCCATGGTGCTTGGGTGTAAGTCAGTTTGTGTGTGGGTGTTTTTTCAGCTTTTATGGAGATTTTTCCCACACACCAGGTGTGTGTTGAATGCCTGGCGCTGCTTATTGCTGATTTCCTCATCGCGCTTTGGCCCATCGCAGGATTTTTGGTGTTGTGGTTTGAGTTTTTATCTCCATCGAGGTGGTTTTATCGCAGACATTGTCCGCGGTTTCGGCTGACTATCGCATGCTACCGCCTTGTTGTGAATCCCACGTTGTCACTGGGTTATTTTCCCGCGATGGGCTGCAATATTGAAAGTTGCGTTACGCTACTCTTGCGGTAGTTATCACACGTTCTTGTGAATATACCCCTAAGTCTTTTGTCACATTTCAAAGCTACTAACTGTATATAGTACTGTGGTACTGTCTTGCATGCAATGCATTATTGGTAGGGTGTATTTACCATATCTTCAAAGTTTATTATGGTCACTAAGGACATCTAGGCGCAGCTTGTGTTACTGGATCTACACATCTCACATTTATATTAGACCTTCTATAAATTTCCCTTTATTATAATAATAGTTTTGTCACATTTCAAAGCTATTAATTGAATATATTGACATAGCTATTTGAATGTACTCTGGTACTGTCTTGCATGCAATGCATTATGGATGTACCATATATGACCAAAAATGTGATGCTCATGGTGCTCAGAGGGCAAGCAATCTCCCAGGTGACGGGCCATAAAAGGGAACAGCAACAACAGATTAACAGTCTAGAACTGGAAGTATCTCTAGCAGAGGCAGCCCATATAGCAGGTCCTAATGAAGAAACAATACATAAGTTACATCTGACACAACAGGCATACAAAGCCTATGCCCGGGAAGAGACAAACACTAAGCTTACTCGAACACTACACACTGCCTATGAACTAGGAGACAAAGCGGGTAAGCTCTTGGCATGGCTGGGAAGAAAGGAGAGAGCCAGTAAATGGGTGGCACAGATCCGGCTAGATGATGGACGACTGACAACTGACCCCCAACAAATAACCGAAGCATTAGCGACACACTACATATCTGTATACTCACCAACAGCCACAGCCACGATAGATGACAATCTTGCATTCCTCAGAGACATACATATGCCCACATTAGCGTCGGAGGCGGCAGCAGTTCTAGAAATGGAAATCGCGCTGGAAGAACTCGCACAGGCAATAGGCGCGTTGCATATGGGTAAAGCCTTAGGGCCCAACGGAATTCCGGTGGAATTCTATAAAAAAGCAGCTTCCCAACTCATACCACATTTACTTAACATGTACACGGACAGCCTAGAGAAGGGGATTCTACCCAGAGCCCAGCGCCTGGCTACGATAGTTGCTATTCACAAACCGGGCAAACCACCACACAAATGTTGGTCTTATAGGCCGATTTCCCTGATAAACGCTGAAGCAAAAATCTTAGCTAAAATATTGGCTACGAGATTACAGCCGCATCTCGCCACAGTGATCCACCCTGATCAGTCCGGATTTATGCCTAATCGTAATACTGCACTTAATTTGAGGCGGCTACATAGTGTTATTGCGCGCAAATTCACTATAGAGGAAGACGCAGTTATTCTATCATTGGATGCACAAATGGCGTTCGGCCTTGTTGAATGGCCCTTCCTGTTTGCGGTCCTCCGTCACCTGGGATTCGGTCCCAAATTTTGCACATGGGTTCAACTACTCTATACGCAACCCTTGACGCAGGTCATGGTAAATGGCCATATATCGACGGACTTTCCGTTGGGAAGGGGGACGCGGCAGGGTTGCCCACTATCACCGCTCCTTTTTACGCTAGTCTTGGAGCCGCTGGCCGCAAGGATACGTCAAGATCAGGGGATACTGGGGTTGAAGTGGACAATGGGTTGGGAGGATCGCATATCGCTCTATGTGGATGATGTCCTATTATATTTGGCATCCCCGGCACGCTCAATTAACTGCCTTTTAGATATCTGTACAGCATATGGACGGGTCTCCGGATATACCATTAACTGAACAAAACCACTTCTATACATCCTACATGGCTCCCCACCACGGCTACCACGAGGCTGTATGCTTCAGATGACGCATAGTGGTTTTAAATACCTAGGAGTGTACATAACTCACGACAAATCACAGTTTATCGCGCAAAATCTTACACAGTCTCTCATGAGATTTAGAGGAGACGTCAAACATTGGCGCACGCTCCCACTGACGCTGTTGTGAAGGGCAGCACTCTTCGAAATGATTGCACTCCCCAGATTCCTTTATGCACTGCAGAACACACCGTTCCCAGTCGCCCCAGTATACTTTCAAGCGATAAATGCAGAAGTGACTAGTCTGCTCTGGGAGGACAAAGCGCCCCGCATAGCCATGCAAAAACTTACAAGAAGTTGGTAAGACGGTGGCATTGCCCTCCCCGATATTAAAGCATATTATTGGGCTTCCCAGTTTGTTGCCATAAACCAATGGCTCCATGTGCCCCAGGATGACACAGCATACCGAATGGCTAGACACCTACTAGACACGGTGGGAATTATGGGTGCACTATATAATAGGGTCAGGAGCAGCAGCCTCACGGGTCCAACAGCACACACTGTCGAAGTCTGGGCTGAGGCGCAGAAAGCACTGGGATGGGAGGGAGTAATAATGCAAGCAATGCCATTATGGGGCACAAAAATGCTGGGTACACTACGCAACACTAAAGTGTTCCAACAATGGGACCTGATAGGCATAACAAGGGTTGGGGATCTATGGAAGAAAGGGGAAATGGTTACATTCGCTCACTTGCAGACTACATATGGACTGGCAAAGACCAAAATATTTTGTTACATGCAGATTAGGCACGCTCTTAAGTCAGTAATTCCACAGGGAACACAACTCGTCAAATCCTCGCCATTAGAGGATAGGCTCCTGACAGAGCACCTCCACAAAAAAGCTATCTCCCAAACCTATCGTAAAATTGTAAATAACCGACCAGACCCTACAGCGGCGTTGAAGGCTAAATGGGAACTAGATATAGGTGACATAGACGAAGCAGACTGGCGAGAGGCGCTCGCGTCCCCTCGGGAGGTAGCAATACCATCTAGGCTCAGGTTGGTGCAATTAAAAATCTTGCATCACACATACTATACACGGACGCTGCTACATAAAATAAAATGGACGGACATGCCACTTTGTCTTCGGCAATGTGGAGAATTAGGTACACTCTTCCATACTCTATGGCAGTGTCCAGAGATTGCGCAGTATTGGAGAGCGGTGATGCGCACGCTCTCACAGGTGATGAAGGTCACGATTCTTCCAGAGCCGAAACGCTGCCTTCTTAACGTGTGGGAGCCCACAGACTTAAATAATATAGATCAAGATTGGGTAACACTGGGCATGACATTGGCGAAGCGAAATATAGCACAACACTGGGGATCTAGGCAAACCCCTGCCCTTCACCAATGGTGTAATGACATGGATGTGGCAATGGTGGCGGAAAAGTCCGTCTACACTCATCGCGGGTGCCCCAAAAAATGGTCAAAGGTATGGGGAAAATTGAATACTTACCGTGGGACTATCCGTGAACCCCCGCATGAAGATTCTATCTCAGATATTAGTGAATGATCACGATATAACTGGTACAATTTGTGAGAGGTGGTACAGTTGTTTATTAGGTACTGTAACTTATACCGATCAGTTTCCAATGTATCTATACAACATTGAAAGTTTAAAGAACCTGCTATTTCTCCTTATATGCACAATAATATCTCAGTGTGTTGGATGTTATTGCTTTATTTTAAATGTCAATAAAAATGTTTATAAAAAAAAATATATGTGATGCTCACTAGGGACCTCTAGGCTGTCCTTCATCAGGTCCACATAGAGTACAACCTAATCTAGAGTACAACCTAATTGGAATTAATATAATAATTATTTTGTCACATTTCAAAGCTACTAATTGTATATATTAAATGTACTGTGGTACTGTCTTGCATGCAATGCATTATGGATAGGGTGGATTTACCATATCTTCAATGTGTATGATGCTCACTAGGGACCTCTAGGCGCAGCTTGCGGTACTGCACCTATACGTCTCACATTTATATTAGACCTATAAATTTCACTTCATCAGCTCCACATAGAGTACAACCTAATCTGGAATTAATAAAATTGTATGGACATAGCTATTTGAATGTACTTGTGGTACTGTCTTGCCTGCAATGCATTATGGGAGTACCATATGTGACCAAACGTTTGTGATGCTCACTAGGGACCTCTAGGAGCAGCTTGCGGTACTGGCAGGGCTGGTGCCTTGCTCACTAGGGACCTCTAGGAGCAGCTTAAGATACTGCACCTACCACATCTCACATTTATATTAGACCTTCTATAAATTTCCCTTCATCAGCTCCACACAGAGTACAACCTAACCAAATCCGGAATTAATATAATTCTTTTGTCACATTTCAAACCTGCTAATTGTATATATGGACATAGCTATTTGAATGTACTTGTGGTACTACCATATCTTCAAAGTTTATGATGCTACCTAGGGACCTCTACGTGCAGCGTGCGGTTTTGCACCTAGTCAAGCAGTGCTGGTGCCTTGCTCACTAGGGACCTCTAGGAACAGTTTGCGGTACTGCACCTAGACATGCAGTGCTGGTGCCTTGCTCACTAGGGAGCTCTAGGAGCAGCTTGCGGTACTGTATTGAGACATACAATGCTGGTTCCTGGCTCCCTATGAAATCATTTGCAATGCAGTAGGTCAAGCATTACTGAAAGTATGAGATATTGGCGTTGCATTATTGTTTGCAACACCAATACCTCAAACTATCAGTAATGGGAGACCTATTGCATTGCAAATGCTTGTTTATCTTGGGATTGCAGACTTCCACGTATTATAAGTCCACGATGCATTGCTTAGAAATCATACCAGTTTATGGTTCCTATGTCTGCTCGTTCCGCCTGCCTCTTTTTCTAATCATTGATTTCTAACAATGTATTTGCATGTCTGTGTCAAAACGTCTGTTTAATGATCTATAACTTTTCACCTTGCATTGTGTCATACTTTTCGGTCTCCACTAGGTTGTTAGGTCTCGGCTAGCGAAGGCTGCGCTTGCGCAGTCTCGCTCGCGAGATTTAACGTTTTAGGAGTGGGGCTTTAACCCGCCCCTTTTTTTCCCTCTTCTCCATTGGCTGGCCTCTTAAATGCTGGTCAGCCATTGGAGAAGAGCTTTGTCTCTCCAAACAAGCCCCGTCTTTTTCAGATTCGGGGCCGTGTTTTTTCGATTCTTTCGGTCCTCTGGAATGTAAACATTCCAGCCAATGGCAAGAGGAGAGAAAGAAAAACACGCCCCCGAATCCGAAAACGCCGCTGCGTTTCTCCGAGGCATTTCTGCTTGACCTCGGAGAAAGGCGGCGGTGTTCATGGCTTAGCTTAGGGAATTTGTGATGTTTCGGGTTTTTCCATGCCTATTCTATTAACGCGGCCTTTTACCGTTATAATAGTGCGCCGTCTGCCCGATTCAAAGTCCAGTTAACTGCAGTTGTATTTAATTAATATTTAGATCATGAAAGCTGTTCTAGAATGTTGAATGCGAAAAAGATGTTCGCCAAATAACATGCAAACGTCAGCCTGCGAATAACATATTGGCTAAATGAGATGCTGTCAGCATTACTTAATAAGGTGGGAAATTTGTGAGTCTGGCACATTTCATGTTCCAGTTTGCAAAATATTTAATCCTGAATCGAAGAGCACTCACTAGCTTGTGTCGTGGAGCTGTTGTTGCACTCGTGCCACCTATAGCAGCCCTGGTCCGGATGCGAGTTTACACTGCAACCCGTCCACGCATCTCGCGAGAACCGCTCTTCCTGTCGCTGAGCGCTGTAGGCTGCCCGCACAGCTCTTGCGAGATCAGCCCGGACCCATCATGGCGGAAGGTATTGCTTGCTTGTTCAGTGTGCGCCAGAGCCGGGTTTCAGGGGGGTGGTGAGAGGGTGCCTGTGGTCCTGTACATGCACCCAACCTCGTGGGGTCACCCGCGTACCATTCCACGGGTGAGCGGCTGGGTTAAAAGCCAACTATTTTACGTGTACTGGTCCACGCCCTGCTGAGGCTGGAGCCGGCTAAGCTGTCATCTCATAAATAGTGCTGCTGAAATTTGTTATCGATATGTCTCTCTCCCAACTTTTACACTTGTGCTTGCATCCTCTCTCCCAGCAAAATACAACTACTTTGCCTTCAGCAAAACCTGAACTTGCCAGTTACAAACCCTGTAGTCTCAGGAGATGATAGTATGGCTTTATTCTTCGTGGTCCGCATTCTGATATTACTATATTTTTGTAAAATCCAAGAGGCAAGTTTTGCCTCTGGCAGAATAAACATTGCAGTGTCTCTCACAACAGACTTGTGCACAATGTTTCAGTTGTTTTCGCGTGGCCTTATTACCTAGGAGGATCACTAAGTGTATTTTTCTAAAACTGTATACTTGTGATTGATGTTTAATGTTCTTCCTAGAGAGAGATCGGAGTTTTGTCTGACTCCTGGACAGGTAGCACATAGGGTTAATGTGCCTGCAGCAAAGAACATGTACCATGCAGATCACAAAGTGCACATAATGTAAATAGGTCAGTGGGCTACTGCGTGTGTGTGTGTGTAGGTGGCTCTATTTGTGTGGGGGTTGCTCTATGTGAGTGGCTCTGTGGGTGGCTCTGTGTGTGTGGGTGGCTTTGTGTGTGTGGGTGCAAATGCAATAGGTCTTGCATTTGAGAGTGATTAAGCTATTGACATTGTAAATAACAATGCCGTTTCTTTAAATGTTTTAAAAAACAAAAACATAAACAAAAATAATGTCATGAGCAATGCCAATAGCTCTAACTTTAACAATGCCGAGACCGTTGCATTGTAAATGCTTGTTTTTAGTTGTTCAGCTGCTTTCTACCAGTTTTTAGAGATTAGGTTTCTGATTGTAACTTCCTGTTGAGCGTTAGGTCTTACTATCACCTTCACACGAATGAGGCTGAAATTCCTCTGCATTCATAGTTAAGAGTGTCACCGTGCATGTTAATAATATGTTTACAAAATTGTAGGTGTGTTGGGATTATGGCCCACCTAGCATAGCCTTAGTTCAGTAATCCTCAGACTTTTCTGCCGTAGATGAAAATTGGCAAAATGATGCGTCAAATAACTCTAATGCTACTTTTTAATGATGCATCCTGAACACTGTGGGGTTCACACTCAAAAGCTCCATTGCATTATCCTGCATATTTTTGTGGGTTGCGTACGTTTCATAAGACATAGAAAATTATGCCTTGACCGGTGTCGTTCATCACTGGAATTAAAATGTGTTGCTTATTCATATGTTGGTTTTTCTGAAGAAAATAAATATAATTTTTGTCTTGTTTATCATAGGGATCGTGGACTGTATTCTCTTTCTAGGATGTCTTTTTTGGTCAGAGGCAGAAATGCTTAATCATCAGCATCGTCACAACTCCTACCAGTAGTCACACACAGTGCAGTTACTTCCTGCTTTATTTCATCAATCAAAAGTGAAAACAGATAATGCAAAGAGGTAATGATTTGTTTTGATATATCATTGTGAAAAACGAAAATAAGAATACATCAGAATTGGATAAATGACAACAGAAAAACAAAAGACGATAGTAGCGCTTCGAAAGGTGAGCTTTATCAAATAGAAATGGCTTTGTTAGCAGGGTCCTTCACAGTTTGGAGCTAATTTAAATACCCCTCTTCAATAAATAAATGTAACTGCACTGCCTCTCTCGTGAGTCCACTTGGATTCATGCGGTACAGCCACCACCAACCCTCGCAGCTGTGAATATGCATTACCAGCATGTCTAGGGAAAATAGTGATTACTGGCCTCACATAACCCATGGGCCACTGGTGGCCTGAGTCCTGGAATACAACCTGCTCCAGCGCTTGAAAACGCTTTATAGCACTAATGTTTTTTTTGGCACACTTAATTAACTATGACACTCAAAAGCACGCTTAATTAACCATGACACTCAAGGTCACTGAGACCAGATAACCTTTCCAAAATTTACTAATTTTATTACCCACAAAGCACTCTAAAGGTGACACATGCTGCTGAATGATTAGGACACTTAAATAAAATCACAAAACACAGGCCTTTCTTTTGAAATAAGCTAATGCACTCTTATTTTCTGTGTAGATGGGTCATATCTGAATCAATAGGAAATTCACAGTTTGCTAAAAGAAATGTTGACAGTTTTTACTTCAACTATTTCACGTCCACAGCAGTGTAGAAACGCATGTCACCAATAAAGACATTACTTGGCTTCATTGTGTCCTTTGTGCATGTACAACCAAGTCGAAATACATTTGCGTCAGATAGCGAAACTGTCAACAAAGCTTTGAGTTACTCACCCTAAACTCCCTCCCCCATTTACAGATCTCAGCTCTGGAATGTGCACTAGCTGCATTATTAAGCTGTGCACTAAAGCCTTCATCTTTGACCTCCAAACAATCTCTGGTATAATTATGTCTCTTAAAGATTAGCACGACCATTGTTCCTGCACCCTCCTTGAATTCACGGGCTAGAATGCAGCTGTTTTCACACAATATAAAGCACATTCTGAAGTCTTTTCCAAAAGGGCCTTGGTGCTTGTGTGAAATTGTGTTAATTTAAATGGCTTATCAAAATATAGGCTGATGTCACAGAAGATCATGGGATATTTTGGAATCCCGGACATTCCTTAAGTAATATTCTTCTAAAACCATACTTTTGTGGACAAGGTTTATTATAATTGTATGTGTCAACATTACACGTCTATATTTTAGAATTGGAGTATGGGACTATTACATTCTCTTATTTTCTGATAATCTTATTGCATCCTTTTAAATATAATCCTCTTGCCCCAGTAAACCTAATAAAACATATTTAAAAGTTCATTTAATTTTCCCCAGTGACTCTTTTTCTAGTTATCTAATCTGTTCTGGAAGGGTGCTCTCTATATGTTCATTCCCAGGTCAGTACTGGTCCAGTATATGGAGAGGCTAAGGGGCCAGGCTCTCTCTCTTGCCTGCTTCAGGGCCTCTTTCCCAAAGACTGTCTCCAACCACCTGCAACTCCAACTCCCCCTCCATTCTGTGGGCCACCTTTATCCCATCACTTCTATACTGAGTCAGGGACTACCTCCACCAGAGGTGGCAATCTTGGTTTACATTTCAATCTATTGTACAGAATAGATTAATTAGAAGTGTTCACTAGCAACATTTAGGCATGTCTAGGTAGACATGTTCTGTGTCCCTGTTCAGGTGGGACTGGGACTTATTCTGTTTCTGAAATCCCGAACGTGATTACATCAAGCATGATGCACTAGCTACAGAATCCTCATATTCGGAGGCAAGCATGATGCACTAGCTACAGAATCCTCATATTCGAAGGCTAATGTGATGGATTTAATTTGTCAAGCTTATAGGGCCTTTGCCTTGCCATTCTGGGGTTGGGAAGCAATGCCAGACTCAGCTTCCTTTTAGATGCAACATCATGTGTGCAAGGCCTAATCAGCTCTGCATGTAGGAAAGGATCATTATGTTGCACAATGTTGAACTGGTCCCGAGACCTATTGATTCCTGCTCCCTTTGAAATCCATCTTCCATTATGCACATTTGGGTGGTAATGCACTTATTCTGAATGCCAAAGTTATAATGTGTGCACAGATCTTTTCTTTACAAAAAACAAAATACATAACTTAGTTATAAAGCACTATTTTTAACTACACACAAAATTGGCCAATGCTTGTGTTCATCAGCAACATAGGATTGTGGAAATTTAGCTTGCAAACTGAACATTATCTGCGCCATCTTGCCTCTCCCCAGCGCCACGCACAGCGAATGCACGGCCGCCATTTTAGGCACCCCACTCTCTCCCCGCTCATTCTCAATCGCCAGCGCTTTCCCCTGGCGCTGCGAGCATCCCCCACGCGCCGGCCGCCCCCGCTCTCTCATACACGGGCCATAAACCCTCTCATTCTGCGCGACCCTGCTACGGAACCACATCCGACCGACATCCCATACATGGTCATGCCTCTCCTTTGATAACCCCCTTCCTCTGCGCCCCATTGTCCGAACTGGTCCCAGGCCATCACCTAGCCCTGCGGATGCAGTTTATTGCCCCTACTGTAAGGGAAACACCCCACATCAAAGGGATTACAGTAGATCAAAGCCCCTACCCCCTGAGACCCGACCGGTCACACACCCCCCCGGGAACTGGCGGAATACCCTGCTGCGCGATAGCCATCTCCTACTGCGGGTAAGGTGAGAACTTCTACTGTAGCTATGTGTGGGATCGGATCTGAGCCGGGGCTTCAGGGGATGTTCTCTCATGCATCAAGGGAATCTCAAGAATGTACTATGTGTAATAAAGCAATAAACCTGTGTATAAGAGACCAGGTCTCAGAGATGCAGTTAGAGCACCTCGTGACGATACCTTGCTGTCTGATCTGATGTGTTCTGCTCCGACGGAATAAAACTTTGTTTCCTGCCTTCCAGTCTCCGGCGCCTGCCTCTTTCATTGGTAAATTATCGAGTGGTATGAGAGGCGATTACCGCCGGGCAATACTTGAAAGGTTATCGACTGAAACTGCCGCTACCATTTAACAATTGGCGTCCCAAACGTGGGGCCCATCAGCGACACGTGGATCCAGTGGGAGAGGTCCCGACGACAGAGTGAACGACTGCAACGATCGGGAGAGCTCCTGCCCAATAGACCCTCGTCTGGCAGCCGATCATCCGAACTTCACTGGTTCCGAGCAGACCTCTCTCGAGTGATCTACGGTCCTGACTGGGAACCATCAGGAGTGCCGCGGCAAATACGGAGAGTAGAGGACGATCGGGCGCTGGAGGCGGAAGACGAGAAACTG
This sequence comes from Triturus cristatus, assembly GCF_964204655.1. Taxonomy (NCBI): domain Eukaryota; kingdom Metazoa; phylum Chordata; class Amphibia; order Caudata; family Salamandridae; genus Triturus; species Triturus cristatus. Next base: position 849,982,848 of record NC_140581.1, read on the forward strand.
TCCACGCGGTCCGGGGAAGGTCGTGATACACGACAAATTGCGAAATAATTGATTGATTGTTTGAAGCTTTGGAATACTAGTATTGCTCATTGATTGTGCTCATTGATTGTTCTCTTTGAGATATTCGCTGTCTACAAACGGGGAGGAGTAGAAATACTCTCTCTCTCCCTTTGCAGATAGTGAAGGGTAGGTAACGCAGACTTTTGTCCCCGTTGAAACCCGTCGTGCCTATCTTTATCTCCCCACTGATTGATTGTCCGAACATTGATTGTTTTGAAGAATAGTGCTCTTTGAGATATTCTCTGTTTGCAAATAACGTAGAATAGAAATATTCTGTCTAGTCTTTGCAAATAGTGAAGGGTAGGTAATGCTGACTTTTGTCCCCGTTGAAACCCGTCATGCCTATCTTTATCTCCCCATTGATTGATTGATTGATTGTCCGAACACTAGTTGTTCGATATTGGTTCTTTGGAGGTATTCTCTGCTTACAAATAACGAGGAGTAGAGATATTCTGTCTAGTCTTTGCAAGCAGTGAAAAGATAGGAAGTGCTGACTTTTGTCCCCGTTGAAACCCGTCATGCCTATCTTCTCCCCACTGATTGGTAGTTGGTTCTGCCCGGACCGCTTATTAGAGGTGAACCATCCGGCTCCACTGGAGGGCACCCCTAATAAGGACATGTTCACTAAATATGGACTAGTCGCCGTAGCTTATAGCAAGCTGTGGCATAAATATACCAAGAAGGACCCCGAGAGTCAGTGGCCACTGATGGGATCCTTCGACGACCATAAGATAGAAGCGCTAGAAGTAGCTCTGCGTAGCAATAAGACGACGCCTACTATGCTTGACAGTATTGGCATGTGGCGCAAAGAAGCAACGCAACGGAAAAAGAGGGAAGAAGTAAAAGCAGAAAAGGAATTACGAAAAGCAGCTCACCTTGCCGCCAGAAAGTTAGAAGAAGAAATAAAGGAGAGAAGGGAAACTAAACTAAGACAGGAGCCCGAAACATCAGGCCAGTACGCTGTTAGGACCCCCTCTTTGCTCTACCCTGAGTTATCCTCTAAACAGCGAACAAATGATGAATTACTATTAGGTCCCCCGATCATTTACATGCCCCCTCCATACGCACCCTCCCAATCAATAGTGCAACACCCACAACCCCCAAACACGAACGAAAGCAGTACAGGGGCCTCGGTCCTCACGGCCTCCGCGCCGGCCGAGCCTCCTGTACTGAACACAACGTCGGCAATAACGTTGGATGACCCTGAGATGAGAAAGAAAGATTCCACCAGAATGAATCGACTAACGAAGGATGAACGAGCAGGAATCGACAAAATAGTAAAGACTCTAGTGGAGCGTAAGGAAAGTGAGGAGTATATAACAGACGTATATAACTCGTATGCAGACAGCCGCAAACGACACTTTGTCGAACGACTTTGTTATCATGCCCTAAATGCATATGAGGATAGGTACCGCGATAAAGGTCCCGAAGGCTTAGCGACCCTATATAGGAAGGTAGACATTGGGGAAGAAGGAGAGGGCGATGTAACGAACCTCTTCACTCGTACACTCGAGGTCTATCGACACCTTAGAGAACACAGGCAGACCACCAAAGCAGAAACCCCCATAGCGACTACGCCCCAAGAAGGAAGGGCTGATACCATGATGCCCATCAAAGAGGCTGCCCCCTACTGGGTTCCCCCACGAGGTCAGGGAACACATGACGACATCAACCACCAAGATGCGAAGGGAAGGGTTGTATATAATTGGGTCTACCAGCCATGGGACCGAAAAGATATTTTGACCTTTAGAAAAACTCTACCCGACTTGAGAAAGAACCCGACTGCCTTCTACACTGAACTGGGTACAGCCTTAGGTTCTACGATAATGACTTTAGCAGATATCGACTTGTTCTTTGGGCTATGTCTGCCGGCTGATGTGTGGAAGCAAATCCGGAAAGTTGACCACGCTGAGCCGTTCGGATATACCTGGGTACAACTCGATACCATAGATAAACAGCGAGAACCGGGACAGAAACCCCCGAAAGCCATATTAGAGCTCCCAGACAAGATTGTACTTAAGTTGAAGACTCTAATCCCGGAAAGAAAGGTAGATTGGTCAATAGTGACGGCTTGTCGCCAGAAACCCCAGGAGGATGTGTCTGAGTACTTCTCCCGATTCGAGACTGTGTTTTCCGACTACAGTGGCCAAGACATGACCACCGCAACCGGACATCACCTCTTTGTCCAGAATTATGTGAAGGGTCTGTCACAAGAAGTTTCCCAGAAACTGCAGACCAGCGAGAGTAGTTAGGCAGCCTCAAAACCCGCAGCAATTCTCCAGATGGCCCAATACTACGAAAACCAGAAAAACGAGAACGATAGGGCGTCAGAGAAGAAGAAAAAGGAACTAAAGGAGAGGGTAATGATAGCACAGTTGCAAGGGGTGACCATAGGAAGGGAACCCCCGAAAGAGATTTACCAACCAACCGCCCCTAGAAAGCTACCCCCTAGAGACCATACCCCTACACCCTACAACGGACGGAGAGACTTAGATGGGAACCAATGTGCGTTCTGTAGAGGGTTCGGACACTGGAAATCCCAGTGCCCGGTCCATCTGGAACTTAACAAAAATAGGGATCCCAGAAACACCGCATATGACCCCAGAAATAGAGGACAGGGACGAGGGCACACGAACAACGCATTCAACGACAGGCCAGGCAGACCAAACACCTTTGATCGCCCCCGACAAAACCAGTGTCAGCAGTCCGACTACGAAAGCACCCATGACTTCGCATAGGACCGCCAGGGGCAAGGGAAGGATCCAGTCGAACTCCGTGTTGACCAGCAAGGTCCTTACGTCACTGCTAAGGTCTTGGGCACAAAATCTCCATTCCTGGTAGACACTGGGGCGACACGTAGTGCGTTATCCAAACGACTGATCCCTAGGGCACCCTTGTCTGGCTCACATGTAACCTCAATAGGCTTCGATGGAACGCCCTCCACTAACCCCTTATCAGCACCAATCTCCTTTGACTTAGAAGATAACACCACTGACACGACCTTTCTGCTCTCCTCCAACACCCCCGATGCTATTATGGGACTTGATTTGCTAAAACATTTTCGAGCTACCATCAGATGCTCCCCAGACGGAGTCCGAGTCATCCTACACGATAACCCAGATCTGTCCAGACCCTGTCACACACGGCGTATGCTCTCTATAACCGATGCTGACATGTCCCTACTCGACACATTACCTTCACATCTATGGGCTAAAACCGACTCAGATGTAGGGCGCATGGTGATCGACCCGGTACACATAACCGTCCGACCGGACGCAGTGCTCCCAAAGCTTCCACAGTATCGGATATCACCCGAAGGCGAGAAGGCATTGGTGGAAATCATCGAGTCCCTAGTCGAGGCAGGAGTGGTAGAAGAAGTAGTCAGTAATGTTTGTAACAGCCCTATCCTACCCATTGTAAAGAAGCAAGGCGAGGGAGATGAGAAAGCCTACCGTTTCATTGTTGATTTGCGAGAGGTTAACAAAGTGGTCATACCCCAGTACCCCGTGGTCTCAGACATCACCACCATCCTCACCCTGATTCCATCCACTGCCACCACCTTTACTGTTATTGATCTCAAAAACGCATTCTTTTCCATCCCCATCCACCCAGACAGCCGCTACCTGTTCGGCTTCACTTTAAAAGCCCGTTCGTACAGATTCTGCAGGGCACCCCAAGGCTACACTGAGAGTCCCAGTATTTATAGCCAAGCCCTCAAGAGGCAGCTAGATGCAGTCCAACTACCCGATGGAGTGGTGTTGATACAGTACGTCGATGACATTCTTTTGGCGGCCGACACCGCTCCACTTGCCGTCACAGCCACCATTCACCTCCTCCGCTTCCTTGCGGAGAACGGTCACAAGGTCTCCAGAAAGAAATTGCAATTCTGCCAGCCCCAAGTAACGTATCTAGGCCACCTACTAGCCAAAGACGGGAGGAAACTTACCCCTGACCGAATTCAGACCATCCTAGAAACCCCTGTTCCCAAAACTCAGAAGCAAGTGCGGTCCCTAGTAGGCCTCACCTCCTTTTGTCGACAATGGTTGCCAAACTTCAGTCTTATCGTAAAACCTCTGCTTTCCCTGCTGGCTTAAGATGTCCCCTTCCCCCTCCCCTGGACACCCGAATGTCAATCCTCCTTCAAAGAATTACGAGACGCCCTCTGTTCGGCCCCAGTCCTAGGAACCCCAGACTACACTAAACCTTTCTCCCTCTACACCCACGAAAGGGAGGGATGTGCGTTGTCTGTCCTAACCCAGTCCATAGGCCCTATACAACGCCCTTGTGCCTACTTCTCTGCCACTCTTGACCCTGTAGCCAGAGCTTTGCCCGCATGCCTTCGAGCAGTAGCCGCCGCGGCTATCTCTATCCGGCAAAGCGAGGGGATCGTACTCTCAAACCCCCTCACAGTATTGGTAACCCATGCGGTTGACACCCTCCTGAACCAAACCAAGACTCAACACCTGACTAGCGCACGACTGACCGGTTACGAACTGACTCTGCTTGCACCCCACATCACATTGAAACGATGCACCACTCTGAATCCAGCTACTCTACTACCTCTCCCTGACACTGATCCCAATGCGTCCCCTATACACGACTGTGTGACCCTCACCGACGAACAGACCAAGAGTAGGGTCGACCTCCGAGATACTGCCTTCCCGGACCCTGACGGAGAACTGTGGGTGGATGGCTCATGCATCAAGCTCCCCGATGGCACCACCTCAGCTGCCTATGCAGTCACCACAGCCCGAACAGTTGTTGAGACAGCCCGCATCACACAGCGATCCGCACAGGCGGCGGAACTAATTGCTCTCACACGAGCCTGCATCCTGGCAGCAGGGACAACCGCAAACATCTACACAGACAGTCAGTACGCCTTCGGGGTAGTTCACCACTTTGGGCTCTTATGGAAAGAGAGGGGATTCTTGACTTCTCATGGCACACCCATCCTGCATGGAGATCTAGTCTCTGCCCTGACCGAAGCGGTCCTCCTCCCCACACGGCTGGCTGTGATCAAATGCCAAGCACACAAGAAGGTGACAGACATTATAGGACAGGGAAATGCACTAGCTGACATTACTGCCCGAACCACAGCCGAGAATAGGTCCACGACCCGTATGTACGTGACCAGGTCACAAGCTGAGAAATGGAAGGATGCTAGGGAAACGATTAGGGACATCCAATTAGCCAGTACACCACACGAGTTAACTGAATGGGCACGGGTGGGATTGAAGGACGATGATGGTTGCTGGCGGACTAAAGACTCGAACAAATGGTTGCTACCAGACTCATACTTGATCCCCATGCTGACCATGGCACACTCCCCCGCACACATAGAGTCTGCCCCCATGATCGAACTCACCTCCAAAGTCTGGCACAACGACAAGATCCCAGACTCAGCCAAACGTCTGGTCCAACAATGCCTAGTATGCCTCCAACACAACCCTGGGAAAGGAACTGCTGTACCCTGGGGAGGGTTCGGGGTCCCCAATCACCCTTTTGAAGTCCTACAAATGGACTATGTCCAGTTAGAAAGGTGCCAAGGTTTGAAGTACGTACTTGTCGTTGTGTGTGCCTTCAGCAAGTGGGTGGAAGCCTATCCAACCCACGACAACACCGCCATGACTACCGCAAAAGTACTACTGAAGGAATTCTTCCCCCGATACGGCCTTTGTCGAATTTTGTGGAGCGACAACGGCCCCCACTTCGTAGCCGAAGTTATCCAACTCATCTTAAAAGGGTTGGGTGTAAAACAGAAATTCCATGCGGTCTTCCATCCCCAATCTGCAGGCTTGGTTGAGCGACACAATGCCACCTTGAAGCTTAAGATAGCAAAAATAGTCGCCACCACAGGACTGAGATGGCCAGACGCTCTCCCACTAGCATTGCTATCAATGCATTCCACCCCCACCAAACACCACTTAACCCCCTACGAGGTCGTCTTTGGGCGGCCCATGAACCTTTGGGCTGCTCCAAAGCCAACATCCATCCACGACGTCCCGGACGTCCTCATGTCTGACTATTTGTATAACCTAACTAAAACGTTGTCTGTCATCCATCAGCAGGTGCTGCACGCCATTCCCGATGTTTCCAGGGGCCCCGGACACGACATCCAACCCGGTGACTTCGTCTTAGTGCGTAACTTCCAGCGCACCAAGAGTCTGGAGCCCCGGTGGACGGGCCCCCTGCAAGTCCTGATCACCACCCGAACAGCTCTTCGAGTGGAGGGGAAACGCAATTGGCTGCATGCACACCACTGCAAGAAGGTATCACCGACCCTGACAACCACGGACAACATCACCGCCCAAGAAGAACTTCTGGATAAAGACCGACCATCCCTGAGCCGCTGCCCAGATACAGAGACACTCGAGTTAGTAAGATATCCTGATCCCACCGTGCCATCCAAGGAAGGGTATAACTTGCGACGAAAGGAGAGAACTTCGGCTAAGCAGACCACAGGCTAAGTGGAAATCTCAGAGCGGTAGCCTAGTCACCTCAAAGGCCACCAGGAGAGAAACTAAGCGAAGTCTGTGGTTCTGCCCGCTACCGAGTCTCTTGAAGGTGATGGAAGCGCCCGACATGAAGATGATGGAAGCAACCGGACGTCCGAAGATCCACTACAAAAACCCAAAGACTGACCGAATGCACAGCTTAAAGACTATTGCACTTTTCATTACCCTTCTCTTTTGCCTTCTTCTCGTGGTCACCTTCTGGATCATGGAGGAGGGCACACCCGCTCATAAGATATTGCTGACCACCGTTCAACCTACCACCACGAAAGAACACCATCTGATCTCACTTTCACCCCAACTCCGAGAAAGGCGTAAAGAGTTCTGGAATAACTCTTTTGTGCAGTTGCTCCACCAACACAATCTTGCTGCCAACGCCACTAATTGCTGGATCTGTGGATTGCTACCACATGCCACTGGACACTCTATCCCTTTCATCCCTTCACCTTTTTCTGTCCATGGTTCCTGCCTCGCCTGGCTAATCCTCCTGCAAGAAAGCTACAAGGACAATGCCACTTCCGGCAGAACCATGTCACACTTCTACCATGGGTTCTGGCTGAACAAAACTGGAAGAACTTCTGCCCTCTTCTGCCCCCTGAGATCGAACACTTCCTTTCACATGGACATCCCTGCCAAAGAACGAGTTGAGATGCAAGTGTTCAACAACCCAGCCAGACCCACCTTCTCTTACCTCCGGAAACGGACGGCCGCCACCCTAACAGTGGCCCTGTCCGTCATCAACATTACTGGATTTGTGTGCCTCGAAGGCCTGGGGGCACAGCTGGTGGGCCACAGCTCCTGCCTCATCACCCGAACATTGGACTCAGTTGACCCACCCTCCTTTGTTGCCTCCCCGAATATGTACTTCGTCTGTGGTACTAAGGCCTACACCTGGCTTCCGAAAGGTTGGGGAGGCACCTGCTACATCGCCTTTGTCCTTCCTCCGACATATGTGGCTCCAGCAAACCATCACCGACAGAAGCGGGCCAAAGACATTGTGCAAGCCGACTCCGCCGGAGCACAGTTCATGGACGCAGTGAAAGGCCTCGTTCCTCTCTGGGGTCCAATGGCAAACAGCCGTGCCATCCGCCACTTAACCCAGGCAGTCGAAACGGCGATGAACATTACGGCTGGCGCCCTCGCCAACAACACCGCCGAGCTCCAGGCCGTCCGCTTAGTGGCCCTTCAGAACCGCCTTGTTCTAGATGTGGTTCTGGCAGATCGTGGAGGAGCATGCCGCATCATTGGGTCCAGCTGTTGTACCTACGTACCGGATAACTCACCCTCAGTCTACAAAGCAATTGAACACCTCCACAGACTGTCCGCAGAGGTCCATCAAGAGCAAGGAGAATGGTCACTGGGGAGTTGGTTTTGGGACACTATTAAAAGTTGGGGATGGAGGCTGTTTTCATTTATCCTCATACCAATTGTGATACTATGTGGATGTTGCTTGGGGATTCAGTGTCTGCCACCTTTATGTTCGCTTTTTATGAACTGCATCTGCCCTAAGACTTTGGACTTTGAAACAGAGCGAATGAAAGCTCTGTATGAGGTGGAAGTTCGGAGTATTATGGGGATAGATCCGAACTAGGCAAGCTGGCGAGATATGTTAAAAGGGAGGACTGTGGAAATTTAGCTTGCAAACTGAACATTATCTGCGCCATCTTGCCTCTCCCCAGCGCCACGCACAGCGAATGCACGGCCGCCATTTTAGGCACCCCACTCTCTCCCCGCTCATTCTCGATCGCCAGCGCTTTCCCCTGGCGCTGCGAGCATCCCCCGCGCGCCGGCCGCCCCCGCTCTCTCATACACGGGCCATAAACCCTCTCATTCTGCGCGACCCTGCTACGGAACCACATCCGACCGACATCCCATACATGGTCATGCCTCTCCTTTGATAACCCCCTTCCTCTGCGCCCCATTGTCCGAACTGGTCCCAGGCCATCACCTAGCCCTGCGGATGCAGTTTATTGCCCCTACTGTAAGGGAAACACCCCACATCAAAGGGATTACAGTAGATCAAAGCCCCTACCCCCTGAGACCCGACCGGTCACACACCCCCCCGGGAACTGGCGGAATACCCTGCTGCGCGATAGCCATCTCCTACTGCGGGTAAGGTGAGAACTTCTACTGTAGCTATGTGTGGGATCGGATCTGAGCCGGGGCTTCAGGGGATGTTCTCTCATGCATCAAGGGAATCTCAAGAATGCACTATGTGTAATAAAGCAATAAACCTGTGTATAAGAGACCAGGTCTCAGAGATGCAGTTAGAGCACCTCGTGACGATACCTTGCTGTCTGATCTGATGTGTTCTGCTCCGACGGAATAAAACTTTGTTTCCTTCCTTCCAGTCTCCGGCGCCTGCCTCTTTCATTGGTAGATTATCGAGTGGTATGAGAGGCGATTACCGCCGGGCAATACTTGAAAGGTTATCGACTGAAACTGCCGCTACCATTTAACAGGATTATTGAACCTATGAAGAAAAACAAGTTAATCACACTTCTACTAAGGCTCTGCTGGACATCCCCTCAAGGAAGGGTTAAACGCTTGATCAACATGAGCCAAACAATCTCCACAGGCCTCAGAGTTATAAACAATATAATTGCTTCAGTTCCATGCATAGAGATATCAAATTGAACCCTTCTCTGATGCATAGCAAGTAAATACATTACAATTAAGGCTCCCATATTATCGTTTTCACTGATTTTCACAGATAAATACAGACAGAAAACAATGTGTTTTATGTCCGTATTTATTTTTTAAAGCGGGAAGATACAGAAAATTGTGATTCTTGTGAGTAAATCTCCATCCTGCCTCCATAAATTCCAGGCCAACAGCTGGGAAGATACAAGCACGAGGAGTTAAAAACAGGAAGAGATTTCCTTAAACACATGCATAAGTTAGCATATATTTGTATATAATGCTAATATTTATCTTTGGGTGTAGTGTTTTGTAAATTTTGGCTGCTTACTTTGCTAAAACGTGACAGGCATCAAAGTATGAGTGCATGCTTGTCAGTTAAATAAATGTGGAAATATATAATTTACGACTCCATTTATTCTCAAAATAAATATGGATAAATACAAATAAGACTGTCAACAAATAAATAAGGATACAGACAGGCATGTTAAAAACATAAATACCATACAACCAGGAGTCCTAATTACAATTAAATCACTAATATTGTGGTAGATACTGCCAACAATTATTAGCAGGAATTACTTCCTATGAGGAGGCATTAAAGTCACATTCAAATAAAGCCCAAGTGGGTGTAACATATGAAATGATAAAACCCCAGTGGGAATATCACAATCATGCCTTCATAACAATATTTCTTATCTATTACCATCACAGAACAGGACACAGATTGCCTGGCCACCACCAGCAGACCAGTTCTATCTGCCTCGACTACTTAACAATATTGTTTATGCTGGTTTTGCTGTGGGGTGTTGAGTGGGGACTACATTGCCCACAATTCCTAGAGCCCTCAGAGGAGCAGGAAAGCTCTAATTTGACTCACACTATTAAAGTGCTTGATTCCTCCTACGATATGGGACACTGGTGTTGCTGTGGGGTGTTGAGTAGGGGCTACATCACTTACAATTCCTAGAGCCCTCAGAAATGGAAGAGGGGCTCCAACATGACTCGCCCTTATAATTGCTTGAATCCACCCCCCCTTGCATGGGAAGCTGGTGTTGCTGTAGGGTTCTGAGCAGGGACTTTGTTGCCCACCATTCCCAGAGCCCTCAGAGGAGGATGAGGGTCATCCAAAGTGACTTGTGCTATTAAAGTGATTGAATCCCCCCCATAGCGCGGGACACTGGTGTTGCAGAGGGGTGCTGAGTGGGGACTATATCACCCATTTTTACCAGAGCCCTCAGAGGAGGAGAGGTTTGAACGTAACTTGCACTATTAAAGTGCTTGAATACCCCTGGGGCATGGGACGCTGGTGTTGCTATAGAGTGCTTAGTGGGGACTACATCACCCACAGTTCCTAAAGCCATCAGAGGAGAAGAAGTGGCTCCAAAGTGACTCGTGCTATTAAATCGCTTGATTGCCCCTGCGGTGCCAGATGCTGGTGTTGCTGTGGGGTGATGAGTGAGGACTACATCATCCACAATTCCTAGAGTACTCAGAGGAGGATGAGGGGCATCCAACGTGACTTGCGCTATTAAAACCTTTGAATGTCCCTGCGGCACTGGATGCTGGTGTTGCTGTAGGGTGCTGAGTGTGGAATACATCGCCCACAATTCCTAGAGCCCTCAGCGAAGGAGGAGGGGCTCAAATGTGACTCACGCTACTAAAGCGCTTGAATCCCCCGCGATGAGGGAGGTGCTCAGGTGGGTGCCTGGGCCAAGACCAGGCCGAGAGCTGGCCCTTTATTGCCCATCACCGTCCAGAAGAGGCTGGGCCGAGTCACCCCTTCTGGCCCTGCTGCTTATATTTTTTGCTCTCGCTTCTGCCACGGACGCATTGTCCAGTACTAGTATTATTTGGTTCCATATTCTTCTCTGTGTTCTGCGATTACCCTTGATCACTGGCTAGTATTATTAGAAGGGGTAAGCGCAAGACTGCAGTTAATTTGTCCAAACTGCAAACAAGCTCCACGCTTGATGGGTTTCTTCAGCAGGTTGTAGGGGTAATCTATAAAGAAGTAGAACTTGCTTAATAACTCTGATCGCCTTACTACTGATCCCCCAGCACAATCAATTTGCTCTACAGTGGGGATTTCAGAGTCTGTGTGTCCTGCTACCATTACCGCATCTGAGACCTCTAGACCTTTGCCTCGTATGCCCATGGATATTCTCCAAACAACCGGTAACATGGGATTCATTTGGATAGGGAAACCTCATCTGTGCATTAGAAGAGTCCGAAAGAAATTGGTAATGCAGTTCTATTCCAACTGAATTCTATTAGGATGACAATCTGAGTTTCTGTCACAAATGGATTGAATCAATCCATGAGCAGTACAATATAATACAGAGTGATGCAAGTGAATTAATCGCAGAAGGCACAGTGCTCACATTATAATCATATTTACAACATATAATACACAGGACACTGTACAAAATTGAATGGTTGTATAAGTTAGTACAAACAAGATGGGGGATAAGGTTAGTTTAACTGAATCAACAGTCCCTTAATCTGCTATTCATCAATGGCAACCAATTGGGGGGATTATCGACGTTTCAACCCCAAACTATTGATAGGGTTTCCTCAGAACATAGTCATCAGACTGACACACCACCACAGTGTGGTATAAGAGTATGTCTGGTGTGTGGTTTATATCATCCAAACCGCTCAAATTGCCTGCTTTTGTAGGTAGGTACATCAGGTCTACAGCATGAATTCTAAAGTGCTTATGAGTTCGCTGCCTAGAATGTCGAGCTGCCGATAATCACGTGCTGCGTGCAGTCCTCAAGCGGAGCTGCCTATATTTCTTGCTGCAATGTCTCATAGTAACTGCACGCTCAGAAAAAGCATGCAGTTCCATGCTTACTGATGAAACTGAAGAGCATTTACTATTATTGTGCACCGAGAGCAATGGGGATAGTGCCCATGTGCTGTCTTTTGGGTCTTCCAAACCATGTTGATGCCCTTAGAATCTATAAATCTGACCCAACTAGGGAAATAGTGACCGAAGTCTCTAAATTCTTGTTTGATGCATGGATAATTAGACATTAAGTGGCTGCTGCTTCATTATGATCAATCCAAATTAAGCACTTACTGGCATATGTATTTTGTTCTCTTATGTACCACCGTGATCGGAACTGTTATAGTTGATGAGGGAGACTATACCTGGTTACAATATTTTATTGGTACTATGATAGGTATTTAAGAGGGATTTTAGAAAATGTAGTTTGATATTTTTTATGTTTTTATGGTTGCTGTCCCTATTAATGAATTGTTCCGTGTTTTGTATGTAGGATTTTAGCTTGTATTTGTTGATGAACTTTAATGTTTGATCTGCAATAAGCATTCAAGAATATTGTTTCCATCTTCACTGTTTTGTTCATCAACTCATTGACAATCAATTTCAGGACTTAACTCATTGATAGTTAATTTCAGAATTTCACACAACACATCACTGATGATACCTCAGATCATATCATTGAATACATCACCGATAACAACACATATGACATCCCCAGTGACATCATTGGATATGAGTTATGATTGAATTATAACTGTTTACCTGTATTTGTTTGTAACTTTGGGAGTATATATACTCGCCACTGGGTAGTTATTATTAGAACAATGTCCCCGAGTCCTGAAAAACAAATAAAAATAACACATAATGGGCGATGATAAGTTACCCTGATCATGTAGTCTTTTTGGAGGGATGCCAAAGTGGCCCCACAGTGTGGTCCTGTGAGCCCCCTGCGGAAGCCGTGCAGGACTAAATAAAAAGTAAGTGGCTGGTTGGCCTCTTGTGGGGGTGCTGGCCGCCCACAGGGCTTGAGTGTAGGGCCTGGCCGGAGCAGTAGTCCCAGCCCAGACCCCTACCTCCCCATTGCACATGGCCAAAGACCTTGCATGGCGGTGGGGGTGGCCAGAGACATATCAAAATAAGATATTTACTTTACATTTTTTGAAAATCATAGAATTTACTGAAAAAAACCAAAGGTTAAAGTGGACTTAAACCTAAGTAAGGTACTAGGATTTTTACCTAAGTTAATAAAACCTTAGAAATTCACTGAAAAACACAATGTTTAAAGTGGAGTTATACATAGGTCTTCTCACAATAAAAAACCTACAGTTGTAAAACAAAAAAAACACTGAAATTCACCTGTGATACGTACCTAACATAAGTACAACTTGCACCACTATGATGCACTGCTTATGACTGAACATATTACTTTACTGATGACATATGAAATCTATGGCAGTGCAAGTTACAATTAAAGGAAAAGTACAAAGAACAACACTATTTCTAAGGGAGAGCCACAATATTGATCTGTTCATTTCCGGTATAGCAAAGTACTCAACTGGGTGACTGCTCTTAAAACTGGGAGTGCAAGTTAACAGGAGCCACCATCATAAAACTCTGGGATCTATGGAAGGCAGCATCAATAGGCCATAAGCTACAGAGGTGAAGACGTTTTCATGACTCATCACCAAGGTCAGGACTGAAGCAAACTATATCTTAAATTTGCTTTAGTCATACACAAATGAGCAAAGTGTATGAGTACTTGCTCTAAAAGAGAACAGAAAATTCCATTGAACCCTTCCTTTGTATCATTAATGATCATCAATGGTCATCATTCACAATGTGAAATACAAGGGGAAATGCCTAAACATTGCTTTTATACACTGAATCTAACTTCCCATATCCTTAGCAAGTCAATTGCCTGTGCTCGCAGAGGAGATTAGTCCACCAGGCTGTGGTTAAATTGGATACTGTATTGGCCGGGCCTTTTACTGCCTATGGGAATACAGATACCTGAGTAAAATGGAGTTAGGATTTCCGATTGCATGATTATAGCATCAGGAATATCAGAGAGCAGGGCAGGATCCTGTTCCATAGCAACTAGTAGGTAAATGCAAATTATCTTACGTGTTGTCATGTTTGCCAGCTTGGCCATAGCAGGTGAATAAAAAGAGCAGACTCAAGTTTTCAAGTAGTCCGGAATAAGATGTTTCTACTTACATAGTTTCTGCATCATAGCATTAGGTATAGATTTCACTTCCAGGTTTTCCAGTAAACCAGAACCCTACCTGGTAAGACTGGTCTGAGGGATGACAGAGCAGCTGGACGTGAACTCTCACACAGAAGCAACGTAAAGAGTTTTGTAGCTGGACTGTCTCCCATGTTGCCCTCCCATGATTCTTGACCTGATCGGCAGTTTATGAATCTACAGAGTTTTGGACAGACCCCGAGAGCTGGATTAGGAAGGGACAGGTACAAAATAATCATTTAGGCATGTGGAAAAAGAGGAAGACATAGAGGACCTAATTCACAAAGGACCTCTGCACCCGTGGCAGAGGCCCCGCAGACGTGGGAAAGTCTCAACACTCAGGGTGGAATCACCGCAGTGAGAAATCTCATTGCAGAGATTCCGCCCCGAGTGCAGAGACTCGCCCACGACTGTGGGCAGTCCTGAAAAGTACCATGCATCGGACGTTAGACTAACGCATTTTACCGTGGTAGTATGCATCACTGCAATAAATTAGTGCCTTGACTACCTGCATGCTGTGAGTGGTGAAGCAGGGCAGCCACGACTGTCAGCGTGGCATCCGAGTGCTCACTGCTGAATGAGGGACAGCCGTGCCGTGGCAGGGCTGTACATCCAGCTTCTGCTGCAGGGGGTCTTAAGGGATGACAGAAGCAATGTTGTGAGCTGGGAGTCAGCCCCTGGAGCTGACCTGTGGCGCTTATAGCTGTGTGTGTCTATCTCACTGTGCTACTGGCAGTCACGTCTGCAGCACTGGTTTTAATAAATAAAATAACTCGACTCTAGCTGCTGCAGTGCTTGAGACATGATGAACACAGCCATTAACACGGTGGCACGTTACCATCTAGCTGTTGCCGATTTTCCAGTGATCTTTCCTTTAATTTCGCAGCTTCTGCGTTCTAAAGAATGCCACCGCTGCTGGGGAATGAAGAATGGCCCAGGCGCCGGCGATCTTCACTTTCTAGTTGGGTTCCGCGTGGATTAAGACAACTCAATCATGACACTGGAGGGTCCGGTCAGCGCAGGCTGTGGCAGGAAGTTTAATTTCAATTTCCTGCCTTCCTGGCCAGGCCCCCAGAAATGTTGCTGCCACCCGGCGCTAGAGTGATTAAAGACAAGAGGATGGTCAAAAGCGCGGATTTGTTGCTGTTCTGAATTGCAAGTTTATAACTATTTATTTCTTTGGTAGTATGGTGCTATTTTATTTCCACTGTCCCTAAATAGTTGTCATCTATCAATTCAATTCAAATGATCTTTAGTCAATCTTAAAGAGATCATAAAAGCACAGAGTAAAAACAATACAATAAAACATATGAAATAAATGCAGTATTATAAATAACATTATTAATTCATTCACAATTAGCTAAAAACATTAAAATCACATCAATCCATCACATACAACAAATTGAATTAAAAAAAAATAGATGCCTCAACTACCCTACTAGCTCCCCACCACGGATTTTCAGCTGTGGGTTGCCATCTAAAAAACACAACACACTTTATAACAGATATCAGAACTATTTAACGTTTGAAGGAAGTGTAAGGGCACCCTACATTTCTGAAAGGCTAACTTTTTCAATGTGGGTTTAAGACAAAGCTGAAAAAACTTACGATAGAAGCCACGAAAAACATAAAACATATGTTGTAAAAATACTTAATTGTCTGACACTAGCTTCAGCTAGTGACAACTGTGTATTCCAGAATGTAAAAGCTGCTCTGGCTGAAACTTAGAATGTAGAGAGAGGTTTAGACTGAGATGAGCCTGAGACGGTTGGGTGACTGAGCTGTTTACCCCTTGAACTCAAGATTAAACAACCAAAGAATATCTACTGACTCCTGTGTCTTCATTCACAGAGGAATTCACCTTTTAACAATGGCGACGACTGGGAAATAACAGCTCAACTCCAAATACCTTATCCCTACTCGTACTTCGTATTTGGGATAATTAAATAATTATTTAATATATAATTCTACGTCCTATTCGACTTCAAGAACAAGACTTCAAATGTAACTTTCAAGTAAGATCTTTGTTTTCCTATTAGCGCGTACAATTTCTTAAGCTAAGTACTCTTCAAATCGCTGCTTACATCGTAACTGACTATCCCAGCGATTGATTAACAGAGCGGCATTTGACTAACAGAGCGGCGTTTGACCAACAGAGCTCACAGCTTAACACATGGACGAGTTTATCCTTTAATGTGTTAAACTGTCACTTGAGACATTTAATTCAAGGCACTTATATTATTGAACTTTTCAATGTAAACACACCGCGGACCATGCGCTTATTCTATTTACATTTGAATTACACTTACTGCCTTTGGATTCACTCGTGCTCTACATTCTGTGCTCTGTTATGTTTCTTCAAAATCCTCGTCACTAAAGCGCAACGTCTGACGTCCTAAGTGTTCAACGTGCGTAGCCCCTGTTGTCTAGTTACGCCGACGCTTACAGAAAATCTCCTAGCAACGTTGATGAAGCACTATGTTGCTGTACGTTTGTTAACAGCACTGACACGCACAGCTTCATTTGGGATAGAGCGTGTCTCCGTATACTATTATATTACAATGCTGACGCGCACAGCAAATTCAATTATTTATTTACGGCGCTGACACGCATAGCTTCATTTATATACAGTGTGTCTTCTCCGTATGTGGGTGCAGTTGCATTGCTATGCTGATGCGCACAGCGACCCTGATACTCCGCGCATTTTTACATTACAACGCTGATGCGCACAGCAATCTCAATTGTTTAGTTACGACGCTGACATGCACAGCTTTATTTATATACAGCGTGTCTGTGCACTACAACCCTATTTGTTTATTTACGGCGCTGACACGCACAGCCTCATTTATATACACCATCCCTTTCCTGATTGTTGTTGTTTCATTATGCTGATGCGCACAGCAACCCTGATTTCCGCACACTATTATACGACAACGCTGATGTGCACAGCCCTCTTCTAGTTCATTCTCGGCGCTGACACGCACAGCTTTGCTTATATACAGTGTGTCTGCGCATAGCTACTCTGATATTGCATACATTTTTGCATGTCAATGCAACAACTCTGAAATGTGTTTACTGGGCTATAATTGACAGTTTATTGTCATCAATAACCTCTCATATTTAGAGCATATTACTGTACCTTATTCTGTTATTCACAACAATCTACGTTCAATTTTGCCATGCAAAACGTCACTGCAGCTCCATT
The DNA here is from genome assembly GCF_964204655.1 of Triturus cristatus. Lineage (NCBI taxonomy): Eukaryota > Metazoa > Chordata > Amphibia > Caudata > Salamandridae > Triturus > Triturus cristatus. The sequence continues at coordinate 850,000,304 of NC_140581.1, forward strand.
TTTTTGCAGTCTCCAGGAGATCCTCACATCAAATGGTCTAAACGGAATAAATGTTTTCGAACGCTATGCTCGTGTTTGTGGTACCTCTCTCAGTATTGAGAGGAAAACAGCTTTGCTCATGCACTGTCTTGGTTCACAGGGCCAAGATGTTTTTGATCATCTTCCAGATGTTCCAGACAGTGCCGCATCAAGTTTGAATGAATTTGAGTTGTGTATTTATAAACTAGACGCACACTATCTACCCAAGGTCAGTACTATTTTAGAACGATACCATTGCGGTAAGCGAATGCAAAAAGAAGGAGAAAGTATTGAAAATTATGTCACCGACCTAAGACGTCTAGCTTCTACTTGTAAATTTAGCACACTTATAGACGAAAGAATAAGAGATCAATTTATGTTAGGTTGTGTGTCTGAGAAGGTGCGTGATGTATTATGGCTCAAAGATTAACCTACTCTTGACGAAGTTCTAGTTGTGGCCAAAAGAATCGAGCATTCCCTCAAGTGTGTCAAGGAAATCAAGAAAGATCTCAATAAAGAGGTTTTTGTTGTCAATACAAATTTAACTGTCAAGTCTAAAGACTCTCAGACTAAACCTCAAGTTAAAGACAAACAAATAAATAGGGCTCACATTCAATTCAGTAAAGAAAACAAGTGTTATAGATGTACAAAAGCTGGTCATTGGGCTAATGATAAATCCTGTCCGGCCTTAAATGCTGTATGCAGTTATTGTAAAAAAAGGGACATTTAGTTACTGCCTGCAGGATCAAAGCTTCTAAACAAATAGTGAATGAGGTTAGCCATGAGAATTCAACTGATCAACATGATTTTGAATGTGGACAGATTGTTGTTCAGGTTGGAAGTGATGGGCCTTTAGACTATATTCTTGTTGAAGGTCATAAAACCAAAGTACTATTTGACTCTGGTGCGAAAATTACCATTATTTCGAATACATTTTTCAGCGAAAATGTAACCTCCAAAGTTAATCTCTTAAAAGCTGACATTCGTCCCACTGCTTATGGGGGGATCCTATTGAATTGAGAGGATATTTTGAGGGTCATCTTATTTATGGGAAGGTTTATGTCTCGAAGAAGGGTGACAGTATCATCAGTTGGTGGCATCAGAAAGATCTGGGTGTCATGTTAGACCCTAATAGCACTCCTACCATTATTCTTAAAGAGAGAGGAGTTGTCAAGTCTGTTCATAATCTTTCTCCCTTACAAACTCAATTTATGGAGGAATATCCACAAGTATTTGGAAACAAACGGAGATGTTTAAAGGGTTATTGTCATAAGATAAAATTGTCTCCAGGGTCTGTTCCATTATCTAGTAAAGTGCGTAATGTACCTTTCACTCTAAAAGAGTTGAAAGAGTTGGATAAACTTAAATCCCAGGGCATTATTGAGGAGGTGGAAGGAACATCCTGGTTGGCTCCAGTAGTGGCCGCTAGGAAGGCTGATGGTTCTCTGAGATTATGTGTTGATCTCAGGGAGCTCAACAAATGTGTGCTTGTAGATAAGTATCCTCTCCCAAACATCTCAGAGCTGTTGAGCATGGTACGTGGTGCTTAAATGTTCAGCACAATTGACTTGACGTCTGCGTATCATCAGATTTTGCTGGACCAGTCCTCCAGGGACTTAACTGCGTTCGTTATACCTTTCGGAACTTTTACATTTGTAAGACTCCCTTTTGGCCTTGTCTCCGCTGCTTCTGTATTTCAGCGAGTCATGGAGAAGGCGTTAGTCAATGTACCTAGTGTCTGTGTTTACCAGGACGATATTTTGGTACATGGGTGTGATGAATTGGAACATGGGAAGAGAGTCCGACAAGTGTTAGACAGACTTTCTGCTCACAACCTTACCATTAAACGTGAGAAGTACAAATTTGGTCTTTGTAAAATAGATTATCTGGGTCATACCATAACAGCTGATGGGGTAGTTCCCAAAGTGGAATTGGTAAACACCATCAGAGATCTAACGGCCCCCACATCTAAGGATGAACTCATACGCTTCCTGGGAATAGCAGAATATTAAAATAAGTTTATAAAAAATGTTGCTGTCTTGTATCAAGGTGGCACAAGTCGAGACAACACCATCATGTTTATTTCAAGAAGTTTGAAAGGTGCTGAATCTAGGTATTCAGTTATTGAGAGGGAAGCCCTTGCGGTCTATTGGGCCATAAAAAAATTTAAAAAGTTTCTATGGGGTACCTCCTTCTTAGTAAGAACAGATCACAAGCCGTTGTGTAAGGTGTTGACAAGCAAGGGTATTGATTCAATTTCTCCAAGAATCTCTAAATGGATTGTTGGGTTGCAAGGTTTTAATTTTTCTGTCAAACATGTCCCTGGTTCTGATAACTTTCTTGCAGACACTCTTTCAAGATTAGTTCCTATTGCTCAATCTGGTAATCATATTGATCCGGCTTTTGGTCATCCTCATGATTTTGTTTGTGTGATTGATTATAAGGTAATTTCTCATGAGCGTTGGTTGAATGCTTGTCAAGAAGATGAAGTCATTCAAAAGTTTTGAATCTTATTTGTGATGGTTGGCATAATAAGGAACAGGGAGGTCTGTCTGTAATACATTTTTGGTCTGTGAGATATCAACTCTCCTGTTGTGAAGGAATGCTGTTGAGAGGTCACAGGCTAGTTCCTCCTGTGTCTTTAAGGAAAGAGCTGTTAGATTTAGCTCATGAGACGCACTTAGGAATCTCTAAGACTAAGAAAAGAGTGTGCTCCAGCTATTGGTGGACTGGCCTAGATGTTCAGATTGAAAGGTTGGTTAGGGAATGCGTTGAATGTTCTCTTAGTGAGAACAGCTTGAAGATCAGGACCCAACCTATGGAAAAGAGGTCTTGTCCCAGTGGCCCCTGGAAAGACATAGCTCTTGATATTTTAGGTCCTGTACGTGGTGATGGGTCTGACACGTTTATCATTGTGGTGATGGATCTGTTCTCAAGGTGGCCAGAATATGTTTTGTAAAAAGTGTTGATACCAATACTGTCATTGATTTTCTAAAAAAGCTGTTCTCTAAGGAAGACATACCCCAAACTATACTGACGGACAATGGTGTCCAACTTGTCTCAAGAGATATGGAAGAATTTCTTAGAAATTGTTGTATAGTTCACAAGAAGTGTGCCCTATATCACCCTGAGTCTAATGGTACTGTTGAAAGATTTAATAGAGTTTTAAAAGAAACGATCTCATTATCAAAGCAGAATTGTCTTAATTGGAAAGAAGAGGTTTCAAAAAGAGTTTGTGTATATCGTATTGCACCTCACACTACAACTGAAAAAAAATCTCCTTTTCTCTTGTTTCGTGGAAGACAACCTGATACGTTTCTAGAACCACCTTGGGTTAACAAATTTCTTTCTGTCAAGGGTGGGGATCTTGATTTGACTTCTTGGAAAGAGAAGGAAGATCTTAAGTGTTTGAAGAGCAAAGAAAGTTATGATGTGAGACATGCTGTTAAAACCACTAAAGTTTCGGTCGGGGATCTAGTCAAGATGAAAAGGCCTAGCTTTTGTGTTTCTGGTGAGAAATTTTCGAAACCTTTGTAGGTTATTAAAGTGTTTGACAATGCTGTGAGAACATCTGATCAATGAGTTTGGAATTTGAGCCGTGTTGCTGTATGCGGGAATAGTAATGATTTGAATGATTCCCCTGAAAACATTGGTGACAAAAAAGTTCCGGAAATTTTAAAGAGATCCAGCAGAATCTCTTGCACCCCTTCATACTTAAATGATTATGTTGTATAATGCTTTTATGATACTTATGTTATTGTGTTCTTTATTTTTATTTGCCTTGTTTTTGTTATTTTCTCTGTATAAAGGAGGGAGATATGTTGTAAAGATACTTCATTGTCTGACACTAGCTTCAGCTAGTGACATCTGTGTATTCCAGAATGTAAAAGCTGCTCTGGCTGAAACTTAGAATGTAGAGAGAGGTTTAGACTGAGATGAGCCTGAGATGGTTGGGTGGCTAAGCTGTTTACCCCTTGAACTCAAGATTAAACAACCAAAGAAGATCTACTGACTCCTGTGTCTTCATTCACAGAGGAATTCACCTTTTAACACCGTATCAAAGATTATTCTGCCTTACCATTACAGGGACAAGGGGGCAACGCTCTACTCCACACATTAGCCCCATCATAAAAACATACTAAAGCCAAACCACCTCAACCTGAATCTAAAAAGGAGAGACCTCTCCTAGCGTGTTGAGTCTGGCATAAGATATATAGCAGTATCCTGTGTGGCAAAAATGTAATGAGTAATAATGGCAAATAGTGTGTTTACAAATAGCCTCCTGGATCCTCTGTGAGGAGGTAAGTTAAGCAACCTGATCACCTGATCACCCTTTTTTCTGTCTTAGTAATTAAACCAGGGGTATTAAACTAATCAGGAACTCCAATCAGCAGGGGATTTACGGGCATAGTTCAGCCAGGGAATGGAGAGCCTCTTATCCAAACTCAGACAGTCCTCAATACCTACCCTATTGAAACTTGTCTCTCTATTACTCCACATGCTCGCCCTAAGCAGGAGGGGTGACAGTGTAATACTATCTGAAATGTACTCTAGGTTCAGTTCAGAGTGCAAAATAAAGTTGGCACTTGAGGGCAGAAAGCTCAGCAGTCTCCTGCAAATTCTGTTTTATTCTACTTGTATGATAGCAGCATTATGAAATCCCCAACCCCCAATTCCATATGTGGCAATGGGGACACATTGCATTTTGTACACTTTAATAAATTCCTCTGGAATGGATGTATTTATTTGTAGCTGCCAAGCAGGAATTTCCTACTGCACTAAGCTGTTTCTCGCCCAGTTTTAATACTGTCAAAGCTTTCCTACCAGGCCCGCAAGCCATAATGTGCAATTTTTCTAATTTTTTTTTCATATCTAGGGTACTCATAAATGATACAAAAGATTCCACCAGGCTATGCAGCGCACAAGGAGTTCTGACCAACAACACAGCGTCGTCGACATATAATAAAGCGGGGATAGCAGAGTTGCAAATTTTCAGCACAACCCTGGTCTAATTAGTTAAGGAGACATTCATGTCATTAATGTACAAAATAAAGAGCAGGAGTGCCAGCACACGCGCCTGTTGCACTCCACTGGCTTGTGGAAATACATCGGAAAGGTCTCCAGCCTAGCGGTATTGGACTCTGGCGCCTACATTTTCATGAAGACCATGCAAATAGTTGACTAAAGCAATATCAACCCCTAGTTTATTTAACATTAACCACAATTTATTTCTGTTTACACAGTCAAAGGCGGTTGACAAGTCCATGAAGGCCAGGTACAGTGGGCAGTGCCTGGTGATGGTGTATTTGCTCACTATCAGATGTAAATTCAAACACTGCTCCACTGTACCTAGCTCAGGACAGGAACCATACTGGCAAGAAGATAGTATTTATTATCAGTAGCCCATAAGTGCAAATGGTTGAAAATAACCCTCCTCTGAATCTTAATGGAGCTGTTCACCAGAGAAATTGCCCTATCACATTTAGGTGACCCCATGTCACGTTTTAAAAAAACATAATCAGCAATATCGTAGATAAAGACCAAGACTGTGGGGTCTTATAACATAGGGAGTTGTTAAATAAATTCATGAATAAGGGTCCCCATGTATCAAAATGAGATTTAAAAAGATCCATAGGCATCCCATCTGGGCCCAGCTCCTTACCACCGGCACTAGCTTGATTAGCAGCTTCAACTTCCTCCACAGTAATATGCAGGGGGTTCGGGTGAACGAGGAACTATTGCAGTGCATCATTGCACTTTCTATCCCTCTTCAGATGATAAATACTAGTAAAATGCTTAGCCCATTCCTGCCCAGAAATATTGCTATTCAGAAGATGATTCGGGTGGGGGGGGGGGTCATCTCGGTGAGAAATCCTGTTTACTGTTCCCCAAAATATCTTACTGCGATTATGTGCAGCAGCAAGTTCAAGCATTTCCCAATCCTTATGAAACAATGCGTGCTTCGTTCTTTAATAGTCGATTTATACATCCTTCTAGCATTCCAAATCACCACTAGACCTCTAGGAGACCCAGCTAGCCCCTTCTCAGGGGTCGATTACCAGCGGAGCAATTCCTATCGAATAAGTGCGGGTAGTCAGACACAGGTTTAGGATTGTATCAATTTTTATTTTTTTGGGACAGAGAAAAAAAACAAGTCTTTCGCCTACAACCAATGGCTGGCAAAGAAAGGAAGGAAAAGGGAGGGGAAGGGTGGGAGGAAGTGGATGATAGCCAACGATTTAATATTATAAATCAAGTAAAATTAACTGTTCAAGCCATGACTGCATGTACCGTAATGATGTCTATGTAGTCCCATTTCCACCCCAATGTGGCTTAAGTGTCAGGTTGTATGCCGGCTGTGAGGTGTAAAATGCGTAAGTATATCAGACAAGTGAGTTCTCGGAAGGTGTTGCACAAATATTTTAGGCAGGGGCTCCATGTCTTCTCAAATTTAGGGAGTGTTTGGTCTACAACTGCTGTTAGTTTCTCCATACTTAATAAATCCCAAAGCTTGTGCAGCCAGTCTAGGTGTGTGGGTATGGAATCAGTCCCCCATCGGGAAAGCAAGACCTGTTTTGCAGCGCACTATGCTAAAGTGATAGCCATCCACCTGGGAGAACGAAGTAGGTATGTCAAAACATTAGGAAGCCCCAGGAGAATGTAGCTAGGGAAGCGAGGTAGTTCGGTCTCAAACATCTGGCCAGTATCTCTTCCCAATAAGTGTAATTTGTGGCAGTGCCACAGAAGGTGAGTTAGTGTACCTGAGTTGCCACAATGACGGCAGCATTTGTCATCGCGTCCCTGCTTCCACCTAGCCAGGCGAGTGGGTGTGTAGTATCAATAGTGCACTAATTTTAAGAGTGTCTCCTTCCCGGCTGCGCTTTGCGCTGATGTACGGGCTCATTGCAGGATATCTGTCCACTCCTTGTCTGTGAACGTGCGTTCACATTCCGTTTCCCATCTGGATCTCGCGGGCGACAATATGGAGGCAATCCAGGTATTCAAAAAGGAATAAATATCGGACAGCAAACGCCGGTCATCGCTCCGTATTAAGAGCCAGCGCTCGAATTGCATAAGGGGTCTGCTAGCATGGGGTCGCATGTCGGTTGAGTCCCCCAGTAATGAACCGCTGCGTATCGCCATTGCTCCGAGTCCGGGAGGCCGTAGTCCTGTTGAAGCCCTGGAAAATCTCGTAATCCCTGTTCATCAAAGAGGTCTCCTATGCGCTTACAATTAGGCTCCTGCCACTGGGAGAAACTTGTGCCAAGCATAGCTGGGGGAAAGTCCGCGTTCCCTATGATTGGGGTGAGTGGAGAAATCGGGGTAGTAAGGCCCCTGGAGATGCTCAGTTTGTCCCTTGCTCCCATTGTGGCCCAGATCACTAGGGAGATTTACACTCCTGGTGGGCGATTCTTGTGCGACAGCCAGGGTACCTCCCAAATGTGGATGACGGCCACTGCCTGATCTAGGAAGCACCAGTGCTTTTCCGTAAGTGGACGCAGCCACTCCACTAAAAACCTCAATTGTGCCACTTGGTGAATGCGTATCAGATGGTGTATCCCCAGACCTCCCTAAAGCCACTGGAATATAAGCCCGTTCCCTAGCAATCCTAGCTCTTTTATCTAGGTGGAGGGTGGAGGGTGGTTGCAATGGCAGAGCCTGCATTAAATAAAGAATTTTGGGTAAAAGAGTCATTGTGACCTCCATGACATGATTGGATGAGCGCACCGTGGCCAATAAAGTAGCGCAGTTGTGTGATAAAGCCCTATCAATGGTGGAGAATGACTGGATGCCCAGGAGAAAGGGAAGGTGTTGACCGGGTATTTCTGTTCCTCTCGTGGGATGGTGATGCTGAGGGCTTGGAACTTGGCAGCATTCATCTTAAATCCGGACGCTTCCCCAAATGCCGCCAGTTCCTCAAGTAGCGTGGGCAGCGACTGGCAGGGTTTGGTTATTGTGAGCAGCACTTCATTCGCATATAATGCTATTTTGTGCACCTGACCACCCATCCTCACTCCCTCAATAATCAATCAATCAGGGGTTTATAAAGCGTGCTACTCACCCTTGAGGGCCTCAAGGGGCTGCATGAGGGTCACAAGGCACTGAAATAAGAGGATGTCCTCGTACCGGCTCCTCCAGCAGCTCCATATAGAGCGCGAATATGAGGTTAGGAGAGGGGGCACCCCTGTCGAGTTCCTCTCAATATTGGGAAAACTGGGAATAGGGTGTTGTTGACATGGACAAGGGCCTTAGGGTTCGCGTAGCTGGCCCATATCCACTGGTGAAAGCGGGGGCCCAGGCCTATGACCTCCAGCACCTTGCGCAAGAAAGGCCAGTACACCCGATCGAATGCTTTCTCAGCGTCTATTCATAAGAGTAGTGTGGGCGTCTTATCGATAAGATGAAATATCTGCTTCATATTATCCCTGCATGTGCATCCCAAAATTAAACCCGATTGGTCTGGGTCAATCAGGCCAGGCGTGTACTTTCCCAATCTGTTAGCGAAGGTCCCTGTAAACAGCTTAGCGTCTATATTTAGGAGGGATGTAGGGCGATATGAGGCGCATTTCTGTGGGTCTTTTCCAGGCTTTGGTAGGACTGCAATTATAGCCGTCCTCATAGTCTGTGTCAGGGTGCCCGTGGAGATGAAAGACTTCTACAAACGGGCCAGTACTGGGAACAGTTGTTCTGCAAATATTTTATAAAAAGCAGTTATAAAACCGCCTTGTCCCGGGGCTTTGTGTATGTGGAGTCTCTCGATTGCATCAAGGACCTCCTGAGCTGTGATATCTAATTCTAAGGGTGCAGCTGCTTGTTCCCTCAGATTAGTTAAGGGAACCTGCTCAATGTAGGTGGCATGGTATGTGGACTGCTGCTTCTCTGTTTTGTAGAGATGTGCATAAAACTGACCGAACTCTACTGCAAAATCGGCATCACTCATCAGTGGATTTTGGTAGTGATCTGTTAAAGCTTGTACACGACGAGCATGTGTTTGAGTGCGTAGTCCATGTGCATGCAATCTACCTGTTTTATTCCCTCCCACATAGTATTTCTGCCCCTTGTGTGGAGCAATGCGTGCTCAGCTGTGTCCATGTCTGAGGCCTTAAGTTGTTTTCTAGCGATAGTCAGTTGTCACCTTATCTTTTGGGACCCCTTTTGCCTTTATGCATCCTTCAATATTTTCACCGCCCCCTCTAGCTCCACATGCTTGGCCCTGCGCTCCTTATTGTGTTTTGTCACTATTGCTATATAGTTTTACCGCACAACTGCTTTGAGCGCATCTCACAATGTCGAGATCGATATGTGAGGTATGTCATTGGTGGCTAGGTAGTCCAGAATCACCCCCTGGACCTCTTTGGTGTTCGAGCCATAGGAGAGCAATTTAGGATTGAGGCACTACGTTTTGGAGTTCTGATCGCTATGGGGTAGGCGCATCACCAGAGAGATTGTGGAATGATCAGAGAGTGAAGAGACCTCGATGTCCGGTTTCATCACTGACTGCAACAGCAAGGTGGAGACTAGGAAAAAGTCAATTCTGGTGTATGACTGATGTGCGGTAGAGAAGTGTGTGTACGATTTTGTGGTGGGGTGTTGAGCTCTCCAGACATCAACCAACCCTGCAACTGAGAGCCACTGAAGTCCCTGCGGTGTGAGTGCTCCTGCTAGGTTTACCCTATGGGGGCTCCTGTCCAGTGAAGCGTCCCGGACTATTTTGAAGTCGTCCCCCAATGAGAAAATTGGCATCTGGTGTAGTGATGATGGATTCAATTGCCTGACGGATAATCAGTTCCTGGTGATCGTTGGGAGCGTAAAGGCTTGCAATCGTGATGGTGCATTGAGGGAGGGTGATTCGCACAGCTATCATGCAGCCGGTGATCTCTGAGTGCATGTGGGTGACCCTGCCTTGAAAATTTGTTGCGAGTAATATAGCTACCCCTGCTCTCTTGCTCGGTCCAGTTGACCAGAATTGGTGGTCGAACCACCGCAACCGCATACGACTCCAATCCTTTTTAACAAGGTGGGTCCCTTGCAGGAGACATATGTCGCATTGTGTTGCCTTTAGTTGTGTCAAGAGTGCTATTCTCTTTGCCGGAGAGTTAAAGCCACTCACATTAAGGCTAACCACCCGTGCCATGACCAAGATTCAATGTGGAGCATGGTGGCTCTAAAAAGTGACACTGCGGTTCCTCTCTATTTGGTCGATCGGGTCAGTCGTGGGTGTGGGCGGTATATCAAGCCTCATGGATTGTCCAGGATGATGGCACTCGATGGAGTCCTCCGCCGACACATGCTAATATCACCAATCAACCCTGGAGTAGATCCCGGTGTCAGGCCGGCATGGTCCGTGATCTGTGTCCAACTGGCGCCTTCAATTATTTTGCCATGGTCAGTCTAGTCCATGATGACAAAGTCTGCGATTGTGCTCTGGTTTCCAAGGTCTTCATTTGTCCTCTTGTTCCAGTACGGAGTATTGTTTTGTAAGGTGTTGAAACACAGCTGAGCGTTCCCTGATGCTCTCGTTGTGGTGGGTTTGCGCACAAGTTTTGGGAGTAGTTCTCTGGGGGGGGGGGTCCTCTGTCGGCCCGGTCCCTGAGAGTGCGAGGGGGATCCCCCTCCGTAGGCCCGGTCGCTCTGCTCCAGGACGAGACCCAGGATCGTTGCTGCTTCCGGGGGAGTGCGGGTCGAGCACGTCTCACCTTTCCAAATGAACACAAGATGAAAGGGGTGACCCCATCTGCAGCGCACACCCTTCTCCCTCAAGAAATCTGTAATGGGTTTCATATTGCGGCGACGCTGCAAAAGTGATGGGCGAGAGGTCCTGGAATAGACGCACCTTAATCCCCTCAAACATGACGTGGGCTTGGTCTCTCACCGTGTTCATTATAAGTTCCTTCTGGCGGTAGTTGTGCAGGCATGTAAGGATGTCCTGAGGGGTACCTGGAGATGGGGACGGGCTACCTGCTCTTTGTGTGCGATCCAGAGGGATTTTGGCATCCTTCACTTCTGGGACTATCTGGCGGAAGAGCCGTGTAACAAAATCCTCAAGGTTATTGCCATCCGCTTGAAGTGGGACCCCCTTAATTCTTATATTAGATCTCCTGTACCTGTTTTCTAGGTCTTCTAAGTAGTAATTAAGGTCTGCGTTGCGATCTTTAAGATCAAGTATTTCACTATGGCACAGTTCAGGTTCCTCTTCTCTGGGGTCACCCAATTTCTCCACAGAGTCCACCCACTGCTCTAGTTCGCCCACTTCACAGCACAGATCCATCATATCATTGGCCATCTCTGTCCTCAATGTTGCAATGTCGTCCCTCAAGATGCCGACGAGGGAGTCGATGAAGCCTCGTGTGACCGGACCCACCTCACCTTCTTCCTGCCCATGTTCTCACACACAGGTTTAAGAGGTTTCAATAAATCATTCTTAATAATATCACACAGTTGCTGGTGGTGGAAAAATAACTCATCTCTAGACCCATCAACTAATCAACTAAACAACCTAGAAAAAACGTGTGGTTCTATTAAAGAAAACCTTTAAACGCAGCTGTGGGATCTTTAAGATGCTGTACTACCCTTAAGCCATTGTTAGTGTGTTTACTAATGCTTTCAAACATTGAAGATCTTTTACCTTTTGTCAAACGGAAGAGCCCCTTCAACCAATAGGGCATTATGATCACTCGATTGGGTTTCTACCACCGTGCCATATAGATACCACTGCAGGAAGCTTTTAGAGGCAAATATATAATCCATAGTTGATGCTTGCCCCCGCCTCTAAATGTTGGCTTATCCAGGCCGCAACCCTGAAAATAATGAACCACATCCTCAAGGCCAAGTCAGGCAACTAAGTCCCACAAATCTAACCCCCTGGCATCCCACACTACAGTGTCCGAACCAGAGCTTCGAGAGCCCATTTCTACAGATTCACCTCCCATCTTTGCATTGACTTCCCCACAAATTAATATTCACAGCTGGGAGGGGTAACTCTTCCCTAAGGGATTCAGGACAGCAATAAATTGTAATAGCTCATGAAACAGACTACTATATGTCTTAGAGAAATCATTATTATAAAAATTTACTAAATAAAAACAAAAAGAGCTCTTACAATCACGAATAAGCAAAGCCTGATAAGCGGGTCTACCTTGTTCGTAATTGACACTTTAAGTATAAGATTGAGCTTAACCGAAACAGCGAGGCCACCTTTGTTTCTTCTGTGAGGGGAAGCAACACCCTGGCAGGAATAACACAAGAAACCATTACATATAATAGGTTATAAAACCCAGGTTTCCTGAAAAGCAACAATATCATAATTGTTTATAAAAGAAATCCAGTCCGGGTTGGAGATCTTGTTTTTGAGCCTGCCAAATTCCAGCTAATCAGAGCAAAATTATTATAGCCACTTATATCTTCCACAACTGCTCCCTCACTAAAGCTCCACCAGGCAGAATAATGATATGCATTAATAAGTGATTATTTGCTGTATTGACCATAATAACAGAAGCACAAGTGGTCACATCACTATTCACTTGCTGATTCACTTGCTGAGCGTCCATACCAGAATATCCCAGAATTGATTACCTAGAACTAATACATACATGCATATTCTGTGGGCTGTCAATCCTGATCATCAAGATTCACTAACTGAGCAAATCGATTAGTACACCCAATGTTGAAATTGTCAGGAATTGTATGAGCTGGTGGGCCCTGAGGCAGGACTACATGCCACTCAAGGTAGGGAGGCCTATAAAAGAAAACAAAAGGAAGAATACAAACAGCACCATACTTTGCAAAGTGTTGGGAATTCCAGAACAAAGTTTTCCTCGCAATCATTGGATGCCTAAAGTTCACAATAATGCAGTCCCCTTGGATGGTCTTAGAAGAGGGGCCAACCCAAGCCACACAGCACACCAATAAAATGTTTTTATAATCCTGCACAGCAAAATTTGAGTGGTTAGACAGCCAGTCCAGTGCAACACCTTGTTTTGAAGATGAGTAGATGACTCTTGAGAAGATTTTGACCTTGAGGGAACGCTTGGCAACATATGGGCAGTAAGCAGGTGGAACGTTAATCACTGGTAACTGGGAGTGGTGAGTCACAGATTGTGGCTCTTGTGGTGTGGTGAATGATCCTCGTAGAGGCACAGCAGTACTAGATAGATTAAGTGCATGAGCAAGAACAACTGGGTGAATATCAGACTGTGGAATCATTCCTGGTCTCTGATGTCGTTTATCTTTCAATGATGATGCATGGGTACTAATTGCATAAGAAGTTCCTGGGGAAGGACAACTAAGTGCAGCCATAACAGCATTCTTGGGCATGCACAATCGTAGTCCACTTTTATAGTATCGTCTGCTGCTCCATGCGCACGGTCAAGATTTCCCCAACTGCTGATTCCAACTGCTAGAGTCTCTCTCCTAAAGGCTCCAAACACTGTTTCAAGGTTGGTAAGAATTTTTTTAATACTGCGTCCCACGCGGAATCCTTTGTACCCCCATACAGTTCCTAACAGCCAAGCCTGACGTGGGAGAAGAAGAAGTCAGATATACAGCTCGCCCAGTCTTCCGCTTCCACTTTGCAGCTGGTGGGTATGAAGGTGATGTAATTACTGACATATCCTCACTGGGCGGCTTGGGCACAACAAAACATGAATTTTGGGAAAGAGGTAAGAGCTGGCCATATTAGGGTGTTTAGACCTCAGACACCTGGCGCTAGAGTAATTAAGGACAAGAGGATGACCAAGTGTAGGCATGGAGTAACCTAGAGAGCTGATTTGATGCTGTTCTGAATTGCACGTTTATGAACTATTTCTTTCTTTGGTAGTATGGTGCTATTTTATCCACTTTTTCTCCACTAAATTTTTGTCATCTAATCAAGTGAGGAGGCGTGTGCATATGGGCACATGAGTTTGCATTTTAGGCACAACATTATAGATGGGCACAGATGATCTAACATTTCACAGTGTGTGTCCATGTGGACCAGAGGTCATACTTCAGACAGTGTGCACGTGCATTTTAGATGGCATGTGTAGATAAGCTTATCTGATTTTTTAAAAGACGTTTTTGTGCACTTCAATGAGGCAACACACTGTGGAGAATGTATCCATTGTCCCTCTGGGGTGGAAAAAGCTTGCACTGTGTAGCAGCATATAGGCTGGTCTTCGTGGATTAGAGTGGGACACTAGGGGTTTCATTAGGGGCAGCAAAATGTAGAGTATGTCAAAAGTATGGTATGCACCAGTCTCTGCAGAGCTGCTGAGAGTCACACATGGCCAGAATGTCAGAATGATTTCATCTGCCCCACACACTGAATGCAGTGGGTGAGTGGGACATACTGGCATAAAAAGAAGAGGTCTATGAGTAACACAGGGAGTGCATCAATCGAAAAGGTCTGCCAAGGATCACATCTACTGTTCACCCCAAAAACAGGAATCTTCTTCATTACCTCAATTGTTTAATCTATTAATGCAATCAACTCAGAAATTATGTGTGCAACCAGAGAGAAACAAAATTGACTCTTGCTTGGTGTGCTGGGAAATAGTGATTTCCGCTACGAGGTCACAGTGTCCGACTAAAAGCACTGTAGATACTCACATTGTTTAAAATTGTAGTACAAACAATATGACAGGCTGCTGTAAACATGCAGACATTTAGGGGTCAATTAGAATGTCGGGTGGATCGCCACTGCCCGCATGGCGGTGGCGATCCACCCGACATTCTCTCCCGCATACATGCCATTTCCCCCCACCATATTACTATGGTTTTCCGCCCTGTCGATGAGTTGACCGGGCGGAAAAGGTTTTAATATGGTGGCGGTGTCTGTTAGACACCACCATCCATATTAGGATACATGCGGGGATTTGCCTTTCCGTGGCGGCATTGCTGCCTTGAAAAGGCATGCAGTGCTTGCCATTGGGGACCGTAGCGGGCCCCCAGGAATTTTGGGGGGTGGGGGGTGCACATGGGGGACCTATGCTACCCCCCTGCATTTGCATGCACAACATGGCAGGCACCGCGCGGTGCCTGCCACGTTGTGCATACAAATGCACAACATGCATTTTTGACATTGCGGCGGGTGGTGCTGGAAGCACCACCCGCCACAATGTCAAAAATGCAGGATGAGCTGGGCAGCAGCAAGCATTGTTTGTTAGAAAACTCTACACAGGCCATCCATATTCCAATATAGCTGCAATAAATAGTCTTAATGTGGCAACACCACGTAAAAGGACATTGGAATATGGCCTTGAACATGCACAAGGACACAGAACACATGAAAACACAAAATATACATACAAAGACTCATCAAGCCATAGCCCTCCAGACACAGCAACAAAAACAGAATAACTACCAACTACTGTTTACTGGGGTAATTCATGTGGCCAAAGGGCTTATGACAGGAAGTAGCCCAAAGGTGACCTGCACCAGGCTAATCATTATAGAAACCCCCAACCCTAATCACTCACTTCATCACATGTTTTCCCAGGAAGATGGTCATGAAAACTATGACTCAAATGGGGGTTTTGACCTGGCTAACAGGCACCCATACCATGTCCTCTTGCCCATATCTAATCACTGCACCTGATATCAGTAAGTAGATAACAAAATGCAGAAATCAAGTGTGGGTCAACATCAAACTCAAGGACGCCGTCCACCAACACCAAGGAAGGCCTAGGTGTGCACATGGTAAATGCAGGGTTAACTTGTACCCTTAGAAAGTGGTGGGATTGAGTAAAGTGACCCACCACTTCCCAAAAATTAAAAAATATAACACCCCCTCCCTCTAAAACCCCAAAGTAAAACACCCCTTCCTCCAAAAGCCCAAAATAGAATACACCCTCCCTCCAAAAGCCCAAAAGGGTCAAGTTTTATAGGTAGTACTTCCCGGCTCTGGAACAGCCTTCCCTTATGCCTGAAAACAGGAACAAACCTCTTTTCTTTCAGGAAAAAATTAAAAAGTTGGCTCCTAAATTGATAGGGAGTTTTCTGTTAGTTTTGGTCAGCCTTCCTAACCTTGCCAACCTTGTTAGTCAGCTGGCGTGCCTAGACACCTCCGGGTTGTAGTGCATATTTATTATTTTTTATTTAATGAGATTTTATATAGCGCGAACATTACCCGAAGGTGTCAGAGCGCTTTACAAAAGAACCAGTTGCGTTACATAAGGACTTTGGATTACATGAGTTACATAAGAGATACAAACAGAAAAAAATGCAAATGTACAAGTTGTAAAGTCACACAAGGAAGAGATACAAACAGAAAAAATTGCAAATATACAAGTTGTAAAGTCACTCAATAAAGAGATACAAACGGATAAACTCTAAAATCACATGGGAATGGTAGTAAGTACAAAGGTCTACTACATATACTAGTGGTTAGAGTAATATATATATATATATATATATATATATGCAAATATTAAATTTACTCAGGATTCCATTTTACCAGCGATTAGGCTTGGACAATTACATATTAAATATTTACAGAGTGAACGGAGAAATAAAACATCAAAAGGGGTAGAGAGAGGTAGGGGGGGAGAAGAGTCTGAGGCTGAGATTGGTGAGAGGAGCGAGGGGGTCCTGAGGGGGAGAAAGAGATAAGGCAGTCCAGCAAAAGAGAAATGTCTGAAGGTCAGAAGGATGGAGGCCAACGGACCGAAGGAAAGGACAAGAATCAACAAAATGGCGGATCCGGGTCGTGGGCATCGAAGGAAACCATCTCAAAATGGCAAGACGCACCCAAGTCAAGACCCAAAAAACGCAGAGAGCAGAGTTCCATTAAGTAGGGTCGGAGGGGGGATGCAGCCACAGCACCAAGGGAGGGCAGGAGAATATATGCTGTTTGCGTGCACAGGCACGGTACCGCAAGGGCATCAGGGTTGACGATCAGCGTATCATTGAGAGTTGAGAACTGGAGCGAGCCTCTGAACAAATAGGGACCACAGAGACCGAAATAGAAAAGTGTCTAGTATGTTGCTTGCCTTGTTGGGAATAGTGATGAATTCAGGCCAATATCCATGCATGAGGAGGGAAACCGGAGCTACCGTTAAACATCAAGAGTTGCCGAGGACCACTCCACCATCTTGTGCTCAGCAAGCGCGTATCTGAACCGGGGAGTTTAAGGCTGGGGGGGGGGGGACAGGTCATCGGAGCCCCCTACTGTCAATACCGGAACATCAGGGGAACCCAGGGTCATCAGCAGTGCCCCCGCTCACCGTCTATTATCCGCTCACCGTCTATTATCAAATTACAAATTTCTATTTAATTTCATTTCAAAATAAAACAACCCCTCCCTCCAAAAACAGAAAAAACACTACCAGAATAACATTTTAAATAAATAAACAAAATAAAAGCTGCTTACCCATGGCTGCACGTCCTCCTTGCTGTTCCACTTCTGAATCTGTTTTTGAAGTTGAGCTCCCTTAACCAATTCAGACACATCTCTCATTCTGTTAATCAGCATGAAAGCATCGCCAGGATTGGATGGAGCGGGCTGGCTAGACGCTCCTTCAGGCCCTGGAGGACTGTGCTTGGTCTCCACACAGCTGTCTAAGACAGCTGTTTGGAGAGCTTCAAAGTGTGCATATCACTTTGGGCAGCACAAGACAGCCGGCGAAAGTGATATGTGCACTATGGAGCATCCAGCCGGCCACTTCTCCTGTCCTCTGCTGCCAATCTGTAACAGGGGACATGCTCGCATGTCTCTGGGTTTGAAGTCGACTAGCTTTTCATTGCCATTTTATGTTTTCCTGAGTGGCTCGCAGCTGGTGCGGGCCATGCTCCTTCGCCCTCATGAAGAAACCCCCGCTGAGTAAATGATGCTGACTTCAGAAGGGTCAGACGAAACATGAGATTGCTGTGCTACCTCCAACTTATTAGGATGGCTCCCAGTAGTTCCAATAAAGCCCCAAAAGTTAAATACAACCTTTTGGTGAAAAGGAGAACTGGTAGGTGTCTCTGTGCCCTCATTGAGTTAGGCTTGAGTAGAAGGTGGTATTAGGAGCCAGACAAACCTGTCAGATAATGTCTAATCCACAGTAAGTATGCATAGAGCCCCGCCCCCCAATCTAAAATATATACAAGCATAACGATTTGTATTTTACTAGATGAGCTATATTTCTGCTACCACTTTGCAAAAGTATGCCCCAGAGAATAGAATTCAGATTTTCCACAGCAGGGGTGGCTAGAAAATCATGATTTTATTAAAGACATGGGGGCTGATATTATGCATATCCTCTTCATTGCCAACTCACAACAGCAGCTTCAAGAAAACAAAAGAACTTAGAATAAGAATGTAGAACACTCCAATTCAACATAAACCCCTGACAGGCAGTCATCTTCCTTCTTTTTCCAATATTAACTTGCATCATCTCTACCTTGGATACAACTTATTTCCTAAAAGCTTCCTCGTGCCAGTCTTCTTAATTATCTCTTGTAATCTCCTTCTCCTGGAACAAAAAGTACACATTATAGGGGGGAAAACTCAGGGAGGGATAATATCAGTCTCTTTCATAAAATCAGGAGTATCTACCCACCCCTGCTATAGAAAATCAGAATTTTATGGCAAGGCACGGAGGCCAATATTATGCATATTTAAAGCCTTTCTATAATATTCCTCACAGCACTGTCAACTGGCTTCAAATAAAAGAAATTGAAACACAGAATCTAACGACCAATCAGCAGCCGCTAATATACTATCTAATCATCCACCAACTATCAATGCCCTTGAACCCATTGCTCCTCTTGAGGAATGTGCTCAAATCCTTGAAACATCTATTCCTGCCATTCTCATGACCACCTTAATCCACCTAGCGAGCATCGGATTTGAAATAGGTTTGAAAGGATACCTAAAGTAAATTATCAACTGAGATTCACCTTCCATTCTCAAAATCTCGTCCTTCTCTCGTACTCATGCAAACATTTTACCACAGACAACTTTCTGTTTTCCTCCAAGCTTGGGTAAAATATTGCTCTGGACATAGTTTTTGTCCTCTTCTTAATATTGAAACAAACCCCCTCTGGTAAATAAGATTGGGACGTCACCTCCAGCTCCTTAACATCTGATACCCTTCGAAAAGATATTAAACAAAGAAATATGACCAATTTAATTGAAAGCCTCCTAAAATCTAAACACTCGTTTTACATCCAACTATTCAATTCCCTTAAAACCAAATCTACATCCCACAAGAAAGGATATTCTGGACCCTGTGGAAGGTGCATTCGCACACTTCTCAATAACCTCTAAACTATCCACCAATTCATGACCACAGAACGGTAGGGACTCCCTTTCACACAAAACGCTGTCAGAAAATGTACCACTTCGACCACAGAGGCTGAAATGGGATCCAAATCCCTTGCCATACACCCACAAAACCATCTCTTCCATGCCAGTCTGCATATTTTCGAAGTTCCTGGAGCCCAAGACTCCTTGTTGATCTTTGAAGCCTCTGATGATAAACCTGCCACCAGCCAGGCTCTCCCGAAATTAGCCATCCCATCAGTTTCAATTGCCCCTGTAATACCAGATCGTGTTTCTCCCCCTTTGTGGTTACCAGCAGGTTTGTTAATTCTGGAAGAAGCACTGGATCATCTAATAACAACTACATGACATCTGGAAACCATAC
This sequence comes from Triturus cristatus, assembly GCF_964204655.1. Classification (NCBI taxonomy): domain Eukaryota; kingdom Metazoa; phylum Chordata; class Amphibia; order Caudata; family Salamandridae; genus Triturus; species Triturus cristatus. The sequence continues at coordinate 850,019,932 of NC_140581.1, forward strand.
CTGAGACGGCCAAAATGGAGCTACCATTACCACTTCTACACACTCTCTCCTCCCCTTCAGAAAATCTCTTTGAATCAAAACAAACAGAGAAAAAGCATAACTGTGCATACTCCCCCAATGCTGCAGAAACAACTGTAAAACCTTGTCCTTTGAGCATTCACCCTGTTCGTAAAGAAATCCACACTCAATGGCCCCCATCTGGTGTTTAATGCCCTGAACACATCCCTGTCCAGCATCCAATCACTGAAATCCTTCAACTTCCTTGAATTTCAGTCTGCTACTGTATTGGTCAGTCCTGGAATGTACTGTGCTTGTACCTTAATGTCTTTGTTCAAACAGAGATGCCAGAACTCCTTCACTAAATTCGCTAATGTCTTCGACTGAGGACCTCCCAACCTGTCGACATATCTCACTGCTGACACATTGTCCATTCTTAATAAAACACAACACTTCACTTGCTCTCTGACAAAAGTCTTTATTGTGAACGATCCTGCCAACAACTCCAGAAAGTTGATATGCTTCTCCTTCTCTTTCCTCGTCCATTTACCCCCTGTGGCAAGGGGACCACACCTTGCCGCCCCAGCCCTGAAGTCCGGCATTCGACTCTATAATCCCATCCGGAATTTCACACTTCCATTCCAGGCCTCCAAATTCTCTTACCACCACTCCAATTCCTCCATTGCCTCCATATCTAACTGCACATTCTGAGAATACCTCATTCCCCTGCACAAATACCTGGCCTTCAGCCTCAGCATGGCCCGATAATGCAACGGGGCTGGGAAAACTGCCTGTATCGATGCCGATAGTAAACCCAGCACCCTTGTTATCTGACGCAATGTCACCTCTTTGTTCAACAGCATTCTCCTATCTCCCTGCGAATTTTCTTTATCTTCTCTATGGCTAACCTCAACACACAATCCAACGTCCAAATCTGAAATCCCCAAAATACCTTTCCCTGAGCCAGCTTCAGACAAGATTTCTTCCTGTTCACTACAAAACCAAGATCTTCCAGAAACTGCAAAGTGAGTTCTCTTTGCTCCTGCACCAACTCTTTAGTTTCTGTCATTATTAAAATGTTTTCTCAATACTCTATTGGCCTGATGCCCCTTGTCCATAACCGTGTCACAATAGGCATCCTTAACCTGCATTATCCCGGCCCCACAAAAAAACCTTTCAAATATATTTTTCCACTTTTTGATTCAAATTGAATTTCCTTGACAAATTTGTCCAGTAAAAGCAGGTCTTTCGCCTCATGACCTTATTCCTTGTTTGCAAGCTCTGCTGGTTTTGGATCTATATTCATAATATGAATCTTTCTTTGTTCATTACACAAAGCTGCATTAGTGTTTCCCATTAAGCACACAGCTCACTGCACCCACTGTCGCTGCTCTAAAACATCTACTGCAATCTCCTGCAGCTATGCCTCTTCGCACATATCAAAAATTTTGGTTATAGGACCAAAAGCATCAAGGAAACAGTTCTGACAACCCTTGACGCCGAAGTCTATTTCTTACTTTTTGTGGCACCTCTCTCCTAATCCAATATTCAACATATTCCGCCACATGCCGTGCCGAAACCCACTGGGGTGACAAAGAGTGGTGAATGGTATGAGAGTCAACATATAGTCCCCAGAGGGTCTCTCACCTGGACAAATGTCCTTTTCCTCATCCTATTTACCCGCGCTCCTTCTTTTCACCTCTTTATCATCCGTATCTTCTAGACAAGAAGAACATGATATTATTACATCTTGACTATTGGAGGATTCATCACAGGTCACTGCTCTGTGATCCCTTTTGCTGGCCTTTATAGCCTTTCCTTTCAACTCTATCTGAGTTGCCCTTTGATTTTCTTTAGGACCGTAATGTCCTTTGGCCTTAAAAACTTCTCTTTTTGCAGATGCCTTCTTTTCTGTGATACTTTACGCCCTTCCATTACTCCACTTGCCACAGCGGCCTCCTTTACGGACAAAAACTGTTCATGCTCCGCCTTACTGCCTCCTAACTTTCCCTCCAGCTTCTACATATAATCATCCAGTTTCTAGACAAGCTGGTTTGCCAATGTAGACACTGCTCTACTTACACACTACTGAACTCTGTCATTTAAACTCTGCTCATGTACAGTATTTGGTTCCATCCCTGTATCTAGAAATAACTAACACAATCAACTAGAAAATTCTACTTATTTCCTTATACTGACTTGACTATTTTCACCTTCTCAAATTTCCCAATTCACCTTAACTATTTCTCAATAAAATTGCAAAATGTTCACCTTTCTGACAAGTAAACTCCACTAACCAAAATCCCTCTGTGCCTCTTCTCTCTCATGTCGATGAGATGAACTGACTAAAAGTGCCTCTCAAAAAAACGAACCTAACTGCCCAAAATATGGCTGAAGCATACCCTTACAATCCCAACAAGCAGCCCAATTCAAAATGGGACTGATCACCTGATCCTAGCACGGCAACAATGAAAGTTCAATGAAGACTGGAGCTTGAACTGCGCTCCAACTGCAGGTAAGGTTAACCCCCGCAATGTATATTTTTGCACTTCATAATGCGTAGGCGCAACATATTTAAACCTAAAATCCAGTAGCATTAAATCATAACCACTACACCTAAAGATAAGCGATCTTACCGCACGTGATTGTCAAGCATATGCGTGCGAGCGCACGCAAACAAAGGACCTGCTGCTACCTATGCTTTGTGACCTTGAGAAAGCCGGCCCACTCACGCATACGGAAAACAAACTGCTGAATTACGGTATCTCGTCTTCGCAAAAAAATTACAGTAACCTACTGAATGTTCCTTCATAGCGGCACTGCACGTCCCGAGCTGCTCCCAACGGGAGAGATGTCTACAATCTTTCTCTCCAACACGGAAGCAAAGAACTTTCACATACCTTGAAAGCCTCTAAAGCCTTCAAACATCTTAAAAAATAAAAATCTACTAAAATTATCTTCGAAAGCGGCAAGTGCTTCATATCTCTCAAATCAAACTAACGCACTTGTAGTGGAACCAATGAGGGAGGCGAAACAGGATTCTGTGCTTCAGAACTTTTATTATAGTACAATTGCAAAGTTACGGCCCACGAGGAGCAGCGGGAGAGAAAACCGCCGGCTCGCGTCCTCGCGCTCTTCTGCCCTGCCAACCCGCCCCCCGACGTCACAGCCATCCTCGACACCGGATTGGCCAGTGACGTCAGGCGGCGTGCGAGCAGAAACAGGACTACGGGGTTTGCCCGCCGACTGGTACGTTACATCACGTACAACATCTCCCTTTCTTAACAAAATAGAGAACTATACATAACAATCATCTCATAACAAAATCTTCGAACCTTTTTGGTGCCCTGATATGCCTTGTAGGTCTGCGGGGAGTGATTTGCATATTGGCCCCCGCGCTGCGGTTGCCCGTACCACCTTGGCTTGTACTCATCACATTGCGACTGTCATTCCTCACTGACATGGGACTGCTGTCGCTATGGCTTTCAGCATCCGCTAGGCCATGGCACGCACTCGTACCGTCCTCAGTGGTCCCATCAATATCTTCTTGCATCTGCCACTCGTACATACTATCATCGACCTCATTCTCATGCCCCTGGCTGCCTCTCATGATAATCTCCTCTTGACCTGCCTTGAGCCTGACAATGTCGTCCTTGCTCCGCCATCCCCCGCCTTCCAAACAGACAGCTCCCTTAGTCACTCCTTGCACTCGTGCAGGGGTCTGGAAAACAGACTCTCCCTTCAACACTTTGGTTGGTTTCTTTACCAACACCCAATCCCCCTGCGCTACCTCTTTGACTTTGGCTCTATTCACCACATCAGCGTACCGCTTGTTGCTTTCCTGTTTGGCCACAATCCTTTCTTTGACCCTCAGCCTCTCATCGGATACATCTTCAGATTCCTCCCTCACGTCATACCACCTATCAAGTTTGGGAGTAAGCTCGCTCATACACCTTCTCCCTCTCATCAGGTAGAACGGAGTGTGCCCGGTGACAGCATTGGGTGTGTTGTGAAATGTGTGTACCTTGTCCGCCAGAAATGCCTTTACATCCAAATTGGAGGCTATTGCCTGCTGCACACACTCCTTCAGGAACCTATTCATGCGCTCGACCTGCCCATTGCTCTTAGGGCTGTAGAGCGGGGTTTTCTCCTGCTTGATCCCCAATCTGGACAGGAAGTCTTTCATCTGCCTGGAGACCAGCTGTGTGCCGTTGTCGGACATCAAAATCTTCGGCTGTCCTTCACTGGCGAAGACCCTCTTCAGCTCCCTGATCACTCGTTCAGTGGTAACCTCCCTGACGAACTTGTAGTGGATCCATTTGGAAAAGTAATCCGTAAGGACAATGAGATGTCTGCAATCGTCAGGCAGCAGGGTAAACGGGCCCGCAAAATCAATGGCGACTTTGATCCATGGACCAGCAGGAATGTCCACCAGCTGCAGCGCACTTTTCGCTGTCTTCCTGTGCTTGTCGGCCCTCAAGCATGGTCCGCATCGGTCGATAAAACTGCTGACATCGCCGCACATCCCTGGCCACCAGTAGTATTGTTTGAGTAGGTTCCTTGTGGCGGTAGCGCCCGGGTGACCTTTGTGAGCTAACCGAATTAGTTTATCTCTCAACCCTTCCGGCGGCACAAACAGCTCATGCCTTTTCACGAAGCCGCCCTCGATGGAGAGTTCGGGGCTAACCTGTTGGAAACTTCTGAGCGCACCGTTCAAGTTCCGGATCGGGGGCCAGCGAGCCATTATGTGATCCATCACCCTACGCATAGTCGCGTCTTTCTCTTGGGCCGCCATCCATTCCTCCTCCGAAATGGATCCTTCGCAGATGGCCGTAGCGTCCACCAGCGCCACTACGCACTCCGTGTCATCCATGGATCCGTCCCCCTCGCCGCTGACCGGCAAGCGCGACAGGCAATCCGCCCTGCAATTGAGGCCGCCCTTGATGTGTCTAATGGTGAAATGATACTCCTGCAGCCTGGACATCAGCCGCAAAAGCCTTGAGCTGGCCTTCCCGTTGCCGCGGCCTTCGCCGTCCATCATGTAGATCAAAGGCTTGTGGTCCGTGACCAGTTCGAACTCCATGCCCCACAAATAGTTCCTCAGTTTCTCCACGGCCCATACGCATGCAAGCGTCTCCCTCTCAATGGTGCTGTAATGCTTCTCAGCGTCACTCAGTGACCGGGAAATGAAAGCGACCGTGTTCTCCGTCTTCCCATGGAACTGGCAAAACACCGCACCGATACCCTTGGCGCTTGCGTCGACTGTGATCACATTCTGGAATGCCCTGTTGTATGGCTGTAGCACGGGGGCAGCCACGATGGCCTGCTTGACGGCTTCAAAAGCAGCTTGTTGGGCATGCGCCCACGTGAATTTTTCGTTCTTCCTCAGTAGCTTCCTTAGGGGCTCCACGATGGTCGCATATCCCTGCATGAATTTGGAGTAGTATTCGCTGAGCCCCAGGAACGATCGTAGGGCGTCTTTGTCTCCGGGACACGGGGCATCACGTATGGCCTTCACCAAATCATCTTTAGGCGCAATGCCCTCCGCGGTCAGCACGTGCCCCAAGTAGTCGATCCTGCCCTCCATGAACTTGCACTTGTCCTTGGAGACTGTCATCCCTTTGTCGCGCAGTACCGCCAGCACTTCTCCCAGCAGCTCCAGGTGCTCCTCTTCACCCGCCGTGTGGACTAGAATGTCGTCCTGGAAGGCTTCAACCCCCTTCATGTCGCCGAAGAGCAAATCCATCAACCTTTGGAAGACACCGGAAGCTGAGGCGAGGCCTAACGGAAGGCGGACGTACCTGTAGGCTCCGAACGGGGTAACAAAGGTGGTAAGTGCCTTGGACTCCTCCGTGAGGCACACCTGGTGGTATGCAGACTTCAGATCTATCAAGGTGAAAAATCGCGACCCAGATGTAGAAGACAGGATCTCTTGGATGTTGGGTAGAGGGTGGCAGTTCACCAGAATGTTTCTGTTCAAAGATCGCAGGTCCACACATAGCCGAATGTCCCCAGTCCTCTTCTTTTTGGACACCACGATTGCGGACACCCACTCTGATGCGCCTGCTTCCTCTATCACTCCCTCCGACTTCAACCTATCTAGAACAGCCTTTAGCTCCCCCCTGACAGAGAGGGGAACAGATCTGACCTTGTGTTTTATCGGCACGGCATCCTCCTTCAGTCGTATAGCGTGCACGAATCCCCTCACACGCCCTACTTTGTTTTCAAACACAGACTCAAATTTGCCGATGACCTCAGCTAAGCCCTCATGTAACTCATCCGGCTGCACGTAGCCGACCCAATCATCTCTCAGGACTATGGGATCATCCGCCCCCGGGACTAGCATCACCCCCAGCTTGGCCAGATCCTTCCACCCCACTAGGCTCCTCCCTTTCTCAGCCACATAGATCTTCGTTCTCACTGTTCGCCCCCTGAAGGTGAGGAAGTCCCAGAAGTACCCCACCATCTCTATGTCTTTCTCCCCAAAAGCCTTCGGGTTCACATCCGTCTCATGCAATTTCACACCTTGCCACTTCAACTCATACGTGGTGTCAGAAATCAGGGTAATGGGGGAACCAGAATCGGCCGTAAATGGCAGCTCAACTGCACCAATCAGAACGGAGCCAATAGGCCCCTTCACTCTCCCATCTTCAGCATCAATGGACAATACAATGTCCGCATCAGTATCATCATCGCAGTCGCTCACCGAGCTCACTTTCATGCTCCCACCAGGTCTCCTGGCTTTGCATACTGCCGCGAAGTGGCCCACTTTCCTGCACTTAGAACAACTTTTGGACAGCGCAGGGCATGTCCTGCTATCCGCCAGGTGATCCCTTGACCCACACCTAAAACAAGCGAGCGGCTTCCTGCCCCCCCCTTTCTCGCTCGCCACCCTGTCTGGGGTTCTGGATGCACCTCTATGTTTGTCCTGCACAAAGAACACATTAGAAGCTTGGCTCGTGCTCGCAAGTTCTTTCGTGGACACCATGGAACGTTCAACGGCCTTCGCAATGGCCACCACATCCTTCAGCGACGGATTCCTGCAAGAAAGCAACCGTTCCTGCACCTTTTTGGAATGGCAGTAGAACACCACCTGGTCCCTGAGGTAAGTATCAGTCATCTCCCCGAATTCACAGTCTTGTGCCAACACACGTAGACAGGCAATATACTCCTCGATAGTCTCGCCTTCCTCCTGCTTCCGCAAAGCGAACTTATGGCGCCCCACCATGATATTACCCTCCTCAGAGTATTGCAGTTCGAGCCGCTTAACCGCCTCCTGGTACACGTCTAGAGGGACAAGGGCCCCCGGAGGATCCGCATAGACGGGCAAGCTGTCAAAAACCTCCTGGCCTGCTTTCCCCAACAGTCCGAACAGAAGCGACTTCTTGCGTGCAGCGCTATACCCCTCGCCGTCAATGGAGACGATGTAATTCTCAAATGCGCGCAGCCACCCCTTCCACTTCATACACGGCTTACCAGGTGAGTCCAGAAAGAGGGGCGGCACACATATGTTGATGGGTTGCGCCATGGCAGGAGAGCGGGTGCACGTGGGACAGCGGCGCAGATCCTGGACAATCCCCACCAAGCTCGGGAGGACACCCCGATCGCAGGGAGGCAGAGGTCAGGCGCCGCAGCAATCAACGCAGCCTCAGGAGATGGAAGCAACTATATCAGCAGAGAAAGCGCTCCCTCCACAGCAGCTCACCAGCGCAGCTCACGGAGTCGTCGGGGCGAGACAGCACCACAGGACAGCAGGCAGCACCCAGCAGCACACCAGCAGGGCCTCGAGGCAGGAGGCAAAGGCAGGCAGCAGAAATCAGTTGGAAGCAATCTTGAGCGCTTGAACCAGCGAGGCGAGACCAGCGTGTGGAATCAGCACTTGGGGACATCAGGCAGCAATTAAATCACTCGCGGGCCGTAACGTTCTGTTTAACCCTCGTCGCCATTTGTAGTGGAACCAATGAGGGAGGCGAAACAGGATTCTGTGCTTCAGAACTTTTATTATAGTACAATTGCAAAGTTACGGCCCACGAGGAGCAGCGGGAGAGAAAACCGCCGGCTCGCGTCCTCGCGCTCTTCTGCCCTGCCAACCCGCCCCCCGACGTCACAGCCATCCTCGACACCGGATTGGCCAGTGACGTCAGGCGGCGTGCGAGCAGAAACAGGACTACGGGGTTTGCCCGCCGACTGGTACGTTACATCACGTACAACAGCACTGTCAATATTTCAACAAACAAACTGTACTTAACACACATCCAGAGACAAGGATAATTACACAGGTACTTATCTTGAACGTAAGCAGCAACAAAGAAGGAAGATGGCTGCCTGTCAGGGGTTTATGTTGGATTGGAGTGTTCTACATCCAAGCCACAAGCACTCTCCAACAGGATAGGCTGGAGTTGTACCACATGAGAGGTCTAGGAAATGCTTTTACTGTACTTTGTCATGCACTGAATACTCACAAAAAGAATAAATAGCAATCGTGACGTTGTCCAGTCAAACCAAAGTATCTGCGATTGAGCTATGCTGGGCATTATTGTAAATGGATTCTGCCATCCATAACTGTTCCAGCCCTGTCTTACTATAACCAGTGGTGCAAATGTACTGCTGGAAGGTCTGCTTGTATGATTGGGGACAGTAAGCTGGGGAAAGACAGACCTTTATCCCCAGTAAGGAGCACAACACCTTCCAGAACTGAGAGGTGAATTGAAACACTCAGAGAGGTGAATTGCTGCTCTCCGATACTGATACTGAAAGCTCATGTTTCAGGAGCAAAGTGGCTGACCCTGAAGCAGCGAAAAAACCTGAAAGCTTCCCTTGGTTATTAAGAAATTAGAAATTTTAGTAAGTCGACTATTGCTAAAGTTATTTCATGTTCTTGGTCATTTTAGAGATCCACTTTGAGGTTGATTAACATCATATGCTACTGAGCATTCAGAGTGGGTAACAAAGCCAACCAGCCCCGTAGTTTCATGTGATCAGGTTTGTTTTGTATGCAGACGTCTGAACCCTGAGCGTACTTGTGGCCACTGTAATAAAGCACAGATCCTCATGCGATGAAGTTGTAGGTTTTATATTCATGAGCACCCCATCCACAGGTCTGACCTTCTCCAGATGCAGCATCAACTGTCCGACATGGAACATTGGCTACATCATCACCAGTCTGGAACTTAACCAGCATTCTACCCCTACCATTCCAGCAGGTATCTTCTAGGATAACCCAGTACTGTTACATCCTGAGGGAGTTCTGGTAACCAGAAGTAGTAAAGTACCAGCACCAGAGCTTTGGGTATAGTAGACTGGCTGGTTAACCTAGAGTAATGATGCCATGTCACATATAATTGACCACTAACAAAAGAGAGCCTATCTTGCTATCTTCATTGGAAATCTTCTGATATCCACTCTTTGAGAGAAAAAGACAGGGCCTATTGGATGCCTGATGGCAGGGCCTAGTGCATGATGAAATTGAAAAAAACATTGTGGTGGCTGGACGGAAATTGGTAGTCCCTGCTGCTCCACCACACTGATTGGCAGACGTCTTCCTCCAGATTGGTAGTGCACGGTGTGAAGAGTAATGTCATAGAAGCTAATGGGCTGACAAGGCATAGACTGATTTCACGAACTGGAGATTACAATAATCTGTGTAAATAGTAACCAAGCAACGCATGTCCATCATAGAGTGGTGCCACTCAGAAAAAAAACATTTTCATAACCATCAGCTGTTTTCAGAAATTAATTAAATATGTTCTTTGACCAAAAACTGAGAAGAGTAGAAAGTTAGGGGCTGCAACTGCTCAATCATTGGGGCTGTCTGTGACAATCTTGCTGCCTTAATGATGCTGGAGTCATTGGCTTCATCCAAGTCTGGTAACTTTTCTTGTGGTTTTCATGAGAAGATCTAGTATGTTTGTTCAGCACTAGGGACCAGACAAGGGCCATCCTTTTCCTTAGGATTGCAATGATTGAAGTTAGAATTGTGGAAATATTCAATAAAAATCATATATAAAAATTGTCAAAGCCTAGGAAGTTATTTACATCTTCTACAGAGCTGGGTGATGGTCAGTCCATGATCTCCGACTCTTTTTTCCTGGTCAAATTGCAGCTCCCCTTAATACACATCTCACAAACTCTATTGACTCATTGTTTCTTGTATTGTCATTCATATAACACTTTCTGCACATGAGCGATCCATTTTGGCATAACCGGAAGACCGCTGTAGCAGACAAACCTTACCTACTCCAGATTTTTTTATTTTGCAGTTAACTCCCCTTCCTGAATCCAGACATGATGGTAAGAGCAGCATAGGTCTAGTTTAATGTAGATGATGGTGGGTTGGACCTTGCTGAGTAACATGGTTAATGGTTCATGATGGTTATCATTAGCAGAGATTTATAATCAATTCACATCCAAAACTTTCTGACGGCAAAAAAACAGTCTAGAAACCGAGGGTGATTTGGAGGCTGAATACATCCTATGTCTAGGTAGAGTTCTGTAACTAGTGGTGTGTACACTTGACACATGTATAACAGCAATGCAAGAAACAGGTCAAATGTTCTATGAGGAGAGTGCATCTCCACCTTGATCTTAACAAAAATGTCTTTTTTATTTGTATGGGGTACAGAACAAGCACATTCTCCCTGTATGTGGCCCATGCCTGAAAGCGCTCTTCGGTTAACTGACATCCCTGTTGACAATAGGGTCTCTCAGTATGGGGTCCTGTTTTTTTGTGATCAGATGTTGTTCAACGGTGTCCATCTATGGCGCACACCTATTCTATTTTATGCTTGAGTAAGAGTTAAAGGCCCTAGAATTCTGCCTTCGTCGGACGTTTGAGGCACTGGTTATGCCCCTGTGGTCAAATGCATGGTGAAACACAGTCACAAATGTTGCTCATTCATATAGTATGAGATTGTCTTCCTTAGCTAGGGAACCATAAATGTTTTTGCATCCCCTACCAATCACAAAATCAAGAAGAAAAAAGACATCACATAAACTGTAGATGAATTTAGGTAAGAAACACGCTTACATGGGTGTGGTCCCCAACAATTTTCTTTTGGGGCATAATTGTTGCAATTGATAGTTTTGTTTATTCCTTCCTTTGAAGCCAGCGAAACCGGCTCTTCAAAAGTCTAATGTCCAAAACTTATGTCCATTCATTTTAATTAACATTCAGGCATTACGAATTGGGTGTAATTCCTATGTAATCTTTTCAGTATAAATTTAGTGATCCTTGAATCCACTGAAAGCCTGCCCAGTATTGTTGTTCCATGTACCCACACATTCTCAAATTTAGTGGGGCTGACCCCACTGTTATAGATCACGTTTTCTGCCTCTCTACTAGTCGCAATTCCAAGATCACCTGTTCATATTAGAATTTTTTGGGGCAGACACTTTCCTGCAATAAGGGCAGGGAAATTCTCAGCAGTCAGGAAACAAGCTGTTTTATTGCATAATTTAGGGGTTGAAGGTAGGAATGTGTATGAAAGCTTGGATGAGATACCAGCAGGAAAAGCGACTGGTAAATTCACTGGCCTGTACAACATTTCTGTCATGGTTTTAGAAAAACAATTTGATTCTCAGATCAGTGTGGTCTTGAAGAGATTTACATTTTTCATTAGGATGCAAGGAAAAAACCGAGATGATAGGGAATTATGTTGGTTCCCTACAGACATTGGCATGAATATGTGGATTTGATGTTTGCAGTGACTTATTAATTAGATATGAGCTTGTGAGGTACTAATAGCTATAACTTACAAGAGAAGCTACTTGCCAGAAACCCCAATTTGTAGGAGGCTGTGGCAATATTTGAGGGAATGGAGACTACCACAGCGAGGGTGCGAGAAATGAATGGAGGAATTTAAGATACGTCTAGTGCTAGGGATTCACCTACTGAGGGGAAACTGGGAGAAGTGTGTGAAGTTTGTGTGCAATGTCTACATGGTGATAGTAAAGCTATGAACAAAGAGAATAAAGATAACAAAGAATTTCAGAGTAAATGTTTTAAGTGGCAGTAAAGGATATCTTTCCAACAGTCTAGGATGTTCAGCTTGGTTCACAACTTGCAAGTAGTGTGGGCAGAAAGGGCTATTATGCCAGGGTGGGCAGGAGTAGCAAAGTACACAGTATGTGAATCAATGTTAGAGTTTTCTGACCGAAGTACAACCTCACTATAACCAAAAAACACACAAGAGACGCCAAGGTAACCATAGCAGAGGGAAAATGTCTCTTCTGCCTTGATATTCTTGGAGATAGTTTTTTGTCAAAGTTTACAGTGCCAAAAGAGGTGACAATTTGTTAGAATGGTATCACCAAGATGATATAGGCATTACTCTGAACCCCAATGTGCTTTGAGCTGCTACTCCTGATGATAATCAACATTTATCAAGAAGTTCAGCAAGTATTTACCAGTTCACTTGGTTTGCAATACAAATGCTGTTCCATCAGTACACAAAGTCAGGAAAGTTCCAAATTTGATGTTATGCCTCTAGAAAGATAAACTTCGGAAACTCCTGGAAGCTGGCATGAAGGAAGCGATTAAGTCATCAGAGTGGCTCACTCAAATACTTCTAGCACCAAAGAATAGGGGCTAAAAATAATAATGTGTGTGTGGGCAGAGGTAGAGGTGTGGGGTAGCGGCCAGAGCGACTGACTCCGGAGCACGGGGCTTGCGGTTCGATCGCTGGCGGCAGCGCAGCTCAGCATCCTGTGACTCTGGGCAATAGCTCACTTAATCACCCCGACGGCCACCAGCACCTGGATACCATTAGGGATGATGAGTTCATGCTTTTCAAATCTGGAATCAGACTTACACAATCTTAATACTATCTGTGGACATGAAAACTCCCCCCAATATTTCTGAGCCATGAGCCACTATAGGTGAAGTTGAGTTATTTAATGTTACAGACTTGTCCTTATGTTACCATCAAACTACCTTACATGAGTAGTCAAGACATCTGATTTAATTTGTAAGCAACCCTCCCCCCCCCCCCCCCCCCCCCCCCCGGAACGTGTAGGTTTCTGTGAATGTGGTTTGGGCTGGCTTCAGTGGTGACATGTTTTCAGCGGTTGATGATGAGAAAGTTGAGGGACATACCTAAGGTACTAATCTTTCAAAATTATATTTTGGTTAATAGTGTGAACTGGAACATGATCACGTCTTGAAAATGTGGTTGACTTGAATGTGTGATTTTGAAAAAGTGTAAATTTAGGGTGACGGCCATCACGTATTTAGTAAATACAATTTCCTTTGGATGGATAAGCCTTAGATTAGAGTTAGTCAAAATAATTGGTGAAGCATTCTCACTGAGTAACAAGGATCCAGTGAGATCTTTTTTAGGTTTGACTGAATATTGCTCCAAGTTTATTCCTAACTTTGCAAATCTTTTAATTACTTTGAGGTTTTTATTATAAAAAGGGACTAAATTCGAGTAGACAACTGATTGGGCCTCAGCATTTGATGATATAAAGTGTTACTTAAGTGCCTTGCCAATTTTAGGACAAATTGACACATGTCTCAAGACCATGTTATTGACAAATGCAAGCTTGTATGGCCTGGGAGCTGTTCTTTTGCAAATGGTTGATGGTGAAGAACAAGTGATTCTCTTTGTATCTTGTTCCATCAAAGGTGGTGGGGAGCAGTACTCTGTGATTGAACGGGAGGCTTCAGCTGCCTCAACACTTCAATTTCTTTTTGTCGGGAATATCTTTTACAGTAAGGTCAGATCATCGACCTCTGGTGCATTTGTTTTGCGTGTAAAGATAGTTTTAATTTAACTCCCAGAATTATGAGGTGGGCTCAAATTTGTACCAGGTGCAAGCAATAAAGCTGCTGAGTACTTTGCCAGACTGCCCATCATTGGGGGGGTGGTCATGTCCACAGAAGCTGAAATAGATGCACATTTTTTGTTTAGTTGGGTAAAAGAAAATGCTTTGGAATCCAATGAATGGAATCAACACAAAAATGAGGACAACGTTTTTAAGAAGGTAGTTTCTGAATATGTAGTCAAAGGTTGGCAAGATTATAAGGATCTACACACTTCATTTAAAGGTTTTTGAAATATGCATGATGAGCTTAGTAGGAGGAGTCGTTTTCAGGGGTTCCAGAGCTTTACTTCTGCAGGGACTGAGGGAAAAGATTATTAATAGGGCTCATGAGCAGGGACGGTTTTTCCATTAGGGTTCAGGGGCTGCGCCTCTCTGAAATACCTACACATTTACATATAAACATATCAAATAAATAGATCAAATTATTTTGAGATACGTTCGTATTTCTAAACAAATTGAAGCCAGGCAGTAAATCAACTCTGAACTGTGACGCGCGACGCAGAACCTTCTGTTTTAAAGCCCTTCATTGCCATTTTAGTCTATGGTGGTACGCACTCTAGGCCAGTCACGTGATCAGCGTCATGGATTCAGGTATCAGAGAATTCATCCCTGCGCAATTTCAGACGTCCGCAATCACAGGCATTGATCCTGCCCTTTCGTTATACGTGGGAGTTGATGCAAGCACGCCTGATTTGGTACCTTTTTCTCAGTAAGTGTTAGAATGCTAATTTGATGTTATGTATATTGTGCTGAGAACCCTCATCATGCTATCCTCTCCCACTGTGACATCTCAGGCCCTGGCTGCATGCCGCTGGCCCCGTTAGAAGTGTAGCTGCTGTATTTGTTCCCCCAGTTAATGGATCCAAATAACGAGCAAGGTTCTTGTTCCTTGCGCAGTTGATCCAAATATCGAAGTCAAGCACAAAGGTAGAAATATTTGCCTACAGTGGACAGTTCACTGATGTATGACATTAAAACTGGCCCTGTCTTCATGTCCCTGGGTTAACACTGATGCCAAATACATGGATTGATTTGCAAACAATGAATGTGAAACACGTTAAGGCAATGCATTTCAGCAATTTAGTTCCTCTCTTATTTCACATGCTTTACCTAATCTTGCATTCACCAAGAGTTAGCTATTTTATGATGTTGTTATTTATTTGTATTTTGTTCTGCACATTCTTTGAGCCATTCCTGGTGTTTATGAGGGTTTTTAATTGAGCGTGCCAACACTGAGGCTCAAGCCAAACAAAGTGCCTGTCAGTGGGTTGGCCTCTCTGCAGAGCACACAGAACAATGTTTATGTATTCCATTTGCAACTGAAATTCTGTGGATATGTGTGTGAAGGAGGTACACAGATGCCAAAATATTTGCAAGACAAAAGTAAGAGAAAATAAATTGCTTACATTTGAGGGAGTGAAGTGTAAGTTTGGGGGCAGTGACATGATGGGAATGCGAGGAAGTGCATTCAGGGAAGAGTGAAAAGAGGTTTCTGAAGAGGAAAGAGAGGTGCAGATTGACAAGAGAAAAAGAGGATACATATCTAACATAAAGCACACATAACTGAAGGCCAAAACTCCTTCCATGGATCTCAATGCTATTTAATTCACAGGCTCACAATTTCAGAATTGAAACGTTTCCAATGTTAATTATTTATAACAAATCATTGTTGTTACTCAGTTATCTTAAACAGCTAACACCCATTGATAAAGCCAATCATACTGACAGGTTTTAGATGTATGTCAGTTGCTGTGTCATTTATCTGGATTCAATTACATCTCAGAGAGAAACCAAAATACCGACTGGGTGGTACACTGTGGGAATCTCAGAAATTAATTTGACATGTTCCTTTATAGAGAGCCCCCACTTTTTTCATCCTACTTAAAGACCTGCCTGCACATATTTCTGTATGACTGGTTGCAGCCAGCAGCTGTGGTTGCTTCCCAATGCCCGGTTAGAGCATTATTTTCCAAAGTTAATTCTGCATGCAGTGCAAGTCACTGGGCAAGCATACATCTTAAAGGGCTAAAGTTGTCACGGTGAACTATTTACACATTACAGTAAATGTTGAAGGTATTAATGAAGTAAACTATGGGGCAGTTTTCAATGTGTTTAATATTTCAAGACTGTACGTTCCCACTGCTTTATGAACCCTGATTTATAACTGCATTAATTTGTTTAAAACATGTACCATTTGGCAATCTTTTTTTTAGATTTCTTTCTTAGGAGAAGGACCCATCCTGGACCCCAGGTTTGTCCATTAAACTTGTTTGCATCGCTCACTATATAAAAGTTATCCCCAACGTTTTCTCCCCACCACTTTAAAATGTCACCAGCTGCCGCTGCTCACGAGAGACATTTTGGTAGAAGCCTAACCAAGGTCAGGCTGTGACAATGGTATTCATGGCCTCATGTGGATCATGAAGTGGAAGAGGTAGTGAAAGATTGCTGATCTTGCACCAAGAATGATTGAAAAAATAATAATGCACATGCTATCCCTGGCACCTGTAGAAATGTAATCCGAACCTTGGACCAAGTTAGGCTTAGACTTTGTAGACCCCTTGGATTTGTTGCCGCACAAGGAATGCTGTGCCTTGTGGACTATGCATCCTCATGGGTTGTCAATAGTTGTGCTAGTCATGTGAACACAAGAGCCGTAGTTGACTTCTTTAAGGAAGAGTTTGATAGGGAAGGTAGACCACAATTTGTAATTACTTGTAATGAGGTATAATTTGCTTCACAAGAGGTGCATGGATTCTTAAAATGGTTGTCTATGGCCCATTTGAAAACTGATTTGTATTCACCTCAAGCCAATGGATTGGCTGAATGAATGATTAGAGTAGTTAAACAACGGTGCACAAAGAGCAATTGACAATAGGGCATCACTTGTGGAATTAGCAAAAAAAAGACAAATTGTATTATTTTAGAATCACTATTTTTCTCATTTAAATGCAGGTTGCACAGCTCCAAGCTTAATCCTGCATGGTTAAAAGTTGGAAAAGTAATGGAAGGAATAAAAACATTTCCTGAAGAGGCCATTTCCAGCAATCACAAAGAATACCAGAATAATTACAAAGCCAAGTATGACACTAAGTACTTTACCGAGTCATGTGACTGGAAAGTAGGTGACCTGGTTTTGGTTTAAAAAAAAAAACAACCGTTTTTTAAAGTAAAGCTGTACCAAATTCATAAGTTCATTTCTAATACAAAAAGTTTAAAGAAATGTTGTTGTTTTAGATTCTGGTGACGTATGGAGCATGTGTAGATTGGTCAACGCAGGTGTGTTGACCAAGTGTAATGAGAGTTGAAACTTGCAGTTATTTGTACTTGGCAAGTTCAGGGATCAATGGTGTCAACGTAAATGCAAGATTTTTATGATAACAAAACTATATTTTATCTTCATCCTTTTCAATGCTTTTCTTTTTCAAATGTTCTTCTTTCCATCATCATTCATGTTATATACCTTATATTATTGAATGTTGTATTTTCTATATTGCAACCAGTTCTTTTGTTTTTCTTCATCTTCCTTGCGATCCACATCTCAATTGAATGTTGATTTTGTTCAAGGGGGAAAGGTGTGTGATAATTCACTTACAGTGTACATTTGCTTACACAATGAATTAGAACATTACAATGTTACTGTACATTTCACCACTCACTGAACCCTGAGCGGCCATAGAAATTGGATGGTTATGGTTCTGTGTTGGTCAGTTGGGCTGAGATGAGCTGTGAGGTGGCTGGTTGTTTCCTGATCTCCCACTCTCAAGTTTGAGAAGTCGCTTACCTGAAACCCAGTCATCTGTGTAGCGGATCTTAAGAAAATGCCTCTGACTTAACTTAATCTGGTGACCTTTGGTGCAGCCTATCACCAGCGGTTTTAGTGTCAGTGTTAGCTCTATAGGAGGCTGAGAGGTATTGGTATTGTGCCCTTATCTCTAAGTTGTTTGTTTGGGAAGAGAAAGGTCCCCTGCATGCCTTTGGTGAGGTGTGCCCTTGCCTCAAGTTCCTCATAGTGTATTCTATAGATTTTTGACCCCTGGCTCAGTGCATCATACAATTATGTCTTTTCACTGGAGGGCTTCCTTTGACAAAGATTAACATCCAAAGCAGAGCTCTGTGGTCTGGGCAGGCACACCAAGTGCACCCTCCATTACCGAGTGTTACTATTCACCAGAATGTGAAGGATTGATAGTGGCGTCTGTGTTAGATTGATGTGACAAGACATGTTCTTTTACCCATCTCTTGCGGGCAGAGTGGTTTAATGGCCTCTCTCTCACATTTTGAAGTGGTCTGCCAGTCCCCAGCAACTGGGTCCTTCTCCCATCCCGGTTGGACATGGATGTCGCATGTGGATACTTTACTTCTGTGTGTAGAGGACGTGTATGTTATGTGTGATGCTAGACGCAGGAATCCATTTTGTTTTCCCACATCAAGGTGGTACCTATGATGAAGGGTGGAGAGATTCCCAGATACAATGTGAATTGTAGAGCTACCAGGACATTCTAGAGATCCTTTTTAGTGGGATAAACTTTCGGGTCTAGAGGAGATGAGACAGAAAGTTAATTTGAAGCTTAGACCCTTTGCTATCCCATTGTTATGAGCTACTTCCCCCCACCCTGCTCAGGTCAACAGGTAGCTAAGAGGAGTAACCTTCCTTTGATTTGCACCCCTGTTTTCTTCTCTCTTCACAGGAGACTGACACCTCCTGCCAGCCATGACCAACGTAGGACCAGTTTGAGTAGAATATGCGGAATGCAGAAACAGCCTAGAACTAGTCTCGGAACCAACTGCTCGAAATACACAAACCTTTTCTGCAACTTTTGTATAATAAAGATGGGAGATGGGAGAGAATTGCAGCCAGGGTGCCAAGCTTGCTCTACCAGAATCTGGGATTTCTACTCCGGTGGTGACTGAGAAACTCTCTGTGCTCCAGACTTGCAGTAACTACCAGGTTCAGGACCAGACTCCTCAGTAGATTTTGCTGCATTTGTGTATCATTATATTTCACTGACCTTCTTTAGATTTGCTACTGATTTAAGGGCCTGATTTAGATCTTGGTGGAAAAGGTCTACCCCGTCGATTTACCATTGGATTGCCCGTCCATCAACTTGACGGTCCGCTTGCCTGATTTAGTTGGTGATTCCATAGACAAAAGAGCGCAGATGAACTGCCGTCACCCCCATGAGTCTGGTATTGACTGCGCCATAGGCAAAAGCAGCTTGCTGCGGGACTCCAGATGGTTTTACCGCTGAGCCAATCACAATGTGCATTCCCATCAACCTAACTGTGGCGGCCAAGTTGCCACACCTTAGTTGGCAGATAGGTGGGATATAAGCACGAAACTTACCTTTCACTAATTTTTCCATTTCCTGCCGCCATGAACCCAATCGTACAAGTACCGTTGTTGCTGCTGCTCCCGGGCCAAGACAAAAAGCAACCCTGTCGTCGCCGGCACTGAAATTAAGTCACTGTTTAACCTGTCATACTCAGAATTGTACATGATTAGTACTGGACCAGAGCATGTTTAAGAAAACCTTGCAAGCAATCTACAATGATGTGCAATGCATATGTGTGTAATGTGGTACTTAGAAAAATGTGTCAAAACACACCTTGATATATCAGTAACACCCATCAATCTGGTACCAACTGCTGTCATGGCAATGGACACCTTCACAAAAAGTCACAGCAATCACAAATAGAAATGTGTCTCTACAGGTGTGTTACAAAATGTTTCCAAAACTACCATATCATATACATAAACAGTATACGCAATAGGAACAAATCAATGTCATGATAATGTAGTAATTGCATTACAAAATGCAACAATTGGGTGTACACAGAATGTGCAAACAATCTGACATCTAAACTGCAAACATGTCAGAGATGTATCAAGGTCACATGCCCCCTTGGTCTGTGGAAACAATGACAGACATTAGATGTCATTTAACTATAAAGAGTCAGATTCCCTGTGTAATGCATATTGTGCATATTATGCAAAAGAAACAATTGATGGATGGAATGCTGGACAATGCAAACATTCAACCCCAGTCACATGTATCTGGGTTAAATCCATCATTCTTTTGCTCACCACACCACCCCAGTTTGGACCCAGCCATATGCAAATCAGTCTTGACCCTGCTCCTTGTGGGAACAGTCCAGCCGGAACTGCCAAGCCAGGTCCTCCCTGGACCGGAAACAAGCCACCTGGGACCGGTTTCAGGGCATCACCCTTCATCAGCCAGGCTAACTTGAATCCAGTGGTGTAGTGAGCACGGGACCCACATCTGGGCATACCCTTCCCACTTAGGGAGACATATGCAAAAGAAACAATTGATGGACAGAATGCTGGACAATGCAAACATTCACCCACAGTCACAAGGATCTGGGTTAAATCCATCATTCTTTTGCTCACCACACCACCCCTGTTTTGACCCAGCCATATGCAAATCAGTCTTGACCCTGCTCCTTGTGGGAACAGTCTAGCCCGAACTGCTAAGCCAGGTCCTCCCTGGACCAGAAACAAGCATCCTGGGACCGGTTTCAGGGCATCACTCTTCATCATCCAGGCTAGCTTGAATCCAGTGGTGTAGTGAGCACGGGACCCACGTCTGGGCATACCCTTCCCACTTAGGGCGACATATGCAAAAGAAACAATTGATGGACGAAATGCTGGCCAATGCAAACATTCACCCTCAGTCACAAGGATCTGGGTTAAATCCATCATTCTTTTGCTCACCACAACACCCCAGTTTGGACCCAGCCATATGCAAATCAGTCTTGACCCTGCTCCTTGTGGAAACAGTCCAGCCCGAACTGCCAAGCCAGGTCCTCCCTGGACCGGAAACAAGCATCTTGGGACCGGTTTCAGGGCATCACCCTTCATCAGCCAGGCTAGCTTGAATCCAGTGGTGTAGTGAGCACGGGACCCACATCTGGGCATATCCTTCCGACTTAGGGCGACATATGCAAAAGAAACAATTGATGAACGGAATGCCGGACAATGCAAACATTCACCCCCAGTCACAAGGATCTGGGTTAAATCCATCCTTCTTTTGCTCACCACACCACTCCAGTTTGGACCCAGCCATATGCAAATCAGTCTTGACCGTGCTCCTTGTGGGAACAGTCCAGCCCGAACTGTGCATATTATGCAGATATTATGTTAAGATAAATACGCATGCATTCTCCAGTCACAGTAACAGAAATACATATACAGTAACAGAAATAACATCATCAGCAAACAATTAGTAATAATACAAAAATAAGGCCAGGACAAATGTATTCTCAAATTGGAATGTACTTATCAGTATGAGATAACTCCCTCATATAGAGTAAGATAAAGTCTGGGTTGCATGCCCATAACTTGCCTCCGATTTACACTGCCAAAATAAACCTCCTTTGGAAGGGACATCTATGGGGAAGAGAGCAGGCACCTCAATGATCTTACTGTGGTGGTGGGTCCTTGGATTTGGGAGGGTTGGATTTGGATTGGAGAGTGGTGGGTTTTGGTTTGGGAGTAGTGGGTTTTAGTTTGGGAAGGGTGGATTTTGGTTTTCAGGGGTGGGTTTGTGTTTGGAAGGGGTGGTTTGGGATGTGGAAGGGATGTGTTTGGGTTTGGTAGGAATGGATTTGTCTTTGGAAGGGGTGGTTTGGGATGTGGAAGGGGTGGGTTTTGGTTTGGCAAGTGTAGGTTTGTCTTTGGCAGAGGTGGATTTGTCTTTGGAAGGGGTGGTTTGGGATGTGGAAGAGGTGGGTTTGGCTTTGGCAGGAGCGGGTTTCTCTTTGAAAGGGGTGGTTTTGGGATGCGGAAGGGGTGGCAAGACATTTGGAAGGGGTGGTGTGGGATGAGAAAGGGGTCGAGCCAGGTCTAACATAAGATCATCCATTAAAAAATGGGTAGGGTGTTCAGGAGGGAGTTGAGCTTGGGAGGTAATGGGTGTGGCAGGGTCTGTTGTGCAACTGTCTGTTGATGTTGTGAATGCAGGAGGGTCTTGTATCTGTTCTGTTTTCTTTACTGGGCGTCTGTTGTGTGGATGATGTGGGCATTTGTGTACATTAGGTGTGTGTGTGGATGTGTCTGCTGTGGAGGTGCTATGTGTAGATGTGGTGCCTGTGGATGTGCTGGTGCATGTGTGTGTTGTGTTGGTTGTGGTGTCTGCAGGTGTGCTGGTGTGCTGGTGGTGGTGTGGGTGTTTGTGTTGTGTGAGGTTTGGTGTGGTGTCTGCGGGTGTGCTGGTGTTGTTTGTGGGTATTTGTTGTGTTGCGTGTGGTGTCTGCAGGTGTGCTGGTTGTTGTGGTGGTAGGGGTGTTATGTTTCCATGTGTGTGTCTCTGTGTTTCTAGCAGTGTTTGTGTGTATGTGAGAATGTACTGCCTGTGTGTGTCTGAATTGGTGCATGGAAAGGTGTGTGTGTGCTCTGGATAGGGCTGGGAAGAGGGATTTAGGATGGAGAAGGGGTGGGTTTTGGGGTACAATGTTGGGGTGGGTGGGAGGCTGTGGTCAATGAGGAGGCCAGACCCTGGAATGACTGCTGTACACCAGACATGACAGTGTGAATGCCATCCAGGAAAGGCAGCATCTAGGTCCTCTGACCACTAATCACATAGATGGGCATTCAGTAATGCAGTCTGGCCTACAGCCATAGTTTGCAATAGATCAATAACCTCCTCATTGAGTGCAGCATGGGAGTCAGGGGCAGGGGGGAGGTGCCTGCAGCAAAAGTGACGTTATTCCTTTTAGGGGAGCAGCTACGATGAACTGGGGGAGAGAGGGAGTAAGATGGAAACATTGGTGGTGGACGACAATGCTGGTTGAATGTAGCATTAGGGTCCACCGCCATTAGGTGCTGGTCCTTTGTGGCCACTGTTGCCAATGCTTGTGAAGAAGTGAGTTACGCATACCTATTTAAATTACTATATGTACACACATATGTGTATAACCCCTTTGGTGCTCATAACGGAATGGTTCCGTCATGAGCACCAGTGCTCCTGTGCTCATGACGGAACCATTCCGTCATGAGAACAGGGACCCTAAATCCCTCTGCTGCAGACAGCAGAGGGATTTCTCTTTTTTTTTATTGGCTTCGGGAGGTTGGGGAAGAGCTTCCCCAAACTCCCGAGGCCGATTTACATTTTCATTGCAATGCCGATCGCGCGCATGGCGCGCGGACGTCATTGGAATGAAAATGAAACTGAACAAAGTTTCATTGTTTCCGTGCTTGTGGGGCTATCTCAGCCCCCCGAGCACCGAAACACTTGGGAGGGGTATCATTGGAAAGGGGAGAATTTCCCCTTTCCAATGGTACCCTTCCCTAGTGGATCCCTGCTTGGAGATCACCCCAGCAGGGCGGTCCCCAAGCAGGGATGCACCCACTAGCCACCAGGGAGAGGCGAGCGGCCCCTTGGACTAGGGCCTTTGCTCCCCCATATTATATGGGTACAAACAGTCTTTCTGCCCACCTAGGGGCAGATGGGGGCATTAGCCCCCAATCTGCCCCCCTGGGGGGGCAGAAAAGCACCCTAGACGCCAGGAATTTTTTTATAGGCAAGAGGTGGGGGCTGCCCAGAATGGGCATGCAAATGCCCCACCCTACCCCCAAAAATACTATTTGCCCCCCCCAGGAGGCAGATAGGGGTAATAGCCCCTGATCTGCGGGGGCAGAAAGCCCTCAAGACACCAGGGATTTTTTTTTATAAACTTAGGGGTTGGGGGCTGCCCAGAATGGGCATGGCAAGGCCCCCACCCTCCCAAAAATTGCCACAGTCTTTTTGACCCTCCCCCCGGGAGGCAGATATGGGCAAAAGCCCTTTATCAACTTTCCGGGGGGGGGGGGCAGAAAGCTCAATAGGCATCAGGGAATATTTTGCATGCCAGTGCCCCACCACACCCCAAAAATGCCATGGTCTTTCTGCCCCACCAGGAGACGGATGGGGCAGTAGCCCCTGATCAGCCCCCAGGGGACATCAGAGAGCCCACTAGGCACCAGCGATTACCCTGGCTTTTAGTATGCGTGGGGGCTGCCCAGAATGGGCATACTAATGCACCGGACCCTCAAACAAATAGCCACAGTCTTTCTGCCACCCTTGGGGTCAGATCAGGGCAACCCCCCTGACTTCTCCGCAGGGTGACAGAAAGCCCACTAGGCACGGACTTGTTTTTAGCAATGTGCTTATCTGTGGATTTTGGGCCCAAGCACAGCTGGAACATAGGGAAACCTAGCAAACCTGTACATTGTTTAAAACTACCAAGGGGAATCCAGGATGGGGTGACTTGTGTGCCTCTCCCCAGGTTCTGTTACCCAGAATCCCTTGCAAACCTCAAAAGTAGTTTTAAAAAAACAAATTTTACTCACATTTCTGTGATGGAAAGTTCTGGGCCGGCACAAATGTCCTACCCCACAGCGTTCCCCTCAGTCTCCCGGGCAAAATGATACCTCACTTGTCTGGGTGCCCAATGGAAAATTGGCTAAAAACGTGTTTTTAAAAAAATGTAGTGCTTAGAATTCTCGGTGCTATACACTTAATCCCTATGTTTTGGGCTCTTTTCAGTCACAGGCCCTTACCCCAGCCACACAAGTGTGGTATCATTTTATTCGAGAGACTGAGGGGAATGCTGTGAGGTAGCACATTTGTGCCGGTAAAGTGATTCCACGCGTACATATGTGGAAATGTGTTTTTTTCAGCTAAATTTGAGGTTTGCAGGGAATTCTGGGTAGGAAAACGTTGGGGGACCCACACAACTCATACCTTGTTGGACTCCCTAGTGTCTAGTTTTCAGAAGTGTGTGGGTTTAGTAGTTTCCCATAATGGCTGCAAAGCCAGGGGCCAAAAACCCAGGTGACCCCCCCTTGCAAAATCAGGGTGTTTTGTGATAGGTAATTTTGATGTTTCATCAATACGTTTTGGGCCCTTGCCTGTTGCGGGTACTTGACCCACCCACACGAGTGAGGTACCATTTTTATCGGGAGACCTGGGGGAACGCTGGGTTGTAGGAAATTTGTTGATCCACGCAGATTCCAGAACTTTCCCACACAGAAATTTGAGAAAAAAGCGTTTTTTTCAGCTAAATTTGTGGTTTGCGGGGGATTCTGGGTAGGAAAACGTTGGAGGACCCCCTCAAACCATGAGTCGTTGTACTCCCCCGGGTGTCTAGTTTTCAGAAACGTGTGGGTTTGGTAGATTTGCCAAGATGGCCGCCGAGTCTGAGGCCAAAAACCCAGGTGACTCCCCTTGCAAAACCAGGTGGTGTTGTGTGTCATTTTGATGTCTCCTCAATACGTTTTAGGCCCTTGCCTATCGCGGGTACTTGGGGCACCCACATGAATGAGGTACCATTTTTTTCGAGAGACCTGGGGGAATGCTGGGTGGTAGGAAATATGTAGATCTACGCAGATTCCAGAACTTTCCACCACAGAAATGTGAGGAAAATGTGTTATTTTTTACAAAGTTTGAGGTTTGCAAGGGATTCTGGGTAACAGAACCTGGTGAGAGCCAGACAAGTCACCCCATCCTGGATTCCCCTGGGTGTCTAGTTTTCAAAACTGTATAGGTTTGCTAGGTTTCCCTAGGTGACGGCAGAGCTAGGGTTCAAAATCTACAGCTTGGCACTTTGCAGAAAAAGGGTCTGTTTTCACTGTGAAAATGTGGTGTGTCCACGTTTCGTTTTGGGCCGTTTCCTGTTGCTGGCACTAGGCCTACCCATACAAGTGAGGTACCATTTTTCTTGGAAGACTTTGGGGAATGCGGGGTAGGTAGAATTTGGTGGATCTACGCAGATTCCAGAAATTTCCACCACATAAATGTGAGGAAAACGTTTTTTTGGGGACAAATTTTGAGGTTTGCAAGGGATTCTGGGTAACAGAACCTGGTGAAAGCCAGACAAGTCACCCCATCCTGGATTCTTCTGGGTGTCAGGTTTTCAAAAATGTATAGGTTTGTGCTAGGTTTCTCTAGGTGCCGGCAGAGCTACGGGTCCAAATCTCCAGCTAGGCACTTTGCAAAAAAGGGTCAGTTTTCACTGTGAAAATGAGGTGTTTCCACGTTGCGTTTTGGGTCGTTTCTTGGTGCTGGCACTAGGCCTACCCACACAAGTGCGGTACTATTTTTCTCAGAAGACTTTGGGGAATGCGGAGTGCTTGGAATTATGTGGATCCACACAGATTCCAGAACTTTTTACCACAGAAATGTGAGGAAAATGTGATTCTCTGACAAATTTTGAGGTTTGCAAGGGATTCTGGGTAGCTGAACCTGGTGAGAGCCAGCCAAGTCACCCCATCCTGGATTCCCCTGGGTGTCTAGTTTTCAAAATGTATAGGTTTTCTAGGTTTGCCTAGATGCCGGCAGAGGTAGGGTTCAAAATCTACAGCTAGGCACTCTGCAAAAAAAGGGTCCGTTTTTACTGTGGAAATGTGGTGTGCGTTTTGGGTTGTTTCCTATCGCGGGCTCTAGGCCTACACACACAAGTGAGGTACCATTGTTTCTTGGATGACTTTGTGAAATGCGGGGTGGGCGGAATTTTGTGGATCCACGCAAGTTCCATAACTTTCCACCACATAAATGTGAAGAAAATGTGTTTTTTTTACAAATGCTGAGGTTTGCAAGGGATTCTGGGTAACAGAACCTGGTGACAGCCAGACAAATCACCCCATCCTTGATTCCCCTAGGTGTCTAGTTTAAAAAAAATGTACAGGTTTGCTAGGTTTCCCCAGGTGCCGGTAGAGGTAGGGTTCAAAATCAACAGCTAGGCACTTTGCAAAAAAAGGGTCAGTTTTCACTGTCAAAATGTGGTGTGTCCACGTTGCATTTTAGGCCATTTCCTGTCATGGCCACTACACCTACCCACACAAGTGAGGTATAATTTTTATTGGAAGACTTAGGGGAACACAAAATTGTGGAGCAACTGTTATTACCTATTGACTTTCAATGCCTTTCTGCATTCCAAATGTAAGACAATGTGTAAAAAAGAAGTCACTTTGAAAAATGACCTATAATTCGCATGCTGGTATGGGTACCCACAATTTCGGAGATGTGCAATTAGCTACTGTTTCTAAATGCTATATTTTGTTTCCATTTCAGAAATACATATGTGACTTTCATACCGATTTTCCCAGTTTATATTTTTCCTAATGAATGGCTACATACCTGGTACACAATAAAAAAAAACATTGTAAGAGGCTGCTCAGTTATTGGCTCTGGGTTCCTCGGGTTCTTGGTGAACCTACAAGTCCTATATATCTCCACAACCAGAAGGGTCCAGCGGAAGTAATGGTATATTGCTTTCAAACATCTGTCATACTTAGTAGAAGTTACAAGTGAAAACGTTGTCAGAAATGGCTGTTTTTTTTAACTCATTTTCAATTTTTTCTATTTTGAACTGTTAGTTTCTATACAAAAACCTTGAAGGATCTACACAAATGATCCCTTGCTAAATTTAAAATGTTGTCTACTTGTTCAGAAATGTATAGCTTTCCAGGATCCATCATTGCTTTCATACCCATTTTTACGATTAACTGGAAGGAGGTTGAAAGCACAAACAAATAGCAAAAATAGGCTATATCCCAGAAAAATGCCAAAACTGTGTAAAATATTTTGGTTTTCTGACAAAAGTCTGCTTATCCCTGAAAGCTGGGAAGATTGTGATTTCAGCACCACAACCCCTTTGTTGATACTATTTGCAGGGAAAAACCAGACGCTTTCATCTGTAGCTTTTTTTCCCATTCCCCCCCACAAAAAAAATGTAGTTGTATTTTGGGTAATTTCTGGGTCCCCTCCAAGGGAATCAACCACCCCTGGGTACCTTTAGAATCCCTGTGATGTTGGACGAAAAGGAAACAAATTTGGCGTGGATACCTTATGTGGTTAAAAAGTTACAGGGGCCTAAGCGGGAACTACCCGAAATAGCCAAACAAAAGACTTAGCACGCGGGGGAAAGGCCTAGCAGCGAAGGGGATAATTCCACCTAGGTTACAATACAACTTACAAGCACTATACCCTATGGATGGATTTTGGAACCTGTTTTTTGAAGTAAGGCAACCTACATTGAGATTCAGCAAAGGACTAGGTAAGTGCAAGGGGTGATCAATGGAGGACAACAAACAATCTACCAATACGTATTGGTCATTGTTAACTAGAGTGTAACAACCATGATGCTACTGATTTGGACAACACAAGGTATTTTGGGAAAATAAATGTAAATATATATGTTTTGATAGGTGTCTGGTAACAATCTGAACAGCTAAGTTAAGGGCAAGGAAACATACATAGGTGTAACATGTCAGTCTCCACTCCATCAGGGATTCCTGTCATGCCTTCAGGTTGTAGGATCTGCAAGACCTTCTGCTTCCAGAGAAATAGTTGTAATAGGGGCCTGGGAGAACCACCACCAGTCCTCTGGGCCTCCAGGTGATGCTTGGAGGCCAGGGAACGGACTCTACCCTGCAGGTCCTTTCACCTCTTCCTAATTTCCTTTTGTGTATGCAGATTGTTGTCACTCTGTTGTCTTTTCTGTCTCTCATTTGCCTTTACTGAGATATGGTAGTATTTTGTACTTGTGCTCTAAACAATCGTGGCTATACTCTAATAATTTCATCCACCATGACAGACAATTCTCCCTCTGTAACACGTGGGTTCCTTCCTCTGTTCCATTGTGATAACATTATGTATACTAGTGTTCCTAAAGGGATTTGAAAGTAAATGGTAAAAAAGTTGAAGAAAAGAAAGGGTGAACAGGAAAACAAAAAAATAACCTGGATGTTTGGTGGCAAGATCGTCCTCAGAATGGTGTTCAGTGGTGAAATGGCAAATGATCATGGACTGAAATGAGGTGTGTTTTGTTGTGTATTTTGCAGGAGTTCACAATTGTTCAATATACATCAGGTGTGGGCTGCTAACATCTATCCAATACTGTAGCCTTAGTCCACTGCGGAAAAAGGTTCACGCGAAGGACTCCCGCCATCACTGGACAACCGCTGGTACAACAACAGCTCAACTGTGTTATCTAAATATGGTCAGCGCAATTCCCCTGTCCAGATGGCAACAGAATGCTCATCCCTAGCATTGGAGTCTGTCCCGTCGGCTGCAGGTTACGGCTGGTGTGGCGGAGGACACTCCATCGATGCGGACAGTGGTCGGAACACCGTCAGCTTGACAGAGTACTTGAGACTCCCGCCGTGGCGGATTAGCTGTACTATCGTCAAGATCTAAATCGGGCCCTAAGTCTAAAACATTAATCATTTGATGGCAGACATCTTTACAATATGCAATAAATGTCAACAACTGCACCCATGTATTCAATATAACCTTTGGCCAAACCTTGTTTTCGTGGCTAAAACCCTTTTCCAGCTTGGGTCTTTGATGCATATTTTCAGCTTTAAAAGTGAAAATACATATTCCCGAATGCATTATTTTTTAGAAGCCCCCAGTGCCTTAATTTGTCACATACTACTTTAGGCTTTGGATCTGCATATGTGTGCCTACGTATGTGCTGGAATACAACCTAACACATTTGACATTGGAGTCATAAAAAAGTCAATTCCTGATGATCCACGTCTTCTTTACCTGATGTCACCTCGGAGCACCACGTCGAGGAGCTCCACTGAGTGATGGATGCTCGCGTTTCCAGAAAAAGGCACTTCTGCGCAGCCTCTGAATGCTCATCACTTGTGAGGCCGGCACTCATAGTCATTACATGGTGAATGGATGTGGATCAGGAATTGAACATCTGGCAGTGGACAGGGGAGCTTGGCGGTGCAAAAGCTGTACGTTATCCTGGCCATTATTGTCGCATGCAGGCACCATGTGAGCATCCATTAGATGACATTATGCAGAGGAGAGTTTTCCGTGTATATCAGAGCCTCGTAGAAGAGGCGCTCTCATCTCCCCCCCATCCGGAAGCGAGACAGATAGGCAGCGAGGCAGCGACTGGATATTTATTTACCCAGCAGAAATGGCGGCCTTGGAGTTTATTAGTATCGCTTGCTGCCCGGGCCATACTTTGAGAACCCCTGGACTTTAAACAGAAGTTTCATTCAAATGGGACATTTAGTTTTGTAAGACTGATTGTGATAATCAAGCAGCGGGAAGGAAGGCATTTTTCTGAAAATGAGGGGGCCCCGGGCCCTTATTAATTTGACAGAGGGAAGCTGGCCAAGCGAGCGTGGCACGAGGCTGCGGGACATTTAATGATGGAGTAGGCTGTTTCTTTAGTTTACGTGTTGCACAGTTGAAAGTGCCTCCAACGTTTACACAATTAAAGCTGGAATGGACCCATAATTATATATTCAAGGAGATGTTGAAATACACACTCGAATTTTCTCTATTATTATCACGTTTTACAGATTGCAAATAATTTGCTTTTTGCCCATTGCATAACGCATCAAGGCAGAATGGCAAAAAAGCTGACCACCAGTATTATCAAGGCTTTTGCCTGCTCTTGTTTTAACTGTGTGTTGAATTAAGCAATCACAAAGTGGACTTCTTTTTCCGTCAGATTTAATCAAAGAGGTAACTCAATTACATCATATTTTTTTTGGATTTTAGAACAATTCATGATCTTTTCATAAAAAACCACACCGTATTTCAATCAATAATAATGTGACACAGTGCAAATACAAATTCATAAGATTTCGACACCTTCAAAAATGCAATTTTGAACTAAACAACATTCCACTCTTCAACATTCATACCCATACACACCCATACATATTCTTCAATAAATATCAAAAAAACATCAAAAAACTAGTTAAACGCTGTGTCGACTGACACATGAAGGCCATCCAGAAAGATTTTCTGTACTTTCGTTGCCTATACTCTTTCTTTTTTGAGAAAAGGTTTTTTAGATGATCGATTGGCCTTTGTTTGTAAGGTCTACGCGTTTCGGAACCCGTGTTTTGCTGGGAACCTCATCAGGACCAATGTGCTGCAATAGATGAACAGAAAATTGTTTTAACCAATGTCCTATCTCTTAAAAACTGGGGTGGTAGCGCTATGTGTAAAGTTCTCACCTGCAACTTCAATGCAGTCAATGCCTCACAGGGGATGTATTCCCTCGAACTGTTGAGCCCGAATTTGTTCTGTCAAACCAAATAATACACAAGATGTAATCCAATCTGGCCTACCTTATCATGACACAACAGATAAAACTCTTTTCTACAAGTCAGGGGTCAGTCAGATTAATCGTGTGGTGCTTACTTGCAGTGTATGTCAAGGTGCCAAATCTCGGGGGTCTTTGTTCGTTTTTTCGACTCCTCGGTGTGACTGGTCGTCTAGTACCCGGCCGTTAGTTAAAACATGGCTCCTAAGTTTGCCGGTTGTGTTCGTCTCACTAAATAGAACAAGAAAGTGTGACTCGTAAGTATGAAGGCTCCGTTATTGTTTGTGTGCGCACAACCATGCTGATTGTACAGGATCTCACCTTAATGTGACGATTTTCCCGCGTCTCATTGGGGTTCTGTGACTTCGCTATTCTGCTCGGTTCCGATTCTCGTGGACGAGTATTCTTCAATGATTGACGCATTGCGTGAAGGCGTAGCGTCAGTCTGCGTGTTTATGGGAAATGTAGTTTTCTGGAGTTAGTGGCCTCTTTTTTGAACAACAAACTTTATTTTGTCCAACACACGGGGACAATGATAGTTTGTGTCGATCACTGTGGAATTCTTCATTGTAAGTGGTACAACTTGTTGTGACAGGTCAATTGTTCGTTTTGGAAGAGAATTAAGTATTTGCTTTCCAAGGTGGGTAATCATAGTGCCTCTGGGCTGTTGCCAATCAGGCCTTGAACTGTGGCAGATTTACCTCTCAGTTCTTTTTTGGGGGGTTCCGATGGTCATTATCTTCCTAAACTCTGATTTTATAGGTTGAAGATTTCGGAAAGTTCGTTAAGTCCGTCAACTGACGTGTTGAATTTGATGATCAACATAGCTTCCCGTCTTAGTAGTTTTGAATCCAGGTCCCCACCTCTCGCGTCCTTTTCGACTTTGGAAATGATGGTCCATCTCAATTCTCTTTCTGTGTGGTTTTTTGAGGACCAATGATTGACGAGTGGTGCATTCACAGTATTTTTGCGAATTCTTGATTTGTGTTGTTGGATCCTCTGTCTGATTTCTTGATTGGTCTTCCCAATGTACAACTTCATGCAAGGGCATAGAATTCCATATACCACGAATTTTGATTTGCAATTTGAAAACGTTTCATGTTTCCAGTTGGTCCCATTGTGTGAGAAGCAGTCTCCCTCGATGGTTGATTCGCAGCATATACAGGTGCCACATTTGTGGTGCCCTTGTATGGGGGGTAAGCTGAGGAAGCTTCTGATTGTGGCATTTTTAGTTTTTGGCATGGCTGCCCGTACGATTTGGTTGGCGATACTTTTGTCCTTTTTGAAGGCAAACAGGGGAGTTTCCTTTAGTAACGGGTCCAGCTGTCTGACTAAGTGCCAGTTTTGATTGATTGTTTTTTTCAACCAGTTTGATGTTGGGCCGAATGTAGTCACACAGACTATCCTGTTGATCTTCGTTGGTGTTTGCTTTTCTAGCAGTGTCTCACGTGGGGTCCACCACGCTCTTTTTATGGCTCTTTTTAGGAGTTTCTTAGGATAACCTCGTAACAAAAGGTTATTCTTCAGGGCTTCTGAGTGGAGAAAGTATTCATCTTTGAAAGTGCAATTGCGGCGAATGCGCAAAAATTGCCCATACGGTAGATTTTCCTTGAGGCTTCGTGGATGGTTACTAGAGAAATGTAGAGCCTTGTTCTTGTCGGTCTTTTTTTTGAAGAGTGTCGTGGCTAGATGACCGTCTGTGACGTAGATTTCCACGTCCAGGAATGCCATTTTGCTTTTTGAATGGTTTAAACTGAATTTTATGTCTTCTGTGCGGTTGTTGAGCCACAGAAAAAAGGCATGTAGTTGTTCTTCCGCCCCAGTCCAAATCATAAAGATGTCATCTATATACCGGACCCAGCTTCCAATAAACTCTGTGAAGGGATTGTTGTGGTAAATGAAAGTTTCTTCATACATGGACATGAATAAAACCGCTAATTCTGGGGCAAAGGGACAGCCCATGGCCACGCCTTTTGTTTGGTAGAAGAACTCGTCCTTGAAGCTGAAGTAGTTGTTTTTCAGCGCAAATGTTGCCAGTTCCATCAAGAATTGGGAAGGAACTTTCTCTGGTTTTGCTCGTGTGTTGAGAAAGCTGTTCAGTACTGCTAGGCCCTCATCCTGCGGTATCTCTGTGTATAAGGATACGACGTCTAGAGTCACTAGGATATTGGTACCTTCCACAAATGTCATCTGGTCCAATTTTTTAAGGAAGTCTGTGGTGTCTCGGAGGTAGGATTTAACTTCTGCCATAAACGGTTTTAAAAAATAGTCCACAAACTTTGAGATTGGTTCTAGCAGTGATTCGCAGCCCGACACAATTGGTCTGCCAGGAGGGCAAGATAAATCCTTGTGGACTTTAGGTAAAACGTAGAATATTGGAATGCGTGGATGTTTATTTTTCAAGAATTCATATTCGTGTTTTCCTAGAAAGCCTTGGTCAAAGCCTTTTTGAAGTATGTTGAACAGTTTTCCTTGTAGTTCAAAAGTTGGGTCATACGATATTTTTTTGTAGCAACGTTCGTTGTTAAGTTGTCTGTTCACCTCTGCCGTGTAGCGGTCTGTACCCTATTATTAAAACCGTTTATGGCAGAAGTTAAATCCTACCTCCGAGACACCACAGACTTCCTTAAAAAATTGGACCAGATGACATTTGTGGAAGGTACCAATATCCTAGTGACTCTAGACGTCGTATCCTTATACACAGAGATACCGCAGGATGAGGGCCTAGCAGTACTGAACAGCTTTCTCAACACACGAGCAAAACCAGAGAAAGTTCCTTCCCAATTCTTGATGGAACTGGCAACATTTGCGCTGAAAAACAACTACTTCAGCTTCAAGGACGAGTTCTTCTACCAAACAAAAGGCGTGGCCATGGGCTGTCCCTTTGCCCCAGAATTAGCGGTTTTATTCATGTCCATGTATGAAGAAACTTTCATTTACCACAACAATCCCTTCACAGAGTTTATTGGAAGCTGGGTCCGGTATATAGATGACATCTTTATGATTTGGACTGGGGCGGAAGAACAACTACATGCCTTTTTTCTGTGGCTCAACAACCGCACAGAAGACATAAAATTCAGTTTAAACCATTCAAAAAGCAAAATGGCATTCCTGGACGTGGAAATCTACGTCACAGACGGTCATCTAGCCACGACACTCTTCAAAAAAAAGACCGACAAGAACAAGGCTCTACATTTCTCTAGTAACCATCCACGAAGCCTCAAGGAAAATCTACCGTATGGGCAATTTTTGCGCATTCGCCGCAATTGCACTTTCAAAGATGAATACTTTCTCCACTCAGAAGCCCTGAAGAATAACCTTTTGTTACGAGGTTATCCTAAGAAACTCCTAAAAAGAGCCATAAAAAGAGCGTGGTGGACCCCACGTGAGACACTGCTAGAAAAGCAAACACCAACGAAGATCAACAGGATAGTCTGTGTGACTACATTCGGCCCAACATCAAACTGGTTGAAAAAAACAATCAATCAAAACTGGCACTTAGTCAGACAGCTGGACCCGTTACTAAAGGAAACTCCCCTGTTTGCCTTCAAAAAGGACAAAAGTATCGCCAACCAAATCGTACGGGCAGCCATGCCAAAAACTAAAAATGCCACAATCAGAAGCTTCCTCAGCTTACCCCCCATACAAGGGCACCACAAATGTGGCACCTGTATATGCTGCGAATCAACCATCGAGGGAGACTGCTTCTCACACAATGGGACCAACTGGAAACATGAAACGTTTTCAAATTGCAAATCAAAATTCGTGGTATATGGAATTCTATGCCCTTGCATGAAGTTGTACATTGGGAAGACCAATCAAGAAATCAGACAGAGGATCCAACAACACAAATCAAGAATTCGCAAAAATACTGTGAATGCACCACTCGTCAATCATTGGTCCTCAAAAAACCACACAGAAAGAGAATTGAGATGGACCATCATTTCCAAAGTCGAAAAGGACGCGAGAGGTGGGGACCTGGATTCAAAACTACTAAGACGGGAAGCTATGTTGATCATCAAATTCAACACGTCAGTTGACGGACTTAACGAACTTTCCGAAATCTTCAACCTATAAAATCAGAGTTTAGGAAGATAATGACCATCGGAACCCCCCAAAAAAGAACTGAGAGGTAAATCTGCCACAGTTCAAGGCCTGATTGGCAACAGCCCAGAGGCACTATGATTACCCACCTTGGAAAGCAAATACTTAATTCTCTTCCAAAACGAACAATTGACCTGTCACAACAAGTTGTACCACTTACAATGAAGAATTCCACAGTGATCGACACAAACTATCATTGTCCCCGTGTGTTGGACAAAATAAAGTTTGTTGTTCAAAAAAGAGGCCACTAACTCCAGAAAACTACATTTCCCATAAACACGCAGACTGACGCTACGCCTTCACGCAATGCGTCAATCATTGAAGAATACTCGTCCACGAGAATCGGAACCGAGCAGAATAGCGAAGTCACAGAACCCCAATGAGACGCGGGAAAATCGTCACATTAAGGTGAGATCCTGTACAATCAGCATGGTTGTGCGCACACAAACAATAACGGAGCCTTCATACTTACGAGTCACACTTTCTTGTTCTATTTAGTGAGACGAACACAACCGGCAAACTTAGGAGCCATGTTTTAACTAACGGCCGGGTACTAGACGACCAGTCACACCGAGGAGTCGAAAAAACGAACAAAGACCCCCGAGATTTGGCACCTTGACATACACTGCAAGTAAGCACCACACGATTAATCTGACTGACCCCTGACTTGTAGAAAAGAGTTTTATCTGTTGTGTCATGATAAGGTAGGCCAGATTGGATTACATCTTGTGTATTATTTGGTTTGACAGAACAAATTCGGGCTCAACAGTTCGAGGGAATACATCCCCTGTGAGGCATTGACTGCATTGAAGTTGCAGGTGAGAACTTTACACATAGCGCTACCACCCCAGTTTTTAAGAGATAGGACATTGGTTAAAACAATTTTCTGTTCATCTATTGCAGCACATTGGTCCTGATGAGGTTCCCAGCAAAACACGGGTTCCGAAACGCGTAGACCTTACAAACAAAGGCCAATCGATCATCTAAAAAACCTTTTCTCAAAAAAGAAAGAGTATAGGCAACGAAAGTACAGAAAATCTTTCTGGATGGCCTTCATGTGTCAGTCGACACAGCGTTTAACTAGTTTTTTGATGTTTTTTTGATATTTATTGAAGAATATGTATGGGTGTGTATGGGTATGAATGTTGAAGAGTGGAATGTTGTTTAGTTCAAAATTGCATTTTTGAAGGTGTCGAAATCTTATGAATTTGTATTTGCACTGTGTCACATTATTATTGATTGAAATACGGTGTGGTTTTTTATGAAAAGATCATGAATTGTTCTAAAATCCAAAAAAAATATGATGTAATTGAGTTACCTCTTTGATTAAATCTGACGGAAAAAGAAGTCCACTTTGTGATTGCTTAATTCAACACACAGTTAAAACAAGAGCAGGCAAAAGCCTTGTGCAACATTGGCACTCTACTTGGTACTTATTAAACGACTTGGCCTTGCTGCCTTGAAGTCAAACCCTGAACTGTTTTTCTACTACACCAGTATTATCGTCACGTCACCCACAATATAAGGGAAAAGCTCACGTACTATTATCACATCATACACGCAAAGATATTTGTAGCTAGAATATACATTTGGGACAAACCAGAACAATTTTAATGTAAAGTTCACCTAGCTGGAATTGCATTGAGGCACGTATCGTTGTCTTTCTAGGGCCCGAGTCACAATGCAATATTGTAAATCTATGCACCCAGATCTTGCCAGATGCTTACGCCGTCGCCTACATAAGTTTATCTGGATCAGCCATGATTGTGGACGCGACCTCGAGGCTCGAACTCTGGAAAGTGAAACCGCACCAAAGTCAGCAGCGTAGCTGACGGACCACATCCTCTCCCCAGTCCCCATTCACATTCGGCCACTTACCACTAGCACTAGACAAATATAGACACACCGGCAGCATGAGGTCTGTCTACCGTGGTACAACGACTCGTGACTGACTCCGTGAGTGACTCATGTGGCAGCACTGGCGCGGGTACGACACGTGCCGACAGCGAGCGTATCAGCGTAGAGGTCGGGAAATCAATGGCCAATCACTACTGCATGGCTTGGCTTCACATAAGGCAGCCACAGTGTGATTGGCCATACAAGTGCGGCACTGGGCAGTTGCCACCACCCACGCGCGGCACCATGCAGGCTACGGTGGCTTAGCCAATCCTGGCGCTGCATTAGCAGCGCCACTGCAACAGGATTGGCTAAGAGCAGGGTTACTTCCTGCCCATAATGAGACCCGGGGGCTGCGGTATGAAGAAGCACCCTCGGGTCCCTCGCCTCGCCACTGTCTGAGTCGCTAGGGGAGGAGGGAAGGTCAAGGTATTGTGTGCGTGTGCGCATGTTAAAAATGACTAGCCCAAAAATTGACATGCGCACACTGCTGCTGCTGGCCTGCTGCGCTATTTCCACGCTGTGTCACTCACTGCAGCAGCCCCGCCCCCACACCCTCAGCGCCATCCAGATTGAGTCGGGCTAGTCCCGGGAGCTAGAGCGTGCCGTTGACACCAGTCTAGAGTGCGAGTCAGTGCGATCGGTTTTCAAAATATTGTTTTTCAAAATGTTAGCATGACTGTGACGGTCGTCCATGTGCTTAGTGGGGCAACGCCCCATTACCCCCAATGGACGCACCGCCACTGAATCTACATGTCTATTTCATAGAAAGCCAGACAGATTGCCCCAAACTGACCTCCCCAATTTTGTGCTATTTCGCGATTCACAACTTTATCGCAAAATTGACTGACATGTGCAAAACCTGCTATTTCAGGAGAAATTGCAACAAAAATAAAGGGGTGTCCATGCCCTTATGTTTTGTTCCATGTTTTTTATTTATTTATGCCTGTCAATTGGCTCTGCACAGTGCAGGTCAAAACGTGCCTTTGTGTGCCCTCAGTACTTGGTGCGCCCAGGACAGCGATGTTTTTTATGCCGTTCAGCATGAAGACAGGATTGGATCAATGCAGGTATTTTGGGCACAGAGCCATTGCCTTCCTCTCAACAAGCCCATCTATTTTTTGATTTCTTTGCAGCCTGTCTCGGCGACTTTTGTGGTAGGCTGTGCAGCAAAAAACACAAACACCTTTAACACTTGTGTACTTTATCTGTGCACCTTATTATGTGGGTAGTTAATGAACATTGCACCTGGGGGGTTGTTAAGTGTTTATGTGAATCTCGGCAGCACAATCAAGCATTGGACATGGGGCGCTGCTAGTGTATGTGGGTAACAGTGGCAGACGGTGACATTTGAAAGTGGTGGGGCGTAAAATGATTGTCATACTTCAGCATAGCGAGCGAGCGTAGCGAGCGAGCCCGAACAACCTAAGGGGGGTTGAACATTTTGAAAAAAGACTGGGAAAATGGTGCATTTTCAAGCAAATTTGAGAAAGCAGAAAGGATAATAAAGCAATTAAGAAAGTGCAGTTATTACAGTAATAAAGAGATCATGTCATATAACATAGGTAGCTGCTTATTCAGTATAACCACAGAGCTTCATAACAGACTCTGAGATATAATGCATTTCTGAGTACCTCACAGGTGTTTTTTATTTAACAAACAACTAAACAGGTGGTCGGAAACTAGCAGCATTCAACATACCTATGTTTACTTTTTGTATCTAAAATCAGCACGTCTGTCTTTAAGAGCAGCAAACTTTTCAATTACTTGAACGTTAAAGTCTGAGATATTTTGAACTAACTTGCTCTCTATAGAGAGCATTGCCAAAGCATTTAGTCTTTCCTGAAGCATGGTGTTCCTTAGGAATGTCTTAATCCTCTTTAAGGCGGAAAAAGATCGTTCTGCCTCTGCTGTTGTCATAGGAGTGGTTATGAAAATTTTAAGTAAAGCCACTGTCTCTGTAAATGTCTTTTCCATATTAGGTTTATGAATTAAAGCCAGCAAAGACCTGGCATCTCTGGCCTTTCGGTACACAGGCATTGAGTACAGTACAGTCAACTCAGTTTTGAGGTCCTCTTGGTTGAGCATAGGATAAGCTTCCACAGCCTCATGCAGAGCATGCTCAGGGAAGGATTCACCATATTTTGCAAAGTTTTGACTTTCCAATAATGCGGCACTCACCAAATGTTTTGTGAAAGCAAAACGTTCTTGTGCATGCACAATTACAATGTCACATATCTCCTTTGCATTTCGGACCAGAGTGGTGATGTTTTTCCTGTGGTTTGAAAAAGTTGAAGCCTCTGGCAGTTTGCTGTCTAAATTGTCAACCTCATTTCTCACTATGCTTATGCGCTCGACAAACATAGCGGTATTTCTTTTCACAGAGACAGTATTGATCTCTCGTGGTTGTAACTGATTGTATACATTTTTGACAGCTGACATTATGTCTTGAAATAAAAACAGAAAGAACTGAAACTCTCTATCTTCTAGTGTTCTAGCAAAGCCACGGGCTTCACTTTGAGTTTTGAAATCAAAGGTTTCATTGGCTTCTATGGTTTGAAAACATTTCACAAGGTCCTCCCTATATTGATATATTAGTTGGACTGTACGTATGTTAAAGTTCCAACGAGTTGAGGATCCCCTTGGAACCCTTTTGACAACAATCTCCTGAAGTGCTTCCGTTCTTTTTGGGGAACGTGAGAAGAATGCTGCCATGCCTCCTACATCCTGAAAGAAAATTCGTGTCTCGGAGATCTTTGATACTGCCTGCTGCATAATAAGATTAAGTTGGTGGGCGTAACAGTGCACGTAATGAGCATAAGGGTACACATCTCTAATTCTTTTCTGTACTCCACCAAGGCTTCCACTCATTTCGGACGCACCATCATAGCTTTGTGCAATACGTTTTTTTTTTTGGTGCACCTCTGGAAAAATGAAGTTCAGTTGACGCAGTATAGCTGCAGTAATGGTTTCTGCAGTAGAGTCTCTTAAATGAGTGAAACCATAGAACCTCTCCACAACATTATTGTCATTGTCCAGGTACCGAAAGACTAATACGGACTGTGTTTGTGTGGCCACATCAGTGGTGTCATCAGCCTGAATAGCCACAAAGTCTGTGTTTTGCAACTCTTGGACAATATGGCTTCTCATAATTTCAAGCATACACTCAAGGAGTTCATTTTGTATAGTTTTAGAGGTGCCCTTAAAGACTGTAGCAGTTGCTAAATGTGCTTCCATTTCCTTGTCTATGCTTGCTATTAAATCCACAAGGCCTTTGGATATTCCTGGATTTGTGGAATCTTCTGATTCATCATGGCCTCGCAATGCCAGTTCGAAAGCACCACAGGAATGAATGCAATCAATTATTTTTGATAGTATGTGCCTATTCCTATCAACTGCTTCATTGTGTTTCTGTATTGTTTGGCGGTATGCACTGTTTATGTGCTGCTCAATCGGTGTGTCTCCCAACATTCCCAGTCTTGTCACGTTTTCCATATGCTTTCTTGTGTGCGCATGCTTCTTGATTTTTTCAGACAGATGCTTTCAGTCTATCACTCCTTCTCTTGTCCAAGGAAAATCACCATTAAACAGCAAGCAGGGGAAGCAGAACAGTTTGTTTCTTGACGGACACCCTGTAAGCCATTCAGCTTTTGTGTACCAGGTGTTTGAGAATGTACGTGTGTAAGATTTTCCTCTGTCCTGGGTAACTTGTTGTAGTTGTAGGTCTGGCCGATCAGGTCCTAATCTCTTTATCTGTAGTTTCTCTTCTAGTGGCCGTGCATGGAATGACCATGTAATTAATTGTTCTACCATATTCATCATGTCGATGCTGTCCTTACCAATATGAAAGAAGCCTGTCAATAGTCAAAGTACAACGTATAAGATTTGGTGCAATAATATCAAATTTCAGTATAAATACATCTATCTTGTGCATTTTCGCAATATATCTCCAACAGCTCCCCTTTGCACAACAGGACTGCTAAAAATACAGCCTCACCACGGCTCGCTGCCTCTGTGTGCCATAGTGGTTGCTGAAGGCACTGAAACAGACACTGTGTGAGGGCCTTGAAGAAGGCAAGGAATAGATAGTGCCTTTCACAACCTTTATTGCCCAAACCACAGGGCTAAGGCTCAGTATTAGTAAATTCCATCCACCCAGGGAGGGTACAATGTACAGAATGTGCACCCACCCCAACCACCATGTAGAGTGACCACAAACATAGCCCTAACTCCAATCTAAAAAAAATTATCATCAGTTTCCTTACCTTTAACACTGGTGTTTGCTGGGTCGTAGCTGGGATGAAAGAGCAGCAAAGGAGGTTGGGGCCTCTTGTTCTTTGTCCAAAAATTGCCCAAAATTAGGTAAAGGTTCCGGTTGCAACTTGTCAGGCTTTACCAGGTGCTGAAAATAAAAATATAACAATTTATTTTTGAAAGTTTAGGGTAATCAAACAAAGACTGGGGGAAAACAACATAACGCTACAATTTTTACCTTGCAATTTGCATACAGCTATTAAATGACAGTTAATAGCTCACTGTTGTATGTTAGGATTTTTACTTACAAACTGCAATTAACAAAATGATCTCTCTGACAAATGCAGTGACTCACTGACCTCATGTGCATTTTGTGACCTGCATCAGGTACATGAACTCTCCTGAAGCCTAATGCTAACACTGGGGGTTTCCAGCTCAGAGGGTGATTAAAAAGCATTGGTTTGTTCTGTCCACAGGGGCAAAATGAAGTTTCCTGACCCCATTTAGGTGGTCAAACACAGTCGTAATTTCAATGACTATTTGATACAGGCTTATAGACCATCTACAGATAATCAGACCCTCAATGCCCAATGGGGATTAGGACAGCACACATGTGGTAATTGTGCATCTTGTGACATTTAACAGCAAATTCATAAGTCATGGTTCTCAGTCATGTTTATTGAAATTCTATTCAAACTGTACAAACAACAATTGCTTATACTGTATTTTGTGTCCTGGCCAACTAGTAGATATATCAAACAACAGTGAGCACATTGATCATACTCGAGTAAAGTGGCTAGAATAAAGTGACCCATGTGCCTTGTTTTGATTTAAACCTTTAGTGTTCTGTGGTGTCCGTGAAGAGGCACCCATGTAACTAACAATGGTATAGGTGCAGTAAAACTTCCAGCTACCAGTCAGTTTACACAAGTTCCTGATGGGACGGCGCAGCGTTTCCTACGCACCAGATCAGCACGATTAGATGGAGAGCTCCTCTTGAGGTTCTCCTTTACATTTTAATAGACAAGCTGGCCTCAAACACTGCTAATTGGAAGACCACTCCCATAGTACTTTAAAATGTTTTCAGACATACATCAATATCAGCTATCCAGCATCTTCTCTTCTACTACAGAAATTGTTGAGATGCGTGGGTAAACACATTACAGAAGCTGTACGTGTATGTGGTAAGTATAAAAACTGTGCAGCAACTCCACTCCTGTTACAGAGTTGTGTAAGGGGACGTGGCGCATGTTACAACTGCCATGCTTGCCTTGGCAGCAACTTTACTCCTGCTAGAGACACAACAAATGCCGTACTTTGTACCTAGCACAATTGATAGCAAGGGCATAAACTAGGTTCATTGTGGCTGCTCCTAGTCAACTTTGGGAGTTGAGCATTACTCTCAGTGAATTGATGCCCTCTACATTGTACCCATGTTCCTAGGGCTCAGTAAGCAGAACCATTAGCAGTGCCCGGGGCCCAGTCCTCGATGTTCTCGTATCCATGGATCATGAACTTTGACCATACCCAGCAAAATCTGTGCACCCAAACAGAGCTTTGAACCAATAGCTCATTAGATATGGCCTTCATCTGTGTCTGTAACTCTCTAAGCATAAAGCATTGATTTCATTTGACCATGCCCTGCGCACAGCTCAATGGCACTATCGCCCGCTTGTCAATGTCATGACACCGGGGGGTCATGCACAGTTAGTTCTAGATGCAGGGCATAAAGAGATTCCAAAAAGAGCTCCAAATAAATACAAAGGACAGGGAAAAAGTCTATCGCACGTACGTTTGATTTTTTACCGCCATACTTGCAACTCCATAAATGGGAATAAAAGCTACATCATTCTCCCATCGTTGTCTACTCTGACAAAGTCATGAAACACCCCCAAATGTCTCATGCCAACAATTCAAACAAATAGCAAACACCTTACTTGGAAACGGAGAAAGCATTCAAAAGTCACCAGCCATCACGT
This sequence comes from Triturus cristatus, assembly GCF_964204655.1. Classification (NCBI taxonomy): domain Eukaryota; kingdom Metazoa; phylum Chordata; class Amphibia; order Caudata; family Salamandridae; genus Triturus; species Triturus cristatus. Next base: position 850,063,074 of record NC_140581.1, read on the forward strand.
TTATTTTTATTAGTTTCAAGAGAGAGACACAAGAGCAATTTAGCATCCCACAGCATGTGCAGCGTAGCCGACGGACCACATCCTCTCCCCATTCACATTTATTCGACGGAATGTCGCAGGTCTGTCGTGCAGTAAAGAAACCCAAGTTAAAGAAAAGTACTACTAAGTGATGTCCAGTGGCAGTGCATCCATTGGGGGCGTTAGGGCGTTGCCCCACTAAGCACATGGACGACCGTCACAGTCATGCTAACATTTTGAAAAATAATATTTTGAAAAACGATCGCACTAACTCGCACTCTAGACTGGTGTCAACGGCACGCTCTAGCTCCCGGGACAAGCCCGACTCAATCTGGACGGCGCTGAGGGTGTGGGGGCGGGGCTGCTGCAGTGAGTGACACAGCGCGGAAATAGCGCAGCAGGCCAGCAGCAGCAGTGTGCGCATGTCAATTTTTGGGCTAGTCATTTTTATGACTGCCCCGAACATGCGCACACGCACACAATACCTTGACTTTCCCTCCTCCCCTAGCGACTCAGACAGTGGCGAGGCGAGGGACCCGAGGGTGCTTCTTCATACCGCAGCCCCCGGGTCTCATTATGGGCAGGGAGTAACCCTGCTCTTAGCCAATCCTGTTGCAGTGGCGCTGCTAATGCAGCGCCAGGATTGGCTAAGACACCGCAGCCTGCATGGTGCCGCGCGTGGGTGGTGGCAACTGCCCAGTGCCGCACTTGTATGGCCAATCACACTGTGGCTGGCTTATGTGAAGCCAAGCCATGCAGTAGTGATTGGCCATTGATTTCCCGACCTCTACGCTGATACGCTCGCTGTCGGCACGTGTCGTCCCCGCGCCAGTGCTGCCACATGAGTCACTCACGGAGTCAGTCACGAGTCGTCGTACCACGGTAGACAGACCTCATGCTGCCGGTGTGTCTATATTTGTCTAGTGCTAGTGGTAAGTGGCCGAATGTGAATGGGGACTGGGGAGAGGATGTGGTCCGTCGGCTACGCTGCTGACTTTGGTGCGGTTTCACTTTCCAGAGTTCAAGCCTCGAGGTCGCGTCCACAATCATGGCTGATCCAGATAAACTTATGTAGGCGACGGCGTAAGCATCTGGCAAGATCTGGGTGCATAGATTTACAATATTGCATTGTGACTCGGGCCCTAGAACGACAACGATACGTGCCTCAATGCAATTCCAGCTAGGTGAACTTTACATTAAAATTGTTCTGGTTCGTCCCAAATGTATATTCTAGCTACAAATATCTTTGCGTGTATGATGTGATAATAGTACGTGAGCTTTTCCCTTATATTGTGGGTGATGTGACGATAATACTGGTGGTCAGCTTTTTTGCCATTCTGCCTTGATGCGTTATGCAATGGGCAAAAAGCAAATTATTTACAATCTGTAAAACGTGATAATAATAGAGAAAATTCGAGTGTGTATTTCAAGATCTCCTTGAATTATATAATTATGGGTCCATTCCAGCTTTAATTGTGTAAACGTTGGAGGCACTTTCAACTTTGCAACACGTAAACTAAAGAAACAGCCTACTCCGTCATTAAATGTCCCGCAGCCTCGTGCCACGCTCGCTTGGCCAGCTTCCCTCTGTCACATTAATAAGGGCCCGGGGCCCCCTCATTTTCAGAAAAATGCCTTCCTTCCCGCTGCTTTATTATCACAATCAATCTTACAAAACTAAATGTCCCATTTGAATGAAACTTCTGTTTAAAGTCCAGGGGTTCTCAAAGTATGGCCCGGGCAGCAAGCGATACTAATAAACTCCAAGGCCGCCATTTCTGCTGGGTAAATAAATATCCAGTCGCTGCCTATCTGTCTCGTTTCCGGATGGGGGGAGCTGAGAGCGCCTCTTCTACGAGGCTCTGATATACACGGAAAACTCTCCTCTGCATAATGTCATCTAATGGATGCTCACATGGTGCCTGCATGCGACAATAATGGCCAGGATGAAGTACAGCTTTTGCACCGCCAAGCTCCCCTGTCCACTGCCAGATGTTCAATTCCTGATCCACATCCATTCACCATGTAATGATTATGAGTGCCGGCCTCACAAGTGATGACAATTCAGAGGCTGCGCAGAAGTGCCTTTTTCTGGAAACGCGAGCATCCATCACTCAGTGGAGCTCCTCGACGTGGTGCTCCGAGGTGACATCACTTAATAGTACTTTTCTTTAACTTGGGTTTTTTTACTGCACGACAGACCTGCGACATTCAAGGCCGCCGGGCCGTCAAATAAATGTGAATGGGGAGAGGATGTGGTCCGTCGGCTACGCTGCACATGCTGTGTGATGCTAAATTGCTCTTGTGTCTCTCTCTTGAAACTAATAAAAATAAACGTGATGGCTGGTGACTTTTGAATGCTTTCTCCGTTTCCAAGTAAGGTGTTTTCTCTTTGTTTGAATTGTTGGCATGAGACATTTGGGGGTGTTTCATGTCTTTGTCAGAGTAGACAACGATGGGAGAATGATGTAGCTTTTATTCCCATTTATGGAGTTGCAAGTATGGCGGTAAAAAATCAAACGTACGTGCGATAGACTTTTTCCCTGTCCTTTGTATTTATTTGGAGCTCTCTTTGGAATCCCTTTATGCCCCGCATCTTGAACTAACTGTGCATGACCCCCCGGTGTCATGACATTGACAAGCGGGCGATAGTGCCATTGAGCTGTGCGCAGGGCATGGTCAAATGAAATCAATGCTTAATGCTCAGAGAGTTACAGACACAGATGAAGGCCATTTCTAATGAGCTATTGGTTCAAAGCTCTGTTTGGGTGCACAGATTTTGCTGGGTATGGTCAAAGTTCATGCTCCATGGATACGAGAACATCGAGGACTGGGCCCCGGGCACTGCTGATGGTTCTGCTTACTGAGCTCTAGGAACATGGGCACAATGTAGAGGGCATCAATTCACTGAGAGTAATGCTCAACTCCCAAAGTTGACTAGGAGCAGCCACAATGAACCTAGTTTATGCCCTTGCTATCAATGGTGCTAGGTACAAAGTACGGCATTTGTTGTGTCTCTAGCAGGAGTAAAGTTGCTGCCAAGGCAAGCATGGCAGTTGTAACATGTGCCATGTCCCCTTACACAACTCTGTAACAGGAGTGGAGTTGCTGCGCAGTTTTTATACTTACCACATACACGTACAGCTTCTGTAATGTGTTTACCCACGCATCTGAACAATTTCTGTAGTAGAAGAGAAGATGCTGGATAGCTGATATTGGTGTATGTCTGAAAACATTTTAAAGTACTATGGGAGTGGTCTTCCAATTAGCAGTGTTTGAGGCCAGCTTGTCTATTAAAATGTAAAGGAGAACCTCAAGAGGAGCTCTCCATCTAATCGTGCTGATCTGGTGCGTAGGAAACGCTGCGCCGTCCCATCAGGAACTTGTGTAAACTGACTGGTAGCTGGAAGTTTTACTGCACCTATACCATTGTTAGTTACATGGGTGCCTCTTCACGGACACCACAGAACACTAAAGGTTTAAATCAAAACAAGGCACATGGGTCACTTTATTCTAGCCACTTTACTCGAGTATGATCAATGTGCTCACTGTTGTTTGATATATCTACTAGTTGGCCAGGACACAAAATACAGTATAAGCAATTGTTTTTTGTACAGTTTGAATAGAATTTCAATAAACATGACTGAGAACCATGACTTATGAATTTGCTGTTAAATGTCACAAGATGCACAATTACCACATGTGTGCTGTCCTAATCCCCATTGGGCATTGAGGGTCTGATTAGCTGTAGATGGTCTATAAGCCTGTATCAAATAGTCATTGAAATTACGACTGTGTTTGACCGCCTAAATGGGGTCAGGAAACTTCATTTTGCCCCTGTGGACAGAACGAACCAATGCTTTTTAATCACCCTCTGAGCTGGAAACCCCCAGTGTTAGCATTAGGCTTCAGGAGAGTTCATGTACCTGATGCAGGTCACAAAATGCACATGAGGTCAGTGAGTCACTGCATTTGTCAGAGAGATCATTTTGTTAATTGCAGTTTGTAAGTAAAAATCCTAACATACAACAGTGAGCTATTAACTGTCATCTAAGAGCTGCATGCAAACTGCAAGGTAAAAATTGTAGCGTTATGTTTTTTTCCCCCAGTCTTTGTTTGATTACCCTAATCTTTCAAAAATAAATTGTTATATTTTTATTTTCAGCACCTGGTAAAGCCTGACAAGTTGCAACCGGAACCTTTACCTAATTTTTGGGCAATTTTTGGACAAAGAACAAGAGGCCCCAACCTCCTTTGCTGCTCTTTCATCCCAGCTACGACCCAGCAAACACCAGTGTTAAAGGTAAGGAAACTGATGATATTTTTTTTCAGATTGGAGTTAGGGCTATGTTTGTGGTCACTCTACATGGTGGTTGGGGTGGGTGCACATTCAGTGGATGGAATTTACTAATACTGAGCCTTAGCCCTGTGGTTTGGGCAATAACGGTTGTGAAAGGCACTATCTATTCCTTGCCTTCCTCAAGGCCCTCAAACAGTGTCTGTTTCAGTGCCTTCAGCAACCACTATGGCACACATAGGCAGCGAGCAGCAGTAAGGCTGTATTTTTAGCAGTCCTGTTGTGCAAAGGGGAGCTGTTGGAGATATATTGCGAAAATGCACAAGATAGATGTATTTATACTGAAATTTGATATTATTGCACCAAATCTTATACGTTGTACTTTGACTATTGACAGGCTTCTTTCATATTGGTAAGGACAGCATCGACATGATGAATACGGTAGAACAATTAATTACACGGTCATTCCATGCACGGCCACTAGAAGAGAAACTACATATAAAGAGATTAGGACCTGATCGGCCAGACCAACAACTACAACAAGTTACCCAGGACAGAGGAAAATCTTACACACGTACATTCTCAAACACCTGGTACACAAAAGCTGAATGGCTTACAGGGTATCCGTCAAGAAACAAACTGTTCTGCTTCCCCTGCTTGCTGTTTAATGGTGATTTTCCTTGGACAAGAGAAGGAGTGATAGACTTGAAGCATCTGTCTGAAAAAATCAAGAAGCATGCACACACAAGAAAGCATATGGAAAACGTGACAAGACTGGGAATGTTGGGAGACACACCGATTGAGCAGCACATAAACAGTGCATACCGCCAAACAATACAGAAACACAATGAAGCAGTTGATAGGAATAGGCACATACTATCAAAAATAATTGATTGCATTCGTTTCTGTGGTGCTTTCCAACTGGCATTGCGAGGCCATGATGAATCAGAAGATTTCACAAATCCAGGAATATTCAACGGCCTTGTGGATTTAATAGCAAGCATAGACAAGGAAATGGAAGCACATTTAGCAACTGCTACAGTCTTTAAGGGCACCTCTAAAACTATACAAAATGAACTCCTTGAGTGTATGCTCGAAATTATGAGAAGCCATATTGTCCAAGAGTTGCAAAACACAGACTTTGTGGCTATTCAGGCTGATGACACCACTGATGTGGCCACACAAACACAGTCCCTATTAGTCTTTCGGTACCTGGACAATGACAATAATGTTGTGGAGAGGTTCTATGGTTTCACTCACTTAAGAGACTCTACTGCAGAAACCATTACTGCAGCTATACTGCGTCAACTGAACTTCATTTTTTCAGAGGTGCACCAAAAAAAAAAACGTATTGCACAAAGCTATGATGGTGCGTCCGTAATGAGTGGAAGCCTTGGTGGAGTACAGAAAAGAATTAGAGATGTGTACCCTTATGCTCATTACGTGCACTGTTACGCCCACCAACTTAATCTTATTATGCAGCAGGCAGTATCAAAGATCTCCGAGACACGAATTTTCTTTCAGGATGTAGGAGGCATGGAAGCATTCTTCTCACGTTCCCCAAAAAGAACGGAAGCACTTCAGGAGATTGTGGACAAAAGGGTTCCAAGGGGATCCTCAACTCGTTGGAACTTTAACATACGTACAGTCCAACTAATATATCAATATAGGGAGGACCTTGTGAAATGTTTTCAAACCATAGAAGCCAATGAAACCTTTGATTTCAAAACTCAAAGTGAAGCCCGTGGCTTTGCTAGAACACTAGAAGATAGAGAGTTTCAGTTCTTTCTGTTTTTATTTCAAGACATAATGTCAGCTGTCAAAAATGTATACAATCAGTTACAACCACGAGAGATCAATACTGTCTCTGTGAAAAGAAATACCGCTATGTTTGTCGAGCGCATAAGCATAGTGAGAAATGAGGTTGACAATTTAGACAGCAAACTGCCAGAGGCTTCAACTTTTTCAAACCACAGGAAAAACATCACCACTCTGGTCCGAAATGCAAAGGAGATATGTGACATTGTAATTGTGCATGCACAAGAACGTTTTGCTTTCACAAAACATTTGGTGAGTGCCGCATTATTGGAAAGTCAAAACTTTGTAAACTATTGTGAATCCTTCCCTGAGCATGCTCTGCATGAGGCTGTGGAAGCTTATCCTATGCTCAACCAAGAGGACCTCAAAACTGAGTTGACTGTACTGTACTCAATGCCTGTATACCGAAAGGCCAGAGATGCCAGGTCTTTGCTGGCTTTAATTCATAAACTTAATATGTAAAAGACATTTACAGAGACAGTGGCTTTACTTAAAATTGTCATAACTACTCCTATGACAACAGCAGAGGCAGAACGATCTTTTTCCGCCTTAAAGAGGATTAAGACATTCCTAAGGAACACCATGCTTCAGGAAAGTCTAAATGCTTTAGCAATGCTCTCTATAGAGAGCAAGTTAGTTCAAAATATCTCAGACTTTAACGTTCAAGTAATTGAAAAGTTTGCTGCTCTTAAAGACAGAAGTGCTGATTTAAGATACAAAAAGTAAACATATGTATGTTGAATGCTGCTAGTTTCCGACCACCTGTTTAGTTGTTTGTTAAATAAAAAACACCTGTGAGGTACTCAGAAATGCATTATATCTCAGAGTCTGTTATGAAGCTCTGTGGTTATACTGAATAAGCAGCTACCTATGTTATATGACATGATCTCTTTATTACTGTAATAACTGCACTTTCTTAATTGCTTTATTAACCTTTCTGCTTTCTCAAATTTGCTTGAAATCCACAGTTTTTCCACTCTTTTTTCAAAATTTTCTCGGGGGAGAACCCCCTCGAACCCCCGTTAAGTTGTTCGGGCTCACTCGCTACGCTCGCTCGCTATGCTGAAGTATGACAATCATTGTACGCCTCACCACTTTCAAATGTCACCGTCCGCCACTGTGTAGATTTATGAGGTACGGAAAGATGGACGAGCAAGGGAGTCTTGCAATCAAACAGGAACAGGATAAACGCTTCATTACAATCCACTTAAAAGAAATTAAAGAAAACTCAGCACTTGTGGCAGTGATGAGAGTTTTAGCAATAGAAACTTCAATTAAAGCACAAGAGGTAGAGAGAGGGTGGCAGGAATCAAGAAGAGGGCAGGGCAGGCAGGAAGAACAAGAAGGGGTACTCAGAGGGAAGAGGAAGAGGTGGATAGGTGCCAGTGGTGGCTAGCAAAAATAAAGTATGGTGGGCTCGATGGCACCAAACTCACCATAAATGTGGCTCCCCTGATGCGGCTCCCCCGGTGTGGCACTACTTCCCTGGTGTCCACGAGCAGGAATGGAAGCAGTTCCTTCCTGCCCAGTGGAACACCAATCCTGGAGCTGCTCTCATGCTTTTTTCAGTATGAGAGCAGCTCCAGGATTGGTGGGAGCAAGCTAACCCAGCACTCAGTTTGAGGCTGTGGGCCTGTGCCAGCAATCCCCAGGCTGTTTCATAGCCATGGGATTGCTGGGTTTACAGCACGCATGCCTGGCTGGCTGTCCTAAGACAGCCGGCAAATCCGACATGTGTACTGGCAAGCGTAGCTGTCATCCTGCAATCTCAGGATTTAGCCCCACCTCCTTCCCTCACACTTGCACAAGCCGGTGCAAAACAAACAAGCATTGACATAGTCAATAGGTCTCGCTTTTGGGACCTTATAAGTGTTTAGCCATGCAACAGTTGCATAACTAAATACTTATAAGGTCCCAGGAGCGACACCTATTGGCTATGCCATTGCTTGTTTCTGTTTATTACTGCTCTGTAGTAATGGTGGCACCCGTGCTTTAGCTTAAACATCTTAAGCTAAAGTCGGGTGCCGAGATTGCTTCAGAAGTAAAGAATTGTCTATTTCTTTACTTTTGAAGCAATCTCAGCACCCGACTTTAGCCTAAGATGTTTAAGCTAAAGCACAGGTGCCGCCATTACTACATAGAAGTAATAAACAGAAAAAAAGCAAGCGCCCGCTGTGAGAAATGACTGCCGTGGCGGGGGAAAAATGCTACCACCGGCCACAGCTTGCAGTGCATGTGCGCGAGTGGTGCGTGTGCAGCAGTAATCATGCCATATGGCGCCTTTGCTCAAGCTCGCGCCCGCGCACATGCACTGCAAGCTGTAGCGGGCGGTAGCATTTTTTTAAGCCCTTACTTGAAGTCTCGCCAGACCAGCGCAAGCGCTGGTTCAGGTGAGACCTAAAAATGGCATGGCAATAAAATGGCATTGCCATGACATTTTATTTATTTGTGTGTGCCTGTTGCCCTCGCAGCAGGCGGGGTGACGCCCCTCCGCTCTTGAAGAGGAGCTGCCCCTGGTAGGGGCAATAATGTGGCAGCATGCAGGTAAAAGAGGGGAGTAGCAAACAGGAGCAAACATATAAGGAGATGGGGTGGAAAGAGCTATAAGGAGCTGACAGAGGGAGAGTTGTGTAGTTGTAAAACAGTCCCTAAGACATTGAAATGTAAGTGTGAGGGAAGTGTAAGGTTGCATCCATAAACCAATAGCTTGAGCTCACACACCAAAATAATACAGCAGGCTCAGCTAAGCTCTGTTTGAAAAATTCTTAAGCCAATACTGAAAGAGTTTGTTCCTAAATAAACCCTGGCTAGGGCAGATGATTCACTGCCCTATCTATGTATATTATCAGCAGCAGGTTTGGTTGACTGCTGCACTGTCAAAGTACAGACCTTAGAACTGCATGTACTTAAAAGCATCACAACATATGATACCAGAGATATCATTATGATTCCTTGCTCACAAAATCCTATTAGAAAGTTTTTGTCAAGACTTAAAGTGCCTTGGTGAATCTGCCATAACAAATATTATGTTTTCCAGGTGGTTTCATTGAGGTTTTTCCAATTCTGAAGTTTATTGGAACATTTGGACCCATATAACAACAAGCATTGGCAAATGAAATAGGTTTCCTCTATGATTAATAATACTTTTTTTCTTTTGTTTTAAGTTTTAGCTTGATTTTAGCTTGATGAGCAGTTGTGCAATATAAGTTAAAGAAACTCTGTAAACGCGTTATGTCTTGTTTATTGAGAAGGACAATATATTGTGCAGAACTGGTGGTACTATAAAGCGCTCCTGTAGCTCCGGGTGATGTTGGCGCTATATAAAACTGACCCTAAAATAAAATAGTGAAAAGGAGGTTTAAAAGTGGAGGCAGCTGGTTACCTGTGTTCTTGTATGAAGTAACTGGTGGGAATATAACGCGCTCCTGTACCTTTCGGGTGATGTTGGCGCTATATAAAAGTGCCTAAAAAATTAATAAATAGAAAATATGATACCTAGCATGGAGAACCATTAATGGCTCTCAGCCAATGTTGGTACTGACCTTTAAACACTTTAAAGGAAAAGACCTTTTATATTTACATAGCAAAACAGAGATTACTCGCCAAGACTTAAGGGTTACTTCTACTCCCACTATACCCTCCCACAGTTTGCAAAGACAATGGTATAAAATCCCGCCCGACCGCTTCGCGAATACTTTCCCAACCAATTCCAACATGACACTAGATAATACTGAGGAGTGTTTGGCCAGCTAAAACAATATAGTAAAGAGAACACTAGATCAGCTGGCCCCATTAAAACCTTACCCTACCAAGTCCGGTAGAACACAGGCGACATGTATCTCTCCCGATCTACGTAAGGAAAAAAGTCTATGCAAGAAGCTAGAAAGACGTTGGCGTCATTCCCACGATATAACTGATAAAGAAACCTACAAGAGCTTTCTGGCCCTATATCATAGGAACTTAAAGAAGGCGCACAAATTCCACATTGAGTTACAACTTAATCAGGCAGGAAAATCCTCTAAAGAACTCTACCTCATTTTTTTTTTTTAATAACTCTTTATTAAACAGAGAAAAACGGCATTTCTTGTTACAGCTTGATTAAACAACATCTCAGACATATATAGACATCAGTCCAGTGATTATCACAACAATAGGATAGAGAGGTAGGAACTCAAGGTGTGAGAGGTTCTTACAGGGGAGGGATAGTAGGTGGGACACAGATATTCCCCCGTACACATTCCATTTATCCCAAATTGCGGACCATTTTTTGGGGCATCCCCTTGTAACATATACTGTCTTTTCTCTACGCATGCACCAATCCATGTCCGCTTTCCAGGTAGCCAATGTAGGCGACATTCCAGAACCCCACAGTCGGGCAATGTTTCTCTTAGCCACCATCAGGCCCAGTGTGACCCAAGTTCTCCCCCTGCTATTCAGGTCAGTAGGCTCCCAGACATTTAGCAGACATCGTTTAGCTTCAGGCAGGAGTCTCACCCGAGCACCTCTTTTATACACTAGTGTATCTCCTTCCAGTACCTCTGGATAGTTGCACACTCCCATATTATATGCATGAAAGTACCCTCCTGTCCACACAGCCTCCTGCACCTCCCATCAGACACTCTTCCCATGCTAACGAGCCTGGCCCCCGACACATAGACCCTAGGCGTGGGTAATAGGTCTGCTGGGAATGTTTCACTGGAGGGTGTGTGCTCGATAATGTGCAGGGAGAGCGAGCATGGTCTGATAGAAAAGGAGGGGCAGTTTGATGACAGCGATCTTTGGGTATATAGACCTTTGAGTTTCGAGGATCTTTAGATGTATTGGCCTTTGACTTATGGTGATGGTCAACTTTAAAAGCTTTAGAGGTGGAGTCTGTATGGGGTGTTGAAGGTGGTGAGACTGGCCCTTCAGTGGGAGGCACCTTGGTTGCCATATAAGTTTGTTGGTCATGGTTGGGTGGATGATTCGCAGGCTGGTGTCCGAGTGGAGCAGTGGCGAGTAGGGTTTTAACCAGTGCGGTGAGATCTTTGATCATGTGTCTCATAGTTGCTAACTTAGACATTAGAGTGTTAATAAGGTGTGAGTTATCAAGTTGTGCAGAGGTTTGTTCTTTATTGCCTTCTATTTGTAATGTGTTTAATGGCTGGGGTGCTTCATCTATGGCGATGTCATGGTTGACCACCAATGGTGCAAATCTATTTGAACAGGGAACAGGGGGACCAGGTACACACTCATCAATGCAGAGAGTGGGGTCTTGCGGATTGGTGTCCTCCGGCAGTACTTTTGCGTGTGCCGCTAGTGTAGTATTGCTATTATCAGGATTACCCTTCGAGGATGCTTTTGAAACATTATAGGGACGGGTAGGACTAATAAGGTTGGGAGGAGGTTGGGTGTCAATGCGGGGCGCTGGTGGTTCTGCGACTAGGATGCCCTCGCACTCACTAATAAGGGTGTCTATTCTGTCAAGGACACATTTGCTAGCTGCATGTTTGTGGGATTTCCTTGCCTTTTTCCTCTTGCCTACCCCGTTGTTATTACTGCTTCCTGCCTCTGTACCCTCCATGACTTTCCGTTTGCCCATAATTTAACCAGGTAAGAAGGATAGATTAGTTTGCATATGAAAGCCCAAGCAACAATTAGTTATAAGAGTCACTGGGCCATATTATCAAGAACGGCGCAAACATTATCCCCGCTTTAGAGGCAGAAAACTGCCACTAAAGTGGCGATAAGGGGCTTGATAATATGCCCTAGAGAATTCCAATAGAAGTCCAGGTTTGATGTCCTTGACACCAGAACCTGGGCTTCTATTGGATAATGTTTGCGCCGTTCTTGATAATATTGCCCACAGTTGCTAATTAACATAGTGGGCTAGTGAGTCTTACAAGCAGGGTAGACTGTACAAATGAGTTGGGTTTTTGCAGTTTCTGTCGCTCAACACAGTTCATCCACAGGCACAACAGAAGTTAGCACAGTACCTTATCAAGTCAGGTTGCTGGGAGGCTGCAGCAAGCAGAGGCACAAACCAGAGGTGAGATGAAAGGGGGGTGGCCCTGCCCTGCCTCTTCCTGGCAATGACGGGCAAGGACGGGCCCACCCTTGGCCCGGGCTTTGCCCGGCATGGACCGCACTGCGATGGGTGTAGGCGCTTTTTGAAGCGCGACGGCAGCAGGGTCCTCCCTCCTGGGAGCAAGGTACCCTGGGGCTTGAAGTCCCCCTAGGCGATGGTGTTTGTGGTAGCAGTTGGCAGTGCATCCCATGCTGCAGTGGATGTAGGCACTTTTTGAAGCGCGACTGCAGCAGGCTCCTCCCTCCTGGGAGCAAGGTACCCTGGGGCTTGAAGTCCCCCTAGGCGACAGTGTTTGTAGAAGCAGTTGGCAACACGTCCTGCGCTGCGGTGGATGTAGGCACTTTTTGAAGCACGACGGCAGCAGGCTCCTCCCTCCTGGGAGGAAGGTACCCTGGGGTTTGAAGTCCCCCTAAGGCAACGATGTTTGTGGCAGCAGTTGGCAGCGTGTCCCCTATGCAGGATCTTCAACTGAACTAGGCGGAGTCTGGAAGAGATTGCAACTTTTCTCGGGGATGCCAATGCCTCCTGCCACCCCTCCTAGTCAAGCTCCAATCTGTCTCTTTCCTACCGCCCCCTGGTCAGAACGAGAGAATCAGAAGTGTTATTTATTAGTTTCTTGTATGTGAGGGAGATCCCTTTTGTGGGCATGTAGCCGTCCAACAACCTGCCTTCCAGCGGCGACAACTCTGGGGGATATTCCCCTTTGGACAGGTTCGATATTAGTGCATGCCGTACCTGTAAATACTGGAAGTACTCTGAATTCGCTAAGTCATATTCTTTTTGCAGGGCGGCAAATGACACCATCTCCCCCTTCTGTCACATATCTCCAATCCTTGAGATCCCGATCAGATCCCAGTTTTTAAACCCTTTTGAGGTCCGCAGAGTTCCCAGTTGCTCGGCATCCCACAATGGAGTGGCCTGCGTGAGCCTCCGGTCCCACCCCAGACACTTGTGCACTGCCTTCCAGACGTGTACAGTGTGTTGGGTAGGCCCAGTGAGTGGGAGCCTTTTAGCATAGGAGTAGATGGCCCTATTGAAATTACCCCCGGGAAGTTGCCATTTGTCCATCCTATATCCAGGGTCATCCCAGCACCGATATGTGCAGGGATTGATTGCAGCCAGTTGGGCAGCCCAGTCATATTTGTTTATGTCCAGGAGAGCTATCCCCCATCATACCATGACAATACCAGCTTTGGTAAGGCTATGCGTGGCCTGCCCTCCCAGAGCAGTTCTCACAGGAGGCTTTCAATATTTTTTAAATATCACGCTGGGACAGGGTCCGGGTGATTCTGTAAGGCGTACAGGAAGCGGGGCAAGGCCATCATTTTAAAAAGCGCTGCTCGTCCCAGTAGAGATAGCGGGAGCGTCCTCCAATGTGCGATGTCCCGTTTCAACCGCTCTTGCCGCATCTTTGGGTCTGCTGAGATATAATCATCCAGGTACCGGAAACCATCCCAGGCCACCTGGGGTGGGCAGTTCTTTAGTGGGGGCGGGAGGTCCCCGCTGAGGACGTAGATTACCGACTTGGTCCAGTTGATCCTGTAACCAGAGTTCTTCCCGAAATTAGTAAATATATTAATGACATTATGGAGTGAGGCCTTTGGGGAGGCAAGATATAGGAGAATGTCGTCTGCATACAAGGAGATATGGTCTTCCCATGTGTCCGCCCACTTGAGGCCCCGGATTGTCGGATCCTGGCAGACCCATGCTGCTAGAGGCTCGAGGGAGAGCGCAAATAATAGTGGGGACAACGGACAGCGCTGACGTGTCCCACAGACAATTCAAACACTTCCGACTTCTTGTTGTTGACCACTACGTGAGCCAGGGGATCACTATACAGCAGCCGCACCCACCCAATAAACCCGGGTCCGAAACCTAACTTTTTCAGGACTGCGAAGAGATAACCCCATTCGATAGTGTCAAATGCCAGTGTGACATGAAGTGACACCACCACCGCCGCTTCCCGGATCGTGCCGAGCCTGCCCAGCACACCTTGGAGCCGCCGCAAATTCAGGGCTGTATTGCGATGAGGCATAAAGCCCGATTGGTCTGGGTGTACCAGAATTAGGGTTAATCGAGCGGCCAACAGTTTTGCCAAGATCTTGGGTTCTGCATTCAGCAGGAATATAGGTCTGTACGACGAACACCTGTCCCTGGGTTTACCCTCCTTATAGATTGTCACTAGGGTAGCTACCCGCTGGTCATAAGGAAGTCTCCCCTTCTCCATACTCTCTGCAAACATTGCTCACAGGTGTGGGGCAATGGAGTCAGGTTTTAGCTTGTACAGTTCTATCGGAGGCCATTTGGGCCTGTCGCCTTCCCGGACTGGAGGCTCCTTATTGCCTGTGCGATCTCATCAGTCATGAAAGCGCTATTTAAGGACTCCCGTTCCTCGGTTGACAGGGCAGGAAGCTGTATGTCCGCGAGCAGCGCCTCCGAATCCTCTTCCGGCAGATCAGTGCTTGATTGGTATACTCGGTGGCAATGGTCGGCGAACTCATTAGCAATCGCCTGTGGGTCTGTTATGACTCCCCCCTGTACATCAACAAGTTCTGGGACTAGGTGGTTTGCCAGGTCCCTCTTATCAAGCCAGGCAAGTAGTTTACCGGCCTTGTCACCCAGGTCATAGAGCCTGCCATCCTTTTCCATGCCCAGTGTTTTGGCCATATCTGTGGCAAGGGCCCTGTATTCCTCCCTTTTAAGCTTGAGTTCATGCTGTGTGTCTCCTGTGGCCTCTCTGTCCCACTCGTCCTCCAGCCGGAGGATATCTGTTTGCATTTGTACCAGGTCCTTAGACTTTTCTCTCCGGACTCCCGCTATAAGCACAAGAGCCTGCCCCCTCAGTACGGTCTTAAAGGCCTCCCAGAGAGTCTGGTGCGATGTGACCGAGCCTACATTCTCCAGACAGTATCGATCCTTGACCTGAAGGAGAGCCCATCTGACGATGGATTGTGCAAATACCAGGAGTTAATTGGTGCAATTCTACCCACCATTTTTTCATTCAAGACTACTTCCTTCCAGATGGGGGAGTGATCTGATATACCCCTCGCCAAGTGTCACACCTTCCGAATGCAACTAATCTGGACGCCGGCACAAGGAGGTAGTCGATACCGGAGAGACTGTTTTGCGCCCCCGAGTGGAAGGTGTATTGGTGATTAGTGGGGTGAAACGACCTCCAGACATCCGCAAGGCCCATTGCATCAATAATGTCTGGGAGTCATCTTTGTGAGGGTCACGTGGCAGATGGCAGTCTGCTGTTCCTGATACTACTGAATTGAAGTCCCCACCTGCTATGAGTTGGCCCTCTGGGAACGACAACATTATGGCTCCCAAGTCTTTGTAAGTACGGCCTTGAAGGCCCGGTGGGACATATACTGTCATCAGTGTTAATGTTCTTCCCTCCCACTGCCCGGAGACAGCAGCATATCTGCCCAGTTCATCCATCCATGTGTACTGTATTGAGAGTGGAAAAGACTTTTTGAGCATGATGCCCACCCCCCTGGAACCTGAAGTGAAACCCGAGTGTACCATCAGTTTGTACCCCCAACTATTCATGGCCTGGCAGGAATTATCCACAAGATGTGACTTCTGGAGGAACACTATGTCCGGGGAATGCCTTTTAATATGCTGTAAGACAATACAATGCTTCACTTTATCCCCCAGACCATTGACATTCCAGCTCAGCAGCCTTAGGCCTTGATACCAAGGCGTGGGCATCTGCGTACCTGTGGACCAGTAGTTCCCCCCCCCCATCTCTGAATATTCAATGCCTTCATCTCTGAACATCTATAAACCAACAACACCCCCCCAACTCAACTCCCCCCTCCCTGCTTCCCTGCACTCTGGGCTGCAAACTGCCCAGCAAACAAACCATGCAGAGTGCCTGTCGCCCATACATTTAACTAAAAGAAGTAAACTGTGGGGGTAGAGGTTCCGCCACCCTGATCCCCTTAGGAGCAGTCATCCATATTCACCCGGTGAAGGGTAGCACATCTAAAATGGGAAACAGACGGATAATATGTGCCGCGGCTTAGTGCTAGTATGAGAGAAACATCCTCCCCATACACCCTCCATCTACGGCTTGCATACGGTTAGGCTAGATAGCCCCATCAAAAGGCTCCCGCATCCCAGAGTTGGATGAGCGAGAAACTTAGCCCTGGACGTCAGTCATCTGGCATTATGTTCTTTCGCACCTCTCCAGCCCTCCAACCAGTCTGCAGCCTCCTCAGGACATTCAAAAAACCATGCCCTACCCTCTGCCTCAACTCTCAACCTGGCAGGGAAAAGCATGGCATACTTCACCCCTTTGTTACGTAGCTCTCTCGTCACCTCACGGAATGACCTCCGTTGTTTTTGCACTCGTAGGGTGAAGTCTGGGAAAAGGGAAACCTCTGTGTTCTGATAGCGGAGAGGTGGAGCGACCCTGGAAGTTTGGAGTTTGACGTCTCTGTCTCTAAAGTTGAGCAATCTGGCCAGTATGGGGCGCGAAGGCGCACCCGGTCGCGGTCGACCACCCGGTACTCTGTGTGCTCTTTCCACCACGAAGAACATGGAGAGGCCCTTGGGCTGCAAGTGATTAAGAACAAGGTCCTATACGAAGAGGTCCGCTGCCGGCCCCTCTGCCTTCTCGGGCACCCCAATTATGCGGATGTTGTTTCTCCGGGAGCATCCTTCGTAGTCATCGAGTTTATCTTCAGCATCTTTCCAAAAATCTTGAACTTCCTTGACATCCTGCTGCAATTGCGCGGTGTCTTCCTGGAGGCTAGAGGTGACAATCTCCATTTGTTTAACTTTCTCGATGATTTTCAACATATACGCTCTGATAAGAGTTACATCGGTGGAGATTGTATCCATTCACTGTTCAAGAGATGCACGGACCCCCGAGATAGCCTCTATTACGTCCAGTATGGTCAATTCGGGGTGTTCAGTTTCAGGCCCTGCTGCCACACTGCTCCTAGGGTGGGACTCAGTGATTGCAGGATTCGGCAGGGTGAATTTATCCAGCCGCGTCTGTTGGGTCCCCTTAGAGCCCTTGGGGCCCGACATGGCTGCGGTTTCTTTGTCTCTGACTTTTCCGCACCCCAAGGTACCTGTCCACGACGGTGGATTCGCTAGACCAGGGCCCGCCTTAGGGTTCAGAGAGCACGATGCAGCGAGCACCAAGCACCTCCACCCACTCTGCTGGGGACTCAACGGTGCCTCACACAAAAGTCCCTCTTACTGCACCCACCGAGATGGCCACTTACATTGCTTCAGGTCTCCAAGCCCCACCAGCAGCCCAGCAGAGTGACAGCATAGAAGGTTGTTAGCTTAATGTACCTGGCAGTGGCGGGCAGAATGGGAATCGGGAGTAGGACCCACAAGTCTCTAAAGGCCATACAATTCCAGGCCCACTCTCAATGCCGTGGCTGGTGGTCAGACTCCACCCCCAGATCACCGATGTGGCCTGCAAGAACAGCGTTATGCAGCCGTCCCAACAAGCGGCGTCCAAGCTTGTCACGACCACTGGGCCCCCGCCGATCGTTGCTACAGGGGAAGGGCTCCCAGGGCGGCCCCAGGTCAGGTTCCCAGCCTCCGATGATCTCCTTCTTTAGGGCCTCTGCCCAGGTCAGCTGCCCCCACCTCAAATGCCACACCGGGTCCGATTTGGTTTAGCCCCCCGGATGGTTGCCGCACTCACCGTTGTTAGTAGGCCCAGTATAGGGGCATCACGGTAGTCCGAGGGGCTCAGGGTGCCGTACCCCAGCGTGGTGTGCGGGCCCCCTCTGGAGTGTCCACTGCGGGGCCCAGAGCTCCCCGCGGTCCGCTGGCCATACCCTCCACTGGAAGCCGAATGCCCCCGAGGCTAGAGCGGGCCGATGGTGTCGCCTGCAGTTGCAGGCAGCGCCCCGCTCCCCGCTCCAAGGCACTATTTATGCCGGGCGCCCCAGGTGCCGCTTCACGGACGCCGAGCCGGTCCACCAGCACAGGCCAGCAGCCTCGGCCTTGCGTCGAGCAAATACTGCGTCGGGTCGTCGCCACGCCCCCTCCTTCTCCATGGCAGGCCCCGGCTGCCGTCTCCACTCAGGCCCCATGGTGGCGCAACTGCTGCTGAGCTTTGGGGGGGCTGCCAATGCCGAAAATTGTCTCCGCGGCCTCGTTGAAGATCTTCGCTGTACCCACAGCACACGGGAATCGGATGAGTTTAGCGGATATTTAAGGAAAATCGAGGTATTTGCAGAGCTCGTCTACAGCGCGGCCATCAAGTTCCGTGACGTAGCCACGCCCCTCTACCACATTCCTAATTCTTTCATAAACCCGAAGGCCTGCCATAATGCAGTAACACCCACACAAGATCTCTATGACAAGTTAGCCAACCATTTTATCCAGAAGATTGAGAATATCTACGACAATATCACCAAAGATTGGGACCCTCAGAAAGATATCATTACCCTCTACTCCTCACACTCTCTCACTGCATATTCCTTGAACTGCTCTCCCTCACTTACAACTGATACTGTGGAGTCGCTAATGAAACCAATCAAATCAGGTTCCCCACAGGACATCTTACCTGCTAAAGTATCCCCGCTACTTCATAAACAGTTGGCACCCGCGATCTATTCTATTCTCAACTCCTCCCTGAACAAGGGCAATCTACCTTCTGAATGTAAGGCTGCCCAAGTAATTCCCATTAGAAAGAAACCTAATGCCCCTGGGTTTCTGGATACACAATCAATTGGGCGAAGTCGATCATGTACATCCTTCACGGTCCCCCCCTGCGCCTGCCCAGGGGAGTAACAATACAACTTGGAAAAGATGGGTTTAAATACCTGGGCATTAACATCACTCCAGATCACGCTCAATTCTATGACCGCAACCTCATACTCCCTCTTAGGAGACTTAAGAGCGACGTAAAACACTGGCATTCACTGCCCCTGACCCAGTTGGGCCGAGCGGCCCTGTTCAAAATGATGGCCCTCCCCAGGTTTTTATACATCCTCCAAAACACACCAACCCCAGTCCCCAACTCCTATTTCGAATCCATCGAGGCAGAGGGGAGCCTCCTCCTCTGGGACGGAAGGCCCCATCACATAGCAATGTCCAAACTAACTAGGGGATGGTATGATGGCGGAATTGCCCTGCCCAATGTGCAATTGGGCCTCTCAACTTACAGTAGTGAATCAGTGGCTCCACGCCCGCAGGAGGAACCAGCCCTACGAATGGACAGACACGCCCTAGGCACAGACGGACTATTGGGTTCACTCTATAACAAGGCCTAGATATGCACATTACTCGGCCCCACTGCACACACAGTACACACATGGTTCAAAGCACAACGAGCGCTCGGCTGGGAGGGAAGACTCACCCAGCACACGCCACTCTAGGACTCCCCAAAATTGGGTATGCTTCGCAATAGTAAAGGTTTTGCTCGTTGAGACCTTATTGGAATCTCCAGAGTGGGAGAGCTGTGGAAAAAGAGAGAGATTTATGACATTTGCCCAGCTACGCACAACATATCAGATGGCTGAGTGGTTGCGATATCTACAAATCAAGCACGCACTCACCAAAGCCATACCCCTAAGTGACGATCACCCCGAATCATCTCCACTTGAAGATCGCCTCTAAACGGACCACCTCACTAAAAAAGCGATCTCTCTTACATACCGTAAACTGGTGAATAATCAGACAGATCCCACACACACCTTGAGAGAGAAGTGGTGGGTAGAAGTGGGGAACATGGACGATCAGGACTGGCAGGAGGCCTTGGCATCCCCACGGGAGGTGGCAATCCCGTCCCAACTACAACTCGTGCAACTGAAAATATTGCACAGATCATATTACACGAGGACGACGCTTCAAAGATCAGATAGGCTGAGACACCTTTATGTTTAAGGGGCTGCGGGCTACTGGGTACATTTTTCCACATGTTGTGGGACTATCCCAACATAGCACAATACTGGGAAACAGTCATGGCTAATATCACAAGAGCCAGCTACCACAGGAACATATGGGCAACTTGGAAGCGATATTTGTGAATTTGTTGTCTGGAAAGTTGGGAAGTAAACCAAATCTGTAATCTGTACCACTCAATAATACCTTGTAAACAGTACAAAGTGAGATTTGCAAATGTCATCTGATGTCAGCAAGTTTGTTGAGATATTTCAATAAAAAGTTAAAAAAAAGAAAAGCCTAATGCCCCTCAGGAAGACTTGTCAAACTACTGTCCTATTTCCCTGTTACACTACCTGAGCAAACTTCTGGAAAAACATATTAATAAATATCTCTCAGAGTATCTTGAAGTAACAGGAGGCCTTGACCCCTCGCATTCTGGGTTCCGTCCCAGATTTAGTACGGAGTCAGCACGAATTGCAGTCACAGACAACCTCAGGCACTCCCTGGACAATGGACAGGTAGCACTATTGGTGCTAATGGATCTGTCAGCAGCGTTTGACACGATATGCCATTCCGTCCCACTGAACAGACTAGGAAAGTTGGAATCCATAGCCTTGCCTTTCAGTGGTTGTCAAGCTTCTTAACCCACCACACCCAAACTGTCAATCTCGGCGCCTTCCGCTCTCCAACATCGGAGCTGACTAAAGGTGTGCCACAGGGATCCTGCCTTAGTCCCACTCTGTTTAACGTTTATGTGGCTCCCCTTGCAGACCTACTCAGGGAACTGAGCTTCATCCCAATCTCATACGCTGATGATACCCAGCTCCTAATGGCATTTGATAAAAATTCTACCAATACCCAGTCAACCTTCTCTGAAAGCATTATAGCCTTCTCCGATTGGATGAGGAATAATTTCCTTCAGCTAAATGCTAGCAAGACAGAGATTATGCTTTTTGGCGATGCGCCTCTACTCTGGTCCCCAGATTGGTGGCCCACTGACCTGGGTGTTGCACCGGTACCGAAGGTAGTGGTAAAAAACGTAGGAGTACATCTGGACGCTCACAATGAAGGAGCAAGTTGCAACCACCATGGGTTCCTGCTTCCACACATTAAGTCTCTTGAGAAAGGTCTTCCCTTTTCTACCTATGACAGTTCGAAAAACACTCCTTCAGGCACTAGTAATAAGATGCCTTGACTATTGTAATGCCCTCCTGATCTCATTCAACAAATCCTCTCTTAACAGACTTCAGGTGGTCCAAAACACCGCGGCCCGCCTAGTTTCCAAGGCTCCTGCTAGGACTGCCTCTTTGCCGCTACTCCTTCGACTACACTGGCTTACTATCCGCAAGCGGATCCGTTTCAAGATCTGCTGCATAGTGCACAAGGCATTACATGGCAATGGCCCCAGCTATCTTGCAGACTCCTACGATATCAGCCTCCCAGAACTCCTAGGTCTGGCTCTAAATCGCTCCTCCTGGTACCCCGTGTAAAGAAATCTTGCATAGGTGGGAAAGCCTTCTACCATCTGGCCCCCTCTTACTGGAATCAACTTCCCATACAGCTCCAGAAATGCACCAATTATCTGCAATTCCGTAAGCTCCTAAAAACTGAGCTCTTCTGAATTCCCCTTCATGACTCTCTGTAGCAATCCTACAGCGTGGAGATACCCCTCCGGCGGTGATTCGGGTGCTTAACAAGACAAATAAATAAAAGCTGAGCTCTCTGCTGCCCTGGTTTATCCAGGACAACCTATTTAGTATTTAGCACACTACCAAAGAAGGTCATATCACTGCAGGACTCCACAGAATGTCATTCCACCAATCACAGACCTAAACACAACCACCTACCTTTCCGTATGGAGTGGCATACATGTCCATTCTAGTATCTTCCCGTGTGAAATGTCTCACACAAAACAGGGCCTAGAGAATATCTGGATATCAGTGCTCTGCTATTTAACCCCTTCAGTGCCCGCCCCTTTCCCCGCCCAGTGCCGGCCGTTGCATTAGCGGGCGGGGTCTATGACGAGCTGGACTCGTCATGGGCACAGCGCCACCGCGGCCCATGACGAGTCCAGCTCGTCATGGGCACTGAAGGGGTTAAAGCATTAACATACATCAATATGCAGAATGGCTTTGGTATGTTTTAAAAAAAAAACAGAGTAATATGTGAGGAAACCTGCATCTGCTTTTCAAGACACACTTATTTGTTGACATCTAACACCCCTCCCAACCTTCATCACATGGATCACCACATTGAGCATTGAGGCATATGTATACAGCTATGGCTCTGAATACTATTTAACTACACCACCACCAATATATACAAGCACAGAGTGTTTGCATCCCTCGAAACAAGCTGCAATATAAATGACAGGTTTTAGTCTATAAATGCAAGGAATACAATTATGCTGAGGTTGTTCTTAGATTCTATTTCCCGGGGGTGCTGAATTTAAATTAGATATTCCACTATTAAAGGGGCAATGTAAGTGTTATGTTAAAAATGTGGCTATGTTGCAGTCAAAACTTACCCAGTTGCCCTTTTTATGTGATTTCATGAGCAACACCTAGCATACAGAAGAAAAACTAGAAAAAAAGTGTTATGACATGGCCAGCGCTGGCAGCATCATAGCGCTTCTTTTGCTATGGCGGGTGGAGTTTTTACAACATGAACAGCGGAGGAGATGGCAGGAGGTAGAAAGCACAATGATGGACAGAGGGAGGAGGGCGGAAGGGACCTAGGAACACCACAGACAGCGAGAGAAGGGCAGGAAGAGGGCAAGCAACAGACGAGTGGGAAGGGGTGAGAGGCAGTGGCGGCCGGTGAAATTTGAAAGTGATAGAGCGTAAACGTTGGGCATGGCTTTTATATAGCGAGCGATAGGAACAAGTTTCATGGACAAACCTGGGGTCCAGGGTGGGTTCGTCTCCTGAGAAAGAAATGAAAAAAAGATTGGCAAATGGTGCATTTTGAAGCAAATGAATGTAGCAATAAAGCAAGGCTTATAAAGCAGTGAGAACATATAGTCTTGATATATTACACATATTAAAAACTGCCCAATATCTTACTGTATTAATATATAATCAACAGTTACTGTAATGTGTAAATTGTACAATGTGACAACTTTAGCCCTTTAAAATGTATGCTTGCCCAGTGTCTTGCACTTCTTGCAGCATTAACTCTGGAAAACAATACTCTAACCAGGCTTCGGGAAGCACCCATAGCTGCTGGCTGCAACCAGTCATATAGAAATATATATGCAGACAGGTCATTAAGTGGGATGAGAAAAAAAGCGGGGGATCTCTATAAAGAAACATATCAAATACATTTTGGTTTCTCTCTGAGTTGCAATTGCATCAAGATAAATGACACAACAACTGACATACACCTAAAGCTTGTTAGTACGATTGGCTTTGTTAATGGGTGTTACCTGTTTAAGATAGATGTATGACAACGATTTGTTATAAATAAATACAATTGGAAATGTTCCAGGTCTGAAATTGTGAGTCTGTGAATTAAATAGCATTGAGTCCTGTGGAAGGAGTTTTGGCCTTCAGTTATGCGTGCTTTATGTTAGACATGTCTCCTCTTTTTCACTGCATATCTTGTCCATCTGCACATCTTCAACCACCTCTCTTTCCTCTTCAGAATCCTCTTTTCACTCTCTCCCAAATGCACTTCTTTGTATCTCCCTCACTTCACTGCCCCCAAACATACAATGCACTCTCTCAAATGTACGCACTTTATTTTCTCTTACTTTTGCCTTACAAATATTTTGACATCGGTGTACCCCCTTCACACACATATCCACAGAATTTCAGTTGTAAATGGAATACATAAACATTGTTCTGTGTGCTATGCAGAGAAGCCAACCCACTGACAAGCACTTTGTTTGGCTTCAGCATTTGCGCCGGCGCGCTCAATCAAAGCCCCTCATAAACACCTGGCATTTGCTCAAAGTATGCCCAGAATACAGATAAACAACAACATTTTAAAATAGCTATCTTTTGGGAAATGCAAGATTAAGAACAGCATGTGAAATAAGAGAGGAACTAAATCGCTGAAATGCATTGCCTTAACGTTTTTAACATTCATTGTTTGCAAATCAATCCATGTGTTTGGCATCACTGTTAACTTAGGGGTATAAAGAAAGGGCCAGTTTTAATGTCATACATCAGAGAACTGTCCACTGTAAGCACATATTTCTCGCTTTGCACTTAACTCGGATATATGGATCAACTTTGCAAGGGAAACCATGCTCATTATTTGGATCCATTTTGCGCGGGAGCAAATACAACAGCTGCACTTCTAACGGGGCCAGCGACGTGTACTCAAGGCCAGGGTTGTCACAGTGGGGGAGTTTATCGGGATGAGAGGTCTCAGCACAATATACAGAACAGCAGATTAGCATTCTAACACTTACCATTACTGAGAACAAGGCACCAAATCAGACGTGCTTGCATCCACTCCCACGTATAACGTAAGGGTGAGATCTGTGACTGTGAATTACGGATGTCTGAAACCACGCAGGAATGAAGCATCATTGACCTACAGTGCATACAGTGCATACCACCATAGACCACAATGGTAATGAAGGGCTTTAAAACCGAAAGCCCTGCACCGTGCGTCACAGTTCAGAAATCTGATTTACTGCCTGCTTCAGAGCGAAGCGGGGCAGGCAGCCTGAAACAGGCAGCCATGACTTAAAACATAGATTTGTTTAGAGATACGATTGTCTCTCTAAATAAATCGATCTGTTTATTCAATATGTTTTTATGTAAATGTGTAGGAATTTTAGAGGGGCGCAGCCCCTGAGCCCTAATGAAGAAATCACCCCAGGTGACAGGGATGGAAGAAGCAAAACAATGCAGGGTCGGTAGAAGCAACACAATGCAGGAGTGGGATGGGAAGGTCTGGGCTACAGCAAGAACATGGAAAGGGGAGGGACAAGCAACAGCCATGGGGCAACCAAGAACAATGGACCAAACAATGACAATGGCAATCAACGAAAAGAATAAAATGTATCTTCCAAAGTATGAGCAGTGGAAGCACACACAATCGAACAAGAACGCAGTTCTTGGGCCATGCTCCAGGTGGAAGTGAAGCTGGCACACACTGACCAAAGAGAAGCAGGAAACTGAGAGTGAAGATGAAGCCAACCAATGGTTGCCCCCCTGTAAGCTAACACAATGTCTCACAAGTGACAGAACATGTCATTTATCAGGTTAGAGCTAAAAAGTGATTTTGTCAGGAGTGCACAGAAGAAGAAAGACCTGAGTATTGAATGCAGCAGTCTTGCTATGGACAACATCTTCTGTGAATGGTTACGAACAAGTTATTCGATGTAAAACATGAAATCAACTGCAGCAGCATAAAAACCAGGCTGTGTATAATATGAGTTCCAAAATACAGAGAGCAAAATTATAAGCAGAAAGTTACAGATTCTATCATCTGATAGCAGACTGGCCTATGTGATATGAGCGATACCTCTAAAAAAAACAGGAAAGGGGCAGAGTAGAACATCTGTCACTCAGGCAGAGCCTGTGGGGTGATTGGACCTCTGGATGGATACATCAGATTTAGTAATATGTCAGCAGATATACAAATCAGGCAAATCAGGAAACTTATCCCAGGGCTGGTTCCTTGCTGACCCTCCACTCTAGGAGAGTGGAGGGCCAGCAAAGAAGTCAAGTGGAGTCTAGGCAGTTTCCCAACAGGTGCAAGGCCGCTCTGAAATGGAATAAGTGACTTTCCTGGCTGATCCTAGGTTACTTCTCAAAAGGTGTGGGTCTCTATAATGCCTTGATATTTACAGGTCAGGTGAAACCTAGAAATATTTTGTAAAGGCAGTGCAGAGTACAGTTGGGGGCAGAATCAGTGAAAGGTCGGGCAAAGCGATTTTCCAATCCAGAGGTGTCTCTTAAAGGTCGGTGTCATGGGAAATGATGGAGCCTATCAGAAGTCATAAATCACCTGACAAATAAGTGATTTTGCCTCGCTGCCTCTCAATCAATCTTCAGAAGCTTGCACTTCTTGTCGTTCATAGTGAGGTTCTCAGGTCTTAGGCAGCATGTGCAAAAGCATGGCCTAGATGTTACCACAAATGCATCAGATGCAGTAGCACCAGAACCCAGGAGAAGAGAGGGTCCATTGAACTCCAGATATGGTGTTCTTAACTTCCTAATATGAGAACAGTGGAGCTCCGTTTCTATGCTTGCACTAGGGCCAATAAAAATCTTGCTAATCCACATGCAAGAATACATATCAGAAGTGCCACGTTAATCAATTGGACCCCGTAATTACTATTTTGTCCGGAACGAAAAGTCCCAGCCATCACCAGAAGGAAGTTACGGAAAAATTATGATTTGGTAAACATCTGGACTACTCCAATATTGGCAGAAGCCCAAAGGCAAGGTGTTACTGGAGCAACAAACAAGTGGGAGGATTGGACAACAAGCAGTGGGACAGGAGGGGTGCCAGCAACAAGCAACAGAGGGTGAGGAAAGGTGCAATAGAAAGGCAGACTCACACAACAGCTAGTTTAGAAAGGCTACGAACCCCTGCAATGCCAAGTGAAACAAGCACGCTTGAAATGCGTGCAGCCAGGAAGATCTTTTCTTTATCGATAATACTGATTGTGTAAGAAAGAAATGTCAGCATAGCAGGAAGCTTGTAGCGAGTTGAATCCAGCCCCCTCTGACGTACATTACGTCTGATGAACAATGAAGCAAATTTGCATTTATATAATGGCTTGTACTAAACAGGTTTGCTGCAATCTTCGAAATTATATCATATAAAAAATATACCTGGAGCCGACATAAGGCATGGAAAGGGGATTCTGAGGGAAAACTGCATTAAAAACGGAGGACTGAACAAACAGGAAGTGCCATGCAGCCGAGGTGCACACTGGAGAGCAAGAACACTAGAACGCTGATGTTTATCGGCATCCAGAGAGCAGCTTCACAAAGAAGTTCGGTGGATGAAAAAGAGTACTTAGGCCTTGGGACACTGATAAGATCAAACACACGCAGAACAGGAAATAGTGTGCGACAACCAATAGAAACAGAGGAAAAGTAAGTGACAAGCACACAAACCAAATAAAAAGTGAGGGCAGGTTGTAAGGCCCTTTCAAGATTTGTAATAAACGAAAAAGAGTTCACAAGTTCACCAAATTAAAAGTGGCTCACAACTGCAAATCAGCTCCATTTTGAACTTGTAAATACATACTGTATAGGCGTTTTGCATAGTATGGAAGAGTGCATGCATTTGTGCTTGTTGCAGGCAATGTTTCAGGTAATATTAGGGAAATCAACAATAAAAGCCAGCTCCTCCGGCCATAAAACAGGTCAATTAACAGCCAAAACAAGCATTTGCTATGCAATCTGTCTCGCGTTTGTGAAAGTTAGAGCTCATAGCATTGAAAATTACTATGCTTTTAACTTTTTTTGTATGGAGAACCAGAAAATGGGAAATAGGTTATGAGGGCGGGGAGACAAGAGTAATATACTGGCTGAAAAAAAAGTAACAACATCCTGTAAAAAGCAAACACTCATAGGGAATGCAAGATTAAGTAAAGAATGTGAAATGTAAGCAGGGACATGGTTACCTTGAGGCTTTTACACTTGTAATTCAGAAATCAATTAGTGTTTAAGGACATGACTACAAGACCCGGATGAGACCCATTTGAATGTCCATTGCTTCTATCCTTACAAAACATAAGCAGTATGGCTTAAAAATACCACATCCATGAACACAGAGCCACGGTACTACTCATTGTATAAAGTAAAGTAAGGGACACAGGTGATAAGAATCACATTAAACGTTTTCCACTCTATGCATCTGCCAGGCTTTGCATTACCCCCAGGAATGGTACACTTCCATACCCTGGGAAAACAATGTTGTTCACAGAAAGACAAGAAAGCGAAAGTAGCGCTTCACTGACAAACTCTTTAAAGTGGTGCTAATGTGTGTGGTAGTGAATAAAAACAATCTGGCCACTTTGCGACCACTCTGTCTTGCTTTATTATTTTTTTTCTCGTTTTTTGAACCATTTTTTTCTCTCCATCCCGAGGCTGAACTTGGGAATCAATCAATCAATCAGGTGTTTGTTAAGCGCAACTACTCACCCGGAAGTTGTCTCAAGGCGCTGGGGGAGGGGGGTTTCACAGGTTCCAGTCCATCAAGGAGGGGGTCTGTCGAAGAGCCAGGTTTTGAGGTTTCTTGTGAAGATGGGGAGAGATGTTGTCTGTCTGAGGTGGAGAGGGAGGGCGTTCCAGGCTCTGGCTGCGAGGAAGGAGAAGGAGCGGCCGCCTGATCTGGTCTTTCTGGTGCGGAGGACCACAGCGTAGGAGAGCTGGGCTGATCGTAGGGTCCTTTGGGGTGCTTGGAATTTGAGTCGGCTGTTCAGGTATGCTGGTCTGGTGTCGTGGAGGGCCTTGTGAGCGTGGGTGAGCATCTTGAAGGTGACTCTAGCTTCGATGGGGAGCCAGTGGAGTGTGCGCAGGTGCTGGGAGATGTGGCAGTGTCTTAGCAGTTTGAGGACAAGTCTTGCGGTGGCGTTTTGGATGTTCTGTGGTTTGCGGGTGAGGGAATAGAGAAATGTCAGACAAAGACGACAATTGCAGCCAAACTGTTTCTTTCTTTTTTGGATCCATTTAACAGGGGAACAAATGAAGGAAAGGAGAGGAAGGAGAGGGTAAGACCTGTTTGTGGAAGTCAAGGTTTTTAGCAAGTGAGGAGCAGCGAGACAGAGACAGAAAGAGAGGGAAGAAGAGGAAGAAAGAGAGAGAGCTGGGGGGTGGAGGGCAGCTGTCAGTGGCAGAACAGGAGAAGTTACTGTAGGTGGTCGGTGTGAAATGTGTGTGGTGATGGGAGGGAGGTGGGGTTCATCATATTGAGAAGGGGGCCCCTATACCGTGGTGAGGCAAACAAATCCATGCGATCAGTTGGATGTATTGGGAGTGGACTGAAGATGAGCCGAGGAGCAAACCTAATGCCATCAGCTAAGCACAGAATCACATTACCATCCAAAACATGAAGCGAAGAATCCGTGAAGCAGGTGCCATGTTGGTACATGAGCCGAGGAGCAAACCCACTGGCGTCAGCTAAGCGCAGAATCACGTTACGGTCCAAAACAAGAAGCGTGGCATCCGTGAAGCTGGCGCCGTGCTGATACATGAGCCGAGGGAAAGGAACAAAACAATACGTGCGCAGGACGGAACTCACAGAAATAAAAGGGTAGGACCACACATAAGAGGTGCAGCTGGCTGGGAGGGTCCAAACCACCAAAAGGCAGGACTAATTAAGCATATCCACCAAACAAAAGCAGGCATTTAGGAAGGATGATAACAGGAGCCAATAGAAAAGATGGGCAGTGCTTTAAGCACATATTCTGGATACAGCATGCCTCGCAGGGCAATGCATGCGCTGCCTAGGCTCAACCTAAAAACAGTCCACATTATGACCCGTTAGACCAACCCTTCCGGCAATGCCATGTTGCCATACAGGCCAGACCAATCATTCAATCAATCAATCAATCACTTTAACCTTTGTTTTTTCAGTGAATTTCTGTGTTTTTGTATCATATTCAAAGTTGAGCATATCCTCAAGCCTCTCGTACAACCTGCTCCCAACTCCCTGTAGGCACCTAACACTTCGCTGCACATGGCCTGTAACTGTTCCCTTAAATGGTTTGGACCAACACCCAACCCAGTGCAGGCAGTCAACACCTAAGGCCTGCGCAATGGAATGACATTTGGCAACGCTGAACTGTCAAAATTCACCTCTGAAAACTTTGGGATGCAATAATGACGACAAGACTCAAGATTCTGATTCCTGAGCAAACATGTCTTTGTGCAGGGGTCGAAAAAAGATCCCAACCGTAATGAGGGCTTTGGATGCCTACTTCCTCATCAAATGACCCAGGACCTAGAATCAGTAGTGCATGATGTTGGTTTCCTGGGGTTTAACCTGGGCACATGGGCGTAAATACTCTGCAACAAAATTAGACAATTTTATTTGAAGTCTTACTTTATTCATGACTTATCAGTTATAGTCTTTGATACTCAAAGTATTTTATGTAGGCAAAAGAGATAGTCCTACGTAGACAATGGTATTTTGTGAGTTTTCAGATTGGCAAACTACTTAATTAGCTGAGCAATAGTTAACATCCATTTTACTAATCAAAAATAGGAAGTCAGGTCTTAGTGCTAAACTTAGTAATACTTCATAATATGAACATCCTAGGTTTGATAATGCTCATGTGGAGTGTGCTCAACCCTAATTGATGCTCTGCCACACATACCCACTGAAATATAAAGAGGAACCTCTAAATTTAGGCTCTATTAGGTATCTCAGAAGTCTTTTAAGAAATAAAATTTCCATTTACGTATGAAAGTGGGCCTTTCCTTAATATGCAATGTCACAGTGCAGCCTACTGCATCAGCTGCAGTCATTACTTAACTGCATGAATGCTGGCCACTCTTCATCCTCACACACGGTGAGCCCTCCCCCATCCATGAACATGCAGGGCACGCCCTCCTTCGGCAGCTCCATAGACCCACTGCCTTACGCACCCAGACCATGCCATCTGTCTAGAACAGCTACAAGAATTTCTGCTAAGTAAATTTGACTTTGCTTAGCAGCAATATTTTTACCGCTGACTATCGCCGAAATTCATCGCCATGTAAACGACGTATTTACAATACGTTGCTACATGGCCATAGTAGCGGTTAGCTGCAGCAAAAACTGCCGCTAACATTAGCAGCAAGGCAATCAAAAATTTGATGTTAGCGAGAGAAAAGTGCCGAAA
Source organism: Triturus cristatus (assembly GCF_964204655.1). Taxonomy (NCBI): domain Eukaryota; kingdom Metazoa; phylum Chordata; class Amphibia; order Caudata; family Salamandridae; genus Triturus; species Triturus cristatus. The sequence goes on from NC_140581.1 coordinate 850,093,953, forward strand.
GACCAATTAGCTGCAAAAAAATCCACGTTAGTCAGCCCAAAGTCACTTTACAATCTCTAGAGGCAAATATAGCCTATATATCCACCTCTAATGAAAAAAAAATAATTATGGAATGCAAAATGGAGCAGCCAGGGCCAAGTGCAGCACAGGCCAACAACCACCCCAACCTCCCCAACAGCCAGAATGCTCAGCCAGAGTCCCAAGGGAAGAGGAAATGCAGAATCAAGACCTCATATATGAAAATTGGTGCATCGCTGGGGAAAAACAGTGCAGCACTTTTCAAAGCTCCATCCTTGCGACACCATGGCACCGATGCCTGGAAGCGCGGACAGTCCCCGTAGCCCAGAGGCTCCACTGGGCATGAGTCTGAGACCCGGAGTGGAAGGCGTTGGTGCTGTGGAGTTTCTGCGGCCTGACGGTGGAGGCGGTACACGTTGGGTGCCAGCCTGTGGGCCGTGGCAGTAGACATTGAGTCGTCGGCTAACTTCCTTACCTGATGGCGTAGTCTGGCAGGTAGCATGGAGACACGGTGCTGACCTATGTGAGAAGACCGGCTGGTGCCCCTTGGAGCTGTGATCGGTAGAGCGCTCCTGTGCACCGACATGGAGAGGTCTGCATTACAAAACACGCGCCACCACTACACCGGGGTGCATGGAAGAGAATGTCAATGGGGGCCAGCTCCTCTCTGCATCACAGGTTGTATGATGTTGCACTGGCTGGACGCTGTGGAGGGTATGGCCCCTGAGCTGTGCTGTACTTGTGTGGCTGGAGCACCGCAACTTCATGCCTAAGAGGGCCCTGTTGCATCACCTGCATCGAGAGGTTCCCTACAGGACCTGGTGGCAACTGCTGTACCTAGGATTGTGAAATCCACCCTGGCTGAGGCTCCTGCTGGCTGATTCACAGATTTTGAGAGAGCGCAGCAGACTGATCCCCAGTGTGCATGTCCAGGTGAGGAGAAGGTGGGAAGGGGAGCGGAGGAGGCCTGGGGGTCTACTCAGGCCCAGGCCTAGCACCTGTGGGTGGCACACACAGTGCCCTGAGCAATACCTGTGCTGCAGTGGACCTATATTGCCAAGGGCACTGCACAAGACTGGTGGGGGACTCCACTAACTGGCTCTAGTCGCTGATTAGGGTCACTGGGTTGTTCAGGCATTAGCCCTTGGGTGCGCTGCCTGATCTGCCCTCACTCACTGGGGCACTGGGGAATACGGAATCTGGTTTCTATTGTTAGCTCGGAGGAGGCGACCGGGTGGTGCTGCCTTTCCTCGCCCCCTCGTAGTGAGATCTTAGGTGTACGGGGGATTTCCAACTGTGCCGCCCGAACTAAGATTCCTGGCTAGCAGACACCTGACTGGAGGAGAAGGGCTAACTGGCCACACTGTAATGCACTATATGTCATATACATAGTGCCTGGGTTTCTTGCGCAATGATATCCTGCCTGCAGATGGGAACGGCGTTGACATTTGGCTGCTCCTCCGTGTAGGTAAACCGAGCACCTGGAGTTCGCTGTCCGGCGGGGCAGGTGATAGAGGACACCCTGGATTCCAAAGTAGACTCCTTACATGCAGCGGGTACCTCCCTAAAACAAATGCACACTTCCTTTGAGGGCCACATAGACAAATTCACAGTCAATTTCACCCTGGAGCACGCAGATCATCACAAGCTGACTTACAAGGTACACGACATTGAGCAAAAACTGCCGAAAGTGTCTCCGATTACCCTGAGTGCAGCGTTGGAGGTGCAGCGGCTAATGGCATGTGTGAAGTCACTGGAAAGAACAGAGGAGAATCGCTCCCAGCGTAACAAGTTGATGGATTGGGTCTGCCCGAGGGAGCAGAAGGGGCTGATGCAGTGGCATATACTGAGACATGGTTGCGTGACCTACTGTCAGCTGGTGCACTCTCCCTATTCCTTGTTGTGGAACGGGCCCATCAAGTGTCGGTGAGCCATCTGCTGCCGGGAATAGGTCTTGGACACTAACTCTTCCACCTCCTACAGGGATCGTGTCGCTGTCCTGAGGGAGGTACGTAAGCTGGGGGAGGTGAAAGTGGATAACGCCCCAGTCATTTTCTTCCCTGACTACACCACAGGGGTGCAGAGGCAGAGGGGCTCATCTCTAGTTGTTAAGCGATGCCTCCGAGAGTTGGGCATCAAATACTCCCTCTTCTATGAATAAAGGCTGTGAGTGATCTCAGATGTTTTTGCACTTCTTTCATAGATGTGTCCCCCTAGGCATAGCTTTAGATCCGTTCTGTCTTTCTTTGAAATATTTAAGGCGACTCGTAATAGTTATATTTCAGTTCATGTATTTTATTCATACATTGTGAAAATTCATGTTAAGTTGATCATTCTTATATATGGACTATTTATTCCAATGCATTTCGGGTATGACTACCCTTCGTCAGGGATTAGTCCTGCAGTCAGAATATAAGTATCATAAACAACTGTGCACAATATTGTATGAGGTTATATCACTTTTTTTGTTAATGTACTTGTCAGGTAAACGGGTTAGATCTGTGTTTGCGTACATTCATTATCAGATTATGAGGAAAGTAGCCTTAGAAGTAACGACTATCGCGAATTGTTAAGATCGCAAGTTATATCTGATTTTATTCACCGTTCAATGTGAGAAAAACATTATCATATTATGGTGCGCGGTGTGAAAGGTGTAGTGAAAAACTTACGAACAGTGTGGATAGATTAAGTAGATTTGGTAAATGGTGCTTAGCGTCCACCTGTGTGACTTATGTGCCTGGTGGTTTTTTGTTACGTTGCATGGTTTGGGAGTTAGTTGCCAGTACGTGATGAAAAGAAACTTAAATAGCTGTGAGGTGGGGCGATGAGGTGAAATGGGTTATCGTTGAGGTAACTCGTAACGTGACCATTCTAAAACCACAAGGGCTAGTTATGCGAGTATTGCGTAAAAACAACTAACGCATAGGATTCGTGTCGTTACATACCCAGAGTCTTTTCAGTGCTCCTTATTGGAGAATTTTCTTTGCCGATATGTGCTATACGTGCTATATGCTATGAGGTGAAACGGGTTATCGTTAAGGTATTCGTAACGTGACCATTCTAAAACCACAAGTGCTAGCTATGCGAGCATTGTGCATTAAACAAGTAGCGCATAAAATTCATGTGATAACATAACCTCAGTCTTTTCAGTGCTCCTTGTTGGAGACTTTTCATTGCCGATAAGTGCTGTGCCGTTCAGAGAGCGTCTTTATATTTTTCATTCATTCGTGTTAATGACATAGTGAAAGGACTAGGGTGTATTGACATTGGAGGCCATCTTGAAGTGTGAATGTAGTTATTGGTATTGGGGGCCATCTTTGAGTGTGTTTACGTGCCAAATCAATGTGATACAAGTGAAATACAAATGGAAACAGTGCGGTAAAAATGAGAAACAGTAATAAAATATTGTGATTCAAAGGTAACAAACAAATTCAATGCGTTTATTTATCCCTTGTGGATATGCGCTGTCCAGTTTTCTGATCCAAAAGTTTTCTCGCTGTAGTAAGAATTTTCTGTTGTCTCGTCCTTCTGTTTTTTGTACCACTTCGAGGATTAAGAATCGTAGTTGACTAATGTTGTGATTATTTTCATGGAAATGTTGTGCCACGGTTGATTTAAATTGTTTGGTACGTATGTTGGATTTGTGTTCATTGATTCTTGTCTTTATTTTTCTTTCTGTTTTTCCCACGTTTTGAATGAAAACGCCGCCCCAGGAGCACGCAACAAAAGGTATAAATAAACGAAACCAAAGAAAAATCAACGAAACATACCAGGTTGTAGCGCGTATTCATATTCATTGATCTCAGATGTTGACATTCAAATTGTTACATGGCCACGTAAAGCCACTTTACATAGCTTTTCATGTCCTTGTAAATATGTGCCCCTTTTACAAATTAAATAGTGTGAAAGGGGCATTCAATGGGTGTTGCTGTGGTAGTTCCCACGTTAAAACCAATGGAATCTGAAGCATTCCCAGGTATACGAGAAACCGTAAACCTTCGGAATGCATCAGAATCTAACACCACCCCAAGGGTGGCGTTTGCGAGGCACTATGAGGATAAATGTTTTCATTTTTCCTCTTTTTTCACTTTTTCTTTGCATGCAGCATTCTGCATACATAGAGAAATAGGAAATACCCTGGATTGATAGATTTTGTGCAGGTAGGTGTCCCTTCATGCACAACATCAATCAACTCTGCAACACAGTCACCATTGCACCATGGTGCAAGGGTGCCTGCGTTGGCGCATGGCAGCCAGTGTACACCAACACAGTGGAAAAAGACAGGGGGGCTTATTCATGAGCCTCCCTGTGACAGTTTAACGCCACTGGTGCGTCATTTTCTTGATGTAATTGAAGCGTGAATTTTGCACCTCGTTGCGCTGTATTTACAAAGTGACACATCTGGGCAAATGCGTGTCCTTGTAAAGCCCTGCGCCAAATTATACCTGCATCAGGTATGATGTATCCAGGGTGACCTTATGTTTTGGCGCAGGGCAGCGCAGCAATATTCCTTGGAGCGCTGTCCAGCACCCAAACATCTTATATGTGGCCCCAAGTGTTTGCACCAATTTTAAGACCAGCTATTTTCTGGCATTAAAAAAGTGCATCTAATTGGACCTAGCTGCAGTTCTTTTGGTTTTGCGACATACAAGGAAATCCTTGTAAATATTGCGTTGTGTGTTTTGCTGAAATTTTTAAGTGGGAACGCCTCTCATTTTCGCTAAGTCACGCTAACAGAAGTGCCGATGTGAAAAACTCACGTTTATGCTAGAAAATTGCTGCTAGCTGGAGTTAGCAGCAAATTGTAAATACAGCGTTAAAAAAAACTCGCCGTAACGTCAAATAATTGATACTACGGCGGCGTTAAGTTCTTGTAATGTGCCCATATACTTCTCCTCAGGATCAGCTTCAACTAGGACCACTTTGATAAAGACTTGGCTCTAGGGTTGGGGGCAGGAGGGCCAGCCTCCTGGCCCAATCCAGAGCTTTTTGTGAGTAGCAGAGTGTGCATTTCTTTTTTTAAATAGTTCAATTGTGGCTGTGTACTCGCACACTCTACTGAACCATCACACTTGCATGATAATAAACAGTAATGACTCAGGCTCCTTAATGTTGCTTATTTGTATAGATGTGAAATTCAGAAGCAAGAAATGCTACTGTCCCCTGCCCATCCACAAGACATCAGCAGGGTATCCTGTGATACTCTGACTACAACAAAAGACAGAGAATGAGACTCAGATTTTAAGAAGAATCAGGCAGTGAAGTTAAAAACACAAATTGACATTGATTTTGCGTTTCCAAGAAAAGTGAAAATGATATGCATACATAGAGTATATATTTCAGTGCCATTTTGTTTTATTTTCTTCCTAGTGTGGGGTGATTCCTTGCAGCACTGAATACAAAATGTTGCCATTTGGCAGTTAATTAATTAAATAACATTTGCTGGATTATTTTACTTAATTCGTATGTTACGCATGAGTAAACAGACGGGTATGTGTGCCATTTTTCTGGCTTCTGCCTAAGTCATGTGTAACCTACAGGACACTGTCTTGAACTGTTTTGAACACCAGCATAGACTTCTCAGCCCTTTCATCCTTCTCAGACTGATAAGAAACTGACGATTGACCTATAGGAACTCTTCCTATTTACAATGCTATAGAAATGTCATTGTCATTGCATTTATATATTGCTTACTACCCCATACGAGGTGCTTGTGCGCTTTTTGGCGAGTAGCATGCTACCTAAAGGTGGATTAGTGGTGAATTAGTAGAGGGAAATATAAATTGTTATTGGGAGTGTTGGGAGTGGCAGATCTGTTAGTTGGATGAATAGAGAAGGGAAGAGTTTAGAAAGGATTATTTGGTAGATCATAGTAGTAATGAGAGGTTTCAGAGGAGACAGAGGTGGAGGTAGGGGATATTTTGGAAGAGGATTAGGATGAGTCATAGAGTGGTGGGTTGGTGAGGTTTGAAGAGATTAGTTAACTTTTTTTCCTTTTTAGGTCGAGCCTGGGCAGTGCATGTGCTTTTGGTTGGTTAGTTGGTCTGGTTTTTAAAATTCCTTTTCGCTGGTTGGTTAATATTGTGCATCTATCCCTCCTTTTGGTGCTTGGTTCCCTCCCAACGGACATCACCAATTGATTATTTTGGTTGGTCAGCTCTGACCATCTCTTGACTCCTCCCTTGCAAACCCTCCCCCCTCCCGTCACTCAAATTCAGCATTCATCCATGTCGTTATCTGGAGAGGGAACATTTAGGCCCTTTTCTACAGGCCACTGGCCTTTTGCTGAAGAACGTCATGGGATTCCGGAGGTAAGATCAAGATTAAACAAGCATTACAATGTAATAGGTCTCGCATTTATAGGTCGTGCATTACTGAAAGTTTGACTTACTGGCGTTGCAAATAATAATGCAGTGCCAATAGCTCAAGCTTTCAGTAATGCGAGACCTATTGCATTGCAAATGCTTGTTTTCTCTGCAGTTGGAGGAAAATATAAAAAATATGTAGATACATAGGAATAATACAGACATAGAGATTTTAGCATCATACACATGGATATGACCAAGAGATATTCCATTGTACAGCAGAAACTCCCATATGTGCATGCATGGATAAATATTTGCAAACTCAGTCTTTCCATTTTTGCTGTAAATTAAGTTTTTTAAATTTTATTTATTATGCTTCTAAAATTTATATTCGTCCCCCATTATTTTAGTTCCGAAATAAAATGCAGAAATACATGATATCATGCTCCATAAAGGCAAGTTTGTATATATTAATTAGGTAATGTGTGAATGTCAAGTTTGGTAAAATGTGATGGTTCTGAGTAGCTGCTTACATCCTGAAGGTCAAAGGGCAGGTATTACCCACTAGCTCTGAAGGTAGAAGGACCACAGAGAAAACAATGCCTTGCAGGTGGATGTCCCACATTACTTCAGGCAATAGGATGGTTGTGTTGCAAAGGGACACGGTTGCATTGCCCTTATTCTATATATCAAGTGTGGAATACGTGACCATGACATTTAACTATAAGCCAGTGATTTGTAAATGTCACGAGAACTCCATAGGTCTATGTTATGTATTTTTATAGCCAGGTTTGTTTAAGAGGAAGCTGTGTTTTGAAAACAGTACTACAATGCACTGCTGTAGACTGGAGTATACTGGATTACCCTACTTTCTGGCCTTATTATTGGGTGATACTGTAATATCCACAGATAATGGTAAATAGGTAATTCAACAGTATGAAATTATTTCCGGGAAATATAGGTTTTGAAACCACTGCTTCATGCACATTCTACTTATGATTCTAAACCTAAAAGCATTGCCTTTTTACAGTATATGGTTACTTGTGGTGACATAGCACCCCCTAACTCCACAGCCCATACACCTGCTCTGTAGCCAAAACAATCTTGCTTGCAGTAATCTCCATGCATGGCTACGCTTAGTGGGCTTTGGGCACTGGGCAAAGGGCATGACTGGGGCCCTTGCCCTATAAACAGAATCCTGCACCTAGTGCCCAAATGGATACCTCCTGCAGCTGTACTCAGAGGGCGTTACGCATGGGACATGGTCTGCTCCCGTGTCCTATTACCAGTTCCTCTGCACATAGTACAAATTTGGTACTGGGCATCGCCAATGTTCCTATCAATTAGGCCAAACATTACTATAAATCTGCAACTTTCACTTCGTAAACTTGTAACAATTTGCCTAATGCTGTCAATATTTTTGTGGTTGGCCCAGCACCAAAATTCTAATACAGATATTGCAAGGATGCAGACATGCGTAAAAGCTTTGTGCTGGAGAAACAATGGGTAAATAGATGCCCAAATCTTACTTGCCCTCTCATAAATTATGGAATTGCGAAATGCTTTTAATAAACTTTGTCAGCAATTGTTCTCTAAACCCATATTCCCAAAACCTTTTCGAACCCTGACCACCTTTCCAGGGTGACCAACTTCCTCACCACCTGACTGTGCTGGCCTTAAGGCAGGCGGCCTCTGACTTTAAGTGAAGCATCCTGTGGCCTGCACTCTTGTTTGACTGGTTTTACTGAGAGTGCATTTCCCTTGACTGGCCACTAGGTTTGCACAGGCCCACAGTTTTAATGGTGCAACTATATTGAACCAATACTGTGTCATACTCCACTTTCAGTGGATAGTTTTCTTTTGTGCATCAACAAGTACAGTGCCTTGCTGTTTTCTGACCAGGGGCGGCTCCTCCATTAGGGTGGAGGAACGTCGCCCTACTGCTTTCTCGCACTGTGAGAAGCAGAAACATAAAATGGTATTTTAAGAACCATTTTATGTTTCTGCTTCTCGCGCTGTGAGAAAGCAGAATGGTATGCCTGGTTGGGGGAGGGTGGGTGGGCGGTCTGGGGAGGAGTGGCTTGCCCAATGTTATGGGCCCTGACTGTTTGGTCGGTCCCATCAGTCATGTGCACTCTGGATGTAAGCTGCATGCAGCCTCCATAGGGAAAATGGCCTCCCTACAGGCGCCCGGCTGGGCACCGTCCGCACCAATCACAACGCTGCCATTGCAGTGTTGTGATTGGCTTAGGGGAGGGGAGGTAGGATGCCTGCTTCCTATTCCTGAGCAGGAAAGCAGCAGGAAAATGTGGGCGCGGGGCCCGTCCAGGAGCGGAGTTGGCACAGGACCCAGTAAGGTACCTCAACCACCCGCGAGTCATGTGAGCCGCGACTGGTTTTGACCATATTAAAATCTTTGCTTTTTTCTTATCTTTCTATGACAGCACCATGAAAGAAGTTGGAAGCACCAATCCCTCTCCGAGTGGTTAACGTTTAGCAGAAGTAGCTCATATTACAGAAAATTGGAGCCCCTTGTCAGTGTGGGAACAGGCTGGTGAGGCTGTACCTTCCGTCCGTATGGGAAGATTTTGAACCCACGTGCCTATCGTTGGTGGCACTATTTGACTAAGGCAGCAAATGTCACATGTCAGTTGAACACATACTACATTAAGCTTCATTTGCGTAAGACCAACTGTTTTGGTTTCTAGAGTGTGCATGGTACCGCAGCAGTGACCGGTTCTTGGGCACTAGCTGGTAGACTTAGTACAAGAAACAAAGAGGGCCGCGCCTTGGTTGGGCTGATATAAATACCTGGCCCCAGGGGCGTAACACAGGCCCGCGCAGCCCCCGCAGTGCGGTGGGCCCCCAAGTTCCAGGGGGCCCCCTCAGCACATCACTTCATCCAGAAAGCTCCTGATAGAGTGGGGGGGACCTCCACGTACCTTGCAGGGGGCCCGCTCAATTATCGTTACGCCGCTGCCTGGCCCCAGCCCCCCAGGTGCCAGAACTCCGGGGGAGAGCGCCGGAAGGGGGTGCTCCCATGAGGTCCCAGAAGAGTGGAGTGTGGGGGCTAGTACCAACTGCGGCACTAAGGGGCTGCTGCAAACATAACTTTGAACTGGCTACAAACTGCGTATTATGCCCTGCATTAAACCAAGCTATTATTGTCATTATTATGATATGTATGTATGGGGTGCGTGTGTAGGCACATGGGTGTGTGCGTGTAGGTTTATGTATGTACATACCTACGTTTGTTTGTGTGCCTGTTAGTGCACACAGGTGTCCCTCTTTCCAAAATGCATTTTACTCTACTAGCAAAAGTACTACCCCTCCTTAATAAATGACGCACACAAAGCAACTGCCAACCCCTTTTCATCAGACACACATACTTTCACAGCAAGAGCACTATTTTTATTCGCTATGAACGGGATCCTAGCAAGCGAAGTGCCCCTTTTCCAGAAGCACAAATCTCTCTCATATCCCTTCACCAAATGTAACAGTCGAGCTCAAACCAACTGCCATACTCCTTCACCAAACCAATGCACAGTCACTCACACCAACTCGTACCCACCACACTACCACGCGGTCTACAAATAAATACCACACTCCTACAGAGCGCGCTACCTAGTCTCCTCGAATAGCAGATGCCTATCTATGAAATCACCGCTTCTCCCAAATAAATCATTCATGGCAAGAGTACAAATATTTTTGCTACCCACAATCTGACAAATCAATACAGGAAAACATCTTCCTGCTCCATCTCCCCGGTGAACAAGCTGTCGCTATATGAAATGCCTGAAAGCAATCAATCCTTGCTTACTTATTCTGTGGTCCGACATGGGGGACCGTACACATGTTTTCTTTATCAGCCCTAATCCCTTTTGATTTCGTACTGTTATTCTTCCATAGTTAATTTATCTGCCCACAGTTCGGTTATCCTCACTGCGGTCCAGATGGTCCAAATGTATTTACTCAGTGGGCTTCTTGGATGATAAAACATACTTGTTGTATCATTCTGCCTTTTTAGGTAAAATAGCGTTTTTGTAAGCTCTGGAGATGGGGAAAATTCTGGTGGGAAGATGTACATGTCACATTGATTTTGTAGTAGCTTTAAATACAGAGTGAAAAGGCCATTGCCCTCTTGGTGTATAATTTTATTTCATGTTTCACATTTATTTTCAAATATGTCAGAATATGGATAAGGATGAATTTGGTTGAGTCTTCGACCCACTTCAGATATTAAATATTTTGCACTTATAAGTTCTGCGAATACTTACATTGCCTGTATGAATGACCAACACGATTTTAAGAGGTATTTGATAAAAAAAAGGTTCCAAAACTAACAAATTATGTCATACTACAAGGAACCCCGGTTACACAGTAAGAAAAACATGTTTTATTTTAGCTCACCACATCCTCTATCTTTTCTGAATTGGGATCTATAACCCAGTGGAAAAAACACTTGCCTTTAAAGGATCCCATTAATGTTTAATGCAGATACTCATGGGTGTCCAGAGGGTTTTATAAATGCACATTTCTTCATATCGGCCTTACTTCCTGCTAATGCATCCCTTGTGTAAGAACGTTAACTCGACTTCCATTAACCATGTACCACTTCCACATATTTGCATTACATGTATGTGTCATTGCGGTAAACACATTTGATTTGTATATGGTAGCTTGCCCAGGTACACATGTACACGCTGTGAACATACATAAACAGGGAGTCAAACACACAGAAACATGCCTGCAAGGATAAATGTATGTATAGGTGGATAGGTGGATTGGTGGATACATGAGTTTGTAGGTGAGTGGTTTGTGATGTGTGGGTTGAGACAAATGTTGGTAGAAAAAATGAAATAGTAGACGGACGTTGATGCATATCTGGATGGATGAATGTGTGAAATTGGGTGAATGGATGAATGCATAGATATGGGTAAGTGGTGGCGTTGGAGAGAGGTCATCTCGATGCAGACCTAACAACCCGTGTTTGGGATTACGCACAAATGAGTAATACATCAAAACAAAACGTTTCATTTTAAAACATATATGAAACGGCCTACACATTTAGGGCGCAACACTGGCCTTCTGTGTACATTCTGGCTAGCTGCCTTTCACCAAACGAGCCAATATGTCCCAAAAATCTTAACATCACTCAGGGGACCTGTCGATGTGCCCTCATTCGGAAACCAAGAGCCGCTCTTTTATATTTCGTTTTACTTTCTCCTGCCGTGCTTCGACGTTGCTTTCAGCATAGCCGAATTTCGATCCACGGGTTAGCCGCCGTGTACATGTTCTAACGCGGGCAGGGTAGTTAGCAGCACTCTAAAGCCAAAGCAACATGCTCTGTTGAAAGAGAAAAACCAAATGAACTACCGAGTGTGCGATGACTGAGCAGTACAGGATGTGATGAGAACAGACGAAGATGTAGTAGGCATGTTCCATGTCACAGTTACTGAGCAGGGTCCTTGGGGTGAGATACGCGTGGCGGGAGCTGTAGTGTGATGTGACGTGATAATGCTGCAAAGTGAGGCTGTGGCGAATAGGCCAGGCCTACTGTTTTCTAGTGAGGCTGTAATGAGTAACTGATGTGTTTGGTGACTTGCCCATGATGTATGTAAAGTGGAGCCCAGATGGATGATTGAAAGGTATGTGGAGAGGTAAGGGTGTAAGCAAAACAAATTCTATCCCTGAAAGATGCAGAGTGTTATATAATAGTGGTGGACTTTAGTTGTCCTATGTTGGAATTTCACGTGTGGAATTCCATACTTTTGTTTTAAACCAACGTTCCATGAAGGCAGTTGCTCTGGCCAGCATGGGAGGTGGTCGCATACTGCTGGGACTCCAATAAAGGAACGTTGTATTCCAAGTTGTGAAGACTGTACCGTGTTTGTGTACCACACAGAGCAAGGCTATGATGTTTAACTGAGATTGTAGTAACTAGTAACGGAAAGGTAAATTTTACGCCGTGAAAAAAAAGTGAGGCATGTGTGAATGTGGTATGACTTAAATTTCCCGAGGAACAACTACTGAGAAGTGCAGGATGTGTGATTGTTGAACAAACAGGATAGGATGAAAGGTGAGGTGTGTGGCAAGCCAAAAATACCACCAAGAGTGACTGCGAGAAGTGGCGCTGATTAAGACAAATTTAGTATTTGAAAAGGACAATAGAAAGCTCCTGATACAGAGCAACTGCTGATGAGGAGCTCTTGCTACCTGGTTTACCTGTGATTGGGTGATGCCCGTTGCTGCACGGAATGTTAGTAAGTGAGCCGTGTGCACTATTTATTTATATGGCCAGTATTTCACTTCAGTGTTCAGATTTCTGCAGTCCAACCCGTTTAATTACATAAGTACTTGGTATCATGGGGAGTGGACATGGTAACATGATCCAAAGATCAAACAATGTTTGTCAGGGTTGAGTTAGAGAGAAAACAAAATTTGATGTTAGGGCCAGGAAAGAGATGGGGTAGTATTGTTTTCACATTGAGGGTAACATGGATCTACCTTCGGTGTTCTTCGATCTCTACAGGGGCGGCTCCTCTGCAATGGCGGAGGATTGTCCCCCCACTGGCTCAGAGCCAGCAGCTGAAAAATAAAATGATATTTCAATAGAGTTTTACTGTTCAGCTGCTGGCTCTGAGCCAAAACTGTAGGGAGGGGCAGGGCCGGGGCCATGGGAGGGGGAGGAGGACTGGCTTCTGCACTGTAAGACTGGACCTTCTTTGTGTACCACAATTCTGGTGACGAGCTGGCCAGAGGCACTCCAGATGTCGGGAGCCGTGACGAGAGAGTACAAGTCGCAGCAGAGGTCAGACCGCCAAGAACCTACGCTTGTCACCGTCGTGTTGAAGACAGCACTGAGACGTACGGCAGCTTAGAGGTGTTCTGGACAGTGCAGGGGGCAAGTACTGTCGTGATTGAAGGATTGTAGTAAAGAAATTCGGACTGCACTGTTCACGCACACCATGAGTAGCTCATGAAGGCATTTACTTCTGTCCGCAAGAGTGTGACGTAGAACGCACTATGTACGACGGCCATCTTAGGTTAAGATGGAATACTTGCTCTAGTCTTTGAATGTGTATAATGTTGAATGCATTACACATAGCAGCCCCCTTGGAAGAAGACCTGGACCCGATTCTTCACACAGTTTATGCAATGAGTCGACCGTAACTGCGGTGTCAGGAATCCTGATCGGGATGCACACACCTGTGCATACCTTTTGATCATTAAACAGCATTTAATGCACATTGAATTGAATTGAAGAAGCTCTTATATAGCGCATGGCTACTCGAAAGCATCCCAGCGCTCAACAAGGGTAGCCCAAGGAAAATAGGAAAGCCGTTAACTAGTCCAGAAAACACGACTTAAGTCCTCGGAAAGAGCCAGGTTTTCAACTTCTGCCGAAACACAAGCAGACAAGGCTCCTGGCGAAGCATCAGAGGAAGGGAGTTCCAAAGTTTGGAGGCGTTTAGTGAAAAAAGACGCCCACCCGAACGGGATCTCTTAATTCGAGGGATCACTACCAAGTTCTGATCATTGGATCGAAGATTTAGAGGGGATTTGTGAGGAATGACCAAATTTTCCAAGATGGGAGGACTTTTCCCGTGGATGAGTTTATGTGCCATTCACAAAGATTTAATGAAAACCCGCTCTTTCACCGGAAGCCAGTGAAGAGATTTCAGGGCGGGTTTAGCTGATGTGCGGTGATTGACGCCCATTAGAAGTCTTGCCGCTGCGTTCTGAACGACTTGAAGCCGTTTGGTCGTGGAGGCTGGTACTCCCAAATACAAAGCGTTCGCATAATCTATCCTGGAGAGGATCAGAGATTGTATTAGGATTTTTCTGGCCCTTTCCGGCAGTTGTGGGAGGATTTTTCGCAAGGTTTTTAGAATCCCAAAACAGGTGGCAGCAACCTTCCTAGCCTGAGTTCTAAAAGTTAGCTCCGTATCGAGCCAGAGCCCAAGGCTTTTAATTTCTGGATTAGAGATAGGGCCCGGCCCCATACACAAAGGCCAGAAGGTCGCGTTGTCAAAGCTGGCCTGCCGTCCCAGCAACAGCAGCTCTGTTTTCCCGCCACTCAGTTTAAGGTGGGATTGATCCATCCAACATGCCACAGCTTCTAATCAGTTACGTAACTGCAGCGGAGACTGTCTGAACTGATTCAGGGAGAACACCAGCTGAGTGTCATCGGCGTAACTCACAAGCTGGACCCCAAAGGGGACCACTATCTCCGCCAAAGGGGCCATATACACATTGAACAATGTGGGGCTGAGGGACGACCCCTGCGGAACCCCACATTGTAACGGGACCGGACCAGAGCAATGATCATCTTCAAAGACCCTAAAAAATCTGTCCTCAAGGAAGGATTCCAGCCACTTAAGAGCCTTGCCCGTGATTCCCATATTGCTGAGGCGGGAAACCAGAATGTGATGGTTAACTGTGTCGAAGGCGGCACTGAGGTCCAGGAGGATAATGGCTGCGCTGCCACCATCATCCAGAATCCTCCTGGCATCCTCCACCACCCTCAACAAGGCAGTTTCTGTTCCCTGTCCTTTCCTGAACCCAGTTTGTGATGGATGCAGCAAATTATTAGTTTCCAAAAAGGAAGCCAATTGTGAATTGACGAATTTCTCAGTCAGTTTACTAATGCCCGGTAACAGAGAAATAGGACGGTAGTTGGAAAAGTCCCCTGGATCCAAACTGGGTTTCTTAAGCAAGGCCCTAACCATTGCTATCTTCCATTCTCTAGGCACAATAGCTGAGTTTAAAGATGCATTTACCATATTCACAATTGGTTTGCTGACGGTGGAAAGGGCTGCATTTAAAATGCTCATCGGAGCAGGATCACACGGGGAGCCACTCTTGATGGTATTCAGCAAAGTAGGCAAAAGATCCTCCCTAAGAGGAGAGAAGGAGGAGAGCCTGGGGTGATCCGATAGATTCTGACTAACAGGTGGCATTTGAGAGGCGATTGAAGATAGTGGAGGAAGCGTATCAATGATCTTTTTAATCTTGGTGCAGAAGAAAGTCGCCAGTTCTTCACATCGACTGCCTGCTTCGTCCGAGACAGGCCGTGGGTCAGGGACTTTAGTCAGCAATTTCACAATTCTAAATATCTCCCTGGGAGCATTAGCAGAGGACTCGATTTTACTGGCAAAGAAAGCAGATTTGGTATTAATCAGGATGGTCTTGTATTTCTTTAGAACCGCTCTGTATCTGCTTTTTTTTCCCCATTAAAATCTCTCCTCCATTGCCTCTCTTCCCTTTTACATTCTTGTTTAAGAGCTCTCAGCTCCTGATTATACCAAGGATGCTTGGTGAGGCCTTTCTTGGTTGTTATTGGTTTTTTTGGCACCAGACTGTCCAAGGACCGCTCTATCCACAGGTTAAACTCCTGATTGGCTCTCTCCACGTCCAAATGGACTGAGGGTTCAGTGCGCTTCAGGATGCTTGCCCATTTAGAAAGGTGAAGCTTGGACCAATGCCTGGCTAGCCCTCTATAAGAATTTGAGGAAGAATTAGGCTGAGCCATCTTCCAGCTAAAAGGGACCACCATATGGTCTGACCAAGGGACCGGAACAGGAACTTCGGTAATGAGGCCAGGAATGTTACAAAAATGGGGTCCAGAAGGTTGCCCTTCGAATGAGTAGGATGTAATACCTTTTGACTTAGGTCATAGCTGCCCAGATCCTTTATGACTTCTGAAGCGGCCAAATCCGAGTGTTTATTAAAATGAAGGTTGAAGTCCCCCAGCACCAAAAAGTTAGAGACAGTAGTGGCTACATCCATCACTGTTTCAGCCAGGTTTTCCTGAAAGAGCCCCAGAGGGCCCGGGGGGCGGTAGATCAGGAGGCCTGAGAAGGAGGTAGCTGGGGATGTTGTAATGACAAAGTGTACACTCTCACTATCCGAAATTGAAAGCTCAAGTAAACGACATGTGATGTGATCCTTATAGATGATAGCGACCCCTCCCCCCGCTTTCACGCCTCTATCCTTGTGCTGGATCAGATACCCAGGGGGCAATGACCGCACGATATCAGGGTCCGAGGTGGGGCTCAACCAAGTTTCCGTAAGAAACAAGATATCCAAAGATTTGTTGAGAAGTAAAAGAGAGATCTCGACAGCATGTTTAGGCAACGAACGGCAGTTTACTAGTGCCATTTTTAGGTCCCGTTCACATCGGCTACTTGACTTGTCACTCTCTGTGGTCCCAAATGCACAATTAGTACACGTAGATTGTCCACATCAAGGAGCAGTGAAGCACACACCTTTTTCTAAAAAAAACAGAAAGTGTGTATACTGACAGTGAACACACACCAAGTGATGGTAACTGAAATTGTCTACCATTCATCTTCAGATATTATTTGTTGTACTTGAGAATTTATTGTAGGACACAATAATTCAGGTGCCTTAAAAGTATCCAAAGGTGTCATAAATTGTATGTATATATATATGGCAGCTTCACAACTCACAGTAATAGCACCACCAAGCTTTTTAACACAAGCTGGAGAACCATCTGTTCCATGGGAGATTGGCAACTGATATTTGAAAATTAAATTGTGGCACTAGATGGTCTTGAATTTTCTTCTGCACATAAAAAAGCTCTACTATTAAGCACCTTGGGGAAAGAGGGTCAGTGCATTTTCGGATACTTACCTCAGGCATTATGAACCAATGGTCACCCTATCTGAAATGAGTTTGAAAAAGCTAAGTGTTGTCTTGAAATTAGGTTTGCCAAGGAGGAGAATTTTGTCATGACCAGGTTCAGATTTTATACTCAACATCAAACAAAGGAAGAGTCTATTGATGACTTCATAGCCAGACTAAGGGAATTGTCTGCCAAGTTTATGTTTGGTATCATGACGGATGAACTCATCAGAGACCAGCTAATAGTATAATGTTATAGTAAAAAAGTACAGGAAAGACTATGGGCTGCTAAAAATCCCACCTTAAAGGATGCAATAGACATATCAAATGTTGTTGAACAATCTACCTATTGTATGAAAGAGATGGAATGGAAAAATAATACTGGAAATCACCATATGCTGAAGTAGGAGCACTTATAAGCCCAGGCAGTAGTGCTGTTTTAGCTGTAAAAACCCATACAATTATATGAAAGGAAATGGACAGTTTAAGCAAACTACCAAGTGTTGTAGCAAATGTGAGAATGTGAGTTAAACAGCTGATGCAAAATATTGTTGGGCTGACAACAAAGAGTGTTGAAAATGTGGCCAGGATGGCCATTGTGCTAGAATGTTCAAGTCAACTAGTCTGGGGAAAGTGTCTACAGTTTCTGAGGGGACTCAAGAGTGTAAATGCAACACAAAAATATGATGGACAGAATTTTGAACACTGTCAAACATTCACCCCCAGTCACAGATCTGGGTTTAATCCATCGTTATTTTGGTCATCATGCCATTCCAGCTTGGACCCAGCTATATGCACATCAACCCATGGGAACAGTCCAGCCCGAACTGCCAGGCCAGGTCTGGCCTGGAGTGGAAAACAAGCCTCCTGGGACGGGTTTCAGGGCATCACCCCTCATCAGCCAGGCTAGCTTGAAACCAGTGGTGTAGCAAGCTGGGGACCCATGTCTGGGCACACCCTTCCCACTTAGGGTGAAAATGCAACAAAAAAAGATGATTGACAGAATGTTGAACATTGTCAAACATTCACCCCCAGTCACAGATCTGGGTATAATCCATTGTTATTTTGCTCAGCCCGCCATTCCAGTTTAGACCCAGGCATATGCAAATCAGCCTTGACCCTGTTCCCCATAGGAACAGGGTCATCCTGAACTGCCAGGCCCTGGACCGGGAAACAAGCATCCTGGGACCGGTTTCGAGGCTTAACCCCATATCAGCCAGACTAGCTTGAAACCGGTGGCATAGCAAGCCTGAGTCCCATGTCTGGGCATACCCTTCCCACTTAGGGTGAAAATGCAACACAAAAAGAGGTCTGAACTGGGGTTGTAAAGTGAGCTAAAGAACAATGATGGATTCAACCCAGATCTATGACTGGGGTTGATTGTGTGAAAAATGTCAGTACTCCGTCAATCATCTCCATGTGTTTGCTTTGTTCGCCCTAAGCAGGCACTGTATGCCCAGACATGGGACCCTTGCACACTTTGCCACTGGATTAAAGCTAGCCTGGCAGATGAAGGGTGTTCCCACTAAACTGGTCCCAGGATGCTTGTTTCCGGTCCAAGGAAGACCCGGCTTGGCAGTTCGGGTTGGACTGTTCACATGAGGCATAGGGTCAAGACGGATTTGCAGATGGCTGGGTCTGAACTGGAGTGGCGAAGTGAGCTAAAGAACGATGATGGATTCAACCCTGATCTGTGACTGGTGGTGAGTGTCTGAAAAGTTTCAGCGCTCCATCCATCATCTCCTTGTGTTGAGTCAAGAGTGTAACCAAGAGTGCGGCAGGATTCTGAGTATTGAAGGTGAAAGTGAGGGTAAAAGAATTAGTCGGCCTAAAGCTATGTTTGATGTCAATGGTCGTGATAGACAACTCATGATTGACACAGGGTCAATGTATACGATCATTCTTAGGAGTAAATTTGATTGTGAGTGGCATGATAGGATATTACTACCCAAAGACATTTTCCCAGGTGGTTATCAAGGGGAATCTATGGACAATATAGGTTACATGGATGCTGACATTAAGTTTAGTGAAAGGAGTGTTCAAGTAAAGGTGTACATAGCAGATTGAGGTACACGAATATTGGGGTGGCTGCACAATATGACTTTCACATCCTTATTGATCCAAGAGCGCCATCTCAGATTATGGTAGATGAGGGCGTGAAGCACATTTTTAGGGACAGTCTGGGAGAACTAAAGGGTTATGCACATAAAATTGAGTTGAAGGATGGAGCGGTACCTGTTCAACACAAAGTTAGAAGAGTACAGTAGCAGTACAGGAGAAAGTAAAATAACTTATTCAAGACATACCAGATGAAGGTATCATAGAGGTGGTAGAAGCGTCTAGATGGATATCACCTGTTGTTATCACCAAGAAGGCTGACGGACGTCTTAGATTCTTTGTTGACTGTAGATCTCTTAATCAAAATGTAATAGCCGATACGTACCCTCTTCCCAATATAAATGAAATGGTACTTATGTTAAAAGGTTGTAAGTACTTTTCTAAATTGGACTTGAAGCGTGCTTACCACCTGATCAAATTCCATAAGGATTCCAGGACACTTACTGCCTTCATCACATTAGAGGGTACATTTCAGTTCACATGCCATTTGGATTTTCATTGGCTATGAGTGTGTTCTAGCACATAATTAATGAGATATTTAAAGGTTTGAAGAACATATTATTTTTCCAAGATGATATTTTGATATTTGGTGAAACTATAGAAGAACACAGTATAGTACTTCGGCAGGCCCTACAGAGAATTGCAGACATGGGCCTAACACTTAAAAGAGAGAAGTGTACATTCCTTGAGCAGCAAGTTGAGTACTTGGGATATACCATTACAGCTGATGGTGCTAAACCCAAAGCAAACTCAATGGAAGCTCATTGAGCTGGCTCACACACCCTGCAATAGAGATCAAGTGAGAATGTTTATGGTTCTCATTGAATATTATTCTAAATTTGTAAAGGGGTATGTGGACAAAACTGAGAGTTTAAAACTGTTTTTGAAGAAAGGTTGCAATTTTAAGTGGGAGTGAGTTTTCTGAAGATCAAAAAAGAAATATGTAGACCAGGTGTTTTGTCTCCCTTTGACATTTCCCTCAGTTCTATTGTGACTGTTAATGCCAGCGCCACAGGCATTGTGCCATTGTTACGTTATTTAAATTTGTTCGGCGCACAGCTACCCGAATGGGTTTCCTGGCACCAGCCATGTAGGGAGAAAGGAGAAGTGAGTTACTGATTGAATAGCCATGTCTTTACTCTTTCATGGAACCTTCCAAGAACGGATTCCTAATGTATAAAGATAGGAAGAGAATTTCATAGAGTGGGACCCAGAAAGGAAAAGGATCTACCGCCCATCCTCATAAGTTTGATTCTGGGATAACGAATTTGGATTGTCCAGCAGAGCACAGGAGGCGAGGAGGTGAATACAGTTGGATTAATGATTGGAAGTATTGTGGGGCTATTCCAAATTAGATTTTAAACATAAAGCACAAGGCTTTAAATTTAATACGATTCTCCACTTTAAGCCAGTTAAGATTGCGAAGAGAGTCGGTAGCTGACACAGTCCTTGGGACCTGACACAGCAGCCTCGCAGCTGCATTCTGCACCACCTGCAGTCTGCGTACTGTCGTTTTGTTTGAGCCTAAGTATAGAACATTGCCGTAGTCCAGCCTGGACGTAATCAGGGCTGCACAGAGTACGCTGCACAGAGAGGAGTGTCATCCATAACATGTTCTTTAGCCATTTTAAAATGGTAAAGCAGGTTGAGGCCACCTTCGTAATTTGTTGTTTCAAAGACAGGTGGTCCTCAATGATGAAACCCAGGTTGTGAACTTGATGAACCGGCTTAGGTAGGGTGCCCATTTTGCAGGGCCAGTGTTGAGGACCCCACAGATCTTGCTCTTTTCCTAGGATCATGGCTTCAGTTTTATCTCCATTTAGTCTGAGTAACTTGTTTTGTATCCAAGATGCGATATTCCTCAGACCAACCTGAAGAGCAGAAACATTAGATCCCTTGGATGGAGTGAGGGAAAAGTTTATCTGCATGTCGTCAGCATAGGAAATTATGGACAACCCCGCCTGTTCAGAAATAACTGCCACATAAACTTTGAACAGTAAAGGACTTAGCACAGAGCTTTGGGGAACTCCATAGGAAGACCGATGGAGGTTAGGGCTAGCCGAGGTAGAGAAAACTTGGAAAGTTTGGTCAGCTAGAAAAGAGCAAAGCCACTGTAAGGCTGAACCACCAAGGCACAAGGACTGCAAAGCTTTCAACAAAACCGTGTGAGACACCGTGTCAAAAGCGGAGCTGAGATCGAGTAAAATGAGGGCAACCATGTCACCATGGTCCAACCGATGTCTCAGCAATTTGGTAACTCCAAGTAAGGTAGATTCGGTTGTGAAGCCTGTTCTGAGACCTGACTGGGAGGGGTGGAGTAAATTCTGACACTCGACAAAGGAAGTCAGCTAGATATTAACATGTTTTTCAAGGATCTTGGAGAACGCTGGGAGCAGCAAGATGGGACGGTAATTAGATGGCATGGTGGGATCTGCCTTTGGTTTCTTTAAAAGACGGAGCACCATGTCATGTTTCCATTCAGGAGGGACAAAACCTTCCTGGAAAGAGGCGTTAAGGAGGTCAATGATCAGCAGGAGAGTGGGAGCCTCCAGCTGTTTCAACACTGAAGTAGGGAGAAGGTCACAAGGGGAGCCTGATTTGAGGCTAGCCAGGAGTCGGTTAAAAGTACTAAGTTCCAAGAGGGACTATGCTTCCAACCTAGTGGTGGTTTTTACATTATTATGGATCAGAGGCAGGCCAGTACTGGCAGAAGTCAGGGTGGAGTTGATAGTGTGGGGGGTATTTAGCAAATTATCAATGGCTAGTACAGAATATATTTTTTCAACTTTCTCCACAAAGAAGAGAGCGAGATTCTGACATTGCATTCCGGTAAGGGTGCAAGGGATGGTCGGAGTATTAGAACCAGATAATTCTTTAAATATCTTAAAAAGAGTTTTAGGGCAGTGCTGTGCTAAGGAAATATTTAGAGAG
The DNA here is from genome assembly GCF_964204655.1 of Triturus cristatus. Classification (NCBI taxonomy): domain Eukaryota; kingdom Metazoa; phylum Chordata; class Amphibia; order Caudata; family Salamandridae; genus Triturus; species Triturus cristatus. The sequence goes on from NC_140581.1 coordinate 850,115,975, forward strand.
ACAAACTCAGCACAAGCTTTTTTACATAAAGTGTGATAGTCACTTAAAGCCTTTTTATAGGCTTTCTTAGCATCTGTCTCATAGTATTTCCTACACCTCCTTTCCAAAGCTTTACCTTTGGATTTCTCAACCTTGAGTTTCTCCGTGAACCAAGGGGCAGGTAGCCGATGGCGACCTAAACATTTGTTAGAGAGAGGAAGGCAGGTATCTACTGCCTGGGAGATCCAGCTATGGATGGAGTCCAGATAAGAAGTAGCAGGCTTTTTTATATCTGGTCTGGAGTCATCTAAAAGATTGTTTAGGCCTGCCACATTGAGCTTAGCCCAATGTCGAACTTTGTGTTTAGTTCCTGAAGTACCTGCTGGAGGGCCTGCTGCAACTTTCAGCAGAAGGGTGACCGCAAAATGATCGGACCAGCACAGGGGAGAGCAGGGGGACAGATCAGCTCTGGCAGATTAGAAAAAATAGGGTCAAGCTAGTGGCCCGCTACATGAGTGGGACCTGAATTACATAGATGAATATTAATTTGTTCAAGGTCAGCAATGAAGGTCATGCTATTAGTACACGCAGGATCGTCTAAATGAAGATTCAGGTTGTCCAGGATGGAGAAGTTAGCGGCGTTCAGAGCATAGGAGATAATAGTGTCGGGGAAGGACGGTGACCAAGACCCAGCCGGGCCAGGAGGACGGTACACAAGTGTACCAGACAAGGTAAACTTAGGTGTTAGTACGAGTTTGAATACTAAGGCTTCACAGTCACTGCCAGGTAAGTCTTCGCAATTACATTCAAAGAAGCTTTTGAGAATGATAGCAATGCCACCCCCCATTCTTAACTTCCTGTCCTTCCTAAAGATGGAATAATTAGTAAGGAGTGCAGTTGCCACATCAGGCCCTGAGCTATCATGTAACCAGGTTTCAAGAGACAAGTTTTTCCACTTCCCAGTAAGCAGAAGCAAATCTTGGGGCACATTTCTAATTTGCAGTGACCTGCCTATGAGGGACTGAAAAAAACAGTGACACATGGGATGAATCTCGCAACACCTTATAGACCACTGTCAGATGACAGCCAGCAGGCAAGTACGAGAAGTTTGTGAAATGACTATTCTGATTGCCTAGCAGCAGCCAATCAGTCTGGGTCTAAGGCATGGCCTCATCCTGCTTGGTTAAAGTGTAATGACAGCAATCAGATTTGCCACCCTTTGAATCAATCAAAGTAGGTTACTGTGTTAAAACTATTCTGAGTGGCAGTTAATCAACATCTCTCTGGATAAGTTGCAAATTCCCAGACCACGTTTTAGAGTCCCCAAGACATGCCGGTAACCCAAACGGGTTTCTAGCTTTAGACATGAAATCTACTCTTTAATCTGGTCCACCTGTGAACAAGATCCGAATTTCCCTCTGCAGGTGGTTTCAAAGAAGGCAAATAGCGTCAGTTTCACTTTTTGACGATAATATGTGTACATCCACTTGAATCAGTGCAGACCAAAATAGAAGAGGGAAAAACTATTTCATACGTGTTGCAGGTCATAGTTTGGCAGACATATTGACTCTTATTCAGCAGGAACATAGCTACCTCTGTTTCTTTTACTAGAACAGACAATTAAGGGATGGCTGTAAGGTAGGTACTAGGATGTTTCGATGAGGAGAATTTCATCTGTTTTTATTAATGACTCCCTTGTCTCTTTTTGAGTCCAGGGGGTTGTGTTTCTTCTCACTGTCTTCTTGAATAGAGCAAGGAATGCCTCCGAAGTAGTCAGTTCTCATTGGATGTTGGAAATGTGTCTTCCCTATGTTGCGTCATTGATGTGATTTGATTAGAAGGACAGTAGAAGGACAGATAGATGATGTGCAACCTTTATGTGATGAACGAGTGATAAGCAGTGATGTGCAATGAGTGTATGTGATGGAGGGGTGAACTACTTGCAGGATTTCAGTGATAAAATGTAAATTTAAGAACACATTTGCCTTGAAAAATTGAGCCAAAATACAAGTGAGTTTAATATATTTCAAATAAAAGAAGAAGAGCTACTAAACATCGCATAGCTGCTAATTTATGCTGCACCTGGAGACAGAGCTTCGAACTTTGATCAGGCCTTCTGACGTGGCCACCATTCTTCACATCCCTGCGTTCAGTCCCCATTGTGTTTATGTAATGTAATTCCGCTGTGAATCTACAGCTGTCTAGGAGCCTGAATGAGTCCTATGAATCCGAAGGATTACTACAATAAGCCAATTCAGTTTTATAAAAAACAGCCACCTTAAAACACCTTTTGTGTTTTCTATTTGAGGCTGTGGGTTGCTGTTTAGAATGAACTACTTATTGTGTTGAATAGCAAATCAAAATGCTGTTGAATGGAATGTTTGTGTTATGTGTATTGGGATACATACAGTATTGTGATGGCTTTAAAAGTTATTCAATGCATTATTACATTACATTACATAATAAGACTAGTCAGTTTTGTAGGTCAATTACATACGTTTGTTGCTAGCTTTACCATAGTAATAGGAAGGAGGGAGGGATGGGGAAAAGTTATACAGACGCTTATGGTTATATTTACAAGCCCGCGCCGCCACTGGTGGCGCAGCGCCATTTTCCATGTTTACGAGGTAGAACTGAGCCACTTAGTGTGGCTTAACGACTCTTCGTAAATATGTCCCTTTCCGCTACAGTCCTCTGTGGCAAAGGGGCATGCAATGGGTGTTACTATGGGTGTTCCACAGCAACATCAATTGCTTTAAGACGCTGCCCCAGATTTACAAGGCTGCAGCAGCGCCAAAAACGAACGCAATGGAATACTAGGCATTCAAATGGAAATAAGCATTCTGCAGCACACATAGAAAGAGCAAACCACCATTATTGATTGTTCAATGTGCAGGAAGATGTCCCTTTGTGCACATAAACAATCGTCCCTGCAGCACAGGTACCTTGCAACAGCAGGGTGCCTGCGCTGGCGCTAGGCAACTTTTATTGAGCCAGCGCTAGGGCAAACACAAGAGTACATCTCTGTGTTTTAAAAATGTCGGAGCGCGGAATTGCCTAATTCGGCACACCTCCGCGCGCTCCATTTTTTTGCACATATGCCCATTCGTTTTTTGAGTATTCCACCTGCGCTCAAGACAGAATTGCTTTCTCTCCACATTTAGCACACTAAAACATTTTCTGCTTGAGAGTACAATGAGAAAATAAAGAGCGTCACAGAACCAGGTCCCCCCAACCTGCGACCTGTAACGCAACAAACATAACTGACACTGTCGATAAAAGTATAAATACTATTTGAAACTTTTAGGACTCAAATCTGGGTGGCTCGATATTTGGGCGTTAGCTATTGGATCCAGTACATAAGCAAAACCTGGGGAACAAATAACGCCAGTTCTGACACACGTGCAGGGGTTTTCGGCCTTGTCTTTAGCCGCATGGAGGAGTTTTGTTGGGGAAAAGATAGTAGTAATGAGAAATGGGAAGAAGAAATATGAGACTCACATTTTCAATTAACCCCTATGAAATTCAACACATTCTTCTACCCCGTGACAGAGTCAGGAGCGACCCCATTGCGGAGTCAGGACCGACACAGGGCGCTGTTGAGGAAGCGCCGGGGATCTGCCACAAGCTAACAAACGAGGTGCAAAGAAACACAACTAGAACAAATAATGTATACCATTCAGAAAACAGTAGAATGATCAGAGGGCTACAGACTGAATCCAAATACTGAGAGCTCTCTCGTGCGAACAAGGTGAGTGTGTGGGAGCAAGAGACGGGTGGGGTGAGAGCCAACCTGGTGAAATAGGGGCTCGACCCTCTGGTATTTCACTTCCATCCAAGGCTCAGAGACAAAATCTCTCAGGAATGCATTCAAGGCCTCTCCGGTGACCTCATGGCCACGAAGGAGTACATAAGACGCCAACATACCTTCGATATCTAGCACGAAAAAATATGGTTGCTAATATCAAGAATTAGACCAAAACCTAATGAACAAACATGTAGTCTAATTAAAAGCATTAATTATAGCTCTAGTTTCCATCCAATATGCTCGCTTTTCCATGTAACCATAGTTACTTCTTTCTCCTGCTATTCTAATATAACATTTGTCTATGCCTTGAGTATTTTTGGATCTTGTGAGTACACTATGATCTGGAATTTAAATAAATGAATGTATTTCGATCTGCATAGCAATATATCGTCCCCCTTCAACTTGGGTTTATTGCAGATTCAGAAAACGTGGACTATTTATTTGCCATGCAATTGTCGTCCTCGACTCCTTTGTAATAAATCATTACAACATGTGTCTTTGGACCTGACAATAAATCTTCCCTTATATGTACATTCCTTAATCTGGGGTTTACAAGTGTTGCTATTTTTTCAATTCCCTTATGTGCTGTCTGATAAATGGCCCGACATATCTAATACTTATTTGTAGGTTTCTGATGCGCGGTCTGAGTCTTACGCTAAAAGCATTTCTCCTGGTCTGCGTTCATGCAGATTTATGGCGGGGGGTGGCGCGGGGGGGGGGGGGGGAGGGGTAGCTTTGACGTGGGGAGAGGAGTGGCACTTTGTGCATGCACTAAAATTCAAAGAAAATTTCCTTGCGAGCAAAATGGGTGCCTGAGTGCACATTGGCTTTTGCAAATGCATCTTGTCTTATGCAAAATTTGAGCCCCTGTGTTTCTTTAAAGGTACAGTATATGCAGATTACGATGCATTTCATAGAAGCATGCATTGAAATATGTGCCTGAGGCCCCTCCCCTTCCTTTACATCAACTAAGAATGGGGCTACTGCAGGGGACGTCGCAATGCAGGAAAGAGACAGATATGTTCTCTGTGTGCACTGCAGACCCTAAAATGTACTGTCATAATTTAAGAGCAATGGAGTACAGATTTACATTTCCACTGCTAATGGAAGGAAGGGAATAAAAAGGTCAGGATTTACATGCATGGTGACATGATTATGGGAGCAGGCCCCACTAGCCGTGTTACCACACCCATGTGGTTTACCACAGCTAAAGTATAACAGAAAAGTGGGAGTATGCTGCTCCGTTATGTATGGAGTATCCATGCTCACTGCCCAGCCCTACACGCAGGACCTGATTTTCAGTGAAGACCTGGGGACTCAGAAACTATGGGCCTGGTTCACATAGGTAATCTAGACTTTTGAGTAATTTACACTTTTGAGTAAGTTTACTTCTTTTTCCTGTTCACAAACACTGTGCATAAAGTTACTAAAAAAGTGTAAATTACTTGTCTCCACCCTATGAGTATAGCAATTGGGTTACTCTTGTGTGGGTGGGTGATGTCGGTCCTTAAACCCCTCCTTACTCTCCCTAAGCCCCTTTTACTCCTTCCTCATCTCATCGCCTTTTGGAGTAAGTCTACCTCTTTTAAAAGCTACTCCCCTGTGGCCTGCCCACATTTACTACTAAAATGAATACCTAAGTGTGTGGAGATTCTGCAGTTGAGGCAGAGAACTTGGCACACATAAGCAGAGTTAACTGTTGAGGCGCATAGTTTGTGAATAGCACTTTGTAGTTCGTTTGAAGTGCTACAAATGTACTACAAAGTGCAGCTCGTGAATCAGGCCCTGTGACTAGACACTTGCAAGGGTAACTTTGTTACTGCCTTGTGGCAGTTGAGTTTCTAAATTTCTGACTTTCAGCCTTGTTAACCAATCTAAAATTAAACGAACCCACAAAATATACATCTCCTTTTACTATTGCCCTGTTCTAATTTAGGGGAGTAAATAAGTGTGCACGTGCCATGTAGAGGCCACAGTCTAATGCGAATTGCTTCCAGTCATGAGGTCAGGCTCAGAAGCTGTGGAGGAGGCTCTTGCAAGGCTGAGGGTACAGGGATCTTTATTCTAGTGCACTGGGCTGAGCATCATGCAGCAGCAGTTGTATCTGTGAGGGATGCTCTGGAATGGGAGAGATTGCTTCAGAATTGAGCCTTGGAACAAAGAGAAATAGAAGAATCTACACTAGTTTGATTCCACTTCTTGAGCAGCCTGACAAAGAAGTGAGTCCTAAGTAATCTCCAGCATGCTATGCAAATTCAGATCAAATCATATTTCTATAACTATAACTCTAAAATAATCTCCTGAGAAGCTTTACTCGAATAAATAGGTTTCTAAAGTTTTACAAAACGGAACCAGATGTTGGATGGCCACTTGACTGCAATTAAATAATGAGATCACCATAGGCAGAAATGATTCATCACACAGTCTTTTTCCTGATTTTTTCAGCTTCAGTTTTGCAGCAGTTCTCTGAACCCTCCTTTGGACCTTGCGAGGTAATGCTTTGCTTCATATCATCAGGAACATTGCTAAATAAGAATTTGCCTGCTCAAGTGAGATAATTGAAGTTAATCTGGTAAACCACCAGAAACAAGTGAAGATTGCCATGAGCCCTTTGAGATTGGAGCTGTATTTGTAATGTTATGGAATTGTCTAACAACAAAATGCTTGTAAGATCTGTAGATTTCTCATTTTTGATTTAGATGTACCCACTAACAGATCATTACCATAGTCAATGTTTGAGCTAATAACAACTGTGCTAGTGGTTGATTGATTTATTAGCAGATTGGGTAGGTAGTGTTATTTTAAAAATATAAATAAATTAATTTTCTTTTTTTGGTGAATATTTCATTTATTTGTTTAAATGTTTAATTCTTCTTTTCATTATATTACAATTGTTTTTATTTTTTAAACAGGTTGTAGGTTTATTTGGGGGTGGGTGAATAGTGTTCGTTTAAAGATCTGCTAATTTGTTCAGTGAACTATTTTTAAATGTACTTTTGATTTAAATTCTTTTTTTTAATTGAACTGGAAACAAATGAAATTACAAATTGTGGTACCTAACAAAGAGTCGTGCTTGTCTCTGGTAGCTGCTGACCCACTGCTAATCTGGATTTCCTGGGGGTATAAATGCGTCTGACAATTTATTAAAAATCACTCCCAGGCCACGACTCTGGTCGGTTGCTTCATCAGCTCGAGGTAGATAAGGGTTTCAGAAGCTCCTGCAAGATGAAATAACATTGCAATGCACATAACTTGTTTGGTGGGTGAGAAGGTCAGGACTTTGTACCATGCTGAATGACAGCAGATCACACAGTGTCCAGCTCAAGGAAGCCCCGTTCAGTGTTACTGCATCAGGTGAATAATGAGCCTTATCACAGTTCAAATGGAGAGCCACAGGCCTGATGTAGAATACATGAAACCTTATGCACTGTTTCACCTGTGTTCCCACCCTAATAGACCTGTAAGAGGAAAGAAATGATAGGCACAAACTCCAAAAGTGTGCATATGTCTGTGGCAATTTTAAATCTAAGGATAACCTTCTTATGAGGAAAAGTCACTGTTTTCACCTGTTCTGACCAAGATTATTCACAGATTATCCACTATTAAATGTTGTATCTATTGTAATTTACATATTAGCCAGTCTTCCAAGACTCAAGATCAAGCCACTCAAAACTAAGCATTTCTATGTCACAAATAATGCAGTGGTAGACACCATTGATCTGACCTAATGTATTTCTGCTATTATTGCTTCAACAATATCATCTACTTCTGAACTGTGTAATTCTGAGTGCACGCACCAGTCAAAGTGGACTTGTACCTAATGTTAATGCTAATTTAACAGGTGCTACTGCCATAGAAAGTTTTAAATTAAAAAAAACACTGGTAATTTGGCCCCCACCTCAGTCAAAACTATATGTTTTGGTGCTAAAAAATGCACCACCACTGAATCGCTTTCAGAGTGACAACCAAGCACAATTGAAAAGCAAGACTGTTCATTGGTTAAATGGGGGAAACGTTTGTATCAGGCTGGTGTCAGTTTGGTTAGAGGGGTATGATTGGTGGACCGTTCAATTAAATTTGTCCCTTATGATTGTTTAATTCATTTTAGGAATCCAAGATTGGTTGGTGATTCACTTATTTTAACAGCAGCTCAGATGCTATTAGTTTCATTCCAGTTATTTCTGTAGGTTACTCTTATAGGCCTCAATCCCCCAATCTAACTTTAGGCAGATTATGACTTTCATGTATCAATAATTGTAGAACCTTGACTACTAACCTAAAAAACTAAGGGGCATATTAGCAAGGAGTAGCGATATTTATCGCAAAACGCGCTTAGCGCATTCATTTTTATCGCTGCCTATCGCTGGTTATGTTAGCGGAGAAAACATGCTATTAGCAACGTTTATCTCCATTGTGCTAAAATATCCAGCGATAGCGGCGAAATGCGTGAATATCGCTGAATTCCCGCAATATTCACGCATTAACGCCAATGGGGACTTAACCTGAAGATCCACCTCCCATTGGATAAACAGGTAAGTCATGTTTTTAGCAGGGGTTAGAATATAGCGCAATTTTTTTTATCGCTTCGCCTGCCTTGCTAATAGGCGATAGCTGTGTTAGCGACTGCTTTCAGTCACAGTTTGGGTTCACCCACGTTGCATGTCATTAGTGATAAATATCGCTGACATGCAAAGCGGTCCCCAAACCAGTCGCTATCGCCTAAAAGCTGTCGCTAACTGCTGTTAGCGACAGCTTGCTGATAGGGCGGTAGAAATATCGCCGCTTTAGCGGCAAAAAGTGCCGCTAAATCAGCGATATGGCCCTTGCTAATATGCCCCCAAGCTTTCCGACCAATAGACCAATTTAGACCTCTCGAAATCTTGGAGGAAAATGATTGACCTTTAACCATTCTATTTCATTTAACTGCAAAAGGATCTGTTTCCTCCAGTTCCAATTTCATGACTCTAGTGAACAATGATGTTTGATACCCAAGGGCACCAGCCTTCATTTAAGGTACATCACTGAATTGTGTATGAAGCTATGTGATAGGGAATGATTAAACTTTCAAACTCAATATCAGAAAATCATTTTACAGGAGACCTGGACCGGTGCTGAACATTTTGATGGGCATGCTTCGTGTGTGATTCCTGGGTCTTCATTCTCAGCCGGGAGACGTAATCCTGTTTTTTATTTGGATTGCACTATCTATAAGCTGTGTCGTGACAGAAAGGCTAACAGACGTAGCCGGCATACAAGCATTGGAACTGAAATTCTACTTATTAGCCTTTATAATTATATTTATAACTTCTCTAAAGCACCAACCTATTAACAATTGTCTTATCTTTTGGAGATTTTGATGATTACTGACTTATTGTCAGACTTCAACATTATGGAGGGCTTATTATCAAATAATACACCATTCATTTTGGATAATGTATACCTCAGCACATAGTGCAGCGTGAGTTGGTGGCAAAATTATGTTTGTTCAGTTTTTTGTCAGCTGAATCCTATCCACCAATGTTTGAGGCATGAGGTATTTCCAGCACGTTCAATCATACTTTTGCTTCCAGCAGGATCATATTATAAACTATAATGTCACCCCAGTCATGGGTGATCATAATACAATCACAATTACACTATATTTACAGCGTTCGGCTAGTCAAGTTACAGTGATTAGGCCACGTAATGAAGGTCATTGGTGGAGACAGAAGGCATGGTTATTATTACTATTTTTATTAACACTTATGGAGCGCACGGCTACTTCCAACGGAAGTGTCCCGGCGCTAACATCCCATCTAAAAGAGGAGAGACCTGGGAGGGTCACTGTATCTAGGGCAAACCAAAAAGCCAAGTCTTAAGAGTTTTCCTAAAAGGCATTTCCGCCTCTATATTTCTCAAATCATTGGGCATAGTATTCCATAATGCTGCAGTTTTGACAGAGAACGCACGGCCGCCAGTCCTTGCCTTCTTAAAGCGAGGAGTGACCAAGAGGTTACAAGTGTTAGATCTGAGTGCCCCCACTTGATGGTATTTCTGGAGCCTCCGCTTCAGATAATGAGGACCTACCCCTCTTATTGCTCTATGTGCCAATACAAGAGCTTTAAACTGAACTCTTCTCCTCACTGGAAGCCAGTGTAGGCTGCGTAGATGGGGGGTAATATGATATCGCAGTGCCACGTTTCTCATCAGCCTGGCTGCTGCATTTTGAATACGCTGTAGTCTCCTCATCAGATACTCTGGGAGACCAATATATAGGCTATTAGCATAGTCGAGTTGGGAGGTGATTAGGGCATACACCACTGACCTCCTGCAGTCCATTGGCAGGAAGTGAAGAAATCTACGCAGAGCCTTAAGTTTCCAAAAGCACTGGGAGGAGACATGTGTAATTTGTGCCTTGCCTGTGAGTTGGGAATCAAACCTGAAACCCAAATTCCTCGCCGAGGACACAGGTAGCGGGGGCGGGTTTAACTCAGCTGGCCACCATAGCTCAGTACATGGAAGAATTGGTTGATTAAAAAATAAGACATCCGTCTTAATCAGTATTCAACTTTAGGCAGCTGTCCGTCATCCATGATGAAATATTTAAAAGACACTGTCTAAAATTGGCGAAGGCTGTCTCGCTTTGTTCTTTAAAAGAGAACACAAGTTGGGTGTCATCTGCGTACCAGACAACCTTCACCCCCCATTTTTCTACAATTGCCGCAAGGGGAGTCAAATAGACATTAAAAAGTGTAGGGCTTAAAACAGAACCCTGTGGAACCCCATAAGGCATAGGACTAGAGCTGGAGATGGTCAGGAACTGTTATATCAAATTGATTACCTGAAAAAAGGGTATGACTCCTCAATATGGTCTCCAGAATATTGTTTTGCCATGCACAATGTTGAGAAAAAGCATATCTATTTTTTACAATATTGATGTTTAATATATATATTGATTATTAAAATATTGTGGTATGTAATATCACTTTAATGCGTTTTCTATTGTGTTTTTGTTATAGAATAATATAGAAGAATATGTCAAAATATTGTATATAATATTATGAGTTTTTAATACATGTTATGTTTGCCCAGGAAGTGAGATTTATTAGCTTTATGTACTTTTGATTTAAATTCTTTTTTTTAATTGAACTGGAAACAAATTAAATTACAAATTGTTGGGATTCATTATTGCTATATTTATATTAAATATAAAAGTGTGTTTTCTTATTTGGGATTGGATCTCTGCTTTCTTATTATGAGAAAGAATATGAAGCATAAATAATGTGTGATAATAGTGATTTATTTCATGTCTTTGTCTTTATAAAATGGGTAAATTAAATAAATTGCTATTAATTATTTAATTGTATTTGTACATATGTGTTAAAACCATTGTAATCATTATTGTGGTTCAGAATCATTTTATTTTATTGCTATATTTTATTTTAGTTTCTAAGTTTAAAAAAAAGGAATATCACATATGCACCATAATAATAGTTTTTAAAAAGTAAAAGAAAGTTAGAATATTACTTTTCTTTTATTAAACACAATATCATTGGTTTTTTTTCTTAGCAGCATCACATCACATCATTTCACCAGCTATGCGAGAGATCAGCAACATTGCATCACATCAAGTCTAAATTTACTGTTGCATTAAATTACAGTTTTCAATGTTTTTACATTTTGGTTGTGACTGCAAAGGAATGGGTGAGGTTTTTTTTGGTCATCTTTATCCTGATTACTGGTTGTATTCAATATTCCTGCATATCCTCGGGCATTCTTTCAAGTCTTTAAATTTATTTCTAAATGTATTAAATGTAATTTCTACAGTATATATAATATTTTACATTAAATTTACAGGACTGATTTTGAAGCTGCTGCAACGACTTTGAGACTCACCTGGGCAATTGTGAGTAATTCTGTGAGGGAACCACCACTCTCCCTTCATTTCTGACACCTGGGACCGAAGCGGAGAGAGCAGCTGCAGTGGCAGCTGCAGGGGACCACAAGTCCCACAATCCCCGCTGTAGCCCGCATCGGCATCCACTTGCCGCCATTCCAAGTGCTAGAAATACGTACTGCAGTCCCATGGCGTGGTACGCACATGGACGCGCAAGGGTAGTGCCCAGGGCAAGCCTGGGCCAAGGGCGGGACAATCTGCACCCGTCCGCATCCAGACGAGGCTGGGCCACCCCTCGAATATCTTGTTTACAGGTACTGTGTCCTGCTTGTCATACTCTGCCTGGTACTACTCTATACTGAGAACATCAGAGCCAAGGTGGGAGACTCATTATATTGCCATTTTGAGTGCATAGTCTTGTTTGAGTGACTATGGGGAAGCAAAAGTCTCTGGTCCACCTATTGCAAAAAAAGACTTAAGATCAGCGGGTGCTAATTGTGTTATGGTTCAGATAGATGGAATCATAGAAGAGGTGAATGGGATATTGAATCCCTCAGTTCAGCAGGATTCCGATGCCTCGCCCAACTACCAGCTACGCCAAGCCAAGAAAAAAAGGTCCAAGAGAAGTCTCCCAGAGATGTTTTAGAAGAAAAAGGTTGTTCTCCCGTCGCATAGTGAATCTATATCAGACCCTCACCACTCTTCTAAGTCCTCTGATTTACCATAAGTGGAGAATTCAGTGGGTGTTGTGAACCCAGATATTATATTAAAAAAGAGGTACAATGTCTCAAGTCCCCAGGATAATACCACAAATGCTAAAGAAGGGGGTGCCAGTGTTGTTGATTCATCTAAGCCTACCACTGACTTATTCATATTTGCATAGATGGCTGAAGGGCTCAGGGACAAAGTTAGGGCTTTGAAGCAGACCATAAAATCCCTAGAAAATAAAATCACTAACTCGCTAGAGAGGACTCAAATGATTCCCACGTTTCCCAAACCCCAGGAAGGCTTGACCCTCCAGTTAATACTTGTCCGCATGTAAGAGAGTTGCCCTCATCCCACGTTCTCCCAACCAGATCTTCAACTTGGGGACGGACCGATTACATAGCCCAAACAGTCACTGCTCCCTATGGAAGCATGGCACAACAAGCACCTGGGTCAGCTATTAACATGCCCCTGCAAACTGGGCACCCCCAAGGGGGCTGGTCACGGTTGGAGAAGGATTGTGCAAGAAGTGGATAATGGTTGTGGTGGGGCCCTAGATTAATAAGGGAATGGGATCGGGCGGGACCAGGGGAGAACCCTGGTATTTCCTGCTTCCATGACTTATCATATAGGTCCAAACACATATGCCTCCAGCCCCGCTATTGTAATCCCGACTACTATTACAGAGAAGGCCTTGAGGTCATGAGATCACAGCGCCCTATCTGCAACCAGGCCCAGTTCTTCTTGGTCCGTGTCCCCAAAGTAGCCCTAAAGTGCTGGGAGAGTGAGGACTCCCTAGTCTATAAAGTCCTCCACTGGCTCCAATATGTCAAGGGATGACATTCAATTATTAGGAGCGGCCCCCTACCAGTAGAGTGCACTGAGGCCTCTGGAGAAATCAATGACGTTGTAAGAGTAGTTCTGAGGGGCTATGGGCTTCGGGAACGGTTACTATCCATGGACGCCTGGAGGGTTTGTAATGCCGTTATTCCAATACAGGTTAGATATAGGGACATCCAGGGTACACAGCTTGCCCCCAGAAGTGATTCAGTCAATCACCCAGGTCTTAGCGATTTGGGAGATATTGACTGATTGAGCTTAACTCTCATAGGAACCTGCCTGGTAATCAGTACCAAGACTGGTCTCGGGGCATGTGATGAAGAGAATTTGGGAAGTATGAGCTCTGGGGCATAGTGTGTAGAGTATGATGTAGGGAAGTCAATAACTTCTACTCCCATGATAAATGCTGAAGGAGAAGGGCACGTACCGACATCTGACCGTAAAGGGATAATTAATGGGGGGGGGGAGGAGTTAGCTATAGTCAGATTACCCCAGTAGTGAATCAAGCTCTTGCTAGCAAATCTGATGGCCTTGACCGAGAGGTCTGTCTAGGTATGATTAATGTTACCACTCCCGGTACATCCATGTCCCGACTGTTTCAGGGCTAGAGAGCTCCAGTATTCCAGCACATATTGGTGATCAAAAAGAGCTATTGTATATTTTGTTTATTTCATGGAGCCTAGGGGATTAGCTCTAAATTCACTGACAACGATTGACTGCTCTTTGTGGGGGGGGGGGGGGGTAAGATGTTTGCATCTTAGGGCTTGCAATGGGCAGACTCGATCGGATCTTGATAGATCGCCCACATTTAAAAGAGGCGTTAACTCGAGTGTCATAGATTAAATATTAGTTGATTTAAGAATCTTGTCACTGCTCAAGTGACTTGGCAATTGTATCCTGACTTGACAGTAACCAAAATCAATTTTTTCCAACCCTAAGTGGAGATGTTCTCTATATAAAGGGTGTGTTACTAGAATCCCATGGACCCATTTGAGCTAACAACTCAAGAAGTGTTTCTTGGCGTCAAGCACTAGCAATGAAAAATTGCACAAAAAATATTCAAATAGTACGCCCATTTATTTTCACCTTTTGATAGAAATCTGACATTTCCAGTTCCAATCTTACACATTGACAAAACGTTTTATAAAAAATTACTTTCTGTTTTCCATAAAGATTTCAAACAATGAAGGCCCCTCTGTAAGAAGGACAATTAATGGTACAATGTAGAGGGTAAAACTGCAAAATTACAGTTAAAAATGGCAGTACATGAATGCAATACTGGTAATATTAGTGTGGCCCACCACAGTTATATACTTGCCTTGGATAATTCCAAGAGGGAATGGATGGATGCAAACTGGGAAAAGCTGCTGGCTGTTAAAACCAATGATAACAGGGCATTCTGGCATAAAATCTCTCATGGGTGTTTAGACACTGTCAAGAACAACACTTAACCATATTGAACCAGAGAAATATGTCCAATATATTCCAACAGTATATGCAGAAGAAACTGTCCCATCCCTGCTACACTGCAAGAACTAGAAATGTGGTTCCAGTGATAACTCACAAACTACTCATGAAAATGATTAAGTATTTAACCTGGCTGATACATCCTCTGCCATCAGCCATTTAAAAGCAGCTAATGCTTCTGACCCAGAACATATACAAGGTGACCTATACAAATCTGAACATTTAATGTGAGAATTTTATGTTAATCTTTTATCCAACGCAATTGCGGCTGGGGACATGATTCTGGATACCTGGAGGGGAGCGGAGTTAATCCCTGTTTTAAAAAAAGGGGGTGCCTCGAGCCCATCCAACAATAGACCAATCAGCTTTATTGATAATCTGAAACAAATGTTTGCAAGGCAACTGCTTGACAAGTTGCAAGAGTGGATGGACACTCATCAAATCCTGTCCCCTCTTCAGTTGGACTTTTGCACCAAAACCAGCACATCAGATCAATTTATTAGATCTACATTATTGTATTGGAAGTACGGATTGATCAGAAACCAAAAACTATATGTGGCATTTATAGATTTACGTGCTGCCTTTGATTTAGTTCTGTGAAGGCTTTTGTGGAAGGTGCCAATTGAGATAGGAGACCCTGCCAACCTGATTAGCTTAATTGAACGTCTGCACGAAAATAATTATGGTCAGGTACGATGGGGAAAACTAGGGGAACTGATAGAACAAATCCAATTTTATGTGGGGTACACAAAGGTTGCGTTTTAGCACCAACATTATTTACTTTATATATAAATGATGTTGATAAGGAACTTCAGGATTGTAACAACAACTCTCCTGTACTGAAGGGTAGGAAGGTTCTTATATTACTTTTTGCAGCTAGCGAAAACTCTGACCGGTCTCTCAAATTTAATTAATAAATTTTTTGACTTTTGTGTTTCTAGGGCGGTGGAAATAAATGCGTCAAAAACGAAATATATGATTTTTGGGAAAGGTACCACTAGAAACAGTATTGTAAGAGTTGCTGATGAACCCATAGAAAGATCTATTCTTTTGATTATTTAGGTCTTAAATTGACTGATAAGCTTAACTGGAAACCTCAGCTTAGAAAAAGCATCCTGCAATACTGGTTCCCCATTAGATTTGCACTGATGTAGTTTTAGAAGAATAATTGTTTCTAGTATAATAAGCCAGTTTTATTAGGTTCCTACATATGAAGAAAATTCTTAAGGGTTGTTGTATTTTTATTTTTGTATAAATTGTATTTGATAAATTTTGATGTAACTTTTTATCTGTATGCTTTGATGATTTGTGGAAAACTGATTAAAGCTTATTTGATAATGATTTTCTCTGTTGAGTATTTCATTTAACAAATGTTAATTTTATGTGTATGTGTTTAGGGTTAGAATATTCATTTTGATCTCTCCAATTATATGTACTTTCCCCAATATTTGTTGTACTGAAGTTAGAATATAAAATGTGGACTGCTAAAATACATGCACATTCCCCAATGGTAGTATCACTGAAGTTACAATGGTAAATCTGCCCCCTCCCAATCGTGTCCACTCTTCTCAATATCAGTAAGAGTAGAGTTAGAATAATAAATCTGCCACCCCCCAAAAAATATATAAATGCTTTCAATGTTGGTGGGACATGAGTTAGAATAGAAAATGTTAACACCCAAGATACATGTACCTTCCTCAATGTTAGTAGAGCTACAGTTGCAATAGAAGATCTGCACCTCCCATCATTTGAAAATGAAAACATACAGCAGAATAGAAAATTCCTATTTTAACAAAGTCTGTTCCTGCCGGTATAAGCTACTGGGGGGCTGCTTAGTCCCAGGGAATTGTCTATTCCGCCGTATGTTTTCATTTTCAAATGAAGGACTTGTCTATGACTGGTTAATCTCACTATTCATTTGGTTGAACTAAACAACTGTTATGTCTTGTCATTATATGTTTATGTAATCGTGTCATGTTTATTGTTTAACATTTGAATCTTTCTGTTTCCCAAAAACATTTGCCCTTTATAAAGGCATGTGAGAAGATGTTTCAAAATGGTCTTGAGTTAATATTGAAGTAATGTGAAATAAGTCACAGTAGTAAAAAACAAATTTTTCACGACCAGGATATATAAAACTTAAAAGTATGTGTTCTGCCTTTTAAATACATTGTACCCTATCAAGGGCCTACCTTAGGGGTGACTTATGGATATAAAAAGGGAAGGTTTGGGCTTGGGAAAAGGTTTATCATGCCAGGTCGAAATGACAGTGTAAACTGCACACACAGGCTCTGCAATGGCAGGTCTGAGCCCTGGTAAGAGGGCTACTTAAGTGGGTGGCACAATACGTGCTTCAGGCCCACAAGTAGCGTTCAATTTACAGGCTCTGGGTTCAGGTAGTGCACTTTACTTTCGACTTATAAGTAAATTAAATATGCCATTTGGGGATGAGACAATATTACCATGTTTAGTGGAGAGAGTACAAGTACTTTAGCACTGGTGAGCAATGGTAAAGTTCACAGAGTCCAAAAGCTACCAAAAACAAGGTCAAAATGGAGGGGTTAGGCAAAAAGTTGGGGGTAAGACCACCCTAATACTGTCAGGTCCAACACACACCATCAGGGTGGTGCCTAAGACCCTTTCTACTTACCTGACTCATGCTTGCCTCAGGACCCTCTCTAATCTTGCCATAGTCCCCTTCATCAGAGGAGCCTGTCTGCACTAGCGGAGGTGGGCCCGTCTCCTAGTCATCCCTTTCATTATCATTCCCATTATGGTCTGGCTGAGGGTGCCAGGTAGGTGGCAAAAGTGCTGTCCAAGCCCAGTTCCAAAGTTTAGACCCCTATACCCAAAGGCTCCCCAGGGTTGGTTTCTCCCACTCCAGATGAACTGTGTTCTGGAACTCACCCCCTCCACACCACCCGGATCACCTTGCACCTCAGGCACCAATATGCCAGTACTCCCACAGGCCCTGCTACGACCTCCTCCCTGCTCTAGCCTCTGTCTGGGCATGCCTGTTACTACCCCAAGGGTCTCTGAACTTTTGATGCCACCACAACAAGACACCAGTTCCTCTCACTCTGAACTCCATGGATGTCTATGGCATGTCCACTACACCGTACATAAGAAGATCTTACATTATCTACGCACAAAAGGGGCAGACATGGCACTGGTCCAAGAGACCCACCTAGCCTAGAGTGAATCAGCTAAACTCAAATGCAAGTGGGTGGGTATGGTCATTAGTAGCAGTAGAGTGGTCACTGACCAAGTTACAGCCTTCCCTGTGCTCAACTACTCCAAAAAATGTGGGATGGCCATCCTTATAGGGAAATCTTTACCCTGTAACGTACTCAACACATGGACTGATGAAGGCGGCCACTGGGTGCTGGCCAAACTATGGACCCCGCATAGACTTGCTGTGGTTGGATCTATATATGACCCCCACTGCAAGCAAATCTGACATTCTGGCTCGATTCTCCAGGCCCCTGTCCTCCCTCGGCTGAACGCAAGTGCTGCTGGGTTGTGACAGGAACCTGGTGCCAGACTCTATGTTGGACAGTTCAGGTAGGGGCAACACTCACAATAGGCAGGACAGGTCACTCCTTGGGGACCTAGTAGTGTGCCATGTACTAGGGGTCATCCATTTAGCAGAATTGGAAATGTGATTTTTTAAAGCTGTAGCTGAAAAGAGCAGCATAAAGGGCCACTTGCGGTTATCTGGTTGCGCTCGACTGGTGTAAAGCCACAAGTTCAAGCCGACCGCGATGGAGCACAAGGTCAGATACAGGGACCAGGTATGTCCCGGTGAAGTGTTACTTCCTCAAGTACGCGCGAGTAGCTGTAGTGCGTGGGCGGAGGCCAAAAGGAGGCAGTTGTCGGTTCAAGGAGCAAGTCGGGAATCGCACAGTTGCTGTTGTAGCGCAAGAAGCCAGTCAATGCTGGAGATTGGCATCGACCTTTGATGCGGTCTGTCAGTTCAAAGTACAGGTCGCCCAGGAGCTTCGCATTGGGGCTCGGCAAGGGTGGTAATGTCTTGATGCAAAGAGGTCACTTCGCGGTCGCGAGGAACCCAACATTTTAGTATCTTCACTGTGAGGTGAGGAGGAGTACATTTGATACCAGCTAGGGAGGGGGCATTTCTTAAGGATCAGGACTCACTCTGGGAGAGGCCAGCATCAGGGCTAAGGCAGGTCCAATAGGTGCTGGTAAGCTGGGCAGTTGCAGGGAGGCCTCTGGAATCATGTTGTGTCCCTGTAGCTCAAATAGGAAGTCAGCCAACTGACCATTGGATTCACTCCTGGGAGGCTGGGTTCAAGGCAAGCAGATCTAATCTTCTTTTTTCAGACAGCAGGGCAGTCCTGCTTTTGAATCGTTCATAGATCTAGGAGTCTTGTGATGAGAAATTCTGAAAGTGTCACTTTTATACCTGGAGCCAGCCTTTGTGTAGGGAAATTCCCTGGCCTATTCCTCAAACGAGTTCTGGTGAGTTGTTCCCCTTCCCTTGGGTCTGGCTCCAAACTGTCTAGGGTGACAATGACAAAGGCATACCTGATGCCAGGTATATTTGTGTGTGCTGCAGGCAGGGTCCATTGAAGTATAATCATGACAGCGCACAACTCATTCACAGCCAAGCTGCAAAGAAAACCTTCTCCCTCCACACCTAGCCCTATTTTGTTTCCATGTCTGGAAGGAATACACAAAACACCACAGGAGAGCCATTCACAGTCATGTGACTTAGGACACTGGCAGAAAGGAACATTTGGTTTAGGCAGAAATATACCACTTTCTAAAAGTTGCATTTTCAGAATATTTACCTAACATTCAACTTTACCATTAAAGGGGATTTTGAATTACAATTCACTTGCGTGGAAACAGCATTTTCCGATCTGGTCCCAAACTGAACTATTCACTTATTAAGTGTAATAAGATAACCCAGTATATAGGAGAGATAGCATTACAGCAGTAAAAACAACTTTAGGAGTTTTTCAAGCCCAAGCCATGTAAAGTTTAAACACACATTTCCTACTTTTCAAATACCAGATACCCTGGCCTACAAGCATTTAAGGCCTATCTTAAGGGAGTCTTATAAGTATTCATAAGGAGGGTTTTGGCCTGGAAAAAGGTTTATTTTGCAAGGTAGAAATGGCAGTTAATAAGTATTAAATAAGGAGGGTTTTGGCCTGGAAAAAGGTTTATTTTGCAAGGTAGAAATGGCAGACAATAAGTATTAATAAGGAGGGTTTTGGCCTGGAAAAAGGTTTATTTTGCAAGGTAGAAATGGCAGTTTAAAACTGCATAACAGGCGGCCATGGCTGGCCTGAGGCATGTTTTACAAGGCTACATTAGTGGGTGGCAAAATGAGTGCTGCTGCCCTCTAATACCATTTAACTGGCAGGCGCTAGGTACATGTAGTACAATTTACTTGGGACTTATAAGTAGATTAAATGTACCAATCAGGTTTAGGCCAATTTTTCCGTGTTTAAGGGAGAGAGCACAAGCATTTTACCACTGGTTGGCAGGGGGAAAAAGTGCACCGAGTCCTAAAAGACAACAAAAATTAGTTCAGCAAAAGAAGGCAAGTAAAGGCAAAAATCTGGGGTGACCCTGCAGAAAGGGCCAGGTCCAACAGTATGTATCAAGCATTACCAAATTGTGACTTATCACAGTATGCTCGTTATGCAAGTGCAATTTACCACCAATTCAAACAGATGATAACCAGGTGCAACATATATAAACAGCCCCAGAATGCATCAGTGTTTTCCACAATGGCTGCTTTGTACGTGATGGTGAGGGAGATCAAATACTGGGTGGTTTGCAGAGGAGGAGATGGGGGCGCATATTTAGAGTAAGAGTTACTCTTTTTCAACAAATAGGAGGAGATATTTGACAAATACAGGCTAAGTATGGCACTTATATTAGATCAAATAGCTGAAATTAAGCATCAGCTAGAGAGAAACACTCTTAGGAGCAAATCATTGCTGACCCATGTGCAGGTATTATGCTCACTCCATCTCTGAGCCTCTGGGCGCTACAAAAGTATGCTGCAGCAGGAGGGGCATTACGAAGTACACTATACTTGTTTTTCAGAGCCTTTCTTGAGGCAATGCTAATAAAAATAAATATTTATATTAAATTTCCAATCGCTGCACAGAAATTGCAGTTAATCAAGTTAAAATGTTATCAAACAACAATTTCCTCATGTCATTAAGATGTAGTGATGGAACTCATGTTCCAATATGCCCACCATATGACAATGAGTTCATTTTTAGAAACAGAAAGAAAACACATTCTTTAAACAAACAAGTTGTTTGCAATACATCAAACTTAATACTGGTATATTGGCAAGCTTCCCTGGAAGTACCCAAGATTCATTTATATTTAGGCACATATATTGATATGTATAGCGCACTAATCACCCACGAGGGTATCCAGCCACTATCCAGTGGGATTTCTGCACACCTTCTTAGAGGAGAATTTGGAGATGGATATTTACTTGGTAATTTTTAACATATTTACGTAGGTATATGCTGAGCATCCATTTTGTTTACAAACTATTTACACTTTCACGTTGTAGGAGGCAGTGTTTTTGTTTTGTGCTTCTGGATTTTAACACCTTATCTTAACTCTGCAACAGTAAGTGAGCGGTGCTACAATTCTGCTCATAAATCTACATGAAATGTGATTGAGCATGCATTTTGGCTACCGAAAAGTCATTTCCACTGACTCCAAAAAAGTGGTGGAGCACTTCTGTATTCACAAGAGACAGGATACAAGATAGGAGCAACATGTACTATATTGCACAACATAGCAACACAAAGAGAAATACGCGTGCTCTTGGCAAAGACAGAGTCGGATGAAGATGATCTGCCAATACCTCATCACCCTCAGGATGGCTCAAGAGCAGGAGAAGGAAGAGCACAAAGTGTAGAGATCAACAGGAATTATTTCTAAAGTAAGTATAAAATAAGTTAACATTCAATGTAATATAGAAAGTAGACACAAACACGTTGCTTTCACCTTAATGTTTTATTACATTTACTTCAGGCTTAGTTATATTGTCAATGATTGTTAGAATCAAACAAAAATCACATGTTTCAGAAAATACCTTTTTTTTTATCAATGCAAATTGTAACAAATGGAAAAAATAACAAGTAATTGGAGAAACATTGAGCTAATGCTTCTTTCTCCCTCTCATAACAATTGCCCTCTCCATGGTCTCACTGTAATGACTTCCTGGTACATCACTACCAGTAGTTTGTCTTCGAACCCCTTCACTTTCACCCCCCCCCCCCCCTTAATACACCATTCGTAGAGATATGTGATGTTTGGATATTTTCTAAAGCACTACTAACCTGAACAAGGCCACGTACAACATCCCCACTGCAGTAACCCACCTCCACCTCCATGATGACTATGCACCTTTATAAAGTGGCAATAGCATGTGTCAGTCAGTGAACAGATCTTGTGAATCCACCTAATCCGCACATAAGCTAATGATGGCAGCACCTAAGGTTTTTGTTATCTGGTTCTAAAACTGCAATCTCTTTTTGACCCTCTTCAATGGTGTTATTAAGCCTATCTAAGTCTTTGATGTTTCTAATATTTACATTAATGAAGACTAACTGTGTGTTACGTTTTTTAATGTTTTTATTTAGTATGCGTTGCTCCCTTAATATTTTGCCCTCCAAACCACCAAAAATAGTTGAAGTATCAGCAATGTCTGTGGACCTAACAACACCTGAATCTCTCAGTCTGGAAGCAATGCGTTACCATGGAAAAAGCCTCCTATGCATGTGCCTGCCACTTCAAGCAGGTTGTGTGTTATCCTTGCCTGTTGCTGGTCCTCTGACTCCTGGGGAAAATCTGGCAGTGGAGACACTGCTGCTCTGTGTCTGGAAGGCACAAGTGCTGCTGGTATTTGTGTTGTTACATTCCTCTATGTGTGAGGGAGTATCTTGAGGTGCCTCATGTTGTGAATCATCACCTCCTGTAGATGGGACATCTGTGATAAATAGAAAAAGTTTCCAAAATGCTGTGTCTAAAAGCGAATAAAAAAAGTAATTTATTTCTTTGTTAAAGTGTGTTTAGAACTTTTCCAACATTCATATATGTCTTATATATTTATTTTAAATAATTATATATTTAATTTTAGAACATGTCTGAACTCTAGGAATTACATTTGCCATAATGCATCAGATCAGTTATAAGAAGCATTGATCAGGAGTGTTTTTTCAAATGCTGCTGCCTTAAACAATATCTCGCATAATTTGACACACTTGGATGAGGTGGGTGGGGCAGACATATCTATTTCTGAAAGCTCAACTATACTTTCTGGCTCTAAGATGCTTTTGAGCAGGTCTTTCAGAGGTATTGGAGGTGCCTGGGCTGAGAGACCCCACCTGCTCCATGGGCCTCAGGCAGTCTATTTGCCGTCTTTTCTTTTGTGGTAAATGCAGATCGTACTACTGCTTTCTTAGCTCCGCAATGGTATGCTGCGTACCTCCCATGCCATTAATTTAACAGTGGACGACCTTCCAAAGTTCTCTTCTTCTGGCTATCAGGAACCTGAAATGAGCTTTTCCCAAAAAGCTCATCATGATGATGAACACAGTTTTCAGTGCCCACCTGCAGCTCCTTCTCACTGAATTTCAGCTTCCTTTTGCGACCATCAGCTTCCTTTTCAGTCTCCTCTGGGGTCATGATGTTACAAAGTTGACCTAAAAGCCTCAAATATATAAGCAACATACTCAGCTCACACAGCCTGCCTTCTTCTCTGATTCGGAGTGCTCCAGAGAGAATGTGTGAAAGTACTTCATCATTGTGATGTCATCAAGCTGCTCCCTAATACGACTTTTGCAATTTGCAATTCCTGAATACCGATTCCCAATTTACTGATTCAGCATTCTGAAATCACGATATTGCAGCTGCAATCCTACAGGCTCGCAAATTGAGAAAGGGTTACTATGATACAACAACAATACTGATGCAATTCAGTTCAATTTGCAATTTGGAAATCTCTATTCATAACCTTCATCCATCCGTCCCAAAGACCCCAAAGACTTTGAAGGTTTTATGGAAACTCTGGAAAAGTTGATAAAGGTCACTGACTGCCACAATCATTATTTGACAAAGTTAATTCAGGCATATTACCCAGAAATGAAGACACCACACAATCCCGCAACTCACCCATAACCTCAGTTTCACATCATAGGGAGGGAACACGAGACTGTACGCTGGAAGATGCAAGTTCTAAGGGCAGAGACAATTTGAGATCAGATCAGATCACCCTTGATGGTTTAAGTAACTACCCCAATGCTGCCCATTGACATACGGTCTACAATGCACTAAAAACGAATTCAGCTCATTGGATACAACTGTCTATTTTACAGTATTAATCACTGACAAGATCTGCTATAATTATAGTATGATGGTGCAATTAATGGATGCACAGCCCACCTGTTTAACAATTATTTTACTATTCAGTGCGTCCCTTTTGCTATTTTCAACAACGCATTCTTTACTCATTACTAAATCTTTGTTTATGATTCTACTACAGATCACATAAGTCTACTCTCGTGAACCCCTTCCTGACCCCTTCCTGACTGCTTAAAACACTAAATGCAAAATTGCTGAAGGAAACATATCAGAATATGAACATATAAGATTAAACCTCGACCTAAGTCTGAGATTCAAAGCATGAATGTTTGGAGGTACTGACTTCCTGAGGAAGAGAAGAAATTACAAAACTATCTATATATCTAGAATTCATTGAAAATGCAGATTTCCCATATCAAACACTGTGGGAACAGAATAAATTCAATACCAGGGGTTGAGAATAAGAATTCATTTTTACTTGTCCAAAAACACAAGATTGACACTTTGAACCACCCCGTACATGGAGAGAAAGCTGGGAGGATACTGGTTCTAATATAGAGAGAAGTCTCTAAATGTGTGTTACTTTCACATCTGTTGGAAATAGCAAAGCCATTTGCTTCATTTTCCGCTAAGCTCTACTCATCAGAATCAAATGATACAGATTCATATGAGAAGAACTGTGTGACTCACCTTCCGTTAACATGACTGTTTGTGGAACTATGAGATTAACATGAACAAGATTTCTGACAATGAAATTGCAGAGGCCATGAAATCAATGGCTACAGGAAAAACGCTAGTTGGGGTTGGTTTAATGCTAGCATTCTACCAGATCAATTCTACAATGATTATCCTATTACTAGGAAAAGTTTTACGAAAAGCAGAAGGTCTCGGCCCTAACTTCAATACGGCTTACATTGCTCTAATTCCTAACACAGACCGAGATCCATTGCTCTGTGCTTGTTTCATTAGTGAGATCCCTTTGTTCATTCAAGGAAACTACATGTCTAATGAAACCAGAAGACACTCACAAGATTTGCATATAGCTGTAGCCATTTTGAGTCATATATATATATTACTTTTGATTTTCTCAGGAACTACTGAACGGATTTACACCATTTAACCAAAAGGCACAACTCTGACCCAAGGGCTACCTTTTTGCCAAATCTGGTGTAATTCCGTTCAGCAGTTCGGGCTGTAGCTGCGATTAAAGGTTCCTATGGAAAATTGCATGGGGAAAACACGTTTTGAGACCCCCCTTTTTTCTCGGCCCCCGCTTGACTAATCACCCCGAGACTTTCAGGATAGGAGCGGACTGGAGCGCCACACCAGTTTTTAAAATTTTGCAAAGATTCGTCAACCGGCGCCAAAGTTATTCCAAATAGAATGTTGCGGATTTCCTATGGATAATGGGTCCTAACTATAACTACCTACTGGCGACCGCCAGTAGGTAATATATATATTATCTACTGGCGGTCACCAGTAGATAGTTATAGTTAGGACCGAGTTCCCATAGGAAATCTGAAAATTCTATTTTGAATAACTTTGGCGCCGGTTGACTTATCTTCGTGAAATTTTCAAAACTAATGGGGCGCTCCGCTCAGCTCCTACCCTGAAAGTCTTGGGGTGATTCATCAAGCGGGGGCTGAGAAAAAAGGGGGGTCCCAAAACGCGTTTTCCCCATGCATTTTCCCGTAGGACTTTTAGTCGAAGGTACAGCCCGAACGGCTGAACAGAATTACTTGAAATTTGGCAAAGAGGTAGTCCTCAGGTCAGGCATGTGCCTTTTGCTTAAATGGTGTAAATCCGTTCAGTAGTTCCTGAGCAAATCAAAAGTAAAATCACATACATATCTGGGCGGAGCCTAACCACACATCTCATCGTGAGATCTGATTGGCTGTCAGCACTTCATCCAAGAAGTGTTGGCAGCCATCTTGGGACCAATATACATGATAGCACCTCATTAAAAAGCATTGCAGTTAATAGAAGGTTTTAAGACTTTAGTTACATTATAAATCATTTGTTGATGGTACCATACTCATTTTAGGAATTGTGGTGTGTTCTAAGGTGATTTCACCATGTGAAAAATCCTGCTGCTGTGATATCATGAATCCTGCATGAGAGAAAACTATTTTCTCATGCTTTTCCCACAGAGGTTTGGAAGGTGATCTATAAGCTAAACTGAGAGCATATTTTCTGTAAATTCACATTATCTTTCTCAGTCTTGTGAGAATGAAGTCTGACATTCTCAGTAAAACATGTACATCCAACAAGGGCAGAGACTGTCAGTTGATTCCTTTGTGTTCTACTGCAGCGTCCCAGAGTGTTCTAAAGAACAACTAGAGCGCTAACAGTCCTACTTATGACAAACGTACGGCACACCTGAAGCCATCTTGGTTGGAATAAAGTGGTAACTCTTAAAACATTTAATTTAAAAAGGAACAAAATGAGGGGGTTCATTTTGCCATAGAAAGTATGATTAGTGCTGCAGAAAGAAAAATTAGGGCACATTTTGAGTGACTTCTCAAATCCTCTTCCATTTCATTAAAAAATTCTGACATGCAGACTGAAACATGCACTTTCAATACCAACAGCAGACTTCCCTGGTGACCAGTAGCTTTAGTACAGTGATCTAATAAGCAACTAGAGTGCTAACATTCAGAATTTATGGCAAATGTGTGACACATCTGAATGCCTTCTTGATGGAATCAGAGTAAAAAACTGAAAGTATTTCCTACTGAGGAGACTGTAGTAAATGAGGAAATTAGGAAACATCATAACAAATAAATCTCCCAAGATGGCCACCAGAGACAAAAGAGCCCAAATGTAGCCCATATATCACCCAGATGTAGCCCAAGTATAGCCCAATGACAGAATGTCCCAGAGTGTTCTTAAGAACAACTAGAGCGCTTACTATCTAACTTATGACAAAAGTATGGCACACCTGAAGCCATCTTGATTGGAATAAACTGGTAACACTTAAAACATTTAGTTTAAAAAGGAACACAATGAGGGGGTTCATTTTGCCATAGAAATTATCATTAGTGCTGAAGAAAGAAAAATTAGGGCACATTTTGAGTGAGTTCTCAAATCCTCTTCTATTTCATTAAAAAATTCTGATATGCAGACTGAAACATGCACTTTTAATACCAGCAGCAGACTTCCGTGGTGAGCAGTAGCTTTACTACAGTGATCTAATGAGCAACTAGAGTGCTAACATTCAGAATTTATGGCAAATGTGTGACATATCTGAATACCTTCTTGATGGAATCAAAGTAAAAAACTGAAAGCATTTCCTACTGAGGAGACTGCAGTAAATGAGGAAATTAGGAAACTTCATAACAAATAAATCTCCCAAGATGGCCACCAGAGACAAAAGAGCCCAAATGCAGCGCAAATATCACCCAGATGTAGTCCACATGTAGCCCAATGACAGAAGTGTGCAAAACACTTATTTTTTGTGTATTTGCAGTTTTATATAGTGCAGACTTGTCAGGTATTGGAGTGCTTTACATGAGCATTGGTTACATCACACAAGATCAAATTCATTTTGGTTGTAGACATGGGGAGATTAAGTGATTTGACCAGAATCACAGAATGTTGAGCTGAAGCAGAAACTCCAACCTGGTTCCCCAGTTGCCAAGTCTGCAGCTCTGGAAGTAACACCACATCCTCTCCCCTAGGTGCAACATTTAATCAAGTGGTCAACTGGATAAAAAAACATAAAGATTACAAATAATTTAAAAGTTCTTTGTCGCTATTTGAAAACTCAGAAAACATGTCCTCATTTTAGTTTTTTAGAGCACTAACCATAATTTAGATGCAAATAAGACCCTCTCATATATGTAATTTCTAAAGGAAATACTCTAGGTATTACAGTTTTGATCACATCAAGATGATGTCAGGCGTTCCACACTTTTGTAATAAATATAGAATGTTAGCAATCTAGTGGTTCATTGGGATACTGTTGAGAGGCAGAGGCCAGGGGCACGGACTCTGAAAATTGAAGGCAGGTAGGAGAGTGCAGATGCAACAATTTGACCACACTGGGCAGGCAGGAAGGGCAGTGGCAGCACAACAGACTATGGAGGTCAGTTGTAAGGGGGGCAGGGGCAACAAACCAACAATACAGGACTGGCAAGAGAGGCTGTGGCAATATAATAGACCACTGTGGGCAGAAGGAAGAGGCAGTGGTAGTACAACCATACATGCCAACAGACCTGTTCCAGCCAGGAAACGTCCAATGTTTTTAAGCTCAAATGGGCTTTGTTTGATCTGTCTCCTGTCTACAATCTCCTCTTTTTCAATGTAACTCAAACGGGAAAATCAATACCCCAGTTTTTTTCAAAATCTCCCTCTTACCAAGTTCAAAATGTTCGCACGAATGGTACATTGGATCATGGTAGGCAGGTGGAATTGAGGTAGGGACATGGACTCGGATAACAGGACAGGAGGGACATGGAGAGGTGCACCAAACTGACCCTACAGGGCAGGCATCAGGGTTTGCAGCAGCACAATACACCACACAGCGCATGCGGGGCGGGAGTGCAGCACAACAATCCATAGAAAGCAATAGGGAGGGGACAGGACCATGCACATGGACAACAGAGAACAGAGGGGAAAGAAGCAATGGTAGCTAGCTGACCATAATGGACAGACAGGAGAGAAAGCTGCAGCATAACACACCATAAAGGGCAGGAGGGACGGATCAGGGGCATTACAATGGAACAGACAAGCCAGGAGGGAGGGAATAGGGGTCTGCACATGGAAACAGAGGGCTGGGGGCAAGGGGGCAGGGCTGGAGCAGCAAGATGACCATGGAGGTCAGGCAGGTTGGGCACTAGAAAAAAGACACACAATGGAGAGCAACAATGAGACTATGATGGCATACACACAGACCATGGAGGGAAGGTGGGAGGGGGTCAGGGGCAGCTAGCTGACCACACAGGGAAGGTGGTAAGGGCCATGGCAGCACAGAAGACCATGCATGGCAAGCAGGAGGGTTAGTGGCAGCACAATGGCTATGATGGGGAAGAAGGAAGGTGCAGGGGCATGCACAAAGGACCATGGAGGATAGAAGGGAGGGTCAGGACCTGGGCACAGACAAGAGAGTTCAGGGTAAGTGGCCTCACAACAGACCGCGCAGGGCAGGCAAGAGGAGCAGTTGCAGCACAACAGACCAGGGAGGGCAGAAGGGTGTGGCAGTAAAATGGACCATGGAGGACAGGAGGAAGGGGATAGGGGCATGGCATGTGGACAGGCAGGGTGGAGGTGGCAGGGACAGGTTACAGTCATCTGACAATGCTAGGCAGGTGGGAGGGGAGTGGCAGCTCAACAGAACACTCAGAGTAGATAGGAGTGGCAGGTCCATGGAACATGGTGGGCAAAAAGGATGGAGCAGGGGCATGCACAAAGTCATCAGAGGGCAGGGGGAAGGAGAATAGGGGCAGCAAGCTAAGCACAGAGGCTAAGCAGGAGGTCAATGATGGGCCATAGAATTGGGCAATGGAGGGCAGGAGGAGTGGATTGGTACATCATGCTAAATGGAGGGCAGTGGCAGCACATCAGACCATACATGGCAGGAGGGAGGAGGCTAGTCCATGGATTCAGACAACAGAGGATAGGGAGGAGGTGGATGGGGCAGCAAGCTAACTGTTCAGAGAAGGTGGGTATTAGGAACTTTATTGTTTATAAAATGTGTGTCTGTGCGAACTACTTAAAATATGAGCAAGTATGCAGCATAATCTCACTTTTATTCAGGAAGAAGAGGACGTTTGTGACTGTGACTCTGGGCTCACTTGGCAGAAACACCCCCTGACCCTCCACCCCCCATCGCAAAATGTAATGCCCGTGAAAAGGGTAGGTGGACGCAGTGTTATATAGAACATAGTCCTGAGAGCACGATTGAAAATGAAAACTAGATATAGTATATGGTATATACTATGCACCAAAAAGTGTGATATAAGATGAACCGGGCGTGAAATATAATATGCAATACATTGTGTGCAATGACAGATTCATTGGAGAGCGCGAGATAGCACAGGCACTAGCGCCTGCTATGCGATATGCGCCTTGGAGTGTAATATGCACAGGGCAGTGTTGTGTAACCTAACTAGTCTCTAAAGTTGTAATATAAAATATGTGCTGGGGAGTGTAACGTTGCATATGCACTGTGACAAAGATATGGATCCCAGATTGTATTATGTATGGCATAGCGCTGTGCGTTATATCATAGGCATCGAGGAAGGCATGTGAGATGGGGCAATATAACCCGTGCGAAGGCAAGTGTGGCATGACATATTCACGGGGTGGTGTTACAGTGCACATGAGCTAGAGAGTGTCATAGCATATGCATTAGCTGGTGGAATACAACACAGAGGTGTGAGGCACTCGGCGGGCACTGGTGGGTGTAACACAGCATTGGGCTCAGCCAGGAGCACGCTGTGACTCTCAAGTGAGGTTTGTCTCCTTTCCAGATAGTAAAATAAAAAGTATTACACATCCGGCGGTGGATGTGTGTTTTAATAACTGTGAGGGGGTTTCTTGCATAGTTTGGTCGAATTTTTGTCGAATCCCCTTTGAATGGCTTGGTGTGCGTGTATATTAAATGTGCCCGTCAATAGCTACCCATGTTTGTATAAATAAACAACAAGGGTGTCTACTTGGAGAGTACCCACCGGCGGGGGCGCCGGGATTAGGCACGGTAGGGCGTCAGACACGAAAGAGCTTCACTAGCGGTGTAAATACATTCCATGTGGATTCATTATATGCATAGTCGCCTTTTAATGAATATCACGCAAATCGTCATGGTGATAGGTAAATATGGTTTGTCCAGCATGTCCTAGGTGTTTCTATAAATATATATATTTTTTAAATAATAAAAAACAAAGGCCGGCCCCGGGGGATAGGGTCCCCAAGGCCATAAGTGGCCTGAGGAGGGGGGCAACGCAGCTCCTCTCCTAAAGAATAAATAAAAAAAAAGGCCATGACCCGGGGGTTGCGGTCCCCGGGGCCGATTAAGGCCTTGGGAGGGCCAAATTATTTTTTTTCAACAAAAAAGATTAGGGTGCAGGCCCTGGGTATGGGATCCCCAGGGCCAGTAAATTAGAAAAAGACGGGGGGGCCACACAGCCCTCCTTCTTAAAAAAATAAAATAAATAAAAGACCGGCATCGCGCCGGAGTCCATGCCCCCTCCTTGCAGCACTCTGCAAACGCGCCCCCTGGCCAGTTGTGAGTTGGGGAATTCATTCCCCTTCAATACTGAGGGTCCCTGAGGGCCAACTAGCCAAACAGGTATCTCCAGTATGCGTCAGGGAGCTGCGTTGCAGACAGGTATTCTGAGGCCACGCCCCTTTTTACACCTCTATGCAATGCAGCTCTGTGGCGCTTATTGGAGGTACCTAGTGGGCTAGTTTGACCCTAGGGACCCTAGGATTCAAGGGGACTTAATCTCTCAACTTAGAACGGCCGCAGGGTGCGTTTACACAGTGGTGAAGGGAGGGGACGGGGCCTGAGGTGACGTGTGCAAACACGCCCTGTGGCGCGTTTTAAGTTGGGGAAATAATTCCCTTTCAATCCTGAGGGACCCTGGGGGCCAACTAGCCCACCAGGTGCTTCCATTAAGCGCCACTGCTCTGCGTTGCAGAGAGGTGGCGCAGGCCGTGCCTCTTTATACACCTGTCTGCAATGGCGCTTACTGGACGTACCTAGTGGGCTATTTTGCCCCTAGGGATCCTCAGGATTCAAGGGGACTTAATCTCCCAACTTAAAAAACGGCCACAGGGCGTGTTTACACAGTGGGGAAGGGAGGGGACGGGGCCTGAGGTGACGTGTGCAAACACGCCCTATGGCGCGTTTTAAGTTGGGGAAATAATTCCCCTTCAATCCTGAGGGCCCCTGGAGGGCAAACTAGCCCACCAGGTGCTTCCAGTAAGCGCCACTGAGCTGCGTTGCAGAGAGGTGGTCCAGGCCGTGCCACTTTTTACACCTCTCTGCAACGCAGCTCTGTGGCGCTTACTGGAGGTACCTAGTGGACCCTAGGGACCCTAGGGACCCTCAG
This sequence comes from Triturus cristatus, assembly GCF_964204655.1. Taxonomy (NCBI): domain Eukaryota; kingdom Metazoa; phylum Chordata; class Amphibia; order Caudata; family Salamandridae; genus Triturus; species Triturus cristatus. The sequence continues at coordinate 850,148,082 of NC_140581.1, forward strand.
GATTCAAATGAACTTAATCCCTGAACTAAAAACGGCCAAAGGGCGTGTTTACACAGTGGTGAAGGGAGAGGACGGGTCCTGAGTGAACGTGTGCAAACAAGCCCTGTGGCGCGTTTTAAGTTGGGGAAATAATTCCCCTTCAATCCTGAGGGACCCTGGGGGCCAACTAGCCCACCAGGTGCTTCCAGTAAGCGCCACTGCGCTGCGTTGCAGAGAGGTGGTCTAGGCCGTGCCCCTTTTTACATCTCTCTGCAACGCAGCTCTGTGGCGCTTACTGGAGGTACCTAGTGGTCTAGTTGGACCCTAGGGACCCTCAGGATTCAAGGGGACTTAATCTCCCAACTAAAAACTGCCACAGGGCGTGTTTACACAGTGGTGAAGGGAGGGGACGGGTCCTGAGTTAACGTGTGCAAACAAGCCCTGTGGTGCGTTTTAAGTTGGGGAAATAATTCCCCTTAATCTCCCAACTTAAAACGGCCACAGGGCGTGTTTATACAGTGGGGAAGTGAGGGGATGGGGCCGGAGGTGACGTGTGCAAACACGCCCTGTGGCGCGTTTTAAGAGGTAGTTTTAATCCCCTGCCCTATTATATACTAGGGGCTTACAGAGGAGGTCATGCTGATCACAGGGGGACCCCAACGCATAGTGTTCCCTAGTGTATGTAGGTGTTTTCACTGTATTCTGAGTGTCTTTAAACATAGCACTGGCTCTAGGACTGGTTAGTCAGACTCAGTTACCACCAGTATCCGACTGAAAAAGTTGAGGGTACAGGATGATTTTGCAACAAGGCTTCTTTCTGCTCTTCTGTTTGTTCTTTCTGCACGTTATCCTTCTTCCTGCACTTTTCTTCGTCTTTGAGGACTTCTGTTGCTTCTTTCTGCATTTCTTTTTTTTCTTTCTGTGCGTTTTTTCTTCTTTCTTCACATGTCCTATCTCTGTAGGCCTAGTTAGAAATTAGCATTTAAAAAACCTTAGAAATTCACTGAAAAAACCATAGGTTTGAGGGGCGTTATAGTTAGCTGGACTTTTCACTCGTACAAAACCATTGAAATTCCCCCGTTATAGTTAGTTCAGCTAACTATAACTCGCGCGCCCGCAATACACTGCTGATGACGTCACATAGTACATCACTCATGACATGGTCAGTGACATCACTCATGACATCACTGATGACATCTCAAATGACATCACTGATGACATCATCCTTGTGATTGAGAGGCAGACCTCCTCTCCCCCTAATATAACCTTTGATAAACACATTCAAAAATAGAAACTAAAATTTTCAAAACAATGGACATACCAATATCAGTTACAACAACCTATTCAGTAATTCTAAGATCCACATACACATCTACTCATTCACCAACAGTCCTATACAGTCACTCATACATGTACTCACTCATCATATGTACTCATACACCTATACATCCTGTTACACAACGCCACTCATCCATAGTTACTCACACACATAGTCACTCATGCTAATAAAGAATCAAACATCCATTTACTTGCACATACAGTTATACACATACCACCACACTTACTTCTTCAGAAACTTACACATACTTAGTCTTTTCAACAATCACTTATAGAAACACATACTTATTCATACTTATTCATACAGGAACTCTTTCAATCTCTCACTCTCACATATACTCGCTTATATACACCAATAGTCACATATACTAGTTTAAAACATATGTAGTTACTCATAAAGACACTATTGAGACAGTCATTCACTCACTAACACACCCATGCACACACTCATCCACCCATACAGTCCTGCACACATGCTGTCTTCAACACATACAAACAGTGAGTCACTCATTCATGCACCTATGCACTATGTAATACCCCCACCGAACCATACAGACACTCAGACACTCATACTGATACTCAAAAAACCAACTAATAACCTATATAAACACTCATGTAGCTACTTACCAACCCATGCAGCCACTCATACACAAAGTGAGAGACTGATACAGATATTTACATATTTAAACATTACCCACTAAGCCATGTATTCACTAAGATACACTTAATCAGTCAGTTATACAATCAATTTTTCAAAAACAAATCATCCATTTAGACACTTATATACCCATTTATTCTTCCATCGACCTTGAGATATACATATATAAAACATATGTAATTTTCAGAAAAACACACATTGATGTCATCAGTGATGTCATTTGTCAAATAGTATTCTCAGTTTAGTAGTAAAATGTATATACATAGAAAAGCTAACTTGAAAACTGAAGATGTTAAAATATTCTCTAAGTGCAAAGGAATTTTAAACATGAGGCTAAACATTAAGTTGGTGTCCTTATCTTACTTTGTGGAATCAGCAAATGTACCTCAAATGAAATCTGGTATGGGCAATTAATTCCTAACCCAGACCGAGATCCATTGCTCTGTGCTTGTTTCATTAGCGAGATCCCTGAGTTCATTCAAGGAAACTACATGTCTAATGAAACCAGAAGACACTCACAAGGTTTGCATATAGCTGTAGCCATTTTGAGTCATATATATATATATATATATATATATATATATATATATATATATATATATATATATATATATTTTTTTTTCACTGAAAAAACCATAGGTTTCACACACGTTATAGTTAGGAATTAGCCTTTAAAAAACCTTGCAAATTCACTTAAAAAACCATAGGTTTCACAAATGTTATAGTTAGCTGGACATTTCACTCGTAAAAAACCATTGAAATTCCCCCGTTATAGTTAGTGCAGGCAACTATAACTCACGCGACCACAATCCTCTGCTGATGACGTCAGATATTACATCACTGTATTTAGACACTTATTTACCCATGTCTTCTTCCATTAATTTTTAGCTATACATATATTACAAATATTTTTTTTTCAGAAAGACACATATGTCATCAGTGATGTAATATCTGACGTCATCAGCAGAGGATTGCGGTCGCGTGAGTTATAGTTGCCTGCACTAACTATAACGGGGGAATTTCAATGGTTTTTCACGAGTGAAATGTCCAGCTAACTATAACATTTGTGAAACCTATGGTTTTTTAAGTGAATTTGCAAGGTTTTTTAAATGCTAATTCCTAACTATAACGTGTGTGAAACCTATGGTTTTTTCAGTGAATTTGTACGGTTTTTTAAATGCTAAGTTATGTATTTTTTAAGGTTTTTCACCGTGCGAGTACCATACGCGCACGGTGCGCTTCGAGCACCGTGCGCGCACTGTGGGCGCGCGGTGCGCTTTGCGCACTGCGCGCCCACGTTACGCAGTTCGCGGAATTTTTCCGTTTCTACCGTACGCGCACGCTACGCGTACTCCGCGATTTTTCGCAAAAAAATTAAAGGAAATTTTGGCCCTTGGGGGTCCTTCTGGGACCCCCTGACAAAGGCTAGGGGGTCAGGAACTGTCCACCCTGCCCCCTTTTCATGTTCTCCACCTTTGTTTTTCACCCCCTCAGACTGCGAGAGACAAAATGGCGGCCGACACTTCCTGGTTTCGACCGATTCGAATGTTTACTAAGATCTAACAACCAATCAGAATTGCGCTCGCGCACGGCAGTGTGCGCGTATGGTAAGTTTTACCGTACGCGCACGGTGCGCGCTTATAGATATATATATGCTTTTAAATGCTATTTTCTCAGGACATACTGAACAGATTTACACCAGACCTGCAAAAGGCACATCCCTGACCTGAGGACTACCTCTCTGCCAAATTTCAAGTAATTCTGTTCAGCCGTTCGGGCTGTAGCTTGGACTAAAGGTCCTATGGAAAAATGCATGGGGAAAAGGTGTTTTGGGACCCCCCCTTTTTCTCAGCCCCCGCTTGACGAATCCCCCTGAGATTTTCAGGGAAGGAGCGGAGCGGAGCGCCCCACCTATTTTGAAAATTTCGCGAGGATTCGTCAATCGGCGCCAAAGTTATTCCAAATAGAATGTTGCGGATTTCCTATGGAAACACGATCCTAACTATAACTATCTACTGGCGACCGCCAGTAGATAATATATATATATATATATATATATATATATATATATAAATCAAATAATATTCCTGAGTTTAGTAGTGAAATGTATATACATAAAAAAGCTAACTTGAAAATTGAAGATGTTAAAATATTCTCTAAGTGCAAAGAAATTTTAAACATGAGGCTAAACATTAAGTTGGTGTCCTTATCTTGCTTTGTGGAATCAGCAAATGTACGTCAAATGGAATCTGGTATGGGCAATTATTGTTCTCAATTGAAGCTCTGGTAGTGAGTTTCTTGAAAAAGGGGAAGGACAGTAAAGATCCAAAATTCTTATCGACCGATAACATTACTAAATTCTGATTACAAAATAGTAACGAAACTGCTTTCAGTGCGCTTTAATAATATCTCGGCAGAATTGATTCATCCGGATCAGAATGGTTTTATTGCGGGCAGACAGTTAGCAACTAACACACATTATTTAATTGAGGCTTTGGATTATTTTGAGACACAAAGGATTACTGCTTTGGTTTTGTTATTAGATGCTGACAAGGCATTCGACCTGGTGGTTTGGGAGACACTGTTTATTATTTTAGGACACTTTGGGATTTCGCCTAAAATTATATCTTTGATTCGCAACTTATATTCCAATGCTAAAGCTAATGTAATTATTAACACCATAGCGGCGGGGTCAGTTTTAGTAAAATGAGGTACAAGACAGGGATGTCCCTTATCGCCAGTCCTTTTTGCCTTTTTCATCGAGCCTTTGGCAATAGCATTGAGGAATTGTGCAGAAATCCCCCCCAATTCCATCAATGGCAAAACTAAAATTATATGCAGATGACATCATGCTTATTATAAAACCTGAACTTAGAGTTCAAGCCAAAGTATTTCAGCTTTTTGAGGATTTTGAAATTCTAGGGGGATATCGTATAAACAAAAAGAAAACGGAAATTCTACAATGTGGGGGTGAAGCTCTGGAGTTACATCCTTACATTCTTTCTTGTACCAACTCTAGACCAAAGAGATATCTGGGTGTCTTTTTTTCAGCATCAGTTAGGGATTTATATGATCTGAATTTTAATCCCCTTCTTCGAAGAGTCCAAACGTTGTTTTCATGTTGGAACTCTCTACCATTATCCATTTTAGGTCGGATAGCTTTGATCAAAATGTCGGCCCTTCCTCTTTTTAATTTCTTGTTCTCAACTATTTCATGTATTTTGTCAGGTTCTTTCTTTACCCGAAATTTCATCTTATTAGGGTCATATAAATCTGTTTATAAATTCCTGGTTCAATTGGATATTACTCAGTTAGATCAGCAAAGTCAGTTAATAAAGGAATTATTAGTTGACATGTCTGATAGAAAACCAGGGGTTTGGAAGCGCCATCTCGCTCAAAACAGGAAACTGGACCTTAGTCAAAAGGCAATCAAAAAGTGGTTGGACCAGGAAAATCAGGCAATGCCTTTGAGTGTTTGGTCTGTCATTAATAGATTTAATTTTACTACATTACGGGGGGCGAATTGGCGTAGAATGTTATTTTTTAGTAAGTGGTTACTTTATCGTACACCTTCTTCTATTGCTAAAATGTATCCTAATCACTCTCCACATTGTTTTAGATGTATCCATCATTCTCCAGCTAATTGGTCACATGTTATGGTTTATTGTGATAAGATTGCAAAGTTCTGGGAAGAGATTTTCAGCCATTTCCAGATCAAATGTGGTATCGAAATTGTAGTGAACGAGAAATTAATTTTGTATGGCTTTGATCCTGATCTTTCTTTTCCTGACCAGGTGGCTAAATTATTATTTATTGCTATGGCAGTGGCTAGATCTCTTTTATTACAACAATGGTGTACAGAGCAGATTCCATTCTTTTATGAATGGTTTCGTAAGATGAAATGGGTTAAAACTAGTGAGAGGACTTTTGACCAACGAATGGGGGGTATTAGAAGATTTGACAGAATCTGGGGGACTCTTTTTGATTAAAATTCAAGAGCCGTTATTGATATTACGGGAAATAGTCGTTTTCATATGCTTTATAGCATATTATATGTGGACACTGTGATGTTAATAATTTGTGCTTTAACCCCTTCAGTGCCCATGACGAGCTGGACTCGTCATGGGCTGCGGTGGCGCTGTGCCCATGACGAGTCCAGCTCGTCATGAACTCCGCCCGTTAATAAAAAGCGCGGCACGGGGCGGGGAAAGGGGCGGGCATGCAAGGGGTTAATGCGTGGTGTATGATATTTGCTTTTTCTTTCAGACTTATGTAATTTTTTATGTCAAACGAGATGAAAATATTGTCGATGAATTGTATACTATTTACAATTTTATATTGTTTTTTAGGACTTCAATAAAAAAAATTTTTTTTTAAAAAGGAAGCTGTGGTATAGACAAAAGAGCCTGCCCTAGGAGGAAAAAAAACAAAGTAATATGCTAGAGTCTAGCATATTGCTTTAACTTTTAGAAATAAGACTTGATTTTAAAAGCTCCAATTAAAAATAATATTTTGTTGTTTTGGCAATTTTTTGTTAGTAAACTAAAAACTTTCACAATTTGTGTATTTGCTAGCTGTGCATTTGTTTCTCTATTTTTGTGTAATGTGATTAAAATTGTAGACATTACTTAAATGGAGGTGCAGTAGTAAATCAGTGGGACTCCACAGAAGTCAAAAGGTTAAGAATCAATGTAGTATTCCATTCACCTTATACTGGGTCCACTTCTAAGCAACATATTATTCTGTGTATGGTTAGTAGCAGATTCAGGGAGGTGTTAGATCTGCACTACAAGCTTAGTCCTTTCTGACGGATTGCCTAGCCCACTTTATTGTCCAACCTGAGCTATGGATTTAAATGATAATCTATCCCAAGTTCTAGTTATTGCTACAAAATTACAGCAGAAGGTCATTATGTTAAGGTCGGAAATTAAGGCTTTACAGTGATATTAAATAGCTGTCAAATTAGCAATTTTTACCCAGCAAGAAGAATGTAAGTTCCACCCACATTTATGTAACCATTATTAACACAAATTACACCTTTAACACTTTTGAAAGGTTCACAGTGGATCTATAGAAATACGTTCACAGTATTCTCTAATTCATGTTAGCTGCAGTTTTATGTAAAGTAGCATTTGTTTAGTCAAATTTAAGTGGCCACAAATTGGACAGTTCTATTAGCGGATAGAAATTATTCATTACAGTATAATTTTTCTGCCTTGTGTGAACAAATGTTGGATTTGTTTTAGAGGAACTTACATACTCTTTCTCTAGATAATAAAGTGTTGAATTTGCATCTGAGCAATCAGGTAATGTTAAAATTTGTGACCACACTTAGGTGCCGATTACGATCCGGTAAAAACCGGGTACGAACCGTCGGTCGGAGCGTATTCTCCGTCCGACTCGTACCCGGTTGTAAAACATTACAAACATGGAATTACGATTCGCACGGAAACACCATTTCCGTACGAATCGTAAAAAACACCGACCGACGAAAATATGCATACGAATGTGATCCGGGAATGCTGCGACGTGACGTCGGGACGCTTCTAGGCAGCGTTTCACGACCCAGGAATTACGATTCGAACCGACAGCAGTCCGGACGGCAATATTTTCACGGCACCCAAAAAGTGCCGCAAATGCGAAGTACGGCGCGAAACTACCAGAGTAGGATGCCCGTAAGCGCCGTACCCCCCCCAGCCCCCGCATGTACGCGCCGTACCCCCCCCGCCCCCGCATGTACGCGCCGTACCCCCCCCAGCCCCCGCATGTACGTGCCGTACCCCCCCCAGCCCCCGCATGTACGTGCCGTACCCCCCCTGCCCCCGCATGTACGTGCCGTACCCCCCCAGCCACCGCATGTACGTGCCGTACCCCCCCCAGCCCCCGCATGTACGCGCCGTACCCCCCCTGCCCCTGCATGTACGCGCCGTACCCCCCCCCCAGCCCCCGCATGTACGCGCCGTACCACCCCCAGCCCCCGCATGTACGCGCCGTACCCCCCCTGCCCCCGCATGTACGCGCCGTACCCCCCCAGCCCCCGCATGTACGCGCCGTACCCCCCCCAGCCCCCGCATGTACGCGCCGTACCCCCCCTGCCCCCGCATGTACGCGCCGTACCCCCCCAGCCCCCGCATGTACGCGCCGTACCCCCCCCTGCCCCCGCATGTACGTGCCGTACCCCCCCAGCCCCCGCATGTACGCGCCGTACCCCCCCAACCCCCGCATGTATGCGCCGTACCCCCCCAGCCCCCGCATGTACGTGTCGAACCCCCGTGTATGTACACCCGAGTACGTGTCGAACCCCCCGTGTATGTACACCCGAGTACGTGTCGAACCCCCCGTGTATGTACACCCGAGTACGTTCGAGTCGTACCCCCACCCGTGTATGTACACCCGAGTACGTTCGAGTCGTACCCCCCCGTGTATGTACACCCGAGTACGTGTCGAACCCCCCGTGTATGTACACCCGAGTACGTGTCGAACCCCCCCGTGTATGTACACCCGAGTACGTGTCGAACCCCCCCGTGTATGTACACCCGAGCTACGCGCTGGGGGTACGCACCGTACATACACGGGTGGGGGTACGACTCGAACGTACTCGGGTGTACATACACGGGGGGGTTCGACACGTACTCGGGTGTACATACACGGGGGGGTTCGACATGTACTCGGGTGTACATACACGGGGGGGTTCGACACGTACTCGGGTGTACATACACGGGGGGGTTAGACACGTACTCGGGTGTACATACACAGGGGTTCGACACGTACATGCGGGGGCTGGGGGGGTTACGGCGCATACATGCGGGGGCTGGGGGGGGTACGGCGCGTACATGCGGGGGCTGGGGGGGGTACGGTGCGTACATGCGGGGGCTGGCGGGGGTACGGCGCGTACATGCGTGGGCTGGGGGGGGTACGGCGCGTACATGCGGGGGCTGGGGGGGTACAGCACGTACCGGGCACCTGTTTGGACGTCTCCATGGTTGTTATAGGAGTTCGGTGCGGACGGTCTTTTAACCATACGGTTGTACATTCGGACGCCCGGGACGGATCGTGATTCCCCGGTCGGACTTCGCTTTTCACGTTTGTACGGTAAATCGTCCGAGGACGTGTCGGACACTTTTTCCGACCCGAGGACGTGTGGGGAATTATTCCCAATGCGATTCGTATGGTCTTTTTCCCATGCGAATCATGATTGCCAGTTCGTACGGCACTTGTACGATTCGTACGGTAAAAAGACCGGATACGAGTCGCACGGGGAATTTTTTTACCGGATCGTGATCGGCACCTTAATAGTTTAGTGATCGGGACTAACTGGCCCGAAGAGAAAAACATCAACATTATTCTCTTAAAGGCTACAAAGTAAAGTTGAGGGATGTACTGGCACAGGTAGTCAACCATACTTCTACATGTGCAGAGCTCAGATTTGGTGTTAAAGTTAGATCATTGCATAGCCGACCGACCCTCAGAAAGAACTAACGCTGACATTAAGGTGTTAGTATTATGTTCAAAGTGAGTAGAATTTTAGAATTTACATAACCAATGCAATTTTAACAGTGTATATGGCCACACATCAAAAGAGGAAGATGAAGATCTGTGGAAGGTCAGGTTATTTTCAGAAATACTTTTGGGGTGAACCTAAAATATATTTTAAAAAACAATAATCAGCAATATCACAGACAGAAAGATAAAAGCTGGTCGAAATACTTGATTCCTGAACAGAGAAAGGAGCTTCCTTGTTTAATGTAGACTTTAAGTCACTGTTGAAATGGACAGTGTATACCATGTGGCCTACAGCAGCCTAATTGATTGTGCCAACAATCAATGACCTTATTGGATGGAAAAGAAACAATTGTTTCAGGACTTTAAGATACAAAAATTCATGAAACTATATGGACCATACGTTTGTGCATTTTCTACTAATACTTGTGAATAAGAAACAAGTTCCTCAGGAATGTATCATATTATGTGCATATGGTTTCTTTGCTTTATTTTGGAAATCATCATGAAAAATATATTTTGATTTTTTTTCAGTTCAAAAGTAAGTTTATTAAAGGAATAGAAGTGTCAATACATAATACAATAAAACAGTAAATATTCGCATGAAACAAAATAAATCTTATGACCAAAATAACTGAATATGAAAACCAAATAACATAGCCTAAAGGAAAGAGTAAAAAAGGCAATTAAATTGATTTGGTGTATACAGAGAGAATATGCATTTCATACAAAAAATACAGAAACATTTTGCAAAACTTAAAGTAAAAGGTCAATAACACTAGGAAAGTCATGGAGGTCGAATAACTTTTTGCTGGTCAGGGCTTGGAGAAAAGGATCGTTTAGCACTAGCATCAATAAACAATGTGATAGGTAACCATACGTTTAAGCATTTTGTAGCAATGTGAATAGGGTAAACAAGGGCTGTATCTAGTCTGTGGTTACGGCAAACAGCATACCACCATGCTTGATATGATATTTTGGTAAAATCATTCCAATTTTTGGTTAGTTGTTGGAAGGCAATCACCAACAATAAGCCAATGATCTTAGTGTTGGAAGTGCAATTCGTCAAAATAAGGGATAAACTTCCCAGGAACACATGAGTAGTAGAAAAAGGGAAACTGGAACCAAAGATTAAGTTATTTTGGGACCATACATTATTAAAAAAATTGCGAACAGGTGAGCACAAAAACAACAAGTGATTTAAATCTGCAAGTGGAGATGAGCATGTCCAGCAAGTATCAGATGTATCAGTGTGTCTTTTGTTTAGAGTGACCGGACATAGCAAAAGTCTGTTATATATGAAGAAGAGAGTCTGCATGGTGTTTGCTGCCCTAGAGGATTTTCTGATTTTAGTCCAAATTTTATTCTATAGTGACGTCGACCAACAGACCTTTAAATCTTCTTCCCAAGCAAGTTCCACCCTTGTTTTTTCTCTTATAGTACATGAAGTGCGCACATAATTATAGATGACAGAAGCCTTAGGATTGGTGCAGAGCAGAGTGTGTAGCCTATTAACTGGGGAAGGAGTGGAGGAAATAGGAGGCATGAATTGAGCATATGCGACTAGAAGGGCTTGTTTCAAGAGGATGTACCTGGATTAAAAGGACATGGGTAAGTGAAAAAGTCAACTAACCTGGGGAAAAGACCCAATTTCATTATGTGCAAATAATTGATAAACCCAAATTAGGCCTTTCTGTCTCCCGGATTTCCAGTAAAAAGGCCTAAAACGTATCAAATTGTGGATTTGGAAAAATAACCTGTTAGGGTTTGTACCATAAACATGGCTAATCCTCATACTGTGCATTGATCTTTGGCTGAATAGGTTTATTGAATATTCCTTTTTATTGTATATCCTTTTGTATCCTGAAGGGGTACATGCACTTTGTAAATTTAATTCTGAGGACTTATGTTATATGCTACAACTGAGGAATTAACATTGGGCTGAGCATAAACAGAAAAAATAGCAGTTGACATGTGCCTGCTTCCAGTTGTTTATTTGCATAGGCAGCACGTTGACTCCTTTGCCGTTGAGCCATGTGCTGCACGTTTTTTGCCACCCCACCAAAACTGGAACCCCACCCAAACCTGAGGCTATATAAGACTTGCTGGTTAAACAAGACGCACTTGCGCTTGTTATTGCAATCCCGCACACCTGATCTCCAGCATTGAAGATCCCACGCTGGTCAGCCTTCTCTTCGGTTTCTGGTCCTGTCTTCTGTTTCCACGGCAATGCGCTGACGCGGTGGTTCCTCATTCTTCATTCCGGCTCTGACTTAAAAAACAATCCGATCTACAACAAAAATAGAGAAAAACATTCAAGTAAGGCAATTCTGATTCTGGCGCTCGTAGAGAAAGCGCGTACAGGATAAAACAGGTATTTGTTATTTTGTTTTAAGGTTTATTCATCTTCGGCTTCTGCATTTGTCAAAGGAAGCGTTTCTCCTTTCAAAAGAACATTTACTTCTGCTAAAAGAAAAAGGAGAAAAAGATTTTAAAAGGAAGAAAGGCAAAGACTCATTGGAACATTTTCTTAATGTAGACTTTATAAATTAATGTTGGTGATATTACGCGCTGGTGATCAGTGTTATTTTATTACTGCAGAAGAATCATGAACATAATTCAGGCATCAATCACCCGCTAAAGAGAAAGATATCATTATTGTTTATTGAGCAACAAGATTACATTAAAGGTATTTTGATGAATGTATTATAAGAAAAAGCAGTGGTGAAAGGAAGGCCTCAAAGATTAGTCAGATGAATGTTATTTATTTATTTTGTATATAGATGTCTAACCACTGAAGAACAGCAGAGTCCATGCAAGAGTCTCAAGCGGAGAAACTTTCATTTCAACCCAGAGCTGAAACCAGCAGTGTTTTCTTTTTTGTTCTTTTTTTATTTTGTCCCATTTTCCCCCTTCCCCCAGAGATCTGTTCTTGTCAGACTGTGTTATACATATGATTTGGGCAGGCATAGGGCATAGAGAACATCCGTCTCATCTCTCGAGTTGAACATCCTGGATTTCAGGTGAGTGAAGACTAAACAGAACCTAAGTCTGCAGGGATTGAAGGTGAATTGGGTTCTAAAATGTTACAGGTGTATTTAAGTATAGGAGTAGATATGGATTGTGGCTTGCGAGAAAAGGAGGGATTTTCTTGAAATGAGAAAGGGGATAGAAAGAAACGTTCAACTGTAGCCCATAAAGGACAGTCTGTCAAGGAGTAAGCAAGCCAATTCGAGGATTGACGGAGTAGGAAAGACTTCTGATATGTAGAAAAGTCGGGGAAATTGACCCCCCTTCTGATTTAGGGCACCTTAGTTTCGACAATGACATGCAAGCTTTTTTAATCTTCCATAAAAAAAGAGGAAAATATAGAATTTATCTTCCTTAACAATTTTAAGGGAATGGGAATTGGAATGTTGGAAACCATCTTTATGGTGTCAAGTCGAACCCACCAAGATAACTATAAAGGATGCCACTTGGCAGTCAGTGTGGAGACTCTTTGTATACACTTGTTCATACAAAGAGAGAGTGTATCAGAAATGGATGGAGTAAAGTATAAACCTAAGTATTTGATGGCATTAGGACTCCAAGCGAAGTTTGAAGCTACAAAGTCATCTTTAAAAGTATATTTAGTTAAAGGTAATATCTCACATTTATCCTTGTTCAGTTTGTAGTCAGAAACAGAGGAGAAGGATTCAACTTCCTTTAAAAAAGCGGGAATAGATGTCTGGGGTTGCAAGATAAATAACAATATGTCATCGGCATATGCTGCGCGTTTGATTTGGGAGTTTTTCAAATCAAATCCATGTATGTCTTGTTTTTTGTATATCTAGGTAGAAAAGGTTCGAGGGCTAGGTTAAAAAGAAAGGGGGAGAAGGGTCAACCTTGACGAACACCTCTACCTAGATCAAAATATGAAGATGTAGCGCCATTAGCACATACTGCCACTCGTGGGTTTGAGTAAAGGAGTGATATTAAAGATATAATTTTGGGACCGAAACCAAACCACTAAAGAGCGTGAAAAAGGTAGGGCCATTCAACTCTTTCGAACGCTTTCTCCGCGTCTAATGCTATTGCAGCTAAAGGTTGAGATAGATGTGAGGATTTAGACAAAATGTCGAAAAATCAACGAGTATTGTCTGTAATAAGGCGACCCTTAACAAATCCAGATTGTTCCATTCCTAACAATTTGGGTAAATGTGTTTCTAGACTTATGGCCAAAGCCTTTGAAAAAATGGTATAGTCAATATTAACTAATGAGATAGGTCGATAATGTTTGCAGTATTTTCAATCAATCAATCAATCAATGAATTTGTAAAGCGCGCTACTCACCCGTAGGGTCTCAAGTCGCTGGGGGGAGGGGGTCTGCTACTGCTCGAAAAGCCAGGTCTTGAGCTGTTTCCTGAAGGAGAGATGGTTCTGGGTCAGTCGTAGGTGGGTGGGGAGGGAGTTCCATGTCTTGGCCGCTAGGTAGGAGAAGGATCTTCCTCCGGCGGTGGTCTTGCGGATGCGCAGGACGGTGGCGAGGGCAAGGCTGGCGGAGCGGAGGTGGCGGGTGGGTGTGTAGAATGTGAGGCGGTTGTTGAGGTATGTGGGTCCCATGTCGTGGAGAGCCTTGTGTGCGTGGGTGAGGAGTCTGAACGTGATCCTCTTGCTGATGGGGAGCCAGTGCAGGTCTCTCAGCTGGGGAGAGATGTGGCTGAAGCGGATGATGTCCAGGATAAGTCGTGCAAAGGCGTTCTGTATGCGCTGGAGTCTTTTCTGCAGTTTGGCTGTGGTTCCAGCATAGAGGGTGTTTCCGTAGTCCAGTCGGCTGGTGACGAGGGCCTGGGTGACCGTCTTCCTGCTGTCGGTGGGGATCAACCGGAAGATCTTTCGGAGCATGCGCAGGGTGTTGAAGCAGGATGACGAGACGCGTTGACTTGCTTGGTCATCGTGAGGGAGGAGTCCAGGATGAAGCCCAGGTTGCGAGCATGGTCCATTGGCTTTGGATCGGAGCCCAGGGCAGGGGGCCACCAGGAGTCGTCCCAGGCGGAGGGGGATGTTCCCAGGATGAGGACTTCCGTCTTATCTGAGTTCCGTTTCAGCCGGCTGAGCTTCATCCATTCCGCGACGTCTTTCATTCCTTCCTGGAGGTTGGCTCTGGATGTGGCGGGGTCGTTGGTGAGGGAGAGGATTTGCTGGGTGTTGTCGGCGTAGGAGATGATGTTGAGGTTGTGTTGGCGTGCGATGGCTGCGAGGGGGCTCATGTAGACGTTGAAGAGGGTGGGGCTGAGCGAGGATCCTTGCGGGACGCCGCAGATGACTTCAGTGGCCACGGACCGGAACGGGGGAAGGCGGACTCTCTGGGTTCTGCCGGCGAGGAACGAGGTGATCCATTCCAAGGCCTTTCCTTGGATTCCGATGTTGCTGAGGCGCTGTATCAGGGTGCGGTGGCATACGGTGTCGAAGGCTGCCGAGAGGTCCAGGAGGATGAGGGCAGCTGTTTCCCCGTTGTCGAGCAGGGACCTGATGTCGTCGGTGGCTGCGATGAGGGCGGTCTCGGTGCTGTGGTTTGCTCGGAAGCGGGACTGCGAGGGGTCGAGGGATCCGTTGGTCTCGAGGAAGGCGGAGAGTTGTTTGTTGTCCTTACCATCTTTGGGAATGAGGCAAATTATTGCTTCTGAGAAAGAGCCAGAGGATCCACCTGAATGCAGAAAGGAGTCTAAGAGGTTACGAAGTTTGGGGAGTAGCAGCTGTGAGAAATGTAAAAAAAACTCGATGGCGATACCATCTAGACCTGGGGCTTTATCTTTTTTAAGAGCTTGTAAGGCAATGAGGAGTTCATTTTGTGATAGATTAGATTCCAGAAGTGTAAGATCAGGTTGAGTGTCTGATGACTGGTGAATGGTAGAAAAAAATTGAAAAATATGATGTTCTGAAGGGGGAATCTCTGAAGTATAAAGTGATTTGTGAGAAATTCGTTTAAGATTTCTGTGTCCTTATATTTCAATGTTGAATGTTTATCCATAATAGATTCTATATTGGGTTTGTTGTTGTTCACTTTCAGATAGTTTGCTAATATTTCCCCTGCTTTGTTTTGCCCACTGTAAAATTTTGCACTGGATTTTAATAGCTATAGCCAAGCATTATCTGTCGATTCTTTGTTGAACTTTAACTTAGCATTTATAAGTGCAGATAAACAGTCTTTTGATTTAGAAGAATAATAAGAATGCTCTAATTTCTTTATCTTGCTCAGGAGGTTATTGGTTATTTCATGAGCAATTTTACATTTTTTGGAGACATAACCAATAGTAAAATCTCTGGCTGATGCTTTGAAAGCGTCCCAAACAGCAGAGAAAGGCATAGTGTGGGTTTGATTAAATAAAAAATATTTGTTGAGAAATTAAACAAAAGAGGATGTAAACGATGGATCTAAGAGAAGAGCATTATTAAAACGCCATCTTCTAGGAGTGCTAGGTTTTGTAAAATGTCGAGCTGAATAGATATAGGAGCATGATCGGATATTAGAATAGAACCGATATCCGCAGCTATTAAGGACTGGGATATATTATGGAAATAAAGACGTAATCAATTCATGATTGAGTTTGATAGGCTGAAGAATAATAAGTATTCTCTCTTGTGGTGGGATTGCATAGTCTCCAAGCATCAATAAGTTTGTACTGTTTGATGGTTTGAGCAAAAAGTTTGTGAACCTTATTTGGGACAAAAGAGACCGTTGAATTTCGATCTATAAAGGGATCTATGACTTGATTGCAGACGCCTGCCAAAATAAAATTATCATCAATAAAATGTGTAATTTGTTGAGCTAAGGAGGTTCAAAAAGAGGAATCTCCAACAGTGGGGGCGTAAACATTAAGTAAAGGAACCAGAGCATTCCCAATCATCAATTTGGTGCATAACCATTGTCCATCCTTATCAGAACATTGAGAAGGGAGTTTAACAGAAAGTGATTTACGGCACAAGGTCAAACCTCTGTTACGTTAACCATCTCCTGGGGAGAAGAAGACCTCCCCCACCCATCCTTTCTTTAATTTTAAAGATTCTTCTGCCGTTAGATGAGATTCTTGTATACACTCTATATCATCTTCCAATTTAGCCAAATGAGGCAAAACCCTTTGCCTTTTTATAGGAGAATTCAAACCTCTGACATTCCATGAAGTAATTTCAAAGACATAAGATAGTTACAAAGAGAAGCAAAAACACCAATCCAGACTATCCATTAAGCAACAAGAGACATACCAAAGGAAAATCCAGTGAAGTATAGAATTAACCATATAGTACAGGAAAAAAGAGAAAAATAGATGTAATTGCATAGGTACAAAAGATTAATTAGATAAACAGATGAGAAATTGAGTGAGAGAGTATAGTAGAAGAACCTGAGATAGATAAGGAAAAAGGGATAGAAAAGACAAGGACAAAAAAGAAGTAGAAATACAGGAAAAAAAAATACTTGAAAGCCCTCTCATTGGAACATCTCCCCTTGATAAGCTCCCTCCTCTCTCACCCGAATCTGCCCAGAGCCCCTGCTAGTGCTAGCGTTAGAGCCCACCTTGACCAACTCTCTCCCCTCACTATCTCTAAAACCGTACCCCTATCTAACGCACCCTCCCTCCCCAGAAGATCGACGGCCTATCTTGCGCGTAACGATATAGATGACTTACTCAACTCTTACTCGCCTACCCTAGACACCAACAAGACTCCTATGGGGCTATTTCAAGCCATTCAAGCTAACCCCAACAGACAACCCCCCCACAACCTTAGAGTCATAAACAATGACAACCTCATGAGAGTGAATATCACACAGACTCCTCCCCCCCATACTCCGGTACAACTTAATGCGTACTACTCAATTGCAGGTCAGCCAGCAAATACACCTCTGATATCTTCAACCGCATCCAACACAATGAGATAGACATCATCATCGTCACAGAAACTTGGCTCAATCCCTCTTCCACTCCTATCCTAGACCTCCTATTGTCCCCTACCCATGACATAATTCGACTCAACAGAGTTGTGAAGTTGGGAGGTGGCCTAGCCTGCATACATCAGAGCACACTCGCGTTCTCCCTCTCGGAGTCTTCTACGCCATCATCATGTGAATACCTTTGTCTCAACATCTCTAGTAACAACCACCCAGTGTGCAAACTACACACATTCTATCACTACCCCGGGGACAACCTCCCCTTCATGGAACAATTAATGGAAATCATCTCTGGCAATGCCGATTCCGTTCTGTCACATATCTACCTCGGTGATTTCAACCTTCACTGGTCTAACCCTAATGACCATTCGGTAACATGCCTCAAATCTTTCTTGAGTGATCACAAGCTGATCCAACATTGTGACCGGCCAACCCATAATAAAGGAGAAACTCTGGACCTCATTATCACCAAAGAACACACCATCACAATGGATACCATCTCCCCTTGCGATTGGTCCGACCATCACAGCATCTTCTTCCATATTAACATGGAGGTGTCTCGGAGGAAGGCTCAAGCAATGAAATCGAAGATTTGGAAAAAGGACCTCAGAGATATCAACACAGCCGATCTAGCAAACCACTGCAAATTTGCCCTCTCATCCCAAGTTGACATGTCTGAGGTTCATGTACTCACTGACTTCTACAACTTTACTATCTCTAGCATCATGGATTCCATTACTCCACACCAACAAAAAAATGCCTCAACAAAAATATCCCAGCCAAGGTTCAATGTCAACTTAAACTCGTAACGTCATAACCTTAAGGCAATCGAACGATCCTGGAGATCCAAACCATCCTCGGACCAGCTAAAAATCCTTAGATCGGTTAGGAGCTCCTATAACAAACAAATTAAGAGAGCCAAGGTGGACTATTTCAGATCCCTACTTAATCAAGACGTCAGCCCTCCTCATGTGATGATCTGCTGATGGAGCAAGGACTAGTAGAAAAGAAACTTGCTCGACGCAGTCTGCTCCTTTAACTCACTAACCAGTTATGAAGTTTGTTTTGTGTAAAACTAATGTGCACCACATGAACCAGAGGGTTAGAGAAGCTTGCCTATGTGTTTACTAACGTTCACAGAATGAACGAAGGACTAAAATGCTTTAAAAAGGGAATCTTTACTGCGCATGCGTCAACTGCATCTACGTAGTATGACGTTCTAACACTTGGAGGGAAATTCTTGCGCATGAGCAGAAGGCACTAATATGGCGGCTTAAAGGTTCGCGTGCATGGCATCTGCTTTGCTGAAAAGAAAACACGTTTTTTATCCCCCTGATTCGCCACCAATCTCACTTCAAATACACACTCAAGTTGTCCGTACCCACACCCAGTAAGCTGAGAGAAGTAAGCGTCTAGGAGTGGAAAGACCCGCCTACCGGTACATAAACTTGCTTGTGTGCTAATGAAGATACCAACTGAGATATCTCTATTTCCAAGCTCCAGGAGCTAAATGACCTTCGTCTTAAGTCTTCCAGTCCCAGACTGAAAGTATTCGACATGGCCCATAGAGTATTGAGGCAGCATAATCATAGGACCCAGAAAAAAAAAAAGGGGGTGCCCCTTATACAGTCAACTCCGGGTCCCATCTTGATTTCAAAATGTTCCAAAATGTTCTCTTCTTTTTGCTGCCAGATCTTGCTAAATCTAACCTGGAAACCGCCAAGACTGAGGACTGCCAATCTAAAAAGGAGGGAGGGGTAGGGTCAGTCCATTTTATACAAATTTGTCTCCTAGCTAGGAGGATGGCATAAAAGAGTAGCGATCTTGCAGGACCTCTGTCATTATCCTTCAAGCCAAAGATGATCAAAGATAAATCAATACTAACAGGGCTTCCCAGTGTGTCAGTCAAGAATTTTCCAATACTGTCCCAAAAAGAGGCCAGAGCTGGACACTCTTTAAACATATGGATGTCGGAGGCTGAAGCCAGCCCACATTTCTTACAACATACAGGTAATTCTTTATTGATTTTTGAGAGGAAGCCCTGTGAATGGTGAACAAATGGTTCCTTTTATAACCATGCCAGTTTTACTATTTCGTGTAAGATCTTGAACGAACACTGCCACAATGTATCACAGTCTTGTGCAGCTAGAGAGCTTCCCCACAGTTCCTCGGCAAGTTTAAAGTCACCATCCACTTCCTCCAATATAGCCTGATACCAGAAGGAGACTTCCTTCTTCCCTTGAGGTCTAGTCACAAGCTGATGTTCCAAGTGGTTGCCTCCACCTAGTAAGCTTCCATGAGTTGCTTGTAAGTGTGACTGGACCCAGCTTACCAGCTGGAGATATTTAAATTTGGAGAGACCCACCCCGACCCTTTCCCTAAGTTGTTCCCATGTAACTATAGTGCCATCTGGGATCAGATCCCCCCAAACTACCAGATCGGCTTCCCTCAGAGGGGTTGTCAATCTGTCCTTCAGACATTCTGGGCCGCCAGGGGAGTCCCATAGGGGAGCCATACTAGAGAAGTATCCAAGAGTGACTGCCCTCCTCAATTTTGCCCATGTTTTACCTAGGCCCTGCAAAACCTTAAGCTTAATTTTTTTTTTAAACTTTGGTTCACCAAATTAGAACAAAAAACCCTCCACCGGTAAATGTGCACCCCGAAGCATAGCTAAAAACATCCCTCCTGCGCCAGTATTAACCGGCATTTTCAGAAGCATACGTGCGTGAGGGAGTTGGAAGGCCCAAGCATAAAACTGGACATCTGGCAAGGCGAGACCTCCCTTCTGTCTCCTGCATCTTAACTTTTTCCAAGCTATCCTGGAGAATTTGTATCCCCAAACAAACAAGTTTATATCCCTCTGGATTTTGTCAATTAGTGATTTCTCAAAATGGAGGGGAATACTATTAAAAAAAAAAAAGGTAATTTTCGGGAGTATTGACATTTTGACCAAGTTGTCTTTGCCAATAATAGAAAGAGGGAGCGAAGGCCACGATTTCCTTTACTTCAAACACTCTTTTGCCACCATAGTCAAATTGGTTTCAGCTATCTTAGTTATGTCTTGCAGGATATTTACCCCCAAATATCTCATTCTGGGGCTTATCTGGTGCTGATACCGATTTACCTCCTGATTCCAGACGATGACCTCTGTCTTTGAAGCATTGATTTCGTAGCATGAAACTAATCCAAACTCCTGAGCTTGGCTGATAACTGCTGGAAATGCCGTGTCTAGATTGGCTGTAAGAATTAAAATATCGTCAGCGTAAAGGGCTACCTTCCTCTCCCACTCCCCATATTTGAAAGACTGGATGTTAGGGTCCTCTCTGAGCCGTTGAGCAAATGGCTCAATATATAGACCAAAAAGGAGAGGGGAGAGTGGGCAGCCCAGTCTAGTCCCCCTACATATGTTAAAAGAGCCAGTGATATTGCTGTTTACGAGGAGTCTAGCCGTTGGTCTCTGATAGATAGACTGTATTGTGCGGCGAAATTTCTCGCCAAAATTAAATTTTTTCAAGAACTCCGACAGGTAGATCCAATTCACCCTGTCGAAGGCCTTGGTAGCGTCCAGAGTCATGGCTGTCAAGGGGATAGAGTATGTAGAAGCCAGATCTATGGCTCCAATTAAGTCATATGTGAGGTGCGAAAGCTGTCGGCACTTAACGAAGCCCTTCTGGTCTGAATGCAAAATGTCTCCTACCACTATTCCCAATCTTGTTGCCAATATTGAGGTGAAAATTTTATAGTCAGCATTCAGAAGAGATATGGGTCTATAAGACCCACAGTTAGATGCCGCTTTCCCTGGTTTCAAGATCAGGACTATAGTGGCATCGTTCCATGAATCTGGCGGATTTAGTCCTTCTTGTAATATCTGATTGAAGAGGTTCGTCATGATGGGAACGACCTTATCGCTTATCACTCTGTAGATCTCGGCTGGGAGCCCGTCCGGACCCGCTGCCTTTCCGTTCTTACCGCCGGAGATAGTATCTTTTACCTCAGTGTGGTAAAAGGCCCTGTCTAGATGTTGCTGCTGTTCTAAATTGAGTATGGGGAGAGGAATGCCTCCAAGCCACCTCTGTGCACCATGGCTGTCTACGCTATCATCCTCCCGATAAATAGCTTGAAAAAAGG
Organism: Triturus cristatus; assembly: GCF_964204655.1. Classification (NCBI taxonomy): domain Eukaryota; kingdom Metazoa; phylum Chordata; class Amphibia; order Caudata; family Salamandridae; genus Triturus; species Triturus cristatus. The sequence goes on from NC_140581.1 coordinate 850,169,609, forward strand.
TCTGGAAGGCATCACGGATTTCCTCGTCGGTAGCAAGAGTACCATTATCATTTTTAATTTCCTTAATATAGCTCCTTGCTCGGTCCGATTTACTCTTCCATGCAAGGAGTTTGCCCGCTCCTTCTTCATACTCGAAGTGGGAGATCTTACTGGCTTCCCATCTTCGAGAAAGCCTGGTGTTCAAGATATTTTCAAGCTGGGCTTTTAGTCTGTTAACATTATCTTGTCTCTCTTGCTGGACTTCAGGGGATACTGGACTTGATAGATCTACTTCTGCGTCTTTCAGCCTGTTTTCAATATTCGCGATCTCTTCTTTGTACTTTTTGTTTCTATAACAAGACCTGCTGGTAATTTGGCCTCGCAAAAAGGCTTTTAGAGAATCCCAAACCGAGGTTATTGGAGCTGTGCCGGAATTCACCTCCAAGAACCATTCCACTTCTTGTGAGAGAAAGGAGACTTCCTCCTCCTCCTCCAAAAGTATAGCTCGGTTGAAAGACCATGTCCTAATTGAGCTAGAAACTGGCCATTTCAGCGCCAAGAGAATCCCAGAATGATCTGAGAGATGGGGTGCCAAGTATGCGATGTTCTTAACCTGGCTTCTTAATAAATAGATGACCAGTACAAAGTCAATTCTTGACTGGTGCCGATATTTATAGTTTCGATATGACACCTCTAACTGCTGCCCTGATCTATCTCTCCAGATATCCGATAAGGTGAACTGCCTCATTGCCCCAAGCAAATACTCCCGAGATTTAGAAGAAACTACAGCTCTGTTGTTTGGAGATCTATCGAGTAAGGGGTTCAAAACGATGTTAAAGTCTCCTGCCAGGACCATCGGTTCTGGGAAATCAAGTAGATGTAAAAAAATAGACTTTAGACTAGAGGGGTCATCGTGGTTGGGACCATAATATCTGATTAAAGTTAGCAAGGTCTCCGTTATTACAACTTTAACGATGACCCATCTGCCATTTAGGTCTCTTATCTGGGATAGGATATGAGCCCTGGCTGTTTTTTTAAATATGATTGAGACCCCTCTAATGTTTGCTGACTGACTTATACATACAAAAGAGCCTACCCAGCTTTGACACTTTAACAGAGAAATCGTCTCTTCTTCTAGTAGATGAGTTTTCTGGAGGACAATGACCTGCGCTGAAGAGTCCCGTAGATATTGTACGATCTTATCTCCTCTTGGTCTAGTGCGCAGGCCATTGACGTTCCAGGAAAGAATCTGAAAAGAGCTCATGGTGGCTCGGAATTTCGCTTGTCCACCAGAGCCAAAGTTTGAAGCATCGACATCAGCACCAGCGAGCAGATCCACCAGCTTCCAACGCCCTTATCATTAGCTTTTAAGTTGGACAAGTCAAAAACAGTGGAAATTAGGATTTTTTTTATTTTTATCCCCTGCTGCCCCCTCATTGGGGTAGGGAAAACAAGTTATTATACTAATGCTAATACAGAAAAATTAATAATAAGTAAAAGCGAATAGAGTAGAGGTGGGTGGTATATATTGTGACCACTTTATTCTTGAAACTAATATTTGTCTTTTGACTTTATCATTAGTGGGCATTTGGGCCTCTCGTATATGTATGAAGGGAGCTGAGTCATGTGGGTTTTGCGCATGACAACTGAAAGTCAACCCAGAAGAATGACAGGCGGGTCGAGAAGAGGACAAGTTCGCAGTGTGCTTGAGTCTGAGAACCAGCAGTGAAGAATCAAAATGAATGAATTCACATGTTCAAATTCAAACATTTGTTAGAAATGAAATGTGAATGCGGGTGAGAAAATAAAACATGAATAAAATTAAGGGGATGGGTTTGTTAACAATGGGCTAACTGAAAAAGTGATATGTAAGCATGGTTTGATGATCATCCTCCCCTTGCCTGACCAATTAGACTTTAGACTTTGAATTTTTACGATATTGAAAACATTAATCGGTCATTAATGGGTGGAACAATCCTGAACAAAAGGTATAATTGAGGTAACTTTAGTTAGCTAGAGAGATCAAGAGCACGAATATCTGAATGCTATAGAGGGAGATACTGTCGGTGTAGCGGGTGATGCTGATGCTGGGAAGAATGCTGTGAGATGCTGATGAAGAATCAAATGCAGAAACTGAAGCAAAAACTACTTTCCTAATTTAATTGGGTTAGAAGAAGGTTTGCGGTAGAATCTCGAGGAGGAAGAGAGTGTCAGAGAGGGGTGCGGCTCAATCGTTGGTGTTAGATAGGTAACTATCCTGTCCTGAAGTCTTTGTTGCCTGAACTATCCCGGTGGACCCTTACCAGCCCTTTGGCCAGGGGGTTGGTCTTCACACCATTCTTGGTAATTTTATTTTTCATGATATTTGCAGATATTCCTTATCTCTCTGTCATCTCCCTTCTGAGTCTTTGCAAGTGTCCGAAGTGTGTGTTGATGATTAATTGAATTTTTTTCTCCTAACGAATGAGGCTGTCTGTGTTGTATTTTTGAAGTGGTTGACATGCTCAAAGTTTAGATAAAAATTTAAAATGCTAAAGGAGTCTGTGGTTATTTCAATTTAAAGTATTAGTAAGTTAGCTTTATGGCATTATCAACATCAATTGGTTCAACTAATGGTCCATCGACCAGAGGAAAGAACTTTTTGATCTGTGAAGGGTTAGTGAAGGTATTCTAGACTAATTCAGAACATTTGTGAAAACATATAAACTTGACAACCCAGCGGTTTTACTCGAGTGTGTGTTTGATGGGCCCAGTGAGTATATGGTAGTAGAGTATCTGTTGTTGGTAAACCGCTTGATCAGTTTTCTGCTAGCAGAGCTATGGTTATTATTGACTAGTTTGGTGATGTTGATTATTGATTTATATTTAACAAAAGAGTTAGCATCTTGTTTTATGTTGTCCAGAATTCCCGGGAAAATTGAATAGCTGGTGGCGATAGAAACCAGACTGCAGTGAGGTTACTCGTCTGTTGGAATAACTGAGAAGCTAGGTAGGGCTGGCAGTGTTAAATGAGGGACTATATAGTGTAAAAGTAGTGTGCGATTGATAGCAGAGAGTTCGCTGGTGAAACTTTGGCCTTATATCTCCTAGTAAGGGTAACACTGAAGGAGTAACAGGTTCTTCCGAGCTTGGATGAAGGGTAAACAGAGGTTTTTACTAGCAGTAAAAGAGGAGTAATTCTGAAACTCCAGAATAAGTTGAAATCTATCTTTTTGTTTAGTGGAACAGGCAGAGTAGTGAATGTTTTTATGTTGTTATTAACAAAGAATTTAATGAAAAAGTATTAAGTAATACGTTATCGAATTACCTTGTGAAGGGAGGGTCAGTTGCCGGAGTTGCACTGATGTCACAGAGAGCCGCGCTGGGATTGGTTGAAGCAGCGGGCTTGTGACAGAAGCAGCTTTGTAAAGGAGGGGTCAGTAGTGAGGAGTAAAAACTGACATCACAAAAGGCCGCGCTAGGATTGGTTAAATGAAAAGTGTGAGCCTGAGTCTGATTGGTTGAAAAGAATGGAAGCCACGCTAGGATTGGTCGAAAGAGAAATTGAATACAAGATTCTGATTTGACTGCTGGTGTGAGACGCGCAGGTAGAAGATTTTCAGGGTTTGCAGAATACAACTTTATATATCATTCATCCAGAATGTATGGAGAAAAGAGAAAAATGCCGTTGATAAAGAGAATTAAGAATTTGTTTAAGAAAGATAAGCCAGTATTGACTAGAGAGGGAATTCCTATTCCGCCACCAAAAAAACCTGCTTCCTTTATAATGGAAAGAAGATATCATACTTGTGTCAGGTTGGAGAATTGATTAGAGGATGCAAAAGATGATGGAGTGCTAGCTTTTCCTGAACATGGTACATTTAATGGGAGAATTCTTCAGAATTTGAGGATGAAAATGAATGATTTGGAACCGAGACCTAGATTAACACAGTATCAGGCTTTAGAAGAATGGGAGACTGAGTCATTTGAACGAGAGAAGTGCAGAGGTTAGAGATATAAAGGATTTTTCCCAGATATTTGCATGAGTCACGTGAAGGTCAGATGAAACAGTGGAGAAGAGCTATGATATCAGAGGGGTTCTATCCAGTGTTAATGACTGAGGAACCGTCTGGAAGTAAGTGTAAGGAGAAAACAAAACACTTGCATGTGACAGGATGGGGTGATCCAGAACATGAATTGATAGAGGATATGTTAACTGAAACTCCTCCCTTGTACCAAGAAGGACCCAGTAGAGTCACCCCAAGTGCACCAGTATTAGGTACACCCTTAGTTCCTCAAATTTTACATGATACATCAGTCAATTCTTCATGAGAAAGAAAGAGAGGCATTGAATAAAAATAGAGATGAATTAATATAGAAAATAAATCAGTTGAATTTGGGTGCTGAAGCTTTGACAGTACCAGTGACAATAGGCCCGGTCATTCTATTATATGGAGACATAATGAGTTGCCCGAAACCACAAACTATAACTAATTCTTTAAGTAATCCCAGAAAAGAGATACTAATATCTGAAGACCAAGCTAGTGAGTGCGATTCGGTCATTTAATTAATGGACCTTCCCATAAGGGAGCCTATAATTGGAACTCCAAAAAGAGTCACACCGGAAATTTTGAGAGAAAAGGAGTCAATGGTACCTATGAGAACCAGAAGCTCGACTGTGGTCACTCTAGAAGATTTGGAAAGGTGGTCACAGGGAATTGAAAAACGAAGTTCAGTACCTATGATTTTAGATATTTACAAATTGAAAGTGGAGTTGGAAGAAATGGTTGCTTGAAATGTGGGAATAGACAGGTTGAACCATTACAGTGAGGAAGAATTGTTGTTCATATGTAGGAGTATAACCAGAAACGCAAAATTGTATCATGAGAGATTGACAGAGATAGCTGCAGAGATTGGAGTGGAAATAGGGAGATAAAAATTGTTGAAGAAACCATACAGAGTAGAATTTACTGATAAGGATTTGGAGAATATGAATGTGTCTGGTAGAAAACTACAGATAAAAGAGTTAATGACCGTTTTGCAAAAATGGGGAGACATCAACAGGTGGAAAACTAGGTGGATAAGGAAAAAGGAGGAAGTGCAAGCAAAAGAAACATCATCTGGGTTTTTACTAAAGGATTCAGAAAAGGAAGAAAGATTGTGTCCAATGAGAGAAGTTCCAGGAGGTGAATATATACAAACTAAGCAACACCAACGACGGACCACGGTTAAGCACTTAAATTCCAAAATTTCTTGTAAAGTATATATAGTAGATTTATAAATGTGGTGCAACAACTTCCAACATCCGTCGTTGTTGGACGTACAAAGAATCCAAGAATTTTACATAACGGAAGGTGCACTCAGAGTAAAGTCCAAATTAGTACATATAGTCCGAAATAAGTTTATCTTCCTTTATTTTAGAAACAGCAGACAGCCAACACGATTCGTTCCCTTAGCACAGTAACTTCTACAGGGCTGTAATTAATTACAAAACAACATGTATAAAAACAACATGTATAAAAACAAGATACATGAAAACAACATATAGAAGCGACATGTAAAAGCGACATTAAAAACAAATCAATAGGTAACAAGACCAACCTCACACTAAATATATACACATATATACACAACAAAGTAAGAAAGCTTGTGTGCATAAAACATCACATATCTAACATATTTGATCAAATACCAAAAGCAGGTAATTTCTATCCCATATTAACATATCCGTCGGAAAATTCCAACCTAAAAAAAAAGGGATTAAATCATTTAAATGTATAAAAAAGTATACAGCAAAGACAGAGGAGAAAGAAGGAGAAAAAAGAAGAAAAAGACAAAAGTAATCTAAAGAAGATTGCCTAATAATCTCACTATAATAATTACACAAGTCTGAGTATTTTGGTTCCAAATGTCAAAAAATAATAATAAACAAAAATCAGACAGGTCTTATTTTTCAAAGAAAGATAAAACATATATATAACAGATATGTATAGGTCTACCAAAGAAGCTCACCGTATTAGTAGCTAGATGAATATAAACCATTCCATAAGGTTTTAACATGAGGCAAACTATTCAGAACTCAGTTTGGCATATGAAATATTGAGATTGACGCCTGCAACAAAAGGATACAAAAGGACCCAATGTAACCATAATTAACAACAAAAATATATATATATTTTTTTATATGACACAAGAACAACTTCCTAAGATATACATCCACTTAACAATAGACTCACCTTCAAATACGAAGGTGTAGGTATAGCCCCTCAGGGGAACTTAAAGTTGTTTATAAGGAAGTAATCCCTCAGATGAATAGCAGTCCATATAAGACTATAAAGTCTAGAGAAGAAAGAGAACAAATATTCACCAATACACCCTGTGTCAAAAAAATTTATGTTCATCAAACTTGAGTACACAATCCTAGCATCTGATAATGGGAACTAATGCCATTTATTGAATCTCCCAAAACCAGCTACAGGCTGAATGAGTAAATACCAACTAGTGCATTTATAGACCATTACTCGAGAAAACAAATAATTATAGGATTAGTCATGCCAAAACCCACATGACAATCTCATAGAGAAACGCATCTCTTATTAATTTCAAAGAGATTCGGAAAATAACTTTTCATAGTCAACAGGATGACATAATATTAACTCACCCATTAGAAACGAACACACATGTAGGAACCACCAAAAAGTCCCGTGGTTTTACACAAACAGCAAACTCGAAGGGTTATATGTCGACACGTTATCTAATCACAGATCAGTCTAATTTTTTTTTTTTAAATAAAATTGTTTATTATTTGCCATTTCCATCTCAACATCTTCTTCCTCACATTTGTTGCATTCAATACACAGATATAATTTGCCCTCCCCTTCACCCGTACATAGTTGTCATATTGTGCAACCACAAGAGTTTACATTATTACCCATACTCTCGTTACCTACCCTCCGCAAACTCTTGTCCTTCAGCACCCCCTAATACCTACTTCCCCTAGCTTTCCCCAACACCAAAACTACTATCCCTCCCCCCCATCCCTACCCTCCCCACCAGTGTGCTCCCCCAGCAGTTGTCAATCTCAATGTGTCTTGACCTATAGGTATATGCCCACTATGCGCCTTTGCTGTTGCTCGGCCTCTCCCCCCTTGCTACCCCGTGCTCTCTCCTTCAACTGTATTTGCAGTCCCTGCGTTTTCCCCTGCGCCTTCAACTTCCTGTGATCTAGTGGTGGGACGCCTCATCTTCTTGGTCTCCGCCAGACCCGCGCATTGCTTCAACTAGCGCCTCCCAGGCTCGCGCATCACAGATCAGTCTAATGTAAAGGACGATCCTACTAGGGCTTACCTACGGATCCCAGTGTGAAGAGCGGCATGATAACCGGCAGCAACACGGAACAGAAAAAGAACCGCCATTTTAAGGCTGTTCTTAAATGTAACGACGTAGTGCTCTGATACGTAACCAAGAAGTGATTACAAGAGAAGACGGACAAATCAAAAATGAGAATAAAGCGGCCATCTTGAAACAAGTCTAAGTACACAGAAAAATATACAATGAATAGCCCAAAAGTAAGTAATTATTATTGTGCAAAGTCATATGCCACGTAAGGCTCTTACATCCTGAGGAAAAAGATGATGATAAACGAAAATAGTAGAAGCAAAAAATACTTCATTACCAAACTTATCCACTATACAGTCTCCATACCTTAAACGCAACGGGACGGTATTCCCTAACATTTATGTGAAGATGTGCAAAAAATTTTTTTATCTTTTCAAATAAAGACAAAAAACAATGTTAGATAATAATTACAAGAATACCGACAATGATTCATAAATGATGTTGCGCTAACATTTTGTATAATATTCCAAAACACCTATCAAATATTACCACAAATAAAGGCGGTCTTACAAGTGTAAACCGAAACGGCCATCTTGTGAAAGGTATTTACTATACAACGAGGCCCATAAAAATCAGTATAAGATTAGGAGACAGTATTACCAGAAACTATTAATATTCTACAATTTAAAGTAAGGGGGAGGAACCAATATTCCATATTGTTAAGTGGATGTATATCTTAGGAAGTTGTTCTTGTGTCATATAAAAAAAATTAAAACATTTTTTTTTAAAATTATGATTACATTGGGTCCTTTTGTATCCTTTTGTTGCAGACGTCAATCTCAATATTTCATATGCCAAACTGAGTTCTGAATAGTGTGCCTCATGTTAAAACCTTATGGAATGGTTTATATCCATCTAGCTACTTATACGGTGAGCTTCTTTGGTAGACCTATAAATATCTGTTATATATATGTTTTATCTTTCTTTGAAAAATAAGACCTGTCTGATTTTTGTTTATTATTATTTTTTGACATTTGGAACCAAAATACTCAGACTTGTGTAATTATTATAGTGAGATTATTAGGCAATCTTCTTTAGATTACTTTTGTCTTTTTCTTCTTTTTTCTCCTTTCTCCTCTGTCCTTGCTGTATACTTTTTTATACATTTAAATGATTTAATCCCCTTTTTTTTAGGTTGGAATTTTCCCACGGATATGTTAATATGGGATAGAAATTACCAGCTTTTGGGATTTGATCAAATATGTTAGATATGTGATGTTTTATGCACACAAGCTTTCTTACTTTGTTGTGTATATATGTGTATATATTTAGTGTGAGGTTGGTCTTGTTACCTCTTGATTTGTATTTAATGTCGCTTTTACATGTCGCTTCTATATGTTGTTTTTATGTATCTTGTTTTTATACATGTTGTTTTTATACATGTTGTTTTGTAATTAATTACAGCCCTGAAGAAGTTCCTGTGCTAAGGGAACGAAACGCGTTGGCTGTCTGCTGTTTCTAAAATAAAGGAAGATAAACCTATTTCGGACTATATGTACTAATTTTGACTTTACTCTGAGTGCACCTTCCGTTATGTAAAATTCCAGGAGGTGGATATGTTCATGTACAATGGAGCAGACAGGATATTTTGTCATTTACAAATGTTTTCCCTAGTTTAAGAGAGAAACCAGTTGAATAGTATAAACAGGTTGAAAGATTTGTGAAAGTTTCAAAGGTTTTGGTGAAGGATCTGGATGGTCTGTTTGATATTGTGGTACCTCCTGATTTATGGATAGAATGTAAGATTACCATTGATTGCCCAAGTGAGGAGTACCCCAGAGATTCTAAAACAGGGGCACCCTCAGATGACGTGATGAAGAAATATCACAAAGTGATTACTTTCCTGAAAGGGAAAATTCCTTCTAAAGAAACAGATTGGGTGAAGATGGACCGAACAACTCATGAGTCTGTACATGCATATTATGAGCGGCTGTTACAGGTGTTTAAGCAGTATAGTGGTTTTGAGAATATTGGTGATAAGGATATGGGACATTTCGTGCATCGGTTTGTGGATGGTTTGAAACCGGAGATTAGTCAGATGATTCAACAACACAAGTTGTGTTAGCAGAGCAAGTCAATCGATGACATTTTGAAGTACGTGAAGTATTATGAAGATGATATTGAGGCAAGGCGTAGAAAGTTAAAAGAGAAAATGATGTGGGCACAAGTAAAATTGGCAGAACAACAGGAAAATAAATTGAATACCCAGACTGATTGTCAGGTAAAAGAACAGGATCAGAATGATCAAGTGGCGAATGGTGGTAAATTAAGAGGACGAATGAATAGAGAGGATGCGAAGAAGAAGTTTAATTGTCATGCGTGCGGAAAGCTTGGACATTGGAAGAACGAGTGTAAGAGTATTCAGAATAATAATGGGCCAAATCAAAATTTAAATCCACAGACGCAGAATGAGGTGACTTTGAATCAGCCGCAGCAGGTAGTTACTCCACAGTATCAGGTGCCACCAGCTCCTATGCCAAATTTTGTGAACCCTCAAAGGTACAATACGGACGCTGGATTTCACGGAGGAAGTGGTAAGAAAAATTCTGTGGTTTCACAGTATCTTTTACAGAACAATAACGAAGAATCAGAATACGAGCAATGGCGGTGCCTGAGGGGGGAAGAAGAGGAGTGGGTGCTTGGTGCATCCTTGCCGGTAGATCAGTCAGGTCCATTTATTGATGGGAAAGTGAAAGGTAATTATATCACTTTTCTATTGGATACTGGTGCTACCCAGTTTACTGTGAGAACAGCAGACATCCCAAACCTAACCCTCGTGGGATAAAGCATCCAAGTAGTCGGAGTGTCAAATCAAACAGATTAGAACCCTAGTCACAAAGCCACTGGAGGTACATATTGGGAATTTTAAAGACATGCATACATTTGTAGTGTGTGATTCTAGTCCAGTAAGTTTGTTAGGGCGAGACCTGCTATGCAAGATGAACTGCACAATCTATTGTACACCGGATGGTGTCGCTTTTCAAACCCCTGATGAGGATATTGTATATAAGATGCTACTAGCTAAACAAGGTACAGACGTAGATGGAATGTTTTCCTTAATGACTGAAAGTGAATTACCAGAAGAACTGAGAGACGCAGTGAATCCCGGTGTGTGGGACTTTACAGGAAAAAATATTGGGCTCATGGCCAATATTGACCCAGTGAAGGTAACAGTAAAAGCAGGAGCAGTTTACCCAAACACACCACCATACAAAATGAGTCCAGAAGTGAAAGCAGGAGTTGCTCCAGAAATTGATCGAATGGTTAAACAGGCATTTTGAAAGAAATAATGAGTAGTCCTTGTAATTCGGCAATCATGGGACTTAAGAAGCTTAGTGGGAAGTACAGAACAGTGTAAGATCTGTGAAAGATAAATAAAATTGTAGTGCCTTGTTGCCCAGTAGTGCCAAATCCAGCAGTGATACCCTGGAATGCAGGCTGGTTTACAGTAATTAACTTATGCCAAGCCTTCTTTTCTATCCCTTTGCACCCAGACAGTCAGTATTTGTTTGCCTTTAAGTTTGAGAATCGTGTCTTTTCATGGTGCCGAGTTCCTCAAGGGTATACAGAAAGTCCCTCAATCTTTAATCAAATCTTGAAAAAGTGTCTAGAAACATTGGTCATGCCCAAGAATTTGGTTCTGGTTCAGTACATTGATGACCTACTAGTGGCATCAAGATCACGAGAAGATTGTGTCACTGACACGTTTACATTATTGAACCATTTGGCTGAAGGAGGACACAAGGTGTCTCCAGAAAAATTGCAATTTTGTCAGCGAGAAGTAAAATATTTGGGCCACAAAATAGAAAGAGGAGTAAGAAAAGTCACCCCAGAAAGAATAATAAAGCAAATGCAGATACCAAAGACACAAAGAGAGATGAGAATGTTCCTTGGAGTAGTTGGGTACTGTAGGCAGTGGATTTTCGGATTTTCATTGCTGGCAAAACCATTGATTCAGCTGACATTGCAAAAGGCAAAAGATCCAATTGTTTTATATGATGAGTGCGTGGAAGCATTTGTGAAGTTGTGAAATAGTCTGTGTGAGGCCCCTGCTTTAGGCATGCCTGACTATACAAAAGAATTTGCACTGTTCTGTTGTGAGAGAGAGAGTTGTGCACTTTTAGTTTTGACTCAAAGACATGGACTAAGCCGATGTCCAGTAGCATATTTTTCAGCTACTTTGGATCCTGTGGCTTCAGCTTTACCTGACTGCTTAAAAGCAGTTGCTGCTACTTGTATGAGTCTTGAGCAAAGTGAGTCGAGTGCGATGGGACATTCAGTTAAAGTCTATGTTCCACATTCAGTTGAGATTCTTTTAACAAGAACTCAAACACAACACCTTACCCCTAGTCGGATGACTAAGTATGAAAGAGTGATTCTGGGAGCAGAAAATGTGACAGTAATCAGATGTACAATAATGAACCCCGCTACCCTATTACCAGACCCATGTTGTGAAGAAGTGAAAGATGAGGTGGATCATGATTGTCTGGATGTAACGGAAATGTGTACCAAGCCCCGACCTGATACAAAGGAATAGCCTCTGAAAGAGTCAGATCATGAACTATTTGTAGATGGTTCTTGCATGAGAACCGAGGAAGGAGGACTTAGTGCAGCCTATGCTGTGTGTAAAGTTTCGGGAGTCATTGAAGCATCCTGTTTACCGGAAGTCAAGTCTTCACAAGTAGCCAAATTGGTGGCCTTAAAAAAGGCATTCAAAATTGGGAAAAATTAGAAAATAACCATATTTACGGATAGTCAATATGGTTTCAGGATTGTGCATGACTTTGGCCAGCTCTGGATGGAGAGGGGATTTCTGACTTCTTCAGGATCTCCCATACGTAATGGCAAAAATGTAAAAGAATTATTGGAAGCAATACAATTGCTAAAAGAAATTGCAGTCGTTAAGTGCGCTGCTCACCAGTCAGGAAACGACTATGTGTTGGCAGGTAACAGCTATGCTGACCAAATTGCTCAGTATTGTGCAAAGAACAAATTGGCACTTAACCAAAAGATTGAAACAAGTGAAATCAGCTGCCAACTTATGCTTTTCTCACCTCTAGGGACATGGGATGAGGTTAGACAGTTGCAAGATGAAGTTGAGGCAAAGGAAAGGGAAATCTGGATAAAGTCAGGATGTGAAAGAAGGGCAGAAGATGATGTATGGGTATACATTGATGGCCGAACAGTCATGCCAGATTGCTTACTCTCTCAAATGGCAACAATGTATCATGGAGACACATATGGGTAGGGACACCATGATTAGACTATTCAGACAAAATTGGTACAATCCAAAGTTTAGGGTAGTCACAGAGAGCTTATGCCAGAGATGCTTAGTTTGTCATCAGTCTAACCCAGGCAGAAAAACAGTGGTCAGTTGGGGAAAAATTGGAAAGCCAGAAGGACCATTCACAAGATTGCAATTGGACTTTATTGAGTTGCCTCCGAGCAACGGAATGAAGTATGTCCTTGTCCCAGTGTGCCTGGGAGATGGGTAGAGGCATATCCCACTAGAAGAAATAACAGTCTCACAGTTGCTAAATAATTGTTGAGGGAACTGATACCACGCTTTGGTTTCCCCGTGATTTTGGAATCAGATAGAGGACTTCAATTTAATAGTGAAATAATCCGAGTAATCTGTGAAGCATTCAAAATTGAACAGAAACTGCACTGTGCACACCGCCTAGAGGCTTCTGGAGTGGTTGAGCAATTAAATGGCACAATCAAATCAAGATTGGCAAAGGTGTGTGCTTCCACATCACTGAACTGGCCAACTGCATTGCCTCTTGTGTTGATGGGACTCCGAAGTATTCCTGACAGGAAAACAGGATTGAGTCCCCATGAAATACTCACGGGAAGGGCAATGAAACAAGCATTCGTACCTGGTCACAAGTTGATAAATATAACTGATGATTTGGGATTGGACTATTGCAAAGGATTGGCTGACCTAGTGCCTTCAGTCTCTCACCAGGTTGGAGAAGATGCGGTTGCCAGGTAGTCAACACAGGTGCATGCTTTGATTCCTGGAGACTGGGTGGTAGTGAAGAAACACGCCAGAAAGTCATGCTTAGCTCCCAGGTGGGATGAACTACGTCAAGTCATACTGGTCACTACCACAGCAGTGAAGTGTGCAGGTTTACCCAATTGGATCCATGCGAGCCATACCAAAAGAGTTCCAGCCCCCATTGAAAAAGGACAACAACTGACTGAATCAGTTGTAACTGCTGAAAGTTGTGAAATCGGAGAATCTAGAGTGATAGATTCTGAAGTTATAGATGAAGAACAACCGAGCACAAGTTAGGGGGATTGGATACCGGTGATTGGCACACCAGAAGTTGTTATTCAAACAAGAAGAAGAACAAGATTAGAGAGATAGGAAAGTAGTGAGGACCAGATAGGTGTAGAAGAACATGCTCAGGAAAAGAAAAGAAAAATACTGACAAACTTGAGCAGGACCAGATAAGGAGAGAAGAACATACTCAGGCAGAGGTGAACAGAAACATTCACAGACCTGAGGAGGGACAGACAGTTGAAAAAGAACACGTTTAGGCAGAAGAAGAACAAATCATATTAAGACCTGGACAGGACCGGTTAGGAGAAGAAGAACATGTTTGGGCAGAAGTAGAAAATCAAATTGGAATAAGACCCGAACAGGACCAGATAGGGGAAGAAGAACAGGTTCAGACGGATAAAATAACAGTAACAAGACCTGAACAGGAACAGTCAGAAAGTGATTCTGAGCAAGAACAGATTGTGCCTAAACATACTGTAAATAAAAGAACCTTAGAAAAAGACGAAGAAGGTGAAAGTGCAGTTCAAATTAAGAGGGTCAGGAAAGGTGACAACTCGCCAGGTGGAGTGAAAAGATTGAAATACTATCTGAGGAAAACAAGAGAAAGACCAGAGCAAGTGAATGAAGTTACAAGTCAAACTCTGTGTCAGGCCTCCAGAGGACGAAGAGGCGGTAATGGGGGCAACGTTGGGGTCTTTCTGCTGCCCAGGACTGAACAGAAGGGCAAAGAACAATTCATGTACTGAACTACAAAGAAAGAGGAATTCCAAGATGGCGGCCGCGCTGGAAGCATAGCGGCAGTCTAGTCTTTCTCCCCACAGGTGTTCCGAGGTTAGGAGAGACGCGCGCTCCTAGAGGACGACGCACTTCACTGAGGAGATTCAGAGAGTAGCAGCTTGACATTTGTGTTCCTGAGGAAAGAGTTAGAGAGAATAGAATTAGAGTTAGTTAGTTAGCGCCAGGGTTATAGAATAGTTTTCCAAGTCAGAAACCTTTCACAACTCCGAGAAAATAACTGAAGAGATTTTCAGAAAGATTTGCAGAGACAGAAAAGACGACGAAATTCTCTCCTACCTTCGAGAAGACTTCCAATACATCTCCGTGTTTCCTGAGCAGATAGTCGGAGGTCTTTTGGTGCCATCCTGTGACAGAAAAAAGAAGACCGAAGCTAAGTACAGTTGAGAGGCATGAGAGATGAATGGGAAAAGAATATGACAGAAAAGATTGCATAGAAAACGTACCTGATAACTCTAGTAATCAGAAATTCACCTTGAGAAGAAAGATTAATGTGCAGTTAATTAGAGTTGAAGAAAACAATACAATAAATATACTTACCACCGTTCTCTAGTACAAGATAACTAGAAATAAGGAAAAGTAAGGTAAAGACAAGTATTAGGACTAGAACAGTATAGCGTGAGAGTATAACACTGCTAGACGAAAGCACAGAAGAAGAGGACAAGCAAGAATAATTCCACTCCAGAAGTAAGCCACAAAATAATTATTTTCAAGTTAAGAAAACATTTTAGAAAAGGTAAAAGGGAAAGAGAAGGAATTAATAGAAAGATGTTTTGTAGGAAGGAGAGTCGGAAAGAAGTGTCCAGACCCACAGAAAAGAATTGAAAAAAGAAACACCACACAACAAGACTGACATACAGAAGAGGGGCACAGTGCTTGAAACCCAGGGTAGGTGTTAACACATAGAGAGTGTTAGAAGTCGAAGGGAATAGAAAGTAACTGTGTCGTGCTTGTTTCAAGGTTCTCATTTACAAGAGCTGGCAACAGCAATCAGAAGAAGCTGAGGAGAATAGTGAAGAACCGGAGTTTCAGGACCAGTCTCTTCTTTGTTTATTATTTTATCCACTTCCCCCTTCCCCCTGCGGGGTAGTTACAGGGTCCAGGTGAATATTACTGGAACCCTGGCTGCCGCGTTGTGGGCGTTGGGAACCAGCATCTCTGTTCCTGTGCAAGCACTTCAGGATACGTCATCTTGACCCTGACACTCGGTCTAAAAGTACAATTGTGAGAAAAAACCGTAAAAGCCCAAGACTAAGAACTTCGTACAAGAAACAACAGCTGTGATGGGCACGCGACCGATCGATCCCCCAGGGACCTCCACGAGCCAGGAGCCCACCCAGGGAGATACACGAGGAGACCAGGCATCCGGCGGGTTGCAGAGGTAGACAACACCTGTTCCATTATCATGCCTCCCTATAGGCGGTCACCGGCGCCCCCGCCCCCCCTCCTTCTCCGACTCTCCTCCCCCCTCCCCTTCCTGCACCTGCGCAACCCCCGACATCATCCCACACGACGGTCCAGCTCCCAGGCACAAGACCACTGTTACTCATCATCCGCGACATAGTGCACCCCCCCCAATTTATATATCCCCAGTTTGTTGAAGGTTAGTTCATGGCTGCACCCCATAACTTGACGATACACCTCACAGGGGATCAGATGCACTACAGGGCCCTCATGCGGCGCGGTGACCACCACGCGCACTGGCAGGGCATGCCCAGACGCAGACCCCGGACACCTGTTTGCAGCTTAGCAAGAGTAAAGACACGCACCCCCACTGGTCCCCGAGACCAGGAGCTTGCTTGGGGGCGCAAATGGGCGTTCCTGCCTTGTACATTTACACACCAGTAGTATTACCAAATGTGCCTATGTATGTAATGTTACAACAAATGCCAATAAAAAGAACTTTAAAAAAAAAAAAAAAGCCCAAGACTGAGAAATCAGAGCAATAAATACAAGGGTCCTGAATGGACCTATGTGATTTTGGAAGAAAATTTGGCATTAAGAGAAGAATCAGAGGAAGAAAATACTGCACAGATTGATGAAAGAATAGTGCGGCCTCCGTGAAAAAATAAAGCTTGAGATTTGAGGCAAAGAAAGAAAAAGAAGAGAAATCTTCTTAAGTAAAAATGGTAAGAAATGAAGTCACTGAGCGACTGAAACAAAGTTTAAAGCAAAGATGCTCTAGAGCTTGCATATGTAGTATGCTATTAGTGATATCAATATGGCTATTACTAACAGTAGCAGTGTCTTATTTTATGATAACAAGCAAGAAGAATGAGACAATTACTAATGGAAAAAAAGATGCAGTAAAAGGAGACAGAGTAGAACTAGAAGCATCAGATGAGGTAGATTTTCATCACACAGTATTAGATAACGATATGTCTTTAAATGCATTCACAAAATTATTATTTCAATATGTAGATACAATGGAGATTAGTGATTGTTATGTTTGTATGAAATTACCAGCGTCTGTGTCAGAGGGAGTCACATATCACCATTTACCTTTAACATGTGGTATATCATGTGGTGTTTTATCAAGTCTGTTTTATAAAACAGGAAAACTTCAGTATTATTATTCAAACTTAAATGTAGTATTTTCAGAACTCCCTATTTGAAAGAATATGAATCCAGGACTTTATGCTCCAGATGCACAGTTTATGGGTGAATTTTTTTTAACAATGAAATCAATAGATATAGTAAAAGCACACAAAGATAATCTAACCTGTACATTACATGAATAAGAGATCGTTTTTCAAATTTAGTTGAGGAAAGGAGACAGGATTTCCAAAAGAAAGCTGCTGAACATAAAACAGATGTACCGCCCTGGGCTGAGAAAGAGGGAATTTATACAGCTGGCAAAGCTCATGATGCGTTCTCCCTAGACTTTGTGAAGAAAGGGAAAACCTGCCTCCATAAATTAAAGACAGATTATAATAACATATTTATTGGTTCCAGTGAATGTGAACATAACTTCCTGATTTTGGGAGGTTGGGGACTAAAAGGGGGAGCTGATCCAGTATTTCCTGGAGTTTACTATGTGTGTGGGAATAATGCTTACTATAAGCTGCCTGCACGATGGTACGGGATTTGCTATCTTGGAATTGTATTTCCTAAAATATATCATGTAAAAATATTCACTGGAAGCAATGAAAACACTAATTGACTAACACAAAGAAAGAGAGCTAGTTTTTCAGAAATAGTAGGTGATATATTCAGTGCATGTATACCTTCAGTGGGAGTCATCCTGAATTCACACAGAATTTGTAAATTGTCGACAGTAGATGATCGTCTTTCAACAGATACTGCTGGAGGTTTCTTGATGATGAATACAGAGATGGTTGCGATTAGATCTATGGTTTTGCAAAATCGACTTGTGCTTGATATCTTATTAGCAAAGGAGGGTGGAGTCTGTAGAATGCTGAAATTGCAACATTGTTGTACTTACATTCCTGATAAGAGTAAGCAAATTAGGGGGTATATTAAGAATTAATTACAAGATTGCATGAAATTTTGACACCACTGGAGGTTGACAGTGTATGGGAGAGATTAACAAAAAGTATTTCTTCAATAGGTACTTGGTTTTCTGATTTAGGGAAAAGTATTTTAGGTCAAATAATTCTTCCAGTAGTAGGAATAATAATAATAGTTTTTACACAATAATGATTTGGTGCAAATGTTGCAGAAACAAGGGAAGAGGAAGGAAATATGAAATTAATGAAAAAGGAAGGAAAAGAAAGAGGGAATTTGATGAAATTCAGATGGAGGAAATGAAAGGGAGAATCTAGAAGAAAATGAGAGATTTTGAAAAGAAAGATGAAAACGAGAAAGCAAAGGAGGAGACTGAGAATGAGAATTGCTAAAGTTGGCATCTGGTTTGGGATGGGTAATTTTGTGATGGCTTTAAAATGCCATCAGAGAACCATCATGGCTGCACGGATGTGAACCGGCTCGGCTCCTACACCATGGCCCGCTTTCACAAGCAATTAGGTGTCCTTCAGGGTGACCACAGACCTTATGTGGCACACCCGGATGCCTGCACAATAGCACCTACCTGAGACACGTTGAGGCGCTCGGATGAACGATCGATCCCTCCTGATGCGACTGGGGCCCAGGAGCTGCCGCTCAACCAACATGGCAGCCCACTGATGATCTAGCCGGATCTCTCGCTTGGGGCTACATAGTGGAGCTACTACCTCCAACCAACTCCGGTGCGGCCCCCATTTCCAGCCACAACATTGGCGGTTCCCTGGTAATACGGGTGATACGTGACACGGGCGGAGATCCGGTGCCTCCGGTGAACTGCTGATCATGACAAAATGGCAGCCGCCGCAGAGGATCTCTCCGGAGCGTGGCTGTCGGAGGCTGCGACATATTGATACCCTAAATAAGTAGGTGCAGAAGCGAGCGGCTTGGAACCCTGGTGGCAAGATTGAGCGCTGGGAGGTACCGGTGGCCAGTGGTTTGCGGTGAGCGCGCCTCACCCTAACTAGGTGTCGCAAACCTGGGAGACTCATCGGAACAGTGTTGTTGCCCCCAGGGAGCTGCGCTGTGGCGGGGGTACCCGAGGGGACCTGGAGAGGATCGCAAAGGCATTTATGCACATTGGACCGTCTGGCTTGAGCTCTGCCTGACTCCTTGTGCCTAACCCTAACATGGCAGCTTGGGCTCCCATGATGAACACAGGCCTGCAACTGGATCTTTGAGGGGCCCAGCACTTTGTGGAGTCTCCCGGCTAACAGCTTCCTGGTAGGCGGAGGAGTGCACAATAGGATACGAAGGGAGCTCCAACCAGTGAGATCCTACCACTCAGCATGCACAGTGTAGTCCCTATTCGTGACGCAGCAGACCTGCAGGTGGCCTGGGACAGCCACTATAACCCACACCTGCCCTTATGCCTCCCAAAAAATCCCAAACAAATAAAGTCTCCAGCTATTTTGGAGCCTCCGGTGCAGCAGACGGCGCAGAACAGGGGTGCAGTCCATCGACGGGAGAAATGGCGTTCACTCGGGACGACCTGCAAGCAACACTGCGCGACTTTAAGAACAAACTGCGAGTGGACCTCAAAGCAGATATCACCGCCTCTCTTGATGCTTTTAAATCAGAAATGAGCCTTAAACTTAGCGACCTCAGAGCTGACGTGGACTCGGTGGGGACCAGCGCCATTGACCTCGAAGCAAAATGCCAGAACTTGGAGGAACAACTACAACCGCTTGAAGACAGCTCCAACGCCATCACCGCTCAATTGAACGCAGCCCTTCTGAAATGCAAGGACATGGAGAACCGTTCTAGGCGGGAAAATATCCGGGTCCAGGGCCTAGAGGAAGGACATGAGGGGGCTAACCTGGAGCAATTCATGATGGACCTCTTCACCAATATTATAGGAGACGATGGGCCACCGATCCACCTAGAGCGAATACACAGAGTCGGTCCAGCGCAACAGGGCAAGACACAACATCCAAGAGATATTTTGGCCAAATAAGCCTCCTTTACAACTAAAAAATTGGTGCTTCGTAGGGCTCGGGGCGGGACACGGTCGAGTTTCAAGAAAGCTCATCCACCTTATTCCAGGATGTTGCCCAGGCCACATTGATGAGACGTCAGCAGTTTCGCCTTATCACTAATGCCCTGTGTGAGAAACAGGTCAAATATAGATGGACATACCCTGTTGGTCTCGCCTTTTTCTACAACAATAAGCAGCACCACTTCACTGAAGTGGAGGAGGTGGCGAACCTATTGGGGGTTGCCTATTCACCGCCACGGACAGGCCCGGCACCCGCGGATGGCACCAGACGGCGGAGGAGGACACAAGACACTCATGGAGCCTGGCAGCTGGCATCGACCTCGGGCAAGAAGACGCCATGAGATGAACATATAGACCTCCTCTCTCTAACCATATCTGTACAGTGGTTCTTCGAACACGGCAGACTGACCTTACTGGGCACCCCAGTTTTTGGCTGCGCTCTTCAGCTCTTAATGTAGGCTGACTGATCGAACTATGACCGCAGATTTTCTTAAGAGCACCTCTAATGTTTCCAGTTGCCTGCAAATTTATGGGACGCTGATCTTCTACTGAACAAAGAGGTCCTTTTGGTGCAGGTTTGGTCTCACCCCACCACCTACCTACAGATGCAGGAGTTTCGTCCTGCATTAAACTACGTACAGATTTCATTAATTGTTTTACGTAACATGTTTGACCTTCTTGTATGTTCTTTTTCTTTTACCCAGGGAGAGCGGCACTGGGTCCGGGGGGAGGGGGGACGGGAAAAGTGAGATTCAACTAAGCTTACTTGATCGAGGCGAAGGACATGGGGGTTAAGCTCTTCAGGTGGAACGTTAGGGGTCCTAATTCCCCTAAGAAGCAACAGCGCTTCTGGTAGTGTCTGGGGGACCACTGCCCACAGGTAATAGCGATTTAGGAAACCCACGTGAAGCGGGAGGAAGAGGGTAGACTCAAACATAGATGATTCCCCCTCATATATCAGGCTACTACTAAGAAACGCAACGGGGTTGCGCTGATATTCCTCACCGCAGCCCACTTCCTACATGAGGCCACTCAGAAGGATAAAGAGGGCAGATTTATCTTGGTCAAAGACACGCTGATGGGCAGGCCTTGCACCATAGCCTCCATCTACGCCCCCAACAATGGCCAGGCTGACTTTCTCTCTACCTTTTTAGATACACTGCTGAGCTTCCCGGTGGGGGACCTAATTATTCTGGGGGATTTCAACCTTGTCTGGGACCCCGTGATGGATTCCTCACATGGCCATAGCACAGGGGGAAGGGTATTCCCTGCTACACTTAAGGCGACTATGCAACAGTTTGGTACTGATAGATGTATGGTGCCGCCTCAATCTGACAACGAAAGATTTTAATTTTTTTTCCCAGATGCACAAATCATATTTGCGGATTGACCATGCCTTCATAAGCCAATCACTCATCCACACAGTCACGAATTCCATGCTTCTACCCATAGCCCTCTCACACCATGCCCCTTTGACCTGTCTCCTGGCCTGGCCGACTCCACGCTCCAACTTGATCAGATGGTGTTACCCTGACTTTTTAGGCAGAGATCGCTTACATCGAGATGAGCTCCACAAGGCAATCAAAGATTTTTTCTCTCTTAACGATCCGGCAGACACCTCCCCGTCGACAAATTGGGATGCTGCAAGGTACTCATCAGGGGCCACTGCATCTCTCTAGCTACCTCCCTTCGAAGGCTCCAGACTAAGGAGCGCCTAGAATTAGAACAAGAGCTCGCTGACTCTGAGAAAACACATAAAACCACACCATCAGCCCCCTCCTTGAGGAAACTTACAGCCATTAGAGGGAAACTCAATGCCATATATACTA
Organism: Triturus cristatus; assembly: GCF_964204655.1. NCBI lineage: Eukaryota > Metazoa > Chordata > Amphibia > Caudata > Salamandridae > Triturus > Triturus cristatus. Next base: position 850,191,399 of record NC_140581.1, read on the forward strand.
ACAGAGCTGAGAAAACACTTCTCAGACTTCAAGCCCGGAGCTATGAGGGGAGGGACAAAGTGGGGACCCTGCTTGCTAAACACCTTCGGGTTAAACAAGAGAAAGAGTTCATTAAACACATTACGGTTGAACAGGGCACGACCTACACAAGCGAGAAAGGGAAAGCACGTTCGTTCCAAACATTTTACCACACACTCTATCAGGCTGACGCCCTCAATGAGAGTGACCAACTGCAATACCTTGCTGACCTGCCCCCCCCAGGTCCCTGCCACGACCAACGACAGCTTAGGGGCGCCAATTACTATAGAGGTCCAAGCAGCGATCGACTCCCTTAAATTGCGCAAAGCACCAGGGCCCGATGGGTTCACAGCCCAGTTTTATCGCACATTTGCAGCCAACCTCATCCCCCACTTGACTAATTTATTTAATGCTATTGCCTCCCAACAAGCTGTTTCACCAACTATGGGAGAGGCTCTGATCTCTGTCATTCCTAAGCAGGGGAAAGATCCCCAAAGATGCTCCTCATACCGACCCATTGCCCTCCTCAATCTTGATGCCAAATTATACTCCAAAATCCTTGCCACCCGCCTCGAGACTATACTTCCTGATCTTATTCATGCCGACCAATCGGGGTTCATCAAAGGCCGACAAATGCATAACAATCTTCGACGAATTTTCCACCTCATTGATAAGACCCAAAAGAAACAAATCCCGGCAGCCTTGCTATCACTCGACGCTGAGAAGGCCTTTGATTGAGTTGACTGGTCTTTTTTAGTGCTCTCTCTGTGCCGATTTGGCTTCTGTGAGACCTTTATCAACATGGTTCGGGCACATTTTAGAGCGCCTAGATCACGAGTGGTGGTGAATGGAGTGGCTTCTAACTTTTTTAATTTGACAAGGGGGACCAGACAGGGCTGCCCCTTATCCCCACTACTTTTTGCCCTTAGCATAGAACCTTTTGCGGCCCATATTTGTGCCAATCAGGCGATCACCGGAATCACCTTTGGGACGGACGACCACAAAATTGCTCTATTTGCCGACGATGTTCTTCTTCCGGTCACCAATCCTGCAGTCTCCCTTCCAGCAATCAGCCAGGAATTACTACATTTTGAGACGGTCTCTGGATTTAAAATAAACCCCTCTAAATCATCTCTTCTAAACCTGACCCTACGCCGGAGGACTCAAAATGTGCTTGAAGAGACCTCTCCTTTTCACTGGGCTAAAAAGTCTATCACGTATTTGGGGTTCCAAATCACTCCCAAACTCCCTGACCTATATAAGGCAAATTTTCCGCCCCTCCTCCGCCAACTAAAAACCGATTTTAAAAAATGGAGTGCTGCATATCTCTCGTGGATAGGCAGGATGAACACAATTAAAATGAACGTACTACCCCGCCCCCTCTATCTCTTCCAGGGTCTCCCCATTGTCCCTGACCGAACTTTATTCCCTGAATTGAAATCTATGCTCCTTAAATTCATCTGGCAAGGACAGCGAGCAAGATTGTCCCATCATTTACTTACGAGACCTCGGGACAAGGGAGGCCTGGCCCTCCCGGACTTTCTAACATACTATAGGGCGGCGCAGCTGCGGGTGCTGAGCGAATGGTCAATGCGGGAGTCAGACAAACTATGGCTCCACATAGATAGACAGGTGACAGGCAGGACTATCCGGGACCTCCCTTGGATACACAAATCAGATAGACCTCTAAATGCGTACTTAAGTGTCCCTACCTCTACCATTCTACATGTGTGGGACGCAGTCACCAAATCTCTGCCCATGACTTCGTTCCCCTCCCCCTATACCCCCATCAACTTCACTAATGAGTTACCCCAGCTCTTCGGCAAGGACCCTTTGACCTCTGGAATAAGGGAGGCTGCCGAATGATCTCAGATCTGTTTCAGGGGGACAAAATACACTCCTTCCACAACTGCATGAACCGATTTCATCTCCCCCACACCGGAAGATTTCATTACACGCAGCTAATTCATTGGGTTCAACAGCCTCAGATACGGCAAGCCGCCACCAGGGATTACTCCCCCATAGAAAAATGTGTCCAATCCTGTATGACGGCCAAAGTTGCATTTCCTTCTCATATAAGCTTCTGCTCACTCTAACACCACACTGCACACAGCGATACAGAACATTTTGGGGCGACATACTGGGAACACCACAATCGGACAAACAATGGGAATCCCTCTCTAGGGACATACGGAAATTCAACAGATCAATGCACCTCCGAGAGGCTTATTATTAAACATTATAAGACTGGTACCTTCACCCTCACAAATTACATTCTATCTTCCCGAACACTTCCGATTGCTGCTGGAGAGGTTGTGGCCTATTAGGTGATTTTAAACATATCTGGTGGGATTGCCCGGTTATCCAAACCTTCTGGTAGGAAATCTTGGCCCAAATAAAGCTCATTCTGGGATGCCCTATAGGGGATTCTATAGAACATGTGCTCCTGGGCCTCCGAGACCCGCTACTCAAGTACCAGACAAATGCTGATTGATCGGTCCTATGGGTGTGCTTGGGTGCCGCAAAAATGGCTATAGCAGCAGCAAGGAAGAAACCCGAGGCCCCTTCACTCACCCAATGGCACGCGGGCCTATGGAGAGCTCTGACAATGGAGTGCCTAACCGATATAGCTGATGACTCCCAGAAGGGTTTTGATTATATCTGGGGCCCTTTGGTTAGCTACCTATCAGAAGGGTTGCCTCTATTTGCCTGTAGCCCACGACTTAGAGCCTTACACCTCTTTCTGATCTAAACAACATGAGCTGAGCCGACCCTCCCCCCCTTGTTCCCCGGGTGGAGAGGACGTACCACGCTGGTCGTGGGGCACCCCCATCTGATACTGATTGCCACCCCCCTACTATATTAACACTCAGAAGTCTTTAGCCTCCCTGGGTGATATTGTTGTTGGGTTATTTATTTGGTGTTCTTTGTTTTCTTTTTGTCTCTCTTGTTAATTTCTTGTTACTCTACAGCAGCAGTCAAAGAAGCTACCCTTCAGATACCGGGGGGCCGCTAAGGTACCTTCGACATATACTGTCCTCTATGATTGTGACTAGGGGAGGTACAAGTGGTCCCCCTACAAGAGTTCGCTTTGAACCTATGTGATACTAATGTAGTTACCTCGAGTCCCAATACAAAGGTGGGGAGGATATCGAGATTATATGAAACTGTGTCCTTCTGTTTTAGTCACCTAATACGGATATCTGTACCTACCGAATTCTTTCCATGTGTTATGACTGCCTAACATATACCTAACATTTGTGGAATGACATTCTGTACAAAATAAAAAGAATTTGACAAAAAAATGCCATCAGAGAGGGGATTGATGGAGCAAGGACTTGCAGAAAAGAGACTTCCTCGTACGAAATCTGCTCCTTTAACTTACTAACCAGTTATTACGTTTGTTTTGTGTAAAACGAATACACACCACATAAACCGGAAGGTTAGCGAAGCTTGCCTATGTGTTTACCAACGTTAACAGAATGAACGAAGGACTAAAATGCTTTAAATGGGGAATCTTTACTGCGCATGCGTTAACTGCATCTACACAGTATGATGTTCTAATGCTTGGAGGGAAATTCTTTCGCATGAGCAGAAGGCTCTAATATGGCGGCTTGAAGGCTCGCGTGCATGGCATCTGCTTTGCTGAAAAGAAAACAAGTTAATATACTAATGCTAATACAGAAAAATTAATAATAAGTAAAAGGGAATAGAGTAGAGGTGGGTGACCACTTTATTCTTGAAACTAATATTTGTCTTTTGACGTTATCATTAGTGCGCATTTGGGCCTCTCGTATATGTCTGAAGCGAGCTGAGTCATGTGGGTTTTGCACCTGACAACTGAAAGTCAACCCAGAAGAATGACAGGCTGGTCGAGAAGAGGACAAGGTCGCAGTGTGCTTGAGCCTGAGAACCGGCAGTGAAGAATCAAAATGAATGAGTTCACATGTTCAAATTTAAACATTTGTTGCAAATGAAATGTGAATGCGGGTGGGAAAATAAAACATGAATAAAATTAAGGGGACGGGTTTGTTAACGATGGACTAACTGAAAAAGTTATATGTAAGCATGGTGTGATGATCATCCTCCCCTTGCCTGACCAATTAGATTTTGAATTTTTACGATATTGAAACATTAATGGGTGGAACAATGCTGAACGAAAGGTATAATTGAGGTAACTTTAGTTAGCTAGAGAGATCAAGAGCGAGAATTTCTGAATGCTGTAGAGGGGAGATGCTGTCGGTGTAGCGGGTGATGCTGATGCTGGGAGGAATGCTATGAGATGTTGATGAAGAATCGAATGCAGAAACTGAAGCAGAACCCACTTTCCTAATTTAATTGGGTTAGAAGAAGATTTGCGGAAGAATCTCGAGGAGGAAGAGAGTGTCAGAGAGGGGTGCGGTGCAATCGTTGGTGTTAGAACGACCTTGCGCTCCACCTCAGACAGATAACATTGCTCCCCATCTTTGCAAGAAACCTCAAAACGTGGCTCTTCGACAGACACCCTCCTTGATGGACTGGAACCTGCGACCCCCCCCACACACCCCAGCGCATTGAGACCCTTACCAGTGAGTAGTCGCGCTTAACAAACACCTGCTTTGATTTGATTAGAGAGGTAACTATCCTGTCCTGAAACCTGTCCTGAAGTCTTTGTCACCTGAACTATCCCGGGGGACCCTTACTAGCCCTTTGGCCAGGGGGTTGGTCTTCACACCATTCTTGGTAATTTTATTTTTCATGATATTTGCAGATGATCCTTTTCTCTCTGCCCTCTTCCTTTCTGAGCACAAGTCATTGCATGTGTTCAAAGTATGTGTTGATTAATTGAATTTTCTCTCCTAACAAATGAGGCTGTCTGTATTGTATTTTTTAAGTGGTTCACATGCTCAAAGTTTCGATAAAAATGTATAACGCTAAAGGAGTCTGTAGTTATTTCAATTTAAAGTATTAGTAAGTTGGCTTTATGTCATTATCACCGTCAATTAGTTCAACTAATGGTCCATCAACCAGAGAAAGGAACATTTTGATCTGTGAAGGGCTAGTGGAGGTATTCTAGACTAATCCAGAACATTTGTGAAAATGTATAAACTTGACAACCCAGCGGTTTTACTTGATTGTGTGTTTGATGGGCCCAGGTGAGTATATGGTAGTAGAGTATCTGTTGTTGGTAAACCGCTGGATCATTGGCTGCTTTCTTTACTGAGAAATCAAGTCTCATCAATATTAATCTGGATGCCAGGCGGGCTCTACTGCTATCCAATAGGTCTGCACGCCCCAGCCTTATTAGACAAGATCGAACCGATGAGCATGGACCTTTACCCCCCCTCACTGAAAGAGATATTAAAAAGGTTCTTCAGAGTATCAACCCATCTAATCACTTCAGCGACCCGTTGCCACCTTCCATCTTCAAAGAAATTAAGGATGTCATCTCTCCCATCCGGACAAAGATTGTCAACGCGTCTCTGTCACAAAGCACGATCCAGGAATGCCTAAAAGCAGCTCAGGTAACACCTATATTTAAAAAACTACTGCAGACAGCGCTGACCTCAACAACTTCCGCCCTATCTCCAACATTCCCACACTAGCCAAAATCCTAGAAAAATGCGTCCAATCGCAACTCTGTGCTCACCTTGAAAATTTCCATCTCCTGGACCACCATCAATCTGGCTTTTGCAGTGGGCACAGTTCCGAATTGGCTCTCACTCACGTTATGGATGACATTTTAAAAATGCTTGACCAAAATAAATCGTGCCTCATTATCTTCCTTGATCTTTCCTCTGCGTTTGACACTGTTAATCACGACAACCTCCCATTCATTCTGGAGCACAGGATGGGCCTGTCTGGTGCGGTTTTGCAATGGTTCTCGTCCTTCCTCCATCACAGATCCCAAAGAGTGAAGGTGAACCACTCTCTCTCCCAGCCATCACCAGTATTCATGGGGGTCCCCCAAGGATCCGCCCTATCTCCCATTCTCTTCAACTTGTTCTTGGAACCATTAGCCTATGTACTAAATTCCATGGACATTCTCTTCCATATGTATGCGGATGACACTCAACTTTATCTGAAAATCTCCACCCCGGATAATATAATTTCACTCAACTCTACCCTATTGACTACTCAAAACTGGTTAACTGAGAACCACCTCCTACTCAACACCTCCAAAACTGAATTCCTTCTCATTTCTCCTCTGAATCACACCCCTAAGTCAGACTTCTGGATGAACCACCTCACCGCCTTCAACTGCTCCCCCCTCATTATTGACTCAGCTAAATCTCTCAGAATCACCCTGGACAAGCACTTGAACATGAAGACTCATTTAGCAACATGTGCAAGGGAGCTAACCACCTGATGAGGATACTTAGGAATCTCAAACCTTTTCTCACAAAAGCTGACTTCAAGCAAGTGGCCCCAGTGCTTATTTTGCCGAGGCTAGACTATGGCAGTGCCACGCTCTGTGGTCTCCCCAAATATACCTTGGCCCCACTAAGGGCCTCATTGAATTTGGCGGCCAGATTGGTTACGGGTACCAAAAGAAATGCGCACATCCCCCCAGTCTTAAAATCTCTAAATTGGCTGCCCTACGAAGCAAGAATGCAGCTAAAGATTGCCTGCCTATCTCACAAAGCCCTCCATTTCAAAACCCCCAGTTATCTAGCGCAAAAGCTGGAACTATCCAGTGGGGGTAGACCTTCTAGGAGAGCTAACTCTCTCCTCCTGAAACCTCAGATCTTCCGCAAAAAGAGAACGTGTCACCGAGCTTTCCCCGGCTCTGCACCGAAGATCTGGAACTCTCTCCCACCGGAAATACGTAGAATCTCCTCCAAGGTTGCTTTCAAATTGGAAGTAAAAAGATTCCTTATGAACAAGTTCTTACCTTAATAGGATGTAGGATCGTCTGCTCTAATGCACTGGACTTACACCTTTTAGCCCTGTGCTGAATACTATTCTTGTTTTCTTTTTATACTTTCTCTCCGAATCATTTGCTCCCCTCCTTTTTCGCTATGTACCAGTGATTATCTTACTCTCTGTTGACCCCTTATATTGTAACTGCTCCTGCTCTGTCAGTCCTATTTGATATGTGTTCTGTCTGGTATTCCTGCAACTGTTACCTCTACTCTCCCTCCAATTGTAAAGCGCTCTGATATCCCTCAAGATTATGTTTGCGCTATATAAAATTTTATAAATAAATAAATCAAACAGGAGTGAAGGGGGGGTGAAACCACATGGAACAAATGGCATGCTCAAATTCGAAGGAACGGAGGACGCACCACATGTGACGAGACAACGGCTGGATACAAACATCAACAAATCTATAAAGGGAAAATATGAATACAATTGTTATAAAGAAGCTAAGCGAAAAAACATGCTAAAATCAAATATAAAACATGCTAAAAAACATCAAAGCACATTATTAAACTGAGCAATCATGTATTATAATTGTAACAACAGAGAGAAAAAAGAAAAACAGGGAGAGTTATCCCAGAAGATTATTAACATTAAATGGTGTGAGATGACGAGGCTCCTGAGAATTCTATGGCTTCTGTTTTGCAAGAGTTAATGAAGCTCTGCAGTTTGACAGGAGCATCGTAAGTTCTTGTTCTGTTCTTGTAGGTGACTTTAAGGAGGCAGGGGTGGAAAAGTCCGTAGTGGGCTCCTAAAGAGTGTAAATCAGGTCTCATGATGAGAAACTCTTTACGTTTATTTGCTGTGGCTTTGGCGTAATCTTGTGAGAAAAATAATGTTGAACCAGACCATAAGACGTGTTGGATTGACTTGACAGCTGCAAGAACCTTTAGTAAGTCTGTGCATTCGAGGAAATACAGTATGACTCCTCTCGATCTTCGTGAGTCTGATACGCCTGATATTTGATGGCCAAGCCTGTGAGCACGTTAGATGTTGAGCCCAGTATCCTCTGGCATATGTAGTACCTTGGGAATAAAAGGATTTGAAGAAGAGGAGAGGATCTGAGCCCTCAGTTCCTTCTGGTAGGCCATAAATACGTAGGTTATTCCTCCTATTTCGGTCTTAAAGGTCTTCAGCCTGTTTTTGAAGTGTGATAATCTGGGATTGGAGTGCATTGACTTTAGTGTCAGTAAACCAAAAGAAGGCACGCTATGTTCAACCTCCGTGAGTCTTTCATCCATCTGGGATGTTGGAGGGTGGTATTTTCATACCCAGCTGAATTTGACCAGGGAGGGCTGCTACCTCCAAATAAAAAGACACTTGTGTGAAACATAGGAATTGAAGATGAAGTAGCACTTTTATTTTAAGGCATTTTGAAACAAGAAAGTATTAAAGGCACAATAACATTTCAGCAAACATTTTCATATAGATTTCAATAGAAGCTCCGGTGCTAGAATGACACACTGAGAGATACACGTTAAATGATAAGCTACATAATGCTAAAACAATAAGCTGTCTGATCTATATTTCCTGCAAGAAGTGAGAGAGAGAGAGAGAGAGAGAGAGAGAGAGAGAGAGAGAGAGAGAGAGAGAAAGAGAGAGACTGAGAAAGGCAAAGATTACAATCTACTATGAAGTGCCACCACCTCAAATAGACCAGGACTCAAGGTAGATTTTCGGTTGACTGGGAATACACCAACGTGTGCAAAATGCTGCCAAAGGGTGGTTCTCTGAATGAGGGGTGGATCACATTCTTATACTGTTTAATGTGGAACTACAGATCACGGGGTTGGAACATTTGACGTGCGCTCTTAACCGCAAATCTTCGGAAATATTAAAAATGTAGAAGTGACATTGTGATGCAAAAAGGTGTTTTCAGTGGGGCAACTTCTGCTAGACCGTAGATCAGAAAGGATTTAGAGATATTTATCATAAACATTTTTGCATATTCTTGGAACTGCACAGGAAAGCAGAACTTTCTAAAAGGTCACAGGTTAGGTTCTCTTGCCATGTTGGCGCCGTGGTTTACTTTAAGCAAACAGAATTACAGTAAATTGAAAGAGCAAGTATGCCCCCACCAACAGGTATCTCATGATGTTTCCTCTTAATTTGAGGACTTCCATGTTCTTGTGGTTAGCTGTCTCTCAATAGATGGGAGAGAAGACGAGCACATCTTATGCAAGGAGAGAGTGGGTGCTGGGGGACTGAGCTGAAGCTTTGTGTCGCAGATGAAATAAGTTGAGCAGAGAAGCATTTTGGGCCTACTATATTAGAAAGGACAATTGAGACAGTATGGTCTGGTCAACTTAACATGTCCCTATATCCTGGCTGGTAGGGCCTATATTAAGTGCTTCATGATGCAGGTGTAGGGCAGGAATTTATGTAGGGCATTTTATATTTTATATGGTAAAACGGGACCCTGCTTCATTTCCCTCCTCTTGTTCATTTTTGAACAAAACTCTTAAAGTGTACTTGGCTGGCCCTTCATTATTTTGGGGTATCCATGGGGTATCATTAATGTAGGAACATTTGTATTCATCATGCTGTTGTGTTCTCAAACAACATATTCTCCTTCGGGCCTGTCAACTAGACTCTCATAAGTATGAGCGACCGGATCTTCTCTCACTGCATCTCTACCCGGGGGAAGCGGGGGAGCTGTAGGTACGTGTACTTCAGCGGTGGTCTGTAATAAGTGGGAAGCAGGTGTGGTGAGTTCTATTATTTCTAATTTTGTGGGCCCATCCCCATCCTCTGGTGCACGATCTGCCCGTATTGTCTTCCTGGAAAATCCCTGGCCTTGCATAATTCATTCCTACCACTTTAGTGCTAAACCTCTTTATACAGTGGCTCCCTGTCTGAAAGACGCAACACAGCAACAACAACACTCCAACTATTGGAATTAACAATTTCAAGATGGCTGTCAACCATGAGGGCATCCAGCCAAGATCGAACCAGTCCAGGGCAATGTCTGCCGGAGCGCCCCCCTCTTCAGCCATCTTTATTCAGCTCCTCAATGGCCTTTGTGATAGATCCATTCTCCGCATCGTTTGCCGGCACGAACGTGCAGCAGGATTTGCAGATCCAGTGGCATACTCCACCCTCCATTGCTGTCAGCATGTCTAGAACATAGCGGTGCTCTAGAGCCATGAGTCTCAAGGAGCGTAGTTATTCCTTGATAGCATTCAGTCCGTCCCTTGTGCTGTTAATAGCCTTCATTGCTTCATAGCGGGTGACCTCGATCCATCGTGCATTTGCTCCTGTCTGAAACAGTGGAACAAGGCCCCCGAAGAACTGCTGAGCATCATTGAACAGACGGAATTCTTGTGGAATTTCTTTATATGGGGAATTGGCAAAATATTCGGCTGCTCGCCTGTGATGATGGAGGAAGGTGATGTCACCAGTCATCGGGTGCGAATGGATGTGGGAGACATTGGTGGCTGAGACGACCAGGTGCACTTCATGCAGGCTCACCAAGGTGCAAAGGACATTCCATTGAGGAGGCAGTTGGAGGTAAAGGCATTCTCTGCAAGTCCAGTAGTAGTCCATCAAGCTGGAGGTGCCATACTGCATATCAAGATTAAAGATAGTGTTGTTGCAGTCCATGTTACGTCCAACAGGTACGGAGCCGTTACCTAAGAAACAAAGAAGAGGATTTTTCAGTTTAAATGCTTTTTTAGGAATGGATGTCTTCTCCCCTCCCCAGGTGTATCTCCTCCCTTCCTGAGTCCATATTCCTTCACAGTCATCCTCAACTTCCAGTCAATCCCGTCGTTATAATCTGAATCTATATGGGGTGGCCCTAAGGATGCTTCTTTGCATTGCACAAAGCCGGGACCATTCCACTTGTTATTGTAGTAGATATGTGACCATAGGCGCAGCACTGTTCTATTTTGGCAGGGGCAGGGATTGTCGGGTGTGTGTGTGTGTGTAGGCCGCATTGGGCTGGGAGCAATGTTGTTGAGATACATCCACGCTCCTTAATGATATGTGCCTTATTGTCCATGGTTCCAGCTCCTTCCCTACATATATCCTGTACTATGTCCTCAAGGGCTGTTGGATCAGAGACAACTTTCATAATGTTGTACTTGTAGTCTCACACCGTGGTGTTTACAAAAATTGTGGTTATGTCAGCTGCGAGGACCTGGACCTGCCCCTGCAGGCGGCAGAGGTACAGGTGTAGAAGGCATTTGGCAGTGCTGGGTGAGACCTCTTTAGGGAAAATCAGTCTGTCAGCGCCTACTGCATGGAGAATATATGAACACACATAGCAGGACTCTTTTGTTACTGTTTTCCCCACTGTGGTCATATCTTTGTACCATGAGTTGTCTAATAGGGAAGAGTGGACCCAGTGATCCCTTATTGACTCTTCTGGACCTGGTGTGGGTCCTAGACCCTTCTGTATTTCAGGAAGATGTTGAGATGTAATGCGCGCACACAGAGTTTGTGAGGGAACCATGGGGGGGAGTGAGTTCTGCAGGGGAATAGCGAATCAATGGACTCTGTGTTGACGGGAAGGGCGTCGGCAGAATGCTGGTGGTGGCTGTATTGTGAGATCAACTGTACCATCCCATTCTGTGTTGTTCTCAATCGAGGGAGGAGTCGGAGGCCTAAGGTGTATACTGGTATATGTGTTGCTAATGCCTTTCTATGGGGGCTTGGGACTTAATGTGATGGTCTGAGGGCCTATTCCAATATGGGTGTCTACTGGTATTGGGGGCGGTGTTGCATGAAACCTGGTGGTGCTGGCAGTTTCATGTTGAGACACAGAAGTTCTTATACTGATACAATGAAAAATGATAATGCACCAGCTAAGTGCTGTCAGTGCCACTACAACAATAGTACAACAAAGAAAGACAGAAATACATTGCTTTGCATCACAACCACGGCATTCATGAATTTCCACACGGCTGTCGGCGTCCTCATCTTCGATGAACATGTCCTCGTTCAGTGGTAATAGGAGCATGTCGTTTCTTGCTTTCCCGCTGTCTGGTGTTGTGGTGGTCCCGGATTGATCCTGATGTCGCTGCGGTGGGTCCATGCCTTTCTTTCAGCTATGCGGACCGCTGTAGGTGATGAGTCAATGACAGCGTAGGGTCCTTCAAAGCGTGGATGCTTCCAACGTCAGACAGTTTTCCGGAGAAATATCAAAGTTCCAGGACGAATTGGTGGGAGCTCAGGATCGGTGGGGCCCTTCGCCTTCCTCTTGGATACCTGAATAGAAAGGAACTGCGCAGCGCGTGTTACTGCACACAAATAGTCATATAGTTCAGCTTTTATATTGTCTGAAGATGCTTCATTATCTGTTTTGGGCCTAGTGGATGGTATTGTTACATTTATGGACGGTGATAAGCTGATGGGGCGTGAGGTGGTGATCAGAACTTGGAGTATTTCTAAGTGCAAAGAGGGCAATTGGTAGGCAATACAGCCATTTCTTTCCTGTTGTGGCACTAATCTTACTTATTTTGCCTTTGAGCAAGCCGTTAAGGCGCTCAAAAATGCCGTTGCTTTGTGGGTGATATACTGATGTTAATTTATGTCTTATTCCTAACATTGTTGTCAGGAAGGAAAAGATGGTGTTTGAAAAATGGCTTCCGTTGTGGGAACGGATCGTGTCGGGTAAACCCCAGCGTTTGATGACTTCAAGGAGTAGGAATGTGGCTGCTGCTTTGGCATCGCAGTGGACACATAGTCCAGCTTCGATCCAGCGTGAGAAGGGGCAGATTACCACAATGAGATATCGATAATTTTGGCATCTGTCAATCATGTAAACAAAATGTGGAGCTCTTTAAAGGGGCCTTTGGGTTTTGGTATTGCGGAGGCAACTGTTTTCATAGTGGGGTTTGGTGAGTACTGTTGACAGATGAGACATTGATTGACAAAAAGTTATATCTGTTCATGGGCATTGGGAATGAACCAGTCTGTTTGTAGGGATGTGGACATGTTATCGCGAGAAACATGTGTGGGATGGTGTAGCTGATTTAATGCTATTTGCAATAGGGTCTGGGGCATGACAGGCTTTCCTGTCATGGTCTGCCTAAAAATGAAATCAGCTGCATCCTGTTGTACTCCCCTCTTCTTCCATAACTCTTTCTCTTGATGTGGTGCACTTTCTTGTATTTCCCTAAAGTGTAACTGTGCAATGTGATCATATTGTTGTGTATTGTCAATAGTGTGTGATGCTTGTTGTTCAGGGATGTCTTCTTCTGTATCTTTCTGCTCTGTTGTCGATATATTTTGGGCGAGGAGGATGGGGGCGGGTGAATTTCTGGTGCTTTTGCAGCTGGGGGTCATCTGGCCGTGGCTTTAGCTGCCCAGTCTGCCAGAGCATTACCTCTGGAGACAAAATCTTGGCCATTGGTGTGTGCTGCACATTTAACTACAGCGACCTCAGCTGGCAGGGTAAGTGCATCTATGAGTTCCTCTAGTAACTGTTTATGGATGACAGGTGTACCGTCGGATTTGAGAAATCCACGTCTTTTCCAACGTAGGATGCTGGAATGTGTTGTTGTTGTGACATATGCATAATCAGAGTAAACGGTGATGCGATCATTAATCCCACGGTTTAAGGCTGTAATTAATGCCAGTAGCTCAGCTGCTTGAGCTGAATAATGTGAAGGTAATGTAATCTGGTGTACAATGTCTAGGGAGTCAGATGTATCATTTTGCTGGGCTTTAACCACTGCAGCTCCTGTGTACCTAATCCCTGTATCTTGGTCAATTGTTGAAGAGCCATCAACAAAGTATACGGTACTGTTTGGCAGGGGGTTTCTTTTGCTGCTCCTGACTCATCTGGTGAACATGTGGCGCAGTCATGAGGGTCATCATCTGAGGTGGCAATGGGGTGGGCAAAGAACGTAGCAGGATTCAGTGTGTGGCATTTGACAACTTTCAGGCAAGGTAATGATAATATGACTTCATACCCTGATATTCTTTGTGTAGGTAATGTGGTCTTAGCTTTCTGTATTATTGCAAAAACTGTGTGCTCAGTGTACAGTGTCAAGGAAGAACCCATGACTATGGGAGTGCTCTTTTCAACAGTGAATGCGGCTGCCGCCAATGCTTGTTCACATGGGTAGTGCCCCTTCATTACAGAATCTAGCATGCCACTGAATTAGGCAATGGGCTTGTGGCCCATAGGATATTTTTGTGCGAGGATAGCTTTCATGACTTGACTATTGCAGTGGGTGAATAGGTAGAATTCTTTGGTGTAGTCAGGGGATCCTAACACTGGTGCGTTTTTTATTTCATCTTTTAACTGGGTGAATGCTATTTTCATTTCAGGTGTCCAATCAAGCTTGTTATGTCTATCCTTGGCCATTTTGACTGCTTTCAGTAGCGGGGCAGTGATTGTTGAAAAGTTAAAGACCCACTGACGTACATAATTCACTACTCCTAGGAATTTCTGCATGTCCTTGACTGTTTGAGGATCAGGGGTGCTTTTTATAGCTTCAACTCTGTCAGAGGTGACGTGTTTTTCTGATGCTGATAGTAATTGGCCCAGGTAGTGTAGTTCTTTCTGGCAGTATTGATGTTTTTGTTTGTCTACCATGTACCCTCTTTGTGCTAATGTTGTGAGCAGAGCAACTGTATCTTTTCTACATTGCTGTTACGTAGGACTGCAGAGCAATATGTCGTCGACAGATTGCAGCAGGGTGCTGTCACATTGGAAGTTTGCTAAATCAGTTTGGACAACTCGGTTGAAGACACTGGGGGATTCACAATAGCCTTGAGCTAACCTTTGGTATGTGAGTTGAACATTTCTGAACGTGAACGCGAACAGGTATTGACTGTCGGGTGCAATGGGTCACTGAAAAAGGCATTTTTCAGGTCGATGACCGAAAAATATTGTGCGTCTTGGGGAATATTGGTGAGTATCACTGAGGGGTCAGGAACAATGGGGAATTCCAGAACTACAATGTTGTTAAGGGCGCGCAGGTCATATACTAGACGCCATTGGTTCGTCTTGGTCTTGCGGACAGGAAAAAGCCATGTGCTGCAAGGCGAAATGCAGGGGTATATCACTCCTTGATCTAGTAAGGCTTGTATGGTGGGGCTATACCTTCCTCGGCTTCTCTAGACAGAGGATATTGCCGAACTCTTGGTAGTATGGCACCTGGTCTCAGTGTTACTTTGAACGGGGCAGCAGAGTGAATGAGTCCCACATCATTTGGTCCAGTTGTCCAAAGATTTGCTTGAACCTGTGCTAAGTCTGCTTCATGTGTCAAATTGTTGCGGAACAGTGGGTGTTCTAATTTCCACCGTTACTGAGGTACTTAATTTAAGTAGACAATATCTGTTTTTGAATAATCTTCAGGATCACCAAAAAGTTGGTCATCTGAAATGTTTCTCACCAATTGTCCAGGCTCAATGAAAATGACGCAGGCCCAAGTGTGGGCGTAGTCGTTAATTGCTTGAAAAGCCTCATATGTGGATGTAATTTCAAGAGCATGTATGTCTAAGATCATGTGTCTGTCTGGTACTTGGGAATTCTGGGACTGTGGGTGGAAGAGGAACTCTCTTGGGAGCTGGACAGTGCGGCCGTGCAGTTCTGGTGTGGTAACAACAATGTGTACCACAGTGGAGAATGCTTGTTCATCCACTGATCTTTCAAGAAGGAGTCCACAGTGAGTGCCATCATCCTTGTCAAAGGTGTACCGGGAATGGAGCAAATCATTGCGCCGTTTTCATCAAAATGGATGGTCATATTTAATTTAGCCATGAGGTCACGCCCTAGGAGATTTACCGGAGAGTGTGGTGAGTAGAGCAATTTTTGTTCCACCAAGTGACCTCCTATCTGTATTGGTACTGGCTTTGTGAAAGGGACTCTTGAGAATGCCCCAGAAAATCCCTGTGTGTCTGCTGTCTGATCTGAAATGGGCTGTGCTCCTCCCGTAATACAGGAGTAGGTAGCACCTGCATCAATAAGAAAGCTATATTGTTTATTGTTTATCATGACAATGACAAGTGGGTCCTCTTTATCATTCATTGTGCACGATAATACTGGGCACACAAGAGTTGTCTGTGGGTTGTCCTAACCAGTGTACCCTCCTGCTTGATACTGCTGGATGGTGCCTTGTGCAAATGGGTTGCTGGATGAGATCACTGTGCCTCCCTGGGCATAGATGTTTGTGCTTGGGGCATTACCTGGTATCCAGGTGCTTGTTGCTGCTGTACTGGGATGTGTAGTTGCTGGACTAGTGCTTGCAGTTGTGTTACTGCAGGTGGCTGAAGTTGCATTTGTTGCTGCACGGGTTGCTGTTGTGTTGGTAGGGGATAGGAGTACAGTGCTTGGGGCTGAATTGGCTGTTGCTGCATCTGCTGTTGTTATTGGAATTGAGGGGGTGGTTGCTGTGAGGGTCATACGACTTGTTGGCCTTCGTTACGCATTTTAGTGTGGCAATTTCTCATAATGTGGCCCTGCTTTTGACAGTAGTAGCAGATGAGGGGTCCTGGTTGTGATGTGAATGCCTGTGGTTCCATTCCTCTACCTCTGCCCTGGATGCCTGTATTTGTAGGCCTCATCTGTTGGTTTCCAAAATATGATTGCTGCTGTGTATTGCCATATGACTGTGTATTGCCATATGACTGCTGTTGTGCATAGTCATATGGCAACCACAGTGGGGTAAACAGTAACAAACGAATCCTGCTATGTGTATCCATATATTCCCCATGCAGTAGGCACTGACAGACTGATTTTCCCTAAAGAGGTCCCACCCAGCCCTGACAAATGCCTTCTACACCTGTACCTCTGCCGCCTGCAGGGGCAGGTCCAGGTCCTCGCAGCTGACATATCCACAATTTTTGTAAACACCACGGCGTGGGACTACAAGTACAACATTATGAAAATTGTTTCTGATCCAACAGCCCTTGAGGAAATAATAACAGGATATGCATAGGGGAGGAGCTAGAAACATGGACAATAAGGCACATATCATTAAGGAGCGTGGCTGGACCTCAACAACATTGCCCCCAGCCCAAAGCGGCCTACACACACACACATCCGACAATCCCTGCCGAAATAGAACAGTGCTGCACCTATGGTCACAAATCCACTGCAACAACAAGTGGAATGGTCCCGGCTTTGTGCTATGCAAATCGGCATAACTAGGGCCACCCCATATAGATTCAGATTTTGATGATGGGATTGACTGGGAAGTTGAAGATGACTATGAAGGAATATGGGCTCAGGAAGGCAGGAGATACACCTGGGGAGGGGAGAAGACGTCCATACCTAAAAAAGCATTTAAACTGAAAAATCCTCTTCTTTGTTTCTTAGGTAACGGCTCTGTACCTGTTGGACGAAATACGGACTGCAACAACACTATCTTTAATCTTGATATGCTGTATGGCACGTCCAGCTTGATGGACTAATACTGGGCTTGCGGAAAACGCCTCTACCTCCAACTGCCTCCTCAATGGAATGGCCTTTGCACCTTGGTGAGCCTGCATGAAGTGCACCTGGTCGTCCCAGCCACCAATGTCTCCCACATCCATTTGCACCCAATGACTGGTGACGTCACCTTCCTCCATCGTCACTGGCGAGCATCTGAATATTTTGCCAATACCCCATATAAAGAAATTCCTCAAGAATTACGCCTGTTCAACGATGCTCAGCAGTTCTTCGTGGGCCTTGTTCCACTGTTTCAGACAGGAGCAAATGCACGATGGATCGAGGTCACCCGCTATGCTAATAGGCTATTAACAGCAAAAGGGAAGGACTGAATGCTATCAAGGAAGAACTACGCCCCTTGAGACTCTAGAGCACCGCTATGTTCTAGACATGCTGACAGCAATGGAGGGTGGAGTATGCCACAGGATCGGCAAATCCTGCTGCACGTTCGTGCCGGAAAATTATGCGGAGAATGGATCTATCACAAAGGCCATTGAGGAGCTGACGAACTTAGGAATGAAGATGGCCGAAGAGGGGGGCGCTCCGACAGACATTGCCATGGACTGGTTCGATCTTGGCTGGCTGCCCTCATGGTTGACAGCCATCTTGAAATTGTTAATTCCAATAGTTGGAGTATTGTTGTTGCTGTGTTGCTTCTTTCAGATAGGGAGCCACTGTATAAAGAGGTTTATCACTAAAGTGGTAGGAATGAATTATGCAAGGCCAGGGATTTACAGGAAGACAATACGGGCAGATCGCGCACCAGAGGATGGGGATGGGCCCACAAAATTAGAAATAATAGAACTCACCACACCTGCCTCCCACTTATTACATACCACCGCTGAAGTACACGTACCTACAGCTCGCCCACTTTCCCCGGGTAGAGATACAGTGAGAGAAGATCCGATCGCTCATACTTATGAGAGTCTAGTTGACAGGCCCGAAGGAGAATATGTTGAATTGAGAACACAACTGCATGATGAATACGAATGTTCCTACATTAATGATACTCCGTGGATACTCCAAAATAATGAAGGGCCAGCCAAGTACAGTTATCAGTGAGGAACTGCAACTTGGTGTTTGTTTCCTCCATAAAAGGTCGGAGGGCACCTATCTCCCCCAGCAACAGTTCAAATGAAACAGGGGAAGAAGATTTTGGTGGAGAGGGCGGATCCTTTTTGAAGCGTTTTGTAGTTGTCTTCCCTGCCACTAAGGGAATAGAACAGGCCTTTTGGGTAAAGACAATAGAGAGTCTTCCATCTGCTTGATAAAAGATTGTGTGGAGCGCGAAGCAGGAGGACCACGTGTTTTTTAATCTTCCCATGTAAGACAATAAGGAGGAAATTGCATGTGTTATGGGAAACGACACAGAGCCAACAGAAATCAGCGAGATAATATGTTCACAAGAAATTGGAGAAAGTCACCAAGCTTACAAGGTTCATTGAATTAAAACACGTCTAAGCCGAAGGGAAAGTAAATGGTAGTTTACCACAGAATTAATTTTTCTATATGAGACAATATGAAAAGGGACGAATATCCAGATGTCCTGCTATGAAGGACGATCACATTGGAGCTGTGCAACTTATGTGTAAAAGGGAACTACAAAGCTTCCCACTAGCAGTGTGAGAGCATGTTATGCATAAAACAGGAAAGTCATACTGCTTCCAAATTGCACCCAATTAGTAAACACAGGATGAGAAGATATATGAAAAACAGACATTAATAATGTTGATTGAGCCAAAATAGCAGCTGTTGGTATTACTTCCTTCAGCAGAAGAACAGCTGGAGAGGAAACATAGCTGTAGAGGCAAGCTAGCAGGCAAATAAGCAGTAATTTGTGGCCACGCATATGTGGTTAACACTGTTCCAAAAGCGAAAACATGGAAGTGGGTATACCGCCGAGATAGAGGGCTTGATAGAGCAGCAGCAATACAGAGGGAGCTCCACACAAATGGCGGCTGTAATTCGCGTCGCACCGAAGACGGAAATACCTTCTCGTATATTAGGATTCCAGTGCCAAGAGAGTGAATGCTGGAGACATCATCCGAGTCAGGAAATCCTCCGCAACTGAAATCACTGTGTTAGCTATGTTGAGAGAGCAGGTTAGCGCGGACCCACCAATGTCGCTCGGAGGAGTCTCACTCGGGCGCCGCCATGTTCGTCGGGTGTCAAGCCATGCTCCCCAATATATTTTGATTTGATTTGCTTTGATTCATGCTCCTCAGTTTAGGGCAGTCAGACTAGTAGAAGTGGATTCCAGTCATTATCAGAACAGTTGTTTGATATCAGGTGCGTCATCTAAGAGTCATTCTTCTAAGGTTTTAGCAACTATTGCAATAGCCCATTCTATTGGTTGTGTGACTCCATTACCACCTTGTTAACGAACGTCTCAGGGATGTGTTTGAAAGGAAAACAAGCAAGTGCATCGTTACCACATCAGAGCTACGATTGTAAAATTGATTAAGAACCAGACACACATATTCCTCGTAGTCAGTTGCATACTGTTGCAGAATTAGAGACAGAACATCTTAGACAGTATTTAGATGTGTCCTGTATGGTTTACGTATATGACATTTTGATTTTTTGAAGTCCTTTGACACACACGTACACCATGTTAAGGCAGTATTGCAAAGGTGAAGAGAACCTTTTTTTGATAAAATCGATAATGGTATTTTTAATACCACTACTGTAGAGTTTTTGAGTTACATAATTGTCCCTCGTGGTATTAAAGTGGATGAGAAGAAAGTCTCAGAAATAGCTCAGTGAATATAGAACTTTTGAGGAATGTAGAAATCATTTATTAAGAGCCAAACACATTGTAGAAGTGTACACTGGTCACATACATTTTAAATTTATGAGATTAGCTAGAGCCTTGTCTCCCAGACATCTTAGGTAGGAAATGATTATGACTATATCCCAGGTCAAAATAATGGTAATGTGGACACCTTACCCAGACAGAGGTGGTCTGAAAATGAAAATAAAGTTGTTACTGATCGATTTTGCCACCCAGGTTTCATAATAGTCATTCTATAGCCATAGTCAATGTGGAAGCATTTTTATCAAAATAATTCACAGAGCTGCAGTTTAATTATAAAGAAGCCTTTATTGGGGAATGGGAGGGTTGTAATGAAAAAGCTGAGTACTGTATCAAGGAAAGACTCTGGGGCATATTCTCAAGAACGTGTGATATTCATCGCAAAATTAGCTTAATGCAACTTTGCACATCGCAGTCTATCGCGGGAAAATAACACCGTGGTAACGTGGTATTCTCAAGCCGGCTGTACCATGCGACAGGCTCACGATAATGCGTCAAATGTCCGCGATAAAGTCAACGTGACTCCGCAAAAATGCGCAACACGAACGCAAAAAAGCTGCGATGAGGCCAATCGTGATACAAAAATCAGGTAAAACCAGCGACAGGCCTGCAATTCCCACGCGTTATGTGGGAAAATGCACTATAAAAGCAACAAAAAAAAGGGAGAAAAAAAGAAACTCTGTTGCACCATGGATGCACCCGGACCAAGGGAAGTCGGAGTGTTGATTAGGTCTATGGAGGAGGACAAGAGGCGCTGGCATGATGTGTAACGCCAAACCAAGCACAAACCCGCTGCCAACAGGAAGGCAGCAACGGTGACTGGAGGTGGGAGTCCTGCGCCACAGAAGGAGCTGGAGGAAATGGAGGCCACGGTCATCAGGGTGGAGACGGTGCAAGGAGTTGGGAGTCCAGACACAGCTCGATAGGACCTGACACAAATTCAACAGGGTGAGTAACGACCAGGGACTGGGGGGACGGGGGGACATGGCACAATGGCACACATGCACAACGATTTGTAGAACACTGCTCACCCACAATGACCCTGGATCATGTCCCTGATCCACCTGGCACACTGCAGCACACACACATAGCAATAACAGCACATCCGACGACAATGTGGCACAAAGTGCAACACGACACTGCAGAACAGAGGACACAACTGGGTCCGCTCTTGCACAGAAACAGGCCAATTACATCTAACGTAGCAGGAAACTGTGAGATGGAAATGCACCTGTACAGCCACACATCCGTCATGTAGGCCAAATGTCCACTGTCCCGCATCAAATATACAACACCTCCCAAACAGTAACAGTCACAATGTACATTGTCGTACAGTCTGCATGTAAACTAGAACAATGCACCAACATACATGTAAACACAATGTCAACATCCATCTCCCCTTCACATTGCAGAGGGACAAACAACACATCCAGCAGAGCAGACCAGACTACTCATCATTGATGTTGGAGAGGGCTACCACCACTTCGACACCGACGCCCAACAATAGCCTATGGACATCTTAGGCAACCCAATCCCCAGGAGCAGGGCAGCCAAGCTACATAGAGGAGACCCCAGCCCCTGCACAGACCACACAGCAGGACGCACCCGCCACCACGGCTGGCTCCCAAC
The DNA here is from genome assembly GCF_964204655.1 of Triturus cristatus. NCBI lineage: Eukaryota > Metazoa > Chordata > Amphibia > Caudata > Salamandridae > Triturus > Triturus cristatus. The sequence continues at coordinate 850,213,154 of NC_140581.1, forward strand.
ACTTCACCTAGGCACACATCGCATTCCAATGCCAGGTGTCAGAATGCCAGAAGGAGGTGGTCGAACAGGTGTGGGTGGGGTCAGAGCTCATGGAAGCCTAACTAGATCACATACGTCATCAGGGACCACCTACACCCCACAAAGGAGACCCACACCGTGACAGAGGCACATGCATTTGCACATTTCCTGCAATGAACCCCGTCCAGAGCCCCGGAATCATCATTCACACCCCCGCTCTGGATCTCTGTATGATGGCCCAGTCCACTCCTCTTACGTATTGAGTGGGTGACGACAAAGCTACATGTCCAAGGTCCTACCCGCTGCCAGCAGTGACATGGTTGCGTCCGCTGTACACAGCACAATGTAATGTTGTAGGCCCCAGGGCCCTCATGTATTCATCATGACCACACGGACACACACAGAAAGTTTGTGGTACTGGCTACGGGCATGTGTGCCTGGCCCCTTTATTGGCAGGGTCATATGTACAGTGACGCCTGTGCTGGATGGGTGTGGGGTGAGTGTAAGCCAGCCCACACGGAGTGGTTGGTGCTGGCAACAACTTGAACAGTGAACACCATTAAAACGGAAACAGAAGACACCACCATTACAGAGACAACTGCGGAACCTCATGTTGGTAGCCAGAGCAAGTACAGAGGGCACCCAATCTGCAAACAGAAGTGTCTGTGAGTTTGGGGCACTAGAGCGGAGCGTGCTCATGTGAAGAAAATGTCTAGGATTGTGTCCCTTCGGGTTATTCCTGATGCAGCTGCAGTGGGGTGTGTTACACATGCATCATCTTCCTCATCATCGTCCCAGGTCTTCCACACTGCCTGAGGTGACATTGCTGCGTGAGCTCAACACAGCACACCACTCATTCAGAAATGGTCCATGAGTCGTGGTGCACTGAGTTAGTGGCACCTTGAGTGCTGAGCAGGGTTTCAGGCAGATGGTGGCATCCACGACAGGTGTGAGCAACTCCGTTAGTCTGCCAGTACGGCTGTTTCGACAATGGCAGTTGGAGTTTGGAGGTGGTTTTTGGCAGTGGTGGCGTGTGCCTCCTGCGGTGATGTGACGTCTGGGCCGGTCAGAACTCGATTTGATGTAGGAGCCCTGGTGGACCGCAGTTGAGGCTGGAGGCAGCGGACAGCGCAGGGCCACAGACACATGACGCTGAGGACCCCAAGGCCATCGTCTCAGAGGCCATCCAATATCTCACCGGACAGGGTCCCTGACTTGAGCTGCACAGACTTAGTGGCCCTGGATGCACTGCGGCCGGCACAGGCACACCGCCACGGGACGGTGACTTGCGGTGCAGTGAAGTAGGGCCATGCGGACTGAGTGGGTCCTCGTCGATGTTGAAGATGAATGTGGCGGAGGGATACGGGGGACAGTGGAAGGTGTCCTCCAGAGTCATGTTGCAGAGGGCAGAAGCCATCCGGAAGCGGCAAATTGAGGAGTGGAATGCTACAGCCTCGCTTTTGCCAAAAAATCTATATCACCGACATGATGATGAAGACAACCCCCAGTCCATAGACTCAGTCGCCACCAAAGTTCAACCAGAAAGTGTCCATGGTTGTCGGGGAACAGAGTTAGTGGCACCGGAGCTGAAGGGGTATGCAGTCTGCGATGAGGCCAGTACAATGATATAAAAGCTGCCATAAATAAATCAAGACTGAGTTCCCAATGTGTGACCTACTGGACCGCAGTGTAGGCCCGAGGTAGTGGTCAGCAGGGGCCCACAGCCACAAGTCGTTGGCTCGCGTTGCACAGAGTTAGTGACACCAGAGCAGTTGTTGGCAGTGTTCGATCACCTCCGTAATGAGGATCCTTTTTTCTTCCGGACTGCACCATTTCTTCCTCTTACTCCTCTCCATGCGTTCAATGATATGAACTCTGCCATACACAAATGAAGACTCAGTTCCAACTGTGTGACCTACTCGACTGCAGTGTAGGCCGAAGGCAGTAGTCAGCAAGGGACCACAGACAGTTGTTGTGTCGATGATATGCACACACTTTATGTCACCACATCGTACAGTGTTATAAACTCTGCCATAAAGTGTGTACTCTGCCATTGCATAATCAAGACTCAGTTCCAAATGTGTGACCAACTTGGCAGCTGTGTAGGCCGGTGGAGTATGTCAACGAGAAAGGAGTACTCTGGGCCTGTGTCGCGGAGGCCATGATGGTCTGAGGAGGCTTCTAAGCTTGCAGGCCTTGGGCTTGGGGCTTGCACCGGCATGTGGTGGGCCCTCCTTGACACACGCCGGTGTTGGCAGGTGAGCAGTGAGGCCTGGGTGTGCAGGTGCAGGCACGACGGGTTCGGGGACAAGTGGGCCGGGGTGCAGCAGGCGCACAGGATCGCAAGCATCACCGCTCACAGCGACGGTGTTGGCCTCGTAGCGGGATGGGGTGCACCACCCTGGTAGAGATGTTGGGCATTCCGGAAGAGAACCACGCCCACAGCTACGTGCTTTTTATTCACACCGCTACGCTGGCCTGGCATACGCCGGGCCGGCACACTCCGCTCACGCTTACGGGGGGGACATCAGAAGCTACATTTCCGGGATCTTCCCCACTGGCTGGGGTGACATGGTTGCATCCACTGTCCATTGCACTCCATACACCAGCAGTGCATGTGGACATGGATATGTCTGCAGTCTGTCCAGCACATCTCCGCCACACTTGGCATTGTGTACTTTCTCATTCATGGGTCACTTGCCTCCTTCGCACATGCCTGGTTCCCATCTCTTCCCACATTCCGCTATTGTGTGGCTGAGGTGCAATGCTGTTGATGGCTCATGTACATGGCTAGCCCAGGTTGCCACAGTAAGTTATGCTGTTGTGTCTGGTGGGTGGGCATGTTGTTTGGCATGTTGGATGTGAGTCAGTGACGTGTGCATTCCCAGAGTTGTGAGTTGCATGATTGTGAAGTTGGGGGGTGTGGTGTATTAATTTGGTAGCAGTGCATTTCCATGGGTGCCATCCTGTTAGCGCTGGTTGATGATGGACTGTCGGTAGAAGTAGGAATCATGCACACTGCCTGGGTAGTTGGCAACGATGTTGGTGGCGATTCCCAGGTGGTCCACTGTTGCCTGCACATTGATGGAATGCGTGTGCTTTCTGTTGAGTTAATTGTGTGCAGTGTCACCAGGGGGCACAAGTAGGACATGTGTGCAGTCAATTGCCCCCTAACACGTGCGGGAAGCCAGCTATGGCTTACACGCCTTGCTTGGTCTCCAGCTGTCCCTCCGCAGTGTGGGGGGAGTATTAGTACAGGGTAACAAGCTGATGATGGCATCCAAGACAGTTGTGATGAACTTTGATAGGGCTGGCTGTGAGACTCCTCCGACTCTGGTGGATGGTGGTTGGAAGGTCCCAGAGGCCAACATGTTCAGCACAGCCAGCAGCTTTGTCTGCGGAATGATGTTGGTTGTCCGCTGTGTTGGTAAAGTCAGCCTGTGGGCAATGGTGGTCAGGATGCGTAGAATGGTTGTCCTTTTGAGTCTGTAGTGGGCAATAACATTCTCTGGTGTTGGGTCTGTGAGGTTGGTGTGTTTTCTGACGGTCCGCTGTCTTGATCTGCGCTGCCTCTGTGGTAGTCCAGGGGAGGGGGTGGGGGGGTACTGGGGGTGGCGGTCCTGGGTTTGGTGGCGGTGGGTGTTGTGGCCCTGTTGGGGCTCCGAGCTGCATGATCAGTGGCTCCATGACATCTGTTGGTCTTCAGGTGTGGCTGTGTTCTGGGCTCCCTTTTCTGGTGCCGTTTGTCGTCCAACTTTCCACCAGGTCAGAGCAGGTGTTAATTTCCTGCTGCTAACGCGCGTTATCGCATGTTTTGTGATCTTATCACCGATCTGGCTGGTCGTTGAGAATGTTGAGGTGTGGTGTTGTTGCGGCTTTTTGCTCGGGAACGCCTACTCTGCATCTCATTAGTGATAGTTGCCGGGGTCATCTGTGGCGATGTTTTTTGAGGATGCTATCGCCGGAAAACTGGTGATATCGGCTGTTTGCACCTGCTTGTGAATGGGGCGATAAATTTATCGTGACTTTGGCTGTGATAAAGTGGCGATAACTCGGCGATATGTCCTTGAGAGTATGCCCCTCTGTATTTACCATCAGCTCGAGGAAGACAGGATTCTACGAGTTGGCTTCATGATTCTAAAACTGTTGAGCATCCTGGAATAGCTAAACCATTAGCTGCAGTCAGGTTATTTGCCCGAGTCACTGATTCCTTCAGTACCAAAACCAGGACTGGGGCAGTGGTCAGGAATGGTGGACACCCTGCTAGGTGATGGATGACAGGCACGAGAGGTGAAATTTTACAGAGACAACAGTGAATCTGGAGGATGGAAGCAGTGGCCAGCTGAGCAGATGTTTTCCTGATATCGCTTTAAGGGTTCAATGCTGCAAAACTCCCATCCCTGGTGTAAAATAGTAGGATCTGCTTTCATGGTTACCCACAAGTTTTGCTTGGTCTCAGTGTGTTTTTCCTAGTCTGCTGGGATCCTGCTAATCAGGACCCCAGCAACTGTGCTTTCTTCCCTAAATTGACTTGGTAAGTACTTTGGTACCCCCACAGATGACTACTGGTGGCCCCTTGTAAGGGCCTTTTATATGGTACTAAGGTACCAAGGATATAGGTACACCAGGAGTCTCCCATGGGCTGCAGCATGTATTGTGCCACCGATGGGAGTCCAAATAAACTGTGACTGCCGGCCTGCCATTGCAGCCTGTGTGAGTTGATGCAAATAGTTAATGGGAAATAACATGGGAAATCAATGTTTTCAGACCTCCTTGTTTCTTGGCCCCTGCATGATGGATCAGCACTAAACATCCCAGTAAGGAACTGATGTGGTTGAACCTATGTTCTGGATAGTTTCATGCAGATTCATCAAACAAAACCACAGTTATTAGCAAATCAAAAAATGCTCTTCCTGTGGAAACTCTGACCTAATGTCAGGATCCTTCACTTCTGTCATCAGGTGGCGCCACTTGAAGATTTTCTGTGAGACTTCTTCCATCATGAACACTAGTATAGAACTTGTGATGCACTTCAGTGTTCATTCACAGACTTTACAAATCCTCTAGAAAATCGTGTGTTCCAGATTCCATTCAAGGGTTTAGTTATCAACTCCTAATGCATTATGGTACTTGTATACCTTACCTGAGCCTGGGAGCTGGAGAGCAGCCTTTTGGTAAATCATATAAAATTTGGAGCTCTGATTTCCTGTTTTCAGCATGCCCATGTGCTCCCTGGAATGAATTCATGACATGATCTGAAACACAATCTGATCTTTGTTCCACTCAGGAGTTACATACTGTCCACTGATTGCTTCTTGGAACTTCAGTTCATCCTTCAGGCACAGAGCTAGAGGTGCTACTTTATCTGTTCCCACGTGCACTATGCTAAACTAGCTCACACCTATTCCGAGTTCCAATCACCCTGTGTAGTTGTGAGCTGGGAGGAGAGATTTAAGACTGCCTTCTGCATTCCCAATCTGTGCTTCAATTGCTGTTACTGGGAGCTCCTGCTTTCTTCTCCAGTTGCCTGCCCTGCTGAACCTTTGAAATCCTGAGCTGAGTCCTGATCCCTGCTTCTGCTTTTTACAGTGTCCTGCTTCCCTCTGGCTGCCCTGTGCAGTATTGTTCATATGTGTTTTCTGTGCTTCAAAATATCACCTTACTTTCTGCCTATTCTTTCTATCCTGATTTTTGTGTTTTCCAAGTTGGGCTTCTGGCCACATATTTGCTGAGTTGGCAGCAGTTCCCTTTACTTCTTTGTTCTGATTTACTATTCTGGCCTTGTTCCGAATTCCTGTTATTCCTAGTACCAGCAGATCATTACTTGTTCCAATGCCTGTTGAGCATATATTTGAGTTCCTTGTTCTGAATACCGTTCCAGTTTCCTTAATCTACAGGGAATACTTGTTCCATTGCCTGTTAGGTACAGCCTGCTTTTGATCCCTGTGTTCTTGTTCTTGACTTCTGAAGCCCTGTTTATAATTCATTGTCTTGGTTTTCTCCCTGCCTACTAGCTGCCTTGTCTATCTGTATTCTGCTTATTCTTTCCACTTTGCACAGTGCACTGTCTGTTGCTGTCCATATCCATTTACAGTGTGACCTCTTGCTTGGTCTCTTTTGTGATCAGGTAAGGGAAAGACTTCTGTTGTTGCACACAGGTCCTTTGAAGTCTAACCTGTCTCAGTGTTGTCAGTCTTGGTCCATTCTGCACTTAGTACAACAATCTCTCTAACCGCAGGCCTGAACTATGACTTTGCAGTATGACTGGTGTAAAGAGTAATCTGTTTATGTCATTTCAAATGGTGCTACCTAAGCTATTAAGAGGCTGTTTGTAATATACCAGCACATCCCATACTTTGGTAAACCCTTGTTCTTGTCTGCCTCCTTTGCTCTGTAGTTCTGTGACCTCAGTTATACTTTGAATACCTGCTATTTACCTTGTCCTGTCACCTTACTAAGTGTTACCTCTGGAATCACCCATCTCTACCTCCCCCCCTGGCCCATATCTATTATTACACACCTCTGAGCAACATAGCTAAAACAATAACGTTAAAGTACATATGATGATATTATTGTGTTTTCATAACTGTGAATCTGATATCATTTATTGGGCAGTAACTTATGGTTTGATGTTTCATAATACTTCAGTGACTTCAAATGACATTTAATTTTTAGTCCTTACATTAGCCAAGGTAATTTTATTTTAATAAAATGATATATCTAACTTACTTACCTACTGGGGTTTTCTGTCAGCCCTCTTTAGCCATTGGTCTGGTGTTTTGTGATTCACATTTTGTTTCCTCCCAGCGCAAGATACAGTGTGGGGAAATGGTTCAGGAGCAACTTCAGGAGTGGCCTGAGCACTCTCGATTAGCGCTCCAGAACAGTCTGTCCGTGCTCTCTCCAACCCCAGCAATGCAGCTGGGGTTAGAGAGAGGTTCACTGCACATGATGGTTTGCCGGCCTGGGCCGGCCAGCCAAACCATCATGTGCAGTGAAGGGAGTGCGCAAACCACTCCCCTCAGTGTTGTCATCCCCAGGCCCCGCCTCCAAGACGACAGGAAAGGTGAAATAAAACAAGAGTTGTTATTTTTTCTTTCCTGCTGTTTTTGGGGGGGTGGGCGACGCTTATCTACCATAGCGGAGGAGCTGCCGCTTATTAACTTGTTGAATATAATAAACATAAAGCCCAAGGGGGTACATTGTAATAGCCATGACTCTTTGCTTTTGGATACATGCAGGTTTGCTTTTGCAATAATAAATAAAGGGGCTACCTACACAAGGTGTTGTGGCAAAGGCCCAGGTGTGTCTATATTCTACAGTAGTTGCTTTCTTTATAAATCACGGTCTTGGTTTGAGGGAGGAGGGGGGTCTCCATTCTTTTCACAAAGCAGCAAATCCATGATGATTGAAAATCCTAATGTGGATGACTTTATTGCTATCACTTTGTTTTAAGGATATTATATCTACTTTCCAAGTGCTGGACACATCTCAGGGCTGGCTTTAAGCATAGACAGCTGTCCTGAGTGCCAGGGTACAGAGGGCACCTGGAGTTGCAGAGGTCACTTTCTGACAACAATTTCAACGAAGAGCTGCTTTTGTATCCCTTTGAATTTGTTGAAGACAGTCATGATCACACACTCACACTTCCCCTCTCATCCATTAAACTTTGGTGTTACAGAATGGGGGCAAAAGGAACACTTTGGTTGGGTCCCCCAGGCAATTATAGTTTTTAATTAATTAAGGATCTTATTTATAGTTTGATGGACAGGATACTACATCAAAACTTGACAGATAATGCATCTGCTGAATTATAAGTGACATAGGCTATACCACACTAGTAATATTGGGGGTGGAGCATCTGAAAATGTTTGAGTTGGGGCATCTAAATAGGTATCCCTACAAAAGACCATGTAAAAATATTGTGGTTCCCAAATATGTCAAAAAAATTGTGATGTCAAAAATATCATGGGACAGAAAGTAGAAGATAAAACGTTTTTGGGTATTTAATATCATTTTTTAAATATTGTAGTTTAATATTGTTTTATTTAATGTATACAAATTATTTTAATTAGAATGATAAATAATAGTCAGTTTAGTATTATATGTAACTAGTATTATAATAATATTTGTATTTAATTTATTTTAGTATAGTTTGCAAGTTTGTATATGATTCTCTTTTTATTTCATTTTAAATCGCTAATTTAGTAGTGGGTTGATGGGATTGTATGGGATTAGGGTGAGGTGATTTTAATGTAAATTTTTGTTTTTAATATGGAAATGTTTTCTACTAAATAATACTGGGTATTTTTAAACCTCAACAAGCTGCCAACTCAATTTAGGCACGTTGATGTGAAAGATAAAGTGTATACTACCAAACTTTAGCAATATTTGTACTTTTAGTCATAACAAAAAACAAAAAACACTGCTGCATAGTCTTCTTTGTTTGCATTTTCACTCATTTTCTCAGTGTTACATTGCTGGATCTATAATATTAAAATAAAATGGCAAGTACCAATAAAGAAAGACATAACACGCAGAAACATGAAATTTAGATATATCACATTCATTATGTGCGCCTGTTGTCTGCCTGTCCCAATTAAAATTAATATAGAACAGGCCTGCTGAGAAGTGATGCTAGTGCATATTCGATTCTCTACCAAGTCTGTAGAGCGAGAAAGTATTTAGTGATATGACCAAGAGTTTCCTGGTCAGTCACCGACACCCCTGATGGCACCGCTTGTTCCAAAAAGGAGGCAACTTTTAGTAAAGTGGTGTGTAATAGTCGCGGAATGCGATATTAATGTCTAGCTACACCATGGCAGTCCAGTGGATCGGAGTATTGCTGGCTAGAATGGGTGTCTGGGAGGCCTCCGGTTGGATTAGATGGGCAAGAAGTGTACCTGATTTATCTGCTTCTTTATGTGTACTCAGGGTTTAAGCCCAACAGTGCTTCCACCCCCTTGCATATCAGTGACTGCTCATACACCTTTCCTTTCCTCAGCGCAGCCATCCACATGCACTTCTCAGCCACCTACCTTGCCTATATCTGCCTCTGACCCTAGACTAGACAAAATATTGATCGCCCTGCACCAAATTAAAACAGAGCTCCACTCTTTTAAAGAGGTGTGTCGAGACAATCACCGCGCTCTATTTCCTCTAAAAGCTATAACTCAACCGAGCGCACACACCTCACTCCCTCCATCTCCAAAACTCCTCCTTCCATTTGGAAAACAGTCCCATCCACAATACACGAACACGCCCTATGCGTAGCATCAATCAGCTCTCGGAGAGCGACCTTCTCTCTCTTCTACACTCCTACGATCCCGCTCTCCCCAACTCCTGTACGTCCTCTCAGTTGACCATCCCGACTATCCCCCTCAATCCCTTCAGACCTGCTACCTACAACAATAGAGGAGTCAGCGATTACAACCTTAGAAGAATCCCTCTCACTCAGGACTCCTCCTCCTCCCTCATCTCACCCCATCTTAAATGTATTTTGCTAAATTGTAGATCGGCTTCTAGACACGCAGCCGATATAGCTGACCTCATCTTGTCACAGGAGCTGGACATGATAGTGTTAACTGAAACCTGGCTAACTGAATCCTCCACCCCTCTCATCGACATCCTAGTCCCACCAGACTACGACATCATTAGATTGGACAGATCGGACAAGATAGGTGGAGGTATAGCTTGTATTCACCGTAGCAACCTCACTGTAAATAGAGCCATTTCGCCTACTTTCCCTTCGTGTGAATACTTATGCCTGGACATTAGCTGCAATGGCAAACTAGTATGCTCACTCCACATCACTCGCACCTTGGCTTCTGCCACTCTGGACCAAAATCATTAATAGCACTCTCCAACAAGGCTGCATACCGGACTCCCTCAAAATAGGACAGGTTTCACCCATTCTCAAGAAACCTACAGCAGACCCTACCGACCTTAATAACTATTGTCCTATCTCCAATATTCCCACCCTGGCTAAACTTCTTGAAAAATGTGTACAACGCCAATTGACTAAACACATTGATCACTTTGACCTCCTTGATAAACACCAATCAGGTTTCAGAGCAGGTCACAGCACCAAATCGGCCATGATACACATTATTGATGATGCGCTACAAATCCTTGACCAGAACGGATCTTGTTTGCTCATCCTTCTAGACCTATCTTCAGCCTTTGATATGGTCAAACACGAGAACCTATTAGATCTCCTGGAACACAGAATGGGTTTATCAGGTTCAGTGTTAAAATGGTTTACCTCTTTCCTACATAACCGTACCCAAAAATTCAAGGTCAACAACACGCTCTCCAATTCCTCTCCAGTAACGTTGGGAGTGCCGCAAGGGTCCCCACTTTCTCCGACACTGTTTATCCTATTCATGGAACTCCTCACCAAAATGCTCCATGCTTCTAACGTACAATTTCATATGTACGCTGACGACACACAACTCTACCTCAAGATCAACACCCTAGAAGACATCACTTTGCTGAACTCCACTCTCAGGAATACCCAGTCCTGGCTTGCAGACAACCATCTTAAATTGAATGCTCTAAAAACAGAATTCCTCCTTATAGCCCCACCTGCCAGAGTCCCCTTAATGCAAGACTTGATCAAACAGCTTACCGCACTCAACGTGCAACCAACCATAGTGAACTCTGAAAAATCTCTGGGTATTACCCTTGACAGCAACCTCTCGATGCAAAAACACATTAGCAACGCTACTAAGGGAGCAAACTTCCTGATAAACACATTGAGGAAGCTGAAACCCTTCCTTCCAGTCGATGACTTCAAGTTGGCAGTACAAGCGCTAGTCATCCCTTGTGTGCGTTACGGTAGTGTCTCCCTTTGTGGCCTCCCTAAAGTGACAACTGCGCCCTTAAGAGCCTCACTAAACGCTGCAGCGAGACTCATCACTGGCTCTAAAAGAAGTTCTCACATCTCCCCTGACCTAAAAGCCTTGAATTGGCTACCGCTTGAAGCCAGGATCCACCTAAAAATAGCATGCATGACGCACAATGCCTTACATCATAATACTCCCAGTTACCTCGCACAGAAATTGACGATCTCTGGTGGTCTAAGATCCTCAAGGAGTGCTGTTAACCTATTATTGAAACCTCAAAGGTTCAACAAGAAGAGAACTTACAAACGATCCTTCTCGGGGATGGCCCCCAGAATTTGGACAACTCTCCCCCCCGAAACAAGACTGAATGCCTCTACCGTATCATTCAAAAAGGAAGTCAAAGCTATTCTCATGGCAAAATTTTCATGAACTCAATCCTATACGCACCGACTTTCATAGATCCTGGATGTTTTATGCCCTTCCATCTTTATGTGACAATGTTCCCCCTCGCCCTGGACTTTCGCATCGGTGGTGCTTTCCCGGTTTGTACCCTGCTGCTGTTTGTACGATATGCTGTTTATTTGACTGCTACCTGCTTTTATCCTGTTTGCTAACTCACATTTGTATCAATGTAAAGCGCTCTGATATCCGCAAGGATCTTGTTAGCGCTCTATAAAACTCTCAAAATAAATAAAGAAAATAAACAGTCTATTACGTGGAGGCGTTCTAGGAGTTCTGCATGGGTATCTTATCTTCTTTCAATGTCAGCAATCCTGACCCTCTCCAAAGACCCCAGCTTGTCCTCCAATTGTGTCAGTTCTCGTACAACCTATCTACGGGATCCCACCACTGCACCAATAGCTGTACCCCTGATCACCACCTTGAAGGCCTCCCATTCCACTAGTGGAAAGGAGGGCGTGTTTGAATTCTCTGAGAAGTAGGTATCAATGCAAGTAGCAAGGGTATCCCTGAACACTGCATCCTCAAGTACGGTGGGATCGGGGCTGGAACTCAGCCCAATAACAGAGCTATTTCCAATGGACTGTGATCAGAACTGTCTTTTCCAGATAAGTGGTGTGCAGGATACTAGACTGGAGGCAGGGAGAGAAAAATAACCCATCTAGGTGGGAGTGTAACTGACGAGGGTACGAGTAGAATGAATATTCTCTCATACCCAAATTGCGACCATGCCATACATCCGAAAGATCCCACCCTTCTATACACTTTCGCAATGCTCTTGCTTGCTGGATGGGGGCAGTGCCTGGCAGGGGGTGGGAACGATCAACCGTTGTGTCTACAACTGCATTAAAATCCCCTCCAAGCACCCATGGATACAATGCCCAATCCACCAAGACTTTGACAGGTGGGTCAGGAACACATCTTGCTCCACATTGGATGTGTATGCACAGCCCAACACAATAGGAGCTCTGTCTAGTTTGCCCTCACCAGCACATAGCACCCCTGGGTGTCAGTTCTAATATCTAAAACCCTAAACGAGACCCCAGCCCAGAGCCATATAGTAGCCTCCTTGCTTATGCAGAATAAAATGTGTGAAATAATTGTCCCATCCATTTGTGGCATAATTTTAGAGTGAAAGTGTAGTGAGATGCGTTTCCTGCAAAAATGTGATATCCGCGTAGCTCCTATGTAATTGTGCTAATACACTGTGCCTCTTGTGCACCGTCCCTAGACCTCTCATATTCCATGTGATAATGTTATAGGTACAGTGTGCATCATGATTCTGATAGCATTTCTACCCCATGGGAAAACCAGGATCCACTGCACACTTCCTTTAACCTCCATTGCTTATGACAAGTGACTAAGCCTAACAGTGAAATAACTTCACCTCAATACTAGGTCCAGCGATACAAAGTTGTTCAACCACATAATAAACAAAAGCAACCAAACAACTAAGGTAAACTGTGGGCCTACACTGAAGAGGCGATGATAATACAACCAGTGAGTTGTCCTGTGGGTATACTACAAAGACAATTCAACCAAGATGGCCCGTAAATAACCGGAGCCGTAGTAGAGCCTGCAACCCAGCATCATCAAATTTAACATAATGACCGGCTGGTACTGTAGCCTAGAGATATACCACCCCATTCCACAAAAAACTGCAGTTGGTCCCCTAGGGGGGAACAGTGAGGCAAAAAGCATTCATCGTTCCTTGTGGCTCAGTAAGAGAAGTTACAGTTGTGGGGCAATACCGGGAAGTCATTTCAATTAAGCTATTAAGAAGTAAACAGGTTAGTGTAAACAGCAAAGATTGGTGGTGGCAACCTGTAATGGAACAAAATTCACAGTATCATACAGGCAGTACTCGCGTGTTCAAACCAAGAAGTCAAGTTTCATCTGTGGAGTGATCGAAGGGAACAGCACTATGCTGCCCGCTGAATCCGAGTCCAAAGTGCAACCCTGTGAGGAGCTGATGGGTTTCTTGGACTGTCGCACTGTAGTGATCGGTCGAATCGCTTTTTATTGACACTCTAGGGCTTGTCGCATGGAGGTGGTCTCTCCTGATCTGGCCCTACCTGATGCCATCCCGCGTTGCCTCCGTGGGGCCCGCGGCAGCTTGGGGGAGCTTGGTCTCGGAGGCCCGCTGCACCGGGAGCCTGGAAAATGTTGCTCCAACCAGTCCCACGCTTTTTCCGGTGTTTCAAAGAAGATGTTCTGCTGGTTGTGGACCACCTTGAGCTGGACTGGGAACAGCAGTGTATACTGGAGGCAGCTGTATGTAAGTGTTTGTTGACCTACTGGAAGGAATCACAATGGCGCTGAACTGTGACAGTGTAGTCTGGTATCAGCAGAAACCTGCCATTCTCTATGAGGTTAGGCGCCCTATCATGTGCTATCTGTAGTATTTTGTCCCAGTGCTTGAAATTAAGAATTGTAGTCACCATTGTTCATGGCAGAGCACACGGAATAGGCCGTCTAGAGCGGACCCTGTGCGGGTGTTCCATCACAAATAGCTCTGATAGCCCAGTAGGTGCCATCACAGTCTGGAGCCATTCTTCAATCAATTGAGTGGCATGGAGGCCCTCTTTTCCCTCCGGAACTCGCACAATGCAACATTATTTCTGTGTGCCCTCCATTCTGCATCATCCGGGCGGCCCTAGAGTTGTATCACCTGGCGGCACAAGTGGTTGACCTGTGAGGACTGATCTGCCTGGCCTGGCGATAAGATAGCAAGCGCCAGTTCATTCTGTTCGACTCTATCAGTCATTTTGCATTGGTCATCCTTGAGTAGGCTGATGTCGGTTGTGATGGCCTCCAGGCGTTGTTCAGTCTTGGCAGTTCGGGCTGGACTGTTCCCATGAGGCACAGGGTCAGACTGATTTGCATATGGCCATGTCTGAACTGGGGTGGCGCAGTGAGCTAAAGAATGATGATGGATTAAACCCAGATCAGTTGACTGGGGGTGAGTGCTTGCATTGTTCAACACTCCGTCCATCATCCCCTTTGGTTCTGCGTGGTTCAGTCGCCACCCATGAGTCATGGATTTCTTGCAGGATAACGTCGAGTTTGCCAATGTGGGGCGTCGCTGCCATTAGGGGAACATAGGGCCCGATTCACAGAACTAACTTAAGACAAAATCCTAAACTTACTACCATTTTGGTAGTCACAGAATGCACTTACTACTTTCGGTATTCACAGAATGCACTTACTACTTTCGGTATTCACAGAATGGATTTACGACTACTAACTTTACGTCCGCACTCGGGCCGAAATTCCCGCAGCGACAATTCCACTCACGGGCCGGAATCTCTGCTCTCAGGCCGGAATCTCCGCTTACGGGCCGGATTCTCCGATTCCGGTCCGTAATACACGCACTGTGGCCGTTGATCATTTTCCTCAAGGGTAAACACCTGTCCAAGTGCCTACCATCCCCCGCCATGCATCAGCTGACACACTGCAGCCAATCCCAGCCCTGCAGCATGTATGAATGCAGAGCAGACACACACAAGCCCTTTCAACATGTGGCTGAATGTGTTTGTTGCTCTGCCCCTTGCCATGCGGCAAAACTACTTGAGGAGGAGGAGGAGAGCAGAGAGGATCTTCAGATAGAGGATCAAGCTATTTGGAATGCACAGCCAAGATGTAAGGGCCAGGTATCGTTTCCCTCCAGAAAAACACACAAGATGATGGACGGAATGTTGCACATTGGCAAAACATTCACCCCCAGTCACATATCTGGGTTTAATCCATCGTTATTTTGCTCACCACGCCACCCCAGTTCAGACATGGCTATATGCAAATCAGTCTTGACCCTGTGCCTCATGGGAACAGTCCAGCCCGAACTGCCAAGCCATGTCTTCCCTGGACCAGAATCAAGCATCCTAGGACCGGTTTCTGGGTTTCACCCCTCTTCAGCCAGGATAGCTTGACTCCAAGGGCGTAGTGAGCACGGGACCCACGTCTGGGCATACCCTTCCCACATAGGGCGAACAGCAAAACACACAAGATGATGGACGGAATGTTGCACATTGGCAAAACATTCACCCCCAGTCACAGATCTGGGTTTAATCCATTGTTATTTTGCTCACCACGCCACCCCAGTTCAGACATGGCCATCTTGGTATGGTATGTGAGTGGGAGCAGGAACTTGACTCTGTGACATGCTGCTCCCATGCAATACCAGCATATCTCAAGATCCTTTCTGCTCTCCATTTCTTTGCCACTGGGTCTTTCCAAAGGGTCTCCAGTGACCATGTGGGCATTTCCCAGGCAAGCCAGTCGCGGTGCCTGCATCAGGTACTGAGATGCATCACTGCTAGAGCCCACAACCACATACAAATGCCCCATACACTGGTCAGGAGACAAAGGGCAGTACAAGATTTCTATCTCATTGCACACTTCCCACGTGTGCTGGGTGCAATTGATTGTACCCATGTGGCCCTTCAGCCACCCCACTGCATTGCACACATCTTCTGCAACAGACACCGATGGTATTCCATCAATGTGCAAGCTGTCTGTGATGCCAGTGGGAGATTCATTGATGTGCATGCAGTATTTCCAGGCCGTACACAGCTTCATATTCCTCATGTCAACTCTTGCCCGGAAGATGGCTGCGGGAGAATTTGGCAACATGTGGCTACTGGGTAAGTACCAAGCACTAAAAATGAGGGATATGTGTTATTGAAATGTCTGAATGCCACCCAACATTAACCATTGTACCATAAGAATCATAAAGCTACATACATGGCCCAACAGACACTGCATGTACTAAAGTATAGATCATGTCCTGTGCAAATCAAAGAGGGAAATGTAACCAACTGCCCTTTCTTCCCTCCTTACGTGACGCTGGGTATGCACTCTCCCCACATCTCCTTACCCCTTACAGGCATGCAAACACTGTACCTCCGCGTAGGTACAATAGGGCACACATACCGACTAGAGTCATCATAGAGCGCACTTCTGGTCTGTTGAGTCGTGATTCAGGTGTCTTGACCATACAGGGGGTGTGCTGCTGTACGCTCCTGAAGTTGTATGCAAGATCATATTAGCCTGTTGTGTTTTGCACAACATTGCTTTAACGCATGGCTTACACATACCTCTGGAACCTCGGCTAGCTCTGAATCTAGGAAACCAGGCCATTGCACATAACCGAGGTTAGGGTATGCAAGTCCGTGATCAGCTCGTTGCCATGTTTTTCACATGAGCAACCTGTAGTGTCATGGACAAAATGTGCTGTCTGTTGTCAATGATGAAACTTGGATGTAAACGACTGTGTCAATAAATTCCATCCTGAGACTACTTTGCAAGCCACACTAACTGCATGTAAATCACAGCTGTTGAAAGTAGTCAAAAGGTTGAGCGTCCCTCAGGTCATGTGCCCATGTCAGCGATCAGTGCAGTGGATGTCCCTAACAAATCCATTCACGTAGATGAAAAACGCTACATGTTCTGAGAGACCTACATGGACCTTATGATGATGGGTCACTTAATCAGAAAAGGCCATAACCATTGAATTCTCAGGCCGGTGCCCTCAAAAGATTTGACTCCCTCACAAATGATGGACCCACAACGTCAGTGATGATGTCATGGGTGAATCAGGTACCACGTGTCTGTGATATACAGCACTGCTCCACCCCAATGTTACAAACACATCACACAACTCTTGTAATGAGCACTCGATATGGACTACATGTAACATAATGCAAAGTAGGAGAAAACGAAACTGGGGTTTGATGTTGTGTCAGCCCACCCCCGTCCTCACAGAAATGTCATTAAATGGTCTGTTCCCCCTTTTGTTACATGTTTATGATTCTCACCTGCACTGTCATTTCAGATTTTTCCACCACAGAACAGCAGGATGGCAGTGGATTTGATTAGTGATTGTGGATGGATCAGGATGAATACAAAATGGCTGCCAACAATTTCCTGTGATGTATTTACTGTCTCCCACTTCCTGTATAACATTTCCTGTATGAAATAATGTGTTCCGGGTCATTTTCGGAGCTTACGGCCCGAAAACTTAATTTCCGATTTCGGACCGTAATGCGCGGATGCGGACCCGCCGCTCCGGAACCGCAAACTACGTTTTCGGGCCGTAATCTCTAAAAACGAACCGGAACACATTTTTCCATGCAGGAAATGATTTACAGGAAGTGATAGACAGGAAATACATCACAGGAAGTTGGTGACAGCCATTTTGTGTTCATTCTGAGTCATCTTCTATCACAGATCAGATTCTCTGACATCCTTCTGCTCTCATCGAACTTATTTTCCCCAAAATGGCTGAGGGTTATGAGGAGAAAGCACCCCCTTTCACTGAACGGGAATTAGAAATCTTAGCTGAGCGGGTGCTGTCCAAATATCCTCTGCTATATGGGGACCCAGAACACCAGCTGAGCAATGCAGCCCGGGCCAGGCTATGGGCCAACATCGGGAAGCGCTGCAGTGCAGTGGGAGTCCACACCAGGAGTGCTAGGGCATGCCGCAAGCGCTGGGAAGACCTAAAACGCTGGTCCCGGCACAAGGCTGAGGAGCTGGTGGGCCAGTCTTCCCAGCACCAGGTCCATCGTCCTCGCCTCTCCCCACTGTATAGGAGGGTCCTGCGAGCAGCTTGGCCGACGCTCCATGCTCAGCTGAAGGAGCATGAGCAGCAGAGACCTGACAAGTGCATCATATGCAATATGTGTCTGGGAGTATGATGTGAGTGAAGACAGTGCTGTACCATTGTGTGTCCCATGCCCCCATTCACCTATTCCGTGTCCATGCAGCAGTCATCAAGAATAAAAAGGCACACGGTGACATATGGACTGTACAGGGCAGAGTGCATTTTGGCAGTTGTAATTTCTTCATGACACTGGGTAAATGAGCCACACTTGTGCATTTATTTTTTAAAATTTGCTCTGCCAGCACCACTACTAGTGAACCAAGGATATCATAACTGATGTGTGCATTGGACGAGCAATGGTACAGACACTGTCCAGTGTGTGCATGGCAGATCAAAGGCCTTTGGATGCTGTGACTTGCATTGCATTTGTTGAATTTGGGTTTTAATGGAGACAGATCATCATGTGCCATGGAGACAAGACAGACTTTGAGATCCCTGCCTCACTCTCAAGTGTTTCTAAATTTGCAAAGTGTGTCCACTGACACACGTCTTACCCTCAGTGGCTTGTATGACGTTTCACATGTACAGGTAGCTGTCACAATGACCCACCACTGGTCACCCGTGTACTGCACTACCTCATCAGTCACCAAAGCCAATATGTGGCACTGGATTGTCAGATTTTGTGAGGGGACATCAAAAGGCTAGACTCACAATGTAGCAAAACAAATAGCCCAGACCCTTTGTGGATGTGTGACCCACATTCGGCATTTGTCTTGTCCTATACAATGCTACACAACAGATGACATTTGTCCAGACGTAAAAGAGGTGTGACCACATATCACTGGCCAATTTCGATTAAATCTGGACTCTCTCTGTTCTCCTTTGGTGAACTGGTTTTGGAACCTGCACATGTAGCAGTGACAGGACACACAGATCACAAGAATGCCACAGTTGAGGGTTGGCCAATACAGTTGTGTAAGCCACAAATATTCACGTGAGATGTCCATGTCAGACTCAATTCAGGAGATAACATATTCACGTGAGATGTCCATGTCAGACTCAATTCAGGAGATAACAGTGAACATACATGTAATGTAAGCTCATAAACACTGACAACTGTATAGTGTGATCAGAAGAAAACAAAGTCTGACCTTGGCTTATCTATGTATGTGTCTCGTCCTGAATAAAACAGCCACTACATCATGATTTTGCTTACATTTCAGCGGGCACAGCTGGCCAAATGGCCAAACAGCAGGACCAGGACCGTAGCTGGAGGCCATCAGCACACCGGCGGCTAAGACCTCTTTCGACCAGTGAGGAAGAAGAGGATGAGGAGGGACCCTCAACATCTGGAGGCAAGGGGTTTGCGCCCACCCGGTCTGACAAGGAACACAAATCTGGTGCTACAGCCCGGGTGGAGGCTGTGGACATTGAAGTGGGGGGGAAAACCCAACACCTCTGGCCATGGGGTGGTGGAGAGCTACTCTTCCCCTGACTATTCCCCTGTGGTTTCTTTCGAGGTGTCCCCTGGCAGGCCAGTACACAACCTGGGCCTGCCATCAGCCCCTCCATACCACATCCCTCCTCTCCCACCCAGGCCCCTCCCTGTGCTGTTCCTCCTGTGGCTGTCCCAGAGGACTTGAGGTGGATGTGTGAGGGTCAGCCAGACATGTCCACTCGCATCATGCTGCAGGTGTGTCTGGAGATACGCATGATGCGAGCGGAGATTGTCGGAGCTCTGGCCACCCTCACCACCAGCGTCAAATCCCTGGCCACAGTCATGTCGTCTGTTGTTTCCCAACTCCCTTCCCATACCACAGTCAATGTCTCCCCCTGTCCGTTGGCCCACACTGTTTCCCCAGTACCCCTTGTGTGTCCCGAAACCATGTGGTGCCTGTTCCTGCACCTGCCAGCCGTGTGCCTGCATCAGACTCGGAGGATCTGGACATTGTGCTAGTAGAGGATGACCAGAAGGACACTTGACTTTTTGACTGATACATATTTGTGGCCACAAATTTATTTTCCCCCTGTAAAGAGACTGGTTTCCCTGACGCTCCCTGACGTGTTCTATTTTTGTTGCCCCACCCCAATCCAAGTTCCCCTCTCCATCTGCTTTAAGATCATCATTTGTTTTCCTTTCTCCCTTCCAAACGGACGGTTGGTCTTATAATCATACATAAATATATTTGAGGAATCCTCCTTACTTTAACTTGTATGACTTCATTGTGAATGTCTGGTACAGAAAATGGACACGTATCTGGTGAGTCATCTGCTATGCACATTATGGCTTGTTGCAATGATGGGTTACACTTGTAACTGCGTTACACACACACACACACCTCCTCACATTTCTAGGCCACCCTACATCGTTATACAGGACATGATACACAACAGAATCTTACTTGGGAAGATCTTTACTTTTTCTGTACACATATTCACAGTGGTCAATTTGTTTTTGGGATGTTGTCAATGGCGATCATGCTTGCGACATCGCAATTTCGGAGGTGATGATTGCTGTGAGGGATCAGGTCGGGCTTGTTGCCTACGTGTATGTGGGTGTTGTCTATGTGCCTGTACAGGGTGACCTACATGTGCAGGGGCCGATGGTGTATGCACAGTTGGTGTTTGTGCCTGGACAAGGGCTGGTTGTGCAGGTGGTGGGAGTGCCTGTATAGGGATTGCTGGTGGTTGTGCAGGTGGTGGGAGTGCCTGTACAGGGGTTGCTGGTGATTGTGCAGGTGGTGGGAGTGTCTGTACAGGGGTTGCTGGTGGTTGTGCAGGTGGTGGGAGTGCCTGTACAGGGGTTGCTGGTGGTTGTGCAGGTGGTGGGGGTGCTTGTACAGGGGTTGCTGGTGGTTGTGCAGGTGGTGGGAGTACCTGTACAGGGGTTGCTGGTGGTTGTGCAGGTGGTGGGAGTGCCTGTTCAGAGCACCGGTGTGGATGTGTACCTTTGCTGTGGTCCTGGGCAGTTGGTGGTACAGGTGTGTGGATGTGCTGTCCTGCAGGCAGATATGATGGCTCCCCTCCCTGTGTTGACCGTGAAGGGAGACTTTGGATCACTTTCAGCATGCCCTCCATCATCTTCATGGCCAAGGCATGGTGTCTTGCACTCTCTTCCATTTGGATGGATATCATGTCTAATATTCTTGGACATGTCCTGCCAAGTTCTATCCATCCTATCCAAAACATGACTCAGTCTGTCCACCACCTGAGGGAATTGGACCATGTCCTGCAGGGACTCAGGCATGTCTGACAGGGTAGCCCCTATGGCACGAATGTCCTGCCTCACATTTGTCTGCTGTTGGAAGTAGTCCTGCTCCCACTGGCCACCATAGCCAGGTGCAGGCCCTCTCTGCAGGTGTCTGCCATTGATGGGACCCGCAGGTCCAACAGCAGGGGGGGGTGGCAGGTGGAAGCCTGTGGGCAGGAGAATGGTGCACAGGAAATATCTGCACCACAATAGGGTTGGTACTTCCCCCAGATGGTGGAGAGGATGCCAGGGATACACTGTATAGGGAAGAGCGTGAAGGGGAACCACCATGTTGGTCCTGGACATGAGGGCTGTAAGGGAGTGATGTCTGTGTTGGGCAGCATGAGAGCTGTGGCTCGTTAGCTCTATGCTGGGGACAGGCAATTGTTTGTTTTGGAGGAGGCTGACGAATGTTGCTGGGCGCAGGATGTGATGCCGTGAATGATTTTGGCAATGTGGTCCGATTGGTGTCAATGGCATCCGAATCGTCATCCCTGGAGTGGATGGACATATAGTCGCCATCATCTTCCAAGTCTTTGTCCTCAGTAACTTCCTCCTCCTCTTGCGCAGTACTTGCTGCCGACATTACTGCCTGGAGGATCGGTGGATTTTCCCCTCGGAAAGCAAAGAAAGGGGAAACCTTCCCTTTCGAAAAGACCATCCAAAAACTCAATCACAACAGAAGATTTAACCAAGCCCACCACCTTAACTTCTGGCCAGTGTGAGTACATTTCCACACACACCAGGACATACTGTTCACGAGACCTTATTTTAACAGGCCCCAAAATATCAATTGCAATGTCCAACCAAGGCCCGTCAGATCTCTCTCTCAATACCATGGGTTGGGTTCTACACTTCAAAACGTTATCGCTGCACGCACATTCTCTACACTTCCTAACCTCCCTTTCAATCCAGACATCCATGGCTGGCCACCAATAAGCCTCTCTTAGCCTCTTCTTGGTCTTAACTATACCCATGTGGCTGGCATGGGCATTCTTCAATAATCTATCCCATAAGGTATGTGAGGGAATCAATCTGCTACCTCTCATGAGCAGACCATCCACGACCAACAATTCATCCTTAACCTGCCAAAAACCCATCAACTCCAGATCACAGACTTTCTTTTCACATCAACCCTTTGAAACCATGGTCAACATTTTTTGCAAAAGTACATCCTTTGCTAATGCCTCTCTCCAATCACCTTCAGAAACAATACCATCACTAATCAAGCAAACATCAACTTCTTCTTCGAATTCTTCACCACCAAAACTATCGCACTCTACAACATCTTCTTGATCATTTCCCAACCTTGACAAACAATCAGCAAGAATGTTGCAGACACCAGGCAGATATGAGACAACAAACTTAAACTCCTTCAACGCAACAACCCACTTCCGAATTCGATGAGATGCAAAATCAATTCCTTTCTTTGCAAAAACCTCTTTCAATGGTTTATGATCCGTGAGTACTTCAAATTTGCTTTCCCAAAGAAATGTAAGCCCAATAAATAGCCAGGGCCTCCCTTTCAACAACGGAGTAGTTGCACTCTGCCCCTCTCAAAGGTCTGGACATGAATAACACCACCTTCTCTACTCCCTCGGATTTCTGAAACAACCCAAACCTTTAGAGCTGGCGTCTGCCATCAAATAAGACTCCTTTCTTAGATCAAAACTGCCTAGATCTTGCGCCTTACTAAGACTCTTCTTAAGATGTAACAACTCCTCATCACAAACACTCGACCATGTGAACTCACATCCTTTTTTTAGAAGATCTCTTAAATTTCTTGTGACCCCTGCGAAATCAGGCAAAAACTTGTGATAAAATTCTGCTATTCCCAGGAATTTCACAAGTTCATCTTTATTTTGGGGAGCTCTGAGATTGCAAATGGTTTCAACCAAAGCAGCCTTGGGCTTACTTCCACTCGCAGAGACTTGGTGACCCAAATATTCAATTTCAGCTAGATCAAATTTGCACTTATTGGCCCGTAAAGTTAATCCAGCATCACTTCAGTACTAATCTCAACCTAACTTCATGCTCTTGAGAGTCCACACCAAACACCAGGACATCGTCCTGATATATTTTGACCCCTTCAACACCTTTGAGGATGCGTTCCATGACCCTCTGGAAGACTGAGGCTGCTGAGATAAGGCCAAACGGCATTCTCAAAAACTTGAACGTATCAAAGGGAGTAATAAAGGCCGTAAGATTTTGAGAGGAGGGATGTAGTTTGACCTGATGGTAGGCCGAAGTTAAATCGAGTGCTGAAAAGTGTTTTGCCCCCTCCAAGAGAGCACAACATCTCACAAATGTTGGGCAGTGGATAGTGATCTACTACCACAGCCTTATTGAGCTCCCTTATGTCCACACAGAGCCTGGCCTTCCCATTGGCCTTTTGGGCCATAACTATGGGAAAAAGCCATTCAGTAGCCTCAACTTCTTCTATAATCCCATTGGCCATTAATTTGTCAAGCTCAACCTTCATACTCTCTTTCACCATAAGGGGAACACTCAGAACTTTTGCCACCTTTGGAAGAGAACCAGGTTTAATCTTGATCTGATGCATGTAGCTCTTAAGACACCCTAATTTGTCATCAAACACCTCAGGGAACTCAGTAATGCAGGATTTGCATTCTCTACCCACTTGACTAACAGATGGGATGTCCCTGAAACAAACGGAGGGACTCTCATTAGGGTCTGAAAAGACATGCAAATCGCCTTGGTGAAACAGCTCACTGAGGACACCCCAGAATGAGGACACTACAGTCTGCTAAGGATGGCAGTTCCTCTAAGCGTATAGCCAATAGTTTTTTCTTGAGATAAGCTGGATAGGTTAGATGTAAATATGTTGCTGGTTGCAATGGAACATACGTTTGAATTGTCATCCAAGCATGGGATCGCCACGAGTATATGCTTTTGTCATCAACTAGCGAATTAATTTTTGCTGCTTTATTCATCGCTTGGCAAAAAGTAGAATGCGTCAGATTCAAGTCCCATAAGTCCCCCGTATTAGATATTTGTAAAGATGATAGCAAATATTTGTTGTAACTTAAATTCACATCGTTAATCAGAGATTCCCATAAAGTGCTGATTAAGGGGCTGGACTGATTGTTTCGTATTTTGTGCATGGATTTAATAAAATGAGATCTTCTTGCTATATTTTGCTGGGTCAATCCAAATTCCAAACGGATTTGATCAGGGGAAGCATTACAGGGGAGACCAAAGACCCATTTGTATTTGTAGTCTATCCAACATTTTGTAATCCTCACCATGCATCACCGTACTTGCATAAGTTAGCGATGGAAGCAATTTTGCTTTGATGTGTCAGTCAGTATGTTCAGATACAGGGCTGAGATAATGCAGCATGCTTTAAGAACATTTTCAATAGTGTGCAGCAATAGAATATAAGCTGGCTAATATCAAATAAGTGTAATATAATGGGAACGTAGATGGGCATATAATGCTAGGCACACGTTTTGTCACATGGCCCATGTGGATATTGTCGTCTTTCCCAAGGGGCCTAATAGGATGATGGGCAGACCTGAGTCTGCCCGCCATCATCGCGGTGTTGGGACCGGCTGCAAGACATGCGGCAGGCCCGCACCGTGAATTAGGATGCGACCGCTACCCTGGCGGTCTCATTCCGCATTTTAACATTGCGGCGGGTGCTACTTACAGCAGCCCCTGCCGCGATGTCAAAATCGCATGCCTGGCATTTCCGTGCACCACGTGGCAGGCACCACGCGGTGCCTGCCACTTGGTGCAGGGAACTGCAGGGGGGTACCATGGGTACCCTCCAAGTACACCCCCCACCCCACCGGGGCCCGCAACGGACCCCCAAAGCCAATCCCTGCCAGCCTTTCCATGGTGGCATCGCCCCCATGGAAAGGCCTGTCCGCAAGCCACATTGTAATATGGCTGGCAGTGCCTGCTAGGCACCACCATCACGTTACTGGCCCAGCACCGCCGGGCCTGCAATCGGAATGATTGCCGACCGGTGGAAAAGCGGCGGACGGACTTTGCGTCTGCTGCAATACCCCCCACCATCATAATATGGCAGGGGGGTATTTCACGTTACGATGGCGCTCGGCGGTGGCGATCGTTACGCCATCGTAATGAGCCCCTAAGTTAGCATGAGCACGCTGCAGATAGCCCGCTGCTTTGCGCACTTTACTACAAGACTTTATTTTTGCAACTGTTTCTATTGCTGTTTTCACATGAGAACACTCTGCAGGTTCCTGGGATTTTGTCTGAACATTGTGGACAAGGTCGAACAACAATACTCCTCTTTATTTTGCTCTCGCTAGGCCTTAGCACCTAGACAAAACACACCAATGCAGCTGTTGTTTGGGACCATGTACTTGAGTCTTATTGGGATACACAAATGGGGTGCACACACTTGGAGAGGGACCTTTCCAGGGAGAAGTGAGAGACAGCACCTATGATGTAGACCTACTCTCTATAGGCGAAGGTATGGGGTCTGCAGACAAATGCCCAGAGATCTTCTAACATATAATAATACTATTTCTGTGCAAGGGGAGGGAGGTTAGGCTATACTGTCATTTCACAATGAAATCTCCTTTCATGATTTATAGACTAACTGCTATGCTGACCGTATTTGTATTATGCATTTTTCTGCTTGTTGTGGCAAGTATACTGCATCTTAGAGCATGTTAGCTAAAATAAATATTTTAAACTTGTTTGTGTCTCTGTCAGATCTTATTGTGGACAAGTACAAGAGTGCGAGCGAAAGGGTGTGTCTTGCGACCGCGATTCCTGAGAGATCTGGGAGTGTTATGTTCTGGGGTGTCTAATCACTTGTTTCTCTGTGAGTGAGTAGGAGAGCAAGTGAGATACTATAGCAAGTGGGTCCTGGGCTCATGACTAAGGTGGTAGGATTACACCGTCCCTATGCACTAAGGTCCCTTAATCCTACACATAGTTCTGTTCTTGGGCAGAATCCCTGCAACAGTTTACTTGCTTAACCCAGGTAAGGAGGCATTGTACCTTCTGAGGTTTACTATCATTAATTTCTTCTATAGAAAAATTGCACATCACCAGTAGAGTACTTGTGTCAGTTGCTTGCTTATTCACTAGCTGCTATGTGCTGATGCTGCATGACTGATGAGAACAATAAGTACTTTGATGACTGTAAATCAAGGGGCTGACAGACAGAGCTATATTAATGCTGCTGCTTATCTTCCTTCAAAAGGAAAAGGTGCTGAATGGGTAAAACACTGTTGACAAGATAGCTTATTGAGTTTAGTGCATGCTGCAGAAATGTATGTTCCATCTGCAGTTAGTTTTTTTTTTAAATTCTTTTTATTAGGTACATGACTTGCAATAGCGTCGCATACAGAAATAATTGCATACAAGGTTTACGCTTCACACTACAGAATGCCTCCTCTGGTAGTCATACAACTTTGTTACATAGATATTTTTGGTTAAATGTTTAGCATTTGGCACCGTCTTGTATCAACTGCTGTCTAGTGAGGGTTCGCCAGATGGCAACGTACAAATATTTCCTCTGAAGTTGTTTCATTTTCCCCATATCCACTCCCACTTCTTAGGGCACCCTCTATGTATATATACTGCCTTCTCCACCACCATAGCCCATCCATATCATTACACCACTCCTGGTACGTCAGAGTATTTTGTGCCCCCCATTGTTTGGCAATATTGCGTTTGGCTATCGCCATGCCCAGTGTCGCCCAGTCTGGGTCCGTGTGATTGAGCTCTGTCTTTTCCCAAATGTTCAGGACACATCTCTTGGGCTCCGGTGGTAGGGGAGCCCCACTAACTTGTGTAATCGTGCGCATGATTGCTTCCCAATATATCATTATCTCTGGGCATTCCCATATCGTATGATAAAATATGCTGACTGCCCCGCAATTTCTTAAGCAGAGTTGGCTGTCAGTCTTTCCCATCTTATGTAGGGTTACTCTCATGTAATAGATTCTATGGAGTACTTTAAGCTGTATTAAGTGCAACTTTGAGGATATCGCCACTTTTCGTGGAGATGCCAGTGCCTCCTACCAGTCCATCCCATCTAGGTCTCCCATATCAGTCTGCCATTTGTCGCGAAGCTTTTTTGTGGGATCTGGTTGATTGTTAATAATTTTGCAGTAAATTAGGGAAATTGCTTTTTTATCCATATAATCTGTTAGGAGCCTATCCTCTAATGGGGAGGCCTCTAGAAGGAGAGTGCCCAGTGGGATGGCGGTCTTTAGTGCGTGCCTGACCTGGGAGTAACAGAATATTTCTGTGGGTGCCATCTCGTATTGATCTTGAAGTGCGGCGAAGGTACTAACCTCTCCCTTAATCCAGAGATCCCTACCTGGAGATTCCTATTGAGTCCCATTGTTTAAAATCTTTGCTGCTGCTTAATCTGCCCAATCTTTTGGTTTCCCAGAGTGGGGTCGACTGTGTTATAATGTTACCCCAGCCCAATTTTTTAAGCGCTATGTACCATATTTGGAGTGTGTGTGCGGTGAGTCCCATTAGGACCGCCTTCCGAGTTTTATTGTACAGTGCTCTCATAATTCCTCCCTCACCGGAGATTCGTCCGTTTGCTACTAAATGTGTTATGTTATGTTATCAGATTTGTAGAGTGCAAGGCTGCCTTAGCGACGGGGCGTCCCAGCGCTACATCCGCAGCAGAAGACAAAAAGGAGTGAGAGACGGCAGAAGGGGGAACTCAGGGGAAGAGCCAGGTCTTGACGGCCTTCCTAAACACCCTGAGATCCTGAAGGTTCCTGATGGTGCTAGGGAGAGTGTTCCAGAGGGACGCTGCTTGCACACGGAAAGAGCGTCCTGCCGACCGTTCTATTTTAACAAGGGGGGTTCACACACCAAAGTTCGTGTGCTGAGCGAAGATCAAGTTCAGGCTTATAGGGAGTGAGAAGATTGGTTAGAATAGAGGGGGCCTGGGCATGGATGATTCTGTGTGCAATGCACAGTGCTTTGAACTTAACTCTTTTTTCTACCGGGGAGCCAGTGTAGTTTTCGCAGGTACTTAGATGTAGAGCAAGAGCGTGGAAGGGCAAAGATGGAGCAAGCTGTGGCATTTTGCACCCTCTATAATCTGGAAATGCTGTCCTGGTTAGCACCCAGATATAAAGAGTTACAGTAGTCCAGTCTAGAGAGGATGGTAGACTGGACGATAACTTGACGAGTATTAAGGTCAAAGAACCCGAGCAGTGGCCTCAGGCCATGTAGGAGACCAAAGCAACTGCCTGCCACTAGTTTTGTCTGGGCTTGAAAGGTGAGAGCGCTATCTAGCCACACGCTCAGATTTCTTACAGTGTCTTTAGGAGTGGGCGAAATTCCCAGGGCCGGAGGCCACCATTGATTGTTCCAAAGGTGGGTGTCCTTGCCTGCAGTAGAATCTCAAATTTACTAGTGTTAAGCTGCAGGCAGTTAGTCGTCATCCAATCAGCGATGGCCAACATGTCCTCACAAAACCTGGCGACCTGCTGATCAGAGGTGTTGGATAACGAGATGATCAGCTGAATGTCATCAGCACACGAGATCATGAAGAGACCTCTGCTTTTAACCACTTCAACTAGGGGCTGGACATAGATATTAAAAAGTGTCGGACTCAGGGCAGAGCCCTGAGGGACCCCACGGTTGACAAGTTGCCTCTTGGAGCCATAGGGAGGGGAGATAACCTGAAAGGATCTGTCAGCTAGAAATGACATGAACCAGTCAAGAACCAGATCTCCTATGCCAATCTCTTGAAGGTGTTGCAGCAGGATTCTGTGCGATACCGTGTCAAAAGCGGCACTAAGATCGAGGAGGATCAGAGCAGAGGTCTGGCCCTCATCCAAAGTGCACCGCAGTTGTTCAGTCACAGCCAATAGTGCGGATTCAGTGCTGTGACCAGGCCTGAAACCATTCTGTGTCGGGTCTAGAATGTTGTTACCCTCTATGAAATTGGTAAGGATAGAATTGATATGAGATTCTGTAATTCTGGTGGCAAAAGGAAGAAGAGAGATCGGGCGAAAGCTCTCAGGTTTGGTGGCATCCAGCGTCGGCTTTTTTAGCAGGGGAATGACCTTGGCATTATTCCATGACGTGGGCACGATGCCAGATGTGAGGGAAAGATTTATGAGTTCACACAGTGTAGGTAAAAGTAAGGGTAGAAATTGTAGGAACTGATCAGGCTTAAGAGGGTCTGATGGGGATCCAGATTTTAATTTATGGCACAAGGTCACTAGTGTCTCCCAGAATAAAAGGGGAAAAGAAGATAGAATATTGCCACGACCTCTAGTTAAATCACTGCACTTTTTGTTATTGATGCCAAGAGGGAAAGATTTGTAGATCTCCTCAACTTTATTCACAAAAAAAGTAGCAAGGGCTTCTCATTGTGAGTTGAAAAGGCCTTAGCTGAGGGTGGAATTTTAATGTCATTAAGCAGGGAGAAAATGCCTTTGGTGGGGTTGTTGCTGCTATTTATTGTTTCTGCAATAGAGATGAGAAAGTGATTAGTCCACGCCATGGGGAGCGGGGTAGGGCTCTGAGAGTAGATATGTTAGAGAATACTGGATCAAGGTGATGACCGGCCAGGTGAGTAGAACCGACCACAAATTGCAGTAATTGGCAGGCAGCGAGATCTGCCAAAAAATCTGCTGTTTCATAGTTATGATGGTCTTCAAGATGAAGCTTGAGATCACCAAAGATAGTGAAGTTGGCAGATTTAGCAGCCAGAATGGGAACCAAATTGATGAGAGACTCCTTGAACCTTCTAGATTGCCTGGGAGGGCGATAGATAAGTAGACCTCCCAGGGTAAAATTGTGGTTAATGAAGATTTTAAAAATTCCACTTTCACTGTCCGTGATTGGTTCTTTAGTCAAACTGCAGGTAAAAATACTTCTATATATTATTGCTATCCCTCCTCCCCTGCCGTCCTCTCTATTCAGTGTCTTTATTGAATAGCCCTGAGGAAGTGCTAACTGGGGTTCAGACACACTGGTCGGGGTAATCCAGGTTTCTGTAAGGAATAGGAGGTCTGGTTCTTCCGATTGGATCAGGTCCAATACATCCGCATAGTGTTTAACTAGGGAGCGACAGTTAAGGCTAAGAATCTTGAGAGTCTGGGGGGGCGGGTTTAGTGACGAGGCTTTTGCCTCTGACAGCGAACCCTCATTGGTTGCAGAGTGGTGGCCCCTCAAAAAGGCACCGGCCTGATTAGTACAAGGATTGCAGCTAGTTCTAAATTGGAGCAGTTCTTTAGCAGAATATGTTTGTCTAGTTACCAAATGGGCAGAGTGCCTTGCGCCTGGTGACGTCCAGGCGCAGGCGGGCTTGCCTTAGGCGCATCCACGCTGTGACCGTCCTGATAAGGCCAGGGGTCACAACTGGCTCCTCCCCACCTCGCATCTGATTGGGCAAGGCCACCCAGTCAGTGCAGATCGGGTCACTGGCGGCAAAAGGCCGAAGTAAAGAAGATGGAAAGCGCTGCAAGTAAGTAGCGAGTGCACCGTAAAAATAAACAACCAGTGGCTCAGAACAGCTAAAAACAACTAAAAACAGCTAACAAGGACCATAGTCCCACACACTCACTCACAGTTCGTCAAATATAGCAGATTGTGCTAACGGCTTTGTGTATAATAGCAATTTCCAAGCGCAAAACTTGGGTCCAAAACCCATATGTTTAAGGATAGCAAAGAGGAAAGGCCACTCGACCATATCGAAGGCCATACGTGCGTCAAGAGATAGGATAATGACATCCTCCTGGATGTTAGACTTGCGAGCTATCACGCCATGTACGCATCTCAAATTGAGCGCCATATTCCTACCCGGCATAAATCACGATTGGCCTAGATGTACGAATTTGGTAAAATGGGGTGTCAGTCTGGCGACTAGTGTTTTAGCCAATATTTTGGCCTCTGCATTGAGCAACGATATGGGTCAGTAGGCTGTGCAGTCGTGGGCCGGTTACCCCGGTTTATGAATGGCTACAATTGTCGCCATACGCTGATCTTTGGAGAGTTCTCCTTCATTCAGGCTAGCTTCATACATACTTAAGTGCGGCGTGAGTTTAGTTGCTGCTTTTTTGCACAATTCGATAGGGATGCCATTCGGCCCCAGTGCCTTCCCTGATTGTATGGTGCAAATGGCCAACTCTAATTCTTCTGGTGTGAGGTCTGCCGCTAGTGATTGGGTATCCGCTGCTGTAAGCGTGGGTACCTGAATATCTTGGAGGAATGCCATCGCCTCCTCAAGTGTAAAAACTACAGTTGATGGACAGAATGCAGAACAATGTCATACATTCACCCCAGTACAGAGATCTGGGCCTAAATCCATCGTTTTTTTGCTCACCATGCCATTCCAGTTTGAACCCGGCCATATGCAAATCAGTCTTGACCCTGTGCCTCATGGGAACAGTCCAGCTCGAACTGCCAAGTCAGGTCCTCCCTGGACTGGAAACAAGCATCCTAGGACCGGTTTCGGGGTTTCACCCCTCTTCAGCCAGGATAGCTTGATTCCAGTGGCATGGAGAGCACGAGACCCATGTCTGGGCATACCCGTCCCACTCGGGGTGACAAATGCAAAAACAACAGTTGATGGACAGAATGCAGAACAATGTCATACATTCACCCCAGTACAGAGATCTGGGCCTAAATCCATCGTTTTTTTGCTCAGCATGCCATTCCAGTTTGAACAAAGCCATATGCAAATCAGTCTTGACCCTGTGCCTCATGGGAACAGTCCAGCCCGAACTGCCAAGCCATGTCTTCCCTGGACCAGAATCAAGCATCCTAGGACCGGTTTCTGGGTTTCACCCCTCTTCAGCCAGGATAGCTTGACTCCAAGGGCGTAGTGAGCACGGGACCCACGTCTGGGCATACCCTTCCCACATAGGGCGAACAGCAAAACACACAAGATGATGGACGGAATGTTGCACATTGGCAAAACATTCACCCCCAGTGACAAATGCAAAAACAACAGTTGATGGACAGAATGCAAAACAATGTCATACATTCACCCCAGTACAGAGATCTGGGCCTAAATCCATCGTTTTTTTGCTCACCATGCCATTCCAGTTTGAACCCAGCCATATGCATATCAGTCTTGACCCGGTGCCTCATGGGAACATTCCAGCCCGAACTACCAAGCCAGGTCCTCCCTGGACTGGAAACAAGCATCCTAGGACCGGTTTTGGGGTTTCAAGTGTGGCAGTAGTCGTCGGGTGTAGATCTTTTCATAGTGGAGTGCAAGTGTATTCACTATCTTTTGCGGGTCTGTTATGGTGTCTCCGGTGTCAAGTTGAAGCTGTGTCACCAAGCGACTAGCCCGCTCTCGTTTATCTAGCCATGCCAGGAGCTTGCCTGCTTTATCCCCAACTTCATAAACCTTATGCTGAGTGGCTATTAGCCTGGCTTTTGCCTCCTCCCACATAT
This sequence comes from Triturus cristatus, assembly GCF_964204655.1. NCBI lineage: Eukaryota > Metazoa > Chordata > Amphibia > Caudata > Salamandridae > Triturus > Triturus cristatus. Next base: position 850,245,735 of record NC_140581.1, read on the forward strand.
ACTCTTTATATTCCTGCTATTTTTAATTTAGTTTGTGGGCATTGACTTCGGTGGGAGTTTGGGAGTGTATTGCCTCCAGCTGGCTCACTTCTTGCTCTAGGGCTTCCACTTGCTTCCTCTTTTCTTTTTTGTAACCAGCGATTAAAGAATTGGCCTGTCCCCGAAGGACTGACTTATATGCCTCCCATAAAATTGAAGGGGAAGATACTGAATGCTCATTTTCTCTAAAGTACTGTTGGGTGGCCATGTTTAATCCCTTCCAAATCTTAGGGTTTTTTAGGTACCTCGGGTATATTGGGAATATACATCGTTGAGCTGGGGCATGCAAAGTGTATTTGACAGATACAGGGGAATGATCTGAGATGCCCTTGGCAGATGGGTCGCCCCCTCGAGCTTCCCTAGACTATCTGCCAATGTGAGTATGTAGTCTATCCTTGACAGGCTGTTGTGTGCACCTGAATGGAAAGTGTACTGCTGCTCCTGCGGAAATCGTAAGCGCCAAACATCCACCAGACCCAGCGCTTTTAAGAACACCGCAAATCGAGAGCTTGTGCAGTGTTGGTGCCTAGGGGGCGTCCGGTTGAGTGTGTCATCTACAGTAATATTAAAGTCTCCTCCCACAATGAGTTCCCCTTCTGAGAGCGTAAGTAGAAACGTACTAAGTGCCGGGAATGCCAGTCAGTGAAGTGCCGGGGGGATATATACTGTAATTATGTTAAACATACGCCCTTCCCATTGGTATGGGATAGCTGCAAAGCTTCCCGGGTCATCCGTCCATGTTTGTTTAACAATGAGTGGGAATTGTTTTCTAACCATGATGCCCACCCCTCGCGAGCCTGATGTAAACCCGGAAAGTACCGCCATCGGAAGCCCCATCTATCAAGGGCCTTACAGGTCGACCCCACTCAGTGTGTCTCTTGAATTAAGGCCACCGCTGGTGCCTGGCGTTTGAGGTACTGCAAGACCAATCCTCTCTTTATTTTATCGCGGAGGCCGTTCACATTCCATGAAATAAGTGACTGAGGTGGACCATCCGTGGGATGGGACACTGGTGTGGGGGTCGCATTATTATTCAGTTCAGGTGTCCGTGCTATATGTAGTAACTGCATGGAGGGGTTGAGTAGGATGTTGCCAGGGAAGCCCTGTGTGGAAGCATTGAAGTAGTACCTTAAATCGTTTCAAACCATCAAAGTAAATTAAGCTGTAACTATATAACTCTACCCCCGTCCCTCCCCCCTCCCTGCATGACGGATTTAAAACTATCCGCCTCCCCAACTGCGCTGAATGCTTATTACCCATACCCCGGTACCTTTGCGGGGGGAGAGCTTTCCAAAATCCCCTCCAAACCATCCCCTTTTCCGTAGTATAGTAAGTTGCCAATATTATCATAGCTTGTACCATTAACTAAAAGTGTAAAAACAGGATGTTATGTAAAGGGATAAAGTACATAGTGAAGATATTTCTAGCTACCTCAGATGTAAACTCCCATACATAATTGTGGAACTCCTAATTAATTGCAATACCCTGATTATGGCAATTACAGTGTAAACAGGCAATAACCCATTGAATCCCCTTCAAGGGAGGGTTACTATTTTACATAGTTTTACTATATATATTAGTCTTTAACAAATTGCAGCACATATTCAACACACTGACCACCACAATCCGATAAACAGGTATCACATGAATATTGGGGAGGGGTTGTGAGGGAAAATACAATCTATTAGAATAAAGTGCCTCCATAAACAAACATAATTAGGACCAGATAAGATATCTCCGTAGACTAATGTATCCATTATTGAGATCTGGGTGTCAGCTGAAATCGGCACATTTGAATACTTGTGGCTCCACTCATCAATAAAAGTACTTTACTTTAGTTTTTTTTTAAAACTTGAAAAGATGTCCATAAATAAAACATACAATATCACATAATTCATTGTCATAGTATTAACAAAGTGCATCATAACACAGGGCGGTCAAGTTAAGACAGATACACTCCTCAGAGAATTTGTGTCAAAGCACAGTCCAGTGACAAAAACCTAAAAATCAGCTCGCTAAATCATCCGAATATGCTTAAGCCTCTACCGATTAAACTTGTTGATCTAATGTCATAGAGGGTACCCGCCCTCATGCCCAAAGATACGTTTGTGATGGTCAATCAGTGATTATACATCATGCTGTACACAAGACAAATATCATTCAATAAATTACATCAAAAAGTGCGTTCACAATATAAACTATGTACATAACAAAAAGTAATACAGGTACTTTAAATAAAACATCAGTTCAATGAACCCAGCATACGCTAAAAAAAATAAAACTCTTTACCTTTCATCTTTCTAATCAAGCATACAATATGCAAAAATCTAATGAGGGCAAAGACAATAAAAAGTGAAGTAAGACACAGTGGTCTAATCCATTTATGTCTAGGTTTCATATACATTGGAACGAAAAATAGAACATGTTCGATATTTTCAACAGCACAATTAGAGCACAGTTCACATAAGGCCCCAATATCAAAGCCTTTTTTCCGCTCTTTTGTATGCGTATTGATTTTAAGGACTCCAAAACTCAGCTTCATAAACAAAGACATTGCCAATGGTGGTCGAATAGAATCTACATATGCTTTGTACCTAGGAAAAGGCTTGTGAAGGATGAACCTATTAGTGATGGTGCCATGAGATGCGCATCTATGTGGGACAACCCACACTTTCATTCTTCTGTCGTTGATACAATGAGTAAGATTACATTGATAATAATAATACAAATCGGGTATCAATGGCGAGAGGCCATACAACTGGTAGACCACAATGTACAATTGTAATAATCAGTGTACAGCAAGTTACCTCAGATTTCTGCACCTATACAAAGGCACACGTGGATAAAAAAAGGAAACAGCAACAGATGAGAAACAGAATGAAGTTCTAAGCTGTAATAAATTGAGTGAGGGAGAAGCAGAGAGAGCAATGTGAGAAACAGAAAGAAAACCAAAAGCGGAAAGAGAAATAAACGTTGAAGAGAATGAAGAGAGGGGCCGGAAACCTGAGACAGAGAAGCTGAGAGTGAAAGAGGAGGAGATAGAGGGTGAGACAAAGACAGTGAGCTGTAACATCACACTGTCCAGTACCTGCACATCTAATGGTATTGCACTTCTGCATCCATGTTCTAAAAGGAAGCAACAGGACACCTGTACTTTTTTTAAGGGCGAGACTGGAATTTTCTCTCCGACATGAATTGTGCTGCTCGAGAGATTGTTCTGGAATGAGGGGGGCATTCCTTCTTATCTGAAGCGGATACACCTATTCTCTGGATCACCTGCCAAGGTATCAGCTTACACATTTGCAACATCAATATTGCAGAAAGCCAGTAGTGGCTGCCACGGGGCAGGAGTGGTGAGGCGGGGAGGGAGTTGGGGGTTAAAAACAAAATCCACTTACCTTCCAGCCACCGCCTCTCCTCCGTCCGACGCACACAGGCTCCCAGACTCCCCTAGCCAATTACGATGCTGCTGTCACCAGCATAGCAGCGTTGTGATTGGTCTGAGTGCCCTGGTTCAGCGTGCAATACAGCCAGGTGGAGAACATGCTAAGTGCACATGACTGGCCGGCCCAAGATGGCAAGCTAAACCATCATGTGCACTTAGAAAGTGCCCACCACTTGTCCCCCTGTGCCACTGCCACATTCTAGGACCCTAAAAATTTCAATAGGGCAAATTAGAATATTCTCCCTTACAAGCAGATAACTCTGAAAGGAGGTATGCATTACTGGGTTATTTAGTCAGAGTGCGGTACTTCCAGGGAGATAACACTACAAATGCTGTTCAAGCATTCACCAGCAACTCAATGCCTCGTAGCGAATGTGAACAAACATCATCTTACTGAAAACTACTACCCAGATAAAATAAATATATAGTTATGAATTCTTCAAGCACTCACTGTGATCTGAGCAGCCGAGAAACAACTGTATTTTGGTGTCGAACCTTGCCCTGCTGGAGTTCGAAATTTCACAACCTTACTACAGCAAGACCGGTCCAGTGCCCTCTTGCAGGTGCTCAGTGAAGTCTGAGGTGAGTGGGGAGAGAGAGGGACAGGAAGTACCCTCATGCACAACAACCCCTATGACTAGACTCATGCACAGGAACGCTGTGCTGCAACGTCTTTCAAAAAAAACAATGCATTGTCCCCAAGCTCCCTAGATCAAACTCATTGCTTCCAAGTACAGTTGGAGGCCCAGTCACCCTGCAGTGTGCTCTGCACAAAGTCTCTGGAGAGGAGCCTGGACAGAGTGGATGGGTGAGCAGTACCGCCTTGCTGTGGCATGTACCAAGAAATGTGTCTGCCCATAATAGGGGTCCAAACCACCATGATTTAACACAGTAGGCAGACTTGAGTTAGCCTTTGATGGCAAATAAGTTGAGTTGGGTGGATTACCAAGGGTCTGCTTGCGTCCATCTGCCCCACTTCCTAATTTTAAACCAAGCGACAACAAACATTCTATTTACCTTGTAATTTTGTGCCACCAATTACATACCTTCCAATGCTCCTACAGAAATCACTTCTTCGGTGCACCCATACTGTACAATAAGAGACGTGGGAGGGGGATTAGCAGGAAGTGCTTTAAGTGGGATTAAAAAGGTGAGGGGTTTCTAAACAGGACATGGCCAAAAGAGTATAACAAGGGATCCTTTCCAAATGGCATGGCCCATGTAATTAAGACCATGGCTTAAAATGTATGACATAACATCCTATGCTTCACACAGTATGCTGGAACTAACTGTGTGAGTTTTCTTGCACTCAGACCTATAAGACAACAATGGCCCTAAACCTAAAACAAGTCAGACCTATTGACTTTGGCAATGCTTGCTAGCAGTATAAAAGATACATTTGTAATACCAATGATTTTGTTGTGAATTTCTGGACTTGGAAATAGTTAAATCCTAAAAGCATGACCCTATGAATTAAGAATTACTAAGGTCTGTGGAAGGTGCTGTGACACTTTAGAGCGTCCCAGTCATTCTCATTCTCGCATTCACACCACTTCCCAATACAATCTCTTAGTCTGTTAGAAACTTGCAACTTTTTTCCCCACCTCTTTCTGACATCCCTCATCTACATTTCTCAGACATCACCTCTTTCCTCTTCTGCCCCATCTTTACACTTTCTCCTTACGTAGGTACTAACTCATCACTTCCACTTTACCATCACCCATGCACAGAACCCACACATTCACCTATTGGCACTGTATTTTCTTTTCCTTTAGCGTTATTCATATTTCCACAGCTGTGTACTATTTTAACACAAGTTCTGATATGTACAATTACATATGTGACCATCACAGAGGCCAAGGATTGGATGTGCATGTCGCCTGAACACCTTTATGATCCACTGACAGGCACTGTGACTAACTCCTACTTCACACTAACTCATCCTCCGCTCCATGGCTCTCACTCATGCACCTGAAACAGTGGAGTAGCTAATGGGTGTGATCTGCCCCGGGTGGCACACTTTTTGGGGGCAGCAGACGTGAGCAAGTCATATCTGTCGACTACCAACATTCCCCCGCCCCCTGAGAGCAAGTCGCTCATCGGCCTCCAAACCCCCCCAGACCCTGGCTCATACCTTTGACTTTTGGCCCTCGCATCACGCCCTGATTTGGCTATGACTCCTCCTAATAACCCATTGTACATATTTTGTAATGCCCCATGGACACCACCTGGCCTTCATCTACTGTCCTGCTTGTTTGTGTGGGGGCTATAGCCCTGTTTATATCCTGTTCCTCTAGAATCTCTACTTCAAAATTCCCCTGAGTGATGTTCTTCATATGTGGGCTGGGGCCACTCCTTTTTATCTGCTGCTTCGGGTGGGTTATGGGAGGATAGCTGGATTAACTGTACACATTATGAATTATTGGCATGACTATTCTTGTTCTTGATTTATGTTTAATGAAATTCAATAAATATTTTTTTTTTTTTAATTACATTTGTAGCATGGTTGGAATGTCAACGCCAACCTAACACCCTAAAGACTACTTCTATGAGCTATACTATAACAGCATGGAGTACTTAACCTGCATCTAGTGTTTCCTGGGATTCAGCACACGGCATACCTGTTTACAGCAAGAACCTTTAATTATGAGACTTCAACCGGGATAGAGTCTTCCCTTGAAAGTACAACACACATCAGCTGAGCTCAGCTTCTCTCCTCTCAGACCTGCATTAGTATCAGCTCTCAGCACAGAAATGGAAGCTGCGGCATTACAGCAGTCTGGCGGGCTCCATCAGGATCTCTGGCAGGATCTTATGCAACAATCTGGGGCAAAGACCTCTCTGAGCCAGTGGCCACTTTATAGGGTGATTATAGTATTAGCCCCCGACTATGTGGTGGAATTTCCATTACATTCCGGACATAACGTGTATGCATCAATATGATAGTTTTAAGACAAACCAGTATGGCAAAAATATGTCAATTCAGACTACATTGTTTCTTTTATATTCGCTATCTGACTTCGTAATATAGATGACAGGGAACATGCCCAAGACTGATATCACATTGGATGTTTTTCCCAGGTCGTTGTTTAGATGATTTGACACTTTCACAGATTCTTCAAAAGATAAGGGCAGAAATAATCTAGGTCAAAGGAAGACAGATCGATGATCAGGCAGAAAATGAGGCCTAGCAAGTAACAAGTACTGCACTTCATTGAAACTGAAGATAATTAGATACTCACTTCCAGGCACTATATTCTGACTGAAAAACCCACTGGAGATATTCGGGGTTTATTTGCACTATTTTCATACAAGGGATTGTCATTAAACCTGTGCTGTGTGCATTTTGCACTGCATATGTTTGTGTATGTGTGTTTAATCTAAAACTATTCTATAGGATCAGTCTTGTTTTGAGACGGGAATAGAGAAGTATTCATCGGTGAAAGACAAGGCGCTAAAACCCCTTATATAGCCATTGATTTAGTCTTGCTTTTATATTGTGATTTACTTCTGGATTCAAGGGGTATGGTTGGGGCTTGCTGTTTAAGGGGATGGCATGGAATGTTTATCATACCCCACATGGGTTCTATATCAGGCTGTAACTTGTTTAACAGCCCACTCACTGGTGTATTTTTCCCTGATATCTTCAGGTACTATGGAGGAAAAGCCAACTCTTTTTTTTAAATATTTTTTATTAGAACAGGAAAAATAAATAAAGTAAATAGTTTACATGCCAGTTTACATATCAGTAGCAGGACCAGTAAATTAATCAAACATAATCAACACTCATACAAAACATTCCATATTACAATTTCTCAATGATAACTAATAAGGAATCAGACTCCCACAGCTTTTATCTAGTAGATCCTGACTAAACTTTTACATAGCAAATTACATTAAATAGGATTAATAAATTAAATACAAAGTGCCAAGTGCCGAGTGCATATCAATTTGATTTGTTTTTAACAAATATACAAATACCATAATTTCTTCAAAGTGCCTTGTGCATATAAAACCTATTTTTAACTAATTCGTCAGCATCAGGTTTCATCTATAAATCCGTAAGGGAAAAAAGGTCGCCATATACCCCTAAATCTTACAACAGTTCCTATACGTTTGGCATAGGCCTCTTCTAGTCTACAGGTCCTGGTCATTTTATTAAACCAATGTTCAATGCTAGGTTGCAGACTGGTTCTCCAGTTTTGCAGAACAAGTGATCTAGCAACAGCGATAGCAATTAATATAAAATATTGCTGATTTTTTGTAAAACATTTCACTTCTCCTGAAGAACCAAATAACACCAGTATGGCTGACGGACTGATTTCCAAGGATAAAATCAAAGAAATTTCCGCAAAAACCCTCTTCCAGAAATATTGTAAATCATTACATTCAAAAAATATATGTGACCAACCCCCTTCACCCTCTCTGTTACAGCGAAAACATTTATTTGTGCAAGTTAAAAACATCTTAGACAATTTCAGGGGTGTAAAATATAGTAACCATCTGGATAAAAAATTAATTCTTTTAAAATTGGCGCCTCTGAGAGCTTTATTCGCTAGATCACTAAGCTGAATCCACTCTCTGGTATTAAACTTGCGGCCTGTCTCTGAAGGAATTTTTCGGAGCTCTTTTGTCAGGACCTCTTCCGAGTTGGCTTTTTGATGAAGTAGCTGATACCAACAGCCAACCCCTACCATTTTATTTACTATCTGCTTGACAATTAGCCTTATCGTCTCATCTAGAATTGCGTAGTTATTTTTAAGGAAGTTGGAGATTTGTGCAAAGCTCAGGGCCAGTGCGGTATTCGGTGTAATGGCCTGGAAACAAACCATTTCCCAGTTAATTAAAGAATCAAGGTTATAGAAATCCCCGAGCTTGAGATAGCCCAGATCTTGCCAGTCCTGAAAAAGCCCTCTGGAACGTTTAAGACCTCCTAATACCCCATTCTGTATAGGGGTGTAAGCGTGAAATAGAGGGACATTTCGTGATTTAAAAAATAACTGCATTCTATCAGCCAGAGTGAAGATAACCTTATATTGCGGTTTTTAGGAAGTATCGCCAGACGTAGGAAAGCAGGGAGTCCAATGGCGCTTTCGTTCAACATATGTATAATTTTTTTTTAATCAAAAACAGAATTCTCCTTACCCAATTGGGAAAACAGATTAAATAAAGAAGCCTAATGATATGTTAAAAAATGTGGGGGAGCCAGTCCTCCTGAGGTTACATCAAATTGCAATATAGAGAACTTAACACTAGGTTCTTTATTATTCCAAACAAACTTCCTTATTAATTGATCCAGCTTCTTAAAATAATAACTCGGGATTTTCATGGGCAGATTAATCAATAAAAACAAAAACAGTGGAAGTACCGTCATTTTAACCATTGCAACCCTTCCCACTAAGGACAGTTGAAGCAAAGACCAGTTATCGAATAGCTTTTTAACTTTCGTAAGCAATCTAGTGTAATGCATAGAAAATAATTGTCCAAAATCATTAGTGACATGTATTCCCAGGTATCTAATTGAGTGCGGAGGTTTTGGATTGATGGCAGGTGGAAAATCCAAAGAAGTCGAAGTAAATACTAAAATTTCCGTTTTTGTATGGTTAACTTTGTATCCTCCAACTTGTGTAAAGTTTTGAATTTCATCCAAAACATTCTGCAGGTTATCTGCCCCTGTCTTCAGATATAAAATGATATAGTTTGCATAAAGCTTAATTTTTGCCACACCATCAATAGGAGGGACGATACTTATGCTCTTCCGGATCTTCTCAGCTAGGGGTTCGATAAACAACGAAAATAGGAGAGGAGATAACGGGCATCCCTGACGGGTGCCTCGTTTGATAGTAACCTTACCATTTACTAAACCATTAATCATGATTGTAGCTTCTGCCCCTCTATACATTTTTATTAACATCTGTATAAGTTGTTGTGGAAAACCAAATTTCGATAAAATAAAAAATAACGCACTCCAATCTACCAAATCAAACGCTTTTTCAGCATCCATCATCATAATCACCGCATCAGTCTGATTAATAGAAAAATAATCGATGGCTTGAATTAAAAAATACGTATTTGATGCCATTAAACGTCAAGGAATAAAACCGTTTTGATCAATATGAACCAGCTGTTGTGCATAGGGAGCTATCCTTTTTGCCCAGATTTTCATAAGAAATTTATAATCTGTATTTAACAGACTGATAGGACGATAGGAGCTTGGATTGGCAGGATCCTTATCCTTTTTAAGAAAAACTATTACTACTGATTCCTTAAAACTTTGGGGAGTATCTACACCACCCTTGATTTCATTAAACAATTTTACCAAAAAGGTAACCAGTTCAGCCTGAAATATCTTATAAATTTCTACAGGAATCCCGTCTGCTCCACTAGCTTTAGCATTAGCCATACTCTTTGAAACTACTTGTGCTTCAGGGATTCCTATTTGAAAACTCAGTGCCTCTGACAGCTCCTGTGATAAAAAAGGTAGCTCCAAAGAATGAAAATATCTCTCGAGATCTGCCTCATCCACCCCCTGCGTTTCTCCATAGATATGATTATAATGTGAACTAAACACCTCACCAATGCCCTGCTTATCATCCACTAGGAGACCTGTTGCTGGGTTTTTTATTTGAGAGATTAATTGTGCAGCTTTTTGTGATTTCTTGGACCAAGCCAGAAATCTACCAATCTGCTGACTCTCCTCATATAATTTTTGTTGGTAAGCCCTATTTCTTGCAATTTCCTCTGCTAAGAAAAAATCTTTCAGATTCTCCATTGCCCTAGCTAACTCTTGCTGCTGTGCTTTTATTATGGGCGCTGAGGAGTCTGTAAGAGTTATCTTTCGTCTAGCCTCCTCCACAGCAGTTTGAAGTGTGGCAATCTTATGTCTCCGTAGTTTATGAATTCTTGCCTTATACGAAATCACCTGGCCTCTAAACATGGCTTTAAAGGCCTCCCATACTGTGAATAAAGGGGCCGTATTTACATTGCGTTGAAAAAATTCCTTGATAAACCATCTGGTTTCTGTTAACCAGATCGTATCTTGTAGAAGAGATTTATCAAATTGCCAGCTAGGTCTGATTTTCACACTCTTATTTAATAATAATGTAAAAGAAACTAGAGAGTGGTCTGAAAAAGAGTTGGCTACTATTTCTGCCGGACCCCTAGCGACTAATTTATCCACTAAAAAAAAATCCAAACGTGACACCAATCTAAATCTACCTGAATAGCAGGTATATTGCGAGAGAGTAGGATAGGCTAGTCTCCAGGGATCTACTAATGAGAAATCTTTTGTTAGGCTACTAATTATTTTTGCGGTTTTAGGTTTCAGTTGATGCTTCGCTTTATTTGATGAATCCAGGACTCGATTCTGAATAAAATTAAAATCACCGCCCAGAATTAAAAGACCATCCATGCTTATTACTAATTGATAAATTTGGCCGAGTGCTGTAGTATCGTCTTCAATAGGGCCATAATAATTTACCAAATTCAACGTTGTTTCCTGCAGTTTGACCTTTACCCACAACCATCTGCCTTTTCCATCTTGTTGGACATCCTTAACTTGCCAGTCAAGTGAATTTGTAAGTAGAATACCTACCCCTCAAACGGCTAAACTAGCAGAAGAAGAAAATGCCTGTGAATACCTTTTGGGAAGTACTATCTTTCGGTTATCAGATCTAAAATGAGTTTCCTGAAGAAACACAATCTCAGGAGAAAGAGACGTAACCCAATTTAAAAGAGCAGCTCTTTTTCACGGGTTAAGTAATCCATTAACATTACAGGATACAATTTTCATATTCTGCATTTAAACATTTTCATCTACAATTCTGAATATTCCCATATCGCGTGGCCTGCATTGAATAAAGTAAATCTATAACATCAATTCAATTTTTCCTGTTCATTTTTTCTACATCTATACACCCCCCCCCAAACCCCCCTCAAGCTCTTCCCTCCTCCCTAATGTGGTCTCTTCTGATCCCGCAAAACAAATTTCCCCTTTTTTACCTATTTTGGGGTTCCCTGGTCTTGCACCCTAGGTGAGCAACCCCCCGCCCCCCCAACCCAAGAAAGGACTTGTGGAAAAGAATGCAAACATTATACATTTTCATAGATTGAATCAAAGCCATTTCATCTCATAGTGGAAATATCACTCAGCAATTCCTGAGCTTCTTCTACCCGTCAGAGCATATGAAATTTGCCTTTAGCCAACACCCTTAACTTTGATTGTTGTGCAATGGATGCCTGGGCCCCTTGTGCTTTAAATAAAAACAGGAGATTAACAAATTATTTGCGTCTACGGGCTGCTGTTGCTGACATGTCTGGGAAAATCCGGCATTTGATGCCCTCTTCAATAGGAAATTGTATCTGCTGAATTGCTTTAGTTAACACATTTTCCTTAATTCTGTAATCGGAAAAATTAATTAGAATTGTACGAGGGTATTTAGAATTTGGGATAAGATGCGCCGGGACCCGATGTGCCCTAGTTATTGTAAGATCCCCCGAGAAGTCAGGAAGTACTTTTTGCTTAATAAATGTTTCAACCCAGTGAAGGGTGTTGGTACCATCTTTCCCTTCCGGCACTCCCACAATGGGAAGATTTGAGGGACGTGAGTGATTTTCCAACTCTTCTACTTTGGTCTCTGAGGCGGTCTTATCTGCCGTCACCTCCTTGATTTTCTGTATTGTAGAGCTCATCTGATCTTCCAAATGAGCTATTCTTGACTCTGCTTCCTCAAGCCTTGCGGGAGTGCCGGAGATTGATTCCTCGATTTTTTCAAGCCTGAGATGGAGAATGGCTATCTCTTGTGCCTGGGACTTTTCCATTTCCTTGATTTCCTCCAATATAAGATTGAGCAAATCTTTTACTTCCATCTGTTGCAAATTAACCCTAGAGAATGGCAATTCCGGCTTTACTTGTGAATTTTCTTGCTAATTTTTATTTCCATTCTTGTTCAACTGATTTAGAGATACCTGGCCGTTCACCAGGGATAAACCAGACCGTTCCTGTAATAGCTGAGAGCTTTCTAGCTGTTGTTCTGAGCTATTTGCTACTAAGGAAGGTTGAAGCAGTGGATCTAATCCGGCAGATTTATTTACTGGGGGGGTGGTGTATTCTCTTCTCTTAGATTAGATAAAACAGAGGGTGTCGAGGCTAAAGGTGAGGCCTCGGCGGGAGGAGAAATATGCAGCCTTGCAAAGGAATCAATTGTTACAACCTCATCTGGTGTTGCTGGAGAGATTGCGGTTGCCAGTAAAGGAGATGGAATTACGGGTGACTGTATAGGCTGAGTACTTTTTTTGACAAACAGAGGAAAGTCTTTACAATTTCTTGACTCAACCTTATTACTTTCTGGCGTGGGGGGCTTGCTAGGCCCTTCGTGTACTCCATCGGTTCCTAGGATGGGGTCTTCCTCCCCTTGTAATCCTTGTGACTCAGTCCGTTCTTCCGTGGAACTCTCTGAACTTGAGATTAATCCGGAAAGATTTAAGTCACCGGGGGCTTTCGCCGGGGCTGATATCCCTTTAGCCAGCGTGTTATGTTTTCTTGCTTTCATTCCTGTCGCTGCTTCCACCCTAGCCACCGCATTCACTTGTCTTAAATGTCTTCCCATCCTGCTTCGGATTCTTTAGCTTTTCCCAACCGCTCGCCCGTACACCCAATGTCAAATGTCAAAGAAGGGAAGTCTTAAGCACCACCCTACTTCTACCGCTCAGTGGTATGCTAAGTAGGTGTATTTTACCAGTCTCTTAATAGTACAGCTCTAGGAGGGACAAGAGGGAAGAATTATTAGTGCCAAACTGGAAATAGTGCAGCTCTATTAATGTCCTTTTATATGGTGGAGGGCAAGAGAGGGCAAGAGAGAAAATTATTAACACCAGACCCCCTTTTTTTCCCCTTTTCCCCTTTTCATGGGGCTACTGCCTGGAGCTATAAATGCTTCTGCTCTGCTCTGCTCTGATGTTACCAATCCACTGCTGTTTCTTCAATCTCACCCAGCGTTAAGAGTTAGCACAATTAAGTTTTAGTAAACGCAACAGTCTCTTAGTTTTTTTTTTTCCCCCAGGTACCTGGCTGGGCAAAGCGCTATTCAGCGCGTGATGGCCGTCTGTCTCCAATCCACTCCTACCACTTCTGCCAGTCAAGACGGCGTAGTATCATGGCCGGTTGTCTTCCTTATGCTGAGGCAGTAATTACGTCCCTCTGCCGCGTTCGGGTTCGGCTGAGAATTTCCAGACAGGACGCTAGACGCTAGACGCTGACAGGCTCCGGCGAACAGTTTACGAGTCTCTTATCCCTGGATTTGGTTTGCGTTCTCAGCGTTTTCCAAGCTCCGCCATTGCCACTTCTCCTCCACTGCAGTCTCTTCCTCTGGGGGGGCAGAGTCTAGCACACCTGAGCTATGGAGAGGCGGGGATCTTCATGGAAAGCCAACTCTTATTAGCGCCTCTCCTTGGGGCATTCCTATCTGAAGACTGGAAGCCAGTCATCTTCTGCTAATATGATGACATATGTTTCAGATAAATGCAACTAGAAGACTGCTTTAATTGTGCGCGGTATATCCCCTTCAATCTGTAGGTCTAAATTATAAACCCTGTCAGGAATATTTACATGTTTATCTGGAGTCTCAATCTGTGTAAAAATCAGTTGGACTTGCCACCAGAAATCTCTAGAGAGTTTGATGGACTATTGTTACTTCTGCTGTAGCTGTCTAGATGCGCTCTTGCCCAAAATTACATTCCGCAGAAATATCCGTAGCTGATATGGAATGTTTCACAGAAGGTCCTGCCATTTTCTTCTTTTTAAACTGGGGTCTCAGTCTCTTGTCCTCTATCACCTTTTTGCTTGAAATGTTCTTCTATTCTTCAGTCCTTGATCTGACCCACTCTGCCTGCGTGTTTACCATCAGAATCAGAATCCTGAAAAGAATTAGAATGCCTGTATTACTCTGGCTTTTTAATTTTATCGTGGTCCCTTAAATTATAACCACCCTGACTAGACTCCTGAGATGCGGACATCCAGGCTGCCTTTTTTTCTTTTCCCCTCTGCTTCTTCTTACCTTCCCTTATAGGTTTTTCCTTAATGGAACCCTAAATGTCACTTTTAGGTTTTAAATGTGGTTTAGTAGCAATGGATCATGGTCCACAGAGATATAAACTTCTGAAATTATTATCTGTACTTTCCATTCGTGGATTTGAGCTGAAACTGCTACAAGGCTCTGATGTACGGCCGGAGCCGACACTTCTCCTTTAATGTTGCTTAGGATGATTGGGGAGACTGTAGTAAAGTTTTCCATGAACTTCATACCTAAGTCCAGAGCCAGTGCAGCACCATGCTTATTTTGCACTTGTTTCAAAATTTTAGGGAGCACTACTAGTGAGAGAGTGCCATGCATGTTAGTGTAGATGCATGCAAATATACTTCCCCGGGGGCTGCACTCCTCTTCACTTCGCTTCCCTTTGAATGGCACCATTCCAAGGGTAAGACATATAGTCATTATTCTATGCCTGTCTTGGGGTGCAGTATGAGGGTAAAACACTTGCAGCTGGTTTGTCTTGCGAGCAATCCAGAAGGCAATTTTGTCACACTTCCCATGATAGCATTTATCATCTGTGAATGATGGCTTAGTACAGCAACCTGACCCTGTACTACTGGTCCTGCGAGAGCTGGTCTCGTATTCATGGATAGTAGCACATACTGAATGAGTTTCTCGTATAAGTAGACTGTGTAATTCAAGATCCTTATAACATCAGCAATTGGTAGAGCTTCAGTATGTGGAAGAGGTGCATATTCAACTAATACTGGCTATGTAGCCCCTTCATTTACTCAGGGAAGCCAATCTAGCATTCCTGGGTGTGTGTTTGGTAACTCCCTAGCAAACCAATTTTGATGCTCTTGGTAAGTCAATGGGATTTCCAGGGACTGGTATGCCCTACACTATGCTGGCGGTGCTGCCAGTTAGTAAGCCTGAAACTGCCCTAAGGCATTCTCTATAGCCTCAAACTTCACCCATGTGCAAAATGTAGGGGTGGGCGGAACTTGTGGAGTTACATTCTGCAGAATTCCGGAGAGTTGCATAAAAACTCTGTGGAATTCTGCGGAGTTCTGCTCCGCCCTAATGACGAGCTTCTCAAGGCCCCCTGAAAGGCTTACACTGGGACTCGATGTGCCAAACACGAAGAAAACATGTTGCGCTGGCAGTAAGCTGGTTTGTCTCCATCTCTTGAGCAGCACGCAAGACCGTGACCCCTCTCGACAGACGGCGAGGCCATGTAGAGTGGATCCATCCCTCTGGGTCCAGATTCTATCGCTCCTGGACGGGAAGAACTGGCTGCCTTTTGTGAGTCCGGAGCAGCGTCACGCAGGGCGGGAGCTGGGAACACGCTGCTCTGAGATGTGCGTCACAGAGAAGGGTGGGGACAGTGCTATACCATGTAATTTTGTGTTGTGTAGCATTGCTGCGGTGTGGAAGAAGAGGGGTGTTTGAGTTACTTTCTGCTATTTCTATTGTCCTTTTACACATGCCTTTGCATGACTCCTTGCACCTGCGTGGAGTGTGAGCAGCCTCAGGTGTGAGTGACGGCAGAGCAGGGAGATTGCCCTTGTTCTGATATGGACCGTACACATTCCAAAGAATGTATGACCAGACCCGACCCTGTGACTTCTTCCTCTGCGCCTGTGCATCACTTCATCAAATTAAACAAATATATGGGCTGAACAACAGGGGATTAGTTGTACTTCTTTATTTATTTTTTTCAGTTGATACATTGATATTTTTTTAATTAAGTACCTCGTGTAAAGAGAAAAATGTAACCTTTGAAGTGTACCTGTCTGTACATCGACATTTCTGTTTTAATGAGCATTTTTAGTACTAGTGCCGCATAGAACGTTTAGACAATAGTTCAAAATGTGAAAATAAATACATAAAATATTTTTTGTATCTCCAGTCTTCCCAATGAAGTAGACTTGCATTGTGGCTGGCGTAATGAGGTCAACTCAGTAACCACTTTAACATGGCCGCCACTAAAAACTGACTTGTCTTGTAGTATCCCTATCCATTGCCGTAGCTGGATGAACTGAGCCGATAAACTCCGCTACGCTATGCGGGAGGCAGAGTTTTTCCCTGAATTCTGTGTTCCAAGCAGAGCGCGGAGTAAAAAAACTTTGCAACCTCCACCAGTGGAATTCACCTCCCACCCCTAGTAAAATATCTCAAAGGCATATGCTGCGTGAGCTGCTATTACAATGTAATTGACCCCCTCGCATCGGGCACACCTCTATTCTTCAGATGTTGTGTAGCTGCCTCTCAGTAATTTACTCCTATTACAATAGGGGCTGTCATCTTAATTTAAAGGATTCAGAAGACATTGGATTCAAAAGCCACAGAAAATCCAAGGATGGGGAATAACCTTTTATGAGTCAAGCTTGACAAACATACAGGAAAAGGTGCTCCCTTATTCCTTATAGGAGGTAACCATGATGACTATGGACGTCTCTGTGTATCTGTAAGAATGGTTTTCTTGTGTGTGCATTTCTAAAGACAACTCAAAAGTCCCAAAAATCTGAATGTTCCACGTTTGGCCTTATGTTGCAAAAACTAAGGCTTTGACTTAGTTCTACAAGGCTTGTCTTTCTCACCCACAGATGACTGAACTTGGTTCAGAGAACAAAAGCTTGAGTGTGAAAGTTCAGGATGTTGTATCCCGACACAACCCCGCTCAACATACTTGTTGATGAGGCGTCCATGCTTTATAGGTTACTATCAGTCCCTTAAAAAGGGGTCAGGGACGCAGTGGTAATTAAAACCCAGTTTCATTCTTTAGAATATCACACCACACAAGTACTGAACTAAGAGAAAGACACTTTGGGGCAGATTTAGAAGCCCCTTGCGTGACTTTTGCCCCGCCTTTGCATCACTCTTGTGACGCAGCTGCGTCGTAAATGTTGCACCTATTTACAACGTGATGCATCTAAGGAGATGTGTCACATTGTAAAGCCCTGTGTCACATTATACTTGCATAAGGTATAATGTATGCAGGGTGGCTGTTCCCACGCATAAAGCCCTGTTGATCTGATGCAGTGATATCTACAAGATTTCACTGTGTCACTCTATGCCTTCACTGCGTCAAAATCCCTACGCCATCTCAGACCAGGCATAAGGAATGATGCAGGGCTTTTTGAATAGGACTCACCCATCTATTGTGGCACATTGCTGGAGTTACGTCACTTTCATGAGCAACTCCAGCGGTGCGTCACTTTTGCGCCAACAGATGCGTCAGAATTTCTGACAAATCTCTTTATCTTTGCGCCATGGAGCACTGTATTGTAAATACAGTGCATCCATAGTGGCACAAGGACATTTGGCGCTGACGCAAGGAAACTGACGCATCTATGCAGATGCATGAGTTCCTTATAAATCTGCCCCTTTTTCTTTAAGTGTTTATTTCAACAGTCTAATTATGTTGCTTTACAAATGAATAATAACCACACAGAATATAATCAGTAGAGCACAGATGTATGTCACTAACAACGAGAACAATATGAACATTTTTCACATAGTTAGAATGCAATTGACACCCTAATGATTTCTTCTACGTGCTATACTATGAGAGCATGGAGAAGCTTACCTTGTATCTAGAGTGTCTTGGAATTCAGCACACTGCAAACCGGTTTACAGCAAGAAGCTGTAATTAGCAGACTTCGGTCAGCAGAGAATGTTCCCTTGAAAGGAAACACACATCATCTGGGCTCAGCTTCTCTCCTCTCGGAATTGGCTTGGGATCAGCTCTCAGCACAGGAATAGATGCTGGGGCCATACGGCAGTCTGGGTCAGGATCTCGGGCAGGATCTTGTGCAATAATCTGGGGCGAAGGCCTCTATGAATCAGTGGCCACTTCATGGGGCTTTTATTGTGTGGGCCACTGACCTCTACCCTACATGGGAGAATTTCCATTTAATTCCG
This sequence comes from Triturus cristatus, assembly GCF_964204655.1. Taxonomy (NCBI): domain Eukaryota; kingdom Metazoa; phylum Chordata; class Amphibia; order Caudata; family Salamandridae; genus Triturus; species Triturus cristatus. The sequence goes on from NC_140581.1 coordinate 850,264,176, forward strand.
GACAAAACCAATATGGATCAATATGATGGTCTTAAGGCAAACCAGGGTAAACCTGTATTTCAAAAATACATCACTTCACACCACATTGTTTATGTTATATTCGCTGTCTGACCTTGAAATAGAGAAACAGGAAAATTGTCAGATGCTGATTTTGCATTAGGTGTTTTATCAAGGTTGTTGTTTAGATGATTTGACACTTGCACATGTTTTTTAAAAGATAAAGATGGACGGTATATAAGTCACAGATAGGCTGATGATCAGACAGAAAATCGAGTATGGCTAACACAAAATGGAGTCTGGCCATTGGGTCTTTATGACATGTGATAAAAGTGCACAGGGGCTGGTGTAAGGCAGGGTGGTGGGAGAGGGTGAAGGAAGGCGAGGAGAATATTGGCCGGCAGGGGGGAGTAAATAATGCTCCCCTTGCATTGTCTGATGTTTGGGCAGGAGTCATGAAAAGGGTCTGAGCTACAATGCAGCCTTTTCCCCTTAGCTATTTTACATGCTGGATTTTCCAGGAGATACAATCGAGTTTGTTGTTCCCGCACTCAGTACATGTGGGTGCAGGAACACTGGGCCTTTTATAATTGTGTGGAAGATAACTCCCTGTGGGAACTCCGCATGGTTCCCCATTGGGCCCATGCCTGTAATGGAAATCTTTCAGGTGGGGTGATTATGCAGAGAGAGTACAACACTTTGGCACGAGAAACAATGAAAAAATAAACAAATCCTCCTCTACCAGAAAACGGCTTTAGGATTACCTCAGAAGCTGAAGTGGGTGGAATTTATTGTAAAATACATTTCCAATCCTTATTTTTTTTTTTACAAGATTAGCTTCCATACTTATTATTAAATAAACAATCCAGGACGGATAGAGCCCTTCAGACTCCTCTGGCTTACAGGAAAAGTTGGGGGTCCCTTCTTAGTCTGAAGCCAAGGGTGAGGCAGACAGAAACATAAAAAACAGTACAAGCATGGTGCCTGCTACATGAAAGTTTATCTATTGTTAATCAGAAAATCTAAAGGCTGCTTGGCAATCAGTATATTGCTTTAATTGATTAGGTCATTTGAGGCTTAATGGCGACAAAGGTTTATTCTTTTTGAGCAGTAATGTAAAGGTGTTATCAGCTGCGCTCCGGAAAGCGTCTTTATAATGGAACCATAAAAAAACACATTGGCACTCAGTACAGTCTGACTGAGTTTTGCTACAAATCTTTTTAACACATGTAGGAGCAGATTTGCTAACAATCTGTGTGTGGTAACAAAAGTGATGCAAACCCTCGCAAACTATTCATGTGCCTAGCTATCATTTGGAGAAATGTTTTTATTTGTCCAAACTTTTATAACTTTGCATGTGTGCTGCGCTGTAGAGCACACATACATAGTATGAAAAGTGTTAAACTATACCTAAGCATAGTTTTTTTGTACTGGAAGGATATCCTTCCAGTACAAAACCTCTGCTTGATAGCACACGCACCCGTGCACCATGATGCAAATGTGTGTGCATTGGGACATTACAGCTTAATATGGGCCAGCGCAGGGAGGTTAATAACAGCGTCATTTCTTCGTTGATACAGCGCTCTGCTGCTCTCTCCCTTTCACGCAACACGGCACAGCACAGCAACTTTGGCTGCTGCACTGGGGATGCCTAAAAAGCTAGTAAATATGCCGCTAAGTCTATTTGCACATTTTGCGGCAGCCATTCTTAAATGTAGTGCAATTTTAAAATAATGACTTGCATATTCACATAAGCACAATAAATACACGTCAATATTCCACTGGCATCCCAACTAGGATTCAGTAGTGTGACTGTGGTCACACACACGCACGCGCACACACACACACACACACACATCTGCAGTGACCAGATTAACAAATTGTACTTTCATAAACAACATAAAACAATGCATTTCCCACCGTTTATTTGACCATTTTTTTCATTGAAGATGTGTACTTTTTATTGTATTTATATTTATCCGAAGGAGAAAGGCAACAAAAAGTAGCAGAACATTTGGTCCTTCTCTTTAGGTTGTGGTGAGGGCTAAACTCCTTTCACCCAATGGGTGTTGAGCACATGCTTTGCTCGCTTTGTGCCAGCAAATGATAGGGTTCGCAGGGTGTGATTAAGGAACACTTAGGGAAATGCTGATTGCCTTTCTTAGTACTGATCACATTCGATTTTGTGAATAATTTAACATAGTGATAAAGGCGGTGACTCTTGGGTGCGTGAAACAACCGACTGTGCACACCATCACCACAGACAGGCCTGTGGCGGAGCGCGGTGTCAGCAAAGACGATGGCTACAGCCTATAACATAATATAGCTAGGCATTTTTGAGACGGAGGTGCACAACATTCGTTCAGAAAGCCTTTAGATCACTTTGCATGCTGGGAGTTTTGAATCACACATACACTGTTGGAAGCGAAACAATTTGCATGCTGGGAGTTTTGAATCACCCATTTACTGTTGGAAGCGAAACAAGTCCCAGAATGCAGCACGCTGTTGCTATAAAGCCAGGGCTGCTGGAAAGGGCTATTTCACTGCGCGTCTCTGAGGTCATTTACAGTGTGGCCTAGCTGTACCTAGGCGTATAACACAATATGATACAAAGCTACATTGTTATGGATTTTATATCCCCGAATACATTTATCAGCTCTTATTGATTTGCTCAGGACCCGCATTGATAGTCCGAATAGGATCCGTTCTCGAAGCTGAAGGGAGAAAATGACATTTAGGCTTTTTTTGAGAAAGGGCCCGGATCCAGGTGGCCTGCGCGTGGCATGCGCTTTAATGGGTTCTCTTGTACGTCATGCACAAACAATCCAAAAGAACAGCACTGCTGCTATTTAAATTGGAAAGCAGTCAAGGTGTTTGTGTGAATGAATGAGAGACAATGAAAACTCATGCCAAGTGGATAGCGGCCAAAAGCCCGGTCTTCGTGATGCAACCAGAGTGAAAGATTTGAGTGGGCGGACCAGTACTGGGCTACACGAAGGCATTTTAAATAGCAAGGCCCGGAAAACTGAAGATATGAAGTATGAATAATTTCAGCATTTGATTAGATTCCTGTATGCATTACTGAGTTTGCTAATAAAGTGAGAGACAGTCAGGCAGCACTTTTGATTGCATTATCTCCTGAAACCCCGAGCCAGCTAGGAGCTGCTGTCAGAAGATCATTCAAGTTCATTCATTTTTGGTACCCACATGGAACAAAACGATTAAACTGCGCATTCTCAGAGTAGTCAGGACTCTTCACAACTGCAAGTGCTTAACATCTACAAAGCGACCAAGCTTCTTTCAGACAGGCCAACTTTCAGATTTTGTCTCATGATTGTCAAATCATTTGAAAGAAAAAACGTATCCCTGTTATAAAGAGCGCCCAACTTTTCAGCAAAGCTCCCAGTTTTGCTCTTTAATGATATTAGCTAAAATACAGCCGCAAAACAATCTATTTCCATGTCTATGTTAATTTTCAAAAAGGGAAAAAAACAGAAGGGAGTTGTTCTTATGGGTGTGTCTCTACTCTGTCAGTTATGACCTCCAGTCATATAGCTGTTCACCCGGAGAACATAGGAAGCTAAAAAAAAAAGGATAAGATTTCATTACCAGTGCTTAATTTGAGCCTGTGGTTTCCGGTGCTCAGCACCAACACTTAATTGGTTTTCGGTGCCCGGCACTGACACTTAATTGTCAAAGAGAAAGGGACCCCCTCTAAAAAAAAAGTTAAGGTCTGGGAGTAAGAGGGGAACTAAACCGACCAAATTGAACCAAAAAACACTCCCCACTGACGTATATTTCTTTTACAAGAGATTAAATCGCGTATGGGTGTCAATATGTACCAAACATCAAATATTTATAACATTACAACAACACATTTGATTTATTGAAGTTATATTTGTTATTTTCATGAACTTCTTTTTTTCTTTTGTCAATGCATTAAATGCCATATTTTTGAATAGATAAAAAACGTTTTTTTGCTTTATTATAATAATATATGTACATGTAGACAATTAATCACACAAAATTAAATACAATATTGTTGACCCCCAATTAACTAACAAGTCTTCTTTACAACTCATACATTCCTAACAATCGTTCACATTCAAACGAGACACTTATACACAACTGGGTTTAGAGGGAAACACAAGATGTAAACCATTTTCACCAAGATGACAAAACCAATACGGTCTGGACACACGAGGTTGACGCGCGTGTCGGTGGGTTAACACAAAACATTAACCACCTTCTTCAGGACCTTGCCCAAATCGGGCACAGTGTCACACAGGCACATAAACAGGGGGAACAAGTTTCCTGTATTGTATATTCCAAGTCCAAGACTGGAACAACGGAGTCTTTACCGAGGGAGGATGTCACTATGCTTTATTTTCACGTGCTAAAATGTACGTCAACGGTTCTTATAGAGGTAGATGCAGGACCATAGCAGAGACAAAATCACGAATATTATAATTTGTATAAATTGCTGTCTTATATCTTCTATATGTTATGTGACTCTGAGTAAGAGACGTAGACAGCCACCATGAGAGGTGTGGTCCAAGTTGCTCAATAGATGTGGCCAATAATGGCGATTCCGGATATGGTGATAGGTCCTTCGTACTGCTCCGTGTCCCTCCATAGTTGCAGATCTGCGGACCTAATCACCATATCCGGAATCGCCATTATTGGCCACATCTATTGTCAAAGATAAACTAATCTGTTACCCCTATTGCTTTACTACATATGGACGTTTGCCACACTTAAATTCTACATATATCAAATTGACAGTCTACTCTAAAAATTTAAATAAAAGTCGAAAAATACTAGTTGGAACTTCATTTTTTCTTCGACCAAAATAAATCCTAATAAGTAAGCACTAATAAAGTGATAAGAAAATAAATATGGATGGGTACGGGTAGAATGGTCAAAAAATGAATACAATAAAACCGGAAACCGTACTTATAAGTCATTACAACAGCTTGACAGGAAGGTCGTAGAAGAACAAAGTTTTTAGTTTTGGCTTTGTGGCTGCCACGTTAGCTCTATGGATGGCAAAAGTATTGGAATCTTTACTGAAAAGGGGACTACGGTGCTGAGATGCAGCATTTTTAAATTTCCTATTGGTTGTCTTTTAGGAATGTAAAACGCCAAGCTTAGCATTAAGTTTAAAATTGCACTCACCTTTCTAATCTGCTAATAATATGGTTTTTTTCTACTGCTTTTAGCGTTTTTTTCCTGATTTAAAAGTCGGTATTTTTAAGTGCGTCACGCACTCTAGAAATCAGTGTTTATCAGTACTTTGGCATTTCAGCAAGTTACTCGAGGGTGTGTTCTGCCAGTGTTTACAAAACATACTCTCAGATCCATTTATTGTAGAAGCACTTTAAATTGACAAACCTCGGGTAGAAAACCATTTAGAAACTCAATGAATGTCGTATTTGCATTTGCATTTCCTAACTGTTTCTGTAGCTACGTGCAAATTTAAATGGATCTAAAATTTATAATTTAGAGCTGCTATTATTCCAGTTATTGAACCCAACCACTTCAGCCTCTGAGCCCAAATTCCACCCGAGGTCTGCACTGTCACAAGGCTATTCTCTGGCCCCCAGCAGTCTAATTCTGCAGCCAGTTTCTTTCATTCAGTACCATACTTCCAGGTGGAGGGTGGGGATCGCTGGCATCGCTGTGTAAATAGTCTAAGAAGCTAAGAACCAGGAGAGGCTCCTCTGCAATGGCAGAAGAGCGTCGCACCACTGCCTGGCTCAGAGCCAGCAAATGAAAAATAAAACAATGTTCTAGGTTCGTTTTATTTTTCATTTGCTGGCTCTGAGCCAGCTTGTGCAGGGAGGGGTGGGACACGGGAGGAGGAGTGCTGTGTGCACTCCCTAAGAGTGCATATGTGTTTGGACAGCCGTCTCAGGCTGGCCAAAACACACATGCACACTTAGGTTTCTCCAGCCTGGCTGCAGAATCCCCCACAGACTCCCTGGCCTGAGCAGAGCGTCTTTTCAGCATGCCCAAGCCAATCCCCACACTGCTCTCCTAGGAGACCAGTGCGGGGTTTGGATGGGTGTCTGTCCCAGAGGCTGCCGGAAGAGAAGAGGAAGCGCAATGCGGGAGCCGGCCGCCAACTAGAGGTACGTTTTTAAAATTTTAAAATATTATCTTACACTCCCTTGCACTCCCCCCACGCTCCCCCTCCCGCACGCCCTCCACCCGTCCCACCACCTGTTCTTTGTGGCGGTCGCCACTGCTAAGAACGGTTATGGGGTGTGTTGCCGCACTCCAAGTCATTCCACAGCCCAGGTGCTCTATGTCCTCGGTTCACTGTTCAAAAAACCCAACTAGAACAAAATTAATATAAATAAACATGGGAGAGGCCCTTTGTAAATAATAAGACAACTCTCAATTTGTCCAAGAATAGAGTTAATATTCCATATGTAAAATCCAGAACAATTATTTAATCCCACAAATACAAGAATACTGGTTTGCTGTCAAAGTGATATTCTTTATTTCCTTCTTGTAATATGAATGACAGACACAGTCGCAATGTGAATGATGTGATAGAGTTTATTTGAATAATGCTGAACGTAGGTGACTTCTGGGTTACTGCTTGTAAGTTTCAAAGAATTGCAATAGGGTGCCTGTTTTGCAGCTTCCAACTAAGGACTCAGGGGCCTGCGGAACACATTTTTATAACTCTATCAAATACATTTCAAGAATGGATGTAAATAAATTTAAAAAGTACCTTTTTGGATAATCATAATTTGCCCTGAAGAAGTCCCATTAATTTTAGAGCGAAACACGTTGGCTGTGTTCGTCATTCACATTGTGACTGTGTTAGTCGTTCATATCACAAGAACGAAATAAAGGATATCACTTTGACTACAAACAAGTATTCTTATATTAGTGGGATAGAAAGCTGTAATTTACATATGGAATATTAATTCTCTTCTCGATAAAATTACTTACGCAGTGCCTCTCCCATATGTATAAATGATACTGTAACACATAAATTGCTCTCCCTCACTCTCCTTAGCTCCCAGAAATGTAGTTAAACATTTTTGAGTTACAAAAACTCATTTCAAGTATTTGGCAGCAAACCATAGCAGCAAGACCCCCCACTTTGATGGTAACAGTGCATTCCTTTGTATTGCAGTAGTGAAAATCTTTGCCTCATCCATACACAAAAGGGCCTCTCGGTATTGCTTTTCAGGTCTGACTTTGGTCACAGCACCCTAGCTGTTATCAGGGAAGGGAATCCTACTGCCCTACCTCAAGTATGTGTCTCACCGAGCCATCCAGCAGCACACTGTACAGGAGCAGCAAGTACACCATGGCCACAAATGTAAAACCTGCAGGGGCAAAAGAAGGTTGAAGATTTCACACAGTCAAGATCAATCCTGTTCACCTCTCCAATGTCGACTACAGCCATTATTTCTACATTCCCACACAGGACCCTGCCTCTTTCTTCCAGCCTTTGGTCCTACACTTGGAGTCTAGATATCACACTTGATATATAATTCGATACTTGGCTCTCTAGGAGCATACATTGCACTGTTACTCAGTGTGCACATGCATCGGTAAGTTTCTAAAACTGAAAACAACAATACTCACTTTTTGAAAGCACAACACCTTTTATTAATGGCATACCTACATTATTTCTCAAATATTTATTGAGTCTTTTAAACACATATTCACCATTTCTCAAAGAAAAGTTACACACCAATTGAAGCTAGCACAATAACTCTCAAGAGACATTCTGCACTATTAACCTCCTCAATTTTAAATGGAGCATGGTTAAAGAAATGCACCACCCTCACCATATACATGACATTTTCAACAGCCTTAAAGAACATAGATCACCAATGAAACATTTGTGTGATTTCAAAATAGATATACACCTTCTGCCATCTTTACAAAAATATAAAGTTGTCTACATCTTTAAGTAAACTTAAGAGTCTCATCGTACATATAACTATCTTCAAACAGAAAAACCATATCTCACCATCTGAACATATGCAAACCGGTCATATAAGTTAAAAACCACATTGACAAACACTTACTAATGCATACCTAACTATTACTACTTTATAATTCATATACAGGCACAGCACATTTTAGTATGTTTTACTCATGACTACACTACTCCTATTTAATAATGTGACTAAAAGTACTACAGTGCCCAGAATGCAAATTCCACAGATCTGTCTGTTCTGTACATGATGCTTAGACATTTAAAACATTGTCATGTTGAAAGGCATTGCTCATGGTAACTTTCAACAGTACTAACATCTTAAACACATACCCTCTGCCAAATACAGTTCATCTTATATTTTCTTTTTCACATCACTGTGATACTCTGTGGGAATTGCTCCTTTTGCATGGTTACCCCCCACTTTTTGCCTGACATAAGATGCAACTTAACTTTATGTGCCCTGGATCCCTGCCAATCAGGTTCCCATGGCCTGTGTTCCTCCCAAAACTGTACCTTTGTACCCACAATTGGCACATCTCTGGCCACAAGTAAGCCCCTTGTACAAGGTACAATGGGTACCAAGGGTACTGTGACCAGGGAAGCCGCTAAGGGCTGAAGCACCTATTGTGTCACCCTTATAGACCCTGTACCGTAACACCCATATACTGCCATTGCAGACTGCGTGATTTGGTGTAGAGAAAAGTGAAGAGTCAACATGGCACACATCCCTGTGTGCCATGCGTGCATCCCACTACCTGGGGCCTAGGAAAGTCACCCCTCTAGCAGGGTGCACTAGCCCTCAGGTGAGGGTACAGTGGCATGAACCCTGTATCCCTACAGTGTCAAAGTCCATTCTTAGACATTGTAAGTGTAGTAAATTCATAAAGAGTATATGGTGTGGGAGTTAGTCACTACGAACTCCACAGCTCCATAATGGCTTTACTAAACATGGCAAGTTTGGTAGCAAACATCTCAGCACATTAAATCCACACTGATGTCAGTGTGGGATTTAATGTAAAATGTACTCAGAGGGCATTTTAGAGATGCCCCCTGAAAAACGACCAGCTCTAATGTGGTTCCTGAATGGCTGCTCACTATTTGCCACCGCCAGACAGGTTTCTGGACCCCTGCGTAGAGAGCCTCCACTCTCTGGGTCCAAAAACAAAGCCCATCCTGGACAGAGGTGTCATGTCTCCTCCCCCAGGATGGGCTGGGCCCACGACAGGGAAGCTTCAAAGGCCTGCTGCCTTTGTAAGCTGTCCCTGCCTTTTGCTGCCCCCAGCAACTGGCTCCCACTGGTTCTGCCCACCACTTTGGGCAGGGGAATCAGCGGGAAAACGAAGCTAGGCGGAGAGGTGTGCCCACCTTTGTCAACCCCACCACCCAGGTGGGAGAGGCGAGGTGAAGCTCACATCTCAGTCCCCTCCATCTTAAAGATGAGGAGAACCAGCCAATTAGGGAGAGGTTCATGCCCCCCTCCCACTGGAGGGTGGCATAATAGGGGGTGTACCCACCCCAAGCAAGGGACCCATTGGTCCCAACCTGCACACCCCTTTAATGCCCCTGAATTTAGTGTTTAGGGGCAACCATGAACCTTGCCTCATCAGATTTGAGGAAGAACAAAAATGGTCAGAAGAGCCGTGCTCACCAAGGAAGAAGAGGACACCAACTGCTTTGGCCCCAGCCCTACCGGCCTGTCCCAACCTGACTACTGCGAAATCTTGGTGTGGCTAGCAGCAAGCAGCCCCCCAGAGCCTGGAGGAGCTGGCCTGCAACCCTATTTAAGCGAACAATGATATGAACTCTGCCATTGGGAAATCAAGACTCAGTTCCAAATGTGTGACCTACTGGCCCGCAGTGGGGGCCGAAGGCGGTAGTCAGCGAGGGACCACAGACACATATGGTTGGAATGCTATGCACAGACTTGGTGGCAGCACATCGAAGGGAGTACAGTGACATCAAACGCCCCATGAACATATGAACTCGGCCATCAGGATATCAAGACTCAGTTCCAAATGCATGACCTACTTGACCGTAGTGTAGGCCGGAGGCAGCGGTAGAGTACATCAATGAGAAAGGAGTACTGCGAGCCTGTGTCGCGGAGGCCGTGATGGTCTGAGGAGGCTGCCAAGGTCGCGGCCCTCGGGCTTGGAGCTTGCGCCGTCACATGGTGGGCCCACTTTGACACACGCCAGTGTTGGCAGGTGAGCAGTGAGGCCTGGAAGCGCAGGGACGGGCAAGACAGGTTCCGGGAGCAGCGGCCCGGGATGCAGCAGGCGCACAGGATCGCAGGCAACACCGCTCACGGCGACAGCGTTGGCCTCGTGGTGGGGAGGGAGGCGCTGCCCTGGCATACACGTTGGGCATTCCGGAAGAGAACCACACCCAGAGCTACGTGCTTTTTATTCACACCCCTACACTGGCCTAGCGTATGCCGGGCCAGCCCAATCTGCACACACTTACAGGGGGGGACATCACAAGCTAAATTTCTGCGATCTTCCCCACTGGCTGGGGTGACATGGTTGCGTCCACTGTCCACTACACTCCAAACACCAGCAGTGCATGTAGACAAGGATATGTCTGTGGTCTGCATACTGCAGTCTGTCCAGCACAACTCCGCCACACTTGGCATTGTGTACATTCTTATTCATGGGTCACTTGCCTCCTTCGCACATGCCTGGTTCCCACCTCTCCCCACATTTCGCTATAGTGTGGCTGAGGTGCCATGCCGTTGATGGCTCATGTACATGGCTAGCCCAGGTTGCCACAGTGAGTTGTGCTGTCGTGTCTGGTGAGTGTTGTTTGGCATGTTGTATGTGAGTCTGTGACGTGTGCATTGCCAGAGTTGTAAGTTGCATGATTGTGGAGTTGGGGGATGTGGTGTGTTCAGTTGGTACTTTCCAATGAGCAGAGCATTTCCGTAGGTGCCATCCTGGAAGTGCCGGTTGATGATGGACTGTCGGAAGATGAAGGAATCATGCATACTGCCTGGGTAGTTGGCGACGACATTGGTGAAGAGTCCCCGGTGGTCCACTATTGCCTGCACATTGATGGAATGCATGTGCTTTCTGTTGCGGTAATTGTGTGCAGTGTCGGCAGGGGGCTCAAGTAGGACATGTGTGCAGTCAATTGCCCCCAACATGTGCGTGAATCCAGCTATGGCATATAAGCCTTGCTTGGTCTCCAGCTGTTCCTGCGCATTGTGGGTGATGTATAGGTACTGGGGTACCAAGTTGATGATGGCATCCAGGACAGGTGTGAGGAACTTGGATAGGGCTGGCTGTGAGACTCCTCCAACTCTGGTGGTTGTTGGTTGGGAGGTACCAGAGGCTAACAGGTGAAGCACAGCCAGCAGCTTTGTCTGAGGTGGGATGTTGGTTGTCCGCTGTGTTGGTACCGTCAGCCTGTGGGTAATGATGGTCAGGATGCAGAGGACGGTTGCCCTTTTGAGCCTGTAGTGGGCAATGACATTGTCTGGTGTTAGGTCTGTGAGGCTGGTGCATTTCCTGAAGGTCCGCTGTCTTTGTCTACGCTGCCTCTGTGGTGGTCTGGGGGGGCGGGGGGATCCGAGGGGTGGCGGTCCTGGGGGAGGTGGCGGTGGGTGTTGTGGCCCTGTTGGGGCTCCAAGCTGCATGATCAGTGGCTCCATGGAATCTGTTGGTCTTCAGGTGTGGCTGTGGGCTCTGCTCCCTTTTCTGGTGCAGATTGTCATCCGACTTTGCACCAGGTCAGAGCAGGTGTTAATTTCCTGCTGCTAACGAGCCTTATCACCTGTTTTGTGGTCTTATCACGATCTGGCTGGTCATTGAGAATGTTGAGGTGTGGTGTTGTCGTGGCTTTTTGCTCGGGAACGCCTACTCTTTTCCTTGTGTTTACCACCGACAACACGGCTATGAGTAGAGTAAGTTTCACTCCTCCGACACTTTCGCCAGATCCACCTTGATCGCCGGCATCTTTCTTAATTATCTATCGTTTCACATCACTCTTTCTAGAATTTTTCACTGCCCGCTTTTTTCGCGTGCCCTCTTTTATATTCAGGAGTTCCACGCATTAAATCGGAAACCACAATAGAGGCAACTTCACGAGCACTTTGAATGAACGCCGATACTCCCTTGTCTGTAAACTAACTCCAATTCTCTTCTCTTTCCCCCCCCCTTTTTCCCTTTTTCCATGGTTCTAGCAATTTATGCCACATGTAAACAGGCATGTCAATTATAATGTCCTGAAGATGATCCCAGCATTCTTTTAAGGGATCGAAACGCCGTCGACACCTTGTACACCATATACACTTTTAAAATGCTCTAATGTTTGTGTAATGGGGTCTCTTGCATATTTTGTTCGTTCTATAAGAAATGTGTTTGAAACAAACAATTTCCCTTGCCTGAACCCCTCACTTTATGTTGTGCGTCTTTGGATGCAGGCTTGTGTCCTACTGAAACTGTTCTGTGTTTATTGTTTGTAAATATTGTTTTGATTGCATATTAAATATCTGTCCGGCTGGATAGATGTCTATAATATAGTACTGATTGGGTCTATATTTACTGATCATAACTTTTTTTTCTGTCTGGGGATCACTGTCTTTAGAAAAAGTTCAATTACCCAAAGGTCCCTGACCGACTGTATTTAGGTCTCCTTGTTTGTTCATAATACGGGAACGCCTACTCTGCCTCTCATTAGCGATAGTTGCCGGGGTCATCTGTGGCGATTTTTTTTGCGGATGCTATCGCAGGTAAACTAGTGATATCGGCTGTTATCACCGGTTTGTGAATGGGGTGATAAATTTATCACCACTTTGGCTGCAATAAAGTGCAGATAACTCAGCGATAGATCCTTGAGAATATGCCCCAAAGGTTTCTTTTAAATAATGCCTGAATTTCCATAAACAAAACTGTCCTTTTTTTCCGGTGAGTCGTAAGTTAAGTAGAAGTTTCTTTACTTCTTCTTCTTTTAGGTTTCTTCTAGGTGCTGCGGTATACTGGAGGGAGTCCCGAGAGGCTTGACGTGGAAGTGGAACAACAAAGAAAAAGGAGCGGTAACTATAATTGTTAAAAGCTTGGCGTAAGATCCTTCCACCACACCAAAGTGAAGGAACTGGTTGAATTGCGCTGTGAAAAGGAAGTAGTTTAGGAAAGAAAATAAATAATAATTAAAAAAAACTTTTATGTTCTTTGAAAACAAAAGGGGTTTCAGTGGAGCTGTTGCCTGCTTGCCATCCAGTCTCGCCAACCCTTCCAGCTCCGAAGTCAAGTACCGCCTTCTACTGCCACAACTCTCCAGAGTTGTGGCGGCTTCTGCGTGTCCTCTGGGGTCCACCACTCCTCGTACCACATGTCCGGAGTTCCCTTGCCTTTGGCATCTCCTGCAGTGCCGTCTTTCTCAGCGACTTCTTCTCCTGTGATAACGCTCCTGTTCGACTCCTCCGCTTCTCCGTTTCCGATGGCTTCTTGTCCGGAAGTCTCCTTTTTCGTGCGCCTCGCCGTCCTATCTTTCCTTTTTCTCTGTCCCTTCTGGGTGCTGATTGGGTTGTAGGTTGCACACCCCACCTCTTGATTGGTCTGTTTGTTCCTCTGGTGCAGTTCCGTCCTGCGCAAAGGAACAAAAGTCCTACTTCACTGTTTGGTTCTCCTCCCAGCTCTTGCCGACGACCTCCGGACCCATGAAAGAAGGAATCCACGGCGAGGTACGGGGGATGAGTCGAGGCTTTTTGTGGGAGTTTTGGGCACTTCCTCACATGATATCTCGGCATATCACCCCAAGATCTTAAAGCAACTGGAAAGTAATTCAAGAGTAATCGAAAGTAATTTCATTGTTTTTTTAACCGTTTTAAAAGTGATACAAACCTGTAAATGATTCCAATGAAACCACAATTGCAGTTATGTGTACAGCATTGCATTTGTAAGTGTTCTTACTTACCTGTGCCAAGTCCTGCTTGGTTCTACAAAATAAAATACAAGTAGGTCTTTTTATACTTACATAATTGGTCTGGATTCAGTCTCTGAGTGTGTGCCATCAGACTTGAGTCAGTGAATACAATCCCCTCTGGATAAGCCTAATTGCTCGCCCACACTATCACAAAGAGAGCTGTTGGTACTTGTCAAATGTAGCCTCTGCTATACCTCTGGGTACTTTCTGGACCATGTGCACACTATACCTCGCTTTGGTATAGTACGTACAGAGTCAGCTTCCTACATATACTTTTTAATCAAACTCCCATATACATCTTGATTTCTAATTTAAATTTTGTAAATAATTAAAAAGTTATATACATACCAGTGGTTAAGTTTGTAGATTATATTGTTGTTTTAACTCTTTCTGGATAGTTTTGACACTGTTCAAATTTGTAAAAACTAAGCACAAGAATGGTACACCACCATCATAGAAAGCCACTATAAAATGGCAACCTCTTCAACTTTCCATTCTATCATCGTGAAAATGGCAGCAAATGAAATCGTCGTTTCATTTTAGACTACTGTATCTCCACTTGTGAATAGTTAGCATCTGTTAACCCTTTAGTTCTCTTTCAAAACGAAGTTCTTGTCTCTGCGTGTTCACGATGTTTTCATGATCAATAACGAAAAAAACAGGAGCACAAACCGATATGTAGCTTAAGTTTTTCAATATTTAAATACTGCACTACAGTTTATTACATTGTCCGAATTGAAAATTAAAGTTTGCCATAAATTAAATTGTGTCATAACTCCTCACTTTAAAAAAAAAATATTCTGTCTCTTTAACACCCTTACCCCCCCCCCCCATACACTCTTAGCTCAGTGTACCTAGCAATTCAGGGTAAGTCAAAAGTTCACAGCACATTCTAGAAGGAACATGCTACTTCAAAAAGAAATACAGCAGATGTGGTTTACTCCACCGATTCAAAGGGATATCCATGATTGTATTACATTTATTTTTTTAAACAACAGCAAATAATAGGACTTCTTGCTAATGCATCCAACACACTAGCTAATTTTATTCACTTATATGCTGACAGCATCTAATGTAATATATCTTTTTTCTTTTTAAACGTCTCAGTTTTACCTGCTATTCATTTGGAAAGTGACCTACTTCAGCTCCAGTCTTCTCCTGACTGCTATTGTACTTTTATTTCAAAAAGCTTAGAATGTGGATTGTGGGCAACAGCTATGTCTTTTGGCCTAAAGAGACTGAAAAAAAGAGAGGTATTGACAGGGACTTGGGTCTCGGGTAGGGCTGAAAATCCTAATGAAGGATACCTTTGCAGAACTGATGCCACTTTCCCCTCACACTGTCTTTGTGTACTCTAAAATATGCCAAAGGCAGAAATGGAAGTCATCAAATCAATTCTCTCCACAGAGTGACAAAGCCAGGAAACATGTTATTTTAAAATATTATCTTACACTCCCTTGCACTCCCCCCATGCTCCCCCTCCCGCACGCCCTCCACCCGTCCCACCACCTGTTCTTTGTGGCGCATACTGCCATTGCAGACTGCGTGATTTGGTGTAGAGAAAAGTGAAGAGTCAACATGGCACACATCCCTGTGTGCCATGCGTGCATCCCACTACCTGGGGCCTAGGAAAGTCACCCCTCTAGCAGGGTGCACTAGCCCTCAGGTGAGGGTACAGTGGCATGAACCCTGCATCCCTACAGTGTCAAAGTCCATTCTTAGACATTGTAAGTGTAGTAAAGTCATAAAGAGTATATGGTGTGGGAGTTAGTCACTACGAACTCCACAGCTCCATAATGGCTTTACTAAACATGGCAAGTTTGGTAGCAAACATCTCAGCACATTAAATCCACACTGATGTCAGTGTGGGATTTAATGTAAAATGTACTCAGAGGGCATCTTAGAGATGCCCCCTGAAAAACGACCAGCTCTAATGTGGTTCCTGAATGGCTGCTCACTATTTGCCACTGCCAGACAGGTTTCTGGACCCCTGCGTAGAGAGCCTCCACTCTCTGGGTCCAGAAACAAAGCCCATCCTGGACAGAGGTGTCATGTCTCCTCCCCCAAGATGGGCTGGGCCCACGACAGGGAAGCTTCAAAGGCCTGCTGCTTTTGTAAGCTGTCCCTGCCTTTTGCTGCCCCCAGCAACTGGCTCCCACTGGTTCTGCCCACCACTTTGGGCGGGAGAACCAGCGGGAAAACAAAGCTAGGAGGAGAGGTGTGCCCACCTTTGTCAACCCCACCACCCAGGTGGGAGAGGCGAGGTGAAGCTCACATCTCAGTCCCCTCCATCTTAAAGATGAGGAGAACCAGCCAATTAGGGAGAGGTTCATGCCCCCCTCCCACTGGAGGGTGGCATAATAGGGGGTGTACCTATCCCAAGCAAGGGACCCATTGGTCCCAACCTGCACACCCCTTTAATGCCCCTGAATTTAGTGTTTAGGGGCAACCCTGAACCTTGCCTCATCAGATTTGAGGAAGAACAAAAATGGTCAGTAGAGCCGTGCTCACCAAGGAAGAAGAGGACACCAACTGCTTTGGCCCCAGCCCTACCGGCCTGTCCCAACCTGACTACTGCGAAATCTTGGTGTGGCTAGCAGCAAGCAGCCCCCCAGAGCCTGGAGGAGCTGGCCTGCAACCCTATTTAAGCGAACAATGATATGAACTCTGCCATTGGGAAATCAAGACTCAGTTCCAAATGTGTGACCTACTGGCCCGCAGTGGGGGCCGAAGGCGGTAGTCAGCGAGGGACCACAGACACATATGGTTGGAATGCTATGCACAGACTTGATGGCAGCACATCGAAGGGAGTACAGTGACATCAAACGTCCCATGAACATATGAACTCGGCCATCAGGATATCAAGACTCAGTTCCAAATGTGTGACCTACTTGACCGTAGTGTAGGCCGGAGGCAGCGGTAGAGTACGTCAATGAGAAAGGAGTACTGCGAGCCTGTGTCGCGGAGGCCGTGATGGTCTTAGGAGGCTGCCAAGGTCGCGGCCCTCGGGCTTGGAGCTTGCGCCGGCACATGGTGGGCCCACTTTGACACACGCCAGTGTTGGCAGGTGAGCAGTGAGGCCTGGAAGTGCAGGGACGGGCAAGACAGGTTCCGGGAACAGCGGCCCGGGATGCAGCAGGCGCACAGGATCGCAGGCAACACCGCTCACGGCGACAGCGTTGGCCTCGTGGTGGGGAGGGAGGCGCTGCCCTGGCATACACGTTGGGCATTCCGGAAGAGAACCACACCCAGAGCTACGTGCTTTTTATTCAGACCCCTACACTGGCCTAGCGTATGCCGGGCCAGCCCAATCTGCACACACTTACAGGGGGGGACGTCACAAGCTAAATTTCTGCGATCTTCCCCACTGGCTGGGGTGACATGGTTGCGTCCACTGTCCACTACACTCCAAACACCAGCAGTGCATGTAGACATGGATATGTCTGCGGTCTGCATACTGCAGTCTGTCCAGCACAACTCCGCCACACTTGGCATTGTGTACATTCTTATTCATGGGTCACTTGCCTCCTTCGCACATGCCTGGTTCCCACCTCTCCCCACATTTCGCTATAGTGTGGCTGAGGTGCCATGCCGTTGATGGCTCATGTACATGGCTAGCCCAGGTTGCCACAGTGAGTTGTGCTGTCATGTCTGGTGGGTGTTGTTTGGCATGTTGTATATGAGTCTGTGACGTGTGCATTGCCAGAGTTGTAAGTTGCATGATTGTGGAGTTGGGGGATGTGGTGTGTTCAGTTGGTACTTTCCAATGAGCAGAGCATTTCCGTAGGTGCCATCCTGGAGGTCCATTTGATGATGGACTGTCGGAAGATGAAGGAATCATGCATACTGCCTGGGTAGTTGGCGACGACATTGGTGAAGAGTCCCCGGTGGTCCACTATTGCCTGCACATTGATGGAATGCATGTGCTTTCTGTTGCGGTAATTGTGTGCAGTGTCGGCAGGGGGCTCAAGTAGGACATGTGTGCAGTCAATTGCCCCCAACATGTGCGTGAATCCAGCTATGGCATATAAGCCTTGCTTGGTCTCCAGCTGTTCCTGCGCATTGTGGGTGATGTATAGGTACTGGGGTACCAAGTTGATGATCGCATCCAGGACAGGTGTGAGGAACTTGGATAGGGCTGGCTGTGAGACTCCTCCGACTCTGGTGGTTGTTGGTTGGGAGGTACCAGAGGCCAACAGGTGAAGCACAGCCAGCAGCTTTGTCTGAGGTGGGATGTTGGTTGTCCGCTGTGTTGGTACCGTCAGCCTGTGGGCAATGATGGTCAGGATGCAGAGGATGGTTGCCCTTTTGAGCCTGTAGTGGGCAATGACATTGTCTGGTGTTGGGTCTGTGAGGCTGGCGCATTTCCTGAAGGTCCGCTGTCTTTGTCTACGCTGCCTCTGTGGTGGCCCGGGGGGGCGGGGGGATCCGAGAGGTGGCGGTCCTGGGGGGGGTGGCGGTGGGTGTTGTGGCCCTGTTGGGGCTCCAAGCTGCATGATCAGTGGCTCCATGGCATCTGTTGGTCTTCAGGTGTGGCTGTGGGCTCTGCTCCCTTTTCTGGTGCAGGTTGTCATCCGCCGACTTTGTACCAGGTCAGAGCAGGTGTTAATTTCCTGCTGCTAACGAGCCTTATCACCTGTTTTGTGGTCTTATCACGATCTGGCTGGTCATTGAGAATGTTGAGGTGTGGTATTGTCGTGGCTTTTTGCTCGGGAACGCCTACTCTTTTCCTTGTGTTTACCACCGACAACACGGCTATGAGTAGAGTAAGTTTCACTCCTCCGACACCTTCTCCAGATCCACCTTGATCGCCGGCATCTTTCTTAATTATCTATCGTTTCACATCACTCTTTCTAGAATTTTTCACTGCCCACTTTTTTCGCGTGCCCTCTTTAATATTCAGGAGTTCCACGCATTAAATCAGAACCCACAATAGAGGCAACTTCACAAGCACTTTGAATGAACGCCGATACTCCCTTGTCTGTAAACTAACTCCAAATCTCTTCTCTTTCCCCCCCCCCTTTTTCCCTTTTTCCATGGTTCTAGCAATTTATGCCACACGTAAACAGGCATGTCAATTATAATGTCCTGAAGATGATCCCAGCATTCTTTTAAGGGATCGAAACGCCGTCGACACCTTGTACACCATATACACTTTTAAAATGCTCTAATGTTTGTGTAATGGAGTCTCTTGCATATTTTGTTCGTTCTATAAGAAATGTGTTTGAAACAAACAATTTCCCTTGCCTGAACCCCTCACTTTATGTTGTACGTCTTTCTTGCCAAGTTGGATGCAGGCTTGTGTCCTACTGAAACTGTTCTGTGTTTATTGCTTGTAAATATTGTTTTGATTGCATATTAAATATCTGTCCGGCTGGATAGATGTCTATAATATAGTACTGATTGGGTCTATATTTACTGATCATAACTTTTTTTTCTGTCTGGGGATCACTGTCTTTAGAAAAAGTTCAATTACCCAAAGGTCCCTGACCGACTGTATGTAGGTCTCCTTGTTTGTTCATAATATGGGAACGCCTACTCTACATCTCATTAGCGATAGTTGCCGGGGTCATCTGTGGCGATGTTTTTTGCGGATGCTATCGCAGGTAAACTAGTGATATCGGCTGTTATCACCTTGTTGTGAATGGGGTGATAAATTTATCGCCACTTTGGCTGCGATAAAGTGCCGATAACTCAGCGATAGATCCTTGAGAATATGCCCCAAAGGTTTCTTTTAAATAATGCCTGAATTTCCATAAACAAAACTGTCCCTTTTTTCCGGTGAGTCGTAAGTTAAGTAGAAGTTTCTTTACTTCTTCTTCTTTCAGGTTTCTTCTAGGTGCTGCGGTGTACTGGAGGGAGTCCCGAGAGGCTTGACATGGAAGTGGAACAACAAAGAAAAAGGAGCGGTAACTATAATTGTTAAAAGCTTGGCGTAAGATCCTTCCACCAAAGTGATGGAACTGGTTGAATTGCTCTGTGAAAAGGAAGTAGTTTAGGAAAGAAAATAAATAATAATTAAAAAAAACTTTTATGTTCTTTGAAAACAAAAGGGGTTTCAGTGGAGCTGTTGCCTGCTTGCCATCCAGTCTCGCCAACCCTTCCAGCTCCGAAGTCACGTACCGCCTTCTACTGCCACAACTCTCCAGAGTTGCGGCGGCTTCTGCGTGTCCTCTGGGGTCCACCACTCCTCGTACCACATGTCCGGAGTTCCCTTGCCTTTGGCATCTCCTGCAGTGCCGTCTTTCTCAGCGACTTCTTCTCCTGTGATAACGCTCCTGTTCGACTCCTCCGCTTCTCCGTTTTCGATGGCTTCTTGTGCTCGCCCACACTATCACAAAGAGAGCTGTTGGTACTTGTCAAATGTAGCCTTTGCTATACCTCTGGGTACTTTCTGGACCATGTGCACACTGTACCTCGCTTTGGTATAGTACGTACAGAGTCAGCTTCCTACATATACTTTTTAATCAAACTCCCATATACATCTTGATTTCTAATTTAAATTTTGTAAATAATTAAAAAGTTATATACATACCAGTGATTAAGTTTGTAGATTATATTGTTGTTTTAACTCTTTCTGGATAGTTTTGACACTGTTCAAATTTGTAAAAACTAAGCACAAGAATGGTACACCACCATCATAGAAAGCCACTATAAAATGGCAACCTCTTCAACTTTCCATTCTATCATCGTGAAAATGGCAGCAAATGAAATCGTCTTTCATTTTAGACTACTGTATCTCCACTTGTGAATAGTTAGCATCTGTTAACCCTTTAGTTCTCTTTCAAAACGAAGTTCTTGTCTCTGCGTGTTCACGATGTTTCATGATCAATAACGAAACAAACAGGAGTACAAACCGATATGTAGCTTAAGTTTTTCAATATTTAAATACTGCACTACAGTTTATTACATTGTCCTGAATTGAAAATTAAAGTTCGCCATAAATTAAATTGTGTCATAACTCCTCACTTAAAAAAAAAATATTCTGTCTCTTTAACACCCTTACCCCCCTCCCCCATACACTCTTAGCTGAGTGTACCTAGCAATTCAGGGGAACCGGTAAGTCAAAAGTTCACAGCACATTCTAGAAGGAACATGCTACTTCAAAAAGAAATACAGCAGATGTGGTTTACTCCACCGATTCAAAAGGATATCCATGATTGTATTACATTTATTTTTTTAAACAACAGCAAATAATAGGACTTCTTGCTAATGCATCCAACACACTGCCTAATTTTATTCACTTATATGCTGACAGCATCTAATGTAATATATGTTTTTTCTTTTTAAACGTCTCAGTTTTACCTGCTTTTCGTTTGGAAAATGACCTACTTCAGCTCCAGTCTTCTCCTGACTGCTATTGTACTTTTATTTCAAAAAGCTTAGAATGTGGATTGTGGGCAATTTATTTCATATTAAATGAGATGTTCTGATTTATTTGAAGTATATAGCAAAGAAAAAAACGTATGAAATAATTACAGTGAAATGAATATTAATTTGTGTGTTATAATTATGATATAATGGATGTAAATCATTTATAGCAGTGCACGCTTGAGTCCAGGTTGCTTTAGGAACTTATACATACTCTCAACACAAAGGCTCTTGTCAGAGCCACCCAAGAGCCTAAATGATGTTATTTTTCTTGTTAAACAATTATTTTTTTTAGGACTTTTGGCATTGGCGAAGACACTGCGATCACGTCACGAAATCACAAAAGAAAAGCAGACATTCAACAACCATCATCACATACAAAAAATGTAACTTAAAAAAATTATTCTAACTATTACAATACACACATTACAAACTTAAAGAACATGTTTGTACACATATTTTGTAGTTACTTTTGTTAAAAACTGTGTTTGAACCCTGATTTCTATCTTCACGATTATGTCGCTAACCGCACCGTTTTCAAGAGGTGTAAGACACATATATGCACACATTTTACAGTATTATAGACACTAGGGGTTTATTACGGCACTGTTTAAAGTCATATTTTTTTGAGGGAATTGGTACAAAAACCATCTTTTAAACCAATTTGTTGGTAACCACGATGATCGCACCTTTTTTTCATAAAGTGTAAAGCACATGTCTACACACATTTTACAGCATTTTAGACACTAGGGGTTTATTAGTGCACTGTTTAAAATCATATTTTTCAAAGTAGTTTGTATAAAATTCATCTTTAAAATCGATCATCTGTGTTTGCGGTGATGCAGGGTGTCGCGAATATGTCGATACCCGCGTCATCGTCACAAATTTTGGGTGCGATTAACAAAATTCAATTTGGACACATAACTTGTGTCACTAATACCCCTATTTATCAAACATGGGGTCAGAGTACCTTTACCCTGACCCCTTATATCACTTTCCCAAAAAATGTTCAGCCCCGGGAACATTCCTTGATACATAAAATGGCAGCCACAACTTTCTGTTCAGGTTGTGTCCAGCCAATCACAGCATTACCGTTGGCGTGAATCCGCGATTCACCGAAAGATTTTTGCAAAACCGCCACAACTTTATGTTCAGGTTGCGTTCAGCCAATCAGAGCATCCCCATTGGCATGCGATTTCATTGTTTACCTCAAGCACATCGCGATTTCACAACGATGACAGCAAAACTATTTTGGGAAAATTTCCTGCAGATTGGTCAAACAACGCCAAAGTTATAGGCAAGTCAAAAAGTGTTGAGCTCCGGGAACCATTCTTTTCCTATGGACACTAGGTCCTAACTATAGCTATCTATTGGTGTCTGTCAGTAGGTTTTATATATATATATGCTGGGAGGTCAATTTAGATTGTGTTGCCGCCTGCCAAATAATGAAGAGGTGCAATTTTATGTTGTGCGTGGTGTCTTCAAGCGTTGGGTGTTTTCGATTGGATATAGGGTGGCCGGCTCGGGCCACGAAGACTCCCCACTGCAGACTGATGCAGGTCCGTGCGCTATCACTGTTAAGCGCACATTATGAACCACGCAACCCCTTTGATAGGCACAAGTAAAGCAGCACATCACTTTGTCCTTTGCAGCGACCCGATGGATTTTACTAGTAGAAGGAGAAGTACAGCGATCCCCACTATAGATTTTATCCACTTGAACTGTTGGCGGCCATTTTCTGCCTCGGTAGAAGCGAGGCTGAAGAAGCAAGGGGAATAAGTGTGTAAAACATATAAAGGGGGCAGAGTGGAAATACTCTGACCCT
The DNA here is from genome assembly GCF_964204655.1 of Triturus cristatus. Lineage (NCBI taxonomy): Eukaryota > Metazoa > Chordata > Amphibia > Caudata > Salamandridae > Triturus > Triturus cristatus. The sequence continues at coordinate 850,287,266 of NC_140581.1, forward strand.
CTAGAGGTGCTTAGGGAGTCCCAGAAGAACCCCCTGGGGCCCCCTTTTGTTTGTTTTTTTAAACGGCGAAATGCGCGCACGGTGCGCGCATCCTATCGCGTTGGGTGCGCGGATCCACGGATTTTTTTTAAAAAAAAGACAAGAAATCATTGGTTGTATGACTACTTTGTACACTGAAAGGTAGGGTGTATATTTCTGTTTTTTAAAGGTATGATTCTTATTAGTTAACAAAAACAGATTGTAAGGAACATTATATATGATTAGCTGATATGTTGAAAAGTGAAGCACACTTCCTCTCTAGTGTAGCAACATTGTGTGCTGAACTTCTGACCTGTGTGCTCAGTGCAGTGTTCCATGACCTGTTTCTATGGTAACAGGCAGAAGGCAGATTGGGGGAAGGGTTGAAATGTATTTCAGTTGGAAAGGGTTGAAATGTTTAACCAATAGAAATGTGTGTTTGCTTTTGAGTTTATGTGTAAAGGATTGTGATTTGATGTTTACATGTATATGTGTCGAAAATGAAAGGGAAACTTTTCCATTCTTTGTTTTTGCTGAGAGGTGCACAGTGCAGAGATTCTGTAAAAGAAAATATGGTGAGTGACTGATATACTTCTTAATCTACAAAAGAACTTGAAAGATGAGTTATTTAATTGTGAGGGGATGTATGTAGACTATTTTAATCAGACTAATGTATTTCTCCTGCTAAAGTGTAGGGAGTACTTTTTTTCTCTACAATCTTATTGACAGTGTGTGTGCATGTAGAAACCATTCTGTGATAAGCATTTGTGTTTTTCATGTGTTTGCAGACAGATAACTGTGCTGTTTTTATATTTTGGTAGAATTAGAAACCAGTCATTGATAATGAATTTGTGAAATGAGTTATGTTATGTTTCTATACTAAAATGTAGTACTTCTTCTAGATGAAGAAATGTGTTTTGGTATAGTGCAAGGGATAGTGTTGTTTGTCGAGAATCACACAGTGAGTATGTGTGCATTTGGGAACCACTGTGAGAGAAGCATTTGGTAACATCGTGTATTTGCTGAAAGATAACTGTTTTAACCTGTCATGTTGTGAAGTTTTAGTAGCATTAGAAGACAGTTATGGCTTATGCTTTGATTAAATGAGTCAGGCTTTGACAGAAAAGTGCAGTCCTGAAATATGTAGATTGTGTGCAGTTCCCTCACCACTTGCACTGTAGTCAATGAGTTTTGGTAAACTCCTAGGGATTGTGGTGCTTGTCTAGAATCACACTGTGAGTTAGTGTGTATTTGGGATCTCTGTGAGAGAAGCATTTGGTAACATCATGTATTTGCTGACAGATAACTGTTTTAAAACCTGTCATGTTGTGAAGTTTTAGTAGCATTAGAATCCAGTCTTTGCTTATGCGTTGATTAAATGAGTCATGCTTTGACACTGATGTGCTGTACTTAAATATGTAGATTGTGTGCAGTACCATTAACTCTTCTAGACTAGTGAATGAGTTTTGGTAAACTCCTAGGACAGTGTTGCTTGTCTAAAATCACACTGTGAGTCTGTGTGCATTTGGGTAAGGATTGTGAGAGAAGCATTTGGTAACATCGTGTATTTGCTGACAGATAACTGTTTTAAAACCGGTCATGTTGTCAAGTTTTAGTAGCATTAGAAGCCAGTCTTTGCTTATGCTTTGACTAAATGAGTCAGGCTTTGACACAAAAGTGCAGTCCTGAAATATGAAGATTGTGTGCAGTTCCCTTACCACTTCCACAGTAGTGAATGATTTTTGGTAAACTCCTAGGTATAGTGGTTGTTGTCAAGAATCACACTGTGAGTCTGTGTGCATTTGGGAACCACTGTGAGAGAAGCATTTGGTAACATCGTGTATTATTTAGCAGATAACCCTTTTAAAACCTGTCATGTTGTCAAGTTTTAGTAGCATTAGAAGCTAGTCTTGCTTATGCATTGATAAAATGAGTCAGGGTTTGACACTAAGGTGCAGTACCATGTACTATTCTCTTCACTGTGGCAGAACTGAAAATTTAAAAGTTTTACCCAAGCACTGTCCTAGAAGTAGTCTGATGATTTAGTCAGTTTCTAAGTACCAAATAGACTGCTTCAAATGTCTATGCAGTATGCATGTAGTGTTCTAACATACTATACACTTGTCTTTTACACCTTCAATTCCCTAGTCAGTATCCATACACTTCCAGGAAACACCCTGTCACTCCCTTTGCAGTCCTCTAGTGACCCATTCAACACCATGTACTAATCCATTCACTGTGCCAAAACCCAAACGCTTATAAATTCACCAAGATACTCTCTTTCCAGTACTCTAATGATTCAGTCACTGCCTAAGTATTCATGCACTGAGCCAGGCCTTAGCACATGGACTTCTTCAAACCCCTATCCACTATGCATGCAGTCCTCTAACCACCTACACACTTGTCTTTCACACCTTCAATTCCCTAGTCAGTATCCATACACTACCAGCAAACACCCTGTCACTCCCCTTGCACTCCTCTAGTGACCTTATTAAGCATCATGTACTAATCCATTCACTGCGCAAAAACCCAAACCCTAATAAATTCACCCAGGCACTCTCCTTGCAGTACTCTAATCATTCAGTCAGTACCCAAGTACTCAACCAGTGACCCAGGCCTTAGCATATGGACTGCTTCAAACCCCTATCCACTATGTATGCAGTCCTCTAACCACCTACACAATTGTCTTTCACACCTTCAATTCCCTAGTCAGTATCCATACACTTCCAGGAAACACCCTGTCACTCCCTTTGCAATCCTCTAGTGACCCATTCAGCATCATGTACTAATCCATTCACTGTGCGAAAACTCAAACACTTATAAATTCACCAAGATACTATCTTTGCAGTACTCTAATCATTCAGTCAGTGCCTAAGTATTCATGCACTGAGCCAGGCCTTAGCACATGGACTGCTTCAAACCCCTATCCACTATGTATGCAGTCTTCTAACCACTTAGCCACTTGTCTTTCACACTTTCAATTTCCTAGTCAGTATCCATACAGTCCAGCAAACATCTTGTCACTGCCTTTGCACTCCTCTAGTGACCCATTCAGTACCAAGTACTAATCCATTCCCTGTGCGAAAAGCCTAGCACTTATAAATTCACCTAGGCACTATCCTTGCTGTACTCTAATCTATAGTTTCTTAGTCAGTATTTATATAAAATGTGTTTGTACACTAATGGAATAGTATAATTTTGAAAGTTATTAATATACATTTATTTGTGATTCTTTTTTACAGATACAGAACAGGAGTGTTTCTCATCTGTTTGCACTCTTCTCGTGGAAGATTGTTTGGATGAAGGGTCCTTAGGTGTTTCATCATACTTGCTGTGCCGCATGAGTATTTTTTGTTAGGATCCCCTCGTAACAGAACTCTTTTGAAAATCTTGTGCATGAGAAAGGTGGCATTGGTCTTTGTTTGCCCCTCGAGAAAAGTAGAAAATTTCCACATCACTGAAGGAAAACGTTGTGGGCGTGGTGCATCCTCCAAAAATTAATCTTTAGATTTGGTGAATATTTTAAAGCGACATCATTTACAGTTTTTGTAAGTTAAAGTTAAAAAATGTTGTTAGCTGTGTGCATTTTATATATCTGTGATTTGTATTTTGAGAATGGTATGTTGTTTTTTTTTAACAATCTTTGAGATAGTGTTTTTTTTGCCCGCTGTTAAGTGATGAGTACGATTGAAATCACTATTTTTAGTGAAATTTAATATATTCTGAGAACAGCAAAAAAATTACTTTGTGGAAATTATGCTGTGTTGTAAAAAATTACATATTATAATTTTTTTTCCCTTTTCTTTCACAGATCCAAATTTTAAATGAATTTATATTTGAATGAAAAACAGAAAAAAATGTATACCATTTTTTATTCCTATTACTGTGAAGGTAAGTTTAACTAAGTTTCAATATGCAGAATGAAGAGGTCTGCAAGAAGCTACAAAGTTGAAAACACGTTTCTAAAAACACTCTGTTTATGTAGTTTTGAAATCTGACCATAATCAGATATCATGTGACCTGCAAAAAAAGAGATTTGAGGGGTTCATAATATTTCCCATTTTAGCTATTGAAGGACCGCAATCATTTCAATCATTCTTCTTTGAACATCTTTGCAGACAAAACTCTGTGCTTACCTTCTATCATTCGCAAGGAAATTTAAAAACGGAATATGTCACTTTTCTTAACATAGTTATTGTACAAGATACTCTTTCATATTTACAAAGAGAGGAAAAGGCACTCTGTGCACTTTTAATACTCCATGTAAATATAACCTCATCATGCACACCACTTTGTGTTCAAAGGGTGTTCTATAAGTGTTGTTGTGCATGATTGCACTTAATACTCATAGAACAAGACACATGTCTAAATTTATCAGAAATCATAAATCTCGATATGTGTATGAATGCTGCACCATTCTAAAATTGGTGTAGGAAAGCACAACAAGGAGAATTGTTTTAATTTCTCCACATTTTTATATCTTCAATGCATGTGGAAATGTTCAGCATACATTGAAGGAGAAAAATGCATTTTCTCATTGTTTTTGTGCAGGAAGGTATGTCTTCCTGTAGAAAAACAAACAGCACATGACACAGATATCCTTGCACTATGGTGCAAGGGTGCCTGTGTCACCTCATGGCTGCAGTTTAGGCAGCCGTGCAGAGAAAAGCATAGATTTGCAACATATTTATGTACATATGTTGCATCCCTGTGCTTCGGAAGTACTACAGCAATACTGCAGTTAAAGAGGTTACACAGTGATGCTGCAGCACTTCCTCATACTTCTGCACTTATACATTCACCATACGCTACTAATGCATTCATTCAGTCAATTACGTACTACACATACATTCATCGAAACTAACACTAACAAAGAAATTTAGCTCTTTTTTTAAACCAGGAAAGTTAGTTCTTACAAGAACTTTTTTTTTCTTCTTTCTTCTTTTATAATTTTTTTGGGGTTTTCTGAACAATTTTTAAATTTTGGGGGTTTTTCTGCAAAAAAAACCCGAAAAAAACAGGAGAAACCAAACAATGAACTTCAGAGAACAATAAAAAAAAATTGAAATTGAGGACGGATGTCCAAGGTTTGGGCTGATGGATGCACTCTTGATGTGCTCGGCTGCGATGAGGTGGATGGCGCAGGAGCAGGAGTGTTTCTCATCCGTCGGCACTCTTCTTGTGCAAGCTTGTTCGGATGAAGGGTCCTCATGTGCTTCATCATACTTGCCGTGCCACAAGAGAATTTCTTGTTAGGATCCCCTCGCGACAGGACTCTTTTGCAAATCTTGCACGTGACCAAGGTGGCATTGGTCTTGTTCTACCCCTCGGGAAAAGTAAAACATTTCCACACCACTGAAGAAAAACGTTTTTTGGGTGGTGCCTCCGGCAGAAATTCATCCTCCGAAGTATGAGGTGATGCAGGTGATGCCTGCTGCCCTGAAGCCATTTTTGGTTGAAAAAAGTTAGAGCTAAGTGTAAACTTAGTCTAAAAAATCTTCTTCTCTCCAAAGAGATGGTGCTCTAAAGAAGGTCAAAGAAGAATGATTGAAATGGGTGGGGTCTTTCAATAGTTAGAAGAGGAAGTTTAATGAACCAATCAAATCTCTTTTTTGTCATGTCACATGGGATCTGCGCACCCTGCGCTTACGCAGCACGCAACCAGCGCGCATCCGCGAAATTTAATAAATTTTTTTATAGGATTAGATGTAAACATATTTTAGTTTTAAGACTAGTTTAGAGTTTGTCTTCAATTAATATTCACATGAAATACATGCATATGTTTTTTTAAATGTTAAATACTTCGCGGGATCCGCGCACCTACCGCGTCATAGACGCAGATGACGCATCGCGGAAGCGCGTGAACGTCGCGTTGCGTACATCGAATGTGTCGCATATAGGCTGGGAGTCGCGTACCGGTCGCATTGCGATCGCGCACTAAACACGTACCCGACGCATACCATGCGCGGATGCTATCGCGTAGGGATCGAGAACGGTGCGCATAGGGAGCGCGGATCCAAAAACATTGAAAAAATATATAAAATACAGTTTTAAACATATAGTTAAAAAATATTTTGAAAAATTAAAAAAAATATGTTTGAAAAAACCCATTAAGTTCAAATAATATTAATTTTTAAAAGAATTAATTGAAAAAATAAGTTTAAAAAATGGTGATAAAAAAGTATTTAAAAAAAGATAATTAATGAAATTGACACACTGATTTTGAATAATATAGAAATCCAATCAAAATCATTAAACATGATATCTTCAGAGATAAGTTATAGATAGGAATTAGCATTTAAAAAACCTTTGAAATTCACTGAAAAAAACATAGGTTTCATGCAAGTTATAGTTAGGAATTGGCATTTAAAAAACCTTTGAAATTCACTGAAAAAACTAAAGGTTTCAGGGGTGTTATAGTTAGGAATTGGCATTTAAAAAACCTTAGAAATTCACTAAAAAAAACGGGTGTTATAGTTAGCTGGACATTTCCCTCGTACAAAACCCTAGAAATTCCCCTGTTATAGTTAGTTCAGCTAACTATAACTCGCGCGCTCGCAATGCACTGCTGATGACGTCACAAATTACATCACTCATGACATGGTCAGTGACATCACTGATGACATCACTGATGACATCTCAAATGACATCACTGATGACTCAAAATTTCAGACGGCCATTTTGAAAACCATAGATACTCCAATACCAATAACTACATACCCACTCATTGACTCTTAGGTCTACATACACCTCCACTCACTCACCTGTACAGTCACTGATACTTACAGTCACTCCGTACAAGACTATCATATGCATTTATAAACCTATATAGACACTCACACATCGCAAATCATCTATTGAGGTACTGACACACCTAGTCAGTTGTGCAAATAATTAAACACAGTCCAATTTACTCACCTATACAGTTAAACACACTCAAGTTCACTTACTCATAAAAATACTAACAAATTCTGACACTCTTATACAATTACTAATACAAGCACACACTCATCCACACAGGCACTCCCTCAATCACACACTCTCACATATAGATAGTTATATACTCTTACACACATATACACTGCGTTTCACATATGTAGTTACTGACACATGTACAACTGAGATATACATTCAATCACTAACAGTCTGTCAGTTGGTGGGTAAGTGGCTGCATGGTTTGGTGAGTAGCTTCACGAGTAGCTGTATGGGTATTGATTGGTTTTCTGAGTACCTGTATCAGTGAATGAGTGTCTATGAGGGTGGGCAAGAGGGTTTGTGACTCCCTGCATGGATGAGTGAGTGGGTGAATCACTGGCTGTATGGGTTCATGAGTATGTCTGAGAAGGCTGTATGGGTGAGTAGGCATGCGTATGGCTGTGTCGGTGAGTAAATGGATGTGTCAGTGGTATATGGGCGAGTAACTGCATATGTGAAAGGTAGTATAGGTGAGTGTTGGAGTATATAAGTGACTGTATGTGTGAGCTAGTGATTGTGAGAGTGGCTATATGGGTGAGTGTGTACTTGTGTCAGTGACTGTATAGGTGAGTAAGTATGTGTTAGTATCTGTATGAATAAGTGAGTTGCTGTGGGTATAACTGTATAGGTGAGTAAGTGGCTATGTGATTGACCCTATGGGTGAGTAAGTAGGTGTGTGAGTAGCTGTATGATTGTCTGACAGTGCGTGTGTGTGACTGTATTAGTGAGGGAGTGAGTGTATGAGTGGCTGTATGGGTGAGTGAATAGATGTGTGTATACACCTCTGAATCAGTAAGTGGGTATGTAAGTACTGGTATGGGTGTGTCAATGGTTTTGAGAATGGTAGTGTGAAAATGGAGTGGGTGTATGAAAGGTTATATGGGGTGTGAGTGGTACATCAGAGATTCTGTAGATGATGTCATCAGTGATGTCATTTGAGATGCCATCAGTGATGTCATGAGTGACATCACTGACCATGTCATGAGTGATGTATTATGTGAGGTCATAAGCAGTGCATTGAAATATCAGCCTAACTATAACGTCCCTGTAATCTTTGGTTTTCTTCAGAGAATATCTAAGGTTTTTTTAATCCTATTTCCTAACTATAACAGCTTTGTAACGTAATGTATATATCCACAGTCACAGTAGGCTGCTTCTCTTCAGTGAATTTCTAACGTGTTTTAAATGCTTATTCCTAACTATAACTTATCTGTGACCTTTGATTCTTTTCAGTGAATTTCCATTGCTTTTCAAGTAGAAATGGTCTTTGCAGAATGGTGTAGAAAGGGGGACGGGGCCTCTGACCAGCTCTCAGAAATACCGCAGAGTAGGACTTATAGAAAGTACCAGGAGGGCTTCTTGGTCCCCAAGGTCCTTTCGCATCCAAAACAACTTTATTTCCCAACCAGCAGTATGCCAGGAGACATGTTTGCAGAGTGGTGCAAAAAGGGTGTTGTGGCCTCCAAAACCTCTCAGCAAACATACTGTGTGGGACATACTGGCGGTAACAAGAGGAATACTTGGCCCCCAAATACCCTCAATAGCCAAGAAGACTTCCTCCTCCAACTAGTACTATGTCAAGAGGCCCGTTTGCAGAGTGATAGAGAAAGGATGTCCTTGATGATTGCACAGGTAGTGCCAGTATGATTGTATGAGTGCCATTGCCAAGGACAGACTGTGAATACCTGGTGTTGTAAAACAAAGTGTAAAACACATACATAGACATATTTTACATAACGTTTCAGTGTAGCTATTTAGTAAGATACTAATTTAACTTTTCTGTTTGCATTCATAAGTCAAAACAACTAATTCAAAAGTGCCTTTTTCTTCTTTACAGCAACACCAGAGGTCGCAATGACATCAGTAGTCACGAATACTAATAACAAAGTGAAAAACAGATATATAGACATATTTTACACAAAGTTTGAGTCTATCTGTTTAGTAACATATTGGTTTAAATGTATTTTAACAACACATTTATAAAAAAGAACAGTTTAAAATAATAACTCAACAGCTGAACTTACAAATAGAACATAGCTACCAAACACCCATCAAACTACCCATTGCCACCCAAACTCATGGAGAATTAAAAATGGTTGCCAAACTAGTGCAATGCACAATCTTAAATTATCACATGACCGTGAAAGTAAGGAATATCATTGGATAATATACTGTTCAGTAAAATGAATAGGTAATATGCTCCTACTCCTTCTTGAATCTTCTTTTCCAGAAGTTTATTGTGAACAGGTGGTAGATTTTGTCTGGAGGCTTTTTTTGGACTCATGTGGGACAACATTCATGATATATCATCTTAAAACTTATCATAGAAAACATCTACAACTGCTGATTAAGCAGAAGAAAGCTGGAGGACCATCTACATCGGTGGCAGCAGCAACAATTACCAGCTAGAAAGTCCCTTCAGAGGTACAGACTACCACAATAGATATGGCTCCAGAGTTTTCAAGAATGACCACGTATTGCATGGCCTGTAGTGTTGTTACAACAGCTGGTGAACAGCGCGTTACAGCTATTCACAATGCTGCCAAAAATCATACATGGTATTTCCCCCCCTCTTATATTTGTTCACATTTGATAAGAGGAGTTCATAGTGAGCAGCAAGAAGGCAACGCAAAGCTGAAAGACCCTCAACTTCAATGGCAGCACAACAACATCGAAGCATAGTCCATTCAAAAGTCCAATCACAACTTCAAGATTTGGCTCCACAGTTTTCCCCGATGGCATCATACTGCATGGATTGTGGAGTTGTAGTGAGTGCTGGAGCGCAGTCCATAACAGCCCTACGGATGCTGGAAAGAATAATAAATATTTATTTTTATTTTTATTTTTGGCTCTTCATAGTTTTTCTACATTAGCAGGTATTTTATTATCTTACAAAATGGGTATCTAATATCTATGTGTTCATTTTATTAACTTCCAATTTATTTTAACACTACTTATATATAACTTGCCATATAGACAAGTCAAACTGTGCCTCTACAAATAAATACACAGGTAAATTTGTGCAAGTTATTATAATTTACGTTTTCACTTTTTAAATATAAGTCAACAGTCTGTGTTTAAATCTTCCAGTAAGTTCATCAACATCATATACAAACATACTCTGTTTTTTTACAGAACACTATGTTAAATTTTGTAATTTCTTTTTATAACTATCAACTATAATGTAGGTGTGTTGTTATGCAAGTCCTCCTCTTAACAACTCTTCATTTTCCCTAGAATCCTGCTCAGGACCAAAGAAACAAAACTGCATATCACCAAAAAACCTTTTCTACGTCTGTCACACTACCATGTACAAGTGTTATATTTAGGTCTAGTAAACTTAAAGCAGGAGTTTTCACATAATGCAGCCTCCTACCTAAAGTTCACATTGTTGAGTGGTATAGCTTAATTTGTGTTTTAAACTTTGCCTTGGATAGATACGTAGGAATTTTTGTAATATATCAATGGATTGCTGTCTAATACTAGAAATGCTACTACAATTCCATTTGTATACAGTACTCTAACTACGCCTTCCTTGTACCTTTTCTGCAATAACTTCTACATTTCTAGGTACCATCACCCCTTTTGCTATAGGACTACAATTCTTCATTTTATAACATCGTCCTCTTTAATCAATAGCATGAACTAATTTGTTATCCTTGATATAGCTTTCATCATTAAAGAAAGCCTTTGTACAAGAGGCATGTATTCATTGTCCTCTAAAAACTGTACAACAGTTACTTCTATTCACTAATCTTTTCCTATGGTTTTGTCTCCTCATGCAAAACACTATTTTTGTCAAGAGTCTTCATTCTATTTAGAATCAAAATGAAAAGCTTCCTCTTCAAAGCAAAAGCCTAATAAACAAACTCTCTCAATTGTTCTTTCTGTTTCACTGCATCTCTCCTTCTTCTACACTTTTTTAAATTTAACACTAAATTTACAAGGCTGTAACTATGCAATCATTATAACATTTGCACAGAAACTATGCAGCCATCTAAACACCCACTTTCAACCTATGTAGTCATTGAAATACTGAGGCACACACGTGTACTAATGAAACACTCAGGCTCAACTTATGCACTCATTTAATTACGTCGGGCCCGATTCACAAAAGTAATCTGAGACAAAATGCTAAATGTATGACTTTCGGTACTAGTAAAGTTAGGAATCCTAACTTTACTACTACTAAGTGCCTTTTGTGAATACCGAAAGTCGTAAAGTTAGGATTTTGTCTCAGTTTAGTAGTAGTAAAGTTAGGAAACCTAACTTTACTACTACTAAATGCCTTTTGTGAATACCGAAAGTCGTAAAGTTAGGGTTTTGTCTCAGATTACTTTTGCGAATCGGGCCCGTAGAGAGTACATTGTAGTAAACCTATCACCCATACTGTCTAAAGTCTACATATTCCTCAGTAAAACCTGTAAATACATGGGTTAGTGGTTGAATACATCAATGCTCCCTGGATTATTAAATTAATGCATAGGTAGTGCCAAGGTGATTCCCTGAGGATTCAGGTAGTGCCTAGATGATTCCCTGACTATGTCATAACTCCATTGGTCATTCCAAATCTGCATACTTACTGCCTGCGTGTTTGCATGAGTATACCACTAGTATCTGGGTGTTTGGATGAGTACATGAGTAGAGCCTGAATGATTCGACAAATGCATGACTAATGCGTCAATAATTCAATACATGCATAGATACTGGTAAGCTGATTAAATGATTGCAGCTCTAGTGCCTGGATGATTGCAAGAGTGAATACATAGTATAATAGGTGACTTATGCAGTGCATGGATAGTGCATACATGATTGTTTAAGCCCATGCATAGCACCTAGTCTGTTGAATGAGTGGATGAATAGTGTTTCAGCGATTGGATGCAGCACATGTCTTTTTTGGTTGACTAAACAGGTGGTGCTGGGATGCTTACATAACTAGATGAGCAGTACCCAGAAAATTGAATACGTGAATCAGTAGTGCATGACTAGTGTCTGAGTGACTGCTTGATTCCATTGTCTAAAGCTTGAGGGATTGGATGAAAGTAAGTATACTGCTGAGGTGATTGTATTAGTGCAAGACTATTGGCTCGGTAATTAAATAACTGCCTAGGTACTGGATGGGTGATAGGTTTACTACGATGGTATTCTCTATGTAATTACATGAGTGCATGAATAGAGCCTGAGTGTTTCATCAGTGCACGCGTTTTGTCTCAGTATTTCAATAACTGCATGGGTTGTAAGTAGGTGTTTAGATGGCTGCATATGTTCGACACAAATGTTAGAATGATTTGTTAGTTACAGCCTTGGTAAGTGCATAAGTCAATAGATAGTAGGTAGGTGATCAGATGAATGTATACGTAGTGCCTGTATACTTCAATAACTACATAATTTCTGCCTGCCTAATTGCAAGAATACATGTATAGTTTCTGGATAATTGAATAACTCCATGGATAGTGAATCACTGATTTGATGACTGCCTGAGTAGTGGCTGGGTGATTCCATGAGTGCCTGAATACTACCTGACTGACTGAGAAAGTACCTTCATTCCTGTTAGATACATTACAGTTGTCACTATAACTCTGAATCATTTGTTATCGCCTTCTATTAGTATCAAACTACTTGTTTTTACTGTAAACGTGCTTTTCTTCTGAGCTATGTGTGGGTGAAATCTAGGTATCACACTTGATGTATAATTGCATACTGGCCCTCTAGAAACATACATTGCATTGTTAATGAGCGTGCACATGCATCAGTAAGTTTCTAAAATGGAAAACAACATTTTGAATGTTTTCAAAGCACAAAACCTTTTGCAAATGCATACCTACATAATTTCTCAAATATTTATTCTGCTTCTAAACCATATATTTAGCATATCTCAAACAAAAGTTACACTCGAAATGAAGCTAGCACAATAACTCTCTAGGCGTTCTGCACAATTAATCCTTCTCATTTTTAATCAAACTATGTTTTAAAAAAAAACCACTACCCTCACCATATGCATGACATTTTCATCAGCCTTACTGAACATAGATCACCATGTAAACATATATGTAGTCAGGAGTGCTGACTGCTAAAACGCCGATTCCTGCTACTGAAGGGTGCCGCTTACCTGTGTCCTTGACGTTCCGTGGAGGGTCCTGCTTCTCTGCTGTGTTCCGCGCCTCTCTCCCGCCGTCGCACACCATCGCGACCGCTGTGTGGGGAGGAGCGCCAGAGGGGACTACAATACCCAGGGTCCCCAGCGTGGCAAAACTGGAAACGGAGCTGTTTGCGCGCCCGGAGGCGCTATATAATTGAACCTGCTCTCGGCAGAGCGGGGGCTGAGTGCTGACTGCTAAAACGCCGATTCCTGCTACTGAAGGGTGCCGCTTACCTGTGTCCTTGACGTTCCGTGGAGGGTCCTGCTTCTCTGCTGTGTTCCGCGCCTCTCTCCCGCCGTCGCACACCATCGCGACCGCTGTGTGGGGAGGAGCGCCAGAGGGGACTACAATACCCAGGGTCCCCAGCGTGGCAAAACCGGAAACGGAGCTGTTTGCGCGCCCGGAGGCGCTATATACTTGAACCTGCCCCCCGCGTCGCGGGACCGCGCGCGGGCTAAGCCCGGGCAAAGGGCGGGCCCTCTGTGGCCCTCAGGGGACCGAGGGAGACGGGACGGGCAATCCCCCTAACAACTTGCATCCGGGTGTCATCGCTGTAAGGTGATATCATTGTGACACTTAAATGCCATTTGGCAGACTTGTGTGCCTTGTAAACTCGGACCTGTATTATCCCGGCACCTGTATTCTATTGTATCTCTAAATAGCTGATTACCTTGTTTAAAATGACTAAGTCTAGAAAGACTACTATGGCGACTAGATCAACTACGAGAAATAAGTCCGTGCCAGTAACACCACTACCATCCCTTACAGCCATAGACCTAATGTTGCAAAAAACCATTGGAGTGGTTGCTGATGCAATCCAAAACACGGAGAGACGCCTCTCACTTACTCCTAACCTGTGTTTTCCCAACCTGTCTATGCACACTTCAGTGCAGAATAACACTGTGGAGTCTATTATCAGTGTAGAGGATTCGTTATTACTGCAGTCCTTCTCGGGATTGCCTAATGGTAATAGCTGCAGAAGAAACACGTCACCAGTTCCTCTCATTTTACCGACTAGTACTAAAGGCAGTCCCCAATCTGCTTCTACTGGTGGGGTTACTTCATGTTCATTACATCTAGGAAACACGTCATTGACTCCCCCAGGGGTTGTACTTGCAGAAAGCTCCCTTTTAACTAACACCATAGATGCAGATAAATCTCCTTTTCCAAAACTAAAGAGACTGCGCTATGGAAGGAAAAAAACAAAACCAAAATCGATTATGACGAAGACATACAAACCCATAGGCAAACACAAATCTTCAGCTAAAGATGTATGGTTAAATTTTAGATTGGCTAAACCAACAACCAGTACTTCTAATTTAATTACAACAGCTGCAGAGCAAGCAGTAATATTGCCTATTGAAAATTCGTCTAAGAATAGCAAAGTTGCTATAAATGAGACAACACAGACTGATGAGGTGTGTATAATTGATAAATCATATTTGTTGAGATTGGAACAGATGATCAAATCCTTATTCCAGCCTATAAATGAGAAAATATCTAGTATAGAACAAACCTTAATGAATTTTGATAAATTTCAACCTAAGGATTTTAGTAATTTGCCTAAATGTACTAATACCCTCACTCAGACAGACAATCTAGATATCATGGGTCATAGCTTAAAATCCTCCATGCTACTGAATGCTAAAGACCAGATTAATCCTAATCAACATACAAGTACATATAATAATGCTTTAATCTCTCCGGCTATGCCTACTATTATGACGGGACCCTCATCCGGTAGTGATGAGAGTGAATGGGCCACGGAAGGTATATCTTCCATACCGCCTGATGTTCAGGTTGAGTCTGTTAGGCCTACCCCTACAGTACCATCAACTCATAATACACGACTAGCGCAAAAGTACACGCAGCCCCAACAAAACAAGAAACCCATTCACATCAATCTCCCTCCCGAATCCCAATTTTACACCATAGTGTTGATAGGTGTACCGCAATTAGAAATGGGTAAGACGGAGAGATATGGTGATTTGAAAAACAAAGTTAGCCATTGGTTAACCAGCCATAGGCCGCTCCCTCGTCATATTAATGGTAAGATCACAAACGTTAGGAGGGTTGATTGGGTGGGCCATAGATTTAAATCAACTGAGGGTGATTGTATTGTTGTTACTTTTGATGACAATCGAGCGGTAAGGCATATCACCAGTTGGAAGGACAATCTGATCCACAGCTTAATTCGCACCAAGGATTTAAGCTATTTCTATCCATCAAGAAATCATAGTAATTTATATCCCACTATTGAGGATGAGGCAAACTACACTATGCATAATTTGAACTATAACGGTGCAACCCTGAGGAATAAGGAACCCTATACTATAAAGGATCGAAGTCATTTTAGAAGTGATATATTAGGTATGTCCAGTAAAGCTAATTTCTCAACATTTCATCCTGAGAGTTGGGAGGACATAAATGGATTATATAATAATCATAATCCTCCCCGATCAACATATCCTAACATTCAATATAATGTCCCGACCTCAAATAGGTTCAACGCCCTCCATGAGTGTAACGGTTTGGAGGGGGTTGATTGACTGTACGATTTAACAGCCACATCTACGTCTATCGATTTTAAACCTAGTAACCTTGTCAATGACGAGAACCTTTCCCCCTCTTTTACTGAGTTAGATAGAAATGACCCTACAGAAACAGTCACAGATCTATTTTTAGCTAGTTCCGAACTTGATGGCTTTGAGCATATTAGTACAATGCATTATCAGTTAGAAGCTTTTAATATCCATCCAACCCATATAGACTTAGAACCCATTGCAGCAGATACTGCGGGAGCTATTAATGGTGAACAACCTGATCGATCATTAGTTCCCGATGTCATCGAGGCTGTATCCGATATAGAGAATGTTGCTGTGGGTAATATGAATTTAGTCTCTTGGAACGTAGCAGGCCTGGCTGATAAAATAAGTGATCCATCCTGGCTCGCCTTTGTTAAAAAATTTGCAATTATATGCCTCCAAGAGACATGGATGGAAGGAAACAATGCCTTCATTGAAGGATATCAAAGCTTCCTTAGGCCAGCAGCCCCCTCAGCTAGTGGCAGAGCAAAGGGGGGTCTTGCTATTTTTATTAATTTGGCTCTTTTGTGCGATATAACCAGCCTTAAAACTGTAAACTGTAATATTCAATTGCTTGTACTGAAGCGAGGTAAACATGCTCTAACTTTAGTTAATTTTTATAATGCTATAATTAACGAAGGGGAGTGTAATATACTATCATTGAATGAACTGTTGAAAGAAGGACCTGGTACATTGCCGTGTAACGTTTTAATTGTAGGAGATTTTAATGTACATCCCTGCGGTAACCCCCAAGACACCCCTATGGGTGTCCTGGGGTGTAACAGCATGGACGGATTCCACTTTCGTCACACTAGGCATGGGTCATATTTAAATGACTTGCTAAATGAAAACAACTTGCTTGTAGCTATGTCACTGGTCCCTGAGACCAAAGTCTACGATGTTCCGACATTCAAAGGCTCTGGTCCTGGGTCATTCATAGATCACATATTATTATCTGCCGACCTTGTCAATCAGGCTTCTAATTTTACGATTCAAATAAACATCCACAGTGATCATAACCCCCTTTCCATTAAATTGAGTGGGGGTGTATTCGAACAGCGAAAGCACTGTGAAGATGTGGGCATATTAAAATGCATTAATGGAAAACGTCGCTTGAAATGGCATCTGGTAAATCAAGAACATTTCTATAAAGAAATTAACAAAACATGTGGCAGGGATCTAATGGATTGTGTATCAACTTGTATGCCCCCAGAGCAAATTCTAGCCATCTTTGAAGGTATAGTGACAACAGTAGGGTCTTTGTTATCAGTTTCAGTGAAGGGGCAGGTTAAAAACAATCCTAAATGGTTTGATAATGCATGTTCCTCGGCAAGTAAAAACTTAAGAAAGGCGTTAAAAAATAAACCCAGAGACCCAGGTAATATTAAAAATCTCCGTTTGATATATAAAAAAACTCTTGTAAAACGGAAAAAGGAAATAAAAGCCTATACCTGGGAGTCTTTACTTGATCCCTCAGTCCTGGGTAACAGTAGTAAATTCTGGGAAATTGTAAACAAACCTTTGTTCGACAACCCGAGTGATACTGCACTAGGTACAAACATTCCAGAGAAGGATTGGGTTACTCATTTTAGTGCAATTTTTAAAAGTGATGATCAACAGACAGTATATGATCTTTTAATACCAAAGGAGAACTTTTTATGTTTCTCAGACAATGAATTAGAAAAGGCTATCCAAGGTTTAACTGGAAATAAGGCTCCAGGTCCAGATGGCTTGCCACCGGATCTTTTTAAATCTCGTATCTCGGTATGGGCACCTGTCCTCACAAAGGTGATAAATGCAGCTGTAATCTCTGGATGCCCAAAGTCTTGGGGACAATCAACCATTGTCCCTGTGTTCAAGAAGGGCGACCGTAGTAGTCCACTATGCTACAGGCCAATATCGCTAATTAATTCTGTAGCTAAAGTGGTAGGTGGCGTAATCTTGAATAGGCTAACAACATGGGCGTCAGAGAACAAAGTCATATCCTCTATACAATATGGTTTCAGACCTGGTCATTCCACAATAACTCAATGCCTGAATTTATACCTGATCGTAGGCAAATACACTCTGGCCCGGCAGGGAACCATTCACATGGCTTTTATGGACCTATCGTCCGCCTTTGATTGTGTTGATAGGGGTAAATTGTGGGACATCATGTCAAAGATGGGCGTTGAGCAGAATCTAATTTATGTTTTGGCTGACTTGCATTCAGATACTAGAGCTAATGTCCGTTACACTCAAGATCTGAAAGTAACAAGTGACATTAGAATTAACCGGGGAGTCCGTCAAGGGTGTATCCTAGCACCATTTTTGTTCAACTTATATATTAATGAGCTAGAGGATTACCTGATAAAAACAGGAGCTGATTACCCCTACGTCGGCCGAAAAGGCGTCCCGGTTCTGCTATACGCGGACGACGGCGTCCTTATCTCCAGGACGGCAAACGGCCTTCAGCTACTTTTAAACTCATTTCATGATTTCATGAGTTCTCGAGACTTGAGTATTAATAACTCAAAGTCATATGTCATGAAAATAGGCCAAGGGTCGCGAAAGCCTAATTTGTTTTCCATAAATGGGGAAAAAATTCCAAACTCTAAAACCTTCTCATACCTTGGGGTTCTACTTGATAACCAATTAACCTGGGGCCCAGCTGTTGTAAAAAAGAAGGGCGAGGTAACACGCACCAATGCAGCCATACTCGGGTTTGCTAGAAAAATGGGTAACAGCCCGGTGGCTGCTTTACTTAAACTTTATCAAGCTAAGAGCGTCGCCATTGCCTGTTATGGCAGCGAGCTCTGGGGCTACAATCAAACGCAAGCCCTGGAGATTGCAGAAAATAATTTTTTAAAGAAGGTTTTGAGGCTGCCAAGGGGAACTGGAAACTTCTCGGTGCATGAGGAGCTAGGTGTACCCTTTCTCAGTGATAGATTAGCAGCAAGCCCCCTGTTATGCTGGCTGACCTCCTGGCTAAACAAAGATATACCCCTCACACATGATATATTAAAAGAAGCCTTAACTTGGGACGGCAGGTTCAAGGTTCCATGGTTGAGGTATATAAATGACCGCCTCACGGAGCTGGGACGGCCTGACTTGTTCTCAGCCCCAGAGATTATAACTAGAGCTGATGTTACCTTTGTGAAAAAATCATTTTTGTCCATTAGGTATTTCGCCCGGGAGGAGGGCGAATTGCTGAAAGCTAGCGTTAGGAAACATGCTTTACTACAAACAAGCCTATGCATGGAACCGTATCTATCTTGGCCTATGTCTGGCTTTGAACGCTATTTATTGACAAGATTCCGCTTTGATTTGTTTCACCTTTTGTTGGCAACTCCGAAAGGGGCACACCGAGGTCAAGTGCTTCCTGCTTGCGGCTGCGACGGGAAGTCTCCGCAAGACTTGGTGCACTTTCTATTTATTTGTCCTTATTACACAGTACCGCGGAGGTTATATTTAAAGCCTTGTTTAAAAAAGTTGAATTTCACACAGATTAAACCAGCTCTTTATTACCTTCAACTCCTATATAGCGACTGCACTTTATATATATGCAGCTTCTTGAAACTAGCCATTATTTTCAGGAAAAGTATGGAGGGATAATTAGGCTGCTTTTAACATTGTACTTCTCCTTTATTTTTAACTTTGCATACTTATTTATATTTTTAACTTGTTCAATTTGTCTGCTGCTCTGGTTTCATAATAATTTTGTAATTTATCTTGTCTCATAACTTTGCTGTCCAAAAACGGAACTGGATGATCTGTCTTTTTCATCGTTTATCTGTGAAATCTTGCTCATGATTGTATGTTGGTGATATGAATTTTTTTAATTGTTTATCTGTGAAATTTTGTTTATGATTGTATATTTGTGACATGAACTTTTATGATTGTTAAGATTACAATCGAATAAAGATATTTGAATTGAATTGAACAGTAGTGCATGACTAGTGTCTGAGTGACTGCTTGATTCCATTGTCTAAAGCTTGAGGGATTGGATGAAAGTAAGTATACTGCTGAGGTGATTGTATTAGTGCAAGACTATTGGCTCGGTAATTAAATAACTGCCTAGGTACTGGATGGGTGATAGGTTTACTACGATGGTATTCTCTATGTAATTACATGAGTGCATGAATAGAGCCTGAGTGTTTCATCAGTGCACGCGTTTTGTCTCAGTATTTCAATAACTGCATGGGTTGTAAGTAGGTGTTTAGATGGCTGCATATGTTCGACACAAATGTTAGAATGATTTGTTAGTTACAGCCTTGGTAATTGCATAAGTCAATAGATAGTAGGTAGGTGATCAGATGAATGTATACGTAGTGCCTGTATACTTCAATAACTACATAATTTCTGCCTGCCTAATTGCAAGAATACATGTATAGTTTCTGGATAATTGAATAACTCCATGGATAGTGAATCACTGATTTGATGACTGCCTGAGTAGTGGCTGGGTGATTCCATGAGTGCCTGAATACTACCTGACTGACTGAGAAAGTACCTTCATTCCTGTTAGATACATAACAGTTGTCACTATAACTCTGAATCATTTGTTATCGCCTTCTATTAGTATCAAACTACTTGTTTTTACTGTAAACGTGCTTTTCTTCTGAGCTATGTGTGGGTGAAATCTAGGTATCACACTTGATGTATAATTGCATACTGGCCCTCTAGAAACATACATTGCATTGTTAATGAGCGTGCACATGCATCAGTAAGTTTCTAAAATGGAAAACAACATTTTGAATGTTTTCAAAGCACAAAACCTTTTGCAAATGGCATACCTACATAATTTCTCAAATATTTATTCTGCTTCTAAACCATATATTTAGCATATCTCAAACAAAAGTTACACTCGAAATGAAGCTAGCACAATAACTCTCTAGGCGTTCTGCACAATTAATCCTTCTCATTTTTAATCAAACTATGTTTTAAAAAAACCACTACCCTCACCATATGCATGACATTTTCATCAGCCTTACTGAACATAGATCACCATGTAAACATATATGCGATTTCTTAATAGATGTACACCTTCAAGTCCTCTTTTTAAAAATATATACCTCTCTACATCTTTCAGCACTTAAAAGTCCCACCGTATATATAGCTATGTGCAAGCATAAAAACTATATCTCACCATCTAAGCATATGCAAAGTGGTCATATAAGTTAAAAACCACATTGACAAACACTTCCCAATATATACCTAATAAGTATTGCTTCTTTCTAATTCATATACACACAGGCAACATGTTCTCATCTTTTATTTCTCACTATACTATTCCTATTTAATAATGTTACTAAAAGTACTACAACTTCCAGAATTCAAATATTAGATGTATCTATTCTGCACATGATGTTTAGACCTTTAAAACATTCTTAGTTCCTCATTGCAACTTTCCACAAAACTATACTGTTATTTTTCAATAAAATACACAATGTAATAAACAGGCACTAATACATTTTTCTCTTACTTCCCAAAACATTCACCACTAACCTCTTAAACACATACCCTCTAATAGTTATATTTCATCTCATATATTTGTTCTCAAAACTGTGATACTCTTTTTAATCAAACTCCCATAACATCTTCATTCCTAATGTATATTTTTAAAATAAATACAAAGTTATATACATACCACTGAATTCAGTTGGTAGATTATATTGTTGTTTTAGCTCTTTCTGCATAGTTTGGACACTGTTAAGATTTGTAAAAACTAAGCACAAGAATAATACACCACTCTCATATAAAGCAAGTCTAACATGGCAACCTCGGGGCGTGGCCAAGATGGCGGCGGAGTAGCACCCTTTTTCCAGGGGCTCCCGAGGCCGATTAACTGTATCCACCGGCAGTGTTGAGACTGTTAACTGGCTGAATTGCGGTCTCGGCATGTCCTGAGCACGAGCGGTCCCTGTGCACCAGACGGGAGGTGCGGCATCAGGTGTTGGGCGGCCATCGCGGCTCCGAGTGCCCTGCGGTGGCTGCAATGTGGAAGCAGTGCCGGGGCGACCGCTGGGGAAGGAAGGTCACAGACTCTGCACTTTCGCCAGCCGCATTCGTTTGAGGAGCCACAAGGACGCCCGGTCGACAAGAGGCTTTGGCCGGTCAATGTGACAGCAGCCCACCTTTCACGCCACAAAGACACTGTGAAGGCGCCGGGAGGTGCGGAGCAATCTGCCCGCCGCGGAGGTGCGGACTGGATAGCGGGACAGCCCCGGAGGTGAGAGCACGGCCTGGTCGACACAAGTGGACCTCTCCCCTGGGTGCGAAGCAGTTGGTCCCCCGTCGGTCAGCCAGAGCGGGTTGGGTGCAGCAAGGCCCCCGGTGGCAGTTGTCGAGGACTGGGTCCTAGACAAGGGAAAGCCCGCGCGACCAGTGAGGTGATTGCCGCGCCGGCCGCATTGCAGGACAAGGAGCTGGGAAGTGTGGAGTGCTGCCTGAAGGACCCTACAGGTGACCGGCCCATAGCAGAGGAGTGGACTGAGCTACGGGGGCGGCCCTAGCGCTTGAGATCGATCCCTCTGGCACCCATAATCTGCAGCGTAGGCCAAAGAGACGCGAGGCCCCCAGTGGCAGAGGTCGGGGACTGGGCCTTAGACAAGCGAAAGCACGCACGATCAGTGAAGGGATCGTCGCGCAGGCCGCACTGCAGCACAAGGAGCTGGGGAGTGTGGAGAGCTGCCTGGGGGGTCCTACAGGTGACCGGCCCATAGCAGAGGAGTGGGCTGAGCTACGAGGGCGGCCCTAGCACTTGGTATCGACTCTTCTTGCAACCACAACCTGCAGCACAGGCCAAAGGGACGCGAGGCCCTCCCGGGTCCGGTCCTGCTGGTGGGGCTTTGTTTAGCAGTAGCGCCCGAAGCGGTCGGGGCTAATGACCCAGGTGGGATCGTGGTGACTTGCAGAAGATAGTGAGAGGGCCTGGAGGCGGCGAGGAGAGGCTTGGTGGGACGCCCTGTGAGGAGTTGGTCCTGTAGTGCCCATCTTAACTCTCTGAAGCCTTGGACACGTGGAGTCCTCACGCCAGCTACAACGGGTGCAGTGGTATGAACAGGCCTTTGGCGGCTTCACCCGGTTGGCAGAATTTGATGCACAGACGTGGCAACAGGCCTGATCTCCTTTCCTAGCAGCCATTCAGGAGGAATGCCAGAGCAGGAGAATCATCCTCAAAAGGGTCAGTGATACCGCCCGTGTCGGATCCCTACGGCAGCTGTAGGAATACTGGTCCTTCATCCACGGGCTGCCGGCCATGGCCTCCCAACGAACCAAAAAAGAAGTCCCAGGCAAGGAAGCCTCCATTAAAGACCTCCTCCAGAAACCGGATGGGAAGAAGACTGTGGGGCCTGGAACTGACCCCACTGGGTCACATCCTGGTGATGCAACGATGGACCCAGTCACGGGACAGGCTGCCGAGCCTGTCACGAAAGAATTAATAGAGCAGCTTTTTTGTGCGCTGCGAGAAGACTTCGCTGGGCTACGGCAAGACATGGCTTCTGATATTAAACAGCTCAGAGCAGATCTCGGCGAGGTGGGAGATAGAGTGGACACCCTAGAGTGCAATAGGGACAGGCGAGAGTAAGAGCTCGCTGAACAGGCCCGGGAGCTAATCGACCTCCGATAGAGGCAGGAGGAGCTATATCTCAAGCTGGAGGATCTTGAAAACTGCTCGAGGCGCTCCAACATCCGCAGTAAAGGTGCACGACTCAAAGCAGATGGAGGCAAGCTAGAAGATTGGGTCCTCGGCCTCTTTAAGCACATGGCCCCGGAGCTGGAGACCAGATGGTCACGCTGGATCAAACGCATCGCGCTCGGGCCCAGGCCAGCCGCAGGACATTCTGACTTGCCTACACTCCTACAGGTGGAAGGAGGTTATCATGGCTGCCACATGTGACCGTCCAACAGTGGAGTTTGAGGGCCTCCAGGTGGGGTGTACCAGGATCTCTCACCCCTCACCATTCAGAGATGTAAGGAGTTGAAACCAGTCATGACCTTCCTCCGTTAGCAGGGAATACGCTACAGATGGGGGCACCCGTTACGCCTTTCCTTCGTCTGGAAGAAGGAAACACATGGGGTGCGTAACTTGCTGGAAGCGAAGGCGATTCTTGGGGGCGCACTGACAGTGGCGGATGACTCGGATGCAAAGGAAGGAGATCCTGCCTCGGGGAGGCTGCGGAGATCAGGCAGGAGAAGGGGTCCTAGGAGGGGTGCCCAGTCGAAACCTTCTGAAGAGGAGCGCCGGAAGGAACGTGAAGCTCTTCTGAGACAGACGCAGGACCGGGAGGGCTGAGATCAAGAGGCGGGAAGAATGGTCCGAACCTCATGCTTTGAGATGTCGTTCTTGGGGGGATAGCCCCATCCTCGAAGTGGTGATGATCGACCGTCGGACTCATGGACCCCTGCATCGTTGGAAAACGACTCTGAAGTTTTCCTCTGTTCTGTTCTCTTTCTTTTCCTTTTTTTCTTTTCTCTCCCTCATTCTTTTCACCTCTCTACCCACGAGAGAAATGCAGGCCTCATACGGGCGGAGGGAGCTGTTGCCATCCCACGGACAAGTAGGGTGAATCATCGACTTTGGTGGTTAGGTGTGGCGGGGAGACGGGGTGGAGGGTGCGGTCTGGGAGAGAAGGAAGGTCCTGATGCTTACATCGGGGGAAGGCTGCTTGTGTAAGTTCCTGCTCCTCCTTCTTTGAGCTGCGCTGGCCGCTTGACTCGCTGCCCTGTGTCTGCCCCTCCTTCAACACATTGGGTCCACTCTGTCAGTCTAGGGGGTCAACACGAGGTGACGCTGCGGGTGGGGGTGTTGTCGGTGTTGGGTCCCGAGGGTGAGGCGGGTGATTGGGTGCCCCGCTGCCGTTGGTTCCCTCTGCGACAGTATAGACCAGTGCACTATTGAATCCCCTCATACTCCCGCATGACACGACTTACAGTAGTCATTATGACCTTCAGTGCGCGAGATCTTAATTCGCAAGCAAAGTGGCGTGCGCTCCTTGCCTTGTTGAGAGATGCCAAGTGCGATATCTACCTACTACAGGAGAACCACCTCGTGCGGGCGGACTGGAAGCGGCTTCGATCCCATTGGTTCGACAGACAATATTTCTCATTGGGGCACGGAGCCAGGGAAGAGGGCTGGTGCGGTGATTCTCTTGACTACGCACTTTCTGGGGAAAGTAGTGGGACTTCAGGCAGATTTCGCGGGACGCCTTCTGGCTTTGCGGGTGCTAATGGGAGAGAGGATACATACGATCGCCTCTGTCTATAGCCCCAACGAGCACCAAGAGACCTTCTTAGGAGACACTATAAGTTTAATTTTGAAGTCTCCTGATGAAGATCTCGTGATTGGGGGCGATTTTAATTTGGTTCCAGCTGCGGAGCTGGATAGGTCGACGCTCAGGGTGGGGCACACAGGCTCGATCTCCGAAATGATGCTTCAG
This sequence comes from Triturus cristatus, assembly GCF_964204655.1. NCBI lineage: Eukaryota > Metazoa > Chordata > Amphibia > Caudata > Salamandridae > Triturus > Triturus cristatus. The sequence goes on from NC_140581.1 coordinate 850,312,403, forward strand.
AGGCTGAGGGAGGCTGGTCTCGTAGACGCTTGGCGCCATCAATTTCCGACAGCCAGGCAGTACACATTTTTTCTGCAGCCCATCAGACATACGCCAGCATTGCCCTTTTTTGGACTTCACCTAGGGTCACGGCGTCTACTGACGATGTCTCCATTGGGGTGGGGGTGTTTTTGGACCACTCTCCAGTTGTTTTGATGTTGCTTCTCACTGGCGGCCCCTCACGGCAGAGTTCATGGTGTTTAAACCGCAAGCTACTCACGTACGATGCTAATGTTATGGAGCTCCGAGGTACTATCAAAACATACCTGGAAGTAAATGATGTAGGCTTGGTGGGGGTCGACATGCTTTAGGATGCCCTGAAGGCTGTCCTCCGCGGACGCTGTATAGCTATCTCAGCGGGCCTGAATAAGGACAGCAAGGCTAAGAGGGGGGAATTGGAAGATCAAATTAGGGAGCTGGAGGGAGTGCACCATCGTTCGGGGTGGTCCAAACTCGTCGGCTACTCGGCGGCTACTCACTCAGGCGAGGAAGCAGTTGCGGGCGTTAGATCTCGACCGCACTGAATACGCTCTGCTCAGCACTAAGCAGCGCTATTATGAAGGAGGGAACAAGGCGGGAAGACTCCTGGCTCATGCTCTGCAGGCTGAGACAGCGACCCGTCGGGTCGCGGAACTCACGACCGAGCGGGGTGAGACTCTGCGTGCGGATGGTGACATAGCGTCCGAATTTGAGGCCTTCTATAAGGCTCTCTATTCGGCCGATAGTCTGGACCCTGCTGTGGCCCGGGAGTATGTGCAGGCAGCACCGGTGACCCCGCATGTTGACTCAGTGGCCATCCATCTGGATGCGGACATCAGCCCCTGTGAAGTTCTGCGGGCCATCCAGGGTCTTTCGGTTGGTAAAGACCCGGGAGAGGATGGCTTCCCGGTTGACTTTTATAGGATTTTCGCATCGGACCTCTCCCCCCTATTGGCACGGCTGTTCAACACCTTTAGCTCTTCTGGGAAACTTGCCCCTTCGATGTCCATGGCAGAGGTGGTGGTCATCCCCAAGCCGGGAAAGGATCTGCACGAGTGTGCCTTATTCCACCCCATCTCGCTGCTTAATTTGGACCTGAAGATCTTCACCAATATCTTGGCCTCCAGACTCGCTCCCCACATGCAGGGTTTGGTGGACCCCGACCAATCAGGTTTTATCCCGGGCCGCCACTGCAGGGATGGAACTCGTCGACTTTGCCACCTGTTAGACAAGACCCAATGGACCCAGATCCCGGCGATCCTTCTCTCGGTGGATTCTGAAAAGGCATTCCATCGGGTCCATTGAACCTGCTTGCAACAGGTTCTCTGTCGATTCGGTCTCGGGGACAGATTCCGGAAATGGGTAAACTGCGTGTATCATGAGCCACAGGCCCGCATCCGGGTTAATGGGGTGGTCTCACGTCCCTTCCAGATCGGACACGGCATACGGCAGGGGTGTCCCCTTTCCCCCCTCCTTTTCGTGCTCTATATGGAGCCATTCACTGAAAGGGTCCGTCAACTCCCTGCGGTCACTGGGATCCGGATGGGCGACAGGGAACATAAGATCTCTCTGTACGCGGACGATGTGCTCCTTTTCTTAACACACCCATTGCTATCCCTTCCCCCTCTGCTGGCAGAGGTTGAGGCGTTTAGTGCGGGGTCGGGATTCAAAATTAACCTGAAAAAGACCCAGGCTTTGAGCCTCACATTGCCAGTGGCAGACCGCCACCAACTATTGCTACACTTACCATTTTTCTGGGCTGCTACCGATGTCACCTACTTGGGGCTCCGGGTCTTTTCTACCACTGCCAAGACTGCCCAGGTGAACTATATGGAGGCTCTGAACAAGGTTAGCCTCGAGTTGAATAATTGAAAGAACCATGCCCTCTCCTGGATGGGCAAGATTGCGGCCATCAAAATGACGATTCTTCCGCGTCTGCTTTATATCATGCAGATGCTCCCCCTCTGTCCGCCACCCACGACGCTGGCTCAAATGCAGCAACTCATCAACAGCTTCATTTGGGGGATAGAAGCCCCGCACGGCTCGGCATCTCACGTATTTGTGGCAGGATGAGGGCGGCCTCAGTGTCCCACACCTCGGGCGATATTACGAAGCGACACAACTACGATGGATGGTTGAATGGTATCAACTAGACTCAGGAAAACATTGGTGTTTCATGGATCGAGGGGTGGCAGGGATCAATGTTTGGAAGGTGCCCTGGCTTCCCAGACATCATCGGCCGCTGGGCACGTACATCTCCCCAGTCTTGCGTTCCACTATGCAGGTGTGGGACAGGGTCTAAGAGAAGTGTCAGCTGTCCTTGTGTATCTCACCCATGACCCCTTTCATTGGGAACCCAGACTTCCCTCCGGCCCTCGTGGGGGACACCTACTTGAAATGGCAAGAAGCAATCTGTAAATGTATAGATGACCTCTTTGACGAGCGGGGTATCCTGGACTTCCCTAGGTTGGTGGCTCATTATGGGATCTCCAAGGAAGCGTACTGGCAGTACTTAGGGCTGCGCCACTGGGTCACTTAGCCCTGTGTCCGTCCACATGCAGGTCGGCTCCTCACAAAATTTGAGCTTTGGTACATCACTCGCACCTCCAACAGACGCCTTCTGTCAGATATTTATGGCTTCCTCAACAGGGCATGAACCCCAGCCAAATCCCCAGCGTAGTGTAGGTGGAAGGCGGAACTGAGTCGGGAGTTCTCCGCCAAGGAGTGGGCTGATGTTATTCACAGGGATCGGGCATCATCGTGCAGCACCTCAGGGAAGGAAATTCTCCTGAAAATTGCACACTATTGGTAATTTACCCCAGTGAGGGTCGCTAAATGGAAGCCCAGCAGCAGTGATCTATGTTGGCGTAATTGCGGGCAGGCGGGTACATTGTCCCATATCCTCTGGCATTGCCCTAAGATACAGGCATTTTGGGAGTCTATCCTGCCCATCAATTATCAGATTTATCAGACAGAACTCCCCAGATTTCCTAGTTACGTCCTGTTGGGGCTACCCAATCCTCTCACATACCTTCTCCGGTCTTGTAGGGGCAGGGCGATCACTTTAGCACTGGGGGCAGCCAAGCAGGTTCTCCTGGCAAGGTGGGGCACAGCCGATATCCCGATGCAGTTAGACTGGCTACACAAATTGTGGGAGGTTGTGGGGATGGAAAGAATCACGGCGGGGATCAACCACACCTTGCCTACATTCGATAAGACATGGAGGTCTACTGTGACATACTTATCCTCGGAGTTAATCGAACTTACCTGTCCTAGATATCTCAGAGTCCTGCGATTCCCCACGACTCCGCTAATGCTCCTCCACCTCCGCCGAAGGAAACTCAGCCCTAGATCCCTACCGAGTCCCACCGTACACCGTGGGTGGATGCCTGTCCTCTCTCCTTTCTGTTTCTTTCATCCTCTGCTTTGTCTTCTTGCACTTTCTCTCTGCTTCCCCCTTTTCTCTTTAATAAAGTTTGCTTTTGCATAAGACGTTCCCCGCTGGCCAGTGGTTGTGGTGGGTGTATTGTTCATGATTAACACTTATCCAATAAAACGATTTAAACCATAAAATGGCAACCTCTTCAACTTTCCACTCTATCATCACGAGAAAGGCAGCAAGTGAAATCAGGTCTTTAATTTTAGACTACTTGTGAGAAGCTGGCATGGTATATAATGTCCACTAATGTAAGTGGGCACCTTGCATCAGTCCAGACAACTTTTATAGTGATTTAAGAGGTCTTAGACAACCTTAGAAGCTCTCTAAGTGGTAGCTGTGGAGAGCAGCCTTCAGGCTTAGTCCAGAAGGAGTGTAAAGCAGCTTGTTTTACCAGATTGCAATCTTATAGATTAAGAGAAAAAGAACCACACAAGGTATTTATAAAAATATGTATTTATTATCTAATACTCTCTAACACGTTCAGATATCTCCTACGCGGAGATAAACACAATGCACACAATACTTTGCAAAGAAACACAGTAAAGAGCACCAAATACACAGTGGGCCCAAGGGTAGGACCAAACCATATACTAAGAAAGTGGTATAATAACCACGACTCGGGTCAAGACAAGGTCAAGAGGATGTAGAAGTGCTGGGGACCCAAGGAACCACCCATGGTGAGTAGATAGGGACCTAAAACTAAATTTATAAAGGGGTCAAAAAGGGACTCTAAGTTTAAGGACTACTACACCTCCAATCCCTTCAGAAACTACAAAAAACTAACAGAAGGTGTCAAGTCCATTGAGATAAGGAATAACGAACCACTAGGCGCTGTGAAAAAGTGCATGAAAACCCTCAGGTAGTGGGGACAACACCAGGCTGGAGTTTAAGAGTTCATCAGCCCACCCTTACTGGCGGAGCATCGTCATCTGAAACTCCTGGGAACAGCAGTCTGAGCCCAAACTCACGGGCCAGATAGGCTCTGCTGGATTTCTTCGGGAATCATCAGTCTGAGCATCCAGCAGAGCCTATCTGGCCCGTTAGTTTGGGCTCAGACTGCTGTTCCCAGGAGTTTCAGATGACGATGCTCCGCCAGTAAGGGTGGGCTGATGAACTCTTAAACTCCAGCCTGGTGTTGTCCCCACTACCTGAGGGTTTTCATGCACTTTTTCACAGCGCCTAGTGGTTCGTTATTCCTTATCTCAATGGACTTGACACCTTCTGTTAGTTTTTTGGAGTAGATGGGGACCCCACGGACAGTGTGTACAGTGTGGAAACACGACTGCGTGCTCCATACAATTCTATGTGAAAGTCGCGGATGGATTTTTAAAGATTAAGGACCCTTCCCAGAGGACCCTGAAGAAACCCCGTAGAAGACAGAAGGTTGGAGAGCCATCCCACCCGTGGATACCCTAGTACTCATGTTACCTACACCAGGGAAGCCGGGTACATAGCTGTGAATCGGTGTCGGAAACCGCTGTCCAACCCAATGGAGGAATTCAGCAAAGTGCTGCTGCTGGAAGAGGAGAAAGTGTCCGGTGGAATCCGAAGGTGGATTCCAGTTGAAAGGTAGCTGCAAGCAGAGGGGACAGAGTCTATGTCACTCAGGAGTGACCAGGAGATCTGAAAGACGAATGCCCATCAATATCGGGTGTTGCAGGAGAGGTGACAAGGACCTTGACTCTGCAGCTGTGAGGACCAGGCGATGCTAAGGAAGACCAGGAGCCGGGCACAAGCTGTCCCACGTTGGGTGTCGAATGCTGAGGGGTCGGTGTCAGGTGGGAGCACCAACAAGCCTTGGCAAATGCAACCCACACAGAAGTCAAAGAAGGTGCAATGTCGGGACCAGCTAGGTCCAGGGGACTCACCATGAGCAGAGGAGTCAGGGCAGGCCTGAGCAATCAGGGGAGCCCAAAAGAAACAAAGGTGACCCTCAAATGGACCCACCGGCTAGAGGCACTGGAGTCGTGAGAGGACCTCAAGCAGTTCACCAAAAGATGCAGGTCACAATACACAACAATGGAGTGGGCCAAAGTTTCTAGTCACTGGAGGTGCTTGAGGTTGGGGCTACTTGGAGCCCGAAGATCTTCTTGGAAGGAAGCCAACAAGCCTTTGCAACTGTAAGTTGCCACGTTGCACAGGGGTTCGGTTATTGCAACCCCCACGAGGGATACTGGCCTCAAACTTGGTGAGAGGGCAGGGCAGGCCTCAGAAGCTTTGGAGAACTACCACCTATGTTGCAGAACCTTAATGAGACCAGAGGAGCTCATGATCAGCAGACAGGTCGACTTAGTTGTGGGGTCTAGAGTGCTGCCCAGACAGTTGAAGAAAAAATCGTGTCTGATCTGAATCTTGTCCCACAACAAATCTAGGGACCCACCCACAGGTAAGCCCTTAAGTACCCTAAGGAAAGCGTTGGGACGATTCAGGGGACCCTCCCAGGGAAGGACCTGGACAGGTGGGAGGTTACTCCCATGTTCTTTGTCCAGTATTGCACCAGAGCAGGAGCCAATGGCTCCCAGAACTTGTTTGAACTGGACTATGCATGGGGACACCAAATGTGCCCCTCATGCAGACTGAGTGGTGCTAGCAAGTGCACCCAACCTTCCCCAATACACTAAATCCTGTCACCTCCCTGTGACAGGATGCCTATTGTCCTGCCTTCCCCTGCTCGTGCTTGGCTCAGCAGCAGGAGGGCAGAATCGTGTCTCTGGCCGGCTGCAACCATTTTGTGTTGTCCGGGTCAAGAAGGCTGGTACCGGGAGCACCGAGAGCCTAACAGAGGGCTCTTCCAGTGCTTGGAACCATACCTCCCACACTATTGATGGTGTGGGGGTATGATTCCCACACGTTTGATACCAAACATGATAGGATTTGTTGCAGTCATTTTCGAGATGATCATTGTGTAATTACGCAGTGCCCCTCTATATAGTATATGGCTGCTTCACTTACAACCCTGGAGAATGGACTCCATAGGCTGTAGGGGTGTCCTGCTCATGCAGGGGCACCCTCATACTTAGAACCAAGCACCCTGCCCTCAGGATTGATAAGGCCTGCTATAGGGGTGACTTATAGATTTTAAGTGTAGTGACCCCAGATATAGGAAGCCCATATATGCCGTAAGTGGTGCTTGCACCAGCTTCCACAGGCTGCAATGGCAGGCCTGTAGTTCCATTTTGAATGGTCTACCATGGGTGCCATAATGCATGCTTCAGCCCATGGGGGACCTCTGGTGTACCTATGCCCTGGGTACCTTAGTACCATATACTAGGGACTGATAAGAGTACCCCAGTTTCCAATCTGAACATATCAATTTAAGGGACAAAACAGATGGACTGGGGTCCTGATTAGCAGGATCCCAATCATACTAGTCAGTAACAGCTTAGCACCAGGCAGAAAGTGGGGGTAACCATAAAAGCAGATCCTACTTCCCTACACTACTGCATCTCCATTTGTGAATGGATAGCATCTGTTAACCCCTTCCATCTCTTTCAAAACGAGGTCCCTATTGGTGTGTGTCCGCGATGTTTACGCGATCATCTCAGAGAAATTGTGAAAAAAATGGGAGTTCATACCGATATCTAGCATCATTTTTCAGAAATTTAAATGTTACTCTACAGTTTATTACATAGTTCTGAGTTGGAAATTAAAACTTGTCATTACTTATATTGTATCATCACTCCTCAACTTTTCCCCCCAAAATTCTGTCTCTTTAACACCCTTCCCCCGAATACAGTCTTAGCTCAGTGTAGGTAGCAACCCAGTGGAACCAGTAGGTCAAACGTTCACAGCCCATTCTAGAAGGAACATTCTGCTTTCAGATAAGGTACTGCTGGTGTGGTTACTCCACGGATTCAAAAACATTTCCATGTCTGTATTACATTTATTTTTTAAACAACAGCCAATAATAAGACTTCTTTCTGAGCCATCCAACACACCTAAATGTTCACTTTCATGCTGACAGCATCCAATGAAATATATATATATGTATATATATATATATATTCACTTAAAAAACCATAGGTTTCACACATGTTATAGTTAGCTGGACATTTCACTCGTAAAAAACCATTGAAATTCCCCCGTTATAGTTAATTCAGATAACTATAACTCGCGCGCCCGCAATCCACTGCTGATGACGTCACATATTACATCACTCGTGACATGGTCAGTGGCATCACTCATGACATCACTGATGACATCATCCTTGTGATAGAGTGGCGGTCGCGTGAGTTATAGTTATCTGAACTAACTATAACGGGGGTATTTCAATGGTTTTTTACGAGTGAAATGTCCAGCTAACTATAACATGTGTGAAACCTATGGTTTTTTAAGTGAATTTGCAAGGTTTTTTAAATGCTAATTCCTAACTATAACGTATGAGAAACCTATGGTTTTTTAAGTGAATTTGTAAGGTTTTTTAAATGCTAAGTTATGTATGTATTATATTTATTTTTCAATAAACTACGTATTAAATTTTTTATGGTTTTTCACCGTGCGTGCACGGTGCACGCAACCCCGCGATTTAAAAAAAAAAAATATATATTTTTTTTCTGCCTTCGGGGTCCTTCAGTGACCCCCTGACAAAGGCTAGGGGGTCAGGAACTCTCTACCGTGCCCCCTTTTCACGTTCGCCACCTTCCTTTTCCACTCTCGCACTGAAAACAAACAAAATGGCGGCCGAAACTTCCTGATTTTGACCGTTTCGAACGTTGACTGACATGTAACAACCAATCAGAATTACGCTCGCGCACGTTAGGGTGCGCGCACGGTGCGCGCATGGTGCGCGGCTATAGATATGTATGTGCTTTTAACTGCAATTTTCTCAGAAACTACTGAACAGATTGACTCCATATATGCAAAAGGCACATCCCTGACCTGAGGACTACCTCTCTGCCAAATTTCAAGTAATTCTGTTCAGCCGTTCGGGCTGTACCTTCGACTAAAGGTCCTATGGGAAAATGCATGGGGAAAACGCGTTTTGGGACCCCCCTTTTTTCTCGGCCCCCGCTTGACGAATCCCCCCAAGACTTTCAGGATAAGAGCTGAGCGGAGCGCCCCATTAGTTTTGAAAATTTCGCGAAGATTCGTCAACCGGCGCCAAAGTTATTCAAAATAGAATTTTGAGATTTCCTATGGAAACACGGTCCTAACTATAACTATCTACTGGCGACCGCCAGTAGATAATATAGATATATAGATATATAGATATATATATATATATATATATATAAAGGAAACTCTCTTGCTTCACAACAAAAAGGTAGTCGCACTCAGGATTGCAGGAAAAGAAAAGTTTAATGACTGACGCGTTTCAACCTCACGGTCTTTGTCAAAGTCACTTCATGAAAAGGAAGTGGCTACATATAAAGGCATGTTTTTAACAACCAAGCATGACCAAGCAAATTTTAAAATAGACATAGAAAAAAGAGTCATGAATACATATAAAAAACAGACTCTCCACACATTAAGACTGCCACCAATAGAAAATAAAAATAATTTTTCTATTTTCTTTTCTCCCTTATTAGTTATATATAACACAAAATAGGTAATTTTAAATTAAAAATTCCTTATTGGTAAATGCTTAATGTGAAAAGGATATATTTAGCTTGTGCTGGGATGCAGTAGAGAAAGTGGTGATAAGCCTGACCTCCTGTTTATCCTTTCCTCATGTTTTAGGGATCAAAAGACTGTCCCTGCTTTTTATGCAAGATTTCTCAAGGGCTGCTCTAATGGTTTTACCTGAGTAGCCCCGTGTTCGAAAATGGCCAGCCATGTTAGTTTGTTCTTTGGACAGTGCCTGAGGCGTACTGCAATTGCGTTTTGCTCTGAGAAGTTCTCCATAAGGAATACTTCTCTTGAGGCTTTCAGGAGGATGACTCTGCGCATATAGGATGCTGTTCCCGGCAGTAGCCTTCCTGAACAGGCTTGTATGGATTGTATCATCAAGGACTTCCACTAAGGTATCCAGAAATTCAATGGTAGTTGTATTAATCTTACTGGTAAACCTGAGATTGAGGCTGTTATTGGAAAGTCCGGCAATGAAGTCTTGTAAGGAATCCTGTGGCCTGTCCCATATCAGAAAAATATTGTCAATGTAACGGGTCCACAGGATTACATTATCTGAATAACACTCATTACCTTGATGCCAGAGATGCTCCGCCTCCCACCATCCCATAAAGATACAGGCATAACTAGGTGCGAAGCAACTTCCCATCGCAGTACCTGTGCATTGTTTGTACCAGGTGTCGCCAAATAGAAAACAATTATTGTGCAAGCAAAAGTGAAGCATGTCCAAGTGTAACACAGTGTGATCAAACATCGAAATAGGTCTGTCACGTAAGACATATTTGCACGCTTCTAACCCTAGATCATGTTCAATACAAGTGTACAATGATACCACATCAATAGTGGCTAGCACATACGAGGATTTCCAGGGAATACCCTGTATTTTGGAAAGGAAGTCCATAGTGTCCCTACAATAAGATGGTAAGTTAAAAACATAATGACAGAGGAAGAAGTCTAAGTAAATGGAAGAATTTTCTAGTAAACTTTGATTGGCTGCAATGATAGGTCGCCCAGGTGGATTGGCAAGGTCTTTGTGCACCTTAGGGAGCATGTAGAACACTGGACAGCTGGTTTTTTTGGTCATCAGAAATAAAAATTCATTGCGCCTCAAAGTCCCTTGGCCTAGCCATGTCTCTAATAACCGATGGTATTGGACAATGGTATTCTTGTATTCAGTCTGGCTAGATCTCAGATAGCTTCCTGAGAATTCAAGCTGCCGTATTGCTTCAGTCTTATACTTATTTACATACCACAATACAATGTTCCCCCCTTTATCAGACAGGCTTGATGACAAAGGAATTGGCTTGTTGCAAGGAAAGCAGGCCCGCCTTCTGTTCAGCTGTGAGATTGTTACCAAACGAATTGTTTTGTTTCTCCCAAAGTTGTACAAGTTCTGATAGAATCATCTCATGGTAAGTATCGATTCCTTCATGGAGGGTCACAGGGTTGAATCTAGATTTGGGCTTAAAGTAATTCCTTGTTTTATGGTCAACAGTAATACCCATGCTGAGCAACAGATCCCTATCCGTATCCCAGTCTTTACTGCCCTGCTCAATCTCTCTAGCAGCAGCCAAAAGGCTAATATCACATATAGCAAAAACCAAAGGAAATGATGGACAGAGTGTTGAACATTGCAAACACTCACCCCCAGTCAACTGATCTGGGTTTAATCCATCACTGTTCTTTAGCCCACTCTGCCACCCCAGTTCAGACATGGCCATATGCAAATCAGTCTGACCCTGTGCCTCATGGGAACAGTCCAGCCCGAACTGCCAAGCCATGTCTTCCCTGGACCGGAAACAAGCTTCCTAGGACCGGTTTCTGGCATTTCAGCCGTCTTCAGCCAGGCTTGCTTGAATCCAGTGGCAAAGTGAGCAAGGGACTCACGTCTGAGCATACCCTGCCAACTTATGGCGAACAAAGCAAAAACCAAAGGAAATGATGGACGGAGTGTTGAACATTGCAAACACTCACCCCCAGTCAACTGATCTGGGTTTAATCCATCACTGTTCTTTAGCCCACTCTGCCACCCCAGTTCAGACATGGCCATATGCAAATCAGTCTGACCCTGTGCCTCATGGGAACAGTCCAGCCCGAACTGCCAAGCCATGTCTTCCCTGGACCGGAAACAAGCTTCCTAGGACCGGTTTCTGGCATTTCAGCCGTCTTCAGCCAGGCTTGCTTGAATCCAGTGGCAAAGTGAGCAAGGGACTCACGTCTGAGCATACCCTGCCAATTTATGGCGAACAAAGCAAAAACCAAAGGAAATGATGGACGGAGTGTTGAACATTGCAAACACTCACCCCCAGTCAACTGATCTGGGTTTAATCCATCACTGTTCTTTAGCCCACTCTGCCACCCCAGTTCAGACATGGCCATATGCAAATCAGTCTGACCCTGTGCCTCATGGGAACAGTCCATCCCGAACTGCCAAGCCATGTCTTCCCTGGACCGGAAACAAGCTTCCTAGGACCGGTTTCTGGCATTTCAGCCGTCTTCAGCCAGGCTTGCTTGAATCCAGTGGCAAAGTGAGCAAGGGACTCACGTCTGAGCATACCCTGCCAACTTATGGCGAACAAAGCAAAAACCAAAGGAAATGATGGACGGAGTGTTGAACATTGCAAACACTCACCCCCAGTCAACTGATCTGGGTTTAATCCATCACTGTTCTTTAGCCCACTCTGCCACCCCAGTTCAGACATGGCCATATGCAAATCAGTCTGACCCTGTGCCTCATGGGAACAGTCCAGCCCGAACTGCCAAGCCATGTCTTCCCTGGAATGCCAGAAACTGGTCCTAGGAAGCTTGTTTCCGGTCCAGGGAAGACATGGCTTGGCAGTTCGGGCTGGACTGTTCCCATGAGGCACAGGGTCAGACTGATTTGCATATGGCCATGTCTGAACTGGGGTGGCAGAGTGGGCTAAAGAACGGTGATGGATTAAACCCAGATCAGTTGACTGGGGGTGAGTGCTTGCAATGTTCAACACTCCGTCCATCATTTCCTTTGGTTTTTGCTTTGTTCGCCATAAATTGGCAGGGCATGTTCAGACGTGAGTCCCTTGCTCACTTTGCCACTGGATTCAAGCAAGCCTGGCTGAAGACGGCTGAAATGCCAGAAACTGGTCCTAGGAAGCTTGTTTCCGGTCCAGGGAAGACATGGCTTGGCAGTTCGGGCTGGACTGTTCCCATGAGGCACAGGGTCAGACTGATTTGCATATGGCCATGTCTGAACTGGGGTGGCAGAGTGGGCTAAAGAACGGTGATGGATTAAACCCAGATCAGTTGACTGGGGGTGAGTGCTTGTAATGTTCAACACTCCGTCCATCATTTCCTTTGGTTTTTGCTTTGTTCGCCATAAATTGGCAGGGTATGCTCAGACGTGAGTCCCTTGCTCACTTTGCCACTGGATTCAAGCAAGCCTGGCTGAAGATGGCTGAAATGCCAGAAACTGGTCCTAGGAAGCTTGTTTCCGGTCCAGGGAAGACATGGCTTGGCAGTTCGGGCTGGACTGTTCCCATGAGGCACAGGGTCAGACTGATTTGCATATGGCCATGTCTGAACTGGGGTGGCAGAGTGGGCTAAAGAACGGTGATGGATTAAACCCAGATCAGTTGACTGGGGGTGAGTGCTTGCAATGTTCAACACTCCGTCCATCATTTCCTTTGGTTTTTGCTTTGTTCGCCATAAATTGGCAGGGTATGCTCAGACGTGAGTCCCTTGCTCACTTTGCCACTGGATTCAAGCAAGCCTGGCTGAAGACGGCTGAAATGCCAGTAACTGGTCCTAGGAAGCTTGTTTCCGGTCCAGGGAAGACATGGCTTGGCAGTTCGGGCTGGACTGTTCCCATGAGGCACAGGGTCAGACTGATTTGCATATGGCCATGTCTGAACTGGGGTGGCAGAGTGGGCTAAAGAACGGTGATGGATTAAACCCAGATCAGTTGACTGGGGGTGAGTGCTTGCAATGTTCAACACTCCGTCCATCATTTCCTTTGGTTTTTGCTTTGTTCGCCATAAATTGGCAGGGTATGCTCAGACGTGAGTCCCTTGCTCACTTTGCCACTGGATTCAAGCAAGCCTGGCTGAAGACGGCTGAAATGCCAGAAACTGGTCCTAGGAAGCTTGTTTCCGGTCCAGGGAAGACATGGCTTGGCAGTTCGGGCTGGACTGTTCCCATGAGGCACAGGGTCAGACTGATTTTGCATATGGCCATGTCTGAACTGGGGTGGCAGAGTGGGCTAAAGAACGGTGATGGATTAAACCCAGATCAGTTGACTGGGGGTGAGTGCTTGCAATGTTCAACACTCCGTCCATCATTTCCTTTGGTTTTTGCTTTGTTCGCCATAAATTGGCAGGGTATGCTCAGACGTGAGTCCCTTGCTCACTTTGCCACTGGATTCAAGCAAGCCTGGCTGAAGACGGCTGAAATGCCAGAAATTGGTCCTAGGAAGCTTGTTTCCGGTCCAGGGAAGACATGGCTTGGCAGTTCGGGCTGGACTGTTCCCATGAGGCACAGGGTCAGACTGATTTGCATATGGCCATGTCTGAACTGGGGTGGCAGAGTGGGCTAAAGAACGGTGATGGATTAAACCCAGATCAGTTGACTGGGGGTGAGTGCTTGCAATGTTCAACACTCCGTCCATCATTTCCTTTGGTTTTTGCTAATATCACATATAGTCAGGGGGTCAGGTATCGGGTTCTGAGTGCTGGGTGACAGCGCCAAGGCAGGGACAACTCCACCTTGTTTTAAGGAGTGGATTTTGAGGAGTTTAAGTTTCCTTATGAACAGAAAAATGTCAATGCGCGTTCTGGGGAAGTTAAAGTTCGCTGTGGGGCAGAAGGATAAACCCAATTCCAACAAAGCACGTTCTTCATTAATAAGGTTGTGAGAGGAAATGTTAATGATAGAAGGATTATTGTCATTAAATTGCTCACCCATCATTTGCTCAGTTTGGAACGCCGTTGTCCTTTCCCATAGGGCGTCTCGTTGTCTTTGGCCTTCGCCCCCTCTCCTGGTTTGTCTTTTCCTTGCACGTTGTTTGCGCCTCTTCCTCTTCCCCTGGGTGGTTTCTTTCTTCCACCCAGGCTTTCCCGTAAAAACCGGTATTCGGTCAGTGAGGGAAAAGGGCCTCCAGTCAGTGCCAGGGTGCCTGGTGTTTCATCCAAATCTGACTGAATATCCAAGCTTGATTCGGAAGTGGCAGGCTCCACAGTGTGCGTCATCTCAGATTGCACAAAATCTCTCCTTGCAGAATAATATTTGCAGCCAAAAGTTAAAATGCGGCCTTGGGCGTAATCATTGCGGTCCCTTATACATTTCCAGCGCTTTTTGGATTTTATACCTTCCTCATACTTAAGGAGCCTGGTATCCATATCTTTCAAAAAGGCAACGATTTCACTCTGGGATTCATGCTTATCCAGCATTTCTCGAAGTTCCTTAATCTCCGCCTCCACTTGTAGCAGCTCAAGGGCTGCGTATTTAGCCAGCATTTCCAACATCTGTCTGCATGTGGAGGCCATAAGTGCAGACCATTCTTCCAAAAGTATGGGGTTCGGATTTTGGTAGGTAGGTGTTATCAAAATTCTTAGACCCCTAGGGACACGTTCTACCTCGACATAATTATGAAGCGAAATGACCTCCCAACTTCTGTTCATCTCCTTTTTACACAGTCTCTCAAGTCTAGATAGCTCTTGTTTAAGTGTAGACGTACTGCCGCTTGGTGGAGCGCCTCCTGCTCCCTCATTGGAGTTATTATCATTTTCTGTAAAGGAAAATAAGGACTTGGCAACCTCCATACGTTTCTGCATTGCCTCACTCATGTTGGATAGAAACCTATTGTGTGGTAGAAAGGAAGTCAGGTGTAATGGTTTCCCAAAACTGCTGTGCCAGCAACCGATAGCATTAATCAGCCAAAAATATCTCCCTTGCAATAATCTTTCGAAGTTGCTGTTCACACAGTAGGTGTAGTGAAAGCTTTCCGGGTCAAACCTACAGTGTAGGCAGTCATCCCAAAGTCGCGGATGTTAGCAGACCGGCTGGGATATCTTCGTTATTTCTTTAAATCAAACTTGTCACTATGCCGATCGCGTTGTAAAAAGTCATCCGAGGAAGAGGCGCTACCTAAAGTCGCGGGTGTTTAAAAACTGACAGAAGTGTCATCGTAATTATTACGGACCAACAATATCGCTATGCGGATAGTGTTGCGTGAAGGGAGTGACAGCTCAGGATTGCTGCACCGGATGAAGTTAAATAGTATCAGCGATATAAACAAAAGAAACAGTGAGGGGCAGTGAAGGTTAGAAAATACGATTAAAGCTGCACCCTCCAGCAAGCCGCTACCAGGGACGACACGTACCTCTGCCTGTGAAGTGATTGGTGATTTGACGGTAGAAAGTCCCGTTGCAGAACTCGCCCAAGCCGGCTCCTTTCTCGGCACCGAATTTTACTCCCAGTGAACCGCCAACCCGGCGGCATTGCCTGCCTCACCAAGGTTTTTTTGAACAATAAACTCTTCCTGTCACAATCCTCCTCCGAAACCGCGTCCTCGCCTAGTCAGACACAACTAGGACCGGCAGCGAATGGAGCACCCCTGCCGCTTACAGCAATGAGAACGGGACCTTCCAGACACGCTTCAAAACCTCAGAGAGCGGAAAGAGTCAGCCGACGCTGACCTCAGATTGCCCTCGCTTCCGCCACCCAGTCTTCTTGGAAGCTTCTTACGTTGCCTGGAAACCAGCCCCGATGCCTGTACAATTCAGCACACACAGGTTTCTCCATAGCGGCGGCGGGAATCGGGAAAGTAAACACACATCAAAGCTGCAGCTTTTCATCTGACCACATCCACCAGCTGGGGTTGGTGCGAGCAGGCGGGCGCTGAACCCGCTTTAAAATGTAAAGGAAACCCTCTTGCTTCACAACAAAAAGGTAGGAGTCGCACTCAGGATTGTAGGAAAAGAAAAGTTTCATGACTGACGCGTTTCAACCTCACGGTCTTTGTCAAAGTCACTTCATGAAAAGGAAGTGGCTACATATAAAGGCATGTTTTTAACAACCAAGCATGACCAAGCAAATTTTAAAATAGACATAGAAAAAAGAGTCATGAATACATCTAAAAAACAGACTCTCCACACATTAAGACTGCCACCAATAGAAAATAAAAAAAAATAAAAAAATTCTATTTTCTATTATCTCCCTTATTTGTTATTTATAACACAAAATAGGTAATTTTAAATTAAAATATATATATATATATATATATATTCAAAAGCATTTTTTATTTTGCCAATATCTTTGGCGCCAGTTGAAGAATCTTCGCGAAATTTTCAAAACTAATGGGGCGCTCCGGTCAGCTACTGTCTTATAAAGTTTCAGGGTGATTCGTCAAGCGGGGGCCGAGAAAAAAGGGGATCCCAAAACGCGTTTTCCCCATGTTAATTTCCATAGGAAATTTTAGACACGGCTACAGCCCGAACTGCTTAACGGAATTACACCAAATTTGGCAAGAAGGTAGCCCATGGTTCAGAAAGAGACTTTTTTTTTAAATGGTGTAAATCCGTTCAGTATTTCAAGAGAAATTAAAAACAGAATAATATCGATATCTGAGCACCGAGGAGGGTTCATGAGCCCTTCTGGGCACGAGCTTCACTCTGATTGGCTGCCAACACGACAAACCAGGAAGTGTTGGCAGCCATCTTGTGACTCGGTAGAACTAAGTTACAAGAAAACAGTGAAGAAAACAGTGAAATAAAGGTTAAAAAACAAGAAAAGAGGTCAGGGTAGAAACACCCTGACCACCAAGGCCTGCTGAGGAGTTCCCACATTGATTGGTTGCCTGAGTATTTGTATTGGAGACTGAGTGTGTGTGTGGGTGGGTGGGAGGTGGGTGACTCTGTGCATAGATGTGTGAGTGGTTGATTCACTGGGTGTATGTGTTCAAGAGTGCATGTGGAAACAGCTGTATAGGTGGGTGAGTGTGTGTATGGGTGTGTTGGTGAGTGAATGGATGTCTCAATGGTGCATGTCCAAGTAACTCCATATGTCAAAGGCAGTGTATGTGAGAGTTGGAGTATATAAATGACTATATGTGAGTCAGTGATTGTGAGAGTGGCTGTATGGATGAGTGTTTACTTGTATCAGTGATTATATAAGAGAGTAAGTATGCGTTAGTATCTGTATGTATAAGTGAGGTGGTGTGTGTATATCTGTATAGATGAGTAAATGGTAGTGTGATTGATTCTTTGCATGACTGACTAGGTGTGTGAGTAACTCCATGGATGAGTGGAGGTGTGTGAGTGTCTGTATAGGTGTATGAGTGCTTATGATAGTGTATTTATGAGTGACTGCATGTATGAGTGACTTTATGGGTGAATGAGTGGATGTGTGTGTAGACCTAGGGATCAGTGAGTGCGTATGTAGTAACTGGTATTGGTGTGTCGATGGTTTCAAAGATGGTATTCTGTATTTTACAGTGGGTGTATCAAGGGTTATATTAGAGTGTGAGGAGGTGCATCAGATATTCACGAGGATAATGTAATCAGTGATGTCGTGAGTGATGTCATTTGAGATGTCATCAGTGATGTCATCACTGATGCATATGATAATCTTGTATTGATGAGTGACTGCATGTAGGAGTGATTGTGTGGGTGATTTAGTGGATGTGTGTGTAGACCTAGGAATCAGTGAGTGCATATGTAGTAACTGGTATTGGTGTGTCGATGGATTAAAAAATGGTAGCTTGTATTTTACAGTGGCTTTATCAGCGATGTCATCAGCGATGTCATTTGAGATGGCATCAGTGATGTCATCAGTGATGTCACTGACCATGTCATGAATGATGCAATATGTGATGTCATCAGCAGTGCATTGTGGGGCGCGAGTTATAGTTAGCTGAACTAACTATAAAGACAGAATTTCTCTGGTTTTGTACAAGTGAAATATCCAACTACCTATAATGTCCCTGAAACCTATGGTTTTATCAGTGAATTTCTAAGGTTTATTAAATGCTAATTTCTAACTATAAAATGCCTGAAACCTATGTTTTTTTCAGTGAATTTCAATGTTTTTTTAAAAAAGCTAATTTCTAACTATAACGTCCCTGAAACCTATGGTTTTTTCAGTGAATTTCAAAGGTTTTTTAAATGCTAATGTCTAACTATAACATACCAGTCGCATTTCCAGAGTGGTGGAGAAAGGTGAGCGTGACCTCCGAAACACCTCTTAGCAATCCCACTGTGTGGGATTTACTGGAGGTAACAGGAGGAGTAGTTAGCCTCCAACGTTAACCTTGGGGGCCAACTATCCCTTTTATTACCACCAGTAAGTCCCACACAGCAGGATCGCTAACTTCTTATATCAGGCCCGCCCCCTCCCTGCACCACTGTGCAAACGTGCCCCCTAGCATGTTGTAAGTTGGGGGATTAAGTCCCCTTGAATCCTGAGGGTCCCTGGGGGCCAACAAGCCCACCAGGTACCTCCAGGAAGCGGCACAGAGCTGCTTTTCAGAGAGGTGGTCCAAGGCCACACTGATTTTTTACACCTCTCTGCAACGCAGCTCTGTGACGTTCACTGGAGGTACCTGGTGGGTTAGTTGGACCCAAGGGACCCTTAGGATTCAAGGGGACTTAATTCCCCCAACTTACAACGGAGCGCGTTTGCACACTTGTCATATCAGGCCCCGCCCCCTGCCTTCACCACTGTGCAAACGCGTCCCATGGCGCATTTTCAGTTGGGGGATTAATTCCCCTTCAATCCTGACGGTCCCTGGGGGCCAACTAGCCCACCAGGTACCTCCAGTAAGTGCCACAGGGCTGCGTTGCAGAGAGGTGGTCCGAGGCCCGCCCATTTTTACACCTCTCTGCAACGCAGCTCTGTGGTCCTTACTGGAGGTACCTGGTGGACTAGTTTGCCCCCAGGGACCCTCAAGATTCAAGGGGACTTAATCCGCATTTCGTTGCAACATGCAACTTAATCATAGGAAAGGGGCAACAGGCAAGAAACGGTGAGTACTTCAAACTGCTTTTTCTCTCGCTTTTTTCCCCCCACAATGCATATGCTTTCCAGTAAGCTGTATGCTGGGATTTGAAGTCACAATTCTTCCCTTCCGGTAGGGTCCGTAAATCTTGCCACAAAATTGATTACTCCATTGTTAATTACGATGTTCATAGCCCTCCAGTGGGCTTCAGGGCTGCTATTGTGGTCCTGTATGGCAATCTATTGCGCTGGCAGGCTGCAACGTTAACAGCCTCGCAGACCTGAGTTAACTTTCAGACGGTGTGTCCCCGCGGCTCGGAGCCTGCCGTGTGTAAATCCATTACCCAAGTTGCCCCGGATCAAGAGGACGCCACTCCACGAGGATGGATACACTCCTTTATTTGCTCGAAACCACGCTAGCAGCCCCAACTGGTGTAAGTTCCTGACGCGTTTCGTTGCAACATGGAACTTAATCATAGGAAAGGGGTAACAGGCAAGAAACGGTGAGTACTTCAAACTGCTTTTTCTCTCGCTTTTATCCCCCCACATAATGCATATGCTTTCCAGTAAGCTGTATGCTGGGATTTGAAGTCACAATTCTTCCCTTCCGGTAGGGTCCGTAAATCTTGCCACAAAATTGATTACCCCATTGTTAATTACGATGTTCATAGCCCTCCAGTGGGCTTCAGGGCTGCTATTGTGGGCCTGTATGGCAATTCATCGCGCTGGCAGGCTGCAACGTTAACAGCCTCGCAGACCTGAGTTAATTTTCAGACGGTGCATCCCCCGCGGCTCGGAGTCTGCTGCGTGTAAATCCATTACCCAAGGTGCCCCGGATCAAGAGGACGCCACTCCACGAGGATGGATACACTCCTTTATTTGCTCAAAACCACGCTAGCAGCCCCAACTGGTGTAAGTTCCTGACGCGTTTCGTTGCAACATGCAACTTAATCATAGGAAAGGGGCAACAGGCAAGAAATGGTGAGTACTTCAAACTGCTTTTCCTCTCGCTTTTTCCCGCCACACAATGGATATGCTTTCCAGTAAGCTGTATGCTAGGATTTGAAGTCACAATTCTTCCCTTCCAGTAGGGTCCGTAAATCTTGCCACAAAATTGATTACCCCATTGTTAATTACGATGTTCATAGCCCTCCAGTGGGCTTCAGGGCTGCTATTGTGGTCCTGTATGGCAATCCATTGCGCTGGCAGGCTGCAACGTTAACAGCCTCGCAGACCTGAGTTAATTTTCAGACGGTGTGTCCCCGCGGCTTGGAGCCTGCCGTGTGTAAATCCATTACCCAAGTTGCCCCGGATCAAGAGGACGCCACTCCACGAGGATGGATACACTCCTTTATTTGCTTGAAACCACGCTAGCAGCCCCAACTGGTGTAAGTTCCTGACGCGTCTCGTTGCAACATGCAATTTAATCATAGGAAAGGGGCAACAGGCAAGAAATGGTGAGTACTTCAAACTGCTTTTTCTCTCGCTTTTTTCCCCCACACAATGCATATACTTTCCAGTAAGCTGTATGCTGGGATTTGAAGTCACAATTCTTCCCTTCCGGTAGGGTCCGTAAATCTTGCCACAAAATTGATTACCCCATTGTTAATTACGATGTTCATAGCCCTCCAGTGGGCTTCAGGGCTGCTATTGTGGGCCTGTATGGCAATTCATCGCGCTGGCAGGCTGCAACGTTAACAGCCTCGCAGACCTGAGTTAATTTTCAGACGGTGCATCCCCCGCGGCTCGGAGTCTGCTGCGTGTAAATCCATTACCCAAGGTGCCCCGGATCAAGAGGACGCCACTCCACGAGGATGGATACACTCCTTTATTTGCTCAAAACCACGCTAGCAACCCCAACTGGTGTAAGTTCCTGACGCGTTTCGTTGCAACATGCAACTTAATCATAGGAAAGGGGCAACAGGCAAGAAATGGTGAGTACTTCAAACTGCTTTTTCTCTCGCTTTTTCCCGCCACACAATGCATATGCTTTCCAGTAAGCTGTATGCTAGGATTTGAAGTCACAATTCTTCCCTTCCAGTAGGGTCCGTAAATCTTGCCCCAAAATTGATTACCCCATTGTTAATTACGATGTTCATAGCCCTCCAGTGGGCTTCAGGGCTGCTATTGTGGTCCTGTATGGCAATCCATTGCGCTGGCAGGCTGCAACGTTAACAGCCTCGCAGACCTGAGTTAATTTTCAGACGGTGTGTCCCCGCGGCTCGGAGCCTGCCGTGTGTAAATCCATTACCCAAGTTGCCCCGGATCAAGAGGACGCCACTCCACGAGGATGGATACACTCCTTTATTTGCTTGAAACCACGCTAGCAGCCCCAACTGGTGTAAGTTCCTGACGCGTCTCGTTGCAACATGCAATTTAATCATAGGAAAGGGGCAACAGGCAAGAAATGGTGAGTACTTCAAACTGCTTTTTCTCTCGCTTTTTTCCCCCACACAATGCATATACTTTCCAGTAAGCTGTATGCTGGGATTTGAAGTCACAATTCTTCCCTTCCGGTAGGGTCCGTAAATCTTGCCACAAAATTGATTACCCCATTGTTAATTACGATGTTCATAGCCCTCCAGTGGGCTTCAGGGCTGCTATTGTGGGCCTGTATGGCAATTCATCGCGCTGGCAGGCTGCAACGTTAACAGCCTCGCAGACCTGAGTTAATTTTCAGACGGTGCATCCCCCGCGGCTCGGAGTCTGCTGCGTGTAAATCCATTACCCAAGGTGCCCCGGATCAAGAGGACGCCACTCCACGAGGATGGATACACTCCTTTATTTGCTTGAAACCACGCTAGCAGCCCCAACTGGTGTAAGTTCCTGACGCGTCTCGTTGCAACATGCAATTTAATCATAGGAAAGGGGCAACAGGCAAGAAATGGTGAGTACTTCAAACTGCTTTTTCTCTCGCTTTTTTCCCCCACACAATGCATATACTTTCCAGTAAGCTGTATGCTGGGATTTGAAGTCACAATTCTTCCCTTCCGGTAGGGTCCGTAAATCTTGCCACAAAATTGATTACCCCATTGTTAATTACGATGTTCATAGCCCTCCAGTGGGCTTCAGGGCTGCTATTGTGGGCCTGTATGGCAATTCATCGCGCTGGCAGGCTGCAACGTTAACAGCCTCGCAGACCTGAGTTAATTTTCAGACGGTGCATCCCCCGCGGCTCGGAGTCTGCTGCGTGTAAATCCATTACCCAAGGTGCCCCGGATCAAGAGGACGCCACTCCACGAGGATGGATACACTCCTTTATTTGCTCAAAACCACGCTAGCAACCCCAACTGGTGTAAGTTCCTGACGCGTTTCGTTGCAACATGCAACTTAATCATAGGAAAGGGGCAACAGGCAAGAAATGGTGAGTACTTCAAACTGCTTTTTCTCTCGCTTTTTCCCGCCACACAATGCATATGCTTTCCAGTAAGCTGTATGCTAGGATTTGAAGTCACAATTCTTCCCTTCCAGTAGGGTCCGTAAATCTTGCCACAAAATTGATTACCCCATTGTTAATTACGATGTTCATAGCCCTCCAGTGGGCTTCAGGGCTGCTATTGTGGTCCTGTATGGCAATCCATTGCGCTGGCAGGCTGCAACGTTAACAGCCTCGCAGACCTGAGTTAATTTTCAGACGGTGTGTCCCCGCGGCTCGGAGCCTGCCGTGTGTAAATCCATTACCCAAGTTGCCCCGGATCAAGAGGACGCCACTCCACGAGGATGGATACACTCCTTTATTTGCTTGAAACCACGCTAGCAGCCCCAACTGGTGTAAGTTCCTGACGGGTCTCGTTGCAACATGCAATTTAATCATAGGAAAGGGGCAACAGGCAAGAAATGGTGAGTACTTCAAACTGCTTTTTCTCTCGCTTTTTTCCCCCACACAATGCATATACTTTCCAGTAAGCTGTATGCTGGGATTTGAAGTCACAATTCTTCCCTTCCAGTAGGGTCCGTAAATCTTGCCACAAAATTGATTACCCCATTGTTAATTACGATGTTCATAGCCCTCCAGTGGGCTTCAGGGCTGCTATTATGATCCTGTATGGCAATACGTCGCGCTGGCAGGCTGCAACGTTAATAGCCTCGCAGACCTGAATTAATTTTCAGATGGTGCATCCCCCGCGGCTCGGAGCCAGCTGCGTGTAAATCCATTACCCAAGGTGACCCGGATCAAGAGGACGCCACTCCACGAGGATCGATACACTCCTTTATTTGCTCGAAACCACGCTAGCAGCCCCAACTGGCGTAAGTTCCTGACGCGTTTCGTTGCAACATGCAACTTAATCATAGGAAAGGGGCAACAGGCAAGAAATGGTGAGTACTTCAAACTGATTTTTCTCTTGCTTTTTTCCCCCCACACAATGCATATGTTGGTGATTTTCACTGCACTTTAACACATTGACATGTGTACACATTGGAGAGTCCATAACAACACTGTCCTGTGTACAGGCCCATCAATATCACAAGTGACATTTGAGGGAGTACATACCAATGTACAAAATCACATACACAAACATGGCATGTGTAGTGAGCAGTAGGGTAAATGTAACATTAGCATTGTGTGCACAATGATGTGCCATCAACCATGTGGCCACTGTGCACTGTTGATGACTGCCAGATGGCCATTGACACAGCATGATGTTTCCATTGGTGCTGTCAAAGTATTCTACCACCCAAATCCTGGTCACCCATGTCACTGTATGGCATCCAAATCGCAGTAGCTACCGCCTGGCGCCAGCGGTGTGTCACCGCCATGGACCATGACACAATCGCGGTAGTGATAGGTACATATGTATTGCAAAATGGCGGTTGGCATGCTCCGCCACCCAAATCCCGGTCACCCATGTCACTGTATCGCACCCAAATCACGGTAGCTATCGCCTGGCACCAGTAGTGTGTCACCGCCATGGACCATGCCCTTACAAACAATGGGAACTGCAATCGCGGTAGCATGATGCAATTTTGAAAATCGCGGTAGGCGTGCTCTGCCACCGCGGAGCCGGTCATTGGATGCATTTGAAAGATGCACCACCTCGGTAGTGCCCGCCTGGCCCCTGCGGTGTGTCACCACCATGGAACATGCCCTTACAGCCG
This sequence comes from Triturus cristatus, assembly GCF_964204655.1. Taxonomy (NCBI): domain Eukaryota; kingdom Metazoa; phylum Chordata; class Amphibia; order Caudata; family Salamandridae; genus Triturus; species Triturus cristatus. Next base: position 850,336,494 of record NC_140581.1, read on the forward strand.
ATGGGAACCGCAATCGCAGTGGCATGATGCAATTTTCAAAATTGCGGTAGGCGTGCACCGCCACTGCGGAGCCGGTCATTGAATGCATTTGAAAAAGGCAGACCTGGAACACCAATTGCAGCAGCGTAGCACCACTGAAACAAACCCAGGGGACTATATATGTGTGGGAGAGAGCCCCACATTTCCACTGCTCCCAGAGCCTTCTGCCTGAGACCCCTCACCTGCTGCTACCTCCAGGGACTGTTGCCTGAGACCCCCTCACCTGCTGCTGCCTCAAGGGACTGCTGCCTGAGACCCCTCATCTGCTGCTGCCTCCAGGGACTGCTGCCTGAGACCAATCCTCTGCTGCTGCCTCCAGGGACTGCTGCCTGAGACCCCTCACCTGCTGCTATCTCCAGGGACTGCTGCCTGAGACCCCTCACCTGCTGCTTCCTCCAGGGACTGCTGCCTGAGACCCCTCATCTGCTGCTGACTCCAGGGACTGCTGCTTGAGACCCCTCATCTGCTGCTGCCGCTGCTGCTGTCTCATGTCCACAGTGATGGCGAGGACTGAGAAGATCCTGGCCAGTCCCTTCACCAGGAGCTGGAGGTCCTGGGGGACGAGGTGCTGACACTGTATCCAAGGCTCTATGGTGCCCCAAATGTCGTGGTAAGTCTTCAACAGTGTGAGTGACAGTGCAGGAGGGCACACATGTAGTTGATCTGATGCAGTATGTGCCTGAGAGTGTGGGGTTGTGTCATGCACTGCCTAACATGCTGTCTCCAGTGGTAAGGGGGGTGTACCCTATTCCACACGTTTCCCAGCCTGCACATCAAGATTGGGGGGACATGATTTGTCTTGTTAGCCATACAGTAATGCAGCAAGTTGGTAATGCAGGAGTCAGGACAGTGATTGCTTATGTGAATGGCTGTGTGGGTCCCTGTTGTCCATCTCAGTGTGAGCCCAACTGCCCTGCACAGTCACCGCCCAAAACGACAAGGACACATCACTGAACGTACAGGGTGTTACATGTGTCTTTTCTCATTACACTCCATCAATGACCCATCTCAGCCCTGTAGATTGCACACGACAGGCCCTGTGCGAAGGGTGTGGGTTTGTGAGATCATGTTCCTCAATGTGACATCCATGACACAGTGAGCTATTCACAGGGCAAGGACATTGAGGGCTGCGCAGTGTTGGGCACAGGGAGTCTACCCCCAAACACAAGTTGATATGTGACGCATGTCTGGCTCTACCTAGAAATGGACAGTAGATGTTGGCAGACTGCACATGTCTTTCTGTGCTGGCATCCTGCATGTGTATGAGATAGGCAGGTAATGTGTCCCCCCTCACACCTGCATGCATTTACGTGTGGTTCTCCTATGAAGTTGTACCATGTTAGCTGCATTTTTGTCTCTGAAAGAAATATCTGTGGATTTGGCATGAGTCAGTAACATGATACTGTACTGAGAGATTTTGGTACATAACACTGTGTCACTGATGTTTTCCCCCTCTTGTCTCCCATGCCTGCAGCTCAAAGTACACCAGCGTAAGGCCGTGTGGAGAGCCATCGCAAGCAATGTGCGGGCTCTGGGTGTCTACAACCGACGGCGCAGGCACTGTCACAAGAGGTGGGATGACATCTACCGGCTGGCAAAGAATGTGACGGAGATGACACTGGGGCTGCTCCCTCGGACTGGCAGGTTGGCATGGTGCAGCATGACACCACTAATGGGCCGCATCTTGGCCATGACACAGCCTGAGCTGGATGCACGTTTGAAGGAGCATCAGCAGCAAACTAGGGGTGAGTATTCTGGGAAGGGTGACTTTGGCTGTGAGTGGCTGCATTTGTACACATCCTGTGCCAGCACTGGGCTATGTGATGTTGGTAGTGTGATATAATGGCTTGTAAGTGACCTCTGTGCTGGGTGCAGCTGTCATGCATTTGCCCTACCTGTACTTCCTAATGTAATTTGAGTAATGGGCAATGACATTGCATTATGAGTCCTGGGCTTCAGGTATCGTCTGCATTGGGGTAGTCTTGGAAATCCCATTGAAAGGAACGGCAGTGTGCCCAATCTGAGTGTGCTTTCATCAATGCGTGCATTGCCTGACCTCAGATTTGTGAGGCTTAGACATCTGACACCAATGTTCAACAGTAGTTGTGCCCCAAAGTACAACATGGTGGATGGTATGGGCTCATGGCCATTGTGGAATGTCATCTTGTAGTCTGTATCTGTGTTGTCCCCTCCTGCTCCATCCAGATCTGACAGTGGCAACATGTTGTAGGGTCCATCCTTGCCCCCATCAGGGCCCTAGGTGTGCTTGGAGCTATTTGTGTGTCTGGTTGAATGGAGACACCAGCAGGATGTTGTGCTGTGTGGTCATCACATGGCTCACTTATGCCTGGATTTCTTGTTTACACGCACTGTTTGAGTCAAAAAGTTGAGTTTGCACAATATTGTTGCACAGGATGGTGTGCAACATGTAGATTTAGTCATCTTCAGTGATGCTTTGCTTGCACATGTTTGTTCTGTTGCTGCCACTGAACTGACCCTACATGTCTCTCATGCAGCATCTCCCGCGGGCACAGAGGGACAGGTGATGGACACCAGTGGTGAGGCATCAAGCACAACAGCTGCACAGGAGCACAGTGACACAGATGTGACCAGCGCCTCGGAGGGGGACAGGAGTCTGCTGGAGTAATCACAGCCAGAGGCGCAAAGCTCAACATCATCTGATGCCAGCGGTGACGCATCCATGTTGGTAGGCACAGGGAACAGGGACTCTGCCTCCTCTTCCACCACACAGAGAACAGTGCCCACCACTGTTCCTTAGAACGTGAGCGGGTGCGCGCGCGCCCACTGAAGTCCCCCCAAGCGCGCATTGTCCCAATTGTAGCGCGCACACACATTCAACACAGCCTGAAAGTCCGGCCGCCGCTTTTAAAACGGGAGCGGCACGAAAACGGTAATTTCCTGGTTGCCGGAGGCAGAGCTGCAGACGACGGTGGAGAGGACACAGCTGAGCGTCAGGAAAGTGTCTTCTCCGTTGTGCCCTGTATGGTTGGGGAGGGCTCGGGTTTACGAGCAAGCCTGCACTTGATGCATTGTTTTCTTAATTGTGCACGCCAGCGGGGCAGTTTGTGGGCCTTTGTGAAAGTATTCATGTTAATTGCAGCGCCGTCATGCCCTGCAATTAACATGAATACTTTTACAAAGGCCCACAAACTGCCCCGCTGGCGTGCACTATTAGGAAAAGGAATGTGGTAATCTAAAGTGTGACATGTTCTTTCAGATGATTCTGAAAGAACACGTCGTGTTGAACTCTGCATTCCTTTGCTAGTAGTAGGCATCTGCGGGGCTGAATGTTGGCCTTTGAAATTGTTTTCATGCTAATTACGGTGCACACGGGTGCTGCAATAAACAAGAATACTATCTCAAAGACCACATTCAGCCCCGCACTATTAGCAAAACGAATTCAGGGTCAAACACAACTTGGGCTTTCAGAATCACATGTCGTGTTTGACCCAGCATTTCTTTTGTTAAAAGTGCGTGGCTGAATGTGGGCATTTGAGATAGTATTCTTGTTAATTGCAGTGCACACCAGCGCTACAATTAACATGATTATTATCTCAAAGGCCCACATGCAGCCCCATAGCTGCCCACTCTTACCAAAAGGAATATAGCAAACATTGGTGGCTGATGAAGTTTAAGAGTGGTGAGGCTGGGCTTGGCGAAGGGGGATGGAAATTGCCAGAGGGGGCACGTTAGGTGAGCATCACTCAAATAAAGGTTGCTACCATAGTCCTGACGTGATACAGTAAGCGCCTAGATGAAGGATTTCTAGCAGTTATACAAAGCAAATACAGAGTTTTATGAAGTCTTGTGAGACCGGCCTCGTGGCGTGGGTCCTCCCGACCAGCCAGCTACCCTGCAACCACGCCGAACCTCGATGTTACAGCCTCCCGGCCCCCGTGGGCCAGCCTCCCGAGGGCCGGCCAGATCCCCAACACGCATGCCTGGCGGAGGGAGGGCGAAACCCCCCCAAAACCAGACCGAGAGGCGCCGGTCAGGTGACACCTCTGGTCTCTTCCCCGAGGGAGGTCCGATCGACCACCAGGCCCCCGGTGAGCAGGCGCCTCACCCGCTGGGTGTCTGGAGTCCCTCCAGGACCCCCCTGAACAGATCAAAGGACCAGAACCCCGACACACCGCCCCAGGCACCAGACCCCTCTCCACGAGGACTCTGGACTTCAAAGAGGAGGGGGAGTATAACAAGGGGTGCTGAAGGGATGAGAGAAGAAGAAGACCTGGACTGACGAGAGCCTGCTGACGCTGTCGCGGCTCCTCGAACTCTGAAACATCTGAGCCCTGCTGACGCTGTCGCGGCTCCTCGAACTCTGAAACATCTGAGCCCTGCTGACGCTGTTGCGGCTCCTCGAACACTGAACCATCCGAGCCCTGCGGACGCTGTCGCGGCTCCTCGAACGCTGAAACATCCGAGCCCTGCTGACGCTGTCGCGGCTCCCCGAACCATCCGAGCCCTGCGGACGCTGTCGCGGCTCCTCGAACTCTGAAACATCTGAGCCCTGCTGACGCTGTCGCGGCTCCCCGAACTCTGGTCCATCTGAGCCCTGCCGACGTCGCCGCGGCTCCTCGAACTACGAACCTCCGGTGCCTGCTGAGTGACTCGCGGCCCGCTCCTCCAAGAGAACCGGCAGAGATTGCCGAGAGAAGCAACACCCCCTCAGCTCGAGGATTGAGAGCTGTGCGGCGGGTACTCCGCAGAGACACTGATTCAAAGACTGTCCCGCTACCCCTTACCCCTCATCACGAGACCTCTGCCGCTTGTGGCACTAATTCTGCTCCTGCCTTCCGGATCATAAAGATCCCAAATAACCTATGATAAAATCTATTATCCTGCAATGAACTACTGTGTGGTGTCCCTCTATCTGAAAATAGTAGTGCAGCGTGTGCGATCCTAGGTACGAGACCCTTCCAGGAAGGGCCTCCCCGCTCTTGCTCGGCCGAACTCGAGGGGAGGTGGGCCTCCGGGTGGTCAGGAACGTATTCCGCACATCCCGGGGGAACGCTTTCCAACATTGGTGGCAGCGACGGGATCCGAGCCAACACCTAGAGATCGTGCAGTAGACGGCTAACGCACTACCCAGAAGAAATGGAAGGAGAAACTTCCCTAGGTGCCGCCGGCACCAACCCGAGCACGACCTTCCGAGAGGACCAGTTGGAATCTTATACGCACCGAGAACTGAAACAATTTTGCAAAGACCTTGGAATCGCTACCACCGGACTAAGCACGAAAGAGGACTTCCAGGAAGCATTAAGAACCTGGGTCGAGGCGGGGACTCCCCAGACACAAACAGAAGGGGAGCCTCCTAACGAACCCCGAAGCAGCCCGGGGAGGAACGGCGCCCCCGAAGGGGGCCTATCCCCAGTGGAAATAGCGGACCGGGAAAGAAGTCGCAACCACGAACTAGAACTAGCAAAATTGAAAATCGAAGGAGAGATAAAGCTGGCCGAAAAGAAACTGGCGGTAGAACAGTTACGCCTACAAGGAGAACTTGAGGAAAAGAAACGACAAAGAGAACACGAAGAAAGAAAACTCCAGCTAGAGCACGAACGTAGCCTGAAGGAGATCGAGCTCAAGGCTAAGAATGCAGAAGTCAGACCCCCGGAAACCCGACCCCCCTCTGCCAACGTGGAACTAAAGGTCCACATATCCAAAGATGTGGTGAAAGAATACTATAAGAACGACGACATCCAGCAATGGTTCAAAGCCTACGAAGTCGCCATGACCTCACACCGAGTCCCTCAGAAAGACTGGGGGGCTGGGCTGTGGGGCCGGTTCCTGAGCGAGGGGAGAGATACCCTGCTGGACCTGCCTTCCACAGTAATGAACTCCTACAGTCACATGAAAGAGGCCCTAGTAGCCAGATATGGGCTCACCCCTGAAATGTACCGGCAACGGTTTAGAGACTGCAAGAAGATACCCGGTACCACCTGGGTGGAGTACGTGAACTTTTACAGCCGGGCCTTGGACGGGTGGATCAAGGGCAGCAAGGTCTCCACCTTTGAGGAGCTGTTCGACCTGATCGCTTGGGAACACTTGGCCGCTAATTGCTTTGTAGAACTACGCCAGCACCTCCTGGACAGCAAACTCACAGACCCTCGAAAACTGGCCGTCGAGGCTGACCGGTGGGTAAACACCCGGGCCTCCCGGGGTCCCGTGGGAGACTACGGCCGCCACAGTAAGGGGCCCCCCCGCCAGAGGGGCGGGAGGAATCAAGGCCGGCCAAGGGAACTTCCGGGGGGATCCCCACGCAGCCCCCCCAGAGGACAACCTCCACCCTTTCCAGCTCCACCTCCAGCCAGCACCGGGCCACCGGGGAGGCCGGGGCCTCACGTGAGGATCACCTGTTTCCGCTGCCAACAGACCGGACACTATGCCAGCGACCCTCAATGTCCCATGTACCAGCGAACCGCCACAACAACTCCACCGGCTCGACAAATGGCCTCCGTAGCCCTGGGGGAAGAGATGGAAGACTCCGAAGAATGGGAACCCGCCGCCATGGCCTTGGTCTCCCTAGGGGACCGGGTGATGGTTCCCGGAGCGCCCCTGCCCGCTAACACGAAGAAGTACCGACAGCAGGTGACGGTCAACGGTCACCGCGTCGAGGGCCTCCGGGACACGGGGGCGAGTGTCACGGCGGTTCATTGCCACCTGGTCTCCGAAGATCAGATCCTACCCGGCACCTTTTGTCCCGTCATATTCTCAGACAATTCCGAGAGCCTCTGCCGGGTGGCTCTGGTTCCCTTCGAATGGGGGGGAGTCACCGGCAAGTTAAAGGTGGCGGTACGAACCTCCCAGCCCGTGGACTGCCTCCTGGGCAACGACCTCGAGAATTCCCCGTGGGGACAAGTGGAACGAAGAGCCCATCTTGAGATGATGGGTCTACCCAAATGGGTATGCGCCACCACGCGCTCGATGACTCTCAGAGTGCCTTCCTCCGAGGAGGGGGAGGCCATGCCACGGAGCACCGCCACCATCCTCGAGGTCCCAGATGCGCCACCCGAGGCCAACGACCCCCTTCCGGACGAAGCGACCGTTCCCGACGAGGGGTCCGTGCCTTCCGACCCCGAACCCCTGACCGAGCTCGAAGACATGCCAGAAATGGCCCAGTGGCACTACGAAGGAGGCCCCTCCCGAGAAGAATTCTGCCAAGAACAATCCACCTGCCCGTCCCTCATTGGACCCCGACAACAGGCCGAGGCCCAAGCAGCAGGCGACCAGACTGGCAACCACTGGGTATACTGGGAAAACGGCCTCCTGTACAGCGAACAGAAGTCGGCTGAGTTGGGATCGGCCCGAGTACTAGTGGTACCCCTGCGCTTCCGAAGTCTCCTCCTGGGCCTGGCCCACGATGTACCCCTGGCCAGACACTTAGGCCAAGATAAGACCTACCAGCGACTCGTCACCCACTTCTATTGGCCCAAGATGCGAGCAAATGTGGAGGCCCACTGCAAATCCTGCCCCACGTGCCAGGCCAGCGGAAAGAGTGGGGGGAAGCGCAAGGCTCCGCTGCAACCCTTCCCAGTCGTCAGTACCCCTTTTGAGCGGATAGGGATCGACATCGTGGGACCACTGGACCCCAAGACAGCCCAGGGCCACCGGTTCATCCTCGTCCTGGTGGATCATGCCACCCGTTACCCCGAAGCCATCCCTCTCTGCACCGTGACGGCCCCCGTGGTAGGCCGGGCCTTGATGGGGATCTTCTCCCGCGTGGGGTTCCCCCGCGAAGTCGTGAGTGATCGGGGTACGAACTTTATCTCCCGATACATGAGGTCCCACTGGCAGCAGTGCGGAGTATCGTACAAGTTCACCACCCCGTACCACCCCCAAGGGAACGGCCTAGTCGAGCGCTTTAACAAGACCCTGAAAGGGATGATCATGGGCCTCGAGGAACCCCTACGCCGGAGGTGGGACGTCCTCCTCCCATGCCTCCTGTTCGCCTACCGGGAAGTTCCACAAAAATCCCTGGGGTTCAGCCCATTCGAACTGCTATATGGACACCCCGTCCGGGGACCCCTGAGCCTGGTCAAGGAGGGTTGGGAAACGAACCCCCGGGGGACCCCTCCGGATGTGTTCCGATACATCTTGGCGCTCCGCAACCAGACCCGGAAATTCAGAGAACTCGCAGAAGCGAACCTCGAGGCTAGCCAGGAAGAGATGAAGCTCTGGTATGACCAGAATGCTACGCTGGTCGAGTTTCAGCCGGGCCAACAAGTCTGGGTCATGGCCCCGGTGAAGCCTTGCGCCCTCCAAGATAAATGGACTGGACCCTTCAAGGTGGTCGAGCGGAAGAGCCAAGTCACCTATCTCATCGATGTGCAGTCCCCGCGGAACCCCCTCCGGGTTCTCCACGTGAACCGCCTCAAACCCCACTTTGTAAGGACAGAATTGAGTTTGCTCCTGGCCACCGACGATGGGGCCGAAGAAGACACCGAGCCCCTTCCAGACCCCCTGGGGGCGAAAGAGACCGATGGTTCCGTGGAAGGGGTGAGACTATCAACCACCCTCACAGCCCAACAGTCCGCCGACTGCCGCCAGCTCCTAAGGCAGTTCGCGGACCTCTTCTCCCTAACCCCTGGGGTCACTAACTGGTGTGTCCACGACGTGAACACCGGCGACAGCCCGCCCGTGAGACACCGGGCCTACTGGGTCCCTGATCGGGTCGGAACCAGCATCCAGACCGAGGTAGCGAAGATGCTGGCCCTCGGGGTGATTGAACCCTCCGACAGCCCCTGGGCCAGCCCGGTAGTCCTGGTTCCGAAGGCGGCTACCCCGGGTGTCGCCCCCGAACTAAGGTTTTGCGTGGACTACCGAGGATTCAATGCGGTCACCCGAGCGGACGCTCACCCTATCCCCCGTGCCGACGAGCTCATTGACCGCCTCGGGGCCGCTCGCTACCTCAGCACCTTCGACCTAACGAGTGGATACTGGCAGATTGCCCTCACCGAGGGAGCCAAGGAGCGCTCCGCCTTCTCCACCCCGGATGGGCACTACCGCTTTAGGGTGATGCCGTTTGGAATGAAGAATGCCCCGGCCACCTTCCAGCGGCTGGTGAACCGGGTCCTGTCCGTACTAGAGGGGTTCAGCGCAGCGTATCTCGACGATATAGCGGTATTTAGCTCCCAATGGACCGAACACCTCCAGCACCTCCGACTAGTCCTGCTGGCTCTGCGCCGGGCCGGCCTCACCATCAAAGCCAGCAAATGTCAAATTGGGCACGGCTCCGTAACCTATCTGGGGCACCAGGTGGGAAGCGGGCAGGTCGCCCCCCTCCAGCCAAAGATCGACACCATCATGTCCTGGGAACACCCCACGACCCAAACAGAAGTCCGGGCCTTCCTGGGCCTCACCGGGTACTACCGGAGGTTTATTAAGAACTATGGCAGCATCGCAGGCCCCCTCATAGAACTAACCTCCAAAAAACACCCCAAGAAAGTACAATGGACTCCCTCCTGCCAGAAGGCGTTCGACACCCTAAAAACCGCTATGTGTGCGGCTCCAGTGCTCAAAGCACCCGACTACGCCCAGGAGTTTGTGGTCCAGGCAGACGCCTCGGAACACGGCATCGGGGCAGTCCTCTCCCAGTTCGACGACAAGGGCATAGATCGGCCCATAGCCTTCATCAGCCGAAGGTTGCTGCCCCAAGAACAGCGGTGGAGCACAATTGAGAGAGAGACCTTCGCAGTAGTCTAGGCCCTCAAAAAGCTACGGCCCTACCTGTTCAGAACACACTTCCGAGTACAAACGGATCACCGACCCCTGCAATGGTTGATGCGAATGCGAGGAGAAAAGCCCAAACTGCTACACTGGTCCATCTCCCTCCAGGGGATGGACTTCACGGTGGAACATCGCCCCGGGACGGACCACGCCAACGCGGACGGCCTGTCCCGATTCTTCCGCTTCAGCGAGGAGAACTCCCAAGTGGATGGGTAATTCTCCCCGCCTTTCAGCTGGGGGGGGGCCCGTGTGAGACTGGCCTCGTGGCGTGGGTCCCCCGACCAGCCAGCTACCCTGCAACCACGCCGAACCTCGATGTTACAGCCTCCCGGCCCCCGTGGGCCAGCCTCCCGAGGGCCGGCCAGATCCCCAACACGCATGCCCGGCGGAGGGAGGGCGAAACCCCCGCAAAACCAGACCGAGAGGCGCCGGTCAGGTGACACCTCTGGTCTCTTCCCCGAGGGAGGTCCGATCGACCACCAGGCCCCCGGTGAGCAGGCGCCTCACCCGCTGTGTGTCTGGAGTCCCTCCAGGACCCCCCTGAACAGATCAAAGGACCAGAACCCTGACACACCACCCCAGGCACCAGACCCCTCTCCACGAGGACTCTGGACTTCAAAGAGGAGGGGGAGTATAACAAGGGGTGCTGAAGGGATGAGAGAAGAAGAAGACCTGGACTGACGAGAGCCTGCTGACGCTGTCGCGGCTCCTCGAACTCTGAAACATCTGAGCCCTGCTGATGCTGTCGCGGCTCCTCGAACTCTGAAACATCTGAGCCCTGCTGACGCTGTCGCGGCTCCTCGAACACTGAACCCTCCGAGCCCTGCGGACGCTGTCGCGGCTCCTCGAACGCTGAAACATCTGAGCCCTGCTGACGCTGTCGCGGCTCCCCGAACCATCCGAGCCCTGCGGACGCTGTCGCGGCTCCTCGAACTCTGAAACATCTGAGCCCTGCTGACGCTGTCGCGGCTCCCCGAACTCTGGTCCATCTGAGCCCTGCCGACGTCGCCGCGGCTCCTCGAACTACGAACCTCCGGTGCCTGCTGAGTGACTCGCGGCCCGCTCCTCCAAGAGAACCGGCAGAGATTGCCGAGAGAAGCAACACCCCCTCAGCTCGAGGATTGAGAGCTGTGCGGTGGGTACTCCGCAGAGACACTGATTCAAAGACTGTCCCGCTACCCCTTACCCCTCATCACGAGACCTCTGCCGCTTGTGGCACTAATTCTGCTCCTGCCTTCCGGATCATAAAGATCCCAAATAACCTATGATAAAATCTATTATCCTGCAACGAACTACTGTGTGGTGTCCCTCTATCTGAAAATAGTAGTGCAGCGTGTGCGATCCTAGGTACGAGACCCTTCCAGGAAGGGCCTCCCCGCTCTTGCTCGGCCGAACTCGAGGGGAGGTGGGCCTCCGGGTGGTCAGGAACGTATTCCGCACATCCCGGGGGAACGCTTTCCAACAAGTCTAAAATAAAAGCAGCAACAAGAGGTCTCTTTGGATTTAAAAAAATGAAAGAGGGCAGTGTAAGCCAGGCAAAACGAACTGGCCCGATAAAGAAATGACTTCACATTTTCTTTTGTTGCAATGGTTGTCCTGGAATTAAAGGTTCTTGTTCCAGTCTGAACATAGCTGCCAAGTTTTCAGTGTGCTTACATGTGACATTTCAATGTTTTGTGTTCTTACGTGTAACGTTTGAATGCTTATGTATGATAGTGTCGGAAAAAACAGTAGAACAAGTAGAAAAAAACAGTTCCATTCATGCAATACAAAATGTTTCACAAATCTTTGTAAAGGGAAAAATGATGGGAAAATAAACGTAAAACATCTAACACTTCTTGTGTGTGTAGGCATGGACAGTCTTGTGAAAGTCGGTTGTCAGCTGGCAGCCGGGTTTATTGTCTGTGGAAAAATTAGGCTATCTTTTGATGGAAGTCCAATAAATCTGGCCCATGGCATTCCTCAACGGCTTAGTCTCCACCTCACCAAATTATCTACATTTCACTCCATTTTCTATCCTCTCTCAAACAGCTTTAATCCTATCAATCTTTGTCAACGATGATACATTACATCAAATAGAGGAGCTAGGCATAAACAGCTGACTTCAATTCAAGATCGCCATCTGATGAATTGAGAAGTTGGGACCATCCACCTTCAGTCCACACTGAGATTTCCCCCCCCCCCCCCAAAATCAACACCCCTCACACCGCGCGCACACACAGGCATGCTGAGGCTACTGTAGCAATTAAGCCAAGAGTCCTGGTGCAAGGGTGGAAAATTACTCTCTCCTTGCGTGGCACTGTGACTGGTGGCTCTGTCCTCTGGCTCTGCCGGCGTACAACTGGGGCACTGATAGCCCCACTAAAGATCTAGCTGGATCAATAAAAATCATACACTTGTGATTAGATATAGATTAGACTGAAGTCTGGAATGTTTTCAACTCCACGGCACATTTCTTCTCTAAATACCATGAGCTTAAGTATGCATATTCATTAAAAGCACGCATTTTAAAAGCGAGCATACTTACCAACTAGCACCGACGCGCCTATTTTACCAGAGCTTTGCCCTCTCTCGAATCATATAAACCAGAGTCCTCTTGGCCACAAAGAATGACTCCTTCGTAGCCAGCAGCCCGCAAAGCCTACCAGGAGCAGCGCTCTCGTACAGGCCAGCGTAGCGGCATTATGCCTTGACAGCCAAGGCAGGTGCTATGCCTATTGTGCGTGAATTTGCATTTCAGTGCGGACCACCACACTGAAATGCGTTAGTCTGACACCTGATGCGTGGTCCTTGGCAGGGCTGTGAGTAATACTTTCTCGCCAGCAAAATCAAGCCATAAAGAGGAGAGAAACTTATGCAGAAATTACATGCATAGCTGTCAAGGTTCCAAATTGCTCTGTGTGACCTTTTCTTGATTTCAGTGTAATTATTAGTGACATTTCAACAACTATGAGTGACACTTTCTTTCCAGCAAAAGATAGCTGGCAAGTTTCATTTTCCTTATGTGACATTTTCATATTTTTCTTGTGTTTGTGTGACATTTCTATTCTTATGTCTGATGCGTCTCAATATTTTGCTTCCCAACAACATTTTGATCCATAACCAATATAACAGTGAATTAATTAACATAGACTTTAATCCCTTATTAGCACTGCACCTTAAACTGTAGAACTTGTGATTTCATATCTGATTTTAGTGTGTGTTTCCCTTGCATACTTTACAAAGCTTGTATTGCATTTCATAATGTTTCCTTTTTACATATAAAATTGTTCTGAAATAAAAAAGGCATCTACATAACACTTCAAGCATATCGAATAGTGACCAATTCCTTTGCAATACAAGGTGTTGCAGGATTTTCTTTGAAAAAGACGTCTTCACATCTACCACTGTTCAACTACTAACACTTGAACATGAGTGATCACTGGTACTAGGCAGCAATTAAAAGGTGTGAACCTTTTATCGCTCACAAAAGTACAGACTCAAGAAGAATCAAAATTAAGCAAACAAACTAATATGAGCAGAGAACTACATTAAATCACAATAGACTCTTTCCTTTCTGAAATCCGCCACTCTTTCAACCTTTTCCATTTTAATGGGATCCAGCACAACAAATACACTTTCCTGATAGTGACTCGGGACAGAATTGTGTCAAAGGTAATTTACTGTATTATTGCTTGAAAGGGTGTTCTAACTTTAACCAAACACTGTGTAAGGCACCTCAATGACAAGCTGGGTGATGCTGGGTCAGTGTCCTTGTAATTACTACACACTCCTTTGGCATTGCAAGCCAATGCGCGGGGCAATATTGGAACATGGTTTTATGCAACTCTTTGTTTAAGCTCCGTAGTTTCAGGAGCCGGAAAATAAGATAAGGCGCCGGGTTCATTGTGAGGCTAGACCCAGTGCTTGCACTTTGTGTATTTAAAGGCATCTCCAAGCCGCCCGCAGCCAGATTCATTTAGTTCCATATCCATGTGTATTGTACATATGTGATCTTGTATAGGCTCCCAACATTCCCCACCCGATGAACAGTGCTCGAGCTGAGGATCTTTAGTAAAATCTTAAGGTACCATCGATGGAGTCCTATGCTTTACTAAACCCGAAGTGTACTTGCCTGTGTAACCAATTCATGTCATGGCGTGTGTATCTAAATTGAACACCTGTCTTTAGACCATTCATGTGGTGCTACAGGTGTGGAAATGCACCGTCCTTTCACTTTTTTAAGCAAAAATTTGGAGTGATATTTGGACCTGCACCCACACGCGCGGTCTGGTTGTCGGCGCACATAGCCTGGGCTGCAGTGCACAGAGACCTTACACTGCCGCACACAGAGGGAAAAAATTAGAGGGAACATTGGTGCCCACCCTCCCAGCTACTTCCTCTAGTGCTGCCCGTGTTCGCACAAGTAAGAAGGGAAGAGTGTCCTTCACACCAGGCACCGCTGCCCCTGCCCCTGTTCCCCCTGCTGCCATCAGTGCTGAGTCTGTGGACCTTTTGGGCCAGACAGCTCTCCTCAATGCCTTCCCAGACCATGATAAAAAATTGGCACAGGTGGTTGCTTTCATGGAGGGCATACATTCAGACGTGGGTGGGCTGCACCGGACTGTTCAGTCTTTGTCCTCCACAGTGACGGCAGCCCTTCAACTGGCACAATCTCGGAGTCCAGCTCCAGTCAATTTGTCCACCCCCCTGCCAGTGGCCACATCGGATGATAGTGACCAAGCTCCACAGATCTGAAGGTCATGATACAGCACACGCAGCACACAGCAGCAGCAGCAGCCCAAGAGGTCCAGGGCACAGACACCATCCCCACAGAAAACTAAAGCCACCCCAGAGCGCAAAGACAAAAGTGCATCAGGCGACACCAAGGGCCAAAAAGCCAAGATGCAGACCTCATGGTCACATACCTCAGAGGTATCCCCAGCCAAGGACTCTCCTGTCCCAAAAGCGTCTCACAAAGACAAGCAGACAGTTGCTGTGCCCACTAAGAAGGTGGCGCCTGCCAAGAGTACACATAAGAAGGGCTCAAAGGCAGATTCACCCACTACCTCGACTCCCATTCGAAGCCCAGTGAAGCAGGGAAAGGAGGGCACTGTAGGGGGAACACCTGGTAAACAGGGGATGGAGGGGCAAAGGCAAGGCCAGGCTAAGAATACCGCTGGATCCAGCACGTCCCTAGAGGGAGGGCCAGCATCTGCACCTGATGCAGCTTTGGTGGTGTGTGTGCCTGTTGTGTCCACACCACTTCCCATTAATCCCAAGACAGGGAAGCCATTTAGAGTGCCCAAGAAGTGGAAAGGCACCCCTCCACAATCTCCCACCCACACTGTGTCTCACGGCAGCATGACTCCACCTACATGTGCCACTACACCACCTGGTCCAAGCAGCCCTTTGCTTTCCAAGCCACTGATGCCTCTACCTCAGCTGGGCCTCTCTCTCCCCAGTCAAGTCCTCCAACTGTCCCCGACACACAACCAGCTCCCAGTCCGACTGCTAACCAATTCTGAGTGGTAGTCACCCTCACACACCTGTCACTCCCACAGCGGTGCCTACACGTCCCATTGTTACCCCCTGACTGTGTTGCTGACCATTGCAGGGTACAGAAGCACACATTCCCTGTGCAGCTTCTTATGGTCTCACTCTGCACTTTGTTCTGCTCACTGGCCTTGTCGTTCACTGCTGTGTGCCCTTTGCCTGTGCAGCTTCTCATGGACTCACTCTGCCCTTTGTCCTGCCCACTGGCCTTGTCGTTCACTGCTGTGTGCCCCTTGCCCGTGCAGCTTCTCATGGACATACTCTGCACTTTGTTTTGGCCACTGGCCTTGTTGCTCCTTGCTGTGTGCCCCTTGCCTGTGCAGCTTCTCATAGACATACTCTGCACTTTGTTTTTGCCACTGTCCTTGTTGCTTCTTGCTGTGTTTAACTATTCCCTGTGCAGCTTCTCATGGACTCACTCTGCACTTTGTCTTGCCCACTGGCCTTATCGTTCACTGTTGTGTGCCCCTTGCCTGTGCAACTTCTCATGGACTCAAACTGCACTTTGTCCTGCCCACTAGCTTGTCGTTCACTGCTGTGTGCCCCTTGCCTGTGCAGCTTCTCATGTAAGTACTATGCACTTTGTTTTGGCCACTGGCCTTGTTGCTCCTTGCTGTGTTTAACTATTCCCTGTGCAGCTTCTCATGGACATACTCTGCACCTTGGACTGGCCACTGGCCTTGCTGTTTACCCCTTGCCTGTGCAGCTTCTCATGGACATGCTCTGCACATGGACTGGCCACTGGCCTTGCTGTTTTCACCTTGCCTGTGCAGCTTCTCATGGACATACTGTGCACTTTGTTTTGGCCACTGGCCTTGTTGCTCCTTGCTGTGTTAAACTATTCCCTGTGCAGCTTCTCATGGGCATACTCTGCATTTTATGCTTGTCACTGGCCTTGCTCTTGTCTAATATTGGTGCCTATCTGTGCAATATGTGAATAAAGACAGTTGATCCTGTTGTCTGTTTTGTCAGTGTTTTTTCTGTGTATATATGGTTTACTGTGCCACATGCTCTGTGTGCCACTTCAACATTGCCAATGGCTTGTCTCACTTTTTCTAGTTTTTACAGGGCTGACAGGGACTTCAGTTCTTCCTGACTCTGATACTTGTGGGTGCAATGATGGTGGTTTTAGATGAAATACCGTTATCATTTACATTCTTTGTTCATGTTAGCTATATTGTACACGTCAGGTTTGGGGCACTGCCAGCACATATTGGGATTCTATCCACAGGATTGCAGGCAGGCTGGCCAGGGTCATCATGTATGTGTGTTCTTACTTTATGTATGCCCAGCAGTGTAGATGTATAGTCATCTCGTGATGGTCAGTTGGTCAGTCATCCTAGTCACTTGGCTTGCTTTCAATGTGTGCACTTGTGTGGTCAAGAAGTGTGCAGTGTGAAGGGGTGAATTTGTCGTGAGTGTTGATGTGTGTGTGCCCCTGCAATGTCAACTACACACATGTGTCACCCAGGGGTGGAGTGCCTGTTTGTGTGATTGTTCAGCCCTGGGATTGTGATTGTGTGCACATGTGTGTGGTGTATGTTGTGCACTGTGCAGTGTGTTGGTGAGTCCTTGCAGTTCTGGCGGACTCCTACTTGTTGTTTTTGGCAATTGTGAGTATGCAGAGTATGTGACTGGCAAGTCAGTGTTGTGTTTTGTTGCTCAGCCATGTGTGTTTATAATGTTTGTGGTCACGGTGCAGACCTGCTCAGCCACACTGACATTGTGAGTGTGTTTTCTCATGCATTGCTGTCACTTGGGGCTCCAATAGGGCATGTGGTGTGTGGTGTCATACCATCCCCTATCTGTGCTTCAGATGCCTAGCCGTTGTGAGTCTGCACTCCCTCTATTTGTGTATGGTACACTCCTGCCATGTCCACTACTGACGTGCACACCACTTCACTTTCATGTCAGCTGTCCCCTTGGGTTGCCTGTGTGTGTGCCTCCCCATCACTTCATTTGTAACACTGTGCTTTGTGGTGCAGATCTTTGTGCAGCAGCAATGTGCCACTCAGGACATTTTCCCAATTGGTTATATGTAATTTTCTTGTACTGTTTAGCAGTCATGGTTGCTCATATGCAGTTCAACTGTTTGTGCTGCCCAGTCCTCTGGTCATGTTGTTTCCACTTTGGCGTCCCAGACTTGTGCACCTATGGGTGTTGGGTTAGGTGTATGTGTGTATGCTGAGGTACTGCTTGACTTCAAGAGTGTGATGTTGTCAGTGTGCTGTTTTGATTGTTGTTGTGGGTGTTCATGGTGTGTCACTCCTAGATGTGTGGGACTGGTATGTTTTGTGCGCACACCCTGCTTGTTGTGCATGCAGTGCTGTGAGGGTATGTTGCCTTGTCCTTGACTGGTGTGCATCCCCTGATGTCCTGCTGTGTTTGCTATGTGATTTATTGGCATGTGCATCTGTTGTGTGTTTGATGTGGCTGTGTTGTTTTGTGATGGTGCACTTCTTGTCTGTGTTTTGGTATGTTGTCTGTGCATTGTTCCTGGCTGATGTGGTTGTGCACTCCTGTTCTGCCTGTGCTCCCATTGCCTTTGTACAGTTTGGCTGCACAGGTCATGTCTGGTCTAGTTGTAGTTCTTTGTTTGTTTTTGTTTAGTTATGTGTTTGGCTGTTGTTTTTGTGCAGGCATTGGTTCTGGCATCCCTGTGTGTGTGATGTTTGTGGATACCCCCAGACACATCACAGACAAAAAGTGTGATTGTTTGTCTGTGTATTGACTGGACATTATTGGAACCCTTCTGTGTGTCTGACACTGGTGTTGTGTGCTGCAGGTGTGAGGGGGGTATGTGTGAAGATTCCTACTTGTGTTTGGCAGTCATGGAGTGTGTCACTGTGCCATGTGTGTAGTGCTGCTGACATACTCCTGTCAAGTAGTTGTGTGCATATATGTGGCTGTTCACAGTTTGACTTCAGGGCCTTCCATTCATCCCTATGCCTGTACATGGGTTGCCTTGCTGTCTCCCTGAGTTATTGCACTGAGGTGACTGTGGTTTGACTTCACTCACTGTGCCAGCCATGTGTGATTTGATGAGGTGAGGGTGTTTTTCTCTGTTCCATGTCTTGCATGTGATGTACACATTGGTTATCTCCTTGGCCTTCCATTTGTGTGCACATCACTTTAGCTTTCCTATATGTTGTGCTTCATTTCTGCTGGCATGTGGTCTGTGTATGTGGCTTTGTGTCAGTGTGGGGTATGTCTGTGTGACATGGCAGGCTGTGTGTCCAGTGGAGTGATTGTTCATTATCTGTGTGTGTTCATTTTGTGCTTGGACTCAGTTTTCTTGCCATGTGTGTGGTGTTATGGTGGTGTGTGGGTTGCCCTGGGCCTGTGCTTCTGTGCTGTGTGTTCCTCTGCAGCCCTTCCTGCTGTGGCTGTCTCCCTAGTTGTTTGGTGTGTGGTGCAGGGTGTGGGTTCACCTAGCTTGTTGTTGTGCATGGGGGAGCACAGGAGGGGCACATGGCATGTCCCTTAATGTCAGGGTGGGGGCTAGTGTGTGGAGGGTGGAGGTGTGGCCCTGTGTTCTTTGTGCACTGCCCATGCCTGCCGCTGGCCCTGCCTGCTGCGATGGTGGTTAGTCTTCCGACTTACCGCCATCGAAATTAGGCGCAATATTTCTAATAGTCTAATAGTCTCCCTCCTTGTACAACAGGAATGGGACCGTCTGACAAGGAGTCGGAGGTCCTGACTGTCATATTATGATAAGACCGCAATTTAGGCAGTCGGAAACTGGCCTTTTCTAATATGGCTTGTGCTGCAGCACAGGCAAAGGGCCACAGCACAAGTCGCAGTAGAACAAGGCAGTTTGTGCACATCCATGAACCGTTTGGCAGGCACCATGTGGTGCCTGGCACATGATGCATGGATGTGTGTGGGGGCACTCAAAGTGCAGTGGCTCATGGAGGACAGGGGCCTTGCTTTGGGCCCCAAAAGGCTCTTTCTGATAGCTTTTTCATAGCGGTGGGACTCCCATGAAAAGGCTGTCTGAAAGGTACATTATAATCCAGACGGTGGTTCCTGCGCAGGCACCGTGTCCATTAAGGATCACGATTCCAACCACTGCCCCGTCAGGATCAGTAGATCCTGTTGGAGGCGGTGGTCCATCCACCGAAAGTCAAGGTTCTGACCGCCTGCATTGTAATGCGGCGGTCGACCCGAAAGTGTGTCCGATGGCTAGGGGTGGGCGGACAACTCCGTTCCGCCCATGGAATGTGCGGAGATTTGCCCTTCCGCGATATAGGCGGAGAAACAAGGCAAAAAACTCCGCACACTCGGGCACAACGGAAGTTGACCTCCCGCCCGCCGCCCGCCTCCCGCCTTCCGCCCGCAGTATTAAATACATTAAAAAAGCAATTTTCAAATAACCTTACCTTATTGGCGGCGTTCCCGGGCTTCCATCCATCTCCATCGCGTCTTCTTCTGGGAACTGCGCATGCGCGGGAGCCCGCGCATGCGCATTCCTCTGCAGGAATGTGCATGCGCGGGCTGCCACGCATGCGCAGTTCCCAGAAGAAGACACGATTAAGACGGCTGGAAGCCCGGGGACGCCGCCGATTAGGTAAGGTTATTTAAAAATTGCTTTTTTAATGTATTTAATACTGTGGGCGGGAGGCAAGCAGGAGGCAGGAGGCAGGCGGGAGGCAGGAGGTGCGTAACGGAACTATGCGGAGAGTGCAGAGATTGGTTCCATCTCCGTGCCTCTCCGCATAGGTCCCTAACGCACATTACGCCCACCCTTGTCAGTGGTGGTCCGACCAGCATCGTAATGATGCCCATTATCTGTAAACAGTTTAAAAACAGATTACTTGGTAATTTTATAAAAAATATTCTCACTTGCAAAAACCATTTTTGCAAAACTTAAACTTAAACAATATGTTCTTTGACAGCTTCAACAACCAAGACCTCCGCACCACTCCCGATCCCTCACCCAGTGACGCCACCCAACAGGCCCTACTCACCTGGACCCATCTCACTATAGAAGACACCCTAAAGACCAAGAAGAGCATCCACTCTGGATCACTGTCAGACCCCTGCCCACCATACATCTTCCACAGAGCCACCATTGCAGCCGAACTACACCGGACGATCAATTGCCCCCTCAAAACCGCCACATTCCCCGACGATGCAAACATGCCAAAGTCATCCCCCTCCTGAAGAAACCCTCTCCAGACCAGATGGACCTCAAAAACTTCAGGCCCATCTCCCTGCTTCCATTCACAGCAAAGATCATTGAAAAGGCCGTCAACCGCCAGCTACCAAACTTCACTGAAACCAACAACGTCCTGGACACCTCCCAATCCGGATTCCACAGCAACCACAGCACCGAGACTGCCCTACTCGCTGCCACCGATGACAGCCGCTCCCTCCTCGACCAGGGCCAAACCACAAGCCTTATCCTCCTGGAACTCTTAGCTGCCTTCAACACCATCTCCCACCTCACACTAGCCACCGGACTCCATGACGCCGGCATCTGCGGAAAAGCCCTGGTCTGGGTATGCTCATTTCTCACAGGCAGAACTCAGCAAGTCAGTATCCCGTCCTACTTCTCAGAACCTACAGAAAGCAGATGTGCAGTGCCCCTGTGATCCTCCCTCAGCCCCACCATCTTCAACATCTATATGGCCCCCTTCAACCATTATCAGAAACCATGGTCTCAACGTCGTCTCCTACGCTGACGGCACCCAGCTCATTCTCTCTCTCACGAAAGAACCCAACATTACCAGGTACAACTTCCAAGAAGCGATGAAAGCCGTCCCAAACTGGATGGAGAAGAGCTGCCTGAAACTCAACTCCGAGTAAACAGAAGTCCTCATCATCGACTCCTCCTTTTCCACCTGAGATGACACCTGGTGGCCCCCGCCCTTGGACACCACCCAACCCCAACAGACCATGCATGGAACACATCCCCCATCACAATCACATCATCCAACACCTCCCCGATCTCCACTGGCTCCCCATCGAAAGAAGAATAACCTTCAAGCTCCTCACCTACGCAAACAAGTCCCTCCACAACATCGGACAAGCATACCTAAACAACCACCTCTCCTTCCACACACCCAAGAGACACCCGCTATTAGCTGACCTCTCTATGGCCACCATCCCATGCATCCACAAGACCAGAACTTGAGGAAAGTCCTTCTCCTACCTCGCAGCCGAGGCCTGGAACGACCTCCCCCTCCACCTCCGGCAAGTGCTGCCCCGGTTCAGGAAGAACCTCAAGCCCTGGCTCTTTGGATGACACCAGCACTCAATGGAGCTGCCCCCCCCCCAACACCTAGAGACCCTCGCGGGTGAGTAGCTGCGCCTCACAATTCCCTGATTGGTTGATTGTTCATTTGATTGCAGAAAAGTCATTGCTCGGAAAAGAATCTTTTAAATTTTAACCATAAATCACATGGAATCACTGAATTATTCAATTTTAATTTACATATTATTTAAGTTAGCCCAAAAAACATTGAATCGGCGAAACTTCTCTAATATATTTGGAGACTGGTGGAGACACATGTCCAGTAGTGAACCATAATTTCACGAAGAAGGTTACCATATATACATATACTAATTGAGTCCTATCTGTAAACAGTCAAGGACGTTGCTATGAAGTTATGCATAGCTCTGTTGTTAGGTTAGAGAAAAAAGTGAAAATTGCAATAGACAACCCAAACCAGGATTTGAGGGAAAAGCAGTTAAACATTCTGTTTAACAATGGAATTGCACTTCAATAATTAAGACTGGAACAAAATGTATGGAAAAACTACAAAACTTTCTTACTATTTAAAAAAAAAAACATTTCCAAGGGTAACCTAAACTTGTACAGGCATTAGACAACAGCCCAATACGAAATATTACACAGCTGCAAGGCCATAGTTTAGGCAGCCTTAAAAATGATATGTGTAATTCCACTTTTCATTACATTAAAATGCTTTCAACGCATCATTCTGCAGGCGCGTGGCACAGCGGGAAAGGGGTTTTAGAGTGTATAACATTTATACCACACGCTGATACAGTTGATAAAATCTCTATTTATATGACTGAATTTTGGCCCATATTAAGGTCCTCTGACAGATTGCAGAGTTGACAGGGATTTGGCAAAAGATTTAGATGAATATCCCCCTCCTGAAGACCTAGAACAAAGGGAATATTTACATAAACCACACTATATAAAACTATATATATGCTTCATTATTTACAGCAATCAATAATGACAGACTCAGATTCTCTATTACTTTGCTTTTATCGATTTTCTTTGAAAGCAAATGAAAAGGGCAAACAAAGATACAGTATCGAACTAGAATCCTCACATAAGAGAACACAATTCAGTAACTCACAATAACATCTCAATTAAGGAGCATGAGTTGAGTGTATAGTGTAAGAGACAAAAGAGCATTTTTATAAGATCATATACAAATTCAGAATTTCATACGAACTTAAGAAAACTATAACACAGCATGCTAAAAGCTGAAATGCTAACCCTCTGGCCAGAAGGGAAAGCTGGGGCAATCCTCACAAAGTATGAGGAGCAATGTTAAGGAGTCAGCTCACAGACAGCATCAGCCAAAGAATCTCAAAGAAACAGCTCACACGAACGCCTCATACAGAAGTCTTGTTCTAACCTGACCACACAAATGGATTCTATCACTAATAGTTATACCCTAAAGTTAAAAGTCCATCCCTACTCTTGTATCAAAATCCGAGAAAGTCTCTCTCCTCATTGGTCTAGAAGCATAGGTTGTTAAGTCGCACCACTTCCGTCGCTCTCTTCTTTCAAAAGTTCTTTGTTTAGATTTATGCTGTCATCATCGTCCTTCAGCGAAGGAAACCAAAATCTTCTCCTTCCTCGACACACGCACATTTGAACAAATGTTGTAACATTTTACTAGCACAGTTATCAACAAAACTAAATATTTCCTCAGAGAGTAGGAAGTTCTGTTGATACTCCGAACATGTAGCAGCCATCGACAAGAAAGAACACAATAGTCATCTATGAAGAATAAAACACATTTTTCTGCATTTCTACATTTTAAAGCAAAATTAACCCTAATAGCAGCTTTGAGGCCTTCTTTGTAAAGCGTGCAGTTTTCTCTAAGAGAAATAAAGAGGGCCATATGTATCAAGCCGTTTCCCGTTTGCAAACGGGCAGATTCTTAGAATCGGCCTGTTTGCGAATTGGAAAAAGCCTTTTGGGATGTATCATCCCAAAAGACCATCGCAAAATAGAGAATTGCAATATTTGTGATTCTCTATTTTGAGAATGCAATTAAGGAATTGCAAATTGCGATTCTTTAAATGCAATTCTGGAAGCACCAGAAATTTGCTCTTTGGCCTTAAGGAATTGTAAATTACCACCAACTTCAAGTTGGTAGTAATTTGCGATTTTCTTTAAAAAAGCACTTTTTAGATTTTTTCAAAGTGCCATATGTCGCACATACATGCCCTTAGGGCATGTATGTGCTCAAAATGTGTACACATGCATATTTTCGGGGTGGAACGGGGTGTCCTTTTGGCACCTTTGGAACCCTAAAATTGCATTCTCAATTTGCGATACACTAATTGGTAATCGCAAATTGAGAATGTCTTCCCATTCATTCCTATGGGCCTCCTAGCCATGGCCCTTAGTTATTTGCTCAAATAAAAGCTCTATTACATAATTCATTTCAATCTTTCATTAGCCTAATATAAACACAATCATTTTAAACTATTATTCTATTGAATTAATATTGCTTAATTAACGATAAACGATAAACAATAAACACATTTTCATTCAAGATTTGCTCATGGAAATAATATTTGCTCCTTCTTTGCTGTCTTTTCATACATGAATCATGTGTGGCCTACTTAAACACATTGTCATTTTCCCACACTTTTCTTATTTCCTTTTCAAAAATAATTCTTTTTTGGTTAATCTCAAAACTTTGTTAATGATCTTCACACCATGGAAGGTTTATTTTGAGCAGGTTTTATTTACAGAAAACCCTGCTCCATCAATTCCACAGATATGATGTTTGCTCTGATCTAATTGTGTCAATATTGCCTTGGGAATCTTGACCATAACTTTATGCCTTCATGAGTAATGTGAAATAATTTGGAAATTTACCTTATACCTGCAGAATTACAAAATGTCAATTTTTATGAAACTATCTTAATTCAAACTTTACATACTTTTCAAACTATTGTTAGACTGTGACCAACACGTGGGAGATTCAAGCTCAAGAATTAGTGTGTGCACTAAAAGGAAAGGTTGTTTTCTACCATTAGATTATTTTAAAAATATTGACAATGTGGAGTTCCAACAAAAGCTTAATAAATGTGGCAAGGTTTAATAAGCATTTATATAATACAAGACACAATTTCATACTTGTTAGAAAATAACATATACTAACAAAATTTTAAAATGAATGACTTTGTTGTACCCAATGACCTACTAGTTCCAGATGAAAGCAATGTAGGCCAGTTTCAGAAAATCATTAAACAACACTCAGGAGAATTATACGAGGACAGCAGTGTATACCCACTGCATTCAAAAGATTTAATGGGTGATGCTTTAGAACTCTATCAAATGAGAAAGGCTACAGGAGATCCTGTTAGCATTTGGGAAAAAAGTTTAGGGCCTCATTTACAAGCCAATTGCGCCTCCGGTGCATCACATTTTTAGCTGCACCCACGGTGCAGTGTGCCTGCCCATATTTACAAGGCCTTGTAAAGTCACCCTCTATGACCTTTAATGGCCTTGTAAATATGGGCCCCTTTCCCGCATTACTCTGTGTGAAAGGGGCGGTCCATGAGTGTTGCTGTGGGTGTTTCCACACAACATCCAATGAACCTGACACATTCCCAGATTTACAGAGTGTTGTAAACCTGGGAATGCATCAGAATCCTGCGCCCCCCCAGGGGAGTCGTGCAAAGAGTGGTGCAAGGAGGAGAAATACTTTTTATGTGTGCTGCATTAATGATCGTGTTTGTGCAGCAAGGTTTCCCTTCCTTCACAACAAGAATTATACCTGCAGTACAGGCACCCTTGCACCATGGCGCCAGGGTGTCTGCGGTGGTGTTCGGCTGCTGTTTGTGTGCAAGCGCCCGGGAGAAGGACAGGAACGCGCCATATCTTGAAGATACAGTGCATTCCTGCCCTTTTATTTTGATGCACCGCAGTGCAGCAGGAAGGCTTGTTGCACTGCAGGGCGTCAAAATATAGTAAATGAGGACCACAGTGTCGATGTTATCCAGTTTTAATTCCAACAAGAAAAGGAGGGTAATATGATGATCGTCCTATTCCAAACTCTGCCGCAGAATATCACTTGACAAGATTATGTTCTGAAGACCCATGTTTTAGGCAAAACATACTTTATAGTTTCACTATACTCTTTGAAACTGAGCAGTTGCCCATGATGCGAACTGGAACATGATTTCATAACAGTAGAGCTAACCATTTCTTAAATAAAGCAGGAATCAATGATGAAAACCTTGAATATTACACATCATGACATGTCAACAAGGCAAAAATGAATATTGGTTCCAAAGACTTGTCAAACTAAAATGTAGGTTGAGGAATTTCAGGCCACCAACTTGGTTTCTGACTTTAAGCTGTGCCGAATACTTATCAGATGATTTATACATTTTCTTACCTTAAGCTTTCGAAAATTTGACATATGTGGCTGTGAAAACATCAGGGGAATTATGTTCTTTAGATCCAGCAAATGTTTGCAGATGTTTTAATCACAAATTCCAAACTATGATTAAGTTCACAACAAATCAAAAATTAAAACTCCTCGGAGAGGCTGTTGATTTCCTTTGGGGGAAAGAGTACCAAGCTATAGGTACGCCTCATATTCATTTTCTGTTTTGAATAAAAATACACCAAAATCTGGATATGACTCTGATGAATCTGTTCTTCAGTTCATTGAATAAAACGTTATGTGTGACATTTCAAATAAAGAAAGTAAAAACAAGAAATAGTTTGAACGAGTTGTTAAATTTCA
Organism: Triturus cristatus; assembly: GCF_964204655.1. Classification (NCBI taxonomy): domain Eukaryota; kingdom Metazoa; phylum Chordata; class Amphibia; order Caudata; family Salamandridae; genus Triturus; species Triturus cristatus. The sequence continues at coordinate 850,362,800 of NC_140581.1, forward strand.
AACTCACAATTGCGGAAAATACTATTTACAAAATGTTTTAAAAAAAGGAAGAGTGAATAATCTTATGTCTTCTGTTAGGCATGTTGCTAAAAAAAAGTCTCCAAACAACACATACAATTTAAAAAGAGGACACACATCACAGCGGATTAATGACAACAACACTTTAATACTGCATATGGAGAATGGTAAAATTACTATCCAATTTGTTGCTGATAATTCTACTGCGTTTGCCCAGTATGTCCCTTCATAGATTACTAAAGCGAAAAAAACTGATATGAAGGAAGTATGGGAAGAAATATCTGCTGAGAAATCTTTAACTAAAAGGCTGTATCGATTTTACCTTCAACTGCTATCTCATAGAGAGGTTAGCAGTTATATGACCGTTTAAACTCTTCACATTTAAATGCTAAATCTCGGGCTATTACATGGCTCAGTTTAGAATTAGCATCCTCGTGAAGAAGAGTTTTAAAAAGTTTGCCAGCCATTGAATATCTTGCTCACTTAGATCCTGAAAACAAGGACATTGTCAAAACAGATTTCATACTACATAACAGAAGCCCTTTATTGGAAAACCTATCACTATAAGAAGTAGCTCAATTTTTAATAATGTCATTGAGGATGTTCATACTGGAAAATGTAAGGTGCATGGAACAGCCGGCTGCTTAATATGTCACTCAAAACCTACACTAATTAATAACCGCAAAACTTACATATGATAATCCTGCAAATAAAGAATTCGATTTTTTGAAACTGTTACAGCTTTTTAACCCATGTCAGAAACAGGAAGAACTGACTCGAACGTTAATATTTTTATAAAGGAAGCTTATTATGACTGCAAACTCATTATCAACAATACCAGAGTTTCATATTTATGTTGACATGTTGGATCAAGAACTTTTAGATGAAAAAAAAATCCACTCAAAACTATTATGCAATACTGCAAGTACCGATACGGTTTGTAATATAAATTCCAGTGGTGGCTGGCATGTGCTGAGGGTGGTGAGGCGGGTAGCACATAAAAAATAAAAATAACGGACAGACTTTCTACCACCATCTTGGCCCTATATGGAAGCGCAGGGGGAAACAGTTGGAACACCGTGGCCTCAGCCATGCATGTTCCGACATTGCAAGTGTAACCACGCTGACTTAACCATGCATATGCCTTAATCATGTATATGCGTGGTTAAGGCATGTGCGCGGTCTAGTTGCTGGCTGGCTGGCTGGCGTAAGCAGGAAGAGTTTCAGGAGAGGACGCGACGCGGTCAGGTAAGTGGCGTTTTAGGGGTGGGTGGTAGTTTGTAAGGGTTGGGGAGAGATTGTTTTCAGGGCTGGGGGTTCAGGGTAGTGTTTAGGGCTTGAGGAGGAGGTAGGGAGTTTTAGGGTTCAGGGCATGGGACATGAAAGGGGCAGTTTTCAGGCCGAGAGGGCAGTTAGGCTGGGGCAGGGGGAGGTGAGGGTAGGTTTTAGGGGTGGGGGCTGGTTTTAGGGCTCAGGGAGGGGCGCTGGGGTTGGAGTAGTTTTTAGCGGGCTGACTTTTAGGGCCCAGGGCAGGGGACAGGAAAGACGCCGTTTTTTAGCTTGAGTGGGCAGTTGGGCTGGGGCAAGGAGGAGGTGGGGGAGGTTTTAGTGCTCAGGGAGGGGTGCTGGGATCAGAGTAGATTTTGGGGCTAGGGGGTCGGGTTTTAAGGATCAGGATGGTGGGTTTGGGTAGTTTATAGGGTTGGGTCGGGTAGAATAGACTGCAGGAGGGCTGAATTTTAGGGCTCAGGGAAGAGGGGTGGGACTGTGATCTGTACCACACATGTCCCTTTACCAATCATGCCTTTATCACGAAATTGTGTGGTAAAGGCATGCTTGGTAAAGGCATGCTTGGTAAAGATGCAGTTGTGGTTAAGACCGCGTGGTGGAGGCATGCATTGTTGAGGCATGTGTTGTTCCATCACTCAGCCAAGGGCAGTGCCAGAAGTAGCAATGTATTCAGGAAGCAGGAAAAGCAGGTATATTGGGGTCATCAGGGCATTCTACAAAGTCATAGATGCAGGGTTCATAACTTAAACCGTTCTATAGGACTTTAGACATGCACATCATGTGCGCACCAGACAGACTTCGTCACATGCTTAATGCGCAACAAGGCAGCACTTGAATGCACACCTCATTTTCTCACATGCACGTAGCCACAGCCCATGCATAGCTTCGAAAACACTCAGTGCAAATGTCTGTGTGGCATGCAATTACATGTGCATACAGTCTCAAATACTTTTATGTTCAGGTGGGCTTTAGCACACCCCTAGCAAATGCAGCCTGTCTCAACACCGCGCCATTTGAGAGTTGGTTTTATTGTGCGAAACCTGTAGCATCATTTCGATTGGATGTTTTGCAAATTGATATGTGCACATTTCTTGCATGCTTGCTGCGTGTAGATTTTCTGTGTAGTGCGTTTTGGAGGTATCTGTGAATAGGGTTTCTTGCACGTGGTGTACAGAATTCCTGCATACTTGCAGTGCACTTGTTTTATTGCATGCAACCTCGTTTAATATTTTCGTGCAGCTTCCCGTGTGTATATTTTTTTGCACAAACCATCTCAACCCCTAAACTACAACACAGATGATAGCTGGCAGTGGAAACGGCTGTGTAGGCAATACGCACTTCGGTTAAAACATACACTGCCTACTCATACGGGAGCACTTGTAGTATCCGGCTGGATACATTCTAGTGTTCCACTTTACTGTAACCCACACTGAACACCCACCCACCACAGGCGTCACGAGTCAGGTGACCCTGACAATAAAAGGGGCCGAGCGCACGTGCTCGTGGCTAGTTTACTGTACCAGTCATCCGGTGTCTGCGTCCTTCATTTCTATACATGAGGGCCTGAGGGCCCAATCACGACATTGGCGACGAGGGGGCTGTGCCCTGGCGTGCAGCAGCCCAGCGAAAATGAAAGGAGGGGTGAGAGCTGCCTGCGTGTCAACCCCAGCAGGCACAGGCAGCGCCTGATCACCTGCGGGCGTGCGAAGTGCCCCGGCATGAAGCGAGGTGTCTGAGAGCCCACCTCACACCTCACGGGCCTGAGTTAATCTGCCCCCTGCGTGGAAGAGCCCTGGGGGAGAAGAGCGAGCCGAGAGGAGCCCACCCGCATCGGCCGCGGCACCGTGACCCCGCAACACGACGAAGTCGGGTGCCCACCCCGACCCCGGTAAGCCTGCCGAGGTGCCCGTGGTGAAGCGCACGCCAAGCGGAGCCCACCCGCATCAGCTGCGACCCCCGCGAGACGCCTGTACCACGCGGTGCCCACCCGCGGAAAGAGAAGAGGCCCGCCGGCCGAAGGTGAGGAGCCGCGCGAAAAGAAGGCGCCACCCCGCAAGTGAGGAAGAGAGGCGGACGGGAGCCTACCCCGCCGCGACAGAGTGGAAGCAGAAGCGACACCAGCAGCCCCCCCCCGCGCGGTCCGTGAGGCGAGGAGACCGGCTGCGGGGGCGGTAGCGATGTGGAAGTGGGCAGGAGCAACACAAACACAAGTGCGGAGCCCACCCGCAGCATACGGTACCATGCCGGTCCTACTCTAACTGAACAGCAAAAGCGGAGCCCACCCGCAGCACTACACAGGGCCCTCGCCCCCCCCCTTGAGAGAAACACACCGCCCAGCGTAGCCGCAGCAACACTCCCCCGCCCCGGTCAGCGAGCGAATGCAGGAGCTGCCGAGGAGCGGGAGAGAAAGTGTAAATCAGCGCGCGGCCGACGCCGCTGGAAGACGGGGACTTGGGAACCTGCACACAGAAACCAAAGACTACACACAAACAGTGGCATGGGCAGATAACGCCCGTAAAAGCGGTGAGCAGCTCTGCGAGTGGCCCCCACCCCCTCCCTGCCGCGCGAGGACTGCAGGAAGCTGCCGCGGGCAGGGAGGGCGATCGTTCGTGTCAAGAATGGCCGCCGCCGGCCAAAGGAGTATGCCCCACCTCGCAGGACACGGAAGAACTGCACACAGGTGGCCAGCGCCACCAAAAGCAAGCTGTACACGAGTGCGTGATAGCACTGACTGCCACCATGCCCCAGAGGTCCCAAATGTGCTGGGAAACACAGCGTGGCAAAAGAGCAGGTCTCACCCGTCACACACACACAGAGCAATGGCTTGAGCTCTGCAGCATACTGAACATGCCTGTGCCCCCCCTCCAGCCTTCAAAGTATACAACTGGAAGAGACTTACCTGCTGTCCTGGACTCCACTGCTCTGCTGCAGCTCTGGCCCCATCTGAACTCCACTGGTCTGCCTGGCTCCAGCTCTCCTACCCAGCCGGTGAAGCCTGAAAAGGAAGAGAACATGGAAGAAAGCTCTGGCAGCCAAGAAGGGTGCTGCTGCATGGAGGAAAGCAACACTGCCATCTAGTGGCCACTGGTGGTACTGCAGCAACAGAGGAACAAACAAGCATGCAGCAAGCCAAGGGAATCCAGCAGCTACAGGAGACCGACGGATCGCAGCGCAGAGGAGAAGAGACAGCAAGGCACGTACCGCAAGGTCTGAATGATGCGCGATGGTGAGCGCGCGACGGAGGCGCACAGGCATGCGCAGCAGCGCCATCCCACAGCGACAAGGAGGAAGAAGTAAGAACGTGTCAAGCCACATCCACGCCAGCAAGGGCTGCGCTGGCGCCGCATCAAGTGGAGCGAACCCTCGAGCGAACTAAAGGACTCCGCGCAGATGTACCCCGGACGCGGAAGGTACATAGCAGCGCCTAGGAAGAGGAACCCACTGACGAAGATGCGCGCAGCAAGTATCCGACACTGGCGGGCGAAGGATGAAGAAGTACACCCAGTGGCGCCAAGAAGCCACCACATCAAGAAATCACACAGCGCAAGGAGCAACGCGACTCTGAAGATGTACCGCGACGGTACGAAGAGAAGCATGCACCAGCACTCGACAACTCAGCAAACACAGGTAGTCGCACGACGTGACGCACCTCGTGAAGCCGGCCACCCAGATGGTCGTGCGAAGGTTGCCGGCCACCCAGATGGTCGCGCGAAGGTTGCCGGCCACCCAGATGGTCGCGCGAAGGTTGCCGGCCACCCAGATGGTCGCGCGAAGGTTGCCGACCGCCCAGATGGTCGCGCGAAGGTTGCCGACCGCCCAGATGGTCGCGCGAAGGTTGCCGACCGCCCAGAGGGTCGCGTGAAGGTTGCCGACCACCCAGATGGTCGCAAGGAGGACGAAGCTGACCACCAGTTGGTCGTAAGGAGGATATAGACCTACAAGAGGTCGGAGAGGGCACTGACCTGCCAAGAGGTCAGAGCTGAAGAGAATAGGAAGTCCGAAGGGACGTCAGTGAAGAGGACCCTATGAGAGGTTCACAAAGAGGACCAGGAGGAGTAGGAAAAGAGGTCCAGTAACATCACTCAACATCAGAAGCAACTACGAGACAGAAGGTCGCGATGATTAGTCCAGTCACAGAGCGAAAGGAAGACAGTGTCCGAGTGGCGGGACAAGACCAGAGGGAAACACGTAGAGTACACGCTACACGAGGAAGCCTGGTAAGGACGAGCAAAAAGGCAGGAAGACTGGATCACGTCTCAGTGGAAGTAGAAGGAGAACACCCGAAGAGGAAAGGAGAAGAGCACAGAGGTGTGCGTAACAGATCAACACGCACACACCAGAAGGAGAACACCCAAAGAGGAAAGGAGAAGAGCACAGAGGCGTGCGTGACAGATCAACACACACACCAGAAGGAGTACCCGAAGAGGGAAGTGCGAAGGTGCATGGGCACCCAGACCTAGTACCTGGAAAACAACATCAGCCCCACTGGGAGTATACGTCGATGCGTAAACCCGAAGGTCACCCGGGGATGACAGAGACGAGCAGGCCGGTCCGTTGGTACCAACCACCTCTGGGACGTCACGGAAACAGGACCGTGGACATCCAAGGGGCAGAGGCCTCAGGGGCACCGGTGGCAGCGTATCCCCAAGACGAGAGATGGACTGTTGAAGCTGGCTCTGGAGATCCTAGGAGAACAGAGGCAGAGCGCGAAGGACCAAGTGCCAACAGCACCCTTTTAGGTGGAACTTCGGACACGGAAAGAGGACCCGTAGCGACTCCTCCAACGCGATTGGAGCGACAAGGCGCGGTCAAACCGTTCCAGTGGAAGCCTGGCAACAAAAGGGCCTCCGGGTCGTCCCGTGAGAGGGGACACCCACGAGAGAGGGGTATCCGTGAGAGGGATATCCTGCAACGGGGAGTCCTGTAAGAAGACAACTACTAGTTGGAGGAAACACCTCTACCAGGGCATACAGCGGAAGGTCGAATAACGAGGGTCCACCGTCATTCCACCCACACTTCCACCGACGGCGGTACAAGAAAGAGACTGTGAAGCGCACTTCCACGTTGTAAGTCCCAAATCACGCATCCATAGAGCACTTGGACATTGTGCCAAAGAGACAGAGTGGTCCCGGCTGTCAGAACACCCTCGCCGGCAGTCGACCATCAGCAAAGAGACTACGTGGAAGTCCTGCTCGCCAGTCAATGTTTTGTTTGTAACTTGTGCGTTTTCTCCCACAGGTTCGGACTTCGTTTTGGTTTAACTTTCATTAAAGTTTGGGAGGGATGTAGTATCCGGCTGGATACATTCTAGTGTTCCACTTTACTGTAACCCACACTGAACACCCACCCACCACAGGCGTCACGAGTCAGGTGACCCTGACAATAAAAGGGGCCGAGCGCACGTGCTCATGGCCAGTTTACTGTACCAGTCATCCGGTGTCTGCGTCCTTCATTTCTATACATGAGGGCCTGAGGGCCCAATCACGACAGCACTGACCCTTGAACACGCTGACTCATTTTCTTGACCTTACTGCTCACTCACCAGGGATTGGTGAGTGTGCGGGTGGCGGGGGGGGGGGAGGGGTCGATTCCACTGCTCAGCACCGTAAAGAGATGCATTCAGCACTTGACAGATTGGGCAGCAATGAGGCTGGCTCGGGATTAGTGATGAGCCAGGGTAGGGCTCTGCTGCATACTGTCTGCACTTTGGAGTAAATTTACACCCATCTATTGTGAATAGTCAAAAGTAGTAAATTTACAGCGACGCATAAGGAGGAATTTACACCTGTAGATTTACTCACATGTAAATTTATCATCTTTGTCACTAGGTCCCTTTAAGTGCTTCCTTTGTTCGAACTGTAAATGTACTCACGTTAGAGAAAGTGAGCATTGTAGCTGACCATTTGATCAAATACATATATTTGATTAGTAAATATGTGATTTGGGGCCACATGTACGAAGCAATTTTCCTGTCATAAATGGCCCAATCCGCAGAATCGGGCCATTTGCGACAGGAAAAATGCATTTTGGGATGTACAAAGCCCAAATAACGATTTGGTCACCGAATCGCAAATTGAGTTTTGTGATCTGTTATTAGGAAGGGACTTGTTGAGGGTGTCCCTCCCTAAAACCGAATCACAAGGGTATGTATAAATGCTTTGTGACCTGAAAAGGGTCGCAAAACATTTGCTTTTTACCACCAAATTCAATTTGGTGGTAACCCATTTGCAAACAGAAAGGGGTCCCACGGACCACTGCCTGCTCTTAAAAAATTAAACCGAAACGTTTCATTTTTGTTTTTGAAATACATCCCATTTTCCTTTAAGAAAAATGGGCTGTATTTTTAACCAAAAAACGTTGCTTTATTTAAAAGCAAACACAGACATGGTGGTCTGCTGTCCCCAGCAGGCCCCCATCCCTTTGTGTTTAGAGATTCCCAATGGGTCGCAAATTGCGACCTATCTCATGAATATTACTGAGGTAGGTCTATTTGTGACCTACTGGGAATCGCAAATCAAACTCTAAAGAGTTTCATACTTTTAAAATTGTGATTTCCTAATTGTAATTCACATGGAATCGCAATTAGGAACTCGCAATTCCAAACGTTCGTCCATGTGGCCCTTGTTGATTTATAATGCATTTCTAGGTGCATTGTGCCAGCTCACAGCATGTATCGCTGACTTATGTAGGATAGCAATTCATTTTTTTCATTTGTTCCCCGGAGCTCTCTGCTTAGTTTAACCCACCGTATATGTTTCAATGCAATGATTTCTTTGTGCCTGCTTCATCTGGGAGTGACCCAGAGACTGTCTTAGAACCAGGTTTTAAGTATGTTACTGAAAATACTGAACTGTGCAGTCTTTTGTCTTTTTTTCTATTAAGTGTTCTGATTAAACTGCACATTTGGTGGTTAGTTAAAATATTTAGTGACAGAAGCAGTTTAATTCACCGAGCACTTTAAATTGATTTAATGCTCCAGCGAATTATTTGTCACCTAATTTGTATAAATATTCCTGCTGGAACACCGAAGCTCATAAGTGAAATGCATTGTTAGAAGGAAGTAGCACGCACGGATTATTTGATTTTTACTTCCTGTGTGGCTAAGCTGCCTCCATAACCAGAGGCTAAACAATTTACTTGTTAATTTTAGCACCTTAATTATATTACTCAGTGGATTCATGTATTATTCTGTCTGCTGAAATTCTTGTGCCCATACATTGCACATTTACAGTTTCCTTGGTTGTATTAAAGTACGTGTTGTTGGTATTAATCTGTCACCTGTTAACTTTTAGCTTTTGAAATGTTTGGCTGAGAAACAGAATCCATTGATAAAATGTCTTCTTTTACATTGAACAGAAATCTTCACAAATGGAGGCACAATGATGAAAGTGTGAAGGGTATTTATGTGCACTGATAGCTGCTAAGATTTCGGATTGCAATGTCTTACATTTCCCTGGTTTCATTGTACTTATGAATGACATTCTAGTACCAAATGTGTGACACTTCGAGTGACAGTTTCTCACTAAAAAGCAAGCAATTAAGTCCACGTAATGACATCAGTATCAGAAATTACTCCTTTTTGAGCATTGTACAGATCTAAAATGGCATTGAAACAGTGGCTAAATCTTTGATACTGAAGGCCACTACCCTACTTGATGACTAATGCACTTGCTGGAGAACTCTGTGTGCAATCTAGTCACAGATTCGACTGATTATAATATAGCATTGACCCTGTTTCAGGCCAGGCCGCTCCCCCGCCGCATCAGCACACCCTGCTGGTGCTGTGTCCCTGCCCCTCGCTACTGCTGCTACTGCTGGAAGTTCGAGGCCCTCCTCCACCCGCAGGCTCCCGCCTGCGCCTCATCCCTGGTGGCCCAGTGGTGGGCTGTAAGTATTGTAAGTATTGCTCTGCCTGTTTCTGTCTGCTTTCTCTCTTTTTTTGCTCATTTGTGCTTGCTCTGTCCATCCGATTGTGTTCTGTCTGCTTTCACTCTCCCTGCTCATCTGTGCTTGTTTTCTGTCCATCTGATTGCGTTGTGTCCCTGTCTACCTCGCTTTCTTTCCGTTTTCCGTGATCCCCCGTTGTGCTGCCTCTGCTCCCCTCTGCTTCCACCCCCGAGTAAATAAAGTTGCCTCCTTGTCTTTTTTGCTTTTTTCGCCGTCCTTTCCTCCTTTCCCCGCCGCCCGCTTCCCGCCGCTGCGTCCTCTGCGGCCCCGTCCTCCTCCCTCCCATTGGCTCCCGCTACCCGCCTCCCAGCTGCCCCTCCCTCCCTCCACCCCTTCTTAATGCAGGCCCGTGCGCGGCTGCGCGCAGCGGGTGCGCCGCTGGCACGCCAGAGGCGCGCCAGAGGCAAGCCCGTCTGAGCCCTTCCGTGCCAGGACCGCGCCCAGCGCCAGAACCCCTGGCCCCCGACAGGCTCACCACGCATGACGGACCTTCGATGCCGCCACCCTCCTCGCACTCAACACCGGCCGCTCGACTGCCTGCTACCAAGCCACACCGAAGTGCACTCACGGACCATTCTCCTGCCGAAACTGCTGCTACACCAGGACCCGAACCACCGCCTCCCACACCATCCCAGGAAACAACAACGACCTCTAGTGCATCCTACTCAACACCCGCTCCGTACACAAGCACGTCATCGAACTCTGGGACCTCCTCGACTCAACAGCCCCGGACGTCGCGTTCCTGATGTAAACCTGGATGAACGCCTCCTCGGCCCCTGACATCGTCATTGCCATCCCGGACGGCTACAAAATCATCCGGAGGGACCGTACCAACAAGCCCAGAAGAGGAATCGCCATCGTCCACAGGAACACCCTCAGAGTCACGTCCAGCACCGAAGAAACTCTCAGCACCGCCGAGCACCTACACTTCCAGATCCACACCAACCCCAAGACCACCCTCAGAGGAACACTCATCTACAGACCACCGGGTCCACGCCCTCAATTCAACAAATCCATCGCCGACTTCGTCAGCACCCACGCCCTCGCCACCACAGACTACATCCTCCTGGGGGACCTGAACTTCCACCTGGAGAACAACAACAACAACAACACCACCACCCTGCTCGACAACCTCTCCAACTTCGGACTAAAGCAACTAGTGAACACCCCGACTCACCATCAGGCCACACTCTGGACCCCAGCTTCTCCGCCAGCACCAACGTCACGGTCAGCCACACCATCACTCACCACTGGACCGACCACCGATGCATCCACTTCTCCTAAAAGAAACTCACCGCACACATCCAACCGCCGCAGATCCCCCGAAGATGCTGGAGCAAAGTCACCACTGACCAGCTGACCGCCGCCCTCGCCCAGGGCCCCCCGGCCCATGCCTCGGACACCAACACCGCCTCCCGAAACCTCACACAGTGGATCAGCAACTGCGCCGACACCCTCGCCCCTATCAAGAACCCTCCGAACAAGCACAACAGCAGGAGAACCACCTGATTCACCACAGACCTCAAGGACTCCAAAAAAAAACGCCGAACTCTAGAGAAAGCCTGGTGCAGACTGCGGAAAACCTCGACGCCCTTAAGACCGCCACAAGCAAACACCACCAGCTCATCCGCATCACCAAGAGAACGGCCTTCAGAGAGCGCATAGACAACAACACACACAACAGCAAGGAGCTCTTCAGAATCGTGAAGAAACTCTCCAACTCAAGCTCCAACACCAACGACATCCCCCCTCACAGGACCTCTGCGACTCCCTCGCGGCCTTCTTCCACCGCAAGATCGCCGACATACACGACAGCTTTGCAAACCAGATGCCTCCACCAGCCGCAGAACCAACGCCCACCACCGCCCTCCTCAGTCGCTGGACCCCCGTCAACACCGAAGACGTCACCCAGATCATGAACACCAACCACTCCGGCTCTCCATCCGACCCCTGCCCTCACCACATCTTCAACAAAGCAGACACCATCATCGCACCCCACCTCCGAGACATCATCAACAGCTCCTTCGAATCTGCCACCTTCCCTGAGTGTTGGAAACATGCTGAAATCAATGCCCTTCCTAAGAAGCCGACAGCAGACCCCAAGGACCTCAAGAATTTCCGGCCCATCTCCTTGCTCCCCTTCCCGGCGAAGGTCACCGAGAAAGCAGTCAACAAGCAACTGAACAACTTCCTCGAAACCAACGGCTTCCTCGACCCGTCCCAGTCTGGCTTCCGCAGCAACCACAGCACCGAGACCGCCCTCATCGCCGCCACCGACGACATCAGAACCCTGCTCGACAACGGAGAAACCGCAGCCCTCATCCTCCTAGACCTCTCAGCTGCCTTTGACAAGGTCTGCCACCGCACCCTAAAAAACACGCCTCCACAACACAGGGATCCAGGGAATAGCCCTGGACTGGATCTCCTCCTTCCTCACCGACAGAACCCAGAGAGTCCGCCTACCCCCATTCCACTCAGAGGCCACCAAGATCATCTGAGGCGTACCCCAAGGCTCATCACCCAGCCCGACGCTCTTCAACATCTACATGAGCCCCCTCGCCGACATCGTCCGCGCACACGACCTCAAAATCATCTCCTACGTCGACGACACCCAGCTGATCCTCTCCCTGATCAGAGACCCAGTCACCGCCAAATCCAACTTCCAAGAAGGAATGAGGGCTGTCGCCGAATGGATGAAGATAAGCCGCCTGAAACTGAACACAGACAAGACAGAGGTCCTCATCCTTGGACCATCCCCCTCCGCCTGGAACGACTCCTGGTGGCCCACCGCCCTGGGCACAGCACCGACACCCACCGACCACGCACGCAACCTAGGGTTCGTCCTGGACTCATCGCTCACTATTACCAAGCAAGTCAACGCCATCTCCTCCTCCTGCTTCAACACCCTCCGCATGCTACGAAAGATCTTCAAATGGATCCCCACGGAAACAAGAAGGACTGTCACCCAAGCCCTCGTCACAAGCCGGCTCGACTATGGCAACGCACTCTATGCAGGGACAACGGCCAAGCTACAGAAAAGACTGCAACGCATACAGAATGCCTCCGTACGCCTCATCCTGGACATCCCCCGCCACAGCCACATCACCGCCCACCTGAGAGACCTGCACTGGCTCCCCATCAACAAGAGGATCACGTTCGAGCTCCTCACCCACGCACACAAAGCGCTCCACAACGCCGTACCCGAATACCTCAACAAACGCCTCTCGTTCTATGCCCCGACTCGCCAACTCCGCTCAGCCAGCCACGCTCTCGCCACCGTACCACGTACCAGAAGAACAACAAAAGGCGGCAGATCTTTCTCCTACCTCACCACCAAGACCTGGAACTCCCTCCCCACCCACCTCCGACTGACCCAAGACCTTCTCACCTTCAGGAGACACCTCAAGACCTGGCTGATCGAGCAGTAGCAGCACCCCCCCCACCCTCAGCGCCTTGAAACCCTTGTGGGTGAGTAGTGCACTCTATAAATGTACTGATTGATTGATTGATTGATAAGTAAACTACTCAGATTGCTGAGGCATCATCCTGGGGACCAGGAACTGAACTTATTATTACGTCAAAAGAAAAACAAAAAAAGTGGAATATCAGCAGGTCCATTGAAAATGCTTTTTGTGCAAAACTCTTTTATGACTCCAAAACAAATAACAGCGCATGCTTTTGGACCACCATTGACAAAGGTTTGCATCTGTCTCATGGCGGGCTATCATCACACGTACCTGAGGAGTCCGGGATAACCTTACTGGAACTCCACTTCAACAAGCAAATGATTGAGTCAAGTACTTTCCCCGATCTTCAATCGATACTTCGCTTTCAATACGAAGATTATTCGGACAAAGTAGACACCAGAACTCGTACAACAACCATCCAAAAACAAATCGCAAAAGAAAGGAGAGAAGGGGCACCGGGGCCAAACGCGATTCCACCAGCCCTCTACAATTAAGATCCAGAGTTCTGGTCTGGTACTATGGACATCCTTTTCCGAAGAGTTAGACAGCTCGGAGACCTACCAGCATCTTGGAAAGAATCTATAATCTCGCCTATTCACAAATCCAGTGACAGATCATCCCCGAAAAATTATTGCCTGATCGCGCTGCAGGATATTGAGGCAAAGTACTTCAACGACATCTTATTGACAGATCTCCAGGATTGGGAAAATGATATAAACCCCTTTCACCAAACTGGCTTTTGTAAAGACACAGGTACCTCAACGAACATTTTAGCCATGTCACTACTCATTGACATGGCAATAGCAACAAAACAGGTGCTCCAGGGGGGCGTGGCTTGCAGCCAAGCAAGATGGCCGCAGCCTAGTTGGGCTCCGAGGGTGAGATCGACTCTCCTGACATCCATACACCATCCGTGAGGCAATCCGGCCCCAGGGTCCCTGAGCAGACAGCGGAGACAAAGCGACTCCGCCTGATCCGACTCCCGAGTCTCTCTGACGCCCGGGACGGGATCGGCGAGGCCCGGAGATTTGCGGCCTACCCTGGCGCTGTAGACCGGGGCCTCAAGTGACAGGAGGGCCCCGGGCGGAGCGCGACCGGACCGGACCGACCTTGAGGTGAGGGCGGAGGTTTGGCGGCCAGTGGCGGACCCGACGCCCGCGTGGAGGGACGAGGTCTGGGCGGCATCGAGGCGAGTGGCCCTGAGGGGGCTGCGCATCCGAGCCCGAAGATCCTGATCGGCCCCCACCGCGGGACCTGGCAGACGTGTCGGAGCTGAGGCGCGAAATCCGCCGCTCATCCCGGGTGCCTGGGACACGACTTCTGGTGCTGTTGCCTGGCGCCGGTGGGGCTCCCCGGGGCGACCGCTACTCGCTGGGACCGGTGGGGAGGATTGAGAGCTGTGGCCCTGCCCTGTGCCGGACTCCGCCGCGATTGAGACGCCGCCCCTGCCACTCCGTGCTGACCCCAGGTGGACGACCTGGGGCAGAGAACGTTTCCCGGGCTGCCTGAATAGATCGCCGCCTGATCGGGGCGGCCTGCTTCACCGACTCCCTGGCGGTCCGCGGGAGGGCGAGACTGGGGACATCACCTGCCGGGTCCATGAGCCGGAAGGGAGCCAGAGGGAACCCGCAAGGCAAGCTGGACAAATTCGCCTATACCAAGGACTCCTCCACATTGCCGGACCGCGGCGGACGCGCCGAGAAGATGGCGGCGGACAAGGAATCGCCGAAAGTAACGCTGGAAGACATTATGGCTGCCTTGACGCAAGTACAGTCCACTGTGGGGTCGATTTCCGCGGATGTGTCTCTGCTTCGCGCGGACTTCCAGAAAATGTGCGCCAGGGTCGCGGACGTGGAGCAGGTGACGGAGACCCTAGCAAAAGACTCGAGCTACCTCTTACAAAAGGTGTCTCAGTTGGAGACGGAGAATAAACGTATGGCGGCCCGGCTGGACGACCAAGAGGGGCGCTCCCGCTGCAACAACGTGCGTATCACCGGGATTCCCAAAAGTGAGGGGCATCCAGCCATGGACCTCTACGTTGAAGACTTGATCAAGTCCAAGTTGCAACCCAAGGGCCTCTCGGCCTTTTTCTCGGTGGAGCGCGCCCAGAGAGTACCAGGTGGCCGACCGAAGGTAGGTGCCCCTTCGCGGCCTGTCCTGGCCCACCTGTTCAATTTCCACGACAGGGATGCCATTCTTCAGGCGGCGCGGGTGGCACCACCCCTCCGTCTCCAAAACTCCACGGTGTCCTTCTTCCCGGACTATACGGCAGCGGTGGCGGCGCAGCGACGGAGCTTCTTGGAGGTCAAAAAGAAGCTAAGGGCCCGAGAACTTCCCAATGCTATGCTCTTCCCGGCGCGGCTACGTGTTGTGGCGGAGGGCAAAACTGTATTCTTTAACACGCCGGAGGAGGCTCATGACTGGCTGGAGGGGTGGTGCCAGGCTAAGGGTGCTGGGCGCTCGGGCCGAAGGACGAGGCACCCCGGGGGTGCGGAAGATCCTGATGGTCACGACCGGCGAACGGAGGAGGTTGAGGAGGAGCCTACCGGATGAAATCGTGGCTTGAGCTGCCCCCGGCATGAAGTTGGAGACTGACCTCCGGGGCCCGCTGCTGCTGGATTGGCCTACTTTCTGTTGTTATAGGGCATGAACGATGGTACCTGGGGATAGGAGATGTCCTGGTCTTCCTCGGACTCCACGCTCCTTAATGCGCAAGTACTGGTTGGGGTTAAGGGGATTGAGCACTCTGCTGAGTTAGGGTGGCGGGCAGTTCTGAGTCCGTGTGGCAGGGAGGCAGGGAGGGGGTTGGGGGTTGGGGAATGTTTACGGTTTTGTTCTTATGTTGGGTTCTGGAGGACACGGGCCCTTGACCTATACCAAGCGTGATCTCAATACACAGCACGTCTCACTCCGCATTATCCGCATCATGCTCCGTCACTTCTCCCAGCCACCGTAATGTCTGGCTTGATGCATGACACATCCCCTGACACCATTTTGACCCTGGTGCAGCCCCTCTCTTTGCTCACGTGGAATGTGCGGGGATTGGGAGATAAAATCAAACGGGCCTGGTCCTGCACAGTATTAAGAGATGTACCCCGGCAGTGGTCTTACTCCAAGAGACCCACCTCACTGGCACCACTACTAAAGCGCTGGACAGATGGGGATATAAGATGGTGGTGCACTCTGAATTCACCTCTGGGTCCCGGGGGGTTGGCATATTGCTGCGCAGACAGTCCCACTTGATCGTTCTTAGTGTACACACGGACGGGGCTGGGCGCTTCACCGCAGCTCACACTCAATGGGAGGGGAGGCCCCTCAACATAGTGTCTGTATATGTCCCACCTGGGCTACATGCTGTGGCGTTCCCGGCGCTTAGTGAATTTCTGCTTACACTACCGGAGGGGGAGGTGTTATTGGGGGGCAACTTTAATGCGGTGATGAATGACCTCACTGACCGGTCTCCACCTCGCGTGAAGGGTGGGGGGGTGTCCCGCCTTGCGAGCTTCACGGCGGCGATCGGGTTAAGAGATCTATGGCGGTTGCATCACCCAACGGCGCAGCGCTACACGTATCACTCCGGGGTGCACGATAGTCTAACCCGAATTGATTACTTTCTGGGCTCCCCCAGTTGTCTCCAAAATATTGAAAGTATAGACATCAGACCCAGAGGTATCTCTGATCATTCCCCGATCCTCTTGCAGTACACTAGCTACCACCTGATGCGTTGCCGCGTTTATCCGATACGCCCCAGCTGCATACGACTGCCAAAGATTAGTAAATCTATAGCGCAGGCGACAAAACTTTACTTCCACGAAAACGCCGCCTCGGTCGACTCCCCTACGATTCTTTGGGAGGCGTACAAAACGGTGGTGCGGGGCCAGGCGATGGCTGCCGTCTCAGAGTATAAGCGCGAACAGATATCTGAGTTACAGTCGCTGGAGCTTGAACTCCGGGCTGCGGAGGCTCGCCAGGCCGAGGCCCCCTCCCGTGCGGCCTCGCATGACCTGCATGTGGTTCAGACGAAATACAAGGAGCACCTCGCAGAGCGTGTCAGACAGCGCCTAGAGGCCTCGAGGCACACAGTCTATGATGTAGGCGATAAAACCGGTAGGCTGCTGGCGTGGCTTGACAGACGCGACAGCGGTGCCCGGTGGATTGCGCAGCTTGGCACTGCCGAGGGGTTGAAAACGACAGACCCACTAGTAATAGTGCACACCCTGGCAGAGCACTTTCGGGGAGTGTACTCCTCCACTTCCTCCATGTCGGAGGAGATGGCACTGACATACATCCGAGACCTGCAGATGACCAAGCTTTCCCCTGAGGCTCGAGAGACCCTTGAGGCCGAGCTCACGGTGGAGGAGCTTCAGGCGGCTATTGGCGCGTTGCAGCCCGGTAAGGCGCTGGGACCAAACGGCGTCCCGATTGAGCTTTATCAGCGGCTACCCGAGACGCTGGCCCGGCACTTTCTGAATATGATCACGCAAAGCCTGGAGATGGGAGAACTCCCCGTAGACCAACGAACGGCCACTATCGTGGTAATACCGAAGCCGGGTAAGCCGGCAGATCAATGCACCTCCTATCGTCCCATTTCGCTGATCAACGCAGAGGCCAAGATCCTCGCGAAATTGTTGGCCCTCCTGCTCACACCACATTTATCTGACATTGTGCACCCGGATCAGTCGGGCTTTATGCCTGGGAGAAGTACGTCCCACAATCTGAGGCGACTGCATGGTGTGCTGGCCCGGGTGGAGCGGTTGCAGGAACCGGCTGTCATTCTCTCCCTTGATGCGCGAATGGCGTTTGACATGGTGGAATGGCCCTTTCTCTTTGCGGTGTTATTGCATCTGGGGTTTGGGCCGAAATTTTGTGCCTGGATCCGACTCCTCTACACTAAACCACTGGCCCATGTCGCGGCCAACGGGCACATGTCGGAGGACTTCCCCCTGGCGCGTGGCACGCGTCAGGGCTGCCCACTGTCGCTGCTGCTCTTCGCCCTAGTGCTCGAGCCGCTCGCGGCTTGGATACGATGGGAGCCCATGATGCGGGGCCTTCGGTGGTCTGCCGACTGGGAGGACCGCATCTCCCTCTACGCGGACGACATACTGCTTTACTTGTCTTCCCCTAGACGTTCCATCTTGACACTACTTAACATCTGTGAGATATTTGGCCGGGCATCTGGCTATACGATAAACTGGTCGAAGTCGGTCCTCCTGGTGCTGCGGGGCCCCCCTCCGCGGCTGCCGACGGGATGTCAGCTACAGGTGGTGGAGGGGTCGTTCAAATACCTGGGGGTGCACGTTACGATGGATCAGATGGAGTTTTTCAAGCGCAACCTAAGCCCTCAAGTGGACCGCCTCAAGCGTGATGTGCAGCACTGGGGAGCGTTGCCCTTGACCCTAGTGGGGAGGGCAGCGCTCTTAAAAATGATGGCCCTGCCGGGGTTTCTCTACGTGTTGGAGAATACTCCGTACCCAGTGCCTCCGACCTACTTCCGCGCGATAGCAGCGCAGGTTTCCAGCCTACTCTGGGGCAACAAACCGGCGCGAATTGCTCAATCAAAATTAGTTTGCGGGTGGTACGATGGGGGAATTGCGCTCCCAGATATCCAACTCTATTATTGGCCGGCGCAGCTCAAGGTGATCAACCAGTGGCTTCACACGCCTCAGTCTGACCCTGCATTTAAGGCGGACAGGGATGTGCTGGGTGAGAGGGGTATGCTGTCCCCTCTGTATGATGCCCGACTAGCCTCGAAGCTGCTCGGCCCTCTGAGACAGACTATATCTATCTGGCATGCGGCGCAGGCCAGGTTGGGATGGCGGGGGGTCCTGACTCAACTTACACCTCTCTGGGATGCCAAGCAGCTGGGACGTTTGAGGGACAGCAAAGGCTTCGACGCTTGGGACAACATCGGAATCTCGGTGGTAGGCGATGTGTGGCAAAAAGGGGCGGTCGTCCAGTTCGCACGCTTACAACAGCAATATGAGCTGGCTCCCTCAGAATGGTTCAGATACCTCCAGATGAAACATGCCCTGGTGGCACAGTTGGCTCCTGGCGCGCAGGTTCCGGAAGCGTCCCCGTTGGAGGACAGACTGTTGACGGAGTACATGCCAAAGAAGGCTACGTCCTTCACGTACCGCAAACTGATCAACAATTTGCCGGACCCTATGGGGCTCTTGCGGGAGAGGTGGGCTGAAGAGGTCGGTGACTTTGATGACCCGGACTGGCGTGAGGCACTGGCCTCGCCGCGCGAGGCGGGTATACCTTCGAGGCTGCGGCTGGTGCAGCTATGTATTCTGCATCGCTCATACTTCACCAGATGCTTACTACATAAGATGGGCAGAGCGACTCACCCCTTCTGCCTGCGGGGTTGTGGGGAGGAGGGAACCTTTTACCACACTGTCTGGGAGTGTCCTGTTCTCCAGGTATTCTGGAAGCGAGTGCTGCATACAATGTCGCAGGCGTGCGGGATATCATTGGTGCCGGAGCCCAGGCGCTGTTTGTTAAATGTGTGGGAGCCCAATGATCTCGATCGTCAGGCGCAGGGCTGGGTAACGCTGGGGATCATGACGGCCAAAAGGAACATAGCCCAAAAATGGGGAGCGGTGGAGGCGCCGTTGCTGTCAGTATGGAGGAGAGAGATGGATGCAGCCATGTTTGCTGAGCGGTCAGTGTTTATCAGGTGGGGATGTCCTCGCAAGTGGGCCAAGGTCTGGGGGGCATGGAACAAGTACAGGGGAGGCATATGCGATCCGCCGCCTCTTTCAGATGAGGACTCCTCTGATTCGGATGGTTAAGATGGCCTGCGGGATGGTGGGGAGGGGGGGGGGACACAGTCTTTCTCAATGCATTAGAATTGGGATTGGTTGAGGGATTATGTATTTGGGTGGTGATCTGTCATGAGATCTGTGCGCAAGGTCTGTTTCAGTGTCCTATTGTCTTAACTGTTTTGAAAACAATAAAAACTTAAAAAAAAAAAAACAGGTGCTCCATTTTTGCTTCATTGATTTTAAGGCAGCCTTCTACAATGTCGATCGGGCAAGACTGTGGAGGAAACTGGCAAAATGGGGCAACCCTATTTATGCATCTTCACACCAATATATAGGAGCAGATTAAATTAGGCAATGGTACACATCTTTCAAAGCGCATCCCAAGCACCAACGGGCTTAAACAGGGTTGTGTGCTCGACTCAACCCTGTTTAATCTTTATATGGCAGACTTGACATCAACCATGAGTTCTTGCAATGTGCATGCCCCCAGTCTGGGCGGTAAAGCCATCTCCAGCATTCAATATGCAGATGATGTTGTATTGGCAAGCCAAACCAAAGTGGGCATGCAGTACCTACTCAATAAAATGCAGGTATAAGCAGCGGAAAACCATTTAGATGTCAATTATGAGAAAACAAAAACCCTGACAATAAAAAAAGGTAAACAACGGAACTACACTTGGTACCTGCAAAAAACGTCCGTGCTAAATACCACAGCATAAAAATACCTAGCGGTGATCATCGACGAAGGCGTCAATTTGCCAGCCAGCTCAATTCGAATATCAGAAAGGGAAAATTAATAGGCCCTATTTTTCCCCCCTCCTTTGGGTAGCACAAGCCACAATCCTACCTACCATCACTTATGGCAGCGAAGCCCTGAGCGGGAGGGACTCAAACATCCTGGATAATACCGTGGTCAGAGCCGACAGAGTCTTGTTTAACATCCCAACCTATGCTTCACATGCGAAGATACGGCTAGAGTTCAGCCTAACAAAACAACTTCGGGCTAGGCAAGAGTCATATATAATCTGCTGGCATAAAATCAGGAGCGCTCCTCCGAATACATTGAATTACCAACTTTGGTAAGAGATTTTGACCAGAACAAAATCGCCGGATAGACGAGGACTGCCTGACCACTACTGGTCTTACCGACCTTTGGGAAACTTAATCTACCCACACAGTGTACAAGCAAGTGGTTAAAAAGACAATAAGGAAACTCTCCCTTGTGGAAGACAAAGCTGCCTTTCCTCGAAGAAGTCATGCCTGGATGACAATTAATAGATATAACTTATTTGGCACAAAGGCATATTTTAGCCTGGGATACTCGAGGAAAACTAAGGAAATCTTTCTAAAGTATAGGGTGGGAATACTGCCAGCAATTCCCCACCTCCCCCCATGGTTGAGGGTGCAAGCTGCGAACACCTGCAGACTATGCAGCAATGGTATCAAGGACATGGCACATTTAATCTGCTCTTGCTCTGCTCTAAAGACTGAAACGCTACGCTTGCTCAAACCGCAATTCAATCTTCGAGGGATTTGCACCCGGAGACAGGCCGTGATTGCATGCTTCAATTCCAAGGATCCGCAGCTTAACGGGAAATTGGTTAGATTCCTGACACAAGTAGAATTTAAGCTGGGGAGAGTAGCACATCATCAGCTCTGTTAATAGCTAATATTGCCGCTTCAGAAATTGCAAACTTCATAACCAAGATTTTATGCCAAACTTCAGGTGGTCTTTCTTGAATAGGGTTCAGCGTGGCAGACGAACATTGAAAAATTAAATGGACTGAGCTACCTACTGCAAAATTCTTTTTTTTTTTTAGTTGCGTAGTAAACTCATGTCACGACCACAAACGTACAGACAGTGGATATGCTGACAGATCCTGGCAGATCCTGGCACTAACTTTGCATTTCTGATCTGTTTCTGCTTTAATTATCGACGTTGTGCCAATATGCTCATATTTCACTGCCAATGCTAGATTGCTTTGTATATTTCAGATTTACAGGAAAGTTTCTATAAAACTTGACAGCTTTTGTTTGGATTGACTCAAATGACCTTGGAAATACTTAATGACTTCTCAGAACTGTGTCATTGCCTGTATCAACTCTTCATTGAATGGTAGCATCTTAAACAATTGTTTTCAGTGGCTTCTAACAATTTAGCTCAGATCTCACCATTTCTTCAACTTCCTGGCAAGCCTTTGATTAAGTGGAATGATTTGTTAAGATCTTTTGAGAACTATAGAATTGCAGTTGAAGCAGATAGCTTTGAACCTAAAGAAATTGCTGCTTTTTGTTACATAATTTAGGAAATGAAGGGCAGCAAGTTTTTGATAATTTACCTCCAGCTGCTGCCACATCTGGACAATCTGGAAATTCTAATGAGTACTCAGAAGTGATTACAAGACTTAGAGTAAAATTCTCATAACAACCTAGAGTTCTATTGGAGAAATTTAATTTTTTCAAGAAGAAACAAACAACTGAATAAACTGTTGAAGAATTCATATCAACATTAGCATTAACTGCTATGTTCAGCTTTGGAGCCTCCATTGTCATATACATTTGAGATCAGTTTGTGTATCACTGCTTTTAAAAAAGATACAAGAAAGCCTGTTCAGTTGCAGAGACCCTCCATTTTCAGAGGTTGTTGATCTGGCCCAAAGCGTTGAACATTCAATAATCTACAATTGCATGATGGCTCAGGGATCCATTCAGAAATCTTCTCCAAGTGTTAATGCTGTCGGGTATTCTGAACATGTTAATGCTGTACAAATTAATGGCAAAGTCATTAAGAATGTTCAACATAATACTAATACTTTTTGTTTCAGGTGCGGATCTAAATCGCAATTAAGCAATTATATGCAATGTCCAGCAGTACGTAAATGATGCAATAAGTGCAATAAATTAGGTCACTTTCACAGTGCTTGCAGATTCCTCAATAACCAAGTTAAAGTACACACTTAAATGAAGGAGACCATCCTGTGGATCTATCAAATATGCTCCGGAATCTGGAGATTTACTACTTGTCTACTAACAAAATTAAGGAACCTTTATTTCAGGTTACTCTAGGTTCCAAAATAACTCTTAACATGATGTGTTACTCAAGTGCACCTGTTACTTTCATATCGGATACTTTATTTTACCATCAGTGGGGGGGTCTAATGTTATCCTGAGCAGACGAGACATATACTCTAAAGCAGGGTTCCTCATAGTACGGCCCGCGGGCCGCTGGCGGCCCGCCCGGCCTTCATTGGCGGCCCGCGGACCTTGATCGATGACAGTACACTTCCTTGGAGGGAGTAAGCAGGGAAGATGGCCGCAGGAGCAAACGTTGTGAATACGCTACGTATTCACAGCGTTTCCTCCTGCGGCCATCGTCTCTGCTTACTGCTTGCATCTGATTGGCCTGCCTGCCTCTGACGTCACACGAAGCTCACGCCCTTTAAAAGTCAGCTGTAACTAGCGCTAGTTACAGCTGACTTGGAACTTTCGGTGAGCTTCCTGTGTCCCTCTTCACGACGTCCATCCTGCCCGCAGCCCCAGAGAACCTTCACAGCAGCGCCTGCACAGGTATGTTTATTTTCTTTAATCGTTTGTGCGCGAGTCCTGGGATACGAACGTGCTTTTTAATATAGCGAAGCCATGCGACCAGGAAAATTTGTCATGTATATTTTCCTACATTTAGCCCATATGGCTCCTGCGCGCAGCCTCCCCAAGTCCCTATAACTGTGAGCGCATGCCCCGGTGACGGCCTCTAAGCCTCCGAGTCTTCCCTCTCTTTCGGTCTCGCTCCTCAGTTAGGGAAAACCAAGACTTCAGGAAACCGGTATTACCTTCTCTTTCCTCCTTTCCTTTATTTGCTCCCCTGTGAAATGGATCCAAAAAAGAAAACATTTTTGCTGGAAACGTCTTTTTCTGACACCAGTGCAGCCTCGGGGTGGAGAGGAATAAAACATTCCAAATGTCAAAAATAAATAACTAATTAAAGCAAGTCAGTGGTTGCAAGTTGGCCAGATTGATTTATTTACACCTAAACACATTAGCGACACGTTACAGTGTTTGCCAGTGAAGTGATACTTGTGTTTTCTCCCCTCTTTGAACAACATTGTTTATCCTGTGTGGGAAAGTGCACCTTGCCTGGAGGTACTGAATGGGAATTAGAATTGGAAAACGAAATGTATACAGCGTCTGTGTGTTTACGAATGTGGTCTTTTTAAGCCATACCGCCTATGTTTTGAAAGTTTTTTTTTTTACTCTAGCTCCGCCCCCCACTGATCCCGCCCCCACAGACTCCACCCCTATCAGTGCGGCCCTCGGGCACTAACCACACTGTAATTTTGGCCCCGACAGAAAGTTTGTGAGTACCCCTGCTCTAAAGCTTATGGCGATCAGGATATCGATATGGTGAGGTTCTTCATAGATACCGTGTCTTGTCTTGGCAGGTCAATGTCAACTAAAATCTATGTTGCAGTCAAGGATAGAAAAATAGTTGGCTGGAAGGACCTTGCAAAACTTGGTCTTATGCTTGTGCCTGGTGCTGATCCACCAATCAGGGTAGCAAATGTATCTTTACTCTCTACTGATGATTTTAATCCCAGTGAAGATATTGTTACAAGATACCTGAAATGTTTTCTGGTAAGATTGGGCTCATTAAGAAATATGTGTACACAATTAACTTGAAGAGGCATGCAGTACATGTTACACACAAAGCCAGAGCTGTCCCCTTACGTTTTAGAGCTGAATTGAAAAAACTATTAGAGAAGTTAGTTGGAGATGACATTATCAAACCTGCTGATTCTTCTGAATGGGTAAGTCCCCGTGTAATCATGCGCAAAAGGGATGGTGAGATTTGCCTGTGCGCTGATCTGCGCAGTGTCAAGATGAACATTATGGTTGAATGCCATCCTTTGCCCAAAGTTCAAGACTTACTTGCCAACATTGGATACTCTAAATTTTCTACACTTTTGGATCTCAAATCAACATACAACCAGATCCCATTCGATGAAAGATCCCAAGAGGTAGTCACCTTTGTAACTCTTTTGTGAGGTTTTAAGTTTTGCAGATTCCCATTTGGATTTGCTTCAGCAGCTAGTGTTTTTCAGGCACTCATGGATAACATATTGGTGGGTGTGAGTGGGATACAAGCATTTCAAGATGATGTGCTAATTTTTGCAAAATGATTCTCTGAACATAATCACACTCTTGAAACAGTTTTTTACTAGATTTAAAGAGTGTGGTATCACTCTTCACACAGATAAATGCTAATTTTTAGAAGAAATCACTGACTACTTAGGACACTCTATCACTCCCAATGGTATTTCTCTAAAATTTGCATTGATTAAAGCTATTGAAGATGCGCATCCACCCATTGACAAAGATTCAAAGTTTGGGACAGGGTATGCTTTTATCGTGCAAACCTTAAGGAATTTACTGAAGAAAGCGGTGGAGTATATCTGGTCTGATGATGTGCAAGAAGCTTTTCAGAAAGTAAAGAATTCAGCCCCAGCTTTAACTCCTTTTGTAGCAGGCAGAAAGTGTATAATAACTGTTGATGCCATTCTAGGTGGATTGGGGCTGTGTTTTCACGGTAAAGTCAGGACAAGGAAAACACCTTTGCCTTTGACTCTCGCTCTCTCCATAATGCAGAAGCCAATTACAGCACCACTGAGTGAGAGGCATTTACATGCTGTTGGGTAGTGGAAAGGTTCAAGACTTTCATTTGGGGTTCCCATTTTGATCTATTCACAGACCACAAACCATTGCTCTACCTATTGAGTGGCAATGGTTCAGGGAAAGCATCATCATCATTGGTCAGATGGTTATCCAAGCTGCAAGAATTTTATTTTATGGTGAAATACATACCGGGTGGGAAAAACATAAGAGTGGACTGTGTCTCCAGATTACCCATAAGAGGTGAAGAATCCAACATACTAAGATAATGAGATAATGAGAATGTGAATGCTTTTGTGGAGAATATAGTGTAGAACAAAGCTCCCAAACAGGATGCTACATTACAGTCTATTTCAAATTCATGATAGAGGGGTGGCCCAAGAAAAGAAATGTTGAGGACTCTTTTGTACAGATTTTAGAGGACCTATCAGTTGTTTAAGGGGTGCTAGTAGGTAATGATGTGCCTCCTGTGACTATCAGAGGTCATATTATTAAGGAGGCATACATGTAAATATATAAAAATAATTACTGGTGGCCTGCATTGGAAACTCAGTTTTCTAGGTTTATTGAAAATTGCACCACCTGCATGGTAAGTGACAAGAACTGGAAGGTACATGAGTCACCTATTCATATGGCCCCTCTACCAGAGGAAGCTTGGCAAAACGTGGCACTTGATTTTGTGTGTCCATTTGAGTTATTGACTATTGGCAAAAGATTCATGATGGTTTTGAATGGTTATTTTCCAAAATGGGTGTATTTTGGTTTTACCTCTGTTCCCAACACTGACTGCATAATCAAATTTGCCATGGCAATAGAGTTCCCTCTCCGCCAACATATAAATCGGACTCTAAGGCAGAAGGTAAAATATTTGACTAGGACCAACCTGGTTGGTTTATCCGACTCACGCTCGCTCATGGGCAGCCTCACAACATGCCTAGTTTCCGTCCACTACGACCACTGATTATGATTGCCACCTTGTACTTTCTGGTGCCATTTCTTTTTAAAACTTTAAAAACTCATATCCTCGGTTCCCTTTATTGGTTATTTTTCATTTTGGGGTCATATTGTTTATTAAATTGTGCTCTATATTTTAAATTTAGTTTACGATTTTTTCATTCGTTGGCATTTGGAAATTATTACTGTTTTGGTTTGGCATAAACACTTTAAACATTGCCCTAAGGTAAGCCTATATGCCTTGTGCAATAGCTATTGGGCTCATGTTAATTTAGAGACTTTGAGACCTCACTGTGATAAGAGTTCTGGTTAATCCATGAGATGGGCAGTCATCCACCTCATCTAATTATCCAATTTCCTAAAAATAGCATTATAGAGTTCACCCAATAACAAATAAATTAACTTACCCACCTACGTCAATACCTTGAAACAATATGTGTCACAAAAGAGAGGTTGTCAAAGTATGTAAAAAGGTGAGGATCCTTTTCTTATGTTCTAGAAATAACAAATGCAAACATAAGTGTTAATCATCTTCAAAGACGGGTTGCTGAAAACTATGTTCAATCACAAAGTCTAGATCCTTAACAATTGTTGTCCAAGAATGCTTCTCTGTATCCAGTTCAATCTTGCATTGACTTCAAAAGATAATACCAGTCTGCAAAGTTTCAGAGTTCTGACAATAATGCTGGGGCTGGGGCAACAATGTATCTTGGCTGCCTTATAAAAACACCTATTATATCCACTTTGGTTGGTAGTGGTTCACACCACCATCATTAATTTGCTACTGAATTACTTTGTGAGCTGCTTACAAATCAAAGCTTATCCACATAGTCGATGAGATCCTCATCACCATTGAGAATCAGGCATGGTCTGTCCTTAAGGGCAGAGTGGCCATGCCTCACCAACTTTTTGCAGACTTGAAGAGTGTCTATCAGGACAGATGCTCTATTTGTTCAGGTCAGGCAGCAAGGCACTATACATGGGCTAAATGTGAAGGCTCTTGGCTGCCTGAGCTGAACTTTGACGGGCTGAGTATTTCACTCCCTGTGAGCATGACCTCGTCAGCCCGACATAGCACCTCAAGGTCCACCCCTCATGATGAGGGGCACTTCACAAATGTGAGCACTTCTGTTTAAGATCCAGTCTATAGTGCAAACAGGAGAGAAATCCTTTTGCTGGCGCGAGCACTGTTACTATGGGCTAATAGATAGCCTCTGATACTTTCATCCAAGTGAAAACATATAAACCAGTAGTCATGACGTTCTCAAAACAATTGATTTATTCTCAATGTGAATTGCATTCAATAGAATTTTTTCATGTTGATTGAATTCTTTGCGGCGCTATAAGACATCATCCGCCTTACTGATATATCAACAGTAAACCCAATGCATTTCGGGTTCAATGCGAACCCATCGTCAGGGGTAATTCTTGAGGCTAAAAGTAACAAAAAAGGCAAATCAATCAAAAGTCCTCATAGGCAAAATAAAAATTCTGCAAAAATATAGTCATGCTGATGTGTGATACGTCAAAGTAACGGAGTAAACACTCCACTTTCTCCATTAGTAGTGAACAAACATAACCATAGAAAGTAGACGCTCCACTCTTTCGAATAAAAATGAACGTGACATTGCTAAAGAAAACTTGTTTAAGTATGCGATAGATTCGCGTGTGCAAGCTTTACCGTGCTGAATTTTTTTTTAAATGATAAGCAGTGCCTAAACGTGCAAATGATAGAAGAGAACCCCGGAACCTTGCGTGGTTAATACGGAGTGCATTAAGTGTGCTAGAGTAGCCATTGCTTAAATGGTGAAGTGAACGTGAGCTTTCTTGATTGATACAGAAAAGCACGTTAGGTGCACCTTCATCGGGTTGAAAATGACTCGAGTGAAGGGAAACAGTGCCAGTTTAAACGTAAAAGAAAGTTCAGAGGTACATGCAGCAAAGTCGAATAGTGCAAACGAGAATAAGGCAGAGAGTCCATGCAAATGGTCCATACAAGCTTACCCGAATAGTACGATGTGCTCGCATCCGGCGAAAACATGTCCGGCATAGAAGCTGGCGTGTCTTCCTCGGAACGGAAGTGGTTTAAATCAGAAAGAGAAGACGGGTTGTGCACATTAGGAATAGAAATAGAAAGAGTCCGTTAAGAAATTCACACGGGATACATCGAGAATGACAATGCAATGTTTACAAAAAACAATTAAATTCAATACGATCATTTAGACCCAGAGGCTGAATGGATTGCAGTTTTTTAGTCCAGTAGAATTCTGCCCTTGCAAGGGTTTTTTGGGGGTCAACATCATTGCGAGATCTTTGTGACTCCAGCACAGTGAAACGTAGCTGAGAAATGTTATGTTTGGCTTCCATCCAGTGAGCTGCGACTGTGGACTTCTTGTTTTTGGTGCGGATGTGACTTTTATGCTCTCCAATGCGTATCTTAATTTTGCGTTCAGTTCTCCCAACATAAATTTTGCCACAGAGGCATTTAAGTGCATAAATTACATTGGACGTGTCGCAAGTGCTAGAATGTCGTAATTTTATTTTGTGACCTTTAGTTGGATGAATGAAAAGATCACCTGTTATTAAATTGTTGCAATGTACGCAGTTCAAGCATCTCTGCATGCCTTTAAACATCATGTTGGATGTGGTGGATGGTTGATTTAACAATTCTTTTAAATTCTTTGATCTTTGCATGGCAAAAACGGGTCTTTGTGGAAACAAAGGTAGTAGATCGGGTTCAGTCTGGATGATGTTCCAGTGCTTCAAGATGATGGTTTTAATGGTGGTAGCCTGTGTGGAATGTTTTAGTACACAAACCAGTGGATTAGCCTGTTTTTTGTTAGTGCGTTGTAGCAAGCTGCTGCGATCGGTCATGGCCAATCTGTGTTTTGCCTCATTCAACAGCTGTGGTGGATATCCTCTTTTCAAAAATCGATCTGAAAATTTATTTGTGATTGAAATCATCTCATCAGGATCCGAAGTGATTCTTTTAAGTCTGATGAACTGCGAAAAAGGTAGATGTTTCTTAAGAGTAGATTGATGAAAACTGTCAAAATGTAAAGAGTTGTTTCTGTCTGTAGGCTTAATGTACACTTTAGTTTGAATGGATCCTTGAGTGATCTGAATTAAGACATCCAAAAAATTAATATTGTGTTTATTTATGTGATGGGTGAACTTGATTCGATCATGGATATGATTAAGTTCAGAGATGTTGCCTTCGAGATTTTTGCGATCGCCTTTGGAGATTATTAAGATATCATCGATATAGCGTTTGTATAGAACCAGGCTATGAGACCATACATGATTTTCTAGGATGTGTTCTTGTTCCAGTTTAGCCATAAAGATATTGGCGTACGAAGGTGCTCCGGCAAAGCCCATAGATGTTCCGTTATTTTGGGCGTAAAACACGCCCTTCCATTCAAAGTAACTATGGTATAGTGAAAATTGGAGGAGTTCCATGAAGAACACTTTTTCTGCGCTGACATGATTATGTTTCAATAGGGCCCATTCAGTAGCTTCAAGACCATCTCCATGAGGAATGGAGGTATAGAGAGAGGTAACATCGATAGTACATAACCACCACTGTTCGATGTCTTGCGTATCTAGGTCATTCAAAACATTCAAAAGATCAGTAGTATCTTTCAGGTAGGAGTCTTGGTTTTGTACAATGGGTTGTAGGAAGTAATCAAGGTATCTACCTATAGGTTCAGATAGAGAACCGCATGCTGACACAATTGGTCAAAAAGGTGGTTTCTCTAAGTTTTTGTGAATCTTAGGCAACATATAGAGTTTGGGCCGACGTGGATACTCTGTGTATAGGAACCTCTCTGTTTTCTTGTTAATCCAACCCATCTCTTCAGCACGTTTGAGAATCTGTTTTAGGAGACACTGGTAGCTGTATGTGGGATCTTGATCAAGTTTGGTGTAGGTGTCTGAATCAGTAATGTGTTGCATTACGCTGTCTTCATAGAAATTAGTATCAAGCACTACTAGTGCTCCGCCTTTGTCAGCCTTGGCAAAAGTCAAGAGAGAATTGTTGGCTAGTTGCTTTAAGGTACTCCAATCTTTAGATGAAAAATTCCTTTTGGTATGTTTACGAAAATTGATGTTCATGATCTCAGCTTTAACCAACCTTTCAAAGGAATCGATTGACTTGTGGGAAATCGGAGAACAAAACATGCTCTTTGGTTTAAACTCTTTGAATTGACCTGAGTCATCAGATGATGTAGGTGGATCAGGCAACGTGATAGAAGATTCAATAGTGTTGAAGAAGTATTTAAGTCTTAAGATTCTGACAAACTAAAAGAAAGCAATTTCGGTTTCAGCAATGTTACTTTGATAAGTTGGTACGTAGGAGGTGCCTTTATTCAAGACTGACATTTGAGCTTTGGAAAGTTGAATTTTGGAAATGTTCACCACTAGGTCGCTCGTGTTTTGCTGCGGAGCGATCTCTTGTCTATTTCTGAGACTTGCTCCTTTCCTTTTGCTCCTCCTTGTTTTTGTGAAGAGTGCTCCGGTTGATGATTTGCAGCAGGGCTTGTGGCTAAAAAAGATTTCCGACTTTGAGTAGTTGTTGAAGTCTCAGCAGCAGTTTCATCAACATTAGAACTGTGGCTGACTGGAGGACGATTATGAGATACGTCTGAATCTGACACGACGCTTTCTTGGGAAGAATTGACATTTGTGGGTTTTTGCCATTTGCGCTGATTATAGACTTCTGCCCAGGTATAAACCTCGTTGAGTTTATAGTCGATAGTATCTCGCCGGAACTTTTTTATCTTACGTTCGTGTATTTCTTTGGCATATTTATCTAGTTTTGTGTTAAGGTCTTGTAGAAGATCATCCCAGTTGTCAGGTTCTTTTTTTGATAGTTCTTCTTTGATAGTTGCTATTTCCACTTCAAGAGATTTAAGAATATTGGAAAGTTCTTCCACAATTAGAAGGATCAAGTCCAGAGAGCACTTATTGAGAATTTGATACCATCTTTCCATGAATTGTTTATTGGTTTTGCAGAGCATGGGTTTAAGAGCAATCCGTAGCCCTCTGGGTATCGTTTTAGCTTTGTGATAATGAATAAGGGTAGTGGCGTGTAATCTCTGGTTTATTTCTTTGCGGCTTACATATTCAATTTTCACTATACCATAGTTACTTTGAATGGAAGGGCGTGTTTTACTCCCAAAATAACGAACATCTATGGGCTTTGCCGGAGCACCTTCGTACGCCAATATCTTTATGGCTAAACTGGAACAAGAACACATCCTAGAAAATCATGTATGGTCTCATAGCCTGGTTCTATACAAACGCTATATCGATGATATCTTAATAATCTGGAAAGGCGATCGCAACAATCTCGAAGGCAACATCTCTGAACTTAATCATATCCATGATCGAATCAAGTTCACCCATCACATAAATAAACACAATATTAATTTTTTGGATGTCTTAATTCAAATCACTCAAGGATCCATTCAAACTAAAGTGTTCATTAAGCCTACAGACAGAAACAACTCTTTACATTTTGACAGTTTTCATCAATCTACTCTTAAGAAACATCTACCTTTTTCGCAGTTCATCAAACTTAAAAGAATCACTTCGGATCCTGATGAGATGATTTCAATCACAAATAAATTTTCAGATCGATTTTTGAAAAGAGGATATCCACCACAGCTGTTGAATGAGGCAAAACACAGATTGGCCATGACCGATCGCAGCAGCTTGCTACAACGCACTAACAAAAAACAGGCGAATCCACTGGTTTGTGTACTAAAACATTCCACACAGGCTACCACCATTAAAACCATCA
The DNA here is from genome assembly GCF_964204655.1 of Triturus cristatus. Taxonomy (NCBI): domain Eukaryota; kingdom Metazoa; phylum Chordata; class Amphibia; order Caudata; family Salamandridae; genus Triturus; species Triturus cristatus. The sequence goes on from NC_140581.1 coordinate 850,394,713, forward strand.
TCTTGAAGCACTGGAACATCATCCAGACTGAACCCGATCTACTACCTTTGTTTCCACAAAGACCCATTTTTGCCATGCAAAGATCAAAGAATTTAAAAGAATTGTTAAATCAACCATCCACCACATCCAACATGACGTTTAAAGGCATGCAGAGATGCTTGAACTGCGTACATTGCAACAATGTAATAACAGGTGATCTTTTCATTCATCCAACTAAAGGTCACAAAATAAAATTACGACATTCTAGCACTTGCGACACGTCCAATGTAATTTATGCACTTAAATGCCCCTGTGGCAAAATTTATGTTGGGAGAACTGAACGCAAAATTAAGATACGCATTGGAGAGCATAAAAGTAACATCCGCACCAAAAACGAGAAGTCCACAGTCGCAGCTCACTGGATGGAAGCCAAACATAACATTTCTCAGCTACGTTTCACTGTGCTGGAGTCACAAAGGGCCCGATTCACAGAACTAACTTAAGACAAAATCCTAAACTTACTACTATTTTGGTATTCACAGAAGGCACTTACTCATTTTGGTATTCACAGAAGGCACTTACTCATTTCGGTATTCACAGAAGTTAGGAGTCCTAACTTTAGGACTCCTAAATGCCTTCTGTGAATACCGAAAGTCTTAAAATTAGGATTTTTCTCAGTTTAGTAGTAGTATAGTTAGGACTCCTAACTTTAGGACTCCTAAATGCCTTCTGTGAATACCCAAAGTCTTAAAATTAGGATTTTTCTCAATTTAGTAGTCCTAAATTTAGGACTCCTAACTTTAGGACTCCTAAATGCCTTCTGTGAATACCGAAAGCCTTAAAATTAGGATTTTTCTCAGTTTAGGAGTCCTAAGGTTAGGACTCCTAACTTTACAACTACTAAACTGAGAAAAATCCTAATTTTAAGGCTTTCGGTATTCACAGAAGGCATTTAGGAGTCCTAAATTTAGGACTACTAAATTGAGAAAAATCCTAATTTTAAGACTTTCGGTATTCACAGAAGGCATTTAGGAGTCCTAAAGTTAGGAGTCCTAACTATACTACTACTAAACTGAGAAAAATCCTAATTTTAAGACTTTCGGTATTCACAGAAGGCATTTAGGAGTCCTAAAGTTAGGACTCCTAACTTCTGTGAATACCGAAATGAGTAAGTGCCTTCTGTGAATACCAAAATGAGTTAGTGCCTTCTGTGAATACCAAAATGGTAGTAAGTTTAGGATTTTGTCTTAAGCTAGTTCTGTGAATCGGGCCCAAAGATCTCGCAATGATGTTGACCCCCAAAAAACCCTTGCAAGGGCAGAATTCTACTGGACCAAAAAACTGCAATCCCTTCAGCCTCTGGGTCTAAATGATCGTATTGAATTTAATTGTTTTTTGTAAACATTGCAATGTCATTCTCGATGTATCCCGTGTGAATTTCTTAACGGACTCTTTCTATTTCTATTCCTAATGTGCACAACCCGTCTTCTCTTTCTGATTTAAACCACTTCCGTTCCGACGAAGACACGCCAGCTTCTATGCCGGACGTGTTTTCGCCGGATGCGAGCACATCGTACTATTCGGGTAAGCTTGTATGGACCATTTGCATGGCCTCTCTGCCTTATTCTCGTTTGCACTATTCTACTTTGCTGCATGTACCTCTGAACTTTCTTTTACGTTTAAACCGGCACTGTTTCCCTTCACTTGAGTCATTTTCAACCCGATGAAGGCGCACCTAACGTGCTTTTCCGTATCAATCAAGAAAGCTCACGTTCACCTCACCATTTAAGCAATGGCTACTCTAGCACACTTAATGCACTCCGTATTAACCACGCAAGGTTCCGGGGTTCTCTTCTATCATTTGCACGTTTAGGCACTGCTTATCATTTCAGCACGGTAAATTGCACACGCGAATCTATCGCATACTTAAACAAGTTTTCTTTAGCAATGTCACGTTCATTTTTATTCGAAAGAGTGGAGCGTCTACTTTCTATGGTTATGTTTGTTCACTACTAATGGAGAAAGTGGAGTGTTTACTCCGTTACTTTGACGTATCACACATCAGCATGACTATATTTTTGCAGAATTTTTATTTTGCCTATGAGGACTTTTGATTGATTTGCCTTTTTTGTTACTTTTAGCCTCAAGAATTACCCCTGACGAAGGGTTCGCATTGAACCCGAAATGCATTGGGTTTACTGTTGATATATCAGTAAGGCGGATGATGTCTTATAGCGCCGGAAAGAATTCAATCAACATGAAAAAATTCTATTGAATGCAATTCACATTGAGAATAAATCAATTGTTTTGAGAACGTCATGACTACTGGTTTATATGTTTTCACTTGGATGAAAGTATCAGAGGCTTTCTATTAGCCCATAGTAACAGTGCTCGCGCCAGCAAAAGGATTTCTCTCCTGTTTGCACTATAGACTGGATGTTTACCACAAGGCGTCTCTGGACAGGCGCCTAGGCGCTAGCAGCACCCCCCTAAAAAACGTTTAATCTACTTTGAACGCTTCAAAAACCGAGTGCACGTTGACATTTGTTCAGCACTTCTGTTTAAGCCCTGAAGTGCCCAGGGCTGAGGATCAATGTGTGTAACACCTCCTCACAAAGTGGGGTCATCAACTCTCACTGACCCCATCTCACTCTGTTTCGAGTAAAGGACTGCTGCCTCCTCTCATTGGCTGACCCAAGGTCAGCCAATGAGAGGAGGTGACAGTCCCAGCTCTCCGGGAACCTCAGATGCTTCCTTCCCGCCACCTGAAATCACTGCTGAAACCCAGTTACTTTTTCTTTTTTAATGTTTGGTACATGTGTGTGTGTGTGTGTATGTATGAATGTATATGTATTCATGCATGTGTGCTGTGAATTGGTGTGTGTGTGTATGTGCTTGTGAATGGTGGGTGTATGTGTGTGTGCTTGTGAATGTTTGGGTGTGAGTGAGTGTGCATGTAGATGGATGAGTGTGAGTATGTATGTGTATGTGTGAGGCCCTTCATCCCCCTGCCTGCTCAAAAAACTATAAGCCACTGCTGGAAATGGTGACCTATACTAAATCATCCTCCCTCCCCTGTCTACTGTATTCCACATTGTTGAGCTTCAATTCCTGCTCAATACCCTATTAACACAAATTAACTCCTACCTGAAGATAAGTTTATATCAGAATGTGTCCCGGTGATGTGCGACATGCATCAAGATTCCAGCCTTTCACCAGTTATGCCCAAATCCCACATGGAACTGCTGGGCTTACTACAGAGCAACCAGATCATCTAATTCACCAATGTGCTGATGACAAGCAGCAATACCTGAAAGTCTCATCCATAGTTGATATTACCCTTCTCACATAATGCATCTAGCTCATCCAAGCTTGGCTTTTAAAGGCCTGTCTAAAATCAACCAATTAGGAACAGAATTTATCCGCATTGTTGGGCCCTTCTCCTTAGCTAATCAACAGGCAAGCTCAGGTCCATGAATTGCCCTCTGCTATGAACTAAGAAAGATTTCACTCAAACTCTCAGATAACATAGATTAGATTAGATTAGATTAGAATACTTATAAAGCGCATGGCTGCCTCGGCAAAGAGGCGTCCAAGCGCTGAAGCGAGATGAGAGGGGTTGCAGCCTAGGGATTAGAGTTGAGAGAAGAGCCATGTCTTCACAAGCTGTCTGAAGACTTAGTGGTCAGAGATGCTACGGATGTGTAAGGGAAGGGAGTTCCATAAGGATAACATACATCAACTTAAACCTCTTCTTGAAGACCTATGCAATAAAACAGACATAAACGATAAGCAACCAGCTCTGACTCCTGCATGGAATGAAGAGGCATCTTAGACAAACAAATTTCATAACAGCTGCCAATTCACAGGCCATACCATCACTGGACGGTGGTGACGCCTTGCTCACCTGTATCACAGACATCTATCTGACACTAAAAGCATCCTGCATGCAAATACTTGACTCATCAATAGCTTAAGAAAATGTTATTATAACACACTTGTACTGTAGTAGTTGTATTGGCTCCTCTCTCCCATCTGCAGTGCTTTCAAGACTTGCATTCAACATTTAAACTTATAAGGTGGCTTTTACATTGCAAGACTTGAGACCAAGAAGTGCAGAAAGGGCAATGACAGAATGAAAGACCAACCATGCTACACACCCAGGATGTGAAGCAAAATCCTGATACATATCTGACTGGCTCAATCTCTGCTCTCCTTAAGAAAGGAACTGAAGATTCACCTCTCCAAGGAACACCTTGTCCCCAAGCAGTAACACCCAATGCACCCCCAACACCGGATAGCATCGAAAGAGCATTGCCTTACCCCACCTAATTGTAACCCCTGCTTTCCATGCATAGCACTCACTACAATATATCAAAGCTAGGACATTTAGTGCAGCTTGCAAAGTTTTTAGATCTTTCTTTGCGGACATCACAGTAGCAAACCCCTTATTCATGGAAAGCAAGTGTATTCATCATTGTACCAGTTGTAGTTTCAAGAAGACTCACTCGATCTTCCCATTAACCTTTTATGGCAGAGGTTCTACTAGTGTTTGAACATCTGTAAACCTTGTTTGCGGCCATCCTTAAATGTTATCTGTCTGCCTCAGTGTGTTCAAGCAACTATTTTAATGAATGCATTGTTTTAGTCCTTGACAATTGCAGCTATTTCTTTAGCTTCTTGCATTACTTTTTGTTCGTAGAGCTACTATGACCAGAGTTAAAGTGTGCAACCTTCTCTTCTGTTTTTATCTGACGGTTTAACCTGAGTTGGTTAGTATGGTGTAAGATCTGTGTCACTGTCACTCATCTGTCTAATGGTCAGAGCTGCTGACTTTGGAGCTGGGGAACCATGTTTGAGTCTCGGCGTTGGTTCAACATCCTGTGATTTTGACCAAATCATTTAATTTCCCCTTGCCTACCATAAAATGAATGTGTTCTTGTGTAACGTAACTTGTGCTCATGTAAAGTGCTCCAACACCTTGGGTTGAGTTCACGCTATATAAAACACCAAAACAAATATGTATGTATATATTTATATATATATATATGTGTGTGTGTGTGTATATATATATATTAGCTTCTGGCGGTCGCCAGTAGGTAGTTATAGCTAGGACCTAGTTTCCATAGGAAAAGCGTTTTTTTGTTTTCCCAATAACTTTGGCGCCGTTTGGCGAATCTTCGCGAACTTTTCAAAACTAGTGATCATCTACGGTCAGCTCCTGTCTTGAAAGTTTTGGGGTGATTCACCAAGCGGGGGCTGAGAAAAAAGGAGGGTCCCAAAACGCATTTGCCCCATCTTATTTTCCATAGGAAAGTTTAAACAAAGCTACAGGCCGAACTGCTGAACGGAATTACACTAAATTTGGCAAAAAGGTAGGTCTTGGTTCAGAAAGAGCCCTTTTTATTAAAATGCATAAATCCGTTCGGTAGTTCCTAAGAAATTTGAAAAAGAAAAAATTTCGATATCTATGGCAGCGGTGTGTTCGCGATCCCTCCCGGCCATGAGCTTCATTCTAATGGGCTGCCAACACTCCAAACCAGGAAGTGTTGGCAGCCATCTTGTGACTCGGTAGAACCGAGTCACAAGAAAACAGAAAAAAGAGGTGAAAAAACAAGAAAAGGGGCAGGGTAGAAACACCCTGACCACCTAGGCCTGCTCAGGGGGTCCCACAAGGACCCCCAGGGCCCAAAAAAACATTTATTTTTTATAATTTCGGCAGAAATCACGATGGGGTCGCGAATCCCGCCAAATTATTTTAAAAAACGAAGCGTGGGCTCCCGCGCATCGTCTAAAAAAAGCCCCCGGGTGGGCCAGGTTCCAGGGGCACTGTAAATTATTTAGCGGGGGCCCGCAGGGGCCCCCACAGGCCCAGGGACCACCACCTCCCCAGGGCTTTTACAAATAACTACGGGTGGCACGCGGCCCCCCATCATGCCCCAGGGACCACCACCTCCCCGGGGCACTAAAACTTTAAATGCGGGTGTCCATTATGGACCCCCAATCTCCAGGGACCACCACCTCCCTGGGGCTTTGCAATGATTGGGAGGGGGGCCACACGGCCCCCCTCCTGGAGCCCTTCATGGCCCTGGGGACAGCCACCCACCAGGGTCAGCTCCTGCACTGTCCCGGGGTGCCCACCAACTTAAGACACGTTTGCACAGTGGTGAATGGAGGGGGCAGGCCTAATCTGACACGTGTGCAAACACATCCTGTGGCGTGTTTTAAGTTGGGGGATTAAGTCTCCTTGAATCCTGAAGGTCCCTGGGGACCAACTGGCCCACCAGGTACCTCCAGTAAGCACCACAGAGTTGCGTTGCAGAGAGGTTTAAAAAGGGGCGTGGCTTCGGACCACCTCTCTGCAACGCAGCCCTGTGGCGCTTACTGGAGGTTCCTGGTGGGCCAGTTGGCCCCCAGGGACCCTCAGGATTCAAGGGTACTTAATCCCCCAATTACAACGTGCCACAGGGCCAGTAAGCGCCATGAGCTGCGTTGCAGAGAGGTGTTAAAAGGGGCGTGGCCTCGGAACACCTCTTTCCAATGCAGCTCTGTGCCGCTTCCTGGAGGTACTTGGTGGGCTAGTTGGCCCCCAGGGACCCTCAGGATTCAAGGGGACTTAATCCCCCAATTTACAACATGCTAGGGTGCACATTTGCACAGTGGTGCATGGAGGGGGCGGGGACTGATATAAGAAGTTAGCCATCCTGCTGTGTGGGACTTACTGGTGGTAATTAAAGGGATAGTTGGCACCCAAGGTTGACGTTGGGGGCTAACTACTCCTCCTGTTACATCCTGGGATTGCTAAGAGGTGTTTCGGAGGCCACGCTCACCTTTCTCCACCACTCTGGAAACGTGACTGGTATGTTATAGCTAGAAATTAGCATTTAAAAAACTTTTGAAATTCACTGAAAAAACCAAAGGTTTCAGGGACGTTATAGTTAGAAATTAGCATTTAAAAAACCATTGAAATTCACAGAAAAAACATAGGTTTCAGGCACGTTGTAGCTAGAAATTTGCTTTTAAAAAACCTAAGAAATTCACTGAAAAAAACATAGGTTTCAGGGACGTTATAGTTAGTTGGACATTTCTCTCGTGCAAAACCATAGAAATTGCCCAGTTATAGTTAGTTCAGCTAACTATAACTCGCGCACCCGCAATGCACTTCTGATGACGTCACATATTACATCATTCATGACATGGTCAGTGACATCAGTGATGACATCACTGATGACATCTCAAATGACATCACTCATGACATCACTGATTACATCATCCTCGTGAATATCTGATGCACCTCCTCACACTCTAATATAACCCTTGATACACCCACTGTAAAATACAGAATACCATTTTCGAAACCATCGACACACCAATACCAGTTACTACATACACACTCACTGATCCCTAGGTCTACACACACATCCACTCATTCACCCATAAAGTCACTCATACATGCAGTCACTCATCAATACACTATCATAAGCACTCATACACCTATACAGACATTCGCACACCAACACTCATCCATGGAGTTACTCACACAGCTAGTCAGTCATGCAAAGAATCAATCACACTTCCATTTACTGACCTATACAGTTATACACACACCACATCACTTATTCAAACAGAAACAAATGCATACTTACTCTCTTATACAACCACTGATACAAGTACATACTCATCTATACAGCCACTCTCACAATCACTGACTCTCACGTAAAGTCATTTATATACTCCAACTCTCATATACACTGCCTTTTACATATGTAGTTACTTGGACATGTACCACTGAGACATCCATTCTCTCACCAACACATCCTTACACACACTCACCCACCCACCCATACAGCTGTTTACACATGCACTCTTGAACCCATACACCCAGTGAATCAACCACTCACACATCTATGCACAGAGTCACACACCTCCCACCCACCCACACACACACTCAGGCACCCATACAAATACTCATGCAACCAATCAATAGCCCATATAGGCACTCATGTGGCTACTGACCAACCCATGCAGCAGCTTTCACAACAACAGACAGACTGATACAGACATTCACACAGTTTAGTCACTAACCCATGCATTCAGTAAGACACGTTTAATCACTCACTTATACAATCAGTCACGCACCTACAAAAAATCAATCTACACACTTATACACCCACTCATTCTTCAATACACCTTGGCATATATATATTAAACATATTTAAACTTTACTGAAACACACAGTCATTGGATGATGGCATCAGTGATGTTATCAGTGATGTCATTTGAGATGTCATCAGTGATGTCATCAGTGATGTCACTGACCATGTCATGAATGATGTAATATGTGACGTCATCAGAAGTGCATTGCGGGTGCGCGAGTTATAGTTAGCTGAACTAATTATAATGGGGCAATTTCTATGATTTTGTATGAGAGAAATATCCAATCATCCAGTGAATGTGTGTTTCTGTAAAGTTTAAATATTTTTCAAATACATCTATCTCAAGGTCTATTGAAGAATGAGTGGATGTAGAAGCGCCTGAATGGATTATTTAGTAGATGCATGTCTGACTGTATAAGTCACTGATTGAACGTTTGTTACTGAATGCATGGGTTAGTGACTACACTGTGTGAATGTCTATATTAGTCTCTCAGTTGGTGTGTAAGCAGGTGCATGGGTTGGTGAGTAGCTACATCAGTGTCTATATGGGTTATTGATTGATTGTATGAGTATCTGTATGGGTGTCTGAGTGTCTATGTGTGTGGGTGGGGGGTGTATGACTGTGCATAGTTGTCTGAATGGCTGATTTACTGGTTGTATAGATTCAAAAGTGCATCTCGGAAGGGCTGTATGGGTAGCTGACTGTGTGTATAGGTGTGTTGATTAGTGAATTGATGTCTCAGTTGTATATATGTGAGTAACTATATATGTTTTTAGACAGTATATGTGAGTGCTGGGGTGTGTAATTGACTATACGTGAGAGACAGTGATTGCAAGTGTCTACATACATGAATGTGTACTTGTATTAGTGATTGTATAAGAGACTAAGTATGTGTTAGTATATATATAAATAAGGGAGGTGGTGTGTGTATAAATAAGTCAAGTGGTGTGTATATATCTGCATAGGTGAGTACATGGATGTGATTGATTTTTGGCATGACTGAGTAGATGTGTGAGTAACTCTATGGATCAGTAGCACTGTGTGAATGTATGTATAGGTGTATGAGTGGATATTATACTGATGTAATGATGAGTGACAACATGTATGAGTGACTGTATGAGTGTATGTCTAGCTCACAATATATGGATAGAAATCAGTGGATGGGTATCTGGTATTGGTGTGTCTATGGTTTCAAAAATGGTAGTCTGTATTTTAGAGATCGTGTATCAAAGGTTATATTAGAGTGTGAGGAGGTGTGTCAGACTATCACATGGATGATGTCATCAGTGATGTCATTTGAGATGTCATCAGTGATGTCATGAGTGATGTCACTGACCATGTCATGAGTGATGTAATATGTGATGTCATCACCAGTGCATTGCAGGCGCGCGAGTTATAGTTAGCTCAACTAACTATAACGGGCGAATTTCTCTGGTTTTATATGAGTCAAATGTCCAAGTAACTATAACGTGCCTGAAACCTATGGTTTTTTCAGTGAATTTCAAAGGTTTTTTAAATGCTAATATCTATCTACAACGTGCCTGAAACCTATTTTTTTTTCAGTGAATTTCAATGTTTTTTTAATGCTAACTTCTAATTATAATGTTCATTTAATCTATAGTTTTTTCCGACACCCTAGAAGAACAACACCCACTGCCACAACCCTCAGGACCTCCCCCCGTACAACCCCTCTCCCTACTACCACCAAGGCAGTGCAGAACAGGACAGCGAACCCTCCAAAAATGGCATGGTCCCTTAGCCGTATAATAGCTCAATGTTGGGAAATGTGGCAATTGTTTTTTCAGTAAATTTGATTTTTTTTTTAAATACTAATTTCTAACTTTAATCTTCCTGAGAACTATGTTTTTGTGAATTTCAAAGGTTATTTAAATAGTAATTTCTAATTATAAAGTTCATAAAACCTATGTTTTTCTCAGTATTGTTTTCAAAAATGTGATATTTTGTAACTTTAATATCCTAAAAATTGTTTTTGTAATTTATTTATTTATTATTTAATGTCTTCTTGTTTTTTAAATATTAAACAACTACATGCAGTATAAAAGGGAACCCAGCCCAGAGCCACATCTGAAGACCAACACATGTCATAGACCTACTGATCAAGCAGCTCCGACACCCAAGAACGCCACAACACCCACCACCACCCCAGGACCCCCCTCTACCACCGAAGCAGTGCAGAACAAGACAGCCAACTTTCCTAAAACGGCATGGCCCCTCAGCCACACAATAGCTGAATATTGGGACAGGTGTGAACAAACTATATGTGAAGGAAGCAATTCACCCATGAATAACAATGCACACAATGCAAAGTGTAGCTCTGAAGTGCTGGGCACATCTCAGTATGCAAAACACACACCTCGCCATGTGCACAAATACTACTGGTGCTTGTAGTGTTGTGGACAGTGGACCCAACCATGTTACGTCAAACACTAGGGACGATCTCAGTCATGTAGCTGGATCGTTCCCCCCCTGTAAGCATAAGCGTAACCAGAGTGGGCTGGTCCGACGTACGCCACTTCAGTGTGGGAGTGTGAATAAATAGGCCGGGGCTCTGGGTGTGGTTCACTTGTGAACTGTGAAGACCAACGACTGTGCCAGAGCGGCGGGCCTCACCCTGCCACGAGGCTGCCGCCATAACCGCGGGTCTCCTCGACACAGGCCACCTGTGAACCCAGCGGCACAGCACCGCAGACTTATGTCTGTACAGACTACTGCCTTCGATCCACACTGTGGACAGCAGGCTTCACAATTCAGATGTAGCAGCGATTGCAGATGACGCAGTGCAGTACACAAGATACATTGCTCCTAATGCGGCCCTCTCGGACCACGCATCATCGCAGGGTGCGCGCACGCTGAGTACTTCAGATGCCACTAACTCAGTGCACCACAAGTCATCGCCACGTGGCTTTACTGGGGCAGAATTCAATAGGCAAAAGACATTAGTCCGAGTGCGGCACTCCCGGACAACGCATCATTGCAGGGTACGTACACGCTGAGCGCCAAAGATACTACTAACTCAGTGCACCACAAGACATCGACACGTCGCCTTACTGAGGCAGAATTCTGTAGACAAAAGACATTGGTCCGAGTGCTGCCCTCCCGGACAATGCATCATCGCAGGGTACGTAAACGCTGAGCGCCAAAGGTACTACTAACTCAATGTACCATAAGCCATCGCAAGGAAGAGTGAACAGTTTTATGTCAGCAATGAGGCATACTATCACTCAAAAATCACCCAAAAATACTTATAATAAAAAACACAACAGAAGAATCGAAGTACATTAATCATTACTATCCAGTAATTTTGAAAATGTGGAATGCAAATATGGACATACAATATGTTTCAGATAACTGAATTACTGTTCCTCGCATACTATCCAAATAGAAGTCCATACCTGGAAAACAAATGTCTATATGAAATACTGCAACATTATAGTTTTAGAAAAAATGTTACAGAAAAAATAAATGAAGGGAAATATGCTGTAATTGGATCTGATGGATGTTTCTTAAAGAATGCCAAAGGAAATGTGATTAATCACAGGAAATTAAGTTGTGATACTCCAGATAAGAGTTTTTCTATTTAGCTCTTCTGCAACTCTTCAAACCTTGGAGGACTGAAATGGAATTACTTGGAGATTTTGGCTGCTATGAAGATTCTTTCAAAGCATGTAAAGACATTGCTACCAGTGAGGCCCGCCCAGACCACGCATCATTGCAGGGTGCGCACACGCTGAGTGCTTTAGGTGCCACTAACTCAATGCACCACAAGTCATCGCCACGTGGACTTATTCAGGCAGAATTCAACGCAAGCCTCAATACATGGTGCCACTAAACCTGTTCAACACAAGCCGGCGACACATGGTGCCACTAACCCTGTTCAACACAAGCCGAACGATCCCACATGTGGAACTGTGTCCTGAGTCCTGAATGGCAGTGACCCCAAGTCCGTGGCAGCGACCACAGCACCAGACTCCCTCTAATCAGTTAGGCATATTTCTATATGCAAGGCCGTCGACATGTGGTGCCACTAACCCTGTAAAACACAAGGCACGACATGTGGTGCCACTAACCCTGTTCAACACAAGCCGATCCCACATGTGGAACTGTGTCCTGAGTCCTGAATGGCAGTGACCCCAAGTCCGTGGCAGCGACCACAGCAGCATACTCCCTTTGATCAGTTAGTGTCAGGAACTATGTGAACGCCATGACTCTAAGTAATCACTCTCTGAAAAGACATCGAGTCATCGTTAAGCCTTCTCTTTGCAACTGTTGGTCAGCGGTTCCTTGTAGGTCGACCGTTACAAGATGGCCGCCTAGTTTACCCCAGTATTGAAGGGAGTTGGAAGTCTCGCGGGAAGTGAGATTTCGCGCGCCGTGGAAGAACGTTCCACTGCGCACTTCAATTCGCCTAAGTCTGAGAGAGGTTGTGTTTGCGGAAGGCTCTCAGTAATTTTCAGTCAGAGCGTCTGTCTTCTACCTTCGTGTGTAACCACGCGGAAGGAACTCTAGTCCCAGACCTACACTCATGAAGTGGGAGGTCGTGAATGAGCACGTCAAAAGAAGAGCATTTTCAGTCAGAGAAATCCGTTAGCCCTTCTTGAGTCAGAAAGGGCAGCAGAATCCAGATACACAGATTATCGTCGAGCTACTGAGAACAAGATATCTCGTGTCTCCTTTACTCCGGTAGGCTTACCGTCGAGAGAAGGAGACTGAAGTTTTTCAGCCAACCAGTTGTCACTAGAAGCAAGTAAGCACTAGACTGTTGTTGCAGCGCATGCCTCATTCTTGACTGAAAGTACTTATGCCTGCAGCACGGAATTCCTTGCCTCCCTTGCGCTTTCCCTATTCTTTCCTTACTGTTTTCCTTCCCTGTCCCTTTTTGCGCGATTTCAAGCCGTGAAGCAGAGCTACAGTGGAGCAGGCATAAACCTTCAAAAGCTAAAGTTCTCCTGAACTAAACTTTCATCTCTTGGACTACACCAAGCATTATCAGAAGGAGGTAACGATAGGAAGATCAGAGAATAGGTAAGAGAGAGAGGGAAGAGAAGGCAGGATACTGTAAGCAGAAAGCATAGAGATTTAGGATAGGATCACTTAACCTGTATTTATCCCTCTGTGCATTAGGTCATCCACTTAGCCTAATCAGAAGTGGACCTCTGATCATAAGAAGAGAAGCAAAACTCCTGCAGAGACCTGGTAGGCAAAGGGGGGGAAAAGAAATAAACTGGAACCGTAGTGATTAGGGGGTAAGTTGAGGCATTAAGTTGAAATGATGTTCCCATCTGTGCATTAGGAATCCTCCGGAAATCGTCACCTGACTGAGGAGGGAGTCCAGGCCAGCACGAGTGTCTCTTCTCTGTCCCATTCCCCTTTCCCCCCATCTGGAGCAGCTGCTCATACGCAGTGTGTTCCGGAGAAGGGGCAAGGGGAGCTAGCATCATTCTGCCTCTGTGAAGATATTGGTGCCGCAGTCCTGACAGATTGAAGTGCCCTAAAAGAGTGTTCTTCACCCGGGTAGAATGGCGGAGGGGTTTAGTTTAAAAGCTTTGGGAGAAATGTTGGAGGGAATTCAGAGAGATCTAGGGGTCCTGAAGGATGAGAATAAGACCTTAAGACAAGATGTAGTAATGTCTAGACAGGAAACAATTCAATTAGCTCAGAGAGTTAGTGAAATTTCTGCCGGGGCGTCACCTGCTCAAAAACTTTCAAGTAGTTCACTCCCACATCAAGACCCTCACACAGTAGCTCAGGTGGTCCATTCGGTTTCTCCCATTATTCCTTTAGCTCCCCCAGAAAGATACAGTGGAGATCCCCAAAAGGCCCAACTTTTCCTCACTCAGTGTTCTTTACACTTCATGTGTCGAGCAAATCTCTTTCCTGATGCTCAGTCACGGGTTGCGTTTATCTTATCCTACCTGGGAGGGGATGCAGCAAATTGGGCCATGCCCTTAGTTGCCCGAGATGACCCCTTTTTGTATAATTTGGACGATTTTAAAGCAGAATTCCTTAGGATTTTTGATAGACGTAGAGTGTCCCAGGCTACAGACAATGAATTATTAGAATTGCGCCAAGGGAATAGGGATTTAATCACCTATCTAACCCAATTCAATAAATTATTAGTAGAGACTAATTGGCCTGAGGAGAAAAGAGCAGCCTTATTTTATCGGGGGTTGAGGGATGATATCAAAGACACCTTGGCACAGGTTCCCAATCGACCCACCAACTACTCTGAATTGGTGGATTTGGTTTTAGAGATCGACTTTAGAAGTTCCGAGAGAAGAGGAGAAAAGAAGACCAAGGATTTTCGTTGGAGTTTCCCACGATTTGAGCGAACAAGAGCAGAAGTTGGCAAATCTCCGGGTGGAGGTGCAGAAAGTGAACCAATGCAGATTGGGTCAATTCGTGGGCCCCTCAGCAAAGAAGAGAAAGAACAGAGGAGGTTAAAGAAACTGTGTATGTACTGTGGAGGAGCGGGGCATTTTGTGAGAGAGTGCCCAAAAAGGCCTAAGCTGTCCAATTCGGGAAACTTGTAAAACCATCTGTAGGCGGAGTCGCTCAGATGGTGAAAGAGGTAGATTCGGCTCCAAAGATTCATCATATCATGAACACCTTGCAGACTCAGACCCCGCATTTGATTTTATCAATGGTTCTTAAGTTTCGAGAAAAGGAGATTACTGGTGTGGCCATTATGATTGATTCTGGAGCCACGGGCAACTTCTGTGATATCAAGTATGCAAATGCGATGGGGATTCAAGCAATTCGCAAGGAATGTAAAGAATCAGTTCGAGCAGTCGATGGAACTAATCTCTCTTCTGGCCCAATTACCCATCACACCGAAGAACTGGAATTAATTCAATCCAGTGGTCACCGTGAGACCATTCATTTCAACTTGATTGATGCTCCACAATTTCAGATCATTTTGGGGCTTCCCTGGCTCTCCTTGCATAATCCTACAATCAATTGGGAGGATCGCATTGTGGAGATGGACTCGTCATTCTGTACGGAACACTGTTTCGCTGATCCTACTTCTGCCTTGGAGCCTTCTTTATCCACTTTGTTATCGTTTGGTGGAGGAGCTATCGGAGTTGTCAACACCTCGAAGATTCCAACAGAATACCAAGAATTCCAAGAAATTTTCAGTGAGCAAGAGGCAGAGAGGCTCCCACCACACCGTCCCTATGACTGCACCATTGACCTGGAACCAGGGGCCATGCTACCATGTAGTCGGATTTATGCCTTGACTGAAGCTGAGAACAGCTATCTAAAAGAATACCTGGACCGTTACCTGGCTAATGGATTTATCAGGCCTTCCCAGTCCCCAGTGTCATCCCCACTTTTTTTCATTCCTAAGAAGGAGGGATCACTGAGGACATGTATTGACTATCGAGCAATCAATCGGGTCACGGTTAAGAACCGTTATCCCCTGCCCTTAATTTCGGACCTTTTAGATCAGCTGAAAGACGCCAAGATCTTCACTAAATTGGACCTTCGTGGTGCTTACCATCTTATTCGCATGAAGGAAGGTCACGAATGGAAGACTGCTTTCAGGACCAAGTATGGGCTCTTTGAGTACCAAGTGATGCCATTTGGGTTATGTAATGCCCCGGCGGCCTTTCAGCACTTTATAAATGACATCATGAATGATTTGGTGGATCGAATCGCTGTAGTGTATTTGGATGACATCTTGATTTATTCCAAGGATCCTCGGGAACATCCTCAGCATGTCAAAACAGTTCTTGAAAGACTACATAAGCACAAACTATATGTAAAACTGGAAAAGTGTGCTTTCAGTGTACAGACTGTGGAATTCTTGGGATTTGTGCTGTCCCCTGGAGGCCTTACTATGGAGAAGAAAAAGGTGCAAGCGGTTGCTGATTGGCCTTCCCCCAAAGATATCAAGGAGATTCAACGATTTCTGGGGTTCGCTAATTTCTATCGACGATTTATCCAGGGATTTTCTCAGAAAATCATTCCAATTACCAGACTACTCAAGAAAGGAGTGAAGTTCCAGTGGTCAGAAGAGGCTAAACAAGCTTTTCGTTTCCTCAAAAACAGCTTTACTACTGCGCCTATTTTACTCCATGCGGATCCCACCGAACCCTTCTTTGTGGAAGCCGATGCTTCAGATCAAGCAGTTGGGGGGGTCTTGTCCCAACGCCACAAATCAACTGGACAGTTACATCCAGTGGCATATCACTCTCGAAAATTAAATCCTGCTGAGATTAACTATACCATTGCCGAAAAAGAACTGTTAGCAGTAAAGGATGCGTTTGGGGAATGGAGGCATCATCTACTGGGGGCGAAACACACTATAACCGTGTATACAGATCATAAAAATCTCCAATTCCTCAAATCTGCAAGAACCTTAACTCCGCGTCAGCTGCGTTGGTCCTTGTACTTCGCAGACTTTGACTTTGTGATTACTTATCGACCTGGAAACAAGAATGGTAAGGCAGATGCCTTGTCCAGGATTCAAACAGAAAGTTCTGAACATTCCGTTACTCCGCAGCCTATTATTCCAGCATCTAAATTTGTGTGCACCATAGCTCTGGCTGAGTTCAAGGAAGAAGTTGGGAAACAGATGTCTGCAGCAGAAATGGCAGAGTGGGCTAGCCAAGAAGAAGGCAGGATCATCAAGGATTCGTTACCGTATCGAAAGGGAGCGCTGTATCTACCAACTACGAAAATTCAAGAACTAGTGTTGAAAGACTGCCATGACCATCCTCTAGCAGGCCATAAGGGAATCTCGAAGACTATTGACCTAATTCAGAGATATTTTTGGTGGCCCAACATGAATTCTCAGATCAAAGAGTATGTGGCAGCTTGTGAACTCTGTGCCAGGGGAAAGTCAAATAGGCAGGCTCCTCAAGGGTATTTGCAACCCCTACCCACACCCAATCAACCTTGGCATACTATTACAATGGATTTGATTACCGACCTTCCTTTGAGTAAGGGGTATAACACAGTATTGGTGGTGGTCGACACCTTTACCAAGATGAGTCATTTCATACCTGTAAAAGGGGTTCCTTCAGCTGCCGAGTTAGCCAGACTCATTCGGGAAAACATAGTGAGGATTCATGGTGTCCCAAAGATTGTTATTTCCGACAGAGGTCCCCAATTTGTGTCCCACTTTTGGAAGGCATTTTTGAAAGGGTTGGGAGTGGAAGTCAGACATTCTACCAGTTATCACCCCGAAACAGATGGCCAGACGGAGAGGGTGAATCAAGAGTTGGAACAGTATTTACGTCTGTTCCTTCTGGATCGGGGTGGCCAGTGGTCAGAAATGTTATGGATGGCGGAGTTTGCACATAATAATGCAAAAAATGTTTCCACAGGATATTCCCCCTTCTTCCTAAACTATGGGCAGCATCCAAATCCTTTCTGTAGTCAAGGAGATTTTGGGGTTCCAGCAGTCAACAATTTATTGTCAGATTTAAATTCAGCTCGTAAGTCAGCAGAGTCCAATTTATTGAAGGCTAAGGAGGGATACAAGAGACAGGCAGATAAGCACAGGCGAAAGGCACCCCAGTATCAAGTAGGAGATTCCGTATGGTTGTCCTCACAACATCTTAGACTGAAGGGAAATAGAAAATTTCAGCCTCGTTTCATAGGCCCATTTCCAATTGAACAAATACTGGGTCCAGTCACTGTCAAACTGAAATTACCTACTCAGTTAAAGATCCATCCCGTGTTCCATGTGTCCCTTTTGAAGAAAACAGTTCCTAATCTCCGATTACAGAAACCTCCACCCCCTCTGTTGTTGGGCGAACATGTAGAGTATGAAGTAAAAGGGGTTCTGGATTCAAGGAGGAGTAGGGGAAAGTTATGGTACTTGATTGACTGGAAAGGTTATGGACCCGAAGAAAGGTCTTGGGAATTAGCTGAGAATGTTCATGCTCCCAAACTGATAAGACGATTCCATATGCAGCATCCTCTAAAACCGAGACCGATGGATCGGTCCTTGAGAGGGGGTACTGTCAGGAACTATGTGAACGCCATGACTCTAAGTAATCACTCTCTGAAAAGACATCGAGTCATCGTTAAGCCTTCTCTTTGCAACTGTTGGTCAGCGGTTCCTTGTAGGTCGACCGTTACAAGATGGCCGCCTAGTTTACCCCAGTATTGAAGGGAGTTGGAAGTCTCGCGGGAAGTGAGATTTCGCGCGCCGTGGAAGAACGTTCCACTGCGCACTTCAATTCGCCTAAGTCTGAGAGAGGTTGTGTTTGCGGAAGGCTCTCAGTAATTTTCAGTCAGAGCGTCTGTCTTCTACCTTCGTGTGTAACCACGCGGAAGGAACTCTAGTCCCAGACCTACACTCATGAAGTGGGAGGTCGTGAATGAGCACGTCAAAAGAAGAGCATTTTCAGTCAGAGAAATCCGTTAGCCCTTCTTGAGTCAGAAAGGGCAGCAGAATCCAGATACACAGATTATCGTCGAGCTACTGAGAACAAGATATCTCGTGTCTCCTTTACTCCGGTAGGCTTACCGTCGAGAGAAGGAGACTGAAGTTTTTCAGCCAACCAGTTGTCACTAGAAGCAAGTAAGCACTAGACTGTTGTTGCAGCGCATGCCTCATTCTTGACTGAAAGTACTTATGCCTGCAGCACGGAATTCCTTGCCTCCCTTGCGCTTTCCCTATTCTTTCCTTACTGTTTTCCTTCCCTGTCCCTTTTTGCGCGATTTCAAGCCGTGAAGCAGAGCTACAGTGGAGCAGGCATAAACCTTCAAAAGCTAAAGTTCTCCTGAACTAAACTTTCATCTCTTGGACTACACCAAGCATTATCAGAAGGAGGTAACGATAGGAAGATCAGAGAATAGGTAAGAGAGAGAGGGAAGAGAAGGCAGGATACTGTAAGCAGAAAGCATAGAGATTTAGGATAGGATCACTTAACCTGTATTTATCCCTCTGTGCATTAGGTCATCCACTTAGCCTAATCAGAAGTGGACCTCTGATCATAAGAAGAGAAGCAAAACTCCTGCAGAGACCTGGTAGGCAAAGGGGGGGAAAAGAAATAAACTGGAACCGTAGTGATTAGGGGGTAAGTTGAGGCATTAAGTTGAAATGATGTTCCCATCTGTGCATTAGGAATCCTCCGGAAATCGTCACCTGACTGAGGAGGGAGTCCAGGCCAGCACGAGTGTCTCTTCTCTGTCCCATTCCCCTTTCCCCCCATCTGGAGCAGCTGCTCATACGCAGTGTGTTCCGGAGAAGGGGCAAGGGGAGCTAGCATCATTCTGCCTCTGTGAAGATATTGGTGCCGCAGTCCTGACAGTTAGGCATTTTTCCATATTGAAGGCCGGCGACACGTGGTGCCACTAACCCTGTTCAACACAAGCCGATCCCACATGTGGAACTGTGTTCAGAGTCCTGAATGGCAGTGACCCGCAGTCCGTGGCAGCGACCACAGCAGCATACTCCCTTTGAACAGTTAGGCAAATTTCCATATGCAAGGCCGGTGACACGTGGTGCCACTAACCATGTTCAACACAAGCCGATCCCACATGTGGAACTGTGTCCTGAGTCCTGAATGGCAGTAACCCCAACTTCGTGGCAGTGACCACAGCACCAGACTCCCTTCGATTAGTGACGCGTATTTGTATATGGAAGGCCGGTGACACGTGGTGCCACTGAACCTAAACTATGCAGGCTGGTGGGGCCACCAACCTATGTGGCTGTGGGCCCTTGCTCACCGCTACCTCTGGCCTACACTGCGGTCAGCAGGACTCACAATTCAGATACAGTCGCAATTGCAGATGACTCTGTAGGCAAGAGACATGGCTCCCACTGCGGCCCATCCGCACCAAGCAGCATCACAGGCTCATACACTTCGACAGTGTATTCTGTACATATTTCATCTTTTCATGATACGCCTACACTGCGGTCCGTAGGGCTCACAATTAAAATTAAATCTTGATTCATTAATTACAGAGTCCACTAGGCAAGTAACTATCAGAGGCCTAAAACCTACATAATATCCTTTTAGCATCCTTGCTTCAAGAACTTTTTTTATATCAGTTATAGATTTAGTACAATCAACAAATTCATCTTTAAGTGCAAACAAACACTCAATAACAGTCTACACTGCGGGCAACAGAGCTCGCAATTTGAATTTTTGACACGTCGTGCCACTAACCCTTTTCAATACAAGCCGCGACACGTGGTGCCACTAACCCTGTTCAACACAAGCCGATCCCACATGTGCAACTGTGTCCTGAATCCTGAATGGCAGTGACCCTAACTTCGTAGCAGCGACCACAGCACCAGACTCCCTTTGATCAGTCAGGCATATTTCCATATGCAAGTCCGGCGACACGTGGTGCCACTAACCCTGTACAACACAAGGAGCGACACGTGGTGCCACTAACCCTGTTCAATACAAGCCGATCCAACATGTGCAACTGTGTCCTGAGTCCTGAATGACAGTGACCCCAACTTCGTGGCAGCGACCACAGCACCAGACTCCCTTCAGTTTTATTTGTTGTTGTTTTGTTTAAATAAAATGTTTTATATGTAAATATATACATAACTAAGATTCTTGTTTGTCCAACCGCACAGGGACAATTCTGGGCCCAAGAAGGTTGTTAGGGGTATGTTGGTAATGTGGGAAGAGGGTGTGTTACCTGCTGATGTGAGGACAGGCAGTGTGAAAGGGGTATCTCTCACAGAAAGAACTCTGGTATGTTTTCAGAAATGCCTCGGACAGATGCCAGCTGACGGACAGAATCACAAAATGGCTTTTCAATGCTTATGTAGTATGGCTTATAAACAGTTCGCACCCAGGCTCGCAGAGGGACAACTGCGGCCCATCCGGTCGACTCACAGATGCGTACTACGAGCCGTCCGCTCCCAAAGGAACAGCAGCATAGTAGCTCGCAAAGATACAGGCACAGCAGTGTACTAGCACGCAAAGGTAGAGAGCTACGAGCAGACGGACTGGCTTCTAACGCTATAGCTGCGAAGTGGTGATGTAGGGAAGAGGGAGCGTGAAAGGGTTATCTCGCACAGACAGAGCTCCGGTATATTAAATTGCCCCCGGGACCTTTCTTTTATATTTTCACTTTCTGGACCATGACCTTTCTCCCTACCAAATTTGGCGTAATGCCGTTCAGCAGTTTGACCTGTAGCCTTGTCTAAAGTTTCCTAAGGAAAATCCATTGAGAAAACACGTTTTCACACCCCCCATATAGCTACCTGACGCAGGCGTACTCGCTGTTGGTGTGCAGGTCAGTGGTCTAGTTGTCAACATGTCATGGCCATTCCCTGAGGGCAGTTTTGCACACACACTACACCCATCCGGCACATGCATCACAGGCCATGTGACCACGCAAATATAATGCATCGACAACGTCACATCCTTTATTGCCGGTGGTGACTGGATGGCGGACGCTCCATGGATCTGAATCATAAAGAGTCCATTAAGAGTTGCGCAGAGGGTTAGTCACACCCTGAGCTGTATGGCCGTCAGTGGCATACTACCACGTGGCGTGAACTTGACTTGCACAGGGTTAGTGCCATCCAAAGCTGATGTGGCCGTCAGGGGCCTACCACCACGTGGCGCCGACTTGAGCTGCACAGGGTTAGTCGCACCCTAAGTTGTATGGCCGTTAGCGGCCTACCACCACGTGGCGCTGACTTGTGTCGCACAGGGTTAGCAGCACTAAAAGCTGATGTGGTCTCCGCCATTGATGCCTCAGGACTCAGCGACATGTGTGAGATCTGCCGGCCGCGGAGAAGCTGATGTGGTCTCCGCCATTCATGACTCAGCGACATGTGTGAGATCTGCCGGGCCGCGGAGCTTTGACGGGCACATGGAGTGGCCACTGTTAGACACTCCGGTGGCAGCAGGTATTTATTTGCTCATGGATGCGCGGGAGCAGCAGTATCTCTCTCTCTCACTTCCCTCTCTTCACTCTCTCTCTCACACTCTTCCTTCCTTTCCTTCTCTTTCTCTATATCCCTTCTCCCTTTCTCACTCCCTTTCTTTCCTTCCCTCTCTTTTTCTCTCTGGCTTCTTTTCCTTCTCTGTGTCTCGCTCCTTTGATATGCGCATTACACACGTCCTTATTTTGTGCTTTATTTTCCAGGCTGTGTCGTCGACATTCATGGTCCTGACAGGAGTCTTCCGCCTTGTTGTTTTCTGTTCATTTTGTTAAATTTACTTTATCCTTTATATATACGTTTGAAAAAAAAAATTTATAACATTTTTGGTTGTTACTTAAGTGCTGTGGGACTCTTTCTCGTTCTTATTACTGTTAATTGATGGTGTCCACCATGGTGTTAAATTTTGGGGCAGTTATCGCGGGAATACTGCTGATGTCTGCAGTTTGCACCAGCTTCTGAACAGTGTGTTAGATTTATCTCAACTGTAGTTGCATTAAAGTGTTGATAATGAGATGCAGAGTAGGCATTCCTGTGCAAAAACACACGAGGTGCACCTTTGCGATTTATTCTAAATGCTAAAATCCTCTATTGAATTGCACTGTGGCAGTGGGTGCATTTACAGTGTACACACAAAATCAATGAAGAAATCTCATTGTATTTATATTGATTGTGAATAGTGGGTCAGGTGCTGGATCTTGACGGGATATACTACCCAGTTCATTTATTTTTCTGTACATGAAAAAACCACATCACAATTTTAACAACGAAAGGCAAAAACTGCGATGCGAAACAAATTCCGGTGATAAGCCGCGTTAGCACCAGAGATTTTACACCTGCTTTCTGCTGGTGTTAAGCAGGACGCCTACCTGCAGCGTGAAAAGGAAGACAGCCAAGAGCCACACCTGAACACCCACAGGTGCCATAGAGTCAATGAGCATGATACACGGATACCCATGAGGGCCATAACACTCATTGCAACAACACCAGGACCGCCAACGCCCCCCGAACCTGCATCTGAGCAAGTATGTTCATGTGGTCATTGTGTTAGCATGATAGGGACGGGCCCTGCAACATCACAGTGTGCTGTCTTCAGCGGACGTTACCGTGTCACCTCAGCGTTGGCAGTGAGCCTGGAGATGTAGCTACGCACGCATCCTCCTGCATGCACAAGCGGCAAAGGGAACTGGGTGTCTCACACATGTCCGTGTGCAAGAAGTGCGGTAAGTGTGTCTCTATGTTCTGCTGTGGCCGCCACAAGGGCAGCAGCAGTCGATTTTGTAAAGTGGCATGCACCACCTCCAAACTGCAGTGTCACGGTGTGATTGGAATGCCGCAGGACATGCGCGAATAGGCATTACAAAGGTGTGCCGTAGGAGTGCACCGGATACAACAGCGCAGCGCACAAAAGTGTGGGGGCTCATGGGAGGGAGGAGCAGCTGTTTGGCAACGTAACACACAGTGAACCCGCCCATGTGCCACGTGCTGGGCATCTCATCCATGATGACCAGGGTCGCAGACATCCCACAACACCCACGACCGGCCTTTGCACACATCCTGTATGAATGCACCTGGAGAAGTTACAGTAAGGATGAAAGGTTCTTTGTCTGAGCTATCTTGCGCTAACACATCTGCTGCTCCAAGAAGGAACTTGCAAGTGGCCAGCCCCCCTGACAGATACGATAATATTTGCATCCGTCTCCCACACTACCCATTGCCCTATTTGAGAACAATGAGTTTTTCCACAGGTGTGGTGCAACAGAGAGGGCACATGACTTCACAGCATAAGACACACAGTTTGGGCTCCCCAAGTCCCGCAGCAGCTCACCTTAGCAGCATGAGACTCTAGGCAATACCTCACTTAATTTCCGTAGCCCAGCACTTTCAGACCAGTAGGGATGAGTACTTCGCTTCGCACCCCTGTATAGCATACCCTAAACACCCCACAGAGGTTACAGTGCTCCTACCCTACTCTTTCCTACTTTTTCCGCCCTTTTTTCCCCTTACTCACTAGTAGACAGTATCACAAAATGGCTGCCAACACTTCCTAGTTGCAACCGATCGCACCGCTCGCAGCCAATAAGCAGCAAGCTCGTGCTCGTAACGCCTCAGCCAATCAGATGGCAGAATTCCCAAATATCGATATCTGTAATTTTTGATATTTCTCCAAAACTACTGAACGGATTTACACCAAATAAACAAAAGCTTGCTTTCTAGACCAAGACCCTTCTCCCTGCCAAATTTGGGGTAATTACTTTAACCCGTTCAACCTGTAGCCTTGTCTAAAGTTTCCTATGGAAATTGCATGGAGAAAACATGTTTTGGGACCCCCCTTTTTTCTCGGCCCCCCCCTTTACGAATCACCTCCAAACTTTCAACATAGGAGCTGATATGAACAAAGAATTAGTTTGGAAAATCTCATGAAGATTCATCAAACAACACCAAAATTATAAGCAAAACAAAAAATGCTCTTCCTATGGAAAGTAGGTAATATATATATAAATATATATATATATATTAAATATCCGATTATTTCTCTCCAGAAAAATCACGCAGCACACCAAAGGATACTTTTCAAACGGGTCTCCTTTATTCGGACGAGACGCTTTATATATATATAAATATCAATCCCAAGGAACACCCGCTAAGGAAGGGCCCACAGCAGGTAAGTACAGCTTCAAACTGTTTTATTGAAGGTTGCCGCATACAGGAAAAGATTGCTGCTAAGCTAATTTCCCAGTCAGTCTGACGTGTTTCATGCTCAGCATTTCATCAGGGACTCTTGGGGGCCGATTCCGATTCTGGCCGCAAAACGAACCGACCGACACAGATCCGGACCGATCACCGACCGACACGGACCGGCGCCGTACGACCTGTGCAGTACGATGCAACGCGTGTGAATTACAACCGACACGTACGGAATACAAGCCGTACGACCAAGCCGTAGGGAAAATAGTGACCCGGCCGGAAAACCGACACGAATATCACTGACCGACACGAACCCATAATGAAGCCGACCGACCCGTACCCGCGATGTACGATTTGCGCAGTATGATGCAATGCGTGCAAAACCAGACCGACTCGCATGGAGAACAAGCCGCACGACCGACATGCACAGACAACCCGGCACACAAGCAATAGAGACCGCCACGAACGACGCGTACCAAACACAGAAGACAGGCAGCGTGAGCGAGGCGGAGAAGCCCGCACGAGACAACAGCAGCATCCGTTTCCGTCGCATGAACGTCTCCTTCATGCCTACAAAACACAAAGGAAAAAAGACAAAAAAAGGACCAAACAAGCAATGACAAAGCCAATAAATACCGACAAAAAAACATGGGACAAAGACACACCCACCACTCAAACTATATAAAGGACTACAATCACTACCATCATCCCTTGCAAACAGGAGACACAGCCAGCAGCAAACACCAGTACACAGCAGCCACAGACACACTCACAACTCACCCATCACACAACTCACACACCATCAGCACCTCATACAAAAGTACACACACATACACCCAGCAAAACCAACACCAACCCACCATCACTTGCACCCTCACACACACATCCCTCACCACCACCACCCATCACCATGCCTCCAAAGAAGAATCCAAAGTTCACAGATAGTGAGTTAGAAGTGCTGGTTGACGAGATTATCAGAGTAGAGCCACATTTGTTTGGTACATTGGTCTAAAGGACCCCCATCTCACAGAAAACCAAGATGTGGGCGAGGATTGTAGACAAGGTGAACGCCCAACCACCAGCAAGGCGCGCAAAGGACGACATCCAGAACAGGTGGTATGACGTGCGCAGGAGGGTCAAGAAACTCCTCGAAAAAGATCACGCCCTGAGTCAGTGCACCGGCGGTGGCCCTCCTGCCAAACCAGTCTACTTCAGGACCTGGGAGGAGAAGGTGCAGGACATCCTACCACCAGAGAGCGTCCATGGCCTAACAGACATCCCAGAGCCTGGTGAGTACACAAACAACATACCCAAGATTGTGTGGCAAGGGGACAGTGAAACCATGCACCGCAAGCAAAGCTACACTAGCCAATAGATAATCAGCCCAAGATGTGTATGCCAGTCACACAAACATAATACCTGCCATCTCATAGTGACTGGGAACTGTGTCATGACATGCACCAACCTACAAACAAATAGAGCAAGCCAGTGGCACTAAGCCAAATACACCCTGCCAGACAGTTTGACACCACAAACACACCACCTCACAGTGCAGCTGACTGTCAGTTAGGAATAGTGGGGGATGCAGGTGAAGTGAGTGTAGCCAAAAGCATGATGGGGCCTGTAGTCACAGATAATGCTCCTCCTGATTGGCCCATCAAGACCTCTCAGAAACATGCCCACATCACAGGGAGTGGAAAATGTCTGACAAGATGGCTGACACTGGGTCCTGCTGTGGGGAGCACAAGGCCCTGCTAGGGCTTGTGTGCAAATCAGAAGCAGGACACCACTGACTGACATCCTGAAAGACAACTTGCACGCCCTACAATGGAAGCACTTTTCATGATGGGAAGGAGGACTGACAGCCCTGGCCATACTTATCAGCATGGGGAGACACCCCCCCTCAACACAAACTCCACACAACTCACCGGGTACAATGCATTGACACACACCTCATTGAAATATCAGCAAAAGATACCCGTACTGGGTGCTGCTGTGTGAAGCACAGGGGCTCACTTGGGACTTGTAGCCAAACAAACACCAGGATTTCACAGTCAGCCATCTTGCCATTGCTGTCACACCCCCTCACTGGGAAGCAGAGTCAAGAGGGAGGTAGTATGGGCATGCTGGGAAGGGGGGTGTAGCCAAGAGTATGATGGGACTCGCAGTCACAGACAACCTACACCCACCCACATGGCCCAGAAAGATCAAACTGAACCATACTCGCCTCACAGGGAGTGGGAAGGGACTGACAAGATGTCTGACACTGGGCTCTGTTGTGGGGAGCACAAGGCCATGCTGGGAAATGGCCAACAACAAACATCAGGACTTCACAGTCAGCCATCTTGCCATTGCTGTCACACCCCCTCACAGGGAAGCAGAGTCAAGAGGGAGGAAGTATGGGCATGCTGGGAAGAGGGGTGTAGCCAAGAGTATGATGGGACTCGCAGTCACAGACAACCTACACCCACCCACATGGCCCAGAAAGATCAAACTGAACCATACTCGCCTCACAGGGAGTGGGAAGGGACTGACAAGATGTCTGAAACTGGGCTCTGTTGTGGGGAGCACAAGGCCATGCTGGGAAATGGCCAACAACAAACATCAGGACTTCACAGTCAGCCATCTTGCCATTGCTGTCACACCCCCTCACAGGGAAGCAGAGTCAAGAGGGAGGAAGTATGGGCATGCTGGGAAGGGGGGTGTAGCCAAGAGTATGATGGGACTCGCAGTCACAGACAACCTACACCCACCCACATGGCCCAGAAAGATCAAACTGAACCATACTCGCCTCACAGGGAGTGGGAAGGGACTGACAAGATGTCTGACACTGGGCTCTGTTGTGGGGAGGACAAGGCCATGCTGGGAAATGGCCAACAACAATATCAAACTCTGTCCGTGACAAGCTGGGAAAAAGCAGTGTACCGGCAGGCATCTGTTTGAAAAGTAGAAAATGTCATTTTTGTGAACCAACGATGCATGTAAAAACATAAATCACATTGTGTGTCTCTTCCAAACACAGGTGGTGCACCAAATGATGAGGATACCCAGTCCCAGACTCTGGTGGACACTGAGCTCTCTGGTCTGACTCTCTCACTGTCCTCTTCGGATGACGACGACCAACCTGGCCCCTCCGGTGTGAGCCATCATGCAGCACCAGTAGCATCAACATCTGCCCCCCCTGTACCCACACCTCCAGCATCTGGACACCGACAGGGCACCCCCGCCAACACGGACAGACCAAGGACAATCAACACCCACAGCACAGGGACACAGGACCCCCCGGAAGCTACAGCCAACACCAACAGCAACACCACCCAAGGGGTCCCAATGTCACCTGTGCGTGCCGCCGCTGGTCCTGCCCGTGTGGAGAGGGGTGCTGGGAGGGGTGGGAGGCACAGGGCGCGCCTTGCAGAGGGGTCTGGACTGAATGATGACCCCCACCTGGCACGCATCTTAGATGCGTACCAGGATAGCACCGGAGGATTTGGGCAGGTAGTGGGGATCCTCAAGGACATGCAACACGAGCAGGTCGCCCACCATGCCCGCATGGAGGCCAAGTGGAGTGACATTATTGCGGTGCATCGGGAAATACTACAATGCCTCCGCCAGATCAACACCAACCTGTCCACACCCCCCTGTGTGCCCACAACATCTGTCGCCACATCATTTGCCAGCGCCACAGGGAGGGATGAGGACTCTGGCGGAGAGTCCCCTGCACCGCAGAGGTCTGCACATGAGGATCCCCCCCCCCGGAAGAAGAGGGGTCGCCCGAAGAAGGACATGTGAGAGGCAGATGTCCAAGCACATCCCCCAGGGCCTCTAAACCTGTTCTGGACAATGTTCGTCTGTGCGCAACCCGTTCACCTTGTCCAATCGCACACAACTCGCCCACATGACATGGAGGGTTCATGTTGGGCCAATGTATCAGATGACTGTGGACTTTACTCTGGACATTTCATCTACCAGCACTTCCAACTCCAATGTGAACTTTGGATTCCCAAACCACTGTACAGCACCCACCATCCTGTGCACTTTTCTCACACATGTTTGTAAATAAACTCACCAGTACACCATACTTGCCTCTGTTGTAATTCCAACTTGTCATGTTCAGGGAGATGTCGATCTGCTACACAACACAGTGCATGCCAAATACTGCAACAATGTGACCAACGTAAGGTGAGTCATGGGGATGTGACACATGTGAGGGAGACACACCACTATGGCAACACAAAACATACTCACCATGGTCGTGTTACTCATCCCACACAATGATGTTGACCTGAAACACATTGGCATGCACAGACACAACACCAAGCCCAGTCAGTGGTAACAAGTCCACAGGTGAGGTAAGCAGATGTCACTCAGATGTGGGAAGACAGACAACGCACATAACAAAGATTAGCACAGGTTCATTACACATCAGCAACACGTTTATTCCACACTATTTGCACGGTAATTCTACGGTACAGTGGGCACAAGCTCCCAATGTGTTGGAGAATGGAAGTCCAGGGATGTGTGGCACATCAGTTGATGGGAATTTTCAACTTGCACACTGGTGTTGGCTTCTGGGTGTTGGGGGTCAGTGTTGACCACACAACAGGCAAAGTACCCTGGGAAGGACAGACAAGATACAGTAAAAAAGCACAGAAGAACAGGAGAGAAATGCAATACACATGCACAAAACATGTTGCAAGACACCTACACAAACACTAGTTAGCAGTACTACCCTATTGTGGAGTACACACCGCCTGAATAGACACATCACAGCACGCATCCAGTCAAGTGGCACACAGACACACTCAGACAGCAACAGAGCTGGCACAACACATTCCAGGCTACCTCCATACATTCACATAACAACCCTGGAAACTCACATTCAGGTGAAGAAGTTGTTGATGAGCTGGGAGCGGACGTCACCATCATCTTCATCATCACGGGCATCTTGGCCCAGGCCGGGATCCTCCACAGGTGCCAGACGTTGGTCGTCATCATCGTCATCCTGGATGAGAGGCACCTCCTTCCGCACCGCCATGTTGTGTAGCATGCAGCAGACAAGGATTATTTTGAACACCTTTGCAGGCTCATATGGGAGGGCCCCTGCGGTCTTGTCCAGGCAGCGAAAGCGGCTTTTCAGGAGGCCGAATGTCCGCTCAATCACCCTCCTGCTCCGACCATGTGCCTCATTGTAGCGCAGCTCGGCTGGTGTCACAGGGTTCCTGAGGGGTGTCAGCAACCACGGCATGTTGGGGTATCCGGAGTCACCTACACACACAAAAATTAACAAGTAGCTGAGTTTTGTCGGAGTGTGGAATACAACATTGACAAACACACACACAATGAGAAACAGTCAGTACACACCGACAAGCCAGGCATGCTGAGCTGGCATCTGTGACATCAGCGTTGCAATGCGACTACTTCTCAGGGATGTCGAGCAGCGTTAATTAACACACGCTCTCTCCCCTGTCATAGTCTAGATATCAGTGAGTTCATAACTACTCACGATCTCGACTTTCTTTTTGCCACCGAAACTTGGGGAGATGCGGGCTCAGGACCTGACTTCTGTCAGGCCACCCCGGATGGTTATAGCGTTGTGAGACATGACAGACAAATAGGAAGAGGTGGAGGTCTTGCTATAATTTATAAGAATCAGTATCGTACCACGCTTGACCCCATTTTATCCACTAATTGTGAAGCTGCAACTTTTGCAATCAACATTAACTGCAAACAAACTTTTAAAGGTACTCTGCTCTACCGACCTCCTGGACCTCGGAATTCTTTTCTTGGGTCCCTCTTTGAGCTAAACAACTACACTATAGGCTCCGCTGATTACACAGTATTGGGAGATTTCAATTTCCCTCTGGAAGAGCAGGGAAATCACGACACCTTCCAACTCACTGCTGATCTCCTTACTTTAGGACTTCAACAATTGGTCAAGGGACCCACCCACCAGGCGGGACACACACTAGACGGTGTGTTCACTAGCAACCCTCTTATTACGATACTAGACACTCTACCCCTTACCTGGACTGACCATAGAGCTATTATATTTGGTATTGACACACGCCCAGTCAACCTTCCCGCTTCCAGACCACCTAGCAGGGCAGCAATTCGTGCCTGGAAGAATGCTGACATCCCCCAGATGGCAAATATTCTGATATTATCCTCCCCTACTATAGAATCCAATCCTGTCCCCTCAGCCTCTGATTTCCAAGACTGGATTAGGAATGCTGCTGACCAGGTCGCTCCAGAAAAATCTATCCAACCTAATAGAAAGTCGCCTTCGGCGGCATGGTACACCGAAGAACTTAGACTTCACCGACAACATTGTCGGAATTTAGAAAGACGCTGGAGGAAATCCTACTGCCCCATTGCCAAGCAATCTTACAAAGATGCCTTAACCATATATAAAAAGGCTATCACTACTCGGAAGATGACTTTTTTCTCGACCCAAATAAACAATGCTAGGAATTCGGCCAGAGAATTGTTTTCAGTAGTCAACTCCCTATCTACACCTCCATCGGGTCTCGGAGTAGAACCCTCCCAACTGTTCTGTAACGCATTGTCCACCTTTTTTACTACTAAAGTGGCAGATATCTATGCATCCTTTGGTGGAGATACAGGGGCCAGACCCATTGCCAGCAATAAGGAACCCCCCCTCATCAATCATGACCGTCTTTCTTTATTTGCTAACACCTCAGAAGACCAAATCAGCAGACTCATCTCCATCACCAAGTCTGGATCCCCTCTGGATCCATGCCCTCCCTCTGTGATGGCTAATCTAAGTGAGGTGATTTCTCACCCACTTATGGAAATCTGCAACAATGCCTTTCAATCCGGATGTTATCCAGCCCCGTGGAAGAAGGCTGTGATCAAGCCTCTTCTGAAGAAGCCCTCCCTGGACCCCTCCGCCCCGGTCAGCTATAGACCTATTGCCTGTCTTCCCTTCCCGGCCAAAATCTGCGAAGCTCTGATGAATACACAGCTCTCAGAGTTCGTCGATACGCACCAACTATTAGACGAAACGCAGTTTGGCTTCAGGAAGGGACACGGGACGGAGACCGCTCTAATAAAAGCCTCTGATGAAATCAGAACCATCATGGATCAGGGAGGAATGGCCATCTTAATTCTTCTGGACCTATCCGCAGCATTTGACACGGTCGACCATGCCATTTTGGTCGACCGTGTCACAGCTCTGGGGATTGACGGCCTGGCTAGAAATCTCATTTCATCTTTTCTGGCCGACCGCACCCAGACAGTCAAGTTGGGTAATTTCTACTCTCCCGTCTCTGCACTACCATGCGGAGTACCACAGGGTTCCTCGCTAAGTCCCACGTTATTTAACATCTACGTAGCGGACTTAGCGAGGGTAATAAAGGCCTACGGGGTGCGATTAACTTCCTACGCAGACGATACCCAACTGGTGCTGGCGATCCATAAGAATGGCACAGCAGTGGCAGCTAATTTTCAGGAAGCAATGCTTGCTGTCAGTACGTGGATGTCCTCCAACTGCCTAAGGCTTAACTCGGATAAAACCGAGGTTATGACCTTCGGCAACCTCGCCCCAGAATGGTCCTCCACCTGGTGGCCCAAACAACTGGGCTCTCCTCCTGTCCCAGTGATAAAAGCGAGGAACTTGGGAGTCATCTTCGACAGCAAACTAACCTTCAACCTTCATGTCAACAAGGTTGTCTCCTCTGCTCTCTTCATGCTAAAGAAAATAAAGAAATTGCTGCCTTATCTTCCCTCCTCTGCTGGGAAGACTTTAGTTACCACTCTGGTATTTTCCAAAATGGACTATGGAAATGCCCTCTTCCTCAACACCCAGAAATCAGTGCTGTCAAAACTACAGTCTGTACAGAATGCGGCTGTCAGAACTCTTCTAAACATCCCTCACCGCCAGCCTACCACCCTAGCCATCCGCCAGCTTCACTGGCTCAGAGTAGAGAGCCGTATTAAGTTTAAGGCCCTTTGCATTGCCTACAAGGCCATGCATGGCACAGGACCTAAATTCTTGACTGAGGCACTCCAGCTGTATACCCCCAAAAGATTGCTGAGATCGGCTAACACTTGCCTTCTGCCCGTACCTCGCACCAGAACGGCAACCTGGGGAGATCGTCGCTTTTTAGTGGCTGCACCAAGACTCTGGAACCTTCTCCCACTAAATATCAAAAACGCCCCCAACCTGATGAGCTTTCGGAGGCTCGTAAAGACATGGCTGTTTGATCAGTGAACTCTACTATTATGATCCTGCTAGCTCACACATGCGCCGAGACACCTCCGGGTAATTGTTTGCGCAATAAAAATCTCAAAAATAAATAAATAAATAAATAAATAAATAAATAATGTAGGAATCGTGTGCAGAACCAGGGAACCGTGCACACACATGCGTGATTGACATGTCAGCAAGACAGACCACCCGAGCATTGATCGAATGGTAGTGCTTCCTGTTCCGGTATGCCTGCTCATGTGCCTGTGGTGGTATCAGGGCAACATGTGTCCTATCAATAGATTCGATGACGTTCGGCATCCTCACCAGTGTATTAAAGGCATCCTTTATTTTAGGGAGTTCAGCTGGGCTCGGGAACTTGATATACAGGTCGAGGAATTGCAACATCCCCTCCAAGACATCGCATAGCACCCGACTAAACATCGTTTGCGACATCCCACCAGCAGTAGCCACAGTGTACTGGAAGGTACCAGTAGCTAAGAAGTGCAGGGCTGCCATCACCTTCACCTCTGGGGTCAGTGCTGTAGGGTATGTCCGGCCAGGTAGCAGATGTGGCGCCAACTGCTCCGCCAACTCTGCAATCAGTGGCCTGGTGAAGCGGTACCGTCTGATGCAGTTGCGTTCCTGCATGGTTGCAAGGTCTGGGAACGGAAGATGGACAGCTGGTGCCCTGCAGTACAGAGATGCACAAAGGAAGATTGTCAGTTCATCCACCCATGTGGCCATGACCACGATCACTATCACATGCTAGTTCATGACATTACACAATGTACTGAGGTGTTTGCTGTTGGTCATGGATACATATGTCACCTACAAGACCACCACCTCACATCTCAATTCCACATGTCCACATGAGTCCCATGTAGTGCAATGGTCAATCATCTGGCTGTGTAACCCAACCTATGTGCTGCTGCAACGTTCCAAAAACACACCACAGTGACAATTGAGGCCTCATGTCTCCCAGGCATCACAGATCTTTGCCATGCAGAAACCCAGGCTCCCTGTATTGCCACATCAACACAGAAATGGACATGGCGTAGCACGTACACACCACAAGGCAAGCGTAAGTCCCACAGGTAGTGCCCACTGTTGTTCCTGCCGGCCCTACATGTATGTCTCTTAGACACACACCCTATCAAGGTTGATGCATATACCACATGGATGTGGAGACTGTCACCCATTGGGAACATTTGATCAGACACGTCTGAGACACAACATGCACACAGACTGTGGGTGCACATCAGTATTGTGGCTACAGGTCTCACTGTGACGTACATGCCATCATCCCCCAGGACTCAGGGTGTATGTGACCTGTCCTAAATATATCCAACCTGACACTGTGGCCGTGACTCATGCCCGTTACTGTCCAATTGCACATCACAGTGGTATTGTGCACAACACACAAAGGATTCTGCCCCCATGTACACGTGCACAGCCTGGGAGTGGCTGAACAAAGTGCCAGCCAAAAAAACAGATGTGGCCCCCCCAAACACCCAGGGAATGCAGCCTTACATGCCATGGGACACTGTGTGGCCAATGCTGTAGTGTGGTAGGTGTGCACAGGTGTCCCTGGCCAGTATATGTGTGTTGCATCCGTATAATAGTCACACTAATGAGGTCCAACGTGGGTGACACTGCGTACGCATTGCACGGGTCATGTCCGAGCCGTGCGTACGCTTTGTCATTGAATGCAATGAGGTCCGACGCGGGTGACACTGCGTACGCATTGCACGGGTCATGTCCGAGACGTGCGTACGTTTTGTCATTGAATGCAATGAGGTCCGACGCGGGTGACACTGCGTACGCATTGCACGGGTCATGTCCGAGCCGTGCGTACGCTTTGTTATTGAATGCAATGAGGTCCGACGCGGGTGACAATGCGTACGCATTGCACGGGTCATGTCCGAGCCGTGCGTATACTTTGTCATTGAATGCACTGAAGTCCGACGCGGGTGACTATCATGCATACGCATCGGACAGGCATAGTCAAAGACAGGCGTACGCCTTGGCCATTGAATCGTATGGAGACGGGTGAATGTGTATATTCAAAATACGCGTTGTACAGTCAGTTGAACGAGCCGGCCGCACCCATTGGCTCAGGACTGTCATGGAGATGGATGTGGATTCAAAACTTGTACGAGTTGTGCACTGGAAATTCAGTTGGATGCCTACAACAATGTTGCAATTTCAAGTGTTCCATGAAGGTGAAGATTTGAACGATGCGGAAGGCGTGTACGAGTCGTACTTTTAAATGGATTGGCCAGATTCATAGAATGCAACCGTGTTGGACCTATCACTTGGGACACATGGCACACAGTCTGTCTCTGCAGCACAGATATAAGGCTGGCTGCCCCCAGGGAGCCCACTTGCCTGCACTACATGCAACTGGACCACATCCCTGCTACCACTGCTGCTGTCTCTGCATCCTCTGGCTCCTGCTATGGCACGTACTCTGGAGAGGGCCCCAGCCTTCAATGAGGAGGAGAACCAGGCCCTGCTGGACGGGCTCCGTCCAGAGTACAGAAAGCTCTATGGGAAACCAGGGGAGCAGGTGAGTGTGCAGTCCACTGACTTCCTAATTATGCATGTTGTCTGACTAGCAGTACTAGCAGTGTGTACACCAGTGGCAAGCATTCTCACTGACTACTTTCATCCCCCAAAGTGTGTAGGTACATGTAATGAATAGTTTTCCTGCTGCTAAAGTGCATTATTGCAAGCTTAAACTATCCAGGCATTGTTAACATGTCAGACATGCAGGTGATTTTTCCTTCCCCATGGTTGCACTACCTGTCTAATTTGTTTCCCTTTGTGATTATGACATGTATATCCAAATGTGTGCTGCACAAATCTGGGGCATGTGTGTTAATGTACTTTTCACTTTGCCCTCCTCACAGGTTGATGCCCACCAGAAGCAGGAGATCTGGCTGACCATCGCCCGGGCTGTTCGTTCTGAGGGGGGCCAAAAGCGCAACTGCCAGAAGAGGTGGTAGGACCTTCGGGGCTGGACCCGGAGGATAGCTAGAGTCCCGCTGAAGCTGTCACCTCCACGCAGGAGGGGTGGACACCAGACCCTGACTCCCCACATGCTCCGTATCCTGGCCGTGGTCTTCCCGGACCTGGATAGGCAGCTGAAGGCCAGACAGCAGCAGGAAGGGGGTGAGTCCATGTCTGATCTGTGCACTATGTCTGACATGCAAATAGCAGTCTTTTGTCCTGGTCACATTTCCACATTATGTAGGTCTTGTAGTCCAAAACTCAGGTACCTCAATTGTGTGATGCACCCTCCTCATCTGTTCCACAGGTGTGGCCCCTCCAGTCTGTTGCTTGTGTCACTAGGGCACTGTGTCCCTGCAGTCAGCTATGCTTCAGGTACCGGTCAGCAACAGTTCCCGTGAATCTGTTGTGTGTTTCATGGGTGGGTCAATTGTTTACACAATGCCTGAGATCTGACATGTGATCTGTGTGTGCCCTTGAGATGTGTACCAATTGCTGGTCTGACTCGCAACATGTGGCTGGGGTATTCCAAACAAACCCATGCAGCAGGGGACTCCAATTTCCGGGCCTCATGAGTATGTATATCAAGTATGTCACACCTGCTTAGCCACCTGACTAATGCCCATGGCCAAACACTGTTTCACGTAGTCCTGGCCAGTCATGCCCCCTCAAGGGCATTTAGAAATACTCTGTAATCCCACTCCTGTGTATGAAATTGCAGGTTGTGCTTAGTGACATGTGCCCTCAGGTGTCTGCCTCTGTGTCATTAGGGTGTGACTTGTTGTTACGTACAACTGGGGTGTCCATGATTCAGAGGGTCAGCACGACATCTGCAATGTGACTGTGAGAGACAAGACCTGTGTGACATATAGGTGTGTGATCATCTGACAGCGCACAATGGTGTATGCAACTGTGTCCTTCATGCAGCTGGGTTACATGCATGGCAGACTGTGATGTGTTAATGTACAGGGATTTGTGTTTGCTGAGACTCATATGTATGATTTGCATGATGTGGGGTCTTCTGGGTCCTGGATATGTTGTTTGCATGGGATGGGCAAGAGCGCCGGTCATCTGCAGAGTTAGCTTTACCCCTGAGCTAGGATTGTGAGT
This sequence comes from Triturus cristatus, assembly GCF_964204655.1. Classification (NCBI taxonomy): domain Eukaryota; kingdom Metazoa; phylum Chordata; class Amphibia; order Caudata; family Salamandridae; genus Triturus; species Triturus cristatus. The sequence goes on from NC_140581.1 coordinate 850,431,768, forward strand.
CAGTGCATATTGTTGTTGTCTAGATGCCCTGCCCCTGTGACAGGAGACAGTGTTGACTGACTTTCAGGGCATCCCAGTGCCATGGCATTTAACTTGCTATGAGTGAGCCTGCATTGTGTTCAAGTGTGCACCATGCACCCCATTGTGGCATTGCCCATTAGGACATGAGCACATCATAGTGTGTGTTGCTGGAATGCATCCCAAGCATGAGAAATGAGTCTGCCCATCCCTTCATCCGGACACCTGTACTGAGTCAGTAGCAAGAGATGTGCTGTGTGTATAGTGACATACTCCTACATGTTCACTTGCATGTACAACTAATGTGTGGGTGGTGCATGTTGGCACATTGGGGTGTTGGCATCCAACATGCAACGGACATATGTGTGAAAGTCAAGGAGGGATATGTGAGCCATGGTTGATGTTGAGAATGACAATTGTCTTATCCTAAACAGTGTTGGCACTTTGAGCTGTGTTCAGCTGATGATGCCAGGGCTTACCCTGTGATGTGATGTACTCACTGTGGTGTGTGCAGTCGGTGCAGGTGACTGATGTTGTTCTCTTACTTCCTATTCCTATCCAGATACATCCACGGCCACAGGAGGGGACAGCTCCACGGACCAGGAGGAGCCACAGAGCCTTACAGGGTCCGAAGGAGAGGAGTCGGGTGAACCCAATGGCACGGAGGGCGAGTGGAGCCACACAGAGGAGTCATCAGCACCATCACCCCCAGCTGAGGGCCACAGCAGCTCTGAGGATGACTCCCTTGTGGAGGCGGGTGTCAGCAGCCACCAAACCCCAGCTAGTGAGGCTGTCCCCGCCACCGCCACCACCACCACCACCACCACCCCCCTCCCATCGGCTCCCATCCCAGAGGTCCCTGTGGGCTCTCGTGTTCGTGAGCATGTCTCCTTTGTGCCAGGCACCGCACCCCCTGCCCCTGTGTCCCCTGCTGCCCTGAGTGAGGAGTCTGTGGACTTACTTCGACAGATCCATGTAGGGCAGACGTCGATGCTGAAGGTCCTCCATGCACACACAGGTCTGTTGACACAACTGGTGTCATTCATGGAGGCATTTCCTTGGGCATGTCTGCCCTACAGAGGACCAATCAGTCCGTGGCCTCCTCCCTGGCGGCAGCAGTGTCCCTCCTCCAACAGTCCCGCACCCCTCCTACCCCTGCACCACCCACGATTCCTAGCATCCTACCTGTCCCAAGCACAGAAACCCCCAAACCAAGGTCTAGACGTGCACACAAGCAAGCGCAGGGGACTGAATCCACACTCACAGGGGCTGGTTTGCAGACACACACACAGTCATCCACAACCACTCCGCAGTCCTCCGAGACCTCTCCCTCCCAGCCCCCTTCCCTTGCCTCACCTGCAACCCCATCCCCCCAGAAGCTCTTCCTCTGTGACCTTGGCCTCTTCCCCACAGACCCTGCAGATCCTGATTACAAGGGGAAGAGGAAGTCCCCACACACAGAAGGGAGTGCCCCTCACACCCGGACACCCTCCCCCAGGCACAGTCAGACAGAGACCCCCACCCGCAAGTCCCCCCGGCGCCAGAAGAGCAAGACCCCCCCCCGCCACCACGCAGCTCCAAGGCAAAGTCTCCGTCCTCCATCCCCCAGGCCACCACTCCAGAGGTTCCCTCGCCACTCCCTGCCCCGGGTTCCCCCACCCACAGATACACCATACCCAAAATGCTAAGGTCATCCCCCCTAGCACTTGCTCCTCCACACCTGGTCAGACAGTTAGTGCCACTGATGTGGGGACTGTGTCCCCCCCCTGCCCTGCTGACCTCACCTGTCCCCCATTCCGCTCCCATGGATGTAGGCACTGCTTTGGAGTCCACGACCACCCCGTCTGACTTGGGCACTGCAGTGGTGAGCCAATCCACTCCATCTGACCTGCCCACTGGAGTTGTGCCGGCACCCCCACCATCTGACTTGTGCCCCACAGTTGTGACAGCACCCACCACTTCAGTCAGCTCCACTGCAGTTGCAAGTGTCTCGCCTGCATCCCCCACCTCTTCACTGCCTCCTTCTGCTGCGCCCTGATCCTGTCCCTGCGGTGCCTGGCCTGCCCCCGTTTATGCCCCTCCGAGGGGATGACCCCTGTCCTTAGCAGTGCAGGCAAGCAAGGTGTGACAGTTGTCACTCTACTTCACTCCTTGGCATTTGGACATGGACTGGCCATTGGTCTTTTGTTTGCACAGACGTTTAACTTTTAAAATGCTGAATAAAGCTTTTTTCTTTCTCCCTGGGAACTAGATTTCGCTGTACATTATGTTGATGATGTTTAACATGCCCTTGCACCTGTGATGCTTTGTTTACAATGTTGAATTCTGATGTGTTGCTGTGAGGTACTCCCTGTGGTCCATGAGATATGTATCCTATTCTGGTGGTTATCCATGTCATACTTTGCAGCTACCTGGGTGTGTCAGGATCAACTATTTGTGGACATCTCTCTGTGAGCATTTCATTTGCATGGTCACATCTGTGGCTTGCACCCCTGCACATATGATGTGCTTCACATTGTCCAATTTGTCACTTCCACATACTTTGTGCTAATCAACACTGGACCTACAGGTGTGGGCATCATTGTAATAGGAGCAACTGGGTCCTCTGTGCAACATGCTAGACATATGTTTTGGGTATGTGCAGATGACTCACGTACCCAGGCTGTTGTGAGCCTTCATTGTGTGGTAACTGATGGCTGACTGACCAAGTGTTCTGCAGACATGAGTGGGACTTGTGGTGAATATATTTGGCACAGCTGGGCTCCCACAGGAGTTGGGTCCCCTCAAGTAAGTGTGTTGTCCAGTGACATGGCCTGGGCCCATGGTGTGTGTTGTATGAGCATGTGTGTGTGTCCACATCCCTGTTCATACACAGACAGTGTTCCCTTGATATGTTCCTGTTGTTGATGCTTGCTGAGTGGTACTGGGTTCATCCCACTACTTTTCCAATGGGCTACTAGATGTGTGGGTGCATGACACACTACTGTTAATTGGTGTATCATCATTGGGATTTGTCAGTTCTGAGTGGTGATGATGTTGTCAGACACAGATGGGACACAGTCAGGGTTCCTCAAGGCACCTGTTTATTTGCTAAATCATGTAGTTGTCCCTAGGTGGTAGTTTTCAGTGATTGAGACATTTGTATGTGTGTGACTGCTCCCACTTGTCGGGTTCATGGCTGCGATGCTGGCAGGTGTCAGCATGTGTGCCTTGTGGTTCTCCTTGGCATCTGCATTGTCCTGGGACTGTGGCAGGTATTCTGAAGGTTACGTGAGCTTTGAGGTCATGGTCATGTACTGCATACATGTATGTCTGTCATTCCCCAGGGTTGTGAACTGTCCTTGTGTGATGTGTCTGTGCACCTTAGTTCCTCACAACATTCCTGTGTTTGTCATGGGTGCATGTGCAATGTCACCTGTCCATGTGAGCTTCACAGATACACATTGTTGCAGTTCAGGGTGTGTGGTGTTGAGGGTGGACTGATGTGAATGTTTGCATGGGTGGTCCCCTAGCTCCCGTTTGTCCATGGATGAGGGGCCATGCTGAGTGATTTGTGTTCGTGTATGTGTGATGTACGTTTGTGGCACAGGACACATGTCTGGGTTTCCCAGTTTGTACGACATCTGCCTTTGTCATCACAGTGGAGGTGTCATGCATGCTTGTGTCACCCCAATGTCTGTTCCCTGGGGGTAGTGGTGTTGTGTGTCAGTCTCTTGCTGTGTTAGTTGGTGTTCATTCCAGCTTGTGTCACATGTGTCTGTTGTGCTCCCTCTCATCTCCCAATGCCTGATTGCCCACTGAGGGTCTCCCAATGATGGTTTACTTTTGTATGGCACTGTGTCCACATCTGTGTCACTGTGGTTCAGCCCCCCTCATGTGTTGTGTAGTTGCCTGGGGATACTGTGACACACACACACACACATGCTGTGTCAGATATTCAGTGTGAGTTTGCCTGTTTGTGTTTGTGCATCTGCACCAGTGCATTGGTATTGCTGTTGTGGGCCTTTGTCTGGATGCTGTTTCTGTGATTTTGCATGCTGTCCCTGTGAGTCATATCACATCATTGTGCACATTCATCCTGGTTGTTAGGTGCCATTATTGGCATGGAATGTGAGTTTGGGATCTGACACCTACAGTCTACACATGTTGTTTTGATTGGTGTGTCTATCTTCGAGATGTGTGCATGCTTGGTGATGGTCACTTCTGCTGTTGTGTCATTGTACGCTGGATGCATTGTCAGCTCCATGTGTGGTGCTTGTCTGCACATGGCCGAGAGTGTGTTATGTTTTCACAGCACTGTTAGCCTCACCACATCTCTGTGTGTAAGGGACCCAACCACTAGTTTGCCCCAGAAGTGTTTGATGTGTTGGGAGCAGGGATCATACATGCTGTTTGTTATTTGCAGCTTTGACCATGATGACACTTACCTTTTGGTCACTGTGATGAGGGGGGTTAGTCCCCATCACCACAATGCTCAACATCTGCTGCATTTTGGAAGCCCCCACTTAACTTCTGTTCTACACAGTGAGGGGGTGTTCTTTTTACATTGCCACAGGGCTATGGTGATGCTTGCCTTGTGTATGTCACACTCATGTGTTGGTCACACATGTGCTGTTATTTACATTGTATGCTCGTAGCCATAATCACTGTTGTGGGCATTTGTCACAGACTACACACTGTTGACATGATGTTAGGGGGGATGTATTTTGCAGACATACCTGTTGTTGGAGTATGCTGGATGTGTTGCGCATCACCCATCCTATGTGTGGGGGTGGCAGGGGTGATGGGCAACATCAGCCATATGGGTGTGGGTGGCAGGTGTGATGGGCAACATAGTCCCTATGGGTGGGGGTGTCAGGAGTGATGGGCAACATCAGGCCTATGTGTGGGGGTGGCAGTAGTGATGGGCAACATAAGCCCTATGGGTAGGGGTGGCAGGGGTGATGGGCAACAGGTCCCCTGTGAGTGGGGGTAGCAGGGGTGATGGGCAACATCAGCCATATGGGTGGGGGTGGCAGGGGTGATGGGCAACATAATCCCTACGGGGGGGTGGCAGGGGTGATGGGCAACATAGTCCCTATGGGTGGGGGGTGTCAGGAGTGATGGGCAACATCAGACCTATGGGTGGGGGTGGCTGTAGTGATGGGCAACATAAGCCCCATGGCTGGGGGTGGCAGTAGTGATCGGCAACATCAGCCCTATGGGTGTGGGTGGCAGTAGTGATGGGCAACATAAGCCATTTGGGTGGGGGTGGCAGGGGTAATAGGCAACAGGTCCCCTGTGAGTGGGGGTGGCAGGGGTGATGGCCAACATCAGCCATATGGGTGGGGGTGGTAGGGGTGATGGGCAACATAAGCCCTATGGGTGTGGGTGGCAGGGATGATGGGCAACATAGTCCCTCAGGGCATGCGCAGTGAAGAAACACAAAAAATACGCACGATTCGCTCTGATTCCAAGCGGTATTTCCAGCGATAACAATGTGAAACCATGCATTGTTTGCTAGTTTTTAACAACATAAGCCAAGAAACAGAACCGGGTGAGTTAGTGGTGAAAGTTTGTAGTGTGACAGACTGAGTTGTGGCGGAGTTTTTAATTTATCATTTCACTGTCTGAAGCATCGAAATACAGAAATCTAAACAAGATTCATCCAAAACAGAATCAATGAAGTTGGGGTTTGCTGTTTCCTGCCCTGTGACCTGTGAGGACGTACTGCTGATTTCGAGGGGTAGCGGCGAGGAGGCAATACTAACGGGACTGCGAGGACCAGGGTGCACACCTACAACATCTCCAAGCACACCTGGTTCCTCTTCCCGGACCCGCCTTCTTCTTCCTCTCCATGCCTCGCGGCCCCCGCTTCGCGGGTGCCGCTCGGAGGCTTTGCTTATTTAAACCAGCTGTAGAGGGATCTCGCTGGGTTTGCTGTTTCCTGCCCTGTGACCTGTGAGGACGTACTGCTGATTTCGAGGGGTAGCGGCGAGGAGGCAATACTAATGGGACTGCGAGGACCAGGGTGCACACCTACAACATCTCCAAGCACACCTGGTTGCTCTTCCCGGACCCGCCTTCTTCTTCCTCTCCACGCCTCGCGGCCCCCGCTTCGCGGGAGCCGCTCGGAGGCTTTGCTTATTTAAACCAGCTGTAGAGGGATCTCGCTGGGTTTGCTGTTTCCTGCCCTGTAACCTGTGAGGACGTACTGCTGATTTTGAGGGGTAGCGGCGAGGAGGCAATACTAACGGGACTGCGAGGACCAGGGTGCACACCTACAACATCTCCAAGCACACCTGGTTCCTCTTCCCGGACCCGCCTTCTTCTTCCTCTCCACGCCTCGCGGCCCCCGCTTCGCGGGAGCCACTCGGAGGCTTTGCTTATTTAAACCAGCTGTAGAGGGATCTCGCTGGGTTTGCTGTTTCCTGCCCTGTGACCTGTGAGGACGTACTGCTGATTTCGAGGGGTAGCAGCGAGGAGGCAATACTAACGGGACTGCGAGGACCAGGGTGCACACCTACAACATCTCCAAGCACACCTGGTTCCTCTTCCCGGACCCGCCTTCTTCTTCCTCTCCACGCCTCGCGGCCCCCGCTTCGCGGGAGCCGCTCGGAGGCTTTGCTTATTTAAACCAGCTGTAGAGGGATCTCGCTGGGTTTGCTGTTTCCTGCCCTGTGACCTGTGAGGACGTACTGCTGATTTCGAGGGGTAGCGGCGAGGAGGCAATACTAACGGGACTGCGAGGACCAGGGTGCACACCTACAACATCTCCAAGCACACCTGGTTTCTCTTCCCGGACCCGCCTTCTTCTTCCTCTCCACGCCTTGCGGCCACCGCTTCGCGGGAGCCGCTCGGAGGCTTTGCTTATTTAAACCAGCTGTAGAGGGATCTCGCTGGGTTTGCTGTTTCCTGCCCTGTGACCTGTGAGGACGTACTGCTGATTTCGAGGGGTAGCGGCGAGGAGGCAATACTAACGGGACTGCGAGGACCAGGGTGCACACCTACAACATCTCCAAGCACACCTGGTTCCTCTTCCCGGACCCGCCTTCTTCTTCCTCTTGCTGGTATATCACGTGGTTCAATCCGTACGCGCTAGCGGGACGCGTGCGGGTCGCAGCCCGGAGCGAAGACCGGGCAAAGAGCGGGCCCTCTAAGGCCCTCCGAGGCGACCGAGGCAGGGCTGGGCCTGGACATTGACATTGAAGGTATCGTGGTATATCACTATTGTAATGGCCTTGTTAGAGAACAAAATGCTAGGGGATAAATTGGGGGGCGTGACAAATGGCCCTTTAGATAGCTACTTCAAGAAGATCTGTGTGGACGATGAGAGGGGTATTTTAATGGCCGAGCGTAGAACTGAGCGCCGACGCTCAATTGAGAATATGAAACGTAGGGCCCTAGAGGCCCCTATCCCTCAGGCCCCTCCTGATGATTGTGATAGTTGTAGTACCAGTGATGCCCCTTTTTCCCAAGATAGTGTCCCGCTACTATTACGTGATTGTTCCCCTACAAATTGTGTTCCCAGTGTTCATGTCATTAGTGATTCTTTCCCTTTAAATGATATAAGAAACCGTAAAGTCCTCAACACACGGCTACCAGGCCGTGGGAAACAAATTGGGAAAAAGGCCAAGAAACCGGCTAAGGGGAAAATTCATGGTCCTCCACCTAGGAAAATAAGACGCAAGGAGGGGGCGGCCCCGGTTATCCCTAGGATTAAACACTCTGATTTTGGCCAACATAAAAAGACTATAACTGAAAAGGCTTTTGGTCAGGCAACTGAGCCAGAAAGTAGGCCAATTTTGGCCACTTGTACCCTCTCTGTAGGCCCCGATTTAGTTGTGTTTAACCCCGAGCCCGTTTTGCCTGCTGATAACCCCCCCCAGACTCCTGTTATTTCTACTGCTCTCCTAACTAAACTGGGAGATTTGCTTAGCACTCTTATATTGCCCATTACTGATAATTTGAGGAGGTTGGAGCACAGGCTAGAGAATATTGAATCCACATTGAGAAACATGACTGCCGCAGATAAGGCTCAAACGAATGGGGCTAGTCTTCAGGTCACAGTACCCACTAGTAATATTCTTCAGGACATTCCCGATTCTAGTAAAAATTTACCACAGGTCCCTGATCGTCTAGCACTTGACCGTCCTAGAAAGGGCCCTCCAACGACTTTGGAACATTTAACTAGTAAGCCCGTTATCGATCTTGTGGAAGGTCTTACCATTGCACCACTGGGGATTACATGTCAGGAGCAGGGTAGCCTCAGTTGGGATGGGGGTCCAAGGGCCCTTGGGCCTCAGGTTGATTTACCTCCAGAAGCTGTGCCCTTGGTGGTGGTTTTGACAGGGGTCCCTGCATTGGCTGATAATAAGAGAGAAGACTTTTATCAGCTGAAAAATAAAATTATACATTGGTTAAGAACATATAGGCCTATAAACAAGAACGTTAATGGCGAGATATTGTATGTCAGACGTCTCCCTTGGCTTGGTGGTAGAAGTAAAGATGTCGAGGGAGATATAGTCCTGATTAATTTTAGAGATCCAGAAGCGGTTGATTTTATATTGAATTGGCCTCTAGGTAATGGTAACAGCCAAATTAGCCCCCGAGCCTTGACTTATTTTTACCCCAGGTCCCTGGTGTTCCCTCCAACCCAAGCTAGGAATATTGTTAGAGCTTACCCAGCTATTCCCACAGCATTATACGGCAAGAATTTGCTTTCCGATCCACAGGGTTGGAACATGATACCTCCTAGAGGTTCAAGGTACGACAACTGGAGAACGAAGCACCTGAGGTCTTTTACTCCCTTGGAGCTAGGGAACAGGTTTGATGTTTTTTCGGGCATGGATGACTGTGATTGAAGATTACAGTACAGGAAGGGTATGTGGGACAGCCAAAGTGCTGTCAGACTAGAGGGGAACATAACTGAGATATCCGATGAGGTTGACGAACCCCTTACTAGTGATAGGGTTCTTTTGGATCCGAAAAGTAGGGTTGCTACTAGTCCCCTTGCTATTACCCACTCACTACCTGTGGAGGGTAGTAGCGACGTTAATCAGCTTTTAATTCGGGGAGAACTTTCTGAAACACCCAATCCAGGGGTATCGGTTGGTGAAAATGGAGTTATTCCAGCTCCACCCATTAGAGGTAAAGATGTTATCCGATTGTTATCTTGGAATATAGCTGGGTTGGAAAAAAAACGGATTCTCCCTGATTGGAACAACTTTATTGAAAAATTCGACATATGTATGTTCCAAATAACTTGGAGCCTAGTACCAGTATATAAAACTGGATATGCAACCTTTTGTGTACCCGCTTACAGTTGTGGTAAGGGCAGACCCTCGGGGGGTTTACATATATGGATAAAAATAGATCTAAACTGGAATATCTCTGTTCATGATTCGGATTGCAGGGACATTCAACATCTTTCATTCCCAGGCCAGGTGATGGGAAGTAAGTTTGAGTTATTTAATATTTATGCTAGAGGGACCCGGGGAGATAAAACGCCTTGGGCCCGATTCACAGAACTAACTTAAGACAAAATCCTAAACTTACTACCATTTTGGTATTCACAGAAAGCACTTACTCATTTTGGTATTCACAGAAGGCACTTACTCATTTCGGTATTCACAGAAGTTAGGAGTCCTAAGTTTAGGACTCCTAAATGCCTTCTGTGAATACCGAAAGTCTTAAAATTAGGATTTTTCTCAGTTTAGGAGTCCTAACCTTAGGACTCCTAACTTTACGACTACTAAACTGATAAAAATCCTAATTTTAAGGCTTTCGGTATCCACAGAAGGCATTTAGGAGTCCTAAACTTAGGACTACTAAATTGAGAAAAATCCTAATTTCAAGACTTTCGGTATTCACAGAAGGCATTTAGGAGTCCTAAAGTTAGGAGTCCTAACTATACTACTACTAAACTGAGAAAAATCCTAATTTTAAGACTTTCGGTATTCACAGAAGGCATTTCGGAGTCCTAAAGTTAGGAGTCCTAAACTTAGGACTACTAAATTGAGAAAAATCCTAATTTTAAGACTTTCGGGATTCACAGAAGGCATTTAGGAGTCCTAAAGTTAGGAGTCCTAACTATACTACTACTAAACTGAGAAAAATCCTAATTGTAAGACTTTCGGTATTCACAGAAGGCATTTAGGAGCCCTAAAGTTAGGACTCCTAACTTCTGTGAATACCGAAATGAGTAAGTGCCTTCTGTGAATACCAAAATGGTAGTAAGTTTAGGATTTTGTCTTAAGTTAGTTCTGTGAATCGGGCCCTTTTAAGTACTTTCACGATTCTAGAACAGGCATTAGCCAATTGCCCCTCAAATTCTAAAATACTTGTGGGGGGGGATTTTAACTGTACATTTGAACCCCTAAGTGAGGATGACCCCCTGGGTATAGAGGAGGACGATGCTAGTTGGTCCATCCCTGCATTGTTATTACCCCCGATTAAAAAATGGTCCGCTAAAGCATTACAGATTAACGCTCTTACTGTGGATTATAATCTAAGAGCAGTAAACGGTAGATCACCATCTGATCGAGACGGGGCCATGACGTTTAATAGACTCAGCAGCCCGTCCCGAATTGATTATATCTTACTGGACGTTACTATGTGGCGTGACCTAGTTGACATGGAGGTGGTCCCCTCGCAGGACAGTGACCACAATCCCTTATGTTTGACGTTAGGGTGGAGAAATTTAAAAGGTGGTCCAAACGCAGCCCCATTGAAGCTAACAAAGGAGGTGACTCCTTATGATGGCAACCGAAGATTGAAATGGGATAAGGTTGGCTCTCACCCAGATAAATTGGCAAAGATTAAGACGCATATTGATGTGCTGATTAGAGAGTTGGAGGACCTAACCATGGGAACAGGGGTTGCTCAGGAATCGCCTTTCCCTCAGATATACAATAATGCTATTGAGGAAGTTGGTAAACAATTTGTAACCCTGAGCTCTAATGCAAAACCCCCCAAACCCAGTAATCCCTGGTACTCTGCAAAGTGCCGGGCTAAAAGACGAGAGTTAACCGTTGCCCTCCGTAAAAAGAACCAGCCTTTAGTTAGAGTAGCCAGGAGGGAGTACGCGAAGGAACAAGTGCGGGCAAAAAAAGAGTGGGAGGAACAGCATTGGAAGGACCTCAAAAATGCATCTAAAATGAAAAATGCTTCACTGTTTTGGGATTTGATCAATAAGGCCAGAAATTATAATAGGCCACTGTTGGCTAATCATATTACTAGCCAACAATGGTATTCCCATTTCTCAATAATATACGGTGGACAAGATGCAACTGAATCTCTTTTTTATGATCCAGCCAATCGGGCCCCCCCTTTACCAACGCTCGAGAATACATTTGTGCCTTCGGAGGTAGAAGTGGCCATAAGAAACTTAACCCCGAGGAAGGCAGCAGGCCAAGATGGTATTCCGGGGGACCTTCTTATGAAAGAACCCACAGCATGGGCCACACTTATTGCATTAATAATGAACCTAATTTCCAAGGGACATCCTGTCCCTGACTCGTGGAAGGGGGCTGAGGTGATTACGGTTTATAAAAAGGGTGACAGGGATGACCCTGCCAACTACAGACCAATCAGTTTGATAGATGTGATTCAGAAAGTGGTTGGCAGGGTCATCATTTTGCGAGTTGGTGCTTGGATGGAGGAGGAGCAGGTCCTCTCCCATTTCCAGGCCGGGTTTCGGAAAAAAGTAGGTACGATGGACCAGGTCTTCCGCTTTTTTGCGATGTATTGGAAAACTGTGACAATCAACCATGGTAGTCTCTACCTGGCGTTTATAGATCTCAGGATGGCGTTCGACCTGGTCCCCCGAGCTAGGCTGTGGGATATTTTGGAGGAGATGGGCTTGCCGGGTTACCTTCTGGACCTTATAGTTAAACTCCATGAGGGTAATTATGCCAGAATCAGATGGGGTACCCAAGGCCAATTGACCAAGAGGGTGCCCATGAGAAGGGGAGTTCGCCAGGGATGTGTCATGGCGCCGACCCTTTTTTCCCTTTTTGTGAACGTGTGGTGGACCATCTGAGGGACGAGTCGGCGGATGCGCCATCCCTGGCTGGGGAAAAATCACCAACTCTCCTCTTCGCGGACGATACCATTCTGATTTCGAAAACCCCAGCAGGCCTCCAAAAACTATTGCACCGCTTCAGTGAATTTTGTAATGACAGGGGTCTTACAATTAACACCTCGAAAACCAAACTTATGGCCCTTTCCCCTTCCAAAAGGTTTCATAATAACTTTTCGCTTAACGGGGAGTCTTTGGAGATGGTGGAGTCCTTTGACTACTTGGGTGTTAGGGTGAATAACCGGATGCGCTGGAATGACCACCTGGCTAAAATGTTATTAAATTTTAAAAGAGTTGCAGGGGCGGTAAAGCGCGAGCATAGGGTGTCTGTGAGTAAACCTGTGGCCCCGGCCCTAGCAATCTATGAAGGCCAAATATTGCCAACTGCCCTGTATGGTTCTGAACTCTGGGGGTTCGAGAACTTCCCGGATTTAATTACCTCAGAAAATAAGTTCTTGAGAGACTTGGTTGCCTTACCTGTTTCTACCCCATTGACACCATTACGTCTAGATATGGGCAGGCGCCCGCTTAAAGAAATAGTGCGCCTTCGCCCTCTACTCTTTTGGGTCCGACTAAGAAGGACTGAGGAGCTCAAGAACTACGCAGCTGCATTGGACGAACTTATCTTGTTAGATAAAGGTAACAGGATTAAGTGGCTGAGTAATCTGAGGCAGTTGGTTGGATATATAGGCCTAAGTGATCTTTGGAAGAGCCAATCCCCCCCACCTAAACAAATTATCAAGAAGCTGTATTGGGAGTGGGTCCAGCAGGAGACTTCCCGTAGAGGTGTTGGGGGTTCTTCTACTGAGCACTTCCTAGAATTTAAGGGGTTTAGGTCATTTGAACCATTTCTTGATTATATCGAGAAACCCCTAGATAGATCATTATATTTAAAAGTCAGGTTTGGAATACTTCCTGTTAATGTTTTTACCTTTGGGTGGAACCCTAAAGGTAGTCCAACAAAGGCGTGTCCGTGTTGTGCATCCCCCATTGAGTCTGTTGCGCACCATATGTTTGCTTGTCCGGCTTACAAGGTGCCTAGGAGGATATGGCTAAAACCCTTATGCAAGTGCCTAGGCCTTCGATGCCATGTAATGGCCCTGCGAGTTCTCTGTACTGACACATCCTCTCCCTCATTGGTATGTGGTGTTGCCAAATTTATTGGAAGTGCTTGGGTGATCCGTATGAGGAGACTTAAGCTCCAACTTACCCCGTAGGCTGGAGCGTCTAAATGAAGGAATGGCCCTAGGGCTGGGTTAGTGGCCCCAGATATTTATTTATATAGCAGGGGGAATGTGTAGTTATGTTGTTAATGTGGAGTAAATTCGATGAATTTTAAATGTTCCTCTTGTATTGTGATCTATTATGATGCTTATGTTGAACAAATTTTAATGATCCATATTGTATTTTTGTAGTGTGTGTTCACACAGGTCATGATTATTGTATACTCACTTTTATGATGAAAATTTTTTTATCGAATAAAGTATATGATTGATTGATTGACATAGTCCCTATGGGTGGGGGTGTCAGGAGTGATGGGCAACATCAGCCCTATGTGTGGGGGTGGCAGGGGTGATGGGCAACATCAGCAATATGGGTGGCAGGGGTGATGGGCAACATGAGCCCTATGGGTGGGGGTGTTAGTGGTGCTGGCCATGCAACCCCTATGGTGGGCTGTTGTTAGTGGCCAGGATGTGGATCCCCTGTGTGTGTGTGCCATTTTGCGGGTACGTGTCGTTTGTTTATGTGGTAGGTATCTGACTTACCGCCTGCGCCGTCGGCGTCGGTTCCTGATCTGGTCATAGATGTAGAGTACTGGTATGACCTGCGTGATGGGATTCATGATGTGTTCGCCTCGTACACGCTGCTTGTTGCTCCGTCTCGTACGCGCTGCAAGCTGCTCCGTCTCATAGCCGTGGATTGAGTTGTGGCGTGAATCGTAGCTGATATGCTTGTTTTCCGGATGCTGTGACGTGCCGTATGTGACGACCCGTCCGGCGCGTAGGAAGTACGCATCGTACTTGTCATGCCAGAAACTGCTATGGATACTGCTTCCGGGCGACTCGGGTCATCGTTAGGAGTTACAGCTCGGACGGAGAATGGAGCTTGATTCACAGCCTACGTGTCGGTCCTGCTTTTGGCAGTTAAGCGCATCGTACTTACTCTACAGGACGGACCGGCTCCGGATAAATGTCGGTCGCACGGTAAGGCTACGGACAGCTGTCCGACCGGCTATCGGAAACGGCCCCTTGGTTGACAAACTGCGAAGCAGCAACATCGTTTTTGAACACCTTTTAATTAATTATATTCCCCGCCCTTCTGGGCATCGCCACTCCAATGGCATCTTGGTATTTGAAGTGTTCATCAATTACCTCAGTGGGTCGTGTGCTGCAAGCAGTTCAATAAAAAACAAATGTTGCCCAAGTGGGTTGCGGCATGCAATCCTGTCTTTGTACCGGCACCTTAATACCTTCTATACCGGCTCCTGCTCCTTTACCGTCACACCGGGTGGTGTAACAGCTGGTCTGCCACACAGCGGGACACCTTCCACGGCCCAGGCGCGGCCGCTAAACATCAATCCCAAGGAACACCCACTAAGGAAGGGCCCACAGCAGGTAAGTACAGCTTCAAACTGTTTTATTGAAGGTTGCCGCATACAGGAAAAGATTGGTGCTAAGCTAATTTCCCAGTCAGTCCGACGCGTTTCATGCACAGCATTGCATCAGGGACTCTTGGGTGACAAAGTGCGAAGCAGCAACATCGTTTTTGAACACCTTTCAATTAATTATATTCCCCGCCCTTCTGGGCGTCGCCACTCCAATGGCATCTTGGTATTTGAAGTGTTCATCAATTACCTCAGTGGGTCGTGTGCTGCAAGCAGTTCAATAAAAAACAAATGTTGCCCAAGTGGGTTGCGGCATGCAATCCTGTCTTCGTACCGGCACCTTAATACCTTCTATACCGGCTCCTGCTCCATTACCGTCACACCAGGTGGTGTAACAGCTGGTCTGCCACACAGCGGGACACCTTCCGCGGCCCAGGCACGGCCACTAAACATCAATCCCAAGGAACACCCACTAAGGAAGGGCCCACAGCAGGTAAGTACAGCTTCAAACGGTTTTATTGAAGGTTGCCGCATACAGGAAAAGATTGCTGCTAAGCTAATTTCCCAGTCAGTCCGACGCGTTTCATGCACAGCATTTCATCAGGGACTCTTGGGTGACAAAGTGCGAAGCAGCAACATCGTTTTTGAACACCTTTCAATTAATTATATTCCCCGCCCTTCTGGGCGTCGCCACTCCAATGGCATCTTGGTATTTGAAGTGTTCATCAATTACCTCAGTGGGTCGTGTGCTGCAAGCAGTTCAATAAAAAACAAATGTTGCCCAAGTGGATTGCGGCATGCAATCCTGTCTTTGTACCGGCACCTTAATACCTTCTATACCGGCTCCTGCTCCATTACCGTCACACCAGGTGGTGTAACAGCTGGTCTGCCACACAGCGGGACACCTTCCGCGGCCCAGGCGCGGCCGCTAAACATCAATCCCAAGGAACACCCACTAAGGAAGGGCCCACAGCAGGTAAGTACAGCTTCAAACTGTTTTATTGAAGGTTGCCGCATACAGGAAAAGATTGCTGCTAAGCTAATTTCCCAGTCAGTCCCACGCGTTTCATGCACAGCATTTCATCAGGGACTCTTGGGTGACAAAGTGCGAAGCAGCAACATCGTTTTTGAACACCTTTCAATTAATTATAGTCCCCGCTCTTCTGGGCGTCGCCACTCCAATGGCATCTTGGTATTTGAAGTGTTCATCAATTACCTCAGTGGGTCGTGTGCTGCAAGCAGTTCAATAAAAAACAAATGTTGCCCAAGTGGGTTGCGGCATGCAATCCTGTCTTTGTACCGGCACCTTAATACCTTCAATACCGGCTCCTGCTCCATTACCGTCACACCGGGTGGTGTAACAGCTGGTCTGACACGAAGCGGGACTCCTTCCGCGGCCCAGGCACGGCCGCTAAACATCAATCCCAAGGAACACCCGCAAAGGAAGGACCTTGGAACAGTAGGAAAAGTGTTGGATAGCGTGGGGGCAAAAATTACTATTCCCACTCCAGGGAGTGCAACAGTGGGGAGAGAGTTGGATAGCGTAAGAGTTAAAATTACTATTCCCACTCCAGTGAGTGCAACTGTAGGGAAAGTAGTGGATAGCGTAGGGGTAAAAATTACTATTCCCACTCCAGGGAGTGCAACAGTAGAGAAATTGTTGGATAGTGTAGGGGTCAAAATGACTATTCCCACTCCAGTGAGTGCAACAGTAGGGAAAGTGTTGGATAGCGTAGGGGTTAAAATTACTATTCCCATTCCAGGGAGTGCAACAGTAGGGAAAGTGTTGGATAGCATAGGGGTAAAAATTACTATCCCCACTCCAGTGAGTGCAACAGTAGGGAAAGTGTTAGATAGTGTAGAGGTTACAATTAATAGTCCAACTCCAGTGAATGTAACAGTGTGGAAAATGTAGGATAGCTTAATGGTTAAATTAGCATACTTATTAATTAAATAATTTTTGTAAAATAAATAACATATTAAAGTTTAATTACCTAATAAAGTAATAAAAAATACCAATAAAATGTAATTAATATTTACTTAAATAACGTTAAATTACTTCCCACCCTATTCCCCCATAAACACACAACCTGCTACACATGAAAAAACACAAATAATTTAATTGACAGTTAATCAATTGATAAAAATGTATTACCAATTAATAATAAATTAACAATAAAATAATTAACAATAACAATAATTAAAAAAGAATGAAAAATTAATTATGATTAATATAATTCAAAGTTAATCAATTAATACAAATTAATTACTAATTAATAATTAATGAACAATAATTTAATTATTAATAACAATAAAAAAAATGTTTTTATTAATTACAGTTAAATGACTTCCCACCCTATTCCCCTATGAACCCACAACCCGCTACACATAAAAATTAACAAAATTCATTTAAATATCAATTAATCAATGAATAAAAATTAATTAATAATTAATAATTAATTAAAAATAAATTAATTTCCAATAACAATAAATAAATAAAATAATACATTAATTATACCTAATATGATGCTAAATTAATCAATTAATAAAAATTAATTACCAATTAATAATTAACTATCAATACATTAATAATCAATAACAATAAATAAAAACATATTTATTAATTAATTATAATTAAATTACTTCCCACCCTATTCCCCTATAAACCCACAGCCCGCTCTGATACTAAAATGCAAAATTTACTTTAAAAAATTACTAATTTCTAAACATGTAATACATATATTTAAAAATAATACAAAAACATTACAAAAAAATGTTAAACATACATATAAAATACATACTAAAATACATAACACTAATATAAATATGGATATTATTAACAACGATATTTTTGCTAACGATGTTACTTACTTAGATATTACTAACTTCGACATTACTTACGTCGATATAAAAAGAAACAATATTACTTACCTTAAGGACGATATTATGGTCAACGATATTCTTGACATCGATATTCTGTCCCTACGATATTAAATACTCAATACTAGGGGCGTGGCTTGGTGCCCGAGCCGAATGGACGCACACGGGTGAAGCTCCGCGGCTCACCTGGAAGACTCGGCGCTTCGTAGCAGTTTGCAGCTCGGATGGAGGCATGTACGGGCACATGAGGTCTCAAGGCACACTCGGAGTCCCTCGGAGACTTCTTTTATGGGCGCAAAGTTACTTAATTTACCGAAGTGAGTTTTTTTCATGATGCGCTTTCATTGCGGCCACCATTTTGAATTTATCGGGCGAACGCGCGTTTCTTCATAAAGATGCCGATAAGATGCCCCTTTTTCATTCTGCCACCTATCATATTACAAGCATGGCAGAAATGACATTTTCAATGTCTTTATCAAGGTTATTCAGGTGTTTGGTGAGGTGTATTATGAAGCAATCCCCATTTCAGCTTCTTCAGAGCATTCTGCACAGCGGCCATTATGTGCTTACAATCAGTTCCCCAGAGCACTTCCTTGAATTGTAATACTTCTGAGACAACTGTAACCTTTGGTTATCAGCATATTCTGGATTGAGGCACTATCCTTCTGCAATTTGAGATTTTACCACCTTATGCTGCATTTCAGTAACTGTTTCTTGCTACACATTGGCATTTCCAGTTGCAGAACAATTATTTTTGCATCATATATGACTCTCTGGAATATGTTTCTTTATTTCTCCCATATCACTGCTTGGAAGAGGGCATGAAGTCTGGTTAATGACTATTATCCTCATTAAAAAAGAACTTCTTATTTTGGTATTAACGGTCTTTCCACATACCAAGGTATTGAGCTTTCTCTTTACGAACTCACCTATTTTGAAGCGGTTTCTATCTCATCGCACTTGACCCTCAATACGCTTGCGTTAGTACGGAGTATGCTAAATGTGATTTATGGGTAGAATAAAATCGACACATTCTCCACTGTCTAAACCTAAGAACATTTTTGTAAAGAATTCTAAGATTTTTTCTCAGTTTTCTAGATTAGAGGATTCTCTGGCACCATCTTCTCAAACCTTGGAACTAACTATGGAACCCTCTCCTGTAATTCCGGGGAAATCCAACACTAAACGGCTCAAAAAAGACCCTCTGTCACCACCAAAATCAACATCACCAGTGTCAATGGAATTATTACTGGAGGAAATTAGGACTCTTAGCCCCTTCATGGAAGAGACAACAAACTGCAAGTCTTAACGGACAATCGCAGCTTGAAACAAGGGTATGGTCAGTTGACCAAAATGTTTCCTCCTTAACAGAGACCTGTGCTAGTGTTTCTCAACTCCATTCTCAAGTCTCTACGCTTCAGAAACAGGTTGAGGATTTGGAAAATCGAAACAGACAAAATAATTTACATATTTATGGCCTGGAAGAGGGCCTTGAAGGGAATGACTCTCTTGCTTTTTTCAAATCTTTTCTCCCTAAATTACTCCACATGCCAGAAGGAACGGTACTTAACATTCAACAAGCTCACCGACTAGGCCGTGCTCCATCTAATGCGTCGCCTTCACAAAGAGCCAGAGGAGTTATTTTATATTTCATAGAATACACGGATTTGCTGAAGGTTCTCTCTTCGGTCAAAGCATCTCCAAGACTCACATGGTCCGGATCATCTCTGTTCTTCGCGCAAGACTATGCTAAAGCTACTGCTAATCGACGCAAGGCTTTTCTAAACTTACGAGCTGATCTTCGTTCAATTGGGGCCAGATATGGTATTTTTCACCCTTGCCTTTTTAAGGTCACCTACAACAACAGAACGACCACGTATGAAGATCCTCTGCATTTACAAAGCTTCATCAACTCCTGAAAACCGTCTGCTATGGATCTATCTCGTCCTTCTGCTTCTTTCAATGCTTGACGTTGCTGTTTACTGATTTTACTGTTTAGGTTTCGTTCTCCTCATTATCACATTCAGTAGCTTATGATCTGTTTTTCCTTGTCCTCGTTCCATTTATTGTTATTCTTACCAGAGTTCACT
Source organism: Triturus cristatus (assembly GCF_964204655.1). Classification (NCBI taxonomy): domain Eukaryota; kingdom Metazoa; phylum Chordata; class Amphibia; order Caudata; family Salamandridae; genus Triturus; species Triturus cristatus. The sequence continues at coordinate 850,451,422 of NC_140581.1, forward strand.
TTTCACAATTTTGTTTAATGTTGTTTCTAGTAATTATTGTTTATTCCCATTTCATAACTTTGACTTAACGTTTGTTATGTTTCGTCACCACAGATCCGTTATCCTTTTCACATGATGTCTTCCTGGTGTTCCGTTTAGCCGACCCTGACTGTATCATCCATTCTATGTGGTTCCACCCTCCCCCTGTCTCTACTCGGTCTCTCCTCATGTAGGTATGTTGTCTTCCTACATCTCTGTCCTAACTTGTTCCTTTTCCTATTCCTTTTTTCCTTTCTAAACCTTTTCCTTACCCCTTTTTTGATTGTTGTTAATTATTATACTCTCAGTGTACTTTACTCTGTTACCTCTTTTGCTTCATTCACTTTTCTAATAGAGGTTGTTAATTTCCAGCTTTCAGTGTCACTCATTTTTCTCATTTTGCTAGTGTTTTTTCATTGTTTCCTCTTGAATTCCAGCTCTAGATTTATATTTTCACGTACTCCTGCTTTCTCTTATCAACTTTGTTCTCTATTTTCACCATTCTTTGTCTACCTTTTATTTCTTATATTGACCATGATCAATATGTTTAAGTTATTTATATTCTCTTATATTTTTCCTGATTTCTTCATTGAATTGTATTACCATTGTTTATTATAATTGTTTATCCTTACTCTTCGCCTGCCATGCCGCTGAAATTAGTCTCATGGAATGTTGAACTCCCCCATAAAACGACAAAGAGTTTTAACTCATCTGGCTAAATTAAATGCAGACATAGAGGGTCATTAGGTCCGCCCGCCATCCTGTCAGAGAATGGGACCGCCCGCCATCGGTGCAGGGGTCCCGTTGCAGACATTAGGATGCGCCCGCCACACTTGCGGGCGCATCCTGCATTCCTGACATTGCGGCGGGCGGTGCTCTCAGCACAGCCCACCGCAATGCCAGGAAGGCATGTTGTGCACTTCCATGCACAACGTGGCAGGCACCGCGAGGTGCCTGCCATGTTGTGCATGGTACTGCAGGGGGTACCATAGGTACCCCCCATGTGCACCCACCACCCCCCAGAATCCCTGGGGGCCCACTACGGGCCCCCAATGACAAAAACTGCCTGCCTTTCCATGGTGGCAGGTCCCCGCCTGCATAGTAATATGGATGGCGGTGTCTACCAGACATCGCCACCTTATAAACTGCTTTTCCACCCGGTAGGCAATCGGGCGGATTGCCTACCGGCGGAAAACCTGCCGTCCACCGGGGTCCCCCCCCGCCATGGTAATGTGGCGGGGGGAATTTTGAAGTGGGCGGTGGTTTTTAGCGGGCGGATCGTCACCACCATATGGGCGGTGGCGATCCGCCCGCTATCCAAATGAGCCCCATAGTATTCTTACAAGAGACTCATCTCACGGAAAATGAGTCGTTAAAATTAAAAAAAGGTTGGGTTGGGGAAATATTTCACTCCAATGGTGATGGTAAGCACAATGGAGTTATGATGCTTTGTCGTAAATCACTTGACTTCAAATTTATATCCCAAGAATCAGATACTGATGGTCGATGACTTTGGTGCCGATTCCGATCCTGTAAAACCCGGGTACGAACCGTCGTACGGAGGGTTTTCTCCGTCCGACTCGTACCCGGGAAAACCACCTTACAAACCCGCAAGTACGATTCGTACAGAAATACCATTTCCGTACGATTCGTACAAAACACCGACCGGCTAAAATGTACCCACAATTCCGATCCGGGACACCGCGTACGTGACGACCGGACGGAGTCAGGCAGCGTTTTACGAACCAGCAAGTACGATGCGTGCCTACGTCACTCCGCACGTAGCATTTTTTACGGGAGCCAAAAACTGCCGGGAAATTGAGGACGACGTGAGGAAGGAGCACCTGTACGCGACGGACAGCCATGGACCCCATCCTACGTGTCATCCCGGCCCTCATAGCCTACGACCTGGTGCACAGGAACAGACGCCGCAGAAGGTCAGAACAACACCCAGGGGCAAAGGTGGGGGGCAGGAAACATAACCCCCACCCAAGGCAAAATGTATACATGCCCTGTACATACCGTACCTCCAGGGACTGGTCACTCGGGGGGGGGCGTGTCCACCAAGGCCTGCGTCCCGCCACAACGGAAGTGGACGTGGACGCGTCCCGTCACCACAACAATTGTGGTACGCACCGTACCCACGCCTTAAGAGCGTGGGTACGGGTCGCACCACGCGTACCCCTACGTCACCCCAACAATGGTGGTACGGCCCGTACCCAGGCCTGAAGAGCGTGGGTACGGGTCGCACCACGCGTACCCCTATGTCACCCCAACAATGGTGGTACGGCCCGTACCCAGGCCTGAAGAGCGTGGGTACGGGTCGCACCACGCGTACCCCTACGTCACCCCAACAATGGCGGTACGGCCCGTACCCAGGCCTGAAGAGCGTGGGTACGGGTCGCAACACGCGTACCCCTACGTCACCCCAACAATGGCGGTACGGCCCGTACCCATGCCTGAAGAGCGTGGGTACGGGTCGCACCACGCGTACCTCTACGTCACACCAACAATGGCGGTACGGCCCGTGCCCAGGCCTGAAGAGCGTGTGTACGGGTCGCACCACGCGTACCCCTACGTCACCCCAACAATGGCGGTACGGGCCGTACCCAGGCCTGAAGAGCGTGGGTACGGGTCGCACCACGCGTACCCCTACGTCACCCCAACAATGGCGGTACGGCCCCTACCCAGGCCTGAAGAGCGTGGGTACGGGTCGCAACACGCGTACCCCTACGTCACCCCAACAATGGCGGTACGGCCCGTACCCATGCCTGAAGAGTGTGGGAACGGGTCGCACCACGTGTACCCCTACGTCACACCAACAATGGCGGTACGGCCCGTGCCCAGGCCTGAAGAGCGTGTGTACAGGTCGCACCACGCGTACCCCTACGTCACCCCAACAATGGCGGTACGGCCCGTACCCAGGCCTGAAGAGCGTGGGTACGGGTCGCACCACGCGTACCCCTACGTCACCCCAACAATGGTGGTACGGCCCCTACCCAGGCCTGAAGAGCGTGGGTACGGGTCGCACCACGCGTACCCCTACGTCACCCCAACAATGGTAGTACAGCCCGTACCCAGGCCTGAAGAGCGTGGGTACGGGTCGCACCAAGCGTACCCCTACGTCACCCCAACAATGGTGGTACGGCCCGTACCCAGGCCTGAAGAGCGTGGGTACGGGTCGCACCACGCGTACCCCTACGTCACCCCAACAATGGTGGTACGGCCCGTACCCAGGCCTGAAGAGCGTGGGTACGGGTCGCACCACGCGTACCCCTACGTCACCCCAACAATGGTGGTACGGCCCGGCCGTACCACCATTGTTCCATTGTACCATTGTTGTGCGTATCACTCCCAGCAGTGCCCAGTCATATGAGGTGTGGGTGCAGAGGAACCCCAGCAGTGCCCAGACATATGAGGGGTGGGTGCCTATCACTACCAGCAGTGCCCAGACATATGAGGGGTGGGTGCAGAGGCCTCCCAGCAGTGCCCAGACATATGAGGGGTGGGTGCAGAGGACCCCCAGCAGTGCCCAGACATATGAGGGGTGGGTGCCTATCACTCCCAGCAGTGCCCAGACATATGAGGGGTGGGTGCAGAGGAACCCCAGCAGTGCCCAGACATATGAGGGGTGGGTGCCTATCACTCCCAGCAGTGCCCAGACATATGAGGGGTGGGTGCAGAGGACACCCAACAGTGCCCAGACATATGAGGGGTGGGTGCAGAGGACCCCCAGCAGTGCCCAGACATATGAGGGGTGGGTGCCTATCACTCCCAGCAGTGCCCAGACATATGAGGGGTGGGTGCCCATCACTCCCAGCAGTGCCCAGACATATGAGGGGTGGGTGCCTATCACTCCCAGCAGTGCCCAGACATATGTGAGGGGTGGGTGCAGAGGACCCCCAGCAGTGACCAGACATATGAGGGGTGGGTGCCTATCACTCCCAGCAGTGCCCAGACATATGAGGGGTGGGTGCAGAGGAACCCCAGCAGTGCCCAGACATATGAGGGGTGGGTGCAGAGGCCTCCCAGCAGTGGACAGAGACATGGTCATTGGTCATTGGTCATTAGCAAAACTCCATGGGTGCATGAAGGCATCCACAATGTGCGACTATGTTGATAGTGCCATGACAACACATCACTGACAGCAGTGTCCCACTCCCATGAGGATGGATGTCCTTCCCCCACTGCATGACACACCACATGTGGGTGTGTTGACAAATTACACATGCATACCCACCCCTGGCGGTGGCAGCACAATACACACACTGAGATCATGCAACAAGACTGTATCCTCATGTGAAACCCCACTAAACTAAGAGAGCCTAAGGGAACACACACTGTCACCCACATTCCAGGACTGATAGGAATGTACAGGTGCTGGGGCAGTCAACAAGTTGGTGCCTCCCATGGAAGGAAAAGGGTGGAGTACCCACAGATACAATGCCCACAATTGTCAGTCAGGTGCCCAAATACTCTGCAGAACAAGTAACACATGTGTGCTAGGCTGGGAGTACACACATGCATAGTGCGGAAAAGGGACCATGTCCACATTAAGCCATGGCAACATACTCCATACACAAGTACAGTGACAACCAAGGATGGCACAGACGATGCAGGCGGAGACATTGCTGAGCAGGCATGGGCAAAGTTGAAGGGATCCCTCACACAGCAAGGAACTGTAGACACAGGTCAGCCCAACAATTGGGAAACACCCTGCAGGGAAGAAGTCAGGTGCCACAGAGGAAGGAACACTCCTTGGGACAATGTCACCATACAGTAAGAGCTTACATGACCAAAGATTATTTGCAGAGACCTTGTGATGGCACGCAGATACCAGGGTCCTCCCCATGAGCAGCACACTACAACATTTCCCAGACACCTAACACATCACCACCCCAACTCAGGAAGCAGCAGCACCAACAGCAATACCAGAAAAGCATTTGTGTGCAAATGAAAAAAAAAATGCTTTATTCAGCATAAAAAAAATAGGATTTGAAATGTACACTATATACAAGGCCCATAGGCCAGTCCATATGCGAATTCCGGGGGGAGACACATTGGGACGCGTCTCCCCTAGCTTGCCTGCACAGTTCACAGTTCCTTTCTATCCACAGGAGGGGGGCATCATGTGGGGGGGAAGGACCAGGCACCGCAGGGACAGGAGGGGCAAGGGTAGGTGTTGTGGGTGCAGGGACGGACGACTCCACCACAGGGGGTGGGCAGCACCAAAGGTGGTGGTTAGGATGGCGCTGCACGCGGTCGCAAGGTCTGCCAGCGTCTCCCCTGCACCCGAAGGAACAACAGGCCCCAAGGAGGGGGAGGGGTCGGAGGGATGGGTTGCAGCGCTACTGGGGGAGGGTGTGGACAGGGGGGGGACTCAACTCCCCTGCCTGGGGACTTCCTCGACGCTTGCGGGGTGGTGTCACACTGGGGTTGAGGGACAGACTGGCCATGAAGGACTCTTTGTCCGGCTGTTGGGCAGGGGAGCCAAGGGGAGTGGTTTTGGAGGAAGTGGGTCGTGAGGACTGTGGACTCCCACTGTGGCTGCGTGGCTGCCGTTTGCCCCCGACCCAGTGGGTGTGCCTACTTCCCCCTGTTGGTGTGCTGCCTGTGTCTGGTGGGGTGCGTGCATGGGGATGTCTGGGTGTGCTTGGGACAGGCATGGGAGTGGGAAGTGTGGATGGGGCAGGGGTAGGGGGGGACGGAGCGCTGCAGGAGACCCACTGCTGCCGTCACTGACGAGTCCATGGACCTCAGCAACATCCGTTGGTCAGACATCGCTGATGACATGCCCTCCATGTACAACACCATCTGTGTCAGCAGTCTGGTGTGGCCATGGAGGACATTAAGCAGCGATGTCTGACCAACCTGCAACTGCCGCAGGATGTCCACAGACTCGGCATTGACGGCAGCAGGGGAGACAGGGGCAGGGGGTGCGGTGCCTGGCATGAAGGAGACATGTGGTCGCCTAGCACGGACAGAAGGGACCCGAGCAAGTGGGAGGGCGGTGATGGGAATGGAGGGGGCGGCGAGAGATGTACTGCTGCTTTCAGCTGTGGGAGCAGCCTCCGCCCCCTCTGGGAGCTCAGCCTCGGACCCGACAGTGTCATAGTCGGTGTTGGGACTGGACAGGTCCTCCGCCTGACTCCCCTCGCCCTCCGTGCCACTTGCTGCGCCAGACTCCCCAGCACTGGTGGCACCGGTGCTGGATCCCTCCTCCACATCAGTGCCGGTGTCTCCCTCGGTGTCCCCCGACGATGCTGTGGGCAAGGTGAAGAGACAGGAAATAATCAGACACCTGTATACATATGACACATGAGTCCAAACTACATAGGTCACAGTGCATAGCATGAAAAGCATCATGAGTAACATCTACAATACTACGCACATATGTAGGCCATGCACTACACAGTTGGTTGAGCCACCATGCCACTTTGAAACAATGGAGAGCATGACACAACAGCAAAGAACTTGATATCGAATTATACAGAGAAGCTAGTGTCTGGGGACAGTCGAGCACAGCATCTGGACCACACATCGTTGCCAAAAATGGATGAGCAGGAACCATGTCTTTTAACTTTTGACACATGCTGCGAAGCACAAACATTAAACCCTGCACAACATGACTGGGTAAATACTTGTTGAGTGTCTGTTCCGACTATCATCACACACAGGCCAGACCTGGCAAGGAGACATATGCTTTGGACATGTAGGCCTTGCCCGCACAACCCCCCCCCCACCTGAGACAATGTGATTGAGACAGATGAAGGACTTACACCTCTTAATCAGGGATCACATTAATGGGCTCCATTAAAGCCTAATTGCACTCTAACTACCCCTCGTGGGGCTGACCACACATATTATTGACAAACAACCATCATCAGATAGTTGTACACAGACACACAGGCACTGGCCAGTGTGAGGATGCACAAGCCACATTGGGTCACCCTGTAGAGTGTACACATGTAGCACACTTTACGTAAATACAAATGAGGCCAGGGTACAATGCCACAGAGGCCAACCTATGCTGAAGACACAGAGAATGTCCACAGTGTTGGATGACACACATGATTCCTAGGAAAAGGTGTCTCAGGGGACTGTAGTGGCCATACTGCTCCATGGTCCTGGATAGATCTGACTGCAACAGGAGCAACCGTCCCCGCACTATGCATATCTCCCCCTCATGCACATCTTGTCTGAGACCACAACATCGGTCATGCATGCTGCAAGGCAGTTCATTTTAAGCCTCACACTCCTATGTTGAGACTCTGCATCAGTGCCAACAATCATGGACCCCCAAATGACTGAACTGGACAGGGCACAGGCAAGGTCCCAACACATGTCACAGACCACCCCCACACATGATGCTGCAAGCATTGGGCACTTGGATTAACTGCCAGCCTAGATTACCTTGTGCAAGAGTGACTACACACAGACCAGGGAACACATGTCAAGGAGGGAAAGGGAGGAAGAACAGGACCGGTTGACTTTGGGGAACAGGATATGTACTGCACATATTAACCCTGGCAGTGTATCCAGGCGACTGAGCACTTCCAAAAGCTGGTGACACACAACAAACACACATGTACCTACCCCCTTCCTGCTGCTGCTTCTCCTGTAGCCGCCTATCCATGTCAGGGAAGACCACCGCCAGGACACGCTTCATCTGGTGGGTCAGTCGTCGATGCCCGCCGTGGGGGCGTGGAGGTGAGTCCCCCAGCAGGACCCGGGCGATCCTCCTGGTCCAGCACCGGATATCCTGCCAGCGTTTCCTCACCTGGGCCAGGCGCCGACTGCGACCCTCCACCGACCTCACGGCCCTGACGGCCCGCTTCCAAATCTCCCCCTTGGCGTAGGTGGCTACCTGTGAGGATGACAAAGTGAGACAACATCAATACACCTGCTCCATGTCACAGAGACACTCATTAGAACAATTGGGCTTGTTTGAACAGGGCATAGTATGCAGCAAACTCATTGCACCTTTGTCATAGGGACATCATCCTCTGGGAAAGGCCAAATGCACTACGTGCCATTTAAAGTACACAGGTGGAATGAGGGGTGCGACAGAATCAATGATCATGGCTCACACTGTGCATCACAATGCAACACCAGGATAATGGACAGCACCTCAAAGCAGTCACATGCCCCAGGCCACTGATGCAACCTCAGGGGAGTACACAGACACACACAGGCACAGGACAATCACCTGCCATTGGCAACCGCGGGAACAAACATCACTCTGCACATGTGCCACTTGACTGGGGGGAGTCACAGGTGTGGGGCTAGCTCAGCACGTCAGACACACAGCACGGCTCCCTGCTCACATCAGATGGGTAGGGCATATGCATCCTCCATGCAGCTGGGGTGCAACACTCCACATAGACACTCACCCAAATGACAGGGGACTTACACACACACCAATGTCCAGGGGCCGTACACATCATTTGGACACTATCACCACAGGTACACTCAACTCTTCCCCTCTTCTCTTTAATCTCTACATATACCCTCTGATTATTGCTTTGCAGGACTTGGAGGTCACGGTGTTTAATTATGCCGATGACCTTCAGCTCATTTTCAATCTCTCTTCTACTCCTGATTCTATTCTATTCTATTCTTAAGTTCCACTATGACGTTCATCCATAATTGGATGAATTTAAACCAGCTCAAACTTAACCCCGACAAGACGGAGTTGGTGCTCATTGGTGGACCTTCCAACCCCTGGACCCCTGCTTTTTGGTCCACTACTCTTGGTCCTCCTCCCCTTCCCTCCACATCTGTTAAAACCCTGGGTATTAAGATCTGTCAAGACCTTTCCATGCGCGCTCAGATTAGCTCTGTGGTCTCATCCTGCTTCCTATCCCTCAGAATCATTCGCAAAATTTCCCGTTTTTTTTCAGTGGAAGCCCTCAAACTTATCGTCCTAGCTATGATTTTATTCCGTCTGGATTATGGCAACGCCATGTATGTTGGTATCCCTGCGTACGAACGCTTGCAGCTTATTCAAAACCAGGCTGCCCGTCTTATTTACGGGGCTTCCGAAATTTCAGCACACTACCCCCCTCTTAAAGACCCTTCATTGGCTTCCCATCCTGGAACGTTCCTTATTCAAGATGGGATGCCTGATCTTTATGTCACTAGCTGGTATAGCCCCTGACTTCATTAGATCTAAGATCAGCGCCTATGTCCCGGACAGACACCTCCGCTCTTCTACCCAGCTTCTTCTTAGCGTTCCTCGCTATCGCAGGAAAAAATTTGGTGGCTTAAGATTTTCAATTCTCACCCCCCTGTTTTGGAACGCACTGCCTTTTGCCATTAGATCTACCTCCATCTATATGGACTTTCGCAAAGCTCTCAAAACTCACTTATTCTCCATTGCTTACCCGTTGTAGCTGCTTCCCGCCTTGCCCGAGATAGTCTTTGTTTTTCAGCGCCAGGAAACCGCTTGGTAACAGAGCGCTTTATAAAACTCTTCAACTACAACTTCAACTTCAACTCACACACATCTGTGGGTACAGTCACCTGTCACACGGGGGGGACCACAGAATCACATCAGGGCTATGGAAACAACATTCCCAAGGGGATTAGCCAGGCTGAATGTGGCATGCACCATGCAGTGATTGTCACAGTAAGCACAATGCAAGTGAGGAGTGCAGATATGAACCACATCAGGCTCTGCATGGGAGACATGAGGCATTCCCCCCCCTGGGACCCACCATGAACAACATTGCATGTCTGTCACACCTGGACACAATGCCAGAAGTGACAGACACAAAAAAGGGGCACAGTCACAGCTAGTGGAGTCAGCACTCACCTGCTCCCCTGGTCTCCAATATAGGCAGGGGTACTGTGGGAGGATGACGTCCAGCAACGCCTCATTCTCCTCTTGGGTGAATGACTGGGCCCTCTCCACAGACCTGGACATGGTGCCAGAGGAATCACGAGCAGCAGCAGTGGTGTGGAATGAAAGGTTGTGCAGGCAAGTGCTCTCTCATGGGTCCTGGCTGCCTTATATCTCCCTTGCTGGGCTGTTTCATTTACAGAAGTACAGAGTGATTGGTCAATCTCATTTGCATCCTACGTTTCCTCCAATCCCTTTAAACCTACCCCAGTGAGGGCCTTTGCATGGTTCAAAATTTGAGCATGATGTCAAGTCAACAACCACTTTGCAACATAGTATATTGTCTCCAACCGACTTTTGCTGGCCACCTGATGCAAAAATTTGAACTGGAAACTCAGTCTCCATGACAACCAGCATGCATTTAGGCCCTTATACTTGTCCCTCATGTGTCCCCTATGTAATTTCACTTTCCACACACAGGTACGGTGCGTTCCACACGTACCCCTAGGGCACCACTACTCCAGTGATACGGTCCGTTACCGCGTGTGTAGGGCCCGTATCACTTCGGTAGTGTTGCCGTAGGCGTACGCCATAGAGATAGGGCTCGTACCCGCGTATGTACGGCCCGTATCTCTGTGGCGTACGCCTACAGCAACACTACCCTAGTGCTACGGGCCGTACCCACGTGTGTAGGGCCCGTAGCACTAGGGTAGTGTTGCCATAGGCGTACGCCATAGTGCTACGGGCCGTACATACGCGGGTACGAGCCGTATCTCTAGGGCGGACGCCTACGGCAACACTACCCTAGTGCTACGGGCCGTACCCGCATGTGTAGGGCCTGTAGCACTATGGTAGTGTTGCCGTAGGCGTACGCCATAGAGATACGGCTCGTACCTGCGTATGTACGTCCCGTAGCACTATGGCGTACGCGTACGGCAACACTACCCTTGTGCTACGGGCCGTACCCGCGTGTGTAGGGCCCGTAGCACTAGGGTAGTGTTGCCATAAGCGTACGTGCCGTATCTCTATGGCGTACGCCTACGCCAACACTACCATGGGGATAGGACCAGTGTGTACACGTATGTGTGTGCGGTCCTTGCACACACGCGTACTCCTACCCAAACCCCATATTGTGATACGACTGTACACACGCCCTCAGAGCGTGTATGACTCGCACAAGGATGGACATCAAGTCATTGTCAGTGCAGTGCATCATGTGTAGGGCCTAGGTGTGTCAGGCAGTGAGCTGGCACATGTCTCCTCATGTTTTAACCCAATAGTTGTGTGATGACCTGTGTACACATGTCATGTGTGATGGGGCACCATGTGGCGCACTTACCCTTCACACCTTTTACATGTGTGCATGTATTTAAAACTTGTCAAGCACTGCATCACTTGGATGGCACAGTCCCCAACACCCGCAAATGTCCCCTGATGCCAGGTACACGGATGATGACACCTGACATCTCACTACCAGCGTGCCACGATGTGACTATGTCATGTGTGTGTCATGTGTTCCCATGATCTTGCTGTTGGTGTTCCGTCAACGGCATCTGCTGTAGCTGCATCCAACATGTGTCTGTGTGTAGATGCCCATGGCACACTATTACGCACACCAGGACACATGTGGAATAACACGTGACGTGTGTCTGCATGCATCTAACAGGGACTTGCGAGCTTAGGACATATCTGCGTAGTCTCAATGTCTGTGTGATCATATTTGACATGTACCCCTTCATGGCAAGGTGTGTGGTCTGTCCTTTTTCCATTACATGTGACCTGTGCGTCTAGCTTGCCAGCAGCTGTCTGTATGAGATGACATCCTTCAAATGCACATATGTGGATGTATGTCACTCCTGTAATGTGTCTGGCTGTTCACTCACACTGGCCCACAGCTACTTTCATGGCATGTCATGTAGACCTTGACAATCCATGTTTGTAGCTGGCTCTTGGTAGGAGTAGCACCTGGCTGGCATACGTGTGCAGGATGTATTGCACAGACCAGACTCTGTATGTGGCATATGTGTATTAGCTGTTGAACATGTGCTCAGTTCATTGACATTGGTGTAGTAATGTACTCAATCTTCGTTATTCCTTCCTATTTTCTGCAGGGCACCGCCTCTCCCCCGACCAATGCCAGACTTGGCTGCCATGTGGGAACGTGACTGCATACGCCGCTACCGATTCCCCCAACGGTTAATTGTGGACCTGACAAACAGGCTGGCACCACACCTCCAACCGCGACACAGTTATCCGACTGCGCTGACCCCCAAGAGGAAGGTGATGGCAGCCCTACATTTCTTTGCCACCGGTACGTTTCAATTGACCATTGCTGATGTGGGTGGCATGTCTCAGACCATGTTCAGCCGTGTCCTGCATGATGTTTTGGAAGTCATGTTGGAGCACCTGGATGAATTCATCCATTTTCCAACTCGTGAGCAGTTGACAGGTATCAAGGGTGAATTCTATGCCCTGGAAGGGATGCCCCATGTAATTGGGTCCATTGATGGGACACATGTGGCTTTGGTACCACCACAGGCACAGGAGGTAGCCTTCCGTAACCGTAAACATTACCACTCCATTAATGCCCTTGTGGTGTGTCTTGCTAACATGGTCATTTCCCATGTCTGTGCACATTTTCCAGGGTCAGCACACGATGCCTACATCATGAGGCGTAGCAGGGTACCAGAAATGATGCTGCAGCTGCACAACGAACTAGCATGTTTTGTTGGTGAGTAGACTCTGTTTGTCCAGTATTCAGCGTTATCTTAGTATGTGACGGCATCTCCTGATCCACTTCTTTACATGATGTTTCCATGTAGTGGACTCTGGCTATCCCAACATGCCATGGCTGGTGACGCCTCTCCGCAACCCGAGAACAGCTGCAGATCACCGTTTCAACAACGCCCATGGGCAGACCAGGCGAGTGATTGAGAGGACGTTTGGCCTTCTGAAGAGCCGATTCCGGTGCCTCCACAAGACCGGCGGGTCCCTCCCATATGCACCGGTGAAGGTCTGCAAAATCTTCCTCGAGTGCTGTATGCTGCACAACATGGCAGTGGAGAAAGCTGTGCCACTCATCCTGGATCCCGATGAGCAGGAACATCCACCCGTAGAGGATGACGGCCTTGGTCACGAGGCAAGTGAGGAGGAGGAGGAAGAGGAGGACATCTGGAGTCAGCTCATACGCAACTTCTTCTCATAATGGTGAGTCCCTGGGTCTGAGTGTGCACGCTTTGAGCCTTGTGTGGCATGTGTTGCAATGTGTGTGTCCAGCTGACTGTATGCTAAGTGACTTTGAGGTGTGTGCTGATGTGTCACTCGAGTGCTGATGTCATTCCACACATTTTAGCTGACACACTCAATTGACAACTGGCATGGTGTCAACCTTATTCATGTAGAGTGCATGACCATGCATGCGGATGACTATGTTTTTCCTGACTTCTTGTGTGTCTCTCATCCCCAGGTATTTGCGCATGCTGTCTGCTCGTGGCATCGTTGTGCTCCTGCTATTCCTCATGAGTAATGCAACGTGTGCTGAATCAGCGTTACATGCACGGACATGGTGAAAATTCTCCTTTGGGTAAGGATTGCAGCAAGGTTTTTTGGGTATGGTAGTTGTTTGTAATGTGTGGGCACTGCTCCTGTGCAGGTTATGTTACTATGCATACATGTCGACTCACCATGGGGCACATGATATGTGGCATGACTCACATGAATTGATAGTCACACTTCGTGACAGTCATCTGTTATGGGATTGTGGTTTGTGATGAAGGCATCACTGTGTGTACAACTTCCCTCTGAAACATACGGGAGGCTACGGGTGGACATATTGCGGCACATCCCCATATGATGCTCCATGGGGAATTGCAGCCTCTTCAACCCCTTCACTTGTGTGCCAGTACAATGGATTTTCAGCATCTGTGGTGCAAAGGGGGTGTCCGGTGTAGGTCCCACATGTTAATCCAATAGGCCTGTGAGTCTGTTAATGTTGATGCTTTTGCATAGGTGTGAGCCTGAGTAATAAAGGTGTTCCTCAGCCTCCAAGGTGCCTCATCTCTGTCAATGCATGTCTCTTGCCACTGTGCATGCGGCATCTCTGGCATGGTTGTCAAGGATTGTGCATATGAGTCTATGTGTAGATTAGCAACCTGCATGCTGTTCTTCATGTATTTGATTCTCTGTTGTGCATGATGTCCATGGCTGTGTATGTGTTTTGGCATGTTAGTCCCCCCCACGGGCCCTCAACACCTTCTGGGGTGTGTTTCCTGTGCGCAGCTCGGCCTTCAGTTTCATGATCCGGTGTCAGTCATCTTTGGTGATTGTGCATCCTTTGTCTCTGGGTGTGCCATTGCAAACCGGTTACTCCTTCCTTGACATACACCTGTTGCAGTAGTCCTTTCTGACATCCTAGTCTTTGTGTGGATATTGTGGCATAATTCCCAGGACATGCCACCTGCTGTTGCAGCCACTGCAGCAAGGGCACACGTAGTTTCCAGATTTGGCAACACACACACACATCAAAGGTGCTCCTCCCTTCCTCCCACAACACATTAATTTGGCTGTCTTCGGCTTGTCTGTGCCACAGTTGCGGCCACGCGGTACCAAAGGTTGGACCGTCTGCACATGCAATGTGCACATTGCACGACCCTCATGTCCTTGCATGACCCACATCACACTACAGTGTGATTTTGCAGCCACCCTCCAAGCAAGGTCCATCCACACATCTCCCGCCTGCTCTCAGGCATGCACTGAGCGCACACACAACACCTTTGCATGATGAGTGTGCAACTCCGACTACCTACACAGCGCTGCCATGCCTTCCAGGACCTGTCACACCCACCAGGTCATGTCCCTCCTACTCCCCACCGGATCTGTACCCCTGCAAGGCCATGGGAGTGGGACTCAAGGCTTCTGCATGTAGTATGCTTTCGTCGTGAGGCACATGGCACAGGTATCATCTTTCAGCGTGTCAATCTACAATGTGTCCAGGACCCCCCTATCCACCATCACATGTGCACACGCCCTCATCATCAACTCATATGCCATTGACAGCCAGGCGCTCCTCACCCTCACCAAGGACGCAGACATTGCCAATTCCAATATTCAAGATTGCATGGGATCCATAGATGAATGGCAGAACAGCAGCCACCTGAGGCTGGACTTGTACAGGACTGAGGTCAACATCTGAGGATTGTCCCCTTACAGCAGGCTCAACTGCTTGTGTCCCACCCACAGAGGGCCCGCACAGGCACCCAGTGTCCACGCACACAAGATGTTGTGCATCATGGATTGCTTGCTCTAATTTGCCATGGTAATCACCAGCATCTGTACCTCACACTGCAACACCCTCAGCATTATGCACATGATCCCCAGATGGATCCACTCCAAGGTAAGACGGACCATCCCCCAGGTCCACGACAACATCCGTGTCAAATACTGCCCTGCCCTCTACGGAGCAGCCACATCCAAAATCCAGGGACACTTGTCCACATCCAGGCTGTATCTGCACACCTCAGCGTCAACATCCCGCGCCCCAGCCACATCACCGTCCAGCAGAGATAGCTGCAAGGGATCACTGTGTGCTGCAGGATGACCTTCAGATTCCTCACCCACACTCAGGAGGCAGGCCACAACCCGGACCCAAAACCAACCTTGTACCACTGTCATCCGAGACCCCGTAGTGCCATCTCCGTGCATACAACCTTGAATTGGCCACCATTCTTCTGATCCACCGTACTCCTGCATGCAGGACATAGTTCTCCCACCTGGGTACACATACCTGGGACTCCCTCCCCGGGAACCTCGAAATGAGGCATGACCTCTATGCCTTAATGTTATTCTTCCAAATAGGTGTGTCCTCACAGTTTCCCTAGCACCCCCTCAGCACCTTGAGGCCATCACAGGTGAGTATTGTGCTCCATGTCTGCACTGAATGATACATTGTGACTCATGTGTGTCCTGTACCAGACTCCGTTCCCAGGGTATGGATGTGTGGAGTTAGTTCAACACTCAGGCATAGTTTGACATTTACACACACATATGTTGGTGAATAATGCCAAATGACAGCAACATCTCATGACAAACTTAAGTATTTATTTTTGGTGGGGTAAGTCTTTTGGTGGATGGAGTAAGGTGCTCTACCGGGTGCATAGAATCCAAAGTTCACAGGGGGAGATGGCATCCTTGTCAGTTGGAGTCATCAGAGTCCAGACCACAGTGTTGGTCATCATTGGTCAGACTGTGACCAGCAAGTCCATGTGGCAGAGAATGTCATTGGGTGAGGTGGTGCTGTTGCGCCAGAGGGCCAGGTGCCAGGCCAGGTGACCTGGGAGATGTGGATGGTCCGCTGACTCTCACGGTCTTTTCCGTGGACGACGCACCTTCCTCCGGGGACCCTCAGATGCAGGCCTTGACGATGTCTGTTATGCTCCGTCGGAGGACTCCTCCTTCTCCTCCTCCCTCCCTGTGGCTGGTGCTGGTCTTCGCCTGGTGTCACAGGGAGGGTTGCCCATGTTGTCGGCAATCCGACGGAGTGAACGGCTCATGTCCGTTTGCACCGCCAGGAGCTCAGCCAGTCTTGCCTCCATCCGTCCTTGGTGTTGTTGTTGACTGGCATGTTGCTCGGCCTGCAGGTTCTTAATCTCGTTGAGGGTCGCCACTACCTGGCTGATGCCCCTGGTGTCACGCTGGTATGTGTCCAGGATGTGGCGCATGTGTGCTATACCGGTTCCCTCAGCTGGCTGGTCAGGTTCTCGCCTCCGCCTGCCTCCACTCCCACCACCCCTGCCCACACGAGCCGGGCCTGCCGTTGTGGGCACATCGGGTCTACGGGACCCCTGAGGGATGGCATTAGCGTGGTCGTCTGCCTCCTCCTGGGTGCCCGGAGAACCTTGTCCCTCTGGTCAGACTGGCTGTGTTCGGTGCGAGCAGGGCTCCTGGGTGTCTCCTGGGATGTGGCAGGAATGGGGTGGTGGCTGGCACAGATGTACCTGACGCAGGTGCTGCAGGGGCTTGGGCACCAGAGGGGCCAGGTGGGTTGGGGTCATCCACGGAGTGGTGAGAGTCGTCGCTGCCGGTGGGGTCATCTTCACGCTGAGCCTGGGACTGTGATTGTTCCCCCCCATTGTTGGGGGGAGCTCGATGACGTTGCCCTGTGTGTGAGAGAGAGACAATGTTAATGCTGTTTCATGCCACATCCATGTTTCATACATATTCAAGTAGTCACAGTTCCTCCAGGTGGTTGGATGTGCCTAGTATTCCTCTCAATGTCCACTTGGGGATGGGTATGTTGCGGGGGACAGATTGGTATGTGCTCCTGAGTGTTTGCCAGTAGTTTATTTGCTGGGATGCTTATTTGGCTATAGATTGGTCTTGTTGTGTAAATCCGTTGCCTGCCCCGGGGGTGTGTGCTTGTGTGAGGGGGGGGGGGGGGGTGACCAGGCCTGTTGTTGTGTGTAGTGTGATTTGTCATTGGGTCTCCCAGGTGATGTGTCTGTCCCCTCATGGTGTATGCTGGCATGACAGTGTGTGTGAGTTCCTGTGCTGGGTATGTGAGCTAGTGGAGTTGTTGTTTGAGTGTACAGTGGTCACAGGAGGGCCTTGTGTTGCCTACAGCAGGGCCAAGTGTCAGCTACCTTGTCATTACTTTGCCAGTCCCTGTGCATTGGGCATGGTGCATGGGTATGTACCTAGGCCATATGAGCTGTGGGCATTGGCGTCTGGTTCTGAGTTGCACAATGTGTTGTGTGAGCCCCACCCTCCCAGCATCCCGGACATCCAGTCTTGGGTTTGTGGTTGGTGTGGCCTGGGACATGGCATTGCCTTTATTTGTGAATGGGGCATGGAGACTTTAGTGGCATGAGCGTGGTTTTTAGGGTGTGGTTGTGTGCGGTGAGGGCTTGGGGGTAGGTGCATGCATTTGTTGTAGTTGGGGTGTGGATGGCATTCCCCCCATGTTATGTGAGTTGTTTGTGTACTCACCAGGCTCTGCGACTCCTTCGACTCCGTGTACTCCCACCGGCGGAAGCGTGGCCATCACCTTCTCCTCCCAGGGATGGTAATGTACGGGTCTGCGGGGCAACACGCCTCCAGTGATGTTACTCTGGGCGTATTCCTCATTCATCTTCCTCTTGATTGCCCTGCGCAGATCGTACCACCTGGCTTGGCATTCATGCCTGGTCCTTC
This sequence comes from Triturus cristatus, assembly GCF_964204655.1. Lineage (NCBI taxonomy): Eukaryota > Metazoa > Chordata > Amphibia > Caudata > Salamandridae > Triturus > Triturus cristatus. The sequence goes on from NC_140581.1 coordinate 850,469,471, forward strand.
GGATGGGCGCAACAGCATTCACCTTATCGACGATCCTCTGCCACAGGCTGGTTTTTTGGGCTATGCTGGTCTGTCTGACCAATGTTCCAAACAGCTGTGGCTCGACTCTGATGACTTCGTTGACAAGGAGCTCCAGCTCCGCCGTAGTGAACTTTGGATTCTTGTCAGTGGGCATGGTGTGGGGTGTGGGTGTGGATGGTTGTGGGTGTGTGGGTGTGAATGTGAGGGTGTGTGTGTGAAGGTGAAGAGGGGGTGTTTGTGAAGGAGGTTGTGTGAAGGTGTGTAACTGAAGGTGTAGTTTAGGTGTGAGTAAGGTGCAGTTGTTTGTCTGTGGTGTCTGTGAGCAGTGGGTCTGTTGCAATGGCTCATGGGTTGTGTGTGTGGGCCCTTTTTATTGGTCCAATTTTTGGGTGTGGCTGTGTTTGAATTTGTGGTGGGTGTGTTATAAGAGGTGGATGTGATTTGGTCCTCTGTTTGGCAGTTTGGATGTGGCAGGTCAGTCATAGAGATGTATTTTGTCATGTTGACGTGTTTTGTGGTGTTGTGCGAGTCGAATTGACACTCCTTGTGCTGTTTTACTGTGTCCTGGTTCTGTACGAGTCTTTTTCGCGTAGGTACGGTCCGCACATACGCGATGCTAGGTGAGGGTGCTGGGGTACGGTGTTGGGGTACGGTGTGTACAGGTGCGGGCTGTGCTAGGGTGTTGGGGTACGGTGCGTACATGTGCGGGCTGTGCTACGGTGTTGGGGTACGGTGCGTACAGGTGCGGGCTGTGCTAGGGTGTTGGGGTACGGTGCGTACAGGTGCGGGCTGTGCTACGGTGTTGGGGTACGGTGCGTACAGGTGCGGGCTGTGCTACGGTGTTGGGGTACGGTGCGTACAGGTGCGGGCTGTGCTAGGGTGTTGGGGTGCGGCGCGTACAGGTGCGGGGCTGTGCTACGGTGTTGGGGTGCGGCGCGTACAAGTGCGGGCAGTGCTACGGTGTTGGGGTGCGGCACGTACAGGTGCGGGGTTGTGCTACGGTGTTGTGGTGCAGCGCGTACAGGTGCGGGCTGTGCTACGGTGTTGGGGTACGGTGCGTACAGGTGCGGGCTGTGCTACGGTGTTGGGGTGCGGCGCGTACAGGTGCGGGATGTGCTACGGTGTTGGGGTGCGGCGCGTACTGGTGCGGGCTGGGCTACGGTGTTGGGGTACGGAGCGGAGGGGGGGTACGGTGCTGACCTACGGGGGTACGGTGCTGACCTGTGCGGGGTGAGGGGGGCTGTACGACTCGTATTCGGGCACAAGTTTACCCGTGTACATGTAGGCTACAGCGTTCGCTCCATACGGGGCCTTTTACATGCGGTTGTGTATTCGGACGGGCGGTACGGATCGTACTAGCGCGCTCGGACTTCTGTTTTACAATTTGCACGTAAAAATGTCCAGCTCCCTATCGGACACTTTTCCCGACGCTATTCGGACGTAAAATTTTATGGCTCCCTCTCGGACCATTTTCCCGACGCAATTTGTATGTATTTTTCACGTACGAATCGTACTTCGCAGTTTGTACGGTACTTGTACGATTCGTACGTAAAAAAATACGGATACGAGTCGGACGGTACATTTTTTTAACGGATCGGAATCGGCACCATAATGTTAAGCTGATGTTGAAGGATGTTCCAGTCTCTTTTTTCAATGTCTATGCACCCACTGGCGGTGATTCTTCCTTTTGGAGCTTGAAAGCCAAGCAGATTACTCTTTGCATAGAAGACAATTTTATTTTAGCAGGAGACTGCAATCAAATTTTGTATCCTTTTATAGACCGGAATTCTAAAGTTTCATTTATCCCCAACAAACCCCATAAATCTTTTATTCATGCCATTAAACAGCATAAACTCTTAGACGCTTGGAGGCTTTGTAACCCAATCACCAGAGAGTACACTTTTTATTCTCCGGTGCACCACTCTCAATCACGCATAGATGACTTTTTTGTATCTCATAGTTTATCTCAAACACTTGTGAATGCAGAAATAGGACCGATAATATTATTGGATCATGCTCCCATTTCAATTGACTTAGATTTTTTCCTAAAGTTAATGCCCCTAAATGTTGGAGATTCAATAACTCTCTTCTTTTGGAGCCAGCTTTTTCCTCCTCATTAATTACCTTTTTTGAAGAATATTTTTCTATTAATCACACGGAATTGTTACTTTTCTCAACCATTTGGGAAGCCTTTAAGGCTGCAGCACGAGATTTTATTATAAGTTATGTGGCTAAAAAACGTAACATTGCTCGCAAACGTACCGGGTCCCTACTTCAAGACATTAAGAGACTGGAGAATTCTTTTTATACATCTAATTCAAAAGATGTTCTCAATGCCCTTATAAAAACAAAATTACAGTTCAATAAGGAATCAACCGACAATGCTTCATTATATCTATTGAAATCTAGTGCAAAATTTTATGGGGGGAAAAATAAAGCTGGTAAGGTCTTAGCCAATTATTTAAAAACAAAACAAAACAAACTGAACATTGATTCTATTTTTGATGATCATTCTGTCTTAAAATTCAAAGAAACAGAAATTCTGAATGAATTTGCACTGTTTTACAAATCATTATACTCTTCTGAAATGAAGCCTACAAATCAAATGCTCTCACAATTCTTTTCAACTTTACATAAGACTCAGCAGAACTTTCCTGATTTATCCACCTTAGAAACGGAGATAACGCAACAAGAACGTTTAGATGCACTTCAACACCTCAAAAAAGATAAGGCACCTGGACCAGATGGTTTTACAGTCGAATTTCATCTCCATTTCTCTAAATTATTAATGCCTAAATTACACTTTTTAATTGACTCCTTTTTCTCGGTGGGAAAATCCAAGGGTTCCTTTACGGATGCCCATATCTGTCTAATACCCAAAGAGGGCAAGGATCCGAAATACTGTTAAAACTACAGACCCATATCACTTGTCAATATAGATTACAAGATTTTTTCCAAAGCACTAGCCTTATGTTTAGACCCTATTTTACCAAACATATTGGGCAAGGAACAATCCGGTTTTGTGAAAGGGCGAGTAATCACCGATAATACAAGACTTTTTTAAAATATTTTATCTAAAGCCCCATATTTAAAACACCCTCTTGCAGCAATAGCGCTGGACGCAGAGAAAGCATTTGATAGAGTTGAATGGCAATATCTATTCTATACTCTCAAATGGTTTGGATTTGGCCCTAAATTTACGTCCCTAATCTCCCTTTTATATTCTAATCCACGCGCTGCTGTCTGTGCTGATGGCCTAATTTCATCATTTTTTGATCTTGGTAGAGGAGTGCGTCAGGGTTGCCCCTTATCGGCCTTCCTTTTTAATTTGGCCCTTGAACCTTTCCTTTCAAAAATCTGTCAAAATATACAAATACACGGATTTGAAACTCCCACAACCAGCGTCAAACTTGCAGCGTTTGCTGATGATATTTTGCTTTTTATTTCAAATCCCAGTGAATCAATTCCTGCCTTTCTAAAGGAGGTCCACTCCTTTTCACTGATTTCAGGTTATAAACTAAATAGCGACAAATGTGAAATCTTACCTCTCACTAAATACACCTTTAAAGCTGATTTTGCTTTAGCAAATTTCACTAGTAAATCCTCTCATATCAAATATTTAGGTTTAAATTTCATGTCTACAATTAAAGTCACAGTAGCTTTGTGCATGAATACTTGCATTCAAAAAATGTCGGAGCTTACTACCAAATGGCATCCCCTTTATCTATCCTGGTGGGGTCGTTTGGATACTATAAAATTATGCTTTCTCCTATAATTTTATATACCATTTCCAACATTCCGGTTCCCATTTCTACCAAACTATTTAAATCTATCACTTCAATATTATCTTCCTTTTTATGGAATGATAAAAAGCCCTGCATGTCTATTTCTAAGTTAATGCGACCCAAAACTGAAGGAGGAGTTAATTTCCCCAATTTTCCAGCTTAGCAAAAAGCGTTTTTGTTGCGACAGGCTTCCTACTGGCTGCTTGATTCTACGGAAGAGTATCCCTTATGGATCTCAGTTGAGAATTCGTTTTTGTTCCCTTTCTCATTTCATGAATATCTTTCCTTTTCTCGCAAACCCCAAACATTATCTACTGCTCTTTTTTAAATTCACCTCTAAACTCCTTAGCCCTATATAGCCTTTATTTCTTGACACTCTCGAATCTTTCTTAGCTTCAACTATATGGCACAATAAAACTGTATTGATACATAATAAGCCCTTTTATTGGAAAACGTGGAGGCAAAGGGGTTTAATATGGATTCACCAATTATTCTCAAATAATGAATTTGTTTCTTTTTCTTCACTTCGACAGTTATATAGTTTGCCCGCCTCTTTCATTTCTAAGTATTATATTCTACGCAACACTGTGCTTAACATATATACTCAGCTTAGTTGCAAGCCCCACAAATCTCCTATTAATGACTTGTATGCAGATTTGTCCTCTCTTTTACATACTAAACCTACTGCATCATAAATGTACGCTTACTTTCATTCCACTGGTACAACGCGACAAAAATCTAGTATTGAAACGGTCTGGGAGAAAGTCTTTGATGTAGTTTGGTCTTTATCAATGTGGAACAATATCTGGACTAAATTACGTAAAACCTCAAGAACAGCTAGCCTAACACAAACATTATTTTACATTTATAACAGGCTTTTGCTATCTCCACATACGTTAAACAAAAGATTCCCCAATTTACCGAATACTTGCTGGTCTTGCACATCTCCTGATGATGATTTGTTTCACATGCTTTTTTCGTGTTCACCTGTATATCAGTTCTGGAAACTTGTATGGTCTCAAATTAATATAATTTTTGGTACCAGTATCCAATTCTGTGCAAAAGAAATTTTTGGGGAAAGCCTCTCGCCTTCTTGGGATAATTGTGAACTAAATATCAAAATTATCAATTTACTAATAGCAGCTGCCTTTCAGCAAATAACAAGAAATTGGACAGACTTCAGTAAGATTTCTTATAAAGCCTGGTGGTATGATGTATGCCACCATCATAGATTGGACACCTTTTCCACCTTTCCCCTCCACTTGGCTATGAAGAGAACTCAGTTATGGTTACCTGTTACAACATTCTTTGATAACTGTGCAAGGCAGAACTCTTTGCCTAAACCATCTCAGCAGGAAGTACTTAAACCCTCATAATGTTCTTTAGATATTCCCTCATCTCATATATTAATATGTATTGTATTATTTCGGTATTTTCTTCAACATGTTTTTAGCTCTTATTCTTATATTTATGCTGGAATACATATATGATGTACTGTTTCTTGATTGATCACATGTTTGTACGATGACACCTCTTTACTTTCAATAAAATTCTCTTTTGAACTTAAATACTCGATATTAGTGTCGTTCGATATTTAAAAATCGATATTTTGACTGCTCACCGTTACTGTCTTAGAGGATGATAGTCTGTGGTGGGCCATTTCTTATCAGTGTTCCCAAAACTGATCTGTGGACATATACTGGAAGTGATTAGTGCCTGTATGATGGCTTTTCAGGATGCCTTTGGAAGGCAGGCAAAAATTTTGAGTAGTATTCTTAGAATTGCAGAACAACTTGGAGTGACTTGGTTGATTTGACTAGTCATACACATATTATGATCAAAAGGGAACTCTAAGTTCTTGACCAATTTAGCTGAGGAAGGGGCTGGGCCTAGTGTGTTTGTCCATCAGAGAGAGGACCAAAAGCCAGCGCTTTACTACTAAGATATGTACCTGAAGGGTGCATAAAATCAATAATAATTTGTGAGATACCAACAGCCTCTAGACATTCCACAAGAGCGTGGGAATCAGCATTGCCTGTATTGTGTAGGTGTAAATGTAGATGTCCAATGATTGAGAAACTGGCTGCTTTCAAAATGAAAGGGACTGAGATACTAGCTAGCCTAGCACTGAAACCACTTGGGGGGGGGGGGGGGGCGGGGCAGTAAATAAGGCTTCCAAAATATGACATGAGGTTCATTTTAATGTTGAAAACCATATATTCAATCCACTAATATGAGACCAGGGCAATAGTATCACATTGAAAGGAAGACCAGTAAATGATGGCTAAACCGCTTTCAATGCAGCCTGGTCTATCAAGCTAGACAGTAACCTTCCAGGATAGCGGAAACTACATCTGTGTTGCAGGATGACCCCAGCCATGTGTCTGACAGGAAAAGAATATTGGGATTATGAGAGTGCACAGAGTCCCAGATATGACGCTGATTCTTAGGGAGGGAATATACATTTATATAAACACAGTTAGCAAAGTTCAATTGTAGGCCAATGTATGGTGGGGCGAAGGGGAGAGTAGGTGCACTAAAATGAGCATTCAGAGATGAGAAACTGCACCTATGAAAAGAAACCTTCTAAAGAGATACGGGTAAGTGTGCAACCCAATTGAGTCTTACCTCAATTGTGGAAATTTTGGAGGGAGCTGTAAGTGTAGACAAGTCTGTAGTTTGTTTCGGAGGTGGGAAAAGCAGCATTTCTGGTACATGGTACTGTCCTGGTGTGATGGGATCACTGACAGAATATCAGAAACACAAGTATCGTGCAGACAGAATATTGTATCAAAAAATATCGAGAACCAAAATATGAAGAAGGTAAGTGCAAATAGGTAAGTATTGATTTACTATTCTTAACTCCACATCTACGTAACTTGAAGATATATATATCATCAAGGTACACATATTTGGAGTTATATATATTCAAACTTTGCGTACCTCTAGAAACTTACCTTCACAATATTTTATCCTCGATATTCTTGATACAATATTTTGTGAACACGATAATTTTTCTTCGATATTTTGTCTGCACACTAGTGCAGGGGCACAGATGGGCTTGCTTTTGGTGCGCCTTTGAAACACCACTGGTATGTCCACTGTACGGCAGCACAGAAGCATCCATTAAGTCAATAAACACAAGGAGAGGGGAGACCCAGTTATTTGTGACAGTGTCTGTTTGCCTGTATCCGAGATATGTGAGCGTAATGCACCCAGGTAAATCGGTGTTTGCTTCACAGTAAACTTTCTCTGAGATGGTGTGAAAAATGAAACTATTTATATATATATAAATGTACATATATATATATATATATATATATATATCAAGTCACGTGGGGTGTTCTGGAAAAACGAGCAGCACTCGAGACACGGACCTCTTGTTCCCCAGCAAGGCATTTAATGGTATTGGCAGAACAGCAAACCAGTTCATTCAAAGGCAGCTGACCGCCACCTGACGCGTTTCAAGTCAATCTCTTCCTCAGAGGCGGTTCCGGTCAGAAGGCACAAGGCGGGCTGCAAACTCCTAATTAGCAATATCGTATGTCCTGATTGGACGGCTCTTAATGAGGCAATACGTGGCATTATGGGAGTTGCAGTCCCAACATTCCTTGTCACTTGAAATATCTGCCAAATCTCAAGCTCTGGATGAGCCCCAGCCAGCGTATCTGCCATTAATCCATAGTCCGTGCTCCACAAGCAACCCCCGCTGTAGATTGACTTGAAACGCGTCAGGTGGCGGTCAGCTGCCTTTGAATGAACTGGTTTGCTGTTCTGCCAATACCATTAAATGCCTTGCTGGGGAACAAGAGGTCCGTGTCTCGAGTGCTGCTCGTTTTTCCAGAACACCCCACGTGACTTGATGTATGAGCGGTTGTTCTGCCGCTGAGCTGGCACCACCCCAGGTGAAGGGGGCCACAGATCTTCGTTACAGCGGGGGTTGCTTGTGGAGCACGGACTATGGATTAATGGCAGATACGCTGGCTGGGGCTCATCCAGAGCTTGAGATTTGGCAGATATTTCAAGTGACAAGGAATGTTGGGACTGCAACTCCCATAATGCCACGTATTGCCTCATTAAGAGCCGTCCAATCAGGACATACGATATTGCTAATTAGGAGTTTGCAGCCCGCCTTGTGCCTTCTGACCGGAACCGCCTCTGAGGAAGAGATTGACTTGAAACGCGTCAGGTGGCGGTCAGCTGCCTTTGAATGAACTGGTTTGCTGTTCTGCCAATACCATTAAATGCCTTGCTGGGGAACAAGAGGTCCGTGTCTCGAGTGCTGCTCGTTTTTCCAGAACACCCCACGTGACTTGATGTATGAGCGGTTGTTCTGCCGCTGAGCTGGCACCACCCCAGGTGAAGGGGGCCACAGATCTTCGTTACAGCGGGGGTTGCTTGTGGAGCACGGACTATGGATTAATGGCAGATACGCTGGCTGGGGCTCATCCAGAGCTTGAGATTTGGCAGATATTTCAAGTGACAAGGAATGTTGGGACTGCAACTCCCATAATGCCACGTATTGCCTCATTAAGAGCCGTCCAATCAGGACATACGATATTGCTAATTAGGAGTTTGCAGCCCGCCTTGTGCCTTCTGACCGGAACCGCCTCTGAGGAAGAGATTGACTTGAAACGCGTCAGGTGGCGGTCAGCTGCCTTTGAATGAACTGGTTTGCTGTTCTGCCAATACCATTAAATGCCTTGCTGGGGAACAAGAGGTCCGTGTCTCGAGTGCTGCTCGTTTTTCCAGAACACCCCACGTGACTTGATATATATATATATATAGGGTCCTCACTCACAGGTACCACCTGTGACATGCTTCATCATTGGACCCTAACCCAGACACTGAACGTGAATGGGTGGGCTCAACACGTTTGTAAGTGGAGCTCTCTGAGTGGTAGCAGTGAGTGAAGGCAGGGTTGTGTGAGTGTGTTAAAATAGTCTTTAAATCCTTTGTAACAAATGAATTATTCTGGGATCTCGGGCTAGGTGAAAATAGATCAATGTGATGCTTTTAGGAATTAATGTTCCCAGGCATCCGATAGGTCGACATGTTTCAGCCTTTATATAGCCTATGAAGGGTCAGTAGGCTTTGCACAGGACCTCGTTTTTACCCTGCTTTTTGCGATTTCTAATTTTCTGTTCAATTAAATAGTAAATAATATGCATGTAACCATATAGACCATATTTATAGGATGATTTCCTTGTATGGTTGTAAAGTTCTTGTTTTTGTTTATTGTGCTCAAGGATGCGGTGCATCCGAAACGCGTTGATTTCCTCACATGCCACAATAAAGATGAATTGATATCTTCAACTGCCGGGAGTGCTTATATATATATATATTGTTTTAATTTCGGGACATTGAAGGCGCATCCACTTGGAGTCACGGCACCGCACTACATCACCCAGAAGCCCCTGATGGCCGCGCCCACTGAGGCAGGTGTTGGTAATAACTTGTGTGCGATCAGCAGCGCTTCCTTATACCCGTTTCAAATGCCACTGAAGAAAGGAGCACATCCTGAAACGCGTCTGGCGAAATGGAATGGTGTTTTTTGTTCCATGAACTGGGTCCTGCTGGCAGGGTGCCAAATTTGAAATAAAGAAAAATGAGCAGCATTATTCTCTGAGAGGCTTCATTTATGGGTTCCTGTTCGATGGATTTGTATGGCCTACCCGGTCTTTAAGTGAAGCTCACCGCCTGTTTTGCGGGTCCGAGACGGCACCACGAAGGTGCTGCCACATTCGGGACAGAGAGCAGCTGGCGCCTTGCAGGGTGGTGTCAGCTGCAACTGCTCTTTTTTGGCATGCATAAAGCGGGGCAGGACCCCTTCAGGACTTTGACACCAAATATTGTTTTAATTTCGGGACATTGAAGGCGCATCCACTTGGAGTCACGGCAGCGCACTACATCACCCAGAAGCCCCTGATGGCCGCGCCCACTGAGGCAGGTGTTGGTAATAACTTGTGTGCGATCAGCAGCGCTTCCTTATACCCGTTTCAAATGCCACTGAAGAAAGGAGCACATCCTGAAACGCGTCTGGCGAAATGGAATGGTGTTTTTTGTTCCATGAACTGGGTTCTGCTGGCAGGGTGCCAAGTTTGAAATAAAGAAAAATGAGCAGCATTATTCTCTGAGAGGCTTCATTTATGGGTTCCTGTTCGATGGATATATATATATATATATATATATATATATATATATATATATATATATATATATATATATATCAGGAGCACTCCACTTGCATCCCTGTTGCCACCAGTTTAGGTGTATATATATAAATAGTTTCATTTTTCACACCATCTCAGAGAAAGTTTACTGTCTGAGAAATTGGCAAGCAAGCACCGACTTACCTAGGTGCATTATGACCACTTGTCTCGGATACAGGCAAGACAGACACTGTCGCGAATAACTGGGTCTCCCCTCTCCTTGTGTTTATTGCTTAGTAAAATAGGGAAGCTGAGAGTATACCCTTCCCATATACTTCTCACTCCTCTGCGGTGTATAAAGCATCCATTAAGTCACCTGTCCTCTGGGAGAGGGGTGTGTCCAGGTGCTACTATAATGCTGACTGAAAGTGCTGAAAGCAGGAAGTGCGTAATTTGTAAATGATAATGGCACCTATTAGCACTTGTATCACCTGGCAGGCTCCCTGGTATTTTTACTAGGAAAATAAAGTAAAACTCAAATAAAAGTGAAGAATGTTAAAAACCATAAACATAAACAAAGAACAGCAGATGTCCCAGTGAGGTACATTGCGGTAGACCGGAGGTTGGAGCACGGCACCACACCATAAGAATACAAGGAAAGAATCGAACATCAACTCTTATAGAATGATCCTCCAGTTTATAGACTCTCACCACACTGACCACATGGCATGTGTGCACATTGGTCTGTTTTTATTGGTCTGTATGTCTGGGTAGTATTGGAGTCGGTATTTACTGCATGTTGGTATAATGTGCTTAGATGCCTTTATGTTTGTTGCTTTGTATGCATGGATCTGTATGTCTGTGTGCATGGTTACATATATATGTCTGGTTTTGTTTGTGTGTAGGTGCCTGCATTAACTGGTGCCTGTAGGTATCCTGGTCTGCATGCTCTTCTATGGGCTCTGTATGTTTATAAATACCCATATGCTGTGTTTTTCTATGTACATACCCTATACAAGCCGGGCATCTTGGCTTTGTTACACTTCTTACGCTGTGGAAATGGAACAGGTGCAATTCGTGTATTTCTCTTGACTCAGCTTTAATACACACATAAAAATCAGAAGTGCAGGGCGTGGCCAAGCAGGGACTGGGAATGGCCGCGTAGTATGTGAGCTCCGTTGTCCGCCCAGCCCTTAACTATCCTGTGCACAGATCCATGGCACCCTGACGCGCTCCTGTGTATCGGACCGCTGGCAGTGCCCGTCCAGCCTAGCCCGGCGTGTGGACGATTGACGACAAGGAAGCGGGCGCCTCTCCCAGATCGCGGCCTACTCGCGGCTTGGCAGCCGGGGCCTGTGGTGGTGGCTACGGCCGCCGAGGAGATCCGGGCCGCTCCTCCCCCTTCAGCGCCGATGCCGCGGCCCGTGCCGCGGCTGTGACCCCCGCCCCTGCTGGTGCAGCCTGAAGGACTCTGCCCACTCCAGACGGAATGGTGACGCTGGTGGCCCTGCTGAGTGACATCCAGAGCCTGTGAGTAACCCCCGCTGAGTCCTGACTTGAGTGCGCCGGCCGCGGGACTTAAAAATGGCGGCGGCGCGGCTCTAACGACGAGACTTCCAGCTTGGTGCCTGCATTGAGGGCAGCCTTCAACGGCGACCCACAGAGGGACCCGCCTCTTCAATAGCAGATGCTGCATCTGGTTCCGAGCGGTCGGTGGGGCTGCCGGGACCCTGCTTGGGCGCGGACCTAGATGCATGGTACAAGGGGGGATCCTGGACATACAGTGATACTGCAGGTGCGGTATTGCGACACAGCGCGTCTGAGCCGAGACGCACCAACTGGTGGCGCGCCCCTGGTGCTGTCGGCCCGATCTGGGGACATTGACTTCCTCGCTCCTCTCACATTGTGGCTGTGGGACATACCAGGTGTTGGGGCGCACTGCACTGGACAGCCGAGGGCGGCGGCAGGTGCCTTAAGATACCACCGTGGACTGCAACTGGACGGAGCGGCATCGCGGGGCCCTGGCATGGTGTGGAACTACCAGTAACTGCTCACTGTGAGGAAACAACGGTCTCACCGTGATGTTTGCTTCATCACACCCCCCTTCACCAACTCCAGCACGAACCGAGGGGCACCTAGTGGAGGCCACAAGTGTGATTCAGCATCGTCCCGGGGGGTGACTCCCAACTCTCCTTGCCCGCGGCTGGCGGGCTCGGGACTTGCGGGGCCCCTCTTCTGGCCCCCGTGCCATCTTCCCTACTGGTTCGAGTAGATGTAGCCCAGGGTGCGGTGCCCATTCCACGTGCCCGGCGAGGCTCATCCCTTGGGACTGTGGAGTACCATTTGACCTGTGAACTGTTCGAGCTGTCTGGCAATTGCGGAGTGGAACTTCAAATACGTAGACCGCTGGTGCGAAGCCACCGGTATTGATCCTGATACACCGGTCGGGAAACTGCGGGCGTCGCTTCGCCTGTCCGCCCCCTCCATTTCTCGCCTGGCGACGGCTCAGATTTGGCGCCATGACGGACCGTGTCAAGGGATCCGGCGCCAGGGCAGCGAAGCTGGTCTAATCAAACAAACTGGACAGATACACGATATCTAAGGACCTGCATCGGGGACACCAACCTGAAGAGGGCAAGCGGGGAGGACCTGGATCTGGAGAACAGGAACTCTCCCTTAAAGATGTCATGGAGGCAATATCGGGGGTCAGGACCTCTTTGGACTCAGTGGCTATTGACGTCAACCTTATCAGGGCCGACATGGGAAAACTTAATGAAAAGGTGAAGCAGGTGGAGATCACGACTGCCGGCCTGGTGAGTGACGTGGCGCTGCTGCAAAGGGAGGTCCATGATCTGCGTGATTCCCGGAGCCTCACGGACCTCGATGACTACGAAGGCCGTCTTCGCCGCAACAATCTCCGCATCATAGGAGTTCCGGAGAAATCAGAGGGGCAGACTCCTGACCTGTTTCTCGAGGACCTTATCCTCAATCACCTGCGACCCAAGGGACTCAGTAAATTTTTTGTGATCAAGTGGGCCCACACGGTCCCGGGCGGCCGACCCAAGCCGGGCGCTCCGCCGCGGCCTATGTTGGCCCGGGTCCTGAACTATCGAGACCGAGATGTGATCCTCCAAAATTCCAGGGCCGGCACCCCCCTCCGATATGAAAATGCTGCTATCTCCTTCTTCCCGGACTTCACGCAAAGGGTACAGAAACAGCGGAGACTATTTTTGTCTGTTAAGCGCGTTCTGAGAGAGAAAGTAAAGTACTCGATGCTGTTCCCGGCCCGCCTCCGGGTTGAGGCGGAAGGGAGAGCTTGGTTTTTTGATCGGCCTGAGGACGTAGATGACTGGATTGAATACCGTGATACTAAAAGCCCTGCGGTGGGGGGAGCCGGAGGTCCTGATGACAACGGACTGACCTGAAGAGGAGCCTCGGCGAGGACAGGTTTTTTGCGGTTTGGGGGGGGTGGTGGGGGGGGATGGGCGGGGGGAGATCCATGGTGCCTCACCTAAACGGGACTACTGATTCATTAATGGACATATGTCACTTGTTTAATGGAGGTGCGGTAGTGATGTAGCTTAGGGCATGGACACGGAGCTCCCTGCTTTTCCCCTTGGGTCGTTTTTTCCTTCTTTCTTTGATATTTTTAGGGCGACAAGCACTCTGCAAGTTGTTTATGGGCAGTTTTGAGCCCAGAGGGCAGGGCAGCGGGGTGGGGGGTTGTTGGGTAAGGGCCTTATTTTTTGCCTACCTGATTTTGGGGTTTTTTGTTAGTTGTTCTCGACGTTATGATGATGATGCAGTTTCTATTTTCGGAGGGTATCACTGCTACAATCCGCACACGTACCAATGGGGATACAGCGTAATAAGGAAGTTAGAATTTTAAGTTGGAATGTGAACGGGTTGGGGGACAAAATCAAACGTAGTATAGTATTGCAACAGGTTTGGAGGCTGTCACCGGATATTGTCTTACTTCAGGAAACTCACCTCATTGGCCACACTTGTAAAGCTATGCACAGATGGGGCTATTCTATGATCACCCATGCAGGATTTGCGTCTAACTCCAGAGGGGTGGGCATAATGCAAAAGAAATCATTCCCTTTCTCCCCTACTTCCACCTACATGGATGACCGAGGTAGACTGCCTCACAACCCACCTTGAGCAGCATCACGTTCTGGACGAATTCCAATTTGGCTTTCGCCCAGCCCATGGCACAGAAACTGCAGTGCTTACCGCCATGGAAGAGCTTCGAATGCGTGCAGACAGGGGCCAAGCCGTGGCCTTGATCTTATTAGACCTGTCTGCCGCATTCGATACTGTCAACCACGCGACCCTGCTTGAGAGGCTGAGAGAGGCAGGGGTCGATGGTACGGCCCTGCTCTGGTTTCATTCCTATCTCAGTGACAGAAAACAGGCTGTATCCCTCCCCCCTTTTCAATCTATCTTCTCCCCTGTCCCTCACGGTGTTCCCCAGGGCTCCTCTATCAGCCCGATCCTTTTTAATGTTTACTTGAAACCACTGGTCACTTTAATTAAATCCCACAATATGACTACAGTAAATTATGCGGACGATACCCAGCTCCTTTTCTCTTGGGATGGCGAAGATTCCATCTCTTTAGAAGCCTTCCACAACTGCCTAAGAGACACCGCAGGCTGGTTACATCGGAACTCCCTCCAGTTCAACTCCTCGAAAACCGAGGTCCTGTTCTGTCCCGCAAGCCGCATACCCCGCCCTCTGCCTGCCGAGTTTTGGCCCCCGGAAAACTTAAACAACCCGCTACCTGCTACCAGCGTTCGCAATTTGGGCGTCATGCTAAATCACCAACTGAGCATGGAAACGCAGGTTTCAAGAACAGTCGTCACCTGCTCAGCCCTTATGCGCTCACTGCGCAAAATCCTGCCTCTACTACCACCATCAGCCCGAGCATCGATAGTCAGGTGCACGATTCTCAGTCGCCTTGACTATTGTAATGCCCTCCTGCTTGAATCCCCTGCGACACTGTTAGACAGACTCCAACGAGTTCAGTCGGCAGCAGCCAAACTGGCTCTTGGATGGACCAGGAGATCCTCGGCCACCGCTGCCTTGGCCGAGTTGCACTGGCTTCCCTTGAAGCAACGCATTGCCTTCAAAGCCCTTTGCTTGGTCTTCAAGGCATTACACGGAACAGGACCTATACCTCTTCAACGTCTGTTCTCGTGGTACATCCCCACCAGAACACTTAGGTCCGTAACCGCATGCCTTGTGAAAGTACCCAGATGCAAGAAGGCCAGAATTGGGGGAAGATCCTTCAGAGTAGCTGCGGCCAAGCTTTGGAATAGTCTGCCTGCCGATATCCGCCAAATCCCTCACCTCCTACCCTTCAGGAAGCGAATCAAAACATGGCTCTTCCCCCACTCCTCAAACCCCGTCCGCCCCTAGTCACCCTCCGACTAAAATCCCAGGAGTAAGCTACCAGCGCCAGGATACCTGCCAGGTGACAGCCGCGCCCTACAAATGTTTTAAATAAATAAATAAATAAAGATATGTGGGTATCACGGGCACATGGGAGGGGCAAGTTATCACCTTCTTGTCTGTTTATGCACCCCCAGGGTTACAGGCCACCACATTCTACGATCTCAGCGCTGCACTGTTGGCACTGCCGGAAGGGCGCCTTGTGCTCGGGGGAGACTTCAAATCTGTTGTATCAGGTACCCCCCACGCACGCTCCCTCCCACCGTGCAATCTTTCTCTAATTTCTTGGAGGCGATGGGACTAGTAGATGATTGGAGGACATATCACCCTGACAAGGTCCAGCACACTTTCCACTCGGGCGCCCACAATAGTCTTTCGCTGGTAGACTACATCGTTGTCCCTGCCCCGCAGGTGATGGATATACATGAGATACGGCACTTAGCTAGAGGCATTTCCGACCACTCTCCCCTCTGGGTCCACGTTGTCCTAGACAACTCCCCGGTGGGACGCGTTGCCCCAATTAACCCATGGTATCTTAAAAGCCCTAAAATACAGACCGGCTTGATTAAATCCATCGATAACTATTTTCGGGAGAATGAACACACAGTCGAATCCCCACAGACACTGTGGGAAGCCTTCAAAACAGTAGCTCGGGGCGAAGCCCTCTCCTTAATAGCGGGGTCCAAAAAAGACAAGCTGATGGCTGTCTCTGACGTAGAGCAAGAAATCTATCGGCTCGAGAGCGACCTAGACCCTGGTCCCTCACTGGAGACTCTCCATGCCCTATGACTCCGTCAGGAGGAATACCAAGCCCTGGTCACCGACCGGACTAAACTGCTAGGACAAGATAGGCTTGGGCGAGTTTACGACTGGGGAGACAAGGCAGGAAAGCTAATCGCCTGGCTGGACAAAAAGGAGCACGCTAGCTGACTAGTTCCTGAATTGAGAAGCTCTGGAGGATCAGCCATAATGGATCCTCAAGACATAGTCGACCACTTCGCAGCCCATTTCCGTACAGTTTACTGCTCCGCCGCGCCATACACCGAAGCGGACTCCTCTGAACTCTTGCTTGATATTTCTCTGCCGGTATTATTCGACAGCGACCGCACGTTTATGGATAGTGCCCTTATTGCGGATGAGATTGCGACCGCAATTAGAGCACTCCACCCTGGCAAGGCGCTTGGTCCCAATGGCCTCCCGATCGAACTCTACAAGCTCTGCCCGGACAGACTAGCACCACATTTGAAATCTATGTTTGAGACTAGTCTAGAGCAGGGATCGCTTCCCCTTGACCAACGAACCGCAACCATTGTCACGATCCATAAAGAAGGGAAACCTAAAAATGACTGTGCCTCCTATTGGCCTATCTCATTGTTGAATGCTGAGCCCAAAATATTAGCCAAGGTACGCGCCAACAGACTGGTTAAGGTGATAGGGGACCTGGTGCACCCTGACAAATCGGGGTTTATGCCTCGGCGGAACACCGCTCTGAACCTGCGTAGACGACACGGGGTCCTGGGCAGGGCATCGACTTTGCGCGAAGACGCCATAGTGGTCTCCCTGGATGCCACTATGGCCTTCGACACGCTTGAATGGCCTTATCTTTTCGCCGTACTCGCTAAGCTGGGATTTGGACCGGGCTTCTGTCAATGGGTACGACTACTATACAGTTCCCCAATGGCTCAGGTAGTTGTAAATAACAGGAAATCTGAATCCTTTCTACTTAGCCGAGGGACCCGCCAGGGATGCCCCCTCTCTCCTTCACTGTTCGCTTTAGCTCTTGAGCCCCTTGCGGCCTGGATCCGTAGGGACGCAATGATCCGTGGGCTGCGTTGGTGGGCTGACTGGGAGGACCGTATATCCTTGTACGCGGACGATATACTACTATACCTTGCATCCCCCAAAAGATCCCTTATCGCTGTATTTGACATCTTGTCCGTCTTTGGTAGATACTCCGGGTTCGGCATTAACTGGCAGAAATCTCTCCTGTACGTCCTGTGTGGGAAGCCCCCTCCGATACCCCGAGACTGCCCCATACCAATAGTCTCAGAAGGCTTTAAATATTTGGGTATTTTCATCTCGCTGGACAAGACTCTTCGTTTTACCCGAAACCTTGCTCCCCCAATACAAGATATCATAAATTGGAAATCACTCCCTCTCTCCTTTCTGGGCAAGGTGGCCCTTTTCAAAATGATGTCCCTACCCCGCTTCCTCTATGTTCATCAAAATTTGTCGGACCCAGTACCAAACTCGTACTTCAAACAAATAGAGGGGCTCCAACGAGACCTTCTTTGGGATGGAAGGCCTCGTATTGCCTTCCAAAAACTCACCCTCAACTGGTTTGATGGGGGGATTGGATTGCCTGATATCAAGAAATACTACTGGGCCTCACACCTAACGGCAATAAACCACAGCAACTATGGCCCGCCCGACAGCCCGGGGTTTAGCATGGACAGACTGCTCCTCCCATACGGTTCCTTTACCCGGGCCCTTTACTCCAAGCCCAACAGATACCCATTCACTGGCCCCACTAAACATACTGTCCATATCTGGCACGTGGCGACTGCATTGCTGGGTTGGGCCAATAGACTGACCCTATCCACACCCCTGTGGGACTCCCAGAGACTCGGGGACCTGGGCCAGCCGCGGTCGGTAGTAGGAGTAACTGCAGGGCGGTGACGTGGGGAGGGGAGGGGCAGGGTGGGGGGTAGTAAACTATGGATTACGGCGGTTTACAGGTAAATTAATATATAAATTAATAAAACGAATTTAGTTGCGTGCACTGCATCCCCAAATGCGATGCAGTGCACGCAACGAAATTTGTTTTATTAATTTATATGTTAACTTACCTGTAAACCTCCGTAATCCATAGTTTACTACTCCCCACCCTGCCCCTCCCCCTCCCCACGTCACCGCCCTGCAGTTTCTCCTACTACGAACCGCGGCTGACCTGGGCACCTCACAGGGCTTTGATAAATGAGACTTAATTGGCATCTCCCACATCAGAGACCTGTGGGATAAAAACGGCATTAGGTCCTTTGACTCCCTTCAACGACAATATGACATGGCGGAGACAGAGCGTTTCCGTTACCTACAAGTACGCCACGCCTTGCAAACAGCTCTGCCCCGTGACACTTCCCCATCTGACTATTCTCCACTAGAGGACAGACTACTAGATGGTCATCTGTCCGAGAAAGCCATATCCCTAACCTACAGAAAACTCATCAACAATATGGATGATCCATTGTTGGCCCTACAAGAGAAATGGGTTGAAGACGGTATCGAACTGGACGACGAAAACTGGCAGACCGTAGTCTCCTCCCCCAAAACTGTCGCCATCCCAGCGCCCCTCCGTCTTGTGCAACTAAAAATATTGCATAGAGTCTACATCACGGGCCCCCAACTGATACACATGGGTGGTCCAACGGACGGGTTTTGCAGACGGGGATGCACCCAACTAGGCACGTTCATGCACATAATATGGCACTGCGACCCAATACAGACTTACTGGTGCAATATTCACAGCATTATGAGCCAAACACTGGAACTCACTGTAAAGCCAGAGGCCCCCAGATGCCTCCTTAATATCTGGGAACCTACTGACCTTAACTCACACGCTATACAATGGGTCACATTGGGCTGCATGATTGCTAAGAGAAATATTGCTCAACTCTGGGGGGCAACGCATGCTCCAAGGGTCGTGGATTGGGAAAAAGATCTTGACTGGTGTATGCTGCGGGAAAAGACCGTATTTACGGCTAGGGGTTGTCCCTGAAAGTGGTATAGGATCTGGGCTCCCTAGAACGCATACCGTGGCTACATTTGCACCCCCCCAGGCGACCCCGAATGTGATAGTCCCCCCTCACCGTAACTTCCAAGCATCATCCTACTATGTATGTATACCTTGGTTTTGCTGTGTTCCCTGTAACTGCGCTGAGTGGAACTGTACCTTTATGTCGAGTATGTTTAATAAAAAGAATTAAAAAAAAAAAAAATCAGAAGTGCAAAAGCATCCCTAATGCCGAACAAGTCATAACATGAGAAATGAGAAAAATAATAGGAGGAAGTCATCTATCATATTACTCAGAGCTTTTTCTTAGAATCCTGAAACTAAAAAACTAAAGGTATGTCATTGAAAGTGTGTATTTCCGCGGTATCTACAGCATGCAACTTGTTTCTGGAGTAAAACCATCGGCATATATTGCAGCAGAAGGCTTATCGCATGAAATGTATACTCTAGGGGCCTCTGGTGCAGCAGATCTCCTCTTGCCAATGCCAGGAATAGCATTCTGAGAAACAGCAGAGTCTGAGCCAGCCTGACCGTCCCAGGGCGAATGCAAATCAAGAGGTGGCTCCCTCTCTACAGCAGACCTCGTCTGTCAGGGGCTCTACTACACTACACAGCGGCTTGAGTGAACTGGAGGTACTGCCTAGCACCAAGGATCCCTGTCATGGAAAAGTAGACATATCTGCTTTCACACCTGATCCGCGCCCCAGTCATAACAAGGTGACCTCTGTGCGCAAACTTAGGGCCTTGTCGGACTTTTTTTTTCGGTCTGAGTTCCTTAAAGTATGTGTAGTGGAAGTGAATTGGGGAGGGGAGGGGAAGGGTCAGTTTATGGTTATACTTTACTGAATTAATATTGAATATTAACAAATGTTATTGTCGGTTCTCGTGGTTTTAATTGTCGTCATAATTGTGACATAATATTTAAATATTGTAATATTTGTGTATGATAGACAACCCCGAGTGCTAACAAAGAGGTTGCAGGAATTCACTTATCTCATTACTAAAGATGTGATTCCTGCATTCATGTGTCAGTGCCCTGCACTTCAAAACATGGAAGTCCAGCAGAGAAGTGCTGCCACTGTCCCTTTAAAGGTCTTGCAGTGCTGCTAAAAAGAGCTTGCACTCTTCATCATAGTCCAGATTACTAATGCTTTGTGCTGGGTTTGTGTCACAAAAGTGTCGCAAATCTGGTGCAAAGAGCTGAGGTGAGATTTACTATCCAACGCAAACCAGGATTTGGAATGGAAGTTCCCCAAAGAAACGCTATGCTGCCCTATGCACAACTTTACGCTACTTTGTGTCAAGGGGACAATACAGGGGTGGTATCTGGGTGTTCTCATTCAACCACTCATGGGTTTTGGCACAAATCCCTATCTATCAACACTCGTACACAGGGATTTGCACCACAACTTTACACTTCCTTGGGACAGAAATAACAAGAAGAAATGTTTTTATTTCTCCTTTACTTTCCAATTTTGCATGTGTGTTGCATTGTGGAGCATGCAAACAAAGTAGGAAATGTCTTAAAGGATAGTTTTTGTACTGGAAAGGTCCTCTTCAAACCTTCAGAAACAAAACAAATGAAACAGAGAACGTACACACTTTGCACTATGGCTCAAGGTTGTGTGTGACAAAAGAGCACCAGCACAGGGGGAGAGAAAAATGCATCATATGTTAGTAGATATGGTACAACTTTTTCTCTCTCCGTTTGACGCAAAACAGCGCGGCAGCTTGCTTTGCTGCGCTGTCTTGTGTCACATATTAGTGAAGATTGGCTTAAGTGTGTAGACCAGCAATGCTGGGAAGCGCTAGTCTAGCATCCTTGCTAAAAGGGTTGGTGCTGTCTCCAACAACTACCGCAGCTGTGTGAAGAAAGTGGCGTAAACCTTTTCACAAGTGTCACAGCTCTGATAAGAAGTGCTGACACTCTCTGTTAGTAGTAAGGTACTGCTCCTGAGACGTGCTTCGACTTTGCATCACTGACAGAGCTGCCCTGTTGAGAAGCGTGTTAAAGTCTGAGCAAACATTTGAGTTGTGCAACTCCTGCTGTTGTGTCAGTACCGGTTCCTGCAGTAAATTTCACCTGGACAAGAAGGCAGCATGCATACTTCCTGCCACCAGGCCACAATGGCCCCGCCCCTTTTCATCCTGAAGTCAGTTATTTTTTTCGATTTCCTTTAGCATTGTTCTAAAAGCATTGCTGAAAAAATATCTCGATTAAAAAGATGTTTTAGATTACGAAATCGCACACCAGCGCGAAGAATGGGCTTCATTCACCTCTTGATTGCCTATGGTAATTGTTTGCCATTACCAGGGTAAATGCGTCCCGCTCCATCATCATTTAGCGCCCCAGTGTAGAAGTGACATTTACTAATAGCTTCTCGGTTTGCTTGGTATTTGTAAGTGCAGATTTATGGCATGCAGATTACCCCTTTCAGCGTAAAGTAGCGACAGCCCACTGGAGAGGGCCGCGCGCGACGGGGCTGAATGCCAAGGTCCTTGGCGAGGCACGCTAGCTATTCAAGAATGCAAGGCCCGTGAGTGGGCGGATATGAGGCACGTCACGTGACACAGTCACTGAGCTGTCTGCACGAGGAGCTCAAATGGATAACGGCAGAACAGGAGCCCCAGATACTTCCTTCATCCAGAATACTTCCTCGATCCATTCATTTGGATATGATGTGTGAGAGTAGTAACTATTTCTGTAGTTTACACAGAATAGCGGGAGCGCCCTCAATTGAATCCACTCTCATGGGAGAGTCAGCCGAAACAGAATACATGAAACGTCCACAATGGACTGATGTACAAAATGTAGTTAAAGCGAGTTTTCCTCTGGAATGATCTCGGTTGATTGTTTTGTTTTGTTGCTAACTCTTGCAGATAACGGCGCCGGCGAATTCCAGTCAAGGAAAAATTAAACGAATAAGCGTATATATTGCCTATGTAACCTCTGGTTGTGCCCTGTGCGACATTAATTTTTGGCGCCCCCACACCCTATGACCGCCTACTCCGATTCCCTCACTATCAACCGCCAAAAGTATGTGCCGCTCATCTCTCCAATCATGTTATTGCTAATCACAGCGCCCCCCACCTCCTGAGGCCAGTACCCCTTCCACAGGGCAGCCCCCAGTGCGGCTGCACTGGTAACTCTGCCCTAAAGCCGACCCTGCCTATAACTCCTGTTCTAAAAAGAAACCAATGCATTTTATAGTGTAAGTTAAGTGGTTATTCATGAAATCAGCTACTGGTGAACTCAGTACATCCAATTAAGCACAGCACAATAGTAATTTCCTCCCTTTTGTATCAAAGCATTTCCTCATGGGCATAGAATGCGTCTATTACTATTGATAATGGCATTACCCCTAGTCCTACTCCCTCGCCTTCCTTCATCACAAGTGAGGCACCGCCTCCCTCTAGACCCACCCCTAGCCCATAAAAACTCTGCCCGCCCCCACCTCTACCTGTAGTAAACAAGCCGAACTAGCACTCAGATGTACCACACCGGGAGGGAGGGAAGGTACTTGAAGGAAGGCGAGGGAGTAGGACTAGGAGTAATGCAATCATCAATAGTAATGGACGCATTACCTCCCGCCCCTCCCTCGCCTTCCTTCATCACAAGTGAGGACATAGCGAGCAGAAGAAAACAGAGACAGACAACTGGGTGATAAAGAACACCAAAAATCAACAACGTGCCCCAAACCCAGCAGAACAACATCCCTGGTCCATCAGAGAGGACAAGACCCTGCGGCCCAGAACAGTATCCAAACGTTCCAGACTAACAATCCGATAGCGACGGGCAAACAAAGAGGGAGAAGACCAGGCCACTGCCCTACAGACCGCCACCACAAAGGTACCCTGCAACTCAGCAACCATAGCCGTCATACTGCAAGTAGAACGCCCCGAACCCCAAAAGGAGGATCCACCCCACGAAGCGGGAAAGCCAACAAGACCGGGGACCAAACCCAATGACCCAGCGTAGCAGTGGAAGGCTCAACACCCTCTGTAGCAGGACCAAAGCTAACAAACAAAGCGTCCCCCTTCCGGAAGGACTCCACAACCCGCGGGCACCAAATTAAAGCAAGCCGCACATCCAGACAGTGCAAACAAGACTCCTCAGCCGAGGAAAAAGCAGGAAAGAATCCAGGCAAAACACCAACTGACTGAGATGAAACGCCGAATAGACCTCAGGGACAAAAGACGGTACCGTCACCAAAACTACCCAAACCGAAAAGATCTAGCAGAAAGGATATGTACAAGACAAAGCCCCCAACACACCCAAGCGGAGCGCTGAGGTGACAGCCACCAAAAAGCAAGTCCCAAGAGGCAAGAGTCTCAACTCGAGACCCCCAAGGGGCCGAAAGGGAGGACCGGACAGGACATCCAACACCAGCAGCAAATTCCATGAAGGAAAGGACCTGACAGGGCGAGGAAACAAATTCAACAGACCGTGAAAAAACAAAACATCAGACCCCCGTCATCCCTCAAATCACGCCAGGAGCCCCGAAAGACCTTAAGAGCTGCCCGCTGCATCCGCAGAGAAGCCACCGACAACACCAGAAGAGCCCAATCCTGAAGGAACTGCAGCACCAAAAAGAGGTCAGCAACTGTGGGATCCAATTCGATAGCAGCACACCAAACCGCAAAGGCCCGTCAATATCCAGCAGATGACAGCAGAGCGGAGGACCTACGGGTAGTCCGTAAAGCATACACCAAACGGACAGGAACCCCCAACACAGCCAAGCCCTGCCGCACAGCTGCCAGGCCGACAGGTGTAACCCCTGCACGGAGCACAGGGGAAGGGCCGGAAAGACAAAAGGGGACAGAACCACCGGAAGGACCCACTCCCGACCGCAATACAACCCGGTCAGGAGAGACCCGGAGCAGCGGAAAGGGAGGGAAGGCACACAGAAGATCTGAGGCCAAGGAGAGGCCAGTCCGTCAACCCCCAGAGCCCCAGGAAACGCCGGTCCAGAGAACAAAACAGGACCACCGTGGCACTGACCGGGACCGCAAACAGGTCCATCACCACAGGGAGGCCCCAATGACCCACCAATCGGTCCAACAAACTGGGAAGGAGGGAGAAAGTCCATGACAGCAGAATGCCCCTGCCCAACTGAGCCGCCCGCACATCGTCCAACCCCCGAACGGAGAGAGCAGACAGACCCAGACCGGAGCCCACCGGAAGACGTCACTGGCAATCAAGGTCAAGGACCTGGACAAGGTCCCACCCTGACGGTAGACACAGGACTTCGCCACCAGAATGTCAGCATGAACCAACACTCAAAGGCCCCGCCAAATGCGATGCAGCACGTGCAACAAAATTCATTTGATTTATTTATATGTTTACTTACATCTAATCGGCCGTAATCCATAGTTTACTAGCCCCCACCCTGGCACTCCCCGCCCCACGTCAGCACCCGGCAGCACTCCCACCACGGGCCACTACTGGTAGGAAGTAGATCCAGGAGAGGAGTCCGGACCTCCGTGAAGACCTTGGCAGAGGACTAGAGGCCGAAGGGAAGAATGCATAATGGAAAACGGGCGCCACCCACTGCGAGCCTCAGAAACACTGAGAAGAGGCGGTAACAGGGACGCAGAGAGAGGCGACCCCGAAAACCAAGGAGGAAAAAAAACTTGCCCAGCCGAACCCAATGAAGAACCGTCGGAAGGGTCAACACACGGAAGGGAACAGCCCGAACCCAGGAGTCGACCCAACGGAGCCAACGGAGACACTGTCAGAACTGGGAACAGAAAGGAATAGGTCCCGGTGCCGACGCACGCAACCGGAATCCGACAGATGGCCCGATCGGCAAGCAAACAGGACACCCAAACCAGCAGAGCCATGGCCTGGAGAGAGGCACAGGAGCCAAACGAACCCCAGCATCCGAAGGAACCAGTCAAAAGATGATCACCGAACCACGAGCAACACAGCGCAGGAACCAGCAACCCAAAACGGCCCAGCGCCAACCCGGAAGAAAAAACTGGAGCCGGCCACCCACCGGCAGGGATCAACCAGACAGCAGTAGCAGGGATCCGACAGGGCAGAGCCCATTGGCGTGGGGGCAGCGTGCATGGGAAAAAAACTGGGCCAAAACCGCTCCCACTGGAAAGATGGACGAGACACCCACCTCAGTGGATGACTGAGAGGCCCCAGACCAAGGCTCACAAGACGAAGACGAATGCCCATCACAAGGCAAGGCACGCATAGGTTCCAAGGCGGCCAGAAGGACAGAGGATTCCGAGCCACACCAAACAGCCGGCGCAAAGTCCATGAAATCCAGCACCAAGGAGGGCGCAGAATAAGCAGAGAACAGGCCAGTCCCGAGCGCCAAGGCAGCAGCTGCAAACACCTTCCCAAGGACAGAGACCACCTACCTATCCATCGCAGCAGAGGGGTTACAAACCTCAGGCAGAACAGCTGACTCACCAATCAGCGTGGTCAGGATAGAGTCCAACTGTACAATGTTAGGAAAGGGGTCGACCCCCCCCCCCCAACAATCAAGTGTCCAGAGGAAGTGAGGGACCCACAGGCCGTCCATTGCACACCACTCACTTGTGATGAAGGAAGGCGAGGGAGGGACAGGAGGTAGTGGGTAAAAACCTTTAATACATAAGGCCCCTAAGACCAGATGTACAAAACATTTTTGGGGTCGATTCACAGAATCAGGCCATTTCCGACTGCAAAAATGCCTTTTCATGTGTACAAAGAACAAATTGCAATTCGGTACCATGTGACCAAATCGCAATTTGTGTTTAACGATTTGATATTTGGAAGAGACGTGTTTAGTGTGTCCCCTCCAAATACAGAATTACAGTGATATGTATGAATGTTTTGTAACCGAATTATGGTTGCAAAACATTAACATTTTACCAACACTGCAAAGGAGGTGGTAACCATTTGCAAATGGGAAGAGAATGTTCAACACAATATTTTTTAAGAGCAGGCAGTGGTCCCATAGACCACTGCCTACATTTAAAAAATGAAACCGAAAGGTTTAATTTTCTTTTTTTAAGGAAAACGGGCTGCATTTAAAAAAACAAAATTGCTTTATTTAAAAACATTGCAGCCACTGAATACAGCAGGCCACCATCCCTGTGATGAAATTCCTAATGGGGCGCAAACTGTGATATACCTCATTACTATTCATGAAGTAGGTCAATTTGTGATTCACTAGGAATCGCTATTGAAAACTGTACGTTTTTGTACATTAGGGATTGCGATTTCCTAATTGAGATCCGGTAAGTACCGCAATTAGGAAATCACAATCTATACATTTTGTGCATATGGCCAACAGTCCTTTAAGAAGTAGCACATAGAAAATTCAGCAGACATCAGAGGCTCCAATTTAAGTTGTAGCAATGTGTTTTTCTGCCATACTCTCCATCTGCTCATGTTTACGTTTTGTTGTTCGTCATTGATTATTGTACAATTTTTTGTGTTGCATCCTTTTTACAAAAGGGCTGCCAAATTGGGAATCTTTAGCTATTTATAAAGGTAATTGTGAATAATTTATTGTTTGGCAGTTCTTTTGTTATGCCAGCTGTTATTCTGTTTTATGTGGTATTTAAATTATGGAAACAACCGACTCCTAAAGTAAAAATGAGGAAAGGGTGGTTCCCTTTCCCTGTCTTACAGGACTAAAAATATTGGCATGTTTTTGCTTGGTGATGGCTCAGTAACAATGGCAGCAGCATTTTTCCAT
This sequence comes from Triturus cristatus, assembly GCF_964204655.1. NCBI lineage: Eukaryota > Metazoa > Chordata > Amphibia > Caudata > Salamandridae > Triturus > Triturus cristatus. Next base: position 850,496,377 of record NC_140581.1, read on the forward strand.
TTAAGGAGATGCCAGGCTCAGCAATTTGCTGAAGTACAGCAGCCTGGACCACAACTACAACAGGTGGGGAGAAATAGACATATTGTTAGAAGTAGAGTGGCTGTGTTCAATATGAAGACTGTTCACTTTACGAAAGGATAGGTGGTCCATTGTGTACATTCTGGATCAGATCAAGATAACATTTGGAGCCATGATCAAGCACTATATGCTAGTGTCACTAATGGTGAAGCTACTTGCTGCTGTTCCTTTCTGCTCAATTGTCCCAGTATCTTTAATTTCCTATGGGCACAGCAGAGTTGACTGCTGTCAAATCTGGCTTCTACACCTTTGCTTCAGTTCTTAATGTGGTGGGTGTTATGGATTCTACACACATACAAGTTATCCAAGCGAAAGAAATGGGCCAAATGTTTCAGAATAAGATAATGACATACTCTTCTTCAGAATTTATCAGCATCACATTGCTAACCTTATTTTCCTGGATCCTCACATGACTCATACATTTTAAAGTGCAGCAGAATTCCACACATCATGATGATGACCCAGCAGGAGAGCAATTGGTTATCAGGTGACTGCCACCTGCATTTTACCTGTTTGTAAAGTTGCGGCATGAAAATGAGTGTGACAATGAAAATACGAATAAAGTTATGGCTACATTTAAAAAATTGTATGCCCTTCGATCTATTTGCTGTATCTTGTTAGGATTATATATTTTTGTCACCATGTCTTGACAAGGCAGTAGCACTTTGAAATTATTTCCTGTCTTTCCTATTGAGGTGACATAGCCATGGTTGTTGAGTGCTCTACTCCATCCACATACAGATGCAGAGGAGAATTTATTTTTTTTAAATTTCAAAATAATTTTTATTAACTTTTGAAATGAAGAAGATACAGAAAGTAAGGGGTAAATAATTAAAGGGGAACAAATGAATACAAAGTCATTCTGGATGACAATGTCACATGAGGCATGTAACCTGTCTTGTGAGGTGACTCAATGCAGTCACTACATTGTCGTACAGACAATGCAATATATAGTATAATGCAACATACAGTGCAGTTTACACTGTAGTTTATGATGCAATTGTCAATGTAGTTTACAGTCACCACAATGTCGTACTGTTGTAATACAATGCAACATACAATGCAGTTTACAATGTAGTTTACAATATAATTGCTAATGTAGTTTACAGTCACCACACCATCGTACACACAATGCAGTATATAATATAATGCAATATACAATTTAGTTTACAATATAATTGACAATGTAGTTTACAGCCTTGAAGTTTGAAGAGAATTGTTTGGGTTCTTTGCGGACTAACAGGGAGAGCGGGGAGGTTGAGAAGGGCAGTTGAAGGATGTGCAAACTTATGGTGGTTTGTTGGTGGCAAAGTAATTATCCAAGGTTTCCCATATAGGTCTAGATTGTGTCTTCCAGGAGGAATGTTGTAGCGCAATATTGTCTACCCCTCTGATAAGTGATATCCATTTAATCCAGGCTTGAAAGGAAGCCTTTTTTTGTGTTTTTCCAGTTAGAGATAACTATATTAGTCGCTGATATTAGCAAGAGGTCTAATAGGGCGCAACCTGATGGAGCGTTTGAGGTGGGGGATCAAGGAATTCTTTGATGAAGAAAGAAAATTATTTCTTATGCTGGAAATTAAATTGGTTTGCGAGAAATGAGAAGAATTTATCCCAGAAGATGGTCATTAAATTGCAGTGAAGAATAAGGTGAGCAAGGTCACCATTCTTCTCTTTGCAGTTCCAACAGGTAGGGCTTTCTAAGATTTTTAGGGAGTGAAGGCGAAACAGAGTCCAGAAGGCTTTGTGTAGTAGCCAATATTTGGTTTTGAAGAGTACAGGGGAGATTCTTAGTTTCCTTGTCTTGGGTCTTAGTAGTTGGTAAAAGTTGAATAGCTGGTGGCCCAATTTGTTTAGTTTGGAGACAAGTGCTGGGATCTCTGAGGTAGTTCTTAGATTTAGAGATGGCTGTTTTAAGTTTGAGAAAGTTATAAAATTCCGACTGTTTCAGATGGAATTGTGTTTGTATGTTTGTAAAGGATAGCGGTGAAGTTCTAGATCCACATTGTTGAGGGATAAAGATACCCTTATCAATCCATGATGGCCAGTGTAAGGTATTGCCTCCATATTTGATATTTGTGTTATTCCATAGAGATGTTTATCCATGAGGGTAACTTTTTATTTATGCAGAGGAGAATTATAACAGAGCTTATATATTAAAAAAAAGAATGCTATTGAAAGGATTTTTGAATTCAGAAAAGTTGATTTGGTATTTGCATGTGTCAGATAGGGACGTTCAGTATTCAAGAGAAAAGATGTATAACTTTTTCAGGTTGTGTTACATGTTGTACAATGTGGCATCCAGATGCAACTTGCATCTCGTCATGTATGAACCACTGGTTGAAGGCAATGAAGATGGTGATGACAGAGTAGAACTCCAAATGGCGGAAGGTCACAGAGAAGGTGCAGAAGCGTGCACCTTATGTACTAATTTCTATAACTTACTTAAATAAAATATTTGTGTAGTTTGGACTGGCCAAATTTCCCTGTACAAGGGTAACATTCCTTTTGTGTAACAAGGCATTATATGAAAAACTGCATTTGTGGCTTTGTGAAGATCTTTGTATACAGTGATCTCAGCAATGCATATTTTTAATAAACGTATTTGATAAATGTTTGTTTTTAAACAATTTTGTTTATTAATAAGATTAAAAAACAAAATCAAAATTCAAGCCTCACATAAAGAAATTAAACCAATTGTAACAAAGCACTTTTGAATCTCTTTTATGAACATAGGGCCAGATGTAGGTGGCTAAATACCGGTCGGTAACGGCGAAATTCTGTAAATTTCAGCGTTACCGACCGGTATTTAGCCATGTGTAATGTAGGTAAGGAATCGGTAAATAAGGAATCGGTAAATACCGATTCCTTATTGCGCTTGCATTTAAGGAATCGGTAATACCGATTCCCTAAATGCAATGTAGGAAGCACTGAAAACTGTGCACATCAGCCTTACGGAATCGCTATTTAACACCAACTTGAAGTTGGTGGTAAGTAGCGATTTCCTTACAAAAAGCACTTTTTTGCTTTTTTTGAATGTGCCGTGGCACACATCCATGCCCTTAGGGCATGAATGTGTGCCACATGTGCACACATGCACATTTCAGGGCTGCAACAGGGTGTCCTTTAGACACCCTGGCACCCTTGAAATACCTCCCGCTATTAACGATTCAGTAATACCGAAGCCCTAATAGTGAATGTCTTCACATTCATTCCTATGGGCCTCCAAGTCCATAGAAATGAATGGGTAGGTATTCCTTATTACCGGATCTCAATTACCGATTCGGTGATAAGGAATATTAAGGATTCGGTATTTTTTACAGAATCTTTACCTACATAGGAAATACCGATTTCTTAATACCGAATCGGTAAAATTCGGTATTAAGGAATCGGTATTACACATTTACCTACATCTGGCCCATAGTACTTAAGTAGAGCATGCAAAACTTTGAAAGCAAGGTGTGATGATCTAAATTTCACTATTTTATGTTGTTATAGACATCAGAGCAATTGGGTTCAGGTGCATGATGTATACGTTGTTTGAGGAGCTGTTAGAACAGGTATTTGATCTACGGATGTAGTGTTTGTAGATGCTGAGTCCTTGTTACATATATCTTACTTGACACATACAGTAGCAACATTTACAATGCAGTTTTGACTACATGTGATGTTGTGATGTTATAGCGCAGGTCAGTACAATGCAGGTAAACTTCACTCAGGCCACTGTTGGCCTGTTTACAATATGGTACTTTAGCACGCAGATACTTTTTTTTAATGATGTTTTTTTTAAAGTAATAAAAAAGGGAATTTAAGGGTTAAGGGGGTGTTTTAGGGTTCAGAGGTGGGTAGAAGTAAAGGAAGGTCAGGGGTTTGAGGGTTCCAGTGTGGGTATATATATTTATATATATCCCATAAAGTTCAAATAATGCGCACAGTCGGTGTAAGGGATTTGCTTGTGCAAGATTTTACTCAACTGTTGAGTAAAATCTTGCATGAGCAAATCCCTTATGCGCATTATTTGAACTTTATGGGATATTGGATATCCAGCTGTAGTACTGCCAGCCTGCGCACCACCTGACTACAGGCGTGATCCTGGAAGGAACTTTCTCTTGTTGTGGCATATATATTACCTACTGGCAGTCGCCAGTAGGTAGTTATAGTTAGGACCTATTTTCCATAGGAAATCCGCAACATTGTATTTGGAATAACGTTGGCGTCGATTGATGAATCTTCACAAAAGTTTCCATACTTTTGGCCAGCTCCAGTCCGCTCCTATCCTGAAAATTTCACGGCGATTCGTCAAGCGGGGGCTGAGAAAAAAGGGGGGTCCCAAAACGCGTTTTCCCCATGCATTTTCCAGTAGGACCTGTTGACGCAGCTACAGCCCGAAGTGCTGAACAGAATTACACCAAATTTGGCAAAGAGGTAGTCCTCAGTTCACACTTGTGCCTTTTGCTTAAATGATGTAAATCCGTTCAGTAGTTCCTGAGAAAATCAAAAGTAAAATCACATATATATCTGGGCGGAGCCTAACCACACATCTCATCGTGAGATCTGATTGGCTGTCAGCACTTCATCCAAGAAGTGTTGGCAGCCATCTTGGGACCAATATACATGATAGCACCTCATTAAAAAGCATTGCAGTTAATAGAAGGTTTTAAGACTTTAGTTACATTATAAATCATTTGTTGATGGTACCATACTCATTTTAAGAATTGTGGTGTGTTCTAAGGTGATTTTACCATGTGAAAAAGCCTTCTGCTGTGATATCATGAATCATGTTTGAGAGAAAACTATTTTCTCATGCTTTTCCCACAGAGGTTTGGAAGGTGATCTATAAGCTAAACCGAGAGCATATTTTCTGTAAATTCACATTATATTTCTCAGTCATGTGAGAATGAAGTCTGACATTCTCAGTAAAACATGTACATCCAACAAGGACAGAGACTGTCAGTTGATTCCTTTGTGTTCTACTGCAGCTTCCCAGAGTGTTCTAAAGAACAACTAGAGCGCTAACAGTCCTACTTATGACAAACGTATGGCACACCTGAAGCCATCTTGGTTGGAATAAAGTGGTAACTCTTAAAACATTTAATTTAAAAAGGAACAAAATGAGGGGGTTCATTTTGCCATAGAAAGTATGATTAGTGCTGCAGAAAGAAAAATTAGGGCACATTTTGAGTGACTTCTCAAATCCTCTTCTATTTCATTAAAAGATTCTGACATGCAGACTGAAACATGCACTTTCAATACCAGCAGCAGACTTCCCTGGTGAGCAGTATCTTTACTACAGTGAGCTACATAAGCAACTAGAGTGCTAACATTCTGAATTTATGGCAAATGTGTGACACATCTGAATGCCTTCTTGATGGAATCAAAGTAAAAAACTGAAAGTATTTCCTACTGAGGAGACTGTAGTAAATGAGGAAATTAGGAAACATCATAACAAATAAGTCTCCCAAAATGGCCACCAGAGACAAAAGAGCCCAAATGTAGCCCAAATATCACCCAGATGTAGCCCAAGTATAGCCCAATGACAGAATGTCCCAGAGTGTTCTAACGAACAACTAGAGCGCTAACAGTCTTACTTATGACAAAAGTATGGCACACCTGAAGCCATCTTGATTGGAATAAAGTGGTAACACTTAAAACATTTAATTTACAAAGGAAAAAAATGAGGGGGTTCATTTTGCCATAGAAAATATGATTAGTGCTGCAGAAAGAAAAATTAGGGCACATTTTGACTTCTCAAATCCTCTTCTATTTCATAAAAAAATTCTGACATGCAGACTGAAACATGCACTTTGAATACCAGCAGCAGACTTCCCTGGTGAGCAGTAGCTTTACTACAGTGATCTAATGAGCAACTAGAGTGCTAACATTCAGAATTGATGGCAAATGTGTGACACATCTGAATGCCTTCTTGATGGAACAAAAGTAAAAAACTGAAAGTATTTCCTACTGAGGAGACTGCAGTAAAGGAGGAAATTAGGAAACTTCATAACAAATAAATCTCCTAAGATGGCCACCAGAGACAAAAGAGCCCAAATGTAGCCCAAATATCACCAGATGCAGCCCAAGTATAGCCCAATGACAGAATGTCCCAGAGTGTTCTAACGAACAACTAGAGCGCTAACAGTCTTAATTATGACAAAAGTATGGCACACCTGAAGCCATCTTGATTGGAATAAAGTGGTAACACTTAAAACATTTAATTTACAAAGGAACAAAACGAGGGGGTTCATTTTGACATAGAAATTATGATTACTTCTGCAGAAAGAAAAATTAGGGTCCATTTTGACTTCTCAAAACCTCTTCTATTTCATAAACAAATTCTGACATGCAGTCGGAAACATGCACTTTGAATACCAGCAGCAGACTTCCCTGGTAAGCAGTAGGTTTACTACAGTGATCTAATGAGCAACTAGAGTGCTAACATTCAGAATTTATGGCAAATGTGTGACACATCTGAATGCCTTCTTGATGGAACCAAATAAAAAACTGAAAGTATTCCCACTGAGGAGACTGCAGTAAATGAGGAAATTAGGAAACTTCATAACAAATTAATCTCCCAAGATGGCCACCAGAGACAAAAGAGCCCAAATGTAGCCCAAATATCACCCAGATGTAGCCCTAGTATAGCCCAATGACAGAATGTCCCAGAGTGTTCTTAAGAACAACGAGAGCGCTTACTGTCTTACTTATGACAAAAGTATGGCACACCTGAAGCCATCTTGATTGGAATAAACTGGTAACACTTAAAACATTTAATTTAAAAGGGAACACAATGAGGGGGTCATTTTGCCATAGAAATTATGATTAGTGCTGAAGAAAGAAAAATTAGGGCACATTTTGAGTGACTTCTCAAATCCTCTTCTATTTCATTAAAAAATTCTGATATGCAGACTGAAACATGCACTTTAATACCAGCAGCAGACTTCCGTGGTATATATATATATTATCTACTGGCGGTCGCCAGTAGATAGTTATAGTTAGGACCTATTTTTCATAGGAAATCCGCAACATTCTATTCCCAATAAGTCTGGCGCCAGTTGACGAATCTTTACTAAATTTTCTAAACTTTTGGCCAGCTCCGCTCTGCTCCTACCCTGAAAGTTTTGTGGTGATTCGTCAAGCGGGGGCCGAGAAAAAAGGGGGGTTCCAAAACACGTTTTCCCCATGTAATTTCCTATAGGATCTGTTGTCGCAGCTACAGCCGGAACCGCTGAATGGAATTACACAAAATTTGGCAAAGAGGTAGTCCTCAGTTCAGACTCGTGCCTTTTGCTTAAATGGTGTGAATCCGTTCAGTAGTTCCTGAGAAAATTAGAGTTAAAAGTACATATATATCTATGGCCGGGGAGGATCCGCGGACCCTACCCGCACCGTAAGTGCACCCTCCCCGAACCGAGCGCGCACCCTCCCGATCGTGAGCTGAATGCTAATTGGCTGTCGAGTGTCTGTCTACATTCGAAACCAGGAACTGTTGGCGGCCATTTTCTGCCTCGGTAGAAGCGAGGCTGAAGAAGCAAGGGGAATAAGTGTGTAAAACATATAAAGGGGGCAGAGTGGAAATACTCTGACCCTGTAGAGGTGCTTAGGGGGTCCCAGAAGAACCCCCTGGGGCTCCCTTTAAAAAAAAAAACAGCGAAATGCGCGCACAGTGCACGCATCCTATTGCGTTTGGTGCACGGACCCTCTCGCGTTGGGTGCGCGGATCCAAGGAAAGAAAAATTGAAAAAAGACAAGAAATTGGTTGTATGACAAGTTTCTACACTGAAAGGTAGGTGTATATTTCTGTTTTTTAAAGGCATGATTCATATTGGTTAAGAAAAACTGATTGTAAGGAACATTATATATGATAATCTGATATGTTGAAAAGTCAAGCACACTTGCTGTCTTGTTTAGCAACATTGTGTGCTGAACTTGTGACCTGTGTGCTCAGTGCAGTGTTCCATGACCTGTTTCTATGGTAACAGGCAGAAGGCAGATTGGGGGAAGGGTTGAAATGTATTTCATTTGGAAAGGGTTGAAATGTTTAACCAATAGAAATGTGTGTTTGCTTTTGAATTTATGTGTGAAGGATTGTGATTTGATGTTTACATGTATATGTGTGGAAAATGAAAGGGATACTTTTCCATTCTTTGTTTTTGCTGAGAGGTGCACAGTGCAGAGATTCTGTAAGAGAATATCTGGTGTGTGACTGATATACTTCGTAATCTACAAAACAACTTGAAAGGTGAGTTATTTAATTGTGAGGTGATGTATGTAGACTATTTTGATTTTAATCAGACTAATGTATTTCTCCTGCTAAAGTGTAGGGAGTACTTCTTTTCTCTACAATCTTATTGACAGTGTGTGTGCATGTAGAAACCATTCTGTGATAAGCATTTGTGTTTTTCATGTGTTTGCAGACAGATAACTGTGCTGTTTTTATATTTTGGTAGAATTAGAAACCAGTCATTGTTTATGAATTCGTGAAATGAGTTATGTTTCTATATTAACATGTAGTACTCCTTCTAGATGAAGAAATGTGTTTTGGTGTAGTGCAAGGGATAGTGTTGTTTGTCTAGAATCACACAGTGAGTATGTGTGCATTTGGGAACCACTGTGAGAGAAGCATTTGGTAACAGATAACTGTTTTAAAACCTGTCATGTTGTCAAGTTTTAGTAGCATTAGAAGCCAGTCTTTGCTTATGCATTGATAAAATAAGTCATACTTTGACACTAATGTGCTGTACTTTAATATGTAGATTGTGTGTAGTCTCCTTACCCCTTGCACAGTAGTGAATGAGTTTTGGTAAGCTGCTAGGGATAGTGTTGCTTGTCTAGAATCACACTGTGAGTCTGTGTGCAGTTGGGAACCACTGTGAGAGAAGCATTTGGTAACATAATGTATTTGCTGACAGATAACTGTTTTAAAACCTGTCTTGTTGTCAAGTTTTAGTAGCATTAGAAGGCAGTTTTTGATTATGCTTTGATTAAATGAGTCAGGCTTTGACACAAAAGTGCAGTCCTGAAATATGTAGATTGTGTGCAGTTCCCTTACCACTTCCACTGTAGTGAATGAGTTTTGGTAAATTCCTAGGGATAGTGGTGCTTGTCTAGAATCACACTGTAAGTTAGTGTGCATTTGGGAACCACTGTGAGAGAAGCATTTGGTAACATCGTGTATTTTCTGACAGATAACTTTTTTTAAACCTGTCATGTTGTCAAGTTTTAGTAGCATTAGAAGCCAGTCTTTGCTTATGCGTTGATTAAATGAGTTAGGCTTTGACACAAAAGTGCAGTCCTGAAATATGTAGATTGTGTGCAGTTCCCTTACCACTTCCACAGTAGTGAATGATTTTTGGTAAACTCCTAGGTATAGTGGTTGTTGTCTAGAATCACACTGTGAGTCTGTGTGCATTTGGAAACCACTGTGTGAGAAGCATTTGGTAACATTGTGTATTTGGTGACAGATAACTCTTTTAAAACCTGTCATGTTGTCAAGTTTTAGTAGCATTAGAAGCCAGTCTTTGCTTATGCATTGATAAAATGATTCATACTTTGACACTAATGTGCTGTACTTTAATATGTAGATTGTGCGTAGTCTCCTTACCCCTTGAACAGTAGTGAATGAGTTTTGGTAAGCTGCTAGGGATAGTGTTGCTTGTCTAGAATCACACTGTGAGTCTGTGTGCAGTTGGGAACCACTGTGAGAGAAGCATTTGGTAACATCATGTATTTGCTGACAGATAATTGTTTTAAAACCTGTCTGGTTGTCAAGTTTTAGTAGCATTAGAAGGCAGTTTTTGCTTATGCTTTGATTAAATGGGTCAGGCTTTGACACAAAAGTGCAGTCCTGAAATATGTAGATTGTGTGTAGTTTCCTTACCCCTTGCACAGTAGTGAATGAGTTTTGGTAAACTGCTAGGGATAGCGTTGCTTGTCTAAAATCACACTGTGAGTCTGGGTACATTTGGGTAAGGATTATGATAGAAGCATTTGGTAACATGGTGTATTTGCTAACTGATAACTGTTTTAAAATCGGTCATGTTGTCAAGTTTTAGTAGCTTTAGAAGCTATTCTTTGCTTATGCATTGATAAAATGAGTCAGGGTTTGACACTAAAGTGCACTACCATGTACTATTCTCTTCACTGTGCCAGAACTGAAAATTTAAAAGTTTTACCCAGGCACTGTCCTAGCAGTAGTCTCATGATTTAGTCAGTTTCCAAGTACTCATGTTGTGAACCATACATTACCACATAGACTGCTTCAAACATCTATGCAGTATGCATGCAGTCTTCTAACATACTATACACTTGTATTTCACATCTTCAATTCCCTAGTCAGTATCCATACAGTCCAGCAAACATCCTGTTACTCCCTTTGCACTCCTCTAGTGACCCATTCAGTACCAAGTACTAATCCATTCACTGTGTCAAAAGCCAACCACTTATAAATTCACCCAGGCACTCTCTTTGCTGTACTGTAATCATTCTGTCAGTTCCCAAGTACTCATGCAGTGAGCCAGGCCTTAGCACATAGACTGCTTCAAATGCCTATTCACTATGCATGCAGGCCTCTAACCACCTACACAGTTGTCTTTCACACCTTCAATTCCCCAGTCAGTATTCATACACTTCTAGCAAACACCCTGCCACTCACCCAGTGTGTCTCCTTATAGTACTGTAATCATTCAGTCAGTTAGCATGTAGTCTTTTAGTGAGGTAGGCTTTAGGGCATGAACTGCTTCAAAGTAGTATGCACTATGCATGTAGTGTTTTAACCATAGTCACACTTGTGGTTCAGGGTTATAGTTTCTTAGTCAGTTTTTATATAAAATGTGTTTGTACAGTAATGGAATAGTATATATTTGAAAGTTATTAATATACATTTATTTGTGGTTCTTTTTTACAGATACAAAACAGGAGTGTTTCTCATCCGTTTGCATTTTTCTCGTGCAAGATTGTTTGGATGAAGGGTCCTTCGGTGTTTCACCATACTTGCCATGCCGTACGAGTATTTCTTGTTAGGATCCCCTTGCAACAGAACTCTTTTGCAAATCTTGCTCGTGACCAAGGTGGCATTGATCTTTGTTTGCCCCTCGGGAAAAGTAAAACATTTCCACACCACTGAAGGAAAACGTTGTGGGCGTGGTGCGTCCTCCAAAAATTCATCCTTAGATTCCGTGAATATTTGAAAGCGACACACATTTACAGTTTTTGTAAGTTAAACTTATAAAATTTTGTTAGCTGTAAGCATGTTATATATCTCTGATTTGTATCTTGTGGTATTTTGTTGAGAATAGCATGTTGGTTTTTTTTTAACAATCTTTTTGATTGTTTTTTTTCTGCCCGCTGTTAAGTGATGAGTACGATTGAAATCACTATTTTTAGTGAAATGTAATATATTCTGAGAACAGCAAAAAAGACATACAAATTACTTTGTGGAAATTATATGCTGTGTTGTAAAACATGTATTATTACATGTTATATATTTTTTTTCCTTTTCTTTCACAGATCCAAATATAAAAATAAGCAATTTATATGAATTTACATTGCAATGAAAATCTGAAAAAAATGTATACCATTTTTATTGCTATTACTGTGAAGGTAAGTTTAACTAAGTCTCAATATGCAGAATGAGGAGGTCTGCAAGAAGCTACAAAGTTGAAACACGTTTCTAAAAACACTCTGTTTATACCTATGTAGTTTTGAAATCTGACCATAATCAGATATCATGTGACCTGCAAAAAAAGAGATTTGAGGGGTTCATAATACTTCCCATTGTAGCTATTGAAGGATCGCAATTATTTCAATCATTCTTCTTTGAACATCTTTGCAGACAAAACTCTGTGCTTACCTTCTATCATTCGCAAGGAATTTTTAAACTGGAAATATGTCACTTTTTCTAATAGTTATTGCGCAAGACACTCTTTCATATTTACAAAGAGAAGAAAAGGCACTCTGTGCACTTTTTATACTCCGTGTAAATACAACCTCATTATGCACACCAGTTTGCGTTGAAAGGGTGTTCTATAAGTGTTGTTGTGCATGATTGCACTGAATACTCATAGCACAGAACAAGACACATGTCTAGATTTGTCAGAAATCATAAATCTCGATTTGTGTGTGAATGCTGCACCATTCTAAAATTGGTGTAGGAAAGCACAACAAGGAGAATTATTTTGATTTCTCCACATTTTTATATCTTCAATGCATGCTACAATGATCAGCATACATTGCCTTTACTGATTGTTTTTGTGCAGGAAGGTGTGTCTTCCTACACAAAAACAAACATCTCATGACACAGATATTCTTGAACTATGGTGCAAGGGTGCCTGTGTCACCACATGGCTGCAGTTTAAGCAGTCGTGCAGAGAGAAGCATAGATTTGCAACATATTTATGTACATATGTTGCATCCCTGTGCTTTGGAAGTACTACAGCACACTGTAGTTAAAGAGGTTACTGTGTGATGCTGCAGCACTTCCTCATAGTTCTGCACTTATACATTCACCATACGCTACTAATGCATTCATTCACTCAATTACGTACTACACATACATTCATCTAAACTTTCACACACTAACAAATACATTTAGCTCTTTTTTTAAACCAGGAAAGCTAGTTTTTTTTTCTTCTTTCATATTTTTGGGGGGATTTTCTGAACAATTGAACAATTTGTAAATTTTTTTGGTTTTTCTGCAAAAAAAACAAACAAAAAACAAAACAGGAGGAACCAAACAATGAACTTCAGGGAACAATAAAAAATTTTTTTTTTAAACTTGCAAATGTGACTTTCTTGCCGGCGGCAGATCAGATCGATCGACTGCTCACCGTAACACAAAGTCGCATTGCACTTAGTGCAGAGCACTTTTAAATATTGAAATTGAGGACGGATGTCCAACTTTTTGGCTGATGGATGCACTCTTGAAGTGCTCGGCTGCGATGAGGTGGAAGGCGCAGGAGCAGGAGTGTGAGTGTTTCTCATCCGTTGGCACTCTTCTCGTGCAAGATTGTTCGGATGAAGGGTCCTTAGGTGCTTCATCCTACTCACCATGCCGCACGAGTATTTCTTGTTAGGATCTCCTCACGACAGCACTCTTTTGCAAATATTGCACGTGACCAAGGTGGCATTGGTCTTTGTTTGCCCCTCGGGAAAAGTAAAAAATTTCCACACCACTGAAGAAAAACGTGGTGTGCGTGGTGTCTCCTCCAAAAATTCATCCTCAGATGTATGAGGAGATGCAGGTGATGCCTGCTGCCCTGAAGCCATTTTGGGTAGAAAAAAGTTAGAGCGAAGTGTAAACTTAGTCTAAAAAAATCTTCTTCTCTGCAAAGAGATGCTCCTCCAAAGAAGGTCAAAGAAGAATGATTGAATTGGGTGGGGTCTTTCAATAGTTAGAAGAGGAAGTGTAATGAACCAATCAAATCTCTTTTTTTGCAGGTCACATGGGATCCGCGCACCCTGCGCATACGCAGCACGCACCCAGCGCGCATTCGCGAAATTGAATTAAAAAGAAATATAGGATTAGATGTTCAAATATATTACTTTTAAGACTAGTTCAGAGTTTGTCTTCAATTAATATTCATATGAAATATATATATATGCTTTTTTAAATGTTAAATATTTCGCGGGATCCGCGCACCTACCGCGTCATAGACGCAGATGACGCATCGCGGAAGCGCGTAAACTTCGCGTTACGTACATCGAACGTGTCGCGTATAGGCTAGGAGTCGAGTACCGGTCGCATTGCGATCGCGCACAAAACACGTACCCAACGCATACCATGCGCGGATGCTATTGCGTAGGGATCAAGAACGGTGCGTATAGGGTGCGCGGATCCAAAAACTTGGAAAAAAACGATATAAAATAAAGTTTTGAACATATATTAAAAAAAATATTTTGAAAAGTATAAAAAAATATGTTTGAAAACCCCATTAAATTCAAATAATATTTTTTAATTTTTAAAAGAATTAATTGAAAAAATTAGTTAAAAAAATTGTGATAAAAAAGTATTTTAAATAAAACATAATTAATGAAATTGACACACTGAATTTGAAAAATATAGAAATCCAATCAAAATCATTAAACATGATATCTTTAGAGATAAGTTATAGATAGGAATTAGCATTTAAAAAACCTTTGAAATTCACTGAAAAAACCATAGATTTCATGCACGTTATAGTTAGGAATTGGCATTTAAAAAACCTTTGAAATTAACTGAAAAAACCAAAGGTTTCAGGGGCGTTATAGTTAGGAATTGGCATTTAAAAAACCTTAGAAATTCACTGAAAAAACCATAGGTTTTAGGGGCGTTATAGTTAGCTAGACATTTCTCTCGTACAAAACTCTAGAAATTCCCCTGTTATAGTTAGTTCAGCTAACTATAACTCGCGCCCCCGCAATGCACTGCTGATGACGTCACATATTACATCACTCATGACATGGTCAGTGACATCACTGATGACATCACTGATGACATCTCAAATGACATCACTGATGACATCACTGATGACGTCATCCATGTGATAAATTAGTGCATCTTCTCACACCCTAATGTAACCTTTGATACACCGACTCAAAATTTCAGACGGCCATTTTGAAAACCATAGATACTCCAATACCAATAACTACATACCCACTCATTGACTCTTAGGTCTACATACACCTCCACTCACTCACCTGTACAGTCACTCATACTTACAGTCACTCTGTACAAGACTATCATATGCATTTATAGACCTATATAGACACTCAGACACCGCCAATCATCCATTGAGGTACTGGAACACCTAGTCAGTTGTGCAAACAATTAAACACAGTCCAATTTACTCACCTATACAGTTAAACACACTCAAGTTCACTTACTCATAAAAATACTAACAAATTCTGACACTCTTATACAATTACTAATACAAGCACACACTCATCCATACAGCCACTCCCGCAATCACACACTCTCACATATAGATAGTTATATACTCTTACACACATATACACTGCGTTTCACATATGCAGTTACTGACACATGTAAAACTGAGATATACATTCAATCACTAACACACTCATACATACACTCACCCAACCATACAGTCCATCACAGTTGCACTGTTAAAACCATGCACCCATAGAATCACCCACTCACACATCTATGCACAGAGTCACACACACCCTACCCACACAAACACTCAGGCACCCATACAGATACTCAGACAACCAATCAATAACCCATATAGACACTCATATAGCTATTCACAAAACCATGCAGCCACTTATACACCAACACACAGACACATACAGACATTCACACAGTTTAGTCACTAGTCTGAAGTAAGATACATTTAATGACTCACTTATAGAGTCATCACACTTATACACCCACTCATTCTTCCATAGGCCTTTCACTATAAATATATAAAACATATTTAAACTTTTCAGAAAAACACACATTCACTGGATGATGTCATCAGTGATGTCATCAGTGATGTCATTTGAGATGTCATCAGTGATGTCATCAGTGATGTCACTGACCATGTCATGAGTGATGTAATATGTGACGTCATCATCAGTGCATTGCGGCGGCGCGAGTTATAGTTAGCTGAACTAACTATAACATGGGAATTTCTAGGGTTTTGTACGAGGGAAATGTCAAGCTAACTATAACGCCCCTGAAACCTATGGTTTTATAAGTGAATATATATATATATATATCTTCCATGGCGTTCTCTGTCCTAATTTCGCCACTCTCCACGCAGCGGGTGCCACATTTAAAGATGGCCGCCACCTTGGACTGTTGTTTAATTACCATCCTATTGCTGCTATAAGTCCGCTTTTTATTTAAACAAACTGTTATCCAATCAATGGTTGTGATGTTAAAAGGTGATCTAACATGAAGGGATACAGACATTGACGAAGGCCAGGTGGCCGAAACACGTTTGTCAGTAGTGGTTGCACTTATTATTAATAAATCCTATATATATATATATATATATATATATATATATATATATATATATATAGATATATAGATAGATATATTATCTACTGGCGGTCACCAGTAGATAGTTATAGTTAGGACCGAGTTTCCATAGGAAATCTCAAAATTCTATTTTGAATAACTCAGGCGCCGGTTGACGAATCTTCACGAAATTTTCAAAACAAATGGGGCGCTCCGTTCAGCTCCTACCCTGAAAGTCTCGGGGTGATTCGTCAAGCGGGGGCCAAGAAAAAGGGGGGGTCCCAAAACGCGTTTTCCCCATGCATTTTTCCATAGGACCTTTAGTCGAAGGTACAGCCCGAACGGCTGAACAGAATTACGTGAAATTTGGCAGAGAGGTAGCCATAAGGTCAAGGAAGTGCCTTTTGAAGGTCTCGTGTTAATCTGTTTAGTATTTCCTGAGAAAATAGCATTTAAAACCATATCAATATCTACACACGCGCACCGTGCGCGCACAGTGCGCGCACCCTGCCGTGCGCGAGCGCAATTCTGATTGGTTGTTAGATGTCAGTAAACATTCGAATCGGTCGAAATCAGGAAGTGTCGGCCGCCATTTTGTCTCTCGCAGTCTGAGGCAGTGAAAAACAAAGGTGGAGAACGTGAAAAGGGGGCAGGGTAGGGAGTTCCTGACCCCCTAGCCTTTGTCAGGGGGTCACTGAAGGACCCCCAAGGGTGAAAAAAACATTTATTTATTTTTTTAAAAAGAGCGGGGTGCGCGCACGGCACGAACAACGCATCATTCGCGCACCGAGTGCCCACAGCCCGCGCACGGTCCGCGCGAAGCGCATTGTGCGTGCACGGTGCGCGCACGGTGAAAAACCTGAAAAAAAAATATTAATAAATACACAACTTAGCATTTAAAAAAACGTACAAATTCACTTAAAAAAACATAGGTTTCACACATGGTATAGTTAGGAATTAGCATTTAAAAAACCTTGCAAATTCACTTAAAAAACCATAGGTTTCACACATGTGATAGTTAGCTGGACATTTCCCTCGTAAAAAAACAATGAAATTCCCCCGTTATAGTTAGTGCAGGCAATTATAACTCACGCGACCGCAATCCTCTGCTGATGACGTCAGATATTACATCACTGATTACATATGTGTCTTTCTGAAAAATAAATATTTGTAATATATGTATAGCTAAAGATTAATGGAAGAAGACATGGGTAAATAGGTGTCTAAATACAGTGATGTAATATCTGACGTCATCAGCAGAGGATTGCGGTCGCGTGAGTTATAGTTGCCTGCACTAACTATTTACGAGGGAAATGTCCAGCTTACTATAACATGTGTGAAACCTATGGTTTTTTAAGTGAATATATATCTATATATATATATAGCAAACCAGTGAAATTCAGCAAGTACAGTTACCTGAGCGAACTATAACTTACAACCCCACAATGTACTGCTGATGACCTCACATATTACATCACTCATGATGACATGGTCAGTGACATCACAGATGACATCACTGATAACATCTCTAATGACATCACTGATGAAATAATCCACTGATTGTCAGTGTTTTCTAAAAGTTTATGAGTGTTAAACATATATACTATGGTGCTACAAAAGTAAAATTAGTATACTTTGTGTACTACTAATGAATGATACTATTTCTATATTATATGAGCGGCTGTGTGACTGTGTGTATCGATGTATGAGTGGGTGTCTGAGTGACTGGATGTGTGCGTAGGTGTATGAGTAGCTGTATGGGTGAATAAGTGGGTGTGTGAGTAGCTGTTGGGTGAGGGAGTGGCTGGGTGAGCAGCTGTATTGGTGGGTGAGTGGCTGTATTGAGTGAGTGCCTCTGTGAGTGGCTGTATGGGTGGATGAGTGGCTGTGGAGTGACTGTATGGGTGAGTGACTGGTTGTGTAAGTGGCTGTATGGGTGAGTGAGTGGCTGTTTGAAATTTTGAGTGTTATTTCATAACTATACAGTCCCTGTAACCTTTGGTTGTTTTAGTGACTTTCGAAGTTTTTAAAATTGTATTTCCTAACTGTAACCTATAGCTGTCAGGATTCCTGCCACAGCTCACCTCTCTTGCCCATCTCAATATACCAGAATGACGCATATCATTCTTTCCAACACTTATGAATGAACAAACGTCTTCTTTCTTGACTGACTTTTGACCATTTTTAATGCTGTTGGTAATAGTTAGCTGCAGCTGGTGTTCCCCGGTTTGTTTGAGAAGGCTTAATAACTTTTACCAATATTTTACCATGCATGTGCAAGGTCAGGATTCACCACGGAAACATCCAGAAAATCCACCAGAAAAAGCACCAAGCAACCAGCATAGATTACCTCAACGTGAACCTTCTGGCAGACAGCCCACATCAAATGAATCCCCTGCACCTGTTCCTTGCTATAAGCAATTAGAATGCGACCTTTGTGAACATTCTAAAACACCTTCTAGAAGACAGCCTCATCAAATTATTCATCTGCACCTGTTCGTTGCTATAAAATATTAGAACGCGACCTTTGTGAACATTCTAAAGCACCTTCTTGAAGGCATCCTCTTCAAGTTACTTATCTGCACCTGTTCCTTGTTAAAAACAATTTGAATTTTATGAACGTTCTAAAACAGTCAAATTTAAAGACCGTCCACACTCCTCCCCTTCACTTAGCCTTTTTTCCTGCAACGTATGTGTTTCCCGGCTTTCAGGACTCTGTTTTGCCAGATCTATGGGTCCTTCCACTTCGACATGACCGCAAAGGACGTCCTGCATCAGTCTCGCACCTGGATGGACAAACAAGAAGAAAAGGAGCGATGCATTAACAGATGCGCTAAGCTCAGTTGCAACATCGTGCTTACAGACAAGGTAACTCGTGTTTTTGTTCATCTTGTACATTCTGTTGGCAAGGCTCTACCAGAAAGGCCTTGGGTGAAGCTAACCCCGTCCAAATTAGCTTGAGCGTCTGATGCTGGAATCATGCTCACTGCAGTTTCAAAACTTTGATGAAGGAACCTCCATGCACTATCTAAAAACAACTGATAACTAAACTAAAGGTTGTTTGAGATATAAAAAGCTTTTGTGAAGTGATACCTTAAAGGATATAGCTAATACTAGACTAAAGACTTGTTATTTGTTTGTTTATAGATAACATATCTACCATTTATCAGACTGGTGTGAATGCCTGCTGCAGTGTTGCGTTTGAGTAGACGAGCTACAGCATCTTTTGACTCCACATGCTCTCTCCATCCCAACCCCCTTCCTCCAGGGATTTGCCACCGGAGGAGTGTCTTCTTCTGTATATATCAAGGGAAAGTCTAGAAGAGATTCTGGAACTAGCGTCGTCATCCCACTGGAATCGCCGGGGATCCAGGTAAGTGGCTTATGACAGTAGACTTTGAGAGTGGGTGTGTGAGTGGCTGTATAGGTCGGTGAGTGGGTGTGTGAGTGGCTGGATGGGTCTGTGAGTGAGTGTGTGAGTGCCTGTGTGGGTGTTTGAGTGGGTCTGAAAGTGTTTTTTTCCAAACACTCTCAACTCCATTATATCAAGACAAGGAATTAAAAACTCAGATTCAATGTATCAGACACTAATATCGTTATTACAATGCAGAAGGGGGGGGTTCAGTGCAGGAAACATTAAAAATGTAAGCTGAAGTAAGTTACCGAGCTGCAGGCCAGCCCCTATGCCAAACTGTACCAACTGATCAAAGCAGGTAAGGAATGTGTTTATTGACACAAGAGTTATAATAGAACCCAATCCGAATATGTCCTGTTAATGAGTCATGAGCCTTCTAAATAATTTCATAGTATGTGGACACATTAAAACAAAGGGTGCACCATTCCAAAACAACAACTCCTCACTGCCAACTTGGAGAGGAGAAGAGAAGGTCACCTAAAGCTATTGCTTCTTAGGAGCAAGTGCCCTCATTTACCATTAGGTGACAAGCTTCATCTTCGAAGCAAACACAAGGGGCTGATGAACAGAGTGCTGAAACTTTTCAAACACTCACCCCCAGTCATAGATCTTGGTTGAATCCATCATTGTTCTTTAGCTCGCTTCACCACCCCAGTTCAGACCCAGCTATATGCACATCAGTCTTGACCCTGTATCTCATGGGAACAGTCCAGCCGAACATCCAAGCCCGGTTTTCCCTGGAATGGAAACAAGAATCCTGGGACCGGTTTCGGGGTAACACCCCTCATCAGCCAGGCTAGCTTAAATTCAGTGGCAAAGTGAGCAAGGGACCCAAGTCTGGGCATACCCTGCCAATTTAGGGTGAACAAAGCAAACACAAGGAGATGATGGATGGAGCACTGAAACTTTTCAGGCACTCACCCCCAGTCACAGATCTGGGTTGAATCCATCATTGTTCTTTAGCTCACTTTGCTACCCCTGTTCAAACCCAGCTACATGCAAATAGTCTTCTTTTTGCAAGCTTCATTTCCCGGTGTGCTCCTCGTCGGTCCGGCGCTCCAATGTTTAAAGTGCCCCACGAAAGGGCTCTTTGCCAAAGATCTTTTGTAGGAAAGTGCTGCAAAGCGTGTTAAGTGTTCCCAAATTTGTGACTGGTGAAGGACTGGAAAGGATGTGGGCTAAAGCTGAGTATGGGTACCTATGCTGTAATTTTACTTTGATGTACCAACAGACCCACAAATGCTGAATATAACATGTTATTTCTTTATCCACATTAAGTGTGTTAGGAGCCACACCTCACAAGACGTGGTCCCTGCTATCTTTCCCCTCCTTCTACAATAGAAATATATTGCAAATTACCCTGAGCGGATGTGCGTCTTTCGTTTTTTATCTTGGGTAGAAGGTGTAAATGTGTAAAACTAGAATCAGGGCATAATAGATTGAATATATGTGGTGAGATGATGTCTAATTAAATACTGTTCTGAGTTTGAGACTAGTTGTTTTCTTCTGTAAGACCACTTTAAACTTGCCTAGACAACCTGCATTGCAGTAGTTGCTGCTTCTGGGAAGCAGCAGTAGGTTGGGGAGTGGGAAAGGAGAGGGTAAAAAAAACACTTACCTGCCGGCCGGTCACCGCCTCTCCTCCGTCTTCCATCCTCTTCCTCTTCCTAGCTTCTTGTCTGAAAACAGGAAGCTGGGAGCACCAGGCCCCCAGGCTCACCATAGCCAATCCCAACGCAGCAATGCAGCGTTGTGATTGGTCGGAGTACCGTGGGTCAACGCTACGCCAGGGAATGGGAGCCTGGGCCTGTTCTCCACCCAGGCTGTAATACAGCCTGGGTGGAGAACATGCAAAGTGGGCATGAATGTTTGGCCGGCTGAGAGGGCCCGCCAAACATTCATGCACACTTACATAGTTCCCACCACTCTTCCCCCTGATCTGAGAGCGGAGCAGATCTGCCCTGCCCAGCCCCACCCCTCCAAGACGCTGCAGCAGGAACAAATAAAATGATAATAATGTTGAGTTATTATCATTTGTTTTTTTCACTGCAAAAAGTGGTGAGATGACACTCCTCTGCCTTAGCGTAGGAGCCGCCACTGATTTGTGATAATTCAATTCCCTATTTCCTTTCCACAGACACCACACACACACGTTTTCTTACCTATGTTCATGCATTGCTCTACCGTTATTGAATTAATGTTCATTTGAATGCGCTCTCACTAGAGCAAGCACATCTAAATATTTCACATGTCACTAGCTCTAAAACATCCTGACTGAAATCTCTACTGAGGAATGTTACAATGTTGGTCTCCAATCTGGCTTCCTGGCTTTCCCCGATATTTCATATTTGCATCAAGCAGCATCCAACGTTAATTGCCTTTTTGGCATAGTTAAGCCCAGGGCGATTAATGGGGCATTCAAGAGTAAATGGGCCTCTCTTCACAGCAAGGGCTGCAGCAGTCAAGGGGTTGACTAGGGTTTTGGGGTGTTCATGGTAACAATTGGAACAAGCATTTGCAATGGAATAGGTCTCGCATTAGTAAAAATTTGAGCTATTAACGTTGCTGATAATAATGCAACGCCAATAACTGAAACATTTAGTAATGCGAGACCTATTGCATTGCAAATGCTTGTTCTTCTTTTCTCTTTCTTGGTTGCTCCTATGTAATCTACTCACTGGTTAATATTTGGAAAGAGAGAGGACAGAAGGGTTGGGTTTAGTAAGCTTCTTGACTGTATTACTCTAATTACACAGGCTCTTTGCCGTTCTGTACCCTCCTGCCGATGCCTCAGCCAACTACCTGAAAACACACCCCACTTGACTTTTACTATACCTGTTTCTATTATCAATATTAACAGTAATAATGATAACACCCACTAGTAGAAGTAGATGATGCTGATAGATTGCCACCATCATCATCAGAAAATGCTAAATTTACCCCAAAGTTGCTTGGTGCGAGGAGAGCCGTACACGGCCGGGCACCACCTGTGCTTGTTGCAGTTCAGCGCGCGTGTGATACTGCTCACGTGATACTTAATTAGTAATAATCATAAAACATGATTCTGTAACAGTTTCATTCAGGTTGCTTGGCAACTTGTTGCTTGGCAATGTGGGGAAAAGTTACATTTTCAGTTCCTTCTTGAAACAAGACTGTTCGTGACGGTGCCCAGAAGAAGTGCTGAATGGTGTCCGGGGGCCCCCCATTCTGTTATAAAACCTAAATGACTGGGCGCGCGTGCACACGTGTGTGTGGCGTGCGCCATGACACTGGCATGCTGAATATCGACTGTCCTCATTACACCGCATGCCGACCCCCACCAAGGTTTACTCTATCTTATAGTAAGATCTTAAAAGGCAAAAGTGTATTTACAATTATCCGTGACACATGCATGTTCAATAAAAATGGTTTACATACGATATGCAATACACAAATTATTAAATTATACAATAACCGGGTTAGAACCTGGCACTGAGACGAGATAAAAAAGATAAAAGAGAACAGACATCAGAGGCATCAGAGTGAGCACATCAACACACAGCAACCAAAATGTTTGTAAAGTTCCGTTTTTGATACTTGACACAATAGCAGTTTCACTAAGTCACGTGGGAAACACGACATAAATGTCACACCTTTAAAAATCTCGGAGAACTCCAGCTACAATGCGTGTATTTTGCTACTACAAATGTAACTACCTGTCCAGTTCATTACATATCACTCTAAAGACATTGTTGGTAAATATTGGCAGAAACTCTCGTGTTATGTAATTCTGTGGCCACACATGCCACATAATCCACCATCTGCTGAACAATGTGCAACATTTTTTTTCCAGTTTAGGCAGATCAGAAGTTACTGAAAACACTAAGAAGACTTCTTACCTGAGACGGCTAAGGTGCCAGGTTACGGGAATGTTTTGACTCGCTAGTTAGAACGCTGTAATTCAAGACAGACGTTGACTACACTTTGGGGGTGGGAGGGCAAATACTTTTTAAACTAAAGCAGTACCATGAACGTATTTAAGACCACCAGGCAAGAACTACGGTCCTCAGTAAAAATATAAAATACACGGCAGATCGTGCCAAACAACCAAAACTGAACCAGGCTGTAAAGAAAGGAGCACATTACATGCAGTACTATTTTGCCCCATGCTCAGCTACAACGACCATAACCACCATCCTTGGCATAATTGAGGGATGCAGAGGGGGAACCTGCAGGTCCTCGTGCTGTCACGAGCATCCGCAACCCGGCACTCCCTGCCACAAGGAAGAGGGTAGAGAGTACAAGTGTTCCATGAAACGGCAGAGTTGCGCGTCACAGCAGCTGCATCAGAGGAGGCCTTTCAAGTGTGTTTGATTTGTGGCCACTCGGGCAGGCAAATGAGAGAGACTGGGAAGCCAACTAATGGTAAGCATTGAGCAGTCTCAAAGCCCCTGTATATTTTTGCTAAATCCGCCACAATATGCCTTTTGAAACCTGACAGACAGCTGTACTTTCTGTAACGCTCGACCTAAAAAGGAGTTATTCAGGCTAGCCTTTGACTAGACTACAGAACTGATGGTAGAGAGTAAGAAACATCAGGCAGGGGGATCCGGACGCACAAGTGACTGGATTCATGCTTCAAAAATCTGGGTTTTTATTTTTAACTGTACAGCGCACTGATGTAAACCTTGAGGCAGCGCATAGCACTATATATTAAGCCAGAAGGGACTGTTGGGTTTGAGGGAGATCGTACAAACAACTGACGGAAAAGAAGTGTCAACAGCACCATGTCGTGGAAGGAAAAGTGAGTAGCACTTTCATAGTATTATCCTAGTTTTTAACAGAAATGGCAGCACCAGACGCCAAGCAAAAGTCTCTGGGGTTAGGAACACACCTTGTCCCTCGTTTTGATGTACTTCTGCAGCACCCCGCAAAGCTCAGTGTAGCCTCCATACCACTCGAAGGCCCGTGTACCCCATCGATGGAACAATCGCTCACAGTATTGAGCCGAGGCGAACTCCTGCGAACTCCGTGGCAGCAACTCCATAGCGGGACACAGAAATGGGCAAGGGAGGCCATCGTGTACATTTAATCCAAGTGCGCACCACAGAGGAGCGGGGGCGGGAATCGAAACCAGTAGTGCGCGCACACCACAGAGGAGCGAGGGAGCGCGGCAGCAAGGCGAACGCACGCTGCTGCGCGGAATAGATCCTGATGGGACTGGGCGGAGCAAAGGCGGGACATGCACCTGCCTTTGCCCAATTGCGTGCCTTATTTTTTTTTTTAAAACAAGCTAAAGTCAATTGCAGTCTGCGAAAGCAAAACCACACGCACAAGCGTGTGGTTAGCTTTCAGAACCCCCTACATGAGGTCTCGCGCTGCACGAGCAGTGCTACGCATTGCAACGCTAGGCACGAGACCTAAAAAACCAACCCTGTGACTTTTAGAGGGAGCAGAATCGCAAGCCCAACCTATTCAAATGAGAGTGGAAGAAGGCACTCACTTTATCTGTCTTGGAAATAAGAAGCCTTATTTCAGAGACTGGCGACAAATTTTATAATTTAAGTAAGACATGCAGGGCCACTCTGATGAGCGTGGAGCAACTTTCCTAGAGCCTGCACGCCTCCTCCCAATCCTTTGGATCAAAGGTATCACCGCATCCAACAGAGCAGAGAATCTCATGAGGGAGCAATACTTGGGATCAAAGGTATCACTGCATCTGACAGAGCAGAGAATCCCATGAGGGAGCAATAAAATGCACAGGAAGAGTAGATGGTGGCAGAGCCAGCAGCAGATGCCAAGCTTTCTTTAGTCTCTGGCTTAGGTGCCTTTCCGTGCATCAAACTATTACGAATACCCATTTGAATCTCTACACCGGGACACTGTCCCCGCCATATCCCCATCACAGGAAATCAAGCCTGCTTCCCCAGTCACACAGTGTGCATTGAGCCGGATGGAAGCAGGAGCGAGACCAAGGTGAGCCACCGACCACCTGCAGAGGCAGGAGCTGACATGAATCTGCAATGTCTGTGTTCTCAGTACTGTCATATTTAAATCATGTTACAGCACATTAACCACTGGCATATTTCCACGTTTTCTTCAATGACATTATTCCCACTACACAAACTCAGGTTCAGCGCAAACAGGGGCAGATGCAAACTATACCTGTACTTTATTGTCTGTAGCACAAGCCGAATAAAGTCCATGGGGCTCAAAAATGTAATTACTTACATATATCAGGACTTTGGCAACCCACTAAAACTCAACTTACAGGCCACCAGTGGGTCATGGCCCATAGTTCGGGAAATGCTGCACCAGCTAGTGCCAGCCATAAACAGGACATATCCAGGTACCCACTTCACAACAGGTTCTGAACCTTCAGAAGATCAGAAGAGGATTGGACTATCTGTGATCAGAGAGGCTCCTTAAAGGATTGGACATGCTCCATCTTGTACCCATGACAAAAACTCTGAGGATCAGTTGGCTGACCTCCTGTGTGGCTACAGAAGGACAACAACCTGAAAGAGGAATTTTCCGGGAAGTACCCAGCTGACCAATGGCAACTGGAATTAACACTGCTGTTGTCCTCTGGCTGATACTATGCGAGTCTCTAAGTACCTCCCCTAAGGTCGTGGGGGGCTTTAGAAGTGATCTGTGGTGGATTGGGACTTAAAATGCTAAGTTAGAAGTTAATCTTTTTGACCAAGATGAACCTGGATGGTGTATCCGACCTACGCTCCATCGCGGTCAACCTCAAATTGTGTCTAGGTCCTAGTGTACCGCATCCATTGGCTATCATTGGCACTTTGTGTTTTTTGGAGCAATTTCAACTTAAAACTTAAATCCATATCTCCAGTTCCCCTTGCTGGATGTTTGTCACTTTTGTGCAATTTCATTTATTAAATGATGCTGTATTTTTCTAATTCTGTTTTGGATTTTGGTTCTTTTGCATTTTGACTTAATTACTGTTTTGATACTGGATGAATACTTTACACATTTCCCTATGTTAAGCCTGTCTGCTCTTTGACATAACAACCAGAGGGTTGAGCTCAGGTTAATATAAAGACTTGGATCGTTCATCCTGACAAGAATTGTGATTATTCCTTGAAGTGCGCAGGAGGTAAGACATTTCAGAGGCTGAGCTCCATATCTGAGAACTGGTGGTCTTCCTACAGCGAAAAATCTTCAACAACAAATGTCACTAGAACAGAGGTTCCTGAATCTTGTAACATAAATAGGAGGAAACTAATCAAAAAAGGCAATTATAAGTGGGACAAAGGAGTGAAAAAGTAATGTTTGAATATGCAATTAACCAGTGTGGAGTGTGCAAAGGCAGAGCTTTTATGTTATTTTGATTTTAAGTTCATAGATCAGGTGGC
The DNA here is from genome assembly GCF_964204655.1 of Triturus cristatus. Lineage (NCBI taxonomy): Eukaryota > Metazoa > Chordata > Amphibia > Caudata > Salamandridae > Triturus > Triturus cristatus. The sequence continues at coordinate 850,523,177 of NC_140581.1, forward strand.
TTGGTACAATTTGTATACAATGCAGCATTTTACATTGCTACCCAGGAAGACCAGCTTAAGGACATTGGAGTGCTTGGACAGAAAAGTGACAAAAGGCCAATTAGCGGTAAAAAAAACTCACGTTAGTCAGCCCAGCATCACTTTTCTGCCGGAAAAAGTAGCCTATAAGTCCTCCAATGATAAAAATAAAATAAAAACAATGGAATGCAGAATGGAGTAGCCAGAGCCAAGTTCAGCACAGGTAAACAAGTACTCAAGCCCCCCAACAGCTAGGATGACCAACCAGAGTCCCAGGGGAAGAGGAAATGCAGATTCAGGGCTCCTTTTGTGTAAAGAGGCACATCGCTGGGGAAAACCAGTGATGCTTCTCTTTTCATAGCGCCCTCCTTGTAACACCATGACAGGCGAAGCCTGGAAGCGCGGACAGTCCCTGGGGCCTAGAGGCCTCGCTGGGCCTGCGTCTGAGACCCAGAGTGGTAGGCGGAGGTGCTGTGAAGTTGCTGGGGTCTGAGGGCAGAGGCGGGCCACGCCAGGCCCAAGTCTTTGGGCCATGACAGTAGACATTGAGGCATGGGCAATCGCCCTTACCTGATGGTGAAGGCTGGCAGGTCGCATGGAGACACATTGCCGACCTGTGTGAAAAGACCGCCTGGTGCCCCTTGGAGCTGTGATCAGTAGAGCCGCTCCTGTGCACCAACGTAGGGAGGTCTGCATTGTGTAACACACGCCACCACTACGGGGGGTGCACAGAGGAGATTGCCAATGGTGGGCCGTGCCTCTCTGCATCACAGGCCAGAGGATGTGGTGCTGCCTGGACACTGTGGAGGGTGAGGCCACTGAGCTGCGCCAAACTTGTGTGGCAGGAGCGCTGCAACTTCACACCTAAGGGGGCCCTATTGCATCACTTGCATTGGGAGGTTCCCCCTCGGACATAGCGGCGACTGCTGTACCCAGGCTTATGAAATCCCACCTGGCTGAGGCTCCTGCTGGCTGATTCACAGATTTGGAGAGAGCGTGACAAATTGAGCTCTGGTGTCGATGTCCAGGTGAGGAGAAGGTGGATTATGAAACAGGCGAGACTTGCTTTTAACAGAGAACCTCTCCATACAAGCCCACACCCCCTTGGGGAGCAGAAGAGGCCTGGGGGTCATGTCAGGCCCAGACCTAGCACATGTGGATGCCACACACTGTGCCCTGAGCAATCCCTGCACTGCAGAGGACCCACATTGCCGAGGACACTGCACAAGCCTGGTGGGGTACTCCACTAACTGGCTCAAGTCGCTTAGATTGGCCATTGGTGGTAGCGGGTTCCAGGGGCACCGGGGTCGGTTCGGGCCCAGGCACTTGGGTATGCAGCTTGATCCGCCGTTACTCACTGGGGAACTGGGGAACACTGAATATGGTCACTACTGTTAGATCGGAAGAGGCAACCAGGTTTTGCTGCCTTTCCTCGCCCCATGTTAGTTTGCTTTTGGTTGTACAGGTTACTATCCGTTTGTTGACTTGCTCCTCCCACAGTGCAGCGCCATCTGGTAGCTGTTGAAGCTGTCCCTATCTGCTGCTGCTGGTTCCTTTGACCCGGAGGTCAGGTGTTCGAGGCCCTCCTCCACTCGCAGGCTCCTGCCTGCACATCATCCCTGGTGGTCCAGTGGTAGAGCGTCACTGCTCTGCTGCTTGACAGCCTTCCTGTCCCTCTTTTCTGCTGTTTCTGTCCCTCCTTCTGCTCTTCTCCGTTGCTTTGCTACCTTTGACTTTGTTTTTTTTAATTTGCTTTGTTTGGTTCTGTTTTTCTGTGCTTTTTTTCAGTTCCTTTTCCCCTGTCCTCTCCCTCGTTGCCGCTGCGATTCCCTGTGACCCCGCCCCTCCAGTGTCCTTTCCTGTGTTTCCTGCCTCCCAGCTGTCCAGCACTCCCGCAGCACTACTTAATGGTGGCTGCTGTGCGGCCATGCACATCAGGCGTACCACTGGTGCGCTGAAGGCACACCAAAAGCAAGCCTGTCTGTGTTGTCCGCGCTTGGACTGCGCACAGCGCCAGGGACCCTACCTCTTGGACACTCCACAGCTACGATGCCAGCACCCTCCTCGCCCTCAACCCTGGATGCCATGCCGCCTGCCTTCTAGCATCACCAAAGAATACCCTTGCACTCTTCGCCTGCCGAAACTGCAACCGCACCTTCTGCCACATCAACACACCAGCGCCTCTCGCCGCCCAGTGGCCCAACAGCGCACCCGACCGGCTCAACTGCATCCTCCTCAATGTGCAGTCCCTCCACAAACACGCCAGAGAAATCTGGGACCTCCTCGACCCCACCTCTTCAGACATTGCCTTCCTCACAGAAACCTGGACTAACCTCTGCTCCAGACTGAACATCGCCATCGCCTTCCCCAACAGCTACAAAATCAGCAGCAAGCACCACTACGACCGCCCAGGAGGTGGCATTGCCATTGTCTACAAAAGCACACTCCGACTGACCACGCACTCTAATGACCCAGCGGCGACCATGGAACACCTCCACTTCCAGATCCGGACCAACTCCAACACCACCCTCCGCAGCACTCTCATCTCCAGGCCCCCTGACCTATGACCCTCATTCACTGATGCCATCGTAGACCTCATTGCACCCCAGGCTTTCCCATCCACCGACTACATCCTACTCGTAGACCCCAACTTCCACCTGGACAACCCCAGTGATCAGAACACCACCCCCCTCCCGGAGAACCTCACCACCATCAGATTCAAGCAGCTAGTTACCACACCAACCCACATAGTCCGGACACACGCTCGACCCATCTTCTCTGCCAATGGGAACTTCAACTACAGCCACACTATCAAACTCTCCTGGACTCACCATCATTGCATACATCTCTCCTTCACCAGGCCCACCGTACACCACCGCCATCATCGCCCCCCGTCGCTGTAACAAACTTGGCACCTTCTTCCACCACAAGATTAGGAAGATCTACGACAGCCTAAACTCCCCAGATCCAACCACCATTACCACCACCATCGTACACAACCAAGACACAAACTAACAGACCGTGCTCTGCCGGACCCTGCTCAAAACAGAGGGCACCCTCAAGACCATAAAGAGAATCCACTCAGGTGCCTTTGTTGGATCCCTGCCCCATACCATATCTTACACAGAGCAGCCCCCGACATCGTCCCCCAGCTTTGCCACATAATCAACTGCTCCATCAAATTCGCCACCTTCCCCGATGACTGGAAAAAAGCTGAGATCAACCCTCTGCTGAAGAAGCCATCATCAGACCCGACAGACCTCAAGAACTTCAGAACGATCTCACTCCTCCCCTTCCCAGCCAAGGTCATAGAGAAGGCCTTCAACGCCCAACTCTCTGAGTTCATCAAAGTGAACCACGTCGTGGACACCACCCAATCCAGCTTCCAAAGCAACCACAGCACAGAGACTGCACTCCTCACCGCCATCGATGACATCCGCTCCCTCCTCAACTGGGACGAGACCGCAGCCCTCATCCTATTAGACCTCTTGGTCTCCTTCGACACCATCTCCCAACGCACCCTAATCACAAGACTCCATGACGCCGGTATCCGCAACAAAGCTATGAACTGGATCTACTCCTTCCTCACCGGCCGGACCCCGTGAGTCAAACTACCACAGTTCCTCTCAGAACCCATAGTGATAAGCTGTGGAGTAACCCAGGGTTCCTCCCTGCGCCCCATCCTCTCTAACATCTACATGTCCCCCTCACAGTCATCGTCAGAAGCCAGCACACAGAGGAAGAGGAAATACCCTGGATTGATAGGTTTTGTGCAGGTAGGTGTCCCTTCCAGCATAACATCAATCAACTCCACAACACAGTCAACTTGCATGTTGCATCAGGGAGTCCAACATATTTAAGAGCCCAAAATGCATAAGGTATTGTTTACTCTGTGAGCATGTATGGGGGAGCAAGGAAGGGTAGTAAAAGGGCATTCACAGTTAGTAAGATGGAGGAAATGATGCACAGGGTGGAGCACAGGATGGACGTGATGGATGAGATGTTGGAGCTTTTGCATCCACAGGGCCCTCAAGGGGGCAGCCATTAGAGCCAGCAGTGCCATTGGATAGGCCTTGGAGGCCAGGGTTTGCTCCTCAGGCAGTGTTTCCCCCAGAGAGCAAGCGTGTTGGTGGGCAAGGGGATCAAAGACCGCAGGTCACCCCTGAGGTTGTGCGGGTGGGCAGTATAAGTGACAGGCAGGGCAACGCTCCTACAGTTGCAGTGCCGGTAGCGAACAGCAGCAGTGTAGACTGGTAATGGCTTGATGGCGAGTGGGGTAACACCAGTGGGCATTGTAGGACAGCCGGAGTTAGTGGCAAACTTAGCCAGTGTTTTGCCTTGGCTTTCAAAGGAAGGGCGGTTGACTGCACCCTTCTTGGGAGGGGCACTGGCAGGGGTAGCGGAGAGCGACCATGGTGAAAGAGCCAAGAGACTGGTGGCACATTTGGATTGAACAGGTATACAAGGATAGGCAGGAGGGACAGGTGTGTCAGGGGAGAAAGGGTCATTAGTAGATGGTACCTCCTAAGCAGGTAGTGTGGTGCAAATAGTGCCGGCAGCAGCCAGGTCCTTACCCCTCCTCAAGGAAGTTACATCTACAGGTATGTTTCCGCCATTGCCAAGCTTGGGTTTGGGGGATGTACGTTCAGAGCCCGATCAATTGGGCAGGCATATGCATCTGGATGTTAAAGAGAAGATCTGTAAAGGTACTTATGTTGATATATATGTGAGTTATTGTAGATGTGCCTGACAGAGAGGAGAGCCCAGGGTACAAGAAGTGCTTGCATTCTAGGGAGTGTGGGCATTGTACCTACAAGAAGAGGGTGGAAGAGTCTATTATGAATTGGGTCAAAGGTTTCTCTACTTTCCAGGTGATCATGGTGGAGAGATTCCCAGCTGTGGGGGGACAGTTGACGTGCTACCAAAATAGGATAATTTGTGCGCATGATGAGTTTGGAGGCACTGCCTGGAGGGACTAAGATAAAGAATTCAGGCGTATCAAGGCCACTAGATCCACATTGGGGTGGGATCAGATCGATGTGAACGTGTGGTTGCGCCACATGAAATCGAAGGTGGAGGCCACTTCAAGGCAGCCCTTTTGGATGAGCTCAGGGGCAAACAGTAATTCAGGGAGCAAGGCAAGAAAGGGGGCATGCTGGGCCTTAAATAAAAAGCTTGCTCCAGAGCCCCAGGGATGTGCAAGTTTAAGCACTTTAGTTGTTTCTGCAGGCTACCCTCACACCACGAGTCCAAGTGTTTCAAAAAGACAAAGGATAGTGGCATCAAAAACATGAATGAGCACCCATTATTGGTCAAGGCTCCCTCCCCAGTTAACTGTCAAGCGATGGTGTCATGGCTAAACATTTACAGCAACACAACGGGAGCGTAGTCTGTGTATGAGGGATTTAAGAATGGCTTAAGGATCCCGGCTGAAGGTTGTGTAGGTGTGACCTATTGCAGGAACCAGCAGTCATTAAGGGCTACTTCTAGAATTGCCTGATATAAGATTAGGAAAGAGAAGAATTTGGGGAGGGTGTCAGGTCCTTATTGATTCTATCCGTTTGAAGAATTTTGTGTGTTCCCCTTTGGGGGTAGTCCCGAAAAAAGACCCAGGGGAGCACCGTGTGATACACAACCTATCAGCACCTAGGGGTCAGTCGGTCAATTAGGCTATCGATGGGATATTGCTCGGTTAAGTATACATCACTAGATCAGGCAATTGCAATGCTCCAGAAGCTGGGACCTGGGACTTTGCTAGCAAAGGCAGATATAAAATCCACTTTTCAGCTGCTTTCTGTGCACCCTGAGGACTTTCATTTATTGGGTTTTCAATTTGAGGGTGCCTTATACTTTGACAAATGTATGCCAATGGGCTGCTCAATTTCCTATGCTTACTTTGAGAAGTTTAGTACCTTCTTCGAATGGGTATTTAGACATTGATCAGAACACCATTGGGCTCTGCATTCTTTGGATGACTTCTTATTCCTGGGCACTCCTAGAATGGAGGAGTGTGGGAAGGCTTTGGATTGCTTCCAAGAATTGATGGGTATATTCGGGGTACCACTCGCGCAAGCAAAGCCCTGTTGACCAGCAACCACAATTGAATTCCTGGAGATAGAATTGGATTCCAGGAAAGGCATATGCAATTTCCCTCAGGAGAAGGTCAGGGCTTTCACAAAAGCATTGGAAGAATACATTGAAGCCCCAAAGGTGACAACACATCAGTTACAGGTGGTAGTGGGACACTTGAATTTTGCACTCCATATCATACTCACGGGCCGCCCTTTTTCTAGGTCTATAGCACAGGTCATGTCTGGTTTGAAGATTAAACACCATCATACTACGTTGACAAGTGAGGTCTGCCAGGGAATGAGAATATGGGAAGTATTTTTGAAGGATTTCAATGGTACGGTGGTATGTCCAACCCCTGCCAAGACCAATAAGAGACTGGGTCTCTCTACAGATGCTGCAGGCAGCACAAGCTTTGGAGCCATTTTGGGGACATCTTGATGTGCACATCAAGGGCCAGGAGAATGGGTAGAATCTGGGCTGGTTGCAAACATTTGGTTCTTAGAGCTCTTTTCCATTTTGGTAGCCCTCATGATATGGCCAGATCAGTTTCACAATTAATCGTTGGTATTCTGGTCAGATAACATGCCAGTGGTGGAATGCATTAATCAACAAGCAGCCAAGTGAAAGATGATCTTGCGATCATTGAAAGAAACCATACTGGTATTCTTGAGACTAAATGCTGATTTCAAATCAAAACATGTGCCTGGTGTATTGAACAATGCAGCAGATGTTTTATCTCATTTTAAGATGCAGGGTTTCAGATATCACCACCCAGATGCAGTCATGGAGCAACTATGGCGGCTTGGTGCCACAGTCTACCAGACCTTGTGGCGGCCAGTTTAACGCCCAGGATGAGGCATTCCAATGAGGGGGCCGAATGCTCATATCACAGGTTTCATGAAGTAAAAGAGGTAGGATGATTTTCACCTGAATCAGTAATCACATTCCTAGGGTAACTGAGAGGGGAGGGGTGAGCAGTGTCTTATGCCAAGCGACATATGGTGGCAATTTCCTTTTTTTGCGAAGATGTTGGGCTACACGCTGGGACAAAAGCATTTCTGGCACAAACGGCCCTGAAGGGTTGGTAGCACTTAGAGGGGTGTAGGCAAGACTCCAGGCACCCCATAGACTCATCAAAACTGGCAAATATTATAGCCAGTATTTACAGGGTATGCAGATCACCAGATGAGGTTTGCCTTTTTAGGGCAGCATTCTCCCTGGCACTTTACGGGGCATTGCAGATGGAAGAGTTGGTAGCAAAGAACAAAAAATACATGGGGGGGGTCTGCAGTGAACAGATATTCAATGGCTAAATGGCTCCCTGGCGGTCACCATTACCGGGTCTAAGACCGACCAAATGGGTTGGAGAGATCGCATACTGCTTCACTGAGCCCCAGGGAATGAGTGCCGTCCAATAGAGATTATGGAAGCCTTTATGGTCCACCACGAACAAGTAACGATAGGCCCCCTTTTGGTACACGAGGATGAGAAGCCACTCACAAGGTCTTGTATGATTTTGCCACTCCTTACCATATTCTCCTGTAAACACAGATGGAGGTGATGCTAAGGTGATGCATCCGCTGAATACTTCATTGCCTCCGGTCTACGCTGGAGCAAGAGGCATTACAGATGTGCTGGTGTTGGGCAACTCCTAAGAGAGGCGTGCAAAGAATTTTTATTCTGCAGGTGACTACGCATCATGAGCAAAGAAAGACGAATATCAGCTGATTTTCTGTGGACAACGGGGGTTATGCCTGGCCCATTGGAGAGCTGATTGGAAAATGTTTTACCCCAGAGGCTTACGCTCCCAGGGGAGATAATTGTGCATCTAGGAGGCAATGATTTGATGGAGCTAGGTCAGAGAGACTTGTTTGAGTTGATTGTCTCTGAAATGTGTTGGTTCTCAAAGAATTTCATGGAGGTCATAATTGCGTGGTCCAACATTGTCCCGAGGTTGAGTTGGAGAAGTGGTAAGTTGGTCAGGACTCTCAATGAGTCGGTGAAACAGTTAAACCGAAAGGTAGGTACGTTGTTTAGGACAGCTTGTTTGTCAGCCATACCTCATGGGTGCATCAAGGGTGACCGTTTTTTTATTACAGGATGAAGTACACCTGTTGAAAGAAGGTAATACAATGTTTCTGGATAATTTGCTGGCCTGGCTAGCTCAATGTGCCTTGTGCGTGGGGGGGGGGGGGAGCTGATAGTCGGTGAACTATGCTGGTCAAAATTGGGGGAACACTATGGGTCCCTTAACGGCATCCTTTATATACCAAATTTAACATCAGCATCCCTGGACTATTCGAGGGGTGCTGCCACCAAGTCGCAAGGAGTTTGGCAGTGGCGCGGGAGATTCGGGGTGGTCACTAACATGCTGTCCTTACCTATCAACCACCCGCGCAGGCACATTTGGACACAAAGCTAGCACTGGTCCTTGGGAGATGAGGAACCGGTGTGTAGGGGATGCCCGTGGTAGGTATCCTAAGGGCAGCCGGGCACCCTGCACAAGAACTCCCTGAGGCGAGAGAGCTCCCAGTATGGGAGAGGGAACTGGGACCCTCCCATTTGGAGGGCCACCATCCTTTGGGATAGAGGAGGTGTAAGAGGAAGGGGCACAGAGCCAGTATTGATCTCACAGGAACAGACTAGTTATGGTTTGGTGATTTCCATGTGCTAGAGTATCTGTTAAGGCAAGGTCTCACTTGTAAACAAGGATGTAAACAAGGATGTAAATAATGTGGTTACTATGCAAAAATGTTCTGAAAAAATTGTTTTGTGTGAAAAAATAATAAATACGGCCAGGGGTCTTACGACCCTTAACCCAAAGAAATAAGAAATGGACTGAGGACATTATCTTTGACATTGATGTTTGTTAGGTAATAGTAAGTATCCATGGGACATCGGCGACTCCCTGGCCATATTCAAAGCACAGTCTCAGGAACCGAGGAGCCTGCCAGAGATAGGATGTGGTTGTTGCCTGCACATATTTTCTCTTGTTTATGAAACATCGAGCAGCAGTAAAGGTTATTTATGATGATGTCAATTGTACGTAAGAATGCAAAATTATATTCGTGTGAGGTACATTCGAAGGAAAGAAATGTATGTTCTATTTGAAGCCAGGTACAAAAAACCCTATAGGAGATTGTGTACTTTGCAGTTTGGGCGGGTGTGGGTGCCTGATTTCTTCTCATCTGCCTTTCTGAAGGGTTACAAAGAGGTTCACCTTGTTGTATGTTTTATTCCATCCTCCATCTTCAGTCCAGGGTGGTGTGGGTGAGAGCCCCCTTCTGGAGTGCAGGCAGCTGTTGTTTCCTTCCCCCTGATTTGACTAATAGCTTTACACATGATCTGAACACCGAAGAATAATAGCCCAAATGTGTGTAATTAATTAGACTGGGAAGGAATTGCTAGGGAGGAGCTTAGATCTGTAACAGCAGTTAATACGCTTTTTTTAACTGGGGAAGCAGTTTTGAGTCCCGGCGTCGACCCAACACCCTGTGATTCTGCGCAAATCATTTAATCTCCCCCCTATTTTTTTAAATATGACACTTTGTAATGTAATCTGATGCTCATGTAAAGTCCCCAATACCCTTGGAACAAGTTTGCTCTTTGTAAAACTGTGTACTACAAATAAATAGCTAAAAAAATAAGGAATTAGGTCCCCTGCTCTCGATGTGCAAGAAAGTGTGAAGGAAATGCATTTGATAACTACACTGTAAGGTTCATCTAGCGCCCAGTGCCAGTGGCGTCACACAAAGCGATGCCCCCCCCCTCCCCCACCCCCGGCAGAAAGTGTTGAGGGGCTCCTGATTATGCCATCTCACACAGAAATACAGTGGCTTGGGTGTAATGTGCCCCCTGAAGTTGTGGGGAACATTGAAGAGCTGGGGGTCCCCCTGCATCACAGGGGCCTGTGTCACTGCCCTCTGCTGTACCGATTTAACACACTAGGGGGCTCATTTATGAGCCCCTGCGTCACTTTTGCGCCGCCGGTGCGTCACTTTTTGTGACGCACCAGTGGCATAAAACATGCGCCATGTTGCACCATATTTACAAAGTGACGCATCTAGGTAGATGCGTCACTTTGTAAACCCCTGCGCCACATTATACCTGCGCCAGGTATAATGTATGCAAGGGGGGCGTTTTGACGCAACAAAGGGTCGTAGAAGTGACGCAGTGAAATCTACGAGATTTCACTGCGCCACTTCTAGTGTGCAAATGCGTCAATTTCTTGCGCCTGCCTCACAGCAGGCGTAAGACTGATGCAGGCCCTTTCACATGGGGCTTGCCCCATGTGAAAGGACACATTGCTGGAGTTGCGTCACTTTTGTGACACACTCCAGCGATGCGTCACTTTTGCGCCTACAGATACGTCAGAAATACTGACGTATCTGTGACTCCTTGCGACATGATGCGTCATACTGTAAATATGACGCATCACTGGTGTCGCAGGGAGGGCGCAGTGAAAAGTGGCGCATCACTGTTTTCACGCAGTGATGCGTCACTTTTCATAAATGAGGCCCTAGGTTTATAATGTCTGGGGTGCTGGTGAAACTCGTTTCAGGCTCGAAACCTGTAGTGCTTGAAGGCAGACTTTTTTTCTCTGCGCTTTTCACAAGAATAGTCCTCTTTTACCTCTGGATATGGCACTTCCACTGTCCTGACGTGACCTGACAAAGGAGCAAGTGATAAGGAGAAGATGTGGCATAACGACCAGAGCTGTCGACTTTGGAGCTCAGGAACCAGGTTTGAGTCTCGACGTTGGCAAAACATCCTGTGATTCTTGACAAATCACTTAATGTCCCCGTGCCTACCAAAAATAAATGTGTCCTTCTGTAACGTAACTGGTGCTCATGTAAAGCGCTCCAATACCTATAGGTCGAGATCGCGCCATATAAAACTGAAAAAAGAAAAAGGCACAGCAAGGTTGAGTTTGGCGGTTGGTGCTACAGACAGGGCTGGCTTTAGCGCTGGTGGCCCCCAGTGCAGCAGTGTTTGTTGGCGTCCCCCAATGACCACCTCCACCACGGATTCCCTCACCACCACCCTTTAACAGTGACTCTCAAGACTCCATAACCACTCTCTCACAGATGCATTTAATTAATTATATAGCGCCACTCATACCAGTGTAAGGTGTCAGAGCACTCTGCATTACACTTACATTACACAGAGACAATCAATCATATGTTTGTAAATCAGCATATAGGAATTGTTACATAAGCCAGCGGACTACAAGGTGTAAGGGTGACATATCATCCATACTGGTGGGCAGTATAGTTTAAGAGTGCTTGGTCTAGAGAAGTACAAACTCAGAATATTTATAAGGAACACCATAGTTGAAAGTTCTCTTTAATAATAAGAATCAATGTCAACCAAAAGTAACCATTTTTGCAATAGTAATCTATGTTCTAATCTATCCTATACAGTGTGCATGCCGTTCTTTGATGACAGTTAATAGCTCACTTTTCTATATTAGGATTTTAACTTCTAAATTGCAAGTAACAAAAGGATGTCTCTTTTAAAAGCAGTAACCCATTGACCTATTTACCTTATATGCAGTTTGTGTTCTGCATGGTGCACGTTTTTTGCACCAGGCATATTAACCCTCACACTACCTTACAGTGAGTCAAAACATCAACTAGACAAAACTCCGATCTCTCTCCAGGAAGAGCATTAATCAATGGAGTTATCTTGACATTTTTATTGTTGCCTGAAAATTACTGGAGGCAAGGAAAGCATCAGCAGGTCCTTTGTAACCATAATAAACTTACAAACATGGCGCCTCCCCACCAAAGTCAGCGAACGGTGCGGTGGCACCAGTCGCACTGCCCTAGAGCCGGCCCTGATCACCTAGAACACAAATGCACCTATCCGCTGGTGTCATGTGCGTATACTTTGTAAAAAAAAGTATTTTGACCATTCGAATTGGGGAAGAGTATGTTACTATTTAAGCACAAACTTTTAACGTGACTGACTATGTCTCAGGCCTACTGGCCTTTCAGCAGGTTTGGCCTGTATGTAATTACATTAAATTATATACATAGCCTAGTCCTCCTTTTGCCCTCAAAAGAGGCACGTGCAGCTGACAAGACAAATGAACTGCAAGCTGCAGCCTGAAACTCAGGCCAAGGTTATTGCGCTGCAAAAACAAAAGATGTAGCAAGATTGTTAAGGTCAGGAATATCCGTTTATCAGGGAGCTCGATTTTAGCTTCTGCACAAACAGGAATCAGAAGCAAACTCAACCCATAAACCTAGGTGGGATGTGGAGGTTTGTTGTTCTAAAAACTGTGATGTAGTCCTAACATTTTGGGAAGCACTAAGCTAGTGGATTGGGGTGACTCCTAACCAAAGGGGTAAATTCTCCAGTTCAGAGGCCATCTTACCTACTTTTACAGTAGTTTCGGTTTGCCTTACTACAAACAGAAACAAAATGCACTGTGTCAGGGCAAATCCAACATGGTGAAAGTCTTCAGTCACAGTCAACTTGGGCTCTGAGGGCTGGGTGTGAGTGTGGGAAGTGTACTGTGGTAATCCTAGTGTCCTCCCACATCTAACAATGCAATGCAGTTTGAAACAGACACTGTACATACAACATACACATAAACGAAAGCAGGGACTTTCAGCAACCAGGCAGGCAAAAAAACAACAATTGTCTGGGCATCCTTTTCTCTCCCTTTCAAGTGCACCTCAAAGTATTGCATCTCGCTCAATAGACATGGCAAGCAGTATTTGACGCTTTGCTGTCAAAAGGAGGCGCACAGCCCCCATCCTGCATAATCTGCTGAACTCATACAAGGCATCTCTGTCCATTCAGATCAGCCTATTATTTTCTCCCTGGAAGCAATTCAAGGTTAATCACTGGCTGGGAGAAGCTGTGCCATGCAAATTTGGCTCCAGGAACCTCAGGCTGGGAAAAGGCAACTTTAAAAAAGTTACTTTTCCTTAATAAGTATTAAAATCTGACTTCACAATTGAATTTGATTTGTAATAACTATTAGGTTTTGTTGTTTACATATTTTCTATTTTGTCCCATTCCTGGGATATAGTATTAGCATTTAATATCAATTCCTGTGTTTCTATATTCGCTAGCTAGCCCTTTGGCTTTTGGCTGGTGACTGTAAGGATGTGTTACCAATAAATATCTGCATGTCCTACTTTTAAATTCCATGGACCCTTCCTTGTGGGTTACAAGGCCTACACAGGAGTAACTGATTCATATTTAGTAGAGTGATTTTGACCTGTCAAATAGGTTTATTTTGACAGGTCGAATTGCAGTTTTTATACAGCTATAGTTCAGATACAATAGCAGGTCTGAAGCCATGGTTGCCCTGCCATTGTAGTTGATGGCAAGAAGGTGCTGCTCTCCACTAGCGGCATTTAACACAGGCACTTTACTCCTGGTTAGGAAGGGTAAGTGCAGATAGTTCTAAAACCACTAAAACTATGAGGTCCAGCAAAAGGCTAAAAATCTTGGGTGGCCACACAAAGAAGGTGGATTTCCTACAGATACCTTTCTGTGTTTCACAACATTCTTGAAGACACACTTGTTAATCTTGTTCCTGATACTCCCCTTTCTGATCTGCATTTGAAATTGTATGATGCCATCGACTAGAGAGTCCAGTGAGCTCGGAGTGAACTATGAAAATCCTCAATAAATGACCTATATGTGTCTGTGACACCATGCTACTAGTCTGTACTTTGGGACCTGTCAGTGGTGAAGGGGATGCCTACTTTGTTCTTGATGTTCGCTGGGAATCCTTGTCCACGTCTGCGCTCTGCTTGAGGGCTGTGCGCTGTCCCTTCAGGTGTACCAAGTCTATCTGTTCATCTGTCTTGGCTGGGCAGCGTCTCATCGAGGCAAAGACAACTGTCAACAGCCTACCTGCCCTGTCTTCAGGCCCCTGTCTCTTTAAGCTTACTACTTACATTACAACTCATGTGTTCACTGCACGAAACCAAAAATTATATTATGAAATTTTGCATTTAACATTTGTCTACATGCAAACGTGCTGTGAGTACTGGGGATACAATTCATAAATGTTTGAAATAGGTCCTTAGTGAACTACTATTTACTGAGATATGTAGTTCCTGAAGTTCACTTGGTGTAACGGGTTGCCCTTCTTAAATGTAAACATGCCAGCAGGGGCCTCAGAATGATATGAGATCAAAAATAACAACCCACTAAGATACAGAGATTTCCTTTTTAATTTAGGTTTTGGAGATGGTTTTAGATTTCTGCAGGGAAAGTGTGAAAGTGTGTCTCTCATATCTGTGTACATGTCTCTTAACTGTGTCTTGATTGGTGAATCAGTCCCCCATCTTCATTTTTCAGCCTCACAAACAGATGTAGACTAGTGTGTTATTTGTTGTATCATGATGAAATAGCTGTCAGCCTTTGTTCATTTTGCACCTGTTCAGTGTCTCTGAGGTGCACAGCAAACAGTGAGTCATGACATTTGGCAACTGGCAGTTCACCAAATCATCCATTCAAAGCTTATTAACTCAATTTCGGGCCAATAGCAGCTGAATCTGAAGCCAATGTCTGGTAAACCCTAATTTATAACCCTTTGTTTACTAAAGCCATACCCTCCCTGCCTGCGCCCACCATGTGGGTGAAGAAACAAGTGTGCAAGATGGAATAAATGCGATCCGGATACCCTAAGTTGCTCCAGTTTTCAGTTGTTCATAGAGTCTGAATGAAGGAAAATAGTTAATGAACCCTCCAAATGTTTTTTTCTCAGGCATCCTTGGCGTCGCTGCTGAATGCCACTGTTTTCAAATACTGATAAACTCCATCTCGGTTCCACCTCCTGCCTCTCTCTTTTACCACCCTGCACTTCCTGTCTCTTTATCTCAGTCTTGCAGGCGTTTTTTACTCCTGCTTTCTCCCTTTGTCACTGTTTTCCTATCTTTCTCTTCCTTCTTTTTGCTCCTCTTTCACCTTTCTGCCCCTTGCTCTGAGTTAAAGTCTGTTGGCTCCTAACAGTGAGTTCTGGTGCCCACCACCTACTACCACCGGCACAAATTAAGCACTGCCCTTCTTGTCCCGGATGGATGCCAAGACAAGCTCCGCTCCCCCATGCCCGAGATAGCTCTTTCAGTGTTTGAAATACAGCGCGTGCCAGGCTACAGTTGGAGATTACTGGCTCACAGGTGAGATAGTGCAGCAGTTGTCCTGCCTCACTGACAGCTCTGTGTTGAGACCTTTCCTGTGCACCTTGGAAAAAAGCACACGGAAACTAGCATCCAGGAAGCTGTGAATGACGTATTCCTGGGTCCTTTTCACATATACCTTTATCTAAAGATTATGTAAGGCTTTATTTAAATGGTTCATTCTTTCTGTCAAGTCATAGTAACAATGGAGCCCTTTAAGAATAATAAATCGAATTTCTCACCTCCTTGCCAGGGGCGCGTTATTGACATTTGAATGTTTTTGCTGAAGATGTCCAGATAAAGATAACACGGTGTTGTCCCTATTAACAGCCCCAGTAACGAGATTATTCACCGACCGAATGTCTCTTCTTTAAACAGAAGATTATTTCATTTTATCCTCTAATTCGTTTCAATCTAACCTCCGCAGTGAACTCAATATTCGCTCCATATTTTGTATGCATTTCCGTTATTGACAGACGCCACAATGTGCACTTTAATGTGATAACATTTTGTAGCACTGAACATACAACATCGTAGCTATTGAAACTTCATTCATGAAATTAATGTTCAGTGGATGGTGCTGCAAGCATATGGGCGGTAGAATGGCACATGGCTAGCAGTTAAAAGACCAAGGATGCAGGCGTGATGCTTAAAGAAAGTAATTTACAAAATATCAGGCCACATACATTAAACCAGTGCTTCCCAAACTTTTTAAAACCACGATCCAATTTTTAGAAGGACAAAATCTCGCGACCAACCTAGCTTTTAATGGGCACTCACATTTACAGACAGCACATTTTCCATTGAACTAACTGCCTACTAAATTTGCCCGGGCATACAGTTTTACTGATAAATCTATATTGTATACAAATAATAATGTGCGCAAATCGAGATTTAGTAAATATTAATCATTTGTGCATCATCAAGTAGTGTCTCCATTTATTTTGATCAAATTAAAATCTTTGTCTCCGTCACACTTCAGAATAAAAAAAGACATCCTCTTTCCTTTCTCCCTCACTAAATCCCTGCAAGATTGTCACATAATTCATTTTACTATTCTTACTCTGACTGCAAAGTGAGAGGAGATTGTGAACATCAATTGCTATGTTTTGTTTTAAAATAAGTCCCTATTAGCATTTTAGGAAACTTATACATGTAACACAGTATAACAGGTACTTTAAGCAACATAGTCAAATGTGGCATGCGTACTGGTACATATGTGGGCAAAAATGCCTCTGCATCATGCGTTGCACATCTGGGCTGCACATGCCATTATGTAGTGATAAACGCTTCGAGAACGAAGTAGTAATGGAACCAAGAGCAACAAGCACAGATAATCGAAGGTATGCAACAGTGGGCCAGAATAGAGTGGCACCCCCTGAACGCCCAAGCGGGGGACCTTGGCACGAGGTGGTGGAATCTCACAGAATGGGGGACAAGGAGGGCAAGTAGTGATGAGCGATGAAGGGGGAGGTACAAGAATGCACCGCTAGGGTGGCAAAGGCAGGATCCCTTGGTGGCGTGGGGGCACCACGGAAAGGAAGGGGGAACTCCCCAGGGCTCCCAGTCACCACCAAAATAAGTATATACTAAAGTATATACAAGAGGTCTCAAATGCTCGGCCTAAAAAGGGAAATATATAAATTTACACTGTGCTCCTAAGCGTTCAGGGCAGTCTCTCATCTGATTTGGCCTCAACTGGTTTCTGGTATCTTTCACAGCCGAGAGATGAGGCTGGCCCGCTACGACTCACACCAAGTTTGCGCAGACTGTACTGTTCAGCCAGTATTCCAGCATGTAAATCTGAAAGCCACAGCTGTGAGGGAGGGGAGAGGGCTGACTTCCAGAACATGGCTATCTGCCTCCTGGCAAAAATTAATGCTAGATTGATTAACTTGTTGGTGGATTTACGTTCACTAGTGCAGGCTGCAAGACCTAACAAACAGTGTAGGGCATCTTTCGCCAAGTGTTAACCCAGTTCATCGAGATGTGTGTGAATATCTCTGCCATGTAGACACTGATAGAGGAGCAATCCCACATCATATGGCCAAACTCTGCAGCATCCACTGAAACATCAATCCCTATGTTAAGAAAATAAGCAGCCATTTGCCAGAAGACATTTGACCTCTATCTTTGAAGCTCAGCAAATATGACAAGATAAATACAGAATTTAAAGGCACCTTTATTTATTGCTTGGATTTTCGTGACGCACCAATAATCAGCTGATGACCCTCAGTTTGTGAAACACTGCATTCGGCAATTATTTGTGGCATGAGCCAATTATAAAGTGTAGGTCTGCAAGTCTCACTCACAAGGCCTCTTGTGGCCTGATTAAGGTGACAACAACCAGCCCAGTATTGTGAGGATTGTCCCTAAGCTTATATTTGCCCAGGATTTTCAGCGCTCAAGGCAAAATGACATGCTGCCATTTGGAGTGCTCCCCATTTAGAAAAAAAATCAATTTTTGTGTCTCTAGCTGTATTTTGGCATCCCCAAGAGGTTTCTGCCTTAGTCAGCAGAAGGTTACATACTAGCATATGTTTGCCATTGGACACCCACACATCACCAAGATACAGCTTCATTTTTGCTTTCCTAGATTGTATGTGTTAGATTTGGGGGTCTCTAGTTGGCATAGGTAGGTACCTGTGACAAATAGGGACCCTTGCGTCTAGTCAGGGTAAGGGGCTACACTCCTAAAATAACCCCTGCTCACCCCCTTGGTAGCTTGGCACGAGCAGGCAGGCTTATCTCAGAGACAGTGTGTAAAGCATTTGTGAACACATACAGTAATACAGTGACAACACTACAAATGGACACCACACAGGTTGTATTACAAAAATAAGTATTTTTCTATAGACTTAACACAAGACCAAACGACAAAAATCCACAGTACTGTACTCAAAAGAAGTCTCTCAAATGTTATAAAATAGCTCAGTTCTCTCAAGTTGTAAATGCGACACTTTACTCTCAATGTACCTTAGATGCGTAGCGCAAAGAAAATACAAGGTTTGCAGGGAAGGTGATGCGTCGGTTCCGTACATGCAGGGGAGTGGATACGTCGGTTCATTACTGCTCTCCGGTGTACGATGCGACGCGCTGGCACCTCGATGCAAAAGAACAAACTACGGCTGACCATAAGTTAAGCACTTTAAATCCCAAATTTTTAATTAAAAATTCAGTTCCTGTGCACAAATCTTCCAGGAGCACGCCGTAGGTCGACTCCACTGGAGACCAGTTGTGTAAAATAGAGCAAAAGAGGAAGGTGCACCAGTAAAAAGTCCAAGTTCAAACAGATATTTTTGAAGTATTCTTTTAATTTTCTTGTAAAAGGGACTCGCAGCCAACGCGTTTCGTTCCACACTGGAACTTCTTCAAGGCTGAAAACATGCAACATAACCACATTTAAATAACAGCAACACCACAGAACATCACACAACACAACGGTATATTCTATCTGGTAATTGATTAGTTCAGATCTACCAGAAACGAAAGAGTACATCAATTGATAAAAGTTGCTGAGAAAAGAGAAGACAAAAACGAAAAAAGTCCAATTTAACAAAAATAACAACATCACAACATTTATATCATAACAAAATATACAATACAAAACAATATTAATTTCACATATATCATATACCATAAACATACTGCATATACGTATATATACAAAAAGTTGGGACATCGTCAGCACCGGTATTAGGGTACCTATCCCTAATGTGTAACTGTGAGGAATTGATTTATATATAAGGCAAGAAATCATTCCCCAAAAAGTGACCACGAACTAATATACAAGTAGTGAGAGGGAAAGAAAAGAGAAGAAAAAAAGGGGGGGAGGACGAGAGAGATAAAGAAGGGGGAGGAAAAAGAAAAAGAAAAAGAAAAAAGAAGAAAAAAGAAGAAAGAAGAAAGAAAAAGGGAAAGAAAGACGAAAGAAGAGGAGGGGGAAGAGGTGGGACGCAACGGGGAAAGGCAGGGAAGGAAAGTGAACGAATGTGTGTGAGAAAGAGTTAAAACCCAGTCAAAGTAGTCATCTGATAAGAAATAATATAAAATAAAAAGGAAAAACAATAACAAAACTGGCTACTGAAAGAGCAAACCATATAATAGACAAAGCAGTGTCAAGGTATCTCACATGTGTGGGGTAATAAATATGAATTATGACAAAGACGAAAACAACCCAATGTCACAAATATCACGAATACGACGTACTAGTAGTGTCTCACAGTAATAGGCGTGGACTTACCAAAGGTAAAAAAGGTAATGTGGCTTTGTCTAAAATTCGAGTTGGAAACAGGAGAGAACACCGCGACAGCGTGGGTAGCTGTAAATGGTGACCAAAATGATCAGAATAAAGGCTCCATGATAAGAGCACACAAGTTTCAATGGGTTCCAATACTCTAAATGGAAAAATATAGCATGAATTAAAACGCTGTTTGCACCTATAGGCTAGCACCAGTTATTTTAATAAATATAAGGTGCAGGTAACCGATAATAGATTAAATATGTAAAAAACTTCAAGGGGGTCCGCCCACACCGAAATCTTATCGAACCGTGCCACAGTAATAAGACACATTTATAAATGTATAATACAAAAAGGTACACAAAGTCTCAAGTGCTGGGGAGCAAGTAACATGCCAAAAGTAAAGAATTTTATACAAAGTAAATACCCAAGCGCCTGCTGTGTGCACCACGCAATGCCAGTTACAACATATCCAACATACATCTAAAAGCGGCACAACGTATGCCATAATGACAATGAAAGCAGGGGACACAAAAACAAATTAAACGAACAGTGGCTGGGATAAGCGAATCTTAGGTGGTTAATCACTCGGCGGCAGCTATACAATTTAAGCACCAGCCAAGAACACAACAAGCACATATCAGTGTACTAATGAGAGGCGGGGGGAACTTCCTGTAGTGCGATACTAATCATTGTGTAAAGCACGCACAAGCCACGAAATTGTATGGCATGCATTTACGTTATGAGAGCTAGTATAAATCCAAGAAAGCCGTCCATGTAAAGACTAGCGTATATCAAGGAAAACCGTCACCCAATAACTAAAGATAAATCTGCTTACAAGCAAAAGCGCTCCTATTAAAATACAAAAATGCTCAGAACTCGAGCCGCACGTACCTCGGAATCCACTATCCCCAACCCGTCCTCGGAGAAAGTAACAGCAAAGTGCCGGAAGCTGAGGAAAACCGCACCGGGCCATGTTTAAAAGTAAAGCGTCAGGCGCGCATTAGGAGAATCACCTGACGTCTTGGGGCATCTGACATCACAAGTCATGTGATACAGTGAAAACACGGTAAGTTCAGCCGCCATGATGGACTGGTATCATAACTATATCTACGAAGTGGTTGAGACAAGAAAAAACATGCTAATCCATCGAAATAAGATGGTAACAAAGGAAAAAATGTTTTAAAATTCTAAACATTATAAGGTATATGCAAAAAGATACTAAATAGCTAAAATTGAAAAAATATTTGGGAAGACAGCAAGTGAATAATGGAGAAAGCAAAAGAGGAAAAACAGAAAAAGGAAGAAGAGAGGCAACATAAGCTTATGACCCACACAATTGGGGGTCCATGTGCAGTGTGGTAGTTTGTAAATGTTTGTTAGTGTAACATTTTAGCGGAGGGGAGAATCACAGAGGCTATATTAGGGTTACAGAAAATAATGCATCTCTGAATCGGAGTTGTGTCCCAATATAGTGGCGCGTAGACGGCAAATCCATTTGGACTCTAGTTTTCTCAGTGCCAGTCTCCGATCAGAACCCCTCTTACCGAGAGGTACATGGTCAATGCCATAAAACCAAAAATTGTTAGACCCAATATGTTTGGTATTGTAGTGCTCAGTAATGGGATATCTTGCGTCACGATTCAGAAGGGCCCTCCTGTGTTCCTGTATGCGGATTTTTAGACATCTTATAGTGCTGCCTACATATATGATATTGCAATCACATCCCAGAATATAAACCACAAAAGTCGTATTGCAGTTAATAAAGTGGCTGATAGTGTAAACCCGCGGACTATTGTGTGAAAAAGATTTGGTTTTATTCTTTCCATTTCCACAAATGTTACAACACCCACACGTAAAAAAACCTTTGGGTTTTTCAGGTATCCAATTAGCATTGTTTGTGGGGGACATGACATAACTGGGGCATAGTTGGTTTCTCAAGGAGGTACCTCTTTTATATGTAATGCCAGGAGTTTCGGAAATTGAGTCTTTTAATCCTGTAACAGAGGAAAGGAGATGCCAGTTTTTTCGTAGGGCATTGAAAATGCTGTTACTATAGGTGGTGTATTTAGTAACAAATCTCAATCTGTTATCAGTTTTTATTCTCTTTAGTGCCTTAGGCCCATCAAGTAGTGTGGAGTCTCTATTTTTGCCAAGGATTCTATACTCAGCTTTATCTAGTACTTTGTTGTTATAACCTCTGTTTTCAAATCTTTTCCTTGTTGTCTTTAGATTGTAAAGGAAATCCTCCTCGGTACTACAGTTCCTCCTAATGCGTGTCATTTCACCATAGGGGATGTTGTTGATAACCGAATTGGCATGGGCACTGGATGCGTGTAACAGCGCATTGCATGCAGTTTCTTTTCTGAATAATCTGCTTTGTATCACCCCATCCTTGATGTAAAAGTTTATGTCTAGAAAGTTGATATTATCCTTATGATAGGACATGGTGAATTTAACATTGAACACATTATCATTAAGATAATTAACGTATTGGTGCAACATATCAACAGACCCAGACCAAAGGCAGATGACATCATCGATGTACCTCCCCCAGAACACAATAAATTCAGTCCAGGGGGAGGCCACCCGGGCCCAGGCATGCTCTTTCTCGTACCACCCCATAAAGAGGCAAGCGTACGAGGGAGCAAACCCGGAACCCATCGCGACGCCCTTGATCTGTTGGTACCAATTAGAGTCATGTAGAAAAAAATTGTTCAACAAGATAATGTCAACCATTTCGACAATCATTTCATTATATTGGTAAAAATCCGCGCCTTCCCTGTCCAGGAAAGAGCGCATGGCCATAATACCAAATTGTTTGTCAATGCAAGTATATAAACTCGTGACATCCAAGGTGACAAACAAAAGCTCTTCTGACCATTGGAAGTTTTTAAATTTTACCAAGATGTCCTTACTGTCCTTAATATATGACGGAAGGTCCACCACATATTTTTGTAGTTTCGTGTCCACAAATTTAGAAAGGTTCTCAGTCGATGAACCTACTCCAGAGATAATAGGTCTCCCCGGTGGAAAGGGGCCCCCCTTATGTATTTTGGGTAAGGCATAAATACAAGGATATGATGGACAATCCACTCTGAGGTATCTGTATTCATCCTCAGAGATGAGGCAAACATCTTTCCACTCACTGAGCCTGGCATTGATCGTACCAATTAAATTGGGAATTGGATTATGCGTAATGCGCTTATAACACGATGCGTCGCTAAGTTGGCGATTGATTTCACCCAGATAGTCAAGGCGGTTCATAATGACTATGTTGCCGCCCTTATCCGCTTCGCGTATCACAATTGTAGTATCCTCCCTGAGTTGTTTTAGGGCCTGTCTTTCAGATTTGGAGATATTCTCCGTTGGTTTGGGCTTATATTTATTGGATATTTCCAGTGCATATAAGTCCTCTGATACTTTTTTGTAAAAAGCATCAATATTTGTATTGTAGCCAAAAGTAGGTATAAACTTGGATTTAGGGCGGAGGCCACTATCTACATGGCCATCCTGCCTGATTTCGAAATCATTCAGTAAGGTTGTCATGTCGTATTGATCTTCATCACAGATCGAGAGGAGGCATTGTATGTTTCTAACATCAGCTATGGTGTGTGATGCAGGCTCATGAGGAAGTACACTTGTACCTGGTACATCTTGACTGGTCGAAAAAAAGTCACGCAGTTTCAGTAACCTTACAAACTTAAATAGATCGATGTGAACATCAGCCAAATCCCCACTTTGTGTTGGCACCTCGATGCGATACTCTTCTCCAGTGCGATGCGACAAAATGGCGTCTTGGTTGCGATGCGACAGCGTTGGTGTGATACGTGCATGCCCGACGGCCGTGCGGCCACTCGATGATCTTTGGAGATGCGACAGGCCCTGCAACGCGCTTCTCCGGTGATGCGACAATGACCTCTGTGGCAGCGTCCCGCTTCGCCGGCGATGTGCTGATGACAGCGGCGGCTCGCTTCCACGGCGATGCGATGACAGCGGCTGCGGCGGCGACACGCTTCTCGTTGTTGCATCGCGCTTCCAGCTCCAAAGCGGCACGCAGTCTCTCAGAAGGCCCAGCACAACATCAGGCACTTCAATTCCCAGAAAGGGAATTCAGGGGGGAGCTGGTTGGTGAAGTCTTGTATCCGTGAGACTTCAGGCAGGAGGCAAGCTCTAGTTCAAGCCTTTGGAGATTCTTCTTCAAGTTGATAGAAAGCACACTCAGTCCTTTTCTCCTCTCTTTGGTAATGAAGCAACCACTGCAGGCCAACCCCCAAACACACAGCACAGTGGTAGTCTCCTCCTTCAGCTTCCTAGTTCTTCTGCTCAGCAAAGGTTTCCCACAAGTGATCTAAAGTTCTTGGGTCTGGGTCCCAATATTTATACTTTCTCTTTGTTCTCTGAAGGCAGAGAGGTCTTTGCCTAGTCCAAACCAGGTCTGGTCAGTCCTGGAGCACTTTGTTTACATGTCTCCTACTTTCCTTTAACAGTGCAGGGCAGGGACATCAGACACACCACAGGAGGTGGAGCCAGCATTGTGGAGGGATGGCCCAGCCCTATTCAGGTCCCAGGTGCAACCCCTCCCACCCATCTAGATGCAGATCTCTCTATTCAGCCTTGTGCTGACTCACCCTGCCTCCTGGAATCCCCCAGCCCCTGTCACTCAAACTCCAGACAAGGAATACACAGCCTAGCAGAGGCGGGTTTGGATGGTTAGACAAGAAAATACCTACTTTCTAAAAGTGCCATTTTCAAACACGGAATGTTAAAACCAACTTCACTAAAAGATTAATTTTATCATTCTGAGTTTAGGCATACTAAACTCGAATTTCTACCATGTTCCCTGAGTCAGTTAGGATTATAAAATGTAATAATCAAACTGCCCATTCTGGCTTATGGAGAACAGGTAGCCTTGCAATAGTGAACAACGAAAATGGCTGTAATTCACTTTTAGGACATGCCACACACACCCACAGGGCATGTCCTACCTTTTACCTACAATGCACCCTGCCCTTGGGCCTACCATAGGGGTGACTAATATGTATAAAACGGAAGGTTTAGGGACTGGCAAGTGGGTGCACTTGCCCAGTCAGCATGGCAGTACCAGACTGCACACAGGCTCTGCCATGGCAGACCTAAGACACACATTACAAGCAGCTCCGGTGGGTGGCACAATCAGTGCTGCAAGCCCACCAGCAGCATTGGTTACAAGCCCTGGGCACACTCAGTGCACTGTACTAGGGTCTGACAAGTAAACCAATCAAGCCAATCATGGAGTCACTAATCCATACATCAATTCACCATAGGAAGCACTTGCACTGTGGCACTGAACAGCAGTGGCACAGTGCCCAAAGCATCTATAACCAGCAAAAACACATGAGGCAACAGCAAAAAATGGAAGGGAGACCCACGACAATGGTGCCAGATCTAACAGTAAGCAATAAACAAATAGCAATCTTGGGAAGATATTTTCCACAAAAAATATAGGGCCTGATTCACAAAGCCATTTGTGCACAAAAACTGAACCGAGGTACACATGGCTAGATTAACAAGTGTAACTTCACATTTGAAATTCACAAATCTTGCACTTACACATGCAAATTGATTTACTCACATTTAAAATGTCAATAGTATATATCCTCACAAAGACGGAGAGTGGGTGTTCCAGTGCACGGATGATTTCAAAAGTAATTGAGTACCCCCAAATGAGCAACTTTGCAGTATTCACAAACTTCAGTAAGAGACGGACATATTCCTAGCCTGGATACGGTGCACTATTTATTACTGTCAAAGCAAAGAGTACATCCATATTCAAGGCAGGAATAGAGAGGGAAAATGCCTAAATTGGTGACCGTTTTGCATTTGGAGTTTCTTCACAGGGACAATATTTCCCCTATCAAGAAAATCAAAACAAGTAGTGCTTCATTTGTAAAAAGAAAAGTGTCGGGGCTCTTGTCAGGACGCCTCTGCAGCTTGTACCACACATTGCCCCTGCCATGCTGGCAATGATAATAAAAACACAATTACTAACCACCACACTCCTACAAGTGTGACAATTCGAACTATTCCAGGCTCACAAAGCTATAAGAATGGCTTGGGAGGAAGTCAATAGTCATTAATAATGTATATTAAATTAATCCTTAACTGTTGTTGTGATCATCTCTAAACTGTAATTTTGGACACTACAACCTACAGAGCTGAGTGCCTACATCAGCTGGAGAACAGAAGATTCTTCAGAGCCCTCAAAATGGACTCCACCAAACGACTCTCCACGGAAATAAAGAGGATGGTGGACGAAGCCAAGGAAGAAGAGTGGATTACCGATCATGCAGCCTCATTTTTGGTTACATCTTACCACATCACTCCCTACTTCTATGTATTGCCTAAACTACATAAAGAACAGCGACCACCGCCAGGGAGGCCGATTATCTCAGGTATCGGTTCAATTCTTGAGCCCCTGTCCACCTTTGTAGATTTCTTTCTATGACCACTGGTACTAGAGATGCCAACATACATCCAGGACACGAAAGATCTCTTATGCCTCCTCACAGAAACCCCCTTTGATGTGGAGCCTGACTACCTAGTGTCATTGGACATGGAATCCCTTTATACCTGCATCCCTCAGGAGGAGACACAGACTACGGTAGAGGCTTTATTGAACAGCAACACTAGAGATTCCATCACTCCAGTGCATTTCATAATGGCTTGCGCACATCTGGCCATGAAAGAGAACTTCTTTAAGTTTGAAGACGACCTCTACCTACAGACGTCAGGGGCATCCATGGGCAGAGTTTTTGCCCCAAGCCTGGCAAATCTCCACGTACTTGAGTTTGAACAGACAGAGATTCTACAGGAGAACATTCCTTACAGAGAACACATACGCATTTGGAAACGCTATATCGACGATGTGTTTGTCATATGGAGGGGTACATCGGAGACCATCTTGGCTTTCTACCAGTGGTTAAACACCAGGAATGATTATCTCAAATTCACATTTGAATTCTCCAATGCCAGTCTGCCATTTTTAGATATTCGTATCTTTCCAGAAGGAGCATGACTGGGTACAGAACTGTATAGGAAACCAATGGCATGTAATTCGCTCTTGTCTTATCAGAGCTATCATCTAAAATCTCTCTGCGAGAATTTACCCTACGGGCAATGCCTACGGATTTGGAGAAATTGCTCCTCCAAAGAGAAGTACATCGAACATGCAAGCAGTTTACCCTCTCAACTTCAAGAAAAGAAATATCCAATAAGGACCATTCGGACATCCAGGAAAAGAGCAGCCAACAACAATAGAGAGGCATTGATCAATGTAGCGCCTCCTAAAGAAGAGCAGCCAATACTGACCTGCGTTAATACTTTCTGTAGTTACTCTAACCAGATCAAAAAGAGTGTCCTCAAACACTGGAAGATCCTTAACATCGGTGATGAACCGCTGCCCCGTCCTTTGTTTGCATTCAAAAGAAGCACCAACATTAAAGACCAACTTGTACACACTCATCTCAGACAAAGAAAATGATCTAACCAAGTGGGCATGACTACGCGCAAGATCAAAACCAGGATGCTAGAGCATAAGAGCACCATTCGGTGTAAAAAAATGATCCACCAAAATGACTAATCACTTTCTCAATATGCACCATACTGAAGAAGATCTAAACTGGACAGTCTTAGAACAACCATGGATTCCGCCTCATATTACCGATGTATCTAAATTCTTGTTTAGATGTGAACAAAGGTGGGTGCATAGAATCAAAAGTGACGGCACTGGACTTAACAATGACATTCCCTGAGTATCCCTATAGTTGAGCGTTACAGTACATTCATACTGCTGATAGAACTCTAGTGATTAGAGGCGAGACCCTGCTTCAACTTCTGGTCCTGTGTCTAACATTATACTCCATTGGATATGCCATTGGATATGCCCACCATTACAATAGCTATTTCATATGATGGCTTACTGGGTAAAAGGTCAAGCTCTTAAAGGGTTTAGCATTACAAACCTCCTAGACTCCCTCAGACCACCATGGAGAATTGTAAGTTAAAAAATATGGACTACACGATCCAGGCAGTTAGCACACAGCGCTTAGTGATGACAAATACTCTCTGTTACTTTGTGCTATATGTGCTCCAATAGCGCTTTTTACCAATTTTTATTGCAGCGTACACCAATTCATGATTATAGAGTGTTATAAACGTAGAACTAACAAGGCATGTTAATAACTTCTGCCTGTACACATCCAGAGACTCCAACGTGTAATAACGTTGTTTTGAGAAAAAAGTGCACTTTGAGAATATGCCGTGGCTCGGCAGCATGCATGCACAATGAAGATACAGAGTCACGTCATACAGGCATTGCTCCAGACACCTATACACAGCTGCAGGCTGGTAGATTAGGTAACGCCTCGCCCAGCCCAGACTATTTAAACCAGTGCTAGTGTCTGCCGTCAGTACCTCCGGTCACAGTTCATGTACCACGACGGAGTACCGACGGACAGGTATGTAAGACTGTGGCAAATTTATCTCACAAATTGCTTATGATGAAGTTAACTTCTAGGTGTCTTACCGTTTGGTTGCCTCATATTCTGTTCAGCCTCACTATGTATTAGTGCTTTTGACCCATAGTAGACAAGTGTTGTTTTTGCACGTCTCACATTTCAAAATAAGTGACTTTTATGCCAAACAGCCGCACTGTTCCAGCGAGAACTTTAGTATTTACGGTTCAGTTAATGAAACTAGAGACCCACATGCTATCTAGTTTTGTGACTGTTTTCACAAGAGATAGGCTCATTTGTAGATATTCGTTTATCATATAATGAGATTGTTATCCAGCTTCAAACTCGAGATAACACACTTGAAGCTAGATCTCTGCTATAATTAGTTGTACACTAACTTTTTGGAATTATAGACTAGAGTCTTTTTATGCAACATAATTTCTTTAGATATTCCCGTAGAGAATCAGCATTTTTCAGTTGGTTCCTACTTGTTGCAACACCTATTACTGAGTATTCCTAACAATGTCATTTTACCAGCTTAGTTCAGACTGTGAGTTTACAACTAATACACTGATTCTGAGACTAGTGTCAGTAATCCGACAAATATGCTTGACACTTGATTTAAAATTCTCTTTTCAGAGCGGGGCTCCCTTCCCTGAGCTGTCGCCAGGTTGAGGTGTGGCCGCTTACCCAACACCTTTGGGTGAGTGCATTTAATGATTTACACATTTACATACCGAGATGTAACATAGATGGGAAATAATATCCCCTATTCACTAGCACACTTGACTCTGTGTTTGATGGCTTCTTGATTGGTTGTTCTTGTTTCATTTTTGTCTCACTCTTCTAGGTACAACCAGTACAATCCGTAAAGAAAGAATAGGATTACTGGTTTGGTATCATAATCACATCTTCACTTCTTTTGAGCAGCAGCATCACCTTTTTCTGGTCCTGACGAAAGCCTAGATACTTCTTTAGATCAACCAGGCTGAAACATGTAGACCGTCTCCTGATACTAAGCAGTTTATATCTATACTGCTTTTGCACTGCTTTTTAACTCTACCAGTGCGAACAAGTTAATAAATGGTTTTGTTTTGCACCGACTAGGTAGTTTTAACTTCACCATTTTTTGTCACCTTTTTACCTTGCGCTGCGTCCTCACCACACCATGATCCATCTGTGGGATTTAGCATCCTTGTTAGTGTAGCAGCATCATAAAAAACATCCCTGAGCTCCTTCCTCTCATTGAGGAAGTTGTAGCCCTTAGTGGGACCAGGTTTTCCCACTAAGAGGAGAAACCCATATGATGAAGCATGCCACGTATGGTGGGTGAGGGTATTCGTCCTAAAAGGGATTGCTCCCAAATGGAGATAGTGTGAGACACTAACATGTCATGTTACAGGCTTTATTGTGCTAACACACACCCGAGGATTTCTTTGTGTTATAATTGTATTTAAAAGGGGATATTATCCTTGCAGGTCTTTAAACTACTTCCCTTGGACCCTCTCCTCTCATTTTGTCTGTTTTGTTTTGCATCTCTAAACTAGCCAGATATCCCCACCTAGTGGCAGTCTGTCAAAGCGCCGGTATTGACAATTAAGTGCCTGTTCGGAGCGCCGGAAACTACCGGTTCAAATTAATCATTGCAAAAAAGTATTTCTAAAACTTTGGGAACTTGGGCAGCATACTTTACGATATGCAACTTGGGAGTAACTTGAAATGCGCAAAGAATTCTAGAACGATCACTGGAAAGCTGTGACAGTCACAGCTTCCCAGCAGCACTTCAGAAGTTCTATCTGAAATGCAAAACAGTCAGGATATTCCATCAAATGTAGAAACAAACCGATGGTGATACGTTTTAATTTTTTTAAAAAAAAGAATCTGGCTGAATGTTCTGCTAACTTCAAGTAGCATTGTTTTATATCACTGAAAGATTATCAGAAGCAGACTGAGAAGCCCTTAGCAGTCACTGCCTGCAACACTTGCAAACCCATTCAAAAAGTACTTGCTAATTACCATTATCGGTAACATCAGAGGAAGTGAGATCATAGTAAGTTGTTACAAATGCTCACAATAAATATCAAATTAATGACGTAACCTCAAAAGCCTAAGCATAGCTGAACTGGAGTCATCCCATCTAGCATTCCTCTGTAACATTACAATTATCCTTAATTTCCAAATAGTCAACATCACTACTGATTGCTCTCAGCTTCCTCCAGAATGGATGACTGGTAAAGATTCCAGTTAAGCACACCAGAAATAACTAGAGCGTAAGAAGAGACTGTGCAGTGAACTGTGCTATTTGGCAGATTAAATCCATTGTGATAACTATAGTCTTTTTGAAGAAATGAAGACCGTGTATAATAAGCAAGACAGATCTCAATAATGGGCTGATGGGTCTGAAGCTCAGCGTGTTTGGTGGTTCATAGGTGTCTGAGTGTGAAAAACGTCATCCAGAGGTGTTTGGCATTTTCCAATTTCTGGTGTGACTGCTGAAGCATGGTGAAGGGTGGGCTTGGATCGAGCTCTCAAGAGTTAGCCACCGGTACTGGTAATTTAAGCAGTAGGCATGCCACTGAGGTCATCATCTCCTTGTTGCAAGGTATTCTATTTATTTGAGAACATGGACCCCAAAACGCCGACAGTAGCACAAATGACATGACCCATCCTTTGACTACGATGACATCACAGAATTTCTTCATTATCAATCCCTAGCCCCTCTGTTGGCTTCTATTTACTGCTGAGGGGCTAGGACTGGGATTCGGCCCTGCGTAATTACCGGTGGCTGAGATTAATTCAAGCTCTCCATCCATCATTTTTTTGTATAATTTAGAGTGTCTACATTTAGTTGACACATTTTTTCTTTTGTTTTTTATATTTATTTATTCCAGCATATGTGTGCTCTGCAAAGAAGACCACCACATTGTTTTTAGAAGGCAAGTGGGACTTCTTTAATGACAAAATGTTGCCCCGCAAAAGTTCACAAAGATCAGACTCACAAAGTCTGCAGTGCTGGCCTAAGTGTGATTTACGGGAGATTTGATAATCTCACTGGACATTCAGGCTTCAGTGTAGCTTACTTCAAGAGCTTTAATTACACTAGGAGTCTACCAAATACTCAACCTCCTGTCTCCTGTGCACCATCTATCCAAAGTCTGCTCCTTCCTAGTGAGTGGTGAACCTGTGTATAAGCAGTGTACTTGAATGAGGGCATTATAGCCATCATGTTTTGTGAGTGTGTTGTAAGGTATGTGCCTGTGTGAATTTAAGATTAACAGTGTATTTTGTGAGTGCAGGTTAAGTGACCCACAGCAGTGGTACCTGCTACTTAACAAGAGTGGCAGGGGGAGATAAAAAATCAATGTAAAAAAATCAATTACCTACAGGCTGGCCCTTGCCTCTTGGTCCTCTTCGGTCAACTGACTCCAGAAGCAGGAAGCAAGAGTCAGGAAGCAACAAGGCTCCCTGACTCCCCCAGCTAATCATGATGCCGCTGTCACCAACATGACAGCAGCATCGTGATTGGCCTGAGCATCGGGCTTTAGCGCTCAGACAGGGACTGGGAGC
Organism: Triturus cristatus; assembly: GCF_964204655.1. Classification (NCBI taxonomy): domain Eukaryota; kingdom Metazoa; phylum Chordata; class Amphibia; order Caudata; family Salamandridae; genus Triturus; species Triturus cristatus. Next base: position 850,554,721 of record NC_140581.1, read on the forward strand.
CTGTGCATGTTTTCCACCCAGGCTGTGCAATACAGCCGAGTGGAGAACATCCTAAGTGTGCATGACTGTTTGGCCAGCCCAAGATGGCAAGCCAAACTGTCATGCGCACGTAAGAGAGTGCCCACCACTCCTCCCCCTACTCTGGACAGCCCAGCATCGCCCCGCTCCACACCTAGTACTGAGGCAGTATGGAAAAAAAATGATAATAACATTGTGCTATTATCATTTTATTCACATTTTTTTAACTGCTCTCAGAGCAGTGAAGCAACGCTCCACCGCCTTAGAGGAGAAGCGGCTGCTGGTCTACAGGTTAAAAGTTATGCCTGTGTGAGTGCCGAGAGAACCATACACCTATGTGAGTGCAGTATGAGGGATGTGCCTATGAGAGGGCAACCGTCTGAGTGTGTGGTCCCTGCATGTTACGTCTTAGTGCGCATGCACTTTACTAGGCCAAAACTATTGGCTTTGGTATTCTTTTTTGGGGTTATGGCTTTGACTTACAGAAATGCAGTGCAGGGAATGGAAATACGACAGTATGTGTATGAGAATGGTAGTGAGTTTTGATATGGCAGATGCAGGCTCTGTCAAAGGAGGTTGAGAAGCGTTAGGGGCAGCTGACAGACTGAAATGTCAACCTAGTGAGGGGGCCCAGTTAGATTGCTTGCACTAGGGCCCATTGCAACCTAGCTACCCCACTGCTAGCAGAGACAACATGAATCAGTTGTGTATGCTTTCCTTCGAGAACAAATATCCTCTTAGCCTTGTTAACAGCGAGGTTATAGTTTCAACATTGCACAGCACTTTCATGAAACATAAAAGAATGTATAAAGCAATAAATACAGGTATCATGACTCTTAGGGCGATAGCTGCGTTGTACGCGCTGGTGCCAGTTACAAAAGGCTTTTGAAGTATGTGAAGTCATACTCCTGCAGGTCTCTTTTATATGCTCTTACATGCCTTCCTAAATCTGCCCCAACACTTCTCAAGCAGAAATGAAGCATGAATATTCTTATACAATTATATACAAATAGAAAGGCCCTTACCCCCATTTGCTCTTTTACTAACAGGGACATGGATGTTTCTGGGCGTATTAAGTAAGTAAGTATGTAGAAAAGTACACTTGTAGAACTACTTCCTGTTCTCATAAATGCTTTTGAGAATCGCCCCCTGGGAGTCTCATTGAAGTTTGCACAGCAATCATTCCACTGGACTATTATTTGTAATTTTGACCTAAACAATTCAAAAAAGGTCAACAAGGCCCAAACTTAAAACAATAAAAGATGTACAAAAAATAATTGAGTGATATTTATTGAGAAAGTAATTATGTTTTGCTTCAATTAAGTTTTCCCAATTAGCCGCTGCTTCTGTGGTTCTGCTCCATTATCACAATCTCAGCTTGGTTGATGGTTGAGATTGAAAGCACTCTGCTAGTGGTTCTCTTTTCCATTAGAACCGAGACAGCTTCTAATAAGTTTCTAATAAGTTTCCTCATTTGCAATTAGTGCTTTGTAATGGCTTCTCTTCACCGGAATGAGTGACACTGCAATCTAATGTTCTGATTATCTTTAATGAAAGTGTTAATCTTTGAGTTGCATCTCTATCCCCTTCCCGCCATGTGTTAATGAAGACAAACAAGCTCCGAGGTGGTGCCTGTGCTGACCACCAGGACTAAGGCGAGCTTTCTCTGCTGGAGGTCATGAAACAACTATGCTGTGAGAGAAGCCCACCTACCAAGGACCACGCTTGGCAAGGGATGTCATGACTGGCCTTTCGAGGCAATTTATTGTACGGCAGCACAGGTCGAGCAATACTGTATTTCTGTATTTAAAGGCTCTGCAGCGTCATACCAACAAGACAGAATTTACATTTCAATCCACTTCGATTACATTTGGTAAGGAGGGCACGGATGCCCATTCGACAACTTTTTCACAAGAGCAGAACATACATCAAGCTACAGGTGACTCCCCTCCCCCCACAATACCATCAGATCATCAACACTTTGTTTCACATTAAGCCACTCAAAAGTCTCCTATTTGCTTTCTTGGGGTTAAGGGGTGAACAATTAGAGGCTACTGTCACGAGCAGTTCATTGTCTGCCCAAATGACTCTTGAGACCAGAGATAGCATGGGTAATGCGGGGCACCAAACGACAAGATGCTGTTGCAACTACGACTCCCTAGTGAACGTCCATGATGGCTGGTGGGAATGATGGGGACGGAGGCGAGCAGCGGCGGGAAGGGATGCTACACAGATGCGTCAGGATCCTTGGAGAGGTGATCCAATTCTCCCCCATTTAGAGAGAAGGTCACAGGTAGTTACACAGTTGTAAGTTTAAAAGAGCACGAGAAAGTGCGATTTGTTGGTATCTGTCTAAAAATGTATACTTTTTAATAGAAACGGTGTCATCCCCGTCATGGCTTTATTAAGTAAACTTGCGGCGTCAGTAAGGCTAGCAGGGTGTGAGCAGGGCGTGAGAGAGCCTTGCAAAGTGTGAGGCTCCCACTCATTGAAGAGGAATTGAAGCTTGTAAGGCCACAATGTACATATCGAAAAGATGGAATAATGCCAAAACTACCAAATGGATTCAGGGTGTACTTGCTACGCTGTATAACACTTTTTGGTCTATCTTTGCACGTTCTCGCTTTGGTGCGGCCAGCACTAAAACTTTTACATTAGTTTTGAAATATAATTGTAACTTGGCATGCAGAGGTACATCTTATAACATATGGTCTTCAAGAACAGTCAAGTATCAGCACAACCAATACTGCCTTCTCGTGTTACTGGGTTCTAGAAATAACTTCCTTACTTCAGCAGCTACGGGCGAGCACATTTTACAATCACTGGCCCTTAATATTTGTATTTCAACGCACGACAGGAGTGTGCCATGCCTCTATGGAAAGAATTTTATAAAGCATGCAGGGTTCCAAGGAACATTGAGCACACACCTGCTCAGCTATGCCCAGTTCTTGCTTCTGACATGTAAGCCTTTGAGTCTCCTGGCAGGTAATCAAATGCCCGGCAAGTGAAATATCTCCTGGCTGGCACAGGTAAAGTATGTAAAATGGCATGATGCAATTACTCTTTCATAAGGCCCTGAACCTGAATAAGCTGAAGTTCCATGATGGCGTTATGGTGTTGTCGGTTCTGTATTACCAAATAGGCAAAGTAGGCACCCGCCTATGGGCCCCACTCCTTTCAGGGGCCCCGCGACAACGGTTCAAAATAATTGATTTGATCGTGGAAGAAAATTTCATCAAGCTTTCTTAAATATTGTTTCCAAAAGATCGAAAAAATGAATCAACTCAAGGAAACGAGAACTTTACAAATGCAAAAACAACAATTAATGGACAGAATGCAGAACAATGTCATACATTCACCCCAGTACAGAGATCTGGGCCTAAATCCATCGTTTTTTTGCTCACCATGCCGTTCCAGTTTGAACCCAGCCATATGTAAATCAGTCTTGACCCTGTGCCTCATGGGAACAGTCCAGCCCGAACTGCCAAGCCAGGTCCTCCCTGGACTGGAAACAAGCATCCTAGGACCGGTTTCGGGGTTTCACCCCTCTTCAGCCAGGATAGCTTGATTCCAGTGGCATGGAGAGCAAGGGACCCACGTCTGGGCATACCCATCCCACTCGGGGTGACAAATGCAAAAACAACAATTAATGGACAGAATGCAGAACAATGTCATACATTCACCCCAGTACAGAGATCTGGGCCTAAATCCATCGTTTTTTTTGCTCACCATGCCGTTCCAGTTTGAACCCAGCCATATGCAAATCAGTCTTGACCCTGTGCCTCATGGGAACAGTCCAGCCCGAACTGCCAAGCCAGGTCCTCCCTGGACTGGAAACAAGCATCCTAGGACCGGTTTCGGGGTTTCACCCCTCTTCAGCCAGGATAGCTTGATTCCAGTGGCATGGAGAGCAAGGGACCCACGTCTGGGCATACCCATCCCACTCGGGGTGACAAATGCAAAACAACAATTAATGGACAGAATGCAGAACAATGTCATACATTCACCCCAGTACAGAGATCTTGGCCTAAATCCATCGTTTTTGCTCACCATGCCGTTCCAGTTTGAACCCAGCCATATGCAAATCAGTCTTGACCCTGTGCCTCATGGGAACAGTCCAGCCCGAATTGCCAAGCCAGGTCCTCCCTGGACTGGAAACAAGCATCCTAGGACCGGTTTCGGGGTTTGACCCCTCTTCAGCCAGGATAGCTTGATTCCAGTGGCATGGAGAGCAAGGGACCCACGTCTGGGCATACCCATCCCACTCGGGGTGACAAATGCAAAAACAACAATTAATGGACAGAATGCAGAACAATGTTATACATTCACCCCAGTACAGAGATCTGGGCCTAAATCCATCGTTTTTTTGCTCACCATGCCGTTCCAGTTTGAACCCAGCCATATGCAAATCAGTCTTGACCCTGTGCCTCATGGGAACAGTCCAGGCCGAACTGCCAAGCCAGGTCCTCCCTGGACTGGAAACAAGCATCCTAGGACCGGTTTCGGGGTTTCACCCCTCTTCAGCCAGGATAGCTTGATTCCAGTGGCATGGAGAGCAAGGGACCCACGTCTGGGCATACCCATCCCACTCGGGGTGACAAATGCAAAAACAACAATTAATGGACAGAATGCAGAACAATGTCATACATTCACCCCAGTACAGAGATCTGGGCCTAAATCCATCGTTTTTTTTGCTCACCATGCCGTTCCAGTTTGAACCCAGCCATATGCAAATCAGTCTTGACCCTGTGCCTCATGGGAACAGTCCAGCCCGAACTGCCAAGCCAGGTCCTCCCTGGACTGGAAACAAGCATCCTAGGACCGGTTTCGGGGTTTCACCCCTCTTCAGCCAGGATAGCTTGATTCCAGTGGCATGGAGAGCAAGGGACCCACGTCTGGGCATACCCATCCCACTCGGGGTGACAAATGCAAAACAACAATTAATGGACAGAATGCAGAACAATGTCATACATTCACCCCAGTACAGAGATCTTGGCCTAAATCCATCGTTTTTGCTCACCATGCCGTTCCAGTTTGAACCCAGCCATATGCAAATCAGTCTTGACCCTGTGCCTCATGGGAACAGTCCAGCCCGAATTGCCAAGCCAGGTCCTCCCTGGACTGGAAACAAGCATCCTAGGACCGGTTTCGGGGTTTGACCCCTCTTCAGCCAGGATAGCTTGATTCCAGTGGCATGGAGAGCAAGGGACCCACGTCTGGGCATACCCATCCCACTCGGGGTGACAAATGCAAAAACAACAATTAATGGACAGAATGCAGAACAATGTTATACATTCACCCCAGTACAGAGATCTGGGCCTAAATCCATCGTTTTTTTGCTCACCATGCCGTTCCAGTTTGAACCCAGCCATATGCAAATCAGTCTTGACCCTGTGCCTCATGGGAACAGTCCAGGCCGAACTGCCAAGCCAGGTCCTCCCTGGACTGGAAACAAGCATCCTAGGACCGGTTTCGGGGTTTCACCCCTCTTCAGCCAGGATAGCTTGATTCCAGTGGCATGGAGAGCAAGGGACCCACGTCTGGGCATACCCATCCCACTCGGGGTGACAAATGCAAAAACAACAGTTAATGGACAGAATGCAGAACAATGTCATACATTCACCCCAGTACAGAGATCTGAGCCTAAATCCATCGTTTTTTTGCTCACCATGCCGTTCCAGTTTGAACCCAGCCATATGCAAATCAGTCTTGACCCTGTGCCTCATGGGAACAGTCCAGCCCGAACTGCCAAGCCAGGTCCTCCCTGGACTGGAAACAAGCATCCTAGGACCAGTTTCGGGGTTTCACCCCTCTTCAGCCAGGATAGCTTGATTCCAGAGGTATGGAGAGCAAGGGACCCACGTCTGGGCATACCCATCCCACTCGGGGTGACAAATGCAAAAACAACAATCCTTGGACAGAATGCAGAACAATGTCATACATTCACCCCAGTACAGAGATCTGGGCCTGAATCCATCGTTTTTTTGCTCACCATGCCGTTCCAGTTTGAACCCAGCCATATGCAAATCAGTCTTGACCCTGTGCCTCATGGGAACAGTCCAGCCCGAACTGCCAAGCCAGGTCCTCCCTGGACTGGAAAGAAGCCTCCTAGGACCGGTTTTGGGGTTTCACCCCTCTTCAGCCAGGATAGCTTGATTCCAGTGGCATGGAGAGCAAGGGACCCACGTCTGGGCATACCCATCCCACTCGGGGTGACAAATGCAAAATCAACAATTAATGGACAGAATGCAGAACAATGTCATACATTCACCCCAGTACAGAGATCTGGGCCTAAATCCATCGTTTTTTTGCTCACCATGCCGTTCCAGTTTGAACCCAGCCATATGCAAATCAGTCTTGACCCTGTGCCTCATGGGAACAGTCCAGCCCGAACTGCCAAGCCAGGTCCTCCCTGGACTGGAAACAAGCATCCTAGGACCGGTTTCGGGGTTTCACCCCTCTTCAGCAAGGATAGCTTGATTCCAGTGGCATGGAGAGCAAGGGACCCACGACTGGGCATACCCATCCCACTCGGGGTGACAAATGCAAAAACAACAATTAATGGACAGAATGCAGAAAAATGTCATACATTCACCCCAGTACAGAGATCTGGGCCTAAATCCATCGTTTTTTTGCTCACCATGCCGTTCCAGTTTGAACCCAGCCATATGTAAATCAGTCTTGACCCTGTGCCTCATGGGAACAGTCCAGCCCGAACTGCCAAGCCAGGTCCTCCCTGGACTGGAAACAAGCATCCTAGGACCGGTTTCGGGGTTTGACCCCTCTTCAGCCAGGATAGCTTGATTCCAGTGGCATGGAGAGCAAGGGACCCACGTCTGGGCATACCCATCCCACTCGGGGTGACAAATGCAAAAACAACAATTAATGGACAGAATGCAGAACAATGTCATACATTCACCCCAGTACAGAGATCTGGGCCTAAATCCATCGTTTTTTTTGCTCACCATGCCGTTCCAGTTTGAACCCAGCCATATGCAAATCAATCTTGACCCTGTGCCTCATGGGAACAGTCCAGCCCGAACTGCCAAGCCAGGTCCTCCCTGGGCTGGAAACAAGCATCCTAGGACCGGTTTTGGGGTTTCACCCCTCTTCAGCCAGGATAGCTTGATTCCAGTGGCATGGAGAGCAAGGGACCCACGTCTGGGCATACCCATCCCACTCGGGGTGACAAATGCAAAAACAACAATTAATGGACAGAATGCAGAACAATGTTATACATTCACCCCAGTACAGAGATCTGGGCCTAAATCCATCGTTTTTTTGCTCACCATGCCGTTCCAGTTTGAACCCAGCCATATGCAAATCAGTCTTGACCCTGTGCCTCATGGGAACAGTCCAGCCCGAACTGCCAAGCCAGGTCCTCCCTGGACTGGAAAGAAGCATCCTAGGACCGGTTTCGGGGTTTCACCCCTCTTCAGCAAGGATAGCTTGATTCCAGTGGCATGGAGAGCAAGAGTCCCACGACTGGGCATACCCATCCCACTCGGGGTGACAAATGCAAAAACAACAGTTAATGGACAGAATGCAGAACAATGTCACACATTCACCCCAGTACAGAGATCTGGGCCTAAATCCATCATTTTTTTGCTCACCATGCCGTTCCAGTTTGAACCCAGCCATATGCAAATCAGTCTTGACCCTGTGCCTCATGGGAACAGTCCAGCCCGAACTGCCAAGCCAGGTCCTCCCTGGACTGGAAACAAGCATCCTAGGACCGGTTTCGGGGTTTCACCCCTCTTCAGCCAGGATAGCTTGATTCCAGTGGCATGGAGAGCAAGGGACCCACGTCTGGGCATACCCATCCCACTCGGGGTGACAAATGCAAAAACAACAATCCTTGGACAGAATGCAGAACAATGTCATACATTCACCCCAGTACAGGGATCTGGGCCTGAATCCATCGTTTTTTTGCTCACCATGCCGTTCCAGTTTGAACCCAGCCATATGCAAATCAGTCTTGACCCTGTGCCTCATGGGAACAGTCCAGCCCGAACTGCCAAGCCAGGTCCTCCCTGGACTGGAAAGAAGCCTCCTAGGACCGGTTTCGGGGTTTCACCCCTCTTCAGCCAGGATAGCTTGATTCCAGTGGCATGGAGAGCAAGGGACCCACGTCTGGGCATACCCATCCCACTCGGGGTGACAAATGCAAAAACATCAATTAATGGACAGAATGCAGAACAATGTCATACATTCACCCCAGTACAGAGATCTGGGCCTAAATCCATCGTTTTTTTGCTCACCATGCCGTTCCAGTTTGAACCCAGCCATATGCAAATCAGTCTTGACCCTGTGCCTCATGGGAACAGTCCAGCCCGAACTGCAAAACCAGGTCCTCCCTGGACTGGAAACAAGCATCCTAGGACCGGTTTCGGGGTTTCACCCCTCTTCAGCAAGGATAGCTTGATTCCAGTGGCATGGAGAGCAAGGGACCCACGACTGGGCATACCCATCCCACTCGGGGTGACAAATGCAAAAACAACAATTAATGGACAGAATGCAGAACAGTGTCATACATTCACCCCAGTACAGAGATCTGGGCCTGAATCCATCGTTTTTTTGCTCACCATGCCTTTCCAGTTTGAACCCAGCCATATGCAAATCAGTCTTGACCATGTGCCTCATGGGAACAGTCCAGCCCGAACTGCCAAGCCAGGTCCTCCCTGGACTGGAAACAAGCATCCTAGGACCGGTTTCGGGGTTTCACCCCTCTTCAGCCAGGATAGCTTGATTCCAGTGGCATGGAGAGCAAGGGACCCATGTCTGGGCATACCCATCCCACTCGGGGTGACAAATGCAAAAACAACAATTAATGGACAGAATGCAGAACAATGTCATACATTCACCCCAGTACAGAGATCTGGGCCTAAATCCATCGTTTTTTTGCTCACCATGCCGTTCCAGTTTGAACCCAGCCATATGCAAATCAGTCTTGACCCTGTGCCTCATGGGAACAGTCCAGCCCGAACTGCCAAGCCAGGTCCTCCCTGGACTGGAAACAAGCATCCTAGGACCGGTTTCGGGGTTTCACCCCTCTTCAGCCAGGATAGCTTGATTCCAGTGGCATGGAGAGCAAGGGACCCACGTCTGGGCATACCCATCCCACTCGGGGTGACAAATGCAAAAACAACAATTAATGGACAGAATGCACAACAATGTCATACATTCACCCCAGTACAGAGATCTGGGCCTAAATCCATCGTTTTTTTGCTCACCATGCTCTTCCAGTTTGAACCCAGCCATATGCAAATCAGTCTTGACCCTGTGCCTCATGGGAACAGTCCAGCCCGAACTGCCAAGCCAGGTCCTCCCTGGACTGGAAACAAGCATCCTAGGACCGGTTTCGGGGTTTCATCCCTCTTCAGCCAGGATAGCTTGATTCAAGTGGCATGGAGAGCAAGGGACCCAGGTCTGGGCATACCCATCCCACACGGGGTGACAAATGCAAAAACAACAATTAATGGACAGAATGCAGAACAATGTCATACATTCACCCCAGTACAGAGATTTGGGCCTAAATCCATCGTTTTTCTGCTCACCATGCCGTTCCAGTTTGTACCTAGCCATATGCAAATCAGTCTTGACCCTGTGCCTCATGGGAACAGTCCAGCCCGAACTGCCAAGCCAGGTCCTCCCTGGACTGGAAACAAGCATCCTAGGACCGGTTTCGGGGTTTCACCTCTCTTCAGCCAGGATAGCTTGATTCCAGTGGCAGGGAGAGCAAGGGACCCACGTCTGGGCATACCCATCCCACTAGGGGTGACAAATGCAAAAACAACAATCCTTGGACAGAATGCAGAACAATGTCATACATTCACCCCAGTACAGGGATCTGGGCCTGAATCCATAGTTTTTTTGCTCACCATGCCGTTCCAGTTTGAACCCAGCCATATGCAAATCAGTCTTGACCCTGTGCCTCATGGGAACAGTCCAGCCCGAACTGCCAAGCCAGGTCCTCCCTGGACTGGAAAGAAGCCTCCTAGGACCGGTTTCGGGGTTTCACCCCTCTTCAGCCAGGATAGCTTGATTCCAGTGGCATGGAGAGCAAGGGACCCACGTCTGGGCATACCCATCCCACTCGGGGTGACAAATGCAAAAACATCAATTAATGGACAGAATGCAGAACAATGTCATACATTCACCCCAGTACAGAGATCTGGGCCTAAATCCATCGTGTTTTTTGCTCACCATGCCGTTCCAGTTTGAACCCAGCCATATGCAAATCAGTCTTGACCCTGTGCCTCATGGGAACAGTCCAGCCCGAACTGCCAAACCAGGTCCTCCCTGGACTGGAAACAAGCATCCTAGGACCGGTTTCGGGGTTTCACCCCTCTTCAGCAAGGATAGCTTGATTCCAGTGGCATGGAGAGCAAGGGACCCACGATTGGGCATACCCATCCCTTTCGGGGTGACAAATGCAAAAACAACAATTAATGGACAGAATGCAGAACAATGTCATACATTCACCCCAGTACAGAGATCTGGGCCTGAATCCATCGTTTTTTTGCTCACCATGCCTTTCCAGTTTGAACCCAGCCATATGCAAATCAGTCTTGACCATGTGCCTCATGGGAACAGTCCAGCCCGAACTGCCAAGCCAGGTCCTCCCTGGACTGGAAACAAGCATCCTAGGACCGGTTTCGGGGTTTCACCCCTCTTCAGCCAGGATAGCTTGATTCCAGTGGCATGGAGAGCAAGGGACCCACGTCTGGGCATACCCATCCCACTCGGGGTGACAAATGCAAAAACAACAATTAATGGACAGAATGCAGAACAATGTCATACATTCACCCCAGTACAGAGATCTGGGCCTAAATCCATTGTTTTTTTGCTCACCATGCCGTTCCAGTTTGAACCCAGCCATATGCAAATCAGTCTTGACCCTGTGCCTCATGGGAACAGTCCAGCCCGAACTGCCAAGCCAGGTCCTCCCTGGACTGGAAACAAGCATCCTAGGACCGGTTTCGGGGTTTCACCCCTCTTCAGCCAGGATAGCTTGATTCCAGTGGCATGGAGAGCAAGGGACCCACGTCTGGGCATACCCATCCCACTCGGGGTGACAAATGCAAAAAGAACAATTAATGGACAGAATGCAGAACAATGTCATGCATTCACCCCAGTACAGAGATCTGGGCCTAAATCCATCGTTTTTTTGCTCACCATGCTGTTCCAGTTTGAACCCAGCCATATGCAAATCAGTCTTGACCCTGTGCCTCATGGGAACAGTCCAGCCCGAACTGCCAAGCCAGGTCCTCCCTGGACTGGAAACAAGCATCCTAGGACCGGTTTCGGGGTTTCACCCCTCTTCAGCCAGGATAGCTTGATTCCAGTGGCTTGGAGAGCAAGGGACCCACGTCTGGGCATACCCATCCCACTCGGGGTGACAAATGCAAAAACAACAATTAATGGACAGAATGCAGAACAATGTCATACATTCACCCCAGTACAGAGATCTGGGCCTAAATCCATCGTTTTTTTGCTCACCATGCCGTTCCAGTTTGAACCCAGCCATATGCAAATCAGTCTTGACCCTGTGCCTCATGGGAACAGTCCAGCCCGAACTGCCAAGCCAGGTCCTCCCTGGACTGGAAACAAGCATCCTAGGACCGGTTTCGGGGTTTCACCCCTCTTCAGCCAGGATAGCTTGATTCCAGTGGCATGGAGAGCAAGAGACCCACGTCTGGGCATACCCATCCCACTCGGGGTGACAAATGCAAAAACAACAATTAATGGACAGAATGCAGAACAATGTCATACATTCACCCCAGTACAGAGATCTGGGCCTGAATCCATTGTTTTTTTTCTCACCATGCCGTTCCAGTTTGAACCCAGCCATATGCAAATCAGTCTTGACCCTGTGCCTCATTGGAACAGTCCAGCCCGAACTGCCAAGCCAGGTCCTCCCTGGACTGGAAACAAGCATCCTAGGACCGGTTTCGGGGTTTCACCCCTCTTCAGCCAGGATAGCTTGATTCCAGTGGCATGGAGAGCAAGGGACCCACGTCTGGGCATACCCATCCCACTCGGGGTGACAAATGCAAAAACAACAATTAATGGACAGAATGCAGAACAATGTCATACATTCACCCCAGTACAGAGATCTGGGCCTAAATCCATCGTTTTTCTGCTCACCATGCCGTTCCAGTTTGTACCTAGCCATATGCAAATCAGTCTTGACCCTGTGCCTCATGGGAACAGTCCAGCCCGAACTGCCAAGCCAGGTCCTCCCTGGACTGGAAACAAGCATCCTAGGACCGGTTTCGGGGTTTCACCCCTCTTCAGCCAGGATAGCTTGATTCCAGTGGCATGGAGAGCAAGGGACCCACGTCTGGGCATACCCATCCCACTCGGGGTGACAAATGAAAAAACAACAATTAATGGACAGAATGCAGAACAATGTCATACATTCACCCCAGTACAGAGATCTGGGCCTAAATCCATCGTTTTTTTGCTCACCATGCCGTTCCAGTTTGAACCCAGCCATATGCAAATCAGTCTTGACCCTGTGCCTCATGGGAACAGTCCAGCCCGAACTGCCAAGCCAGGTCCTCCCTGGACTGGAAACAAGCATCCTAGGACCGATTTCGGGGTTTCACCCCTCTACAGCCAGGATAGCTTGATTCCAGTGGCATGGAGAGCAAGGGACCCACGTCTGGGCATACCCATCCCACTCGGGGTGACAAATGCAAAAACAACAATTAATGGACAGAATGCAGAACAATGTCATATATTCACCCCAGTACAGAGATCTGGGCCTAAATCCATCGTTTTTTTGCTCACCATGCCGTTCCAGTTTGAACCCAGCCATATGCAAATAAGTCTTGACCCTGTGCCTCACGGGAACAGTCCAGCCCGAACTGCCAAGCCAGGTCCTCCCTGGACTGGAAACAAGCATCCTAGGACCGGTTTCGGGGTTTCACCCCTCTTCAGCCAGGATAGCTTGATTCAAGTGGCATGGAGAGCAAGGGACCCAGGTCTGGGCATACCCATCCCACTCGGGGTGACAAATGCAAAAACAACAATTAATGGACAGAATGCAGAACAATGTCATACATTCACCCCAGTACAGAGATCTGGGCCTAAATCCATCGTTTTTTTGCTCACCATGCTGTTCCAGTTTGAACCCAGCCATATGCAAATCAGTCTTGACCCTGTGCCTCATGGGAACAGTCCAGCCCGAACTGCCAAGCCAGGTCCTCCCTGGACTGGAAACAAGCATCCTAGGACCGGTTTCGGGGTTTCACCCCTCTTCAGCCAGGATAGCTTGATTCCAGTGGCTTGGACAGCAAGGGACCCACGTCTGGGCATGCCCATCCCACTCGGGGTGACAAATGCAAAAACAACAATTAATGGACAGAATGCACAACAATGTCATACATTCACCCCAGTACAGAGATCTGGGCCTAAATCCATCGTTTTTTTGCTCACCATGCCGTTCCAGTTTGAACCCAGCCATATGCAAATCAGTCTTGACCCTGTGCCTCATGGGAACAGTCCAGCCCGAACTGCCAAGCCAGGTCCTCCCTGGACTGGAAACAAGCATCCTAGGACCGGTTTCGGGGTTTCACCCCTCTTCAGCCAGGATAGCTTGATTTCAGTGGCATGGAGAGCAAGAGACCCACATCTGGGCATACCCATCCCACTCGGGGTGACAAATGCAAAAACAACAATTAATGGACAGAATGCAGAACGATGTCAAACATTCACCCCAGTACAGAGATCTGGGCCTGAATCCATCGTTTTTTTACTCACCATGCCGTTCCAGTTTGAACCCAGCCATATGCAAATCAGTCTTGACCCTGTGCCTCGTGGGAACAGTCCAGCCCGAACTGCCAAGCCAGGTCCTCCCTGGACTGGAAACAAGCATCCTAGGACCGGTTTCGGGGTTTCACCCCTCTTCAGCCAGGATAGCCTGATTCCAGTGGCATGGAGAGCAAGGGACCCACGTCTGGGCATACCCATCCCACTCGGGGTGACAAATGCAAAAACAACAATTAATGGACAGAATGCAGAACAATGTCATACATTCACCCCAGTACAGAGATCTGGGCCTAAATCCATCGTTTTTTTGCTCACCATGCCGTTCCAGTTTGAACCCAGCCATATGCAAATCAGTCTTGACCCTGTGCCTCATGGGAACAGTCCAGCCCGAACTGCCAAGCCAGGTCCTCCCTGGACTGGAAACAAGCATCCTAGGACAGGTTTCGGGGTTTCACCCCTCTGCAGCCAGGATAGCTTGATTCCAGTGGCATGGAGAGCAAGGGACCTACGTTTGGGCATACCCATCCCACTCGGGGTGACAAATGCAAAAACAACAATTAATGGACAGAATGCAGAACTATGTCATACATTCACCCCAGTACAGAGATCTGGGCCTAAATCCATCGTTTTTTTGCTCACCATGCCGTTCCAGTTTGAACCTAGCCATATGCAAATCAGTCTTGACCCTGTGCCTCATGGGAACAGTCCAGCCCGAACTGCCAAGCCAGGTCCTCCCTGGACTGGAAACAAGCATCCTAGGATGGGTTTCGGGGTTTCACCCCTCTTCAGCCAGGATAGCTTGATTCCAGTGGCATGGAGAGCAAGGGACCCACGTCTGGGCATACCCATCCCACTCGGGGTGACAAATGCAAAAACAACAATTAATGGACAGAATGCAGAACAATGTCATACATTCACCCCAGTACAGAGATCTGGGCCTAGATCCAGCGTTTTTTTGCTCACCATGCCGTTCCAGTTTGAACCCAGCCATATGCAAATTAGTCTTGACCCTGTGTCTCATGGGAACAGTCCAGCCCGAACTGCCAAGCCAGGTCCTCCCTGGACTGGAAACAAGCATCCTAGGACCGGTTTCGGGGTTTCACCCCTCTTCAGCCAGGATAGCTTGAGTCCAGTGGCATGGAGAGCAAGGGACCCACGTCTGGGCATACCCATCCCACTCGGGGTGACAAATGCAAATACAACAATTAATGGACAGAATGCAGAACAATGTCATACATTCACCCCAGTACAGAGATCTGGGCCTAAATCCATCGTTTTTTTGCTCACCATGCCGTTTCAGTTTGAACCCAGCCATATGCAAATCAGTCTTGACCCTGTGCCTCATGGGAACAGTCCAGTCCGAACTGCCAAGCCAGGTCCTCCCTGGACTGGAAACAAGCATCCTAGGACTGGTTTCGGGGTTTCACCCCTCTTCAGCCAGGATAGCTTGATTCCAGTGGCATGGAGAGCAAGGGACCCACGTCTGGGCATACCCATTACATTAAGGACTCTATAGAGAAAATACTGTATTTATGTAATGTAACCATTAACAACCTAAACCAGAGACATCAGATTCACATAGCAGTTTGTCTCTTAAAAACTCATCTTCTGGCAGCTGTCAGTTTGTGAAAAAATCAGGTGCATTGGGTATTAGATAATTTGTGAGGTGGGGCCGAAATTTCGACTGCCTAGGAGCCTCCACAGGGTTTAGTTTGGCACTGGGTGTTGCAATAAGGAACCGTAGTTGCATAAGAGAGAACAATCTTAAAACAATGCCCCTCTCCCACAGACCCACATCGAATTACATAAAACTGAGATACTTTAGAACATCCTCCCGGACTGTAGAAGACCAGCCTACCCTTATAGATGCCTGTGTTGGGTGGTACTTTACATCCATCTATGTACCAATGCTAGAAGCCAAATATCCTGCCTCTCTCCTCCCCAGGATCCTCTGAGTGCTTTATGAGGGTAGTTGAGGAGGAACTTTGGAAATTATGGCTGCAACTTACTTAATAAGGAACAATTTAACTGGGAGAGCTAAGAATAGGATAAAGGGTTCTGGCTCTGTTGCCAGAGTTTTACTTATTTATTGCCTTTGCCATTATATTGGCTTCGCTTCACTAGCTATTGTTCCCTGAAAACAAAGTTGTAATGTCACCAGCATGTGTTAAGTAAGCAACACCATTCTTTACATTGATGAGTGCCCAGTACTATGGATTTAAACTCAAGAATTGCAGCACTTAATTCTTGCATAATGCATATTCAGAATTAGAACTACCACTTTCTTTAGATGCTTCTGTTGTAAATCCCTGTATTGGAAGCAATCCAGCAACTAACATGTGCCTCTAAACTCTCTAGGAGAGCAACATTTTACATGGTGAAAGTAGATAGATGTTTGTACCCCTCTAAATAAGCCTCACTTCACCTGAGTGGAATGACAGCATTCCCGTCCTTGCCATCTTCGGAAGAACTAAAGGTGGTAAAACCTGTGGTGTGGGACAAATTGGGGGTTTTCTCCTACGAATGGATGGGTGCATTGTAGAGCATCCCCATGCCCAGTCGTCATCAGCAACAAAACAAATCCTAGGACCTCCATCTGCATTTGTGGCAGCCCAGGAACTGTAGGAGAAACTGTCTCCATCCCAAGTGTCCACAGACACAAGAGCTCAGAGTTGTAAGGGCTGTCGGAGGTTTGGCCAAGTGTTTGCCCACCCTATTTAGAGTCAGCAAACAAATGGCCAAATTTCACTGGTTGTCACCGACAGGTAAAACCTGGCAGTAATGGACAGTGAACACGGCAAAATGACTGGCACGCCATGGGAGAATTGTTCCATGGCGAGGATGTCATTGTTTTTTGTTTATTTTCAAAAATAAAATCCTGCTGTGAAAATAAAGAAAAAGTTGAAAGTTTGACATCCGCTTTCATCAAGTTGAAGGAGGCGCCTGTCAATCTTTCAATGCTTTTGTAGGAACTGCTGTGATGGTGATTAAATGCAAAAGATTTTTGCTGAGCTTGCGGAAAAAACTCCAAATTTGGTTGGTGTGTACTCCCTTAGGGCGACGGAGTACTTTACTCCATCATCCTGATGGAGAAAATTCTCGTCCACCAAACTGTAAGTCAGGCCTTAAATTATTCACTGATGAGAGAGCAATGGATGATCTGCCGCAGGGTTAATTCAAGAAGTAAAAAGCAGGTTTTACTTAGGAATATTGGGCTTACACCTGTTGTTTTGGGCAACACAAGGTTTCACTCAGAGAAAATAGAAATAAATTATAGGACCCTCAACAAAATTAATAAAGTTAAGAAATGAAACAGAAATATTCATATATCAATTAACATGAATAAAGATAATGATTAAAACATCCCCAAAAATTATTAAAGTCAGTTAAGGGAAAATGGAGTTATGCATTTTTAACCCCTTAGCTGCTGAGGCTTTTCCACCCCCGGTTCTGAGCCCTTTTGTTTGATGTTTGGGCCACTTTACGCTCCGGCCTTCATTTTTTACACAAACGGTAGCCAAGCCAAGTTTACATCCTTTTTTCAGCATGTTGGGGACTATAAAGATACCCAAGGCTTGTGAATTCCCCTGGAGAGAACTGGGAATATAGACATAATGTAGCAAAAGGTTGGCTTTTGTTGGAAAAAGGGAAAGAAGTGCTGTGCAAGAAAGCATCTGATTTTTTCTAAAAATGGCGTTAACAAAAGGATCAACGTACTTGCAGTTTGTGGTGGAAACAGGTGTAAAACCCATGGGTGAACCCAGAAAGCCAAACATTTATGAAAATTAAACAAAATTCAGGAACTCAAATTTCATTTTATGGCTAAAAATTTGTTTTTTGTTGGAAAAATGGGAAAAAGTGCAGTGCAAGAAAGCTTATATTTTTTCCCTAAAGCTGGCAGCCACAAAAGGTTCAGCCTACTTGTAATTTGTGATGGAAACAGGTGTGAAATTCATGGGTGGATCCAGAAAGCTAAACATTTCTGACAACTAGACAAAGGTCAGAATTTAGCAAGGGGTCGTTTATGTAGATTGCACATGGTTTTTCCAAAGAAACTAATCAGTGAAATAAAAATAAAATTGAAATTAAGTAGGAACAAATTGCTATTGGTGACAACATTTTCATCTGTGATTTTTTTATCCCAATGGCCGATTGACATAGCTACCATATAGTTACGTCCAGCAGACACCTCAGGTCGCTGGGATATATGATGCTTGTTGGTTATCCAAAAACATGCAATAGCCAAAGCCAACAAATGAGCTACAGCTTGTAATGATTTTTCATTGTGTATCTACCATACAGCAATCATATGGTAAAATATAATGCATTAAATGGGTATGAAGGGACCCTATGTATATAAATGTGCATAGGATACTGAGTTTCTGAATAGAGGGTATTTATACAACTATGAATTTGGGGTTACACATACTATCATCTAATTTAAAGGGCGTTTTGCAATATATGCTCATTCTTGCACACTGGCTTATATTTGGAAGCAAAAAAAAGAGAGAAATCCAATTGTTAATAACAAATGTTCTTCTATTCTGTGATCCCTCACATTTCCTGATAAAAACGGTACTCAACTTGTGTGGCTGGGCCTAGCATCCATGATGGAAAAGGCCAGTAAATGCGACATACAGACAGCACATTTTCAGTATGAAAAACAACCCTATTTGTTGATGTGGATACCTGGCCTGGACTCAGCCGCTATCCGGGGAAACCTACCAAACCCATACATTTCTGGAAACTACACACGCATGGGAGTCCAGGGTGGTGGGACTTGAATGGATTCAACTACATTTCTTATCCGGTGTATAGTGGACTTCTTCTCCCCTGGGAAAACGTTTGGGGGCAAAGTCACCAATCTTCCCTTGAGGGACAGAAATACTGAATTGCCCCTTACTGGGAAGGGGGGGGGGGGTCACTGGCCCTTGCTCCAGGGGCTGCGGCCCCTAGAAAGAAATCCCTGGCTTCTAGTGTGCTTTTCACTGCCCTATGGGGTTATATGTGGCATATTCCTCTACATTCGCCCTGGAGAAAGAAAGACTGTATTGCCTCTTCTTGGGGCCCCTTCTGGGGTGGGGGCAGCCCCATTCTTTTCTTCTTTCTCTGCCATAAGTAAACCCCGGGTGTCTAGTGGGCTCTCTACCTCTCTTCCCACACCAACGGGGCAAAAAGACTATATTGCCCAGGGTGGGGGTGGGTGGCGCACTGGCCCTAGACCAAGGGACCATCCCCCCCACAGAAAATAAGTCCCTGGTGTGTAGTTGGTAGATCCCTCCTTGGGGATCACCCTCCGCTAGGGGGAGACAATGCTAGAAATGGCCACTGTTCCCTATCCAGCACTGCATCTCCTACAGAGATCGGTGGTTGGGGAAAGAGTTATGCCCCCCTGCAGTGATCAAACGCGAACGTACACCAAGCCATTACCTCAATGTACTTCCACTTTGTTTTCCTGTGCATACTCACTTTACAGCAAACAAAAAAGAAATCTAACTTATGAGGTTAGGGAGTCTCCCTTGCATCAATACTTTGATTTTAGAAATGTAGATAGGTCTAGTAATTTCACCAGGAGTATTTTCTTTTCTTGTGTGGCCATCAATACACTCTTGATGGCCTCACTGTGTCAGGAACTTGACGATAGATGCACTTAGACTGGTAAAGAAAAAGCAAATGTCTCTTTTAAACATTGGGTAAAGCGAAAGTCAATCTTAGGTGAAGGGGCACACATGACCTGGCTCAGGATGACTGGAAGGTAGTGAGGGTCATACAAAACCTGGCGGTCTATCCCAGTTAACACTTTTAACTTCAGACAATGTCTGTGAAAGTCATCTCATCGCAGCAGTCACTTTCCCCCTTTTACCCAGTATCACTCTTTACATTTGAACTCAGCCACTGAGTAGGTCTTGGGTCTGCCGTAGGTGGGTCGGGAGGATGTTCCAGGTCTTGGTGGCGAGGTAGGAGAAAGATCTGCTGCCGAAGGTCGTTCGTTGGATGCGGGGGACAGCGGTGAGGGTGAAGCTGGTGGAGCGGAGCTGGCGGGTGGGGGTGGAGAAGCTGAGTCTGCTGTTCAGGTAGGCTGGTCCGACGTTGTGGAGGGCTTTGTGTGCGTGGGTGAGGAGCTTGAAGGTGACCCTCTTGTCGATATAAAGAACCCCTAGAGCATGCCCTCCACAGCCCAAAGGGAAGGGTGCAGTATATTTAAAACATAGGACATATACGTTTAAGTTTTACATATCCTAAGAGTGAAAAACTCCTACATTTGTCTTTCACTACTGCAAGGCCTACCTCTAACATAGGATAACATTGGGTTACTTTATTACATTTAATAAGTGAGAATTTCCAATTGAGAGCCAGTAGACAGCTTGAGCCTGGCGTCTAAATAATTGTAATTAAAAGCCCTCTTTAATGACAAAGTCAGATTTTTTATCACAATTCTGAAAACGCCACTTTTAGAAAGTTAGTATTTTTTTGTCCTAACTATGTGGCGCCTATAGCCTTATCCTGGGTCACATGACTAGGTATAGCTGGCAGTTGGCCATTGTGAATTGCTCCCAGACAGTGAGACAAAGGGAAGATAGGTGTTGGCAGGATGGGCCACTCTGAGTTACGGAGGAGGAGAAGCTGTCACATAGCAGACTTGCACATCACAAAGACTCTGACTGAGGAGTCTCACAAAGTGTTTGTCACTTGTCTGTTTTGACCCCAGACATGCTGGGGCCAAGCCAGGGAGGAAGGAGATGTCTGACACCTCAGGGGGGTGGACACCTCTAAAAGCTTTCTCTACTTCAAAGTGGGCACCAGGTATAAATATGTTCCCTGAAATAAACCATTGAAGGATACAAGTCATCCTGTCAAAAGGATGGTAAAGAAACTATTCAGGGGAGGGACAAACACAAACAAGCATTTGCAATGCAATAGGTCTCGCATTTATAAGAGTTTGAGCTATTGGCATTGTAAAATTACAATGCCTTTTATTTATGTTTTGGTTTTAAAACAAATAAAAGGCATTGTCATTTACAATGTCAGTAGAATAAACTTGCATAAAAGCAGTGTGCGGCATGCAGCAGTGTGCGGCGTGCAGCAGTGTGCGGCGTGCAGCAGTGTGAGGCGTGCAGCAGTGCGCGGCGTGCAGCAGTGCGCGGCGTGCAGCAGTGCGCGGCGTGCAGCAGTGTTTCGTGTAGCAGTGTGAGGCATGCAGCGCTGTGTCGCGTGCAGTGGCGTGCAGCAGTGTGCGGCGTGCAGCAGTGTGCGGCGTGCAGCAGTGTGTTGGTAGCTGGTGGCAAATGGAATGCGCGTGGTTGTGAGCGTAACCGCCACCCGATCCGCCGGGGAAGCCTTTGGGAGCATTTTCTGAAGCCCCTACATAAGTCTCTCTGAGCGATCACTTACGCGATAGCCAGGCGAGACCTCAAAACGGGCAGTAAGGCATAATCACCAAAATACTTTGAAAGTCTTATCACAGCACAAGCAGCAGCAGGTCTCTCAACGCAGGAGCAGAGATAGCTAACAGTGGGGTTAGTTGCTGCCCATGTAGGTAAAGTGAACGCAGCACTTTAATGTGAAACAATATTGTGTTATGTTGTACATGAATAGTGTTTTACTTTTTATGTCTGAAAATTACAAGTATGTGAACAACTCCATAATTGTTGTTGCATTCTCCACAACCAAGATGTCATCAGTCTGGAGGACAATAATTAGTTGAGGAACTTAAGGACACCTTTTGCAGTTGTGCATCTGTGCAAGTAATACAGATTTTTTTTTAAACCCGAAAGCAGAATGTTGGAAAATAGTAGAATAAAATGCTGGCAAGTTTGTATGCAGAAGGGCATTATCTGAAGGATTCCGTTTTGGTCTTTTGGTTAAAGTGAGCTTGGAAAACAGTATTGTTTCTGATTAAAAAAGGGCCACCGAAAAAAAGATACTATCTTGTAAACCATATCTACAAATTATACAATGTGTGTGTTTGTTGGAGGTTTGGGCTCGACCTGGCTCTGAGCAAAAAAATATTGCATTTTATATGTGCCAAAATATGTAAAGGATAATTTAAACAGGAGCAACAATGTCTTTTTGAATAAATGCAACATTTTTGGGTGCAATAATCGACAACCAATTCGACTCTCTGTGCGAGAAAGAATGCCTTCATATGTTTGACTGCTTTGTTAAAAGGTTGAAAGCCCCGACCTACGCGTGACACTATCAGAGCACGCTCCCACCCCCTGCAGACATACAAAGGCTGCTCTGCTCTCAGGACACATCTCCTGGTAAAACAACAGCAATTATAATGAGGGATGACGGGGGGCGTGGCTTGACGCCCAAGGAGTATGGACGCGTATCCGTGAGGCTCCCGGTCCCGGAGCGGAGAAGTGCAACTTCGCGATGATGTCTAAGGAAGCAGCTGGTAGCAGTTAGCATGGGAAGTGTTCCTGCATCGCACACCGTGCTTTTCGAATAGTTTTGAGACGATTACTTTGCCTTTGTCAGGTAATTAATGTTGGCTCGTCTCAGAAGCAGCGCGACCGCCATTTTGTTTTTCGGCGGAATGGCTTCTCCTTCTGCGAGCTTCCACCACAAGGCGACCTAAGGACATAATTTTAGTGGCAATCGGATTTCCTCCACTCACGATGTCCGATTGGCGTTCTCCTGGTTTCTTTTTTTTCTGTTGCTATTTTTGTTTTTACCTCAGTCTGCATGGATGCTAGCAGTGGCCGCCATCTTAGGTAATGATTCGTCTCATTGTTGGCTGGGTCTGCACAGTTTTGCTCGGAGCCTACGAAGTTTTCCTGCTATTATTCTTCATGACTTCTTTTTTGGCGCATTGAGGTTTCTGCCAACCGTATGGGCAAAGGATTTCTGATCATTACCTTCAACCTGCTCGCTGGCTCGCGACCAGCTACTGTGTATTACAGTTGGTGGCTTCTTCTTTTTCTTTTTCACGCGGCGTGCCCCGCTACTGGCCCTGCTAGTTGATGGGTAGGACACGGGGCGCTCATACCAGCCCGCCCCTGCCGCCACGTTCTTTTATCAAAAACTCTACTTTATTCTCACAACTCTCCAAGTTGGAAGATTCGCTGATATCTGAGGAAGAAGACAAGCACTCAAAGATGGATTCTGCACCCGCCACAGCTACCAAGTCGAACGTGAAGAGGCTAAAAAAAGACCCTCCCTCGCCTCCCAAAGCCTCCTCGGACATCTCCATGGAACTTTTGCTACACGAGATAAGGGCTCTTAGACCCTTTATGGAGGAAACAAATTCCACACTACAAGCTCTCTCTGACAAATGGGGGCAACTCGATACGAGGCTTACAGCGGTTGAACATGATGTTGCCACTTTTACCGACACTGCTAAAACAATTCCTGTCATGCACTCGCAAATCACCATCCTCCAGAAACAGGTTGAAGACCTTGAAAACCGCAACCGGAGGAACAACCTCCGTATTTTTGGCCTGGGGGAGGGACTCGAAGGGAGCGACCCCATTGCTTTCTTTAAGTCTTTCCTCCCTAAAGTCCTTCACTTGTCGGACTGAACTATGCTCAACATCCAACGAGCCCACAGGCTGGGGCGCGTTCCTTCAGCTGGCTCCTCTCCCCAGCGACCGAGAGGGGTCATTATTTACTTCCTAGAGTACACGGATTTGCTAAAGGTGTTAGCGGCAGCTAAAGCTCTTCAGCGTGTCACATGGTCAGGCTCCGCGCTATTTTTTGCGCAGGATTACTCCAAGGCAACTGCTGATAGACGCAAAGCGTTCCTGAATCTTCGACCTGATCTTCGTTCTATGGGGGCCAGATTTGGCCTCTTTCACCCTTGTCTTTTCAAGGTCACGTACAATAACAGAACCACGACTTACGAGGATCCAGGACGCCTGCAGAGCTTTATCGATTCACACAGGATGGATGCCACCACCTCTGCCGGACCATCCTCCTCACATGTTGCTTGATTGCTACTCAATATTTGTGCCTTTCCATTACTCTCCCTGCTCCACAGTCCACTCGCTCGCTAGGCGAAGTTGTTTCCATTCTATTTTATACAATAGTGCCAGCTTTCTGTGTTGGTTTCCACTGCATTATTGATTTTGCATTGTACCAGTAATGTTCTTCAATAGTTTTTCTTTTTTAGGCTCGTACTTGCTTGGTTCCTGTTTTTTTTTCTCTCACAGTTGCTTCCTGAGTTTAATTCCTGTCACATGTTTTTTTTTGTTTCACAGTTATGATATCACCTCATATGGTCTTCCCCGTTCCTTACCGGATCCTCCCTGGACGTGTGTCTGCTCCATGTGGTTTCACCCACCCTCCCACCCATTCTCTCCTTTTGTAGGTATGTTTTACATTTTGTTTTGCGTCCTCGTTATTGTAATGTTTCTGTTTTGGCATTGTGTTCTTTCATTCGTATCTCATTGCCTTTATGGTATCCTTACTGCTCCAATTTCCTCTTTTCTACTTATCTTTATTCTCTCCTCAGTCCTAGCTCTGTCTCTTTCCTCTGTCCCTCTCATTAATCAGAAGATTTCTTTTGTGCCATACATTTTTTCCATTTTCTACGGATTTTGCACTGCATTGACTTTTTGCCTTCTAATTGCATTTTGTTTCACCTGGGATTGCTCATGTCTTTGAAACTAGTTACTTGGAACGTTAGGGGTTTACACTCTCCTATTAAACGGCAAAGGATCTTAACCCATCTGGCCAAATTAAACGCGGACATTGTCTTTTTGCAAGAGACTCATCTTTCCGCTGATGAATCGTTAAAACTGAAAAGGGGCTGGGTGGGGGAAGTCTTTTTCTCTCCTGGGGATGGCAAACGGAATGGTGTTATGATTCTTTGCCGTAAATCTCTTTCGTTTACATTATTGTCTCAGAATTCAGATGTTAATGGGCGGTGGTTAAATGTCAAATTGTCCTTTAAAGGAGTTCCTATATCCCTGTTTAATGTATACGCCCCTACGTGCGGAGAACCATCCTTTTGGTCCACCTTAGCAGCTCAGCTTGCCCTTGGTTTGGAAGATAATTTTATTTTTGCTGGGGATTGCAATCAGGTTTTTGACCCCTTTATAGATAGGAATTCCAAAGTCCCTTATATCCCCAATAAACCACAGAAATCGTTTGTACGAGCTATCTCCCAACACCAACTCTTTGAAGCCTGGCGTCTCTGTAACCCAACCACCAGGGAGTACACCTTTTATTCCCCCTCTCATCATACCCAGTCAAGAATCGACTACATTTTTGTTTCTCATTCTATCTCCCAAACCCTTACGCAAGCAGAAATTGGCCCTATACTGCTCTCAGATCATGCCCCTGTGTCAATTGTATTTGAAATTCTCCCTCGAGCCACAGGTCCTAAGAGGTGGCGCTTCAACAACACCCTCCTTCTGGACCCGAAATTCACCGCTGCTTTTACCACTTTCTTTGAAGAGTTTTTTGCGTTTAATTCTGACCAATCCATGCCCTTTTCCACCATTTGGGATGCTTTCAAGGCCTCAGCGAGAGATTTCGTGATTGGCTTTGTTGCAAAGAGGCGGAAACTTTCCCGCAAATTTACTGCCGACCTTTTACGGGACATCAAGACACTGGAACACTCCTTTTACACCTCGCACTCGAGCCAATCCCTCACAGCCCTCATCAACGCCAAGCTAGCATTCAATAAAAAATCTACGGAGGATGCTTCTTTGTACTTATTAAAGTCCAGTGCTAAATTTTATGGGGGCAAAAACAAGGCAGGAAAGATTCTGGCTAACTATCTGAAAGTTAAACAGAATAGACTCAATATTGAATCTATTTATGATGAACGCCTGGATCTAAAATTTAAAGATTCAGATATTCTGAACGAATTCTCCCTATTTTATAAATCCCTATATACCTCGGAATCGCAGCCCTCTGAGGACTCTCTTTCCCAGTTTTTTTCAACACTTCAGACCCCTCCCTGCCATCAGTCGGATCTCACTCTCCTGGAATCCGATCTAACGCACCAAGAATTGTCAGCAGCACTCCAGCTGCTCAAGAAAGATAAAGCGCCGGGGCCTGATGGCTTCACAGTAGAGTTCTTTCAACACTTTTCTAAGCTTTTATTACCCAAGTTGCACTCCCTTATAGCCTCCTTTAACACACTGGGGTGTTCTTCGGGCACCTTTTCGGAAGCACACATATGTTTGATACCGAAGGAAGGGAAAGACCATAGACACTGCAAAAACTATAGGCCTATTTCTTTGGTCAATATAGATTATAAGATCTTCTCAAAAGCCCTAGCCATACGTCTTGACTCCTACTTGCCTGATTTACTAG
Organism: Triturus cristatus; assembly: GCF_964204655.1. Classification (NCBI taxonomy): domain Eukaryota; kingdom Metazoa; phylum Chordata; class Amphibia; order Caudata; family Salamandridae; genus Triturus; species Triturus cristatus. The sequence continues at coordinate 850,580,791 of NC_140581.1, forward strand.
AAGCGGAACAATCGGGCTTTGTTAAAGGCAGATTTATCACGGATAATACGAGACTTCTCTTTGACGTCTTGACCAAATCCTCGTCCCTGAAGCATCCCCTAGCGGCAATAGCGCTTGACGCCGAGAAGGCGTTCGATAGAGTCGAATGGAAGTACTTATTCCATACTCTCCGTTGGTTTGGCTTCGGCCCCAAGTTTGTATCCCTGATCTCTCTCCTTTATTCCAACCCGCGTGCGGCTATCTGCGCCAATGGTCTGATATCCTCATATTTTGATTTGGGTAGAGGAGTCCGCCAGGGTTGCCCTCTCTCCCCTTTTCTTTTTAATCTAGCTTTGGAGCCCTTTCTCTCTAAGCTTCGCCAAAACCCAAATTTATTCGGCTTTCAATCAGCGAACATTCACCTTAAATTAGCTGCCTACGCAGACGACATTTTGCTTTTCATGTCCAATCCTAATGTTTCTGTTCCTGCCTTTTTGACAGATGTACAGGCATACTCTAAAATCTCTGGCTACAAACTGAACAGTGATAAGTGTGAGATACTCCCCCTGACCAAGTACACTTTTAAAGCGGATTTCAGCGCCTCAAATTTTACGTGGAGCCCCTCTCACATTAGATATTTAGGCATGTATATCACTCCCTCAATATCTGACACAGTAGCGCTATGTCTAAACAAATGTCTACAAAAAATCACTGATTTAACGGCCAGGTGGCACCCACTGTACTTATCGTGGTGGGGTCGGCTAGACACCATAAAGATGATGCTTGCACCCATTGTACTATACACCATATCCAACATTCCAGTCCCTATTCCGGCCAAATTCTTCAAAAAAATCAATTCCGCCCTTTCTTCCTTCTTGTGGAATTCAAAGCGTCCTCGTATGTCATTAGCCAAGCTGATTCGCCCAAAAGCTGAGGGAGGAGTTAATTTCCCTGATTTTCAGGTTTATCAAAAAGCTTTCCTTCTACGGCAAGCCTCACTTTGGTTGCTTGACCCCTCGGAGAATTGCCCTCTATGGCTTAGGATAGAGCGTCTTTACCTCTCTCCTTTCTCCTTCCCTGAGTATCTTTCATTCTCACGTAAACCGCAGGCGGTGTCCTCTCCTATAATTAAATTGACTTCCAAACTCCTGATGTCCTATCCTCCTTCTTCCCCAGATTCGATTGACCATTTCCTAAGTTCAACAATCTGGCATAATAAAGATTTGACTATTCGCGACAAACCATTCTTTTGGAAAACCTGGCGTCGAAAGGGTCTAGCATGGGTACACCAGCTTTTTTCAGACTCAAAGTTTATGTCCTTTCACCTGCTTAAACAACGTTTTGACTTGCCTGCCTCATTCGCGCATAAATATCCTTTGCTCAAATCGGCTGTGATGGATAGGTTTGATCACTTGTCTGCTTTGCCTCAGGTCCCCGCTTCTCAGACCTCTCCCTCACAACTCTCCTCCCTACTCAAGTCTAAACCCTCGGCTTCTAGCATATACAAACACTTGCAAGGAGCAAGTACTCCTAGACAGAAATCTAAGGTGGAGGAAGCTTGGGAGCGCGATTTTCAACTTTCATGGCCACTTTCTCTTTGGAACAATATCTGGCTCAAGCTGCGTAAATCCTCCAGGGCAGCAAACCTCACACAAACGCTATTTTTCGTGTATAATCGTATTCTACTTACACCGAGTGCTTTGAGCAAAAGATTCGCATCTACTCCAGACACGTGCTGGTCATGTTCGTCCCCGAACGCTGACATATTTCATGCGCTGTTTTTATGCCCACTTGTACAGAGCTTTTGGGAGCGAGTTTGGTCCCAAATAAATTTGATTTTTGACACTGCATTTCCTTTTTCTACCCCTCATATTTTCTTGGGGAGTCTCGCACCCTGCTGGGAGAATGTCCCAGGTAAAACCAAAATTGTTGATCTGTTATTAGCGGCTGCGTTTCAGCAGATCACGGTTAACTGGAAGGACTCCACTAAAATCTCCTATAAGGCGTGGTGGTATGTAATCTGCCATAATCACAGGCTGGACACCTCTTTTGTATATCCCGCGAAGTTGGCAACGAAGCGTCTAGAACTGTGGTCCCCTGTCACATTGTTCCTCGACATGTGTGCCAAACAATCCTCTCAGATAAAGCCGTCCCACCCTGAGGTCCTGAAGCCCCCATGAATCCCCTGCACGTTCCCAGATCTATTTCCAAATTTGTAATACTGTTTTGATTCATTTTATATGCATTACTAGCATATCTCCTACTCATGAGTTTGTCTTTTATTTTTATGCAGTATAAGTCGATTATAATGTGATGGCATGAAATTGTCGTTTTCTTTTTGCTCTTTGTCAATGGATTACCTTGATATGTATTTACTGTTATTCCCTGTAATGCGGATACCTTTATTTGTCTCAATAAAATTTTTCTTTCAAACTGAAAAGACAATGTAAGCCAAGCACAAAAAAGTAAAGGTCATAACGCCGGCACAGCGATTAGTCTGTGATTGTCTCCAAAATTAACAACCAACAATTCATGCAATAAAAAAAAATCAGTAGCTCACAGTGTAACAGATAATTTGCCACAATGTAATAAGTTACGCGCATCATAAGCACTGTGTAACGAATGTCAAACAATCTGGAAACCTTTATTCAAAATTACTTCTGAACGCTGGTTCTGTGATGTTAAGTTTAAATGTGGCTAATATATTTTAATGGCAAAAAAGAGTCTTAGCTGAAGCACAGTTTATTTGTTCTGTAATAGTCTACCTGCACAAACCTTTGGTTGAAAATTAAGATATTTGCAAGTAAAATCGCCTGATCAAAAACTGATTGTGCGCCATGAGACGCAGACTAGTATAATTCTGCCTTCAGTGATACACACATCTCAAACGTTATGCTTCTAAGAATCTGATATTTCCAAGTACATTAAAAGAAACTAAAGACATTTAGTCATCTAGTACAGGAAAACAAACGTGCTTGAGGTGCGATGTGCAGTGACCATATGTCATACTTACAAAACAAATGTGAAGTCTTGTTTTAAGCTATTAATATCAAGCGATGCAGGGCCAGTATATTCCAAAAGGAAATTGAGTTCACCATGTATTATTACTTATATATGTTAAAGTCGAAATTTTCATTACATTTGCCTTGATTAACAGCAAAGAAGATGTGCCTGGCACCAGAAAATGTGTTTAACTTTATCATATCTCTAGAAGAGAAAACAAAAAACATAGAAAATGACTTTTGATAAATAAATCCTATAGCTTTAACTAAGGTGCAGATTAAAAAAGTAGTAGACTGTCATACCTAATGTGCTTTTACGACTATGCCTGAAAAATATTTAATATTTTGTCAACTTTTGCTTGACATTAAAATAAAATGCCTCTCAGAAACTGCAGATCTAATCCTTTAACCATAAAATAGCTCAGTGCTTTAATATGTGCTGCTCTCAGAGAAATGTATTTCTTTGTTTCACATTACATATGATGATTACCTCATTTCACTAAACAATGTATTCTGCTATATTTTATACTGAATACAGTACTAGCAGTTTTCAACTTTCTGAAGATATGGTTTGCATGATCTCATCAAGAATTACTGATAGAAATGTTTCATTGCCTTAGACTAGCACTTTGTCCACACAATAGGATTCATACAACAGCTAACAGAATAGTCCTGCAAAGGTTATCTTGAGAACCTTTCCTCATGTATGTAGTGTAAGACATATTAGAAACTTTTAGATAACTGCTCACCGGGGTGAATGTTCACAGTACCGTGGGAAATTGGAGGAGAGACAACAGACCATCGGAAGACCCATTTCCTTTGGACGAATCTGTGCTGAATGTTGCACATGTTTTATGTTTTCATATATACGTGTTTCTAGTTAGAGAGAATTAATGCCCTTCTTCCTTCTCCATGCCACCTTACCCTTGATGCTTTATGCAATATGTTTTCCTTGTTCTTGCCCAGATTGCTTGTGCTACTGCTAACAGTGATTTCCTATTATCCTGATCTTTTTTTTGGGGATACTTTCTCTTACAGTAATCATAACTACTGCTCTTTGATTAATTAACGGATGCTACTGCAACTTTTTAGGGAACTCGACTGAGTTTCCTCAACTATTCTTCACTTTGAGTTCAGTCTTCAGCTAAATAAATGCTCCAGAGTCTTGCTCTTGTCCACAAGAACTCTTTATGGGTTCTTTTTTAGGTTAGGACTCCTAGACTAAGATAGGGACTGTTTCCTTTATGGAACATGCTGTCTATGTTATGCTGATTCCTATGAAACTTTTTCTCCATATTTCTGTAAATTGACTAATCTGAATAATAAAAAACATACTAATCTCTTAATGAGAAATATACCTTTATAATGAGGGATGACGCTTAAAAGGACATTGGGGGCCAGGCCACGGTCGGAGCACCTCCCTCGGCATCCACTTGCGCAGGGCCACCAGATCAAAGGGATCCCAGCCACAACAAAAGGTAAATGTAACCGGATAATGCGAGTTTTACATGCATGCTAAATCCACGACTTTAAAAAAGTACGTTCAATTAATTGTCATAAACTGAGCTGGTAAACAGATTGGTGGTTAGCCTTGGTGTTGTGTTTGTTTAATGTAAGACACTTTTCAGTGAAACCTAAAGGACAGCATCTAACCTGGTTTGTTTTTTCTTCAGCTAAAAATGGAATGTTCACCCAAAAGTAAAAAAGATGATACACCCCTGAAAGAACACGGATCCTGTTCTGGTAGCATTGCATTAATACAAAATCAATGCAGTGCTGTTATCCAGATTCAAATCTAAGTACTATAGCCTAAAGGTAGGCGATAACTGAACACAACTAAACCTAGCTTATGATTTGAGGGCCCAAACTGTGGCCAGAAAATCTACAGATGAGCAAGAGCCGTTCGGTGGAGGGAAGTGAATAACAAATACCGAAAAAACAAAAAAACAAACAAAAAAAATGACGGGTGGGTGAAGAAACAGATGTGAAGGGAATGAAGCACGGAAAGAACGTGGAGGGTGCCGGTAGCAAGTATTTGTTGGGGGGGGGGGGGGGGCGGAGAGAGACCGACCTGTAAAGCACATGCACAGAGGACTAAAGCAAAAAAAAAAGCACCATAAAAATGAGCAGTGAGAGAAGAGAAGGCAGCCAATCAATCAGAGTGATGGTAAGGGGCTATGCTACAGGTGAGAGACAAACGAGCTTTTTTAAAAATAAAAAAAACTATGGAATAAGGAACAGGCAAAAGAGAGAAATAATAAAGCCAACCAATTGTAAGAAACGTGTGGGCTGCAGGCCCTTTATATTCTTGCTAAGCCCACAATATGTCTTTAGTTTCAAGTTTTTTAAAGTTGCATTTAAAGTAATCCCCTTAGGATACTGCTCCTTTGTTTAACGATAAAACGGCTCCCCAGCTTCACGTGCCCACTAAACTAAACGAGGAGGGAGTGGGAGGGGGGAGTGGGGGCAGGCACAGTGGTGCGGGCCGCAGTTGTAAAAGGCAGGGAGAGGGTGAGATTGAGAAAGGGAAAGATAGGGATCAAAGGAAACAAGAAGGGGGTGGCAAATGGTGTGCACTTTGATGTCCTCAGTGGCCGCGCGGCTCACTGAGGACATCAAAGCAAGTGATCAGGCAGTGCTTTTCAGGCTGCCAAATGGTGCGCGCGCCCGGCGCACATGCACTGTATTTGGAGGCCTGAAAAGCCACTGTTTGCACTTCCAAAACTCGCTTACTATAAGTCTCGCCAGAGCAGCGCTAAAGCGCTGTCTCAGCCGAGACCTAAAAAGGGAAGGAAAGCCATTGAATAAAAAGCAAGCACATGAGATTGCCAAGAAAACCAACCGATTTTGAGCAATCTGCTGACCCAAAACCAATCCAAGTATTGGTATTATGCACAATTGTTTTTCAACCACAGGTGAGACATAAACAATGAAAAGGAATTCTGGTAGACCATGCAAAATATGCAGGTTCCTACATCCTCAATTTTATAAAAGAAGCTAAGGAAGTGAGGTTGTCCTACTCTGCCTAGAACATATGACTGCAGTTCAAAAACACATTGAAAAGGAGGCATTTGGGCTGTAGGACATGAACACGAGTAGTCGGGACTAGGACTGTAAATACACACACAATAAGACTAATGGACACGGATAAGGAGAAGGTAGGCACTCCCAGGAGCACCAGGTCAATATGAATACGATCTGCACTCTAGGAGGTTACAAAATGCCACATCCCTGTGGATACAGCCCACAGCAATACAGTGTTAAAGCAAAGACAGCACTACTACACAACATAAATTCCCCCTCATTTCTTCTGTTTTTAAAGTGTGAGATGTTCACCTGCACCTTGGCAGACAGACAGGGCTTTCAGCAGGCCAGGCTTCATTCAAACATTACTTCCTACTCCAGTCCTGTATTGTATTCGCTGGATGATCTTCTTACACAAGTACTTCTGTTCTTTGGGGGGATGAATTCCTCCTAACCACTCCAGCATCCTAGGCTCATAGCTGCACACATGGCAGATTAAGCAGGGTGCTTCCTCCTTTAAAAAGCTTTTCATCCCTCTAATCCTTGACATTGTCTCTTCAGCCAGGTTGATGTTCCAACCCTAACACTACGCTGACCACTGGTAAGATCCCTCATTAGTGGAAAACACTCAGAATGTTGACTTTTAAAAAAGAGAACCAGAGTACTCCAGTTAATTTCAGGCTTAATCTCCTTGACTGTGGTGGTACCAAACTTTTTGCGTGGCCCGTTCTTTCCTAAATTAGGAGTATTTTTTTTTTTCTTTTTTATTGGTTTTCCTTTCTTTGGCACAGTAACGTATCAACAGTACAGTTTCATCACGTTAATCTGGCCAACATTTTTTCATAAATTACATGCAATCTCGACATTATTGTAGCAAGTGATGAGTGTCCTCCTTGTAGTAGCCTTGAAGGAGTCCCAGAGAATGTGTTGCAAGACCTCCGGGTCTGCGTTCTGTGTAAAGTTGTCTGTAATTGCTGTGCTAATGGTTTGCCTATGGACTGGGTGTCGCAACAGTTAAGGCACCAACATAGAGGGCCCTGTCTGGATGCAAAACCATCCCTCCAAGTGAGGGCCACATGTGCGTGGTTTGATATGCAAATGTCTGATACAGATGTCATCTATAAGGCAACGAGAAGCGATTGCATCACCAGTAAGTAATCTATTCATGAGTAGGAGGCGTGAACATGTGAGCAGACGGAGAAATCCTGCCAATCTGGATGTAGATGGCACCAAGCATATATCAGTCCCAGTTCCAAGATTTCATTTTTGAAAAGCGCAGACATGGCCTTGTGCCCTGATAGACTGAAGTTTGCCTATCCAGGTCCTGATCCCATGCCAAGTTAAGGTGTCCTCCTACTATAATGTGGCCTGCTGCAGTCTTAGGCAGGTGACAAAGGAGCTTGCACAAGTATGAGTCTTGTGCCCTGTTGGAGGCATAGATATTTAAAAGTGAGATACCCCAGCCCAGGACGAGCTGTATATGGTGGCCCTCCGTGTCTTTGTGGTGGACAGGGGTGCCCCGCGTAGACGTGCTTTGCATAGGATACCCTTCATAGAGAGAGGAGGTCTTTCTTCACCATTACAAGCTGTTCTCTTATTCGTATGTGCTATAGGCCTGTGTCGGCCTGCACCTGAATGAGGGCCAAATTCTCAATTGTTTCTTTTTTCTTTACTATAGCAAAAAATGTGCTATCCATGGACACCATATCTTCTAGAATTTTGGGAGCAGTCCATGCTTTGCTTTTGTAGACCACTTTTACCACTCCAATGCACTGATCCATACCAATGCAACATCAATCTCTGGTTGGGCAGTTTACATTTCCCCACTTTCTGGCTATGTCCCGTATGGCCATTAGGGGGCAAAGGGAACAAAGTGTCACTTTCCTTTTAGTCATGTCAACGTCATGTGGGGTACTCAGTACCAAGTATTGTGGCACAAGAGAAACTTTGACTTCTACTACGGCAGACAATGCATCATGGTACTTAGCCCAGAGTCTGAATATAATGCTACAACTCCATTGGTTGTGCAGGAAGGTGCAGCCTTCTTCCCCAGAGTTCAGGAAACGATTATCAGACATTTTACCAATTTTGTGCAAAATGCTCCTATTACAGTGTGTCGTTTGGAGTACTGTAAACTGAATAAATCTCAGACTAGCCTTAATGGCCACTTCCCTGGGGTGCGTCGGCACTGCCTCCGAACTTACAGTCTATATCCTTTAGTGGACCACAACTCTCTTCCACCGACCCCTAGGAAAAGTCAATTAGTCAGGCTATTTGTTTATCAGTTTTTAATAAATAGAACATATAGAGCTTCCTCTCTTTCTGCATCGGCTCCCCCTTCTTGTTGTGGCAACAAATCAATAGATTATGTGGTTAAGAGTGTCCACGACGCCAATAATTTTGCATGCTTCTGCAGCAGTGTCCCTTTCCACACTGGGATTTTTATTTGTTGCTCTAAACTTTCTCATAGCCCTGATGTGGCCATCCTCCAATCCCTAATCAGTGCCTTTAACACAGCTAGTAACCCTACTGTAGCCCCATAGATATAGTGTATGTGGGGATGCTCTCCTGTGGCTTATATATGTAGTGTAGTTGATGGCTCAGTGAGTGGCAGGTGGACCTTTTCGTTTATTTACTGAAATGGGAAGGCCTAATAATAATGTGGCACATATGGTAGCCCTACATCTCCATTATACGACTTTCTACAGAGTGTGGTCCTGGGGTTGTGGGGATACATAGTGCTCTCCCGCCCCACTGTAGGCCCTCAGTTACACCTCTAGTCATTTAAATTCAGTGTTGTTGAAAGCAAAAGGGTTGTTGTGTAGAACATATGTAACTTTATGCAGAGAAATAATTCTAAAAGTGGCTGCCCTTGCCATTAGGGAAAGCAGCAATTTCCTCTAATGCTTCACAACTCCTTGAAACCTTGTAATTTTGCTGTTTAGGTTACTTTCAAAAAAGGTATCTGTTCTCTCTGTGACTTCTATTCCCAGGTACCTGAATCCCTCATTACATATGTGGATACTGCTCTGGATCAAGTGCCATGTATACCCATCCTTCATGGCCAGCACAATGAGTTTGGACCAATTGGTCCTGTATCTCAAATACTCCTTCCAATCATTAAACATTTGAAAAGTGTAAGTATTGTATGTGTGGGGTGTGCTGTGTATGCGAAAACATCATCTGTACATAATGAGATTATTTCCTTCAACTAACCCTCTACTCCAATTTCCCTCACATGCGAAGCGTCTCTCTCACAGCATGCCAGCGGTTCAATCACCAAGGTACGCAAAGGGTGGGCAGGCATCCTTGTCCCGTTCCCCTTTGATACAGCTTTCTTCACCATTTAACACCTGAGATAGGTGTATGCCAAGAGTGGCACTTGGTCCCTACCCTTTTTATTATTTTACAGAATTATATCCCAAATAGGAGGAATGTGGATACTTTGATTTCCTTAAAGTAATACTTGTTGTGGGGTGTTTCAATACTGCTGTCCCATAATAAGAATGGCCTGCATGCATTATTGGCTACTTTTCTCGAATATTGTAACCAAAAGCAATTACCAATTAATTCCAAAGTGATGATGATAGATGTTAAACATACTCCGAAGTGGGCCTTCCAGCTGGCTTGAAAAGAGCTGACCCTTGTCCACTCCTATGTTTATTCAGGCATTAGGTTTGCATCATTTGGATCCTTGGATCCAGAACTCAAAAAAAGTGAATTGACTTTGAATCAAACATTAAGTGCTGACACCCACTCTTGAACAACACATTGATGATTTATCAGGCCCAGCCTGTCAATTTTGCTCTCTATGGGGCTGAATTATGGGAATTTGAGAGGAACAACTATATTGTTAAGGCAGAAGCAGGTTCCAGTGAACATTATTGCCCCTAGCGCTATTCACGATGGGTGTGGCGCAGCGGCCAGGGTGACTGATGTTGGATGCTGGGGATCACGGTTCGATCACTGGCGGCAGGTCAGCCCAGCACCATGTGACTCTGGGCAATAGCTCGCTTAATCTTCCCGAAGGTCCCGCGCCAGGATGTCTACGGGTAGCTGGGTGCTTTACAAATACTGGATTTACATTTATTTTTTACATTTTACGATGTTAGGCACACTAACTTGTCAGTAATAAGAACCATGAAAGAGGGACTCAAACCCCTTTTGCTTTGGCTCATGGTGGGATCAAGTCTTTTTCCTGAAACTCATAAATTATACTTAAGGAGATGTGATCCCTTGATTCAAATAAATGGAGTATCATTTATGGGATTGAGTCATATGTGGGTCTTCATAGAGCACGTGGCAGAGTGTGTATACAGAAATATTCATACCATTGGTTTTGAAAACCCAGCTCTCCAAGGCGAATTACAGCAGGCACATCAGGGTCTTGATGGGGGAGGACATCTTACTGGGAAGTAAGAGGAGGAACAGCTTGCTAAAAACATAACAGCATTACAGTACAACAGTGTTTCCCGAACTGTGGGTCTATTTTTGATGGGTTGGGAAAGTCCAAGCAATAAAAAAGATATCTTTAAATTCCTTATTTATAACTTGTCACATTTCCTGCTCCTCAAACACAGAGGTAAAATGTAAGGCCATGCCTTCTGACAAACTCTTGGTTGTTTTTTTAATAAAGGGGATTGGTGTTTACAAACTCCTCTCACTTTTTAGTCAGAGAAAGAAAACTAAAGTGAATTAATTATGTGACAAATTTTTGCTGGGGTACAGGGAGTGTGGAAGGAAAGTCTGTGGGATGTAATTTTTTGTAAGACACATCAAACCGTAAATACCTATATATGAACTGTACACATTCAGAAATTAGGAAAGCAAAAATGAAGCACATTTTTTGATATTCTGAAGTGTAATGGAAACAAAGATTTTAATAGGAGCAAAACAAAGCAAGGCACTTGGTGATGCACAAATAGCAAATATTCACTGAAACCCGAATTCCGCACATTATCATTTGTGTGCAATATAGTTTTATCTATAAAACTGCATGTCCCTGCAAATTTAGTGGCTATTTCAATGGAAAATGTGCTTTCTTAAATGACAGTGCGCTACCTCACAACTCTTTAGTTACATCTCATGTACATTAAAGTTAAGTGGATCGGTAATTTTGTTGTTTTAAAAATAGGGTCATGGTTCTAAAAAGTCTGGGAAACACTGCATTAATGAATTGATTTTATGTGCGCGTTCATCATAGTATATATTTTCCATAGGATAAAGGAGTTGTCCAGAGGCACACAAAATGTGATCTTTGGTATTCTGAACTTTTTTTGCATTTTGAATGCAAAGAGAACTGCGCTCATAAATGTGAGTTTCTGTGCTTCTGCTAAACTCTCTGGTTGCTGCAGTACTGGAGAACTGGCACTGCAGGAACTCGCGTCACCTTTGCCCTCTTTTGTTTAGCTTTTAAATGGACAGTGATTTAGTACTTCCGGAGCAAGTTGTTTGACGACTTTTACAGTGGTTTTACACAAAGAAGCCAGTCAGCTTTATTGAATTGGTGAGACTGAGGCGAGGAACCAAAGACAAAACGCAGGGCTGCCCGTCTGTCAGCCTGTGAACGGAAGTGGTGGCGCGGAAGAATGACTTCTGTGGCGCCCCAGAAAGGTTCAACAAGTTCAAGTGTAAAAGCCTTCGTGTAACCACTCAGCTATCCACACTCCATTCTGAACGTGCAGCCTGCCACTCGTTGGCTTTTAAAGCGCCAAGTAACGTGATACTGGCACTAGATTAATTTAGATCAGAGACAGCACGTGACTGTTTTGAGGGATGGTCAACAATTTGTGGGATCCTGTGCCCATGGGTACGTGTCTTGAACAATGTATCAAAGGAAACATGCTTGTGCAAGGACAATTAGAAGAATGACGTTTTATCCAGTTTTTTGTGACCTACACCAGGAAAGAGACATTGAAGGCAAGTCTGTGCTAGACCACAGGAACCGCAACCCACAGTCTGGTTGGCATAAATCATTTAAAAAATATTTTTCCTCAATGCAAATTTCTCAACTGGCATTTTTTGTCATCAAATGTCCCACTTTATTTGTAATATGGAGGGTTAGGTTTATTATGAACCTGGGTGTAGTATCTTCATGTTATGTTTATAGTGTTCAACTTTACCTTGTAACTAGCTGCTCAGCCAGTGTGAGTGTTCTGTGTGGATTGTTGGTATGATTGACATGAGTGGAATGCTTGGGTGCCTGGTGTGAGTGTTGTCAGTTGGAAGATGGGTTAAGCAGCTAGCAGGCTGCTCCTGGTGGGGCTGTTACTATGGATCTTAACAACTCAATAAATATCTTAAAGATTTCACATATCTGTCTGGAATTAATCTTATTACATTTTGGCGACGATCTGGAAAAGAACCTGCGTGTGCCACCTGATGGACTACTGAAATTTGAAGTCTGAAGAAACTCCAAGGTAATGAACCTCTTGAAACTACAAGCTACGGATTTAAAAGCATACTGGCACCTCTGAGCCCCACCAGTGACCTTTACATCGGTCGCCCCAACCTTAGTGTGCCAGTTCCTGTTCTACTTTCCTGCTCCCTCTCATGCTCCTTAGGGACAGTGGTCCCTGTCCTGCCATTTTGGGACAAGTGTTTCCAGAAGTGCAGTTTTCCTAAAGAGTGACCAGTTGCTGCGTCCTTCTGCTTCCCCAATGATTTAGTTTACCCCGCTGTTCCGGCTTCTGGCTACACCCAGTCATGCCATATCTAATCCAGCTGCGGGCCCTCAGCTATTAATTGCTTGCCTTAATGCCAGCCTGACGTGCCACCACTATGGAGAAACACACCAGCCCTACCAATTCTGTTTTCCCGTTTCAACTCACTGGCACCCCAGAGTCATCAAGATCAACACACCCGGTGAGCTAGTACTTTTATTTAATATGGGGAGGACTCATGCCGGTGTTCTGTACGTATGCCGTGAGTACTTTTCCAATCTCTACATTTGCGCTTTGCCTCTGTGTGTATTTTCTAGTTTTGATGTGCCACTGCCTCTATCTCTGCCATGGCAGCTGAACCGCTGCCTGACATTTCAAACTTGCCTCAATCTGACATACAGAGCGCGTGCAGCCTTACCTGCATCGTAGAGTTCAGTGATGTCTCCATGGTTCCCCGCATGTTCCTTCCACTTCAATGTCTATTGCTGCTTCTAAACGCCTATATGCCAAGACGTGCCGTGAGCCATCCAGCTCGGCGTCACAAACTTGCCACCATCTTGCGTTTGGAGGCAACACCTATACTCTGGAGCCGCGCTGTTTCCTGTGATTCAAAGTGTCCTCTGCCAACCACGTTTTTATTCTGCGTGTCTTTGTTGGTTTTCCTGCACCACACAAGGAGCGGCGCTGCGGAGGATGAAGGGTCGTGGTTGTTGTGGTCGTCACCGACGAAGGACACTCAACATTCTCTGAGGACAGTTGGCCCAACGTATGGATGCTAGTGGGCACTGCCTAGTGTTCCGGTGGTGAGTGACAGTGTTCTTCTCTTTGGCTGCCATCTAGTGTCAGAGTCGACTTTGAATGTACTGCCGTTCTCCAAGGAGTTTTTAATCACACTTGTCCTTGGTGTGATATTTGTCTGCTGTGGAACTAAAAGGTGTGGCACACGTGACAGGCTCACCATGTACTTTGACTGCCTGTTCAAATAGAGTTTTACCAAGTCTGAAGTCGGAAGCTTCTATTGCCTATGTTACTTTGTCTGGAGCTGTCTTAATGTCCATTTGCATATTGGTCTTCAAAGTGTACACGTTCAGAAATTCATCATTACTGTTTTCCAAGAATGTTTTTTGGGGTCAACATGTTGTGTATGAACCAGGTTACTTATTTCGCTCTACAGTGTTTGTATGAGGAGTTGTTTATGGCATGAGTAAGGTCCCTTTTGCTAGGGTGTTTCTAGCCTAGCAGTTCAACTCGGGAAGTCGATCACCGGTGTGGGTCACAGTTTTGTAAATTTCTACAGTTATTGAACTGTTTTAACTATCCTACATTTCCCTATTTCGTGATGTCACAGATTTACGATTTTCTATGAATGGGTGGTCCATGTGTTTTGTGGGTGGTCATCACAGTTTTATCCCTTACATGAGGGATAGGTTTGGGTCATAGTTCCATTCTTACATTTTACATTTCGTGACCTCTACTTAGAGGTAGGCTCTTGGGTTAGTTCCCATTCACACATGTTTATTGTCGTAACCCTTACCCAGGGTTGGGTTATGGATGCTTGCTTCATTTACATGTACAAGGGTACAACCCTACTTAGGGTGTGTGGTTATGGTTGGTGCCCCATTTTCACTATATGTGTAAGTCGCCCTGCTCCTCACATGTTTCTGTTTGTTGTGTGTTAGCCGCCCTGCGCCTCACGTCTTTCTGTGTTTTGTGTAAGCCGCCCTGCGCCTCATGTGTTGTTCGGTGTAAGTCGCCCTGCGCTTCATGTGTTTTTGTTGTGTGTAAGTCGCCCTGCGCCTCATGCGTTGCTCTGTGTAAGTTGCCCTGCACTTCATGTGTTTCTTTTGTGTAAGTCGCCCTGCGCTTCATGATTATTTTTTATTTAAGGAGGAGGATGGTGTTACGTTATGTTTATCTTGTCACCCTTCTCTCTTCCTTAGTGTAGTCTGTTCCCTCTCGTGGAGTGGTTTTTACCATTTACCCCTGGGTTTCAGACTATTGTTTTAATCTGTATATTTTGTGTATAGTTGATGTTCATTTTTGTATGATTTAATTAATTTTAAATTGTAAAGGGAGAAGATAATGTAGTATCTTCATGTTATGTTTATAGTGTTCAACTTTACCTTGTAACTAGCTGCTCAGCCAGTGTGAGTGTTCTGTGTGGATTGTTGGTATGATTGACATGAGTGGAATGCTTGGGTGCCTGGTGTGAGTGTTGTCAGTTGGAAGATGGGCTGAGCAGCTAGCAGGCTGCTCCTGGTGGGGCTGGTAATATGGATCTTAACAACTCAATAAATATCTTAAAGATTTCACACATCTTTCTGGAATTCATCTTATTACACTGGGCCAACTATTTGACACGTAATACTTAAAATGTAAGTTCTTTTTATCTTGAATTTATTCACAAGGACCATGCTATGGTAATTTCTGAAGTGCTTAAATCGTTTCTTCCTAAATATGTTTAATCAATGTAAGTGAAAAAAATCCAGCAAGTATACTAGAAATATAGACCTCCTTGCAGAGAATGATACATTGCCACAAGCGAATGCTTTGATAATCCATAGAAGTGGATGCAAATGTAGGGGATAAAAAATCAAATCCAAAATAGCAAAAGGTAAGTAAGTATAGATTTTCTATACCTAACTCTACAAGAATCTACCTTGACAAAAGACATATCTTCAAGGGATGTAGATGTGGAGATAGCACCTGTAAATCTATACTTCCTCTATATGCATTAACCTTTCGATATTTCGTCTTTAATATTTTTTCCTTGATATTCTTGCACCACAGTGTTCATAGCTTTGATATTCAGTAGTGCAATCCTTCAAAGCTTATGCAGGTTGATAGATGACATCTATGGCTATGTTCATTCATTCAGCAAACTTCACTATGGTGAAAGTTGGAGGCGTCTCCCTTCACCGCTGAGAGATCCCAACCAAACAGGCGGGGATCTCTAAATGTAGCAGGCAAACCATTGCTCGTGGTGGAGGTCATTTCCTCCAACCCTTGGTGGGACTGTGGGGGAACCCTGAAGGTCTAAATAGGACCAGAAGTCACTTCTGTTCTAATATTTCTTGATGTGTACCTGGTAGTCAAAAAATGTCTGGCAGCTTCAGAAATCCTTTCCTAATTTAAGATGGATCAGGGTGACATTGGGTCACATTGGTTCACATTGGAGGCAGTTTGCTAGCCATGAATACGTTTAGCTATTTTCAACATGCATATGTTCACTGCATTAATGAAAAGGCCATACCCTGTGGCACCATGAATGTGATGTTTGTGATTTCCAAGACTAATGTAGAAAGTTCTTTTGCACTCACAGGTAAATTGAGATGAGATTTTGATTACAGTGGACCTACCTTTGTTTGCCCAGATGATCTTCAGTTAAACTTGCACGTCACAAAACTTTCAGTGATCTTTAATGTCTTTGTGAGAGAGTCCGGGGTCATGGGTACAAAGAAATGTTATAGGATCACTGGAATTCCTGGATTCATTTGCAGCCGCGGCCTGTCCTTATGGGTGAAGGGTTCACGCCCCCTCACCTGTTTCCAGAGAGGAAGAGTGTCTGTCAGGTTGAGCAAAGGTCAGCCTGACAGACACTTTTCTTGTTCAGGTCAGGCATCCAGGAGCTAGACGTGCTAAATGTGCAGGCTCCTGGCTGCCTAAGCAGAACTTTGCAGGCTGAGGATTTCACAACTCTGTTGGTGTGACCTCCTCAGCCTGGCAAAAGTGCCTCGAGGCCCTCCCCCTTGAGACAAGGAGAGTGTCGCTGATTGCCTCAGACCTGGGTGCTTTAGATTTAAGCCCTGAAGTGCCCAGGGCCGAGTGTCAATCAGTGACACCTCATCACAGAGTGGGGTAGGGATAGCAACTTTTAATGAACCCATTCTACTCTGTCAGGAGTGTCGGACTGCTGCCTTCACTCAGTGGCTGACCTAAGATCAACCAGTCAATGAGGGAAGGCAGCTGTCTCAACCCTCCTGGGACCTCTAAGGCTTTCCTGTCCCGGAGCTGCAGGACAGGTACGTTTTCTGTTTTTGAATGTTTGGTTCATGACTGTGTGTATGTATAATTGTATGAATTTGTTGCGAGTGAGTGTTGTGAATGGGTGTGTCTGTTTGTGTGTTTGTAAATGCATGGGTGTGAGTGAGTGTATATGAGTGCGGGTGTGGCCTGCCCACCCCCTCTCTGTCACAATTACTGGCCACTACTTTTAATTAGTACATGTAAGGTATCCAGATCCTGATTGTGTAATTGGGATGAAAGAAATAGGTTTATTGGCTGCTCTGTTTCAAGAATTCAAATGGAAAAGAATTTATAATTGTTAGAAATGGGGGTCTCTGGTTGGCAGGTTGTTACCATGTCCAAATAGGGACTCTTCTTCCTAGTCACGATAAGGGGGACACACTACTGAAATAACCCCTGCTCACCCCCTTGGTAGCTTGGCACGAGCAGTCAGGCTTATCTCAGGGGCAGTGTGTATAGCATTTGCACATAACCAACAGTAATACAGTGAAAACCCAACAAAAGCATACCACACCAGTTTTAGAAAAATATCCAATCTTTATCTGTGTAAAATAAGACCAAAACAATAATAATCCAACATACAATAATCAGAATATGCACATTGCAAGAGTATCCTTAGAAATGCAGTTCATTGAAGTCATTAACTCCGTCCAGTGCTATTGTGTTGCTGAAAACAACCAAATCCAACAGTTTTGGCCAATCTCGTCAGTGCGGACCGGTGTCAGTGTCAGAAGACTTGTAAACAGTACCTTTTGTTCCGGCCGACTGCGGTGGTGTGTGGCCAGATGAGGCAGTCGTCGACGTTGTGGTGTGAAGCAAAGCGGCTCGATGACAGTCGTTCACTGGCGTCGGTGGGACCAGGGCTGCAGTGTGAAGCGGGGCGGTGCTCGTCACGGTGCTGACTGTCATGGTGCAAGCGGCGGCATCCATCAAAGATCGGCGGTAGAGGGGGCTGGCTTCGGTGGGCCGCGACTACGATATGGGATGGGCAGTGCTTCATGTAGCTTACGAGCGGTGCCCCAGACCATGGTGGCAATGTCAGCTGGCAATGGCATCATCGGTGAGAACAGGACAGCGGAGTGAAGTGAGGTGGTGCGGAGTGCATTGCCCACTGGTCGCAGTGCAAGCAGCAGCTCGGTGGCGGTTGTCGTAGGTGAGACCAGGATTGCAATGTAAAGTGGGGCGGTGCCATCTGCGGTGCCTTCAGGTCACGGAACCGCTGGTGGTCTTGGTGGCGGCATCAGGTTGTGGTTTCCCTCTGTGGCAACTGAGACACGCAGTCGCAGAGGTTAAGTCTTTGCTGTTCCTGAGACCTCTTGAACAGGGGGAAAGCTCTACCTCAAGCCTGTGGAGAAACTCAAGCAAAGAAGTTGCAGAAAGTTCAGTCCAGTCCTTTCTCTGTCCAGGACAGAAGCAGCTACTGCAGGCCAACACAGCAAATCACACAGCAATGTGGAAGTTCCTCCTCATACTTTCTCCAGCTTTTCTTCTTAGCAGGTTTCTGAGTCCAAAAGAGTTCTAAAGATTTGGGGTCTGGGCCCTAATATTTATACAGCCTTTTCCTTTGTTCTTTTGTGGCAGTGAGTCTCTGTGCTTAGTCCAAGCCAATTATGTCCTCTCTGGTCCAGCTTCTTGGCAGGAGGTGGAGACAGCATTGTGTAAGGCAGACCAGGCCTATTCAGGTGCAAAGATATCTCCTCCCACTACTCTAAATGCAGACCGGGTTTATTCAGCCCAGCCCTGACTCATCCAGGAAAGGCAGGAAACACCTCCACCCCCCCCCCCCAGAGGCAGTATACATGGAATGTACATCCCCAACCCCTGTCATTCCAAAGCCAGACAGTCAATCCACAAACCAGCAGAGGCACACAGGATGGTTAAGCAAGAAAATACCTACTTTCTAAAAGTGACATTTTCAACCACACAATATAAAAATTATGTTTACTAAAAGATGCATTTTTACATTCTGAGTTCAGGCATACTAAACTCCGTTTCTCCATCTTGTCCCAATGGGAAGGTATACTTGTAAGATGTTACACCGTATCTCCCATTCTATCCTATGGGACAGATAGCCTTTCAATAGTGAAAAATGAAATACACTGTATTTCACTATCAGGATATGTCACAAACACCAGTACATGTCCTACCTTTCACCTACACTGCACCCTGTCCATAGTGGTACCTTAGGCCTAGCTTAGGGGTGATTTACATGTTAGAAAAGGGAAAGTTAGGTTGACTTGGCAATAAAAACTGTGCACCAACACTACAGTGGCAGGGCTGAGATCTTTTTCAGGGCTACTTCCGTGGGTGGCACAATCAATGCTACAGGCCCACTAGTAGCATTTGATTTACAGGCCCTGGCAGTCTCAGTGTTACCTTACTGATGCCAATCATGGAAACACCAATCCATAAAATAATTTACAGTAGGAGCACTTGTACTTTGACACTGAACAGCAATGAGAAGGAGTGCTGAGACACTAAACCAGCAAAAAAAGAGTCAAAACCAGGAGGCCAGAAAAGCAAAAAGAGAGGGGAAACACGGCAATATTTGCCAGCTCTAACAATAACGTGCACAGGTATGCTCTCACAGTGAGACATTGTCTGTTTTAAGATGTGTTAAATTGTTTTGGTTCTGGCTCAGCGGGGTGCCTTTGGCTGTGATATGGCTTTATGTCAGAATATCATTAGCAAAAATATTGGCTGACAGAAATTTTGTATCCAAAATATCTTTCACAAAAGTATTATCTCATTGGGTGTACATTTTCAATTATTAACTACAATTTGGAGATATTTTTGTATATGAGTAAATAATAATTCTCTCATTTGATGCTTTGGTTACAATACTCTAGTACTATATCTGGGGTACGTGAGCAAAGTTTTCCAATTTTTTCTCCCCTCATCAAGTAATAAGTGTTGTTATATAAACCAAATTCCAATGAAAGTTACTTCCTTTTTATCTTCAGTCCCTTTAAAGAGAACATCAGGTAATAGCATTTTTGGTGTCACCTAAACGATCTACGTACAAAAGGGTGTGGAGTTTGTAATCAGTAGGATGAAGATCGCCTTGATCTTGAAAACATACCCATAAATAACACTTTCTGCCCGCCAACACTATAAGGCTAAGGGCCTTATTATGACTTTGGCAGTCTAAGAGCGGGGACAACACGCCACCGCCACACTCCCAGAACGCCAAAGCCATAAAAAAAATGCCCAAGAGTGCAACTTTTAGTGTCTTGGGCGGGCAATTCTATGGTGGTCCCAAGGTGGTGCCTTTGAAAAAGGCACCGCAATGAAAGTGTCAAAGGAAGTTGCTGCATGGCATGGACTGTCAAGTCTATGTCCTGCAGGAACTGGGGGTGCATGCACACAGGGGGGCACAACTTGTGCCACCCTGCATGTACCCCATGGTACAGAGGCCCAAGGGGGTCCTGTAGATCCCCCATTGTTTCCTCACCGCCACACATTTCATGGCATTCGTACCACCATGAAAAGTGTGGTGTAAGGAAACTCAGATTATGATTGGTGGGCCGCAGCGGGCCCGACAAGCTTATTGCGGCCTCAAGTCTGCCACATCATTGCCAGGTATCTCTGATCCCTGGCAGCTGCGGCAGTGCCAATGCAGTCTGACTGACCTAGTTGTATTGGAGTGGTCATGACCACCGGTGCGGCGGTTCCCGCACCGCCACCATGGCTACGGCTGTCCAGTGGACCATAGTAGTTGTAATAAGACCCTAAGTCACACAAGCTGCCACTCATGGAGCAAATCAGATCCTGATCTCTTTTCTTGATGCCTTCAAGCTTGTCCCAGCACATTCCCTTGTTGTTTGGGTATGCAACACTATTTACATTTTTATGCATAATAAGATTTATGAAATGAAGGTGTCCATTTCACATTGGATGAAGGACAAAGGATAAATGGTTTACTTATAGCTGTAGATTGGTTAAATGTCACCACCATTTATGTAAAGTTGATAAAGCATGTCTTACACACCCACTGATGCACACTGCTGGTGTGGTATCTCCTAGTTGCATTCGGATTTTTGCTAATCATAAACTAATTATGCATTTGTTTTTGAAACGCAGTGCAGATACTTTTTTCTCCCATGTAATAGTTACCTCTGTGACTTACCTTAAAATCAGGGCCACTTGAATTAAGACATTCTTTATCCACAGCACTTTTTGCATAATAAAGGATTTACAGCATCTGTCACATAATGCAGCACAATTTGCAGATTTTAACTAAAAACATTGTTTCTAGTTCAAATGATCAAAGGTTACTAAAAATATTGTCATAAGTGTTGCTGAGCAGTGGCAGGCCCTTTACTAAGCAATGACAGGTCACCTTTCTTTCGCTGATTGTTGCCATTAGGTATTAAACTGATACTATCAATACCAATCAGGTGGAATCTACCCATACAGTCCTTATAGTGTAATAATAAAGGAATAATGCCACAAAATGTGCTGCATTATACCTTATAATTGTCCTTTCCTTGCAGCATTATTTAGGTACCCCCCAGATAATTTGTTCCTTCCCTGCAACATAGTTCTAGGGTCCCTGCTTAACCCCTTCGCTGTGAATTTCGCCATGGCGTGGGGTGGCTAGGGGGTGAGCGCGGCGCTGCGGTTCTCGTGACTGAACCACGCCGTCATGAGACATGGGCGGCGTGTGCTCATGACGGCGTGGTTCCGTCATGACCCCGCCCGCTCATTAATTCGCTTGCACAGGCGGGGAATTAATGCCGCGTGGGCCGAGCGGCAGCGACATGACGGAACCACGCTGACTGGGGGTAAAGTGTTGGAGAAGACCCATAATGTGATGGAGTCAGGGACTCCTTAGGCAGATCCTACTTTGGCTGCTATTCAGCAGATGATACAGGCTGCAGTAGCTGCGACTTTTTGGGAAAGGGAGTCTGTTCCTCCAGCTACGAGGCCTCGTGTGGAGGCTGCAGCCTCTGCAGATTCTGATGCAGAAGAGGATGCTAAGCGTAAAGGGTGATATGTGCAGGGTCCTGATTTGAAGGAGGTCCTTCAAATTTTCACCAGAATTTGGTGTTTCTTTATGCTGTGATTCCTGAGGAAAAGGATGATTTGTTTCTCCCAGTGTCAACGTAAGCAACCTGAATCCCTACTGATTCATTCTTCTGTACAAAAGGCATTGGATAACAAATGAAAGGATGTGGACTAACATGGTTTTCCACGTTTTTTGGTGAACCAAGGTCAGCCTGACAGACTGTTCATTTTCAGGTCACGCATCCAGTAGCCAAACATGTGCTAACTGCGCAGGCTCGTGGCTGCCTGAGCTGAACTTTGCTGGGCTGAAGAAGTCACAGCTCCTGTGGGCGTGACCTCCTCAGCTCAGCAAAGGTCCCTGAGACCCTCCCCTCAGTGACGAGGAGTTGAGTCACTGATTGCCTCGTACCTGGGACACTTCATCACAGAGTGCAGTGGGGTCAGCAGTCTCACTGACCCCATCCCACTCCGTGATGGCGCTGGGACTGCTGCCTTCCCACTTTGGTTGACCTTAGTCCCAAACCTCCTTGGACCTCCGAGGCAGAACTGCAGGTAAGTGTGTGTGTTTTTTAAATAATTTATGTTCAGTGCGTGCATGTATGAATGTTTGGCAATGAGTGTTGCGAATGGATGTGTTTGTGTGTGTGCGCACGTGTGAATGCATGGCTGTAAGTGTATATGTGTGCATGTGCATGTGTGTACCAGCTGCCCCCCTCCTAAATTTACCAGCCGCCACTTCTTTTAAGGGTATATACATGGAGGATATTTGCAAGTCAGCCACATGGACTACTCCTCATTCATTTATGGAGCATTACAAGCTGGAGGTGGGGGGTGGTGCTTCAGTTTCTTTTGCTACTTTGGTGCTGCATTCCAGTATGAATTGATGTACATGTATGTGTTCCTTTTGACTTGTTTATGAATAAACAAGGTCTTGCGATTTCACACATGGGGTATGTTTTATTTGAACATTTCATGAAGCTGATGCTTGCTTTGTTATCATATCATTCTGTGATTACTGTGGCGAGGAAAACAGACAAAAAGGTAATGCCCTGGTTACTCATCGGTAATCTTCATTACTCTGAGTACCAGTCTTCCTCACACAGTATAGTTTCCCAGCCCTCCCTGCCCTGTTGGATATGGCTTCATTCTGTTGCTTGCTTTGTTTACAGGTGGAGCTTTGGGTGTACTTCCTTTTCATAGCAGGCCATATTGGAGGGTGCGGAAACTAGTATGCTAACTTTTGCTCTGAAGTTTCTGTAGTGAGACTAAAGTTCATTCTGTGATTACTGTGGTGAGGAAGACTAGGACTCGGAGTAAAGAAGATTACCGGTGAGTAACCATGACCTAGCTTTCCATGAGATGCACAGAAGGTTTCATTTGGTGAGCACAATATGACGGAAACAGCAAACCCACTTTGCTGCATCATTGATAGATATACTCCTTCAGATGCAAATGAATGGTTCTTACTGGTTGATAGTGACACAATGGCCCTCATTTCTAGTGAAAAGAAGATCCTTTCCCATGCCTGTGGCATGAGAGTCGGCCCAGGGGCCACTTGCCCCAGATATGACGTAATTTATGATGTCTCAACTATTTCCAGGACCTTTGCTATGCAAGGAAACTCTACCAATGGTTCTCGTAGGAGGAGCCGGCGCTCTTTAAGAATCTAATTTCCTCATGCATTTGCATTACAATGTTCAATCCTAGTTGTCTCTGATAATCATTAATTCAATTCATCTTTTAACTTCAGTGGTGTACCCTTACAATTAAATATTCAGTAATCTATCCATACAACGTCCGCTTATCATCTGTCACTGATATGGTGATTTCCTTGAATAATTCATTTACGCAGTACTATTATCTTTTTTGTTGGTTTAATTACATCTTTTTATTCAGTCCACACGTGTTTACCTCGGGGGCATGTGTTTGCTCGCTTTCCCAAGGCTGGGTGTTTTGCATTCCACTGCGTAATTATTAATTGGTAGTCATTAACCTCACAGTAGATTGAAATGAAACAAAGACAGCACGAGAAGAAAGAGAAGAAGAAAGAGAAAATGTGCCACTCATTTGCTGGTCAGCCTCTCATCCTTATAATTATGTATGCACCATAAAAGTGATTTATGCTCTCAGGCTGTGTCTCCAATCTGTGTTTCATTCTCGTATTGTAATTAAGTGGTATCTCAGTCCATATTTTGCTCTATCTCTCTGAATTAGAAAGCACAGTGTGAAAAGTATTACTTTGTGTGCATAACTGCAATAAAATGAGATGAAATGGAGCATTCTATGGCTGCCCACATTAACTTCTGAGTTACTTGATAGGTTCTTATTGTTATTAGGAGAGACCACATTTAGCATAGGTGGCGTGAAACCTTCTAATTATCAGAGGTCTGATGCATACCCTATGCTTTATGCTGCTCTTTCTGCAGCAGCATTTATTTTGGAATTAAATCTCATTCGTAGGTACACGGCTGGCATTACTGTTTGTAGACGATTACTTTTTTTCTGTGCACATTTTCAACCAGCTAAACGACAAAATCACTTGCAAAGAACAAGTCAGTTCTCTTTTTTATCAGATTCTTATTAAGTGGAAGGGTGTTCAGTTCCTTCTTGTGTCAGGTCTGCTTTCATAATTTGCAGCCTGTGTACAATCAGGCAGGCACAGTCAGAAGCATTAATTAAGCTATGAGTAACAGGTAGGTGTGGGGGCATACTAAGTGTGGGGCCAATGTTTTGTTCCACTCGTGGAGTTGGCAGAATTTTTGTCACTCCCCATTAGTCTTTAATGAGAAGTTCAGGCCAAATTCCGCCAATCGCCGTGTTGCGTTTTTTTATCCCACAAGGCTCCAGCAAATGTGAGCTGGCAAGTGCAAATGAGATTTGGTGTCTCCTAGCGCAATTTTCTAACATGGCGGTCGCTGTGCGAGGGCTCTTGCTCTAATACATTTTTTACTTGAGCGGCAGCAAAATCAACTCGAATGGACTCAAAATCTTACTAAAAGCATGGTGAAGTTTGCGCTGATTTTTAGTGCTGCTTGCGCTACCGGTGCTAAATTGCAGTTCAAGCTTCACATTTTCCGCCTGTTGGCCGGAACTTCTCAGAATCTCAGTTTTTATGTAACTGTGTGGAATTCCGCTGAGTGAAACTACAGGAGTCCCCCTCCCAGAGCATACGTGGAGAACTCCACCAGGTGTTAACAGTTCTGACCCCAAGGTGCATCTGACTCTGACAACTACCCCCAGGACTGACATAAGGAGGAGGGTAAGGAAGACCTTATACCCCAGGCCGTTACTTTTTCAGGGTCCCACACCCCGGCTGCTAAATTTATTTAGATTTTAATGCAAGCATGTATGATGAGGCAGCTAAAAAGGCCAATACCACTTGGTGCCTTGTGATGCTGGAGCTGGTGTGATTTGGGGAGAACAAGGATGGAACCCTACAAGCTTTGTTGATACAAGCACTATAAAAACAACTGCCAGGCCTAACAACAACATAAGGAAAGCTGGATAGCAAAGGGGGTAGTCCCTGAATATTGTGCAGATTATATGCTATTTGAATGGCACACAGGGTTCCTTAAAAAAAATGCCCGAGTGCACCACCTTACCCGTTGGTGGCTAAATTTCTCCATTACAGGTACAAGGATGCGATCATGAAGGAGGCAAGAAATGATGGCCTGCACAAAGTTGCAAACACCGGAGTGAATATTTCCAGACTACACCGCAGCTGGGTAACAACAAAGGGCACAAGAAAGTATAATATATTTTGCTCTTCTGAGCCACATTGAAAGTAATTAAAGATGTGAAAACTGATTGTTGACAGACACAAAGGAGGTTTGAGATTACATGGAAAGAAACCAATCCCTAAACTTTGGTGAAACTCTATGAACTGAAAGCTGAACCAACAAGAAAGTGAAAGAGGAATATTGGACCCGGAATGTCCAAAAATCAGAGATGGCACAAAATCAAGCCAGCAGAGAAGCAGCATCCGTGACTACTGAAAGATATGACAGCCAGCCATCACCACAAACAAAAAACAGACTGCCTCAAATTCGCCTGGGCAGGGCTCAGACCAAGAAGAATCTTCCCAGGACAAAGACAAGCCTCCTGAATGACAAATTAAAGAGGGGAGTCAACAACACTGAATACCTGGCGTTCAGAGCTCTAAACAATGACTGATGCAATAGAGGACAACATAGAGAAGACAAAAGCGTTGTAGATTCTTCACCACTTTCCCACTGTCAATGATGGAGAGAATAGCACTAGTGAAAATGGTAGTACTGCCTGGGCTACTGTGTTAATTTGTGAACCTCCAGGCACAGCTACTGTCCCAATTGTTTAAAGAGCTGAATGTGATTTTAGCCAAACTGTTTTGAAAAGATGGAACAGACAGGTCTCACTTCCAAAACATAAAATGCTGCTGATAGAAGTCTGGCTTAGAGAACCAGATTTTGAAGGACACTATTGGGAAGTCCAATTACAGTGACTTTCAAAGTGGTGGGCCGATCCTCACATATAAACACTAAAATAGTATTGGCCAATCTCCTAGTAGAAGATCTAGTGGGGCAACTGCTTGAGACTAGGATCAGATTAACAGAGTGCATAGGTTAGCCTTATACTACTGGAAAAAATGTTTGGCTAAAGCAAAGGTTAAGAATCTTAATGGTCCTGCATTTCCGATAATGTGTATACCGGGCCTCCAAGAACGACAATGGGAAAGTAACCAGTCAACATGGAAGGAGGTGGGAATCTGTATGATTAGGGACTTATTCTTCAATGGAGTGATGCAAGACTTTTTGGAGCTTGACCAAACTAAGACTGTTCCAGGGGGCCAGTTTTTGGCCTATGCCAAAGACTGCCAATCTTGCCACTCCATCTCATGAGATGGCAATCTATACCTTGCCCCAATGCCCGCACAAGGCCCATCATACTAAAGGATCCACTATCAGACAGTGATATTCTCTCCTTTCTCCGCACATATAATCAGACACAACATGACAATACAGACAATCTTGCTAGTATCCAAACAATCACCTTGAACCAACACAGAGAACCTAGGCATAACACTAGAGGTGTAAATAAGTCCAACCTTATGCTAGTCCCCATCACACAGACCTTCTCAGCAGACACCAAACTTCGCTTGAAATCCATGCTTATCAATTGCAGATCGACTATGAAAAATATAGAAACATGACTAAATGACTCCTTTACTCCAATCCTTAACTTACTAGTCACAACTAGCTATGACATTATAAGATCAGACAGGCCAGTCAGACAGGGTGGAGGCATTGCTTGTATATACCGCAGTAACATTGTGATGAATCAGTCTCTAACCGTCAAGCTATCCTCTTGTGAATACTTATGCCTAAACATTACAAGTAACAACAGACCACTTTGCAAATTGCACCTGATATACCACCCACCAGGTGACAACCTATCATTCACCGAACAAATTATGTAAATCATCACTACCAATGTAGGGCATCACTGCACCCAGATCTGCCTCTGAGATTTCAACCTACACAGGAACAACCCGATTGGCCCACCGGTTAGCAGCATTAAAACCTTCCTAGTAGTGCTCAACCTTAACAAAATCTGCAACAGCCCTATGCACAACCTGGGTGAGACCTTGGATCTAGTCATTGCTAGGGCATAGTCCATTCAACTTGTATCTATAATGCTATGCGATTGGACCTACCATAACTGCATCACCTTCCTCATCAGTGGATCAGTGGGAACACATAGACCTCAACTTAGGAAACCAAGGAACTGGAAAAGGAACACTATGGGCATACACGCGATTAATCTGACATGCCACAGCAATCCCATCTTGCCTCCTCCGGCTGTCATGTCAGATGACCATTATGTTACAAACCACTACAACAACTCCATGACAAACATTTTTGACACAATTACACCCCTACAGGTAAAACAACTCCCCACAAAAGACTACAAACCATAGTACAATGAAAGCCTAAACAAAGAAAGACGCAATCTGAGACTAGCTGAATGAGTATGGAGATCCTTACCATCCCTAGAACACCTTAAGCACCTGAGATCACTGGGGAGAACCTACAACAACCGCATCAGAAACTCAAAAGCAAATTTCTTTAGATCTCAACTGGACATGGCCGAAAATCACCCAAAAAACTGTCAAACAACAATCCGTTAAAAAAAAGAACTCCCTAACAATTGGCTCTAATCCGCAGCCAAACTGTAATGAATTTGCAACCTTCTTCCTTGAAAAGAAAAAAAAGATCGAAAGTTATCTCCAGATAGCAAGAGAGCACCTCCCTATGATACCTCCAAATACCCCCCACCGACCTCTAATCGCTCAGACCACGAAACTGCCAAGACTCACCCTCAAAAACAATGCGTCATGGAACACATTCAAACCCGTTGATGAAAATGCCACTCTTAATACCTTAAAACACTCAAACCTTCAAACCACTTCTGCGACCCACTACCATCTAAGTTCTTCAAGGAGATTAAAACGTCTTTACTTCCACGCTGGACCAAGATAGCGAATGCTTCTCTACTTCAAGGGGCTAAACCAGACTGCCTAAAATCAGGACAAGTAACCCCCATTCTAAAAAACTCTCAAGCGATCACTCAAACCCAAATAACTTCTGACCAATCTCCACCCTTCCTTCTCTTGCAAAGCTCCTAGAGAAATGTGTCCATACCCAATTATGCAATCACATAAATCAGTTCCACCTTATTGACCAATACCAATCCGGCTACCGGCAGGGTCACAGCACGGAAACAGTCCTGACACATGTATACGTCGATGCTCTTAAAATGCTAGACCATTGTGAATCTTGCCTCCTTATCCTCCTGGACCTCTCCTCAGCCTTTGATATGGTCAAACATGGTAGCCTACTTAACTTACTTGAACGCAGAATGGGGTTATCAGGGGTTGTTCTAAACTGGTTCACCTCATTTCTACATAAGAGAACTAAAAGAATCAAGGTTAACCAATCCCTGTCCAATACCATTCCAGTCACTTTAGGAGTCCCAATGGGGTCCACCCTATCACCTACTCTCTTCAACTCGTTCATGGAGCCTTTAACCGAAACTGAAATTCTCTAACATCTAATACCACATGTATGATGATGACACCCAACTGTACCTACAAATCTTCTCCCCTGAAGATATCCATCTACTAAACACAACTTTACAAAAAAACAAAACTGGCTAATCAGAAACCACCTCAAAATGAACTCACTCAAAACTGAATTTCTGTTAATCGCCCACCAAAACTATCCCTCAACATCAAAGATTGTATGAAACATCTAACAGCCTTCAATTACCTTCCACACATTATAGATTCCTGGGAATAACACTCAACAAGAATCTCAACATGCAGGAACACATTACAATGGCCACTAAAGGAGCCTACCTTCAAATCAACATATTAAGAAAAATAAAAGTCTTCCTCCTGTTCGATGACCTCAAAACAGCTGTGCAAGCTCTAGTGATCCCCAAGTTAGACTATGGGAGTCCTATTTAAGGTGGTCTGCCGAGATCCAAGCTGGCTCCACTAAGGGCATCCCTTAACTTTGCTGCAAGGCTCATCACTGGATCCAAGAGAAGCAACCACATCACTCTCAATCTGAAGACACTAAACTGGCTCCCTTATGAGGCAAGGATACTGCTAAAAAGTGCTTGCCTGACACATAAAGCCCTACAATTCAACACACCGAAGTACCTAGCCGACAAACTGGAGCTATCTGATGGCTGCTGATCTTCTAGGAGCACCAGCACCTTACTGTTAAAAACCTCAGAAATTTCAGAAAAAGGAAACCTACAAGTGAACCTTCTCCAGAATGGCCCCTAGAATTTGGAACTCCCTACCCTCTGAAATCAGACAGAACCCGTCAATCACATAATTAAAAAAAGAAGTCAAACTGTTTTTGATTAACAAAACTCTATCCTAGAACTCTCAAATGCAGTATATAGATAATTAGCTTACACAGTGTTTCAACCTGGGCTCCCATTCGCCGTCGACATCTGGGTGTATAACTCACTAACCCCCTCCCGATTTGCAACGGGTTTTGACTGATTGTGTTGCTTAGTTGTCATGTTTTCTTCTTGCCTAACCAATTGTAAAGCACTCTGATACCCTATTAGGGTCAAGTTTGCACTATATAAAACTTTATACATAAATAAACAAAAAATATACTTATATTAGTAATATGTGCAAAGGCACAGTGCCCATGAGAAGTGAACATTGAGTGAATACAAAGAATACCTAGTGAGCATTCAATTGTATTTTAGGCAACTCTATCATTTCCAAGGTTTTTGCCAACTCAGGCGAAATTACATCCAGGCATTATTTCAAAGTAGTGTTGTTGTTTTGACTTGTAGGGAAATTATACATGAAAAAAACTGGTCTTTATCAAGACAATGGGTAGTCGACTCACCCTACATGAGAAAGAGATAGGTGTGAGGAATGTGTTGGTGAGAGTACAAGGTATCTCGTGTGCTGAGCGTTTGTTCAGACTTACTTCCAAGGATACTGGAGAGGAACAAATATTCAAAAGAAATTGCACAATAATGGTGCGACAGGCTGTCCTGAGCAGAGAAAAGTGTAAACTGTTTAGTGCTTGGATCCATGTCTCTTAGAAGGTGAAGGAAACAGCGTTGATCATTTAGCCTGTCAGACAACAAGGGTTTCAATAAATTGTTCAGAGGGACAGAGCACTGGTGAATGCACTGGATATGTGATGAGCAGAGACTCATCGCTGTTAGGAAGAAATTAAGAAATGGCCTTGCCTGGTCATAAGACAGCTGATTGGGTTGCTTCATAATATAGGCATTAATATAGGAATAGCCTCCAAGGTAGAGGCCAGAACCAGCGTGTTGACCAGACATGGATTCCTAAGGAGGTGAGGTGTACTGCGAGCAAGACTACATTCACAAGGGAGTTAGGCACTCAAGAAGAGAGCAAAGAAAGATGCAAGTCAGGAGAGACAGAGACCATGGGAAATAAGATGGATTTCAGAGGTGATAGGTGCTGTATTGAGAAAGGAATCTGAAACCAAACTATACCTATGAACCTGTTAGTGCAAAAAGATGGTTGTTTTAGACATCAGTGTGAAGCCCAGCCAACAGCAATAGTGTTTCAACTTGAGACGTAGTTTGTGTTCTGAATGATGTGTGGCCCGCTGTGCTGAGACACACACATGCATGGTTCCTGCTGCAAAAAGGGAAATCTTGTTCAGAGCTTTAATAACCACTTTCCATCAGTGGCAGGAATCCACAACTGCTACTTGTAGAGAGGGGCTCGAGAAGCACGTAGCACTTGGTAGACAATGTTGAAAAATCACCCAAAAAACCTTTAAAAGCATGCAATGTTAAGGTTGATAGCCAATATTAGGGGAATGTGCAACATTTTGAAAGATGTTGAGGAAATACAAAGATCACAGTCTTTTAGCTGGAGGTCCTTTGTATGTAAGCACCATTTTTTTCAAAACAAGAACAGCCCATTTCATAATGGAAGAGCCTCTTCCTTACTGCGCCATTTTGAAAGACACTATAGTAGGTGACTGGAGCTAAATATTAAAAGATGGAGGGTCACAATTCTGCAAGTCAAGTTTAATTGAAAATTAGAAGTCATGTAGGGTAGAGAGTAGATGTGGCATTGCTTAAAGCACATCAAACTAAGGGCCTGATTTAGATCTTGGCGGATGGAATACTCCGTCTCAAATGGGACAGATGTCCAGTCCGCCGTATTACAAGTGCATTATGACCCTGAATGTGGTGGGAACAACATTAACTTGGTCATCACTATCTTCATAGGTGCCAGGCTGGGTGTGGACTGGAGAAGATGGAAGGGAGCCGTGGAAGGTGAAGACAGTGCAGGTCAATGTGGGACATACCTTATGGGAGTCAATATGATCTTTACAAACCAACAGGACAGTTCATAATGATTATTTTAAAGGTACTAGATTGAATAAGAAAAAGGATAGAGAACAAAGCAACAAATCATCCAATCGTAGGGCACACAGTGTGCACACATTTATGATGTCACCATGCAGCAGCATGAGCACTTAAAGTCACATCCTGTTGGACTTTATAAAGACATGCAACCAAATAAATCATGCGGATTTCAGTAGGTAAGTAGCAACATTGCACATGTAGATTATATATGATACACTGCTATTCCTAATGTCTTATGGGAGCATCTTTCAATAAATGAGTCATGAGAGGCCTACATTAGTGAAACGAGAGCCCGTTCAGTTGGGCTGGAGTTTTATTCTGTCATAATCTTTCGGTCATATGAACAAGCAATTGCCCAGGGCTACCACCTTTCAAGTGACCTTTTTCTGACCTCAGTCTATTCTGTTTCTCTATCGAAACCTTTTCCCATCTCTGCCTACTTCTAACTCTGACTCTGTCCCTCTACCCTGTGCCATCTTAAGGATTTTTGGTGTCTGGGGCAAGATATATTGCAATTGTTTTTGTGCGATCCTGTTAAAGGTTTGAACTTTGACATATAATTTAGTATTGTTTGTCATCATGTGGGCTTGAGTCAGCAGGAAATGGCTAATAAAACTAAATAGGTGATCCTTACAGGAGCCCTCAAATTATGCACTGCCCTGGACCCCACAAATCCTTAAAATTACACTGTGGACAAGAGAGATATTTTTGTTTGAGAGATATGATGACACCATTTTTTTAAAGAGTACAAGTGGCGCTGTGAGCAGGAGTTTTTGGACAACACAGGTGGATTCAGGCGAGGACAGGATCCCGGGAGTGCTAGGAACAGAGGATCCAGTGGCGTTGTGAGAAGTTCTTATTGGGAAGAAGTTGCAGGGTATGCAGACATCCCTCTTTAAACAGTTGACATCAGATGAAAGAAGACAATAATATTTAAACAGCAAGTTCTGCCCTGTGGATCAGACAAGGCCACAGAGTGCATAAACAGGGACAGCTCACAAACATAGGAAATGATCACCTCTGTCACTGATACACTCTGAGGGATTATTTTACTTCTAAATAATCCGCAGTACACAGTAGGCACATTACAATGCACCACGGGTACGTGTTTTACAAAATATATTACTCTGGCAGTTAATAAATGCACTTTTGATGTGGTTATTTTGAAAGCAGAAAGCGCGCACATTGATCTTGGAATAATCTGCAATTCAAATATATTTAAAAGGAACAAAACTATTGAGCAAAGTGAAAAGCTCCATGCAGCACGCGACAGAGGTCTTGATCCAATGTACATCTGCTCTCACTTTAAAAAAAAAAAATAGTTAGAAGCTTTTAGCATGAATTGATTATGAGCATGGTCCCTGCTTTAGCATGCTGCTGTCCAGAGTCAGAACTGACCACTTACAGGGACATTCAGAGCCACTGCTCAGATACAGCAGGATAAATGAATGAAATAGACTCCAGCAGGCAAACAATATTGTGGCTGTGACTTGGATGGTGGTCCTGTGTCTGCCTCTGAAGGTAGCTATTAGGTTCCCCTTCATGTCTGTCCTTTGAATGAGAGGGAGGATAGGACGAAATGCTCCAGTGCTTAATTTGTAAAAACAAATAAGTGGCAGGGCTCTAGTCAGGAGGCCTCCCCAGCTTGCACCACCCACTGCCAGCACCAGCATTGCCAATTACAGTACCTAAACGACTACTGACCAGCACACTGCTACAAGGTTGACAATTCAGGCTATTCCAGGCCCCCAAAGCTATGAAAATAGCTTGGCCGGCAAATATTGTTTTTAATACATACTGAATTAATGAACTATTGCTGTTCTGCTCATCTCTAAATTATACAAACAGTGCCACCATGTGGCAGCTGTCATAAGTGCTGGCGCCGACAATTGAGTGCCGGTGCCGAGCATAGGAAACCTTTGGTTCAAATTAAGCACAGAAATGTTCACCAAACAATGACTATTTTGCAAAGAGAAGTGTTTCAAATCATCGCCTCCACCAGCCGCCTTTGAGGATTTTGTGGTACCCTGGAGACAAGAGGAAAGTCCAATGCCTTGCCAATGGTGGAAAGAGTGTCTGACAGTTGTTAAGGAAAATGAACGTTTGCAATTTACAAAATGGCCTGTAGGCCAAGTGTCTGAATCCTGACAAGACAGACCACCTTCATCTTAGTTAAATTGAGTACAATAAATAAAATGGGAAGGTGCCCTACTCTCCATTCCCAGCCTGGAAAGGCACTTGTCCTGCCTGTAAGAGTAATTAATGTACTTGCATTTTCCGGTTGGGAAACTACAAGAAAAGGATATTTGAATGCCCAAAAACATATATGTGTATGGGTCTTCACCTATGTTGGCAAGCAGCCCCACCAGGATACTTCCATATTCGGTCCATAACCGTAAACCTATGAACCAAATTGAGTTCTTGATTTTGGTATGTCATTATTTTTGCGTGCCCCAGCTAAACGTAGGTTTGCGAACTGAAAACTTTTTATATTTTACACACATGCATGCACATATATATACATGTGATGAGAACAAGAAGTGTGCAGTTCCAATGTGGGGCTCTAGGTCTCGTGAATCAAGGTGAGTGCTCCTATCAGGAGCAAGGGCCCTTACACACCCCCAGGGGTGTCAGGCCTAATCATCGGGCAGCTCCGTGTTGGGCAGGCATTGCAATGCCCAACAAGCCCCTCGTGGGGGCTTTTTACCAGAGTTTTTTTCTTTTTTGCCTATGTGTGGTGTGAGGTTGAATGATTAGATGTGAGTAGAATGGAAAAAGGATGTGTATTAAAAATGACTAAGGGCACCCAAAGGCTATTTAATTGTTGGGTCCCTTTGTCATGGTTAAAAACGTGGATCGAGCAAATAATAGATGTAATGATCTATGTTAGCTACAATAAATGTAAGTCAAAGGTACATACACACATAGATAAACTGGGCCTCATTCCGAGTTGCAAGGTAGGTACTGGGGTACGGTAAAATCTCATGCGATTTTACCATTATTGTGCAGTAAATCAACCCTAGTACTGTGTAATTATAAGTTAAACCCCATGGAATGGGGAATTACAGTAAGGGGCTGATTTTTCTCATCTTAAAACCTACGGAATTTCGAATTCCATTAGTGTTTAACGTATTATACCTTTCTCCGCTGCTCTGAGCAGGGGTAAAATGTATACAGAGTCTCTCGGTGGGGTGTGGGGGTGAGGAAGGGGGGTGTATTTTCAGGAATAGGGAACATTGTATGCTCATGAGACTTGGCTGTTAATTCAGCCAAAGCCTCATGCAATTTTACCATGCTGAAGTACCACACAGAAAATCAGTCCTGGTTCTCCCACACCCAGAAAGAACAGGTGAGGGCTCCCAGTTTTATGGTATTTATTTTTTGCACATTTCAGTCTGTATTTATCCATATTTCTTTTTTGCTAATTTTATCTGTATTCATCCATATTTATTTAGATTTTGTGGAAAAATTAAGCTGAAATTAGTATATTTCCACATTTATTTAACCAATAAGTATGCACTCATGCTTGAATGCCTACTAGGTTTCAATGTTGTAAACACCCATGGAAGATAAATCAATGCACTTATAAGAAAATATGCAAATTTCAGTATCAACCTTGTGCATATCTACTACTGTTAAGGCCACTTTACTAAAATTCCTTTCTTTTTTAGCCCCGTTACCTGTCAATCCACACATCATTTGAACTGGCAGTCAGGGCAGACAGTATTTAGAATTATTTAGAATTACTCAGAAAACAACCCTATTTCCATTTTTATCCACATTTAAAAATAATACAGACAAGAAAATAAATGTTTTCGGTCTGTATTTATCTGTAAAAATCTGTAAAATTGGAAAACAGGGAGCCTTAGGTATAACCAAGACACTTGGAATGAGGAAGATCAGAGCTCCATGGGGTAATTATTCTCTTTGACTTGTAATGAGGGCCTTAAGGTGCTCGTGTTTGGATGCACACCCTCTATACCAGGGCATGCCATGACAGCAGGGCGTGAGTCCTAAAAAAAGAAGTGGGGGGACTAACCTAGTTAGGCAGTATGCAAGTGACATCACGGTGCACAACCACGCGGCATCACTTCGCATGACATCATGGCGCCTGACATCACAGCGCCCGACATCGCACATGGCATCACAGAAATTGACATCATAGAAAGTGGCATCACAAGCCACGACTTTATAGGAAGTCAGTCAGTCAGTCAAAGGCTTTATTTCGATATGATAATATCTTAAAAAGTAATAATACAGTAAGAAAACAGTAAAATAGTAAAAAGGAGCCAATACATAGAGAGGTAATCGTACATTTCATACTACAACTGGCACCAATAAGTTAGATAAGAACCATATATAATTTTGTTAAAAAACAGATTAAACAAGATACGAAAGCCTAGTTGATCTGATGCGCCAAGCCCAACCTAGAAACTTTGCTAAGCCACAGGCAAAAAGGGGCCGTGGGTCGTTTTTCAAAATTCGTAGGGCCTCCTGGTAGTGTCTAGTTCCAAGTTCTCTACAGAGTGGCTTTAACCATCTGCTCCGAGGGGCTGCATAGGCCGGACATTCAAACAGCAAATGGGGGACTGACTCAGTCCTCTTTTCACAAAGTGAGCAGAAGGAAGTTGTCTGGTTCGGGGCCTTCCACCTGGAAGTCAGTTCTCCAACGGGAAGTAAACCTATCCTAAATTGGAAGTATAATGCCCTATCCCTACGGTTAGAGATGACATCCAGGTATGGTTCACAAGAGTGCACCTCCTTGACCAAAAGAAAATCCATGGTGGATCTGCACAAATTGGCGTTGCTGCTTCTACCATCGGCTACCCATCTCCAATATATCTTCTTCAACTCAGACTTTGGGGGTGCAGATCTATTATTCCAGGCCTCGCCAAGACCAAGATTGACGAGAAGACGCTTGACTTCCCTCAGCCAATAAATCTTGGTCCAGCCTGGTGACCCCAACACATCGATTAGACCGTCCGCATAACTGGACAGTTCTGGAGTTCTCCAGATTCTCGCCCATAGGAGAAGGGGACGGAGCCTAGCCAGGTCGCTGATCGGCCGAGTACCCATATCTAGAAGCAGTGGAAGGGTTGGGGTGCTATAGGGGAGCCCCATTAAATCTTTATGAAATTTGCTTTCTGAGCGGGATAGGTGGTCCACATTATATACCCCCCAGAGTTCGTCCCCATAGAGAGCCGCACTGACTCCCCTTGCCCTGTAGATGTCTAATACAGGAGCAATGGGCTTAAGGGTTGAGGCACGATGTTCCTTAAGAAGGGCACCCACCACCCTCTTGTGGGTCAGCAACATCTTTTGGTGGTGGCATTTCCAACTCATGGAGTCGCAGAGACGAATACCGAGGTAGTCGAACTCTGAGACCCTCTCGAGGGAAACGGAATCAAGGGTCGGTGGTTTGGCCAACTTTTTCGGAGGGTTGAGGACCAGATACTTAGTCTTCGCTGTGTTGATAACTAACCCCCTAGTATCACAAAAGGACTTAAAATTGGATAGTAGACTCTGTAAACCTACCGGGGTTTTAGAGATCAGGAGGGTGTCATCTGCAAATAGAAGGGTTGGTATTCTTCTACCAGCCAGGGATGGTGCATCTGCAGGGTGTTGTAGCAGGTGCTCCACCACTCCATTGACATACAGTGAGAACAGAGTGGGGGCTAGGACACATCCCTGGCGTACCCCTCTATTTACGGGTATGCGTGATGTTTTTTGCCCCTGATTACCCCACCTGATCTGTGCGAAATTGTCAGCATGGAGTTTTATCAACATGCTTAGTAAGTAAGATGGAATACCCTGTTGGTCAAGCACACTCCAAAGTTGTCCTCGGGGGACCAGGTCAAAGGCAGTCCGCAAGTCTATAAAAGCGAGATACAGACTGCCTTTGCCCAGTACAACCACTTTCCAGTATAACATCATGAGCCGAAAGGATTGCTCTATCGTCCCCATACCCGATCTAAAGCCAGCCTGTAAGTCTTGAAAGGATACCCTTTTCCTCAACCCACTGCAATACCCTGACCAGAACCACTTTTCCAGCCACCTTTTGAGAGGTGTCTAAGAGGCTTATTGGGCGGTAGTTGGCTGGGTCATTCCGACACCCTTTCTTGAAGATTGGGACGACCTCAGCACCCTTCCATGAGGTCGGGAAAGTTGCCCCATCAAAGCTAGAATTCAATAGGGCAGAGATAAGTTTTCCCCACTCTTCCGGATTGGTGCGTAGCAAGTCTCCTGGTATGCCATCCGGACCTGCTGCTTTATTGGGGACAAGACATTTGATCGCCCCAACCACTTCCTTAGGTGTAAACAGAAGCTCGACATTGGGCTGGCAGGATACATGAGGATGGCGTACTGTCAGACTTTCCCCCTCATCCGGGACCATTGAGTAAAGCTGGGAGAAGTGGTCAAACCACGCACACTCCGGTACGTTGCATGTAATCATTGAGTCCACGGGTTTCTCCCTAGTTCTTAACAGGTCCCAAAAACCCCTGGCATCCTTCCTTAGGCTAGCAGCCTTCAGGTCACGCCAGAACTGGTCCTCCCAATCTACCTTTGCCTTTGCTATAGCCCTCCTATAATTGCCCCTTGTGGCATGTACCAGGGCTCCATTTTTAGATTTCACTGCCTTTATTAGTTCCCTTTTGGCCATGTGGCATGCAGCTGAGAACCACCCATCAATACCTTTCCTTCCACCTCTCTTAATATCCCCTTTTCCCGCATTATGGGCTACGAATAGCTCACCTATTGCTTCCGTGGTTTGGGCAAACACTGCGGATACCTCCTGCACACTGATAGAGGGGGAATCTAGGCGAGGTATGATATTAGCCATAATTAATTGTACCTCTAGCATCTTTCCCTCATTCCCGGAAATACTCTTCCATTTCAGGCGCCTGCCACAGTTGGAGGGGCACACTTCATGTGATGATTTCCACACGTGTGGGTTTAAGGGTGGGGAGGTGCCCTTCCACAGGGGGGACAGAGACAGAGATAAAGGGTTATGGTCACTGTCAATAGATGGCAGGACCTCCATATCCACCAGATAAGCCCACATACGGAAGTTCAGCAGAATATAGTCGATCCTAGAGGAGTGGCCTATTCTGTTGAACGTATGGGCCCCCATTTGGTCTGAGTTGGATCTACCATTGGTTGCTCTAAGGCCATGCTCCAGACAAAGGGCATTAAGGTCAATTGCATTTTGGGTCCATCTTCTAATTGGAGCGGTTTGCAGCGGCGGGATGCCTCTCCTTGCATCGTCGTCGCTGACACCCAGCACATCATCCGCAGCGAGGGGTTCAAATGTACAGTTAAAATCCCCGGCAAGTAGAACGAGGGAATCTGGACCACACTTCCTGAGTTCTTCGTCAATGCCGGTTAAGGAGAGAGTGGATAGACCGCCCCTAGTGCCTCTAACGTAGATATTAAAAATTTCAAGCACTCCTCCTCCACACGGGCCTCTCACAGATAATCTCTGAAGGTCCGGTGAGTTAGTGGCTGTGCATTTAATGGAGTATCGCAGGGAGATGCTTACCCAGGTTATCAAACCTCCCGAAGGGCGCCCCTTCCCTCCGTTCGAACGTACAGCTGGTACAAAGTAGGTGGTGTAACCTAATTTATGCTGTGGTTCCAGACACCAGGTTTCCTGGAACAAACAGATCCCAAATGATTCTATAAACACATTCCAATCAGGAACGCTTATATTCCGAGCTAGACCCGCTACATTCCAGCTAGCCACCTTCAGGGTCACACTGCGGACCCCTCCCTGCCCCAATGCTGCTAATGCCCTGGCAGTAGGGGTATTGGCAATGGCAGTGTCCATTTCACCGGTGGGTGATACCATGGCATGTAAAGTTTGAATGCCCCCATCAGGCGGCTCCCTGCTAAGCTGGTTCACCACCTGTGGATGCCCCCTAGGATTGGTTAAAGGGGAGAGGGTGCTGGTGGTTGACCTCTCCAGCTGCACTCCGGAGAGTAAGCTGTCGATTTGCGTCTCCCCGGAAACTTCAATGTGCGACTCCCATGTTGGACAAATTGCCTGTCAGTAGCCTTGCCAGAATCGACCATGCGACTGGCAAGGGGTATTATTAAATAGACTAAATTGGGAGAAGCTGTCATGAGTCTGTCTGCCATCCCGACCCTCCCACGTAGGGGCTCCAGCTGGCCTCACAGTCGGATTTGTGGGGTTGAAATAACTAAGATCGCAAATGCCAATTGAGCCCCCACTACCTATTGGGCTATGCTCCTTCATGGGTCCTCCGCATACATAGCTAACAATCCTTGGATCTTCAAAGTTCACTATGATGCAATCCCCGCTTATGGTTTTTTCCCTAGTTCCAATCCAGCCAACTCTTCGTACGTGGATAATCCGGCCCTCCCACAATTCGGGCAAAGGTCTATTCTGTTTGAGCCAAAATAGGGTCTTATTAAACAATTCAGTGTATGACTCACGCCTACCCGGGCTAAGCACGGGCACCCCAGTCAACACAGCCACATAAGGCTGGCAATCAGAGCAGAGATTTACAGTGTGAACCCTCCCACGTTTAAAGCCCTCACCTGGCTGCAGCGCGTGGGCCTTTACAATTCCAGCTAGATTGGGTATTGAGATCTCGGGTGCACTATGGGCTACTGGAGAGATGGCTTTAGTAGTGGAATTTGCCTCGCCAGAATTAGCCGAGGCTGAGAAACGTACCGTCATTTTATCTGGAATATTATTAGAGGCCTTAGAGGACTTGGGTTTCTCTACAGGCTTAGATACAGGGTGGCCAGGGATGGTGGGAATGCCTGCAGCCAACGCAGTAGGGTGCGGATTGCGGTCGGTCATCTCGAGTGCAACTGGAATGTTATCTACTATAATGGCAGTGCTGTGGTGGACTGTAGACGTCGCCCTACTGTCGGATCCCCCCCCTAGTCCAACATCCCTCGTACTTAGCTGCAATTTTATGAAAGATTTTAGGGAAAAAAAGTTGTCTAGGGTTGCCTGCTCCAATTTGTCCACCCACTCAGTTAGCCCTCTAAGTTTGTCTAATATTGGAAGGAGTAAAGATTTCATTATTTTCTCCATATTTGCAATTAGAGGAGAATCTGGGGAAAGAGTCACTCCACTGCTACCAAACTGATCATTGGGAGCACTAGTCGCTGGCCCCTCAGTTAATCCCTCGTCCTTATCTCCCTGTGATGAGCAAGGATCTCACCCTAATACGTTGATAGGACCACCCCTCCTGACACCCACCCGCCTCTGTCTCTTACGGTCTTTAGACAGTCTACTTTTCCGTGGGGTGTCGAGTCTTTTCCTTTTAAAGGGGGCTGGATGGATTTCCGCCTGCACCGTGATGGCCGCCGGGGGGGCGGCATTGGGTGGGTAATGGGATTAACCGGGGGCAAGAAGGAGGTGGCTGACTTGGATACTACTAGGTCTTGGGCCTCATAGTTTTGGGCATTAAGTGCCATAGCCGTCAAATTTTCCAGCCCTTCTATATTGGCTCTAAGGGCAGCCACCCGAGGGTGGTCCAGGGGAGAGGGGACAGGGAGGAGAGGATCCAGTGTTCGCTCCGGGGAGGGTATCAATGCTATCGGGCCCATTGAAGATCGTCTATCACCAGGTGGGCCGCGGGATAACCGTCGCTCAGCCATGATGATTTCTTTGTCAATAACATTGGCCACACGGGTAATAAACTGGTCCATAGTGCCAACCGTACCCCCCCCACTCTCCCTCAAGCTTTTGCCTGAGCGAGTTGACATTGCTAGTGCGGGACCAGGCCGTTAATAAATTTGATCAAAGCCTCCTAGCAAAAAATAGGCGGCTGCTTACAATAGAGAATAAGGTCTAGCTAATAACCAAAGACAAATATCAAGGGGGGGGAGGCCCAGCCCAGCCTCCTCCGGCCTCGGACGGCCACAGACGGCCCGCCCTCTGCCCGGGCTCAGCCCCTCGACGCGGAGGGAGCCAATGCTTTTAAAGCGCCTCCGGGCGCGCTGACGTCCGGAAGTTTGCAGAGGCTCACGGGAGCTGTAGTTCCCCCAGCTACGGCCGATGGCGTGGGCCAGCCGGGAGAAACACACAGCGTTTGGAGCCCCCGTCAACTGTAGCCTGCTGAGGACCCGGTAAATCTGGTAAGTGCTGACAGCTAGGGCTTCGGCAAATGTCCCCCGCTCCACCGAGGGAGCCAATGCTTTTAAAGCGCCTCCGGGCGCGCTGACGTCCGGAAGTTTGCAGAGGCTCACGGGAGCTGTAGTTCCCCCAGCTACGGCCGATGGCGTGGGCCTGCCGGGAGAAACACACAGCGTTTGGAGCCCCTGTCAACTGTAGCCTGCTGAGGACCCGGTAAATCTGGTAAGTGCTGACAGCTAGGGCTTCGGCAAAAGTTGTGTTCAAAACTGTGCGGACATTATTCAGTCAATCACAAGATTCCAGATCCTGTACGGGAGGAAAGCGATTATCGATCCTTACTTAGTAGCTCCCTGTATCTGAGAATGAGGGCAAAGCTAAAGGAGGTTGGGTTGATGGATAGATTACATTTCTGTCCCTCAATCTTAGGATGGAACTGCCTCGGGGGGCCTATAAAAATAACCCAAGGCAAGAGCATGAATCCTTAGCCCTTGGGGGGGGTGTGGTGGGGGGTGTATTTGAAGAATCCAAAGGAAGTGGCATCACAAGAAGTGGCATTAGATCTTAAGCCCTGACATATATGTTTAGCAGGTCTATCATGTGTATGTTTGAGAGCATTACGAGGATAATAGCACAGTGAGCTATGGAACATGATATATGACTTCTACACCTTGCAATCCCCCAGTTTTATGTAACGCATCCTGTACATTAATTTACAAATTTATATAATTTATTGTACATGTAATATACACGTGTTGATGTAAAGCGCTTTGAAACCCTGCATTGGAATGAGTAGGGGTATACAAGAAAAAATTGTTGTACTTAAATTATTTCAATGCCTCTTCAAGGGAAGTAAGCTCTATATAAATTAAATTTGCTCTGTGTAAATACTGGGAAAGACCAACACATCCGATATTTTTACAGTGCATGCATATCTCCTGAACAGGGACTGAACAAAGTGAAAAGCTGCCTCTCTTAAGTATGTGTGAAGTGCTAACAAGGTGTGAGCCTTTGTTTCCCCTCTGCTGCATTTGAATCTAGGTGTGAGGCTCCTGACTGCTCCCAGCCAATAAACTCACAAAAGGAGGCCTAATGACCCCTCATATTCGGCCATTGTTATGGGTCCA
This sequence comes from Triturus cristatus, assembly GCF_964204655.1. NCBI lineage: Eukaryota > Metazoa > Chordata > Amphibia > Caudata > Salamandridae > Triturus > Triturus cristatus. The sequence continues at coordinate 850,623,674 of NC_140581.1, forward strand.
GCAGGAGTCTTAAATAAGAAAGCCCCGTCCCCGCCTGCACGTTGTTGCTTGTTGCAGTTGGAAAGCAGACAACGTGCAGGTGCTGCTGAAAGTGTCCCGGTGTTTGGAAATTACATCAGGACCAGTTCAGCACATTATTCAGTGGGGCCCAAATTCTTCGCAGGGTGGACAGCGTTCACCCTGTGAAAAAAGTGGGTGGACGCCGTCCACTCGTGTACACCGCCGACTCGTGCCCTGCATGACAGAAATGAACCTAGTCCTTGACAGTTGCAACAAAGATTCAAGATGCTGCTGTTCTTGAACGTCACAGTTCCAGGGCGGAGCAGCAGGTCAGTCGTGAGAAGCACTAATGTGGTTTCGGTCATGAATGGAGGCTCCCTCGGTGAGCAGGGCCGGGACGTGTTATTGAATAATAGACCAGGCTGTCATTTGTGACAAAGTCATTAATAAACAAATCTCTTATGTCCTAACAGGGGTTCAGAGCGTTCTGACTGGGAAGCAGAACGCCTCAGTGTGTTTTTGTTTCACATTTTCTTGCTGGCTGGCGGGATTTATTCTGAAATGGTTCAGCCTTTCTTCTTGTGTTTTATCTTTATTGCCTTTTCCTTTCAAGGATGCTTCTGAAAGAAACATGAATGCGCGCTCTGAATTATACAGCTGCGCGTTGCGCTGTGCATTTCAATTCCCACGGAGGCATGTCATCTTTGATTCCACCACAGACCGATCTTCGGGCTTAAAGAGGGTCGTGGTGCGTCACACGTGGTAAAAGGCTGCGCCCTGCGTCACTTTCTATTGTGGGCGCTAACAAGGCTCCAGCACAGGTGGTTTTGTATTCCTTTCGTATCCTTTCGCCCCCACCATCACCCTGTAAGCAGGACCGTCTTGACTGCACAGCTGCCTGGAAGAGATATTGGGGCAGATTTATGTTTGACTTGTGCCTCATTTACGCCGCCGTTGCGTCACTTTTGTGACGCAGCAGCGGCGCAAATCCTGCGCCATGGTGCGGGGTATTTACAACGTGACGCATCTAGGAGATGCGTCACGTTGTAAAGCCCTGCGCCACATGTAGGCATTCCAGGGCAGGTTGGGGCGTTCCGGCGCAGGAACGCCTCCTAAAAGTGGCTGAGTGAAATCTACAAGATTTCACTCAGTCACTTTTGAGCCCATGCTGCGTCAAAACCCTGCGCCTGCTTGAAGCAGGCGTAAGGATTGACGCAGCATTGTGCAGATAGGGCCCCCCAGAGCATTGCTGGAGCTGCGTCGCGCTTGAAACGCAACTCCAGCAATGCGCCACTTTTACGGCACAGATGCGTGACACATCTGTGCCGTTTTTGCCCCATGGTGCGCCGCATTATAAATGCGGCGCATCCACGATGGCGGAGCTGGGGCGCAAAATAACTGGCGCATCCCTGCTGATATGCAGGGATGCGTCAGTTATTATAAATATGCCCCATTGTTACCAATCCTTTACTATACAACAGAGCAGGGCTTTAAGTGGGCCAGGTCTCACCGGGTCTGGCAGTTTTTTAAGGGGGCCTCAAAAGGGGTCTCTATCGGGCTCTGTTTTTTGCCCTGGCACAGGCGGTCCGTTTTTTACCGAACTGCAGTGACAGCAGGCACATTGACGTACCTGTGCTCACACTGCTCACTTCTCACTAGTGGAGAAGACATGTCATGACGTCATGCCAGGTGAGTCTTGTGGGGGAAGGGAAATCCTTTAAAGAAAGTCATTTCCTCTTTGGATTTCACTACTCTTTTTGAAACTCGGGAGCAGCAACATTGTTGTGGTGTCACCAGGGCTTTAAGTGGAAGCTTTTTCAATATTATATAGAAGCCATACATGCTGCTTATTTATCTTATGCAACTAACAACCATTGACAAAGCCAATAGTCCTGACTTGTTGTAGGTATGATGTTACTTGTTGTATCATATATCTTGATGCAATGACAGAAACAGCAAAATAGAAGTCGGGTGGCAGACTATGCTAGGTACAGAGTTTTAGCTTATGTGTTTTTTAAGCCACGCTCTAAATTACATTGGCCATGCCCCTTTGACAGACCCCCCAGTTTTTTCATACCACTTAAAGCCCTGCACCAGAGTGGGCTTCATATCCTCCAAGCAGAGTATTACTCTCTCATTTTATGGTATTGCGTGTTTAATAAATCATTCAACATTTATTGGAGTGTTTTCATTGCAATGCATGAGGGACTGTTTTACATCATAAAAATACACTAAATTATCACACATACATTGACACCATGAGTGCAATTTTTTTTGGGTGTTGCAGATTTATATAGTGCGGACTCGACCTGGAGGTATTGGAGCGCTCTACATGAGCACCAGGTATGTTACACCAAGACACATTGTGTAACCATTGCCAGCATTACACTGCCATCATTACCATTACCACCACCTTTACAACCACCATTACCACCACCACTACTGCTACCATTACTCCCTTCCGCCAGCATTACCAGCACATAACCACCATTATCATCACCATGAAATAGTATCACTACACCATTGCCATCAAAGCCTATGACAAGTTTGGCTCAAATCAGCTAGCACATGCTCACCAGTAAATGCTGTTTGCATGTATTAGCTCATTAATGTCAAACCTATTGGCTGTGTCAACGCTGGTATAATGTCAGCAACAAAGTTAACAGAGTTTTCAAGCTACGTTGGTGCTAGGAAACGTATATTTGTTTCCAAAACACTGACACATCCACACCACTGAGCCCTAAAGAGTGCTAAAGGCAGTGTTTTATAAATGTTCTACAACACCCTCCGTGTTAAGGGTACCAGAGCAATGTAAGCCATGTGACGTTTTCTCCATTCGTAGGACGTAGTAGACTGCAGTGTGGGAAGGTGAAAACCAGGGACATTCATAAGGCAAGGTAAGACAGCAGCACGAGGACGCCACTGAAAGGTGGTGTGAAATTACTGCAAAATCACAGAAAAAAACGAATTTTGGTCAGTGCTCAAGAAGCCCTCCCGGTGACAAGTTCTATTTTGCCTGGGTTGTTTTTAATCCTTGCACTGCTCCTGGTTAAATGTCCTGAAGATCAGACTACCAGCATTGGTACAGCTTCTTTTATGGTTTGGATGAATGTAGCACTGAGGCTCCTACTAAGGCTGTACGCCTATACACTCACCAATAATAGTAGTGTGCCAGAAAATATCTATGGCTAGGACGTTTCAGTCAAGTAGCCACATAAAAAATGTAATAGATACTTTAGTGCTTAATTTGTGCCTGTGGTTCCCGGTGCTTAGCGTGACTGTGCATAAACTATTATGAGGCACACACACCGCCAGAAACTGCCTGGGTCCCTACCGCTGCGTAAGTTACAGGTCACCCCGATCAATCAGTGTAGCCCCAGTGCGCTACCAATGACCGCTTGGAAAATATATTATTAGCCCAGCCCTGTCCCTCCTTGGCTATTTGTCAAGTGTGTGTCCCGACTCGGATCAAAGATCAGTGTTTTGGCCCGCGGCCTGCCCCAGCATACTGCGCAGCCGCAGGGCTACTCAGCCGACGACAGAAGAAGCAAGCAGCGTGTAGCGCAGCAGGCCTCAGATTCATTCAAACTAAAAGGCAGTCCCAGTAAGTAATGCCTTTGTAAAATGATGCAAGCAGTAGTGTGTGAACTGTGAAGGAAGTAATGGAACGTCAAATCATGTGAGCTTCTTTGCATGTTGCATTATTTTCTAGTAGGTGGGATGCACCCATAAGCAAAGGGAATGCCCCAAACTGCATCTCCAGCTGAGACACCATCCGCGAGGTCTTCACCGAGCTCCTGCTAGGACTTGAAGTATGTAGCCTGTGGTTCTGGTGACCCGGGGGCAGTAACACTTTCTGCAACTCGTAAGGAATAACCTATTTTCTTAATTTAGTGCTTTGCGACTTCGTCGTGGGACTTCATAGCACTTTAAAAAATTAACTCGGTAGGGCTGATTTTATTGACTTCAAAATTAAGGCATGGAACAAAAGAATCTCATGTGGTATTGAAATCTTTGCTGCTGGGCACTTACCCACTGAGCTATATAACTGGCGTTCCAGCTTGAAATTTGAGGCAGGGAGGCAGTGCACGTGTCTTAATTATTGCTGATAGTAGTAGCATTTTGCAGTTGTTTTTATACAGTGAGTCAGCCTTGGGGTAGTTAACATTGTCACGGGCACTATTATGCGAGAATCTGCTTGGAATGTAATTTATTCTCAAAATAGGGAGAGGAGAGGAGAGGACAGTGCCTGAAAGAGCATGTTTAATGAAAGAAAGGATACCCCTTGGGAGGAACAGGCTGGTGTTGTGGATGGAAGTTCGCGGTGCACTCTGAAGGAATGGAGAGACATTCCTGTTACTGGAATGTTCTAGGGAGGGATATTATTAATGTAATATAAGAACATACTGGTGTCGTGTACAGGATCGGCTGGCTTGCGGCACGTGCAAGTATTCTCGCTTTTAGCATGTCCCCGTGAGAGGCACTGGCCAGGGCGTGGAGGTATACAGAGCATACTATATAGGTCGATAGTACAACTTGTCTCAAGGGGAACTGAGATATCTTTTATTCAATCATTACACAAGAGACGAATGCTCATCGGGCGTTAATCAGTCACAACATTTCTGCTAAAACTACTTTGACACGCAATGTCTTTGCATTTTAACATTGTAGTAAATATAAACATTTTTGGCACCTTAAAAAATCTTTGTGTTCTTGTTTTTCTTCAAGTTCCATCCTTCCCTGTTATCCGTTCGGTTGTTAGGGTTTCTTTCCCCGAGTTTTCTTGTCATTGAATGTGCAGATTCACCATTCATCAGCCAATTATCTTGCTCCGTCTAGCGCCAAGAAACAGCTATATAATTAGATACAGTTTACTCATCAGTGGGTTTCTATTTTTGTCACAGAGATCCTTTCGTTACTCACTGTTCATAAATTACAATCCTACTATAACACATACGGCAGACTGTAGAATTTTCTGCTTTCAAAGGACCTGTGGAAGCTCTCTGAATGGAGTTGAATGCCTGACCTCATTTTGAAATAGGTGTCGGTGGGATTTTGTGACTTATAGCCTGATCATGTAGTAGAACTATTATTATTTTTTAAAGAGAATTTTATATAGCGCGAACTAGACCCGAGACATCGGGTATCAGAGCGCTTAACATGAGCACCAGTATCGTTGCATGAGGACACATTCATTTTTGTTGGGCACGGGGAGATTACGTGATTTGCCCAGAATCACAGGATATGAACGTTGTGGCCGAGACTCGAACCCGGTTTCCCAGCTTCGAGGTCGACTGCTCTACCTGTAAGGTTCCATCCTCTCTTCTTTGAAGCATAAGAGCCTGATTCTCCATCAAAGGTTAATCCCAATGGTAAAACTTTCACTTCATTATCTTTTATCAGGAATTCCTATTGTGATGCCACAAAACATCTTTTGATGGCATAAAACCATAACTCAGTTAATCAATAGCTATTGTATGTCTTGGACAGCACAGCTATGCATTAATGAGACAGGCCAAAAATTATACAGCTCTGTAACCCCTCGACTTTACATAAGTAATTACTATATATACAATAAAGCAGATGTGTACACTTTTCTTGCCTCAGTATTTGCTTTTCTTCCTCCCCTTCACACATCACTCCTACCCTTCTATCCATTCTTCCTTCCCTTTCTGTCCTACAGCTGTGTTTCCTCTTAATCGCTGCCTCCCCTCATCAACTGCTTTTCATTTTTCACATTCCAATCTTTCTCTTTCAATCTTCTTTCACGCTCTCCCCGCTGTCTGCTCTTCTTCCCTTTCTCTTCCCCCCTTTTCATTCTCATCATGTTCCACACCAATCTTGCACTCCCAATGTCTGCTTCCCCCACTTCTTGTCACATTCTTTGTCTACCGTATCTATCTTTGCCTTCAGACCTCTCCTCCTTCCTCACTGCCCCGTTTATGTTTTTCCTTCTCCTGCCTATCTTTGTATCCACTCCAGGAATCTGTGTTTGATCTCAGGGTCATAAATTAAAATCTTGGTGTAGCCACTCAGTCTTTCATCTTTCTGAGGTCGATAAACTTAGTGCCTTTAGGCTGGATAGCAACAGTTTTCGTTTGTTGTCAAGGCCCTCTCTGGTGAATATGTGCTTTATAAATATCCATGGTGTGTTAAAGGCACAGAATGTATTTACAATTTTTTGTTTTTCAATTTCTTTGCAATCTTACACTGTCATTATTCCCTCTGTCCCTTCTTGACCCAGTACCTTTCATTCTCTTATCCATTCCCCTGACCTCCTTTCTTTCCTTCTTCCCATCATTTTCCTTTCCTTTTTCTCTCCTCAGCACCTCCAGCCATGCCTCCTTTCCACTTTCCATTTTTGCTTCCTTACACCCTCATTCACTCCCCATCCTTCCTCCCTTGGTGCATTCCTTGCTTTTTCCGTTCCTTACTTTCTTTTTCCCTGCTCCTGCTTTCATCCCTTCTTTAATTTTTTCCTTTCTTATCCTCAACCCTTACTTCTGCTTATCTTACTCCTTTCTTTCTCCTTTCTATTCATCCATCACACATCACACATTTCCTTTCTCCCTCTATCCCTTCATTTTCCCTTTCACAGTCTTTTCTTATTTCCTCCTTCTTTCATCCATTACTCATCCTCACTCGAGTACTCCCCTTCCTGCCTGCATTTGTTGGTGCCTTCTTTAATGTATTCCTTCCTTCATCCCTTTCTTTTTTTCAAAACAGCACAATAAAAGCACTTTCTTTTCAGTTTGCAAAGCGGCCTCAAGTCCTCAAAGGACCTTTCCTAGAGCTGCATTTTGAGATTTACACACATACTCTAATTCAATTTCACATTTAAGCTGTTGCCATAGGCTTCCCATATGTTATCTTATGTTATATTGATTTGTATAGTGCACTAATCACCAAATAGGGATCCAGGTGCTTGGACAGGTGTGTAGGTGTGAGGTCCCCAAGGTGTTTATGTGAAGAGCCAGGTCTTCAGTGTCTTGCAGAACTGAAGAAGTGAGGAGGTAGCTCTGATGTGTTGACACTGTGGATGTGGGTAGAGACAATAAAGGAAGTTGGCGGAGCCACTGGAGGATGTGGGCAGAGCTAGGGAAGTGGGTGTAGTCCCTAAAAAAAATTGAGCACCTGCGATTAATATTTTACAAATTAATCACTGAATGCTATCCCTTTAGTGTCCAACACCTTCCCCAATATGGTTAGATTGGAGTGGGAATTGAAAATGCCACACATTTAGGTGCCGATTCCGATCCGGTAAAAATATTTCCCGTACGACTCGTATCCGTATTTTTTTACGTACGAGTCGTACAAGTCCCGTACAAACGGGCAAGTACGAATCGTACTGTCAAAATACATACGAATTGCCTCAGGAAAAGTCTACGAGACGTCCCCGGACATATTTACGAGTCGTAAAACTGAAGTCCGAGCGCACAAGTCCGATCCGTACCAGCGTTCCGAATCCCCAAGCGTATGGACAACGTCCCGTACGGAGCGAACTTTGTATGACCACTACCCCGGTACACTTGGGCACGGGGTACGAGTCTTACGGACCCCCCACCCCACCCGCGCATGTACGCGCCGTACCCCAGCACCCGCGTATGTATGCACCGTACCCCCCACCCCAGCACCCGTGTATGTACGTGCCGTACCCCCCCACCCCAGCACCCGCGCATGTACGCGCCATATCCCCCACCCCAGCACCCGCGTATGTACACGCCGTACTCCCGCACCCCAGCACCTGCACATGTACGCGCCGTACCCCCACCACAGCACCCGCGCATGTACGCGCCGTACCCCAGCACCTGCGTATGGTCGCGCCATACCCCCCACCCCAGCACACGTGTATGTAAGCGCCGTACCCCCCACCCCAGCCCCGTACTCAGACACACCGTTCCTCAACACCATACCGCAGCATCCCCCATGTACGTGTCGTACCCCAGTACACGCGTATGTAAGCGCCGTACCCCCTACCCCAGCCCCGTACGCGGACGCACCGTACCCCAACACCGTAACCCAGAATCCCCCATGTACGCGCCGTACCCCAGCACACGCGTATGTAAGTGCCGTACCCCCACCACAGCACCCGCGTATGTACGCTCCGTACACCCCACCCCAGCCCCGTACTTGGATGCACCGTACCCCAACACCGTACCCCAGCATCGCGTATGTACGAGTCGTACAACACCATTGCACATGTGAACACTGAACAACAACATATCCATGGACGCACCTTACCTATGCGAAAAAGACTCGTACTGAACCAGGACACTGTAAAACAGCACAAGGACCGTCAATTCGACTCGCACAACACCACAAAAGACGTCTACAGGACAAAAAACTACTAAAACACTGACCTGGCACATCCAAACAGTCAAACAGAGGCCCAAAATCACAACCACCTCTTATAACACACCCACCAAAAGTTCAAACACAGCCACACCCACAAATGGACCAATAAAAAGGGTCCACAAACACAAACCATGAGCCTTTGCAACAGACTCACTGCTGACAGACATCACACACAAACAACTGCACCCATACACCTTAACTCACACACCTTCACACAACCTCCTTCACACAGACCCCCTCTACACATACACACACACCCACACCTTCACACCCACACACCCACAACCATCCACACCCACACCCCACACCATGCCCACAGACAAGAATCCAAAGTTCACAACGGCGGAGCTGGACATCCTTGTCAACGAAATCATCAGAGTCGAGCCACAGCTCTTTGGAACATTGGTCAGACAGACCAGCATATCCCAAAAAACTAGCCTGTGGCAGAGGATCGTCGATCGGGTGAATGCTGTTGCGCCCATCAGAAGGACCAGGAATGAATGTCAAGCCAGGTGGTACGATCTGCGCAGGGCAGTCAAGCGCAAAATGAACGAGGAATACGCCCAGAGTAACATCACAGGAGGTGGGCTGCCCCGCCGACCGGTACATTACCATCCCTGGGAGCAGAAGGTGATGGCCCTGCTTCCGCCGGTAGAAGTACACGGAGTCGAAGGAGTCCGAGAGCCTGGTGAGTACACAAACAACTCACGTAACATGGGGGGAATGGCATCCACACCCCAACTACAACAAATGCACTCACCTACCCCCAAGCCTTCACCTGACACAACCACACTCTAAACAACGCTCAGGCCACTAACATGAGTATGCCCCATTTACAAAGCAAGGCCATGCCATGTCCCAGCCTACACAAACCACAAACCCAAGACAGGATGTCTGGGATGCTGGGAGGGTGGGGATCATTAAACATATAGTAAAACTCAGAAAAAGACACCAATGCCCTCAGCCCATATGGCCCAGGTACATACCCATGCACCATGCGCAATGCAGAGGGACTGCCAAACTACTGACAAGGTAGCTGACACTTGGCCCTGCTGTAGGCAGCACAAGGCTCTCCTGTGACAACTGAAAAATCTAACACAAACACAACCAGCTCAGATAACTAGGACAGGAACTCACACTCACTGACATGGCAGCATGCGCCATCGGGGGACAGATACATCACCTGGGAGACCAACCGCAAAATCACACTACACCCACCAGCAGGCATCGTCAATCAATCAACAATTGATCTGGGTACTTGTAAGGCGCGCAACTTACCTGTGAGGGTCTCAAGGCGCTGAGGGGGGGGGTTACAAAACTGCTCGAAGAGACAGGTCTTGAGGAGACATCAGAAGGCAAGTAGGTCTTGGGTCAGTCGTAGGTGGGTTGGGAGTGTGTTCAAGCTCCTTGCGGCAAGGTCGGAGAAGGATCTGCTGCAGGCGGGCGTACGTTGGATGCGGGGGACAGCTGCGAGGGTGAGGATGCCGGAGCGGAGCTTGCGGGTGGGGGTGTAGAAGCTGAGTCTGATGTGCAGGTAGGCATGTCCATGGGTGTGGAGTGCCTTGTGTGCATGGCTGAGGAGCGTACAGGTGATCCTCTTGTCGATGTGGACCCAGTGCAGGTCTCTCAGGAGGGGGTGATGTGGCTGTGGCGGGGGGCGTTGACGATCACTTGTGCCGAGGCGTTGCAGAAGCGTAGTATCCGCCGTTGGTGTGTGGATGGAAGTCCTGCGTAGAGTGCAATGGCGTTGTCCAGTCAGCTGCTGATGAGGGCCTGTGTCACTGTTCTACTTGTTTAAGTCGGGATCCACTAGTAGATCCGGCGGAGCGTGCGTAGGGTGTCGTAGCAGGAGGAGGAGACGCCGTTGACCTGCTTGGACATGGAGAGGGAGGATGCGAGGATCAATCCTAGGTTGTGTGCGTGTTTGGTGGGTGTCGGTGATGTCCCCAGAGCAATTGGCCAACAGGAGTCGCCCCAGGCTGAGTGTGTGGTTCCCAGGATGAGGACCTCTGTCTTGTCCGAGTTCAGTGTCAGATGGCCACTCCGCATCCAGTCGTCTATGGCCCTCAGACCCTCGTGGATGTGTGTCTTGGCGGTGTGAGGGTGCTTGGTGAGGGAGAGAATGCGCTGGGTGTCGTTGGCGTAGGAGATGTCTTAGAGGTTGTGGTGGCGGACCACTTGTGTGAGGGGAGCCATGTGGATGTTGAACAGCGTCGGGCTGAGTGATGATCACTCACCCCTCACACAAGCACACGCCCCCGGGGCAGCCAAGGCAGTCACACACTCTCACAATTGACATGTGACACAACAAGATCAAGCCTCAGCCATAAAAGCATCCAAGGCCAAATGCGACATGTCAAAGACCATGGATAACCTTTCAATCTGTCCCCTGCAACATACCCATCCACAAGTGAACATTGATGTGAATGCTAGGCACATACAACTACCTGGAGGAACTGTGGCAACCTGAACATGTATGAAACATGGATGTTGCATGAAAATGCATTAACATTGTCTCACACACAGGGCAACGTCATGGGTCTCCCCCCAACACTGGGGGGGAACAATCACAGGCCCAGGCTCGGCAGGAAGATGATCCCACCGGCAGCGACGACTCTCAGCACTCTGTGGATGACCCCAACCAACCTGGACCCTCTGATGCCCCAGCCCCTGCAGCACCTGCGTCAGGTACATCTGTGCCAACCACCACCCCCATTCTTGCCACATCCCAGGAGACACCCAGGAGCCCTGCCCGCACAGAACAACTGAGCCAGTCTGACCTGGAGGGACAAGGTTCTCCGGCCACCCAGGAGGAGGCAGACAACCCTGCAAAGGCCATCCCTCAGGGGTCCGGTAGACCTGATGTGCCCACAACGGCAGGCCAGGCTCGTGTGGGCAGGGGTGGTGGGAGTGGAGGCAGGCGGAGGCGCGAACCTGACCAGCCAGCTGAGGGAACCGGTATGTCACACATACGCCACATCTTGGAGACATACCGGCGTGACACCAGGGGCATCAGCCAGGTAGTGGGGAGCCTCACAGAGATGAAGGGGACCCTCGACGAGATGAAGAACCTGCAGGCCGAGCAACATGCCAGTCAACAACAACACCAAGGACGGATGGAGGCAAGACTGGCTGAGCTCCTGTCGGTGCAAACGGACATAAGCCGTTCACTCCGTCGGATCGCAGACAACATGGGCAAGGAGGGAGGAGGAGGAGGATTCATCCGACGGAGTGTCCCAAGCATCGTCAAGGCCTGCATCGGAGGGTCCCCCGAGGAATGTGGGTCGTCCACGGAAAAGACCGTGAGAGGCAGCGGACCATCCACATCTCCCAGGTCACCTGGCCTGGTACCTGGCCCTCTGTCACAACAGCAGCAGCTCATCCAATGACATTCTCTGCCACATGGACTTGCTGGTCACAGTCTGACCAATGATGACCAACACTGTGGTCTGGACTATGATGACTCCAACTTGCAAGGATGCCATCTCCCCCTGTGAACTTTGGATTCCATGCACACTGTATAGCACCTATTTGTCCACACTAAACAGGCTCCCCACCAAGAATAAATCACTTTTTCTACAATTACATGTTGCATTAATTTTGCATGAGTACACAACCTATGTGTGGGGAAATGTCAAACTAGGCATGAGTGTTGAACTAACTCCAGCCATCCATACCCTGGAATCTGAGTCTGGGACAGGACACACATGGGTCACAATGTATCATACTATACAGAGATGGAGCACAATACTCACCCGTGATGGCCTCAAGCTGCTGAGGGGGGGCATGCATTACTGTGCGGACAGACCAATTGGGAAGAGTATCCTGAAGGCGTAGAGGTCATGGCTCATGTGGATGTTGCCGGGGAGGGAGTAGCAGGTATGTCTTGCCAGGTGGGAGAACTATGTCCAGCCTGCTGGAGTACGGTGGATGTGAAGAATGGTGGCCAGGGCAAGGTTGGATGCACGGAGTTGGCACAACGGGGTCTCGGATGACAGACGGCCAAGGTTGGTGTGGGCTCTGGGGTTGTGTCCTGCCTCCTGAGTGTGGGTGAGGAGTCTGAAGGTCATCCTGCAGCACACAGTGATACATTGCAGCTATCTCTGGTGGACGGTGAGGTGGCTGGGGCGCAGATGTTGAAGCTGAGGTGTGCACATGCAGCCTGGATGTGGACTGGTTTCCCGGGTGTTAGGATGTACTTGCACCGTAGAGGGCGGGGCAGTAGTTGACATGGCTGGTGTTGTGCTCCTGGGGCATGGTCTGTCCTTCCCTGGAGTGGATCTATCTGTGGATCATGTGCATCATGCAGAGGGTGTTGCACCCTGAGGTACAGATGCTGGTGATTAGCATGGTAAATGTGAGTGACAATTCCATGATGCACACCATCTTGTGTGCGTGGCCACTGGGTGCATGCGCAGGGCTCTTGCGGGTGGGACACAAGCAGTTGAGCCACCTGCAAGGGGACAATCCTCCGATGATTACCTCAGTCCTGTACAAGTTCAGCCTCAGGTGGCTGATGTTCAGCCATCCATCAATGGATCTCATGCCTTCTTGAATGTTGGAACTGTCAATGGCTGCGTCTTTGGTGTGGGTGAGGAGCACCTGGCTGTCAATGGCATACGAGCTGATGAAGAGGTGCTGCGTGCATGTGATGGCGGTGAGGGGGACCTGGACACATTGAGGATTGACACGCTGAGAGATGATACCTGGGCCATGTGCCAGATTATGCCACTATACTACATGCTGAAGGCATGAGTCCCACTCCCATGGCCTTGCTGGTGTACGGAGCCAGTGGGGATTGGGAGGGACATTACCTGGTTGCTGTGACAGGGCCTGGAAGGCGGGGCAGCACTGTGTAGGCATTTGGAGTTGCACAATCATCATGCAAAGGTGTTGTGTGTGCATCTAGGGTATGGCTGAGAGCAGGCGGTAGCTCCTTGGATGGACAATGCTTGGAGGGTGGCTGCAACATCAGACTGTAGTGTTCGTGCAATGTGCACATTGCATGTGCTTAAGGTCCAGCCTCTGGCACCGCGTGTGCGCAACAGTGGCACAGACAAGCTGATGCCAGACAAATGCATGGGTGGAGGGAGGAAGGGAGGAGCATCTTTGAGGTGTGTGTGTTGCCGATTCTGTAAACACTCAGTGCCCTTGCCGCAGGGGCTGCAGCAGCAGGCAGCATGACATGGAAACTATGCCACTAGTTGCACACAAAGACAAGGATGTCAGAAAGGACTACTGCAACAGGCGTATGTAAAGGAGGAGTGTCCGGTTCCCCATGGCACACCCAGAGACCATGGATGCACAATCCCCAAAGATGACTGACACCGGATCATTAAACTGAAGGACGAGCTGCAAACAGGATACACAACCTCAGCAGGTTTTGACGGTCTGTTGTGGCAACCAATATGCTCAAATACATACACAACCTGGGGAGATCAATGGTGGCCATCAGAGCTGGGCCCCGTTCTCACTCCCGTTACAGAGGTTAGAAATCTCGGGGTGTGGCTTGATGACAAGCTCTCCTTTACTCCCCACACTAAGAGAGTGGCTGGTGTCTGTTTCGGCACTTTGCAGTGCCTTCGGCCGATTTTTAAATTTTTCGATGCGGCTACCAGACAAATAATAGTCCAAGCCATGGTCCTCACCAGACTGGACTATGCCAGCTCACTCCTGCTGGGAGTGAACCAGGCAGAGCTAGCTCGCCTCCAGCGTGTCCAAAATGCGGCAGCCAGGATGTTGGTTGGCCTCCCTAAATTTTGCTCAGCGCGACGCACTATCCAAGATCTCCACTGGCTGCCAGTAGGGCAAAGGATTAAGTTTAAGGCTCTCTGCCTGACTTTTAAAATCCTTAAATTGGTCTCTCCTCCTATCCTTGCCCAGACTATCTCTTATTATATCCCTTTCAGAGCTCTCCGGTCATCAGGGCAAAATCTTGCCATTGTCCCACACTACAAAAGAACAAGAATAGGCGGACACTCTTTTGCAGTGTTGGCGGCCTCTCTCTGGAACACTCTGCCTACCTCACTCCATTCTATTCCCGATCTGCTCCTGTTTAGGAAAGCATTGAAAACCTTCCTATTCTCCACAGTCTAACTCTCTGCTGATCTGGTCTTCTCAATGTATGTTGTGTTTGTCACCATCTCTTTAGCGCCGGGACGCCTCTTGGCTGCGGCATCTGTGCGCTTTATAAAAATTATATAACATAACATAACATAACAACCATGGACATCATGCACAATGGATATTCTAATCCCTGAAGAACTGCATGCATGTTGCTAAACTACACATAGACTCATATGCCCAATCTTTGACAACTATGCCAGAGATGCCGCATGCAAAGTGGCAAGAGACCAGCATTGACAGAGATGAGGCACCTTGGAGGGTGAGGTACACCTTTATTACTCAGGTTCACACCTAGGGAAATGCATCAATAGGAACAGACTCACAGGTCATTTGGCAGAACATGTGGGACCTACACTGGACACCCCCTTCACAACACAGATGCTGTAAATCCATTGAACTGGCACACAAGTGAAGTGTGTGAGCCAAACACCCCCTGCTGCACACGGAGGGGCTTCAATTCCCCATTTATCCTCTCATGGGGATGTCCCACACTATGTCCACCCGTAGCATCCCGTATGTTTCAGAGGGAAGTTGTACACACATTGATGCCTTCATCAGAATCCACTATCCCATCACAGATGACTGCTACGAAGGGTGACTATCAATACATGGGAGTCATGCAACATGTCATGTGCCCCATGGTGAGTCGACATGTATGTATAGTAACACAACATGCACAGGAGCAGTGCCCACACATTACAAACACCTACCAACAACAAAATGCCGTGCAGCAATCCTTAACCAAATAGACTTTTCACCATGTCCGTGCATGGGACGCTGATTCAGCACACGTTGCAATACTCATGAGGAATAGCGGGAGCCCAATGATGACACGAGCAGACAGCATGCCAAACAACCTGGGGATGACAGAGACACAAGAAGTCAGGGAAGAGATTGTCATCCGCATGCATGGTAATTTACTCTACAGGAATAAGTCTGTCACCATGCTATATTACAATTGAGTGTCTAAGCTAAAATGTGTGGAAGGACATCATCACTTGAGGGACACATCTGAACACACATCTAAGTCACTTAGCATACAGTCAGCTGGACACACACATTGCAACACATGCCACACAAGGCTCCAGCTGTGCACACTCAGACCCATGGACTCACCATTATGAGAAGAAGTTGCGTATGAGCTGACTCCGGATGTCGTCCTCTTCCTCCTCCTCATCCTCACTTGCCTCATGACCAAGCCCTTCATCCTCCACGGGTGGATGTTCCTGCTCATCCGGATCCATGATGAGTGGCACAGCCTTCTCCACTGCCATGTTATGCAGCACACAAGGAAGATCTTGCAGGCCTTCACCGGTGCATATGGGAGGGACCCGCCTGTCTTGTGAAGGCACCGGAATCTGCTCTTCAGGAGGCCAAACGTCCTCTCAATCACTCGCCTGGTCTGCCCATGTGCGTTGTAACGGTGATCTGCAGCTGTTCTGGGGTTGCGGAGGGGTGTCATCAGCCATGGCATGTTGGGATAGCCAGAGTCCCCTACATGGAAACATCATGTAAAGAAGTGGGTCAGGAGATGCCGTAAGATAATAAAATAGCGCTAAACAGAGGACAAACAGAGTATACCCACCAATAAGACATGCTCGTTCGTTGTGCAGCCCCAGCATCATTTCTGGCACCCTGCTACGCCTCATGATGTAGGCATCGTGGTCTGACCCTGGAAAACTTGCATAGACATGGGAAATCAGCATGTTAGCAAGACACACCACAAGGGCATTTATGGAGTGGTAATGTTTACGGTTGCGATAGGCCACCTCCTGTGCCTGTGGTGGTACCAAAGCCACATGTGTCCTATCAATAGACCCTATGACATGGGGCATCCCTCCCAGGGCATAGAACTCACCCTTGACACCTGTCAACTGCTCACGAGTTGGAAAATGGATGAATTCATCCAGGTGCTCCAACATGGCTTCTAAAAAATCATGCAGGACACGGCTGAACATGGTCTGTGACATGCCACCAACATCAGCTATGGTGAATTGAAACGTACCGGTGGCAAAAAATGTAGGGCTGCCATCACCTTCATCTTGGGGGTCAGCGCAATAGGATACCTGTGTCGCGGTTGGAGGTGTTGTTCAAGCTTTTGCAGTCAAGTCCTCAATCAACTGTTGCGAGAAGCGGTAACGTCTTATGCAGTCACGTTCCCTTATGGCAGCCAAGTCTGGCATTGGTCGAGGGAGAGGCGGTGCCCTGCAGATAATTGGAAGGAAGAACGAAGAGTGAGTACCTAACAACATCAATGTCAATGAACTGAGCACATGCTCAACTGCTACTACACATCAGCTAAATACAGAGTCAGGTCTGTGCTACACATCCAGGACACGTATGGCAGCCAGGTGATACTCCTACGACAAGCCAGCTACACCCGTTGATAGTCACATTCTACATGACATGGCCCGGAACTAGCTGTGGGCCAGTGTAAGTGAACAGCCAGAGACATCACAGGAGTGACATAGATCCACAAATCTGCATTGGAAGGATGTCATCTCATACAGACTGCTGGCGGCAAGCTAGAATCACAGGTCACATGTCATTGGAAATGTACAGATCATACACATAGCGATGAAGGGGTACACGTGAAAAACGAAAACACAGACATGGATACGGCGCAGATATGTCCTCATGTCATAAAATCATCTTTGAAGCATCCAGACACACGTAACGTGTGAATCCACATGTGGCATGGTGTGCGTATATGTGTGCCATGCCCATCTACACACAGACACATGTTGGATGCAGCAACAGCAGATGCAGTTGACGGAACAACACCAGCAAGCTCATGGGAACACATGACACACACAGGACATGTTCACATCGGGGCACGCTGTTACTTAGATGTCAGGTGTTAGTGTCCCTGTCCCTGGCATCAGGGGACATTTGCGGGTGTTGGTGACTGTGCCATACCAGTGATGCAGTGCTTGACACGTTTGTACTACATGCACACATGTGCATTGTGGGAAGGGGAAGTGTGCCACATACTGCCCCATCACACATGACATGTGTACACAGGTCATCACACATCTATTGTGCTAAAACATGAGGAGACATGTGCCACATCACTGCCTGACACACCAAGGTCCTGCACATGTAGGACTGCAATGACTTGGGGCCCGATTCACAGAACAAACTTAAGACAAAATCCTAAACTTAGTACCATTTTGGTATTCACAGAATGCACTTACTACTTCTGGGATTCACAGAATAAACTTACTACTTTTGCTATTCACAGAATGGATTTACGACTACTAACTTTACGTCCGCACTCGGGCCGGAAATTCTGGCCCGGAGGCGGGGCTTCCGGGCTGGAGGCGGAGCTTCTGGGCCGGAGGCGGAGCTTCCGGCCCAGAGGTGGAGATTTTGGCCATGGTTAAATCTCCGCCACTGGCCGGAATCCCCACCTCCGGGCCGGAAGCTCCGCCTCCGGCCCGGAAGCCCCGCCTCCGGGCCGGAATTTCCGGCCCGACTGCGGACGTAAAGTTAGTAGTCGTAAATCCATTCTGTGAATAGCAAAAGTAATAAGTTTATTCTGTGAATCGCAAAAGTAGTAAGTTCATTCTGTGAATACCAGAAGTAGTAAGTGCATTCTGTGAATACCAAAATGGTACTAAGTTTAGGATTTTGTCTTAAGTTAATTCTGTGAATCGGGCCCTATGACTTGATGTACAGCCGTGCACGAGTCTGACACCTCCATTCCATTTGTGTGCGCCTCCTATCACCTGTGTAAGCTGTGAAGCGCACCGTACACACGCTCTGAGGCCGTGTGAACGGTCCGTATCATCACACTGTTGTTCCCGCCGGAGTACGGGTGTGTGTACGGACCGTACACATGTACGTGGATGACCAGTGTGTACACGTACGTGTATGACCAGTGTGTACACCTACGTGTACACACTGGTCGTACACATACGTGTACGCCCTGGTAGTCCACGTACGTGTTCACACTGGTTGTACACATATGTGTACGCCCTGGTAGTCCACGTACGTGTTCACACTGGTAGTCCACATACGTGTACGCCCTGGTAGTCCAAGTACGTGTACACACTGGTGTCAAGTCATCCAGACCACCGTGGTGCCATGTATATGTACTTACTGATACCCCATTTCGTATTTACAGTGGCTTTTTAGAATTCGGCTGCCAGCTCATACAATGACTGTGTAAAAGTATTTTTGTGTGCACATCATTGTGTGACTTCTGTCATGCAGGCAGATGTGTCTTCTGTTCACAAAGTGGCACATTCACACATTCTAAACATGTACATTGTGTAAAGTGTTGTGAGTCCCAAGGTATTGCAATGTTTTTGGCTATGGTTTCCTAAGTACTCGCAGGTCTCAGAGTGTGGGGACACCTTCAGTATTGAGGTGTGTTATTTGGCCTTGGGTGCACCAATACTGTTTCGTTCACAGTGAACAATAGGTGGCATGGATTAATATTCTTGCTGTGCTCAACTGTCCCCAGACACTAGCTTCTCAGTATAATCGATATCCAGTTATTTGCTCTTGTGTCATGATCTCCATTGTTTCCAAGTGTCATGGTGGGTCAACCAACTGGGGAGTGCAGGGTTACATATGTGCGGACTATTCTAGATGTTACTCATGATGCATTTCCTGATATGCACTGTGACATTCTAATTGGGACTCATGTGTCTGTTGTATACAGGTGACTGATTATTTTCTGTCTCTTCACCTTGCCCACAGCATCATCGGAGGACACCGAGGGAGACACCTGCATGGACGTGGAGGAGGGATCCAGCACCGCTGCCACCACTGCTGCGGAGTCTGCGGGAGCAAGTGGCACGGAGGGCAAGGGGAGTCAGGCGGAGGACCTGTCTAGTGACAACACTGACTACGATGCAGACGGGTCCGATGCTGAACTCATCCAGGGGGCGGAGGCTGCTACGACACCTGGCAGCAGCACTACATCTGTCACCGCCCCCTCCGTTCCCATCATCGGCCTCCCAGTTGCTCCGGTCCCTTCTGTCCGTGCTAGGCAACACTGTGTCTCCTTCGTGCCAGGCACCGCACCCCCTGCCCCTGTCCCCCCTGCTGCCCTCACTGCAGAGTCTTTGGACATTCTGCGTCAGTCGCAGGTTGGACAGACATCGCTGCTGAATGTCCTCCATGGCCAGACCCAAATGATGACACAGATGGTGTCGTACATGGAGGGCATATCATCAACGGATGTTGCTGAGGTCCATGGACTCTTCACTGATGGCAGCAGTGAGTCTCCTGCAGCGCTTCATCCCCCCTACCCCTGTACCATCCACACTTCCCACTCCCATACCTGTCCCAAGCACACACAGACATTCACAAGCACGCACCCCACCAGACACAGCCAGCACACCACCACGTAAGGGCAAGCGCACTCCTCCTGGCACGCACACTCAGGGGGATGAGGGCACACCCACTGGGTCTGCGGCACACAGGCATACACGCAGCCAGAGTCCGAGGCCGCATGGCGCACTAACCAGTCATACAAAGGCACTCCCCTCGGCTCCCCTACCACACATCCAGAGAAAGAGGCCTACTTGGCTGTGCTGGGCCTCAGCCCCTCTGTCTCTCCAGCCCGCAAACGGGAACGGCACTCCACGGGTAGGGGAGTTGAGCCCCCCCATCCCCCCTCCCCCAGTAGCGCTGCACCTCATCACTCTGACCCCCCTCCTTTGAGGCTGTGTTGTCTTCGGGTGAAGGGGAGACGCTTGACGACCTGGCAGCAGTGTGCAGCGCCGAGCTGACCTCCACCTTTGGCGCTGCCCCACCCCCTGTGGTGGAGGCGTCCATCCCTGCACCCACCACACCTACCCTTCCACCTCCTGTCCCTGCGGTGCCTGGTCCTTCCCCACATGATGCCCCCCCCCAGTCGAGGAACCTGAGGGTTCTAATGTGCAGGCAAGCTAGGGGAGACACGTGGCCATGTGTCCCCCCCAAGGACTTCAGATCTGGACTGGCCATGTGCCTTTGTTAATAGTGTCGTTAACTACTTTTTCATTTAATGCTGAATAAAGCATTTTGTTTTCCTTTGAACACATTTGCATTTTAGGTATTGATGTGGGTGCTGATGGTCCCGGAGTTGGGGTGGAGGTAATGTGTTATGTGTCAGGAAAAAGTTGGAGTCTGATGCTAATGGGGTGGACCATGGTATCTGCCTGCCATCACAATGTCTCTGCAAGGTATATTTGGTCGTGTGTGCTATTTGTGTTTGGAGACATTGTCCCAAGGAGTGTTCCTTCCTCTGTGGCACCTGACATCTACCCTGCAGGGAGTTGCACTTTTGTAGTGCTGACCTGTGTCTACATTTCCTTTGTTGGTGACGGATCCCTTCAACTATGGCCATGCCTGCTCAGCAATGTCTCCGGCTGCATCCTCTGTGCCATCCTTGCTAGTCACTGTACTTGTGTATTGAGTATGTTGTCATGCCTTAATGGCGACAATCAGCATTTTCCACACTATGCATGTGTGTTATCCCAGCCTAGCACACATTTGGTACTTGTTCTGCATGGTATTTGAGCACCTGACTGACAATTGTGGGCATTGTATCTGTGGGAAGTCCACCCTATTCCTTCCATGAGAGGCAACATCTTGGTGGCTGTCCCAGCACCTGTACATTCCTATCAGTCCTGGGATGTGCGTGACAGTGTGTGTTCCCTTTGGCTCTCTTAGTGTAGTGGCCATTGACATGAGTATACCGTTTTGTGGCATGATCTCTGTGTGTGTATTGTGCTGCATCCGCCAGGGGTGGGTATGCATGTGTCATTTGTCCTCACACCCACATGTGTTGTGTCATGCAGTGGGGGGAAGGACATCCATCCTCATGGGAGTGGGACACTGCTGTCAGTGATGTGTTGTTATGAAACTATCAACATAGTCGAACATTAGGGATGCGTACATACACCCATGGAGTTGTGCTCATCTGATCATGATGTACACACACCCATGACTCTGTCCACTGCTGGGAGTCATATACACCCACCCCTCATATGTCTGGGCACTGCTGGGAGTCCTCTGCACCCACCCCTCACATGTCTCTGTCCACTGCTGGGAGTGATATGCACCCACCCCTCATATGGCTGTCCATTGCTGGGAGTCCTCTGCACCCACCCCTCACATGTCTCTGTCCACTGCTGGGAGTGATATGCACCCACCCCTCATATGTCTGGCCACTGCTGGGAGTCCTCTGCACCCACCCCTCACATGTCTCTGTCCACTGCTGGGAGTCCTCTGCACCCACCCTCACATGTCTGTCCACTGCTGGGAGTGATATGCACCCACCCCTCATATGTCTGGGCACTGCTGGGAGTCCTCTGCACCCACCCCTCACATGTCTCTGTCCACTGCTGGGAGTCCTCTGCACCCACCCCTCACATGTCTCTGGCCACTGCTGGGAGTGATATGCACCCACCCCTCATATGTCTGGGCACTGCTGGGAGTCCTCTGCACCCACCTCTCACATGTCTGTCCACTGCTGGGAGTGATATGCACCCACCCCTCATATGGCTGGGCACTGCTGGGAGTCCTCTGCACCCACCCCTCACATGTCTCTCTCCACTGCTGGGAGTGATATGCACCCAACCCTCATATGTCTGTCCACTGCTGGGAGTCCTCTGCACCCACCCCTCACATGTCTCTGTCCACTGCTGGGAGTGATATGCACCCACCCCTCATATGTCTGTCCACTGCTGGGAGTCCTCTGCACCCACCCCGCACATGTCTCTGTCCACTGCTGGGAGTGATATGCACCCACCCCTCATATGTCTGTCCACTGCTGGGAGTCCTCTGCACCCACCCCTCACATGTCTCTGTCCACTGCTGGGAGTCCTCTGCATCCATCCCTCACATGTCTCTGGCCACTGCTGGGAGTCATATACACCAACCCCTCACATGTCTCTGGCCACTGCTGGGAGTCATATACACCCACCCCTCACATGTCTGTCCACTGCTGGGAGTCCTCTGCACCCACCCCTCACATGTCTCTGTCCACTGCTGGGAGTGATATGCACCCACCCCTCATATGTCTGGTCACTGCTATGAGTCCTCTGCATCCACCCCTCACATGTCTCTCTCCACTGCTGGGAGTGATATGCACCCACCCCTCACATGTCTGTCCCCTGCTGGGAGTCCTCTGCACCCACCCCTCACATGCCTCTGTCCACTGCTGGGAGTGATATGCACCCACCCCTCATATGTCTGGCCACTGCTGGGAGTCCTCTGCACCCACCCCTCACATGTCTCTGTCCACTGCTGGGAGTCTTCTGCACCCACCCCTCACATGTCTCTGTCCATTGCTGGGAGTGATATGCACCCACCCCTCATATGTCTGGGCACTGCTGGGAGTCCTCTGCACCCACCCCTCACATGTCTCTGTCCACTGCTGGGAGTGATATGCACCCACCCCTCATATGTCTGTCCACTGCTGGGAGTCCTCTGCACCCACCCGTCACATGTCTCTGTCCACTGCTGGGAGTCCTCTGCACCCACCCCTCACATGTCTCTGTCCACTGCTGGGAGTGATATGCACCCACCCCTCATATGTCTGGGCACTGCAGGGAGTCCTCTGCACCCACCCCTCACATGTCTCTGTCCACTGCTGGGAGTCCTCTGCACCCACCCCTCACATGTCTCTGGCCACTGCTGGGAGAGATATGCACCCACCCCTCATATGTCTGGGGACTGCTGGGAGTCCTCTGCACCCACCCCTCACATGTCTGTCCACTGCTGGGAGTGATATGCACCCCCCTCATATGTCTGTCCACTGCTGGGAGTCCCCTGCACCCACCCCTCACATGTCTCTGTCCACTGCTGGGAGTGATATGCACCCACCCCTCATATGTCTGGCCGATGCTGGGAGTCCTCTGCACCCACCCCTCACATGTCTCTGTCCACTGCTGGGAGTCCTCTGCACCCACCCCTCACATGTCTCTGGCCACTGCTGGGAGTGATATGCACCCACCCCTCATATGTCTGGGCACTGCTGGGAGTCCTCTGCACCAACCCCTCACATGTCTCTCTCCACTGCTGGGAGTGATATGCACCCACCCCTCATATGTCTGTCCACTGCTGGGAGTCCTCTGCACCCACCCCTCACATGTCTCTGTCCACTGCTGGGAGTGATATGCACCCACCCCTCATATGACTGTCCACTGCTGGGAGTCCTCTGCACCCACCCCTCACATGTCTCTGTCCACTGCTGAGAGTCCTCTGCACCCACCCCTCACATGTCTCTGGCCACTGCTGGGAGTGATATGCACCCACCCCTCATATGTCTGGGCACTGCTGGGAGTCCTCTGCACCCACCCCTCACATGTCTATGTCCACTGCTGGGACTCCTTGGCAGACACCCACCCGCACCCTTGGTGCTGTACACTGCTGCCCTGGCCATGTACACACCCCAATATACTGGTTATATGCTGCACCAGGCCCTAAGCCAACATTCGTGGCGTGTGTACGCCTTGTATCACTAATGTACTGGTGCCCTAGAGGTACGGGTGATGCGGTCCGTACCCCCGCTCTGAGGGCATGGGTACGGCCCGTACCACCATTGGAGTGGTGATGTAGGGGTACGCGTGGTACGGGCCGTACCCACGCTCTGAGTGCGTGGGTATGGCCCGTACCACCATTGGAGTGGTGATGTAGGGGTACGTGTGGTACGGGCCGCACCCACGCTCTGAGTGCGTGGGTACAGTCCGTACCACCATTGTAGTGGTGATGTAGGGGTATGCGCCGTATCCACTCCCTCAGAGCGTGGGTACGGCCTGTACCACCATTGTATTTGTGATGTAGGGGTACGCGTGGTACGCGCTGTACCCACGCACTCAGAGCGTGGGTACGGCCCGTACCACTATTGGAGTGGTGAAGTAGGTGTACGCGTGGTACGGGCCGTACCCACGCTCTGAGGGCGTGGGTACGGCGCGTACCCCTACATCACCACTCCAATGGTGGTACGGGCCGTACCCACGCTCTGAGGGCGTGGGTACGGCGCGTACCACGCGTACCCCTACATCACCACTCCAATGGTGGTACGCGCCGTACCCACGCCCTCAGAGCGTGGGTACGGCCCGTACCACCATTGGAGTGGTGATGTACGGGTATGCGCCGTACCCACGCCCTCAGAGCGTGGGTACGGGCCGTACCACACGTACATCTACTTCACCACTCCAATGGTGGTACGGGCCGTACCCACACCCTCAGAGCGTGGGTACGGCCCGTACCACGCGTACCCCTACATTGCCACTCCAATGGTGGTACGGGCCGTAGCCACGCTCTGAGGGCGTGGGTACGGCATGTACCACGCGTACCCCTACATTACCACTCCAATGGTGGTACGGGCGGTACCCACGCCCTCAGAGCGTGGGTACGGCCTGTACCACCATTGGAGTGGTGAAGTAGGTGTATGCGTGGTACGGGCCGTACCCATGCTCTGAGGGTGTGGGTACGGCGCGTACCCCTACATCACCACTCCAATGGTGGTACGGGCCGTACCCACGCTCTGAGGGCGTGGGTACGGCGCGTACCATGCGTACCCCTACATCACCACTCCAATGGTGGTACGGGCCGTACCCACGCTCTGAGGGTGTGGGTACGGCACGTACCACGCGTACCCCTACATCACCACTCCAATGGTGGTACGGGCCGTACCCATGCCCTCAGAGCGTGGGCACGGCATGTACCATCATTGGAGTGGTGATGTAGGGGTACGCGCCGTACCCACGCCCTCAGAGCGTGGGTACAGCCCGTACCACGCGTACACCTACTTCACCACTCCAATGGTGGTACGGACCGTACCCACACCCTCAGAGCGTGGGTACGGCCCGTACCACACGTACCCCTACATCGCCACTCCATTGGTGGTACGGGCCGTACCCACGCTCTGAGGGCGTGGGTACGGCACGTACCACGCGTACCCCTACATCACCACTCCAATGGTGGTACGGGCCATACCCACGCCCTCAGAGCGTCGGCACGGCCTGTACCACCATTGGAGTGGTGATGTAGGGGTACGCGTGGTACGGGCCGTACCCACGCTCTGAGGGCGTGGTTACAGCCCGTACCACCATTGTAGTGGTGACGGGTACGCGTACGCGGGGATTGGTGGACACGCCCCCCGAAGTGACCAGACCCTGGAGGTAATGTAAGGACAGTATTTGTTATTTAACAAATTTGGTGGAGGTTATGTTTCCTGCCCCTCGCCCCCCCTTTGCCCCTGGGTGTTGTGCTGATCTTCTGCGGCGTTTGCGTCGGTTTCTGTGCACCAGGTCGAAGGCTAGGAGGGCTGGGATAACATGTAGGATGGGGTCCATGGCTGTCCGTCGTGTCCCGCAGCTCCTTCTTCGCTTCGTTCTCAATTTCCCGGGAGTTTTTGGCTGCCATAAAAATTGATCCGTGCGGAGTGATGTAAGCTCGAATCGTACTTGCTGGTCCGTAGAACGCTGCCTGACTCCGTCCGGACGTCACGTACGTGATGTCCCGGATCGGAATTGTGGGTTTTTTTTCGTCGCACGTAGTTTTTTACGATTCGTACGGAAATGGTATTTCTGTACGAATCGTACTTGCTGGTTTGTAAGGTGCATTTCCCGGGTACGAGTCGTACGGAGAATACGCTCCGTACGACCATTTGTACCCGGGTTTTACAGGATCGGAATCGGCACCTTAGTGTCCAAATCCTTCCTCATATTGGTTTAGATTGGAGTGGGAATAGTAAATGTCATCCCTTTAGTGTCCAACACCTTCCTTGAATAGGTTTAGACTGGAGTGGGAATAGTAAATATAACCTCTTTAGTGTCCAACACCTTCTCCAATATGGTTTAGATTGGAGTGGGAATAGCAAATGTTACCCCTTTAGGTTCAAACATATTCTCCAATATGTTTTGGTTTGGAGTGGGAATAGTAAATGAAAACCCTTTAGTTTCCAACACCTTCCCCGAAATGGTTTAGATAGGAGCGGGAATAGTAAATGTCACCCCTCTAGGGCCAAATTATCAGTTTGGCAGTCCGAGGACCGCCTGACTAGTGGTGGCGGTCCAGCCTCCGCTGCACCGGCAGTCTGACCGCCCCATTATGACTTGGACAGTTGGACAGCCATTGTACCTTCGCCGTCGCCAGGGAACTGCATTCCCTGAAGGTGGCACAGTGGTCCAGAGGCTGCAGTATGCTTGGCGGGACTGCCGTGGTCCAGCCAATCATTTTAGGAGTTTCCTCTCTGCCACAGTATTCATGACCGTTCCACTGTCATGAAAACCGTGACAGAGAGAAAACTAAAGGGCACCTACAGGGCCCCCTGGTGCCTCACGCCATATGGATACACACAGGGGGGCCCAACATGAGCCACCATGTGTGCATGCAAACCAGTTTCTGCATGGCATAGACGTTATTGTCCATGCCGTGCAGGAACCTTGTGCAGCATTCCCATCGTGCTGCCTTTTTCAAAGCCACCACCGCTTTTGAAAGAGACACTGCAACGGAAACCACCATGTTTTCCGCCCTCCAGACCACTCTTAAATTGTAATCTGGTGAACTGTAGCGACTCTTGGCAGAGCAGGGGCACGGTGATGGCATGCCGCCTGCTCCTGCACTGCCAAAAGTTGTAATTGGGCCCTTACTGTCCAACACCTTTCCCAAATTGGTTTAAATTAGAGTGGGAATAGTAAATATTACCCTTTAATGTGTCCAACACCTTTCCCAATATAGTTAGATTGGAGTCGGAATAGAAAATGTCACCCCTTTAGTGCCCAACGCCTTCCTAAAATTGGTTTAGATGGAATGGGAATAGTAAATGTTAGTCCTTTAATGTCCAAGACCTTCCCCAATATGGATAGATTGGACTGAGAATAGTAAATGTAACATCTTTAGTGCTCAACACCTTCTCCAAATTGGTTTAGCTTGGAGTGGGAATAGTAAATGTTACCCCTTTAGTGCTCAGCACCTTCCCCAATATGGGTAGATTGGAGTGGGAATCGAAAATGTCACCCCTTTATGTCCAACACCTTCCTCAAATTGGTTTAGATTGGAGTGGGACTGGTAAATATCCCCTCTTGAGTGTCCAACACATTTACCCAGTATGAATAAAAGAACAAATATGCGGCTGACGAAGGTTCTGCACCTCAATTTCATCAATGAATAGTTAAATAAAATGTCTGTGCAATCTCATCCGGAGTGTGCCACACTTATACTCCACTGGAAACCAGATAGAAAAGTTCAAAATTAGGATGGTGCACCAGAATGAAGTCCGATAATCCCAGATGTACTCCAAAATATATTCTTTATTTTCGATTTTAAAAGTTTGGACATCAGCCAACGCGTTTTGTTCCAAATGGAACTTTGTCAGGGCAAAAATCTCTATATCTGGTATCACTTAAACGATATCCAACAATCCGTGGGTTCCTCAAGAATTGTCATTTGATATGTGTCTCGAATTTCTTTAAAGGACTTGGTTCTTCATATATCTCAACAAAGTCTCAACAAGATACGACCAGGGTCGCGTATCAATATAGTAATTATAGGTCCTCGTCAATGTTGACGTTCGCACCGTATGTCCCGTAATCCGACTATCGGTGAGGAACCCACGGATTGTTGGATATCGTTTAGTGATACCAGATATAGACATTTTTGCCCTGACGATGTTCCATTTGGAACGAAACGCGTTGGCTGATGTCCAAACTTTTAAAATCAAAAATAAAGAATATATTTTGGAGTACATCTGGGATTATTGGACTTCATTCTGGTGCACCGTCCTAATTTTGAACATTTACCCAGTATGGCTAGATTGGTGTGGGAATAGTAAATGTTATCTATACGTTTCACAAATTTTGTATTATAAAAACATGTCTTCAGTTATTTGGTTGCAATTTTTTATTACTGTTTAGTTTTACAATTTGTATTATATATATTTCAAGTAAAAAAAATATAAAATTAAGTAAATACATTTTTTCCCAGTATTTCCAGTATTTCCTATTAATAAAAAATCAGGTAAATCATATTTATATACCCTTGTATGTTAAACATTTTCAACCTTTACTTTTTATGATTAATAATTTTTAACATTTAGTAACTTTTTTTGCATTTATATTTTCAACATTATTTTCACGTTTTATTGGTATATATAAAACAATTGTATCTTTTATATACTACTATCTAATTTATACATTACAATTTCTTTCCTAATTTTTTATAACATTGATATTTTATGTTTTATATGTTTAATAATTTTTCCATTTATTAAACATTTCATAACTTTTTAAAGATATATATTTTCAACATTATTTTCACATATGTTTTATTAATATATATTACATAATTGTATATATTTTATACTTTAGTTTAATTTATGCTTTACGATTTCTTCATACTTTTCTATAACATTGTTTGATATGTTTAATATGTGTAGAAATTGTTAACAATATTTTAAACATTTATTCAACTTTTTGCAATATTTCCTATTATTTCTATGGGGTGATGGTCTTTTGTTTTTTTTGTTTAATTTGGCGGACATGTTTTTTTAAACTGCTACCTTATATTTTGTAATCTATTTGTGCTATTGTTAGTCTATTTTACCAGAACCCGGTAGCTGTCAGATGCTGCTGTGTTGGAACAGGTAAGTCCTGTTTGGAACAGGTAAGTCCTTTTTTAAGGGTTTTGAGGGTAGAAGGGATTTAGGAGGGAAGTTTAAAAGTTAGTTATAGTGTTGTCTGTTAGTTTTTGCTATATTTAGGTCTATTGCTGCTACTATGTTTCACTAATTTGTCAATGCGTTTTTTACACTGTTTTAATGATGTATTACAAAGTTATGTTAATTTGTGGAGTGTTAGTTTTATTTTGATAAATTAAGGGCCCGGTTCTGGTGTTCGATGGACCGGAGTCCGTCCAACATCTGTTTGGAACTGGAACTGAACTACCTCCTGTCGTCGGTTCCAGTCCAGGAAGTAGAATGCGACCGAACCTTGTTCGGTCGCAATCCTATTCTTTACAATGCGAGCATGCATTCCGAACGGAATGCATGCTCTCATTGCAAAGAGCAGAGGTGCAGTTCATCCCTGCATCCGGTGGCAGGCACCTTGAAGTGCCTGCCACCGGGAGCAGGGATTAACAGGGGTGCACCATAGGTGCCCGCTAGGCCGCCATTTGGCGGCCTTGCACCCATGGGGGCCATGCTGAGGGCCACCAAAGACAGATTCCCAATGCCTGTCTGTGTCGGAAAGGCCGGCACAGAAAGGCATTGGGAAGCTGCCAACGTAATCCCTCTGCCGAAAAGAGCCGGACGAGGGATTACTGCCGGCTTTCCAAATGGCGGACGGGATCTCCGTGCCCGTCAGAGGCCATTTGGTAAACCAATTCGGATTCCCTTCCGACTGACCCCATCAAAATGGGTTGGTCGGAAAGGAATCCAAATGGGCAATTCCGATGGGGTCGGAACGGCTGCGACTGACGGTCGGAGCCATTCCCAACCACTTCGGAATCAGGCCCTAAGTGTTATGTTTATGTGCATTTGGGAATGTTATGTGTTTTGTCAATTTCTTTTACAGGTTTTGGCCAGTCATGTTCTATGGCCATTTGGAAATGTCATTTCTATTTGAAAGGAAATCAGCTTGGTTTATAATAAACCAATGGTTTTAAATTTGATTTCCCTTTTTTCTGGTTTCATGGAGCTGTTCAGTTTTTTTAAAATAGTGTTTCAGGTTTTTTATGTGGCTTTGATATTCTGGATTACTTTGAGTGATTTTGATTGAAATCGTTATATTTTTATATTTTTGGGGGTGTTTTTTGACTTATTAATCTTATTTATGGTGGATTGCTAATTCTTGTTCTGTGGAGTCAGAGAAAGATTTGCACCTACAGAACAGGAAGTTTTAATTCTTTAATTTATTTTGGGTGGTAAAGGTGATATTACATTGTTTATATTAATTATATGTGATTGTTATGTGAAATTGTTTTTATTATGTGTTATTATTTTATGTGATGAATTGAATTTTATTTCATCAATTTTGGTTCGTGAGAGTTAATTTAAAATATATATATATTTTTTTAAATAGATTTGTTATTTTGGTTTGCAGTTTGTCGTACATTTTGAGGACTTTGGTCGGTGAAGATTTACTTTATATTATGCTTTTGGCGATCATTTCTAAGTAATATAGTCCTTTGTCATGTATGAAGAGTTTAACTTTAAATTGTAGGATGTCGTATTTTCTTTTGGTTTGTTTGCTAATTTTAGGGACAATTTGCCTAACAGATTACTCCATTCTTAGTTCGTGGTAACTTTAGTCTTTTTGCAATGCTTCTATAAATTTGCATAGTGTAGGTTGAGTTCTTCCTAGTGTGGATTAGAAGGCATTGCGCCGTCCTTCCACTGTGTTGCTTGTTTTGGCTTCCTGTACCAAAGTGCTGTCATAGACATTATACCACGGTGTTTGGAATTTGGATTGGCATCTATGTCTGGAGCGATGCAGTCTGACAACCCAAGTTTCTTCAAAATAGTCTATTAGGGCACTACTTTTGTCTACTTTTTGTTGGTAGAAAGTGCTTTCTATTAGTAGATTGTAGTGGTTGGCTACCTCTGTGACAGGGACCTAGGCTATTTCTATCAAGTTTTTGATTTCAAAGGCAAATTGGCAGTTTGTGAAATATTCTACTTTTAAGGACTGATTGCGATGGCAGTGGGACCGCCACCGTCAGGCCATCAGTGATGGTCCCACCGCCATCAGTCCATGCAGGACCACCCGCCGCATTAGGATTGCGGGCGGAAGGTGGGCGGGGAGAGAGACCACACATCCTATGGGCTCAAGGAGACCATTGAACAGACTTCAATCCCTACAATGGTGGCCATGCCTCTCAGACACCGTCGTAGGGATTACAATGTCTCTTTCCGCCGTCCGTTTCATGGTGGTTATCCCGCCTTGAAAATGCTGGTGGAAAGTGACTTTGGGGGCCCTTGGCAGGCTCCCCTTCCCCTCTGTCCCTCCACCATGGCTATGATGCCCCCATAAACACCCCTGCACCATGTGGCAGGCACTATGTGGTGCCTGCCACATAGTGCAGGGATGTTTACAAACATGCCTCGTAGCATTGATGCTTGTGCGGCAGCCCTTTTTCGGGCCACAGCACAAGCCTTAATGCTACGAGGCGTGTTTCCCACCTCCACTATGGCGGTCGGATTGTGATCTGTCTGGAGGGACTGCCGACTCCCTGTCGGCCGGTCCCGTTCCTGACAGGATGGTGGTCAGACGCTCGTCCGACTGCCATCATAATCAGGCCCTTAGTGCAGATTTTTGGAAATGTCTCTATATACTATGATTGAAATGATATTAACAGCCTTGTATAGCTATATGTGGATATATTTTTAGAATTGTTTGAATCAAGTCTATGATTATTTTTTCGGGGCAATAGTTACTTTTGGCATGTTTTTATATAGCTTAAGAGCTCATAATAAATGCTGCTTTGTTTATTTGGTTGTAGGGCATGTAGGACCTTCTGCTCTGTAGGTGCAAAAAAAAATTCTGACTCCATCTAGCAAGAATTAGCAATCCACCAAAAATAAGATAAATGAATCCAAACATACACCCCAAAAATGCAATATAAAGATTCCAATTGAAATTTAAAAGGGATATTTTATTTTGATATTCATCATGTACGGTTCATATCTGAGTAAATGGTTTGGGACACATTTTAAAGGTCCCATCCATCATCCAGGTTTGAAATTGACTTATTTTTATTAACTTGTTTGCTGTAGAGAATATTAGAATTATTTTCTCATAATTTAGTCATGTAAAAGGAAAGGTTCCTCACTATGGGTAATTGTTAATTGTTCAGGTATGTCTATGTCTTGGTATCTTCCAGAGGCAGGTGGGGTATTGATAGTGGCTTTTTTTAATTAGTTTGTGCAATTAAAGCTACCCTGTTGTTTGTTCAGGGACTCTAGGTTAAATATCCCTCCCATAGCATGCATTAGAACAATATTTAGTACATTTCCAGTTTATAGTTTTTGATGATACACTTTCTTGGCTTCAGGTGTAGCCCAATTGATTTAGTAACTGCTTTCCTTTCTGTGAAGTGATACATTTGGCAGCCTCTGTCATGTATCTGTAAATATTGTAATAGTATAAATATATAATATCTTTAAACTTTTGCACGTCTGTCGTTAACATTTTTAAAAATGCATTTACTTCTATTTTGTATACTTAAATGTATGTTCTGGTGAGATGTTTCACCCAGTTTAGCAGAGTTTCCTTTGGAGGTGTTTTAATGTGCCACAGGTGCTTTAGTTTCTGTTGATTTAAAAAGAAAAATGTAAGTTACATTTTAAATGGAATTTGGTTGATAGTTTATAGGGTTTGAGGTCATTAGGTTTGTTTTTGTTTGGTATTTGGGTGAGTTTATCATTAGATATTTATTTATGTATACTTATTTTCTTATTTCTTTTTGCTTGTTTGTGATAGTTGATATTTTCTGGTTGTTTATTGGTTTCCAAGTTGTAGATTTGTTCTTTTAGGAGGTCTCTGTTAAAAAAGATGTAAGTTGGAAAGTTTGTTGATATTTATTTGCTATTTTAGATTTTTAAGTTTGTTAACAGTTACGTTTTAGTTTAAATATAAGTGTCACCTACTTGATTATCTAGTTGTTAAGATTTATATTTGTCTTCTTTAATGGTTTTTAGAAAAGAATACGTCAGAGTTTCCTCGTCTTGCAGCATTTGATGTTTTTGAAGTATTTAGTTGTTCTAATTAGTGTGCCTTTTATATTGTTGATTTAATCATTTGATTTTTTGGTAAACAGTGTTTATAGTTTAATTGTATTGATTGGTTTACTATAGTTTGAATTGATTTTATCAGTTGAATCCTTCTATTATAAATACTAATTTGTGTTTTACTATTTATGAATAAGATATACTTATATATTTTTGTGTATGAAATAATTTATATATGTATATTTAGTAAAATTAAGGTTGGTGTTTACTTGTTTGTAGCTGATGGTAACTTCTTGGGGGGTATTATTGTGTATATCTGAGATTTGCACATTTTTGGGGTGAATAGTAAATATTTTGTTGATGTAATATATTTATATTTAAATTAAATATGTGTATTACACGTTTTGGGTTTATTTAAAGTAATTGCTTTATGTGAAAAGTGTTTTTAGTGTTTTATTAATGATTGGTTAATTATTTTGGTGATAATATTGTACTAAAAATTGTGTGGATGGATATTTTTGACATATTCTATGTTTATTTAGAGGGAACAATATTTTGTTTCTGAAATTTTTGTTTTCAATATATGTAAAAATCGATACATTAATGATGACATTTGTGTCCTCGATATTTGTGGTTTTTATAGTTAAGTATAAAGAGTCAATATTTTTTATTTCAATACTTAATTTCTGATATTTTTGTGTTTTGATATTTGTAGAATCAATATTATGTCAGTGATCTGTTATTTGGTGTTAGCACGTTGCACTATAAGGATGATACATCTTTTGCCACTCCAAGATGGCGGAAATGTTGGCAGGGAATGTTACATTGGACTTTAAACCAATGGCATGTTGGGCAGGACACTTTAAAAAGGAGATGCTACTGGTTCGAGTAGTAAATGGGGGGACACTACTTGTGTCTTATGAGTAAATGCACTAAGACCATCTGTTTGTTGGGCTAGGTTTAAGAAAAAAAAAAGATGGTGGTGTAATGATTGCTTGGCTGCTGGAATGGTGGTTCTTACTAGCACTTTAAAGGTAAATGCATGCAATACGTGTACTACAGTAGCACATGATGGCATGATGAGTTTGATTGAATTTGATTACTTAGGGCCTGATTATGACTTTTGGTGCAGCAGGAGCGGGCTATATGCCACCTCCACGCTCCCGCTGCGCCAAAGCTGTGGTTGGGCCGGCCGCGAGACTAGGAGTTTCCTCTTGTCTCGTGGGCTGTTTTTGGCATTCCCACAGCGGTGCCTCAGAAAATCAGCACCTCAATGGCAACGCCCAAAACAGTTCCTGCACGACATGGATTGTAAAGTCCATGCTGTGCAGGAACTGGGGTGCATGCATACAGGGAGGCACATGTTGTGTCCCCTTGCATGCATCCACATGGCACAAGGCACCAGGGGGCCCTTTGTTTCCTCGCCACCACAGTTTTCATGGAGGTGGCACTGCCATGAAAACCATGGCGGAGAGGAAACTTGTAATATGCTTGCATATTGCGGCCTCAAAACCTCAGTGCCACAGTCTGAAACCGGCGGATCCCTGGCGAGGGGCAGTCGGCAGGCACGTAACACAGGCCTTCGCATCCCCTGTGGTGCGGGGGGCTCCCAGCTGCAGGGCGCCCCCTCAGTAAAGCACTCCGGCCTGGGCGCTCCGGAGAAAATCTGGAGCAGGGGCCCCTCCATGTACATTGTAGGGGGGGCCCTTAAACTTTCTTTATGCCACTGGCAGTCCGACCAATGGTGCCGTGGTGAATGGGCTGCCACTGCCGCACCACCACAAGTTGGGCGGTCCTCGGTCCTTATAATAATGTGACCACATGATAGATTGTTTTGTATTTTGTACCCTTTATTCTAGATGATTTACATCTGTGTTCAGAATTATTCAGGATATACACTGGTGAGATTTGAGATACAGATCGTATATTTTACTACTCCTAAAAAATGTAAGAATGGATAAATGTTTTTTTAATTTATTACATAGAAAATTGTCAGTTGATAAGGGACATTGCAAAGGGTTGTTGTGAAGAACTGTTCTGGTCATCCACTATTGAGAGTTTTTGTAAGTTATGATAATAATTTTGTACACTGCTATGTGATGTTTTTTGATACATGAAAGTATGGGTCTTCCATAGACTAATACATTCTTGAAAGATGATACTAAAATATTTTTTTCTAAAATGTTGTCTGATGGTGTGCTTTATATAATAAAGAATACCCAGTGTTTTTGTATGTATGTCATATGCTCCTGCCATTCTAGCGGCCGGCCGGAAGGTTGTAGGCCCATACTTGTATATTCTTGAGATTGCAATAAACGGTTTAAAAAAAAAAAAAAAGAATAGATATGACCATGTGGTTACACATTATGAAATTGACATTTGTGTAACATGTGGGATATTTTGTCTTGTAAACATGTTTGTTACAGGGTATTTATATGAGTATTGTGTTCATGTGGTATTGTCAAATAAAAAGGGTTGATGTGTTTATTGTTATGTATTGTGGGTTTAAATCTATTTATTTGTATATATATATATGTTCTTTGCAGCTCTGATGAATTTCCTTGTGGTGACGAAACAAGTTGACCGTGCTGACAAGGTGTGTGTTTTGTTGAGAAGACTGAAGAATAAGCTCAGACTTTAACAATAATAATCCATTGTGCTTAAAGGCCTGATTATGAGTTTGGTGGCGTGGGAGTGGGGCGGCATTCCACCACCCCTCTCCCACAACACCAAACCTGTCCGCCCACCAGATAAAAAAGTTTCTCTGCTCCGGGGGGCAGTCCTTTGGCCTTCCCACAGCTGTGCTAATGGAACGCCAAAGCCCTTTGTTGCATGGCACAGACTGTGCAGTCCATGCTGTGCAGGAAAGGGGATACATGTAGCCAGGGGGGCACACCATGTGCCCCCCTACATGCATCCTGAGGCCATGAGGGAACACCCTTAGTTTCCACACAACCACAGGTTTCATGGCGAGGTCACAGCCATGAAATCTGTGGCGGTGAGGAAACTCGTGATATGCTTGGCAGTGCCGCAGCGTCACCACCAGCATATTGTGGCTCTCCGACCACTGCGCCACAACCAGGGATCGCAGATCCCTGGCAGTTGCAGCAGACCTATGGTGGTCGACTGTCATAGTTGGAATACAGCGGTCAGACCACTTGTGTTCATAGAGGGCCCCACAAATGGATCAAACTATGATCAAGTCTGGACTCAACAATAGCCCTAGGGAATGGGAAAGAATCTGAGATACTCTAATATTGACCCCCTCATTGGTGTCTATATTACCATATTTTCCTCCTGGGATGTTCTGCAGGAGATTAAAGACCGGAATAAGCTTATGGACTTTGGGGATAGACCACCTATATGCTGTAGTCCGCTGAGAAGGATGCCATTGATAATGTTAGTGAGGTCTAGCAGAGTCAAAAGTGCTGCTCTTCCTTACACGCTATCTCCAGCAGCTTCTCTGTCACCTCTACCAAAAGCCGTTTCTGTAGTGCAATGGGGTATGAACCCTGACTGCTGATCCCCCAGTGGATTTTTATCATCAAGGGCAGTGGTTCTTACACTGTGGTCTAGGGACCCCTGGGTCCCCGAAGTCTACTCAGGGGGCACAAGACTGCTTAGAAAAAATATATATATTAACAGATTAATAAAGTGTATATAAATAAAGACGCAAAATGTACAATTGTGCATTTTAGAACATTTAGTAAATGTTAAGGAATTTGAAGTTGGAGGCTAAAAATTGAGTAAGTATCCCCAGATTGATTCATGAGAGCAGTGCAAGTGCATTAAAAAGAACACAGTGTGAACAATGAGTAGCCTTCACTTATTTAGAAAAGTTCCAACTTTCCCATTCCTATTAAAATTTGGATTTTTATAATTGTTTGTGAATTAAATAAAATATTAAACATTTTTGTATATTTGTTTAATGAATGCTTGTTTCTGTACTCTTTATGTATTGTTTTCCGGTTCAAATTATCATAAATTCTTAGGATGGATTCCCAGGCTTCCAGTAATTGCTCAGTGGGGGTCCCCAGAGTCCAATAATAATTCAGTGAGGGTCCCCAGGTTCCAATAATGATTAAGTGGGGGTACACAGAAGTCAAAAGGTTAAGAACCACTGATCTAGGGTATTGTATACATTGCTTAGTTATCACCTTTTCCAGAAGGTTTTTGAAAAAAGGGGATCTGGTTATAACTACTATAAACAATTGCGGTCATGGAAGCTTTCATTTTTTAAAACATGGGTTATACATTCATGCTTCAAGAAGCCCAAAACCAGCCCATCAACAATATTTCCTATTAACAATCTTCATAACCACATAGGAATAGGAAATGTTTCAACGCTCTCATTAGTAAGAAAGAACAGAAGTTATTAGAGCAGAGAGTCACATTCATACTCAATATGAAACCCTCAATTTCAGCAGGAGTCTTTTGAGCAAGTCCAATTTGCTTTTGCCTACGGCAACAACACCTTACTTCTATATACTCCTTTCCTAGATTGAAAGGACCTTCTCTCAAAGAAGGATTGAACATCTAGTGCTGATGTACCTCCTTTTGGGGTTCAGGAGTTCAATGGTGATTATAGGTTGAATTTTTTTTTTAATGAATACCCAAAGGTTTGTGAGTTTGTGGGTGTACCCACACTTTTCAAGGCATCCTAGAATACTCACTACCAATCCACTCTCCACCCCAAGAGTGACACACACCTGTGCAGTAGTACACATTGTGGGATAATATTGCATATGAGTGACTGGATTTACAGGTGCAACGTCACCTTTTCTGAATACCTTGAAAATGGAAGATGAACCTACTTGTGCAAATAGCTTTGTGAATCAGGCCAAAATGTATTTGGAAATAACAAGATTTACTTTATACGATAATTAATTCACGTCAGGGAAAAACTATTACCTTCAGATAGAAGGTTTAGTGATTGCGCCATGATTTGCATTCTCATATAGGTGGGCCTGTAGCTGAGCAGCAAAAAGCAGATGATTACCTTTTCAGCAAAGTACGAAAATATCATAAGTTTGCTTAACATTGGTTGAATTATGTGGTTAACAAGTATGAGATAGGGAAATATATTTTGTGTGAAAATATACAATACTGGACAATGAGCTGAATTTACATCTATCTTGGGACATAGGTAAAAAAAACTATTTAGCATCTTGATGTATATTTCACAATTGAGAACACAAGGTTCAATATGCTAAGCCGTGGACCACCTACTACACGTTGAGTGCCACATAAACCATTTGATAGAATCTCATGTACTAAGTTTCTACTGATTACCACTCTCAGGTAATTTATTAATAAGTGAGAGGAACAATGCCATCAGAGATTTTTAACACATTTATCAATAAGGTGGCATAGGGGTGATCTAAAAAAAATTACATGTGTAGAGGTTAAGCAATTAGCAAGGTAACGGAAAAAAGAAGACAAAGTCTCTCACACATCCTTTTTCTGTTGGTGGGAGCCCCACGCCATATCAGGTGGTCAGCTCAGCCTCTGGACAGGATTTATAAAAATGGATATGTTCAGTCACAGTTTTATGTTGAAGCCTGGAGGCAAACCTAAACACCGCTTTTAAACTGCATACATCTCAGCTTTAACAAATGTACCCACTGCTAATCCTCATCAGCGTGAATCTCTAAGTAATTACAGTGCTTCACCCTGCTAATCTTAACTTCTCCAACCTTATGTATTTTAGTTTTGGACTTTGGAGACCCACAAACCATGGGGAAAGATTTGATATAATAATGGTAAGATCCAGATCATTCATGAAATGGACGAAGCTGTCTAGCAATGTCTGTAACCCATTTGCTGTTTTAGCAATGAGAGCAGCATCATCCAAACATAAAAGGACTATTTGTGGCATATCTTTTACGTTAAGGGCTGAAAAGGGCTCTAAACTATTGATATAAATTAAAAAGAGGAATGGGGCCAAAATGCACCCTTGTCCTACTTCCCAAGATGACCAACTACAGGAAGAGCATTGCCCTTCTTAACTAAATCATACTTTAACAAAAGTGTCACAATGGAGGTGACTAAGAAGATCAACAAAAGCCTGCTCGACCCCCAAACTCCTCAGCCCTTGCAAAGGTTTCCTAGGTTGACAGTGTCAAAGGCACAGGGGAGGTCCATAAAGCCTATATGGATGGCACCTCTCCTGGCCTTAACATACTTCCCAATAATAAGGGAAAGATAAGACATTGCTGAACCGTCCCCACCCTGTGGTGATAGCCGAACTGAACGTACGAAAGGACGTTATTCTCCTTAGCCTAGCCTTCCAGCCTAGACAGTATGACCCAGCCTAAAAGTTTCTAAGTAGAATTGAGTCAATAAATGGGGCGGTAACAGGAAGGTTGCTGTTTAGCTCCCTTTTTAAATACTGGAACAATAATTACCTATTTCCATTAATCCAATAAAGGCCCTTTCATAATAGCTTGAAGTATGCTAGTAGCCAGTGGCCTGTAGAGTTTGATATTAGATTTAAAAATGTCAATCAGGACACCATCAGATCCCGGGAAACAGAAGCATAATGTGACTAGTGCACTGGTGCTGCGCCTGGCCACAAGGGCAAATAGGAAGATGGTCAAACCAGGTGCCCTGGAGAGGGAAGACTAGGAAAAAATGCAGCATATCCAGTCTAGGACGGGTTAGATAAAATCTGCGCTGTGTGTGAGGGACAAGCATCAAAAAAGGTTAAATACTGTTAAA
This sequence comes from Triturus cristatus, assembly GCF_964204655.1. Lineage (NCBI taxonomy): Eukaryota > Metazoa > Chordata > Amphibia > Caudata > Salamandridae > Triturus > Triturus cristatus. The sequence goes on from NC_140581.1 coordinate 850,663,554, forward strand.
ATACAGAGGGCAGAAGGGGATGCATCAGTTGGCATAGATTGCTCTAGCTGGATCCGTTGAGTGTTTCTATAACAAAAATAAAATTTCTTAAACGCTTCTTTAGATACAGACTGCCGCAAAACAGGTGAAATATAACATTCTGGGATTCCCATTACTGTAAAAGTATGCTTCAGATATGAACGCCATTGGATTTTGGCCACAGGGGAAATTAAGTGATTTGCCTAGAATCATGGAAGTCTGGAGACCATCTGAAGTGAGCCGATTTCACGTGTGACAAACATTTCCACCTTGTGAGTTGGCACTTTGCAGGTATGTCAGAAGAGCCTAGACCCGGCCCGAGAAATAAGTGCCGGTGCTAAGCACTGGAAACCACGGCACAAGTTAAGCACTGGTTCTAGTTCTTCTGCCTGTCGGCCATATCACTAATGTAGATGTTAGCTTTCTTATCTGTCCTCTTGTTCAGATCAACTAGCCTATCATTTAATTCATACACTTTCTTCTCAATGTGTGATCTGATGATAACTTCCTTTACTGTGTCTTTAGCAGACAATTGTATCTCTCTGTCATTCCTACAGCTTCTTGATGAATGAATGAATGAATGAATGAAAGGTAGGTTTATATAGCACAACTGTCACTCCAGACGGAGCCTCCTGGCGCTGAAAGATAACCAGACTGACTGTTAGTATGCGAACTAAATAAGGGCAAGAGAGTAGGCGTCAGAAAGACCAAAGATCCAGGTCTTAAGGGCACGTCTAAACAGATCTTGCTGTTGTATTGCCCTCAGTTCCTTAGGTAAATGATTCCATGCCTTTGCTCCAAGTATCGTGGCTGATTTCCCTCCCTTTGTTGACAGTTTAAACCTGCCCACTGCCAAAAGATTAGCCGAGCTTGATCGTAGTGTTTTGGCAGTAGTGTAAGGTTTAAATCTGGCGGAGAGATAGGCAGGTCCGACTCCTCGAACGGCTCTAAAGGTCGTCAAAAGAAGTTTAAAAAGGATTCTTTTAGGAATTGAAAGCCAGTGCAGAGTCTTCAAAGCAGCTGAGGCCGATGATTTACGGGGAAGTCCTAAAGCCAGTCTAGCAGCTGCATGTTGGACCACCTGAAGCCGTTTTAGGGAAGATTTGTTAGTCCCAACGAGAAGGCTGTTGCAGTAGTCCAACCGCGACAGTATAAGAGCTACTGTTACTGTTTTCCTTGCTGCTGGTGGAATGACATTGAAGAACTTTTTCAGTGTACGAATGTGGCTAAAGCAGATCCCCGTTAGTTTTGAGACATGAGGCTTAAATGAAAGTGAGGAGTCAAACAAAACTCCCAGATTTCTAGCAACCTCAACAGTGGATGGAGGGGCTGCAGTAGCCTCTGGCCACCAGTCTTTGGGTTGAAACGTAATGTTTTTACCAATGGGAAGAATCTCTGTTTTGTCGGTGTTACAACAGAGATGGTTGTTATTCATCCATTTAATGATCGCTGAGAAACAGGCTTTAAAATTCTCCTCTGCTGATGTTGATCTCTCCTCCAGAGACAGAATGAGTTGTGTATCGTCAGGGTAGGCTGTGGTCTCAATTCCAAAGGAAGAGATCAATGAGATCAGTGGAGCCATGTATATGTTGAACAGCAGTGGACTGATAGAGGCCCCCTGAGGGACACCCGTGGAGACGGTGCGTTCAGATGACACACAAGATCCCAAGGAGATGACCTGTTTCATGTTAGACAGGAATGATGATATCCAGGCCAAGGCCAGGTTTGTGATGCCGCATGATCTTAATCTGGCTAACAGGATATCATGGGAAATGGTATCAAAAGCGGCAGACAGGTCCAAAAGAATCAAGACTGCCTTCCTGCCACTGTCCAAGATGAATTTCAGGGTGTCAGTAATCTCAAGTAAAGCTGATTCAGTCGAGTGTTTCGGACGAAAGCTCGACTGTCGGGAATGAAGGATAGATGCAGATTCAGTAAAGCTGGCAAGTTGTTGACATACTATTTTCTCAGTGATCTTACCCAAGATGGGGAGAAGAGAGATAGGCCTATAATTGGATAAGATTGAGGACTCTACATTCTGTTTCTTTTTTAATGGTTTGACCATCGCGAATTTCCAATCCGAGGGAACATTACCCAAGGCGAGTGAGGAGTTCACTATACCATTGATAACTGGATTAACCACATCAATAATATGATGTAAAAAAGTTGGAGGGCAGACGTCCAGTGGTGAACCAGATTTGCAAGCTAATATAGCCTCTTTTGTTTGGGCTAGAGTAGCAGCTTGAAATGATAGCAAAACAGGAGGATTGGTAGTGGGGTCTGATTCACTTGCGTCATTAAAATCTTCCAGTTTCCAAGTCCTAAAGTTCCTTTGAATGTTTTTAACTTTGTCTTCAAAAAAGCATGCAATTTCATTGCAAAGTGCCACGGACGACGGTATGGTAGTGTGCAGGGCCTTAGGATCAGTAAAAGATTTTACAATTTTAAATATTTCTTTTGTATTGTTCTTAGCTATAGTGATTTCATTGCAAAAGTATTCCCTTTTTGCAGTATTAATGGCCAACTTATATTTCTTCCTAAAGGCTTTGAAGATAAGCAGACTGGATACTTCGTATCCCCTCCTCCATTTACGCTCCAGCTGTTTGCTATGTAGGTGGAGATCTGCTAGGTCCTTGGAAAACCAAGGATCGTTGTGGATCTTCCTTTTAGATGTTCTAGTGGCTCTTCTAGGGGGTTCCAGTTTATTCCCAATGGATGTGATCCAGTTATTCAGTCTGACTGAGTCCTCTTCAGGTTCCATTATGAGTTCAGGTACAGTATTTAGAGCCGTAGCTATCAAGAAGTGATTAGAGGCCAACAAGCGCCATTTCCGCTTGCTAGTATAAGTATGGTCACTGTCATTTGTACCTGTACTAACTTTTTGGGGAATAGAAAAGCCAAAAGGGATAAAACTGTGGTCCGACCAGACCTGCAGCAGTGGGTTACTAGTCTGTAAGGACTCTAAGTTGGTACAGACGGTATCCAGTGTATGTCCACCACAGTGAGATGGGCCTTGGACCATCTGTTTAAGTCCCAACTTAAAGATAGTTTCTAGGAAGAAAGACACTCCCGAGCTACTCTCGCATTCTAAATGAAGATTAATATCCCCAAGAAGAGTAAAATTCAAGTATCTAAGCACTGCCTCACTGAGGGCATCTCCCAGGGATTCTAAAAAAGTGTTGCTATTACCTGGCGGCCGATATAGCAATACTCCAGAGAAGGAAAAGGAATTGTCCATGGTACAACAAAAGCCCATGTTTTCTGCTCCTTTAAGGCCTTGGAGGGAAAAAGTCTTCACCTGCACAGTCTCCCTATGTATGATGGCGACTCCCCCTCCTCTGCCATCCTCTCTGTCCAGCCTACACATGGTAAATTCTGGCGGCAGAGCGGTTACTATATCTGGATTGCAGTCTTCCCTCAACCAAGTTTCTGTGATAAATAGGAGGTCCAGTTTGTTCTCAACAATCAACTCCTTTATGTCCAGGGCATGCTTCCTTAAAGAGCGGGCGTTTATTAAACCTCCAAGGTTGGCTACCGAGTGGGTGTGTGTGATGTCTGGGTCAGTCATTGTATGGTGGTCCATTACATTAATTTGGGTCCGGCATTGCAGGCAACTTATCGGACCCATAATACCCTTAACCTCTAACGAGTGACCACATTGTGTACCTGTATTTAGTTCCTCCAGATTCCGAGTGGTCATGGTCTGGATTGGGGGGCAACGGGCAGCATGGCTGGCGCTGGGCGCGTAATGGTCGCGGACGGGCGCAGACGGGCTTGCCTAGGGCGCGCCTTTGGCGTGCTGCCGGCGCGCCCGCTGCGCACGTTTGCTGCGCGTCAGCGCCATAGCCTGTTTAAATACTGTGTGAGAGAGAGTGGGTCCGAGGACTAGACCGTGACACTCTCAAGATGGCGGATGTCAAGTGTCCCACAGGAAGTGGGGAAAACGATTGTAGCGTAAGAACTCCCTCCACACAACCAGCACCAGCTGTAGTGGACCGGGGAGTGAACGCCAAAGTCGAAATTACACAAGCAAGAATTCACAAGGTAAAATTTAGATAAATCACAATGCGTTCCCTGCAGCGTGAAATAAGGCGATTTTTATGTCAGGTTAAATTTAAGAACTCCAAGCGTCGCAAAATAAAATAAAACAGTGATTTAAAAGATAATTTTTAAGCATAAGAAGCGAGCCTTATTTACAGCATTCACAGCACAACCAGTTATCAAGTGCGCGTCAGCGCCATAGCCTGTTTAAATACTGTGTGAGAGAGAGTGGGTCCGAGGACTAGACCGTGACACTCTCAAGATGGCGGATGTCAAGTGTCCCACAGGAAGTGGGGAAAACGATTGTAGCGTAAGAACTCCCTCCACACAACCAGCACCAGCTGTGGTGGACCGGGGAGTGAACGCCAAAGTCGAAATTACACAAGCAAGAATTCACAAGGTAAAATTTAGATAAATCACAATGCGTTCCCTGCAGCGTGAAATAAGGCGATTTTTATGTCAGGTTAAATTTAAGAACTCCAAGCACCGCAAAATAAAATACAACAGTGATTTAAAAGATAATTTTTAAGCATAAGAAGCGAGCCTTATTGACAGCATTCACAGCACAACCAGTTATCAAGTGCGCGTCAGCGCCATAGCCTGTTTAAATACTGTGTGAGAGGGAGTGGGTCCGAGGACTAGACCGTGACACTCTCAAGATGGCAGATGTCAAGTGTCCCACAGGAAGTGGGGAAAACGATTGTAGCGTAAGAACTCCCTCCACACAACCAGCACCAGCTGTGGTGGACCGGGGAGTGAACGCCAAAGTCGAAATTACACAAGCAAGAATTCACAAGGTAAAATTTAGATAACTCACAATGCGTTCCCTGCAGCGTGAAATAAGGCGATTTTTATGTCAGGTTAAATTTAAGAACTCCAAGCGCCGCAAAATAAAATAAAACAGTGATTTAAAAGATAATTTTTAAGCACAAGAAGCGAGCCTTATTTACAGCATTAACAGCACAACCAGTTATCAAGTGCGCGTCAGCGCCTTAGCCTGTTTAAATACTGTGTGAGAGAGAGTGGGTCCGAGGACTAGACCGTGACACTCTCAAGAGGGCGGATGTCAAGTGTCCCACAGGAAGTGGGGAAAACGATTGTAGCGTAAGAACTCCCTCCACACATTGATGATGGCTAATGTGTAACATCCACCATATTCCATGTTTTTTTGCCCACATCTGCACTGCTGTGCCTGCAAATTGTGTTTTCTGATCTGTCTGTATCTCACCTGGACTTACATAATTCCTAATCAAGTAATCTAACCCATGGGCCTTTATCGAGTAGCTCTGGGGCGATTGGTACTATGCCAAGACCCTGGAAGTAGCTCTCCAAAGTAAAACTCTGCCTAGTACTTCCTTGAGAGGATTTATACACATTAAAGAGCACAGCACGACTCGTCTCAAGGCTATTAGCTTGTCAGCAAGTGAAAACAATGGAAGGGTCTCATACTAAGAAACACCCACTCTATTGCCTTCAACGTGACTATAGGTATTCAATCCCAATCGAGTAAGGCCATCAGGGAAATAAACATTTTGCAGGTTGAGCTAGAGCCAGATCAGAGGCACCTAAGCGTGAACCTACAGGACCCAGAGAGAAAGTGTGAGTTGGGTGCATGTTCAGCCCAGTACAGGAGTTCAGGAGCTCTCATGTGCGCACATTTATGTGTGGTCTGTCTGCCCATGTGTTTGGCACAGTGTTGATAAATGGTGTTTGCCCCTTGAAGCTATGTCTGGTGTCAAGGTTCACCAAAAGTGTTTGTTGCTTCTTATTATACCAGGCTCATCTCTGGACCAATTGTGTCCGTTCCTGACATAAACTGACCCGGGCATAATAATTATTCTCATCCTTCACACTTATTGATCATCCTTGGTCTAATCCTGCATACTTGTCGCCATTACTGAGATAGTGTACAGGATGAGGATGGGAGGATGACTGACATTATTTTGCCAGCATAATTATAGCCATGACTGGTGTGGAGTGTGTACCCTGTCCATTATGGTGTACATCCTTGGTACATTTGTGCCTCTGGTATGATGAGCCTTATTGGCATATTATAGGAATCCTTTGCATTATGGTGAGTATTCATTGCGCATAATTGTAGAGCCTGGGCATTTGAGACAGATTCTTTCCATGTGAAGCTTTTGCACATGTGAATACTTGATGAAAGTGACAAGCTGGTGTTTGGAGGCTGCATAGTTACTAAAATTTAAAAGTGGTACGTTGAAAGCAGAAAGTACATTTCTAATTTCTTTCAGACAGGAAATTTGGACAATTTAGATTGTTTGCTTCACAGTGGACCCTGGAAATACTTAAGATGATGGAAAAGTATTAGAGGAGCTACACATGTCGTATGTCATAGAATCTTCAAAGTAGCTGGTGAAAGCTGGGATTCAGGAGACTTAGGAAATTCATGAGACACCAAATGTAGGTGATAGAAAAGTGAGGTGCAACCACAAGTGGAGGGAATGTGATCTGTAAAAAAATCTTTTAATATCAATCAGTAACATGCAATATACACAATGAAAAATTAAACATTTGATAAAGGCGCTAATAAGAAAGTAATGTTGAAAGCAGAAATGCTTTCCAATATTCAGACCACAGCTCAAATGAGAACAAAGCATAGAAAGTACCGTAATGAGTACTCTGAAGTACAGTTAAGAAATCAACAACTTAACAATTTGTACAAAATAAAAAACTTACCTAAAAATATCTCTTTTTGTGATACATCTATTTAGAAGCAGCATCTCAAGTTTAGCAAGAGAAGCCCTGTGAGAAGTAAATGCTATTGGGCTCTCTGAAGTCACCAAAACTGGAATACATCAATAATAGCATTGCACCCAGAACATCTATTGCAAATTAAGAAAGATATAGATATATTCTCCAATCAAAGTCTTTCTTTACCCAGACCTACTTTATCTATTTCAGATAACTCCATTACTCACAGGGTAGACTTTTTATGCAAATTCTAGGTAAAGACAAAATTCCTATGGTGAAGGATACGATGCAGCATGTAATCGATCCAGCACTGGGGTCTTCGATGTCAATCTCAATACAAGCCATTCTGGAGTCTATCCTATCTGTTATGGAAAAAAATTACAGCCAATTCTGAAGAGAATGTAGAGATACTAACTGAAGTAATGAAGATTCTTGGGTCCGGGTTTTATGTGTTCTAGTAAACATAATAAACTTGAATTAATAAAGACAACATATGAGAATCAATGAAGGATAGCCACATTTAATTCAAATAATTTGGTTAATGTACATGGAAACAATGATGATCAACAAGCTATACCTAGAATTAGTGAAATAAATAAAACACTTAGAAAGTTCAATATGCAATTTGTGGTTTGAATTGTTCTGAAAATTAACCTGATCATGAACTTAAAAATAAGCAGATTAATGAATACATTTCTAAGAATACTTCTACTAATCTGTTGCTGTCTGACTATGATAACCTAGAAAAAACAGCTATTAATAAACATGTATAAAAGGAAGTTGCAAAAGATCAAAAAGACATTTTGGAAAGGGGTTAAATTAGATTCCCCTTTTCTAACTGACATAAAACAAATGAAGGCAATCCATTCATAAATAAGAAAATAAATAACATTTATATATGTTTTTAAATGTATCAAAGCTGTTAATAAGGAAAAGAGAAAAATTATAAGTAAAATGTAAAAGTAAATTTGAAACTGGTAGAGATGGGGGTTCGGGTCTGAAATACATATTAAATCCATCAGCCCTTCCTTTTATTCTTATAGAAATGGCTTAGTTATCACAGTCCAACACAACTTGTATTGACCTTAGAAGAAAGGAAAAGGCAATTAATATACACGTTGATAAGATATTGGGTAACAAAATACTTAAAAGAAAGACAGTGGACCCGATTCACAAACTGCATTTTGCAGTACATACAGTAGGGCTATTCAAATTTTTTTAAAAAACGTTTCACAAACCTAAGGTAAAGACCGCTACCTCCACCTCGCCCATCTTTCCGGTCCCGAGGTCTCTACCAATGTGTGCGGAGTTCTTCACACACATAAGCGTACATTTTGTAGCAAATAAGAGAGGGAGAAGGGAGTGTGGCTAGAAAATGGGGAATATTTACTAATAAATTGGAAAGGTTTGAAGACATTTAAGAACGGATTTGGGAGGAACAAGCATATATAAAATACATATCTACAAAAGAGTAAGATAATTGCAATTTACAAAATACACTTCTAAAGTTACTACACTGTTTGGGCCTGATTCACAAAAGAAATGTCATGAACATTGCTCATGCCCATCCTGATTGTACCCACTGCAGGCTTAGTGTGGTCCTTCAGCTCCCTGTAGCCTCCCACGTTGCAAGCTCCTGCAGACACCATGCATCACCTACACCAGCCCATTAGAGGCTCTGTGATGGCCTTTTCCAGTCCCAGCGGTCCTACTTCCCATTCCCAATGATCCTTCTCTCATCCCTGTTCCTCCTGCCCCCCTCCTCCTCTAAAAACTCTCCGCCTAGCAGTCCCCACTCCATACATGGCCCTTCTGAGCCTTTGTGTGGACCATTAAAGAACAGCTTCTTTTCTGTTGGGACTCTACTTCCTCACACTGAAGTTCTGGCGTGGTCTTGTGAGATTTCAGCACGGCACATGTTTCACAGCTATCTTTGCACCTCAAACACAAGGATTTGCTTGGCTTTGCTATTTTCCAATGGAATCCTTGTTAGGAAGCTCTCGCCAGGGCACCAGTCCCTCTAGAAGGATTCCTGGACCCTGCATCACTGCAGCACATACCTGCACATTTTCCCAGTTTCAACTTGACGGAATCTTCAAGACAAAAGAGAGAACATAAACCTGAGATCAAACTTTTGTTTTCTTAAAGTGCAAGGCAGTGCCCCCCTAATGTTACTGGTGATTGCATCATTTAAGATTTAAAGTAAGGCTTTTCTTGGACATTGACCCTTCTGAAAGAGCTTAAAGAAATTCCCAAGACACTTGTAAAAATTCTCTCTGAGAAAGATTCAAGGAGTAAACTGAGACTTTCTTCTTGAGACTTATCAAGAAGAGCGCTTGTAATTTGAGGAAATGTGAAACATCTTGAGGTGTCATTAAGAAGTTCTCCCGTATGTTTAGAACTGGTGGAATAATACAATAACAAAGTGGTGATAAACAGGTGTGTCCCAGAACTAAAGAACAAGCAAATAATGCAAGAGTTTTATATTAATTTTAACCTGGTTGTTTCTTGTTGCTTTAGTGCTCTTTGTCTAGCTACAACTGAAGCCTTAGAATTCACAGGGATTGTTGAGCAAGGTGGTTTCTGATCTCCTGTACCTTGCTTCCACTGCCACTTCTACCTCGTGTTGAACCAGGGACAGAGTTGAGAGTTGTTTCATAGGGAAGAGGAAGGTTCAGTATAGCCCCAATGGAATTACCTGGAGCGCAGATGAATGGTTTCAAGTAATCTGACAGGTAACTTATAGTTTTGAGTATGTTTACATATATTTGAAAGTGTACTACACTTTGGTATTCACAAACTGCACTTTTGTAGTAACTTACAGTTTTGTAGTAACCTACACTTTTATAGTAGGTCCAGCACTACACATGGCCTGCCACTGGTACTGCAACACTCTCCCTTGGAAAATAATGGAGGTAAGGATTTATTACAAAAGGGCAAGTTACTACAATAGTGGAAGTTACCTCAAAAGTGCAGTTTATGAATACCAAAAAGTAGTTAATTTACTCAAAAGTATGTTACTACAAAAGTCAAGTTTGTGAATTGCACTTTGTAGTTAACTGTAGTACTACAAAACAAACTACAACATGCAGTTTGTGAATCAGGCCCTTAGAGGTGTTAAAACAGGTGTAACCTTGGAGAATGTCAAGCACCACACATGATCAACCACTGGGACTGCAACACCCTCCCATAGAAATTAATTGAAGCAGGGAAATCAATTAATACCACTTAATGTTAAATAAATTAAATTAGTTCACAATTTAAAAGTGTATATTTCTTAAGTGATTAAAATGATATACAATTGCTAGAATTTTTGTTTTTTATTTAATATTAAATGTAATTTAAAAAATACACGAAATAGAACTTTAATGAACTAAATATATAACTTTTAATCAAGTTTATTAAACAATAAATAAAATAGAAAAGTTAGTGAAGGTGAGTTATTTATTTTTAAATTAATGTTTATTATTTTAAATCTAATCAATATAGTAATAATATGTTAATAAAGCAAGTTTAATCTGAGAATCTGAGGAGTTAATTTGCTACAAAACATTATTTTATTGTTGCTAGCTTAATTTTAAACATTTCAAATGGATTTATATTTATATTATACATTAAAATATGGATTTTATTGAATTTCCCTGTCCTTTCCCATAGAGAGAGCTCCATCTCTGTAGTGGACGTCTCCACCCCAGTACCAAATATGTCTGTCAACTGAACCGCAGATCCAATCCACCCCCCCCCCCCCCCCCTAAACCACTCTGCGTCTTGAAACACTCACGGGACAGTAATCGTGCATTATAAGAAACCGGATTGATTGATTGTCAACTGGTCAGAATGTAAAATATGCTGGTAAAGTTACTTTATGGTAAAATACAAAGATTTGAGCAAAGGAGACAGCCACTGAGAATCACTTACAGTTCAGAATATTGTTTAAGAAGTCGACCCTTCCAATGTGATTCAAGAGAGAATCTACATGATTTCTATTTCTGACATCTCAGTCTATAGACCGATGCATCCCACAACCCTCTAACATCAAGTAAGAACCCCAACTGATGACTCTCTTGCCAAACAACTGCTTACTAATTTCAGGGAAAACATTCATTCACAACAGCATAATCCAGTGCAAATCCATAGCCTAATCCTCCAAATTTTACTAGACACATTTGTAAAAGCACAGCTATCTGGACATACAACATAATTTCCATGCGTCATATTATAATAAACCAAGTGCTAAGTCAAAATAATCTAAATAACATTCTATATCTTTGTAACCAAAGACTGATAGAATGTGTCAACAGTATTAACAATCAAATGAACAACCAAAGATTCAACAACACTTAACACCTGTCAACTGGTAACAACCCTCTTAATTGGTTTCAACTCTGTCTAAGTCTCCAGACTGCATCCTATTTCCAAAACCTGTATACACCATACTCCTAAAAGCCTACATTGACATTATAGCTAGTGATTATTCACTCTAATTCCTTTCTATGGAATCATCTTCTCCTTACAGTCCACTCCCAGAAAGTCTTAATGCCGATGAGTGTAGCCTACTCTGTCACATACATGGTCACCCTATTCTCTACTATATCTAAGTAACCTAACCATACCCTCCTTCACAAATCACAAACTTACCTTATAAGTAACCATTCCTTGCAGTCTAACAATTCTCACCTTTTTTAGCCTATCGTCTCTTCCCAATTTGACTCATCACTTATCAAAAATTATAAACTCTTCTTTTGTGTAATCTCACCTAACTTTACCCAACCTCCTCTAGCCTATCTACACATACAATTTCCAACTTGTATCAACTCTCTAACAAATTCTTGAACACTTTCCTAAGAGCTCATTTTTAACCGAATAACTAGCAGGATACAACAATAACTAATATTCACTGGATTAAGTTAGAGAGTTGCATGCTATCCACCACAAAGTGCTGTTTTAATGCCTTGTCAGGGGTAGTAAGTGCTATTTAAATCTCATTACAATATGATACAATAAAGTAGCAAAAATGTGGAGAGTTACACAAATGTGTATTGGTAAATACACATAAGTAAATATATTGATATTTACCTTTGTGAATCGAGCCCATAGAGTTCACTTAAATACTCAGTTGACACAAAATGTTCCCTTAACTGGGATCATGTTCTTACAAAGGAGCAAGCTACCAAGGGGCCTATAGTAAAAGAATCAAAACTCCTAAAATCTTTGGAACATGTACACTAGTTATTGACAACATTTGGGAGTAATAATAAAAAAGCTGGAAAGTTTATCCTTGAAAGTCTTCACGGTTGAAGATATGTTTCCTGGAAGTGTAGATTATATACATTGTGGCAGAATTTAAAATATTCTGCATTCATTTTTTAAGCTAAGGAATATACAGGCACATGCATCGAAAGAAAAACCGGTCACAAACGGGCAGATTCTCAGAATCTGCCCCTTTGCGACCGGTATTTTTGCATTTGGGATGCATCATCCCAAAAGCAAAAATCGCAATTTAAGTTATCTCTAAATTGTGATTACTTAAATTGCGATTGCATTTAAGGAATCGCAAATTGAGATTCCTTAAATGCAATGCATTAAAGTAAAAGAAATAGTGATTTCGCTAATAGGGGGCGCAAATTACCATGAAGTTGCACTTCATGGTAATTTGCTAAAACTTTGAAAAATGCACTAAAGTGCATTTTTCAAAGTTCCATTTTACGAACACACATGCCCTTGGGGCATGTGTGTGTGCAAGATGTACTCATATGCAGATTTCAGGAGTGCAACAGGGTGTCCTTTTGACACCCTGGCACCCTTGAAATTGCATTCTCAATGTGCGATTCTCTAATTGGGAATAGCAAATTGAGAATGTCTTCCCATTCATTCCTATGGGCCTCGAGGCCCATAGGAATGAAGGGGGAGGTATTCCTTAATTGCGAGTCGCAATTTGCGAGTCGCAATTAAGGAATGTTCAGAAATTGCTATTTTTAAAGTGATTTCTACATGCATAGGCTTTTGCGATTCCTTAATTGCGATTCCTTAAAAATCGCAATTAAGAAATCGCAAAAACCAACATTGATGCATGTGCCCGATAGCCCTTAACCCATTCTTAAAGGTAGAGTTGCAGAAATAATATGGTCTAAAGCAAGAGTCTATTTTAATTTTGACTGTGGTCGTAGATAAATTTGTAAAATGTGTAGACTGTGGGCCTAATTCTCAAAGCTAAACTTACACTTTAATGTAAGTTTACCATTGTTTGCTATTCAAAAAGGGATTTACAAGTAGTATCTTTACGAGTGCGGAACTTCTGCACATAAAAAGAGCTATCTTTTTATGTGCAGAGACTCCGCACTCGAAAAGATATTACTCAAAAATCCCTTTGTGAATAGGACATAATTGTAAACTTACACAATAGTATATGTTTATGATTGTGAATCAGGCCCATTAGTTAGGAGACATGGGAGTGATAAATATCAAGTAAAATAACTTGGTATAATGAAAAAAAATCATAGGTTGTATATGGGTAATAATTTTAATTATACTTCCTAAATACTTTGAAAATTTGTTTGCAAGCTGGTTACAGATCAAATAAAAATACTAATCTGGTGCAAAGAAAAAGGCCTAGTACAACCAAATAGATGGAACTTTCGTAAAAAAGAATTGCAAAATGTTGTCACAAGATACGATTAAAAAATTAAATCTCCATCATTTCTTACCAAGAAACTTGGAGTAAGGAAGTATGGGCCAGATGCACAACCCTTTTTTGCGGCCGCAAAAAAGGGTAATAGCATATACAAATGCTAGTCAGTGACAAGCAAAATAGCATTTGCAACTCTCACTATTAGAAAGGGGCATCCCTTCCTAATAGCGAGTCAACATGCTATGTACTAGTGTTTTGCGACCACATTTGCGGCCGCAAAACACTCGCAGTTTACCACCTACTTGAAGTAGGTGGTAAACCACTCGCAAAGGGGAAGGGGTCCCCAGGGGACACCTTCCCCTCTGTGAGAATGTTGGAAAATATTTTTTAAGAGCAGGCAGTGGTCCCAGAGACCACTGCTTGCCCTTAAAAAATGAAACTGAAAAGTTTAAGGAAAACGGGCTGCATTTAAATAAAAGAAAGCTGCTTTATTGAAAAAGCAGTCCCAGACATGGTGGTCTGCTGAGCCCATCAGGCCACCATTCCTGGGAGGGCCTGTCATTCCCAATGGGCTCGCAAACTGCGAGAGCCTCATTGATATTCATGAGCCTCGCAATTTGCAACGCCATTGGGAATCGCAAACAGTGTAGAACACACAGTTGTACATGCAAAATAGCGCCTTGCAAATTGCGAGTCGCAAATAACTCGCAATTTGTGATGCGCTATTTTGCAGGGCGTACATCTGGCCCTAAATTCCTTATGCAATAAACACAATATCAGGTGCAATAGGCCAACACATATGACTGAACTTAATTTCATTTACAGTGAAAGTGAAAGCAAAGGGAATGTGTAAAATGAGTGATCATTTCTTAACTGTAATAGTTAAAGGATACAGCAAAGATATTGATTTGAATGAGAGAAAAAGATTCAAATAAATGTTTCTTGTAAATGTTTATATTCCAGCTTTTCCCTAAAATGATAACTGTGTGGGAGCTACTGGAGAATCTTCTAGTTGAGCTTGATAAGGACCATTGTGGTATTCCAATCCTCATCATGGGAGATTTTACTGCTACAATTCTAACAATAAAATTAGATCATTCCTTTTCCAAGAAATATGATTTTATTTTATTAATCCCAGATCAAATACTTAATAAGGTTAAACCTGATGAATGAGAAAAGCTTGTATATAATGTATTGAATTATTTCCTTTACTATTTATTATTTATTATTATAAATGGATAATGTCCTAGTGATCCACCTGGGTGTAAAACATTTTGTAATGGGTGTTTGTAAGGAATTGGTTTATTGGTTGAGGGGGTGGAAACCTTATTTGGGCAACAACTACAGTCCTTGCTAGGATGAACGACAACAGTCACAAAATTAACCTGGTCCTAACCTTCCGGTAGTTTGGCACCCAAAAAGTCATTAACTTAAAGCAGTGTTTCCCACACTTTGGGCCGCGACCCACTGGTTGGTCGTGAAGGGATTTTCAGTGGGTCTAAAAAAGATGCCTTTAAATTCTGCATTTTATCTTGTCACATTTGCTGACTTCAAAGACAGAGGTCAAATGTCAGGCTATGTCATCTGATAAATTGATGCTTTTTTAACGTGGAGATTGGTGTTTACAAACTCCTCTCACTTTCTGATCAGTGAAAGAAAAGAAAAGTAAATTATGTGACAATCGTGTGTGAAATGAAAGGCTGTAGGATTTCATTTTTGTAACACACAACAAAATGGAAATACCTATATATTAACTGTACACATTCAGAAGCTAGGAAAGCAAAAATGAACACATTTGTTGGTCATTGTGAAGTGTAATGGAAAGAAAGATTTTGATAGAATCGAAACAAATCAAGGCACTTTACTTGGTGATGCACAAATGATAAATATTCACTGAAACCTGATTTCCATAAATGATAATTTTTGTGCAAAAGAGTTTTTGAGGTAAAACAGTATGTCATTGCAAATTTAGGGACACTCCAATGCAAATGCGGCTGTTTGTAAATGACAGTGCACTACGACACAAATTCAAATCTAACATCTGACTTTACTATAAAAAGGATTATAAATTACAAATCATTTCAGTGTTAACACTGTTTTTCTATCTGCTCTCAAACTGAAGTTAGCACTCATTAACTGAAATAAGATAACTCAGCGTTAGGTTATAGGAGAGATAGGCCTCACAACAGTGAAAACAACTTTACGAACTTTCCATAGTCAGGACATGTAAAACATAAATACACATGTCCTACATTTTAAATACCTTACACACTGCCCTATGAGCCTTAAGGGGATACATTCGGGATCGCTTATAAGCATTACAATCAAAGGTTTGAGTCTAGCAAAAGGTTTATTTGGTCTGGTTGAAATGACAGTTTGAAACTGCTCCACGGGCTGCAATGATAGGCCTGAAACATGTTATAAAAGACTACTTTAGTGGGTGGCACAAGAAGTACTACTGCCCACTAGTAGCATTTAATTTACATGTCCAGGATACATGAAGTAGCCTATACTAGAGACTTACAAGTAAATTAAATGTACCAATCAGCATCCTGGATGAGCAGCAGCTGCCTGAGGCTTAACTCGAAAAAGACAGAAGTCCTCGTCCTCTGACCCACCCCCTCAGCATAGGACAACACCTGGCAACCCCCCACTCCCACGGACCACACCTGAAACTTCGGCATCATACTCGACTCGCCTCCACCTGCTTCAATACCCTCCGCATCCTTTGCAGACCTTCAAATGGATCCCCCCAAATCCAGAAAGATCGTCACCCACGCACTCATAAAAAGCAGACTGGACTACAGAAATGCCCACTATGCCAGATTCAACAAATCCCTGCTCCTCAAGCTCCAGACCATGCGGAACACCGTGGCCAGACTCGTCCTCGGCATCCCACGACATGAACACATCATCCAACACCTACGAGACCTCCACTGGCTCCCCGTTGAGAAGAGAGTAACCTTCAAGCTACTCACCCATGCCTTCAAATCCCTCCACAACACCGGACCCCAATACTTCCACGTACCCAAGAGAAACCTCAGCTGCGCCGACCTCGCACTCGACGAAATCCCGCTCATCCGCAGAGCCATAGCCATAGCTCTGATAAATAAACCCCCCACAATCATGTGAATGGTGGGAATGGGGGTAAAATACCCTCATATTCAGTGGGATGTAGGTGTTTCTGAATGCGGAAATGTAAGCTCCGCATCGAGTAACAAAGTTAGATTTTTCTATGCAGATCTTTCCACTTCTTCAGTCAGGTTATGTACATTTCTATATGTCTGAGTACTGGACTGTGAATCATTGACTAATTCGAAACTTGTTCCACACATAGGAGTTATCCACAGGGAATAAAATTCTAGATTATCCTTCTTGGCCTTTGTAAATCGGGCACCAAGGAGAAAACGAAGTCATTTGTGAGTTGAAACTACTTTTTGATTCTTGGCTTTTTTCTAAATAAACAACACTTCTACATTCAAAAAGACTATTTTTGTAAGTACAGTATCAATGTTTAGAAACAATTGCTGATGGATGCACTATGTGTTTCCTGATTAATTCTGGTCCTTGAGTGAGGATTGATTTGTTGGTTATCCACTTTGTGTAATGGTTTTTCAACCCAGCTATTGAAGCAACTTATGGACAAGTACATTATTGGGTTAGCTAGCATCTAAGCATAGTCCCGACGATGATCTCATTTATTAATTAAGCAGGAGACCAAATCGTCGACGTGTTTTCACAACATGCCACTCAAAAAACTTTGAATTGCTTTTATTTGTGGATTCCCTCTCCAGACGATTGCTGCGCTTAGACTGGGCAGGACTGAACCAGGAAACATCTGGCCCTATTCAAGGAACTGCGGGTATTATTTATGAGAAGTGTTGCATCGCAGGTATAATGTAGCGCAGGGGTATACAAAGTGACACATCTGGCTAGATTCGTCAGTTTGTAAATAGGGCGCAACATAATGCATTTTTTACACCGCTAGTGCGTCACAAAAAGTGAAGCAACGGCAGCGTAAAAGTGTTGCAAAGCCTCATAAATAAGGCCCTGCGTCTTAAAGAAATTTATGGATGTATTGTTAGTGTTGTGTTCTAGACAACACAACCCCTTTGCCATCTTTTGTTTTGGTAATTTTTGTGGTCAATTATATTTGCTGTTTTCTTGTCATAATAAATAAATTAATTAATTTCACATGTACACTTTTCGATATATATTTTCCTTTAGTCATTTATTTATTTATAACGTTTTCTATAGTGCGAACAAGATCCCGAAGGATATCAGATTCTGCGTACTTCCGGTGGAAGAGAGTTCCATATCTTTGGGGCAGCGCCGGAGAAGGCTCTGTGACAAGTTCTCTTTTTGCTAAGGATGAGTGGTTTCAAGCGAAAAGTATTGGCGCTACTTGAGGCTCTTACACCGCAAGAAAGCTCAAGTTTTTGCGCAAGGTACCTGGGAGTATTGAAGTGAAGGGCTCTGTGCGCAGGAATGGCATTCTTTAGCTGAATGTGCTATAAGTGTATAAATCTTTCTTATAATAAATGATTATATATTCTTTTGAATGGAGCCCTTGTTTGCACCATTTTATTGCAGCAATTTGCAGCACAGTCACATATACTCTTGGGTGCTTAACTGTCGTTTGCTTGTTTTCATTCCTTATTAAACAATGACATGAGGGAATGGTTCAGGCTTGTTCCTGTGCAAGGCAGCTAATGAATTAGTAATGAAACGGAGAGCTCAATTACGCAGTCCTGCTAATGACCGAAGAGGAGAGAAGAGACCATCTAGCTGAGATTAACATCTTGTAATATCGCTGATTGCTCGGCAGTCGACCTCTCTGTAGTTCTCAGTGAGGGCATAACGCTTTTTATTTTGTGCATGACCTGCTTTTAACAAACCTGCAAATCTTACAGGAATAGCAATGGAATAACAAATTAGCCACAAGCCGGTGACTTCTCATAAAAGGAGAGTTAGTGAAATCAATCACGCCTAGACTTCGGCTAGTAGCATTTGTTATAACTGCAAGCTGGTGCACAAATTGTGCAGGTTTTAGTAAATGAACTGCCTAAACAGACGACTATTCCAGCCAGCACTCAAAGCATTCAAACAAAACTGAGTATTACCTAGGATCATAATAAAAAAATAATTCCAATGCTGAATAATTTTATGCTAAGGATAATCCATAAAAGCTTATTTTAATGAGGAATATTTTAACAAGGAATCACTCGTAAATCGGCAAGATGAAGGCTGTCTAATCGCGGCCGCTGGGAGCACTCCCGTTCAGCCGCCCCGAAACCGTGTTTTCCAGCCCTCTCTGTGCACAGTATCCTGTCGGGGGTAGTGAGCGATGCCACCCGACGACTGAAACACTGTGCAAGGATTTTCAGCGTGTTCTCGCTCAGGGCTGCGCTGGCCTGCTGTGTTTGGAGCCGCTCTGCCTGACGGGTGTGTAGCGGTCTAGTGTTTCTTTAGGCCGGTGACTCCGGCTGAAAGGAACTCCACACACTGTATCACTCTCTGGCCAGGCGTGGCCAGAGAGCTTAAATAAAGGAGCCGGGTCGCACGGGACTTCCGGCTCGCACCCAATACTGTTGCCTGGTCTGAATCTGTAACGCCGGCATTCACATATTCACACGTGGGCCCTAGCATCCACCATAACACTGGCGACGAGCGTGGGTCCCCACAACGTGGTCCGCATTCCCATCTCGACTGACCACGCGCTCCCGGACAGTCGGCCTGGTGGAGCTGATCCGCGCTACTCCGGAATCCAGCGCTGCTGGTCTGAGTGCTGCATCGAGCGCGTGCACCGTGGCTCCCCGAAGGTGAGGAGGCGCGTCCATTGCTGTGCTGCCTTCAGGTGCGCCTGACGTGCCCTGTACCACCAACGCTCCCGGTCCCTCCCGGTGGAGCTCGCGCAGGGTGCGAGTAGACTCGGGCGCGAGGCCCCGCCCCCTTTTTCATGGAAGTCGGCGCGAGGAGGAGAATGAAGAGCGTGCACACGCTGAGGCCCTCCTAGCATCCAGAACTCACAGAGCTCATCTGGGCCTGCACCCTGAAGTGTCAGATTGCCTCACAGTGCCCCCTGGGTGTTTCAGGCTGATCATCCAGCACCACTACATGCCCCACAGACACAGACTGCTGCACAGGTCTGGAACACTAGGAAACACCAGTAGAGGGGCAAAACAGTGTCCCAGAGACAAGCGATCAGCGCAGCAGTCCCACACCCTGCCAGGGACATGTCCAACCCAGCCACATCATCAGCTCAGCAGCTAGCTCCACAGGCTGTGGCCCAGTGGCACTACCAGTCCCTCAACACTCTCAGATCAGCGCGCTTCCCCCGTTCAGCGAGCTGATTGACCCAGCTACGGTGTCTCCCAGATGGACTGTCTGGATTGGCAGATTGGACAATTACTTTATCGCCACAAGGGAAACTGACGGAGCGGTGAAACGCTCACTGCTTCTCCACTTTACAGGGGACGAGATATACAAATTATTTGCGCGCCTTCCTAACACAGGACCACCTACAGACTATGACGCAGCGGTGAGGGTCCTGAATGCCCATTTTGACCCTCAGCTAAACCCAGATTACGAACGCTTCAAGCTCCGCCAGGCACGCCAAAGAGAAGGAGAGTCGATGGACGCATTTCACGCAAGACCGCGGGAGTTAGCTAGTACATGCACCGAAGATGACCAAATCAAAGAGGTACGAGCACAGGTGATCCAGGGGTGCCGCAACAAAACCCTGCGGACCCTCATACTTCGGCAGCCGCGCATATCGTTGGAAGACATCCTGGT
This sequence comes from Triturus cristatus, assembly GCF_964204655.1. Taxonomy (NCBI): domain Eukaryota; kingdom Metazoa; phylum Chordata; class Amphibia; order Caudata; family Salamandridae; genus Triturus; species Triturus cristatus. The sequence continues at coordinate 850,683,751 of NC_140581.1, forward strand.
GCTAGCACGGTCACACGACTTATCGGAAGTCAGAGCGACAGCCATGGACGCCGCCCTGATCCAAACAGGAGAACAGCCGGCGACAGTGAAGTCGGAAAAGGTAGACGCGATACGCATGCATCAGAAAGGAGCCCGAGGCCGATGGCCACCCAGAAGCACGCGGAAATCGCAGTGCGGATACTGTGAAAGAGAGGAACACCCGCCAGAAGAATGCCCAGCACGAGGCAAAGTATGCTCAAAATGCAACATCCCCAAGCACTTCGCAAGCGTATGCCGTGGAGGCATGAAGAACAGAGGAGCCCCCGGCCGAAGACCACCGTCAAAAGCAGTTAAGCACCTGACATTAGAAGAACCGGAAACCGTGAAAGGGAGTAGGCCAGCAATGCAATGCAGGCAGTATCTCGAAGACTCGTCAACAGATGAAGAAGGGGAATGTCACATGATCTCATTTGCTAGTGACCTCAAGCGAAGACGACGACCACAGCCAACATGCGCTATTGAGATCACTGGATCCCCCGTGACTGCGCTCATTGACACAGGGACGTCCGTAAACGTCATGGGGTGCCAACAATACAGACGGCTGAACCCAAGGCCAGTGCTACTACCATCACAAGTGAAGATCTTCACATAGGGCAGCCAAACGCCGCTGCCCCTGAAAGGCAAGATGACGGTCCAGGTTAAAGCTGAAGATCATGAAATTACCACGACATTCCACGTGGTTGACCGGGAGGCAGACATCTTAGTAAGGAGCCACACCGCTGAAGATTTAGGTCTCGTAATTTTTGCCAACGCGGTAAGAACACTACAGACTGAAGAGATCCTGGAGCTGTTTCCTCAGCTGTTCAAAGGCCTCGGGAGTATAAAAAGACCGCCTGTGAAGCTCCATATTGACAGAGCAGTGGCGCCCGTAGCACTACGGCACCGACGAATACCTTTCCACCTCCGGCCGCTCGTAGAACAGGAACTAGAAAAACTGGAGCGACAAGGCGTCATAGAAAAAGTAACCGGACCAACCCCATGGGTGTCACCAATGGTGATAGCGGAAAATCCGAAGCAACCAGGGAGGATCCGGCTCTGCAGTGATATGCACATGCCCAACCAAGCCATCAAGCGGGAGAGACATATCACAACCACCGTGGATGACATCCTAGCAGACCTCAACGGTTCCCGGTGGTTTTCCAAGTTGGATCTTAACGCTGGCTACCACCAACTGAAGTTAGCCAAAGAAAGTCGGTACATCACAATGTTCTCGACTCATCTAGGACTCCGACGTTACAAACGATTAAATTTTGGCATCTCCTCAGCGGCGGAAATCTTCCAAAACACAGTGAAGGAAATACTGTCTGGCCTTCAAGGAGTTCTAAATGTCAGTGACGACATTCTGCAACAATCGAGGAACATCATCGACACCTGCGAGCCACTCTCCAGCGACTTGCTGAGTATGGAGTAACCCTCCACAAAGACAAGTGTCAGTTTTTCAAGAAGTCCATCGATTGTTTTGGCTACATGTTCAGCCAGGAAGGAGTGAAGGTGGACCCCCAGAAGTCTCAGGCAATCCAACGTGCCCCGGCCCCTATGACGACATCGGAAGTGCGGAGCTTCCTTGGTATGGCAACATACTGCGGACGATTCATTCCCAACCTTGCCACCATCTCCGAGCCCCTGCGGGCACTGACGAAGAAAGATGCCATGTGGATATGGGGCCAAAAGGACAAAAACGCATTTCATAAAGTGAAGGCAGCGTTGCAAGAGAAGACGACCATGGCATATTTTGACACCGCCAAGCCAACTGAACTGATAGTCGACGCCAGCCCCGTCGGCCTAGGCGCACTGTTAACGCAAGAGGCAGAGCCTGGGAAATGGGTCCCACTAGCCTTCGCGAGCAAAGCGCTTACACCCACTGAAACCAGGTACTCACAAATCGAGCGAGAAGCACTCGCCATCAAGTGGCCGTGTAATCATTTTCATCTTTACCTCAGCGGACACCAGTTCCGTGTCGTAACAGACCACCAACCGTTACTGTCACTGTTCAAAGTTACCTCGCTACATCCACCACCCCGAATTGAACGCTGGGCCATACAACTACAGCACTACCAACTAGACCTAGTGTACAGACCGGGTGCTAGGAACCCGGCTGATTTTCTCTCGCGACACCCTTCAAGCCCAGCTGACACTCCCCACAGGAGCATCACATAGAAGACTACATAAACATGATCTCCCAGTGGGCCTGTCCCAAAGCCCTGACCATCGAACAAGTCAAGAGACACACAGACACTGACGTAGTCCTTCGGCGGGTGGTAGATGTCCTGCAGAAAGGGTCATGGGAACACTTCCTACACGATGTCAGCAGATGGACCGAGACCGATCACAATCGGTTGGGCAAAGTCTGGAAGATCCGAGATGAACTAAGCAGAGCCGACAACGGGGTAATACTGAGGGGATCACGAATCATAGTGCCAGCAGACCTCCAGGAACAGACGACTATCCTGGCACACGAAGGCCATCAAGGGCCCAACAGAATGAAGTCCCGAATGAGGGAGAAAGTGTGGTTCCCTGGGCTTGAAGAAGCAGTCGAGAGGGTTGTCAGGAACTGCCGAGCATGTCAGCTCACCAGCAATCAGGAAGCGCCGGCACCAATAATAATGGAAGAATCGTCCCCATCCCCATGGTCATGGGTGAATTTAGACTTTGGAAGTTTTCCAGACGGAAGAGTGACAGCCGTCATCGTTGACAGCTACACCAAGTACCCCATTGTGGAAATCCTCCCGTTCACGGCGTTCAGCCACTTGCAGCCAGTTTTAGAAAAAACATTTGCACTATTTGGACTGCCACAAGTCGTCAAAACGGACAATGGACCCCCGTTCCAAGGGGGAGAGTTCAAGGAATTTCTAGCGCAGCTAGGGATAAAGCACCACCGTATCACTCCTCAATGGCCCCAAGCGAACGGCGAAGTAGAACGCTTTATGCAAACCTTAAATAAGGTGTTCCGCATCGCCCTGGCCGACCAAACAAATCCCGAAGCGGCACTTCAGAAGTTCCTGCGGGAATACAGAAGCACCCCGCATTGCACCACCCAGAGGGCACCGTGGTCGCTGATGCTGGCAGGACCCCGGAGAGACACCTTGCCCATGGCTGACAACTGGACACCAAAACCTTATGACCCAGAAAGCACGCAAGACCGCAGATCAGCAACCAATGACAAAGCCAGTAGAAGGAGGAGGGCCCGTCCCGAGTAATTCTACAAGGACACACGGTGCTGGTGAGAAACCGCTGGAGCGGGGGCAAATTCCGCACAGCGTATGAACCGGGTCTATGGACTGTAACGAAGATCCGAGTAACCGCGTTCATAGCAGAGAAGGGAGGAGAGACCATCACCCGGAATGTATCATGGTTCAAAAGTGTCCAAGCTCCAGAGGTTGATGTGCCGGCCGGCAACCAACTAGCAAGTAGCGACACCTGCCAAGAAGAGCTTCACCTCCACCCGACAGGAGGAGGCGGAAGAAACACCGCGCCACCTCATCTGGAACCCGAAGATGAACCAGCACCCAGCTCGGGATGCCCTGAGGCAAGCAGCCCAGCCGCTCGCTAACGAGTAAGACCACGGAGGTATGATCTCTGGCCTAATCCCAGGCCGAACCAGAGACTTGCAGAATTTGCATGTTGAACTACAATGAACGTTTTGTTAAAATCCGATTTGGGATGGGATGTAGCGGTCTAGTGTTTAATTAGGCCGGTGACCCCGGCCGGAAGGAACCCCACACACTGTATCACTCTCTGGCCAGGCGTGGCCAGAGAGCTTAAATAAAGGAGCCGGGGTCGCACGGGACTTCCGGCTCACACCCAATACTGTTGCCTGGTCTGAATCTGTAACGCCGGCATTCACACATTCACACGTGGGCCCTAGCGTCCACCATAACAGGGTGGTCTCTCTCATCAGTGGTGTTGGGGCTGCTGGTAGCGGTGCCCTCCGGGCTCCTATCTTAGCAATGCCTCCAGTTAAGGTGGCGAAAACAGTCAAAACCCGCATGGAGACCGGTGTAGTTGCTAAGAAGCCCTCAGCAAAGGCGGACAAGGGCTGCTCAGTAAAAGGACCTGCTGTACTGGAAACAGAGGGGCAGATTTACAAGCCCCTTGCGCCACTTTTGCGTCACTTTTAACATGGAAAAAGTGACGCAAAAGTAGCGCAAGGGGCTTGTAAATCTGCCCCAGAATTTTTTTTAAGGTAGGGGGTTGGGCCTATATTTTTACGTCCAAGCTAGGCCACCGATACAACTAGTAACAAGAAAGGGATTGGACGTATTATTAAATTACGTTTTTTGAAAACCCCTTTTCCACAAGTAAACAGGGTTTGGTGTATGATTAAACCTTTTCTGACAAGTATTTTGTGGCAATGATCATGGGGGTGCACCTTTAAAATATAGCTACTCTACTTTTTCCAGATAAACCTACTGATCATTGCGACACGACCTGATTTCAAATATCAAGCAGTTCTTGCACTCACCTCGTTGGCATGAAAGGTAAGAATATATTTAACAGTGGTAACAGCAGAACCAATAGAGAGATAAGTCCTAATTCCTATACTATATCCTTGAAATATTTTATTATATTTTAGAGTCCGACCGAGTCCTGGTCCTGATGAGAACCCTCAAATGGTAATAGGGTTTGGAAACGCGTCGACCAAACACAGCTAGCTGAAACAATTACTATCCCACTGACCCACGCAGTGTGCAAACAAGGCAGTACGTCTGTTGCATTTCTACCTTCGACCAGCTGTTTGTAGCAGGTCACAGTAATGTAAATTATAAATATGTTTGCACTGCTACATTTTTTCTTTTCAACTTGAGGACTGGTCATTTCTTGTTGTCAATGTTTGTTGTCATGTGTTTGCCAAATGTTAACTTGTTTGTATTTATTTCTTGATGTATTGTTGAAAACTGATGTATGTCCTTTTCCTATGGCATGAATTTAATGTCTTTTTGTACGCTAAAAAATTAACAGTGAAAAAATAAGGTGAAATAAAAAACACTGTTTGCTTGTGGAAAAGGGTTTTACAAAAAACGTAATTTAATAATACGTCCAATCCCTTTCTTGTTACTAGTTGTACTGGAAACAGAAGGCATCTGGCCTAATTTCTTTTTTTTAAAACCCCGCACCACTATGGGGTTGTCAGGGAAGACCCCTAACAGGAAAGCTTCGATGGTGCCAGATCAACCCTCCCCTGCAAGCCTGGCCCTACAAGATCAAAATACTGGACCCAGCAGTTTACACCGGCCAGAAGGTGGGCTTTCTGGGACACATCTACAGCTGACAGCCATGGACTCTGAGGTGAGACGGATTCTAACTCTTGGTAATAGTGAGGGGCAAGGGGCAGTGCAGGTTCCAGAAGGATCTGGTGGTAAGGGGGTGTTATCTCCTCAACAGAATGAAGATGAGTTACCTATGGTAGGGGGAAACAAGATATTCCAACTGCTCGATCTCACTGCTAAGGTGGATGGGCAAAGAGGAGAAATTGTTGCCAATTTGGGGGGCAGAAACAGAAGGCGGAGATACAATCTTTTCTCTATCAGACATTTCGGACTAGTCTGACTCAGATAGTCAGGACCATGTATCGGACTCCAGTAATTCAAATGGGGGGCAAGATGAAACTTCGGCTGATGTGGCTAGAGTTAAGAAGGGAAGGAATCCTCATGACAGAGGTAGTAAAAAGGAAAAGAAAACTCGGGTCTTCTCTGGGATTATTCTATCTCATCAGCTCTAGAAGGGAACATGGCTACAGCTGGAAACAATACGGGTGAAAATGAACCTGTCTCTTTGGAGTCTATATACCAAAGCATCATGGCCCACAGAGAAGAACACACATTGAAAGTCAGAGGGTCCAGAATGCTTGCAGGAAGATGCAGGGGGCCATTCACAAGATCTCTAAGACCTGTTCTGAGTTTGTGGGAAGAATGGATGAGGTGGAGAGCAGAGTGAACGTGCTGGGAAATTAAGCTTCCATCCATAAAGAAATGACAGTGACACTGGAAAATCAAATGTCAGACACCCGAGGGAAGCTGAAGGAGTTTCAAAATCGAATAAGACGTAATAACTTGAGGGTCTTGGGCATTCCAGAGGGGGGTGATGCCTTAAAATTCACTGTCGATCTCCTCAAAGGGGCACTTCCTGAGCTGGGAAACTGGGACTGGGCTCAAGAAATACAGCAAGCACACAGGTTCCCATTTAAGCAGAAGAAATCTTCATCATCAGTAGGGAATAAACCTTGTGTTATCTTGATTAATATAGGGAACTTTCTCCTTCGCCAAGCAATTTACGATCTAGCCTGCCCAGACCGACAAAGCTCTTTCAATGGGCATACTTTTTTTTGATAAGGCCTGATTACTTCCATTCTACAGTAGAACACCACTGGTGACTTCGCCAGTTCATACAACCTTTCCAAAATAAGGAAGCTCAGGTGTTTTTATTGAATCCGGCCAAGCTTAAAGGAAATTGGAGGGAAATCCCTCACTTTTTATTGTCAGAGAATCTAGCTAAAGAATTTCTACAATACCTTGAGTAAATTCTGTGAATGCTGAGGGGAAGTAGCTATGGTTCTGTTTTCTCTCTCTTGCCATATATCTGTGGTGTCTCTTCCTTTTTTTTTTTCTTCTTACTTTGGGCATTAGTGATAGAATATTTGACTGGGGTTGGAATACGGGAGGGCTCCTTCTTCATCACCGGACCTGGAAGGTCTAGCTGTTAGTGAAGGGTGGTGGGGACAAAGGGGGAGAGGGAAGAGGATGGGGGAGGTTGGTCAAGGGGGAGGGGGAGGAGTGTGGCGGGGGTAAGCAGTTGCTGATTTGTTTTTTGTTTAATATATGTCATGATTTACTAAAACGGAAGAGGAGTTCATGCAGTTAAACATACACTCACAGTTAGAAAGGTTGAAAGGGGATGTGGTCCATTGGCGACATTTGCCGGTCCCCCTTATGGGAAGAGCGGTTTTATTCAAAATGATGGCTCTACCTCACTTACAGTACACAATACAAAATACCCCATTCCAGATCCCGGAAGTTTTCTTCCGTCTTTAGTCCGAACAGCGTACGTTAATATGGGGGGGGGAGGCTGCCCTAGGATCACCCTGATGAAATTGCAGAAATGGGTCTATGAAGGAGGGCTGGCGGTCCCGGACATTAGAAAGTATTATTGGGCAGTGCAGCTTGTTAACGTTAATGGGTGGGTCTTCTCACCAACTGAGGAACCGGCCTACTGTGTTTATCGGTGTGCTATGAGAAGGGGTAGCTATCTCTCGGTTCTTTATGGGGGAAATAGGGGACTCCGTCCCTTCCGATCCACACACAGACTGTGGTCACAGCATGGCAGAAGGGGACTAAAATGATCGGGTGGGAGGCCAGGTTAACCGAGCAAGCGCCCCTCTGGGAGGGAGATTTCTTGAGCATTGTAAGGCTCCTGATGGGCTTCCATGGATGGAGCAGCATCGGCACTGATCTCCTGGAAGACATTTGGAAAAAGGGGAAAATTATTACGTTTGATAGTCTTCAAATAGTATTTCAAATGGGCATGACGGAGCACTTTAGATACTTACAGCTGAGACATGCGCTTCATTGCCACCTGAAAGAAGTAGTCTCGCTGCCAGAATACACACCACTTGAAGACAGACTTCTCCTTGACCCAATGATTGATAAGGCAAAATCCCTCATGTACAAAAAACTTATAAATAATATCCCTGACTGTCTGGGACCCTTGCGGGCGGCCTGGGAGTCGGATGTAGGTCTCTTTGAGGATGATGACTGGGGTAAGGCCCTGCACAGCCCCAGAGAGATAGCTGTGAGAGCGAGATTTAGGCTGATCCAGCTCCGTATTTTGCACAGGTCATACGCCTCGCGGACAGTCCAATATCGCATTGGTCACTGTGCGTTGTGGGGAGACAGGAACGTTTTTCCATACATTGTGGGATTGTCCCAAGATTCAGACATTTTGGAGGGATGTGGCTCGAGTGATGACAATGTTAGTGGCAGAACAGGTTCCTGAAGAGGCGAGATGGCATATCCTCGGTGTGGCAGGCGAAACAGTATGGCCCAAATGGGCCACAACATGGCTCGCCCTGGCGGGAGTGGTGACAAAGCGGAACATTGCCCGAGAGTGGGGTGCTAGCTTAGCCCCAACAATACAGTCCTGGGAGGAGGATTTGGACTGGTGCCAGCGGGCTGAGCAGACAGTGTCGCAGAGCAGGGGATGCCCACGTAAATGGGAAAAGATATGGGGGGCCTGGGTGAACTACAGAACTGATCAGTCCCCAATATAACATATGGCTTCCAGCATTTCAAGGAACACGTTGTATGGTTGCATCTTCTGTCGAACTGGTTGGGGGGGCGAGTCACTGGGAGGTTGGAATTGTTGTACTTGCTATGCCTTTGTATATGCCAATCTCCATACTATGTATACGGTAAGGTCTTCTGAAGCATGTGTTTTATGGTTAATAAAAAAGAATAAAACAATTTATATATGTCATGATGTTTGTATATGTTTAAGGAGGAATGAAATGATTTCTATGCTTAATCGTAATCTAGTGTATTCAATGGAGAGATTTGATACTAAGAAATGTGAATATAAGGATGGTGGGTAACATTTGTATCTGTTCATTAAATATATGTGGCCTCAACGATAAGAAAGGGGCATGTTGGCTAAGAACCTTTGTTACATGCAGATTGATTTAGTCTGTTTTCAGGAGACCCACATACCTTGGAGCAAGCGATGTTGGCTGAGGGACTTAGGCTTTGATATGTTAGCATGCACTTGGCAGGGGACAACAACTAGAGGGGTTGCAATCCTGGCAAGACATAGTTTGGGGCTCTGCAAGCGAGTTAAGGAATGCAAGCTGGGCGATGGGCCATAGTGGAATATAAATTAACAGCTAATAACGTCCCTATTACAATCTGCTCTATCTATGGGTCTAATCTAGACGAACCCGATATAATGAATTATTTAAGTGTTGAACTTGCCCTATGGCCACATCCCCTTATCCTCTGTGGGGACTTTAATATCCCCTTAGATAGCAATATTAATTTAAATGCCAATCTACCATATCAGGACAGGAAGGTAAGGGTCTTTAATGCCATGCAAGGTCTGGTGAGAGAACAGGGTTTGGTCGATCGCTGGTGCAAGCATAGATCAGCCGATCCAGGATTCACCTTCTATTCGGCTCTTCATAATAAATTAGTCTGGCTGGACTATTTTTTTTATCTCTGACCAACTAGCCAAAATAGTTAAAATGGAGAGCTTTCCAAGGGTCATATCAGATCATAGTTCTTTAGTAGCTGAATTCTCATTGACCAGTGTTACTAGAGTTCAGAGGCCTTGGACCTTTGAAAAAAAACATTTGGGTGATCAACTATATCGTGATCATATGGCTAAGTGGATTGTGGAATTTTTTGTTTTAATAGAGGCTCAACCTCTGAAATCATAGTCTGGGATACTTTTAAAGCAGGGGTTTGAGGAGAGACTCTGAGCTTCTCCATCTCCCATCAGAAAGCTCTACAGAAGCAAATTGGGAAATGGTTTGAGCAGTTAAGAACGGCGGAGCATGAACTTATGGGGAAAAGTAAGTAAGGGGCATAACATAGAGGATTGTCAACAGGTAATTGCGATTAATAAATCTAAAATAAATAAACATTTTGGATCAGAGGTGGCAGCTAAATATGTACAGTATAGGGCCGAATTATATGAATTGGGTGAAAATACTAGGCGGGTCTTGGCAAAACATCTGCCACAACGAGAGGTTACTAATCAAATTGGTAAAATTAGAGATCATCTAGACCAAATTCAAGATTCTCCAATAGAAGTATTAAATGTATTTAAAACTATTATGAACAGCTGTATACTGAGGGAGCAATCTCTGGCAGATTTCTTTAAGAACCTAGAAACGATGGAGGTCACATATGCACAAAAGGAAATCTTTGCATCGCCAATCACTTGGGAAGAGCTGGAGAATGCCTTAACTTCCTTAGCCCTCGGCAAAGCTACCGGCCCGGCGGCATTCTCCTAGAATTTTATAGGGCATTCTTGAAGTCTTTGCGGCAAGAAATGCTGCACATCCTCCAGCTGGCCCAAAGGGGACACGTCCCCAGTTCATGGCAGAAGACAATTATAGTTGTGTTTAAAAAAAAGGGGAAGCCTGGCCTGGCTCCAGCATCGTATCGACCCATATCACTTATAAACTGTGATAGTAAGATCTACTCTAAAATACTTGCAGCCTGGTTGGGTAAGGTCATCATTCCTCTGGTATCACTCCGCCAACATGGGTTCATCCCTGCCAGGGACACGACAGATCATGTCCGCCCTCCTTGACTAGGCTCAGGCCACGGAATCACCGCTGGGGGTAGTCCTGTTGGACGCTGAGAAAGCGTTCAATAGGGTCTCCTGGCGGTATCTGTGGTCTGTCCGGCAGTGGAAGGGAATATATGGAGAATTTATCCATGCGATTAAGGCATTATACCTTTCACCGAAAGCCATAATCCGCATATCAGGCCAGGATTCAAAGGAGTTCAATATTAGTAGAGGCACGAGGCAGGGATGCCCGTGTTCTCCTCTACTCTTCGCCCTCTATATTGACCCCTTTTTAAAACAATTAGAGCTGGAAATTAATATCAAGACAGTGAAGGTCAAAGATATCCACTATAGAGCACTGGCGTATGCGGACGACATCACAGTACTTACTGCAGATGTCATCTCGGCACTTCCAGAGGTAAAGTTCTTAGCTAAACAGTTTGGTATCCTATCAGGATATAAGTTAAAAATGGAGAAAAAACACAGATTCTGTGCTCCAGGACTGATCGATCTGCAGGCCTCTCGGTCATTCAAGAGGCAACCTATCTGGGGTTTAAGATCACAGCTGCCGTAGATAAAATCCCTGATCTGAATATCATCCCAATAATGGACAATGTGAGTAAAAAACTGGAAAGACTAGACCATCTACATCTTTCTTAATTTGGTCGAGGTAATGTAATTAAAATGTCGGTCCTCCCAAAGTTCTTAAATGTTTTCAGAACGGTTCCTTTAGAATTCTCCTCGTCGTCCCTAGCAAGGATAGATAGGATCTGTCACAGATTCCTATGGGGGTACCGTAAACCAAGGAGAGTGGCCAAATGGATGACCCTTCCGAGACAGCAGGGGGCTGGGCTATTCCCAGTTTCCTTCTTACTACTGGGTAACAATTCTACAACACATGGGCATCCTATTAGTCGGGGATAAGAATGAAATCCCAGTGGAGGCCAGACCGACAATATATGAAATAGGATTGGGGACTGGAGCCAAGGGTTGCCTGGTCAGGTTACTTGAACCCAGCTAGTATAAAAAGACTAAATTCAAAATACTGAAAGCGGCGACAGAGTATGGAGACAGGTACGGCGAAAATTGAAGATTTCAAACCTGAATGCATATGCTCCACTCTCTGCTCCGGGCTTACTCCCACCAATTTTTCAGGACCAAGTTACTTTTAGATGGGGAAGAAAAGGGATTAGCTCCTTGGGTGATCTGTGTAGGGAAGGCCAGCTTGTCATTTATGAATCTGCAGGAAAAATTTGGGGTGTTTAAAAGAGACTTTTTTAAATGTTTGCAGATACGGAGCATTCTTGGAGGAAATGAAAATAAGATAGATTTGATATCAGAAAAGATACCCTTGGTGGAGAAAGTGAGGAGTAAGTCCCCCTGACGACATTGATGCCCAGAATGCGAAATGGGAAAATAGACTTGGACGGGAAGCAATTTATATTGAGGACTCATTGGAATTGGCGAACCAGGTATTGTTAACAGCGCGTCTCAGGAGCCAGTATATTATGTCTGTTTTTGATCTATATTACACCCCAGCAAAAGTAGCCAAATGGGATGGAAGGAGGGGGGGAAATGCAATAGATGTGGCCTATATGCTGCTGATACCCTACACATGTTTTATTCTTGTCCAAAAATGGGTATCTTTTTGCAGGACCTTGAGGCTTTCTTAACTATGGTTTTAGGGTTCTCTGTGCCAATTACCCCAGCTCTTTTAATTTTGAGGTTATTAGATAGCTTAGAGACAAACAAAAGAGTAAGGCCAGAGATAGGCTTCTTGTTCATTGCAATGGCTATTGCTCGCTCATGTGTCACTTCTAAATGGATAAGCACTGACCCTCCCACTTTGTCCAACTGGCGGTCTAGAATGCTGGCTATTTACAATATAGAATCTTCAGTATACAAGCTAAGGGGCCGAAGAAAAAAGGATTTAGGGCAAAGAATTTGGTCCCCAATTGCAATAATGGTCAGCTGAACAAAGTGCTAGGGGGTTGGCAGTTTGGATAATCAAGCTAGGCGGCAGGTAGGGACTACGTAACTCAGTCTTTTAACCTGCGGTGACTTCCTGTCGATACATTTGTCAATGAAATTTACATTTGTTATCCTATTTATTGCACATGCACTTTTCCTCTATAAATGTTACCTTATGAGATGATCCGAGCTGCTATTTCTTGTATATTTTGAATGAATTCTGTATTTTATCTTTCCTCTCTCCATATACCTGATGTGCTATGTATTATGTATGAAGAAAATGTCATGACATGTATTCATGAATTTTGTTCTGAATTTTGCAAATGAAAACAAATCTATTAAAAATATTTAAAAAAGAGAAAGGAATCACTCATAAGTAATCAATCAACTTCTTACATGTTTGGATGGTGCTGTGGGAGACACCTTCACCTTACTCATAGGTCCCCTGTACTTGTGTACAGCACTATATTGCCTTGATCTATAAATACACATACAGATATACAGATCCATCTAACGATCTGTGTGTCTGTCTATCTATCTATCTATCTATCTATCTATCTATCTATCTATCTATCTATCTATCTATCTATCTATCTATCTATCATCTATCTATCTATCTATCTATCTATCTATCTATCTATCTATCTATCTATCTATCTATCTATCTATCTATCTATCTATCTATCTATCTATCTATCTATCTATCTGTCTGTCTGTCTGTCTGTCTGTCTGTCTGTCTGTCTATCTGTCTGTCTGTCTGTCTGTCTGTCTATCTATCTATCTATCTATCTATCTATCTATCTATCTATCTATCTATCTATCTATCTATCTATCTATCTATCTATCTATCTATCTATCTATCTATCTATCTATCTATCTCTATCTGTATACATATATATATACATATATATATATATTATCTACTGGCGGTCGCCAGTAGATAGTTATAGTTAGGATCGTGTTTCCATAGGAAATCCACAACATTCTATTTGGAATAACTTTGGCGCCGATTGACGAATCCTCGCGAAATTTTCAAAATAGGTGGGGCGCTCCGCTCCTTCCCTGACAGTCTCGGGGGGATTCGTGAAGCGGGGGCTGAGAAAAAGGGGGGGTCCCAAAACGCGTTTCCCCCATGCATTTTTCCATAGGACCTTTAGTCCAAGCTACAGCCCGAACGGCTGAACAGAATTACTTGAAATTTGGCAGAGAGGTAGTCCTCAGGTCAGGGATGTGCCTTTTGCAGGTCTGGTGTAAATCTGTTCAGTATTTCCCGAGAAAATAGCATTTAAAAGCATATATATATCTATAAGCGCGCACCGTGCGCGTACGGTAAACTTACCGTACGCGCACGCTGCCGTGTGCGAGCGCGATTCTGATTGGTTGTTAGATCTTAGTAAACATTTGAATCGGTCTAAACCAGGAAGTGTCGGCCGCCATTTTGTCTCTCGCAGTCTGAAGGGGTGAAAAACAAAGGTGGAGAACGTGAAAAGGGGGCAGGGTGGACAATTCCTGACCCCCTATCCTTTGTCAGGGGGTCCCAGAAGGACCCCCAAGGGCCAAAATGTCTTAAAAAAATTTTTCCGAAAAATCGCGGGGTGCGCGTAGCGTGCGCGTACGGTAGAAACGGAAAAATTCTGCGAAATGCGTAATGTGGGCATGCGGTGCGCAAAGCGCACCGCACGCCCACAGTGCGCGCATGGTGCGCGAAGCGCACCGTGCGCGTACGGTACGCGCACGGTGAAAAACCTTAAAAAAATAAAAATAAATACATAACTTAGCATTTAAAAAACTGTACAAATTCACTGAAAAAACCATAGGTTTCACACACGTTATAGTTAGGAATTAGCATTTAAAAAACCTTGCAAATTCACTTAAAAAACCAATAGGTTTCACACATGTTATAGTTAGCTGGACATTTCACTCGTGAAAAACCATTGAAATTCCCCCGTTATAGTTAGTGCAGGCAACTATAACTCACGCGACCGCAATCCTCTGCTGATGACGTCAGATATTACATCACTGATGACATATGTGTCTTTCTGAAAAAAAAAATATTTGTAATATATGTATAGCTAAAAATTAATGGAAGAAGACATGGGTAAATAAGTGTCTAAATACAGTGATGTAATATCTGACGTCATCAGCAGAGGATTGCGGTCGCGTGAGTTATAGTTGCCTGCACTAACTATAACGGGGGAATTTCAATGGTTTTTCACGAGTGAAATGTCCAGCTAACTATAACATGTGTGAAACCTATGGTTTTTTAAGTGAATTTGCAAGGTTTTTTAAATGCTAATTCCTAACTATAACGTGTGTGAAACCTATGGTTTTTTCACTGAATATATATATATATATATATATATATATATATATATATATATATATATATATATCGCCAAACACTCTTCCACTCCGCGCTTTTCCCTTCAGCCACGGCAAAAAGAGCACGGACCACAGTTCTTCAAATACCGATTAGTTTATTGTCCTTTCGGTTTACATCAACAACACGGCAGCCATTACGCGTTTCATCCCTGCATGGGGACTTGATCACATGACCAATATATATTATATATATTATCTACTGGCGGTCGCCAGTAGATGGTTATAGTTAGGACCGAGTTCCCATAGGAAATCTGAAAATTCTATTTTGAATAACTTTGGCGCCGGTTGACTTATCTTCGTGAAATTTTCAAAACTAATGGGGCGCTCCGCTCAGCTCCTACCCTGAAAGTCTCGGGGTGATTCGTCAAGCGGGGGCTGAGAAAAAAGGGGGTCCCAAAACGCGTTTTTCCCATGCATTTTCCCACAGGACATTTAGTCGAAGGTACAGCCCGAACGGCTAAACAGAATTACTTGAAATTTGGCAAAGAGGTAGTCCTCAGGTCAGGCATGTGCCTTTTGCATATATGGTGTCAATCTGTTCAGTAGTTCCTGAGAAAATTGCAGTTAAAAGTACATAAATATCTATATGCGCGCACCGTGCGCGCACCGTGCGCGCACCAAATGTCCGCGAGCGTAATTCTGATTGGTGGTTGGATGTCAGTCAACATTCGAATCGGTCGAAATCAGGAAGTGTCGGATGCCATTTTGTGTGTGACAGTGAAAAAGAAAGGTGGAAAACGTGAAAAGGGGGCACAGTAGAGAGTTCCTGACCCCCTAGCCTTTGTCAGGGGGTCCCTGAAGGACCCCGAAGGGTGAAAAAAACATTTTTTTTTTTTTTAAAAAATCGCGGGGTGCGCGCACGGTGCGCGCACCCCCCAGCCGCCATTTTGAGTTTTAGAGGCAGAAGAGAGCTAAAAACACAAGTGGAGAACGTGAAAAGGGGGCAGGGTAGAGAGTCCCTGACCCCCTAGGCCTTCTCAGGGGTGACCATGAAAGACCCCTAAGGTCCCAAAAAAAAAAAAAAAATTATAAATATTGCGTGGTGCGCGCACGGTGGCAAAAAATTCATAACAAAAATAGAATCAAAAATCAAGTTTAAGTGTTTAGATGTTGGTTGGCTCTAAAAAGAGCAGTTGTGTTCATTGAGTGTTTTTTTGTACCTACAAGTAAGTACCGATGCAGAGTCTAAAGTTCAAGAGGAAGACTCTGTTCCCTTCATCTGTGAAATGAACACCGTCTCCTCTATAAATGCCTTGCATGTTGTAACGCAAGTTGTTGTGATATATAGAACCCATACCATAGTCTCTGAGGAAAGCAGAAACAGACTTATTGACGTGCTTTTTTGCTTTCTCAAACTGCGGACATTATTGGTTGGACCAGTTCCACTTTTGCCTTTGGCATATATTAGAATATACAAAGGTAGTTTGTGGAAAAAGTGACATCAATTGCACAAAGGTGTCCTTAACAAGCATTTCCAGACCTACCCCAGTTAAAGTGCCTAGGTCATTTCCACCACAGTGCACAATTATAAGGTCAGGCTGTGGGAGATGTAGAAAGGATTTCACCAAAGGCATTAATTGGTGCCACTTTAACCCTCTCTGACCAATCCATTTAATGTCTACATTTGGCAAAGCAAGGTCTTTCACAATACCTCTTTTTTCTGCATACTTTTCACTCCAGTAGACATGACCTACAATTCACACTGTGAACATCTTTGAAGGAGATCTGGATGCACTCAGAAGGTGTCTTTCAGTAGAATGGCAATATGAAAAGAAAGATAGTTGTAAAATGGAGGCTTACATACTTTTTTTTTAATAAAAAGAACTCATTGGCTGTTTCAGACCATTCAACACTAAAAACTAGGCTGTATGTTTAAATTTTTAAAAGCATGTTTTGTATTGGTTCAGAAAAATGTGTTCCCACAGAAGATTACTTTGGGTATGCTGTTAGGTTTGAAAAGTCAAGCACTCTTGCTCTTTGGATTAGAAACATTGTGTGCTGAACTTCTGACCTCTCTGCTCACACCAGTGTTCCATGATCTGTTGCTATGGTAGCAGGAAGAAGTCATGTTGGGGGTAGGAATCATTTGGAAAGGGTTGAAATTTGCAACCAATAGAAATGTGTGTTTCCATTTAAAAAAATGTGGGAAGCAATGTGATTTGAAGTTAACATGTATATGTGTGAAAAACACCTAGACATGTGGTCCTGGAGTGTTGTCGTCTGGCATTGACTGAGAATTTCTTCCAATTCAATGATTCCCTGTACAAACAAACCCACGGTACCAGCATGGGAAGCACATTTGCGCCGAGTGTGGCAGGGTTATATGTGCACCATTTGGAGAAGCAGAACATTCTCCACCAACACAACCCACACATCAAACACATCAAACTATGGAAAAGGTACATAGACGATGTGCTGTTGATCTGGGAAGGGAATGAACAAGAAGCTGAAAATTTCCTAATCTGGCTTAACCAACAAGACCCCTTCCTGAAATTCACTTTTACAATGAGCAGATCCAGTATGGTCTTCCTAGACCTTAACATATCAGCACAAGACGGATATCTCATCAGTATCACACATTTTAAACCAACAGCAAGGAA
This sequence comes from Triturus cristatus, assembly GCF_964204655.1. Classification (NCBI taxonomy): domain Eukaryota; kingdom Metazoa; phylum Chordata; class Amphibia; order Caudata; family Salamandridae; genus Triturus; species Triturus cristatus. The sequence continues at coordinate 850,701,027 of NC_140581.1, forward strand.
TTGCCTACTTGTATACGACAGTTTCCATCCACGTAGCCTAAAAGACAACCTTCCGTTTGGCCAATTTTTGCGCCTCAGACGGAATTGTACGACGAGACAAGACTATAACATCCAAGCCAAAGAACTATCAGAAAAACTGATACAACGTCAATACCCGCAACATCTTGTGTCCAGATCCAGAAAAAGAGCCTTAAACAACAACAGGGAGGCACTTTTGGAAACTAAAACTGTGACCACACAAAATGAGCCACGAAAACAAATTTGTATTACTACATACAATATTGCATCTAACTTGGTTAGTAAAATAATCAAAAAACACTGGCGCATCCTGAACAGTGGAGGTTTAGACCTACAGAAACTTATGTTCAGTCATCGCAAAGCCAAAAATTTGAGGGACTATCTTGTCCATACACGTCCTACCTCGACGAGAACTGTAGGCCCCCAACGTGTGCTCCATCCCCTACCCGAGGGCCATTTCCCGTGTGGTAACTGTAGTGTATGTCACCTCACAAAAGCGACCAAGACAGTGACATGCAATAATGGAATGACTTGGAACCTTCGGTCTTTCACTAACTGCAACACAACAGGGGTGGTTTACTTGATCACCTGCGTTTGCAATTTCCACTATGTAGGAATGACCACGAGGAAAGTAAACACCCCAATGATTGAACACCGGAGTAATTTCAGGTGTAAACGTGACAACACCAAGATGACAACCCATTTTCTGGAAAAACGACACACACCAAATGACTTCAACTGGGTCATTTTGGAGCATGTTAACAATCACCCTAACATGGAAAAACATCTACACGAGAAAGAACAACGCTGGGTGTTTAAGCTACGCTCAGACAACAAGGGTCTAAATGATGATATACCCTGGAGCCAGTTTGCTTGACTATCCCTACCCTCTGGTGTTTTTGCCTAACCAGCCATACACATCTACCCTATCGGGCCCTGTGAAACCATGCCTATTGATTTTCTTCCACTATAGATTCGCCTAGTGATTTGCAATAAACCTCAATACTATTATTGCCTGTCTAACCAATCACCGACGTGTAACTGTCGGCAATCTGAATAAAGTTTTGTAATTTCTTTATACACAAAAAATATTGTAAGGACATTGCCCCGATTTGAATGGAACCTCAATAGTATTATTGCCTATCTAACTAATCACCGACTTGTATCTGTCGGCATTCTGATTAAAGTTTTGTCTTTTCTTTATACAAAAAACATTGCAAGGACATCGCCCCGTTAACGAATATCTCGCCCCCATCACTACTTCTCTGTCTTGGGGCCTTTGGAGACTAGAGCAATTGCATATTACCAACACTAGTCTCAACTGATTTATCACTATTTAATTTTAATTTTAATACAATCACTAATATATTCTTTACTTCATCTACTCTATTTTCCATCCCTATCCAAGATGGCGGCTCCACTTGCGTACCGGCACCGGAGCCTTTCTCACTTTCCTTGGCAGGCTCGCCTGTTCATAAAACTGCTTTGCAGCGAGGACACGCCAGAATGCGGTCCGAGAGGTTTGGCTTCCATTAGGTATTACTGAATGCGGGGTTCGACGTACAAGTAAGTGCTTCCAGAGGAGTTAGATCTCCACACCTGTACGCTACGAGGTGACCTTTCCTTCATCTCCCTTCCACCCCGTAGGGCGATCCTCCATGACGGAGCACGCCATTACCCTAACGATCTCAATTACTATCCTCCTTTAGATGTACGAGATCGCCGCATCCCCTCCGTTGACCATGAAGCACAGTGCTGCTTGTTACTAAGTATGTTACGTGTTTTTATTGTACGTTTGTGTGTGTGTTAAGTCAGATCTGTTAATGTTACGAATTTTAGCACACTCTTTTTCAGCACTTCGCCGTCATGGAGTAAATAATTACATCTCTTCTTCACATAGCGGCACATCAGAAAGAAAAGTGTGCGAACACTTGGGTGTAGTATGCTCACAATTAATAGTGACGACAGTACGTATTATCGTATATTTTTTCCTAATTAACTTTTGTTTTATATCCTACAGACCATTGTGCTGACGTACATTACGTATGTATTTTAAACGCATGCCTTACAATTACGGCATCACACTTATTGCACCTGATTCAGGTTAACTAGGAGTGGCAAGTTTCTCGACACTGGGCTGGTCCCAGTGTAGTCCTGACGAAGAGCTGGGGAAGCTCGAAACTAGTTGACCAGATCATATGCTAGGCACACCTTTCCATTATAGTTAGGTTTCCTTGGCATATTACCCCGTTTTAAATTCTTCAGCTTAGAGCACCAATAAAGTTTATTCTTAGCCCACTAGCTGATTATTTTAATTATCCCACTCTACCACCTCTTCACTTACACTACACATAGTCCACAAAAATGTTTAAAGTGCTCCTACGTAACATCGCAAGTCGTAGCACGCCTCAGTCCGTAGAGGACTGGGAGGACCCCTATGATGAAGCATGTCACCGTGGGGAAACCCTGGTGAGTGAGGGGACTAAAGAAAGAGATAATCCTTCTCTTGCTTTCCAATCGGTGTTTTTCAGGATCAAATTGTTTCTGACACCACTTGTTTTTCCTGGTTAGGTTCTTGTTTACTTGACTTGTTCAGGTAGTTGTTTTTTTGAAAAAAGAGAGGGACATTTTGCCATTTAGTGGTTCTGGTGAGAGGAGTACAGCTCAGAGATTCTGGCTCGGATAATCTGCTGTGTGAGTGGCACATTTCTTTCTCAACTAACTACTTTTAAAGGTGAGTTATGAATTTGAGAAGGGATGTATGTGGTGTATTTTGATATAAATAATAGAAATGTGTTTCTTCTTTTAAAGTTGTGTTTTACATTTTATGTTTTGGAAGATATTTAACTGCCTTGAACTTGTAAGATATTATGGAGTATGTCTTCACCATAAGTTAAGGTGTACTGGTATCCCCCAGGAACACTGTTTTGTGCCTAGAATCACATCATGAGTCTGTGTGCACGCAGGAATTGTTGTCGGAGATTTAATTTGTGTTGTTCTTGTTCTGTAAGACTTGCACTCGTGTGAAAGGGGCAGCTTGTTTTCTTGAACTGTGATGGTTAGCATTCAGCAGAAATCACTATCTCACAGATGAGAGGCAAATGCTAACACATTTGAAAATAACAGGGTAGATTGTCCTTCCACTCCTGCAATGGGTGAGGTAGTTCCTACATGTTCAAAACTCCAATTAACCCTTACCACAGGTGATCTTACATACATCTCTGCAGTCTTCATGCAGTTGTGCAAGCGTCCGTGCAGATCTCTCTTGCACCTGACAATACACAGTCTCCAGAAACACACTCTTAGTACACAGCCAGCTGCTTCTCCTGCACTCCCATGCATACTATTCAGCACGGTGTGGTATTTCAGATAGCAGTGTGTAACGCTAACACATTCAACATCACCAAGGCTCATTTTCTTTGTTCTAGTCTAATCACTCACCCAGGTTCCACATGCTCATGGTCTCAAGTAGCTGTTAGGACATGTGCTCTTTTCTGCCTCTCTAAACTATAAGGAAAATGTGTCAGGCTGTTACAGTAATTATCACTTGCTCTACCACAGTAGTAAATGTGCTTTGAAATTGCCAATCAAATATCGTTTTCTGCCTAGAATCACACCATGAGTCTGTGTGCACACAGGAATTGTTGTCAGAGATTTAATTCGTGTTGCTCTTGTTCTGTAAGACTTGCACTCGTAGGAAAGGGGCAGCTTGTTTTCTTGAACTGTGATGGTTAGCATTCAGCACAAATCACTATCTCACAGATGAGAGGCAAATGGTAACACATTTGAAAACAACAGGGTAGATTTTCCTTCCACTCCTGCAATGGGTGAGGTAGTTCCTACATGTTCAAAACTCCAATTAACCCTTACCACAGGTGATCTTACATATATCTCTGCAGTCTTCATGCAGTTGTGTAAGCATCCATGCAGATCTCTCTTGCACCTGACAATACACAGTCTCCAGAAACACACTCTTAGCACACAGGCAGCTGCTTTTCCTGTATTCCCATGCTTACTATTCAGCACTGTGTGGTATTTCAGATAGCAGTGTGTAACGCTAACACATTCAACATCACCAAGGCTCATTTCCTTTGCTCTAGTCTAATCACTCACCCAGGTTCCACATGCTCATGGTCTCAAGTAGCTGTTAGGACATGTGCTTTTTTCTGCCTCTCTAAACTATAAGGAAAATGTGTCAGGCTGTTACAGTAATTACCACTTGCTCTACCACAGTAGTAAATGTGCTTTGAAATTGCCAATCAAATATCGTTTTCTGTCTAGAATCACACCACGAGTCTGTGTGCACACAGGAATTGTTGTCAGAGATTTAATTCGTGTTGCTCTTGTTCTGTAAGACTTGCACTCGTAGGAAAGGGGCAGCTTGTTTTCTTGAACTGTGATGGTTAGCCTTCAGCAGAAATCACTATCTCACAGATAAGAGGCAAATGCTAACACATTTGAAAACAACAGGGTAGATTTTCCTTCCACTCCTGCAATGGGTGAGGTAGTTCCTACATGTTCCAAACTCCAATTAACCGTTACCACAGGTGATCTTACATACATCTCTGCAGTCTTCATGCAGTTGTGCAAGCGTCCATGCAGATCTCTCTTGCACCTGACAATACACAGTCTCCAGAAACACACTCTTAGCACACAGGCAGCTGTTTCTCCTGCACTCCCATGCTTACTATTTAGCACTATGTGGTATTTGAGATAGCAGTGTGTAACGCTAACACATTCAACATCACCAAGGCTCATTTCCTTTGCTCTAGTCTAATCACTCACCCAGGTTCCACATGCTCATGGTCTTAAGTAGCTGTTAGGACATGTGCTCTTTTCTGCCTCTCTAAACTATAAGGAAAATGTGTCAGGCTGTTACAGTAATTATCACTTGCTCTACCACAGTAGTAAATGTGCTTTGAAATTGCCAATCAAATATCGTTTTCTGCCTAGAATCACACCATGAGTCTGTGTGCACACAGGAATTGTTGTCAGAGATTTAATTTGTGTTGCTCTTGTTCTGTAAGACTTGCACTCGTAGGAAAGGGGCAGCTTGTTTTCTTGAACTGTGATGGTTAGCATACAGCACACATCACCATCTCACAGATGAGAGGCAAATGCTAACACATTTGAAAACAGCATGGTAGATTTTCCTTCCACTCCTGCAATTGGTGAGGTAGTTCCTACATGTTCATAAGCCCAATTAACCCTTACCACAGGTGATCTTACATACATCTCTGCAGTCTGCATGCAGTTGTGCAAGCGTCCATGCAGATCTCTCTTGCACCTGACAATACACAGTCTCCAGAAACACACTCTTAGCACACAGGCAGCTGCTTTTCCTGTATTCCCATGCTTACTATTCAGCACTGTGTGGTATTTCAGATAGCAGTGTGTAACGCTAACACATTCAACATCACCAAGGCTCATTTCCTTTGCTCTAGTCTAAGCACTCACCCAGGTTCCACATGCTCATGGTCTCAAGTAGCTGTTAGGACATGTGCTCTTTTCTGCCTCTCTAAACTATAAGGAAAATGTGTCAGGCTGTTACAGTAATTATCACTTGCTCTACCACAGTAGTAAATGTGCTTTGAAATTGCCAATCAAATATCGTTTTCTGCCTAGAATCACACCATGAGTCTGTGTGCACACAGGAATTGTTGTCAGAGATTTAATTTGTGTTGCTCTTGTTCTGTAAGACTTGCACTCGTAGGAAAGGGGCAGCTTGTTTTCTTGAACTGTGATGGTTAGCATTCAGCACAAATCACTATCTCACAGATGAGAGGCAAATGGTAACACATTTGAAAACAACAGGGTAGATTTTCCTTCCACTCCTGCAATGGGTGAGGTAGTTCCTACATGTTCAAAACTCCAATTAACCCTTACCACAGGTGATCTTACATATATCTCTGCAGTCTTCATGCAGTTGTGTAAGCATCCATGCAGATCTCTCTTGCACCTGACAATACACAGTCTCCAGAAACACACTCTTAGCACACAGGCAGCTGCTTTTCCTGTATTCCCATGCTTACTATTCAGCACTGTGTGGTATTTCAGATAGCAGTGTGTAACGCTAACACATTCAACATCACCAAGGCTCATTTCCTTTGCTCTAGTCTAATCACTCACCCAGGTTCAACATGCTCATGGTCTCAAGTAGCTGTTAGGACATGTGCTTTTTTCTGCCTCTCTAAACTATAAGGAAAATGTGTCAGGCTGTTACAGTAATTACTACTTGCTCTACCACAGTAGTAAATGTGCTTTGGAATTGCCAATCAAATATCGTTTTCTGCCTAGAATCACACCACGAGTCTGTGTGCACACAGGAATTGTTGTCAGAGATTTAATTCGTGTTGCTCTTGTTCTGTAAGACTTGCACTCGTAGGAAAGGGGCAGCTTGTTTTCTTGAACTGTGATGGTTAGCCTTCAGCAGAAATCACTATCTCACAGATAAGAGGCAAATGCTAACACATTTGAAAACAACAGGGTAGATTTTCCTTCCACTCCTGCAATGGGTGAGGTAGTTCCTACATGTTCAAAACTCCAATTAACCGTTACCACAGGTGATCTTACATACATCTCTGCAGTCTTCATGCAGTTGTGCAAGCGTCCATGCAGATCTCTCTTGCACCTGACAATACACAGTCTCCAGAAACACACTCTTAGCACACAGGCAGCTGTTTCTCCTGCACTCCCATGCTTACTATTCAGCACTATGTGGTATTTCAGATAGCAGTGTGTAACGCTAACACATTCAACATCACCAAGGCTCATTTCCTTTGCTCTAGTCTAATCACTCACCCAGGTTCCACATGCTCATGGTCTTAAGTAGCTGTTAGGACATGTGCTCTTTTCTGCCTCTCTAAACTATAAGGAAAATGTGTCAGGCTGTTACAGTAATTATCACTTGCTCTACCACAGTAGTAAATGTGCTTTGAAATTGCCAATCAAATATCGTTTTCTGCCTAGAATCACACCATAAGTCTGTGTGCACACAGGAATTGTTGTCAGAGATTTAATTTGTGTTGCTCTTGTTCTGTAAGACTTGCACTCGTAGGAAAGGGGCAGCTTGTTTTCTTGAACTGTGATGGTTAGCATACAGCACACATCACCATCTCACAGATGAGAGGCAAATGCTAACACATTTGAAAACAGCATGGTAGATTTTCCTTCCACTCCTGCAATTGGTGAGGTAGTTCCTACATGTTCATAAGCCCAATTAACTCTTACCACAGGTGATCTTACATACATCTCTGCAGTCTGCATGCAGTTGTGCAAGCGTCCATGCAGATCTCTCTTGCACCTGACAATACACAGTCTCCAGAAACACACTCTTAGCACACAGGCAGCTGCTTTTCCTGTATTCCCATGCTTACTATTCAGCACTGTGTGGTATTTCAGATAGCAGTGTGTAACGCTAACACATTCAACATCACCAAGGCTCATTTCCTTTGCTCTAGTCTAAGCACTCACCCAGGTTCCACATGCTCATGGTCTCAAGTAGCTGTTAGGACATGTGCTCTTTTCTGCCTCTCTAAACTATAAGGAAAATGTGTCAGGCTGATACAGTAATTATCACTTGCTCTACCACAGTAGTAAATGTGCTTTGAAATTGCCAATCAAATATCGTTTTCTGCCTAGAATCACACCATGAGTCTGTGTGCACACAGGAATTGTTGTCAGAGATTTAATTCGTGTTGCTCTTGTTCTGTAAGACTTCCACTCGTAGGAAAGGGGCAGCTCATATGATAGGATTTGAAAATCTCAAAAATAATATAGTAATATATTTAAATTACATAAAGGTATTTTTTTTTAGTTTCCTTTAGGTATTGCTGAACAACACTGAAATAAATTAAACATGCCTATAAAATCAAGAAAGAGAAAAGAACAGCAAAAACATCTATATTTGAAGACAACTGGACAACAGAAATTAGTTGAAGAACCTCATGTTGGAAAAAAGAAAAAGTCTAAGGATTTTCTAAAAAATATCCTCAAACATAGAAAAAATGTACAAAGTATATGCACTGCAAATAGTGTTTCAAGAAGAAAACAACAAGACAATAGAAAGAAAATACTAAATGCTAATGTACAATCAGAAGCAAGAAAGAATGACTTAAAAAGAAAAACAGAATTTCAAAACATTCGTAAAAAAATGTTTCAGAGAAGAGTGGTGTTCAATTTGCTAAAGGATGTGAAAAAACTATAGGAAGAAAGCAATATTTTATAAGAAAAAGAAACATATTGAATCAATTGTTGTAAAGGCTTTGGAATTAAAAAGAAAACTATTCATTTTAATTTTTAACAGGATCCGTACATTAGATAAAATAGTCAATGTAATGAAGTCAAAAAGGAAAACGAAAAGAGTAGTGAAAAAAAATAACTTTTGTAATGTGTTCTTAGGAGAATGGAAGCATAGTTCAAGTACTGAACCATTTTTTAATGAAGAGAGTTATCTTCAAAGTAATAGTTTGCTGCATGCAGTTGACACCAGTGGTCGAAGTTATTAAGTTAAAGATGGTTGTGTAATGGAAAAGGAGTAAATGGTTCCAAGAAATGAGGAAGAAGTGTTAGCTGATGATGTTATGGGGAAACGTCCTAAAGCCCCAGTGTACACTTGGAATTGTAGTAGTATTTGTACTGTACGACAAGAATCTATTGATAAATTATGTGACTTTCTAAGGGAATATAGTAAAAAAAAGTGTTAAACAGAAGATTAAGGTGCTTCAAAGACTAGATCCATGCAGAGGGAGAAAGAATACTGGTTTGCAAGGACATTCTCTGGCTTGTCTTTCTAGGAAAGTTTGTCAAAGTGTTTTTCACCATTTTAGGAGGCTGGCAGTACATCATACTGAAATGAGAAAGTTTGTGAGAAGATTGTATTTTGCTAAAAGTCCAACACTAAAGTTAAATGAGTTAAATAGTGCTCTGTTGCGTGGATCTGTATCAGGTGTAGAGAAGGTTACTGATGATATTCAGTTTTGTTACTTTGGTCCAGAACAAGAAAGTGCAGGAAATGACACAGTTATTGAAGAAAATGTGGAAGAGAATGTAGAACCCACTGTTAGTAAAAATTTTGAAGATCAAATGACAAAATTTACTATCATCTCTAATGAAAGACCAAATATTACTTGTATTTGTTGCCGGAGAAGCCATTATAAAACTCAAACAAGGAATGTTGATCTCTATAAAAAAAAGTGAAAAAGAAAATAATTATGAGTGGAAGGATTTTGCTTCATATTTGTTTCTGGAAAATTGTTTTGATTTGGGTGAAGATCAGCGTATTTGTAAATACTGTTATAACAAGTTAGAAGAAAATAAAATGGCAGCTAGAGCTGTACATAATAATTTAGAATTGGTTGATATTCCTGCAGAACTTAGTGATTTAAATACGTATGAGTCTATACTCATTCAATGGGTCCATCCGTTTCAGACTATAGTTCGTATGGAGCCCAAAACAGGTAAATTACCTCCTTCAGATTTACAAAGAGGTTTAAAAGGAAGAGTTGTCTATTTGAAAAAAAATATTGAAACAATTGATGCAGATAGTTTGGAAACTGAACCATTAGGTATTCTGGTTAATGGTGTACCTACAAAGAATAAGAAAATTTGGCAGGAGCTAGTAGATGTACGAAAAGTACAAAGAGCAAATTTATATTTGAAAAGAAATAATATGTACTATGAATCAATTTATATGGATGAAGATGAAGAAGTTTTACTAGCAGACACAGGAATACCAACTGGGCAAATTGAGAAAGTGGATAAGTCAAAAGAAGAAGAAATTTATGAACATTTCAGCATACATCCTCTTCATTCTAAAGAAGTTATGGGAAACACTATTGATCTGTTTCAGATGAAAAAAGCAAAAGGAACTCCAGTGAGTGTATGGGAGGAGAGCTTGGAAGCTTGTTGTTTTCCCCAGCTGTTTCCTACAGGAAAAGGTGGACGATATGATGAACGTCCAGTACAGATTCCTGCTTCTGAGTATCGGACTACAAGATTATATGCAGAAGATCAAAGATTTCGTCAAAGTATTCCTTATTTGTTCCATCTTTTATTTGAAAGTTACTTGTCTGCACTATCTTATGCAGTAAATCACATTTTAAAAACTGGAGTACATCTACATAATGTGTCTGTTAAGGATTTTATGAACAAAGTGCAACAGCGAGATGATCATTTGGAATCTCAATTGATTAATCTGATGGCTTGTCAGCGTGGAACTAATGAATATTGGTACCGACGCCATGGAGAATTGAAATGTATGTTACGGAATTTAGGAACTCCTACATGGTTCCTTACCCTAAGCTGTGCTGAGTACGCTTGGGATGATTTACTGGATTTTCTTCGAGAGGCAAATTCAAATATTGAAAACATCCAATACAAGACAGCAGGAGAATTGTGCTCATTGGATCCGGTTAATGTTTGCAGATATTTCAATCATAGATTTGAGGCTATGATGTCCTTCGTCTGCAATAAAAAAAATCCACCTCTTGGAGAAGTTGTGGATTTCTTTTGGAGAAAAGAGTACCAAGCAAGAGGTGCTCCTCATATTCATATGCTGTTGTGGATCAAGGATGCCCCAAAATTTGGAACAGATTCTGATGATGCAGTTTTATCTTTCATTGAAGAATATGCAACATGTGCTATACCTAAAAGCACAGAAGAAAAAAACTTAAAAGAGCAAGTTTTATGTTTCCAAAGTCATCGGTGTGGAAAATACTGTCGACGAAAGTACAAGAGTAAAGATAAATTCTACACAAAATGTGATTTGGATTTCCACGACCTGTTCTTTCAAAAGGAAGAGTAAACAGTTTTATGTCAGCTGTGCGACATACCATTACAAGAAAATCTCTGAAAAATACCTACAACCTAAGAAGAAAAGAAGAGTCACAATATATAAATGACTACAACCCAGTCATTTTATCCATGTGGAATGCTAACATGGATATTCAGTATGTAGCTGACAATTCTATTGCTGTTGCTCGGTATGTCACATCTTACATCACTAAATCTGAGAAAACGGTATTGAAAGAAATGTGGGAAGAGATTTCTCACGAGAAGACTGTCAGTAAAAAGCTATACAGTTTCAGTTTAAAGATGTTATCGCATCGAGAAATTGGGTCATATGAATGCTCAGATAGGTTATCATCTGCAAGTCTGCACTCCAAATCCAGAAGAATAATTTGGGTAAGTTTAGGCCTTGCAGGAATGCAAAATCGGGTACTGAAATCTATTCGAGAAATTGAATATTTAGCAGAGAACGAATCAGAAAGTACAGACATTTTGAAAACAAATATGTTGGACACATATTACCCAAACAAAAGTCATCCTCTTGAGAACATGTGTCTCTATGAAGTGCTGCAGAACTACATTTTTACACGGAATGCCACAGAAGACATCAACAATGGAAAATATAAAGTCATTGGTGAGGAAGGATGTTTGGTGAAACAAACAAAAGGAAGTTTGATTAATCACAGGAAGCTGAGTTGCGACACTACTGATAAAAAGGAATTTTACTACTTAGCACTTTTACAGCTGTTTAAACCATGGCGTTCAGAGGATGAATTTCTTGGAGATTTTCAGAGCTATGAAGATTCCTTTAATGCATGTAAAGATAGCATAGAATGCAGTACTTTCACAAATTATGTACAAATGTTAAAAGAAGAAATTGAACAAGAAGCTACAATTGCAGCTGAAGTAGCTAGAGACAGTTCTCAAGACAGTCAAAGTTCTGGTACGCTCAGTCAAGATCCCCTAGGACAACCAATCATAGAAAATGAAGCTGCAATAGCCATGACTGAAGTGGAAACAGCTATGAATCAAGCTCAGGAAGATTTAATAGACTTACCAAATTTGGAACAACAACTGAATGATGAACAACAACAAATTTATGAAGAAGTCACAAAACAAATTGATCATGGATTACTACATGAAAATAAAGAGTGCTCATGCACATCATTTGAACCAATCAGAATGTATGTGAGTGGACAAGCTGGAACTGGAAAAAGTTTCTTAATTAAAGTAATTAGAAGCTATCTACAGAAAAAAACTGATTCAACTTTGTCTTGTGTTGTTACGGCTCCAACTGGGTTAGCAGCATATAACATAGAAGGAATTACCTTACATCGTTTGCTAATGTTCCCAGTAGAGCATGAGAACAAAATAGAATACCACAAGCTAACAGGAGAAGCATGTTTTGAAGTTCCAAGAGTGTTGAAGAAAATGAAAGTTCTCATTATTGATGAGGTAAGCATGGTATCAAACTTAATGCTTGCCTTTATGCATTTAAGAATGCAGCAAATTCTAAAGACAGACTTTGACGTGTTATTTGGGGGAAAACATGTTATAGTTTTTGGGGATCTACTGCAGCTCACTCCAGTTAAAGGACAACCAGTATTTAATACTCTTGCACATGAAGACACGAAAAAGTCATTAGGAAGTATAGATAATGTGAATATTTGGTCATACTTTGAGTACAAAGAACTCATTACCAATATGCGGCAAGCAAATGATGATGATTATGCAAGTATTCTCAAAGATATCAGAATTGGACTACTCACAGAACATGGCAGAAAAGCTTTACAGAGTCGATTGCTATGTAATTTGTTTCCAACAGAACAAATAGTTCCAGAGAAAATATACAAGAAAATTGCAGAAAAAAATACTGTAATCTGCTTAATGCCAACACTACATGAATGCTCTATATTCAATGAAGAACTTTTGAAATTGGAAAATTGTTTTGATTTGGGTGAAGATCAGCGTATTTGTAAATACTGTTATAACAAGTTAGAAGAAAATAAAATGGCAGCTAGAGCTGTACATAATAATTTAGAATTGGTTGATATTCCTGCAGAACTTAGTGATTTAAATACGTATGAGTCTATACTCATTCAATGGGTCCATCCGTTTCAGACTATAGTTCGTATGGAGCCCAAAACAGGTAAATTACCTCCTTCAGATTTACAAAGAGGTTTAAAAGGAAGAGTTGTCTATTTGAAAAAAAATATTGAAACAATTGATGCAGATAGTTTGGAAACTGAACCATTAGGTATTCTGGTTAATGGTGTACCTACAAAGAATAAGAAAATTTGGCAGGAGCTAGTAGATGTACGGAAAGTACAAAGAGCAAATTTATATTTGAAAAGAAATAATATGTACTATGAATCAATTTATATGGATGAAGATGAAGAAGTTTTACTAGCAGACACAGGAATACCAACTGGGCAAATTGAGAAAGTGGATAAGTCAAAAGAAGAAGAAATTTATGAACATTTCAGCATACATCCTCTTCATTCTAAAGAAGTTATGGGAAACACTATTGATCTGTTTCAGATGAAAAAAGCAAAAGGAACTCCAGTGAGTGTATGGGAGGAGAGCTTGGAAGCTTGTTGTTTTCCCCAGCTGTTTCCTACAGGAAAAGGTGGACGATATGATGAACGTCCAGTACAGATTCCTGCTTCTGAGTATCGGACTACAAGATTATATGCAGAAGATCAAAGATTTCGTCAAAGTATTCCTTATTTGTTCCATCTTTTATTTGAAAGTTACTTGTCTGCACTATCTTATGCAGTAAATCACATTTTAAAAACTGGAGTACATCTACATAATGTGTCTGTTAAGGATTTTATGAACAAAGTGCAACAGCGAGATGATCATTTGGAATCTCAATTGATTAATCTGATGGCTTGTCAGCGTGGAACTAATGAATATTGGTACCGACGCCATGGAGAATTGAAATGTATGTTACGGAATTTAGGAACTCCTACATGGTTCCTTACCCTAAGCTGTGCTGAGTACGCTTGGGATGATTTACTGGATTTTCTTCGAGAGGCAAATTCAAATATTGAAAACATCCAATACAAGACAGCAGGAGAATTGTGCTCATTGGATCCGGTTAATGTTTGCAGATATTTCAATCATAGATTTGAGGCTATGATGTCCTTCGTCTGCAATAAAAAAAATCCACCTCTTGGAGAAGTTGTGGATTTCTTTTGGAGAAAAGAGTACCAAGCAAGAGGTGCTCCTCATATTCATATGCTGTTGTGGATCAAGGATGCCCCAAAATTTGGAACAGATTCTGATGATGCAGTTTTATCTTTCATTGAAGAATATGCAACATGTGCTATACCTAAAAGCACAGAAGAAAAAAACTTAAAAGAGCAAGTTTTATGTTTCCAAAGTCATCGGTGTGGAAAATACTGTCGACGAAAGTACAAGAGTAAAGATAAATTCTACACAAAATGTGATTTGGATTTCCACGACCTGTTCTTTCAAAAGGAAGAGTAAACAGTTTTATGTCAGCTGTGCGACATACCATTACAAGAAAATCTCTGAAAAATACCTACAACCTAAGAAGAAAAGAAGAGTCACAATATATAAATGACTACAACCCAGTCATTTTATCCATGTGGAATGCTAACATGGATATTCAGTATGTAGCTGACAATTCTATTGCTGTTGCTCGGTATGTCACATCTTACATCACTAAATCTGAGAAAACGGTATTGAAAGAAATGTGGGAAGAGATTTCTCACGAGAAGACTGTCAGTAAAAAGCTATACAGTTTCAGTTTAAAGATGTTATCGCATCGAGAAATTGGGTCATATGAATGCTCAGATAGGTTATCATCTGCAAGTCTGCACTCCAAATCCAGAAGAATAATTTGGGTAAGTTTAGGCCTTGCAGGAATGCAAAATCGGGTACTGAAATCTATTCGAGAAATTGAATATTTAGCAGAGAACGAATCAGAAAGTACAGACATTTTGAAAACAAATATGTTGGACACATATTACCCAAACAAAAGTCATCCTCTTGAGAACATGTGTCTCTATGAAGTGCTGCAGAACTACATTTTTACACGGAATGCCACAGAAGACATCAACAATGGAAAATATAAAGTCATTGGTGAGGAAGGATGTTTGGTGAAACAAACAAAAGGAAGTTTGATTAATCACAGGAAGCTGAGTTGCGACACTACTGATAAAAAGGAATTTTACTACTTAGCACTTTTACAGCTGTTTAAACCATGGCGTTCAGAGGATGAATTTCTTGGAGATTTTCAGAGCTATGAAGATTCCTTTAATGCATGTAAAGATAGCATAGAATGCAGTACTTTCACAAATTATGTACAAATGTTAAAAGAAGAAATTGAACAAGAAGCTACAATTGCAGCTGAAGTAGCTAGAGACAGTTCTCAAGACAGTCAAAGTCCTGGTACGCTCAGTCAAGATCCCCTAGGACAACCAATCATAGAAAATGAAGCTGCAATAGCCATGACTGAAGTGGAAACAGCTATGAATCAAGCTCAGGAAGATTTAATAGACTTACCAAATTTGGAACAACAACTGAATGATGAACAACAACAAATTTATGAAGAAGTCACAAAACAAATTGATCATGGATTACTACATGAAAATAAAGAGTGCTCATGCACATCATTTGAACCAATCAGAATGTATGTGAGTGGACAAGCTGGAACTGGAAAAAGTTTCTTAATTAAAGTAATTAGAAGCTATCTACAGAAAAAAACTGATTCAACTTTGTCTTGTGTTGTTACGGCTCCAACTGGGTTAGCAGCATATAACATAGAAGGAATTACCTTACATCGTTTGCTAATGTTCCCAGTAGAGCATGAGAACAAAATAGAATACCACAAGCTAACAGGAGAAGCATGTTTTGAAGTTCCAAGAGTGTTGAAGAAAATGAAAGTTCTCATTATTGATGAGGTAAGCATGGTATCAAACTTAATGCTTGCCTTTATGCATTTAAGAATGCAGCAAATTCTAAAGACAGACTTTGACGTGTTATTTGGGGGAAAACATGTTATAGTTTTTGGGGATCTACTGCAGCTCACTCCAGTTAAAGGACAACCAGTATTTAATACTCTTGCACATGAAGACACGAAAAAGTCATTAGGAAGTATAGATAATGTGAATATTTGGTCATACTTTGAGTACAAAGAACTCATTACCAATATGCGGCAAGCAAATGATGATGATTATGCAAGTATTCTCAAAGATATCAGAATTGGACTACTCACAGAACATGGCAGAAAAGCTTTACAGAGTCGATTGCTATGTAATTTGTTTCCAACAGAACAAATAGTTCCAGAGAAAATATACAAGAAAATTGCAGAAAAAAATACTGTAATCTGCTTAATGCCAACACTACATGAATGCTCTATATTCAATGAAGAACTTTTGAAATTGGAAAATGAAGAGATTATGAAAATGGAAGCCATGGATAAAATACAGCATGAAGGAATAACTATTATATTGACAGGCAAATTGAAAACTAAATTGGATTCTCTAGAGAAAAACATATCGAAAACAGCTGGTTTAGAAAAGAATCTTTATGTATGTATGAACTGTCGAGTAATTTTAAGACGTAATTTGAATGTAGAAAAAGATTTAGTGAATGGAGCTATGGGTAAAGTTGTGGGTTTTGTTAATTAGCAGAAAAAAGATGGAATTGAATTTTTAAAAATAAAATTTGATCAGATTGAAGAGGTTAAAGACATTAGTCGTTGTTCAGTTCGTTTTTTGCTTGTGAAAGACTTATATGTACGTAGGAAGCAGTTTCCATTTTCTCTAGCATATGCTGTAACTATTCACAAATCTCAAGGATTAACTGTAGATAGTGCTTTTGTAAACATTGGATCTAGTGTGTTTAAAGAAGGTATGGCATATGTTGCTTTGTCACGAGTGAAAAAATTATCTGGTTTATTCAGGATAGACTTTGATGACTCATAAATTAGTGCTGATGCAAATTGTGTAAAGGAGTATAATAGATTAAGAAGAAGCTATGCTCCTCATTTAGGTCAGTATCCTGTGTTTGAAAAACGTGTTGTTTGTCGGAAAAGGAGAATTGAGAATATCTGTGATGTGGTTGCAAGCAAAAAAGAAAAAGGACAATGTTGAAGAGGTTGTTGGTTGTCATTTTGAAAATAGCTCTGGAGTCAAATACTACGCTAATGTAGTGCTGAATGTTGTATTTTATCTTGAAAGTTTGCAAGAGCAGATAATACTAAATCATGAAAAAAGATTTTGTTCTCTGCTGAGTTTCCTTTATGAGAAGTTGAGTAATGATAAAACTAAAATAGAAAGTGCTTCTGATGTTAGAAATCTTTTAGATGTATGTTCTGGATGTACACAGTTTACACAAAATGTCCAGCAAGATGCACAGTGTTAGACCTGTCTGCTTCTGAGAGTCCCCTCACACCATGATTTATTTTGTACCCAGTGCCTCCTAAAATTTGTCGCTTTTTATTTGTCTACCAGGACCTTTTTGTGTGTTGTCCCATGGGGTTAGATGCTCCTTGACGCTCAGTTGCTCACCAAGTTCCTGGCACCTATGTACAAGGCGCCTGACGGAACCGGTGGCATTACACACTGAGGTTGTCAACCCTAAAATGGTGGACACCATTGTCCCCTATGAGAGTGACTCCCATTGGAGTCCTTCTGACCTCTGACCCTTTGGAGGTTTTGGCGCACTTTGTGTAACCTGCAAACCTGACAGGAATCCCCTCAGAAGTTACAAGTACACAAAATGGCTGCCTTAGGAAGCCCAGTATGGTGGCTCCTAATGACCAAAAAGACACCTTGGAAGGGCCATGTCATTGACACAGCCAGGGAAGGTTCTAGAACCTTCTGGCTCGGGCTGGCACCCCAGGGCACTGGCTATAAAAGGCCCAGTCCCTGGCGGCCATGATGAGAAAAAGTGGAGAAGAGAAGAAACATAGAAGAGGACTTGACACCAGATTGACACCTGCCCTGTTCCCCCCCCTGAGGCAGCTGATAGCGCAGGCAGAAGTACAGCCGAGGTTGTTGGCGTGGACCTTGACTGGCGTTCCAGTCAGAAGCGCGAGCAGTGACCTCTCGCCTTCAGCGCCTGGCCAGCGAGTGCCCAATAGCCCCTCAGAGACTTTGGCCATAGTTAGAGCCTCCCCGCCTCCCCCAGTGGTGAGATCGCGACTGCGACCCTTGACAGGGCCCCTTCAACTTAAGTGCCTCCTGGCGGGCGTTCGGACGTCTCCGAACCCACCGCCGTCGAAGCGCTGATCGTGGACAGAAGGTGAGGTGCTGCGCTGGGGCGGGGAAAGGCTGGCCTTCATTTGGGCGTGAGTACCGTCTCTGCCCTGCCCGAGTGACTTGGGGACTGTTGTTGTTGGCGGGAGCCCCCCCGTGAGTGAGATCGGAGGGAGGATCGCGGAGCCCCTGGGACCCCCCTTCGCCCTTGGGAGAAGGGCCATACCGACTGGAGCGCTTACCGGCGCAGCTAAAGTGAGGTGGGACCGTCTCTTCCCCTGAAGTTGCCGCATTGTTCCGGGACTGAGGTGCGGCTCCAATTTTGAACTGTGCGCGCAGGTAGTTTGACCCCTCCCGCAGCCCGTTCAACGGTCTGAGGACTCGTGAACTGAAGCCGCCTTCGGAGACCCCGCCTGCGTTGACAGAAGCGCACAGACTCCTCCGGCCGCAGTAGTATTAAACCAGCTGGCCGCGGAGTGTAATTGCCGTAGTCATTGTATGTCTTTATCTTCCAGATACACGCGCAATATGCTTAAGTGCAACTAAAGGATTATCACGAGCATCTTGTGCCCAGAGAGCCCGAACCCGTGAACACTTCAAAAACTGTAAGAGCGCTCACTCCGCATTAAATGGCAATCTAAATGTGTTTACCCTGAAAGTGATTAATTGGTGGCAGCGATACCAGTATGACCCTGAGATATTTATGTGAAACGATCGGTATCTAACTTGCTATGCAACTGTGATGTTTTGCTGATATTTATTCCAGTCATTGCTGACATTTATTCCAAATGTATTGAATCCTGATATTTATCCAGTATATTTATTTATTAGAGTCCAACCATTTATTCCTACGCAACCAGTACACAGCTAATCAAACCCATGTAAGAAAGGTGAATGTGATTAAATAATTGAACTTCTTCCAACCCAGAGAACTTTTACATAAACAAAACGTATTTATCTATAACAGTAGTGTGGTGTCCTTCTTTTTATGTGGTGTGCAGGGAGTTATTATTTGGTCATAGCCGGCTTAACACAACAGCCTTCTACCGCCTTGTCACTCGAGCCAAGCTACCCCCCTTTGTGCTGGGCTTGCCCATCGCAGGTCCAACATAAAATTGGTGGCAGCGGTTGGGATTACGAGCCGTGCTGTTGTGAACCTCATAATAATTCAGTGTGCATCACAGGTACACACCCGGAGTATTCTCCCAGCGGCTTTCTAATTCTGTGATTTTGTTTTTTTAAAATTCTTTCCTGGAGGTGGGTGGAGGTGATCCTCAGAGAAAGTTCCTATCTTCATAACCTACTTCGGGGTGGTGGTCCACACTTTCAACTGACAAAAATGGAATTCAAAATGTCAGAGCTGGAGACCTATACTGTGGCACAGCTCAGGGAGTTCTGTCAGGAAAGGGAACTGTTCGTTAGGCGAGGAGCCAAGAGAGAGGAGCTCCGTACTAGTCTGCGAGCCTGGGTGGAAGCACACACGGAGGGAACGGTAGAGGAGGAGGAATCAGACAGGGAAACTGTCCTGGAGATGATTACAGAATGTCCCCTGGGAGTGTGTCATCAAGAGGGTTATCAGAAACCGAGTTAGCCGACAGGAGAGAGGAAAGACAGTTAAGGTGGGAGTTGGCCAAGCTGGAGATGGAAGGGAGGAGGATGGAACATGAGTTCAAGTTACGAGAACTCGACCTCAAGACCATTAATAATACTCCGGGGGGTGTCGAGTCCAAGGAAATTGCCAGGGAGCCCAGGCCCCATTTACCAAAGGACGTAGTCGCCAGTTATTCCGCTGGGGACGACATAGCCAAGTGGCTGGCAGCCTATGAGGTCTCCTTAAGAGCCCATGGGATCCATGAGAAGCACTGGGGTGGTGGATTATACCGGTACATGCCTCCGACAGGAAGGGATGCCCTATTGGCCCTAGACCGGGAGGAACAGGTAGACTACCCCGCCATGAAGGTGGCGCTCATTAGGAAGTTTGGGTTGACCCCGGAGAAATACCGGCAAAGGTTTAGGGGTAGCCACAAGCTGAGCTCACAAAATTGGGTTGACTTCCTGGATTTTGCCAAGAAAGCCCTGGAAGGGTGGGTCCAAGGTAGTGAGGTGGAGGACTATCAAGGGTTGTATGACTTAATCCTCAAGGAGCATCTACTCGAGAAATGCCTTCCCGAGCTGAGGCAACACCTGGTAGACAGCAAACTTACTTGCCCCCGTAAGCTTGCTGAGGAGGCGGACATTTGGGCAAGTACCCGAGTGTCCACGAAGGGGACTGGAGGAGATTCTCAGAAGTCCGGACAGGGCGCTCCCCTAAGGAAAGAGGGGGGAGATAACAAGAAACAGGAGTTCTCCAAAGGCCCCCAAAATAACTTTAAGGGGAAAAACACCTTTTCCAACTCTAAGGCTAACCCGCAGAAGAACCCTAACCCTGGCCAGAGTCAGCAGCCAAGGGTTGTCCATTGCTTTGAGTGCGGTGGTATTGGACATTACAAAGGAGACCCGAAATGCCCAAAGAGACCACCCCCTCCCGCTGGAGGAAAGGCCCCGGGAGTCGCTAGTGTAGCGCTCGGGGAGGAGATGCCCTTAAGTGAGGGAAGGGAGTGGGCGGGAGTCACCTTAGTGTCCCTGGGTGATCGGGAGATGGTTCCAAAGATTCAGGTGCCCTCGAATACTACCAAGTATGGGCAGTGGGTCACCATCAATGGCCATAGAGGGGAAGCTCTGAGAGATACAGGAGCCAGTATGACTATGGTAAGGGGTCATCTGGTGTCCTCGGAGCAGGTGGTTCCGGGCGTACTTCATCCAGCCGCACTGGCTAACGGCAGAATGGGCCACTATCCTGTGGCCGAGGTTCCCTTTGAGTGGGGAGGGGTTGCAGGTCCACTTCGAGTCGCCGTAAGCCCCGCCGTGCCAGTCGATTGTTTGCTGGGCAATGATATGGAGCACAATGCTTGGAAGGAGGTGGAATACCGGACTCATTCGGAGATGCTGGGTACACCTGATTGGGCCTGTGTGAGTACCAGGTCGGCGACTGCTCGGGAGGAGAAGTCGCAGGGGTCGGAGTCTGGAACAATGGCCCACCCGTGGCTGCTGATGAGGGAGCATGCCGAGGACAGGAGGAGCCTGCCTCGACGTCCGTGCCCCGTGAGACGGATAGGCCACCTACGGAGGTGGACCCGGAGTCCACGGAGGAGGACATGGTTCCGTTGGAGAACTTACCTATCCCCGCTGATTGGCGAGTGGAGGGAGGTCCGTCCAGGGAGGAACTGAGCAGGGGACAAAGGGAATGTCCCACCCTCAAGGGTCTGAGGCAACAGGCTGAAGCCCAAGCAGCGGGTAACGAGTCTGGGAACTATTGTATTTACTGGGAGGATGGCCTCCTCTACAGTGAACCCAGGGCACCAGTGCACGGATTGTCACGGGCCCTGGTAGTCCCACAGTGTTACCGAGCCTTCCTGTTAGAGTTGGCTCATGAGATTCCCTTGGCAGGACACTTGGGTCAGGACAAGACCTTTGCCAGGCTTGTCCCCCACTTTTATTGGCCTCGAATGAGGGTGGCGTCCGACGCATATTGTCGGTCGTGTGTGTCATGCCAAGCCAGTGGGAAAACAGGGACGAAGCTGAAGGCTCCCCTGGAACCACTTCCCGTCGTTGGCACCCCCTTTGAAAGGGTGGGCATCGACATTGCTGGGCCCTTAGATCCACCGACAACATCCGGTCACAGGTTTATCCTGGTACTGGTGGATCATGCCACAAGGTATCCAGAGGCAATTCCTCTGAGAACCATCACTGCACCGGTGGTGGCAAAGGCCCTGATGGGGATCTTTACCCGAGTGGGTTTCCCCAAGGAAGTTGTGACTGATAGGGGGACCAACTTCATGTCAGCATACATGCGGGCAATGTGGAAGGAGTGTGGAGTGACCTACCGGTTCACCACTCCTTATCACCCACAGGCCAATGGCCTTGTGGAAAGGTTCAACAAGACGTTGAAGGGTATGATCAGAAGTCTATCCGAAAGCCTGCGGAGGAAATGGGACGTCCTCCTACCCTGCTTACTTTTTTCCTACAGGGAAGTGCCACAGAAGGGAGTGGGCTTTAGCCCCTTCGAGCTTCTGTATGGGCACCCTGTACGTGGACCTCTCAGCCTGGTGAGGGACTCATGGGAAAAGTCTCCCCGGAAAGTTCCCCAGGACGTGGTGAGCTATATGCTGGCCTTCCGGAGCCAAATGGCTAAGTTGTGGAAGCAAGCTTCTGACAACTTGGAAGCCAGCCAGGCAGTGATGAAAGCGTGGTATGACCACAACGCTCACCCAGTGGAGCTGGAGCCTGGACAGAAGGTGTGGGTGATGGAACCGGGAGAGCTAAGCGCTCTTCAGGACCGTTGGACAGGCCCATATGAGGTATTGGAAAAGATGGGCAAGTCTACCTACCTGGTGGACGTCAAGACCCCACGGCATCCACGTCGGGTGCTGCAGCCAATCGCCTCAAGCCCCACTATGAGAGGCCCGAAGTCATGTTGATCCTGGTGACTGATGGATCGGAGGAAGAGGACACTGAGCCTCTCCCCGACCTGTTGGCGTCTCAAGAAAAGGATGGGTCATTGGAGGGAGTGAAACTCTCACCATCCCTAACTCCAGAGCAGCAGGAGGAAAGCCGCCAGGTCCTGGGGTCATTCTCTCCTCTGTTCTCCCTTGTCCCAGGTAAGACCCATCTGTGTGTTCATGACGTGGACACCGGCGACAGCCCACCTGTGAAGTCTAAGTCTTACCGGCTGTCGGACAAGGTGAAGGCCAGCATCCGAAGTGAAGTAGCTAAGATGCTGGAGCTCGGAGTTATTGAACCTTCAAATAGCCCTTGGTCTAGCCCGGTGGTTTTAGTTCCTAAAGCTGCACCACCTGGCACCACGCCAGAATTGCGATTCTGCGTGGACTATCGAGGACTTAATTCGGTCACGAAGACCGATGCTCATCTGATCCCTCGGGCGGATGAACTAATTGACCGGTTGGAAGCTGCCCAATATCTGAGTACCATTGACCTCACAGCAGGGTACTGGCAGATTCCTATGACTGGTGGAGCGAGGGAAAGGTCAGCCTTCTCCACACCTGATGGACACTACCAGTTCTGTGTGATGCCCTTTGGGCTCAAGAACGCTCCTGCAACCTTCCAGCGGCTGGTGAACATGATCCTCACTGGGAAGGAATCCTTCTCTGCTGCTTACCTTGACGACATTGCTGTCTTCAGTAGCAGTTGGGAGGATCACTTGCAGCACCTGCAAGACGTTCTCCAGGCCCTGGAACAAGCTGGTCTGACGATCAAGGCCAGCAAGTGTCAGATTGGGCAGGGGTCGGTGGTGTACTTAGGTCACTTGGTGGGCCGGGGAACGGTGCAACCCCTTCAGGCAAAGATTGAGGCAATCGTGGCCTGGGAACCCCCCAAGACCCAGACTGAGGTCCGAGCCTTCCTGGGCCTCACAGGTTACTACAGACGGTTCGTGAAGGGGTATGGCACTACTGTGGCTCCCCTTACTGAACTCACGGCCAAGAAGCAACCCAGGAGAGTAATCTGGACCGAGGCTTGCCAACGAGCCTTCGACACTCTGAAACAGGCATTGTGCAACGCTCCAGTTTTGAAGGCTCCAGACTTCTCGAAGGAATTCATTGTCCAGACAGACGCATCCGACATTGGCATTGGGGCGGTGCTGTCGCAACTCAATGAAGAGGGTCTGGATCAGCCCGTGATCTTCCTGTCACGAAGACTACTTCCCCGGGAACAGAGATGGAGTACCATTGAGCGGGAAGCCTTTGCGGTGGTCTGGGCACTGAAGAAGCTGCGACCATACCTGTTTGGTTCGCACTTCCTGGTTCAGACAGACCACCGACCCCTTCGTTGGCTCATGCAGATGAAGGGGGAAAACCCAAAACTGTTGAGGTGGTCTATCTCCCTACAGGGAATGGACTTTCGGGTGGAACATCGGCCCGGAGCTGACCACGCCAATGCAGACGGTCTCTCCAGGTATTTCCGCCTTAGTGTTGAGGACTCCCAAGGGGTTGGGTAGCTCTCCCCACTTTCAGCTGGGGGGGGACGCGTGTTAGACCTGTCTGCTTCTGAGAGTCCCCTCACACCATGATTTATTTTGTTCCCCAGTGCCTCCTAAAATTTGTCGCTTTTTATTTGTCTACCAGGACCTTTTTGTGTGTTGTCCCATGGGGTTAGATTCTCCTTGACGCTCAGTTGCTCACCAAGTTCCTGGCACCTATGTACAAGGCGCCTGACGGAACCGGTGGCATTACACACTGAGGTTATCAACCCTAAAATGGTGGACACCATTGTCCCCTATGAGAGTGACTCCCATTGGAGTCCTTCTGACCTCTGACCCTTTGGAGGTTTTGGCGCACTTTGTGTAACCTGCAAACCTGACAGGAATCCCCTCAGAAGTTACAAGTACACAAAATGGCTGCCTTAGGAAGCCCAGTATGGTGGCTCCTAATGACCAAAAAGACACCTTGGAAGGGCCATGTCAATGACACAGCCAGGGAAGGTTCTAGAACCTTCTGGCTCGGGCTGGCACCCCAGGGCACTGGCTATAAAAGGCCCAGTCCCTGGCGGCCATGATGAGAAAAAGTGGAGAAGAGAAGAAACATAGAAGAGGACTTGACACCAGATTGACACCTGCCCTGTTCCCCCCCCTGAGCCAGCTGATAGCGCAGGCAGAAGTACAGCCGAGGTTGTTGGCGTGGACCCTGACTGGCGTTCCAGTCAGAAGCGCGAGCAGTGACCTCTCGCCTTCAGAGCCTGGCCAGCGAGTGCCCAATTGCCCCTCAGAGACTTTGGCCATAGTTAGAGCCTCCCCGCCTCCCCCAGTGGTGAGATCGCGACTGCGACCCTTGACAGGGCCCCTTCAACTTAAGTGCCTCCTGGCGGGCGTTCGGACGTCTCCGAACCCACCGCCGTCGAAGCGCTGATCGTGGACAGAAGGTGAGGTGCTGCGCTGGGGCGGGGAAAGGCTGGCCTTCATTTGGGCGAGAGTACCGTCTCTGCCCTGCCCGAGTGACTTGGGGACTGTTGTTGTTGGCGGGAGTCCCCCCCGTGAGTGAGATCGGAGGGAGGATCGCGGAGCCCCTGGGACCCCCCTTCGCCCTTGGGAGAAGGGCCATACCGACGCAGCTAAAGTGAGGTGGGACCGTCTCTTCCCCTGAAGTTGCCGCATTGTTCCGGGACTGAGGTGCGGCTCCAATTTTGAACTGTGCGTGCAGGTAGTTTGACCCCTCCGGCAGCCCGTTCAACGGTCTGAGGACTCGTGAACTGAAGCCGCCTTCGGAGACCCCGCCTGCGTTGACAGAAGCGCACAGACTCCTCCGGCCGCAGTAGTATTAAACCGGCTGGCCGCAGAGTGTAATTGCCGTAGTCATTGTATGTCTTTATCTTCCAGATACACGCGCAATATGCTTAAGTGCAACTAAAGGATTATCACGAGCATCTTGTGCCCAGAGAGCCCGAACCCGTGAACACTTCAAAAACTGTAAGAGCGCGCATTCCGCATTAAATGGCAATCTAAATGTGTTTACCCTGAAAGTGATTAATTGGGGGCAGCGATACCAGTATGACTCTGAGATATTTATGTGAAACGATCGGTATCTAACTTGCTATGCAACTGTGATGTTTTGCTGATATTTATTCCAGTCATTGCTGATATTTATTCCAAATGTATTGAATCCTGATATTTTTCCAGTATATTTATTTATTAGAGTCCAACCATTTATTCCTACGCAACCAGTACACAGCTAATCAAACCCATGTAAGAAAGGTGAATGTGATTAAATAATTGAACTTCTTCCAACCCAGAGAACTTTTACATAAACGAAACGTATTTATCTATAACAGTGGTGTGGTGTCCTTCTTTTTATGTGGTGTGCAGGGAGTTATTATTTGGTCATAGCCGGCTTAACACAACAGCCTTCTACCGCCTTGTCACTCGAGCCAAGCTACCCCCCTTTGTGCTGGGCTTGCCCATCGCAGGTCCAACACACAGGAATTCTTAATGTATATGCTTATGGTACTGGAAGATGAAGGGGTAGAAATAGAAAATATGTTTGGTCTCTCTTATAAATGGGAACATTGTTGTGAAAACTGTATGAACACATGCAGCACTAATGTTGATTCTGAAAGGTTCATACATTTAACATTACCAGAGAGTAAATCAGTGACTTTCAGTAAATTAGTTAAAGATGCAAATCACAACATGGAATGTTCTCAATGTAAATCAGAAATGTTATCAACGTTATTTTTAAAGAAATATGGACAGTATATAATTTTAATGATGCAACGTTGTAGAGCTGATGGAACAAAATTGGACACTTAAATAAAGAAGTTTGTAGGAAATCAATTATCAATATCAGGAAAGACTTTTGCTGCAGTTGCAATAATTTTCCATGATGGACCTTCTATAGCTTCTGGTCATTACACAGTTTATCTAAAATGTGAAAAAGGCTGGACACTGTGTAATGATTCTCAATTGATTTTCAAGCAACGTTTGCCTGCAGAATTACCAAATTCCTACTTAATTTTTCTAAAACCAAACTTTTATAGGATTACCATTGGATATTTCACCTAAAAAAGGATTTAAAAATTACCATTTGGCCTCATGGAAAGGTAAATGTTTCTATTGTGGACTTCTTTGACAGATATTATTTTGGTGTATGTGCTTAAGCAACAAGATTTACAGATGTTATTTATTGCAAATAGTTATTGTTCTTAGAAGATATTTTTAATATATATGTTACATTTCTATCAAGGTATGTTTTACTGAGGATAGATTCAGGGCTTTTTTAAACAATCTTTCAGATTGTTTATTTTTTTGCCCGCTGTTAAGAGATGAATACAATTGATATCACTATTTTCAGTGAAATTCAATATATTCTGAAAACAGCAAAAAAAAGGGCAAAAAATGACTTTGTTAAATATGAAAATATGTGTACTGTATTCTAAAATGTATTTTTAAATATTACTACCTTTTTTCTTTTTTTTCAGATCTAGAAAGAAAATTTAGGAAATTGAATCCATTTTTCTTGTAATTAAAAAAAAACCATTTATTTCTAATTAAGTTATTTTGTTGGTCAGGTAAGTTTTAAATATCTGTATTTCTCACCCCTTCACTTTCATGCTCCCTTTTCTTCACTTCTCCTCACTCTGCTTTTTTCATTCCCCTTCCCTCTCTCTTCTTCCTTTACTGCTCTTTCGTAACTCCCTCACTCCTTCTCAACTACTCCCCTAGGTTTACTGCCTCCATCACTATTTTTTTCAACCATGTTTCTCTCCCTGTCTCCATATGTCTCAGTCATACTAACTGCCTTACTCCTTCTCAGTTCCTTGCTCTCTGTCTCTCTTTCTGTCTCTCTCCCTTTGTCTGTCGTACCCTTAATTTCCTTAACATCTTTGTTTCTACCACTCCTCCTCTCTCCATCACTCATTTTCCATCTATGTTAATTTTTTAACCTTCTCCGGCATTCTCTTTCCCTCACCTTCCCTAACTGTCACTATCCTTAACTCATAGTCACTCCTATTCTCCTACTTCACTTCCTCCTGTCTGTATCTCACACCCCTTCATCTTTTCGCATTCTTTCCTTCACTCTCCCTCACTCTCCTTTGCTCATTGAAATCCTGACTCCCTTTCTCTCACTCCAGTTTCCTAAATCCCTCCATCCCCTCACTCCCCATCTCTCACTTTCCCTTACCCCCTTTTCTAATCCTCATACCCCTTATCTCACCATCACTCCACTTCTCTTACTTTCAATCCCTTTACCCTGCTGTACTTCATCCGCTTCATCTGTTACTCCCTTTTCCTATCTCCGTCCCTTACTCCCCTTTTCTCACTCCCCCTCCATCACTCTCCATTACTCACTGCCATTCCCTTACTCATTCACTCTTCTTACCTGTATCCTCTACCCTTAGTCCTTTTGTTGCAGTCAGTCTTTCACTTCCCTTTCATGACTGATCATACTTTCCTTTTCTCACTCATTCTGTCTGTCCTTTCCTCCTCTTCACTCAGTCATTTCAATCATTTCAATCATCCATGTATACACTACACATTCATTCAATAAAATTACAACACAGTATATTAGGAATATAGCTCTTCTTGGAGAAGTGAAGTGAGTTCTGAAAAGAACTGTTTTTTTTGTCTTTTTTGTTTTGTATTTTTTTTTTAGTTTTTTATCAATTTTGTATTTTTTTTTATTTTTTTAGAGCACCAAAAAAAACTGGTAATGAAAAACTGTTCAACAGGAACAAAAACAATAAATGAAAAAAATTATGGGCTGGAGCATGTGTGCTGCTGTATTTTGTTTTAAATCAAGTTAATACTGCTCTCACCGTAGCAAAGAACAGCATTGCACACATTACAATATATGTGCACCTGCGGGAAAAGTGGGCGGATGTCCAGTGGCCTGGTGCACGGAGAATCTGCGGCCGCAGATGATGTGCTCGGCTGAGCAGGTGGAGGGTTGTCCCTTAGGGCTCTAGTTGTTTTTTCGAGCAGAAGGTACAGGATGCACTGTCTTGAAGTGTCTCAGCATTGAATAAATACTAAAGGAGTATTTCTTGCTGGGATCTCCTCTGGATAAGACACTTCCACAAATAGTGCATGTCACCTTCGGCGCATTGACCTTCTTTTGGCCCTCTGGAAAGGTGAAGTATTTCCAGATGAAAGAGTGTTTTTGTTTGCTCTTCCTTGGTGGTACCACAAAGGTCTCCTCCTCACTCCCTGAAGTAGACTGCTGTTCTGCCATTTTCAAGTAAGATTATACTCGAGTAGCTGTTCAGCTCCTTGTCCCAGGAAATAAGAAGAAATAGTGAGGGGAGTGGGTGTGGTGTTTGAAGATTCTGGAACAGAAACTACTATGAACCAATGAAAAGTGTTGTTTCGTAATCACATGACTTGCCGTGCGCGCACGGTGCTCGCACGTATGCGCGCACCGTGCATGCACGGTGCGCGCACGGTGCACGCACGGATCAGAAATGAATTACTTTTAACCCGATTTCTGAAACATGAAAAGGAGGCAGGGAAGACACTCCCTGACCCCCTAGACCTTCTCAGGGGGTCCCTAAAGGACCTCGTAAATACAAAAAAAACATTTTGTTTAATAAAAAAAATTGCCGGTGCACGCACGGTGCTCGCACGCATGCGCGCACGGTGCACGCACGCATCAGAAATGAATTACTTTTAACTTGATTTCTAAAACATGAAAAGGAGGCAGGGAAGACACTCCCTGACCCCTAGACCTTCTCAGGGGGTCCCTAAAGACCTCGTAAATAAAATAAAAACATTTCCTTTAATAAAAAAAATTGCCGGTGCGCGCACGGTGAAAAACCCATAAAAAAAAAACATTTTAAACTGTTTATACGTTTATAGAAGATATTAACTATGCTGTTCAACTTTATCCAAATTCAAAAAAAATGAGCTGAGCCATTCCATATTACAGGATACAGTCAATCTATAACTATATACATAGGTAGTTTATTGTAAAATAAATATATAAAAAATATAATACATAAATAAATGAGCATTTAAAAAACCTTACAAATTCACTAAAAAAACCATAGGTTACACACACGTTATAGTTAGAAATTAGCATTTAAAAATTTAGCAAATTCACTTAAAAAACCATAGGTTTCACACATGTTATAGTTAGGAATTAGCATTTAAAAAACCTTGCAAATTCACTGAAAAAACTATAGGTTTCACACACGTTATAGTTAGGAATTAGCATTTAAAAAACCTTGCAAATTCACTGAAAAAACCATAGGTTTCACACATGTTATAGTTAGGAATTAGCATTTAAAAAACCTTGCAAATTCACTGAAAAAACCATAGGTTTCACACATGTTATAGTTAGCTGGACATTTCACTCGTACAAAACCATTGAAATTCCCCCGTTATAGTTAGTTCAGCTAACTATAACTCACGCGACCGCAATCCACTGCTGATGACGTCACATATTACATCACTCATGACATGGTCAGTGACATCACTCATGACATCACTGATGACATCTCAAATGACATCACTGATGACATCACTGATGACATCATCCTTGTGTAAGAGTGGCAGACCTCCTCTTATCCTAATATAAACTTTGATACACACATTGAAAAATACAAACTAAAGTTTTGAAAACTATAGAGATACCAATACCAGTTACAACAACCTATTCAGTAATTCCAAAATCTACATACGCATCCACTCATTCATCAACACTTCTATGTAGTCATCGCTCAGCAGCGGGTGCAGGCGTTGGGCCAAACCAAGGCCAAAATTAATTTTGCAACAAAGGGACGCCGCACTCTGGAACTTGTATTTTCTAGATTTTAATGCACAGAGCCCAGTCTGTCACACCAACGCGTTTCGGCCTAGACGGCCTTTCTCACGCTAGGTGGCACTACTTTTCACTTCCCTAAGAATCAGTGAGTGGGTATGTACTTATTGGTGTTGGAGTGTCTATGGTTTTGAGAATGGCAGTATGTAATTTAGAGTGGGTGTATCAAAGGTTATATTAGGTTGTGAGAAGATGCATCAAATTATCACATGGATGACGTCATCAGTGATGTCATCAGTGATGTCATTTGAGATGTCATCAGTAATGTCATCAGTGATGTCACTGACCATGTCATGAGTAATGTAATGTGTGACGCCATCAGCAGTGCATTGCGGAGGCGCGAGTTATAGTTAGCTGAACTAACTATAACGGGGGAATTTCAATGGTTTTGTACGAGGGAAATGTCCAGCTAACTATAACGCCCCTGAAACCTATGGTTTTTTCAGTGAATTTCTAAGGTTTTTTAAATTCTAATTCCTAACTATAACGTGCCTGAAACATATGGTTTTTTCAGTGAATTTCAAAGGTTTTTTAAATGATAATTCCTAACTATAACATACCTGAAACCTATGGTTTTTTAAGTGAATTTCAAAGGTTTTTTAAATGCTAATCCCTATCTATAACTTATCTCTAACCTATGATTTTTAATGAATTTCATAGGATTTCTAAATCTTTACTTTTCAGTGTATCAATTCCTTTATTTATGTTTTTATACTGTTTTTCACCATTTTTTAAAGGTTTTTTTACATATTTTTTTAAAAATTAATGAATATTCCATGTTTCTAATGGATTTAAAAAAAAAATATTTGTAATTTTTTTTTTCAATTATTGCTTGGAGTTGCGCACCCAACGCGTTAGGAATCGCGTACCCTACGCGAGAGAAATCGTGCACCCAACACGATAGGATGCGCGACTCCTGATTTTACCATTAAAAAAAAATAGCTTCTATCACAAATATTATTATCCCCGGGGACCCCATTGAAGTACTGGGTATTTTAAACCCAGCGGTGCAGGGGCACATACCCTATGACTTCTGGGTTCTCCCTGTTCCAGACCTACAGAAACACAGAGTCTTCTGGGTGAAGTCAAAGATTCATTTATTGGCTGCAGACCACTTACAGGTATCCTAGAAGTACAACAGCGTGTATGTTCTCAGGAGACTGCTAAAAATCATAGAAACGGGCTTCTCCTTAAGTACAGTTTTTCCTGCCTCAGGCATACATTCCTAGGTTTATGATATGGTCATTTAAAGTATACATTTCAAACGAAAAGGCAGAGTCATGATGACCATCCCACATTCCAGTTAAGCCAGCCCACAATTATTTACACAGCAAGGTTCAGATCCCACATCAGATATCGCTAGGCCCCAATAAAACACGGGCAGCTCCTGTTGATAGAAACAAGTCATAAAGCAGGAACAGTCAGGTGTGAAAGAGATTAGCCAGAGGCTTGTGTGGGATGAAAGGACTTTATGGCGTGTCAAGCCCTGATGCTAATCACAGGTGGCCGGAGGAAGGGGAGCTCGTGAGACCAGTTTGACCTGGGGCAGCAGAGCCAAGCTGCCCAGGTCACAGAAGAGTCATGGAAAGGCAAATGTGCTGTGAGGCCCGTATTTGCTTCATTATAGCCTATGTGAGGGCAATCACAAGATGGCCACTGCTTCCAAAATGGAACCCGCGTAGTGATGCGGAATAACGTGTACACAGTGCATTCATAGCTAGAATGGTATACAAAGCACTTGTACATACCGCATTAACCATTTGCGGTTCGCTAATACCAGGATAGACAGGGGTGGGGCCCTGTCCCCTACGTGGAAACAGAGATTAAAGTACGACAGACCCTCCTTTTGCCCTTACATAGGCAATCATTATACTCATCTTAATCCGAGTCTAGGTCAATGTTCACGAAGTCATGGAGATGTTGCTGTAGCATCATCCTATTACTTAGCTCGTCCCTCGATACAGGTTTCCTTACACATAAGGTAGCACAGAGGCCACATATCGCAGGAGCACACTGTATGCACAGACAGAACAGGAAAAGAATGGCTAAGATCATTCCAATGACCATCAGAACTTTCCAACCCCAGGCAGATATCAGTTCCCAGAACCACCCCACCAGTGACCAATCTCCTTTATCCACGTGTATGGACTCAGATATTTTATGGAGTCTGGAGATGGCTTGATAGACTGTTGGAGCGTTATCTGGTATGAAAATGCAACAACTGGATTGGATAACCTTACATACCCCACCGCGGTCTGCAAGAATAACGTCTAGAACCATGCGGTTCTGCAAAGTCATGAGGCGATCCGCTTGGAGCTCAGCTGTCAAATTACCGAGGGCACCAGCCGTTACATTGACAGTGGATTCAACCACACGAGTCAGTTGTCTCAAGTTCCTACTATTTACCATAGGACCCCAAAATGGCAGGAAACCCAAGAAGAAGTCTCCCGCTTCCTGACCGGCAGTATCCTCCTTACTAATTACGCCCCTCACAACTCTAGTCTTGTGATAGTCAGAGGCAGCAGTAAATGTTGGCGGTAGCAAGTTCGCAATATAACATGTGCCCGAGAAATCAGGGGGAAACCATGTATATGCTCGGTCATTACAGATGAAATATGTGCCCTTGGCAGCCAAAAACGCAGGAGAAAACTGTGATGGGAAAGTGTACGTTTCAGTACAGTCACTTCTCCCCAGTTGAGCTCTAGGATTCTGACCATTACCCTGTAAGCAGAACCGACCTATGTGGGGTACGACCCAAATTGGGGATGAGATTTTTCGCTGTCTTTCACTCAGACTAATACTATACCCCGTTGCGTTCCATCCTACATAAGGTCTTAATTCTTCCTTGGGTATGGACGAGTATGCATCGATATCTCTGCTCATATCGGCAACTCCTTTCATCAAAGCCTTATTATTGGTGATAGGTCTGATGGAACGCGGTTGTCGAGGGGAGTACGTATCTAGAGCATAGAGAAACATGGTCTGGAATGCCCATGACGATCCATTGTAACTGTACGGCAACACTAGATAGGGAATACCCTTATTAATGGTATGTGGCATTAACCCACACACCCAGCAATTAGTTGTATTCATTACTAGTTGGTGTTGGTGCAAGAGCTGAATAAACGAGTTATTTACAAATTCTGATCGTCTGGTTTGTTCATGTTCAGGAAGAGGGTGAAAAGAGTTTGAGGAGGCAGTAGAAAGAGGTATAGGCTGTACAGTGGGTGCAATGGGCTTTTGAGAGGAGAAAAATACAAATCCAACGATGAACATTATTATACTACATAGTATAAATAGGCACAAAAATACAAAACATTTACTCTTTATAATTTTACACATCCTTGCTTTAAAGTTCATTTCCTCCACGGGTCTCTCCATCTTAAAAAACTCCATCCTCTAATCGGGCCGCTCGCGGCGGATGAGTTTCTTCTGCTAAGGAGTACGCCTGTCAGTCCAGGGAAATGCCCTAGACCAACCAGAACCGTTGACCTAACGTCTTCGGCCTGTACCCCAAAGTCTTGGCACCGCGACCCTGCGGCTGAACCCGGATGGTGGTTCGAAAAACAAAAATCAAGAAAGTCCTTCAGATGGGAGAGCTTATAATGTCAAAAAGAAAAGATAGTGAGGAAATCTTTATTTGTCCATAGGCCTTGGTCTCAAATTATAGCGGAGACGGCCAGGTGCTGTTTGATCCTGGAACAAAAGTTCAGGCTCTGTGGTGTCCAATCGACTTGATGGTGGCACAGCTTCTTGCAAAATATCGTTACTCTCTTGGTCTGAAACTGTGCCCTTTATGTGCGCATCACTGAATGGTACAAAACGAGGTACAGTGTCTGTTTCAGAGTCGGCGATACCCTCCTGGACCCACTGGTCATATGGCAGGGGCAAGGGGACTACCTTGCAGTGGGTGCCATGGACCCAATTCTTTCTCCCTTTCACCCGGACCGCTGATCTCGTTGACAGGAGCACGAGGTGGGGGCCGATCCAACGAGGCTCGTCGTTGCTCTTGCGCTGGAAGTTTCTAATCAGCACCCATGTGCCAGGGTCGATAGGGTGTCCAGGAGTTTCAGAAGCTTGGGGAAGAGTATCATGCACCTGTTGATGTAAAACACGTAGTTTAGCAGTCAAATCATACAAGTAATCGAGTAGTACTGGATGCTCGATCTCACTGAATTTCGTAGGCCTTGGTACACCCCATACGTTGGCCGGACGGCCAAAAACCACTTCATAAGGACTAAGTCCCACTCGTGAGTGTACGGTCATTCTGGTGGACAGGAGTGCTAAAGGCAGAGCATCAGGCCATTTAAGACCGGTGCTCGCCTGGATTTTGGCCAGTTTAAGTTTTAGAGCGCCGTTGTAGCGCTCTACTAATCCAGCTGATTGGGGGTGATTTGCAGCGTGGAACTTCTGCCTAATACCTAGTCCCTCACACACATTCTTCATCACTTTACCCACAAACTCACTTCCATTATCACACCACATCATTCTTGGCATTCCAAACCTAGGGAAGAACTCTTTCACAAGGGCTTTGGCTGTGGATAGGGCAGTGTTATCCTTTAGAGGATAGGCCTCTACCCATTTTGAAAAAGCGCAGACAACCACCAATACATATTTCAGGTTGTTGCACCTTTCCATGTGGATAAAGTCCAGCTGCAAAACTTCAAATGGGTATGATGGGGGTGCAAAATGACCAGCTGGAGTTGGGGTTCCCCTACCAGGGTTATACTTCAGACATATCATACAATTCTTGACCACATTCTCTGCACACTTGGGAATTCCAGCATTCTGCCATACTGGAGCCAACAACTTACAAATTCCTTTCGTACTGATATGTGCCATTCCATGTGCCATTGTAACTACTGGAAGCACATATGCATCAGGCAACAACCATCGCCTATGTTCTGTCAGATCAATCCAACAACCATTCTCATCCAACTTACCCACACTTTCTCTCCACTTGCTTAATTCTTTCTCTGTAGCTTCAGCTTGAAGCGACTTCACACTCTCTATCGTGTTTTCACACATTCCAACATCATCAACCCATCTTGCGGGGCCTGCAACATACATTCTAGTCTTTACATTCTGTGCTGTTTCTTTCGCGATCTCATCAGCAAACGCATTCCCACGTCCAACATCATCCGTGATTTTCCTGTGCGCACTGCATTTCATAATCGCAACTTGCAACGGTAGGGTCAGTGACTCAAGGAGATCATTCACCAACTTGCCATTCTGAATTTTAGCTCCATGCGACGTCAGGAACCCACGTTCTTTCCACAATCGCCCAAAACTATGAGCCACGCCAAAGGCGTACTGGCTATCGGTGTATATATTCACTCTCATTGCTTCAGACAACACGCATGCTCTTGTGAGGGCGATTAATTCTGCTGCTTGGGCCGAATTATGTGGCACTCGTGCAGTTTCCACAACCGTGTGCAAAGTCGTGATAGCATATGCAGCAGTCGTGTCACCATTAGGGAGCTTGAAACACGAACCATCCACCCATAAAGTACCATCACACTCAGTCAGGGGAGTATCTTTTAGATCTACTCTCCCTTTCGTCTCTTCTTCTGTTCTGAACAGACAGTCATGTTGCTCATTCTCATCTAGGTCTGCTGGATTTGGCAATAACGTAGCTGGATTCAGCGTGTTGCATCTCTTTATGTGTATGTGGTTTGCTAACAGTGTGAGCTCATAGCCTGATCGCGCACTAGTCAAGTGTTGTGTCTTGGTTCTGTTTAATAATGTGTCTACAGCATGTGGAACCATAACGATCAATGTGTTGTCCATTACCAAACCAGCAGATTGTCGGATAGACATAGCTGCAGCAGCTGTCGCTCTCAGACAGCTTGGCAATGCCCTCGCTACAGGGTCCAAGGTTGATGAAAAATATGCGCATGGGCGCGGTCTGTCACCAAAAGGCTGTGTTAACACTGATAATGCACAACCATCTTTCTCGTGAACATACAATGTAAAAGGCTTGCTGTAGTCAGGGGTACCCAACACAGGAGCTGAACATAATGCGTTGCGCAATTCCACAAAACTTTTCTGGCACTCTTCAGACCATGGGATAGGATTCGGTGTGTCTTTGCATGTTAATGCTAACAAAGGTTTTGCCAA
This sequence comes from Triturus cristatus, assembly GCF_964204655.1. NCBI lineage: Eukaryota > Metazoa > Chordata > Amphibia > Caudata > Salamandridae > Triturus > Triturus cristatus. The sequence continues at coordinate 850,737,553 of NC_140581.1, forward strand.
CAGGGAAAAATTTGGGATCCAGTGCCTACAGTATGAGGTAATGCCCAAGAAAGCACGCACTTCTCTCTGTGTTCTTGGCACACTCAACTGTGCAATGGCTTGAATTCTTTCTGGGGTCAGTTTCCTTCCCTCCTTCGATAAGAGATGACCTAAGTAGGTCACTTCTTGTCGACAATATTGCAGCTTTGAGAGAGACACTTTGTGATGGAAAGCAGATAAATGACGTAACAATGATAATGTGGCTTCTTTGCAGATCTTCTCAGTATCCGCGGCAATTAGTAAATCGTCAACGTACTGAATCAGGATAGCGCCACTAGGTAAAACAAGTGCATCAAGCTGCGCTTTCAAAGCTTGGCTGTATATTGATGGACTTTCACAGTAGCCCTGGGGAGCGCGTTTGAAGCGGAAGCTTTGGCCTCCCAGACTGAAGCCAAAAATGTCTCTGCTCTCCTCTGCAATTGGGATGCTAAAGAAAGCATTCTTTAAATCGATCACTGAAAACCATGCAGCAGAGGCTGGAATCATCGTTAACAAGGCAGTTATATCAGGGACAACTGGAAACTGTGGCACAACAATCTTATTAACCTCTCTAAGATCAATCACAAATCTGTAAACAGGTGGCTGTGAAGGGTCCGTTCGTTTTAAGACAGGTAAAATCGGACTGTTGCAAACGTTGCCTCTTGTCTCTTCAATTACACCCTTCTTAATCAAGTCGCTGACAATGTCTAACAATGCTTTCTGGCCTTCATTAGAGATCTTGTACTGGGGAATGCGTGGCAGTCTGACATTAGCCTTTAAAGTTACCACGTATGGCGGTATCTCCAAGAGGCCCACATCATTGGGACCAGTAGCCCAAAGGACATCCGGAAGGGATGACAATTCAGGCGGCATTGTATTTTTAGACAAGTACATCGGGGAAATCACTTTCCTGCCTAATGTAAGTTGTACTCCTGACGGTGAACAATACAGTGTAGCATGCAATCTTTTTAACAAATCTAATCCTAGCAAATTCTCACCACAACCTGTTGTTAGGATGAGAGGTGCTTTCAGCTCGCAAGGTCCAATAGAAAGTGACATGGGACTAGAAATCGGGTTTCTAACTGGGGCGCCAGAAAAACCTACTGAAACATTTATATCGCCAGACAAAGGTGCGCCAGGGAGTTTTGAATGCATGATTGAACTCTTTGCAGCACCAGTGTCGAGCAGAAAGGGCTCCGTTACATTTGCTGTAGTCACCTCAACATACGGTCCGCTCTGATCCACTGGCACTAAAACAACTCCCTCTCTCTGTCTACGGCTGTCCTAGTAATCATTATTTTCTGCATCGCCGTCCTCTGCATAATAATCATTATTGTAGTACTGAGCTGTATTACTAGTCGCGTTGGCTTGCTGATCAAAGCTATTGATGGTATTTTGAGGCGGAAGAGGACGCGCGTTCTGGGGAACATTCCCACGCCCTCTGCCTCTAGGAGCTTGCTGACCACCCCTCCCTCTTGCGCCATACATATTGCCGTTACGCTGCATCAATTTAGGGCAACTATATTTAAAATGACCTTCCTCTTTGCAGTATGAACATTGGTTGGGACCTACAGGGACACGTGGTTGATAATACCCATTCATTTGCTGATTGTTCTGAAATTGTTGGGGTTGGTGATAGACACCTTGGGGTTGCCTATAATTATTCTGACCTCCACGTGGCGGATAGGCCTGTTGTAAAAGGACCTTCGTTTTTAGCTCTTTCGTTTTCTTTTCTGTTCTATCTTTCTCGTCTTTATCTCTGTTTTCATAATACTGTGCAGTAGCCAGTATTTGCGCTGAAGAAGAAACAGCCCAAGAACTTTCTGAATCTTTTAACTTTTTACACAGGTCAGGAAGTAAATTCTGCACAAATGTATCCACAAATAACCGTTGGCCACCCTCAGTACTCATATCTTGTCCACTGTGGTCAATAAACGTTTCTTCAAACCTGGTAAAGAAGTCTGACACTGTCTCATCTTTCTTCTGCTTGCATGCAGATAGCTTGTCCCAATTTACACGCATCGCGGGCATTATTGTCTTCATATACGTGATGATTCTACCAGGAAGTTCTGCTATTAAAGGCTCTGGTTTCGCGCCACCAATCTGTCTAGCGTCAGCAGCGATGATGTTAGCCCATGTGTCCCCTAGTTCTGCAGCATGATCCATATTACGAATGGATCCCCACAAAGGCTGTGGAACCACATTCCCAAACAGCATATCTATATCAGCCAGATTCATTACACAGGATTCTGCAGTTTGTGACAACTCCTTATAATAAACGGTAGGGTTTTTACGGGGATCAGGCAATGTCTGCTTAAGTGCTAGCACCTCAGATCTTTTCCATGGAACATGTATCCAAATACGCTGAAAATGTGCTAAGACAGGTGGATTAGCATTTGGTTCAGCAGGTCTCCAAACTGGGGGAACCTCACGCATCGGATATTGACGTGCTTTTACCCTTTTTTCCACAGGGACATCAGGTTCAAACAACGACTGTTGACAATCATCATTCCTGAAGGATAATACAACCGCAACTGCTTTATCTACATCGCGATCCACAATGGTACCAGTTCCAAAATCAAATCTCACTCGACACAACTCCTGCGGGCTTGGGTCTCTACCACTATCATCCAATTCCTCACAGAGAATTTCGCACATTTTCTCAAAGACATACCTCTGTTTTGGGGCATCCCATTGATGGAAAACGTTGACAACTGATTCCACATCATATAGTGAAGGGAAAACAATCCATCTACGCGCCATGCGATCTATTACCTTTTTCTCATCGGGGTTAGGCAATTGACTGCGCAATTGCTTACGCTGTAAGCCAGGAGTCGCACCGGATGACTCAAAGAGAGGTGACATTAACGTAGTAACCACATTAGCCAAACGCTGTCGCGCTGAAGGAGAAGTTGAGGCGAAAACAGGGGGATAAACAGAGGGGAGAAAAGAGGATGCAGAAACAGGTACTGGAGTGGTGCAAGGAAAAGTGTCAGGGGAGGCAGCTGCTGAATTAGACAAAGTCGCAGGAAGCGCGGGGGCAGTTGGAAACACAACTGGCGGCCCTTGAGAGGGCTGCGCTATAGGGATAGGAGCCGGCTGCGAAGCAGCTGGCGGTAGCGGCAAAGCTTGCAGTATATTAACTGGAGGTGGCATATTCACAAGCTGGGGAGGCGCCGTGGCATTTTGAGCATACGGGGGTGGCGAACTCAACAAATGCGACATCAGGGGATCTTTCTCCTTTTCTTCTAACTCATTCTGTTTAGAGTGCGGTAAAGCTGGGTAACATTTGTCGATCCCTAACTTACGCTGTCTGTGCAACTGCTCATTCATCTGCTCCTCCTCATTGTCTTTGAATTGTACAGCTGCTTGCATTACTGTCATACCTTTCTCTCTCTTATTCTTTTACGCTAGCTTAATTTCCTTCTGTTTGGCTTCCTTCCGCCATAAGTGGAAAGAATCAAACATCGCCGGCCGGGCTTTCTTTTTAAACAATTTAATTTCCAAATTATCTAAAATATCGGTATCGAAACTACCATTTTGGGGCCATTTTAAAACACCGTCTTTTCTGGTGTAGTGGATCCATACTTCGTTATATGCAATGGGGCCTACGCCATGTTTTACATAGAGCTCATAAGTTGGAGTTCCAACCGGAGGAACCGGACATGATTCCTCCAGCTGGAAATCTCTTCCACAACCCAAACAAAATATTCTAGCAAATATTCTAGAACCAGGCATCTTCGCTCACTAGTCTAGACCCAAAACGTCAAAGGATTATCGATTACGATAGTCTCGTGAATACACGAGTCCTCTGGCTTTGGCGTTTGCAAACTCCAAATTTCCAAATCAAAACGATCCCGAGGGATACCAAACAAATGGGAGACGCTCCACTTATACTTAACTGAATATTGATGATCAATGGCGTCACCAGAAGACTCTCTCGATTGTTTCGCTCTATCAAAACTCGTCAAGGGTCCAAAACAGGTCGATTAATCAGGGCAGCAGTCCTTCGTAGCCGTCGGGACGCGGAGAACCTCGCAGAAAAGACTTTCGGACCACGTCGACATGCAGGGGTCGATGAAGTGGCGGCCTTCCTCCGGAATTTCCACACGAAGCTCCTCACGAACCTCTGGCTTGGACTGGTACCGCTGAAATCGTCCCGAGTTGGGCGCCAAACTGAAGTACTGGGTATTTTAAACCCAGCGGTGCAGGGGCACACACCCTATGACTTCTGGGTTCTCCCTGTTCCAGACCTACAGAAACACAGAGTCTTCTGGGTGAAGTCAAAGATTCATTTATTGGCTGCAGACCAATTACAGGTATCCTAGAAGTACAACAGCGTGTATGTTCTCAGGAGACTGCTAAAAATCATAGAAACGGGCTTCTCCTTAAGTACAGTTTTTCCTGCCTCAGGCATACATTCCTAGGTTTATGATATGGTCATTTAAAGTATACATTTCAAACGAAAAGGCAGAGTCATGATGACCATCCCACATTCCAGTTAAGCCAGCCCACAATTATTTACACAGCAAGGTTCAGATCCCACATCAGATATCGCTAGGCCCCAATAAAACACGGGCAGCTCCTGTTGATAGAAACAAGTCATAAAGCAGGAACAGTCAGGTGTGAAAGAGATTAGCCAGAGGCTTGTGTGGGATGAAAGGACTTTATGGCGTGTCAAGCCCTGATGCTAATCACAGGTGGCCGGAGGAAGGGGAGCTCGTGAGACCAGTTTGACCTGGGGCAGCAGAGCCAAGCTGCCCAGGTCACAGAAGAGTCATGGAAAGGCAAATGTGCTGTGAGGCCCGTATTTGCTTCATTATAGCCTATGTGAGGGCAATCACAAGATGGCCACTGCTTCCAAAATGGAACCCGCGTAGTGATGCGGAATAACGTGTACACAGTGCATTCATAGCTAGAATGGTATACAAAGCACTTGTACATACCGCATTAACCCTTTGCGGTTCGCTAATACCAGGATAGACAGGGGTGGGGCCCTGTCCCCTACGTGGAAACAGAGATTAAAGTACGACACCATCCCCCGGGGCTTATAAAAAACATTGGGGATCGTGGGGGGAGCCCCAGCGCCCCCACGGTCGCAGCCAGCTCCCCGCGTCCTTTGGGAGCCGGCATTGCTTTTCCACATGGGGAGCTGCTGACATGCAGCTCCCCGTGTGGAAAAGCAATATGGTTTGGACTTTGAAAGAGAGAGCAGGTTTCCATGCTCTCTCTTTCAAAATCCAAACTAAGTTTGCTATGGGAGGGCGGGAGACTCCCGCACTCTCATAGCAAACAACAGTGTCCTGGGGTGGGCACCCCAGGACACTGCAGGAGCCGGCCCTGGGGGCTGGCGGTCCCCAGGGCCCTCGAGGGCTCCAGGCGTGGGGCCACACAGCCCCCCTCAATAAATAAAGCCCTGGGGGTGGTGGTCCCCAGGGCTGGGGGGCCCCCATTAAATTTTACGTTTTTTAGCCCCCCGGGGGCTAATTATTAAAGAAGCCTGGAAACCCGCGCTTCAGTTTTGTTTTTTTACGGCCGGATCTGCACGCATTTTGCCGTTTTTTCAACAACAAAAAAAGGGATTCTGGGAGTCCTTCTGGGACCCACTAAGCAGGTCTAGAGGGTCAGAGTATTTCTACCCTGCCCCCTTTATGTATTTTACACACTTATTCCCCTTACTTCTTCAGCCTCGCTTCTCGAGGCACAAAATGGCTGCCAACAGTTCCTGGTTTCGAATGTTGACAACCACTTGACAGCCAATTAGCATTCAGTGCGTGATCGGAAGGGTGCGCGCACGGTGCGCAGAGGGTGCGCTCAGGGTGCGCATATGGTGCGCGGATCCTCCGAGGCCATAGATATATGTGTATTTTTAACTGTAATTTTCCCAGGAACTACTCAACAGATTAACACCATTTAAGCAAAAGGCACCAATCTTAACTGAGGACTACCTCTTTGCCAAATTTGGTGTAATTTCATCCGGCTGTAGCTGCGGCTAAAGGTCCTATGGGAAAATGCATGGAGAAAACGCGTTTTGGGACCCCCTTTTTTCTCGGCCCCCGCTTGATGAATCACCCCGAGACTTTCAGGATACGACCGGACCGGAGCTGACCAAAAGTTTGGAAAATTTCGCGAAGATTCGTCAACCGGCGCCAGACTTATTGGGAATAGAATGTTGTGGATATCCTATGGAAATTAGGTCCTAACTATAACTACCTACTGGCAACCGCCAGTAGGTAATATATATATATTATCATAATTATATTTTTATTTCTCCTTGAGAGTGCAGTATTTAACTGCTGGGGCATTTCCAGCAGTATACTTTAATTAGAATGTTGTTTATGTTAGCCTTGTTGCATGAGTTTAAGTAGTAACTCGCTTTATATATTCTTATATAGATACCATTTTGATTCAATAATGGGATGGGTCAAAATAAGTATTTCATGTGGCATTTATTGAATGGAATTTGTGCTACACTCCAAGATGGCCGAAAGAATTGTAATTATGTTTTCACTTTGAAAGCACAGTATTCAAATGCTATGGCATCTAACGGGATGTAATTTTGTTTTGCAATACCCTTTAGTGTATTATTATTAGTAACAAACTATTTTTTTGTTTTTGTATGCATACCATTCTGATTTTGAAATGTTAGGGGTCAAAGTATGTATTTCATGCGGCATACATTGAGTAGTATATGTGTTACACTCAAGGATGGTCGAAATGTTTGATATTATATCTCACAATCCGTGTACCCTTTCTTTATGTCACTTACACATTTTGGGTTCAAATTGATGCTAAGGGAAAACACCCCTTGCCTGTGATCAAGGTGTCTGGTATGCCAAAATGTGTCAGGAGGTTTCATTCTGCAATTTGCCACACTTGTATGTTTAGAAGTTAATAAAGGAGATATTGTGACTGCATATTTTGGAGTGCGTGTCTCTCTTCAGAGTGGTGTTTTGAATAAATAAATATATATATACATTTGTGTGTGTGTGTGTATATATTACCTACTGGCGGTCACCAGTAGGTAGTTATAGTTAGGAGCTATTTTCCATAGGAAAAGCATTTTTTTCCCCCAATAACTTTGGCGTCGTTTGACGAATCTTCGCGAAATTTTCAAAACTAGTGGGGCGCTCCGGTCAGCTCCTGTCTTGAAAGTTTCGGGGTAATTTGCGAAGTGGGGGCCGAGAAAAAAAGGGGGTCCCAAAACATGTTTCCCCCATGTTATTTTCCATCGGAAAATTTAGACACAGCTTCAGCCCGAACTGCTGAATGGAATTATACCAAATTTGGCAAAAAGGGAGCCCTTGGTTCAGAAAGAGTCCTTTTTTTTCAAAATGGTGTAAATCCATTTTTTAGTTCCTGAGAAATTCAAAAAATAGAGGTCCGAAAATCAATTTCCCATAGGAAACTTTAGACACGGCCACAGCCTGAACTGCTGAACGGAATTACACCAAATTTGGCAAAAAGATAGTGCTTGGTTCAGAAAGCGTCCTTTTTTAAAATGGTGTAAATCTGTTCAGTAGTTGCTGAGAAATTCAAAAAATAAAAGTTTCGATATATAGGGTAGCGGTGGATTCGCGAACCCTCCCAACCACGAGCTTCACTGTGATTGGCTGCCAACACTCCAAACCAGGAACTGTTGGCAGCCATCTTGTGACTCTGTAGAACCGAGTCACAAGAAAACAGTAAAAACAAAGGTGAAAAACAAGAAAAGGGGGCAGGGTAGCAACACCCTGACCCCTAGGCCTGCTCAGGGGCTACCACAAGGACCCCAGGGCCCAAAAAAGCATTTTAAAAAAAATATGTTGGTCAAATTCGTGCTGGGGTTGCGAATCCCGCCGAATCTTTTTTTAAAAATGAAGCGCGGGCTCCCGCGCTTCATTTAATTGAGGCCACCGGGGGGACCAGGTCCCGGGGGTATTGCCAAAAAATATTAGCGGGGTCCCACAGGGGCCCCCGCAGCCCCGGGGACCGCCACCTCCCCGGGACTATGTTTATAATATGTGGGAGGGCAGCCCCGGGGACCGCCACCCCTTGGGCTTATTCTTTAATTTGTGGGGGTCTCCAAGGCCCCACCAAGCCCCAGGGACCACCACCCCGGGGCTTTTCTAAAATATTCACAGGGGGCACACGGCCGCCCACATGCCCCGGGGACCGCCACTTCCCTGGAGCACTAAAATGCAAATGTGGGGGTCTGTTACGGACCACCGAGCCCCAGGGACCACCACCTTCCCGGGGCTATGTAAATAAAGGAAGGGCGATGCACGGCCCCCCTCCTGGAGCCCTTGATGACCCTGGGGACCACAACCCTCCAGGGCCAGCTCCTGCAGTGTCCCCGGGTGTTCACCCCCGGGACACTGGTGTTTGCCATGACAGGACAGAGCATGGCTCTCGCCCTGTCATATCAAACTCTGCTTTGGATTTTGGAAGTGAGAGCAGGTTTCCTGCTCTCGCTTCCAAAATCCAAAGCAGATTGGTTTTCCACACGGGGAGCTGCATGTCAGCAGCTCCCTGTGTGGAAAAGCAATGCCGGCACCCACAGGAGACAGGGAGCCGGCAGGACTGTGGGGGATTGGGGCTCACCCCACGGTCCCTAAACATTTGGGCATGCCCCGGGGGATGGGGTCATTGGGGCGAATGTGAATTAGTGAAAGTAGATATTTTTTTTAAAAAAAAAAATTGGAGTCGCCACGCTAGCGCACCGCTCAGCGTGGCCCCTAGTGTGCACGCGATGGGTGCGCGGCACTCAGCGCGGCCCCCTAGTGTGAATGCGATGGGTGTGCAGCCCGGCCCCTAGTGTGAACGCAATGGGTGCGCTCAGCGCGGCCCCTAGTGTGAACACGATGGGTGCGTGGCTCTAAATCGCGCTGGGTGCGCAACTCCAAACAAAAATAATTAAGATTTTTTTTATATAAACCTAGGTTATATGTTGGCTAATTGAGTGGCTCTAAAAAGAGCCCTTGTGTTTATTATGAGTTTCTGGCAGCTACATGTAAGTGCGGCTGCAGAGCTTTAGGTTGTTGACAAACACTCTGTTCCCTTCATCGGTGAAGTGTACTCCGTCACTTCTGTAGATGCCCTCCATATTGAAACGTAAATTGTTGTTATATATGGAGGCCATTCTATGGTCTCTGAGATAAGCAGAAACAGCTTTATTGACATTCTTCCTAGCTTTCTCAATATGAGGACAAAACTGATTGGACCACATCCATTTCTGTCTTTGGCATATGTTAGAGTACACAAAGGCAGTTTGGGGGAAAAGCAACATCAATTCTGCAAAGGTGTCCTTCATTAGCATTTCCAGACCTACCCCAGTAAATGTGCCTAGGTCATTGCCACCACAGTGCACAATCATGAGGTCAGGGGGATGGAGATGTAAAAGTTTTTAACCAAATGCATCAATTGGTGCCACTTTAATCCTCTCTGTTCAATCCATTTAATGTCTACATTTTGCAAAGTTAGGTCTTTGTTAATACCTCTGCGTTCAGCATACTTTTTGCACCAGAAAACATAGCTGTGCCTAACAATCCACACTGAAAGCCACTTTAAGTGGTGACTGGAGGTAATGAAAAGATGTCTGTAGCTGAGCTATTCAGTTGGTAGAATGAGAGATATCTAAAATGGTGGACAAAATGGTGTTTTTAAGAAAGTAGAGATTTAATTGGCTGTTTAAGAACATTGTACATTCGAAAATAGGGTGCATTTTACTTTGTTTAAAAAGCAAGTTTCTTATTGGTTAGTAATAAGTGTTTGGAAGGTACAGCAGAAAGGATAAGGTCATGATTTGCAAAGCCAACCTCACCTGCTGTTGTCATTTGCATCATTGTGTGGTGAACTTGTGACCTGTCAGTTAAGTTGAATGTTGCATGACCTGTTGCTATGGAAACTGACATTAAGCAGAAGGGGTAAAGAATTCAGTTGATAAGGGATATTATTTGTGACCAATTGAAATGTGTTTTACAATTTGAAAATCTCTGGGAAGCAATGCCATTTGTTGCTTATAAGTATTTGTATAGAAAAAGAGAGGGAAATCTTGCCATTACTGGTTTCACCTTACAGAGTCTGGTGATTTATATTGACTGTGTGCAAAAGAAAATCCTGCCTGAGTGTGTGAGATTTTTCATTCAACAGATTTATTTGCAAGGTGAGTTATATAATTTTGAGGTTTCTTTAAAAAAGATTTAACATTATTCTAAAACTGTGTTGTTTGAAATATATTATTAAATGTAGAGATGTGTATTGGAATTAGTTTCATTGTAATTGAAGTTCATTTAAAAAGCAGTCTGTACATTAATATATGTATACATATTTAAGTCTGTTCAAGGTATAGCTGGATGATGCCTCATATTTTTACATAGTTAGTGGAACATGACTGCAAATGTATATTTTGAAATATGTTCATATAAGGTGTTAATAATTACGTTTCAGTTATTAGTTTGTACAGAAGGTAAAGTTAAATGATGCCATATGTTTTAAGATAGAGTGGTGAAATAAGGTGTTGTTAATTATGCTTCTATTTGTAGTCTGAGCAAAGGCATAGTTGAATGATGCCACATAATTTTAGATACAGTGGTGAAGATGTGTCTTAAAAGTGTGGTTTTAGAAATGCTCATAAAAGGTATTGTAAATTAGTCTTCTTTCTTAAGTCTGTTGAGAGGTATAGTTTGATGATGTCGCACATTTCTAGATTTAATAGTCAAGATGTAGCTCAAAAATAAACCACCACATTTTACTCTTTCTGGTATGTTGTACTTTTCTACTTAACTAGATAGTATGTAATGACTCATGTATATGTTCAGATTGTATTTATATAGTTGAATGTATATTTACTGAATTATTAAGAGATGACTGACTAATTGCAGTAGTGCAAAGGTAGTGAATATGTGATTTTAAAAGTACACGAGAAATGATTTATTGATTCTATATTGTGCAAACACCCAGTTAGTATCCAAACACTACCCATGCATTCATGCAATGACTCAATCACTAACTGATGCAGTGATCAGATCTCCAGAGCACTACATATGCAGTCCAGTAATCCCCCGGTCACTCCTTGTGGACTCTTTTATTTAGTCTGCCATGTCCTTATCTAATCACTGTGCCAAAATACAGGCACTTATAAATTCACCATGCACTCTCCTTGCAGTTCTCTGTCATTATCTATGTACTCATGCAATGACCGAGGGACTAACACATGCAGTGCTACAATCACACGTGCAGTATCCATGTAGTCCTGCAACCACCTATACACTACTGACTCACTCCTCCAATTATCCATGTAGTATCCATGCAGTCAGGCAATCAAATTGTCACCCCGTGCACTCCTCCAATCGCCCAGGCAGTACCATGTACTAATCAAATCACTCTGCCACAACCCAAGCACTTATAAATTCACCATGCAATCTCCTTGCAGCACTCTAGGTATTCTGTTGCTATCCATGTGCTCATGCAATGACCCAGGGAGTAACATATGCAGTGTTATATTCACATGTGCACTATCAATATAGTCCTGTAAGCACCTATACACTACTGATTCACTCATCCAATTATCCAGTTAGTACCCATGCAGTCCAGCAATCTCACAGTCACTCTCCGTGCTCTCCTCCAATCACTGAGCCAGTAGTATGTACTAATCCAATCACTTCGCTAAAACCCAAGCACTTAGAAATTCACCGTGCACTCTCCTTGCAGTACTGCAATCATCCAGTCAGTACCCATTTACAATCCTTTGAGTGCTATCTTTACAGTTTAGTAATCTCCTTGTTACTACCTATGCACTCCTCCAATTACCCAGCCAGTCCCATGTCCTTATCCAATCACTCTGCTACAACCCAAGAACTTATAAATTCACCTTGCACTCTCCTTGCAATACTCTAAACATCCAGTCACTACCCATGTAGTCATGCAATGACCCAGTCACAAACACATGCACCGGTGCAATCCTTTGAGTGCTACCTATACAGTTTAGTAATCTCCCTGTTACTACGTATGCACTCCTCCAATCACCCAGCCAGTCCTATGTCTCCATCCAATCACTCTGCCACAACCCAAGCACTTATAAATTCACCATGCACTCTCCTTGCAGCACTCTACGTATTCTGTCGTTATCCATGTACTCATGCAATGACACAGGGACTAACACATGCAATGCTACAATCACATGTGGACTATCCATGCAGTCTTCTAACCACCTACAGGCTGCTCATTCACACCTTCATTTTGCCAGGTACTACTCATGCAGTCCAGCAATCACACTGTCACTCCCCGTGCAGTTGTACAGTAACCCAACCGGTACCATATACTAATCTAATCACTCCGCCAATACCCAAACACTTGTAAATTCACCATACAGTCTCTTTGCAGTGCTCTAATCATCCAGTCACCCATGTACTCATGCAATGACCCAGACAGTAACACATGCAGTGCTACAATTACATCTGCACAATCCATGCAGTCCTGTAACCACCTACACACTGCTCATTCACACCTTTATTTTCCCAGGTATTATCTATGCAGTTCAGCAATCACACTGTCACACCCCCTGCACTCCTCCAGTCACCCAGCCAGTACCATATACTAATCCAGTCACTCCGCTAATACCCAAACACTTATAAATTCACCATACACTCTCCTTGCAGTGCTATAATCACCCAGTCACTACCCATGTACTCATGCAATGACCCAGACACTTACACATGCAGTGCTAAATCACAGGTGCACTATCCATGTAGTCCTCTAACCAACTACACACTACTAATTCACTCCTGCAATTACCCAAGTAGTACCCATGCACTCCAGCAATCACACTGTCACTCCCTGTGCACTCCTCCAATCACCCAGCCAGTACCATGTAGTAATCCAATCACTCCGTCAAAATACAAACACTTATAATTCACTTTGCACTCTCCTTGCAATACTCTAAACATCCAGTCACTACCCATGTAGTCATGCAATGACCCAGTCACAAACACATGCACTGCTGCAAACCTTTGAGTGCTACCTATACAGATTAATAATCTCCCTGTTATTACGTATGCACTCCTCCACTCACCCAGACAGTCCCATGTCCTTATCCAATCACTCTGCCACAACCCAAGCACTTATAAATTCACCAGGCACTCTCATTACAGTACTCTAATCATCCAGTCAGGAGCCATGTACTCATTGAATGACCCAGGCATTAACCATCCACTACTACAATCAGTTGTGCACTACACATGCGCTCATCTAATCACTTACACACTACTCATGCACTTTTCCAATTACCCTATTATCCACGAACTCATTCAATCACATTGTCACTTCTCAACCATTCATAAAGTAACCATGCACTATACTTGCATTTCTACGATCACCCACATAGTGTCCATACTCTCATGCAATCACTCAGGTAATTTTTCTTTTTTTAACCAGTAGATGTAGTTCCGTAAGAACCTTTTATTTTGGGGAACAATTAAAAAACAAATTGTATATTTTTAACCTTTTTTTACTTTTTTGTGTGTTTTTTATTTTTAAAGCAACAGAGAAAAATGAAGATCAGGAAATGATCTCTTCAACAAAAACAAAAGCGCATTATACATTTTTTTTACATTTGTGCGCTTTAAGAGCAGCAGAGATGACATCAAAGCACTTTTCGCCAAAACAGAGCTCGGTGGCACACTTAATACAACTAACTGCTGCATTTAAAAATTCAGGCATGATGTGCGGCCTTGGTGCAGATAGAATCTGTGTAGAAGTTGATGGTGTACTGGGGTCTTCTTTTCTCTCCTGCAAGGTGTACAGGGTGGATGGTCTCCATATGCTTTTTCATGTTACTTGTACCACAAGAGTACTTTTTGTTGGTGCCTCTGGACAGCACTCTCTCACAGATAATGCAAGTTTTTGTTGCCAAGTGTTCAAGAGAAATGGAAGGTGCACTCGTTGCAGAATCAGTCAAACAAGCCAAGTTTGTTCCAAGGCTACTTCTTTTATTTAAACAATCTTTAAAACTAGCACACAGCCAACGCGTTTTGTTCCCAATTTGCCATAGGGAACTTCGTTAGGGCTCTTCAATATCCAGTTGATTGATAAGTATGGTTAAAATGATTAGTGAGTGTGGACCTCAGTGGGCCCAGTCAGCCTTCAAGGAAAACAAATTTATGGTGGAAATCTCACACCCAAGGAGTGGAGAATACCAAATATCCAGAGTAAATATTAAAGATCAAGCAGGGTCCAAGTCACCACTATTCATTCAAGGGACTTTTTGACTCACAGGCCCTTATAAACGACCTTTAAAGAAGCAAAGTTTGGCGTAACGGCATGGTAACCGGCAAGTTTTTGTTGCATTAACCTTTTTTTCTCCCTCCGGTATAGTAAAAAAGGACCAAACGATGCTTTCCTTTATTTTCTTCTTCTGCTGCACCATCTCTTCTTCCTCCTCTACTGCAAGTGGATCAACTTCAGCAAAACTAGAAGCCATAGTTGTATTCAAAGTAAACAAACACACAAAAAAAGGTAGATCAATTTAAAGAGAAGCAAGAAACAGGGAAATATCAGAAGGATGGATCCTCCCTCTTTCACAATGAAATTGATTTCAACCAATCAGATTCTTTTTTCTTTTTCTGTATTTTTTATTTAAGAACTTTTATTTAGCGCTGGCCTGACCCAAGGGTATCGGAGCGCTTTACAACCGATACATTGCAGAGAGTCACAAAAAGAAAATTAGCAGTGCAGGTCGATGGTGGGGATATCTGTTTCGAAGTCTTGGGGACAAGGAGTTGAAGCAGTGCGAGGTGTCTGCTTTCCTGCTCCGACTGCTCCTATCGGTTCCTTAGGGATTGGTCAAGGAACAGGGTTTTGAGTTGGCTTTAGAATTTTACAAAAGAGGGAATATTTGTGATGTGGGGGGGAATGGAGTTCCAGATTTCAGGCGCGCTCCTGGCGAAGGATCGTGTCGTTTTCGAGTTTTCAGCGGGATGAGTAGGAGGGAGTTTGAGCTTCTGAGGTTCCTGGCCGGACCGGCTTTTTTGAGTTTGGCCGCCAAACATTCGGGTTTGCCGTTGTGCAGGGCGTGTGTGTTAGGCAGGCTGTTCTGAAGCTAACACCCATTTTGACTGGGAGCCACTTAAGTTCTCTGAGTGCAGGAGAGATATGATCGAATTTCTTGATTCCGGTGACCATTCTGGCTGCCGCATTGAGAGTTGTTTTGAGAGGAGCCAGATGTGATTTTGCTATTCCTGAGAGGACTGCATTCTCATAGTCCAGTCTTGACAACACCAATGCTTGGGTGGCCTGTTTGAGATTACTTTGCCGAATGAAAGGTTTTATTTTGTTCAGTAGCTTTAGGTTAAGGAAAGCGCTCTTAGCTGAGTTCTTGATGTGTATGGTCATGTCCAGTTTCGGGTCTAGCGTGATGCCTAGTGATTTGACAGAGTCAGCCAGGGTGAGGTTCCCATTGAGCGCATCGACGGCTTTTAGCCATTTCGCAATTTGGGGGTCTCCTCTTTGTTCGAAATGAGGAGTAATTCGTTTTTGTCGGGGTTTAATTTAAGGTGACTACATAACAGCCAGTGTTGAACATCTCTCAGTACATCATTGAGTCTTTGAATGTCTCTGATGGGGGCAGTTTCCAAGTAGATCTGGGTATCATCAGCATAAAGATGGAAGCGGATGTTGGCTTTTTTGAGTAGTTTGGTGAGCGGTTCCATGTAGATGTTGAAGAGTTACGGGGAGAGCACTGAGCCTTGAGGGACTCCCTTGATGACTGGGTGAAGGTCGGATGTAAAGTTTTTGATTTTGATTTTTTGAGTGCCATTGTGTAGGAAGGAAGAGAACCATTGGAGGACCACCTCACCAAGTCCGGCTCTTTCTTGGAGAGCCCTAATGAGGAGTTTGTGGTCTACAGTGTTGAATGCTGCCGATAGGTCTAGGAGAATGAGGAGACAGCATTGGTCAGAGTCTAGTGATTTGTGGATATCGTTGATGATGTTGAGGATCACGGTTTCAGTGCTACAGCTTTTTCTGAAGCCAGACTGATGGACGTCCAGGAGGTTGATGATGTCCAAGTGTTGGGTTAGTTGTTGGAGTACGCATCTTTCTAGGATTTTGGACAGAAGAGGAAGGTTAGAGACAGGTCTAAAGTTATTCAAATCCTTTATTATTTAAATCCTTGATTGTTTTTTCAGCAAAGGCGTGACTTGTCCAACTTTAAGGCAGGCTGGAACGACTCCATTTTTCATTGAGCTGTTTATGATCATGCACCAGAGCGGTGCTAGGGAGTGCTTCAACTTTTTGGTCAGTTGGGGGGGAATGGGGTCAAGGACATGAGATGAGGGTTTGGAGGTGGAGATAAGATTGATTATCTCAGTTTCCTGAATGGTGCGGAAGCTAAGCCAGGATTTCGAAGAGGGACAAGGGGCGATATCATACGCCCCGGACGTGCTGCTCTTTGTGGGGAGGGTATTGTTGGTGTCCAGTGAGAGTTCGATCTTAGTAATCTTGTCATTAAAGAAGTTGGTGAAGTTGTCGCAGAGTTCTTTGGACGGCTGTATTGAGTAAGTAGCGGGCTTGGAGGTTTGTTGCCTGATGATGTTATAGAGCTCTTTGGGTCTATTTTTTGCTCAGTCCAGCGCGGAGCGGAAAAAAGTGGATTTCTTGTTCTTGATGTGATTGTTTTACTTTCTACGAGCTGTTTTGAGTTGTTCGCGGAGGGTGGTAGTGGGGTTATTCCTCCAGTTTCTTTCTTTGGCTCTTAGTTGTCTCCTTTCTAAGTTAATGTCAGTGTTGAACCATGACCTGGATGGAATGGCTCTGCTTTTTTTTTTAGCTTTAGAGGAGCTAGTTGATCAAGCATAGCCACCAACTTTGAGTTGTAAAGCGAGGTGAGTTCGGTTGTGGAGAGGTGGTCGCTGTCGTTGGGAAGGAGCGAGCTTATCCTTTCTTCTAGGGCTACCATGGGAATCTGGGTGAGGTTTCAAGCCCATTTGGGTGGGTCCTGCACGGGTGACTGGGAAAGCATTTTTTGGTTGATGCGAAATAAGATCATGTGATGGTCCGACCAGTCCACTGGGAGTATGTGGTCGATCGTAATTGCGTCTCGTTGAGCGATAATGGCATCCAAGGGTGCTCCTTTGTGGTGTGTTTCTTCTGAGCAGTGTCGGGCTAAGTTGTTGTCACAGAGAAGATTGGATAACATTTGAATTAGAGGGTTGTTCACTTCATTCGCGGAGGGTGGTAGTGGGGTTATTCCTCCAGTTTCTTTCTTTGGCTCTTAGTTGTCTCCTTTCTAAGTTAATGTCAGTGTTGAACCATGACCTGGATGGAATGGCTCTGCTTTTTTTTTTAGCTTTAGAGGAGCTAGTTGATCAAGCATAGCCACCAACTTTGAGTTGTAAAGCGAGGTGAGTTCGGTTGTGGAGAGGTGGTCGCTGTCGTTGGGAAGGAGCGAGCTTATCCTTTCTTCTAGGGCTACCATGGGAATCTGGGTGAGGTTTCAAGCCCATTTGGGTGGGTCCTGCACGGGTGACTGGGAAAGCATTTTTTGGTTGATGCGAAATAAGATCATGTGATGGTCCGACCAGTCCACTGGGAGTATGTGGTCGATCGTAATTGCGTCTCGTTGAGCGATAATGGCATCCAAGGGTGCTCCTTTGTGGTGTGTTTCTTCTGAGCAGTGTCGGGCTAAGTTGTTGTCACAGAGAAGATTGGATAACATTTGAATTAGAGGGTTGTTCACTTCATTCCACCGGAGGTTTAGATCACCAAGAATTAGGTTGTTGGCATCCCCGAGTGCACAGTGAGCAATCAGGTCGTATAAATGCTCCCCGAATGTGGAGGTGTTGCCTGGTAGGTGATAGAGAAGGTGGCGGAGTAGTGCTCCATCATCCTTAGTCTTTATATTGGCGGTAAGACATTCAAAGGTGTTGTACTTGCATGAGTCCAATTCCATGATGGCGATGTTGTCCTTATGAATGAAAGCTGCACCTCCCACTTGTTGGTCCTTTCTGTCTTTGTTAATAATGGAAAAACCTGGGGGCACAAGCATATCTAAGCATGGTGAGGAGAGCTTGTTGAGCCAAGTCTCCGTGATGAACGCAATGTCAATGTCCCGTGAGAGGATGGCTTCTGCTAGTTCGGTTGCATGCATAGAGGCCGATCTGCAGTTAATTAGCATGCAGTTGGTGGAAAGCTCTTTTTTGCTGGGGTTCTTCCCCCTGGGGGCCCTAGGTAAGGTTTTGTGAGGAAGGGCGGTCTAGGGGGTTTCATGAAAGGATGGTCTCTTTTGCTGACATGAAGTCGTGTAGGGTGCGCGCACTCATCACACACCCATCGCACACCCGCGAAAATCATATATATCATTACACACTATAAATAAAAATTTCTATAAACTTTTAATAAGTATATTAGCAAAACAGTTCAGTCTAATATCATATTCAAACTTTATATAGTCATTTTTTCAACGTTAAAAATACGCGTAAGTCGCGACTTCGGCGCGATGTCGGCACGACCCCGGAAATACGTGCGGGGAGATGTCGCGCACATTAAGCGGCTACACCACGGATTTCCTAACTTTACTTTCGTCAAAATTATATTGAAAGTAATACTTTAAAAATACTTTTATTAATAAATTTAGACAAACACTTTAAGGAAAACTTTTTTTATAATTAAATTACACCGAAGTCGCGACCCCAGCGCGACTTTTCAAAATTGCTACCGGAATGCGCACAGACATCGTGAAGTGCACTGGAAAACCATAATGAGTACATGGGCTGGACAATCATGCTTACAAATGAAGCACACAACGAGATTGGACTCCATGCAAACGTTGTGCCTTTAATGCACCTGTTAATACCAATCTCTGGTTAACGAGGCTTTCACGTGTGGGGTCAGCCTAGGGGCTTGGTTTGCAGCAAGGCTCTGTATCCAACTCCCCGCAGGCAGCCACCCAGAGCTAGCCAACCCCACGCTGTGCACAGCCTTTGCTCATACGTGTCATAAGGTTAGCCACAGGGTCTGTGTTGCAGCCAGGCCCTGCTTCCAACTCCCCAGAGGCAGCCAACACCACGCTGCGCACATCCTTTGGCCGTGCGCAGCGGGTTTAATCACAGGGCTTGACCAGCCAGCACACCCTGTGGCCAAACCCCTAACAAGCTGCCAACCCCACACCGTGCATGGCCTTTGCTATGTGCAGCATAGGATCAGGGCCGGCTTTAACGTTGGTGGTGCCCTATGCAACAGTGTTTGTTGGTGCCCCCCAATGACCACCTCCGCCACAGATTCCATAACTACCACCCTTTAACAGTTCCCCTCAAGTCTCCATAACCACTCTCTCTCAGATGCATTTAATACTTTTATAGTGCCGCTGCCACTCATACCAGTGTAGGGTATCAGAGCACTTTACATCACATACACTACACAGAGATATTCAATCATTGGTGTGTAAATTAGTGTATTGGAAATATTTCATAAGACAGAGGACTATGAGGTGTAGAAGTCACCTGTCATCCATACTGGTAGGCAGGATAGTTTATGAGTGCTTGGTCTGGAGAAGCACAAACTAAGAATTTGAAACTTAACACCGTAGATGCTGTGGTGTCTATTACAAGATGCAGTCTCCATCAGGATTTTCAAATCTTGGACAGCAGGGTCTGATGCAGTGGTGGCCCCTTCACTAAGGCAGAGGAGTGGCGCCCCAATGCTTTTATTCAGTGTAACAAAAGAAAAAAAAAAATGATAATAACTTTAAGTTATTATCATCTTATTTTTTTCATGTTGCAGCAGCTTTATGGGAGGGGCAGTGATGCTCTGCTGACACAGCAGGGAGGAGAGGGATGGTTTGCACTCCCTAAAGTGCGCATGAATGTTTGGCCAGCCCTCCTTGGTTGGCCAAACATTCATTCACACTTTGCATGCTCTCCTCCCAGGCTGCATTACAGCCTCAGTGAAGAACATGTCCAGGCCCCTGGTCCCTGTCTGAGCTCTGAACTATGGTGCACATACCAATCACAATGCTGCATTACAGTGTTATGATTGGCTCAGGGGAGCCTGGGTGCTTCCTGGATGCTCTGTTCCTGATCTGGAGACGACGGGGGAGAGAGTGGCAAGACACGAGTGATGTAGCAAGGAGGTAAGCTTTTTTTCTTTACCCCTTCTCCCGAGCCCCGCCCGCCCTACGCCCTCCCAACCAGATCTGTGCCAACCGCCACCGGTCTAATGACAAACTGCTCCAATCCCCAGAACATAGTTCTGTCCGTACATGAGTAAACAAGAATAGTAGGTTCAATCTTTGGAGGGAATGGGGGATTGGGTATGAGAAAGAGAAGAGCTGGAGCATCACTGCCTTGTCTGATGCACGTTTCTCAGACTCCAGGAGATTCACAATGACGTTTTTACAAGTTAATAGCAAGTGTATATAGCTTCAAAATGTCATGCTGCAGAGGACTTAAGCCAAAGTGGAGGAAGCTGGTATCAGAAATGCTGAATTCTTAAGTTGAAAGCAATCTTGGAAAGAAAGGTAACAGGAAGAAAGGGGGCAAACAAAGTAAAACAAGTCAAATTGTAATTCACACAAAGGTCATATTTCAGACATAAGTCAGGAAATGGAAGTAACAGAAACAATATCTTCAAGTCAGGAAAGGAGTGGCTGTATGGGACAGAGGCCGCACTCGTTGCAACTGCCAGGGAATGGGTGATATTCCTCAAGCCCAAAATCCATCATCCAAAAAAATGAAAAGCCCATCCCTGGCCACTGTGGTGATCACAGTGTGGAAACGGTAAACATCCATTAGTACGCGGCTGTTACACCATGTACCATTACTTCGCAAGCGCTACAACGCATGCTATGTTACAACGCGTACCCTTTACTACGCAAGTTGATACATCGCATGCATTGCAACGCTGCTATCCACATTGTTGTGTGTAAACGGACGCGCTTACACTTCGACGCGCTTCCGCTTCTTTTCAGTGAATGCGGAGTTAGCCTGTGCTCTATGCTTCAAATGTGAAGTGAGCATTCCACGTCATCATTTCGGGGCTACAAGAAGTAGAGACTGTGCCCTGCTGAGGCGTGCAGGAGGCACAGGTGACTGCGGACTTTGAGCTGGAGAAGACAGGAACCGAGGAACGTAGGAGAGAGAGGTAAGAGGGGCTATGTAGTATTTAAGAGTTTAGGGTAGAGGTAGGGTCGTGCAGGGGGTAGTCTTTTTGGTTTAAGGGTAGTGTATTTGTGTTTGTATAGAGTAGAGTAGTGTATTTAGGTTTAGGGCAGTGTATGACGTCTTGAAGGGTAGTGTTTGGGAGTAGGGACAGGAATGGGGGTAGGGGCAGTGTCGTTCTGGGGGTAGTGTTTTTGGGTTTAGGGTAGTGCCGGGGGTGCGTGCAGGGTAGTTTTTGGGAGTAGGGATAGGAATGGGGGTAGGGGCAGAGTCGTGCTGGGGGTAGTGTTGTAGGGTTTAGGGTAGTGTTGTGGTTTTTGTGTAGTGTAGGGTAGTGTTTTAGGGTTTAGGGTAGTGTCGGGGGTGCGTGCAGGGTAGTTTTTGGGAGTAGGGACAGGAATAGGGGTAGGGGCAGAGTCGTGCTGGGGGTAGTGAATTAGGGTAGTGGTGTGGTTTTTGTGTAGTGTAGGGTAGTGTTTTAGGGTTTAGGGTAGTGTCTGGGTGCATGCAGGAAGTGTTTGGGAGTAGGGACAGGAATGGGGGTAGGGGCAGAGTCGTGCTGGGGGTAGTGATTTAGGGTTTAAAGTAGTGGTGTGATGTCTGTGTAGTGTGGGGTAGTGTTTTAGGGTTTAGGGTAGTGTCAGGGGTGCGTGTAGGCTAGTGTTTGAGTGTAGGGAGCGGGCTGGGGGAAGGGGGAGGGTCGTCCAGGGGGTAGTGGTTTAGGGTTTAGGGTAGTGTAGTGGTGTTTGAGTAGTGTAGGGTAGTGTAGTGTTTGAGGGTTTGGGTAGTGTTTTAGTGTTTGTGATGTGTAGGGTAGTGTATTTGTATTTAGTATTTAGTGTAGTGTTGGGTTTGTATTACTAGTCAAGTTTTTAGTTCTCATACTTTAACACTTGCAATGTAAAGTTATGCAAACTAAGCGTAGTAACGGTATTTGCTAAGTAAAAACTTTGCAGTAAAAAGCTGCGAAGTAATGGTATGCGAAATAACGAGTCATATTGAAATAACTAAGAATTCTGCAAGTTTATGCTCAAATTAAGCGAGAAGAGCAACTCTGAGTTCAGCGCTATTTTCTTAGTGCAAAAATGACCCTGTGCATAAAAAATGGACATGCATTTTGCTCTAAGAAGTAGCGCTAAATGCCACAGAGCACAAATAGAGAGTGCAAGCTGTGGCTCACACTCAATAAATGTTTTTTCTTGGGGAAGTATTTCACCACCAACTTACTACCAGTATTTAGCACTACTTTCTTAGCGCAAGATGCACCCTCACATCCAAAATGGACACAAGGATGCTAAGAAACAGCACTAAATGCAGCAGAACCTGCACCACATATGCTTTCACTGTAAGATTTTCCCCCAAATCACTCCTATTACACGAGCAGGAGTAATATTGTAATAATCAGTAATTCTGTCTCGACGAGTAATGCAGAATTATGGAAATTACTCCAGTTACTCGGGCGAAATCAACATTCTGCCCAAGCCTAGTGGTGATGTCGTTTAACACAAAGCCTTCACAGACACTTCTCCTTCTGAGGATGAAACCACTGAAAGCAGTGTGGATTTTCTGTACCATTAAGTTATCTCTGGTGTTTTTTCTGGGAGGGAAGACAACTCTGAATGTTGTGGCAGTTTTCTATGATGTCAAACCATCACATTCGCTCTTTGCCAATTCTGTCCTTTTTAGTCACTTTCGCCATCTCCAGCCGCATACTGCATGCTCCATGAACTGGGTAGGAGAGATCAGAATGTCCTACATAAGACCCTTGCCCAAAGACCAGGGTGTCAAGGGTTCACCACAAGATATTGTGGTGCTGATACTTCCTCTGGGTACAGCAGTTCAATGTTTAGTTCTTCCTGCACTGCTCACTGAGGCAATCCTCTTCTAGACAGCCTTTTCTAAGTGCAGGGAAAATGTCAGAACCACTGTTCATCAGTCAGAGGGCAGCTTTTCTCAAGATGCTACAAAACAGCTTCTAGCAGGATGCAAACTTCCAGGTCCCTTTTCCCTAACCTGGTAAAGAGTAGTTGGCAGTCAATGGCCCTAACCCTGAACCTCCAATGTCTTTCTCAGTCTCAACTAGCGTGGGATCTCCGTCACCTTGCCTCTTGGGCCAGCTTTAGGTAAGTTGCAACTTTTGCATATGTATTTCTCTATGACTGGTGAAGCCACAGCCTTGTCCTCTAGTGTCAGTAGGAAGGAGGAGTGTGGCCAGGAGTTCCATTGTCAGGAAACACCCAAAAAAGATGCACAAAAGGGGTAGATGCTTTCTCTCTCCACTACCTCTCAACCTGTTGGGGGTACACCTCTGGGGATGAAAGGAGCAGGGAGGGGCAGGCTCTATACTTCAAAGGGGCCCCTCTGTCTCTTATGCTCCACTCTCTAGAGTCTGGTCTACCCTGAAGGAGCTCAGGAATTGTGAAGAGCAACACTGCAACTCACTACCAGTCCTTCACAGCCCTATAAGGTAACGGAAGTCATGCTCAGAAAAAAAGGGGTTGGCCCTACAGGTGTCATTCTATGTCACCTTGGGCCCTCAGCACACACGCATGATTGTCATGTGTATGGGAGAAAAATTCAAAATAATTAAAGACTCTCTACATGGAGAACTCAGGGCAAGGGTGTAGTCTCTCCTAAATCCTTCAAGGAACCTTTGCTGCCCCAGCACTGAGGAACCACCCACAGTGAGCATCTTACTGTTATCTGAGCTATGATTTTAAAGAATTGGAGTTCATCCATTTGGCAACTGCAGATATGCACTCTTGCAAATTAGATTATGTGGCTGGAAGGTCACAGTTCAATCTCAAGATGATCTGTGTACCATCAGCATAGAGTCCTACAATGACAGGCCAAAAATCTGATCATAATTCCAAAGGATCAGCATAGTAATTGAATAAAGTGAGACTCAAAATAAGCCCTGATGATTTCACAAGAAATAGGTCAAAAGACTGATTAGTAAAGTAAAAGGCTCAGAGCTTTAGAAATAACACCAATATCAGAGAGACAAGTAATTAGAAAAGATTGTGACACAGTATAGAAGGCTGCTGACAGGTATATGATGATCAGCACTACAGTGCCTCAATGATCCGTGATCATTCCCAGTTAGACAAAAACATATATGAGTCAGTGGCGTAACGAAATTTGAGGAGGCCCCACTGCAAGGTACATCCAGGGGTCCCCCCTCACGCTAGTCCCAGTCAGGAGCTCTCAAGCCAGCGTCCCCCCACCCAGGACAGTGCCGGAGGGGGCCGCCTGGAGCTTGTGGCCCCCTGCACCAAAGGGTCTGTGGGGGCTATTGTTACGCCACTGATACGGGTCCAAATTTGGTACCATGTATAGAACAGAAGCCAGCTTGAGATGAGTCGAGGAAGTTACTTCTGTTAGGGTGAATCATTCTCAATAAACTTCCTTTTCTAGGACTTTCGTAGCCAACAGAAGAGATAGATGGGAACTGAACATGATGAGTTGCTTCAAAGGCATTTTAAGTAGCAAAACAACAAGGGCTTGTTTCCATTTTTAAGGTCCAGAGGCCGAACTTCACCCCTCATTTTCAAAAGTTTTGCGTTGGCGGTCGCTGGATTCACCGCAGCACAAAAGATAGAGCTAGTTTACTTACCATTGCAAAGGCAATTCTGGTTGGTAAATTGGGTTATGTCACAGGAGTGTCATTGCACATTACCTCCTCGTCCATCTTCCTGGATGCAGTCCTTACACATGATACTTCTCCCTTCTGGCAGAACCAATTCCCTAGCTGAAAACTCAAAAAAGTTTCCCCAAGATGGCCCCCATTACCCATGAGCCACCACAAAAGGGAAATAGTCAACCACCATGCCCAGAAGGGAGGGCGGGACTCAGGACTGTATCCAGGAAGACCAGGACTCGGAGTAATGAAGATTACCGGTAAAAAACCGAGGCATTATAGTGAACAAAGATCTCGTGCCTGGCTGCAAGGTTCCTACTGTCAAGAGCCTCTTGCTCCAGTAATGAAGATGGTGGTTTCTGCAAAGAGTTGTGTTTTCAGCGAGGGACAGAGTTCAAAGAAGACAACGCAGAAGCTGAGCTCAGAGCAGGCAGAGCTGAGGCATGAAAGCAAAGAATCAGCTGTCCATGGGTTTTCATTCTACAGAACGATGCGCATAATCCAATTCTGCAAACGTGACGAGAAACCGAACATTTCTGCATAAACCGGAGCAGATTTTTGTTAATGAAGTTATTTACTTATAAATATTTGATTTGAAAAGGCCACATTTGAAAAGACAAGACATTCACTTAATAATTTTACAGAAATTACTAAAAACAAAGATGGAAGTGTTCCTGTTTTTTAAACCAACACCCTATGGAGAGAACGTGCAGAGATAACAAAACAGGTGAGAAATCAAACCAGAGAACTTTATTCGCTTAATGGCGTAATAAGGAAAATGTGATGCAATTCTAAATCTAATGCAGTGGGACGTGGGCGTGTACATGGACGACAAGTATAATGTCACGGAAATGTCAGCTCTATTTCTGCATGCTTTTAAATAGAAACTGCGTGCTCAATCAGTGCCTAGCACAGTGTCCTGGCAGGCTGAGGAGCCCGTCTCATTCGTCTGTGAGTCAAAATGGCCATTGCCATTTAGTGCCATAAAACCACCCCAAATAATTACATGGGGTGTTGATTGAAGGAAGGCATGGTCGGGAATTTGTAATGGCATCCAAATAATGTCAAGAATGGGTTGCATGACTAAAAGTGAGTAGAAAAAACTGGCAAATGCTTTGTTTAATTTCAATGCTGTCTAAAAGTATTCATAGGTGCTCGAGGTAAAAAAAAAAACAAATGAATTGCTTTGCTTTCTAAATCAGTAGTAACTGATGTTATGTGTGCAAGTCGGTGTGAACACTCCACCAATGCAGCTTAAAATTGCTGCTAAATAATAAAAAATAAAAAAAGTATTGGCAAAGCCGACAACCAAAGGTGACCAAAGCAAGTTTATTTTGTGATTGATGAACGTAAAAAAAAGAAGTTAAAATACACCCAGATGTCTACACTATAGAGTATTTTTCTGGCAAATGTGTTTCTGCCATAAGGGGTTCTAAACTTTGGCCTCTGTATAGGCAGGAAGAAAAATTCCCCACGCGCATCACCTTTTACAGCCTCTCTCTGGACGGACGACACTTAACTTGGAACCCAGATAGATTACTGAAGTTGATCATAGATATACTGCTAGATAGACAAAAGCAATCAAAAGATGGTCCACAGTGGCAAGATAACAGACATTTAGGCTAAGAGACAAATAGGAAGGCTTTGTTAAAAAGGATTGTAAGGCCTTCTTGAGAACGGATGCACTCACGCGCTAAAGATGCAGTGTCCATTGGTCAATGCGAAGTTGCAGCCCAGGCACAGGAAAAAAAGTATTGGGCCCAGAATTTTCAACATGCATGCTACCAGATTCTCATTGTCTGCATTTCTGGCCGCCATGTTGGAATGGTCATATAAAGGATGCAGCCTGGTTCCAATAACCACACTCTGCTATGACGGCAATGGTGCAGGAGGAGGCACGGGCCCATATTAGCAGACAGAGCACCCCTACGGCAGTGGTGGCAGAGGAGAAAAAACTGTGATATGAAGAGGGTAGGGTATGGGTCGCTGTAGAAGCCCCCCTAAAAAGCATTAATTGCTAGCCTCACACAAAGAAGTTGACATTCCCTGGGCATGTCCCGCAATATCATAGACAACCCAGAGAGTAAATGCCTTGAGAGGGGTTGGCCAAATTATCTAGTAGGGACAGCAGGGATGACTAAAAGCTATTTTCCGTATATGTGGTATGTGTGTTTGTTGTGTGTTTTGTGCTGCACATTTTCTACCAACCCGAGTCCGGCATTCCTAACCTTTCAATGTTTGGTGGCCACAATTCCAATCTTAAACCGCTGATGCATAGCACTAATGCTCACACATAGAGGGATATCCCCTTTCAGTCCAAATGGGGCACAAAGGACATTTTGCTAAATTGCTAAGGGCTTTTGTACATTGAGGCCTGCGGTTTTGCACTCGCAAAATTTGGGTTTTTGGGAATCTGAAGCTTTCGTACATTGTTCAAATTAACTTGATTTAGGGTTCGCATCAGGGTTAGGTTTTGTTTTATACACACACTTTGTTGCGTTTTGCTCGCACAATACTCATTATGCAACAATGAATACGGATGTTAGTTGAATAACCACAAAGAAATCGAGTTCAGCTTAGTTCTCAAAGTGGTGAACATCAATCATCTATTACTTTCTAGCCCTTATTGAAGAAGGCTTGACGTGGCTACACCATTTAAATGCAAATTCACAGCGCGCTGTAAACGAAATTCAAAAAGAAAAATAACAAATATCTTTGTTGGTCTGTGGTCAGTTTGTGTAAAGAATGTTGTCTCTATTCCTTAATACTCCTGTTAATTTTATGCTTAGGTTAAGGATACTTATCTTATTTATTCATATTCATTTAACAGTAAGCAGGTGTTAGAGCTGCCAAGATGATTGCAATAAGTTTAGTAATTACATTTAATTTGTTTTAAAGCTATTGATACACTTACTTTTATACTTGGGTTGATTAAAAAAATGTAGTCTAGGGTCAGGGTAGTGGGGTGGAAGAAATTGTTGAACACATTTAAAACTTACCGTACCAAAGTAATGGCAGTGGATGTAATAGTATCAATGGAGTTGTACCTCAAAGTATGGACCTTGGGGTAGTGACCTTGAACCAGTGAGGACGTTGAAACTTGTGAGATATGGGCTTTATACATGTTGGCCTTTCTGTATAAATTCTATGCATGCTGTTACTGTTGCTCAATCTTTGGCCCTGATTTACACCTTGGCAGGCGGCCTGATGTTCACGAGGGGGGTGGAGGTAATAACGTCCGCTGCCCTAGCAGTTTACCATCTGCCATATAAAGAGATCTCCACCTGCCTGATGTTTCTCCCAGTGTTTGAAAGTTATTTTTTATTTTTTCTGTTTAGGATACCAGGCTTTCTCTGTTGCTCCTGAAAAATGTGTATCTCAGAACATCAGTCCTAAGTAGGGTAGACCGGCTGAGGTACTTACACCAATATCCATACTTCTGCAGGCCGTTGGTGTAAGGTGTCCACCAGTTGGGGCACTGACAGCGCAAACATGACGGTCCTCCGGTGATAAATAGAGCAGGTTGACCATCACATTGGTGCACATTTGTGGCAGAGCACTCTGTGCCCCAAACTCTGAATGAGGGCACTAGATACCGAGTGACTGTCTGGCCATGAGTGTATGTCAAAGCAAAACACTTCTAAACATTCTACTTGGAACAGCTGCTGTAGTCTTCCCGCATCCTTATGAATCAAGACTATCAGCTTAGATGTTTTCAATTATTTCAAGGTACATTCAGTACTTAATTTGAACCAGTGGTTACCGGTGGTGGACACCAGCATTTGTTTTTGGGGAAAAGCACTTATTTTTCCTCCTCAGACATTTCCAGAGAGCAAAAGAGGGAAAACCAGACAAATGGGAAAAAAGGAGGAAAAGAAAGATGGGAAGAAAAGGAACCTGCAAGAGTGAGATAAAGGGGCAGGGAGTGTCTGGCAGTGGATCTAAGAGGCCTGAGGTGGATTTAGGACTCTGCAGCCGGTGTTATCGGCAAACCAGCTTCTGAGCAGAGAGTTGGGCACCAGTACTCATTATTTTACAAATCAAGCACTGGGTGCATAGATCTCTTGTAGTTGATTAGAGTTGGTCGCATAAATTGTAGCAAATGGTATTGACTGTCAGAGGCTAAAATTAGGTCAACCAAATGAAGTACCACTACTCCACCACTAATACTTTCTTCCACTTGTCACTGAATGTGCCTCTATAATTGTTTAAATAACAATGCATATGATGTTCAATTTCTTACCTTTTCCACTAGGGGTGAAGTAATTTCAATGGAATAGAGCAGGCACTTCTAAGTAGAGATGGTAGAAACATGCACTTTTCTATTTCCAATTCAATCACTGATATTAATGTGCATGTGCAAATCCAAACAAAAGACTTTCTATCCTTATCTTGTCTTTTGAAGGTTTTATTTGCAAAACCCAAATCAAGAGCTCAAAATTGTAACAAAAAAACGACTCACCAGCTGAAAGCAACTCATCTGAGAGGCGTAGACAGTTCTAGGTAAATGCAAATGCAGATGTTCGTGAGTCACATGACCTATTTAAAAAAATAAATACATGTACATGCTGATTTAAAGTACAGACTGCCTAACAGAGAAATACGGCAATAAGTGAGGTTACATTCATTATAGTCATTAGAGGGCAAAGGAGGCAAATCCTCCGAGATGAGCTAGCAGGCCAGTGAGCATCATATATACGATGAACACACCAAGCCATGGTTGCAATTAAAAAATACATTGGGTTTCCATTCATAGGCATCTTGTACTGGCAGCTCCTGTTGTACCTATAGAGGCAGGACCAAGGCTGATTGGCAAATGTTTGGTCACAGTCTGGAGTATGTATGTATGTATGTATGTATGTATGTATGTATAACACATTTATAGAGCGCCTGGTTACACCACAACGGTGTGTCCCCGCGCTATGACACAGGAGAAAGAAAATAGCAGTGAGGAGATGCTAATCAGAACTCTAATAGTTCTTTTTTCCATAGAGCCATGTTTTGAGTTGTTTGCGGAAACGTATTTCAGACGTCTCTGTTCTTAAGGTTATTGGAAGGGTGTTCCAGGTCTTTGCTGCTAGATACCTGAAGGACCTTGCTCCCTGCCTGGCTCTGTGTATCCTGGGTATTTTAGCCAATGCCTTGTCCGATGATCGTAAAGTTCTGTCAGGTTTGTATTCCTCAAGGAGTGAGTGCAGATATTTAGGGCCGGATTTCATGAGGATGCGGTGCCCATAGCATAACGCCTTGAATATGACCCTCTTTCCTACTGGCAACCAGTGGAGTTTCTTCAGTGCATTCTCTGCGTTAGCTCTTCTGGGTAAGCCAAGTACCAATCGAGCAGCAGCGTTCTGTGCCCTCTGTAGTTTGGCAAGTCCTCCCTTGGTAGTTCCAAGATATAGAACATTGCCATAGTCCAACTGTGAAGTTATTGTTGCATGGACAATGGTTTTCCTAGCATTGGAGGGCATAAGGTTCAGAATTTTCCTCAGAACCTTGATCGATCCATAACATTTACCCACAACCCTATGTATTTGGTTGATGAAATTCAACTCTGCGTCAAAAAAGATACCTAGATTTTTGACTTCCTTTTTAGGGTCGGGTAGTGGGCCTAAGGAGGCTGGCCACCAGGCAGATGACCAAATGGTAGGTGATTTCCCCACAATCATGACCTCCGTTTTATTCCCATTTAATTTAAGACAGTGGTTTGACATCCATTTCGCAACCTCTGATAGGCAGTTAGAGAAACGGGTGGCTGCTAGTTCATCTGTTTGAGACAGTAGGACAATTAGTTGTGTGTCGTCCGCATAAGAGACGATAGACACATTATGTTGTTCGACCTGTTCGGCCAACGGACTTACATATAGGTTGAAGAGGGTCGGGCTTAATATGGAGCCTTGCGGTACTCCCTGCTCGAGAGGCATGCTCTTTGATACATAAGATTCGTGAGCCACTCTAAAACTACGATCAGAGAGGAAAGACTTTAACCAGCACAAAGCTTTACCCATGATACCGTATGCTTCCAGTCTTTGTAGGAGCAGTTGATGGGATACAGTATCAAAAGCTGCACTGAGATCGAGAAGGATCAGTGCAGCGGTATCTCCTTCATCAGCATGTTTCCTCAGTGCTTCAGTGGCATAGAGTAGAGCTGACTCCGTTGAATGTGCACTTCTAAAGCCTGATTGTGAAAGGTGTAATAGATCATGTTTATTTATATGGTCAGTAAGTTGCTTATTAGATATTTTCTCCGCTATCTTAGCTGTAAAAGGTAGTAGAGAAATTGGACGTAGGTTTTCTAATACAGTGCGGTCAATGCGGGAATTCTTTTTCAGAGGTTTGACAATAGCCTGTTTCCATTTGTCGGGAACTATGGCATCTTGGAAGGAGCGGGATATAATATCCATAATGTGGGGCATGATAGTGTTGGCGCCTTCCATAATTATATTCGGTCTGGCGGCATCAAGGGGGGAGCCGGATTTTATTCCTCTGGCTGTGTCCTTAAGTACGTCTAGGCTGTGTACGGTGAATTCGTCCAATATGCCTCCTACATAGTGTTTGTCGTTGGCATGAATAGTATTAGTACCAAGTCTTGCCTCTGTAGGAAAAGTATCATAAATGTTCTTAACCTTAGAGGCAAAGAACTCCGCAATTTTGTCGCAGTTCTCTTTGGAGGTAGGAGTTTCATCCGGCTCCTTCTGAGTACTTAGCGACTTCAATATCGTGAATAGTTCTTTAGGAGCATTCTTAGCTCCGTTAATTTTCTCCGTGTAGTAAGTACCTCTTGTTTTCATGATTAGTGAGTGGTATTGTTTGAGTTCATATTTGTATTCCTCTCTCGCTTTGGTACAATAATTCTTCCTCCATATACGTTCTAGCTTTTTACATTTCTTTTTAACTACGGCTAGTTCATTATTGAACCATGGTGCAGTTGTACCCCTCCTTTTAGGGATTCTGGTGTTCCATGGCGCTATTTCATTTAGTGTCTCGGAGATCCACGAATCTAGTTGGTCATTAGCACGATTTGTGTCATAGTATCATAAAAACAATGGCCTGGAATGCTGGTAAAAGTGATATCTCAGCATTTCCCCTACAAAATCAATGCAGTCTTTTATAACTTGGGTCCATACTCCCCTTCCCTGTTGTATGTTCTGTATTGAATGTGACATGTTTCATCAGTCTATGGGATCAAAAAACCATGTTTCTAGGCAAATGTTGTCCATGGAGTATGTTATGTACAGGCACAAAGTGGTGGTTTCTTTTCAATTTGTCCAGTGAAAGTTCTTTCATGGCACAGAACATCCAGCTGGGCCTTGGCTGACTCTAGGTATCAGTCAACTAAGAATGCACAACACCTTTTACAATTTCATATCTACCCCTGCCTCAACCCTCCCCCTGCTAAGTTTTGGAAGATGCACACTGGACTTATTAGCAAAATATTTGACATTCACAGCCCGTTCTTTGCCCATGAGGAAGGTTACATTCTGTCCATTCAATTCAGTAACCCTTAATTCATCTGGACGTCACAAGGACTCACTGTGAGCAGCCCAGAGAGGTGTCTACATGAAACAAAACCCTGCTAGTTTTGTGTATTTTCAAGGCCAGGACAAGTCCAAGGTCTCTGGGAAAAGTCTGCATGCTGTGACTTTGAAAAAGGAGTGCTAGAATGCATGGGTTATAGTGGAACTGTCGCCTAACCGGGATGATCTAGGAGGAGTGCCCCATTGACCAAACCCTTCATGTTAGATGCCATTAGGAACATAACCACCCCTGAGGTGCAATAACACTGCAAACTAGTAGGCCACAACTGGCACAAGATGCTTATTTCAAAAACAAGAGGGGGACTGGGAACAGTTCAGATCTACATACACGCTCCCATGTATACAGCTATTAAATGAAGAGTATGTAGTTCCTAATATTAACTACGGGTAAAACACCACTACTGTACCCTCAGCGAAGTGAGGCCAGTGGAATATTTAAAATCAGGAGCAAGGGCCCTCACCCACTGAGCTCGGTGGCATGCCTCATCATGAGGCAGTTCCTTGTGAGGGCAGTGCTGCAATGCCCAACGGGCCCCTACAGGGGGCTGTTTGCCGGAGTTCTTTTGATTGGTTTGTCGTTGCAAGCCTGTGATGAAAGTGTAAGAACATTGTAGACTGGAGTGAAAGTAGGTATACAATTAACATTAACTAAGGGCCTCCACATTACTAGTTTACTTACTTACTAAGGAATTACTGTCATGAAGAAAAATAAAAGCCTCCGACCTGCAGAGTAAATCAAAGAAGAGAAGCATACACTGTTAGGTATCTTTGTAGTTTTTGCATAGGAGTGGAACAAATCGTTATGCAGATTAGACAAATGTCAAAGTATACAAGATAAACACCTGTGTGCAAGTTGCCACAGATAATGACCTGCACACAACACGCAAAACATGCATAGCAAAACCCCACAATATTAAAATGCACTCAAGTGATGAGCATCACTTCTCTCTAATCTTTCTCCGGGATATTATTTCCTTAATAAGTACTAGATACCTGTTTTCCCATACGGTATTGGTGGGTACTCGTTTTGGGCACTCAACTGCTTCAGACTCCTTTTGTTCCAATCTAGTGTTGATTAGGAAATTAACAGGCCCTGACGTATTGCCACAGACCATTTTGACTTCCTCTACAGCAAGAAACATGTTGACCAGATATTGAGTTTAATTATATGATGAGAACAAGAAGGAACATCACTTGCTTTCAAGTTTCATGTTGTTTTTATACCCTAATTAGGACTACCACTGTAATAAACTAGTACCTTGGAGGCCCTTAGTTAATTATAATAGTATACCAACATTCACTCCAGTTTACACCGTTCTTACACCTTCATCACAAGCTTGCAACTGGAAAACAAAAGAACTCTGGCAAATTGTCCCCTTGAGGGGCCCATTGGGCATTGCAGCGCTGGCCCAAAGAGGAGCTGCCCGATGATGGCACATGCCATCGAGCTCGGTGGGCTCTGGCTCCTAAATTTAAATATTCCACCGACCTCGCTTGTCGGAGGGAGCACTAGCGGTGTTTTACCCTTAGTTAATATTACAAACTGCATGCTCTTTGTTTAATAGACAAAATGCATACGTGTCATCAAAGAAACGATGAATTGCAGAGTGCAGTTATTAACTCAGAGTGCGCAGAGCTTCCTCGCTGTCTCGCCTGGTACTGTCTCTAACGTTCAGAGAGAGTGCACCTGCCGATCTCCAGCTTTGGGTACAGAGGTATTTTTTCTCCTAAAACCAGCCTGTTTGGTACTATTTCTTCTTCCGGAAGCACAGGATTGTTCTTGATCGCTAAAGTTCCAGAGATATCAGGATTTGAAGTTGGTGTGGGATATTGACAGGTGATTGCTGTTTCTAGTGGTTCAATAACTACCTCAATCCCATTGTTGAGTCGCAGACTTAAAATCCTGAGCGTGACCATCATTTCTGAATGGCAGGCATGGTTCCTTTAGGGTATGCGTGTGTGTGGGGCATAGACATTATTTTTTCCCCACCCCCCACTTATATACACAGTGCACAACACAAACGATTCTGTAAAGTCATAAAAATGCATTTTATAGGAGGCGTCTTTGCTGCTCATCTGTTCCCCTCAAAGACCAGCGTTTATTTCGGTAACTAGGAGGGAATAGCGGCAGCACAGTGGGAGACCATCTTAACCTTACTTTAGAAAGGTTTAAGTGATGTTAATTAAGAACACGGTGAACACCTTCAGTGAGAGGCCCCGAGCCAGCAGGGGAGCCGGGACCATTTAATGATCAGTTCTCTCCTGCAGATAGCAGGGGCTCCATCAACACCTGTTATTTGAAAACAAAGGAAATGCAAGAGAAGATTTTTTTGGCCCATACCTGTCTCCACGACTATGTTTAGAGATCTTGAGCTTTTCCTGTATTCCCATTCAATAAAGTGTTTCTGCCCATTTTCTATCTGCAATGCCATGCTTTTACAGTACTCTTCTCCCGAGCCCCCTCCAAGTGCATTGCTGATGTTGTTGTGACACATCAGTAAATCTGTGAAAGTAAAACCAGCGACTGTGGTTGTCATACTAGTATGGTAATTAAGTTTTATATGTACTTTGATATGCTGCCTGCACAGAGCTGCAGCCATCATATTTTGAGCCTTACTATGCCTCTAAGAACCAATTTCCTATTCTCATCAAAATATATATCTAAATATGTATTATGTTGCTTGCTCAGCATATTGAGCATAATCCTTTCACATTTACTCTATAAATAATTGCTGGTCCTGAATCACTTATAATCTAGGAAAACATCACCCAGCATATATAGGTTGGAGAGTTAATGTGCATGTTTCAAGGATATGTTCCAAAACTTGGTGTTAGAAATTCAAATTTAATTTCGCCCACTTAGACTTCCATTCTTCCCAGGTTGAAAATTTTGTAATTTTCAGTCAGGTATTAATGACAATACATTCTAAGGTCTAAGAGACAATTCTGTGGCCCACATTATGTATAAAGACCAATGCCCAAGCATCCTGTTTACCTGTGACTGATGGATAAGCAACCTGTTGTCTTGTAATTGATGGTCAGACATCCTGTGGCCCAGAAGCGGAAGGACGCGTATCCTGTGTTGTAGTAACTGATAGGTAGGTATTATGTGACTCAGCAACTGAAAGGCAGGCTCCTGGCCATGTGAATAACATGCATTATGTTGCCCAGTAACTGATGACCAGGCATTTTCACCCTGCGACTAATGCACAGGAATCATGAGGGGAGTAACTGGAAGGACAGTCTTCCCATGGTGTATATTATGTGGCAGGTTACTAATAAATCGGCCATTCTATTGAGAGGCATTTTGTGGCATAGAAACTGGTGTACATGAACAAAAGCTAAGTGCTTGTTTTTTAGGCAAAGCAAACCATGAACATATTTATTTTTTAATTCTTCACTTATTTAACATTTTTACAGTTTTTTATTACGAGAAGTTGCTACAACAGTCCTGACCCCTGACACCATACTTAGAAGCACATAAAAGTGACACAGGCACCCAGAGTACCACATTCTGTGCCATAGGCATCTTAAAAGGCATATTCTAATGGTAAATATATATCTTTGTAAGGGTTAAGGGAAGCTTAAGGGTCATTGGGGGTAAATCTGTTCTTAGGAGCAAGGAGTGCGCGGCGCACGCACGACCTAACACACACCATGGGGCCTATTTATGAACGTGTCACACCATGCAGCTCAGCAAGTCACCTTGCTGCACTGCATTGCATGACTGGGAAAGGGCAGGAATGCACCATATTTAAGCCAATACAGCACATTTCTGCCCTTTTCTCTGCGCTGGACCCCTTTTGGCAGTATAGCGCCAAAGCAGGCACCCTGGTGCCTGTGTTGCATGCAGGATTGTTTTTGTGCATGATGGGGAACCTTCCTGGACAAGACCAATCCTGAGAGGCATGTTCCTGTTTCTATGTGTGCTGCAGCACACATACAAAGATGAAGTAACGAGGAGAAATAAAGGAGAAATAAAGATATTTCTCCTCGTAATGCCTCTTCTGGGAAGGCACATCTTTTCAGCGCATTCCTGGGACTACCAGTTCTGGTGAATCTGGGAATGCGTCGAAATCCATGGGAGTTCCGTGGGAACACCCACGCAACACACATGGGACGCCTTCCCAGGGCAGGGTCGGGCAACGCAGCGATTTGCGGAGTGTTGCTTTACATCAGATTTATGGAGCCACTCAAAGCCATGTAAAGTGGCCTCGCGCAGCTTCATTAATCTCAATTGGGACTTGTGTCGCTCTTGTACCAACTAGGCTCGTAAAAAGCCCCCCATGTACTTTTCTTCATTCAAATGGTTTACTATCTTAAGTGTCATCATAACTAAAGGGCTTAGGTTCGTCCACATTTCCTTTTACAAACCCAAAATACTTTTATTGGATGTTCTGAGGACACACGATTTACACAATTACATAAAGTAACAGGTGTCTGTCGGGCTCAGGTTTACCCGCAGGTAAACGCTTAGTTCTATTGACAGCTAGTGCATGTTGTGACCAAACTCACTGTTACTTAGTTTACCAGCCTTGGAAAAATGCAAGGCTGAGCGGATCTGCCTCATGCACGTTAATAAAAAAATACAGAGATTGTCCTATGATAATGTCATTCACAAGATACTATCTCAAATTGTCAAAAACGACCTTTGAACGAAGAGTTTCCAGAAACATATTTTAAAAATCCAGAACTTAAAGCTTGGTTCGCCTCTTAAATCAAGTGGGCCCAGTGTGAACGCTCTTCTAGGCAGGCTGCCTAAATGCACTCTGGCAAGGCTCCGAGAAATCTTGTAAATAGACTTCACGGCATGTAATGCAGGCAGTAGCTCTCTAGCAGTGTATTCCCTGTACATGGACACACTGATAAGGTTTTATTTTCTGTAGCTTGGTACACATAAACTGTGCACTCCTCCCTTTCAGAGGCGGGCTTTGATTGGTTGGCAAATGATCAAAAGGTTTCTAATTTAGGAGTATAAATAAAGAAACGAGGGAAGGGGTGTTGCTGGGAGAAGCACATCTGTTCTGCTCCATGACTAAGGCCTATTTTCAGAAAGAGCAAGCTCATGGAAAAGTATTGTTTTTATATCAGGGTTTTCTATTTTCTGAGAGTCTCCCAGCAACCTCCAAGAACTGCCTGCTTGAACCACAGTCTGTAACTTGCCCTAATTAAAAAAAACTAATTTCAGAAGTAAAATTAGACACATCACTCATGGGGCTGCTGAACGATTGGTGTCCCTAACACATGCTCTAGTTTTCTTCTTTCTTTTTCACTGCCCACTTAGTAGCATTTAACTGTGCATAACCTTAAATTATGCTGTTGTGTAGTTCCTAGGAGTCTACCAGGAGATGCGCTTTTTGGAGGAGCTAAACTGAGGGCTTGGTGTACCAACCGCTTTCGGACACCCCCACAGGATATGTCGGCCCTTAGACCAGCTAGCTCTACAGTGCCACTACCACCCCCTCTCTGTATTCTACAGTGGTGTAGGTAGTCTCTGGCAACCACTGAACATGACAGCCCTGATTCCTCAGGGATCGTGGAAAACAGTACAGTACGTTTCGCTCAAACACTAGTGCTTGCATTCTCTCAGAAAACACACAGGAGTGAAATCAGGACTTTTCAATAAGAATGTATTGGTCCAGCGACAGCCTGGT
This sequence comes from Triturus cristatus, assembly GCF_964204655.1. NCBI lineage: Eukaryota > Metazoa > Chordata > Amphibia > Caudata > Salamandridae > Triturus > Triturus cristatus. Next base: position 850,775,534 of record NC_140581.1, read on the forward strand.
GTAAAATATATGTGCTGCGTCAATCAGGAGACAGAAGCCTCTACCATAGTGCTAATTAGATGAATAGAGGTAGTTCAGATAAAAACAGTAGCACTTGCATATTCCTAAAATGCGCACCCTAAGTAATTTGCTAAAATGCACCTAGCCCAACCTGGATGTGCAGGTGTATGTATGGGCAGCCCAAAAACCCCTAGGGAAGAACCTGATGGTTCAGAATGAAGGACCCCGTCTCTGCGTCAAGGATGACAACCCACAAGAGATGTCAGAATGCTGCGTGTCGAAGATTCGGCATGCAGGACCCCCGTCTCAGCTTGGAAGGAATTCTCCTCTAATTTGTAGGGGGGAGTGAGGGTCTTTTATACTAAAGAGGTCACTCCAGGGTTTTTCTAGAATCAATATGTTTTTAAAACAACCATGGTGTTTTGAAAACAATCATAAATGTTTTGAAAACAATCACCAATGCTTTTCTAAACAAGTACGATCATGCACAGTTGGCTGTTGGCCAAGGATGAAAAAAAAGTGATGACCCTTAAACAGAATAAATCTGCTGTGCCTGGGGACATGTTTATGTGCGTCAGGTACAGGGATTCAGGTAGAAGATTGAGAGCCTGGTGTCGAGAGACAGGAGCAAGCTATTAGGTAAAAGGTCACCTGTTTAGAATTGTTATAGGCGTGTGGATGGGATAATGTATGTAAAATGGAGTATACATGACATGGCTATCCTAAAGCACGTGGAATGTATGACGTTACAACGCAAACATTTACAACGCATGCCTTTATAATGCAGTTTTTACATTGCAAAATCCATTACAATGTATGATTTTACATCGCATGCCATCACCACGCATTTTTATTAACTACATTTACAACGCATTCCATTACAACACATACAATTACAACGCATACCATTACAACGCATATTACTTTTAGGGCAACAGTAGGGTAAGTGCTGGATAGTGTAGGGGTAAAAATTACTATTCCCACTTCAGTGAGTGCAACAGTAGGGTAAGAGCTGGATAGTGTAGGGGTAAAAATTACTATTCCCACTCCAGTGAGTGCAACAGTAGGGTAAGTGTAGGATAGTGTAGGGGTAAAAATTACTATTCCCCATAACTTAGCTTATATTGTGTTGTAATGGCATGCATTGTAGTGACATACGTTGTAATGACATGCGTTGTAGTGACATGCGATGTAATGGCTGCGTTGTAATGGCATGTGATGTAAAGGATCCTGCGTTGTAATGACTGCGTTGTAAAGGTAGTGCGATGTAATGACTGTGTTGTAAAGGTTGTTTCCCAAGCACATGACAATGCACCTTAGAATTTGGCATGAAACAGGCGATTTACCAGAAATATCAGTTGGCCCTTATCTGTCTCTTATCTATAGCTTTATATCTGGCAAACATGCATCAGAATGATTGATACCCTCATGACATTGCCCAGTAGCACTGTAACTAGGCCTAGCATAAAACTCAATTGCATACAAAACTTAATTTAAAAGAATATCCCAGAAATGTCAACCCCTTGCATATGTTGAAAAAAGATGCAGACCCCGTTTTTGTGATTAATAATTGTATTACCTGCCGTTTTACACAAAAGGAACAAATTGATCAAATTAATCTATGTATCATTTGTTTCATACTAAAATGCATATCAGACATCATCCCGGAAGGACAGCAAGCTCCCACCATTATGTCCCAGCCTGTACCCTGCCAACCCGCCAGTCCATCCTCTCTCACATCCTGCCACACTACAGACCTCATTATATCCAATCGCCTCAGTCAAGGGCACATTATGCAAAAATAAAATAAAAATAAACAGTGTGACCCAGATTGCACAGTACTAATCTACCAACAAATGAGCAACAGTTTCGAACGACCCTCTACAGAGCAGATTTCAAAATACTCAATCACAGACTCAAAAGCGCATAGCTAATCAGCCCCCGCCCTCCAACTTCATGGTGTCCCCATCAACCACACATCTTCAGCAATGGGCAGATGCAAGCCAAAAGCAGAATGTGTCTTATCCGCCATGCTGCATTCTACATAACCCACACTCGCTCCTAGACCACACTAACACCCTTCATGCACATGTAATACCAACTCCTTTATTCACCGACAGCACATACATTGCAACTACACACACACCTTCAACATCCTCTCCCTGCAGGTTAGTGCAAACAAAATGGGAGCAGCACTTTCTCTGTTCCACAAGACATCCTGGTCATAAACCCTTAGTGACACAAAACATGCAATTCATTCTAGCTCCTCACTTGCCATTCCTCTCTCTCAGCATCTCGGAAACTTCCTTCCAAACTGATCTACAAATCCCCAGGGCACAACTAGAACTTTCTAAAAGACATGTCAAATCTCATCTTTGCCTCGCCTTCAGCCCACCCATTCTGCATTCTTTAGGGGCTTAGTCTACACAGCTACTCCATAAAAAAAGGCTAAAAAGGAATCCCTCAACACACTCCACAAGCTCCCAACATCAAGCAGCAAAAATCATCAGACCACCACATTCCATTTTTTTTTTAACCATAATTTTTTATTTTTTGTGTAATTCAGTGAGGTCAAGATACTTAAACAAAATTCGTAGTATACAAACAAAAAAGCCTTAAATCAGGGACATATACAAGCAGAGAGCCATAGTGCAACATAGATAATCCGTAATTTACAGACATATATCTAATAATAATCATTAAAATATACTACTATACCCAATTGACAATCGGCTCCCATATTGCAGCCCCCACTTTCTTCCTTGCCCTACCTTTTAGTTTATATAGGGCGGTTTCCAAATTGTACAATGAGATAAGCTTAGCCCTCCAGTTAGCAAATGACGGGGGTTCGGGATCAAGCCACTGAGATGTTATGCATAGCCTCAGAAACGCCATACATATGAACTTTAGGCCTCTATGAGGTACCAATTTCCTCCCCGAGTCCATACCATATTCTATCCCGAACAAAACCAGATGTGCAGTCAGAGAAATCGGTATACCCAGAGACCCTAAAATAAAACATTTAATATCCGATAAAAGTTGATGAAGCGAGGGGCAAGAGAAAAACATATGTATCGAATCTGCCCCGTATAAACCACATCTAGCACATCTCGTCCCCCTTCCAGCCTTCCACTTTGTAATCTTTGCTGGCGTATAATATAAATTAAACATAGCCATATAGGCTTGACTTCTTAAACTGCCAGAAAGCAAAATAGAACAAGCGGTCCTCCATACCAGCTGGAGATCAAGATTGGTCAATGACAGTTTTCCCTCCCACGCTGCTTCAAATTTACGGATGTCATCGGGCTCTTTTAAAATAATTTCTTTGTATATTTGACCTATTTTAGATTTCCCTTTTATCGACTCCAATAGCCGGATCTGAGACACCTGACAGTTCCCCCTCGCAATTTCAACCTGCAAAAAGCTTCTAAGTTGAAGATATTTGAAGAAACCAGACCTACCAACCCCAAATTTCTCTTGGAGTGTCAGAAAAGAGAGAATATCACCCATCTCTAATAGGTCCCCTATTACTCTTATACCTTGCTGTGACCACCTCCTCATAACTGAATCATGACATACAATAGAAGGCAGAATATACGAATCCAAAGGTGTATACCACGTGATGCAAGGGATAGCTAGTTGTTTCCTGAGCCTCTTCCATACTGCATATGCTGCCTGAATGATCTTAAACCGAGTCTTTTTATAATAATTTGGCTCCAGGATTTTTAATAATAACCCTCGCGCCGATTCTCCCAAACACCATTCATAAATAGATGGGGAAAAAGCAGACTCCTGAACCTCTGTATTCCCAGATACCAACACACCCATAAATTGGAGCAGCGTAGCGCAATAATAAACATAAAAGTTAGGAATAGCCAGACCTCCCCACTCTACCGGCAGATATAGCCATTTCATCGCCCTTCTGGAGCGCCGATACCCCCAAAGAAACCGTGAGCACATTCGCTCTATTCTCTTAAAAAAGATATTAGAAAACATAATTGGAATCGCCCGAAACAAATACAGGAATTTCGGGAAGATTGACATTTTTAAAACATTACCCCTTCCATATAGAGATAGATGCAGCCTATGTAAACGCTCCAAAGTATTATTTGATGATATAATCAGTGGTTCAATATTAATCCTTGGTATATCTTGAATTTTAGTAGAAATGAGCACACCTAAATACGTTGCCTCTGTGGCTACCTCCATCTCTAATGGTAAACCAGCCTCCGTATGTAACACCTGTGTCTTATCCAAATTTAATTTATAGCCAGACACTGTACCAAAGTTGTTAGTAATGACCACAATTCTTTCCATAGCCTTATTCATATCCGCAGACAGCACCGCAAGGTCATCAGCATATGCCAAGACTTTCACTGAATATATATGCGCTTTTACCGGACAGATTTCGGTATCAGCCTCCAACCTATTTATAAGAGGGTCTATAAACAGAGCAAAGAGAAGTGGGGAGCAGGGGCACCCCTGCCGCGTGCCCCTGCTAACCGTAAACCTCTGTGACTCTTCTCCCCCTAGACGTACTATTGCATTCGGCATACGGTACATAGATTGTATTGCTCGTATAAAATCATTAGGAAAGGACTTCCATCTCATCACTGCCCATAAAAACTCCCAGGAGACCCTGTCGAATGCCTTTTCGGCATCCAACAGGGCCACCCCAACGGGAACCCCCGTTGCCTGTGCCCAGTCAAAGACAGAAATAAGTCGCCTAACGTGATCCGTAGTGCCTCTCCCAGCTATGAATCCATGTTGTCGTAGTGAGACTAAGGGTGTAATAACCCCCCCCCCCCCCAATCTCTTTGCTAAACATTTCGAATATATTTTGTTGTCGGCATTTATAAGGGAAATTGGGCGGTATGAGAAGAGCTCACAAGGATCCTTTCCCTTCTTCCTAAAAATTATTACGACTGTTTCCGACCAAGAGGCCGGAGGGGTCCCCTTAAATGCAGCCTGGACAACCGAGGTCAGTAGCCCGGCTAGGCTCTTCCTGAACTTAGTATAAAACTCTAAAGGAATTGAGTCTGACCCCATCGCCTTCCCTGAGGCTAGTGACAGCATAGCTATTTCGATCTCTTCCCAAGAGATCCTTTCTACTAATTCATCTTTATCCACCTCCTCTAATCCGACAGAGCCCATTTCCTCTAAATATTGTTGTATTCCTCTGACCGGTTCTGCCGTGTATAGTTTTTCATAATACTTTTTAAAAGAGTCATGGATCAGGGAGGGGTCTCTAATATATTCCCATCCATATCCTTAATCTTAAGGATCCTAGAATAAACCTCCTTTTGTCGTAACCTTTTAGCCAGGACACTCCCAACCTTTTCTCCATATTCATAAAACTCCCTTCTATGTACTTGGTATTTGGCGGCTGCTTCATCTGCATACCCTTGATATATAATTGAACGAAAAGCAGCCACTTCCGCTTGAACCTCCCTGACCCTCCCAGCAGACTTTATCTCAGAGACTAATTTTTGCTCCAACATAGAGAGGGCCACCAAATCATTTAGAGATTTTAGACGGTCCTTTTTCCGCTTCCTTGCTACAAACCTGACTGTCTCGCCTCTTATGCCAGCTTTGAGAGCGTCCCAGACAATCTCCGTCCTAGCAGATCCAATATTCAGCTGAATAAACTCAGAGATCCATTTTTCCATCCAGCTACAATAATCGTGATTCATCAATAACTTCCTATCGAAAGTCCATTTTCTCCCCTTAGCCTTAAACCCAGCACATTCAAACTCTAATACTACTGGACTGTGATCCGAAATTATCTTAGGGGGTACATTTATAGAGGCCCTTGATAGTATAACATCGGAGACCAAAAAAAGATTGAGTCGTGCCATCTTCTTGTGTGGGGCAGAAAAATACGTAAACCCATCTTGCCCTGATTTTAACTCCTCCCAAACATCATAGAGACCTTGATCTTGCACCAATGCCTGCAAACTCCTAAAAGCTCTCGGTTTCCTACCCGTATAAGATTTGGCTGTCCTTATATTTAACTGCGAATATATATGTATGTTTAGATCACCACAGACCAACATAGGCTGAGGGTAAAGAGATAGCTCTGTATTAATTACTTGAAAAAAATCTGGATCGTCCACATTTGGTGCATATATTGAACACAGCGTCATAACTTGCTGTGAGATTGCTACCTCCATCACAACCCACCTACCAAATTTATCCACTTTATGTTTTTTGACCTCCAACAATCCCCTTTTAGCCAGAATTGCAACTCCTTTCTGGTTAACTGCCTGAGAGGTACAGGCCAACATTTCGAGCCCTAAAGAGCCGAGCCAGGCCCTATTGGACCATGCTATATGCATCTCTTGTAAAAAAAAAGCAGGTCCCATGAACTTGCATAAACAATTCTGGCTAATACACGCCTTTTCTTAGAGTCATTTAGACCACAGATATTCAGTGAGCAGCAAATTATTTTCATCATTCAAAATCATAAAAATTCTTACATAGAGCAGCACTAAAGGGTTCCCCCCGCCCTACGATTTTGACAGATACCTTACTCTGCTTATATTTAATACACTCGACACTTTTTGAAGACAATGCATGATCCTTATACCTCACTGAATTGATTACAGCCCACCACCACCATCCTCCCCCCCACCCCCTCCATAACCCACCCCAACCCACCCTGAACCTCCCTCAGCGAGCATTGGGAAAAACAGTTTCCCTATTGATGGTAAAGCCCCGTGCTCATGCACCACCTCTTCCACCCTCCCGCACTCCAAAAAAACCAAAAAAAAAAACAAAGCAAAAAAAAAGAAGCGCATAGCATAATTCACCACGTAACTATAACTATATCGCTATAAACATAATATCCAGTAATCCTCAATTTATCTCACTTATACCTCCGACACCATGCACCCCCTCAAATATCTCCTGAACCGTACAATGCATAAAATACAATCAGATTGACTGAAGATATTCTTTTGCCTTGATTTCGGACGTAAAAAACTGACTGTGGCCACCCTTAATAACTTTTAGTTTAGCTGGATTCTGTAGAAACGCCTGAGCCCCTTTTGCCTGAAAACCTGAGATAAGCTGTCTTAGCCTCCAGCGCCGCTCAACAGTATCCTGACAGTAATCTGGCCGTACAAAAAATTCACACCCCGCAGCATTTCTTCTTTTGTTTGGACGGGCTAAATCATATAACTCCTCTCTTGCCCTAAAATTATTCAGGGATATCAAGATAGCCCTAGGAAATTCTGGCTGTTGGCCCTTCTTCTGCACAAATGGGAATCTATGTGCCCTTTGGACCTCCTTTTGCCACTCCCAGTGCCCCAGCTCCGGGAAAGCCTCCGTTAATAACCCCACCATAAACCTCAACGTGTCCGAACCCTCCTTTCCCTCTGGTATCCCAAGCACCCTCAAGTTGTTACGTCTAGACCTATTTTCAAGGTCAGAGATCTTCCAACGCGTGTCATCGCGCTGTACCTTAAGGGACTCCGTTAGCTCCTTCTGAACACATAGTTCATCCTCCAGTGTGGAGATCCTTGTCTCTGCCTCTGTCATCCTTGTGGACACATCTAAGCAAGTCTTAGCAACTCGCCTGACAGCATTTTGGAGCCGTTTGCACGCGTTCTGGGTGCGTATTAAGCCAGCCTGGGTCTCTGCCCTATGAGTCATGATTAAGTCATAAATAGTGGCTAAGGTTATTTCTCCGGGGATTGAATCCTCCACCCTTGGTTGACCTTGTGAGGGTGCAGCTGATTTGCCTGGTAAGCATGACATAATAAAGTTCGGCGAGCTCTGTTCATCCCACATAGATGATGCCACTGAGCCTCTCAGGGCCCCTCCACTGGCTGTCTTCTCACAACTCCTCTGAGGATTGGCCGAATCCTCTAAGATCTCCTCCTCTCCTCCCAGACTGGCCCCTTCCAGCCAATCTTGAACCACACTGTCCACTGAGGATCTATCGGACATGGAAAAAAAATCCTCCGTAGTTGATACTTTATCCGGCACCTCAGTCGGACCTATCGGCACCTCGAGAGCTCCAGGTTTAGCTCTTGGTGGCTTAGCTACATTTATGCCCTCCATAGGTGGTACTAAAGGCGTCTTCTCTTGCTGACTGTGCGATTGCTGCATCTGGTATGTCGCCTGGTGTACTTCTGGAACCTGAATTTGTCCTAGCCCTTCTTGGACTACACCTCCCAGAATTCCTCTATCAGGACTACTCAGGATCAGATTCGGAGTTTGTAAATCATGTGGATCCTGTTGGGGGCCCATGGGACATACACCCTGTTGGGCACCCTGTTGGGCTCCTTCGGTAGGAGTAGATTCAAGATTTACCGGGTTGCCTGTTATATGTTTAGATTTAAACATTGCAGGGATATGTGAGGCAATACCCGGCTGAGGCTCTGGCTGGTTCTCTACTCCCGCTTCCTTCTGATTGAGCGGCACCTTCCCGATCTTGCCTGCCCCCTTCTCAATCGGTTTTACGGCAGCGGCTGTCTGCCGAGTTCTCACTGGTGTTCCAGCGGGATTACCCGCCCCTCTATAATGGTTCTTCCCAACCATACCTCCGTCAGAGAGCCCAGCAGCAACGCGTCCTGGAAAACACCAACGCCTGGAAAGCCAGAGCCTCGGCTCGAAGCGGGCGACTGTTGAGAATCTCCACAGCATGCACGGAGTTAGCGTCGGGCAGCTCCGAGACGGGAACGCCGAATCGCCTAAGGTCGGAAAAGGGGGCTCCAACCTCGCTTCAGACTACTCAAAGGTATTCAATTTCCAGTTCACGTCCCTCAGATCATATGTCTGAATCCAGCCTTGAAATTTTAACGATATGTTCGCCACAGCCACATCAGGTACGGGAAGGGACTGAGAGGTGGAAAGCACTCGCTTAACCGGCCACAGCAGCGGCCGCCATCTTGCTCACCACATTCCAAAGAAAAGAAGCACAACCTCATTTTGTCAATACTTTCCATAACACAAAGCAAGACCTCAATATTCCTCAACTGGATGTTATGCACTTCTCTAAACTGCAAAAAGAAAAATTGATGGATATAATGCAGAACAATGTCATACATTCACCCCAGTACAGAGATCTGGGCGTAAATCCATCATTTTTTTGCTCACCATGCCATTCAAGTTTGGACCCAGTCTTATGCAAATTCGTCTTGACCCTGCGCACAATAGCAACAGTCCAGCCCGAACTGCCAGGCCAGGTTCTCCCTGGACTGGAAACAAGCATCCTAGGACCAATTTCGGGCTTTCAGTCCTCATCCGCCAGGATAGCTTGACTCCAGCGGAATGGAGAGCACGGGACCCACGTCTGGGCATACCCGTCCTACTCGGGGTGACAAATGCAAAAAGAACGATTGAAGGACAGAATGCAGAACAAGGTCATACATTCACCCCAGTACAGAGATCTGAGCCTAAATCCATCGTTTTTTTGCTCACCATGCCATTCCAGTTTGGACCCAGCCATATGCAAATCAGTTTTGACCATGCACCCAATGGGAAAAGTCCAGCCAGAACTGCCAGGCCAGGTTATCCCTGGACTGGAAACAAGCATCCTAGTACCGGTTTCGTCATGAGCCAGGATAGCTTGACTCCAGTGGCATGGAGAGCACGGGACCCACGTCTGGGCATACCCGTCCTACTCGGGGTGACAAATGCAAAAAGAACAATTGATGGACAGAATGCAGAAAAATGTCATACATTCACCCCAGTACAGAGATCTGGGCCTAAATCCATCATTGTTTTGCTCACCATGCCATTCCAGTTGGGACCCAGCCATATGCAAATCACTCTTGACCCTGCACCCAATGGGAACAGTCCAGCCTGAACTGCCAGGCCAGGTCCTCCCTGGACTGGAAGCAAGCATCCTAGGACCGGTTTCTGTCTTTCAGCCCTCATCAGCCAGAATAGCTTGACTCCAGTGGCATGGAGAGCACAGGCCCACGTCTGGGCAAGAATGATGAATTTAACCAGATCCTTGTGACTCGGGTGAATGTTTGCATTGACCAGCATTCCAACCATCAATTGTTTCTTTTGCATATGTCGCCCTAAATGGGAAAGGTATGCCCAGACGTGGGTCCCGTGCTTACTACACCACTGGATTCAAGCTAGCCTGGCTGATGAAGGGTGATGCCCTGAAACAGGTCCCAGGATGCTTGTTTCCAGTCCAGGGAGGACCTGGTTTGGCAGTTCGTACTGGACTGTTCCCACAAGGAACATGGTCGAGACTGATTTGCATATGGTTGGGTCCAAACTGGGGTGGTGTGGTGAGCAAAAGAATGATAGATTCAACCCAGATCCTTGTGACTGGGGGTGAATGTTTGCATTGTCCAGCATTCTGTCCATCAATTGTTTCTTTTGCATATGTTGCCCTAAATGGGAAGGGTATGCCCAGATGTGGGTCCCGTGCTCACTACACCACTGGATTCAAGCTAGCCTGGCTGATGAAGGGTGATGGCCTGAAACCGGTCTCAGGATGCTTGTTTCCGGTCCAGGGAGGACCTGGCTTGGCAGTTCGGGCTGGACTGTTCCCACAAGGAACATGGTCAAGACTGATTTGCATATGGCTGGATCCAAACTGGGTTGGTGTGGTGAGCAAAAGAATGATGGATTTAACCCAGATCCCTGTGACTGGGGATGAATGTTTGCATTGTCCAGCATTCCATCCATCAATTGTTTCTTTTGCACTTCTCTAAACTTCGGAGCACATTCCTGCATCAAGGTCAACTAAAAATGGAACAAAGAGATTTTCTCCTTTAGAGACCTCACCATGGATGATGTTTGAGAAAACATTATCAACCTTTCAAACTCTCTCCAACCCACATCAATTGCCAAGTCACTACTCAATGCCTTAACACTGCACTGAAAATCAAGTAAAAATCAAAGCGCCACAGAAAACACAATATGCAAATTAGAAATCCACAGCACCATGGTCGACCCAAGAACTCTTTGAGAATGCATAACAAATGCAATGGAGATAGCCCAATATCCCAGACGATCTCACCCAACTCAAAGCACTCCACTCTGCAGGCTGACCCTTTATAAGAGGAACTCTAGAAAACGCAAGCAAAAAAGGGACAATCAATTCATCAATCAATAAGTTCATTGGGGTTAACTGTAAAAACACAACACATATAGTAATGGTAACAGTATTAATAAAAGAAAAATAAAACAAATGTGTTACCATTCCAAACATCAAGTGCTAAAACAAGTCAATCAATTCACAATACTTTGTCTTACCTACATTAAGTAAAAAAATGAGACATCACTAGTCAGGGGTGTAAACACCCTCTTCAAACTACAAAATCAACTCTCCTACTGGTAAACGTCTAGGATCTAAGTAAAGACTGTCAGAGACAGTGGGATTTATAACACAAAAAAAGGCAAAAAAGGTCTTCATGGATTGAACCGATCTATGATCACAAGAGTTAACAAGTCTAAAATAACTCAAGCTTTGGGAAGGATATCATAAAGGGAACCATTCCTATCCTGAATTGTGTTACAACACTACGTTCATAAATATTGAAAATTAAAGTTGAATAGTATTTCAGCCATTCAGAGTATTTAAGGATACTAAAGGACTTCAAGATATTATCTAAATTTCATCCATAAAATGATGTTCATGTTGTAAAAACATGTTCTTGACCCAAATGTATCACTCTTCACAATTTCCCAGGGAGTCATATATCAATCAGTTCTTTCTAAATCAGTGCAGGCATCCTTAATTCACTGTATTTTAGACTGAGAAACCAGACTCATACAATCTGGCATACTCTTTTGAGTCAAATGGTAACCCTTAGAGTAACACAGAGAAAGATTCGGAGAAGAAGAGGGGCTACCTTATTGACATTCTAAAGACAGCAAAAACCCAATTCTCAATTCCTAAGGCAAGAAAAATGGGGAGTACTCTTTGGTAAACCCAAAAGCCGTTTGCAGAATCCATTTTCTTACATCTGCTGACTGCTGATTTCAGTACACCTCACAGTGCCAGCACCATAAGAGACAGGAGAAAAACACTTGGACCCTGATTTAGAGTACGGCAGACAGGGTACTCTGTCACATGTGCATAGGAGTACACTGCCTGCCAATCCCTTGGCCCGCCCTCCTCATTTGGAGAGAGGCATACCTTAAGGTTTTCGTCAATGGAGCACCTGTTGGCTCTGTCGACAGAACGCTTTCCCCAACTGCCTAATGGGATAGGGCCCGACAGAGGAAAGACATTACACTGCATGTCCAATTTGGAATTAAAGGTGTAATGTATTTTTTTCCTGTCCGTCATTGCCAGGAAAAGCCTGGTGGTGAGGGACAGAATAAAAACAATAATGACCCAACAACATTGGTACAATATTTCCAAGGTGTGGTGGTCCCGCTTTGGGAGTTTGTTTCTAAAATTCAAAAGCTATGAAAAAGTTTGGTGGGAGGCCATCAAACCCAATGGCAGCCATCCCCAAACAAATGTGTTCTGTGAAAGGAACAGCCATGTCTGTGTTTCTTTTCAATGTACAGATACGACTGTTGGGTAGCTCTAAATTTCGTAGCCAGTAGGTCATTAGGGTGGCTGAGGTAATGTCCTCCACCACCCTGATGGATGAAGTACCATCTGCCAAGCCCTAAATCGGGTTCTTAGTATTGTATATGTCCCGCATAGAACTCAACGGTTTAGTGTCAAATCTGCATTTTTTTTTAAAAACTTCCCTTGAGCTTAAATAAATCTCAGACTTCTGGAACATAATAGATGGGTCCATCTCAGCAAGTAATCAAACATAATGCTGAGATATGAAAAAGCTTGACAGTTCTCATGAATGTGGTTTTAATTGTGAAAAGTAGATACAGAAGGGAAATCTGTAGTTAAAGAAACTTAGTTACAGGAACTGGTCATTATAGTGGTCCTGGTCCACTCAAACCAATGTTTTATTTTATATATTTTCTTGATTTACCCACTTCTAAAGAGTTGGCACAATTTTGTGGACAACACTTTATTTGATTGCATGACATTCAACACGTTCTGATTACTAATGGAGGGTATCAATGTATTTCAAGTTCTGGTTTGTCTTGTGTAAAGAGCTAGTTATGGAATTTGTTTCTCCACCAGTTACCACCCTGAGATAGTCAGACAAACAGAAAGGTTATATCAATGTGTAGGACGATATTTGAGATATCATGTTTTGACACACAAGGAGGGCGCAGTACGATATTGTGGTTAGCAGAGTTACATAAAATAATAGCACTCACGTAGTAGAATGTGACATTTCATTTGTATGTATGGTCACCATTCGTGCATTATCAGTGGTTCATTACTGTTCTACAACATTTCCTTTGGTGCAAGAACATTAACCTGAGACTAAGTCAGTAGATATTTACAAGTCAGCACAGAACATTTTGAAAACAGCTAAAAAGAAATTATAAATTCTATGCTGAGTCTTCTAGCCCCCCTCACTCCTAGATGAGAGGTGAGAAAGTATGATTACTCACAGAAATGTGCAGCCTATAGAAATCTTCAAATTACAACCTAAATTTGTAAGCCCATTAATGAATGAATAGATCATATATCCAGTTAATATATGATTGAAGAAAATGAATTTGGTATTTTATGTATCTTTGTTGAACATATGCTCTGCAGACACATCTTGCTCCACATCTTATGATGACTTTGAATGTGTGTGTGTGGAGAACAAGGTACTCAATGACAACAGCCTGATGATAAACTATTTTTGCCAGCGTCCTAGAGATGGAATGTTATTTAGAGACAGTGGTGGCATTCTTGAGGTGTTCAGTATATCTTTCCTCATTTTTTATGGTGTCCATGCTAGACTCAAAGTTATAGCAGCCAAGACCTTGATACGTAGATTCAGGATTTCCTTTAGGAAAGAAGAGTTGTTCTTCTTGGAGTTTGTTTGAGCTCAATTAGGCATACAAAGAAGTATTCTGTAAATCAAGTCAGGTTGACAAATTAGCTATTTTTGAACAATTTACTTGGAGCCTTTCTAAAGACTTTAAAAATTGTTTTATTTAAACTTAGAGTTCTGATCCTGTGATTTAACAAGAAGAATTCTCAGTGAAGATAATGTCACACACAATTGTTTATATTATTATGCATTAGGTATTAAGAGTTCTTAGTAAGTGATATATGAATTTCCAATGATAAGCATCACAAAATATTAATGGTAATTAACTAAATGTTTAGTGGCAGAAAAGGTCAAGCAGTAACTGACCTTATTTTTAGCAGAGAGAGCATAGTTATTAACCTTGAGGGAATCTTACTAATGGGAGAAGTGATTGATGCACATTTATAAAAGATGTTAGAATTTCTATTTCAATGGAAATAAATACTATTCTATCTCAATGGAAATAAATACTATTCTATTTCAATGGAAATAAATACTATTGAGGAGATGAACGATGATTTAATTATTTTAAAAGTTGACCCTAATAAATGAATCATATACTTATATCTAAATAGCTCTTTGATTACTTGGGAGTGGATCAGCAATAAATGAAAGCGGAAATAGACGATGAATAGTGTAGGGTCTCAGTCAAAAAAGAGTAAGTCGAAGAACTTTGGTTTTGGAGAAGAGAGAGCAATATTTGGCTCTAGTTATGTGTTCCAAGGGGTCGAAGAGCACTATTTGATGGCAGGAGTCCATATCAAAGAATCCCTAGCCAGAATTCACACAACATATATTAAAGACACGTATTTCTTGTATGCTTTGGATACAGAAAAGGAAGTTTCATATAAAAAACACAGAGAGTTTGTTACACAGAGATACAGCTAAAGTATATTCTTTCACTGTTACAATTAGATGAAGAACTTCCACGGCAGGATACTGAGATAGCGTCTATTTCTTTTAAATTCCCACTTCAACCTGCAGTTGTCAGTACCTGGCAGAAGTGAAGAGTCAAAGTGGTAGTGTCCAGTGTCTCTTGTTTCCTTTACTATTCCATTCTCCTTTCACCATGTCCGCTACTGAACCAGATGTCCTTTTTTGTATATGGTATTTCTCACACGAAATGCGCATGCGCGGGCGTGCGCGCATGCACAGTTTTTCCAAGGATTTGCAGAGACGGCGAGGAAGAGGAGGAGGGCAGCCCAGGAACGCCGCAGGAAAGGTAAGTGGTTTTAATTTACATGTTTTAAGTAGTAGAATTATTTGTTTAATGGGGGGTGGAGGCGGGGGCTGGCCAATTCCACTCCGCTATGGAGTGTGCGGAGATTTGCCTACTCCGCGTTCTCTGTGGAACGCGGAGTAGGCAAATCTCCGCACACTCTGCAGGCGGGGCGGAGCAGAGGTCTCCGCCCGGGGTTACATTTCTTCTGCAATAATATAGCCATCATTGAAAATGCTTTCAATTACTTGTTAATATAAACCATATAACTATAAGAAGCACTTTTGATAATACCTGAAATGCTTTGAAGGGTGTGGTTCCGAATATATTTGACATTGTTTTACATGGGCTGTGGCTCCCATTGCTAACTAACATTTTAAGTTGCTATGCAACCCAGGGTCCCCCTGACTCATGGAGAACTGTGATAATAGTTTCCATTTTTAAAAAGGGGGGTAGGTCGAGCCTGAATTGTTATCGACCTATCTCCTTAATCGATTGCACCTGCAAATTAATGGGAAGGGTATTACTGGAGCGGCTAGAGGCCTGGGCATCCGCTAGCAGGAAGTTCTCAGATATTCAATACGGGTTCAGGAGAGGTCTGGGCACAATAGAACAATGCCTCAATCTGCACCTGGTCATAGGCAAATACACCTTAGCAAAGCCAGGCTCACTCTATTTAGGGTTTATGGACCTGATGTCGGCCTTTGACTGGGTGCAGAGATGCAGACTTTGGGAGAAGATGCTGGGAATGGGCATTGAACCAGATATTGTCCATTTCTTCGCAGCTATGCACCAAGACGTGACTGAGTGAATTTGCTATGGTGCAGGTGGCAAACTCACGACCTCAGCGAAAATGACGCGTGGGGTGCGTCAGGGCTGCGTTCTTGCACCTTTTTTATTCTGCCTATACATATATGACTTAGAAAAACATATTAAACAAGAGAAGGTAGATATCCTCATGATAGGTATTAGGCTGTTACCTGCCTTACTATACACCGATGATTGTGTCCTAATGCCAAGAACGGGTGTGGGGCTGCAGTGGCTTTTAACCAGGTTCAACGATTTTATGACTGACCTCGGCTTGAAAACCAATGTGGGGAAATCTTATACTATGGTAGTGGGAAAATGCTCTCCGATTTTAAAAATTTGTTTTGTTAATAATGAAAACATTTCTTATGTGTCTACTTTTTCCTACCTGGGTATTTTATTTGACCAAAAAAGTAACTGGAATTACTTAATAGAATCTAGGATCTGTGGTTTTAATAAAACTTTAGAGGCAATTTTTAGATTCACCAAAAAGCTGGGCACTAAACCTATTAATGCGATCATTAACATTTATAAAGCCCACACAAGCGCTGTTTCTTTGTACGGTGCTGGAGTTTGGGGATCCTGTAAGGCAGAGGGTCTTCAAAGGGCAGGGAACATATTTTTGAGGCGCTTGCTGACAGTTCCCAAAAGTACCTCTGCCACCATCTGTCAAAGTGAACTGGGTCTGATCCCTTTGATCTTTCGAATACAATTAGCACCGATACTCCTGTGGCATTCAATTTGAGCTAAGGAAGAAAAAGACTTAAATCGTGCCATTATTTTAGATTGTTTAAAACTAGAGAGCAAGACTAATATACTTTGGCTCAGTTACATAAAAAATCAATTTGAGACTCTGGGCCTGGTGGATTTTTTTCGTAAACTAGAAATCATTGTTAAGGTTTCAAAAGCAAAGTTCAAAAATGACTTTTTATCACACTTTTATGTCACTAGAAGATCAATAGAGATAGGAAAGAAAAGGGTAGTTGAACACTCAATGCTAGACTGCACGCCAGGCATTGAACCTTATCTTTCTTTCTACTTTAGCCATGCTAAACTGTTTTATTTAATAAGATTTAGGTTCGGTATTTCACACTTTCTTGTTTCATATCCACGTAAAGTTTACTGTGCTGATAAATTGGACCTGTGTCCTAGTGACTCGGAGTCGGTTCAGAGTACTCTTCACTTCATGTTTTTTTGTAAACTTTATACTGAACCCAGGCGTGTCTTTTTAATGTGGCTTTTAAAATTTTTAAATATAACGAAATGTCGGGCTGCATTATATCATCTCCAGCTTTTAAAAGATTAATTTACCTGTTTAATGATTTACAGATTTATTTCCTCTGCTGTGCGGTTGCAGGATATTGTTGGAAAATGATTTCCTATTTTTTTGTTGCTATTTGTATTCTGTGCTATGCTTTTAAAGAGACTCCTTTGTAGATACACTTACTCATGATATTGATACCCTGGAAAGAAATTTGCTATTGTCATGGAATTATCATAAAATATGTCTATTTTACTTATTTGAACTATTTTTCTTTTGTACTAATTGCTTTTAAGATTCTTTTATGGTTGAAATCCAACCGTATAAAGATCTTTGACTGACTGACATGGGCTAGGAATGGATACACAATTGCAGGCACCATGTTTATCTCACCTTATACAATGAGGTATAGAGTTTCAAGTTGCTGATGCATTAAAGTGTAAGGCCCTCTGTACATAACATTTGTAATTGGTAATATCAATAACAGTTATCTATGCTGATACAATAGCACGGATACATTATTGCCGATGAAATTCATGCCTTCTCTCGTTAAGAATTTGTCATGCTTCCACAGTAACTATGTACTTCTACCAACAACCACATTGTTTTAATAATTCAGGTGATTTCGAATTCACATGAGCTCTATCTAGAAAGGCAGGGCCACTGGAATTATACATCATGGGTGGATCAAATTATGTAGCAGGATTGACTAAAATATGCAGCAAGAAAAAGCAAATTATGCACTGGAATGTGGCAACATTTGTAAATGTGGCACTTCATAATTTAGTCATTGTTTACACATGTTAACACTTTCTCGAAAAATGATTCACCTCATTAGTGGCAGTTTAACCTTCAAATACAGTAATAGCCAAAGGAAAGTTGGCCAGTCAACATTTGCACAGAGCCTTCCATCGCGTGGCTGCGTAACTTTTGATGCATTAGAGCTAGAAATATATTTTTTTGTTAAAATCTATAGACTATGCAGCAGATGTTTGATTATGTGGCATATGCAGCAAATCCATGAATATGACAAAAATCCTGCAGTCGCAGAATCACATCATAACAGTGGCCCTGTATATAAATTACATGTAGATCAAGAACTTTGAAGCTTCCTTTTGATTATATACAAAGTGCTGTTCACAACGACACAACGAGCAACACAGAACATGCCTCTATTATGAGGCTTGCTGAGTTTTGTTAGTAGTCTGTAATTCTAACACATCATAGCTGTATGAGAAACTTACATGTGTAAGTTTACTCTTACACTTTTGAGTAACTCTTCCATTTTGGGTTTTTCTCAAAATCAGAGAGTAAAGTTGCTCAAGGGGTTTAGACTTACATGGCTTCTCCCACTGAAAAATGTGGTGGAGCCAAATTTACAACCGTATGTTGCACCTGCCAAAAAGTAACAATATTAGGTCCTGAACCACAAATGACCAACCACTGGTACTGCAAAATCCTCATCACACTAGACATGGAAGCCCAGTACACCAACATCCCACAAAGGGCCACTCTAGATGTGATTGAGGAGGATCTCAATGCGGCCACTTGGGAGTCACCCACACCCCGAGCTTCATCATGGAGTGCGCTGCAATGGCCTTGATGGAGATCTTCTTTGAGTTTAAAGGGCAGCTCTACCACCAGACACAGGGTACTTCCATGATAAGTACCTTTGCGCCTAGTGTGGCCTGCCTTTGCATGGCAGCTTTTGAACAACGACATATCCATCATGAGTCTAACCCATACCGAGATAACATCCGGTTATGGAAGCGCTTCATCGACGACATCCTTATTTTCTGGAAGGGGAACAGTGAGACGTATAACAACTTTTTCAGGTGGATTAACAACCTTAATCCTTACTTGAATTTCACTATCTCTGCATCTCCCACCCAGATACCATTCCTAGACCTCACTATCAAAATTGAGGGGGGTCAACTGACTACAATTATGTACAAAAAAAGCACCGACCGCAACAGCCACCTACTCTTCAGTAGCCATCATCCCAAATCACTCAAGGAAAACCTACCATTTGGTCAATATTTAAGGGTACGAAGAAATTATAGCTCAGTGGATGATTACAAAGATGAATCTGCGGCCCCTGCAAAGAACCTCCCTGCAAGAAACTACCCCCCCAGGAACATTGCCCTTTCCAGAAAAAGAGCGCGTAATAACAACAGGGAAAGCCTGTTAGAGCACGAAGAGAAAAATGAGACAGAGAAGCTCACCTGTGTCACGACCTTTACACCAGCTTCAAACCAGCTCACCAGAGTGCTAAAAAACACATTGGAACATACTTAACACAGGGTCCCTGAACCTCGACCAACCACGCTATGGGCCCGATTCACAGAACTAACTTAAGACAAAATCCTAAACTTACTACCATTTTGGTATTCACAGAAGGCACTTACTCATTTCGGTATTCACAGAAGGCACTTACTCATTTCGGTATTCACAGAAGTTAGGAGTCCTAACTTTAGGACTCCTAAATGCCTTCTGTGAATACCGAAAGTCTTAAAATTAGGATTTTTTTCAGTTTCGTAGTAGTATAGTTAGGACTCCTAACTTTAGGACTCTTAAATGCCTTCTGTGAATACCGAAAGTCTTAAAATAAGGATTTTTCTCAATTTAGTATTAGTAAAGTTAGGACTCCTAACTTTAGGACTCCTAAATGCCTTCTGTGAATACCGAAAGCCTTAAAATTAGGATTTTTCTCAGTTTAATAGTAGTATAGTTAGGACTCCTAAGTTTAGGACTCCTAAATGCCTTCTGTGAATACCGAAAGTCTTAAAATTAGGATTTTTCTCAATTTAGTAGTAGTAAAGTTAGGACTCCTAACTTTAGGACTCCTAAATGCCTTCCTTGAATACCGAAAGCCTTAAAATTAGGATTTTCTCAGTTTAGTAGTAGTAAAGTTAGGAGTCCTAACTTTAGGACTCTTAAACTGAGAAAAATCCTATATTTTAAGACATTCGGTATTCACAGAAGGCATTTAGGAGTCCTAAACTTAGGACTCCTAACTTCTGTGAATACCGAAATGAGTAAGTGTCTTCTGTGAATACCAAAATGAGTAAGTGCCTTCTGTGAATACGAAAATGGTAGTAAGTTTAGGATTTTGTCTTAAGTTAGTTCTGTGAATCGGGCCCTTTGTATTTAAGCGTTCAAGAAATCTAAAAGTCATGCTTATTCACAATAGACCTAAGTCGAAGGCCACCAACAAACAGGGCACACTGTTGCAATTGCCAGCAGTCACAGGCCATTATCCCTGTGGCTCTTGTACTGCATGCGTGCTCACCTCTGTCCACAAGACCATCACACTTAATGACACCTTCGTATGGGAAATGCGTTCCCACACAAATTGCAACACTGCCAATTGCATATATTTACTCACATGCCCATGTGACCTCTACTATGTGGGTATGACAACACGCCCTATCAAATTACGTGTCTCAGAACATCGTAGCAGCTTTAGCTGCCACAAAAATAGCACAAAGATGTGTGCACACTACCTTGAAAAGACACACGCACCAGACTCCATAAAATGGGTAACCCTAGAAGCATCCCCAACATATCTAAGAGCAATTTATTTGCCAGAGAACAAAGATGGATACACCGTTTGTCAACACATGACAAAGGTCTCAATGAGGACATACCCTAGAGCGCTATACAAACCTAAACGCAAACATGTACACACGTGACCTATAACATGTTTGAAGATTCAACGCGCAATCAAACACCTTATGCACCAATGAATTCCCCACAATATAACCTGCCACCCTGTGTACCCATGGGGACTCATTGCCTGCGCCTTTCAACCCATTGTTGTCACTATGAGGCTCATACTCCATCTCATTTGTCCACCATATTTTACCTTTAATAAGCATTCAACCACTATACAACGGAATATGCATTAACACATATTGACTGGGTGAAAATACTGTAGTAGCTTTCTACATACATACCGGCTTCACAATACCCGTTTCATCCGGACGGATGTCAAATTATATAATGATTCCCCCCTTTAGAAGCACTTACATACACCACTCAGAAATGGCCGCCGTCCCCGGACCAGAAATACACCAAGAGAATCACTCGATTGGTCACGTGATAGCCGGGATGGGTTAAAATCACGAGTGAATGGTGAACTAGCCACCTCCCGGACCCGGTGGATTGGGCAGGTCGAGAAGTATGTGCATAACGCCACAACCATGAGTACTGAGCAGCGATGGGGCTGGGGCTTGACTGTTGCAAATCACGCGACTTACTCGCGTTATGCGGGCAGCTTAGTTTGGGGTAATCTTTGATAGATTCTAGAAACTCACTCCCGGCAATCGGCTGTGTAAGCGGGGCATAACCTTTCCGCCCCCTCAGCAACTCATTTTACACACAGATGTTAGTGCCTTTTTGCCTGACACTCATGTAAACCAGCCACGCTTCCGACCATCACCCGACTTGCCTGGGCTCGTACTAGTTGTCCCGAGCCTAACACGGGTACAATGGCGCCTTAACCTAATGCGCTACCATGGGCACTGATATTAGAATTTGAGTAATTTTCTAATGACTACACCGCTACCTGAGTGTCTCTACTATTGTTATGGGTACTACATAGAAAGGCAGTAATCAACAGTGCAACCATTTTAAATCAGATTGATACTCATGGGCTCTTCAAATGGCTTACTACAAGCCCTGTATGAAAGCGATTCTGCGGGATTTCTCATTCCAACCTCACGGAACTCCGCGATGACAAATTTACATCCAATCTGTTTTGGCAACATGGGCGGTGAATAGCCATGCACCACTATGATGCTGGCTTTTTCCATAGAAACTTGACCCATGATGCTCAATATCAACACAGCTTCTGATATTAACCACGTAGGCTATGAAAGGGAACCTTGAGTGATCAACCCACTTCTTAACCCAATCCCATTGAGCAAACCAATATTATACCATGGCAAGCAACTCCTTACCTAACTGAATACTTATGATATGTGGCAAACATATGATAGACAACCACATTGATACAGATAGGCCTAGGACTCCACCATGGCTCCTATATTGTGTCAACAGTATCACAGGCCTTTTGTTAGTTAGATGACTGATTATGAAAGTTGGATGAGATGTCGATCACAGTAGCACAGAGACAGTTGTTATGCAGTACATACATTGTTTTCTTTCCCCTTACCAGTCCTTCACACACAGGAGCAAAGCCTTGTGCATGAATCCATCGGGTACTGTTGATGCCTGGAGACCATACTAATTGGGTGAGTCCAGACCTATGTGTTTCTGCTACAAATTGTTATTCCACAGAAGTTAATAGTCACTGTAGATCACTGTGGAGACTCACCACTCATTTTTATACCTATTGTCTTTTAGATGTCCTCTAAAGGCATTTACGTTCACTTCACGTATGTAAATATTAGGTTTTAGAGTCACGATGAAACCATGTCTATGCTTATGATGCACTACATCATCGTGAATGATACCTCTACACTTTTGTCTCCCACAACAGGTAGTTCCAGGTTGTAAAAAGGTACATTTAGTAATAGACATCAATGTCGTGAGCAATATTGTATGCCACTAACCCTAGATCTAGATAGTTCACTTACCTTGGTCCTGAAGAATCGCAAGTTTACTGAACTTACAGCGAGAAACATGTTGACCCACATGCTCTAACAAGGACACCACCACGCGAGACATAATACTCGGGCGAGTGCCTTGTTCACTGTTTTTACTTAGGGTAGGAGACCCCCAGAATAAAACTTGTCATTCTAGGTACTCCCAATCCTATTTTAATCACTACAAAACATCTACACAGTTCTGGCCCCACACCCGCACTTCACCAAACGGCTGTTGGATAAAAGATCTCAGATAAAGTGCCCCTATTTTAGGGAGCCCGTTGGGTATTGCACCGCCGACACAACGAGGAGCAGCCCAGATTGTGGAAATGTGGATTTTCCTGGTCAGTTATGTCCCCTATCTTGGACCCCAACGGTTCTAGGTGCATGTCACAAGTACATGTGTGTTCCCTCCAGTTCCAGTTTCCAAAACGCAAACATATGTGCGTCCACCGTCAACATGTTCTCTGTCAGATCCGCCATCAATGGGCTGGATATTCGATTCCTAAGTATGAAAGGCCACCGACTTTATATGGCTAAGTTACTCCATTTTTACAGTTCAGGCAAGTAGGCCCGATCCTGTCCTTAAAGCCTTCCCTGCTCTCTGTCTCTGACAGCTTCAGCTTGAGCTCGCATCTGTATCCATGAACTTTGTCCTACTCCCTGTGCAGCTAACGGTGCCTGCCTCGGCCAGTTTTTGCCTGCCTGCCAAGAAGCTGTATTTCACCTTCGAATTATCTACTTTGCTCTTCAGCCGATGCATTCCTGTTCAGTGATTTAGGTAAACATTTCCTCTAAGCTCACAAGCAAAGGACTCGGCCTTTCCGTCCTCCTGCAAGTAATTCATAGCCCTGTTGCCATGGAAAGTTTTCTGCCCCTCGCATCTCATATAGACACTTAGACGCTTGTACACGCACACACAGTCAGTATAGAATAGATTCTGTCCGAGAGTTTTTTCTTGTGGATAACATAGTTCTCTAAACATAGGATGTTAGATATGATTTGGGATTAGGTTGACTTGACCCCCCAGACTTCTCGTCTCCACATGTAGAGCTAAATGTCAAGTCCCCTTCACCCCCTAGTCGCACGTCAATCACACGTCATGCTGTTGCGCGCGCATCTATGTTAAGTATTATCTTATAGATCCACCTATGCATGATAATCAGAGCCAATCATGTTTCTTTCTGCTCCTTATTACGCCTAGTTTCGATTACGCACCAATATGTCATTTCTCTTATCAATTGTTACGCCTTTTGCATTCATTTCATTGTAATGTATGAACTATAAAAGTTACTTCTTGTCAATAAAGTATTGTACTTCACTTCCTGAACCCTCGTGGTGACGGAACCTGAAGGCCGCCACTCGAGTCGGCCATTTTGGAATAAAGCCCATTCAGAAAATCTCTTATACCACGGATTCTGCCTCTTGTTATTCTGAGCTATTTTACTTTAATTTAGATTCTGTCTGAAATTCAGTCAAGGTAAAAAAAAGAATATTTACCACATAATGGCGCCCGAACAGGGACACTTTCTCATCTCACGCGCCGGCGGTGCGTTGCAGGCCCGGTCTCCTGCCACAGCTGGACGGACCATAAACGCGTACCAGCAGGATTTCCTGTAAGCTCCCTCCGGTCAAGCGGGGGCGACTGAGGCTGCGATCAACCCAGACGAGGCGGTGAGAAGTGCGAAGTATCCCGACCAGAGCCTAGCTGAGAGAGCAAGATCCGAGGTATACAGAGGCCCACCAGGTTGTCGAAATCCCGATGTCCAGAGGGTCCGCTGTCCGCAGTCATCGAGTCCCGTTCATTCTCTGAGGCCTTCCGTTTCAAGGAGCTACTCGGTGAGTACCATCGCCGGGGAGGCGTGTTGACAGCACATAGGTTGTGCCGGTCAAGACGGATTTGGGTACACAAATCCGGTCTGCACTGTTTAGCAGTGTATATGTACTGTTTAGCAGTATATCAAGTATTCCGAAGTATTCAGTTATTGTCAAGAATTCTGCTTGGTGATTAGTTATGCAGACTGTCATCATTGTTGGTCATTTTTAAAGGTTAAAATGTTTAATGTTAAATGTTTAAAGTGTTCAAATGTCTTGCATATTGTGGTATGAATGATTGTTCATTGTTCACCGTTCATTATTGTGTTTTCCGTATTAAGTGAATTCAAGAGTAAGTATCAGATCAGTTGTCGAGATGCCGCTCTTCTCGAAGTTAAGACAGATTACTACTAGAAAAGGGGTGCTTGAAGAAGCAGTTCCTATTCCTCCTAGGGACACCCCAGGGCATTTTATGTATCATAAGCATGGCTTAGATGCCATATTGTTTCTTGATCTATGGGTAGATTATACCAAGGGATTGCCGGAAAGTCAAAGGTGGCCCGCAGCGGGAACCTGGGATGCAGAGTGCATCATGAAAGTGGAGGAAGAGTTATGGAAAAGAAAAGTCAGACAGTCACAGAAAGACGCTGTTGAGTTATGGCGTAAAGAATCTCATAGACGTACAGAAAAAGCACGTAGACAGGAAGAGAGGAGTAAAGAGAGTTCAAAGGAAGTTCAAGAAAATATATTAATTGAGGAAGGTGTCCGAGTAAAATCAGAACAAGTAGATAGACAAAGAAACGCTCTTATGAGTGGTATGTATCCCCTCCTAGCCGAAGGACTACCTAAGGCTGTTCCAGAGATGCCAAAAGACTTGCCACCCCCATTATTTCCAATTAAGGTACATCCAAAAGGGCATCCCAGAACCGCAGAAGATGTTTTTCTTTCCTCATATCTAGATGACGCAGCTCCCGAGTATGCTAACCCCACACCACATAGACCGTCTGGCGGAGGGGTTCAACGTCAGGATCAGGTATCTGTCCCCGTGCAACAGCAAGTCCCGACGCGAGCTCCGGCAAGCACGTCTGTTTCCGCATCTGTCCCCGCAGTCGATTCTACAGTGGTATCGACACCTATAGTTGCTGTGTCACGTTCGACGAATCCATTCACACCCGACGCCCCTGAAGGGGCCACGGGAGGTGTAAGCAATACTTTTACGCCACCTAGAATAAATAAACTTATTTTTCAAGAATCAGCGCATTCACGTACACCCAAATTCGTAAGTGAACGTACGCTTAAGGAACTCCTTATAGATTGTAGATATGACCCGGTGGTCGGTAAAGAGGACGAAATGGTCCTGGCATCATTACGTATCAGACGAGCCGCAGAGTATTTAGCGAGGTTACCAGGAATGACTACGCATCTAGATAATATATATCATTTTGTCCAAACAGGGCGAGACCCAGAATGTATTAACAGAGCTATGGAATTCCAGAAAGTAGAGATACAGGGGGAACTGTTACGTTTCCTCATAAACTGTGTGATCAGAAATCAAGACCGTCCGGGGGTAGACCCGAATACAATGCTTATTCTTACAAGATGGAGCCAGAATATATCAGAAGGGAGACACGATAAGAAAAACTGTATAATAGCCATGTGCCGAAAAATCCGTAGAGAAATAGAACGCATTCACGAAGAAAGATTGGAAATAGACGAGTTCGAGCAAGATGAAGTCTCCGAATCAGGGAATTCCGCAAGACAGTCAGAAACCATAGCATACGTAGGCAGAGGAAGATCCTGTGATTATACTAGATGTTTTTCTGATCCCATACACTCTGTATGTCCAAATAATAGCAGAACGTATCCGACGCCTGTAATAAATTTAAAGTCTCCTGAACATCTGTTCCAAGCCGCAGACAAACTACTACGAGAACGAAGGGGTTACCACCTCCTCGATTCCATGGATGAGCAAGAATTGGCCAGATCAGCCGTTCACTGGATTGACAGTCCTGAAAAATACGGTGATGAGACCGTAGCACACACGTTTTTTAACCTTAGTGCAGATGAACAACGTCTAGCTGGAATCTATATGATTCAGCAACTCCTTATATTATATAAGAGCCAACATGCTGACCCTGGTCCTTTACCTGATATATTAACGGAACTACTCACGAACAGATGGAGAGGTTCTAGTAACAAGTTGATTAAAGAAATATTAGTATCACGTAAACAGTATGTCCTTTTTGTAAATCCGGATTCTTTCCCGCTGCTCCGCAGAGAAAGAACGCCGTATTATATGGATAGACAAAATCCCTTACGAGAAGTGCACCCAATAAAAGGCGAAGACAATGAGTTTCACCGTGTATTTGTATACACACCCATATCAAAAATTGAATTGTTAGAAATGAAGAAAGTAGTACCAAGTCATGACAAAGACCCAGCGGGTTTCCACCGAGAAATTAAGGACATGTTGCTGATGGGAGAGTATACCTATCCTGATATTATGACGATATTAAAGGTGCTCTTACCTGCTGGTATTTATGAAAAACTGAAAGAAAAAGAGTGGGAAGTGGGAGACCAAAAGATAGATTGGACAGCATTAGAAACGGAAGAAAAGGCCCGAGCTGCAGGTTCAGGGCTCGGGGATAAAGTCAAAGCATTACCAGGTTTACTAGTACAAGTACTGCCACGTTTGTTAACTACGAAAAAGGAAGATTGGGGTGCAATCACGGCCTGTAAACAAAAGCATGATGAAGACACAAGTGACTACTATGCCCGATTTGAAAAATGTTTTGGAATAAATAGTGGTATAAAAACAAGTAGTGAGTCGTATCCACATTTATTTGTGACAAAATTAGTAGAAAATGCATTACCTCCAGTAAAGAATAGAATATTGAAATTCGAGAGTACCTGGCAAAGTAACACTCCGTCACAAATGCTACAAATGTTACAGTATCATCACAATAGAATTAGAGATGAACAAGAACACGAACAAAGACGTATGAAAGATACAAAAATGAAAATGCTAGTGTCTCAGACAGTACCGGCTGAAGGACATAAAAAGGGTATGACACAGTCCGATTCAGCAGGACCGGTAAAAGGGACATGCAATTATTGCAAAAAGCCAGGTCATTACGTACACGACTGTCCAGTTTTAAAACACAATATCGCCATAGGTAAAACACAAGAAAGATCACGGCCACTCAGACAAGATCAGAATGAACAAGGAGCTATGCCACATTCCCAGGCCATGCCAGCCGCACAACAGCCAATACAGTTTGTGCCAGCTGCACCACCGTTGCCTGTTACTGCCACACAAACCACCACACGACAAATGTATCAGAATGCACAGTATGAATATCCTGAGTATCAGCGTTACGCATGAACCAGCCTAGAGAGGGAAGTTGACTTACCGCTTATCGAGATTCCTGTAGATCAAGAAGGACCTTATGTACATAGTGAATTATTAGGTCAAGATAGAAAATTCTTACTCGATACAGGGGCAAGTCGTACAACTATAAAACGTAGTGAAGTTCCAGGGGCACCCCTCTCAGGCTCTCAAAATGTTTCCCTTGGTTTTTCAGGAAAACCTATTGTTAACGAAGTATCACAGCCTCTTCCACTTACGATAGGACCTCTGACACGAACTACAGATTTATTGCTTACTAAATCATGCCCAGAAAATTTGTTAGGAATTAAAACTCTGAAAGCCCTAGGAGCCATAATATGTTGTTCTCCGGAAGGAATAAGGTTGTTTTTACGTGATTTTAAAGGTCACTATGTATCTAGAGACATGGATCCCCGACTACAGACTTTACCAGCACATCTATGGGCACAAGGCCCTACTGATGTTGGTTGCATGAACATTACACCATACCGAGTTACACTCAAGGCAGGAGTGGTATTACCACGAATGCGACAATACAAGTTACCGCAAGATGCTGTAGTGGCTTTGCTGAAAATCATTGATGAGTTAATTGCCCAAGGAGTAGTTGTAGAAACAGACTCCAATGTATGTAATTCACCGATAATTCCGATTCTTAAACGAACTGACCCTACTGCTCCGCCAGTATACCGATTGGTTATTGATTTGCGGGAACTAAACAAGTGCATTGTGCCACAATTTCCTGTGGTCCCCGATATATCATCATTATTGACAGCAATTGATTCCGAAGCAACATTCTTTACTGTAATTGATCTCAAGAATGCCTTTTTTAGCGTCCCAATAGATCCGGAAAGCCAATATTTGTTCGGATTCAGTTTAAATGGGCGCAGCTTTAAATTCTCACGCGCTCCCCAAGGATTCACAGAAAGCCCCAGCATCTACAGCCAAGCACTGAAACGAGAACTTGACAGTATCCACATGCCAGTCAATACTGCACTGCTTCAATATGTCGATGATCTGCTGATCACCGCGAGAAGCGAACCTGAATGTGAAAAGGCTTCTCTGACAGTTTTACATTTTCTAGCCGACAAGGGGCACAAAGTGTCTCCCTCTAAGCTGCAATTCTGTGCCCAGCGAGTTATTTATCTTGGTCACTCGCTGTCCAAGGAGGGAAGGCAGCTTACACCAGATCGCATCCAGTTAATTGCTAACATGTCAATACCCCAGACACAAAAGGAGGTGCGGGCTTTCATAGGCCTCACTTCATATTGTAGGCAGTGGATCCCTCAGTACGCATTTCTAGCAAAACCACTCATTCAGTTAACCACACAGGAGGCAGCCACATCGACTGTTCTCCCTTGGACTCAGGAACATACACAAGCTTTTGAAAGCCTAAAGGAAGCTTTATGTCAAGCACCTGTTTTAGCAACACCATGTTATAGCAAACATTTTACACTCTTTGTCACAGAACGCGAAGGTACTGCTTTGTCAGTACTCACACAGCAACAAGCAGGATCACGCAAGCCATGTGCTTATTTTTCCAGTACATTAGATCCCGTAGCTCAGGCTTTGCCCGCATGCCTGAAATCAGTGGCAGCAACAGCTTTAGCAATCAGACAAAGCGATGCCATAGTGTTAGGACATCCATTGACAGTACAAGTACCACATGCAGTAGAAGTTCTTGTGAACCGAACACAAACACAACACTTGACCATAGCAAGACTTACCGGTTATGAACTGACATTGTTTCAGCCACACATAGAGATCCGACGGTGTAATACATTGAATCCTGCTACACTATTACCTGTAATTGGAACAGACCCACTAGCTCATGATTGTGTTGAAATTATTGAAATAAAGACGAAACCTAGACAAGACTTGACAGACGTTCCATTGTTAGATCCAGACCTGACATTGTATGTAGATGGATCGTGCATGAGAGCAAGTACAGGAGACTTAGTGGCCGCGTATGCAGTCACAACGGACACTGAAGTTATTGAGACAAATTGTATAGATACTTTGTCAGCCCAAGCAGCAGAACTTATTGCTCTAACACAAGCCTGTATTCAAGCCACAAATAAGAAAGTTAATGTATACACTGACTCACGTTATGCATTCGGAGTTGTACACGACTTCGGCGTGCTGTGGCGAGAGAGAGGTTATTTAACCTCCCATGGTGCCCACATTCAGCACGGAACCCTCATTCATGCCTTGTTAGACGCAATACATCTACCAACTGCCATATCGATTATGAAATGTAAAGCACACACGAAGGTTACTGATATCATTTCTCAAGGCAATGATTTAGCTGACAGAACAGCTAAACAGACTGCTCAGAATCGCACATTAGACATGACAAAGCCAATAGTTCAGACACCAACACAGTGTATGACAATTAAGGATCCCGCACTTGACGTAATTGACATACAGACACATGCTACTGCAGAGGAATTAAAGAAATGGACTGAACTAGGAGGGATCCAGACAGATCAGGGATGGATGACGAAGGAGAAATCTGTATGGTTTCTTCCTGACTCTATGGTCCAGGCCATTATAGCTACAATTCACAGCCCAGCGCATTTAGGAGAGAAAGCTATGCTAGATAGCATTCAACACATTTGGTTCAACAAACATTTACGAGCAGCAGCTAAACAAAAAGTCCGTACCTGTATGATATGTTGTCAGTTCAACCCAGGAAAAAGTGTTCCCGTAGAACAGGGTGGATTCCAGACTCCTGATCATCCTTTTGAAGTGCTCCAAATGGATTATATCCAGATGGAACGATGTCGAGGATTCAAATATGTTCTGGTAGTTGTCTGCGCTCTCTCCCGATGGACTGAGGCGTACCCAGTATCAGATTACACGGCCCCGACTACTGCCAAACAGTTAGTTCGAGAATTCTTCCCGCGGTACGGTTTACCACGTGTTGTATATTCAGATAACGGCCAGCCTTTCTCATCCGAATTAATGAAACATGTCTCACTTTTGTTGGGATATCAGTGGAAATTCCACTGTGTCCGACACCCCGAGGCAGCAGGTCTCGTGGAACGACATAATCAAATTTTGAAAATCAGATTGTCTAAAATATGTAAGGAGAAGGGTGTTGACTGGATAGTAGCATTACCAGTTGCACTATTTTACATAAGAATGGTAGCACACTCTCGAACAGGGCTATCCCCGTATGAGGTGATCTTCGGAAGACCACCAAATATGTGGGGGACGCCTATACCACGTAAAATAACTGATGTTAATTGTAATATGCTGACAGATTACTTGGCCTCCTTGATGTCTGCACTACAATCTTGTCGTTCACAGGTAACTGCAGCTTTTCCTGACAACACTGAGGTGAAACCCCATGACGTTGCTCCGGGGGATCTGGTGTTTGTGAGAAATTTTGATCGGAAGACCCAGTTGGAGCCCAGGTGGAAAGCACCGAAGCTAGTCCTGCTGACCACAAGAACAGCCGTGAAAGTTGAGGGCAGCAAGGGCTGGATACATTCCAGCAACATTAAGAAATTTCATGGACTATCCTCGGATATAGACACTGTGCCCTGCACTCCCTCACAGACTGATTCAAAACTTCCTTTTGTTGAACAGAATGACTCTCAGTGCTATAAATTAAAGCTTAGGCCCAAACAGTCGAGCAATTTGATTGTTTAAGTCCTCTCCAAGGTGAAGCGGTTGAATTGTCTCCGACATGTATCCCTTGGACCTGAGTAGAGAAAATACCCGAGAAATGTTGAAACGACAGGCGTATTGTAAATCACTGCGTAGCTACTGTATGAGGACATTATTAATTTTGTTTTTATTGAGTGTTTTAGTAATTATTACGAGTGTGATTTTGCACATATATCATCCTATTTCTAGACATGTTTATAATGTTGCTGCTGAACATTCTTTTAGTGACCTACCGCCACATGAATTATCTTATAGACTTGCGCTGCGCAATAACACTTTCATTAGTATGTTACATCATTCCCATCAGACTAGTAATGCCACCAATTGTTGGGTGTGTGGCCGACTCCCTCCCTATCAGAATAACAAAGGAGTTCTGCCTTTCTTTCCACATCCGTTCACACACAATGGCTCCTGTGGAGCATGGTTTAGTTTACTAAACTCCATAGACCCAGACACAGCAGTTTATCAACAACATTGGATATGGGGAAATCTGAATCTAGTTTTATTCAAAGTCTGTCATCCTAATAAGGAGGGTCGCCCCAGTAGAACAGGAACTGATCTAGAAAATGAAGTGTATAAATTAGGTAATTTTACACCTAATCTTATGATTCTGAATGTCAAATCCGAAGTTGAACTAATTCTGCCCACTATGTCAGTATTTTCAGTTAAGGGTGAATTATGTGTAAGAAAAGTTGGTTCCATACATATGGGCCATAGCCAATGCGTTACTACAGTAGAATATAGTGATCAAGGTAAATCTTCATTTAGAGCTTCTCGCCATTCTTACTTTATATGTGGTCAGACGGCATATATGCGTCTGCCCCTAGATTGGGATGGTACCTGTTACATAGCATTCCTTCTGCCACCTGTTTTCCTAGCTCCCCCTGATTATCATCGAAATGTTCATTTAGTATACAATAGAGAGCGAAGAGATCTCCCAGTTGTCGATTATACTGAGACGGCATGGGACAAGTATGTAGATTTCAATAAAGGTATCTTTCCCTATATAGGTACAATATCAAATAGTAAGCTGATACGTAAACTAACCAAGACTCTCGAAGCTGTAGTAAACGAGACTATAGCCGCCCTAGGCAATCTGACAGAGGAACAATCAGTAATGAGAATTGTTGTTCTCCAGAATCGTCTTGTCCTTGACGTCATCCTGGCCGATAGGGGCGGAGCTTGCAGGGTCATCGGATCCAGCTGCTGCATATTCATACCAGAAAATTCGCCATCTGTATATAAAGCTATAACACGCCTTCATAAGATTGTGAGCCAGATACACGAAAATCCAGGCACTTGGACATGGTCCGGGTGGTTTTGGAGTGTGATATCAGCCTGGGGATGGAGAGTTCTATCCTTCCTAGGTATTGGCCTTCTTATGCTCTTCAGTTGTTGTTTATGCCTGCAATGTGGACCAGCGATTTGTGGTCTGTGTGCCACATCATGCATTCCATATCAAGGTTCTCGTTCAAAATGCCGGAAGAAGAAGGAAGAAGAAATGATGCTCCATGAGCAAATCGATGGAATGATGAAGATTGATATCTCTTGAAGGGCAAGTAGGGGACAAGGAGGGAATGTGGAAATGTGGATTTTCCTGGTCAGTTATGTCCCCTATCTTGGACCCCAACGGTTCTAGGTGCATGTCACAAGTACATGTGTGTTCCCTCCAGTTCCAGTTTCCAAAACGCAAACATATGTGCGTCCACCGTCAACATGTTCTCTGTCAGATCCGCCATCAATGGGCTGGATATTCGATTCCTAAGTATGAAAGGCCACCGACTTTATATGGCTAAGTTACTCCATTTTTACAGTTCAGGCAAGTAGGCCCGATCCTGTCCTTAAAGCCTTCCCTGCTCTCTGTCTCTGACAGCTTCAGCTTGAGCTCGCATCTGTATCCATGAACTTTGTCCTACTCCCTGTGCAGCTAACGGTGCCTGCCTCGGCCAGTTTTTGCCTGCCTGCCAAGAAGCTGTATTTCACCTTCGAATTATCTACTTTGCTCTTCAGCCGATGCATTCCTGTTCAGTGATTTAGGTAAACATTTCCTCTAAGCTCACAAGCAAAGGACTCGGCCTTTCCGTCCTCCTGCAAGTAATTCATAGCCCTGTTGCCATGGAAAGTTTTCTGCCCCTCGCATCTCATATAGACACTTAGACGCTTGTACACGCACACACAGTCAGTATAGAATAGATTCTGTCCGAGAGTTTTTTCTTGTGGATAACATAGTTCTCTAAACATAGGATGTTAGATATGATTTGGGATTAGGTTGACTTGACCCCCCAGACTTCTCGTCTCCACATGTAGAGCTAAATGTCAAGTCCCCTTCACCCCCTAGTCGCACGTCAATCACACGTCATGCTGTTGCGCGCGCATCTATGTTAAGTATTATCTTATAGATCCACCTATGCATGATAATCAGAGCCAATCATGTTTCTTTCTGCTCCTTATTACGCCTAGTTTCGATTACGCACCAATATGTCATTTCTCTTATCAATTGTTACGCCTTTTGCATTCATTTCATTGTAATGTATGAACTATAAAAGTTACTTCTTGTCAATAAAGTATTGTACTTCACTTCCTGAACCCTCGTGGTGACGGAACCTGAAGGCCGCCACTCGAGTCGGCCATTTTGGAATAAAGCCCATTCAGAAAATCTCTTATACCACGGATTCTGCCTCTTGTTATTCTGAGCTATTTTACTTTAATTTAGATTCTGTCTGAAATTCAGTCAAGGTAAAAAAAAGAATATTTACCACAAGATGATGAAGCATGACACCTGAAAGGGTGTGTGAGGGCATTAGAATCCAACATATGGATTCCCATCTATGACCCATCCAGGGAATAGTGGGACCGAGTCACTCGAGACTCTACCAAAACCTACCCCGGAGGAACAGCATAAACCCACTTTTGAACACTGCAAAATCCTCCCATAGAAAATAATGGAGGCAGGGACTTAAAATAAAACCTCATAAAAAGTAATGTTAAATTAAATTACGTTATTTAAGATATTTAAAAATACAAATAAATATGATTTGATGTTAGAAAACTTCTAAAAATAAAACAGTTATTATTAAGTTATGTAATATTTTACCTACTTTTTTTGAATTTATAAATTAATGTTAGATTACTTTTATGAAAATACAATTAAACTATGTTTAGTTATTTCTACACATCACTTTTAATCATTTTACTGCATAATAAATACGTGTATTCTTTTACTCTAGGTGAGTGTATTTTTAAATTTGAACTTCGGAAAAATATTTTTTATTTAATGTAATGTATTTAAATATATATTTCATTCAAAATTAAGTTAATATTCCTGTAGCTTGCTTTGATTTCTGATTTGTTTTCATTGAATTTGGATGTTTTTTTATTTTTGTAATAAAAAGGAGTTTTAAATCGTAGAGCAGAATATCGTTGACTGGAGCGTCATCAAGTGGAGGCTCATAGATTATAAGGAAAGAGGGCATAGTAGACTGTATTGTCATACACTGGAGTGGCGTAGAGTGGAGTAGAGTGGAGTAGTGTACAGTGGAGAGGTATAGAGTGGAGTGACGTAGAGTGAAATAGGATAGAGTATTGTGGTGTAGAGTGCGGTAGAGGTGAGTGTTGTGGAGTCGAATAGCGTACACTGGAGTGGTGTAGGGTGCAATGGCGTGGAGTGACGTATTGTGAAATAGCATAGAGTTGAGTGGTGTACAGTGGAATAGCGTACAGTGGAGTGGTGTCGAGCGTACTAGCATAGAATGGAGTGGCATACAGTGGTGTACAGTTGAATGGGATACAGTGGAATAGCGTGTGATAGAGTGGAATACTGTTGAGTGGCGTAGAGTGGAGTGGTGTATCGTAGAGTAGAGTGGAGTGGCATAGACTGTGGTGGCATTCAGTTAAGTAGAGTTTCATACAGTAGAGTGTAGTGCCTTAGAGTCGAACACTGTATAGTTGAGTGGCTTAGAGTAGAGTGGTGTAGAGTGCAATAACGTACAGTGGAGTTGTAAAGTGGAGCGACGTAGAGTGGAGTGGCATGTTATAGAGTAGAGTGCAATGGCATACAGTGGAGTGCCATAGACTGGAGTGCCATAGACTGGAGTGTTGTAGAGTGGAGCAGCGTGTTCTACAGTAGAGTGGAGTGCCATAGAGTGGAATGCTTTAGAATGGATTGGCGTATAGAGGAGTGCCATACAGTAGAATAGAGTAAAGTGGAGTGGGGTAGAGTGGTGTGGCGTACAATGGAATTCCATAGACTGAAGTGGCATACAGTGGAGTTGCGAATAGTGCAATAGCGTAGAGTGGACTGATGGATAGTGGAGTAGCATACAGTGGGGAGGCATAGAGTGGAGTTGCGTACAGTGAAATAGAGTAGAGTGGAGTGGCGTACAGTGGAGTGGCATACAGTAGAATACCATAGAGTGGAGTGGCGTAGAGTGGAATTGTGTATAGTGCATTAGCGTACAATGACTTATGTACAGTGGAGTGGCATAGACTGGAGTGGCATAGGGGCCAATGGCATAGAGTGGAGTGGCGTAGAGTGGAGTAGCGGAAAGTGGATTAGCATACAGTGGAATAGCATAGAGTGTAGTGGAGTGGCATGTTGCAGAGTATAGTGAAGTCACATATAGCTGACTGTTGTAGAGTGGAGTAGCTTGCCATACAGTAGAGTGGAGCGTTCTAGAGTTGAATGCTGTAGAGTGGATTGACGTAGAGTGGAGAGGCATAGAGTGGAATAGTGTACATTGCAGTGACATTGAGTGGAGTGGCATAGAGTGAAATATGTTACAGTGAAGTGACATACAGTAGGGTGGCATACAGTGGAATAGCATAGAGTGGACTGGCGTACAGTGGAGTGGCATACATTGGTGTGGCATTGAGTGAAATGGTGTAGACTAGAGTGGCGTATAGTGGAACAGCATAGAGTGGAGTGACATAGAGTGTAATGGCATATAGTGGAGTGGCATACTGTGGAATAGCGTAGAGTGGAGTGGCGTACAGTGGAGTGGTATATAAGATAGTGGCATACCGTGGAATACCATAGAGTGGAGTTGTATAAAGTGGAGTTGCGTACAGGGCAATAGCATAGAGTACACTGAAGTACAGTGTAGTGGTGTGCAGTGGAGTGGAGTGGAGTGGCATAGAGTGGAGTGGCACAGACTGGTGTGGCATTGAGTGAAATAGTGTACAGTGGAGTGGTGTAAAGTGTAGTGGTTTAGAGTGGAGTGATGTGGAGTGGAGTGCAGTGAAGTAGCATACAGTGGACTACCGTACAGTGGAGTGGTAGAGAATGGATTAGCATATAATGGAATAGCATAGAGTAGAGTGTCATAGAGAAGAATTGTGTACAGTGAAATAGCATAGAATGGAGTGACATGCACTGGAGTGCCACAGTGTGGAGTGGTGTGTCGTACAATAGAGTGGAGTGCCGTAGAGTGGAATGCTGTAGAGTGGATTAACATACAGTGAAATTCCGTAGAATGGAGTGGCATAGAGTGGCGTGCAGTTGAATGCTGTACAGTGGAATACCTTAGAGTGGCATAGAGTGGAATAGTGAACAGTACAGTTACATAGAGTATAGTGGTCTACAGTGGATTAGTGCAGAGTGAAGTAGTGTAGACTGGAGTGCCACAGAGTGGAGTAATGTACAGTCAAATAGCATATAGTGGAGTAGTGTATAGTACAGTAGAGTGGCATAGAGTGTACTGAGTTGTCTACCTTTACAAAACTAAAAGGCAGCCATCTTGTATTTAACCCACTTTGGGGCCTATTATGATGTCGGTACGGGCTTCCTCCGACCAACACCGTGGCAGAAACAGAACCTACCAAGCTCCAATCGGCAGTCCCGACCACCTGATTGTGATGCGATTGCATTCCCACATTTCCCTATGGGAGCATCTGTTACGGCCGTAGTACATGCTCCCATAGGGAAAAATTAGGTTGTATTAATCGTCAGCCATTTGGATTATGGACCGGTTCCGACTGGCCGACGGACTCATTGAGATAGTCAGAAGACAGCCAGAATGACTGGCTGGTTTCAATTCCGACCGGCTGTATCGTAATCAGCCGGTCATAATTGAAACCGACGATGTCGGTCATAAAGTCTCCCACCTTAGGTTGGATGCTTTACGAGCAACATCATAATCGACCCTTATGTCTGTGTTCTAAGTTAGAGCCTTAGATATAGATAAGTAGTAGTTTTTGAACAAACAAACAAATTGGCAGTGTACACTGTAAGAGGCCTAATACCTGACCCGCTATCCCTAACATATATCTATATAGTGGGATTTCTCCATTAGTTTTATGTCCTCACTGTAGAAGGACCCACTGCCACGGTACAATCCAAAATAGGATTATAATAAACAGAATAAAACGCAAAGGTGCACCACTTAATAACAGAAAGCAATAGACACATCACAAAGCATCACATCCGTTTCCAGAATATTTTTCGTATAGTAGGATTTACACAAAGCTCATATCCGCTGTGCATTAATATGGCCAGGAAGTTTACTTCCTATTTGGTAAAACAAGAGTCCCAGGTATAATACCCTCTGTATATATCATTCAGAACGGCAGATATGAGCTTTGTGTAAATCCTGCCTGTAACACATACCCTTTGCGGCAACTCCGATGTTGACTTTTTC
Organism: Triturus cristatus; assembly: GCF_964204655.1. Lineage (NCBI taxonomy): Eukaryota > Metazoa > Chordata > Amphibia > Caudata > Salamandridae > Triturus > Triturus cristatus. Next base: position 850,813,820 of record NC_140581.1, read on the forward strand.
CCTAGGAGTATCCGCTTTTCTTGCTCAAATGCCCTGAAGAAGTCCGGTACTGGATGAAACGCGTCGGCTGTGGTCTGTTCTGAAAGATTTTGTTGACTAAAAGAAGATACTATATGAAAAATATTCTGGACACGGATGTGATGCTTTGTGATGTGTCTATTGCTTTCTGCTATTAAGTGGTGCACCTTTGCGATTTATTCTGCGTGCGCTTTCGGGCAGCGGCTCTACATAGCCCATCAATGCAATTAAGGGAGTTGTTGGTATTTGTATCCCCACCATCTGCTGTATTAGACCATATATTTCCTGCCAGTTAGCATAAATTATGCTGCAGGAACAAGTCATGTGGAGGAAGGATGCAGCCTGCTAATTACATTTAGTACAATGTGTGAAAGTGGTGCTCTTTATCTGGATCATCTGCTGCGGTGGGGTGTAGGCTCTCCTAAGCATCTTAAAGTGTAGTAATTTGTGTCTGTTGTTGCATGAAACTTTTCAGACACTCACCCCCATCATCTCCTTGTGTTTGCTTTAGTCCCACCGCCATGAACAGGCAGACGGAAAGGGACTTTGGGGTTTCCCAAGCAGGGCCTTGTCCCCCATGGACCACTGCTTAGTGGCTTAGGGGGCACATGTAGTGCCTCCCCCCACACATCCATGCACCATGTGCCAGGCACCACATGGTGCTTGGCACACGGTGAATGGATGTGCACAAAATGCATTTTTCTACTGTGACTTGTCCTGCAGCCCATTTCCTGGGCCGCAGCACAAGCCGCACTAGAAAAGTGAATTTTTGCAACCACCTGCACGGCAGTCATATCCTAATAGGGTGCACAGAAACACCGACTCATTGTTGTATGGTTCCTGCTCCTAAACGATGGTGGTCGGACACTTGTCTGACCACCGTCGTAATGAGTGCCTAAGTTTTAGTGTCTAATAGCTCCTACAGCTGAATGTATTTTCATGAAACCCCCAAATAGATCCTTTCCACACCATAATCTATGTTCCTGCTAAATGTCATGAAAATATAGTCAGCCGTTTTGGCACTACATCTGTCTAAAAAGTCCAAAAACGTCCTTTGAAAATGCATTAGGTAAAAACGTGTTTTGGGACCCCTTTACTCCCCATTCACGAAGCACATCGAAATCGCATTGTCCACCAATTGAGAAAAAGTAATAGGTCGGCAACGTTTCATGGCGATTCATCAAACAGGGCAAAGATATTAGCAAGCAAAAATCATAGGAATTCGCATCTCTGGAAATCCTAACTATAACTAAGAGTGGCTACTGCCACACTGTAATACATATATACTTATGAATAGGTTGATCAAGGAAGATGCATGGCAGCTTTACACACAAAACCCTGCACAAGCCATAGCATATTACATGTACACAGAACCCCTGAATCCTAGTATACTGCATACATACAGAACCCCTAAAGGGTAGTATACTGCATACCACAATATGCCGTTCAGCAGAACAATATGAGGTACAAAAAGAAATGGTGAATAGATTAAGGTGGAGAGGGTACAATGACTTAGTTAAAAACACAGTAAGGAATAGAATCTCTAAAGTGAAAAAGGAGGAGGCTTTGTTCAAAAACAAGAAAAACAAAAGTCCAATAATAAAATATGCAGGTTCATTATGACCTTCCACCAAGACCATACAGTATTATGACCTATACTAAATGGACAATGGCATCTATTAAAAAGTGACAAAATAATCGGTGATGAACTATCTAGAAGACCACACATAACAAATAGGAAAGCCCAGTCCATGAGGGACCAACTTCTTAAGAGTAACATAAGAGCTGCCAAGAAGTCTTGGTTAAAACCACAAGATGGGTTTGTAAAGTGCACTCAATGTAAAGCTTGCCAATATGGAGAAAATACAACTAATGTCACAATCCCCTTTAATGACAAAAAGAATCAAGATCAGAGGTCATGATACTTGCAAAAGAGAGTATGCATTATACATGCTGACATATCCTTGCCCCAAATTGTATAAAGGAAGCACCATTTTACTGGCACATAAAAGAATATTGCAGCAGTACAGAGCAGCTAAAAACAATGGTGCTAGTTACCCTGTCTCAAGACACTTTCCTAAAGTACATGGGGGAGACCAAAGCAAAATGACATATACTATCATAGATTGTATAAAAGAAATATGAGAGGTGGTAACACGAAATAGAGCTAAGAAGATTAGAGTTTTAATATATCCTTTCCCTAAACAGTATAGGGCCATGGTGATTAAATTAGAATGAGAAAATACATGTACACTTATAAGATTTATCTCTTTTCTTTATGTTAGTATTAGGATAACCCCGTCAAGCCTAACTTGTTAGAGGGATTTAAGGGCTACCAGTTTTTAATTATAATTGTGTTATCAGTCTACATGGGCGCAATGCGTTGAGTCAATATTCTCACATTCAGTTTTTGTTACTTTTTCAATTTAATAGTGTTTGAGTATGATATATGTATATATATATATATATATATATATATATATATATATATATATATATATATATATATATATATATATATATAATCCAGAATCTTCCCAACCGGGAAAACAAACGGAGAGCACTTATTGTAAGAAATTTACAAAAGCAGTTGTCAAATTGTCAAATATGGGCAATTTCCCACAGCTCAAAACCAACGCGTTTCGGTGCTCCTGGCACCTTGGTCATGGTTATATATATATTCACTGAAAAAAGAAAGGTTAAAGTAATATCACAGGTAGGGGGCGTGGTCTTTCCGAGCTGCAAGATGGCCGCTCGCTAAGAGGGCTCTGCCGGCTGAGCTAAAATCTCGCATTTATCCTGTGCTCAACGGGGCAAGAGACACCAGGAAATACGGCCTGGGACGCGCCTTCGCCGGTGCGCGAACACCTTATACAAAGTGTGGCGGAGCCGTGCCCCACAGACCAGCCTGACTATCGGCAAGCCTACCGGAGGGAAACTGCAGGTACAGAGTGAGAGGGGCGGTGTGGCAATCCCCCCTCCCCCAGCGAATCAAACAAATCAACACCGGTCGGGTTAGTCCAGCGCAGTCAAGCAGCATCGAAACTTCCCTGCCAACACCCCCAACTTGCCCGGTAAAGAAGTGGGAGCAGAGGTGCAGTTAACTACAGGCTCCAATGAGCCACGCTCCCATGCACAGTAATCTCCTTCTGGACCTACCTGAGACCTGGTCAGAGCTGCAGCTGCAGCTCGAGCCGCCGTGAGGCCCACATCAAGGTACGCTGAGGGGGAACGGGCGGGTGCTGAAGACCAGTGCTTGCGGAGGGAGGCCGACTTCTCGTTTACACCACCTGTGCGCGTGGGGGCTTGTGACATCCCTGATCTGCTGCAAATGCTCCAGTTGTAGGAGGGGGGCCTTGTGGCAGCCTGACACGTGCCTGGAAACACCGGAGGCAGTCGATAGATGGCGCAGGTATGTCTGCCCTGAATCGAGGGCAGTACTAAACCGAATTACCCCTCTGCCCCGCAGCCTAACACCCACACAGACCCAAAAGGAATTAACACCTTACCCATACAGACGCAGTGTGATCCTCGGAGCAACGACCGTCTAGGGACCCTGCCTATGCGCCCAAAATCAAGCATTCAGCCGCAATCCACCACACAGCAAGCGCCATGGGTAAGCATGATACAAAACAAACCAAACTATCATTTTAAAGCAAGAGACACACCCGTCAGATGGACGCAGAGACGGCAACCGATACAGAGCATGGCACAAGGGAGGAATCAGATGGCGCAAACGACGACCTGTGCACTCTCCTAATAGAAGTAAAATCCAGCCTCAGAACCATAGATACCAAACTTGATATCCTTACAGCCCCGATGGATCAAGTTAAAAAGCAGGTGGACACGCACGAACTGCGTCTGGATCAACTTGAGAACCGTGCAACAGATGTGCATAAATTCCAGATTGAGTCCAAAGAACAATTACTCCACATGGAGAAAGTTTTAAATGTCATCAGGGCCAAACACAAGGACCTTGTAGATCGTTCCCGCAGGAACAATTTTCGAATCACCGGAATACTGAAAACCACCGCAATAGGCAAGATGGAAACATTTGTGGAGGAACTCTTAAAAGACATCTTTGGCCCGGATTTGACCGACATGTTTATAGTAGGGCGCACCCACCCTTCTCTAGGCACCAGACCTCCTGTCGGGGCCACTCCCAGGCCAATCTTGGTGAGACTGTTGAATTACCGGGACACAATCCTTAGAGGTGCTAGAGAAAGGGGACAAATATCCCACAAAGGCAATAACATTTCCTTTTATCTGGACTTCACTCAAAGCATTCAAGCAGGTCGACGGGAATTCATACCTGCTAAGGGCATCCTGCAACAAGCCCGAATCCCATACACCCTGGTGTATCCAGCTAAATTGAAAGTCGCGCATGAAAGTAAAGCACACTACTTCACGGACGCTAAATCAGCCCTAAATTTCGCCAAGCACCTCGGAGGCCACAAGAGGCAATCTTCTGCATCTGCTGCGTGACAACCCACAGACAATGGCCTAGCCAATACAATACCATAGCTGATCCAAAGCTGGTGTAGTCCATGTAGACTTTAGCAAGCCGCAACGACTCACTGAAAAATATTCACTCAATTCCTCATGAGGGACTCCAGTAACAATGTTATTATGTACCAAGATGATAATGTCTCCTGCCTCTTCCTCTATTTCTCAGCCACCCTGCCTCACGGCTGATCAATATTGATAATAAAATCTATGCAAAATTACTCGCTAGCAGACTCCAGCCACTCTTACCACTCATAGCCAGACCTGATCAATCTGGTTTCATACTCGAAAGATCGACTGCACATAATCTCTGCACTTTCTTCACTGTACTCTACTATGTAGATCCCTAGTTACCTGCTGCGGCTGCCCTCCTAGATGCCACTGATGCCTACAACTCCCTGGAGTGGCCTTACTTGTTTGCGGTCCTGATGAAACTGGGTATCAGCCCACCATTTCTACAACAGATCAAATTACTTTACTCAGAGCCCACTGTGCGCCTTCGAGCAAATGGCCTGCTCTCCAATGCATTCCCCATAACTCGCAGAACCAGACAGGGCTGCCCCCTCTCCCCATTACTATTAGCAGTTGCGATGGAGCCACTCGCGGCACGACTTAGACAACACCACATTGCTAGAGGCCTCGGGTTCTGGGCTATATGCAGACATTATTACGCTATATATTAACGACGTAAAGAAAACATTCTCCCTGTCCTTCGGGGAAATCACTAAATTCAGTGGCATACCTGGAATACTGATCAATTGGGCTAAATCCATACTCTTTTTCCTAACTGATGGCACTGAACCTTTCGAACTCCACTATCCTCTCAATTGGTAGAAGGCCTGGTTAAATACCTTGGGATTTGGCCCAATAGGGACACCCAAGAGCTTTGGAGCATGAACCATGGCCGTACTATCACCTGGCTGGAAAAGAAGATAAAAACCTGCTCCAAACTGCCTTTATCTCTAGCAGGTAGAATTGCGATAGCAAAAATGATCGTACTTCCCAAATTCTTATATATCTTTGTGAATCTTCCTCTTGCACTCACCCAAACATTCATCAACACACTGCGATCATTAATGATCTCACTGGTATGGGCGGGCGGGCGGGCGGGCAAGCTAGGATCGCCTGGGACATACTCACACTCCTGCAGAACCAGGGAGGATTAGGTGTGCCAGATATACTACTATATGCCATCTGAGCACAAGCTCAATTTCTCCAATACTGGACACCTGACCCCATTCCAGCCCCACGTAGCGATCGAGGCAAACATGGCAGCTCTCACCCCCCTCAACATAGCCATATATAAGCCATGCAAGCAGCCCCGTAATGTCATTGACACGACTGAGACGATGAGATGGGCATGCGCTAGATCAGGTACAGAGATACTTTTCGCTCTCTCTATGCCTCTATCCAACAATCCACAAATGCCTCCACTAGAAGGTCGGGCAACACGGCTAGAGCATGGAAACTGGGCATCACTACATATGCTGACCTCTATGCCGATGACACATTTATCGCCCCACCACCCCTAAACGGAGTGCCCCCTCCCAGCTTCTCAGACTTGTTATTATATGTTCGCATACGAGCCACTTGCAGCCAAAAACATAGCACATTTCCTGGCCCACGCCCACCATGCTGGCCCTGGAACACATTCTAACTACTCCATCACCACGCAAACTAATCACCCGTTTATACACATCTATGCAACGACACTCTCCGGTGATCATATCAAAATCACAGGAGAGATAGAACACTGAGTTACCACCCCAGATTACAGAGGAAAAATTGAGATTTTGCTGCGAACAACTAGTTACTGTCCCCCAAATTTCTTAACCGCTACTACAGAACACCTAAGCAGCTACATTGCGTGGGCATACGTGCAGACACAAAATGCTGGAGATGTCACACCGTACACGCACCCTTCCTGCACCTAGCTTGGGAGTGCCCCACTATTACTGCCTACTGGGTAGAAATCTTCCACAAAATAAGTGAAATCCTGGAGATACAGTTGGAACCCACACCCCTCTTGGGGTTACTGGGATATGTACAAGATGCCCCAGTAGAATCCTGTCGACTGCTTGCTATGCTGCTGCTGTTGGCGAAACGAAGGATGGCAATGAAATGGGGCAGACCCGGTACCCCCTCAGTCAAAGCTTTGATTCTTAATATCACATTCTGTCAGGAGCAATTGTCCACTTTCAGGGAAATGATGCCTACAGCCTCCAGACCAAAACATATATGGAGCCCCTTCCTCACCTGGCTATGCGCCTCTAACCAAGACACACCTTGCTCACCTGCACTGACCGGATGACACACAGGTGACTAGCTGACTCCCCGCAATAACACACATAACCCCATACATACATAACTCATTACACCAAGGGATGCACCTTTAACCCACTGCAGTTAAGTATTACAACCTGTGTCGGCGATTCAACCTATATGCCACGGACTTAAACTTATACACTGGATGAGTCAATTCTGTATAATGTAGATCGATGATGCCATTCCTTCCTACATGTTACGTTAGTTATATTGCTGTTCTTTTATGTTCTTAGGCTAGATGACTGTCACCAAATGTACTATATGCTCAAATGTCTTTCAATGTAACAATGTACATGATACCCTAAAAGTCTGTAAAGAAAATTATTTTTAAAAATAAAACAATTTTAAAAAGTTATATTATAGGTAGGTGACAAAGTCACACAACATATATCGTTTACAAAACTAAGAAAACACTGATCTTAATTCGCTGGTTATAGTTCAGTGAGTTAACTATAACTTGAGCTTCCAGCCATGCACTGCTTGTGACCTTAGATTTTTTGAAGTGTGTTTCCAAGGTGTCACATATGCGTTTCTGCTCCAAAATCTTTATTTCTATATAAATAGGAAAAGTAAACATGTCTCTAGAGGGAATATGTTAGGATTGCCTGACACCAAACTCTAACCCATGCTAACTTTGTAGAATGTACAATTTCCCTGTGCTGGTCAGCTCTGTATCCTTGCTTCAGATCATCAGATCAGCCTTTCAAATAGACAAATCTCTCTAAACTTACCTTGGCATACCTATTTACATTGAACTAGTACCACGCCATAAAAAACAATGTTTTGCATCATGTCAAGATTGCACAATACGGCATTCACCGTATAGTACACCTGTGTACCTCTCTAGAAGTCAGATGTATGATCGAATTTTCTGATCACAAACCCAGTGATTTGAAAAAAAAACACAGGGTTTCCTACAACAAAATGGTTTTTTTGAATTAACTAAACCCATTTAACGATCCGGTAACATGTTAATGTGAATAGTTTACTGACTACTGAAAGGTAGTGGAAACTTGTTCACAAATGGTAATGGGTCCCCAAGGGATCCCTTCCCCTTTGTGAATGGTCAACAGAAACCTTTTTTGGAGTAGGCAGTGGTCCATGGGACCAGTGCCTACTCTGAAGAAAGTTGTAAAACGTTTCTTTTTTTTAACACATCTTATATAGTAGTCTATAAGTGTCTGAAACCAGTTGGTCTTCACTGCCTCCTATGTTACTTTACTACCTTTGGGGCAATGGATACATCTGCTAACCATTCCTTAAAGCAACGCTGGACAACTTTGGCAAATGGTACCTTTCCTATCAAATATTGCATGTGTGGGCCAAGCTTCCCCCTACATTACGACTGTCAACTCTCCTGCTTTTCGGTAAGAAGATGGAGGCCTTTCTCTTTAAAGCATCCTCGTCCAGCTTCATGTGAGAAGATGGACAGAGCTTGGGGAGCAGAGTCTCCTAAGTGCACTTTATGAGTTAAAGCAAACAATCATATAAAGAAACGTGCTGGCCTTGGTAATACTCACAGGCAGGGATCTGGTTTCACTACTCCTTCTGGGTTTGGTTCTGCATGACGGTGCAAATGCAGGTCACGGGGCATATTAACAAGGGCAGTATCGTCGCTTTAGCGGCACTTTTTGTCGCTAAAGTGGCGATATTTTTATCGCCCTATTTACAAGGTGGTGCTAACATGCATTAGCGCATGTTAGCACCCGTTTTCCCGACGCCTTGCTTTGCATCTCTAATGAGATGCAAAGTGGGCGTCACTGGGTGTACCCCTCACGGACTACCTTGTAAAATATCACTAAATGTACATCGCAATATTTACAAGGAGGCCCTCGCATTTTTGCAGACGTTAGTTTTTTGCGGAAACCGCGGTTTTCGCCAAAAACTAACGTCTGCTAAAATGCTGACTTACCTATACCTAACAATGGGGGTGGATTATGCTGATACGACCACCGGGTCGTATCAGCAAGGTTATCGCCGTTTTCCATGGAACATCGCTGGAAAACCAGCGATGTTCCATAGAAAACACCGCTATCGCTGGAAAATTATCGCCATTGCGCTATGCTTTGTTAATACAGCGATAGCATGGCGATAATTGCCAGCAATAGCTGGCGATAAATATGTTCTCGCTAAGAGCGGCATCGCTGCCGCTTGATAATATGCCCCATAGTTTGTTGTTGATAGATAAGAGTTTGGGAAGGGAGCCTGGTTATCTGTGGGCTAGGTGTGCATGACAGCCTTTTGTGCTTTGTGCTAGGATGAGGGTTGTATGAGCATTCCTGGGATGACAGGGCAGTGCAATATCAGTGAGTTATTGCTGGGTACATTGGCATTCCCAGCTGCCCATTGAATCCCAGTATAAATCAACTGAAGGTCAAAATGGAGCAGAACTTTACAGTTTAAGAAGCCATGCCCAGATCCCCAGCTCGACTCCAGATCCAGTGCAGTAGTGGTAGGGGAGAGAATGTGGTCTAACGTCTAGGGCGGTCGACCTCAAATCTGGGGAACCGGGTCTCGGCAACGACGCTCAACATCCTGTGATTCTGGGCAAATCACTTAATCTCCCTGTGCATCAAGTTTGCGCTATATAAAACTCAGGGGGAAAAAATACAGAATTCAGCAGGCATCTTTTCGTATGGTTTCGTTCATAATTACCCAATTATGTGTGTAGAATACACGCAAACAGTAGCTATAATCTCTTGAGCAGTGTACTAAGAATCAGTAGCTGCTAACTGAGGTTTATATTGATCAAAAATAAGTGGAAATCAAGACGTACAAGGCAGACGATGGATACAATATAAGAAGCTTTGGATGACAGAGCATCGGAACAAGACAGAATTATACAATCCCCTAGGTCTGCTGCAAAAGTTGTATGCAGGAAACATTGTGCCATGGCTGTTCTAGAACCGTTTGTCCACTGCTTAATTTGTGCCTGTGTTTGTCAGTGGTCGGCACCAGCATTTATTTCTAAACACCAACATATATTTATCCACAACGTGGGGGCGCTGTATGTCTATATTGTAGCACAATTCATCAATTGATAGTTGAACGATTTAATTATATATATATATATATTTTTTTTTTTTTAACTGATAAAACTAGCACATAGGTATTGCTTTCCCTGGCATTTGGCAGCGGTGGCATAAGCTGTGGAGACGTGGCTTACGCAGAGGAATCCAGAGAAATACTTTTGGCCCTGCCCTGGCCCTTTCTTATAAATTAACGACTGCGTTTATTCGTCCACCCATGAGGAATGTCAGAAAGATTTTCAGCAGTAGAATAAACTTTTACATATAAAGGTTAGATGATATTGCGTGGCGATGAGATAGTTCAAAACTGCACATCTGATAATGAGACTGTTCCACTTTATATTATCCTCAAGCTAAAATAATAATTCAGGCTTGTCACTGAGATGAACACATCTTCCAGGGTATCTTCCAAGTCTCTCTTTCACTATCAAAGGATTGATGATCTAAGGGCAATCTTCATTCCCTTTAAAATTCTCAGTAATAGAAAGAGCACAACTCCTTGTTAAAACCTCACTTTACATTCTGATCACACTCGGAAAATGCCCACATTTATTTCATCAGAATGTTCTCTTCAGCCTATCGCTACTTTAATGTATTCTTTCTTCTGTAAAGTTGCTGTCACTCTCTATTATTCAAGGAAAGCTGTTTGTTCCAGCCCCAGCATCAACGACAGGGCTAATCTCCTGCAAGTGAGCTCACTGGCAGGGTCTTAGAAGTCTGCCTGTGATACCCGTCTTACAGGAAACCCACAGCGGATGCTGCAGGACATCAGTCATTAAAACTACCACCAATCACTGCATCAGCAGAAGGAAAGATTGCACTTAGTTCCTGCCACACCATCATCGACTGACTGATGTCGAGGATATTGAAGGAGTCCATTCAAAGAGTAACTTTCTGATGCACACATGCTTTTTGCCAATTATTTTGATAAAGTTAATCTATGCGTGGAAATTTACAATTTTCACTGAACCCTGAACTTTGTATTTTCTACCAGTGTACACTTTGATAGTTTACAGTTAGGATTAACCTACAAATGCACTTCTATCCAAATGAAATGCTTTTCTGCTTTACCCACCTAATTTACATAGTGGTACTAGACTTTTTTGTCTACAATAAATCTAGTTGTGCAAATTGGTTGTAAAAACCACGGAAGTTACCTCTTTGTTTATTTCCACTACCCTCCTCACTCCTGGGGACATCAATGTATTTAGCCCTACCTTAAACCTACCGATGCGCAGCAAATACTTGCAGATATTTCCCAGTTGTAAGTTTCTACTACAAATGATCTGCCATGTGCACTCACAGATCAGACTTTTTGGCACCTGTGCTGACGGTGTGTTTCGTGAACTTGCCCCACAGTACGTTCTCAGTCTTTACTGCTTCTACTCATCTTTGTCTATACAAAGAGAGCCTTTCTTGAAAATGGAAATACAGCTCCATGGTGACTGTATGGCTTTGCCTTTCCCTTTACTGATGTGTATGCTTCCCCTATAGTGCAAGAAATCCAATAGTGCCACCCAGGCGCTTTAGTACTACTCCCAGAAACAACACTTTAAGCTAACACTTCTTTTCTTCTGATTTTTTGCTAATGATAAATTGGGTGGACAACAATTTGAACTGAAATGATCATTTATACGAAATGTAGTTTCTTCAGCGCTTCAGTGTGCTGACCATTATATTTCAGTTTCTGCTTTGAAAATGCAGGATCCGTTTTTTTTCATGAGCAGAGCAATGATGCGTGATCTGACTAAATCTTTCAAATCCTATGTACTCTTATTCCTCCTGGATGTTTTCTATACTTCTGATCTTAATAAATTGATTTAAATTTGATTTTAACCCCTTTCCCTGGCTTTTTATTAAAACCCTAACTTTGAAGCCTTATCTGAAACTTGGACCTTGTCGCTTGCCGTCATTTCTCAAACAACATAATCATCTCAGACACTCAGAGACTGACGAATAGAATACAACATCCCATGTACCCAGAGACTGCCTAATAGATTAGGATGCTCTATGGGCCCAGAGAACGCCCAATACAGGACATTCCATACTTGTTACTAATAAGTCACATTTTTTATGCAGACTCTGCTCAAAAAAATTAGAGATAGTTTTAATTCTTTGATGAACTTCTAAACAGCACCATCTAAACGTTGAAATCCTTCCTTGGGAACACTCTATAAACAAGCATTGACAAACCCAATGGGCCTGGCATTGGCCGCCAGACTTTATGGCTGTGGCAATGATTGTTATGGTTTTTGCAAAATAATAATGTTGAGGAAGCAGCTGGGCTATTATCACTGAAATAATCATTGGCTAAAGTCAAAAATATTTTTGGGGTTTCAGAATCCACACATTACCGTCCTATACCCTGACACAGAAGGGGACTATTTTGTGAGTGGATGTGCTCCTTGTGAAAGGGAAGCAAGCTGTAACTCGAAGTGAAGTCAACCAGTGGCTGAAATGAGCGGACCCATTGCCACATACTGCACGCTGTAGTGACTAGACGAGAAACGTAATTGATATAACGACAGACTAATGGATGACCACACTGAAAATTCCTATATTTAAATATGTCATACATACACGTTTAGTAACATCGAAAGATTTTGGCAAACACCAGGTTAAAAAAAAGCCAGTTGCTCTAGCGTTGACTGCCAGGCTCTTGCCTTTTCTCATGGTTTTTTGTAATATTTTTGTAAAACGTTCTCACAAATAGAGAGGCATGCAAAGATAGATAGAGAAGCTTGCAAAGACAGGTAGAAAAGGATAGATAGATAGATAGATAGATAGAAAGATAGATAGATAGATAGATAGATAGATAGATAGATAGATAGATAGATAGATAGATAGATAGATAGATAGATAGATAGAGAGAGAGATAGATAGAGAGAGAGATAGATAGATAGATAGATAGATAGATAGATAGATAGATAGATAGATAGATAGATAGATAGATAGATAGATAGATAGATAGATAGATAGATAGATAGATAGATAGATAGATAGATAGATAGATAGATAGATGGATGGATGGATGGATGGATGGATGGATGGATGGATGGATGGATGGATGGATGGATGGATGGATGGATGGATGGATGGATGGATGGATGGATGGATGAGATTAATTGTGGTCACCTCCTGAGGCACAGCCGGGAGCAGTTTTTAATTGTATAATTCCTTTAAAATCACTGAATCTTGTATCTTTATCTCGCACTCACCTCCACTTCCTGATTCACAAGGATAGTGTGCAGGCACCCCTCTGCCTCCAAGCGAGCGCCAGAAACAGACAAACCGCCGATTCACCTCTCCCGCCATCCTCCTCGTTACGACAGGACACGCCCACTTCGAGGCCACGCCCCCCGCAAGACCTACAAATAGCGCGCTGACTACTAGCGCGGCAGATTAATTGTGGTCACCTCCTGAGGCACAGCCGGGAGCAGTTTTTAATTGTATAATTCCTTTAAAATCACTGAATCTTGTATTTTTATCTCGCACTCACCTCCACTTCCTGATTCACAAGGATAGTGTGCAGGCACCCCTCTGCCTCCAAGCGAGCGCCAGAAACAGACAAACCGCCGATTCACCTCTCCCGCCATCCTCCTCGTTACGGCAGGACACGCCCACTTCGAGGCCACGCCCCCTCACCCTATATATGTATATCCACAGGAAGCGCAGCGGACGAGCGCAGCGGGCGCGCCGATTGCGCGCCGAAGGCGCGCTTAAGGCAAGCTCGTCTGCGCTCGTCCGCGACCGTACGGGACCAGGGACCACCCCCCCTGCTGTTCCCGCTTCCCCGGTCAGGACCTATAGCCCCTCGGCTTTACGTCTTATAGGAAGCAGAGTCACTGCCCTATGTACCCGCACTTTTACAGCCACCTCCCTCCCTCCCTGCTGCTATGAATGCAAACACTCCTTCCGAAACCCCCTGGCAAGCCCCTTGGTTCAGAAATATTGCATGTTGACATTAAATTGTCGTTCACTGCCAAAGCATAGCACTCAAATGCTCTTGCTGCTAGAGGAGCGCAAGCCAGATGCTATCTTTTTAACAGAGACCTGGCTCTCCGCCCAATCGGACCCAGACATAATCGCAGCTCTACCCAGTGGTTACCACATAGTTAGATCGGACAGACCAGCAGGAAGAGGCGGCGGTCTGGCCATCATTCTTAAAACCCAGTACCGTTGCCGCACCTCAGCAGATAGTATCCCCGAGTGCGAAAGCATGGAATTCTGCATAGAGTTCAACGCCAACACTTCTTTCTCAGGCACGCTGATCTACCGTCCCCCTGATCCAACAAAACTGTTCCATAGGTCGCTCCCGGAGATAATAGCAAAAAGAACTTTATCTGCGGCTAATTACACAGTCCTAGGAGACCTGAATCTTCACTTCAACTCCTCCACAGATTCGATTTCCAAAGAGCTAATAGACGACCTTGGAGCTCTCCAGCTGCACCAGCTGGTCACAGCTCCAACCCATGAGAAGGGCAATCTGCTCGATCCAATTTTCAGCAGCTGCAGCGAGCTAACTGTTGACACTCCCATCCCCCTCCCATGGTCAGATCACTTTCTGATTCCGTTTGCTTGGGCCATCCACAAGGTTCCCCAGCTACCCCCCCGGACAACTATTAGGAGGAACTGGTCAAAACTCCAACTGGAACCCTGGAGGCACAATCTGGCCTCTACCCGCCCGCCCCCTTGCTCAAACCCCAATGTAGCAAACGAAAATTATGTCAGCTGGATCCTTAACTCACTAGATACGATCCTTCCCCTCCGGAAATCCTCATCTAAGAGAATGCATAAATCCGCGCCCTGGTTCTCCGACTCCTTAAGAGAACTAAAACGCTGCTGCAGGCAGCGAGAGAGAGCCTGGCATTTGGATTTCCTCCCGGAAAAAAAGGTAGCCTACAAAGAGGCGATAAAAGCATATAGAGAGGGGATTAGGACGGCAAAAGTGACCTTTTACTCTGATAAAATCCTAGAGGCTAAATCTAAGCCCAGGGAAATATTTCAGATATTAAAGCACTGCTGAAGTGTCATGACCGCCCCCCCTCCGAGCAAAACCCAAGATCAATGCAACGAGCTCGCGGAATTTTTCCACAACAAAGTCCTGAAAATTTACTCCACCTTCCAAACGGGAGCTGCAGCCTTGGAGACAGCCAACCCACCCTCTCCTAGAAACCTCCCCCCCCCAGGTCAGCCAACCCTAGAGCGCTTCCCTCCCATGGACCTCGACACCCTCGGCAAAATGGCACGCCAAGTTAAATCGGGCTCCCCACGCGACCCAGCCCCACCAGAAGTCCTGATGCAGGCACACGAAGCCACCTTGCCTGCTATCTTGGAACTCCTAAACGCATCCATAGCCTCATGTGCCGTTCCTACAGCATGGAAGCAAGCCATGGTACGGGCGTTACTGAAAAAACCGAACCTGGATCCCGATGATCATTCCAACTATCGTCCCATTTCACTCCTCCCTTGGGCTGGCAAGGTACTGGAAAAATACATCAACGCCCACCTGGTCCAGTTCATTGAAAACCACTCCCTATTGGATGTATCCCAGACAGGTTTTAGGCCGAAACATGGCACCGAAACTGCCCTACTTTCGGTCGCCGAGGAATCCCGAATGGTTCTGGACCAGGGAGGATCAGTGGCTGTGATCCTCCTTGATCTAAGCGCCGCCTTCGATACGGTCAGCTATGCCACCTTGCTGAACCATCTCCGGGTCATTGGAGTCTCAGGCGACGCACTTAGGTGGTTCGACTCCTTCCTGTCCGACAGATCCTTCCAGATCTTCGACGGCGATATAACATCAACCAGCAAGCCTCTCAGTTGCGGAGTACCACAGGGCTCCTCTCTGAGCCCTGTGCTATTCAATATCTACATGAAACCATTGGCTGGGATTGTCAAACCGTACGGCATTAAAATTGTGTCGTACGCCGACGACACTCAGCTAGTGGTATCATTGGCTCAAGAGACCAGTAGCCTACCCCATGGAGGCCTGCTGAGCTGCCTAGAAGATGTTAAGGAATGGATGACCAACTCCTCCCTTAAACTAAACGGAGATAAAACTGAGCTCTTGCTTCTAGGCCCAGCCTCGCCAATACCTTTCGCCTCCTTGTGGCCCCAAGCTCTGGGCACTCCCCCTACCACCAAGGAAAACGTCAAGAGCCTGGGAGTATGGCTGGACAGGAAGCTCTCCTTTTCCACCCAGGCTACTAAGTTGTCCGCCACCTGTTTTGGCATCCTCAAGACTCTGAGGAAAGTCCTCCCTCTTCTGCCCCTAGAAGCCAAGAAGGTGGCAGTACAAGGCCTCATCCAGTCCCGCCTGGACTCAAATAATGCCCTGTATGTTGGGGCCCCCGAGATGACTCTCCGGAAACTCCAGGTGGTGCAAAACTGCGCAGCACGCACCCTGTTACAGATCCCACGAGCCCAGTCAGCCAGACCTGCGCTAAAAAGTCTTCACTGGCTACCAGTCAAATACAGAGTGACATTTAAGGCACTGTGCATTGCGCACCAGGCCTTTTGGAAAACGGGGCCTGCAATTAACAGCAACCTTGTCATCCCCTACCACCCTAACAGGAACCTCCGTTCCACTGAGGCTTTCCTGGCAAAGGTCCCTAGAGTGAAAAGAGCCAGATCCGGGGGCAGGTTGTTCTCATTGAACACAGCTAAACTCTGGAATACTCTCCCCCTCCCACTCCGCTCCAACCCGCACCTACTATCATTTAGAAAAAAATTGAAAACCTGGTTATTCACCAAAGCCTCCGAGCTCTAATCTGCCACTCAGCATGTCTCCCCAATTATCTCAGCGCTTGGACGCCCTTGGGCAGCAACCGCGCTCAATAAATCTATTTCAATTCAATTCAATTCAATGGATGGATGGATGGATGGATGGATGGATGGATGGATGGATGGATGGATGGATGGATGGATGGATGGATGGATGGATGGATGGATGGATAGATAGATAGATAGATAGATAGATAGATAGATAGATAGATAGATAGATAGATAGATAGATAGATGGATGGATGGATGGATGGATGGATGGATGGATGGATGGATAGATAGATAGATAGATAGATAGATAGATAGATAGATAGATAGATAGATAGATAGATAGATAGATAGATGGATGGATAGATGGATGGATGGATGGATGGATGGATGGATGGATGGATGGATGGATGGATGGATGGATGGATGGATGGATGGATAGATAGATAGATAGATAGATAGATAGATAGATAGATAGATAGATAGATAGATAGATAGATAGATAGATAGATAGATAGATAGATAGATAGATAGATAGATAGATAGATAGATAGATAGATAGATAGATCAGGAAATTTGGAAAAGAGCAGAGCTTCAATTAGTAGAATACTACTGTAGAAGCCAGACATACAAGTGCACTGAAAGCACACGAGAAAGTAATACTAGCAGGACATAAAGACTGGATTTGTTTACAAATACAACCACATACAAGAGCACTGAAAGCAAACTAGGAAGCCATACAAGCAGGACATACAGGGTGGTTTACATATATATCTGTATTCCTTAAGTAAAAAAACAGACCAGCATGTGATACAAAGAAGTGCTGTTCTAAATGCACTTTGCGCGCATAGTAAAGAAAATGACAATGGGTGAGGACAGCTGGTTAAAAGCCCCTTTAAATAAATATATTATACATGTCTTGTGCACTGCGGCTGGTGTAGCCTGCATAACAATCACGCCAAGAAAAAAATTAAAGCGAATAGATTTTTCAGACGGGTCCCTTACTGCTCGTTTCTTCTAACAAGGGGCGTGCAGCTCAAATAATTCTGATGTCTCCAAGGGCCCGCACGAGCATAACTGTCATGTTCGTAAGCGAAACTGAGGAATATTTGTTTTTAATTGGGCCATGCATTCATTTCAGCAGCAGCTCCTGCCACGGTCTTGTCCGTGATGGCGGCGCACCAGATCCGATGCAGCTCCGGGAAATGAGGGCTGTCTGTGGCTTTTTTGCTTGAAAGACGAATAAAAAATTTAACCTGGGTGACATTTTCCTTTCCTCATGATTGATGGAACCTTTTCAAGCTCCGAAGGAATCCCTGATTACCAAGTCCGTTATTGCACATCATTTCACGCACTGTCATAAAAGTCTCCGTCTGTGGATCCAGCGTGATTCTGAGGTGGCCAGGAAGGTCTGCCCTCCTCAGAATGAGCTCTCGGGCTTCCCGTAGCTGCGCACGACGGGGCTTCTGCAGATTAAATAAACGGTTCGTTTCAAGGGAAAACTTGGTAAAGGTATCTCAACTGAGTAGAAAGAATATTCTGGGGGGAAAAAATATCGTTATAATAATATCCAATATGTCTGATGGTGGGATGACGTCTGGAGAGGCGTTCAACATTTTTATTACGCAAGTGTAGTCTCGCTTCATTCCCAAATTATTAGCCTACTAAATTCGCAGCGTCCCGCTTTTGTTACATCAATGCGATTGCGTAGTTTTCCTGCACTATATATTCTTTGGACTTTGGTACTGAAAGTGTATGTTCCCTTTTCTTGCAAGTTAACTTTAATACTCTTTTGATTACTGATCACGAAACTGCACAGATTGTGGCAATATTCTTTCTTTAAAAACTCCCATTTTTATTGTGTAAACCTACAGGAACAATTCTGAACAAACTTTGAGTAGGAACTATAACATAGAATGCGCACAACGTGACATTCACTCCTCTCCAATTTCGTCATTTCCACCCCGCTATGCCCAAGAACTCTCAGAATCAGAGCGTGTTGTCCAAGGCGTAGCCTCTTTTATTCACATCAAACAAACCAGGTAATTCTTCCCAGACCAATAGGAAAAAACCATCCTGTTTAGATATATACAATTATTCACAGCATCATGCTTTAGCCGCACTAACCTGTCAAAGGCATTAAGTAACTTTGCACAACATTACACTTGAACTTCAGTTTGGCCGTACACTTTAGCGGCAACAACATGTCAAAGACAGTAAGAAAATTATACACGACATTACACCTGCACTTGAGCTTGGCCATACAGTTGTACTTGGCCGACTCAGCCCGCCAAGCTCCCCACTCAGCTGCGCTCATTGTGCCAGCAGGCCCCAATGCGCTACAGCAAACAGTTGCATTACTCGAAATCCAGGGCACCACATAGCACACCGGCCCACCAGGGTACCTGCACACAGGCAGCCTCCCCAAGGTTCTACTCAGTCCAAACATTGCGGGTTAGGGAAGTAGAGTCCAGGACCACCAGCAGGTCAGTCCCCCTTTTCCGCCTACCCTTTGCACACGTGGATCCTACCCCCTCCTGGGGTCCATTGAGTCGTTGAACTTGCATTGTTGTGCATCCCCCTTTGTTGTTAACTGTCAGTGCTCCGCCGAAGCCTCGCTCTTCAGCCGGTTGGGTGGTCAACGACGCACCTCTGCAGCTTGCCGGAGGTCTGAGGGGACAAAGAGGTCAAATGCTCCAGGGCGCAGCCTTAAATAACTCTCCCCGTAATTCCTGCGCACCCCTGATGACATCACCGGCCCTCCTCATTCAATCCACCCCCTTCTTAGCCGCCCCGGAGGAGGCTCAGTCTCGTGGCGCAACTAAGGGAGCCATTTCTCTAGGCGCGGGGGGTGCCTGTTCATTCGCGAAAGTTTTATAGAGGAAATATATGCAACACTGCACAGATTTTTTCTTGATGCAATGCTCGGGTCAAATATTAAAGGAACAGGAAAAGTATCTTTTTAAATAATAAGAGAACATTGATCGGGGTCCGACTGGCCATATAGAGCAACCAGGCAGTGCCTGATGGGCTGGTCTGACTGGTCAGTTTGTGGACCTGTTTTATGGCTTGCAGGGCATGATTTTACTGTAGATTGCAGCAAGCTCGGATCCAAGCAGTCTTTGATACCTTGCAAAACACTTGTGCAGTGTGTCTTTACATGTTTAACACTGCTCCAATATCCAAACATGGGACACTTTTTAAGGTATGTAATTGGGGACCACTTTTATTTTGGAGGCCAGGCCTATTATCTGTCACAGTCTAACCCTACATAAAGGGGCCTATTACGATGTGAGTCGTAAAGCCTCTGACCGCAGGTGAATGAATGAATGAATGAAATTATATTTATATAGCGCCTAGCTACCCTGAGGCCTCCTATTACGATGTGAGTCATAAAGCCTCTGACCGCAGGTGAATGAATGAATGAATGAAATTATATTTATATAGCGCCTAGCTACCCTGAGGCCTCCTAGCGCTTAGCGGAGTGGAGAGGCGAAACATGAGGGAACTTGAGTTAGGGTGCTGAAAGGAAAAGGTGGGTCTTGAGCAATTTCCGGAATGCCAGGTTGGAGGCATTCCGACTCGCACCATGGATTTCAAATCCGACAGCCTTATTATGCTAAGGGCTGTCAGATTTGAAACCGGCTGGTCGGACCGACTGACTTCTGACAGGCTCAAGGAGCCTGTGACCAGTCTGAGACCGCTCATAATCCCCTAAATATGGAGTTTACGTCGTGTTGGTTTATGACAGGCTTTTCATGTCGGGCTTTCTGACATGAAAAGCCTGTCAGAAAGTGATTTTGAGGGCTCCCAGCAGGGCTGCCATGTCTCCGCAGGCTCCAGTTTGGGACCTGGGGGACACCTATGGTGCCCCTCTGTAAATCCCTGCACTGTGTGGCCGGCACTGTGAGGTGCTTGTCATGTGGTGCAGGGATTTACACAGGCTCCCATTTGTAGAGCTTGTGCTATGGCTGGTTTTCAGCCACAACACAAGTTCCCATGGAGAAATGGGAGTATGCGACCGCACAATGACGGTATCGGGACCACCAACTGGAGGTCGGTTGGTCCCGAGACCGCTGCGACTTCCACCGACGTCGAAATCAGGCCCCTAATGTTTGTTAATGGAAGGAAGACTGCCAATCTTCTAAGTATTTATGCTTTTTCTCTGCAGGTGTACGTCATAGAGATTTTGGAGCACAAAGTATATGAAATCAGAACAAGCTGGAGATCTTCCTGCAATACAAGGCACATGTAGAAGTAATACAAATTAAGATTTCTTCTATTTCTATAGAAATTCATGTCATTGCCATTTTTTTCCCTAATAATTGACTTGACAGATCCTTACAAATAAATCTGGATCTGCAGACATTTAGAACGTCCCTATATGTAACACTATTATGCCTACCTTCAGCATATGTGTTGGGCACGTTTGAAAATGGCACCTCACTGGTCTGGTGTTCTGCCACAAACTGGTAACATCGCTGAGCTAGGTATCCCGAATACCCTTAGGACCTGCCTACCCCACATACTGCTGCACCTTTAGAAAACCAGAGAACAAACTAGGTTTGTTGATCTGGCCCTAGTATTAGCCAAACAATAGACTACATGACAGTTGAAGAGCAGCCCTGCAACATTATTAAGTGGATGGAGGAAAGAACTGGTGAAATGGACTGACATGTAAACCAAAGTACTATCAGACTTGGCACCAAGAGAGGGTAAAGTGTCCTGCATCCTGAATTGGGATTTGTTATTGTCAAAGATCCCAAAAGATGACATTTGCCCCCTAAATTAACAACTAATAACCACCACTTTTTGTAGCTTGGTGGTTGTCTATGGCTCCCGGCAAGTAAGAGTAATGGTACATCATAATTGAAAGAAAAAAAACAGAAAAAATGGCCTCACTGAGCTATATCCCTTGGGACCCCCATACAATTTGTTTCTACATTGTACCCAGCCAGTGTACACTTAATGGCCCTGGCGAGTGCACTCGCATTGTTTTTCTTTCTCCTTTGCTACCCCCATCCCATGCTATGCAACCCCTTCTAGAAGGCACAGTGGATGCCCTGGAACATCTGTATGGAAAGTAAGACGGACCCCCAATATGTTAAAATATTCTGTACTTTACATACTCTGTATAAATGTATTTTTCAGATTTAATGCCATTGAATGCCTTTGAGCGAATTGTGTGCCCAGAGTGCTGTTTGTCTTTCTTCTTGTTTTCCTTTTGGCTCCTTGACTTCTCTTTCCCACACACGTTCCTTCATTTAAAGTCACAGATTTCTCCTGCAAATCTCGCTGTCTCGGATGTAAGAACTGTAAGATGTTTAATTTCACATTTGCGATTGTTGTACAATTGTAATTGAATTGTTACAAGGTTAAAATAAAAAGCAATAGAAATATTTTAAAAAAGAAATGTAATTGATAAGTTTGTCTTTGAGGAACAAGACAACAAACTGTGCGGCTCCATCCTAGAAAGTGCACAGGTTAGCTGAGTATTCTAAGTTTAGAATTCTGCATCACCATGGGACAAAAGGGAATTTTGACGGTCTAAATGATGAAAATGTCATGCTCTTAAAGAGCTATGCAGTCTCTTCTCTCCATCCTATCAAACCGTGTCCTCAGCCTTGATCATAAAATCTGTAACACTCGAACATTTTGGTGGCAGCCCAAATGCTGACAGGGTCCTCAATGTGCTTTAGTGATTACATTGCTGAAGTGGAACTTAAAAACCAGATTTCCATTCCTAGATTATGCACCTGCCAAAAAAAATGGTGGGATTCTGAGGAAATATATTTGTGCCTTAATTTACAGGTATGTGAAATGTAAATATGTAACAGCATATTCCTTTATCTAGCACTGTTCCAATCATGGTTGCTTGTCACTTCCTCCTCACCGCCTCTTTTATGTAATCTAGGCTGAAGGAGAGTAGTAATGAGGGATACCTTCCACATAAAGCAAAAAGTGACAGTGGTCCCGCCCCGGAAGTGATGTCACGTCAGTTACCGAGACTTCCAGGCCCCTGGGGACCCTCCCCTTAAGTGACGTCATATCCAAGGAGTTATATGATCGTGTTGGGTTGCGTGTGTTGTGACATTACCCTTGTCGCATGCTAGTCATGTGGCCATGGCTCTAACACATGGTTAGGGCTATGCAGCAGCTCTCAACAAATGAGAGCCCCTGGAGATCAGGTGACCATGATGTGATGTAGATGAGTACACCCCTTTTTTATACTTAGAATACATATAAGGTTCCCCTAAGCAGCCTATGCTAAACCCAGGAACAGCCCTCCAGAAAGAGATCGCTCAGTCATTATGAAGAGATACAGCCAACTCATCAAAAAGACGCCTTATGATTGTGGGTTGAACACTACTGATAGATATTATCGTAGCCTGACACCAGCGGCAATAGAGAAGAATGTGCAAAAGAGCGACCTTAAAGAGGGTGGCCACGATTTCAACGGATTTGACAAGGAGCTCTGCCAGCGGTTGGAAACGCTCAGCCTCAAGGAATTGCTGCAACTAATATCGCTAATAAGGGCTCCAGCAGCAAAGTCTTGAGTAATAACGACAATGCTAGAAACAATTTCATTGACATGGAAGATGGTGAAAAATCTATCACAGCTCCTAACTCACTGGTCTATGAAGATATGGGGTTTCTGGAGGAATCGGCTACAGAGGCAATCGTCATGCAACAGTCTTGCATAAACTATGACACCGGTTTTGCCATGATGGACCATAGTGACTCTCAAGATTTCAGAGCTGCAGTCGAGTGCCATGAAATGGACGAGGTTAGTAAAAATCATTATAGACACTTACTTATACTATATGTATGGCTATATTTTTTGTTTTTGACTAATAGTCTGTCTTTCTTTCTTTTTTGAACTGTAGAAAGCATCAGCAAAAAGAGCTGTAGTAGAGGGGATTCGCCAAAGGTTAACACCATAAATTTTACTGCTTATGCTGTTCAAAACAGACTGAAAATTCCACAATCCAAAACAAAGAGCAGCCTAAGAAATGTGTTTGTACCTATAATACTGCAGATTTTGAAAAAGAAGCTCTAGGCGTACCTACGATGTCATAAGGTTTTGCAGCAAATGTTGTGAGCGCGTGTGTCAAACATGACTATTATAATCTCTGTTACAGCCATAAAATTAATGATCCACAGCAGGAGGCTCACAAGTGTCTATATGACTCATACACTTCAAGAACAATCCCTCATATATGTAGCGTGCTAGAACCGAGAAAAGTATATAAACTGTTAAGGTTGGTGTATGGTTTGTCCGAGGAAAAGAAAAATGTCCATCCTAATATGCTTAAGGTCTTGTCGACCACGCTCAAAGAGATCCGATGATCTAGCGAGCCAAGCTCAAAACTCTGTCGTATACAAGGTTTGTGGACGTATTTTGTTAGAAGGATGGCAGAAAGGGCTATAGAAAGATGTATGTGCCATATTTATATTAAAAATAGACGAGTCAGCTCTTTAGCCTCATGAAAACTGTTTTAAAAAATGATGAATCCCCCAGCATCGTGGCGTAAATGTATTATTTAACGTTACATACTTACTCACTTTTAGGCCAAGCATCAGAATGTCGGTGTGCAATATGCTTCTGAGTTACGTCCAGGATACATATGAATTGCCGGATTTCTATATGTGTTTCTTAAAGAAAAAATTGTTGAAATACAACCTGTAACTCTGCGCTATCCTGAAGCTTGGTGAGCCGGCGCAGGGTGATTGTCCTACGTGCATAGCCAACAGATCTATCAATGTGTAGCTACCTACTATGGATGAATACTGGAGCGCATACAAATGCCATATGAGGGAGTTAATACTATCACCCAGGACCAGCTTACATATTGTCTTGGAGCTTCTGATCAAAGATTATTTCAGAAATAAAGGTTTTGTATTGTACAACAGAGAATTGTACAGTCTTTTGAAAGCCTTCAGTATCCTGAGTATAGAAAGTTATAGGAGGGGAGGAGCTAGAAGTCCTGTCTAGAGCCGTTACATTTATAGTTGTAAAAATATCAAAACTTGTGACACTGAAGCAAATTATCTGAAGGCCTCTAGTAATGTATGTAGCATGTGTCATGGTAGGTATATATAGTGAAAAGTCAGCAAACTGTCCAACAACAAAGACAAGACGTATACCATTTAACAGTAAAATCTGCCCTATATTGTGTTGCTAACATTCTTTATTTGTAATAAAATGTCCTTACACAAAACCATCGTCTTTAATTTCATGGGATGTAGGGACTGATAACATGTCGGGGGACGGGTTAAGGATGCTTTATTATGATACAAGAGGGGTTGGAAGCTTTGGAAGCATTGAAGCTCTGTTTAGAAGGGCTCTAGTTGAAAATGAGCTGACAAACAGAGCGCAGGTAAAGACCTGGTTATCTGGGGGACAAGCCGTATTCACTCCACAAGCCAGCCAGGAGGCGTTTTAAGAGGAGACTGACCATTGTTAATCAGTCTTCAAGATCTAGCCAAGTATAATAACGGAGCTTGATATATATATATTAACAGTAATAGATGTATTGTCCAAGTACGCCTTTACAGAAGCACTGAGCAATATAAGTGGTACTAGCGTCATCACGGCCTTTAAAGCCATCTTCAGGAAAGGATGATCTCCTCAAACAAAAACTGCCAACAAATGCCGGAAAGTAATTTTTAAGCAATTTGTTTCAGAAATTATTAAAAAGCACGCTGTTCATCATTTTGTAATGCACACGGAGGTAATAACTGCTGTTTTTGAGCATTTTAGCAGAACTTAAAAATCTAAGATGTGGAGATATTTCACTGCCTACAATACCTACTAATATGTGTATATTCTACAGGTGTTTATAGATGCTTTTAGCACCAGTTCTCACAGAACCATCAAAACGTCTCCCGTAGAGGTAATGACCGATAATTCTTTAGAAGTGTGAAGGATGGTGTACAGGAGCTGTTTCTGTGCCAAGGTAAAGGAGCCTCTTTAAATAGAAGGTGATCATGTTAGGGTTTCAAAGTTGAAAGGGGTCTCCTTTACAAAGGGCGACCAGCAGAGTTTTAGTTCCTAAATATTTATATTGGAGAGTGTGGAGCTTAAAGTAGTTATATATATATGTATATTTACAGTTTAAAGGACTACGATGGTGAAGCGTTGTCGGTGCCTTTTACCACGAAGAGTTACAAAAGGTTCCGGACGATCTACACAGGGTGTACAGGGTTGAAATGATTCTGCAACATAAAGGTAGCAGGGCTAACAGACAGGCCTTTGACAAATGGAGGGAGTGGTCTGAGAAATTTTAAAGTTGGTTGCTGGCCAGCTCCCTGCAGGGTGTGTAAGTATGGGGGGCTCTCTGAAGTCGACAATATAGAGACAAAGTAATTTTTATTACCTTGTCATCCAACACCTCAAAGGACATGTCCCCCGACAATTACATTTCTAATTAAACTGTGAAACTGGCTAAACCTGTGGACCTAAAAGGGGACTGGGAGGTAGTCCTAACCGAAATCCAATACCGAAGAACATGGAATACACTTGCAATGCTCGAGGCCAAATTGACTATAAAGCTTAATCAGGACCCCTTAAGCGTCCATGCTATGCTTTCCTCACGAATATTACCCCAGCGTCGCGGCAGTTGTCAAGGCAATCAACACATCCAGAGCAAGTATCGAAATTTTGAATATTCAGCTGGTATTAGATAACGTTAGTAGGTAGGTGTTTCTTGAAGCGCCAAATCGCGATACACAGTTTTGCTATACGGGTAAATTAAGAAGAGTTTTAGGAAAAGTACAGCATATAAAAAGCTGTGCCCCAATATTAGCGGAGGGTTCTATACACTCTACATGTATAGTGACATTGTGGAACCGCAGAGGATCGGGGATAGTTAATCACCATTGTAAAGATGGGTCCAAGCGAAGGGGGAAAATAACACGGTGATTAATATTCCATATATCAAACCTGACTACATAGCAATTTCTAAAAACCATTTTGACACTATGTCGGTCATGATCTTTGAAGATCAATCTTAGCCGGTTTCCTTTAAATACAGGAAAGTTGTTGATAAGCTTCATTTAAGACTGTGACACGACAGTGAATGTTAAGACATCATGGTGATCATGAAACCAATACGGCGACCCCGCTCTGTAAAGGGACTATTACAGACACCAGGTTGGACATGGATGGCCACCATTCTTTGAAGGTGCCCCTGTTATGTACCGGCGGGAATTTGAGTTTTTTTTTTCGTAGTTTGTTCAGAAGAGCTATGCCTTTCTTGAGTAGAGGCTAAGAAATTGTCCTAGATGTAGTAGGATCTGTGACTTCTGCTGGCGCAGAATACATGAACAAACAACCCCAAAAAGAAGCGGGACTTTTGTTAAGGCCAAGCACAAGTATTAAAAGGAAGTGAAGGACTTCGAGGCATAGGGGTCTACCGGCTCTCTATAAAAACAGAAGGCACGCTTAAAAAAGCACTCACAAAAGAAGACCCATAAGACGGAAGAGAGCCTCGAAGCACAAGAGAACCCCCCTAGTGTAATTATTTTTTTTAACGCAACAACCTGAAACATGGCCTTCGTACATTCTGCATGAGGAGAATGAGACAAACCAGAGTTAGACTTGTTTTTTCTAAAGCCCACTCAGACCAGTATCGGAAACAGTTTTTTCATGAAAGTTTCGCCTCTTGCTGCCTTGACACCACTGGCACCATTTTGTGTCAAGGTCAACAAATATGTATCTAGATCTCAACATTACTCTGCTGCATCTTGTTTGTAAAATCATAACAGCAGAAGGTGCCAACATCTCGGCGATCAACTCATCATGCAAAGTGCTAACATAAATGCCTACAGAGGCTACATCGATAGTATTCTAAATTACAGCCGCAACACCCTGGACACACAGCTTTCAGCAGGGCTCTTCTACCAGGATACTTACGTACATTTTGAAGACAAGTAGCTGGACGGCGACAATCAAGGTTCTGTAAAAAGAGCAAGCTATGCCTCTGGCATATAAATTCAGATCTTCTCTTCCAAGATAAACTGCTCATCAATGCTATCAATCTTAAGATCAAACTTAACCGCAACAAGGACTCGATCTGTCTCACCAGTGGGGATGCGGAACAGTGTAAACTGGTCATACTGTCCACTAGTTTGTTTGTAAAGAGAGTGAAAGTGGCCCTAAATGTCAGACCGGCTCATGCCAAAACCTTGCAGCTATCGAATGCCAAATATGCCATTGAAAGAGTAGCTTTGAAGATATTCAGCATCCCAGCCAGTATCCGATTAACAAAGTAAATTTAGCAAATTAGCAAAATGTAAATGTAGAATTAGTAAATTAGCAAAATGTATTTATGGGGCAACTACCAAAAATTATTATCATGGGCTTTTAGCAGTCTCTATACCTCTAACTCTTTCAGTTTCAAACACTACAACATCAACTATGCAATGCTGTTCCACGAAGGGGCTGTAATCCCTGCAACACCGTACACACCCAGCTATGGAGACACTAATTCTATCAGGGAAATCTGGGCTTGATTTCGATAACCGAGAAGCACCTGCGTGACTGGAGTAGTTGTTCCAAGAGAAGGATATTGGACAGGCTACACACTGTTTGCTTTCGATCAGACCCCTGACACGGAAGATGGTGACCAAGACAGCTTGATCAAAAATGGAAATCTAAAAGCAGAAATACGTCTTAGTCAGCCCTTGGCTACGAATGTAAATATAGTTGTATTCGACAACATCATTCAGATCAACCATGCCCAGCAGATTTTGTTTTACTCTCTTTAAAATATTGTCAAATGGATAGTGTTCGGGATTTCTTAAGTCACCATAAGTACGCTAAGAAATACTTTTTAGGTGGTTTTCCAAGTGACACTCTACTTGGTGAAATAGGGTCCAAAAGATCCTGCATGTTAGTCTTTAGCACAGATCAGCACTACAAATGAAGAATCTCACTGGGCAACCCCGTTTTTAAATAAAGACAAGATTACAGTGTTTGACTGCGCAGCGGCCTTCCCCGAGCATAGCATCTGTATATATTCAGGTATGTAAAAAAAAAGCTGCTGCGAGGGTGGAGAATAACAAAATACAGGTACAGGATTCTCTCGTCATCACATGCGGGAGCATTGTAAATTATTTTATTAGCAAAATGTCTGAGGGTATGATGTTTAGAATTTTTTTAATCTATATTCTAACGACCTAGTTAACAAGGACAGTAAATGGTTTGGCCCATTCGAGGAACTCGCTGACATACTTGTCCCTACGCAGGGCGGAGCTGCCGCTGCACTCGCTTTATAGGCATAGTAGGATGTCAAGCAGGGTCTCCACGCTCAGGCAGTTTTCACTCCCCCGCGGCCTTTCTAGCAGCAGCTGCTCAAGCCTCCGCAGCCGCACGGGGGCCGCCATGGTGCCGGGCCCGGAGAAGGTCGGGAGGGGTCCGCCTTCCTTTAGGTTCTTCTGACTTTCCCACAGATAAGCCTAGTCAAGGGGCCCGGCGGATCCATCGGCGGCTCCTGGACCCTGCTCCTAGTCCTGTGTCCTGGATTCCCTGTCCCAGGTTCACTGTCCCACCAAGGACAGTATTTTATTGAAATATGTGAAAGAAAATTCTAGGTCTACATCAAGCGATGTTAAAACAGAATTTGCAGTTTGTCAAAAGTGTAAGGTCATGTAACATCTCTTATGTGTAATGGTGACTGTCTAAAGAAAAGATTAAAAACTTGAATGCAGACTCAGTATCTTGATTCTGACGCAAGGACACACATTAAAAATATTTTTAAAGGATGACAGAAAGACTTTGAAAAGTTAAATGGTTCATTTACAAAACAGTTTTTTTGTAGTACAAGCATCCCACTGATAAACCTACTAGAGAAATAAAAGAAGAAAACGATCAAAATGTTAACTATGGCAAAACTATACACACAAACACAGGACACATATGCGTAGGTTCACAAGTCAGAAGAAACATCAGACATCTAACCATGTGTTCATTTTGGACAATGTCCTTTTTTAGGTTCCAGAGGCAGAACCTCTGTGCTCCAAGAGGTGGATAGCCGGAGAAAGAAAGGGGATGCGGGCATCTTAGGTAGGGGGTTAGTTGCAACAGGTGTTGGAGTACTTGGGGGCTGTAAGTTGGATCTTTCAAACTTTCAAGCAGCAGCCTGTGTTCAGCATTACCGATGATCGTCGAAGGAATGTTGAGGTCCACAGCGGCTCACAGAAACAATTTCCCCATCACTTTCTTGGGCGATAGTGTTTTGCGGTGCGTAAGACCTTTTTTCTAAGTCGTATATGTGGGATCCAACAACTAGTTGACCTTTGTAGAAGAATTCGCCTCTCTCATTCTATGTGGACAAGTCTTTAGAAGCTGACAGTTTACTTAGTAACATTTGCGCAGCCCCTGTGTACATTTGACTTATATTTTTTAAATGTTCTGCACAAATGATGTTGGAGGATGTTGGTGGTTCTTGGGGCATTGAAGGGGGTGGTGGAGGCTGTTCAGAGTCAGGAGCATACAGTGTCAACCTGTTTTTATCAGAATTGGCCTGCCTATAATATTTTTTAAAGTTTTGAAGAGTGCTCGCGAAAAGGCTTGCTTTGTCATACGTTTTTTAATAAGTACGGTTCAAAAAGTCTTCGGCATCTAGGCGCTGCGTCTCATTTTTCCAGACATCCCAGGCATCACCTGTAGAAGTCGATTTGGGAAAAAGGGGGTGGTGATGGATAGAGTTTCTGAATGATGCAGAATACTCTTACCAAGTCAAGAGATCATGGTTTTAATCCATCACCGTTTTTTAGCTCACTGCACCATCCCAGCTCAGAAACTGGCTACATGCAAATTAGTCTGTACCTGTCCCAGTGCATGATGGGAACAGGGCAAACCAAACTACCAAGCCAATTCTTATACTGGGAAGGAAACAAGCTTCCGGGGACCGGTTTCTGGCATCACAGCCTTCGTCGGCCCGGCTTGCCTGAATCCTGATGGTGCAATGAGCAAGGGACTCACGTCTGAGCATACCCTCCCACACTGAGTGTGGATAAAAACGATTCCTGTAGAAGTCCCCAGCTGTTATAGCTGTTGCCATGGTACCAAGTACATCTTTTGGGCATAATCCATCAGTTCCCAGTTAGTACCAAGTTAGCAGGCTAGTAATTAGAGGCATAGCTATGCTCAACAAAGAACCTATTAAACATACCGACTGCTTTATCAGTTACTTCTTAGAAATGAGAGAAGTACTTTTATTACTAAGCTTCTTGATAAGATGGCATTTCTTCTTCAAAACATGGAACTGGCTCTCTGATATAGGGACATTACCTTTTAGGGTGTTTAGGACAATTTCGGAAATGGCTGCCACTAAATTGTCCCAAGGCTAACACAGGAAGGCCTTTCTTTGCTGGGGCTAGCTGTGACTAGCATTTTTCAGTGGGGTAGCTTACGTCATTGAAGCGCCGATATGTTCAATACCGGGAATTATAAGGTCTAGATTGTAGATATTACAGAAGACTCTTTAACAATTCTTTTTATAGGCGTGGTTGTAGGTGTGTAAGCGAAAGGGAGACCAGGTGGGAAAAACCAGCATGCAATCTGTAGTCTTCTAAAGAATTGGATTTTAAGTCTACCAGTAAGTAATCGTGGGGTTTCTCGGTAGCATCATTAAAGGCTTCCAAGAAAAACTGTGTGTTTCTTGGGTACATCTGTTTAGCTATAATGGATATCTATTGTTTATCTCAGGGGAATTTAAATATAACCAGATATGGGGCGCTGAGAGCTGTAGCACGACTGCTCTTACCCTTGTTAAACAAATTATGCACTATTTAACATATTTGCTTAGATTGCGAAGGTGTGAATATTGAGTAAACGTTTTCTCTATCTCAGGGTGATTCCCACCATCGCTTATAAGGTTGTCTACAATTACCATGTCTACAAGGCCAATAGGTAACAATGCATCGTCACTGAGATTATTCAGTATGCTTTCTATAAATTAGATGTTTGTGAACCTTAGGGATTGTTCCCTATAAAGATCCTGCCAGCATGAGTAAAGGCAAACAATATTGTTAGGAGTTTGGGATAAAAAAAATAGGAGCATTTCTAAAAGTTTCTTTATAAAATTGCTTTTACCGCAATTTGAGGGGCCTGTTTAAACGCCCGAGAATGAGAGTTGCAACCTGGTGTCCATAGTCGGGGTTGCGTGACTCTAATGCACCTTCAAAAACTGTACGATAGGGTTTTGTAATCATCATCAAAAAAACATTATTTCAGTTGTTAAAAACATAAAAGTGCATAACATACGTAAAAACTTCACAACACATAAATAATCTATTACTGAAAAATTATGAGATACAAGCATATCAATTCCAAAAGTTAAAATGCACAATACAGTATGATAGAAAACATAGTGCAAGCCAAATCACTAATCATAATTTAACCCCACAATGTTTGATCTAAGGTGCCAAATAGAATTTAGATAGTTTGTGACTGAGTAAACATGGTGTGAGTCTCACAAATTCGCAGAGCATACGCCTATCGGTAATCCCACATAGTCGATGATCCAGTAGGTGCGCTGCTTAGCTTAGGCACTGCCAAAAACTATACATGCTTATCATTCTCTTCTACCTGACATTCCAAGGGGCAAAGTTTACAAGAAGAATTGGTAGAGTTCTTCCAGGAGCAAGTAAAAATATACTCAGTGGGTAGAATCCCTAGCCTTAATTTAATAAAAAGAGACCTCTTGAATGGAACATTCACATAATTCATAAAATCTTCAAAGAAAGGGCCACATTTAAAAGACAAGTATATATCAGTGAGACTGCCCACAGAGGTTGCAGAGACTTTTTAACCCAAAACTTCGTCCTAGTAATGGGATTTGACATAGCCTTGAGTGCTACTTGTCATTGCAGATGGATTGAACCAGTACTCAGACAGACCAAGCTTACTTAGCCAAGTCTTAACATGAAGCACCACGGGGATTTTAAAACTCATCAATGTGCTAATATTTCTCTCAAGTACTCTCTGTATTGAACAAGGTACTTAGAGGTCCATAGCCTAACTCATATCGTAAGGGCTTGAGATGCACTATATCAGATATCTGTCCGACATTGAGATCATACCTTAATGGAAGTAAAGTCTTGCCCCTCGGAAGCCTCAGTAGGGATCTGAGAAAAAAAATGTCCTTTGTCTAATAGATTAAGGTTACAGCAATCCCACAAATCTGCTCCATAGAGCACAGCACCATATACTTGGGCCCTATAAATTTCCAAGGCAGGTGAGATAGCATATGTAGAACCTTTAGTTGCAAAATTAACAATAGATCTGGCTCTATGTTTTAGTGTCAAGACACTTTTTGTTTTCTTTGCGTACCAACTGTTAGAGTCTGATAGACTAACCCGTAGATATACGAAATCTGGGACTCTTTCTAGTTTAACTCTGTCTAGAGCCACATTCCTTATTGCCAGTTGTAGCCGGCATGACTCGTGGGTGAGGTGGTCGCACTGGGGTTTGCTGGGGGGGTTCAATAGAAAAAACGTACCTTCCCGGGTCCCACGCCGTCTCAGCTCCTGGCCGGGTCCTGCATTTTCCTGGAACAGAAAGCAGGCAGCCTCCCTCCCCTCCCCTAAGCCAATCACAATGCATGATTGATGGGGACACCGACCAGCCAAGCGTCTATGGGGAGACAATTTTCTCCATGTAGGCTGCATGCAGACTACATGGAGCAAAGGGAGATTGAGCATGACTGGTTTGGTCGGCCCCAGAGGGCTGACCAAACAGTCAGGGCCCGCAGCATTGGGTAAGCCACTCCTACCCTGCCCTGAAGCAGAAGCCCCCAACTAAACCCTCTACTTTCACGCAGTGCAAGAAGCAGAAACATAAAATGGTAGTTTTACCATTCTATGTTTCTGCTTCTGGCACTGCGAGAAAGCAGTGGGGGGATGCTCCTTCGACCTAACGGCGGAGCCGCTCATGCCTCTAGCCTTCTTCCTATGGCTCAACATCATGTCTTTGGTTTTGGACCTATTTATTTCTAGGCCTCATTCTAGACAAAATTAGTTAAACTCTCCCAGTATGTTGTTTGATCCTGATCACATTTTGGATAACAGGAGCGTGTCGGCTGCAAAGAATAGACTCAGAACGTTTGTCCCTGCAACTATAGGTCCACCAATCCTGCAAGTAATTAATACATTCATTGATAAACAATAGGAATAGGGTAGGAGCAAAGACACCCCGCCGAACCCCACGTCCTAATGGGAAGTCCTCAGAGGTCTCCCTTTCCCCCCGGGTCCCCATTTTACTCTGGCAAAGTTGTCAGTGTACAAGTTTTCTATAAGATGTAATAAGCCATTGGGAACCCCTATTTTGCTAAGGACCTACCAGATTTTAACTCTGGGTACAAGGTCAAATGCTGCATGGAGGTCTACAAATGCAACAAAGAGTGCCCCCCACTCCAAGTCTACAAATTTCAATTTTATGGTCAGGAAGCAGAATATTTGATCCACAGTACTTACATTAGGAACAAAGCCTGCTTGTTAATGTGAAAACACCTTGTTGGATCTCATCCAATCCCAAAGCTTCTTTACAAAATGCTTGTATACACTTTTTGAATATTATCAATGAGGCTTATGGGACGATAGTTGCCTGGGTCTTGCCTCGAGCTCTTTTTAAAAATGAGTATTATATAAACCTCTGTCCAAGATTTGGGGATTGGGGCTCCTGCTGCAATGGTGTTTGACAGAATGTTAATGTAAGGAGCCCACATCTGGGGTTCCAGGTAAAACAAGTCAAAGGGGATCCCATCTTTACCTGGAGCTTTCCCAACTTTCTGCTCTTTCAGTGCTTTTTCTGATTCTTCAATAGAAAAGAAAACTATGCCCTTAGTATTAACGCTGTTAGTCTGAGGTTTTGTAGTCTTCAGTCAGGACTCTTTTATCAAACACTATGCGCAAGGTTTAATGCAATGACTGGGTTGTAATTTGCCACAATTGTTTTAACAGGATTATGCTCGATTGTTTTACAACAATTGTTTTATCACTTTCATGTGGAGTATTTGTTCACAAGATCATTTAGACTCTCAAAATTGATTTTGAAACTGTTGTTTACATGCAAGGTGATGTGTTTGACTTTCATACATACTGCATTGTTAGAAGTTCTGTAAGAATAGGTTTTGGGACCAGATGATGTGAACTCAACTATGTACTTTCCTAGCTCACTGGTCAAATCAGCTAGATAATCACTGAGTTGGAAATCTTCATCCCCTAATGTGCTCACAAAAATAACAAAGTCGGTATCGTGATACAGACACCGTACCTGAAGTTTAGCCATCACATTGTAAAGCTCTGAACGAGCATGAGCAATTGTGAAACAGGCTATAAAGATGTAACGATTTTTACAAGCTGTGGAGTACTCTTTTGTGTATTTCCAACACAACGCTGTGGTTTCGTCACCGATAAACTTGCAGCTGGACACCTCGCTACATGGCGCAAAAAGATATTTAAACAGCTTGTCAAGATCTGTGATGATGTTCATGTTTGACAAGTTTGTGCGCTGTGCACATTTTCCCCATAAGGAAATGAGCCACAGCTTGGCTAGCTGTCGTCTGGCGGGGTTGACTTGACTTCGACAAACTTGGGTGTCAAGCATACACCCTCTTGAGCGTATTAATCATCAATAAATGTTTTGCTTTGAGGCCTCATTAATGCGTCATTCTGGAAACACAGATATCTCCTGCTTGTCTCTGAGAAATAAGTTAATATACTTTGAGGTTGTAGTCCTCTCTAATTGCCAGATTGTGTGTATTTTTCCAAGTCGGTATCCTTTCTCTAGAGTTGCCTGTACCTCAACGCCATACCAGGTCCCAGTGAGCACCCTTTGTTCATCAGTGTGTCTGCACTCGCTAGTCTCTTTACTTTCAGTGCATGTTTGAGACAGGGAGAACATTAGCTTACCATCGACTCTGTAGTACAAGGAAGTAAAGCCTCCGGGGTGGATAGACTTGACATATAACTAACCCCAAGTATTCATCTATGGCTTTAAAGTCCTGATATGTATTGCTGAGGTGACCTAAAGGGTATAACTTCATCTTGTTCACAAATAGATACGGAGTCATGAAATCGTAGTAATGTATTTTCTCACCCTCTCCCACGGTTCTGTAGAACTATATAGCATTTGTCAACCCCCAAATTAGGCGTCACAAGTCTTCAAAGGTTTGGGTAAATCATTGCTCTTAATGAAGGAGCAGAGTTTTGCATCTGATGTTAACATATCTAGCCACTCATGCTGCTAGAGGGATCTCAGAATAAAACCACAGTTTTCAACATATTGCACCTTTAACAGAGTACACCTGTGCAAGTGTTCAAATTTGGTACCCAACAGCTTATTACACTTGTGGGGTTTGTAGCAGTGGGACAACCATGGCAAAAGCAACTGCTGTATTCAAAGGTGATTGGCACACATTAATTATAGCATACCCATCTAGGAAATAAGGGCCCATATAGTATTTACTCCCCTGCAATGCATGTTGGATGAAGATGTTTTCCTTGTTAGAGATGTACATGACCTATTGACTAGAGGGGCGAAAAT
Organism: Triturus cristatus; assembly: GCF_964204655.1. Taxonomy (NCBI): domain Eukaryota; kingdom Metazoa; phylum Chordata; class Amphibia; order Caudata; family Salamandridae; genus Triturus; species Triturus cristatus. Next base: position 850,850,027 of record NC_140581.1, read on the forward strand.
TGTGCTTCTGTTTACTGTTATAAAGGTCATGCAGCACTAGAGCAATGATTTTCAGGTTGTAAAAACATGTGCTTGTAGATTGACATAAACATGGAAGCCAGGGTGAAAAGGGTCAATGTACTCTAAGGATTTTGTCATCTTGGCGGCATTGGGATTCAGAACCTTTTCTTGGTTTTCATCTCTACAACGTCTCTGAAAAGATTGCTAGCTTTTGTCAAGATCATTACATATGCCCTACAGTAAGCTTTCAACTCGGTTTGAAAATGAATTTTTTTTTGCAGTTTTTACCATACCACTGTAGAAAACTCTCTTTCTCCTCCAGAATCATACACTCAACACCATAGGAGTCGGGCAGAAGCATGGGACCCTCATAATTCTGATTCACCGAGGTGTTAAAAAAGTGGGAGAAATAACCTTAACCAAAGGCTTTTGGCAACTTGGTCAGTTTCATGGGCAGAAAATTCAAAGTATCTATGAACCTTATATGAAAAGGTACAACCATTTGCAGCATCAGTTTGGAGCCCTCTGTAATGAGTTCTATAGACATCTTTTCACAAATTATATTTTGCAAAGTAGAGAACGAGTCATACGCTTTTGAGTTATGGGCCATCAGAGCATGCCCTTTGAATTTTGTCTGCATGATTGTGCTAAGGAATTCATTTACGCAAGAAGGGCCTTCAAACTCCCAGTTTTCATCAGAAGTTAGCTGGTATGTGAAAATATTGTTAGGTTGATGCACTGCAGTCTCTTGGGTACACTTTATATCGAACACTATGTAGTCTTCTGTTTTGGTCTGGGGCCGGACTTTAGTCATATGACACATGTGTTCTGTTCCCGGAGCAAAAGACGACTTTAACTGGGGACATTTCATAATTTGCATTTTGATTAGTGGCTATGTAGCACCCACACCCCACACACTCTGTTTTAGAGATGCACTGAATAACCCCAGAGTGTATGTTCAACCAGTTTTGCGAGTGACAGAATAGATTACATCTAGGACATCTCATCTTCTGATTCGCAACTACAATGCAACCGTCCATTTGACACATTTTACAACGCATTTCACACTGATGAGCTCTCTGTGTGTTGTAGATGTGAACGCAATGGGTGCACACATACTTGGCTCTTAGAAAACCCTTCAGGTTCAAGATCCGTAAAAGTGATTTTCATAATGGAGAATGTAAACTGTCTTACTTTTCAAAGGCTCTCTGGATATGAAATACTTCCATGATCTGCTGTTGTAAAGAACTTTTATAGTGATGGCAAAATAGTTCTCAAAAAGACCTAATTCTCCAAAGCCTTCAATGACTTTACTGTAAAAGATACTCTTGAAAGGTCTGGAAATGCCCTTCTCGTGCTCCGAACAATGAGGGCGACTATTGTGAAGGACCCAAATGCTGCTATTTCTGCTTTCTCTGTAAATGTTTATGGTGGTTTTCTAAAAATTCCACAGCGTCAAACACATCATGGTGCGTTCGTCTGGTGAACAAGGGACTGTCAACACCCTGCTCGTGGAAGCGAAGCTGAGAGAAATCATTTGGCTCCATGTCGTATAATACCAGCTCTACGAGCGTTTGTACAGCCTGGTGAATAGTTAAACACCCATGATCAGATAAGTTTATGCGTTCTAAGTTAATAAACCTGAATTCTTCGTAATATTCAGTAGTGTTAAATATCACTACATTTCACCGGTACCTTCTGACGCTCTCTAAAAACACCATCTCTGAATCCACAGATTGGAGGTTTGTGTTGGATGTTGAGCTCGCCTGGGAATCATTATGGGGGGCTGACTCTGATTCTGAGGCAGTGTATTTTTTATTCTCCTTGTAGCACAAATTCTGGCTTTTTTAATTTGCTGATTAAAAGCCTACGCTGCTTAGAGCTATTAGTCCACTTTTGTTTCTTACAGGCCTGCCCTTTTTAGGTCTCGGCTAGCGATGGCTGCGCTTGCGCAGTCTCGCTCACGAAAGATAATGACTTGGGAGAAGAGGGGCTTGAACCCGCCCCTCTTCTCCCCTGTTCTCCATTGGCTGGCCTAGTAAATGCTGGCCAGCCACTGGAGAAGAGGTCCCGTCACTCCAATCATGCCCCGTCCTTTTCGGATCGGGGGGCGTGTCTTTTGCGAAAAGTCTCAGGGAGGAGACAACAGCAAAACACGCCCCCGAATCCGAAAAGGACGCTGCGTTTCTCCGAGGCATTTCTGATCTGCCTCGGAGAAAGGCGGTGGTGTCCAGCATCAGGTTCGTGCAGCTCGCAGCTTCCTCCTTGTTTTTTTAACATTTCGAGGTACCCACTACCCAATCTGTGCTGACATCTGCTCTCCGCTGCCTCCTTTTGTCTTCCATCCCCTCCGTATGTCTCCTTTCTGTAGAGAAAGGCGGGGCTGAAAGCTGTCTGCAGAGCGGGACATATGTCCTGAACCCACAGCCTCCCCCAGTCCGAGCTGTAGCTGCATGGCCTAAACAGCATTGCCTCCAGAGTTGGAATCATTTCGCCTCTTAAGAAAACACACTTGCTTTACACTCCCGCCCCCCGCCCCACTGCTCCTCCCACACACACACAGACACTACTGCCACAGGAGCAGAAAACGAAGCAACCTTTGGATGGAAACTGCAGCACTTGCAATCAGACACCACACGCCCCTCCTGCCCTTGATTGTTCATTAATACACGTTTTACCATTGCAGGGTGGAAACGTTTAGTGACCTGCACGCCTGGCAAGGTTCCCGGAATTGGGATTTTAGCAGATGGTAAAACCTCAGTTTTAGACTCAAATGACTGACTGTAGCTCGTGGCGTCTCAGGTTACCCGCGCTTTGAAAGGACGCCGGGTGAGTGATTCCGCGCGTCGGAGTGCGGGTGTCACTTGAGACAACGGCTACGAGCGAGCCATGCGGTCCTCCTTGTTTTTTTAACATTTCGAGGTACCCACTACCCAATCTGTGCTGACATCTGCTCTCCTCTGCCTCCTTTTGTCTTCCATCCCCTCCGTATGTCTCCTTTCTGTAGAGAAAGGAGGGGCTGAAAGCTGTCTGCAGAGCGGGACATATGTCCTGAACCCACAGCCTCCCCCAGTCCGAGCTGTAGCTGCTTGGCCTAAACAGCATCGCCTCCAGAGTTGGAATCATTTCGCCTCTTAAGAAAACACACTTGCTTTACACTCCCGCCCCCCGCCCCACTGCTCCTCCCACACACACACAGACACTACTGCCACAGGAGCAGAAAACGAAGCAACCTTTGGATGGAAACTGCAGCACTTGCAATCAGACACCACACGCCCCTCCTGCCCTTGATTGTTCATTAATACACGTTTTACCATTGCAGGGTGGAAACGTTTAGTGACCTACACGCCTGACAAGGTTCCCGGAATTGGGATTTTAGCAGATGGTAAAACCTCAGTTTTAGACTCAAATGACTGACTGTAGCTCGTGGCGTCTCAGGTTACCCGCGCTTTGAAAGGACGCCGGGTGAGTGATTCCGCGCGTCGGAGTGCGGGTGTCACTTGAGACAACGGCTACGAGCGAGCCATGCGGTCCTCCTTGTTTTTTTAACATTTCGAGGTACCCACTACCCAATCTGTGCTGACATCTGCTCTCCTCTGCCTCCTTTTGTCTTCCACCCCCTCCGTATGTCTCCTTTCTGGAGAGCAAGGAGGGGCTGAATGCTGTCTGCAGAGCGGGACATATGTCCTGAACCCACAGCCTCCCCCAGTCCGAGCTGTAGCTGCTTGGCCTAAACAGCATCGCCTCCAGAGTTGGAATTATTTCGCCTCTTAAGAAAACACACTTGCTTTACACTCCCGCCCCCCGCCCCACTGCTCCTCCCACACACACACAGACACTACTGCCACAGGAGCAGAAAACGAAGCAACCTTTGGATGGAAACTGCAGCACTTGCAATCAGACACCACACGCCCCTCCTGCCCTTGATTGTTCATTAATACACGTTTTACCATTGCAGGGTGGAAACGTTTAGTGACCTGCACGCCTGACAAGGTTCCCGGAATTGGGATTTTAGCAGATGGTAAAACCTCAGTTTTAGACTCAAATGACTGACTGTAGCTCGTGCGTTGTAACAGTACCCGAGTCCCCGACTTCAGAAGGATTGAAGTCCGAATAAGCTTTGCCAGAGTAAAATAAACCGCACACATGGTATGTATGACTGGATCCCCAGCGCAGCAGTGTTCACCAGGCCTGCTTCCCACAATAACCCGCAACCAGAGTTTCTCTACCCACCCCCAATCTCCCTCCCCCCCCTCCAGTGGCGTAACTAAACTTGAGGGTGGGTCCCCTGCAGGCGCGCAACACCCATTGGCCTCACCGAGCTTCAGCCCCCCCTCGCCCCCCCCTCATGTGTATCAGCCCGGCTGAGAGAGCCTCGCGGGCTGGCGTCCGTCTAATTGCAGCCGGACCCGAGTACTTCACAGGTCTTTAAAAGACCATTTACTCGTTAACGAGGCTTTTGTTGCGTTTTTGCCCGCCTGGTCCCCTGCAAGGTACATGGTGGGGGAGCTCTCTTTCCAGGGGCCTGCCAGGGCTGGAGGAGGACCCCTGTCTGTGTGGGCTTATGTTACGTCACTGCCCCTTCTCCCCTTGACCCTGCTTCCTCTTTTTCTTCCGCCTCGCCTCTCCTTCTATTTCAACGTCAACTCTATCCTCCCATCTCTCTTCTATTCTACTTCCCGCCTCCTCCTTTACTCTCCCCTTACTCGAGTCTCTTTCCCCTCGTTTAGTATCCCTCCTGCATGTCCCCATCCTCTGCCCTCACCGTCTCCCATCCAATCCTCTTTCTCCCCCTATTTCCTTCTCCTAACTCCCGCCCACGTTTCCTCCTCCCTACCTCGCCACCCTCTTACCCCCCCCATCCCCTCTTTCTCTCTTTATATCGGCTCCTCCTCTTCTTCCTGGAGCCCCTCTTCTTGTCCCGTGTTGCCTTGCCCCCCATGCTGCCCCTCTGCTGGCTTGGGGGCGGGGCCCCGTCGGCTCTAGTTTCTGGGCTGATCATGGCTGAAAGCGGACACCCCTCTGGGCTTTACTTGTGATGAAGTTTGAGTCAGTTGGGCGCACACTGCGCCTTGTGTGTAAACACCCCAGGAAGCCCGGGGGCTGCGGACAGACACACACCCTTCGCACCCCCCACGAGGCCCTGGCTTTTCGGAGCTGGGCACTGCCCGACCTCCCTGACTGGTCCTGGTAAGTTCCTCGGCGTGATCCCCAGTGCAGCATGGCATGGTGGCATCCGCGCCCATACATGCCAGTGCCGCGTTTGTTCTCACCTCTGGTCGGTCTTATCTGTCTGCCCTCGTTGCGCTGACCTCTGCCTGCCCTGTCCTAACCTCTGCCCTGTCCTATGTATGTCCCCACCTTTGAGGGTCCTCGCCTGGGGTGCGTCCTCTTACCGTGTGCCCACCTAAGACTGGCGTCACCTGTGTCCTTTCCTCTGCATGTCCCCACTTTTACCCTCGCGGTGCCCACTCCCAGGCTGCCGTCACCTTCGTGCTCTTACTGTGCCCACCTGTTCTGCCCTCTGGAGCTCTCACCTGCCTGTCCTCGCCTCTGTCTGACCTTGCCTCTCCCTATGTCACTCACTTGTTTGCCTTCTCTCTGCCTACCTCTCACTTCCCTCAACCCTGCCCTAACCTCTTCCTCTCCTGCACACCTGTTTGGCTTCATTATGCCCACCTCTTAACTCCTCACATCTGCCCTGGTTCTGCCTGCCCTAGTCACTAACTGTCCTCAGCCTGCCCCCCTCACCTGTCTGCCCTCCTCACCTTTTGCTGTCTCTTTTGTCATTGCATCCAGGCATAATGATACAGCAAGTAACATGATACCTACAACAAGTTAGGACTATTGGCTTTGTCAATCGTTGTTAGTTGCATAAGATAAATTAGCAGTAACTGTGGCTTGTATATAATATTGAGAAAGCATCCACTTGAAGCCCTAGTGACACCACGACAATGTTACTGCTCCTGAGTTTCAAAAAGAGACAACAATATAATCATGCAGTGGCTGAACTCGACAGATTAAGAAATATATCCCAAATTATATATAACAGTCGGTAGACGCATGCCTCTACAGTGTTCTCTTATATTTTGAAACCAGAATTGGTCAAGTTCGTATCCTTTCAAAGTTCCCTTTTCAAACAATCATTATCAACGCCAAGTCTGGCCCTGGCACGGTAGTGCGATTTTTGTTTAGTATTAATAAAAGTTGACACTTCAGGCAGCAGTTTCAGCAGAGAGGACAAAGAAGGAATGGGCATGGGATCCAAATACTAATCATGCATATTAGTCTGGGCCACTGGCATTTTGCGATGCTGCAGCGTTTTCCTCATATTTATGGATTTGCCAAACTTCCCAAATAATGCTCGCATAATAAATCTCGCTTTTGAGAGTGATTAAGCTATTGACATTGTAAATAACAATGCCGTTTCTTTAAATGTTTTAAGAACATAAACAAAAAAAAAACAATGTCAAGAGCAATGCCAATAGCTCTAACTTTACCAATGCCGAGACCATTGCATTGTAAATGCTTGTTTCTGCAGCCCCCCAGAGCTGGATTGAATAGTCTCAGGAGTATTTACTGAAGATGCCCTTCCTGATTCCCTAGCTACAGCCTTTAATTCGAAAACATCTTCATGTTCAGTGTATCCGGGTCTATGAACTTTTCCATGTGAATGCTTGAAACACCTGGAGAGCCTGAGGCCCTCTCCTAAATTTGTGTTTGGGCATCTAATCAATGCCATTTGAGGATGCCCTGTCATGATATTTGAAACCTTTAGGCCTGTCTGCAGGGTTCTAACTTCTTTCATGAGAACTGTTGTGCTTTAGTAAGGATGTCTTGTACCTTCTTTTTATATTCGGAACTTTGAACTGAGTTATTAATAAAGCTGGAACCTCCGGTCTTAAGGGAGCGCCACAGACCTCATCAAGATGAAAAAACCTCTACGTCTGCAATGGCTGATTCGCAAGATTGCAACAACTCTCTTCTACACCTTTGTACATCCCTCAAGGCTCGGTTCTTGGTTTCTGTCTTCCACAGTTTTCTGGCCTTAGAGTTTTGATTGGATTTTAGTTTTCTGACAACTTGATGCATTTCTTTCACATATGACCCTAGTACAGCTTTGTGGGCTAAAACCCCATATTCTGGGGCATTATGTGACAATTGGGGTGGGGCGTATATTACCCTGAATCTCCCACTAACACAGTTCTGAAAGTCTGGAATTGGGGTAATAAAAAAAAGTGGTTCCAAGTCCAAACACCCAGCGGAGTATCCACAGGCTGCTCTGCCGGATTCCTTGCCGCAATACTTTGTTGCAACGCTCTGATTATGACACCCACTCCATCCTGTACTGGTGTTGGGTTGTGTTGAGGCAGGTGATGGAGGCATTACACTTGATGCTTGGCTTGTGGGAACGTACATGCCCGTAAGTGTAACTGGTAACATAGAATATGGTGAATTTAAATGTTGGTCATAATAGCTCTGCAAAGTCGAAGTGTGGAGAGCACTGGGGCTGGGAACAGGTGGCTGCAGCCCCTCGGGGTCTACATTAGAAGGAACACTGTGAGCGGCTGCTGCACCGGCTGGTGTTTCAAAACTCAATTTCACCCCTGTCAAACACTTGATAAACCTTGTACCTACCTAAGATGTGTACATTTGGGAATGATTGTTTTCAACCCCTCCACCAACTAGGGTTTGTGTGATTTTTATATGCGGTTGTGGCGCACTAGTTAGCTCCCTGAGAAGCCTTATACATGCAGAATACGGGTCCTGGTCTGAAAGATCATTTTCAAGACCTTCGTCAAATAGAGTATGTGTGATTTTTATAGGTGTGTCCACTTTTGGATGATCGTTTTCAAGCCCTTTGACCCAAAGGCTATGTGAGATATTTATAGTCGATTTTGGGGATCCTCTGGGGAGCACATCGACATTCACCCTTTCAGACAATGAACATTTACGTACATGAAGATTATGGAGACATGGCTGCGCAGTAACTGTGTTTTTTTAAGAAAGATCCTAAGGGACGGTTTGTAGATCCGGGACTGTGGGTTTCTTCTTCTCTAAGGAAAGAAGACTTGATTTTGGTTTGTTTAGCGTAAGATCTACTTCTAGTTTTTTACATGACCCTGGCTGTTGCGGTTCTGAGGCTGGAAGAGTCAGTGCACCCTTTAAGGTCTACACCCCTAGCCAAAAATGGCCTTCCTATATGCGTGTTCGCTGTATTGGTTGTTGATTCTGGTAAAGCAGTGTAGGGATTAGAATAACAAGTATCTCTAAGGCCTATGTTTGCAGAGTCCGTGCATGGTTTGTTATGACTAACATGGCTTCTCTCACTGGTTGCCAGCGTAGGGTCCTGTCGAAGGATCTGCAAGATGTCCTTTAGTGGCATTGACAAACTCTTAACCTTTCATGGTACTTCGGCTCCAGTCTAGGATGGAAACAAAAAATAAAATACACATTAGTAAAAAGCAAAATTTGAAAAAAGACTGAATGGCTCTATACAACCATATGATTGTAACCGCTTGTCTAACTATTGCTATACATTTTTTATAGCCCTCCTGCTGGAGGAACACAATGCTTGAGACAAAAATACATTAGGGCTCTTTCAGAGCTACATTTTGTAAAACACCCCTGCTTTGCTCCTTTGTTGAACCCCTTTCGCTGTAGCCAGTCCGTCTACAGGCCCAAAGTCTTCCTTTTTTTGAATGAGACCGTGACCATTCCAGGACTCGTTGAGGCTCCGGCCACCACTTTTGCTCGTTCGTCTACCTTTTGCTGCAGTTTGGCATAATTGTGTGCTTGCTGTGGAACAGTGAAGAAAAAGAATCACTGTCACTTTTCCGATATAATACACTGATTAAGCACACTCTCTGAGGGCACAGTGGAATCTTAGGAGGTTTTGGACTGTATGGGCTAATCATTACACATCCTTTATACAACAAGTCCATCCCTTTATTCACCTGTATTAGCAGGATTATGCTGGATGCTGTCTGATGCAACTTTAGACTCTAAGAGCCATATTACAACTTTAGCAGTGCAGCACCAGGTCCGCACCACTGCCGAACTGCCAAAGACTTGGCCAGGCCACCTGCCAGATAAGGAGTTTACTCCTGTCTGGTGGGGTTTTTATCAGGGTTCCCACGACGGTGCTTCTTAAAACAGGCACCGTTACCGGAATGCCAAAAACAGTTACAGCATAGCATGGATTGAAAAGTCCATGTCATGCAGGAACTGGGGTGGGTGCACAATGTGCCCCCTGTGTGCATCCACAGGGCGCAGAGGCACCAGGGGGCCCTGTAGGGCCTATCTTGCACCACACAGAATTAGCAAAGTGTTCCCTACGGCTTCTTTAGATGCAGACCCTACAAATATTTTATGGGCATGCCCCCCATCCGCCTATTGGGCGGCCATATTAGCAGCATTTTTGGGACTGTCCGGCCTGACCACTGGCACATACTAGAACACTGTATCTTAGGCTTATATCCCCGGCCCTAAACCTCCAAGCTGGTTACATGCTTGGCAGACTTGGCTCAGCTATTGGCAAGGAAACTGATAATAAGACGCTAGAAGTCTCCATGGGTTGCAATAGTGAGTCAGTGGTGGGAGGAGGTTGCACACTGTGGTCTTGCTGAATGCGGGGTCTTATGATGGGAGGAGTATAGAGGTTTGCACAAAAGACCCATATCGCTGGAATGGGACACATTACAAGAAAGATTCAGTAAGCGCAGACTTCCTGCACAGGCACCCTGGTGTGGTGCCAGACTAAAGGGCCCCAGCATTCCACTATTTTGGACAATGCCCGCAGTGCTTCATCATACATGTCCCGAGTAAGACAGTACCCAGTCCCCTCCACGGCTTTTATAGCAATAGTAGCAACACGATAAGCTCTTCCACCAAAGTGCACATAGTGACTTCGAATTTTTCACATGCACAGCTTCCATGTATAAATGTAATCAACAAGTGACAACGTCTAGTTGAAAGGGAGGAGGAGAGGGAGGGATAAGATTGTTTGAATTGCCTGTCACTAATGTCCACAAAATAATTGACAGTGCCCAGTTTGGTGAGATGGAATGGAAACACTTTGTCAAAAATACGTATAAGGACATGATTTAACTGAAATGTGTAATATATAATTAAAATGCAATAAAGTTTGTGTTAAAAAAAATTCATATATGCCCCTACATGATTACATTCAAACACTGCTTACAAAACCTCATACAAATTTCGACTGATAAATTGTTATTTTTGTGTCCCTCTGCGAATGTCCCATGAGGGTGCTTTTCGTCTTTCTCACTACTTAGAATAATTAATGGCTATATTTTCAGAGTGGGCTAGGGAGGGGGGCGGAGGACATTTCCTTTAGAGATCCGAATCCACTACCTGCACCATGACAAGGAGCACACCCTGTAAAGTAGCAGAAGCAGCTGATTGTAGCCTGCAGAGTTTTATTCTACTGTTGGGGGCACGCCATCGCTTCCATAGCTCCACAGACGTTTGAGAGCATTACCCACAGTTTCACTGCTTTACATCATGATGCACAGGCTCAAGTGCTATATACAGTCTCTCTAGCATCATTTGACAAACAAGCATTATCTTTGGGTTTCACTGTGCGCGCTCTCCTCTTGGGCCACAGTCTCTGCTTTTTTAGATCAATTGGGGACCTTTACTGTCACTCTCATTTGCTTGCTTCTTATTGGATGCCTTGCCTTCTTCTTCTTGTGTTTTTCCTCCCCTGGAGCAGAGCCTCTTTACTATCCTTTTAATTCGCTGACTTGCATCCTTAATCTGCTTATTCTTAAGTAATTTTCTTTTAGCCACTTTGTGAGATTGCACGTGTTTCCTCGCTCTTGTGTGTTTCTTACTCCCCTCCAATAGCCACCACCTTTTCTTTCTCTCTACCTACCCACCACATGCTCCTCACCTATTCCTCCATTGCTCATCTTTCCCTCATCGTCCTTGTAATAATAATGTTTAATGTACTTTTTTGGTGGGTCTGGCAGCTGCTATTTGCTATCAGGATGCACATTCCAAAAAGTGTTTTTGTGCACCTTAGTTTTCTACTCACCCCTTCCTGCTGCTTCCCCCCACAAACCCCCTCACCAGCTTTTCCATCCACTTTTCATTTGCTCCTCCACTTCTACTGGTCATTTGAACACACATTTTGTTATTGTAATTTTTTGGAGGGTCAGCCAACTGCCATTTGCTGCTGCGCCACTTTGTTGACAAAAAAGTGCTTTGGCACCATTTTTTTTCTTTATCTTACCAACATAAGTGGTGTCTATCATCTTGGATAACTAATTAAAAATAAAGAAAACGATGCCTGCAGAATTCCATAGGGACGCAAATGTGTAGTGACACGTACGCACAAATACATCATCATACACGCACATGCCTATAGAATTTCACAGCTGCTATCAACAGCTGCGCCATCACACCTTTTTTCTATCTTTTTTTTTTTGATGCAGCACAGCATCTACAACAGACATTGCCAAAGTCAATAGGTCAAGACCTATTGACATTGTCAGTCCTTGTTCTCACGTAAGTTTTAGTGCAGACTGTCTTTATTGCTTCTAAATCTACCACCCGTCTTTTATGCTTCTGAATCTACTCGGATCCTCCTAGCTCCTTTCTCAACCCCCCACCTCTTGACCAAGGCTGAGTTTCTGCACAGCGTATTCTGTACAATACATTATTGCAATGAGCGACTCAACAAACTTAGGGTGCTTGTGACTACAGCCCTAGTTGTTTGTTGTAGGAGGTGTCTCAGAACTGGTGTTTAATATTCTGCCTAGTTTTGGTACGTTACCAGTGCACGTGCCTCAGTCTAAAATAAAGGTTCAAGTTTTGAAAATCCAAGATGTGTTGCCAATCAGACCGCTAATTGCAGCCTTCATTTTCATTGATGGATGCTCCCAGGAAGCAGCAGTGGGGCGGTGAGGGGGAAGGGGTAAAAAAAATCACTTACCTGCCAGCCTCCACCTCTTCTCTGTTCTCTCCGTCCTCTTCCTGGCTTCTTCTCTGCAAACAGGAAGCACCGGGATCCGAGGCTCCTCATAGCCAATCACAAAACTGCAATGCAGCGTTGTGATTGGTCTGAGCACTGTGGTTCGGCGCTCACCCAGGAAATGGGAGCCTGGGCTTATTGGATGGAGAACATACAAAGTATATGCACAAAATGTGGGAGTAAGAGGATATAGACTGGGGCCACCCTCCAAGGTCAGACTTCTGCAGAGAAACAAAAGAACACAACCTGACTTATGAGGGGAGTTATTATTCCTTCACTTGGGAAAACTTTAAGTTCTCCGTAAAACCCTCCCCCACCAGGGTTACCCCTTGGTGGCATGCTTCCTCATAGGGTCCTTCCTGTTCTGCTACAGAACGGGGCATGCTGCGACCTGATGAACTACGCGGGATGACAGATTTTTTTACCATGAGAGGCAGATGATCCTGCAGGGGAGGAGTGAAGTAAAGGAAGGTGTTTGTTAAAAATACCTGGCTAGTGGGTAATGCTACTTTATTCCAACCCCTAGTCGGTATGATTAAAAACAGGGGGAAAAGATCAGGATTTATGGAATTACTGTTCCCAAAGCCTAATGGTCAACATGTTTCTAGCCTACCCCTCTCGTCTATTCTTCAGGACCTAGCGTAATAATTGTCAGAAACCTAGTTCCACTCCTACAGTTGTTCTGCTAATCAAAACTTTCCAAAAAGTGCATCAATCGCACATGCTTACACAGGTGCATAAGTAATTAACACCACCTGGTACTTGTATTCTCAAATTAGCTGAAAGAGAGAAAACGAAAGAACAACAATTATACTTTCCCACGTCGGCTTAGCTGCTCTGAACGAGAATGTTCATTGTGCCCCTCATCCATGTGTGCACCTCCTAGGTGAAGGTACAAACCAATAGTGACTTGTCTACTTGTTCGTTCGTGGTGACCCATGGCACATCTAGTGAGTTGAAGTAGTCACCAACGAAATGTTGCTTGTCAACACGAAGACTTACAACAAATATAACACACAAAACACGTCCGTAGTTCTCGGTGTCTCTTCCAGTGAGTGAATAATTTCACCAATGACCGTAGTATTTTTTTGCAAAATAAAACACACAACATATATGTCCATACACAACATGTACATATTATAACTGAAGCCAGAGCATCATGGGTTCACCAGCGGGAAGTTCGGCTTGCAGTCACACACTGTTGTGGGAAATCATATTTAAAGTTAGTGGTTTCGAGAGAAAAGCCTGCTCTTAATGGTGGCAGTGGCGTTGGGGGGTTGCAACTCGTCAAAGCAGTACTTCTCTACTATACCTATTTCCTTGCCGCTCGGTGAACGCATCTTGCCTGGTCCCGCTGCGGTAACTGATTGAAAGACCACATGATGACGTTCGCGTGCTCACGGGGTGTGTCTGAAAAAACTGGTGTGGTAACCTGCCAAAATACGGTCAACCCGGAAGGGAGAGGAAATATATATCTAATTTTGGCCTGAACAATTCTGTCATGCTTAGGGAGAATGCACACAAACCGCAAAACAACTTGTGTAGGAGGTTGCAAGTTGTCTTGTATTCAGACTCCGGAAAAGGGGAAAAGTTTATATTTGTATTAGCAGTATTCGAAGGTTTTATAGTAATTTCACGAACATAGTAGCTAGGGATGATATATTTCACGGAGCTACATATAAATAAAGGGCTCGTGAAAAAGTCATATTTCCGCAACCAAAGTTGTAGGTAATGATAGTGACATGTACAGAGAGATGTTTTAGTGCCAAACGCACTGTGGCTAACTTATAGCCCTCATGTGGGGAGACTCTGTAGGTATAGAGATGCCTTATGCACAGACATTCTCCTGGCCATTTGTAAAGAAGATTTTTAGGGAACCATTAAGGGAAACCCCTTAAATTCTATACTTTGAAAAAACTGTCACCATAGCCCAGCGTTCAGATCCAAGATACGTCAGGTACGTTATTGTATAGAATCCTGATCTTGTGTTACTGGTGCACGATCTTCATAGGTGTGATGTTTATCTTACAAAACGACCCCATAGTATGTTGGCGTTCAGACCCACTATGTGTGTTTTTAATTTGAAAACCCATTGTTGCTCTTTCTCGAAGAGTCTGACTTCTACTGATTTGTGATGTTCCACTGATTCCAGTACGACCCATTTAAAATCTTGAACTGTGTGTTTCTTTTCAATGTAATGTGTTGACATCTTGGTGGTTGTTCTCTCACAACGCACATTACTCCTATGCTCGCAGATTTGAGTCTTCACTTTCCTAGTGGTCATTCCAATGTAGTTGAGGTCACATGGGCACGTGATCATATAAACTACCCTCCCTGTGTTACAATTCGTGAATTTCCTGAGTTGCCATGTGATTCCGTTGCTTAGTGTGAGAGTTTTGGTGGGTTCGGTTCAGTGGCAGACACTGCGATTGCCACATGGGCAATGGCCAGATACAGGAGCAAGGGTCCCCTGAGTGGTCATCCTTGTGTATGAGTGCTTCCTAGGACGTGTGTGTACTAGGATGTCTTTCAAACTCCTGCCTCTTCTGTGTGAGAACATTGGCCGTGGTATTGTCATGATGAGGGTTTTACGGAAAACGGAATGTTTTCCCAAGTGAAGGAACAATAACTCCCCTCAAAAGTAAGGTTGGGTCCTTTTGTTTCTCTGCATGAACATGCAAAATGCACATGAATGTTTGGCATTCATGCACACTAACATGGTGCCCATCACTCCTCCCCTGCTCTAAGAACAGAGCAGATGCTGCTCGCCCTGCCAAAACGCCACAGCAGGAACAAATAAAATGATAATAATGTTGAGTTATTATCATTTTATTTTTCCTTTTTTTTCACTGCGAAAAGCAGTGGGCCGATGCTCCTCCGCCTTAGCGGAGGAGCCACCACTGTAATCATTTTCACTACCAGTGGAAGATGGTTCTATCCTACAGGTTTAGTGCTATGAAGCACAGATTTGTTAAGTATGTGCATGAATATCCTTGGGCAATCCTGTAAAAGAACTTAAACATGGCCCAAAGGGCCTCCAGATTGGTTGTGCATGAAGGAAGTTACTTAAATCTTATCCAAAGATGTTACTGTTTGAAAATGTTTTAGCACATATATGTTGCTTTTTAAAGCAGTCCCTGGTGTTCTGTTTTGATTATGTGTTTTTCATACAAGTGCTGCACAGATTTAAAATAGCTATTTTTTTTACGGTTGTTATAAAATAAAAGCACCATTTCCTGTTATAAGTTATTCTAGTATAATTATTAAATGTGTCAAAATGTATCTTTTATTAAAGCTGTGCATGCATCTTTTGTCAAAGTAATGGCTCTGTAAAACGTACACGAAGAGTAGGTGGGGTTTTGCAGAATATGTCTGGTTTGAGACATATTTCGACAAATCCCAAACCAGGAATTTGTTCAGAAATGCTTAACAAACATCAAGGATTTTATGTTGCAAATCCATTACTTGTCTAGTAAACGTCTTGTTCAGAACGAATGACTCCTGTTACATTGCTGCCACGTTTCCAGTTTGTTTACAAGTGACATTTCCAGGGTTTTACTATGCTAATGTGTGACATTTCGATGCATTAAGTGTTCACTTTATTGCTAACAAAACAAAGTAGGAAAGTCAGGCATTACTGTGTGTGGGTCTAGAAACAGGTCTGAAAATGCTGAAATGCCCCTGAAGTTTTTCACAAAGTGCTCTTGGTGGGAAAAGCCAGGTTTGTCTAAAGTTGTAAGCTATGTCTTGGATTTACGGCATCCGCACCCCTTTCCCACTACATGCACAGAATGAAGGGGAACAGTCGAACAAGTCCACCTTTTCCCCAAAATATGATAGTTCTTTTAAATTCTGATTGGAGTTGAAAAGCAAACAATGACAATATGGTGTGTGCTTGCAAGCTTCAGATTATCTGGATTGTTCTGGTCACACCTTAATAAATCTCGTGAATGTATGATTATGATTTCACTTATTAAAACGTGCATTTACTTTTAAAGTTCACATGGGCAAGTTTTTTTAGCTTTACACCAAGGTAATAGAAGCACACATAGAAAGAGGAAATCATCTCAATCGATCGATTTTGTGTGGAAAGGTGTCCCGTCCTGCACAAAATCAATCAGCCAAGCAAAGCAGGCACCCTTGCACCATGGCGCAAGGGTGCCTGCGTTGGTGCATGGCAGCCCCTAGTGCGCCAGAATGGAGGAAAAAGAGAGGAATGAGTCAGATCTCATAGATACAGCACACTCCTGTCCCTTCATTGGACGCAGGGCAGTGCAGCAAGATTCCTTGCGGTGCTGCCCTGAGCCAAATCCTCATAAATGAGGCCCATCATTTATAAGCCCATTGACCCATGGAGCAACAGAGTGGGTAGCAGTGCACGGCATTCTCTTTGGCTGTGGTGAGGCAAGCTGGTGGGGCGAGAGGTCATCCTTGCAACTTCAATCACCTGAAAGAAAGTATTTCTCTGGCTTCTGGTGTGAGTAAACAATTGTATCTATTTCAAGCCAGGGCCAGAAACTTGAAGATTCATGATGTGGAAGCCAAGGACTGACATCCTCATGTTGTGGTCAGTGCTTTAAATGGGCTGGTGCTCACCACTACTGGGTACCGGCATTTTTTACATTTTCTCCTCTTGAGTACCGGAAATTCTCCTCGGACAAGGAGAGGACTGATACGCATAGGGACCAGGCCTTGATGAAGATGGTGCTCTGCTCGTTATCTCGTAGCTTGGCACACGCTGGAAGTCAGCAGAGCAGGGTTTGGGGGCAGGGTGCTTGGTTTATTATTAGATCTTGCACAGTGGGTTAAGAGAGGTGACTGTAAAACCTAATAGGTAAGGTGATGGGACGCACTGTTGGGAGCAGTACTGGTTTATAGCATGTCACTTGTTTTTAAATTACTGCCAAACTTCGCTCTTCAGCAATTTGAAATAAACGTAATTACTTGAAAATGTAAATCCCTGCCATCTCCACCAATTTTCTGATTAATCTCAAACAAACACCTAAAGGGCAAAACAATTATTAATTTATTTTCCTTGTTGAAAACGCACAACTTCTTGTTTTGCATGGGAAGCCAGAAATAAACCAAATGTGACAGGGGGCTCCATAGAATGTATGACACTTTCAGACAGTTATGGCTTTTAGCTGGCAAAACATTTGCATTCTGGGACTTATAGTTTCATTTTCTCATTATCAGTAAGGGAGTTTTTTTTTAAATTCCAACATGATAGGCTTTGATGGCAAAAACCAGAGACACATAATATGAAGCCATTGGAACTACCAAGCCCCTGTCCAAATATTTTCTGGGTATACACACAAATTATTCATATAAGCAAATATCAACAATGACCATAGTCTTTTATTTTTTATAGTGAATAAGGAGTCCCATCAGGGCACTCCTTCTGTCGTAGGCTCTATACATTCATCTAGGCTGCCAGTTAATCCTGTTGTTGCAGAGTGCAGCAATGTGGAAGCTGAGCACTGCAATTGGCAGCAGAAGGATACAGGACCACCGAGGGCCGTGGAATCCATGGAGACTGCAGCGGGGAGCCGCAGATGCGAGGCTGAGTGACGCGACACGGAGCCGGGCCAAGCCCAAACAACCGCACCCAAGTGGTGTGGAATCCACCCTCACCTCGGAGGACTTGAACTGACTGACGAGGGACTTATCAGGTGAGACAGGGGCGTGGCAGAGAGAGAGCAGCCGTAGAGAAAGCGGAGTGGGACTCTGAGCACATGGATGCAAGAAAACCTTGTGGTGTCACAACTCTGTATCCACAATGCCAGCTCAACTCACAAGGAAGCCACTAGCAAGTAAATATAAGTAAAGCCATTTTAACTTGGTTGGTTTTCCCTCATACTCGGCCCTCTCCCCCATGCACCTACAAATTGTAAGTTATATATATATAATATATAACAAGAACACACACCAACTCTGCTGCTAACTAGACAGAGAGAAGTTAGGAGGGCCACACAGAGATTGAGACTGTGGCAGGCTGGGGCCTAGGGGGGAGAGAGCCATAGGGAAGGGAGGCGGTTAGTTGCGCCCCACCAGGTTGAGCCCCCTGATCGTGGAGGTGGCCCAGCTAGGAACGGGTACGACTTGCCACCAGGGGAGAGCTCCCACCCCTCGTGTCTTTAGTTTCATCGTAGCTTCGCCCCTGGCCACAGAGGAGCAAAACCAGCTGAATTCTGGCAATCACAGGCTGGTTTCAAGTGCATAAAGGTGAAATTCAACCCTATAAGAAATATGAGGAAATCATAGAGAGACAAGACAACTGAAAAATTCACAAACACCAGGTCAACGTACTGGACAGAAACAGGTGAACTCAGGGGGAACAATGCGCTCTGGCCGATAGCTACACAAAATCAATGGAAAAAGGGAAAACACATGGAGACTGAGATCAATAAATCATCTGGATTACAAACATTGTTACAAACATCATTAAATATTCTGTGTAGAAATCTAGCAAAGTTGCCAGTACCCCAACTACCTAATGTGGAGTCTTGTCCAACGCTACCGAAAATAACGGAAAAATTAATATACTTGAAAGATGCAAGGGCAGTAATATACTCCAGCAATGGTAACATCCCCGGACTCCCCCAGCCGCTTAGTCCCATTGTACTAATCAAACAGAGAGATAATCCGATTGAGATACAAACTAGTTCCACCGGGCTGGCAGGGCAGCAGGAGGACTGCTGGAAGAGCTCTATCAGGTCAAAGAGATAGGAGTGGGGGGACCAAAGGAGAGCCAAAGTATACTTGAGGAGTCAGTAATAATAATACCAACAACAACCCCTCATACTGGCCGCAGAGGAAAAGTCACAAATAGTCAAGAAAGAACTCCACAGTGGACTAAAGGAAAATAATTTGAACAAACTGCCAAAGAGTACCAAATATGGAGCCAAAGGCTAAATCGAAGTCCAAAAAGGACGTCCATATGGACTCATTGAGCTCATCTCTTGGTGTGGAGGAATAATCCCATTGAATAAACTGCCTGGAAGTGGGAGAAACCAGGCATCAGACACAAAGAAGGGTGGATGTAATGTCGCTGGACAATGATCTGACTCAGGAAAATCAAAACTGTAATGGGGTCACTACGGATCAGGGGTAAAAAGAAGCTTTTCAATATACAAATGTGACACCCCGTCCATGACCTTCAAAAGCAGAGTGAGGAAGGATACAATTAGTTGCACACCGGTCTCAGCCAAAGACCTGACCTATCTTAACACCAGAGAATGGGAAAATCTTTTTAATACATACGTTAGAGACCCACCACCTAACAAAAGTATCGGCACAATGGACTCAAGAGGACCTTGGGCCTTACTTCTCAAAATACTGCAAAGTTCCGTTGAGTCTTTAAATTACCAGGCCAGCAAAATGGATATTCAGATTAGCCTCTTGAACGCTCTGGCCATGTATACTGCGAGGATTGATGAGAAAAGTGCCAACCTGAACCCAAGGGATGCGGCAAGGCTGCAGTTGCACGCCTGTTTCAGATAATTTGGCTAGCCTTCCAAAGAATCAGCTTGTGGGTGAGCTAAAAGCCAATTTATGAATCAAGCCCAAGTACCCCTCAGGAGTGGGGGGGGATGATCCACAGGAACAGCTACCATAGCTAAGACGAAAATTGATGAGGCACAGAACGCGGTAACAAATGCAAAGTGGCTGCAGGATGAGGATTCTTTGACAGAATTAAATCATGAGGCTGATAAAAATACATCATTTGGCATCACCATAGAAAATGCATATATCCCTGCAAGGACCAGTGAAAAAACTAAAAGAGCAAAAAAGAGAAAAGGGTTAAACAAGAAAATCCGATCAGTAAATCGGCTCCCAGATTATCCAATCTTCAGACAACCTATTCAGGAGCCACACACAAAGTCAGCCTCAGAAAAGTTAGATACCCCTATCTCAGCGCCCGAAAAAGCTCAAAGTTTAAGACCTATTAAACTACTTGCAGGAGTAAGGCAGGGACAAGAACCGACCCAATACAGCTCCTCAGAAATCATGGCAAAGACAACAAATCTAAATTCTGTCCCCACAGCAATTCAATCAATCGGCATCGGACAAATAATTAACAGAATCTACCCAAGTTCAACTTTTCCAGAGCAGGGGCACAAGAAACAAAATATGGACCATCCAATCTCAGAAGACTGCCGGCCTTTTGATCAAAATAGAATGAAACAGGCTGTGAGTGAAATAGGAGTAAAAAGCACACAGTTACATTTGATCAATTCCTTGGCCTCAGACCTGTAAACAGGAATCTCTCACATGGACCTCTCAAAAACTGCCCCAAAAACTCACAACAATGAATAAATGGGGGTGATAACAGCTCCTGAGGGAAGGAGAATACAGTAGGAAACCATGGTGAATTATGAGAGTGTTTGCATGCCAAGATTCAGAGCAAATACATTTGTGGCTTCAAAAACTAACTGGCCAAATCAAACATCCACTCTACAGCAGGACTTCAAAAACCAAGAGGGGCACATTACGATCACAAATGCATCATCACCTACTATTAGAGCAAAGGAAACATTAGAATTAGCAATGAAACAGAGAACTCAAAGTCTTAGGGCTATCAGCCTATCAACAACTGAAGTCACTTAAGTGCACAAAACACGGGCTGCAATGCACATGGCAGGGGCAACTATACTATTGTGCCCGGAACACATCTCAAAAGGCCCTTTTGATATTTTAAACAGGCGCAACATCCTGAAGCTCATCCATCTGATTCCATCCTTGGGGACTGTAACAACAAAGGATATTCTTGCAGTAGAGTTTATAAATCCTAGCCCAGGACACCACAGCGAGCACACCAAAGTCACCTGGAGTTCCCACGATCTAGCACAAAAGGTCATGAAGGAGACAGGGATCTTTAAGAACTGGGGCATATTGATATCTTCTCCCAAAATATCTGTGTACCCATATCCACTGGAACAAACTCATAATGAAGGAACCAGAGCAAGCATGATGAAGCCAAGGGTTTACTCAGTGTTAAGGAATGCCAGGAGCAAATCTCTGGAAAACCTTACACCTGGCTGAAGAGAGCATCAGCAACCATCGTCCACAGGAGATAGCATGTAATGCAACTGGTGCTAGGTAAAGTGCTCTGATACCCGATTCGGGTCAAGTTCGCGCTATATAAAACTCTGTTAAATAAAATAAAAGAATAAAATACCACTATGGATTACCCCATTAGAAGATGAGCTGTCAGCCGGTCAGGAGACTGCAACTTATATGATTAACAACAAGAGATTTAAATAAGAGCCTGATTCTTTGCCACCTCTCATTCAAGGTGCAAAGGAATTATTCCATTCCTTGGATGACATGTATGACCCAGTGAGAAGCTGGGAACACTTCACAGCCGAATATGCGTCTCTTTTTGCAACAATAGTAGCTACTCATCATAAAAGCCCCGGTGACAATGATTGCCCTAATGGCACCCTGAGGAGAAATCATCATATCAGGGCGAGTAAACCAACTATGGAGACAACTGAGGAAAGCTCCAAATGACCTAAACTTCTGGCACGACTTGAGAAGAGCAAAGAAAGATCTAAAAAAGCAGAAATGGAAAATATTGAAAGCCAGCAATTAAATTGTTTGTGCGAAATTGCTCTGCGGTGCAAAAGAAGTAACTCAGAAAAGTGGCGGCGGACAGTAAACAGCATCACCAAACCCCTACCTTGGGAACCAAGTTCAAATATCTCAGAAGTCATCTGGGCCAGTTTCTTAAGCTCACATTTCAACACCAGAGGGACAGCTCACATAAACATTGTCACAGAAACTAACCTTGAATCAATTGCCCCAGCTCGCACCCTATGGAAATATTGCTGATGTGAAATAGGCCAACATCTGGAAAGTCGAGCTGAATCTATGCTAACAACTAGCGCATGGAGCATGCAGAAGATTTCTAAAGGGCGACGAGAAGAGGCCCCTGGTCCCAACGGGATTGCTCTGGCAATCTTTAAAGCACAACCAGCATACTGGGCAAAGATATTAGAACTTCTCTTCGAGTTTGCTCTATCCAGCGGCAGAGTCCCTGCCTCGTGGAACCGCTCATTGATCTCGCCAATAATCAAGGAGGGAGACAAAAGCAAGCCTGAGAATTACCACCTGGTGGCATTAATTGACAATGAAGTGAAATACTTTTGCAGGAATTGTTTTGGAGGAGCTGCAGTTTTGGGCTGAAGAACATCATATTATACAATCAAATCAGACGGGCTTTACCAAACAAACAGGGTCAATACCAAACTTCATGGCCCTTTCCTTGTTAAGTGATTGTGCAATGTCATACAAACAGCCTGTTCACCTGTGTTTTATCGACTACAAATTTGCATTTGACAAGGTGAGCTGAAACAAACTTTGGCAAAAACTTGCAGGCTGGAATATACCAGAAGGTCTTCTACAGGCTTTGCAAATGCTGCATGCAGATACCTGGATTACAGTAAAACCTGGAAAAGGCTCTCGCCTTTCACTTAACAACAACAGAGGGTCGAAAACAGGGATACGTACTGGCCCTGACACTTTTTAATCTGTTTCTTACTGATCTTCCACACTCACTAAACAATGTAGTCATGTGCCAAAACTGGGAGGTTTTATGACATCAAACCTCCTATAGGCGGGTGACTTCATTCTGATAAGCAGGGCAAAAGTGGGATCACAGTAGCTCTTGGATGCAACTTTAGAATATTCAAACAAAAATTAGTTGATTATTAACATGGCAAAGACCAAAACACTCACATTCCAAAGGAATAAGCAGGAAACATGTAATTGGTGCTTGGGCACCGGAAAAGTGGAACAGACAGATGTATATAAATACCTGAGAGTCCTATTTAGCCCCAGTACGAGATTTGCCACACAATTGGAAGAAATCAAGAGGAAAGGTAAAGCCCATGGAACTGGCCTGGGACTGTTCTATAGGAAAATGAAGGGCTCCTCCTTTTGTCCAATCTTGCAGGTGGCTCAAGCCAGAATCTTGTCTATGTTAGCATACGGAGTGAGGCTCTAAGGGAACAAGACAGCATGATGCTCAATTTACAGTTTCAAGAATTTATAAAGCAGTTTTTCATCTACCAGTGTACCTATCACCAGCACAAATTAGACTAGAGTTTGGTCTGGTCATACAAACAATGGCCAGACAAGTGGCCTTTGTGAACTGCTGCCAAAGGCTCAAACTTGCGCAAGAGGGCTTGTGAGACCGGCCTCACGGCGTAGGCCCTCCCGATCATCCAGCCAACCTGCAACCACCCCCAAGACACGGCATCTCCGACTCCGGCCGCCCCAGCCACACAGACCCGAGGGCCGGCCAGAGCCCCCGCCAGACTCGACACCCTACCACGCATGTCCGACCAAGGGAGCGGGAACCCCCCCGAGCCAGACCGAGAGGCGCCAGCCCAGTCACACCTCGGATCGCCTTCCCCCGGGAGGGCTCGATCGGCCACCAGGCCCCTGTGGCGCAGGCGCCTCGCCTGCCGAGCGTCTGGGGTCCCTCCCAGACCCACCTGAAAAGACCAAAGGAGCGAGCGGCAGGAAATCCCGCCGAACCCCCTCAGTCACCAAGGCCCCCCTCTGCGAGGACTCCGGACTTCAAAGGGCATGGGGAGTATAATAAGGGGTGCCGGAGGGACGAATGGTAGAGAAGACCTGGAACCATCGGAGCCCTGCTGACGCTGTCGCGGCTCCCGAACACCGAACCACCTGTGCCTGCTGAGTGACTCGCAGCCCCCGACCATTGCACCACCTGAGCCCTGCTGACGAGGTCGCGGCTCCCGAACTCTGAACTACCTGTGCCTGCTGAGTGACTCGCGGCTCTCCCCTCAAGGAAGATTGGCAAGAGATCGCCAAGAGAAACAACACCCTCCAGCTCGAGGATTGTGAGCTGTCCGCAGGGTACTTTGCAGAGACACTATATTCAAAGACTGTCCCGCTACCCCCATTCCCCTACCACCGATTTGTAGTCTCTTGTGGCACTGATGTACTACTTGCAACTTGGATCATAAAGATCCCTTGAACCCTTCGATAAAAGAACCTATCGTCTTACGAAGAAACACGTGTGGTGTCCCTCTGTTCGTAGTGTAAGCTCAGGGTGTGCGCGCCTGGTTCGGCCTACTTGGGAGAGGTGGGTCAAAGGGGTGGGCAAGACGTGTATCGAACCCCTCTCCGGCGAACGCCTTTCCAACATTTGGTGGCAGCGGTGGGATCCGAGCCGACACCGAAAGAGAGCGTGCAGTGAACGACTGACGCACTACCAAACAGAGATGGAAGGAGAAACCTCCCTGGGTGCCGCAGGTACCGAAATGAGCTCGACGTTCCGAGAGGATCAATTGGACTATTATACGCATAGAGAATTAAAACAATTTTGCAAAGACCTTGGAATCGCTACCACCGGATTAAGCACAAAGGAAGACTTCCAGAAAGTATTGAAGACCTGGGTAGAGACAGGGGCGTCCCCGACCCAAACGGAAGGAGATTCTGCCCATGAACCACGAAGCATCCCGGTGAGAAACAGCGGGCCAGAGGGGAACCTGTCCCCCGAGGAACTAGCAGACCGAGAGAGAGGCCGCAACCACGAACTTGAACTGGCCAAGCTGAAAATCGAGGGAGAAATAAAACTGGCCGAGAAAAAGTTAGCCGTCGAGCAGTTACGGCTACAAGGGTAACTCGAGGAAAAGAGACGCCAAAGAGAGCACGAAGAAAAGAAACTCCAGCTGGAACATGAACGCAGCCTAAAAGAGATCGAGTTAAGGGCTAAAAGTGAAGAGTCACGACCCTCCGGGAATCTACCATCCGCTTCCACCGTGGAAACCAAAGTCCACATCCCCAAGCATGTGGTAAAGGAGTATTACAAAAACGACGATATCCAGCAGTGGTTTAAGGCCTACGAAGTCGCCATGACCTCTCACCGAGTCCCGCAGAAGGATTGGGGGGCTGGGCTATGGGGCCGGTTCTTAAGCGAAGGAAGAGATACCCTGCTGGATCTGCCCTCCACGGTCATGAACTCCTACAGCCACATGAAAGAAGCCCTCGTGGGCCGATATGGACTCACCCCCGAAATGTACCGGCAACTGTTCCGAGATTGCAAAAAGATACCGGGCACCACATGGGTAGAATACGTGAACTTTTACAGCCAGGCCTTGGACGGGTGGGTCAAGGGCAGCAAGGTCTCCACCTTCGAAGAGCTGTTTGATCTGATAGCCTGGGAACATTTAGCAGCCAATTGCTTTGTAGAACTGCACCAACATCTCCTGGACAGTAAACTCACCGACCCTCGAAAGCTGGCCGCCGAGGCTGACCGTTGGGTGAACACCCGGGCCACCCGAGGCCCCGTGGGAGACTACGGTCGCCACAGTCAAGGACCCCCCCGCCAGAGGGGGGGAGGAAACCAAGGCCGACCGAGAGACTTCCAAGGGGGGCCCCCGCACAGCCCTCCCAGCAGCCTACCGGCGGCCGGTCCAGCCCCATCCCCAGCCAGCACCGGAGCCCCGGGGCGGCTAGGGCCCCGAACCAGGACCACCTGCTTCCGCTGCCAGCAGCCCGGACACTACGCCAATGACCCCCAGTGTCCCCTGTATCAACGACCCGCAACAACCAACCCTCCGGCCCGGCAGATGGCCTCCGTGGCCCTGGGGGAAGAGATAGAGGACTCCGAAGAGTGGGAACCAGCTGCCATGGCCCTGGTCTCCCTTGGGGATCGAGAAATGGTCCCCGGAACACCCTTGCCCGCCAACACGAAGAAGTACCGACAGCAGGTGACCATCAACGGCCACCGAGTCGAGGGCCTCCGCGATACCGGGGCGAGTGTCACCGCGGTCCACCGCAACCTAATCTCTGAAGACCAGATCCTGAGCGATGCCCTCTGTCCGGTCATATCCTCCGACAATTCCGAGAGCCTCTGCCAGATGGCTCTGGTGCCTTTCGAGTGGGGAGGAGTCTCCGGAGAATTGAAGGTAGCCGTCCGAACATCCCAGCCCGTAGACTGCCTCCTGGGCAACGACCTTGAGAGTTCCCCGTGGGGGCACGTAGAACGAAGAGCCCATCTCGAGATGATGGGCCTACCCGAATGGGTCTGCGCCACCACGCGCTCCATGACCGCGCGATTGCCTCTCTCCGAGGGCGTCGAGGCTCTCCCACTGAACACTGTCCCCGAGAAACGGGACACCCTACCAGAGACGGACAGCCCTCCTCCGGAAGGAGAAGAAGACACTAACCCGGGCGAGGGGTCGGAACCTTCCGCCCCTGAGGCACTGACTGAGCTCGGAGAACTCCCCGAGATGGCCCAGTGGCGCTATGAGGGAGGTCCCTCCCGTGAAGAGTTCTGCCAAGAACAGGCCACCTGCCCTTCCCTCGTGGGACTCCGACAGCAAGCCGAAGCCCAGACCGCCGGTGACCAGTCCGGAACCCACTGGGTATATTGGGACAATGGCCTCCTATACAGCGAACAAAAGTCAGCCGAGCTAGGCACAGCCCGAGTACTGGTAGTACCCCTGCGCTTCCGAAGCCTCCTCCTGGGCCTTGCCCACGATGTACCCTTGGCAGGACACTTAGGCCAAGACAAAACATATCAGCGATTAGTTACCCACTTCTATTGGCCCAAGATGCGAGCAAATGTAGAGGCCCACTGTAAATCCTGCCTCACGTGGCAGGGCAGTGGGAAAAGTGGCGGAAAGCGCAAGGCTCCATTACAACCCTTTCCCATTGTGAGTACCCCGTTTGAGCGGGTTGGCATCGACATCGTGGGACCCCTGGATCCGAAGACCGCCCAGGGCCACAGATTTATCCTCGTCCTGGTGGACCATGCCACCCGCTACCCCGAGGCCATTCCCCTCCGCACCGTGACGGCTCCAGTGGTGGGCCGGGCTCTCATGGGGATCTTCTCCCGTGTAGGATTCCCTCGCAAGGTTGTGAGTGATCGTGGCACTAACTTCATATCCCGCTACATGAAGTCCCTGTGGCAGCAGTGCGGAGTAACATATAAGTTCACGACCCCCTACCACCCCCAGGGCAACGGCCTGGTGGAACGCTTTAACAGAACCCTGAAGGGGATGATCCTGGGCCTCGAGGAGCCCCTGCGCCGAAGATGGGACGTCCTCCTCCCTTGCCTCCTGTTCGCGTACCGGGAAGTTCCCCAAAAGTCCCTGGGGTTCAGCCCATTCGAACTACTATACGGACACCCCGTCCGGGGGCCCCTGAGCCTGGTCAAAGAGGGCTGGGAGACAAGCCCCCGGGGGACCCCCCCTGATGTGTTCCGTTACATCCTGGCGCTCCGCAACCAGACCCGGAAGTTCAGAGAACTCGCAGAAGCTAACCTCGAGGCCAGTCAAGAAGAAATGAAGCGCTGGTATGACCAGAACGCAACTCTGGTTGAGTTCCAGCCGGGCCAGCAGGTTTGGGTCATGGCCCCGGTGAAACCCTGCGCCCTACAAGACAAATGGACTGGCCCCTTCAAGGTGATCGAGCGGAAGAGTCAGGTCATGTACCTGATCGATGTGCAGTTCCCGCGGAACCCCCTCCGGGTTCTCCACGTGAACCGTCTCAAGCCCCACTTTGTGAGAACGGAGTTGAGTTTGCTCCTGGCCACCGACGATGGGGCGGAAGAAGACACTGAACCCCTGCCCGACCCCCTGTGCGCTAAAGAAATAGATGGCTCCGTGGAGGGAGTGAAACTGTCGACCACCCTCACCCCCCAACAGTCCGACGACTGTCGCCAGCTGCTCAGACAATTCGCAGACCTCTTCTCCCTAATCCCAAGGGTCACCAACTGGTGTGTCCACGACGTGGACACCGACGACAGCCCACCTGTGAGACACCGAGCCTACCGGGTGCCTGACCGGGTCCGCACCTGCATCAAGACCGAAGGACAGAAGATGTTGACCCTGGGAGTGATCGAACCCTCCGATAGCCCCTGGGCCAGCCCGGTAGTCCTGGTCCCGAAAGCGGCCGCCCCTGGGGTCGCCCCCGAACTAAGATTCTGTGTGGACTACCGGGGGCTCAATGCGGTCACCCGAGCGGACGCCCATCCTATCCCCCGCGCCGACGAGCTCATCGACCGCCTTGGGGCCGCTCGTTTCCTCAGCACCTTCGACCTGACCTGCGGGTACTGGCAGATTGCGCTCACGGAGGGAGCAAAGGAACGCTCCGCCTTCTCCACACCCGATGGACACTACCGCTTCAGGGTCATGCCGTTCGGAATGAAAAATGCCCCGGCCACCTTCCAGCGGTTGGTAAACAAGGTCTTGGCCGGACTCGAGGAGTTCAGCGCAGCGTACCTTGACGACATAGCAGTATTCAGCTCTCAATGGCACGAGCATCTCCAGCACCTCCGGCAAGTACTGCTGGCCCTGCGCCAAGCCGGCCTAACCGTGAAGGCCAGCAAATGTCAGCTCGGGCAAGGCTCCGTGGTCTATCTGGGGCATCAGGTGAGCAGCGGGCAGGTCGCCCCCCTCCAACCAAAGATCGACGCCATCAAGTCCTGGGAGCCCCCCACCACTCAGACGGAAGTCCGGGCCTTCCTGGGCCTCACAGGATACTACCGGAGGTTCATTAAAAACTATGGTAGCCTCGCAGGGCCCCTCACGGAGTTGACCTCCAAAAAGCTCCCGAAGAAGGTGCAGTGGACCCCCCCGTGCCAGCAAGCGTTCGACGCCTTGAAAACCGCCATGTGCACCGCCCCAGTACTCAAGGCCCCCGACTACTCCCAAGAGTTTGTGGTCCAGACCGACGCATCCGAACACGGCATCGGGGCCGTCCTCTCGCAGTTCAACGACAAGGGCATAGATCCGCCTATAGCCTTCATCAGCCGAAGGCTACTGCCTCGAGAACAGCGTTGGAGTACCATAGAACGAGAGACCTTCGCCGTAGTCTGGGCCCTCAAGAAACTACGGCCCTACTTGTTCGGAACCCACTTCCGAGTGCAGACGGACCACCGGCCCTTGCGGTGGCTGATGCAGATGAGGGGAGAGAACCCCAAGCTATTACGATGGTCAATCTCCCTCCAAGGGATGGACTTCACTGTCGAGCATCGCCCCGGGACGGATCATGCCAACGCCGACGGCCTGTCCCGATTCTTCCGCTTCAGCGAGGAGAACCCCCCAGTGGATGGCTAGTTCTCCCCGCCTTTCAGCTGGGGGGGACGCGTGTGAGACCGGCCTCACGGCGTAGGCCCTCCCGATCATCCAGCCAACCTGCAACCACCCCCAAGACACGGCATCTCCGACTCCGGCCGCCCCAGCCACACAGACCCGAGGGCCGGCCAGAGCCCCCGCCAGACTCGACACCCTACCACGCATGTCCGACCAAGGGAGCGGGAACCCCCCCGAGCCAGACCGAGAGGCGCCAGCCCAGTCACACCTCGGATCGCCTTCCCCCGGGAGGGCTCGATCGGCCACCAGGCCCCTGTGGCGCAGGCGCCTCGCCTGCCGAGCGTCTGGGGTCCCTCCCAGACCCACCTGAAAAGACCAAAGGAGCGAGCGGCAGGAAATCCCGCCGAACCCCCTCAGTCACCAAGGCCCCCCTCTGCGAGGACTCCGGACTTCAAAGGGCATGGGGAGTATAATAAGGGGTGCCGGAGGGACGAATGGTAGAGAAGACCTGGAACCATCGGAGCCCTGCTGACGCTGTCGCGGCTCCCGAACACCGAACCACCTAGGCCTGCTGAGTGACTCGCGGCCTCCAACCGTTGAACCATCTGAGCCCTGCTGACGCGGTCGCGGCTCCCGAACTCCGAACCACCTGTGCCTGCTGAGTGACTCGCGGCCCCCGACCATTGCACCACCTGAGCCCTGCTGACGAGGTCGCGGCTCCCGAACTCTGAACTACCTGTGCCTGCTGAGTGACTCGCGGCTCTCCCCTCAAGGAAGATTGGCAAGAGATCGCCAAGAGAAACAACACCCTCCAGCTCGAGGATTGTGAGCTGTCCGCAGGGTACTTTGCAGAGACACTATATTCAAAGACTGTCCCGCTACCCCCATTCCCCTACCACCGATTTGTAGTCTCTTGTGGCACTGATGTACTACTTGCAACTTGGATCATAAAGATCCCTTGAACCCTTCGATAAAAGAACCTATCGTCTTACGAAGAAACACGTGTGGTGTCCCTCTGTTCGTAGTGTAAGCTCAGGGTGTGCACGCCTGGTTCGGCCTACTTGGGAGAGGTGGGTCAAAGGGGTGGGCAAGACGTGTATCGAACCCCTCTCCGGCGAACGCCTTTCCAACAGGGCTCTTTGGGTCACCATCTCTGGTTGGAAACAGAGGGAAGGGCTAAATCACCCATGAGTACCTACCTTCCAAGATCACTCATCACTTTGGACCTCTCTTCTGTCTGGACCCAGAACTTAAGTTGAAATAAGCTGAAAAAAATAATTAAAATTAACACCTAAACAGTGTCTCTATTGGAGGACAAGCAGGCTCTGGCAAGGCGAAGACATGGTTCACTGACTCTGTCACTACAAGATGTTGTCCCTTCAAGGCTATTTAGCAACAACTAATAGCATTCAGACAAAGGAGCAAGTTCTAACAAGCATTTGCAATGCAATAGGTCTCGCATTTATAAGATTTTGAGCTATTGGCATTGTAAAATTACAATGCCTTTTATTTATGTTTTGGTTTTAAAACAAATAAAAGGCATTGTCATTTACAATGTCAGTAGCATAAACTCGCATAAATGCAGTGTATGGAGTGCAGCAGTGTGCGGCGTGCAGCAGTGTGCGGCATGAAGTAACGTGTGGTGTGCAGCAGTGTGTGGCGTGCAGCGGCTTGCAGCGGTGTGCGGCATGCAGCAGTGTGCGGCGTGCAGCAGTGTCGTGCAGCATGCAGCAGTGAGTAATGCAGCAATGTGCAGCAGTGTGCGGCGTGCAGCAGTGTGCGGCTTGCAGCATTGTGCGGCGTGCAGCATTGTGCGGCGTGCAGCATTGTGCGGCGTGCAGCAGTGTGTGGCGTGCAGCAGTGTGTGGCGTGCAGCAGTGTGTGGCATGCAGCAGTGTGCGGCGTGCAGCGGCATGCAGCAGTGTGCGGCGTGCAGCAGTGTGCGGCTTGCAGCAGTGTGCGGCGTGCAGCAGTGTGTGGCATGCAGCAGTGTTTCGTGTAGCAGTGTGAGGCATGCAGCAGTGTGTGGCGTGCAGCGGCGTGTGGCAGTGTGTGGCATGCAGCAGTGTGTGGCGTGCAGCAGTGTGTGGCGTGCAGCAGTGTGTGGCGTGCAGCAGTGTTTCGTGTAGCAGTGTGTGGCGTGCAGCTGTGCGGCGTGCAGCAGTGTGCGGCAGTGTTGCGTGCAGCGGCGTGCAGCAGTGTGTGGCGTGCAGCAGTGTGTGGCGTGCAGCAGTGTGTGGCGTGCAGCAATGTGCGGTGTGCAGCAGTGTGCGCAGCATTGTGCGGCGTGCGGCAGTGTGCGGCATGCAGCAGTGTGCGGCGTGCAGCAGTGTGTGGCATGCAGCAGTGTGTGGCTTGCAGCAGTGTGTGGCGTGCAGCAGTGTGAGGCGTGCAGCAGTGCGAGGCGTGCAGCAGTGTTTCGTGTAGCAGTGTGCGGCGTGCAGCAGTGTGTAATGCAGCAGTGTGCGCAGCATTGTGCGTG
Source organism: Triturus cristatus (assembly GCF_964204655.1). NCBI lineage: Eukaryota > Metazoa > Chordata > Amphibia > Caudata > Salamandridae > Triturus > Triturus cristatus. Next base: position 850,881,591 of record NC_140581.1, read on the forward strand.
CAGCAGTGTGCGGCGTGCAGCAGTGTCGTGCAGCATGCAGCAGTGAGTAATGCAGCAGTGTGCAGCAGTGTGTGGCGTGCAGCAGTGCGCGGCGTGCAGCAGTGTGCGGCGTGCAGCAGTGTGCGGCGTGCAGCAGTGTGCGGCGTGCAGCAGTGTGTGGCGTGCAGCAGTGTGTGGCGTACAGCAGCGTGTGGCGTGCAGCGGCATGCAGCAGTGTGCGGCATGCAGCAGTGTGCGGCGTGCAGCAGTGTGCGGCGTGCAGCAGTGTTTTGTGTAGCAGTGTGAGGCATGCAGCAGTGTGTGGCGTGCAGCAGTGTGCGGCATGCAACAGTGTACGGCGTGCAGCAGTGTGTGGCGTGCAGCAGTGTGCGGCGTGCAGCAGTGTGCGGCGTGCAGCAGTGTGCAGCAGTGTGGCGTGCAGCAGTGTGTGGCGTGCAGCAGTGTGCGGCGTGCAGCAGTCTCGCATTTGTGAAAGTTAGAGTTTTTAGCATTTAAATCTAATGTCCACGGTTCACTTTCACTTTCGTCCGTTGTTAAAGCTTTGTTGCCTTTATGGGGCCATGTGTTTGAAACACATGGCCCCATAGAGATAAGAAAGCTGACCCTTTGAAGCAGTACGATGCCGAGGCTGACTGCAAAGTTGAAAACACTCCATTAAAAGCTCAGTTTTTCTTTTCTTCTGCAGTTTTATATAACGTGAACTCTACCCTAAGATATTGGAGTGCGTTCACGCCCTTAATTACATCGGCCACGCCCCTTTGAGAGACCCTCCAGTTTATTCATCCCACTTAAAGCCCTGAGTTTGACCATGTCGTTTGTATATTCTTGTGTGTCTATTAGCTGTTTGCACAGATGCCGTGCTGGGTGTGGAGGAAAAGCGTGGCCGTGTCCTGTCCATCCTTGACTTCCGACAGCGACTACAAGCCAGGCTAGAACTCTGACAAATGTCTTTCACCCCCACTGCCCTTTCCAGCCTGCCCCTCCCAACAGATCAAATTAAGCTGGTTTGTGTACTTCCACGTACAAGAGAGGCTGTAAAACTCGGAATGTACTAAAAAAAAGGGCCGAATCACGAGGGTGACAATGCGCTCCTTGCAAGCACTTCGAGCTCACCCGATGAGGCGCTGTTTACATGAAGTGATGTGTACGCACGAAGAATGTTTTTTCCAGTTTTATATAGCGCAAACTTGACCGAAATGGATTAGAGTGCTTTACAGAAGCACCAGGTTACGTTACACAAGATCAGATTTGCAGTTTTACATTTTTATAGGCACATGGAGATTAACTGAATTGCCTAGAATCACGGGCTGTTGTGCGGACATCGGGACTTCTAAAGCCAGCATTTCTGACCGTAATGCCATATCCTCTCGTTTTTACAAATAAGGCATAGTTGTTAAACTTCTAGTTTGTCAAACAGTAAATGAAACACACAGTGACTGCAAAGTTAGTTATCATTTTGATTGTATCTAGCCGCATAGGTAAACAGAGCCAGCTTTGATCCCAGGGAAGTCTGACTGCCAGATTGCCCCGTATGACAGTCCAACCCTTGCCATCACTACTGTCGAGGCTGAACCGGATACGGGTAGAGAAGGCGCGCCAGGCGTGAGTAGTGATTCTCATGCAGTGGTGAGTAGGGGGAGCAGCTGTGGAAGGATGGAATCTGTTCTGCTCAGAGTTCATTAAAATTCTATCCTGGTGCCTCTTCCTTTTCCCAGCATCCCTCGGGCCTGGTTAAGATCATTTTTATTAATTCATAAAACTCTGTGAAAGCATTTAAGATGCTGACAGCAGCAACCTGCACGGGTAGGGAAGAGGAGCTGAAACGGTGGTCTGTATCCGTAAAAAGTCTAGCCAGACTGGGAATGTGTGAGCCTGTGGCTAGCCCCTCAGATAGAGGGTGGAAGTGTATGGGGACTTTGGGACCCTGCTCCTCCGCGACAAGCTGAAGAAAGCCTCTGCATGAGCCATAAATGACAAATCACTGCTATGATCGAAGCGGCAGAAGTGACTTTACGCCCCTTTGACACACACAAAATGTTTTATTAGGTAGTCATTCACATTTTGTTTCTCATTACCACATCATAAAGTTATGGCAAGTGTGTAAATGCCCTTTAGCGCTTATCTGTCCTCTCCAGTGACGGCCTTTTGCATGACTACCTGTGCACAGCTTTTTAACAAAGCAGTGCGCCTCAGTGCCAGGGAAGGTGTGCTTGGACGGTGGCGGCATTCCTCTGTTTATACAAAGTTTGGCATTTAACTTTCGCATATTGCATTTTTATTTTTTTTGCAAACATTTTGGGAAATCGCACCGTTGCCAAGTCCAGACCGTTTGGGTTTGCCTTCGTGTCTTTTAATTCTGGCACATATGTTCCACAAGCACAATTTGAAATTCAAATATTACCAGAATGTTCAAGTTTATGCTTGGGTACCTTATCCAGTACAGGTTTTTGTTCACATCCTGGAATCCTGCTGACGTCATTAAATATTACAACAGCAAGTCCCAAAATGTAGTCACCCAGAATTCCGAAGTCATTGTCAAGAGCCTGTTGGTGTCTTATGACCCTCTGTCCCCCAACTCGCCAGTGTGCGGCCGTCAATGGACAACTCCAGTGATGGACGCCCCAGTCAGCACTAGGCTTCATGGAGCAGATCTCAGGGTACAGCAGAAAAACAACTCTCCATTATCTCTCGCCTTCTATGTTAGTAGCACTTGTGGGAGTTTGTCATACACCAGGAAGTACAATGCAGCCCCGAAGGAGGTTCGTTCAAAGCTGAAGGCCCTGGACATGGGGGATCCATTCTCTGCAGATTCAACTTCCAATGTTATCACGAGTATTTTGTTCTAGTCATGTTCCCCGTTAGCTGGCTATATCTTATTTCGTTGCAGTGCAGGTGTGTTATTCGCATAGCTCATCACGAGGGATCTAGGCAGCATGTGGCCTCAGTGCATTCTAGACGGCCGGGGCTGCCTGAGGCGCGCATGCGCACTCTCTCTCTCACTCACCTGAGTATTCTGCACCAGCGCACCCCCCAGGGCCTTCTCGTTCTGGTCGGCCACGCCCCTCCAGTTGTGCTCTGCGAAAGGTACCTGCAGCCCCAGGTGCAGCAGCGAGTCCGGGGTCGTGTTCAGGGAGCTGGGCTCAAAGGCAGGGCCGGTGCAGTGCTGCAGCTGGAAGTTCACGTCCTCAAGGCCCGGCGACATCATGGAGGTCGGGTCTGTGGAGAGAAGCAAGGGAAGGAGGGGAGCTTGTCACGGTGTGATCAGAAATGGGAAAGTGCTATCATACTAGGTAAAACTCTGCATAAGGAAAACATTGGAGCGACCTAGTACGCGCCATTTTTGCTGCGTATGTGCTAAGTAATGAGTCAGATAGACTGGATGGATCATAAAAGAACGATTTTACACAGAAATAAATAGAGAAATCTGAGTTTGTGCGTGTGCTACTTTACTGCTAAAATGTGATCGTTTTTTGTTAAACGTAGGCCCTAATTTGCCATCCTTCACACGACGCTGCGCTTCTTGAAAAAAAAGCAACTCTGCGTTGTGTGCGCGATAGAAAACTGCGTAAAACTAGATTTACAGAGTCGTCCGCTAATAATGTCATTGGTGACGCAAAAAAAACTACTAAGCATAATACACAATCTTGTTCCACAACACAAAGGCATGCGAGCGGTGTTACGCGTAGGATGTGCACCCAAGTGGCACCCCCTGCTACAACTTCTGAGGGAAACCCTCTGGTAAAATGCCCCTCTGGTAAAATTTGCCCTAGAAGGTAAATCCTCATTTAAGACCTTGTACCTGTTTACGTCACCTCTGTGACACTGCACCAGCCCAGAGCCGTGATAACATCTGCTCCCGGCCTAATGCCAAGTGAAACCAGGTGCAAACGAGCAGGCATGCGGCTGTCTGCGTGGAGTGCAGACGCACCGCACACATAGAACACGGCGTGATCTCCTATTTCTAAAGGATACAAACTGACTGCACCGTAAAGAGTATCATTGATACGAAGGTTCTAAAACACAGGAGTTCCTGTTTACATATATGTATTTGTCTGCCTGTATATTTATTGATGAAGTCTTGTGTGGATGTAGTGTGACTTCCAAACTATAGAACACCAAGCTCACGGTTGTAGATACAAACATGCCATAACAAAACAAGCGCTAGTAATGTTGCCAGTTGTGGGTGTGCCGGCAGAGGAGGCTGGGTCTGCGCAGAAAAGCGGCTGTGCGGCCGCGAAATTGAAAGTGATAGCAATCGCGATCAGAGCGGGCGCGAAAGTGAAAGTAAGCGCGGCGCGCGCGACCGCGCACATGCACTGTAGCTTTAGGCTACAGCAGCACTTTCAAAAAGCCCAGATATAAAATGTCTCTTCGAGCCTTTGGCTCGCGAGACCTAAAAATGAGGCTAGGCGTAGTGCCAGTATTGGAGCACTACCCGCCATGGCTAAGAAAAGGTTACGAGGAACAATGTAGACTCTGCGATGAAGCACCTAAGAATGCCATTCACGTACTGTACCTCTGCAAAGCCTCCTTAGATGAACGCAGAAAAATACTACACAAGGAGTTCATCGAAAGAGGGATAAGAACTTGCAGAGAGGCGGCAGTCGTGTGCTTCAACCCGACCGGCATCACACTCAATTGTGCGCTGGTAAAATTCCTTAGGAGTGTGGAGAAGAAGATCAAGGCCACGGAATCAAGGAAGTAGCAGGGAGCTTGGTGAACTTATTGTGAATAATGCCAAAGACACTAAAGAACTTTATAAAACTCTTCTCCCTCTGCCGGGTCCAGGTAAAGGTAGAGTTTGGAAGACCCCTCTTTTGCACAAACTTTTGTATGCATTGTTTAAATTCGATGCCCATCAGTGTACCTGGCTAGATTAAGACTTTCAATTATAAAAATGTGAATGTTAATGCAAAAAACTCGTTTGTTTTATGAAAGTTTTAGAAAAATGGAAGATGACTTTTAAAAGAGAGTTAATTAATGGTTTTGCAGTAGTAAATAATTTGTATTGTAATGGTTTTAATTAACTAAGCAATTAAATAAAACTTAAAGTGGTTAAAAAAGGGTTTCAGTTAATCTTTCTATTTCTTGCCATCGGTTTAGATAAGGGACAGAGTCCATCCTGGCAGTGTATGCATCCTTCACATAGAGTCCCTTCTGATGCCTGGGGTGGAAATATTATGCAGGAAGTGGATAATGCACTTGATGGAAAGAACAGAGTGTATTCTGATCAAAGCATCAATACACCATAAAATAGCATAGAGTTTTTTTTTTTTTATGTAGGTAGCTCAGTTGGTTACTGTATGTTGCGGAGATCCTTATATTAACCTGCAGGTCACAAGTTATTATCCTTGTCCTATAGTTTAGTGAGTTATGGCCATGCATCAAGGAGCTACAGGAAAGCGACAAGGTATATATTTGGAATTTTACTATTTTTCCTCACTCTTTTGTTATTTTAAGGTTGCTAAAAAGGTGGTTACTATGGTTCGTGATAAACACTTATTAGTATTAGTATACAAGTGGTTATTATTGTGATAACTCATAGACAGATACTTCAGACCATCTTACAATGCATGCACATTTACTGCATACAATGCTTGGAAGATCAAATGACTAGCCCCGACCCCATACCTGTCCAAAAGCACCACTCTTAAGCCACCCTCGCCCCCCACATCGCACCCCGAGTCCACCATTTTCCATTTAGAGCTCCGCCTGCGGTTGAAAGGGGACAGGGCTCCCCTCCGCACTTTGTTGCCTTTGGAGAATCACCGAAGCACCCTGGCGGTAGGCACTAGGTGGGCTTCACAGCACTTGTGAACGCCGGCGGTGATTAACAAATTACTTCACTTCAAGGAAAGGGAGGGTCGCCCGCCCAGTTTCCAGGGAAACAGTGCTCCTCATTGGTGGTAGACAAGGCTATTTTAATTAACCAAAAGACCTAGGTGTCTGTCCCCTGCAAGCAGCAGAGGAAGAAACAGCTGTATATTTCCTCAGCTGAGCCCTGCCAGCTGCCACACGCGCGCGACGTTGCGGGGAAGGATACAGATATATTACTAGTATGCTGCTATTAATGACATGGCCCGTGGAATAGATCTCAAGAAGGGTTTCTGCCCAACTAAACCCAGTATGAGGGCTCGCACGGAGCTGGAATGGGAAACACACATTTCATGTGGTTAATGCCTGTCCTCTTAAATCCCAGTCGAAAATGTCGTCCCTTTATCCCCCGAGTGGGGATCCAGATAGTGAGAAGTGACAACCCAAAACCGGCATGATTGCTGTGGGTTCTGAAAATGCTAAATGACAATGTCAGTGGGCACAATTTTCGAATCATTTTAATTTAGTAACGTACGCAGTGTATTCTTCCTTCAAAATGTGGTTCAATTTGTAACATAACATACGTGATTTGTTATTATTTTTGGGGAAAACATGGATGAGAGTAAAACAAAGGCTGCAGAGTGAATGGGTTCAGAAAATGACCGCTATTTTGAAAAACATGATAGAGTAGATGTGTGGTGCAAGATGCACCCCAGCAAAGCACAGATTTATTTTGTGCTGACAAAGGATTTACTGGCTGGCATTGTAGAACACTCTTCCATGAGTTATGTTTTTATATCTATTTCTTTGCACTAATCCAACAAGTTGAACACAAGTGGTTGCGCTTATAAGATCCCAAAATGTCATATGGATTTTTACTGAAAACAAATGCAAAATAAAGTCCTTAAAAAGGAAGCGGCACTACAACTGCAGCACACCCATTTATTGTGCAGACAAGCAACAACTCCGCACTTCGGCTTCACAAAAGCCTTTGTCAAGTTAAGAAAACAAGTCCATCCACCTTAGAAATAAACATTCACATCATCATAGACAGAGAAACGAATGCCATTTATATCCAATTATACAACACAAGGTAAATATAGAACAATCACATTTTTAATCGTACAATTGCAGGCGGAGTTCCAAAGAAGTTTTTAAAACATAATTCATGTACAGAATTCATCATATATAAATGATTGAGCATATGAGAATCACTGTTCTTACAACGAGCCCCACTAATGCATTCCACAAACGATCTGCAATGGGCAGCGATCAATATACTCCTTTCCTAGCGATGATGGATAAGTGGTAGCACGGTTGATACAGGGATGAAAATATTAATTAGTGTGAACACCCCACCAATAACTTGTGAAGCGATACCTGAAATATTAAAATGTGCAAGAATGCACAAAGCAGGGCCCTTTTTACAAAAAAAGTATTATATATTCAATCTATGCCCTACATCAACATTCACCCATAATGCTATACCCTCTCCATCTCCCTTACCTCTGCCATAGAGCTAAATGGTGCTACGTACTGGATTATCAAATCCTTATGGGCCAGTGCCCTGCATTATTGTGTGACACAATCATGCTAACAGGTACCATTCATCAAATCGAGCCAGTGCCCTGCATCAATGCAGGACATCACCATATCTACAGGTGCCCATTCTTGAATCACATCAGACTAGTGCCCTAACATAACTAACACACATATCAAGACTGTACCATGGATGTCTAACAACTAAAAGGCTGGTATCATCGCTGGGCCGTTACCCTAATCCCTCAGAGAAATCCTAGTCAAATCCAGTTTGATAATTAAACAAGAATTGGCATAGCCAATAGGTCTTGCTTTTGGGACCTTCTAAGTATTTAGTTATGCAGCACAATATCCTTGGTGCAACCACATCAACTGTTGCGTGGCTAAACACTTATAAGGTCCCAAAGGCGAAACCTATTGGCTATGCCAATGCTTGTGTGTGTGGTTGTGGTTGTGTGTGTGTGGTTGTGTGTGTGTGGTTGCGTGGGTTGGTGTGTGTGTGGTTGTGTGTGTGGGTGTGGTTGTGGGTGTGGGTGCAGCTGTGGGTGTGTGTGTAGATGTGTGGTTGTGTGTGTGGTTGTGTGTGTGTGGTTGTGTGTGTGTGTGGTTATGTGTGTGTGGTTGTGTGTGTGGTTGTGTGTGGTTGTGTGTGTGTGGTGTGTGTGGTTGTGTGTGTGGTTGTGTGTGTGTGCGTGGTTGTGCATGTGTGTGTGTGGTTGTGTGTGTGGTTGTATGTGTGGTTGTGGGTGTGGTTGTGGTTGTGTGTGTGGTTGTGTGTGTGTGGTTGTGTGTGTGTGGCTGTGTGTGTGGTTGTGTGTGTGTGTGGGGGTTGTGTGTGTGGTTGTATGTGTGGTTATGTGTGTGGTTGTGGTTGTGTGTGTATGTGTGTGTGTGGTTGTGTGTGTGGTTGTGGTTGTGCGTGTGGCTGTGTGTGTGGTTGTGTGTGTGGTTGTGGTTGTGTGTGGGTGTGGTTGTGGGTGCAGGTGTGGTTGTGGGTGTGAGTGTGGTTGTGGGTATGTGTGTGGATGGGTGTGGTTGTGTGTGGTTGTGTGTGTGGTTGTGTGTGTGTGGTTGTGTGTGTGTGGTTGTGTGTGTGTGGTTGTGTGTGTGGTTGTGTGTAGTTGTGTGTGGTTATGTGTGTGGTTGTGGTTGTGTGTGTGGTTGTGTGTGTGGTTGTGTGTGCTTGTGTGTGGGTGTGTGTGTGGTTGTGTGTGTGGTTGTGGGTGGTTGTGTGTGTGGTTGTGTGTGTGGTTGTGTGTGGTTGTGTGTGTGGTTGTGTGTGGTTGTGTGTGTGGTAGTGTGTGTGTGTGGTTGTGTGTGTGGTTGTGTGTGTGTGGTTGTGTGTGTGGCTGTGTGTTTGGTTTTGTGTGTGGTTGTGGTTGTGTGTGTGGTTGTGTGTGGTTGTGGTTGTGTGTGCGGTTGTGGTTGTGTGGTTGTGGTTGTGTGTGTGGTTGTGTGTGTGTGGTTGTGTGTGTTGTGTGTGGTTTTTTTGTGTGCGGTTGGGTGTGGTTGTATGTGTGTGTTTGGTTGTGTGTATGGTTGTGGTTGTGTGTGTGTGGTTGTGTGTGTGGTTGTGGTTGTGTGTGTGGTTGTGTGTGTGGTTGTGTGTGTGGTTGTGAGTGTGGTTGTGGTTGTGTGTGTGGTTGTGGTTGTGTGTGGGTGCGGTTGTGGGTGTGGTTGTGGGTGTGTGTTTGGATGAGTGGTTGGGTGTGGTTGGGTGTGTGGTCATGTGTGTGAGTGGTTGTATGTGTGTGGTTGTGTGTGTGTGTGGTATGTGTGGTTGTGTGTGTGGTTGTGTGTGGTTGTGTGTGTGCTTGTGTGTGTGTGGTTGTGTGTGTGGTTGTGTGTGTGGTTATGGTTGTGGGTGTGGTTGTGTGTGTGGTTGTGTGTGTGTGTGGTTGTGGTTATGGGTGTGGTTGTGTGTGTGGGTGCAGTTGTGTGTGGTTGTGTGTGTGGTTGTGTGTGTGTGTGGTTGTGGTTGTGGGTGTGGTTGTGTGTGTGTGTGGTTGTGGTTGTGTGTGTGTGGTTGTGGGTGTGGTTGTGTGCTTGGGTGTGGTTGTGTGTGTGTGGTTCTGGGTGTGGTTGTGTGGGTGTTGTTGTGCGTGTGGTTGTGTGTGTGGTTGTGTGTGTGTGTGGCTGTGTGCGTGGTTGTGGTTGTGTGTGTGTGGTTGTGTGTGTGGTTGTGTGTGTGGTTGTGTGTGTGTGTGTGTGGTTGTGTGTGGTTGTGTGTGGTTGTGTGTGTGGTTCTGTGTATGGTTGTGTGTGTGGTTTTGGTTGTGTGTGTGGTTGTGATTGTGTGTGTGGGTGTGTGTGTGGTTGTGTGTCATTGTGTGTGTGTGGTTGTGTGTGTGTGGTTGTGGTTGTGTGTGGTTGTGTGTGTGGTTGTGTGTGTGGTTGTGTGTGTGGTTGTGTGTCATTGTGTGTGTGTGTGTGGTTGTGTGTGGGGTTGTGTGTGTTGTGTGTGGGGTTGTGTGTGTGGTTGTGTGTGTGGTTGTGTGTGTGTGGTTGTGGTTGTGTGTGTGTGTGTGGTTGTGTGTGTGTGTGTGGTTGTGGGTGTGGTTGGGGTGGTTGTGTGTGTGTGGTTGTGGGTGTGGTTGTGGGTGTGGTTGTATGTGTTTGGTTGTTTGTGTGGTTGTGTGTGTTTGGCTGTGGTTGTGTGTGTGGTTGTGTGTGGTTGTGGGTGTGGGTGGTTGTGTGTGTTTGTGTGTGTGGTTGGGTGTGGTTGTGTGTGGTTGTCTGTGGGGTTGTGTGTGTGTGGTTGTGTGTGTGGTTGTGTGGTTGTGTGTGGTTGTGTGTGTGTGTGGTTGTGTGTGTGTGATTGTGTGTGTGGTTGTGGGTGTGGTTGTGGGTGTGGTTGTGTGTGTGGTTGTAGTTGTGTGTGTGGTTGTGTGTGGTTGTGTGTGTGGTTATGTGTGTGTGTGGTTGTGTGTGTTGTGTGTGTGGTTGTGTATGTGTGGTTGTGGGTGTGGTTGTGGTTGTGTGTGTGTGTGGTTGTGGGTGTGGTTGTGGTTGTGTGTGTGTGGTTGTTTGTATGGTTGTGTGTGTGTGGTTGTGTGTGTGGTTGTGTGTGTTTGTGTGTGTGGTTGTGTGTGGTTGTGTGTGGGGTTGTGTGTGTGGTTGTGTGTGTGGTTGTGTGGTTGGGTGTGGCTGTGTGTGTGTGTGTGTGGTTGTGTGTGTGTGGTTTTGTGTGTGTGGTTGTGTGTGTGGTTGTGTGTGTGGTTGTGTGTGTGGTTGTGGTAGTGTGTGTGGTTGTGTGTTGTTGTGTGTAGGGTTGTGTGTGGGGTTGTGTGTGTGGTTGTGTGTGGTTGTGTGTGTGGTTGTGTGGTTGTTGTGTGTGTGGTTGTTTGTGTGTGTGTGGTTGTGTGTATATGTGTGGTTGTGTGTGTGGTTGTATGTGTGTGTGGTTGTGTGTGTGGTTGTGTGTGTGGTTGTGGTTGTGTGTGTGGTTGTGTGTGTGTGGTTGTGTGGTTGTGTGTGTGGTTGTGGTTGTACGTGTGGTTGTGGTTGTGTGTGTGGTTGTGGTTGTGTGTGTGACAGTAATACTAAAAGCATATAAAAATTAAGGAACACAAACATCGAGTTTGTGGAAAGAGAAAGCACATTGTAAGTCAAACGGGCGCAGCAAAGCATTAACACAACAATATGTTCTGTGATGTTTGTTGTTCTTTGAACGAGAACATCAAAGGGGCACCCCGAAAGTGATTGCGGGCAAAAGTGAAAGTGATCGCAGGCGCTTAATGAGCATGATGAGGTTTGCCATATGGTGCCTCTGCTCCTAAGCACACGCACATGCACTGTAGCTCTAGGCTGGCCATGGTAGCATTTTTTGAGCCCTCACTAAAAGTCTCTCCAGAACAGCGCATGCGCTGGGTCAGGCGAGACCTAAAAAGGAGAAGAAACCAGGGAGTGAGGGAAAAAGGTCTGGGGACATAAACAAAAGGATGGGCACCTATCCATATAATTCTTGGCTGCAACTCCCAAAATCTATTAATGTTAAATAGCCCTCAATGGCAACTTTAGTTGATTACCATTTTCCCAGTCTAGTTTATGTATACAGGACTCATCAATGGTAGTGTATCTGTTACTATAGCCTTATAGCCCGCTGTAGCAGGCTATACTGGGCCATAAAAGGCTCGCTCCAGCATTAAAGGCCCAAGCTGAAGGCGAGGGACTCTAACAAGGGAGCGGGACTTTAATGCTCGTATAGCACAGCTACGGAAAACTATAAGGCTATTAGAATATTCCACCACTACAGGGCAGAATGTTCTAACAAAGAAAAGAAAGGCCTCACAGAACCCAAGAGGAATGAAAATTCCCTCCGGGCTACGTGAGGCCTTTGTTCACAGCAACAGCTGTGTAGGACAACATTGAAATGTTGGAGATCCGGGCCTCTACCAACCATTACAAGCCCGGAGCACTTCATTGTTTTCAATGGAGCTCCCAACTTTGCAATGTTCTAATACAGCTTACACATCAGCAATCATATCCGGCGGTGACACAGAGTGATTATTTGCAGTTCCCATTGGTTACAAGACACATAATAGTCTCAACTATGTCCGCGAAATCCTACCAGACTGACATAACTCAGGCAAATCATTATATGTGTACAGATAGTTCCTTGTACCAGAAGAGACAATTGTAGCTTTTTGTATTTAGATCAACGATAAGGCGGCACTCCAAAATACACAGCTTTTTTTCCCCCTTTCTCCGCCTCTGTCCTGGTTTATGATTCTGTCAATACCAAAGAAGAGAAGCATTTCAATTTGACTTTCATGTTTATCAAAAAAATTGCTCGCTAAGGAATAGCTTTTATCTACATATCAGATTGCCTGTAGATGCTGCAATAGTCCTTTGAATAAGGGCAATTGAGTACTGCCTACATACAACAGTTTTCAGGGGCATTCTATTACATAAAAACATACTGTGGTGAACATGTGGTATCTTCCTGACTTTACCTGTTGACAATGTGTATTGCTTCTGATTCCTGCAGTTTGCAGGCCTTTCATGATGCACATTTGAAAAACCCCAGCTGTATATCAAGCGAGGTAGATATTTTAGGCACTGTCAAATAGCTGTGCACCAATACATTCCTAAGAGATTTCGGTTCCATAATGTGATTGAACAGTATGTGCCCATATCCTCATTTAGCACAGCAGTCCAAAGAGTTTTATAATTATGTTCCTAAGGCTCTAGGATCCCTATTGTAGATGGAAATTAGCCTGATAATATCTTTCTTGCTCTGTACTACCTTGCTGTTACGGAAGAGGGTATCTTTTTGTTTTATGTTTTTTTCCTTAGCCTGTTATAGGATCCACGTTGGGTGATATGAATTGTTCCTCCCTTTGATATCTCTTCTTTTGTCCTGCTCTCAGGAGTTTCCCATAAGGGATGCTTCACTTTAATGTGGTCGAAGAATAACTTCTGCTGTGTGAAACCCTATTGTCCCCTGTTTCCTTCCTATTTCGGGATGTCAGAATATGACTGTCCACAATGTGTACATGTTAGACCTGTCAGCTCTCGACGTGGTTTCCCCTGTATTTTTACTTCTGACCTCCTGTTTTTGATCCTGTGCTGAGTTTCGTTTTTGCTGGTGTTAGGACTCTGGGCACTTTACCACTGCTGATCAGTGCTAAAGTGCAAGTGCTTTCTGTTTAAAACATGATGGTAATTGGTTTCTACATGATTGGCATATTGGATTTACCAGTAAGACCCTAGTACAGTGCACCAGGTGTGCCCAGGGCCTGTAAATCAAATGTTACTAGTAAGTCTGCAGCCCTGATTGTGCCATCCACTCAGTAGCCCTTTAAACATGGCTCAGACCTGCCATTGCAGTGTCTGTAAGTGTAGTTTTAAACTGCCAATCTGACCTGGCAAGTGCACCTACTTGCCAGGTCCAAACCTTCCATTTTACTACATGTAAGTTACCCCTAAGGTAGGCCCAAAGCAGCCCCATGGGCACAGTGCAGCATGTTTAAAAGGTAGGACATGTACTGATGTGTTTTAAAAGTCTTAATAGTGAAATACTGCTAATTTCGTTTTTCACTAAAACAAGGCCCATCTCTCTCATAGGGTATCATAGGGATTGACCTGAAATATCGTTTAAGTGTAATTTCCCATTGAGAGTAGATAGAGATTTGGACCCTGGGGTCTCTGGACTCACAATTTAAAAATACATCTTTTGGTGAAGCTGTTTTTTGAATTGTGAGTTTGAAAATGTCACTTTTAGAAAGTGGAAATTTTCTTGCTTAACCATTCTGTGCCTCTACCTGTCTGTAGAATGCACATCTGGGTCTGGCTGACAGCTGGTCTGTTTGTGTCTTCACTCTAAGCAGTCACAAAAATGGAGTTGGGGTGTGCCCTGCACATCCTGATGGCCCATCACAGGCTGATGGGTCTTCCTGATGGGTGGGAGAAGTTGTCACTGACACCTGAATAGGGTTGTGCCTGTCCTCACACAAAGCAATCTCCACCCCCCTGTAGTGTGTCTGGTGTCAGGGCAGAGAAAGACCGGGTTTTGTGCACTACAAAGACTTTGATTTGAAGTTTGCCTTCTTCAAAGGCAGAAATGGGTTTACGTGCTGGACCTCTGACACCCTAAACTCAGAACACTTCTGGATTTAACACATTCTGCCAGGAAGAAGATCTGGATGCTGTCAGGAGGGACTGTCACTCAGCTGTTTGCTTTGCTGCGCTGGCCTGCTGCTTCCTGATTCTGTCCTGGGAATGTAAGGACTGGACTTTGTTTTATACATCCTGCTTTCTGAGGTTCTCCAAGGGATTGTGTTAATCTTGCCTCCTGTTAAGAAATCTTAGGGCCATTAAGGACTTCACCTACCAGCACCTGGGCTCTCTTGCTGAGAGTCCTGTCTTTCCAAGTGGTGCCAATTCCAGTTTTTAGGTCCTTGAAGTGAGTTCTGGTGATTTAAAGAAGAAAATGAACACACATAAGCTCAGAGTGTGATTCGGAATTGGAGCATCCTTGCAAAACTCGACGCATCGCCGCTGCCTGCACTGAAGCGTGGCTCCCGCTCAACGCACCGTTCACGACCTACAATGCAGGCCCCAGCTTTCTGTCGCAGTGACTCTGAGGAATCACCTCAGCATGAGTCTCGAGCACAGCATCACCAAAGTCTATGACACACCGATGGAGTGCCTGCTTCGATGCTGTGAAACCAATGCAGAGCAACTAGACTTTGATGCATCATCAACTCACCATCCCTGAGTGCTGCTTTCATCATTGACTCATGGTGCAGAGAACAACTCATTACCTCCCCTATGGCAGTAAGGAACCGACGCCTCACCTCCCCTGCCTATCAGTGAAGTACCAATGCATCACCTCGCCTGCACCAGTAAGGAACCGACGCATCACTGGCCTCCCTGACGCTTCACCGTCTCTGGGCCTCACACCGTCTTTGACTTTTAACACATCTATGGGACTTTGACCTAGTCAAGTGCATCTATTGATTTTAAGGAACAACAAATGCATTTAACCTTTTAAAAGTGATATCTTGCCTTTTGTATGTTGGAATTGTGTCATTTTGGTCTTGTTTTCACTGTGTTACTGTATGTGTGTGTATAAACATGTTGGACTTGGCCCTTTTTGCAGGGTCATCCCTGAACTTTTTGCCTTCCTCCTAGTCTTTTTTCTGACCTGGTGTTGGTGGTTTTAGGGCTCTGGGCATTTTAGCACCGCTGTCCAGTGTAAAGTGCGTGTGCTCTCTGTGGTAAATATGGTAAGAGTGGTCTACACCTGTTTGGTGTATTTATTTTTACCTGTCAGTCCCCAGGAATGTGGTGTATTATATACCTGGGGCCAGTAACTTAAATGCTACTGGTGGGCTTGCAGCGCTGATTGCGCAAGCCACCAAAGTAGCCTTTCAAACCTGTCTCAGGCCTCTGCCATTGCAGGGCCTGTGTGCGCAGTGTTACTGCCGCTGTGACGTGGCACCTAAAGTGTGTGCCACTTCTGTGAACCCCCTTTTTTACTGCATGTCAGTCACCCCTAAGGTAGGCCCTAGTTAGCCCTATGGGCAGGATGCATTGTAGGTAAAAGGTAGGACATGTACCTTGAGTGTGCGACATGTCCTGGTAGTGACAAACAGCCATTTTGGTTTCTCACTGCTGTGCGGCTGCCCTCCCATAGGAAGGCATTGGGGATTCCATGATAAGTGTTTCAGTGGTAATTCCTGATATGAGAGGAGCAGCTTGGTCAAGTTTGGTATGTTTGGAATAGTGATATTAAATGCTGTGTAATGGTGTGCGCAGATTTATTATCACTATTTTAGAAATGCCACTTTTAGAAGTTGGCGTTTTTGTGTGCTATGTGTCTGCCTGCCTGATGTATATTGCATGTCTGGCTCTGGAGTGACAGAGGCTGATGAGGTGTGTGGCTCCAGGGAGGGCAGGGTGAGTCAGCGCTAGGCTGAATGGGCAGATCTGCATTTGGAGTAGTGGAAGGAGTAGTCCCTGACACTGAATAGGTCTGTGCCTGCCTGAGTGAATGCTGGCTCCGCCCCCCCCCTGTGGTGTGTCTGATGACCGAACCCAATCTGACAAAGGAGGGTGAAAGCCTAGTAAACAGAGTGCTTCAACACCCCCTGAACCGGTTGAGACTGGTTCCCCTAAGCCCTGTGCCAGGGCAGACAAAGAGAAATGCTGTATAAATATTGGTGCTCTGACCCCATGAAGGTGTGCTTCCTTCTACTGTTTTTGTTGCGTGAACTGCTGGGCCCCAGGAGGAACCCCTCTGCCAGGAGGGCCCTGTGAGCTGGCCTGCCTGGCCCCAGCTCTGCCACTGAGGTATTTTAGCTGTGTGACTCCCTTACCCTGAATAGAGTGAGGGTCCCTACTTGGACAGGGTGCATACCACTGCCAACTTGAGAGCTCATTTCTAACAGTACATAAATATCCAGATGCTCAATTTATATTTTGTTCATCTTGCGTATGAAAGGATAGATTGAACTGCTTGCATCCCAGTTACTATATGAACTCCCTAGCCTTTCCCATTTGACCATCCAAGACCAGAAAAAGATCATCTATGTATCTGATCCATAAGGTTATGTGCCTAGTGTATTGGTCATTGTGCTCAATCCAGACCACCTGTCCCACCAACCAGCCCATGAAGAGGTTTACAATTTGGGGGAGAAACAGGTGCTCTTCACAGTACTGGAACACTGGCAATATAGTGTGTCTTCAAAAAAATATTCTGGTCAAGGAGATGAGTCGTGATGCAGCACAACATTTCTGTGTGACCATATAGGGAGACAGGTCTGCTCAATATTGGTTCGCAACAGGTACATTTTCAGGTTCCTCCTAAAAGACAGTGGTTATCATTGATCCTCAGGTCCTCAGTTTTTGGCAGATTCTTCAAGAGTTTTCAGGCCGGATAAGAGAAAGCCTGGTTCAGTGTCTTGGATTTTCTTACTTTGGGGATTTTGAAAATCAGTTGTGATTTGTTTGTCATGCATCTCTTCCCACCAGTGATTGTGAGTTACTCTTTCAAATTGCGTGGAAATTCCTGGAGATAAGCTTTATGTGTGACAAATGTTTTCTGAAAATGTATTTTGACATCTAAAGCCAATCAGTGGAGATCTTTCAGGATGTGGGAATGTGACCTGATGTATTAGTACCCTTGACAAGAAGAGAGACTATAGGAAATCTGCCTCTTCTACATGGCCATCCTGGATGGTTCACCTTTTACTGGACCCTATATCTTTGCTGGCTTTAGGACTCTGCACCTAACTCCTGCTAACCAGCAGTAAAAATGCCTGTGTTCTCCCTTTAAACATGGTTGAATTGGCATACTCCTAATTGGTACATTTAACTTGCCTATAAGTCTATGGTACAAAGTGTACCTGGGCCTGGAAGTTAAATACCACTAGTGGATTGCAGCAACTATAGTGCTATCTACTATAATGGCAGTGCACGCATGGCTTCAAGCCTACCAATGTAGCCTGACTGTAACAGTGTACAAATTGCAATTGTACCTGACAAAATAAACTCCTTTGACATGTCAAAACCTCTGTTTAAAATATGAATAGGTCACCCTTAAGCAGGCCCTTTAGCCCACAAGGCAGGGTGCATAGTATTTAAAAGTAGGACATGTAGCAGTTTAATGATAATATGTCCTTACATTGACTAGCACCCAAAAGCTATTTGTTGGCAGGTCTATCTGTATAATGTACAATGGTGAAGTCCAATTTTCAATACATATTTAGAAAAGATAACTTTTAGAAAGTTACCCTTTACCTGACTGAACTGTCAGAAGGCTAATTTGCATATTTGTCTGCCAGCTCTCAGCCAGTTATTAGTCAGGAGCAAACAACAGACTGACCTGAATGGGCAGAGATGGCTCCTCTGAGCTCTGGGGAATATGCAGGATGTGATTGTGGGCCTCCTTTTGACAGCACCAAATTCTGCATGACAGGTCTGCGGAGCCACATAAAACACTTGGGGCACACTTGAAAGGAAGGGAACGGGTATATCAAGACTATTCCACTGTCTGGTTGCTGAATAATCCTTCTTTCTTCCTACCAGATTTCTTTCTCTGGGTTTTACATATAACAGTTGAGTTGCACTTGAAAGGAAGGGAACAGAATGGCAAAGCAAGCCTTGTGTATCCACTTCTGGTTGCAGAAGAATCCTACTTTTGATTAACAAGACTTATGTCTCTGTGTTTTAGCATAACTCTTGGAGTGCATTTGAAAGGAAGGGAAGGCCAAGACATTTCTTGTGTATTGACTATCAGGCTACTGAAGAATCGTGCTTTTGTCCTTACAGCCTTCTGCCGCTGGCTTTAATATGGGTACAGGGACTGCCTGAAACTTCAAAGACAGCAGGTGCAGACCTCTTCTGTTCTTCTCCAGATCTAGCAGTGTTGTGAAGTGGGTGCCTGGTGGTGCCACATTTATGCCCAGCACTAGTTAGTTGGCCGGATTGACTTCTGGACACACCCTTACCAATAGTTAAAAGCTCCCGTGACCAACCCAAACCAGTTTGGACAGTTTCAAGATGGAGAACGTTTTTGAGCGTACAAAACGTGGACTTTGACGGGCGGTGTGTGTGTTTCTGAGGGCTGTGTGTGTGTCTGGGGAGTATACTATGGTAATCCTAGTGTCCTCCCACATCAAAGACAAAAATCTGGTTTCAGACAGCAACTGTTCCCACAATAAACCCAGAGTTTGGTAGTTTAACCAGCAACTCTTGATTAGGCATCCCTTTTTGTGATATTAGTTGGTTAGAGTGCAAAGTTCTGGGTGTTTCCTTTGTTATCTGTTGGGTGTAAGATAAATTGTGAAATATCAGGTAGTGAACATATAGCTTTTAGTTTTGGTCAGAGGAGTTTTGATTATGTTCCAGCGAATGTTGAAGTCAGCTAGAAAGATACTGGTTGACTATCTTGTCAACCTATAAATAGTAAGTTCATTGAAATGATTGAGGAAGTTGCTTTTGTATCATGATGGCTGGTAAATAATATGGAAGCAGAAATTATTTGGTTTAGTTTAATAGAGATTGGCATGAGGTCAAAGGATAAAAATGATGGATAGTTGGCTGTAGATTGGGGCTACATTTTCTTGCGGGTTACTGCTAAGCCATCTCCATTCCTGTTGGGTCTGTCTTGCGCATGAGTGTGCAGCCTTGTGGAACTAGGATGTCAAATGATGTTGGCAACAGCCATGTTTCAGTGAATTAGATCACATTAAAGGGTGTCAGACCTTGTTCTGCTTGGGATCCTGGACAAGCAGGGGCTACTGGGCTTCAAACGTGGGGGTTGGGATCATTTATCTTGAATGTCCTGGGGTCCACTCTACTATGGCTCTGCCAACTGGACCTCAACTCTTCCAACCTCCTTTAGCACTGGAATTTCAGTGGGAGTGATAGTGAACAGTCACAGGCTTCTCTGGGAGATAGTGTGAGGTTCGTCTAGCTCAGAGCTCAACTATCACACAGCAGCACAACAATTCAATGTCCAAACCCGAGCTTGACTTTGAAGATTGAAAATTAATATAATGCACACTAGAATGGACTACAACACAATTTAGTATCCTAGGCAGTGCTTGGCAGAGCTGCACATCTATCCACCAACTTCCTTGGTCCCCACTTCTGGTCTAGACATTTACTCTCCCCCCCCTTTCGGACAGGGTATTAGCATGATCATGGGTCAAGTTCAGATCTCCCCTCTAATATGCTTGCACTCAGTCTCTCACTGTTGAGATTTTACAGTTTCTTGCCACCCATGATGGATCAGTCCTTCAGGAAGCCATCTGGCTTCTTCTCAGCATGCTCGCCCTTCTCCCACTTGTGGGAGGTGCTAAACTACAAGTAACTCCATTTGTTATCCCTGCTGGCTGCTGGGCACCTTCTTAGTAGATGGGGATCCAGCAGTTCTGTTTCAGCACAGTTCCCCATGATCTGCGTTTGCCAGGCTGACAAAAGAGAAGAACCTAGGTCAAGGCTTGATCACAGTGCAAACAGTAGAGAATGGCATGGGCTGATTCTTTGGCTTGGTGTGGACACACCAGGGCAATTTTCTGAACTAGTTGTGGCCAGGCACATGTCAATCTTGTGCTTGTGGTGAGGCCAGACAAAGGCCCATCCTGTGATGGCGATGCAGCAATACATAGGTGGATCTTCTGATGGCATTTCATCTCAGGATCTCAACCCTGACTGGGCCTGGCTATCAAAGTCTGAGTCTTCATGGATCTCACCTGGAGCTGCCAAGGAGACACTGCAGGTCCACCAACATCAGGATCTAAAGATCTTATTGGTCTTCTTTCTCTAGAATCCCACAGACACCTGGGACATGCTGAACCTAACTCCTCTTGTATGTACATTTCTACCGCAGGGTTGGTTGGCTCCTTCCCTTTCTCATCAGGCACATAGGTGTATAGACACGTCAGGTCAGGTATATCTCTCTTTCAGCAAAAGGCACATTTAGGTGTTCCCTCAAATTTGAAACATTGGCTGCCAGGTAAACACAAGTTCTTGTAGCACAGTGTTCCTCTGAGTACTCAGCAGAGCTATCCCATTCGTGGTCATAGAGGACTTGGAACTGGAACAAAAAGTGGGGTAAAGGAATCTCACTTTAATATAGCAAGGTCAGTTAGGCAATGTGTATGCATTGTTTGCATCTTCAGAACCAGTTTAGAGAAGTTTGTCTTTCAAGTGTTCTTTCCCAGATGCTCTCCAGACACAGCCTTCTTGGAGAGTGAGGCCTGTCACAGCAAGGTAGAGTGCAGACAGGAGGACCCACAACAAAGGCACAAAGAGGTGTGAGTTTTCTGCACCTGGCTGTCATCAGCCTAACTGAGAGTGTGATCAAGGAAAGACAAGACTGGAACCTATCTAAAGGGGCCCATTCACTTTGCACAACCAAGTCTACAGTCCCACCCTTCACCCCTACCTTCCCAAATGATAGTGTTCAGTAAGACACATAAGCAGCTGCTTGGCAAGCCAAAGGCTTAACCCCTTCAGTGCCACGCCCTTTCCCCCTCCTGTGCCGGGCGTTGCATTAGTGGGTGGGGTTCATGACGAGATAGTCTCGTCATGGGCACAGCGCGACCGTGCTCCATGACGAGACTATCTCGTCATGGGCACAGAAGAGGTTAAATACATTTCTAAAGAAGAATTCTCTTTACTCTGCTCACTTCACTGTCTAGGTAACCTCCCTCCAAGTTTGGGAATGTCATCAATACACTTCAGCTATCTGGGAAAACAACCTTACCTCCATCATGTGCAAAAGGCCAGGACTGGGTAATCCAAAATTGATCTGACAGGCCTCTATTACTGTGGTTCACTCACACACCAGGCATTTCTCATGTAGTTTACACACACACACAACCATGCACAACATACACTTAGGATGTCAGCGCTAGGAGTTGGTAAAGCACATAAAAGTTGAACTTGACTTGAGTGGGTCAGGAGGATGAAAAGATCTGGTCACAATCATAGATTCACAAAACACAGGATACTGCTACCACTTTTCTATGGGTCAAACCCATGACAGGGACAGTAGTTCACCGTCTGTCAATAAAGGAACATTTAGCATTCCCCCCAGATCCCAGGGCAGGTTCAGGACCTCACTGATGTCAAGAGACAGGCCTAGGCCTTCACACACATGCGAGATTAGCATGACGCCAGGGGTCAAAATCAAAAGTCAGGATGGACACGCAGTTGGGTATTCAGGGGAGAGAAATATGACTGTACACAATGCAAGGGAAATTCCTGTCCCAACAGTTATGTAAAATACATTTTACTAAATCACGCTATTGCTGTACAATTAAATATTTACCTTCAAATATTGTGCTCTTAGTTACTCAACGATGTAGCTAGATTAGTTACTACTTGTATATCATTTTAGCTAGTCAAATATGCCAGGATTATAATTCACGGTTTGGCCCCAGAGATAGATATTGTAAAGTATTGTCTTTTCAGTTTCAGCAATGGTGGCTTCATGGTCACTAAATGCTGTCAGGGGTTGTATCATGCTACTACTAGGGGGTTTGGCATGCAGGGAATAGTCAGCAACTGTAACAGAACCTTGCATCCTGGCACATATCCTGCACATCACCTATCACCACTATTGGGACCGCCATGGTCCCAGCCATAGAAAAAATCTGATATCAAGGGCTGGTGCCAATCCCAGAGTAGTACTGGTTTGGTACTTATGTGGTGCCAATCCAATGTGCGCTTCTTCACTAACAGCGCACTGGCCCCAGCCCTACCAGAGTGCCCTTGGCCCACGGTAGTGCTATCTGTGGGATTATCATTGAAGAATTAGAGCTGCAATCCGGTTGTGCTTTGATACCACCAAGGCCGGACTCGTCGTATAGGGCATCGGGCTGGAAGGGTGCGGAGCTGGTTTTGTTAGTGAGGACCAGTTTTGTAGAAGAACAGCAGTTTTAAAAGTACTGCAGAGTTCCTTGCATATCCAACAGTTTTCAGGCAATCATAAAAATACCAAGATAACTCTGGTGATTAATGTACCTGCTGAAGACAGATCAGAGTGTTGTCTAATGGCAGTTTTGACTCATTTTTGGTAGCGCTGAGGGTTATTATTATGCGTCCTGGAAAGAGCATGTACTATGCAGATCACAGAAATGTATTGTATGTGCATAGCTCAGTGGATTACTGCTTTTGTCACAGAGATCCTTTTGTTACTGTGCAGTTTATAAGGTACAATCGTAATCTAACTTAGAAAGTTATGTTTTTTCCCAGTCTTTCATTATCCTCATTTTGCTAAAAAAGGTTTGTTTGGGTAGAAATATATTCTTATTAGTAAAGTCAACCCTAACCACAGGCCTCTTAAAAAAACGTCTATCAGTATGGATGACATGGATGCAACACCTTGTAGTCCCCTTTATCGTATGTATCATTTTCTATGCACAGCTCTACATATGTATGATCCATTGTCTCTGTATGTGTTGTAAAATGCCCTAACACCCAACACTGGTACAAGGGGGACTATAAAACAATTTCAATACATGTAAGGAAGTGGCTATGGAGAGATGAGAGGCACTATTGGAAGACGACAGTGAGGGAATTATTAAAGAGCCCCAACAAAGATTGTCATATCCTTGTGCACTGTAAGATCATCATTTACTATGCTTTAAAAACAAATACAATTTGAATATATAATGAAAAATGTGCTGTAGAATGCACTATTTTTCCCCAAAACCTCCTTGTAGTGGTCAGGTTCGCCTGCTGCGCTTCCTCACTCTGCACCATATGGGGGCTGGTCTGGCAAAATTTTACCAGGGTTGCTTTGGGTTCCCATTCTGGCCATGGATACCTTGTATAACAGACTTCAATCCTTGAGCAGCACACTTGAAATCAACCCTGGCAAGCAAATCATTGTGCCCAGGGCACTGACACCATGATGTCCTCAATGATGGGGAGATGAGAACATTCCAGAATCACACTGGGCAGCAACCTAGTCTCTTCTGGGTACAGGGACAGTGTCTGGTGCTTAGTGGAGGTGGGCACAATCTATCGGATTTCAGCTAACCACAGACTGGTCCATAGGTGCAATAGCTGTTTTGATGCCAGTACAATAAGGTGGCAATAGGGTGGCAAAAAGGGTTCAAGAGCCTGCATCTCAGAACCCACTTTTTAATACATTCTGGTGTGAAGTGTGCCCAGAAATATGGGGTCAGCAGCAAAAAGCACCAAATCAGCAACACAAATACTGGATTAAACTGCTTGTTGGAGGAAGAAGTGGTCCATGGTTCTGGACTCAGGCGACCTCATCTAGGTACCTCTTTGAATCCCTACGATATGGTTGCAGTCCTCGGAGACAACAAGCAAGTGCCTACAGGCGACAACTACTTTTAAGAGTCGATGGTGATGTGCACAAGATGTCAATGTTTTGAGAATTTCTATATACCTCAGTAGTATCGCTGTGTGTCCTGGAGCAAGGGGTGTTGAACAACTTCAGACACAGATCCTCTTAGTCAGTTGGGCTTTGAAGATCATTTGAGGGCAGGATTTCTTTTCCTCCAGAAAGGTGTAAAAAAGCATCTTTTCTCCTGGTAGGCAGTGGTCTCTCCTTGTATTTGGTCACAGAGGCACTTCTTTCAGGCACTATGCCCTGGCTGATATCTAGCCTGGAAGAGAGGCATCAGTGAGTGAGACTCTACCACAGAAACAGTTTTTCTCAGCTAAATTAGTGTGCAGATCCAGCCTTGTAAGATAAGAGACCATGTAACCAAGCACTGGTCAAGAGAGTGGCTGCAACTTTACAATTCGGCAGATTAATCATTGCATGATGAGTGCATGCAGGGTTACTAGTACAGTGACCAATAATTTAGGCTGGTCTAGGAGGAATGTTTATTGGCCCCAGAAAGGAGATTCAAATCTTCAAGGATGGACATAGTCGAAGAAAGGGTGGGAAAAGCTGGCAACATTCTGGCATAGGGTTCTTCAGAGACTCCAGAGAAACCCACCTACTGAAACAGCTATCTTTGGAACAGGAGGAAAGGGAATGATAAGTAACTTCGTAACATATGAGCTCCAACGCTGGAAAAGTGAGCAGCAGCTGTCTGGTCCATGGGATACAATTCTGTGATCATGCTCAGAAGCCTTGCGCATTGGACTGCTGCCCTCGTATAATCAGCATATGACATTGCCCATTATCTGCAGCCTTTACAGATGGGCAGTGTCCAACCAATGAGCATAGAGTCTTCCTCACTCAATGATTATTCCTGGAACATTGAGGAGCGTGGCGTATTTCAGCGCTGTCACAATCATCCTGAGTAGCACATACTACCTGCGAAGCATCCATAGGAAGCTGCAAAATTAAGCAGCGCTCTAGCATGCTTCAGCAAAACCATTATCATTATTTTTGGACGCCTTGCCGTAGCATTGAGGTCTATCAGAGTAATGGCCTTGGTAGACAGGCATATTAGCAAACAAATATTATTGGCATCTCCCAGGAAGGAACATTTGAGCAGCTTACTGGTATCATTGGCAGACCCCTCAATCATCAGAGGAGATGGGCCGGTTTCATTGTAAGCTCCTCGAGTTAGTGGCGGCGTCATTACTGCACAATGGAGTATACGTTTTTGATCCCGTGATATACTGGAAAAAGAGCGACAGGAAAATGGGTGGTGCATGGCACACATTATACAATAAAATGACTCTGCCCAGCATTCTTGAAACAACCTCTACAGGGAAGATGGAACCGCATGAGAAGATCACGAATTTCATTTCTCAGTGTATTATTGCCAAAGTTTGACTTTTCAAAATTTTCGAAACGATCAATAGTCCAACCTAAAAGAAGTTTGAAAATCCAGATAGATAGGTTAGGAATGGAATGGATCAGGAAAAGAGAACAGAGGGGTTATGAATGGATCAGGAAAAAAGAACACAGCGGAAAAGGAGACGGAAGAGGAAAAAGAAGGAATGAGTGAATTATCCACTTCTGAAAAAAAAGGTGAGAATGGAAAAGAAATAAAAGCAATTCCTACGCAAAGAAGTAAAAAGTAAAAATGGATGTGAGTGAAAGATAAATGTGGATATTGGCAGTACCCAAATACAGCTATAAGCAAGGGAAAGGTGATTAGTCCACCTTTGCTAAGGGCCTTCTACAGTGGATCAACACATTTCACTTCGTTTTAATAACTTTTAATCTGAGCTAGAAATATTTTTTCCCCTAAAATCTTCAAATTATGCAGCTGGTGATGGATTAGGTGGAAAATGCAGCAAATACATAACTATGCAGAAACGTAGCCACAGAACCGCAAAATTCCAGTGGCCCTGCCATACGCACGATTAAAGAAGCTACATGTAAAGCTTCATTATTCTGGATTTTCTAGAGCAGTCTACATATAGAACAACTATATCTCTGTGATACTATAGTACCGTGGTGCAGCACTGGGTATATTTAATCCCATGACTAAAAATTTACAAATTAATGTCTAAATAAACATAAAGTTCTTCACCCAGCTAGGAGAAGCATTGGATCCTGGTTGCAGAGGCCTGACGTTTGCCATGCAGATGTGCAAAAGTGAGGAAAAGAGTGTGTGAATTTTAATGTGTATGAGAAAAGTCTCCCAGTGCAACCCAATCGTATTACATCTGAAATTATGGTATATTCGAGGAGTGTCCCTTTACGCTGTGTGACTAGCTCAGAGGTGCACTCATGAGAGCAATGCTAGTTAACAAAGCATTTCTCTTTGCAGGCTAATCCAGTAGGAAATGTATAACTTAAATGGCTGCTCATAAACCTCGCGTTCAAAGCACACTGCCTACTAATTTGTTCAAGGAAAGAAAATAAGGCTACTTGCAAGGCAGCATTGTCAAATTTAATTACTCCTGCGGGCAGCAATTTTTGTATCTT
The DNA here is from genome assembly GCF_964204655.1 of Triturus cristatus. NCBI lineage: Eukaryota > Metazoa > Chordata > Amphibia > Caudata > Salamandridae > Triturus > Triturus cristatus. The sequence continues at coordinate 850,907,782 of NC_140581.1, forward strand.
CCCAGTCCCTGTAATTTCCCTCTAGATCTTGATAGTCAAGAATTTACAATTGCCATATGATTAACTCATCAACCTGAAATATCCCCAGTCAATAGTACTGGAAAATATACAGCTATACCTTAAAAAGGAGGACATACTCGGTTTACTAACAACACATAGTTTCATGCCTCAATAAAATGCTTTTCAAATGTTAGCAGTATCTGATCAGTGAGAAATAAAAATTATTTTGATGTGAATAATCAGAACTGAGAATATTTTAATTCTGAGAAAATTAGAAAGCGAATTAAACATTACTAGGCATGTTGAAGGGTAGTGGTCTTCAGACTGTCTCAATCACTCCTGTTCTTACCTTCACACTTTCCTCTGCAGTTTCTTGCTCTGTTAGCCACTTACACCATTTATCTCCACACATCCTTCTGAAATCCATGTGCATATCTCCCACGTCATCCCCTTCCACTTCACCATGGCCTGTTCACTCTGTGTGTCACCCTCTACGCCATGCGTGACACACACTCTCTCACACACACACACACTCCCTACCCTCTCTTCTTATCAGTTTTTCTTCTCCTTAGTTTGGTGCTGTCAGTATCTGGACAGCTTTTCACAGCTTCACAATCCTTCATATAAAATGGTAATTACAATTAGTACATGTGTGCCTATGTGCACTCTGCAGAGAGTCTATGGATTGTATGATCGTTTCGTCCAAACAACTTTGAACCACTGACAGGCACATTGACAGACTTCCACTGCCTTCAGCCTCTACTCCAGATCTCTCAATCGGGACCCATCATGCACAATCATCCATAACCAGAACTCACACAGACACCTAGAAGCGACTCACTTCACAGTTTGCACTATGCAAGAATCTCATGCTGCATGAACAAAAGTACAGAAACACTCAATTTGGAAAAAAGTATATACTCATGCGAAATCCAAAATGAAATAAAATGTGAAATGTAAACAGGGACTGCATCACTGACATGTATTACCTTAAGGGAAGGGTTTATTATCACTGTTTTGTGTACTCTCTAGAAAGACCAATAATTAAATGAACATGTTGTCTGAACAACTTTATGAGCTGCCAACAGGCACTGAAAGAAGCTCTCACTGCCTTGATCCTCAACTTGAGAGCTCTCAGTCGTGCTCTGTCATGTACACACCCATAGCTAAACTTACCCAAATACTTAGAGGAGACTCAGTTTCATTATGCACTATATCAGAATCACAGGTTGCATGGAAATAAACCACAGACACACATCTGGCAAAAGCATACACACTTAAAGAATGCAAGATGAAGTAAAACATGAAATGTAAACAGAACTGCATGTCTCACATGGATTTCCTGGTTTAAGTGTTGAGAAATCGATCTGGTTTACAGTCTCAGTTGCAGTCTGGGTGCTATGTGCCTACTCTGTCAGACCCAGAGTCTCAGACTGGGGGTCAAAGCAGAGCACCTAAGGCTTAAACGTGCTAGATTGAGCTCGCGGAATGGAGGACTGGGCTGGTCTCAGGAGCAGCATGCATCTCCAAAAGTTCCTCTCATGAGCTACATGCTGATCAGTCAATGTGTCTCTCAAGAAACATTGTGATGTTGTTTTCGGCGCGTGCCAGACACATACATTGTAACAACCCCGGCCTGGAAATACCTCTTTTTGGGGCCCAGTTTTCACCGCATGTGGCACTGCAGAAAGATTAAACAAATGAGACACGCTGAAATCAGTGCCGTGAGTAATGTTCAGAGAAGCTAAAAACGCACGAGAATGCATTTTAGTTCAGGAATGTTCGGACATGCACTAAAATGCATTGCAATAACCCCCGGTGTGTGGTACTTTTCAGGGCTGTTCTCATTAGGCCAGTCCTGTAGTGTTGATGTGGATACAATATTTATTCCCTTTCTTTACCTCACAGAAATTGTAGTATCTTGGTCTCTGGAGGATGAACAAGCATTGGAAACCCCTATCGGTTTTGCTTGACCAATGCTCTTTAACTGTGGTTGTTGGCATTGCAACTGTTGGATGATTTTAAATGAAATATATTATAAATTTGCAGTCATTTTGAAAGCCAATAGTGACGTCTGGCCATCTGTAAAAGTCTCGTTTTTATACTTTCAAAATGGCCACCACGAATTGTGATGTGTGAAGGAGGCGAGGTAAAAGTCTGAAAAGTGACACCACGAGAAGGAAAAAAGTGCTGTGGCAAAACATCTGGGGCATCACAAAGGCAATTGTCAATCGCCTGGTGTGCTGCAGAAAAGTTAAGCGCATCTATGACCTCATCTACGGAGGGACCCCACACGTGGTCAAAGTTTTCTTCTGGTGGGAGTGCTAGGAAAGAGAAAGATGGAGGAGGGGAGTTAGAGGCAATGGAGGGCATAGAGAAAACAGTACTTAGAGAGAGAGGGTAGGTGTTAGAAATGAGGTTTTTGGCTGACTAGGTATGCACCCAAGTCAGGCAGAACTCACCACTCTAGTCAGGGTATGCTAGATTCACACTAAAGATAACCTGTGGTCACCCTCTGGTAGATTAGCACAGAGCAGGCAGACTTATCTACAGAGGCAATTTGTAAAGCATTTGTGCAACACACACACACAATGAATACACCACAAAAAGAGACTCCACACAGGGTTTTAAAAATATGTTTCTATATTATGACCAAAACAAGACCAAAAGGTCATAAATCAAATAAGTACTTTGCAAATTATTGCATAAAATGCAAACAGGAAATATTGTGATAATAAAATTGCATTTGCTTCTCTTAGAATCTTTACGGTACTGCATGAACAAGGATCCCTATCAGGGATCGATAAGGACAAACTCACAGAGCATTGATAACCCTGTTATGACGGTCCATACAGTTCTAGGTTCTGGAGGTGGTCACACGCCTCTCTCTGGGTCCTATGCTGAGGTTTCCTCCAAGAAATGCAGAACAAGAAATGCCCCCAAGTACAGGCAAGTTCGGAGTCCTCCGGGGTCACTCGGGCTGCAGCTTCCTAGCAAAAACAGTGCCGCCCACTAAGGAGCTCTGGGTGGCTTCAGGGGGTGTGAGAACAACCCCCCACAACCCACCCAGGCTCCAGAGGCACCAAACAAGGGTTCAGTGCAGTTCACCCGGGACCAGGAAAACTCAATAAGGCTCTGCCACATGCAAGTGCACCAGATAGCAAGTGTGACCTCAGAGGGCTGATATCCGGGAAGCAGTACCTTACGACTGGAGCTGCGGGAAAAAGTGGGCCATACTGGCCTGTCCTCACGTAGTTAATGCAGGCTTGGCGGTCCGCTGGCCAGCATACAGGTCTTCGAGAGGACGATCTCTCTCCCGGCCGGCTCCTCAGTTCAGCGCTCACGGACTGTGCGATGCAAATCTAGAAGGGGGAGGGATGCACCAGTACTTTAGTGATCCTCTGGGGATTGGGCAGGAATCAATATTCAGTGCTGCAGTGTCAGGTTAGTAACCCAGTATGCTTGGTCCTGATGAAAGCACCAGTGCTTCAGCAATCATCAGATAAATGGTGGATTAGCTATGCACTGATCGTGCCACAGCCCTGCTGCCATACGCATCATCTGCAAAGTTTTATGGCTAATCTTTGATGACCCTGAGATTTCACAAGAACAGGGGGCATCCCAACAAGCCCTTGGAGAACACTTGTGGTGGGGCACAATGGAAGGTAGCAGGCCAGCACATCAAGGCTGGTTGCAAAGTAGCAGTCCTTCCTGCAGCCAAGCACTCAGCAGGCACCATGCCAAAACAACAAAGCAGTTAGCAAAACGGTGGTCCCTCCTGGCAGCACAGCAGTCCTTTTTGCAATGTGCAGATTTAGAGCCAGCAGCGTTTGGTTACAAGTCCCACACAGTGTCTAATTAGATAGGGTCAGAACCCCAGTATTTGTACCCAAAAGTACCTTTGATGTGGGCGGACTTCAAAGGAATTCTCTGAAGTGCACAAGGATCCCTTTCAACTCAGCCCTGGCTCTAGAGTACCAGTAGGAGGTAAATCAGCCCTTTGTGTGAGAGCATAACACAACCTATTTAGATGTAAGTGTGAACCCCTCTTCCCCTTCCTGCTCAGGAAGGCGATCAATATGCATATGAATCCAGATGTATCCCTTGTCACACCCTGCCCTTCCTGTGTTGTGGCTGTCTGGAGGAAATGCACAAAGTGTATCTGTCACAGAGCCCAGACGTGTGAAGCTGTCAGGCACAAAGAGTTATTAGCACAGAGAAATGTCCACTTTCTAAAAGTGGCATTTCTAAGATAATAATGTGTTGGACCTGCTCTTTCTGCAGTGTTGTCCCCAAACTTTTTGCCTTCCCCCACCTACTTTTCTGACCTTCTTTTTCTTGCCTAGGACTTTGGGCACATTTCCACTGCTAACCAGTGCTGACGTGCATGTGCTCTCTCCTTTAAACATGGTATGATTAGTGTACACCTGTTTGGCATATTTAATTGGTGGGTTGCAGCACAGCTTGCTCAATCCACAGATGTAGCTTTTCCAACCTGTCTCAGGCCTGTCACTGTAGGGCCTGGTTGCTCAGTTTACTGCCACTATAACTTGGCATTTAAAACTACTTGCCAAGTGTTACAAATGGGGTCTTGAGTTGGCAGAGGTATGCACCCTGTCCAAGTAGGGACCCTCACTCCTTGGTAGCTTGGTACAGAATAGTAAGGCTTATCCCCAGAGACAATGTATGAAGTATGTGTACACACACACACACAGACACATGCACACACACACACACTGTAACACAGAGAAAACACCACAAAGTACTGCACACCAGTTTAGAAAAAAAAACAATATTTATCTGAGTAAAAGAAGACCAAAACAGCACAAATCCAACATGCACAAGTCAAGATATACATTTTTCAAGATTAAATGCAGTTATAGTGCTTAGAAACACAATAGCTCCTGTCTGGGCTATCTCAACGTGCTTGACCAGGACGAATTCACAGGTTTAGCCGACTGTGATGGAGTGTGGGCCAACACAGATTTGTGCAGACCCCAGTACAGTACCTATTGGGAACCAAAGACGATGCAGGAGGTGAGGCATTGCGGAGGCAGATGTGGCATCGGTTCCTTAATACTATGCAGAGCGTTGGTGCATCGGCGCTTGGGGACAGTGTGCTGCACAACTGAGGTGTGGAGTCACTGAAGCAAGTGAGGAGTCAGTTCCTGGAGGTTGTTCAGAGTTGTTGAGCAGCTGTTGCCCGGGGACAATGCGAGGTGAAGGGGAGGTGATGCGGTGGTTGATGCGAGGCTTCGGGTCCGGTGGAAGTGCAGTGTCAATGAAGTGTCAAAAGTCAAGCCACAAGGCGGCAACTTCCCGGTGTCAATATCACACCACAGGGCTACAGGTGCTGCGGTGGAGTCTGAGTTGGGCATCATGGATTTTGGTGACGCAGTGATAGAGACTCACACAGAGGTGGTTCTTTGGAGGGGCTGCAGTAGCGTTGAAGCTTGCTTTGTGAGCAGCAGGCATTGCACTTAACGGGGACCACAGCTTGGGTGCAGGCCGCTGTGCTGGTTCTGAAGTGGTGCTCGAAGGTTTTGGGTGTTTTTCTTCTTTTTAGCACAATAACTCACTTCCAAGGGTCCGGGAAATGGATTTTGTACCACTTGGCAGAGTAGGGCTCTCAGCAGAGGGCCCAGATGCTGCGTGTAAAGTCTTTGATGGCCCTGAGACTTCCAACAGGAGGCAAGCTCAACGCAAGACCTTGGAGAAACTTTGGAAAGCAGGATGCAGAGAGAAAAGTCCAGTCCACTCACACCCAGGACAGAAGCAATAGGCAGCAGGCCAACACAGCAATACAAGTAGCAATGTGACAATTTCCTCCTGACAACACATCATCTCAAGGGTCCAGTACTTTTACCCATTTTGGCCTTTGAAGTAGGGATACTTTGAGCTTTAAAGAAAGGTGTTTGTAGCACACAAGACCCTTCCCTTACTGGTCCTGGCTCCAGACACACTACAGGAGGTTGACAACTCTTTGTGTGGGGGCAGGCACAGCCCTATTCAGGTGCAAGTGTCTGTTCCTCCCACCACTCTAGCTCAGGAAGGCTCATCAGCCTGGTGATGGGCCATCAGGATAGGCATGGCACACGTCAGCTACCTTTGTGTGTTACTGTCTAGAGTGAGATCACAGAGCCCAACTGTCATCCAACCCAAACACATATTCTAGGGACAGGCATAAGCACAGAATGGTTAAGCAAGAATAGGCCAACTTTCTAGAAGTTTTTGTGGAAAGGGGTTGGCCCTTTGGAGTCATCTGGAATGGGCCATTTTAAAATCACAAAACGTGCAATGTTCCATAGCTGAAATTATTCTTTCAAAACTTTTTCATAGGATCAAGTAATTGAATTTTCTTAATCTTTTGGTTATTTTTTCTCACTTTATGCTTTTTAAATGCATTTCAAAAATACCTCCTCATAGTAATCAGACCACATGTATGTATGAGGTACACTTCTGAAGCACTCTATGGCTGCACATTACATTTCCGAAACAAACTTTTAAAATAAGTAATGTGTTTCCAAACTATGGGTCAGAAACATTAAACTTCTTAATATATACATCCAACATGAACATAGATACACATATTCATATTACATTTGCACCAGTCAAATGATTTCATTGGTAGTGAGATCTCTACCTCTTTCATGAGCTCTGTCTTCAGGTCCATCTATAGGTGTTCTCTAGCGCACGTTGTTAGTGTAGACTACCAATTTTGTTTTTGGGATGGCCGACATGCAGTTGTAGCAAAGATTACAAATAACTCCACATGAATGGTCGTTGACTCATTGCGTTTCGAACCTCAAATTTCTTTTGGAGTTCTTATCAAGACCTGAGTGGTTGAGTTTGTAAACATTTTTTTAAAATGAATATTGGATGCCTGTCATTCTATATAAATATGAACTGTGGTGACTGTTTACATGGATTGGAAAATGCTTTTTAAAAGTGGACTTTTCAGACCTGCAATTTAAAAACCAACTTGACTAAAAAAAATGTTTTTTAGGTCTCGCCTACGCAGCGCGCATGTGCTGATAGGAGGGGACCTCTTGGAATCGATCAGCTTTTTTGCCCAAAAACGTGCACGCTTTGCATTGCTTTCAATTGCAATGCGTGCACGTTTGGCGTTTCACTTGTGGGAGCGAGCTTTGGCTACATCTGTTTGTAATTATCACGCTCGCTCCCGCAAGGTAAACGCTGCGTGTCCCTGCTCTCGGCTGCACTCCCCACCCCTCCCACTTGTTTATTATTGTAGGCGGACACTCCCCTTCCTCTTTGTGACGCTCGCCGGAACCGTTGTCTTTAAGCGCTCGTTACATTTAGATGGAGCAAGGAATCTTTGCCTGTTGCTTTCGCTCGCAGCAGGGGCTGAAAGAGCTTCTTCTCCTAAAATCAGACTATCAGAGTCGGGATGACCAGGGAGGCTAGACCGATGTTGTCTTGTTTTTTTATGCAGATTTCTATAGTGCGAACTCTACCTGAAGGTATTGGAGCACTTTACATGAGCTCCCGTTACGTTACACAAGGGCACATTCAGGCACGGGGAGATTATTGTGTGTTCTGTTTGAGGACAGGCTGCACACATCCCGCAGGGGAAATGGCCTTTGACAGCAGGTAAGTTCCAGAGAGTGTTCTGATTCCTTGATTTCGTGATGCATGGACGTGTGTGCGGGTAACTACGGCTGAAACATGTTGACCACTACATTCCATCCCACACATGCGGTTTAAATCCATACTGCAGGTGCACTGTTTTTAATCCTGGCAGCGAGAGCATACAAATAAAGCATGTATCGTGTTCTGTCTAGCTAGTTTTATCATCACTCCCCTCACATTCAATCATTTTTTGCGCTGCACCCTCACTTACACTATGTGTCTCATTTGGTGGATTTAGAATATCCATGTAGAGTAGACATCAAAACATCCCTGTGCTCCTCCTTCTCAGAGAGGTGGTTGTAGCCCTCAGAGGAACTAGATTTTCCTCTGAGAGGAGAATCCCAAATGATGAAGCATGCCACCTTCGGTGGGTGAGGGATTTCGTCCTGAAAGGGATTATCCCACAGTTAGGTCTGTGTGATATTGTCAGTGTCTTCTTCTTCTTTCTTTCAGAATAGACCCAAGGATTTTGTTTGGTTTATAGCTACCTAGGGCCTACCTTAGGCTTGCCTTACATGTAAATAAAGGGACAGTTTGGGCCTGGCAAGTAGGTGAATTGATCAGGTCAACAAGGCAGTTTAAAACTGCACACACAGGCTATGTATTGGCAGGCCTGAAACATGTTCGAAAGGCTACTGAGTGGGTGGCCCAATCAGTGCTGCAGTCCTACTAGTAGTATGTGATTTGCAGGCCCTGATGCACACAATGCACTGTACTAGGGACTTATTAGTAAATCAAATATGTCAGTCATGGAAAACCAAATGCCATTCCATTTTTGCAGACACAGAGCACATGCCCTTTAGCACTGGTCAGCAGTGGTAAAGTGCACACAGTCTTAAAGCAGGCAAAAACAAAGTTCACGACACAATCAAAAACAGGAGATCAGAAGCATAAAGGCAGGGAAAACCACGCCAAAAGATGTCACCAAGCCATACACTACCATTTTATTACAGGTAGGCCCTAGGTAGCCCTATGGGCTGGGTACTATGTAAGCAAAAGGTAGGACATGTGCCTTTATGTGTGGCATGTCCTGGTAGTGATAAACAACCTCACACTGCTATAAGGCCTATTCCTCTCATAGGATAGCATTGAGAATTCCCTTATATATTTTTAAGTTGTAATTCCTGATCTGAAGGGAGTGGCATTGCCATGTGGTATGTTTAGGATGGTAGTGATAAATCCTGCTTACTGGCGTAGTTGGATTTTTCATTGCTATTTAAGAAATGCCACTTTTACAAAGTGGGCATTTCTCTGTACATATGACTCTTTGTGATGTGCAAACTGACTCCAGTCCATGTCTGGGCTTGGGAGACAGCTACACTTGGTGCATACTTTCCAGACAGCCACAACCCAGGAAGGACTGGGTGTGACAGGGGTTACATCTGAATTCATCTGCATATAGATTGTCTTCCTTGGCTGGGAGAGGGAGAGGGCGTTCTCACTTTACATTTGTTAGGTTGTATCCTGCCCTCACACAAAAGGCTGATTCACTCTCTACTGACGTCTGGAGCCAGGGCTGGGTTGAAAGGGATTGTTGTGCACTTGAAAGGGTTCCATTTGAAGTCACCCCTTGGACAAAGATATTTTTGAGTATAAGTACAGGGGCTTTGACCCCATGACCCCATGATTTGAGACACTGAGTGGGACTTGTAACCAGACACTGCTGGCTCTACATTCTGCACATTTCCAGAGGACTGCTGTGCTGCCAGGAGGAACCACCATTAGCACTACCTACTGTGTTGTACTGGCCTGCTACCTGTTGGGCTGGAAGGACTGCCACTCTGCTAGGGATCTTTATGTGCTGGCCTTCCTGCTTTCCTACTTGCTCAGTGTGCCCCAGTGCTCCCCAGGTACTGGTTGGCTGTCCCCTCCCTGTTCTCATGGGATCAAAAAGGATTCCATTGGGCAGCCTAGAATGGGGTGTGGGACTCAGAGTCTGGCTTTCTCAAATCCCCAGAGGACTGAGCGTGGTGATCGCTCCTCTTTTCAAGCAGTGCAACTGAAGCACTGTTTACTGATCCTTGCTGGTTCCAACCTAGCGCATGTGAAGTGCTTCCGCCTGCAACTCTGAAGAACAGGGACTTGTGACACTGGTATTTCCTCCCCACTTTACACCACACAGGCAGTTCGGACGCATACCAATGAGCTGCCTTAGTTTTGCCCGTATTGCTCAGGCAACTTAGAAGATCTCAGATCAGCGTGGCCTCTACCAGCCCCCAGGGACGGGAACGCCACAATATGCGGCTGCTGTAAGAAGAAGAGCCAATCCCAGCATGGCCACGGGGGTCCCAGTGGGGGAAGCTGCCACGGCTCAGTCGCCTGCCTTCCCCAGCCATTGCTGCAAGTGGTTCAGCCTGATTCGGCCCATCAGACCTCCCCCCACACTGGTGGAGCCGTCGAGGCACATGGGTCCTCACGGCAGCAGCCTCCAGGAGCTCAGGTACAGTGAGTGAGAGTAGCAGCAAGAGCCCCTTTCACTGTACACCATCAAGAACAGGGAGGATGTTCAGTCCGGTCCTTCACTTTCTCAGAGTCTGGCCCCTTACTGTGTTGAAGATTACTCCCCGCCTCAGTAGAGAGCACTGGCGGAGTCACACAGCTGCCCTTCTCTACCGTTGCGAATGGTCCAGTTATTTTGGTAGTTGCCTGTGGCAAATCTACACGTGGGGAGGGACCAAGCAAGGTCTCCCCGCTAGATATTAGTGCGTGCCACCACCCTTTTGATACATACCTTGAGGGCACTGGATGAGTGGTAGTATTACAGGGTGAAACCTTGGCGGAGGCCCCCCTGAGTACGGTGTAGTACTGCCGCTAGAAATGCATCAGAAAATCTATAAATTACCTTATTACCAGTCATAGGCATTTGGGTGCTTCGGTACCCTGCTTAGGGATGTCTAATTACCCATACTGTTTAGTAGGGGTACAGGTGTTCGTGGATCCATGTTTCCATACTACTATTGGTGGGCTTATGATGACATTTTGCAACCCATGTGTTTATGGTGATACTTAGGTGTATTTCCTCCAACCTAACTGGCATTATATGTACTGATGTTATGATGTATGTTGTTTTGACTCTTGCATTGTCCAGGATAAGGAATACTATTTCAGTATTTGCATAGTATGCACAGTATTTATGATACTTGTCGTTTTGACTATGTTATGTACAATATACTATATATATCTCTTTTTTGGTGTGTTCATTGTGTTTCTGTGTGAGTGTGTTGCACAAACGCTTTATACATTGCCTCTGATGATTAGCCTGACTGCTCTGTGCCAAGCTACCAGAGGGTGAGCACAAGTAATCTTTGGTGTGTGACTGACTTGCCCTGACTAGAGAGGTGGGTCCTGTCTGGCTTAGATTCTTAGGTGCTTACCCTAGCCAACCAGAAACCCCATTTCTACCAAAATGTGAAATCCAACTTCACTAGTAAGGAGGTTTTATCATTACCATTCTAAACATACCAGACATGAAAATGCTACTCCTTTCTGGTCAGGATTTACCACTTAAAAGCATATATGGGAATTCCCAAAGCTAGCCTATGCGAGGAGTAGGCCTCATGAAATAGGCTGTTTGCCACTACCAGGACATGTCAAACATAAACGTATATGTCCCACCTTTTATTTACACAGCAACCTGCCCATAGGGTCCCCCAGGGCCTAATTAGGGGTGACTATGTATAATAAAAGGTGAGTTTAAGGCTTGGCAAGTAATTTTAAATGACAATTCAAAGTGGCAGTAAACTACACACCCAGGCCTTGCAATGGTAGGCCTGAGACAGATTTAAATGGCTACTTCTGTGAGTGACACAATGAGTGCTGCAAGCTCACTAGTGATTACATCAAACAGGGGCAGCCCTATTCCCCGGAACCAGGGGCCAATAAAAAATATACAGCTACAAAGGTTCAGAGAAGTAATTTATTCAAAGAACAGAAAAAACAATAATAATACTGTGACACAATCACTGAATCCAAATAAAGCAAAATAATTAAAACAGAAAAAGTAACAATAAAGTACCCACAACAATTGTTTGAAAAAGCATTTGCTATTGCAAAATATTCATATAAAACAAAGATACGATTTTCAATATACAATTGGTGCTCACAAAGTTACACAAGACAAACAATTATAAATACAAATCGCAGTGTAAACAAAAGACAATGGCAGAGAGAAAAGAGTACAAAAATAGGTCAGTCGAGTGACAGGAACAGAATGCAGTATATGGTTCCTCTCCATTTTCCGTTGGAAGGCATCAACGGCATTTTGACCTTATTGATTAATTTGGTCATCATCAGGTTATAAGACAAACGTTGTGAGAAACCGTCAAAGTCAATTTGTAAAGACGTAGTCAAAAAGCAGGTCAGGCAAAAAAAACTCAGGGCCAATTATATCTTCCATGGTCCCAAGGAGCTACAATTCCACTACCACGTGAGTGTGAAATCACATTGCATATTTTGCAATGACAAATGATTTTTCAAATGATTGTTGTGGGTAACTTATTAATATTTTTTTCTGTCTGAATTCTCTTGTTCTATTTGTATTGATTAATCATGTCATCGTTTTATTATTGTTTTTCTGTTCTTTTTCATAAATTACTTCTCTGAACCATTGTGGCTGTTATATTCAGGCCCACTAGTAGCATTTGCAGGGTATATGGTATACCACTTTACAAGGGACTTACAAGTAAATCAAATATGCCAAACAATAATACCATGTTTGGGGAGAGTCCACGTGCACTGTAGCACTGGTTAGCAGTGGCAAAATGCCCAGAGTCCTAAAGCAGACAAAAAGAAGATCAGAAAAATAGGAGAATGAAGAATAAACATTTGGGGTAACCCTGCAAGGAGTGCCATTTCCAACAGTAGGAAAATAGAGAGCAAGGGAAAGTGTGAGTTTGCTCTATATGCAGAAAGAGCTGGAGGACATTGAAGGGCGTTGATTCTAATGGAGTGCTAAATGAGAAATGACACCCTCCAGCACCAAAAATAGTTCTATTATGTCAGCAATGGAAGAAAACAACTCAACCAATAAAAAGCGAGGGTAAAGAAGAAATGCTCCAGCGGCAGCACAAACACAAGAATAAGGATGAAAGTGATCCAATGAAGAGCAGGTAACTGAGATAGGCATGTAAGTCATCCAATCACGAGGAAGGGACTGACACAAGCCCACTCTGTGTTGTACTGTCTGCAATATTGTCTGTTGCAGGCTGTCTGTAACGAGACCAGTGGCCATCTGACAGTCCTCTTTTCATCCTGTTACTGAAGGTCACACAGACTTTCGACATTAGTGCGCTCAGTTTTTAAAAGCTCTTTATTAACATGATGTTCATAGTCTTCGAGCACTCCCCTTAAATATTTGTGAGCAGGCATGAGATGCACAACAGTCCTTGTGAGTTCGCATTGTCATTGCAATCACAATGAGCAGGGGAGAGAGGCCCTAAGGCAAAAGAGGGGATGCGGCTGAACATTTCAAAGCACTCCTGGATACTACAGGCAAGTTAAGAAACAGGAGAAATCCTAAATGTCATAGCATTTTGTTTTTCTGCCTGAAGGAGAACGTTTTACAGAGCACATAGGGTTCTTAGTAACCCCTTCCTCCCCTCCATTCCCAACCTGACGCATTCTACTTGAGCTGAAGTCAACTGACTATTTGCAATTTAGCTATCAATGATACAAAGTCCCCAGCTGCGCCATCTCTGGTATCACTATTGTTTTACAGTGCATGGCAGAGTGTATGACCTGAAAGGGAGAGAGACTGAGACCATTGAACATGCATGGGGAATTGGACAAACAAAAAGATGGCTAGGTGCAAACTGCAATCTCGGTCACACTGGGAACTGCAGCACATGATAACCAAATGTAAACAGCATCGTTTAATGGCATTAGCGAAAGGCAAACCACCACGCAGAGTACACCAATACGAATGTGAAGACAAGGAAACGTAAGTAAGGAACCAGGGCCAGGTAAGTGACATCATTTTTCCATGCACAATGCAAATTTGTACCGTAAATGGAGCTGAGTCACCAATGAAAAGGGGCATTTGCATCAGATCCAAAATGCAGTTGCTGCACCAAGTTATGCGGAGTGCGTTGATCTTGACAGGTTTTCACGAGGTATCCCCAAAGACATTTTTAGGTCTGGCTAGAGACAGTATAATCTGCTTCCCAGAGCTTCATACATCATTACACAGAAAGGCAATAGGTAGCCCCCCCTTCAACCACTTTTGTAAATGTCATTCACGTGTGGCTCAGACCATATTACTGCCACTGAACATTTTTTCTCCCTGTTCAATTTCCGGTGTCTCGTCCCACCCCCTTGCGGTTTTGACTGTGGTATGCCTACCCATTCCGTTCCATCAGCGACCCTTTCAATTATTATGAAGCATTTCTCCACCTCGGAGGTCCTCCGAGTGTGAGGAAAGAAGAACATGTTAGGTGAAAGGTACCAGGGAATCTCTCAGAATTTTTTATTTTTTATTTATTTACTTGAGTTTTATATAGTGCTGGCTAGACCCGGAGGAATCAGAGCGTTAACATGAGTAGAGTTGCATAGGTTACACGTTACGCATTGCAATTACAGGATACATCCGAAGGTATATCAATTACAAGTTACATCCGTTCATTCATGGCGTGTAGAAGGGTAAGGGGGTAATGTAAAAGGGCGAAGGTAAGAGAAATTAAGCGGAGAATAGGTACAAGGATAAACAAAGCAGGCAGGGGGAGAGAGATTCGGGGGAGAGAGGAAAAGAAAAGGGGAGGCAAGCCAAAAATGAAAAGAGGGAAGAGGAGGGGGAGGGGGGGTTGGAGACACAGCGAGGAGACGAGGAAGTAACTGTGTCGGATGTCCGGCTGGGTGGGAGACGGCTCCCTGCGGTAAAGAGGTCATTCCCAGTCTTCCATTTTGTGTGATTCCCTTGCTCGCAGTGGCCTCTCTCAGCGGGGTTGCTGAGACTCCAGGGCACAGATGCTGGATCCCTCCCCAACAAGGGGAGAGGAGTGCTTTAGTCACGGGCACACTTAGAAGAATGAAGGAGGGAAGAGGAGGGGGAGGGGGTAGAAAACCCAGCATGAACACAGTGTCCGACTTCCAGTGGGTAGGAGACAGTTCCCAGAGGTAAGGTGAACAATCCCAGTCCTCTACTATGTGAGACTCTCTTTTCACTGTGGACTCTCTCAGAAGGGTCTCTGAGACTCCAGGGCAAAAGTGCTGGATCCATCCCCAACAAGGGGAGTAGGAGTGCTTTGGACAAGGGCATACTTAAGGGGGCCATTTTAGGGAGTCAGGCTGGTAGGGTTACATAGGTTACAAGTTACCCATTGTTCCAGAAGGTACTTCAATTACGAGTTGCATCCGTTGGTTCATGGCGTGTAGAGAGTAAGGGGACAATGTAAAAAGGGCGATGGGGAGGGAGATTGAGCGGAACATAGGCACAAGGATAAACAAAGGAGGTAGGGGGACAGGGATTCAGGGGAGAGAGGAAAGGAATAGGGGAGGTAAGCAAAGAATGAAGGAGGGAAGAGGTGGGGAGGGGATAGGAGACATGGCGAGGAGACGAGGAAGTTCAGGCTAGGCCCAGAAGTATCAGAACGCTTTACATGAGGATTAAGACGTGTTACAGTGTTACATCAGTTACAGTTACATTACAGTTAAATCCGTTGCTGGTGCATTCAATAAACATAGAAAAACAAGAACGATGGAAGGAGGGAAGGGAACATAACATGTAGATGAGGAAGAAAACAAAGTCTGATATCCAGCTGGGTAGGTGCCAACCAAGGGGGGTGACCCAGAGTCAAGCTCCTCTATAGCTACATATGATAGCTCCACCAGGAATCAACCAAACGTTACTCTAGCTCCGCGATAGGTCCGAACAATTATGGATTCCGCCCAGGGGGCAACGTCATAATTCTATTGAAGCAGCGTCGGTCGCCTCGTCCTCCAGCTTGCCCCCAGTGAATGTGAAAAACAATAGTGAGTGTTTGGGCATTTGTGCAGTCACTTAGTGGTAAAGCTTCATGTTTTCACTAAGTGTCAACACGTATCCTGAATGTTAATGGTGTTTGTTAGACGGACCGGGAGGGTCGGCCGAGGACAAGGGGAGAGGTCTCCGGGGAGAGCCGTCTCCAGCGATCGTACAGATAAATAACTTCCCCCCCACAGACAGACACCACACAAGGAGAAGATTTAGTGTTCTTTATAGGCAATTTCTTACGGTACGATGAAATGGTACAAGGAGGTCTGGACTCAGGGGTCCCCTCGATTCAAGTCTCTCAAGATGGGGAAAGGGGGTAGCGGGACAGTCTGGTTACCAGTCTGGTAGTTGAGATGGTATGGTGGATAGCTCACAATCCTCGAGCTCGGTGTTCTAGCTGGGACGGGCCGCGGCAGCGCCAGCAGGTCCCGGTGAAGATGGTTGATACACGGTCCGCGGCAGCGCCAGCAGGTCCCGGAGAGATGGTCGATACACGGTCCGCGGCAGCGCCAGCAGGTCCCGGAGAGATGGTCGTTACACGGTCCGCGGCAGCGCCAGCAGGTCCCGGTGAAGATGGTCGTTACAACGGGCCGCGGCAGCGCCAGCAGGTCCCGACGAGGATGGATGTTGCAGAAGGCCGCGGCAGCGCCAGCAGGCAGGACGATAGTTCACAAGATAGGGCTACGGCAGCGCCAGTAGTCCGTCAAGGCTGAGTTCTCTCGGTGTCTCTCGACTCCAGGATACAACTGCCGTCCTGCTCCGGAGCTGCCCTAGTTATAGGTCTGGCGCCCTTTGATGTCCGGACCCTCGCACTTGGAGGTCGGAGGGTCCGGGATGAAGGTGTCCAGACACCCAGCAGGGGGTGGAGCCAGCGCCTGGGGGAGCTGGAGGCGATCGGCACCTGGCGGGGGAGAGCCCTTGACGCTTCGTTCTCCCATTGACCTGCCAAGTGGTCCGCTCACCTCCTGGGTGGATGGTGGTGCCGGGATGTCGGGGCCGGCCAGGCCCAGGGTTAGGGTCGGGTGGAGGCCACGCGGCCTCGTGGCGCAGGGCCCAAGATGGCGGCTTGATCCGGCCGGGGGAGCCGGTGGTGGCTCGGTCCCGTGATACATGGAGGTCCGGGGGCAGGAGTTCCGTCGGGAGACGGGGTGCGGGTGATTCTTGTGGGTCACGCTTAGCGGGCCGGGGCTTGGGCCCTGTCATGCGGGGAGGGAGCAAGCCCTTCGTGTGGCCTGTCCAACATGCGACCCCCCCAGCTGAAGGCGGGGAGAGTCACCCATCTCCCTGGGGACTCTCCTCGTCGAGGCGGAAAAAGCGTGACAGGCCATCTGCGTTGCCGTGGTCTTGGCCCGGTCGATGTTCCACGGTGAAGTCCATTCCCTGCAGGGAGATGGACCAGCGCAATAGTTTTGGGTTCTCCCCCCGCATCTGCATCAGCCACTGCAGGGGTCGATGGTCGGTTTGTACCCGGAAGTGGGTACCGAAGAGATAGGGCCGGAGCTTTTTGAGGGCCCACACCACTGCGAAGGCCTCCCTCTCGATTGTGCTCCAGCGCTGTTCTCGGGCCAGGAGACGTCTGTTGATGAAGGCCACCGGCTGGTCATGACCCTCGGGGTTCAGTTGGGAAAGAACCGCTCCGATGCCGTGGTCGGAGGCGTCTGTCTGTACAACGAATTCCCGACTGTAATCGGGGGCCTGGAGCACAGGGGCGGTACACAGGGCGGCCTTCAGCTTTTCGAAGGCTGCTTGACAGTCGGGGGTCCAGTTAATCCGCTTCGGCTGGTTTTTGGACGTGAGACCCGTGAGGGGCCCCACAATGCTGCCGTAGTCCCTCACGAACCGCCGGTAGTAGCCGGTGAGCCCCAAGAAGGCTCGGACCTCGGTCTGGGTGACGGGGGGCTGCCAGGACTGGATGGCAGCAATTTTAAGTTGCAGCGGGGCCACCAGCCCGCTTCCCACCTGGTGCCCGAGGTAGGTCACGGACCCTTGACCAATTTGGCATTTGCCGGCCTTAATCGTGAGGCCGGCCCGCTGGAAGGCCTGCAGGACCTCTTGGAGGTGGAGGAGGTGGTCGGACCAGTGGCGGCTGTACACAGCGATATCGTCCAGGTAGGCGGCGCTGAACTCTTCGAGCCCCGCCAAGATCTGGTTCACTAGACGTTGAAAAGTAGCGGGGGCATTCTTCATGCCGAAGGGCATGACCTTGAAGTGGTAGTGGCCATCGGGGGTAGAGAAGGCGGACCGTTCCTGAGCCCGGGGTGTGAGACCGATCTGCTAGTAGCCCGCTGTTAGGTCGAAGATGCTGAGGTAGCGGGCGGCCCCCAGCCGGTCGATCAATTCATCCGCCCGGGGGATAGGATGAGCGTCGGTCCGGGTGACAGCGTTCAAGCCCCGGTAGTCGACGCAGAATCTCAGTTCAGGTGTGGTGCCGGGGGCAGCGGCTTTGGGGACCAGTACAACCGGGCTGGCCCAGGGGCTGTCCGAGGGCTCGATGACCCCGATCGTGAGCATTTTGGCCACTTCCTCTTGGATGCAGGCCCGTACCCGATCTGGCACGCGGTAGGCCCGGTGTCGGATAGGGGGACTGTCCCCGGTGTGTCCACGTCGTGCAAGCACCAAGGGGTGATCCCGGGGGTGAGGGAGAACAGTGTAGCGAACCGCAGTAGGAGGTCCCGGCAGCCCTGGCGTTGCTCTGGGGTGAGGGCATCGGAGAGCCGGACCCCGTCCACGGAACCGTCGTTCTCCTGAGTCTTCAGGAGATCCGGGAGGGGTTCGGAGTCCTCCTCCGCCCCACTGTCCGTAGCCATCAGGAGGCTGAGTTCTGAGCGCACAAAGTGTGGTTTGAGTCTGTTGGTGTGGAGGACCCGAAGGGGGTTCCGGGGGGTCCCCATGTCGATGAGGTAAGTGACGGGGCTTTTGCGCTCGACCACTTTGAAGGGCCCCGTCCACTTATCTTGCAAGGCACATGGTTCGGTGGGGGACATCACCCACACTTGTTGACCAGGTTCGAACTCGACGGAGGAGGCATTGTGATCGTACCATTTTTTCATATCCTCCTGACTGGCCTCGAGGTTCGCCTTGGCCATCTCCCTAAAGCGCCGGGTCTGATTGCGTAGGGCCAGGAGGTACTTGAAGACGTCTGGAGGGGTCTTTAGGGGGGCCATCTCCCAACCTTCTTTGACTAGGCTGAGGGGCCCTCGCACAGGGTGCCCGTACAGGAGTTCGAAAGGGCTAAAGCCGAGGGATTTCTGGGGAACTTCTCGATAGGCGAAGAGGAGGCACGGGAGTAGTACATCCCACTGGCGACGGAGGGGCTCTTCCAATCCCCCAATCATCCCCTTGAGGGTGCGGTTGAATCGCTCCACTAGTCCGTTCCCTTGGGGGTGATAGGGGGTCGTGAATCGGTAGGTGACCCCGCACTGTTGCCAGAGGGACTTCATATATTTTGAGATAAAGTTCGTGCCTCGGTCGCTGACGACTTCTCGGGGGAAGCCCACCCGGGAGAAGATCCCCATTAGGGCCCGGCCAACCACTGGAGCTGTTACAGTTCGTAGGGGCACCGCCTCGGGGTAGCGGGTGGCGTGGTCCACCAGTACCAGGATGGACCTATGTCCTTGTGCCGTGCGGGGGTCCAGGGGCCCCACAATGTCTATTCCTACCCTCTCGAACGGGGT
Source organism: Triturus cristatus (assembly GCF_964204655.1). Lineage (NCBI taxonomy): Eukaryota > Metazoa > Chordata > Amphibia > Caudata > Salamandridae > Triturus > Triturus cristatus. The sequence continues at coordinate 850,927,075 of NC_140581.1, forward strand.
GGTGACCACTGGGAAGGGTTGCAGAGGGGCTTTCAGCTTACGGCCGCTCTTTCCACTGGCCTGGCACGTGGGGCAGGACCGGCAGTGGTTAAGGACGTCGTTCCGCATCTTCGGCCAGAAAAAGTGAGTTACTAGGCGACTGTAGGTTTTGTCCTGGCCCAGGTGTCCAGCCAGGGGGACATCGTGGGCCAGAGTTAGTAGGAAGTCTCTGAAGCGGAGAGGTACCACCAGCACTCGACCGGCCCCTAGCTCTGCGATTCTTTGTTCGCTGTATAGCAGGTCGTTATCCCAATAGACCCAATGAGTTCCGGTGGAGTCCCCTGCGCTCTGGGCGCTGGCTTGCTGGCGGAGTCCCTCGAGGGAGGGGCAGGTCTTTTGCTCCTGGCGGAACTGTTCTTGGGTGGGCCCCCCTTCTTGACGCCACTGAGCCAGGCCGGGAAGGTCCTGGGGTTGCGCGACCCCTTCGGCCGTTGGTTCTGGGGGGTTGGCCTCGTCGTTGTCCTCTACTGGGGTGACCGGGGGCGGAGGTGCTGGCCATTCTGGTTCTTCTGATCGAGGGACGGCACGGGCGGCCATGGACCGGGTGGTTACGCAGGCCCAGTCCGGGAGGCCCAGCATCCCCAGGTGCTCTCTTCTTTCGACGGTGGCCCACGGGGAACTCTCAAGGTCATTCCCCAGGAGGCAGTCCACGGGGGCATCATCCCGGACCGTCACCTTCAACAGGCCGGAGACCCCTCCCCATTCGAAGGGGACGCAGGCCATTTGACACAGACTTTCGGAATTGTCGGCTGAGCGGACGGGGCAGAGAATGTTCGTCAGGATCTGCTCGGGCTTCACCAGGTGACAGCGGACGGCCGTCACACTGGCGCCTGTGTCACGTAAGGCCTCGGCCCGACGTCCATTAATGGTCACCCACTGGCCATATTTCCGGGTGTTGGCGGGTAGGGGAGCCCGCGGGACCATGTCTTTTCCCCCTAGGCATGCTAGAACCATGGCGGCCGGTTCCCACTCTTGCTGGGCCGGCTCATATTCTTCCTGTTCCTCTGATAGTCGTTCTTCCCCCAGGGCGGCGGCAGCTACCTGGCGGGGCTTTGGTGTTTGGTTCTGCGGGCAGCTCGGGTCATTGGCGTAGTGGCCGACTCGCTGGCATCGGTGGCACGTGACGTTGGCTCGGAACCCCGGGCGCATCGGGGGGTTGCCCCGGCCGGCCGGGGGCGGGGTGCTGGCCACGGGTGTTGCCGGGATGGTGTCTCTCCCTCGCCCCTGGCCTCCTCCTCCTCCCCGGGGACGGTGCTGGCCTTGGTTGTTTCGGTTTTGCTCGTGTGGTCCTCTCCGGCCCACTCGGGTGCTTTCCCATCGGTCAGCTTCGGCGGCGAGTTGCCGGGGGTCAGTCAATTTACTGTCGAGGAGGTGCTGCCTGAGCTCGACGAAACAGTTGTTCGACAGGTGCTCCCATACCATAAGGTTAAAGAGTTGTTCGTAGGTCGTTACATGGCTCCCCTTGATCCAACCCTCGAAGGCTCGGCTGAAATAGTTGACGTACTCCACCCAAGTTGTACCCGGGATCCGGGTGCAGTCTCTGAACCTCTGGCGGTACATCTCGGGCGTGAGGCCGTAGCGGGTGAGGAGGGCAGCCGTCATGTGGTCGTAGGACGACATCTGGTGATCTGGGAGCTGCAATAGGGCATCGCGGCCTTCGTTGACGAACCTCCCCCATAGTCCGGCTCCCCAATCACTCCGGTCGATCCGGTGGGAGGTCATGGCGATCTCGTAGGCTTTGAACCACTGTTGTATGTCGTCCTCTCGGACATACTCTCGGACAACATCCTTGGGGATGTGGACTTTTTTCTCGGTTGCTCCCAGGGTGTGTGGTCGCTCAGGCACCCCCGGTTCTTTATTCTGTTTCCGAAGTTCTATTTCCGCCAGTTCGCGCTCGTGTTCGAGTGTTATTCTTTTTTCCTCGAGCTCTCTCTGTCTCTGTTTTTCTTCTCGTTCTTCTCGGAGCCGCAGATGTTCGAGATTTAGTTTCTGCTCGGCTAACTTTAGTTCACCGTCCATCTTGAGTCGTGCCATTTCCAACTCATGTAATCTGGTTCTTTCTCTTTCTTGGATCTCCTCCTGCGAGAGGCCCGTTCCCCGCTCCTCGGGAGCCGTGGCGTTCCCCTCTGGTGCGACACTGTTTTGGTCGGGGGATCCGGCGACCCCAGTTTCTGCCCACGTCTCAAGGGCGCGCTTCAAATCGTCTTTGGTACTCAGGCCGGTGGTAGCAATGCCTATTTCCATGCAGAATTGTTTAAGTTTGCGGTGGCTATATTCTTCCAACTTATCCATTTGGAACTTTTCAGTGGAACCGCTATCTTTGGCTGACATCGTGGTTTTGTCGTGGGGTGAGCTACTCTCTGTACGATTACGCGTTGATTCGGATCGCGCCGCTGGCCACCAATGTTAGACGGACCGGGAGGGTCGGCCGAGGACAAGGGGAGAGGTCTCCGGGGAGAGCCGTCTCCAGCGATCGTACAGATAAATAACTTCCCCCCCACAGACAGACACCACACAAGGAGAAGATTTAGTGTTCTTTATAGGCAATTTCTTACGATACGATGAAATGGTACAAGGAGGTCTGGACTCAGGGGTCCCCTCGATTCAAGTCTCTCAAGATGGGGAAAGGGGGTAGCGGGACAGTCTGGTTACCAGTCTGGTAGTTGAGATGGTATGGTGGATAGCTCACAATCCTCGAGCTCGGTGTTCTAGCTGGGACGGGCCGCGGCAGCGCCAGCAGGTCCCGGTGAAGATGGTTGATACACGGTCCGCGGCAGCGCCAGCAGGTCCCGGAGAGATGGTCGATACACGGTCCGCGGCAGCGCCAGCAGGTCCCGGAGAGATGGTCGTTACACGGTCCGCGGCAGCGCCAGCAGGTCCCGGTGAAGATGGTCGTTACAACGGGCCGCGGCAGCGCCAGCAGGTCCCGACGAGGATGGATGTTGCAGAAGGCCGCGGCAGCGCCAGCAGGCAGGACGATAGTTCACAAGATAGGGCTACGGCAGCGCCAGTAGTCCGTCAAGGCTGAGTTCTCTCGGTGTCTCTCGACTCCAGGATACAACTGCCGTCCTGCTCCGGAGCTGCCCTAGTTATAGGTCTGGCGCCCTTTGATGTCCGGACCCTCGCACTTGGAGGTCGGAGGGTCCGGGATGAAGGTGTCCAGACACCCAGCAGGGGGTGGAGCCAGCGCCTGGGGGAGCTGGAGGCGATCGGCACCTGGCGGGGGAGAGCCCTTGACGCTTCGTTCTCCCATTGACCTGCCAAGTGGTCCGCTCACCTCCTGGGTGGATGGTGGTGCCGGGATGTCGGGGCCGGCCAGGCCCAGGGTTAGGGTCGGGTGGAGGCCACGCGGCCTCGTGGCGCAGGGCCCAAGATGGCGGCTTGATCCGGCCGGGGGAGCCGGTGGTGGCTCGGTCCCGTGATACATGGAGGTCCGGGGGCAGGAGTTCCGTCGGGAGACGGGGTGCGGGTGATTCTTGTGGGTCACGCTTGGCGGGCCGGGGCTTGGGCCCTGTCATGCGGGGAGGGAGCAAGCCCTTCGTGTGGCCTGTCCAACAGTGTTAATTGGGGATCGGTATAAATCAGATGAAATGATGGGAAAATGTAGTTTTATGAACCAAGTCCATGTTCAGGCTAAGGCAACATTATCCTGTGTCTCGTGCGCAGCTGCCATTTTAAAGACAAGCCGAGCGTAGGGAGGATTTACATGAGACACTATCTCAAATTGAACATATGTCCAGACAGAATTTATTGGGAGCAGCCAGCGTGCGTATTTTCGAGGAGGCAAGCAGATTGGCAAGAAGACTCCCCGGACCGGTCGATGGACTGCGGGCAGGTCTGAGGCGAGGCGAAAGGGTGGGGGCTGCACTCGGCATCAGGACACAAGCTGCAGAGGCCCCCCTGCTGGCACCAGGCGAACGTTAATCCTCGGATGGCAGAGGGGAAGGACTCACCGACCCCACTCCAAACGCCGGGCTCCAGGTCGGTCGCAAGTGAGGGTGATCCTCAGGCAGCAGGCCGGGACATCGGGAGAGTCGCAGAATGTGGTATCCGGGGTCCTCCACTGGCACCCAGGCCTCAATCCTATCTGAGGTGGGCAGGCATGGAGGGCAGGAGGTGCTGCATTGAAGAGGCTGCAAGATGGCGCCGCACCCCAAGTGGCGTCGACAACCAGGGCCCACCCTGCTGTCCCCAGTATACCGGGAGAGTCGCAGAAAGGCCGGGACAGAGAGGAGAGTTGCAGAATGTGGCATCAGGGGTCCTCCACTGGCACCCAGGCCTCAATCCTCTCTGAGGCGGGCAGGCACGGAGGGATGGAGGCGCTGCCGTGAAGAGGATGCAAGATGGCGCCGGACCCCAAGTGGCATCGATAACCAGGGCCCACCCTGCGGGCCCCGGGCGAGACAACAGTCCTCCGGGGGCAGAGGGGAGAGTACCCGCCGACCAAGTGCTGACCTCCAGAACTTCAGGCAGGTCTCCAGGTACGCGGATCGTTGGCAGCCATATGGGGCTCGTCGCTGTCCACCAGGCAAAAAAGTCCACCGCACAGAGGCACCCTCAACCAGGGTCACCCCATGGTACTAGGGGCCTCGCTCCTCTGGAAGCAGGCGGGCAACAGGATCGGAGGGCCGCAGTTGGGTGGCAGCACCAAGGGTTCACTGCAGTGGATGTCCACCTTCCTGCAGCAGACTGTCCGCGTGGTGCCGGACTCCAGCCGGCGAGGGTGCAGACCGGGGCAGCAGCGACGGACGATCCAGCGGGTAGGTCGAGTGTCAGAATCAGCTTCCGAGGTATGCTTCGGAAGGGGTGAGTCGACGGGTCCCAGGGTAGGAGGGCCCATGGTGCGTTTTCCCCAAACTGGCAATCCCCAAACTGGGAGCTCTTCGAGACTGGGAGCTCTTCGAGAGACTCTTACTCAGCGGCCATCTTCGTAATCAGTGGAGCGTTGGAGCCGGTTCGACGCTGCTGCGTGCCCCGATCCTCCAAGGCGAAGAGTGAGTGTCTGCAACTGAGAACCCAGACAGCAACTGAGCCGTGTCACCTAGAGTGAAGAGTATCTATAATGAAGTTGTGGTGGTTGCGCCTAACCCATAAAGCTCCTTGCCCAAACATTGGCTTTTTTTTGTCCAATGTACTGGTGATGTGACTGAGGGAGGCTTGCTCCTTTGTGTGATTCTGAGGCTGGAGTTTCCACCCTCGGCTTCTCTCATACCTCATAGCTGCCTTCAGCTTCAACAGAGTGTTTCTGCTGTGAGAAGGGAGTTTTTGTACTGAAAATGATCACCATGCCTCTGATGGTGTCCAACCTGGTGGCTGGCTCAGCCTCACAGGACCCCGATTCACTGGACAAGCTATGGGGTTGGTTTATACTTGTTTGTCTGGTCACTAAGCTGTTGGTCTTCACCCGGGGTTTACTAAGGCCTTCATCATCACGCCAGGTCCAGCAACAGTATTTTTGTCCATCCCTGGAGCACAATGACAATGCACACATCTCCTATGGGTGCTGGTGATTCTTTCCTGGACCTTGTCAGGTGAGGCACAGGGTGAAGGAAATTATTGTGAAGGCAAATAGTTTTACATAGAGTGCACAGGGAGGTTAGTAACACTGATGCTCCTGTGCTACTCTCAAGGTATAAATGTTGTATCCAGGGTGAAGGGGGTTCATGTCCTAATTTAATGGACCGTTTTCTGCATATTCATGTATGTATGTATTATGCTTTGCAGAAAGGCCTCTGCATACCATAAGGTTTGTAGAAGGCTGGAACTGTATAATCATATAATATATACAGTTAGTGCACAAATGGACCTGCAAGCATATTTTGGAGGAGAAGTGTATTGCAAGAACATCAGATGGACACCGGGGGGGGAGGGGGGGGGTATAGAAGCATCCAAGTTTGGAGGATGGGTAAAGTGGAAGACATTTCCATGGTCCACACTGTAAAGGGGCTACATCATTGACATGTTGAAAGGGGAGAAACAGTGCAATGTAATACTATAGACTGGTATGGATTTGTAATATATCTTTGGTCTGGGGTTGCTTGTGCTCTAGTCTGGAGGGGCCTGACCTGGCAGTTCGGGGTAGGCTGTCTCTTTTGGAGCACAGCCATGTCTGATTTGCATATGGCAACTCTCTGTCTGGAGTACAATAATGGGACAAAAAACGACGGGCTGGAATATGTCCCAAGTATTTAACAGTGGATGAGATTAATTTGACCACTTCACTCTCCACTTATTTCTTTAGGTCTGGTGTTAGCCAAGACCTTTTGATTTTACAAAAATGATATGTATAATTTTCTTACTCAGAGGGGCTTTCAGCCAGCCTCTTCATTCATTGGTCTGTTGTTGTGTCATTCACATTTTATTAGGCCAACTGCAGCATACAGCAAGGGGCAGTGGGCCAGCCTACTTCAGCCACTGACTAACTTCACTTTGAGTGACTGCATTTTGCTCTTTCATGGGGAGCACATCCACACAAAAGGTAGCTCCTTTCAGGGCCAGTGTTTTTTTTTGTACTTAATTATTACATTAGATTTGCCTTTGTGTTAAGAGCCTGATTAGATGGCAGGATATTTTCTACCACCTCTTCACAGCACAGGATTCATTCCGACTTTATCAATTTGTGCCTCCTGCTAATGATGTAAATTCCTTTTGGAGATTGCTTTTTATCTGATAGCTGCTAATTCACGGTATACCAGTTTGTGTCCATCTGAAATTATTCTTTATAAAGTAATGCTCTATTACTTACCGGTAATCTTCATTACTCCGGGTCCCGTTGCCCTCGTCCCATTCATTAATAAAGTCGAGATAATCATCTGCCCGACAGAAAAAAAGAAAAGAGGAATGCTGGGACCCTAACCCTTGCTCCTTCCACTGGGAGTACATAAGCAGCAATTACACAGCATTCCCCCTGAACATCCAAGCCACCACAGGAAGGCCGGATGTCCGGGAGGGAAGGTGGGGAGTATGAATGTGACGAGGACAACAGGACCCGGAGTAATGAAGATTACCGGTAAGTAATAGAGCATTACCACCAGGCCCCTTATGTCCTCGTCCCATTCATTAACAAAGTAGAGAATACCAAAGCCGAAACCCGGCCTTCCAAACCCTGAAGCACACCCAGGAAACCACACCAAAGGCAGCAACCCAAGAGAAGCAAAAAGAGAAAACCTCAGGAAACAACCGGCAGAGCACCCAGACAGGAAAGCACCCCACAAAAGCAGGGCCACACCCACCAAACAAACAAGAGATGACCAAGCCGAAGAAAAGGACAACCCACAGAGGGCAGCCAGCACAAACCAGGAGCCCCCCCTGCGAACAAAGAAGGGGGCGAACACACCAACAAAAACCCCAACAGAGGCTGCCCACAACAACAATAAACGAGAGGAGGCCACACAAAGAAGACCCCCAGCGTCCCAACCGGGCAGCAAGCCAGAACAGGCCAGCAGGGAAACAACCAAGGACGAGAAACCAGAACCAAGGAAAACCGAAGGCGACAGCAAGGATGCAGCCAACCAGAGAAGCAGGAAACAGAGGACCCAGGCCAACCAAAGGGAAACCCCAACCCGCCAAATGGAGGAGAGCACGCCAAAAGGCGACCAGGTCAAAAAGGAAGCCAAAAAGGAGGTGCCCCAAAGGCAAAGCCCCAGAAGAGAAACAGGTGCCAAACAAACCAACACCCCGGACCACAGCAGACCAGAGACGAAGAACCAACAGGTCACGACCAAGGAGCGGACCACAGAAAAAGGCCGACAAGCCCAGCTCCACCAGGCAGGCACACAGGACCCGCAGCAGCACAGACAGAGAGCAAGCCCCAACACCAAAGAAGGGAAGCCCCGACAGACAAAGGGACACCCAAATAGCCCCAAAAAGGTAAGAAAAGAAGACCCCACAGCCCCCGAAGCAACCAAGCACAAAGGGCGAAAAGGGGCCAAACCAAACCAAGAAGGAGGGAAGCACCGGCCAGGCACCAGCCAACCCCCCCAACCAGAATGACCGGGCCCCAGAGAGCCCAGAGGACAAAGCCCCCGCAACCCCACAGAGTAGGACCAGGCCCCGGGAAAGAAAGGCCAGCAACAACCACAAGAGCAGCCAAATGACAACCACCAAGCACCCCGACCAGGAGGCGGAGCCACAGCGAGAGCCCAGGAACCAGCCAAGAGCCAACAAAGGCTAAGGCCACACAAGAAAGCCAGGGAAACAGGAACACAACCCCAGGAACGCCACCCCACAAGGCCCACAGAGCCAGAAGGCCCGAAAACCAAACAGAACCAGACTATGACAGAACTCCAAGAGGACCAGACAGCCAGACCCCAACCAAACCACAAAGGACAAGGGAAGAGCCAGACACCAGAACCCCAGGAGGCCAAAAGACCAACAAGGAACAAGGCCACAAGTGAACCAGGGACTGACAGGAAATGCCAGAGCAGCAGGGGCAGGCGAGGCCAAACCCCAAGGTCACAAAGACCAGGGCAGAAGAACAAGCCAGCCAGAGACGCCCCCAAAGAGACCAGGCAGACAGACAACCAAACAACAGACAGGCCAGCAAAGACTGGGGACCAACAACCCGTAACCCTCACAGACCCAGAGGGGGGGGGGGGACAGAGCCAACGGCCCAAAACTCCCGAGGGGAGGAAAACGAACCCGCAAAACCAGCCAAACCAGAGAGGCAACAGAAGCCAGGACGGAAGCCAAGCAGACCGCCCAGGCCCACAAACACCACGGCCCATCATCCACCAAGGGAAGGCAGGAGCAGGGAAAAATACAACCCCCAGGGCAGAACCCAGAAAGAGAGCACCAAGCAGATGGGAAGCCAGGGCCGAAGTCAAGCAACCCGCCCGACCAGAACTCCCCAGCGGCCCAAACCACAACCGGGGAAGGCCCCAAACAGGAATGGCCCCAGCAGGACACAGGCAAAAGCAAAGGCCAGGGAGGGCCAGAGGAGCCAGGGGCACAAACCCCCCAACCACACCGTCAAACCACAGCAACCAGCCCTGGGAAACCAGCAGCAAACCAGGCAGGCAACCCAAGGGGCAACACAAACACCCAGTGACTGCCCCACCCAAACAGAAGGAGGGGGCAGGGAGAGACAGACACAGCCAAAGAAAGCGGGCCCCAGAAAAAGGGGAGGCACTCAGGAAAGACAGGAACAGCCGCCCGGGCCGAAGGCCAGCGTAGTCGGAAAGGGGAGGCCGAGGCCACAAGGGGCAAACACAGCCCACTCCAGCAACAGCCAGGAAACGACCGCCAAAGGAACAGCCACCCCCAGGTGGAGACCACACAGCCAGAGAACACAGAGCAGAGGAGATCAGCCGGCAGCAGAAGCCGAGACCACCCAGGCCCGCACAAGCAGGTCACAAACCAGTCTCGCCTCACCAAAAAAAGGGCAGAGACCAGAACAGACTAGGGACCAGCAGGCAAAACCCAGCCGGAGACAGGAAGGGCCTCATGAAGAAAAAGTACCCCAGAAGCCCCCCGCCCCCACAGGAGGAACAAACACCACGGCCCGAGGCAACCCCAGGCAGACAGAACAAACAGCCAACAGCACCAGAACGACCCCCGCGGAGCACCAGACGAGACCAGGTCCGACAGAGAGGCACGGCCGACGGCCACAAAACAGGGAAGGACCAGATCCAAACCAGCACCACACCCAGCAACCAGGCAAAACCGGGGGTGGACAAGGCAGCAAAGACGCAGCCCAAAACAGTGACAGGAACAGAATGCAGTATATGCTTCCTCTCCATTTTCCGTTGGAAGGCGTCAACAGCATTTTGACCTTATTGATTAATTCGTCATCATCAGGTTATAAGACAACAGTTGGGAGCAACCGTCAAAGTCAATTTGTAAAGTCTTAGTCAAAAAGCAGGTCAGGCAAAAAAACCTCAGGGCCAAGTATATCTTCCATGGTGCCAAGGAGCTACAATTCCAATACCAGGTGAGTTTGAAATCACATTGTTGCATATTTTGCAATAACAAATGATTTTTCAAATGATTGTTGTGGGTAACTTATTATTTTTTTCTGTCTTAATTCTCTTGTTCTATTTGCATTGAGTAATCATGTCATAGTTTTATTATTGTTTTTCTGTTCTTTTTCATAAATTACTTCTCTGAACCATTGTGGCCGTTCTATTCAGGCCCACTAGTAGCATTTGCAGGGTATATGGTATACCACTTTACAAGGGACTTACAAGTAAATCAAATATGCCAAACAGGTGTAAACCAATAATACCATGTTTAGGGAGAGTGCACATGCACTGTAGCACTGGTTAGCAGTGGTAAAATGCCCAGTGTCCTAAAGCAGACAAAAGGAAGGTCAGAAAAATAGTAGAATGAAGAAAAAACATTTGGGGTAACCCTGCAAGGAGTGCCATTTCCAACAGTAGGAAAATAGAGAGCAAGGTAAAGAGTGTGAGTTTGCTCTATATGCAGAAAGAGCTGGAGGACATTGAAGGGCGTTGATTCGAATGGAGTGCTAAATGAGAAATGGCACCCTCCAGCACTAAAAATACATCTATTATGTCAGCAGTGGAAGGATACAATTCAACCAATAAAAAGCGAGAGTAAAGAAGAAATGCTCCAGCGGCAGCGCAAACACAAGAATAAGGATGAAAGTGATCCAATGAAAAGCAGGTAACTGAGATAGGCATGTAAGTCATCCAATCACGAGGAAGGGACTGACACAAGCCCACTCTGTGTAGTACAGTCTGCAATATTGTCTGTGGCAGGCTGTCTGTAACGAGACCAGTGGCCATCTGACAGTCCTCTGTTCATCCTGTTGCAGAAGGTCACACAGACTTTCGATATTAGTGCGCTCAGTTTTTAAAAAGAGTTCTCTTTATTAACATGATGTTCATAGTCTTCAATCCTCCACTTAAATATTTGTGAGCAGGCATGAGATGCACAACAGTCCTTGTGAGTTCGCATTGTCATTGCAATCACAATGAGCAGGGGAGAGAGGCCCTAAGGCAAAAGAGGGGATGCGGCTGAACATTTCAAAGCATTCCTGGATACTACAGGCAAGTTAAGAAACAGGAGAAATCCTAAATGTCATAGCATTTTGTTTTTCTGCCTGAAGGAGAACGTTTTACAGAGCACATAGGGTTCTTAGTAACCCCTTCCTCCCCTCCATTCCCAACCTGACGCATTCTACTTGAGCTGAAGTCAACTGACTATTTGCAATTTAGCTATCAATGATACAAAGTCCCCAGCTGCGCCATCTCTGGTATCACTATTGTTTTACAGTGCATGGCAGAGTGTATGACCTGAAAGGGAGAGAGACTGAGACCATTGAACATGCATGGGGAATTGGACAAACAAAAAGATGGCTAGGTGCAAACTGCAATCTCGGTCACACTGGGAACTGCAGCACATGATAACCAAATGTAAACAGCATCGTTTAATGGCATTAGCGAAAGGCAAACCACCACGCAGAATACACCAATACGAATGTGAAGACAAGGAAACGTAAGTAAGGAACCAGGGCCAGGTAAGTGACATCATTTTTCCATGCACAATGCAAATTTGTACCGTAAATGGAGCTGAGTCACCAATGAAAAGGGGCATTTGCATCAGATCCAAAATGCAGTTGCTGCACCAAGTTATGCGGAGTGCGTTGATCTTGACAGGTTTTCACGAGGTATCCCCAAAGACATTTTTAGGTCTGGCTAGAGACAGTATAATCTGCTTCTCAGAGCTTCATACATCATTACACAGAAAGGCAATAGGTAGCCCCCCCTTCAACCACTTTTGTAAATGTCATTCACGTGTGGCTCAGACCATATTACTGCCACTGAACATTTCTTCTCCCTGTTCAATTTCCGGTGTCTCGTCCCACCCCCTTGCGGTTTTGACTGTGGTATGCCTACCCATTCCGTTCCTTCAGGGACCCTTTCAATTATTATAAAGCATTTCTCCACCTCGGAGGTCCTCCGAGTGTGAGGAAAGAAGAACATGTTAGGTGAAAGGTACCAGGGAATCTCTCAGAATTTTTTATTTTTTATTTATTTACTTGAGTTTTATATAGTGCTGGCTAGACCCGGAGGAATCAGAGCGTTAACATGAGTAGAGTTGCATAGGTTACACGTTACGCATTGCAATTACAGGATACATCCGAAGGTACATCAATTACAAGTTACATCCGTTCATTCATGGCGTGTAGAAGGGTAAGGGGGTAATGTAAAAGGGCGAAGGTAAGAGAAATTAAGCAGAGAATAGGTACAAGGATAAACAAAGCAGGCAGGGGGAGAGAGATTCGGGGGAGAGAGGAAAAGAAAAGGGGAGGCAAGCCAAAAATGAAAGGAGGAAAGAGGAGGGGGAGGGGGTTGGAGACACAGCGAGGAGACGAGGAAGTAACTGTGTCGGATGTCCGGCTGGGTGGGAGACGGCTCCCTGCGGTAAAGAGGTCATTCCCAGTCTTCCATTTTGTGTGATTCCCTTGCTCGCAGTGGCCTCTCTCAGCGGGGTTGCTGAGACTCCAGGGCACAGATGCTGGATCCCTCCCCAACAAGGGGAGAGGAGTGCTTTAGTCACATGCACACTTAGAAGAATGAAGGAGGGCAGAGGAGGGGGAGGGGGTAGAAAACCCAGCATGAACACAGTGTCCGACTTCCAGTGGGTAGGAGACAGTTCCCAGAGGTAAGGGGAACAATCCCAGTCCTCTCTACTATGTGAGACTCTCTTTTCACTGTGGACTCTCTCAGAAGGGTCTCTGAGACTCCAGGGCAAAAGTGCTGGATCCATCCCCAACAAGGGGAGTAGGAGTGCTTTGGACAAGGGCATACTTAAGGGGGCCATTTTAGGGAGTCAGGCTGGTAGGCTTACATAGGTTACAAGTTACCCATTGTTCCAGAAGGTACTTCAATTACGAGTTGCATCCGTTGGTTCATGGCGTGTAGAGAGTACGGGGACAATGTAAAAAGGGCGATGGGGAGGGAGATTGAGCGGAACATAGGTGTTGTAAATTAAAGCAGAATGTGATTAAGCATTTACTGAAAACATTAATGCTTCCCTTTTATCGTGTTTTCCTCATTATGTTGGCCGAAGTCCGGACTCCATTTTGTATTGACATGCTGCCACGTGTTCGCCACGAAGAGAGTCCGACCTCTGTGTTAGTTGCTCTTGTAATCTGCCTAGTAACAGTTATAAATAGCTTTCTTGTCTATCTGGCGCATGCCCAGACTTGACCACATCTGTTATAATTAGCTTTGCTTGACCATGTGTTTTCGCGGGCCCAAGGAGTGTGTTAGCTCCGCCCATGTATTGATTCAGTATCGAGAATGACCCTAAATGGTAATGTTCTTCGGCCTCATGTTGTATCCACCCACTTATGAGCCCCTCTGTTGTGTATAAAAGGGGACTGTGTACGAATGTTCTGTGTGCTACTCCTTGCAATACTGAAGAGTGTTGTGGGGATTGTAGGACCACCCTTAAGGGTTAATAAACGTTGTTTTTGTACTTTGCAGTTTCCGTGCCAACTTCCTTATAGATTTCGTTACAGAAGAGCGAACCCTTGTCTCTTGCGGGCCTAGCTGGGGCTTGTATTCATCAATTGGCGCCCGTCACGTGGGGCTCATCGGCGACTCGGATGCTCGAAGGACTGGTCGCGACGAAGGTGAGGAGTTTGGCCGGGGACGTGATCACTGCCAGCGGCGTCTTAGCCCTGGCATCCCGAGGTTTTTCTTCCTTCCCTTCCGAGCTGACCGTCTGGGTGGCGCCGGTCATCGACTGAGACCTCTTCTGTCGGTCCTGCCGTGAGAGCCGTTTGGGCGATTGTGGAGCTTGGCAGTTGGAACCTGGACTCTTGATTGGTAAGAACCGTTGTACGGTACTTGCTCCGAGTTTTGAAGCCTGGTCTGGCTATTTGAGTTTGATTGATGGTGACTAGTCATATTTTGAATTTGTCTTTGTGAAAATATATGCGTTGCAACACATATAGGCAGGTAATGTGGAGAAATTTCTCCGGAGCTGTGTAAACTTTGAACGGCGCAACGATTAAGTGCCATTTTTCTTGATAATACTGCATATTTTGCATTATTCCTAGCATGCCTGCTTTTAGCGCACTTCGTAAGTGGTGCTGCTGTTTTGGGAACCGGTTGAACCTCGAGGAATCTGCTCCAGCTCCCCCAGAGGGGACTCCTAATAGGGATATGTACGTGAAGCATGGTCTTTCTTCCATAATGTACAGCACGTTATGGAGGAAATATACGAGGAAGGATCCTGAGTTGCGATGGCCTTTGTATGGATCGTTTGATATACGTAAGATTGAGTATGTGGAACAGTGTATGTGTAAGCGACGTGCTCGTCAGGATATGTTTGAGTGTGTGCGATTATGGGTGAAGGAAGTGCGTGAGCGAGAGAAACGTGAGAAAGCGCTGTTTGATAAGGAGCAGCGAAAGAATGATCATGTGCGAGCTCAGGAAGCGAAGCGTCGGGAGGACAAAGAGCAAACGGACAGACAAGAGAAAGAGCGTAGGCTACAAGTTTCGGGTCAATATGTTGTTCGTCAGCCACTTTATCCTGTCCTTAATAATCCTGATGACGATTTTTATTTACTAGATCGCTCTCCGCCCCCTTATGTTGGCGCATCTGCTCCGCGGCCGCAAGATTCTGGCCCGGCTCCGGGTAAGGTCGACACACGGTCCATGTTATCGACCGAGCATATGGCCGATCTTCGGAAACTTTCCCTCCGTGCACTTAAGGGCAAGATGTCTAAGGATGAGTTGTTCCATACTTGGGGGTCGTGGCAAGATAGAGAGAGGGTGTATTTTCTGTCTCATTTTTCAGAAGAAGTAATTGCTGCTTTCCGAAAATATTCTAGTGTCCTTGAGCCTGACGAAGTGTCTTCGGATGCCGGAGCATTACGTAATGGTGTTTTTTCTCCCCCTAAGGCTTCTGAGGCGGCTCGGCGGCTGTTCGCTTTGCGGGACGAGGTGCTGGCCCTTAGAGAGAAAGCACGTCAACAAACGGAGGAGGAGAAGCAGTCGGATTCGTCTGCAGCAGGGGGCCACCCATCCGCCTCCCAGTCAGATAAGGATGACATAGTGCATGTTAAACCAATGCGAGAGGCGGCGCCTTTGTATGTTCCTCCCAAGGGAGCAGGGACTAGCTCGGATATTAATTCTGTCGATGCTAGGGGATATTTTGTGTATAATTGGGTTTATACTCCATGGCATAGGGCCGATGTTATGGCATTAAAGAATGCGCTGCCTGACCCCCGCAAGAATCCAGCGGCCTTCTATGAAGAAGTCGAGGGGGCCTTGAATTCTTGCATTATGACCTTAGCGGATATAGACCTGTTCTTTGGCCTTATCCTACCGCCGGATACGTGGCGCTCTGTCCGAAAGGTAGATGATGCGGTTGCCTTCAAGGCCCGGTGGTCTGACCTTGAGGATGAGGATAGGGAACGGAAGCCCGCACAGAAACCACCCCAGAATATTTTAGATCTCCCTGCGGCTATTGTGGCTAAGTTGAAGACGATTATCCCCCCTAAAAAGATTGACTGGAATATGTTAGCTGCATGTAAACAGAAAGTTGACGAGTCAGTCGCGGACTTCTTTACGCGCTTTGAGGAGACGTTTCATGATTTTAGTGGCCAGTCGCTTACTGACGACACGGGCCGCCACCTTTTCGCGGACAAATATGTGGCCAATCTGCTACCGGCAGTTGCGGCCCGGTTAAAAGCGAGCGAGAGTTCCTGGTCCTCCGCGACACCGACGGCCCTTCTGACCATCGCCCAGTATTATGAGCGTCAGGAGCACGAGGCGAAGGGCCAGGAGGAGAAGAAATCGAAAGATCTCAAAACCAAAGTGATGTTAGCGCAAGTATATGGCCCGCCCCGCCGGGGTAATAATAATAGGGGAAGGGGCGGATCTTATGGTCCCCCTTCGGGCCGATCTGATTTGAATAGGAACCAGTGTGCGTATTGCAAGCAGTTGGGCCATTGGGCCAGGGATTGCCCAGCGTTGCGTGCTTCGCGTCAGGGGCACACTCCGGGTGGCCCGAGAGGTAGAGGGGGCTTCTCGAACTTTAGAGGGAATTCCAACGATAATGTCCGTTTCGATACTGCTGGACAGCACCGAGAAAGCTCAAATGTTTTCGATCGCCAGCACCAGTATCATGTATCGGACATCGATCAATCGGGATATCATGATTCTCAGCATGCATAGGAATGCGTAGGATGGGGGTCCGAATCAGTTGAGGTGCCGGTCGATCAGACGGGTCCTTATGTATCGGCTGAGGTTTTAGGTTCTACTGATCAGTTCCTCGTGGATACAGGAGCGACACGTAGTGCATTGTCTAGGTACTTGGTTCCGGGGGCTCCCCCATCCGGCTCAATAGTTACATCGGTAGGGTTTGACGGTACACTCTCCCGAAGCCCTCTTTCACAGCCCCTTGCATTTAAAGTTGATTGTTTTTCTGCGCCTTGTCCGTTTCTGCTTGCTCCGTATACACCGGATAACATTATGGGCCTTGATATGTTAAAGTACTTTAGGGCTACAATCCGCTGTTCCCCTGAGGGTGTGAGGGTGATTTTAAATGACAACTACCCCCGATCTGGGCGGATGTGTACGATCTCAGAGGATGCGTTGTTGGCTACCCTCCCCCGAGCTTTATGGGCGACTTCGGACACAGATGTCGGACAAATGGTGATTCCTCCGGTCCACATTAGTGTCCAGGAGGGGGCGGTACTACCGCGCCTCCCACAGTATCGTATTTCCCAGGAGGGCGAGGAAGCTCTCATACAGATTGTGCAAGATTTGATCGCAGTAGGAGTAGTGGAAGAAGTTCCCTATAATATCTGTAACAGTCCGATTCTCCCTATTCTGAAAAAGGACACGGATGCAAAGGTCTATCGGTTCATAATTGATTTGAGGGAGGTAAACAAGATCGTGATACCTCAGTACCCGGTGGTTTCCGATATCACGACGTTGCTTACCTTGGTCCCGCCTACGGCGACCATGTTCTCGGTGATTGATTTGAAAAATGCCTTCTTTTCTATTCCCATTCACCCTGATAGCCGATTTCTTTTTGGGTTCACATTAAACAATAGATCTTATCGTTTTTGTAGAATTCCCCAAGGCTATACAGAAAGCCCTAGTATTTATAGTCAGGCTTTGAAGCGACAGTTGGATTCCTTTGTTTTACTCGAGGGGGTCGCCCTCATTCAATATGTCGATGACATCCTGTTGGCGGCTGACACCCTGGAATTGTGCGAGAAAAGCACGATAGCCTTACTTTCCTTTTTAGCATCCCACAATCACAAGGTCTCTAGGAAGAAATTGCAATTCTGTAGACCAAAGGTGACTTATTTGGGTCACCTTTTGTCTAAGGAGGGGCGTGCACTCACACCAGATCGTATCCAAGTAATTTTGGACACACCGAGGCCATCCACGCAGAAGGATGTGCGTGCATTTTTGGGTCTTGTTTCTTTTTGTAGACAGTGGATATTGGGGTTTTCACACATAGCTAAGCCATTACTAGCTCTCTTGACAAAAGACACGCCCATCCCGATCCCCTGGTCAGATGAGTGTGACGCTGCTTTTCAGCAATTGAGACAGGCCCTTTGTTCAGCACCAGTGTTAGGGACCCCTGATTATGCAAAACCCTTTTCGTTGTATGTGCATGAGAAAGATGGATGTGCATTATCAGTCTTAGTGCAGATGCACGGCGATAAGCAGCGCCCTTGTGCATACTTTTCGGCTGTACTTGATCCTGTCGCCCGAGCATTGCCAGGGTGTTTTCGCTCGGTTGCGGCGACAGCTGTGTCAATACGGCAGAGTGAAGGAATTGTGTTATCCCATAAACTGTTGGTGTTAGTTCCCCACGCTGTTGATGCCCTGCTTAATCAAACAAAGACGCAGCATTTGACCAGTGCCCGTTTAACGGGATATGAGTTGACGCTTTTAGCTCCTCATATTACGTTAAAAAGGTGCGTGACATTAAACCCGGCCACATTGTTGCCATACCCCGAGACCCAGCCTGAGGCACAGAAAGCGCATGATTGTATTCTTGTGACTGAGGAACAAACAAAGGGTCGTATTGATCTCCAGGATACGCCCTTTTCAGATGTAGATGGAGAGTTGTGGGTGGATGTATCATGCCTGAAGCTACCAGATGGTACGACTTCAGCAGCGTATGCAATTACCACGTTACAGACGATAGTGGAGACAGCACGCATACCACAGAAATCAGCTCAAGCCGCGGAACTGATAGCGTTAACACGAGCGTGTGAGCTCAGTACAGGATTGTGTGTGAATGTTTACACAGACAGCCGCTATGCCTTCGGAGTAGCGCACGATTTCGGCCTACTCTGGAAGGAGAGAGGGTTTCTAACGTCACATGGGGTACAGATAATGCATGGGGAGTTAGTCCACAATCTTTTAACTGCATTGACATACCCAAAGAAAATCGCCATTGTTAAGTGTAGCGCCCATAGGAAAGTGGTTGATAAGGTTGGAGAAGGGAATGCGTTAGCGGATCGAGTAGCACGGGAGACTGCGATGCAGCCCGGTACTACTGCCATGTATGTAGTGAAGTCACAGGTGGAGAGATGGCATGATGCGAAGGAGGAAGTGCGAGAAATACAAAAGACCGCTTCTGACAAAGAGCGGGAACAATGGGCTAGCGAAGGAGAACTGGATGACGAGGGTTGCTGGAGAAATAAGCAGATGGATAGATGGAAATTACCCACGGCTTTTGTACAACCTATGGTCCAGATGGCACATGGGCTAGCACATGTTGGAGCTTCCGCAATTGTGAAATTGCTTACCCAAGTCTGGGAGCATCCAGAGATTGCTAGCACGGCAAAGAGGGTGGTGCAGACCTGTATGATCTGTCTGAAGTATAACCCAGGGAAAGGCACTCGAACTCCAGCAGGAGGATTTGCGACACCCACTGCACCCTTTGAGGTTCTGCAGATGGATTACATCCAGCTTGAGCGCTGTAACAATTTGAAGTATGTTCTAGTAGTGGTTTGCGCCTTCAGTAAATGGGTTGAGGCGTACCCTGCGAAAGACAATACTGCAATGACTACAGCGAAGCTATTGCTGAAAGAGTTTTTCCCCCGATACGGCGTTTGTAGACTTCTGTGGAGTGATAATGGCCCTCACTTTGTAGCGGATGTTATAAAGTATGTCTTGAAGGGCCTAGGCATCACCCAGAAGTTCCACGCCGTGTTCCACCCCCAATCTGCAGGACTAGTCGAGAAGTATAATGGTACGCTGAAGCTTAAGATCGCCAAAATCCAAGCTTCAACATCTTTGACTTGGCCAGACGCCCTGCCACTGGCGTTATTGTCAATTAGGTCAGTGCCACACTCTCGAACCGGCCTTACGCCATACGAAATAGTATTCGGACGCCCAATGAACATTTGGGGTCCACCAAGGCCTAAGGCTGTGTATGATGTACCTTGTGTGATGATGAGTGATTATCTGGCACAGTTAACGGATAACTTGGTTTCTATTCATCAACAGGTCCGAGAGGCGCTCCCTGATCGGTCTACTGGCGAAGGACATGGTCTCCGGCCTGGAGATCATGTAATGATAAAGGTTTTCGACAGATCGAACAGTTTGGAGCCGAGATGGGTAGGACCTGAGCAAGTCCTTCTTGCAACGAGGACGGCAGTGCGAGTCTCGAACAGGAAGAATTGGATCCATTCCTTGCACTGTCGAAAGGTACCGCCCGGATTGGTGGAGTCTGCCGTGCTGACCGATCAACGAGACATCCTAGCAGCAGAGACAGGCCGTGCTGCAGAGCCAAACGACACTGAGGAGCTCTTTTCGGACCACACGACTTCTGGAGGAAGGCGATATCATCTGCGACCAAGGAAGTGAGATTTCCAGTACCGGGACATACTGTCAGAACGGCCCTTGGGTTAGTGAAACGGAGAGCCGATGAGGCAAGGGGGGGGGATCAGCCCTGCATTAGTGTAGTGACACCCGTCTTGGCCCGCTGGTGAAGAAATCAACCGCTGCCCAAGGGGAAGAGTTCTGACAGACCTTTTTAGTTTCAGGAAGATATCAGGGTATTGTTTCCTTTGACATGGAGAAGAAGAAAATTCTTTGTGCGTTGGGGTTCATGCTAACAGTAGCTATCGTTGGTATAACCACATGGTTTGTGGAGGAGGCAACTCCTGCTCGAGAGACGCTTGTGTTGACGACTCCAGTGCCTGCGGAGCACTACTTTTATACATTGCCATATCAAGAGTTGAAGCATCGACAATCCTATTTGAATAACACTTTCATTCAGATGCTGCATCACACCCACGTTGCTACAAATGCTACGAACTGTTGGATATGTGGGATGATGCCAGCCCATCAGAAGAAAGGAGGTACGCCATTCATACCACTTCCTTTCTCTCACAATGGCTCTTGTAGAGCATGGTACACTTTGTTGTTTGCCACTCGGAAACCGACAGTGGGACGATTGCTTTTCAGACTTAATAAAGAATGCCATCAGGACAAGAATGGATATCCACAAGCGAATGGGACAATTTGGGAATGGGAAGAGTACCGACCGGACAATGAATCCATCCCCTATATCTTCACGAACACCAGAGACACTGTGGGGAAGGACAAATTCGTAATCCAAGTAGCACAAGCCCAAGCGGACCTGTGTGTCCAGAGTGTGGGTTTTATCCCTGTTGGTGTCAGTGATTGCATAACCGTATTAAACATCGATGGGTTAAATAATAGTACCTTCCTAGCATCCCATAATACCTACTTTGTATGTGGAAATAAAGGTTATTACCGTTTGCCGGCTGGGTGGTCTGGGGTATGCTATGTATCATTCCTATTACCTCCTGTATTCTTAGCACCCGCGTCATATCATAAGGATTTAAAACTGTTGAATAATGTGACTGTAA
Source organism: Triturus cristatus (assembly GCF_964204655.1). Taxonomy (NCBI): domain Eukaryota; kingdom Metazoa; phylum Chordata; class Amphibia; order Caudata; family Salamandridae; genus Triturus; species Triturus cristatus. The sequence continues at coordinate 850,947,971 of NC_140581.1, forward strand.
ATAGATATAAACGTACTCTATCAATTGATGAGGTGGATCAAACCGATACCAGCTTGCAACAGTATATTGATTTTAACTTAGGACTGTTCTTTTTTGTTGGAGCCGCTTTGAATAGTAGGAAGATCCGAAGATTAACGAGAGTGGTAGAAGCTGTGACTAATCAAACTGCTGCTGCTCTTGGGAATCTTACGGAAGAATTACAAATTACTAGGATTGTTGCATTACAGAATCGTATGGTATTGGATGTAATGCTAGCTGATCGAGGAGGAGCCTGTAAAATTATTGGAAGTAGCTGCTGTGTGTTCATCCCTGATCATACACCGTCTGTTTATAGCGCCATTAACAAACTGCATAAAATAGCAGCTGAAATCCACACAGAAAACGGCACTTGGTCCTTTTCTGGATGGTTTTGGGCGTTGGTTACTGCCTGGGGTTGGAAGGTTCTAACTGGTCTCTGTATTATTGTAGCAATTCTGTTCTTTTCCTGTATGTGTATTCAATGTGGACCATTGTGCTGTTCCGTATGCATTTCATTCTGCATTCCAGATAAGAAAGCTATTGCCGATGTTGCCCGCCAGAAGGGTCTAGCTAAAGAGGTTAAAGGAATGATTATAATTGACATATACGATGATTATTCTTGGAAGCCAGATGTCTTCAGTAAATGCTGAAAGGGTCGTCTGTTGTAAATTAAAGCAGAATGTGATTAAGCATTTACTGAAAACATTAATGCTTCCCTTTTATCGTGTTTTCCTCATTATGTTGGCCGAAGTCCGGACTCCATTTTGTATTGACATGCTGCCACGTGTTCGCCACGAAGAGAGTCCGACCTCTGTGTTAGTTGCTCTTGTAATCTGCCTAGTAACAGTTATAAATAGCTTTCTTGTCTATCTGGCGCATGCCCAGACTTGACCACATCTGTTATAATTAGCTTTGCTTGACCATGTGTTTTCGCGGGCCCAAGGAGTGTGTTAGCTCCGCCCATGTATTGATTCAGTATCGAGAATGACCCTAAATGGTAATGTTCTTCGGCCTCATGTTGTATCCACCCACTTATGAGCCCCTCTGTTGTGTATAAAAGGGGACTGTGTACGAATGTTCTGTGTGCTACTCCTTGCAATACTGAAGAGTGTTGTGGGGATTGTAGGACCACCCTTAAGGGTTAATAAACGTTGTTTTTGTACTTTGCAGTTTCCGTGCCAACTTCCTTATAGATTTCGTTACAGAAGAGCGAACCCTTGTCTCTTGCGGGCCTAGCTGGGGCTTGTATTCATCAATAGGCACAAGGATAAACAAAGGAGGTAGGGGGACAGGGATTCAGGGGAGAGAGGAAAGGAATAGGGGAGGTAAGCAAAGAATGAAGGAGGGAAGAGGTGGGGAGGGGATAGGAGACATGGCGAGGAGACGAGGAAGTTCAGGCTAGGCCCAGAGGTATCAGAGCGCTTTACATGAGGATTAAGACGTGTTACAGTGTTACATCAGTTACAGTTACATTACAGTTAAATACGTTGCTGGTGCATTCAATAAACATAGAAAAACAAGAACGATGGAAGGAGGGAAGGGAACATAACATGTAGATGAGGAAGAAAACAAAGTCTGATATCCAGCTGGGTAGGTGCCAACCAAGGGGGGTGACCCAGAGTCAAGCTCCTCTATAGCTACATATGATAGCTCCACCGGGAATCAACCAAACGTTACTCTAGCTCCGCGATAGGTCCGAACAATTATGGATTCCGCCCAGGGGGCAACGTCATAATTCTATCGAAGCAGCGTCGGTCTCCTCGTCCTCCAGCTTGCCCCCAGTGAATGTGAAAAACAATAGTGAGTGTTTGGGCATTTGTGCAGTCACCTAGTGGTAAAGCTTCATGTTTTCACTAAGTGTCGACACGTATCCTGAATGTTAATGGTGTTAATTGGGGATCAGTATAAATCAGATGAAATTATGGGAAAATGTAGTTTTATGAACCGAGTCCATGTTCACGCTAAGGCAACATTATCCTGTGTCTCGAGCGCAGCTGCCATTTTATAGACAAGCCGAGCGTAGGGAGGATTTACATGAGACACTATCTCAAATTGAACATATGTCCAGACAGAATTTATTGGGAGAAGCCCAGCGTGCGTATTTTCGAGGAGGCAAGCAGATTGGCAAGAAGACTCACCGGACCGGTCGATGGACTGCGGACAGTCCGAGACGAGGCGAAAGGGTGGGCGCTGCACTCGGCATCAGGACACAAGCTGCAGAGGCCCCCTGCTGGCACCAGTCGAACGTTAATCCTCGGATGGCAGAGGGGAAGGACTCACCGACCCCACTCCAACCGCCGGGCTCTAGGTCGGGCGCAGGCGAGGGTGATCCTCAGGCAGCAGGCCGGGACATCGGGAGAGTCGCAGAATGTGGTATCCGGGGTCCTCCACTGGCATCCAGGCCTCAATCCTATCTGAGGTGGGCAGGCATGGAGGGCAGGAGGCGCTGCAGTGAAGAGGCTGCAAGATGGCGCCGCACCCCAAGTGGCGTCGACAACCAGGGCCCACCCTGCTGTCCCCAGTATACCGGGAGAGTCGCAGAAAGGCCGGGACAGAGAGGAGAGTTGCAGAATGTGGCGTCAGGGGTCCTCCACTGGCACCCAGGCCTCAATCCTCTCTGAGGCGGGCAGGCACGGAGGGCTGGAGGCGCTGCTGTGAAAAGGCTGCAAGATGGCGCCGGACCCCAAGTGGCGTCGATAACCAGGGCCCACCCTGCGGGCCCCGGGCGAGACAACAGTCCTCCGGGGGCAGAGGGGAGAGTACCCGCCGACCAAGTGCTAACCTCCAGAACTTCAGGCAGGTCTCCAGGGACACGGATCATTGGCAGCCGTATTGGGATCGTCGCCGTCCACCAGGCAAAAAAGTCCACCGCACAGAGGCACCATCAACCAGGGTCACCCCATGGTACTAGGGGACCTCGCTCCTCTGGAAGCAGACGGGCAACAGGATCGGAGGGCCGCAGTTGGGCAGCAGCACGAAGGGTTCACCGCAGTGGATGTCCACCTTCCTGCAGCGGACTGGCCACGTCTTGCCGGACTCCAGCCGGCGAGGGTGCAGACCGGGGCAGCAGCGGCGGACGATCCAGCGGGTAGGTCGAGTGTCAGAATCAGCTTCCGAGGTATGCTTCGGAAGGGGTGAGTCGACGGGTCCCAAGGTAGGAGGGAGGAGGGCCCATGGTGCGTTTTTTTACGGAGATAACTACCAGTGAGGTAATCACCAAACTGGGAGCTCTTCGAGAGACTCCTACTCAGCGGCCATCTTCGTAATCAGTGGAGCGTTGGAGCCGGTTCGTCGCTGCTGCGTGCCCCGATCCTCCAAGGCGAAGAGTGTGTGTCGGCAACTGAGAACCCAGACAGCAACTGAGCCGTCTCCCCTAGAGTGAAGAGTATCTATAATGAAGTTGTGGTGGTTGCGCCTAACCCATAAAGCTCCTTGCCCAAACATTGGCTTTTTTTTGTCCAATATACTGGTGATGTGACTGAGGGAGGCTTGCTCCTTTGTGTGATTCTGAGGCTGGAGTTGCCACCCTCGGCTTCTCTCATACCTCATAGCTGCCTTCAGCTTCACCAGAGTGTTTCTGCTGTGAGAAGGGAGTTTTTGTACTGAAAATGATCACCATGCCTCTGATGGTGTCCAACCTGGTGGCTGGCTCAGCCTCACAGGACCCCGCTTCACTGGACAAGCTATGGGGTTGGTTTATTCTTGTTTGTCTGGTAACTAAGCTGTTGGTCTTCACCTGGGGTTTACTAAGGCCTTCATCATCACGCCAGGGCCAGCAACAGTATTTTTGTCCATCCCTGGAGCACAATGACAATGCACACATCTCCTATGGGTGCTGGTGATTCTTTCCTGGACCTTGTCAGGTGAGTCACAGGGTGAAGGAAATTATTGTGAAGGCAAATAGTTTTACATAGAGTGCACAGGGAGGTTAGCAACACTGATGCTCCTGTGCTACTCTCAAGGGATAAATGTTGTATCCAGGGTGAAGGGGGTTCATGTCCTAATTTAAGGGACCGTTTTCTGCATATTCATGTATGTATGTATTATGCTTTGCAGAAAGGCCTCTGCATACCATAAGGTTTGTAGAAGGTTGGAACTGTATAAACATATAAAAAGTTAGTGCACAAATGGACCTGCAAGCATATTTTGGAGGAGAAGTGTATTGCAAGAACATCAGATGGACACCAGGGGGGGACGAGGGGTATAGAAGCATCCAAGTTTGGAGGATGGGTAAAGTATAAGACATTTCCATGGTCCACACTGTAAAGGGGCTACGTCATTGACCTGTTGAAGGGGGAGAAACAGTGCAATGTAATACTATAGACTGGTATGGATTTGTAATATATCTTTGGTCTGGGGTTGCTTGTGCTCTAGTCTGGAGGAGCCTGACCTGGCAGTTCGGGGTAGGCTGATTTGCATATGGCAACTCTCTGTCTGGAGTACAATAATGGGACAAAAAACGACAGGCTGGAATATGTCCCAAGTATTTAACAGTGGATGAGATTAATTTGACCACTTCACTCTTCACTTATTTTTTTAGGTCTGGTGTTAGCCAAGACCTTTTGATTTTACAAAAATGATATGTATAATTTGCTTACTCAGAGGGGCTTTCAGCCAGCCTCTTCATTCATTGGTCTGTTGTTGTGTCATTCACATTTTATTAGGCCAACTGCAGCATACAGCAAGGGGCAGTGGGCCAGCCTACTTCAGCCACTGACTAACTTCACTTTGAGTGACTGCATTTTGCTCTTTCATGGGGAGCACATCCACACAAAAGGTAGCTCCTTTCAGGGCCAGTGTTTTTTTTTGTACTTAATTATTACATTTAATTTGCCTTTGTGTTAAGAGCCTGATTAGATGGCAGGATATTTTCTACCACCTCTTCACAGCACAGGATTCATTCCGACTTTATCAATTTGTGCCTCCTGCTAATGATGTAAATTCCTTTTGGAGATAGCTTTTTATCTGATAGCTGCTAATTCACGGTATACCAGTTTGTGTCCATCTGAATCTATTCTTTATAAAGTAATGCTCTATTACTTACCGGTAATCTCCATTACTCCGGGTCCCGTTGCCCTCGTCCCATTCATTAATAAAGTCGAGATAATCATCTGCCCGACAGAAAAAAGAAAAGAGGAATGCTGGGACCCTAACCCTTGCTCCTTCCACTGGGAGTACATAAGCAGCAATTACACAGCATTCCCCCTGAACATCCAAGCCACCACAGGAAGGCCGGATGTCCGGGAGAGAAGGTGGGGAGTATGAATGTGACGAGGACAACAGGACCCGGAGTAATGAAGATTACCGGTAAGTAATAGAGCATTACCACCAGGCTCCTTATGTCCTCGTCCCATTCATTAACAAAGTGGAGAATACCAAAGACGAAACCGGGCCTTCCAAACCCTGAAGCACACCCAGGAAACCACACCAAAGGCAGCAACCCAAGAGAAGCAAAAATAGAATACCTCAGGAAACAACTGGCAGAGCACCCAGACAGGAAAGCACCCCACAAAAGGAGGGCCGCACCCACCAAACAAACAAGAGATGACCAAGCAGAAGAAAAGGACAACCCACAGAGGGCAGCCAGCACAAACCAGGAGCCACCCCTGCGAACAAGGAAGGGGGCGAACACACCAACAAAAACCCCAACAGAGGCTGCCCACAACAAAACAAACGAGAGGAGGCCACACAAAGAAGAAGACCACCAGCGTCCCAACTGGGCAGCAAGCCAGAACATGCCAGCAGGGAAACAACCAAGGACCAGAAACCAGAACCAAGGAAAACCAAAGGCGACAGCAAGGAGGCAGCCAACCAGAGAAACAGGAAACAGAGGACCCAGGCCAACCAAAGGGAAACCCCAACCCGCCAAATGGAGGAGAGCACGCCAAAAGGCGACCAGGCCAAAAAGGAAGCCAAAAAGGAGGCGCCCCAAAGGCAAAGCCCCAGAAGAGAAACAGGTGCCAATGAAACCAACACCCCGGACCACAGCAGACCAGAGAAGAAGCATCAACAGGTCACGACCAAGGAGCGGATCGGAGAAAAAAGGCCGACAAGCCCAGCTCCACCAGGCAGGCACACAGGACCCGCAGCAGCACAGACAGAGAGCAAGCCCCAACGCGAAAGAAGGGAAGCCCTGACAGACAAAGGGACACCCAAATAGCCCCAAAAAGGTAAGAAAAGAAGACCCCACAGCCTCCGAAGCAACCAAGCACAAAGGGCGAAAAGGGGCCAGGCCAAGCCAAGAAGGAGGGAAGCACCGGCCAGGCACCAGCCAACCCCCCCAACCAGAATGACCAGGCCCCCAGAGAGCCCAGAGGACAAAGCCCCCGCAACCCCACAGAGGAGGACCAGGCCCCGGGAAAGAAAGGCCAGCAACAACCACAAGAGCAGCCAAATGACAACCACCAAGCACCCCGACCAGGAGGCGGAGCCACAACGAGAGCCCAGGAACCAGCCAAGAGCCAACAAAGGCCAAGGCCACACAAGAAAGCCAGGGAAACAGGAACACAACCCCAGGAACGCCACCCCACAAGGCCCACAGAGCCAGAAGGCCCAAAAACCAAACAGAACCAGACTATGACATTACTCCAAGAGGACCAGACAACCAGACCCCAACCAAACCACAAAGGACAAGGGAAGAGCCAGACACCAGAACCCCAGGAGGCCAAACGCCCAACAAGGAACAAGGCCACAACCGAACCAGGGACTGACAGGAAACGCCAGAGCAGCAGGGGCAGGCGAGGCCAAACCCCAAGGTCACAAAGACCAGGGCAGAAGAACAAGCCAGCCATAGATGCCCCCAAAGAGACCAGGCAGACAGGCACCAAACAACAGACAGGCCAGCAAAGACTGGGGACCAAAAACCCGTAACCCTCACAGACCCAGAGGGGGCGGGACAGAGCCAACGGCCCAAAATCCCAGAGGGGAGGAAAACGAACCCGCAAAACCAGCCAAACCAGAGAGGCAACAGAAACCAGGACGGAAGCCAAGCAGACCGCCCAGGCCCACAAACACCACGGCCCATCATCCACCAAGGGATGGCAGGTGCAGGGGAAAACACAACCCCCAGGGCAGATCCCAGACAAGAGAGCGCCAAGCAGATGGGAAGCCAGGGCCGAAGCCAAGCAACCCGCCCGACCAGAACTCCCCAGCGGCCCAAACCACAACCGGGGAAGGCCCCAAACAGGAATGGCCCCAGCAGCACACAGGCAAAAGCAAAGGCCAGGGAGGGCCAGAGGAGCCAGGGGCACAAACCCCCCAACCACACCGTCAAACCACAGCAACCAGCCCTGGGAAACCAGCAGCCAAGCAGGCAGGCAACCCAAGGGGCAAGACAAACACCCAGTGACTGCCCCACCCAAACAGAAGGAGGGGGCAGGGAGAGACAGACACAGCCAAAGAGAGCAGGCCCCAAGAAAAAGGGGGGGCACTCAGGAAAGACAGGAACAGCCTCCCGGGCCGAAGGCCAGCGTAGTCGGAAAGGGGAGGCCGAGGCCACAAGGGGCAAACCCAGCCCGCTCCAGCAACAGCCAGGAAACGACCGCCAAAGGAACAGCCACCCCCCAGGTGGAGACCACACAGCCAGAGAACACAGAGCAGAGGAGATCAGCCGGCAGCAGAAGCCGAGACCACCCAGGCCCGCACAAGCAGGTCACAAACCAGTCCCGACTCACCCAAAAAAGGGCAGAGACCAGAACAGACTAGGGACCAGCAGGCAAAACCCAGCCGGAGACAGAAAGGGCCTCATGAAGAAAAAGTACCCCAAGAGCCCCCCGCCCCCACAGGAGGAACAAACACCACGGCCCGAGGCAACCCCAGGCGGACAGAACAAACAGCCAACAGCACCAGAACGACCCACACGGAGTCCCAGCTAGGCACCAAGCAGACCCCACACAGCAGAACTGCGGAGAGCAGACGAGACCAGGGCCGACAGGGAGGCACGGCCGACGGCCGCAAAACAGGGAAGGACCAGATCCAAACCAGCACCACACCCAGCAACCAGGCAAAACCGGGGGTGGACAAGGCAGCAAAGGCGCAGCCCAAAACCAGACACAGAGGGGACAGAGAACACAGCCCCCACCAACCCAGCCAGGGAACCACCGGTACAGAACACTCAGAGTGAAGACACACCCCAAGAGGAAGACGGAAGCAAAGGAAGGGAGGGCCAAAGGACCACCCCAAGAGAAAACGTGGCACAGAAGAGGCAAAGGAAAGCGACCAGGCGAGGAACCAGGACACCCAGGAGGCCAAGCCAAGAACCCACAGTGCCAGTACCAAAGTCAAGACAGAAGAGGCCAGACGCCACCGCACTCAGACGACCCAGGAGGCTAAACCGCCACGCGGCCCGCACCAGGAGGAGACGGGCCCAGCAGAAACAGAACAAGGCCCCCCTCCCACGAAGAGAATCGAACCCCTCAAGAGATAAAGAAGACCAAGCCCAAAAATGGCAACCACATGAGGAGCACAAGGCAACCAGAGCGAAAGCAGGCAGCCAGCAACAGCACACAGAGGAAGCAGCACCTGCCACGCGGAAACCCCCGGGGGGGTCAGAAACAGGAACAAGGTCCCACTCCTCCAGGCTGCCAGGGATCAGGGCAGAGGAGCCAGAATGCCAGCAACACAAATAAACAGTGCAAAAGACCAGGACCAGAAAGAGAGACCAAGCGCAGCAGGCAGAAGCCACCGCAACGAGGGACCCGGTCAGGGCCTGAGGGAACCGAGCTGAGCCAAAGCACGGCAGGAGCCAGGCCCTTCTGCACACGGAGGGCAACCATAGAGGACAGCATGGGAGTCGACTGCCCAGAACCCACAGCACACAAACTCCCACACCCACTTCACAGAGCCAAACAGGAGCCAGTAGCACCCGGCGCACACCACAGGCACCCAAGAAGCAACAGTGGCCATAGCAGGAGTCCCAGGGAAGGACACAGCCCAGCACGGCCGGCACTGGAAGAGAAAGCGAGACGCAAGAAACATAGGAAGGGGAGCTGATGCCAAAACAGAACCTGCAACCCCGGCTTCGAAGCCGGCCAGCACACCACATCCCCCCCACAACAAGAAGCAACAGGCAGCCAGAAAGCAAGCACCAATGCCCAAAATGAGACCCCAGTAACCACAGGAGCAACAGACTGCAACCGCAACCACCAGGCCACAGCAGCCCCCTCAGAAGACAGAGAAGCAGGCAGTCGGAGCAGGCCCCCGCCTCCACGTTGGCCAGAAACTGAGAAAAAACTGCTCCACAATCCCCCAGGCAAGGCAGCAGCATGGACATGTGGCAAGGACCCGCAAAAGCAGACCCATCGAGAACACAGGAGCTGCACCCACACAGGCAAAGGTGCAAAACACACCGACTCCACCCAGGGAACAGAAGCCACCCGCTTCGTGCACCGCTACAGTCCGAGGACGGACAGATGGACTCCCCACAGCATGACCACGTCTACGGGCCTGAGGCATCAGGAACCGTGAACCAAGCCACCGGGTACATGAGCAGGGAACAACAAGGGGAAGCAGCTGTCTGCGACCTCGGCATGCGGAACTCATATGGGGGTACAGAGACAGGAACAAGGCCCCCCCTACCTTCTGGATGTCACGTAGCCGCAGCCAGCCCAAGGCGTCCAAACACACCTCCACCAGTGCAGGGAGAAACAGGAAGGCTGGGGAACCAGGTAACACGGCTCGTCTCCCACCCGGCCAAGCCCCAGGAAGACGAGCCCAGCAACCCGGAAGGACCCAGGAGGCCGGCGCACCCACCGCAAAGGGCCAGCCGGCAAGCAGGAAAACCAAGCCTCCCAGCAAGCCCATACAAAAGGGGGTGGTGATGGACGGAGCATCAGAACAAATCAAACACTCACACCCAGTCAACAGATCTGGGTTTGATCCATCACCGTTCTTTAGCCCACTCTGCCACCCCAGTTCAGACATGGCCATATGCAAATCAGTCTGACCCTGTGCCTCATGGGAACAGTCCAGCCCGAACTGCCAAGCCATGCCTTACCTGGACCGGAAACAAGCTTCCTAGGACCGGTTTCTGGCATTTCAACCGTCTTCAGCCAAGCTTGCTTGAATCCAGTGGCAAAGTGAGCAAGGGACTCACGTCTGAGCATACCCTGCCAACTTACGGCGAACAAAGCGGTACAAAAGGGGGTGGTGATGGACGGAGCATCAGAACCAATCAAACACTCACACCCAGTCAACACACCCAGCAAGCCCAGCAGGCCGGGAGGCAGAGCACCAGACACCCCAACCGCACAGCCAGGCAGCCGGACGGGGAATAACCAAGGAAGAAAGCCCCTCAAGCCCAGCAGGAGCAGCAGACTGACAGAAAAAAAGAACAGGCGGAATGCTGGGTAAGTGCTGCTTATGTACTCCCAGTGGTAGGGGCAAGGGTTAGGGTCCCAGCATTTCTCTTTTCTTTTTTTCTGTCGGGAAGATGATTATCTCCCCTTTGTTAATGAATGGGACGAGGACATAAGGGACCTGGGGGTAATTCTCTTTTTCAAATGCATGCTATAAAATGCATTTATAGCAGCACTCCTGTGTGTATTTTAATTGAGGACCACAACTATACTTGTAAACCAGTTTAGTATGTAAACCAGTTAGTATGAAAGTCCTGCTTGTATTTCTTTCTAGTTTGCTTTCAGTACTGTTGTACGTAGTGCTTATAGAGATATTTAACTATTATATTACAAATCAAATCTGTGCTGTACCGTCTGTCCATCTATCTGTCTGTCTGTCTGTCTGTCTGTCTGTCTGTCTGTCTGTCTGTCTGTCTGTCTGTCTGTCTGTCTGTCTATCTATCTATCTATCTATCTATCTATCTATCTATCTATCTATCTATCTATCTATCTATCTATTCATCCATCAAACCCTCTTTGCCCGTCTTTGTGAGCCTCCCTATCGGTTTTGCCAGCCTCTCTATTTATCTATCTTTTCAACCTTCTCTTTCTATTTGTAAAAAAGATTTACAAAAACATTACAAAAAAGCATTAGGAAAGGCAAGAGTCTGGCAGCCAACACCAGGCCAATGGACTTTCATAGGTCTAGTGTTAGTTTGACCTTTTGATTTTACAACAATTATGTCTATGACAAGGTTACATATAAGGGGTTTCAAGCCAGACTTAATCCATAAATCTTTAGATGTGCCATTTACATATTTCTTCAACCCACAGCCCACTTCAACCTTTGTCTAGCTTCACTGTGAGTTTCAGCATGCTTCACTTTCTGAAGGAGCACATCAACACACTAAGTAGCTCCCTTTAGTGCCAGGTACTACTTTCAGAAATTGTGCCTTTTTAGACCAAAAACATTTTTTTCCTTTACTCAATGTTTTTTAGATTGATGAGGGGCGGGCAGCTTCCTCAAATATAACGTTTTGTCAAACACATGACAGAACAAAACAAGCATTGCCAAAGTCAAAAGGCTGGCAGCTAACACTAGGCCTCTCTGCTTTGCCAATGTCTGTTTTCTAAATGATTTGGTGCAAGGAATTCAAGTATTGCAGGGTAAGACCACCCTATTTGGCCATAGGGAATGCTCCAATATTCCCCACAGAAATAACCAATATTCACTTTGAAACTTTCATGGCGTAAAATGTGGCCACTTTATGGACTCACTCATGAACACTCGTTACATGATGATTGAATTCATGGTCATCATGATGATTTCACAAAAACAAAACGCGTAGTCTATTTGCTACGCCGTTGTGTAATGTATGTGTTTCTTCTCTCTAACTCTTTAGTTGGGACACACAGGGTGGAAAATGTCATGAAGACGTTTAGCAGAATTTACCAAAACTGGAGATGGCATTTCATTTTTGTCAACGATTCTCAACTCCTAAACTTTATTTACAAGCCCCTTGTGCCTCCAGTGCGCTACTTTTAATATGGGAAAAAGGTGATGTACCAGAGGCGCATAGGGCTTGTAAAGAAGCCCCGTTGTAATTAGGTGTTGAACTCATAATACAAATGTTCTTGAAATATAGATTTAATGGCCCTAATTATTAATGCCCCGTAAAAATCCGTGTTATTTCCTTCTCCCAGATTTACTGCTTTTAGAGATAGTGGTAATTTTGGAGGGAGATTAACCAAGATTATATATTTTTGGGCAATAACATTCAGAAATTAGAATTACCTCGCCAGTTTCTGCATGTTTTTGCCCATGTTCCACCTATATATCTTGCCTGCTTGCAGCAGCTGAAATCTCCAACTAGATTACCAATGAGGAGCTGTGTTCCCACTAAACACATAGGGGCAGATTTACAAGCCCCATGCGCCACTTTTGCGTCACTTTTCCCATGTTAAAAGTGACGCAAAAGTGACGCAAGGGGCTTGTAAATCTGCCCCATAATTCTGATGGGCCTACGTTGCTGGGCCCTTCAGAACTAATATATCATGTGTTATGAAGACTTGAGTCTTTTACTTTGCAGTTTGGTAGTTTAGAAAAGCTTACTATAAAATATTTTCACGTTGTGAGTTATTTTGGCATCCCTGTGGTAGGAACTATAAGGATTAACCATAGTAAATCAGAAAATGTAGTTGCTGTTAGTGTCACAATGATACCACTATTTTTATTTTTAGAACCTGGCTTTGGAAAAGTCAGAGGCTTCAAGTTCAGATGCTCCTTTAAATCACTGCTGACTGTGACTCTAAGGGGCATATTTACTAGGAAGTGGCAGAGCACGGCGTTAGCCACCTTGGCTTAACCCCGCGCTCCACCACTTCCAAAACGCAGGGCCGCACCGTATTTACAAGGATACAGTGAAGCCCTGCGTTTCCCCCTGAGCAGTTGCTAATTTTAGCTGCCTAGCGTCAACACAGGCACCCTTTCACCATAGTGCAAGGGTGCCTGCATTGTAGGGGAAGATTGTTTATGTGCAGGAAGGTGTCCCTTCCTGCACACAAACAATCAGCAATGGCATTTTGAAACTTCTATGTGTGCTGCTTAATGCAGCACACATAGAAGTTGCAAAACGTATTTTTTTTTATTGATTGTTTATGTTTAAGGAGGGTCACCTTCCCGCAGATAAACAATCAATGTCCTTTTGCTGTTTCTATGTGGACTGCACAATGCAGCACACATAAAAACAGCAAAAACAAGGAAAAATGAAACATTTCTCCTTGTTGCGCCTGATTAAGTTTAGGTTTTCCCTGGTCTTAATTTTGGCGCTGCCCAATATTTATGCAGCCATTGTAAATATGGAACAGCGTCAAAGTCAATGGTTGTTGCGGTGGAGCACCCACTGCAACACCCATTGCCCACCCCTTTCACGCTAAGTATAGCGTGAAAGGGAGCCTTATTCACAAGGCGGCATTAAGCCATGCTAAGTGGCTTAATGCTGCCTTGTGAAGAAGGTGAAGCCCCTATTGCCACCACAACGTCCTAAAAACCGACAATGTGGTGGTGATAGGGGCTTGCAAATATGCCCCTAAATCTTGCTTAAAGATGGGCTAATGCCCCTACAGCCTGTATGCCACATTCAAGGCTATGAAAGTGATAGAGAGAACATGTATTTGCCAATCCAATAGATCTGACTTGTTTTAGGTGCATGTGTTCTTTGTTCCAATGGCTTGATGTTGTTGTGTTATATGTTTGGAAGCAGTAACAGAAGCACACATACAGACATCAATAGCCAGATGTAAACACATACATACTCATATGCGGACAGTTGCTGTCAGACAACACGCATACAAGCCCATGCAAATATAGATAGAAGTTGGTTGGGTGTGTAATGGACGGATTCATGCTTCAGACCTGCCATCGTACACATATGCCACTTTGGTCCCTCAAGAGCCCCTCCAAAGTCCTTCCACCCTCCATTGCTTCTGGCACCAGTGGTTGGACCGGAAGTGCTGCTTTTGGCTAACATGAGCTGTGTGGTGCTGCCAGTTTGACAACATTCATCTGTTCTTGATGCTAATCTGACTCCCTTCCTCACAGTGGCAATGCTTTGACATGTGGGGGTGACGGATTCCACTCCAGTGACACAGAGCTGCAGCAGGAGGGACTAGGGCCGGCTCTAGGGCGGTGTGACCGGTGCCACCCCACCGGGCGCAGACTTGTGGTGGCAGAAAGTATATTATCGTTTTAAAAGCATCTGCTGCCGCCTTCCTTGCCTCCAGCAATTTGCAGGCATAATATAAATGTCAAGATAACTCCGGTGATTAATGTCCATCCTGGAAAGAGACTGGAGGTTTGTCTAGTGGAAGTTTTGATTCATCCTAAGGTAGCGCAGTGGGTTAAAATGCCTGCTGAGATTAAGGTGTACCATGCAGATCACAAAGTGCATATAATGTAAATAGGTCAGTGGGTTACAGCTTTTGTCAGAGAGATCCTTTTGTTATTTGCAGTTTATAAGTTAAAATTCTAATATACAATAGTGAGCTATTAACTGGCATCAAAGAGCTGCATGCAAACTGCAGGGTATATATAAGAGCTATATGTTTTTTTGCCCAATCTTTCATTATCCTAATCTTGCAAAAAGGGTTCATTAGGGTAGTAATCAATTCCTCATTATTAAAGATAACCCTTAACAATGGTGTTACATTTTAGATTCTGAATTTGTGCTTTTCCAGACCAAGGACTCTTAAACTAAACTGCCTACTACTATAGATGACCTGTGACTCCTACACTTTGAAGTCCTCTGTCTTATGTAACATTTCCTATACACTGATTTACACACATATGATTGTATCTGTGCAATGTGTGTGTGTGATGTGAAGTGCCCTGACACCTTACACTGGTATGAGTGGTGCTATAAAACTAAATGAATCTGAGAGAGAGTGGTTATGGAGACTTGAGGGACACTGTTAAATGCTGGTAGTGAGGGAATCCATGGCAGAGGTGGTCATTGGAACCCGCCAACAAACTTTGTCGCACATGGTGCCACCAGTGCTAAAGCCGGCCCTGGTAGGGATAACACCCACAAGCGTCTATTGAGTGTAGCCTTGCAGTGTAAAAGGTGTTCGGACAGGGCTGTTGAAATAGTGTGACTGGAAGCAGTCTTCAGGAAGTGTTGGTCCATTAATCAGAGTGTGCCCACTAGATTGCTGATCGGATGCCTCTTGCCAGTTGAAACAAGACGTACAAAGTGTCATGCAATATGAACACCAGCTGCAATCCCATAAAAAGGTTACTTTCTTTTGCCGATCACCACTACATAATTTAAAACTGTGTCACACTCCTGTGGGCAGCTATAAAATTAGGCAAAGGTCCTGATTTAGAATTTAGCAGTTGGGTAGTCCATCACACACGTGAAGGGTATCCCGTCTGTAATATTAGAGGTGTATTTTATCCAATGCACTTGTAATACAGGGGATGGGATGTCCGTCACGTTTAAGATGGAGTATCCTTCCGCCAAGCTCTAAATCAGGCCCCAAGACAACATTGTAATTGCTTTTTTGAAATTTGCATATATTGCATTATACAAGATTTACGGAAAGTTCTTGAAATGTAACATTGAGATTGAGTAATTGTTTGTGTGTGAGGCTGGTTGGTTCAAGCAAAAGAATCTCTTGTAGAGATAGTTTCTGCTGTATAATCTGAACAGACATGCTTATACTACTATGTCTGGACTACTTTATTCGATTTTGGGGTTTTGTAGTTAAATATCACATTCTCAGTGCCTATTATATGTTGATATATAGCACATGATTACTTTTATCCATGTAGCAAACATATTTTGTTGCAGAAATTCAAAGGCGAGACACAATATCACACGTTTTATGCCATCTAACATGGTGCTAAATAGCACTTCTGTGTGATTCATTAAAGTAGACAACATGCAAGAATTGATTCTTGCTGAAGCAAACAGCACTGATTATAACAAAAAGTGATGGACCAAAATGCACACCCTTCAAATCTGCAGGATAGTGTTAAAAAAATGAGTGCTAATGTCTGTAAACTGTATAATGTGCTGTGCTCAGAGAGCTGAGTGACTTGAAGTTCACAAGCTTGAGTCCCAGCAGCCCCCATCCTTATCAGGTCAACACATGGATTGTCCAAACACAGTAAACGTGGTCAGGAACCAGGGAATATAATTTGATACCACTCTATCTTTTAAACAGCAGTCTTTGGCAGTTGCCTGCACCTGTTTACACATCATAAAAAGCCTAAAGAAATTCTTCGATCTGATTCCCATCTCAGCAAGGCAAACAGTTGCCGTCGCCCTAATTACTTCCAGGTTAGACTATTGTAATAGCCTCTATGCACGTACCAACAAGTAGGTCCTACACAAACTGCAAATGGTCCAGCATGTCGCAGCACGGTTAGTGCTGAAGTGGCCTAGGTGGTTTTCCGCTTCTGCGGCGCTAGATATACTCCACTGGCTGCCAATCCATAAACGCGTCCTGTTCAAGGTCCTTATCATCACTTTTAGGGCATTCCATTCCTTGGGACCTCATTGTCTTCGAACAAGATTCAAGCGCTACACTCCCTCCCGAAGTTTAAGACCATCAAATGCCAATCTGCTGAAAATGCCAGATTTCAGACTGGCATCTAAGGGAGGAAATTCGCCCACAGTGATAGGCTCAAAGGCTTGGAATAAACTTCCCCTACAGCTCCGCCAGATCACATCTGAGGCCCTTTTTAGGAAGGCTTTAAAAACCTGGATTTTCAGTGCTCCTGACACTCTCTGCAAAACTCTGATATGATTCCCTGTTTCTTACCGTCAGCAGTTAACGAGGCTTTTTGTTTCCATCTCTGGGTTCCGTTTTAGCGCCATGATGCTCCTAGGAGTGACAGTTGCGCTCAATAAATGTGCTATTACATTACATTAATATTACTGTGTAATATAAACTTTTAGCATCCTCACTTCGTACAGCAAAGACAAAATAGGCTACAAATGCCTAGGGAGAGGGTCCTTGTTAAAGCAATTCTACATCTGCTTCTTGCATCTTTACGTCACACATCTAAGTAGACAATGCCCATTTAGTGAATTACAGAGCACTGTGCATCAGTGAAAGAGTTCACATCTATCTTCTCATCTGATAAATTTGAGCATGCAATCTGCTGGATGTATATTTCTAGTATGAAGAACATGATGAAACAGTGCATTGTTTAACACCACCACGTGGTTATTGCCATCCCTTATCACCTAAGAACTAATATGTCACTGAGCAACATCAGGAACATGATGTGTCTTCACTTAAATGATATATTTACTGATTGTAGCATTGAAAGGTAATAAGTGTAGATATAAGGCTATAAACTATGATTGCAAAGGTGCTCAACCCAAGGCTTCCCTTTCGAACTGCTTCATCAGCATCGGACCGGGTGCGCCGAGGGACGGTGCACTTTTCTGCCTCCGTGCAAAGTTGAAATGTTAGCATATATGGGGTATGTGTTTCCATATAACTGCATGAGGCCAGGGGAGTTGGGTGTATGGGGTTTAAGTGGGAGACAGTGAGATTTTTAAAGTGTTAATTCTTTTATTTAAGACATAATCCATTTTCTGAAGTCCAGAGGTCCGGGCAAAGGCACTCTGTAATACCATGTGAATCTGTATACCGAGGAGAATAACTATGTATGCCATCCAGACAGAGGAGCATAGCTTTGAAATAAGGTATGCATTTGTCCAAGTGCTTTGAGAGATGCTGTTGTTTAATTGATACCCATGATATGTTTTATTGCCAACTATAAATCGCTCAGAACAGATTTTGTAAATGGCTGATATTCACCTTGTCTATGTATAAAACTCAAGATCATTTATGCCAGAGTCTCAAACAGGAGAGATCACTCACTGCTGTCTGAGTCAGAGCATCTAAGATCTGTGTAAACTGAGGACTAGCGGCCTCATTAATGAAAACGGTCGCATCGCTGCGTGAAAACAGCAATGCAACAGTTTTCACTGCGCCCTCCTTGCGACACGATGGATGCCTCATATTTACTCTATGACGCATCATGTCGCAAGGAATGACAGATACGTCAGCATTACTGACGTATCTGTCAGTGCTAAAGTGACGAATTGCTAGGGTGTGTCTGAAAACAGATGCAACTCCAGCAATGTGTCCTTTCTCATGTGGCAAGCCCCATGTGAAGGGGTTTGTGTCAGTCTACAGGCGTAAGATATAGACGGAGTAGCGTCCTAGAAGTGGAGCAGTGAAATCACATAGATTTCACTGCAGCACTTCTACGAGGCTTTTTGCGGGGGAACGTTCACCCTGCATACATTATATCTGGCGCAGGTATAACGCGCTGCAGGGCTTTACAAAGTGATGCATCTACTTAGGGCATGGGGGCCTTGGGGCACCCCCTGCAGCCCCCAAACAAAGTATATGGTGGATGCCCTGGGTCGGCAAGAGGCCACTGACCTTTAAGAAAAGCAGGAACGGGGGTTGGGGTCCCCGTGGCCGATAACAGCTCTGGAAGGGGGCCATGCAGCCACCATCCCCATAATTTTTAGAAATGGGCTAGGGAATGGAGTCCCCAGGGTATAATCAGGCTCAGGGAGGGGGGACTACGCAGCCCCCCTTCCCTTTAACAAAAGTAAACTGCCCTTGGGATGGGGTCCCCATGGCCTAAAAAGGCTCGATGACAGGGGCCATGCAGCCCCCTCCCCTTTAATGAAATAAAATCGTCCAGGGGTATGAGGTCCCCAGAGCCTGATAGGGCTTGGGGAGGAGAGTAATGTGCCTCCTCCCCTTTTAGTTAGGATGGGGTCTCAAGGGACTAGTAAGGACTAGTAAGGCTCAGGGAGACGGTCCACACGCCCCACCCTCCTCTTTAAAATAAATAAGGCCCTGGATGATTGGGTCTGCAGGGCCTAATGAAATTACAAGAAGGGGGTCACGCAGGCTCCGTCCCCTTTAAAAATATATATGGCCCAGGGGGATGGCGTCCCCAGAGCCATAATGGGTTTGGGAATGTGGGCCATGTGGCCCCCTCTCCCCTTTAAAAAGAATGGCCCTGGGGGATGGGATCCACAGGGCCAGGCCCTATTGTCAAACCCCCAGCACACGGCCGAAGGCCATGTACAGTGTGGGTTTGGCTACCTTTGGTGGGTTTGACCACAGGACCTGAACACCCGCTAGACCTTGTGGCCAACTCCCCTCCACCCCACACATGCCAAGGCGGTTCACAGAGTGGAGTTGGCTGCATGCAGGCATTGGCTGAAGGGCCTGGCCGCAAGTCAGGCACTGTGGCAACCCCCCCACTATGCACAACCAAAGGTTATGCGTAGCATAGTGTTGGCTGAATGCGGTGGGTTGGTTGCAGGGTTTGGATTTACATATGGTAATGAAATCTTACTTACATAAAAAAAACTAGGAATACACTGAAAAAAAAAAGTTAAAGTAACCTTATTGTTAGGTGAAATGTTCAGTAACATTTTAAACTCTAACAACCACAGAAATTCACCAGTTATACTTATAGTTATCGCAAGTAACTATAAGTCGTGCCCTGGGGTAACTATAACTCGCGCTGTCATCATGCACTGCTAATTACACCATATATTCCATCACTCATGACATCCTCTCTGACATTGCAGTGAAATTATTGATGAAAAAACTGTGCATGGCACTGGCGCAAATTGGTGAATGGTATATTTCATATGTTTCAATATGGCCACTCACTATAACCGCCATAATTCTTTGAATGTCAGAAATTATTTGTTGAGGACTCTATAATTTATTATCGCATCAGTTGTTGTGCACCATGGTCCTTACTAATATGGTCACCACGAGCAATCAGAAATTCTCTCTGGCATCTCTTCTCTAAAGATTCTTTTCCTCTCTAAGATAGCGTCATTTTACCGCAATCACTGCAGCAATGAGTGATGACGATACTGGGGTCCGCACTAACATTAGTTAGTTATTACATTGTATAAACATCTGATTCTTTTTGGTCTTAATCTTATCAAATATAAAGGAGCCTTGCACATTTGAAGTCCGAAAGTGATTTTTACTGCAGAGTATCGTGCCTCCACCTAATATGACTTGTGTGTTATTTGAACACACTTTTGATCTGTGTGTACTATAATACTTGTGTACTATGTTGGGAGAGACCTGAAGTAGTACATACAAGGTACAGTCCTACAATTTGTATCCAGTCCTCAACAAATTGTGCACAGAATATTCCTTGTACATCTTTTGTGGGTTGTTTGTTGAGTATTGCTCAAGAGAAATAAAAGTCACAGCTGCTTTAAAAATGTATATATTAAGTTACCTTCTCACTTTTAGTTTCTTGCTGTATTCTGCTAATTTGCTGGATCCTGTCCAATTTAACACAAGTCATAGTTGAATTACTACAAAAAATTTGTCAGCCCCCAAAATCACCTATTACTACATCACTATTGAATGGTCATTAATATATGTTTGTCCACAAGCTATTTACTCAATTTACATAGAGATATTCACAGGTTATGTGAAGGATCTACAAATCCCGGGTAATAGATATCCTCAACTTCTTTCATGCAGCTCCAGGCAATCAAATGGTTTTGTTTGGGATATTGAAATGTGGATCTCAGATTAAAGCTTATGAACATCATATACATATTTCTATTTTCTTTTTTAGCTATTTATCAAAAACAAATAAATGAATTTGCACTGTTTCAAAATAGGAATTCAAAAAGTCATTCTGAGACTGCATGCCCAAGTTGGAGCTCAGCTGTTCATCATTGTTTGTGCTATTCTTGACAACAAATTATTTTTGGGGGTTTGACCTTGAAGCAAAACATTTGGAACACCAATATGCCCCACCCTCATGTACTTTCCATTCCACATAATTTTCTTGGGCAAACAAATCCTTTAGAAAATCATTTTAAATTGTGCAGAGATAGCCATGTACTTGCTATTTAAACGGTACTGACTGAGCCATTGCAATAGAGTTGCCATTTCCTGCTCTGCAGTGAACTAAACATCTACAAATATATGAGAAAGCAGGCACTTTTTGTTGGCAGAAGGAGCACGACTATATTGAATATGAGTGGGAGAGCAGTGACAGTTCTCATCAGTAGTGCCTTAGACTGATGTACTGACATGTGATATAAAATTGATTCTGGGATTTAATAATCATAGAAGAATGCTTCTCACATGAACTGTGAAATATTTTGGCATATTCCCACTTACACTGGATTAATTGACGGCAACATGATATGCACAGAATACCACACAAGGCATGAGAATGATAACAAATCAATGGGAGCTCTCTGAAGATTAAAACAGATAACACTTTGAACATCAATTAGTGTTCTAGTAGCTTCATAGCACTTAAAGCCTTATTCTTACTACTGAAACAGCAGATTGGGTACTAAATTCAACTTCAAAATGCTAGGCGTTAAATGTTTCTGAAGTGGCTTAATTGTGGTAACAGATAGTATGTTTCTTTCATAAAAACAGAAGGGCCTGTTCACAAAGGTAAACATACACACTAGTAAATCTACACATATAAATGTGCTCTTTTGGCTATTCACTATTTGCAAGTGTAAATGTACAACAAAGTGTAGGTGTACATGTCTCCATCTCCATGGCAGGGGAGGCAAATTTCCGAGTGTAAAGCTACTACCTGTAACATTTCACACAAAGGTATTAGTCTCTTCCACTGAGGCATCTCTCTCCTTGTTGTAAAATATAGGGAAATATTAAACTTGAAACAAATACAAAAAATAATTCTGTGTTAAATATTGATGTGAATTCATTTTATATTTTTATTTTAAACGTAAAACCAACTATATAAATACTATAGCAGTATTAACTTAGTTTCGAATAAAACTAATAATTAATTTAAATATATTGCATTAAGTTAATATTATTGAAAATTTATGTTTTAAAAAAATTACCACATAAAGTAAATAATTCTATTAGTGTTAATTGTATTAAAGTTATGAATAAAATTAATTTTTATTTATTCAATTTGTTTTACAAATATGGATGTATTTTTAAATTAAAAATGGTATAAAATATTTTGAAATAAAGGAATAATTTTTAAGTTATAAATAATGTTTTTAACATGTAACTAAATTTATAAACATATATATTCAGTAGAAAAAACAGAGCTTAAAGGGACGTTACAGTTAGGTGAAGATGTCAGTTAAAACACAACTTTTTAAGTTAATAACACCACTGAAGGGTCGGCCTCGGGCAGCAAGCGAAGTCCCCATGCTTGACTGCTGAGCTCTAAGAGCGCAATCCCTCCCACCGGCTGATGTCAAACGGCTCTCGCAGCACAAAGCGGATGCAGCGCGGCTCAGGGATCGCGACTGCAGGACCTGAAAACGCCGATATCCGTGTAACGCATTTTTCCTACTTTTTTATTTTTTGGAGGGGATTCTCCTTTCCCACCCTAGATGACAAATTGCAGTCCTCAGAGAGGGTGTAAGGACACAGAATACGGACCCGCTGGATACTTCTGTTTACAATATCTACACAGCAAAGCCCCCCACCCCCCTCCATGAGAGTGATATGATGGACTTAGGAGGAGGGCTTGAAAAAGCTGGAAATTGGGCCACAGTAGTGAGGGATTCCACCTGGCTGGAAAGGTTGAATTGCTGGGATTTCTATTGGGAATTCTAATCTCCTTATTGTGCAGATTTGAAGTTCAGTTGAAGGCTACCAGAGGGAAACTGAGAGCTGGAGTGAGCGGTGAATCAAGAAACAGCTGTATTTACCTAAGGAGAAGTCGTGAGAGAATAAACGCTTGCCGAAGAGGGCTGAAAATTCCTGTGATGGAGGACGGTGCAAAGGCACGGGAAGTCCAGCTGAACCAAAGTAGGTGGGCCCAGCGTGCAAGGAGTCACGGGGTGGCTCAACCTAAGGGTCAAGGGGAACTCATGCACCCCAACGCAATGCAATTCCACAACTACTGCAGTTATACCAAAGCAGCGCAAAGAGATGTCTCAGTGCCGGGTAAGAGGCTGGAGAGAGAAGAAGATCCTAGCTAGTGTGGATATTTTATCCGCCATATAAGCACAGAAGGTTGGTATGGCAGAGTTGGCTCATTCATCTTGTTCTTCAGGGAAAGAAACCTTTTTTGAGGAAGACGGTGTGGAGGCGGGTAATGAGTTATCTAAAGAGAGATCTCCTTTAGTGACTATTCCATCCACCTCCTCCGACTATGGCAGCATCAAAAGTAGTTTGTTCCACCACAGGGAGGCCTAAACACTACCCTCTGTTTAAAAAAAGTCTGCCCAAAATAGATATGGCACAGACAGAGGCCATCCCGACTCCAATAGAAATGCCTCAGACTCAAGATAACATGATTTTAGCTATATCCGAAACAGAAGGGTTACCAAATGCTATGGAAGTAGATGGTGCTCTTGAGTCAGTAAGTATTGGTCTAAAGCCAGCTCAAGACAAACGTGAATCGGTATTGAAATCAGCACTGGAATCAGATAATATGGAACCCATCAGGAAGCTAATTCGTAAACATTAAGGGGTTTATTTACAAGACCCTTGCACCACTTTTACGTCAATTTTAACATGGAAAATGTGACGTACGGGGGGCGCAAGGGGCTTGTAAATATGCCCCTAAGACCTCTTCTTGAAGTGATTCTAACGGAGATTCGGGGTTTTGAAGCTCAGCAGCTCTTGATACAGCAACAGTTC
This sequence comes from Triturus cristatus, assembly GCF_964204655.1. Classification (NCBI taxonomy): domain Eukaryota; kingdom Metazoa; phylum Chordata; class Amphibia; order Caudata; family Salamandridae; genus Triturus; species Triturus cristatus. The sequence goes on from NC_140581.1 coordinate 850,971,523, forward strand.
ATCAAAGACTGTCTTTAATTGAGGAAACCCTCATGCAATTACCCAAAGGTCTTGCTGAGGCTGATCAAAGACTTTATGATCTTGAGAATCGTTGTCTAAAAATGGATAAGATCATTTTGCCAGAGTTACAGAAATTACAACAGCTGGAAGTGAAACCAGAGATGTTGGAGAATCATTCACGACGTAGCAATCTGAGGTTTATCAGGGTTCCAGAAGGAAGTGAGGCTCCGGGGGATATTCAGAGGGTCCCCGAGTTGATGAATTTCCTATATTAAGAAATGTATACAACCAAATGCCCAAGTGATTTAACCATAATGAGAGCACTCCGAATCCCGATCAGTGTTCTTCTGATGCCAAGTACTCATGAACAATATTAGTTAATTTTGAAGACTATTGCATTAGAGAACAGGTCTTGGCTATTGCAATTCATCAAAAATAATTTCTCATTGTGGAAAATGTTCATATGAGGGTGTTTCCGGATTTAGCAGCTGCAACGGCCAGACATCTTAAGGCTCTTCTGGAACTGGCTCAAGAATTTAAATGCTTGGGGGTGCAAGCCTCGATAGTGAAACAGGCAAAACTAAAAGTTCTGGTGAAGGGGCGTTTTCACGTTTTTTCTTCTTTGTTATCAGAGTTATCTCAAGATAAAGCTTGACTGTACAATAGGAGACAATAGGAGACATAACCTTTGATTGTGTATTTCTAATTTCTGGTTTTCTTTTCTTATTCTTTTTTTCGGTGGGAGGGAAGCACTTTGGGGGATCAGGTGCAATACCATGGCACCTATTAGTGAAGGGACGCCCCAGGGAGGGTGGTAGGGAAGTCCTCAGTGCTGGGAAGGGGGAAGGGGAAGAGGAAGGAGTAAGGGGAAGGGGGAAGTGGGAAGAGGGAGAGGTTGAGGGGATCTGGGGGGATTTGCAGTCAAAACATTAGGAGGGCAGGAGCTAAGGTGCATCAAAGCTTATCCGGTCCTATAAGAAAAAAGAATGAGAGAGTCCATGATATTGTTTGAAAAATGGATACAGGTTTATATTTTTGTAAATAGAAGGAATGCTGCATCGGATTAAGATAATTTCTTGCAATGCGAATGGGCTTTTAAATCCACATAAGAGGGGTGTGTTATTTAATTAGTTAGACACATTTGCTCCAGAAATAACTTTTTTTTACAAGAAACTAATTTTAGTACTAATACCAGGATGTACCTTCCAAGGAAATATCCTTATGCATATTTCTCTTCCGCCACTGCAGCAGTTCCAGGCGTTTGGATTTTACCGGCAAATTCGATTGATTGGCAGGTTTTGGAAGTAATTCGGGACAAGAGGGGGGGATGGCTTTGGGTTAAAGTTAAAATTGAGGAAATAGGACTAAATTTGGTGAATTATTATGGCCCTATTGAGGATGATACTGCAGCGCTATAACACATTTATAATATGGCAATACAATCGGAAGGCGCTTTGATTGTTGGGGGTGACTAATTTTATTCAAAATCTCAAATTTGACACCAACAATAAAACTAAGCACCAATTGAAACCTAAGATGGCAAGGTTAATAAATACGATAAAAACAGATTTAGCACATTTCTAGATCCATGGAGGGCGGGACATCCAGTCTTCTCCCAGTTCAACTGTTACTCTTCCAGATATAGAAAAGCCTCAAGACTGAATTTTCTTCAGGAGGACAAATTGCTGGCTAATGGTAGGACTGAGATTTTTGCCAACTCCATTTCAGATCATTTGGTAGTCTCCTTTATATTCTCCCTTCACTTTATAACTAAGAATAAAGTAAGATGTCAGTTTGATAAATCATTGTTGGAGGATCCTATTTGGTTAATGGAGACAAAAGGTTTTATGAAGGAATTCTTTAGATTTAATTCAAATACTGCCTCTATTCTCACGGTTTGGGAAGCTTTTAAAGCCGCCTTTAGAGGACAAGTTATCTCCTATAAAGCACAGTTTGCTAAACAGCATAAGCAAAAGATGGAGGGGCTGCAAGCTGATGTCGACAAAGCCAGACTATAGGTAAATGCAGCCTCGATTCAGGAGCAATCGCTAAAAATATGGCAGCAGGAATTATTTAAAACCAAGGAGGAGCTGAGGGATTTTTTTTGGTAGAAGACATCATAGGGAGTAATGCATATCAACAAAAACTCTATGAGGAAAACCAGAAGATTGGTACATTTTTAGCATGGTCTTACAAAAGCCAGAAGAGCTTCCAAATAATAAATCAGTTGAGGGATCCAATATCTAATCAATTAGTGGAGGATAATCAGAAGATTGTGGATATTTTTCTCTTGCGTTTAAATAAAATGTATACAGAAATGCAGACAATAGCAGAGGGTGATCAAAATGTGTATTTTGGTTCTCCAGAGCTGCCACAGGTATCAGGGGAATATATCCAGCAGTTTAACGCTACTATTAAATATTAAAAAATTGAAGACGCACTGAAAAATAAGCCCATTGCTAAAGTTTGTAGCTTTGACCGGATCCCAGTAGAAGTGTATAAGAGGTTTCAAGATAAATTACTTCCAGTTTTATTTAGTCTTTTTAATAAAATGAAAGAGGGAGCAACTGTTTAGCAGAGATTCAAGGAGTCAGTAGTGATTATTTTTCTTAAAAAAGATAAAGATTCTTGTGATCCTAATTCAGAGTGACTGATTAGTCTGTTAAATACAGATTATAAGATTTTTACAAAAATCTGGGCAAGGAGAATTGCACCCTCAGCACAACAGGTGGTGCATGTAGATCAGAATGGCTTTTTACTGGGGAGATTACTGGCAACTAATACCTATCTTTTAATATAAGCAATTGACTACTTCTCGGCTAATCAGATTAAGGCAACAATACTGATTATGGTCGCTGAGAAGGCTTTTGACTTGGTGGATTCGCAGGCCTTATTTTTGATAATGGGGAAGTTTGGTTTCCCTAGTCAGTTGATAGGTATGTTAAAAAGAACTATATAGCCATGTTGAAGCCAGGATTATTATTAATGGAACAGAAGCGCGGAGGGTAAATATTAATGGGGCACTCGGCAGGGATGTCCTTTATCCCCCCTGCTGTTTGCTTTTTTAGGTCTCGCCTGACCCAGCGCATGCATAGCCAATAGGTCTCGCTTTTGGGATCTTATAAGTATTTAGTTATGCAACTGTTGAATGGCTAAACACTTATAAGGTCCCAAAGGCGAGACCTATTGGCTATGCCAATGCTTGTTTATCGAGCCACTGGCAGTTAAAATTCGGGCTAATGTACAGATCATGCCCCCAATGGTAGAGATGCCGAAAATAAAAATATATGCAGATGATATAATTACTACCTTAAGACCGAGGGTTGGATGAAATTGACAATTTTACTAGAATTGGGGCATATAAGGTGATAAAACAAAGACCGAAATGCTTACATTTAATTTGACTACCACAGAGACTGCATGTTTACCAGGTGTATTGCCCAGTTCTATTAGATATCTTGGGATTCTAGTCACAGATCAATATGCAGAGCTGTTCTCATTAAACTACGGAAGTACGTTGGCAAAAGTTGAAGAGATTATTAGAAAACTTGACATTATTGAATCTGTCATTGTTTGGATGGGTATCAATGGTCAAAATGTCAGTTTTCCCACTGCTCTTATTTCTATTTATCAATCTCCCTTTGAAACTTCCTAATACTTTTTTTTAAAAGAACTGGATGGTTTGATTTGGAACTTTGTATGGAATAATAAACAGCCTTGTGGGAAATTAGCCATGCTCCAACTGAATACATTATATGGGGGCTTAGCACTACCCCATTTTGCAAGATATTATGAGGCATCTCTGGTTAATTGATTAGCCACATAGGTGAGTCAAACTCAGTTTATGATAACTTCCTCTTGAATCATATGATAAATGAAAGAGCAACTAAAATGCCAACTTTCTTACGAGTAGCAGAACTTCCCAAGAAAACGAGATACAAGGTGCTACTGGAGTTGTCAGGGAGAATCCAGGTGTTTTTTAAATCTCTAAATATTTTGGCATACCATGCCTATACCCCCATTCAGGATTGCGCAGTTGGTGGTTTACTTCTGTCTAGAAGACTTGTGCAAGCTTGGCAAGAACTGAGATTTGTTCGACTTGGATTTTTTAAAAATTATTATAGACTAATTACATGGGATACAGTTCAGATGCAAGCCGGTAATCAAAGTACGGCTTTATGTTTAAGTTTTTTCCAGATTATGAGTCTAATAAAAAGTAATTATATTATTCTGAATGAGTCTGCATATCAGATTGCTAGACAGATGGCGATCAAGACATTGGAGATACGCAAACTGTACCGTTTCTTGCACCATAGCAAAGAAAAAGTAATTTTGGACAAATTGCAGAAAATGTATTCCGAGAGAGGATGTAAATTTAATTTAAAAGAATGGCCATCGCTCTGTGAGCTGAGTTACAAAGGGTTATGGGGAGCCAATTTTAAAAGAATACATTTTTTTTCAAGATGGTTGCTGTATTATACGCTGTAAAAATTATATAAGATGTATTCCACTGTGAGTAACCACTGTTTTAGATGTAATAAGCAGGATGCAGGTGGTTAGGTACATAAGAACTACTACAAACCTAGTGGTGCAACATGGGGGCAGAAACCACAATCCTACTAATCATCTCCAATTGCAGGAGAGGACTTGTGTCCAAGCTCAACCCTCAACAAAAACACTTGCCTTCAGTAGTACCCCTTTACAACAAACAAATGATGGACGGAATGCTGACAATGCAGACATTCTCCCCCAGTCAAGAGATCTGGGTTAAATCCATCGTTCTTTTGCCCACTACGCCACCCCAGTTCAGACATGGCCATATGCAAATCAGTCTTGACACTGTGCCTCATGGGAACAGTCCAGCCCGAACTGCCAAGCCATGTCTTCCCTGGACCGGAATCAAGCATCCTAGGACCGGTTTCTGGCTATCAGCCGTCATCAGCCAGGATAGCTTGACTCCAGTGGCGTAGTGAGCACGGGTCCCACGTCTGGGAATACCCATCCCACTTGGGGCGAAAAGCGTTACAACAAACAAATGATGGACGGAATGCTGACAATGCAGACATTCTCCCCCAGTCAAGAGATCTGGGTTAAATCCATCGTTCTTTTGCCCACTACGCCACCCCAGTTCAGACATGGCCATATGCAAATCAGTCTTGACCCTGTGCCTCATGGGAACAGTCCAGCCCGAACTGCCAAGCCATGTCTTCCCTGGACCGGAATCAAGCATCCTAGGACCGGTTTCTGGCTATCAGCCGTCATCAGCCAGGATAGCTTGACTCCAGTGGCGTAGTGAGCACGGGTCCCACGTCTGGGAATACCCATCCCACTTGGGGCGAAAAGCGTTACAACAAACAAATGATGGACGGAATGCTGACAATGCAGACATTCTCCCCCAGTCAAGAGATCTGGGTTAAATCCATCGTTCTTTTGCCCACTACGCCACCCCAGTTCAGACATGGCCATATGCAAATCAGTCTTGACCCTGTGCCTCATTGGAACAGTCCAGCCCGAACTGCCAAGCCATGTCTTCCCTGGACCGGAATCAAGCATCCTAGGACCGGTTTCTGGCTATCAGCCGTCATCAGCCAGGATAGCTTGACTCCAGTGGCGTAGTGAGCACGGGTCCCACGTCTGGAAATACCCATCCCACTTGGGGCGAAAAGCGTTACAACAAACAAATGATGGACGGAATGCTGACAATGCAGACATTCTCCCCCAGTCAAGAGATCTGGGTTAAATCCATCGTTCTTTTGCCCACTACGCCACCCCAGTTCAGACATGGCCATATGCAAATCAGTCTTGACCCTGTGCCTCATGGGAACAGTCCAGCCCGAACTGCCAAGCCATGTCTTCCCTGGACCGGAATCAAGCATCCTAGGACCGGTTTCTGGCTATCAGCCGTCATCAGCCAGGATAGCTTGACTCCAGTGGCGTAGTGAGCACGGGTCCCACGTCTGGGAATACCCATCCCACTTGGGGCGAAAAGCGTTACAACAAACAAATGATGGACGGAATGCTGACAATGCAGACATTCTCCCCCAGTCAAGAGATCTGGGTTAAATCCATCGTTCTTTTGCCCACTACGCCACCCCAGTTCAGACATGGCCATATGCAAATCAGTCTTGACCCTGTGCCTCATGGGAACAGTCCAGCCCGAACTGCCAAGCCATGTCTTCCCTGGACCGGAATCAAGCATCCTAGGACCGGTTTCTGGCTATCAGCCGTCATCAGCCAGGATAGCTTGACTCCAGTGGCGTAGTGAGCACGGGTCCCACGTCTGGGAATACCCATCCCACTTGGGGCGAAAAGCGTTACCACAAACAAATGATGGACGGAATGCTGACAATGCAGACATTCTCCCCCAGTCAAGAGATCTGGGTTAAATCCATCGTTCTTTTGCCCACTACGCCACCCCAGTTCAGACATGGCCATATGCAAATCAGTCTTGACCCTGTGCCTCATGGGAACAGTCCAGCCCGAACTGCCAAGCCATGTCTTCCCTGGACCGGAATCAAGCATCCTAGGACCGGTTTCTGGCTATCAGCCGTCATCAGCCAGGATAGCTTGACTCCAGTGGTGTAGTGAGCACGGGTCCCACGTCTGGGAATACCCATCCCACTTGGGGCGAAAAGCGTTACAACAAACAAATGATGGACGGAATGCTGACAATGCAGACATTCTACCCCAGTCAAGAGATCTGGGTTAAATCAGTTCGGGGTGGACTGTTCCCATGAGGCACAGGGTCAAGACTGATTTGCATATGGCCATGTCTAAACTGGGGTGGCGTAGTGGGCAAAAGAACGATGGATTTAACCCAGATCTCCTGACTGGGGGAGAATGTCTGCATTGTCAGCATTCCGTCCATCATTTGTTTGTTGTAACGCTTTTCGCCCTAAGTGGGATGGGTGTTCCCAGACGTGGGACCCATGCTCACTACGCCACTGGAGTCAAGCTATCCTGGCTGATGACGGCTGATAGCCAGAAACCGGTCCTAGGATGCTTGATTCCGGTCCAGGGAAGACATGGCTTGGCAGTTCGGGCTGGACTGTTCCCATGAGGCACAGGGTCAAGACTGATTTGCATATGGCCATGTCTAAACTGGGGTGGCGTAGTGGGCAAAAGAACTATGGATTTAACCCAGATCTCTTGACTGGGGGAGAATGTCTGCATTGTCAGCATTCCGTCCATCATTTGTTTGTTGTAACGCTTTTCGCCCTAAGTGGGATGGGTATTCCCAGACGTGGGACCCGTGCTCACTACGCCACTGGAGTCAAGCTATCCTGGCTGATGACGGCTGATAGCCAGAAACCGGTCCTAGGATGCTTGATTCCGGTCCAGGGAAGACATGGCTTGGCAGTTCGGGCTGGACTGTTCCCATGAGGCACAGGGTCAAGACTGATTTGCATATGGCCATGTCTAAACTGGGGTGGCGTAGTGGGCAAAAGAACAATGGATTTAACCCAGATCTCTTGACTGGGGGAGAATGTCTGCATTGTCAGCATTCCGTCCATCATTTGTTTGTTGTAACGCTTTTCGCCCTAAGTGGGATGGGTATTCCCAGACGTGGGACCCGTGCTCACTACGCCACTGGAGTCAAGCTATCCTGACTGATGACGGCTGATAGCCAGAAACCGGTCCTAGGATGCTTGATTCCGGTCCAGGGAAGACATGGCTTGGCAGTTCGGGCTGGACTGTTCCCATGAGGCACAGGGTCAAGACTGATTTGCATATGGCCATGTCTTAACTGGGGTGGCGTAGTGGGCAAAAGAACGATGGATTTAACCCAGATCTCTTGACTGGGGGAGAATGTCTGCATTGTCAGCATTCCGTCCATTATTTGTTTGTTGTAACGCTTTTCGCCCTAAGTGGGATGGGTATTCCCAGACGTGGGACCCGTGCTCACTACGCCACTGGAGTCAAGCTATCCTGGCTGATGACGGCTGATAGCCAGAAACCGGTCCTAGGATGCTTGATTCCGGTCCAGGGAAGACATGGCTTGGCAGTTCGGGCTGGACTGTTCCCATGAGGCACAGGGTCAAGACTGATTTGCATATGGCCATGTCTAAACTGGGGTGGCGTAGTGGGCAAAAGAACGATGGATTTAACCCAGATCTCTTGACTGGGGGAGAATGTCTGCATTGTCAGCATTCCGTCCATCATTTGTTTGTTGTAACGCTTTTCGCCCTAAGTGGGATGGGTATTCCCAGACGTGGGACCCGTGCTCACTACGCCACTGGAGTCAAGCTATCCTGGCTGATGACGGCTGATAGCCAGAAACCGGTCCTAGGATGCTTGATTCCGGTCCAGGGAAGACATGGCTTGGCAGTTCGGGCTGGACTGTTCCCATGAGGCCCAGGGTCAAGACTGATTTGCATATGGCCATGTCTAAACTGGGGTGGCGTAGTGGGCAAAAGAACGATGGATTTAACCCAGATCTCTTGACTGGGGGAGAATGTCTGCATTGTCAGCATTCCGTCCATCATTTGTTTGTTGTAACGCTTTTCGCCCTAAGTGGGATGGGTATTCCCAGACGTGGGACCCGTGCTCACTACGCCACTGGAGTCAAGCTATCCTGGCTGATGACGGCTGATAGCCAGAAACCGGTCCTAGGATGCTTGATTCCGGTCCAGGGAAGACATGGCTTGGCAGTTCGGGCTGGACTGTTCCCATGAGGCACAGGGTCAAGACTGATTTGCATATGGCCATGTCTAAACTGGGGTGGCGTAGTGGGCAAAAGAACGATGGATTTAACCCAGATCTCTTGACTGGGGGAGAATGTCTGCATTGTCAGCATTCCGTCCATCATTTGTTTGTTGTAACGCTTTTCGCCCTAAGTGGGATGGGTATTCCCAGACGTGGGACCCGTGCGCACTACGCCACTGGAGTCAAGCTATCCTGGCTGATGACGGCTGATAGCCAGAAACCGGTCCTAGGATGCTTGATTCCGGTCCAGGGAAGACATGGCTTGGCAGTTCGGGCTGGACTGTTCCCATGAGGCACAGGGTTAAGACTGATTTGCATATGGCCATGTCTAAACTGGGGTGGCGTAGTGGGCAAAAGAACGATGGATTTAACCCAGATCTCTTGACTGGGGGAGAATGTCTGCATTGTCAGCATTCCGTCCATCATTTGTTTGTTGTAACGCTTTTCGCCCTAAGTGGGATGGGTATTCCCAGACGTGGGACCCGTGCTCACTACGCCACTGGAGTCAAGCTATCCTGGCTGATGACGGCTGATAGCCAGAAACCGGTCCTAGGATGCTTGATTACGGTCCAGGGAAGACATGGCTTGGCAGTTCGGGCTGGACTGTTCCCATGAGGCACAGGGTCAAGACTGATTTGCAGATGGCCATGTCTAAACTGGGGTGGCGTAGTGGGCAAAAGAACGATGGATTTAACCCAGATCTCTTGACTGGGGGAGAATGTCTGCATTGTCAGCATTCCGTCCATCATTTGTTTGTTGTAACGCTTTTCAGTAGTACCCCAGCAATTGCAATACAAGCAAGCATGTACCAGTATCAACAATATTTCCCCTTGCTGGTGATAAATTGCAGCAAGCTACAAATGTTGCAGTGATATTATCAATGATATCATAAAAGACGCCACAAGTGATGTAATATGTGGAGTATTTATCAGTGCATGGCAAGGGCGCCAGTTATAGTTACCTTAGGACACAAGTTATAGTTACTTGATAACTATAACTATAACTGGTGAATTTCTGTGGTTTTAGAGTTTCAAATGTTACGTTGTTACTGAACATTTCACCTAACAATAATTTTACTTTAACTTTTGTTCCTTTCAGTGAATATATATATAGGTAGCTTAAAATCGATCTTAAAATAAATGAGTTGCATTATTTAGTTTTGAATTAATATTAATTTTACATGATTTTTATTTATTTCTATAGATATTTAATTTACATTTAAATTTTCTAATTACGTTTCTTCAAAACTAATTTTATAAATAATTACAAGGCCTAGATAAGGCTGCAGCTAGCATAAAGAATCTCAGACGTCCTCCATGCCTTCTCTCTTGATTGTTTGCCCTTCTGCAGCAAACAGATAGTTGGGTGTTGATGAGGTATTCTGTGCTTGTCTTAACAGGTACAGGATAAGTCATTTCAAACAGGGTATGGCTGATCGGCCACTCATACATAGCCAGGGCACAAAGGTAGGCGACTTGGAGTTGCCCAGGACCGGGTGCCATTTTGCAGAACACAACTATAGAATGGTGCTGAGACCCAGGAATGAAGTGGAGGAGACTCATGCAAACAGTGGAGTGGGCAGTCAGAGAAACCTCACCAAATAACACAGTAGTAATTCATCAGTGGGAGAATACCATAGCATCCCTTGGGAAGAGGAAGGTGCTGATCAGGATTACAAAATATTTGCTAGAGATTTCAAGGATGCTAGGCAGGATGACCATAGTGTGGTCTGAGTTAATACTAAGAATGACAAGGAGGGGGTGGAGTTTAACAGCAGGGTAAAGAGATTTAGGTGCTATCTGAACATAGCGGTCAGCAAATTTTTCAGGAGCGTGGGTTCGAGTTCGTCAGACATGGTTTGATCAGCCTAAGAATGATGGAATACTGCGCAGGTAACGGGCTGCACTTAACAGACAGGAGTCAGGACATGTTCTAGGGTTCCATCATAGGGGCTTTGAGAGTAGCAGGATGCAAATATTTTTTTTTTAAATAGAAAGTTAGGGTGAGCTCCCTGGGATGGTAACCCCAGGGGTGGTGTGACCATAAGCTCTATGGTCAGGAGCCAGCCTGGGGTTTGTCCAGTGTGCATAGGTTACAGTGGAGGCCTGCGCACAGAGTGGGCTTATGTGGGCTGGAGTGTAACTCGGCTGATACAAGTCATGGTTGGGCATGCAGAAAATGGTGGTGATGCAAAATGTATTGGTGGGGGGACTTCACTGATGCCATCCCTGTTCCTACTTCGTTGTCCTTGAAGGGCAAGAGTGCAAAGAGTCAAACAAAGGAAGGCTGGAGGGCGGGAATTTTCAAATGAGACGTGCAGAGCGCCAACCAGTAATGGGCAGAGGACCCAAACAAAAGAGTTGAAGGGCACGCAGCGAAAACAGATTTAAGGAGTGTGGGGGTGCGCCCTACCTGACATACCCAAGAGGCAAGGCACTGTCATACCACCTACTTACGCCTGAGAACTACAGTAAGCTTTGTGACAGGAAGTTCCACCTTCAGGAGTTGGGAGGGGGCACTCCTCCCAGCACACAAGTCAGGGGCGTAACAAAGGGCCCCGCAGCCCCTGCAGTGCGGGGGGGCCCGAGCTCCAGGGACCCCCCTCAGCACAGTACCAAAGCCCGAGAGCTCCAGAGTGACCTCCACTGACTGCACAGCTCTTAACTTGGCTGCTGGCTCTTCTCGTCCGACAGGCTCGAGGGGACTGGGTCAGCTCCCGGCTGGCTACAATGTTTCACCCGATACCACGCATTCTTTGACGTCATGAGCCTGCCCCATGATTTATTTTGCCCAATCAGCGTAGGCGCCGTGAGTGGGCCCGGCTGCGCGGCATAGTTTCTGTTGTTGTGCAGCCAGCACACTGGGCCTGCCGCTGCAGCTCTCAGCACGCGGCCCGTGTCGGGGTTATGATTCGGCTGTGGTGGTGCATCAGCATGACTGCCTCAGCTTAGGTCTCGCCTGCAGCGAGTCCAATGCAGCCAGTTCTGCCAATGCTATGCAAGTCGGTCAGAGAGGAGTGTCCGATCTGGACTGCGGCCGCGGCGCTGCCTGGGACTGTGCAATCGTCGCAACTGGCCTTACCGTCAATGGAGCTCTGCGCTGACAAAGTAAGTGAAGTGTCATGCACTGTTTCTTCTTGTCTTCCAACTGTAATTTACTTTTAGGAGCAGCAAGTCATTCAGCCTCTGTACAGTTACATACAACAGCTCTGTATGTAGTCTGCACAAAGTTTAATTCAGCCGCGCAAGTAAAGTCAGTGCAGCACTGCAGCAGAATATAAAGAGAATTTAGATTATACAATACTCTGTGCTATCAGTGAAGGGTCGGCTCGAGCCAGTCTGATTGGAATTTACGATTAAGAAGTCACACTTGCATGCCCTCGATGTCTAATTATCGTGCACATCAAACGGAACATGCCTCTGTGAGTGAGTGTATTTAAGGACATTTAACAGGTCCGGACCGGCAGGCAGTTTTGGCCCGGTGGCGGCAGTGGCACCTTTATTTGTCTGACTTTAGCCCAGTTAATATCCTGATGCGCAGTGTTGTCTCAGTGAATGTTGAGCCGTTTAATAGCGCTAACTCAGCCCGAAGGTATTGGAGGGCTTCAGCCGAATGATCGGGGTCTTGTGTTTGAAGGGGCAGTCAGACCCTCACTCCACAGCACCACCATGCTCACAGGTGTACCGAGAGAGATTGTGGCCCCTGTGTATGTCCACTCACATGCAGGGGGCTCAGGGGTGCCGTCCCCTCCGCTGTCCCGCTCGGCCTTTAGCAACACTGTTCAGCTGCAATTTTATTAGCGCAGCAGGCTGGGGTCACCAAGCCATTGCCTCCACACTCCTGGGGCCAAAGGGGGAACCCCCAGGGTGTCGGTTACGGGTGCCACTCTCTCTGCTGCCCTGTGCCCGCACTTCATCTTTAATGACTAACTCAGTCTCTATTTTACCAGCGCGGCTGCGTGACTGCCAGCTCAGGCCTTGGAGTGTCAATCCGGAATGGCTGGGCCTTTCTGTTGCTACTTCTTCTGTCCTGGGGGTTGGGGGGGGGTAACCTCTAATGTATGAGTACTAACCCCCTCAGCTTTCTTTTAAGTAAGGATACTGCTAGATGGGCCCCGCCACCTGAGAGCTTCGATTTCTGATCCTGATTCCATCTGTATGTTTCAGAAGGACTGAAACATTAATGATAAGTGAGGCAAAGGCGTTCATTAACTCTTGGTCAGGCATTCTCCAAGGTGAGGGTACAGGCCAGTCTGCCCATAGCTGCCAAGGTTTCAGATTGCTATATGTGACATTTTCATAATTTCATTGTAATTATGGGTCAGTCACCGCAGTTGTTTTAAGATCTTAGAGTTCCTTGGTCTAATCCATTTCTGACATTTTTATGTTTCCCTTTCTTCATTGCTTGATTTTTTTACTCGCAAGAAAGTGTCACTCATACTCGTCGAAATGTCACTCATAATTGCATTGAAATTTTAAAAATGTCACACATAGCAATAAGTCTGAAAGGGGGCTCCTCCATGCACTTTGCAGGGGGGCCCCCTCAGGTTTCGTTACGCTACTGACACAAGTAGAAGGTAGATAGAAGATGCTTACCTGGATTGCCTTAATGCAGGGTACACTAGTGGTACGAGATTAAAAGGGGGTCCTCGGCACAAGACATAGTACTGTAAGCTACAGGCAAACATGGTAGCAAGTTGAGCCTACCCACACCTGACATGGACTGAAAAGAATATTACTTCAGTGTCATGCATAAAATATGGCAGGCTGCCTGCAAGGGGCAATGAGAATTAAATTGTTGAATAAACTGCAGCCTTTTACTCCCAAATGAGTATCATGAGTGTTGAACGGTACATTAACTGGTTATACACGCAATACAGCAGTAAGGGCTAAGTGCACGAGTTACCATGATACCCATGATTTAGTTCCCTCAGATGTTTTATGGCATTCCTTGCATTGTCTTCAGGCAACCTTTACAGACCATTAAAGGTTTGGAGTTGTTTTTTTTGCAGCCACTGCAAAGAATGCTTAGAAAACCTTGGAGTGGCTGAGGATTAGTGAGACTTCATGTGCCACAGGGCTTAGAAATTCTGGTTGTTGTCTGTTTGTATGTAGTAGGCTGATGGGCTGTACTTTACTGGTGTCTGCATCCTCTCCTCGTGTTTCTATTTGTTCCTCTCACCCGCATGCAGAGGCAGCTGGGGTTATCATACATAACAAAAGTCACTGCATACAGATGCTCTTATACCATCTGGGTTTTCTTTTTTTTTTTTTTGATTTCAACAAGTTTTATTACACATTTTTTATAAGGAAGATACAGGAACACATTAGTAGATCTCTAACAGGGCTTACAACGTCACATCAAATTACTAGTGTCACCCTGTTCTGTGTGTACCCTTCTTATGTTAGTGTTCCAGAGTGAAAAGAGAAAAAGAAAGAAAAAGAAAGAAAGAGGAGAGCTATGAGGTGAAGGAAGAGATAGAGGACAGGCACGCGAGAGTTTTAGTACATATACATTTCGTCTGACATTTGGATCTAAACATTAGATCCTGGGTACAGTCCTGATTGGGCGTTACAACTTTTCGAGGAGCCTGGATGTGTCCTCCTGGTCCACACGTTTTTCATGGGGGCTCAAAATAGTCTAGAAACGTGTCCAGTGATCCCCACATCCTTCTTGAGGCCGGTTTCCAGGGTCAACTCTGTAGGGATAAATTGTCTGCTCCTCTGAGATGCGTGACCCAATTGAACCATCCTTTATACGATGTCGTGGAAGTGTCTTTCCAGTTTGTCAGGACCATTTTCACTGCTGCTGTCAGCAGTAAGTCCAGAAGGTCCCTGTCCTCTGCTTACTTCAGGTCCTTGCCCATAATCCCGTAGTGATAGTGGAGAATTCTTTAGTTACAGTGCAGTCAAACATTTTGTTTAAAAACTTAAAGATTTCACCCCAGAATGTATTAAGAGCTGGGCAATACAGGATAATGTACCATCTGGGTTTTCTGTGCATATGTGTGTTTGAATCGAAATAGGCCCAATATTAATTCCCATTACCACCTCTCGCTGGAATTACTGTTACAGAGGTCCTGGTAATCCGGGAGTGGGAAAATAAAAGGGATTCCAAATTTCTGGGGAATAACATACAGGAACCCCTTTTTCAACGTTGATTGCTGCATGTCTACTCCAGGTCTTTTACACAGAGATGTTGTCTGTTTCCAGCAGCCAGAATCACAGAGTGAAGACAAAATTTATCATTCCCATGGGACTGGTAACTCCTGTTAGGAAGGATATGTCTGGGCGTGAATGATGCCGAATGTGAGAATGACAAGACATGTTGTGCAATGTTGTACCGTTTTCATGGCAGTTTATCACACAGTTGACCTGGTCCACAGCATCTATGGCAAACATCCACAGTAAATAGGTATGGGCTGGGTCCTCCTCCAAGGACTGCAGTTCTACTATGAGATGCTGATGTTATGAGATTATCAGTCACATTAACATCATGTTTTGAGCCCTTTCTTTCATTCATTGATACATTATCAGCCCCATTGAGGATCTGGTACCGCTGGTGTGATAGATCTGTGTCTCAATGGTGACCCACAGGCCATTGTTGTTATGTTGCAGGGGATCACAGCGGCATTTCCCTTGTTCTTTATCCTACGAAAGAACACTTTTATCACACTAGTATACAAGATAATAGCTTCTGAGATCCAAGTTCCCTTAAAAAAAACAAAAACAACATGTAAACAAAACAACACTACATAAAGCACAGACAAAACGTATCCATGCAGAGACATATTAGTATTTTTAGGCGCTGTACTTGCTGCTGGACAAACAATTTATGGGGGTTGTAGTGGCATCGGCGATGGCAGTAAATCTTTTTGTAACGTTTGATTTGTTATTTGCAAAATGACTGCAGTGTGATTTTCAGTGATTTCTTGCAAATTATGCAGCCACTTTTCTCAGCTGGACGCTCCTTCTTTGACTTTGCCTATCATTAATTGTCACATGTGCCACACTAAACGTTGACTGCTTTGTACATTTTGCCCCGTGCCCAGGAACCTAATGTGATAAAAGCATCACTAAATTCTGTTGTTGTCGTTTTCTGACATTTATGCAGAATTCTAAGCATCATTTTATGTGTGCATGTACTCAGGGCCGGACTGGCCGTAGCGGCACCCGGCGTTTCCCCGGTGGACCGGAAGGGTGGGGGGTGTTTTTGGTACAGGGGGCCGGTTTTGCAGCAGTGCTGCAATATGGTACTGCATGTCTTCCAATAAGATAGCATGTAATTGGGTACTGCAGACATCTGTTTTACATTAAAATACACTAGCTAGCCGCTTCAACAATAATTCATTGCTTGTTTTCATTTTTCAGTTTGGCATTAACAAACGCCTTAACGCGGCATTTGTTTTTGCTCTAAAAGCTAGATATAGATTATATCTAATAAGGGCTGTGATGTGAAAGTTGTGCTACCATTACTTCGCAGTCATTTCTTCGGAAGTAATAATACCGCGGTTTATAGGTCGGGGGTCATTTCACCGCATGGTAAGTTTTCCTGCCTTTACATCAGGAGTATTTTACATTTAACACTATGGGGCATATTTACAATAACTGGCGCATCCCTGCATATCAGCAGGTATGCGCCAGTTATTGTGCACCACAGCTCCGCCACCATGGCGCACCATGGGGCAAAAACGGCACAGATGCGTGACGCATCTGTGCCGTAAAAGTGGCGCATTGCTGGAGTTGGGTCGCAAGCACGACGCAGCTCCAGCAATGCTCTGGGGGGCCCTATCTTGTTAATGCTGTGTCAATCCTTACACCTGCTTCAGGCAGGCGCAGGGTTTTGACGCAGCATGGGCCTAAAAGTGACTTAGTGAAATCTTGTAGATTTCACTCAGCCACTTTTAGGAGGCGTTCCTGCGCCGGAACGCCCGCCCCCACCCCGCAGGAATGCCTACATGTGGCGCAGGACTTTACAATGTGACGCATCTCCCAGATGCGTCACGTTGTAAGTACCCCGCACCATTGCGCAGGATTTGCGCCACCGCTGCGTCACAAAAGTGACGCAACGGCGGCGTAAATGAGGCGCAAAGGGCTTGTAAATCTGCCCCTTAGTTTTGATATATGTACATATCACAGATACATTGAAGAAATGAAATTGTTAAAAATTATTTAGTTTAAAGGGAAATCCATTTTAAATCATTTAATTTGCTAAAAATAATTTTGTTTAAAAAGAAATACATTTGAAATCATTTAATTATGAAAATTAAATATTTATAAATATTAGTTTTGAAGAAAATGAATTAGGAAATTAAGATGTAAATTAAATAATTGTAATCTGTAAAAAAAATAATTAAAATTCATGTAAAATTAATATTATTCAAACAAAAAAATGCAACGAATTTCTTTTATGGACATTTTTAAAGATAATTAATTTGAACATTTTAAATAGTTACAATATATATCAATATATATGTAAATAGTTAGAAGTTTACATTATTAAAACACATATTGAAAGCCCTGCATTGGTTACTGGTAGCCAGAAGATCCACGTTCAAGCTGCTTTGTATCACCCACAAAGCCATACAGGGAATGGGACCGCTCTTCATCGGGAATAAAATCACCAAACACATGCATCATAGGAATCTCTGCTCTAGAGTGGCACCTCACCTCAAAATCCCAAGATACAAGAAAAAAAACATGGGTGGCACATCCTTCTCTGTTCAAGCAGCCAAAATATGGAATTCTTTACACCCCAACATAAGATCCATCGACAACCACCTTATCTTCAGAAACCTACTTCATAATTAGCTCTTCCCATAAGCACCTTACGTAAACAGAAATATACAGCATATCCCTCTGTATATAAGCATTTATTTATACTATAGATACGTACCTATAGATGTGTATTGCTTTGTATAAACATGTAGAAAAATTATGTTTAAAAATAAAGAAATATATAAATTAAGTACAACACTTGAAAAACAGAGCTTATCTAATGCATCTTTAATCTACTTATACTTGCTTCCTTTATGCATCTATATACCTTCCATGTACTTGGATCTATATATTTATTACTTTCCTAAAAAAAAAACCACATATTATATGCACTACTCTATTTCTCACCCTATACCTCTATCAATATCTTTAATCTACATATACTTACTTCCTTTATGCATCTATAAACTTTCCATGTACTTATGGATTCATATATTTATTACTTTCTTCTAATTCAGCATATCCAATGCACTACAATATTTCTCACCCTATACCTCTCTCAATATATCTTCTACCTCAACTCTCTGACTCATCTCAAACCTCTTTCTACTACTCTTTCCAATGCACTAGCCTATTTCTCACCCTATATCTCTATCAATATATCCATGACCTCCACTCTTTCAATCATCCCAAACCCCATACCACTACTAAGATTCCCAAAATATCCCTTTCTAGTCTCTCCCCTACTCTACCCCTCCTTGCACTACCTGACACCTCTTTTACAAACTGATCCCCCAAAACATGCCTTTCGAAACTCTTCCCTCTGACTCTTCCCCTCCACATCCCTTTTTACCCATCCCAAGCCTCCCACTACTGCTAGGACCTCCAAACAAAAATAAAGAAAAACGACTAAATCCTTCACTCTTTTATCCCTCCAATATCCTTTTTAATCCAAATAAAAGACTAACATGTCCAATTCTCAAATTTCATATTTCACTATACTAATTCACCACTAATCCTTTATGGGTTCTAGAGTAGCATGCTACTCGCCAAGAAAGTCCTTCAACACCCGATTAGGGGTAACAAGCTCTATATAAATGCAAACCTTTTTTCCCTCTTCTATCCCTCTGCTATCCTTCTCAATCCAAATAACTGACTTATCCACCACTCAAATTACTTTCATATTTCACTATACTAATTCACCACTAATCCTCATGGGTTCCGGAGTAGCATGCTACTCGCTGTAAAAAGAGCTTTAACACCCCATCAGGGGTAACAAGCGCTATATAAATGCAAACCTTTTTCCCTCTTGTATCCCTCCGCTATCCTTCTGAGTCCAAATAACTGACTAACCTATCCACCACCCAAATTACTTTCATATTTCACTATACTAACTCAACACCAATCCTTTATGGGTTCCGGCGTAGCGTACTACTCGCCGAAAAAGCGATTCAAAGCCTCATCAGGGGTAGTAAGCGCTATGTGAATGCAATTACAATACAATACAATATCTGTATAGGGCACTAGTACGCATTTATATATAACAGAGGAAAAATAAAAAAATAATAAAGCAGTTGACCACCCCCAATTTGCTCCCCCCACCCGCCCCTCCGTGTACCTTCTTTCCTCTTTTGCCCGTGTGCTTGCACTTACCTGTCCTCCCTCATCCTTCTTGCTTGCCCTTTCCCCTGTCTGTTGCATGCCACTCCTCACTGTCTGTTGCTTGCCCTCACCCGCCATCATGAGTGCAGAGAGAGCGGCTAGTTTTAACATACTCTGCCTACAATGCTTTAAAATTGATGCGGAGTGACACTGTATTGATCATTGGGATAATTGCTGCCACCTTCTACAGCAGAGAAGAAACACAGGTCCCATTCTGAAAAATCATTATCTCAAGAAACGAAGGAACAAGTCACTATGGCGCGGAGGAGGTGTGGGACAAGCTGGCAAGGGGAAAGCCCTGAGGTGCACAGAGCGGGACCGTCGGCTCTCAGAGCCTGCAGATATTGATTGTGACGGGTGTCACCATCTCATGCGGTGTTGTAGGTTGTGAGGACTCAAGCAGAACCTTTTATTTCATTGCTTGGAATGTGCTATATGATAACATGAAATATAACTTTTGCACTATACAATAAATGGGTGAAAGCACATTTTGTGGTGCACTGTTTCAAAATACATACTCATTGGGCCACTTTCATTTTAATCGAATGGCACACGGCACCGTTTTGTTACACGTTTTTACATTGTAAACCGTGCACTTCACCCCTCCGCCATGACTAGGGTTGTCACCTTTCCGAGAGAAAAATACTGTCCATTAGTTGTTGTTTTAAGAGTCTGCAAAGGCCCGGGCATCATTCTGAACAGGAATGTAAACAAAATTGTATGTATTCATTAGTAACATGACTTTTTCTGTCTTTGTTTATTTTAATTATTAGTCTTGGATCATTAACTCAGCTCTAGAACACATTTAAAAGTGCTTTCTGGAGAGGGGATCCAAACGCTCGAAAAGAGAATAGGAAGAATCGAAGAATTGCCTAGGAGAGTGAACATGCAGGGGAGTGTTACCACTGTTATGTTAAGAACTAGGAACCAGATAGCTCTCTTCTCTTTTTTTTCTTTTTAAAGGTTAAATGGGTGATACACGAGGATACGTATTGCTTCCATTAACATCTGTGGCCTGAACAATCCTAGAAAAAATCAAGAGTGGCAATAAGAATACGGGTCTTGAAGGCAGATATTGTTTGTTTACACACACGCATTGAAGCTTCACAAAGGAATGTTTTAAGCTCTATGGGATAAAACCTTATTGATGCAAACTCACAAGGGTCAAGTTTGGGGGGGTTGCAATTCTGGCCAAAGGCAATTGGTTGAAGTTCACACATGTGGCCGTAGATACGCAGGGTCAATGGGTTGTGGGAATCTGTCATACTGTTAGCAGAGAAAAATTTACCCTCTGCACAGTTTATGGTAGTATCCTGGATAGTCCTTTTGTTATTGACGAAATATCCCGGGAATTGATACTTCAGCCCCTACCCAAAATTTTGTGCGGGACTTGAATATCAATCTCCCAAGTGATTGGAATGTAGTGGCACAGTTTCCATACACAGGTCTAGAAGGGCTGTCTAAAGAACACGGCCTTTTTAATGTCTAGGCTAAATTGAAATCAGCAGAGCATGGTGCCACGTATTTTTCTGCTCCACACTCTACACATGCTTGTCTGGATTATTTCCTGGTCTAAAATCAGCTCCTTGCGGCCTGTAAAATCGAGCGATACCCGCAGTTCCTTTCGGATCATAATCCATTGGTACTACAAATCCAAGGAATGGGGGTAAAATTAGAAATGCATGGAACTTTGAACGTGCTCTTCTCGCTAATGAAGAATATCGTCCATACATAAGCAAGTGGATCCCAAAATATTTTAAAGAATATGTGGGTTGTGCCCCATTGAGTATACTCTGGGATACTTTTAAGGCCTACCTAAGGGATGAGACACTTAGATTTTCACTGAATAAGGCAAAGATAGAGAGGCAAAACGTGCAGACCAAACAAGATAGCTTAGCCGCCGTGGAGGAGAATCTGAGTAGAGTTCAGCAAGGAGGGGATGCGAAAGAAGTCCAGGTTGGGGTAATAATAGTCAGGGCTGCAATAGATGCAACTTTTGCATATAAAGCAGCAGAGAAATATACAGCCTGGAAGGAAAGAACATACAAATGTAGCGAACATGTTGGGCACCATTTGGTGGTCAGAGCAAGGCAGGAAAATGTGAATAGTGAGATACGAGAGATTTGTGACCCTAACCTAGGGTTAGTCTCAGATTCTAATAAAATCAGAAGTGCTTTTCAAACTTATTATCAAGCCCTTTATACCGAAGATATCAGGAGTAGATTGCCACATGTACAGGAATTTCTTCAAACCGAGTTACAAATAAATTGTCCATCACTGAAGGGGAGTCCCTTGAAGGAGGATTATTATGGGAGGAGATTCTTCTTGCTGTTTCCAGTCTACCCTCCGGCAAAGCGACAGGAGTGGATTCTATCCCCTCTGAACTTTATAGCATATTTGCCCCCAATTTAAAAATCACCTGACTGCACTATTTAATCAAATATACGACGGCGCTACTCCCTTCCCCTCGTGGTCTGTTGTTAAAATTGTAGTCTTTCTAAAAAAGATCATATCGGCCGATAACACTAATAAACAGTGATTCGAAAATATATTGTAATGTGTTGGCCATGAGATTAGCCCAGGTCATAGCATAATTGGTGGTAAATGAACAACACAAGTTTATTAAGGGGAGGGATACAACAGACCATATTTGACGTGTCACTTCACTTTTTGATGCAGTACAAGTGTCAGGAGATCCTATGGCTTTAATTTTATTAGACACTAAAAAAGCATCTGATATGGTCTCCTGGCACTTTCTTTGGAAGG
This sequence comes from Triturus cristatus, assembly GCF_964204655.1. Lineage (NCBI taxonomy): Eukaryota > Metazoa > Chordata > Amphibia > Caudata > Salamandridae > Triturus > Triturus cristatus. The sequence continues at coordinate 850,993,374 of NC_140581.1, forward strand.
TTATGCAAGCAAGGGGCTGCAACCTATGATTTATTCAGGGTGTAAAAGCTTTATATTTTAACCCGGTAGCAAATGTCTCCATCTCAGGGGGCATGACAGAACCGGTGACGATTACTCGTGGAACACGGCAGGGCTGTCCCTGCTCTCTACTTTTGTTCACCCTATATATCGGAAGGATCATCCAGAATACAGTGATCCCCCCAATAATCCTTCAGGGATTTGATAGTAAAATGTTAGCGTATGTGGACGACATCGCAGTAGTAGCTCCCAATCCGGAAATAGCCATTAAAGCAATAGAGAAAGTAGCATCCCTCTTTGGGACCATCTCTGGCTTCTCTCTGAATAAAGAAAAACCCAACTCATTATCAACAATAAAATTGTATGGGCAGATAAAAGAGTGATCAGTCAACCAATATATCTAGGTTTCTGCATATCCTCTAATGTTCAGAAAATCATAAATTTAAACCTAAAGCCTTTGTTAGCTAAAACTAAGAAAGATCTATTTAGGCTGAATAATTTACATCTTACTATGATTGGCAATCTTTTAAAAATGATCTTTTTTCCAAAAATCTTATATTTTTTTAGATTGATCCCTTTGGAGTTCTCAATCAATTGGCTTAAAGCGTTTGAATCTATTTTTTCAAGATTTTGATGGGCCTACACCAAACCTAGGAGAGCATTGAGGTATTTGTCACTTCCAAAAGAAAGAGGAAGGTGGGCGCTTCCGAATCTTAAACTATATTACTGGGATATGTTGTTGCAATATAGCCGTATTTTAGTGATGGAACCTCCATCGATCAAATCCCCACAAACTACTCCCACTATATATGAACTGATAATAGGACAAGAAGCAAGGGGATGTCTTTGGAGGCAAGTAGAACCAAGTTACTATGAAACAAAAGTACAGGTTAAGTGCCTCCTGGGAGCTTTTAAGGCATGGTCAGCAATGCGGAAGCTGCTGGGCCTAGGGAGACTGAATTATCATACCCCGAGTCAGAACATTTTGACCTATCCCGATAGTTTTAGGGATGGTTACATACAGAATTGGTTAGTGGCCGGTATAGACAAATTTGGTGTTTTTTTTCTCCCCATGGTCTGGTTACGTTTGATGAGCTGAAGGCAGAGTTCGCCATTGACAACAAGGAATTTTTTGAACTCCTACAAATAAGGGACTTTTTACAGCACAAAGGGGGTGGACCTATTGGTTTTGACAAGAAAGAGTTGGTGAAAATTTTACGGGCACAGGCCAATATACGGATTGGGTCATTATATCAACTATTAAATAATTAAATTAAGGATGACCTTGATACAATCTCCCAAAAATGGCAAGAGAAGATGGTAATATCAGAAGATCTCTCAAAAGCCCTCTGTATTTCCCATACCGTTTTAATGTCTATTAATTTTATAAGACTTACTTTTTGTTATATTATACGCCAGCGAGAATTGCGAAATGGGGCACAGGCCGTGGGACAAGCTGTCTGCGTTGTGCATCGTCTTGTGCCGATATAGTCCATATGTTTGCCACTTGCACTTTTTAAGTCCACTCAAAAATGAAATTCAAGATTTTTCACTTAGTAAATTAAACGTAGAAGTTTTACTGACCCCAATATTGATTCTATTTGGATTATCTGAGGAGGGACAAGTGCAGGATATAGAACCGTTCCTTATGGTTGCAATGGCAATTGTAAGACTGCCAATTGCCTCGGTATACTCGATCCACAACCTCCACGGTTTCAGGTGTGGCTGGCTCGTCTACTTGCAGTTTTTAATCTTGAGAAAGCGATTTATGTTAGAAAAGGTCTTAAACGGATGAAAAAAGGGTTGGTAATCTGGGACTGGGACCCTTTAGCAAGGTGGGGAATCTAAGCTAATACCTTTTATCGATTGTATTGTTTGGTAATGCTTTTAACAACTTTCCTTGTTGTTGCACCTGTACTTTAAAAAATGTCTGACTTCTAGCTTTTATGGATTTCTTAAACATATGTGGTATATTTATTCTCATTTCAATAGTTATGGATTGCATTATCTTTGACTTTATGATATTCTCCGAGCGTGGGGGTGGGGATGGAGGGGGTAAAAGAGAATCTGTCTTGTATTGGTTGAATATGGTTGAAAATGTGCAATAAAATAAAAATTTAAATAAAAAGTGCTTTCAATTTATATTTGCTGTTTGAAGCTTGTACAGATAAGGGCTAAAAATATCTCGGCTTTTGGTGATTTTGCTTATTTTTGTACCTGCCTGGACAACATAATACCGGTGGTGTCGGTAGATATCCAGTCAAGTGGAAACCCTAGCCATTACTTGACCTTCCCTATACACTTTCACAGTTTGTCTAGAAGCTCTTACATTGCACCTTAAGTGGCTGCTCTGGCCGCTATCCTGTTTCTTTGTGGTTAGCATAGATATGTGGTGGGGGCAAGGGGACACACTGCCTTTACTGTAGGTTTCTGAAATACAGAATTCGTAATGGTATTGCACTAGCACTATCCTTCTACTCTCATTCCTTGGAATCCACTACTTGAAAAGACACTTTTAAGTAGGCATTCTCTATAAACCATGTAGTCGTACAAAAAACACTTGGTCTGTGTTTTTACTTGGTTTGCAGTGGCATCTAAACCAAGTGTCACTATTGGGTAATGTGTCAATGGCCTTCAAAGCCCTTACTTGTGAAGTAAGTCATTTCACAAGCTAATTTATGTTTTACAAGGTGGCACTAATTGGCTTGACCCAGGTTACACGTGAGCGCTGCTCTCATGTTTGCATGTGATCTTTGCTTGCAAAGGTTCATGACCACGGTATTACAGACTTTTTTGCAACAATGTCTGAGATTTGTTGGGTGCAGCCCTCCGACAAAGAAGTACACCTCTCGCTAGTCGCGGCAACATGTTTCACGACTATGGAGTACTTTATAGAAGTACCGTCGTTAACATCATCCTACCTATTTAAAAAGCATGTATGATTAACGATGGCGCTTTCACCAGTTGTACTTTTCATCTCGCAGAATGCTTCCCATTGTTCTTCACTGGCCAATGTGAGTGAATATAGTGGATTTGAAGTAACTAGGACATATTTCCACACCCACACATTTAAACAATATCACTACTAAGGGTGTGCAAAGTTCACCTAATTTCCTTTCACATATTAGTGCAAAATGTCTGCTAAAATGTTTACCCAAAATTGCATGTAATTTAGCCATGCAGCAGATGTGGAGGATGCTGTATGGCATGGCTAAAAACTATTGGCAGAGCCAATAGGTCCCAAAGGCGAGACATTTTGTCTTTGCTAATGCTTGTTTTTTTACACGTTATCTGATTCCTGTTGTTTAGTGGTAACCTCAGGATGCTGGGAGATGTTGTCTGTTACTTAAAAATGCTTGCGGGTTGTGTAAAGAACAATTGTGATTGATGCAGCATTGGATGAACAGTTAAACTTGTGCAGCAGTCATAGTTCATGATTTGATTTGTAGTTGGAGGTCACCAGCTGCTGTGGTGAGAACATTATTACTTCATTGTGTCAGTTCATTCACCATTATGCGACTCATGTTGCTTACTGGGTGCCCCGCAGCTCCGGGAGATGTAGTTCGTCACTTCTCACTGATTGCCAAGGTGTATTCTGTTGATTTGAATCTGAGGTTTTGACCTCTGATGATGATTTGTGGTATAGTTTGCCCCACACATGGGTTATCATACTGTCTCTATTTTTGTTCTTCGGGTTCCTGGGCAGATTATATTTATCTGTTATCGCTTGTTTTTTTCCGCTGATGAAAATTCATGTTGCTCTTGTGCACAGGTACTGATTATTTTGAACCGTACCAACCATTATTAGTCGAGGCCAAATTCATGGAATCACACCAAGTGAATGGAAGAAAATGTGGAGTCAGTAGCAAAAGGGCTGTGCTGCTCCCATCCTCGGTACACCTCCAGGGAGAGAATTACTAACCATATTTTGAAACACTGAAATACCTTCATTACATTTCATTAGAATCCATGCTTACATCCAAATTTTCTATATAAGTAACCATACTACAGTTATTGTTTCAGATATAAAAGTGTTTTTCAACTATATATATATATATGTCTTTACTGGAGCTAGGTCTGTCTTTTTGTCCTACTACTAACTTGGATTACTCACGTGCTCACATTGATATGTTACACTTTACTAGGAAAATGAAATTGTTGGAAATTCATGATCTTAAAGGAACAAGAGGTGCAATATGGGGTACTGAGCCTACCCCTACTCCCACTGACATGACTTCAAATCTATTATCCATTGGAGATATTGAGGGAGAAAGGGTTTGGGTCTCTGAAAGGAAACTTCTCTGCAATTTGGATTTGGAAATTGATAAGCGAAGTCGGAGTGACTTTAAATCAAAATCCAGGTTTAACCCAGCTACTCCACATGATAACATTGACACCTTAAATGAGGAAGTTGTGCGTGACCTCATGAAGTTGGGGGCCAATAATGTCAATTGTTTTGCAGAAAATTTAACGAAAGACCAACAAGCAGCTTTGGATTCCTTGAAAAAAGCAACTTCCTTTGTCATTAAACCATCCAACAAAGGGGGAAACGTGGGATTTGAGGAAGTATACAGAAGAAGCTAAAAGACAACTGGACTTTTCAGGAAGCTATATGAAAACTAATGCTTTGCAATATGGTCTCACTCTTGATGGGTTTGATAATATGCTTTTGAACTAGCATCAGAGGGGCATTTTAAACCAGGATGAATTGTTATATTTTACAGTGAAGAAACCAATGATTTTATATTTTGCCCAAAGTTCACAAACACAGCACTAATCCACCAGGTAGGCCCATCATATCGGCAAATGGCAGCCTTTAGAGAATACTTCTATTTATCTGGACCATTTTTTATTCCCGTATGTGTATAGCCTTCCATCATACTGCCGTGACAGCATGGATTTAATTTCCAAAGTTGCAGATATCCCATGGAAATCCAGCTACATTTTTGCCACAGTGGATGTGGTCTCCCTTTGCACCAGCATTTAACATGAACTAGGTTTGAAAGCATGTAGGCACTTTTTCAACAATAGACCAATAGCATCATATGACCACACCCTAGTTCTCCCTGAGATGCTCCAGTTTTTTCTTGAGCATAACTACTTTCTGTTTGGCAACCAATGGTATAAACAGCTGACCGGGCCTGCCATGGGCAGCTGCTTCGCTCTCAGTTATGCCTGCATGTTTATGGGCTGGTGGGAATCTGAACACATCTAGTCAGAGAGGTTTGAAGTTTGAGGAATACACTCAACAGCCAGTACTGTGGATGCAATATATAGATTAAATTGTTCTGATTTGGGACAGTCCACAAAGGAAAGTTGGATGAATTCTTGGAAAAAATGTCTGAGAATGATTACAATCTCAAGTTCACCAGTAAAACTGATGTGAACAGAATAGGTTTCTTGGATATACTGATAGAAGTTCAGGATGAAACCATACAGTTATATAGGAAGGCAACTGAAGGAAACAGCACCCTGCATGCCAGTAGTCATCATCCCTCTAAACTCAAATGGAGTATCCCCTATGGGGAACTGCTGAGAGCGAAGAGAAATTGCAGTACATTAGAAGCATACACCACAGAGGAGAAAAAGATGGTGGAGGGATTCCAATTGAGAGGATACACACACAAGGTGGTTGAAACTGCCAGATTAAAAGTGAGTGAAACAAACAGGGATAGTCTTCTCAAACCCAAATCACAGAGAGGCAAAAAACAGGCAATTTGTCAGATTACAACGTTTAACACTAATTCTGCAGCTGTCCAGACCATAATAAAGAAACGTTGGCACTTGGTAAGATTGGACCCTACGATTGGGAAGTTGGTCAGTCCAAGTTCTCACATAACGTATCGTAGGTGCAATTCACTGAAGGATATTTTGGTACACACTTTTGATGAACCAGGGTGCACACAAGGCGGGGCGTGGCTCAGGGAACGTCTAGGCTTCCACAAGTGTGGAAAATTCAAAGCATGTACACAGTACTAATGTGAAAATGGTGTCTTTACCCAGTAGGAAGAAACATAAGATCAGACAATTCATTAATTGTAATAGTGATTTTGTGGTGTATGTTTTGGTGTGTGTCTGTGGTTTGCGGTATGTTGGCAGCACCCTTTTTCCTGTGAAGAAGAGGGTGTTGGATCATCTTAGGGACATCAGGAACAATGATGTGACGTATCCCATGGCCAGACATGGTAATACTTTGCATGCTCCTAACACTACTGAAGGTCTCAAGATTTCCTTTTGTGGCATTGACAGGATCCCTGCAAGAACGAGAGGTGGAGATAGAGAACAAGCCCTAAGAAGACTAGAAACCCAGTATATCATTTGTCTCAACAGTAAACATCCCGGTATCCTCAATCAGGATGAGGAGCTCTCTGAACATTTGGGCTGAGACATCAATTGGCTCCTGCCATTGAACCCATCTGTTTAATTATATACCTACCCTTGTTCACCCTTCTTTTCCTCCTGCCACGCTTCCCCTCCTCCTTAGTCTACAGCAAAAGTTTCTCTCCCTTCCCTCCCGTCTTGTCCAGTTCATTTGTTTCAATTAGACAGAATTCCTTTAATTATCTGCGAGGGAAAAGGTATTTGGCTATGATTGCTTTGGTGTTCCCCCCAGAGTACAACCTATTCAGTGTTAAGTACTTCAAATTTCGGCAGTTTCCCTGCTTAATAGCCCATGGTATGTACTTGATGACAATTTTTGTGGTTTTTTTCTGTGAAAAGTGAGTCTCTATAGAGCAGTGGACATTGAGTCGGTTGATTTCTATTATGTTTTTCCTTGGCATGCTCAATACATCTGTATTTTACGGTCACTTGACCTGGAAGAATTCTATGTCTACTTGAAATTTAAATAGGTATTTGGAGCAGCCAACTTTGGACTGAGCTTTTATTAGTCACTTGACTTGCTTGTATAGTACCAATATGGGCCTTGCGCAGATTGCACTACAATTTTTTCGTATTTATTCCCTGATGCATTTACATTTTTCTTTTTTCTCTCATATGTATTTATATATTTTTCTTTTTTCACAAAATTGATCTGTTTGTGTCATAGTCTGTTTTCTTGACTTAAATCCATGCAGGCATTGAATTGCAGAAGTCTTTTTCCTATGTTTGTGCACAATGGTGACTGTTTTTCTAGAGTAAATAGGGCACAATTTTACACTGGTCAGAGGGGAGGGGAGAGAGGATAAGAGTTGAAAGGACAACGTATTATGAAAATACACAAAATTATTTCATTTCATTTCATTTGTAGATAATCTAGACAATTTTAATTCTATCCGATATTAAGCAGCGGGAGGTTAAAATTCAATTCAACTAAGACCTATAAGATCCAAATTTTCTTTCTAGACTACACCAAGGATTCCTAGGTTGTAAATCTAATATAAAGAGTAAAGTGACAAGTGCTTGATGTAAAGTACATTCAAACATATGGAAATTAAAGTGACAAGTGCCTGGTGCAAAAATGCATTTGTGCAAATTTAGCGTTCCAAAAATCTATTTTCAAAAGAATTTTTTCTTTTCCAAAATCAACAGAAAATTTCACAAAAAAATATTGCAGATATATTGTGCAAAGTCGCAATTCCAAAAATGTCTCTCTACATAGTGTCTAATACTTCTAAAATAGAATTTCGTATATATTCAACCCATATTCCATTGGGGAGTCTCAACGATGGTCTTAATTGTTCCTGTTGAATCCATGATTTTACACCTCCCAAACTCTACATCGATCTTTAATTTTCTCTTTTGTCTCCAAATCTTCTCTTTTATTGCATGTTTACTTTTACAGTTTTTTCCTCTCCATCCCTCACCCATAATATTAACTTAAAATTATTATTCCTCTATGAGTGGATCTAAACCTCTATTTGGTAGATTGTCCGAAAATCTCATGAGGGACTTTCATCAAAGTGTTTTTTCTGCGTTTGTTAATTTATCGTTATTAAGTTCGCACTATAAATTGATCTTACTTGTTTTTATAAGTGAACGTGCAATTCAGCATCCAAGTTGTGCCCAAATGGTTTTTCTGTGCCTTAAGTTAAAATTAACCTTGATTCAGCTCTTCTGAGGTCGAGGGTTTTGTCCCCTCCTCTTTCATTCTGTTTAACCATTTTCACTCCAAAATATTTCAGTTCTTTGATATTTCCTGAAGGTTTCTCTGAGAAGTGTTTTGCCATTGGGTAAGATATATCTTTATTTTTGATTGCTCTTAGATGCTGTAATATACGCAGTTTCAATTTGTTGATGGTGCTCCCAACAAATAATTTTTTACACGGACATTCTAAAACATATACCACGTATTTGGATTCACACGTGATATGTTTAATAATCCTTTCCCTCTTTCCATTCTGCAATTGATATGTTTGTGTGTTATATCCATGATCACAGGCCTTGCATTTGGAACATTTCCAAAAACCAGGAGTTGATAACCATGTTCCTTTTTCTTTTTTGATTGTTTCCAGGTGACTGTGTGTTAGAAGGTCAACCAATGAGGCTGTCTTTCTGTACGTTATTTTTGGAGTTGATGGCAACTTCCGTTTTAATGACTCATCCAGCATTTTTTATGATGTTTCTGAGGCACTTGTTTTCCACATTAAAATCTAGAATAATGCAGGTTGAATCATCATTTTCCAGTTGTTCATGGTCTTCCAATAATTCTGATCTTGTCTTTCTCATTACTTTATTTTTGGATGTTTCAATGATGTCCAATGGATAGCCCCTTGCCAGAAATCTAGTGCCAGTTTCATCTAGATTTTGTTCAATATCTATGGTTTCTGAACAGTTCCTCTTAACGCGGAGCATCTCTCCATATGGAATACTCCATTTCAGATGTTGTGGGTGTCCGCTGTTTGTATGGAGGATACTGTTCGTGGCAGTCGGTTTCCTATGGATTCTAGTACAGAGTTTGTGTTTTTGTACAAATACTTCTACATCCAGATAAGTAACTTGTGTTCAACTGCAAGTGGATGTGAAAGATAGATTATATTCATTCTGGTCCAAGCTCCGGTTGAATTCTTCAAGGCTTGGCAGATCTCCTTCCCAGATTACGAATAAATCGTCGCTATATCTCATCCACGACTTGATATTCGACTTGTACCTGCTCTGTAAGATCACTTCCTCCCATACTGCCATAAAAAGATTTGCATATGTCGGAGCAAATGACTTCCCCGTTGCTGTGCCTTGTCTTTGGAGAAATGTCTCACCGTTAAAAAGAAAACAATTATGCGTTAGGCACTGATCCAACATGTCAATGATCATTTCGGGGTGTTCCAAAAAACTCAAAGATCTTGTCTTCAGGAACCTCCTTCCTGCTGTTAGACCATCTTTATGGAGGATTGATGTATATAACGAGGTCACATCAATCGTGACCATAGTTAGATTGTTGTTCCAATTGATGTTTCGCAGTCTATTGAGGAAGGCCGTTATATCCTTTACGTATGAAGGGAGAGAAGTCACATATTCCATCAAGAACACATCAATATAGTGAGAGGTTTTTTCATATAGAGAGCCCATGGAGCTGACTATTGGTCTTCCTGGGGATTAGTGAGTGACTTATGTACTTTAGGTAGAAAGTATATAGTCGCTGTCACTGGGTTTTCAACCTTAAGGTACATGTATTCCTCAAAGTTGATCAGTCCCCTTTCTTTCCAGGCTAACAATCGTGAGTGGTATTCCATGGTCCATTGTTCCATTGGGGTTTTCTCCAATATTTGATAGTGTTCTTGGTTCCTCAATTGCCTGTATGCCTCAGAGATATATTGTTCTTGGTCTTGTAAAACAATATTACCGCCTTTGTCGGCAGCTTTTATGACAATTTCTGAGTTATCCCTTAGGTCCTTTAACGCCTTTTGTTCTTTTGGTGTGAGGTTCCATGATTGTTTATTGTTTCTCTTCTTTACGGATAGTTTATTGATCTCTTCTACCACAATCTCATGGAACAAATCAACTTTTTTCCCTGGGGGTAACTGTGGACAAAATTTCGACTGAGATTTTAATCCACTATCTCCACCTAGATGTGTGTTAATGCCTTCTCTCTGACATACTGCGATATCATCATCTCTTCTTGTGGTGGAGTTTAAGCCATTCTCTAGAGTGTTAGTCCCTAGGTTAGACAGAGTTCTTAAGGTTAGTAAATCATTTTGGTTCAGGGGGGAAATTTCCGTGGGTCTTGGACGGACTCCCCCTGTGGCGGCAGGTTTTTCTTCAAAGTATTTCTTCAATTTTGCTCTGTGACAAAATTTATATAGGTTGATGCAAAAGTTTGGTATGTCCATGGTGGAGGTTGGACAGAAGGTCAGTCCCTTATTGGGAAGACTAATATGATCTTCATTGAAAATTATACTGGAGATGTTTATTACCAGATCTTTATGGAAAGACATCTTTTTTAATTTTGCTTTTTCTTGTCTTTGTTTCTTTTAGGCCTTGCTCCTTCTTTTGCTGCGTCTGGTTGGGGTGGGTTTTGGCGCCTTCCCCTTCCCCACGTATATATGAATGGACCTTTGCCACTGCAATCGTTCAGATGAATTGACGAAGCAGACCCAATATCGGTGCAAGTTGTTTATTGTAAACCCGTTTTGTCCGCCATGACGATATATATACATCAGTTGCCACTAAGTAGTTATAGTTAGAACCTAGGTTCCATAGGAAAAGCATTTTTGTTTTGCTAATAACTTTGGCGCCGTTTGATGAATCTTCGCGGAAATTTCAAAACAAATTTGGAGTCAATTCAGCTGCTGTCTTGAAAGTTGAAAGTTTTGGGTTGATTCATCAAGTGAGGTTGGAGAAAAAGAGGCGCCTCAAAACACATTTTCCCCATGTTAATTCTCATAGGGTTTTTGAACAAGACTACAGTCTGAACTACTGAACAGAATTACACCAAATTTGGCAGTAGGCTTGATCTTGGTCCAGAGTAGTGCCTTTTGGTAGTTTAGTGTAAATCCGTTCAGTAGTTTTAGAGATATTAATTGAAATCCAAATTTGAATATCTAGGGGCACAGAACCCGAAGGTCCCCGTGCTGTAATCCGATGTTGACAGCCATCTTGGGACTCATCTTCAGCCGAAGTCCCCCAAAATGCTACAAATATAGAAAAGGGGGCAGGGTCAGAATACCCTACCCCTTTGATGTGATGGTGGGGTTCCAGAGGGACCCGCTGCGGTTCAAAACGTTTTGTTTTTTAGTTTTGCCACAAAATCACAGGTAGATCCACAAATTTGAGGCAAATTGAAAATCGAAAACAAGCGCAGCCACCTTTTTAAATTTTTTTTTTATAAAAGCCCCTGTGTGGGCCAGGTCCTTGGGGCATGCCTCTTTAATTAAATTAAAGGAGTGGGGTGCACGTGGTCCTCGTCCATGGGCATTGTTATGCCCCGGTGACCATCACTTCCCAGCGCTTATGATAGACCTATGTCAGGGGCGCGCAGACACCCCCATCCCCAAGGGGCTAAAAGGAAACTAAATGGGGGGTCCCCACAAAGCCCCATGGACCACCACCTCCCCAGGGCATATGTTAATTTAGAATGCAGGAGAACCTCATAGACCCCCCCTCGGGGACCACCACCTTCCCAGGGCTTTCAATTAGGGGAGAGGATGTAGCCTCACGGCTAGAGCAGTCAACCACAGACCTAACGAACTGGGTTCGAGTCTCAGCAACGACACTCAACATCCTGTGATTCTGGGCAAATCACTTAATTTTCCCGTGCCTAACAGAAATTAGTGTGTTCATCTGTAACAAAACGGGTGCTCATGTAAAGCGCTCTAATACCTGATGTCTCGGGTCTAGTTCACGCTATATAAAACTCTAAAAAATAAAATAAAAAAATGTATTAATTGGGGAGGCGCATGGACCATCCGACCCCCAGGGGCCACCATCTCCCCGGGGCTACAATTAACATTAAATAGGGGGTCCACACAGACCACTGACCCCAAGGACCATCACCTCCCTGGGGCTACAATTAACATTAAAGAGGGGGGAATATCATCCCCCTCCTGGAGCCAATTATGGCCCTGGGTATTGCCACACCCCAGGGTCCCGGGGAGCCCACCATTGGGACATAGCTGTTTGATTTTGCTTGGCGGGAGCTCACAGCTCCCACCAACAAAAGCAAACACTCCAGTTCCAGTGGTCAGGGGCTGTCAAAGTAATCCTGCCCACTGGAAGCGGAGGTTTCATCTCTTTCCCTGCCCGCAGACATGCAGACAGGGAACGAGATGAAACTTTGCTCTTGCACACAGGTAGCTGCATTTGCAGCAGTTCTCTGTGTGCAATAGCAATTTTGTCTCCCTCGGAAGGTGGGGTGTCGGCTGGGACTGAAGGGCCTTGAAGATCCCCCGCTGTCCCATTGCACACTGGGTGCACTGGGTAGGCTCCAGGGCACCAAGGAGACATGACGGGCCATTTGGGATGGGGTTTCCAGGGCCGAAATTGGCCTTGAGAGGGGGGCTCCTCCGCCCCCTCCCCTTTTGATAACATGTATTTAAAGGCTGGGCCATCTGGAATGGGGTCACCAGGGCTCAAATGGGGCCGGGAAGAGGGGCTGTGAGGATCCCCTCCCATTTTAATTACATATAGTTCAAGGCCAGTCCCCAGCAGACGGGGTGCCTGGAGCTGAGATCGGCATGGGGAGGGAGGCCATGCGGTCCCTACCCTATTGCATTATGGCTGGGTCCCAAGGGAATTTGGTCCCCAGATTCAAGTTCAGCCTGGTGATGGGGGCTGCATGGCCCTCCTTCCCTGTGAGAAACAGAGTGCAGAATTAATGAGCAGAAAAAGACAAAACAGAGGGCAGAAAAATTAATAGAAAAGGTAAAACAGAGAGAAGAAAAACAAGCAGAAAAGGTAAAACAGAACGCAGAAAAATGAGCTGATAAGGCAAAACAGAGGGAAGAAAAACGATAAGAAAAGGCACAACAGTGGGCAGAAAATCATGCAGGACAGGCAAAAGAGAGAAGAAGAAGGGAATCAGAGGGCAGGAATACAAGAAAAAAAGGCAAACAGAGGAAGAAAAATGAGCAGGAAAGATAAACCAGAAAACTAGAAAACTCATGCATCCACTCACAGACCCACACAGACACTCATGCACCCACTCAAAGACCTACTCAGAGACTCACGTACCCACTCACAGACCCATTCAGAGACTCATGCACTCCTTCACAGACCCACTGAAAGCCTCATGCACTCATTCACAGACCCACTCAGAGACATATGAACCTACTCACAGACTCATGCACCCACTCACAGACCCACTCAGACTCATGCACCCACTCACAGACCCACTCAGGCGCTCACACACCCACTCACAGACCCACTCAGAGACTCATGCACCCCCTCACAGACCATCAGAGACTAACGCACCCACTCACAGACCCACTCAGAGACTTATGCTCTCCCTCACACACCCGCCCAGAGACTCATGCACTCACTCACAGACCCATTTAGAGACTTGTGTACTCACTCACAAACTCACATACCCACTCACTGACTCAATCAGAGACTCACAAACCCACGTACAGACCCACTCAGACACTCATACACTCACTCACATCTGACACACACTTATGGAGGCACTCGCAACCCCACTCAGACATTCTGACACCCACTCACAGACCCTCTCATACACTCACACACCCACTCAGACAGCCACTCAGACAATCACCCACCCACAGACCCACTCAGACAAACACTCCCACTCACACACCTAGTGAGACACTTATGTAGCCACTCCCAGACCCACTCAGACAATCACTCACCTACTCACAGACTCACTCAGACACTCACGCACACACTCACATACCTGGTGAGACACTTATGCAGCCACCCCAGACCCACACAGACACTCACACTTCCACTGACAGACCCACTCAGACACTTTCACACCTACTCACAGACCTACTAAGACACACATGGACTCACTCACACACTCACTGACAACTGTTACTGGGTACAATTAGGAAACCAAATTTTAAAAAAAACAAAATTCACTGTAACTTATGCCCCCGCAATGCACTGCTTATGACCTTACATCACTCATGACATAGTCAGTGACATCACTGATGAGATCACTGATGATATCTCAAATGATATCACTAATGACATTATCCACTGAACCACTCACACACCCACTCACATACCTATACAACCTCTCAAATACCCACTCACACACCCACACAACTACTCACATACCCATTCACAGACCCATACAAGTACTCACACAACCATTCACACATTCATAGAGCCACTCACACAACTACTCACTCATGCAGCCACTCACACAATCATTCACTCACCCATACAGCTACTCATACAACCACTCACTCACCCTGCAGACAGTCATGTAGCCACACACTCACCCATACAGATACTCCCACTCCCACGTATTTACCTATACAGCCATTCACAATCACACTCACACTCATACAGCTTCTCAATACAGCCACTCACTCACCCATACAATAACTCACACACTCACTCACACACTCACAAAACCACTTACATATCCATTCATACATGCATACAGGCACTCACACATCTGCGCACTTACCCATACAGCCATTCACATAGACACTCATTTTCAATACAGCCACTCACACACCAACTCAATTAACCAAACACCCATGCAGTCACTCACTCACCCTTACAGCTACTTACACATCCAGTCACTCACTCATACAGCCATGTACACAGCCAATAAGTCACACATACAATCACTCACACACCCACTCACTCACCCATGGAGCCACTCACACAGTTACTCACCCATACAGTTACTGACAGACCCAGCCACTCACCAATACAGCCACTCACACAGCCTCTAAGTCACCCATACAGCTACTCACACACTCACCCCTGGATACACACAGTCACTCAGCCACTCACATTATCTATGTTAAAACATGGAATTATCCAATCAGGAGAGGGGGGAGTTAGAAGAGATAGTCATCCATTCATCTTCCAAGGTATATATCGTAAATCAAGGGGGAATGGATCACTTGTAACCAAAAAATGGCGGTTCGTGAATCTGAGTGTGAAAATATTAACACCTGGATAGGTGTTAATGAGAACCCTCAATAGCGTATTTTTGAGTGGTATGGGCGGTTCTTGGCGGTTTATCTTGATTCTCCGCCTTATCAATACGCATCAGCATTATCATTGGGTCTCTTTTGTCATGCTGCCTCCACCTGGAGGGAACCACTGTTTCTTGGTAGTGATCAGGAATAATTGTGATAAAGTGATAATAGTGAGGTTAAAAATGTCGTCCCACACTACCTTGAAGAAATAACGATTTATTCTGGTGGGCGTGTGGGTAGACTATTAAAAAAGAAGAAGTGGTGCTACAGGTTAGATTATGTAACCTAAGCACTGTGGGTGTCCATATCAAAAGGTCGACATGTTTCTGCCCGTTCAGTGCCCCAGGAGGGGGTCGTGGGGCATTCTTCAGGACCTATTAGTGTGAGCTGTTGTTGTACAGTTCAAGTGTTTGAAAAGATGCTGTCTTCAGACAATGTGATAGATAGCTACGTCTCAGAAAATACTGTTACCTGTGAAGAAATGAAAATGAAAACTAAGAGACAACCAATGAGGAGAAATCCCCAATTTTAGGGTGGTAGTAGGCTAAAAATAGATAACAGAGCTAAAATAATGGACAAGCAAAAAATGGCAATTCTTATTGATACTGTCAAGCAACTTATACAATGGCAAATCTCTGATATACTGTGGGATTATAGTAGCCAAGGAATGATATATCTCTGTGGGCGGTACGATTGGCCGATCACATTTCTGTGATATGTTTCCCTTGGTTTATCGAGTGATTGGAACGGATATGAATAAATTGACAAGATAAAATAAAGTAAACGGGACAATCGTTACAGTCATTCTGTTATTTGAACAATCACAATACAAGCAGACCCCGACGTTAGATAGACAGAGGCAGATTACCTTGAGACGCATCCGATTTGCGGCTTTGCCGTGGCAGCGTCACTATCTTGCCTGTGTAAGTAAAAAACGGGGGAGACAGGGAGGGGAAGGGAGTAGGAGGGAGGTGGGGGGATAGGGTATTACAGTTACCGTTAGTTTGTAGAGCTTCAAAGCGGTTTTGTTGACCACCGACGGGATGGGCCTTCCGTACCTCAGTTTCGGGCAATGCACGACTTGTGCTGACGCTGGCAGGCAGGGCTCGTGGAGAACGAGATCCTGTGCGTTGTCGGTTTTTAGCTCCGTGTATGGAGAGAAACTGAAAAAAGACTTGTATGTTGTTCAAAACAAGAAAGGGGGGGGGGGGTTGGAGATTTTATTAAAAATTATAAAAAGGGGCATATAGCCACTCTGAAAAAATAATGTTCTCCTAGTGTGTTTTTAAGGTGGTTAAAGAACGTTTTAAAATCAAAGAGGTCATTGCTTGTATATAGTTCAGAACTGGGAGCTGATTGGGTAGATCAGGATGGCACTTTTCAGCGTGTTTGGTGCTATGTAACATTCGTCATATCTTATTTGAAGTTGAGCCAAGGTACATTATCGTTCAGGCCTTTCGTGTCTGTACTAAGGCGGTGGACCCACCTCTGTTCTCTTTCGAAGAGAATTTTCTCGGCATTGTTCTTGCACCCTATTAGTGTTTCTATTACGATCCAATTAAGATCGTCCACTGAATGTTGTTGTTCAATGTAGTGACGGCTCATTTTGGTGGTTTCACGTCTGCACTTAACATTGCTTCTGTGTTCACAGATTCTTACCTTTATTTTTCTGCAGGACATTCCGATGTACCTGAGATTGCAAGGGCAGGTAATCATGTAGACTACAAAGGCTGTGTTGCAGTTGGTGTGTTGTTTTATGGTCCACTTCAGATTGGGTAGCAGTTGAATAGTTTTTGTTGGTGTTGTTAGATGGCTTACTGAACACTGTCCACACGGAAAGTGACCTGTAACTAGCTGGAGGTCCCAAAGGGTATTTATCAATTTGAGTGGGGCCGCAGGTCGTGTGTGTACCAAGATGTCTTTTAGGTTTCTAGTCCTCTTATTTGCAAATCTGGGTTTCTGCCATTTTAGGTTTCCCGAAGTCAAGATACGCCAGTTTTTGTTAATTACTTTCTTGACGGCATTACTTGCTGTGCTGTATGTGGTGACACAAGTGGGTGTGTCATCTGTTGGGTTCCTTGCTGTAGTTTGGAGTAGACAATCTCTAGGTTGGTTTCTCGCTCTTTTTTTGCATTTGGAGATGATCTTGGTCGGATAATCTCTTCTAAGCAGCTTGGAGCTTAAGTCGTCAGCTTGTTTTTTGTATTCTGCTAGATCGCTGCAGTTGCGTTTGAGCCGTAGGAACTGGCTGTAAGGTAGATTTTCTTTCAGGGGGCGTGGGTGAAAGCTGTTGAATGAGAGGAGACTATTTTTAGCCGTTGATTTGAAAAATGTTCGTGTTTTGATGGTATCATTCTCAACATAGATGGTTAGATCTAGGAAGTCAAGCCGTACATTGTCGGCTGTGTAGGTGAATTTAAGACACTCATCTTGGGCATTCATCCATTGATGGAAGTGGTTAAGGCTTTCATGATTGCCTTCCCAAATCACCATGATATCATCAATGTATCGTTTCCAGAAGAGGATGTTGTTAGTGTATGGGTTTATGGGGTTTTGTATGTACATTTGTTCAAACGCACTCACGTAGAGTCCAGCTACGCTAGGCGCAAAGGTACTCCCCATCGAAGTTCCGTGTCGCTGTTGGTAGAGTTTTCCTTCATATTCGAAGTAGTTTTCTGTGAGAGCCAAGGTACAGCATTGTAGGATGAAATGTCTGGGGGTTTGGTATGTCCAATTTTGACCAAAGAGTATAGTTTCTAAGGTCTCGAGAGTTTTTTGTTGAGGTAAACTGGTATATAAACTCTCTACATCGAAACCTACTAGAAGCATTGTCTCAGAAGAGAAGTTCACATTTTGCAGAAGATTTAGTAGGTCGCGAGTGTCCTTTAAGTAGGTAGGTGTTTGTTGGACTAACGGTTTTAGGAAATGGTCAGCAAATTGGGACAGCGGCTCCAGGACCGATCCTATGCCCGACACAATGGGGCGGCCTGGAGGTGGTCTCTTATCCTTGTGTATCTTGGGGAGCGAGTAGAAATATGGTGTTCTGGGTGAGATAGTTTTCAAAAACTCAGCTTCATTGTGTGATATCCATCTATTGGTTTCGGCCTCTTCCACCATGATCTTAATCGTCTGTTGTAATCTTTTGGTTGGATCTGTGGTGATTGGACTGTAGAATTTCTCATCTGACAGTAAGTCAAGACATTGATGGTTATAGCCTTCTTTCCTCATTAGAACGATGCCTCCTCCCTTGTCTGCCGGTTTTATTATTATCTCTTTGTTGTTTTTCAATGTCTCCAAAGCTTGTTTTTCTGTGTTGGTTAAATTCATGAATGGCTTTTTGACTGTTAATTCATCAATCTCTTTCATTATGGCTTGTTCAAAAGCCAAATGTTCGATGGTACATATCCAACCCCCAATCTGGATATTTTTAAGACAAAATGCGAAGTCTCCGAATTCTGCAGGAAATTGAAATTGAAAGCCTTTTTTTCTGGAAAAGAGACGGAAAACAAAGAAGGGGATACATCCCTACGCCTTAAGTCCACTTTTTGTCCACTAAATCATCAGGTTCCCATCGAACTTTTGGCTTTTGAACAAGCCATAATGAAAGAGATTGATGAATTAACAGTCAAAAAGCCATTCATGAATTTAACCAACACAGAAAAACAAGCTTTGGAGACATTGAAAAACAACAAAGAGATAATAATAAAACCGGCAGACAAGGGAGGAGGCATCGTTCTAATGAGCAAAGAAGGCTATAACCATCAATGTCTTGACTTACTGTCAGATGAGAAATTCTACAGTCCAATCACCACAGATCCAACCAAAAGATTACAACAGACGATTAAGATCATGGTGGAAGAGGCCGAAACCAATAGATGGATATCACACAATGAAGCTGAGTTTTTGAAAACTATCTCACCCAGAACACCATATTTCTACTCGCTCCCCAAGATACACAAGGATAAGAGACCACCTCCAGGCCGCCCCATTGTGTCGGGCATAGGATCGGTCCTGGAGCCGCTGTCCCAATTTGCTGACCATTTCCTAAAACCGTTAGTCCAACAAACACCTACCTACTTAAAGGACACTCGCGACCTACTAAATCTTCTGCAAAATGTGAACTTCTCTTCTGAGACAATGCTTCTAGTAGGTTTCGATGTAGAGAGTTTATATACCAGTTTACCTCAACAAAAAACTCTCGAGACCTTAGAAACTATACTCTTTGGTCAAAATTGGACATACCAAACCCCCAGACATTTCATCCTACAATGCTGTACCTTGGCTCTCACAGAAAACTACTTCGAATATGAAGGAAAACTCTACCAACAGCGACACGGAACTTCGATGGGGAGTACCTTTGCGCCTAGCGTAGCTGGACTCTACGTGAGTGCGTTTGAACAAATGTACATACAAAACCCCATAAACCCATACACTAACAACATCCTCTTCTGGAAACGATACATTGATGATATCATGGTGATTTGGGAAGGCAATCATGAAAGCCTTAACCACTTCCATCAATGGATGAATGCCCAAGATGAGTGTCTTAAATTCACCTACACAGCCGACAATGTACGGCTTGACTTCCTAGATCTAACCATCTATGTTGAGAATGATACCATCAAAACACGAACATTTTTCAAATCAACGGCTAAAAATAGTCTCCTCTCATTCAACAGCTTTCACCCACGCCCCCTGAAAGAAAATCTACCTTACAGCCAGTTCCTACGGCTCAAACGCAACTGCAGCGATCTAGCAGAATACAAAAAACAAGCTGACGACTTAAGCTCCAAGCTGCTTAGAAGAGATTATCCGACCAAGATCATCTCCAAATGCAAAAAAAGAGCGAGAAACCAACCTAGAGATTGTCTACTCCAAACTACAGCAAGGAACCCAACAGATGACACACCCACTTGTGTCACCACATACAGCACAGCAAGTAATGCCGTCAAGAAAGTAATTAACAAAAACTGGCGTATCTTGACTTCGGGAAACCTAAAATGGCAGAAACCCAGATTTGCAAATAAGAGGACTAGAAACCTAAAAGACATCTTGGTACACACACGACCTGCGGCCCCACTCAAATTGAAAAATACCCTTTGGGACCTCCAGCCAGTTACAGGTCACTTTCCGTGTGGACAGTGTTCAGTATGCCATCTAACAACACCAACAAAAACTATTCAACTGCTACCCAATCTGAAGTGGACCATAAAACAACACACCAACTGCAACACAGCCTTTGTAGTCTACATGATTACCTGCCCTTGCAATCTCAGGTACATCGGAATGTCCTGCAGAAAAATAAAGGTAAGAATCTGTGAACACAGAAGCAATGTTAAGTGCAGACGTGAAACCACCAAAATGAGCCGTCACTACATTGAACAACAACATTCAGTGGACGATCTTAATTGGATCGTAATAGAAACACTAATAGGGTGCAAGAACAATGCCGAGAAAATTCTCTTCGAAAGAGAACAGAGGTGGGTCCACCGCCTCAGTACAGACACGAAAGGCCTGAACGATAATGTACCTTGGCTCAACTTCAAATAAGATATGACGAATGTTACATAGCACCAAACACGCTGAAAAGTGCCATCCTGATCTACCCAATCAGCTCCCAGTTCTGAACTATATACAAGCAATGACCTCTTTGATTTTAAAACGTTCTTCAACCACCTTAAAAACACACTAGGAGAACATTATTTTTTCAGAGTGGCTATATGCCCCTTTTTATAATTTTTAATAAAATCTCCAACCCCCCCCCCCTTTCTTGTTTTGAACAACACACAAGTCTTTTTTCAGTTTCTCTCCATACACGGAGCTAAAAACCGACAACGCACAGGATCTCGTTCTCCACGAGCCCTGCCTGCCAGCGTCAGCACAAGTCGTGCATTGCCCGAAACTGAGGTACGGAAGGCCCATCCCGTCGGTGGTCAACAAAACCGCTTTGAAGCTCTACAAACTAACGGTATCTGTAATACCCTATCCCCCCACCTCCCTCCTACTCCCTTCCCCTCCCTGTCTCCCCCGTTTTTTACTTACACAGGCAAGATAGTGACGCTGCCACGGCAAAGCCGCAAATCGGATGCGTCTCAAGGTAATCTGCCTCTGTCTATCTAACGTCGGGGTCTGCTTGTATTGTGATTGTTCAAATAACAGAATGACTGTAACGATTGTCCCGTTTACTTTATTTTATCTTGTCAATTTATTCATATCCGTTCCAATCACTCGATAAACCAAGGGAAACATATCACAGAAATGTGATCGGCCAATCGTACCGCCCACAGAGATATATCATTCCTTGGCTACTATAATCCCACAGTATATCAGAGATTTGCCATTGTATAAGTTGCTTGACAGTATCAATAAGAATTGCCATTTTTTGCTTGTCCATTATTTTAGCTCTGTTATCTATTTTTAGCCTACTACCACCCTAAAATTGGGGATTTCTCCTCATTGGTTGTCTCTTAGTTTTCATTTTCATTTCTTCACAGGTAACAGTATTTTCTGAGACGTAGCTATCTATCACATTGTCTGAAGACAGCATCTTTTCAAACACTTGAACTGTACAACAACAGCTCACACTAATAGGTCCTGAAGAATGCCCACGACCCCCTCCTGGGGCACTGAACGGGCAGAAACATGTCGACCTTTTGATATGGACACCCACAGTGCTTAGGTTACATAATCTAACCTGTAGCACCACTTCTTCTTTTTTAATAGTCTACCCACACGCCCACCAGAATAAATCGTTATTTCTTCAAGGTAGTGTGGGACGACATTTTTAACCTCACTATTATCACTTTATCACAATTATTCCTGATCACTACCAAGAAACAGTGGTTCCCTCCAGGTGGAGGCAGCATGACAAAAGAGACCCAATGATAATGCTGATGCGTATTGATAAGGCGGAGAATCAAGATAAACCGCCAAGAACCGCCCATACCACTCAAAAATACGCTATTGAGGGTTCTCATTAACACCTATCCAGGTGTTAATATTTTCACACTCAGATTCACGAACCGCCATTTTTTGGTTACAAGTGATCCATTCCCCCTTGATTTACAAAACATGGAATTACTCATTAATAGTACAGAAAGTATACTAATTTAACTCGTGTGGTACCTTAGTATATATGTTTAACACTCACAAACATTTAGGAAACATTCACAATCACTGGATGATTTCATCAGCGATGTCATTTGGGATGTCATCAGTGATGTCATCAGTGATGTCACTGACCATGTCATAAGCAATGTAATATGTGAGGTCATAAGCAGTGCATTGCAGGGTCATAAGTTATAGTTAGCTCAGGTATCTAAAACTGCTGAATTTCTATGGTTTTGTACAAGTGAAATCTGAGCCTAACTATAACGTCCCTGTTACCTTGTTTTTTTTTAATATGTATTTGGAAAAATAAAGGCTGGAAAGGAAGGTTAGTCTAATGTTTGTTGTATATATCTACTGCAAGTCTAAAGACTTGGGCTATAAAATGTTGTCCAACTTGGAAACTCTTTTAAATGTACTAGATGAATTTATATATAGCCATTTTCAGAAACTGAGTTTTTAATTGAGGGGATTGTGAGCCCTCCCCAAGCAAAAACCGCAATCCGTGCCTGGGTTAACCACGAAAGTCACTAAATTAACTTATGCCTAACCCTCTGCTAGCATGGTACAAAAGCAGTCAGGCTTAATTTAGAGGCAATGTGTAAAGTATTCATGCAGCACTGTCTTAAACAGCAATACAGTGAGAATACAACACAAGATAAATCCCACACCAACCTGGGAATGCAAAGTAAAATGTAATAAATTATTTGACACCAACACAACAAAAATCAAATCAATAAACCCGAAGTTATGAAGTTTTACATTTTTTTAGTGAAAACAAGCACCTAAAAGATTAAAGCGCCAACCGTGAACAACAAGTTGTGTGAGATCGGGGCAAAGTTGAGTGTTATGCCCAAATGCGATGGAGCGCATTTCAAATACACAAGGTAGATTGGGTCTGGTCTGCTCTTACCCTCGGGCTTAGAAGAATTTTTGAAGAAACTTTTCTGAGAAAATAAAGTTCAGCAGGGCAAGGCAGCCAGTGGTGTCCGTCCAAGCAGAAGGCTTAATCGTCGGGAGCTGCTTGATGAAGTCGCAGTGAAGATTTCAACATTCAGAATTAGTCCCTTTTTGGAAGTTGAAAATCTCCAGCGAGATGAAGCTGCAGGCTAAAGCCGACGAGGGCTCCACAAGGCCGAATACCTCATCTGCGATGTGCCACTGAATAGGATTTGTTGATGTGCAGAAGAAAGAAGCTGCAGATACCACAAAGTCAGGTCGACCAGCGATACACCTGTGGTGGGTTGGCGATCTGGTAGGTCCCGTTCTCCTCTCGGTTCTCAGTACACGTTTTGGTTGAAAAGTTTTGACTTTATGCTGTTTGGGCACTTTTAGTCCAAGACTTGTTAGGCACCAGTTGGCAGCCAGGACAGACTTAAGGCAGAGTCCAGGTGCAAAACCAAAGTTGTGGTAGTTTGTTGCGTCTCTGTAACTGAGAACAAGAGGCCAGAAAACTATTCCTTGAAGCCACTCTGGTAGTCATGGGTTCAAGCAGAAAGGCAGTCCTCTGAGGGTTCTAGGCAGACTTCCAGCCGCAGTGCAGTCCTCTGAAGTACAAAGCAAGCCTCAAGTAGCAGGGCAGTCTTCTGAAGTGCAGGTCTGGCATTCTGAGCGTCCTCCACAGGTCTAGGAGTGACCTGAAGAGTTGGTATGAGGGTCCTATTTTTATACCTGGTGCCAGCTTTGAAGTGGAAGAAATTTCAGGGGGGGGGGGTCTCCCCACAGATAGTTCTGGAATTCAGGTCCTCCTTTTCCTGATCCCAGGATGTATGGGGTGGCAAAAGGCTAGTGTAAAATTCTTTGTGAGTGTGCCGAGAAAGCTCCTTTAAAATGTATTGAGGTGCACTAATGGTGCAAGATGTTTAGTGTTTTCCTTTTTTTGCATAAATGTATCAAAATTCAATAAAGAACTTTTAAACCTAAAATGTACGTGGGGCTGTGCACAACTTCACCCCTCTCATCCTGCCAACATCTCGACACCCTTTGTGTCACTGTCTGGGTGGAATGCGTAAAGACCAACTGCCATGCTAATCAGTCATGTGTTCCAGTACACAGGCTGCAGGCACCAAATGGTTAGGGCAAGAACATGTCAAATTTCTTAGTGTTTTTTCCAGACTTGTGACTTCAAATCCAGCTGTACCATTAAATAGGGGACACCAATAATTTCTACCTGTTTTCAAACAAACGTTATCACCTATGAAATTTAATAAGGTAACCCAATGTTATCCTATGGGAGAGGAAGGCGTCACAGTAGTGAAAAATGATTCAGGAGTTTTTCACTACAAGGACATGTAAAACTTAATAGTACATGTCCAACTCTTTAAACTCAATGCACCCTGTCCTATGAGCTGTTTAGAGCCTACATTAGGGGTGACATATGCATTAAAAAGAGAGTTCTAGGCCTGGCAAGGAGTTTGTTTTGCCAGTTCAAATTGGCATTTTAAAATTGCACACAGCTTGCATTGGCAGTCCTGAGACATGTTCTAAAAGGCTACTTAAGTGGGTGGCACAATAAGTGCTGCAGGCTCACTAGTAGCATTTCATTTACAGGCCCCAGGGTACAGGTTGTAACACTTTACTAGGGACTTACAAGTAAATTAAATGTGCCAAGCAGGTGCAGGTAAATGTTACTACATTTTAGGGAGCGAGCGCTCAAGCACTCTAGCACTGTTTAACAGTGGTAAAGTCCACAGTGTTCTAATGCCAACAAAAATCAAATTCAGAAAAGAAGAGGGGTCAAAACAAAAAGTTTGTGGATGACCCTGCGGAGAGGGCCAAATCCAAATGGGCATTCTGTTAAATCAGGTTTTGCCTGCGGTGGTTGTTTACAAACGTTAAAAATAAGAAAAGTTTATGTGCCCAAGAAGTGTAATGAGATAGATGGTCTTTCTACTCCAGAATCGTCTGAAGGATCAATGGTTTGACTGCTAGACTTCAACTTCACTTTTTGAATGATAGCCATATTGTAGCTATCTTCAGTAAATCATGTCTCTAGGTCCTCTAGTTGATGTTCAAAAAAGTAAATATTTTGCAGTTGTATTTGTATCAGAACATTTCTCTTTATGGAATGATGCGTTTACATTTTCAGGGATACCCAGAACAATCTGCAGAGTCATTTGTGAGGTCATAGCTTCATAAAATATTTGTCTTTAGAGGCACAACGTTATATGCAAGTTACTTATCAACATAAAATAATCTTGCAGTTTTTGCTACTTCTTTCCATATACTTAACCCATAAGTTGATGGGATCCTTGCTGGAGACAGTATATTTTGTTATTAAATGAAGACATGTTATGTTCCAGAAGATAATGAGACATTTTCAAAATTATGTTGCTGTGTTCTAAAAGACTTACACAGTGAGAATTAAGAAAAGGGGACAATACTTTTAAGGCTCATTATGACTGATGCATATGTATACATTTTTAACATGAAACATGACAAGATATTCTGGGCAGCATGGAAGACTTGGATGATTGTCAGGCATCGCTAGTATGCTTATTGTATGACAGTAAAGATACGATAGAAACTGTCAAAACTACCTTGAGTTTTTCAGTGGAGGATCCTCTTCTTGACAAATTGTCAAAAGAGCATCAATCAGCTGCCTTTTTGTGTCTCAGCAAAAATGTTGATAATAACTGTACTTTTCTGATCTTTGCCTATAAAGGATTTCCCACACAACTGGATGAATAAGCAATGCTGCAATTACCTCACCTCCTGCATTTTGACGCTGGTAAATGTCAGCAGGTCATACATGGGAAAAACTCCTAAACATGTGGAAATAGATGTGGCAAGCATCTATTTTGACAAGTGATTCCCCATTTTCCCAGTGTCAAGAGGAGAAGTCTGAAACTGGGTACTATTGTAACATTGATACAATTGGACAAGGAAATACTGAAACTAAGACAGGGAGGTACTGTATCATGGTACGCACAGCATCCAGTCCTGCAAGGAGAGTGCACAGAACCAAATTTGGGACTATTAGCTGCTGAAAATCGCTCCCACATTTTGTGAACTGGTGAATGTAACCAATCCCAACATTGACTCCACTCTCTTCATGGTTGTATGTTATCAGATTGAGTCACAATATATTGTCCTGCAAATATATTGACCTCACAACATTGACTACCACTATTTAATGAAGGTAAGTATTTATAACAATTGTTGAGTGCGGATAGGGGACAAGACTCACGAGAGACAAAGCCATGAGGGGTGCCATGATGCCCTTCTTTACCCTGAACATTGGTAAAAGACAGCACATTATACTCTGCACATCTGCATGAATGCCATATAATGTATGCATGAGTATTTGTCTTAACGTGGGCATTTAACTAAAACAGGTTGGAAATGATTTGTGTAGAATGGTAAATTCACATTGCCAAGGCCTTGTCACTATGCAGAGAGTTGTTTCCTTTATTAAAGTAATTCTAACATGCTGTGCCGTGTCAAATTCTCTCTAATGTGGTACTAAACTGAAATTTCACCTTTGCATTGTAGTTATAAATGTGTATTTATTAGTGCAGTTGCCCTAAATAACATGCTATCGGGCCATATTTATTTTCATCCTGTAATGGTAGATGCAAATATGTTCTTGAATTGAGCAAAACCAAAGGAAATGATGGACGGAGTGTTGAACATTGCAAGCACTCACACCCAGTCAATTGAGCTGGGTTTAATCCATCACCGTTCTTTAGCCCACTCTGCCACCCCAGTTCAGACATGGCCATATGCAAATCAGTCTGACCCTGTGCCTCATGGGAACAGTCCAGCCCGAACTGCCAAGCCATGTCTTCCCTGGACCGGAAACAAGCTTCCTAGGACCGGTTTCTGGCATTTCAGCCGTCTTCAGCCAGGCTTGCTTGAATCAAGTGGCAAAGTGAGCAAGGGACTCACGTCTGAGCATACCCTGCCAACTTACGGCGACCAAAGCAAAACCAAAGGAAATGATGGACTGAGTGTTGAACATTGCAAGCACTCACCCCCAGTCAATTGAGCTGGGTTTAATCCATCACCGTTCTTTAGCCCACTCTGCCACCCCAGTTCAGACATGGCCATATGCAAATCAGTCTGACCCTGTGCCTCATGGGAACAGTCCAGCCCGAACTGCCAAGCCATGTCTTCCCTGGACCGGAAACAAGCTTCTTAGGACCGGTTTCTTGAATTGAGGCCAGCAATTCAGGGTTCACAAACCTGGCTGGATGGAGGGATGTGGACCCAAAATAGACAGGATAAACAGCTTCTTTGATTAATGGGATCTGAATATTTTATTCTTTATGTTCATATTCATGAACCTTCACCGATTAACAGTTATGCTGCCTCTAAAATGTATTCTCTTTATACTCAACCTCAGGCATTTTTAAATTCAAATTTCTGAAAACAGCTAAACAGATTCAATGCAAGCAAAGACACTTACTTGAGTAAAGTTCAATGCTCCTGCCAAATGTGGTGGGATTCCATTCAGCTGTTTTTTCTGTATTGAGGAACTAAGAATCCTATGGGAATTAAAGTTTTGTAGATGTCACTGTAGGAATCTTCTGCCTTTTTTCTGGCCCCTGTCTGAGGGATCAGTATGAAAATTGCCAGGAAGAATCAAAAGTGGAGAACGCTACTGATATTGGTAGCAAAGAGTGCGGCAATTTCTACAATGGTTGATCTCTCTAGGTTCCAATTTCTTTTTTTTCTGATTTATTTTCTTTCGGTACCAATAGTGATACCCAAAGAGTGTTTCTGGGAAATTGATGCCTTTCTTACAGAACTAATATGAGTCCCAACAGACAGAATGGCAACAGCCAAATTGCAGCTCCAGATAAAGTAGGGGGGACTTGCTGCCTCTGACATCAAGACTTGTTTTTTAGCTGATCAACTGCAATGAATGATAAGATGGATAGGACCAAAGGCGCGGGTACTCTGGACCACTGCTACAGGTTCTAAAGCAACTCTTGCTCAGACCCAAGCAATGGAATATAGAAATAAAGGGCCCTTTAAAGATAATAAAATATTGCTGAATTAGAACCTTACCAAAAACTAAAACAGCACTTCCCCATAAACTGAATATTCCTTTAAAGTGCTGGCATGTCTTGCCCATAAGGGAAATTAGTTTGGACTACTTATATGGATAGAACAGGGGATTGATATGAATGGGGGGTTATTTAAGGATGGAGTATTGATGTATTTCAAAGACTTAATGGCTGTCTTTGATTTACCTGTGTGCATTTTCTGTCGTATGGTTCTAGAGTGGCAGCAATAAAATACACATGGGGGGCATGGTCAAATGAACCCTCAGACACCAAGGGCTCCACGCAGTTTATACTACTATTGGCAGTTGTAAGGCCATCACAATGTTATATTATGCATTGATGTCTCACATTAATATTTCCTTGTTAGCTATAAAGGAAAAACAGGTGGCAGATCTGAACAAACCAAGTGGAGATGATGACTGGAGATGGACATTGAAGAATGCTCCTAAAGGTTCTTGCAATGCATACTTTAAACTGATACATTTCTATTATATTCACAGGGCTCATCCTACACCTAGTAGAATTAATAAATACTTCCCTGGGGCACTAGCTAAATGTCTCAGATTTGGAGAAGTTGGAGCAGACCTATATCATATGGTCTGGGCATGCCCCAATATTACTGAATATTGGCTTGGTGTTGTTGGCCATCTTAATGAGTCACCAGGTAGACGTGTATCGGCTTCCTCTGATACATTTATATTGGGTACATACCCCCACCCTAAGAAATGTAAACTTATGCCTAAAGTTATAGATTTGCAAAAAGAACAATTGATGGACAGAATGTTGAACAATGTCAAACATTCACCCCAGTACAGAGATCTGGGGCCCAAATGTATCGTTTTGCTTGCTCCCCATGCCATTCCAGTTTAAACCTAGCCATATGCAAATCAGTATTGACCCTGCTCCCTGTGGGAACGGTCCCGACCGAACTGCCAGGCAAGGTCCTCCTTGGACTGGAAGCAAGCTTCCTGGGACCGGTTTCAGGGTAACACCCTTCATCAGCCAGGCTAGCTTGACTATATTGGCATGGAGAGCACGGGACCCACATCTGGGCATACCCATCCCACTCGGGGTGACAAATGCAAAAAGAACAATTGATGGACAGAATGTTGCACAATGTCAAACATTCATCCCATTACAGAGATCTAGACCTAAATCCATCATTTCTTTTGCTCCCCATGCCATTCCAGTTTAATCCCAGCCATATGCAAATCTTTCTTGACCCTGCTCTCAATGAGAACAGTCCAGCCCGAACTGCCATGCTGGGTACTCCCTGTACTGGGAACAAGCATCCAGAGACCAGTTTTGGAGTTTCACCCCTCATCAGCCAGGCTAGCTTGACTCCATTGGCATGGAGAGCACGGGATCCACATCTGGGCATACTTTACCCACTCGGTGACAAATGCAAAAAGAACAATTGATGGACAGAATGTTGAACAATGTCAAACATTCATCCCAGTACAGAGATCTAGACCTAAATCCATCATTTCTTTTGCTTCCAATGCCATTGTAGTTTAAATCCAGCCATATGCAAATCAATCTTGACCCTGCTCCCTATGGGAACAGTCCAGCATGAACTGCCAGGCTGTGTCCAGTTTTGGGGTTTCACCCCTCATCAGCCAGGCCAGCTTGACTCCATTGGCATGGAGAGCATGGGACCCGCATCTGGGAATACCCATCCCACTCGGGGTCACAAATGGAAAAAGAACAATTGATGGACAGAATGTTGAACAATGGCAAACATTCACCCTAGTACAGAGATCTGGGCCTAAATCTCTGATAGCTTGGCACAGAGCAGGCAGGTTTAACTTAAGAGGCAATGTGTAAAGTATTTGTGCAACGCTTCAAACATTAATAATAATAATAATAATAAAAGGGATCTTGTCATGCGCAAACATAGCCCAATGGGCGTCAAGGCGCCTAATTCCAAATCCAGCTCATAACAAAGCTCCTGCAGCTCAACCTGTGTAAGCTCTGGAAAACACAGTAAAAACACCACAAAAAGACTCCACATTAGTTTGGATAAATAGCGTATACGTTTATGAACAAAATAAGACCAAAACGACAAAAATCCAATAAGTTATGAATTTTGAAAGATTACATGAAATTGTAGTGCTTAAAATCTTAAAGCGCCAACCGGGGCTACCTGATTGTGTTAGACCAGGGTAAATACACCGATTCAGGGTACAGGGACTTGCCTTGGGTCACTGCAAAGTACCTTAGATGCATCGTCGGTGGAGTTGAGATGTCAGACGTAACGTAATGAAGCGTCATCAACGAACTGCTGGATTGAAGGCGATGCATCGGCGTTGAGCCGCACAAAGTCAGAGATGCATCAGAAACTGGAGACGATGCCCTGTGCAATTGGTGATGAGAGGTCCACAGTCCATGCAGCAGTGGTGATGCGTCAGAGTCGGGGAAGCTGCACCTGTTCCAATCGGTGCAACATTGTCGATGCATGGATTCTAGCTGTTGCAGCACTTTATACCCACCTCCAAGGGCACAGGAATGGATTGGAACTACTTGGCAGGGCAAGCCTTGCAGCAAGCAAAGTGTTGTTGCAAGTTGATGAAAAGTCTTTTATGTCCCTAGACTTAAAAACAGGGGGCAAGTCAGCATGTCCTTGGAGACACTATGGGTTCAAGTGAGATGGGGGCAGCCCTTGTTCTCAGGAGGGCAGAGATCAGCAGGCAGCAGGGCAGCACAGCAAAGTAGAAAAGCAGTTCTTCCATAGCAGCAGTCAAGAAGAGTGTCAATCCTTGCAGCACAGCAGTCTTTACTCCTGGCAGAGTTCTTCACAGTTCCAGTAGTGTACTGAAGTGGTGGGGTCAGAGACCCAGTACTTATTCTCAGTTGTGCCTTTGAAGAGGGGGTGATTTCAAAGAGGGGATTTGAAGAGCTCTGATGTCCTCTCTCTCAGCTCTGGCTCCAGACTCCCTCTAGGGGGATATGTTGCCCTTTGTGTGGAGACAGGACACAGCCTATTCAGGTGAAAATGTCAGCTCCTCCTTCCCATCCTGCCCAGGATGACCCATCAGGATGTTGAAGGCCACTCAGTCACACCTAATTTCACTTTGTGTGTGGCTGTCTAGAGGGAATGCACAAAGTCCACCTGTCACCAACCCCAGACGTGCATTGGAGACAGGCTGTAAGCACACAGGGCCCATAGGAAACAAAGTGTAATCTTTCTAAAAGTGGCATTTTAAAAGGGTAATGATAAATTCAACTTTTCCAGTAAAGAGGATTTATCATCACCATTCCAGTGATATGAAACATGTCAGAGCTACTTCTTCTCAATCAGGAATCACAGCTTATAAGTGTAATAAGGAATTCCCAATGTTAAAATATGAGAGGGGTAGGCCTCACAGTAGTGGAAAAACAATCATGGTTTTTTTTCACTACCAGGATATGCAAAACGTAAAAGTACATTTCCTACCTTTTGATTACACAGCACCTTGCCCTGTGAACTACCTAGGACCTACCTATGGGGTGACTTGTATGTAATAAAAGGGAAGTTTAAGGCTTAGCGAGGGGTATTAAATGCCAAGTCGACATGGCAATGTAAACTGCACATACAGGCTCTACAGTGGCAGGCCTGAGACAGGTTTAAAGGGCTACGTT
Source organism: Triturus cristatus (assembly GCF_964204655.1). Taxonomy (NCBI): domain Eukaryota; kingdom Metazoa; phylum Chordata; class Amphibia; order Caudata; family Salamandridae; genus Triturus; species Triturus cristatus. Next base: position 851,025,190 of record NC_140581.1, read on the forward strand.
TGTTGGTGGCACAACCAGTGCTGCAGGCCCATTAGTGCATTTATTTACAGGCCCTGTGCACATGTTGTGCACTCTATTACAGACTTAAAGATAAATTAAATATGCCAATTGTGAATCAGTGAATCAAACCCTGTTTAGGGGAGAAGCACATGCACTTTAGCACTGGCTGGCAGTGGTAAGTCCTAAGGCCAACAAATAGGATTCAGCAAAATTGGAAATCAAGCAGGCCAAACATTTGGGGGCACTACCACCCTAAGGCTGACAGTTCTAACAATACTTAAAAACATGAAGAACTAAAAGTGGAAGTACTTTTTTTTGGGGGGGGGTAAGTTTGTGTAGATTCATCAAACAGCACCAACATGATTAGCAAAAGAAAAAAAAAATAATGGAAAGTCTTGCCTAGACATAACTACAGAGGCTGAGGCACTAATTGGGACTGCCTGTGTAATATGTCATAGTTATTATCATCTGTCTTCATTTGTAAGTCTTTTTATGTGTTCTAAACCTCTGTTCCGAGCCGGAATCATATACCAAGTGTTCCCTTTAAAATGCACATTTCCTTATAATGATTTCCCTAGTCTACTTTATAAAAAACTTTGCAAAAGATTGTTTTATCTAATGTTCTGATGCCTGCATTGACCTTTCAATGATCAATAGACATATCAATATGTGTTATTTAATTAATACTATTTGAAGATCATTAACCAAACTGGTTGAAATCAGAGAGTAGTGTATAGGGCTCACAGGCGGTAGTAATGGCTGTTCATTGCTCACCCTAAAAAACCCTCTAGTCTCAAGAGCCCGAAATAAATATTTGCCCGCCCGTGTCACCCACTCCAAAGCAGAGATGTACAAAGAGTTTTCGCAGCAAAATTTGTCAATATTTCTCCTAAACCTTTGAAACATTCACAACCTTTGTGAAGGTTGAAAAGTTTGAATTTCGTGGGGAAAAAATCTACAGTAGATTTTGCAAAACACAGTCTCAGCGAAGCACATTGTTAGTGGGAGAATTCTCGTGCAAAAAATGTTTTTTTAAGAAAATTCTTCTGCAAGCGAAGTTTTGAAACATTGGATCGTTTGCAAAGTGCCGGTCAAATTTCGGCTACCCCCAAAAATCACATCCAGAAACCCCAGACACTCCTCATCAGTAAATAAAGTGATGGAAAGGGTGACAAAGGCAGCCACAGTTACTTTACCACTATACCAGGAAGGGCCTTCATTTACTAGTTTTAATTTATTGACACAGTATATAGATGTACGTAAGAGAATTTACATAAACTTAGTAGGCTACTCCTTTAAACTGATGCCCTTGTACAGCTACATTTACAATCAAATATGGTAGCAAAATGCCTACCTGGTTTGACATCTCCTCCCTAACAGCAAAGGGCCTCATTTATAAGGCCCCTGGAGGCACCGGAATGTCACTTTTTTTACGTTAGGATATGTGCCGCTTTAACGCAGTTGCACGCTGTTCCCATGCAACACCCATGGTATCTGACACATTTCCAGTTTTATGAGAAATCGTAAACCTGGGAATGCGTCAGAATCTAACGTCACCCCAGGGTTGGCATTAGGGTGGCGCAACGAGCAGAAATTCTTAATTTCTCCTAATTTTTCTTTTTTCGATGTGTGCTGCATTCTGCAGCACACATACAAAGAGGAAATCGCCTGAATTGATTGATTTTGTGCGGGAAGGTGTCCCTTCCTGCACAAAATCAATTAGCCCCGCAATGCAGGCCCCTTTGCATCATGGTGCATGGGTGTCTGCGTTGGCACATGGCAGCCCTTTGTGCACCGGCGCTGTAGAAAAGGACAGGAATGCATAGTATCACATAGATACAGTGCATTTCTGCCCTTTTGTTTGACGTGGGGCAGTGCCGCAAGATTCCTTGCGGCGCTGCCCTACTACCCAAAATACTTTAGAAAGAAGGCTGCTGAATAGCAGATAATCCGTCACTCCTGCAGTAGCGGCTCCTGGAGGGAGGGCTGCTGGGCGGTGGGCGAGGCAGGGTGGGGGTAGTAAACTACGGCATATGGCTGAACGGAGGTAAGTATACAAATAAATAAATAAAATGAATTTAGTTGCGCGCGCTGCATCGCATTTGGCGATGCAGCGCGCAAAATGAAATTCGTTTTATTTATTTATTTGTTTACTTACCTCTGTTCGGCTGTATGCCGCAGTTTACTACCCCACATCCGGCTCCTCCCCCGCCCCGCCCCGCAGCACTCCCTCCAGGAGCCGCTACTGCACTCCTGCTACTGACCTTTAGTGAAGCAGAAACTTGGTGAAAGGATTATTTCTCCCCAGCTGTCAGCTTCATGCTCGCTGCAATGTTTACAGTTCATTGGCATAAAGTATATGTTGTATCTTTGATAATTCTAATCAATAATTCATCATTGGCATAATTGTACGACGTGTCACATAGAACTCACTCTATCACTCAAGTCCTTGGCTGATTCATGGAAAGGCGAGTTCCAAAATCCAAGAGTTGCATCCTTTTTGGGGTAATTCGTTTCCCCAAAGTTTGGTCCCACTGGTAAAGGAGGCCAATTGAACACATGGCCAGGCATTGGATTGGTTGCTATATCATTAAAGTAGAATTGTGATAGCTCTATATTGGATATTGGATATTGGATAGGTATTTATAGAGCGCAAACGTTCGCTCCAAAGGGAGCATCTTGGCGCTGTAAAACCTGGGACCAGATCACTGGAGGTGGTGGGGGGGCTAAATGGCTGCTTTAGTCCAGTCATCAGAGAGACTAAAAATCCACGTTTTGAGGAGCTTCCTAAACGGCTTCTCATGCGTCTGAAGTCTAAGATGCCTTGGCATACTGTTCCAGGCTCTAATAGCCAGGGTACTGAGTGTTTTTCCACCTTTGGACTTCAGGTTGAATTTAGAGGGGGTCATGAGGTTTTCTTGAGAGGATCTGAGAGTGCGACCCGGGGTGTAGTGAGGGAAGCGTCTCGACAGGTAGACTGGGCCGGATTTGTTGAAGGCTCGGAAGGCTACAACGAGAATTTTAAAGAGTATTCTCTTGTGCAAGGGGAGCCAATGAAGGAATCTGAGGGCAGTGGAGATAGAAGATTTGCGTGGGAGTTTTAAGACAAGACGCGCGGCAGTGTGCAGGACACTTTGCAGTTTCAGTCGGGTGGACTTTTTGGTCCCTGCCAGGAGGCCGTTACAATAGTCCACTCGAGAGAGTATGAGGGCTACCACAATGGTCTTTCTGGAATCGAGCGGGAGGAAGTCAAAGAACTTTCGCATGGATTTTAAAATGCCGAAGCATTTACCTGCTACAGTTGCGACGTGGGAATCGAAAGAAAGATCGGAATCGAAAATAACTCCGAGGTTTCTGGCCGATGAAACTGTCTGAGGTGGGGCAGCAGAGTTATCAGGCCACCACAAGGCGGGACTGAAAGATGCATTCTTTCCAATGGGCAAGATCTCAGTTTTATTCGAGTTGCAGCGGAGATGGTTGGCGTCCATCCATTGAAAGACCGCTGTGAGGCAGCGCTTGAGATTAAGTTCGGCCGAGTTGGAATTGTCGTCGAGAGGGATGACAAGCTGAGTATCGTCAGCATAAGACGTGACAGTTATGCCAAACGATTCTATAAGTGAAAGTAGGGGGATGAGATATATATTGAATAGGAGGGGACTAAGAATGGAGCCCTGGGGAACTCCACAGGAGATCTTTTCCTCTTTCGATTGGAAAGGACCCAGTGAGACGGTTTGAGATCTGTCACTGAGGAAGGAACTGATCCAGGCAAGGGCCGAGTTTGTGACGCCGATGTCCATAAGTCTGTTGAGCAGAATGGAGTGGGAAATAGTATCGAATGCCGCCGTGAGGTCAAGAAGGATCAGTATGGCCTTCTTCCTCTGATCTTGTAGGTTTTTGATGGTATCGGTCAGCTCGATCAGGGCGGTCTCGGTAGAATGTCTAGACCGGAAACCGGATTGCTGGGGGTGAAGTAGGTTGTGGGCATCAAGGAAGGACTTGAGCTCTTTATGGACTAACTGTTCTGTTATTTTGCCCAGCGCAGGTAGCAGGGTGATGGGACGAAGGTTAGTTAAGTCAGAGGGGGGTTTGTTTGCCTTTTTCATAAGAGGTTTAACCACACCCCTTTTCCAAGCGAGAGGGACAGAGCCAGATTTGAGGGAGAGGTTGACTATTTCATTAATGATGGGGTTGATTTCATCAATGATGGTGTGGAGGATCTTGGGGGGACAAGGGTCAGAAGGGGAGCCCGATTTGCATGAAAGGATCGCTTCTCTGGTCTGAGTTAGGGTCACCGGGGTGAAAAGTTTGAGGCTGTTTGCGGTCGGGCGAGATTTGTCTAGCTCCGAGATTGAGTACACCGGAGGGGAAGGGGGGAAGTTTGTGTGGATAGAGCTGATTTTTTCCTCAAAGTAGTCGGAGATCTTATCACACAGTTCGTGGGACGGGGGGATCTCTGGTTGAAGAGCTTTTGGTTTGGTGAAGGATTTTACTATGGAGAAGAGGGTTTGTTGTTTTTGGCTGGCCTCTTTAATGGCGTTTACATAGTAGGTTCTTTTTGCTGATTTAATGGTTGAGAGATAATTTTTCCTCTGAAAAATGTAGTTGTTCCGATCGTCATTTTCGTAGGATCTACGCCATTTACGTTCTGCTTTCCTGCAGAGTAGGTGTGCGGCGGTAAGATCAGGATTATACCAAGGGGCTTTAATTTTCGTTTTCTTAAGGGTGTTGTCTTTTTTATTAGGTGGACATCGTTTTGAGATTTCTTGAGAAAGCCAGTTGTTAAGAGAGACTGCATCTTTATCGATGTTACCAGAGGAAGGGGGGGCGTTAGTAGGGGAAAAGGGATGAGAAATAAAACTTTCCTGAACAGTTTTCCAATTGATGGAGTGAATGTGTTGGAGAGTTGGTTTTTTGCAGTTAGAAGGGGGGACGTTGAGGATATGGAACAGGATCAGGCTGTGATCAGTCCAGATTTGGGGAATGGGAGGTAAGGTGGAGATAGCTGGGAAATTGGAACAGACACCATCCAGGGTGTGACCAAGGGAATGAGTGGGCAGCTTGACGCTTTGTTGCAGGTTGACAATATCCAATGTCTGCTGCAGATTACTGGTGAAGGGGTCAACAGGTATTTCGAGATGCAGGTTAAAATCGCCCAAGAGGGTGAAATGTGGGTATCGGAGTAGGAAGTGTCCGAGTGCGTCATTAAGGGAGCCGAGAAATTTCGCGGCATTTCCAGGTGGGCGGTAGATCAGACCACCTGAGAAAGAGAGGGTCTGACTGAGTTTGATGGAGAAACCTAGTCCCTCTGCATCAGTGAGGTCGAGGCAGAAGGTGTGGCAGCTAAAGGAGTTCCTTAAGATGAATGCAACGCCTCCTCCTCTACCTTTCAGTCTATCCTGTCTGTGAAAGGAGTAACCTGGGGGAGGGCGATGGCTATATCAGGGTTACTGTCTTCAGTGAGCCAGGTCTCGGTGATCATGAGACAGTCCAGGTCATGGTCGATAATGAGGTCGTGGATATCCTGACTGTGTTTGCACATCGACCTGGCGTTTATCAGACCTCCTGTAAAGTGAGGTCGTTTGAGGGATGTTGGCTGCTTGGTGGCGAAGTTGAGAATCCAACGACATTTGTTACAACTGGTGGAACCGAATACTTTAGAAAGATCAAGTTTGCAGGGGCAGTCAGATCTGCCTCGAAGTTTGAGAAGGTCATTGGGAGCATACCTGATGTTTAGAGGATGTTGGGCAGGGGTTCCTGCGCCTGGCGCGGTCTTGGCGCGGACGGGCGCAGACGGGCTTCCCTTAGGCGCGCCTTCGGCGTGCAAACGGCGCTCCCGCTGCGCTCGTCCGCTGCGCGTCCTATGCATACACATTTATGTTGGAAGGCGGGGGCGTGGCCTGAGAAAGGGGCGGAGTCTGCGCGCACGCCGGTGGCTATGGCGGCTGCAGGTGAAGAGCGATGAAGGGCGCGATGCAGCCCAAGTGATCAGCTGTGCGCGAGCGCTACGTTGTGCTTTAGTTTAAAAGCAGTTAGAAAGTGACACCACACAAAATACAATTTTTAAAAAGCAGCAGAGTACCTCCAGCTCCCGGCTTCCGCCTCAGGACTGGGACAAGTTTTACACGTTGCCGCTGTGGTCAGCGGTTTAAGTAGTCAAGATCAGGGGGCGTGGCCTGAGAAAGGGGCGGAGTCTGCGCGCACGCCGGTGGCTATGGCGGCTGCAGGTGAAGAGCGATGAAGGGCGCGATGCAGCCCAAGTGATCAGCTGTGCGCGAGCGCTACGTTGTGCTTTAGTTTAAAAGCAGTTAGAAAGTGACACCACACAAAATACAATTTTTAAAAAGCAGCAGAGTACCTCCAGCTCCCGGCTTCCGCCTCAGGACTGGGACAAGTTTTACACGTTGCCGCTGTGGTCAGCGGTTTAAGTAGTCAAGATCAGGGGGCATGGCCTGAGAAAGGGGCGGAGTCTGCGCGCACGCAGGTGGCTATGGCGGCTGCAGGTGAAGAGCGATGAAGGGCGCGATGCAGCCCAAGTGATCAGCTGTGCGCGAGCGCTACGTTGTGCTTTAGTTTAAAAGCAGTTAGAAAGTGACACCACACAAAATACAATTTTTAAAAAGCAGCAGAGTACCTCCAGCTCCCGGCTTCCGCCTCAGGACTGGGACAAGTTTTACACGTTGCCGCTGTGGTCAGCGGTTTAAGTAGTCAAGATCAGGGGGCGTGGCCTGAGAAAGGAGCGGAGTCTGCGCGCACGCCGGTGGCTATGGCGGCTGCAGGTGAAGAGCGATGAAGGGCGCGATGCAGCCCAAGTGATCAGCTGTGCGCGAGCGCTACGTTGTGCTTTAGTTTAAAAGCAGTTAGAAAGTGACACCACACAAAAATGAAAGCTTGGTCAAAGCACATGGTTCCAAATGTTTCTACTGTTGGGACACGTCCATTTAATTTCATTTCCAAGGACTGTGTTAGCCGAACTAACGATTGCTAATGTTGTTCATGCATTCCTTTTGTTTATGTTTTAATGCACCAATTTATCATGGAGCGCCTCAGCAGAAATCATTGTAAACTTGATTTGTGCAATGTTTTCATAAATTGTCACTTATGATGTTTACTCCTGTGTGCGTTTTTGAAATATTGTTTCATTCATATTAAGTGAATCCGACAGAATCATTTTGTGTGATATAATATTTAAAAGCCAGGTTCTGAGGAACACATGATACCCTCATAATAGATACCAGCAGAATCGAATTTAAAGTATACATAAAAAGATACAATCTTGTTCAACATGGCAACAAAATACTATTTAGCAAGCTAAAATCACCTTATTTACACAGCCACTTAAGACAATTTCTGCTCGAGAAGAAATATTTTGAAAATGCAAGTTTACTTTTACAAGCGATTAAACATAGGAAAACAGTGTTTTAGTGCCAATAGCCCACAGCCTCTCAACCCCCCCCCCCCACACACACTTCACCCCCACCTTGCAGGAAGCTAAACCAATGTGGGTTTCTAAATGCAAAACGTTTCAATATTGGAAGGGGGTGGAACAAAATTACATTTTTCTGTGCCGAATATAATATATATGTTTAAACTTGGGGTAATTATTCCAAATATGACCCGTTGGTCACCCAAAATCATCAAAGAAATGTAGACTTACTTGTCCCTTTTATTACAAGGACGATTGGTGCTTCATTCTGACAGACTGTTCTTCCAAATTGTTTGAAGCCGTCACAGATTGCACGGTGCACCTCTTCTTAACTAACCATCAATAGACCCAAACACCCAGCAATCTGGGTCTGGCTGGCATTCTGCCACCCTAGCATTTTACTGGTAGGCTACCAGTCCCAGAGTTTTCTTTCATAGAAGGATGTGCTGCTATGCCTCTCAAACTTGCCCATGCACTCTACATATATATTAACAAGTCATATAGTTAAGTTTGATATAGGATTCAAACCATACAAATGGTCGTTTCAATAACAAGAAGCATTCTTAGAAAAATAATTTTTCATGACAAATACATCAGAAATGAATATCCGCAATGAATGCAGACATAATCGATATATCTAGATACGTAACATTTCACACATTCAAAAATCGACAATTCCATTCCATGATACAATGAATCATATCCCTCTGTTAGAAGGTATTGAATTTTATCATGGGGCAGTTTTTCTCTCCCCGCTCTGATGCATTTTTTTGTTAGCTGGACAATAGCAAAACATTCCATTTTACTTGCAGCCCAATGTCCTCTGCACTACAGTCACCTTACACAAAGAGGTGTCTGCTTTGTTTGAATAATTCTGTTTTATATATGTTTAATAGCATTAAATTACTCGTGAAGGTCTATGCCCAATTCGCAGTATAAACATGTACTGCCAAAAGATAAGTTTATTTAGTTTTCACTTTTTTGTATAGCTCCAAAGCAATGCACTGTTGTTGAAGCGCTGTGAGGGGATAGCCAGAATCAAGGCCCTCAGATTAGCCAATGACTCCCTGAGTATCACCTGGGAATTGATAAGACTCAGCCCACTACGCTCTAAATGACCAGCTGCCACTGGTTCATGTACTCTGCAGTGTGACATTAGTTTACTAGCACAGAAGAGAGGGAGAACCCTTGAGCTGGAGAATGTGGAAACTTTCAAGATGCCTTGGATGGAGGTAGATCTTTGGTTGAAAGAAGACGTATTCCAGCATAGGTATTCTACTTGCATGACTCATAAAACCCTACATTTCAAGACCCCCATATATCTGGCTCAAAAGCTAGAGTTATCAGGGGGATGCAGATCCTCACGAAGTACAAGTTCACTGCTACTGAGACCACAGATTTTCCACAAAAAGAGAACGAGTTGCAGAGCCCTCTCTGGCATCGCCCCAAAGATATGGCACTCTCTGCCACCAGATGTCTGCCGAATCTCATCTACCTCTTCAATCAAAAAAGAAGTGAAAACAATACTAATGAACAAGTTTATGCTCTAAGATACTTTAGGTCCTATTGTTTACTTACCTGCCCACTATCCCGATGCCCTGATTGACCACTACATTGATGTGCAGCCATGAACTCCAACTTTACCTTGCTACTCTCAAATATGTAACAAATGTATTTTCTTACAACTGTATCCTACCTACCCTATAATGTGAAGCGCTCTGATACCCTCTAGGGTCTTGTTCGCGCTATACAAAACTTTATAAATAAAATAAAAATAAATAATAAAATAATATGTACTAGTGGGGATGTAGTGAGTTTAGGAATGTTAAGACAGTGTTTATTTTAGCTAGAAGGGTGATCTGAAGGTAGATAGATATGACATGTATCAGAAGGGGGAGTCGGCGAGTCTATTGATAGATTTAAATACTAACATCCTAAAATACTAACCACTTCTCCAGACAGCTATTTAATACAGTAAAAACTCTTTCTACATTCGGTGACAGAAATCTGGCGACCCCTAGGCAAGAATTCTGTGATCAGCTAGCCAGTTTCTTTTTTACTAAAGTTAATACAGTATTTCAGGAGTTTAACAATCTATCCAACAACCTCAGGCCTGCTGTTAACATAACCAATGATGAGGTTTCCTTAGATAAGAATCCTCCAGTCCTCCTCCTGATACTGAGCTCCTTTGCTAAGCACACCATAGAGAAGGTTGATTCTATTATAAAAACCACTAAATCTGGTTCACCTACAGACACATGCCCCTCTGAGGTCCTCCATCCAGTCTCTAAAACTATCTCCGCCCTACTAACTTTAATTTTCAACATGGTTATGGAATCAGGCTGCTTTCCGACAGTCTTAAAAAAGCCTCCATCTTACCTCTTGTCAAAAGATCCTCCCTTGACCCAGCAAAAGTGCAAAAATATAGGCCCATCTTGCGCCTACCACTTCCAGCAAAAATACTCAAGGAAGCCATGAATCAGGGGATTATCTCATTCTTACAAACAACCTAGGGCCTTGATCCAGCACAACACAGGTTTCGAACTAAACATTGTACTGAGTCTGCCCTTCTATCAGCCACTGAAGAGATCAGGACAATTGTGGACAGATGAGACTGTGCTCCATGGTCCAGCTGGACCTATCGTCCGCATTTGACACAGTTGACCATTTTTCCTTAGTCAACCGTCTCGGCACCATAGGCATGAAAGGGAGATCTCTCAAGCTGATTAAGTTCTTTCTTTCGAACAGAGATCAAGTAGTGACTTTGGGTGGCTATACATCTACCCCCTTCAAACTCCCCTGTTGGGTTCCCAGGGATCCACATTGAGTCACACTTTATTTAACTCATACATTACCCCTCTAATTCAGCGCATTCGAAATTGTGGCTTCTCAGTGTGCTCCTACACCGATAATACCCAATTAGTGGTGCCTGTTTCCACAGACCCTGAGCGAGTGGCCCTACAGTTCAGCTCATACATGAGCTGTATTGTTCATTGGATGCAGTCAAACTGTTTAAAGCTCAATTCAAATAAAACAGAGGTGTTGCTGTTGGCAACAATACCTCTCTCTGGAACAAAACCTGGGGGCCACCAAACCTGAGTCCGATTCCATCTCCAGTACAGAAAGCAACAAATTGGGGGTCATCTTTGACAACAAATTGACCTTCATTGAGCACTCAAAACAGAATGTTTCCTAATGCTAAGAATCTTTAAAACAAAGGTTTGCCCTTTCTCCCACTAGAGCTTAGGAAATCAGTTATTCTATATTCTAGCTTTAGTCATCTTTAAAATAGATTACTGCAACACCCTTTTTGTTGGCTCTCAGGAACATCTACTAAACAAACTACAGACGCTACAAAATGCTGCAGCTAGAGTACTGACGAATCTCCCAAGGTTTTGCTCAGTTCCAACACCATCAGGGATCTCCACCAGCTCTCCTTCGGAGCCAAAATACATATCAAAGCGCTATGTTGGATACATAAGGGTTTACACCAGGAAAGTCCAAGCTTCTTGCAGGATACCTTTAAATGGTATTTCCCTACCCGTACTCTACGTTCCAGTACCGCAAACAAGTACTTGTCCCCAGAATAAAAAAATCTCACTGGGGTAGAGGAAATTTTTCTCATTCCACCTCTAATTTGTGGAACGCCCTAACAAATCATCTACGAGGCCAACCTGATCTCCAAAAAGTTAGAAAGGCTCTTAAAACTTGGCTTTTCTTAAATGTATAGTGCAACCACCTTCTGGCACAAACACTTAGAGTTCCTATATCCCATGTCCAGTTCATCTTTCGCTGTATTTTTTATGTTTCACTGACACGAGAGCCAAGGCGCCTCACAGCATTACCGCGCTTCACAAACCAAATAAAATAACTTGAGAAATTTGCCTAATGACCCTTTGTACACCATGAGCCATCCTGCTGGGTGTCTGTAGTCCGAGGTGGAGGTGGAGGTGGATCTGGGAAGGATAACCTGGGTTCTATGTAGCAAACAGATAGTAGTGCAGCCCAGATACAGACTGATGCAGCGGTACAACTGTTGAGGGCAAGTGCATTGTTTTGGTTTTCGGCAAAGTAGAAGCCCTCCTTGGTGATGATTTTCTTCACTTGCTGTGCATCGGGTGGATTTGATAGAGAAGAAAATGAAGGCAGGATATCATAGTTTTTGTTGAACTGAACCAAGCAAATTATGCACGAGGGGGTGGGGAGACATGTAATTTGGTAGGGGGCAATACATACATAAAGGAATGTTCTTGGGCACAGAGGAGAAGTGGAAAGATATGCATTAATCTATGGTAATATCAATCAATAGGCAACGTGTGGCCACCAAGTACCAGGTAGCGGAGGGGTAGTCAATCAATTTTGGCTTAAAAAAAAAATAGTTATTCATAGCAGTCAGGAAAGTGGAATGGAAATGAGGTCAGTACCCACACAGTCACACCTTTTTGTAAATTTATAAACATTTGCAATGATTTTCTTACTTTTATTTACTCTTCCAAGCATGCCCAAAATAGCCAAGATAGTGATTCAGAAGGGATGGAGAAGTGCACAAAGGTGACTCTTTTCCTGCAGGTGGGTGAAAGAAGGGGATGCTTTGTTTGAAAAGACGTATCCCCCGTGAAGGGAAAAGATAGTTTAAAAATGTAAGAATGTTGTTTCTAGGCATGGCTACTTTCTGAAATCAGTGGACCTTAAAACTATGCAACGAGTATGCCTAAGTAGCTGAAATATTTTAGGCTGTCTCAGAGACATAAGCACGGACAGCCCTTTAATCTTAGTTCAGGCGGTGGGCTATTCCATTATCCGGAGTTCTGCATGGAGAGCATTTTACAACCTGCTCCACTCTTTCGGAAGACTGACAAATTCAATTTCTTTTGTGCTGCAGATCTCAGTGATCTGGAGTGTATGTACCCCAGCCTGCATTTGAGGCTTTCAGGCGCATCCATCCTCAAAAACGATGGACTGTATTCTCACAGCCATAAACTATAGTGTGTCTCCGAAGTGTTGTTGGAAATTCTGAATACGCGAGATTTTGTTTTTTCTGTTGCATTTTGGACCTTCTGAAAAATATATTTCTCTTATCATGACGAGATGATTGCAACCGCTATGGTTGTCCTTTCCCTCTGTTTCATGACTGGTTGGTGCTTTTGTGAGTAATTGATGGAATTGTTGTAATTCCTTGTGCATTAATTCCTCTAATTTGCAGGAAATATCCCAAAGATCTGGACCAACCTGCCCGCTAAGATCAGACACGCCATATCCTGGCTGATCTTCCAATGCAAAGTAAAAGAACACTAGCATACTAAGAAGTCCCCTCTCAGTCTTGTACTCCTAATCCTGCAATCTGTCCTGTCAGATCTGCACCCTTCCCACTACCCATTGCTTATTTACCAACCATATAGATTACCCCTGCTTCCTTTCTCCATATTCACCCTCTACCCTCTTACCTACTGCTCCACTGCACCAATTGCTAACTTGCATCACAATCACTCAACTCGATGGACCTATACACTCTGCCAAGATTATATTCCTATATATGTATGATATTTCACTGAAACGCTGCATCTAATATAAGTATTTTGCACTGATCTTCCCGTAAAGATATCTCAATATTTTTCTATGCCTGCTTGGTAGCCCTCTGTAACTCTGCATGTATATATGTATATTTACATTGATCTTGACCTTCTCCTATAAAGTGAGCTAATGTTCCTTGAGACGAAAATAGAGCTACATACAAACGTCAAATAAAATTAAAATTAAAAATGTTTCTCGATGTGCAGTCTGGTCTAATGTTACTCCCAAGATTTGCTCATATTGTATGAGAAGAACGGTGGTTTCTTCTATTGCTACTGCTGCGTAATTACTAGCAGTCAGTCTATGTGTGTGATATGTAGAGTTCCAATCAGCATGTTTTCTAACTTAACCCAGTTGAGCCCAAGCCACTGTCTGTCCACCCAATTCATAATAAGCTAAACACGCCCATTCAAAGAGATAGTATCTTCAGTGAGATCTCCAGACAATGGTAGAACAAGTGCAGGTCATTGGCGTGGCTGTGAAATCATATGCTGCGAACAAACCTAAGATTGTTTAAAGATCCAAAATGCACATTACATCAGATTGGCTATAAATGTGACACCTGAGGGGCCTCGGAGTAAGGTGCACTCTATGATGCCATGAAGTTATGTTGAACCCTGGCGGATCTGTGATCAGTCAGGAAAGAAGTGAGTCATGCATATCTGAAACGTTGCAGTTGGATCCTATAATGTGTTCATATGTAGGTGAATGATCAGTAAAAGTGGTCCTTCTGCATGATGGGCTCACAGTACAGTATATTATTGCTTTTTCTGTGCCTCTTACAGGCCTGAATTGTATCTCACTCAAACACCTTTCTGTCCATAATGTGGCCTTCCCCGGCACGCCTCTACTCTTTGCCAGATTCAATCCCCGTCTATCCCTCGCCTCACTGGAGTAAGGTCCTATGTCATATGTCATAACTAGACCAACATTTTTGGGATTGCTAAACTTGTGCAACATCCAGAGAGGCCTTGATACAAGCATAGCATTCATGCATTCATGTCCTCACTGCGCTAACATGGTGGTGCAGAACATATGAGCACATTTGACCGATTGCCATGACAGACTCCATTCTTATTACTATGTCTCATACAGCTACTATGATGTTAAGTGGGTTGGAAACCTGGGTTTGATTGACAAAGGTCTTGCTAACATGAGAGCAGAATGCACCAGTGGCATTTCTGTCACATAGAGATGGGAAAGCAGGGGAAATATCACCGAATGTAGCACTTCTGCCAGAAATCAGAAGATTTTCCATTAACACCAGAAAACAAGCATTGGCATAGCCAATAGGTCTCGCCTTTGGGACATTATAAGTGTTTAGTCATGCAACAGATGATGTTGTTGCACCAAGGAAATTGCATAACTAAATACTTATAAGGTCCCAAAGGCAAGACCTATTGGCTATGCCAATGCTTGTTTTCTATAGTATTTTCACATGTGCCAAGCCCCCTGCCCCATAGATGCCGGCCGCCACTGACCCCACTGCTAAAGTGGAGGGTTGATGAAGCCCCTGCCCTTAGGCATCAACAAAGTCTTTTTTATGATGGAAAGATGGACAGGAGGTCAAAAAGAGACTAAGAATCGGGAAAAACATAGTTTTTTACAAGGAGAAATTGGTCAATGAGCTACTCGTCAACAAGGGCAGCTAATGTACTAATGAACTACTGATGTTTTCTGTAAGGAGCTCTAGGGTTCTGTGGAAGTGGATGGCATAACATCCTGAAATCACTTTGGCTATGACTGAATGTTTCATATTTTTCTGTTCATCCTAAGGTCTCTCTAGATTCTTGTATGCTTGATTCTTTAATATACAAGATAGGCAGGAGTATTCCTTAAAGCCTCATTCCCTGATGACCAGGTATTTTTCAAGGCAAACAAAATCCTCCTTTAAGGAGGTGGTGAGGGAGGAGGCATTAAATAAATAAAGTAGAGAGCTTGTCGGATTAGATATTTTGTAAGCCTCTCGAAGTGCAGCGCCTGAAAAGCTTTTTCTGTCATTGACAGGTGTCTCCTGCTTCATGCCCAAATATACTGAAAGTAGTTGATTCCATTCCTTCGTGGTCCAACATCCAGGCAGAGGCTCAAGAAAAAAGTCCTGCAGCTGAAGGTGGCAGTTGTCAAAATGTCAATTTTCCAAGGGAAAACAATCAACAGAAATGTTCCTTATACGGTTTACTGTGATTTGCAACATTACCATAGACGCCCCACCAGACAGCGCGGAATGGGTTAAGCGAAGAGGGTAGAAAAAGAAGCAGGCATATCCTTTCTGAGAATTACACTCAACACTGAACACCCTACACTACCCTACACTTACCCTCCAGTTAACACGTATGTTCACTTATATATAAGTTTTCTTACGCACGTGCGCATACCATAGGAGCACCTTGATTTGAAGGAGTAAATATCACAAGTATGGGCTTTCAGTGGCAGGGTCCAAAGTGCAGAATGGGGGATCTGGATCGAGCGAGGCCGGAAACAAAGCTGTAGGTGACTCTTGATGCGGCGAGGGGTAGGGTGGTGCGTGGGAATCAGCAGGTTATTGTACACACGTTAGATCTGAGAGTGGAATGAAGGGGTTACAGTCGAAGTGAACCCAGATCTTGAGAGAGGATGAATTGTGGATGGAAACTGCAATAGCTGCCAGGTTTACTCGTTCGTCTGAAAAAGCAAGTACACTGAAAGGCCAGACAATGAGCATTGAGGGGGCAACTATCTCTGATGGCACTGTGTGACCAAGAGAGGTTTTAGCAATAGTTCTCCATTTGGTTTGACTACATTGATGTGGGCTAATGTACCTGTATAATGCTATGCAAGACTGTTTTAATTTATCTGTGATTCGGGTGGGATGCCTTTATCTACTGATTAACGCTACTAATGTTTTCTCTCCCTCTTTCCTGTGCTCTGTGTGCTGTCCATACCCCCCTGTGTAACACACTTCTCTGATTAGTTCATGTTGATTTATGTTGGGTGTTAGAGAATTTCACTGATGGTTGGGGTGATCAGTGTGGGTGAGTTGTTGGTATGATGCAATATCAACAATGGAATAGCATAATGGGGTTTATGTCTTATTTAGAACACTTTATTTTTTTTAATGTTATGTTACGGCACATACACTGATTAGCATCTATGCCACTAACAACATTATTATATTTCACTTCAGTATCTATCATTCTATACATAACTAGGACATGAGAGGGCCTAGGATACAAGCTAGATTGTTCCCTTAAGTACCTAATGGCATCCCCTTTGACGTTGATGTCTTGAAATATTTTCAGAATAAATAATCCAAAGAAAATTAGAATGGTCCAAGCGTACTTATAGAGACACAAGGTATCCTTAGCTCTCCTACACAAGACGCACTTTGAAGATACTAACTTCAACAGATGTTCTTGCAAATTGGACAATCAGTTCTATTTATCCTCCTATAGCTCATACTTATGGTTTGTTGCTAAATTAGTTCTTAAAACTGTGGATTATAATCATCAAACCACCATTAAAGATCCTGAGGGTCAGTATGCGTGGGTTATGGGAACACTGGAAGACAGTCCTGTGATTATCATAAACATTTGTGACGTCCAACACAGACAACATGGATTTGTTTTATGAATTGACAAACATATGCAGACAGCATGCTAATCAATTTATTATATGGGGGAAGGGAGGTGATTTAACTTTGTATTAGATGAGGTGAAAGATAGATCTAAACATGCTTGTTTCCACTCTCGGATCCTGCCGGATGTCATGAAATTTTAACTGGAACTATTGCATTCACATGATACATGGCATGCTAAATATGGTACTGAAAGTGTGTATTAATATTACTCTACCATTCATAATTCATTTTCCGGAATTGATTATTAACTTTGCACACAAGACTTACTACAATAGATAGAGGGACAACACTGTCTCTAGAGAACATTATCGGCTCATTCTCCCGTGGTAGTGCGCCTGTCTCTCCATGGTATGGCCAACCGTGAAGATTCCCGAATTAGGTGCTACTGGTCTTCGCCTTAAAGGTGGAATTTACTATTCATATGTCCAGTAATCAATCTCCTACAGGTCTATTGATGTACCGCCCCACAGGTCTGGCAGCTAATTTCATCCCAAAGCTAATGGAATCTGTCACTGCGCTAGCCTTAAGACACAAAAAATTGGTCATACTAGGGGATCTTAATCTTCACTTTGAATCTCAGGACTGCCAGACAGTCCTATCACTGATTAGGGACCTACAAACTCTTCAGCTATCTCAACTAGTCATGGGTCCTACACATGAAATGGTCATACATTAGATCCTATTTTCTCGAATGACCCCCTCCTTAGTGTTGGACGATGCAGTGAAACTACCATGGACGGACCACTTTCTATTTCCTTTCTTGTTCCCGATTAATAACAGGTGGGCCAAGGATGCAACTCCACCAGTCCAGAAAAGGAACTGGACCAAAATTACGCCTGAGAAATTTATAGAAGCCCTAGAAAAAACCAAACCTAATTTTGAAAGGGAAGATTAGAAGGCAGTTGCCACATTAAGATACAAATGCAAAAACAACAATTGATGGACAGAATGCAGAACAATGTCATACATTCACCCCAGTACAGAGATCTGGGCCTAAATCCATCGTTTTTTTGCTCACCATGCCATTCCAGTTTGAACCCAGCCATATGCAAATCAGTCTTGACCCTGTGCCCCATGGGAACAGTCCAGCCCGAACTGCCAAGCCAGGTCCTCCCTGGACTGGAAACAAGCATCCTAGGACCGGTTTCGGGCTTTCAGCCCTCGTCAGCCAGGATAGCTTGATTCCAGTGGCATGGAGAGCAAGGGACTCACGTCTGAGCATACCCTTCCCACTCGGGGTGACAAATGCAAATACAACAATTGATGGACAGAATGCAGAACAATGTCATACATTCACCCCAGTACAGAGATCTGGGCCTAAATCCATCGTTTTTTTGCTCACCATGCCATTCCAGTTTGAACCCAGCCATATGCAAATCAGTCTTGACCCTGTGCCCCATGGGAACAGTCCAGCCCGAACTGCCAAGCCAGGTCCTCCCTGGACTGGAAACAAGCATCCTAGGACTGGTTTCGGGCTTTCAGCCCTCGTCAGCCAGGATAGCTTGATTCCAGTGGCATGGAGAGCAAGGGACTCACGTCTGAGCATACCCTTCCCACTCGGGGTGACAAATGCAAAAACAACAATTGATGGACAGAATGCAGAACAATGTCATACATTCACCCCAGTACAGAGATCTGGGCCTAAATCCATCGTTTTTTTGCTCACCATGCCATTCCAGTTTGAACCCAGCCATATGCAAATCAGTCTTGACCCTGTGCCCCATGGGAACAGTCCAGCCCGAACTGCCAAGCCAGGTCCTCCCTGGACTGGAAACAAGCATCCTAGGACCGGTTTCGGGCTTTCAGCCCTCGTCAGCCAGGATAGCTTGATTCCAGTGGCATGGAGAGCAAGGGACTCACGTCTGAGCATACCCTTCCCACTCGGGGTGACAAATGCAAAAACAACAATTGATGGACAGAATGCAGAACAATGTCATACATTCACCCCAGTACAGAGATCTGGGCCTAAATCCATCGTTTTTTTGCTCACCATGCCATTCCAGTTTGAACCCAGCCATATGCAAATCAGTCTTGACCCTGTGCCCCATGGGAACAGTCCAGCCCGAACTGCCAAGCCAGGTCCTCCCTGGACTGGAAACAAGCATCCTAGGACCGGTTTCGGGTTTTCAGCCCTCGTCAGCCAGGATAGCTTGATTCCAGTGGCATGGAGAGCAAGGGACTCACGTCTGAGCATACCCTTCCCACTCGGGGTGACAAATGCAAAAACAACAATTGATGGACAGAATGCAGAACAATGTCATACATTCACCCCAGTACAGAGATCTGGGCCTAAATCCATCGTTTTTTTGCTCACCATGCCATTCCAGTTTGAACCCAGCCATATGCAAATCAGTCTTGACCCTGTGCCCCATGGGAACAGTCCAGCCCGAACTGCCAAGCCAGGTCCTCCCTGGACTGGAAACAAGCATCCTAGGACCGGTTTCGGGCTTTCAGCCCTCGTCAGCCAGGATAGCTTGATTCCAGTGGCATGGAGAGCAAGGGACTCACGTCTGAGCATACCCTTCCCACTCGGGGTGACAAATGCAAAAACAACAATTGATGGACAGAATGCAGAACAATGTCATACATTCACCCCAGTACAGAGATCTGGGCCTAAATCCATCGTTTTTTTGCTCACCATGCCATTCCAGTTTGAACCCAGCCATATGCAAATCAGTCTTGACCCTGTGCCCCATGGGAACAGTCCAGCCCGAACTGCCAAGCCAGGTCCTCCCTGGACTGGAAACAAGCATCCTAGGACCGGTTTCGGGCTTTCAGCCCTCGTCAGCCAGGATAGCTTGATTCCAGTGGCATGGAGAGCAAGGGACTCACGTCTGAGCATACCCTTCCCACTCGGGGTGACAAATGCAAAAACAACAATTGATGGACAGAATGCAGAACAATGTCATACATTCACCCCAGTACAGAGATCTGGGCCTAAATCCATCGTTTTTTTGCTCACCATGCCATTCCAGTTTGAACCCAGCCATATGCAAATCAGTCTTGACCCTGTGCCCCATGGGAACAGTCCAGCCCGAACTGCCAAGCCAGGTCCTCCCTGGACTGGAAACAAGCATCCTAGGACCGGTTTCGGGCTTTCAGCCCTCGTCAGCCAGGATAGCTTGATTCCAGTGGCATGGAGAGCAAGGGACTCACGTCTGAGCATACCCTTCCCACTCGGGGTGACAAATGCAAAAACAACAATTGATGGACAGAATGCAGAACAATGTCATACATTCACCCCAGTACAGAGATCTGGGCCTAAATCCATCGTTTTTTTGCTCACCATGCCATTCCAGTTTGAACCCAGCCATATGCAAATCAGTCTTGACCCTGTGCCCCATGGGAACAGTCCAGCCCGAACTGCCAAGCCAGGTCCTCCCTGGACTGGAAACAAGCATCCTAGGACCGGTTTCGGGCTTTCAGCCCTCGTCAGCCAGGATAGCTTGATTCCAGTGGCATGGAGAGCAAGGGACTCACGTCTGAGCATACCCTTCCCACTCGGGGTGACAAATGCAAAAACAACAATTGATGGACAGAATGCAGAACAATGTCATACATTCACCCCAGTACAGAGATCTGGGCCTAAATCCATCGTTTTTTTGCTCACCATGCCATTCCAGTTTGAACCCAGCCATATGCAAATCAGTCTTGACCCTGTGCCCCATGGGAACAGTCCAGCCCGAACTGCCAAGCCAGGTCCTCCCTGGACTGGAAACAAGCATCTTAGGACCGGTTTCGGGCTTTCAGCCCTCGTCAGCCAGGATAGCTTGATTCCAGTGGCATGGAGAGCAAGGGACTCACGTCTGAGCATACCCTTCCCACTCGGGGTGACAAATGCAAAAACAACAATTGATGGACAGAATGCAGAACAATGTCATACATTCACCCCAGTACAGAGATCTGGGCCTAAATCCATCGTTTTTTTGCTCACCATGCCATTCCAGTTTGAACCCAGCCACATGCAAATCAGTCTTGACCCTGTGCCCCATGGGAACAGTCCAGCCCGAACTGCCAAGCCAGGTCCTCCCTGGACTGGAAACAAGCATCCTAGGACCGGTTTCGGGCTTTCAGCCCTCGTCAGCCAGGATAGCTTGATTCCAGTGGCATGGAGAGCAAGGGACTCACGTCTGAGCATACCCTTCCCACTCGGGGTGACAAATGCAAAAACAACAATTGATGGACAGAATGCAGAACAATGTCATACATTCACCCCAGTACAGAGATCTGGGCCTAAATCCATCGTTTTTTTGCTCACCATGCCATTCCAGTTTGAACCCAGCCATATGCAAATCAGTCTTGACCCTGTGCCCCATGGGAACAGTCCAGCCCGAACTGCCAAGCCAGGTCCTCCCTGGACTGGAAACAAGCATCCTAGGACCGGTTTCGGGCTTTCAGCCCTCGTCAGCCAGGATAGCTTGATTCCAGTGGCATGGAGAGCAAGGGACTCACGTCTGAGCATACCCTTCCCACTCGGGGTGACAAATGCAAAAACAACAATTGATGGACAGAATGCAGAACAATGTCATACATTCACCCCAGTACAGAGATCTGGGCCTAAATCCATCGTTTTTTTGCTCACCATGCCATTCCAGTTTGAACCCAGCCATATGCAAATCAGTCTTGACCCTGTGCCCCATGGGAACAGTCCAGCCCGAACTGCCAAGCCAGGTCCTCCCTGGACTGGAAACAAGCATCCTAGGACCGGTTTCGGGCTTTCAGCCCTCGTCAGCCAGGATAGCTTGATTCCAGTGGCATGGAGAGCAAGGGACTCACGTCTGAGCATACCCTTCCCACTCGGGGTGACAAATGCAAAAACAACAATTGATGGACAGAATGCAGAACAATGTCATACATTCACCCCAGTACAGAGATCTGGGCCTAAATCCATCGTTTTTTTGCTCACCATGCCATTCCAGTTTGAACCCAGCCATATGCAAATCAGTCTTGACCCTGTGCCCCATGGGAACAGTCCAGCCCGAACTGCCAAGCCAGGTCCTCCCTGGACTGGAAACAAGCATCCTAGGACCGGTTTCGGGCTTTCAGCCCTCGTCAGCCAGGATAGCTTGATTCCAGTGGCATGGAGAGCAAGGGACTCACGTCTGAGCATACCCTTCCCACTCGGGGTGACAAATGCAAAAACAACAATTGATGGACAGAATGCAGAACAATGTCATACATTCACCCCAGTACAGAGATCTGGGCCTAAATCCATCGTTTTTTTGCTCACCATGCCATTCCAGTTTGAACCCAGCCATATGCAAATCAGTCTTGACCCTGTGCCCCATGGGAACAGTCCAGCCCGAACTGCCAAGCCAGGTCCTCCCTGGACTGGAAACAAGCATCCTAGGACCGGTTTCGGGCTTTCAGCCCTCGTCAGCCAGGATAGCTTGATTCCAGTGGCATGGAGAGCAAGGGACTCACGTCTGAGCATACCCTTCCCACTCGGGGTGACAAATGCAAAAACAACAATTGATGGACAGAATGCAGAACAATGTCATACATTCACCCCAGTACAGAGATCTGGGCCTAAATCCATCGTTTTTTTGCTCACCATGCCATTCCAGTTTGAACCCAGCCATATGCAAATCAGTCTTGACCCTGTGCCCCATGGGAACAGTCCAGCCCGAACTGCCAAGCCAGGTCCTCCCTGGACTGGAAACAAGCATCCTAGGACCGGTTTCGGGCTTTCAGCCCTCGTCAGCCAGGATAGCTTGATTCCAGTGGCATGGAGAGCAAGGGACTCACGTCTGAGCATACCCTTCCCACTCGGGGTGACAAATGCAAAAACAACAATTGATGGACAGAATGCAGAACAATGTCATACATTCACCCCAGTACAGAGATCTGGGCCTAAATCCATCGTTTTTTTGCTCACCATGCCATTCCAGTTTGAACCCAGCCATATGCAAATCAGTCTTGACCCTGTGCCCCATGGGAACAGTCCAGCCCGAACTGCCAAGCCAGGTCCTCCCTGGACTGGAAACAAGCATCCTAGGACCGGTTTCGGGCTTTCAGCCCTCGTCAGCCAGGATAGCTTGATTCCAGTGGCATGGAGAGCAAGGGACTCACGTCTGAGCATACCCTTCCCACTCGGGGTGACAAATGCAAAAACAACAATTGATGGACAGAATGCAGAACAATGTCATACATTCACCCCAGTACAGAGATCTGGGCCTAAATCCATCGTTTTTTTGCTCACCATGCCATTCCAGTTTGAACCCAGCCATATGCAAATCAGTCTTGACCCTGTGCCCCATGGGAACAGTCCAGCCCGAACTGCCAAGCCAGGTCCTCCCTGGACTGGAAACAAGCATCCTAGGACCGGTTTCGGGCTTTCAGCCCTCGTCAGCCAGGATAGCTTGATTCCAGTGGCATGGAGAGCAAGGGACTCACGTCTGAGCATACCCTTCCCACTCGGGGTGACAAATGCAAAAACAACAATTGATGGACAGTGATGGATCAAACCCAGATCTGTTGACTGGGTGTGAGTGTTTGATTGGTTCTGATGCTCCGTCCATCACCACCCCCTTTTGTACCGTTTTGTTCGCCATAAGTTGGCAGGGTATGCTCAGACGTGAGTCCCTTGCTCACTTTGCCACTGGATTCAAGCAAGCCTGGCTGAAGACGGCTGAAATGCCAGAAACCGGTCCTAGGAAGCTTGTTTCCGGTCCAGGGATGGCATGGCTTGGCAGTTCGGGCTGGACTGTTCCCATGAGGCACAGGGTCAGACTGATTTGCATATGGCCATGTCTGAACTGGGGTGGCAGAGTGGGCTAAAGAACGGTGATGGATCAAACCCAGATCTGTTGACTGGGTGTGAGTGTTTGATTGGTTCTGATGCTCCGTCCATCACCACCCCCTTTTGTACCGTTTTGTTCGCCATAAGTTGGCAGGGTATGCTCAGACGTGAGTCCCTTGCTCACTTTGCCACTGGATTCAAGCAAGCCTGGCTGAAGACGGCTGAAATGCCAGAAACCGGTCCTAGGAAGCTTGTTTCCGGTCCAGGGATGGCATGGCTTGGCAGTTCGGGCTGGACTGTTCCCATGAGGCACAGGGTCAGA
This sequence comes from Triturus cristatus, assembly GCF_964204655.1. NCBI lineage: Eukaryota > Metazoa > Chordata > Amphibia > Caudata > Salamandridae > Triturus > Triturus cristatus. The sequence goes on from NC_140581.1 coordinate 851,048,864, forward strand.
CTGATTTGCATATGGCCATGTCTGAACTGGGGTGGCAGAGTGGGCTAAAGAACGGTAATGGATCAAACCCAGATCTGTTGACTGGGTGTGAGTGTTTGATTGGTTCTGATGCTCCGTCCATCACCACCCCCTTTTGTACCGTTTTGTTCGCCATAAGTTGGCAGGGTATGCTCAGACGTGAGTCCCTTGCTCACTTTGCCACTGGATTCAAGCAAGCCTGGCTGAAGACGGCTGAAATGCCAGAAACCGGTCCTAGGAAGCTTGTTTCCGGTCCAGGGATGGCATGGCTTGGCAGTTCGGGCTGGACTGTTCCCATGAGGCACAGGGTCAGACTGATTTGCATATGGCCATGTCTGAACTGGGGTGGCAGAGTGGGCTAAAGAACGGTGATGGATCAAACCCAGATCTGTTGACTGGGTGTGAGTGTTTGATTGGTTCTGATGCTCCGTCCATCACCACCCCCTTTTGTACCGTTTTGTTCGCCATAAGTTGGCAGGGTATGCTCAGACGTGAGTCCCTTGCTCACTTTGCCACTGGATTCAAGCAAGCCTGGCTGAAGACGGCTGAAATGCCAGAAACCGGTCCTAGGAAGCTTGTTTCCGGTCCAGGGATGGCATGACTTGGCAGTTCGGGCTGGACTGTTCCCATGAGGCACAGGGTCAGACTGATTTGCATATGGCCATGTCTGAACTGGGGTGGCAGAGTGGGCTAAAGAACGGTGATGGATCAAACCCAGATCTGTTGACTGGGTGTGAGTGTTTGATTGGTTCTGATGCTCCGTCCATCACCACCCCCTTTTGTACCGTTTTGTTCGCCATAAGTTGGCAGGGTATGCTCAGACGTGAGTCCCTTGCTCACTTTGCCACTGGATTCAAGCAAGCCTGGCTGAAGACGGCTGAAATGCCAGAAACCGGTCCTAGGAAGCTTGTTTCCGGTCCAGGGATGGCATGGCTTGGCAGTTCGGGCTGGACTGTTCCCATGAGGCACAGGGTCAGACTGATTTGCATATGGCCATGTCTGAACTGGGGTGGCAGAGTGGGCTAAAGAACGGTGATGGATCAAACCCAGATCTGTTGACTGGGTGTGAGTGTTTGATTGGTTCTGATGCTCTGTCCATCACCACCCCCTTTTGTACCGTTTTGTTCGCCATAAGTTGGCAGGGTATGCTCAGACGTGAGTCCCTTGCTCACTTTGCCACTGGATTCAAGCAAGCCTGGCTGAAGACGGCTGAAATGCCAGAAACCGGTCCTAGGAAGCTTGTTTCCGGTCCAGGGATGGCATGGCTTGGCAGTTCGGGCTGGACTGTTCCCATGAGGCACAGGGTCAGACTGATTTGCATATGGCCATGTCTGAACTGGGGTGGCAGAGTGGGCTAAAGAACGGTGATGGATCAAACCCAGATCTGTTGACTGGGTGTGAGTGTTTGATTGGTTCTGATGCTCCGTCCATCACCACCCCCTTTTGTACCGTTTTGTTCGCCATAAGTTGGCAGGGTATGCTCAGACGTGAGTCCCTTGCTCACTTTGCCACTGGATTCAAGCAAGCCTGGCTGAAGACGGCTGAAATGCCAGAAACCGGTCCTAGGAAGCTTGTTTCCGGTCCAGGGATGGCATGGCTTGGCAGTTCGGGCTGGACTGTTCCCATGAGGCACAGGGTCAGACTGATTTGCATATGGCCATGTCTGAACTGGGGTGGCAGAGTGGGCTAAAGAACGGTGATGGATCAAACCCAGATCTGTTGACTGGGTGTGAGTGTTTGATTGGTTCTGATGCTCCGTCCATCACCACCCCCTTTTGTACCGTTTTGTTCGCCATAAGTTGGCAGGGTATGCTCAGACGTGAGTCCCTTGCTCACTTTGCCACTGGATTCAAGCAAGCCTGGCTGAAGACGGCTGAAATGCCAGAAACCGGTCCTAGGAAGCTTGTTTCCGGTCCAGGGATGGCATGGCTTGGCAGTTCGGGCTGGACTGTTCCCATGAGGCACAGGGTCAGACTGATTTGCATATGGCCATGTCTGAACTGGGGTGGCAGAGTGGGCTAAAGAACGGTGATGGATCAAACCCAGATCTGTTGACTGGGTGTGAGTGTTTGATTGGTTCTGATGCTCCGTCCATCACCACCCCCTTTTGTAACATTAAGATACAAGACATGGCTAACTGAAACCATTGATACCTTGGCGTCCCTAGCTTTGAGACAGAATGCAAGAGAATCACCCGCTGCGCCTTGGTATAATGAACATCTAGCCGCATTAAAAATACAATGCAAACACCTTGAGCGTGAATGGCAGAAGGACTACAGCCCCACTGCCCCCCTCCCCTCAAAGTAGCCCTGAAAACCAACCATAAACAAGTTAGACTAGAACGAAAAAAAAGAGTACTATGCCCAGATGATTGATACAGCCATGCACCACTAGGACCTAAGGCAACAGGGGGCTTTCCTCAACTCCAGCATTTTCATGGTGTGATCACCGCCATGAGACCGCTGGCAATGAGGAAACTCATAATCAGCTTGGCAGTGCTACAGCGGCTCAGCCAGCATATTGCGGCCTCAGACCAGCACACCAGGGATTGTGGATCCCCTGCGGTTGCGGCGGTCCTATGGCGGTCCGACCACCATTCTCGTAATATGGCGGTCGGACCACTGGTGTGGAGGTCCCCACCTGCCACCACCCTCGACCGCACCTCCACCGTGGGTTTGGTGGTCAAATGGACCGCCAAACTCGTAAGGCCCTACGAATAGTCGTACGGAGCGTTTTCTCCGTACGACTCGTACCAGGTAAACTCATTTTACAACCTAGGAAGTACGATTCGTACAGAAAGCCTTTTTCTGTACGAATCGTACAAAAGACCGTACAGCAAAAAAATACCCACGATTCCGATCCGGAAATGCCTGTACGCGACGTCCGTACGTCTTTCACCAGCGTTTTCCGGCCCAGCAAGTACGATTCGTACCAACGTCACTCCGTACGGCTCTTTGTCTACGCGAGCCAAACACAGCCAGAAAAGCAGACTCCGACGCAAACGGCAACGCCACGGAGCCCCGGTACGCGACGTACAGCCATGAACCCCATCGTACGTGTCATCCCAGTCCTCTTGGCCTACGACCTGGTGCACCGCACCCGATGCACACGCCGCAGAAGGTGAGAACAACATGCGTGGGTACGGTGCGTACCACACGTACCCCTGCGGCACCATGACAACAGTGGTACGGACCTTACCCACCCATGAATGCATGGGTACGGTGCCTACCACACGTACCCCTACGGCGCCATGACAACAGTGGCACGGACCATACCCACGCATGAATATGTGGGTACGGTGCGTACCCCTACGGCCCCATTATTAATCAGGTACGGACCGTACCCACGCATGAATGCGTGGGTACGGTGCGCACCACACGTACCCCTCCGGCGCCATGCCAACAGTGGTACGGACCGTACCCACACGTCAAAACGTGGGTACGGTGCGTAACCCTACGGCCCCATGACTACCTAGGTACGCACCGTACCCACGCATGAATGCGTGGGTACGGTGCATACCATACGTACCCCTACGCACCATGCCAACAGTCGTACGGACCGTACCCATGCATGAATACGTGGGTACGGTGCGTACCCCTTCGGCCCCATGATTGATCAGATATGGACCGTACCCACGCATGAATGCGTGGGTACAGTGCGTACCCCTACGGCCCCATGATTAATCAGGTACGGACCGTACCCACGCATACATGCGTGGGTATGTCCGTACCACACGTACCCCGTCATGGCAGCAGGAAAATTTGGATACGAGGTGTACACACGCCAGGAATGTGGGCATAGAGTACTGGCCCAGCATGTTACCTACAAATTGTTGTGCGTGTAGGTCCTGGCCAGCAGTGTACAGCTCCAAGGGGGTGCGTGGGTGGGTGCAGAGGCCTCCCAGCAGTGCCCAGACATATGAGGGGTGGGTGCATATCACTACCAGCAGTGCCCAGACATATGAGGGGTGGGTGCAGAGGACTACCAGCAGTGCCAAGACATATGAGGGGTGGGTGCATATCACTCCCAGCAGTGCCCAGACATATGAGGGGTGGGTGCCTATCACTACCAGCAGTGCCCAGACATATGAGGGGTGGGTGCAGAGGACTACCAGCAGTGCCCAGACATATGAGGGGTGGGTGCAGAGGACTACCAGCAGTGCCCAGACATATGAGGGGTGGGTGCAGAGGACTCCCAGCAGTGCCCAGACACATGAGGGGTGGGTGCATATCACTCCCAGCAGTGCCCAGACATATGAGGGGTGGGTGCATATCACTCCCAGCAGTGCCCAGACATATGAGGGGTGGGTGCAGAGGACTAACAGCAGTGCCCAGACATATGAGGGGTGGGTGCAGCGGACTACCAGCAGTACCCAGACATTTGAGGGGTGGGTGCAGAGGACTCCCAGCAGTGCCCAGACATATGAGGGGTGGGTGCAGAGGACTACCAGCAAAGCCCAAACATATGAGGGGTGGGTGCAGAGGACTCCCAGCAGTGCCCAGACATTTGAGGGGTGGGTGCAGAGGACTCCCAGCAGTGCCCAGACATATGAGGGGTGGGTGCAGAGGACTCCCAGCAGTGCCCAGACACATGAGGGTTGGGTGCATATCACTCCCAGCAGTGCCCAGACATATGAGGGGTGGGTGCATATCACTCCCAGCAGTGCCCAGACATATGAGGGGTGGGTGCAGAGGACTCCTAGCAGTGCCCAGACATATGAGGGGTGGGTGCAGAGGACTCCCAGCAGTGCCCAGACACATGAGGGGTAGGTGCATATCACTACTAACAGTGCCCAGACATATGAGGGGAGGGTGCAGAGGACTCCCAGCAGTGCCCCACTCCGAGGAGGATGGATGTCATTCACACACTGCATGACATACCACATGTGGGTGTGAGGACATACAACACATGTATACCCACCCATGGCCAATGCCCCACAATACACACCCGGATTTAATGCCAACAGACTGTATAGTCATGGAAATGCATACTAAAATAAGTTAGCCAAGGGGAACACACACTGTCATGCACATCACAGGAGTGATAGGAATGTCCAGGTGCTGGTCCAGCCACCCAGATGATGTCTCTCATGTAAGGAATAGGGTTTACTGCGACTAGATACAATGCCCACAATTGTGAGTCAGGTGTCCAAATACCCTGCATTACACGTGCCATTTGTGTGTTAGGCCGTGATTACACACATGCATAGTGCTGAAAAGGGCCAATTGGTCCCTGATGCCATTCCTACATACACAAAACACAAGTACAGTGACTGGCAAGGATGGCACAGACGAGTCAGCAGGAGACATCGGTAAGCATGCATGGCCATTGTTGAAGGGATCCGTCACCAACAAAGGATATGTTGACATAGGTCAGCACAACAATTTTGCAACTGTTTGCAGGGAACATGTCAGGTGCCACAGAGGAAGTAACACTTCCTGGGACAATGTCTCACAATCCAAAGGAACACACACTACCAATTAATATTTTCACAGACATTGAGATGGCACACAGATACCATGGTCCACCTCATGACCATCATACTAAAACATTTCTCAGAACCCTAACACATTACCAGAACACCAACTTCATGGGCCTCATCACCAACATCAAGTACCTGAAATGCAATAGTGTGGAAACTAAAAGAAAAGGCTTTATTCAGCACACACATTTTTTTTTGTCATAAAACACTATTTACAAAGGCCAATGGCCAGCCCATAGTTCGAGTCCAAGGGTGGACGTATGCAACTGTGCCCACCCCTACCTTGCCTGCACAAAGTCACCTCAAGGGTTTTTTAACACGGGGTATGAGAGGCAACATACAGTGAAACGTAGAGATAAAGTACAAAACAAATGAATGTCAGGTAAAGAGTGAGTCCACGACGTTGCTTGTCTTTCTAAAGTGATCTTTTATTCAAGATGATGGCAAAGTTCAGTACAGCCAACGCGTTTCGCCCAAGCATTGGCTTCTTCAGGGCCAAGTGCTATGTATAATGTTGTAACCTTGGTTGATCATGTAAAGTCCACTCTGTAAGTAACTTGACTGAAGACGAGTTCTAGGAGAACCTCCCAAAAGCAATAATAGAGCGTATCCAGGTAGATGGAAAGAAATAAGTAGATATTCTCCCACGATTCAGTTCTCAATAATGAATAGGTACTTGAGCGTGATGATCCGTGTTCGGATGAGGTGCCGGTTCTCCCTTATTCCGATGTGTCTTTAACCTGGCTGCTAGTTCTTCTATATCAAATCACCTCAAGGGTTGACGACCGGGGGGGGGGGGCATCATCAGTGGGAGTACAAGGCACCGGTGGGACAGGAGTGGGTTGGGTAGGTGTGGTGGGTGCAGGGCTCGACTTATCCACCACAGGGGGTGGTGCAGCGCCAAAGGTGGTGGTGAGCAGCTCGCTGCACACTGCAGCCAGGGCGTCCAGAGAAACCCCTGCACCGGAACGAACACCAGGGACAACGGAGTGGGGGGTGTCCGAGGGATGGGGTGCAGCGCTCTCGGGGGAGGTGGTGGACACGGGGGGGACTCAACTCCCCTGGCCGGAGACTTCCTCAACTGCTTGCGGGGTAGTGTCACAGTGAGGCTCAGGGACTGACTAGCCCTGTCGGTCACTTTTGGTGATGTCTTGTCAGGGGAGCTAAGGGGAGTGGATTTGGAGGAAGTGGGCCGTGAGGACTGCGGACTCTGACTGTGGCTGCGTGTCTGCCATTTGCCCCCATACCCTGTGCCTACACGTACGTCTGCCATTTGCCCCTACTACCAGTGCCTACACGTACGTGTACAACTGGTGCGTACACGTACCTGTACACGTACGTGTATGCACCAGTTGTATTCGTACGTGTAGGCACTGGTAGTACACGTACGTGTATGCACTAGTTGTACTTGTACGTGTACTACCAGTGCCTACACATACGTGTACTTCCAGTGCCTACACGTACCTGTACACATACGTGTACGCACTAGTTGTACACGTACGTGTACTACCAGTGCCTACACGTACGGGTACGCATTTCACACGCTTACAATGGTGATACAGCCGTACACATTCCAGGAATGGAGGGCTACGAGTCGCACATGGATGTCCATCAAGTACTTGTCATTGCATACTTTCATGTGCAGGCCCTAGGTGTGTTAGCTACTGATCTTGCACAGGTCCTTCCATCTCGTTGCACAATTGATGTGTACTGACCTGTGGACACATGTCATGTGTGATGGGGCACGATGTGGCACACATCACCTTGACACGTGCCACATGTGTGTCTGTAGTCCAACTGTGTCATGCATAGCAGCAGTGGGTGGCACAGTCATCAACATCCGCACCTGTCTCCTGATGCCAGGGACAGGGACACTTTATGAACTGACCTGTCACGATCAGCGTGCCCCTTTGGGACTATGTCGGCTGTGTGTCATGTGTACACATGAGCTTCATGTCAGTGTCCCGTCAACAGCATCTGCTGTTGGTGCATCTAACAGGGGTCTGTGTGGAGATGGGCATGTAACACATCTACGCACACCATGCCACAAGGGGATTCCCAAGGCTGTAGGGTCTGTGTGCATGTGACATCATATATTTTCAGTCATACATGTGTTTGTTGTCTCAATGGCTGGGTCATTGTGTTGTCACGTGTACCCCTTCATCGCACTGTGTTTGACATGTACATTTGACATTCCATGTGACTTGTGCGTGTGCCTTGCAGTCAGCTGTCTGGATGAGATGACATCCTTCAAATGCAGCTATGTGGTTGTGTGTCACTCCGGTGATATCTGTGGCTCTTCACTCAGACTGGCCACCAAATCTTTTCAGGGCATGTCATGTTGACTTGACAATCAACAGGTGTATCATGCATTTTGTAGGAGTGCCAGCAAGCTGGCATCTGTGTCCTGGATGTATTGCACATACCGACTCCATAGTTACCTGATGTGTATTAGCAGTATAGCATGTGCTATGTTCATTGACATTGATGTTTGCCGACTCTCAATCTTCATTCCTCAAAAATATGTTTTGCAGGGCACCACCTGTCCCAAGACTAATGCCAGACTTGGGTGCCATGAGGGAACGTGCCTGCATCCGCCGTTACAGATTCACTCAACAGTTGACCTGACAAACAGGCTGGCACCACACCTCCAACCGCAACACAGGTATCCTACTGCGCTGACACCCAAGATGAAGGTGATGGCAGGCTTAAATTTTTTTGCAACAGGTACGTTTCAATTGACCATAGCTGATGTGGGTGGGATGTCCCAGACTATGTTCAGCCGTGTCCTGCGTGATGTTTTAGCAGCCATGTTGGAGCACCTTGATGAATTAATCAAATTTCCGACTCCAGAGGGGTTAAGGGATATCAAGCGGGATTTCTATGCCCTGGGTGGGATGCCCCATGTAATTGGGTCCATTGATGGTACACATGTGGCTTTTGTACCACCACAGGCACAGGAACAAGCCTATCGCAACCGCAAACATTACCACTCGATAAATGCCCTTGTGGTGTGTCTTGCTAACATGCTGATTTCACATGTCTGTGCACGTTTTCCAGGATCAGCACACGATGCCTACATCATGAGGCGTAGCAGGGTGCCACAAATGATGTTGCGGCTGCACAACGAACGAGCATGTCTTGTTGGTGGATATAGTCTTTTTGTCCTATGTGTTGCGGTATCTTTGTCTCTTACGGCATCTCGTGACCCACTTATTTACATGATGTTTCCATGTAGGGGACTCTGGCTATCCCAACATGCCATGGCTGCTGACACCTGTCCACAACCCAAGAACAGCTGCAGATCACCGGTACAACGATGCACATGGCCAGACCAGGCGAGTGATTGAGAGGACGTTTGGACTCTTGAAGAGCCGATTCCGGTACCTGGACAAGACAGGCGGGTCCCTCCCTTATGCCCCGGAGAAGGTCTGCAAAATCTTCATTGAGTGCTGCATGCTGCACAACATGGCAGTTGAGAAGGCTGTGCCACTCATCCTGGATCCAGATGAGCAGGAGCATCCACCCGTGGTGGATCAAGGGCTTGGTCACGAGGCTAGTGATGATGAGGAGGAGGAGGATGATATCCGGAGTCAGCTCATACGCAACTTCTTCTCATAATGGTGAGTCACTGGCTATGAGTGTGCAAGCTTGTAGCGTTGAGTGGCATGTGTTGCAATGTGTGTGTCCAGCTGACTGAATGCAAAGTAACTTGGATGTGTGTTCTGACGTGTCACTCGAGTGATGATGTCATGCAACACAGTTTTGCAGAGAGACTTGATTGGCAATTTACATGTGTCCAACATTGTTGCAGTATTGTACACTTCCATGTGTGCATTGAGAATCTTTTTTTGGTGACTTCTCGTGTGTCTGTCATTCCCAGGTATTTGGCACATGTTGTCTGGTCGTGTCATCGTTGTCCTCCTGCTATTCCTCGTGTGGATTGCAACGTGTGCTGAATCAGCATTCCATGCACGGACATGTAGAAATGTCAGTTCGGGTAAGTATTGCAGGAAGGCTTTTTTGTGGTGATACAGGTTGTGAATGTGTGGTGACTGCTTCTGTGCATGTTGTGGTACCATGCATACATGTCTTCTCACCATGGAGCATATGACATGTAGCATCACTCCCATGACATGATAGTCAGCCTTCTTGACAGTCATCTGTAGTGGAATATGGCGTCTGATGAAGGCTTCAATGTGTGTGTACCTTGGCACTGAAACATTGCAGATTCTACGGGTGGACATAGTGGGGGACATCACAACAACATGCGCTATGGGGAATTGCAGCCTCTCCGTGTGCAGCAGGATGTGTTTTGCTCATCCCCTTACTTTGTGTGCCAGTTCATTGGGATTGACATCATCCGTGTTGTGAAGGGGGGGTCCAGCGTACGTCCCACATGTTCTGTCAACTGACCTGTGAGTCTGTTAATATGGAGGCATATCCCTTTGTGTGTGTATGTGGAATAAAGGTGTTCAGCACAATCCAAAGTGCCTCATCTCGGTCACTGCAGATCTCTTACCAGTTTGCATGCATCATCTATGGCAGAATTGACAAAGATTGAGCATATGAGTGTATGTGTACTTTGGTAACATGCATGCAGTGCTTCATGGCTAATGATCTCTATTGTGCATGACGTGCCTGGTTGTGTATGTATTTGTGCAGGTTGCTGACCACAACGGGACGTGAATGCCTGCTGATGGTGTGTCTCCTTTGCGATTCTCCGCATTTTGTTGCCTGACACAGTGGCTGTAATTTATGGTGATTGATCATACACTTTCTGGGAGTGACCCATGAGTGAGCTGACACTCCTTGCTTGACATACACCTGTTGCACTGTGCCTTGCAGACCTCCTTGTCTTTGTGTGTTGATTTTTGCATGATTTCTAACCCCTTCCGCCTGCTGCTGCCTCACCTGCGGCCCGCCACTCCGAGTGCCCTGATTCTGCAACCCCCATGCCTCAGAAATGCTCAGCCCTTCCCCCTCCACCCATTTGTAATTCAGCCAGCAGCTTTTCTGTGCCACTGTAGCCCCAGCGCCGTGCCAAAGGCCAGACTGTCTGCGCCTGCAACATGCACAGTGCACGACCCTCTAGTCTTTGCATGACCCACATCACACAACAGGCTCATGCTGCAGCCACTATCCAAGCAATGTCCTCGTGACAATCATCCACCTGCCATCAGGCAACCCCTAAGCACACACACGACACCTTCGCATGCTGAGTGTGCTACTCCAACTGCCTACACAGCGCTGCCCAGCCTACCAGACCCTGTCATTCCAACCAGGTTATGGGCCTCCTACTCCACACCCGCTCCATCCACCAGCACGCCATTGGACTCTATTACCTCCTCAACACTACAGCCCCACACATCACCTTCATGACAGTAACCTGGACAAAAGCATCCTCAGCACATGACGTCTTCATTGCCATCTTAGACGGATCCAAGATCACCCGCAGGGACGCCAACACCACTCCTGGGAGCTGAATTGGTAATTATTAACAAGTACACCCTCAGAGTCACAAGTCTGGGTTCGCAGCAACTCCCTAGCAACCCTCGGAGTAACACTCATCTACAGATCTGCAGGCCTACATCCACAATTCCGCTAAGCCATCAACACGTACATCTGCACGCAGGCCCTCACCTCCACAGGCTACATGTGGCTGGGGGCCAGTAACTTCTTGCTGGAGGGGTCACACACCACCATCCATCATTGGTCCATCAACATTTGAATCCACGTCTCAAACAAGCAGCACAGTGCCACTCACCCCGCTACCGATCCCTTAAAGATGCCTGATGTAAGTCGCCTCAGACAAGTTGTGTGGGACACTCAAAACAACACCACCGCCACACCCTGCAAACTCACACACTGGATCAGCAACTGATCCATCAATCATGGCACATTGACGGACTTTCCTGTGAAGTACAACAACAGGTAAGGCACCTGGGACAAGGCAGACCTACTGGACTCCTACAGACCTAGCCGGACTCTTGTGCAATCCTTGCAACACAAAGAGACATCATTTTCCTTACAGCCCTGGAAAACACCACACACAGCCATCACCATATCATCAGCAAGGCCAAGTGGAAATCCTTCAGATAGTGCAGAGACACCCAAACACACGACATCAAGGAGCTCATCAGCATTGTGAATGAACTGACAGCAGATCTCCATCCAAGACACCCCACCTTTGCAAGACAGATCCCATCCCTTGCTACTTTGTACCACTGCAAGCTCATGGCCATGGACAAAAGCCTTGGCACACAGAGGCAGACAGCACTATTTTCCGCTGGACAAACCCCCCTCAGGTCATGGACTCCCGTCAGCAGCAAGTACACAACCGGGATCAGGTGCACCATCCACTCAGGCTCTCCAGCAGGCCCCTTCCCACACAACATCTCAACCACATCATTCGCCATCCTTGAAGCCCACGTCCTGCGCGTCATGAATGTCTCCTTTGAGTTAGCCACATTCCATGGCTGCAGGAGGCATGCAGAGCCCCAGGCCCTTCTTAAACAACGGACGGCAGTACCGCAGGATCTCCTGGTACATCAGCCTACTTCCCTACCCAGCAAATGTCACCAGGAAGACACTCAACTAGCAACTGACCAATTTCCTACATGCAACCAGCTCCAGCCAACTGGCACCAGACCGTTTTACACAGTAATCACACCACTGCAACCGTCATCATTGCCAACACCAACGACTACTTTGCCCTGCTCACCAATGGTGAGGCCACCACCCTTGACCTCTCAACGCCATTCTACACCATGTGCTACCACACTGTCAGTTCACACATCTCCAACACTGGTATCCAGAGGAGGGCCCAGGATTCACTCAGGAAGTAGCTCACCAGCAAGGCCCAGGGAGTCTGCCTCCACCCTGCAACATGTAGTACACTGGGGTCATCTGGCCCAGGGCTCTTTTCTCAGCGTGACGATCTTCAATGTCTCCATGACCCCCCTCTCCACCATCACATGCACACACAACCTCATCATCATCTGGTATGCCATTGATACCTAGCTGCTCCTCAAACTCACCAAAGAGCCAGCCATTGCCAGATCCAAACTTCAAGAAGGCATGAGATCCGTTGATGAATGGCTGAACATCAGCCATCTAAGGCAGGACTTGGACGGGACAGAGGTCATCATCTGAGGATTGTCCCCTTATGGTTGGGTCAACTCCTTGCGTCCCACTGGTCTGTGCACCGCACCAGCACCCAGTGGCCACGCAGACAAGCTGGTGTTCATCATGGACCCATCGCTCACAATTAACATGCAACTGACCAACATCTGTACCTCATGCTGCAACACCCTCCACATGCTGCTGATGGCCCCCAGATAGATCCACTCCAAGGCAAGACAGACCGTCCCCCTGGTCCAGGACACCTGCCGGCTCAAATACAGCACCGGCCTCTACAGAGGACAACAGCAAACATGCAGGAGAACTTATCCACATCCAGGGTGCATCTGCACACCTCATCTGCAACATTCCCCGCCCCAGCCACATCTCCGTCCACCTGAGAGAGGTACAATAGCTCAAGGTGTGCTGCAGAATCACCTTCAGACTCCTCAACCACACTCAGGAGGCAGTCCACAACCCCAGACCCAAACCGACCTTGGATGTGTGTCATCCAACACCCCGTTGGCCCTACTCCATGCAGCCCACCTTGCCCTGGCCACCATTCATCACATCCACATAACCTCTGCATGCAGGAGATAGTTCTCCCACGTCGCAAAACAGACCTGGTACTCCCTCCCCGGGCACATCAACATGACCCATGACCTCTACACCTTCATGTAACTCTACCAAATTGGTCTGTCAGAGCAATATAGCAAGCCCCCCCTCAGCAGCTTGAGGCCATCACGGGTGAGTGTTAGGCTCCATGTCTGTATTTTGTGATACATTGTGAGCCATGTGTGTCCTCGACCGGACTCAGATCCAAGTGTATGGATGGCTGGAGTTAGTTCCACACTCAGGCATACTTTAACATAACCCCACACATAGGTTGTGGACTCATGCTAAATGACTGCAACATGAAATTTGAATTATTACATTTTTAATTTCGAGCTCTGGGGCGTGATTTGTGCACAGAAAATGGGGAAATGTAGGGACCATAGAATCCAAAGTTCACAGGGGGAGATGGGATCCTTGGCATTTGAAGTCATCAGAGTCAAGCCCACAGTGTTTGGCATCATTGGTCAGACTATGACCAGAAAGTCCATGTGGCAGATGATGTCAGTCAATGGGGTGATGCTGTCGCACATGAAGGCCAGGTGCCTTGCCAGGTGACCTAGGAGATTTGGATGGCCCGCTGCCTCTCACAGTCTTTTCCGTGGACGACCAACCTTCCTCCGGGGACCCTCAGATGCAGGCCTTGACGATGTTTGGGACGCTCAGTTGGACGAATCCTCTTCCTCCTCCCTCCCTGTGGCTCGTGCTGGTCTGCGCCTGGTGTCACAGGGAGGGTTGCCCATGTTGTCGGCGATCCGACGGAGTGAATGGCTTATGTCCCTTTGTACCGCCAGGAGCTCAGACAGTCTTGCCTCCATCCGTCCTTGGTGTTGTTGTTGACTGGCGTGTTGCTCGGCCTGCTGGTTTTTGATCTCTGTGAGGGTCACCACTACCTGGCTGATCTCCCTGGTGTCACGCCGGTATGCCTCCAGGATGTTGCGGATGTGTGACATACCGGTCCCTTCAGCAGGCTGGTCAGGTTCTCGCCTCCGCCTGCCTCCATTCCCGCCACCCCTGCCCACACGAGCCGGGCCTGCCGTTGTGGGCACATCGGGTCGACGGGACTCCTGAGGGATGGCAGTGGCGGTGTTGTCTGCCTGTTCCTGGGTGCCCACCGCACCTTGTCCCTCCTGGTCAGACTGGCTCTGTTCACTGTGGGAAGGGCTCCTGGGTGTCTCCTGTGATGTGGCAGGAATGGGGGTGGTGGTTGGCACAGATGTTCCTGAACCAGGTGCTGCAGGGGCTTGGACACCAGAGGGTCCAGGTCGGTCGGGGTCATCCGCGGAGTGTTGAGAGGCGTCGCTGCTGGTGGGATCCGGTTCCTCCCGAGCCTGTGACTGTGATTCTTCCCCCCCATTGTTGGAGGGATGTTCATCACGTTGCCCTGTGTGTGAAAGAGGGACAATGTTAAAGCTGTTTAATGCAACATGCATGTTTCATACACATTCAAGTTGGCACAGTTCCTCCAGGTCCATTAGTGGCTTGGATGCTTCTTCGGCTATGTATTGGTGTTGTTGTGTTACATGTCCATTGTGGCAGTGGGTAAATCCATTGCCTGTCCTGGTGGTGTGTGCTTGTGTAAGTGGTGTGTGTGACAGGGCCTGCTGGTGGGTGTAGTGTGATTTGGCACTGGGGCTCTCAGGTGATGTAGCTGTCCCCCATGGACCATGCTGCCATGACAGTGAGTGTGAGTTCCTATCCTAGATATCTGACCTTGTTGTGTTGGTGTTTGTGTTTGCACTGGTCACAGGAGGGCCTTGTGCTGCCTACACCAGGGCCGAGTGTGTGCTATCTTGTCAGTACTTTCCCAATCCCTGGGCATTGCGTATGGTGCATGGGTATGTAGCTGGGCCATATGGGATGAGGGCTATTGTGTCTGATTTGGAATTCAAACATGCGTTTTGGTGCACCCACGCTCCCAGCATATGGGACATCCATTCTTGGGTTGGTGCTTCGTGTAGCATGGGACATGGCATGGCCTTGCTTTCTCAATGGGGCATACACATGTTATTGGCATTCGCGTTGTTTGTGACTGTGGTTCTGACGGGTGAGGGCTTGGGGGTAGTTGCGTGCATTAGGTGTAGTTGGGGTGTGGATGCCATTACCCCCATGTTACGTAAGTGGTTTGTGTACTCACCAGGCTCTGGAGGTCCTTGGAGTCCATGTACTCCCACCGGCGGAAGCATGGCCATCACCTTCTCCTCCCAGGGATGGTAATGTACTGGTCTGCGGGGCGCGCCACCTCCAGTGATGTTAGTCTGGGCGTGCTCTTCATTCATTTTTCTCTTGACTGCCCTCCGCAGATCGTACCACCTGGCTTGGCATTCATTCCTGGTCCTTCTGATGGGTGCGACAGCATTCACCCTCTCGACGATCCTCTGCCACAGGCGTGATTTTTCAGCTATGCTGGTCTGTCTGACCAATGTTCCAAACAGCTGTGGCTCGACTCTGATGACTTCATTGACAAGGATGTCCAGCTCCTCCCTTGTGAACTTTGGATTCTTGTCGGTGGGCATGGTGTGGGTGTGTGGGTCTGAATGTGACGGTGTGTGTGTGAATGTGGAGAGGGGGTATGTGTGAAGGGGTGTGTGTGTGTAGGTGTATATGTTTAGGTGGATGGGTGCAGTGGTTTGTGTGTGCTCTGTAGCAGTGGTGAGTCTGTTGCAAAGGCTCATGGTTTGTGTGTGTGGTCCCTTTTTATTGGTCCATTTGTGGGTGGGGCTCAGTTTGTATTTTTGGTGGGTGTGTTATAAGGGGTGGTTGTGAGGTTGCCCCTCTGTTTGCCTGTTTGGATGTGTCCTGGTCAGTCCTTTTCATTTTTTGTGCAGTGTAGATGTGTTTTGTGGTGTTGTGCGAGTCGAATAGGCCCTCCTTGTGCTGTTTTACAGTGTCCGTGGTTCTGTACGGTACAGGGGTACGAGTCGTACAGCCACACACCCACATGCGTTGTGTATGTACGGTGCGTACACGGACATTACTATGTACGGCGCGTACACCCCATTGCTTCTGTATGGTGCGGGTGCGTAGACCGCCATCGCGTATGTACGGTGTGTACCCGCAACATCGCGTACCCGCAACATTCTCCGTACATACGCGATGTTGGGGGTACGCACCGTACATTCGCAATGGGGGTACAGTGCGTACATACGCACTGGGGGTACGCACCATAAATTCGCACTGGGGGTACGTGCGTACCTATGGGGGGGTATGGTGTGTACCTACGTGCTGGGGGTACGCACCGTTCATTCGCCGGGGGGGTACAGTGCGTATATACGCGCTGGGGGTACGGTGCATACCTACGTGCTGGGGGTACGCACCATACATTCACGCTGGTGGTACGGTGCGTAAAAACTTCGCTTCATAGCGGACAAAGTCATTCCCCGTGTACGGGATGTTTTCCGTACGAATCGTAAATTGTAACGCCGGTCCGGATCGTACTAGTACAGTCGGACTTCATTTTTACGATTTGTACGGAGAAGTGTCCAGGTCCATCTCGTACTAATTTTCCCGCTACGATTCGTATGGATCGGGCCGATCCATTTGTACTTTTTCCCGTACGGATCGTACTTCACGGGTCGGACGTGACTTGTACGATTCGTACGGAAAAAAATACGGATACGAGTCATACGGGAAAAAAAAATACAGGATCGGAATCGACCCCTGTATGTCGTGCATGTTATTGGATATTTTTTGTACGGTACTGTGACTGCAATAAGATGTATACAGTGGAAGGATAGTTCAGCAAAAAGTTTAAAAAAAATTGATTTCCAGAAGAATGCTTTGTATGATTTGTGAGGCCCAATAAAGTTATAAATTAACTCCAAGCATGTTGACATTTTGTGCTGAAACCATTTAGACTTTTAGCAGAGGAGATTTGTGAATTGGATTATGTTTGTGAGCTTCACACTTCATCATTCCTGAAGAATTTGTACTTTTCATCTTTCAAAAAATGTTCACTGAGTAGGGAAAAGCTTATACAACAATGACAAGGAAAAGAAATTCCTTCTTATGGGAGTTTGTTGGGCCCACCGATGTAAAGTGCCTTGGCCTTCACCATGCAAACATCAAGGCTCTTGTTTTGTAAGAATTGCCAGCGACCTTGAGTGATAGAATTACACCTGCTGAGTAGTAAAGCCATGGTAGAGAGGGATTGCAGAAATGTATCCCTCTTCCTCTGGATTGTTATGGAAAAAGTTCAGAGTGGCTCATTTGCTTGTCTGCCTACTTAATGTCTAAAGATGCACCACAGAAGCTCTCAAATGAATTGTGAACACTTGGCAGAGGGTGTACAATGGCGATCCCCTAAGGGGAGAAGGCTTCTGTGGCCAGCTCCATGAGAGTTCATGAGGTGTCTTGGGACTCCCACACATCAGTTGTCAGAATTTCAAATTACCTCTGATTCACTATGAACAATATACTTTATGCCGAATTCCCAGTATTTCCAATAGATTTCACATTCCAGTCTATTCTTAAAAATATATATTTCAGTGAATACAAAACACTTCTTCATTATTAGGGCCTATTACTTTTTTTAATCTCAATCCATTATAAGCCACATACGTCCATTGCTCTGGATGATGACCACTGATAAAGTTTTGAAAGGATGTAATCAATATTCATATTAATCATTCTGCATTGGAAGTTACCAGACCTAAACATACATGAATCTAGCTACGATTCTCAAACTTAAATAGTCAAGTTGCTTAATGCAGCGGTTTAAATATTTATGCAGAGTGTACTGCCACTATTGCCTTGTGGCTTTCGGTATCAGAGTTCTTCCGTTATTTTCAGATCTACATTTCAAATCATATGGAGTAGTGTTTTTTCTATCCTTATTGTGAATTGTTATTATACGTTAAACATTTCATACCCGTTCCGTCTCTAAGTTTATGAGGTTGAAGATTTTCTTGGATTGTATCCAATAGATTTGTCTTTGTACCAGTATGTGATTGCAGTCTGCTCTAATATTTGGAATCTAACCTAACTCAGATTGTGCTCAGCTGTTTCAAAGTGTTTATGATGTGATTATGTTTATGAAGTGATTATGCCGACTTAGTACTCATGATAATCTTAGGGTAAGATCATCCGCTCACAGTCATGTTAGTATGCACATATAATGATTTGAGTGTAATTTCAATTTGTGTTCTAGCATATTGTGCAGCATCACTCCACTTCAGGTTGGAACTAAATACATGTTGGCAGTGTAGATAAATCCCTATTTTTGAGTTACTCCCTCGCACCACTTTCTACTTTAAAATCAGCAAGAAAATGTTCTAAGCATAAACAGTACATGATGGATTCATATTTCTGATTTGGTATACAAAGCATCAGCATGTGCTGCGGCCCTTTCCCATGGCTGCAGTATGCCCTGCCGTGCTTCCATCCACTAGGCCGGCGGTCGCATCGCAATATGGCAGTTGGACCAGCCGCATGCTTGTTGGCGGTCTACTGACCGCTGCAAAAATCGCCGGTGGTCAGACTTACCGCCATTGTAATCAGCCCCTTAGAATGGAGTGGAAATAGTAAATCTACTTCCCTCAAAATCTAACACTTTCCCTTTAATGGCTTAGATTGGATTAGGAATAGTAAATATAGCCCCCCTCTTCAAAGTCTAACACTTTCCCCAGTGTGGCTCAGATTGGAGTAGGAAGAGTAAATCTACACCTTTTTATATTTAATTTTTTCAAGAATGTATTTTAGAAAGGAGTTGGAATATTTTATTTACTGTCTTGGTTCAGCATGTTTATTTGTGGTTAGTGAAAATACTATCTTTTTATGCATTGTTTTTTTGTTTGTAATTTTATAGATAAAAGTGATCTTTATGTGTAAATGTGAAATTGTTAATAACATGATTCTTAGGTCATCAAGTAAAAATTCATGAATGGCACACTGTTTTTATAAATAAAGTTTTATTTATCACATGTACTCATTTTAGTAACATGTACAAATGTGAGCTTCTTGTTTTCTTTTAAACATTTTGCATGTATTTGCATTTCAGCATTCATTGGTGTCCATTGTGACTTAATTGTCATGTGGATATATGATCATCATAAACATTTTAAACATATATTTATTTTGTGTTTTCTAATATTATTTAACATTTTTATATTTTTGCATACATATATTTTTCATATAATGTATACTTTTTTATAATACTTATACATATATACAATTAATTTATACAAAGTTATTGTATATTCAGGCATATTTAAATATATTAAAGGTACTGTAAGTTAAATGTTTTTATAGTATTTTGCATATTTGGTGCAATTAGATTTTTTGAAAACCTTTTATAACTTTTTGATTTTTTACAGTATTTTATTTTAAAAAATTAAGAAATAAGAAATAATATGTATTATTTTATGTTGTTTTCCATGAGGTCTGACTTTTAAAAAATATTTATTTAGCTGCCATTTTATTACCACTTGATCATTTTGTAGTCTATCTTCATTATTTTGGGCTGTTCCTGAATCACTTCAATCACAGTTCCTGTTCCTGTTCTCTGGCTATGGTGAGAATATTTTTGTAATACTTTTGGGGGTTTTATTGTTGTGGGTGGTGGTTATAGGTTAAGTTTAGTTAGTTTAGGTTAGTGCTTTTAAAATACTGTGTTCGTTAGTGTAAGAATTGTGTTGTAGGTGTGGTGCTTAGGTGTGATAGGCCTCATTGTATCGTAGTTAAAGCTTTATTGTATTTATAAGTAATGAGTTTCTTCTTTGTGTTTTTTAAAAATATATATTGGATTGTAATGTTTATTGAGTTTATGTGTTTTGCGTGCATGTGTTTTGTGTTTCTTTTATAGGTTTCTCATTTGTTCATCAGAGATACTGTGTTTTGAATGTTTTTCCTTTTCAAACCAATATTATTTTTAATCTCCTTAACTTTCCAGTTTTCTTGGAGCATTTCTTGATATTTAAATGTCATCATCATTTTTTTGAAATTTTATTTTTGACTTTGAGATTTTTGCATTTAATTTTTTTATTTTTACATATGCATTATTTTTGCTTTTTGGATTATAATGGAGTTTCAACTGTAAATAATTCATTTTTTAAATATTTAAATATGTGATTGTATTGTAATGTATTATATGTTATTTATTGTTAATGATGGTGTTAAACCCCTTTTTTATTTCTATTTGTGTTCTGGTTTGGAAAGTTGTTATTTGATTTATCATTTACTCTTTTACTTATTTATATTTCAGTATTTTTCACTATTCAATGTGGTTGGACAATTTTATATGTTTATTTTTTATTTAAAATTGAATAATATAAATAATAAAAATTTCATTAAAAACATAAATAAAAAATGTAGAGCTTAATTACGAGTCTGGCGGTCCACAGTCAGCCACACTCGTGAAGACAAGGCAGTGGCGGTCTCCGGACCGCCCTAGGCAGTATGGGTGGTGGGACAGCCATTGCCCTGCAGCAGCCACCAGGGAACCATCGTTTCCTGGTTGTCTAGGGGCAGTATTATGCTTGGCGGGACCGCCCCGTCCAGCCAAGCATATTACAAATTTCCTCTCTGCCATGGTTTTCATGGCAGTTCCACTGCCATGAAAACTGTGACAGAGAGGAAACAAAGGGGGCCCTAGTGTCTTACGCCATGTGGATGCGCACAGGGGGGCATGTGTGCATGCACACCAGTTCCTGCACGTCATGGACTTTGCAGAAACTGTTTTTGGTGTTCCCATTGTGGTGCCCATTTTCTGAGGCACCGATGTCGGGACTCCCAAAACCAGTCCGCCAGACAGGAGAAAACTCCTAATGTGGCAGGCGGCCTGACCACAGGTTTGGCAGTGCGGTGGCAGGGCAAAAAGGGATTTTCCCAGATTTTCTGATTGTGCTCTGCACCTATGCTGGGGGATTTCCCTTTTTGCAGCGACGGCTCCTCCGTTAAAGTGAAAGAGCGCCGCCCCACTGTTTCCAAACAGTGAGTAAAGGAAAAAAAAATGATAAAAAAACATGTTATCATTTTATTTTTCCTTGCTATGCCTTGCATGCCGTTTCAAGGATGGGACTGGGCAGGGCCAACCTGATTGACACTCGGAGGCTGGGAGGAGGAGTGGTACACACTTCTACAAGTGTGCATGTCTGTTTGGCTGGCCGTCTTAGGCTGGCCAAACAGACATGCGCACTTAGGTTACTCCAACTCAGCTGTACTCCACAGCCAGGTGGAGGAACAGCACAGATTCTCTGTACTTGAGAGAGCATCAAACCAGCCCAATCTGGCCAATCCCCACACTGCTGTCATGTTACATGTAGCAGGAGAGCAGCAACTGGACTGGATGAGGAGTCTGTGATGTGTCCGAGCGACTGCTGGGAGCAGGAGAGCAGAGGACCACCAAGTCACGAGGCAGCCGGCAGCATCAGCTAAGCCTTTTATTTATTTATTTTTAACCTGCCCGTGCTCCTCCGGCACTCCTCCCATGCTCCACCACACTCCCTCCACTCTCCCACCACTTTTTATTTGTATCGGTCGCCACTGCATTTTTGAAGGAAGCCCAAACAGGGTTGTATGGCTGCCAGATGTGCAGACTGATTTTCTGCCATTTTTGGTATAATTATCATTATTGCTCTCTTCTAAATCAAACCCTAAGTAATCCAACCTTTTCCTCATATAATGCATGTTTAATCTCTTCAGAGATTAGTTTTTGGAATCTCCTCACTAAAGTGTCTTTGTTGTTTAATGAAATCTCGGTGTCAGGCTTACATGGCACCCAATGTCAGAAACTCTTGGGAAGACAAGCACTTCAGCAGTGTTTAACTTTACTCACAAAGAAAGACGGATCTTATTTCAACAAGCAATGGTCACTTCAAGCATGTCCAAGTAAGGCTAAGATTAGACAGAGTGGTATTTTAAAGATTTATGCTAAAATGAATTCACAGGAACAAAATTTGAGATCCAGCCCTCTGAATACCCATTAATGAAGAGACTGCACATCCCCTTAGATAGAGACTCTCATCTCGACAAAGCCATGATCTTGGGTTCTGTTTAGTGAATTCCTTATCCTGCAAAGGAGCATTACATACATAGTTTTCTATAAAGGAGTCCCTGAGCAAGATGGTGACGCGAGCGTGATCACCATATCATTAGTGAAAGGGAGAATATCCTACCCGCTACATGATGTGTCTTTAATGCAATACTGAAATCAAATAGTATGTGAGGGATCAAACATCATTCCATGTGTCTTTATTTACGCTTCTTGAATTTGGCAGCAAGCTATATGTAAGAACTTGATCCTCTGCACCTGTAGCTAGAGAGATCAAGTTTATACAAAACCTTGATCCAAATTCATCCTTTTCAACACAACATAGCACACTGATGTATTTTTGTACTTCTGTATCTGAGTTGGGTAGATTTTTGGAGCAGACGTATATATTGATTGGTCTAAATGAATAATGTACTGTAGAGTCAATGCTTTGGATAAATGTTGCCCTTAAAATAATCAGTGGTTTAAGAGTATCTGACGTTTTTGTGAGTATTCAGTGTCCATTCCCTGTGTGTTGTAAATTTTCATTGCATGTTGATCCATATGTAATATATTTTCTTGGCCTAGCATGCACTTCCTGACAAATGGAAAAGTATAAATGGGCATTGGTCTTGTTGTGTTCTTGCTTTGTCAGTGTGATGGGCGAGAATGCTGGGGGAGCCACGCAGTTTAATTCTTTCCACCCTTTCTTTGTCCTTTGTTTTTACACACCAGCTATTGGGAACCGAGATCATAACAGGTGCTATGTTTGGCTTCGGCCTAAGGCATGTTCTAGTCTGCCCAGGGAGGGGTGTCTATGATGTAGGAGTTTTTTTTCGATTCTCAAAAGAAAATGGTTATCCCTGTTATCGTAACTTGGTCTGTAATATAGGTTGATCAGATACATGGTAAAGGCAGTAAAATCCACAAACTAGCAACTTTACATTTGGGCCATAGCGGGTGAGTTAGAAAGGATATTTCATAAAGGGATGTGTTAAAATTTCGAGATGAGTCAACACCATGAATATCCACTCCTAGCATGAACTATCTGGGAAATGGTGTTTGATTCAAGAGGTACATAATATACCCGTATTTGAGACCGTGGAATGTCTACTTCACTTTGCTCTAAGATACGCACCTTAACAAAATTAAGAGTGTGTTCCTGAGATGAAGATGTGGAGGACAATTATATTTTACCTCATACTCAACTTATCCAAGAGGGGTCTTTAGGTTAGTTAACCCTGTGTAGAGGGGTCTTGAGGTCGGTTAACCCTGGGTATCATTTAAAAAAAGAGATTGCTGATACAGAACGGAGCCTTGTTTCAATAAAAGGACTACTAGATGGAGATTCATACACTTACTGGCCTCTACTAAATGCTAGCAATGCAGGCTTCATTTCTGGGCATGTCACCTTTTTTACCTGTGCACTGCGGCCCATATTTATCAAGTTTTGCATTGCCTTTGCGCCACATAAGGGGACGCAAGGGCAACATAAGACCTAAATTAAATTTATCAAGCAACGCAAGGCCACCTTGTGTGGCCCTGCGTGGCTTGATAAATCTAGAGTACCTCAAGGCAGATCAAACGCGGCCTTGCATTACTCTGAAGCATGGAAGCGTGACATGGTGGAGCGTGGGTGTTCCCTCGCATCCCATGCACTCTGACACATTTTCAGATTTACCAACACTGGTAGGCCTGGTAATGCATCAGAATTGATTGTACTCTTTCCCACCAGAGGTTCAATGACGTGGAATATCTTTATTTCTCCTCGTTGTTTCCTCTTTCAGTGTGCTGCATTCTGGAGCACACTTAGAAAGAGGAAAATGACTCTGAGGATTACTTTTGTGCATGAAGGTGTCCCTTCCTGCACAAAAAAAATCCTGCCTACAACGCAGGCACCCTTGCACTATGTGCACGGGTGCCTGCTTTGGCACTAGGCAGCAGTTTGTGTGTCAGTGCAGGCAGAGAGCAGAAGTGTGCTGTATGATGTTAACTACATTCCTGCCCTCTCCCCTTCTCGCAATGCAGCAAGGTGGCCTGCTGCATTGCATTAAATATTGATAAATATGTCCCTACATGTGCCATTGTTAACAATGAGTGACTTCAGCTGTGTGATAGATAGACCACATCCACCATTTCAGAAGACACATGAAGGGAAGTGGGTAGCATGGACACAGACCTGGAGGTTGACTGAAGTGTGGAAAACTGCATACCCTTCGCACAGGAAATAGTCCTATCAATCACCCACATATGGTCTTCATGCATGAATGGATACATTTTCCCGTGCACAAGACATTTGGGGACTGATACCACAGTGCTTTATGCGTACTCAGAGCTTACCAGAGATTGCAAGCATTCAGAAGAAGACAGTGACCTCGTCACACGGTCAGGCAGCATGTTGCTGCATACCACGCTCAGCGCGTGTCTAAGAATCCCTGCTGCTCAGACTGCACAGGCTTTTCTGCAATCACTCAGAGAGGAGTTCCATGACCTGCCCAGAGCGTCATGCAGGAATGGCAGCAGGGGGTGCAGGGTTCAGTTCTGGGCAAAGGATTTCAAATGGTTTTCTGTATGTGCCAAACAAGCACCACGAGTTTCATGAAAGGAGTGTGGACAAATCTTATGAACTATCCATTCTAAAATAGTGTGCTTCCCAGAGAATTCCAGAGAATTCCATTCATGACTCCTAATCCAAGGTGTAGTAGAGTCTTTTCATGGCATGCCTGTTTCTGTGTATTTATATTTATTGAGACGGTTACAAGTGATGCATGCATTGCAATACATGTGTTCCCTTATTAATCCTCTGTGGATTCTCTGCCTTGCTGCTTTCTGTGTCTGATACTTGCTTGATGTAGTTGGAGCGTCTACTGTAGGTACTTCAGGATATTCGTGCTTGGCTCTTTCCTCTTCCCTGATATCATAGGGAGTTTCGTGCCGTGCTCTTTTTTGCAGTAATCTTCATCTACAATTGCGAGCGTCAAGATTGTCAAGTATGTTTTTTAACCTTTGTATTTCCCCCCCTCCTAACTAGGAACCTCTTAAGGACACTTGATATCTTTCAGATGTAGATTAAGTCCAGACTGACAATGTCTGAGGAGTTGCCCTTTCCTCGGATGATCAAGAAGGAGGCTTAATAGGCCTTCTCATCAACCATTGCTGGCCAACCAGGATAAATATTTAGCTAATACTATTTCGGGCCATGACCGTTTGTGATATTATTGACGTAACTGCACTGGGGGAGGCTCCACGGGGCACATTTACAAGCCCTTGCGCCACCGGTGTGTCACTTTTTGTGACGCACCGGCGGTGCAGTGTGGTGCTCCATATTTACGGACACGTAAAGCCACTCTGCATGGCTTTTCATGTCCTTGTAAATACGACCCCTTTTCACACAGCACTTTGCGTGAAAGGGGAGTTCTATGGATAGTTGCTGTGGGTGTTGCCACGCAACACCCATGGACTCTGCTGCGCTCCCAGATTTTCAATGTTTCGTAAACCTGAGAATGCGTCAGAATCCAACGAGGCGCTTCGAGGAAAAATACATTTATTTCTCCTCATATTTTCCTCTCTCTTTATGCAAATTCAGTATTGGTTTTACGTTGACCACCTGCTGGGTGTTACCTATACACATCTTCCAAGAGCGAATGGCTGAGAGTTCACAACAGGAACAGCAGAGTGTGTTGTCCTTTCCCTGTGTTTGCATGAGGTCTGCTCTTCATGGAATCGCTGAATGTTGTGACACTCAATAAATGTGGCATCCGACCATGAAAGATCAGACAAAGACCATGCTCGGACCGTTGCATCCACAATGTAAGCAATTAAAAGTGCTGTCCAGAGTTATAAACTTTTCTACTTGACATGGCTGCTTTTGTTACATCAATTTGCTCTGTTAGCCTCAAAGCAGAAATGTATCATCCCAGTGTCAGATATTAAAGGATTGGTAGTGTTCAGCATATTAATAGATGTGTTCACTCTCGGAGGCTGAACAGCTCCTATGGAGAAGGGTCAAGACTGATTTGCATATGTAGTAGAATTAGAGGGCATGGGATGGCCACAAGACCACTTAAAGAAATGATTGCCACAGCTAATTGTGTAATATTTTCCTTTTCAGCATTTGTTACAACCTGAAGAAGTGCACATAATTTTTTAACAGAGATTGGTTGCATAGAACCCAAATTCCTTTTCTGCTTTTCACAACCTCAGGGTTTAAGGTAAGGGCACTGACACTATTTTATTTTTACAAAATAGTTAAGGACTATGGCTATACCATTTGCCCACTCTTTTTTCTAAATTGTCTCAGGGGAGAATCTGCCGGAACCCCTCATATGCCGGTCGGACACGCTCCCTACGCTCCCTACGCTCACTCGCCACACTGCACTCAGCAACAACTTTTACGCCTCACCACTTTCAAATGTCACCAGCCGCGCCTGGTAGAGAGGGCAGCTCGGAAACATGGAGAGGAAAACACTATTCTTTGTTGTTTAATAGGTGCAGTAGACAGCACCATTCCAGCCAAAAAAGGGGCGTTGACCCATTCTGAGCTTGCTCACCATTATTAAGTTTCTTTACCACCTCAGCTGCTTTTGACAAAATGAGAAGGCAGAGGTCAATAGCCTTAACTGGATCCGTAATACTTCTGTTTGTGGTCACATGTACTGTTATTGTGCTGCAAATTGAGGTCCAGAAGTAAGAAGGTCTTTTCTCAGTTTTAGGTCTTTGGTTATCCAAAGTGGAAATGCACAACGATCTAGAACACTGGAAGATACTGGTTGAAATTATGTAAATGTCCACTATTGAACTTGAATCAGGCCCCTTTTTCAGCACAGGACTGGAACTTCTTAGACTGCCATTTGAACTCCCAGGTTCAACAAAAGCATATGGTTCTATAGGTTTTGTATTTCTTATATAGACTAAATTCTAGGAATATCTGTTAGAGAATGTGTATGTTTTTTAAAGAGATGTTAATCTTTTTGATGTATTTTTATATTGCATTTCAAGTGTCTGTGCGAGCTTACATTTTAAGCAAATAAATAAATATGCTGTAACTCCCGGAAGGTTGGTATTTCCAAAAGAACATTGAAAACAAAACTTTTCAATGAGGGCAGATGACAGCACTCTAAAATGCAAGATTGTTGGTTAATTTCTAGGGAGACTTTCCTGGTTTCCCATACACACTGGGACAAAACTTAAAACCTTAACCCCTCCCATACGTGCGAGTGACCTCCCCTCTGCATACGACCTTGCCCAGGCACCGACTAACCCTCCCTTGGATAATCAAAGTGAGAGTCTTAGCTGGTGAATAACGGCTGCACTTTATTTTGCAACATGAAACATGAACACGCATTTCTTTTCATCTGTATGCTCCATGATTTCACACAATATCACATCTATAAAATATCGCATTCTGATGCATTGGTTCCTAGCTTCTTCCAACACAGCCCTTGATAGACGGCCACCCTTTCCTGGTGTCTCATGCTTGTGGCTTCCAGGCTTCCCTTGCTACCGATCTCTGATTGGGAGCCCGTCAGGCCTGGCTCGTGCTGCAAGTGCTGAAAGGCATCCCAAAGACACTGTTTGCATGGCTCGTCATTCTAGGCTAGTGTGCTTTCTAGACTGTCCACATTTTGCCGTTTCCGCCACGCTGCCTGTGGTCCCCGACCTCTGGCAGCTCCCCCTAGCACTACCTTTTCTCTTTCCTGCTTGTGCATAAGAACCCCAACTGTTTCAGCGCCTCAACCAAGTTAAGCAAGAACATGTCCATCCCCACCCCGTCAAGTGGGTGCCATCTGTCTCATAGTACCCTGGTGTCTTTAGATTGATGAGGCCATGCCTCACAAGGCCCCACCCGTTACCCCTGCAAGACTTTGCCATTTAAATATTCAGGATTCATCTAGATATCTGTAACGCTGAGAGATAGTGCGTGCCCCGCCACTCGCATCGCACTATGACTTCTGGCCATATGATGTCTGCAGGGCGGACCAACTTTGCTACTGCTGTTAAAGCTGATGACATGGCACCTAATAGGTCTTTTATCCCCAAAGTTGTCAGATCATTCCCCCCCAAGGTGTACCAGTACTGTGTCTGGTTTCTCTTCACTCTCTAGTGTCTCCTGGATAGCTGGTAGCAGTTGCTCCCATTGCTTGCCCAACTTCCCCAGCCACGTCACGGTCGTGTTTTGTCACCAAATCCCCTTGTAGTCCATGTGTGCTTCAGCCCACCGATGCACCCTCGCTACGTACGAATGTCCCATGATCCACATTCTGCGTCCGGCTGTGTGGGGGTACTGTGAGAGAAACATATTTTTAAATCAATGTGGGCCCTATGTTGCCTCTGAAGGCACTTGATGCCCAGGCACCTATCTGCTTGATTTGTTTCCCACTCAGCCCCCCAACCTCCGCTGTGGTCGTCGCAGAATGAATGTGTCCCAAACTCCTTTGCTGGCAGGCCCACCTTGCTCATTGTCATTTTTAACACTGCTGAAAATTGGAAGCGGCTCAAGTAAGACCCATTCTGATGCATGAACATCGGTTTCCCATTCCGCTCCTCCAGCCCTACATATCCCTTCATGAGGCATAGCAGGCAGCTTGCCTTTTCTTCCAGGAAGCCCAGCCTTCACCTCTCCCCTTTTCCTTCTTGATCTGTTTTTGAACTGCGTAAGTACACCATCATGTGCCCTTCGCCCATGCGGACATCTTCCCCCGTATGCAAACTGTCCCAAGGCTGCTTCTGAAGGGGGCTACCAGCTCGCTTACTCAGAAAGCCCCAAACAATGCCAAGGAGAATGCTGCTCTGAACAGCGCAACCTCGTGGTCCTGCCCACAGAGGTCAGATAGCACACACAATACTTGTACAAGTATTGGAAACTCAATTGCCCGTTTGTGATCCCTGCACCTTGGTTACAAACGTCCCCATCCCTTCATTGCTGCCCTGCAGTAGAAAGAACTCGCCGGATCCACCCATGTGGATAACTTTGCATAGTATGAAACTGCACTGAGTTGCGCCTGTACCCATGCCTTACTTCCCCTTTCCTTGAATGCCCACTGTATGAATCTTGTTACTTCTTTGTTCATCACTGAACTGTACCCCGCTGTGCCTGTCACCCCTTGGAAGACCTCCCAGCACTTATGATATATTTTTGCCATCTTGGGCACCAGTGCATTCTTCACCAACATCTTTATGTCAGTTCCACCAGGACCACATCTGCTCGGGCATGGGTGTCATACTCTGCTCCGCGTGATGTGCCAGCTCTCGAAATCTCTGCTATTTAAAACATCACACCGCATCAGCTATGGATTTCTCACAACCTGGCACATGCATGTCCTTAATTGCTATGTTATTTCTCAGATGACACCCCACCAAATGCTTTAACAGCCTCACCACCTTCGGGCACTTTGTTGTTCCTAAGTTCAATACCTGCAGTACTGCATGGTTGTCTAACCACAGAGTGATCTGCCTGTTTGTGAATTTATTCTCCCAAATTGTGAATGCCACTATGATGGCAAAGAGTTCGAGCAGGGTGATGTTTTTGGGGACCCTCGCTTTGTTCCAAGCTTCAGGCCACTGTGCCACCATCCAGGCAGTGCCCAGTATTGCTCCAAAGCCTTCACTTCTGGCTGCATCTGTGAATGGCTCCAATTTGTGTGGCTGTCACCCATGGCTTGCGCCACATCAGAGTTCCATTGAAGTTGGCTAGGAAAGCACCTCACTGCCCTAGGTCCTCTTTTACCCCCTTAAGGAGCCGCACCCTGTGATGCTTTTTTGTCAAACCTTTTGTTAACCGCACCAGGTGCCATGCAAAAGGCAATCCTGCCGGGATCACCAAGTTAGCAAAGTTACGTTTCCCCAGCAGCTGCTAGATCTCCCCCAGTGTCACCTTCTTTTCTTGGAGCCTCTGTATTATCTCTCGCAGCCTCTCCGCCTTCCTTTTGGGGAGCCTACACACCCCTTCTACTGTATCAAGCTCAATTCCCAGAAAGGCTAGCTGTGTTATTGGCCCCTCTGTCTTCTCCTCTGATAGTGGTACCCCTATTTCTTGCGGGAGTTCTATGAAGGTACTCAGGAGTTCTGCGCAGTCTGCGGTGCCTGGCTTCCTAACGAACAAAAAAATCATACAAGTAATGTTTTGGCCCCTGCTGGATGTCGTGCTCCTACCTCTCACTCAAGGTAACTGTTGAATGCCTCAAAGTATGCATAGGAGATAGCACACCCCATAGGGAGGCATTTGTAAAAGTAGTATACGTTGTTTAGTTGGAACCCCAGCAAGTGGTAACTGCCAGGATGGACTGGCAGGAGGCAAAATGCGGCCTTGATGTCCATTTTTGCTAGAAACACTCCTTTACCCATTGCTTTGACTATGTCCACTGCTTCACCTAGTGTGGCATAAGAAACTGAACAACTCCCTGGGTTCAACCCATCGTTAACCGACTCAACCCGTGGGTATGACAGATGATGGATGAGCCGGTACTTTCCCACCTCCTTTTTTGGATCTATCCCCAACATGAAAACCACAATTTCTTTGAACTGCGGCTCTGCAAATGGCCCGCTATCCTGCCAAGTCTGAGCTCCTTCTCTATTTTCTGTCTAGCTATCTCTGGCGTCTCCTTCACTGACGTCAAATTCCGGCTTAGCCGACTGACCTGAGGACCTATATATGGGATCCAAAACCCTGCTGTGAACCCCTTAGTTAGTAACTGGCCTCCTTTTTAATTGGTATACCTCTCTTTTAATGGGGGTGGGGAGGGGGACCGGTGAGTTTGGTTCCTGCTCTTTTCCTGGCCCCCCACCTAGCTCGGTACTTCTTGGGGTCCCTGTTTTCCCTTGCCCCTTTGGCCTTTCTGCACTCACTGGCTGGGTGGTCCCTGCCACAGTTCCTGCACGTGTGCCTGAATTTGCAAGCGTGCCCCCATTTACATTCATCCATATCATATTTCCAGCATGCTGCGGCCCTGCCCTTTCCATACTTAGCCCCTGGGCCACCTTTTTTACTCCAATGCTGAGGCCCTCACATCGCCATTTGTTATGTGTATTGTGAAAGGAATGATCACACGACCATGTGATTGGTAAAAGCTTCCACATCCTGCTGGTTCCAATCTTTCACTGGCCAGGTTTGCATTTTTTCCCTGAAGCCTTCGTCATAGGTGAGCCAAGTGTCCCCTTGATACTTCAGCTGCGCTTCGTGTATCTTTTGCTCATGTAGGAAATCGCCGCAGCGCTCTGTGGGAATTTCTCTACAAACACGCTTCCCAACGTTCTGAATGCTCTTAATGAAATCTCGAGCGACCGCTCTACCCTTAGTCTTCACCCATCCTTCCTGTCTTCATCCTTTTTATTTTGGTTGGTAAGGTCCAGTCCCACTGGTGCACCTCTAGTAGCAAGCAGATATCAATGTATTCTCTACCCCAAATCCTTTCCTTCACTGCTAAGGGGATGAGGCTGACTGAGCCGGTCTCCCGTGCTGTGATGGGTGGGTCTCCGGGGTAAGGCCTTATGTACTCACTTGCCGGCCTCCCTCTGCTAGTTTCCCGTGGTGCCCTCCTGCCCAGGCCTTTGTGGGGTCAGTCCCCCTGCTGCCGCCATGGGGGTGCCTCCTTGGTTCCCACCCCTTTACTTGTCATTAAGCTTGTTCCATCTTTACCTTAGACACTCGTGGGGCTGTACCCCTGGGGTACCGTTTCTACACCTGCCCCCTTGGGCCCTGCTTGTTTCCCCACTGCCAATCTTAGGCTGCTCATGGGGCTTGGGTGCTGCCCGGCTCCCACTGTGTCCCTCCCCAGCCATCTTGCTGCCTGAGCCTCCTTCCAGGTCCTTCCCTGGGCCAGGGTTTTGCCAGGGAACATGCTCGGCCAGCCGTAGCCTCGGTAGCCCGGGGGAAGAGGCCTCCGGCCCCTGGCCATTGCCACCAAAGTGTACCATTTGTGTGGGCCCATGAGTGTAGTTGGGTAGCCTGCCTGTGCCCCATGAACTGCTAGCCCCGTTGAATTACTCATCCCTCCTAGACCGTTGTTGTTTTGGGGGCCCTGTGGAATTGAAACCGCCTGCGCTAGGCCCCCTGGGCCCGTATTGCGGTGTCCAACACACCCACCTGAGTCCCATAATTCGCAATACCCATCCCTCCCTTGGGAGTTGTTTTGTTGTCACTCTGACCACGGCAGTTTATTCTACCATCATCCTGCCTTGCATTACCCCCAGGTCCCTCCGTCCTCGTCCCATTCCTTACAAAGTGGAGATTACTATCTCCGCGACAGAAAAAAAGAACAGGAGCATGCTGGGATACCTAACCCACTCCCTCCCGCTGGGAGTACATAAGCGGTACCAGCCCAGCATGCAGCCTGTTCTTTTTTTCTGTCTTCCGACAGATTAGGACGTGCTGATCTTACCTGTGATTTCTTCGTTGGATGTCTCGTGGGGCTGCTGGGCTGTCCTCGACATCCTCTTCCGCGTCTCCTGGCCTGCTGGGCTTGCTGGGAGTCGCGTTGATTGGCGCCCGGACCTTTGCGGCTGGGGCGCCGGATGTCCGGATTCCTTCCGGGTTACCGCGCGCGTCCTCCTACGGCTTGGCCTGGCTGGAAGACGCGCTGCTGTGGATGAGATGGGAGCCCAGGGGCTGCGCCGGGCGGTGCTCCTGGTCTCCCTTGGTGTGCTGCTCGCCTCCTTTCCTACCAGTGCCCCTGCTGTTCCTGAGGTTGGTGCAGGGATGATGCTTGATGGGGGTCAATGTCTGATCGGTGGCTGCAGCTCTCTTCCTCGCCCGGCGCTGGTGTCTTGGAGGGCGCCTGGGCTGGGTCTTGGGGGCAGGGCGCTTTTGGTGTGCTCTTCCTGCCCCTGTGGTGAGTACCGCATAGCGGTTCCGATTTCTTCCATGCTTGTTCCTCTGTCTCTGTGCTTTGCCTGCTGGGTCTGGCTGTGCACGGTGGGCTGCTTCGGCGGTCTTGGCTGGGGGTCTTGCTTGGCTGCTTCGGGGGTATTCTCGCCGTGCTTGCTGCCTGGCGATTTTTTACTCTGGGGCCTGGCGTCCTCTGGTCTCACCGTTTGCTGGTTGATTCCTGTTGGGGTTTGTCCGTGCTGGCTTCTGGCGCTCCCTGTTCCTGCTTGCTGGGTTGGGGGCGTTGCGTGGCTTTCTGCGCTGTGTCCCTGCCTTGCTTCCCGATGCTGCGGGGGGGGGGTGGTGCTTCCTCCTCCGGTTCTGGGTTCCCTGTCATCAGGAGCTATAGCTCAATGGTGAGTCTTGTGCCTACGGTTGTAAAGGGTCTCACAGGACAAGGGTTCGAGTCCCGCACACTCTGTCTGAGTGGCATAAGGTGGCACAGTTTCTCTCTCCTCTTTAAAGCTCCTTGTTTCCGCTTGCTCGACGCTTGTTGCTGAATGGCGTCTGGGCGGAGGGGTTGGGGGACGGTCTCTGTTTTATGGGGTTGGCCTGTCCCCCTGGTGGGTGCCGTTTTTCTTTCTTCCATGTGCTGCGCTCTTCTGCTGTGCTGGCCTGCGGCCTTGGCTCCCTGTTTTCCACTGCTGGGGGTGTGCCGGGGCGGGCGGGTGCTGTGGCTGTCCCCCGTTCCCCTGTGCTCGCTTCTGCTCCCCTGGGCTATTTTTATTTTCTGGTGAGGTTCGTCCTGGTTCGTTCCTCTGTCCTGTGGGCTTCCTGCCTTCCTGCCCTACGTGCTTCTGTTTCCCCCTGGTTGGTGCTTGGTTGTCTGTTCGCACGGATTCTTCAGCCTGCTGCCTGTCCGCCCTGTTGGTTCCTGCTGTTCTTTTATGGCCAGCCCTGGTGCGTGCCTGTCTGGGTGCCTGCCTGCGGCTCAGGCTGCTGGGCGCTTCTTGCGTCCTTCCAGGGGTGTTGGTGTGGCCCGTGCTCGGGGTGCCTTGTTTTTTTCTGCCCCCCTGTGCCTGTCCGGTGCTCTGAGCTTCATCGTGTGGGGTTTCCTGGCCTGTGGCCTTCCCTCCCTGCTGGCGCCTGCTCCTGTCTTGGTGTTGCGGCTGGGCACGCCGGTGCCCTTGTGTCCGCTCTCTCCTGCCCTCCGGCGTTTATTCCTGCCTGGGTTGGTGGGCTCCTTCCCCGGCTGGTTCCCTGTGGGTGTACTTCGTGCTGGTTGTGGTCGGGGGGGGTGGGCCTGTGGCCCCCGGTGTTCCCCCGTCTGAGGATCCTCCACTTTGCGCTTGGCCTCTGCTTGTGTTTGGCTGGGTTGCTCCTTGCATCCTGCATCTGGGTCCTTGTTGCTTCCGGACTCCCTGTTTCTTGGGTTCTCGGGGGGGGGGGAAGGGGCTGTTGTGCCTTCCCTCTGTTCCGGTGGATCTTGGCCTTGGTTGGCTGTTGACTCCGGGGCATTCCTGGTGGGCTTTCTGGCTGGTGTTGCTGCTTGCCTCTTCCCTTTTGCCTGGTGCTGTGTTGTGGTGCGCTGGGTTGACTGATGGGGTTTGGTTTCCTGTTGTGGTTTCCTTTCCCCTCGTGTCTCTTCTTTGTGGCTTGCGGTCGTTTGCCTCTCGCTGCCGCTCCTTTGCCTCCTGTGGTGGCTGGGGGTTGTGGGTCTTCCTTGGCTTCTGCCTGGGTGGTTCCTTGTTTCTTGGGTGCACTGCTTCTGGGCCTCTCCCTGTTTATGGGTTCGGGTTGCCCTGTGCCCTTCTTTCATGCTTTGGGTGCCGCTCCCGATGTCCTCCTCGCCGTGCCTTATCTTGGGCTTGGCCAGTGGTTTTGTTGGTGGGACTGCCGGTTGTGGTCTAGCCTCCCGTAGTGTGTGGGCCATGTTGCTACGTCCCCGCTCCTCTTTTCGGCCTTGTGCTGGTGGTTGGCTTTGCCTGGGTCCTGGGGCTCTGGTTTTCCCCTTGTGGGCCTTTTCCTTGGGCTTGGGGGTTTCTCGCTCCCGTACGGCCTGCTTTCGGCCTGTGGTGTCTCTGGCCGTTGCTCTTGCTGGCTCTGCGTGCTTTGTTCTTCCCTTTTTGGGTGTGTGCCCGCTCCCCCTGGGGGTTGTGCGCCTTTGGTTTCTCCGGGCTCCTCTCCTTTGGTTTGGGGGTGCCGGGGGTGTTCCGGGGTGCTGATGTGTTTCCTCCCTCCGGTCCTTGTTTTTGGGCCTGCCTTTGCGGGTTCCCTGCCTGGGTCCCTGCCTGTGTTCTTCCCTGGCCGCTCGTTCTCTGGTGCTTTGGGCCTCTTTTGGCCTATTGCTGGCCGGTGGTTCTGGCCCTGTTGGTCTGGGTGCCGGGTTGGTCCTGTGTTCTTTCCTGAGCTGCTCCTTTGCGCCTGGCTGGTGTGCTGTGACCTCTGTGTTGGTTGCCAGTTGTGGCTTGCCGGTCTCCCTCTCTGTTCCCCGGCTGCTTCTCCTCTCTTGGTGGCTTGGCTTGCTTTGGTGCCGGTCCCTGGTCCCTTCTTGTTTGGGGTTTTTGGGTTTGGGTCGGTTGACCCTTTGCCTCTCCTTTCGGGTTCTGCTGCTCCAATTTGGGGCCTCCGGGCTGGCTGGCTTGTCCGTTGTCCGGTTGGCTTCTTGGGTCTTCTGGGCTGCCTGCGTTGTTGGGCTGTTGGCCTCCTTGTTGGTCGTTCCTGTTTCGCCCTTTTTGGGGTACGCCTTAGGAGGTTCCTTGGTGTCCTCCTGACCTATGGGTCGGCTCTTGGTTGGTGGGGGTTTCTCCTTTCCGGTTCTGGGGTTTATTTCCCCGATTCTGTGTTCAGCCCTTGGTTGTTCTCTCCTGGCTGTTCGCTGACCGTGTGTGGAGTCTGCTTTGGGTGGCGCTTGTTGCTCTCCCTGGCCTTGCTTAGGTGGGTTCCTGGGTTCGTGTCCCTGTGTCTCCTGCCTTTGGTTGCCTCGGTCCTGGCCTTTTGACTGGTTCCTGTGACCGGGTTTTTTTTCCCCCGACGTGGCGGCCTTGGCTGCGGCCTTCCGGTGTCTCTGCTGGGGTTGACGGCTTGTCTTCCTGCCTTTTGGCCTGGGCCTTCTGTCCTTTCCTCTTCGGTCTTTGAGGCTCTGCGGGTGTCTTCCCCTGATGTGTTGGGGTTGGTCCTGTGAATGGTCGCGCTCGGTGTTTTCCGAGTTTGACGTGCCTCTTCGTTCTCCTCTTCATTCCCCTCGCCTCTTGGTGTGGTGTTTGTGGATTGGTCCGGCTGTGGGTCGCCTTCTTCTCTGTTCTGGGGGGTTCGCTCTCTGGCTTGCCCTACTATGTTCCTTCCTGGGTCTTTGGCGTGTCTCCCTGTGCGTCATGCTCTCGGGTGCTCTGCGTTGGGCCTGGTTGTGCTGTTTTGTCCCATTTGCTGCAGCTGCTTGGTGCTGCCTGGGGCTGTGGGCTTCTCCCTTGGTGGTTTTTCTCCCGGGTTGTTTGTCCTTCCTGGTTGGATTGCTCCTTTGGGGCGCTTCCGCTTCTCCGGGGTTCCCTTTCCCTGGTGGTTAGGGGTGGTGGTTTCTCTTTCTGCCCCTCTGGGGGTTTCCTTGGGTCTTGCTTCTGAGTGCGGGGCCTCCTTCGGGCTTTCCTGGGGGGTCTTGTGTTCGTTTGCGGTCCTTTCTTGCTAGTCCCCTGCTTCTTTTGGGGTCTGGGTTCTTTTCGGCTTGGTTGGAGGCATGGCTGGTTGTGTTCTCCTGCCTGCTTTTCTTGTGGGCTCCCTATTGCTTCTGTTGGGGTCCGTTTTTCTCGGTCTGGTGACCCTGGCTTTGGTGGGGTTCCGGTAGGCCGGGTTCTCTGCTTTGGTATTCTCCACTTTGTAAGGAATGGGACGAGGACGGAGGGACCTGGGGGTAATGTCCTATTACTTACCGGTAATCTTCATTACTCCTGGTCCCGTAGTCCTCGTCCCATTCCTTACTTCCCTCCCTCCCTCCCTGGCGGCCGGCCTTCCGGTTGTTGGCTTGGTATTTTCAGGCTGCATGCTGGGCTGGTACCGCTTATGTACTCCCAGCGGGAGGGAGTGGGTTAGGTATCCCAGCATGCTCCTGTTCTTTTTTTCTGTCGCGGAGATAGTAATCTCCACTTTGTAAGGAATGGGACGAGGACTACGGGACCAGGAGTAATGAAGATTACCGGTAAGTAATAGGACATTACTGCTTTCTCCGCTGGTTGCTGCAAAACGCGCTTCCTGATGGTTCTCTCTTTGCATCTCTGTCTGTTCTCTAATTGTGATTGCTATTTCTAGGCTGATCGGGCGCCTAGCAGGGATGCACCGTCAGAAACCCACGTGCATCCCATTACAATGGTCTGATGATTCTGCTAGTCATGGAGGCAAACACCTAGCATCTCCAGTGATGCACGTGGGACTAGGGAAGAAAGATGTATTCAAGCCAAGACAATATTTAAAATAGAAATGAATTAAAGCACTTTTCGCCCTGCACCTACATCAATTAGACCATGAAATTGAATAACCTATTTCATTATAAAAGACTATTTGATCTTCCATCCTCCACAGGGCTGTGTCTATAAAACCTCTTTGATGCAGAACATCTCCATTAGCCACCCAGAACTAGAAGCTTATCTACTGCCTGTATTTACGATAGAAATGGAAAAAGGTTAACCATTTTTCGCCATTATGGTGGAATCCCAGCTTTCTGGGATGCCCCCATCTTATATTTATCTTACATTCCAAGAGGCATACGTACTCTCGCTTATTGTTATGGGAGAACAGCACACATGGACTAATTTTTCAGGCGTTTGCCTGTGCGGCGAGTACTGCGCGACCCTTTTTTCTCCAGTGTAAATAATGTGTCATTTTGAGCTAGAAATGCAAGTGCATTAACGCACGCCCAAAAACTAGCAAATTTAACGCAGGCACTGATAAGATTATTTTATTTCTACACGTAGGGTAAAGTTGTGCACAGTGACACGAAATGCAGGAACCCAATAATTCAAGCTGAATGGGCTGCGCCTAATTGCCATGACTCTTCCAAGTTCAGAAACCGGGGAAAACAGCTGGAGTTACCATAAAGGCCACGTCCCTGAGCACACTTACAGCCACAGGCCATCATGGTTTGTGTTCATGCCTTGCCATTATCGAAACAGCATCCACGGTGAGTGGCAGATAGCAGAAATATGGATTTTCAGATGACTAGCTTCAGGTCATCACCTGGTGGTCAGGGATTGGACAAGCGTCGTCTGGAGGGTGGCGGCCACTTCCAGTCCCAGGCTGGTAGAACACTAACAGGTTAAACCACAGACTTTGTAAGATTGCTGATACATAAAATCCCTTCTGCTAGGTCTTTTACAATGTTATCAGTTCCTTCCTACGTATTTCGGGGGGTATTCTAAAATGAAGGAGGTTTTTAGAAGACCTGTATCACCCCTCCATGGTCTACAAAGCTGCTTTGTAGCCCATAGGGAAAGTAAAGTGAGAAATCACAATGTAAACATGGAAATGCCCACATTGTGAGTTGCCACGGGGAAATGACCGCAAAGGTGTATCATGCTCTCTGTCATTCGCCTCAATGGAGATGGTTTTTAGCTGCTCCTGAGGTGATCAGACATTGAGTGGTTACAGCTTGCAGAAGGTAAGCAGTTCATGGCAGAGAGCTTTCAGTGTGAGTGCCACAGCTGCCAGCATCAGGGTGGACCTCTGCATGCTCAGCTCCTTTTAATGACTCTTCCTAAAGTGTGCATCTCTTTGTGTCATTGGGACTCATGTCAAAATAAGGGAGAAGGGTTGCAATGATGGCCCACTGACCAAATCGATGCAGCCATGATCTTCTGCTGTGACGTGCCTGAATCCATTCATGCATTACAGTGATAGCCGGATTCTGTTTCTTCATTTGTCATTAACTACACTCTGTCCCTGTTTGCAGGAAAAAAATAGCCCATTGTTCCCTTTACAAAGGAAGAGGCTAACCACAGCACAACAAATAGCACTGTGGGCCTGATGACCATGCTCATTCGCATACCAGGGATGTACAATTTATACCACGACCGATTTGAAAAATGCAATGCACTGATAGGTCGCATCGCAAACTGGCATTTGCCAGGGGATAGCAAACAACCTGTTAATAATATTAACTAGGAAGATTACACATTTTTGACCTCTGTGATTCACTGTGTTATACAGGGATAGTGATATATCACAGACAGCAGACATCTGTCTC
Organism: Triturus cristatus; assembly: GCF_964204655.1. Taxonomy (NCBI): domain Eukaryota; kingdom Metazoa; phylum Chordata; class Amphibia; order Caudata; family Salamandridae; genus Triturus; species Triturus cristatus. Next base: position 851,088,096 of record NC_140581.1, read on the forward strand.
TGCAAGTCCATTCTTAACTGGGAAACATTGTTTTACAAGCATTGTGTGTCCATTAAAGGAACCAGTGCAGATTTAAAAAAAATGTTTATTGGGGATTAGGTGAACGTGAAAAGGAATCAAAAGGTAGATTAATGTATTTACGGATTCATGAATGCATCAATGGGGGAGCGACTGAATGCATGCGCAAGTGAGAGCATGGATAAATGAATGTGTAAGCAAAAACAAATACATAGATGGGCGGATGATTCAGTGCTTTTGTGCATGGATGAGTAAAGGGAACACAAATACATTGGTGCATGGGTGGATGAGTGGGTAACCCATTCATCCACCCAGTCACTCCTGATCCTGACTCCTGGGTGGCACTGAGTGAAGGCGGGATGGTCTGTAGAGAGAGGATACTAGAAAGCTGAGTCCAGACTAGTGGCGGCACTGGGAGCGCTGTTGGGCTGGGCTGGTACAATCTAAACTAGTGTGACATGACAGGCATATATAGTAGGACCCCAAGCTCAGAGGTATTCATACGTTTTGTGCCGAGACCCACCCTGAGTAAAAGGTTTTAAATTGGGCCCCTCCAAATATTTAGGATCAGGGAAATGGGCAGGGCTGATTTAAGCACCAGTATTTTTATGTTAAAATACTGGCCTGGGCTTAGAATTGCTGCTTAAGTCCTCCTTTCCAGAGAACACCCAGTGGGTATGTTATATTCCACATAGATACCATAATATAGGCCTCGGTAAACTCATTACCCTTCACCTATATTCTCTCCCTACATTACACTTGTGACGGTTTACCTAGATATTACACTGCATTCACAACGCGGGTTTTCCCTAGTTTGAAATCTCATGCACGAGGATTCTTGGAGGCACAGCAGGACTACCATCTCCTGTATAAAATCTATGTATAAATTTCATGCCCGACATCATCCTTAGGCCGACACAGTAATACAGCAAGGTAGGACCCCTGGGGAGACCAATGGGTATATATACATCACATCTTGCTAGGATAGACAGAGGAGACCGAGACTTCCCAGCCGACACTCTAACCAGAGCCGCCGAGGTTCCTGCATGCAGATACTCCAGCTCACAGTGATCTAACATCCCTCGCGGGGTGTTCAACTCGAGACCAGGATTGGGTCCCATAGTCACACATCAGGTAATGGGGTTGACTAAATCCTAGAGGGATTCTTGGCTTAACACCTACACCCATGCTAGGTACATGTAGGTACATCTAGTTAGGGAAGGCATCGTAGGAGTACGCATTTTTTATCATGTTTTGTTTTTTATACTTGAATGTATTCATAATTTTAGTAAGATGGTAGAACTACACCATCCATTTACGTTTATAGTACTGTTATTCATTTATATCCTACACTGTCTAACGGTTGTTGCAGCACATCTATTCTACACCAGAATAACAACTGTTCAATAAATGCTTATTGAAAACGCCCCAAAAAAGAAAAAAAACTGGCCTGGGCTTCAGCTATGACTCTGAAACCCCCAAAAGAGATCTCAGGTTTTGCAGGAACATGCATGCAAAGCTTGTTAAGTACTGGCTTTTTAAATTTTATTCTGGGTTTCATAGTGGTGATTTAATAATGTAATAAACAGTACTACAAATTCCAAGGGGGCCTGTCTTCGAAACCCTAGATGGTGGATGCTTAAACTCTAGGCTCGGCATTGACTTCCACTCATCTGTCACTATCAACTCTGATGGGTGCCATCTGCTCTAGATTTCAGCCCCTCTACTTTGGCGGTGACAGGAGAGCTGAGCAGGGCTGGGTGACGGTGACTCGTAGGGCCCCGGAGACTGCTAGACCCAGCCGCAACTCCCCTTGCCCTTGAGTCTGGCAGAGGCCTGCTCCTCTGCCTGCTACTGCCACAGGCAGGGATGGACTGTTGCACCCCCTCCTGCGCATCACTGCACCACCACGAGGGGCGGCATTGACCCAGTGGAGGTTGGTCTGCCCCTCTTTCTCCCCGCCCTTGGACCTGCCTGCAGTCTGCTCCCCTGTCTGCAGTACTTGACAGCTGCTGTGGGTGGGGATGGACTATTGCTCCACCACCCATGTGTTGCTGTGGCACCGTGGGGAGCGGTGATGACTGAGCAGAGTCTGGCTTAACTCTACTGCCTCCCTTGCCCTTGGAACTGCCTACGGCCTGCTCCCCTGCCTGTCCTGTTGGATTGTTGCTGTGGGCGGGGATGGACTGTCACTCCCCCACATGGGCATAGCTGAAACAACCCAGAAGCAGCATTGACTGGCCCTGCGCCTTTAGAGGATGTGGCGCAGTGGAGCTCGTGCCACCTTTACGACTTGCGCCGGGGCCTAGACTGCTGCAGTCTTACCTCTAAGCCTGCTTACAGCCCAGGACCCCACCGGCTCTCTCCGGAGTTGTGCCTTTGCCTTGGAAAGGACGCATCACTGCTCTTCTGCGTGTCTCACTGCTGCGGTACTACTCTGACTCTATTCTGCTATCACTCCTCCACAGACCATCTATTAGGTGACCCGGGGACCCGTGGCGGCTGGTGACATTTGAAAGTGGTGAGGCGTAAAAGTTTGATATGACCTTTATGTAGTGAGCGACGCAGGCAAGCTTAATGGACAATAGTGGGCTCCAGCCTGGACCTCCTCCAGAGAAAAATATTTAAAAAAATATCTGCACATCTTCACCCACCTCTCTTTACTTTTCAGCACCCTCTTTTCACTCTTTCCTGAATGTACTTCCTTGCATCCCTCTCACCTCATCACTTCCAAACATACACTGCACTCACTCACATTTAAGCAATGTATTTACTTTTGCTGATGCCCTGTAAATATTTTGCCATCTGTGCACCCCTTCACACACATTTTCACCATATTTTAATTACAACTGTAATACATGGCCATTGTTCTGTGTGCCCAGCAGAGATGCCAACACACTGACCGGCACTTTGCTTTGGCTTCAGAGTCAGAGCTCTCAATTAAAGCCCCTCATAAACACCTGCACAGCTCAAAGTATGCACGGAAAAAAATACAGAAAGAAACACAACATGATTAAATAGCTAACTCTTGAGAAAGGCAAGATTAAATAAAACTTGAAATAAGAGAGGAACTAGATCGCTGATATGCATTTCCTTAATGTTTTTAACACTTATTGTTCGTAAATCAGTCCATGTTTTTTGGCATTAATATTGTTAAGGGCATGAAGATAGGGCCAGTTTTAATGTCATACAACAGATAACTGTCTACTTTAAGCACATTTCTCTCGCTTTGCTCTTGACTCGTATACTTGGATCAACTTTACGTGGAAAAAAGAACCCTGGCCTGCTTGTCTTATGGATCTATTTCACGGGGGAATAAATGCAGCAGCTCCACTTCTAATGGGGCCAGCAGCCAGGGCCTGGGGTGTCACAGTGGGGAAGGTTAGGGTGGCGAGGGGTCTCTGAACAATATACATAACAGAAGATTAGCATTCTAACACTTACCATTACCGAGGGGTTGGGGACCAAAACACACATGCTTGCATCCACTCCTAAGTGTGACGAATGGGAAAGGGTGGGATCTATGCTCCGAGGCAGAGACCATGATGCTGAAAGGGTCACTGGCCTATAGTGAATACTGCCATAGACTACAATAGCAATGATTCATTATGAAGGGCTATAGAACAGTAAGCCCTGCGTCGCATGTCACTGGAAGAGCGTTGATTTACTGCCTGGCTTCTGTCTCCTACTTCAGAGCGATGCGGGGCAGGCAGCCTGGGACAGACAGCCCAGACTTAAATACATCGATTTCTTTAGAGAAATGATCGTATACCTAAATAAATCGATCTATTTTATATTTGTACAGGTAGGTGAAGAAAATAATTTCAGGCGGGCGCAGCCCTCATGGAGAATCTGCCCCTGCAGGGGACTGCCTTGTGATGTCTGTTTATGGGACGGTTTTGAGCTGGGCAACTTGAACTGTCATTGCCCCTGCTGAGGAGTGGGATGCTTGGGCTCAACCTTGTGAGCTGATCTCCACTACAAGTGATAGCGCATTGCTGTTAGACTCTACTGTCGGTGAGGCCAGACCACAATACTCCAGGGTACCATACCTTTCCACTGGCTTCCTGGTTGGGGGTGCCCGATGTCGGTGGGCTGCCTCTACCAGCACCTCCTCAGCAGGCCCCTTTGAGAGAGGTGAGCTGCACATACCGGAGCTGGAGAGAGGCCTCTTCACCGCCACACCTTCAGAAATTTATTTTGCTGCTGAGGACCTCTCCCATGACATCTGACTAGCTAGTGTCCCTCCCGGACCTTAGTGGAGGATTCGCCCTATAGGATCGAACCTAGACATCAGATTACCTATCTGCACTTCTGATGGTGAGGCGGTCTTTCATGCAGTGCGGCCCACCCACATCTCACTTGCTGCTATGTTGAGTGGTCACAGATGACTGATGACCTCTGCAGGTGGACCCCTACTCCACATTGTTTGCCATCAAGGGTGTGGGCCCTGAGCCTGTGATAACAAGATGTAGTACACTTCTTGTGCAACTGGGCAGCTTGTGCGAGACTACCACCTACTTGCAAGCAGGGCCCCTCTCAACACTCCATTTTCTGTCTACTGCCACAGTGGATAAGCTCTTATCTGCCACAGCTGTACAAAAGCATGGGGCGTTGGGCAAGTCCATGGTGACAAAACTCACCTAGGCAGGCACCTTGGAGAAACTGGATTCTATCCTCGCCACCATCGAACACACAAGGACATCTCTGGAGCAGAAAACTGATTGCATCACATTGGACATTGGACTGTTGCACGATGAAAATAGGCAGCTCTTGGACCGTGTCACACATGCAGAAAAACAACTTGCAGGTCTGCTGCTGGAATCCAGAGAGACTAGCCAACTAACCGCTGGCCTCCGTAGCTGAGTCAATTTTCTTCAGGAGTGTGTGGAAGATGCGGAGGGGCACTACCGTAGGAACAATATCAATTTAGTCGGGCTGGTAGAGGAGGTGGAGGGCCCCAATGCAGTTTCCTTTCAGGAAACCTGGATTAAAAGCTTCATTCCAATGGACGCACTCTCTACTTTTTATTCCATAGAAAGTGCGCATCGAATCCCTGCGCATAGACCAGCTCCAGGATCGGCACCTGGGCCACTAACTGCCTGAATTCTTCATTACAGAGATAGGGTTATGTTACTGAAGGAAGCCCACAAGCAATCACCATAATGCTTATTTTTTTGTTTTCCGAAGTTTTATATAGCGCAAACTTGACCCACAGGTATCAGGTACGAGAGCGCTTTACATGAGCACCATTTTCGTTACAGACAGACACATTCATTTTTGTTAAGCTCCCGGAGATTGAGTGATTTGCCCCGAATGACAGGATGTTGAGCGTCATTGCCAAGACTCGAAACCGATTCCCCAGACTTGAGGGCGACGCTCTAGCCGTTAGGCTACAACCTCGCCATGCCTTATCCATGTGATGCTCTTACCCAACTACACCATGGCTGTCCAACGCCAACAACATCTTACGCTACTCTCTTTTGTTTCCTGCTCGGCTCTGAATGAACCATGGCAACAACTCACATTTTTTTGACAACCCCACAACAGCCTGGAACTGATTGGATCAAATTTCATGATTCTACTTTGGGCGGCCCCGCTGGCATCCGCTCCCCAGCCCTGATGACATTGATGGCAGGACTGCTTGTGAGGCGCTTCAGGAGGTGTCCCACGGGCAGCCTGTCCATCTCACAAAAAAGGAGGATAGGCAGCAAGGGCCTGAGGCCATGTCCTCCCTCTGCAGCCCAAGTTAATCACCTGTCCTCATACTGTACGACTCCACCTGTGATACTTATTTTTCCATATCATGCACTCCGGTGCTGGGATCGCCGATCTTGCACCACAAACTCTTGATTATTTGATTTGATTTTGCTGGGGCAATGGTGACGAATTCTACTAGGAAAATGCTGTCCTGCTCACCCCCCACTTACAACTTAGAGCCTGATTTAGACCTCTCGGGACGGGTTACTCTGTCAAAATGGTGACGGATAGCCCATCCGCGGAAATATAAATCCCATTATATCCTATGGGATTTTCATTTCAGGAGACGAGATATCCGCCTCTGTTGTGATGGAATAACCCATCTGCCAAGATCTTAATCGGGCCCTTAATCTCTACAACACGGCGGGGACGGAAGGCTACTCACCTCCCATTGTCACTCCGGGAGACCACGCTCATCTCCATCCCCAAACCTGGCAAAGACCCATCTGATATTTCTTCATACAGCCCTTTAACAATGCTTAACACTGATTATAAAATTCACACCAAAATATTGTCAGAGCATCTTCTTCCCAGCTTCCCAGCCTCAAGCATGCCGACCTGAACGGACTTGTGCCTGTCAGGGAGACATCCATAATCACCTTTACAGAGTCCTTGAGGCCAGCCCTGATGCTTGGCCCCATACAGCCTGCCCTGTATTGGATCTGGAAAAGGCCTGCAATTCCATTAATTGAAGATATTTGTTTCATTTGCTCAAACGCTATGGGCATACAACCAAACATTGCGAGTGATTCGGCTCCTTCATGATGCACCCCACATGCATGTCCGGACAGGAAGACTGATATTAGCCACACTCACTCTCTGCCAGGGTGTCCTATATCCCCAACTCCTATTCACCATTACAGTCGAGCCTGTGGCTATCAGACTTTGCAGACGGGGAGCGGCGTGGGACATTCCGCTTGGTGGTCACATCCATACCGTCTCTACATGCGAATTAAATTCTTCTCTACATCTGGGACGTGTGAGCCGATTTATTGACCATCGCAACTACTCTCACCAAGTTTGTCCAGGTCTTGTCCAGGTCTTCGGTGAACTGGCAGAAGCCCTGCTTCATCCCCCTGGCACCCACTATGAACTATTCTAGAATTTACATGAGGGGGTATTTATTTTTACTGATATTTAAGTTGCGGAATGCTAGGTTTGTAGGGGTATGGGGTGTGAAGTCAACTAAATAATAATTAACAAATTATTAAATATTATTTTCAAGCTCATCATTTAATTGAATTAAAAATATTTATACCATGGAAATCTTGTTTATTTTAATTATATTTTAGTTGTGGACTGCTAGGTTTGTAGGTGTGTAGGGTGGGAAGTTAATTGAGTAATAATTAGTTAACAGTTAATTATTAATTGCTAATGAATTATTTAATTGATTTTAAATATGTAAATTATGCAAGCTTACTCTTTAAGTTATATTTTAGGCATGATCTACTCGGTTTGTAGGGAAATCGGGTGGGAAGTTATTTATTAAATAATTGAATACAAATTATTTATTAATTGATCATTATTTCATTGAATAGTAATCATGTATTGGGTAACTGTTTTTTGTTTTATTATTACGTATTTATAATTTTTTATGTTGATAATTTTTACATTAGGTGTTTGATATTTTGTCTACATTCATGGTTTTACTTATATATGTAATGTGTTTGAAGTAAAGCACCTCTGCCAAATGTTTACAGCATAGCCATTTCTTAAGCATTATTGGTTGATGGCTTCCTCACACCTCCCTAGCCATTAACTGATCTAATCACTCTCTATATGCGGGAGATTTGCGCCCAGGGCTTTTTCCCACGCCCTGCAAAATGGCGAGTCAAGTTGCACTTCCTAGATCTTGCCATACTCCTAGTGTGGCACACCATAGCACGCTGCTCGACCTTCGAGTCGATGGCATGGAAGCTCTGAACCCTGGCTTGGAACGATGCTGAGAGCACCATGCTTATCAGGGAGGAGGCCAGGGGACTTTGCCAATACCCCATCTGGATGGTGTGGGACACTCTCCTATTGTATTTCCGGGAGCAGGATACATCCTCACCAAACTTGTCTCAAACCTCACTCCTTCCCACTTTGACAATGCAATAAACATCCAGAACCCTTCCTGGTATGCCTTCTGAGGTCCTCAGCCCTGGACCATGAACAATCTCAGGCCCTCCCCTGCCTCACTCCCCACACTTGATGGTACAACCTATTAGACTGTGTGCGCCATTGAAGCACTCTCGCACGTCAAACAGGGAAACCCTCCCTCTCCCCCTTCCCTTTTCACCCTGATGTTGCCACCACACCTCACCAGCCTGCCTTTGCCTTGTTCATTTACCTCCTCTTCATGACTATGTTCTTAGTGGGTTGACCTGTTGAGGCCCAGCCTCCAACACTCCTCTACTTCCCTCTGATCTTCCAATGTTTTAGGATTGGCCTGTGACCCTATTTCGTCTACCACCTCTATTACCTTTCTGAAAGATATATGAATGTGTTTTACCTTTGTTACTGTTACTATTGCTTTATATAAAAGCACTAAAGATCATTCAAAAGAAAAATAAACAGGACTACAAATTGCAAAATGTAAAAAAATGGTGTCACAGACCCGGGAAACTTGAGAGTGCTATCACAGCCACATGCTCCCTCTGGGACTTTAAATAAAATAATAAGCACTGCACCTTGACACTACTGCTCTGGACTATGACATTGAGGCCACCAATAGAGTTCTGAAGACTCCCCCCATGTACATGTATGAGTAGATCATCCAGTGCAGGAGGTTTTCTTTGCAATCTGGAATTTGCAAGCCTGATTTAAAATGTAATAAATAGGTCTACAAAGTTCAAAATGCAAAGAAAAATGAATCTGGACTGGAGGAGCATTCACACCTACACCTGGACCTGGAAAAGGTGAAAGCACTGCAGGAGCCTGCCATTCTGATACCTTCAATAAATAAACTAGACTTGAACCACATACCACTCCACAGTTGGTTGGCTGAACTCTCTGGGGCTTTAAGTAAAGAATTGAGTCCTGCACCCTATTTCCCTCACCTGGGCCATTAATTGTGGACCCCAAGGAGTCAGGGCAATGGGCGGCTGTACATAAGCCCTAGCGGCAGGATGATGGGTACTTCTCTCACTGCCCCACTCCTTTTCCCTGTTCTTCTAAATAAACGCAGCCTGGAAACACGACAAAGAGTGTCGCACTTCCAGGCTCTATTTACTTATGCGCACCGCCCCTTCCCCTGACCTTATGTTGTAAAATTACACTGAGAATGGCGCCGCCTGTAGATCGAGCCATGTCCTCCCAGTGGGGCACACCCCACACTCTGAAGACCTCTACTCTATGTCATCACTCTCAGCCTTGGGCTTTTAACCTCAAAGTAATTGCTACAAAGTTTCTTTTTCCAATTAGTCATATGGCAGCAAACCAGGACTGCAGCACATGAAAGGCCAGGACTGGAAACAGTATCCATTATGGTATGAAGTGAGATAACCAACCCAGTGCATAGCAGGAACGAGGGAGAAACCAGCACTAATTGCGCTCTTTAGTCATTTCCTTCCCAGCATGATGCTGATTGTGACATAACAGTCTTAAGCAACAGACATCCTGTGACTGCAAGCATGCACAACGTTTCTTACTTTACACTGTGTTGCTCTAGGCCACACCTCTGCAAATATTAGATTAAACAACTAAGAGCCAACATTTTGGACCTTCTAAGTGGTAGAATTAAAAATAGTATTTGGAGAAATGTGTTTTCCCATTAATTTGCATTGGCGTTAAGTAAGTTTTATGTAGGGAAAGGCTAAAACGGCATCGCTTTTTGTTGAAAATATCCAGGCTGAACATATGTGCATGCTCAATGAGGCTACTCAGTCTTTAGCAGTAGCATATATGACTAATGCCCCCTCAGATATAAGCTTAAAAGTATGTCCTTAGTGTGTTGCTCATGCTTTAACAGAAGAGGCACTGTTTCACTTGACTGTATCCATTTGGGGCCACCTGACCCAAATCCTAGCAGGCCACTTGTTTGAGAAAGCCTGTTTCCAAATAGTAGCCTGAAAATCGCTCATCGTAGGCTGGGAGTACTGCATGCAAGAAGTAACGAACATGTTATCCAGGATGGATAAAACATTTAGGGCCAGATGTACCAAGATTAGGCATACCGATTTCCTAATTGTGGTGATCTCTGAATCGCAATTATGAAATCGGTTTTGCTAATGTATGAAATTAAGTATGATTCCTAGTTGGTCACAAATTGACCTACTTCATGAATTGTAATGAAGCAGTTTGCAATTTGATACCTATTAGGAATCACAGCCATCACAGGGATGGTCTCCTGCTGAGGTCAGCAGACCATCATGTCTGTGATTGTTATTTTAACATAGCAATTTTTTTTCTTTTTTTTAATGCAGCCCATTTTCCTTAAAGGAAAATAGAATGTCTGTAAAAAAACATAATAAACTTTGAGATTTTTTTTTTTTAAAGGTAGGCAGTGGTCCGTGGGACCACTATCTGCTCTTGAAAGACATTTGTTCAACATTCAGGACCCCTGCCCATTTGTGAATGGGTTACCACCACTTTTGAAATTGTTATTAAAGTAGTACTGTTTTGCGACCTTGATTCAGTTACAAAACAGCAATACATACGATACTGATTAGCTATTTTGAAGAGATACCCATAACATGCCCCTTCCAAATACCGAGGTGCAAATGCAAATTGTGATTCAGTAACAAGTTATCAAATCACATTTTGTACATTAGAAAAAGCATTTTCCGGGCACAAATGGACCGCTTCTATGGAAAAAAGCTCTGCACATCTGGCCTTTAGAGTGTTACTCTGAAAAGTTAGATATTTTATTATTTACAGGAGGTACGATCTGTAGAAGTCAAGAAAGCCACACGTAGGTCTTGATTCACAAACTTCATTCTGTAGTCTTATGGTAGTACTAAATACTTACTAAAGTTGCGGCTCACAATTCTCGCTGGTGGGTCGGTGGGGAGGGTTGTGCTGGGTTACCGCGAATGAGGAGGTGGAGGGTGAAATAAAACTTACCTGACTGATCCCGCGCCGGCTCTGCTCCTGGGCCGGGTTCGCGTTTTCCTGCTCCTGAACAGGAACAGGCATGCTCCCTCCCCTCCTGTAAGCCAATCACAACACTGCAATGGCAGCGTTGTATTTGGTGCGGAGCCCTGGACAGCGCCCAGCCGGGCACCTGTAGGGAGTCCATTTTCTCTATGTAGGCTGCATACAGCCTACATACAGAAAATGTAGAGTGCGCATGACTGCTTTGGTCGGACCCAGGGCCAACCAAAGTAGTCAGGGGACTCAGAGTGGTGCAAGCCACTGCTGCCCGACCCGCCCACCCCCAACTAGGCATATCCTCCCAGCCCGACCCCAACCAGGCATACCCCTGCCTTCTGCTTTCTTGCAGCGCGAGAAGCAGAAAATAAAATGGTATTTAAAATACCATTTTATTTTCTTCTTCTCACACTGCGAGAAAGCAGTGAGGGTGGTGCTCCTCCGCCCTAATGGAGGAGCCGCCCTTACTTACTATATAATGCAACTCACAAGCCTAAAGGTGGAAATATCCGCCTCTACCTCTCCAATCTTATCTAAGGGAAGATTCTCACACATGTCATTTTTTTACTTAGCAGTAAATGTGGGAGGGGGGGGCTGGAGGAATCGCTGCAAAATGGGGAATGCCTACTCTGAAGAGGAGGTTTAGGGAGTGACAGACGACTACCCACAAAAGAGTACATCTGTTGCTATTCACAAACTGCACTTATAATGTTATTACAGCCAAAAAGGACCCCAAACAGTAGTAAATGTGCTCAAGCTCAGACCTGAAGTAAGTCTTGCACCATACATGGCCAACCAGTAATATTGCAATACCCTCCAATAAAAAAGAATGGAGGCAGTGAATTAAAATAGAACATCAAAGGAAATAATGTTAAAATAAATATTTCTTTTCACCTTTTAAAAATGTCTGGGTGAAGTGCAAGACTGTCTGAAAGATAAAATAACCCTAACCTCTCATTAGTAATGTGGGCAGGGATCGAATTAAGAAGATTCAATAATCGTCTGGTAAATTGATTTTCAGTTGTTTAAAGCGTTCAAAGGTTTTTTATCTTTCTTTACCACTGCCTTATTTCTAGCCCAGAGAGAAGAAGCCAGCGTTCTAATTCTAGGGGTAATCTTAAGGGCATTCCATAGGTCACAATTGGTCCTAGACCACACTCTATCAAACCATCAAAAGGCCGGAGAAGCAGTATTCAAACTCTTAAAGGTCAATAACTCATTTAGTTTGTTAGCGTTTGAGGTAAAAGCACTAAGGATATCCTGGACCCCATTATCTGATGTTAAACTAGCTATGAACTCTGATAAGTCAGAGGCAAAAAGAGTGGTCTGAAAGGTGTCTGATAATGCCAAAGACCTTTAATACACTGTACTCTATCAGTGGTAAATAAGCTACCCCGCTAGGGCTGGGGAGAGGGACTTCTCTTTGAAAACCAGCCTAAAGTGAGCCAGATGGGATTATGTTATTTCGATTAGTATAGTGCACTAATCACACATGATGGTATTTCAGGTGCTTGAGCATATGTGTGGTCCCAATAGAGTTATTTTAAAAGCCGAGCCTTCAGCCTCTTGCGGAACTCAAGAAGCGAGGAAGAGGCTCTGATGTGTTATGGGAGGTCGTTCCATGTTTTGGGTGAAATGTATGAGAACAAGCGATCACCTATTCTGTTTTTGTGAATGCAGGGATGTATGCAAGTGAGTGTGAGGCTGAGCATAGGTGCCTGCCAGGCTGGTGAGAGTGTATGCGGCTGTTCCGGTATGCTGGTCCAGTGTTATGCGAAGCTTTGTCTGTGTGCGTGAGGAGTTTGAATCGGCTGTGTTTGTGAATGGGGAGCCAGTGGAGTTCTCTGAGGTAGGTTGAATGTGGGTGCTGTGTGAGAGGTTGAGAATGAGTCATCCATTGATGTTCTGGATGGTCTGAAGTCTGTGTAGGAGCTGCTTGAAGATTCAGGTGTAGAGCGTTGCTGTAGTAGAGTCTGCTTGTGAGGAGTGCTTGTGTAACAGTTTATCTGGTGTGGGGTGGCAACCATTTAAAGAACTTTAGTAGCATACAAAGGATGCGGAAGTAGGTAGCGCTTTCTGTGTTGACTTGTGCTGTCATGTCTTGCTTGTCTTCCAGGATTTCACCAGATTTCGGCTACCAGGTGGGTCCCATGATGGAGGTCTTGTTTCCGAAGACCGGTACTTCCATTTTGTCAGGGTTGCCTTCAAGCAGTTGATTCTTATTCACTCTGCCACCATGGTCATGCAATTGGTGAAGTTGGTTCTGCTGGTGGTTGTCAGGGAGAGGATGAGCTAGGTACCATTGATATAGGGGATGATGGAGATGCCTTGTCATCGGATGATGTTGGTGAGCAGTGTCATGTAGATATTGAACAGGGTCGAGCTGAGAGATGACCCTGGGTAACCCCGCAGATCAAGTTCCTGGTCTCCGATGTGAGGAGTGGCAGTCTGGCTCTTTAGGTTCTTCCTGTGAGTAATGAGAAGATCCAGTTGAGTGTATGTCCTTGGATTCTGATCTTGTGGAGTCTTCTGATGAGTGTGATGTGTGAGACTGTGTTGAATGCCACAGAGAGGTCAAGAAGGATGAGGGATGCTGTGTCTCCTCAGTCCAAATGGTCCGGATGTCGTCGCTGGCTGTGATGAGTGCTATTTTGGTGCTCTGTTCTTTTCTGAATCCTGATTGAGTGTTGTCCAGTAGGTTGTGTAGTTTGAGGTGGCTTTTGAGTTACTTGTTGAGGGCCTTCTCTATCACTTTGGCTGGGTAGGGGAACAGGGAGATCAGACAGAAGTTGCTCAGTTGGCTCAGGTCAGCTGACAGGTTCTTGTGGAGGGGGTTGATCACTGCATGCTTCCAGTCTTCAGGGAATGTGGCGAATGTGATGGAGGTGTTAATGATGTGGGTGAAGGTGGTGCTGATTGGTGAACTCCAAGGTAGTAGATGAGGTGGGAGCATCAATCTATTGGGACCTCTGAGTTAATGGTCTCCATGATTATTACTGTGTCTTCTTTGGTGAGAATTTTCCATTTGGACAGCTGGCCATTTTAGTTGATCATGGCCAGTATGAGGATGAGATCACTAGGGTCTGATTCATGTGTGAAGTTGCTGTAGATGTTTGCAATTTTGCTGTGGAAGAAGTTTGATAGGTCAAGGCAGAGTCCTTGGGAGGGTGTGATACTGCCGATGGAGGTAGAGGGTATGGTAAATTCCTTGATGATTGAGAAGATCCCCTTTGATGCATTCAACTAGCATTCTTTTCTTGGTGTCTCTCTGTTGATGGTGGTAGTGTCTGAGTGCAGTCTTGAAGGTGGTTCTATCAGTGGTTTAGTGGCTGGCTTTCCATTTTCTTTCTATCTGTTTGCAGTGCCGTTTGTAATCTCACAGGTGCTCTGTGTACCAACTTGCCTGCTTGTTGGTTATTCTTTGCTTGTTGCATTTTATGGGTGCGAGCAGCAAAGTGGGGCTGTGTTTGATGCTGTTGCTAGTAGTGAAGAAGGGGTCCAGTGTATGTCATGCGATGTGTGTTTGTTCTGTCACGAGTTGAGCTAGTCCAATGTTGTTCAGGCTTTCGAGGAGTGGTGTGGAGCATGGGTCTGTCTTCAAGTTGGAAATTGAGGTCGCTGAGGAGTATGAAGGCTATGGAGTTGATAGTGAGAGGAGCAATGAAATCAGTGATGAGACTGATGAAACTGGTGAAGGTAGCTTGTGGCCCGGGTGCTTGATAGACGAGGCTTCCATTTAGGGTGAAATTTGCAGCTTGAACTGCTGGTGTTCCATAAATGGGGTGACACTCCCTGAGGACATTGAACATTTGATGGAGTCTTTGTAGATGACTACGAGTCTTCCTCCTGGCTTCTGAGGGTGGTTCTATCTTGCTACCTTGTGGCCTGCTGGGACTGCCGCAGTGATGTCGGGAGCCGATGTGGAGTTGAGCCAGGTTTCCATGAAAAAGAGAAGGTCCAGTGCATTGCCCCTCAGCAGGTCTCAGATTTCAGTCAACTGTTTGTAGAGAGATAGTGTGTTGAGTAGCATGCATGTGAGCGAGTGATGGGGTGTGGGTATGCCGTAGCATGTGGTGATAATGGAGTTGCTGGTACTTGGCTGGGATTTGTGGTTAGTTTGCTGCAGGAGAACCGGCTGTGGGTGCAGGTGTAGGCTCCTCCCATGGTGTGTGGCACGGCGTAACAGCAACAGAGGAGAGGCGTCCTGGGTTGAGCGGTCGAAGGAGCACTGCAGGGTATCACTGGTGGCGATTGGTCCTGGGTTTGTGGCATTGAGCATGGTCCAGGCTCGTACAGACACAGACAGGCTTGCCTTTGGCGTGCCCACAGCATCCCAGTGGCGCGACGGGCAGTGGCCACCATTAAGTAGGTCCAGGGAGGGAGGAGGAGTGCGGGGTCAGGTCTGCAGAGATGAGGGAATGAGACGCAGCAGGAAGAGCAGGTAAGGAGCGGAGGGAGGTGAGATGTAGGAAAAGGCGGGGCAGGGGCTGCGAGGAGTGCAACGGAGGGTAAGAAAGCCTAAAACGGGGTGACAATGGCACGGAAATGAGTGAGAAGAGCAGAAAGGCACTAAGGGGTGAGAAACAAAACAAGCACAGAAAATAGTTGAGACTCAAAAAGGCACAGAAGGGTAAAAGAGCATGGCAGAAGCTAAGGAGCAGGTGAGAGAGAGTGGGAAGAGAAAGGAGAGAGTAGAAGGAGAAAGACGGGAGTCTCGAGGCAAGTAACCTGGAACCGAAAGAGCCTTGACTGGACCCCCAACCAGTCACAGGTAAGTGGGGGCTGGGCATAGGGACCGGCTCAATGGGGTCACACAGTGGCTGCCATTAAGTAGTTCCGGGGAGAGGGAAAGAGCGCGGGGAGTGGTGGGCGGGGCTGCAAAGATAAGGGAAGGAGACTTGGCAGGAATAGCAGGTAATGAGCAGGGGAGGCAGGAAGTGGCAAAAGGCATGAGGGGAGGCCTGAAATGGGGTGAAAAAGCACCAAAATGAGTGAGAAGGCCAGACAAGTAGTAAGGGGTGAAAGAATTTAGCTGAATAGCAAATTAATCCATCTTGTGCCCTTCACCACCACTACATAAATGAGAATTAAAATATCCTGCCAATACATAGAATATGGAGGAAGGGTTATCATCTCTGTAACTAGCCATGAGCCCCCAAAAAATGTTAGCTGTTCTATGTTACCAGGTGGGATGCTAGCATTATAAACATTAATTATCAGGAAACGCGGGGGGCGTGGCCTGCTAAGCTGCAAAATGGCCGCCATCTGAGCGACCTCCTCAGGCCGGAAAAATATCCTCTCCAAATCCTGCACTTTCGGACCGGATGAGCCCGCCCGGACCCACTGCGGAGCTAGCGCGTGCTACGCTGCATCGGCTGGTGAAATTTGGTGGATGTGGATCATCGGGGTACGGCGATACAGACCGCCGGGGCCTTGGCGGCGTGTTGACCGGACGCCGCTCCGATCCGAGTGCGGCGCCGTGAAAATTGAGCCCGGGGCGCCAGCGCCGCCGGAGGCCCTGCTGCCGGCGAGACCATCCTTCACCCGCGACTCGATGTGGACCTGGCTGGGCAATCGTGTGGAGCCCGCGAGCTAATGCTGCGGTGACTGCCGCTGCCCCGCTGGTCTGCTGGGGTAGCTGACGGAGGCAATTGAAGAGCCGATCGAGGCCCCGGGGTGGCCGTGAAGTGAGGGCCGCACTTCCAGATCGCCTGGGGGTGCTCCTGATGCGGAGCGGCGATAGCGATGACACAGGCCTGGTGCGGCTATATTCATATGTGATGCTGCTCCGGTAGCGCTGCTAAAACTGCGAAAGGGCATTTAGATACCACCATTCACTTGGACGCAGCGGAGGAATCCAATGTGTGCACCCTATCCGGCGGGAAAAAGGAGGTGAACTGCCGGACTGTGCTGCAGTACCTGATGGGCAGTCGCATGGAGGCTGGTGAGGAGCGCGAACCTGTCGGTTGTTGAGGAAGTGCTGGGATGTGGTGCTGTGCTGCCGGTCCCCCCGTGTGTGGCGTGTGCACCTGTAGCGCTGGCATGGGTGGACTGTGAACCGTTTATCCGCACGACTTCTGGCGCCATGTCGCTGGAGGCACCGTCATTGGGCAGGAGAGGAATCACACCTGGCCTTTCAATATAGTGGTTGTGACCCGGATATACTCCCCTAACTACTGTCTGCTGCACTGCTGAGGAATTTGCACCAGATTGCTCGTGGTGTGCAAGCCGACAGGGTAGATTTGAGGCCTGGCCTGCCTAGGGTGCGGTGGCTGTTGTG
Source organism: Triturus cristatus (assembly GCF_964204655.1). Lineage (NCBI taxonomy): Eukaryota > Metazoa > Chordata > Amphibia > Caudata > Salamandridae > Triturus > Triturus cristatus. The sequence continues at coordinate 851,105,227 of NC_140581.1, forward strand.
CGCCTGTGGTTGAGGGGAGCCTGCTGGCCCAATCCTGCTGTGCAGCTGGGAGAATGTCCTACCTATTCTCCGCACCTGATCCACCCGACGGACCATTGTGGCTGTTTGGCAGAGTGAAGGAGGGTGAGCTCTTTGAGAGAGGACGACTGTCCTCTATCTTGTGGCTCGGAGAGGTGACCTGAAGCTGCCGAGATGGGGAAACACGACGCAAAGCAGCCGAAGCTCACCTTCGATCATAAACGAGCAACGAGGCATGCGGAGAGCAGGCGTGAACATGTCGCGGAAGATCAAGGGAAGGACTTGAGGACCCTCATGCTAGAGATGAGGTCTAGTCTCCGCAACATTGACACTAAACTGGACACCCTCACATCGCAGCTTTATTCGGTTAAGTCGCAAGTTGCCACGCATGAGTCGCGTCTGGACTCGCTGGACAATCGCACCACGGCCTTCCACGAGTTTCAGGTTGAAACTAAGGAGCAACTCCTACATATGGATAAACTGCTGGGAGTCATTAGAGCGAAGAATGATGACTTGGAAGCCAGATCGCGACGCAACAACCTCCGAGTTACAGGGATTCCGGAGACAACTGCTATATCCAAAATGGAGACCTACATTGCGGACTTACTTCATGAACTATTCGACCCGCACCTCTCTGCTGTCTTTGTGGTGGAAAGGGCGCATAGATCATTGGGCCAGAAACCGCCGGTTGGGGCTCCTCCGCGGCCTATCATTGCAAGGCTTCTAAACTACCAAGATAGAGACGTTATCCTCAGGCTCGCTAGAGAGAAGGGCAAGGTCACGCATCAGGGAAACACCATTTCTTTCTTCCCGGACTTTACTCCAGCTGTACAGGCGGCGAGGAGGGAGTTCCTACCAGCCAAGAGACTTCTCCTTCAAGCGCAAGTCCCCTATTCATTGCTGTACTCGGCGAAACTCAAGGTGGCATTTGAGGGCACCACACATTTCTTCACGGATGCCAAGTCGGCGATGAAATTTGCTAAGCACGTGTGTGGAAGGAGGCCCAAAAGGCCAACTGAGGGTGCGGAGGCAGCAGACGGAAATTTGAGTGACAATGACTAACAAGGGTATCGTATTACTGTACATTGCCTCAGTGGCCCTGCCACTTGGGAAACTTGTGCCTTACTGTTGCAAATGATTGCTCCTTCTTTAATAAGTTCTAGCCACGCTGATGTGTACCTATCTTTGTTAATGTGGTCTTGGGCGGGCCATGCTGTCCGCAGATCTTTTGGCCACCCTGTTCTATACGGGGTAGACACTGGCACTGCCACGTCCCCATGGGAAGGTTCCCGGATTTGTTATATGCCTTTTGTTTTGGGATGGGTAATTCACAACCTGATTGGGGGTTGGAGTGGGTGGGGGAGGGAAGTTGGGGTTCCGTTTTGGTATTCATTGCCAGTAGTAATGCAATCTGCTCCGTGGTCGCTGTCATATTTAGGAAATGTGGTGGTTAATTGGCCTATCGCTCTGTTATAGACATGACACACAAATCCACTAATGTTTTACACTGCTTAACATGGAGGGCCCGATTCACAGAATTAACTTAAGACAAAATCTTAAACGTACTACTTTTGGTATTCACAGAATGTACTTACTACTTTTGGTATTCACAGAACGCACTTACTACTTTTGGTATTCACAGAATGGATTTACGACTACTAACTTTATGGCCCGTAGGCGGAGCTTCCGGCCTGGAGGTGGAGATTTTGGCCATGGCTAAATCTCCGCCACTGGCTGGAATCCCCACCTCCGGGCCGGAATTTCCGGCCCGAGTGCGGACGTAAAGTTAGTAGTCGTAAATCCATTCTGTGAATACCAGAAGTAGTAAGTGCATTCTGTGAATACCAAAAGTAGTAAGTGCATTCTGTGAATACCAAAAGTAGTAAGTTTAGGATTTTGTCTTAAGTTAATTCTGTGAATCGGGCCCGGAATGTTCGGGGTCTGAATGACTGCAGAAAGGCTAGATTAGTACACGCTTACTTAGCCCGCCACAATATAGATATATGTCTCCTTCAGGAAACGCATCTGGGTGCCTCCCCGTCTCCCCGACTTCGTCATGCCAGATGGGATCACATATACTCTGCCACGTATTCCACCTACGCTCGGGGAGTGGCTGTATTGATTAAGCGAGGGTTGGATTGGAAGGAAGAGCTGGCACAATGTGATCCAGAGGGAAGATATGTATTAGTTCGGGGGTTTTTATGTGGCATATCAGTGACTATCGTGGCTGTTTACGGCCCGCATGTGGACTCCCCTGAGTTCTTTCACGGGGTCTGGGCGATGGTAAGGGCAGCTGGGTGTAGTACCATTCTCTGGGGGGGTGACCTTAATGCCGTTCTGGATGATACCCTTGATAGACAGGGTGCTGCCCGTAGCCTGCACCCACTGGCTGGCGCTGCCCTGGGGGCGATTGTTGCAGAGGAGGGGTTGGTTGATGTGTGGAGGGACAGGCATGGTGGGCTGAGGGAGGGTACCTGTATCTCTGATCACCGCTGTGCATGGTCCCGCTTGGATTATTGGTTACTCTCTCGTGATGTGGCTCTGTGGGCGGCGGGAGTTGAGCATATGCCTCGCTCTCTGTCTGACCATGCGCCGTGTCTGCTGCGGTTGTCGTTGCCTGGTCTGCCCCCGCGTGGTTTCTCTTGGCACCTCCCACCGCATGCCTTGCTTGATGAGGTAATTAAAGAAGAGATTAGGGGGGACATTACTGAGTACTTTGCGCTGAACACAGGTTCGGTGGATACAGAATCCTCCCTTTGGGAAGCATTCAAAGTGGTTATTCGGGGCCAGTGCATCGCCCGCCAGGCCGGGGTGTTGAGAGCGATACGTGGCACGCTTGCATCCCTAGAAGCGAACATAAAAGATCTGGAAAAAAGCTTTTATGAAACAAGCACCCCTGACACCATGGGTCTACTAAAAGCTAAGCTATTAGACTATGCTGCAGAGGCACAACGCGAAGTTAAGTTTTTGGGCAAATATGCCGAGGCTAGGAGGTATGGGGAGGGGTATAGACCAGGTCGTACACTGGCAAATATGATAAGACCTTCCAGATCCGCGACATACATCCACGAACTACGCTTGAAATCGGGCATCACGATTAGGGGGCAAGATGGCATCCTGAATGCCTTCTCGAGCTTCTACTCTGGCCTGTATACTGCCACTCAGGAGGCGAGCTCGGAAGGGATGGAATCATTCTTGGAGTCCATAGCGCTGGTCTGGTTTAATAACCCCCATAGGGAATATATGGACCTCCCGATAACGGCGGAAGATGTGGCCCAAGTAATCAAGAGTTTGCCCCTGGACAAAGCTCCCGGCCTGGATGGCCTGACAACTGCCTTTTATAAGGCATACGCTGAGGAACTAGCTCCCCGTCTGTTTGCAGTTTATGAGGAGGCTTTGGAGGTGGGGATGCTTCCTGCAACAATGCGCGAAGCACTGATAACTACACTGCTAAAACCAGACAAACCGGTGGAGGAGATGGACTCATACAGGCCTCTCTCTTTAATAAATGTGGATGTGAAAATATTTGCCAAATTGCTTGCCAACAGAATACAACCAATGCTACCCCTGATAGCTCTCCCGGACCAGTCAGGGTTCATTCCGGGGCGTTCCACTTCCCACAATCTCCGTATGATTTTTTCTACCCTACACTATTTACATCCAGACGTGCATGCCGCGGTGGTATTTTTAGATGCTACTAAAGCCTTTGACACTCTTGAATGGCCATATTTATTTGCAATACTGAGTCGAATAGGTTTTAGCCCGCTATTAATTAGAAAGATCCGCCTGTTATATACTATGCCAAGCACCAGGGTCAGGGTGAATGGAATGGTTTCGGATCCATTCCCTATCTTGCGAGGTACGCGACAGGGATGCCCACTATCCCCGCTGCTGTTCGCTATAGCGATGGAACCCCTAGCGGCCCACATTAGACAGCACCACACGGCGAGGGGTACAGGGTTCAGCTCCAGAAGTTTGCTGATATCACTATATGCGGATGATAGGACACTTTATCTTATAAACCCGGAGGAAAACCTGGACATAGTCCTACGCGAATTCATCCGATTTGAAGGGTTAGCTGGGATCTCGGTGAACTGGTCCAAGTCGGTGGTCTTTCGTTGATGGAGAGTACCCCGAGGATAATTTCAGAATACCCCCTAAGGTGGGAAACGGAAGCTGTTAAATATCTAGGAATCTGGTTGAGTCGTGTCCCTCAGGAAATTTGGACTCTGAACTACGGAAGGGCTGTTGCGTGGCTGGAGGAGAAGGTGAAGTTATGGGTGAGGTTACCTATGTCCCTTACGGGCAGGATCGCGCTGGTTAAAATGGTTATATTGCCTAAATTTTTATATTTATTTGTGAATATCCCAGTCCCGTAGACATCGCAATTCTTTGCAACGCTACGTTCACATCTGCTCACGCTGGTATGGGCCGGCGGCCAGGCACGAGCATCCTGGGATATGCTGACCTTGCCTTTAAAACAGGGGGGATTGGGAGCTCCAGACATGCGCTTATACGCCCTTTGTGCACAAGCCCAATTTTTGCACTTCTGGGTGCATCCGATGCCCTTCCAACCTCATGTAGCTGTCAAGCAGGATATTGTGGCCCCAGTCCCGCTGAGAGTGGCCATTTGTCTGAAGGCGCGTCGCCCTCGGGGAGATGTAGACTCGGCTGAGATGCTGCGCTGGGTCTGGGAGGAACTGCGACGAAGGGCAGGCGTGCCGCTTTTGTATGCCCCGTCTTTATCCCTGACGAGTAACCCGCTGTTGCCCTGCATCGGGGATGGAATTAGTCCGCCCTTGATGCGGAGGATGCGCCTCCATACGTTCGCAGACCTATTTCCAGATAATAACTTTATGCAGCCACCGGTGGCGGAGGAGGGGCGGACGGTGCATTTCTCCAAATTATTTTTATATCACAGGCTGCGGGCGGCCTGCCGCGCTCTGAGTGAAAATTTTCCGGCAGCCCCCCCGGTCCTCCCAGCACTGGAGGGCCTGGTGAGTTCCCCGTCTCCCCGGAGATTGTTCACTAGACTGTACAAATCGATGCAAAACGCGGCGCCGGTGGTCCGACCGCAATCCCTTCAACACTGGAATGAGGAGCTCGGCCCTCCACTATCAGAAGAACAGTGGGCCTTTTGCTGTGGACAGCTAGCGGAGCTCTCTCCAACTTATAAACTGCGGCTAATACATTTTAAGAATTTACACAGATTGTATAGGACACCGATTACTCTACATAGGATGGGATTCAGGGAGGATGCCAGATGTTGGAGATGCGGTAGTGAGCCTGCCTCTTTCTTGCACATGCCGTGGTCCTGCCCCAACCTTGTGGATTTTTGGTCCCAGGTGTTTTCACTGGTTAATCAGATTGTAGGGCGAACTGATGCCCCATCCCCTGAATTGGGGATATTGGGCTACGTGACGAACACTCCACCTAAATCACGCAAACTACATGCTTTACTCCTTCTCTTTGCTAAAAGGCAGGTGGCACTATACTGGGGTAGAAACCAGGTGCCCTCGGTGAAGGGATGGTTGGCAGACGTGACTTATGGTCATGCGCAACTGAACACATTTTGGGAATTGATGCCACCGACCACCCATCCACGGGACATCTGGGAACCATTTGTGCAGTGGGCTCAAGAGCGAAGAGGTATGGATGGAGAGGGGAATGCATTGGACGAGTGAGACTGGGAAGGTAGAGCTTTGTGCCTTGTCGATATGTGGGAGGGAATGGTTGCTGTGTTTGATTAATGGCGGACTGGGGAGGTCGTGTGCGGGTACTTTTTGATATCATCATTCCTGTTGTACCTGAAAGACCCAGTCGTAACTACACATGTTAATAAGTAGGCATATCAGCCGATCTGGCCCGAGCATAACCAGGGAGGTATATTATGGGTGTGTCTATCACTGTGCCAGAAAGCCCCCACTGTTAAGGATGTATGTACACGGATGATATGTCAAGCACTACAATTGTAAATCGGCTGTAACATTAACTGGCTTGTTTTGTTGGTTATGTTATGTAATTTTGTGAGAATATCAATAAAAATTTCAACAACAAAAAAAATTAGCAGGACACGCTGATCTTTGGAGAAACAGAGTATGATTGCCTGTACTTTGGACGAGCTGGTTGCCAACTGACACAAAAAAGAAAGATATAATAAAATTAACAAACCACCCCTGGCTCTGCCAGAAGGAGAAGGAATGGCTCGAACATGAAAAGATGTAAAACCATCCAAAGAGTAAATATCAGCAGCAGCCCAGAATTCTTGAAGGCAAATGAGATTGAATTTAGTAATAATGTCATATTTCATCTGAAGCTGTAGTTGACAAGCTCAAAATGTTTCAGCCCAGGATATGTACATTGTTTAGATTTACTGCATGAGACTTCACAGGAGCACCACAGTCTTCAGAAATAGGGGCCTTTGAGACAGTATCATAAATGGGTTGTCAATCATTACTCCTCATCGAACACAAAACCTGATCTCTATTCCGGGATTCTATATTAAACCTTGGTTTGATTACATTCTTGGAAGGGCATATGGTCAGGGTCACAATTGGATTAGTGGGTTACACCAGGGCGCTTGCCTCCATTGCCACATTACAGGACGGGCGAAGGAATTTTACCAGGGGTCTGTGAAAGAAGCCTAAAGGTAACACTTGAGTATCATTGGTCAACAGAGCATTAGTTATTTGACTCAACAGTCTGCTACCCAAACCTATATGGTCAAAATTGATTACAATACATCCCTTATAAGACTCTTAGGATCCTTACCAATCCACTCAACCTGTCTGACCATGACAACATGTTGGGACAGTTGCCGCCCATTCCTCAGCCTGGTATCGAAAGAGTGCCTCACCTTGTTTTTGAGCTGGAGAACGTCCTCTATCAACCCTTCCCTTAATTGGGGAACATTTCCTAGAATCAAAACATAAGGTGTCACCTTTAGAGCGAGATGCAAAATGATGTCAGAACCGGGATTAGAAGACAATGGGTCAGGTGTATTAAATATATACAGAGAGTGCATAGAGCTCAAAGCTCTGTTTGAATAAACGACTTCACCTTCCCCATATGTTCTAATATGGCCAGGGGAAATTAGAGCCTCACCCAAAGAGCTGTCAAGCGTTGAAATGGGCTCAGCTACATTTTCTTGCTGTGGTGTGTCCACTGTGGACAACTGAATGGTTTGCACCAGTGACAGGTTTAGCCTCTATGCCTATCTGTCCGAGGCAGTTGGGCAGATAACTAACTCTGGGCTTGAGTCCAGTGGTCAACTTGGCTAAAGTACTTTCAATCCTAGACAGCCTGGTGGAATTTTCACCAAAATATTCTTTATTAAAGATTCTATTATAATTACAAGTTTGTCCAAAAACGGCTCTAGCACAGAAGAATCAGCAATCTTGGAATGTTCACGAGTGGATAGTGATTGCCAAGGGCATGGACTCGTGTCCCTGGCACATCTACCTTTCTTCTCTCTTCTATTACTCCCACCACGGCATGTCACAAGGGAGATTCCAAGTGAATTCTTTTGACCTCGTTCATCCCTTGCTCCTGTTTTCGTTCTAGAATTCACAGGTATCTTTACTTTTCTGCTGTGTGCTGCTTGAAGCATTTTCTACAGCGTCGGAGCGCGCTTCTTTCTCTCCACGTTCATGCACTCACCCTGGCTCAGGGATATGGAGAACAGAAACAAAGGCTGTGCGAGCAGTTGTCCTTGCTTTAGCTCTGTGAACATTCAGCAACAACTTAGTTATCTCGAACTGAAAAAGGATACATTGTTGGAAGAGATTTGTTTTTGTTTTATTTTTTCAGTACTAATGGCACAAGATGTGAACAAAACTATTATCTACCGTTGAAAAATGTGAACGTTTCCTGGCCTTTAGAAAATGTAAAGTACAGTAGGCTGGCTTCTTTTTTGATGAATATGTGTCATTGACCTTAGTACCCGGAAAGTAGATTAGCAAAAAGCATCAACAACAAAGGTTAAAGTCATTGCCAGTGTGTTTTTTCCTCAGATAGTCAGACCCCGTTCAGGGGGACAGGGCAGGCAGGGGCAACTAGGTCGCAAATGTGGTGTTTGGGGTCCTTTGCCTCTGGTGTTCCGGGGGGAGTTCTACTATGGATCTGAAAACTGGTCCAAATACATTCCATGCTTGACTCTCAGCACTGGCGAGAGCATACATGCTTCTCAAAGAAACTCTGCATATGTAAGCAATTACTAAATGAGGGTACCCATAAGGCAGTTCATATCTTGCAAACTTGCTTAAGTGTTCATACTGGTAAGCCTTGCTCAATTCAATGTGCAGCTCTTTCCATGTACTGCCTGACGCAGTCTCTCAACACTTCCTAATCTATACCTCTCTGTGAGAATGTGGCTGAGCACTGAGGTTGCTGCGGTGCACCCTTCGTGGTCACATGAGCAGCATCTCTGTCAGCGGGCACTAGGTCACAGCTGGAGCCCTACCTCTCAGATCTCATCACGGAAGCAGCAGCATGGCAGGCCTTGGCAGCTATCAGCCATTTTAAGCAGTTGTCAAGAAGCCAAAGGGATGCTACGGCGATCCCAATGTCTTTGTTCACAACAGTCTGGGCAGGAACAGAACAGGTCCCTGCAGGATGCCAAATGGTACATTACCACTCGGGGGCCATATAAACAATGCAGTCCGGCCAAGTGACCCCTTGACAGATCCGGTCAGCACCCATCACGCTCCTCTCAGATCTTATTGGTGCTACCCACACCAGGAGCACAATTGGGGTTCTCCTCCACAACAGTCTCTTCTTCTTTATGGACAGGCACTCTCCTTACCTTTCTGAGCAGGAAGGCACAATTCACTTGATATCAACTTATCTCTGGAAGAATGGCTATCAGACTGACATCGGCAGTGCATCACAGTAACTCTTTGAGTACTTTGTAGTGCACTCCTTTCCATGGTCAAAACACACTTTAAACGGTAACAAAGTGTGTGGTTTTGGTCCCACCTTTATGTTAAGGTTCCGCCAAACAGGAAATGTTGATCCACTGTCTAAAGACCAGAATTTGTTTTTTTTGGGGGGGGCGGTAATTTCATTTTCTGCAGTGCAAACACATCCTTTATGCAAGGTGATGGCTCTCATAACAGGTAGTAAAGATACTGGCTCCAAGCAGGAGTTGCCCAGAACATGAGTACCTGAAGTGTGAAGACTCTGCACCTACCTATCATCGTTCAGAAGTAGCACTCAGGGAAGCACAAAAGCAGACGCTGTCTAGAAACTTCATTAGCCTTAACAACAGAAACGGCTGACTCACCATCATTAACCTGCAATATAAATAATGGCAGTGCTCAGGAAGGATTCTGTTTAAAAAGCTTTAATGAACAATCAAATAAATAGGCATAAATATCAGCAAACAGAATCAAATGTTGAAGCAGAATTATAACAGAAGATTTGGCTAGTACAATAAGAAAAGAATACAAGCTATTGTTACGGTTTTATATGGAATGGGAAAGGGAAGAAGGGAAGGAAAGGAAGGGGGTGGAGGAGAAGGGAAAAATACTGAACATAGTAACATAGAAGAAGATTGCATATTACATTGCATAATACAACGGAATGTGAACGAACCATTGGTCAATTAATACCATATATCAAGTCAACTTGGATGATAAAGAAAGAGAACAGAGAGAAAGTATTCAAGGGGGTTTAACATTTTCAGAATTGAGGGAGGAATTACGTTTTAAAACAATCTGATCTAAATAAGTAGTAAGGGGTAACCAAAAAGATCTCTATTAAGGGGCCGATTCCAATCCTGGAAAAAGGCTGTACGAATCGTTGTACGGAGCGTTCTCCCCCTACGACTCGTACCCGGTAAACTTTCCGTACAACCTAGGAAGTACGATTCGTACAGAAAGCCTATTTCTGTACGTTTCGTACAAAAGCCCGTACGGGTAAAAAAAAACTATGATTCTGATCCGGAACAGATTGTACGCGACGTCCGGCCCAGCAAGTACGATTCGTCCCTACGTCACTCCGTACGGCTTTTTTTTTACAGGAGCCAAACACAGCCGGAAAAGCAGAGTCCTACGCGACCCGCAACGCAACGGACCCCGGTACGCGACGTACACGCCATGAACCCCGTCGTACGTGTCATCCCAGTCCTCTTGGCCTACGACCTGGTGCACCGCACCCGACGCACACGCCGCAGAAGGTGAGAACAACACCCAGGGTCCAGGGTGGGGGTGAGGGGCAGGAAACATACCCCATACTCAAAGCCAAACCTATAATATGTAGGCCATACATTACCACCATGGTCTGGTCACTTGGGGGGGCGTGTCCAGCAACCCCTGCGTACCGCAACAACGGAAGTGGACGTGTACGGTGCATTGCACACGTACCCCTACGGCACAGTAGAACAGTGATACGGACCGTACACACGCAATGAATGCGTGGGTACGGTGTGTGTCGCACGTACCCCTACGGCACATTAGAACAGTGATACGGACCGTACACACGCAATGAATGCGTGGGTACGGTGCGTACCACACGTACCCCTACGGCACAGTAGAACAGTGATACTGACTGTACACACGCAATGAATGCGTGGATACGGTGCATACCACACATACCCCTACGGCACAGTAGAACAGTGATACGGACCGTACACACGCAATGAACGCGTGGGGACGGTGCGTACCACACGTACCCCTACGGCACAGTAGAACAGTGATACGGACCGTACACACGCAATGAATGCCTGGGTATGGTGCGTACCACACGTACCCCGTTACGGCACCAGTACATTTTGGATACGAGGCGTACGCCAGGAATGTGGGCTTAGAGGACTTGCCCAGCATGTTACCTTCATATTGATGTGTGTGTAGGTCCTGGCCAGCAGTGTACTGCTCCAAGGGAGTGCGTGGGTGGGTGCATAGGACTCCCAGCAGTGGACAGAGATATGAGGGGTGGGTGCCTATGACTACCAGCAGTGTCCAGACATATGAGGGGTGGGTGCATAGGACTCCCAGCATTGGCCTGACATATGAGGGGTGGGTGCAGAGGACTACCAGCAGTGTCCAGACATATGAGGGGTCGGTGCAGAGGACTACCAGCAGTGTCCAGACATATGAGGGGTGGGTGCATAGGACTACCAGCAGTGGCCTGACATATGAGGGGTGGGTGCAGAGGACTCCCAGCAGTGGACAGAGATATGAGGGGTGGGTGCATATGACTACCAGCAGTGTCCAGACATATGAGGGGTGGGTGCATATGACTACCAGCAGTGTCCAGACATATGAGGGGTGGGTGCATATGACTACCAGCAGTGTCCAGACATATGAGGGGTGGGTGCATATGACTCCCAGCAGTATCCAGACATATGAGGGGTGGGTGCATATGACTCCAAGCAGTGGCCTGACATATGAGGGGTGGGTGCCGAGGACTACCAGCAGTGTCCAGACATATGAGGGGTGGGTGCAGAGGACTACCAACAGTGTCCAGACATATGAGGGGTGGGTGCATATGACCCCCAGCAGTGGCCTGACGATCTCAGGGGTGGGTGCAGAGGACTACCAGCAGTGTCCAGACATATGAGGGGTGGGTGCATATGACTCCCAGCAGTGGCCTGACATATGAGGGGTGGGTGCAGATGACTCCCAGCAGTGGGCAGAGATATGGGGGGGTGTACATCATAATCTGATGGCATCTCTTCCTTTATTCACACTTGACGAATAAAGTATCAATATATGACTAAACATCATCGGATCTATCTGCATTGATTTGGAAATTTCTTCCTTAGAAATCTAAGATTTAAAACTCTCGCCCAGACACACCTTCAAAGCTATAAATAGTACTATGACTCACTGTAGTAAATAACAACCACAGTTCCCAGAATGCAACAGTTTAAATTAAGCTGACGAGCAACCCAGCAATCACAGTTGCACTACAAAGTACACGCAGTGTAACTATTTGGTGCGCGTGACACTGAAAAGTCCTCTTATTTTCCCTTACCTACTCTGAAAAGAATGAAATGCTTCATCTATTCATTCATCTATTCGTGCTGTGCGAGAGCTTAGATGAGAGAAAGCATACTTGCAACAATAGTTCTGGATGTAGACAATGGGTCCGATATCGTAAATGTCTGAAAGAGGACTAGAAAATCAAACATACACCACGAGGTGTATTTCCATAAGGGAAGAGCCTGCGTTTTTCAACACCGAAAAAGACTGATATTTACTCACTAAAAGGAAATAGACTGTCATGAGTTTTTGTTCATTATGATTTGGGCTTCCAAAACCGAGATGATGAAGCCTTGCACCCAGCTGAGAATATAAGGAGCGCAGAAACATTGACTGAATCTGAGATGCTAGGGTTGCATCTCTCATTCACTGTACGAGGTTATCTTCAATTTTTGTCACTAGATGCTTTGCTTGCCTGTATATACTTTAGTGTAAGCCTCCCTAAACCACCATAACTATCTCCTTTTGTGGTTTTTGCCTGGTGGTGCGCTATTGTAAAAACATACCACGTGATGTGACATTACATTAGTATGTGCGCATTCATTTTTGCATTGCCACGTCTTATTTGCATTGTGACAGGCAGATTACCTGGGCCACTAAGTGATGTTTTTGTCGTCTTTATCCGATGCTAGTACGTGGCCTCCGCCAGCCATTATGGAGCCAATGTTCGATGGGCAAGTCATATTTGTTGTTTATTACACAGTACTCTGTCAACCTAATTCACCTTTATGGATTAACAGACCTGTGTGCATGTTTGGGTAATTTGATAATTCACAATCGCCAGGTTAAACCTGCATTACCTTACACGGATTGTTACTAAGCGATGAAGAGGGGCTGTAATGGCTGTGTTAAAGTTAGTTAGCACACACACAGCACTGGGGCAAGCAGGAGGAATCTAGAAATCAATTATCTGCGCTTTTCACAGGCGCTGAAAGTCGCCTGACTGAAACTTTTAAATGATAGAAAAAGAGGCCTTGTATGTTAACACTGTTATTTTGGTATACGGAATAAACAGCTGCGTAATTATCATGTGAAATCTCTTTATTGATATCATAACTACACTTTCAAAATTACTTTTTTAACCTTCTTGATTTCTCAAATGTGCCTGAAAATGCCCCATTTGCCGACTCTTATATCAAACCTTTTGTGGGAGAGAACCCCTCTTAAGACTGTCAGGCTTGCTTGCTACTGGCCACTCATCCTCAACGCCACACCACTTTCAAATGTCACCAGCCGCCACTGCTCTTTCCATGCTTGACTCTCAGGGTAGCTCTGGCGAGAGCTCAAATGCTTCTCAAAGAGGTGGTGCAGGGAGCAGAGACTCAGACCCCAACAGTCTAACAACAGAAACAATACCACAAAGTCAAGACGAGTTCTTGACTTCGTTAAAAATAAGTATGTATCAGCAAAGCCAAAATGAACTGCTACACACAGTCATGGGGATTCAGCTACAAAGTTATAAAATATTCTACTGGGCTATAACCCATTCCTATTGTTCCCACAACAACCACAGTGTCCCAGCACAAGAGATACAGTTTTCACCCCATTACAGCCTTCTTAGGACAGTAGCTGCAGTTCCCACACTACTACTGTGACCTAGCAGGAAAGGAAAACTCATTGGTGAAAATCTGCATATGTAAGCAATTACTAAATGAGGGTACCCATAAGATAGTTCATATCTTGCAAACTTGCTAAAGTGTTCATATTGGTAAGCCTTGCTCCATTCAATATGAAGCTCTATCCATTTACTGCATGATGCTGTCTCTCATTACTGCCTCATCTATACCTGTCTGTGAGAATGTGGCTGAGCACTGAAGTTGCTGCGGTGCACCCTTCATGGTCACATGAGCAGCATCTCTGTCAGCAGGCACTGGGTCGAAGCTGGAGCCCTACCTCTCAGATATCATCATTGAAGCAGCAGCATGGCAGGACTTGGCAGCTATCAGCCATTTTAAGCAGCTGTCAGGAAGCCAAAGGGATGCTACGGCGATTCCAATGTCTTTATTCACAACAGGCAGGGCAGGAACAGAACAGGTTCCTGCAGGATGCCAAATGGCCATATAAACTATGCAGGTCAGCCAAGTGACCCATTCACATATCAAGTCAGCACCCATCACACACCTTTCAGATCTTACTGGTGCTACCCACACCAGGACCACTGTTGGGTTTCTCCTCCACAACAGTCTCTTCTTGTGTATGGACAGGCACTCTCCTTACCTTTATGAGCAGGTAGGCACAATTCAGTTGATATCAACTTATCTCTGGAAGAATGGCTATCAGACTGACATAAACAGTGGATCACAGCAACTCTTTGAGTACTTTGTAGTGCACTCCTTCCATGGTCAAGACACACTTGAAACTGTAGCAAAATGGGTGGTTTTTGTCCCACCTTTCTGTTAAGGTTCCGCCAAACAGGAAATGTTGATCCACTGTCTAAAGACCAGAAAATGATTATTATTTCTTTGGGGGGGTGTGGGGGTAATTTCATTTTCTGTGGTGCAAACACATCCTTTGTGTGAGGTGATTGCTCTCATAATAGATATTAGAACATTGGAATGTGGAGCACTCCATTGTAGATAATGGAGTGCTCCATGCTTCTACGGGCCGGTAAAGGCCCGCAGAGCAACATTCCAATGTTTTACAAAAGCCTCTCGAAGCTCGAGGACATTTAAATCCCCTTGAGCTTCGAGAAGCCTTTGTTTAATTTGTTAGAACATTCTGCCCTCTAGTGGCAGAATGTTCTAATAGCCTTATAGCCCTTCGTAGCAGGGCTATACCGCCATTAAAGTCCCGCTGCTTTTGTTAAAGTCCCTCGCCTTCGGCTCGGGCCTTTAACGGTGCAGCGGGCCTTTAATAGCCGGTATAGCCCGCTACGGCGGGCTATAAGGCTATAGTAATGATGCTGGCTCCAAGCAGGAGTTGCCCAAAACATGAGTACCTGAAGTGTGAAGACTCTGCACCTACCTATCATTGTAGCACTCAGGGAAGCACAAAAGAAGGCCCTGTCTAAAAGCTTCATTAGCCTTATCAACAGAAACTGCTGATTTACCATCATTAACCTACAATCTACATAATGGCAGTGCTCAAGAAGGATTAATCAGCAATGCCCCACTAAAAGGTCCTGTGTAGTATAGTGCTTACATGGCAAGTTTTGTTCCATTATGAGAACTGTATTAAGTCATAGTTAGAACTGTGTATCCATATCTAGAACTCAGAATTACATGATGTGGTTAGCATTCTGTTTGTGAGTCATTCCTGCTAAGAGATCGTTCATACTGGTTATGCCTGCTGCGCAGGGGCTGGAAATGCAGGAACCTACTTAAAAAAATCATTTACTACTTGGGGGCCGATTCCGATCCGGGTCGGAAAGCACTCCGACCGAGTTGGATCCGGAGTGTTTTCCGACCGAGCCGGACCCCTACAGTCTGACCGAGAGAGTACGATGCGCACGTATGCTGTCGGACTCGGTTCGGTCGGCCTCCCATCGAAGTCAATGGGAGCCGGTCGTACGAAGCGTACATGGGCTCTCATTGAATGAATGGGTACGTATCGAACAAGTGCGCCCCCTACAGTGGGTACGCGTTGGTGCCACCCACACAGTACATGCCTGTGTTGGGGAGACCCATATGCTGCGGGTGTCAGGGGTTCCGACACGGACCCCCAAATCCGACTCCGGGAGCTTTTGCAAGCCGGACACTCCGGCTCGCACAGGCTGTCTGACGTGTGCATCGCACTGGCTCGATTGTAAATCGCATCCATTGCACGCCACGGTTAGCTTCCGACCGGGATGTACAGAGCGGTTCGGACCCGGAAACGACTCGGTCGGTGAATTTCATGTAGCTCGCATCGTACTTGCTCGCTCGTACAGCTATACGAGTCGGCCGGAAAACACGCGTACGGCTCGTAGTTTTTCCGTCCGAACCCGATTCGGTGCCCTTCCGACCGAGATCGGAATCGGCCCCGTGATGTCCTATTTAGAAATACTACACCAATTTGGCGACGATTGATGGCCAGCCCCTGTCAACCTTTACAAGGAAAAAGCTTTGCAGTTTTGAGATTATTACGGATTACAAAATCTCTTCAGAAAAAAATGCACCAATTTCACCCGCAACAAACAGAAGAAGGATATCAACGAGGGAACTTCACTAACGAATTGTGAGTCTTCTCTTTCATTCGCTTCTTCTGCAATGTACAGACTTTGCATACCTGCTTACTTTCAAGCATTTAACAACTGCCGCTCCACGCGCTGATTCTTCATTTACGAGCGCAGACATTCCATGCTCCTCCTGCATTTCACCGATCATTCTGCAACTTCTTGAAGTCATGAAGTCAAGACGTGCGAGGTCACGTTGCGTGACCCCAGCGGCCATTTTGGATCTCCTATCTCCGTGAAGTACTGATAGTTTATTCACACAGCCAGTCTCATATTACTTCTACTGCGACGTCTTCGAGCCTACTGCAACCGGATAAAAGCAGTGTATTGCAACTGACATTAAACAACAGTAAGACTAATATATTTTTTTTTTTAAATCTTTCTGTCATCTGTTTGTGCATTATTACACAATTACTCATGGAAGGAAATTCAGGCACAACTTCTTCTACATCAACTATTACACAAGCTTCAAGCGTCAACATCACCCTTAACGCTGCCAAATAATTTCTTACCAGTAATGGGGAACCCAGTGTCAAGTGGCTAGAATAGAAGGAATACTTTATAAATTATATTGCCACTCTAGAGGATAATGGCAGTGTTTTGTCCCCTGAAAGAAAAAAAAGAATTTTGATGCATTGCTTAGGTCCTGAAGTAAGTTTTGTTCCATTATTAGAATTGTATTAAGTTATATCTAGAACCCAGAATTACATGATGTGATTAGCATTCTGTTTGTGAGTCATTCCTGCTAAGAGACCATTCATACTGGTTGTGCCTGCTGCGCAGGGGCTGGAAATAAAATAACCTACTTAAAAAATCATTTACTACTTGGGTGCCGATTCCGATCCGGGTCGGAAAGCACTCCGACCGAGTCAGATCCGGAGTGTTTTCCGACCGAGCCGAACCCTACAGTCCGACCGAGCGAGTACGATGCGCACATATGCTGTCGGACTCGGTTCGGTCGGACTCTCATAGAAGTCAATGGGAGCCAGTTGTACGACGCGTACATGCGCTCCCATTGATTGAATGGGTACGTCTCGAACAAGTGTTCCCCCTACAGTGGGTACGCGTCGGTACCATCCGCGCCGTACATGCCTGTGTGGGGGAGACCCATGTGTCTCCCCCTGTGTGAGAGTCGTACGTCTGCAGGTGTCAGGGGGTCCGACGCGGACCCCCAAAGTCCGACTCCTGGAGGTTTTGTGAGCCGGAAGCTCCGACTCGGTCGAGCTGTCCAATTCGAGCATCATACTCGTTTGGTCGAGAATCGTCTCCATTGCGCGTGTCGGTTTGTGTGCAACCGAGTCGGACGGATCGGAACCGGGAACGAGTCGGTCGGAGAATTCGCACATCTTCGCATGGTACTTCGTCGTCTGGACCTGTGTACGGATCAATCGGAAAAGAAGCATCGGAATCGGATCCACTACGTCTAAACCCGATTTGGTGCCCCTCTGACCGAGATCGGAATCAGCCCTTTGGTGTCCTATTTGGAAATACTACACCCTCATAGAATTCCTAAGGGCATCCCATACTCTACCCTCCTTGGTTGTCTGGGGCTACTCCCTCAGCTCTTGGAATGGGACCAATACACCTCCACTTTCTGAGGAAGCTGCATCCCATTCTCCAATTTTGTGTCAAAGGCAGAGCCCTTGCTATTTGAGCGAAGGCATGTAATAAACCATGATTATAGTATCATTTTAAAATCGATTTTAAGACAAATATAAATGTTGTGGGCGTAAAATGATTCCTCTAGAACTACTGTTACATTTAGGAGCCCTACTTTGGACTAAATATAATATACTGATTCACCTTGGTTCTCGTATATGAGGGGCACTAATATCCCCTTGTTCGCTCCCAGTCATCTGTGACTAGCTCCCTTTCTTCTAGATTGGCAAACTTAAACTTCCCCATCTCTACGTTTGAACAAGAGTTTGAATATATCATTTCAACACAAATCTACATTTACATTAGTTCTTCCTAAATACTTGTGTGTCTACTGCTGCTGGGCTACTCCTTTTTCTAATATGGACTGTCCTGTTGGCTTGGAGCACACACTTGTTGCAATAGAGAGCATTTCTCTGGATGCTTTGCTTGCAGCAATTTGTGGCTGGGCAAGGATGCACAGGTTTTACAGAATTTCTAGTGTATTTGTCAATGGAAGTGGTTCACATTTTTATTCTCCACCTGCATGAGATTATGGATTGAGACCAAGAGGCATATTTTCTAACAAATGTCGGAGGGATGTGTTACGCCAAAATTGGCAACGCCGCAATATGACATTTTTAAAATGCAGGGATGCGACTTGCCTACAAAAATACATCTACCCCTGGGTTTCCCCTAGTGCTGGTGCTAAAAAAGCTGCCTAGTGCCAGCACAGACACCCTTGCGCCATGTTGCAAGGGTGCCTGCACTGTAGTGGTGATTATTTATGTGCAGGAAAGCACATTTTCCTGCACATAAACAAAAAATAATGGTGATTTGCTCTTTCTATGTGTGCTCAAGGATGCCTTTCTAAGACCAGCCTTGTAAATTTGGGGCAGCATCAAAAAGCAATGGGTGTTGTGGTGGATAGTCGACAGCAACACCCATTGCCCATCGCTTTGCCGCAGCAGATTGCTGCGGAAAGGGGGCATATCTACAAGCTGGCATTAAGCCACGTTAAGTGGCTTAGCGTCCCCTTGTAAATATGTGAAATGGTGCTACACCAATGGAGCGTCACAAAAAGTGACGCTCTGCTGGCAAAAGGGGCTTGCTAATATGCACCAAGTGATGATGTTCGTGTTGGACTTTCATATTGTATAGATGATTCCTCCCAAATTAGGCTTATCGGAGTTACTGTGGTATAACTTCATGGTGCTGCAGGCATTGCTCATAACTCATACTATGTTATGGGTAAACCAACAATTCCCAGAATCGAATATGCACTTGGCTAAAATGACTGGCCTGGCTGAAAGTATCACACAGTGTGGGGTCACTTGGCAGCTATGTTTACTTCAGGAGCATGTCTTCTTTGATGAGTAAATCATTTCTCAAGACGTATTCATGGTGAAAACAAACATTCTGGGGCCTATTTGAAAAAGGCATTCATGAAGCAGTGCTTAATTTGTAGATAATAATAATAAGTACAGGGGATCAAAGTTTTGCTCAGAATCCTGTGGCTAGCGCTTTGAAGCTTGAGGTGGTGAGTATCAAGGCTGCATAGTATTGATCCACACCAGGCCTCTTTCATCCACCAGTAGACACCTCTAACCTCTTTATCTCACTCTTTTTCATCCCTTCTTTCACCCTTTGTCATGATTGTTCCGTTTTTTTCCTCTTTCTTTCTCTCTTTTCTATTTTTCTCTCAGTAGCTCTGGATCAAAATTTGTTTTAAAAAAATGTATTCTGGTTTCCCAAAATGAGTGCCTGTGAGCCCCACCTGAAACCATCGTCTCAAATTAAGCCCTGTTCATGAGAATATGAAGCAGTACTCTTGTTGTGCTACTAAATATAGTCATGAATGCAATTCATGTAATTACGGATAGAGGTCTATCCCTATTCCCGTACTATACCTGTACTTGCTCTCATGTGCAGATTTCACCACTACTGCTGCTTAGAACTTCGCACACTTGAGTTTACATTTTAAGGTAGATTATGGGAAGCAAGAGGGGTTGTTAGGAAGGTAGGTATTAAATACTACAAAAGTGAAATAAGGAAAGGAAATATCAAGGAAGACGTGCAAATTCAAAAACCAATCAACAAAAATGGTCATTCTATTGCAATTCAATCAAGTAACAACAACATCTACCCCAATAGTACTAAAGTCCATACAGGCTCAAATCTACTCCAGCCAAGTGTTAAGTTTGCACTAACTTAGCAAACCAGACCAAGTGGGAGTGATGCCACAATCCTAACTTCCTTAAACCCACTGACAATCATGCAAAATGATACTATGATGGTCAGCAATGGCCCAGAAAAAGAGGAGTGGGGAAAAGATAAACAGAGACACCAGATATCTTCACTCTGTATCTTTTTTTACAGCTGGGATCACACAGCACTGCAGAAGTGTGGATCTCTAGATCAAGAAATAACTCACCCTTTAGTATTTCACCCTTGAAGCTCCAATTCATTATTTCTAGTATGGCATATGAAATACCTTGAGACAATCACTGTATTTCCTTCTCTCTATATGTGGTTAAAACTTTGGAACTGTGTAGAGCTGAAATAGAAATGAAACCTCAGTAACAAGTGCAAGGAAATGCCTGAACTAAAATACGTGTCTCATATTGATAACTGTCTTCAGTGATTCATAAATGAAGTCAGTGCTCTGAGTGATTCTTAATGTACCAAGTTTTCACTTTGGCACCACTGGTACTTAATACCATACATGAGTCAAAAAAGAAAATATGAACCACGTCTGTACAAGTTGAATATTCTCCTTGTTCCCCTTACAAAATAGTAAGCGCAATTACAGTTCTCAATCCTTGTAAGGATGACTCCCGTAGTAATGTACACACACCAAAAGTCTAAATCCTTGACATCAAGAACTATACAGAATATTTGTTCTGTATCCAGCAGGTTATTGAATATTTCCAAGCATAACAGTTTCAGTTCCAAACTATGGGACCAAGGGTGTAGCTGCAGCAACTAATTATCAATATTGCCTAGCAAAGAGTGCTCTGGAACACAAGGAACTTGTAGTCCCTGAATCCAAAATGCTAACTACCAGTGCAAGTCTCGGGAGAGTGCGTTGGTGCCCTGAGACTTGTAATATGTATGTATGTATGATTGTATGTATGTATGTATATGACAATTCTACAGAGCTAACCTAGCCAAAGGCAATGGGGTGCTATACAGGGTAAAAGACGAGCATGGAGTCAGTGAGTGATACAGAGAGTAAACTGGTTTATGGACTGTTATTATGTTGTGATGTAGTGCTCTTTAAAGAGCTGTGTCTTTAACTCTTCCTTAAATTGGAGCAGTTTCGGGGTGGCCCTTTTGGGTATGGGGACTTTTTTCTCCAGATTAGGGTCATAGGTGACACTGTTAAACAAACTGTTAAAATGAAATGGTTTTTATTAGTTGAATAAACTTACCCACTAATGGAGAAGGATTGAGCCATTGTAACTCCAACTGAATGGGGTGAAGTGGTCATATTTCTTCCGGTCCTCGATACAACATGCTGTGGTGGGTAGAATGCTATGAAGGTGCACCAGTGTGAAGTCTGGGAGGCCATAAAGCAGAGCATTACAACCATCCAGATGTGGGAATATGATAGCTTGAACAGCAGTACTGAATTCACTCTCTGGAAGAAAAAGTGTCACTTTCTTCAAAAGGCAAATCTGGTACTAGACTGTCTTTGTTTTGGGAAATGTCTTTCATGAGGGTGAGGTTGGTGTCCAGAGTGAATCCAAGTGACATGGCTTTCAATGAAAGCTGGAGTTTGAAGCTGTCAAGGTTCATGTCAACTGTGTCGAAGGCAGCTGAGCAGTCCCGCAATATCAGAAGGCAGTGTACATCTTCATTTCTGGTCAGGAGGGCATCGTCTATGATATGCAAGGTATCAGCCTCCAGGCTGCAGCATGATCTGAAGTCAGACTGGAAGTCATGTAAGAGATGGTCATCATAAAGTGTGACCTTGGAGTTGAACATTGACTGGCTTTTCAATGATCTTGTAGACACATTTCAGGTAAGTGATGGGTCAATAATAAGCGTGATTATCAGGGTCTAGTGTTTATTTATTTAGGAGTTGGAGGATCTGGCTTGTCTTAAGAGTTTTTGCAATGATGTTTTAAAATAGGGAGGCATTGACAATGGTGAGTAGGGGTGGCAGAGGGTCCCCAAAGAGAGCTGTGATGAAGGATGAGAGTAAGATATTATCTTTATAAGAAGTGGTTTGAAGAGAGTTGAGCATATCCACAATGTCTGCAAGAGATAGCACTTTAAATTATGACCATTACACGAATCTGCACAATGGGCTTAAGAGATGAAACAGGCTTGGTATTGTTGAAGTGCTGTCAGATCTTCTATATTGTTCACTGAAGAAGAAGTTGATGGTATTGCACTTTCCTGAGGCATGAGGAATAGATGGGTCAGCGGAGGTTGACAGTGAAGAATAAGTAGGTCTGGCAGGTGTTGATGCAGAACTTTGTTCTCTTGAAAAGTGTTCTGCTTCTGTTGATGGGTCAATTTATGATGCTGGTATACTAATTTGCCTTGGCTGATGACCTAAACAAAACTGCAAGCATTGGCAAAGCTAAAAGTTTGATGTTCGCACTTGATTTCTAACAAAAACAATTAAAACAATGCCTCCTCAGTACAAAATTAATATAAATGTTTTTTTGTGTATACAGTCCATGTATGAGGTAAAGAATATGTGATGAGGAAGGTGGACGGATACACCTAAACAGCCAATAGACTGATGTTGGGACTAAAACCCTTCAGTGGGCTTATCCAAGATATGATTGATAGTGCCTAAAGCCAATGGCTGAATGAGCTTGAGCCAAAGAAGCCAATGGCTGAAAGAGGCTGAACTAAAGCCCTTTGGAATATGCATAGAATACAACATGTTCTCAATGAATGCAACAAGCACCATTACACATCAAAACTTGTAAAGCTTGAAAAAAAAATGAAAAAATAGTCATTGTCAAAACCTCTTTGAGAGGGCAATGGGGCAAGCAGGGGTTACTGGGCCGTGCAGGTTGTGGCACTTTACTCCTGCTTTCCTGAACCCGCCTTAATATGCCTCCTAGGTAACTGGACCAAGTACTTCTCCCTCATCACTTGACCAGTAGCAGTACGAGTTGAGCAGTCCAAGGCTCTTCAAGAGAAGGTAGGCAATAGGGGCCTTATTTATGAGTTTTTGCCATAGAGCAGCGCCAGAGGCCTTCCTCCTGTGCTGCCCTACGGAAAAAGAAAAGGGCAGGAATGCACCATATCTATCAGATACGGTGCATTCCTGTCCTTTGTCCCTGCACTGGTGCACAATGGGCTGCCGTATGCCAATGCAGGCACGTTTGCACCATGGTGCAAGGGTGCCTGAGGTGCTGGGATGATGGTTTTTGTGCAGGAAGGGAAACCTTCCTGCACAAAAACAATCACAGGAGACTTTTTCAACTTTCTATGTGTGCTGCAGAATGCAGCACACATAGAAAAAGTAAAAAACAAGGAGAAATAAAGATATTTCTCCTCGTTGTGCCTCCCTTACACCTCCACTGGAGAGGCATACGTTTTTGGCGCTGCCTCAGAGTTATGATTTCTCGTAAATTTGTGGGTGTCAAAAAGCCATGGATATTGCTGGGAACGCCCCCAGCAACACCCATTTCATGCCCCTTTAACGCAGAAAACTGCATTAAAGGGAACAATATTTACAAGGCGGCATTAAGCCAAAAAAGTGGCTTTGAGCTACCTGGTAAATATGGAGCAACCTCCTCCACCACCGGAACGTCGAAAAAGGGACGTTCCGGCGGCGCCAGGGGCCTCATAAATGAGGCCTTAGGTATACATAAGCTCATAACTCCACATTTACCCCAATTAGTTGATTGCTCGGTACAATACATACTTTGCTTAATGAAGCAGTATTTAGTCTACATCCAAATACTGAATAAATCATATAGTCGTCTCTCGAGGATCGCGCCCAAGCGTGGACAGGCGGGAATACCTTCCACCCACCCAAGTCCTCCCTCCACTCTTTATTCACCACACTAAATGCTGCTTTCCTGGCAGACTTCAGGATGTGACTCCTGGTGCATCCGGCGCTAGTGGTATGTATCAAAATCAAGCTTAGACCTTGAAAGCTCAGCTCCCTGGTCGGTAAGCTACCAAGCTCATTCGAGTTTCCAAAAGGGCCTGCGGCCCTCCTTCAGTCTTACGCAACCGCGGCCTTGAGAAGTATCTGCGAGCCGAGGTTGTCTCCCCTGCTCTCCAACAACAACCAGCTTACATTGCATCCTCTCTTGGTTGTCAGGGTTAGTGCGCTGAGGAGGTTGCAGATGACGATGGCTTCTGGGTGCAGCTACTCCTTCTTCGCATTCCTGCCTGATCATAAAGGAGCTGCACCTCATTGGAAACATGGATCAGCCAATAATCAAAGTATGGATACAGGTGAATTCCAAGCAGATAAATAGATGCCACCAAGGGTGCGACCACCATCGTGAATACCCTGGCCACCGACTTGAGGGCAAATGGCAGCACCCTGAACTGATAATGCTTC
The DNA here is from genome assembly GCF_964204655.1 of Triturus cristatus. Classification (NCBI taxonomy): domain Eukaryota; kingdom Metazoa; phylum Chordata; class Amphibia; order Caudata; family Salamandridae; genus Triturus; species Triturus cristatus. Next base: position 851,129,567 of record NC_140581.1, read on the forward strand.
TCCGGGATGCAAAGTCTGAGTTACTGCTGGATCTGAGGATGAATCGGAACATGGCAATTTGCATCCTGGAGATCCAACATGCACACCAGATGCCCCTTGATCACCAACCAAGTAACTCTCTGCAGAGTTTCCATCTTGAAGGGTAGGCACTGAACAAATTTGTTGAGAGTTTTTAAGTCCAACACAATCCTGAAACCCCTGTGGACTTTGCCATTAGAAAGTTGATGGAATAAAAGTCCCTTCCATCACCCCATCTGAGGAACTTCTAGAATTGCTGCCTTCTGAAGAGGAGAGTCTATGGCCTGACCAGGAGCCAGCATCTTTTCTTTCTGAGATGACCAAGAAGTTGGACAGACTCCCGATGGTTGAGGCAAATCAGTAAATTCTATACGGTACCCTTTTCAAAGAATACCAATCACCCAAGTGTCTGGCGTAGATGCCTCCTACACCTGGAAAAACTGCTGGATCTGAACTCCTACTGCACACCCCTGGCCATCCATCATATAGTCAGGAGCTTGGTTTGGGAGGAAACTTGACCTTCTTGTTTCCACCCTGACAGGCCTGAAACCACCCCTGAGAGTACTGATATTGTCTCCGAGAGGGTTGACGAAGACTTATTCTTCTTGGTCTGTTTCTCAGAAGAAGGATGTTTCAGGAAAGAGGAATGTTTCTTCTCCTTAAATACATTTGTGTAGCTTTCCTCAAGTTCCGCTCCAAACAACTGGTCACCCTGGAAAGGCAGCCTGGGAGCAGATGCCTTCTGGGCTGAGTCAGAATGCTAGTCCTTTAACACCAAGTGAAGTCGGGCCATCACACAAGCCCCTCCAGACAGTGCTGTGGCCCTCACCATATCAAAGGAGATGTCTGACATGTATTCCCCTGACGTTCGATTTGTTCCAACAATCACAAACAAACAGATGCATCATCCATAGACCTGAATAAAGCATTATTGTCTGAAATCAAAGTCTGGGTCACATATTTCCCATCTATCCCAGCCCACAGAAGCAGATGTGAGCCAGAATACACTTTATGTAGGGCAGCATCAATCTTTTTGTAAATTGGATCCTTAATGACTGCACCCTTTGCCAAAGATGTACCAAACTTGCCATAAACAAATCAACAGAGATCGAATCCAGAAGATCCCACTGCATATCCTGCAACGGATACAATTTTGCCATAAATCTAGAGCGAATGACATTGTCTGGTTCCTTTAAACACCCTTCTCATGACCTAATTTAAGTAAGGATGTACAGGAACATCCAGAGAAGCTGCACTCTGAAACTGATATAAGAGAGACCCTGCCAATGTTACCAGAAACTCATCCTCCGTAAACTCCATGTTAGACTTTACATGCGTGATCAACTCAGGCAACATCTCTCTGGCAATGTATTTGCCCTTATGCTCCTCTGCACTGTGGACCTCTCAGTTTAACCCAGAGGACTGAGAGGTTCTTAATGGCATTACATTTCTCTGCTTAACTTTGTCTGATCTCATTTCCAACAAAGGTTTCTTAATGAGTTTCTTTACCCTGGCATCATCACTCTCCCTATGTCACTTCGGCAGAGGGGGAGAGGAAGAAGACTCAGAAGAACATTTTATGTCTCCATATACCTCCTCTTTTTATAATACTTGTCCATCTCAAAATCAACAGAATCTCCAACAGTAAATGCCCCAAATCACTTTACTGTTGAGGAATCTGAAAACTGCAATGCGGTACTCACCTGATCAACGGTATTTGAAGCTTTCTCCTTAACACCAGAATGCCTCTGGAGAGCAGGCGCACACTCACCCTTTGGTATGCATGAGCTGACTTCCAGGCACCCAAGACTTTTCCATGCTCCAAAACACTACACCGGGGACCTCTGTTGTAAACCATGCCGCCTGGTAACCTACGCATCTACCCACAAGCCACGCAGGCAGGGAGATGCAGAATCTTGCCAGCTGACACCCCCGCCATGGTGGAATGCTGGCCTGTGACGATTGTCCAAGCCCCGCAGGAGCAACCCCCATTCCTTGTCCTCATCATCTTGTCAGCAGATAGAAAAATGCTGGGTAGGTACTAAGTAACCTCCAGTGGGAAGGGGTGGGCCAGCATAGACTGGTATACTTCTGTTCTTTTCTCAGTGTGGTGAGATAGTTTATCTCACTTATGATGAATGGGAAGCAGACAAGGGGGAACAGAGGGTGATTAATTTTAGACTACAAGCATTGGTATTGGCATTTGTTGTGCTGAGGATTGCACCGGCCCCCAGCTTCTGAGTAGAGATTCAGGACCCAGCACTCTTTCTCTCACAAATTGAGCTCTGTGCAGAATGCGGGTGAGCCAGATAGATAAGCTTCAGGGACTAAGGCAGACCAGATCATGCCTTATTTACAGCACCACAATCAGCCGTCGCATCTCAGAAATGTCAGATGAAACATTGGTAGGATGATTGCAGTAGACTTTTTTGTAATAGAGGTGGATAAAGTGACTGATTTCCAAAAAGCTCATTATATATCTAGTTCTGGCATGAAACACAGACCCACAGATTAAGGAAATTTAACCTTAACCTAACATGCAGCCCCATATATACTCATTATACATAATATTGCAACAATGACCCTCACACCATCTCTAGCAAATCACACCAAAAAGGGCACAATTCCAAGGGGTTCGATAATTCCAATGGTCCTGGTAACCAGTTTCAGACCTATCCGAATTATAAATTGTTTTTTACAAAAGAATCTGGTTGCTGAAAGCAGCTCCTGAGGTCAAGGTAAAAAATAAGCAGGATTATGCATAGAAGTATTGATTAACTAATTCATTTTAATTAATTAATTCTTTATTGCTTGGTAAAGAAAAATCATTGCAATTAAAACATTAAAATCTTCAATTAAACAAACACAATTCCCAGTTTCCGTAAACAGTGTGCACCTGTACAAGAAGAATGTTTCTATGGTTCCATCCCATACTAGAACATTGATACCACATATAAGCATCTTTTATCACAAATGCACTGAAATCATAATAGCTGATAACATATTGGGGCCGATTCCAATCCGGGTCGGAAGGGCACCGAACGCGATCCGGCCGGAGAAATTACAAGCCGTACGCGTGTTTTCCGTCCAACTCGTACAGCTGTACGAGCGAGCCAGTACGATGCGAGCTACATGAAATTCACAGACCGAGTTGTTTCCGGGTCCGAACCGCTCCGTACGTCTCGGTTGTAAGCTAACCGTGGCGTGCAATGGATGCGATTCACGACCGAGCCAGTACGATGCACGCGTCGGACATCCTGTGCGAGCCGGAGTGTCCGGCTCACAAAAGCTCCCGGAGTCGGACTTCGGGGGTCCGCGTCGGACCCCCCAACACCCGCAGCCGTACAACTCGCACACAGGGGGAGACCTATGGGTCTCCCAAACACAGGCATGTACGGTGCAGATGGCACTGACGCGTACCCATTGTAGGGGGCGCACTTGTTCGAGACGTACCCATTCAGTCAATGGGAACTCAAGTACGCGTTGTACAGCTGGCTCCCATTGACTTCTTTGGGAGTCCGACCGAACCGAGTCCGACAGCATACGTGGGCATCGTACTCGCTCGGTCGGACTGTAGGGGTCCGGCTAGGTCGGAAAACACTCCGGATCCGACTCGGTCGGAGTGCTTTCCGACCCGGATCGGAATCAGCCCCATTATGGTTCAATTCCCAGAAATATACAATAAAAACTATAAACATTATGGGGGCGATTCCAATCCTGGAAAAAGGCTGTACGAATCGTTGTACGGAGCGTTTTCTCCGTACGATTCGTACCCGGTAAACTTTCCTTACAACCTATTACGTACGATTCGTACAGAAAGCCTCTTTCCGAACGAATCGTACAAAAGACTGTACAGGTAAAAAAAAACAACGATTCGGATCCAGAACAGCCTGTACGCGATGTCCGGACGTATTTAAGCAGCGGTTTCCGGCCCAGCAAGTACGATTCGTCCCTACGGCACTCCATACAGCTCTTTTCTTACGGGAGCCAAAAACAGCCGTAAAAGCAGAGTCCTACAAACGGAGCCCTGGCCCCTGGTGAGAACAACACCCAGGGGCCAGGATGGGGGTGAGGGGCAGGAAACATACCCCATACCCAAAGCCAAACCTATAATATGGAGCCCATACATTACCACCAGCGTCTGGTCACTTGGAGGGGCGTGTCCAGCAACCCCTGCGTACCACAACAACAGAAGTGGACGTGTACGGTGTGTTTCACCCGTACCCGTACAGCACCAGTACAATAGTGATACGAGGCGTACACACCCAATGAATGCGGGGGTACAGTGCGTTTCACCCGTACCCGTACGGCACCAGTACAATAGTGATATGAGGCGTACACACGCAATGAATGCGGGGGTACGGTGCATTTCACCCGTACCCGTACGGCACCAGTACAATAGTGATATGAGGTGTACAGGCATACACCCCCTTGCGTTGTGTATGTACGGTGCATACCCCAACATTGCGTATGTACGGTGCATACATACGCGATGTTGTTGTAAGGTGCGTACATATGCATGGGGGGGCCTGTACGACTCGTACCCCTGTACGACTTGCACCCCGGGAACAACTTTTCCCAGGATACGAGTCGTACAAAGTTCGCTTCGTAGCGGGTAAAGTCATTCCCCGTGTACGGGACGTTTTCCGTACGATTCGTAAATCGGAAAGCCGGTCCGGATCGTACTTGTACGGTCTGACTATATTTTTACGATTCGTACGGAAAAGTGTCCGGGTCCGTCTCGTACAACTTTTCACAATCCGATTCGTACGGATCGCGCCGATCCGTATGTATTTTTCCCGTACGAATCGTACTTCACGGGTCGGACAGGACTTGTACGATTTGTACGGAAATAATTACGGATACGAGTCGTACGGAAAAAAAAATACAGGATCGGAATTGACCCCAATATTACATTGTGCAAATATGCTATAAGGTGCCTATGTGCACAAACAATAACAGTATGGACCATTATGCAAATGAGCAGTAAGCTGTTTCTATGTGCTTTGAAGCCTGTTATCTGAAATTTCCTGAGCACTAGAACTTTGAACAATGTATGCCATTGTGCAAATGAGCAATGAAAGTGTTTCAGTTTTTTCATATAATCTTTAGATCTTTATTACGATAGTAGCTTAGACACAAGATCATTCAAGGTGTCAGCAACCTAAAAACAACCACTATAATTTCTAATTCATTAAAACAACCCTTAGATTGCAGACACTACCAATTTATATTAATTATTACATGTTATTCACCCAAAACATGTTATGGTAGTTATCTCCATACTCGCAGAGCAACAGTAGTTCCAGGGGTAGGGACGTTACTGTGATCACTCCGGGCCCCTGTTGCTTATACATGGACCTGGTCATCAGACTCAGAAGTGCTGTGAAAATGTTAGAAATGGTTTGAATGGTGACCAAGAAAACGGCCAAACTATTGGCTGGAAGTGCATTATACAAATGCCAATAACAAAACATGAAATGAGAAGTTTGTTTTGGACTCTGAGGTATTGATACTGTTCCTTCCATGGGTGGTGAAATGCAGGGCTGCTGGAATTATACGATTCTGCGGCCACAGGGTTAGCCGCATTATAATGGATTTGCTGCATTTGCCACATCTTCCATCGTATGCTGCATAATCGGCAGATTTTAACTCAAAAATTGCTTCTATTCAAACACATCAAAAGTTACTAAAAACATGGTGACATGTTGGTGTGCAGACAGAATATCGAGTTGGAAATGTCGACCTACAGAAATATTGAGTCCTCAATATCGTGAGTCAGAAATATCTACATTAAGAATATCGTGGTCAAGAATATCGATTTTACGGTAAGAAATACCATTTTTAAAAATATAGAAGTCATTACTATCGGTTGAAAAAGTATAGTTGTCCAAAATATGGATAATTTAATTAGTGCCATGTATTTTAGTATCTATTTTAAATGTAAGTGATGTTTTTTTTGTATAAGAATTGTTTGTTTTTTAATATGTGTTAAGTTTTTAGTAGTTATAAATTTTATTTTTATTAAATATTGCGTTTTTTAGTTCCGTAGCAGGTTGTGGGTTATAGGGGAATAGGGTGGGAAGTAATTTAATTATAATAACTTTATGATTATTTTTTATTTATTAATATTTATTTAATTGAGATTTTATAGGTTTAATTGTGGGAAGCAATTTATTTTTTAATAATTATTAATTAGTTGTTAATCAATAGGAATTAATGAATTGCTAATTAATAATGATTAGTGTGTAATTGTTTTAGGTGCGGGTTGTGGGGTTTATAGGGGTAAAGGGTGGGGAGTAATTTTTTTAAATTAATTAGTCAATAATAAGTTGCTAATTAGTATTAATTAATTTATTGAAAATTAACTATGGAAATTGTGTAATTAATTTTAGGTGAGGGTTGTGGGGTTTATAGCGGTAAAGTGAGAGAAGTGATTTATGTTTCATTAATTAATAATTAGATCGTAATTAATATTAATGAATTAATTTAAAATTAAATATGGAAATTGTGTAATTAATTTTAGGTGTGGGCTGTGGGAGTAATTTATGTTTTTAATTAAAAATGAGTTGATCATTATTTTATTTATTAATTAATTGATATTTAATTAGGGTAATTGTTTATAATGTTTTGTGTGTGGGTTTTACTTTAGTGGGATAAAGGGTGGGGAGTAAATTAATTTTACTTATTTTATAATTAGTTGTTAAATACTATTAGTTTTTTAATTGAAAATAAGTTTTAGTTGTGTAATTAATTTTTTTACAGTTTAATTTTAGCTGTAGTTTGCGGGGTTTATGGGGTAAAGTGTGGGAAGTTTATTCATTTTTATGAGTTTTAATTTGTTTTTTAATTAATAATATTTCTTTAATTGGTAATTAATTCTGTTAATTATGTAAGTACATTTTTTTTATTTAGATGTGGGTTGTGAATTGTGTGTTGTTATAGAGTAGGAAATAAAAAAGTAAATTTATGTAATAATTAAAGTTTTTGTTTCTAAATAATTTCTAATAAAAAGTAATGGTTTGAAAATTAATTTTTATGTTATTTAGGGCCTCATGTAGGTAGCCAAATACCGGTCGGTAACGGCCGATTTTCGGTAATTTTACCGTTACCGACCGGTATTTTGGCTAATGGTATGTAGGGGGACAATTTTTGGTGTCGGAATTTACCGAATCGTTAATGAGGCATACCTTCCCATCAATGGGAAGGTATGCCTCATTACCGAATCGGTAAATACCGATTCGGTAATTACCGAATAGTAACGAATCGGTAAAAAATACTATACACAAGGGTGATATAATGACTACCAGTCCCAGAAATCAGCGTGTGATACTCACCTGTACGCAATGTTGATGGAAATAAAGGGGATATATCTGTTGGTCCTGCTTGCCATGGTTTTGCATTAACCACGCCCAATGATGAAGGCCGCAAAAGCCCGAAACGCGTCGGCGAGGAAAGAATGAGGTGATGTGTGTCCACGCAGGAGCCGCCTGCACAAACAGCGTACCGAGTTGGAGTGCGACTCAATACAACGGCAACCTTCTTTTTTCATATAATGTGGTCCTGCCTGGGCCACGAGCCGCACCATCACGGGATCCCCACGTGAGTCCGTTCCTGCTTATTGGGGCATGGTGCATTACGGAGCAACTTGGAGCTGTTTTGTAATCCATGCGGGGGCTGTGACAGAACATATTTGAGCCTCTAAGTACTTTTTATTGACAAATCTGTGGCAGCAACCCACAAGGGTGATATAATGACTACCAGTCCCAGAAATCAGTGTGTGATACTCACCTGTACGCAATGTTGATGGAAATAAAGGGGATATATCTGTTGGTCCTGCTTGCCATGGTTTTGCCTTACCCACGCCCAATGATGAAGGGCGCAAAAGCCCGAAACGCGTCGGCGAGGAAAGAATGAGGTGATGTGTGTCCGCGCAGGAGCCGCCTGCACAAACAGCGTACCGAGTTGGAGTGCGACTCAATACAACGGCAACCTTCTTTTTTCATATAATGTGGTCCTGCCTGGGCCACGAGCCGCACCATCACGAGATCCCCACGTGAGTCCATTCCTGCTTATTGGGGCATGGTGCATTACGGAGCAACTTGGAGCTGTTTTGTAATCCAGGCGGGGGCTGTGACAGAACATATTTGAGCCTCTAAGTACTTTTTATTGACAAATCTGTGGTAGCAACCCACAAGGGTGATATAATGACTACCAGTCCCAGAAATCAGTGCGTGATACTCACCTGTACGCAATGTTGATGGAAATAAAGGGGATATATCTGTTGGTCCTGCTTGCCATGGTTTTGCCTTAAACACGCCCAATGATGAAGGGCGCAAAAGCCCGAAACGCGTCGGCGAGGAAAGAATGAGGTGATGTGTGTCCGCGCAGGAGCCGCCTGCACAAACAGCGTACCGAGTTGGAGTGCGACTCAATACAATGGCAACCTTCTTTTTTCATATAATGTGGTCCTGCCTGGGCCACGAGCCGCACCATCACGAGATCCCCACGTGAGTCCGTTCCTGCTTATTGGGGCATGGTGCATTACGGAGCAACTTGGAGCTGTTTTGTAATCCAGGCGGGGGCTGTGACAGAACATATTTGAGCCTCTAAGTACTTTTTATTGACAAATCTGTGGCAGTAACCCACAAGGGTGATATAATGACTACCAGTCCCAGAAATCAGTGCGTGATACTCACCTGTACGCAATGTTGATGGAAATAAAGGGGATATATCTGTTGGTCCTGCTTGCCATGGTTTTGCCTTAACCACGCCCAATGATGAAGGGCGCAAAAGCCCGAAACGCATCTGCGAGGAAAGAATGAGGTGATGTGTGTCCGCGCAGGAGCCGCCTGCACAAACAGCGTACCGAGTTGGAGTGCGACTCAATACAATGGCAACCTTCTTTTTTCATATAATGTGGTCCTGCCTGGACCACGAGCCGCACCATCACGAGATCCCCACGTGAGTCCGTTCCTGCTTATTGGGGCATGGTGCATTACGGAGCAACTTGGAGCTGTTTTGTAATCCAGGCGGGGGCTGTGACAGAACATATTTGAGCCTCTAAGTACTTTTTATTGACAAATCTGTGGCAGCAACCCACAAGGGTGATATAATGACTACCACTCCCAGAAATCAGTGCGTGATACTCACCTGTACGCAATGTTGATGGAAATAAAGGGGATATATCTGTTGGTCCTGCTTGCCATGGTTTTGCCTTAACCACGCCCAATGATGAAGGGCGCAAAAGCCCGAAACGTGTCGGCGAGGAAAGAATGAGGTGATGTGTGTCCGCGCAGGAGCCGCCTGCACAAACAGCGTACCGAGTTGGAGTGCGACTCAATACAACGGCAACCTTCTTTTTTCATATAATGTGGTCCTGCCTGGGCCACGAGCCGCACCATCACGAGATACCCACGTGAGTCCGTTCATGCTTATTGGGGCATGGTGCATTACGGAGCAACTTGGAGATGTTTTGTAATCCAGGCGGGGGCTGTGACAGAACATATTTGAGCCTCTAAGTACTTTTTATTGACAAATCTGTGGCAGCAACCCACAAGGGTGATATAATGACTACCAGTCCCAGAAATCAGTGCGTGATACTCACCTGTACGCAATGTTGATGGAAATAAAGGGGATATATCTGTTGGTCCTGCTTGCCATGGTTTTGCCTTAACCACGCCCAATGATGAAGGGCGCAAAAGCCCGAAACGCGTCGGCGAGGAAAGAATGAGGTGATGTGTGTCCGCGCAGGAGCCGCCTGCACAAACAGCGTACCGAGTTGGAGTGTGACTCAATACAACGGCAACCTTCTTTTTTCATATAATGTGGTCCTGCCTGGGCCACGAGCCGCACCATCACGAGATCCCCACGTGAGTCCGTTCCTGCTTATTGGGGCATGGTGCATTACGGAGCAACTTGGAGCTGTTTTGTAATCCAGGCGGGGGCTGTGACAGAACATATTTGAGCCTCTAAGTACTTTTTATTGACAAATCTGTGGCAGCAACCCACAAGGGTGATATAATGACTACCAGTCCCAGAAATCAGTGCGTGATACTCACCTGTACGCAATGTTGATGGAAATAAAGGGGATACATCTGTTGGTCCTGCTTGCCATGGTTTTGCCTTAACCACGCCCAATGATGAAGGGTGCAAAAGCCCGAAACGCGTCGGCGAGGAAAGAATGAGGTGATGTGTGTCCGCGCAGGATCCGCCTGCACAAACAGCGTACCGAGTTGGAGTGCGTCTCAATACAACGGCAACCTTCTTTTTTCATATATATATATATATATCAACGCTCCAACTCCCTCCTGTCGCAGAGGAAATAAGCACTCACGGGAGACGCTCGGAAGGGATTTTATTCAGATATAACAAACAGACGCGTTTCGGCGAAATGCCTTCCTCGGTGTTTGCTCGCCCACCGGGAGGTCGCCATTTTAAATGCATGCATTAGCTGTCACAGCAATAAGTTAACATAGAAAGGGGACTTGCAAGTTCATCATATATCGTCCGCCATTATTACATTTGCAATTGTAACTCATTCAGATGGAACCTTGTTTGATATCATCCCAAATACAAGGCAAATCACAATTTCATCATCCGTATTACTGATCTGAATTTAGTAGTTATCAATTTTATTTTAATTAAATATTGCGTTTTTTAGTTCCGTAGCAGGTTGTGGGTTTATAGGGGAATAGGTTGGGAAGTAATTTAATTCAGATCAGTAATACGGATGATGAAATTGTGATTTGCCTTGTATTTGGGATGATATCAAACAAGGTTCCATCTGAATGAGTTACAATTGCAAATTTAATAATGGCAGACGATATATGATGAACGTGCAAGTCCCCTTTCTATGTTAACGTATTGCTGTGACAGCTAATGCATGCATTTAAAATGTCGACCTCCCGGTGGGCGAGCAAACACCGAGGAAGGCATTTCGCCGAAACGCGTCTGTTTGTTATATCGGAATAAAATCCCTTCCGAGCGTCTCCCGTGAGTGCTTATTTCCTCTGCGACAGGAGGGATTTGGAGCGTTGATTATTTGTGGATTGCATCGCCACATTCAGGGCACCCACCCACGAGTGAATTCCCGAGTTTGAAAGGTGCAATCGGAGCTGATATATATATATATCTCCAAACATACGTAGCTCCTTCCGAAGTGCAGGGACCCGAGAAGGGTGGCGTACACGCCGGCAGAGCGTGCCGGCATTAATATTCCAAAAGTAACAAAGTTCAATGTAGTACGCTCTCAGGATAAGAGGCAGGACACCAGTCTAGTTAATCCAAGTTTAATCCACAACGTGTTTCGACTGTAAACAGTCTTGATCACACGAAAAGAGCACATGGAAAATGGTAGCTAATAAAGTTATACACAAGTACAAATCATAGAAATGAAAAGAGGACATGTCCATGCCTGTGGCGGCCATGATGTAATGGTAAATTGCCATTTCTTAAAGCAAATGGGTTAAAATCCCAGATTGTGCACACAAATATTTACAGTACAAGAACATGATCAAGGCGAAAACCGCACATTAATAAAATGTCAAAGAACGTAATCATAGTGTGCGCGTTCGCACAAGCCCCAGTCACACTGTATAAGGAGTACAAGCCTTCATGCAGAATCAGAAACGCGGGGCTAAACAGTGCACAAATGTCATCTGTCTTCCAACTTAACTAACGTGGAAGACCAGCTTGCTAGTTTATGTTATATGGTATAAACAAATTCATGGCAATATATCAAGCCGCTATCCATTGAAGCGGTGCTCCGTGTCATGGTGTACATCCATTCAAAGCAGACAAACTGAGCAAGTGACAACTAAGTACAGTTATTACACCAAACATTATTAATCAAACTGAAAACACAATATGAGTAAAGAAAGAGCAAGTGCCCTGGCAAAATGTATTATCTCGCCACCTGGTCAGCAAGGAACCCGCATTAATAGGATCTTGTAAGTGAAGGGCAAATGCCCTTAATGGCTTAACACCATACTGATCCCTATTATAGTCTTGAAATAAAAAATATTTTTCTCTCACGCCTAGATGCTCCGCGTGTGCACATATACCCAGCCACAAGAGGGTAAAAAAGTTATATCAACATGTCTCGTGCTCAGACAATGGACAGCTACCTTAACATCAACTCAACAGAAATTCCAAACGTGAGGAGTGAAGTGGCGGGGAAGCAAACGGTGAAAAGGGTAGATTGCCCGTGTGGGTATATATCAGTGAATGGGCCCCTTCCTTTTCGTCTGCAAAAGAAACAAAAGAAAGAAAAAAGTCAAAACCAAGTGTTTTCAGCATTAAGCAAACATGTAGCACAAATAGTTGTATGAATATTAAAAACAATCTTCTGATGCACACCCGTGATGGTAGGAGGCGGATAAAAATGGCAAGAATCATCTTGCCCAGAAAGCCTATAGGGAGCAATACATTACTACAGCTTAACAATACAGATTCAGATGGGCACTTAACAGCTTCCCCTAAGGTGTATAGCTAATTCCTCATCCATATTAAGCCCACCAGGATGTTTAGTTTGGAATTCAATAATATATTTGGATTCATGTTATCTAAGTGTGAGCACCCTGTTCCCTCCTCTGGGATTCTTAGGAATTTCTTCGAGAATTAGATAGCTTACCTCTGCTATATTGGAGAAATGTTTGTCGTAGAAGTGGCGTGCCATCGGATACTTGGGGTCGTTGTTGTTAATAGCCCTTAGGTGTTCGAGGACCCTTTTCTTTGCAGTGCATGTGGTGCTCCCAATGTACCAAAGCTTACGACTACACTCAATGGCATAAATCACAAAGCTGGTGCTGCACGTGAGGAATTGTGTGACGCCTCCATACTCAATAGTACCCTGGAATTTACTGTGTCTACATGCTTTGCAATGTCCACAAGGGAAAAACCCTATGAGGCCATGAACTAGCGGTGCTGGGGTAGTTGGTAATATCATTCTTGACTACCAGGTCACGGATGTTCCTATCCCGTCTGTATGTCACGTTCGGTCTCTCTGTCATGGTGTTTCCTATGACTCCATCACTCTTCAGAATGTCCCAGTGTCTAGCTAAGATACGTTTGACTTTCTGTGAATTAGAATTGTATGTGAGAATCATCTGTGTAATATCCGTCTCATGTTCAGCATCAGTCACTGATTTGTCCTGCAGGGTCTGTGTTCTCTCTACCCCCGCCGCCCTGTCCTTAGCTTTGTTCAAAACCCCATTGGGATAGCTTCTGGTTTTGAACCTGCTAATGATGATCTTACTCTCCTCAGCATAGGCTGCAGCGTTGTTACAATTCCTTTTCGCCCTCAGCAGTTCTCCATACGGTATACTCCATTTGAGTGCCTCTGGGTGGCTGCTGAGGGCATGTAGGACACTGTTACCTGCTGTTGCCTTCTGAAACAGAGAAGTGCATACTTTCCCTTCTTTTATAGTAAGGCAAACATCAAGATATTCTGCTTTGATGGCATCGATGTTACCAGAGAGGAAAATGTTATACTTATTGGTGTTCAGCTTCTTGATAAAGTCCTCAGCCTCACCCTTAGATCCCCTCCAGATGATGAAATGGTCATCAATGTAGCATAGCCACATGATGACTTTCTGGAGGTCATCCTTGAGGGTGAGGCTGGCAAAGATTTCCTCCTCCCAGTAGCCCATAAAAAGATTGGCAAAACTGGGAGCGAAACAAGAACCCATCGCAGTACCTGTTGTCTGCCTGTAGAGGGCGCCATTGAAGGCAACAATATTATTTTTAAGGCAGAATTCAGTCATTTTGATGATCATGTGGCTGTGTTCACGATACCTTAATGGTCTTTGTTGTAAAAAATGGTTGCATGCCTTCAGACCTTGCTGGTGGTCAATTATGGTGTATAGTGACTGTACATCAAGGACGATGGTAAAATAGTCCTGATTCCATGATAGATTTTCTATTTTACACAGAAAATCCTTTGTGTCCCTTATATAGCTGGGTAGTTGCATCACAAAATCCCTCAAAAAATTATTGACATATTTAGAAATATGTTCGGTGACGCTCCCTATAGAGGACATGATGGGGTGCCCTGGTGGTCTCATACTGTCCTTGTGGAGTTTGGGCAGGAGGTATAAGATGGGGAGTCTGGGATGATCATTCTTCAAATAGCAGAACTCTTCCCACATCAGAAGACCCTTATCCCTCCAAGTTGTCAACTTGTCCCAAATTTCAGTAATGCTCTCATTATAAGTTTCGTAGGTGACATGCATATAGAATCTGTTGTCCTCTAGTTGTCTTGTGGCCTCATCAATTTAGTCATCCCTATTGAGGATAACCACATTACCACCCTTCTCCGCTGGACGAATGACAATGTTGGGATCCTCAGTAAGAACCTTCAATGCCTGTCTCTGTGAGAGACAAAGATTGCTGTTAGTATCCCTACGCTGTTTGGTGGTTTTCAGTCTTAGATCCCTGAGTGCTTTGACAGTGCAGTCGTGAAACGTGTCGATGGTATTGTGTGGGAGTAAGGGTACGAAAGTAGACCTAACCCTAAAATCAGTACGTGTTCTAAGTCCATGGCCTCAAGTGTTTGCATGGCACTAGTAAGGTCGCTACTCTCTCCTGTGTTCTGTTCCAATTCGACCAGAGTAATGAGCATGTCTACATCACTGATCTGGAGATGGCTATTGTTGGACCCGGCCTCATAACATGGCTCTACTGGTCCCCACACCCCCTAACCTGGTGCCGGCAGCCCCAATCCCCCGGCCTCACCAAGCCTTTCCACCAGAACACACGCACTCGACCCGGACATCCTCGTCCATGGCCTCTCTCCTTTCGGCCACCCCGGGCCCGCGTGCCCACTTCATGCGCCAAGATGGCCGCCCGGCCCCAGCGCAACCCGGGCCTAGAGGCGCCACTCCGGCTGGAGGACATCACGCTTCCAGGGGTTGAGAGAGGGAGGAGCAGTTTCTATCGCACCTCTGAACTCCCCTGGGACGATGGGTTTCGATCGGCCCTCCGGCCTCCCTGAAGGCTGGCTCCACGCCTGCTGGGTGTCTGGGGCTCCTCCCGACCCTGCCCTGAAAGGATCAAAAGACAATGGCAGGAAACCCCCGACAAGCGACCCCCAGGTGACAAGACCCCTGCCTGCACAGACTCCGGACATCAAAGAGGGGTCGACCTATAACAAGGGGTGCTCTGGGACTGTCCGGCAGATTCGACGCTGGAACAACGAGAGCCTGCTGACGCGGTCGCGGCTCCTGGAACTTAGAACCACCTGAGCCCTGCTGAGTGACTCGCGGCTCCCTGAAGATCGTAAGACCTCCGAACTCGTACCTGAGCCCTGCTGAGTGACTCGCGGCTCCCCGAAGATCGTAAGACCTCCGAACTTGTACTTGAGCCTGCTGAGTGACTCGCGGCTCCCTGAAGATCGTAAGACCTCCGAACTTGTACCTGAGCCCTGCTGAGTGACTCGCGGCTCCCTGACGATCGTAAGACCTCCGAACTTGTACCTGAGCCCGCTGAGTGACTCGCGGCTTCCACAGACTCCACTGGTCCCGCCGGACCCCACGACAACCAGCCTACCCCCCAGCTCGAGGATTGGGAGCTGTGCGCCGGGTACATCCTTACCTTGAACTTTTGTGCCAAGGACTGTCCCGCTACCCCCTATCCCTTCCGAGACTCATTGAGCCCGCGCTCTCCTTGTACATATTTGCAGTGCTAACCTGTTTGATAAAGATTGGTTCCTGAGAACGCACGGTGTGTTGTTTCTGTGTCGTGTGGTGCCGAAGTACGATCCTCGATGCGAGACTTCTCCTCCTGAGGAGTCTCCCGCCAGTGCCCGGCTACGATACTTGAGGGTGGGTCTCAGGGTAGTCAGGACCCCCTTTCCGGGCTCCTCTGAGGTCGCCGTCTAACATTGGTGGCAAGCGACGGGATTCGGGCCCATCACCGAGAGATTGTACTGTGAACGACGGACGCACTACCAACAAAGATGGCAGAAGGAAACACCATGATCCCCGCAGAAATCAACGCCAACAGGGTGTTCCAGGTGGAACAACTAGAAGAATACACACACAAAGAACTAAAGCAATTCTGCAAAGAACTTAGAATCGCTACCACCGGTCTCAACACCAAGGAAGATTTGCAGAAAGCACTGAAAGCCTGGGTGGATACCGGGGCCTCCCGCCCGGAAAACGCGGGGGAGCGCCCCGACGAGGCCGAACCCCCCCAAGGCGAAAGCAGCAGCAATCAGGTGCGAAGCATCGTACCAGACGGGGGCCTATCCCCGGAGGAACTCGCGGACAGAGAGAGAAGCCGCAATCACGAACTCGAGTTAGCTAAACTCAAAATCGAAGGCGAATTAAAGTTAGCAGAGAAAAAGCTAGCAGTAGAGCAAATGCGCGTGCAAGGCGAGCTAGAAGAGAAGAAGCTCCAACGGGAACACTAAGGAAGGAAGCTCCAACTGGAGCACGAACGCAGCTTGAAGGAAATCGAACTCAAGGCCAGAAGTGAGGAAGGGAGGCCCCCGGGAAACCGAGAGGCGACCTCCCCAGCGGAGCAGAAGGTCCACATCCCCAAGGATGTGATCAAGGAATATTATAAAAACGATGACATTCAGCAATGGTTCAGGGCCTACGAGGTCGCCATGACCTCCCATCGGGTCCCGCAGAAGGACTGGGGGGCAGGGTTGTGGGGACGGTTTCTGAGCGAAGGAAGAGGCACCCTGCTCGACCTACCCTTCTCTCTGCAGACCTCCTACAGCCACATGAAAGAGGCTCTACTCACAAGGTACGGTCTCACCCCCGAGATATACCGTCAGCGATTCCGGGACTGCAGGAAAATCCCGGGCACCACCTGGGTAGAATATGTAAACTTTTTTAGTCGGGCCTTCGATGGGTGGGTCAAGGGCAGCAAAGTCACCACCCTTGAGGAACTCACCGACCTCCTATTGTGGGAACACCTGGCTGCGAACTGCTTTGTGGAACTACGCCAGCATCTGCTTGACAGCAAACTCACCGATCCCAGGAAGCTGGCGGTGGAGGCAGACCGCTGGACCAACACCCGGGTCACCCGGGGCATGGTAGGAGAATACCCCCGAGCCAGTCAGGGACCACCCCGCCAGAGAGGAGGGGGGAACCAGGGAGGCCAGAGAGAGTCCCAGCCTAGTCCTCCGAAGACCCAATCTCCACCTTTCCCAGCGCCCCCCCCACCAGTAACCGGACCCCCCGGGAGACGGGGACACAGGGTAACCGTCACTTGTTTCCGTTGCCAGAAGCCCGGGCACTACACCAATGACCCAGAGTGCCCCATGGCCACCCAACACACCCCTGCAAGACAGATAGCCAACGTAGCTCTGGGGGAGGAGGTTGAGGAAACCGGGGAGTGGGAACCCGCAGCCATGGCCCTATTATCCCTGGGAGATAGGGAGATGGTCCCTGGTAGCCTCCTGCCCTCCAACACGAAGAAATACGGGCAGCTCGTTAAGATCAATGGCCACCAAATAGAGGCCCTGCGGGACACCGGGGCCAGCATCACCGGTGTCCTCAGGCACTTAGTCCCCGAGGAGCAGATCCTCCCCAACGTCTTTTGCCCAGTCATTTCCGCCGATAATAGAGAGAGTATGTGTCAGGTAGCTCTGGTGCCGTTTGAGTGGGGTGGAGTGATAGGTAAACTGAGGGTTGCCGTAAGAACCTCCCAGCCAGTCGACTGCCTCCTAGGGAACGACCTGGAGAGTTCGCCCTGGAAGCACGTCGAACGCAAGGCCCACCTAGAGATGATGGGGCTCCCCGAGTGGGTGTGCGCCACCACCCGATCTATGTCAGTCCGACTCACCCCCCTGGGAGAAGTCGAAGACGCCCCGACCGAAGAAGTCAGAGCAGTAACCCCCGAGGGTCCTCCCGTCCCCCCATCGGAGGGGCCCGTCGCCAGCAACGAGCCTTCCCTGTCCAACACCGCCCCGGTCCCTGAGTTGGGCGATCTACCCGAGTTGGCCCAATGGCGCCACGAGGGTGGGCCCACCCGGGAGGAGTTTTGCCGGGAGCAGGCCACCTGTCCTTCCCTGGTCGGACTGCGGCGCCAGGCCGAGGGCCAAGCCGCAGGCGATCAAACTGGCACGCACCGAATTTATTGGGAGAATAGCATTTTGTATAGTGAGCAGAAGTCGGTGGAGCTGGGATCCGGACGGGTGCTGGTGGTACCCCTCCGCTTCCGAGACTTCCTCCTGGGCTTAGCCCATGACGTCCCCCTTGCCGGCCACCTGGGTCAAGACAAGACCTACAGCCGTCTTGTGACCCATTTTTACTGGCCTAAGATGAGAGCAGCCGTAGAAGCCCACTGCAAGTCCTGTCCCACGTGCCAAGCTAGCGGGAAGAGTGGGGGGAAGCGCAAGGCTCCCCTCCAACCCTTCCCGGTCGTCAGTACCCCCTTTGAACGAGTCGGGATCGACATCGTGGGGCCCCTGGACCCCCACACCTCCCAAGGTCACCGTTTCATCCTGGTCCTGGTGGATCACGCCACCCGATACCCTGAGGCGATCCCCCTACGCACCGTCACGGCCCCCGTAGTGGGCCGGGCCCTGATGGGGATCTTTTTCTGGGTAGGGTTCCCCCGCGAGGTCGTGAGCGATCGCGACACTAATTTTATTTCGAGGTACATGACGTCCCTGTGGCAACAATGTGGAGTGTCCTACAAATTCACTACCCCGTACCATCCCCAAGGGAACGGCCTAGTAGAGAGGTTTAACCGGACTCTGAAAGGGATGATCACCGGCCTAGAAGAGCCCCTCCGGCGTAAGTGGGACGTCCTGCTCCTCTGCCTCTTGTTCGCTTACCGAGAGGTCCCCCAGAAGTCCCTAGGGTTCAGCCCGTTTGAGTTGCTCTATGGACACCCCGTCCGAGGTCCCCTCAGCTTGGTTAAGGAAGGGTGGGAGGCGGCACCCCAGACCACCCCACGAGATGTGTTCCACTATGTTCTGACCCTCCGGAACCAGACCAGGAAGTTCCGAGCACTGGCCGAGGCCAACCTAGAGACAAGCCAAGAAGAGATGAAGCGCTGGTACGACCAGAATGCCACTCTGGTCGAGTTCCAGCCGGGCCAACAAGTATGGGTCATGGCTCCCGTGAAGCCAGGCGCCCTCCAGGACAGGTGGACCGGGCCCTACAAAGTGATTGAGCGGAAGAGTCCAGTCACATACTTGGTGGACGTCCAGTCGCCTCGAGATCCCCTCCGGGTCCTTCACGTGAACCGCCTCAAGCCTCACTTCGTGCGGACAGAACTAAGCCTCCTGCTGGCCACCGATGACGGGGCCGAAGACGAGTCCGATCCCCTCCCGGACCTCCTGTGTGTCAAGGCGCAGGATGGCTCCGTGGAGGGAGTGAATCTCTCCCCAGCTCTCACTGCCCAGCAACAAGAGGACTGCCGCCAGCTACTAGGACAATTTGCCGACCTCTTCTCCCTGATCCCCCGAGTCACCGACTGGTGTGTCCATGACGTGGACACCGGGGACAGCCCGCCGGTGAGACACCGAGCCTACCGGGTCCCCGACCGGGTCCGGTCCTGCATTCAAGCTGAGGTCTCCAAGATGTTGACCATGGGAGTGATCGAGCCATCTGACAGTCCCTGGGCCAGCCCCGTGGTCCTGGTCCCGAAGGCAGCGGCCCCCGGTGTCGCCCCCGAGCTCCGGTTCTGTGTGGACTACCGGGGGCTCAATGACGTCACCCGAGCCGATGCCCACCCCATTCCACGAGCCGACGAGCTCATTGACCGACTCGGGGCAGCACGGTTCCTCAGCACCTTCGACCTCACCTGCGGATACTGGCAGATTGCGCTCACCGAGGGGGCCAAGGAGCGGTCTGCCTTCTCCACCCCAGATGGGCATTACCGCTTCCGCGTAATGCCCTTCGGAATGAAAAATGCCCCGGCCACCTTCCAGCGACTGGTAAATAGAGTCCTGGCCGGGCTAGAACAGTTCAGCGCGGCCTATCTGGACGACATCGCCGTTTTCAGTTCCGGATGGAGTGAGCACCTCCAGCACCTCCGGAGGGTGCTAACCGCCCTGCGCCAGGCAGGCCTGACAGTAAAAGCCAGCAAGTGCCAAAATGGGCAAGGATCAGTAGTGTACCTGGGGCACCAGGTCGGGAGTGGCCAGGTCGCCCCTCTACAACCAAAAATCGACGCCATCATGGCCTGGGAACCCCCCACCACCCAAACGGAGGTCCGAGCCTTTCTGGGCCTCACTGGCTACTACCGCAGATTCATCAAGGGGTATGGCAGCCTTGTCGGCCCCCTCACAGAACTCACATCCAAAAAACAGCCAAAAAAGGTTCAGTGGACAACCGCCTGCCAGGAGGCGTTCGATGCCCTAAAGAAGGCCATGTGCACGGCCCCCGTCCTCCAGGCTCCCGACTACTCCAAGGAGTTTGTAGTCCAGACCGACGCCTCCGAGCATGGCATTGGGGCCGTCCTGTCCCAGGTGAATGACCAAGGCCTGGACCAGCCCGTCGCCTTCCTCAGTCGGCGGCTGTTGCCCAGAGAACAGCGATGGAGTACCATTGAGCGCGAAGCCTTTGCCGTGGTCTGGGCACTCAAGAAACTACGCCCTTACCTGTTCGGCACACATTTCAAAGTCCAAACCGATCATCGGCCCTTGCGATGGCTTATGCAGATGCGGGGAGAAAACCCCAAGCTACTGCGGTGGTCAATCTCCCTTCAGGGGATGGATTTCACCGTGGAACACCGTCCTGGGACGGACCACGCCAACGCCGATGGCCTCTCCCGGTTCTTCCGCCTCAGCGAAGAGAACCC
The DNA here is from genome assembly GCF_964204655.1 of Triturus cristatus. NCBI lineage: Eukaryota > Metazoa > Chordata > Amphibia > Caudata > Salamandridae > Triturus > Triturus cristatus. The sequence continues at coordinate 851,150,354 of NC_140581.1, forward strand.
CCCAAGATGATGGGCAGTTCTCTCCGGCTTTCAGCTGGGGGGGACGCGTGTTGGACCCGGCCTCATAACATGGCTCTACTGGTCCCCACACCCCCTAACCTGGTGCCGGCAGCCCCAATCCCCCGGCCTCACCAAGCCTTTCCACCAGAACACACGCACTCGACCCGGACATCCTCGTCCATGGCCTCTATCCTTTCGGCCACCCCGGGCCCGCGTGCCCACTTCATGCGCCAAGATGGCCGCCCGGCCCCAGCGCGACCCGGGCCTAGAGGCGCCACTCCGGCTGGAGGACATCACGCTTCCAGGGGTTGAGAGAGGGAGGAGCAGTTTCTATCGCACCTCTGAACTCCCCTGGGACGATGGGTTTCGATCGGCCCTCCGGCCTCCCTGAAGGCTGGCTCCACGCCTGCTGGGTGTCTGGGACTCCTCCCGACCCGGCCCTGAAAGGATCAAAAGACAATGGCAGGAAACCCCCGACAAGCGACCCCCAGGTGACAAGACCCCTGCAAGCACAGACTCCGGACATCAAAGAGGGGTCGACCTATAACAAGGGGTGCTCTGACTCGCGGCTCCCTGACGATCGTAAGACCTCCGAACTTGTACCTGAGCCCGCTGAGTGACTCGCGGCTTCCACAGACTCCACTGGTCCCGCCGGACCCCACGACAACCAGCCTACCCCCCAACTCGAGGATTGTGAGCTGTGCGCCGGGTACATCCTTACCTTGAACTTTTGTGCCAAGGACTGTCCCGCTACCCCCTATCCCTTCCGAGACTCATTGAGCCCGCGCTCTCCTTGTACATATTTGCAGTGCTAACCTGTTTGATAAAGATTGGTTCCTGAGAACGCACGGTGTGTTGTTTCTGTGTCGTGTGGTGCCGAAGTACGATCCTCGATGCGAGACTTCTCCTCCTGAGGAGTCTCCCGCCAGTGCCCGGCTACGATACTTGAGGGTGGGTCTCAGGGTAGTCAGGACCCCCTTTCCGGGCTCCTCTGAGGTCGCCGTCTAACAGCTATCATTCCCCCTGTCATTAATGCTTCTAGCATGACAATGTCCCAATCTCTTTAAACTATGCCATTTCCTTAATTTAAGCTTTCTCACAAACTTAAATAAAGCAATCCGAGTGTTAGTGTAATTAAAAGGGGAAGAGGGGCAGAAAGAGAGTCCTAAACAAAGAGTCCGTTTCTCCACATCAGTCATCAGTCTATTCGAGAGATTGACAATTGTTCTGTTTACCATTTCCATATCCATTAATAGTTCTTGTTGGAGCGTGTCCTGCGATTTCCTATGGCGCCCTTTCCTCTGCCTGTATTGCCAACGTTGTTGGAGTCTCTTTTTTCTATTTCGGCGTTTTCTTGGCCTCTGCCCAGTCCTTGTCCCCGACCCCGTCCTCTCAGTGGTGGATTGTCTCTCAGTTTGTGTCGGTCCTTCCATAGGACACGGAATTCATCTAAAAAATTCTCCACCTGATTGACCCCCCGATACTTCTGATTCTGTATCACTTATCATGGAATTAGCTGTAACCACCGGGGTTCTCTTGTCTACAGGTATCTCAGTTTGAATATCTTGGTTTAGGTACAAATGATCATATTGTTTGCTGAAGGTGAGTATTCTTCCAGACTCATAGTCCGCATAGTCCCTGTTTAGTTTCCTTTGTTTCCTCGCCTTGATTTCATCTTCATATTTCCTGAGTCGTTCTTTCATGGACTCAAGTGTTTTGTTCAAAGTTTCCAAATCCATCATGTGTTGTAGTTCTGACATGATGTCATTGATCTGTTTCAATATCTCATCTCTGTCTGACCATGTGTACTTAATTAATATTTCCAGCATATTCCTGGAGCTCTGCGCCGAGTTCTTAGACCATTCTCCAAGCATTCTGTGGTTTGGTGCCTCGTAGGTTGGGGTTATGAATATCCTGAGTCCCCTGGGTGCCATGGCCTGGTCCACATAGTTCTTTTAGACGTTTCAGTTCTTTTCAATTTCTCCAGTTTTCTAATTTTCAGTGGTTGTGTAGTAAGGTTAGATATGTTAGTGTTATCCACTTTATTGCCGATTCCAGGCTTTCTACTAAATAACGTAAGAGCAGCCGCTCTTCTTACCGCTTCCTCCTCCATCATGTGCTCACTTAGAATCGTAGTACGAAGTCACTTGCCTCAAATCCCCTTTCACTTACAATGGAAAGTTCCCTCTGCCTTTAACGTTGTGTCCGTGTTCTCTTCCCTAGATAGAGAGTGTTGCGAACACAGTAGTGCCTCATGTATGAAGAGAATTAATTTAGAGTCCAAACACCGCGCCCACACCGTCCCTCAGCTGTTATCAGGGGGCTTGTGCGAACTCGCACACTATGATTACGTTCTTTGACATTTTATTAATGTGCGGTTTTCGCCTTGATTATTTCCTTGAACTGTAAATATTTGTGTGCACAATCGGGGATTTTAACCCATTTGCGTTTAAGAAATGGCAATTTACCATTACATCATGGCCGCCACAGGCATGGACATGTCCTCTTTTCATTTCTATGATTTGTACTCGTGTATAACTTTACTAGCTACCATTTTCCGTGTGCTCTTTTCACGTGATCAAGACTGTTTACAGTCAAAACGCGTTGTGGATTAAACTTGGATTAGCTAGACTGGTGTCCTGCCTCTTATCCTGAGAGCGTACTACATTGAACTTTGTTACTTTTGGAATATATATATATATATATTCACTGAAAAAACCATAGGTTTCACACACGTTATAGTTAGGAATTAGCATTTAAAAAACCTTGCAAATTCATTGAAAAAACCATAGGTTTCACACAAGTTATAGTGAGCTGTACATTTCACTCGTAAAAAACCAATGAAATTCCACGTTATAGTTAGTGCAGGCAACTATAACTCACGCGACCGCAATCCTCTGCTGATGCTAATACTGTATTTAGACACTTATTTGCCCATGTCTTCTTCCATTAAATCTTAGCTATACATATATTACAAATATTTTTTTTTCATAAAGACACATATGTCATTAGCAGAGGATTGCGGTCGCGTGAGTTATAGTTGCCTGCACTAACTATAACGTGGAATTTCATTGGTTTTTTACGAGTGAAATGTACAGCTAACTATAACTTGTGTGAAACCTATGGTTTTTTCAGTGAATTTGCAAGGTTTTTTAAATGCGAATTCCTAACTATAACGTGTGTGAAACCTATGGTTTTTTCAGTGAATTTGTTCAGTTTTTTAAATGCTAAGTTACTCTACGCCGTTCGTGCCGTGCGCGCCCACTTAACGCAGTTAGTGCCGTGCACGCACGGTGGGCACGCACCGCATGCCCACGTTAGGCTGGATGGGCCATGTACGCACGATGCCCTTCGCACACCGTCCGCACACGGAGGACATATTATGCGCTTCGTTCTGAAAGGTTTTCTATTAAAAATTCACTCAGGTTGTATATGCCATGCTCAAAAGGTGCCCCGCGGGCACATTTTGCACACGGGGGGGGGGGGAAATATGGTTTTTGATTTTTTTAAATTAATTTTTTACCGTACGCGTACGGTAAGCGTAATCGGCGTTTTTTCAAAAAAAAAAAAATATTTATTTTTTGGCCTTGGATGGCCTTCTGGCACACCATAACCAAGGCTAGGTGGTTAGGAGCTGTCTAGCCTGCCCCCTTTTTATGATATCCAACTTTGTTTTTCCTCCACCCCTCCGAGTGCGAGAGAGAAAATGGCGGCCGACACTTCCTGGTTTCGACCGATTCGAATGTTTACTAAGATCTAACAGCCAATCAGAATCGCGCTCGCGCACGGCACCGTACACGTATGGTAAGCTTACGGTGCGCGCTCGGAGCGCGCTTACAGATATATATATTGATTTAAATGCTATTTTCTCAGGAACTACTGAACAGATTTACACCAGACCTACAAAAGGCACTTCCTTGACCTGAGGACTACCTCTCTGCCAAATTACAAGTAATTCTGTTCAGCCGTTCGGGCTGTAGCTGTGTCTAAAGGTCCTATGGAAAAATGCATGGGGAAAACGCGTTTTGGGACCCGCCTTTTTCTCAGCCCCCGCTTGACGAATCCCCCCGAGACTTTCAGGGTAGGAGCGGAGCGTAGCGCCCCATTAGTTTTGAAAATTTCGCGAGGATTCGTCGACGGGCGCCAAAGTTATTCCAAATAGAATGTTGCGGATTTCCTATGGAAACAGGGTCCTAACTATAACTACCTACTGGCGACCGCCAGTAGGTAATATATATATATATATATTCACTGAAAAAACCATAGGTTTCACACATGTTATAGTTAGCGGAAATTTTACTGATAAAAAACCAATGAAATTCCCCCGTTATAGTTAGTGCAGGCAACTATAACTCACGCGACCGCAATCCTCTGCTGATGCTAATACTGTATTTAGACACTTATTTACCCATGTCTTCTTCCATACATTTTTAGCTATACATATATTACAAATATTTTCTTTTCATAAAGACACATATGTCATCAACAGAAGATTGCGGTCGCGTGAGTTATAGTTGCCTGCACTAACTATAACGGGGGAATTTCATTGGTTTTTTATCAGTAAAATTTCCGCTAACTATAACATGTGTGAAACCTATGGTTTTTTCAGTGAATTTGCAAGGTTTTTTAAATGCTAATTCCTAACTATAACGTGTGTGAAACCTATGGTTTTTTCAGTGAATTTGTACGGTTTTTTAAATGCTAAGTTACTTTACGCCATTCGTGGCGTGTGCGCCCACTTAACGCAGTTTGTTCCGTGCGCGCACGGTGCGCTTCACGCGCCGTGCGCGCACAGTGAGCACGCGGTGCGCTTCGCGCACCGCGCGCCCACTTTACGCAGTTAGTGCCGTGCACGCACCGCGTGCCCACGTTACGCTAGATGGGCCATGTACACACGATGCGCTTCGCGCACCGTGCGCACATGGAGGACATATGATGCACTTCGTTTTTAAAGGTAATATTTTAATTTTTCGCAGTAGTTATAGGCCATGCACAAATGGGCACACGGGGTGGAGAGAGTGTGGATAATTTTTTTTTTTAATATTTTTTTTTTTAATCTTTTCGTTTTTTACTTATGTGATAAGCCATGCACAATTGGTGACCTTCGTTCACCAATTGCACACGGGGTGGGGTTAGTGTGGATATTTTATTTTTTTAAATATTTTTTTACCGTACGCGTACGGTAAGCGTAATCGGCGAAATTAGCGAAAAAATAAAAATTCCGTTTTTGGCCTTGGGGGATCTTTGGGGACTCCCTGTACATGGCTATGTGTGTGGGAGCTGTCAAAACAGCCCCTTTAAATGTTTTTGTGCTTTGTTTGTTAATCATCTCTCTCAGTGCGAAAGAGAAAATGGCGGCCGCCGCTTCCTGGTTTCGGCCGATTCGAATGTTTACTAAGATCTAAGAGCCAATCATAATCGCGCTCGCGCACGCCACCGTACGCGTACGGTAAGCGTACCGTAAGCGCACCGTAAGCTGGCTCAGATATATATATTGATTTAAAGGCTATTTTCTCAGAATCTACTGAACAGATTTACACCAAACCTACAAAAGGCACTTCCTTGACCTGAGGACTACCTCTCTTGCAAATTTCTAGTAATTCTGTTCAGCCGTTCGGGCTGTAGCCCTGTCTAAAGGTCCTATGGAAAAATGCATGGGAAAAACGCGTTTTGGGACCCCCCTTTTATCTCAGCCCCCGCTTGACGAATCCCCCCGAGAATTTCAGGGTAGGAGCGGAGCGTAGCGCCCCACCTATTTTGAAAAATTCGCGAGGATTCGTCGACCGGCGCCAAAGTTATTCAAAATAGAATGTTGCGGATTTCCTATGGAAACGTGGTCCTAACTATAACTACCTACTGGCGACCGCCAGTAGGTAATATATATATATATATATATATATATATATATATATATATATGTGTGTGTGTGTGTATGTATATATTATCTACTGGCGGTCGGCAGTAGATAGATATAGTTAGGACCGAGTTCCCATAGGAAATCTGAAAATTCTATTTTGAATAACTTTGGCGCCGGTTGACTTATCTTCGTGAAATTTTCAAAACTAATGAAGCGCTCCGCTCAGCTCCTACCCTGAAAGTCTCATGGTGATTCGTCAAGCGGGGGCTGAGAAAAAATGGGGGTCCCAAAACACGTTTTCCCCATGCATTTTCCCATAGGACCTTTAGTCGAAGGTACAGCCCGAACGGCTGAACAGAATTACTTGAAATTTGGCAAAGAGGTAGTCCTCAGGTCAGGCATGTGCCTTTTGCATATATGGTGTCAATCTGTTTAGAAGTTCCTGAGAAAATTGCAGTTAAAAGTACATAAATATCTATATGCGCGCACGGTGCGCGCACGGTGCGCGCACCAAATGTCCGCGAGCGTAATTCTGATTGGTGGTTAGATGTCAGTCAACATTCGAATCGGTCGAAATCAGGAAGTGTCGGACGCCATTTTGTGTGTGACAGTGAAAAAGAAAGGTGGAGAACGTGAAAAGGGGGCAGGGTAGAGAGTTCCTGACCCCCCTAGCCTTTGTCAGGGGGTCCCTGAAGGACCCCGAAGGGTGAAAAAAAATGTTTGTTTTTTTCAAAAAATCGTGGGGTGTGCGCACCGTGCGAGCACCGTGCGCGCACCAAATGTCCGCGAGCGTAATTCTGATTGGTGGTTAGATGTGAGTCAACATTCGAATCGGTCGAAATCAGGAAGTGTCGGACGCCATTTTGTGTGTGACAGTGAAAAAGAAAGGTGGAGAACGTGAAAAGGGGGCAGGGTAGAGAGTTCCTGACCCCCAAGCCTTTGTCAGGGGTCCCTGAAGGACCCCAAAGGGTGAAAAAAACATTTTATTTTTTTTCAAAAAATCGCGGGGTGCGCGCATCGTGAAAAACCCTTAGAAAAAAAAAAAACATTTTAAACTGTTTATAAGTTTATAGAAGATATTAACTATGCTGTTCAACTTTATCCAAATTCAAAAAAAAGAGCTGAGCCATTCCATATTACAGGATACAGTCAATCTATAACTATATACATAGGTAGTTTATTGTAAAATAAATATATAAAAAATATAATAATACATACATAAATTAGCATTTAAAAAACCTTACAAATTCACTAAAAAAACATAGGTTTCACACACGTGATAGTTAGAAATTAGCATCTAAAAAACCTTGCAAATTCACTTAAAAAACCATAGGTTTCACACATGTTATAGTTAGCTGGACATTTCACTCGTAAAAAACCATTGAAATTCCCCCGTTATAGTTAGTTCAGATAACTATAACTCGCGCGACCGCAATCCACTGCTGATGACGTCACATATTACATCACTCATGACATGGTCAGTGACATCACTCATGACATCACTGATGACATCTCAAATGACATCACTGATGACATCACTGATGACATCATCCTTGTGATAGAGTGGCGGTCGCGCGAGTTATAGTTATCTGAACTAACTATAACGGGGGAATTTCAATGGTTTTTTACGAGTGAAATGTCCAGCTAACTATAACATGTGTGAAACCTATGGTTTTTTCAGTGAATATATATATGTTCAAGCCGTTTTTCGCGTTGTACCTCTGCCATCTAATGGTGGCGGGCTTCACACACAACAATCTTCCAGTATAAGAGTTTGCACCGAGCCCAAAGTCCTTTTTCAGCATGCTTTATTTAATTCAAAATATATTATGTATGTGTGTTTAACTTTTAAAATTAAATTTATTTGTTATATTTGTTAAAATGTAAATTAAATCTACTTTATTTACTTTAAAATTAATTTTATTTAATATATTTAATATTTATTATTTTAATTCTATATATATATATATTACCTACTGGCGGTCGCCAGTAGGTAGTTATAGTTAGGACCCCTTTTCCATAGGAAAACCTGAACATTCTATTTTGAATAACTTTGGCGCCGGTCGATGAATCCTCGCGAATTTCTCAAAATAGGTGGGGCGCTACGCTCCGCTCCTACCCTGAAAGTCTCGGGGGGATTCGTCAAGCGGGGGCTGAGATAAAAGGGGGGTCCCAAAACGCGTTTTTCCCATGCATTTTTCCATAGGACCTTTAGAACGAGCTACAGCCCGAACGGCTGAACAGAATTACTAGAAATTTGGCAGAGAGGTAGTCCCTAGGTCAAGGAAGTGCCTTTTGTAGGTTTGGTGTAAATCTGTTCAGTAGATTCTGAGAAAATAGCCTTTAAATCAATATATATATCTGAGCCCGCTTACGGTACGCTTACCGTACGCTTACCGTAAGCGTACGGTGGCGTGCGCGAGCGCGATTCTGATTGGCTCTTAGATCTTAGTAAACATTCGAATCGGCCGAAACCAGGAAGCGGCGTCCGCCATTTTGTCTCTCGCACTGAGTGTTGTTTATCAAACATGATGGCCAAAAACATGTTACTGGGCTGTTATGACAACTCCCTCCCATATAGTCATGTTGAGGGAGTCCCCAAACATCCCCCAAGAGCAAAAACGGTTTTATTTTTTTTTCGGCAATTTCGCCGAGTACGCTTACCGTACGCTTACCGTAAGCGTACGGTAAAAAAAAAAAAAAAAAAAAAACACTATCCACACTTACCCCACCCCCTGTGCTTTTGGTGGCCGTAGGCCACCAAATGTACAGGGCTTATTAATAGGTAAAAAAAACTAAATTTTGGCAACATGAAATTATAAAATCGAAATAAAAAAAACACTATCCACATTGACCCCACCCCCTGTGCTTTTGGTGGCCGAAGGCCACCAAATGTACAGGGCTTATTAAAGTTGATAAAAACCGTGCACGGAACGAACTGCGTTAAGTGGGCGCGCACGCCTCGAATGGCGTAAAGTAACTTAGCATTTAAAAAACCGTACAAATTCACTGAAAAACCATAGGTTTCACACACGTTATAGTTAGGAATTAGCATTTAAAAAACCTTGCAAATTCACTGAAAAAACCATAGGTTTCACACATGTTATAGTTAGCGGAAATTTTACTGATAAAAAACCAGTGAAATTGCCCCGTTATAGTTAGTGCTGGCAACTATAACTCACGCGACCGCAATCTTCTGCTGATGACATATGTGTCTTTATGAAAAAAAAATATTTGTAATATATGTATAGCTAAAAATGTATGGAAGAAGACATGGGCAAATAAGTGTCTAAATACAGTATTAGCATCAGCAGAGGATTGCGGTCGCGTGAGTTATAGTTGCCAGCACTAACTATAACGGGGCAATTTCACTGGTTTTTTATCAGTAAAATTTCCGCTAACTATAACATGTGTGAAACCTATGGTTTTTTCAGTGAATATATATATATATACATCGATATTTTGTACAACTATATTTTTAACATTGATATTTTTTTCGATATATTTGGACTTACCTGTTTAAGTATAGGGAGTCGATATTTTTGCATTCCATATTTTTTCATCTATATTTTTTACATTTATATTTTGTCAGTGAATCGACATGTTCTAGTGCAGTGGAAGGCCCTTCGCAAAGTTGACTAGTCATCTTTCAGTTGCCTATTGCTGCATTTGGTTGATAACCAGATACTAAAGAGGATAAATCTTGGAAAATGACAAAAATATTGAAGTAATGCAATATCACAAATATATGCCGCATTATACCGCATAATTTGCCTTATCTTGGTGCAATTTTAGTCAACCCTGCTGTATAATTTGGTCCTTCCCTGCAGCATACTTCCAGTGGCCCTTGCTGGAGATGTGGTGAGATTTGCATGATAACCTGAAAAGTACATGCAATAAGAAGCATGACATTGGCCATTGAGTTTATGCTGTTTAAAATATGCAGGTCATCAAGACATAGACAACTTGTGCGCCACTGAGAGCGGGCACGAGGCGTTGATGCTTCACAGTGAAGTAAGGTGCCTCTGCAAGGTGAAGTTTTCAGTGTGTGCACGAACTACCAAATGAAGTGTAATTAGATGAAGGCAAAGCTGGTGCACGGTGCCAACGTTTTAGAGGAACTGCATTCTATCAAAATGTTGTTGCAAGGAATGAATAGCAATTCCTTTTCTTTGAACAAAGCGATTTTGCGCTCAAGAGAAAGCTGGATATTTCGAGACAAACAAGAGACAGTGGCCTCACTGTCTCATTCCTGTTATTGGCGGTAGCAATCAAGCAAACATAAGACATGTCAAGTGTTTTGCAGCCAATTAAAAGTCTCTTAACTTCGTCAAGCACCAATTTAGATAAATACCTCTTTGAGGACAATCCCCTTTTTGGGGCCCAGCCAGTGGTTGCTGTGCTTTTCTGAATTGGCACTCAGCAAGAGCTAATGGAGTGTCAGGGGAACGAATGGTAGAAGCCCAATTTAAAAACTTGTCCTTAGGTGACTGTAAGGACCAAAGTCCCTGCACTATGTGTACAGCTGTGCCACCAGGCCCTTTTTAGGTCGAGTCTGGGGGGCTCATGCGCGAAGCATGCTGCATTGAGGTAGGGACTTAAAGCTCCACCCCCTCTCCGCCCATATTTTACATTGGCTTGTGTCATTGTCCACTCTATACTGTGGCTGTTCATTGGTCAAAAGGCTTAGTAGTTCCTCCTTAGTACAGCCTTGTCTCATTTAGTAATCTACCATGGCAACATGTTATATGTCTTGTTACTCGGTAGGCTTTAATTATAGCCTCTGAGCACTCTTTTCTCAAATAGCTTTGTCCTGCCTGCAATCCTATTGCTTTTTATTTTTACAGCACACATTTGATCCTTCTCTTCCTTTGACTATGAGTTTTCCGGCTGTGTTCATGTGATGTGTATGTGGAAGTTTACTGTTACGTTAGTGTGTCCTCTATGAGGATACAATGACTATAGCAAAAGATAGAGCCTCCCTTCTTGGCGGCCTTCACCCCTAGAGTTGTGGCAACTTGCATGTAGCTGCCACCGGGGCCTGCACCTCAAAATCCCTGTGTTCATGTGATGTGTATGTGGAAGTTTACTATTAAGTTATTGTGTCCTCTAGGAGGATACAATGACTACAGCAAAGATAGAGGCTCCCTTCTTGGCGGCCTTCACCCCTAAAGTTGTGGCAACTTGCATGTAGCTGCCACTGGGGCCTGCACCTCAAAATCCCTGTTGCTCTGTGCGAGGGTAAAGAAATTCCAGTTTCATATCTTGCCGCACCAAGATCAGCCTGTAATAGAATCTAAATTAATATTTCAATCAGTGCTATATGCAAAAGCCATCCATCTTATGTCTAGCGGCAGTGAAACATTGATTGGCTGCAGATAGCCAATCCACGTTCTCCCAAAGTTGTTGTTTACTCTTCTACCAAGTATGGAAACCGCAGTTATGTACCCATCAAGAAGTTTGCTTGCTTGTTTGGCTGGGAAGCACGAATGGGAATGTGGCAGACCTTCAGGGTGGTGCTGGGCTTTCCTTCAGTTTTCTATTAGAAATGTTTTTTCTGGAACCGTTCACCCGTACTCTTTCTCAGTTTATAAGGAACCATTGCAGCTCCACCAAGTGAGATGATGTGCTAGAATCAGGAAACGTCATAGCTGCTCTCTGCAAACACAGGGTAAAGCCTAGATTCAGAAGACCAGGCTGAAGCTGCTACCCATTTGGTGGTAGATGAGGCATTCACAAGTCTGACCATGGCCCTGGGTACTGAAATCTTTGAGGAGAGCCAACTCGAGGGAACCTGCCCTGGACCCACAAAACCTGACTACGACAAAATAAGGAATAAAAACACATTGATCATGGAGGGATCCATTCCATGCAAGCAATACAGAAGCATTGTGCCTGATAGTGAGGCTTTAATGCTCCCTCAACCTCCATGGTATACGTCCGCCCTACAGCACTATTAACTGAACGTTCAATATTCACAGAACACAAAGCTAGCCGACAAATAATGAACCTGTCGCGGTTTCCAACCTTTTGCTATTTTTCTTTCAATAGCAGTACCAAGCTGACATGAGTCTCTCTGATTCTCCACGAATTGAAAAAAAAAAATTACTTTACAAAGCATTTTCATAATTTTTCAGAATCCTTAATTTTGATTCTCTTTTAATTGCTTAAGAAATTCATACAAAAATGTAGGCTGTCTGACTATTGTCAGCCATGATACTTGAGTTCCAGACATATTTCGTTGCTTCACTTTTCGAGCTGAGTTGTATTTTGTTAAATAGAGTTCCCAAGTGAGTTTTTCTGATATCGTTATTAATGAACATGACTTACTGTAAAAGATGATGCAAGTTTTCTGTTTCAGTGAAACAGTTAGTACACGTCTTATTTAGACGCTTACGGTGTTTCCATTTGCAGGTTCTGTTAGACTAGAAGAAGTTAGTTCTCACTTTGGTAACCATTCATCGGTACAGGTGCAGTCAGCCCCTGCAGTGCAGGGGGACCCTCGCCCTTTAGAGGGTCACTATGCTGTCTAAAGCCTATGAATATATGTGAGATGTTGGAATGTCAGGGGCCTCACATGCCATTCTGCAAGGGGTGGCATCGCTTTGCATTATGCCACTGGCCAGCGAAGATACCATTGCTGCTAAATATGGCATTATTAAACTGATATTTGTACATATTGACAGTCTGGAGCAGAACCTTGTTTTCTTCCTGTATTACTGTAATCACTTTTCCAACCTCTCTTCCTTCACTTGGTCACTGTAAGTTCCGGGTAACTGGTGCAATTTAGTTTATCCATCTGTCATCTCATATTCCCTACCCTTAGCAGGGAATGCCTGGGTCAAGAAGATTTCTGCCTTTCTAAATTTGAACTAAATTCATGCACAGCATTCGCTTACTTTCATTGTGTAGCTACCGCTGTATATAGTTAAAATAATGTACCTGTTGTTGCTGAATTATTTTCAGGCCTGGGTGGAGTTTGCGGAGTTACACTACATGGAGCTCAGCAAAGTGCCCAAAAAACTCTGCCTCTCTACACAAAGGGGTCGATTCCGATCCTGGATAAACCTGGTACGAACCGTCGGACGGAGCGTTTTCTCCGTCCGACCCGTACCCGGTAGAAATACCTTACAAACATGCAAGTACGATTCGTACGCAAACACCATTTGCGTACGAATCGTAAGAAACACCGACCCAACAAACAATACCCACAATTCTGATCCGTGACACCGCGGACGTGACGTCCGGACGGAGTCAGGCAGCGTTTCACGAACCAGCAAGTACGATTCGTACCGACGTCACTCCGCACGGACAATATTTTACGGGAGCCAAAAACTGCCGGAAATCAGGACGACGCGCACAAGGAGCACCTGTACGCGACGGACAGCCATGGACCCCAACCTACGTGTCATCCCGGCCCTCATTGCAGTCCACCTGGTGTACAGAAACCGCCGCAGATGCCGCAGAAGGTCAGAACAACACCCAGGGTCAAAGGGGGGGGGGGCAGGGGCAGGAAACATAACCCCCACCCAAGTCAAAAATCAAACATGTCCCGTACATACCTGACCCCCAGGGTCTGGTCACTTCGGGGGTGGGGGCGTCTCCACCAAGGCCTGCGTCCGCCACAATGGAAGTCAACATGGACGCGAACCGGCAAGACAACAATTGTGGTACGCACCGTACCCACGCCTTAAGAGCGTGGGTAAGGGTCGTACCACGCCCACCCCTACGTCACCCCAACAATGGCGGTACGGCCCGTACCCACGTCCCAAAGCAATAGGTACGGGCCGTACCGCCATTCTTGGGGTGACGTAGGGGTGGGCGTGGTACGACCCGTACCCACGTCCTAAAGGCATGGGTACGGTGCGTACCCCTAAGGTACCCCAACAATGGTGGCAGGGCCCGTACCCATGCCCCCAGAGCGTGGGTACGGCCCGTACCACACGTACCCCTACGTCACCGGCACAATGGTGGTATGCCCGTACCCACGTCCCACAGGCATGGGTACGGCCCGTACCACCATTGCAGTGGTGATGTAGGGGTACACTTGGTACGAGCCGTACCCACGTCCCAAAGGCATGGGTACGGTGCGTACCCCTACGTCACCGCAACAATGGTGGTACGGCCCATACCCACGCCCCCAGAGCGTGTGTACGGCCCATACCACGCGTACCCCTACGTCACCCCAACAATGGGGGAACGACCCGTACCCATGCCTCAAGGACGTGGGTACGGCACGTACCAAACGTACCCCTACATCACCACTGCAATGGTGGTACGGGCCGTACCCAGGCCGTAGGACGTGGGTACGGGTCCTACCACGCCAGTGTACAGACACATAGGGGTGTGTGGGTATCAGCCCCAGCAGTGCCCAGACATATGAGGGGTGGGTGCCTATCACTCCCAGCAGTGCCCAGACATAGGAGGGGTGGGCGCAGAGTCACCCCAGCAGTGCCCAGATATAGGAGGGGTGGGTGCCTATCACTCCCAGCAGTGCCCAGACACATGAGGGGTGGGTGCCTATCACTCCCAGCAGTGCCCAGAAATAGGAGGGGTGGGTGCAGAGTCCCCCCAGCAGTGCCCAGATATAGGAGGGGTGGGGGCAGAGTCCCCCCAGCAGTGCCCAGACATAGGAGGGGTGGGTGCCAATTACTCCCAGCAGTGCCCAGAGATAGGAGGGGTGGGTGTCTATCACTCCCAGCAGTGCCCAGACATAGGAGGTGTGGGTGCCTATCACTCCCAGCAGTGCCCAGACATATGAGGGGTGGGTGCCTATCACTCCCAGCAGTGCCCAGACATAGGAGGGGTGGGTGCAGAGTCCCCTCAGCAGTGCCCAGACATAGGAGGGGTGGGTGCCCATCACTCCCAGCAGTGCCCAGACATAGGAGGGGTGGGTGCAGAGTCCCCCCAGCAGTGCCCAGACATAGGAGGGGTGGGTGCAGAGTCCCCCCAGCAGTGCCCAGACATAGGAGGGCTGGGTGCCTATCACTCCCAGCAGTGCCCAGACATATGAGGGGTGGGTGCCTATCACCCCCAGCAGTGCCCAGACATAGGAGGGGTGGGTGCAGAGTCCCCCCAGCAGTGCCCAGACATAGGAGGGGTGGGTGCAGAGTCCCCCCAGCAGTGCCCAGACATAGGAGGGGTGGGTGCAGAGTCCCCCCAGCAGTGCCCAGACATTGGAGGGCTGGGTGCCTATCACTCCCAGCAGTGCCCAGACATATGAGGGGTGGCTGCCTATCACCCCCAGCAGTGCCCAGACATAGGAGGGGTGGGTGCAGAGTCCCCCCAGCAGAGCCCAGACATAGGAGGGGTGGGTGCAGAGTCCTCCCAGCAGTGCCCAGACATAGGAGGGGTGGGTGCAGAGTCCCCCCAGCAGTGCCCAGATATAGGAGGGGTGGGTGCCTATCACTCCCAGCAGTGCCCAGACACATGAGGGGTGGGTGCCTATCACTCCCAGCAGTGCCCAGACATAGGAGGGGTGGGTGCAGAGTCCCCCCAGCAGTGCCCAGACATAGGAGGGGTGGGGGCAGAGTCCCCCCAGCAGTGCCCAGACATAGGAGGGGTGGGTGCCTATCAGTCCCAGCAGTGCCCAGACATAGGAGGGGTGGGTGCCTATCACTCCCAGCAGTGCCCAGACATAGGAGGGGTGGGTGCAGAGTCCCCCCAGCAGTGCCAGACATAGGAGGGGTGGGTGCAGAGTCCCCCCAGCAGTGCCCAGACATAGGAGGGGTGGGTGCCTATCACTCCCAGCAGTGCCCAGACATAGGAGGGGTGGGTGCCTATCACTCCCAGCAGTGCCCAGAGATAGGAGGGGTGGGTGCAGAGTCCCCCCAGCAGTGCCCATACATAGGAGGGGTGGGTGCAGAGTCCCCCCAGCAGTGCCCAGAGATAGGAGGGGTGGGTGCAGAGTCCTCCCAGCAGTGCCCAGACATAGGAGGGGTGGTTGCCTATCACTCCCAGCAGTTCCCAGACATAGGAGGGGTGGGTGCAGAGTCCCCCCAGCAGTGCCCAGACATAGGAGGGGTGGGTGCAGAGTCCCCCCAGCAGTGCCCAGACATAGGAGGGGTGGGTGCAGAATCCCCCCAGCAGTGCCCAGACATAGGAGGGGTGGGTGCCTATCACTCCCAGCAGTGCCCAGACATAGGAGGGGTGGGTGCAGAGTCCTCCCAGCAGTGCCCAGACATAGGAGGCGTGGGTGCAGAGACACCCCAGCAGTGCCCAGACATAGGAGGGGTGGGTGCAGAATCCCCCCAGCAGTGCCCAGACATAGGAGGGGTGGGTGCCTATCACTCCCAGCAGTGCCCAGACATAGGAGGGGTGGGTGCAGAGTCCTCCCAGCAGTGCCCAGACATAGGAGGGGTGGGTGCAGAGTCACCCCAGCAGTGCCCAGACATAGGAGGGGTGGGTGCCTATCACTCCCAGCAGTGCCCAGACATATGACACATGCATACCCACCCCTGGTGCTGGCAGCTCAATACACACAATGAGAGCATGCAACAAGACTGTATACTCATGTGCCACCCTACTAAACTAAGAGACCCAAAGGGAACACACACTGTCACGCACATTCCAGGACTGATAGGAATGTACAGGTGCTGGGGCAGCCAACAAGTTGTTGCCTACTATGGAAGGAAAAGGGTGGAGTACCCACAGATACAATGCCCACAATTGTCAGTCAGGTGACCAAAGACCCTGCAGAACACGCAACACATGTGTGCGAGGCTGGGAGTACACACATGCATAGGGCGTAAAAGGGAACATGTCCACATGAAGTCATGTCAATATACTCCATACACTAGTACAGTGACCACCAAGGATGCCACAAATGATGCAGGTGGAGACATTGCTGAGCAGGCATGGCCAAAGTTGAAGGGATCTGTCACACACCCAGGATATGTAGACACAGCTCAGCACAACAATTGGGAAACAGCCTGCAGGGAAGATGTCAGGGTCCACAGAGGAAGGAACACACCTTGGGACAATATCACCATACAGTAAGAGCACACATGACCAAAGATTATTTGCAGAGCCCTTGTGATGGCACACAGATACCAGGGTCCACCCCATGAGCAGCACACTACAACATTTCCCAGACACCTAACACATTATCACCACCCCAAATCATGGAGCAGCTCCACCAACAGCAAGTCCAGGAAAGCATTAGTGTGCAAAAGAAAAACAAAATGCTTTATTCAGCATTCAAAATAAATTGTGTTAAATGTCCACTATTTACAAGTCCTGGGGGGGTAAACATCGGGACGTGTGTCTCCTAGCTTGCCAGCACAGTTGACATGTCCATTTCATCCACAGAAGGGGGGGCATCATGTGGGGGGGAAGGACCAGGCACCGCAGGGACAGGAGGGGCAGGGTAGGTGTTGTGGGTGCAGGGAGGGACGACTCCACCACAGGGGGTGGGGCAGCGCCAAAGGTGGTGGTGAGGATGGCGCTGCATATGGTGGCAAGGTCTCCCAGCGTCTCCCCTGCACCCGACTGAACCACAGGCCCCAAGGAGGAAGGGGGGTCGGAGGGATGGGTTGCAGCGCTACTGGGGGAGGGTGTGGACGGGGGGGGGACTCAACTCCCCAGCCCGGGGACTCTCTCGACCGCTTGCGGGGTGGTGTCACACTGGGACTGAGGGACAGACTGGCCATGAAGGACTCCTTGTCCGACTGTTGGGCAGGGGAGCTAAGGGGAGTGGTTTTGGGGGAAGTGGGTCTTGAGGAATGTGGACTCCCACTCTGGCTGCGTGGCTGCCGTTTGCCCCCAGACCCAGTGGGTGTGCCTACTTCCCCCTGTGTGTGCATGACTGGAGGAGTGCGCTTTGCCTTCCCTGGTGGTGTGCTGCCTGTGTCTGGTGGGGTGCGTGCATGGTGACGTCTGGGTGTGCGTGGGACAGGTATGGGAGTAGGAAGTGTGGATGGTGCAGGGGTAGGGGGGGACGGAGCGCTGCTGGAAATCCACTGCTGCAGTCAGTGTGGAGTCTATGGACTTCAGCAACATCCATTGATCAGACATCGCTGCTGACATGGCCTCCATGTAGGACTGCACCTGTGTTAGCAGTGTGGTGTGGCCATGGAGGACAGTAAGCATCGATGCCTGAACAACCTGCAACTGCCGCAGAATGTCCACAGACTCGGCATTGACGGCAGCAGGGGAGACAGGAGCAGGGGGTGCGGTGCCTGGCACGAAGGAGACCTGTTGGTGCCTAGCACGGTGGGAAGGGACCCGAACAGGTGGGAGGCAGGTGATGGGAATTTAGGGGGCGGCGACAGATGGAGTGCTGCTCTCAGCTCTGGTAGCAGCGTCTGCCCTCTCAGGGAGCTCAGCCTCGGACCCGTCAGCGTCATAGTCGGTGGTGGGACTGGACAGGTCCTCCGCCGCACTCCCCTCCGCCTCCGTGCCACTCGCTGAGCCAGACACGCCAGCACTGGTGGCACCGCTGCTGGATCCCTCCTCAATTTCCGTGCCAGTGTCTCCCTCGGTTTCCCCCGACGATGCTGTGGGCAAGGTGAAGAGACAGGAAATAATCAGACACCTGTATACATATGACACATGATTCAAAACTACATAGGTCACAGTGCATAGCATGAAAAGCAACATGAGTAACATCTACAATACTACGCACATATGTAGGCCCTGCACCACACAGTTGGTTGACCCACCATGCCACTGAGAAACAATGGAGAGCATGACACAACAGCAAATTAGAGTGAGGAGCTAGACTCTGGGGACAGTCGAGTACAGCATCTGGACCACACACCGTAGCCAAAAAAGGGATGAGCAGGAACCATGTCTTGTAACTTTTGGCACATGCTGCTTAGCGAATACATTTAACCCTGCCCAACATGACTGGGTCACAGCATGTTGAGTGTATGTTCAGACAATCATCACACACAGGCCAGACCTGGCAAGGACACATACGGTTTGGACATGTAGGCCTTTCCCGCACAAACCCCCCCCTACCTGAGACAATGTGAGTGACACAGAGGAAGTACTTACACCTCTTACTCAGGGATTACTAAAATGCCCTTCAATAAATCCTGAATGTACACGAACTAACCCTCGTGTGCCTGTCCACACATAAAATTGACAAACTACCATCATCAGATAGTTGTACCAAAACACACTGGCACCGGCCACTGTGAGTATGCACCAGCCAAATTGGGTCACCCTGTACAGTGGACACATGTAGCACATTTACCTATATACACATTAGGCCAGGGTACAATGCCACAGAGCCCAACCTATGCTGAAGACACAGTGAATATCTACATTGTTGGATGACACACATGATACCTAGGAAAAGGTGCCCCAGGGGACTGTAGTGGCCACACCCCTCCATGGTCCGGGATGGATATGACTGCAACAGAAGCAAACGTCCCTGCACTATGCATATCTCCCACTCATGCACATCATGTCTGAGGCAACAACATTGGTCATGCATGCTGTAAGGCAGTACACTTTTCAGAAACACTCCTATGTCGGGACTCAGCATCAGTGCCAACTAACATGGACCCCACATTGACTGAACTGGCCAGGGCACAGGCAAGGTCCCAACACATGTTACACACCACCCCCACACATGATGCTGCAAGCATTGGGCACTTGGATTAACTGGCAGCCCAGATGACCTTGTGCAAAAGTGACTATACACAGACCAGGGAACACGTGTCAAGGAGGGGAAGGGAGGAAGAACAGCACCGGTTTACTATGGGGAACAGGATATGTACTGCACATATGGACCCTGGCAGTGTATCCATGCAACTGCGCACTTCCAAAAGCTGGTGACACACAACAAACACACATGTACCTACCCCTTTCCTGCTGCTGCTTCTCCGCTAGGCGCCTATCCAAGTCAGGGAAGACCACCGCCAGCACACGCTTCATCTGGTGGGTCAGGCGCCGGCGCCCACGGTTCTTGTGGCTCTCAGGTGAGTCCCCCAGCAGGACCCGGGCGATCTTCCTGGTCCAGCACCGGATATCCTGCCAGCGTTTCCTCACCTGGGGCAGGCGCCGCCTCCGACCCTCCACCAACCTCACGGTACTGGCGGCTTCCCTCCAGATCTCCCCCTTGGCATGGACGCCTACCTGTGAGGATGACAAAGTGAGACAACATCAATACACCTGCTACATGTCACAGGGACACACATTTGAACAATTTGGCTGGTTTGAACAGGGCATAGTATGCAGCAAAATCATTGCACCTTCATCATAGGGACATTATCCTCTGGAGAAGGCCAAAGGCACGACGTGGCATTGAAAGTACACAGGTGGAATGAGGGGTGCAACACAATCACTGATCCCGGCTCACACTGTGCATCACAAGCTACACCACGATTATGTACAGCACCTCAAAGCAGTTACATGCCCCAGGCCACTGGCGCAACCTCAGCAGGGTACACAGACACACACAGACATAGGACAATCACCTGCCATTGGCAACTGCGGGTACAAACATCACTCTGCACATGTGGCACTAGACCGGGGGGTGTCACAGGTGTGGGGCAGGCTCAGCACATCAGACACACAGCACTGCTCCCTGCTCACATCAGATGGGTAGGGTATATGCATCCCTCATGCATCTGGGGTGCAACACTCCACATAGACACTCACCCACATGACAGGAGACTTACACACACACCAATGTCCAGGGGACGAACACATCATTTGGACACTCTCACCACAGGTACACTCAACTCACACACATCTGTGGGTACAGTCACCTGTCACACTGGGGGGACCACAGAATCACATCAGGACTGTAGAAACCACATTCCCAAGAGGATTAGCCAGGCTGAATGTGGCATGCACCATGCAGTGAGTGTCACAGTAAGCACCATGCAAGTGAGGAGTGCAGACATGCACTACAGCATGCTCTGCATGGGAGACATGAGGCATTCCCCCCCCTGGGACCCACTCTGAAGAACATTGCATGTCTGTCACACCTGGACACAATGCCAGAAGTGACAGTCACAAAAAAGGGGCACAGTCTAAGCTAATGGAGTCTGCACTCACCTGCTCCCCTGGTCTCCCATACAGGCAAGGGTACTGTGGGAGGATCACGTCCAGCAGGGCCTGGTTCTCCTCCTGGGTGAATGGCTGGGCCCTCTCCACAGACCTGGACATGGTGCCAGCGGAGTCACGAGCAGCAGCAGTGGTGTGAAATGAAAGGTTGTGCAGGCAAGTGCTCTCTAATGGGGCCTGGCTGCCTTATATTTGCCTTGCTGGCCTGTTTCATTTACAGGAGTACAGAGTGATTGGTCAATCTCATTTGCATCCTACGTTTCCTCCAATCCCTTTAAACCTACCCCAGTGGGTGCCTTTGCATGTTATAAAAAATGAGCATGATGTCAAGTCAACAACCACTTTGCAATGTTGCAAATTGTCTCCAACCGACTTCTGCTGGCCACCTGATGAAAAAATTTGAACTTGAAACTGGGTCTACATGACAACCAGCATGCATTTAGGCCCTTATAATTGTCCCTCATGTGTCCCCTATGTAATTTCACTATACACACACAGGTACGGGGCATTCCACGCCCCTAGGGCACCACTACTCCAGTGATACGGTCCGTACACGTGTGTGTAGGGTCCGTACCACTATGGTAGTGCAGCCGTAGGCGTACGCCATAGGGATACGGTCCGTACATGCATGTGTAGGGTCCGTACCACTATGGTTGTGTCGCCGTAGGCGTACGCCATGGTGATACGGACCCTACACACGCGTGTACGGACCGTATCACCATGGCGTACGCCTACGGCGACACAACCATAGTGGTACGGACCCTACACACGCGTGTACGGACCGTATCCCTATGGCGTACGCCTACAGCTGCACTACCATAGTGGTACGGACCCCACACACGCGTGTACGGACCGTATCACCATGGCGTACGCCTACGGTGACACAACCATAGTGGTACGGACCCTACACACACGTGTACGGACCGTATCACCATGGAGTACGCCTACGGCGACACAACCATAGTGGTACGGACCCTACACACGCGTGTACGGACCGTATCACCATGGCGTATGCCTACGGCTACACAACCATAGTGGTACGGACCCTACACACGCGTGTACGGACCGTATCCCTATGGCGTACGCATACGGCTGCACTACCATAGTGATAAGGACCCTACACACGCCCTCAGAGCGTGTGTACGGTGCGTTTCACACCTTACACTGGTGACAGGCGGCACACAGAAAAGGAATTGAGCTGTCATACTTGGCCGAGGCTGGACATCAAGTCATTGTCAGTGCAGTCCTACATGTCTCGGGCCTAGGAGTGTCAGGCTGTGATGTGGCACAAATCTCCTCATGTTTGACCCCAGTAGATGTGTGATGAGCTGTGTACACATGTCATGTGTCAAGCTGCACTATGTGCCACACATCCCCTTCACACCTTTGACATGTGTGCATGTAGTACAGACTTGTTGAGCACTGCGTCACTGGCATGGCACAGTCGCCAACACCCGCAACTGTCCCCTGATGCCAGGTACACGGATAATGACACCTGACATGTGACTACCGGCTTTGCACGATGTGAGTATGTCATGTGTGTGTCATGTGTTCCCATAAGCTTGCTGTTGGTGTTCCGTCAAATGCATCTGCAGTTGCTGCATCCAACATGTGCATGTGTGTGGATGGGCATGGCACACTATTATGCACACCAGGACACATTTGGAATCAGACGTAACGTGTGTATGTATGCATCGAACATGGACTTGCGAGACAAGGACATATCTGCGTAGTATCAATGTATGTGTGATCAGTTTTGACATGTACCCCTTCATGGCAAGGTGTGTGGTCTGTCCTTATTTCAGGGACATGTGACCTGTGCCTCTAGTGTTCCGCAACCTGTCTGTATGATAAACATCCTTCTCCTGCACACATGTGGATGTCTGTCACTCCTGTAATGCGTCTGCCTGTTCACTTACACTGGCCCACAGCTAGTCTCATGCCATGTCATGTTGAGCTTGTGAAGTTTGTCTTAAGTCTGTCTTAAGTCTGTCTTAAGTCTGTCTTAAGTTTGTCTTAAGTCTGTCTTAAGTCTGTCTTAAGTTTGTCTTAAGACAAACTTAAGACAAAATCCTAACTTCTGTGAATACCAAAAGTAGTAAGTTTAGGATTTTGTCTTAAGTTAGTTCCGTGAATCGGCCCCTGAGTGTGCACGCATTGAGCCTTGTGTGGCATGTGTTGCAATGTGTGGGTCCATCTGCATGTATGGTAAGTGAGTCAGAGGTGTGTTTGGATGTGTCACTCGAGTGATGGTGTAATGACTGTATGTCTTACCTGAGACACTGTTGGAAGGCGTTCTCCGGGGGGCTTCGGAATACGTTCCTGACCACCCGTTGACCCACCTCTCCCCGAGTTAGGCCGAGCAAGGATGGGAAGGCCCTTCCTGGAAGGGTCTCGTACCTAGGATCGCACACACTGTGCTTGCACTCTCTGACAGAGGGACACCACACAGTAGTTTTTCGTAAGACAGTATACTTTATCGTAGACGTAAAGGATCTTTATGATCCGAAATGCAGGTATGGAATCAGTGCCACAAGCAGCGGCGACCTCGTGATGGGGGTAAGGGGGTAGCGGGACAGTCTTTGAGTTCAGTGTCTCTGCGGAGTATCCTGCGCACAGCTCTCAATCCTCGAGCTGGGGGATGTTGCCTCTCTCGGCAATCTCTGCCGATTCCCTTGGAGGAAAGTGCCGCGAGTCACTTAGCAGGCACAGGTGGTTCGGAGTTCGGGGAGCTGCGACAGCGTCAGCAGGGCTCAGGTGGTTCAGAGTTCGGGGAGCCGCGACAGCGTCAGCAGGGCTCAGATGGTTCAGAGTTCGGGGAGCCGCGACAGCGTCAGCAGGGCTCAGATGGTTCAGGGTCCGGGGAGCCGCGACCGTGTCAGCAGGGCTCAGATGGTTCTGTGTTCGGGTAGCGTTCTTCGGTTCGGGGAGCGATCGAGCCGTGACCAGGTCAGCAGGCTCTCGTCAGTCCAGGTCTTCTCTGCCACCCGTCCCTTCAGCAAGCCTTGTTATACTCGCCCTCCTCTTTGAAGTCCGAAGTCCTCGCCGAGAGGGGTCTTGGTGCCTGGGGGTGGTGTGTCGGGACTTCCTGTCGCTCGGCCCCTTTGATCTGTTCAGGTGGGTCTGGGAGGGACTCCAGACACCCAGCAGGCGAGGCGCCCGCTCACCGGGGGCCTGGTGGTTGATCGAACCTTCCTTGGGGAAGAGACCAGAGGTGTAACAGGGACGGCGCCTCCCGGTCTGGCTTGGGGGGGTTTCTCTCTCCCTCGGCCGGGCATGCGTGTTGGGGTCTGGCCGGCCATCGGGATGTTGGGCCATGGTGGCCGGAAGTCTGTGACATCAGGGATCGGTGCGGTTGCAGGGTGGCTTGCTGGTCGGGAGGGCCCACGCCACGAGGCCGGTCTCACACGTGCCCCCCCCCAGCTGAAAGGCGGGGAGAACTACCCATCCACTTGGGGTTCTCCTCGCTGAAGCGGAAGAATCGGGACAGGCCGTCCGCGTTGGCGTGGTCAGTCCCGGGGTGATGCTCCACAGTGAAATCCATCCCCTGGAGGGAGATTGACCATCGTAGCAGCTTGGGGTTTTCTCCTCGCATCTGCATCAACCACCGCAAGGGTCGGTGATCCGTTTGAACTCGGAAGTGTGTTCCGAACAAGTAGGGCCGTAGCTTTTTGAGGGCCCAGACTACTGTGAAGGTCTCTCTTTCAATGGTGCTCCACCGCTGTTCTCGAGGTAGCAATCTTCGGCTGATGAAGGCTATGGGCTGATCAATGCCTTTGTCGTTGAACTGTGAGAGGACTGCCCCGATGCCGTGTTCCGAGGCGTCCGTCTGGACCACAAACTCCTGAGAGTAGTCGGGGGCCTTGAGTACCGGAGCAGTACATATAGCGGCTTTCAAGGCGTCGAACGCTTTTTGGCACGGGGGAGTCCATTGTATTTTCTTCGGGTGTTTTTTGGAGGTTAGCTCTGTGAGGGGGCCTGCGATGCTGCCATAGTTCTTAATAAACCTCCGGTAGTAACCGGTGAGGCCCAGGAAGGCCCGGACTTCCGTTTGGGTCATTGGGGGTTCCCAGGACAGGATGGCGTCGATCTTCGGCTGGAGGGGGGCGACCTGCCCGCTTCCCACCTGGTGCCCCAGATAGATTACGGAGCCTTGCCCAATTTGACATTTGCTGGCTTTGATGGTCAGGCCGGCCTGGCGCAGGGCCAGCAGTACTTGTCGGAGGTGCTGGAGGTGCTCGGTCCATTGGGAGCTGAATACTGCTATATCGTCGAGGTACGCTGCGCTGAACCCCTCTAGTCCGGACAGGACCCTGTTCACCAGTCGCTGGAAGGTGGCTGGGGCATTCTTCATTCCAAACGGCATCACCTTAAAGCGGTAGTGCCCCTCCGGGGTGGAGAAGGCGGAGCGCTCCTTGGCTCCATCAGTGAGTGCAATCTGCCAGTATCCGCAGGTTAGGTCGAAGGTGCTGAGGTAGCGAGCGGCCCGAGGCGGTCGATGAGCTCGTCGGCGCGGGGGATAGGGTGAGCGTCCCCTCGGGTGACCGCATTGAGTCCTCGGTAGTCCACACAGAATCTCAGCTCGGGGGCGACACCAGGGGCAGCCGCTTTCAGGACCAGGACTACCGGGCTGGCCCAGGGGCTGTCGGAGGGTTCAATCACCCCGAGGGCCAACATCTTAGCTACCTCAGTCTGGATGCAGGTACTGACCCGATCAGGAACCCGGTAGGCTCGGTGTCTCACTGGCGGGCTGTCGCCGGTGTCTACGTCGTGGACACACCAGTCGGTGACCCCAGGGGTTAGGGAGAAGAGGTCCGTGAACTGCCTTAGTAGCCGGCGGCAGTCGTCGGACTGTTGGGGGGTGAGGGTGGTTGACAGCCTCACCCCCTCCACGGAGCCATCGGTCTCTTTAGCACCCAGGGGGTCTGGAAGGGGCTCTGTGTCTTCTACAGCCCCATCGTCGGTGGCCAGGAGCAAACTCAACTCCGTCCTCACAAAGTGGGGTTTGAGGCGGTTCACGTGGAGGACCCGGAGGGGGTTCCGCGGGGACTGCACATCGACTAGATAGGTGACTTGGCTCTTCCGCTCGACCACCTTGAAGGGACCAGTCCATTTGTCTTGGAGGGCGCAGGGTTTCACCGGGGCCATGACCCAGACTTGTTGGCCCGGCTGAAACTCGACCAGCGTGGCATTCTGGTCATACCAGCGCTTCATCTCTTCCTGGCTAGCCCCGAGGTTTGTCGCTGCGAGTTCTCGGAATTTCCGGGTCTGGTTGCGGAGCGCCAGGATGTATCGGAACACATCAGGAGGGGTTCCCCGGAGAGTTGTTTCCCAACCCTCTTTGACCAGGCTCAGGGGTCCCCGGACGGGGTGTCCGTACAGTAGTTCGAACGGGCTGAACCCCAGAGATTTTTGGGGAACCTCTCGGTAGGCGAACAGGAGGCAAGGGAGGAAGACGTCCCATCTCCGGCGTAGGGGTTCTTCGAGGCCCATGATCATCCCTTTCAGGGTCCTGTTAAATCGCTCGACTAGGCCATTCCCTTGGGGGTGGTATGGGGTGGTGAACTTGTATGATACCCTGCACTGCTGCCATAGGGACCTCATGTATTTGGAGATAAAGTTCGTGCCACGATCACTCACAACTTCGCGAGGGAACCCCACGTGGGAGAAGATCCCCATCAAGGCCTGGCCTACCACGGAGGCCGTCACGGTGCGGAGGGGAATGGCCTCGGGGTAGCGGGTGGCATGGTCCACCAGGACGAGGATGAACCGGTGGCCCTGGGCGGTCTTGGGATCCAGGGGTCCCACGATGTCGATTCCCACCCTCTCAAAAGGGATACTAACAACGGGGAAGGGTTGTAGCGGAGCCTTGCGCTTACCCCCACTCTTTCCGCTGGCCTGGCACGTGAGGCATGACTTGCAGTGGGCCTCCACATTCGCTCGCATCTTGGGCCAATAGAAGTGGGTAACGAGTCGCTGGTAGGTCTTATCTTGGCCTAAGTGTCCTGCCAGGGGTACATCATGGGCCAGGCCCAGGAGGAGACTTTGGAAGTGCAGGGGTACCACCAGTACTCGGGCCGATCCCAACTCGGCCGACTTCTGTTCGCTGTACAGGAGGCCGTTTTCCCAGTATACCCAGTGGGTTCCGGACTGGTCGCCTGCTGCTTGGGCTTCGGCCTGTTGTCGGGGTCCAATGAGGGAAGGGCAGATGGCTTGTTCCTGGCAGAATTCTTCTCGGGAGGGACCTCCCTCGCAGTGTCACTGGGCCATCTCGGGCAGGTCCGCGAGCTCGGTCAGTGGTTCGGGATCTGGATGCACCGACCCGTCATCGGGAATGGTTGCTTCTTCCGGAAGAGGGTCGTCGGGCTTGGGTAGTGCGTCCCGGACCTCGGGGACGGCGACTGTGTTCAGCGGGATGGCCTCACCTCCCTCGGAGGAAGGCAATCTGAGAGTCATAGAGCGCGTGGTGGTGCATAACCATTCGGGTAGGCCCATCATCTCTAGATGGGCTCTTCGTTCCACTTGTCCCCACGGGGACCTCTCAAGGTCGTTGCCCAGGAGGCACTCTACGGGCCGGGATGTTCGAACTACCACCCTCAATTTACCGGTGACTCCCCCCCATTCGAAGGGGACCAGTGCCATCTGGCATAGGCTCTCGGAATTGTCCGAAGATATGACTGGACAAAAGGCGTCGGGCAGGATCTGGTCTTCGGAGACCAGGTGGCAGTGGACCGCTGTGACACTCACCCCGGTGTCGCGGAGGCCCTCAACGCGGTGACCGTTGACCGTCACCTGCTGTCGGTACTTCTTCGTGTTGGCGGGCAGGGGTGTTCCGGGGACCAACTCTTGGTCCCCTAGGGAGACCAGGGCCATGGCGGCTGGCTCCCATTCTTCTGAGTCTTCCACCTCTTCTCCTAGGGCTACGGAGGCCATTTGTCGAGCCGGGGGGGTTGTCGTTGCGGGTCGTTGGTACATGGGACACTGGGGGTCACTGGCATAGTGTCCGGTCTGCTGGCAGCGGAAACAGGTGATCCTGACTCGGGGTCCCGACCTCCCCGGTGGCCCGGTGCTGGCTGGAAAGCGCGGAGGTTGTCCTCTGGGGGGACTGTGCTGGGAGCCCCCCGGGAATTCTCTCGGTCAGCCTTGATTCCCTCCGCCCCTCTGGCGGGGGGGTCCCTGACTGTGGCGACCGTAGTCTCCCACGGGACCCCGGGAGGCCCGGGTGTTCACCCATCGGTCAGCCTCGACGGCCAGTTTTCGAGGGTCAGTGAGCTTGCTGTCCAGGAGGTGCTGGCGTAACTCCACAAAGCAATTGGCGGACAAGTGTTCCCATGCGATTAGGTGGAACAGCTCCTCAAAGGTGGAGACCTTGCTGCCCTTGATCCACCCGTCCAAGGCCCGGCTGTAAAAGTTCACGTACTCCACCCATGTGGTACCGGGTATCTTTTTGCAGTCTCGAAACCGTTGCCGGTACATTTCGGGGGTGAGCCCATATCTGGCTACTAGGGCCTCTTTCATGTGACTGTAGGAGTTCAGCACCGTGGAGGGCAGGTCTAGCAGGGTATCTCTCCCCTCGCTCAGGAACCGGCCCCACAACCCAGCCCCCCAGTCTTTCTGCGGGACTCGGTGGGAGGTCATGGCAACTTCATAGGCCTTGAACCATTGCTGGATGTCGTCGTTCTTGTAATATTCTTTCACCACATCCTTGGGAATGTGGACCTTTGGTTCCCCGACGGAGGAGAGGGGTTGATTTCCCGAGGGTCTGGCCTCCTCATTTTTAGCCTTGAGCTCGATCTCTTTCAGGCTGCGTTTGTGTTCTAGTTGGAGTTTTCTTTCTTTGTGTTCTCTCTGTCGCTTCTTTTCCTCGAGTTCTCCTTGCAGGCGTAATTGTTCTACTGCCAGTTTCTTCTCGGCCAGTTTTAGCTCTCCCTCGATTTTCAGTTTTGCTAGCTCTAGTTCGTGGTTGCGGCCCCTTTCTCGGTCCGCTAGCTCCTCCGGGGATAGGCCCCCCTCTGGGGCGCTGCTCCTCCCCGGGATGCTTCATGGTTCGTTTGGCGGCTCTCCTGTTTGGGCCCGGGAAGCTCCTGCCTCGACCCAGGTTTTCAATGCTCCCTGGAAATCCTCTTTCGTGCTTAATCTGGTAGTAGCGATTCCAAGGTCTTTGCAGAATTGTTTTAATTCTCGGTGCGTATAATCTTCCAACTGGTCCTCTCGGAATGTCGTGCTTGTGTTGGTACCTGCGGCACCTAGGGAGGTTTCTCCTTCCATTTCTTTCCGGTAGTGCGTCAGTCGTTTACTGCACGATCTCTAGGTGTCGGCTCGGATCCCACCGCTGCCACCAAATGTTGGAAGGCGTTCTCCGGGGGGCGTCGGAATACGTTCCTGACCACCCGTTGACCCACCTCTCCCCGAGTTAGGCCGAGCAAGGGCGGGGAGGCCCTTCCTGGAAGGGTCTCGTACCTAGGATCGCACACACTGCGCTTGCACTCTCTGACAGAGGGACACCACACAGTAGTTTTTCGTAAGACAGTATACTTTATCGTAGACGTAAAGGATCTTTATGATCCGAAATGCAGGTATGGAATCAGTGCCACAAGCAGCGGCGACCTCGTGATGGGGGTAAGGGGGTAGCGGGACAGTCTTTGAGTTCAGTGTCTCTGCGGATTATCCTGCGCACAGCTCTCAATCCTCGAGCTGGGGGATGTTGCCTCTCTCGGCAATCTCTGCCGATTCCCTTGGAGGAAAGTGCCGTGAGTCACTCAGCAGGCACAGGTGGTTCGGAGTTCGGGGAGCCACGACAGCGTCAGCAGGGCTCAGGTGGTTCAGAGTTCGGGGAGCCACGACAGCGTCAGCAGGGCTCAGATGGTTCAGAGTTCGGGGATCCGCGACAGCGGCAGCAGGGCTCAGATGGTTCAGGGTCCGGGGAGCCGCGACCGTGTCAGCAGGGCTCAGATGGTTCAGGGTAGCGTTCTTCGGTTCGGGGAGCGATCGAGCCGCGACCAGGTCAGCAGGCTCTCGTCAGTCCAGGTCTTCTCTGCCACCCGTCCCTTCAGCACCCCTTGTTATACTTGCCCTCCTCTTTGAAGTCCGGAGTCCTTGCCGAGAGGGGTCTTGGTTCCTGGGGGTGGTGTGTCGGGACTTCCTGTCGCTCGGCCCCTTTGATCTGTTCAGGTGGGTCTGGGAGGGACTCCAGACACCCAGCAGGCGAGGCGCTCACTCACCGGGGGCCTGGTGGCCGATCGAACCTTCCTTGGGGAAGAGACCAGAGGTGTGACAGGGACGGCGCCTCACGGTCTGGCTTGGGGGGGTTTCTCTCTCCCTCGGCCGGGCATGCGTGTTGGGGTCTGGCGGCCATCGGGATGTTGAGCCATGGTAGCCAGAAGTCTGTGACATCGGGGATCGGTGCGGTTGCAGGGTGGCTTGCTGGTCGGGAGGCCCCCGGCCACGAGGCCGGTCTCACAGACACTATTTTCAACTAGCATGTTGACAACCTTATACGTGTCGAGTACATGCCCATGCATGCGGATGTGCTTCTTTTGGCTCACTTCTTGTGTGTCTCTCATCCCCAGGTATTTGCGCATGCTGTCTGCTGGTGGCATTGTTGTGCTCCTGCTATTCCTCATGAATACAGCAACGTGTGCTGAATCAGTGTAACATGCACGGACATGTCGAAAAATCACCTTAGGGTAAGGGATGCACCACAGCTTTTTGGGTGTGCTATGTGTTTGGAATGTGTGTCCACTGCTCCTGTTCATGTTTGGTTATGTAGCATACATGTAGAATCACCATGGGTCACATGACATGGAGCTGGATTCACCTGAATTGATAGTCACTCTTGGTGACAGTCATCTGTAATGTGATTGTGGATTGTGATGAAGGCATCAATGTGTGTAACACTGCCATCGGACACATACGGGATGCAACGGCTTGACATAGTGTGGGACATCCCCATTAGTGGTTTAATGGTGAATTGCAGCCTCTCCGTGAGCAGCACGGGGTGTTTGCCTCACACCTGTCACTTGTGTGCCAATTCTATGGGTTTCCTGCATCTGTGGTGCAAAGGGGGGTGCCAGTGTAGGTTCCACATGTTCATCCACATGACCTGTGCATCTGTTAATATAGATGCATTTGCCTTCCGCCAAACATGACTAATAAAGGTGTCTCTCAGCCTCCAAGGTGCCTCATCTCTGTCAATGCAGGTCTCTTGCCACTGTGCATGCGGCATGTCTGGCATAGTTGTCACAGATTGTGCATATGAGTCTATGTGTAGAGTAGCAAGATGCAAGCTGTTTGTCAGGGATTATGATGATATGTATCGTGCACGATGTACATGGCTGTGTAGGTATTTTGCCATCTCAGTCCCCACAACGGCCACTTTGCTGCATGTGCATCCATTGTCTGTGTGTGTGCCATGTTGAACCAGACACTCCTCCCTTCTCATACACCTTTTGCAGTAGTCCTTTCTGACATGCTTGCGTTAGTGTGCAACTTGTGGCATGGTTTCCAGGACATGGCGCCTGCTGCTGCAGGCCGTGCAGCAAGGGCACACAGAGTTTATAGATTTGCCCTCCCACACATGCCTCTAAGACGCACCCCCCTTCCTCTCTCCACCCATTCATTTTGGTGTAATCTGCTTGTGTGTGACACAGTTGCGGTGGCAAAGGCTGGACCGTCTGCACATGCTACGTGCACATTGCACGTGCCTCATGTCCTTGCATGTGCCACATCACGCTACACCATGATGTTGAGGCCACCCACCAAGCAATGTCCATCCAATACATCTGTTGCATGCACTCAGGCATGCACTCATCGCCCACACAACACCTTTGCATAATAAGTATGCAACTCCAACTGCCTACACAGCGATGGCACGCCTTCCAGGCCCTGTCACACCAACCAGGTCATGTCCCTCCTACTCCCCATTCTCCACATCCACCTGACTCCTGCTTGCAGGACATAGTTCTCCCACCTGGCTACACATACCTGGGACTCCCACCCCAGGACACTCCACATGATCCCTGACCTCTGCGCATGACTGTTGCTCTTCGAAATAGGTCTGTCCGCACAGTTGTGCAGGCCCCCCCTCAGCTGGTTGGGCCCATCACGGGTGAGTATGGTGCTCCATGTCTGTATTGGATGATACATTGTGACCCATGTGTGTCTTGTGCCAGACTCAGACCCCAGGGTATGCATGGTTGGAGTTACTTCAAAACTCAGGCATGTTTTGACTTGCCAACACACACATGTAGTGGAATAATGCTAAATGACGGCATCATCTCGTGATTTGTAATGTTTGTATTGGTGGTGGGGTACGTGTTTGGGGGGATGCAATTAGGTGCTGTACCGGGGGTATAGAATCCAAAGTTCACAAGGGGAGATGGTATCCTTGCCATTGGAAGTCATCAGAGTCCATGCCACAGTCTTTGTCAACATTGGTCAGACAGTGACCAGCAAGTCCATGTGGCAGAGAATGTCATAGGATGAGGTGCTGCTGTTGCGCCAGGGGGCCAGGTGCCAGGCCAGGTGACCTGGGAGATGGTGATGGTCCGCTGACTCTCACGGTCTTTTGCGTGGACGACCCACCTTCCTCCGGGGACCCTCAGATGCAGGCCTTGACGATGCTGGGGACGCTCCGTCAGATGAATCCTCCTCCTCCTCCATCCCTGTGTCTGGTGCTGGTCTACGCCTGGTGTCACAGGGATGGTTTGCCAGGCTTTGGGCGATCTGACGGACTGATTGGCTCACGTTCCTGTGCACCGCCAGGAGCTCAGCCAGTCTTGCCTCCATCCGTCCTTGGTGTTGTTGATGACTGGCATGATGCTCGACCTGCAGGTTCTTAACCTCATCGAGGGTCCCCTGCATCTCGGAGAGTGTTGACACGACCTGGTCGATGCCTCTGGTGTCACGCCGGTATGTGTCCAGGATGTTGCGGACGTGTGACATAACCAGGTCCTCAGCTGCCTGGTCAGGCTCGCGCCTCCGCCGTCCTCCACTCCCACCACCCCTGCCCACTTGAGCCTGGCCTGCCCTTGTGGGCACGTCGGGTCTCCGGGACCCCTGAGGGATGGCATTTGCGGGGTCGCCTGCCTCCTCCTGGGTGCCCGGGAACCCTCGTCCCTCCTGGTTAGACTGGCTGCGTTGTGTGCGAGCAGGGCTCCTGTGTGTATCCTGGGATGTGGCAGGAATGGGGGTGGTGGTTGGCACAGTTGTACCTGACGCAGGTGCTGCAGGTGCTTGGGCACCAGAGGGGCCAGGTTGGTCGGGCTCATCCACGGTGTGGTGAGAGTCGTCGCTGCCGGTGGGATCATCGTCACGCTGAGCTGGGTCCTGTGTGTCTTCCCCCCCCCAGTGTTGGGGGGAGATCGACGACGTTGCCCTGTGTGTGAGAGAGAGACAATGTTAATGGTGTTACATGCGTCATCCATGTTTCATACATATTCAAGTTGGCACAGTTGCTCTGGGTAGTTGGATATGTCTAGCATTCCTCTCACAGTGCACTTGTGGATGGGTATGTTGCGGGGGTCAGATTGATATGTACTCCTGGTTATTTGGCCTGTCTAATGAGTGTTGGGATGCTTAGTTGGCTATGGATTGGTCTTGTTGTGTCACATATCCATTGTGGGAGTGCAAATTTGCGTTGTGTGGGACCGGCCTCGTGGCGTGGACCCCCCCTGTCCATTAGTCCCTCCAACCCGACTCATGCCACCCCCCCTGATCCTTGGTTATAGACCCCCGGCCACCATGTCCCAATGTTCCGATGGCCGACCCAGGGCCCCAGCGAAACCTAGACCTTAGACGCGCCATGCCCGGCCAAG
Organism: Triturus cristatus; assembly: GCF_964204655.1. Classification (NCBI taxonomy): domain Eukaryota; kingdom Metazoa; phylum Chordata; class Amphibia; order Caudata; family Salamandridae; genus Triturus; species Triturus cristatus. Next base: position 851,184,050 of record NC_140581.1, read on the forward strand.
GGAGAGGGAACCCCCCAAGCAAGACAGGGAGGAGTTGTCTCTGTCGCACCTCTGACCTCCTCTCAATGGAGGGTTTTGATCGCCCTCCGGGCCCCCAGGGAGCTGGCTCCCCGCATGCTGGGTGTCTGGAGTCCCTCCTGGTCCTACCTTAAAGGATCAAAGAGCCGAGCGACAGGAAATCCCAACACACCGCCCCCCGACGCCAAGACCCCTCTCTGTGAGGACGCTGGACTTCAAAGGGAAGAAGGCGTATAACAGAGGGTGCTGAGGGGACTGGGGGAGAGAAGACCTGGAACTACGAGAGCCCTGCGGACCTGGTCGCAGCTCGACGAAACCTGAAGGAAAGACGCTACCCGATCCTTGGAAACCACCTGAACCCTGCTGACGCCGTCGCGGCTCCCGAGAACACTAAGAACACTAGAGCCCTGCTGAGAGACTCGCGGCTTCCCTCGACCCTAAGACCATCGAAGCCTGCTGAGTGACTCGCGGTTCCCACCAACTCCACCCTGGTTGAGCCTGCCGAGTGAATCGTGGCTCCCCGAAGATCACCCGATCGACAGTTCCTTCCCGCCAGAGCTCTGCGGACGTGGTCGCGGCTCGAGAGCACAGTGGTCCGGCTGGACCCGAGACTGCACCGTGTCCCCCGGCTCAAGGATTGAGAGCTGTGCGAAGGATACTCGGCAGTGACTCTGAACCAAGAACTGTCCCGCTACCCCAACCCCCCTGTGCAAGAATTACCAAGCTTATTGTACCGACCAAAGACTACCTTGCGGATCATAAAGGTCCAACGAATCTTAGATAAAGATCTCCGTCTACTGAAACCTACTGTGTGGTGTCTCTTTGTCACGTAGTGCAAGCTCAGCGCGTGCGAGCCCAAGTACGAGACCTCCCTTCCTGAAGGGGCCTCACCGCCGGTGCTCGGCTTGGTTCTGGGAGAGGCGGGTCACAGGGTGGTCAGGAACGTGTTCTGTAACCCCCCTGGGATCGCCCTTCCAACACGTTGGCTGCCCCGGGGGTGTGTGCTTGTGTAAGGGGGGGGGGGTGTGACCGGGCATGCTGTTGGGTGTGGTGTGATTTGTCATTGGGTCTACCAGGTGATGTGTCTATCCCCTCATGGTGCCTGCTGGCATGACAGTGACCCTCCTCCCTCTGTCTGTCTCCCTCTGTCTCCCTCCCTCTGTCTGTCACCCTCTGTCGCCCTCTGTCTCCCTCCCTCTCTCTCCCTCTCCTTCCCTCTGTCTGTCGCCCTCTGTCGCCCTCTGTCTCCCTCCCTCCCTCTCCCTCTCCCTCCCTCTGTCTGTCGCCCTCTGTCTCCCTCTCTCTCTCTCCCTCTCCCTCTGTCTGTCTGTCACCCTCTGTCGCCCTCTGTCGCCCTCTGTCTCCCTCCCTCTCCCTCCCTCTGTCTGTCACCCTCTGTCGCCCTCTGTCTCCCTCCCTCTCTCTCCCTCTCCCTCCGTCTGTCTGTCACCCTCTGTCGCCCTCTGTCTCCCTCCCTCTCTCTCCCTCTCCCTCCCTCTGTCTGTCTCCCCCTGTCTCCCTCCCTCTCTCTCCCTCTCCCTCCCTCTGTCTGTCGCCCTCTGTCGCCCTCTGTCTCCCTCCCTCTCTCTCCCTATACCTCCCTCTGTCTGTCGCCCTCTGTCGCCCTCCCTCTCTATCCCTCTCCCTCTGTCTGTCTGTCACCCTCTGTCACCCTCTGTCGCCCTCTGTCTCCCTCCCTCTCCCTCCCTCTGTCTGTCGCCCTCTGTCGCCCTCTGTCTCCCTCTCTCTCCCTCTCCCCCCATCTGTCTGTCACCCTCTGTCGCCCTCTGTCTCCCTCCCTCTCTCTCCCTCTGTCTGTCTCCCTCTGTCTCCCTCCCTCTCTCTCCCTCTTCCTCCGTCTGTCTGTCGCCCTCTGTCTCCCTCCTTCTCTCTCCCTCTCCCTCCGTCTGTCTGTCACCCTCTGTCACCCTCTGTCTCCCTACCTCTCTCTCCCTCTGTCTGTCGCCCTCTGTCTCCCTCCCTCTCTCTCCCTCTCCCTCCGTCTGTCTGTCACCCTCTGTCGCCCTCTGTCTCCCTCCCTCCCTCTCTCTCCCTCTCCCTCCATCTGTCTGTCACCCTCTGTCGCCCTCTGTCTCCCTCCCTCTCTCTCCCTCCCTCTGTCTGTCTCCCTCTGTCTCCCTCTGTCTCCCTCCCTCTCTCTCCCTCTCCCTCCCTCTGTCTGTCGCCCTCTGTCGCCCTCTGTCTCCCTCCCTCTCTCTCCCTCTCCCTCCGTCTGTCTGTCACCCTCTGTCGCCCTCTGTCGCCCTCTGTCTCCCTCCCTCTCTCTCCCTCCTTCTGTCGCCCTCTGTCTCCCTCCCTCTCTCTCCCTCTCCCTCCGTCTGTCTGTCACCCTCTGTCGCCCTCTGTCGCCCTCTGTCGCCCTCTGTCTCCCTCCCTCTCCCTCCCTCTGTCTGTCGCCCTCTGTCGCCCTCTGTCTCCCTCCCTCTCTCTCCCTCTCTCTCCGTCTGTCTGTCACCCTCTGTCGCCCTCTGTCACCCTCTGTCTTCCTCCCTCTCCCTCCCTCTGTCTGTCGCCCTCTGTCGCCCTCTGTCTCCCTCCCTCTCTCTCCCTCTTCCTCTGTCTGTCTGTCACCCTCTGTCGCCCTCTGTCTCCCTCCCTCTCCCTCTCCCTCCGTCTGTCTGTCACTCTCTGTCGCCCTCTGTCTCCCTCCCTCTCTCTCCCTCTCCCTCCGTCTGTCTGTCACCCTCTGTCGCCCTCTGTCGCCCTCTCCCTCCGTCTGTCTGTCGCCCTCTGTCACCTCAGCCCAGCTTCCTGGGCACACACACTTTGCAGGTATTTCAAAGGCCATTGGCTTGTTCATGTGGCTTTGTATAGAATCTCCCGGACCCCATTGGGCAGAGTGTCTCTGAGTCTGCGCTGCAGCGGCGGTGTGTGCTGACACTCTTTCACAGTATTGCCTCTTCATTGCCTGCTGTTATGTGCGAATTGGGCCTTCATACCCATGTCATCCTGCGACGCGGCTGCCATTTGCAGGTGACACAGTACAATGTCGGGACACACTGTTTGTATAGCTCTGCCCTAGGCCATATGGGCTGAGGGCATTGTTGTCTGCTTCTGAGTTGCACAATGTGACTTTGGAGGCCCCCCCTCCCGGCATCACGGACATCCTGTCTTGTGTTGGTGTTTTGTGTGGCCTGTGACTTGGCATGGCCTTGCTTGGTGCATGGGGCATGGAGCCGATAGTGGCATGTGCGTGTTGTTGGAATGTGGTTGCGTCCGGTGATGGCTTTGGGGTAGTTGCGTGCATTATCGGGAGTTGGGTTGTGGATGCGGTTCCCCCCATGTGGGGTGATTTGTTTGTGTACTCACCAGGCTTGGCGGGTCCTTCTGGTCCGTGTACTCCCACCGGCGGCAGCGTGCGCATCACCTTCTCCTCCCAGGGATGGTAGTGTACCGGTCTGCGGGGCGGCCCACCTCCAGTGATGTTGGCCTGGTTGTGTTCGTCGGTCATTTTGCGGCGGACCGTCCTCCGCAGATCGTACCATCTGGCTTGGCATTCATGCCTGGTCCTTCGGATGGGCGCAACAGCATTCACCCTCTAGATGATCCTCTGCCACATGGCTGATTTTTCTGATATGCTGGTCTGTCTGACCAATGTTCCAAAGAGCTGTGGCTCGACTCTGATGATTTCATTGACAAGGATCTCCAGCTCCGCTGTTGTGAACTTTGGATTCCTGTCTGTGGGCATGGTGTGGGGTGTGGGTGTGGATGGTTGTGGGTGTGTGTGTGTGGTTGTGAAGGTGTGTGTGTGAATGTGATGAGGGGGTGTTTGTGAAGGTGGTTGTGTGAAGGTGTGCAAGTGTAAGGTGTAGAAAAGGTTGAAGTCTGGTGCTGTGGGTTGTGTGTGGGGTCTGGCAGCAGTGGGTCTGTTGCAAAGGCTCATGGTTTATGTGTGTGGGCCCTTTTTATTGGTCCATTTGTGGGTGTGGCTGTGTTTGAACTTTGGGTGGGTGTGTTATAAGGGGTGGTTGTGCTTTGGGCCTCTGTTTACCTGTTTGGCTGTTGCAGGTCAGTGTATTGGGTGTCTTTGGGCTTGTTGGACGAATTGACTCTCCTTGTGGTGTTTTGCAGTGTCCTGGTTCAGTACGTGTGTTTTTCACGTCTGTGCAGTGCGTATATCAGCCATGTTGTTGTACAGTGCTCACATTTGCTATGGCTTGGTACGACTCGTACATGCGCACGGCTGGGTGAGGGTGCTGGTGTCGGGGCCTCGGGTAGGGTGCGTACAGGCACGGGCAGGGTGTGGGGGCCTGGGGGTACATGCCGTACATACGTGAACCCAGGGTACGACGCGTACATGGGGGGGGCTGGGGGTACGGCGCGTACATACCAGGTGCTGGTGGTATGGTGTGTGCCCCCACCCCCGTATGGACGGTGCGTACCCCCAGCCCCCGTATGTAAGCACCGTCCCCCAGCACATACCCCCAGCCCCCCGTATGTACGCGCAGTACCCCCAGCCCCCGTATGTACGAGCCGTACACCCTGCCCCCCCTATGTACGTACCGTACCCCCAGCTCCCCCCTATGGACGGTGCGTACCCCCACCCCACCCCGTAGGTACGGAGCGTACCCCCACCCCACCCCGTAGGTACGGAGCGAACCCCACCCCCCCGTAGGTACGGAGCGTACCACCACCCCCGTCGGTACGCTGTGGACCCCCCCCCGTAGGTCCGCACCGTACATAGAGAGCGGGGGGGTACGCTCCGTACCTACGGGGGGTGAGGGTACGGCACGGACATGGGGGGGTGCTGGGGTACGGCGCGTACGTGGGGGGGGTGCTGGGGGGGTGTTCGGCACGTATGCGGGCACATATTTGGGCGTCTCCATAGTTGCTATGGGAGTTCGCACCGTACGGTGTTTTTTACATACGGTTGTGCATTCGGACGGACGGGTCGGATCGTACTTGCGCGCTCGGACTTCAGTTTCCCGATTTGTGGGTAAAACTGTCCGGGAACGTGTCGGACACTATTTCCGACCCGAGGACGTGTGGGGGAATTTTCCCAATGCGATTCGTACGGATTTTTTCAAATACGAATCGTACTTGCCAGTTAGTACGGGACTTGTACGATTCGTACGGTAAAAAAACCAGATACGATTCGTACGGGGGAAATTTTTAACGGATCGGAATCGGCCCCATAGTAGTGTGATTGGTGGAGACGGTATGTCATGATGTACACCCTGATTTTAGCACCAGGAGTTTCTACCACACTGTAAAATCACCATGTTGGCATCACGCGGCACACCAAATTGCCCTGCTTCTTTCTGCCACATTTTCCACTCAAGTGTCAGCTTGCTCAACGTGAGCGACAGCTTTCTCAACGTGAGCAGTAGCGGCCTGCAGTGGCCGTCCATGTTCACTTTCAGAAATCTTACCGGAAGGTGGTCTAGCGGTCAATTTCTGTCACTCGAGCTCGCCAACTTAGCGTTGGCAATCTGTGAGAAAAAAACTCTGCTCCGCATCACTGAAGAGTTTTCCTGAAATCCGTGCTCTGCGCGGGGTGGGCAAACCAGGGTTCGAGCCTCGAGGTCACGTCCACATCCTGTGATTCTGGGCAATTCACTTAATCTCCCCGTGCCTGAATGTGTAATGTAAATACGGTGCTCATGTAAAGCGCTCCAATACCTTCGGGTCGAGTACGCGCTATATTAATATGCAATAAAGAAAAAAAACTCCACGAACTCTGCCATCAGAGAGGAATTCCTCGCCTACATTTTGGGCTAAGAAACTAGCACTAAATGCTGGGGGTAAATTGGGGAATAATCCTGCCCCAAGTGTACATTCAGAGAGCAGCTGCTCGCACTCACTATTTATGTTCTGGTGCATTTCACTTTAATTCTTAGTGCACAATGCATCCTTGTGTCCATTTTGGATGTGAGGGGGTATCTTTGTGCTAAGAAAATAGCCCTAATTGCAGAATTACTCTTCTTGCATAATTCCACGTACTCTCCCAGAATATTTGGGTAATTCCGTGTGATTACGCTACATGGAATTACTCAAATTATGCCCAACCCTAGTTAAAAGGGAAGTAGATTACTTCAGTCTTAGATGATTTGAACCTAAAGTAACAAATGACCGTCCATTGGCGTACAACTGTGAGGCAGGCTGAGATTTTGGTTTGAACATTGGAGGTGAAGGTATGACAGGAAAACAGTGTTTGTGTATTGTCAGTATAGATCTAACCTCTTTCTCAACGTAAGCCTTTCTGCGCTTTCCATTTATATAAGCAGTGAATTGAATAGCAGCAGCAGCAGGATGTCACCAGTTAAGTCCCGAAGGGCTGGAAATGCTGGAAGACAGGTCAGTGGAAATTCATGAGATCAGGAAGTCTAGACCACTAACTGCATCAAATTACATACTCACTTCCTGGTGTTAGGGTTACATCCGGGGTAACAGTGGCAGACTTGTATTTAAGAATATTCATGGTTCACAATCTTTACCTGGTGACATTTCATTAGTTGCATTGACTCGTTCCATTTATGTACCAGTTTGCACTCATATCCATTCCTCATGTTTGTTGTGCTTTCCCTCTTCAGTTCCCTCGGTCCTAAGTCTTACTCATTTTGGTTCCCTTTGCCCCACTACCTTTTGTTTGCATGTTTTCTCTTGTAGGTTTATATTACCGTTTTGTTTGTGGCAACTTCAAGTGGCTTATACTGCTGGCTTCTTGGTGCTGTTTTCAGACAATTCCATCCTGGACTGAGCTCCAGTACAGGTTTTCTTTTCCCATTCTCACGCAGATTCTGATCACTGGTACATCTCTACTCTACGGAATAGGTATTCAAAGACCGCAGGAGTTTTCAACTGGTTTACAACCTCGGAACCTATCACAGCATAAGGGAGAGCTATTTATGTAACAGAGAATATATCAACAATCTGTATTTGAATCAGATACTATTGAAAATAATAGGGCTTCCACTCCACCCAGTGTTTTCTTCTAGGCACTACATGAGACAAGACAGGCATTTCTACATAGCTTGTAAGATAAAAAAAAAAAAAAAAGTTATGAATAATTCAAAACATGCATCAATATTGCATGTATCGGCAGGAATTAATTCATATAAGCTAACTCAAAATAATTATAAATTATCTAGTGCTTAAAAAATGTATAAATCAATTAAATAAACTACTCCATACTATAACCTTTTACCACAAACACTGCATAATACCGAAAGTGTTTACCTTGAAAAATAACTTGAGACCCAAGGGCTTATTTACAAGCCCCTTGCGCCACAGGTGCATCGCCTTTCAAATGGGAATGCGTCAAGTTCCATGGATGTTGCAGGGGAACAGCAACACCCATGGAACGCCCCTTTCACGCAGAGTAATGCATGAAAGGAGCCCATATTTACAAGGACATAAAACATCACACACGGTGACTTTACTTGGCCTTGTAAATATGGGCAGGCACACTGTGCCGCCGGTGTGTCTAAAAAAGTGACACACCGGTGGCACAAGGGGCTTGTAAATAAGCTCCTTCATGTATTTCCCTAAGTTCTTTTTAAAAAGTGGGGCTCAAGTTTTGTTTCAAGGATAATCAGTATTAATCTTCAGCTGTGCCTGAAATAATAGTTATAGGAACGTCATAGAAAAAATAGTTCATTTGTAAGTGATTCAGAATCTAGTTGTCTTCAATAGGTTGCTCTGATTGTAAAGAATCTCCTAGAAAGCTTATGATTCAAACATTGAGTTAATTTAAAATCATTTTGGTTGCAAGGCGAGTATAGTGATGAAGCAATTTCTGACTTTTGAATGTTTTGTAAAAAGTCAGATGACTTATTTTGTGTAATCACAACAAATAAGTGTGCTTTTGGAAGTATGGCTATCCTTTGTCGCGGTACAGAACACTGCAAACACTATCCTTCGGTGTTGCATCGAGGTCCTGTACGAGTGACTTGGATCCCAGCACCATCGCCTCATCTTAGACGTCCTCTGGATAATAGTGACCACAGAGATCACCGTAGGTAATATGGGGAGGAGGGAGACAAGCGAATTTGCTGCAACAGTGAGGGTAATGATGTTCTTTTACACATTGTTGGATCTTCTAAAGAGAACACATTCAGAGACAACAAGTTGAGTTCCTTTCCAACAGAAGTTGACTCCCTGAACCATGATACCACCCAGGCTCCTTTCTTCAATCTGTGGGGTAAATCAACCTACTGCTGACCGCCTTGCAGACTCCTTCAGGAAGATCTGGTACCTAGCAACACAACCAGCCAGATTACAGCAACTGAATGAGAACATCTATCTGATACGAACATATGTTGGCAGATATACAAGGATTCACCACTGTGCAAACAAGCAAACACATCACACGTGTTCAGTGCGATAACTTCATTCTAATACATTGTGATCAGGATTGACTTGTCTTTAACTTGTTTTCAGAGTAGATGTTCTTTACATGCTTGTTCCATGCTTGAAAAGGGGTTGGCTTGTCCCAAAAGTAAGTAGACACTTAATGCATGCACAAAATTGGTCAAATTGTCCAAAAGCTTCAAGCAGGTTTGGCGATTCTAAACTCCTGACTGAAGGGTTAAGTTGTCCCTGGATAAGAAATTCTAGGAAGCAGAACTTGTGCTCAAGAACGGGACTTCTTCTTTGCTAGACCTGAGAGTTGTAGGCTATGAACTGTTCTAAGTCCCTCCAAGCTGCATGAATACGAGCTGCCCTTGTCCTTTGTTTTAATTTTTATGCAATAAATGCTGATATGCTGCAATCTTGAGTGGTACCAGGAATGCAGAACAACAGAACGGGCCAGGAAATGTTTTAAAAATCAGGATAGTGGAACTGTGTGTTTCAATTCTCACAAAGCACAGCGCATGTTCAGAATGGAGGGCAGTTTAAATAAATGACTGCATCCAAGGTGGGGAAACAGCCATTACAGCGCAGTTATTACGATGCATTACATTTACAACGCAGTCATTACAATGCAACTGCCTTTACATCGCATGCCATTACAACGCAGCCATTACAACACGTCACTACAACGCATGCCATTACAGCACATATCACTACAATGCATGCCATTACAACGCATTATAAGATAAGTAATAGGTAATAGTCATTTTTACCCCTACACTATCCAGCACTTACCCTACTGTTGCACTCCCTGGAGTGGGAATAGTAATTTTTACCTCTACACTATCCAACACTTACCTTACTGTTGCCCTAAATGTATTATACGTTGTGATGGTAAGCGTTGTAATGGAATGTGTTGTAAATGTAGTTTCTAAAAATGCGTTGTGATGGCATGTGTTGTAAAATCATGCGTTGTAATGGATGTTACGATGTAAAAACCACGTTGTAAAGACATTCGTTGTAAATGTTTGCATTGTAACGTGTCCTATTCCCCAAGGTGGCCACCAAAACTTATCTTGCCAGATCTTGGCCTGCGCAGATTCTCATAAGACATTATTTAAAACACTGGAGCAAGGAACAGAGTAGGACACGTACTCGGATCAGTGACCAAAACACAGTTGTGGGAGCCAGTTTGAGGGTTTCTTTGGCGGGGGCTTGAGGCTAGATACTGTTGGGGAAGGGACTCTTGTGCATTAGATCATTGGTGTTGAGGCAGACTGGTTATGGAGAGAATTTGGGAAAGGAATCCTGAGACATGGAATCACTGGTGGCATTGCAGGCCAGTTTTGGTGGAATCCTGACATCTATAAAAATAATGAGATATTTCCTTTGTCTTCTATACAGCTAATGACAAACCGGTCTTTCAAGCATGCAAGTTTACACTCATGGTTTCATAGATCCGTGCACTAAATCTGAAATTGCCACACTTACTAAGGAACATCTTCCTTTAGAGTCTGCCTTGTAACAGCCCAACAATCATAGACAGTATTTCTTGATCCATCACAACAGTCAATGTCTTATAAGCGATGCAGGTCTTGAAACCTTTTACTCTCATTCTTAAACAGTTTTTCCCTTCTTTGATAAATCGGAATTCCTCAATGGTTCGAAAAGACTCATAGCCTGAGTGACCTGAGTTACGTTTTAAAGGTATATGGTTACTGAGAATGTCTCTAAAGCCTAGTGTCCAAAAAGCATCACTAACACCATTACACCCTTGGTTTAGGGACTTTTCACTTGCAATTCAAGTTCTAGATCTTTATTCAAATGGGACCACCCACAAAGTTCATAAACCAAGCAACTGACTTTTAATAAATAAAATAAATAAATAAAACAGACTGCTTCATTTTAATCATGAAGAGTGCAGGGTCTTTGTCTCTGGTTAAGACTCCAGTTCATAAGTCCTGTGCAGGGCAGGTACTTGAAGCAGTGGGAGCTCCTCCCCTTCTAGTTTGGAGAACTGAATTGGCTGGCGGTGGCTCTTGAGCATGGTCCACATTTATAGCAGGGCCACACCCTGTCCAAATAGGATCTTACACGGAATTCACACCGGTCTCAGGATTTCAAAATGGCCACTGCCGAGGGTGACCTGAATGCAGCATAAAAGTCCTGTACCCGCCAAGACAAGCAATCACCAGTCTTTTGGCTCACGAGTTCCAGTGCTTTAGACCAGACAAGTGGTCTGGTGGATGATGCCTGGATTCACACTGGGACCTTGCCTTGTGATGCACAGTGGAGTGCACAGGCCCCGGCATGACATATTTCCACAAAATGTGAGAGAGTAAGAAGCTCTCTTCTGTTTGCCAGGCACCTCTGTGGCATTAAAGAAAGGCTTGATACACTAGGAACTTCTGACCATGAGTACACTTATGTGGTGGTCTTCCGGCCTCTAAACTACACTCCATAGGTGAACTGCATGCAGTATGCTGGATAGATTTGTATGACAGCTTACCCTAGTGTCACAAGTCATAGCCGAGTAATTGCTTGAAATATCTTCATGCGTTAAATTGGAGTTTGTGCTACAGTTGCCTAATTTGAGGCCAACCAAATTAGACTGAGGATATTTTTTTCACTTTCCTTATGTGCTGGCACATTTCCCATTTTAGCAAATGTGTTACCCCAGAGAGGCCTAAGTATGTTTATTACTTAAGTAGTAATTTCCTATTTACATTAGTTTGTAGTTAGTGCACCATTTTTGAACACATTACCCTGACTTTAGATATATTTACATCTAAATAATTCTCTTTGAAGCAGTAACTGACAGCATAGGTTATGTGCAATCCATCAATCCACATTTAGATTGATAGGTCTACTAATAGCACATTGCCAATCTTGTGCAGAGTGAGTTAAAACGGATAACATCACAGAACTGCAATGTTCAAATTGTTTATACGTTCAAAGCTACAAACTATCTCCATGTCTAGTGCAACACTTTCTGGCAATCTTGGTATGTTATCCAATAGCAATTTTCATTTTTGGACATATCGTTTTTCATTTAACTTCTTAGCTGCTGAGGCTTTTGCACTCCCAGCGCAGAGCGCTATTTTTAATGTTACCATCCTTTTTTTCCTCATATGTTGGGGATTCTAATGGCACTAAGGGATTGTGGATTACCCCAAAGGGACTGAGAAAATACCCAAAATAAACCAAATGTATGAGTGCTTTGGAAAAATGAGACAATGTGTTATGCAGAAAAATGCATATTTTCTAGAATTACACTAACCAAAGGTTTGCTGAGCTAAGTTCACCATCTTCCCAGCTTTTAGAAGCAAGCAGAGACATTTGTTTAACCACAGTTTTTGCATTTTGCTAAGTGGTGATGGATTTTCCTATTTTTTTGTGGTTTCAACCTACTTGCGCTTTGTGGTGGAAAAAGATCTGAAAACCCCTAGGTGAACCCAGAATGATATATATTTCTGAAAACTTCTAAGAAAGTGGAATGGTGCAGGAATGGTGCACCCGGAAATGTAGTAGTTCACAAATGTTGTATTTCAAATATATTTTATTCTTTCTTGAATTCATACCCATAACATTTTCAGACAAATGGACATCCAGCCAATGCGTTTCGTTTAAAAATGATTTTGAACTTCGTCAGTGCTCAAATATATTCATATCCTTTATACTCCTACTGCAGAGATTGAGGTGCCGATTACGATCCTGTAAAAACCGGGTACGAACCGTCGGACGGAGCATATTCTCCGTCCGACGCGTACCCGGTCGTACAAAAATACAAACATGGAATTACGATTCGCACGGGAACACCATTTCCGTACGAATCGTAAAAAACCCCGACCGAACAAAATAAACCTACAAACGCGAACCGGGAAAGCGCCGACCTGACGTCGGGACGCACGCAGCCTGCCATTCACGAACCAGGAATTACGATTCGCACCGACGTCATCCCGCACGGTGAATATTTTCCGGCAGCCAAAAACTGCCGGGAAATCAGGAGGACGCGAACAAGGACTACCAGTACGCGACGGACAGACAGGACGACGCGAACAAGGAGGACCAGTACGCGACAGGACGACGCGAACAAGGAGTACCAGTACGCGACGGACAGACAGGACGACGCGAACAAGGAGGACCAGTACGCGACAGGACGACGCGAACAAGGAGGACCAGTATGCGACGGACAGACATGGACCCGAACCTACGAGTCATCCCGGCCCTCATAGCAGTCGACCTCCTCTACAGGTTCCGACGCAGACGCCGCCGAAGGTCAGAACAACTAAGGGAGGGGGGAAAGTGGGGTGGGGTGGGGGTGGCAGGACCAGGGCAGGCCACAAACCCCCCACCAAAGTCACACAGCACACATGCCCTGGACATACCTGACTCCCATGCCCTGGTCACTACGAGGGGGTGGGGGTGTGTCCAGATAAGCCAGCGACCGCCACAACGGAAGTCCGTCACGACGCGAACAGGCAACACAACCAGACAGGTACGTCCCGTACCCACGCCTGAAGAGCGTGGGTACGAGTCGAACCACGCCCACACCCACGTCACTCCAACAATGGCGGGACGGCTCGTACCCACGCGGCAAAGGCCTGGGTACGGCCCGCACAAGCATCACATAGCGTGGGGACGGATATGTACGGACCCTACCCCCACCCGTATGCATGGAGCGTACCCCCACCCCAACAGTGTAAGTACGACCCGTACCCACCCGCGTACGTATGGAGCGTACCCCCACCCCAACAGCGTAAGTACGACCCGTACCCCCACTCGCGTACGTATGGAGCGTACCCCCACCCCAACAGCGTAAGTACGACCCGTACCCACACCCGCGTACGTATGGAGCGTACCCCCACCCCAACAGCGTAAGTACGACCCGTACCCACACCCGCGTACGTATGGAGCGTACCCCCCACCCCAACAGCGTAAGTATGACCCGTACCCACACCCGCGTACGTATGGAGCGTACCCCCACCCCAACAGCATAAGTACGACCCGTACCCACCCGCGTACGTATGGAGCGTACCCCCACCCCAACAGCGCAAGTACGACCCGTACCCACACCCGTGTATGTATGGAGCGTACCCCCACCCCAACAGTGTAAGTACGACACGTACCCCCACCTCGAATGCATGGAGCGTAGCCCCACCCCAACAGTGTAAGTAAGACACGTACCCTCACCTCGAATGCATGGAGCGTACCCACATCCGTGTATGTCATGAGCGTACATATTATGAAATTGGAGAGGTGGGTGCAGAGTCCTCCCAGCAGTGCCCTGAGACAGGAGGGGTGGGTGCAGAGCCCTCCCAGCAGTGCCCTGAGACAGGAGGGGTGTGTGCAGAGTCCTCCCAGCAGTGCCCTGAGACAGGAGGGGTGTGTGCAGAGTCCTCCCAGCAGTGCCCTGAGACAGGAGGGGTGTGTGCAGAGTCCTCCCAGCAGTGCCCTGAGACAGGAGGGGTGTGTGCAGAGTCCTCCCAGCAGTGCCCTGAGACAGGAGGGGTGTGTGCAGAGTCCTCCCAGCAGTGCCCAGACACAGGAGGGGTGGGTGCCTATCACTCCCAGCAGTGCCCTGAGACAGGAGGGGTGTGTTCAGAGTCCTCCCAGCAGTACCCTGAGACAGGAGGGGTGGGTGCAGGGCCCTCCCAGCAGTGCCCAGAGACAGGAGGGGTGGGTTCCTATCACTCCCAGCAGTGCCCTGAGACAGGAGGGGTGGGTGCAAAGCCCTCCCAGCAGTGCCCTGAGACAGGAGGGGTGGGTTCCTATCACTCCCAGCAGTGCCCTGAGACAGGAGGGATGTGTGCAGAGTCCTCCCAGCTGTGCCCTGAGACAGGAGGGGTGGGAGCCTATCACTCCCAGCAGTGCCCTGAGACAGGAGGGGTGGGTGCAAAGTCCTCCCAGCAGTGCCCTGAGACAGGAGGGGTGTGTGCAGAGTCCTCCCAGCAGTGCCCTGAGACAGGAGGGGTGTGTGCAGAGTCCTCCCAGCAGTGCCCAGAGACAGGAGGGGTGGGTTCCTATCACTCCCAGCAGTGCCCTGAGACAGGAGGGGTGGGTGCAGAGCCCTCCGAGCAATGCCCTGAGACAGGAGGGGTGTGTGCAGAGTCCTCCCAGCAGTGCCCTGAGACAGGAGGGGTGTGTGCAGAGTCCTCCCAGCAGTGCCCTGAGACAGGAGGGGTGTGTGCAAAGTCCTCCCAGCAGTGCCCTGAGACAGGAGGGGTGTGTGCAGAGTCCTCCCAGCAGTGCCCTGAGACAGGAGGGGTGGGTGCAGAGTCCTCCCAGCAGTGCCCAGACACAGGAGGGGTGGGTGCAGAGTCCTCCCAGCAGTGCCCTGAGACAGGAGGGGTGGGTGCCTATCACTCCCAGCAGTGCCCTGAGACAGGAGGGGTGGGTGCAAAGTCCTCCCAGCAGTGCCCTGAGACAGGAGGGGTGTATGCAGAGTCCTCCCAGCAGTGCCCAGACACAGGAGGGGTGGGTGCAGAGTCCTCCCAGCAGTGCCCTGAGACAGGAGGGGTGGGTGCCTATCACTCCCAGCAGTGCCCATGGAACGCAAAGGGTGGAGTAGTCACAGATACCATGCCCACAAATGTCAGTCAGGTGCACAAAGACCCTGCAGTACATGTACCACATGTGTTCGAGGCTGGGAGTATACGCATGCATAGCGCAGAAAAGAAAACATGTACACATGAAGTCATGTCAATAGGCCACATACACAAGTACAATGACTACCAAGGATGCCACGAATGACGCAGGTGGAGACATCGCTCAGCATGCATGTGCAAAGGTGAAGGACTACCTCACACACCCAGCTAATGGACACACAGCTCTGTGCCAAAGTCAGGGGACACCCTGCAGGGAAGAAGTCAGGGTACACAGAGGAAGGAATACACCTTGGGACAATTGCAACATGCAGCAACTGCATACATGAATGGAGAAAG
Organism: Triturus cristatus; assembly: GCF_964204655.1. Taxonomy (NCBI): domain Eukaryota; kingdom Metazoa; phylum Chordata; class Amphibia; order Caudata; family Salamandridae; genus Triturus; species Triturus cristatus. The sequence continues at coordinate 851,199,328 of NC_140581.1, forward strand.
GTAGCTAACACCGTGTGATGGCACACAGATCCCAGGGTCCCCCCTATGAGCAGCACACTACTACATTTCCCACACACCCAACACATGACCAACACCCACAACCATGTAGCAGCCCCACCAACAGCAAGGCCAGCAATGCAGGAGTGTTCCAAGGGCAAAAATAAATAGCTTTATTCAGCATGAGAAAAAAACTAGTATGACGTGAGTCCAATTTCAACAAAGGCCATAGGGCAGTCCAGGAGTCCCAACTGGATGGGGGACACAGTGGGATGCGTGTCCCCTAGCTTGCCTGCACAGTTACAATCCGTCGTCTTCCACAGGGGTCAGGGCACCATGTGGGGGGGAAGAAACAGGCACCGCAGGGACAGGAGGGTGAAGGGTAGGTGTCGTGGGTGCAGGGATGGAGGACTCCACCACAGGGGGTGGGGCAGGGCCAAAGGCGGAGGCCAGGATCTCGCTGCACACCTTAGCAAGGTCCTCCAGGGACTCCCCTGCACCCGAAGGAACCACAGGCCCCAAGGAGGGGGGGGGGGGGGTCAGAGGGATGGGTCGCAGCGCCACTGTGGGAGGGTGTGGACAGGGGGGGGAATCAAGCACCATGACCGGGGACCTCCTTGACCGCTTGCGGGGTGGTGTCACTGTGGGGCTCAGGGACAGAGCGGCCATGAAGGAGTCTTTGGGGGAGATGTGGCCAGGAGAGCTGAGGGGAGGGGATTTGGAGGGAGTGGATTGGGTGGAATGCGGACTCCCACTCTGGCTGCGTGTCACACGTTTGCCCCCCGACCCAGTGGGTGTGCCTACTGCACCCTGTGTGTGCGTGTCAGGAGGTGTGCGGCGGACCTTCCCTGCTGGTGTGGTGCCTGTGTCTGTTGTGGTGGTTGCATGCTTACGTCTGGGTGTATGTTGGACAGGCATGGGAGTGGGAAGTGTGGAAGGAGCAGGGGTAGGGGGTGGGACGTAGCGCTGCAGGAGACCCACTGCTGCAGTCAGTGTGGAGTCTATGGACCTCAGCAAGTTGCGTTGGTCAGCCTGCGATGAATGAATGCCCTCCAAGTATGCCTCCATGTTGTTGAGGACCTGGCTGTGGGCATGGAGGACATTAAGGATCGCAGTCTGACCAATCTGCAACTGCCGCTGGATGTCCACAGACTCAGCATTGGCGGCAGCAGTGGAGACAGGGGCAGGGGGTGCGGTGCCTGGCAGGAAGGAGACATGTGGTGACCGGGCACATTGGGAAGGGACACGAGCACGTGGGAGGCGGCTGATGCCAATGGAGGGGGCGGTGCCAGATGTAGGGCTGCTGTCAGATGGTGGTGCAGCCACCGCCCACTCGGAGTGATCATCCTCGGACCCGTCCGCTTCATAGTCTGTTGTGCCAGTCGACAGGTCCCCGGGGTCACTCTCCACCGCCTCTGTCCCACTCGAAGTGCCAGCCCCGATGTCACCGCTGGCACTGGTGCTCGGTCCCTCCGCGCCGTCTGTGTCCATGTCTCCCACCGTGTCCCCCGACGATGCTGTGGGCAGGGTGAAGAGACAGAAAGTAATCATACACCTGTATACATATGTCACATGAGTACAATCTACGTAGGTTACAGTGCATAGCCTGAAACAAAGGATGAGTTACAACTACAAAACAAGGTACATACGTAGGCCCTGCAAGACACAGTTGTGTGACCCACCATGGCATGGAAACACTATGGAGAGCATGACACAATAGCAAATGAGATGACATGGCATTCTGACTGAGGAGCAAGGCCCTGGGGACAATACAGCACTGCATATGCACCACACAGCGTGGCAGGAAATTGGGATGAGCAGGGACCAAATCCAGGAACTAGAGGCACATGCAGCATAGGTAATACTGAGAACATGCCCACCCTGACTGGCACGCTGCACCTTGAGTGTATGTCCAGACAAACATCACACACTGGCCAGTCAGAGCAAGGAGATGACAGGTCTTGACATGTAGGCCATGGCCGCCCCACCCACCCCCTACATGAGACACATCTGTGGAGACACAGGAAGCACTTACATCTCTTAGTCTGGGTGAAATACACATGGGATGCAATAATTCAAGATTGCACACCAAATACCCAAGGTGCGGCTGTCCAAAGAATCATGTACAAATGGCCATCATCAGATGATTGCTACAAGACACACAGGCAATGGCCACCGTGAGTATGAACTTGGAAAATCATGTCAGGCTGGACAGTGGACACTTGTAATACATCTCACGTCAATAAACATGGTGCCAGGGGACAATGGCACAGAGCACAACCTATGCTGTAGACACAGAGATTGTCGACATTCTCGGATTACACACATGATACCTAGGAAAAGATGCCCCTGGGGACAGTAGTGGCCACACAACTCCATGCTCCTGAATGGAAATGACTGCAACACACGCTAACATCCCTGCACTATGCGTAACGCACACTCATGCACATCATGTCACAGGCCACCACATGGGACATGCCTGCTGGAAGGCCTCGCACTCAAGAGATCAACTCCCATGTCTGAAATCAGCATTAGTGCCAACTGACATGGAACCCACAAGTCCAGAACTGGACAGGGCACAGGCAAGGTCACTAAACCTCTTACACACCACCCCCACACATGACGCTGCAGGCATTGTACACTTGGAGAAGGTGTCAGGCTACATTACTTTGTGATGGAGTGACTACACAGAGACCAGGGAACACATTGCAAGGTTGGGAAGGGAGGCAGGTGAGGCCTGCAACACTGTGGGTAACAGGATCTGCACAGCACCATAAACCCTGGAAGTGTATCCATGGAACAGTGCACTTACAAATGCTGGTGAAACACAATAAACACACACATGTACCTACCCCCTTCCGGCTGCTGCATGGCCTGTAGACGCCTGTCCAAGTCAGGAAAGACCACCGCCAGCACACGTTTCTGGATGTGGGAGAGACGGCGGCGCCCGCGGTTCTTGTGGCTCTCAGGTGAGTCCCCCAGCAGGAGCCGTACGATCCTCCGCGTCCAGCACCGGATATCCTGCCAGCGTTTCCTCACCTGGGACAGGTGCCGCCTCCGACCATCCGCACTCCTCACAGCGCTGACGGCGTCCAGCCATATCTGCTCCTTGGCAGAGGCGTCTACCTGTGAGGATGAACAAGTGACACTACATCAATACACCTTGCACATGTCACGGGGACACAGATTAGAACACATTTGCAGTTTACAACAAGGCATAGTATGCATCCAACGCATTGCAACTTTGTCATAGGGACATGATCCTGTGGGGGAAGGCCAAAAGCAGTACGTGCCATTGGAAGGACACAGGTGGAATGAGGGCAACTACACAATCAATGATCCAGGCTCACACTGTGCATCACACCCACCCCTCCTGTCTCAGGGCACTGCTGGGAGGACTCTGCACACACCCCTCCTGTCTCAGGGCACTGCTGGGAGTGATAGGCACCCACCCCTCCTGTCTCAGGGCACTGCTGGGAGTGCTAGGCACCCACCCCTCCTGTCTCAGGGCACTGCTGGGAGGACTCTGCACCCACCCCTCCTGTCTCAGGGCACTGCTGGGAGTGTTAGGCCCCCACCCCTCCTGTCTCAGGGCACTGCTGGGAGTGCTAGGCACCCACCCCTCCTGTCTCAGGGCACTGCTGGGAGGACTCTGCACCCACCCCTCCTGTCTCAGGGCACTGCTGGGAGTGATAGGCCCCCACCCCTCCTGTCTCAGGGCACTGCTGGGAGTGCTAGGCACCCACCCTGGGTCACACAAGGTGTTCCTTGCATAGTCCAGTTCAAACCGGCGCTGGGGCACTCCAGCCCCAGCTCTGGCGCGAAACTGGACAAAGGGAAGTGGGTGTAACCACCCCCTCCCAGGTCCCACCCATAAGGCGTGACCTAGCAGGTATCCCAGCCCCCCAGATTAGTATAAGAGTGGGAGTTGGGCCTCAAGACTTTAGATTATCCTGAACCTGCAAAACTGAACAGAAACTCTGGACCTTCGACATTCGACGAAAGAAGAAGACTGAAGAATCTCCCTTGTAGCCAAGGAGTGGCTACCCTGTGCAAACAGGCACCATCAAGAGACTACCCTTTGCTTGCCGACCGTTCTACGAGGAACCGACTGCAGAGCCCGACCAGAGCCTTGACTTCCAGACTTCTCCGACCCTCATCCACATCTGCAGCAGAGCTGAGATCCGTGGAGGCGACGAGCGACGTGGGACCGGCTATCTGGGAAAAGTGGCTAGTAACTTACAGTGCAGCTTCTGAGGTACCCTCGAAGTTGTGCACCGGGGATTGAGAAGCCCCAACCCCAAGCACCATCTGCACCGAAGACCAGCCCCCCACACTCCACGAGTCCTGCATGGGGCCCTTCAGCATTTTCCTGCTTGCCGCGTCTGTCCGGTTGCTTGCCCGCTGGCTAGTGGCCTCTGTGACGACGCACCCTGAAATCTTCTGCGCTGGTTTGGCCCCTCCAGACTGGCTCCCGCTTCTCTGCAAAGAAGAAGCACCCCAGACCTTCCTGGTCTGCACCAGAAGCAAGTCCTTTGTTCTTCGTGGGTTCCGCTTGCCAAGGCTTGGTGAGTCCTAGTCCAACTTCGACGCCGCCGACAGCAAGAGCCTTCGTGGGACAGCTCGCCTCCTGGTCCTGGTCGCCCTCGACGCTTCCTGGTCCTCCTGGCTGCAGCGACAAGCTTCACCTTCACCTGCAACTCTTCACGACATCGCCTGGTTCCTTCCTGGTTCCACGTGGTCACTGGCTAGTGACCTTGACTCTGTCCCTTCTGCTTGCAGGTTTCTTCTCTTCTTGATCCCAGCCTTGGGATCCACCGGACACTCTTCACTGACTGCCTGTCAGCATCTTTCTTCAGGCATCCATAGGAGTCGACGACGAAAACGACGCATCTTCACCCCTATGCACCCGCAGCCTGTGGGCTAGGTAACTTGGGTACTCCGGTGCTCATCAGGATAGTGACTATCCTAGTGTCTAGTTTTCAAGTCTCAACTTCCTAGCTACTCCGGAAGTGTCCTAAATCTACCGTTTTCTAAACTGTACTATTGCTATTGACTTTTACGCATTACGCGTGAGTGTTTGCACTCTGCACACGAATCCCGTGGGCCTCCCACTTCCTAACTAACGCTAGTGTAGTGTAGCCCCAGCGATTCCCTAGGCCTAGGCCTATTCTATTTCCGTGACAGTGGTTCTTATACCACTTACTTAGTATATGGTTTGCGTGGCCCCTAGGGCCTAACTGTATTACTTACCTGTGTGACTTAATGTATGCTTAAATAAGACTGTGTTGTACTTACCTCTAATCTCATAAAGAGTGCTGAGGGTTTGCTTAGAATAAATACACTTTATTTTATATATATATCTGTTGTGGTGTCCTTTCATTTGGTATTCAAGGGATTATATATGGTATCACAGCTGGCTTCACATGCCATTCAGAGTTTAGCCTAAGACTGCTCTTGTCCATGCTACCACTAGGATAGCTGGTCTATAAGGTTGACTTTACAACCAATCACCATAAGGGTATTTGGACTGATATAAGGTGTACACTATAACTAGTGACATCATACATCAGGCCAACTTCTCACAATAGGCCCCCACCCCTCCTGTCTCAGGGCACTGCTGGGAGTGATAGGCCCCCACCCCTCCTGTCTCAAGGCACTGCTGGGAGTGATAGGCCCCCACCCCTCCTGTCTCAGGGCACTGCTGGGAGTGCTAGGCACCCACCCCTCCTGTCTCAGGGCACTGCTGGGAGGACTCTGCACCCACCCCTCCTGTCTCAGGGCACTGCTGGGAGTGATAGGCCCCCACCCCTCCTGTCTCAGTGCACTGCTGGGAGTGCTAGGCACCCACCCTGGGTCACACAAGGTGTTCCTTGCATAGTCCAGTTCAAACCAGCGCTGGGGCACTCCAGCCCCAGCTCTGGCGCGAAACTGGACAAAGGGAAGTGGGTGTAACCACCCCCTCCCAGGTCCCACCCATAAGGCGTGACCTAGCAGGTATCCCAGCCCCCCAGATTAGTATAAGAGTGGGAGTTGGGCCTCAAGACTTTAGATTATCCTGAACCTGCAAAACTGAACAGAAACTCTGGACCTTCGACATTCGACGAAAGAAGAAGACTGAAGAATCTCCCTTGTAGCCAAGGAGTGGCTACCCTGTGCAAACAGGCACCATCAAGAGACTACCCTTTGCTTGGCGACCGTTCTACGAGGAACCGACTGCAGAGCCCGACCAGAGCCTTGACTTCCAGACTTCTCCGACCCTCATCCACATCTGCAGCAGAGCTGAGATCCGTGGAGGCGACGAGCGACGTGGGACCGGCTATCTGGGAAAAGTGGCTAGTAACTTACAGTGCAGCTTCTGAGGTACCCTCGAAGTTGTGCACCGGGGATTGAGAAGCCCCAACCCCAAGCACCATCTGCACCGAAGACCAGCCCCCCACACTCCACGAGTCCTGCATGGGGCCCTTCAGCATTTTCCTGCTTGCCGCGTCTGTCCGGTTGCTTGCCCGCTGGCTAGTGGCCTCTGTGACGACGCACCCTGAAATCTTCTGCGCTGGTTTGGCCCCTCCAGACTGGCTCCCGCTTCTCTGCAAAGAAGAAGCACCCCAGACCTTCCTGGTCTGCACCAGAAGCAAGTCCTTTGTTCTTCGTGGGTTCCGCTTGCCAAGGCTTGGTGAGTCCTAGTCCAACTTCGACGCCGCCGACAGCAAGAGCCTTCGTGGGACAGCTCGCCTCCTGGTCCTGGTCGCCCTCGACGCTTCCTGGTCCTCCTGGCTGCAGCGACAAGCTTCACCTTCACCTGCAACTCTTCACGACATCGCCTGGTTCCTTCCTGGTTCCACGTGGTCACTGGCTAGTGACCTTGACTCTGTCCCTTCTGCTTGCAGGTTTCTTCTCTTCTTGATCCCAGCCTTGGGATCCACCGGACACTCTTCACTGACTGCCTGTCAGCATCTTTCTTCAGGCATCCATAGGAGTCGACGACGAAAACGACGCATCTTCACCCCTATGCACCCGCAGCCTGTGGGCTAGGTAACTTGGGTACTCCGGTGCTCATCAGGATAGTGACTATCCTAGTGTCTAGTTTTCAAGTCTCAACTTCCTAGCTACTCCGGAAGTGTCCTAAATCTACCGTTTTCTAAACTGTACTATTGCTATTGACTTTTACGCATTACGCGTGAGTGTTTCCACTCTGCACACGAATCCCGTGGGCCTCCCACTTCCTAACTAACGCTAGTGTAGTGTAGCCCCAGCGATTCCCTAGGCCTAGGCCTATTCTATTTCCGTGACAGTGGTTCTTATACCACTTACTTAGTATATGGTTTGCGTGGCCCCTAGGGCCTAACTGTATTACTTACCTGTGTGACTTAATGTATGCTTAAATAAGACTGTGTTGTACTTACCTCTAATCTCATAAAGAGTGCTGAGGGTTTGCTTAGAATAAATACACTTTATTTTATATATATATCTGTTGTGGTGTCCTTTCATTTGGTATTCAAGGGATTATATATGGTATCACAGCTGGCTTCACATGCCATTCAGAGTTTAGCCTAAGACTGCTCTTGTCCATGCTACCACTAGGATAGCTGGTCTATAAGGTTGACTTTACAACCAATCACCATAAGGGTATTTGGACTGATATAAGGTGTACACTATAACTAGTGACATCATACATCAGGCCAACTTCTCACAATAGGCCCCCACCCCTCCTGTCTCAAGGCACTGCTGGGAGTGATAGGCCCCCACCCCTCCTGTCTCAGGGCACTGCTGGGAGTGCTAGGCACCCACCCCTCCTGTCTCAGGGCACTGCTGGGAGGACTCTGCACCCACCCCTCCTGTCTCAGGGCACTGCTGGGAGTGATAGGCCCCCACCCCTCCTGTCTCAGGGCACTGCTGGGAGACATCAGGCATTCCCCCTCCTTGGGACCCCCCCTACAGTACATGGCATGTGTGTCACACCTGGACACAATGGCAGGAATCACAGTCACAAAAAAGGGACACAGTCTGTGGCAGTGGACACTGCACTCACCTGAAAACCTGGTCGCCCATACAGCATGGGGTACCGTGGGAGGATCACATCCACCAAAGCCATGTTCTCCTCCAGGGTGAATGGCTGTGACCTCTCCACAGCCCTTGACATGGTTCCAGGGAATCAGTAGCAGCAGCTGGGTCGTGGAATACAGAGATGTGCAGGCAAGTGCTCCCTCATGGGACCTGGCTGCCTTATATCTGCCTTGCTGGCCCATCTCATGCACAGGAGTACAGAGTGATTGGTCACTCACATTTGCATCCTATGTTTCCTCCAATCCCTTCAAACCTAGCAGTCTGTGGGTTCTCTATCGGTTTCATTCTCCTGCATGATGTCAGCCCCACAAACACATTGCAACAAAGTAGAAGTATTCCAACTGACATCTGCTGTGCACCTTCCAGAACAATTTCGAAATTTGAACTTGGTCTCCATGACAACCAGCATGCATGTAGGCCTTAATACTTGTCCCTCATGGCTCCCCTATGTAATTTGGAGCGTCACACACAGGTACGGTGCGTTTCGGGGCCCTAGGGCACCCCAAATGCATTGCAACGGCCCGTACACACGCATCTACGCTCACTATCACTATGGGTGTCCTCGCGTATGCGTACTCGTAGTGGTACGGGCCGTACACACGCATGTACGCTCACTATCACTATGGGTCTCCTCGCGTATGCGTACACGTAGTGATAGTGAGCGCACATGCGTGTGTACGGCCCGTACCACTACGAGTACGCATACACGAGGACACCCATAGTGATAGTGAGCGTAGATGCGTGTGTACGGCCCGTACCACAACGAGTACGCATACGCGAGGACACCCATAGTGATAGTGAGCGTAGATGCGTGTGTACGGCCCGTACCACAACGAGTACGCATACGCGAGGACACCCATAGTGATAGTGAGCGTAGATGCGTGTGTACGGCCCGTACCACAACGAGTACCCATACGCGAGGACATCCATAGTGATAGTGAGCATACATGCGTGCGTACGGCCCTATCACTATGGGTGTCCTCGCGTATGCGTACTCGTTGTGGTACGGGCCGTACACACGCATGTGCGCTCACTATCACTACGTGTACGCATACGCGAGGAGACCCATAGTGATAGGGCCGTACGCACGCATGTACGCTCACTATCACTATGGGTGTCCTCGCGTATGCGTACTCGTAGTGGTACGGACCGTACAAATGCCTGTACGCTCGCCATCACAATGGGTACACATACGGCAGCACTCCCATAGTGATTTGGGAACGTACACAGGCCCTCTTAGCAGCAGTACGGCAGTTTTTACACATCACAGTGGTGATAGGCGGCACACAGGTACGAATTGGGCGGACATACCTGTCCATGGATGGACATCAAGCCATCGTCTGTGCATTACTACATGTGTGGGGCACAGGTGTGACAGGCTGTGATGTGGAACATTACTCCTGAGTGGAGAATGCACCAGATGTATGATGAGATGTGTACAGGTGTACTGTGTGACGGTGCAATGTGTGCCAGGCATGCCCTTGACTCCTTTGACATGTGTGCATGTCGTACTGCACCCTTGGGGTCAGCGTCAATGGCATGGCATGGACACCAACACACGGAAGTGTCCCCTGAAGCCCGTTACAGGGGTTACCACACCTGCCTTGTCACTACCCACGGTGCACAATGTGACTATGTCATGTATGTGTGGGGGCTTCCCATCAGGTTGATGTTGGAGCACCCTCAAAAGCAGCAGCTGTTGCAGCAACCAACATGTGTCTGTGTGTAGATTGACATTGCACACTGTTCCGCACACCATGCCACATGTGGTATCGGATGTGAGGTGCACATGTATGCATGGGACACAGAGTAGCGTGACAAGGACATGTCTGCATCCTCACAATGATTGTGTGGTGAGTCATGACATGTGCACCTTCATGGCAAGGTGTGTGGGCTGTCCTAGTGTAATGTCATGTGACCTGTGGCTCTAGTGTTCCGCTGCCAGTCTCTGCAATCGGCATCCTACTTCTGCTGATGTGTGGGCGTATGTCACTCCTGTCTTGCGTCTGGCTGTTCACTTGCACTGGGACACAGCTATTCCCATGGCATGGCATGGGGAGGTTCTCAATCTCCGTGTGTAGCTGGGTCTTGGTAGGAGTGTCACCTGGCAGCCATACGTGTCCTGGGCATGTAGCACATACCTGACTCCCTATGTAGCATATGTGTATTGACAGATTAACATGTGCTCAGTACAAATGATTTGTTGTTGTGGTGCACTCACTCTTCCTTGTCACTTCAAAATTACTGCAGAGCGCCGCCTCTACCCCGAGCAATGCCGGACTTGGCTGACATGCAGGAGAATGATCGGATCTGGTGCTACCGCTTCCCCCGACGGTTGATTCTGGAGTTGACGGCGAGACTGGCACCACACCTGCAACCGCAGCACAGGTATCCTACGGCACTGACACCCCAGCTGAAGGTAATGGCAGCCCTACATTTTCTTGCCACGGGTACCTTTCAATATACCATAGCTCAGGTTGGTGGCATGTCCCAGAGCATGTTCTGCCGTGTGCTGCATGATTTCTTAGAGGCCATGTTGATTCACCTGGATGACTTCATCAAGTTCCCAACCCCTGAACAGTTGACTGCGGTCAAGCGTGGATTCTATGCCCTGGGAGGGATGCCCTATGTCATTGGGTCCATAGATGGGACACATGTAGCTTTGGTACCACCACACACACGGGAGGTAGCGTACCGCAATCGGAAGCACTACCACTCCATCAATGCCCTTGTGGTGTGTCAGTCCAACATGTTGATTTCACATGTCTGTGCTCGTTTTCCAGGATCAGCACACGATGCCTACATCATGAGGTGTAGCAGGATGCCTGAAATGATGATGCAGCTGCACAACGAAAGAGCATGTGTTGTTGGTGGGTACAGTCTGTCAGTCCTGTATTTTGCATAGCCTACCAGCACGACCGCTTCACCAGTTCTAACGATGTCCATGTGCTTCCCATGTAGGGGACGCTGGCTATCCCAACATGCCATGGCTGCTCACACCTCTCCGCAACCCCATCACGCCGGCCCAGCTCCGCTACAACACCGCCCATGGCCGGACAAGGCGAGTGATAGAGAGGACGTTTGGCATGCTGAAGAGCCGCTTTCGGTGCCTCCACAAGACCGGCGGTGCCCTCCCATATGCCCCTGCAAAGGTCTGCAAAATCTTCATGGTCTGCTGTATGCTGCACAACATGGCAGTTGAGAAAGCTGTGCCACTCATCCTAGATCAACATGACGAGGACCATCCACCCGTGGAGGACGAAGGCCTTGGCAATGGGGCTAGTGATGTGGAGGATGTGGAGCCGCAGGAGGACATCCGGACTCGGCTCATACGCGACTTCTTTGCCTAGTGGTGAGTACCAGTGTCTGTGTGTGCACGCATTTGTCCCCGTGTGGCATGTGTTGTGATGTGTGTGTCCACCTGCATGTATGGCACGTGAGTCAGAGGTGTGTGTGGGTGTGTCACTGGAGTGATGGTGCCAGTGATGGTTGTATTTCCCCAGTCATAATTGTGACCTAGCATGTTGTCATCCTAACATGTGTCGAGTACATGCACATGCAAGTGGCTGTGCTTTTTGTGGCTGACTTCTTGTGTGTCTCTCTTCCCCAGGTACTTGCGCATGCCGTTTGCTGGTTGCATTGTTGTGGCACTGCTATTCCTCATGGACACGTCATCGTGGGCTGACTCAGCGTTACAGGCACGGACACGTTTTGAAGTCTCCATAGGGTAAGGGATGCATCAGGGGTGTATTGGGTGTGGCAGTTGTTCACGATGTATGCACACTGCCCCTGTCGATGTTTGGTTCCTCTGCAGCCATGTAGCATCAGCATGGGACACGACATGCAGCTGGGTACACCTGAATAGATGGTCTGACTGATTGACAGTCATCAGTGATGGGATAGTGGATTGTGATGATGGCATCAATGTGTGTGACACTGCCCTCGGACACATACGGTTAGCATTGGCTTGACATGGTGTGGGACTTCCACATCAGCGGATCTATGGTGTATGGCAGGCTCTCCGTGAGCAGCTGTGGGTGTTTAGCTGTTAGCCGACGCTTGTGTGCCAGTTCCATGGCTAACACGCATTTGTGCTGCAGAAGGGGGGTACCAGTGTTGGACCCACATGTTACTCCACAAGATGTGTTCATGTGTACTTCAAGTTGCCTCTGCACTCCCGAAAACATGACTAATAAAGGTGTCCCTATGCCTCCAAGGTGCCTCTTCTCACTCAATGCTGGTGTGTTGCCACGGTGCATCCAGCATGTCTGGCATGGTATTCCCTGATTGTGGCTATGTGTCAATGTGTCGAGTAGCAAGATGCAAGCTGTGTGTGGGGGCTGAGACTGTGTAGTGGGCATGATGTCCATGACTGTGTGGGTATTGTGACATGTGCCATCCCCATGCATCCAACGTTGGCCAGGCCCCCATTCTCTGCATCCACCGGACTCAAGCTTGCAGGACATGGTTCTGCCACCTGTCTACACATACCAGGGTGCCCCCCAGGACACTGGACAGGATCCCTGACCTCTGCGCATGTCTGTTGCTGTACTCAATGTGTCTGTCAGCACGGTTGTGCGGCCACCCCCTCAGCTGGTTGGGCCCATCACGGGTGTGTGTGGTGCTCCATGTCTGTCTTGCCTAATACACTGTGACCCATGTGTCCTGTGCCAGACTCAGGCCCCAGGGTGTGGATGGTTGAAGACAAAAGATGACTCAGGCATGTTTAGACTTTACAAGACACATGTTAGGTAATAATGCAACCAGCAGGCATCTTCTCTTCATAGTGTGATTTATTATTGGGGGTGGGGGGGGGGACAAAGTGAGGGGCTTTCCGGGAGTTTGGAATCCAAAGTTCAGTAGGGGAGTTGGTGTCCTTGCCATTAGAAATCCTCATAGTCCATGCCACAGTCTTTGTCAACATTGGTCAGACAGTGACCAGCAGGGCCATGTGGCAGAGAATGTCTCTTGATGCTCTGATGCTGTTGCTCCAGTGGGCCAGGTGCCAGGCCAGGTGTCCTGGGAGATGGTGATGTTGCGCCGACCCTCACGGTCTTTTCCGTGGACGACCCGCCCTCCTGCGGGGACCCTCAGAAGCAGGCCGTGACGACGTCTGGGATGCTCCATCGGATGTTTCCTCCTCCTCCTCCTGATCCCTCCCTGTGGGTGGTGATGTTCTCCGCCTTCTGGCACAGGGAGGGTCGGCCATGTTGTCGGCCATCCGACGGAGTGTATCGTGAATCCCCTGGAACGCCGTCACTTGCTCAGCCTGTCTGTCCTCCATCCTCCGTTGGTGTTGCAGTAGACAGGCATGTAGCTCCGCATGTTGCTGGGCCTGCTGGGCCTTGATCCCCTCGAGGACGGACACAACCTGGGCCAGGCCCGTGTTGTCCTGCCGGTATGTGTCCAGGATGTTACGGACATGGGAAAATACCGGTTCCCCAGCCAACTGGTCAGGCTCGCGCCTCCGCCGTCCTCCACTCCCACCACCCCTGCCCACTTGCACCTGGCCTGCCCTTGTGGGCACATCGGGTCTCTGGGACCCCTGAGGGGTGGCATTGGCGTTGTCGCCTGCCTCCTCCTGGGTGCCCGGGACACCGTGTCTCTCCTGGCCAGCCTGGCTGCATTGTGGTGTTGGGGCAGGGATCCTGGGTGTCTCCTGGGATGTGGCAGGAGTGGGGGTGGTGGTTGGCACAGTTGTACCTGACGCAGGTGCTGCAGGTGGTTGGACACCAGAGGGGCCAGGTCGGTCGGGGTCGTCCACAGAGTGGTGAGAGTGGTCGCTGCCGGTGGGATCGGGCTCCTGCAGATCCGGGTCCTGTGAGTCTTCCCCCCCAGTGTTGGGGGGTGAACCACGACGTTGACCTGTGTGTGAGAGAGACAATGTTAATTTTGGTCCATGCAACATCCATGTTTCATCAGTTTCAAAGTTGGGACATTTCCTCTTGGAATTGGGATCTGTCTTGCATTCTACTCACAGTGCACTTGTGCATGGGTGTGTCCCTTGGGCACCACTTTGGCCCCTTTAACTATGTGTGGCACGGTCTTACTTGCTGCGTCAAGTGTGACTGCAGTCAGCAGTGGAGTGGGCAGGTGTTGCGAGCCATGCATTGACGCCTTCCGTGTAGCACTGTACATGTGCACATGGAGTGGATCCACACACTTATATGATCCAGGTAGCTGTCGTTGTGCTCGTGAACAGGTTGTGACATGGCCCTGTGTTTTGCCATGGGGAAGAGGGGGGGTTCTGGGACTGGCCACCCTTGTCTACATGCACGCAGTCTACCTGCTGACGAGCAGACATTCGCACACGCCACACGGCTGATTTGCTCTCCCTGTGTCTCGCTCCCTCTCTGTCCCCCTCTCCGTCCCTCCGTGTGTCAGCCTCCTCCCTCTGTCCGTCTCCCTGTGTCTCCCTCCCTCTGTGTCCCCCTCTCCCTCCATCTGTGTGTCAGCCTCCTCCCTCTGTCCGTCTCCCTCCCTCTCTGTCCCCCTCTCCCTCCCTCTGTGTCCCCCTCTCCCTCCCTCCGTGTGTCAGCCTCCTCCCTCTGTCCGTCTCCCTGTGTCTCCCTCCCTCTGTGTCCCCCTCTCCCTCCATCTGTGTGTCAGCCTCCTCCCGCTGTCCGTCTCCCTCCCTCTCTGTCCCCCTTTCCCTCCCTCCTTGTGTCAGCCTCCTCCCTCTGTCCGTGTCCCTGTGTCTCCCTCCCTCTGTGTCCCCCTCTCCCTCCATCTGTGTGTCAGCCTCCTCCCTCTGTCCGTCTCCCTCCCTCTCTGTCCCCCTCTCCCTCCCTCTCTGTCCCCCTCTCCCTCCCTCCGTGTGTCAGCCTCCTCCCTCTGTCCGTCTCCCTCCCTCTCTGTCCCCCTTTCCCTCCCTCCGTGTGTCAGCCTCCTCCCTCTGTCCGTCTCCCTGTCTCCCTCCCTCTGTGTCCCCCTCTCCCTCCATCTGTGTGTCAGCCTCCTCCCTCTGTCCGTCTCCCTCCCTCTCTGTCCCCCTCTCCCTCCCTCTGTGTCCCCCTCTCCCTCCCTCCGTGTGTCAGCCTCCTCCCTCTGTCCGTCTCCCTGTGTCTCCCTCCCTCTGTGTCCCCCTCTCCCTCCATCTGTGTGTCAGCCTCCTCCCTCTGTCCGTGTCCCTGTGTCTTCCTCCCTCTCTGTCCCCCTCTCCCTCCCTCTCTGTCCCCCTCTCCCTCCCTCCGTGTGTCAGCCTCCTCCCTCTGTCCGTCTCCCTCCCTCTATGTCCCCCTCTCCCTCCCTCTGTGTGTCACCCTCTGTCACCTCAGCCCAGCTTCCTGGGCACACACTGTTAGCAGATCTTTGAGTGGCTCTTGGCTTGTTGATGTGAGTTTGTTTCTGATCTCCAGGCACCCATTGGGTGTGATGTGTGTCTGTGCGCTGCTGCTGTGGTGGTGTGTGCTGCCACTCTTTCACAATGTTGGCTGTTCATTAGCTGCTGTCATGTGCAAAACAGTGCCTTCACCCCCATGTGTTGATGCAAGGCGTCCGCCATTTGCTGGCAAGTCATTCCTGTGTTGGGACACACTGTTTGTCTGGCTGTGACCTAGGCCATATGGGCAGAGGGCATTGTTGTCTGCTTCGGAGTTGCACTATGTGATTTTTGGGGCCCAGCCTCCCGCCATCCGGGTTACCGTGTCATGTGTTGGTGTCTTCTGTGGCCTGTGACTTGACATTGTCCAGCTGGGTGCATGGGGCATGGTGGCAGCAGTGGCATGTGCGTGCTCATGGAGTGTGGTTGAGTCATGCGATGGCTTGGGGTGGTTGCGTGCCTGTTAGTGATTTTGGTTGTGGATGCCGTTCCCCCCATGTGAGGTGCGTTGTTTGTGTACTCACCCGGGTCTCGGAGTCCTTCTAATCCTTCGACTGCCTCCACCGGCAGTATGGCCATCACCCTCTCCTCCCAGGGCTGGTAGTGTACGGGTCTGCGGGAGGGCCCTCCTCCTGTGGCGTTGGCCTGGTTGTGTTCCTCCTGCCTCTTGGCTCGGACCCTCCTCCGCAGATCGTACCACCTGTTCTGGCATTCCTGCCTGGTCCTTCTGGTGTCCGCAACAGCATTCACAGCATC
This sequence comes from Triturus cristatus, assembly GCF_964204655.1. Taxonomy (NCBI): domain Eukaryota; kingdom Metazoa; phylum Chordata; class Amphibia; order Caudata; family Salamandridae; genus Triturus; species Triturus cristatus. The sequence continues at coordinate 851,215,466 of NC_140581.1, forward strand.
GACGATGGTCTGCCGCATGGCTGTTGTTGCTGCAATGCTGGTGTGTCTGACCAATGTTCCAAAGAGCTGTGGCTCGACTCTGAGGATTTCATCGACAAGAACCTCCAACTCTCGGTTACTGAACTTTGGATTCTTGGTAGTGGGCATGGTGAGGGGTGTGGGTGTGGAGGGGGGGGGTGTGGATGGTGGGGGGGGGTGTGGATGGTTGTGGGTGTGTGGGTGTGGTTGTGCAGGTGTGTGTGTGAATGTGATGAGGGTGTGTTTGTGAAGGTGGTTGTGTGGAGATGTGCAAGTGTAAGGTGTGGTGAAGCTTGTAGTAAGGTGCTGTAAGTTGTCTGTGGTGTCTGGCAGCAGTGAGTCTGTTGCAAAGGCTCATGGTTTGTGTGTGTGGGCCCTTTTTATTGGTCCATTGGTGGGTGTGGCTGTGTTTGAACTTTGGGTGGGTGTGTTATAAGGAGTGGTGGTGTTTAGGGCCTCTGTTTGTTTTTGGCAGTTGCAGGTCAGTGAATGTGTGTTTTTTGAGTGTTTGTTGGCCATGTTTAGTGGCTTTGTGCCATTCGAATAGTGTATTCTTGTGTTGTTTTGTTTTGTCCTGGTTGTGTACGTGCGTTTTGAGCGTGTGTACGGTGTGTAGATGGGCCATTTGGTTGTACGGTGCTGTCCTTGTGTGTGACTTGGCACGACTCGTACATGCGGTTGTGATGTTGGGGCATGGGGTGCGCTCCGTACTTAGGAGGTTGTGGTGGGGGTGCGACTGGAACGTACTGGGGTGTAGGTACACGGGGGTACGACACGTACAGGGGTGGGGGTAAGACTCGAACGTACTGGGGTGTGGGTACACGGTGGTACGACACGTACAGGGGTGGGGGTGCGACTCGAACGTACTGGGATATACTTAGACGGTGGTACGACACGTACAGGGGTGGGGGTACGACTCGAACGTACTGGGGTGTAGGTACACGGGGGTGTGACACGTACAGGGGTGGGGGTACGACTCGAACGTACTGGGGTGTGGGTACACGGTGGTATGACACGTACAGGGGTGGGGGTGCGACTCGAACGTACTGGGGTGTGGGTACACGGTGGTACGACACGTACAGGGGTGGGGGTACGACTCGAACGTACTGGGGTGTGGGTACACGGTGGTACGACACGTACAGGGGTGGGGGTACGACTCGAACGTACTGGGGTGTAGGTACACGGGGGTATGACACGTACAGGGGGGGTACGACTCGAACGTACTGGGGTGTAGGTACATGGGGGTATGACACGTACAGGGGTGGGGGTATGACTCGAACGTACTGGGGTGTGGGTACACGGTGGTACGACACGTACAGGGGTGGGGGTACGACTCGAACGTACTGGGGTGTGGGTACACGGTGGTACGACACGTACAGGGGTGGGGGTACGACTCAAACGTACTGGGGTGTAGGTACACAGGGGTATGACACGTACAGGGGTGGGGGTACGACTCAAATGTACTGGGGTGTACTTAGACGGTGGTACGACACGTACAGGGGTGGGGGTACGACTCGAACGTACTGGGGTGTACTTAGACGGTGGTACGACACGTACAGGGGTGGGGGTACGACTCGAACGTACTGGGGTGTACTTAGACGGTGGTACGACACGTACAGGGGTGGGGGTACGACTCGAACGTACTGGGTGTAGGTACACGGGGGTGTGACACGTACAGGGGTGGGGGTACGACTCGAACGTACTGGGGTGTGGGTACACGGTGGTACGACACGTACAGGGGTGGGGGTGCGACTCGAACATACTGGGGTGTACTTAGACGGTGGTACGACACGTACAGAGGTGGGGGTACGACTCGAACGTACTGGCGTGTACAAGACGGTGGTACGACACGTACAGAGGTGGGGGTACGACTCGAACATACTGGGGTGTAGGTACACGGGGGTATGACACGTACAGGGGTGGGGGTATGACTCGAACGTACTGGGGTGTAGGTACACGGGGGTATGACACGTACAGGGGTGGGGGTACGACTCGAACGTACTGGGGTGTGGGTACACGGGGGTATGACACGTACAGGGGTGGGGGTACGACTCGAACGTACTGGGGTGTGGGTACACGGTGGTACGACACGTACAGGGGTGGGGGTACGACTCGAACGTACTGGGGTGTGGGTACACGGTGGTACGACACGTACAGGGGTGGGGGTACGACTTGAACGTACTGGGGTGTGGGTACACGGTGGTACGACACGTACAGGGGTGGGGGTACGACTCGAACGTACTGGGGTGTAGGTACACGGGGGTATGACACGTACAGGGGTGGGGGTACGACTCGAACGTACTGGGGTGTAGGTACACGGGGGTATGACACGTACAGGGGTGGGGGTATGACTCGAACGTACTGGGGTGTACATACACGGGTAGGGGTTCGACACGTACACGGGTGTACATACAGGGGGGGGTGTACATTAACGGGGAGTACGACTCGAACGTATGGGTGCTGGGGGGAGTGTTTGGCGCGTATGCGGGCACATATCTCCATGGTTGCAATCGGAGTTCGGTGCGGACGGTGTTTTTACCATACGGTTGTGAGTTCGGACGCACGGGTGGGATCGTGATTCCTCGGTCGGACTTGACTTTTCACGTTTGTACGGTAAATCGTCCGAGGACGTGTCGGACACATTTTCCGACCCGAGGACGTGTGGGGAATGATTCCAAATGCGGTTCGTATGGACTTTTTCCCATGCGAATCGTGATTGCCAGTTCGTACGGAACTTGTACGATTCGTACGGTAAAAAGACCGGATACGAGTCGCACAGGGATTTTTTCTACCGGATCGTAATCGGCACCTTAGTGGAAGTGATCCACAAAATTCATAGGTTAGATCAAATTAATGGAATGTTACAATTAGATAGTCCCATATTCATGAAAAGGATCCATCAAAGACATATTCCTCTTGTCCAATCATATGATGGAAAAGAATGTCTCCAGTGTGATACCTTAGTCCATATCGAACTTAACCCGTCATGCTTGTCACAGTTACGGTGATTTCTTTGATGGACTACTTAATTGTAGCGTGCCCCATTCCATTCTCTTACAAATCTAATTTTTGCTGGGCAGTGCTACCTAATGACAGCAAGTACTGGAAAAGTAGTGCACTGGGTCATAATTAATTGAAACTTTATGTGAGGTGTGGTCACTCAAGTCTGCTGTTGGTGTTTTTTATTGTTTATACTTAATATTTCTGAAAACTAGATAAAATTCTAATTTCAGTATTGGGCCATTTGTCTAGATTGCTCATGGGGTAAACAAAAAACACTAAGGGCTCGATTACGATGTCGGGCAGACTCCGTCACAATCTCGACCGACCTCCGGTCGGTGGTCCCGACACCGCTATTACAATGCGACGGCATATGGTGCGGTCACATTCTCCCATTTCTCTGTGAGAGCTTGTGTTATGGCCATAAACCGCCAGTAACAGAAGCTCCCATAGAGAAATGGGAGATTGTGTTAATCTCTGAACCCTGTGACAGGCACCTCAAGGTGCTTGCCACAAGGTGCAGGGATCAACAATGGTACCACCGTGCCCCAACTGGAGGCCACAAACAGAAGGGGGCTAAGCTAGGGGCCCCTAAACACACTTTCTGATAGGCTTTCCATGTAATAAATCCCGGCATGGAAAGCCTGTCAGAAACCGTGCATCGCAATCCCGACGGCGTAAAACGCCGTCCATATGGAGTACAGGCCGGCTTCCAACTGGCCGACGGGTCAGAATCCAGCCAGAATGACCGGCCAATTCCAATTCTGACCGGCTGTATTGTAATCAGCCGGTCGGAATTGAAAGCTACGATCTCGGTCAGAAAGCCTCCAAACTAAGGTCGGAGGCTTTCCGTCCAAGATCATAATAGGCCCCTAATCACTCAAATAAAAAAGAAAGTAAGAAAAAATATCTGACAACGACTCCATCGGCCATTTTCACACCAATGGCCGATTTACAAAAGTATTATACTATTACATTGATCACGCCCTTCTGCTTGCAGGGATATATAGGGCCCTATTTATGACCCGGTTTGCGTCGCTGTTGCACCACGCAATGTGGTGCAAGATTGACGCAAACCTTAAGTCTTATTTTTCAATCTGCTCGAAGCCATTTTGTGTGGCTTTGAATGGCTCCAAATCACTATGTTGCATTACTTTGCCTAGTGTTTCCACGCAACTCCCATGGTTTTTTATGCATTCCCAGATTAACAAGACCTTGCAAACCTGAGAATGCACCAAAAAATATGCTTCTCCAGTTTTTTCCTCTTTTTATGTGTGCTGCACAGAAAGAGGAAAACGCCTCTCAGGATTGGTTTCGAGCATTGCAATATTATGCATTGATACTGAGATATATGTTAATTTCATTTCATTTATCTTTATTTCGGTCACTCAGACCATAAAAGAGTACACAGAGTAAAATAAAATCATAACAATGAATAGGACCATATTTCAGCTAGAATTTGAACTTTACAAGATTAAAATAAAGCATCACATTAGTTCATCTCCTGTAACAGTTTGAGGTGGCTCATACGAGTAAACCACATAGACGTCAAAAATTTGGATACAGCAAAGGCGGTTGGGGCCGCAAGATCTGTCTTCAATATTCTAAATGCAGGGAGGTACTGTCTGAAGCCCAAATTTTTAAGAAGGGGGCGGAGCCAGTAGATCCTTGCTCTTCGGTACATTGGACAAAAGAATATAGCATGCAAATCCGTCTCTTGAATATGTTTGCAAAAAGGGCATAAGGCTGTATGGTCCGAATGTACCCAGAGTGCTGTGTGCGCCCTGAGGGGGAGGGTATTATAGCGCCATTGCAGATAGAGCTTCCTTGTTAGCGCCGGGCCCATATCATTTAAAGTCAGCTCTAGGTGGTAAAAATCTTTAAAGGCCAGAAATTTAGCGGTTTGAGACCCCTCCCGCACATTCATTGTGGCCTTTCGTAGGCAGTACTCATAGTAAGCCTTTGAAATGAGTTTACGTGAGACCCTGGGGCATGCGTTCTCAGGGTCATGCCACAAATCTGGTCTATCTAGTAGCTCACAAATGTGCTTTATGTAGCTTAACCATGGTATTTGTGTATTCTTGTAAAGACGCAAGATCTCTATCAACTCCGCTCTATATTTGGATAGTTCCGATGAAGACCACATTTTACACCAGAATGTTAGGGGTTTTAAGCCCAGCTCCTCTGAGATTGGTCTTAAGCCCAAATCTAGTCTGAGAGGCAGAAGAGGTGTGCTTACGGGCAGAGCTGCCAACTGCCTGAGAAAAGTATTCTCCGTTATTTGAATCTTTTGCGTTGGCGTGTGTCCCCAAATCTCTGCTCCATAGGTGACAGCCCCCCTGGCCTGCACTTTATATATATGTATACGTGGGCCCAAGGGCCTGTAGGTCAGTCCTTTGGTCATCCTGGCAATTCCACCCACCAACTGGGTCAATTTCATATTTGCCTTTGTTTTGTGTGGTTCCCAGGTCATGGTCTGATTGATGACTATCCCCAGATATTCAAAGGTATAGACCCTCTCTAGTCTAGAGGACCCTATGGTAGGGCTCGCGCGCATAGTGGGGGGCGGGTTGAAGATCATGTATTTGGTTTTGGCAGCATTGATCTCCAAACCGCGATCCACACAGAAGCTCGCGAACCCATCCAGGACCCGTTGCAGACCCATAGGGGATTTGGAGAGCAGCAGGGTATCATCCGCAAACATGATTGCGGGAACCCTGCTGCCGTCCAATTTTGGGGCGTCGATGTTACTCATGGCGCTAAGATGGTTTATGACCCCGTTGACAAATAAACAAAAAAGGGTCGGAGCAAGGACGCATCCTTGTCTAACCCCCCTGTCAACGGGGAAAGCGTCCGATAGTGTCCCTCCTCTTCCACATCTTACCTTGGCAAAATTTCCCCGATGCAATCTTCTCAAAATTGAGAGAATGCCATCGGGGACCCCCAAGTCCATTAACACCGCCCATAATTTGTCCCTGGGCACCAGGTCAAAGGCGGCACGAAGATCCACAAAAACTGTGTAAAGACTGCCGCCCTCGATCAGCACCGTCTTCCAGTATAGAAGATTTAGGCGGAAGATTTGGTCAGTGGTGGAGATACCTCTTCGGAAGCCCGCTTGGTAGGGACTCATAATCGCCGTATCATCGATCCATTCCTAGAGGCGATTTAGGACTAGTCTGCCAAAGATCTTCTGTTGCACATCTATAAGACTAATAGGTCTGTAGTTGGCTGGGAGCAGGGGCGAACCCTTTTTAAAAATTGGGACAATCTCTGCGCCCAGCCAAGTACCTGGCATAGCCATGCCTCCCAGGATGGCATTAAAGAGGATCATAAGAAAAGGGGACCAGACATCTGGTTCCTGCTTGAACAGATCACCCGGCAGGCCGTCTAGGCCTGGGGCCTTTCCTGATGCGAGTCCCAGAACAGCAGCACGTACCTCCTTAAGTGTAAATGGTTCACCAGTCTCAACAAGGCTGTTAGATTGGCTAGAATTTACCCTGGCATTCTCAGGTAGTTTGTAGAGGGATTGGAAATGATCCTGCCATGCCTTAGCTGAGATATTAGGTTCTATGGCAGATATCAATTCCTCTGACCCTGTGTTGACACAGCGCCAAAATTTGCGTGAGTCCGCACAGGCCAAGAAGTTGGTGAGTTTGGTCCATATCATGTTCCCACTCACTTTTAGCATTAGAGATCAGATACTTATAATCTGCTCACCTTGCCCTAATGTCCGCACTGCCCTTTCCTTCTTTTATTGATCTCAAAAGATCAGTTTTTGCCTTGCGGCAAACACCATTATACCAGGGAGGGCCAGGAGTTTTTCCGTTAGGCCTGGTCATTTTTTTAGTTAAAAATTCGGAAAGGGTTTTAACAAGGGCAGCATGTAGCTGCCCCAGTTGGTGATAGATGTCCGGGGTATAGCCTTTTGTCATAAGTGCCTCAACCTTTTCAAATACGGGCACTACCTGTGCATATAGGCTGGTTAACTTGTCCGGATGGGAAGATATTTGCTCCCACTTAACTCTACGCCGATTATTCTCAAGGACCAAGCTCTCCTGAGCTGTCTTCCTTGGTTTCTCCCTATCCACAAGACCGTGATGACTATAATTTAGTTTGAGGGCATTATGATCACTATCGTCCCTGTTAGTGACCCAGAAATCTTTGATGTATGACCAGGAAGACAAAGGGACCATAACATAGCCTTGACTCACTGCCGATCCTGTTGAAAGTGCATCTTGCCGGGATGTCAGAATTAAACCTACCATTGCAGGCCCGCAGGCCATATTTCAAAGTTAAGGAGGTAATTTGTAGGGCCAGGGGGAACCAGGTTTTTTGGGACGGAGCCTGTGGAGGTGGTATATGCCACAAAAGGTCCTCCTCCATAGCCAAGCCTTCCATGGTGCCTATAAGAGGCTCATAGTGGCAATTAAAGTCACCTCCTATGAGATAGGGGGTGCCCTCTGTTATGGCATTCAGAACCACAGCGAGCTCCGCAATAGTAGGTGACTCCTGGGTGATGCTAGTTGGCCTGGAATAGATATTAATCAATAGTAGACTTTGGGCATTTGGCCATTCCAGCAATACAGCAAGAATGTCTGCCGTGTTAGTAGGAAGTACATCAGCCCTGCAACCCAGGTCGGTAGCCACCCATGTTGAAAGGCCGCCCGAAGGGCGTCCTCTTCCCTTCCAGGATGCATGTGATGAGAATGTTGCAAAACCCGTGTGGGTAGTGTCTTCTCTTGCCCACGTCTCTTGAAGCAGACAAATATCTCTCTGCTCAATAAAAGAACTCCACAACGGGTCATTCAGTTTGTTGGCTAGACCCGCCACATTCCAGGATAAAATCCTAAGGGGGGAGGTATTTTTTCCTGTGGCGGGTGAACTGGGGTGTACCACCTCTTTCAAGTCCATCCTCCGAAAATGGGTTAGGCCATGATCGGTGGTATGAATAGTCCGCTCAGATGGTATAGTAGAGGTAAAATGAGTAATCCCTAAGCCTCCCTCTCCAATAGTTTTGGTGTGCAGAGAGTGCTCCTTCTGTTTGAGAGATACTAATTGGCTGCTGGGTACTTTGTTCTTATTTTTGCTTATCGCACCACCACCCTCTGGCGCCATCGGTCAATCCACCATATCTAGAATACTATAACGGTTGTGGGTTGAAACGTAATCTTGCCAGGAGCAGATATAGTCGGGTACTCCCTACCTACCCCTTGTCCCCTACTCCCATTTCTTCTCGGTACAGAATCCCACCCTTCCTCAGCTTGATCGTTAATTGTGAGGGGATAAATGAATGGAAGGGGGAGGGGTTGGATAGAAGACCCTGATGTAGTATGCGACCAGCTACATATATGTGATACTGTGCGGGGGTCCCTGAAATTAATCAGTACACAGTCACCCTTTATTGTTTTTTTGGTTTTTATAAGCCACGGAAGTCTCCTCACCATAAGCACCTCGCTGTTAATACCCAAAGGAAGAGGCCTATTTTTTGAGAGCCAGTGAATTACTTTATTTTTCAGGGCCACTACTGGCTCGCTATTGGGTATTTTTAATTCGGGAACACCCGCTAGAATAACTGTGTATGGAGCTGACTCGGGGGGCAAATTAACTAGCCTGTGTCTGGTATCTTGGCCCTGCATCCGTGTTGGGGATAGTGTTAACATGTCACGAGGGCTAAAAATGGGATTACAGGATGGATTCGTGGGCCTAGATGTTTGGGAAGAGGGTGGTCTGGGAGGGTGAGGGTGAGCAGACTTATATGAACCGCAACCTTCCCTGGGTAAGGGTAAGGGTACTGACGTAGAATTCATATTTGCACTAGCAACTTTGGGAGCATCCACTAGCTGGTCTATTCCCTTTTGGAGATTAGTTATGCATGATTCCAATTTTGCTAGGCGATCTATTAAAGGGGTGAGCAGCATTTCATTCATGAGAGATTTTATGTCGAAGAGCAAGAGACCCTCCACCCGTGGTGTAGTGTTTAGGCTAGACGGTTTAATGGTCTGAGTTGAAGGTATATCCCGCCCCATACAAGCCGCGCCCTGATGGTTTGTCCCCCCCCTGGGGTTGTGCTTTGGAATCTTTGGCCTGCACCCTCCTAAAGTTTGAGCCCTTCTTTTTCCTTTTGGGATTGCTCCCTCCCGGTCCCCTTGCGAGGGCTGTATGATAGGATCAATACTATCAATAGTAAGTGCCTCACTTGCAATAACTGGTTTGCGAGTAGCTTGGGCAGTAGGTAGCCTGGGAAATGGGAGGGGTAATATGCTAGAGTCTAGCGGGATAGAAATGTCGCAATCTACAATGGATACAGTCGAAATGTTTGGTTCCACAGATGCCAAAGTTCCAAGTTCCCCCCCACATCGGGAGTATCAGATTCTAGGAGTTGTGCTGGAGAGGTAGCATTTTTAAGGGGTCCCAATGACGATCTTCTGACCCAATCTATTTCCAAAGAAATACGCCTCTCTAGCGTTGTAATGTCATCAATCAGCAGAGAGCCAGCCTTTGCAAAATATAAATCCAAAGTACCTGTAGGCTTTGCTGCGCACTGCGCCGTTTTGCTCCGGGTTTCTCTGACGGACATGATGGATAGTCTATTCCACGATCCTTGCCTGGGGACTCTCCGGAGGACAGAAGGTTGGCCCTGTCCCTGCCTCTCCCGTACTCGAACGGCCTCAAACGGCCTGCTCTTTGCCCGGTCTTCACACCGCGCTTCGTTCCGCGCGCGTTCCGCTGGCGCGAATGAAGTGGGCAGTATACGTAAGGAGGGATAACCAGAGGGAGTGGCTGGGAAGAGGACCCAGCTGCGCCGATGGTGCTCCGGGCGCTGGGGAAGCTGGTCCTCGCAGTCCCGCCCTCCTCTGGGTACAAGGTCTCTGTCAGGCGTGGAGGTAGGAAACAGCAATCATAACACGCAGAGTTAGAGTTTGAGCAGCAATTTATATCTCCGAGCGGCTCCCGCGAAGCGGGGGCCGCGAGTCGCTGCTGCTGCGCTGGTCAGGGGGAGTGGCTGGGAAGAGGACCCAGCTGCGCCGATGGTGCTCCAGGCGCTGGGGAAGCTGGTCCTCGCAGTCCCGCCCTCCTCTGGGTACAAGGTCTCTGTCAGGCGTGGAGGTAGGAAACAGCAATCATAACACGCAGAGTTAGAGTTTGAGCAGCAATTTATATCTCCGAGCGGCTCCCGCGAAGCGGGGGCCGCGAGTCGCTGCTGCTGCGCTGGTCAGGGGGAGTGGCTGGGAAGAGGACCCAGCTGCGCCGATGGTGCTCCGGGCGCTGGGGAAGCTGGTCCTCGCAGTCCCGCCCTCCTCTGGGTACAAGGTCTCTGTCAGGCGTGGAGGTAGGAAACAGCAATCATAACAATATTATGCATTGATACTGAGATATTAAGTATAGAAATAGTGGTGGATTGTAGAACCCTGAATTTGGGTTTAGTCTTACTATTATGTGATACAGACAGCAGTTTGTTAAATGCATTGTCTCTTGCACACCTAGCATACACTGAAGAACCAAAAATTGATAAAAGCATATGTTCTACAATTTCTTGTTCCAACATTTCTCCTGATAAAAACAGTACCCCACTTTTGTTGGCGGGTCTAGTGCTTGGGAAAGGAAATGTCACAAACCACAACATAGATTCATCAAATTTTCACCATCTAAATTAACCCCATTGTGGTGATATGAATAACAGCAGTATTTGTGCCCAAAATGGCTGTCAACCAGGGATGCCTATTAAACCTGAACATTTCTGAAATCTAGACATCCAGTGGGGCACAGGGTATTGTAATTTAAGTGGATTTCACTATGTGTTTTTACTCAGGATGCCCTGCAAACCTCAAGCTTTGGCTAAAAGCATGCTTTTTCCTCACATTTCTGTGCGGGAAAGCTCCAAAATCTGTGGGGATCACAAAATTCCTATTACTCAGCATACCCACAACTCTCACGATGAAAACAGTATCCCCTGTGTGTGGCTGGTCCTAGTGCCCACAGCAGCAACAAATCTATCCATGGACCATGTGAAGACAATATTGACTTGAGAGGCAGAATGACTATTAAGCCCATTCCAGGGTGGGACATGGCCCTAAGCCTGCGCACCCTGCCACCACTTCTTGTTTTTTTACAATTTTTTACTGGTGTCTAGTTGGCTTTCTGCCCTGTCCCAGCAGGCAGATTGGGAGTAAACCACTCCAATCTGCCTGCCTGGGCGGCAGAAAGACAAATAGGCTCATTATGGGTTAGGGGCACTGTTGATGCCTGGGAAGGCAACCCCACCCTTTTTATTCTGTCTAATTTTCCATGGTGTCTAGTGGGCCTTCAACCTCACCCCCTGGTGTGAATATTGAGGGGAAAAAGAAAGAGTGGCATATTTGGGGTGGGGCATGACTGGTTGAATGAGCCACCCTTATACCTTTTTTGTTGCAGGTTTTTTTCTGGTGTCTAGTGGGTTTTCTGCCTATCCATCGGGGTGGGAGGCATATTGGGTGTAAACACACCCTATCTTCTCCCCAGGTGGGAGAGAAAGACTCCTCTGGGGGTCCGCACCGTACATACGGGGGTGGGGTGGGGGTCCGCATCGTACATATGGGGGTGGGGGTCCGCACCGTACATACGGGGGTGGGGTGCGGGTACGTCGCGGACAAATGGGGGGGCTGGGGGTACGGCGCGGACATACAGGGGGCTGGGGGTACGGCGCGGACATGGGGGGGGTGTTCGGCGCGTATGCGGGCACATGTTTGGACGTCTCCATTGTTGCTGTGGAGGTTCGCTCTGTATGGTGTTTTTACCATACGGTTGTGGATTCGGACGGGACGGATCGTACTTGCGCGTTCGGATGTCGGTTTACCGAGTCGTACGTAAACCCGTCCGGGGACGTGTTGGACACTTTTTCAGACCCGAGGACGTGTCGGGGTATATTCCCAATGCGATTCGTATGGTGTTTTTTCACATACGAATCGTACTTGCCAGTTTGTACGGGACTTGTACGATTCGTACGTAAAAAAATCCGGATACGATTCGTACGGGGAATATTTCTCCAGGATCGGAATCGGCCCCATAATGTGACAATGGGCAAGTTTGTCTCTAGGCCTTTCTCCCTGCCCTGCAGAGTTCCCCAGGGCTCAGCACTGAGCCCAGCTTTATTTAACCTCTATGTTACGCCACTCGCGTCAATTACAAAAGACTCTGGTTTTACCTTAGTGTCTAACGCTGACGACACCCAAATTGTGGTGTCATTAGCAAATTGTGAAAACAACCCGGGCGAGGCATTCACCTCATACATGAGTAAAGTGACCAACTTGATGGATTGCAACTGCCTGAAATTGAATGCCCAAAAAACTGAGGTTATCATTTTTGGCAATAAACCCTCACTTTGGACACCGAACTGGTGGCCTCTAGAGTTGGACTCATTGCCTAAACCCTCTAATAAAGTAAAAAACATAAGATTCTTGGTAGACAGCAAATTGAAGTTCAAGGACCAAGTCAACAATATTACATCTGCATCATTCTGCTCTTTAAGGCTTATAAAAAAGATAGGAAAATTCTTGCCTCCCGAACTTCTGAATATAGTAACCATGGCACTGGTCCTCACAAGGTTTGATTATTGCAATAGTCTCTATCTTACTCTCACTTCAGGTCTTTTGAAGCGACTTCAGACTTTGCAAAACGCTGCTGCTTGTTTCCTTGTAAATTCAAGGCCATCTGTCTGGTATTTAAATCCCTGCACAGACTTGGGCCAGACCATTTTAAGAGGAAACTCAAATGGTATGTACCAGCAAGGATGCTACACTCAGGTTCTGCTAGGAAACCAATGGTCCCCCCATTTAGGAAGTCCACTGGGGGGGGGGGGAGATTTTTTTCAGGGCTACTGCGATGCTCTGGAACAGTCTGTCATTGACTCTAAAAACTGCCCCCTCCTTACTCATCTTCAGAAAAGCCTTAAAAACCCTGCTCTTCACACAGGATTAGAAGGCACCTTGCGCACCTGCTAGATCCGTTGCTGACACTGCCGCTGCCTTAGTCGGATTTCTATAGCGCCAAGACGCCCCTGGGCATGAGTTGCGCTTTATAAATTACATTTACATTACATTATAACATTTTGTAGCCAAATATTTCTAAATAAAAATGTCCGTCTGCAGTCCAACTGGGTGTTGTCATTTTGTTATTATTATCTCGAAAGACACGTCAAAAACGCCCTGTTTGCTGATCCTATCAGCAAGCACCTCCAGTGGTCTCAAGCCATGCCTGGAGTCAGCAGAATATAGCTTTAGGTATGTTACTCTGATGTGAAATCTTACACTCAGTGCCTGCCACGTGGCCAGCAGCTGCCGGCTGTGGGTCAGGAGGCCGGAGAGCTCTGGGCGCCAGAGTGCAGTGTAGTGTGCACGTCATTTCTCTTCCCCCGGATCGAGAGGCTCTCCGGTAGAGAGGCTGTGGGCGGCTGCGGCGGAGTCTTAGACTATCTGCCGTCGAGCAACAAAACGCGCAGACTTCCTGCCATGTAGCTGTCTCCCGGAGACACACAAAGACACCAGGGGGTTCCTAATCTCTCTGCCGGCATCCTAATGTGTATCTATCTATCCCTGTGCAGAGAGCTCTTGCGATGCGCTGCTCTGCCAGCGGCTGACAGCCGCGGTGTTCTCTTGAAAGGAACAATGAACGCCATCTTTAGTCTCGCGCGGGAGCTGTCCTCCCTGCTCCAGCTGACACTTTATGCAATGCCAGCGAAAACAGCGCGGTCCAATAGCACGTTATTTGGAAGAAGTGAAATGATAAACACAGATTCACATGTGTATTCTCACAGTGCAAAGGTCAAATCGTATGTCACTACCACAGTACGAAAACTATATCGAGAAAACAATGGTAATTGTCTCAAAGATTTCATTCTAGAATCCTTTTATAGAAGAAAACAACTGGGCCACGCTCCCATGGCCTACTTTTTGTGATTCTCTCTCACTGCAGAGATTTAACCCCATGTATGCTGGCTGTGATTAAGTATATCAGTTGAGCGATACACTCAGGTCCGCAAAGTGTAATACAATATTAATTACCATTGCTGAGGGAGTGGAGGGGCGTAAAGAGCCACTCCAGGTTTCATCTCTCCTGATTCTAGGTCCCTCTCACACTCACCAATGGTAATAAATCCTCAACCATTCTTTTTACATGTCAAGTTAAATTATGCTGTTATATTATCTCATGTTCTACTGTTTGATGCCGAGAGAATAGACCCTAATTATGTAGTTTTTTCTTTCTTTTATTGCTAGAAACTTTGTGAGCGATGAGAAACAATGCAAAATCATATTGAAAGGAGTTAAATAGATTTCTGAAAAGATGACAGATTGCCTACTTCACGGAGAAGTGACTTGCTTGATCAAGAAAATCCGACAAAAGAAAGAGAACTGTGTAACTCATGCAAAATTACATCCCATTGTCTTAAAATACAAGCCTGAGACACATCTCCAAGGGTCTGGTGAAGATATTTTCAAGGTTGCATAAAAATCTAAAAAGAATTAGGAAATCCTTCCTGACCTCAGGAGTGTTCAAATTTCAGCCTAATGAATGCAATTGCCTTTTTTTAAAGCACTGATGTTGAAAAGGCCCCCTTTATTGCTGACTGGATAAGCAAAATGGACTACAGCACCCAACCAGAGTCACTTGTATATAAATCATGGGCGTGCCCTGGAAAACACCACAAAATATGGGGCATTTGCTTTGCACACTCTACTGAAACTGATGTATGGCAGGTTTAATAGCTACTGTTTGATGTATGTGTTATACACCGGAGAAGCTGTGGTAGACGTATTGTCTGCATGCTTACACATTCCAAGTTTTAGATGCATATGTATAATGTAAAGACAATAAAAAGTGTTGCACCGCCAGGGATAATTTGCCCTGACCAAATCCTGGCTCTGCCTGTTCTAGCGATGTCCTCCAACAATGTAGCCATGTGCAGGCACATACCTTTACTCCTGAAGAGAAGGGGTTGCATGGCCACAGGTAGGCAACATCTACTTATACTCGTTGCCAGTGAAATCTCCCTCATTGGCTCTTCCTCAGGTCCAAAACTAAAACCTGCTAACTAAACAAATAAAAAGCACATTCTGATCACAGCTGGATCTTGTCGGGGGTCTGAAGTGCAACTGCGAAAGTATTTACCATTTTCTTCCACTCTCAACTTCTCACAGCAACAGCCGACTTTGAATATGATTTTTCCTTACTGCCAGGCTGGCACAGAAGCTCATTATTGGAACCCATTTTATGGTCCCTCCTACTGTCTCCAGTTCCATCAGGTCCCTCTCTGCATATCAATTGAGGGGGAGATCTAAGGGCCAGATGTATCAAGCTAAATTGCGTCAGCAAATGAATTTCAGCGTTTGTGATAGCAATTTAGCTGTGTGCTATGTAGGTTGGCAAATACCTACTCGCAAATTAAGGAATCGCAAAAATTGTGATTCCTTATTTTGCGCAAGCATTTAGAGAATAGCAATTTGCTATTCCCTAAATCCTGTGCTAGTAGGCATCGCAAATTGCGATATTGCCTTAAGAAATCAAATTACCACCAACTTCAAGTTGGTGGTAATTTGCGATATCCTTTAAAAAAGCACTTTTTTGCTTTTTTCAAAGTGCAATGAGGCACACATACATGCCCTTAGTGCATGTATGTGCGCCACATGTGCACACATGTACATTTCAGGGGTGCAACAGGGTTTCTCTGCATATCAATTGAGGGGGAGATCTAAGGGCCAGATGTATCAAGCTAAATTGCGTCAGCAAATGAATTTCAGCGTTTGTGATAGCAATTTAGCTGTGTGCTATGTAGGTTGGCAAATACCTACTCGCAAATTAAGGAATCGCAAAAATTGCGATTCCTTATTTTGCGCAAGCATTTAGAGAATAGCAATTTGCTATTCCCTAAATGCTGTGCTAGTAGGCATCGCAAATTGCGATATTGCCTTAAGAAATCAAATTACCACCAACTTCAAGTTGGTGGTAATTTGCGATTTCCTTTAAAAAAGCACTTTTTTGCTTTTTTCAAAGTGCTATGAGGCACACATACATGCCCTTAGTGCATGTATGTGCGCCACATGTGCACACATGTACATTTCAGGGGTGCAACAGGGTTTCCTTTTGGAACCCTTGCACCCTTGAAATTGCGTGGCCAATTTGCAAGTACCTAATGGGTACTCGCAAATTGCGTGCGCAATTCCCATTCCTTCCTATGGGTCTATTGGCCCATAGGAAGGAATGGGAAGCCATTCCTTAAATGCGACTCGCATTTTGCGAGTCGCAATTAAGGAATGTAAGGAAATCGCAAAAAAATTGCTAAATTTTATCTACATATCGTTTTGCGATTCTCAAATAGCGATTCTCTAAAAATCGCTATTTGGGAATCGCAAATGTATCCTCTGATACATATGCCCCTAAGTGACCTCATGCAAGCACAGAGATAGGGAGCAAGTTGCATTCCTTCAGAGCACGCTGCAGAGGGACCTGGAACAAATCAAAATGGCAGTTCTTCTACATAGAACATACTGGTTGAAGGTCAAATGCCTGAAAGCTCATGATAATTCATATAGAAACTGTCCACAGGATCAATTATTTGAGTAAAAAGTCCAATAGTAATGCTACGAGGGCAATGAAATGGTGCAAGCAGCTTAGGTACTACTAAATCTCAATTTTTGCTGAGTTTTCAATTTTTTGGGTAGAATCCAGGCTGCTTGCACCATTTCGGTGTCCTGTTGCAATGTTCCACTAAGCTGTACTAGTGCACCCAGTATTGTCCTGATGAAGGCCCATCTCTAGTTATGGTTTCATAGGGGTTAAATCGTTGACTAACTTACCATTGGATTCTTTACTTAAATAATTGATGCTATGAGACATTTCACTATATGGATTAGCATGTACTTTCCAGCATTTGCCATTCAACCAATATGTCATATGTAACAGAATTGCCATTTTTATTTTCACCGAGTCACCTAAACACTACTTGTAATCAGCCACCTCACTTTGGTCATGGAGCACCTTGCACGTAGACTGGTATTGATCCCAGAATTTGCTTAAGGCTTTCATAAAGCACTTTATTATATTTTCATGTGTCACTTTGAATATCAATCTCATTCAGTTTGCCCATGCATATGAATATATATGGCGTGATTTGAATAGGTGTTAAAAAATATATGTAAATAATTCCTAAGGAACGGATCACTGACAAAATATCGAGTGGCAAAATATCGTGTTCCCAAAATATCGTGACATAAATATCGACATCCTATCTTCATAATGGTAAGTACTAAAGTATTGTGAAAAAAATATTGTTGGTAAAAATATCAAAGTACAAAATATCGTTTTTTTTAAATGTATAAAAAAACTGTAAAATAAATTAAATAATACGTATAACTTTAAAAAATATTTAGAATTATTAGAACATTTTAACAATTATAAGTAATAAATGTGATGTAAAAAGAAATTAAACATATATATAAAATGTAATATATATATTTACTTAATAATAATGAATTAATAATTATTTCAATAAATTATAAAATGTTAGAAATATATTAAAAACTATAAATACATGTATATGTATATATATATATATATATATATATATATATATATATATAAACATACACCTGTCATATAAAAAAATATATATATTATCAAGTAAAATATTAATTAATTTTCAAAAATACATTTTACACTACATTAAGTGCAACAGTAGAGAAAGTGTTGGATAGCGTTGGGGATAACAGTACTATTCCCACTCCAGAGAGTGCAAAAGTAGGGAAAGTGTTGGATAGCGGAGGGGTAAAAATTACTATTCCCACTCCAGCAAGTGCAACAGTAGGGAAAGTGTTGAGTAGCGTAGGGTTAAACATTACTATTCCCACTCCAGCGAGTGCAACAGTAAGGAAAGTGTTGGATAGCGGAGGGGAATAATTTACTATTCCCGCTCCAGCGAGTGCAACAGTAGGGAAAGTGTTGGATAGCGTAGGGGGAATAATTTACTATTCCCACTCCAATAAGTGCAACAGTAGGGAAAGTGTTGGATAGCGTAGGGGATACAATTACTGTTCCCACTCCAGGGAATGCGACACTAGGGAATGTCCTGGATAGCAGAGGGGTAAAAATTACTATTCCCTCTCCAGCAAGTGCAACAGTGGGGAAAATGTTGGATAGTGTAGGGGTAAAAATTACTATTCCCACTCCAGAGAGTGCAACAGTAGGGAAAGTGTTGGATAGCGGAGGGGAATAATTTACTATTCCCTCTCCAATTAATGCAACAGTAGGGAAAGTGTTAGATAGCTGAGGGGAATAGTTTACTATTCCCACTTCAATGACTGCAACAGTAGGGAAAGTGTTAGATAGCGGAGAGGTAAAAATTACTATTCCCACTCCAAATAATGCAACGTTAGAGAAAGTGTTGGATAGCATAGGGGTAAAAATTACTATTCCCACTCCAGCGAGTGCAACAGTAAGGAAAGTGTTGGATGCGAAGGGAAATAATTTACTATTCCCACTCCAGCAAGTGCAACAGTAGGGAAAGTGTTGGATAGCGGAGGGGATAACATTACTATTCCCACTCCATGTAGTGCAACAGTAGGGAAAGTGTTGGATAGCGGAGGGGAATCATTTACTATTCCCACTCCAGCAAGTGCAACAGTAGTGAAAGTGTTGGATAGCGGAGCGGAGTCAATTACTATTTCCACTCCAATGAGTGCAACAGTAGGGAAAGTGTTGGATAGCAGAGGGGAATAAATTACTACTGCCACTCCAATGAGTGCAACAGTAGCGAAAGTGTTGGATAGTGGAGGGGATAAAACCAAACATAACAGCTATTGAACCTAAATCCCCAAACAAAACAAAACAATTACCAAAAATATTTATCAATTAATAAATGAACATTAATGATCAACTAATGATTAATTAATTTTAAACTAAATTACTTTCCACCCTCCACCCCAATAAACATCAAAACAGTCACGTAAAAATATTTACACAATTTCCATAACTAATTTTACATTAATAAATTAATAACAATTAACAACAAATCATTAATTGATTTGAAAAAAAAATCTTCCCAACATTTACAACTATAAACCCCACAACTTACACATCAAAATTATTTTACAATTAGCATATTTCATATTTGATTAATTAATGAAGAAATAATTAATAAATTGTAAATAATTTACCTACCACCATATTCCCCTATAAATGACACCACCAATGTTGTAAAACATGACACAATTAACATAATTAATTAACGATTAATTAATTAATTACTATCAATCAACAAGCAAAATAAAAACAATATTTTGCACTCAATTTTAGTGCAAGTCATCATTAAAAACTCGATAGTCTGACTGTTTACCCTAAGAAACAACTGTTGAACTATTTGTGTTTTGGCCCAGGATTCTAAGAATACTGGGTTGTCCCCTTCTATTTTCCCATGCAGGTGGCACAGGGTCACGTGGCCTCACTACACAACCTGGCAGTGCAGATGCTTCTCTGGACTACGATGAGCCAATGTTCTCTTCTTCCAGCATGATGTCTTGGGGCCATCCTTTTCCAGGCAGCCTTTTCTTTCATACAATAATACCTCTAATACCTCATAATTTGTAGGGAAAATTACCTTGAGGGAAGAATTAGTCAGGAAGAAGCCAAGGGCTGTCCCTACTCTTGAAAGGGGGCATCTGTCAGTTATCATGCACATCCTAGAATCTGATCCACCTCAATGGGACCCATAGCTCACATTGTTGTCTGGCAGGTTCCAAACACCCCCTCTCATTGTATGTACACACACAGGAGAAACAAGATGGATTGCTGGAATGTAATAGCATGTGCTACGTGCACATACCATTCCAATTACATAGCCTGAACATACATGTGGCATCTATGTCCCACATATATAGTGAGGCTGGAAAAAAAACGCGAAGGCAAAGAAATTTTTAAACTCACCTGAGTCCTGCTGTTGTTGCTGGCGCTCCGCGGCGGTTTCCCTGGTCGCCATTGCATCGCCCCGGCGTGGGCAGACTACACATCCCAGGCGCCCTAGCGTCCCACACACGGCACCCAAGCGCCCGGAAGCGCTTAAAAGAACGCTGCTCCTCTGGTGGAGCGGGGAGGCTGGAAAAAAAACGCGAAGGCAAAGACATTTTTAAACTCACCTGAGTCCTGCTGTTGTTGCTGGCGCTCCGCGGCGGTTTCCCTGGTCGCCATTGCATCGCCCCGGCGTGGGCAGACTACACATCCCAGGCGCCCTAGCGTTCCACACACGGCACCCAAGCGCCCGGAAGCGCTTAAAAGAACGCCGCTCCTCTGGTGGAGCGGGGAGGCTGGAAAAAAAACGCGAAGGCAAAGAAATTTTTAAACTCACCTGAGTCCTGCTGTTGTTGCTGGCGCTCCGCGGCGGTTTCCCTGGTCGCCATTGCATCGCCCCGGCGTGGGCAGACTACACATCCCAGGCGCCCTAGCGTCCCACACACGGCACCCAAGCGCCCGGAAGCGCTTAAAAGAACGCCGCTCCTCTGGTGGAGCGGGGAGGCTGGAAAAAAAACGCGAAGGCAAAGAAATTTTTAAACTCACCTGAGTCCTGCTGTTGTTGCTGGCGCTCCGCGGCGGTTTCCCTGGTCGCCATTGCATCGCCCCGGCGTGGGCAGACTACACATCCCAGGCGCCCTAGCGTCCCACACACGGCACCCAAGCGCCCGGAAGCGCTTAAAAGAACGCCGCTCCCTCCGCGCCGCGGGACGCGCGCGGGCGGGCGCCGGACGAAGCCCGGACAAAGGGCGGGCCCTCTACGGCCCTCATCGGCAGGAGGAGGCAGAGGCAGGGCCATATACGCTACAGGAGTCATCTTTGACATTATTACACAAGTAAGCTGAGCTTATATAAGACCTCATGTTTATGCGTCCTTCCCTAATTGTGGTTACATGATAAGCCATGCCTAAAAAACTTGTTGCAGTCCAACACAACAAGATTAACAATTATTTGGTTCAGACCGTACAGAAGATAAATATGCAAAGGAGGGAGTCATTGGGGCTGAGCCAATCTCCGGATTTGCTCTGTTTGTCCCCACCTACATTTGCCACTACTTTGTCTGATGAAATTATCACGCAAGATGTTTTTAGTGCAATCACGTCTGCTGACACTGTTTCCCAAGTCATACCTGACATCTCGGTCAATGTAACCCCGGCTTCAGAAGGCTTGTTTGTTGAGGGCAATGCAAATAACTTTAATGATATTGATTCTGATCAAGATGCACAGTCTCAGACGTCCCAGGTGCCTATTCTTGACCAATCTCCTACAGGTCATGAAGTCAGACCCAAGCGTCAATGCACAAAGATTCCCCTAAAGCGGGGTGGTCTACGTTCTGGGGCTAAATGGAAGAGGGCCAATACCTCAAAATGCATACAAATGACCCACGCTGAGGATTCTTCTATCTGTTCTAGTGAAGAAGCCCTTTTGGATAAAATCGCGGATATTATTGAGACTAAAATTAACACTATTGTTAAACCCCTCATATCCAAGATTGATAAATTGCAAGCAGAAGTTAAGAAGCTGGGTGGTCACCAAAACACAGTTGCAAGTGGTATTGAAAATATAACCACGTTAGTTACTCTTCTGGGCAATAATTCTGGGGGAGCCGCTGTCGGAAGTGTTTTGGGTGTTGGAGAGGGAACTGAGCCTCTTGGGGAGAACCCATCGACATTGATTTCGACTGCTGTTGTTGGGGGCTCTACGCTCCAGTGTCCCCCAGCAAATCTAACCCCCTCGGCGAATATTCCCCACATGCAAATACAAGTACAAGCCCATACTTCTACTACGGATCCCCTGCAATTTATTGTTGAAGCCACACCCGTGGTGTTAGTCCTCGCAAATGTCCCTCCACTAGAAAGAGGCTCGGTGGAAAGTTCTAACTCACTGTGTAGCAAAGCCCTACATTGGCTAACTAATAATATGCGGCTAGCTCCAGGAGGACAGCAACATCTCGCAAGTGTAATTAAATCAGCAACTAGGGTTCCTTGGCTGGGAAATCGGCCAAAAATATTTAAAGGCGACTGTGTGGCTGTGAGCTTTTCAAATCAACATGTTCTTCCTAATATTCTTGCAAACGTTCTTCCCCCTCAAAGAAGACAAGGTACTGTGGTTCCCCTCACTTTGAAATTTTTTTATGGGGAACAGCAGAACGTATCAATCCCAAGGACTCCTGCCCTGGGATGGAATACAAATTGGGATTTTCATTCTAGACGGGGACAAGATATAAGGAACAACGCACCAGTCCATCGACACCAACCCTTTATGTTCAACCCTGTTACACAACCCTTAGAACTGTTTAACCGTTTTGCGCCATTGTCTCTTATGGATCAAAATGATTGACTTTTGCCAAGTCAAACTAATGATGTAGAGGGATTACATCCTGCTTCTGGTTTGTCAGCTCAGTCTTCTGCGGGCAATAGGGCGCGCAGAATTATGAGCTGGAACATTGCTGGGCTCAGAACCAAATTTAAAGATAAAATCTGGTTGGACAAAATCAGGAATTATGACATTCTTGCTTTCCAGGAAACTTGGGAAACGTTAGAGTGTTTGGCCTTAGACTGCTATTCTCATTTTTCTGTACCTGCAGTCCCCAGTAAAGTAGGAAGAGCAAGGGGCGGGTTGGCTGTGTATATTTCACTTGACGTTAAAGGTAAACCTAGACACATTCAGTCTAAATCCAAAAATTGGGGGGCGTGGCCAAGATGGCGGGGTGAGCGGACGCTTCCTCCCGTAGCTCCTCCGGCCCGGCCAAGCTAAAGCCCTTTTCTTATGCTTCTCTCCCCCCGCTGAGGCTCAGCGCGGGAGAGGAGCGTGGCGGAACATCGGGGGCATACACCGGTGCTGTTTTGGTCCGGATCGCCCCGGGGGAACCCCCCCAAAAGTTCGCCCGAGATCAAAGGACGACGGCGGCGAGCCCGAGGGGCGGAGCGTATTGGAGAGCTGTCCGGGCGCCTCGGTTGGGCCTGGTGCTGAAAGTTGCGGTCTGGAGGGGATCTGGCCCGCCGCTCGACGGTGACTGAAGGAGCCTGGCGGGAAGGGGCCCGACGGTGTGGAAGGCTTGGGACGGGTGCCCCGGCACTCGGACTGGTGATGGCGACACCTTGCACTGCGGAAGCCCTGACCCCTAGCCGAGGTACGGCGGACTCTCTGATGGGGTCGGATCATCTGGCCCCCTATGCGTGACAATCGGGGGCCGGTGGTGGAACTTATTTTACTGCGGGGTGCCTCGGAGGCCCCGGAGGTGTCGCCGGGCCTAGTCGTTTTGGCTCGCTCCGCCCGGCCGCCATTTTGTCCCCGAAGGAGCAGTGGTGGCGGCCTCCGCCGGAGTCCTGGCTGCTGGCTGCGGGCGACCTCCCGCTATTGCTGGATTGACTACCGGAGGGATGAGCTGTTGGGACCCCTCCGCTGCGGTCCCCTTGGTTGTCTCACGCTAGCTCTTGCGGCTGACGGTGACCGGACTAGGCCGCCATTTTGTCACCTGTGACGCAGCGACCTCACTTGTGGGGGATACCCGGGCCGAGTGCTTGCCGGCGGATGAGCATCCCTGGGGCGCCTGGATCGGTGCCCGACTGCGGAGCTGGCGATGTCTGGAAAAGGAGGCCCGAAGAAAGGGGACCGTACTCTGCCGGACATGCTTGGCAGGGCCCAGCATCTGCGGGACAGGACACAGCCCTCACCGGGGCCCTCCCGGGCTCCGGCAGATGTGACTGGAGGGGAGCCGCCTGTCACGAGGGCCTTTATGGAGGAATTGTTTAGCTCCCTCAGAGAGGACTTCCAGACACTGAAGCGGGAGGTGGCCAGCGAGGTCCGAGAAGTGCGCAGAGAGGTGGAGGGCCTAGGTGAGCGTGTGGAAGCGGCGGAGACGGAGGGCCAACAGCGAGCGGAGGAGATAGTCCATCTCCAGCAGGACGTTCTTCGCCTCCGGGAACAGTGTGTGGAGCTCCAGGCCCACTCTGAGGACCTTGAGAACAGATCTCGGAGGAACAACATCCGAGTGCGTGGCGTGCCGACTGCGGATGAGGGGTCCGATCTGGGGGGCTACCTGCGGGCCCTGTTCCGAGAGATCCTGGGGGAGGCCACGGACTTTCCCATCAGCATCGACAGGGCGCATAGGGTTGGCCGTCAGCGCCAGCCATCGGCGCCCCCACCGGACATTCTGGCCTTCCTGCCCGACTTTCCACTAAAGGAGCGTATCATGGCTGAAGCCCGCAGGAAACAGCCCCTGACCTTTCGGGATCGGCCGGTGGCGCTTTACCAGGATCTCTCCGCCATCACTCTGCAGAAACGCAGGTCCTTTAGGATTGCCACTGACTTTTTGCGCGAACATGAGACGCAGTACTCTTGGGGTCACCCCTTCCGCCTGATTTTTCGGTGGAACGGAGTATTACACCAGCTACGCTCCTTGCAAGACATTTGTGGTGTCCTGGGGCTCACGGCAGCGGAGGAGGACGGAGCTACGCCGTCGTGGAGGTCCTCGGAAGGACGGAATCGGCGGAGGTCAACGAGGCGGCGCTCAGCGACCAGCGCGGGGCGCCCGGATTCCCCTACCATTAGGGCGGACAGGGCTGACGCCCTGAGGGCGGCGGCCGGGGACTCGACCGGCTCCTCTAGCGTGGCCTTGACGGCCTAACACACACTCCGGGGGGAGATGTCTTTAGCTTCTTAACATGCTTGGCACGGGGCGGGGGGGTTGGGGGGAGCGGGCGGAGGTGAGTGGCTGGACGTCCACTTTGCTTTTTTCTACGGACTTGCCCGTTTTGGGGCTTGACTGAGACTATGGGGTGTTTGAGTTTGGGGATGGCTAGTTGCCGAGGTTGTGTTTTGGGTGGGGGAGGGAGTTGTTTTGGGGTTGGGAAGGTCCCGTCCGATGTTGTCTATGCCCGCTTTGTTTTGGCTTGTCCCGCGCTGCGGCCCCGCGCGCCCCCCCCGCTGATTCCCTACCCATTGCATGGCGCTCCCGATCCCTGCGAGGAATGCCGGGCCTAAAGGTAGTGACCCTTAATGTTCAGGGTCTGAATAACCCGGTGAAGCGCAGAGCGATCCTGTCGTTGCTGGAGGGGACGCAGGCGGACATTTGCCTTTTGCAGGAGACACACTTATTGCCCCGAGACTGCCATAGGATGCGCTCTGCTAAGTTCCCCACCCAGTTCTTTTCCTCGGCAGCGAACAAGACGGCGGGGGTGGCTATTCTCCTAGCGAGCTCCTTTCGGGGGGAGGTGTTGCATAAGTGTGCTGAACAGAAGGGGAGGCTCATTGCGTACCGCATGCGCCTGGGAGGCATAGCATTTACGGTTGGCTCCGTTTATAGCCCAAACGAGCATCAAGAGCGCTTCCTAGATTCCGCGCTGGTGGATGTCACTGCTTCCCCAGACCGACACATTATCTTGGGCGGAGACCTCAACATTGTCTTTGACTCTGGGATGGACAGATCGGCGCAGCGCTTTCCGCAGACGGGGGAACTGTCCCAGGCTGGGAGGGCCCGGATTGCGGAAATGGACTTGCACGATCTCTGGCGCTCCCTGCACCCCACGGATAGGGACTACTCTTTCTTCTCGCACGCACACCGCACCTACTCACGGCTGGACTACCTCCTGGTGAGTGGACCGATGCGTGCCGCTGCCACGGCGGCGGACATCGGGGTCCTGACCCTGTCTGACCACTCTCCAGTCACCGGCGTTTTCCGGTGGCCGGCGGCCTCCCCCTCTCGGGGGGCGTGGCGCCTCCGGGACACACTTCTACACAAAAAATCGGTGGTACAACGCATCGGGGAGGTCATACAGGACTATCTCACTCACAACAGCAACAATGACACTTCGCAGGCGACACAGTGGGCGGCACTGAAGGCCGTCCTACGGGGGGAATTCATCTCTATCTCTGCAGCCGAGAATAAGGAGCGGCAACTGAAGAGGGATGAGTTGACAGCTCAAGTCCGGGAGCTTGAGCAGGTCCACCGCCGTACGGGAGCGCCGAGGGTATGGAGGCAGTTGAAGGCAGCGAGGAAGCTCCTCTCCGCTCTGGATCTTGATAGGGCGGAGTATGCCGCCTTACGCTTGAAACATGCCTACTACACTGGGGGGGACAGATGTGGCAAGCTCCTAGCACACCGGCTCCGGGTCGCGCAACAGCGCAGCGTGGTGAAAGAACTGGTGGGTGCGGACGGGGGGGTTGTCTCCGGGGACGCGGAGGTAGCGGAGACTTTCCGCGGCTTCTACGAGGCGCTGTATGCTGAGGAGCCCTCCTCGCCACCGGATGCCGATAGCTATTTGGAGTCGGTGACCCTCCCGGTGCTGGACCCGGCTCAGGCTGACCACCTGGAGCGGGACATCCATGTGGAGGAAGTGATTTCGGCTATCGCGCGGCTGAAACATGGCAAGGCCCCGGGCCCGGACGGGTACACGTCGCTATTCTACAAGACTTTTTGCACGACCGTGGCCCCTGTTCTTACGCGGCTGTTTAACTCTTTCTCCGAACCGGGAGCCATCCCTCCGGATCTCCTGAGGGCGACGGTCGCGGTAATCCCGAAGCCTGGGAAGGACCGGGCCCTCTGCGGCTCGTACCGGCCCATCTCGCTCCTAAATGTCGACCTCAAGTTGTACACGGGGATTCTCGCATCCCGGCTGGGTCCACACCTCCCCGACCTGGTGGAGGCGGACCAGGCTGGTTTTGTGCCCGGTAGACAGACGGTTGACAACACCAAGAGGGTGACGCATGTTCTGGAGAAGGCCTCAAGGATCTCGGGGGAGCGGATGTTGTTGTCCGTTGACGCGGAGAAGGCCTTCGACAGAGTTCACTGGCCGTATCTTGAGCGGGTCCTCAAAAAACTGGGAATCGGCGATAAGTTCCGCACCATGGTCTTTAATTGCTATAAGCATCCTTCAGCGTCGGTGCGGGTAAACGGGTGTAGCTCGGGTGGCTTCGCCATCGAGCGCGGCACGCGGCAGGGCTGCCCTCTCTCGCCGCTCCTGTTTGCCCTCTACATGGAGCCGTTTGCTCAGAGGATCCGTGATAATCCGGATGCTGTCGGGGTCCGGATGGGCCAGTACGTCCACACAGTCAGTCTCTACGCGGATGATGTCCTGCTGACTTTGGACGACCCTAGGAGGTCGCTGCCTGCTTGCCTCCGAGAGTTGGACGCCTTTGCGGGGGTGGCCGGCTTCAAAATGAATATGAGCAAGTCGATGGCATTAGACGTGTCCCTGGCTGCGGAAACCAGGAGGGATCTTCAACGGCTCTTCCCCATGCAGTGGTCCTCGTCCACGGTGCCGTATCTGGGGATTCTGCTGGCGCCTACATTATCGGAGATGGTTACGGCCAATTATGCCTCCCTCAGCAGGAAGATCAAGGACGAGCTTGGCCGATGGAACAAAGGCCTGCTGTCCTGGCTGGGGCGAATCGCGGCGGTCAAAATGACGGTGCTGCCCCAGATACTATATCTTTTCCGAGCCCTTCCGCTCCAACCCCCGGTGGGCTGGATCCGACAAATGCAGGCTGACATCTCCCGCTTTGTCTGGCAGGGCCGCAGGCCACGCATGAAGAGGGTCCTCTCCACGCTTGCTCCGGAAGCGGGGGGTCTCGGCATTCCGGACCTCCGTAAGTACTTTCAGGCGGCACAGCTTTGCTATCTGGTGGAGTGGAGCAGGTGGGAGTCCGACAAACATTGGCTCTTCCAAGACCAGGCAGTGGCGGGCCGCACCTTACAAGAGGTTCCATTCTTGCGCCGCACGCATCGCCCCCCTAATCTTTACGCTTCCTTTGTTACGCGGGTCCCCCTGCGTGTGTGGGACGCGGTCTGCGAGACCCGGGGCCTTACCACCTTCCCTTCGCCGCTCACGCCCATTACGGGCAACCCGGACTTCTCCCCAGGGATGGAGCCGGGGGTTTTCTCCCACTGGGTACGGGCGGGCTGCAGGGCACTCTTCCAGATCTATGGCCCGGAAGGCGTGGTTCCTTTTCAGCAACTCCGCCAGGAGTTCGGCCTGACGGAGCTGGACAGATTGCGCTACATGCAAGTTCGGCATTGGGCCATCCAGCCTCAGGTGCGGGCCACCGCTGCCCGTCCAATCACACCGTACGAGCGGTGGTTGGCTACTCGGACCTCCGACGCTAAACTGATCACTGATCTGTACAAACACCTACAACCCCCGCCGTTTCACTACTACAACCCGGGGAGGGAGCGCTGGCACAGGGAATTGGGTAGGACACTCAGCCACAAGGAATGGGACAAAATTGCGTATCGGGCTCGGCACTCTGCATATCACACGGGCCTTACGGAGACATTCACTAAGGTGTCCACATACTGGTACTACACCCCGGAGAGACTGTATGAAATGCATAAACACACTGACAAGGGGTGCTGGCGGAGCTGCGGGCAGGAAGGTACCCTTACACACATTCTATGGGATTGCCCAGTGCTGACCGCCTACTGGAAAGAAGTCTTGGACGAGGTGGATGAGCACTTTGGGATAGAGCTGCCGCGACTCCCGGCGTATGTCCTGCTGGGCGTCCCCAATGACCTAATGTACCCACTGAAGTCCCGCAGGGGTAGGCAGATTGCAATAGCGCTGGGGTCTGCGGTTCAGAACATCCTAATCCACTGGCGCACATCCACCGTCCCCTCCATCACCGGCTGGTTGCATAGGCTCTGGCATGTGCTGGGGATGGAGAAGCTGTCGCTTGCGGTTGCGGGGGAGATAGACCAATTTGAAGAGCTATGGCAACCCTTTCTAGCGCTGCTGTCCACTGAATTCCGGGAGCTCACCTGCCCGAGGTACCTTAGGCTTCTCAGGCTGAGGCCGCCGGTGACCCCGGCGGACTAGCTTACATGTGAGATGGGGACCCCCGGGGAGGGGGGGGGGAGCGGGGCTTCCTGGTTAGGGCTACTTTGATGCGGGACCATAGGACGGGGGGGAGGGGGGAGTGTTGTTGTTTTGTTACTGGGAGGAGGGGGGATGGGAGGGGGGGGATTGTGTTCTGTTGAGGTGTTGATGGGGGGGGATGCTCTTGCTCAGCTTTGGGGTGTCGGATACGCGCGTGGGACTCCACAGCTTGTAATTCTAGCGTTCAGTTACTGTGTTCTTCCCTCTGAGCCACCGCGCCACCTATTGCCAACCCTCTGGAGATGCATCCCTTCTTCTTTGACTGTATTCCATGTATCCTGCCTCCTATCCCCCTCCCCCATGGTTTGTTTTGTCTCAATAAAAACGTTTTAAACATAAATCCAAAA
Source organism: Triturus cristatus (assembly GCF_964204655.1). Lineage (NCBI taxonomy): Eukaryota > Metazoa > Chordata > Amphibia > Caudata > Salamandridae > Triturus > Triturus cristatus. The sequence continues at coordinate 851,244,735 of NC_140581.1, forward strand.
ATTGTTTAATGGTTGAATTGACTTCATCAAATTGTAACCCTATTTTACTTGTTAATTTTTATAATTCTTCGACCAGTCAATTCCCTAACGAGCATTTGTTATCCATAGAGGATCTCTTATCCACTCATATTGAGAATAGTTGTTACGAGTATGAGGTGATCCTTATGGGAGATTTTAACATTCATCCCTGCCTGGCAGGTTGTCTGAGGGAAACTGAGATATTTCCTTTTTATTCCTCATCTCCGCATTTTGAACACACCCCAAGCGGAGAGATTTTGGAATCGCTTTCGGCTACCCTCAACCTTTATGAATTTTGCACCTGCTCAAATGAATTGAGGCTACCAACATATGTGGGTCATGATTCTGGCACAATTATTGATTATATTTTTGTTTCTTTAAGAATTCTACCTAAAATATTTGTTTATAAGGTAGAAACTTCTGTTTTTAGCGATCACAATCCTGTGATTTTAGAGGTTTTAGCACATGGAGTCCTGGAAAATAGGAGGAAGATTGACACACTGTGTGCGACAGGTCTTGCGCTAAGAGATCAAAATCGGAGGCTCAAATGGGACCAAGTTATTCCAACAATCTTTTTACAGGAAACAATGGCCAAAGTCGCTGGTGAAATTGCCATCTGTTTAGATAATAAAAACCCGAGTGTCACAATGGTCGAGGCCTTTAGTGTTATTTGTCATCAAGTCAACTTAGATTTGACTGTAAAGGCAAAGTTTAATAAACCAATGGGCCCTAGATGGTTTGACATAAACTGTTCTAGGGCCCATTCAACCCTTCTTAAGGCCTTAAAGTGTAAACCTAGAGACAGAGTGTTGATAGCGTTATTGAGGAAACAATATAATTTAGCCATCAGGAAGAGGAAATCTGAGATTAAAGACGAGGCTTGGAATGATTTGTTACTGCCCGAGACACAGAAAGATAGTGCTAAATTTTGGGCAGTTATAAATCACCCATATTTTGTGGGATTAGATAATCAGAGAGCTGACTGTATTATCCCAGATGAACAGTGGGTGTTACATTTTAGTAATATTTACAGCCAAACCCACAATACTATAGATTGCGAAACACCTGTACCAAAACCATTAACTCATATCCCTCCCTTTACTCAGGAAGAGGTGAAACATGCAATTAAAGATACACTCTGTAAAAAGGCACCGGGGCCAGATGGGGTCCCTGCAGACTTCTTTAAGAGCGCTCCTGAACTTAGCTCAAACATTTTAACTAATATTTTTAATGCCACAAGGGAATTTATTTTCCCCCCTAGTTGGGCAATTTCGACCATTGTGCCAATCTTCAAGAAAGGACAGAGGACAGACCCGGCCTGTTATAGGCCAATCTCTCTTATTGATTCGAGTGTTAAAATCCTGGGGAGAGTCCTCTTAGGTAGATTGTCCCTGATTTTAGAAAGTAAGGGTATTTTATCTAATGCACAATATGGCTTTAGAGCCAATAGAGGAACTTTAGATCAGTGCCTAAACCTAGAGCTAATTATAAACAAATATGTAGTCGCTAGGGGTGGTTCATTGTACATGGCCTTTATGGACCTCTCCTCAGCTTTTGACCTGGTTAACAGGTCGAAGCTCTGGGGGATCCTTCTGGGCATGGGCCTTGACCCCCCCTTTAGTCGATTACTTAGCTGAGCTACATAAGGATCTCATGACTTCAGTTAGAGTCACTAGGGAAGGAAGATGCACCTGCCTTTTTAGGTCAGAGAGGGGGGTTAGGCAAGGGTGCATACTTGCCCCCCTCCTCTTCACCTTATATATTAATGACCTTGAGGCAGTAATGTCAACATCACATAGTGATATTCCGCGTGCAGGTGAGACAAAGATACCTGTCCTCCTGTACGCGGATGATGCTGTTCTTCTTGCACGTTCTGGAGTTGCATTGAATAAACTCCTTTTATCTTTTGGAGCTTTTATGTCATCTTTGGACATGAAAATTAATACAGAAAAATCACATGTAATGATCGCTGGACCCGCAGGCAGGAAAAAAAAGATGCTAACATTTTATTGTGTGGGGAAGGAGGTTAAGAGAGTCCCTTCTTTTCCATACTTAGGTGTGACTTTTGATGAAAAGGGCACTTGGGGTCCCCAGCTTCTGGCTAAAAGTAGTGCTGTTGCTAGAGCGGCCGCAGGGTTGTTGGGTTTTGCTAAAAGACTGGGCGCTCGTCCCATGGAAAGTATAATTAAAGTTTATAAAGCAAAATGCTTGTCAGTCGCCCAGTATGGCTCTGTCATCTGGGGATATACTAGCTCTGCTAAAATACAGAATGTAGAAAACAAATTTTTGAGATCTCTCCTTTCTGTTCCCCAATCAACCCCGACATTCGCATTGCATACAGAGGTAGGCTTGGGCTATATATCTGATATTTTAAAATTAGCCCCAGTGATTGGTTGGCTAAAAACCTGGCTTAACCAGGAGCTTACATTAAATCACATTATTTTAAAAGATTGCTTAGCCCTGGATAGAGCACTTAAAATCCCATGGGTAAGATATGTGAGAACCCAGCTGTCTCTAGCAGGCCGTCCGGAGCTCTTCTCATCTCCAGATGGAATAACTCATGAAGATTTAAAATTAGTCAAAAATACTTTGGTAAATCTATATGCCCTGGAGAGGGAAGCAATAGAGTTAAAAAAAAACCATGGTAAGGAAACACTGTTTGCTTTCCTCTGTTCCTGGAATGGAACCATACCTTTTTTGGGTAACAAATCCTTACCATCGTTTTCTCTTAACGAGATTTCGCTTTGACTCAATTCATTTTATATTGGGTAATTTTAGAACCTGGGCTAGACCTGATGACGCTGAACCATGCGATTGCGATCATTTTTCAATTCAGGATACGATGCACTTCATCATGTTTTGCGGTCATTATACTGAGATTAGAAAAAGATATTTGCTCCCTATTTTACGTACTCAGGGCTTTATTCAGGTAAAACCAGCGCTGTTGTTTTTGCAACTTCTTCCTAATATAAAAGTAGCCTTCTCTGTCGCTAGTTTTCTAGTGGCAGGAGTACGTTTAAATAAGCATCAAATAAGGCACAGGCACTTTATCTCTGAAAAATGAATTTCCTCTTTTTTAACAAACCCTTCTTTTTATCCCTTTTAAATATTTATGTATGTTTTATTGCAAAATTTAGTGTTTCTTTTTGTGATAATTGTATGCAAATTTTGTGATCTGATGAAATGGTGATATGTATTTTTGCTCGATCTTTTATGATTTTTAATAATCGAATAAAGATAATTGACTGACTGACTAGTGAAGCTATTAGACAACTACCTGTGCAGCCAACAGGTGAAAAGGCCTGTTAAGTAGGTACAATCAGTTGCAACTACTACTGTCAGTCCTCTACAACACAGTGACATGACTGTAGTCACACTCGGAAAAGAAGGGGTGCACATGTTGTGTCCCTCCAGGTCACCGAGCCTAATTCCGTGTCTCGGTTCATTTCAATGCAGGCCCTCTATTTACATGCATGATTGTCATATGCAGAGAGGGTAAAAAATCAAACATATCCAAAGACTCACTACACGAGGACACAGTGCTGGGATGCACACTTTCCAGAGTCATGAAGGTAACAATTCTAACCCAACAGGTGCCCAACCAGCCTCCCATGTCTGACTGTCTAGAACTTACGCCACAGTTGAAGAAGGCTTGCCACCTGATTGAGAGAACTAGTGGGAAAGTCCAGCAGCATTCATGTGCTAGAACCTCATCTTGTGGTTTGTGGTGTAGTTTGATAATTGCAAACAGATTGACCGCAATTTTCTCCTTTGTTATCCATTGGCCACGTAAGAGATTTGTGATTCACATAGACCAAAAATTTTGCATTGGGCAAGCATTAACCTCCAAAGGGTCCACACTACGTCAAAACATTCCTTTTTAATGATAGTCTAAATCTGCTTATGAAGCAGCAACACAAGGCTGATGAAAACAACAACATTCTCCTTGCCCTTCTCATTGATCTGGGTATGGTGTGCCCCGTCTAGTTTGTCAGGGCTGCTACTTTGAGATCAGGGCTGTCAAAGGGAGAACTTTGGCCTCATAGTTGGCTTTGGCTTCAACGTTCCTGCAGTTTCTGTTCTAGCCTAAAAAGATCTTCATTTGGAACTGAGTGATGGAAAACTCCCAACCCATGTCATCTTTGCCAGGCTTTGTTAATAGTAGCGGGGAGAACGACTTTGGGTTTGAGATACCTTTTATCAACCCTAATCTAGAGGGCACCAGTATCCCTCAGCAGGGGCTGCTGCAACCTGGAAGCAGCAGTGGGGCAGGGTGGTGGGAAGGGGCGGCGGACGGATTGGGGGTTAAAAAAAATCACTTACCTCCCAGCCAGCCAGCTGGCAAGCTACCGCCTCTCCTATGTCCTCTTCCTGGCTTCTTGGGGAGATAGGAAGCAGGAAGGAGCCAAGGCCCTGCATCCAATCACAACACTGCAATGCAGCATTGTGATTGATCTGAGCAGCGTGGGGCTGGAGGGGTTGGCATGTTCTCCATGCAGGCTGTAATGCATGCTCACATAGGGAGTGCAAACCACTCCTCCCCCTGCTCTGAGAGCAGCCCCACCCCACAAAGATGCCTCAAAGTGGAAAACTAAAATGATAATACCCTCGATTTATTATCATTTCCATTTTCATTTTTTTACATGCAAAAAGCAGTGAGGTACTAACACTGATAAAATGTTGCTTACGAGAGGTGCAGAGGGAAGCGCCTGGCAATTGATCCTTGGCTTAATCATACTTCTTGTAGTGTCCTTCCCTGTGGCATCTGACACAGGTTTTTACCTTGGGTCTCCTTCCCTCCCTTCTCTTTGTGGTTCTGACAAGGACTCCCTTATGCTTCTGTACTAGCTTGTCGTCGCTGAAATCGTTCTAGCCCTTCCCTTCCTGTTTGGAGCAATTCTGCTGGGAGATCTTCTCCCCTCTAGGCTTGGAATTATGCTGATCTGGCCTCATGTTTACTCAGCTGGCTAACTGCTTATCATACAACACATCAAGTTTCTCTGGATCCTTCCCTGTCTAGTAAGAATAAAGAGAAAATACATAACCAGATCCCTACCAAGAACCAACAAAAACAACACTAACAGACCAAGAAGGACCAAGAACAGAATCTCACAAGAAGAAACTAATGGACTACAAGAATTATATAAAGAAACAAATACAGAAATCTTACCCCAAGGAGACTACAAGATATAAGTACTAGACATAAACAGGTTCAAAGTGAAAAACTAATGGAGAAACTCCACAAACAAGCCATCAATATATTGATTCAACCAGACCAAGAAATCAAAATAACCACACCAACAATAAAATGCATGCCCCAAAACTGCAGATCTGCTATAAATATAGCACTGAAATAGTAAAAGATATAATCTCACGGGAAATTGACATAACATTCCTAATGTGAACATTGCAAAATGAAACTGCAACATCCAGGCTAGACCTAATGGTCCCTCCAGGCTTCACCTTAAAACACGAGGCACAGAGGGAAGAACAGGAGGACTAGTGGTCATCCACAGAGACAACCTGCAAAATGGCTCATTCGAAATTGAAAAATACTCTTTGAATGTCTAGGAGTAGAACTCACTACAACTGTTCCACACTAGCCAAAATCCAGGTACTATACCACCCACCTAGAGATCAGCAACTCTTCTCAGAACAGCTAATAAACTTCATAACGCAACAATAACTCCTGGAAATCAACAACATATTCTTAGGAGACTTCAACATACACTGGAACTACACCAATGACATCCTGCTAACAAACTTAAAACACTTTATAGAAAACAACCTAAAACAAGACTGAAGATACTCCACGCACCCAAAGAAAGCAACACTAGACCTGATAGCACTTGACTTGATAATAGCCAAATATATCACCCAAAGACAAGAAAACATCCAACCGGTAGACCGGTCAGATCACCACATCATCAGTTTCAACCTCAACACTGAACTAGAGGGAAGCAAATGCAAAACCCACAGACCTAAACTGTGGAGAAGACACACAAAACAAATTAACACTAAATAACTAGCAGGAAAAGCATCTCTAGCTTCCCATACAACATTGAGATCCAATCAGTGGAAGACCTAAAAACACACTACAACAATAAATTGGTAGAAATACTTGACCAAGTTGCTCCTCTAAAACTCAAGAGACTAAGAAACAACCCCTCATGCCCATGGCTCAAAATTAAACTTGATGCAGAAACTGGAGACAAGCCCCATCAACCTCAAACTTGATGCTCCTGCCACTCAAGAGAAAGATATACAAAAAGTAAAAAAACTCATCTTAGAACCAGTGTTTCCTGTAAGGTGTGCGTGTGCACCTCATTGACCCCGAGCGCGCAGTGGCCTGTGTGAAGTGCGCACACAGCACTCCCGGGAGAGCGTTCGGGCTGCCGCTTTTAAAACGCGAGCAGCAATAAAAACTGTGCTTTCCTGGTTAGGGGAAGCCTGGGCACACATTGAGCAGCAAGTGGCTCCTGCACTTGCTGCATTTCTTTTCTTAATGTAGCGCGGCTGTGGGCTGATTGTGGGCCATTGTGAAAATATTTATATTAATTGCCACGCATGACGGTGCTGGAATTAACAGGAATGCTTTCACAAATGCCCACAATCAGCCCGAAGCCACCCTCTATTAAGAACAGAAATGCAGCAAGTGAGAGCAGAGCAGTACAAAAGGCGTCTACGCTGACCTCCTTTGCCCTTGTCAACTCTCCTGCAAAGGAGCAGGAATCAGGCACACAGTCGGCCCTGGAGTGACATGGCAGGAATCAGCTGTGATGGCAGCACAGCAGCTGTTCAGAGCTCTCCACGGCCCGACAGTGACCGGAGTTGTGGCTGCATCAGTGGCATGCTGCGCAGGTATGCATACCTGGTGACCAGGCGGTGCACCGGTGCATTCCTGACACTAGGGCAGCTGCAGATAGGCACCTCTCAGAAGCTGTGCTGCTGGCTGCCAATGCAGAGCAGTGTGAGGGCCGCTGGTCAGTCAGTTCTCGGTGGAGTATTCTGGGCTGGCATCATGATTGTTCATGGCTCACTTTAGCCCTGCCGGCGCCATATTACCCTGGCAAAGTCACCCCTGCAAATCTACCTATTATGCTGACCAGGAAGTCAGACTCGAGCCTGAGGATACATTGGCAGAAATAACCTGCTGACAAAAATAATACAAATATGTCTGTTTGCTATTCTTCATTAAAATCAGCAAACACATAGGTGATTGCATCCATGCTAGTGTTTGGAAAAACTCATTAAATCTGTCTGCAAAATGAGCCTTGGCGACAATGCAACTGTGTTGCAGGTTTTTTAAAGGTGTTGCGCAGTGGTTTCATCCCTTTCACACACCCACTCAACTACTTATTGATCTCAAAGTTCGGTGATCTATTCGTAGGGCTGAGATGAGCACATTGAACTTTCAGCAAATTCAGAATTTTTAGGCCACAGACAGTATGAAAAAAGAAACCTACATGTACCAGAATGCAATATGCCATTGGCTATGAAAGCGACTACTGGCTGAAGATCTCACGCATAATGATGACTTAAGGATTACTTGTGACAGCTACGCACGAGAGCAGGTCATCAACGTCCGGACTTGTCATGGCATGACGCTAATGCTAAGGTAACAGTCAACAGATTCAACTCCTTACTGTGAAAGAAGTGGACCTTGACTGGTGCTACAATCTGCATGTAAAACCAATTTCATAGCATATTGATGTTTGCAGGTCGAACGTTTTGTTAGTTACAAAGACAGGTTAACTAAATTAATCAAACAATAGGAGGAGTACACCCTGAAGACACAAAGGTGTCTCTGAAGTAAAAAAAACAGGAGGTGCACAGAAAAAAGGTGAAAATCTCCCTTTTCTTAAGAAGACCCCACACTCACCAACCTAGTTGGTGACATGCTTCATCATAGGGGTCCCACCCGAACAGCCGAGTGCCGTTCGGGTGTGGTGCGACACCTGATTACAGTGGAGCAGGTATTTTTGCCTTCAAGGCAAAAATACCTGCTCTACTGTAATCAGGTGTCGCAGCACCAGGAGTATTCCCGCATGTAATACCCTTTCTCTCTTTTTGTTCTGCAAGGTTAACTAAATTGACAAATATGGATATTTAAAATTCCTTTGTCTGAGGATGGGGAATGCCATTCTCTGAGAATCCTCATTCACATTGCACTATGTGCGTGTATGACTATTAGATGGCTTTCAGGAAGCTGTCTCTTGTTGACTGACACCTTCTAGCCCTAGCTTTATAACTTAGGGTACTTCACATTCCTAATTTTTTTTGCAGTTTTGCCACTGACAGACTGGTTGTTAACCATCAGGCTACTGCTAGTTCGTTTGTCTGTATTAAATACTTAGGTTTCACGTGATCCCATTTATTGTTAGCATCAATCAGCATAAATATGTTTCTGTACTGCAGATCTTAACTCCCATGTAAACAAATGCAAACTCTCACAGCGAATTTTAGAGGACTGATCGATTGATTTTATTGATCGACCAATAGCATGATCAAATACAGTATAAAAATGTAATATGCAATTTTACACAAAATCCATTAAAACAGATTCCTAAAACATAATTAAAACAGTGATTTAAAACATAGTTTAAAAACAACTTCCAGCTGCACTCAAGACAAATTACGATTAATTCACAGACCTTGAGACATGGGTATATGTTAAAAGACAAGTATATTAAAGCCAATCTAGCCGCCTGAGTTGATCATAATAAAGCTTTCGATCTGTGCCACCAAGCATATAACAGGTATCTGGTTATTACAAAAACATGCCACTTTATGGTGTCGTACCTGAATACACGTAAAGCTGCAGAGGGGCATACGAAAGAGAGCAGTCTACAAGCTGGAATGATCCACGATTTCCTTAGTGTTGCATACACAGGACAGAAAAAAAACAAGTGTTCTGTGGTCTCGGCAGTAGAATGACAGGACGGGCACAAGGATAATAAAGTAACATTTGCCCCACCATTTTTCCACGCATTTAGTGGCAGAGTCCCTGTCCTGAACTGTATGTAAAGTGCTTGTGCTTGAGGGGGTTCAATATCGTCCATATACATGTCAAACTTAAAACAACTTTTAATATTTAAAAAGTGGACAGTTAAAGTGCCTCGTGCCGCAGTTTCAATACAAGTAAAGTTTACAAATCCCAATATCTCTTTTTTAGCAAGGAGGCGATTTTTTTTGTAATGGATTGTGGAACTTTCCACATTTCTTCCAGGCCCAATATCAAAAGCCACTCCCTGATCCCATTATACCAGGCTAACTGGCCTTTTTGTCTTTGAAGGGTTAACAATTCCACCACTGCATCCTTCACCGGGATCTGGGTATTATTACTCCATATTCTGATCCAAAACATAAGGGCTTTGAGGAAAGCAAAATGGGTGATTGACTTGAGCCCTAGGTCAAGGTGTAGCGGCAGTATGGGTATATTGGTTGGGAGATTGAGGTTACCATTAAAAATGTATTTTCCACTACCTCTAACTGTGTCACTTTCTCCAGCCCCCACAGTTCGGCCCCATAAAGGGTCGCATCTAGGTCTTTGGCCCTATGTATTTCAAGTATGGGAGGGATTGGGCGGAAAGTGGAGTGTTTTATCCTTTTTGCTATTGCACAGTCCACTTGTTGAAGCACCAGAACACTCTTCTGAATTTGGGGTGACCATGCTAGATTACCACTGATTCTAACTCCCAAATAGTCGAAAGCCCTGACCTGTTGTAGGAGTTGGGTACCCAGCATCACTTTCCCCTCGGTGGACTTATCAGGGTTAAAGACCATGGGGTCTATTACGATGGTGGGCGGCCTGGCGGTGGCGATCCGCCCGATATCATAATGGGCCCACATGTATTTTGTTTTGGAGCAGTTGATCGCAAGGCCCCAACTCTGCATGCTTCTGCGAACTTATTTAGGATGTTCTGAATGCCCATCGGAGTCTTGGAGATGAGCAATGTGTCATCTGCAAATAGCAGGGAGGGTATAGGGCTACCTGCTAACCTTAGTGGGTCACCTCCACAATCATATAGTTCTTTTATTAACCCATTTATGTACAAAGTAAAAAGGGGTTGGGGCGAGCACACACCCCTGGCGGACCCCTTTGGAGATTACTATGCTGTTTGAAAGGCTGCCATCAGATTTCCACCTAACTTTGGCGTAATTATCATAATGTAGGCGAACCAATAAGTGGAATAAGTCACCTGAAAGTCCTAATTCTCTAAGTGTGGCCCAAAGCTTGTTACGATCATTTTAAAGGACTGTATTTCTTTGTGTTTTCATGATGGCACAAAGTACAACTGCTTGATTCTACTCACTACAGTGTCTCTCAAAGTGTCACTCATTAAGCAATCAAATGTCACACTTAATCACACTGATGTTAATTGCAGCGCATGACGGTGCTGCAATCAACAGGAATACTTTCACAAATGCACACAATCAGCCCGCAGCCGCCCTCTCAGAATTGCAGCAAGTCCAAAAGCACGACGTGTAAAGCACACGTCGTGCTTCTGGACTTGATGTATGTCTTTTCTTAATGGAGCACGGCTGCGGGATGATTGTGGGCCACTGTGAAAATATTTATGTTAATTGCAGCACCTGTCGGTGCTGCAATTAATAGGAATACTTTCACAAATGCCCACAATCCACAAGCCCGACAGACCACCAGCAAGGTACAACGGGGTCAGAGAAGGCCAGGGAGAAGAGGGAGAGGAAGACGGTTAGTAAATATGCCAGAGGAAGTCTACTCTTTGTGCCGGTTAATATCAAATTTGTGGCGCAAAACTGACACAAATATTTGGTAAATCTGAGCGTGCATGTTTGTTTACATGTGACGTATATACGACATGTTCAAATTAATTCCATTTCATATGTCCATCCATTGAGTCGCATTTTGGCTCTTGACTGAGAGTCTTTTGTTTTACTATTGTTTTACGCAATGTAATCAGGCACTGCGATAGATTTTCTTGGTAAAGATCTTTTCAAATGTTCGCAACACAATAAGGGTAAAGGAGATGCATATGATTTGATCTCTATGCCCATGTTGCTAAACTTATTTTTATTTGTACATCCCATTGTTTATAATTTGCATGCAATGTCCAACATTTGGATATCATGCAGTAATTGTGCAAATTTCCAAGTGAGCCAGCTGTTTTGTAAAGATTCAACTGTATAATGTAGGAAAAGCAAGTGTAATAAAACATCTTCTTTTGATGTGTACTGTTTCAACACTAATAAATGGCATACGATTCCATATTTTGCTGTGGGCTGTTCCCTTAATGGCTAGTTAGTTCAGTCTAAGAAAGGCCCCATTAATGGCTGACCGGATTAGAGGAACAGTACAACCCCAAATAAAAACTAGAAAAGCAAAACTGTTCAAGCCCATCAGCAGCTGAACATGTCTCAATATAAACGTCAATCAACAAAAATATTCATACAAGGATGTAATTTTAGACAAATATGTTTCTGTAACCTTTTTATCTTCAAGGGCCTTTTGTTGTTGAAGGCCATGTTTTAACCATTTCGAGTTACATTTTAAGAGAGAGTAGTATATAACATATTTATGTAGGACATAGTATATACTGCATCTGCACATTTTGTAGATATGAATTTTGTGAAACATGAAAGATCACACAGTAACCTATATGTAGAAAGGACCCACATTAAGCTTTTTCACAATAGCAAATTGTGGTCAATGCTACTTTAATATCAATTTACATTTTCGGTGATGTACTTTAAGATTAAAGTTTCAGAATAAAAGTAGAAAAATGCAATACTTTGTGTACTATAAAGCTAAGCTGAAACGGTCAAAAGGTCAGTCATGCACCATAGCCTAATTTAGCCATGTAGTCAATTAGCAAAGAAATTGTGCTGAAAATCGAGCTATTTTGCTTGTATTGTGTGGGGCATATTCTCAAGAACGTGTGATAACCATCGCAAAAGTTACTTAACGCAACCTACAACATTGCAGTCTATCACGGGAAATTTACGCTTTGTTAACCAAGTATTCACAACACGGCAGTACCATGCGATACTCACCAGATAACGTGCCAAATGGCCGCGTCAAAATCAACGCCACGCCGCAAAAATGCGAAAAACGAATCCCTAAAAAGCTGTGATGAGACCAAACGTGGCACAAAAAGCTGCGAAAACCAGCCACAGGCCTGCAAATCCCACGCGTCTGGCGGGATGATGCACTATAAAAGCGGAACAAGAAAAACACACCGGAAACAATCCAAAGTGCACAGCACCATGGATGCACCCTGACCCAGCGCAGAGGCCAACGCGAACTCCACAAGCCCGACAGACCACCAGCAAGGTACAACGGGGTCGGAGAAGGCCAGGGAGAAGAGGGAGACGAAGACGGGGTGCAGTCCGCAGAAATACCAGATCAGCGTCACGGAGGTGACAGAACACTACCATCAACTGACCTACAAGTAGACCACCTGGAAAGCAGTCGGAGTGCCGAGGAGGCCAATCGAGGAGGCCAAGAGGCGCTGGCATGATGTGACAACCTAAATCAGGCACAAACCCGCCGCAAACAGGAAGGCTGCAACAGCGACAGGAGGTGGCAGTCCTGCGCCACAGTAGGAACTGAAGGAAAGCTAGGTCACATTCATCAGTGTGGATATGGTCCAAGGAGTAGGGAGTACGGACACAGCCCGAGAAGACCGGACACAACATCAACAGGGTAAGTAACAACCAGGGACTGTGGGGACGGGAAGAGATGGGCACAATGGCATACATGCCCACCGAGGAGTAGCACACTGCACACCCACAATTACCCGGGATCATGTCCCTGATCCCCTTGGCACACTGCAGCACACACACATGGCAAGAACGGCCCACCCCCATTGACGACAACGTGGTACAATGCGCAAAGCCGACACTGCAGAACAGAGGACACAACTGGCTCCGCACATGCACAGAAACATGCCTACTACATCTGACAGAGCAGGAAACTGTGCAATGGAAAAGTACGTGTATGACCTCACATCCATCATGTAGTCCAAATGTACACTGTCCCGCAGCAGTACTCAGCACCTCCCAAACAGTCACAATGTACATTGTCAAACAGTCTGCATGTAAACCAGAACAATTTTCCAACACACACGTCAACACAATGTCAGCAGGACCCCAGCCAGGATTACTGCCGTCAGTATTTGGTTCTGGCTTGTTTTGGAGGGAATTCCAACAGGAATCCATCCTACTTTGAGTCGGCGAAAATGGCTGCGGTTTCTTCCTCTGCGCCTTCGTCCAGGTTCCGCCTGTCCTGCTGCACCTTGACCACAATGGAACCCTGTTTTGACAGACTAGAAGGTAAGTGTTGGTGGTGTGTTTGGATATACATTGCATGGTGTGTGTATGTTGGTGCGTTGTGGTGCAGTGCAGAATGTACACATAATGCCACTGACACATATCCTACTGACACATATGAACACCTACACAACATATATGGGAGTTACGTTAAAAAAAAGTCTCTTACCTGTCTTCCCACCACCAGGGTCACCCCAGTCAGTACTCTGCTGACAGGACACCGCCGGGCCAATGCGAACAGCCAGATCTGCTCGGCGGTACCACGCCATCAGGACAGCAACAGCAGAGGGCTCGCCATCACAAAAGACCTCCGCTGCTGCGGTCTTCAGTCTATCACGTATACATCTAGAGAGTGTGGGTGGACCGCCATCAGATCAACAGTGTTTCAGAGACTGCAGTGGGCCGGCGGTCGAACCGCCAAGATCTAAATCAGGCACAAAGTCTTTGAGGTAAGCTACACTGAAGCCTGACTGTCCACTGAGGTTATCGAATCCCCCATTAGCCACACTTAGAGCCAGCACTACAGACTTTGTGAGTCTGATCTTTGCGGATTTTTGCAAGGAAGAGTCTTGGCATTAAAAAATGTCCCCCTTGCCTTTTAAAAAGTGAGGTGGTTGTTTTCTTTGTAGTACAAGCATATGCTAAAATGAAGAAAGAAAAAAATGCCAACTAAATGTGGAGGGCATCTGCTTCAATAAAACATTTAAAAGTAAAGCTTCACACAGGTCTGCCATCTCGGAGAAGTAAGAAATGTATGCAGAGTATGTAAAATTATTTTTCAAGATGGTGGCATGGTTTTGAAGCTTGCAGCAGTGCCGCCTGGTGCTCTGCATAAGAAAGGTGCAGTCCAGAAGCAATGGCTGCGCAGCTGTTGGTACTCTCATTACTCAATTGGCACTAGTACACATTTGTGGGTGATGAACTTAAAGCAAATATCTCCGCAGGTAGGACTCTTTTGGCAGCAGAGTAACAAAGAGTAAGTAGGTAAAATACTAGTACTCAGACTGCCTGAAATCCTAAAGACTAGCGGTTGTCTACTAGGCAGAGCCAAATATTGGCAACAAAGCCATTGGCTGAAGAGGGCTGATCCACTGCTAAATTGTATGTATGCTGTTCTGAAGAGCTGAACTAATATGTGAATGACACTCTGTCTGATGAATAACTGGAGGGACTTACCCAAAGCCCATTTTCTCTAAGCAACATTATGCATTATTTTTGTAAAAATGTGAGGCTAGTGAGATACCTAAAACAATCTTTTAGTCAAGCCAAAAACATACAGAAATGATAGAGCACAGGAAGCAGGAGCACAGGGGGGTCCTTAGTTCACATGCATAAGACATACAGCACTGATAAAGAGCATCACATTTTTCCGTGAAAAACACTGAACAATTGTGATAATGCAGGACCAGTGCAAGTTTCCTTCAACGACATGGAACAATTGTGGTGCTGCAGTGCCAGACAGTTTAAGTTTCCGGCAAAGATACTGAATAATTACGCAACTGCAGGGCCAGTCAGTGCAAGCTTTCTTCAAAGACTTGTAACAAATGTGGTACTGCAGGTCCACTGCAAGCTTCATTCAAAGACATGGAACAAAGGTGGCACTGCAGGGCCAGTGCAAGATTCCTTCTAAGACATGGAACAAGCGTGGTACTCAGGGCCAGTGCAAGTTTGCTTCAAATACATGAAACAAGTCTGGTATTGTAGGGCCACTGCAAGCTTCCTTCAAAGACATAGAATAAGTGTGGCACTGTGCAGCACCATTTAACGCCTCCCTTACATACAATGAACTATTAGGGTTTCAGATTTGGTAGAAGAGTAAGGAACAGCACTAGGGTGTACGAGTGCAAGATATATAGATAAGTTCTTTACAGTACAATTACTTAAAATCATTACAATATCACTTCCAAGATCATGACAAGCACAATGAATAATAAGCTGCTGACAAAATCAATATTGAAAGGACATACATCATAGTAACAAATGAAAAAACAGCTGAAAGAAGGAGAAAGGCTCACCACAGTATCTAAGGTGATAGCTTTGCCCCCAGTGTACAGACCAATACTGAGGCCTGGACACATTGCCTTAGGTTAAAGGGCTTTTAATCCGTGAAGCGCTGGCTTTTGCCTCCAGTCTGGGTTCCAGGCCAGTGCCACGATAGTGGGGCCTGGGTAAAGTGCATTAAATTAAGAAGCTTTTCAAGCCTAATACACTTACTTGCTTTGCCTCCAGTATGTGTTCCGTGGCTAGGCCCATGGCACCTAAAAAGTATTTACCACTGCAATATTTTCCCATGCAATATTTTGGGTGCATGAGCTCCACAGACTGTATTGTTCTGTTTACCACAAGTTGGAGGATCAAAGTTCAGACCTAAGTAATGTGCAAAATTCGATGCACACTTAATTTAAAATAAAGAGGGAACTATTGAGTCTAAAGCTGTTTCACCTGCGCTTGAAGTAGAAAAATACAGGGCGCAATCTGCATCATTGTGCGGGGCAGAGCTGTGGGGCCCCGCGACGAATGATACATTCAAGGTGGGTGAAAACAAGTTTCTGAAGAAACTCTTAAGCCTTCCGATTCGTACACCGTTAACCCCCATTGTAATGGACCTAAATTTTCACTGTATAGACGATCAGGCAAACCTAAGGCCATTATTATTTTGGGTCCGCCTGTGGTCTACAGATGAACTTGTTCATTATAGAGAGGGGCTTGAGGAAATTTTAAGGCTTAAAGGAGGAACTGGCTTGACTTGGTTGAAGCATATATATGACTGGTTCTTTAAATTGGGACTTAAGCAATTTTGGGAGGACCCTTCTGGTCTGACCATGGCTTCAAAAAAGCTCTTAAAGCAGACTTATTGGTCCTTTATACAAGATTCTTCATCTCACTCTTCTAATGTGGGTTCACTGACAACACGGTTCCTCCTAATGAAAACAATCTGGGCGCTTGAGCCATTCCTAGACGAAAAACAACCACAGTTAGCTAAATCTCTATATTTGAAATTTTGGTATGGTGTCCTACAGAAAAATGCAAACATAGTAAAATGGACGTTATGTCATGGGGAGCTGTGTAGATGCGCTTTATGTGATATAGGCTCAACAGAAAACGAATTGCACCTATTGTTCTTCTGCCCAGCTTATTTGCAATGTAGGAGGAAATGGATTAAATCTATTTGCCGACTTTTTGGCACTAGATCTTGCCATGAGGTAGAAAGAATACTACGATGGGATACCACGCAACCAGTGATTTTTAGCGTCAGTAGGTACCTGTTCGGTGTAAGCTTAATAAGGAAAAGGGAAGGCCTGAACTTTTAGGTTGCTACACTCGAAACATAATGAATTTGGCACATGCACTTTATGGTCATAAAATAAAATGTATAAATAGTTATAGACTAGTTTTTAGACTGAATAATGAAATAAGTGTCCCTTTACATATTATACTAGATGTATATATTGAATTATATAGTTGAATTTTGATCTGTAAGCCTGTAATGTAATATTCCTCATACCTATTTTTAAATCAAAATGTCAAATAGTGAAATTTTATATATATTTAATATTTTAATGTTAAAGAATGGTCGAGTACTCTACGTAGTGTCCGGTGTGTCTGGCTGTACTGTTCCTAAGTTTGTTATGGTTTGATGCTGATCTCTTGCTCTGTATTTTTTATTAATTGTTACCTTTTATGGTTTTTAACCGAAAATAAAGATTGAATTGAGTCTAATAATTATAAAGCATGTTAGTCCTGGGATGCTCGATTCACCTCTGTCCCTGTTGGCAAACATGTTAGCTTATCTAATGTGAAAAGTCATCTCTCACGGTCCATGTTTAGAGCACTGCTTTTTAGTCATTGGTTTTTAGTAGCATATTGGAAGTTCAGAGTCCAAGGCGATGGCGATAGGTGCTAATGCAGTCTTCATAAATTTAAAAAATCGAGATGCTAGTTGTGATGAGTCGCCTCTCATGCAGGCTTGCGCGGCATCTCAGTAGGTCCTGACATTAAGGGTGCGCCATATTGGCCACAACCAGAATCTCCTTAACAGAGTAGCGTTTCGCAGGTGCAATGAATGTGCATCAGGGATTCTTCTCCTTTTACCAAGAAACCGCATTGTCTGTTGGTGTCGTCAGGGTTTTTCTGACCATACCAGTAGGTTTTCAAAGGCATTAGTCCAAATCGAAGACTCAGCAGCTGTTTTTTCATGGCCTAGCCAAAAGGCAATGAGAAATAGGTAGCCAGGGCCCCGGTTCGTACAGTGTTGCAGCCCAAATGCCATGTGTCAGTTTCTTTTAGGCTTGTGTATCTTGTTCTCTCTATATTAATTTTGCTTGTTGATCAGCAGTCTTGAGACTAGAGGCTCTGGAGGGCCACTTGACCAAATCTCTCGGGCCTCCAATCCATCCAATGAGAGGTTTAGGTACTTATGCCAGCATGTCTGGGGGTTGCTTATTACTTCCCTGAATACATGTTTTGCCTGCTTGGCTTTAAGGTAGAAGGCTGGGACTTCGCCTTCAATATCAAATGCTGTGAAGACAGGTAAAATTCTTGCCAGATTTGGGCATGCGATGTACAGTTAGACAGGGAGAATAATCTTCGATATCAGGTGGACTGTGCCCTGTCCAGCCAATTGTCCATTTTATCTCTGAATGTCATTGCGGATAGGCGATGGTAGGTAGTTGTTTGCAGTCCATCAACTTTAGAAGCAGCAGTAGGTCAGGGATTGCCATTGATTGCTGTAGCTTGCGAAATGCCCATTCTAAAGAATTTGCTACCGCCTAGTGGGCGTGGATGCAGCACCTGTGGTCCAGCCATACCCATCAGGTATTTATATGTGTCAACAACTTCTACCACACTCCCCTCGATGAACCAAGCTCCCTTTTTTTCATTTTGTTTTAGATTATCACCACCTTGGTCTTTGCCACATTTATCTTCAATATGTTTGCTACGCAGTAGGTGGCAAGTGCATTAAAGAATCTCTGTAATCCTATTGGTGTATCATCTACACACTGGAGTAATTGGATTCTGGGGCTTGCTATCTTTAGTGGGAATGTCCTCTCCTTCTCGAGGGGTTCTGGCAGATCAGCCAAATACAAATTAAATAATAGAGGCACCAGTATGCCTCCTTGAGCTACAATGTCTTTCAGTAAGTTGGGTGGAATACCCCTTACGTTTTGCCAAGTGCCTTGTTCCTGAGACACTGTCGAAGGCAGTTTGAAAATCAAGAAAGCCGGCATAGATGGCCTCGCCCTTGGAGGCCATGGTTACTTCATTCAGCTAGATGATGAAAGTGAGGTTGTCTTTAATGTGGCTGCCCTTTCGAAAACCCAAGATTGTAGATCCGTATTTAAAATACTGGCCTAACACTTCCCTTCGTTTTTAAAGAGTGCGATCAGGCAATAATTCCCTGGTCATGATCAAGAGCCTTTTTTATGTAATGGAACCAATAGTGAGCCTCTTTATGACTCTGAGATGGTTTCCCCAGTAAGTATTCTTCAAATAAGGGGGCCATTACCAAAGCCCATCGAATTAGGGCCCATTTGTATAATGCAGCCGGGATGCTACTTGGGCCTGGTGCTCCATTTGGGCGCATTGCTTTGATGACTCTCACCACTTGGTCCAGGCTTATTGATGTCATGTCAGCATAATCCGGGTTTAGTGATGGCCTTAACACATTGATGCCCTATCAGGGTGCTTCAATCTCCCTGATGCTTTATCTATGTATAAGCTTTTAATGTAGGAATCCCACGCGGCCTGGTGTTTTGGGGTTGACCTGTTGTTGATCCATAGCCAGAATTTCCTCTGGCGTTTAGATTTTATTATTGTGTGTGATGCCATCATCCTTCTGGTTTCTTCCTACCATTTTTGGGCGTATAGAGATTTCCTGTTTTTTCCCCTTATCGTGGCAACCTGATTCTGCAACCACCTATTCTCTCCTTTTCATAGCTGAGATTTTTCAGAGCTTTATTTAGTTGTTGTTTTAGGGCAGCTGTTATCTTTCTGTTATAGTTTCCATTCATAGAGAAAGAGAACAGTTTTACTCTGCCCATATTTCACACAGCTAGCCTGCTTTGTGGAAGCTCCATCATTCTCATTTAGATAGACAGCCAGAGACCCCAAAAGATTTTTATTGGGATTTCCCATGGTTGTTTTCAAGGTGTTGTCTAGAAATTGGGCCACTCTGAACTCCTGCCCCACTTGTTCCACCAAGTTCCATTTTATTCTATTAATGGGTTCAAGGTCTTCTTGCCTTCCAATTAGACTACTTTTAGGTCGGCTGGGTCTTATAACCAGGGCTTCACATTTGAGGATGGCATGATCACTTGCCAAGGACAAGACAACTTCAAATTTGCTTATATGCAGAAAGTGGGCTAGGGACACCCACATGTAATCCAGGGTTGCCAGCCTAAAACATGAAGCATGTGTATAGGCGGCCATGGTTTCTGAAACAAACCTGCCATTTAATATGCAGAGACCTTGATGAATTAGTGAAGTGGCTAGTGCTTTGTCTTGCTTTTATATTGCATTGTGATTGGGGATATGGCCCAGATTTCATCGTCAAGGTCTGTCAGGGTATTATTTGGTACTGCACACATTAAATTGGCATTGAAACCACCCATGATGACCCACATTGCCTCCGGATGAGATGTTGTTAAATTTCTCAATATTAGGAGCAAAGTTGTCATGGTTGCCTCCCTTCTTGACTTGGTGGGGTGAAGTTAGATGCTCCCAATGATAAGAAAAAGTCTGGTCATCGTTCTTCCACTGGACGCCAGGGATACCATGAAGATAATATAATCACAATTCCCTGTATTAGGCACAGTTGTTGTTGCCATTAGTTGATATTTCACGTAGATTGACATGCCTCCAGAGGCATGCCCCCTCACCTGTGATGCTGTTGCTGGAGATTCATATGCTGTGAAGTCGTGCCCGGGGGATGCGTGAATTGCCCAAGTTTTTTGGAGTGCCATGATGTCATGTCTTCTCAGCTCTTTAATCGCAGTGGTGGTTTTTGTTTGCCGTGCTAGGCAGTGGTGCCATCTCCTGTTCTGCTTGTCATCATTAGTAGCACCCCTTCTGAGAATTCCGAAGGCCAGCTTCCCCTTTAAATTCCCCTCAGTACTGAATCCCTGGTGTTCTTCTGCCTACTTGTCCTTCAGGCCCTGTACTTTGTTGGCATTTAGTTCGGAATCTTCTGTAAGAAAAACAGGGTATTTAGTCACTGTGGGGTTTATCACTTTATTCCCCATTTTTCAAGCTGTGACTCATTCTTCCTCAGGACATTGGTTGGCATGGGGCTGGTGAAAGTATTTTCTGTGTTTTCATTGGTTTCCCCGCTCTCCAAGGGGAGAGGTAGGCTTTCCACTCAATATCGGAGGAGACAAATTTTTCCAAGCCTGGTAGATTTGCACAAAATGTCATGATATTTCCCCTGTTGAGGACATCCCACTGTCCTCTGGAGGACACATTTGTGATCTGTTTCAATCTGGAAGTTCTGACCATTGGTTTGCAACTTGTCTATGCCACTCTCTGAACTGGGGGACTTCTTGCTGTTGCCCTCTGCACATTCCTGTTTCGAATTGTTTTGCTTGTTTGTATTCCGAGCTAGATCTTTTTGGGTTCCACATCGTTTTGTAAGTATCAATGGATTTTCTGGCTCCCCTATGGGGGCACCCTTTAATTGTGCTATTCTCTCTTGTGTCCTATGCTGACTGGGTGTTTCGAATACTTCTCCAGATCCTGCAGGCTTTTCTGCTGTTTGCGTCCCAATTGTAGATTTATTTAGTGGTGTTGATCTGTTATCATTCGGTTAGATTTCATATTCTGTGGAGAGTGGTGAATTCATTTGTGGGGAGCATTCTAGTTCTGTCACGATTTCCTGGGTTGATGCTCCTTTTTGTGATGGCTTTCACAGCTTCCTTGGATATTTATTTTTGAATTGGCTTGCGGCCCTCTTTGGCTTTAGCATCCCCGTTGGTTTCAGGACTGGGTGGATCAGTTATTCCCTTGAGGCCTTGTTTGTCTGGATGCAGCCAATATTTTTATTGCCTTTGTTCAGTTTTTCAGTCTTTTTTCTATTTTCCCTCGAAAATGGTGCTCCAACTGCCTCCGGTACGTTAGGGTCACTGTTTGATGGCCTACTCTGTGCTTGAGGCACTGTGAAGGTCCTTCGATCTGTGCCCTGAAGAAGAGGGTCTTTGATGGATTGCATCGCTGAATGCGAGATGGCACTAAAGTTTGTTGGTATGTTAGCTGCTCCCCTTTTGTTCAATGACACATCCGCCGGTCTTGATTCTGTTGCAGGAATTGAAGCACCCTCTGTGGTACCTGCTGCCCTTGCGCTTGATGGCCTTGCTGTTGGATTGGAGCATTTAAAGTGCCTTATCCAGTAGCTTCTCTTTTCAGGTCCTCGATCAAGGTGGTCATTATTTCTGGGGGACTTTATAGCTTCTCTAATAAGGGACCACATGCACATAGGCTTTGCTTTAACTTCATTTGTGGTGAGTCCTGAGCTCTAATGATTAGGTTATTCAGACAGTCCAATTTGCCATCAATTCTTGTAATTAAAGTGATAATGATCGGTAAGATAGAGATTTGCACCTCTAATTTATCTGGTTGTAGCAGTGAAGTGTCAGCTATGGTGTCTAATATTTTATTGATTTCTTTCCAACAACCTCCATTGCCAAGTGACGGGCCTCCCATCCATGAGGTCCAATCTAGTTAATGTTGTTGTTTAATGAATCATAGACTTGAGAAACTCGAACACCAGCTAGACAAAGAGCACCTATCGCCACGTTGATCTGTGTTGATGACATTTGCAAGGATAGCCTCTAGGGCTTCGGTGTAGATCGGGTCAGCCCACCCCTCCTCTTGGGCCAGGCCTTGAGCCCCTTCTGTAACTTGTGGAGATTTACTGGCCATTGTTTGACTTTCAAGAGAGATCACTGTTGCATCAGCTGTGGTGGCCATTCCATTCCACACTATTATCGAGGTGAGTGGGATCACGTTACAGTTTGAATTGCAGGGGGTCACCTCGACAGATTCTGCTCTTTCTCACCTTACGACTTCGTATGAGTCATGGAATAGTCCCTTGCAGCACACACTCCTCTTTGCCCATGAGGAGCTCAGGTTGTGAGGTATTCATGTTACTGGCAAATTTAGGGCCAATTTTGATACTTTGCTCTCATTCCAGGTGCGCCGATCATGATCATCATTATGCCCACTTTGGCCTTTTTGCACTGAGCCAGATGATGCATGCACTGACATACTTGGAGAGACCTTAGAGTTCACCGCAAAATACCCTCTAATGTAATTCGTGCGTTGGCCTGAGATATGTCCGTTTGCATTACCCTTGAGTGGGTCCGGGCTGCGGTTGTTTTCAGCGCTGAGCACTATCTGGACCTTTCCAGGGCCCCGCTTGCAGATATACAGTAACTTATCTTTTTGCCATTTTATGTAGACGTTGGCATGGTTGTGCCTTTCCTAATAGAATGCTTCATGTCCTCATTCTTATTGTGGCACCCTAGGAGCGGTGTGGCTGCTGAGGTGCACACCGCTCAGCAAATCAGTAAGCCACTGCGGGGGCCTTGAGGGACACCCCTCGGATTGTAATGGGGGCTCTCTCTGCTCTGGCATGACGTTGGGGCCAACTTTGGGGCCAGGGGGGGCTTTGAGTTTGCTTGACCCTGCTCCGGCTCCGCTCTCCACCGTACAGCTCCAACCACGAGCGTCACAAGCAGATGTCACTTCCACTTCCTGATGAAAGCTTTTCCAGGTTTTCCAGATTGTGGCCAGGTTGTGGCCTTAACTCGCTCTGAGCTGGTTTGATATTGATATTTAATACTTGGAGTTTATTATTTAGTGTTAAAGGTTTTTTGTGGGTTTTATCAGGGCCTCCTTCGCTAGTTGGGATTCTTTGGCTCCCTGGGTCTTCTCACTAAAGTCACGAGCACTCTTAATCACCCTAAGACACTGCCCTGTGTGGTCTCAGAGTGACACAGTGATAACTTGGTTATACTTGGTCTTGGTTATACTAGTTCTGGATCACCTCTGAAGGTAGTGTTACACGGCAGTAAGTATCCTTTTTGTCTTTATGACCCCTTTGGGTCTTTTTGGGCTCCAAGCTACTGCCCACAAGCTGCACCCATGCTGCCAGCCGACCTGCCTCAGCAGAACTTAACCACCAGCCTCCTCATGCAGCCACGTGCCGCCTGCTACTGGGCCTGCTGCTCACCATGCAACTATCTGCTGCTCTCTATTGTCCCCCCACAACTCAATACACGCCTCCAACTTGCATCGCCTTTACAACAATAGAGGAGGATGCCGTAGATGAGCCAACGGGTGGGGCAGCACCTGTTAAAGGAAGGAGGAGGTGAGGACACCGCACTGATCTACCTGCTGCTAATGCTATTACCCCTGCTGCTAGTAAAAAACTTTGGTTGAGCGGTTAAATGGTGCTTTGCAGGTTTCAACCTCTCGAATGGCAGACGGCAACCATCTTCTCCTGCCTTCTTCTGCCTTTGTGTCCCTTTTTTCTGCTCCACATTCTGTGTGTGATTTGCACACACCAATGACGTCACTTTCCTCCGTCAATACAACAACAACAAAAAGCAAGTATCAATGTATGAGGGCAAACTTGACTCACACGCATAAGAAGATTTCCATACGCTCCCCTCACACCCATAGAAAACATACCTATCTGGTTAGAAACAATGAAAGCTTCCCTCACATACACAGAACATGGATAGCATCTGCAGCAGCAGTCAAAGTCTGTGTGTAAACAGGCACACACACACACACACAATGTGGAGCATTTGGGAGCTGTAAAAGTTCCCCTCACGTTCAGCACTGACGCAAGATGGTCATCAGCTGTGCAAAGCAAGATATCCTCACATACAAAACAGGTACCACAATGGCAGCAGTATCAGCTTATTTCAGGCATAGAATGCCCAAAATAAGGTATAGAGGTGGCTGAGCCACTGAAGGTACAAGCCAGATGCTAGACTCTGGTTCAGCTCAAGTTCCTGAGCCCTCAAACCCACAATGCACGGAGCTTTCTTGTGGCTTCTGCTGATACCCAAAGCTCTAACCTCACGCATCAAGAATGGAAGACAAATCATTAAACTTTGATGTCAAGCAGGAGTGATAAAGGGATACCAATCTAGTGGCTGAATTACGCAGTGTGAAAACCAAAAACCTGAGATCAATCCTGGCTCGGCCACTTGATCAAACTGTGTGATTCTAGGCATTTATTTTATTTTAGCGGGCCTTCTATTTTTTTCATTATTGCATAAATCTAAATCTGTCTCCCCGGATGATCCCTGTCCTCCGAGGATTCTCCATAATAATAGCCATCTTATTAGTCCACAGCTATCTAGCATATTCAATCAGATGCTTTTACAAGGACTATTCCCAACACTTTGGAAACAGGCCTGTATTTTGCCGTTATTAAAAAAACAACAATCTAGATATGACGGATTCAACCCATTGCGAGGCTCCCGCTTCCTGCAAAAATTCTGGAGAAAATCGTAAAAGTGGAACTTTCCACTTACATTTTAGACAACCACATTCTAGACCACAGTCAGTTTGGATTTAGGGCATGTCACAGCACTGACACAGCTCTGATTAAAACCACGGAGGAAATCTGCACCACATTAGATGGTGGAGGGTCGGCGGCTCTTATCCTCCTCGACCTGTCCGCGGCATTTGATACTGTGGACCATACCTTGCTGATAGAACGTTTAAAGACCATAGGTTTGGGAGAAAGGCCCTTTCGCTTTTAACATCGCTTTTATCAGATAGAACTCAGACAGTTCAATTAGGTGATTTTAAATCTGCACCTTTTATCCTGGCTTGTGGGGTACCGCTCTTCGTTGAGCCCTACGCTTTTTAATATTCATGTGTCCGAATTAGCACCTTTGATCAGAAGTTTTGATCTAATCCCGAACTCATATGCGGACGACACCCAGTTGGTTATCTCAACCATAGACAAACAAGGATGTTAATTATTCCATCAAACTTCATGATTGTATGGTCTCCTTAAGCAACTGGATGAGTAGGCATTGCTTGAAGCTAAACTCGAGTAAAACTGAGGTGGTGCTATTTGGAAAGCTTTTTCCTCAATGGTCACCAGTTTGGTGGCCAAGCACCCTGGGCCCCCTCCTACACTGGTAGCAAAAGCTAAAAATGTGGGGGTCATAATCGATGAGAAGCTTAATTTCAAGTTTCAGTTTTCGAAGGTGGTGTCTTCTGCATTTTTTACTATCAGAACCATGCGTAAAATTCTTCCGCTTATCCCTAAAAAGACCAGAAAACAGTTTTAACTTCCCTGGGTTTATCAAAGTTGGACTACTGTAATGCCTTATATATTAATTTACAGTCCAATCTACTCAAAAGATTACAATCGGTACAGAATGCCACCGCCAGATTAGTGCTAGGTGTTCCTAAACACCAGTCCATTAGGGCTGGGATTCAGGAGTTACACTGGCTGCCAGTTGGCCAGCGAGTGAAATTCTAGGCATTTGTATTGCACACAAGGCACTTTACAGAGAAGGTCCACAATTTCTTTGGGATGCTTTTAGTTGGTACTCTCCAAGTAGATCACTACTTTCGGCCAATGTTTTCCTAATGCCCACCTCCAGAGTCAAAAGGATGAACTGGTGGGGGAGGAGTTTCAGACATAGTACTATCAGGATATGGAACTCTCTTCTGCTTTTTTTCAGGAAGACCTCATCCCTGTTTGAATTTAGGAAACACCTTAAGACATGGGTTTTTAAAAATTAGTTTCCCTATCACAGTATGCGGACCATAAGCGCCTAAACACCTAAGGGTATTAGTGCGCTATATAAATTGTTATAACATAACATAACATAACATATGAGAAAACCTTGAAATACGTGAGGATTTGTGCTGTACAAAAATCTCTATTGTGTTTGACTTAATGGAATATAATGTTGCTCCATATAAAACAAGAATATAGCCCACATAAAGGGTGCATGTGGCAATTCACTTGACTCTCACTTGACTTTGCTTCTAAGTTCTTGTTATCACTTTCAGTAAATTCCTCTCAATGCAGCGATATAATCTGATGCACCAAGGTGAAACACTTGTAAAAAAAAACCATACTTTTTTTAATTTTGAAGACACTTTATATTTGTATGTATTATCTGTTGTGTGATTTCCATTTCAAATGTTCCCTTTGTTCTCTTAAAGCCAAGGCTCTTAAAATGAAGACGGATCCTTGTCAATTTGTTGGTTCGCCCATTTATACTACAGTGCTATCTATAACAGTTACTCTAAGCCTCCTTCTCTCAGTATCTTGCGCTGGGGAGCAACATTTTCTTTTTCTGAGATTCTGGCAGGTATCTATGGGTCTCATAAGGATAACTATTCCTACTTCTGGTTTTAATAAGGAAGAATTGTGCATTAGCGAAACCAAGTACTCGTTTTAAATTTAACTGACATTTTGTTTGTTTAAAATGAAACAAACAACGCTCACATTATTCATTTTCCAAGTTACAGCACTCTGTATTAAGTAAGTCTATGTCCTTTTACCAACTGCCTTTGTTTTCCCTCGCCTGTCGGGCTGAACACAGTGATTACGGTGACTATCCTGTCTTCAGGAGCCAGCCAGCAGCAAGGGCACGACTGCTTCTTTGAGCTTCCCTGGTGTCAGGTAGCCACGGCCGAATAGTGCACTCTGCACTAACAAAAGTGTGCATGTGCACTGCTCAATCAGTTAGTATGGGCACAATGAGGCCTTTGAAGTGTCCCCACAGGTGCTTCAGTAGATTCTGCTGCTTGGGATCTGACTCCTGCAGCTGAGGAAATCAGAAGGATCTAACAGCAAACGTCCTGTGCTGTAAGAGTTCCTGTGGCCCTAATAGGCAGTGAACTCCTAGGGATTCTGAAAAATACAAGCATCACACTAAGAGCAAGTGTCACAATGTGCCATGCCCGTTTAGCATGGGAGTGGTAACAGTGAATATATGACGTTACAATGCAAACAATTACAACGCGTGCTTTTACAACGCTGTTTTTACATCGCAACTACCATTACATCGCATGATTTTACAACGCATGCCATTACAATGCATTTTTAAAAACTACCATTACAACGCATTCCATTACAACACATAATACTTTTAGGGCAAAAGTAGGGTAAGTGTTGGATAGTGTAGGGGTAAAAATTACTTTTCCCACTCCAGTGAGTGCAACAGCAGGTAAAGTGTCGGATAGCGTAGTGGTAAAAATCACTATTCTCATCCACCTCAAAACCCATACCCACCCTAAAACTAAAAAATCTCCATTACTTGCCTTAAAATGCACTGTAATGGCATGCGTTGTAATGTTATGCGTTGTAATGGCATGTGTTGTAGTGACATGCGTTGTAATCGCATGAGATGTAAAGGCAGTTGCGTTGTAACAGTTGCATTGTAAAAGCAGTGCGATGTAATGACAGCGTTGTAAGGATGTTTACAGGTAAGTGTGTAGTATGCAGCTGGTGTTGCATTTAGGAGAACACTGTCACAAATATATTACTAATGCATGGTGTGGTAGCCACTGTCACTAACAGACAGCACATTTTCCTTTGAAATGACCACTACATTTGCATAGACATACAGTTTAACTGATAAAACTATGCAGTGTACTAATGATAATGTGTTGAAATTTGGTTTCAGCGAATATTTTTCATTTGTGTATCACCAAGTACAGTGTCTTGATTTGTTTTGATTCATTAAAATCTTTGTTTCAATTCCACTTCATAATTAGAAAAAAAGTACTTCATTTGTGCTTTCCTAAATGAATATTTATTTTGAACTATTTGTACTGTTCATTGAAAGGTATTTAGAAAGATAACAACATCATACAGCCTTTCCTTTCATACCAGTAGGATTGCCCTATAGTTCACATAACAAAATCTTCAAACTTTGCCATAAGCCAAAGTAAACACCAGTCTTCATGCTAAAAGAATAATCAGTAATTTGTTAGTAGACTAGACTGGCATTTGACCTCTGTCTTTGAACGCACAGCAAATGTGATAGGATAACAAAAAATGTAAAGCCTTCTTTAATGCTCGTTCACCTTCGGAACTCCAGCGTGATTATTTAGGTGCCCTCTCAGGGCAGAAGGGGCTTCTGTAGTTGAACCCCCTCAACCCTCTGAGCCCTGGTGCATTGCAACGGCTGCACCAGCTACGCCCCTGGAGAGAGGGAAGGAGAATGCCTGGCCCTGCAGAAGGAGTGAATGTCCAGGAAAAGAAGCACAGCATGTTCCTGGCATTTAGAAACAAACCAAAGGAAGCGCACTACCAAAAGGGAGTTAGTCAGAAATTACCTGTGTGCAACACCCTAAGCACCCCAGGTACACCCAGACGTCGATCATGTGCTTACTGTTCCAATGGAACCAAGCTTTACTCTACTGATGAAGCCCGATTTGTCCGAAACTGGTCTATGGTTGTTTTTTTTCTAGTCCAGATTGCACCTGGCCTGGCAGTTCAGGCTGGACTGTTCCTGTTGGAGCAGGACCAAGGCTGATATGTATAAGGCTGGTTCCTGTCAAAGGTAGCTTGTTGGATGAAAACATTGTGGAATCAGAAACGGTCTCAAGTAATTATCAGAGAGAACAATTCAAGCATTCCACTGTCACTTTTTATGTATTCCTCAGTGGAACACCATAACTGTGGAAGGTATGCTCATACATGGGTCCCGTGCTTACAGTGCCACTGGAACCAAACTGCACCCTACTGAAGAGGTCCAAATTGGCCAAAATCAAACAGGGATTCCTTATGTTCCTGTTCAGATAGGACCAGGCAAGGCCATTTGGGCTATATTGTTTCTATTGGCATAAGGCTGGTCTGCAAATGGCTGGTTCTTCTCTGACGTAGAACGGTGGGCAAAACAAATGATGGACTGAAATGCATCTCTGAATAAATACCAGTGAGGGAGTTTAATTCTAGCATTACACCATCACTTCTGATGTAGAGCAAAATCCAGTTTTCATTGTAGGGGTGCATTATAATCACACGTATTGACTGCATCTGTATATAAACTTTTGTCGTGTTAACCTAAGTGTTAGGATTTGTAATGTGGTAACATGAACGTGAAGTGTTTTGGACACAATGTAGAATACGTGAATAAATAACATGGAAAATGAATGTAACTAGCAGAAACCATCAACTGAAACTCTTGTGTTGCGCAACTGACAATCATTTCACTATTGAATGTGCCTATTGATCATGTCAATTTATATGTAGGTGAAAATATTAACTGTATATGACTCAATTTCTATATAACTTCTACATAACTTCGTAAAGTTCATGTTCCATTTAACTTATGTTAGATGATTTTTGGAGGTCTGAGATGCATTTTCCCTGGAAGCTCTCGCATTAGAATGATTAATTGAATTGTATGTACACATTGGTTTTTATTCTTTCTCATGCTTATGTTGCAAGTTGAAAAATCATCCTTGGTAGCTAGAATAATATCTTTGTTTTAGGAGTTAGGGAAGGAGAGAAGGGGATACATTGAACATTGATACTGAAATGGAGAATTGTACTTTCTCACCCGAGAGAGCCTGGGAATCAGGGTCATCTTGCCACTGCTCCGGAGCATCGCTGTCTAGTGGATAATTACCTATCAGGATGTGGCCTGACCCCATGGCATGACCCGAAGAGGATCTTGGGAAGTCACCTGTAATATTGATGTATGGTAACTAGGGAAAGAGCCCCCCTTCTTCTCTGCCTCGAGAGTGAAAGCATGTTAGAATTAGCTCTGTCTTAGTAGCTTCATGCTGCTTGACCCAACTGATGTGGGGAGAATTCTGAAGAAGACTCCACACGCTGACACCTTAACTGATCCTACCCCGCAATCAGCTTAACAAGGGATGCCATGCTAATGTTAGTGTAGGGATAGATCAGTTAGTGTAGGGATAGACCATACTCTATTTCCATGAAAATTTCTATGCAGGGGAACTTGGACTTTTGTGCTCTGCTCTTTTGTATCATGATTCTTGAATTGATTATCTTGATGTTGCACTGCCTAAATTTCATTCATAGTTTTGGCTTTGTATTTGTCCCAATGTATTTCTACACTCTCATCTTGAGGTGCCTGTACATTCAGTTATGTTTGGCTTTGTAATAAATCAGCTAACCCCATCTCGTAGTCTGTGATTCTTAAGGGTCCTGGCGAATCGCAACTGAAATGATTGACCCGCTAACCATTTCTCCCCCCCACGCTCTTATGCTGAGAAAAAGTACCATAGACTCAAGGTGTTATATTCCATATAGGTACCTTATATATTTGCAGGTAACATCACAACCTTTCACCTATATTCTTCCCTACATTACATACAGAACGGTTCTTAGGCACTGAACTTTTACCTAGATACGACACTGCATTCAGAACACAGGTTTTTCCCTTGTTCGAATCTCATACATTATGCATGAGGCTTCTTGGAAGCACAGCAGGACTGACATCTCCTGTATAATATCTCTGTATAAAGTTCAGGGCCGACGTCATCCTTTAGGCTGACACAGTAACACAGCAAGGTAGGACCCCTGGGGAGACCTATGGGTATATATACATGGGGCCCGATTCACAGAACTAACTTAAGACAAATTCCTAAACTTACTACCATTTTCATATTCACAGAAGGCATTTACTCATTTTGGTATTCACAGAAGACACTTACTCATTTCGGTATTCACAGAAGTTAGTAGTCCTAACTTTAGGTCTCCTAAATGCCTTCTGTGAATACCGAAAGTCTTAAAATTAGGATTTTTCTCAGTTTAGGAGCCCTAAAGTTAGGACTCCTAACTTTACTACTACTAAACTGAGAAAAATCCTAATTTTAAGGCTTTCGGTAGTCACAGAAGGCATTTAGGAGTCCTAAAGTTAGGAGTCCTAACTTTACTACCACTAAATTGAGAAAAATCCTAATTGTAAGACTTTCGGTACTCAAAGAAGGCATTTAGGAGTCCTAAAGTTAGGAGTCCCAACTATACTACAACTAAACCGAGAAAAATCCTAACTTTAAGACATTCGGTATTCACTGAAGGCATTTAGGAGTCCTAAAGTTAGGACTCCTAACTTCTGTGAATACCGAAATGAGTAAGTGCCTTCTGTGAATACCAAAATGAGTAAGTGCCTTCTGTGAATACCAAAATGGTAGTAAGTTTAGGATTTTGTCTTAAGTTAGTTCTGTGAATCGGGCCCATTATGTCTTGCTTAGAGAGACAGAGGAGATCGTGACTTCCTGGCTGACACACTGACCTGAGACGCTGAGGTTCCTGTATGCAGACGCTCCGGCTAGCAGTGGTCAAACATCCCTCACGGGGTGTCCAACTCAAGACCAGGACGGGGTACCACATTCCCTTACTTCAGGTAAATGGGGTTGACTAGATCCTAGAGGGACTCTTGGCATACCACCTACATCGATGCTAGGTACATTTAGGTACATCTAGTTAGGGAGGCATCGTAGGAGTACGCACTTCAATCATGTATTTTATGTACTTGTATATATTCATGATTACTGCAAAATGGTAGAGTTATACCATCCCTTTACTTTCGTAGTACTGCTAATCATATATCTCTGCTACTGTTGCAGCTCATTTATTCTACACTAGAATAACAACTGTTCAATAAATGTTTATCAGTATGTTTATTCTGTGTATCTCTGAGACAAACTAAGTGAGCACGAGTGACTGAGCAAAAAGTAGTATATTGCTTCCACGATCCTGAGGGATCAGGGTTGTCATGTTCTGAGGTTGCCAGAAACTATTCTCTCCCCGATAAGAGGAGATTCTAGTGGCACTAGCTGATACAGACAGGCTAACGTATCCGGTGGGGGTGCCCAGAATCAGTCTGCCACCAAACCCACAGTTTATGTTATCCAGAACGTGCAAATCCTGTATAGGTAATATGAGAACTACACGACAGAGGTTATAGAGCAGATCTAGAATGTGGAGATCCAGCTCCTTCACTTTTTTATTTGCCTCTGTGCAGCACCCTATGTTTGATAGGTATGCCAAGACGTGGGTCCAGTGCTCACTTTGCCACAGAATGCATGCTGAACTCTACTGACAGATTCCAGATGGACCAAAACTAGTCTTATGTTCTGGTTCTGAGTAGACCTGTCACAACCCTTGAAATCTCTAATAAAAAACAGCAAGGTCAATATAATCTTCTCCCTTTGTAGGTTAAACCAGTTCCTGTCTTTAGTCCCAGGAAAGTGATTGAAACCTGTTCTAAAGGGAAACAAGGGTACAAGAGAGGGAGGGAAAGAGAGTGAGAGAGACACTCTGGACTAGACTCTCTTGATCACAGAATGCAACAGCGTCACAGACAAGATGTACGGAGCTTCTTTATTGGAATAGAGAGCCAGAAGACAGTAAGTATGTGAGAACAATCAAGAATCTCGCAAGGGATCAAACTGTAAATATCCAAAGTGAATTATTACATGATCCAATAAGGAGTGTCACTGTAATTAGCCCCTACGATTACCTGGAACATTGCTTAAGAACCAAAGAAGGAACAAACTCATCCCTATCCGGGGTCTCATCCTCACTATGCCACTGGATATTAGTTGCACAGGATATTATTTGCATCCTACCAGCAAGGCCTAACTAGGCCGAAACTGGTCTAGGGTTGATTGAGTTCTGGTTCAGAGGGGGCCTTTTATGGCAGTTCGGACTGGGCTGTTTCTATTGGCTCAGAATCAAGGATGATTTGCATATATCTGGTTCCTGTCTGAATTGGCATAGTATGCAAAAAACAACGGACTTGAATGTGTGAGGCAGCAACTAGGGACTACCAGACTCTTGCGGCTCCAATGCTGATGTGGCATTCAAAATGGGGGCCCTGCTTTGTTTGCAGCAGCCTCCTCACTGACTCCAGTGGACACGGCTGTGGGATTTTGCGGGGAGTGCCTCTCCTTTCTTGTATATTTCGCAGGGTCCCATGAGTTGGGTGCCACCTAGACCTTTCTCTTCAGTCCGTGGCAGCTGGCGCACAGGAGTCTAAATGCCTTATTTCAGTGCTGCTTGGACCTGCGTACCCGCCCTGTGCATTTGGGCTGATTTTGTGACTAGAATGCTGCCCCAAGTAATTACCAAGGGCTGAGATTAATTCAAGCATACCACCATCTTATTTTCCGAAGTGCAGTACCATAAGGGCAATGGGTTGTGCATCTGTGCTCACTGTGGAACTGGAATCAACTTGCACCCTACTGATGAGGCCCAAATAAGCAGAAAACTTTCTAGGTTTGATTTGAGCTGGACTGTTCCCATTGCACTCATTGCAGCAGGACAAAGGCTGATTTGCATATGGCTAGCTCCTGTCTGAGCTGGCATAGTGGACAAAAAAATCTGATGAACTGAAATGTGGCCCAATTACCAGTGGATGAGATTAAACAGGAAATCTACCTTCCACCACTCTAATATTTGGACTGGAGAACATAAATGTAGGTCTAAGAGGATTCCCAGTATCACCCACATCTAAACCAGACCATAAATAGTAAATAGCAAATAGTCCCACAGTTTAAACATAACTTGGTTTAGTTCATAGAAAGGTTTACTCTTTATAAGTCCAGACTGCACCTTTTGTTGCCTTTGCATAGTTTTTGGTAATCCTTTCAGCCACTGTTCTAGTGGTTCTAGTAGGCAATAATAAGTGTAGGGCTCTTTATATATGCTTGCAGACTCTAGTGAAGAGATAACTGGCCCTTCAGATTCATTTCACCACTTGTAAAACATTTTCAAGAGGAATCTCCATGAGCTAGTTTGTTATCTTTTATTTGTTCGAAATATTACTACTCATTTCTCATTTGTTGTACAAAATATTGACTTTCATAAACCCTTAACATCCCCCCCCCCACCCCCCCCCCCCCGTGGCCAAAATTGCTTTCTTCTGAATTCTTTTTTACTCCCCATACCTAACTATATTTTTTACATTATTCAACCTGGTAGAGCTTTTGGTAAATCCTAAAATGTACCTGTTACCTCTTACCTGATTGAGTTCAGTATTAAGGGCATTAAACTGTTTTTGATAATTAAGTTCAAAATTGATAATGCTTTAAAAGCTTTTTAATGGAGAATAAACTGTTTAAATAACCATGTAAAAAGTAAAGCAATTAGCCGTATTAAGCAAACAGATACCACCATGCTTCAAGAATCTCATTTATCTAATAATGAGGCTGCAAACATCAGCCAGCAGTGGAGATGGTTAGGCAGTACGGGGCCATTTTAGAAACCGATCTGTAAGGATGGCGCACGCCATCTCCTCTGCAGTCCCTTCTGAACTACCCGCCATCAAATTAAGAGATCACTGCCAGCCCTGCAGTAATCTCTGTGTCTTCAGAGAAGCAGCCACTAAGGTAAAGGCACAAAATGTTTGGTGAGTGTCCGTCATGTTTCTGACAGCCATACACTAAACTTTATTGTTTTTCAGAAACAAACTCTCAATGCGGGAGTTTGTTTCTGGAAAATGCAAAAATAATGCCGGCCCTGGGAGTTTTACCTGGCAGAGACAGACATAAACAAGCATTTGCAATGCAATAGGTCTCGCATTTGCGAGAGTTTGAGCTAGGACAATGCCTTTTATTTATGTGTTGGTTTTCAACAGATAAATAAAAGGCATTGGGCCATATGTAGGTAACATACTATTTACCGATTCATAAATACCGAATTTTACCGATTCGGTATTTATGAATCGGTAAATAGTATGTAGGTAAACAATCGGTAATTATTACCGATTCGGTAAATATCGGTATTTATGAATAGGTATTTACCGAATCGGTAATAATACATCCCTTCCCATTCATTCCTATGGGCCTGGAGGCCCATAGGAATGAATGGGAAGCCATTTACTATTACCGATTCGGTAAATACCGAATCGGTAATAGGGGAAGCATAATCATGGGTGGCAGGGTGTCACATTGACACCCTGTTGCACCCCTGATTCGTGCATGTGTGCACATGTGGCGCACATACATGCCCTAAGGGCATGTATGTCTGCCACATGGCACTTTTAAAGCAGACTAATTTAGCTTTTTGAAAGGTATTCGTTATTTAACATCAACCTGTAGTTGGTGTTAAATACCGAATCCTTACTACTGAAATTCACTCACTTGAGTGCTCCCTACATATGATTTAAGGATTCGGTAATTTACCGAATCTGTATTTTACCGATTCGGTATTTTACCGATCCCTTACCGATTCGGTAAATTACCGAATCCTTAAATCATGCCTCCTACATCTCAAATGCCTAAATACCGGTCGGTAACAGGATATTTACCGAATTTCAGCCGTTACCGACCGGTATTTAGCTACCTACATGAGGCCCATTGTCATTTAGAATGCCAATAGCTTAACCTCTAGCAAACGCGAGACCTATTGTATTGCAAATGCTTGTTCTTTATGGCGGCTAGAGAGGGACACAGAGAACTGGAGAGTGGGGTAGGGAAGAAGCAGCATGGGCAACAGGTGGGTGGGGTTGGGGGAATAAACAACATGGCTAGCTGGAGAGTGGAGGTGGAATATAAGAAGCCACACAGACAATAGGAGGGTGGAGACTGTAGGTGGGAGGGAAGAAGCAAGGCAGACAAGGTGGGGGACAGAAGTGGGAACATAAGAAGCAACACAGACAAGGGTGAAGGTGGGAGGAGAATTAGCACAGACAAGAGGGTCAGGAGGGGAAGAAGCAACATGGACAAGGATGACAGGAAAAGAAGAAAATAGTAATTCAATAAAGCACGAGCAGTGGAAGGAAAGCAAACAAGATGAAGCAATCAGTATTTGGCCCATGCTCCAGACAAGAGAAGAGGAAGTGAAGCCAGCAGGCACTGTCCACTCATAAGAGTGGCGATGAAAACCAATGAATGGTACGCAAGAGCGATTAACAAGCCCCTTTTTTTACACAATCTCTATCACAAGCGACAGAGCATATGCGCAGTCTTAAGCAACACCTAAAAAACCGTGGCAGTGTATGCCATAATGCTTGATTTCAGAAATTAATATGAAATATCAAAGCACACGTGCCTTTGAATTTACTAATCAAATTTTCTATCTAAAAAGTACCAAGGTGCCCACAGTTACTATCTGTGCCACTTTTGTTTTCCTTTCTTGCGAGCATGGTTTGCAGAGTATTCAGATGAAGGGCTTGGGGTGCCTTTTTAAGTAGTATGATGATTGGTCTCTTTCAGAGACAATAAAAACGAAAACAGATAATAAAACAATAACCCTGCAAGTTAAGTACAGAAACAAATTCACTTACAGCTAATTTACTTTAGGTTCCAATTATAATTTTATAATCAGGAAGAAGATGCCTGTGGTATGGGGGAATTCCAAAACATTTGTGGCTTTCAGTTATTACCACCATTACTCGCTTTACCGGAAAAATATAGCGTGTGGAACGCGTAAATGACGACCATGTAGGCTTTCTAGAAGCTGATGTTAGGTTTCGTGAGGGGGTATGATTAAGAACTATTTCCTGTCAGATGAATTTTACAACCTTCTTCCATATCTTCTGCTGATCCAGACTGTTGACAGTCGCTAAAATACACTTAATCTCTAGACGACACTTGCTTTCATTGTGTAGATTATCAGCAGAAACAATACTCGAGGCCACAGTGCACTGAAAGCTCACAGATGCAAGAACTCTGTACAATCAGACCGATTGTTTTCCTCCACACGGATTAAAAAAGTGTGACTTGGGCCCAGTTCATCTAGGCACCACCTTTTGTTGCAGAACAAACAGGTTTCTTTAATGAGTGGTTTAGACTGGTGCCATTAAAAGAATGTGATTCCAGAGCTGCATCTTCTCCATATGAATTTCAAGTATTGGCAGGTCTGGCGCTGGCTGCCGACTTTTGGCTTTACCAATACTTGTTTGTAAAAAGGTTTTTGTAAAATACAAGTGTACACGATCAGCAAAGTAGCAGTGTCGGGGAGCTGATGGTCCCTCAACTAAGTAAAAGAAGCATTGTCTAAAAGCAAAAATATACATACTGTACTTTAAAGGTACACATTGTACAAATAGTCCCTGGCACCAAAGGTGACTACTTCCAATGCTTAGGTGCACATTGTGCAAGAACAGAATGCCGTCACTCACTGTCAAGTAAACCAATGACCTAAGTGGAATGACCCTGTGCCCCACACGGTATACTACGGTGGAAGGAAGCATAATGCGAACACTAAACCAAACCAATGGATGGAGAGGGCTGACTGAAAGCCCCTGTAAGTATGTGTAGTTAAATAAAAACAAATGGCTTTGGGTAACGCCAGACCTTGCATAATTTGATGTTTCTAGCACAAATTTCTCAAAGACTGCTGCCAAAATCTACATCCCAGACACCATTCTCAACGAGGGATCATTTCAAGAGAGCGCTAGTGTCCCAAACATAATGTCACTCTTTTTAAGGGATGATGTCTTGAATCCTAAAAACATCTAAATATAATATGTACTATACTACTCTGCTGGGTTGTCCCTTAATGGAAAGATGGATTCCCAGGAGCCTAGAATGAACACTGGAAACTGAAGACATATTTTAAAACATGTGGGTTAGGGGACTAATGACATAATGTTTAAAACAAGATGTTTGTACAAACAGCTGGTTTCGCGAGTACAACATTGTATACGTTTTACAAAACCTAATTCATTCTGGCAGGTGCAAAGGACAGCAATAAAAAGCTGTTCTTGTGAATCCATAGAAGAAAGAATCATTAATTGTTGTAGACTGGGATCCCTTTTGTACCAAGGTTTGTTAAAATGTCAAACTAGCTAATGATATGGTACAGAATTTGTCTTTGAGCACATAATATATAGAACATACTTTGCTTTTCCCTGACACACAATTTAGTTACTTTTGCCACACAATAAAATCCTCCTTGCCCACTAATTCCAGGGGTCCTGGTCAACACAATTATCTCTCCTGCTTACCTCTGCCCTGCCATCATCTACATAAGCATGTAATGAGGGTCGCGAATGAGCTGCAGTGCACTCACTGAAGATATTGATGCACTGGTATATGATCTACAAATGATTCCACCACCCCCTCAAGTTTTAGCAAGCCCCTCCTCAACAATATCCCTCAAAGAAAAAGAAAAGCTGGAGCTTTTTAAAAAAGAATCTGAGAAATTGTTTGCCTCTCTGGAGCAGTGGCATGCGAGCCTAGTTCATCAGGAACATTTTACCCCGGCAACGCCGATGGAATTGATTGTAAGCCACACTTGTGCACCAAAAGGTCACAGAGATAAGGCAGGGTCGATGGGCGCACTAAATACTGAAATGTCTGCTTGCACTTTTATACTTATAAAACCGGACCCTTCCTGTTCCAAAGTTTCTTACATGATGGCATTGTGAACTAGAACAATTAAAAGAACGGGGCTGGGAACACAAATACCCATGTTTTCACCATAGACAAAGTGGCGCATGGAAAACAAGACAAGCCCGGCGGAGCGTGGCGCGCGCACTTGGCGGGGGCGGGGGAGCGCATTCCAGGCGGGGGAGCGGACCCTTTGAAGTGCAATGCTAAAGGGATTGCATGGCGGCACGATGCGAGTGATTGTGCGCGTGCTCGCCATGCAATCCGCTTTTCGGAGCACTTTTGGGAGCCCCTTACAATTAGGGGTGGGCGGAATTACCGGAAGTGCCTTTCGCCAAATATCGCGAAACGGCACAAAATCTCCGCGATCACGCGATATTTCGCGTGATCGCAGAGATTAGTGCTTCCGGTTGGGGTTTCATTTTGTTACAGGAGCATCGTGCCAGAATGATTACCCAAGAAGATGCCACCGTTTTGTGCAATACCTCTACTCAAGTACTTTCTACTGGCTAATCCGTAAGTTCTTACTTTGCCACGGCGCCGACGGGCCCCCTCGAGTCAGCTGTCCATCATAGTGGGGGAAAGGGTGGGAAGACGTTGCCCACCGCTGGTGTGTGGGGCGGTGCTTCCATGCAGTTCACATGCCTCTTGTTTAGGGCCAGAGACCGATCAGAGCAGCAGACGAGGAGACAGAACCTCCTGGTGTCAGGAACTACACGGGGATTGCGCTCGAGAAAGTCATGGCTGCACAGAGCTCCATCAAGGTAAGGACCACAGCTAATTTTTGACAGTAGATATGGGGAGAAAAGCACACCTGCCCAGCCTCGACCTAGCTCCCGAATGTTCTGTGCTGATTAATGCGTTACTGAATTTGAGCTTCAACTCGACAGGAAAGGAAGGACTAGGCGACAATTTCCGTTCCCTCGCGGAAATTGCGACAATTCGACATTTTCGCGTTCCGCGCGGAACGCGAAAATGTCGAATTGTCGCAATTTCCGCTGGCGGACCGGAAACTGTCACCTACCCCTACTTATAATAGTCTCGCTTTGCGATCGCTTACGCAATAGCAAGGCGAGGCCTAAAAACCGACATCAGACCGTCTGCTCTAAATCGATCAAACAGTATGGTGCCCTTACTCGGACTGCCCCACCTCTGTGGAGCCGTCGGAGTAATTTTCCGAAGAAAGTTCCAACCCCGACTGTAAGGTGACAGTCTGCACGACTCATAATCAAGCAGGCTGGATGAGGGTTTGGTGGGCAGGACAGTCTGTCACATTGGTGATGGCGTTTCCCATCTGCACACTCTAAATCAGGCACTACATATTGCAGTTTGTAAACAAGTTTGAATCTATAAACTGAGCCTGAGGAAACTAGAATGAAACCATTACTAGTAAAAGCTAAAAGCGAATCTGGGTGGTGGAGCTTCAGCCAAGTTGTAGTCCATACAAGTCACAGTTACCTCAGGGCTCGAGTTATAGTTACTTCAATTCATTATAACTGGGAATTACAGTTTTGTTAGTTTAAAATGTTATGTTGTAAGTTACATTTTTACCTAACTATACCATCACTTTAACCTTTGTTTTCAGTGAATTTGTAAGTTTTATTAAGACCTAACTAAAACATCACTCCTGTGTTTTTTTCACTGACTTTCTAGTATTTTTTAAAGTTAATAAAAAATATAAAGGTGTGTAATTTTAAGGAAGACAGATTTATTGGCTTTGTCAAAGTGTCAGAACTGCAAAATATAAAAGGTAGGACTATTGACTTTATCGGGGGACCATATCTGAATATGAATATATATATATATATATATATATATATATATATATATATATATATATATATATATATATATATATATAACAGGCCTATAGGCTTTATGTTATGTTATGTTATGTTATGAGATTTTGTTAAGCGCACATTTCACCCGAAGGTCTCAAAGTGCTAGCCTATCCCGAGAAACAGTAGAGGTGAAAGAATAAGAGAGCAAGCAGAAGGAAGAGCACTCAGAACACCCAGGTTTTGAGAGCCTTACAAAATTTTCTATGGCCGGTCTCCATACGTAGATGCGAAAAAGATCTCCCGCCATTTCTGGTGGTACGAATCTTGAATGGGATTAGATGATGTCTATTGGTTGATCTGAGAGTTCTGGAGGGGTTATACCTGGTCAGTTTGTTTTGCAAGATAATGTGGACCATGTCCACAGATGGTTTTGTGGACCAGACAGTTAATCTTAAATGTGATGCGTTTCCTAATGGGAAGCCAGTGGAGAGCTCTCAAACTTGGTATTGAGGGGGATCGGGAGGGTAGATTTAATACCAGTCTGGCAGCCGTATTTTGGAGGACCTGTAATTTGGTTAGGAGCTCTTTGTTGATGGAGGCCATTCGGGCGTTTCCATAGTCTAGCCGACTGATAATTAATCCTTGAACCAGCGGCATTCGGGATGACAGTGGAACCCATTGGAAGATCTTACGAAGACTGCGCATTAATCCATAACAAATGCTGGCCACATGATTGACATGATCAGTCATGGAGAGGTGATTGTCAATCAGCACCCTTAGGTTACGAGCTACCGACTTGGGAGATGGCATGTGCCGAGATTGGGAGGCCACCAATCACTCGACCACAAGGTTTGGGCTTTGCCAAAGAGGATCATTTCAGTCTTGCTGGCATTAAGTTGCAAATGATTGGTTTACATCCAAGTGTGTATATCAGACATACACTTCATAAATCGAAGTTTGGTGTCAGTCTCATCTGGGCCTAACATGATTAGCAGCTGAGTATCGTCAGCGTACGATACCGTGTCGAAGCTGTATAATTTGATCACACTGACTAGGGGTGCCATGTACAGGTTGAAGAGGGTAGGGCTCAAGGTAGAGTCCTGGGGGACACATTTGTCTATGTATTGGCTACCAGAGACAAAAGTACCCACATGCACTTTCGAAGTTTCGATCTGTTAGGTAACTCCTGAGCCAGTTCAATGCAGTGCCCCTGACACCCATCTCCCACAGATGATTCATAAGAGTGCTGTGGGAGATGGCGTCAAAGGCGGCCGACAGATCGAGTAAAAACAGGCTGATGACCCTCCAAAATTAGCACAAGTTGACATACATTGTTAAATGTATGCCGACGACATTGTTATACTCGATCGTACTCTGATAGGCCTGCAAAGAAACCTGAACAAATTAAATCTATATGCAACTGAAAACTTTCTGGTGCCTAATATTATTAAAACTAAAGCTCTCCCTTTCAGTGACAGAAGGAAACCTTTATCTTATATATGGTCTTTAGGAGGTGAACCAGTCGAGACAGTAAAAGAGTATGTCTATTTGGGCCGTGTTTTCACTTATAATTTACAAGACACAGCCATCCTCCAACATTTAAATCGGAAGGCAGAATCCCATGTTGGGGCCCTACAGAGACTGTATCACTCCACGGGAAATAGACATTTTATGCCAATGCTGGAGGTTTATGGGATGAAAAACCCCCGATTCTATCATATGCCATGGAATACACACAAATTAAAACATGGCAATCTATTAAAGGAAAGGAGGGAACCATACTTTGAAAATTGGTAAAAGTGTCGCAGTCGGTACCAGTCCAAGCTCTCCGTCTCGAGCTATCTCTAACGGTAATTTTCGCTCGAGTAATTTCCAATATCATAAGGTGGGCATACAACCTCTTACATGCAGTGCCAGACACATTAAGGAATTTGCTAAAACTGGAGACTTTTAGAGAGGAGGCGTCTGGGTATACTTTTAATAGGAATTTGTTAAAAGCCTTTGAGGTTTCACAATGCACTGTTGCACTTTTACAGGAGTGGTCTCCGGCGCTCTTGAAGTTGTTTTAAAACATTTGGCCCCTAGAATAAGCTATGAAAAGGATAAAGTTTATTGCATACAATTGAAGCATTATAAAGCGTTCGCAGAAAAGATAGAATTTAAAACCTATGCTCCCTATTAACGATTTCAAATAGAGCACGGGGTAAGGCGCTGTATTCTGCTTTTACGTTGGGGTATACTCCCGTCAGCAACATTCTTAGCCAGATGGGACGGTTCAAATAACTGAATCGTGCAAAAGTGGTCCACAAGATTTGCTTCATGTTTTATTAATCTGTCCTAATGCGAGTGTGGTAGAGGCTCGACATCGATATATAACCCCAATTCAACTAAAGTATAATGCTACCTTGGCCAATGATTTAATTATGTTGTGTAACTCTCCAGTCAATGAATTTGTATGCCATAACTTGTTTAAGTTTTTTAAAAGTTTCTTGAAGCTGTTTTAAAGAGAAAGCACACAATCTTAACATCTTTATTTTATTGAATGTTGTATAAGTAGACGATAACCATTATTACTTATCCATTCTATAGTGTGTCTTCAAAGTTTTACCATTTTAATAATTTTAAACTCTATAATAATAATAATGTTAAATCTGTATTTGTTGATCTCTGTTGAGATCTGAATCAAATAAACTATTGATTGATTGGATGGCTGAATGTCCAGCATCAAGGGAGAGTCTTATGTTGTCAACTACCCCCAACAATGCGGTTTCCGTGCTGTGTGAGGCCCGAAACCCCGATTGGGAAGGGTCCAGTAGATTGTTGCTCTCCAGGAAGGTGGTAAGTTGTTTATTAATTAGCGACTCCAGGACCTTCCCAAAAAAGGGAGAAGGTAGATGGGCCGGTAGTTGTTTGGCTCCTTAGGGTCCAGGGTAGGCTTCTTTAATATGGGGTTAAACATGGCAGCTTTC
Source organism: Triturus cristatus (assembly GCF_964204655.1). Lineage (NCBI taxonomy): Eukaryota > Metazoa > Chordata > Amphibia > Caudata > Salamandridae > Triturus > Triturus cristatus. Next base: position 851,288,128 of record NC_140581.1, read on the forward strand.
CACCTTGTTGGAAGAGTTGAGTATCGTAAGGATAGGTTTATCAATAACTATAATCCAATGAACTTTCATGTACACAAATTGCAATGCTATACAAAAGCTATTGTCACATAAAAATGTCAAATAAAACTATGTCAATCAAAACCATAAATATGTTTTTTAGTATTTCTCTAACATGCTTCAAGCCACAAAATGTAGCAATGGGACCCACCACAAGGGTTCCCAAACTCTAGCTGAAGAACATACAGTACCAGCTATGAATGCATAACAAATATGATAAGCTCTCTTGGGCTCATGTACTGAATAACCCATGATAATTAGAGTTGTTTTACTAATATTGTTAGGGGGGCTGCTGTGTTCCCTGCAGTCCCCCGCAACATTTAAAATAATGTTTGGTGGTGCCTCTGCCCCTTCTTGAGGAACCATAAGGAAACAGAAATGTGTACTGCAAGCCCCGCAGGGCATTATGGGGCACTCCAATGGGAGGAGCAGTACATATGGCACATATATTAACAGAACTTTCCAAAACAAGAAAAAAGGGGTGGGTTCCTAAAGCACTATGGGGCATATAATCAAGAACGGCGTTAAAAATTATCGCCGGTTTAGCGGCAGAAAACTGCTGCTAAAGCGGTGATAATGGGCTTGATAATATGCCCTTGAGAATTCCAATAGAAGTCCATGTGCTAAACCGGCGATAATTTTAACGCCATCCTTGATAATATGCCCCTATATTCCTCATGCTTTCCCCCATAGGACATTTTCAACACTGCTACAGCCAAAACAGCATAACAAAATTACACCAAATTTGGCAGAAAGCTAGATCTTAACTCAAAAATTATTCTTTGATGATTTGGTATAAATCTGTTTAGTAGTTTTTGAGAAATGTAAGCTCCAACATTTATAAATATATTGACAGTTGGTGTCCAGATATACTCGGATTGACCATTTTGAAAGGGACAAATCAATCCTGATTGGATAGTCACAACCTGAACAATATGCTGTTGTCACCATTAGAGAACTCAGGGACATGGTTCCTGTGTCCTGGAAACAAATTAAACAAATACATATAAGGGGCAGAGTGAGCACACCCTAACTTCAAAGGGCATGTGGGGGTTGGGGGGTGCTTCAAAGGGACCCCCCCATCCCCTTTGTTGGTTGGTCACAACATTGACAGCATGTTGTGGCAGCCATTACAGGTCACTCGGACATGGTGCCCACTGTACTGAATTGTAGTCAAAGCCTTTTTCTAAGGGTCACAAAAAGGAGCACATATAAAGGGTGATAACAGATTTCAGTCACTATACAAATAATTTGTTGGTGGTGCCATACTAATTGTAGGAATTTTGGTGTATTCTAAGGTGATTTTACCCTGTGTAAAATGTAAATCCTTCTGGGATTTGATGAATCATATTTGATAGAAAACTACTTTCTCTCATGATTTTCTCCTAGAGGTTATGGAAGCTGCTCCAGAAGATAAAATGAGCATAGTTTCTGTAAATTCCCACTATTTTCCTCAGCTATGTAGGAATGAAGTCTGACATACTGAGTAAACATGCACTTCCAACAGCAGTCACCTGTCAGTTGCTTCTCTAGTGCTCTACTGCAGCCTCTCTCAGTGTTCTAATAAACAGCTAAAGCTCTAACATTCGAGACAGCATTTATAGAGCCCATAATCACCGACAGGTCTCTTAGCGCTGAGAGAAAGTAGCTAAACCCCGCCAATGCTCAATTGTACATACTCACGGTCAGAGCCTATGATGTGCCCAAAGCCTCTGTGAAAAGAAGAGTCTTAAGTCTTTTCCTAAATGGGAGAAGGGCGTATTCCTTACATAGGCTCTTTGGTAGCCTATTCCAAAGTTGGGGGATCAAGACGAAAAAGGCTCAGCCGCCGTTTGTGGTTGTTTTAAATCGTGGGCAGGCTAGTAGGCCGGCCTCAGACGACCGGAGGGTACGTCCTGGCATATAGTTCCCTAGGCACTCCTTGATGTAGACCGGGGCCTGGCCATGGATGGCTTTGTGGGCGATGCAGAGGCCTTTGAACCTGGTTCTTTGTTTAATGGGGAAAAAAAATTACTTAAAACACATTTAGTATGTATTCTCAAATATCTTCCTAATACATTTCAGTAAAATATTCTGACATGCAGACTGAAATATGTACTTTCAACACCAGTAGAAGCCTTCTAGTTAACTCCCTGAGGAGCAACTGCAGCTTTACCACAGAGTTACAATGAGCAACTAATTTTCTGTATTTATGACATAATTGTGGCACACCAGGATGCCAACCTAATGCAATCAAAGCTGTAAAACTGAAATCATTTCCTACAGACAATCCCGCAGTAATTAATAAATGAGGGATTTTTATAACAAAAAAGTCTCTCAAGACGGCTTCCCGCGGAAAAAAGAGCCCAAGTATAGCCCAACTATCACCCACCCCATGCAGTCGAAATATAGCCCAATGATGAAAAGTTTGTAAAATGTTAAAGTAACTCGTGAAACTAATAATCAAGTGATCAATTGGATTGAAAAACATTAAAACAGCAATTAGTTTAACAGCTTTTTGTCGGTATATGAGAACTTTCTAGGGTAATAGCCATACCATCCCCATCTTTGAAAAAGAAAACCATTTTGTTTAGTTCTAAATTAAATGCTTTATGTTTTACAATGTTGATTCCATCAAGATGACTCCAGATGTGCCACACTTCTGTCCTATATGCAGAATGTTTACATTCTAGTTGTTCATGAGAACACCGTGGGGAGAGAGGGCCAGGGACGTGGACTCAGACAACAAAGGGCACAGGGTGGTGTAGGAGGCTGAAGGAAGTAGGCTGAAAACCTGGGCTGGCAAGAAGGGAAGTGGTATAACAACAAACTACACAAGGCAAGCGGGAGGGGCAATGGTAGAACAGCGTAACATGAAAGGCAGAGGTAGGTGAGCAAGGGCAGCAAAACAGGTGAGAGAGGCTGTGGCTGCACAATGAACAGTGGAGGCCAGGCTGGAGCGGCTCTGGCGGTAGGGTGACCACTCATCCATAATATACACTGACTGTCCGTAACTTAACCCTAATGTCCATTCTTCACGATTGATGTTGCAATGGACTGCATTTGTCTGTAATTTTAGCCTTTGAGTAAAAGGCGGAGTTTAATTCTAAACAGTTGAGATTGCTCAGCTTAGGTGTAAGGGAGGGAGTCTCCTGTCCTGTGCTGTGAGGGAGTGAGGGGCAGACAGCTAAACAAGACAAGAAAGAAACCTCTTGCCAGGTCGCCTGCTTTCTGAAGGAAATGTAAATGTGCCAGCAATTAGTTAATATGCAAATGTATAGGTTACTTGGACGCCAGTGTAGTTGTTCACTATGGAGTCACTTTAAGCTTGCTGATGACATAGATTTATTCTTTTTGAGAGGTATTGTAACGATGTTCCACCTGAGATGTGGAGTGCGTGCTTTTAATGGATGCAGTCTGCATATTTCTAAAAATCTATACTTTGGAAGCACTTTTTATCGTTAACCTAATTTTATTGGCCCGTTTTGTGGCAGTCTATCTTATAACGTGTGTAATGGAAGTTTTAAATAGTGGCCTGCACATCCACAGTGCTTTCTGTGGCAGGCAAGGAACTTCAAGCATTAAAAATACAAAAGTTCCACTGATTAGTTTAACTTGCACTTATTTTTCATTTAAAATGTGCATACTGATGGAGAAGGGTTTTGCAAAAATAATAAAAGATTAAACCTGCTCGGATAGAGTACCCCAGAATACGTATTAACAGTAAGTAGAAATAGTGAACTAATGTGCACCACACATAAAACACGAGGGAATTGCTTTGCGCATGCCTGTAATAATATAAAAACAATTTGTAATAATCTGGTGTTTTGAAAAGTAAACAAAGAAGTTGCATGAGTAGGCCACACAGGCACTAGTGTTACGCATGTTGCATTCTGCTTCAAAATAATACATAACGCCACTTTTGCCAAATGCTTATGCTAGGTAACATTAATAGGAAATAACACACAAGTGGGTGGATAGACAGTGAGGGTTGTAATGTCATATGATTAATAAATAACTGTATTTCATTTGTTTTAGTGAATTGAAAGTGAATCCATTTTCTCCTTCAATTGTCCATTGTAAAGGGAGGGCTCTGAATGTATTTGTATTTTGTATTTGTATTTTTATTTGAAGTTGAATTTGTAGGGCACACAGCTACCCACAAGGGGTCTCCCGGCGCCAATAGAGTTAGTGATTACCCATCGCAGTTGTTAATTAGAGAAAAGCCAGGTTTTGAGGTCTTTGCGGAATTTCAGTAGAGATGGTTCAAGTTTCAGCGTAGACGGGAGAGAGTTCCACAGTCTAGAGGCAATGCAAGAGAAAGAGCAACCGCCCATTCTCGTCAGTTTGAAGCGGCGAATCAAAAAGTTGCCCTGAGCTGATGATCTGAGGGGGCGGGATGGAAAGTATGGTTGAACCAGGGCCTTAAGATAACCTGGAGCCGACCCTTGCTTGATTTTATGCAGAAAACAAAGGGCCTTGAATTTAACCCGGTTTGTAATACGGAGCCAATGAAGGTCTCTAAGAAAAGGAGAAATTGGAGATCTCCACGGGACCTTACAGAGGAGGCGCGCGGCTGAATTGTACAAATCCAATTGGCCGCACTCTGCTCGTCTACCAGCAAGTTGCCCCAAGGAACTATGGTCCATGTAGTGGCGACGGCTGAATTCTGTACAAGCTGAAGTCTCCTCTGAAGCTCCTGTGTAGCACCTAGGTAGAGCACATTGCCGTAGTCCAGGCGAGAGGTGACTAAAGCCTGGACCACCTGGCGTCTTGTCCATACCGGGAGCATCCACAAAATTTTGCGGAGCCACCCCAGGATGGAAAAACAAGTGGCTGCTACCTTTGCCACCTGATGTCGCATGGAGAGCGATTCATCCATGACAAAGCCAAGATTGCGAACCTGGGTCACTGGAAGGGGTAGTGGGCCCATTTCTGCCGGCCAATGAGCAGGGCCCCAGAGGTGCTTTTGCTTGCCCAGAATGAGCCCTTCTGTCTTATCTCCGTTCAGTTTCAGGAGGTTCGCCTGCATCCACTCTGCCACTCGGCTAAGTCCAAGTTTAAGAGCGGATGGAGTATTAGCTGCGGCCGATGAAAGGGAGAAGAGAATCTGAGTGTCATCGGCGTATGAGTAGAGGGAAAGACCGGAGTCTTCCACGATGGTAGCTAGGGGTCTCACGTAGATATTAAAGAGCATAGGTCTCAGTGAAGACCCCTGCGGAACACCATACGCCGATGAGCGAACAGAAGAAGAAGAGCCGGAAGAGACAACCTGAAAGGTGCGATGATCTAGAAAAGAGGCCAGCCAAGCAAGAGCAGGGCCAGTCACTCCAGCCGTTCTCAAGGCTCTCAGAAGAATAGAGTGTGAGACCGTATCGAATGCGGCGCTTAAATCTAAAAGAATAAGCGCCGCTGTCTCCCCATGATCGAGACGGGTGCGTAGGTTCTCAGTGACCCCCAAAAGGGTTGTTTCAGTAGAGAAATGGGAGCGGAAACCCGATTGGGACGGATGTAGAAAACCTATGGTCTCCACATGAGATGTATGTTGATATGTCTCTCCAGGATTTTTGAGAACATAGGCAATAGAGAGATGGGCCGAAAGTTGGCAAGCGTCTTGGGGTCTGCACCGGGTTTTTTCAAGAGTGGCACTACCAGAGCTCTTTCCATTCATCCGGGACTGTAAATTCTCGCAATGAGGAATTGAGGAGCTCTTGGATGATTAGTAGAGCATCAGGGGAAAGTTGTCGAAGGATGTTCATGGGAATTGGGTCTAGAGGGGAGCCTGAATTGACCTTAGTTAAACAGGCAAGCAGGGAGTTGGGATCTAACAGGGGCCATTCAGAGATCAGTGTTTCCTGGGATTGCGGGCTCAGTAGGGCCCAAGTAGAGGGGTCAGGAGGGGGTAAAGGGGAGGCTCGGGACAGGGCATTATGAATAGTTTCGACTTTGGAAATGAAAAAGTCACCACTTCCCCTAGCACAGGTGGAATGGGAACAGTCTTTGAGCCAGCTAACTTCTTAACCATGGAGAAGAGGGCTTTCGGCCGATTGATGGCCTTTTCGAAAGACTGTGAGACAAACAGAGCTTTTGCCTTTCGGCAGGCTTGATGGTAATGCCTGAGTGCTGCACGATAGATTAATTTATCATTCGGGGCGTAGGTTTTTCGCCAAGACCTCTCCAAGTGTTTGCATTTGGATTTAGATACTTTCAGATCATCCGTGAACCAAGGGGCGGGGGCGAGATGCGGATTTGGTGGCCTGAGACGCGCTGGCAAATGGTGATTGATGTTAGAAGTTAGCCAGTGGGATACTTCTTGAGCCAAAGTAGTGCACCCAAGATTGATGTCGGGGCAACTGGCCACAAGAGAGGTGTTAAAGGCCGAGATATTCAGCTTAGACCAAGCTCTGTGGATATTCCTAGTGCCAGGAAGAGACATACACTTTGTGAGATCAGCAGGCAGAGTGAAATGAATAGCATAATGATCGGACCAATCAAGGGGGAGGGCAGGAGAAGTACAATCAAGCAGAATGTTGGAGATGAAGTAAGTGACCTGCCTGATGGGTAGGGCCTTGGTTGCGAAGTATTAAGTTAATAGCCTCGCAATCTGATAGAAATGTTCTACTTAGTCCGTTCTGCGGGTCCTCTAAATGGAGGTTTAAGTCTCCCACGCTGGTGAAATTTGCTGCCTTCATAGCATGGGGGGCTACGCAGTCAGCAAATGAGGTTAGCCACTGTGTAGGTTTGTCAAGGGGGCGGTAGATTAATAGGCCCGATAGCGTCAGTCGAGGGGAAACTGCTATCTTGAAAAGTGCGGCTTCACAGTTTGGGAGGGGAACAGCATCCAAAGAGCAGGAGTGGATGTCTTTAAAAATGATCGCTATCCCCCCACCTTTCCCGGTGGCTCTGTCTTGCCTGACTATTACATAACCAGGTGGCAAGGCGCAAGCTACGTCTGGGCCGGAGCTAGCATGGAGCCAGGTTTCCGTTAGGAACAGGGCATCTGGCTGGGTGGAAGACAATAGATCGAAGATGTGGTCTCTATTTTTAGGGAAAGATCGACAGTTAATACTCCAGAACTTATAGGGAGGGATTAATGGCACTAAAGGTGCAGTGTAACTGGGAAAAGCAAAGTTACAGAGCGGGTATTTTGACGATGTTTTGAGCGAACAGTCAAGAGGTGTGCAAGAAGGAGGAGTATTATTAAGGCTATGAAGCTCCTCAGAGGAGTAGGCGACTAAGCTGCCAAATGGTAGCCCAAAATGGGCAGAGGGTCGGACCACCGGAATGGGAGTGAGATTGTCATGACAAAGCAGCCAGAAGTGCTGAGCACAGCAGAAGATGCCTAAAGGTTGAAGGTTGTGACGCTGAATGTCTGCCAAGGGCTGTGATCAACCGGGTGAAAGGCGACAACTTCTGCGGATGATTTTTAATTCAAATAAAAGAATGTCCAAATGTAACTTTTCTAAATGTCATGTGCAAGAGCTGAGAGACAAACGGTGGGAAAGGAAGGGGAACGATAGTATAGTCAGAATTAAAGTGAAGTCACCATGATGTGACATCCCATCCCCTGAAATCAGCCAATCCCTTGTCAAATTTCATGAAGAATCGCAACTTATGTGGGATGGACATGTAGGTTTAGACTATAATTAGGGTACCTTTAGGGGTGTGGCTTTTAGAAGTCTTGGGCTGGCTGGAGAGGAGAGGAAGATACGTTGGTTTATTGTGCAGAGAGGCCTAGCTGTTGCTATCCTGTCTATTCCTGACCGAATCTTTGAGTTTCCGGTTCCCTGCTGAGGAACCTCCATCATCTCCTGGGTCCAGGGGGTGGTTTTCCTACAGACAGATAGGTTTGTATTAGCCTATGACGTTCTCAGCATCAATGCATTTTTCTTTGAGATCTTTTGTCTCTGCACCAATCCACTCCGTCAACAAAATATTTTATGTATTACTCTAGATGTACCTGCTGTCTCTTCATCTGTCCCTCCGATAGGGTGTATACTGTTTAGCATGATCATTCTGCTGAACCCTTATGTCTCTTACTCTATCCACTCCTTTGCATAATGTCATTGAAATGATGAGCCTAGCATGAAAATTGTATATTTCTCAGATCGTGAGACTTGATGTTTATTATTGTGACCTGATGTAATGAGCATTTACTTAAATGTCTGAGATAAACTCACTTAATTAACCTTACCAAGAGTCAGTGGTTATTTTACAGGTATTCAGCAGGTTAATGTCTTATCATTACCATCAACTACTCAACTAATTGGTCCAGCGACCAAGTAGAGGAAGAGTTGATATTTATATCAGTTATTTGAATAAAATGTTCAAGGAGAAATAATACAAAAATAAGAAATAAATTAAACAAATTGACCCATGCGCATCAGGGATTCTAGGTCAATGTGTATAGGCCATTATAATGATTTGTTGATTATCGATCCCTGATTGATTATTGGAATTGGCGCTGGATCAATACTTTTATATGCAGTTACCGAATGGTGAAAAATCAACAAAATAGTTACCGAATATTTTGCTCTTTTCGTCTTTGACTCTGTCACCACACTCACTGACCCCATTGCGCTCAAAATCACAGTATCCATAGCTTTTTTTAATGCACTTCGACCACTGCATTCAATAGCTATAGAAAGTCTGAGAAAGCCAGTGATATTAGCATATGGTGGCCTACCTTCCATTTCCTTTACTACGTAACTTATTTATTTTTTAGGTATTGTCTCAGATTAACCTGTCATCTGTATTTATTTACCACAGGGTAGTATTCACCTAACAGAACTGTACAAAAACTGTTATATGTTGTTAAAGGGAATGGAGACAAATAAATGAATCTAGGCAGGGGATTAATTGCACTACATGTGAACAGAAAGCCTATGCTCAAATCCCTGTTGTCGCTCTCGACTAAATTGTGTGATCTAAGTCAAAACCTATTTATATCATGTGTCTAATATACTTGGTAGTGATATTTGAGAACACTTTTGAGTAATTAATTTCAAGGCGGATCCTGTACAAAAACTTCCCTTGTATATGCTTTAATGGTTTGGAGTGCTCCACCATCCATAGTAATAACATTGGCCATGATGTAAGATGCACCAGAAAATTGGTTCACTTTGTTCACTCATAGTGTTGTCAGGACGGAGGGTTAATAAATGTTTTAAAGAATGTTTAGAAATATTCACTCAAATAAGTATCATTCAATGTGCTACATTGGAACACTTCCATATGCTGTAGAAACAATTTCTACATTTTAAGTCTTTACCATGTTCTTAAATTTTGTTTGTTGTCTAACTTACATCCTAAATATTTTGAAGATTCTGCATGTTCTTTGGCACTTAGGGCTCACCCAGACCACTGGTCTCTCCCTGTAGAGCCATTTTAATACATGGACAGAGTTAGCAATTGCCCAGGGCCCAGCCTTCTAAGTACCCTAACCGCCCTGCTTGTTCACCCACTTCACTGTGCCTCTTCTATTTCTGGCATCTCTGCTGATACTATTCTCCAGAAACACAATACTTTCCCATACTGATGGCGGTCCCATCTTGTCTGATTTTAGGAATTGTCTCATCTTGTTCTTCTTTTCCTTATTCTCTCGGTGCTTAGCATCAGCCGTTTTAATCCGCTGCTGCACATCTCCCATTTGATCTCCACTTCACCCTGCTCTTTAATTCCCTTTGTCTGGTGGTCCAGGCTCAGTTCTAAGATAAATGTAGAGTCCCTGATGCACACTCTAATGCAGTAGTCGGCTCTGCTTTGTGCTGTGATACAACAGATAAGTTTTTGATACCTCTGTCGCTCACACCATCTGCTCTGCCTCATTAATGTGTTTAGGTTTAACGTCCTGTGGAAGGTGAATGAGCAATATGGTTTTTATCAACCTGCCTAAACTAGCAGAAGGTGAAAAAGGTATGCACCTTAGTGTTTCCCCAACAGTTTGCCATGGGTTTATAATGTTTAGAAACATAATAAATGTTTTTCTGTTGCTTTCTGTCCAAGAAAGATTGTGTACATTTCAGTAGGGGTGAAGCCCTGGACACTATGCTCAATTTACTATTGAAAAAGGACATCATTCGCCATCTTAATGTAGCATCTCTAGAGAGTATAACATACAAAGCTCAGTGAATAAAAAGTGCAATATAAAAAATAGTAAATAAATGAACTGATAAGGTAGCAGGGTATGGTCTCTCCATGGATGTGTCCGTAAAACTGATCTTTGTCCTGATTTTTTTTCCTGAATTTTGACCCTTTGTCCTGAATTCGTACAGTCCTAGCCTGAATTTGCCTCATTGCCAGGCGGTCACACTAAGTGGCAGTAAAATTAACCATGCAAACCAAGAGATGGGGTAGAGGCACAGACTTGGACCATGGAAGGTTAAAGGGAGGTGGTAGGGGAAGCAAGCTGACCATGCAGGGCATAAGGAAAGGGCTGGAGTGAAGTGGCTGGAGCATGGATTCAGACAATGGAGGACAGGCAAAGGGGGACAGGGTCAAAGACAACAAGCTAACCGCGAAGGGCAAGCGGGAGGGGCAGTGGCAGGAATTTGGACTATGAATGGCAGGGGCAGCATGGGCATTGATTCGGACAACAGAAGCACAGTGGAGGTGGGTAAGAGCAGCAATCTAAACATGGAGGGCACCCAGAGGTGCAGTAGCAACACAAAATACCACATGGGGCAGGAGGAAGAGGACAGGGATATATTTATACAACGGGGGGCAGGGGCAGCAAGCTGACCTTCAAATAGAGGCCTGCATGGGCAGCAACAGTACAACAGATCATAGAAGGCAGGAATGAGGGGGAAGGGGCTGGTACACAGAGAATGACAGGCAGGGAGGAGAAGGGCAGGAGCAGGGACAACAAGCTGACCATGTAGGGCAGGCCTCCATGGACCATGCAGGGCAGGAGGGAGGAGCTAAGGGCATGCTCAGGGAGATTGGCATTCAGGGGATGGGTTTCAGGAGTAGCAAGCTGATTACAGAGGGCAGGCCGGCAGGAGCAGCACAATGAACCACGGAGGACAGGCAAGAGGGGGCAGGAGCATGCGCAAAGAGAAAGGAGGGAATTGAGGGAGTGGGCACGCGTAGCAAGCTCACCATGGAGGGGAGGTGAGAAGGGCCGGTGCAGGAGGTGGAGGAAGGGCACACAGATGGAGAACAGAGGGCAAGGAGGAGGGGGAGCTGGGACAGTGACAGCAAACTGACCATGAAGGGCCGCTACGGGCGTTGGCCACCAGCAGGGGTTAGACCTCTGCCAAACCCCAGTTGCAAATGGCAGAAGGCTGTGTGCATTGGAGGTGTTGGCTGAGTATGTTGAAAAACACATAGAAATTCACACAAAAAACTAAATGTTAAATAGGCCTTATTGTCAAGCATGGTAATCCTATATTCCCTAACAATAAAAAAATCAAAAATTCACTGAGAAAATCAAAGGTAAAAGTGATGTTATAGTTATGTATGGTATTAAGACCTTAGCTTGCATTTCATAAAACTTTTTCAAAAATTTGCTGTAAAAAAATTATGATGAAAGTAATGTTACATAGGTGTTAAAATGAGGTAAAAACAATCACTTAAAATAAAAAACTACACTGAAATTGACCACTTATTCTTCTTTGAGCTAACAGTAACTTGCGCCCCCACTGTGCACTGCACTCACAATACTCATGACATATAAAATGACATAATTGATATAATCACTGAATGAATGAATGAATGAATGAATGAATGAATGAATGAATGAATGAATGAATGAAACTTTATTGTTCAGTTAATTAAAACTAATACAATGAAAGGCCAGCTGTTGCATTGATCTCTGTGTCCAGGCGTATTTGAGCTGGTGAAGCATGTTGAGAGAGATTAAACACCCCAGATAAGTGCCAGTTATGGCATTATCTATTATTTTATCAGCTCTCCCTCTAAGAGTCTCCTCACCATATGCTATAAAAGGGACAATTTAGCAGCCATGACTTGTAGGAGTGGCTTAAGAAGCAAACGGCAGATGCAAGAGAGTTATTTTTCCTTTGTTTCAAGCTGCACTTTTCGTTGAAAATGCCACTTGGATCGAAGATTTCACCTAAGTACTTGTATTCTGTCACAGGTTCCAGGGCTGAGCCATCCAAATAAAGCTTGTGCTGACTAACATGTTCTTGGTTTTGTTGAGGTTAACGTGGAGCCCGTGCTTTGCTGCATATGTAGCTGTTGATGGGTAATTGCAGGCAGACCTTTGTGTGACTGATCAAGACAATGTCATCAGCATACAGCATGTGAGAAGCTCTAAAACCAGATCATTTGGAGGGATGCTAGTTGACGTTGTTGGGTATGGAAGTCAGCTCCGTCAGATACAGATTAAACAAAAACAGTGTCAGGACACATCCTTGTTTGAGGCCATTGCATTGGAAGATTTTTCTTGAAACTGATGGACCTGAGTCCAACCTCACCTAGTCCATGTCTTAGTGTAGAGCTGTTGAATGGCCCTGAAGAGTGATGACAAGATTCCCAAATTTAATAGTTTGGACCACAAGATATTACGCTGGACTGCATCAAATGTGGAACGGACGTTCACAATGTACGGATGTAGATTTACAGAGCAACTTCTGGCTTGGTCGATTAGCAAGGTGAGCATTAGGATATTGGTAGTTGTGCCTGTATTCCTGACAAACTCGGCTTGATTCAACGGAGCCAGTGAGTCTACCTCAGCCCAAGCTTTTAGTTCGGTCAACCGCAGCTTGACGAAATATTTTGCCTCTCCATTTAAGAGAACATCAGTCGGTAATTTGAAGGTGCTATTTTCTTCCCAGCTTTGTATATTGGGGTTATGATTGATCCCCGCTAGCTGTCAGGGATAGCCTGGCTGGGAAGGACTTGGTTATACAAGGAGCAAAGATGTTTGGCCCAGTATTGGGAATTCTATTTAGAGATGGCTTGTGAGCTATGGTTGGGGCCTTGTGCACCATCATGATGCCCAAAGACGATTATTTTTTTCCACGTCATCCGGGAGAATTGGACCACAACGGCGATCAGCTGCTGAAATTGTTGACTTTATTAACTTGGGGCCCCCTTCCCTTTCCTGTATATATATATGACGACCACCAGGCTTCCAAGATGTTAGAGGATGGGAAGCAGCTGAGGGCCTGAGGCATGAGTCATCAGCCTCCAAAGCTCCACGGCATCTTCCTTCAGGAGGCTGCAAGAAATTTGTGCCAGTACCAGTCTGACTCTGATTTAGCTGACTCCCATGTGGCTTTTTTTATAAGGAACTCAATTTAGGCAGGATTACCCTCCTTAAAGATGGATTTGAACTGCTTTGTAGCAGCCACGGATCAACTTATTTTCTGCTGGAATGAGTTGGGCAGAAGGTCTCGTGGGATAGGTCCCTGCTGGAGCTTTTGATTTCCCACAGGGGGGCGTTGGGGTGTTCAGCCATGAGAAGTGAATGAAGCTGGGCTCATTTTTCCAATACTTCAGAGGTCGATTTGCGAGCAAGCTCCCATTTGCTCCTCGCATTGGCCTTGATGGAGCACAATTTAAAAAATCATAAAACACGACACATTTACTGATTAAAAGCCACGAAAAGCTCAAAGGGCACTTTGAACACATTAGACACATTGACACATGAAACTGAGACAAGTGTAGTTGAAGCACTGTAAAATACGTGCTTTAAAATGCAAGATGAAGAAAACATACATACAAAGAATTAGTAATACATATAAACGAGTTGCACTAATGAGAATTTCTTATGAACATGTTGTTTATTAGCAATTATTGATGAAAATTGTGCTGTTAATAAAGAGGTCTAGCATTTCTATTCCCTTTTATTAAAATGCAGAGGCAGATTAACATGCCCCTTGTGACACTTTGCGTATACGTTGCGTCACTTTTTGTGACGTAGCGGCAGCTTAAACAATGAGCCACGTTGTGGCCCATTTATAACGTGAAGGATCTAGGGAGATGAGTCACCTTGTAAAGCCCTGCGCCACATCATACCTGTGCCAGGTATAATGTATGAAGGGCGGGCGTACCCACGCGGGCAAGCCTTGTAGAAGTGACGCAATGAAATCTAAGAGTTTTCACTGCGACACTTCTAGGACGTCACTGTGTCTTTTGCGCCGACAGATGTATCAACATTTCTGACTCATCTGTCAATCCTTGCGCCATGGGCACCATATTGTAAATATGGCGCATTCATGGTGGTGCAAGGGTTTCACACACAGGCGCACGGAAACCGACGCATCCGTACAGATGCATCAGTTTGTTGTAACTAAGTCCCGCACTATTTAGAAAAATCGGTGCAAAAATGTGTGGAAATTAGGTACAACTTGAAATGCATTATAATACTAGAGATTCTATAATTTGTGAAAAACTGAGGGGCAGATTTACAAGCCCATTTCGACACATTTGCGCCACCGTCGCGTCACTTTTTGTGACGCAGCAACAGTGGAACAATGCACCACGTTGCGGCCCATTTACAACGTGAGGCATCCCGGGAGATGTGTCACCTTGTAAAGCCCTGTGCCACATTCTACCTGCATCAGGTATAATGTATGCAGGGTGGACGTTCTCACGGCGGAAAGCCTTGTAGAAGTGACGCAGTGAAATCTACAAGATTTCATTGCGCCACTTATAGGACGCCACTGCGTCAAAATCCTACGCCTGCTTGGAGCTGGCATAAGGAGTGATGCAGTGTATTAGGAAGAGGCATCCCCATGCATTGCTGGAGTTGCGTTGTGCTTGCGATACAACACCAGCAATGCTTGACTTTCGCGGCGATAGATGCGTCAAACTTTCTGATGCATCAGTCAATCCTTGCGCCATGGTGTGCCGTATTGTAAATACAGCGCATCCATGGGGGTGCAAGGGTTTCGCACGCAGGTGCAGGGAAACTGACGCATCTATGCAGATGCTCCAGTTTCTTGTAAATAAGTCCCTAATTTTGTACTGTGAATTTAGAAAATGATATACTTGTATGAATATTGAAAACATCTGTGGTAGTAGGGTATTTCTAACATTAGCTATTTCCATCTAATAATGTCTGGTAAAAGTTCTACATATTCCCTATTTGAAATGATTTATTGCATTATATTTGATATTAATTTAGAGGTTATTTAATTTGAAATGTGCGATGCTAACTTAAAGACGTTTTTGAAAATGCTCTTCCTTTAGTGCTGACCTTTCCCCTAGTAAAATGTTGCTTTATTTGTTCTGTACATGTATAGCGTTTGACATTCCTAAATGTTTCTGCAGTGTTCACGGTGAAATATTCCTGTGAGAACAGGATTTCAGCTATAGCTGGATACTTTGTATTTTCTTTTCCACCAATGTTAGGCCTATGTGGACTTTCAAATCTTTAGACTAGTTTCGAAAGCTGTACGAAAATCGATAAAGCAACAGCACAGACTATGGTTTATTTCCAGGGCCTTCCGTATGATGGCCCAGAGAGCAAAACAGTGATCTAGTGCAGAGTGGCCCTCCCAAAAACCTCTTTGCTCAATCGGTATAATCTTCTGCTCGTAAGCCCATTCATTCAACTGCGAAAGTAAGATCTTTGAGAATACCTTCACTGAGATGTCCAAAAGGCTAATTAATCGATAATGTGAAGGGTCCGAACCTTAACCCTTTTTCAGGATGAGTTTCACTATTGAGCCCTTCCAAGTCAGGGCATAGTTACCAGTTGAGGCTATCCAGCAGAACAGGAGGGAAAGCACCAGGTGCAATTGGACTTACTTAGCACTGCCGGGACATTATCAGGACCCTCAGCTCTTGATAGTTTAATCCGCTCAATTACCAGCTTTACTTCCTTCATTGAAAACCAGGAGAGAGGCAACTTTGTGGAGGCCGTGCATTTAACTCTAGATAAAATTGGAGGGCTACCATATAGACAATCTAAGTATGCTGCCCTGGTATCCTCAGCGATCATACATTTAAGGGTACCCCATCGAACCACACAATTCTATTCTTTTGGCTCAAGGAGAAAACCTTACTGTTATCTGTCAGTTAATAGGAGGCCAGAAGCTGAAGGTGCGTTGGGTCAAGGTGAGTAGTAAGCCTCCAGGGGAATGAAACCCTCAGGGGCAGTACCTTCTCTACTGCAACAGGTTCCTGAAATATAGGGCAGCTGCCGTATCCCAGTGATCACTTCCCCCATATTTTGCCACTTTAAAATCTAAAAAAGACCAAACTGCAGGGATGTTGTCTTTAAAACAACCATTTAGACATATCAGGCCGTTATTTGTCAGCCATTGATTCAGTGCCTTGGACTCCCGCTTTATTGAGCCAGGTGGGAAGGAGGCTAGAGGAACATTATAACAGTCCAATACACCTTCCAACTGGGTATCTACCTGGCCAGGATACAATCGAACATTAAAATCTCCAACCATCACTATTATAGCTCAGGTAATCTCCCTCAAATATCCTATAAGGATTGATCGAGAGTCTCCAGCCAGTCATTTATTCCACAGTATTCTTCTCTATGAATGTATACATTTATCAATATGAAACACCTCCAAACATTATTGTTCAAACCAAGTTCAACCACAGAGAGCAGCGTGCCATTGGACAGATTGATTACCTCCGGTGTTTTTTTGATTACCTTGGTAGATATTAGGGTCAATACCCCAGCCGAGGCTCCACCCTTACCTCGTTTGGAGCCTTTACTATTCATAACCACAAAGCCTTCTTTTGTTTTATCCTCTCTCTGCCAAGATTCCTGAAGGGACACCACATTGTAGGGCTTTAGTCTTTTCTCTAAGACACCACTCCTACTGAGACGCTCAAACCTGTGAATGTTCCAGCTCAGGACTCTCAAATTGGGAGAGTATTCCTCCCTCTATGGCTCTCAAGGCCAATCATCTCATTTCCATCCATTGGGGAGCAGCATCAGGGGGGCAAACCTATCTCCCTGCTCCAAACCTGGAAGCCCCCTCTGCTCTATCAGTCTATCATTTGTATATACCACCCTCAGACTTTTAAGGGCCTAACCAACTTGCCTCGCCCTCACATCAATTTTCCATAACCTTTCTTGGGAATAGCTTAAAGTCTGCTCCCACTGGCTGGGAACCAGCCCACCATGCATACTTAAAAAGGGGAAGGAAGCCTTGAACTTTTCTCTGATTGTACCTCTGAGTTCTAAAACCGCCTTGGCTAAGTGCACTTCTGCTTTCGCTATGATGCAGGGGTAAATTAAATCTACTTTAGATAGTACTCTTCCCTGCCCCACCACCTGGAACCTCACTGAAACTAAATCACCTGAGGATAGCCCAATGAGCTAAGGAATTTGTTGAAAGATTCTCAATATTTTTGACTGATTTAGGGGATGTAATTATTTTGCCTTATTTCTCTATCAAATTATATCAAACAACAGGACATGAGAACTGGGATCAAGGGTAGGTGGATTATCTGGGGTAACAATGGTTTCATTAGGATTTGTTTAGGTCCTGAAGGGTTAATGACCTTTCCTCTGACTGATGCTGCCTTTTATTGGCCAGTGGATTCTAACTGGTTGGCTACTGCCTTGTATTTTTGCCACAGCCTGAGTGGTAATATTTAAGTCTGGTGATGTACCACTATAGGATGGTAGGGGACTGCGGACCTGGTATAACCTGAGACCCATTTGTTGGAAGAGCGTTGTCCTAACCTTCGGTCTTACACTTTTCCCTCTTCCCGCCTTTGACTGTAAAGGTCTTGCTACTCTTTTCATCCTTCTAAGCCTCCAGAGAGAGGTAATAGCTTGAGGAAAACTTGGGGAGACCAAAAATATCTTGCCTTTTTCTTACTAACATAGGGCATTTTGAGATGTATACAGGCACCTTTTGTTTGGCAGAACTCCTCCCTCATTTAAAATGCTTAGCCTTTGACCCAAGACTGCCTTAGGGTGAAGTACCTTGGGACCCATTCCCACCCCTGCTACCAACATGCTCTTATTAGAATTACATAACTCAGTCAAAATGTCTTTCAAATGTTTAAAGTGTACCGCTTAGTTTGATCTAACAGCCACTCGTGTCTCTAGAATACCCTGTAACGTATATTTCATAAGCAACATTAGATCCAACAAAGATTATGAACTAGATGGCTGGTTGTTATTGAACCCTCCCAGAGAGTCATGGGTTACGTTGGACACAAGGGGCAAAGAGTCCTTCTAAAGCAGTGAACCGCTCGGGTCCCGCGAAGCCCCATTATATAAGGACCTGAAGGCTCTGGACCCTTCAACTACCTGAGCTGTTGGTGAGATATTAAAACAAGGTGAAGACGAAAGTCTGGGGCCCCTATTCTGAGAGGCCGTCGGGGAGACATTCAGGATATTTTATGGCTAGCCATATTTATCTGCAGGAGTGGACCCCTCTTCTTCTAGACCTTGGGTTACAGGAGGCTGACTGACTACACTCAATGAGGCGAGAGAGCTGATGTTAAAGTGTTTGGTGAAAAATGTCCTTAATGAGGTAACTAAAAGCAAGAGCGGGGCTTTTTCATTGGATACTGATGGACATTCTGAGATACAAGAGTTCAAATTAATCGGGTCTTTTGATTTTTTGCCTCCCACCTTCCTCCTCTTGCAGGGGCTCTCATGTTCTTTTCCTTTGGACACACCGAGCAAGGCCCTCTTGTGACGCAGTATAGGTGACGACACAGGATTAATGATGGATCCAAAGATACCAAAATGGCCACAAGAGGAACAACAACAGTCTATAAAACTGGACAGAAAATGAAGAAGTCACTTATCTCATCCTTTGTCTCTCTACCAAACGAACAGTTCTGCTGCCACCGCCACACCTTGCTCGGCTTAGCGCCTTATTAAAAGCTTTTAAGTAGAGCCCACTAAAGCAAGAGGCAGCACACTTCATTAAAACAAAAGGCAGTACACTTCCAGATAAAATCTCCAGGCTGAATTCCCAGACCGAATCTCTGGACTAGTGGGGAGGTGGAACTGGAGAGGTAAAGGTGGGGCCATCAGCCATAAGGAGCACAAAAACTTCATATGAGGCCCAGGATCAGGAGCCAGGAGGTGCAGGACACCCTACCACCATATCGCACGTCCGAAACCCCTGGCTCCCCGAGGGGTTAGAACACATAGGTCGGGAGATGATTAAGCCATTCCTGGGTCAATCAACCCACATGCTATGTAGCCTCTATTAGTAGGAGAAAGGTGTGCACCGTACAGGTGGCTCCCCCAGGATTATCCACTTCCACCCTTCCCTTTTTTTCCACACATTGCCTCGTCCACATTTGGCTAAAGTAACAGACCCCGTTGAATGAATGAATGAAAGCATTTATAAGGCACAACTAGCGTCTTGGCGCTGAACTGTAAAGTGGTGACTGGTACGTGGTAGGCAGAGATTAGACGGATGTCGTAGGAAACAACCAAGTTTTTTTTTTTTTTACATTTTTTATTGATAAAAAGAAAAACATAAAGCAGCAATAAAGCAGTATATGAGTCCACAGCATACATGTACATATTTCAATGCAGTTGGCATCTGGGAAACACAGTACAAACCCTCCCGTTTAGTCATTGTAATAATGTCAGGCATGTCCATCAAATAGTTCACGCATATTAAATTAAATTACGAGAAAAATACATACACCATTTAGTACTTGATATGCAAGCAATCTTATTCAGTTCCAGGTAGGAGCACATTATCACGATGAAATTCAACTGTAGAGGATAGGCAGGTGTTGCTTCTGTATCAGGAAACAACCAAGTTTTGATCATCCTCCTAAACATAACTCTCTCATGTTGTAACCTGATTGTGATCGGCATTGTGTTCCAGAGTTTGGCTGCCTGGTATGAGGGGGTTCTTCCCCCCATCTAGCTCTACGGATTTTAGGGACCAGAACTAATCCTTTATTAGCCGACCTCAATTCGCGTGACGGGACATGCCAGCAAAACAGTGGCTGAAAGCTCCGGGATCCTCCTCCATAGAGTGCCTTATGTACGAAGCAGATAGCCTTGAATTCAATGCGCTTCTGGACCGAGAGCCAGTGAAGCTTCCCTAAGACTGTTGGAGAAGGAATGGTATTTAGGAATGTTAAGAAGAAGCCGAGCAGCAGCATTTTGCAAGGCTTGAAGTTTACGTATTTGGCCTTTGTCAATTCCAAGAAATAGTACATTGCAATAATCAATTCTGGAGAAGATCCGTGCTGCTACCACCATTTTGCGTAGGCCTTGAGGGATAAAAGGTAAGACCTTGCGCAACACCTTTATGAGGAAAAAGCATGAAGAGGTCAGGGAGTTACACTGGCCAGCAAAATGTAATTGTTCATCTAACATAATGCCCAGGTTTCTTGTCTTCCTGGTGGGTAGCGGGCATCACCTGGTATTTTCTGGCCACCATGAGGAGTTCCGTTGACATCCTTCCTATGATTGCTGTGCCCTAATGTGGCATCCTGATGCAGCCTCTGGTGCATTGGAGCAGTGCTTCAATGAAGAAACAGGAAGCAAAGAGGTGGGGGGGGCAAAAGCATGGCTGAGACAGCGGAGACCAAAGGAGGCACACGGTAAAAGTTTTCAGTAGGGTTCTGAAACTTTGCTGGATGGTGCACAGTGGTATAATCATACTCTTCTAACCCTAGTCCCCAACATTCAATGTGAGGAGGCATTTTGGCCTTTGGCTTTCCAAGTATAGTCAGTAAAGCCTGATGATCAGTTACCATTGTAAAAGGTTTTCATACAGGAATACATGGAAATGTTCACAAGCCCACATCACAGGTAAGCTTTCTTTCTCAGGTTGTGAGTAAGCACGTTCTATTTGGGACAAACTTCTACTTGCAGATGCCACAATATGCCTTTGAGCATTCAGGTGTCCATTGTGCTGGAGCCGTGCAAGGATAGCGCCTAACCCGACTGTGATAGCGTTAACAACAACCTCTGTATGAAGCTTCGGATTGAAATATGTCTTTACAGTAGCATTCTCAATGGCTTGTTTAATTTTCTTGAAACTTTTCTCTCATTCATGTGACCAATCAAATGAATTTTTTTTTGTCATTGTGTCTCTCAACGGAGCACTTACAGTGGCAAAGTCTTGTATGTATCTGGAACAGTAACTGGACATACCAAGAAATGAATACATCATGGAAACATTTTGCGGGGGATCAGCATTTGACAGTGTTTGTACTACAGCAGGATCTGGTGTCATGACCCCATCAGAAAAGATATGACCAACGAATTGTAGCCTTGTCTTATGGACCTCACACTTGTCTGTCTTCAAAGTCAAACTTGCTTCGGTAAGTAAACTACATACTTGTGTAAGAGCTTTATCATGTTCTTTTTGTGTAGCTCCGAAAACTAATATGTCATCACTGAAATTAAACACATTCATGACAGGCTATATGATACCTTGAATGATGTCTTGAAACAGTTCTGCAGCGCATGACACTCAAAAACGTAGTCTTTTATATCGAAACAGACCAACATGTGTAGAAAAAGTTGTAATATACCTGCAATCTTCTTCAAGTTCTAACTGACGATAACCTTTATTTAAATCAAAATGGGAGAAGACCTTTGCACCATTTAATTGCGTTATCATGTCAGCAATGTGTGTACCTGGATGTCGTTCTACTTCAATTGCCCTGTTAGCTTTACGCATGTCAGCACATTCATGCAGCTCCTTCACTGTCTTTTTTGGGCACTACTACCATGGGGAAAACCCATGGTGCTGGACCAGAGGAACGTTCAATAATATCATACTTAAGTAACGATTCAAGGTTTCCCCAACAGCTTCTTGCAAAGGAAAAGCAATTCATCTATGTCTTTGAGCAAAAGGATGGATGTCCTCATAAATATGCAGCCTCACTTTCATTGTCTTAAGTTTTCCCAAACCATGAAATAATTAAGGGAACTGACTTACTATTTTGTGGTGAGCATTCATGTTCCAATTCACAGAAATCAGTCCCTTATCAGCAGCTATGCTGAAACTGAATAGACAGGCTCCGGATGCTGTACCTTGAAGCACACTGAAGGGTGCTTGTACCTTCGTTTTCTTGTGTTACATTGTCGCTACAAATGAACCTTTCGATGCAGCTCATGCATACACTTTAGTTTTTGATGGCATATGTAGAGGTAATGGAGATAACTGTATTTCTTCTCAGGCATAATGTTTATCAAAGCACCACTGTCGATAATAAAAGGTATCAAACAACCATTTACTTTCAGCGCAATTTTAGGGCAATGTTTGAATGACTTTGGTACTTTGGCATGTCGATCTTTCTTTGAGTGACATTTTCTTCACAAGCGGCCAGCCCAACATGTGCACGCTTTTCTGAGGTAAACATTGACATGGCACACACATTTTCTTCACTCTCACTTGACTTTGATGCAGAACAGTTGGACAATGATTTAGATGGCGATCTACATCATTCTGTGTCGATTTGTCTTAACTAATGTCATGTCGAACATTGCTTCTGGAACATTTTGTTGGCCATTTTGTTTTCATGCCATGACACACTTGCATTTCTCTTGTCTTTGCAAACTGTTACTAAATGATTTCCCATAGCCTTTACAAATCTGCCCTAGAGTGGGACATTTACCTTCGTGTGGAAATTAAAATCCACATCTAAAACACAATTTCTTTTTACAAGCAGACATCACCTTGTTTCCATCAGTCTCTGGCTTCAGCTTACTTTTCAAACTCATGACTGATTCATTATGGGCACCTTTGGCCTCCATGTCAGCAGCTTGTCTATCAGCACAATTTTCAGCTTTAGCAGCCAATAACACTCGCTCCAGACTAAGAGTTTCTCTCAGCATTTGTCATCTGAATGAATCTGACAAACATCCTTCAATAACTCTCAGACACATAGCTTCTTCATCATTTAATTAATTGAACTTACAATGTCTGATGAGTGTGTCGAGTCTTTCCACAAATTCATCTATGGTTTTACCAGCTTTCTGGTGTTCCTGGTTGAAGATGTATCTTTCGTGATATTTGGCAATGGATTAAACTTCAGATTCAACACTTCTTTAATCTGATGATATGCGACTTCTTCATCGGTTCACCGCATTCTCTTTGTGACGTCTTTTACACCATCACCAGCAAGATTTTTGAGATCTTTTTGTTGTCAGTTGCTTCAAGTGCAATAATGAAATCATCAAATGTCTCTATACAAGCAGTCCATCTATCACCAACATTTAGCTATTTGGCGGTATTGAAAGGTGGTGATGGTTTCAGGAAAGCTTCAGCATTGTACCCATTTCTGGTAATGGCTGACAGTGAGGGTAGAGCTCTCTCCAGCTCTCTTGCCTGTTCATCTAGAACCAGTTCATGTGAGCCATCTCTAAGCCCTTGAGATGTGCTGGTCTCTGGATCATCCTTGATGACTTTTGGAAAAACAGTCTCAATCTTCACCTCCATTCTCTCAGCCTTCCACAGATCCAAAGAGCTTTTGGTCACTTCAGATTGTCACCAGCTTGGTAAGCACAAACCCTGTGCTTTGCCTGAGCTGCAGCACCTGGAACTGTGCTCATACCTGCTCACTTTACTCAGGTTCAGGTGAGTAAATAACTGTTTTATTTTGAAGTGCCTCTTTGCACTCTCTTTGTCTTCACCACTTTCTAAGTGTAACATTATCTAGCGCTTTGTGATTATCTATAGCCGCTCTTTGAAAACCTGGTTGTATCTGCCTTTAGCATTCACGATCCAGATTACATATGACTGTATATTGCGTAGCAGCATGTACCTTTGCGTATGATCTGACCAGCACGGTTCTCAGTCATCGATATGAAGATTTCTTTGCAATGCTTTCACAATTTTTAACTTCTTTACAGCGGCTGTTGTTGCACTTTGACTCCACATGCGTTAAGCGTCAGTTTTTCATTTAGACTGCAACACACGTGGCATGCACGAGCAGTTAGCTTGAACCAAGGCAAACTCTCTGTGAGAGCACTCCTGATCTTTGGGATACTTACCCCTATCTCATTGCCAATTGTAGCGTCCTCCCCAGCCTGGGTTCCCACAAAGGACTACACCATACACGGAGCTTAGTAATACATATTTTTGTTCTTCTGCATGTAACTGTGAACTCAACATTCTAAACCAGCCTTTAGTGCATTCCACTCTAACACTTACATCACAGTTCTACAGAATCCATCTGGAGCCAAAAGGATTCCTTCATTTCTAATTTGCAAGACACTACAATGACAACCGAGTTACGCCAGTTGTCAAGGGACAATGAGAGAATAAAGATGGTATGCACACGCTTCATCTCCTGTGTGTTTATTGGTAGCCCTTAGTCAGAAAGAACCCCCTTTGGGTAAACACACATGCAAAAAACCACACTTACGATAGACACCCTATGTCACCACTGTACAGACCATGAACAATGGAATAAAGAAATCAAGTAACAGATTCAAATATAAATGGTACAAATTTAATTATCAAAAATATATATGCGTTTCAGTGTACAATGTTTACTAATAATGAAACATACATTGAAAATTCATCATTGCACTAATAAAGGAAGGCCTACTGTAAATCTATGTGGGCAACTGTTAAGATTAATAATTTTCTTATAATATAACAATTGATATATATGAGATTTATTAGTTCTTTCTGTGAATAGGAATTATTTTCCTGCTTGTTCTCCCAATTTTTATTAAAAAAATGTTTTGTTGTTATTTGTATGTATGTTTTTTATTTGCACTAACCATATTGGATTTCATATGGTTTTTTAAATTGTTTTTATGATGAATTTTCAATGTATGTTTTATTAGTAAACATTGTACACTGAAACGCATATATATTTGCTAATTAAATTTGTACCATTTATATTTGAATCTGTTACTTGATTTCTTTATTCCTTTGTTCATGGTCTGCACATTGGTGACATAGGGTGTTTATCGTAAGTGTGGTTTTATGCATGTGTATTTACCCAAAGGGGGTTCTTTCTGACTAAGGTCTATTCTGGTACCCTTCTCCTTTGGTTTTTGGGTCCCTCTCTTTTTCCTTGCGATGTTTATTAGTAGCCCAAGTGCCCACAATACTACAGCACCAACTTTATATCATCTATCCATGTCTATTCCACTAAAGTTCTCAATACAGCTCTTGTTCAGGCTACCCCCTACCACTCTGCCACATGTCCCTCTACCTCTGCTCGGCCCCCTGAGCTTGGTGAGGCTCAGTAGTGGAAGGGATAGACGCCTCGGACCGGCGGGATACCTCCAGGTATGAAGGACTGAGCGGCAGACGCTGCTTTAAAGGCCAGCTAGCATCAGTGCACTAGTAAATGGGCCCGAAAGGACCTTTTGTGTGGACATTGAGGCACCCCAATAGTGGCCAATGTTGGCCAACAGCTCCAACCAAATGCCAGGGGTGGAGGAGAGACCAGAAATGCTGGAGCTCCACGGTCCGTGAGCCACCCAGCCGAGGCAAAGCGTTCTGCTCAGAGCGGACTGAGGCAGGCTGGGACCTGTATGCCGGTGCAGGCTGGGAACTGTCTGCAGGCTGGGAACTGTGGACGGGCACGAGCACGGCTGGCGGTCAGCAGAAATCACCCTAGCCTTGTACTGGAAAAAGAGCAATACCCATCAATCTAGCATTGGCACCAAAGACTTTGGAACATAATGGCAATGGAGGGACTCTTAAGGGCAATGGTCAAGCAAGATAAAGACTCTGAAGCAACATGGGCCCTCTATTCTCTTACGTATCAATGGGTCTACGGACTCTCTCATGCACTTCACAATGACGACCTTTAAACTGTGTACAGGCTCCGGGGGCCATGTTCTGAAGTGCTACTACTCAGTGCAGAGCCAAACACCAGACTTTACGAACCTGCTATGTGTCAAGTGCGTTAATTTAGGCTGATATTTCTGAGTTAGAGCCTGATCTTCAAACTATATAGCTCAGAAACATGGAATAGGCTTTGTCTCTTTCTGCTTCTGACCTGTGCTGTCTAAAATAATTCACAAACTTAGAGGAACATTGTGTTAAATAAATGCACTTTGCACGGTGCAAGCACATAAAAACAGGCACTTTGATCTGCGGTGTGCTATGCAGCCCTCAATATAGCACCTGGTGCTTTACGACTGATTATTGTGTTGCACTGTGCTTCTCAGAGTGAATGAATCTTTTGTGCTGGAGACTATCCAAGACAGTACATACAACTGCGCCTTATGACTGGCTAAGGCATACACAGTACAGTGCAAAGTGTAGGATGGTTTCTGTATCATTGGCAACCCAACTCGTTCACATTGGCATGGGCTGCAGACTGCAGAGAACATGCACTAACGTGGAGATGTTTTGAGTTAATGTATGCGCTGCAGACTGAATACAGAAAGACCCCCTTATGCATCTGCGCAGATGAAACAGTGGGATCATGATACCGCCATTCAAGAACACACAAAGTGCTTTATGCTACATTGCATTGAACCCTGTAGGATCGAGTGCAGATCATCTGCACCACAGGCTGTGCACTAATAGTGCTTTTGAAAATACAACCTGGAGCTATATCATGTCTGTTCATTTACTTTTTCAATCCACAGCACGAATATTAACTTGAAAAATCTCCGCGTTAGTGCATGGACTGCAGATAGAAGAGCTCGAAAACAGAGAGCAGTAGTTACCTCTTTATGTTTCCGAGCTCGGCTGTGAGCAACACGTGCACTAACTCAGAGATATTGTGAGTTAATGTATGTCCTGAAAACGTGAAAAAGAAATTAACAGAACCCTTTCTTGCTGAAATTACTCATTCTAAATCTGGAAAATAATGTAGTAATATAGGCTAAGGTCTGAATACAATTATATATGAATCTCTTTAAGGAAATATATGCAGGAAATCATAAGATCGTAAATAAAGATATATGAGGTTACTTGTTGCAAATGCCCACCTGCTGCTTTCTGATTCAGGTGAAGAGAAAGTGTTGGTCCCCCAACTCAAGTTGAAGAAAATGACAAGAAACATCACCAAGCTACCAAATGGTAAACCCTGAGGCGAGTTTGGGATCCCCTCCAGGTTTTACAAAATATTCATTGATCCCGCAATTGGAAAATAGATTCATGGCAGGGGAACCTTCCCCATCTTCATTTAATATGGAGGAGTGGTTACATTTGTTAAACTGGGAAAAAAAGCCAAATACATCATTGCTTACAGACCCATTACCTGTTAACCACTATTACATCTGACATCCTAGGTGCGGTATTCCCTTAAAAACGTTTGCTTTCACCCTCTGCTTTTGCTGAATTTCTTTTTGTTGGCATTAAGACTCGATGGACTTTACCCCTGCTAACCAGTGACAACGTATTTGTTCACGCTCCCTAAACTTAAAACATGGTAAAAATAGCATATGCCTAATTGGCACATTTAATTTACTTATAAGGTCATGATAAATGGTTTCATATGTATCTAGGGCCTGTAAATTAGATGCTACTAGTAGGCTGCAGCACTCTTTATGCCACCCACTAAAGTAGCCTTTAAAAACATGTCTCAGGCCTGCCACTTCAGACTGTAGGGTAGTTTTAAGCTGCCATTTCAACCTGGCAAATTAAAACTTTTGCCTGGCTTACACCTTCCTTTTTAATACTCACACTTCACCCCTTTAGTAGACCCTAAAGACTTGATGGAGCTGGGTTTCGAAAAAGAAACCCGCTCTTGTTGAGTACCCCCGTAACATGTACTAATGTTAAGTGGATAGAATATTAATGTGCACCTATACATTACATGAGGGTAAAACCACTTCGCAAATTGCATGAAATTAATCTTAACCAAACGTGAATAACCAATGATGTAATAATATGGTGAGTAGACTGTTGTGAATTGCTTGCACTGCAAATTGTGCGCATAGTATATTAGAAGGCATGCTGTGTGATGCTTAAGAAATGCTAATTAACATTGCTTTTACTTATGCTATGCTAGAAAAACTGCTAACTTGGATCTGAGTAGAGGGCGGTGGTTAACAGTGAACGTTTCATTGCCACATTTTTTATAAATGTCTGCTTTCAGTTCTTTCAGTAAATGGACAAGTCGTCGTGTTCTTAAATTGACCAAACTGTGATGAGTGAAACTTGCAGCGTGCACAAACCACGTGATACTGTGGATAAACTTGCTGAGCCAGCTGAAAGAGTGTGATGCGGTGAAGGACACTACACTTGATGAGCGGCCAATTTCTGTGCTTCCGTGTGAAAGTCTGCAAATTTATAATATGTATAATCTTTGTTCTTAACATGATACTTTTTCCTCATGAGAGAGTAGGGATGTATATTGAATAGGTGGCAAACTAAAATGAACAATGGGGTAGTGAAAGAAAGCATGATCTAATGTCGAATGACCATCCACCCCTCGTTTTTAACCAATCCCGTAGCTAGAATGGGAGACGGAGAGAGTGAGGGTGCGCTGCTGATTGTAGGGTTGCAGAGAGGCCTTGTCGATCCAGTCCTATCCATATCCTGATCTTTAGACTTTGATCCCTGACACTCTGATCGGGGGTACCTTGCCGCTACCTAGGCCAGGGTGGTGGTTTTCCTCGTTCTTATTTCCTTTGGTTGGTATCCTTGATAAATCAAAAATGTATTTTGTGCTTTTGTCTCTTCATCTATCTTTCTGAAATAAGAATTTTAATTTGATACTTTTTATATGATGTCTCTTCATCTATCCCCTCCATGCAACAAATGTATTTGTGAAGACTGATTATTTGCTAGATGATTATTAGATTTTATTCTCTCTCATGAGGTGTTTTTCTCAAATTAATGCATTGAGTTTGATAACATTTAACAACTTACAAAGAAAGTTGTGGTTATTTGCGTCTGTCAATGATTTGTAATGACTATTGACCTTCAATTATTCAACTAATTGATCCATCGATCAAGTAGATGAAGAATTAATCCGAGGTGATTATATGTGAATTTGTATAAATTCTTGACTATTGAATTAGGGAAGTATGATCTGGTAAGGAATTTGCAAACCTGACCATCTGCGCAACAGGGACATTGGGTATATGTGTATGGGCCACAGTACATGGAATAATTGAATGTTCGTCCCTGTCCAGAATATTGGGTCTGCGCTGGATCAGACTCATTGGGCAGGGTGAATAGTTTTTAAAAAGTAGAACCTGTGGATTCTAGTTTTACATGTCCTTGTTATTGGGGACTGTCCGGGACTGTCTAGGACACACTCAGGGAGTTGGCAAAGGACTGGCGACTGGGTAGAAAACGTAAGCAGGAAGAGGAGTACTGCACTGCCCAGGATCACGCAGGAACTCAGAAGAGAAAAGGGATTCAAAGGGGAAGCCTGCACAAGTGAACAAGATGGCTAAGACTCAGAAAGGATGGGCACTCAAGAGGCAATTTAGCATTCAGAATAACTACACCCGGGACGGAAGTGCAAGACATATATATACACACATAACAATATTAACAATAAAGGGAACACCACCTAGGTAGTCAGCTGCCCTCACGGATCCTGGCGATCAAACAGGAATAGGCAAGGCGGTAACAGCAAGGGTGTAGAACTAAACACAAGCATGATAGACAAATAGCTAGCAAGTAGGAGTGCTTAACAGGAAAGAAGGGAAACAAGGACACACGAGGCACAAAAACAAGTAACAAACATACAAGGAAACTAGAAGCAAGACAGCAGAACAGGAAGACAGCAATTAAGGACTAAAACAGAGGTAATGGGAAGAAAAGAAGGAACTGGAACAAAGGAAATACAGGAGTACGGATTTAATGATGCAATAAATAGTAGTAGTTCAGGAATCAAAGAAACAAGGAATAGCTAAGGATCAGGAGTCAAGCTAACACTGAAGGCAGTGCTAGTTCAGGAACAAGGATTAGCAATAGCTCTGGAATCAAGTAATCTAGGAAGTACTGCAAGCAGTGCTAATTCAGGAACAATGAATAGCTATAGCTCTGGAATCTAAGTAGCACTGGCAGGCAGTGCTAGTTCTGGAAACAGGAAATAGCTACCGCTCAGGAAACAAGGAGCCAAGAAAGCACTACAGGCTGTGCAAATCAGTAACAAGAAATAGCTGCAGCTCAGGTACAAAGAATAACTATAGCTCAGGAACTCAGGAATCAAGGTAGCACTCCAGACAGGGCTAATTCAGGCACAAGTAAGAGCTACATCTCAGGAATCAAGGAACAAGGATTAACTATAGCTAAGGGAATCAAGGAATATCAAATGCTAAGGAAACAATGGTCGGTCTCACCGGTACACAGCTACAATGACCAACGCTGGACTGAAGGGAGTTGGGGCTTAAAAGAGCTCACAGTTATCACATGTATCAGGTGTGAGCAGGCTAGCAGAAGCCAGCCACAGGTGAGTTGAATTCCTCCACCCATCCTTGACCTGCAGAGGTGGTGACGAAGCAGTGAGCAGGCAATTTTAGGTAATGGAGTTTCAGGCATGAGCAGGCTGGCTTCCACAAAACAGGGCATGGATTGGGAAAAGATGGCAATTTCCAACTAGCGTCCAAATGGCTGGAAGTCAGTGTATGCATGAAAAGGAGGATCCAAAAACGTATTAGGACAGTGGAAAGTCCCACAATTCGGCCCCCTGGTGGTGGGCACGAGAGCACAGGGAGCGAATCGTGACACTTGTAGTGAAAAACTCCTAAAATTGTTTTTCACTGCTCTAAGGCTACCTGTCCCATAGACTAACACTGGTTTACCTCATTACATTTAATAAGTCCACACTTCAGCTTGGGACCAGATGGCAAAATGCTGTTTATTTATTCACAAATACATTTTAATTTAAAATCTTCTTTAATGATAAATTCAGATTTTAAGGCACAATTCTGAAAATGCCACTTTTCCAAAGCCTAAACCAAATGCTCCTTTCCGGCAATGTCTTGGGTCACATGGCTGTGAACGGCTCTCCAGTTGTGAGTTGTGTATTCTTTTCAGTGCTGGGAACAAAAATTGCCTACTTCTGAGGTGAGTGGGTCTTTCTAACAGGATGACTTGGGTGGAGTTGTACCTTGCCCTAGGACCCTGCCTGCATCATACACAAAGGACTGTGACACCAGCCTTGCCCTTACCTTTGTCCCCCTAGACATTTTGGAGCCCGGACCAGGGGAATGGGAAGAACTGACTGGAACTAGTTTTGGGGTAGGTTTGAAAATTCCACCACGAAAAGGCTGGCACCAGATATAAAAGTAGCACCTTCAGAACCTCTCGTCAGAACACTCCTGGATCTATGGAAAGTTAAGAAGAAGAACTGCCCTGCTTTCTGAAGAAGGAAGATTTGACATGCTTGCTTTAAACCCAGGCTCCCCAGAACTGACTCCAAAGGTCATTTAGCTGACCTCCTGTTTGAGCTACAGGGACACAACAAGCTCCAGAGCCCTCCGTGCAACTGCCTAGCTGATCAGTGCCAACTGCACCTCCCTGGTCCTGCCCGAGCCCTGCTTTTGGACACTGCTGGTGTGAGTGCTAAGCTCCAAGAGGTGCTCCCCATGTCCTGGACCTTTGGCTGGCATCAGAGTGTACTCAAGCTGAAGAAAAGTTGAAGATACAGAAGTTTTGGGCTCTTCGCGACAGCAAAGTGATCTCTTTGTGCTGAGAATTGGCCATCCACAATGACTATTATAGCAAAGCTCCAGTAGGATCTGCTTTTCAAGCCAACAGCAACCCTCCACGATGACTGCCATCACAAAACCTGCACTTCGCACTGACAGCATCACCGCCAGTGTGAAGCTCTAACAAAGACCGCCTCTTTGCGGTACAACAGCGATGCCCAACTTGCCCCTCGAACCAACAAGAACCTCCTCACAGCCCCGTCCAACGTGAATGGTACTCCCTGCATGGACTTGAGAAGGTAACTCTTCAGTGGGATGAACCTAGTCCCTGTATCAGACCCGCACTCCATCATGGTTAGCCTGAACTTGTGACTTTCCCCAGTCCAGAACAACCAGATAACCACGAGTGGCGCTTTCTGCTTTTGGATGCTATTTTTACCTAAAACTTTAAAAGCTCATGTCTCAAGTACTACTGACTGGACATTTGTCCTTTTGGTATAATTGTATTTATTGTATTTTGCTTTATTTTTCTATATTGGTTTGGAAGTTTTCTTGTGTTGTGTTTTCACTATACCACTGTCTGAGAGCTGCATAAATACTTTACACGTTGCCTCAAGTCAAGCCAGACTGCTTTTGTGCCAAGCTACCAGAAGGTTAAGCACAGGTTTATTTAGTGTTTTTTGTGTTTCATCCTAAAAAGGGTTGTGTTTATTATTTAAGTGGGGCTTCCACCCCTCTCAACTGATAATCCTATTTCTCACAAACACAAACTGTGAAATAATTTCTAAGCTTGAAGGACGCCATTACTAATTCATCCCAATAAATGTGGCTTTATCCAAAGTAGGGTACTTTATTCTAGCATGACTGTTTTTATTGAAGCCATTGAAATATTTTCCAGGAATAATAATATTCCAGCCACAATATTCATGCTTGTTGCAGAGAAGTGTTTCCCACTTGTTCTTGTCAAGTGGGAAACAATATCCACCCTATATCACAACGTTAACTGCAAATTTGTGCAAACAAATCTAAAGTCGCAATTCTGGCTAACTCTCCAGGTAACTCTATGGAGGTAGGCTCAATATCTGCTTTGCGAGGTACAATACATTGCTC
The DNA here is from genome assembly GCF_964204655.1 of Triturus cristatus. NCBI lineage: Eukaryota > Metazoa > Chordata > Amphibia > Caudata > Salamandridae > Triturus > Triturus cristatus. The sequence continues at coordinate 851,320,709 of NC_140581.1, forward strand.
CACAATGTAGTTGATATGTTTCACATTATTTATCCAACTTTTGAATGTCAGGAAACGCTCTGATTGTAGTATTCGACTCCTTCTTCCAGTTTCCCAAAAATCAGATTGTATGTAGGAAATATTGCATTGTGTCTTAAAGCTGACCTAGGGAATCTACTATCCAAATTTGAATTGGTGGCAACATTTTCTGAATTGGGGAGGGGTATACAAGTTACCATTTAAAAACTGAAAGCCTGTTATTAATCTGTGTCAGTAAATTTTTACCTGGAAAGTTAAACCACAGACACATCACTCAGTTCAAAGGGTACATGGGCATACTCATTAATGAAATATTTGAAGAAATATAAGTTAATGCTTCAAAAGGGTTTGTAGATGGAAATTACTCCCACTATCTATAATGGGATAGTTTTAATGAATCACAATGTCCATCTTTCCACTTTTCACCTTTTTTAAAATTTCTTTAGCCTTCAGATGAAACTCTGCGCACATTACTTCCACAAGTTAAATCCATTTTTAATAGTTTTATTTGGAATAAGAAGTATCTTCGGCAAGCATTTAAAGATCTATTTGTCCCAGAATGGTTTGGTGGCCTTGCTCTACCATACATTAGGCTCTACTATGCCACTAGTCATGAAGATGCTCATAAATATGACACAATACTATTTTGGATTGCATGATATAAGAGGTTGTCCCTAGCATGCCCTCCTTACAAAAAACCTCAAACTAGTCAGATATAAGACGCTGTCAAAAACATTTTTATAAGAAAAGAGCAGTTTTACAAGCACTAGATAATCCTATTAACTCACAGACCAGATTGATGGACTGTTCTGCACATATTATATATATCTATTAACTGATGTCCTGATTGCCTCTAACTAGAAGCCACAGCAATAGTTTGTGAAACAGGGGATAGCTAGTAACAGATGGCTAGGGTTCTCAATTGCTTAATTGACCTGAGTCAATTGAGCATAGATCCGTGATTTTCAGATTGTTTAAAGTGAAAACAAGTCTCCATACGCTAGCTAGCCAAACACACCACACTATAGACATTTGCAGCAGACATTTTCTGTTAATATAACAGATACAATAATTAAGAAATGAGCTAAAGAGACAGGAATAGCAATGACAGCTTATTTATAGGATACAACGAAGTATAACATTGTTCACAATTCAGTGGTTCAAATTTTCGCTGTTCACACTGCGACAGTAAAGTTTATTATATCTAACACCCACATTCTTTCACGGAGTTGGGGCAAGCAATGGACATGATTGTCCAAGATGTTTTAATGGGGTACATGGTGATTGGTTACATATGTTCTGACATTGACCTGGATTGAATCAATACAAGAACAAGATTTTTTGTTGCATTAGCTTTTGACGGAGAGTGGTTATTAACATGGAGCCAATGAAAGCTCTCCTGGGGTAGTTCATCTCCAAAGCGGTTCTTGCTAATATCCATCTTAGGCATTTTTTCTATTGCTATAGTGGTAGCCACATCCCTGATTGCTAATAACTGAAGTCTTCCATGGAGAGAAAAATTTATTAATTCAAGTTTAAAAAGAGCATCTATGATTGTTTGATTCAATATTGCCCTAATCAATCAACTATTATTAACTATCAATGAACTTACTATTTTAAGTTTTTTATATCATTGTATCATAAATTATTTGTCTTCTGCTGGATCATGGAATGTGTCATTCATTTGTATGATTCATCCAAATGAAAATTTTAAAAAGCATGCATACAGAGGTATGCACAAAGACTCAAGCCTGTGTTTCCATATGTTAGCCTATAGAAGCCAAGCCTGTTGGCTTTGCCAATTTTTGTTTAAGATTAGAATGTTCAGGGTGGCTAACAAAAAATTGCCAGTACTGGACTTGGGGCCAGATGTCCGAATATCTAGTCACAAAGTATTGGTAGCAAATTCTACGAGCAAATATTTTTTAAAACCACTATATATTACTGGATTGGTTCTTATAAACCAACATCGTAGCTGGTTGGAACCTGACGCAACTCTAAATATTAATGAGGAAGGTTACAAATTCCAATTCACTATAATTGAACGCGATCACACGGAGGGTGGCCTGCTGGTGTCAGCAGACCACTATGTCTGTGATCCCATTTCAATAAAGTAAATTGAATTTGTTTTTAAATGCAGCCTGTTTTACGTAAAGCAATCCAGACTGCCTTTAAAAATAAAAGATTTGCTGGTTTTTCAAAAACCTTTTTTAAGAGATTGAAGTGGTCCAATGGACCACTGTTTAATCACAAACATTTTTTAACATTCACAAAAGTCAAGGGGTCCTCAAGGACCCCTTCAGTTTTTTTAAAGGGTTACCACCCCAACTTGGGGGGTGCTTACTTTTCAATGGTTTGCAACTGCTATTTCAGTCCTAAACCCTTGATACATATGGATAGAAATCACTATTTGGAATGGATATCTACAGCATGCCCCTTCCAAGTAACAAACCTTTATCCATTTTAAACCCCATGTTAGGAGTAGGTACAAATTTACCAACTCCTAAAATGGGTTTAGTACATTACTAAATGCAGTTTTTTGCCTGCAAACTCTGAATCGCAGTGTTTGTGATCGAGAAACTACTTTGTACTTGGTCGTCAGAGACCAAGGAAAAATGTCCAGAGAACTTCCACAAGTGTATCAAGATTGAATGAGATAATAACATGAGATTGAGGAGAATGGACATCAAAATGAATAATAAAGACACTCTCCTGAATTGACGCATGCGTAGCACCTTTGTAATTCAGGTGACTTGCCTTTACAAGCAAAGCCCTTTGTATTTTTAATGTTTTAATGCAGACATATGCTCCCTATTTCTAGGTGTCAAAAGTCTGTACTGGTCCAAGTGGTAATGCCGTCCCACATATCGGTTATGAAAGAAAGAGAAAGCAAAAATACAAAAAGACAAAAATCTTACTTTTAAACCCACGTATATGGGCACTCCAGTATGTTGTCAGACGACAAAACGGATTGGGTAATCTACCCCAGGTAGAGTGGAGCGTGGGTGCTCAATCCTTCTACGCATTAGCATGTATCCTAAGGAGACACTACACCCTGTGAAGGTGATCTCTATAGTGGATAGAAGATATATTAGAGTACAACGACGGAAAACGCTACAGTGAAAAAGTATGAAATTTATGGGAAACAAAGCTAAGCTTTTATGCAACAAAAACATCAAATGAGGTTTTTATTTTCTGCACTGATTAATACATGCTTTAGCATGCAGGTTTGCACTATCCGAAAGTTTTTATTGTTCCCCCTAAAAATGTACATGGAGCAGGTCTTCAGACACTTTCCATATGAAAAGTTTAAATTATGTAATTTTAGGCAAACGTGGTCGTGCTCTACAAAAAAGAATATCTCCTTTGTAGCTGCCTGGGGAAGGAGTTCTTCTTCAATACTGGACATTACTAGAGGAGAGGACATGCAGGGAACGAGTTGGGATACACGTGGGTGGACGGCGTCCACCCACTTTTTGTACAGGGTGAACACCGTCCACCCTGCCAAGAAGTTTGGCCCCATTGAATAATGTGCTGAACTGGTTCCGATGTAATTTCCAAACACCAGGAGACTTTCAGCAGCGCCTGCACGTTGTCTGCTTTCCATCTGCAACAAGCAACAACTTGCAGGCGGGACCGGGCTTTCTTATTTAAGACTCCTGCTGGGCCCATAACAAAGGCCGAATATGAGGGGTCATCAGGCCTCCTTTTGTGAGTCTATTGGCTGGGAGCAGTCGGGAGCCTCACACCTGATGCAAATGCAGCAGAGGGGAAACAAAGGCTCACACCTTGTTAGCACTTCACACATACTTAAGAGAGGCAGCTTTTCACTTTGTTCAATCCCTGTTTAGGAGATATCCATGCACTGTAAGAATATCGAATGTGTTGGTCTTTCCCAGTATTTACACAAAGCAAATTGCATTTATATAGAGCTTACTTCCCCTGAGGAGGCTTTGCAATAATTTAAGTACCACAATTTTTTCTTGTGTAGCCCTACTCCTCCCAATACAGGGCGACGGAGCGCTTTACATCAACAGGTGCATATTACATGTACAATAAATTATCTAAGTTTGTAAATGAATGTACGGGATGTGTAACATAAAACTGGGGAATTGCAAGGTGTGGAAGTCACATATCTTCCATAGCTCACTGTGCTATTGTCCTCGCAATGCGCTCAAACGTAAACATGATAGACCTGCTAAACATATATGTGAGGGCTTGCGATGTGATGTCACTTCTTGTGATGCCACTTCCTGTAAAGTCGTGGCTTCTGATGCCACTTTCTATGATGTCAATTCCTGTGGTGCCATGTGTGATGTCCTGCGCCGTGATGTTGCGCACCCTGATGTTGCGCACCGTGAAGTCCCGGGCTGTGATGTCGTGCGCCGTGATGTCACTTGCATACTGCCTAACTACGTTAGTCCCCGCAGTTCTGTTTTTTAGGACTTGTGCCCCGAGGACATGGTCAGATACAGAGGTGTGGATGTGGCTCAGTGAGAATCCTTCAATATAGAAATCGAATGAGCTTTCTGCGTCTCCGCAGGCACATTATGAAACGAACAATATGATCAAAATATCATTTAATCGTGAACAACGAATGAGAAAAAGGTATTTCGCTTTCCTGGTTCATTTGAATGCTGCCGTGCAATCGCAGCAGCGCCAGGGGCAGAACCTTGGGAATGGAACACTTGTGACGTCACAGACCCTGCAACGGAGGCCTCGAGGCCCCGGTACATGCAAAGGGGAGGCATTCACTGCAGCAGGCAGAAAAGGAGAGGACACAGTTTAGGACGTTATGTACGATTGCTTGGGGTCTTCTTTTCAGAGTACCGGTACGATACTTTTTAGTGACAATAGATAGTGGATCTCATCGAGAAAACAGATCGTGACCTTGCCTTGCCATGATCACCATGTAAACATGGTAAACGTGGTATCGCCCACACTCCTGATGTATAATGACGTTGAAATGGCCCTATTGTGACGTGACTCTGGTATAAATGGCTGGTAACCAGGGAGCTGCAGCAGTGCAGACAAGGACACCGGACCGAGAGGACCACTGCTGGTGACTGGAGCGGGGTACACCCAGAAGCCGGAATCTGCAGGGGCTGAGGAGCCTCAAACAGAAAGGGGGCGATGGGTGGGTGCAAGGAAACAAGGTGAGTAAATGAACCAAACGAAAACTGAACTGAAAACCAAACTGAACCGAAAACCAAACTGAGAACTGAACTGAGAACTGAACTCGAAACCAAAGTGAAACTGACTTGAAACGGAATCCCCATTTACCTTAATTTCTTCACCCCATTCTTCCAAATTGCAGCCACTACAACCCAATTCATCCTTTCACAACCGAATCTTCTGTTTTTTTTTCCAATCAAGTCCCTTTCTCCCTCTCTCCGTCCCCTTCCTACAACATACCTCCCCTCCCCTTCTTTTCTGACTCCAACCCTAGTCCTTGCCTAACCTCTTTTCCAGTCCCTTTTTTTTACCTCCCTACCCGTACATTCCTCTAATTCCCATCTACGTCATTCTCCTATATCTTTGACCTTACATACTCTTTTCTATCCATTCTTTACCCTCTTGATATTTCCTCTTCTCTTCCAGTCCTCTTCACTATCCTTCCTTTCTCTTTCACTCCCTTTCCCACCTTTCACTTCTGTGTCCTACCGTCATCAATTTCCTCTAATCTCCTTTCCTTTCCTCTACTCCCCATCTTCTCCTCACTCCCTCTGCTCCTCTCCCCCCTTTTGCATTCCCTTCCATTCTACCCACTTTATATACTCTTCTAGCCCTTTTTCTTCCTTAGCTTTACTACCTTAAATCTCTCTCCACTCTCTCTTACTCACTCTCACTCCTCGACTCCTCTTCTCTCCTTCCCTTCCTTTCCTCCTCCTTCCCTTCCCTTCCCTTCCCTCCCCTTCCCTTATCTTATTTTCTCTTCACTTCCCTTCCCCCCCTCCATTCCATTCCATAGCCTACCCATCTTCTCTTCTCTTCTCTTCTTCTCCTCTCCTCTCTTCCTTCTCTCCTCTCTTCCTCCTCTCCTCTCCTCTTCTCCTCTCCTCTCCTCTCTCTCTCCTCTCCCCGTCCTTCCTCTCCTCTCCTCTTACTCTCTCACACTCTCTCTCCCTCTTCCCAGCCCTATCCACACTCATCCCACACACCTTTCCATCCTTCCACTTCTCGTCCCTTCCTTTCTATACTATATCCATCCTTTCCACTCTTCCCCGTTCCCCACACCTTCAGTTCCCTTTCCCTCTGTCTCTAATGCTCTAAACTGTATCCATCTACATCTCACTCTTACTTTCCTTCTGCTTTTCCCCCTCCTTTCTTCCTGTCCTCTCCATTTGTGTAGCTTACTCATCCTCTCCTTCTCTCACTCATCCCATATCCTACTCGCCTCAGCCCTCCAGTTCCCTTCCTCCCTCCATTTCTATACTTCACGGTCTTCACCTCTCCTCTTCTTAACTGTCCTATTTGAACCCATCCCCTCCGTTTCCTTTTCATTGCCTTCCAACACACTTTCACTTGCCCCACCTTAACCTTCTCTGAAGGAAAGAGGGTGTTAGATATAATAAACGTAACTGCAGTCACGGCTGCTACCTGGAAGCAGCAGTGGGGCGGGTGCAGGGGAAGCGGCGGGGGGATTGGCTTAAAAAAAACACTTACCTCCCGGCCTGCTGGCCAGCCGCCGCTGCCTCTCATGCGTCGTCTTCCTGGCTTCTTCGGAGAAACAGGAAGCACAAGGGCTCCCAAACTCCCAGCAGCTCTCACTATTATGTCACATCACCTTCTTTTAGAAAACAATGAACACTCCACCACACCCGCTAACCCACCCTCACACCCCCTTTTTGCAGCACAGTTACCCTCGGCCCTAAATCTACCAAGGAAAAGGAACCTCCATTCCCTTTCTTTAGAAAAAGATTCATAATTGTGATCAATTGGGTCCCTCAAACCCCTGGATCCCAATGCCACTGTACCTGCATCACTAATAATAGGTACTACCTTGCAAAGTGGGCTGTTTCCTCTGCCCTTTCATAAAAACATGGGCACCCATCTTGCCCCATCCCCCTCGCTGCCATCTTTCGGATGCTCAAGCCCGAGGGCTGTCTCCTCTACTCCAATTTTCCCTACCCGTAAACCATTGCTCCAAGGCTGAAAGCAACACTGACACAGCACATGTGCACACGTCCCTCATGCAAGCAAGTAAGGATAGTAAACCAACCTTAATTGGTGTTAAGTGTTGCTATTCACCTCACTGCAACATCCAAAATATATTGAGCCCCTATGAGGGGACTCATAACACACATCCCCAGCACATGAAACATACTGAGTTGGCTGAATAATAAAATGCCACATTGCTATGTGCCAGGGACTTTAGGGCCCTCATTGACCTGTTACAACTGGTCTGAATTGTGGTATAAGCAGTAAGGTTCACTCCCTGTCCCATTGAAACTTTTTGTGCACAGCAACCCAGGCAGGGAAGGGTTGACTGGTGTAAGAAATTGGGTTAATAGTTGTGCAGGATGTGAGTCCTGTGAAAGTACTAGGTCCACATTTGTCTACTTTCTGTGAACCAAGTGCCCCATTTTAGCACTTGAATCTCTCAATGTAGCGAAGTGGAGTCGTTAAGGCTAGGTTTGGGGGAAATTTCAATTAGGCTGCGGTAACCGCAGTAATTTGGTAATTTCCGTTTTACTCTTTGACAAGGTATTACCGATAACGTGATTACACCCTCTCGTGTAATTATGAGAATTTGGGGTAAAAAAAAATACTGCAAGAGCAGTTAGCATGTGCAAGTGGCTGCTCAAGTTACTGTTTCATTTAGTGCTATTTCCTTAGCGCAAAATGCATTCTCGTGTCCATTTTGAACTCTAAGGTGCATTTAGCACTAAGAAACTAGCACTAAATGTCCGGAGTAAATTGGATGAATATCCTAACCCATGTGCACATTTAGTGATCATGAACGGCTGCTCATGCCCGCTATTCATGTTCTGTTGCATTTAGTACTATTTCTTAGCGCAAAATGCATCCTCACATCCAGTTTGGTTCTGAGCTGTCTTTTTTTTAAATAGTGCTAAACACAGAATTACTTCTTTTGGGTAATTCTGCATATTCTTGCAAAAAAAATGGGTAATTCTGTGTGATTACGCAACACAGAATTACGCAAAATATGCCCACTCCTTTCTATGACCTACAAAGTGTGAGCTAGTAATCTCAGTTTGCTGACACACAACAACACTCAATAGATTGTTGTGTACTCAGTGCTTTTTTTTAAAAAAAGGAAATGGATAAAGATGACACACACCACTAAATACCACACATTAAGTTACAAAAATATACATCAGGCAGATTAACATACCTTTGGTGACATTCTTTAATCACATTTGACCCCTAGTGAGTCATGAACCCCATAATTACAAAAATACCCAACTAATGTCAACATGTTTCACCGTAATATCAAGGGGTGTCATTTTTAATAAATCAGGCCTACTGTCTTTGTCAAAGTGCCAACACATCAATATATATGGCAGGAGTACTGAATTTGTCACGTGATCATCTATCATCTAAGCGCAAGGAAATTAATAAACATATGTGAATGCATTCAATAAAGCATGGCTTTGTTCATCAACAAAATTAATAATAGATCATTTGAACAACTAACATATAAGTCAGAGTCTTTCAGTTGCACTGATCAGACCACATAATGCAGCCACAGGACCATTCACAAGAAGCCCCTATACTCCTGAGCTCTAGAGAAAACGCTCCAGCTCTAAAGTGCCTTGACTAATGAACACAATCTCTCCCAGGTTCATGAATTTAATGCCCCAGGAAACTTAGTGTAAGTGTTTGAATTACTTCTTGGGGGGAGCTGCCGAATTCAATTAAACCCCCCACAACACATGCAAAATATGTTGGTGGTGCCCTTTTCCCTTCTTGAGGCATCACAATAAGAAAAAAAAGTATGTCGATTAGCCCTTATGTTATGGGACGCTCCCTGCTGGAGCTGTGAATAATAATGAACTGGTTCTACTGCTGTGCTGCTTTCATTGCATGGCTTCTTTGTGCGTCTCCTTTTATTTCTCTTTGTAAAATCTGGGTACCCATACCCACTGAGCACCCAGGTGCAGGTAGTCTTGGTGGGGGAAATGCAGGAATGCCACCCCTGGCTGCCATGCTGAGTTACTACTTGTGCACACATCTTAGATGTGGCACACAGGAGCTCACGCTTCTTTCACTGCTTCTCAGGCAGGAGCAGCTTGTCTCCCTCTCTTGCTCCCAGTGGGAGTGGCCATTTGTTACTGGGTGCACTCCCCCAGACAAAGGTACGGGCCGACAACATGCCTCCCGGGATGGGATCCCCAATGCAGAGAAGAATGTCTTTATTCTGGATGCCACGGTAGAGGTCCCAGGACCCATTATTGCCACATCTGCCCTTGGGGAGATGGGGACCACTGGGGGCAATTAACATTCAGGAGAGCGGCACCCCAGGCTTGTCCGCTCCCACAGTGGTTTACATAATCACTTGTGTGTCGACACCCGGGCTATTGCCCACCCTGGGGGTATTGTTAAGATTTTCGGTGAAGTGCCATGCACTCATTTCTTTTCAAGGTCAAAGGTGAAATTTCTAAAAGAAGCATAACTTGAGTTCTGTTTTGTTCCCGTCTCATTTTAGCTCGCTTTGCTCCTGGTGGCGAGCTCTAGCCACCAAGAGTATTTTCAACAGGCCTCCTGGCCTTTAAAGGGCACACTTTGCGGGGAACTAGTTCTACTGATGCCCTATGCTAGTCTTCTCCTCTCCTGGCTACTGGTGCTTCTCTTCTGCTGGTGAGGGTCTTGCAGCACCTCCACTCCCAGCCAACAGAGTACCCTTTTGCCCACAATCCCAAACCCCAGAGCCTCCTGGCTGTCTTGCAGGGCACTTGGGTTGGCATTGGAGTCCAGGTCGTGGGCCAAATGGCCCTTAGTGGGCATTAGGAGGCCATCGCCACTGACCCATTGAGATATCCATCTAGTCCTAGGGGGTAAGCTGGAGGCAAAGCCCTTAGCAGGGCATCAGGTGGATTCTCCTTCCAGCTGTCCATGATTCTGGTGTTGTCGCCATCTAGGTCATCCAGGTCCAGGGTCTTGCTACCTGTCTCTCTCTTGTTCATAGATTTATAAGTGTCAATAAAAAATTCTAAATGTCAGGCACACCTGGACAATCCTAGGAAGCCCTATCATTCTTCCACCCCTGTCCCAACCCTCCTGCACAGTAGTTTGGAACAGTCCAATATACCAGAACCCTTCTTCCCCTGTGCAGAGCTCCTGCATTCACCCAGAGGTGTAGCCATGGAAATGAGCAGCCCCTCCTCTGTGGTGACTCCAAACCAGTTCACAGAGAAGCTCCCTCTGGGATTGTAGCCAGCCTGACTAGAAGGACAATAGAGGTTGTAGGCCCAGTTGTTAGCTACATCCGCCTGTGCAAGAGAAGGCCCCTTTGAAGTTAATCGAATTACTGGGCACTGCTCCCTGGCCATCCTGTCAAGGTAAGGAACACCTCTCCAACACCCAAGGCCCTTTGTCCTTGTCCTGGGAAAATTTCACACTTCAGTACAGGGGAGCCATCCAGCCACCAGGTGACAGCTGTATACTTACAGAGAGGCCTCCAGAAGATTTAGGCAGCAAACAGGTAACTTTTTTTTAAAGTACTGTTGCTTAATAGTAAGACAAAATTAGATTTTGCCATTAGATTGGATCTTGAATAATGCTGAAAATTAGCCCATCCTCACATGTGCTCCTCTTTCATGCTACACACACACACACACATCTCACTAATGAAGAGGTAAACCATTCCCATAATGGATGACTACACACATTTTCTTGATAAAAAATAATTGAGGACTTGCATATGTAGGCCAAGTATCGTGAACGTTCCAAGTTACAATAGCATTTCATAAATGGATTAATAAATTATATGATTTTAAATCAAATCTGGTGGATCAAAAGATTTAAACTGCATGAAATCAATGATTCGTAATTGAACATCTATTTATAAAAGGATTATCAAGGTTTATATTGAATTATGAGTTATCGTGACAAGTTTTCATAAACAAAACCTAATATGATCACCACCATTCAAAAGTCTGAGAACTTGATATCGCAAACTTTACTGAGAACGTTATAACACAAATAAGATGGTGATGGTTGAGAGACAGTAAGTAGTTAACTCAGTCGCTCACATGAAAGGTGAGGTAAAATATATATTTAACTTACATGGAGGCTAGAACACCAAAATATGTGCAACAGAATTAGGTTATGAATGTGGAATATAACGCCAAGCGCCCAGCAAAAACAGAATATCTTATTATATCTCCAAAGAAAGCTAACCCATTGGTTCAAAACTAGACGGAACTCCTCCCACACTGGAGGGCTGTCCCAACATTGTACAAAATGCTAAATCTCTTGACTTCACACTCAACAAACATCTCAGCCTCCAGAGCCATATCTCAGCTATAACTAAGAGTGCCAGTCTCCAGCTAAGGCTGATTTGGGGGATCAGGTACCTCTTCCCAGACCAGGACCTAAAGTCACTTGTCCAGGTGCTCGGTCTTTCCAGACCAGACTAAGGAATCGCACTTCTCTCAGGCATCCCCAAAGTCCAACCAAAACCGCTAAGAGCAGACCATATCAGTCCTATCCTGCATTCTTCTCACCCCTACCCTCCCTTACCTTCAATGGCTTCCTATAGAGGCGAGAGCCCAATTCAAAACTGCCTGCCCCACTCATAAAGCACTTCTTTCCTCATAACCGTCCTACCATACAGAAAACTGAGAATTTTAGACGCCAAGCAGGGCTCAAGAAACACTCAATCCCTTGTCTTTGAACCCCTCTCCACCATCACCTTTAATCGGGAGCATTGCATAAAACAATCCTTCTCTGGAAACACCTCAAGAATTTGGAACACCCTCCCTCCAAATTTAAGCCTGACACGTCAAGACACTTGGGTTAACTCCTCCCGCTCAAGAAAGATGCATCTCTAATTCTCCCTAGACAAACTGCTGATGAACCCCATGAGAGACTGATGCAATCCTGGGGTGAAGGCGCATATTACAGGTAATTTACACGTAATGTTTTTCTGTTAAGAACTCATATATACTCTTGAAGAAGCGTGGATGGTTTTCCCCGTATTGCTTTGGCTGAATACAGAATCAGATGAATTACTAATTGAAGATAGTAGCTATAAAATGATATTAAAAAATTAAATCTTCTGAGGGCCGTAGTTAGGGTGCAGAGGGAACCAGGTAAAGCGGTGACGTAAGACACACTACGTTCTGGGCACGGGCTTCAACCTTTAGCAGAGACATTTTCAGAGCCTGGTCATGAGACAAGAGATGGTGTGTTTTTCTCCACTCCCTTCCTGTTGCTAACCGACCCGCGTTCCACTATACCCTGTGCTACTGTGTGGGTATTTAAATTCAATTAATTTTTACACTTTCAAAATCTGAAGGAGTTCTAATTCGTTGTGGATTTGCTATCACCGTCTCTGCTTTAAATAAGGCAAGGTCCCTGTACAGAGAATTAAAATTCGAATTTCATTGACTGTCCATTCTTGGGCATTCATCGGTGGGAGAGATAAGAAGTGACATTTTCCGCAAGCCTTACCCTATGTTCATCCTGCTGCTTAACAGCATTTCTTCTAACATATCCAGTGGAAGTCTGTGCTGGTTTGGAAATTCGCAACACTCAGACAGGCCGCACCTCTAAAATGGAATTATGGCTGGGAAAGAGTCAGTTGCAGGACATGTGTCACCATTCCACTTACTGTTTCTTAGCACTACCTGCATGCCAAAGACACAGGTTTGAGAGAAAATCTCCTCAAACATGGAAATGTTCGGAGGTTTTTACACAAACTTTACTCAATTGAGCAGTGTGCAAATTAAGTTGGAAGACAGCTGTGAAAGCTTTTTAATACTCTCAAAATGAAGATTCTAAAGGTGTTCACCTATTTCCTGATGGCAATACCCTCTGCTCCTCCTCTATTGACATCCTATTTCTGCCATACTAGTAGATTCTGTGTTTTAGTAAGAGTGATATGGAATAGGGGTTTGCTTAACTCGTACAATGCCATGTAGCACTATTGTGCAGAATTCCTAAAAAATGACACAAAAATATGCAACATGAATTGTGTACACCATGCCCCAAAAAACTAATGTTGATGACACTTTTTACACTAAAAAACAACTCAAACTGCACCTTGCAGTGTGCAACCGCCAGACATTTTGTTTAATCTGGCCTATTCCTATCTAGCCATCCCCTCATTTTTTTTTAGGGTTTGAATCCGTTTAATGATTAATTCAGGTTGATAAAAAAATCATACAAACAAGACATGCTTGAGTTATATAGGCAGTGTAGTGCCCTGAAAGCTGTACGCCAAGACGTATTACAAATTATGCTTTACACAATAGGGCAGTACAGAGAGAATTTAGCCATACAACAGCATGCAAGTGTCAACCAGATTGTACACAACCATGTATGATGTAAGATGAAATACAAACATAGTAGCCTGCCAAGAGGACCAACAACCTGTGCATTGAAAAATAGACAAACTGTTCCAGTTTTGAGTAATACAACCAATAAAGAAAAGGAACTAACCCTGGGGGGTGAACTCCACTCCGCTCGCGGAGTTTGCAGAGTTTTCCGCACTACGCGTTACGCGGAGCACGAAGAGTTCTGAAAAACTCCGCTCCAAATAGCGGAGCGGAGTTTTTTTCCTTGCTCGCGTTCATCAACGTCAAGTTGGCGAGTGCGAGCAAGGAAAATCCACCTCCTGGTGAGATTTTTCCTCGTTGGCAATCGTAAACATCAAGTTGGTGAGCACGAGCGTGGAAAATCAACTTCTCAGCGAGATTTCTCAACGTGGGGGTTCAGATTTCTCATTGCGAGTGGTCACGTATGCTTGGGACCGCTGGCGTTGAGAAACTGTCAGTTCACGTTGAGAAATCTGCAGCTCAAGTAAAAATATACTCGAGTAGCAGAAAGGTAAGCCAGCGCCCGCTTGCGCTGTGCATGGTGCCGTTCGCGATGATTGCACAGTGCGGACAAGCATCTCGCACTGAAAATCACCGCGAACGGCATTTATTCAATGCACTCCGTTGCTTGCAGAGCTCCACATAGAGCGGCAGATTTTTTTTGCTCTGTTCGGGGTTAAAAGGAACCCAAGCCCATGTTCCCCGTCCGCACTCATATCATGTTTAGTCATCCGACCATATGGTTACACTAGTCAACATACAAGGTGTGGGTCCTGGAACAAAGTGAACAGGGAAAGGCCAGACGCCCCGTACAATGCATATGGTTAGGTAGGGTCCCAGTCATCCCCTGTTACCTCCCCAACATATAGTGGGCCATCTGGAGCCTCAGTAGCGTGCTGTGTGGTGGTCTGGAGATCAGTCAGGATTATGTCCTAACTGGATAATTAAGAAACGAGTGTTGCATGGAATATGAACTGAGCTTTCCTATAAGGCAGCCCATTCATGGTCTGTGCAGGGGAGAGCCAGGTCTCCTTCCCAATGATGGTGCAGGGGTGTGAGCTGCGGGCAGTATGGATTCGCAGCAAGTCCTCAAACCAATATATTAGGTGTCTGCTCGGTCCCGTCACATGAAGGTATTGTATAGTGAGGTGTGTCGGATGCTCTTGTTCCTTATAGCCCCATTTGTTCACCTAGTGCAGAGGTCTTCAAACTTTTTTGTTCTGAGCCCCCCTATGGAAAATTTTTTGAAGTTGGGCCCCCCTTCAAAAGTATATGGCAAGGATTTGGAAAGGGGTAGAGAGGATCGCTGGGGGGATCATGAGATCATTTTAGATGTGCTCTTCTGTAGCTTGTACTCCAGACTAAATGTGGGGCTTACAAAAAAAGCAACAGCATACAATAAGAACAAAATTGACCAACACACTACTACTCATAATAGGGGTGCTGTGGGCCCCAATGCAACTCCACCTGCTGCACTAATGATGTATGTAGCCCTGAGAAGCTGGCTATCTCCTCTTCATTCATTCATTGCCCACCATGTCTGACCATCACTTCAATCTTAAAACAAGCTAAGTCTCTTTCTGAAAAAAATTATCTACTGTATGCTGCCCCCCTTTTTGCACCAAGGGTGCCATCTGCCCTAATGCTAGCAAGAACAATGAGCCCTCGTGCCCACTTTTTATAGTATAACATTCATAATTGTGATGCAATGGGCCACTGGGCAAAAGCATCACTACACCTGCTTCACTAATGATAGCTACTAACTTGTTGTGGCATCTGACCTTTGCTAACAACATGGGCCTCCCATCTCACCTCATCCCTCGCCCTCTGATCTCTCATCATCCACCCCCCATCTCTCTGATGCCTAAATCAAGTTGTCTCCTATACTTCAAATTTCCCTTCCCTTGGTCCATTGCTCTAAGGACCAAGGCAACACTGGCACAACAAGTAGGCCCTGGGTCTCTAAAGGAGTTGTAGCACCAATGATACATACAACCCTACAAAGCAGACTGTCTACTTTGCCAACTGAACAGGGCCATCACTTATAGGCCGGATGCCCAAATCATGCTTTCTGCTGCTTCATGTAAAGAACAACAAAAAAAGTACATTTAGCCCTCCTCCTCCCTCTGTTCGTTGGGCCCTATTCCATGCTCAGAAATGGTGGAGTGTGCCCGAATGCTAACCCCCACGTTCTTTTTCATCGTAAGACTGACATAACTGGGGTACAGTGACCACTCAAAGAACATGGAGGTAGGGGAGGGGTACTCCTGTGAAACAGAGAGAGAAATAGAGAACTGTTAAAGAACAAATATGCCTTACCACCAGGATGCCCCCTTCCTGAAAGAAATCTAAATGTGTGCAATTGATTAATCACCAAATATAAAGGCTGCTTTGGAGCCAATGTAGGTGTCATTTGGAGCTTCACGGTGACAAATATTTATTTTGAGAGCTAATATATGTATTCATTAAAAAGAGTGCACCCTTTTAATGGACACATATCAAATATTTACACTAGATATAATCTGAATGCTTCTCACTAAACTATATATTTTTAAAGCACTTGTTTTTATCTTAAACAGTGTTTTGCAGCAGCCTGTTTTATACTGTGTAATTCTATTTTAAAATAATGACATTCACAGTGCTTGCCGTCACACAAGTGGTCATCTTAGCACTGTAAATAAACAAGCTACTATTCCTCACTGCACCATTAAGGATTTAATTCTGTGACTTTCTGGGCACACACAAAGAAATTAGCAGTGATCACATCAGCTAACCGAGATTTCAAAAGGTAAAAGAGTGTATTTCCCTTTGATTAGTTTACCTTTCATTTATTTGTAGGTGTGTGTGTGTTTTTAATATGCAGTTACCTGAAGGTGGAATAAAAATGAAGATTATTTTTCTTTTTTTGCTATGTCTTTAACCCAGTCTCCACACTCCCTGAACCTGCTCTATGCGGCTCAGTACTACGGTCCTCACTCTTCCTTATGGACTTTAAATGCTGCATATAAATGAAGACAGCATAGAAACGAGCCTTTCCTCGCTTCCAGGCTATCCCATTTGCATGTAATTGCAGACCCATTTGCGCCTCCCTGGGAACACATCCAGGGCCCCCCAGGGGGGCACGCCCCCCAGTTTGAAGACCGCTGCCCTAGTGTAATCAGTGAATTGTATAAAAGAAAATGGGCAGAAGAAAAAGCAATCGTCCTCCATCAAGGGCTCATATGGGATGAGGGAACTGTTGCGGTAAAGATCCCCTAGGACATGAATGCTAGCTGAATGCCAGGTGGTTAGTTCTGCTGATAAGGAGACGTCGGCCCCATAGGCATGCCGAGCAGGGCTTCTGCCAGTGCATAGGAAATCGGCAATCATATGAGTTAAAGACATCGGCGAAAGCAGCAGTATGCCACTTCCAGAAGCAAAGAGTCAGGCGTTGTTGCCCAGGTAAATGGGTGGAACAATTGAAGAATGGTGGGTAAGATCCAGGCTGGCAATGTCTTGGCAGTGTCATCCAGCTGCAAGTCCGCCAGTTATTTAGCCATCCATTGGAGTTGGGAAGCAAGGTAGTACTATTCGAGGTTCGGTACAGCGTACCCGCACTGATCTGTGGGAATGTAAAGCTGCAAAAACGCAACCCTGCAGCAAGAGTTGTTCCAGATGAATTCCCTAATTAGCTTCTCAAAGTAGTGAAAAAATCGGGTAGGAATGTAAAGGGGGAGATAAGTAAAATTATAGAGGAGGCGGGGAGGACAACCATCTTAGGGAGGGCTATTCACCCTGCCACTGATAGTGGTAATGTTAGCCAAAAGGCCATCTGAGACCTTAGGGCTGTGGCATTCTAGCTCCACCCATCACCCTTTTTTAACTATATTTTCACTTTTTTATTAGGTTTGCACTCCCCCTGTGCGTTTATTTCATAGATTCGTTCCCCGGTTTTCTCTATTTTAATTTTGTTTGTATCCATTCGACTGAACCCAGCTATGGCAGAGGCAGGCAGTGGTGTCCCTGTGACTGTGGTGAAAAGGGATGACAACCTACCACATTTTTCTGAGGCAGAGGTGGCAGCAGTAATTGTTTGCACAATGCCACCTCCTCAAGCCAGCAGCAAGGGGCAGGCCCAGAGAGGACTATGTCCTGGTGGAGCGACAGGTGCAGTAGGGGAGAGTGCTGCTCTACATGCACCGCTACACGGGGTCTCCCACACCAAGCAGCAAGTGATGCACTGCTGAGCTTACATCCTCAACCAGAAGCGAGAATGCTCAGCGTGGAAGTGGTGGGGCTAGGTGAGTAATGTTTTGTAAAATTTGTTTAAATATTATATGTATTACTTTTCAAGTAACATTACTTCAACGGTAAGTTTATGTGATGTACATTATACATATATTACCTACTGGCGGTCGCCAGTAGGTAGTTATAGTTAGGACCTATTTTCCATAGGAAATCCGCAACATTCTATTCCCAATAAGTCTGGCGCCGGTTGACGAATCTTCGCGAAAGTTTTCCAAACTTTTGGCCAGCTCCGGTCTGCTCCTGTCCTGAAAGTTTCGTGGTGATTGGTCAAGCGGGGGCCGAGAAAAAAAGTGGGGTCCCAAAATGCGTTTTCCCCATGCAATTTCCCATAGGACCTGTTGACGCAGCTACAGCCCGAACTGCTGAACGGAATTACACAAAATTTGGCAAAGAGGTAGTCCTCAGTTCAGACTCATGCCTTTTGCATAAATGGTGTAAATCTGTTCAGTAGTTCCTGAGAAAATTAGGGTAAAAAAGTTAGGATATCTATGGCCTCGGAGGATCCGCGCACCCTACCCACACTTTGAGCGCACCCTCCCCGAACCAAGCGCGAACCCTCCCGATCACGCGCTGAATGCTAATTGGCTGTCGAGTGTTTGTCTACATTCGAAACCAGGAACTGTTGGCAGCCATTTTGTGCCTCGGTAGAAGCGAGGCTGAAGAAGTAAGGGGAATAAGTGTTTAAAACATATAAAGGGGGCTGGGTAGACATACTCTGACCCCCTAGTGTTGCTTAGGGGGTCCCAGAAGGAACCCCTGGGGCCCCCTTTGTTTAAAAAAAAAATCGGCGACATGCGCGCAGGGTGCGCGGATCTGGACGAACAAATAATAAAACCAGAAGCGCAGGCTTCCGCGCTTCATTAATAATTAGCCCCCGGGTGGGCCAAATCCCGGGGGCAAAATGTTTATATATTAATAGGGGAGGGGGGCTGCGTGGCCCCCCTCCTGTAGCCCTCGAGGGCCCTAGGGACTGCCACCCCCAAGGGCCGGCTCCTACAGTGTCCTGGGGTGCCCACCCCCAGGACACTGTTGTTTGCTATGAGAGGGCATGCTCTCTCTGTCAAAATCCAAATGATATTGCTTTTCCACACGGGGAGCTGCATGTCAGCAGCTACCCATGTGGAAAAGCAATGCCGGCTTCTGAAGGACGCGGGGAGCCGGCTGGGACCGTGGGGGCATTGGGGCTCCCCCCACGGTCTTCAACATTTTTTTATAAGCCCTGGGGGATGGGGTCCCCGGGGATAATAAAAATTAGTGATAGGGGCTATTTTTTTTTTTACGGTAAAATTAGGAGTTCATTGAGAGTTTTTGGTACTTATAAGTAAGTACCTATACAGAGTCTAAAGTTGTTGAGGAAGACTCTGTTTCCTTCATCAGTAAAGTGTACTCCATCCCTCCTATACATCTCTTGCATATGAAAGCGCAGATTGTTATTGTAAATGGACCCCATTTTATAGTCTCGGAGAAAAGCGGAAACAGATTTATTCACATGTTTCCTAGCTTTCTCAATCTGTGGACAAAAATGATTGGACCAGTTCCACTTCTGCCTTTGGCATATGTTAGGATACACAAAGGCAGTTTTGGGAAAAAGTGAAAACAATTCTGCAAAGGTGTCCTTCATAAGCATTTCCAGACCTACCCCAGTCAAAGTGCCTAGGTCATTGCCACCACAGTGAACTATTATGAGGTCAGGGTGTTGGATATGCATAAAGGTTTTTACCAATGGCATCAATTGGTGCCACTTTAACCCTCTCTGTCCAATCCATTTAATGTCTACATTTGGCAAACCTAGGTCTTTGTGAATGCCTTTGTTTTCTGCATACCTTTGGCTCCAGAAAATATAGCTGTGTCCCACAATCCACACTCTAAGCATCTTGAAGGGAGGTCTGGATGCACTCAGATGGTCTCTGTAAATGAAATGGCAGTTTGAAAAGTAAGATTTTTCTAAAATGGTGGCTATGATGCAGTTTTGAAAAAAGACAAGAAATCATTGGTTGTTTGACAACCTTCTACACTGAAAGGTAGGGTGCATGTTTCTGTTTTTTAAACACATGATTCTTATTGGTTAACAAAAAGTGCGTGAAAGGAACATTATATATGATAAGCTGATGTGTTGAAAAGTCAAGCACACTCGCTGTTTTGATTAGCAACATTGTGTGCTGAACTTGTGACCTGTGTGCTCAGTTCAGTGTTCCATGACCTGTTGCTATGGTAACAGGCAGAAGGCAGAATGGGGGTAGGGTTCAAATTTATGTCATTTGGAAAGGGTTGAAATGTTTAACCAATACAAATGTGTGTTTGCTTTTGAATTTATGTGGGAAGGAATGTGATTTGATTTTTACATGTATATGTGTGGAAAATGAGAGGGAAACTTTGCCATTCTTTGGTTTTGCTGAGAGGTGCACAGTGCAGAGATTCTGTATAAGAAAATCTGGTGTGTGACTGATATCTGGTGTGTGACTGATATACTTCTTAATCTACAAAACAACTTGAAAGGTGAGTTATTTAATTGTGAGGGGATGTATGTAGCCTATTTTGATTTCAATCAGACTAATGTATTTCTCCTGCAAAAGTGTAGGGAGTACTTTTTTTTGTCTACAATCTTATTGACAGTGTGTGTGCATGTAGAAACCATTCTGTGATAACCATTTGTGTTTTTCATGTGTTTGCAGACAGATAACTGTGCTGTTTTTAAATTTTGGTACAATTAGAAATCAGTCATTGTTTATGAATTTGCAAAATGAGTCATGTTTGAACACTAAACTGTAGTACTCGTAGATTAAGAAATGTGTTTTGGTAAACTCCTAGGGATAGTGTTGTTTGTCTAGAATCACACTGTGAGTCTGTGTGCATTGGGAACCACTGTGAGAGAAGCATTTGGTAACATCATGTATTTGCTGACAGATAACTGTTTTAAAACCTGTCAAGTTGTTAAGTTTTAGTAGCATTAGAAGCCAGTCTTTGCTTATGCATTGATAAAATGTGTCAGGCTTTGACACTAAAGTGCAGTACTTACATATGTAGATTGTGTGCAGTCCCTTTACCCTTTCCACAGTAGTGAATGTGTTTTAGTAAACTCCTAGAGATAGTGTTTCTTGTCTACAATCACATTGTGAGTTAGTGTGCATTTGGGAACCACTGTGAGAGAAGCATTTGGTCACATTATGTATTTGCTGAGAGATAACTGTTTTAAAACCTGCCATGTTGTCAAGTTTTAGTAGCATTAGAAGCCAGTCTTTGCTTTTGCTTTGATAAAATGAGTTAGGCTTTGACACTAAAGTGTAGTACTTAAATATGTAGATTATGTGCAGTCCCCTTACCCCTTGCACAGTAGTGAATGGGTTTTGGTAAACTCCTAGGGATAGTGTTGCTTGTCTAGAATCACACTGTGAGTCTGTGTGCATTTGGGAACCACTGTGAGAGAAGCATTTGGGAACATCATGTATTTGCTGACAGATAACTGTTTTAAAACCTGCCATGTTGTCAAGTTTTAGTAGCATTAGAAGCCAGTCTTTGCTTATGCTTTGATAAAATGAGTTAGGCTTTGACACTAAACTGGAGTTGTGAAATATGTTGATTGTGTGCAGTCCCTTTACTCTTTGCACAGTAGTGAATGAGTTTTGGTAAACTCCTAGGGATAGTGTTGCTTGTCTAGAATCACACTGTGAGTCTGTGTGCATTTGGGAACCACTGTGAGAGAAGCATTTGGGAACATCATGTATTTGCTGACAGATAACTGTTTTAAAACCTGTCATGTTGTCAAGTTTTAGTAGCATTAGAAGCCAGTCATTGCTTATGCATTGATAAAATGAGACAGGCATTGACAGTAAAGTGCAGTACTGAAATATGTAGGTTGTGTACAGTACCCTTACCCCTTCCACAGTAGTGAATGAGTTTTGGTAAGCTCCTAGAGATAGTGTTGCTCATCTAGAATCACACTGTGAGTCTGTGTGCATTTGGGAACCACTGTGAGAGAAGCATTTGGGTACTTCATATGTTTGAATATGCATAACTGCTTATAAACTTTCCTGTTCCCAAGTTTTGTTAGAATTAGAAGGCAGTTATTGCTTATGTAATCACCCAGGAAGTGTCCTTGCAATACTGTAAACATTCAGTTAATATTCAAGTAGTAACTAAGTGAGGCAGGCCTTAGCATATGCATTGATTCAAATGCTTATCCACTATGCATGCAGTCCTCTAACAATCTGCACAGTTCTCTTTCACACCTTTAATTCCACAGTCAGTATTCATACACTTCAAGCAAACACTCTGTTACTCTCCATGTACTCCTCTAGTGACCCATTCAGTAGCATATACTAAACCATTCACTTTACCAACACCCAAACACTTATAAATTCACTCAGGCACTCTCTTTTTAGTACTCTTATCATTCAGTCAGTATCCAAGTGCTCATGCAGCTAGCCAGACCTTACAACATGGACTGCTTGAAACCTCTATGCAGTATGCATACAGGCCTCTAGTCACCTACACATTTGTCTTTCACTTCTTTAATTAACTAGTCAGTTTCCATATACTTCAATAAACATCTTGTCACTCATCTTGCACTCATCCAGTGACTAATTCAGTACCATGTACTAATCTTTTTACTGTGCCAAAACTGAAAAACTTAACAGTTTTACCCAGGCACTCTTCTAGCATTAGTCTAATAATTCAGTCAGTTTCCAGGTACTCATGTAGTGAACCATGCATTACCACATAGAGGGCTACAAATGTCTATGCAGTATGCATGCAGTCTTGTAACACACTATACATTTGTCCTTAACAGCTTCAATTCCCCAGTCAGTATCCATGTACTTTCAGCAAACATCCTGTCACTCCCCTTGCAGTGTTCCAGTGACTTATTCAGCACCATGTAGTAATGCATTCACTGTGCCAAAACTGAAACACTTGTAAATTCACCCAGGTACGCTTCTTGCAATAGTCTAATCATTCAGTCAGTACCTAAGTACTATTGGAGTGAGGCAGGCCTTAGCACATGGATTGATTCAAATGTGTTTCCAGTATGCATGGAGGCCTGTAAGTACCAACACAATTGCCTTTGAGACGTTCAATTTCTCTTTCAGTATCTATAAACTGCAATAAACACTCTGTCACTTTAATTGCACACCTCCACTGACTCATTTGGCAGTAAGTACTAACCTATTCAATGCACTAGAATCCAAAATCTTAAAAAGATTCACTGAGTCACTTTTTTTTGTAGTACTCTACTGATTCAGTCAGTAGTCAGGTAGTTTTGCAGTGATCCAAGTGTTACTCTATGGACTGTTTCAAACGTCTATACATTATGGATGTAGGTCTCTAGCCACCTACATACTTGTCTTTCACACCTTCAATATCCCAGACAGTATTCATATAGTTCCTGTAAATACTCTCTCACTCTCCTTATACTACTCCAGTGACCCATTCAGCACCATGTACTAATCCATTCACTGCACTGAATGGCAACCACTTATAAATTCACCCAGGGAGTCTCCTTGCAGTGCTTTAATCATCCAGTCAGTATCCAAGTACTCATGCAGTGAGCCAGCCCTTAGCACATGAATTGCTTCAAACGTCTATCCAGTATGCATGCAGTCTTCTAACCATCTACACACTTGTCTTTCACATCTTTAATTCCCCACTCAGTATACATATAGTGCAGCAAACATCCTATCACTCCCCTTGTACTCCTCCAGTGACCCATTCAGCACCATGTACTAATCCATTCAGTGCGCCAAAACCCAAACACTTATAAATTCACCCAGGCACTCTCTTTGCAGTACTCTAATCATTCAGTCAGTACCCAAGTACTCATGCAGTGAGCCAGGCCTTAGTACATGAATTGCTTCAAATGCCTATGCACTATGCATGCAGTCCTCTAACCACCTACACACTTGTGTTTTACACCTTCAATTCCCTTGTCAGTATTCATACACTTCTAGCAAATACTCTGTCACTCCTCTTGGAGTCCTCTAGTGACCCATTCAGCACCATGGAGTAATCCATTCACCGTGCCAAAACCCGAACACTTATAAACTCACCCAAGCATTCTTCTTGCAGTACTCTAATCATTTAATCAGTATCCAAATAGTATTGGAGTGAGACAGGCCTTAACGTATGAATGGATTGAAACATCTGTCCAGTATGCATGTAGGTCTCTAATCACCTTCACACTTGTCTTTCACACCATCAATAATCATGTCAGTATTCATACACTTCTAGGAAATACCCTGTCACACACCCAGTTTGTTTCCTAATTGTATTGTAATCATTCAGTCAGTTAGAATGTACTCTTTTAGGGCCTCATGTAGGTAGCCAAATACCGGTCGGTAACGGCCGATTTTCGGTAAATATGCCGTTACCGACCGGTATTCAGACAAGTGAGATGTAGGAGTCCAAAAACCACTTTTCGGTAAATATGAGGCGGTAAATACCGATTCATATTTACCGAATTCCAAAATACCGAATCAGATTTACCGAATACATAATTAACGAATCGGTAAATATGAAGTGGTAAATATGAAGTGGTAAAAATTAAAATGACATGGAGGAGCACTCGGTAATTAAGAAATCCAAGAAAATCGGTAAATAAGAGTCGGTAATTAACACGGATTGAAAGCAGGTGGTAACCATCAACAGTGCAGATAAGCAATCCCAAAATGCAACAGCGTGGACAACATGGCCGCTATGTACGTCATTGCAAGGCGCCTACGTCTACAGGCAGCAGGACTGAGGGTTTGGCGACGGGAGGAACGCATCTACAGACAGCGCATCACACTATTCCAGCTGACTGATGCAGAGATACATGAGAGGTACAGGCTACACCCCGAAACCATCATGGACTTAATCAGGGACCTTCACCCACTCCTGGACCAGCCAATAAGAAGGGCGCACGCCATACCCCCACATGTGCAGGTGCTCTGCAGCCTACATCTGCTGGCATCCGGCAGTTATCAGGTGGTGATAGCTGCGGTGGGTGGGGTAACCCAGAGTTGCCTGTCACGTTTCTTCAGGAAGTTCCTGGATGCCATGATGCAGAGAATGCACCACTACATAAGCTTCCCAAACACACAGGCTGCACTGCAGAAAACAAAAACAGACTATTATCACATGGCACAGTTCCCCCATGTCATCGGCTGTATTGATGGTACACATATCCCAATCTGTCCACCAGCTGACACAGAGCACATCTACAGGAACAGGAAGTCCACCCACTCCATCAATGTGCAGGTGATCTGTGATGCAGGGAACATCATCACAGATATTGTTGCAAAGTTTCCTGGGAGCACCCACGACTCTTACATCTTCCAGAATAGTGGGATCTACACACGACTGAGTGCCGGAGAATTCGGAGAGGGATACCTGCTAGGTAAGTAACAGTGACGCCCCTTGAAACCTGCAAATCATAGTGTATAGAGGCATGTTACTGATGGTACCCTTTTACTCATCTAGGCGACAGTGCATATGCATGCCGGTCATTCATCCTCACTCCCTACCTACACCCAGCAACCCAGAGTGAGAGACGATACAACGTGGCACACAAAACAACACGCAATGTGGTGGAGCGCACGTTTGGACTACTGAAGAGCAGGTTCCGCTGCCTGCACAAGAGCGGAGGCGCACGCCAGTACAAACCCATCACCTGCTGCAAGATTATTGCCACTTGTGCAATGCTGCACAACCTTGCCACGAAAAAAGGTACAGATGTGGAACTAACATATTTTGAGGACAACGAGGATGAGTCAGGCCAGCCAGAGGGCAACGCAGCTAGAGTGCCAACTGCAATCGATGGGAGAGAGAGACGGGCAGAGATCACATGCAACTATTTCTGAGTAAGTGAGGGGACACAGCGAGTTGTGAGAAGTCATGACGTAGTTTTAATGTGGCACCACGCCATGAACACATGAACAAGCCAATCTGGCAATATCCCATCTATACAAGGAGTAAGTCCAGGGTTACGTCACCCAATGGGAAGTGGCTAAGCAGGGCTACATCAATGTTTGCGCATACGCGCTGCAGTGGTGGATTGCACGGCCTGTGCATCCTCACTAGAGCCAACCCCAAGCCGCCTGCTGCTCCTGCGTGCTTCTGGGACGGGGGGTGTGATGCTGCTCCTGCTGCTGGTGTCGATGCTCTCCGCAGCATCCCCTGCAGCAGTTGTCGACGCCTGACTAGTCAATAGCACCCCTAGTGCACTTGTCACCTGCACCATCCCCCGAGACAGGTCGCTGCAGCACTGTGTTAGGCCCTCCTGCATCGTCACAGAGCGCCGGCACAGTAGAGAAGTCGCAGTTGCCAGACAGTTGAGTGCCCTGCTGGTAGTGTCCCTTCTCTGGCGGTCCCGGCGCCGTGCTTCGATGTCAGCATCTAATTTGCTGCACAACTGCTGGATTGACTGGGACATGTCCCGAATGCCCGCAGCCATGCCGCTAATGTTATTGTCCATGTTGACTAATGTTGTTTTCATCACCCGCATGTGCCTCTGGACTGACATGACTGCCTTTGATTGCAGGCGCTGTTGTTTCAACATTTGGCCCTCGAGACCCAAGAAGACACCATGGCCGTCAATGGGTGCTGGTGGACTCTGGACACGCGACCTGCGGCGCCCTCTTGCTCCCGTCTGTGCTGCCTGTGAGGTGTGGGGCACAGTGGCATGGCTCCCTTCCTGGGGCCTGGTGCGGTCTTCTGGGCCCATGCTGTCGTCTGACGAGGTGTCTAAGGCTCGTAGCCTGGCTGCTGGACGCCTCCTCATTCTCACACCTGCAAGCGGAGATGTGGCCGGTGATTCGAACATGAGTGGCGATGCTGGCTCTGGTTGAGGTGATGCTGGCTCTCGGTGAGGTGATGCTGGCTCTGGGTGCGGCGAGGCTGGCTGTGTTGGTGGTGCGGCTGCCAGTGGGCCTGCTCCCTGGTCTGCACTTGTGCTGGCTAGAGGTGATATTTGTGGCAGGTGTGCCGTCTCTCCTGCAGCATGCCCTGTCCTGCATGATGTCACATCTGTGGACAGAAATACAACATTGGCTCAGTGTCCCCGAAGGGTTGCATTGCAAGCGTCACAATAAATCATTTCACATTCCAAAATGTCCTCTGTCTCCTTGTGCCTCGAGTGCGTGACATGCCTTGTTGCCCTGTAACATTTACGTCATGGTTAGTGTTACCCTGACTACATCTCCCGGAATGCATTGCCTGTCTGCACTGACACGTGTGGACTGCAGTGTGATTCTCGTTTCACAATGGGGGATGTGGGATAGGGGTAGGGGGGGGCTACATTGCTGTGCTTTCGTCTTACCTTGGTGTGTTGCGGCTCTGGCAGAGCTGTCGGCGTCCCCAAGACCCACGACGCTCTCTTGCTGGATTGTGGCCGCCACCAGCTCCTCCAGTTCGGTGAGGGCAGGTGCCCTGTTGGTTCCACCTCCGGTCTGGCTGGCCTCCTTCTGGATGTCGCCCATCTTCCTCTTGGTTACAATCCTCAGGTCATACCAGCGCTTTTTGAGGACCTCAATGTCCCTGTGGGTCACTCCCACAGCATTGACCTGCGCCTGGATGGCCAGCCATATGTTGCGCTTTTCAGCCTCAGGCACTTGCAGGGACTGCCTTCCAAACAGCTTCTGGTGCTGCTTCACCACCTCCTCCACCAGCACCTGGAGTTCCTTGGGGCTAAATTTCAGCTTCCTCCTCCTTTCCCCTCCGTCTCTCTGTGTTCTCTGGCTGGACATGCTGTTCGTTTTCCCGCTCGCACAGGCAACGGCTCCCTGCCTCTCCTCTGCACTCAAAGCCTCTCCAGGGTCGGCTAATTATGTACACCTGCCTGGGTGTGGCCACTTCCCGGTTGGGTGGGCTGTCGTTGCACAGGATTAGCTGTTTTGTCAAGTCATGTGATTTTATTTACCGAATCCGTACATACCGATTCGTTATTTTCCGATTCGGTAAATACCACCTCGGTATTTTCCGATTCGGTAAATACCACCTCGGTATTTACCGATTCGGTGAATTCCGATTCGTGATTACCGAATGTTACCGAATCGGTAACTTTTACCGAATTTTTACCTACATATAACTTACCGATTCTAATTTACCGATTCGGTACGGCTCGGTATTTAAGAACCGGTAAAATATATTTACCTACATGAGGCCCTTAGTGAGGTAGGCTTTAGGGCATAAACTGTTTCAAAGTAGTATGCATCATGCTTGTAGTGTTTTAACCATCGTCACACTTGTGCTTCATGGCTATAGTTTCTTAGTCAGTTTTTATTTAAAATGTGTTTTTACAGTAATAGAATAGTATGAATTTGAAAGTTATTAATATACTTTTATTTGTGATTCTTTTTTACAGATACTGTTTTTCGATGTTAAAATAGAGAACTCATGCCTGAAAAAAAAGAAAAAGAAAAGAACAGAGACAGGAGAATTACTTGAAGAAAAGTCAACCACAAGTATTGAATGTTCAAGATAATGTGGCTAAAAAGAAAAAATCTTCTGGTAAGATCACAAAGCAATTTATTAAAAATGTTTGTAAGAGTAAACAGAATGTACAGAACGCTGAATCCACTGTGAATGTTTCAACTAGAAAAAAAATTCAAAATAAGAGGAAAAGCAAAAAAACAAATATTCAGTCAAAGGAGACAAAGTGTGCTAAAAGAAGGCAAAATCAGTATAAGGAATTACGAAAAAAATATTTTACAAAGAGAGTAGTACATAATTTGCTGAAAGATGTGAAGAAATATAAAAAGAGAGCTCTGTTTTATAAAAAGAAGAAGCATATTGAAAACATTGTTGAAAAGGCTTTAGAAGTAAAAAGGAAACTATTCATTTTAGTATTAAACAGAATTCGATCACTAGATAAACCAATCAATTTAATGAAGGCCGAAAGTAGGAGGAAAACAGTAATTAATAGAAAAAAAAATTGTGATTTTTTTTGGGAGAATGGAAACACAGTTCCAGTTCCGAGCCTTTCTTTAATGAAGAGAATTATTTTCAGAGCAAAAAATTACTGCTTGCTGTTGACACCAGTGGTAGAGGTTACGAAGTTAGAGATGGTTGTCCAATTGAGAAAGAGAAAATGGTTGAAAGAAATGCAGAAGAAGTGATAGCTGATGAAGTTCTAGGGAGACGTCCTAAACACCCTGCGTATACATGCGATTGCAGTAGTATTTATAGTGTACAACAGGAATCTATTGATAAATTATGTAGTTTTTTACGAGCATATACTAAAAAAAGTGTTAAACAAAAGATTAAGGTGTTGCAAGGACTAGACCCTTGCAGAGTGAGAAAAAATACTGGTTTGCAAGGTCATTCTCTGGCTTGTCTTTCTATGAAAGTTTGTGAAAGTGTTTTTCACCATTTCAGGATGCTGGCAGTACTCATACTCAAATGCGGAAGTTAGTGAGAAGATTGTATTATGCGAAAAGTCCAGCACTAAAGTTAAATGAGTTGAACGGTGCTCTTTTACGTGGCTCAGTATCAGATGTGAAGAAGGTTTGTGAGGATATTGAGTTTTGTTACTTTAGTCCACAGCAAGAGAGTGGAGAAACTGTGACATTAGTAGAAGAAAATGTTGAAGACAATGTAGAACCTGTGATTACAAAAATTTTTGAGGATGAAATCACAAAGTTTAAGGTAATTTCAGGTGAAAGACCAAATGTTTCTTGTATTTGTTGTCGGCGAACTCACTATAAAAATCAGACTAGGGGTGTC
This sequence comes from Triturus cristatus, assembly GCF_964204655.1. Lineage (NCBI taxonomy): Eukaryota > Metazoa > Chordata > Amphibia > Caudata > Salamandridae > Triturus > Triturus cristatus. The sequence goes on from NC_140581.1 coordinate 851,350,216, forward strand.
AATCTGTATTTAAAAAGTGAAATAGAAGATAATGATAAGTGGATGGAATTTGCAACTTATTTGCTGGTAGAGGATTGTTTTGATTTGGGATCTAAGCAGCGTATTTGCAGATATTGTTATAACAAATTAGATGAGAATAAAATGCCTGCTAGAGCAGTTCATAATAATATAGAGTTGGTTGCTATTCCTCCAGAGCTGATAGATTTAAATACGTATGAGTCTATTCTCATTCAATGTGTTCACCCGTTTCAGGCTATTGTTCGTATGGAGCCTAAAACAGGTAAATTACCTCCATCAGAGTTGCAAAGAGGATTGAATGGAAGAGTTGTGTATTTACCGTTAGACTTAAGGAAAAATATTGAAACTATTGGTGTAGACCATGCAGAAAATGAGCCACTAGTCATTCTAGTTAATGGTGTTCCTACTAAGAATAAGAAAATCTGGCAAGAGTTAGTGGATGTTAGAAAAGTGCAAAAGGCATCATTGTATCTGTTAACAAATAATGAGTACTATAGAAATGTGTTTGTAGGAGAAGAAAAATAGATTTAGCAGAAGATACTGAAACATTAAGTGGACAAATTGAAAAAGTGGATATGTCCAGATGTGAAGAAATCTATGAACATTACAGTGTACATCCACTTCATTCTAAAGAGGTGATGGGGAATACGATTCAGTTGTTCCAAATGAAAAAAGCAGCAGGAAGTCCCATGAGTGTATGGGAAGAGAGTTTGGAAGCTCGTTGTTTCCCGCAGTTGTTTCCAACAGGAAAAGGTGGACGATATGATGAACGTCCTGTGCAGATTCCTGCATCTGAATATCGAACAACAAGATTATATGCAGAAGATCCAAGATTTCGACAATGTATCCCTTAATGTTTCATCTTCTGTTTGAAAGTGACTTGTCTGGACTTTCATATGCAGTAAATCACATTTTAAAAACTGGAATGCATCTGCAAAATGTAACTGCTAAGGATTTTATGGATAAAGTGCATCAGAGAGATGATCATTTAGAATCTCAGTTGATTAATCTGATGGCATGTCAGCGAGGGACTAATGAATATTGGTACCGTCGTCATGGAGAACTGAAATGTATGCTGCGTAACTTGGGAACTCCTACATGGTTTGTTACACTAAGCTGTGCTGAGTATGCTTGGGATGATTTACTTGAATTTCTTCGAGAGGCAAATTGCAATATAAAAAATATTGAATACAAGACACCTGGAGAATTGTGCTCATTTGATCCTGTTAATGTATGCAGATATTTCAATCATAGATTTGAAGCTATGATGTCTTTCATCTGCAATAAAAAGAATCCTCCTCTTGGAGAAGTTGTGGATTTCTTTTGGAGAAAGGAGTATCAAGCAAGAGGTGCTCCTCATATACATATGTTGTTATGGATCAAGGACGCCCCCAAATTTGGAACAGATTCAGATGAAACTGTTTTGTCTTTCATTGAAGATTATGCCACATGCCAATAGCAAAGAACATAAAAACTTAAAACAACAAGTCTTACGATTCCAAAGCCATCGATGTGGAAAATACTGTCGACGAAAGTACAAGTCAAAGGATAAGTTCTATACCAAATGTCGTTTTGGATTTCCACGTCCTGTATTATCCAAAGGAAGAGTGAACAGTTTTATGTCAGCTGTGCGACATACTATCACAAGAAAGTCTCCAAAAAATACCTACAACTTAAAATGAAGTGAAGAATCAAAATACATAAATGACTACAATCCAGTTATTTTATCCATGTGGAATGCTAACATGGATATTCAGTATGTTGCGGACAATTCCATTGCTGTCGCTCGGTATGTAACGTCCTACATTACTAAATCAGAAAAGACGGAATTGAAAGAAAAGTGGGAAGAGATTTCTCACGAGAAGACTCTAAGTAAGAAATTATACAGTTTCAGTTTGAAGATGTTATCGCATCGTGAAATTGGAGCATATGAATGTTCAGATCGGTTATCATCTGCAAGTCTATATTCAAAAAGTAGAAGAATCATTTGGGAGAGTCTAGGTCTTGCAGGAATGCGAAATCGGGTACTGAAATCTGTTCAAGAAATTGAATATTTAGCAGAAAAAGAACCAGAAAGTACAGATATTTTGAAAACGAATATGTTGGACACATATTACCCGAACAGAAGTCATCATCTTGAGAGCATGTGTCTCTATGAAGTGCTGCAAAACTACACTTTTAAACGGAATACTACAGAGACCATCAATGATGAAAAATATGCAGTTATTGGTTCTGAAGGATGTCTGGTGAAACAGAGGAAAGGAAATGTAATTAATCACAGGAAACTGAGTTGCGACACTGCTGATAAAAGGGAATGTTACTATTTAGCCCTTTTGCAAATGTTCAAACCATGGCGTTCAGAACTGGAATTACTTGGAGATTTCCAGAGCTATGAAGATTCATTTAATGATTGTAAAGATAGCATACAATGCAGTGCTTTTGCAAATTATGTGAAAATGTTGAATGATGAAATTGATCGAGAAGCTACAATTGCAGCTGAGATTGCTAGAGACAGTTCTCAAGACAGTCAAAGTTCTGCTGCACTGAGTCAAGATCCACTAGGACAACCATCGCATTTGTCTTGTGTTGTCACTGCTCCAACTAGGTTGGCAGCACATAACATTAAAGGAATTACTTTACATCGGTTACTAATGCTACCAGTAGAGCATGAGAACAAATTGGAATACCACAAGCTATCTGGAGAAGCTTGTTGTGAAGTTTCAAGAGTCTTGAAGAAAATGAAACTTCTCATTATTGATGAGGTGAGCATGGTCTCAAACTTGATGCTTGCCTTTGTGCATTTAAGAATGCAACAAATTCTTAAAACAGAGTATGACGTGTTATTTGGAGGAAAACATGTCATAGTTTTTGGAGATCTTTTGCAACTGACTCCGGTAAAAGGACAACCGGTATTTAAAACACTTGCACATGAAGATACCAGAAAGTCTCTTGGTAGTGTTGGTAATGTGAACATTTGGACTAATTTTGAATACAAAGAACTGACAACAAATATGCGACAGTACAAAAGGGGGTGGTGATGGACGGAGCATCAGAACCAATCAAACACTCACACCCAGTCAACAGATCTGGGTTTGATCCATCACCATTCTTTAGCCCACTCTGCCACCCCAGTTCAGACATGGCCATATGCAAATCAGTCTGAGCCTGTGCCTCATGGGAACAGTCCAGCCCGAACTGCCAAGCCCTGCCTTCCCTGGACGGGAAACAAGCTTCCTAGGACCGGTTTCTGGCATTTCAGTCTTTTTCAGCCAGGCTTGCTTGAATCCAGTGGCAAAGTGAGCAAGGGACTCACGTCTGAGCATACCCTGCCAACTTATGGCGAACAAAGCAGTACAAAAGGGGGTGGTGATGGACGGAGCATCAGAACCAATCAAACACTCACACCCAGTCAACAGATCTGGGTTTGATCCATCACCATTCTTTAGCCCACTCTGCCACCCCAGTTCAGACATGGCCATATGCAAATCAGTCTGAGCCTGTGCCTCATGGGAACAGTCCGGCCCGAACTGCCAAGCCCTGCCTTCCCTGGACGGGAAACAAGCTTCCTAGGACCGGTTTCTGGCATTTCAGCCTTTTTCAGCCAGGCTTGCTTGAATCCAGTGGCAAAGTGAGCAAGGGACTCACGTCTGAGCATACCCTGACAACTTATGGCGAACAAAGCAGTAAGGGGGTGTTCGCCATAAGTTGGCAGGGTATGCTCAGACGTGAGTCCCTTGCTCACTTTGCCACTGGATTCAAGCAAGCCTGGCTGAAGACGGCTGAAATGCCAGAAACCGGTCCTAGGAGGCTTGTTTCCGGTCCAGGGAAGACATGGCTTGGCAGTTCGGGCTGGACTGTTCCCATGAGGCACAGGGTCAGACTGATTTGCATATGGCCATGTCTGAACTGGGGTGGCAGAGTGGGCTAAAGAACGGTGATGGATTAAACCCAGATCTGTTGACTGGGTGTGAGTGTTTGATTGGTTCTGATGCTCTGTCCATCACCACCCCCTTTTGTACCGCTTTGTTCGCCATAAGTTGGCAGGGTATGCTCAGACGTGAGTCCCTTGCTCACTTTGCCACTGGATTCAAGCAAGCCTGGCTGAAGACGGCTGAAATGCCAGAAACCGGTCCTAGGAAGCTTGTTTCCGGTCCAGGGAAGACATGGCTTGGCAGTTCGGGCTGGACTGTTCCCATGAGGCACAGGGTCAGACTGATTTGCATATGGCCATGTCTGAACTGGGGTGGCAGAGTGGGCTAAAGAACGGTGATGGATTAAACCCAGATCTGTTGACTGGGTGTGAGTGTTTGATTGGTTCTGATGCTCCGTCCATCACCACCCCCTTTTGTACCGCTTTGTTCGCCATAAGTTGGCAGGGTATGCTCAGACGTGAGTCCCTTGCTCACTTTGCCACTGGATTCAAGCAAGCCTGGCTGAAGACGGCTGAAATGCCAGAAACCGGTCCTAGGAAGCTTGTCTCCGGTCCAGGGAAGACATGGCTTGGCAGTTCGGGCTGGACTGTTCCCATGAGGCACAGGGTCAGACTGATTTGCATATGGCCATGTCTGAACTGGGGTGGCAGAGTGGGCTAAAGAACGGTGATGGATTAAACCCAGATCTGTTGACTGGGTGTGAGTGTTTGATTGGTTCTGATGCTCCGTCCATCACCACCCCCTTTTGTACCGCTTTGTTCGCCATAAGTTGGCAGGGTATGCTCAGACGTGAGTCCCTTGCTCACTTTGCCACTGGATTCAAGCAAGCCTGGCTGAAGACGGCTGAAATGCCAGAAACCGGTCCTAGGAAGCTTGTTTCCGGTCCAGGGAAGACATGGCTTGGCAGTTCGGGCTGGACTGTTCCCATGAGGCACAGGGTCAGACTGATTTGCATATGGCCATGTCTGAACTGGGGTGGCAGAGTGGGCTAAAGAACGGTGATGGATTAAACCCAGATCTGTTGACTGGGTGTGAGTGTTTGATTGGTTCTGATCCTCCGTCCATCACCACCCCCTTTTGTACCTCTTTTTTTAACAAATATGCGACAGGCAAACGATGCTGAATATGGAAGTATTCTTCAAGATATAAGAATTGGAATTCTTACAAAACATGGCAAACAAGCTTTGGAAAGTCGACTACTTTGTAATGTCTTTCCAAATGAAAATGTACTTCCTGCAAAAGTGTACATGAAAATTGCTGAAAATAAATCAGTGATCTGTTTAATGCCAACACTGCGAGAGTGTTCCATATTCAACGAAGAACTATTGAAACTGGAAAATGAAGAAATTATAAAAATGGAAGCCATTGATAAAATAGAGCATGAAGGAATTACTATTATTTTGACGGGAAAGTTAAAAACAAAACTGGATTCTTTAGAAAAGAAATTCTAAAACAGCTGGTTTGGAAAAGACACTGTATGCATGTGTAAACTGTCGGGTAATTTTAAGGTGAAATTTGGATGTAGAAAAAGGGTTAGTTAATGGCGCAATGGGTAAAGTGCTAGATTTTGTTTATTATCAGAAAAAAGAAGGAATTTAATTTTTAAAAATTTAATTTGATCAGATTGAAGAAGTTAAAGAAATTGGTTGTTATTCAGTTCGTTTTTTGCTTGTTAAAGATTTATATGTCCGTAGGAAACAATTTCCATTTTCTCTATGCAGTGACTATTCATAAATCTCAAGGATTAAGTATAGACAGTGCATTGGTGAACATTGGATCTACTGTATTTAAAGAGGGTATGGCATATGTTGCTTTGTCGCGAGTCAGAACATTATCTGGTTTGTTCTTGATTGATCTTGATGAGACAAAGGGTACTGCAGATGCAAACTGTGTAAAAGAGTATAATAGGTTAAGAAGGGTGTATGCTCCAAATTTAGGTCAATATCCTGTATTTGAAAAGCGTGAGGTTGGTCGAAAAAGAAGGTTTGACAGTATCTGTTCTGAAGGAGTTGAGAAGGGAATAGCACAAGATAATGTTGTGATCGCAAGTAAAAAGAAATTGGACACTGTTGAAGAGGTTGTTGGTTATCAGTTTGAAAATAGTTCAGGTGTCAACTGCTATGCTAATGTAGTGGTCAATGTTGTTTTTTATCTTGAAGGTTTGCAAGAACAAATTATGCAGAATCGGCAACAAAGAGTTTGTTCTCTGTTGCATTCTGTTTTTGAAAAATTGACAACAGACACATGTAAAATACAATCTGTTTCAGATGTTCGTAATCTTTTGGATGTGTGTTCTGGTTCTACACAATTTTCACAAAATATCCAACAAGATGCTCAGGAATATTTAATGTATATGCTTACCATTTTTGAAAATGAAGGTGTAGAAATAGAAAATATTTTTGGCCTTTCTTACAAATGGGAACATTATTGTGAAAATTGCATGTATACATGTAGCTCCAATGTAGACACTGAGAGATTTCTGTATTTAACATTACCAGACTGTAAATCAGTGTCTTTCAATAAAATAGTTAAAGCTGCAAATCAAAACATGGAGTGTAGCCAATGTAAATCAGAAATGTTATCCACATTATTTTTAACAAAATATGGCAAATACATAATTTTAATGATGCAATGTTGTACAGCTGACGGAAGAAAATTGGATACTTTAATAAAGCAATTTGTAGCGCCACAACTATCAATATCAGGAAGGACTTTTGTAGCAATTGCTATAATTTTCCATGATGGTCCTTCCACCACCTCTGGACATTATAAAGCCTACCTAAAATGTGACAAAGGCTGGACACTTTGTAATGATTCCCAGTTGGTTTTCAAACAACGTTTGCCTAGGGAATTACAAAATTCCTACCTAATATTTTTAAAGTCAAAGTTTTAGGAAGATAATTCACTCTCTGAGGAATTTATTATTATAATTTAATAGGACTACCATTGGACAATTTACATAAAAAAGGAGTGAAAAAATACCATTTGGCCTCAAGGAAAGGTATATGTTTGAATTATGGAGTTTTTGGTGGTCATTGATTCAGTGAATATTTTAAAGCGGCAACATTTACAGTTTTTATAAGTTAAAGTTATAAAATTTTGTTAGCCGTAAGCATTTCATATATGTGTGATTTGTATTTTATGGTATGCCCGCTGTTGATGATGAGTACGATTGAAATCACTATTTCTAGTGAAATTCAATATATTCTGAGAACAGCAAAAAAGACAAACAAATTACTTTGTGGAAATTATGCTGTGTTGTAAAAAATGTATTATTACATGTTATAACAATTTTTTTCTTTTCTTTCACAGATCCTAATTTTAAAATAAGCAATTTACATCAATTTAGATTGCAAAGAAAATCTGAAAAAAATGTATACCATTTTTTATTTCTATTACTGTGAAGGTAAGTTTAACTAAGTAACAATATGCAGACTGGAGAGATCTGCAAGAAGCTACAAAGTTTAAACGCGTTTTTAAAAACACTCTGTTTATACCTATGTAGTTTTGAAATCTGACCGTAATCGGATATCATGTGACCTGCAAAAAAAGAGATTTGAGGGGTTCATAATATTTCCCATTGTACCTATTGAAGGACCGCAATCATTTCAATCATTCTTCTTTGAACATCTTTGCAGACAAAACTCTGTGCTTACCTTCTATCATTCGCAAGCAATTTTAAAAACAGAAATATGTCACTTTTTGTAAAATAGTTATTGCGCAAGACACTCTTTCATATTTACAAAGAGAGGAAAAGGCACTCTGTGCACTTTTTCTACTCCATGTAAATACAACCTCATCATACACACCACTTTGCGTTGAAAGGGTGTTCTATAAGTGTTGTTTTGCATGATTGCACTGAATACTCATAGAATAAGACACATCTCTAGATTTATCAGAAATCATAAATCTCGATATGTGTGTGAATGCTGCACCATTCTAAAATTGGTGTAGGAAAGCACAACAAGGAGAATTGATTTCATTTCTCCACATTTTTATATCTTCAATGCATGCTAAAATGTTCAGCATACATTGAAGGAGAAAAATGCGTTTTCTCATTGTTTTTGTGCAGGAAGGTGTGTCTTCCTGCACAAAAACAAACAGCACATGACACAGATATCCTTGCACCATAGTGCAAGGGTGCCTGTGTCACCACATGGCTGCAGTTCAAGCAGCCGTGCAGAGAGAAGCATAGATTTGCAACATATTTATGTACATATGTTGCATCCCTGTGCTTCGGAAGTACTACAGCACACTGCAGTTAAAGAGGTTACTGTATGATGCTGCAGCACTTCCTCATAGTTCTGCACTTATACATTCATCATACGCTACTAATGCATTCATTCAGTCAATTACGTACTACACATGTATTCATCCAAACTTTCACACACAAACAAACAAATATAGCTCTTTTTTTAAACCAGGAAAGTTAGTTCTTACAAGAACTTTTTTTTTTAATTCTTTCTTCTTTTATATATTTTTTGGGTTTTCTGAACAATTAAAAAAAAAATTGGTTTTTCTGCAAAAAAAAAAGGAAAAAACAGAACAGGAGAAAAGAAACAATGAACCTCAATGGAAAAAAAAAAAGAAAAAAACTAGCAATGGTGACTTTCTTGCCTACAGCAGATCAGATCGATAGACTGCTCTCCGTAGCATAAAGTCGCATTGTGTTTAGTGCAGAGCACTTTCAAAAATTGGAATTGTGGACAGATGTCCAAAGTTTGTGCTGAAGGATGCACTCTTGAAGTGCTCGGCTGCGATGAGTCAGAAGGAGCAGGAGCGACTCTCATCCTTCGGCATTCCTCCCGAGCAAGATTTACTGGATGAAGGGTCCTCAGATGCTTCATCATGCTAGCTGTTCCTCATGAAAAATTTTTGTTAGGATCCCCTCGAGACAGCACTCTCTGGCAGACCTTGCACGTCACCAAGGTGGCATTGGTCTTACTTTGCCCCTCAGGATAGGTAAAAAAATTCCACACCACAGATGAAAAACGTGGTGCGTGGTGGCTCTTCCACCAAATCATCCTCAGATGTATGAGGAGATGCAGGAGATGCCTGCTGCCCTGAAGCCATTGTTTGTTCTAAAAAAAAGTTTGAGCTAAGTAAAAACTTAGTCAAAAAAGCTTCTTCTCTGCAAAGAGATGCTCTTCCAAAGAAGGTCAAAGAAGAAGGATTGAAATGGATGGGGTCTTTCAATAGTTAGAACAGGAAGTGTAATGAACCAATCAAATCTCTTTGTTTACAGGTCACATGGGATCCGCGCACCCTGCGCTTACGCAGCACGCACCCAGCGCGCATCCGCAAAATTGAATTTAAAAGGAATATAGGATTAGAAGTAAAAATATATTACTTTTAAGAGTAGATTAGAGTTTGTCTTCAATTAATATTCACATGAAATATATATATATATATGTTTTTTTAAATGTTCAATATTTTGCTTGATCCGCGCACCCACCACGTCATACACGCATGTACACATCGCGGAAGCACGGAAGCTTTGCGTTACGTACATCGTACGTGTCGCGTATAGGCTTGGAGTCGCGTACCGGTCGCATTGCAATCGCGCATCAAACACGTACCCAACGCATACCGTGCGCGGATGCTTTCGCGTAGGGATCGAGAACGGTGCGCATAGGGTGCGCGGATCCCAAAAAAATGGAAAAATAAAATAAAACATAACGTTTTGAAAATATAGTTTAAAAAATAGTTTAAAAAATACTTTTAAACAACCCAATAAAAACAATTAATATTTTTTAATTTTTAAAAGAATTAATTGTAAAAATAACTTATAAAAATGGTGATAAAAAAGTATTTAAAAAAAACATAATTAATGAAATTGACACACTGAAATTGAAAAATATAGAAATCCAATGAAAATCATTAAACATGATATCTTTAGAGATAAGTTATAGATAGGAATTAGCATTTAAAAAACCTTTAAAATTCACTGAAAAAACCATAGTTTTCAGGGGTGTTATAGTTAGCTGGACATTTCACTCGTACAAAACCCTAGAAATTCCCCCGTTATAGTTAGTTCAGCTAACTATAACTCCCGCCCCCGCAATGCACTGCTGATGACCTCACATATTACATCACTCATGACATGGTCAGTGACATCACTGATGACATGACTGATGATAGATTGATAGATTGATAGATAGATTGATAGATAGATATAGATATATTTATTTATTTTTCAATGAAAAAACCAAAGACTAGGAAAACTTTAGTTATTCTTGTTTCCATATAAACCAAACTTAAAATACACAAACATTAGGTCGGGGGCGTGGTTAACGCCTTACGAAGATGGCGGCTTTTCCCTGACGCTCCCGGGGTCGGGAGGATAACGCCGATTTTTTCTCTCGTAACTACGAGTACGAGGATGCCACAAAGTGAGGACAGGCTGTCTGAACATCCGGAGCACCGAATTTTGCAGTCGCTATGTCAGTAAGCTACATTTAATCCTCTTTAATTCCCTCGGAGGCCCCGTTTTCGGAACGGCCGCCATTTTGTTTTTTCGCCTGAGGAGAATGTAAGCTAATGACTTGAAGAAGCATGCTGCAAAAGTGTTTTTTCCCCCTTTTGGCTATTATTTCTGCTCACCTCTGGCTTTTTCTTCATTTTTTCACCAACTTTGGACAATCTTAATGATACATATCTGGAGAATACGGAAGGTGCGTAGTTTGTGCAGCGTTTTCTTCTCCGAATCAGCCGCCATTTTATGCATGCACCTCACGAGAGTGTTTTTCTGTGCTGTTCTCCTCAGATAACACAGTTCTTCCTCACTCATGGCTGTTCTTGACAAGTGTTCTTGTCTCAGATATTGAAACAGTTTTATGGAACTGCCTCATTTTTTCGGATACGTCAATTCAATGACTATTTCTTTAATTCCGTTTCAACACGCGCTTCAATGAGGCTTGCTGATACTTGCTGGATCTGTCAGTGATGTTAACCATTTAACCAGTGCTACTCTCCTTCTGGGCCACGTCTCTGCTCCTCTCACTCACTTGGACTGTTGGACTTGCCTCTTATGGGGAGAACGAAAGGCTCACTTGCTAAACACCCTACGCCTAAGCATACCCTCATCAAAAATTCAAAAGTTTTTACTGCCTTCTCCAAACTAGAGGATTCACTGTTATTCTCACAAGACCCTACGGAGAATATGGATCCCTCTCCCTCGCCAGTGCCTGCTGTGAAGTCTGTCACCAAGCGTTTAAAGCACAACCCGCCTTCTCCTCCTAAATCGACCTCGCCTGTCTCCATGGAAACACTACTGGAAGAAATTAGGGCCCTTCGTCCCTTTATGGAGGAAACAAATAATAAACTACAAGCTCTCACTGACACTTGGGCTCAACTTGATTCACGAATTACTGCAGTTGAAAGTCATATGTCTTCCTTTACAGACACTAACACCAATGTCTCTCACCTTCAATCTCAAGTGTCTGCCCTCCAACGCCAAGTCGAGGATCTTGAAAACCGTAATAGGCGGAACAACCTGCGTATTTATGGTCTGGTGGAGGGATCAGAGGGGTCGGATCCTCCTACCTTCTTTAAAACTTTTCTACCCAAGATTCTCCATATGCCGGAAGGCACCGCTCTCAACATTCAACGAGCCCATAGGTTAGGACGTCTTCCATCGAGTGCATCTTCTTCTCAGAGGCCGAGAGGTGTCATTTTGTACTTTTTGGAGTACACGGACTTGCTAAAGGTTTTGTCAGCGGCTAAATCCTCTCAACGAGTCACCTGGTCCGGCACCACTTTGTTTTTCGCTCAAGATTATGCCAAGTCCACAGCCAACAGACGTAAGGCCTTTCTTGATATGAGACCTACTCTTCGTGCCATGGGAGCGCGTTATGGTCTTTTTCACCCCTGCCTCTTTAAGGTCACGTTTAATAACAAGACGACATCCTATGAAGATCCGCAGCAGTTACAGAGTTTCATAAACTTTCACAGGACGGAGACCATGGAAGCTTCGGGACCCTCGTCTTCAAATGTTACTTGATGTTCTGATGATTTTTCTTATGGTTCTTTCATTCATTGCTTCTCTTTATCACCGTCCCTCATGTATTCTTTGGTGTTCTTTTGTAGCTTGGATGGTCTTCTTAATTTGAGTTGGTACCTAATCGTTTTGTTCTGTTTTAACTCTCCTATTCTTCATCGCTTACTGTGCTAAATAGTTTTTACGTTTTTGTTTTTTGTTCTCTCTCGCATCCGTAGATATCCTATTTTATTGGCGTTTTCCCCCTCATCCTCCGTCTGGTCAGCCTGGATGGGCTGTCTGTCTCGTGTGGCTTCTTCCCCTCCCCCTTGTTCTCTTGGATCTTCTTCATGTAAGTATGCCTTTTGTTCATATTCTACTTTTATGCTTTTTTTGCTGTCTTCTGCCATTGTTCCTCTCCTCTTTTTCTTTTTCTTTTTTCCTTTTCTTTTCTTCCCGCTTACACCTCCCTCATTCTATCCTCTTCTCCCTTTCTTTGGTCATTCGCAAATCCATATTCCTTGCTTATGTTTCTTATCCCTTATCGAATTTCTTAATATTATTGTTTTTAATCTCTTCCTCTCTTATCTTCTTCTTTGTACACTTCTGAGTTCTCATTTCTCTACTCTTCTCATTCTCAACCCTATTTATCGCATTGTATGTTCATGGTTTTTGACTTCAATCTCATCCAGTCAAGTTCAGAGTTATCACATGGAATGTTAAAGGATTGAACAATCCCATTAAAAGACAACGAGTTCTTTCCCACTTAGCAAAGTTAAAAACTGATGTTGCTTTCCTTCAGGAAACCCACCTTCCTGAGGCTGAAGCATCTAAATTAAAAAGATGTTGGGTAGGTAATGTGTTTTCTTCTCCAGCTTTAGGTAAGAAAAATGGTGTTCTTATTCTCACTCATAAAAAGTTTAATGTATCGGTGATTTCTCAAGAAACTGACTCTGAAGGTCGTTGGTTAATTGTTAAATTACTTATTGACAAAATACCAGTGGTTTTCTTCAACGTTTATGCTCCAGTTTCAGTTGACAATGTTTTTTGGTTACATATTTCTGATAAGTTGCTCTCCCTTACAGACGATGATATTGTTTTTGGGGGTGATTGTAATCAAGTTTGTGATCCCATTTTAGATAGGAATTCCCCAGTCAGATTTGTAAACAACAAAATGCACTCACAATTTGCTTCCACCATTCGTCAAAAGTCTTTAGTTGACATCTGGAGACTGTGTCACCCTGATCTCCGTGAATATAGCTTTTTCTCCCCCCCACACAAATCACAATCTCGTATTGACTACCTCTTTTTAAGTAAACCTCTAACGCAACACGTACTTCAATCAGAAATAGGGTCCATTTTAATTTCAGACCATGCCCCGGTTTCTGTTGATTTTGACCTCCTTCCTCACACCCCATGTGCTGGACGTTGGCGTTTTAATAATTCGCTGCTTGCAGATCCTAATTTTTCCAGCCAGTTCAGTTCTTTTGCGTCGGAATTCTTCACCATAAACACTACTCATGATTCCTCCCCTGCTATGATTTGGGATTCTTTTAAGGCAGCTGCCAGAGGCTTTATTATTAACTTTGTTTCTCGGAAGAAAAAAGTTTTTGAGAAACATTCGGCTCAATTACTTACCAAAATTAAAAAATTAGAATACGCCTATTACCACTCGTACTCTGAAGCTTCTTTGAAAGATCTTATCACTGCCAAAATTACCTTCAACAAAGCATCCACAGAAGCGGCCTCTTCTTATCTTCTGAAGAGTAGTGCTCGTTACTATGGAGGTCAGAATAAAATGGGGAAAGTACTGGCCAACTATCTAAAATCTCGGCGGGACAGAACTAGGATAGAGTCTCTGAAGGATTCCAATGGTGACATTCTTCTCAAGGATGAAGATATCTTAAATGAGTTTGTCTCCTTTTATAAAACTCTCTACACCCCTGAGGCCCAACCTCTTCAATCTGATCTTTCCTCCTACTTCCAATCCATCCCTTCTCCTCCCTCGCAACATATTGATTTTGATTCACTGCAGCTAGATATCACATTAGCAGAAATTTCTCATGCCGTATCGGTTTTGAGGCGAGGGAAAACCCCTGGCCCTGATGGATTTACCATTGAATTTTATGAACACTTTTCGAAACTCCTCCTTCCACAACTTCTTCTTTTGTTTACTTCTTTTATCGCAAACGGAACATCTCAAGGTACCTTCCAAGATGCTATGATCTGCCTAATCCCCAAAGAAGGCAAAGATCCCTCTTTCTGTAAAAATTATCGCCCGATATCTTTAGTGAACACGGATTATAAAATTTTTGCTAAAATTCTTGCCTTACGTATTGACCCAATCTTACCTGAGCTTCTTGGTTCGGAACAATCGGGCTTTGTAAAAGGTCGCTTATCCTCTGATAATTCTAGAGTCTTTTTTAACATTCTTAGCAAGGCCTCTTCCTTAGACTACCCGCTTGCTGCCATAGCTTTAGACGCCGAAAAGGCTTTTGATAGGATTGGTTGGGACTTTATGTTCCATGCTCTTCAGTGGATAGGGTTTCCCTCTAAGTTAATTTCCTTGATTTCTCTCTTGTACTCTGGTCCTAAGGCGTCTATTTTTGCTAATGGTAAGGTCTCCGATTATTTTTCTCTTTCAAGAGGTGTACGGCAGGGTTGCCCCCTATCCCCTCTCCTATTTGTAGTGGCATTAGAGCCTTTCCTTACCAAAATTAGACAGGACTCCCTAATTACAGGATTCCATTTAGGCTCCCGCCAAGTCAAAATGTCTGTTTATGCAGATGATATTCTTTTATACTGCTCCAATCCCGATACTTCTCTTCCTCCTTTCCTTTCCCAAGTAGATGCGTTTTCAAAACTTTCAGGATACCGCCTAAATCGTGATAAATGTGAAGTCTTACCCCTCAATGTTTTGTGTCTCAAACACTATTTTGATCATACCGGTTTTTCCTGGCAATCCTCTAAGTTAAAATATTTAGGATTATGGTTCTCCCCGTCTATCTCCGAAACTCTTAAACACAATTTTGATTACATTACTAAGAAGCTAAAAGATTCTATTACCAAGTGGCACCCTCTTTTTCTCTCTTGGTGGGGTAGGTTAGACTCTATTAAGATGATGCTTGCTCCTGTCATTTTATATTCTCTCTCAATGGTTCCTGTACACATCCCAGATTATTACTTTAAGATATTAGATCGCACTTTACTAAAATTCCTCTGGAAAGGTAAGCACCCTCGGATAGCCTTATCTACTCTCAAAAAAGATAAATTAAATGGTGGGCTTAAGTTTCCTGACTTTAAATCTTATCACCACGCATTTTCCCTAAAACAAGCCTCTTCATGGCTTTCCTCGGACCTTCCTACCTATCCTCCAATTTGGCTTAGCATCGAGAAGTTTTTCACTTCCCCCTTCGCCTTTTTGGAATCCCTTGCTTTCTCTGCGCACACTTCTTCTTTGCGTCATCCTGTTATCTCTCACACGCGAAAACTTTTAACTCCTCTCCTACCAGCCTCTTATCCCTCACTTAACTCACTTTCTCAACAACCTATTTGGCACAATAAATTACTACGTATTAAAAATCGTGCTTTCTACTGGAAGACATGGCACTCCAAGGGCTTGAAGTGGATTTCCCAACTCTTGATGGATGGTGCACCTCTATCCTTCTCAGTCCTCAAATCTAACTTTGCCCTTCCTAATTCCTGTAAGAAGCAATATGACCTTCTGCTTCCCTCTCTTCGCCAATATCTTTCATCGCTCCCACCTTCTCCAAATCTCCCTACAACTTGCTCTACATTGTTTCCATTGATAGACGCTTCCCCTTCTGCATCTTCCCTCTACAATGGTCTCTTATCTCTTGCAACGCGGTGCAAAACAAGGACTGAGCTGGCATGGGAAAAAGATTTATTACAATCCTGGTCTGTCTCTTTGTGGGATAAGCTGTGGTTAAAGATTCATAAAACTTCACGAGCGGCCAATACCACTCAGACTCTTTATTTTGTATACCAGCGTGCATTATATTCACCCGCACAATTGGCTTCCTTTTCTTCCACCACTTCATCACACTGCTGGTCATGCTCATGTTTAAAGGCTGACTTAAAACACATGCTATTTGATTGCCCTAACATTGCTAAATTCTGGCTCTTAGTTTGGTCTCAAATTAACAAGATATTTAACACTAAAGTTCCTTTTTCCCTCTCAAATATATTCCTTGGTTCCTTATCCCCCTCATGGCCTCAACCTTCGCCACACTGTCAGTTAATAGATTTGTTAATTGCTATAGCCTTACATCTAATCACCTTGAATTGGAAACACGCGGATAAAGTCACTTACAGAGCCTGGTGGAACGCCATCTGTTTTAATCACAGACTTGACACCAACTATGTTACCCCTATATCACTAGCAATTAAAAGGGATTTGTTATGGCTCCCTCTCACTACATATTTATCTGCTTCCCCCCCTTCGAATACTTCCATTACTGCTATTGTCAGAACATCGGACGATGTCCGCAAACCGCCTTGATTTAGTTTCGTTGTCTTTTGTTTGAATAATTTATTATTGTTTCTTGCATACTGTACTCCTCCCATTATATCACTATATGCGTTTTAGAGTTTTAAAATACATGCAATGTAATGCTTCATTTTACCTCTTTTGTTGCCCTCGATTCCTCTGAACTCTCTCCAATGGAATTCATATTGCTCCCCCCCCCCCCTTTTTTCTTCCTCTTTCTCCCCTTTTTCTTTTCTAGGACACCGTGTTTATTGTACCCTTTATGCTTAATATCCTTTATTGTTCATATCATAATTACTCATGTTGTCTCACCGGATTTTGATTGTACATTGTATTTTCTTGCTGGTCTCAATAAACTTAAACTGGAAAATACACAAACATTAGAAATTGTTCAGTTATAGTAATACCTTGAATTTATCATTTCTGCTCCAGCTTTAAATTAATATAACCTTATTTATTCTTTAGCTACAAACAAATGTTAAATTACATAAACATTAAATTTCTAAACTTATACATATACCTTTAATTTATAAATTACCCAACACCTTAAAATTATTATAACTCTATGTTAACTGTATCATGCCAATCTACCATGAAATGTGTGCTCACAAAAGATTTAATTTTCGATGTCACAACTGTTCTTGTAAATACTATTATAAGTGGGAAAATATAAAACGGTATAAGCAGTGCATGGAGAAAGCGCAAGTTATAGTTAATGTAGTCTGACTACTAAGTTCAATACAACTTGTAGATTTAGAAAAAGGCTTTATTGAGCAAACAGTTAATAATAAAGCAGCAAATATGGTCATCATGGGCCCTTACAGGATATCATACAAGATTCCATGATGTTGTGACAGGACCATCAATACCATATGTCATTTCCATTTCCTTGCACTCCTTCAAAGTTTTTCAGATTCGTTCTTAGCTGTCTCCATCCATTACGAAAAAAGAGGCCTACATTTACTAAGCCTTTGCATCGCCCTTCTGCCGCAGAAGGTGACGCAGGGCAGCGCAAAGGCTTACTTGGAATTTACATAGCCATGCAATGCCTAATTTGCGGTGCCTTGCTTGGCTTTGTAAAGAAATGTAACACAACGCAGCTGCTTGTGCTGTGTTACATTACATTTCCACTTGGGAAGCGTTTCTTGGGTGAAGCATGGGCTTGCCCATGCATCCACCCATGGATTTGGTACATTCTAAAATGTACTAAAGCTAGTAAACCTGGGAATGTGTCAAAATGCTCGCCTTCTCCAGTGAGGCGTAACAAGGAGAAATATCTTTATTTCTCCTCATTATTTCCTCTTTTCACAAGTGCTGTATCCTGCAACACATATAAAAAGAGGAAAATGCCTCTAAGGATTATTTTTTGTGCGGAAAGGTGTCATTTCTTGCACCAAAACAATCTTGCCTGCATTGCCTCTAGGCAGCACACAGTCCACCAACGCAAGGAGAGAGCAGAAATGCTCAATATCTTTGTAAATATGGAGCATTTCTGCTCTTTCCATTTTTCACAAAGCAGCACAGCTATTTTGCTTGCTGCTCTGCTTTGCATGAAAAAATGTAAAATAAACCTTTTCATGGGATACTCTTTAGATAGAAGATAGATAAGGATAACCTTACATTAGTGAGGGATTGTTTTTGTAACTTATGCAGATGGTTACAAGTACCTAAATATGTGCATTATATTTGTGTCTAGTTCCGGAAAAACTTCAGGTTCCTGAGGAGCAGGGGAAGAAGAGACCACCATCCTGTGGAGGGAGAAGGAGTGGTGCCAACAACAAGTGGTAAGTCACTTTTCTTTCTCAATGACAATTACTGCATTTGTTAAGGTATTCCCTTTGTCCTCAAGTCCAGTTACCAATCCCTTTATGTTTTTTTCAGACTCCTATGTTTCTGTATCATTCTCTCTTAAATTGGTGCCCAGTACCCACTCACCTAACACTTCCTCCATTCTTTCTGTCCCAGCCAGACCAGGAATTACAAACTCATCTCTGCATGTGCCATATTTTCCCCATTGTTTCTGCCTCAGTGACTACTTACATAGCTTCCATAGCTGTTCCATTGTCTACCTTTCATTAACCATACTACCAAGCCTACTAGTACATGAAGAGTTTGACACCCAACAAGTCATAAGCCAAACCTTTACCAAGCCAAGCCCTGTAATGTTTATAACTTACCTTACCCTATACTTCTTTGCCCCATTGCCAAGGAAAAGCTTTTTTGCAGAACATTATTATTTGGGGTGGAGGGTCTAGTTTGGGACTCAGGATAGGAAGCAGGATAAGAGCAGGGCCATTGGAATTCATGATGACTTGCCATTAGCTATCTCAATAAGACATGCTGCCCCACCATTAATGTTGCACTTATGTAGTCAAGTAAACTGTGCAGTATAAATGTAAAGTACCATATCAATGGCAATATATATTTATATTTCGCAGTTAATTAATGTATTAACAGTAACACACATTAAGGGTGTATTGCAAGTGTCACCTCTTGAAAATCACTTCAACTTTCAATCATTTTTATAAAAAGCAAGGCTATTTTGATTATGGTCATGGATTAACGCATACCATGCACTGCTACTCCATTACATGAAGTATGACAAATCATGGCCTTGTGACCAAGAGTAATATCAAAACAAATTCTAATGGCTGATATAAAGAATGATCTGCCCTGTTGGGGCCGCTGTCCCCCCCATCAGTTCGCTACGGGTATGCCTTGGAAGGTGTTGGTTGGATAATAGTAATTCCCTGGGTGACACTTGAATGGTATACAATGAACTGGAATTTTTTAACAGTTGCACATGCTGTCTTCCTGTTATCTGTACTCCTATGTATGCTATTATAGATACTGAGATGCAGTGAACCAACAAAATGTTTGCATTATACTTAGATAAATGTAAGTAATGTTGTCAAGGATACACAAATTTGGACTTTTAATGTATTCAAATGAAAAAGATGACAGTATTGGAGTGTACATGGCATTTTCCAAATACAACTTTAATAAATACAATATTGAAAAAAGTCTAATGGCCCAAAGTGACCGGCAGTGTTCAGTTACTCTACTACTGCATATAAAAAAGTGTTGTTGTTGAAAACTACAATTCATGTTTTTTTCTTTTGTTTTGGATCATATAGCTACTCCATCGGGATATCCTATCTATGGTATCAATGTGGTCTTGGTGATCAGGATCTCGCACCAAGAGGAATGGCTGTAACCTTATCAGAATGTATCTTCTATCCATGACGGTCTTTTAACTATCTGTGCAGTAGTTGGATATCGCTACATAAAAATATATTTCCCTCAAACAAATCACGCCTGGATATCCTAGGGCTTCATTTCTTCCTCTGTGTTTTTGATCCATAGCCATATTCACTCTACCTGAGGTCGCCATATCCCCAGCCAGGTTTTCGCCCCAACTAGACGACGCAGGCCTTATGTTGAGCCCCGTTCAGATTCTCCGTGTTTTTGCTGCCCCCTCACCTCATTTTCGAAGCACCATGGATAAGGTTTGACCCTTGTGTCCAGGTCTTTCACCCAACCACGCATCGGCGCATTTTTCCAACATGACTGGCGCAACTTTCCAACAAGACTGGATAATGACACATGTTTTTGCTTTTTTAAAAAAATTATAAAATAATTCTAAAGATACAACAATAGTAACTGCTGATATTGATACAGCATTGCATAAGGAAGCAGTGTGTATAAATACCTTTTTTGTTAAATATTTGGTTATTAATGCTTTCTGTGAATACTGGGCAAATGTTGAGCTGACCTGTCCTGTCTTTGTTGTGTCTATGTGTCTGAATGAGTGAATAAATGAGCGCTGTGTTGAAATAATTCATGATAATGTGGGGCCTATTTTGTACAACATTTATGATACACGTGTTTGGTTTGTAGGGGTTTCTGTGATTTTACATATATGTTTGTCTTTTGTATTCATTTTATTGACTGTTTATGGCTAATTTTGGTTTGTAGGGGTTTCTGTGATTTTACATATATGTTTGTCTTTTGTATTCATTTTATTGACTGTTTATGACTAATTTATGTATATTGATATAGCTGCGTAATATAGATATGTACAATAAACTAAGGCTATACATCTTGACAATATGAAAGTTAATATTCACTATGTTATACAAAAACGTCCTTTACTGCACACTGCTATAGCCCTGTTTGGATGAGGTAACCTATTTCCCTTTCTTCTTAATTGAGACATTATGCCTTTTTAAAGAAAAAGGGGCCGATTACGATGGCGTGCGGAGTGCATCCGCAGTGGTGGCGGTGGCGCAAAACGTCAATTTTTCCACTCCGGTAGCGGTTCTTATGACTGCCATATTACAATGGGCCAAGATAGCCCATTTTCCGACCGCTGTGGTGTTTCAGGCTCTGCACGTTTTTACATTACGCAAGGGTGCCAGACGGAGCCCATAGAGCAAGACCGGCGTGCGGAATGACGTTCCGTCCGCCAATCAGATTAAGGTGTATCAAACAGCCCACCACACCACGGCGGTAAAACCACCTCATCGTGGATGGCGAAAGCACAACTACGGAGAGGAAAAGTCGACCCAGAACAGCTCTATACGACCAGAGCCACCATGGATCCTGCCCTACAGGCTTTTCCGCTACTCTACTTGATGCACTACCAGCAGATAAGACGCCGCCATGCTCTACAACAGAGGTACGTCCAAAACATCTCCAAGCATGCAACCCCTGTACAACAACAACTCCCAGCAAGCGTGCAGGCAGGTCCGGGTCTACGATGTTTGGGGCAACCTGCGAACTGCAATGTGCAAAGCTCCCTCAATTTACATGAGTGACACCCTCAGGGCACCTGAAGGCTGCCTCATGCTGGCTCCTCCTGGCACGCTGCTCCCCTCTCTCCCACCTACAAGCACCACTCACACAGCTCCGATCGGGCTCAAGGTGGCAGTATAGCTTGGGGGCTGGGAGTCAATACACTGCAGACTGCAAAGTAAGGATAATGCGTGCCCCGCTGTGGCTCTCAATGGGCAGTCAGGTAGGAGGTCACCCTGGGCCGGCGATAGGCATGGCCAGTGTGGGCAGCTGCCCAGGGCCCCGTAGTCAGTCCTCCAACTTGGGGCCCGCCTCAATGCGACAGAGTCAGACCATGGCATGAAAGGTGCCATCTTAGGAGGCCCCTCTCCCCTTCCCTCACTGCCATGGTGTAGCATGGGGAGCCCGAGGGGAGGGCAGCCCCCATTACCAGTTGCAAGAACACACATTCCCAGGTCTGTTTAGAAAATACGCCTCCACGCAGAGGCACAGCAGGATGGCAATTGCCCTGCTGTGTTTTCCCCTGACAGTTCAAACCCTCTCAGTAAACAATCAACCCTCACAACTTCAGCCCTTGATGAGCTGTAAAGAGGTGTAAGTATGTGCCTCAGAGGGAGGGGCAGCAGCTACAAGAGCAGGGACATCTATTCAGATACAAACAGCTCTGAATGTGTCACGTTTATGCACTTCAGAGGAGCCAAACACATTCACTTCCTGCCCTTGGCCACAAAAATCCCACAGCCCGCCCTTTCAATGTCACCTCAGCAACATTGGCCCCCATCTCCATTGAATATGATGGCAACAAGCCCGGCCATGGCGGTCCTGTCACCGGCTGCGTTGAATAGGCGGAACAATGTTGTCCACATTATTGTACAAGTACATCACACTCTCCTAGGCTACCAAGATCCACATACCATGCCACACCCAACAACATATTTAAAAGAGCCTACAGTCATCCAAACATACCTGCAGCAAGAAGTCAAGTGCAGGCACAGTGTCCATAATTACATGTCAATAGGATCAGAAACAAATGTATAGCAACAGGAGTGACAGATGAGGCAAGAGTCACTTCAAAGGGGCAATAGTCATCATTGCAGTTAAATATCTGTTAATCAACATCCAAGGTGGAGCAGAGGATCCCAGACCAAACAGTGTGTGCATGTGGAGTTCACAGTAGTACAACAAGGTGTTGAATGAGTCAGAGAAAGCAAAGGTAGATGACCTATGAAGATACCCACCACTGCCACATAATCACTATTCAGCACACACCCTAAACCAATATTGGTTGGGTCATCACATACAATGGCAGACCACACCACATAATGACTGCCCATACTATGCAACACTGTAGACTTTTTGAGACTCAAATTGCTAACTCAAAGTAAGCACCAGTGTGCATTAGTCCCACTTGTGTACTGCTGCACTAAATGACCTCATGTAAGTATGTCCTGCACATTAACAACACTGACTACGCTGCCCTTCACTGACCACCTCCACTCTATCACTCCACCTCTCCAGAGGTAGCCACAACTGAGAAAGTAATTAGGCAATGCCAACGGTTCATGAACACTACATCTTGACAGAATTAACTGTGTGATAACAAGTGAACCATTAAAAAGTGGAGGGCACTGTGCAGGAAATGTATGGAGAAATGACTAGTACCATATGGCAATGGTATTGAAGAAGTACCACATATGACACCACACTCAGGTCATCAATCAACACATATTTTTTTTAATTTAATTTTATTTATTTTATAGAGCGAACTTGACCCAAATCGGGTATCAGAGCGCTTTACATAGCACCACTTGCATTACGAGGACACATTAATTTTTTTTTGTGTGGCACGGGGAGATTACGTGATTTGCCCAGAATCACAGGATGTTCAGTGTCATTGCCGGGACTCAAACCCAGTTCCCTGGGTTCGAGGTCGGCCGCCCTAGCCGTTAGGCCAACTCCTCTGCCCAATATGTGGCACAGAGATTACATCTGACTGAAAGTTGTCATCACTGCTGTAACACTGTGATCCAGCAGTGCAAGTAATGCATTGCTCCACAATGAGGTGACTTGGCACAAGCCATACAGTGACCAGCCCCTCAACTGTCTCTACTAATATGTCATGTGTATGCCACCAAAACAACACTCATGACTCATGGTGCCATTTCCCGACTGTCAAACTTAGCAATGACCTGCACACATACCCCTCACCTAACCATCTTCCACCCTCAATGCTCAACACCTGGGACCATGGTTGGTAAAGGTGAAAAAAAATATCACCTGACTTTTCTGACTTCAGCTCAAGGATGTGTGGTCGAATGCTCAACTTAAGTCAAGTGCCAAATACATGTATCACAGACCACATCAAAAGACGTCCAACAAGCAGGGCCATGTGCAGCTAAACAGTGGATAGCCAATGTGATCCCATTCCTCCCTGGAACAGATATAATTTCACCTCTGGCCAAATGCACAGACTGCATAATCAAAAGTAATCAAAGGAAACATCCTATAATGACACATAAATACACCAAAGTGTGTGTATCTGTACAAATCAGCCAAGATAGCCATAGACACTTCAACGGTACCAAAGTGACCATGGTGTCAATGTGCCGCACAAGCATTCCCATGCACAATCCTGACAAGTGACTATACAAATTTAGGGGGCCATAGCACAATTGTGCACACAAAACCAGCTCATTGCCAAGAATCAACATATCCGTATCTGACATAAACATAAGGTATGCACAGTACAAATTCAACAACCATCTGAATGACTACAAATACACCCCATAGCAATATCACCTGTGCATCAGGGGGATTACACCTGGCAAGGCCAATGCATCATCCACTGACAACAGTCCATGCCCAGTAAGCAGTCTGTGAACAGCAGGAAAACCAGTATCAGACATAACTGAATTAACAACCATGAACTTGAACATCACAAATCGTCACAACACTCACATCACTTCACACTCAGGATGGGTAGCAGTGCCACAGCGAATTGCTACACACTTTTGCTATCACCTACTGCTACACAACTCAGGCAAACATCTATGGTGGAACAAGACAAGAGGACTGTGCTGGAAATCCATCTGTGCTGTACATCAGCAACCATGACTGCAATCAAGTAGGGTCAAATTGTACAGATCACATTCTGAAACAGTGCTGAGGGCCACAATGCTTCTGGATACAAATCATTCTCACACAGCACAGTGTCACACCATGGAGTGATGGGGAGGGTAAAACATTTGCATGGCATGCAGTGGCACATGTTTTGACTGAAGTGGTGTATACAGGAGAATTGTACAGGTGAGGAGTGTACCGAGCAAAAAGCCACAGTGGAGTATCTCACATTGTGTAGGCCTCAATGGTATGACTGTGACTGCTATGAATCAGACTAACACATAGTGGAGCACATAAAGTGGAAAGTGACAGCAATGCATGTGAAAAGTCATATATCATGTTTGTTTCCCAGAGTCATTCAGCACAGTAAGGACAAAGGTAAGCAAGATCCCAAGACTCTCAACACAAACATTGCAGTGACACACTCTGCATACTCACAAATGATGTGGCTAAGATGTAGGTGTGCACTAGGACTGCGAGGCTACAATGACACACTGCTCAGGCAACAATGCCAACATGTGCACAAACACTCCAGAAAGTATCTGATCATGGAAACAAACAGGCACTCATCAACTGGATCATACATGTGTGAAAGGGGAATGCTCAAGGGCACATACACATTAACACGTCTGCCAATGACAGGACACGCACCCTGTCTGATGACTCCAGTGCGCACATGAACATCCATCCATGTGACTATGAAGCCATACCTATCCAATATGACAACACACCTACACTGGTGTGTACACATCAAGATAGATCACACAGATATGTTGTACCCTGTGCACCCTTCAAGTCATCATGTAAATTGGAATAGCTGCTCTTGATGGAGATCAAACAAATCTGACATGTGTGAAAAAGCAGAGCCCAGCCAACATAATGAACAAGACCAGAGAAGACCATCACAAGCAGCTTGCCCCCATCAATCCTCAGAGTCAAAACTGAACATTAGTTGCCGGAACCTCTTGGAACACCTGCATTATCAAATTAAGTACATGCCAATGGTAATGGTGAATTCAGAGCATGGAACCGATGTACATATACACATACATTGTACTGCATCATGAGCAAGGCCAGCGACAACACTCAGAACATAAATATATTTTTTATTACAATAACTCTGTATCAGCATTTAAGGTGAGAAACATTAAGGGCAACGGCCAGTCCAAACTCAAGTCCGCACATGTGTGCTTTGAAATTTCACATAGATGTTTGAAACACAGTCCACCGCTCAGGGAGGAATGGGTGGGAAGGGGGAGTCTGCTTCACGTTTGGGGAGAACTGGGTGGGGGATGACTGTCTGGGGTAGTCGGAGGACTGGACCTGGGAGGGGGCGAACTGGTTGAGGTAGAGGGATCCCTAAAAGCATGTGAGCCTGAGGGCTTGCTGGACCTGATGGAGTCGTCGCACGGGGAGGTGGTGAAATGCAGTGGGGAGGCTCAGTGGCTGATGTTGTATGTGGAGGGCTGGGCCTCACTTGCTTGAGGATTCGATAGCCCCAGGTGTCTTGGGGCAAGAAATAGGTGAGGTGGCCACAACAGCTTCCATCTTACCAGAAAGTGGAGCAGGTGCTCTTGGATCCTTCCAGGAAAAACCTTCTGATCTGGTAGTACGCTTGCCTTTTACCCTGCCTCCCCTGTTTTGGAGCTACTACCACCTCACAGCTTTTCTGTCTATGCTTCCTGGGGGGGTGGTGGTGGAAGTCTTGGGCACAACAGCCCTCTGAAGTGGGGGAGGGCAGTTGTGGCAGGCACCAGGTCCACGGCAGCCAGGACAAATTCCTGTGCGGAATAAGAATCAGGTTGGGGGATGGGAGGGCTCTTGGAGGGTGAGGAATGTGAGGTATGCAATGTGGATGCATTTTTTGTGTGTTTCCGCTTCTCAGTGTCCTGTGATGTGCTTGTAGTGGAGCTGGCATGTGTGCTCCTTGTGTGCCTTGGGGATGATGTCTCGTGTCTGTGCCGCTTGAAATGCTATTGTCGTGTGCTGCACGTGGATGACTTGGTGCCTGAGTGCTCTGGTGTGTGTGTGTTCTGGTCAGGTGGGGTCACTGGCAGGGTGGTTGTGGAAGGGACAGGAGCCGGACTGGGAGCTTGTGACTGCAGATTGGCTGCCGTCAGTGTGGAGGCCAAGGACTGGACAGTTCTGTGCAGCCCAACAATGTCCAAATAAATGCCCTCCATGAACGCAACAACCTATGACAACTTGTTGCCATGATCCTGGAGGGCATTCAGGAGCAAAGTCTGCCCCACAGACACCTGCCACAAGATGTCTATGGCCTACGGACTGAGTGCAGCAGGGGACACAGGGGCTGGGGCAGCGGTGATTGGGGGGAAAGAGACTCTACCCTTCTTAGGGCAGCGGGCCTGGATACTAGTTAGGGGAGCATCAGGGAGGGTGGACACAGGATGGAGTGTGGCAGACGATGAAGCAGAGGTCAAACCTCCTTCTCCCGACAACACCGAGGAGTCACAGCTGGACTGTGAAGATGTGGATGTAGGTGTTTCTGGAGCAGACTCCCCCAGGGCACTCCTGTCTGCCTCCGATGCGCTGGTCCTCTCAGTGTCGCTGTACTCCAAGGTAGCAGTGATGCCAGTAGCTTCCCCAATGGTGTTGTGCCCCTCTCCTTCTCTGACCTCGGTAGATTCTGTAGGAGACAGAGACACTGTTCAGTAAAGTGGCTGGATCACAAACATGTTAGGTAACACAAACAGAAATGCTTGAACTTAAGTCACACATTTGACTCACTATGTACTGTCTGCATAAGTCCAATTATTTCCATGATCAGCTGATGAATGAAAACATGCTTATTGGATAGTCATGCTCCATGTTGCATTCACACTGCCAAATTGCTGTGCATGTTTCAACATCTTAATATCATATCCTATTGTCTGTAGGCACACCTACATGCCTTCAGCTAAGAGAGCTACACATCAGAATTTACTGTGTGTGTCACACTTGAAGTATGAGGTGACAGAACCCCACAGATAGAAAATTAAAGGACACTATTGTTAAGTGACATGACATCCTTACATCCACTAATTTAGGTACTGCAATACAACTACTGTTGAACATTGGTAAGCAATCTGTAGATGTATCAATTACATGGAAATTCCCAAAACATCAATCTCGAAATGTACCCTGACATGATGCTCGCTGATGTTCACTTCCAGTTGATGCCTCAGAGACTGACACTTATGCTGATGTTACCTGGCCACATGACAATGCAGATGTTGTACAGGCCCCAAATATCTGCACTCTCCACTGAGTCAGCTTAGAAGCTATTACACCACACCAGAGACAACTCAGAGGTTCTTGCCTTGCTCAGGGTTGGGATTTGTGCAGTCTTTCATGCGCAACATCACACTTTGTACTATACTCACCCCCAACTTGCTGCTGCTGCGTCCTCAAGCGTCCATCCAGTTCTGGCTGTGTCACTGCCAGGATGCGGGACAATAGTTGGGTCATGCTCCGGTGCGCCATACGATTACTCCAAGGAACCAGGCCCAGCGTCATTTATGCAACGTTTTTGCTGAGGCGGCAGATGTCATCCTACATCTTGTGGCAGTGATTATGTCGCTGGTTAGAGACCCCTAGGGCCCAGACCTTCCGGGCAATTGCCCTCCAAATTGCCTTCCGCTGATGGACCTTGAGCTGTAGGTATGGGAGACAAGAGGAGAGCCTTTTAACACTTTGTAGTGGTGCATTGTGTGTCAGTACACAGTGCATACACATGAGCAAGTCTGCACATAATGAGACCAAAAGAAGGATGAAATGTCCACTGTACATTTATCACATGTGAGAGGTAATTTCACACTAATCTAGACAGTTACAGGCCCTGTACTCTTGTGTATACTGGGCTCATCTCCATAGTATCCCTGTAGAATCAGTACACCCCATAATCAGTACCCTCTGCTCAATCGACAGGTACCATCTCACTAATGTACATATGTACACGTAATGAACTTATAGAAGACATGGCACAGGGAATGTGGGTCCAAAATGAGATTTCATAAAGTCATCAGTGTAACTGTACTACTGAGAAACCACGTAATGGCAAATTCTTCATTGCATCCACTCAGGGATCAGGGGGAACAAGGCTCTACACCATGAACTTGAAAATTGTTTAGCTAGACAAACTCTCACACATGTGTGATGTTTGGCATCAATGGAGCTGCAACATTGACAAGTGTGCCATTCTCCCACATACTCAAGTGCATCAACTAGTACGTCATGTATGGGACATGCAGATATCAAAATCAGAAAGCACAAATATTGGCTTGCAGTCTCAGGCACATAATAGTGTACAGTAACATATTTTGAGCCTTCTGAGCATTCAAAGTAAGTTTAACATTCACTTACCAGTACCTCTGGAGCACCATAGAGCTGGCTGTACTGTCCAAGGACCTGGTCCACTAGGACCTCCAGCTCCTCTGTGGTGAAGGGACAGGCCCTCAGGTTCTCAGTACGAGCAATGACTGATTGCAAATATGAGGTACAGCAGCAGTTTGTGGTGAGGTATGGCAGGCAGCAGTGACTCTAGGCAAGTGACAGGTGTGGACATTTCCCAGACATATATACAGGACCCTAGTCTTGTTCCAGTGTTGCTCTGCTGATACCATTGGCCAGTCTTGTTTGCATTATTCAATCGGGGCCAAAGCCGGGCCCCGCAGTGGCAGAGCACTCCTACCGTGATGTTCAAATATATTAGCCACTAGCGCTCTGGCGGTTCCCATTAGCTGATGGCTAATTCTCATAGGCAGTGACGCACCGTGATGGTCAGGAAGCAAGAACCGCAATCCTGCATCATTCAATTGGGGCCAATGCCGGGCCCGCAGTGGTGGAGCTCGCCTGCTGCGACATTAAAAAATGTAAGCCGCTGGCGGCTCACATTGGCTGATGGCTCATTTTCATAGGCGGTGACGCAGCGTGATGGTCAGGAAGCAGTGACCGCAATCCTGCATCATTCAAATGGGGCCAATGCCAGGCCTCGCAGTGGCGGACACGCCTACTGCAACATTAAAAAATGTAAGCCACTGGAGTCTCTTATTGGCTGATGGCTCATGCGCATAGGCGGTGCCACACCGCGGCGGTCAGGAAGCGTCGACCGCTATCCTGCATCCTTCAATTGAGGCCAATGAGTGTTACCACAGTGGATGGCAGCTACCGCACCTGTAAACACATTTTTCATTTCCGTTCTTGCTTTGCTAAATGCATCACTCATCCTAACACATTTTCCTAAAGTGATTTGTGCACCCTGTAAAGGGATTATTGAGTGTGACCTTTGAGTTAAGTCTTCACACACATGTAATGTCCAAGAAAAGGAGAGTCAAATCACATTCTTTGTCTTGTCTTGTGGCCAGAAATGAATGAAATAAGTTAAGGAGTCAAAAGAGGAAAAAGGCCTCTCGCATTTTATTAATGTTGTCTATTGAAACATTCCACCAGTGAACACTGTTTGAATATCCCTTGCTATTTGCCTGTTGCTTACTTGTCCATGGGTTGTCTTATGAAGGGCCAGTGATGTTCTCCGCAGTTTAGAGGTGTCCATTGTACGGAGATCAGACATACTTGTAACCTCTAGTACTTGAAACACACGTAGTGGTGTGGCATACAGTGTCCCTAGCTGCCAGTGCCTGTATATTTTGAACACGTCATAGGAGTGCACATGTGTGAAAAAAACATCGGACTGTCCAACATCACCTGTAATTTTCAAACATGTGTGCATGTGCACGTGCATTTGTATGGCAATGTCTGTAATGCAATCTCCTCCCACAGTCACAATGGACTGACACCGTAATGTGCATATCTGTCTGTCCACTGTGATGTATATTCATGTATTGTTGTCCAGCTTACACTAACTGGCTTCATTTCATGATGATGTTGTGTAGTGTGGGACTGTAGGTTGAGGTTGTGCTGTGACAGCAGTGACATACAAGTCGGCATTGTTGCTGTTAGCCACATATGCTGTGTCATCTACCCACAGGGTTGGGTTCATATGATGTAACAGTGTACCATATGCCATAGACATCGACTTATTTTGATCTTGTAGTAGTTAGTATGTACACCCTGGCTACCAGAATGACTACAGTAGATCAAGGTGTGTATGCATGTCACTGGTGCATTACACCTATGCTTAGCGTGAAAGGGGTGGGCAGTGGGTGTTGCAGTGGGCATTTCACCACAACACCCATTGATTTTTACACTGCCCCCTATGTACAAGGGCAGAGTACATAGAAGGCAGCGCCAAAATTAAGACCAGGAAACAAGGAGAAATGCATTATTTCTCCTCGTTTTTGCGTTTTCCATATGCGCTGCCTTGTACAGCACACATGGAAAATGCCATGGATTGTTTATGTACAGGAAGGTCACCCTTCTTGTACATAAAAAATCTTTTTTTTAAATGCCATCTTGGGAATTTCATGTGTGCTTACATGAAAGTTACAGAATGGCATTTCAGGATTGTTTATGTGCAGGAAGGGACACCTTCCTACACATAAACAATCCTCCCCTGCATGCAGACACCCTTACACTATGGTGCAAGGGTGCCTGCGTTGGTGCTACACTGCTAAGTGTAACGCCATCGCAGTGGGAAACGCAAGGATGTACCATATTGTTGTAAATATGGTGCTGCCTTGCATTTCAGAAGTGGCAGAGTGAGTCATTAAGCCATGATGGCTAACGCCTCACTCCGCCACTTCTATTGTACATATCCCCCTTAGTTTCTTAGGTTTCTTGGATGAGGGAGGTAGGTCAGTTGTGGGAAAAGAGGGTGAGAATTCATATTTTTTTAATTAAAAAAATGGGTTTCTTTTTTACTTGAATATCTGTCTTTGCATTACTGGTTAATGTAACATCACTGTTAATTTAACAGGAAACACTACCAACATAGTGACGAGAGGCTGCCCTCCGCACCTGCCCCATCGCAAAGCAGTTGTCACACAGTGTATATCCCACGGCTAAAACAGAAAACTGACTATGACCACACAAGCATTCACCCTTTATGGCTTGATCAGGATATGTTCATGAGAAGCAAGAGAGTGCAGCATAGGCTGGTACAGTGGTGTGCCATCAACTAAGAAGTGAGTAGGGCTAATCTCATACACCCATCCCAGACAACTAGCCGCATGTACCCGGCTGATCACTCCGCGAATAAGAAAAAAGATTCTGTAATCATCATGTTTCCAGTCACCCAGACCACAAATCAAACACTTAATTGAAGTTTACCACTTAAACTAATATTTGGAGTTGTCCTAATCAACACACCTCCCTCAAGTTCACAGGGTAGGCCTCTTTGAATCCTCTAATTTCACTCTGAAGTTGATAGGAAATGGTCCTCCACCAGGCCTTTGTCCACTGTACCATAAGATTTTGCCTGCAAGAGATGGACCTGTATTGTCAAACAAGAAAATGAAAAAGAATTTGAGGATTAGTTTAGTCTTGGTAAATAAACTGACTAGTCTAAGAATAACCTAGAAATGATTAACTTAAGTTAACAAATGGACAATGAAAGTATATATCCCAATAAAATTTGAAAGGTAATCATTGATGCACAATAATCCCCCAAACATTACATTATCAAGTTTAGTTTACCAGACCCACCCACTTACCACAACATGAAATATTTGGTATTAATCTTTAGCACATATAAATTACCTGTTCCAAGTGTGGGTCCATTTACCTATGTATCTCTCGTCTCCATAGAAGCAATACTTAGTATAGTGCAGTCTTTTAAGTCTTCACTGACAGCCCAGCAAGGGACTGAAACAAAATATAGGGATGACTGGTATCTTCTTGCTCTTTTTAGGAATTGGAGCCTTCTATCACAGCACATTGTCACTATTTGCTCGTTTCAAAAGCCTACGGTTGAACCAAAGGTTGAATTGGTCTTTCTGATTTCTCGAAAATTAGCCAGCCCTGGCAATATTTACTGTGTCCTCTGTGATTGACCATCTGTGCCATGCACACTGTCCCCTCCCTTTCAGTTTATTATTTACAATAGACTGTGTAAGCCGCACAACAATTTAAATTATATATGTCTTTTTTTAAAGCAGCCCTCCTTTATGTAAAATCTGTTGCATTAGTCAGAAGAGTATAGTTTGTCCTCAAACTCAGGAGGGTCATCCAGGGGATAATCACATACCAAACTTGAAATGTCAGGCCAATTGCCTTCATCATCCTTGGTTGTTTCAGGAGCATTTAAATCTTTTGGAATTAAGTATTTGTTCATTTTAATCATCACCAATCTCGCCACGTTTTGAGGTGAGAGACTGGTCCTTCTGACAGTGCTGACAGCGCCAACTGTACTGAAAACACTCTCTAAAGACACACTTACTACCAGACATGTTAAATTATTGCGAGCCTGCTGAGCTCTGATCACTGTGTCCTTTTCCCATACCAATAGGTCTTAATCCAGGTACACCTCATTTAGGTCATCCAGAGAGTCTTGGACCATCTTCTATATTGACACTGGTGCTCCTACTTGCTGAACTTGCATTGCCTACACCTCTGCACTTGACTTGAGTTGTGCTGAATGGAACTAAGCCATTGCAGGGACTGGCAGTGAACTTGATTATGTTATTGCTGTGGGTTTAGTAGCTGGGGGTAAAGGTGCTGGTTGCTACTGCAGAGTTTGTGAGCCAATAGCACTACCCTCTCTGGAGGTTGAAGATTGCACTTCAGACCTTCTGCCCTGAGCTTGAATTTGAAGTTGTTCTTGA
The DNA here is from genome assembly GCF_964204655.1 of Triturus cristatus. Taxonomy (NCBI): domain Eukaryota; kingdom Metazoa; phylum Chordata; class Amphibia; order Caudata; family Salamandridae; genus Triturus; species Triturus cristatus. Next base: position 851,383,291 of record NC_140581.1, read on the forward strand.
TCACTCACTGTACTGTTGATCTTAGCATTGCAAACTACATCCGTTTTTGTAAAAGGAATAAACATGGTCGCACTTTTTTATTTCATGAATCCAGTACTGTGGCACAGATGTAGTCTTTTGATGACAAAATCTCTTTTTGCTGGCTTGGTTAGTAATTCAAGCAAAGAATTAAGCTATCTACCACAGAAGCTGTCTCTTCATTGACACTGGTGAAAGTTAGTTCCCCTTTTTTCAAATGACCTGGTAACAGACACAACAACAGGATTCCATGGGTCATGGTACTGTCCTCCTTGCTGACTTTCTGTGTCATAATCTCAATAAAGTAGCATTTTTATCAGACTCTCCACTAGCCCCATGTGTCTACCTCCGATCCATCAGTTTTTGGCAGGTGCATACCCTCTCCTTTAAATTACACAATCATTGACTTGTACAGCTCAAACAGGCGTTGCAGCATCTAGTAGGTTGAGTTCCAGCATGTTGCCAACTTCTATACAAGGCTTTTACATGTAGTTTATTAGAATGCTGAATGATCCTCAACTGCTATCAGGCTTTGAATGAATGACTGAAATTAGTGCATATTCTTTAGCAGGTGACCAGTATTATGAGGCCTACTTCTTCTTTTATTAGAAAGTCCAGCACAATTAGGTTGAAGCAATCCTCTAAACACAGACCTCTGATATCCACCACCAGCCATGACTTTGACTATATTACTGCCATTGTCAGTGAAAACAAATTCAATTGTGAGACTGCTGGGTTTAAGCCATTCATTGACCTTGGTATTAAACTCATCCAAGATGTTGGCAGCTGTATGCAGTTTCTCCATGGCGAACATCGCAACTGTTGCAGGGAGCTGAATGCTCCCAAAAGCACCAAAGCGGTGAGACCAGCAGCTAACCTTTGCTGAACTCCCTGGAAAGGGATCCATGTACAGTGACGCACGTGTAAACTGCTGCTTAGCGGCTGATCCTCATGTCTGTCATGAGGTGAATGGAATGAACAGCACTCTCCTTCACAGCGTTGCCAGATAATTGCAGCATTTCATGATGCAGCGTTACCACAGAAACTGGAAACCTTCAATTTTGGTCAGAGAGCCTCCACAGATTCCAGACAGTCCACTCCTTCCACAAACAAAACAAGCATTTGCAATGCAATAGGTCTCGCATTAGCGAGACTTTAAGCTATTAGTATCGTAATTGACAATGCCTTTTATTTATGTTTTAAAACCCAAAACATAAATAAAAGGCATTGTCATTTACAATGCTAATAGCTTAAACCCGCTTGAATGTGAGATCTATTGCATTGCAAATGCTTGTTCTGTCACCCAGCTACCCTTGGACTGTCACTGGAGCGCTGCTCCCCAGGCTCAGGCTCCAGAACAGACACGTACACGAACAGTGAGCAGCCAGTTGCGAGTCTCCTCTCCTCTCTGTGTTTATGAAGAATCACAAGTCGAACCCAAGGTAAGATAACTCTGCCGTCTAACACCAAGGGAAGGTCTTTAGACAAGCCACAAGTGGTGCCTAGGGAGATAGCTCGCTGTCTGCCACTAAGTGTAGGTCTTTCAACAAACCACAAATGTTATACACAGCTATAATTCTTCTATACACAGGTCGTGGAAGCTCCTTAAAAAGCCATAAATGTTGAACAGCAATATCGCTTTGTTGTTTACTGAAAAATTAAGCAACTCAACGAGACAGTCAGCTCTGTTGTTCAGCGTTGAGTAGTTTCTCAAACAAGCCACACATAGTTCTGCTGTCTATGAACAAGCCACAGGTGTTATATACTGAGAGACAGCTCTGCTATTTACCTGGAGCAACGCTCATTCAGCAACGCACACGTGTTACATAATGAAAAAGATATGTGGTACTTGTAGCAGAGTGAAATCCCTTCAATATGTCACAAATAGTACATACTAAGATAGCTGTGCTGTCAAGCCCACGACAAATCTCCTTTAACGCAAGAGTTCCCGGAGGTAGCTCTTCTGTTAACTGATTTGTAAAGCACTTGCAGACATCCAGTGCTTTAAACGGGTACCTGCACTCAGTAATGTGATAGGGAGAGTACCTGTACTTCTCAGGACTGCTGAGACATAATGGGACAGTACCAACCAGCACATTTCAGCAGCAAACAGGTACTCTAAATAGTATGTATCTGTTGTTCTATATTTCTATTAAAGCACTGCAGACAGCTAAGTTATGCGTGAATGAGTGAGGTAATTTATACACCATACACTACAGCGTAAATATTCATGAATTATATGCGTTAGTCTAACCCCTGATACAAGACATTTAGCATCTGGGGCTAGGAAACACCGCACGTCGCCATGATCAGTGGCGTTGTAAAGTTATGAAAACACCTCCTCAATGTTGTCTTGAAAAGTTGACTGGTTTGTGTACCAAACGCTTTCGGGCCAAAGAGTTGAGCCAGTCGCAATGTACTGCATGAAACGTGATGCCACGTTGAAATGAGAAGCATATTTATGTCTGATTTACTGATACTAAAAGGGACGCAAAAACTATTAAGAACAATCTGATGCTTCCTCATATTTCTTATTCAAACTTGTTTTTCAATAAGTGCATTAACATATAATTCAAAATCTATTATTTGTTATACATGACAAAAACCAAATATATATAAAACGCCTGCTTCAGACCTACCTTCCTTACTGTGTTGAGCAACAAGGGAGAGAAAGAGAACAAGCATTGGTCGCGGGGAATGCAAAGATGGGGGCTGCAGTGGGAGAGAGAGGCGGAGGCGCGCGCGCGCCGGCAAACACACTAGTGGTGCGCGCGCAGCTGCGCCCAAAGTGAAAGTAATTGCACATTCACGCGAGCGTGAACGCAAGCATTAGGCCAGCAAATGCCGGTGGGAAGCACTTTTAAATCCCACGTACAAAAGTCGAGCAACAGCGCATGCGCTGCTGTCTGCTCGACCTAAAAACCAGGGGTCATGCACTTAGCCAGGTTCCTGTTGTAGGAACAGGCTTTTTCGTAATTTCTGTGGTATGGCATCTCCGTGGTAAACATAGTCTTAATAGAAGGCTGTCTTTGTTTTTATTGTGCGACTCCTGGGACAAGAGACATGGGTACCAGCAGCAAGTAGGCTACTTGAATGCTTTGGGGTGAAATCCACTGTATCCCGCTGTGCATTGTGCCATGCAGGGGTTGCTGATGTGAGGATTGTACGATTTTGGGGAGACTTACACAGCTGTTGTACGTAATGCTGCTGCTGGAATCCTCGTCACTACCTTCTAGCACTTCAACTACTGCTTCTCTCTTACTACCAGTAGCTACATTTATATGGTGCTCTTCCCACATTATTGCTTGTGGTTTTCTTTCAAATGTGGCAGCTGGGCTCCAGTACTTCAGTGCCCTTCTGGCTCGCCATGATGAATTGTCTTGTGGCAAACAGAGCATATTGGGATGTTATCCTCATACTGACTAAGTGTAAAGAAGTCCCAAACTGGAGAGGAGAGTTTTCTTATTGTACCAAATGCTGAAGAATTAGAGGTAGAGCTAAGTGGTTGCGTTGTTTGCATGATGTGAACCATCCTTTTCCATTGTCTCTCGGGCGCGCCCAATCCATATTCAGATCATCATCCACAGGGAGGCTTGGAGATGGGGAGTTTTCTATCTTTTGCTTGCTGGAGATCATGAAGCTGATAGGAGAAGAGCAGTCTTCTCAACAACATCTTACTCAGCAGGAAGCTCAACCTCCATTCCAGCTCCCACTTCCAGAAGGTTTGTTGATGACTTCTGCTCCTGATGTCGACTTTTCAGCAATTATTCAGTTTCTGGCTGAAACAATTCCATTTCAGATTCATTGCTTTCCATGACTCAAGTCACGACAGTGCTGAGATATATGGCCTTAGGTTTTGGTGTTGGTGTTGTTGATGCAGGAATGATCCTCTCTTTCTCTTTCTGCCCAGAGGAGGGTGCAACGTATGCATCATTTTTCCTGAAAAAGCATGAGGGCTTTATTGCCAACGTTTGGACTGGCAACAGGCTTCTTCTTCTCCTCCCAACCTGCAACTTTCTTGGCAGGAACCTGCTTATTTTGGACTATCTTCTTAGCACTAGCAGAGAAGCACGTAGAGAAGGACTCAAGTGTCATTGTCAGCAAATTTGCAGACTACTCTCCATATCAGTATTGTGTGTGATGTCTTGTGCACCTGCCAGCAGCCAAAAAGAAAAGGTAGTGAAACTTGGGCAATCGGAACTACTCAATGTAACACAGGTGAAGTCATCATCATCTTAAAAACTTGAAAATAGTGTACCCAAAACACACATAAACTATTTTCCTCATGACAACATTACACAGAAAAAGGTTATTTATGGAATAGCGTCAGGGAGGATACAACACAAACAAAATCAAACTAGGTATAAAAAACAATATGCTAATCAATATATCATAATGAATACTTTATTCCCACATATCTTTCTTTCAATGAAATTCAGCTAAAAGAATGTAACATCTTATATCATAGTCCAATTTATAACATGTGAATTTGATATTACATAGTATAGCCTTCAGATATTGATGTTAGCAGCCAAATGTTAATGTTAGCAGCCAACACGTGTTTCGCTGTTGTCCTCACTTCTTGTTCAGAATAAGGTTAGTAGGTATTCCTCCAGAGCCAAGAGACCCCTATGGAAGGCAGGGGATGCAGTGCAAAATAAATAGATGAATTAGTTAGTTGCTGGTGTCCATCCGGGGCCATGGAACCCCTATGGGAGGCAAGGGGTGCGGAGAAAATATTAAGTAAAGGAAACAATTGTGGGTGCCCCTCCAGGGCCCATTGGGACTCTAGGGGAGGCAGGCAAAAATCTAATAAATATAACATTAAATGATTGCTTTTGCCCCTGCGGGGCCCATGGGTACTCTATCTGGTGGCATGGGAAGGTAGGGCAAAAATAGTAATAATACATTAAATAATTGCTGGTGTTCCTCAAGATCTCATATGGACTCAATGGGAGTCAGGGAGAGGCAGTCAGAAATCAAATAAATGCATTAAACAATTGCTGATGTCCCTCCACTCTGGCCAATGTGGACCCAATGGAAGGCAAGGGAGCAGGCAAAAATCAAATAAATTTATAAAAAAACACCAACACTGTACTGCAATCAGTCACAATCAAAAATCGATATTTCAGGATGAAAATGTCATAGGCCTATTCTATCAATGTTCCTAGAAAATGGCTTTAAAAAAATGGAGAAAAAAAATTGAAACACACACTGGGTGCACAAAATTGTGGCAGGTAGCTCATGGAGGCATGGAAAACAAAGACAAAGTGGCGATCAAACACACATCTCAATGACTCCACAAGATAGCATTCACCGCATGGCCAGCTAAGACGGAGGCATAGAGAACAAAAACAAAATGGTCGTCTAACACAGACACAGTAAACACTGGCTACACAAAATGGCTGCAGCTGCATAGCCAGCAAAGGAGGCACAGAAAACAAATAAAAAATAGTGGCCCATGAGAAACACAGTACACATTGGCTACAAAAAAGTTCATCTCAGCATGGCAAGCAAAGGAAGAGCCACTGAGAACAAAGAACACATGGCAGGATGGCCAACACACACACTGGCGACACAAAATAGCCACTGCCGGATGGCCAGCAAAGAAGGAGACATGGAGAGCAAACAAGACAGCTGCCCTGTCCTTCCGGAACACCTCCCCCAAAATAGAAAACATTTTGTAGCATTGCAGGGAAAGGATTGTGAAAATACTTTTTTAACCCATTGTGTCTGTGCCTACACATGCAACTGCCCTTTACCCAACAACATGAAATTAGTAATGCCAAAAACAAAAATTGAATTAAGTTTTTAAAATCACCCAAACCACAATATATCAACCATGTCACACATCGACAATCTCATAGAAAAAGGATGGGCAAGCACACTAGGAACAAGAAGGCAGCTGATAACAAATGAAGATGCCTGGCTACTGGTCCTGGACTCCAGAAGCCACCCCAACCCTAGCCACCAATAGGCAAATGCAGATAAAAAGTACCATACATTTTTAATTTAATCCAAAGCCATCCACCTCACCTCCTAAAGGTTTTTTAAAACCACGTAGCATAGCAGCAGTGAAAATGTTGAAACTAAATCAAACATTCGCCCAAGGCCTAGCGCAGGGCAGACTAAGCCTCAAACAGTAATACAAACTCACAGTAGCATAATATACAAATTCACAAAAACTATACAAGAAATTGGAGAAAGCTATATTTAATCCCTGCTTTCCACCATCAAGAAAGTGCAAACATTTTCCCTGAAAAAAACTTAATCCCATATGGGCCCATATAGCAGCCCATATAACAGTCCAAACTTGTGACGGCCCACAGAAAAAGATACAAAAATTTTAAAAAATGAATAGTCACAAAAAATGCTGGTGCATGCCCTCCCTCAAACAACTTACTTTTGCCAAAGGGCTACATTGAAAACTTACTTGATTTTCCCCAAAAATATATATATATAAATAAATAAGTGCATGTTGCACTACAAAAATACCCATATCGTCCGTTCGCCTAAAATATGGAAAAAAATCTACATGAAATTCTGACCACCCACAGATGTTTGAAAAATCACCTTGAACATTATGATTGCATTCGCAAGATGGCAGTGCCAAATTGCATTCTTTCAGTGCTTCACGCAGTACACTTTTCTCTGAGCTGCAGAATCTATCGCAGGACATGGTATCATGGTGTTAAAATCAGTAATTACTCTAAACTTGGCTAACGTGAAATTTCCTGAATTACTCCGGCTTTATAAGAATTATGCCCAGATAATATAGAGTCAAACAAATCCCTAAATCCTGATTTGTTGAATCAGTAACTTAGATTTGTGGCCCTTAAAAGCAAGTTGTTGCATTCAAATATGTAATTTACGATCACAAGTGTATTTATGAATTATGCCCTAAGTAGCTGCCATTTTTTCTCCTGGTTCAGAGATAACACTACCAATGAATTGTTGGTGCTACAGGAACTGAGGGGCATATTATCAAGGACGGCGTTAAAATTATCGCCGGTTTAGCGGCAGAAAACTGCCGCTAAAGCAGCGATAATGGGCTTGATAATATGCCCTGGAGAATTCCAATAGAAGCCCATGTTCACACCAGAACCGGCGGTAATTTTTAACGCGGTCATTGATAATAATATGCCCCTTAGTATTGAATTGCTTCTATTCTGCATTATAGTTAGCAATGTTCTATCATGTATGTTGCCAAGGCCAACGCATCCCTGAGGCAAGGTAGGGTTTCAGGACACCACCAGTAGAGGGCGGCATAGGGTAGATGGTTGGCGCTTGTAGCTCTAGACATGGCCAAATTGCTGGTGTGGTGTAGGCGCAGAGTACGCAAAATGCTTGAGTTGCTGAAAAAGATCCTCAAACTCTTTCTGTTCACTACAAAACCTTGGCCATTTTTAAGCTGCCACTTGTCATGCTTAATTTGGAAAACTGTAAGTCTCCCGGGGTTCAAAGTTTTTCTCTGAAGCCCGGCACCCGCACTATCAAAGGTCGGAGTGCAGAAGATCAAGGGTGCGTAGTCTCGCCTCCTCATCATGCATCTTTAATCTATCACTGGACACTCCCTGCCTCTTCATCTCACTCTTTCACGTTGTTGTTCATACCTGCTTTCTCCCTTTGTCACTACTTTTTCCGTCTTTCTTTTCCTCCTTCTTTCCCCCTTTTGTGTTTTTCGCTCACTTGCTCTGGATCAAAGCCTGTTGAGAAAACTAACTGCCGGCCCCCAAAAATGAGCGGCGGCGGGCCCCACCTGCAATCACCAGCTCAAATTAAGCACTGGCGTGTCTTTTAAAAGTACCATAAGCATAACAACAGAAGCTCAAGGACTCCAGAGATGTATCCATAGTTTCTTATTTTGCACGTCTACATGATGTTTCGAGTTGTCAGTTTCTTTTGAAAAACTTTGTTAAAATAGGAAACATCGATTTTATTTGTCATCCCAAAACAATTCGTAATAATTATTTTTTAAATCAAGATCTCAAATGCCAGCAACAATCCATTTCCCTTAATAGTAAAAACGATTTGTACTTTGAATGGAATCTTTGATGTCACACTGCCCCAAGTATTTGCTTGATCTCTGTTTAAATAGACCATTGTCTTCGACATGCAGCAATGTTCCTTACTCGCCTATCATGTGCACAAACACGTTTCAGAAAAAACACATTCTTATAAAAAAAGCTTTGAGGCAAAAAAGTAAGAGGGACGAAAACATAATGTTGCTCCTTTTGTTTCGTTTTACGTTGATGATGGACAGTCGTGACATCAGGGAATAAAACGGTGTGTATTTATTGTATTGTATTTGCATTTATATAGCGCTTATATTTATATAAAGTATCAAAAACAGCCGAGCGCTACAGAAGTATAAGACAAGTGTTCTTGAAAATAAAAGTGTAACAGTAAGCACAGGAACGTGGCATGCCATTCCAATGTGCGACGCCACCAGAGCTGTCTCACAAAACATAAAGAAATGTCATTTGAGGCATAAATAAGATTCGGCCAGCTTCCCCAGACAGCTGAAAAGTTCAATTGCCTGTGAATTGGTTACACACTCAGCCGCCCTGCTGACCGTAAGTGCCCCTTTGCAGGCAGCTCGGCACAGATGAATTCTTTCAGGGTCACAGGGGACTTCAAGGCTGATTTGGGAACACCGCAATCTCTGTCTGCGCTCCCAGCGCCCTGGGAAAAGAGTGGGCATGTGGCATTACTCATTAAACATCAAGTTTTGCAGTGGAAGAGCTGTTGTTCCCAAGATTAGCAGGCACTGCTATCATTTTACGGGTTTTCTCCGGTAAACTATGGCATGATTTCCTTGCAGCTCTGAAAACATGTTCTCAAACAAGATGAATTATTTAGTTTTTATTTATTTATCGTTGAGCTCCAAGGACTCTCCTTTCTCCCCCAAACATACATTGTTGTCACTGATTTCACAAGCAATTTGTTTTCTCTGGAGGTTCTATGAACAGCTAAAATATTGCTCCATCTACCTGCGCCTCTTCACTTCAAAAAGTCCTACATGCTTTTCCTTACACAAACAGACATTGGCAAAGTCAATGAGTCTGGCTTTTTCAAGTGCTCCCTACTTGTTTTTTATGTAGTTGTGCAGTTTGTTGAGCAGGTGATTGCACCAATGATGCAACTGGTGGATAGATAAATGAGTGCATGGATATAGGAATGGGAGAGAGACTCAGGACATAGATGAATTTGTGAGTGATTGGTGCACGGATAAGTGTATGGATTGATGGATGGTTGAGTGGATGCACAACTGTTGGCTGGATGAATAGATCAGAGTAAGGGAGGATGAATTCTCAAGTGAGTGCATTGATGGATGAATGGCTGATGATTAGGAGTGCATGGATGATGGAGTGAGTGCATCAGTGGCAAAGTTAGAGTGCTTAAGGGGGTCACAGTCTCATTGAAGTCAGGACACTTCTTTCCACTCCCCTTGCAGTTGTTCACTCCTTCATCCATCTATCCATGAATCATCACTTATCCACCCATACATTCAGCCACTTTCCCAAGCGTTCATCCATGCACTCACTTTTCCATTCATTGATCCAATCTTGACACAAACGCAACCTCACAATTCAAACAATTTGAGAAATAGAAATACGTTACCTCTCGGCTTTCCCCATACATGTTTCTTCATTACTTGATTACTTCATTACTACAGGTAACTAAGGTTGTCTTCATGGCAGATGTATAAAAGGCGGAGAGTTAGATCCGATGAGATGTCCTGCAGGTAGCAACCATACAATCAGTTCAGTGTTTATTTCACAAAGTTCTTTAGAAACACAAAAACTGCTACAAAAACAAGAAAATGTATGCACTTGCATAGCATGGACTATGATTCCTCAGTTCAGTTAATCAAAACAGAAATGACAAAGAAAAGAAGATAATAGACACCATCATCAGGTCAATCATCAAATTCATGCTTTGATGCTTTCCGTAATGCCTAGCAAAATTGAAACCTGCACCTACGCATTTCTGAGGAAGCACACACAGTCATCCTGCTGCGCTACTATCCCTCCAATGACCCTCATTTACAGTCAAAAAACATAATTATAAACACACAACAGTATTATAGAATTCATAGGTAGCCAGAAGACTACTGTTAATCAACATAAGCCATTGTGCCAGGACTCGATGGAATGGGAAACAGATCGCTCAGTGACCTGAAGCTTTTGGAAGAGTTGGGAGTATGTTAACAAAAACTCAGAGAAAACACTCAAGAAGACTGGGTACACGTGGTTAATGGCGTCTACCCTCTCTTATCACAGGGTGGACGCTGTCTACCCTGCCAAGAGGTTCGGCCCCACAGAAATATGCTAAACTTGTCCCAGTGTGATTTTCAGACACCACACATTCCGCAGCATCTGCACATTGTCTGCTTTCTCCCGTGCAGCAAAGTGCAAGTGGGAGGGGCTTATCTGATTCCAGCTGGGCCAATAATGCCTAAGTTAAGGGGCCATTAGACCTCCTTTTGTTGGAGTATCCTGGCTGGGAGCTATGGAGAGCCTCACACCTAGATGCAATGGAGTGGAAACAAAGGCTCACATCTTATCACTTCACAGGTACTTAAGAGAGAAATGCTTTAGACTTTGTTCAATCCCTTTATATAAGAGATATCCATGCAAGGTTAAAATGTTATATGTGTTTTTATGTCCCAGTATTTGCACAAACTACAATTCGAATTCCACTATTTTGTTTTATTTCTTTTATAGTGCTATTCATTCCAATGCAAGCGGTCAGAGCGTTTTACATTAAGCGTACACATTATACATTGACAATAAATCATGTGTGTAAATCAATGTACGGGATGCGTTACATAAGACAGTGAGGGTTACAAGGTATAGCAGCGACATGTCCTTCATAGCTCACTGTGCTATATTAGAAGGATTACAATTTATGAAATGCAAGTAACAAAAGGATCTCTGTGTTAAAAGCAGTAACCCACTTACCCATTTGCATAAAATGGAAATCTGTCATCTGTGTGTTGCATAATGTGCTTTGCAAGAGACATATTAACCCTCTATGTTACTGTGATTCAAAACTGGGACTAGAAAAAACACATATCTCTCCAGAAAATACATTATCCTCCATAGTTATCGTACCATTATTATTATTCCCTGAGATTTAGTTTGCACACGAAGAGCTCTGCAGCAGGTGCCTCAACCGCCGAAGATATTTTAAAATGCTAAATTTGCAACCGATTAAGCAGAGCAGATTTACTGCCACGTTTCTCCTTGTTGCGAATTGTTTGTTGCATGGTTTTAAAAATGAAATGTATAAGATGAGGCCCAGACTTTGCGTCATGATTGTGTTACTGTGTTGGCACATCCCCAGAGCAAAATCGAATTTGTTAACTATTGTAATGTGCTCAAATGTACTCATGGTAGACCTCATAAATATATGTGAGGTCTTAAGATCTAATGTCACTTTCGGTGAGGTCATGGGTTGTGATGCCACTTCCTGTGATGCCACCTGCGATGTCACATGCCGTGATGTCACGCCCTGTGATGTTATGCGTCGTGATGCCACTAGCATACTGCCTAACATGGTTAATTCCCTCACTTCTTTTTTAGGACTTGTGCCCTGGCAAACGCTGACTATGAGACCCTACCTCCAGCTGTTCATTACCATACATTATATGAAACATTACACAGCAAACTAAAACGCAGTGGGGTTCGACCTTGAGACCAGATTTGAAGAGGCCTACAAAGTCCCAGAAAATAAAACTATGCGTCTTTAAAAGCCATGCAGTGTTAAGGAAGCACCATAATGTCCATTACATAGAATTAGTCCAAAATTCAATTCTGTCGTTAGAACAATCTATGGTTTTGCTAATTATAGGGTCAATGAGTTCCTCTAAAAACTTCTCAAAAGTGCAAAAATCCCTTTTACATATGAGCTTGTCCACATGCCAAATTTAATGTTGGACCTTCCGATCCAAGGCACAAAGCATGCAGCCTGAGTGCAGGGCTGCTACAGAGGAGAATGATAATGCAGCGGCAGGCAGGCACACCCAGAGGATAGCCAGCACATCATTCGTGCTCTAGTCATAGTCTGTTGGCAGAGCCCCCCATGTTGTAAACGCCAAGCCTCAGGAAAGACCACGCAGCACCCATGCTGACACTACAGCGGCAGGCAGGCACACCCAGAGGATAGCCAGCACATCATTCGTGCTCTAGTCATAGTCTGTTGGTAGAGCCCCCCATGTTGTAAACGCCAAGCCTCAGGAAAGACCACGCAGCACCCATGCTGACACTACAGCGGCAGGCAGGCACACCCAGAGGATAGCCAGCACATCATTCGTGCTCTAGTCATAGTCTGTTGGTAGAGCCCCCCGTGCTGTAAACGCCAAGCCTCAGGAAAGACCACGCAGCACCCATGCTGACACTACAGCGGCAGGCAGGCACACGCAGAGGATAGCCAGCACATCATTCGTGCTCTAGGCATAGTCTGTTGGCAGAGCCCCCCATACTGTAAACGCCAAGCCTCAAGAAAGAGCCCGCAGCACCCATGCTGACACTACAGCGGCAGGCAGGCACACGCAGAGGATAGCCAGCACATCCATTCGTGCTCTAGTCATAGTCTGTTGGTAGAGCCCCCCGTGCTGTAAACGCCAAGCCTCAGGAAAGACCACGCAGCACCCATGCTGACACTACAGCGGCAGGCAGGCACACCCAGAGGATAGCCAGCACATCCATTCGTGCTCTAGTCATAGTCTGTTGGTAGAGCCCCCCGTGCTGTAAACGCCAAGCCTCAGGAAAGACCACACAGCACCCATGCTGACACTACAGCGGCAGGCAGGCACACCCAGAGGATAGCCAGCACATCATTCGTGCTCTAGTCATAGTCTGTTGGTAGAGCCCCCCGTGCTGTAAACGCCAAGCCTCAGGAAAGACCACGCAGCACCCATGCTGACACTACAGCGGCAGGCAGGCACACGCAGAGGATAGCCAGCACATCCATTCGTGCTCTAGTCATAGTCTGTTGGCAGAGCCCCCCGTGCTGTAAACGCCAAGCCTCAGGAAAGACCACGCAGCACCCATGCTGACACTACAGCGGCAGGCAGGCACACGCAGAGGATAGCCAGCACATCATTCGTGCTCTAGGCATAGTCTGTTGGCAGAGCCCCCCATGCTGTAAACGCCAAGCCTCAGGAAAGACCACGCAGCACCCATGCTGACACTACAGCGGCAGGCAGGCACACCCAGAGGAGAGCCAGCACATCATTCGTGCTCTAGGCATAGTCTGTTGGCAGAGCCCCCCGTGCTGTAAACGCCTCAAGAAAGAGCCCGCAGCACCCATGCTGACACTTCAGCCCCAAATTTGCAAAGGGAGTAGGATAGGTTCTGGCTTCTGAGAGTAGGTTACAATTTTAATGAGCCTTGAAGCCATCTATTAGCCTTCGACAGGAGTGGCCTCTGAGTATTCCTAACCCAGCAACGCCCCACCATGGCTACGAGTGGTCATAACTCTGGAGACCAATCAAACGGCAAACCTTTTGTCAATTCTCGCATTTTCCACTGTCTGGTCGGTGAGAGACTGCTCAGACTGTGTCCAGAACGAGCGGGGATCGCATATGTCAAACACTGCAAATGCAGGGTGTTTGATAGAGACATCTTGTGGTGACACAAGAAAAGCCCAGGTGGTGCTTGGTGGTGTTTGGCCTCAGAGTGATTCTTAGATGCTGCCCCAGCGCCAACTGCCACAATGGCTGATGCCAGTCATTCTAGTGTGGCAGTTGCCAACTGCTTGTGACATGAACCATCTTGGACATGTGCAACACGGGTTGTAGGTGCTGCATTTTAGGTGACATGCATTTGACAGATGGGAAGACAAATCCACATGCAGCCCACAAAAGGAAAAACAAATAGCGATACTTTAGTTAACAGCTCAAAATGCCTGGGATAAATTACTTGAAACAATTTGGGGACAATCATTAATAGATTAGGCACAGCACAGGAAGACAACGAAACTGAATAAAATTGATTGATTGCTAATATCCTACATGCTGGACATTGAAGATCATTGTCTAAGACCCATAAGGTGCAAGCTAGAATGGATCATGGTTTAGATTACCTCAAGTCTGGGGCAGGAAATGGGAATACTGTTTTTTATTTCTGTTCCGTAAAAAGGTATTCAAGGAAATTCTCAATAAAAGGAATATGAAAAAGGGTCAGTCTTCCAGGAATGAGTCCGCACTGCAGGTATGAATTGAATCAACTCACGCATTACATTACTCATTCCAGGCATCATCTGCTTGGGCAGCTGCTCAGCATCTTCACATACTGTAATTATAGGGGTTATTGAGTTCTGTGGACAGACAACAAACTTTGGGGTATATTCACAAGAACGTGTGCTAAACATCGCCAACATACGCCAACGCAACTCCCCACATCGCAGCCCATCACAGAAAAATAACCCCGTCCCAACGTGGAATTCACAACAAGGCGGTAGCATGCGATATTCCACCAATACCGCATACAATGTCCGCAATACAACCACCTCGACCGAGATAAAAACACAAGCCACAACACAAGAAAACGTGCGATGAGCCCATTCGGTATGAGGAAAGCAGGGATTAGCACCGCCAATCCTGCGACACACACGGCATGCGGAAATAAGCACAACAAAAGCTTGAAAAAGAAACAAAACCAAACAGAAAACAACAGCCAAGCACAATGTAGGCAACCCGAGCCAGCAGACAACCCCACAAGCCACATTGGCAACAAAACAATGTACATGGCACACAGTCCTGATGGGGTAGCAATACACGTATGGCATGGAGCCAGAGAGTCAGTGACACATACATTTGCACACAAAACAAGACACAACACAGTTGGAGACAAGTGAAAGTGCAGAAACTTTATCAAAAAGTGCGTGTCAGCACGGCCAAGAGAAGTGTCACGACATGCAGACCAATGCAGCAGCATGTCTGGTTGAGTAACATATTAAAGCGCCCATGTCCACCTCAGGGAAGTCCCTCACCAACACAAGTCAGTGCCAACACGCGTGGGCTGTCCGCCCATGGATGATGAGTCCAGGACAATGCAGCAATGTCCACTCTCGTCTTGGGACATGTGACCAGATCCCCAACATGCAACCATGTGTCTTCACATGTGAAATGGGTCACATCCAGTTGTGGCTGCAGGTACCTTGTCACTCGTCCATGAACACGAGTGCAGCAGCATGGGCCAACATCTCCAATGAGCGATCGTCGTCCACCACATCTGACATGTCGACGTAATCCATCAGCTGACCCGGACAGATGTGCTGACTCCAAGCACTGGACCCAAGGTGCACCAAAGCCCAATCGGGTAGTGGCTCAATGTGCTCACTGCACACGAGAAGTCATGTATACTCCCAGATCCAGTTTCCAGCCTGCAGGCCGAACATCCATGCATGCCATAAACGGGCATCACGGTGACACTCCTGGTCGTGGTCCAACGGGGGCACACACACACGTCGTAATCAAGGTCAGCTACCGTTACATTGGAGAAGCAGACATCCATGGACCACCAAGAACATGCACGAGCGACAATGCAACACAGGCTGCACACAGATGACGTCCGCAAGGCGGAGGCCTATTCGGTAACTGATCTGTAGCAATGCCAACTGGAGTGCCCCCAGTACATGCAGCACACGTGCACAGTACAGGTCCATGTGACCGGAGTCGAGCATGTGTCCGGGATGGTCTGCCATTACATCAGTGGTTCGGCTTGAAGCGGCACTTGCTTGCACTGCGCAAGTCCTGTGGATGAAATGGCACAGTTCGGTGCAATGCGCAGTGTCTGTGTGCACCGGGTGCAGGCCTGGGGTGGGGTGGAAGTACGTGTGAAGGCCATTTCACGGACGCCAACTACGAGCAAGGACTTCTGCGTGTGGGATGTGTACACCTTGGTCTCACGTCGGGCAGTGCGTAGTGTGGGAGTCACAGGCAAATGCAATCGTATCTGTCAGGGGGTGCTGGCCAAAAGCAGTTCCCTGCTCGGAGCTGCAGATGTGCTTCCGACTGATAGTACAGACAAAGGTCCATTCATCCCTACAGTGGCTTCACCATCTGCAGGCATGGAGGGGATGTACAGAGGCCTGTCGTGGGTGTGGTGGGATGTCTGCGACCTTGGGACTCATGGATGATATGCCCAGCACGTGGCACATGGGCGGCCTCACTGTGTGTGATGTTGCTACACAGCTGTGCCTCCCTCTTATGGGCACCCACACCTGTGTACGCTGACTCTGTGGTGTTAGAAACACACAATCCTCAAACCTAATGTGTTAAGAAAGCTATCGCTGAAGGGTACGTTACAGCGCACATTCTCAAACCTAGTTTAAAATATAAACATCTATATGTGTTAATAAAGCTATCACTGAAGGGTACGTTACAACGCACAATTCTCAAACTTAGTTTAAAATATAAACATCTATATGTGTTTAGAAAGCTATCGCTGAAGGGTATGTTCAGCGCACAATTCTCAAACCTAGTTTAAGAAGGGTACGTTGCATCGCACAATTCTCAAACCTAGTTTAAAATATAAACATCTATATGTGTTTAGAAAGCTATCGCTGAAGGGTACGTTGCAACGCACAATTCTCAAACCTAGTTTAAAATATAAACATCTATATGTGTTTAGAAAGCTATCACTGAAGGGTACGTTACAGCATGCAATTCTCCAACCTAGATTAAAATATAAATATCTATATGTGTTTAGAAAGCTATCGCTGAAGGGTACGTAACAGCGCGCAATTCTCAAACCTAGTTTAAAATATAAACACCTACATGTGTTTAGAAAGCTTTCGCTAAATGGTACATAACAGAGCACAATTCTCAAACCTAATATAAACATCTATATGTGTTTAGAAAGCTATCGCTGAAGGGTACCTTACAGCGCACAATTCTCAAACCTAGTTTAAAATATAAACATCTATATGTGTTTAGAAAGCTATCACTGAAGGGTACCTTACAGCGCACAATTCTCAAACCTAGTTTAAAATATAAACATCTATATGTGTTTAGAAAGCTATCGCTGAAGGGTACGTTGCAGCGTGCAATTCTCAAACCAAGTTTAAAATATAAACATCTATATGTGTGTAGAAAGCTATCGCCGAAGGGTACATTACAGCGCACTATTCTCAAACCTAGTTTAAAATATAAACATCTATATGTGTTAATAAAGCTATCACTGAAGGGTACGTTACAGCCTACAATTCTCAAACCTAGTTTAAAACTAAACACCTACTGTTTAGAAAGCTATCGCTAAAGGGTACGTAACAGAGCACAATTCTCAAACCTAGTTTCAAAATAAACACCTATATGTGTTTAGAAAGCTATCACCGACGGTTATGTTACAGCTCACAAACCTATTTAAAAAAAAATCAATATGTGTTTAGAAAGCTATGGCTGAAGGGTACGTTACAGCGCACATTCTCAAACCTAGTTTAAAATATAAACATCTATATGTGTTAATAAAGCTATCACTGAAGGGTACGTTACAACGCACAATTCTCAAACTTAGTTTAAAATATAAACATCTATATGTGTTTAGAAAGCTATCGCTGAAGGGTATGTTCAGCGCACAATTCTCAAACCTAGTTTAAGAAGGGTACGTTGCATCGCACAATTCTCAAACCTAGTTTAAAATATAAACATCTATATGTGTTTAGAAAGCTATCGCTGAAGGGTACGTTGCAACGCACAATTCTCAAACCTAGTTTAAAATATAAACATCTATATGTGTTTAGAAAGCTATCACTGAAGGGTACGTTACAGCATGCAATTCTCCAACCTAGATTAAAATATAAACATCTATATGTGTTTAGAAAGCTATCGCTGAAGGGTACGTAACAGCGCGCAATTCTCAAACCTAGTTTAAAATATAAACACCTACATGTGTTTAGAAAGCTTTCGCTAAATGGTACATAACAGAGCACAATTCTCAAACCTAATATAAACATCTATATGTGTTTAGAAAGCTATCGCTGAAGGGTACCTTACAGCGCACAATTCTCAAACCTAGTTTAAAATATAAACATCTATATGTGTTTAGAAAGCTATCACTGAAGGGTACCTTACAGCGCACAATTCTCAAACCTAGTTTAAAATATAAACATCTATATGTGTTTAGAAAGCTATCGCTGAAGGGTACGTTGCAGCGTGCAATTCTCAAACCAAGTTTAAAATATAAACATCTATATGTGTGTAGAAAGCTATCGCCGAAGGGTACATTACAGCGCACTATTCTCAAACCTAGTTTAAAATATAAACATCTATATGTGTTAATAAAGCTATCACTGAAGGGTACGTTACAGCCTACAATTCTCAAACCTAGTTTAAAACTAAACACCTACTGTTTAGAAAGCTATCGCTAAAGGGTACGTAACAGAGCACAATTCTCAAACCTAGTTTCAAAATAAACACCTATATGTGTTTAGAAAGCTATCACCGACGGTTATGTTACAGCTCACAAACCTATTTAAAAAAAAATCAATATGTGTTTAGAAAGCTATGGCTGAAGGGTACGTTACAGAGCAAGGCTGTGGAAAAACACGTTAACCAATACCAACCAGCAGCTGCAGCCTTGTTGACAGTGTCTGCCCATTCAGAGGCTGAAGGAACATATGGCATTGCAGCTGACTGGTGAGAGGCCCAAGAGAAGCAGGTTGGCACTAGAGACAAATTAGACAGGCGTTTGTTTGCAAATCAGAATGGGCGCCCATCCGAAAGCCTGCATTATCACGCTCTTTGTTTTGTCACATTGTGTGCCAGATCATCTGTCTGCCAGTAGCAAGATTTGCCATCCATCCACTCCAGCAGAGAAAGCGCAAAAAGATTTAATTTTCAAGAATAATGATTGTAGCAATCAAAAATTGTGTCTTCACCATTGACTGTGTAGAGTAATATACAGCAGCTGTGCACCCAACTCGTCAAATAATCTCTCTTGCAGGTAAAACATCGCGCCAACCAATCAATGGCGGCAGGTCACCTTTGAAAATGGAGGGACATAAATGCATCCGGCCAAATTGCAGAGTATGTAAATCCAATCGAACGAATTCCCCCAGGGGATTCGGGTGGGTTCTTCAACAAGAAATGTTGAAAAATGTAGCATAGTGTGCATTTTACCGCAGTATTGTCACTTACATTTGCAAAAATGATTGTGTTCGAAGGGATATTTGTCACAAGTTGTAAAACTGTCATGGTGTGCCATACAAGCATCACACTCCCCCAGTGATAAAGAGTTTGAGGAAATGAAGGGCAATACATATTTTTCAGCACTGTTCACCTACAAATGTCTAGCAAGCCAAACATAATACAAACACGTTAAAAATCTTAGTATAAAGCATCTTTTTTCAGTTCTATATTTCACTTAAATTCATTTTTCATTCTGACACTTTCAAGTAGCTTATCAGTTATATGATGGGATTGATGATCTTTGCACAGAAATACGTTTTCCAAACACTAATACACATTCTCATATTATGACAAAGGATATCTTTGGCAATATGGAAAACAGAAATTGACAAATAAAATAAAAATACACATCAGAGCTAGACAGGTTCAAAACATATTGTCATACAGTGCATGCTTTCTCAGAAAAAAACTGTACATTTGTTGGACAACATAAACTCAAAACTGTGAAGACTGATTCTATGAACCCCATCAGCATTTTTTGTCCTTAGTTCTGCTAGCTCACAGTGCACCATGTGTACCCCTAGCCAGGAAAGATAAAAGGTGGAATATGCAACCTCAGAACATAACAACCCTGACTCCCCAAGTAAATCGTGGTAACAGATCTAGAACCTTTTTGTTTGGTAACTCAAGCATACCCAAAAAGATGTAAGAGAAATACACAACATATTGTTTCAATATTTATTGAAGCATTATGATTCTTGTGTTAAATAAGTGCACTGCAATAATCAATAGAGATAACAGAATAGTGTGATCAGCAATAAAAGAATGGCGAAGATGAATAATTCAACCATCATGTTGTTTACAGAGAATATATGAAGCATATTAACACTGTTATATTATGCTCCTACCCAGTGCTATCTATCCTAGTGTGCCTAAAGTGGGTGGATCTGCCAAATCCCTGTAGGGTGATCTAACTCCCCCGTTACCTGTGGGCAAGTGTCATCTGAGTGCTAGTGTTTGGGAGAGATGGGTATCATCCCTTGCAAGATGTAAACAGGAATCAGCTGGGCTGGAATTCCGGCATGTGGTGAACTCTCAGTGCTAGCATATAATAAACATCACCCATATTGCCATGCCAAAGTCCCAGTCAGGCTGCTATTGTTAATTTTATCATCGCCAAAGGGACAATAGGAAACAACAACATTTTGCGACGTCAACTTAGCCCTTGTACAGAATGTTCAAGGTATTTGACAAAATGCCTATGAGGTGAAAATGTAAGCAAAGCTGTTTCTGAGAATATTATCCTGCACAGGCATGCAAGCAAATGTGTGTCAAATGTCATTGTGTTCCCGGAAAGAAAGCAACTGAAAAACTTGAGCTGGTAAAATGGTGGTGTTCTTACTTGGGCCTATAATGTGTAACCCTGGGCGTAGTTCGCGAAGTAGCACTACGCGAAGCTACGCAAAGTGCACTTCGCACTACGCGAGCTACGCGTAGCACTTCGCGAACTGCGTAGTACCCTGTTCGCACTGTGCAAGATGTCGTTTTCAATGATTGCACAGTGCGGACAAGCAACCGGCACTGTGCAATCATTGAAAACGGCATCTTGCACAGTGCGAGATGTAGTTTTCTGCCGCTCGAGTAGATTTTTACTCGAGCGGCAGCTTTCTCAACGCAGACTGGTAGTTTCTCATCGCGAGCGGTCGCGAGCATACGCGACCACTCGCAATGAGAAACCTGACCTCCTCGCGTTGAGAATCTCGCCGGGAGGTTTATTTTCCACGCTCGCGATCGCCAACTTGATGTTGCTGATCGCAAACGAGGAAAAAGTCTCGCCGGGATGTCATTTTGCTTGCTCGCGGTCGCCAACTTGACATTGAGGACCGCGAGCAAGCAAGAAATGACCGCAACACTACGCTACGCGTGTTCGCACTGTGTTACGTGCAATTCGCGTAGTGCGAAGTAGCACAAACTACGCGAGCGTAGCATAGTGCTTTGCCCAGGCTTATTAATGTGACCACATGACAACATACGACTCTATATGTAATAAATCACTCGAGAATCAAAGCAAAGATGGCAAGACAATATATTTTTTATAGGTAAAGTCCAACTCCATGAATGCACCTTTCCGCCTCATTATTCCAGGTCCAATTGACAAGACGGAGAATGTTCACATGGTAGAATGTTTGAGAGATTCTAAGGCAGAAAAGAGAGCAGGAAGTGATTTGCAAAGAGAAGCTGGTCAAGGAGAAAAACTATATACAATTATGCTCATCATAACATTGTTCCCAATCAGATAAAAAAATAATCAACTAGTAATGGAGGAACATTATCATCAGATCAGCAATCCACACTTGTGATGATTTGATGTAGTCATTGTGGTTCAGCAGTGCTTCAAGCTTTTCCCAACTGGTAGCTTTATTTTATAATCTTTTATGGGTTTCTGTTCCTGGTTACTTTTAATTTATTTAATTATTCATGTCTCTCCAAATTCACTGGTACATTGTCACCTGCAAGGAACCAAAAACAAAAGTTGAAATGCCAGTTATCAGTAGATTATTGAATATGTCGAAAACTTTAGATACGCCTGACGAGTTAATTCACCAGAATCTAACCCTTGGTTATCAATGAAGGCTTTCAGCCATACATAAGCAAGTGCCAACTAAAAAAACTGAGAAAGCTAAACGAGAGGCCAAGCAAAACTAACCACTTCGGTAACTACAACTACCTAACTGAAAATACAAAATCTCCATCCAATATTAAACCAGGCGGGACAAAGTGAATATGTGCATTCTACAACAGACAATAATATTTCACCTCATTATGACAAATGGAGGGACATAAATGCATCTGGCCAAACTACACAGAGTATGTAAATTCAAAGGACTGACTTTCTCAAGGGAATTCAGGTTGGTTCTTCAACTAGAAATGATGAAAAATGTAGCAGACAGTGCTTTTACTGCAGAATTTTCACATACGTTTGCACAACACATTGATTGTTCCCCAATGATATGAGGCAGAAACAAGAGGGTTACATTTCTAACTTGGCCACAACCTTAAGGACAAAAAACTTAACGTCTAGTTGTAGCGATGCAGTAGTGAACAACTTAAAAGTTACAACAAATTTAGTCTGGAAAGACACTGTTAAGACTGAGACTGATTGAGATCCAATACATTCCTTATACTTAGCAAAAAACATTGACTGTGACTTTGCACTTTTAAGAAGGATACTCTCTAATACAAAAAACTATTTTTTTATTTTCACTAAAAGAAAGGATTTGTCCTATTACCATCTAAAACGTCAACTAATGAATCGAGTCAAATTATATTTTGCGCTGCTGGCGAAGCAAGGCAGGTCGTGGTATGATACAGCAACTCTGGAAGTAGTTCCCTTAAGATCAGAAATGTGCATTGAAGATGAATTTCTACAGAATAGCAGCAAAATTGATATTGCAAAATTTGATCTAAGTTCAATGTATAAATCAGAGTCGTGATATTTCAAATTGTCAGAGTATCCTGAAATTGCGAAATCACATTAATGAAATGAAAAACTTAAACTCTAGTGACCTAATTAACATGAGGTTCATCCTGGGCAACAGCCCCTATGAGGATGTCCTATGTACTGCTTGGTCAACCAACACTATTCCATCAAACATTTGGAAAAGAGGGGTTGTAGAGATGGCAACGTGGGGCATTTCAGTGTTAAAGATAGCCAGATCAAAATGTCTGCGTATACTAAGATGATCAGATACAATAGCACAACTTTTGCTCAAGTTATTTGACCGTTGAATGGAACAATCATAAATTCAAATTTGCCAATGAAGCAGCATGTTACTGTATCGCCTTATTCAGATGTTCAACATGTAAGTTAACCTCTTTACATCATCCTTAATGTCAAGCAAGGTACAGGCCAAAGTCAACAGAAAGAACTTGTGATATATTCCAGTGATTACATTTTACTGTGCTGTTTAAATGTACACCATGTGGTCTGAACTTCCCTTTCAATCTACCTAATTTTCATACATAGGAAATCCCAGCTATGGGACCATGTGGAGGACTATTGACATAAATAAGCAACAATTTGCATCTAAAAGTCATGAATATCAATTTTAATCCTAACTACATGATAATAGTTCCCCTGGGAAGCAGAAAACAAAGTATCTCCTCATTGTAAATTATTACATCTCATCAATATTAATTAAAAATAAGACTCATTTTTATTCTGTCCTTGAAGAGCTAGAAAAAGTCTTTGAAAAATATCCAAACTGGACAATAGTCTTAACGGGAGACTCTAACAAGAATTTGCTATTTGCATACTCATGGAAATAGCATTACATAATTCACCAGATAATGCGTATAAGATTGATCCTCCCCAGATAACGTACAAACACAATAAGAAAGCAGTAAAAAGAAATTACACCTTTAATGTACTATTAGAGCTAGGATTTCGTACACTGAATGGTAGGGTTTCAAAGGACCAACCAACAAGAGCTACGTTGGATAAACCAGATCAAGTACTACTTTTGACTACACTTTAATTCATTATTCCAGTCTTTGCATGTGGAGAAGATAAGAAATTATCCCCAGACAAGAGAGTGACCACAATTCCCAGCGAATAATATTATATTTTCATCATGATCCATATAACTCAAGCATGTTTTCCGATGAAGTTGTGTAACTACAGTAAATTGTAGAATGACAAAGTGGAATAAAGCTCATTACTGCAAATTTTAAACGTTGATCAAGTCAGATTTTATAACAGGATGAAAAATGAATTTTAATAATAATGAACAATAATCATTCGACTGGCTCTTAGACTGGCATACATTGTTGAGTCTTATTTTCATTTGCATTTTTACTAACTCTAAGAACAGTAATGATCCTGAAAGATACAGTCACATCTTTAATTATGTTTTGTTTTAAAGAAAGGCAGAATACAAAAATAATGAGATCAATATTGAAAAAAACACACTCTGAACTGCAAGATACTCATATTAAACATACTAAATGTCAATATAGGCAGATTTCAAAAGAAATAAAGATGAAATATCATGAAAAAGCTTTGACCAAACTAACTGGGGCTATTGAATCAAATAATTCCAAACTATTGTGTTCCTTGATTGGACATGGAACAGGATCTGCAAAATGTTAAATGATTATTTTATTCCTCGCTAGACCTGTGATGCAACGCAGAAACTTGGATAACGGGGAAGCAGAACAAGACCCGTACCTAATATCCTCCCTTTGTCACAGACCAAATATCACATTAACACATTCACTCCTACAATCATTGGTGGGGCCCATAACGCCAAAATTCACACTTCACTTCTTACTGGTCTGCACTTACAGGAGAGATGAATGTTCCAAGCGCTGACATGAAAGGAATACCTTATAACCTATAGGGAGAAAATTATTTACACATTTTAAACCTTATATCTACACATCGTAAACCTAAACATTAAGATACTCCTCCCACGTGATCAATGGATCATTTAGTTGGATTGGTAGGGTGATTTAGTCCTGCTAAAACACTCTCAAGATCCTGATCTATCCTCTCTCAATAACGACCAAAACACATTTGATTGTTAATCAATATTTTGTTTATCTAATTAATGCAAGAATTTAGTTCCATCTAGTGAATTTATTAGTCATTACGCAAATCACAGAACACCATATTTACCTAATCTGGCTATCGGTCGTCCTCTAAGTCATCAAATTTGGTAGTTAATTAGTTAGAATTCGAACGTTCTTCATGCAGCACGCTACAGTCCCATGAATGGACAAGGACCAGAGCCGTGCAAGCATCTATCAGTGCCCATAGATTTTAGGAAGTCCTCAGTTCATCAAACAAATGGGCAGCAATTCAGCCTGTCAAAGATTCAGGAACACAGCAGTCGTGTAGCGTCACCGTCGTCTTCGTCAGCAAAAAGAAATCTTGCAATAAGAGTAGCAGCAACAGCCCTCTCTATTCTACCGTCATTAGGTCTCGCTGATCCCAGCGCATGCGCTGGCTCGGAGAGACATTTTGTATGTTGGATTTTCAAACCGCTGCTGGCAGGCCTAGCGCTTGCGTTCACGCGATCGTGCACGCTCGTAGCCGGCCGCCAGCAGCACTTTGAAAACTGTGCTTTAGTGCGTCATCGCGATCGCGATCACTTTCGCTTTCAGAGCGATCGCGATCACTTTCGCTTTTACAGCCGCGCGGCGTTACTTTTACGGCCAATGCTTGTTTTCCTACTCGCCTGTTCTCTCCTCACCTCTTCAGTTCTCGCTTTAATTGTCCCCTGACTTCCTCTCTTCTGTCCTCTCATTTCCTCTCTCCTTCCCACATCTGCCATGACCTTCGCTCCTTCCCTTTGCAGTTCCCTCCTCCCCGCTCCTCTCTTTTGCTCTGTTCTATTTCGTCCATTACCCTTTCTTATCCCCTCCTTCTCTTCTCCCTCCTCTCTGTCTACAGTGCTTTGTCGATGCTTCAGGGCAACATAAACTTTAAGCAATCATCCGTCGTGATGTCATCGTGTTCCCTTCTTCCCTTTCTCGTATCATCATCCTCCTGTCCGTACACCTCCCTCTCCCTCAAAGCCCCTGCTTCCATTTCCTGCCGAGCCCCGCCCTGCGCTTTAACACAGCCTTGGGGTAGCATAGCACTAAATAGGCAGCCGACATAATAACATAAGACTTCTCCGCCATCTGCCACAGTGCCTGTGTGTGTGTCTGTCTCTCTCGCCTCTCTCTGCATCTCGTTCTCTCTGTATTTCTAGGAGTGTCCATCTTACTGGGCGTGCTAATTTGTCTAGAAACGCATTGAGCAGTGTGCTTGTATTCGGAGGTGTTTGGCTGTCATTCCTGTCTCTCTGTGTGCCCTTTGGATGCTAGCATGCATTGGCCTGCCTTCTACCTCGGTTTTTGTTTGTGTCTGTAATCAGGGCCGGCTTTAGGGCAGTGTGACCGGTGCAGCCGCACTAGGCGCTGATTTTGGTGGGGGGAGCTATGTTTAAAAATACAAATAACTTATTTCTTCAGCAAAATCGTCCCCTTGTAACACAAGCATTGGCATAGCCAATAGGTCTCGCTTTTGGGACCTTATAAGTATTTAGTTATGCAGCACAATATCCTTGGTTCAACAACATCAACTGTTGCATGGCTAAACACTTATAAGGTCCCAAAGGCGAGACCTATTGGCTATGCCAATGCTTGTTTTTATGATGAAAGTAAGGTCTAGAAGATACATTTTACAAAATTTGGGCTTCATCCATTGGTCGGTTAGGATCGTCCGGTGAGGTTTCACACAGTTCAAGAGGTTATGTCATTTTTTCTTGATGGTTCCGGTTTTTGTAAAAGTCCTTTGTCAAGATACTTGGCAGGCCTCCCATCGTGACCTTGCTTGGGTACAACGAGAGCGGAGTCATGTCGAGGCCACTGGTACATGTTGTAATGCATGCGCACTTCGCCTGAAACCTCGTGGAATGGTGGCCATCGCGTCGAGTTAGTTTGGCGGCCATCTTGGTTTTAGGCCCAATGGACAACTTAAGCGAAACAAACACAAAAGAGTAATTAATACATAGAAATAATGAATAAACTGTTAAACCCTCACTAATTCCCCTATGTGCTTGTAATTATCTAGCGTATAGCGACATTTAAAGCGTTCATATTAACCCATTGATGCCATCTGGTGCGACATTACGAAAACATCACAAAAGCAACGTATACCATGCAATGTTCTATTTTCTACTGTTAGTATGCGTACATATGTTAATAATAATAATTATTCAGGCATGCAAAATGCAAATCCCACGTATATTTCGTATATTAATAAGGTTGATTAAACTTCATGCAAACACATTAATAGTATAATTATTAATAGATTATTCTAATTAGTACAGGCATGCAGATTAGCGGGGGGTATACAAAATGTTGTACTACCCGCTCCATCAATTCCCCCTTTGGTGATTTTATCACCACACCATTAAAATTTTGTATCACTTTTTATAGAGTTGAAATGAGTTCTTGCTTTCGTTTTTACATCTCAGTCTCCCCAGTTTCTTCTCTTCTGGCTGTTTTATACATATTTTCTTTTACTTCTTCTAATTCTATTTCTTCAAATTCCCTCTCCTGTCTCTTATCCTGTCTCTTTAAATTTTCTCTTTTTAACTTTTTCTGAATTTTCTTCCTTTTATGACAGAGGCATCCTAATCTTATTATTAATGCTAAGAAAATCACACACGTTAATGGAAATAAGATTTTACCTAAGAAGGTACTACCTAAGTTTACTAAGAAATTTTTAATAGAAGATATTTTCTTACCAATCTTTTCCCAAACACCTTCAACCTCCAGTGGTGCAATTTCATCATGCAGCTCAGTTATATTTTTAATATAAATTTTCAAATCTTTACTTTCGTCTGGAATGTAAGAACAACAATGTTGAACCTTCAGCATTCCACAGACTCCACCCTCTTTTGCCAATAATATATCAAGGGCGAGTCAATTTTGCATTACCATGGCACGCATGGCAACCATTTCGGTATTAACCAATAAAAATCATCCAGCGGTGCTTGTTGACAAGCGATCCACTACTGTTGCTAGCTTTCTAATTTTGTTCGCATTCAGAGATATTCCCACTGCTGGTATCAATGCTCCAAAGATGTCACCTACAATTTCTGACCAAGATTCTCTCTTTCTACGTGCTAAATAACTACCTAACTTATGTGCACCATCTTCTCCTCTTCCCATATGAAACATCTTTGGGAAAACCAGGCCTACATAACATGTGCCATACCAATGGTCTGGAAAACGATAATACACCTTGCTCCCGCAGATAAAGTATAACCCAGGAAAAACTGGATCATTTCCTCCTTTAAATCCCCATCCACCCATGATTCGGTATGTATCATGGCACTCACTGTTACCTACAAAGTAATTATCATATGCAGTCTGATTCCTTCTAATACACAATTGTCCTTTCTGGGGCCAATCGAAAGCCATAGTTGGACTAGCTTCTCCCTTCAAGTGTTTTTTCATTTGTACATCCCAAACTGTCTTTTCCACTTTTCCCTCAGATGCCTTCCTTTGCATTTTCAATCTCCTTTCTTCAACCATATCCAAAAACGTCTTTTCTTCTTTCTTTAAACTACAAGCCAAGTTATTTCTAAATATATATTCTAATGTTGGTTCTTTAGTCTCTAAGAAAAATTCACCTAATACCTTGGCAGGTTTTACCTTATTTAACTTGTTAATTGATGGAACTTGTGAAAATATGTTATCTACATCTGAGAAATAATATTCTAACTTCCCTGTTTTATAAAATAAACTAGCTATTACACTACATGTTATTCCATAAGTTACTGGAAGGTGGTGATAGGTCATTCCCTCCGAAACAGATGCAGGTAACTGCATACAGACGTAGCAGTCCCCTACGTCCATTGTCTTTACATATTCATACAGTAATTTCGAAAATACATTGTTAGAAAAATCAGTTATAGACCTGTCTTTATGCAAATAATTTCTATCTATTTTAGTCGGAACTACCTTTTGAATCTTCTCTACATTAGTCTTGTTTTCACTATGTCCTTCTATTGTGTCTATGGTAACCTTAAATGAGATCATCAGAGCTAGTATACTCCACAGAGGCATTAGTAATCCTGTACAACAACAACACATTTTACACCATCGCTTCAAAAATATACATCTACCTTTTCTACTATCTGTGTTTGCCATTTTTTGTAAAAATTAACAGTGTCTTTTGACTTAGCGTCTTCTACTTCACAACTAGTTTGTCTAACCCAAGGCTCTAAGCACCTACTTGGTTCTACCAGTTTTTATCTTTTCCTGTATTTTATTGTCTTTCCATTAGCAGCTTTCTTGTCTCATTCAGTTTGGCATCTCATCATCTTTCACTTTTCCTTTGTGATCTGAATACAGAATTTCCTGAACATCCGTCTCTTCTCTAATATCGGACAAGATAACTCTCAGGATTTCCGATTCCTCGTCTTCCTCAACCACTTCTGGTACAGTCACCTCTGGGTTTCCTTGGCTATCCGCCTCTTCTTTTATTTCAGGCAGAGCCACATACGTCCATTCCGGCGACTTATACTTCTGGTTAGGTTTTCTCGCTCTTTTGCTTTCCTTTATTACAATTATTTCTTCATCTTTTGATTTCTCTTGACTAGTCACTTCATTCACCTGTTCAGCTCTTGGTGAATTTACTCGTGTCAGTCGATATCTCAGCCTTTTTATTTTGTTTGGCCAAATTTCATCTTTTGCTGATCTTTTCAGTTTACTTCCTTTATCATTCTTTTCAGTTCTCCAAGCTCTCTTTCTTAAGACTCTACCTTCTGGTACTTCGTCTTCGCTTTCCTCTGACTCTGTTTCAACTTGCTTTTTACTTTCAACAACTTTTCTTTCCACCACTTCTTTCGTTTTCCCTACTTCTGTCCCTCCTCGAGTCTGCTGCACGCAATCTTCCTGCTGACTACTTGTCCCGTCCTCTAACTGGATGTTGGAATTCCCTACACCTCCTCGGGGGTCTTCCACAAGAATCTTTCCCTTTCTCTCTGTATCTGGCACCTGTCCATCTAATTTTGTTGTTTCAGGTGGAATTTCTCTCAATTTTTCATCTGGAACTTCTTTCTCAGCAATTTCTTTAATTGTCTTTTCGCTGTCTTTTTCTTTCCTCGAACGTAGAGTTCCTTGTTCAGTCTCTGAATCTGAGCTGGTATCTGAAATCTGTAACCTTCTCCTCAGGGAAATACTTCTTGGGACAAAAGTAAAATCTAACTCTGATTCCCCCCTTTCAGGGTTTTCTTTCATTCCTGTCTTTTCCTCATCTGATTCAGTACTAGATTCTGTTTCATCAAAATATTCTCTTTCTGTGCTATCCACCGGATTTGGAATTCTTAATGTGTGACTTGCATGAATCCAGTTCTTGATTCCAACACACTTCACAGCTGACGTTGTAGTCAAGATCACTTGTCGTGGTTTTCCCCACCTTGGAACCAAACAGTTTCTTCTTCTGTGTACTTTGATTCTTACCCAGTCCCCTGGGCTCAGATCATGAGCTTGCTTCTTTTCAAGAGTGGTGGCATCCGCTCCAACCTGATGAAACACAGAATGAACTGCGTCAGCCAGGCTTTTACAGTAATCCAACACCATGTCATCAGTTATAGGCAACAGCTTGTTGACTGATATGAACACATGACGCATTGCTCTACCCATGATAATTTCATGGGGGCTCAACCCAGTAGTTCTGTCTGGAATTGATCTAATAGTCATGAGTACTAGACGTAAGACATCAGGTCATTTCATACCCGTGGCTAAACACATTTTCCCTATTCTGTTTTTGATAGTACCATTCATTTGTTCCACCACACCAGAAGCCTCTGGACGATAGGCACAATGTAGTTTCTGTTGTACATTCAATGCTTCACAAATCAGTTTTATGATCTCATTATATAAATGTCTTCCTCGGTCTGAATCTATTGTTACTGGGAACCCGAATCTGGGAATAAATTCCCTCAATAGCAATTTTGCAACTGTGATTCCATCATTTCTTCTCGTGGGGAATGCTTCTACCCATCTAGAAAACAAACAGACCATAACTAGAACATACCTCAACCTGTTACAAGGAGGCATTTCAATGAAATCTACTTGCATTCTGGTAAAAGGCCCTCCTTCTCGGCCTATTGTTCCTAGACTCACCACTGTCTTTCTTTCCAGGGTTGTATTGCTGACATATAAGGCATCTATGACAAAGACTTTCTGCTGCAAGTCTAAATTTTGCATTGTACCAGGTCTGCTTAAATGACCTGATCTTAGCATCTCTCCCTATGTGTCCCTGACCATGATACATCCGTGCCATGGCAGACATCATGCTATCAGGCATAACTGGTCTTCCATCCCGATAGACCCACACATGGTCTTTCTCCCTTGGTGCACATCCTGCTTTTACCCACTGCTTCATTTCCTCATCTCCTGCTTCTTCCTGCAATTGTCTCACTTCCTCCCAGGCACCCACTATGTTAGTAAACATTAATGTGCAAGAAGTCACTTCTTTCTCCTTTGCCCGATTGATGGAATTCTGATTACGTGCACAATATTGGGCCATATCATTGGCGTATTTGTTGCCTATGGCGATGTAATCGCCAGACTGACTGTGTGCAGCACACTTCACAACAGCCAATTGCTTAGGCAGCTGTATCGCCTCAAGCAACTTTCCAACCACTTCAGCATTCTTAATGGGAGTTCCACTTGACGTCAAAAATCCTCTCTGTAGCCATATTTGGCCGAAGTCATGCACCACACCAAATCCATACTGACTGTCAGTGATCACAGTCACTCTCTCACTCTTCCCAATCTTACATGTTCTAGTCAAAGCAACCAGTTCAGCTACTTGGGCTGATTTTACTCCTTTCAGGTAGGATGCTTCCATTACTGCTGCAACCGTGCATACTGCATATGCTGCACTCAACATTCCATCATCTGTTTTCAGGCAAGAACCATCTACAAACATCACAAAATCACTTTCTGGCAATGGTACATCTTTTATGTCCGGACGTGTTTGGTACAGAAGTCGAGTACATTCAGACAATCATGATCTGCTTCATCTCTGACTTCCACATTCTCAGCATCAGGCAGCAACGTTGAAGGATTCACATTCAAACATCTCTCAAGGCTTACATTTGTTGCACCTAATATGCCTTTCTCGTACTTAGTCAGCCGACTATGTGTCATATACTGAGTGCGACTCCTTGTTAAAAGGATTGCCACATCATGAGGTATAAACACTTTCACAGGATATCCCATCACAATTCCTTCACTCTGTTCCAAACTCCGACAGGTAGCAGCCACTGCTTTCAAGCACCCAGGTAAGGCTACAGCTACTGGGTCTAGCATTGATGAAAAGTATGCAATTGGTCTCCTCAGTTTTCCATGCTTCTGTATTAATACAGACAGTGCACATCCATTCCTCTCACTGCAATACAACTCGAACTACTTCTCATAATCAGGCATTCCTAATGCTGGCGCTTCACACAAACCATCTCTTCATCTTTTAAATGCTGCCAATTCTTCTTTGTTCAAATCAATAGGGTCTCTCACATCACTTCTTGTCAAGCGTACCAAGGGCTTTGCAATCAGGGAGAAATTGCTTATCCACTGGCGACAATATCCAACCATTCCAAGAAACATTTTCACCTCTCTTTGCGTCATAGGGGGTCTCATTCCTTTTATGATCCTGATTCTGTCTATTGTTATTTTTTTCAGTCCCTTTTCGATATTATGGCCTAAATAATGTACTTCTTTTTTGCAAAATTGCAATTTTGATGGCGACACTTTAAGTCCTCCATCTGATAGATGATTCAGCAAGGCTATAGTATCCATTACACAGGCTTCACGTGTCTTCAACGCCACAAGAAGGTCGTCGATGTATTGTACTAACACTGAATTCTCGGGCATCTCTAGACTTTCTAAGGATTTCTTCAATATCTGATTAAAGATTGAGGGGCTTTCTGTATACCCCTGTGGAATTCGGAACCAAGCCAAAATACGCTCGCCAAACGAAACGCAAAAATTTGCTGGCTGTCATGGTGCAATGGAATGGAAAATCATGGCATAAGTCAATTACAGTACACCATTCTGCATCATGGGGAATATGATACAAAATCACAGATGGATTTGGTACAATGGGAAAACATGATACAACGATTTTGTTTATCTTTCTCAAATCTTGCACTATCCTGAACTTTCCTTTAGGCTTTTTCAGTCCCATGATCGGGGAATTACTACTCATTATTTCTCTCAAAATGCCTTGTTTTATCATTTTCTCAATTATTGGAGTAACTCCTTCAACTATTTCAGGTGTCAGTTTATATTGAGGGACATTTGGATAGCTTACTCCTTCTTTCACCGTTATTTTTACTGGGTCCACATTTCTCATTAGTCCCACATCTTCTCCCGTGAAATCCCAGACTTCTTTGGGTAATTCATCAGGGTTAAATACAGCATAGGCTTCAGTAACCTCAGTTTCTCTGTTTGCCATAGTCATCTTATACAGCACATCTTCATCAGGGGTCTCAAATGCTATACCATCAGGGGTACAGAACATAGTGCAATTCATTTTGCACAGCAGATCCCTACCTAATAAATTTACAGGACTTGTGTCGCACAC
This sequence comes from Triturus cristatus, assembly GCF_964204655.1. Taxonomy (NCBI): domain Eukaryota; kingdom Metazoa; phylum Chordata; class Amphibia; order Caudata; family Salamandridae; genus Triturus; species Triturus cristatus. Next base: position 851,416,611 of record NC_140581.1, read on the forward strand.
GACAAAGCGGTGCATTTCAGATAATTTCCCTATGCTAACTTTCACTGGTTCTGTAAGATAAGTTTTAATCTGTCTGTTGGATACACCAACTACTTGGATTGTTTTATCCGAGAGAGGAAGATTCCTAACATCAGCTGACCTAACAGTTGATCGAGTAGCGCCAGTATCGAAAAGGAAAGTAATATTTTCATTATTTATCTTCCCATCCACAAATGGGCCTGTCTGGTCTACTTCTAGAGTTGCGTCAAGTACGCACTCTTCTTCCTCCCTTCGGCACCGTCAATAACCTTCTTCTGAATCGCTCTCATCGCGTTGTAGCCAATACTGCGAAACAGCGCTAGCGCGCGACAGCTTGGTTACCTGTTCTTCATTGTAGAATCAGGTCTAATTACTGTATTTCTGTGAGTTTTTGCTTTGTGTAAAAGGCGGGTTTGGCACCTGATTCTGTTGGGTAACAACCTGCTGCTGTCGCTGCGGTTGACCACTCACCTCATTCTGCACCTTTGGATTCAATGATGCAATTTCATTATTAGTACTTCGGGGAAATTTACACTCGGATTTCCAATGCCCTACCCGACTGCAATTATGACATGGGAATTTCTTTTTGGCTTCTTCTATGTTAAAATTTCTCATGTCTCAATACTTCATCTATTTTCTTATTTTGCCAATCTACAGTATGTTGCTTAATCATTTCACTAATTTCTGGACGTAAACCATATACAAATCTGTGTACAAAATGACTCAAATCTTTTTCACTCAAATTTTCATCACGCTGAACTGTTTAAATGCCAAAATTAATCTTTCGTAATAGGCATGTACCGACTCCTTACTCTCCTGATGAGTTCTGTCAATTTTTACCCAATCAGTTTCTTTGGAAGGTACTTTATTTTTCAAAAAGGAAATAACCTGTTCGTATTTCTTCATTACCTCGGGGTCTGGGGCTCCTGTCTTTGGATCCCTAGGGTATTCTTGTGTAGGCCAATTTATCATTAGTTTGCATTCTGTCCATAAATCTGCTGGCACTATTATGTCAAACAGGCTATTTAGGTCAATCCATACTACTTTGGATAATTTCACAAATCTGTCCACTTGCTTATACCACTCGAAAGGCTTTTCGCGTAGGGAAATCATTTGTAAATGGCAAAATATCTTGTCTAGTCCATGGAACATGTACATATCCTCCTCCTGGAATTTCTCTCATGGGGCATTCTGTTACTACCTTTTCCTTTTCTCTAACAAGGAAAGCTGCAAAAGTTTTATCTGAGACATCATCTTGTTTTCGATACCATCTGCTTCTCCATTTATCCACATCTCCCCATTTTCTCAGCAAGATAATTATTTTCTTAATCTGACTTATTCGTCCTGTGGTATTCAAATTTTTAATATCTTTTTCAGTAAAATCTATTCAATATGGTTTCTGTAGGGCCTTTACCTTTTCAATATCTATACCCATTTCATTTCCCAATTCTTCTAATCTTTCATGCAGACTTTTTGCTCTCCAAGTTATGCTTTTAATTTTAAACAAAAACAGTAACTCCTCATCCTGGTAGGTTTTTAACTTTTCTGTGGGAATAGTTCCTACTATTAATTCTTCCAGTACCATTCGTAGTTTGGCCACATCTATTGATTGGGATTCTTTGTCTTTTCTCTGCAAGCTTCCCAACCATTCGCTCAATTCTTCTGAAGATCAGCCTACTGGTTTCTCTACATTATTTCGTCCTAAGTCCTTTTGAGTCTCTAATACTGATTCCATTGTCATTGTATGCCTTTCTGCTATATTTGAATCTAAAAATGGGTTATTCGAAGCATTTGGCTTGATTGTACTCATTGTCTGTCTCCATGGATTTTATTTAGGCTCTGCTTTGGCTTCTCAGTCTGTTTATTACTGTTATAAGGAACTATTAAACAATGTTCACTATCTTTCTGTTTATCAAAAATAGGCATCACAGGGCCTATAGTCACTGGAACAGTTACAGCCTCTACATTTTTTGTCAATTCTCTTATCTTTTCAGTTAATTCTAAAGTTGTTTCTGCTAATTCTGCTGAATTCTCACCACTCATTTTATCATCTAATTTTCTCTCTATCTCTCTCATGGAATTATTTTTCCCTAATTCTTGAGGTACTGGTTCTGTCTTAATGATTCGCAAAGTTTCTCTCATTGGAGCACTTGGTGTTAACATTTCAGACTCTGGTTGATACGGAGGTGGATTTTTATAAAACATGTCATCAAGAACATCGTCCTCCGATTCATTCACTCCATACCCTCTTGGTTCTATATTATGTCTCTTTTCCGTACATTTTTTACCTCCAATTTCTTCAACGTTTCTTACAGGAAACAACCCATCAGTCATACTTGCATTTCGCCACCTTCTCATTCTTTCATCATGAGTGTCATGCCCGTATCTACCAAACATGTATCTATACCTTCCGCCACTTCTCTGTCTTTCTCTGTCATGCATCTCATCTTCCCATTCTGTCAATGCTTCAAATTGTGTTGGTCTAGGTCTTGGTTCTAGATTCATCATTTTCTCTCTCAAATTTCTCAAAACCGCTGAATTAAACGAACCATGCTCTGGAAATACCAAAATTCCATCATTCTTGGTATACTTCACCCAGTTATCCAACCAAATACAAGTATGATATCCGTATTTTGCAACCATAAAGGATGCAGGGGTTTTCGGTGGGGGAAGCAACTGTCCCTCCCTAGTCACAATCGGTTTGTCCTTTTTAAACAATTTCTTGATTTTCCCAAACCAGGACTTTTTCTCCTTTTCAGGTGGATCGTAATACATCATTTTGTCTTTTGTGTATTGCTAGTCTTTTCCTTACGACTGTTCTGTTATTTTGACCAATCGTAGCGCGACTCACACTAACGCACCAATCCGGAGCGTCGACGTCACTTCTACAATTCTCCAATCCCAGCGCATCTCACACCAACGCACCAATCAGCGGCGTCTACGTCACCCTTCAATCCTCCAATCCTAGCGCAGCATGCACTAATACATCAATCAGGGGCGTCTACACTCCTTACTGACTAGCCAATCCCAGCGCGGCTTTTCTGACATCAGTTTTCTCCCTGTCGCAGCTCCTGCTCCTGCTGACCCCTCCTTTGCAAAATTTATCGGTAACTTTTCTTACGTTCTTTTTATTTACAAATCTGTTAGTAACGACATAATAACGCCACCATTATCTGTTTTGCTAACCAAAGTATAGTCAATGACCTTTTTCACAAGAATTCCGTCTTTCCCGAGAGCAGCGCTTACCTCTGCTCTACTACGGAATCGTTACTTCCGTTGATAAAGTAGCACATCCCTCCACCTTACCCTTCTAGCAAGCATTAGCTAACTGTTTCTCCAGAATTAAGACACCTAGTTGGAGACCCAATGTTCCTCAGGAATAAAACCAGAGTTTCGCAACTAACCCGAATGCCTTTTCATCCACGCACTTTCACACGGAAAAATGTAGTTCATTCACACAGAATTCTGTCTTTCCCGAGAAAAGCGAACAGCTTGTCCTACTACAGAATTATGACACTCGTTAACAAAGTAGCACTTCCCTCTACTTTATCCTTCTAACAAGCTTAGGGAACACATATTACCTTTCCAGTGATAATCGTAATCAGAGTGCCTTTTGGACTCCTGGTACCTAAGACCAAAATTTCACAGGTGACCTTCGCTACCATACACTTCTTTCATACAGGAAATATTTCTAATGGCAACACACGACCATGTCACCGAACCGAACCCATACAATGCGTCGTGCAACTTCACTCGTTACACGTTTTCCCTGTGTACCTACAGGGCAACAACAATTCTGTCTTTCCCGAGAGCAGCGCTTACCTCTGCTCTACTACGGAACTGTTACAAACTTCCGACTTCCTACATCCCAGAAGCCGTGCAAACAACATAGAACTCAACGCGACTCAACATAGAGTGTTAATACATAAACTAAAACTTTCCAATAATCAATAAGCTATTTACAGGCAATAATCACCAAACCAAAACAATAAAAACCATCATCTTGCTACCAGAAAAACTGATGCAGCGCGGAAACTTGGGTAACGGGGAAGCAGAACAAGACCCGTACCTAATATCCTCCCTTTGTCAAAGACCAAATATCACATTAACACATTCACTCCTACAATCATTGGTGGGGCCCATAACACCAACATTCACACTTCACTTCTTACTGGCCTGCACTTACAGGAGAGATGAATGTTCCAAGCGCTGACAACAAAAGGAATACCTTACAACCTATAGGGAGAAAATTATTTACACATTTTAAACCTTATATCTACACATCGTAAACCTAAACATTAAGATACTCCTCCCACGTGATCAATGGATCATTTCGTTGGATTGGTAGGGTGATTTAGTCCTGCTAAAAAACTCTCAAGATCCTGATCTATCCTCTTTCAATAACGACCAAACACATTTGCTTGTTAATCAATATTTTTTTTATCTAATTAATGCAAGAATTTAGTTCCATCTAGTGAATTTATTAGTCATTACGCAAATCACAGAACACCATATTTACCTAATCTGGCTATCGGTCGTCCTCTAAGTCATCAAATTTGGTTGTTAATTAGTTAGAATTCAAAAGATCTTCATGCAGTACGCTACAGTCCCATGAATGGACAAAGACCAAAGCCGTGCAAGCATCTATCAGTGCCCATAGATTTTAGGAAGTCCTCAGTTCATCAAAGAAATGGGCAGCAATTCAGTCTGTCAAAGATCCAGGAACACAGCAGTCGTGTAGCGTCACCGTCGTCTTCGTCAGCAAAAAGAAATCGCGCAATAAGAGTAGCTGCAACAGCCCTCTCTATTCTACCGTCATTTTTATAATGAAAGTAAGGTCTAGAAGATACATTTTACAAAATTTGGGCTTCATCCATTGGTCGGTTAGGATCGTCCGGTGAGGTTTCACACAGTTCGAGAGGTTATGTCATTTTTTCTTGATGGTTCCGGTTTTTGTAAAAGTCCTTTGTCAAGATACTTGGCAGGCCTCCCATCGTGACCTTGCTTGGATACAACGAGAGCGGGGTCATGTCGAGGCCACTGGTACATGTTGTAATGCATGCGCACTTCGCCCGAAACCTCATGGAATGGTGGCCATCGCGTCGAGTTATTTTGGCGGCCATCTTGGTTTTAGGCCCAATGGACAACTTAAGCGAAACAAACACAAAAGAGTAATTAATATATAGAAATAATGAATAAACTGTTAAACCCTCACTAATTCCCCTATGTGCTTGTAATTATCTAGCATATAGCCACATTTAAAGCGTTCATATTCACCCATTGATGTCATCTGGTGCGACATTACGAAAACATCACAAAAGCAACATATACCATGCAATATTCTATTTTCTACTGTTAGTATGCGTACATATGTTAATAATAATAATTATTCAGCCATGCAAAATGCAAATCCCACATATATTTCGTATATTAATAAGGTTGATTAATCTTCATGCAAACACATCAATAGTATTATTATTAATAGATTATTCTAATTAGTACAGGCATGCAGATTAGGGGGGGTATACAACATTTTGTACTACCAGCTCCATCACCTGGCAAGAGCATACAAAAGATCTTTACTGAAATAATGCAACTACTTTATGCCAGACTTTGCACTACTCTACTAGAACACACTACCTATCGCAAAAAGAAATCCTGAATCTAATTAAAAAGTGCTGACCTACACGCATGGCAGGTACTAATGGTAAAATGAACGCTGTACTAAAATATGATCTTAAATTTTGGGGTTTATTATCATCACATCTGTTTGTATATGTGGTCAAATCTGGAGAAAGATTCCACTATTATAAAAAAAAAGGCTCAAATAAACGTACACAAAACAGGTTAGAAAAAATAACCTGTAAAAATACCGTCTAACAATTCTTCTCAACTGCGTGATATTTGCCAAGTATTTTCTGGAGAAATTATCTCCCTGAACAAGTGAATATAATTTTATAGAAATAAATCTATATTATAGAATAACCTAATCGGGTTATTCTATAATAGTCTCAACTTTAGGTAACGGTTTAAAGATGGCGTCCGGCGTGTTATTGACCAACATGCCCTGGTTAACACGGAAGTAATGTGAAATTAAATCGGGACGAAAGAGTCCATTATTCTATTTTTTTCCCGACCCGATTGATATTGGTTGGGGTCAGGATTTTAATAACTGTTAGTCCAAGCGTCCTGGTTAACCCATAAACAATGTGAAATCAAACTAATAGGGATGTAAGAGTCCATTATATTTTTTTCGCAACCCTATAAATATTGAGTGTGATCGTGATTTGAATAACTGTTATTATAAGCTCTAATAAAGCTAGAAAATAAGGTGTGAATCATTTTTAGGATAATCAGGACTGACGGTTATCCTTTTACAAATAGATCTTTTGACACCATTATAATATGGCTGCCATGGTTTATGTACTGACAACCCCGGATATGACGTTTTATGCGCACGTCAGAAATTCAGGAAATTTCCTGGATAAATATTGGTTCTCTGGCAGTCTTATTTAGTTGTTGCAATCCACCCCAACCGATCAAGACAGGATCCTTGATGTAAGAGAATCAACCACTTGGTTACGTAAGGGAGGCAGTGGTGGTTACCATCTAGTTGGACTAGAATATTATAACATTATGGTTTAATCAATTTAAGTAGCGTTTGTTCTAGATCTGTTAGCAGTATATACATTTCCAGTGTTCAGTCATAAAAAGGACGTACACATGTTAAATGGTAGCGGCAGTTTCAGTCGATAACCTTTCAAGTATTTGCCCGGCGGTAATCGCCTCTTATACCACTCGATAATTTACCAATGAAAGAGGCAGGCGCCGGAGACTGGAAGGCAGGAAACAAATTTTTATTCCGTCGGAGCAGAACACATCAGATCAGACAGCAAGGTATCGTCACGAGGTGCTCTAACTGCATCTCTGAGACCTGGTCTCTTATACACAGGTTTATTGCTTTATTACACATAGTACATTCTTGAGATTCCCTTGATGTATGGGGGAATATCCCCTGAAGCCCCGGTTCAGATCCGATCCCACACATAGATACAGTAGAAGTTCCCACCCCACCCACAGTAGGAGATGGCTATTGCGCAGCAGGGTATTCCGCCAATTCCTGGGGGGTGTGTGTGACCGGTCGGGTCTCAGGGAGTAGGGGCTTTGATCTACTGTAATCCCTTTGATGTGGGGTGTTTCCCTTACAGTAGGGGCAATAAACTGCATCCGCAGGGCTAGGTGATGGCCTGGGACCAGTTCAGACAATGGGGCGCAGAGGAAGGGGGTTATCAAAGGAGAGGCATGACCATGTATGGGATGTCGGTCGGATGTGGTTCCGTAGCAGGGTCGCGCAGAAGGAGAGAGTTTATGGCCTGTATGAGAGAGCGGGGGTGGCCAGCGCGCGGGGGATGCTCGCAGCGCCAGGGGAAAGCGCTGGCGATCGAGAGTGAGCGGGGAGAGAGAGTGGGGTGCCTAAAATGGCGGCCGTGCATTCGCTATGCGTGGCGCTGGGGAGAGGCAAGATGGCGCAGATAATGTTCAGTTTGCACGCTAAATTTCCACAGTCCTCCCTTTTAACATATCTCGCCAGCTTGTCTAGCCGTCATTTTATTCTTCGTTAACCTTCAGCTATAATATCGTTAATGTCTTTCGTATATTCCTTAAAGATACAGATTTTTTAGGGCATGCAGGAGTAATCTGACACATTTGCTTATAGTTATTTACAGGTGATAAAGTAGGCGGGGAGGTAGTACATACAGAGTTACAGTGTAGTCGTGTACATGGCTGGTGTTGTATGGATGTTACTATACAAAGTTACATTTCCTTAACTTCTCAGTGTACAGTCGGAAGTGATTGATGCAACACCATAAAAACTTGATAAGAAGATAGTTAGTATAAAAAGGTGGTTGGGAGAGGATTTTCGACTTTGACATGGGTTCTTCTTTCCAGTGTCCTTTTGATAAAGAGCTATCACTGGTAAGCTCTCATTGTTGTTCTTCTTTCGTTGGCACTGTTGAGCACTGGCGGTGGAGCTAAGGTCCAGCTCAAATCCAATTTCTCACGTTGCAGGGTGTGATCATTCATTGTTCTCCGATCACAGCCCTGTTCCTTAACACAGTTCACCATAGGTACTTTGAGACAGGGTACCTGCCTTTTGTTCTTCTGTGGGTAGGTCAGATTCATAATCCATATAAAAGATGGTGAGAGAGAGAGAAGGGTGTGACGTGCTTCGGGACGCCGAGGGAAGAGGGGGTGGAGTGGGATCAGATCAAAAATGTGGACCAAGGGGAGCAGAATCTTCCAGCACTGGGCCCATCAATCGGGCCCGACGGGTTGGGACTTCAGGCACGCTGGTCGGTGAGCAGGGGGTCTCGATGTAGCCCCTCGCGCTTATCATCCTGAAAATGGTGTCTCGTCCCACGCCCTTTTTGCTTCGTAGCCTCCCCCTTGGTTGATGTCATAGATGTTCCAAGGTCTGCAGCCAGGCTGTGCGTCACGTCCGACCCCTCCCTTCCGATGGCAGCACGTTATCTTTAAATGGGTACAAGAAACAAAAGTCTTAGAGAGTTGGCAGGGAAGACATTTACATACTTCATCCTCTCTCCCACCACCGAGTAGTTGCGGACATGTTTTTATCGGTTGCTGCATGATTGGTGTCTTTTAACTCTGATGTTAGTGTGTGCGTTACTAATCTATTAATCATTGCTGTGGTGCAAGTTTCTGTGGGTGTCTCTGTCCATCGTCTGGCCCCCTAGGTGCCGATTCCTGCGCCCGATACTGGTTGCAGGAAGCCTGACATCTGTCAACCTTCTAGTCTATTAAAAATTCGAACCGGCTTCTCCGGCAGAGGCTCGTTCGTCTCAACACAAGTTTTGTTAATATATATTTCCTTCTGAGGACTGCTAAGTTTATGAAAAGAAAGTGCGAGGTGCTACTGTCACGGGTTCACGAGTATCCATTTCGGGGAGGAACATAGGCTAAGCATTATTTTTGCTGGCGACAATAGGTAACCCTTTAACAGTTTAGGCGATGTATTATTAGTGAGGCGGCTAATATAGGGCTGGGGTTATCTTGGGAGGGCGGGGTGCTTTAGACGTTCTATTTCGGGGTAATTGGGCGGGGGTAATTCTGGGCGGTGGAGATGGTGTCCCTTAAAAACAAAAACCACTGACATATAGTCCCCGTGTTGAGGGTCAGATTGGGGGACATCAGTCGTCTTACCTGTCCTTTCTTTCTCAGCCGATTAGGCTCAACATTTGCAAAAAGGAGAGGTAGTAACGTGGTAAAGTATGGTCGTTTTGTTTCTGTCAATTTGTTCGAACACCACCGTGTTCAGGCCAATTATACACTTACCGAAAAGGTATGTGTCGTTAATTTATTCAAACAGAAAAGAGGGTAAGAAGGCTTTTTAGTGAGGGAGGGAGTGGGAGAGAGAGAGAGAGAGAGAGAGAGAGAGAGAGAGAGAGAGAGAGAGAGAGAGAGGGAGGGAGAGAGGGAGAGAGAGAGAGAGAGAGAGAGAGAGAGAGAGAGAGAGAGAGAGAGAGAGAGAGAGAGATGTGCATCAAGTAGGCTATTTGGCATACATACGACACAAAACGAGAGAGACATGGGTAAGAAAATAGGCCACTTGGTGCACACACAACATGGAGTAGCATGGGTCTGTTCCATGTAAGAAAACACAAGCGGGGAAAAGACATAAATTCGGTGATCACGTACACACAAATGCCGGATAGGGTGTGACAGTACATGCATCAAGTGCAGAAACTTAAGATGGAGACTCAGGGCTACGTTGAGCATCGGGACCTCTCCTTTCCTGTCCTCTTTTTCTATGCTGCGTACTTTCAGTATTTTGTAGTTTATCCTAGGGGGTGTCGGACCCTTTTATTCTCCTCCCTTTGATCGGTGGACGAGCGCTTCAATCATACAGTGACGCTCTCTTCAAGTGACCCAAATATAAAACGCATACACATTCATGCCGTATAATCGTAGTACACACGCACAATCATATCATACACTTTTTCATGTTCCTAATGGTGGTCTGTAATTTTACGCACTATCTCACAACGTTTGTCTATGTTTTTCCCTGATATTGAACTCGGTGCGGTCCATGTCCATTCCACTCTTCAGTCGGAACTTCGTTGTGACCTATAGAGGGGAAAAAAGAGGGGAGGGGATGTGCAGTATTCAAAGTACCCCAGCGCGCGCAGACACGAAAAAGTTCTACTTACCACGTATCAAGCTAGTCGCAGGAATGGGTGATACCACAGACCTATTATTCTCTTTGTCCGAGACAAAGATGCTCTAATTTATTTCATTTCCTAAATTCGGGTTCCCTTGTCATATATGCATTTCTCAATCGGTCGTGTATTAGGGTGCAAGATACCATACCTTGCGTTCGGCATATACCCTGAGCTATGGTTGACCATGGTTTAACAACTCTTGGAAAAGATAGGTGTGATGGGTACAAATTCCGTTAATAAAAAAGATTCAGGCAAATGGGGACTGCATTATCTGTTTTCTATTGCTTGGGGGTAACAATCATTTATTCAAATGAAGAGATCTCTATCAACCTATGTGATTAGTCATGGCACTGATTCCGTAATTCTTTCAAGAGACCCTTTATTTAAAACAATGTCAGCATACAAGATACGGGCCTACAACCGTTCAGGCCGGCCACGTGGTGGGGAGGCGTCGAGTGTCATGAGCAACGCTACTACGGCATAAAGTCGGTTCCCTTGCCGCCCCTCCCCGACCATCATGTGTGGAAGCATCGCATATATATATATATATATCTGTTTAACACAAATGTCACGTGACTGGGACGCCACAAGGGTGTGTAGGCCTCTCCTACATCGGCGCCATCTTGGGGCGAAGTCGGGCCAGAGTACAGTCTAAGTCTTTCCATGAATTTGCTGTTGGACCAGAATCCCTTTCAGTAGTTCGAGAACTTTCGTTAGCGTCAATTTTGCGTCAGCATGGCGTCACTGCGACCCCGTAGAAATGCCATGGTTCGTTCTTGGGGCGGGGCAGGAGGCGGGTTCTTCCGCCAACGCTTCGAACCAGTCTTTCTCACTGCACTAAGCGGAGGCAAGGTGGCTGCCGTCCGGGGCAAAGAGCAATGGCGGCGGTTTGTCCTTACCGGAAGTCCGCGGGAGTCGAGTGTCAAATGACTCCAGCCGATTCTGCAAGGCTGAGGGGAGCATCTTGTCAAGGGTGGGGCCCATGCCCAAGCAGACAAGCTTTCGAGTCCAGAATTGTCTCACGGTGGGCTTTAGGCCTGGATCCGGAGGAGTCGACCGCCGGAGTTCAAGGGCAGCAGTAGCAGCAGCTCTTCGGTACAGTCACCGGAGAGGAGTCAGCAGCAGTAACAGCGGCAGTTCGGATGGTACTGCCACCGGGGTGATTCCAGTAGCAGTGACGACAGCAGTTTGGATGGTATCACCACCGGGGTAGGTCCCCGATTACCTTGCTGCGGGGGCCCACTCCTCACGTCGGGTGCTAGCGGCAGTCCTGGTGAACCCGGTGCTTGGGTGGTTGCCTGGCGGCCGCGTGCAGGGGCGCCGGCTCAGCCGAACGGCGAATGAAGTGGCAGGGCGCAACTCAGCTGGCTGACGTGTGAAAGATGCGGTTGGGGTGCCCTCGTCTGCTGGCGAGCCTCCACCTGGGGAGGCGGGGGAGGCCCGTCCGCGTCGCCTCCCTCCGCCAGGGCGTCAGCCCTTAAAAGAAGAGGAGAATGGGAAGGTCCGCACAGAGTGCCAGGGTGCAATTCAGCAGACCGATGAAAAAGATGGTTGGGTGCAGCTTAGCTGGCCGGCGAGTCAAAGACGGTTGGGTGCAGCTTAGCTGGCCGGTGAGTCAAAGACGGTTGGGTGCAGCTTAGCTGGCCGGTGAGTCAAAGACGGTTGGGTGCAGCTTAGCTGGCCGGTGAGTCAAAGACGGTTGGGGTGCCCTCATCTGCTGGCGAGCCTCCACCTGGGGAGGTGGGGAGGTCCGTCCGCGTCGCTTCCCCCCGCCAGGGCACCCCTCCGTTATTGGAGGAAGAAGAGAATTGGAAGATCCGCACAGCGTGCCAGGGTGAAATTCAGCAGGCCGATGAAAAAGATGGTTGGGGTGTCTGGCGAGCCTCCACCTGGGGAGGTGGGGGAGGCCCGTCTGCGTCGCCTCCCCCCGCCAGGGCATCAGCCCTCATTAAAGAAAGAAGAAGAGAAAGCGGAAAGGCCCGCACAGCGTGGCGGGCTCCGCCTTGGGGTTGCCAGAACTTCGGCGCTTCGTATAGCCTCCGGCCTATTCGCACAGTCGTCCGCCACTGAGGTCGATGGATTTTTGCATGGCTTTTATAGCCCAAAGCCGACTAAAAGAACCGCCCAAAACAGGCCAATGTTGCAATTTCGAGGAAGGAGAGGCGAGGACGGTGTCACGTGGACGTTAAGGCTTTGGGATGGAGGTTGCAGCAGACTGTCATGTAAATAGTTGTTTTAAAACGTGTTTTAACCTGTTTACCCTGTTGGTGTGTTTGTTATATCCTATAAGTTATTAAAATGTTATAACTATACTACTTCGTTGGAGTGTTTGTACATATTTGCAATCTGATGACGAGCACAAGGAGGTTACTGTGCAATCGGAAAAATAACATAGCCCAATTGTGCGCGATCTAGCCCTAGTTTGGTGACGTCGATGGTGGGTGTCAGCAGGCTTCCGTTTGTGCGGGATTTTGTCATGCTTATTGGGCGGGGTGGGCAGTAGGGCAGACATGTTTAGGCAGCGAGAGTAATGGAGTCGGGCTACCTCGTGGTCGTCTCGACCGTGAGCTTGACTCCTTCCCTTGGTTTCATATGTCCCACAAAGGGCTAACTCCTAGCGTTATTTTAGTTTTTGTAAGGTCAAAAAAAAGGATCCTACCAGTGCCTTTACTATCTTGTCGATTCCTGTTCGTTCATCCTTCGCTAGCCGATTCATTCTGGTGGACTCTTTCTTTCTCATCTCTGGGTCGTCTAACGTTATAGCCGACGTTGTGTTCAGCACAGGAGGCTCGGCCGGCGCGGAGGCCGTGAGGACCGAGGCCCCTGTACTGCTTTCGCTCGTGTTCGGGGGTTGTGGGTGTTGCACTACTGATTGGGAGGGTGCATACGGAGGGGGCATGTAAATGATCGGGGGACCTAACAGTAATTCTTCATTCGTTCGCTGCTTGGAGGACAACTCAGGGTAGAGCAAAGAAGGGGTCCTAACAGCGTACTGGCCTGAGGTTTCGGGCTCCTGTCTTAGTTTAGTTTCCCTTCTCTCCTTTACGTTTTCTTCTAACTTTCTAGCGGCAAGGTGAGCTGCCTTTCGTAATTCCTTTTCTGCTTTTACTTCTTCCCTCTTTTTCCGTTGCGTTGCTTCTTTGTGCCACATGCCGATACTGTCAAGCATAGTAGGCGTCGTCTTATTGCTAAGCAGAGCTATTTCTAGCGTTTCTATCTTATGGTCGTCGAAGGATCCCATCAGTGGCCACTGACTCTCGGGGTCCTTCTGTCAAGAATTCCTGTCATGCGAGGGGAGGAAAACGGTAACCAGCGAAAACGGACTACATCTCCCAGGATGCTTAGCGGTTGAGAGGTTATGTAAACAGGAGAGCTGTTACATAACTCAAGGAAAACACGCCCTTATGTAAACAGGAGAGCTGTTACATCACTCAAGGAAAACACGCCCTTATGTAAACAGGAGAGCTGTTACATAACTCAAGGAAAACACGCCCTTATGTAAACAGGAGAGCTGTTACATAACTCAAGGAAAACACGCCCTTATGTAAACAGGAGAGCTGTTACATAACTCAAGGAAAACACGCCCTATAAAGGGAGGAACCGGGAGGTACAACGCTGTCGGATATTGTGTTTACACCGACGTACCTGCTTAGTGAAGAGCAGTGTTCCGGAGTGGTGCTCCAGTAAGGCAAGAACGGAGGTAGGTCGAGTCGTTACTCCCTGGGCCGTGTCTTGCCCCATCGTCACCTGTGAAGGACCCGGAAGCTCTACCGGATAACCATTGAGCTTCGCTTTTTGACTCGGCTGAGTCAAAGCGCAGTGGCGCTTTTGCTGGTTGGAGTCGTAACTCCCAGCCCGACCAGAGATACAGGGACTGCCAGCTGTAACGCACACCAGGAGGTGTTTGCCGCGTTACAGACTCGGAAGTCCACAGGATCGATCGAGCGGCTGCTCTCGGTTCAGTCTTCTTTGCTTGTGATTGGGGTATCGGTGACGCATCACCAGGAGGTGACTCCGTGTCCCGATGCAGTCTGAGGAAGAGGTTGAGCGGCTGCTCCCTTCAGGTAGAGACCCCGGCTGGGTGTTTCCCTGACTCCTCGATTCTCCCCAACACTCTTCGTGCCCCTCACCGCCTACCGATTGGCATTGTCGGCCATTTCATTTCTGCCCTCTGTTGGCATACGCCGGGATCGGCGTATATGCAGAGGACGGTTAGGACCATCCGTGCTGTGGGCTGGTAACGTACTTAGCCTGGAGGATTCCAGTGACTATAACCTTTGTTTATTCCTTGTATATTTTTGCCTTCATTAAATAACTAAACCTTCACAAGTGGTTGCGTTCTCATTATCGTGTCTGTTAAACGATCCTGAGACGTTCAGGGCGTTACAAAATATCCGACCTTAATAACACTAACTGTCTCCCGGTCGATAACAGACATGGCAACACTTGATGATGTGCTGGCTGCTTTAGCGACCGTGCAAATTGAATTGGCTGCCTCCAGGCAAGAAACAGCCGATGTAAAAGCCAGACTGGATGCTATCCAATTGGACCCGCTCACGCCCAGCACCTCCCTCACGAACCAGACCCCTGCGGTAGTAGTGGAAATGCCGGTAGCCGTCCCCTTGGCAACACCAGAGAGGTACAGTGGGGATCCTAACACAGTGCAGGTATTCCTCACACAAGTGGCGCTACATTTATCGTGCAAACCAAGGGCGTTCCCCACGAGTCAGGCTCGTGTGGCTTTCCTTATATCCTATTTGTCTGGAAACGCGGCACAATGGGCCGTACCTCTGGTGAGCAGGGACGACCCCATCTTATGTGATTGGGGTGCTTTTCGCGAGGAATTCCTGAAGGTCTTCGACAGAAGGGCTGACTCGTACACGGCGGACCGTGAAATGCTTGAGTTGAGACAGGGATCCAACGACCTGGTGCAGTATCTCAACGCGTTCCGAAGGCTGGTTGCGGAAACCAAGTGGCCTGTTGCTAAACAGACGCCGCTCTTCCATCACGGGCTGTGCGAGGAGCTCAAGGACGCCGTGGCTCATATTGACCCACAACCCAAGACATGTGAGGGCCTTATCAACCTGGTATTACGGCTGGAACATAGGCTAAGTGAAAGAAAGGGGGATCATGGGAGAAAAGGAAAATCCCTTCCATCCTATGTGACAGTGGGAAGTCCTGAAACTGCCACCGCATCCAAGGGAGAACCCATGGACATCGGCGCAATACGAGCGAGCCTCACAGCCACGGAGAAAGAGTCACGCCGTAAACAAGGATTGTGCCTATATTGTGGCAAAAAAGGCCACTACGTACGTGAATGCCCTGCCAAACCGAAGACGTCACGTTATCGGGCCAACCGGTCGGTAACAGCCGTGGTGGACGTACCGGCGGAAAACTAGAGGACTCCCAGACCAAAGAAGGGGCATCTCGGAGTAACTCATCCATCCCTTCACTTTCCAACTCTGTCACTAAGGGACAATGACACCTGTTTCTCACGGTGCACGTGGGAGTGCATGACCAGTGGATACCCGTTGTGGCCATGGTGGATTCAGGGGCCACTGGCATGTTTATGGACCACAACGAGGCATGCAGGCTAGGGCTAGTGCTTCTTCCCAAAGCTGTACCCGAAGACGTCTATGCTGTAGACGGAAGGCGATTGGTGACGGGGCCCATCGGGCAGCACACGGGGGTCCTTCCGATGAGATGTGGGAGGAACCATTTGGAACAAATCGATTTTAACATCATCCGAGCGCCCCAATATGGCGTCATATTGGGATTGCCGTGGCTACAGAAACACAACCCCTCTGTGGATTGGCCAACACATCGCATCGAACTGACGTCACCGTATTGCATCCTGCATTGTGGAATAAGAACGGAATCCCTTGACGCAGATGAGAGCGGGAGTCAGACGGTGGCTACAGCGGCAGAAAAAGATGTGGCTCTCCCCCAGGCTTATCACAGTTTTGAGGATGTATTTGATGAGGTGAAGGCGGAAGTGCTACCACCACATAGACAGTTTGACTGCCAGATCGACCTGGTGCCAGGGGCCAGCGTTCCCAGCGGCAGGCTGTATGCCCTGACGGAGCCTGAAAACGTGCATCTCCGGGGGTACCTGGATAAACTCCTCAAGCTAGGATTCATCCGCCCGTCCAAGTCTCCGGCCGCCTCGCCACTCTTCTTCATCCCGAAGGCTAATGGGGAGCTGAGAGCCTGTGTGGACTTTTGGGCATTGAATGCGATAACCGTAAAGAATCGGTACCCCTTGCCTCTCATCAGTGTACTTCTGGAACAGGTCAAGAAAGCTCGTATCTACACCAAGTTGGATTTGAAAGGGGCATACCATCTGGTGCGCATGAGGGACGGAGACGAGTGGAAGACCGCCTTTAAGACCAGGTTCGGCCTTTTTGAGTACCTCGTCATGCCGTTCGGTCTGTGCAACGCCCCGGCAGCCTTTCAGTACTTTTTGAATGAGGTATTCAGAGAGGAGTTGGATATCTACGTGGTCGTATATATCGACGACATCCTCATCTATTCGTCCAGTGTGGAGGAGCACGTACACCACGTCAAAGCTGTGCTCCAAAAGCTGAGGGAAAACATGCTGTTTTGTAAACTCAGCAAGTGTGACTTCCACGTCACATCCGTGGAATTCCTCGGAGTGATGCTGAGTCCAGAGGGACAGGAGATGGCAGAACGAAAGATCAAGGCGGTGAAAGAATGGCCGGTGCCCCAAAGCGTGAAGGACGTCCAAAGTTTCATTGGCTTCGCCAACTTTTACAGGCGGTTTATAAATGGATTTTCAGCATTGGTGGCCCCAATCACACAGCTACTGAGGAAGTCCAAGGAGTTTGTCTGGTCCCCTGAAGCGAACACAGCCTTTGAGGCCCTGAAAAGCGCCTTTGGTAAGGCGCCGGTGTTGGCTCACCCCGATCCGGATCTCCCCTACGTGGTGGAAGCTGACGCATCGGATGTGGCGCTGGGGGCTATCTTGTCCCAACGCAACCACGACACAGGGGTGCTTCATCCCGTTGCGTACATGTCCCGCAAACTCAACGACGCCGAACGATACTACCATATTGCGGAGAAGGAGCTTCTCGCAATCAAGGACGCCTTCACCGAATGGAGGCATTGGTTGATGGGGGCAAGACATGTGGTATCGGTGTACACGGACCATCGGAACCTACAGTTCATGACGGCCACAAGACACCTTTCTCCCAGACAGCTGCGGTGGATGATCTTCTTTGCGGGGTTCAACTTCCGCATCACATATCGGCCGGGGACGGAAAACCGGAAGGCGGACGCCCTGTCCCGTCAATCTGCAGTTAAGGAACCATTGCCTGCGACCGAGCATTCCATCATTTCCCCGAGGATGGTATTGGGGGTTATCCAACCGGATACTTTCCTGAGGGAAATAAAGAGAGGGATCAGGTCATTCGCATGGCGGAGGTGGCTCCTCAGTCACAGAGAATGGCAGCTGAAGGACGGGATACCCCTGAAGGGCAGGTGCCTATTGATACCCACGACTAGGCTAAGGAAACAAGCATTCATCTGGTGCCATGACTCTCCATGCGCAGGTCATTTGGGCTTTGAAAAAACGGTGGCTAGCATGGGACGGCATTTCTGGTGGCCAACCATGAGAGTGGATGTCAGGAGGTGGGGACAAGAGTGTCCTACGTGTGCTACCATGAAGGCCGACCATGGCCGAACCCAAGGGCTCTTACATCCACTTCCGACCCCGGATAGACCATGGGATAGCATATCTCTGGACTTCGTGGTGGGCCTACCGGTAGACCAGGGGATGACGGCAATACTGGTGGTGGTGGATTACTTGACGAAAATGGGGCACTTCATCCCCTGCAAGAGAGTCCCTACGGCCGGGGAATTGGCGTCACTACTCCTAAAGAATGTGGTACGACTGCATGGATTACCTGGGGTGATCGTGTCGGACCGGGGGTCGCAGTTTACTGCGCAATTCTGGAAGACTTGGTGCACTGCGCTGCATGTTAAGACCGCCCTGTCCACGAGCTACCACCCTCAAACGGACGGCCAAACCGAGCGTCTGAACCAAACGCTCAAACAGTATCTACGATGTTTTGTGGACCAGGGCAGGGAAGAATGGGTCGACTTGCTATGGGTTGCAGAGATAGCCTATAACAACGCCACTCACAGCTCCACACAATCATCTCCGTTCTATAGCAACTATGGCCAACATCCCAGGTTCTTGCCATTTCTACATCCGTTCAGAGAGGACAGGATTCCCGCCACAGCGGACAGGGTGGCACACATAAAAGACACGTTGATGCGCTCAAGGGCTGTCCTAATAGAGGCCAAGAGAAGATACAAGGCTGCGGCAGACAGGAAGAGAAGGCCCGGGCCACTGTACCGCACTGGAGACTACGTCTGGATATCCACAAGAAACATGAGGTTTCGAAAGAACAGTGTGTTCCATCCCAAGTACATGGGCCCCTATCGAATTACCAAGTGTATGGGTCCCGTGAACGTGAAGGTGTGCTTGCCCCAGTCATTGCGGATACACCCTGTCTTTCATGTATCATTGCTCAAACCAGCACCCTCCAAGCCGTCTGGGACACCTAGGCCGGTATGCGTGGAGTCGGAGGTGGAGTATGAAGTGTCGGGCATACGGGCGTCCAAATGGCGCAGGGGGAAGCTGTGGTACCTGGTTGCGTGGAAAGGCTATGGCCCGGAGGAGCAGTCATGGGAACCGGCTGAAGGGGTTCATGCTCCGCGCTTGGTCTCCTTGTTCCATCGGCGTTTTCCTGCCAGCGCTGGACCCGGGGGGAGCCGCTGAGAGGGAGGATGTACTGTCAAGAATTCCTGTCATGCGAGGGGAGGAAAACGGTAACCAGCGAAAACGGACTACATCTCCCAGGATGCTTAGCGGTTGAGAGGTTATGTAAACAGGAGAGCTGTTACATAACTCAAGGAAAACACGCCCTTATGTAAACAGGAGAGCTGTTACATCACTCAAGGAAAACACGCCCTTATGTAAACAGGAGAGCTGTTACATAACTCAAGGAAAACACGCCCTTATGTAAACAGGAGAGCTGTTACATAACTCAAGGAAAACACGCCCTTATGTAAACAGGAGAGCTGTTACATAACTCAAGGAAAACACGCCCTATAAAGGGAGGAACCGGGAGGTACAACGCTGTCGGATATTGTGTTTACACCGACGTACCTGCTTAGTGAAGAGCAGTGTTCCGGAGTGGTGCTCCAGTAAGGCAAGAACGGAGGTAGGTCGAGTCGTTACTCCCTGGGCCGTGTCTTGCCCCATCGTCACCTGTGAAGGACCCGGAAGCTCTACCGGATAACCATTGAGCTTCGCTTTTTGACTCGGCTGAGTCAAAGCGCAGTGGCGCTTTTGCTGGTTGGAGTCGTAACTCCCAGCCCGACCAGAGATACAGGGACTGCCAGCTGTAACGCACACCAGGAGGTGTTTGCCGCGTTACAGACTCGGAAGTCCACAGGATCGATCGAGCGGCTGCTCTCGGTTCAGTCTTCTTTGCTTGTGATTGGGGTATCGGTGACGCATCACCAGGAGGTGACTCCGCGTCCCGGTGCAGTCTGAGGAAGAGGTTGAGCGGCTGCTCCCTTCAGGTAGAGACCCCGGCTGGGTGTTTCCCTGACTCCTCGATTCTCCCCAACACTCTTCGTGCCCCTCACCGCCTACCGATTGGCATTGTCGGCCATTTCATTTCTGCCCTCTGTTGGCATACGCCGGGATCGGCGTATATGCAGAGGACGGTTAGGACCATCCGTGCTGTGGGCTGGTAACGTACTTAGCCTGGAGGATTCCAGTGACTATAACCTTTGTTTATTCCTTGTATATTTTTGCCTTCATTAAATAACTAAACCTTCACAAGTGGTTGCGTTCTCATTATCGTGTCTGTTAAACGATCCTGAGACGTTCAGGGCGTTACACCTTCTTTGTATATTTATGCCATAGCTTGGTATAAGCTACGGCGACTAGTCCATATTTAGTGAACATGTCCTTATTAGGGGTGCCCTCCAGTGGAGCCGGATGGTTCACCTCTAATAAGCGGTCCGGGCAGAACCAACTACCAATCAGTGGGGAGAAGATAGGCATGACGGGTTTCAACGGGGACAAAAGTCAGCACTACCTATCTTTTCACTGCTTGCAAAGACTAGACAGAATATCTCTATTCCTCGTTATTTGTAAGCAGAGAATACCTCCAAAGAACCAATATCGAACAACTAGTGTTCGGACAATCAATCAATCAATCAATGGGAGATAAAGATAGGCATGACGGGTTTCAACGGGGACAAAAGTCAGCATTACCTACCCTTCACTATTTGCAAAGACTAGACAGAATATTCCTATTCTACGTTATTTGCAAACAGAGAATATCTCAAAAGGCACTATTCTCCAAAACAATCAATGTTCGGACAATCAATCAATGGGGAGATAAAGATAGGCACGACGGGTTTCAACGGGGACAAAAGTCTGCGTTACCTACCCTTCACTATCTGCAAAGGGAGAGAGAGAGAGAGTATTTCTACTCCTCCCCGTTTGTAGACAGCGAATATCTCAAAGAGAACAATCAATGAGCACAATCAATGAGCAATACTAGTATTTCCAAAGCTTTAAACAATCAATCAATTATTTCGCATTTTGTCGTGTATCACGACCTTACCCGGACCGCGTGGACAGTTTCTCGTCTTCCGCCTCCAGCGCCCGATCGTCCTCTACTCTCCGTATTTGCCGCGGCACTCCTGATGGTTCCCAGTCAGGACCGTAGATCACTCGAGAGAGGTCTGCTCGGAACCAGTGAAGTTCGGATGATCGGCTGCCAGACGAGGGTCTATTGGGCAGGAGCTCTCCCGATCGTTGCAGTCGTTCACTCTGTCGTCGGGACCTCTCCCACTGGATCCACGTGTCGCTGATGGGCCCCACGTTTGGGACGCCAACTGTTAAATGGTAGCGGCAGTTTCAGTCGATAACCTTTCAAGTATTTGCCCGGCGGTAATCGCCTCTTATACCACTCGATAATTTACCAATGAAAGAGGCAGGCGCCGGAGACTGGAAGGCAGGAAACAAAGTTTTATTCCGTCGGAGCAGAACACATCAGATCAGACAGCAAGGTATCGTCACGAGGTGCTCTAACTGCATCTCTGAGACCTGGTCTCTTATACACAGGTTTATTGCTTTATTACACATAGTACATTCTTGAGATTCCCTTGATGTATGGGGGAATATCCCCTGAAGCCCCGGTTCAGATCCGATCCCACACATAGATACAGTAGAAGTTCCCACCCCACCCACAGTAGGAGATGGCTATTGCGCAGCAGGGTATTCCGCCAATTCCTGGGGGGTGTGTGTGACCGGTCGGGTCTCAGGGAGTAGGGGCTTTGATCTACTGTAATCCCTTTGATGTGGGGTGTTTCCCTTACAGTAGGGGCAATAAACTGCATCCGCAGGGCTAGGTGATGGCCTGGGACCAGTTCAGACAATGGGGCGCAGAGGAAGGGGGTTATCAAAGGAGAGGCATGACCATGTATGGGATGTCGGTCGGATGTGGTTCCGTAGCAGGGTCGCGCAGAAGGAGAGAGTTTATGGCCTGTATGAGAGAGCGGGGGTGGCCAGCGCGCGGGGGATGCTCGCAGCGCCAGGGGAAAGCGCTGGCGATCGAGAGTGAGCGGGGAGAGAGAGTGGGGTGCCTAAAATGGCGGCCGTGCATTCGCTATGCGTGGCGCTGGGGAGAGGCAAGATGGCGCAGATAATGTTCAGTTTGCACGCTAAATTTCCACACACAGAAGTCGGTATAATGAAGCCTTAAATGATCAGTACCGGGCAGGAAAATAAATAAGAAAGGAGCTATTAGACAAGCTGATTTTATGTATTTATAATATAAACTAGCATGTCTATACCATACTGTCAAGAGTTACAAATTATAAAATTAGGGAAGTATTGGAAGTGATACACTAAATAACTTGGTCACGCATTATTGTCTCCTCCCACCTTTTTGTTTCAATCCTTGGTGAGGCGGGATTTCTGTTGTTTATCTGCTGGCAGACCCCCCCACTCTAAGTGCAGGAGCACCACAGTGTTTTTGACTCCTCATCCTCCAAGTCTCTGCAAGATGTCTGTAATGGAGGAGTGATATGTTAGCAGACCTGGCAGAGGGACCACAGTGTAAGCTGCTCCACGAAGCTGTGTGATTGACATGTTTCACTGCAAATGGTCTCCTCAAACCGTCAGAGAGGCCCTTTTCCATTTTTAGGTTGAGCTTTCAAGACCTGTTGTATATACGTTGTATATACTTTTTTGTGGGCATACGGCCTGCCCACTGCTTTTCATTTGTTTGTTTCAGTGTCCTTTAAAAATCCTTGCTTCCAAGTGGTTAATCTTTCCTATTTGTCCCTTCTTTTTGTCAGTTGTTCACTCCCACAGAGCAATGCCCCAGTTGTACCCTTCCACTTGTCCCACGGCAGCATTGGTTGAGCGACTACTTTCCACTTTCTCTAAAAGACTTTGACACGAGCGCTAGATGTTTGCAGTCGCTACAAGGTTAGTTTCAGTAAACAGAGCTGTAAATCATGTTCCTATCTCATAACATTTGCTGTGCATTCAAAGACAGAGGTCAAATGTTAGAAGCTGTTTTCCAAGGGTGCCTGTTTCTGCCCCCCGCTGCCGCCGCTTTCATGCACCTGACATGCCCCTGCTGCCCTCTTAAGTGCTCTGCGCACTGCCGTGTGGCACATGTAGTTCCTCGTGTGTTGTCAACGCCCTTCTTTTGCCGCACCAGCGGTTCAGGGACTACGTGTCCCATCATGCCCAGCTCTGACTAGCTTCCGTGCTGATGTCACCACGTGTTTGTTCTGGTCAGCCCATCACATAGTGGTGATCGCAATAAGTGAGAGCTGCAGAGAGGTGTATGGCATTACAGGGGTGATTTTGCACCGCTATCATTCATGGGCATGACTGACAGAAATTGCGTCTGTCCTGGCATTAATATTTTCCTTTGGAGAAAATGGCATTCATTTTCCCACTGGTGCAGTGACGAAGTCTCGGCTTGCGAGCGCCTTTCTCTTATTTTTTATTTTTTATTTATTCATGTAGCACCCTCTCTCTCATTTGTGAGCCATTTCCTGCTTTTGTTAAATCAACCTTCTGTGCTAATTGTCCCTTCCAGTGCAGAGCATACAGGCCTCTTTCCAAGGTAGTTACTGTTTTCTATTGTGTTTTGTCAGTCATACTGAATGATATCAGCACCCGAGCGCAGATGTGCTGGTTTTTGTGTATCTAGTCCCTGGGCACTGCACTCAAAATAAACAAAAGCAACACCAGTAGCAGTGTTCAATGTAATTGATGCCAAACACAATGTTCAAGCACACAATATGGCATTCAGACTAAAAGCGGGGTGAAAACCTACTTCAATGAAAGGATTCACACAAAGCACATCCATTTCTAGCCTGGCATCAATGGATCAAAATAGTCATATGGCCTGGTACTGCCTAAGTCCCCCTTTTACTTTAGACCCGAGACCGCCCTTGGATGTGGACTCTCTCCCTCCTCCAAGGCAAGCACTTCAAACCACACTCTTTTGGATTTGTGGTAGTAAACCCCGGCCGTATTTTATTACAAAATAAAAACCATTAAATGTATTATTTACATAATGTACAACTACGCAGAAAGTCCAGTTACATTTTATAGGCACAAGATGTTACTTGACTAACCTTAACATTTTTCTAATACATAGCCATTCCTACCGTAATCTAAAACATGATATACTTCACTTTCTGCGTATCCCTGCTAGAGCCTACGGCAAGGTCAGTGACTGGCAGCCCCAGATCCCGGTAACTACAAAAACTCCACTGGAGTAAGATTGCGTAGGGGGGGCAGCTTATCGGACGGATATCTCCCCCGGGCCCCTCCAAGCCCTGAGCCTTAACCCCATAACAGGGCGCTGCAATTCTGCATCCTTGCACCCTGGTGCGCATGTGCGTGCGGGGGTGACCGACCAGCCTAATGGAAAAAGTGACTCCCTGGCCCCCGTACCCTTTCAGCCTACCGACCGGCTGCAACTGCCCCTGGAGTTCCATGGTGCTGGCCGCTAAGGACCGAAAACTATGCTTACCAATCATGACCTTACCACCTGACCAGGGAAACACATACTAAAAATACAACAATATTACCTGCAAACAAAAACATCATATACTGACCCTTTTATTACACATTACCAACGCATAAACACACAACTATACATTAAACATTACCTGCAAATGAAAAACATATACTGACACTTTCATTACACAATACCAAAGCATCAACAACACAACTTTACAGTAACCATTTCTACTGTGATACCTGCAACGAAAATGTAAGAAAACAAAGCAAAACATGTATGACAACATTACTCATATGAAATGCCTGCCTTAGGGGATGGTGGGTGGGGAAAAGCTTGTTACGGGCCGCTGATGGCCCGGACCCATGGGAGATGCTGGCGGCCTGGGGGCAAGAAAACAAGAGACTGTTCTCCTTCCCCCCAGCCCCTTTTAAGGGAGTGTACTGGGCAGACCGATTTAACCCGGCCTGCCCCTACGATTCGGCTTCACGCTGAACCGGAAGCACTTAAGTGTTTCTGGTTTGTGCCCCTACCGGCCACTGCTATTGGCCGCCCAGGGGAGGTGGGGCGCCACATCACTAGTGCGCGCGGCGACCCCCCCACCCACTCTGAGCCGGGGGACCAGCGCGGCCGCCATAAAGGCGGCGCTCGAGTCCAAGCTCTGCCTCGCCCATATGGCCTGGTACTGCATAAGTCCCCCTTTTACTTTAGACCCGAGACCAACCTTGGATATGGACTCCTTCCCTCCTCCAAGGCAAGCACTTCAAACCACACTCTTTTGGATCCGGGGTAGTAAACACCGGCCGTATTTTATTACAAAATAAAAAAAACATTAAACATATTATTTACATTATGTACAAATACGTAGAAAGTACAGTTACATTTGATAGGTACAAGATGTTACTTGGCTAACCTTAACAGGTTTCTAATACATAGCCATTCCTACCGTAATCTAAACCATGATATACTTTACTTTCTGCGTATCCCTGCTAGAGCCTACGGCAAGGTCAGTGACTGGCAGCCCCAGATCCCGGTAAGTACAAAAACTCCACTGGAGTAAGATTGCATAGGGGGTCCAGCTTATCGGACGAATAACTCCCCCGGGCCACCCCTACGCCCTGGGCCTTAACTCCATAATGGGGCGCTGCAATTCTGCATCCTTGCGCCCTGGTGTGCATGCACGTGCGGGGGTGGCCGACCAGCCTACTGGAATGAGTGACTCACTGGCCCCAGCACCCTTTCAGCCTACTGACTGGCTGTAACTGCCCCTGGAGTTCCATGGTGCTGGCCGCTAAGGACTGAAAACTATGCTTACCAATCATGACCTTACCACCACAGGCCAGAATAGTTGCCCGACTATCTGGCCTCCCCCTCTGCTACCCAGAAGGTCATGTCTTGTGCCTTGCGCCCTCTAACCATGCTAGAATGTCCTCCATGAAGGCCTGATTCCCTTTAGTTGAGAGGTTACCGTGTGATTCAACACTCGTACCGACTCACCCCCTCTCCACTGAAACCTTGGAATCATGTGAGACCACACTATCATGGCATTGAGGCACCTCTTTGCCAACCATCCCACCTCAGTAAGTAGTCCTCCATGACTACCCTCCGCCCCAGGTCTACCAAGTCGTTACCACCTAAATGCAAGATCCAGATTGCCGGTGGCCCCTTACTTCCTTTTAAAGAGCAGTTCACCAGCTCCCCGAATTGCCTAATGCGCAGTCCACCCTGACCATAAAACACTTTTTTCATTCCCAACTGACGCGCACTGGCCTCATGGGCCCCTTCAAAGAAAGCTTTTAGTCGACGAACATACGAATGACCTATGATCCAGATTTCCTGGTCTTCTTGGGCTGGGCCCAAGAGTGAACTTGGTCCATCACCTATGCTGTACGTTCGTGAACTGTTGACCGTCGTCCCCCTGAGTGACATGGTGACGTCTTTCCTCCTAGCTGATGGACCGCTGCAAGCTTCTCCCCTGAGTCACAGGATGAAGAAACTGCAAATAAATCGGGAAAAGGAACCAAGCGTCAGTGCACCACCCTACCAATGGCTAAAGCATATGCAGTCGCACATAGCGTTTGTAACAGTTAGAGGACCACCTACCGATCCTTTTTACCTGTTCCTCCTTAAAACCCCTGGCCACTGCTTCCGTGGCAGCCCCAATCCTAAAGGAGTGAGTCCCAAAGTTAACTGAATCCAGGCCAGCATTCCGCATGGCCAAACCCATGACCCTCTTAAACTGGAAAACAGTGAGAGGTGAACCATCCACATGGACTAGAAGCGGCCCCCCTGTGGCCCACGTTCGCTGTGCCATAAAGGCCTCCAGTCTGGCAACGGGGCAGCATGTACTACCTACAGCCCTGTGTAGCACTATGCCCTCGCCCCTTCTTTCTTGATCAGTCTCGGACTTAGGTAGGGAAATCAGTACAGAGTTCCTGTTTATCTGGACATGTCCCACTTGCAATCTTCCCTGCCAGTCCCTTTTGTTCTTTGTCTCAAGCTCCCCAACCCTGAAAGCACCATAAAATGCCAGGCAGAAAGCTGCTTGAAACAGAGTAGCCTCCCTATCAGAATTACAAACTCGTTGCAGAGCTTCCATTAGTTTAGCTAGTGTTTGTAACCCTATGGGTCTTCTCTCATCGAGCTGCACCCCTTCAAAGCCTTTCGCACTACAAAAATGCCTGTTGGATCCCTCTTTCCCTTAGCCTTAGCAAAAAAGGAGATGGCTGTAATGTGACGCCTAGCCACCGCCATTGAGCGCCCCTCGTCCCTCATGAACCTCAGATAAGCGACTACCGACCCTGGGTCATGCCATTTGTGCTCCCAATTGTCCCCCAAAACTGACAATATGACCAGAACGCCCCTTTGTAAGCTCTCCTGGTCCTTGGTGCTAGGCTAGCACCCACGAGGTCCGATAATTGGGGGCACCAAGCTGCCAAAGCTGTTCTGGGAAAGGTGTGGGGTTCTCTGCTGCTTCTGGGAGGTGGGACCGGAATACCTGCAACTGCTGGTGCTGCTGTGTCAGCCGCTTTCGGAGCTCCTGGATCCATTGGTGCACCTTCGGGTACTGGACTTCCACCACCACCTACCGGTGCTGCACCCACCGGCGTTGCACCCCCCCACCGGTACTGCCGGTCCAACATTCGGCGTGGCTTTTCCCAACTGTGCCATTTTTTGCCTGGCCTTTTCCATTGCATTGGCCCCACTGCCTGATGCCCCCGCTGCGGGGGATCCACTTCCCTACCGTCTTGAGCCACGGGAGCACTGCTGCCAGACTGGACACTATATCTGGCGTGACCCCCTCTACACCTCCCGTTAGAGGACCCGATGGGGCCTGTGGCTGGTCCTCCACCAGCAACGTGGGTGTTGGTGTAGCAACTGGCTGAGGTATGAACTTCCTAGGAGCCGGTCCTGGGGCACCCCCCGCCCCTTTCCCGCCAGACCTGGGCCTACTTCGTTTGGGTAAAGGCGGAGAGAAAGTCTTAGGCGGTACTATCGATCGCCTCGGCCTCCCTTCCACCCCATCCGGGCCATCCACCTTGTCTTGTAGCTATGTTAACGCCTGACCCATAACCTGCACTTGTTGCATCAGGGCCTCCAGCATAACATCTGTGCGGGAAAGTTTGTCATTACGCTTCACCTTAGGGGCCATTACGTCTACTGGCACTCCCGGGAATATTACAGGTAGCCCAAGACACCGTGACCCCGTTGTCCACCGGTCTGAGACACTACCCAAACCCTTACCTGGCAGTAGTAGCAGCCACCAGCCGACCACAGCACCCACGCAACCAGAGCCACGCCCACCAGCTAATCCAGTGGGTCAGGTGAGAAACTCAAACCCGCGTGGCTCCCAGAAGCGATGAACATGCAGGCCTGCCGGTGCTGCCGTCAACGAAACCCTTGTGGGCAGTCCTGTGCGGATGCCTCCGGCATAATTGGGCGTTAGCTTGAAGAGCTTGCTTGTGCCTCACCAAGATGCCCTTTAGTACCTGGAAAAAGAATGGAAAAACGACCAGTACCAAGAAAACCGGACCACGTTCTACTGTGGCGCCTTATTACACTATAATGCGAAAAAACGCTGAAAAGTGCCGCCACCCCACACACATTGAGCAGCTGGATGTACCACAAAACTCTATAGGCCCTTAATAAACAACCCGCCCAAGCCAGAAAAGAACTGCAATGATTCAAAATTCCTGCTCTACGCAAGCGTTCACAAAAACCAGCAGATGGCCTTTTCACTCGCCCCTCAGCGCTTTACTGCCCCCAGCCGTTCGTGCTACACCTTAAATACCCAGCTGATGCGACCACACACTCAGATAATCACAGGCGCAGTCACCCCCAACGCGCTGCGAGCCGATCGCGTGTTAAACAGACAAAAAAACAGCCACCACAAAATGCCCCAAACGTGCTGGATGCCAAGCACGCATTCGCCTTTAAATGGCAAAAACCAGCTACCACAAATGCCCTCAAACGTGCTGTGTGCCGGGCGCGCGTTCACCTGAGACCGCAGCTCCGTTGTTTGAAAACAGCTGATCGCTCGAAAGACCGCAGCTCAGTCATTCCCATAAACGAAGCTCGACAAGTCCTGAAAGCCACCGGTTACCGCCGTGCAGCGCCTCAGTTGTCCCGCAGCTGATTGCTCCAACCGCCGTGAAGAACCGCAGGCGATTCGCCGCCGATTGACGATAACCTGCAAAACACAAAAGAAAAGCTTGTTACGGGGTGCTGGTGGCCCGGACCCATGGCAGATGCTGGCGGTTGGGGGGCGAGAAAACAAGAGACTGTTCTCGTTCCCCCCAGCCCCTAGTAGGGGGTGTACTGGGCAGGTTTAACCCAGCCTGCCCCTAGGATTCGGCATCACGCTGAATCGGAAGCACCCAAGTGCTTCTGGTTTGCGCCCCTACCGGCAACTGCTATTGGCCGCCCAGGGGAGGTGGAGCGCCACATCACTAGTGCGCGCGGTGACACCCCCACCTCCTCTGAGCCGGGGGACCGGCGTGACCGCCATAATGGCGGGGCGCTCGAGTCTGAGCTCCGCCTCGCCCAGGATTCGTTCCCTCCTTCCCGCACGCCCTTGTTTATCAAAGTTACATGCCCTTCAAAAAGATAAGAAACATTTGCTCCTGTGGAATTGAATATTTCAGATGTTATGTCATTAGCTCAAAATGTGTATTTGCAATTACAAAACTTAAGACCATAATGTCAGAATTTTACAAAATGAAAAATAAAACAGGTACGAGTTAAAAGATAAAGAAAATTGTGCCACCTTTAAGAACTTCGATTTTATGGAGTGATTCACTGGCTTTGGAAGCAGTTTGGAGTGCGCAGCTTGCGCATTGATCTCAAAATAGCCACTCATTTTCTCTGGGAATTTTTATATAAGCTCCCTTATTGGGAATATGCTAATGATGCTCAGCATGATTACTGATTTTCTTTGAATCTTTATTCCTCTGTGGACGAAGCAATCAGAAAGAGATCAGTTTCTCATAGCTGAATCCCTTGCCCGAGCTCAGTGTTGTGTTTTTTAAGTGTCCAGGTGACCACCAAACGCTCTTCTTTGAAAGAAACAGGTTATTATTATTCGTCCTTAGGAACTCATGAAAACTCTGTATAATTCTTGGCACGGTTAGTCTTTATTTTGTTACTAATGGAAGAACTCAGACCATACATCTTCAATGAAGGAAGTTTAGTTTTACGGTCCTCGATTTACTCTTAAAATGTAGGTGATGTAATAGTTCAGTTACTTTCTAGTTCTTGAATGGCTGTTGGACTGATTATCATACGTTATCGTCTTGATTGCTCCTGTTACTTACTCCAGTGTCTACTACTTCCCAATGTTACTTACTCCAGTCTTTGAGTAGTGTTAGAGAGGGTGAGCATTGGTCCAAGAAGGCTCTCCCTCCAGCGCTTTTTGAAACAGTTGTAAGTTATTACAGGTATAGCAAATTAAAACATTCTAATTTGGTTTCCCTACTTGTTTGCCTTGTATGGTGTTACACATTCGACCATTTCAAGATGGTGGCTTTGTTGTTGCGTAATAGAGACCCAGACTTCGACCGTTTTCAGTTTCAATTGGATAATGAGTTTGCTTTGCTTGCTGCCATGTGGCCTTCAGTCAGATGAAAAGCCTTTTTGGAAACTGGTCATAGGACTTCATAGGAGCCTAGGTCTGCAAGCACATAATTCAACTCAACAACACAACACACCACATACATCCAATCCACACAACAGAATTCCACATTATGCCACAAAATTGAACAGCATGCCACATAATTAAACTCCACTACATACCGCTCCACAACACAAAATACCATTACACATAATTACACTCCATGGCACATAATCCCACTCCATATAATTCCAGTACACCAAAAATACATATTTTCTATAAACATAATTCCACTGCCCACCATGACACATAATTCATCTATACAAATCCAATCCAAGCCACACAATTTCACAATTAACAATTCTAATACAACCCACATAATTCCACTCCACACCACATACATCCACTCCGTAACACATGGGTAAAAGACATTGTCATTTACAACGCCAAAAGCTCTAAATCTCACAAAAACTAGACCTATTGGCTTTGCCAATGCTTGTTTCGAAATGTGTATGGCACTGTGACCCGAGTGCTAAGGGCACAAATAGTCACGAGTGCTGATAACAGCTTCTCCCGTAGGGAGCTGATGCTTACTTGCCCATTTCATAAGGGGAGGTGGGCGGGGATTCAGAAAGCCAGCCCTAAATTTGACCTTTTTTAACAGCACTATTAAACAACCGTTCTTGCTTACAATTTGAGTCAGCATGCATTGGCTTGAAAGCAAAATGCGCACAGTACCACTTCAGAACATAATAAAATACAAACGAGACCAGTGCAGATAATAATAATATTAAAAGTGCCTTAAACACACTTCTAAAAACCACTACATGTAACCGCAGGTGGTAATGATACAAGAACAGGTCAATTATGCACGTTTTACCTCTTGACTACAAGTGGTTGTCACTAAATATTAAATCGAGCAGGCAGCGAAACGTGCTCCTTGCTAATCTAAACCAGAGCTGAAACATCCACGCCGGTGCAGGAGCCACAGCAGGCGACACACATCTTTTCCCTCACCCAGTTCCACATTGTGCAGCCCTAATCCCTAAATAATGGCCTCCTGAAATTAATAGGTCGTTTTTACATCATTGGCGGGAAAAAGCAGATGAGATCAGTGCAACGGGAGCTGCAGCTGATATTGTTGCATGATTTATCTGTAGCACCTTGCACTGTGAGCCGACGCTGGCCGCTTTCCAAGCAGATACTTGGAATGGCTGCCGGCGCGCGGATTCCCATCAGCTCGTGCACTGCCCTCGCGGTTTAGTCTGTTAACTCTGTAGTTGCTGTCTGGCAAGGGGTTAGTCAAGATCGGGGCAGATTAAATTGTCACCGGAGTGAATTTATACAGCTGTTTTCCTCCGGAAAGGCTTCTTTGAAATAACGACTTGCCTTGCCCTTTCTTTCTAAGAATGTCTGATCTTCTGGTTACATCAATCCTGAAAGGCATGAAGGAACGGAGAATTCGTTTCGGTTTCAAGACTCTAGGAGCTGAAAGCCATTGATACATTACATTGTTCAGATTTCAATAGATCTCACTATTGTCGCAAGGGAATCCTTTATAACATAAATGAACACACAGTCCCTTCCAGGATATAAAACCCCATGAACGATTATTTTATTCCTTTACTTCAGGATCTACAGTTTTTTTTATTCGAGCTCGTATACTATTAGGCTTAAACCACTAAGGTTAGGAACTGGTGGACGCCCAACGTAACACAGCACCAAATGGCATGTTGCCATATTTCTCTAAAAGCAAAAAAACTGTCAGAGTTACTGCTGTTGGTATTATAGACTGTTGGAAATTGCCCCTTTTGCAGGGTTATCCTTCAGCTTTTTGCCTTCCTCCTGGATTTTTCCTACCCTGTTTTTGTTGGCTTTATGACTCTGGGCACTTTACCACTGCTGATCAGTGCTAAAGTGCATATGCTTTCCCTTTGTAAATATGACAGTGAATTGGTATATCCCTGATTGGCTTATTTGATTTACCTGTTAGTCCCTAGTAGCGTGGCCTGTGTGTGCCCAGGACTGGTAAACCAAATGCTGCTGGTGGGCCTGCAGCGCTGGTTTGCGCCACCCACAGAAGCAGCTTGTAAAGTGTGTCTCAGACCTGCCACTGCAGTGTCTGTGTGCAGTCTAGAACTGCCATCTTCACTGTGAAGTGCACACACTTCTCAGCCCCTGAACCTTCCCTTGGCATCATGTAAGCCACCCCTCTGGTAGGGTGCATTGTATGTGTAAGGTAGGACATGCTCTGATGTGTATAGCATGTCCTGGTAGTGAATTACACCCAATTTCGTTTTTCACTACTGTAAGGCTACCTGTTCTCCATAGGCCAGAATGGGAGGTTTGGCTATTACATTCTAAAGTCCTAAGTGACCCACAGAACATGGTAGAGAAACGAATTTAGTATGCCTGAGCTCAGAATATTAAAATACATCTTTTAGTGAAGTTTATTTTTATATTCTTTGTTTGAAAATACCACTTTTAGAAAGTAGGTATTTTCTTGCCTAAGCCTTCCAGTCTGCTCTGCTGTTATGTGTATTGGCTGTCTGGCTTTGGAGTGACAGGGTTGGGGAATTCCAGGAGAGAGGGTGAGGTGTCCCAGTGGTGAATAGAGAGATCTGCATCTAAATGGGTGGGAGGAGTTGCACCTGGGACCTGAATAGGGCTGTGCCTTCCCTCCACAAAGCTAGCTCCACCTCCTGTGGTGCGTCTGATGTCTCTGCCCTGCACTCTGAAAGGAAAGAAGCAGCCTGGTAAACAAAGTGCTCCAGGACTGAGCAGAACTGGTTCTGGATGGGTTCAGTGACTAGTGACTCTTTAGAACAAAGACTTTTGGGGTATAAATATCTGTGCTGAAACTCCTACAATTTGTATTGCTCCTGGACAACAAGAAGAACCTCTGTCCGTGTAACTGAAGGAATCTGCAGGAGAAGGACTGTCCTTTTGCTTGTGTGCTGTTTCTTGGACTGGCCTGCAGTGGTTACTACTGGACTTGGGAAAAGAGGAAAAGGACTTTGAAGGAACTTTTATTTTTGCTACAGCAATCACCCAAGGGCTAGAAGAGAGCTAGCCTCCTGCAGGAGTCTCAGGCACAACAGACTCCACCACCAGCCTTCTGTTTCCTCCCAGCGAGGATTTCTATCTGCAGGTGAGGCTCCTGTGAGTTCCAGGGCCTCTAGTTCTACTGTGGAGAAGAGAGTGCTGAAAATCGTCGCTAACGCCTCTTAGCGAGCCGCTGCAGCTGAAGAGTGTAAGGAAAATCGCCGCGCTGCTGCCACCGAGTGCTCGCTACCGGAGATCATCGCATCACCTGTCTGCAGGCTGCCAAATGCTCGCTAACCCGAAGATTATCACATTACATGTTTGTGGGCCTGAAAGCGCTCGCTAACCAAAGATCATCGCATCACCTGTCTGCGGGCTGCCAAAGGCTCGCTCACCCGAAGATTATCGCATTGCATGTTTGCGGGCCTGAAAGCGCTCGCTAACCAAAGACCATCGCATCGAGTTCATCGCTTCACGACATCGCAGAGCGGACGCCGAGCGTTCGCCATTTTCATCACATCGCACCAGGATCGCCGCTCCCTCGCGGAGCGCCATTTTCTTTCATCGCAACAAGATCGCACACGCAACAGGCTCTGCGCATCATCCTCCCTTCGCGGCAAGGATTTTATCACATCGCCGGGTTAGCGTGCAGAAATTTGTCGCTTTGTCCTGCACACAAATCAGTGCATCATTCTCCCTTGCGGCAAGGATTCAACGCATCGCTGGTTAGCGTGTGGAAAATCATCGCTACAACTCCTTAGCGACATTTTTGTTGCTTTGCTACAGAATCCAGGTATCTTGTGAGTAAAAGGGTCGCAGAGACCACTGCCTTGAGCTGAACTCCTCTTTGCACACCTTGAACTATTTTTGCAGCATTTCAAGAGTAACCCTATTTTTCTAGTATTGTGGATTTGTACTGTTATTGGTCTTGTGTTAAGTCTATATATAAAGATACTTATTTTTTATAACTACTTGTGTGGTGTCCCCTTGTAGTGTTCTTCACTGTGTTACTTTGTATGGTCATAAATGCTTCACACACTGTCTCTGAGATAAGCCTAGCTGCTCGTGCTACGTTACCACAGGGTTGAGCAGGGGTTATCAAAGGGTGTAGTCTGCTTACTCTGACTTAGGAAGAAGGGTCCCTACTTGGACATTGGCCAGCCATTGCCAACTAGAGACCCCCATTTCTAACATAGACCTAAAGTTAATTAGAGTTTCTTTTTTAAATGAATTAAAAAGATGGAATGTTTTGCAGGAAATCTAGAGTGTAACACAATTAAAAAGATGGGCAAATTTCTCTGGCAGCCTTCGAAGACTGTAAGGCGCAGGAAAGGTAGGGCGTTATTGTAACTTGTTTCGCATTTATGACAAACATCTGAGGTATGTGCCAGGACAACAAAAGAAAACAAAATAATTTTTCCTTTTCTTCACAGGAGTGCTTGATGTTCACGGTACACTGGTATACATGTGTGGATATAGCAGGGGTTTAGAAATTAAGGACCAGGTTGTAGCAATGGCACACATTGCCTTCTAAGTTATTTTGCCTTCTGTCAGAGTTAACACGGTTGACGGTCGTTTGGAAAATTAACCTTTATGTTTGCCCACATTGCCAATAGCGATATAATGGGGGCCCAGCACAGTTAGTAATGTATAGGTATGCTTGTGGAAAAGATCATAACAGATTGGGTGGTGGGTGTGGCGTGGGTTTCACACTTGCTTCTAAAAAAAAGATTGTATTGATGGTCATTAGTTTTATTTGAAAAAGAGGGAGTGCCAACACGTCTTTGCTACGATAATGTCACCCCCACCGATATCACACTGCCTGTCCATTTAATTTTTTTTAAACTCACTATTAAATACTCTAGGAATAAGTAAAAAAAAAAAAGCACAATTACTCAATTAATAAAATCAACAGTAACGACACGGCTATTTATGCCTCAAACAAGCTTTAGGAGGGCCAATAGCTCCTGCTATCTTATAAGTGAAAGCACGTCTTCATTGATTAGCAAGTTTCTGCGTGTGGCTATGTGGACAAGTGAAGAAATGAAAGAATGTGAGAATGGGTCAAGGGTTGGTTGGATGAATGAGCTGTTGAGTAACAGATTTCATGGTTACTTAATTCATGACTAAAAGAAAGTGTATGTATACTCCGCCTATTCTATACTTCCTCAGGGTACTAGGTTAACTGAAGCAACTTTTTAGCCTGGTCGACGAGATCCCTCAGCTCACCTGTAGAATGTAGGGATTTCATACGACGGGACCAATTTAAATACCTGGGGATCTGGATCACCAAATCAGAGGCGGGCTTTCTGAATCTAAATTTGCAGGCCCAGCTCTCGAGGCTCCGAGAGGAATCTCACACTGGCATAAGTTGCCCATATCCCTTATGGGTAGGGCCGTATTATTTAAAATGATGGCCCTTCCGAGGCTGTTATATATGTTGCAGAACTCCCCCTACTGCATACCGGAGAAAGTCTTCCAGATTATTGAGGGGGAGAAGCGCAACCTCCTATGGGAAGGTGGCACCCCGCGTATTGCATTGCATAAGCCGCAGTGGGGATGTATGAGGGCGGCCTGGCTGTCCCGGATACACGGAACTACTACAGGGCGGCGCAGCTTATCAATATTAATAGATGGGTGTTTGCAC
Organism: Triturus cristatus; assembly: GCF_964204655.1. Classification (NCBI taxonomy): domain Eukaryota; kingdom Metazoa; phylum Chordata; class Amphibia; order Caudata; family Salamandridae; genus Triturus; species Triturus cristatus. The sequence goes on from NC_140581.1 coordinate 851,452,776, forward strand.
CTCTCTCTGAGCCCGGCTACCGGGCTGACCAGGGTGCAATGGGGACTGGAGAGTATGCCTCAGTTCTATAACAAAACCACTGTATGAAATCGCTACCATCACATCCCCAGGTGATGGTGAAGGCTTGGCATTCTGTCACTAAGGTGTTGGGATAGGGCTGGAGGCTGACCCGGCAGACCCCGCTTTGGCACAGTGATGCCCTGGGCGGAGTGGGAGGTCTTCTAGGCTTCCGTAGTTGGAGTTTATTTGGCATAGATAACCTTGGGGACATATGGAGAAAGGGGGCAATGCTGACCTTTAGTGAATTCCAGGCTGAGTATCACATGGCAGACAGGGAACAGTTCTGGTACCTACAACTGAGGCATGTGCTGCTTCGTTAAATGTCAAAGGGAGAGATCCTGCCTGAGAACCCCCTGTTAGAGGATCGATTACTGCTGGAACCTATGCTAGTTAAGGCTACATCCCTCACATACTGTAAAATAATGAACAACCTCCTGGATCCTCATGGCTCACTTAGAGAGGCATGGGAGACAGACGTGGGTCTTCTAGAGGATGACGATTGGCAAGAGGCGCTTCAATGTCCCAGGGAAGTGGCAATACGCGTGAAGTCTAGACTAATCCAGATCCGAGTACTACATAGGGCGTATGCTCCCAGGATGCTCCAGTGCAGACTGGGTAGATGTGATACAGGGTTGTGCGTCAGGGGCTGTGGGGACACAGGCACAGTCTTCCACATTATTTGGGCATGCCCAAAAATTCAACCATTCTGGGCAGAAATAAGGGGAGTGATGTCTGAGGTAGCTGGTGGGCAGGTGCAACTCGATGCTAGGTAGCACTTACTGGGGGTTGTGGGGGAGAACAAATGGCCCACACACACCAGGACTTGGCTTCTACTGGCAGCAGTGATAGCCAAACGGAACATTGCAAGACTATGTGGGGCAGCAAATGTGCCAAGGTTGACCGACTGGAAAAAGGACTTGGACTGGTGCTGTCTAGCTGAGAAAACAATATACGAAAGTAGGGGTTGTCCCAAGAAATGGGAAAAAATCTGGAGCCCTTGGGAGGCCTATCGGACAGGAAATAAGGGTGGGTGAGTGGGTGCGCTGAGCTGGGGTGGAGGGACTGTGGGAGGCTCCTAGGTACGGTACTCAAGAAAGTAAAGCAATGTATTGAATAAATATATATTCCATTCCTGTAATTGACCAAAATGGTTTTGCTTATTATCTATTGTATGTACTGATGGATTGCACTGTTGTTTTAACAAAAATATGTTTTTAAAAAAAAGCAATGTTATGGGTGGATTGCTGGGTGAATTACCAGAAATTGGGTTATTAGTTGTGAAGTATGCAAATCTTGCACAACTAAAGTCTGAAATTGTCTTTTTACTGGGAACAAAGTACACCATTGTAGCACTTAACTCTCTCAGGGTAGCGAATCAGAGCAGTCCAAGGCCTCCTCAGGGGTGGAAGTGGGGGCTAGCAATTCCAATTCCTTAGCACACAACAAAAACTTTCAATAAGTTATTGATCAAGCCCCTTGTCCAGTCGATTGTCCATTCAGTGCTTACTCTTTAAAAAAAGGAAAAGCACAGCTATTACACACAAACAAACTACTAAAAACTACACATTCATTTACATATATATACATCAGGTAGATGGAAATACCTTTGGTGACACCCTCATATCACATTTCACATCTAGTGGGTCCTTGTAAGTAAATGCTCTTTTTGCGTGGTCACCCCTTACTTTTTGGTAGATTTTATTTCTAGTGTACGGTCTCTGAACATGGGAAGCTGCAATCCAGCACCCAGAGTATGTGTGCTGACCCCTAAAAACAAGTAGAATTGGATACTTCCTGACTGACATATGTAACTTACCTGTAAGCCCCAACTATGTGGTACTTTTTGTACCCAGGGCCTGTAAGTTAAATGTCACTAGTGGACTGCAACACTTATTTTTCCACCTTCCTAACCCTCCCTAAAGCCCTTTAACTCCTCTTTAATCCCGTTCCCCTTTTGTAGTCAGTTTGCCCCTTTTCCACCCACTCCCTCCCACATTTACTACTAAAACATATACTTACGTGTGCGGAGACTCCGTTGTCAGGGCAGAGAACTCTGCATACATAAACATAGGTAATGCAGAGACGTAAACTTTGCATGTAGTTTGTGAATAGAACTTTAAAGCATGTGTTGTAGTGCTACAACACTTACTACAAAGTGCAGTTTGTGAATCAGACCCTATTTGTCTACACATAGGTGCCGATTCCGATCCGTTACAAAAAAAATCCGTACGACTCGTATCTGTATTTTTTTCCGTACGAATCGTACAAGTCACGTCCGACCCGTGAAGTACGATTCGTACTGGAAAAAGTACATACGGATCGGCCCGATCCGTACGAATCGTAGCGGGAAAAGTTGTACGAGACGTACTCGGACACTTTTCCGTACGATTCGTAAAAAGACAGTCCGAGCGTATAAGTACGATCCGGACCGGCTATCCGATTTACGAATCGTACGGAAAACGTCCCGAACAAGGGGAATGACTCTACCCGCTACAAAGCGAAGTTTGTACGACTCGAAGCCCGGGAAAAGTAGTTACCGGGGTACGAGTCGTACATGCCCCCCCGCTGGGGGTACGGTGTGTACATACGGGGGGTGGGGGTACAGTGCGTACATACGGGGGTGGGGGTACGGTGCGTACAGACGGGGGTGGTGGTACTGTGGGTACATACGGGGGTGGGGGTACGGTGCGTACATACGGGAGGTGGTGGGGGTACGGTGCGTACCTAAGGGGTGTGCCTGTACGATTCATACCCCTGGGGACTCAGCTTTTACGGCTGTTTTTGGCTCCCATGAAAAAAGTGCCGTACGGAGTGCCGTAGGGACGGATCGTACTTGCTGGGCCGTAAAACGCTGCTTACATACGTACGGACGTCACGTACAGGCTGTTCCGGATCTGATTCGTAGTTTTTTTTTACCCATACGGTCTTTTGTATGATTCGTACGGAAATAGGCTATCTGTACGAATCTTACTTCCTAGGTTGTACGGACTGTTTACCGGGTACGAGTCGTACGGAGAAAACGCTCCGTACGACGATTCGTAGGGCCTTTTTACCGGATCGGAATCGGCACCATAATGTGAATAATAATGAATGTAAATATTTAGAAAGTTCAACATGTAATATATTATGTATATGGTATTTCTATTGCATGAACCTAGCTAAAAAGAAGCTGAGTGCTGTACATGGTGAAAGACAAGCATAAAATCAACAAGTAATCGTAGATGAAGCTGAGCTGTGGCTGGTTAATACATTGTGATGTAGTGTTCTTTAAAGAGGCGAGTCTTCAACTTTTACCTAAATTGAAGTAACTTAGGACGGTCCTGATAGATACGGAATATTGTACCACTTCTTAGACAACGGTCTGATGGTGTCCTGGTTGCAGGTATTCTGAAAACCACAAGAGAAGGTAAGCTTGCCTTCAAGATAAAAAGGGTACTGTTCGTGATGCCTTCACAAATTATGCTGCTGATTTTGAAGATGGTGCGGTCCAGCAAGGGATGCCCATCAGGATGGGGGTGATATGATCATATTTGTTCAGGCCCTGGATGAGACTGCTGCAGTTTTGTAGGATGCCCCTACAGGGTGTCAGTGTAGAGTCTGGGATACCATGTACCAGTTGCAAGAGGGCTTGAACAGCAGTTTTGTAGTCGCTTTCTGGAACAAATGGTTTAACTTTCTTTAGAAGAAAGAGTTGTTACCAGGTCGGCTCTGTTTTCTTGGCAGGTAAGGTTGGTGTCCAGGATGTCCAGGCTGATTCCAATGTATACATTAGGGCAAAGGTTACATCGTATTTTTTTACACATCCCTAATCAATTAGCCTAACCCCAGCCTGATCTTTAAACAGCTCTTTAACTGCACAGTTGTATTTGTTTATTTGTATATCACAAGTCACCTAAAGCTCCTCCACATACCTTGCTATGCCAACTGGCCAAAAATCGACACTGCCTTTCAGTATCCCTCCAGCAATTCGGCCATGCACCCAGCCGTGCTCCAATCACTGGTATGTGTATACCTTTCTTTTATATGGTACTCTAAGGACAGGTCAAGCTCATGTTCGACATCTGTTTGCAACACAGGGTAGTGAACGAAACTCCTGCTGAAATTATTGGAATAACACAGCAAAATCATTTCTCTTCATAGCCACATTCCGTCTACCCTGTGTATTTAAAAAGTCTTAGAAATTGGGATTTCGTCTTTCTCAGAACTGCTAAAATGAGCCTCAGAAAACACGAGAATCCAGCACATCGTTTATTTGTTTGAACAAATGGAAAACCTCCAGTTAAAAAATAAATAGACCCCTTTTCTAGACCTTTTGCTTCAATTCCGCACTTCAATGGACGCAATGCACAAACAGTGACCATGTTAGCATCCATCAAGGCCTGTGCTGCGCGTAACATTATAAAACACATACAAAAAGCCATGCCACACATCACTGTGCTCACAGCTTCTCTATGTTTGCACCCGTGTCTTTTCCACGTCTCAGTTTTTTTGACAAGGTCAGTTTATGTTTCCTTAGGCCCACGGCTCTGTGCCAATGTCCTGATATCCCCATGCCTGTGTCCAGGTACCATTGCACCAGGGTCCCTGAATCAGCGTTTATGTCTCTTTGCTTGTGCCGTCTTACATTTTTCGGAGCATAGCTGCTGAGCGTGGAATTCCCAAAGCATCAAGATGAAACTAAACGGGCTTGATGTTGCTGCTGCCGAGCAACAAGCACCGTTCAAGCCTTAGTTTTCCCTTAAGAAGGCGCCGTCTTCAGCTGTGTCAATGCCGGCAGCAGCCCGTGGCCCCATTCCCATCCTGCATAGCCGCTGAGCCTGACGGCTTAATCTCCTCTCATTGGACAGAGCCCTAAAGACGGTCCCTTTGACGCCGCTGGATCATCATTGGTAATCATTTCTAACATAAACCCAGTTGCAAAAAAGCCCAGTGGTAAATACTGTAAGAGACGCGCACACGAAAAAAAAGTTACTTGTGTCGTAAATGTACTAAATAAAAAAATAATAATAATTACAGTCCTGGGTCAGATTTATGAAAGCAGTCTTAAAATACTACATATTGAAAACATTGTTACATTTTTTATATGCTGTTATATTTGCCAACATCTGAGAGCTCCTATTGGGATATGGAAAGAATGTCAGAGACATATTTCTAATCTTCTATTGACATGCATCAGGAAAGTCTTTTTTGCAGTTTTATATAGCGTGAACTCGACCTGAAGGTATTGGAGCGCTTTACGTGAGCACCAGGTACCAGTACACAAACGTACTCCTGCTCACCAGTGTAAATGTTATCACAGACACATTCCTATAACATTCCCAGAACTACTATTGGAAAGCTGTGCAGTTGCAGCATTCCACCGTGCTACTGGGAATGGCAGATTGCATCTCCTGTTTCCCCAAAGCCGAGTTGTACACAGGGGACAACTCTGTATTGGAAAAAGACAGCCCTCTGTGGAAATGCAAGTTTGTTTTGTTTCTAAGTTGCTAAAACTTGTTTCTCCTTCACCTGCGCTCAATACTCAGTTTAAGACCGTTCCTTTCCTGCATAGAAGGGGAATTACTCCAGCGTGAGAAAAGTTCAAATGGGAGTTTGGGAATGGCAAACAAGCATTGGCATAGCCAATAGGTCTCGCTTTTGGGACCTTATAAGTATTTAGTTATGCAGCACAATATCCTTGGTGCAACAACATCAACTGTTGCATAGCTAAGCACTTATAAGGTCCCAAAGGCGAGACCTATTGGCTATGCCAATGCTTGTTAAACTTGGTAACACTGCCTGGACATTGGCTGCACCTCGTTAGTAGTTTCAAGTTAAAGTTTATTTATGTATGATCTTGGAACTCCAAAGAGATCCACATAATCTGAAAGGCCAACAACATATATAAGAAAAAAAATTGTGCAGCATAATTTCTACAATCATAAGCAAAAGCTGACAATAAAAAATCTCCAAATACAAAACATTAGAATATTTTATTGAATAGGAAATAGTTAAAATAGGGGAACAACCTTTACAACGCAACTTTTACAACGCACTACCATTACAACGAAACTGTTACAACGCAAATGCATTGACAACGCATGCCATTACAACGCAAGTCTTTACATCGACTTGCACTAGATGGCGTGCTAACATTAAAAATAGTGTAGTTTACTATCCAATCACCTTCCCTACTGTTACGTGGACTGGAGTTAGAATAGTAAATTACTCTTTTTTAATGTTAGCACGCCATCTAGTGCAAGTCGATGTAAAGACGTGCGTTGTAAAGACTTGCGTTGTCACTGCATTTGCGTTGTAAAAATGTCGTTGTAACAGCATGCGTTGTAAAAGCATGCGTTGTAAAATCATACATCCGTTAAAATATCCTTCATGCCCTTAATACTGTATAACAACAGGTTACCTTATTAGTACTAGTGTAACAATCAAATACAGCAATAAGCAACAGAAAGGTGACCTGTCCAGCTTTGCAAACGCCTTTCACTGAGCCGCAAGATGTGTTGCTGCATTTTTTGTAACTTTTGGAGCTGGAATTTACTTTTGTTGTTGTTAATATCTGCCGATTATGCGGAAGATGATGGATTATGTGGCAAATGTGACAAATCTATAATCATGCGAAAATTGCTGCAGGCGCATAATTTCAGTGGCCCTGGCCTGATTATAAGATACCGCAATAATCATGGTTCAGTGTGCATCTCAGGCCTCTGGGCCTCGGTGCCACTGCACCTCCTGCACAAATGGAAGCAGCGTCCCTGCCTCCTTTGAGAGAAACGGGATTTGTATGGCATTCTGCCCTGGCCGCTTTGGTATCACAAAGTAATTGACCTTTAGGGTTTTAAATGACATTACTATAGGCCAGAAGTCTTTGCCTGGCACCCTGGTCACCACAGCTGGTCAGTCAGTCGTTACAAAATACACACCAATAGTACCCATTGACACCGAAATATAATACCAGTTTGACGATATTGGAGACCCCTGAAGGGTTTGGTTCTTAGAGCTAAGCCTTCCTTCCGACTCGACTGTGACTAGTGTCTCTCTTTGAATTTGTTGTCTGACCGCCTGACAAAAATCGACTCAGTTTGCATGGGTGGCAAGTTTCCTAGGCCTATGAGTGACTAGTTAGGCCATTCCTCAGTTTTCTTAGAATTCTGAGAGCATTGTTTAACCCAGTACTAAACTGGGACTACAAGTCCCAGAATTCTATGGAAAAAATAGGTCAACCCTAACTAGTCACTGACGTACCTTGGAATCTTGGCAACTATGGCCTTATTTATGAAGGCCATGCGCCAGCGATGCGTCACTTTTAAAATGGGAAAAAGTGGCGCACCGGGTGCGCAACGCCTTCATAAATAAGGCATTATAAGTTTGAAGTGTATGGTATTTAGAAGGTGAGATCCAGTGACAGCACACGTGTTACCTGCCGACGCGCACAATAAATGGCCCACGTCATCGTTGATCTTTTCTCGAAAAGTTCACTACGCTTTTGTTTTTTCGAAAACTATGTTGACAGTAAGGAGCCTTCACTTTGCTTGAAAAGCTTGCACTGCAGCAGTCATTCGCTTGAAAAGCTTGCACTGCAGCAGTCACACGATTGTCAAACTACGTTCGTGGCAGGGGTAGAAAGCGCTATATAAATACAAGTATCATAATTATAATTTTCAGTGCGTTTTTATTTTCGCGCTCCATGACAGTTTGGGCATCGGCAGAATGTCGGAGTTTCAAAGGCCATATTAAACAAGCGGCCCCGCGGCCGCGAAATTGATCACGATCAAACATCAAAGCGGCAGGCCGTGGGGCCGCGAAAGTGAAAGTAATCGCGGGTCAAGAGCGGCGCACGCGCCCGCGCACATGCACTGTAGCTCTAGGCTGGCCTGGTAGCACTTTTTGGAGCCCTCTCAATAAGTCTCGCCAGACCAGCGCATGCGCTGGGTCAGGCGAGACCTAAAAACGCTGCACCACTAGATTTCAGCTAGCCTGGCTGATGAGGGGTGATACCCCCAAACCGATCCCAGGATGCCTATTTCCGATCCAGGGAGTACCTGGCTTGGTAGATCGGGCTGGACTGTTCCCAAGATGAGCAGGGTCAAGACTGATTTGTATATGGCTTGGTCCAAACTGGGGTGACGTGGTGAGCAAAATAACAATGGATTAAACCCAGATCTGTGACTGGGGGTAAGTGTTGGAAAAGTGTCAACACTCCGTCCATCATTTTATTATGTGATATTTCAAAAAACACACCCACCCACTCCCCATCCCTTAGGTGGGGTTTTCAACTTCATAATTGCACGGAGGTGTGGCAAGTATGCAGTAGTAAAACCATTCACAACTGGCAGGTACCTTTTTGTGAGTACTAAATGGAGGCATTTTCTGCAGTAAATTTTTGTCTATGAAAACCTTTGTGAAATGGACCTTACAGAACTGACGAATCACTATATCTGCTCATTGTACAACTGTCAACAGGACAGTGACATGCTGCATATTTAATGTGTGGTGCAATAATATTTTAGTATAGCCATTGGCTAACCAAGCAAATGATGAGTGTAATATAACTAACTAGTGGCCGCAATTCTTTGTATGTGAAGAAATTATATGGCGGTGTATAGGCTTATTTTTAGAGTTCTTAATTATGCACATGAACTGAAACTGTCCTGTTTGTAACATCTTGTTGGGGTGTTACTCCAACACGTGACAAGTCTACAAAAGGAACCCCTGCATGGCCCAAAGCTTTGAGTGGAACAAACACTGAGTTCATCTTAGCAGGACAGAAGGGCATATACGAGGGAGGCAAATTCAGCCCAAGCGATCTGGCAAAACTCAAAAGTGCACCCAATAAGAGCCCACTGGTAGTGCAGGAAACCCTCTGCTTTTCCTCTCTCCAGCACCCAGTGCTGGTTTCAGTCTCCAGCAGGCACCTTTGAAAAACAAGTATTGGCATAGGCAATAGGTCTCGCCTTTGGGACCTTATGAGTATTAAGCCATGCAGCACATTATCCTGGGTATTACAACAGCTACTGTTACTTCACTGGCCTCTGGTGAATGGCCACACACCCCAATAATGGGCATCCATGCTATTTTATGAAAACATGATAAAGTCTCTTCACAATTGAAAAAAAAGTGTATTTCTTTAACAAAGAAGCTTTGCCACTAATAGGCACATTATAGTACTGCATTGAGAAGTACCTATTTAAAGTGTTCTTTTGGTACAACTGGTAGTCTCAACTTATTTTTCTCTCCCTCCTTCCTCCCTTTTCTACCTTTCCCTCTCTTGCACTGGACCAAAGTCTGATACTCAAAAATAAGTCCTGGTCCCCCAAAAATGAGTGCCGGTGCCCACTACCTGCAAACACCGACACAAGAGAAGGACTGCTTAACCTTTTAGGCCATAATGGTCATTACTGGGCAGGCCATAAAGGATGCAGGAAAAAGCTGCAGAGAGATGAGTGAAGGGATTTTGCGTGAAACCTCAAAGTCAGAGGGATACTAGTCATCAAAGCAACCCTGACAGAGAGGTAAAGTATTTGTTAATAGGCAGCAACATATCGAAATAAGTCAGGAGGCACTCAAACAAGAGTCTTTCACGTGAGATTCTCAGACAGTAACACTTGTAACTTGATTCTTAAATCTTAGTTATTGAAGGTTTTCTGTAAAAAAATAATAATAATACAGACGTTACTCACAGTTAGATACATAGCATTTCCTCTTTTAGACGTTTCTCCTACTCAGGGGTGATATTGATTGTCGCATGCTCACAACAACACACAATGTTGGCTGCCCTGTTTGCCTATTATCTGGTTAACATGATTGAATTTCTTGGCGCACAATAACGTTGTATGAGCTATCGAACTTGCATTACACCCCATTTTGACCTTGGATGGTAAGTCCTTCCTCTATGCCCCCCTCCTCTTTTTTCCGATCAGATCCTCATCTGTTAAATCATATAAAGCTAAGCAAATATTTCTGAATGTTTTCGGCGAGTGGTATCTGTCATCAAATATACTACTTCCATTGTGATTACACATTATACTTGGTGGTTTTTGTTAGATATATTTATAGGGTGTGAATTTGTATAATTTCCTATTGCATTTTCCTTATAGCATCCTAACTGACCACTTTACACTATATGTGTTATGTAACTGTTTTTTTTAGACTGTTTATAACTCACCTGTTTTTTTTTCAAGTTGTGTATTGTAATACGATACATGCAATTGTGTTCGTATATATTTTAATATCTTTGTATATATGTATTGGGTTACCTTCAGCCCTGAAGATGGCCTTGGTAAGAAACGCATGGGCCTGGCTGTATCATTTTTTAAAGAAGAAAATTCAACAAAGAAGATGTACATCAAATTGCAGATGTTACTGTTTGGGAATCTGATGTAAAATACTTTTGTTTGAATGGCTTCTGACTAATTTTCATTTTTCTTTCTGCTACAGTGGCAGCTTCGTTCGCAGCTGGTACTGTTCAGGGTGAGCACCTACCCACTATTTGGGACGGATATGGAGGTGCTGTGTGTCTTTCTTGGCTGCCTGCTGTGTTCATTGTTTGAGGCGCCCACATATGTCTGGCAGCTGTGGGGAAACAATGTTCTTGAGTACTGATCTATTTCACGTGTCTTCTTTGCGAAATGTCATTACCTGCAGAACTGATGATTAATTAGCCAATATAGAAGGGAAATGAAGCAATTGGCATGAATCATTGGGCACCGTAGAAAAATTGTGTTGGCTCGTTCTGTGCAATAATGGTGGCAAATAAAATATTTTCCAGGGCTTCTTTTTGCTCCCAGTCCAGCACTGACTATTAGAAAAGCTGGGAGGAGTCAATTACAAACGATTTCAAGTTTGTCTCAACGCAGCAAACTTTCTAAAGAAATTTGTGGAGAGATCTGAAAAGAATCAACAGAAAAGCGTCACACGTTAGCACATAAATAAGTCAATTTGCTGCGCGGACAACAAATCAACGTCATTTCCAACTAGTTCTGACTTAGAAAGAGAGTAGCAGAATAAATGAGCCTGAATCACCACCACCACCATCATCAATCCACAGACCACAGACCTGTGAGGCAAATAGCTTGCAAATTGTTTTTTTATCTGTTTCAGTATCACATTTAGGCCTGTGAGCACTACAGCATCTCCGCAGGATTCATAGATATTCAGAAGATGATCAAAAACAACCAGCATAGTTGAGTAACTAAATGGGTGAGGCTTCTTTTTAGAAAATGGGATGGAATCTTCAAGATATATAAGTCATATAAACGAATAAGCTCAAGTACGAAAGTGCAAAAAGAACAGATGATGGACGATGGATTAAAGCCGGATCTTTTGACTGGGGGTGAGTGGTCGAAAAGTTTCAGCACTCCGTCCATCAACTTGTTGTGTTTACTATGTTCGCCATAAGTGGCCAAGGGTATGCCCAGACGTGGGTCCTTTGCTCACTGTGCCACTGGATTCAAGCTAGCCTGGCTGTTGAGGGGTGATACCCTGAAACCGGTCTCGGGATGCTTGTTTCTGCTCCAGGGAGGACCTGGACTGTTCCCGTGAGGAGCAGGGTCAAGACTCATTTGAATATGGCTGGGTCCAAACTGGGCTGACAAAGTGAGCAAAACAACAATGGATTAAACCCAGAGCTCTTGGAGTGAGTGGTTGAAAAGTTTCATCTCTCCATCCTTCATCTTGTATTTGTCAAGTCCGAAAGTGTCCAGGGTAAGTTCGGTAACTGTACATTTACATGTTTCAGGCTTGCAGTTGGTGGGATCGAGGGTCTTATTTAGATGCCATAGAGGGAGAGAAGTGTTTGTTTACCACATTAATATTGTTGGGTCTAGAACTAGCAACCAGAATTGTGTAAATCGAGCAAGTTTGTTTATTTTTCAGTTGGGCTAGAGGCAGTGCAGACCTTCTGTTAGTGATACATAAACAATCAATGCATATATTAAAAGAGAGAGAGGTGCTCAGTCATTGTTTGCTAAAAGAGTCCTTCACACTTTGATTCAGTCAACAAGACCGCAATCTTAAAGTGATAATGAGTCAGCTCCTGACAGCCATTGCTTTGTTACAGATAACATTTTCATTTTGATCAACCCCCTAGACGCCCTCTTGGAGATTGAAGGGTCCATCACAAAGAGTGGGGAAATATTGCCCTACTATATCTCCATCTAAATCCAGAAGCAGTAGGAGGCAAAGGAGTCCCTTTCCATTAACCAACATAGCACACCACTTATCAGCTCTCTGCACTGTGTGTAGTGTGACTGGTGAGGCTCCCTCCAGGTACTATGGCCCAGGGCTTAAGGAGAGAGTTCAACATAGTCTGCTGGAGTCTGCTGTCCTTCACCTTGGCCTTAAGATACTTCAAAAGCCTCTCGGAGGACGATGAAGTGATTAAAGTATGTAAACTCTGCTCGGATGATATTCAAGGTAATAAAAGAAGGTGTGCAAAGGAAGTAAGGAGTAGATTGGCCTTTATTAAGAACATCCATTTAGACTGTTGCACAATTACATCTTGGAACCCCTTCCCAGATAAACAAGTATTGAAAGAGTCTGCAGTAATGGTGACCAAGACTAATGACCTGACCTATCTGAGCAAGAAACCGTCGATCAGTGTCTCAATTTCCACTCTAGGCCAGAACATAGTCTTTCCATATTTGATGTATTATCAGACCCTCTGCTTACGGAATGAAATCTTAAGGGCTAGAGTGGGATGTAATCCAATCCATTCATCCCGCCCATGTTGGGCCAGGGTCCAGGATAACAGTGGTCTCTGCTTCTGCCCCCTGAATGTAAAATGCTCTCTACTGCACATTCTTATGGACTGTTTTTTTTATCTTTCAAACCATATTACATTTTTAAGACCCTTGTTTTTTAAATATGAAGCTGTCCAAAGGAGGAAATCCATTGAGTTGTTATCAGAAATGCATTATTTAGATGTGTCAGTAGGAGCTGCTCGTTTTTTACAGTCTGTCAAACAGAGTTTTAATGATGAACTGTAGTATGTGGGGGGTATTGGTCCGGTTATATGGGGTTCAATCCTTGATTTTAACAGTTTTATTTGTTTTTAAGAATGTTTTATGAACAATTGTCCGCACTTGTTTTCTACCTACCTGTGTATGGAGCTGTTGTGTGCAGTGCAGATGGTGAGGTGAGGTACGGCAACATGGGCCACTGTTGTATGTCAAAACATTAACATTTCTCACTAACCTGTACTAAGATCACATTTTCAATATGAACTACTGGAATATTGTCAAGGTAAGTACATATGGATAAGCATAGGCTTACTACTATTAACTCCACAAGTACTTTCCTTGACAATGCTTATATTGTCACTGTAAATAGATGTGGAGTTAATAGTCTATCAGTTAGATATAGTTTTAGATGTAAATATAGATGTAGCTATAGATGCAGACAATGCCCTTTCAGGCATATAGTCACACATAAATTATGCAAAAATGATACACAGTTCTCTGAATCCTTTTTTTACATACTTTAGGTCACACTATATGCCTGAAAGGGCATTGTCTATATCTATACCTACTCAATATATATATCTATATCTAGATAGTTCCCAAGTTTTGGGTGGCAAGCAGCTCCTTTACATAGAGCACCCTACAACACCACCGACAATCTGCTCACCTCACATGTCTTTTTTTCCAAGCAGAGTTTTTAAGCTTTGGATTAGCACAGTGCCATCCACGCTAAGCTAGAAAATTGACTATGTCTTTTCCAATTTTTGCAGTACAGCCATTAAGCATAAGATTAGCTAGTACAATCCATGACAAGCTGAAAAATACAAACATCATTTTATTAGTCTAGGCACGGTATTACAGCTTTGCATTGGTAAAATGCAACCCATGCCAACCTAGAATGAATAAAAGCAGGCCCAGAAATGCATGTTTCACTCTTATGAGAGCTCATCATAGAGAAATAGCGATGCCTGCTAGAAAAACAGACATTTAAGAAGAGCAGATTCAGAGTGTTGGTGCCGTTGTAGGGTGATTGATATATATATATCATATCACCAGTAGGTACTTATAGTTAGAGCCTAGTTTCCATAGGAAAAGCGTTTTTTGATTTGCCAATATCTTTGGCGCAGTTTGACGAATCTTTGCAAACTAATGGGGCGCTCCGGTCAGCTCCTGTCTTGAAAGTTTCGGGGTGATTCATCAAGCGGGGGCCAAGAAAAAAGGGGGGTCCCAAAACGCGTTTTCTCCATGTTCATTTCCATAGGAAAAATTGGAACAGGCTACAGCCCGAACTGCCGAACAGAATTACACCAAATTTGGAAAAAAAGGTAGGTCTTGGTTCAGAAAGGGACCTTTTTTTAAAATGGTATAAATCCGTTCAGTAGTTCCAGAGAAGTTAAATAAAGAAAGATATCAATATCTGAGCACCGGGGAGGGTTTGTGTACCCTCCCGGGCACAAGGTTCACTCTGATTGGCTGACAACACTCTAATCCAGAATGTGTTGGCAGCCATCTTGTGACTCAGTAACCGAGTCACAAGAAAAAGGGGGCAAAAAAGGTGAAAAACAAGAAAAGGGGGCAGTGTAGAAACACCCTGACCCCATAGGCCTGCTCAGGGGGTCCCACAAGGACCCCCAGGGCCAAAAAAAGCATTATTTTTTTTAAACGGCAGAATTCACGTTGGGGTCGTGAATCCTGCCAAGAAAATAAAAAAAAAGAAGCGCGGGCTTCGTTCTTCCTTATTTGTAAGTCCCCGGGTGGGCCAGGTCCCGGGGGCAATGCCAAAATATATTTGCTGGGGACCGCGGGGCCCCCCGCAGCCACGGGGACCGCGACCTCCCCCAGGCTTCCAATAAAACGTGTGGGGTGGGCTCCTGACCTCCCCACGCTGCCCTGGGGACCACCACCTCCCCGGGGCATTCTTTAATAAGTACAGGAGGCCTCACGGGCCCCCCGAAGCTCCGGCCACCTCCCCAAGGCTTAATTTAATTTGAAAAAGTGTGGGGGGGCCTCTGCCCCCCCCCCACACTGCCCCGGGGACCACCACCTCCCCGGGGCACTGTTTATTTAAAATAGGGGGTCCGTTACGGATCTCCGGCCCAGGGGACCACTACCTCCCAGGGGCTTTAAAAATGCTGGGAGGGGGCTACGCGGCCCCCCTCCTGGAGCCCTTGATGGCGCTGGGGACCGCCACCCCCAGGGCAGTCTCCTGCAATGTCCAGGGGTGTCCACCCCGGGACATTGCTGTTTGCTATGACAGGGCAAGACCATGGCTCCAGCGCTGCTATAGCAAACTCTGCTTCGCTTCATTGAAGCGAGAGCAGGAAAACCTGCTCTTGCTTCAATTGAGCAAAAGCAATGCCGGCTCCCACAGGAAGCAGGGAGCCGGTGGGACCGTGGGGGCATTGGGTTTCCCCCCGCCCCCAACGGAAAGGGCCGGCCCCGGGGGATGGGGTGCCCGGGGCCAATAGAGGCCTCAGGAGGGGGGCCACGCAGCACCCTCCTTAAAAAATTATTAAACATAAATAAAGAAATATGTGGCCATGCCCCGGGTGATGGGCTCCCTGGGGTCGAAATTGGTCTCGAGAGCGGGTCCACACGGCCCCCTTCCCCTTTTTTCTTTCTTTTATAAAAAGGGGCAGGCCCTGGGGGATGGGGTCCCCAGGGTAAGAAAAATGGGAAAAAAAGGGGGGCCACACAGCCCCCCTTCTAAAAAAATAAAATTTTAAAAAAGCTGACATCTCGCCGGAGGCCCTGCCCCCTCCCTGCAGCACTCTGCAAACACGCCTCTTGGCGCACTGTTGGTGGGGCGATGAGGTCCTCTTGTGTCCAGAGGACCTTAGGACACAAGTGGACTTCATCATTCGAGCTGCGCCAGGAGCCGCGTTTGCAGAGTGGTGTAAAAAGGGGCGTGGCCTCAGACCACCTCTCTGCAACGCAGCTCTGTGGGGCATACTGGAGGTACCTGGTGGGCTAGTTGGCCCCCAGGGACCCTCAGGATTCAAGGGGACTTAATCCCCCAACTTAGAACGAGCCAGGGGGCGCATTTGCAGAGTGGTGGAGCAAGGGGCCATGGTCTGTGTCCACCTCTCTGCAATCGATATCTGTGGCACTTACTGGAGGTACCGGTGGGCAAGTTGGCCCCCAGGGACCCTCAGTATTCAAGGGGAATTAATCCCCAACTTAGAACGCGCCAGGTGGCGCATTCGCAGAGTGGTGGAGAAAGGGGGTGTGGCCTGTCCACCTCTCTGCAATCCAGCTCTATGGCGCTTACTGGAGGTACCTGGCAGGCAAGTTGTCCCCCCAGGGACCCTCAGTATTCAAGGGGAATTAATCCCCCAACTTAGAACGCGCCAGGTGGTGTGTTTGCAGAGTGGTGGAGAAAGGGGGCGTGGCCTAGTATGAGACGATAGCAATCCTGCTGTGTGGGACTTACTGGAGGTAATAGAAGGGGTAGTTGGCCCCCAAGGTTGACGTTGGGGGATAACTATCCCTCCTGTTACCTCCAGTAAATCTCACACAGTATAATTGCTAAGAGTT
This sequence comes from Triturus cristatus, assembly GCF_964204655.1. Taxonomy (NCBI): domain Eukaryota; kingdom Metazoa; phylum Chordata; class Amphibia; order Caudata; family Salamandridae; genus Triturus; species Triturus cristatus. The sequence continues at coordinate 851,469,326 of NC_140581.1, forward strand.
TTTCGGAGGCTACGCTCACCTTTCTCCACCACTCAGCAAACGCGATTGCTATGTTATAGTTAGAAACTAGCATTTAAAAAACCTTTGAACTTCACTGAAAAAAACATAGGTTTCAGGGACGTTATCGTTAGAAATTAGCATTTAAAAAACCTTTGAAATTCACTGAAAAAAACATAGGTTTCAGGGACTTCATAGTTAGAAATTAGCATTTAAAAAACCTTAGAATTTCACTGAAAAAAACCACAGGTTTCAGGGACATTATAGTTAGTTGGACATTTCACTCGTACAAAACCACAGAAATTCGGCAGTTATAGTTAGTTCAGCTAACTATAACTTGCGCCCCCGCAATGCACTGCTGATGACATCACATATTACATCATTCATGACATGTTCACTGACATCACTGATGCCATCACTGATGACATCTCAAATGGCATCACTGATGACATCATCCATGTGATAATCTGATGCACCTCCTCATACCCTAATATAACCTTTGATACACCCACTCTAAAATACAGACTACAATTTTCGAAATCATAGACACACCAACACCAGTTACTAAATACCCACTCACTGATTCCTAGGTCTACACACACATCCACTCATTCACCCATACAGTCACACATAAATGCAGTCACCCATCAATACAGCATTATCATATGCAATCACATACCTATTCAGACACTCACACACCGCCACACACCCATCGAGTTACTCACACACCTAGTTAGTCATGCAAAGAATCAATCATACTCCCATTTACTTACCTATACAGTTATACACAAACTACCTCACTTATTCAAACACATACTAACACATACTTACTCTCTTATACAATTACTGATAGAAGCACACACTCATCCACACAGGCACTCTCACAATCACTCACTCTTACATATAGTCATTTATATACTCTAAAACTCACATATTTTGCCTTTTACATATGGAGTTACTGACATATGTACCACTGAGACATCCATTCACTCACCAAAACACCTATACACATACTCACCCACCCATTAAGCCCAACACACATGCACTCTTGAACCCATACACCCAATGAATCACCCAGACACACATCTATGCACAGTCACCCACCCACCCACCCACACAGACACTCAGGCACCCACACAAATACTCAGACAAGTAATAAATAACCCATATAGACACTCATTTAACTACTCACCAACCCATGCAACCACTTACACACCAACCGACAAACTAAACTGTGTGAATGTCAGTATCAGTCACTAACGCATGCATTCAATAAGACACATTTAATCACTCACTTATACAGTCAGTCACGCACCTACTAAATCATCCATTCATACACTTATACACCCACTCATTCTTCAATACTCCTTGGCATATATATACATATATATATATATATATATATATATATATATATATATATATATATATATATATATATATATATATATATATATATATATATATATATATATATATATATATATATCATATTTAAACTTTACAGAAACACACAGTCACTGGATGATGTCATCAGTAATGTCATCAGTGATGTCATTTGAGATGTCATCAGTGATTTCATCAGTGATGTCACTGACCATGTCATGAATGAAGTAATATGTGACGTCATCAGCAGTGCATTGCGGTTACATGAGTTATAGTTAGCTGAACGCGTCAAATGTCCACGATAAAGTCAACGCGACGCCGCAAAAATGCAAAACACGATCGACCAAAAAGTTGCGATAAGGCTAATCGCGAGACAAAAACCAGCGAAAACCAGACACAGGCCTGCAAATACCACGCGTCATGCAGCAAAATGCACCACAAAAGCAAAGGGAGAAAAAGGAAGAAAAAAAAGAAACTGCGTAGCACCATGGATGCACCCGGACCGAGTGCAGAGGCCAACGCGAACCCCACAAGCCCCACAGACCACCAGCAAGGAACAACGGGGTCGGGGAAGGCCAAGGAGAAGAGTGAGAGGAAGACGTGTTGCAGTCCGCAGGAAAATCAGAATGGCGTCACGGAGGTGACAGAACACTACCATCAACTGATCACAATTAGACCAACGTGAATGCAGTCGGAGTGTCGAGGAGGGCAATGGAGGAGGCCACGAGGCGCTGGCATGATATGAAAACCCAAACCAAGCACAAACCCGCTGCCAACAGGAAGGCAGCAACGGTGACAGGAGGTGGGAGTCCTGTGCCACAGGAAGAGCAGGAGGAAACGGGGGCCACAGTCATCAGTGTGGAGATGCTGCAAGGAGGCGGAAGACCAGACACAGCTTGAGAGGACCTGACACAACATCAACAGGGTGAGTAACGACCATGGACTGGGGGGACGGGGGGACATGGGCACAGTGGCACACATGCACAACAATGCGTAGCACACTGCACACCCACAATGACCCTGGATCATGTCCCTCATCCCCGTGGCACACTGCAGCACACACACATAGCAATAACAGCACATCCACATTAACAACAATGTGGCACAAAGTGCAACACCGACACTGCAGAACAGAGGACACAACTGGGTCTGCTCATGCGCAGAAACAGGCCAACCACATCGAACAGAGCAGGAAACTGTGATAAGGAAATGTACTCGTACAACCTCACATCCGTCATGTAGTCCAAATGTCCACTGTCCCGTATCAAAATCCAGCACCTCTCAAACAGTCACAATGTACATAGTCATACAGTCTGCATGTAAACAAGAACAATGTGCCAACATACATGTCAACACAATGTCAACATGCATCTCCCCTTCACATTGCAAAGGGACAAACAACACTTCCAGCAGAGCAGACCAGACAACTCACCAGTGATGCTGGAGAAGACCACCACACCTTCAACACTGCCGCCCCACAACAGCTCATGGACATCCCAGGCAACCCACCACCAGGGCAGACAAGCTACATAGAGGAGAACCCAGCCCCTGCACAGACCACACAGCAGGAAGCACCCGCCAGCACGGCTGGTGCCCAACACCTCACCTCACCTCTTTGATTGTGAAATGCTCATGTCTGGGAAGTATCTTAAAGAAGAAGGTAGCGGCCAATTATAATATACATCATTCCCTCCAGTATGAATATGGCGAACAGGTAGGGAGAGTATTGGCGCATCAATTGGCAGATAAAAAAGCTAAGAGTCAAATTAAGGCTAGTAAGGGCGAGGATGGATCATTACATACACAATTACAATTAATAGCGGAACAATTTGCTGTGTTTTATCAGAAACTAGACGGTCAAATTAACGTATTTGATGAAAAATGGGTTTGTAAATACTTACAAGGAGGCGCCCTCCCAAGGCTAAGAATAGAGCAAGTGAAGGCTCTTCACGAGGAAATTACTGGTGGTGAAATTGTGAACACTCTGGCAGCATTTCCATCTTGTAAAGCAGCCGGTGACGTTGCAATACCAATCAAGTTTTATAAAGTGTTTAAGGATTATATTTAGGGCTCCCGGTTTTATGGTATTTTTTTTTTGGGCCATTTCCGTCTGTATTTATCCATATTTATTTTTTGCTAATTTTATCTGTATTTATCCATATTTATTTTGGGTTTCGTGGAAAAATTAAGCTGAAATTAGTATATTTCTACATTTATTTAACCGATAAATATGCGCTTATGCTTGAATGTCTGCCAGGTTTCAGTGCTGTGAACACCGGCAGAAGATAATTCACTGCATTATATAAAAATATGTGAATTTCAGTATCAACCTTGTGCATATCTACTGCTGTTAAAGCCTCTATGCTAAAATTCCTTTCTTTTTTAACCCCTTTATCTATCAATCCACACATCTATTGGCCTGGCAGTCATGGCAAACATTGTTTAGAATTACTCAAAAGGCACCCCAATTTCTGTTTTCATCCACATTTAAAAATAAATACAGACAAAAAAATAAATGTTTTCTGTCTGTATTTAGCTGTAAAAATCAGTAAAAACGGAAAACAGGGAGCCTTAATTATATTGTGCATTTACTGGGTGAAGTCTTATGATATATAGGGGATAGTGGGGGTCTGCCTAGCTCATGGAACATGACAAATATTGTCTTTTTTTTAAAGAAGGGTAAGCCATCAGAGGAGTGCGGATCCTACCGACCTATTGCTCTTATAAACGCAGATGCAAAGATCTTTGCTAAAATTTTAGCTGCCCGGTTGGCAACCTTGATGCCAGGGCTGGTATCAAGTCACATTATGCTTTCATATTGGGTAACTTTTGATGTGGCAAGAAAATCAAGCAGTAATATTGGGACGGTACTGTTGGATGCGGAAAAGGCATTCGACTGAGTGATATGGGATTGCCTTTGGGCCGCACTCTAGGCAAATGGTTTTGGCGGTCGGTACTGTAAGTGGGTGCAGCCCCTATATACCAATCCTAGGGTTCAGTTGGCATATGCAGGGCTACTGTCTACTTCTTTTCAGATACATTGAGGAACTTGGCAGGGGTGCCCACTTTCCCCTTTACTATTTGGTTTATATAATTGAGCCATTTATACACTCTCTGTATTTAAGTACTAATTTCCAACCTGTCAGATCAGCAGCATGGGAGTAAAAGGTTACTGCATATACTGACGATATGGCTGTCTATTCTTCGGATCCAGTAGCTACATTAGATTCTATTAAAGAGCAGGCCAATAAATTTGGCACCTTCTCTGGATATAAATTGAATATCAGTAAGACACAAGTTCTTCTTAATTTTCAACTTGCTACACTAGTCACTGGTGCTTGTTCATCTGCTGTGTATGTAGGGGTTCAAATATCACCCCAGGTGCAACAAAACGTGAGAATAAATTATGAGCCCCTGCTGCAGTCTGTGATTAAAAGTTTTAAAATTGGCATGTTACCCATTAGTAGGAAGGTGTAACATCATTAAAATTAATATATTACTGAAATTCCTATATCTTTTTCATGCAATACCTCTACGGGTTCCAAATTCTTTTTTTTTTAAACTTGATGGGCCTATTGTTAGCTTCATTTGGAGGTATAGGAAAGTGCAGCGTGCAATAAGATACATTAAATTTCCCTACAATCGAGGCGGGCTACAGCTTCCTCATTTCAAGTTGTATTATTGGGCTGCATTTGCTGGACACCTTCATAAATTGCTGTCTGTGGATAATCCAGATTTCTGTTATTGTTTCACGCTTGGACCAGATTGTAGATTTTTCTCATTTAGACCCAATGATCGCAACTAGGGGATATAGTCTGTATTTGGTGCAAAATGTCATCTATGTACTCCCTACCTCTTATTCATGCGAACTTCCCCCTGTGGGAAAATCCGTTGCTCCCAGAAGTATTTCATGACCCTATTGGCAAGATCTAGGCTACTTTTTGGGTTGAGCGAATAGGACATTTATATGATATAAATGGGTTTCGAACATATGAAAGTTTGCAAAGCTCTTTTGATCTTCCTCATCTGCTATTTTAAAATATTTGCAGATCAGCAATTACTTGTTGGTGTGTCGGAGGATAAAGATGTTGCAGAGCTCAGATCTGTTGACAGGTCTTCATCAGGCACCCAAGACGTTGTTCATAAGCACTATTAGAACCTTTGCCAACACAGAATTAATGACAGCTCGAAGCTTGCTCTGACACACAGTAATCTTATCAAGCAATATTACCTCCATCTCGTGGTGTCCCCAAGCGGTTCGCTACCTAGGCGTTAGACTTTATCATACGCCGCAAGACATCTATGAGGGGAATTACCGCACACTGATGGGTTTTCGATCCTCGAACCACTTCTGGAAAGGTCTCCACCTGGCTGTCACTGGGAGGATAGCTGTTGCAAAAATGATCCTAGTCCCGCGTCTGTTATACCTCTTCTCCAATCTTCCAGTGGTTCCCCCACGATCCCTATTCCGCGAATTGGACACCCTGCTTGGGACCCTCATCTGGGGCAATGGTCGCCGGCGTATCGCCCTGGCAAAGCTGCAATTGCCCCTTGACCAAGGTGGGCTAGCGGCCCCCTCCTTCGAAGCGTATTTCCTTGCCGCCCAATTACAATGGGTATCGCGTTGGATGGCGGGTCGGGCATAGGGAGAGCTGTTCACTGAGACGGGGCGCATTCAAACTCCCACCATCCACCGCATGTTGCTGCCAGGCGCAGCATCGCTACCATCTAGGCCCCTCCAGGTAATGACTGCGCGCACATGCCTGGCGCGTGTCCATCGTCTTAGTCGGGATGCTCCCCTGTACTCTCCGCTACTGCCGTTGGTGGGGTTCCCCAGGGGTCGGGCACATTACACGGAGCGAATGCTGCAAACATGGACGGACCGCTCCGTGACGGAGGTGGGAATGCTGTTTTTTGAAGGAAACCTGCAGACCTTCGCGGCATTGGTCGGCGACTTCGACCTTCCCGAGGGGCAATTCCTATGGCACAGGCAACTTCTCACGGACTGCCGCAGGTAGTGGCGGGCAATCGACACGGAACGCCCCACACACCCGGTCATCCATGCGATCCTACAGATGGGGCCAGGACGCCAGCTAGTCACTTGGATCTATAAAGCTATGCGGTCCTTGCAGCAACCCACGCTCGCACCCCTCAGAGAACACTGGGAAACTGACTTCCACAGACCTTTACACGATAGAGAATGGACCAGGGCCCTTGAACATACCAAAATAGTGTCCCGCAATTACCGTTTTAAGAATATACAACTGCACATCCTGCACAGGGCGTACCTCACTCCCGAAAAACTGCAGAAATACTTCCCTGACAGTTCGTTTGCTTGCCCCAGATGTCTAGAGCCCGCTGCCTCGTTTATACACATGTTTTTTGGATTGCCCGACACTTCACAGCTACTGGCACACGATCCACACCGCTCTTCGCACGGTCACGGGGTTACAGGACCTGTACACATGGGAGGCAAGCGCCCTGGGTATACACAGCCGGCACAAACACAAGAAGGTAGAAAGACGTTATGCCTCCCTGGTGCTTCTCCTAGCCAAACGGTGCATTGCCATGCACTGGAAGACAAAGGAGGGCCCCCCCCTAGCGGCATGGGTAGGCACAGTCAAAAAATGGGGTAAGGCGGAGGAAACACTACTCAGAACAGAGGAAGCCCAAGGGATCCGCAAACACCCGACCGACCTGCCATGGGCCATGTTAATGCATTCCTTCGTACAAGAAACAACAGCTGTGATGGGCCCGCGACCGATCGATCCCCCAGGGACCTCCAGGAGCCCACCCAGGGAGACACACGAGGAGACCAGGCATCCGGCGGGTTGCAGAGGTAGACAACACCTGTTCCATTATCATGCCTCCCTATAGGCGGTCACCGGCGCCCCGCCCCCCCCTCCTCCTCCGACTCTCCTCCCCCCTCCCCTTCCCGCACCTGCGCAACCCCCGACATCATCCCACACGACGGTCCACCTCCCAGGCACAAGACCACTGTTACTCATCATCCGCGACATAGTGCACCCCCCCCCAGTTTATTTATCCCCAGTTTGTTGAAGGTTAGTTCATGGCTGCACCCCATAACTTGACGATACACCTCACAGGGGATCAGACGCACTACAGGGCCCTCATGCGGCGCGGTGACCACCACGCGCACTGGTGGGGCATGCCCAGACGCAGACCCCGGACACCTGTTTACAGCTTAGCAAGAGTAAAGACACGCACCCCCACTGGTCCCCGAGACCAGGAGCCCGCTTGGGGGCGCGAATGGGCGTTCCTGCCTTGTACATTTACACACCAGTAGTATTACCAAATATGCCTATGTATGTAATGTTACAACAAATGCCAATAAAAAGAACTTAAAAAAAAAAATCAAGCAATATTACCTCAACGGAAGTAATAGCTGCGTTAGAAACAACGGAGAGGTCAACACATTCCGTAAGTTTAAATTTACAGCAATTTAGAACTGTCGTTATGTTATATTATACTCCTGATAGAATAGCAAGGTGGGCTGGTAACGAGGTGACGGGTAGAGGGGCGAAGAATAAATGCCCTAAATGTGGACTGATGGCCGCAAACCTGCTGCATGTGTCAGTTACTTGCCCTGAATTGGGAATGTTTTGGGAAGAGGTGAGCCAGACTATTAGGATCTGTCTTGGTCTAGATCTGCAATTAACAGAGTAGGAGATCATGCTTGGCTATAGGTTTGTAGCAGATTTAGGTCTAAAATGCCTCTTCTCTGTTATTATTGTTACAAATAGGCTGTGTAAAGCTAGGGCGTGGATTTCGCCACCACCACCAAGAGTAGCAGAGTGGTGGGCAATTCTGAGGGGAATCTATGAGAGGGAACTTGCTTTAGCTAGGTCTAGGGGCCTACGTTCTTTTAAAAAATGTGAACGCATATGGAGCAGGTTTGAGTGGGATTATCAGGATGATTAAAATTGATTTAGCTTGCTCTGCCCCCCTTTTTTCTTTTGTTTTTCTCTTTTCTTATTTTCCTTAATTGATATAGCTGTTTGTGAATATGTTTTTTAGTGAGAACCTTTGGCTGGAATAGTAGTAATAACACAGCCTAAGAGATATTTTAGCTTTTTGTTGTATATCTATTTTCCATGCTAACAGTATGATGATTATTCATAACCCGTGAAGTAAAGTGCTTTTAGAGATTGATAAACTGAAAATTGGGTGGTTCCTTTTTCACCTCTAATGCACTAGCATCGTGTTAGAAGAACAGATCCGTGTGATATTAGTGTCATGTGTCTAGAATGTGTACAGATTGGTACATAGCATTACAGTCATTTAAATATCACTGTAGGGAGCATGTATGTTCAAATATAAAGGACATGACAATTAAAATAAAGGAGTAATCAGGTCGTAAATTCTCAGACAACCACTTATGTCTACGTGCTACTATATTAGTGTAGCCTTACCTATCAATGAACAGCCATTACAACAAAAATATATTCACTCAAAATAGGCCACCCCTACTGACTTTGCCAATGCTTGTTAAACTATGATTTCCTCAAAGTAACATTAGATAAATCATTTCATGAAAATCCAGCTTTCAAAAGTACCGTGTAGTCCTACAGGAAGCTCTGGATACAAATATATGAAAGGTGAAATTAAATGAACCAATCAATGGGGCTAACAAAACCCACAACAGGCGCTGATACTGTATATTTACAACCTCTAAATTACTGGTATGAGTGGCAGAAGGGATTAATTGAACAAGATTTTATCCAAATTGTGCCTGCACAACGTAATTGTAAAGTAGTCATCTCCTGTGAACTACGCAGCGTCGACCTGTGTTTTCTAGTATAAGTGCCTTCTATTGGACATGTAAATGGTCGTTTGGTAATAACTGCCATCTAGTGGGTGTTTTAAAATTGTTACCGTAAGAGTTACCGTATGATCTCGATACTCACCTAGAAATGAAGCTGATAAAGTCAAAATTCAAAAGTCCATTGGACATGCATGACATTTCGTTTCTTTTGATTCTGCCAAGGGCGTAATACAGGCCCATGCAGCCCCTGCCATGCAGGGGGCCCCCACCCTCCACGGGACCCCTGTGTTTCCGTGACGCATGGGCATCTCAACACAGCCACATTTTGCAGTGGGCCGCCATCATTTGGATCAAGACCATTTAATTGACACTAGCGGCAACAATATACAATTATAGATATGCATCATTTATTGGAAGTCGTAAAACCACTCAAGTCTCTTGGCTATCACAACAAATAAGGCTTACAGCATGTTTTTCGTAGTTTCCTCTGTAGTTTTCCAAAAGCCACGATTATCTTTTTGCTATTTTTCTAGTGAGCTTTAATACAAAGAGACAACATCACCAGATAGCTAGCGATCTGGTTATAATAAATCCATTCTTTGTTACAACTCCTACAGGCACCATCATGACCTTGAGGCATCAAGTTTCAAAAGGTTAAGCTACAAATCCTATCTGCAAACAAACACAAAAACACGACTCGAAAAGCAACCAGCAGCTCTCATTCTTCCCCTGAGCGCCCACTGACCGACCCAGCATTTCCAACCACGTGACACCACAAGACACTAACGCTAAATCAGGACAGCCACATCATCAGGTGAATACGTGCTGCCAAGAGGCCTTGGGAGCGCTGTTTATCTACCTAATAAAGGAGTCATAATTGCCGCCTATTACCAGTGTAAACAGGAGGGTCATTTATTATCTGTACATAGGGGTATAATGTAAATGCCTGCACTTAACGAACCCTGCAGGAAACTAGCGCGACATTTTGTGTTACATATGGGAAATCTCCGGCTGACTACGAAGAACGAGGTTCTTAATAGCATACGTGTGTTTAAAATGCTTGGATGTATTGGTACCAGGCAAGGAGGCATTTCTGAGTGCATGAGCCACAAAACGCAACATTTACACACACTGTGACCTAGATGATGGACATATGCAAATATGCAGGTATAGTAACATACCTGCCTCCCTGATCAAAAACCTACAGCCACCTACACACATAGAACCAGGGTCAGACTGGACTAGGGCAATCAGGCAATGTCCGATGGGCTGGTCTGACAGGGCTGTGTGTGGGCTGTTTTTTGGGGCTTTTTTGGAGGCTGTTTTATGATTAGATTGGCTGGTGTTTGCGGCTGATTTCCCTGATATTATTACCACAAGTACTGACTGCAGCAAACTTAAATGCTTGCAGTCTCTAATACTTAGCACAATACACATACAAGTAAAACAAGCATTTGCAATGCAATAGATCTCGCATTACTAAAAGTTTGAGTTATTGGTGTTGCATAATTATTTGCAAAGCCAATAGCTCAAACTTTCAGTAATGCGAGACTTATTGCATGGCAAATGCTTTACCTTTGGTATAATCGCGGCACCCACGCTTTACTTTTAATGTTATAAGTAAAGCGCGGGTGCCGCGATTATGCCAAAAGTAAGGAAATAGATGTTTTTTTCTATTCCTTTACTTTTGGTATAATTGCGGCACCTGCGCTTTACTTGTAAAATTAAAGGTAAAGCGCGGGTGTCCCGTTTATACCAAAAGTAAAGAAATAGAAAAAAAACATCTATTTCTTTACTTTTGGTATAATCGCAGCACCCGCGCTTTACTTATAATATCAAAAGTAAAGCGCGCTTTACTTATAACATCAAAAGTAAAGCGCGGGTGCCGCGCTTGTACCAAAAGTAAAGAAAAACAAGTGGCGCGTCCGTCACGCCTGTGTCTGGGCATGATCATAGCTCCTCCCACGGCCTATTGGTGTCTATTATGCGCTTGGTGCGCGTAATAGACACCAATAGGCCATGGGAGGAGCTATGCGCGCAACTCGGGCCAATTGCGTGCAGTCTTTTAGAATAAGACGCACGCAAAGGCCAATGGGGGAGCTGAAAAGGAAACGCAGGAGCGTGTGCGATTCCTAGGTCAGCTTGATTTCCCCGTTTTTCACCTACTAAAGGTCTCGCGACCTGCGCGAGCACTGCTGCGCAGTGCAATGCAGGTCGCGAGACCTAAAAATGGCCTAGTATGCAAATGTAGGCCACTTTTTAGCTATCTATATCATTAATGTTGGCCACTTTTATTTTGGCGCCTGGGCCCATTGTTTGTCCCATTCGACCCTGCATAGAACAGATAAACAGGCCCACATGCACAAGATCTACAGGCATCCATCCATACAAGTAGTCCACCCGGCATGCAGTCACTTATGCACATAGAGAAACATGTGGCATGTCATGTTAGTTATAAGTGCTTATGCTGCTCTAAGGCCTTCTCTAAGGCCCTCTGTAGTGGTGGCTTGAGAGCAGAAAGAACGGAGAGGGAATTAATCAAGAGTCTTGTGAAGAAAATGATCGTCCCAAAAAAACGAGCAGTTGTTGTTAGCTTACATTAGGCGCCTGAGTGGCCAGTAGAAAGCAGGAGATGGGCAGTGGCTGATTGGAGAGGCGAGGAGGGGGGCAGGGTAGGGTAGGAGGCATACATCAAGGCAGCAGAGACTCAAACAGGGAGGAATCAGAGCCCAGTGGAGACTTGGGAGGGATATATTGTCTGAGAGGTGCAAAGGCAAGCCATTGAAAGCCGGTTACCAAAATCCACCAGCCAGCACACACAGGCTGACACAAGCAAATGTTAAGCATGCAGGCACAACTACGCTTCACCACAACACTGATACACTCAGAAGGCACACATAAAGGCACAGGGGATAGATACACTTAGGGTTATAAGGAAGCAGGTTTTGTGTCAATTTAATGTTTAGACCCTGAGATGATTAAATCATGCCTGTGGTAGCAGAAATATTGATGTCGATGCCTCATCAATCCTTGGCCTCTTCTAGTCGAAAACACTTCTTCTGGGGAGTAGAATGCTTTAGTCTTCATGCCTTTTCACTCACTGAGATCTTTGGAATAATCACCTGTCAGTAACAATGCATGGATGTCCATCCCATGCTTTCCCTCTTCGTACAGTCTAATATAAATAGTACTTCTGTTGAATGCCATTGTGAGAAGTTGGCCTGGTATATGATGCTCACTAGTTAAAGTGATCACCTTGTACCATGCCAAGCAACCCTTATGGTGTGGTTGTAAGTCAACCTTTTCGGACTAGCTGCCCTAGTGGTAGCGTAGGCTAAGCAGTCTTTGAGGCTAAACTTGTGAAGCGTGTTAAGCCAGCTGTTTTACCAAATGTAACCCCCTTTTATACCAATGAAAGGACACCACACAGATATATATTCAAAATATATATGTATTTATTTCTCAAAGTAACCCCTAGTCTCTTTATGAGCACAGGAGCACAAATCGTCAAACAAGATTACAGTAGAATACACAGAAGTTGCACTTTATATGGATAGGCCCTGGTGGCCGCTCAAACCATATACTAAAATAGTGGTATAAGTACCACGAACAGAAAAGGGAAAAGGCCTAGGGCCTCTAGAATCGCTGGGCCTACAAGGAGCTAACTTTAGTTAGTGACCAGGAGGTCCACGGGTGGCGTGTGCAGAGCAAATAGTCACACGCGTGCTCCCATAGGTTTCAATGGGTGCGTAAAAAGTACAAAGTTACTGCAAAGAGGATCTTCCGGATGGACTAGGAACTCAAGATTTGGAACACAGGCACTAGAGATGTAATACTACACTTGGGCACAGGAGTGCCAGCTTTACCTCACCCACAGGAAGCGGGTGCATAGGCCTCGAAGTGCGTCGGGTTTCTTCTATCTGTTCCGTGGAGCCTGAAGACAAAGATGCTGCAGGCGGTCGGTCCGGGAGAGATGCGGTGGATCCAAGAGTGGATCGGGGATGTTGAAGACCTGTAAGCAGAGGGGACAGTGTTCACAGTCACTAGCCAGTGACCAGCGTGGCACCAGGTGGGTGCCAGGCAATGTCGGGTGCAAACAGGAAGAAAGGTGTAGCTTGTCTCTGCAGCCACGTAGTCCCTGGATGTTGACGACGCCCAGGAGTCGGTTCACGAGCTGTCCCACGCAGGCTCTCGCTGTCGGCAGTGTCGGCAACTTGATCGAAGCAAACAAGCCTTGGCAAAAGCAATTGTTGTAGGAGATGAAATAAGCTGATGGTTCTGACCAGCAAGGTCAGAGGGACTGCTCCTTTGGAGGGGAGCAAGGGCCAGTCTGGAGCAACCAGACCAGCGGTGTATTTCGTGAAGTTCGTCGCCAAGATGGCTACTAGCCAGCAGGCCAGCAACCGGTTAGGCGCGTCGAGTGGCAAAATGCAGAAGGGCCCCACGCAGATCGTGGAGATGCTGGAGGGCTCACCTTTGGTGCAGATGCTGCTCGAGGGTTGGGCTTTTCAGATCCCAAAGTACAACTTGGAGGGAGCCTCGGTTGTTGCACTTGCAGCTTGTCGTGGTTGTTTCAAGATGGCTGGCTCCACGTGTCTCGTTGCCTCCACGGGTCTCCTCTTTTCAGGGACTGTGGATCGGGCGGTGAGAGGTCTGGAGGTGCAGGTCTTGTCAGTCTCTGGGCTTGGGCTCCGGCGGGAGGCGGCGGCAAAGCAGACGTTGATTCGCTGGATGGTGCTTGCGTTAGCAAGGTGGTCACTCCCTGACCACAAGGGAGATTTCCTTCAGTCTTCTGTGCAGCAGAATGTCGAAGTTCCCGTCTTCTTCTTAGTTTCAAGTTGATTCCAGGATGTCTGAAGTCTTAGGACACAGCTCCTACCTTTAAGCGGATTCTAGGGGCCGGACTACCTGCTAGGTCCCTCCCTATGGGTGGGACCAGGAAGGAGGTGGTTACACCCCCAATCCTTTGTCCAGCTCGCCCCAGGCCCGGGACTGGTGTGCCCCAGGACCGGTTTGAACTGGCATATGCACCGAGGCTCCTTGTGAGCCACAGGCATGTCTGGTTTCTTTCAAGCCCTACCTGACCAATACACAAAATCCTGTCTGGGGTGGTGCATGCACCTCCCCTGGCAGGAAACCCTTTGTCCACACCTCCCAAGCTGGAAGGACTCCCAGCAGCAGGAGGGCAGACTTGTGTCTGTGGTGGCAGCATCCATTTTGTGGAGCTGAGGCTATGTCTGATTTTACCCGGGTTTCAGGTACTGTACATGTCGTGTCCCTCTAGAAGGGTGGAATGCTAACCCCGTCGCCAGAATTGGCGAGGGGTTAGTATTCCAATTCGTATGACACCTTACTCGACATGTTTTGATAAAGCCAAACCAAAGATAGCATTTAACCGCGAGGTTCATAATGCACTCAAGAGTATATGGTATGACGATATCTGGAAACAGTAGAAGGAAGTTGTTCCGACCACTGCAGACAGGCTCAGCTCATGCCAGAGCACCATCTCACATGGAACCAAGCACTCTGCCTTCAGGATTGTTAAGGCCTGCCATAGGAGTGACTTATAGGTTAACATGTGTCCCATTTAAGGTTAGGCATAGGTATACTACACCTAAGTAAGAGGTGGTTACACCAACTTACCCCAGCTGAGTGATCAGCCAGTTGTGTCAAATTTGTTAGGCCAAGCCTGGGGTGGCATAATACATGCTTCAGCTCCTGGCAGACCTTGGGTACACCAATGCCCTGGGTACCTAGTGTACACTGGTACAGGGGCTGACAGGGTGATCCACTTCCAATTGGTTATGCACCTAGGGTGCATAGTTTTAATTTAGTAGAGAGAACAGCAGGCTGGGGGTCTGATTGGCAGGCCCACAGCCTCAATATGTCAAAAACCAGTGAAGCAAAAAGCAAACATTTGGGGTGACCATAGGATAGCAGACCCTACTCTCCTACACAACCCCCCCCCAAACGCTGGGACATTAAACTAGCCTTGACCAGTCTCGTCTTCATGTCCTAAGTGGAAGTACCTGGAGAGACCATCTGCATTCCCATGGTCAGTACCTGGCCGGTGCTCCACTGTAAAGTCCATCCCCTGTAGGGAAATGGACCACCTAAGCAGTTTGGGTTTTTCACCCTTCATCTGATTTAGCCACAAGAGGGGCTTATGGTCGGTCTGAATCTTGAAGTGAGTACCAAACAAGTATGGCCTCAGCTTCTTCAGGGCTCACACCACAGCAAAGGCCTCCCTCTCAATAGCTGACCAATTCTTCTCTCTGGGGGTCAACCTTCTGCTAATAAAAGCAATGGGTTGGTCTTGACCATCTACATTAAGTTGTGACAGCACAGCTCCCACACCCAACTCAGAAGCATCTGTTTGGACAATAAACTCTTTGGAGTAGTCAGGACTTTTCAGGATAGGTGCAGAGCACATGGCCTCCTTCAGGTCATCAAATGCCTTTTGACAGCTTACTGTCCACTGAACCTTTTTGGGCATCTTCTTGGATGTCAGATCATTAAGAGGAGTCACAATGGACCCATAGTTCTTAACAAACTTCCTGTAGTACCCAGTCAAGCCCAAGAAAGCTCGAACTTGAGTCTGGGTGGTTGGAGGAGACCAGTCCTTGATGGATTGTATCTTACTCTCCAGTGGTTGAACTTGGCCTCCACCTACAAGGTGGCCCAAATATACAACCTTACTCTGCCCTATCTGGCACTTAGTGGCCTTGATAGTGAGGCCTGCCCTTTGCAGAGCCTCAAGAGCCTTCTTCAGGTGGATCAGGTGATCCTCCCAGGTGGAGCTAAAGACAGCAATGTCATCAAGATATGCTGCGCAAAAGTCATCCAACCCAGTAAGGACTTGGTTCACCAGCCTTTGGAAGGTGGCAGGTGCATTCTTCAGACCAAAGGGCATCACCACAAATTGGTAGTGCCCACCTGGGGTTGAGAATGCTGTTTTGGCCTTAGACTCCTCAGCTAATCTGATTTGCCAATAGCCAGCTATCAAGTCAAATGTGCTCAAAAACTTTGCAGAAGCTAGTTTGTCTATGAGCTCATCTGCCCTTGGAATAGGGTGTGCATCTGTCCTGGTGACATCATTGAGTCCTCTGTAATCCACACAGAACCTCATCTCTCTCTTGCCATCTTTGGTGTGAGGTTTGGGGACCAGAACCACTGGGCTAGCCCAGGGGCTCTCTGAGGGTTCAATGACACCTAATTCCAGCATTTTATGTACCTCAGCCTTTATACAGTCCCTGACATGGTCAGGTTGTCTGTAAAGCTTGTTCTTTACAGGCAGACTATCACCAGTGTCCACCACATGGGTACACCAGTCAGTTTGACTAGGTATCAAGGAAAACATATGTGAAAATGATTGTAGAACCTGTCTACATTCAGTCTGCTGATGGGCAGTGAGGTTGCCTCCAAGGGTCACTCCTTCAACTGAGCCATCTTCAGGGTTCTGAGACAACAGGTCTGGGAGAGGGTCACTCTCTTCCTCCTATCCCTCATCTGTAGCCATGAGCAAGCCCATGTCTGCCCTGTCAACATATGCTTTAAGCCTGTTAACATGGAGTACCCTGTGGGGACTCCTGGGAGTTCCTAGGTCTACCAAGTAGGTGACCTCTCCCTTCTTTTCCAGGATTGTATGGGGTCCAGACCATTTGTCTTGGAGTGCTGCTGGGGCCACTGGCTCCAACACCCATACCTTCTGTCCTGGCTGAAACTCAACCAAGACAGCCTTTTGGTCATGCCAAGCTTTCTGTAAGGCCTGGCTTGCCTCAAGGTTTTTGGATGCCTTCTCCATATACTCAGCCATCCTGGAGCGGAGACCAAGTACATAGTCCACTATGTCTTGCTTAGGCTTTTTGAGAGGTAACTCCCATCCTTCCTTCACTAAACACAGTGGGCCTCTTACAGGGTGCCCAAACAACAATTCAAAGGGGCTGTAGCCAACTCCTTTTTGTGGGACCTCTCTGTAAGCAAACAGAAGGCAGGGTAGAAGGATGTCCCATCTTCGCCTGAGCTTTTCAGGTAATCCTTTGATCATACCCTTTAGGGTCTTGTTGAATCTCTCAACAAGCCCATTGCATTGTGGGTGATAAGGGGTGGTGAACTTGTAGTTGACACCACATTCCTTCCACATAGCTGTCAAGTATCCTGACATGAAGTTGGTACCTCTGTCAGAAACTACCTCCTTAGGAAACCCCACTCTGGAGAATACTCCCAGCAGGGCCCTGGCCACAACAGGTGCTGTAGTGGTCCTAAGGGGAATTGCCTCTGGATACCTGGTGGCATGATCCACTACCACCAGTATAAATCTGTGCCCAGATGCAGTGGGAGGATCCATGGGACCCACTATATCTATTCCCACTCTTTCAAAGGGTACCCCCACCACAGGTAGTGGTATTAGGGGGGCCTTTGTTGTGCCACCTGATTTGCCACTGGCTTGGCAGGTCACACAGGAGCGACAAAACTCCTTTGTATCTTCATTCATGTGAGGCCAGTGAAAGTGAGGGACAAGCCTGTCCCAAGTCTTGTTCTGGCCTAAGTGTCCTGCTAAAGGAATGTCATGGGCCAAGGTAAGAAGGAAGCCCCTAAATTGCAGAGGTATAACCAACCTCCTGGTAGCACCAGGCTTGGGGTCTCTAGCCTCTGAATAAAGGAGCCCTTCATCCCAATACACTTTATGGGTACCTTGAGCATTCCCAACAGCCTCAGCAGCAGCCAGCTGTCTGAGGGGTTCAAGAGAGGGACAGGATAACTGAGCCTGCCTCAAGTCAGCCCTTGAAGGTCCCCCTGTCCCCAGAAACTCAACCTGATCAGGTTCAAGCTCTTCAGGGACAGTTCCTTCAGGGTCCTCTAGATCAGCTTCCTGGGAAGGCTGATCATCACTCTGAGGCAGGGGGGAAGGCACAGCCTTGACCCTCCTGTTCTTCTTCTTGGTAGGTGCTTGGTCCATTGTTCCAGGATCCAAGACCTGAGGTTCAGTGAGGCACTTTTTGGCCTGTGACCTGGTCACAGCAAGGACATGTGATGATATACCTAACATCTCTGCATGAGTCCTGTACTCCACTTCTGACCATAGAGAACTCTCTAGGTCATTGCCCAACAAACATTCTACTGGGAGGTCTGCACTAACCACAACCCTTTTGAGGCCAGTTACCCCTCCCCATGAGAAGTTAACAACTGCCACACTATGTGAAGGAGTGGCATTGCTGGCATTGGTCACCAGGTAGTTCTCACCTGGTATGTACTGTCCAGGGTCCACAAAGCCTGGTGTCACCATAGTGACACTGGCACATATGTCCCTGTAGGCTTGAGCCACTTTTTCATTTATTAAAGGAGTCTGTCTGTACTTGCCCAGGTTACTGGGGCTCACAGTCAGGGACAAATCAATGTCCCCATCACAGATCAAGACTGCCTGTGTCAGGGTTCTGTCTAAGTCAGAATCTCCTTCAGTTCCCATAGTGATTCCCACTACACTCTTTGTCTGGGGACCAACACTGCTAACAGTAGTACTGGGAGCAGGTGCCTTAGGGGCAACAGTGTTGGGGGCTCCACCCTTCTTACAATCACTGGTCCAGTGAGTTGTATTCTTGCAATGATTGCACCAGGGCTTCTTTTGACCTTCTTTCTTCTTTCCCTTGGATTGTTGTTGGGACCCACCCTCCTTAGCAGTAGTTTGGGGCCCTGTTGAAGACTTCTGGTCTTTAGATTTCTGATCTCCACCCTTTTGGTCTGTTTTCTTCTGATCACCCCCTTGGCCGTGGTTCTGGTTCTTTTGCTTAACCCTGGTTCTGACCCATTTGTCTGCCTTCTTTCCCAATTCTTGGGGAGAGGTCAGATCAGAGTCAACCAAGTGTTGATGCAGTTGCTGGTTTTGACAGTTATTTAAAATCTGTTCTCTCATCACCAAATTATACAATCCTGTAAAATCAGATATCTTACTTCCCAGCAACCAACCCTCCAAAGCCTTAGTGGCACATTCAACATATTCAGACCAGTCCTGAGTCTGTGTCTTTTGGGTGTCTCTGAACATTAACCTGTACTGTTCAGTGGTTAAGCCTAACCCATCAACCAGAACACTCCTCAGGACTCTGTAATTTCTGACATCCTCTTCTCTAACAGTGAGGAGTCTGTCTCTGCCTCTTCCTTCAAAGGAGAGCCAGAGGATTGCTGCCCACTGGTCTTCAGGAACCTGCTGTACTTTGCAGGCTCTCTCAAGAGCAGTCATCCATTTGTGGATGTCATCCCCACTTTTGTAGGGGGGCACAACCTTAGACAGGTTCCTATTATCAAAGACCCTATCTTTGTCCTTAGGGACAATGCTGCCACCAGTGGGTATAGACCCACTCTCTCTAGGTTGCCTAGCCTTACTCAGTTTTTCTTCCATCAGGGCTACTTCTAGCTCCTGCTTCCTGATCCTCAGCTGGGCTTCCTGCATTCTGGCCTCATGTTCCCTCCTCTGAGGGGTGGTCATCCTTTTCCTGGAGTGACCTTGAGAGCCTCTAGAGGCATGAGAAGCATTAGAGTCACCTGAGCGATTCCTTTGCCTCCCAAGCCCCTGGTTAAGTCCACTGGGGAGATCCAATGGGATGGTCCCATTGTCAGTCCCCAATAGCCTTAGTTTAGCTGGGCCACGTATAACACTTGGCACTGGGCTAGTTCTCCCTTCATCATCACTACTCTCTGTATCCTCCCCACTTTCCTCCTCTGTAGTATGATTCTCATCTAAGGGATGGCTATTGGAAAGGGGTACTTCTGTAGCATCTTCAGAAGGGGGGCCTCCTGTTCCTGACCCTAAGGGGGCTAACTGGGAAGCTTTCTTGAGCTCTCTCTGATTTTCATAATTTTGCAAGAGTTCTCTGAGCTCAGCAGAGGTGGGGTTCTTGGGCTGTTTAAGGCCTCTAAGAGTTGCCAAATGCCTGAGCTCATTCTGGTTAAGGGTAGCAAAGATGGATGGTGCCCTCTGGGGGTCACTCTCAACAGAGATAGGTACAGTGGACCCCTCTGCCCCAGCCATTGCTCTTAAGTGTGGGTGGATGTGTTGCAATCTACCTACACTTGGGTTTACCTACTAAACCTATCTAGTAGTTGTAGTCAGGGTGTGCTACTCCCTTTGCTCTACAACAACTAAGTTCAGTAGAACTTATGTATATCTAATCTTGTTTTATATGTACCTACAGGTACCTATGTGATCTTTCAATTGGTAACCAAGAGATTACAATGGTAAAACACAGCAAGCTCAAATCCAACCGCTGCTCACCAATGTGAGAAGTTGGCCTGGTATATGATGCTCACTAGTTAAAGTGATCACCTTGTACCATGCCAAGCAACCCTTATGGTGTGGTTGTAAGTCAACCTTTTCGGACTAGCTGCCCTAGTGGTAGCGTAGGCTAAGCAGTCTTTGAGGCTAAACTCGTGAAGCGTGTTAAGCCAGCTGTTTTACCAAATGTAACCCCCTTTTATACCAATGAAAGGACACCACACAGATATATATTCAAAATATATATGTATTTATTTCTCAAAGTAACCCCTAGTCTCTTTATGAGCACAGGAGCACAAATCGTCAAACAAGATTACAGTAGAATACACAGAAGTTGCACTTTATATGGATAGGCCCTGGTGGCCGCTCAAACCATATACTAAAATAGTGGTATAAGTACCACGAACAGAAAAGGGAAAAGGCCTAGGGCCTCTAGAATCGCTGGGCCTACAAGGAGCTAACTTTAGTTAGTGACCAGGAGGTCCACGGGTGGCGTGTGCAGAGCAAATAGTCACACGCGTGCTCCCATAGGTTTCAATGGGTGCGTAAAAAGTACAAAGTTACTGCAAAGAGGATCTTCCGGATGGACTAGGAACTCAAGATTTGGAACACAGGCACTAGAGATGTAATACTACACTTGGGCACAGGAGTGCCAGCTTTACCTCACCCACAGGAAGCGGGTGCATAGGCCTCGAAGTGCGTCGGGTTTCTTCTATCTGTTCCGTGGAGCCTGAAGACAAAGATGCTGCAGGCGGTCGGTCCGGGAGAGATGCGGTGGATCCAAGAGTGGATCGGGGATGTTGAAGACCTGTAAGCAGAGGGGACAGTGTTCACAGTCACTAGCCAGTGACCAGCGTGGCACCAGGTGGGTGCCAGGCAATGTCGGGTGCAAACAGGAAGAAAGGTGTAGCTTGCCTCTGCAGCCACGTGGTCCCTGGAGGTTGACAACGCCCAGGAGTCGGTTCACGAGCTGTCCCACGCAGGCTCTCGCTGTCGACGGTGTCGGCGACTTGATCGAAGCAAACAAGCCTTGGCAAAAGCAATTGTTGTAGGAGATGAAATAAGCTGATGGTTCTGACCAGCAAGGTCAGAGGGACTGCTCCTTTGGAGGGGAGCAAGGGCCAGTCTGGAGCAACCAGACCAGCGGTGTATTTCGTGAAGTTCGTCGCCAAGATGGCTACTAGCCAGCGGGCCAGCAACCGGTTAGGCGCGTCGAGTGGCAAAATGCAGAAGGGCCCCACGCAGATCGTGGAGATGCTGGAGGGCTCACCTTTGGTGCAGATGCTGCTCGAGGGTTGGGCTTCTCATATTCCAAAGCACAACTTGGAGGGAGCCTCGGTTGTTGCACTTGCAGCTTGTCGTGGTCGTTTCAAGATGGCTGGCTCCACGTGTCTCGTTGCCTCCACGGGTCTTCTCTTTTCAGGGACTGTGGATCGGGCGGTGAGAGGTCTGGAGGTCCAGGTCTTGTCAGTCTCTGGGCTCGGGCTCCGGCGGGAGGCGGCGGCAAAGCAGACGTTGATTCGCTGGATGGTGCTTGCGTTAGCAAGGTGGTCACTCCCTGACCACAGGGGAGATTTCCTTCAGTCTTCTGTGCAGCAGAATGTCGAAGTTCCCGTCTTCTTCTTAGTTTCAAGTTGATTCCAGGATGTCTGAAGTCTTAGGACACAGCTCCTACCTTTAAGCGGATTCTAGGGGCCGGACTACCTGCTAGGTCCCTCCCTATGGGTGGGACCAGGAAGGGGGTGGTTACACCCCCAATCCTTTGTCCAGCTCGCCCCAGGCCTGGGACTGGTGTGCCCCAGGACCGGTTTGAACTGGCATATGCACCGAGGCTCCTGGTGAGCCACAGGCATGTCTGGTTTCTTTCAAGCCCTACCTGACCAATACACAAAATCCTGTCTGGGGTGGTGCATGCACCTCCCCTGGCAGGAAACCCTTTGTCCACACCTCCCAAGCTGGAAGGACTCCCAGCAGCAGGAGGGCAGACTTGTGTCTGTGGTGGCAGCATCCATTTTGTGGAGCTGAGGCTATGTCTGATTTTACCCGGGTTTCAGGTACTGTACATGTCGTGTCCCTCTAGAAGGGTGGAATGCTAACCCCGTCGCCAGAATTGGCGAGGGGTTAGTATTCCAATTCGTATGACACCTTACTCGACATGTTTTGATAAAGCCAAACCAAAGATAGTATTTAACCGCGAGGTTCATAATGCACTTCAGAGTATATGGTATGACGATATCTGGAAACAGTAGAAGGAAGTTGTTCCGACCACTGCAGACAGGCTCAGCTCATGCCAGAGCACCATCTCACATGGAACCAAGCACTCTGCCTTCAGGATTGTTAAGGCCTGCCATAGGAGTGACTTATAGGTTAACATGTGTCCCATTTAAGGTTAGGCATAGGTATACTACACCTAAGTAAGAGGTGGTTACACCAACTTACCCCAGCTGAGTGATCAGCCAGTTGTGTCAAATTTGTCAGGCCAAGCCTGGGGTGGCATAATACATGCTTCAGCCCCTGGCAGGCCTTGGGTACCTAGTGTACACTGGTACAGGGGCTGACAGGGTGATCCACTTCCAATTGGTTATGCACCTAGGGTGCATAATTTTAATTTAGTAGAGAGAACAGCAGGCTGGGGGTCTGATTGGCGGGCCCACAGCCTCAATATGTCAAAAACCAGTGAAGCAAAAAGCAAAAATTTGTGGTGACCATAGGATAGCAGACCCTACTCTCCTACAGCCATCATATATTTCACACATAGAAATGAAACGCGTTAGTTTTGCCAGACATATTCATCTACACCAATACTTGTGTATCTGGTTCCAGGATTTCTCATTACAAATCAGGGGCATGAAATGCATTGGTAGCTAAAGTAAATGTACACTGAACCTCCCAGACTGCTCTGATTTGTTAAACGAAAGTGTGGGGCTAATAACATGGCGCCCAGTAATATGCAGCAAACTAGCTAATCAATGTATTCATTATAATCCATCTAAAAGCTTCTTACTGAAACCATTATATGCATTCTACGGATATTTCCTATGAAAGGGAGTGTGACTAAAGGACTTGGGGGAGGCATCAATAGTAGTCATCCTCAAACCAGGAAGAGACCCCATGGAGTGTACCTCTTATCATCCCATGTCTCTTATCAATACTGAGGCGAAAATACTGGCTAAAGTACAGGCCTCCAGGATAGCCCGGGTGAACCATACTTTGGTCCATCCAGATTCATGTCAACACGTGGCACCAGACACAGCATCAGAAGACTGCACATGCCCCTTGACCATCTCTGTCGTTCCCCTAGACTGGTAGCCCTCTTAGCTAAGACTTTGAGAAGACGTGTGACTCCGTTTCTTGGTCCTTCCTATTTCAGGTGCTATATAAAATTAGCTTTGGCCCATGCTTCTTAACATACATTCAACTTATTTACCACTCTCCGTGGGATCAAGTACATATCAATGGCCTCCATTCCCACTCCTTCCCAATTGACAAGGCTACCCACTATCCCCACTCCTATTTGCCCAGACAATAGAACTACTCGCTTCATAGATCCAAACTGGCGCCCAGGTGTGGGTATTGACTGGCGTGGAGGGGTAGAGGACCGGATCTTACTTTATGCAGATAAAGTGCTTCTTTACCTGGAATGCCCACACCTCCGTCCCCCATTTCTTTCAGATGCTGAGGGTCTACGGAGAGGTCTCAGGACTTACAGTCAACTGGCATAAATCTCTCCTGACACCGAAAGGAATGAATGACCGAGTGGCCCTGCTGAAGACACCTACTCTCCAACAGTCACCCAGTCCATTCTAATACTTAGGCCTACAAACCTCACAGCGATCAGCGGACTACTGAGAACTAAACAAAGAACTGCTGCTGGGAGGGAGGAGCCTAGCGCGCACCCAAGATGGCCGCGTAGGTGCGAGGCTCCCGAGGACCTCCGCGACCTCCTGAATTAATCCTGGCGATATCCTGTCCTTGTTGAGGGGACTGTGTTGGGGAACCGGAGCTGAGGCGACACCCGTTTTTTGGGCTCGAATCGGACCCCGGACGCCGGTGGGAGCATCGATCGAAGGTTGTGGCCTTCTCCTCGCCGGCCCCCCGGATTGGAGTAGTGGGGCGATCCGGGGACAAAGTGAATAACAGCGGCGAACGGGGCTGGGCGACTGGCGTACCCCGCACTTTCACTTTCGCTTTTGCGCCCTCCTAGCTCTCAAGCGGGGTCGGACTGCGGAGCGGGGTGTGGTGGTGTGGCCTTGTCCAGGAGCCCGGCTGACCCGCCGGCGGTGGGTTGACCCGCGGTTCGGTGGTCGCCCCTGCCCCCCCCCTGGCACCCGTGACTTGGTATAGCGGCCCGTTTGGGGTGCTTGGCACGACGGTGGAAGAGCCAGCATGTCCACCAAACAAGATGGCGACCGGGCGAAGGTGAAGACGACCCGCCGTGGCACGGCACACCAGGCCAACAGTATGGACCGCTACACGCTCCAGAAGGGTTCTCCGGAGACATCGCGTGCATCCCCGGTGGGCCCGACGGAGGCATCCGCTCATCCGGTGGATCTGACCCTCCGGGACGTCATGGGCGCCATCGCAGAGATGAAGGCCTCGGTGGACCAGCGTTTCGACACCTTAGCGCAAAAAATAGACTCGGTCCTGGTGGATGTGAGCCTTGTGAGGGCAGACTTGTCCAAAACAAACGAC
This sequence comes from Triturus cristatus, assembly GCF_964204655.1. Classification (NCBI taxonomy): domain Eukaryota; kingdom Metazoa; phylum Chordata; class Amphibia; order Caudata; family Salamandridae; genus Triturus; species Triturus cristatus. Next base: position 851,494,453 of record NC_140581.1, read on the forward strand.
CGAGTCGACTCCCTGGCCCACACCACAACGAGCCTCACGACAGACGTGGTGGCCCTCCAGAAGGAGGTGCGCCGGCTTGGTCAGGCGAGCGCCCTGATGGACCGGCGACTGGAGGACTCCGAGGGTCGGGCCCGGAGGAATAATGTCCGTATTGTGGGGGTGCCGGAGGGACGAGAGGCGGAGGCGGCGGATCTTTTCGTGGAAGAGTTGATCCTGACCCATCTCCAGCCCCGGGGGCTGAGTAAGCTTTTTGCGGTAGAGCGTGCTCACCGGGTCCCCGGGGGCAGACCTAAGACTGGTGCCCCGCCGCGGCCTCTCATCGCCCGGATTTTTAATTTCCGGGACAGAGATGCTATCCTCCAGACCTCCAGACAACAGGGACCGGTCAAGCTTGACAACATGGAGGTACATTTCTACCCAGACTTTACCCCGGCGGTCCAGAAGCAGCGGCAGAGCTTTCTTGGTGTTAAACGTCGCCTAAGGGACCTGAACCTCAAGTACTCAATGCTCTTTCCAGCTAAGCTGAGGGTAGAGGTGGATGGTCGCACGCACTTCTTCGACCGGCCCGAGGTGGCTGGGGACTGGCTGGACACTCTGCCTGGGGATCGGGGCCGGGGGGGCGGGGGGGGCGCGGCTGGCGAGGAGGGCCCGCCGGAGCAGCATTGAGGGGTGACTGCATAGGCCGTGCTCTGGACGTTGTTCCTTCACCATTTATTGATTGCGTATTTTCCCCTCCTATGGAGGTCGTGCGGGGTCTGTTGGGGGCTTCCCTCCTCCTCTGGGGGACTAGTTAGTATTTTAGCTATGGGGCGACAGGCACACTGCACTTTGGGGGGGCTGTCTGGGCTCATGCAGGGGTGCAGGGAGGGGGGAGTTTTGTTGGGACCGGGGGGTGGGGGGGGTGTGTTGTTTGTTAGCACCGCAGGGCAAACCCGCTACTATGTTGTTGTTTTTAGGATGCTCGATGGGGGACGACCGATTGTTTCGACCTATGATGGGGGGTAGGGATTTGGCTGTGTTGTCATGGAATGTTAATGGCCTGGGGGATAGGATTAAGCGTGGTGTGGTCCTGCAGTACTTAAAACGTATTTCACCAGATGTTGTCTTCCTGCAGGAGACGCACCTTATAGGTAACTCCTTTCATGCAATGAACCGGCGGGGATATCGTTTGGCGGCCCATTCTGGCTTCACCTCGGGCTCGCGGGGGGTGGGTATTATGATCAAGAACTCGCTCCCGTTGGAGATTGATGAGGTGCGCCATGATGAGAGGGGACGTTACACGGTTCTGGTGGGAAGAATGGAGGGTAGAGTGTTTATCTTTATATCAGTGTACGTCCCGCCTGGGTTACAAGCCACCACATTTGCGGACCTGGGGCGCCTCCTTCTGGACCTTCCGAGTGGCCTGCTGGTGGTTGGAGGGGATTTTAATGCGGTAGCCTCTGGGTCTATGGATCGCCATCCCCCTAGGGACCTCCCCCGGGCACAGGCGTGGCTGCCCGGCCTTCTGGACACGCTGGGCCTGGTGGATTGCTGGCGATTAAAGCATCCTGCATTGCGACAGTACACCTTCCACTCGGGTGCCCATGGTAGCCTCTCGCGGCTTGATTACATCCTTGTCCCGGCGGCCCACGCAGGGAGGGTGGGGGAGGTGCGCCATCTGGCGCGGGGTATCTCAGACCACTCCCCATTGTTGTTGCATCTCGATGTCTTCCCGAGGGGGGATGGCAGGGTGGCCCCAATCAATGCATGGTATTTGCGCGACCCCACCATTCGTGCTGATTTGATCAAGTCCCTACAGCGATATTTCGATGAGAATGTGGGGTCGGTCTCTTCGGCCATCTCCCTGTGGGAGGCTTTCAAGGTAGTCCTTAGAGGGGAGGCCCTCTCCTTTATCTCCCATGCCCGGCGGCGCGAGCGGGAGGAGGTGACCCGGGTAGAGGCCGAGATTGCAGAACTGGAGGGTGACCTGGGAAGCGGGGTAACAGACGACAAGTTGCATGTTCTACACCTAAAGCAGGCGGCCTATCGGGCCCTCGTCACGGAGGCGGCCAGGGGCCTCAGTAGAGAGCAGCAGGGGCGATTGTATGATGTGGGTGATAAGGCTGGCAAATTGATTGCGTGGTTGGATAAGAGGGAGAGAGCGAGCCGTGTGGTGCCTTTGATTGAGAGTGTTGATGGTGCGTGTGTCACTGAGCCGGAAGCCATTGTCTCCTGCTTCGCGGATTATTTCCGCGAAGTCTACTCCCCGGTTTCCCCCTGCTCGGAGGCAGACTCCCATGCCCTGCTTCGGGACATCGCACTGCCCTCCCTAACGGTGGAGGACAGGGATTCGCTGGACGCCCCTCCCACCTCGGACGAAATTGCCTTGGCTATTCGCTCGGTTGCATCCGGCAAGGCCATGGGCCCCAATGGTATTCCCATCGAGCTCTACAAGCTACGCCCGGATGTGTTGGCGCCCCACCTGCGCGCGATGTTCCTGACGGCCCACTCGCGGGGTTCCCTCCCGCCGGACCAGCGTCTAGCCACAATTGTGGTGATCCACAAGGAGGGGAGGCCCCGTGAACGGGTCACATCCTATAGGCCGATTTCGCTTTTGAACGCGGAGCCCAAAATCCTCGCCAAGGTGTTGGCCAACAGGTTGGTTGGCGTGGTGGGCGATTTGGTCCACCAAGACCAATCTGGCTTTATACCGCACCGCAACACGGCGCTTAACCTGCGGCGCTTGCACGGGGTGCTCGCGCGTGTCCCATTTGTGCGGGAGCCGGCCATCTTGGCGTCCTTGGACGCCACCATGGCGTTTGATACGCTTGAATGGCCATACATCTGGGCGATGCTGGCAAAATTCGGGTTTGGCCCGGGTTTCATTAGCTGGGTCAAATTGCTATATTCTGGCCCATTGGCGCAGGTGGTAGTGAATGGGCGAGTCTCGGCCCCATTCGCGCTGGGGAGGGGTACGCGACAGGGTTGCCCCCTGTCGCCTCTCCTGTTTGCCCTGGCCCTGGAGCCCCTGGCGGAGTGGCTGCGGTGGCACCCTTCTATCCGTGGTCTCCGCTGGACCCCCGAGTATGAGGACCGTGTGTCCCTCTATGCTGACGATATCCTTCTGTATCTCGCCTCCCCGCGTAAATCACTGATCGTCCTGGTTGATGTTTTGCGTTCATCCGGTCGCAACTCAGGCCTGGTCATCAACTGGGCGAAATCCTGCGTATATGTGCTTTCCGGGGAGGCTCCGTCCCTACCACGGGACTGTCCGATCCAGATTGCCTCCCAAGGTTTTCGGTACCTGGGTATCTATATCACTCTTGACCCGGAGGCCCGCTACGAGCGGAATTTGTTACCCCCCCTTCGGCGTTTGAGGGAGGACGTGGTGCGCTGGCGGCGTCTGCCGCTCTCGCCGCTCGGCCGAGCGGCCTTGTTTAAAATGATGTCCCTGCCACGCTTCCTCTACGCCCTCCAGAATACTATGGACTTGGTCCCGGCACGCTATTTCCGTGAGGTGGAGGGCCTCCAGCGGCGCCTGTTCTGGGACGGGAGGCCGCGCATTGCTCTGGCTAAATTGACACTCCCGTGGTACGATGGGGGGGTTGCCCTCCCTGACATTAAACGGTATTACTGGGCCTCCCAACTAGCTGCAATTAATCATGGCCTTTACGGGCCCGCCTTGAACCCGGCATTCGAGCTGGATAAGATGCTCCTGCCCGGTGGCGATTACAATCGAGCGCTCTACGCTGGCGCGCCCGACTCCCGTTTGACGGGACCGACGCGTGTCATGGTGCGTGTCTGGCACGCGGCTAATGCAGCTATGGGGTGGAAGGACCGTTTGACCCGGGCGTCACCGCTGTATGCGTCTGAGAGGTTGGGCTCCCTGTGGACGTCGAAGGGCTTCGAGAAGTGGGACACGATCGGAATCAGCACGGTGGGAGATCTCTGGACGAGGGGGGGATTCAAAACTTTTGAGACGCTGCAGGCGGAGTTCCAGCTACAGGGCAGTGAGTACTTTCGGTACCTACAGGTCCGCCATGCACTGGGCTCCGTCTTCCCGGATGTCGCATCCATTCCGGAGTCTTCCCCCCTGGAGGACAGAGTCCTAGATGGCCATGTCCCGGACAGCACGATCTCCCTCATATACAAAAAACTGATCAACGATAGATCGTGCCTGCTGACTAATCTCCGCGAGGCTTGGGTTGCCGACGGGCTGGAGCTGGACGATGAGGATTGGATTTCCGCGGTGGCCTCTCCGAAAGAGGTGGCCATCCCGGCTCGCCTTCGTTTCGTCCAGCTCAAGATCCTTCACCGGGTTTACGTGACGGGGCCAAGGCTTCTGCGTATGGGTTTTGCTGGTGACGGAATGTGTAAGCGTGGCTGTGGTGCGTTGGCGACTTTCATGCATATACTGTGGGAGTGCCCGAAGGTGGAGCGATTCTGGCGTGGTGTGCATGAGGTCCTGCGTGTGGTGACGCGTGTTGCGCTGCTGCCTGAAGCGAGGAGATGCTTGCTGAATGTATGGGAACCAAATGACTATTCGGTCCCGCAGACGCGGTGGGTGACTCTGGGATACATGATAGCCAAGCGCGACATTGCTCAATTGTGGGGATCCCAGAGGCCCCCTGCGGTGTCGGCCTGGAAAGAGCATATGGATTGGTGTATGTTTCGTGAAAAGGTGGTGTATGTGGCGAGAGGTAAGCCGGGGGCGTGGGTGAAAATCTGGGGCCCCTGGAACGCCTACCGCGGGGGTATTTGTGAGCCACCACTGCTACAGGCTGCCTCGCCTGCTCCGTCTCCCTAGACGGCCCCCCTCCCTCAGCCGCGGGCGCGCGGTCCCCCAGTCCCTGATCTATTCCCATTCCCCTCTCCAGAGTTCTGCTGCTGGTTTGGATCCCCCACTTATGGAGCACGTGCTGTTATTTTGGATCGCGGGTTGCCTTGCGGGTGTGGTTTTTTGGTGTTGTTTTGTTTCAAGAAAAGGGAACCGTATTGTGGGCTTGGAGCTGTGTGGCCTGCACCATTGATTACTCCTGTTTCACTGCTCTACACTGCCTAGAGACTTTTACTGTATGTGTGCAATATGTTTTTGTCATTCTAGCGGCCGGCCGGATGGTTGTAGGCCCATACCTGTAACTTTTACGAACTGCAATAAACGGTTTCAAAAAAAAAAAAAAAAAAAAAAAAAAAAAAAGAACTGCTGCTGCGCAAACTCAAATCACAACTCACATCCTGGGGTCGGCTCCCCTTTTTAATAAAGGAGTTAGTAGCCCTATATTAAATTATCTCCCTTCCACAGCTACTTTACACACTACAAAATTACCCACACCCGTTGCTTAACACGTTTTTCAGTGGGCCCTCAGTTACTGTTTCTGGCCTAAAACTCCTATGGATCTCCCCTCAGCCACGAGGCTGACTATTGACAGTTGGTTTCGGCCTTGATGTGCATCAACTGCATGAGGCAACTCAAGTGGGTGACCCCCTTGTGGGCGCACGACTGGTAACCCTCAGTCGTGCACCTGGCAAGTTGCAAAGCATGGGGCAAAATAGACATCACCACACAGGGAGTCGTCTGGGCCACAAAACACATGAAATCGTATGCAGAACTTGCAGGTGAATACGACCTTCACAGATCACAATTTTTCAGGTTTCTCAAATAAGACATGCCCTGGAGAAGCATAAAACAGCCTTCAACCTTATCCCTGACCACAACACACTCAAGGCTAACCTGGCTCAAGAGATAATCAGGAGCAAGGGGATAGTTAGACTTTACAAAACATTAGTCATATATACCCTTGACCTTTTTACCTCTTTGAGGGAGTGTTTGGTAACTTACATAGGAGACTTAGATGATGATTGGTGATATGCTAAAATGGCAGCCAGGGCACAGACTACCTCCTGTAGGCCACGTCTGATAAAGATCAAATACTTCCATTGCGTATACTACACCCCAGAGAAATTACACAAAATGCAGAGATCCCAGACTGCTGCCTGTACCCATTGCCACATGACACTAGGGACCCTGCTCCATATCATCTGGTACTGCCCATTAATTCGCACATATTGGACCAGAATACACACACCATATGCAATGTCCTGGGATACTCTATTGAACGCAAACCCTTAAGGGCAATATTGGGCATATGCCGAGGATGGGACGGTACCAATGGAGACAAGCTACTCTACAACATTGGATGCCTGGTAGACAAGAGAGTCATCGCTAGGCATTGACACTCACCGGAAGCCCCAACACTGGCAGAATAGCTACGTGGAAAGGACCAGTGTTCTTTAGTGGAGGTCACAGTCTATAAAAGCTGTGGAAACACAAAAAGATATGATGGATGGAATATTTTCATGATGTACTACTGTGATTTGACCATCAATGTATTCCAAGAACTCTGGATGCCAACTAGCTGCATATTCCGATCTTTATTTACACGGTTGGGATGTAGTGTTGTATTACAAAGCAATACTCCTAGATGCCCTGGTGCCTCTGTTTATTGTTGTTTATTGTATATGAAAACAAAAGAGTTAAAAAAAGACATTTTTCATATTTCTGATTTCAAATGAAATGTGTCTTTGAATTTAAAAAACCGAAAACATTTAAGAAAATTCTACACATTTATTTGAATTACTTTGCTGTAGTAAACATACCAAAATGATTACAATTCTTATTACAATGGCTAGGTGTTTATTTTGTTTGCTGACAATTGTTTCTGTATAATCAATGATTGTAACGGCAGAGGAAGAGCCTTGCTTTAAAAAACTAGGATATGCTACTATCATCCGGTCACACATTGATATGGGCTTTGTGGCTCTTATAAGAATAGCATACCTGTTACCTTGTTTTATATTGTGCATGATAACGTAGATTTTCCTAATAAGTTATGACAGAAAGTCTTCATTTTATTAAAGACACGGAGGCGAGTATTATGCTTTCTTATCTTGCTTTTATATAAATAGCAGCCAAGATAAACTTATAAAAACTACAGTTCCCAGAAGGCCAAATGAATGGTTGACCAATGGGAGAGAATAGAATCAACAACAACAACCAATGGTCACACAGCCTCAGGTATAACAATCGTCCTGACTGCGAACAGCCCTCTTTTCTTCGGCGAGCAAGTTAAGTAGAGTCCATAACTAGAGGAAATATAGCAAAAACAATACATAAAGCCAAAGTCCAAGCAAACAGGTCTTGACTGAAGTCCAGCAGAGGCATCCTGGAAGTGGCAACAAGAGATGGAGGGTCAGCAGAACATGACGAAACACCACAAAGCGGAGCAAGATCCCATTGAAGATGCTGGTTCCCATAAGGAAGAAGTGGGTGGTAAAGCTGGAGTCCCTGTAGGGAGGGAGAAAACACAGATGTGTTGTGGCGGGATAATACTCGCCTCTGTGTCTTTAATAAAATTGAGACTTTCCGTCATAACTTATTAGGAAAATCTCATATTATGCTTGTTCAAAGCATATCAACTACTAAAGAAGCGGCAGAAATGACAGGTTTGCAAAACAAATTGGAAAAACATTAATATTGGACCAATCCGCCAGTCTCAGAATGTCCTCCAACCTGGAGCCTGCCCAAAAAGCTTTGGAGGCCATGGCTTCTCTGGTAGAGTGGGCCCTGAAAACAGAAACATCAATGCCAGCCAGGGACATGACCCAACCAACCTAACGGGCTAAAGTGGCAGGGGAAACCGGGTTATGAGGTTTATGAAAAGAAGTTGGGAATGGGAGTACGTTCTGAGATCATAGGTTCTTTGTTCATATACTTTGAGACATTGACCTACACATAATTTAGGTTGATCAGGAAATAAGGATAAAAAACTGTTTTCAAATTAGTTTTTGTACGTCTATTTATGTGAAACAACACACCAGAAGGAGTAAACTGTCGAGAAGAAACATCCATAGCCTTGACATCAAAAAAAGTTTGATAGAAACCAGACACAACAGCATAGTAAGTTTGGCTGAAAGCATTTTCAATGAGAAAGCTGCATTATCTGGCCAATCAGCAAAGAGTCTGAGAACCAAATTCACGTCCCATAACTTAGATTATTTTGTCAAAGGAGGTTTAGAGAACTGAACACCTCTCAGAAGACGACAATTCAGGGGGTGCTCACCTGCCGGTTTGCCATCAATAGGACAGGGATTGAGATAAATTCCTGATCTATACAAGTGAACTGTTCTGTAAGACTTACCTGCGCTGGCCTCAGAAGCCAAAACATTTACAATGTAATTTAAATGTGCTGAAAAGGGATTGATACATTTTTCCAAACACCAGCTTGCCCATAAATACCATGCTGATTTGTAGGCTTTAGTTGTTCCTGGGGCCCAGGTCCTGCTAATGAAGATAGAATCCTCTTACGAAATGAGTTGGTCAGAGTGGTTAGACCCAAAACTTTCCACGCGGACAGGACCAAGGCATTGTCCAGAATTAGAGCATGCGGATGACCCAATGGGTCCAGGAGAAGATTGCTGTTAGAAGGAAGAAGGACCGGTAAGTCCACCGTCATCTCCAGAAGCGATGGAAACCAGATCTGGAACTGCTAGAAGGGGACCACAAGTACCAGAGAGGCAAGCTGATGTCTGGTCTGAGTGAGAACCCTGTTGATCATGACAAAAGGAGGAAAAGCATAGTTGAGATGAGTAGACCAGTCCTGGAGGAAAGCGTCTGTTGCAAGAGCCAAAGGATCCAGACGCCAACTGAAGAAACATGGAAGTTGGTAGTTGAGGCGAGAGGCAAAGAGATCGATGTGCAAAGGGCCCTATTTTTGAAAGAGAGATTGAAAGACGGATGGAAGAAGCCGCCAATCACTGGAATCTCGTAGATAACAAGAGTGCCAGTCTGCAATGGAATTGAGAGTGCCTGGGAGATATTCCGCTCTGACCGAGATCTTGTTGAGAAGACAAAATTCCCAGAGGCACTTCGCTAGCTCTGCTAGGGGTTTGGACTTGGTGCCACCTAGATGGTTGATGTAACATACCGCAGAAACATTGTCCATGCGGAGGAGGATAGAACAACAACATTTTTTTGCAAGGCTTCTGTTCGCAAAGGAGCCTGCAAGCATCTCTAAACAATTTATGTGCAACTTTGACTCCTCTAGAGACCAAGTACCTCCAGTCGAGATCGTGCACACCGGGTGCCCCAACCTGTCAGGCTTGCATCGGATTCTAATACAAGATCTGGGGCGGAGGCAAAGATGGTTCTGCCATTCCAGGCATCTAAATGGTCTATCTACCATTGAAGTTCTAGCCGGGACTCCTGATCCAAAGAAATCAGGTCTGAGTAAGCCAGGCATTGGCGCAGATGACGAATCTTTAGGTGCTGGAGGGCCCGATAATGGAGAGGACTTGGGAAGAATGCTTGAATAGAAGCGGAGTTAGACAACTTGGGATCCAATTTTATTAGGAGACCTTTATGCCGCTCATGGGTAATAGCAGAGTTGGCATTGCTAAGAAGACAGAAAGCTCTTTGAACCAATAGGGATATCTCTTGGGGATCCAGATCAGTGCCATCTAAACAGGCGGATTCCGCCATGTCAAAAATACGGGCCAGAGGACCAACAACGTCCAATAATTTGTCTTGACAAGTAGACCAAGCCCTGTCCACAGCCTTGCGTGGATCTTTCCCAAATTTGGAAAAGAAGGTCAACAAAGGTTGGTCAATAGACGGAGTACTAGCTATGTTAGAGGAAAGGGAAGGTTTAGGGCATTCCGATTTGAGTTTGGACCTGGAGGATTTGTCCAAAGGTAAACGCAATCTAGCTGAAATGTAGTCACCAACATGTGAAATAGGAGACCATTCCGTGGAATTTGGATGCCGAATAGTGGTAGGATCAAACATGGGAGTACCCTAAGCATCCAGGATGGGATTGGAGAAAAAAGGATCCGTTTTAGCTTTTTTAGATAGAGGAGAAGGATCATTGGCATCGAAATTGTCAAACAAATCATCGGCGTCACCAAAATCATCATCAGTGTCCAAAATTTGAGAAATTAAATTATCAATTTCTCAGGTACCTCAGCATGCTTAGATTTAACTTTACGTTTGCCATCAGGGACAGAAATCCCCTCCTTAGAAGGAGGCCTGGGAGGCACCAAGTCCTCGACCTTGTGAGAGGAATCCTCATTCAACATTCGTGACGCAACAGAAAAATCACGTTTAGTGCTGGTAGGTACCAATTTCCTTTTTCTGCTATCCCCCGCAGACTGGGCCAAAGCTTTGGACATAAGCGAAAACATTGAATTTTTCATGTCTTTGGAAAAACCCTTCATAGATGCCTCAACAGCATGCTCAACAGATGAGTTAATAAAAACATTTAAGTCATTTTGAAATGCCTCTCCTTCCTCATTTTGTAAATCTGAGCCCTGAGAGCTACCAGCTCCATAGTTGTGGAAAAAAGGAAAGAGGAAGAAAAAAAACAGGCAGTGAGGGGTTAACAGCAAGAGCGTGGAAGAAGCACCACTCAGTGGGCGTAAAGCCTAAAGAAAAACCTGACCGGGAAATATCTAGCCACCACAAAGGACAGAAACCAAGACAGAGCAACAAGAAGCCTGAAGTGAAGAGTGGACTGCAGGTTAAACTGAATACGCGTTGGGTAAGCGCTTCAGAACGGGCCGCTGAGGGGAGGAAACGCCAGCAAATGGCTGCCTCGCGTCGAGAAAACCAACGACGCGCGTGAGCAACCGGGAGCGCTCAAAGCGGGGGGGAGGAAGCGCTCGAGGAACACACAAGCGGGCAGCAATGAAGCGCACAGCGTGAATACCTAATAATACAATAAAATACAACAAAATACACAATTAAGAACCAAACAATATCACAATATGGTAAAGATAGGAATAACGATAGCGAGTACTTATCTTGACTGTGAGCAGCAAGAAAAAAGGGCTGTTCGCAGTCAGGACTTTCGTTATACCTGAGGCTGTGTGACCATTGGTTGTTGTTGTTGATTCTATTCTCTCCCATTGGTCAACCTTTCGTTTGGCCTTCTGGTAACTGGAGTTTTTATAAGTTTATCTTGGTTGCTATTTATATCAAAGCAAGATAAGAAAGGATAACATTTCCCACGAATGACACAAGCATGAAGTCAAATCTGGAAAAATTGTACTCCAAAATAATTATCCCAAAAGAATAAGTGGTTGTGGGCAAAGAGAAGAATACAGGTATAGGTCCCAGTCACACAGTTTGTAGACAAAATGTGCAAAGACAGCGTCTTTCAGTATACAAAAGATATTCCAGTATGAAGGGAAATATTAACTGATATACCCAAAGACCATCAAATACAGGGTTTCAGATGGAGTCTAAGGGGTTTAGGCTCAATATAATGGGTATGATTAGAGGCCATTTTCTTAGGTTTAGCTAAATTTATAGACAATTTGTGCAATTTGTTCAAATTTCTACTGTATGTTTGTCTTTTCAGCTCTGCAAAAATCTAGAAGATGCAGAAGTCTGTATCAATGTGCACACAAACACACAATGGAAGCCACAAGTTGTGTGTCAACATTTTTAAATGGGTTACCCTACCACCCAATTTGTATATTTGACAACCACTTTTTCTGGTGCCTCTCAAAAGTGCAAATTTCAAGATATGTCAAACCAAATGTCCAGCAGTATCTATGTTAGTCTTTTACTTTCAGTAAGCATTTCCACACAGTTGATAGCATAACAAATTATTCACTAAAAACCCACAGAAAAGAAAGCAACTGAAGAATGGTGATAAATATATCCCCACCCCGCCCCCAGGATCCATCCACTTCCTCTCAATGTCAGCCTTCAGAGGTTCAGCCAAAGAGAGCAGGCTGCTGGGCCTGGATGAGATTGTGGCAAGGGAGAATTTGCCAATGCTGGCTGTAGGTACCTTCGCCCTCACCATGTCCTGCTTCCTACTACCTACAGCTCTCTGCCTTATCAGTCATCGGTGGGCCTAGCAGCACGTATTTAGGTGGACCCAGAGCTCCTTCTTCATTCTACGAGGCCAGAATCAGTGAGAAGAAGCAAATGGTTGCACAGGAAGACACATAAGTCAGGATCAATCACAAAAGAAACAATTTAAATAGATTCTGAAAATAGTGAAAGGAATCCCCTGTATCCAAAAGACCAACAAGAGAGAGTGAGAGTGCCAAACAGAAAGTACACATAACTTGAATGGACTAATCTAGCTTCAGTCTTTGCTGATGAAAAGTCAGATGTGGAAGTCTATGATTTAACAAACTGCGGTCAGTTAATATTTTAAGATAAACCTGAAGAACCACCCTGAACTCAAAAAAAGTCAAACGTTTTTTATGAATTTTTTGCACTGTAAATCTAAACCACACAAGAAGAACATTAAACTAGATTTTTGTTTCTTTTTGTACCTTAGGAAGTAAGTACTAAAGAAAAATAGAGGTTCCTGAATTCTATGGACTGACCCAATGAACTGAACATTTGAAGTAATTGAAGATTCATTTCTGATTATATACCTTCTCAGAATTTGGGTTTTCCGGTCTTATTTTTATTTTTTCTTGGTGGAAGATGACACACTGAAGATAATGAGGCTGCAAGATTTTTTCTATATTTTCATTTATAATGATATTTAATAAGAGTTCCGTTGCCTACTGTGTGCATGATTTCTCCAGTTGGATACGTTCCACCACCACAAGTCGAACTAACTATTGAACTCAATGATATACTAAACATGAAGTTAACACATAGGGATAGATCTGTAGATAATTATAGGGAGAGTTTATATTCAAATCTATTATAGAAGCAGATCCGTATTAAGAATGTTAAAGACTGCTTTGTCTGTACATATTTACCGCCCTTAGTAGCAAAGGGTGCAACCTATTCTCAATTGCCTCTCTCGCATTCTCTATCCTGTTTTTTGTTAGTGTTTTCCACAATAGAACGTTGTTGTCTCCATATCTTTTTGATTTCAACACTTCACTGCAAGAACTTCCTGCATCTGAAGACTCAGGGACTATGCAAACTTTTCCAAACATTTGCGAGCAATTACACATACTAAATTGAATACTTATAAAAATAGAAATGAGTATGTATGCAGTTTGAGTAAAAAAGAGTGTGAGATTATTAAATAATATCATCAAATAAAGATTAAATGTTTTATAAATTAAGAGAATGCAATTAATATTAAGATGCAAGGAGAAGGTGAAGAGAAATTTTGAAATTCAAATGTGCATCCAAGATTGAGAGTAGATCATAAAATATGAGAAGTGTGAATCAGATGCACAACTCCTCACTGACTATTGTCCAAGACAGTGCAGTGAATGAACTGTAATCATGCAATAGTAGACATATGGCAAGACGAAGAGAAATATGATCAAAACAAGTCCAAGCGCTGCATGCAAGCGAGCAGATAGAGTTTGCAGTTACAGGATATAGAAAGTGCATCGTGGTATAATGTTTAACAAATTATAATTTCGAACTCAGGAGCCAATGTGAGGTTACAGTTGGTTATATTAATTTTATGCTGCAAACAATTTATTTCTCTATTTCCTAGATTGAAATATCTGCACTAAGGAGGAACACCAGTTGTGCTCATGATGTATAGCTATCTGAACTAAATGCTCGTTAATTTTTTTGGGAACGCTGATACAGATGTAAAACTGGTGTCAAATCAAAAATGTTTTGGAATAGTATTGCCAGAAGTGTAATGATAAAATGCAAAATTGAAAAACAATAAAAACACATTTAAACAAAAATAAATATGAGAAGTGTTGTGTATGGTGCAATTGAAGTCTCAAGGTATTAGTGCAATAGAATTTGTGGGAGAAAGTGAGTGTGAAAAGGAGTAGTTGATGATGAGTTTTTTATTGGTGAGAAACTATATTTAGAATGAATTTATTATTTTTGTTCTAGGACTGCTTTTTTTAACCTGCCTCAAAAAAGTGTGGGTAGTTGCTATGTTGCTTTGGTTTTCCCACGGGTCTACCATGTGAATGAGAAGCATGATGTTGTTGCTCTGAAAAGAGTGAATTGTAGATTTGGACACATTTTCCTAGTTGTGCCTGGTGCTGTAATTCCATTGACCAGTGTGGCTTTGAAAATTAGTAGATTGTCAGAGCTTGTGGATAGCCTTGCTTCTAACACTGCTGGAGCATTAACTGATATCAATGAAGAATTAATTGTTAAGCGTGGTAGCTGCTATGAAATTGCTAAGCGTTTTACTGCTACGAAATCATTTGTTGCTATGAATTTCTTACTATATTTGCCATTCAATTGTATTGGCATTTACTTAGTGGTTTTATATGTTATGAGGACCGTTAACTTTGCTCACTAATAAGCTAACCTTGTTCTATTGTGATGCGATTTTTAATACATCCCTGCCATTCTAGTGCATTGGCTTTTACTGAGTAGCGTTGTGTGACATAAAGACCAGTGGCTCTGCTCGCTTTTTAAATTTACAGTTCGTTCTCTCAGACTTCACTCCAGTATGGCGCCCGTTTGGTCAGGGTTTCCTTATGCTATGTTGATGGAGCCACCAGACCAGCAGATTGTCTTTCTTTTGCGCTCATGGCCATAAACAGTGCCTCGGGCACTACTTATAAGGAGCCACGTCGTTTTGGTCTCTGGCTACACTTATACTCAGAATACAGATCGGGCGTTCAGTGAGTTATACGTATTGGAGAGTCTTGAATTTGGTGTTTTTTAGTAGGGGCTTCTATTTTTGGCCTCACATTTATGATATTTTACCTTGTTTCCTTGTCTCCATTGATACTTTATGATACCGTTGTGTGGGACCATGCAGTGTTACAGAGACCTGTACTTATCAAGGTCCTTGTTGCTATGATTGGATGTTATCGGGCTTGACTCCCTGTGCATAATATATATATAATTTGCTTTGGAACTTATTTTTATTGGCATTTATAGTAGTCATACAGGAGCAGATCACGATATTATTATCAGCTATCATCTCCACAGCATTACACCATGTCGTTACAGCCGGAAGACAAATGCCGTTACATAGTGCCCATTAGTGCCCGCCACCCAAGGCAACGAGGATGATTTCAAAGACAATACATATAGTGCAAAGTGTTGAGTAGAAGAGGGGACACAATAGAAAGGCCAGGCCTCTTGTAGATACAGTCTCAGAGTTTTGGAAATCGTGAGGCCTCTGACTAAACAAAGTTCCAACCCCAATATGCTTTGGCCTGCGGGACACACCTTTCAAGTCTGCTCATATGAATCGCAATTTCAACTAAAAACAGTAAATTCATCATCAAGAACAAAGAGATAGAAAAAGGAGATAGCAGGGAAAGAACAGAGAAGAAAGAGAAGGAGGCGAAGTGTGGGGTAGAGGTGTGGCAGGGGAGATGGGGTGCTGCCACCACTTGATGTCAGAGGCGTTGTAGGTACTGCGGTGCTCAGAACCATTGATGGTTACTGACGTTGTGTAAGTAAAGGCCTGAATCACCTACTTCAGAATGGGGTGCGGGGGAGCCCAGGCTCTGATGTGCAAGCGCCACCCGGGGCGGCGTTCAAGTGAGCTCATTTGTGGATTTCCATAGGCTGTCTGCGTCCGGTGGATATACAGCGTCCTCAAAGAGGCGCAGAGCCCGCAATCTCGGGGGTTGAAGTCGAGCGTGCTCCAGTCTGCAAAGGTAGTTCTTAAGCGGTTGCCACAGTTTGGTAAATTTTGTGTCTTGTTGCTGCAAACATGCCGTAAGTAGCTCCATGGCAGTCGTGTGCCACAGGCGGGTGAACCAAACGTTAATCGGGGGTGTTTCTGCTTTTTTCCAGTAAAGAGCAATGATTTGCTTGGCAGCCCCAAGCATGTGAAGACTGAGGTGCCTATCATGGCGGGTCATGGCACGCAGGTTCATTGGCCGAAGGCTCAGGACAATCGCAAGCGTGTTTTCCGGCAATGGGTAGCCTATGACCAGTCGGATATGACTGAGAACTTCCTTCCAGTAGATGGTCAAGAGTGGGCATGTCCACCAGATGTGCAAGAAATGCCCCGGTGCGCTAGTGCAACGCCAGAAGACAGGTGAGGAGGTGGGAAACATTTTATGTAACCTGTGAGGGGTATAGTACCATTGTTTCATAACCTTATATGCGGATTCCCGCTGGGCAATGCTACGAAAGACCTTCGGGCTATCTTACCATAAGTGTTCCCATTGGGCGAGAGTGACATCAGTGTCTGAGGCCGATTGCCACCGCAGTTGGTAGGGGTGAGGGGTGGCTCGCTGTGAGTGTTGGAGAACTTGGTATGTGCTAGAAATTAGGCCCCTAGAGTTATCGAAGGACCGCACCAGCCGATCAACGGCGTTGAAGGTTCAAGTGGCCGCCTATGTCATAGAGGACGCGTGAACCCAGTGTCGAAGTTAAATGTATTGAAATCTAGCCCCCTCTGGTAGCTGGAAATCCCGATTACATTGCTCAAAAGTTTCAAAAGTTTCGCCCATAAAGAGGTTCCGAATCGTCCTACACCCCTCCCTCCGTCCACTCTGCGAAATAGGGCGAGTGAAGAGCAGGCGGGAAGTGAGAGTTGCGGGCGATGGGGGTATGGGGGGACAGGAAGGATGTGAGTCCTCTGCGTACTGCTAATTTGTCCCAGATCTCGAGCACCGTCTTAGTAAGGACCGCAATGTAGGCGCTGCTCGAGCGAGCTTCCCGTGACAGCCAGGCAAGGTCCATGGGCGGCAAGTCACTGCCCTGTCCATATGAAACCAGACTGTTTCGCTCTCCCAGGCCATCCATTTGCATAATAATTTTTAAACAAGGTATGACTACATCCCATGTATATACTGTGTTTTTCTGGGGGTTTAACATGGTAGACTTATTTGCATGCTTTACGGCTTCTTAATTTACTTTTATGATATGTGGCTTAAGTGAGTCTCCCTTTCCCGTTTACTGTTATTTTCATTTTCATTTCTATTTGATACACACATCTTTACTGATGTCAGCGAACTTTTCGTTTGGGGGCTTTTCTTTGTTCTGCTTATTGGTATATCACGTCCTGCAAATCTTTATGCAAGACTAATCAGAATTAGTTTTCAGTGGTCAGGATTTTTTACATTTTTACTTATAATATTTATTGGGTATATGTTAGGACCGAATAGTCTGCTATGTTGATACCATTGTGTAAGCTTTGGTTCAGCTGTGGTTACTCCCTGTCTGGCTCTTTGTTTACACTTTTTTTCGTTGCATCCACATCAGTAGTTATTAATTCGTGACTTTTTAATTTGGACTCTGGTGTCATTACAGATCACCTTTTCTGAAGCCATCAGGGCTCCGAGGGCCAAGACTCGGTTTGTTTTAACTTTCCTTCGGATTATTCATTTATACTTTTCAGAAGTAGCTGATTTATATACTAGTTGCTCTCTCTTTTGCCTTCCTCCATATTACTCTATTTTTCTATCGGATAAGCGGTTGTCTGTACATGTGGGTTTTGAGGTCATCTGTCTCTTTCTTCTTGCTCTGTTCTTATATCACTTTTTGATTCTTTTTGCATACTTTATCCTGTCTGGAATTACTATAACTCTTTTCAGTGAAAACTTCCAGGTCTGTTGGACTACCTTTTCTATAATTTTGGAAACTATCCTGAACACCATTTCTCATATTAAATAGGCACCTACCTGTACCACCCATTTGATGTTTGTATACCTTTTCACTTGGAGGCCGCTTTGTGTTTTTGTATCCGTTTCCCTGGTCCTATTAACCTTTTGTGCCAATTTTTTTTTGAGTTTCTAATATACCATCCTGTATGAAGAGACATAAGTTAAAGTATTCTCATCTTTTGTTTCAATTTACAGCCTTGAAAAAGTCGTCAAGTACGACAAAACACGTGTCGGCTGTTGTTTGAATTTATTTGTACAAGAATATGGAATAAAAACAAATGGAATCATCGGCTTTCTATACTTACCTTACGTTTATTGAAGTTCACTTTACCGAAACGGAACCAATAGAGTGACAGACCTTTTACAACTTATTGCTGTGGTGCTCTGGACATTTTTTTTATAAGAATTATATGCTATTGTCTTGATTGATAACTACTCTAAGTGACTGGAGATACATTGGGTCAGAGCTGTCACCAATGAAATAACGATTGGGTACTTGGAGAATGTCTTTTGTAGAGAAGATATGCAGGACAAAATTGTCTCAGACAACAGAGTGCAATTTGCACATGCGAATATTCCAATTAATTTTATTAAAGTAGCAGAATCAAAACTTTCTGTGTGGCGCTATACCACCCTGAGGCTTATGGCCCAACAGAATGTTTAATAGTGTAGTAAAATAATCTATTCAACTTGCACTGTAGTCTGGGGTCTGTTGGAGTAAGCCTCTTCAGGCTGTTATTGTACAAAATCACTCCATGCCAGGAAAGCCCCCATTTGAGTTGTTGAGAGGATGGACACCGACCTTGATGGTTAATTAATAGGCAGAAGAAAAAAGACTTGTTTGATAAGAAGGACTGTGGAAGGAGGGGCCAAAGAGTCCCTAAAGAAAAGGAGGGAGTGGATCAATCAAATGACAGGTGATTGTGGCCACAGGTGCTGAAAATTGTTACTGGCCGTGTGTGGTGTTACATCAACCTGAGGCTTATGACCAGATAGAAAATTTAATAGTGTAGTAAAATAGTCTATTCAACTTGCACTGAAGTTTGAGATTTGGTGGAGGAAGTCTCTTTAGGCTACTCTGTTATCATACAGAATTACTTCATGACAAGAAAGCCCACTTTCAGCTATTGAGAGGATGGAAAGCAACCTTGGTGGTTAATCAATAGGCAGAAGAAAAAAGACTTGTTAGATAAGGAGGACTGTGAAAGGAGGTGCCAAAGAGTACCAAAAGAAAATGAGGGAGTGAGTCAATCAAATGAAAGGTAATTGTGGCCAAAGGTGCCGTAAATTGCTACTGGTCAATAGGTCAGAGGTAAGAAACCTGGGGGCATATTAGCAAGGGCCATATCGCAGCTTTAGCGGCACTTTTGGCCACTAAAGCGGCGATATGTCTATCGCCCTATCAGCAAGCTGTCGCTAACAGCAGTTAGTGACAGCTTTTAGGCGATAGCGACCAGTTTGGGGCCCGCTTTGCATGTCAGCGATATTTATCGCTAATGACATGCAAAGTGGGTGTACCCAAACTGTTAGTTACTGAAAGAAGTCGCTAACACAGCTATCGCCTATTAGCAAGGCAGACGAAGCGATGAAAAAAAACGCGCTAAGCGCGATTATCGCTATAACGTAACGCCTGCTAAAAACATGACTTATCTGTTTATCCAATGGGAGGTGGATCTTCAGGTTAAGTCCCCATTGGCGTTAATGCGTGAATATCGCTGGATTTCCAGCGATATTTACGCATTTCGCCGCTATCGCTGGATATTTTAGCACAATGGAGTAAAATGTTGCTAATAGCATGTTTTCCCCACTAAAATATCCAGCAATAGGCAGCGATAAAAATGAACGCGCTAAGCGCGTTTTGCGATAAATAACGCAAATTCTTGCTACTAGGCCCCTAAGTTTATTCGGGCGTTAAATGGATTCACAAAGGGTAGCAGAGGTTATTAGGTGTGCTGTCAGGTTAGAAGATGCTAGGGTTTGGAATATACATAAGTTGCCACTGTGTCGGTCGGGACAAGTGTGGTGGAAGTGTAGGACTTGTCAATGGGAAGGAAAAAATGCATTGTTTTCTTTAATAAGGAGGAAGATGGAGGTGGCACATCTTCCAGTTTTCGGTTGGTGCAATATGGCTCAAAGAATTCTGAGTGTTGCTCAGAAGTCAAAATATGAGTCCGCTAGTTTTGTGCAATTTGATTTTCAGAACATAGATTAATAGTAGTATATGGAACGCAGTGTCCCCAGATGGTTCTACGATTTATTCAGGATAATGAAGTCTGTTGAATATGTTATGTTATGTTAACAATGATTTGTATAGCGCACTGACACCAGTTGGTTTCCTGACGCTGTAGAGACAGGGGACAGTCAGAGTTGGAAGCCAGCGGAGTTAGTAGTAGGCTTGTTGATATGAGGTTGGGGCATAGCCGGATCTCAAGGGGAAGGGCATTCCACAGACGGGGTGCCAAAGTGCCAAATCTGCAGCCACCCGAGCATTTACGTTTAAAGGAAGGGGTTTGTAAAAGGCATTGTTGGGCTGAGCGAAGGCTACGGGACGGGGCATACTTTATAATGAGTTTAGTGATGAAGGTAGGGCTTTTACAGTGGAGCGCTTTAAAGATCATACAACTGACTTTGAAGGTGCAGCGTTGGGCGACCGGGAGCCAGTGAAGACTTTTCAAAAGAGGGGTGGCAGAATGCCATCTAGGCTGGTTCAAAATCAGTTTTGCTGCCTGATTCTGCACCATCTGAAGTCGTTTCAGAAGGAACTGGGGGAGGCCCAGATATATCGAGTTAGCGTAGTCTATATGGGAGATCACGGTTGCGATCACTACCTGTATCAGGGCTTCGTGGGTCAAGAGGCGGCGAACCTTCCGGATTTTTCTCATTTGAAAGTGGCACTTGGATATCACCTGGCCTACTTGCGTTTTTAGAGAGAGGTCACTGTTTAGGGCGATACCAAGCGTCTTTGCCGAAGATGAAGGGATCGGAGCTTGACCCATTTCTGTTGGCCAATACTGTGGGCCCCAGTATTTAGCACTGTCCCCAGTCAGGACCAGCTCGGTTTTTCCTGGGTTCAATTTCAGATGATTTTGGTTCATCCAAGCATGGATGAACCTCATTGTTGATTGAAAGAAGGAGATGGACGTATCTGAGTTGTCAATTGTGAAAAGGAGCTGAAGGTCGTCCGCGTAGTTCAGCACCGTTACCTGTTTATCTCTAAGAGCTTGGATTAAAGGGGAAATATAGAGATTAAACAGGTGGGGTGACAGGGACGAACCCTGGGGTACAGCGCATGTAATGGTCTGCTTAGTGCCCGCTAGGTTACCCAGGTGGACTGCCTGGGAACGATTTACTAGAAAGGACCTCAGCCAACCGGCTGCCGTGCCCCGGATGCCAGCCTGAGAGACACGGTCGATTAAGATGGTATGATCGACCGTGTCGAATGCGGCTGACAAATCCAGGAGCACTAGAGCCTGTGGAATGCGATTGTCTGCGCAGTCCCTAAGGGTGTCCATTACTGCCACTACCACCGCCTCAGTTGAATGGGCTGGGCGAAAGCCCGCCTGATGTGGATCAAGGCAGTTAGATGTCTCTATGAAGTTGGACAAGCAGTTGGCGACACGAGCCTCCAACACTTTAGCAAGAAAGGGAAGAAGGGAAATTGGGCGATAATTTGCATTGCAGGTCGGATCTGCACCTGGTTTCTTCAGGAGAGGTATTACAATCGCTTCTTTAAATGCAAGGGGAACTAATCCAGTGGCCAAAGAGTTGTTTAGAAGGGTACAGGCGGGGGCCGGAATAGCTGCTAAGCAGTCTTTCAGGATATAAGGAGGGCATATATCAGATGGGGCGCCAGATTTTACTCTTACCAGTAATTCCAGGAATAATTCTGGGGTAATGGGGGGGAAACTGCTAAGTAAATCGATAGTGTTGGGGCTTGGAACAAAAAAGAGAGCACTTGCGGTGGACTTTCTAGGGGAATGGATAAGGTTAAATTTGATAAGAAGATGATCCGACCATAGACACGGAAAAGTGGCCGGGGTCGTAACTAAAAGAGAATTGGTCCAGACCTGGTCCAGAATGTGGCCTTTACAGTGGGTAGGGGATTGTACATGTTGTTCAAAGTTTAGATTAGTAAGTAGCTCAGTGAGTTCACGCGACTGAGGACCTTCCAGAGGATCTTTGAACCAGTAGTTAAAGTCCCCCACCAAAAGGATCCTTGCATGATCAATGGCTAGGTTGGCAATTTGTTCGCTAAGCGCTAAAGGGAAGGACGGCATGTTGTTAGGGGGTCTGTAAAGAAGGACACATGCCGTAGTAGTATAGGAAGTATCAATTTTTAGAACCAGGTTTTCAGTGTCTGAGAGATTCAGGCAGGTCAAGGCGGTGACGTTCAGGTCATGGCGGAAGATTGCTGCCACTCCCCCGCCAGGTTTGCCGGGTCCACGATCAGCATGAATGATGCGGTAGTTAGGTGGCAACGCTGCTATGATATCTGGAGCGGAGTCTTGGGTGAGCCAAGTCTCAGTAAGTAAGAGAATGTCGAGATTATCCTCGCCTAGTAGAAGAAAAAGGTCCAGGTTATGTTTCACCATGGAGCGGGTGTTTAGATAAGCTATAGACATGGAATGGAGACAGGAAACGGGCGTTGTATGAGTAACAGGAATTGAAGTGGCGTTATTAAGAATGGTAGGGCAGTTGACTAGAAGCCCCAGTCTCTGGGCTCGAGAGCATGATGACTCACATAGGTGGCCCTGGCCGTTGTTAGTGGCCAGCAGCTCTTCACGGGAGTAGATGATCCGTCCTGTAGCATGGCGTGCCCTGGGGCCCGTCAGGGCGCGGACGGGCGCAGACGGGCTTGCCTTAGGCGCGCCTTCGGCGTGCTGACGGCGCGCCCGCTGCGCTCGTCCGCTGTGCGTCCGAGATATACACATTCTTATAGGATGCGGGGAAAGGGGCGTGGCCTCGAGTCAGGGGGCGTGGCCTGTGGGATGTTCGAAGAATGGCGGCAGCGAGTAAGATCCCAGGCAGCGCTAGCATCCACTGTGCAGGATTAGCCAAGTGGGAAGTGAGTGCCCAGAAGCTACAATCATACAGGTAAAAACATAAGTATACAATTTACAAAGTTTAAAAATCGAGTGTCTCTCTCCCGGCTTCCGCCTCAGGAGTGTCGATAGTCTCAGCCCGAGCTTGTGCTCAGCGCGGTTTAAAAGGAAAAAGGGGCGTGGCCTCACGTCGGGGGGCGTGGCCTGTGGGCTGTTCGGAGAATGGCGGCAGTGAGTAAGATCCCAGGCAATATAGTGTGTGTAATGTGGTTGTGTGTGCTATTGTCATGTAGTTGTGGGAAAAATGTGTTTGGTGTGTGTGGTTTGATCATTTCTTTTAGAATAGCAATCATGTTGTATATCGTGGCTGTTGTGTGTGTGTGTTGTATTGATGCATGTGCTATCGTATTTTTGCGTTGGAGAAGATGTGTGGCTTGTGTCATATGCATATAGGTTGGTGTCATTTTGTCGTAGAATGGTGAGGTGAATGTGCACTAGAATTTGGGAGTTGGAATGGGAGGCAGTTGACAGTTCTCAGACCTTGGTCTAGCTGAAGGTGTATTGCTCTATGTTGTAAATGTACCTTCCGATAATTGGTCTAGTGAGCCCCCATTCAGTTCATCATTTGCGATAGAGCAGCATTGCAATATGTGTGCTATCATTTGGTTAAAGTGTTCTTTTGTTAGTTATCAGACAAGATGAGTAAGTCTGTGAGATCTGTGTAACATAAAGGATGTTTTGCTATGACATACCTGCCCTGTAGGAAATGTATACCATAAGGGATAATTTTGCAGTCCAAAACTAAGCATAAGACATATTTAACATGGGGATTGTTGTTCTTCCTAAACTGAGCGACTAAAGAATCTTTACAATGTGTGAGATAGTCTAATCCCTAAGACTATAATATCTATGTAACCTCATGAATTGCTGCTGATGCCTTTAAAGTATGGGAAAACCTTGGGGCAGCTTTCCTATGTGACACCTAAGCATTTTCTGCACATTATTTAACCTAAGGGATTGCTCAGCTGTTGGAAGGATGGACTTGTATATCTGTAACTTGAGTGACAGTTCTGTTTCCAAGGTTAGTGCTTGTGAATCCTTTCTAGACCCACTTAACTCTACCTGAAAAAAGATTTAGAGTATTGAGTATGTTTATGACATTTATATAGTTGGCATAAAATGATTCTGAAGGGTAACCAACATTTTGCTGAAATAAAGCAAACTCCGAAAATAAGATATTTATTCTTTTTTTAAATCTATATATGACTCATTAACGCACAACTTGTATGCCGAAACCATATGTATGCATATATGTGTACATATTTTAGGTTCTGTAGCCTTATAATAGCCATCAAGTAATGAAGAACTCCTTAGAGTAGGGATTATGAAATTAATAAAGATTGTGTACAAATGTTAGTGTAGATAAGGGGGTGAATTATTTTCTCTGGGTGTGGCTAGAGGATTGTGTTGAAGAGATTAGCTTTCAGTTCATTTTTAAGGTGGACAAATGAAGGAAGACCTGTCATGGAATGTTGTTCCAAATTCTGGGTGCAAAGCTTGAGAACAATTGTCTTCTATGAAATTCCTGGTTTCACATGTGGTTAGTCCTGATCTTATGGGTCTTGACTATGAGGTTCTGGGTTCCTGTTCTTTACTGGTTTGCTTCCACAGCTGACACTTATCTTCCACAGCTCTTGTCCTGGTTTCTGACCAAGGATACTTGGGACTGGATGGCTCTTTGTGGCTATTAGGACTTTCTATACAAATCCCCCTTTCCTTCTAAGCTCTCTTTTTCCAAAGCTTTTAGCATGTAACATGCATCAAAAAAGAGGCTTTGGGTGGTAGCTTTTTGTTCTTTTGGGGATGCATGTCATGATTTTTCCTTCTCTGACAGTGTTCTTCTTTTCAAAAATGCTTTCTTCAGAGCTCCCCCTCTCCTGCCACCTTTCTGATTTTCTTATTGATTTTCTCAGACATTTACAGCTATCAATTTGAACGTTGTAAGGTTCGACCTGGAGAATATCTCCCTTCCTGAAAGGTGGACCTCTGTAGAGCAGGGTTCTCATCGTCTGCGTATTAGAATTGAGTATAGCAGTCACAGGGCTTCCTTTCAGATGTACTGAAAGGCAAGAGGTCTGAGACTGTGGGGCTAAGAAGGCCAATGGATCTTGCAGTTTCTCGGGAAATGTTCCAGTTGGGCTTCTCGACTTTACATGTAGATTCATTGGCAGCCATAAGAGACTTTAAGGAATCAGAGAGTGGTATGTATCCTTTTGAGAGCTTGGAAACAGGACATCTCCATAATTTTCCTTTCAACAGCAGGTAATCAGTCCTCTGGATGCATTCGGAATGTACTCTTGGAACCGTTTTTTAATTTACTGTTGGTTTTGGCTTCTTTGCAGAGTGCTACCTTTTAAACTTTGAGTGAAACTGTTGTAATCTACTTGCTATACAATGCATCCTTCCCATTGTTGTTCTCTGCCTTGCTGCTCAGCCAGTGGTGAGGTCATTTGAATGCTGGAGTGTTTGTGCTTGAAGGAGGAGTCAGTTGGAGTGTATGGGCTGGGCAGCAAGGAGGCTGCTCCTGGTGGGGTATTATATGGAACTTACTATCTTCCTGTACCTTGTAACTAAAAATGTAACTTAAAGAATAAGTGGTTAAGGGCCAGATGCGACTCACAAAATGCACAGTACAACAGTGTCTAGACACTGTTTACGATTCCCAATGGGGTCGCAAATTGAATGCCTCATCAATATTCATGAGGCAAGCGCAATTTGCGACCCCAATGGGAATGGCTAGCACTCCCAGGGATAGTGGCCTGCTGGGGTCAGAAGACCACCTTGTCTGGGAAAGGTTTTTAAATAAAGCAGGTCTTATTTTTAAATGCAGCCCGTTTTCCTTAAAGGAAAACGGGATGCATTTAAAAAACAAGAATGAAACTTTTCAGTTTCATTTTTTAAGGGCAGGCAGTGGTCCTTGGGACCACTGCCTGCTGTTAAAAAATATTTATGTACACACTCACAAAGGTGAAGGGGTCGCCTGGGGACCCCTTCCCGTTTGCGAGTGGTTTAACACCTACTTGAAGTAGGTGGTTAACTGCAAATGTTTTGTAAAACAACAGTACATGGCATGGTGAATCACTATTAGGAAGGGATGTCTCCTACTCATCGCTATTGAAGACATCACAATTTGGCGACGACCGATGGGCTGAGGTTCCAGGAACTGGGCATGTACCTTAACAAGGCGACTCCGAAGATTGATTACAGTTTCTGGTCTTCAGTGAACGGAGTGAGGAGTTGAGCTGTTATCTTGTTTCCAGTTGGAGCCTTCAGTGTGACCAGCTGTTAGCACTATATCACCAAGACACATAGCCAGGTTGGTTGAGTCTGTGCCCTGGCTGTGTCTGTCCTACATCGGTGAAGCGACGTTTGGTGGCATGAAAGGAGAGTCTGTGGTGCTTTGGTGTGTCACATGCAGGTTTGAGTTAACTTAAACTCATTATAGAGCATGTACGGCGCATAAGGAGGCAGACGGAGACCTGTGTGATGCAGCACTTGCTGGATGAATAGCGTGTGGTGGCGGAAGCTGCCTGTGGATTAATCCTTGTTCGGGGAAGCAGTGTGTGACAGGTAATTTACTGCAGATGACTGCCAGCAGCAAGCCCTGTTATGTGGTGAGGGCAGGAAGTCCAGTGTCATTATCATAGGAGATGAGGAGTCGGCACAGCAAGTCTCTGGGAAATTGAGTAAAAGTGTTGACTTGTTCATTGGAAAGCGGTAGTTGGTAGTTCTGGGAGAAGGAGCAGACATTTCTTCAGCCGCAGATCTTCATCGAGTGGTTTCAGCATTTGCGGGCTCTTAATGAGATTTTACAGTCACGTTTGGGGCATTAACGTTCTATATGAAGGTGACCTTTTATATCTATCTCTTTTCACAAGCATATGGGATACAGTTTTTGACTACGATTTTTTTCTCTTAGTCCAATTCACCGATCTCGTTTTCACGGGGTCAGTTCAAGGAGTTTTGGGCAGTGCACGCTCAATGCATGTACGATGATGTGCACATGGTGGCTTCAGCAACTTTTATGAGTTAAGATACTCAATGCTTTGTGTTTTTAGCTTGTGTAGTGCAAATTGTAGACAGATTTTCATTTTCATTTGTTACTCTCTTATCTTTTCTGTCTCTCTGTCTTTTAAATTTCTACCCAATCTACAAAGAAGGTGAAACAACATGTAGAATGTCACATCACCACCATTTCTTTTACCCTTTCCAGGTGAACCTGCGATTGGGTGGGCTAAGTGGAATTTCTTTTCGGGAATTATGTATGTGTGTGGCACAAACTTGAGTGTGGAAAGGAAACGTGCCTTATTATTGCATTGCTTAGGGGCAGAGGGAAATGTTTTAAGAAAATCTGCCTGAACTTCCACAAGCAGAAGCGCGTGGTTTAAATGGATTTGAGATATCTATAGCCAAATTAGATCATCATTACTTACCACACGTAAGTACCATTTTAGAGAGGTATCATTTTGGGCTGAGGTGTCAGGGACAGAATGAATCTGCAGAAGAGTTTGTGACGGCTTTGAGAAAATTGGCTTTGAATTGCAAATTTGGAGGTGCAGTTGAGGAGAGGATTAGAGACCAGTTTGTTTTACACTGTAACAGTGATAAACTACGTGAGGAGTTATGGATGAAAGACGAACCCCCACTTGAGGAGGTGCTCATTGTTGCAAAACAGGTTGAGCATACGATGAAATATGTGGGGGAATTCAAGGCAGGGAATGAGGTGAAAGCGACAGATAAGGAAAATGTGACAGAAGTCTGTGTGGTCAAGGCTTATTATGCTTCCTGGAAAAAAGAGAGTCTTAAAGGTAATGGATCTAGGAGAGTAGTGCTAAACTTCAGGGGAACATGTTTCAGATGTGGGCTTGAGGGTCATCGGGTCAATGATAGATCTTGTCCAGCTTGGTCACAAGTGTGCAATTCCTGTGGGATCAGGGGACACTTTAGTAAATGTTTCAGGAACAAACATAAGAAATCTAACAGGAACAAGAGTCAAGAGATGTGTCAAGAGGTGGTTTTGCAGGTTGGCGAGTCAAAAAACGTTTCCCTTCAGAGGTAGTAAGCATTGATGGGAGAGACATTCAGATGAAATTTGATTCGTGTTCATCCATCACGATAATATCTAAACAAACGTTTTTAGACTTGTTTGCAAACAAGAAGACACTCACCAAAATGGACATAAACCTAGTGGCTATGGTGGCGCAAAGATTGAAATTTTGAGATACTTTGAAGCTTGCGTGGAAAGTGCACTTGTGGGAAGGTATCTGTTTCATGTCATGGTGATGATATGTTGGGGTGGAGTCATCAGTTGAAATTGGGTGTTAGCCTACATCCTAACAAAATACCTCAGGTACAAATAAATGAATTTGAATGTAACCGACACAATTTTGTGATGGAATTTAAGGATTTGTTTAAAAACAAACTTGGTAAATTAGTTCGCTACAAACACAAGATTAAATTAAGGCTGCATGCAAGTCCAGTGGTGGCTAAAGTGAGGACGATCCCCATACATTTGCAGACAGCGGTAGCAAATGAATTAGAGAGATTGGTCGAATGTGGAGTCATTGAGGTAGTAGAGGCAACTGAGTGGTTGGCTCCCATTGCGGTTGCACACAAAGGTAATGGCGACATTCTTCTTTGTGTGGATTTGAGGGGACTAAACAGAGAAGTGGTAGTTGACAGATTTCCCTTGCCCAACATAGGGAAATGGTCACTACTTTTTCGGGTGCCAAAGTTTTTTGCACGCTAGGCCTTCTGTCTCCATACCACCAAGTCAAATTAGATGAATGTTCTCAGGATCTTACAGCCTTTGTAACTCCTTTTGGAATCTATCGCTTCAAAAGGATGCCATTTGGTCTTATTTCGGCTGCAGCAGTTTTTCAAAGGATCTTGGTGAGGATTTTGAAGGATCAACCTGGTGTAAGATGTTATCAGGATTACATTCTCATTTTTGGAGCCTTGAATGAAGAACATGACCAGCGTGTACGTGAAGTTTTGTACAAACTACAGGAGGCGCGTCTCACTCTTAAAGCTGACAAGTGCAAGTTTGGAGTAAGTGAAGTCAGTTATCTAGGATACAGAATTGCAGCAACAGGAATCAGACCTCAAAATGAACTAGTTTACACAATCAAATCATTGAAGGAACCCAAAAACAAGGAGGAGCTTTCATAATTTCTTGGAATGGTTGAATATTATAGTTGTCTCATTAAAGACTTTGCAAGCAAAGCATTCAATATGAGGCAATTGTTAAAAAAGAGAGCAGATTTTATGTGGGGCATTGAATGTAGTGAGGAATTTACAAATGTAAAACAGCAGTTGAACAATGTGTCTCCCCTTCAAGCTTTTGAACCTTTGTGTGATACCAAGATTGTGTGTCATGCTTATGCAAAAGGGTTGGGAGCTCTTCTTATTCAAATGAAAGACGGTAGAGAAAACTTGATTGCATGCATTTCAAAAACTCTCAGAGATGCTGAAAAAGCAACTATTCTCCTATTGAGAGAGAATCTCAAGCTTTTTTGGTCGTTATGAGGTTTAAACAGTTTTTGTGGGGCATACTATTTGGTGTACAGACAGTTCATAAGCCTTTAGTTGAGGTATTTACCAAGAAAGGTTTAGATTCAATATTGTCACGAATATGTAGATGGGTTGTAAGATTGCAAGATTTGTGCTTTTCTGATCAATACGTCCCAGGGACAAGCAATTTCTCTGAGGATTCTTTGTCAAGATTGGTGGATGTGACTGAATTGGATACAGATAGTAGTGATGAGTTTGAGGAAGAAGATGTAGTGAGTGTGTGCGAAGTAACAGAAGGTACCATGGGTGAAGATGAGTGGTTAGAAGAACTACAGAATGATGAAACTTTATGTAAAGTCAGGAGACTTGTGAGTTCGGGCGGAGGAAATGGAAAGGAGCTCAGAGACTGTAAAGGAGGATGGGAAAACATTTTCGATGAGCTTGCAGTGGACATAGGATTGTTATTGAGAGGTGTAAGGTTAATTCCACCAAATAAGTTAAGAGCAAGAATTTTACAGTTAGCTCATTAAGGACACATGGGTACTGTAAAAACTAAAGGGAGACTTTGCAGAGATTTTTGGTGGCCAGGTCTTGACAATGATGTTGAATGCATGATTAGGGAATGCACAGTGTGTGTAGGCTGTGACAAACGGTTGAAAAGTAGTCAGATGCTCATGGTTTGTAGGACACTTCCAAGATATCCGTGGGAAGAAGTGACAATGGATATTTTGGGACCAGTTAGAGGTGAGCATGCCACTCCATATGTCATGGTTCTCATGGATTTATACTCCAGATGGGTGGAAGTGTCGTGTGTTCATGACATCTCTTCCTCTGCGGTGATAAAATGTTTGACAAACATTTTCAGACAAGAACGTTTTCCACAATTCTTATTAACAGACAATGGTGTACAGTTTTGTTCACGTGAGACTGAAACCTTTTTGAGGGAGTGTGGCATTTAGCTATAGCACAAGACATCTGCATTGTATCACCCTGAAACCAACGGAGCCATTGAGAGGGTCATCAAAACATTGAAAGAAGGCATACAATTGGCGAAGGCCAATGGCTTAGATTGGAAGGAAGAATTATCCAGTAAATTATCTGGTTATCGTATGTCCCCACACACAACCACTGCAAATCTCCCTTTGGATTGTATAAAGGGAGGGCCCCATCAACTAAGGTCAATGCTGGTTGAATGCATTGGAGCAAGGGATGTGTAGACAATACGTTTGTAGAGTGGATACGCAAGGAGATTACTGCACAAAGAAGGAGGAAAGAGACATTTGATATTTCCAAAAGAGTGAGGAGGATGTCTGTTAGAGTTGGCAACTTTGTGAAGATAATGACTCCTAAAGGGTGTGCAGAATGGTAAAAGTTTACTAGGAGGTTGGAATTGATCAAATGTTTTAAAAATGCTGTAAAAACACATGGTAACATTTGGAACAAAAGCAGAGTGGTAGTTGTTCCCAAACTCAAGGAACCCTCCTTAGTCAATCAGAGTGATGATTATACATTGAGAAATTTGTCAAGAAGTGGTACTCAGAAGGGACATGAGGGAGGTCAGGTGGTGCAGAGGAGGAGTAATAGGATTATTAAGAGAGCAATGTATCTCAGAGATTTTGTAGGGTTAATCTTCATATCATTTTACTTTGTGTTATTTCCGTGTTTTTCTTCCTTTCTGTATTGCACATATTTTTCTAAACATTAGGTTGTTTTGTGTTTCCTCCCGACATACTTCAAATTATTTTTATTTCTTGTATAAAGAGTAGATATGGGTCATTGTTAATGCTAATTTAGTGTTTTTATGCGGTGTTATGTTGGGAGGAAGAAGTGTGGCATAGAGCTTAGTAGAATTAATCTGTCTTTACTGGAATCTTCTGAGCTCAGAGAGGATTATTGGGAAAAGAACCCTGGTGGGGACGGTGACAGTTTGAGTGCCATCGTTGGTGAAGGTGCTTGAATAAAGTCTATATCACTTACTGTTTAATGTCTACTGCTCATAGTTATTGAAGACATCACAGCTACCTTTTAAACTTTGAGTGAAGCTGTTGTAATCTACTTGCTATACAATGCATCCTCCCCATTGTTGTTCTCTGTCTTTCTGCTCTGCCAGTGGTGAGGTCATTAGAATGCTGGGGTGCTTGTGCTTGAAGGAGGAGTCAGTTGGAGTGTATGGGCTAAGCAGCAAGGAGGCTACTCATGGTGGGGCATTATATGGAACTTACCATCTTCCTGTACCTTGTAACTAAAACTGTAACTTGAAGAATAAATCCATAACCTTTTCCTACATGACCTGTCTACGTGGCATACTTTGATTTAACACTGACGACGAGCGGAGAAGACCCAAACATAAAGGGAAGTTTAATAATGCAGGACCATAAAAGATTTGAAGTATCACATAAAAAACAAAGAAGATTACAGAGTAAAGGCTGTTGAAGCCTGTGAAGAGGAAGGCACCTGGTAGTCCCACCAGTGTCTATTTCAGCGGACAGCCTACTGTCCAGGACATCTTCACAGGTTGAAACAGAAGTAGAAAACGGTCTATTTTATGTA
Source organism: Triturus cristatus (assembly GCF_964204655.1). Classification (NCBI taxonomy): domain Eukaryota; kingdom Metazoa; phylum Chordata; class Amphibia; order Caudata; family Salamandridae; genus Triturus; species Triturus cristatus. The sequence goes on from NC_140581.1 coordinate 851,526,150, forward strand.
TATGAGAAAGTTTTGAGCTGAATGAAAAACTGCCTCAATGGATGTTTTAAATCTCTTTGTGGTGTAAGTGCACAGAGGACTGCATTTAACCCGAGCAGCTGTTCAACTTTGGTTTGCTGGGTCATGGAGCATGATTAACGGTGATAGCAAGCTTATGTTTTAAGAAAGCTGAGCGAGTCTGTGTAGCCTGCATAAGGATATTTGGCAAGTATTCATGGACTGGTGAGAGGCCACACGTTTGGTAAGTGGGTGCTTACCCCGATTGCATGCTGTTTTTAGCCACAGTGCTTAAAACAACTTTTAAAAAAAAAAAGTAAAGAAAAAATGGGCCAGGTGTGCGCGCTTCTACTCACGTGCTGGTAGTGCAACTATTATCAGAGACGCCGTGTGGCAGAGCTGGTGTGGTCTCGAGCTGGGGCAGTCAGCACTTGAAGATGCCTCCTTTGTTCACCTGGTTGTTTATGAGCTGCGAGCGACAGAAAGACAAGTAGAAGGAGTTGTTCGTAGTTCCTTGTGTGTGTGCGGGGGCATGCACAAATGATGATGATGAAATGAGAGTGTGATGGTGGAAGAATAGGAAGAAGAAAACTAGAACATAGGTGGCACAGCAGGAACTGATACTTCTATATGTATGTGAGTACAAAGCAGATGTCTGATTGACGTAGTTGCTCGCCACTGAAACGCGCCGCTGGAAATGCTAGAATGGGCATTGCTATATGTATTACCCACTGTTTAGGGGTTAAAGTAGAAAAGAAGAAATCCCTTGGTGGAATAATATAGGTAGACACTACCACCAATGCTCAACCTTATAAGACAAGTATACAACTGCAACACACCATTAATATGTCCAAAGAACCCTCTCACAAAAGCCCATGTGGTAGAATTACACAAGGTAACAATCTTCTAGTTTTCGATTAAAATAATACACTTTATTAAAATATTTGTGTCACAGAAAAACTTAAAATACAAAAAGCACTATTTAAAAATTATATAAGTCCAGCTATCTATTTTCATAGAAAAGAAAATACACAGACTTATTTCATGCCCTAAGGCTACAAAACTAAAATACTAGTAACACCGTTCATTCAGAGAGAAACAGACAGACACTATACTTTGTCATAAATTAACATATCCCTCCCGGAACACTTAATTAACTACTCCTGGATTCATTCAATTATTACAGGGTAGATTTGTACCACAGATTATGTTCTAACTAGGCGTCGACGCGTTTCGATGGGTTTAGTATTTCTCCATCTTTTTCAAGACATACATTGTTCTCTCTTAAGGCACTGTATGGTTGCCACAATTCTCAGACCTTATTCAATTTGTCTCATATTTTCAATTATTCTGTGTGGTGTAAGTGCAATTCAAGATCCAGCGCCTGGTTGAGCATTCTCATGAAGCTATCAACCTCGCCATTTGCTTGCGGCCACTACGGGATGATTTCTGTGTTGAATGGCTCTCTTCTCCAAGTACTCTTGAAGCTCTCTGCCTTGAAAGGGAGGTCCGTTGTCGGACCTGATTTCTTCGGGGAGGCCCATGAATGTGGAGGTTTTGTCAGGAGCCTTTTGTACCCGTGTGAATGCTGTGGATGCAACCACCTCCACTATCGGGAATTTTGAGTATGAGTCCAATAGTACCAGGGTGCTGCAGCCGTCAGGGAAGCTGCCAAAGTCGATGCTGACTTTGGACCAAGGTATTTCACTCTACTCCTCTGTGATGACCGGTGCCGGTGCAGGAAGACCTCCTGTTATGGTGCACAAGTGGCAGTGTCTGATCTTCTCTTCTACCATTGTATCCATACTGGGAAACCACACCTAGCCTTTTCGGCGTGCCTTGGTTTGTGCCATCCCCTGATGCCCAATGTGTGCTAGTCCCACGATTTGATCTTGCAACTTTCTCCGGACTACAATAACTCGCTCAGTTCACTGCGGTCTCTCCACAGTTGCTGTTGCGCATGATTGCCCTTGGCAGTGAGTGCTTGTGCACCATCCAAGAAATGGGCCCAACCGTTGGTCTGCGATGCTTCCTTGACTCTTGCCAGCGTTTCATCCTCGGTCATGGCTAGCATAATCTCTTCAAGTGTCACAGCTTTGGGACAGGCTTCCTGAGTGATCATTCTGATGAACGCTTTGGTGTGTTCTACATCTTGGGGCATATGCCGCGCATCTACCACTTCTGGGTGCCTTGAGAGATAATCTGCTGGGTTGTGTGCTCCGGGACGAAATATGACTTTGAATCTGTACGCTTGCAATTGTACAGCCCATCTTTCTATTCTGGGGGGTGCCAGTCTCGATGTTCCTGCGAATAGGGGAATTAACGGCTTGTGGTCCATTACCACTTGGAACTCTAGCCCGTAGAGGTACAAGTGGAAATGCTGGCATGCCCACTTAATGGCCAGGGCCTCTCTTTCAATCTGTTTCCGTGTCTGACAGGGCTTGACTGGCATATGCAACTGGTGTCCAGGTATATTGGTTGCTTTCATAAAGAAGGACTGCCCCAAGACCAACAGGGCTGGCATCTACTATCAGTTCAGTACACCTCCCTGGGTGAAAGTAGGCCATGACTGGCTTGTACATTAGTGCTGTTTTGATGGCATGGAACGCAGTGTTGGCTGCAGTGGTCCATTTCCAGGTGCTTCCACTGTGCGTGAAAGCTTGTAGAGGCTCGGACAGCGAGGCCAGATTTGGAATGAATATGCAGCAATAGATGGCCATACCCAGAAAACTGCAGACTTCAGTTGGCGTAGTGGGAGTTCTGGCCGACCGGATGGCTATTGCTTTCTTTGGATCCACTCTCAGCCCTTCTCTTGAAAAGATATGCCCAAAGAAGTCTATGGATTCCTTATAGAAGGAGTATTTGGCCCTCTAAGGAGTTAGGCCGCAATCTTCCAGACGTTGGAGCGCGGCTCGCAGGTGTGTGTGATGGCCCTCAAGGGTGTTTGAGAACACCAGAATGTCGTCACTAAGGTTGATGACGCCTTGCAAACCAGACAGGGTTTCTTTGATGGCATTCTGGAAGACTTCTGCGGCCGAGGATACCCAGAAATTCAGCCTATTGTATCTCAGGAGGCCCACGTGGGTAGAGAACGTGGTGATGTAACAGCTCTCCTACTCCAGCTCCAGCTGATGGTATCCAGCATTCAAATAGAGCTTCAAAAACTACATGGCTCCATTGAGGTCCGCCACTATGTCGTCCATCGTGGGCGTCAGATTCCGTTCTCTCTTGACTGGTTGATTTGGGAGGTGCATGTCTACGCACAGTCGGATAGCTCCAAGTTGTTTGGGCTTCGGTGCGATAACTAGCGGCGACACCCACGAAGTTGATCTGGATACTTTCTCAATGACATCGAGGTCTTCCAGTTTCTTCAGTTCCGCTTCTACTTGTAGGCATAGATGGAATGGCACTCTCCTGTGCCTCAAGGCTATCGGCCTGACAGTAGGGTCGATATGTAGTTTGAACTGTTTGCCCTTGAGTTTTCCTAGTCCCTCAAACTGTTTCATGAACTCCTGCAGGATAGCTTCGGCGTGGGAGTCATGTACTTGGTTTGAATAAAAGACAAGGCCCAGGTCTTTTGCCATGTGACAACTGAGTAATGTTCCTTTCTTCCCCTTGGTCATGTGGAAACTGGCCGTCGTGGTGTGTTTGTCACTGATGACTTCCGTTTTGATTACCCCTCTTAGGGGAAGTGGGTAAGACCCTCCATAAGAGTAGATTATGGACTTTGTGGGGGCGAGCAGGGGCACGGAGACAGACGCTCATGTTGTTCTGAGTCTATGACATTTTTTTTTTTTATAGATTTTTTTTTTCTTGTCCTCATACATGCCACCAGATAGTTTAAACTCTAGGTGGGAGATCCCCATACCTTCCACACTATCCAATATCCTTACCGCCCTTAACTCAGTGTGCAGCAAACAGAGATCTCCCAGAGGTAGGCTGTCTTCGTGTCCAACTCCCGTTCCCGTTCACTGAACTGGACCACCCTGGCAACCCGGGAGGACTGAACCACAAACCTCTGGCATAATCATAGGACCACCGTTAGTTCTTCAACCAGGCAACCAGTGCCGACCACACCCCCTCAGCGCTTGCAGCCTCACAGGCCATATCAGACTTGCTAACCGTCATGATGTTTTTTAAACAATCAGCAAATCTGGGGGGGGCTCTGATTTCCATTCTTTACATATTTCTCTTCTGGCTATAACTATCACATAGAATATAAATTGTGAGGCATAATTATTGATGTTATAATTCAGTGGCAAACCGAAGAAAACCAGTCTAAGAGAACATGTAATGGGGATTTTTAAAACCTTTTCCAAGAAACCACAGACCGCCTCCCAATAACCCGAGAGTTCTGAACATTCCATAGACATATGTAAATCATCAGCTGCCGGGTGTTTGCATCTGGGGCAATGATAATTATTGGACGTGATCTTAGATAACTTTGCCAGTAGATCCTATATACTGTAAACAGGTGGTTTCTCCTCAGATTTGCTGGTTTAATTAGAGTCTGTGAGATAGAAAATGAGTCCATCCAAATTTTTTGCACCGTTTCCAGACCACCACATAAAACATTGCCCCAAAGGCCCCCCAGTTCCTGGTTCAGGGTTTCTTTTACACCTCGGTGGAGCGGGGGTCATTTTCCGAGCTGCAGTATCCGCTCAGGGGACCTGTTGCCTACCTGCCTTGACGCTGTTCCTGGGGCCCTGACGCTGCTTGTCTCCCCTGCTGCCGCTATCCACCATCACGCGGCTCCAGCAGGGGGAGACTACAGCTCCCAGCTTGCTTAGCGGGCACCTGATGCATTCCACGCGCCCGGAGGCGCTGAAAAGTCCGAGGCTCCCTCGGTGGAGCGGGGGTCATTTTCGAGCTGCAGTATCCGCTCAGGGGACCTGTTGCCTACCTGCCTTGACGCTGTTCCTGGGGCCCTGACGCTGCGTGTCTCTCCCTGCTGCCACTATCCACCATCACGCGGCTCCAGCAGGGGGAGACTACAGCTCCCAGCTTGCTTAGCGGGCACCTGACGAGTTCCACGCGCCCGGAGGCGCTGAAAAGTCCGAGGCTCCCTCGGTGGAGCGGGGGTCATTTTCCGAGCTGCAGTATCCGCTCAGGGGACCTGTTGCCTACCTGCCTTGACGCTGTTCCTGGGGCCCTGACGCTGCATGTCTCCCCTGCTGCCGCTATCCACCATCACGCGGCTCCAGCAGGGGGAGACTACAGCTCCCAGCTTGCTTAGCGGGCACCTGACGCATTCCACGCGCCCCCGGAGGCGCTGAAAAGTCCGAGGCTTCCTCCGCATCGCGGGACGCGCGCGGGCGGAGCCGGTCGAAGCCCTGTCAAAGGGCGGTCCGTCTGTGTCCGTCAGGGGTCGGAAGAGGCCGGGCTGGGCCACCCCCCTTGGTTGTCCCCAACAAGTTGCTGAGGAGCGGGACTTTATCATAAGGTGACTTGATATCTTGTGTGGTGCCTGTACGTTGTTCTGCCCCTCTGTCTCTCCCAACTAGGCCTGGGCAAAAATTTCGTTCCGTTCGCGGAAATTGCGATAATTTGACATTTTCGCGTTCCGCGGAGAGCGCGAAAATGTCAAAATTTCCGGTTTCCGCAGCTTGGCGATAATTTGTTTCTTGCTCGCGCTGTAAAATAATACATTCTCACGCGCGCGCGATCGCCTTACCTGAATCCCTGCGTTCGCCGACAAGTTTTCTTGATCCGGTCGCGTTCTCCATGAGATGTTGTATTGTTTTTAGCCATTTGCGCTGTCTCGCGACAGTTCGCGCCCGCAGTGACGTCATGCGTCGCGCGATCACGTCTTTCTTCTCGCGATCATGCACCGCGAGACAACTCAAAACAAGATGGCCGCGCCCGCAAGCAACCACATGGGTAAGTTGGCGACCCACAACCATGCAGAAAATCTCGCGAACATGCAAGAAAAAAACTTCCGCATCTTCGCGATATTTCCGCTTGTTTGCGATAATTTTAAACATTTTCGCAAATTCCGCCCACCCCTACTCCCAACGTTGTCATCCCTGTTCCTGAATGGGTAAGAGAAAGCTAGCCGAGAGTACTGGGGGAACAGGGGGTAATAGCTCTTTGCCCAAAGTACGGAAACTCAGGAAGACTCGACGTGCTGCTAAACAGCCCGATCCGGAGAAGGCTTTCACACGTATTGGCGACCTAGTGGGGGAGTGCGAGGCTATTCTGGGATCTGACCAGCTATCGGCGACCGACAGCCAGGTTGTAGCAACATCTTCTGCTGACTTTGGACATGGTAACCCTATACCAGCACTTACTGTGCCGGAAATGTTTCGTTGCAAGCCCACTCCAAAAGTTTCTAAGGGGGCCAGTAAAGTGGCTGTGCCTGAGGGGTTGGTTGTTGGGGATAGCTCTCTATTGTTTCCTCCAGTCAACACTGTGAGCATTGTTCCTACTGTTCCTTGTTTTAATAGGTTCTCCCCTTTGATGAACCAGCAGGATGTTATTAATGTGGTTGCACCTGAACCTTTGTCGTGTTTCCCCAAACTCCTTTTAGGTAATCCTAATGAGTTAGCAGTTAATCCCTTATATGATCTCATAAAAATGGTTAATTTGTTGAGGGATGAAATTGGCTTATTGAAGACTCTGTCTAGTAAAGTAGGGTTGTGTTCTGTTGTCCCATGCCCTCCCCCTGGTATTATTACAATTACCCCCTCTCCTGCTCCAGTAAATCCATTAGGTATACAGGCTAACAGCCCAGGGCTTTCCAAACCCCGTCCTAAAGGTAATGTTACCTATAGTAATGCTGTTAAGGCTGGTATGAATCAAACCTTGGTCCGTTCATCATTTAACTCTAAAAGTACTTTGCAGGATAGAACAAATTGTACAAAGAGGCTGGGTGTGGGAAGTGACTCTGTCAAACTTGACCAGGGGTCCCTGGCGGGCCGGGGTGTTCGTAATGTTCAACCTAAGGATAATGCCATCGATTGCTCCAACAAAATCTTTATGACCAATGTCCCGAAACTGCCAATAAATAGTGGCATAGAGTCTCCTGAGTCGCTGACTAATAAGGTGATCCATTGGTTGAGACATGTTAGGGGATGTCGTTCAGTCATTAGGGAAGATATCTCCAGAGCTATCAGACTTTCATCACCTAGGGTCTCTGTTGATTGCATTGAATTAACTCTTAAAAGCAACTACCTTGCAGATAATCTTCTTTCCTTGGAGTTTAGATCTAGTCCCCCGGAAGGTTCTTCTATCCAACTACGAAGCTACTCCTCACATGTTCTAGGGGGGACGAAGTGTGGGCAATGGAGTGACAGGGAGGTGGATGGTTCATCCCTGGATAACATCGACTGACCACATAACGAGGGGGGTGCTGGCCCCTGGGACAGTGGTGTGAGGGTGATGGACATTGAGTACCAGGAGTCTATTATGGCTGGCCCTTGTATTGACTCCTATCCTATCCCCGTTCACCAAGTGGCTAAAGCTTTTAGCAGTTGCCATTCTATCTTTGCCCCTGAACTATGCCAGTGGCTTGACCCATCCGCCAGTGGTCTTTTATCAGACCCGCAACTTACCATCTCTGAAACTGTTGGTCATTCTCTGGCTGGTGGCTCTTTATGTTCTTGGAATATTGCTGGCTTAAATTCTAAGCTAGCTATTGCTGATTGGGTTATATTTATTAATTCAATGGACATTTGTATATTCCAGGAGACCTGGCTCCTAGAACCACGCTTTTGTGTGGGTTACCTAAATTTTTATATCCCGGCAAGGGACCCCACGGGCGTCTTTCTGGGGGCTTAACAATTTGGCTAAGAAGTGAATTGTGTTTGAACTCCAAGCTCCTTTATACGGGAAATAGAGATATTCAACTGCTAAGGTTAGATCTTGGATTACTGGGCAAAATTGATATATACAATGTGTATGTAAGGGGTTCTAGAGGTGTTAAATCTTTGGTTATTGACTATCTTTTTCGCCTGTTTGATCTTTACTCAGCCGATACCTTCATTATCGTTGCAGGTGACTTTAACGTAACGTTTGAACCTCTCGTTGAAAATAAGTGGGACCCACAGGATAATGAAAAGTTATGTTGGGGTATCCCTCCCCTGGAGTTGTCCCCTATATCAAGGTGGCCAGAAGTTGCCATTCAGATTAATTCCCTTTGCATGGAAAGGGGCTTGAGGGCCCTGAATGGTAGGATGCCAAGTGACCGAGAGGGCGCCTGTACATTTAATAACGGGTTGAGCAGGAGTCGAATCGATTATATTTTGGCTGATATGAAATTATGGCACTCCCTCGTTGACATGAAGATAGTGCCCCTTCCAGAGAGTGATCATAACCCTCTCTGTTTATCACACAGATGGTGGAAGGTAGAAAGCGGTACCGTAGAGGACAGGGAGTCGTGTCCTCCCGAGGTGGTGACATCTAATGACATGCGCCGTCTGAGATGGTCTGGTCTTTTGGGGTACCCTACCACCTTATCAAAAATTATAGACGAGGTGGATGGTTCCATTATTGCTATAGAGTCAGTTTTTGCCTCTGATGGGAATCTGAGGGATGTAACATTAGCGCATGATAGCTTATTTGCCAGTCTGAAATCTTATTTCCTTACAAAAGCGAAACCAGGACCAAGTGGTGTTAACCATCAAGCCTCTTGGTATAATAAAGAATGTAGGAAGGCAAGGCTATTACTTGGGAATGCCTTGAAGGGTGGCAATGTAAGCCTGGTTCGTCATAGAAGAATCATCTATAAGAGTTGTGTTGCTAGGGCCAAATCTTTTAAAAACCAATTTGTTTTGTTTAAAAATCCACTAGAACAAGTACAGGATTTTAATTATCTAGGAGTTAACATTCAAAATAATTTCGCGTGGAAATTACAGAGAGATTTGTCTACTTTAAAACATAGTGGAAAAGAACAATGGTTCGGGTTGGCCTGAGAAGGTCCGGTGAAATGAACAAGCCCTTAGGAGGGCGAAATGATTTGGTATAGGTACAAGGACTCACATTTGGAGAGTGATACTTAATATAGAGGAACAAGGGACAAGGGAGGTCAGTGTATGACACTCATTTATTGAATAAAGATTGAATTCAAACATATTCAAGCGGGGAGTGGAGCGAATCCTGTGTGCGTGTGGTCGCCGCGCGTAACCACACGCACACAGGATTCGCTCCACTCCCCGTGACCCCCATTGATTGCACCGAATGCCGCATGGATTAAATTAATTTCCTCGGCACCGCAAAACTCGCCTAAACTCGCTGAGCAGGCATGTTTACAACCCTAACTCAAGCAACTTCCTCCTGATACCTGCTTGAATATGTTTCGGCACTGACACCGCGCTTCCATTCATTGAGAAGTCTGGACCCAATTTATTACTTCAACTAATGGTTTCAAATCAAGACGTCCACTCCCGCGACGAACACGTTTTTCGCTGACGACTATCCGGTCACTCTACCGCTCATATACTCAAGTTCATATGCTCACATTTTGTCCTGATGATGAACTCAAATAACTGAGTTCGAAACGCCGTCGACCCTATGCAACTCGAACCTATTTTGTACTAATCTAATTTAAAATGGTTCTCAATTGTTGCCAATGCGATGTTCTTTTTTAAAGACTCCACCCTCACCTGCATGCCACGCTTTCTTGTCACTAAATATGTGAGCACTTTGAATTCAATCTTTATTCAATAAATGAGTGTCTGACCTCCCTTGTCCCTTGTTCCTCTATATTAAGTATCACTCTCCAAATGTGAGTCCTTGTACCTATACCAAATCATTTCGCCCTCCTAAGGGCTTGTTCATTTCACCGGACCTTCTCAGGCCAACCCGAACCATTGTTCTTTTCCACATTGTATCACCCCAGGTTCGCATAAGGGGTACCCTTGTTCTTTAAAATACTTTAAAACATAGGCAGCTTGCTGGAGTACTGGCTGGCAAATTTAAAAAGTCTCCTTCAAAGCCTATTAGACCTGTGCTTCAGGTCTACAGTGCCAAAGCTGTGAGTTCGGCTCTTTACGGTGCTGAACTGTGGGGATACGAGAACCTGTCTTCCTTGACCATCTCGGAAAACAAGTTTCTGCGTAGTATTACTTCTCTCCCGCAGAGCACACCTATAGTTCCCTTAAGATACGACCTTGGGAAGAACCCCATAGCCGATATAGCCAGGCTTCGACCCATTCTTTACTGGCGTCGCCTATGGACCACTCCGGCTTTGGCTCAGTATGCGGAGGGTTTCCTTGATATAATGTCTCTGGTAGGTTCTCGGAAGATTGTTTGGCTCAAAGAAATCAGAAAATCCCTTGAGGCTCTGGGAATGAGCGATCTTTGGGAGAACCCTTCGGGTGCTACCTTTCCATCTAAAGCACTCTTGAAAGAGAAATACTGGGAGTTGGTAAATGCCAAGGTACTCTTTGATACTAAACCCCTTTCGCTATCTGATGAATTTTTGAGCATTAAAACTGCCCCAAGGTTAGAACATTTCTGGGATCTTGTTACTAAAGTGTTAGATAGGAAACTATTTTTCCAGATGCGGGTGGGAGCGCTGCCCTTAAATTCATTTGTAGCCCGGTGGGAGACTAAGAGCAGTAATTCATGTTTTTTCTGTAAATCCCAGGTGGAAACATTAGCACACATGTTTTTTGTATGCCCTGCCTACTTGGCTCAGAGGCATGTATGGTTGAGACCTGTTTGCCAACCATTGGGTACTAGACGGAGTGTTGAAGCAGGAAGACTCCTTCGTACCTGCACTGACCCGGTAATTGTTGTGGCTGTTGCTAAATTCCTGGGGTGGGCATGGATTATAAGAATTAAGAGTAATGGTTAGTAAAGTGTCAGCTGCCCTGGATGTTACCCCTAATGATCCTTTTTTGTATCATATGTATTTTTAAAACTTGTAAATATTTTAAATAGTATCGATTTTATATTGTCTCTTTGCCAAACTATTTGTGTATTGTGTACCTGTACCTGTTTTGTATCGTTTTTATGACTTTCTTCGAATAAAGCTGTTTTTGGATTGGATTTGGTCATGATGTTTTTTAAACACTCAGCAAATCTGGGGGGGGCTCTGATTTCCATTCTTTACATATTTCTCTTCTGGCTATAACTATCACATAGAATATAAATTGTGAGGCATAATTATTGATGTTATAATTCGTTGGCAAACCGAAGAAAACCAGTCTAAGAGAACATGTAATGGGGGTTTTTAAAACCTTTTCCAAGAAACCACAGACCGCCTCCCAATAACCCGAGAGTTCTGAACATTCCATAAACATATGTAAATCATCAGCTGCCGGGTGTTTGCATCTGGGGCAATGATAATTATTGGACGTGATCTTAGATAACTTTGCCGGGGTCCAGTAGATCCTATATACTGTAAACAGGTGGTTTCTCCTCAGATTTGCTGGTTTAATTAGACTCTGTGAGATAGAAAATGAGTCCATCCAAATTTTTTGCACCGTTTCCAGACCACCACATAAAACATTGCCCCAAAGGCCCCCCAGTTCCTGGTTCAGGGTTTCTTTTACACCTAATAGTGACCTATACCAAAATGAAACCTCCCGTTTCCAAACTCCACCTCTAAAGACAGCATCTAAAATCCCCCTTTCATCTTCAAACACCAGCGACTGCCCTGACCACCAGGCAGAAAGTTGATAGTATTTAAATCTTGTTAAAGACCCGTTGGTCAAAGCCGCTATGGCCTCCCAGCCCATAAGACGCGAATCAACACAGAGGTCACCCCATCTCCTGCAACCTGCTTTCTTAAGTGGCTGGGATAGTTGGTCCTGCAGGCATTCCGGAGTACCTGGCGAATCCCAAATTGGGGCATGAGTGTTATAATAGGGGATCCCCAACGTTCTCCGGAGATATATCCAGTTGCTTAGTGCTGTCTGCAGAATCTTAAGGCGAACCTTTTTAAAGAATTTTTGATCACCAAATTTAAAAAGGAAAAATTCCTATCCCTGAGGCTGATCGTACAGCAGGGCCTGGAACAGGCGACCCTGTGAGGAAGAATCCAATTTGTTTGCCAATAGTCTGAAGTTCTTAAGATGGAAGGCATGACAATATAACAACAGATCAGGTAGGGCCAGACCCCTATCTTTAATCCCCTTCTTAGTTTCTTCCATGCAATCCTAGGCGATTTTGAAGCCCATATAAAGGATCCTATCTTCCCTTGTATGTTCATAATATCTTTTGTAGGGAAAGCCAAAGGGATAGCATTGAACAAAAAAGTTATTTTGGGGAGGAGTCTATGACATTTACAGACACACCAGTCTTACTGACTTTCGCAAAGTGGTTTGGTTTTCCGCATCGGGAACAAGTTTTTCCTTTTGTGAAGCACTGGCCAGCTGGAGGGTGTTCTGTCCCACAGTTACTGCATGCTCCGCCCGTCTGTGTTCTTGCAGTCGTGCGTGTGGCATTCCGGCGCTGTTGGATAGCTTAGACCTTCTCTTCCTTGACTTGGGTGTATCTGGGGCTGTGTGACATTGTAGCGCTTCTATTGAGGGCCACTTCCATTTCGTCTGCTCGAGCGTCTGATAGTTCAGGAGACCTGGCGAGAATGAGTAATTTGTCTAACGATATACTCCGTTGTCGGAGGATCAATTTCCGTAGGTGAACTGAGCGACACCCCTGGATCACCTGGGCTCATATTTCTTCTCTTTGATCAGCAAAAGTGCACGTGCTCTCCAGTTGCCTTAGCCATGCGTAAAACATGTCCACTGACTCAGTGTCAGACTGCTTCGCTTGTCGTAATTTAAATCACTCGAGATCAGGGATGAGCTGGGGGTCAGAGTGCCAATCAAGCACAGCGGCCACCGCCTCATAGTCGTCATCGTCCCCTGTGTTTGGGAGTGCCTCGAATAGGTCATAGATCTCTCCACCCCCATAGTATATTAGCAGTGATCTCTTTACTGTTCCATCCATCTCCCGGGTGCCCTTGAAATAGTGATTGAGGCGCCCTATCCATGCTTTCCAGCGTGGGCTCCTGTTGCCGGGTCCACCGTTTCGCTAAATGAAGGTAGTGGAGATACTGCTGCATGGTCGTGCACATGGGCTGGCGCATCCACGCCTGCTTGTGGCTCTCCCACCTTTGCTTGCGGGCTGCAGCCCCTGCCTGTTGTTGCATGCTGATAGTTGCTTAAACTGCTGTGGCCAGTCTGTGCACTGGGCGTGTTTCTTGCAGGGCCCACGTCCCGGCAGTTTGCGGTCTTTATTCTGACTTATTTTTTCCTTCTCTCGTGTTCCCCGTTCTTATATGCACCCTTTGCTTAGTCTCCTGTCTTTATTTTGGTTGCCTCTTTTCCTTGTTGTTTTTTTCTTTGTGTGAGGTGCCCTTCTTATTTTCCTTGATGATGAGGTCTGGCAGTCTAATGGGGGCACTACTGGTGTGTTGTGTGCAGTCTTAGTTGAGCTACAGCACGCTCACCTAAATGCTTTGTGCGCATTGCTGGGCCCACTCCTGCCCTCGAGGCCATAGGCCTCTCCCCTGCTGTCGCGATCCGCGCTGCTGGGCGTTGCTTCTCGCAGGTCTTTTCAGCCAGCAGCCTCTTCTGCTTGATTCCCCACGTTGCACCACCGCAGCTCGATCGCGACGTGCGGGCAGAGGTGCCGGTCCAGCGTGCGCTGCAGTCATGTAGGAGGCTGCTGAGGGGCGTGCTGCCAACCAGATTGGCGGGGCCCAAGGGTTCGTGGCAGAACGGGGATTCCTCCGCCATACAGCGCTGGGGTGGTGTGGAGATTCCTTCACACTCCGTTACCGGTATGGGAGCAAGGGTCCTGTACCGGCCTCGTCGCCAATGTAGCACTGCGTTGCCTGGGGTTATCAGGGGCCTAGTGCAGCAGAAATAATGCGTACACCACTCTGCTATGATAGTGTGGCAGGAAGACCCCGAGTGATCTCCTGTCGTTTATTTAACGCCTCAGGACGAGCCCGCTCCGAGGAGTGCATGCTGGCAACAATGTATAGGAGAGCCCGGATGGCTCTCTACAAGCAAGGTGGGAGCTATAATCAATGCAGCAGGTGCAGTGGCAATGGGGCCTGGGAATGAGAGGATCCTGCTTTCCTTGTTTGCTTTGGGATGTATGGTACTCTTACTACACCACTGAACATCACAAGCCGTTGAAGCCCTCATGCATGTCCTTAAAAAGACTCTGTACTGAGCACTAATTTCATATACATACAGTAAAAAGAACATAAACAGACATGCATGGTGGATACTGAGGAATAGGTCAGACCCGCGTAGAAGATTGATTTCATGTAGTCCTTTGGGGGTGCAGAACAAACACAGAAACATCCTCATAGCTCAAGCTGGGCCTTTGTAAAAAATGCTGAGCTTGTGGATTTGGGAATGGGCAGGTTATGCTGCTGGCAGAAAACGACCCTCTATAGATCTCTTCCGTGCCGCTCTTGTCTCATTACAGAAGTCACACATAAAATCGATTCACCGCCCCTGAAGACATCATGTTATCTTTCTTTCAAACAAGCAAGCTGTCTGTGTTTTAACTCTCTCCTGGCCACTGGACTGAAAAGGGAAATCTGCAACAACAGTAAAACTAGATTATTCCAGTTCTTTTAATAGGTACCATTTCCAGCGCCCCCTGTGATCCAAATCAGCTTGTTTTGTTGGTTCCCTTCTTTAGCTGGGCACAGCAGAGAGGATATTGATTCCAAAGCTATGGTGCCATGACCTTGCTTATTGTTTCTGTTCTCTACATGTCTGACTGGGAGCCGTTGAGATTTTTACACAAAACAAACCAATTGTATTTATTTCACAGGGAGTTCATTATAGCGCCTAATGCAGACTCACTCACCTCTAGGATAGAGCACTAAACCAATACCAATCCACACAAACAAAACCTAGAATGAAAAATATCGATCTTGAAACTATCAATATGTATTTATGGCCGAAATTTCAAAGTAATTTTTTTAGGGTAGAGTAGTCAGCTTGGTATCTTGGCCGGAGAGATAGGGAATGTTCTGATTTTCTTAAGTTTTCTTCCTAAAGGGGCTATCCTCCAATTTATCTTTTCTGTTCTCTTGTATCTGCTTATGCGATTTCCATGGCTCCTCTTTCTGGTTTGTTTTTCTGCTTTTTGTTGCTGCTAATTCGCCCGACTGCCCTGCACAGTTAAGCAGAAATACTTTTTTACAGGTGAATTTACAGACTTTTTCGGTAAAAAAAGAAAAAATATTTAAAGCACAAAACACCAATACATGCCACTTATTTTCAGTTGATTTCTTCTTTGTTGCCTTTTTTCAATTGATTTAAGGTCTGAGACAGTTTTTTCTGTTTCGTCAGACTATTGTTTTTTCAATAAATTCCTACATATTATACAACAGAGAGGCTTGTGGTTAGCAGGCTTCAACCATTGGTGAGTTAAATTGTCATTCACATAATCTGTGGTGCTGGAACAATTTTTAGAATTGGGGTGCTTTGTGAAAACATTGCAAGGGCCTCTTAACTGTTCTTTCTCCTGCTAAACTATTTCGGATTTTACGAGGGTGCTGCAGCACTACCCGCACCCCTAGTTCCAGCGCCACTGTGCCCATTTTGCTTCCACCCACAAAGCATACAGCATAGGTCAATGGTTCACTTTGCCCATTTACTTTCTTTACTTTGAGTGACTGCACAAAGTCTGCACCGCTTGTTCACATCTACTTAAAAATAGTTTCTTTCGCTTCTGTGATAAACCATTCCCAAGTGTGCTTCTCAGTTTTTATTTTGATATTAACTTCAAACAGCAACTGTTTATTTTTGCCTTCACTTTGGCTGCCCAGTTACATACTGGTTTATTTTCTGTCTCCCTTTTCAAGTTATAAAGTGTTTAGGTGCCTTTGTAACATTGTAGCTGCCTACGATTTCAAAATAATAATAATACAAATTAATGGCACAACTAAAAGTAGTTAAACACTACACCAGCCTGGTTTTGCCAATGCTTGCACATTTTAGATTCTGAATGAATAAAGGCTCTTCAGGGAATTTGGCGGATTTGGCTGATTCTTGGTTGAGAGAGTTCAAGCAGGGAGAATCAAAGTTGCACAATCTACCCTGTTCTACTCTGAAAATGTTTTTCATTCACAAAACGTTCTGAGGGCCTCAATTGAAATTCTGTGTGCAAAAGGTGAAATTTGTGGGAGTAATTTGCAAACACAGTTTACAGAGTTTGGATTTGTGGATTTTTCATCCAGAAACGTAGTTTCCGACTATAAACAAAATGACTGATTTTCTAAAGCTTGAAATTTAGGACTACAGTGATGTCAAGCTATTTACAGTAAAACGATACTATTGGGAGCTCACTGAATTGCTGAGTACCTGCTAATTAGTCTTAGATTTCCAGGGGATTCAAGTTCAAACATTCAAGGATTACTTATGGGTGCTGTCAGAGAGTCAGTCTCCAAGATCGCCGCACGATTGTGAGGCTCACCGGGCGAGAATCATAATTCTGCATTGTGGGGTTCTACAAGACCAAATGCAGGAGTACAAAACACAATTTTGTATAAAACTGCCACGTGGCAATTGGGAGGATTGGGAGCTGCTGCCTTGTCACAGGACCCAGGCCAGACAGGCGCCATATTGGCTCCCATCTCCCTGAGCATCTCTGATGCAAAAATGGAATACACTTACCTCAGCGACTGTTAAAAACAGGTGGAGACCGATCACTGTTACAACAAGTAAATATTGACGATGGCAGAGGCTCAACCCACCTCTGTCAGAGCGGATGACAGATTTTGCCTGAGCACATAGACAATCAAATGAAGAAGCAGTTGCCACTAGAGGGCGCCAGGACGTTGCCCATCACAATTTTCCAGTTATGTGGATGATAAATGTCAAAAGCAATTACTATCCACATAAGTAAAAAAAAAATAATAATAAGGGCTTTAAGCCCGTGCGGGGTGCTGCCTCAGTGCCTGGCTGCCTCTGGCACTTACTGTGATGAGAGCCAAACAGTCAGGCAGCCAGGCACTTTTGAGAGGGACACATGGTCTAGTGAGCATGTGCCCCTCAGCATTTTTTTTTTTTAAATCACTTAGCAGGCTAAGGGCTGACATAGCGCCAGTGTTGGCCTTCAATGTTCGGCTCTGAAGAGAGCTCCCATATATGATGCGCAGCAACGTCACATTTACAAGCAGACCCGGGCATCTAGGGCATAAACCCTGTATACCTGGGATTGCCTGTCAATCAATTTCCCAGGCTGCAAGCAACAGCCTTTCCCAACTCGTCACCTGTGATGTGTTGGGAAAGAGTGTTGCTTGCAGCCTGGAAGGATTGTGGGCATGTGACTCGAGGTCACCGAGTCATGAAAGTCAGTGACCTGGAACCACATGCATTCTGTAAACAGAAACACTTTAGCACTATCTGTTTATGCATGTATTTGCATGGGAGACTGGGAGGGCACGATTGGCACTCTCAAACCTCTCATCCTGGACTGAAATAGCTGCACCCCACCCAGTTGCGGACCGACATGCGTGTTCCAGAGCAGGATTTGCCAGGTAAGTGGGACCAGGATGGAGGCCTTCCATCCTGCCTACCAGCCTGTGGTTTGGTTGTACTGGTTTTGAAACAATAACATCAAACCGCAGGCTGCCACAGTAGAGGACATATCCTGCACTCATGTATTAAAACATTCTCCCAATATATTCTTTTAAACCGCGGGGGCGTTTTACTTTAGTGTATCAGTTTATCTCACTATACTGAGAGGCATTTATTACCAGTTTTAATAAATGTCTTTCATTATAGTGAGATAAACTGATGTACTAAAGTGAAATGCTCCTGCATGTTCAAAGCGTACAAGGGAGCACTGTTAAATATGTCAGTTATGGATGCACGTGTCTCTTGTATGCTTTTAACACAGGGGAGTGTTTCACTTCAGTACATCGGTGTATATCACTATACTGAGAGGCATTTATTAACAGTTTTAATAAATGCCTCTCATTATAGTGATAAAAAACCGGTGTACTAAAGTGAAACGCTGCTGCGTGTGATAGAGCGCCATGTTATTCTGAATTTGTAGTAGTGCATTATAATCACTGGTAGTCTGCACCCATATATTTAGTGGGATTTTATTAACGTGTGGCTTAGAAATGTGGTACTAAAAGCATCATATATTAGTGTGAATAGAAATATAATCAAGTCATTTATGAAGTCTAATGTAATGTGTAGTAGAAAATGTATGTTAGATAATGCATAATGGATTAGTTCAAGTATAATGTGATGTATTAGGATTCAAATGTGCACCATATTAAAGTCTGCACGTGTAGATTTGTTTATTCATGAGTGCAATTTAATGAATATCAATGCTTATAGTATGATTCTAGAAAAGTGTGTAAAGGTCTGATCGCATACACGTTTAAGAGAAAGGCCTATTCATTTCTTATGTTAGCTGAATATTGTAGGCCGAAAATTGTTTCCCTTGAAAAGGCTCTGAGGGTTTGTGAGACTCAGCAGATCTCAGAAAGTGGAAAGTTTCTCGTTCCCAGGTTTCTGTTGCAGGTGCAAGGACACCTAGCATATTAAGAAGACTAACCTTTTGTTTTAGGAGTTAGGATGGTATGAGAAGCCAACATGGGAGTTTACTGGATTGCAGGGATGATACTTTCAGCGGAGAAGGTGCCTGGGACCCAAGGTCAAGTTAACCGTCTTTGGATGAAGTAAAAGTTTCGGTGAAAAAGTACAGAAGGAAGACCTGGCTGAAGAGGTGTGACGTAGGGCATGTTCTACGATTTTGGAATAGGGACAGTGCCCCCGTGGGTTGAGCAGCTGAGGATTAGATGGGAAGCTAGAAGGAGCATCTTAGAACGAGCTCTGCACTGAGCAAAGTGAGTGTACTTCTTAGGAAGTCTTCACTTCTGACACCTTTTTACTCTTTTGCCTAGGGGGACAATGCTAAGTAGGGATGTCACCTTAGAGATAGAATAGGGATAGACTAATCGATTTTTCTTTTTAGGTTGATGATTTCTAATATAGAGATTGGAGAAGTTATTGGTTGCCTAATGCTTCTGGAGCTGATTCTTCTTCTTATTCTGAGCCGGATGAGACTCCTGCGTAGGATATTCTTTGGACTAATGCCCATTTATTTTATTAACCTCATGATGAGGTGCTTGTATGTGCAATTATTTTTGGCCTTGTAATAAATCTGTAAAATTTGAGATTCGGAGTCGGTGGTCCTTTAGTGTTCAAATTCGATTAATTTGATTATGTGCTAAAATTGGATTTTCTCCCCTTTACACTATTTAGCAGATAGAAAGTTCCTGGAGACCTGAGAGGATTCTTGGTGATGGTAAGACAGATAAGAATCCGGCTTTATCAGTTGGTAGCAGAGTAGGATGGTTATCTCTGATAGTAAGGGGAGATCTAGATCAAGATAAGAGATTACCGAGCCCCATAGAATTCAGGCGATGGTGACCTATTGGATTGTAAGCGGCAGACGACGGCAGCTGATGGAAACCAACGGAGAGTAGCGGTGCCGCGAAAGCAGCAGTTCGTGATAGAGTGAGTATGAACAGGGCGATGTGTATTGCAGATTGCGGTGTTGATTTGATTGTGTGATGTCTTGCGGAGTTGGAATGAGAGTTGAGTGATTGTGAGATCAGGCTGTGAGCGCGTGCAGCCCGGGGAAACTTAGGCTCAACGAGTAGTCTGAGAAGTTGTGGTGTAGAAGACACCCAAGGTAGAATTTGTTGACCATTGAGAGGGGAGTCATGAGACGTCATCGATTACCCAGACCGAGATGGGGGAGCGAATGTGTGAGTGCGTGAGTAACTGACGCTGGTCGTGGGTTGCTGTATGTGGAACATCAAGCGTTTGAAACCTATCAGTTGAGGCGATTGTCCGGTCTATTGCAGGGATTCTGCTCATGCACAGAACTATGCACAGGAAACCAGGACCTCAGTGAATTGTGGTGTACCAAAAAACTCACCCCAGTACCTAGAACCCCTATCCGACTAGCATCAATGTCTCATTCGTTCTCCGTATCATCTCGAAGCTACCAATGATTAGACAACCCAGAACAAGCGACTTAGAATACTCTCAGGAATGGTGGGAATCAGAAACACCTTTTCGGTATTATTCTCATATCAGTTCACAACGAGAGTAATCAGAGACACGGAAAAGTTTAAAATGTTTATTTTTAACTATGTGTTCTAAGATGCAGTACTTTGGCTAACATAAGCAGACAAATGATAAAAAAAAAGCAGCAGCATTGTTACAATTCCATAGAAAATGAAGGGAGAAATCATATTAAAAATGATAGTGGAAAACAAGCCCTATAATACTTTGTGAACCACACACCCTTGGCTAGTAAACTAGTTTTATAAACTAATAGAAGGTCTCTAGGTTTGAATGGGGAACCCCATACCTCAAAGATCAGCTTAGGTGAATCACATCACAGGATCAGCTCTGCTCTCTGTGTCTGGAAAGTTTTTCTCCAAGTGTCTGAATCATGCATGCAAATGCAATATTAAAGGCACCCGAGTTTCAGATATTTGCAGCTGTGTGCGTGTTGTGTCTAGAGCGTGGGCCGATCAAGCTGAATTCAACAGCATACATTGTTTTTTGACCTTGACGGCTTCTGCACACAGTGTTCAGACTAAGGTTACGGTGCACGTCTAGGGATGTGAAAAACAGACCGTTCTCATGTGAAGAAAGAGCAAACAAGCAGTTTTACTTATAATAACAGTTACCTGTCATGTCGTGTGCAAAAGCAGCAAAGTGGCAAGATGGTGTTTAACTTCTAAAGCGCTTATGCTAACATAGCGATGTGTGCACATAAAACGCTGTCTCCACTACCCCCTCCCTTGATCGGACCACGAACAGAATAGGGAAGCAATGTAGGAACGCAGAGTTCAAGTTCGAGTGAGACAGAACCATGTCCATATATTGCCAATCCATATAATTGGTAGTGAAAGTTCGAAAAATTTGTTGGAAAAAAGTCAAATTTAAAACCTCTCTCAGGGGCGGAATACAGCCAATTGTGGAGTAAAAAAAGAAAAATTTTAAAAATCTGGATTAGGACATGCGGAAGATGGACTACTGCTAATTTAATCCATCAACGTGTAGGCACAATACGTTGCAACTGCCTCCAAGAGAAAGTCATTATAATGGTCAGTAAAAGAGTCAGCCATCCAGTAAAGTAAAGTAAAGGAACACACATGTTCTTCGATAACCGGAGCCTCTAGCACCATCAGAGGACAACTTGCGTGTTCTTCAAGATAACTTCGCGCCAGGAAGTCATATGCTGCCGCATATATATCCCAATTCCCTAGGACTCCGTGCGCCGCTCCACAGGCCATAATCCCGATACCAGAGCAGTCCAACTCATGAGCCACTAAGGGACTCATTAATCGATCATAATCTGGGGCAGGAGATGCCGTGTTCGACAGGCACAAATCCAGAGCCCATTCGAATGGACAACCTAGGCAATGGAAAACTGGTTGCACGCAAGTAAAGTATGAGAACCGGAACGATAATCCATAGGCTACGCTCAAGGTGGCCAGTGGTAATGTTCCATAGTATTCAAGCATCCGGTTGCGCAGTTGAAGCAGCCGGGACAGGCCGTCATGTGATACAGATCGTGCAGCCATTGCGGAGCAAGCAAACCAACAGCAGCACACCAGCAGTCAAGGCGAGAATTAACGGTAGCCCGCCGAAGACGCTGGAAAAAATAGAATGAAAAAATGCTGGTATCACACCAAAGATTGTTTGGAATGAGGTCACAAGGCCGGAGCCCACAACTTTGAAAAAATGCACCAAGCCAGTTGTTGACAAGGCATTGAATATAGTATGAATCAGAGCACCGAAATGAAGGGGGAGATCAGTATTTAAAAGTTTATGCACCTCGGTGCGGGTGTTTGCTACGTGAAGGACAAATGTTTCACGGGAGGAAGTCAGGGCAACTTCTTTTTGAGACAATAGAGCCCTTATTCTGCTCATCTTGTTGAACTCTGCTTTCAAGGTTGGTATGGAAGGCCAGATGGATACATCTAGTCTCCCATGTGGGGGTGGGAAAAGGACATTCTTACAACAGACTACTCGTAGTGAGACAGTTACAATGTACGGAATCCCCAATAGCATACCGCTGCATGGTTCATTATTTAAAAGCAAATAACTACCGTTAGCTAATAACGTAAAAGTGGGCGTAATCACTGGCACAGGATTTCCTTTCAGAATGCAAGCTAAATTCGGTGCAAGAACATTGCATGCACCATGCAATTGGACCTTCCTACAAACTACTGAGTGATCAGGTCTGGAAGTGTATTCCTCCCCTTTTAAATAAACCTCTTTACCCTCTCTCAGGCATCTGTAAGTAAATGGGAGTGACCAAACTTCATGCAGGAAAGCGGTACCCAATGGTTCGTACCTGCCTAAGGCATAGTGTTTCATACGTGAACTGAATTTAAACAATGGAAATGGTAAAGTGATCAATCCATGGATGAGCCACACAGCTGAGTTCGATTCGGCCACAGAAAATGGTAAAGGTTCCAACTTTTCGATATGCAATAATGAGTATGTCGCATCCTTCAGGGACATGAACTGTTGTTTATCAGTCAGATTAAACGGCAGGAATGAAGATGATGTGTTCATGTAGTCCCAGGGAATTTTCCCAGCCTTCAATGTTTGTAAAGTCCATGCAAACTGCATTATAGATCACAATTGATTTTGACCATGGTATAAAACAGACATATCATCCTGTACAATATCCACAACAGATGAAACAATATTATCTAACGTGTAAATTCTGGAAGAAAGGGTGTTAATGCTATTATCGATCACAGCTAGCACTTTTTCTAAATTAGCTTGATCAATAGCCCTTAATCTAGAAGCAGCTTCAATTTGAGATAATTTCCAAACTTCATTGTAAACAGCATACATCCATCTTTTGGACCTGCCACTCACAGGGCCTTTAACAAAATCATTCAAATCTACCTTGTCATTCAATTTGGATAAATGAAGTTTAACAGACGCCAAGCTGGAATGTTGCAGCCAAGTTTGACATAAATTTCCTACAGAATAGGTAGTAACAGAATGGGAAGATTCAAATCAGGGGTCCACCCTAACCTGTGTATAGCAGGGGTACAGACCCAGAAAACGATGTTGACAGGAATCTGAACTTTTCTGCCATATTAATCATCCTTCAGGATCTAAGTTGGAAATGTTGAAGGATGTATTAGTAATGAATGACTGTAATTCATCAAGGGACAACTCTGTGTGATTATCCCAATCTTGATATGCGCCCAGATCAGGAATAGTAGGGGAATTCATTTTTTTTTAAGTAGCCAATCGGTGCACGATAAGAGGGGCCGAACTCCTTCTTGTTCTCCACCTTCTCACGGACCAGGTCACCAACTCGAAGTAGCCAGCTGACTACCGGAATCTGAAGTGCAGCATCAGTTGCGGAGGACAGGTGTTTCATTTTTTTTGAAGTAGCCAATCCAAAGCAGGTGGTTTGAAAAATGGTAGAATTAAAAAACAACATGTGGTTTGGGATAAGGCATGCACGATGCAGAGCTTCTGTACCTTGTACCTGCCAAGCTTTAGTACCCCAAACAGATTTAAGATCAATGGTATCTTTCCACAGCTCATAGCCCCCTATAGCCAATTCATCCATAAAGAACTTGGAATACAGTAATTTAATGTGGGTCAGTCTAACCTTGGAAACTGACTCAATTTAAAATAAAAGGCTTCAGGATCAGATACACTGAAATTAGTAAAATATGTAAATTGTTCCACTAGAGTCTTGGAACTGCCCTCAATTGGAACTGGACAATGTTCCCATTGTGTATAATTGACGATATTTCTAAATGTATTTGCTTTATGCAGGAAATGATTGCCATAGTGTTGGTAGCAAAACAACTCTCCATAATTTGCTGTGTCTAAATATAAAACTTTCAGCATCAAAAGCAGCATAATATTTCAAACCAGAAAAAAGAGCCTCTACGGCTTGGACATCCCAATCATCAGAGCTTATGTTTTGTTTCACAACATCCCCCATAGAAACACGAAGTACATTGGGGACATTAATCACCTCTGTGGGACCATGAATTTGAAATTTCACAGCATCCCATACAATCCCATCTAACACAGGCCATGCAGTAATATTAACAAAAGTCTGGTCTCTCTTCATGATGTGTGACGAGGAGTGGGGTGCCAAAGTTCCATCAATTAATCTAATTGCAGACCTTTCAGTTAGATAGTGTTCCTTTACTAGACGAAAAAATACAACCACAAATCCGATCGACATAAACAAAAAAATAGATGTGAGCACCAGCCAAACGTAAGTCCAAGGGGGAATTAAAAAATGTCTTTTAAACCAAACATCAAAAATAGAAATTTTCGATGGGTCATTCGAGGTTGTAGAGTTAGTGTAATGAAAAATGTGACTGGTCAACTGCACTTGATTGCACACCAGGTAACAACACATCTGTGGGATAGGTATACTCAGTATCTTCAACGGGACCACCAGCCGTTGGAGACAATAAAGGATTAGTAAGTGTATGCATCTCGATGGCAATGTCAGGCCTGTTGGTATGTGCCGGAACCAAAACAGAATTTCTCAGCATTGCTGGACAAGAGACCGCTGGAGTTATACTCAGAAGAATCGGCCACTTGTTGTAGTTTGACATTGTCAATGAAGATCCTGTTATCCTTGCGACCAGGAAGTGGAGATAAAATGACTGTTCTTGTACCCTGCACGCCAGGCACTGGAACCGGTGCACGATAAGAGGGGCCGAACTCCTTCTTGTTCTCCACCTTCTCACGGACCAGGTCACCAACTCGAAGTAGCCAGCTGACTACCGGAATCTGAAGTGCAGCATCAGTTGCGGAGGACAGGTGTTTCTTTGCAAGACTGTCTCGCGTCTCATGTAGATTCTGTAATACAGCAGAATGATCATCTACGTCAAAGGGAGCGGCCGCCATGTCTAGATCATTATGGTCCGGGACAAACATCTTTATGCCAAAGAGAATTTCGTATGGGGTCCGCCCACCCAGAGACCTTCTAGGGAGATTATTCAGTGCACATCGAACGCTAGACAAATGGGCCAATCAGTTTCTGCCAGTACCTAAAACCCTAGCTGTCAGAGATTGCTTTAAGTCACGGTTCATTCGCTCCACAACACTGTTGCCCTCAGGCCAGAATGGAGACAAAAATTTTACTTGGACCCCCAAAGATCTCATGGCATCCTTGTACGCCTTATAGGCGAACGCTGGACCCTGGTCTGAATGGAGGGTACCACACGCAAAAATTCCCACTGAGACACGCAAATCTGTGATGACAGTTCAAGCATCAGCACTCCGTTGTGGCCAAACCCATAGCAAACGTGTGCACGAATCCACTGCAACTAAGATGTACTTATACGCAGTATCAGAGGAGAAAGGACCGCAGTGATCTAAATAAACACACCCAAGTGGTTTATTAGATATGTACAACTGTGTTTGAGGTGGACGCGCAGCAGTCGATGGTTTAATCTGCTGGCAAATGTCACAAGGACATAAGCACGAGTCTGTTTATACAATCCGCGCCATCAGTAACGGTGTTGTAAGATAGTAACAGTCGCAGAAACGCCGGCATGTGCCGAAGCCATACCTTCGTGAGCGGCCGTTCTCAAGGAAAGTCTGCAGTCCACGCTGGGAATCAATCTGTCACCAACGTTGTTAGTTCGCACATAAGGAACTTTATCAGGACTTAAATGATAAGAGTATTTAGAAGGGAAACCCGAGGGTAATTATCACCCTTCTCTTTTGCAGCAATTGCTGCCAAGATGTCATCATCAATCTTACTTTTGGATCGTGTAACTGTTGCTACTAGATATGTTGCCACTGCTGTTTTCGCTGCCTCATCAGCTAAACTGTTGCCAACAGCGTGGACACCTACGCGCTGGTGCCCAAGAGTATGAATTACATTCACGAGCGGCAGACGTTGTTTAAGTTCTGCGACTCGAACCCAAAGCATTATGTGCTTGATTGTGCTACCTTTGGAATCACGATACTCATTTTGAGACCAAAAGAATGAATTGTTGTTGTAAGACTGAACACAGTAAAAAGAGTCACTCACTATAAGAGTAGTCGCTCGAGGATCAGCAAACTCCAGTGCAAGCACCAGAGCACGAAGCTCTGCCAACTGGGCGGTACAATCAGCCAATGTCTGCGTGTGCACGACATCAGACTTGAATTCACCATTCACGAAAGTACCAGCCACTATTGCGCAGGCCGCCGAACAAGCATGCTTAGAACTCGTCGCCGGTTGCGCTGAACCGTCAGTGCAAATGATACAATGGTAATCCCCAAGCGGGTGCAAGGACAGAGGAGCTGGATGAACAAATTCATACTGGAAATACTCCTGAGTCTGCAATGAGGCATCAAAGATGAAAGTGACATCTGGAGACATTAACGAAGTGTCCCATTGTATCCAACGCGGATGCAAAGCTTTAGAATTTGGAACACTGGCCTTCGTCACTGCCTGTAGGGCAGGATACGGTGTGACAACCAACATGCGTTTCCCTTTGCAACAGCGCTCTCTCTTTCAAAATCGCCATCTGCACTGCAGTCAAGATTTTTTCGACCGCGGAAAAGCGCATTTCCCCTCATTGAACGTTAAGTACATGAAACCCATCGTGCCAGGCACAATTCTTATTAACAGGTTTGTGTGGTTATCACGCATCAGTAAGTATTTAGAAGCAAGAAGATCAGCCTGCAAAGATTGCAGGATAGCTGAATGTTCTGGTAGCCAGCTCGATTTGGAAAAAGTAGGTTGTTCCAAGGCATATAGCGGCTCGATACGCTGGGCATAGTCGGGAATGTAAGTACACCCGAAATTTTAAAAACCCAGCAAAGATTGTATTTTTTTCAGAGTCGTTGGAGCGCGCAAACATGTGCACTTCTCCAGGAAGTGAGGTGCCAAACCTCGACCTTTGTTGTTGAGTTCATAGCCCAAAAACAACACTGTAAACTCCGCAATGTGTGATTTTGCAAAGTTAAATTTGTAACCGAAGTCCGCAAACATAACAATGATGCGGTCAATGAGACACAGATGCAGCCATAATTCGTTGTCTGTGAGATAGATATCATCAACATACAAGTACGCATCAGGGTCAATGCTCTCTAACAGAGAGACTACACGTGCGGCAAAGACCTGGACTGTTTTTGTAGCCCATGGCTAATCTTTCAAACTGTTTCTGTTTGCCGCCGGAAGTGAGGCTGTCCATTGACTACTAATAGAGGACAGGTTATGGCTATAAAAGCCATTGGAGATGTTAAGTGTGGTCTCAAACCTTTTTCTCACAATACTATCAACGAGGGCAGAACTATGGATATTCTGTACCGCACAGGTACGACAATGAGAGTTCAAATGCCGGTAATCCAAAACTACGCGGTACGACCCATCAGGTTTGGTTACAGTGAAAAGAGGATTATTCATGTGTGACACACATGTTTCAATTACACCTTGATATTCCAATTGTTCAAGGATCTCTGTGACGTGAGATCTAGCTTTGCGGCGCATGGAATATTGGGGTTGTGGCTGTGGCATAGACCGTAATGGAATCTCATGGCTTGGTGACAATTTATCCCATCCAACCCGAGTACGGTACAATGCCGGTGCAAGCACCTGTGCCCCTTCTGCAAAGTTCTGAGCTTGCTCCTTCAGCACAGTGTGCGCGAAGGACGGGAGGATTACCTCCTCCCCTCTGGGAGCTGCCAAAACGAAAGCTGGGGGCCAGTCCGCCTCCGCTAACAGAATGTCATATGTAGAGGTCAGATTTTTCCCAAAAATCCCTTTTATGGTACGTTGTATGTCACCTTCTATTAAAAGGACTATGTCATATAGTCTGTCAGGGGGAGCCACTCTAGTGTCAGCAGTTTCTACAGTAATGAATGTATCAGTTGCTGTCGCCTTCAGATATGGACGCAGTGCTTGCCGCACTATCGTAACTTCCGCTGCGCTGTCTAGCAGCGTTAGTGCCCATGTCAGGTTCCGAAGCTGCGTTCTCACTATCTGTGGCATACCTCCCTGTTAATGCAGCAACCTTCTTTTTCTGAAACAGGGGTCGTTGACGTGCAAACTCTTCCTGCTTGCCTTTACCATCAGCCGGGAGGGGCTGCTCACGTCCTTGTTGGGCACCCCGACCTTTGCCACGTTCTCCTCCACCAGACGGTGAGATCAATGTTTCCTGTGAAGAACGAGGAGAGCATTGTTCAGGAACCTGAAATCTATCAGCAGATCTAATTCTAGTGCGATCGCACAATTCATAAGTGCGTTCAGTAGTCACCTGAACCGGTGACGCGGGACGAGACCCCTGTTTCTGTTGCTGCTTTCCCTGTTTTTAGTTTTCCAATTTTGTTTAGGAAAAGCTGGACGGTCGTCTTTAGTGGACGTAACCGTCTGAATTTGCGGTTGTGCTATTGTTTTAATTCAACAAATCTTTATTCGATTGTTACATCATGAAAGATACACTACAATAAAAGGAATAAAAGGTATATATAGGACAAAGAAAGATAGCCTCAGAACGGGGCCAGCCCTTGAGATCATGCTAAAACCATATGACAAAACATAGTGATCTTTCAGTTCTGATAAAAAATAAGAAAAATAAGACTAAAATGACGGGGCATATTGTTTTAGCAAAAGGCTTAACGCCCAAACTATTGCGGCCAATGGTCTTATAAGCCTCTGCAATAATTTTTGGTAACTGCCTGGGTTTATCAACGTCGTCGACAAGGCGCAGGGCATTTGACACTTGAAAGTTAACCGCATCTCCTTTGACGTTAGCCAGGATGAGATCAGCAACTACGTCGAACACACTGGCAAGTCTCATTCCTAACTCGACAGCCGCCTCCGGACCGTGTTGATCCTGAACACGTTTGATCACAGAGGGCAGTACAGTCATAGACGGTGTGCCAAAGCGCTTCGAGTAGACTGCTGCAAACACTTTACCCCAGTTCTGACAATCATTTACCTCTGGGACCAAGTCTTTCTGCAAACTAATGGTAAGGATCCTGTGAATTTGGAAATACCGCTTCCAGCTGGTCAAATTTCTCAGCAAGCCAATAAGGCATATCATCCTTATTCTGGGGGCGCTTGCCCATTACCGAATTAACGATGACGGGACTAATAGTAATCCCGGCCAGGCCAGCTGGTTGCATCGCAACCCCAGGTGCCCCCACCTGGACATTTCGAGAGACGTATTGCACTAAAGCCCTATGTACCGTAATCAAGGCAGTATGGAGCTGACGTAAGTCATCCACCAAAGCTTGCAAATAACGTGGATGTGGTGTACACCCGGCCAAGACTGGCCAGGTGGCCCCTGGAATGGACAAGGGACCCAAACGAACCGGTGTAACGGTGTGGGGGAGGGCACCATTGAACCACATATGATGCTGCCAAGCAGAAATGGGAATTTCCTGTGTCCTATATGGCGTGTAATTAGCTGGGACTGCCGTAGGAGTGTATGTGTGAAACGTCTTATCATCCGCATTCACCTCCAGCAAAGTAACCCAAGAGTAAAACAGCTCAGAGGGAAACGACACATCGGCACTCACTACAAAGATAATAGACAGCCCATCGTCAAATGACGCCTGAGAGGTGCGCGACTATGCGCTGCAATAGCGACTTCAGCCATAAGGATACAGAGAAGAAAAACAATCTATGTTAAAGCGTAGCACAAAAAGGATATAAGATAAAATTAAAACCTTTTTAATTGTCAAGCTTGAGAGAACCTATATATGAATTATTTAGGTAGGTTAAACCGTCACTCCCGTTAACCGGAAACAAGAGTGACGGTGTTGTGGACAAATATAAGCACTATGGTGTCTCAATCATAAGACCAAAACGTTAGGTGCGCCATGTTGCGGGGATTCTGCTCATGCACAGAACTATGCACAGGAAACCAGGACCTCAGTGAATTGTGGTGTACCAAAAAACTCACCTCAGTACCCAGAACCCCTATTCGACTAGTATCAGTGTCTCATTTGTTCTCTGTATCATCTCAAAGCTACCAATGATTAGACAACCCAGAACAAGCGACTTAGAGTACTCTCAGGAATGGTGGGAATCAGAAACACCTTTTCATTATTATTCTCATATCAGCCCACAACGAGAGTAATCAGAGACACGGAAAAGTTTAAAATGTTTATTTTTAACTATGTGCTCTAAGATGCAGTACTTTGACTAACATAAGCAGACAAATGATTAAAAATAAAACCATCAGCATTGTTACAATTCCATAGAAAATGAAGGGAGAAATCATATTAAAAATGATAGTGGAAAACAAGTCCTATAATACTTTGTGAACCACCCTCCCTTGGCTAGTAAACTAGTTTTATAAACTAATCGAAGGTCTCTAGATTTGAATGGGGAACCCCATACCTCAAAGATCAGCTTAGGTGAATCACATCACAGGATCAGCTCTTCTTTCTGTGTCTGAAAAGGTTTTCTTCAAGTGTCTGAATCACGCATGCAAATGCAATATTAAAGGCACCCGAGTTTCACATATTTGCAGCTGTGTGCGTGTTGTGTCTAGAGCGTGGGTCGATCAACCTGAATTCAACAGCATACATTGATATTTGACCTTGACGGCTTCTGCACACAGTGTTCAGACTAAGGTTGCGGTGCACGTCTAGGGATGTGAAAAACAGACCGTTCTCATGTGAAGAAAAAGCAAGCAAGCAGTTTTACTTATAATAACAGCTACCTGTAGTGTTGTGTGCAAAAGCAGCAAAGCGCTTATGCTAACATAGAAATGTGTGCACATAAAACCCTGTCTCCACTACAGGTCATTTCGCGGACAGACAGTTGCCGGATTTGAGGTCAACCATTTTGAGAGACTGTCCGGTCGTTTCGTGGACAGACAGTCAGAGAAGTGATTGTCCGGTCGTTTCGTGGACAGATAATTACTTCAGAGTGTGAATGAGACGAATGCGAGAGTGAGAAGCGGATTGTGAAGTAGCGGAACTGCTGCGAATGGAGGAAGAGTGATGTCAGAAGGTGCCGCGCTGTGATAGGTCAGTTGGTGTGAGTCACGCTGGTATTGGTGGATTGACATCAGGAAGTGAATGAAAATATTGTGCGCGAACAAAAATTTGTTCATCATGAAATTTTTAAAGTTTTACAAAAATTGTGTAGAGGTGACAGTCATGTGGTTACTCGGGGAGGAGAAGAAGCCCCTCCGGAGGATACCCCGGCACATTATATGGCAAAGGTTGTGGGATTGCATACTATAATTTGGCTTGAAAATTGGCATAAAATGACTCAAGGAGAGGGAGAAATGACTTTCCCACGGTATGATACTTTCAGGTTAGATGTGCTGTACCAGTTGAAATCTGTGATGTCCTCCTTACGACCTCTGTCTAGACCGACACAGTTTGAGGCACTACACGAATGGATTAGAGCAGCGTATGACAGGAAAAGGGACAGAACTCAGGAAAGGGTGAAGAAGTCGATCAGGGCATTCCAAGATGCGAGGTGGGATGCACTAGAGAAGAGGTGGAGAGTGGAAATGATTGAGGGGGATAGATTGTATCCGCAACTAGAAAAAACAGAAGGGGCGAAGGCAAAGAGTATAGAAGGGGAGGATAGTGATACGGATGACAGCTTGGTAGAGAGGTTGTTGTCAGAAAGGCCACCTCCGTTTAATCCAGATTCTTACGAAGGAAAGTCGATCCCAGCAGAAGGGACCAGTGGACTACAGACTCAGTCAAATGTGAGAGTAGTAGGGAAAAATTTCGACAGGAACAGAGAACCCGAGAATGCAGTCTTCAGCAGGTACAGAATTAGCGGGAGGTGTGAGGTTACCGGATGCTTTAACAGTACCGGTTACCATTGGACCCACAGTATCGGTCTATGACCCAGACCAAGCGAAAATTGGCAGTCTAGCACAGTCAAATGCAGGAGAAAGAATCAGTACTGAAGGGAATGGCACAGTGAGCGAAATGGAACAGGCTCCGAGACCTAAAGAATGGAGCACACCATTGCCAGCCACCGCAGACTCCTCTAGAGGACAGGTGGATATGAGACCGGCGAGACCAAAGTCGTTGGCCGAGTCGAGATCAGATCTGAGGATGTGGGCACCACCTGCGAGGGACCAGAATGGTAGAATAACAGGGAATGGTGAACTTGATGAGCTAGGAAACAGACCAGTTTCTAGGAACATAACAGAAGAGAGTAGGTCCCGAGTTTAGAGCTGCGAGAATGATGAACGCAATGGAACAGCTTTTCGGGAGCCATTGAGAGGTGCTGTGAGGGCAAAAATGTTAGATGTAGTGAGATTGAAAGCAGAAGTGGATGAAATAATTAAAGGAAATTTGCCGTTAGACAGGATAGAAATATATGAACAAGATGAGTTGCTTTTTGTAGCAAAGGATGTGACTCGTAAGGCAAGGACTGTACATGAGAAACTGACCAAGAAGTACGAGGTAGATCTGTCTAAAATGAAGTCGTTGCAAGGGAGCTATAGGTTGCAATATAGTGATCAAGAACTGGAAGAAAAGAGGCTCATAGGACTGAGGACACACATCAGAGATTTGATTGTAGGTATACGTGCATGGATCATGCTTGACAAATGGGGGGAAAGGTCGTCTAAGAAGAAGAGTTCTAAAAGGATTGTAGGAGAGACGCCGCCTCCAAGTGGAAGGATGCTAGGCGTAGAGAATTACCATTTACAAGAGGTACAAAATGGAGGGTATGTGCATGTGCCTTGGAGTAGGGCCGATTTGGCTGCATTTACAAATGATTTTCCTCGGCTGAGGGAAAAGTCAGTAGAATGGTACAAGCAGGTTGACCGCTTTGTCAAAATCTCGAAAGTATTGTGGATTGATTTGAACACATTGTTTGACATCGTAGTTCCAGGGGATTTGTGGTCTGCATGTAAAGTTGCTGTTGAATGGCCGACTTCTGAGCCAGAAAGGGTTCCTGTCACGAACGGTCCATCACCCATAGTTATGAAAAGGTTTGAGCAAGTGACTACATAGTTAAAGTTGAAGATCTCACCTCAGGATATTGATTGGGTTAAGATAGACTGAACTGTTCAAGAACCAAAAGAGATGCTGCATGAGTATTACGAACGTCTTTTGCAAGCCTTCAAACAGTACAGAGGGTTAGACACCTTAGATTCTAAGGACATGAGACAGTTTGATTCAAAGTTTGTTTTGAGGTTGAGGCCAGAGGTTAGTCTCATGATACAGCAACATTTGGTTTGTTGGAAGAACAAGCCGGTGGATGAAATCTTGCGGTATGCCAGATACTGCAGTGATGAGAAAGATTCGAAACGCAGGAAGTTGAAAGACAAACTGATGCTTGTTCAAATGCAAATGGCTCAAGCTCAGCCTAGTGGAGGGACGTTAGGAAGGAGACAGGGAAATAACCAAGGAGGAAATCAGAATGTGCAAGGTCAGGGAAGGGGGGAATCTGTTGATTCCTAGACAGGAATGGATGTGGCGACATTGAAGAAGACCACTGCGTGTCATCTTTGTCACCAGATTGGACATTGGAAACGCGAGTGTCCTTTGAACCCTGCAAACCAGGTGCAGCAGGAGGTAGAGATAGTTCAGGCACCGGTACCTGAAGTGGTCAATACAGTGACAAGGCCAAGGTCGATGAAAGGGGGGACATTCAGTCCGCAGGTACAAGTTCCCCAGCCACCGAGGGTTCAACAGGGAACTCAGACCTACCAACAGATGCCCATATTTGAAGGGTATGACGAATACAGCCCAGACCCGTTAACATGACGGTGCCTGAGGGGGGAGGAAGACTGCACACTTGGAGCAGTCTTGGAGGTAGACCAGAGGGGACCGTTTGTGGAAGCAGATGTTGACGGTCACCCTACCACCTTTTTGGTTGACACTGGTGCTATCCGTTCTACTGTAAGATCAGCAGTAGTTCCTAACCTACCCCTCTCGGGACAATCGATCCAAGTTGTTGGAATAGCAAACAAGAAAATGACTAGCCCTTTGACAGAGCCGATTCCTGTGAGAATAGGAACCTTCCAAGACCGACATCAGTTTGTGGTGTGTGACTCGAGTCCAGTTTGGCTGTTATGAAGAGATCTACTGTGCAAGTTAAATTGCACCGTCTATTGCACACCTAAGGGAGTTGAAGTACAGACGAAAGATGATGATGCGACCTTTAAGGTTGCTAATCAGCATTTATGTATAGAAATGTACCCAGCGCTGACAGTGGAAGAGCTTCCACTTGATCTGAGAGATTCTGTGTCACATGAAGTTTGGGACTTTACTGGAGAGGAGATTGGGTTGATCAAAGGTGTAGAATCAGTGAAGATTCAGGTCAAACAGAATATAGAATTCCCTAGGACGCCTCAGTACAATTTGTCACCCAAGACTATTGCAGGGATCAATCCTGTAATCGAGTCTATGATCAAGCAGGGAATTCTGAAGGAGATCATGGGTAGCCCATGTAATTCACCTATCATGGGACTACAGAAACCGAGTGGGAAATTTAGGATCGTGCAAGACCTGCGAAAGGTCAACACGATAGTTGTTCCATGTTGCTCAGTGGTACCGAATCCATCTGTGATACTGTTTCAGATTCCGTGTGAAGCCGAGTGGTTTACAGTGATTGATTTATGTAAAGCATTCTTCTCGATACCACTCCATGAGGAAAGCCAATTTCTTTTTGCTTTCTGGCTGGAAGATCATGTGTTAACATGGTGTTGTATCCCTCCAGCGTATACAGAGAGTCCATCGATATTTAATCAGATCTTGAAGAAGAATCTTGAGAGTCTTGTGTTGCCGCAGAACTCAGTTCTCGTGCAATACATCGACGACTTGCTTATTGCCTCAGAAACGAAAGACGCTTGCAGGATCGATACTATTGCTCTACTGAATCCTTTGGCAAAGAATGGACACAAAGTGTCTCCGAACAAATTGCAGTACTGTTTGAGCGAAGTACAGTATTTGGGTCACAGAATTGAGAAGGGCAAGAGAAAGGTGTCACCAGATCGAATTGAGGCAATAATGAACATGCCTGTACCTACCACTCAGCGGGAGGTCAGAATGTTCTTGGGGATGGTTGGCTACTGTCGCCAATGGATTTCCAACTTCTCTTTCGAGGCGAAGCCTTTACAGCGGCTGACGCACAAGGATGTGAGTGATCCGGTACCTTGGGACAACGACTGTTTGATCTCGTTCTTAAGGCTGAGAGAGGCCATGTGTCGTGCCCCGGCTTTGGGAATCCTTGAATACAAAAAGGTTTTCTCGTTGTTCTGTTGTGAAAGAGAAGGTTGCACATTGTCAGTTATGACTCAGAGTCATGGAGGTGTCCGTAGACCAGTTGCCTACTTTTCAGCTACTTTAGATCCAGTAGCTTCTACGTTGCCCGGATGTCTCAAATCCGTTGCTGCAACAGGTGTCAGCATTGAAAGATGTGAGAGTATTGTGATGGGCCACCCCTTGACGGTCTACATACCACATTCTGTTGAGCTGTTAATGATGAGAACCAAAACACAACACTTAACGAACAACAGATTAACACGCTACGAGCAAGTTATACTTGCCGCAGAGAATGTGACTTTGAAAGGTGTTCTGTTTTGAATCCTGCTACATTGATGCCTATTCCAAATGCAGATTGTGAGGACCATGATTGTCTCGATGTGACTGAACTGTGCACCAAACCGAGACCTGACATTGTCGATGAACCACTTCCTGACCCTGATGAAATTTTCTTTGTGGATGGTTCATGCTTAAGAGACAGCGTTGGCTGATTGAGAGCAGCATGTGCTGTATGTACCATCACAGGAGTCGTTGAAGCTGCTTGCCTAGAGGGAGTACACTCTGCACAGGTAGCTGAACTCATTGCCTGAACTCGAGCCTGTTTGGCTGCTGATCAGATTCGGATAACGATCTACACTGACAGTCAGTATGGGTTTGGTGTGGTTCATGACTTCGGACAGTTATGGTCACAGAGGGGATTCATGACATCATCTGGTTCGCCCATCAGGAATGGGGAATATGTGAGACAGCTGTTAGATGCATTACAGTGTCCCAAGGAAATTTCTGTTGTCAAGTGTGCAGCTCATGGGAGGGGGACTGATTTTATCTCTTTGGGTAATAACTATGCGGATGAAGTTGCCCGCTTCTGTGCAGAACAAGGATGTATATTTACAGGCGATTACACAGGGGAGAGCCAAGAAAGAACAGAGCTCAGCATGATGTCAGCCATGGCAGACACTTGAGGAACTAAAACAATTACAGGATGAGGTTACTGAGCAGGAACGGGATGGTTGGATAAGGTCAGGATGTGAGAAAGGAGATGTGGACATTTGGGTCTCAAGTGATGGTCGAGCTGTGTTACCAGAAAACCTGTTGAGCCCAATGGCAAGACTGATACATGGTGCGGTACACCTTGGCAGAGATGCAATGGTGCGAGTGTTTAGACAGACATGGTACAATCCGAAGTTTTGTGCGGTTGCTGAAGCTATGTGTCAGAGGTGTGTTACTTGCCAACAGATGAATGCAGGAAAAAAGACTGTGGTTACCTTGAGTCACATTGGGAGGTCAGGAGGACCTTTCAATAGGATGCAGTTGGATTTCATTGAAATGCGAAAGTGTAATTGGTTGAGGTATATTTTAGTTGTGGTGTGTGTTTTCTCATGATGGGTGGAGGCTTACCCATCATGCAGCTGTGACACTCTTACTGTAGCTAAGCTGTTAAGGGAGCTTATCCTGAGGTTCGGTTTTACGACCTCTTTGGAATCAGATAGGGGGACGCACTTACACAGCGAAATCATGAATTTGCTTTGTGCTGCATCGAATGTGGATCAGAGGTTACATTGCAGCTACCGACCAGAGGCTTCTGGGATTGTGGAGCAGGTCAATGGAACTTTAAAAGCACGGATGGCAAAAGTGTGCACATCGACGTCCCTGAAGTGGCCTGATGCATTGCCTTTAGTCCTCAGGAGTATTCACAGTGTTCCAGACAGGAGAACTGGGTTGTCCCCGCATGAAATCCTGATGGGGAGGGCGATGCGATTGCCAGCAGTACCAGCTACCGCTTTAATTAACATCACTGATGATTTGATTCTCGATTACTGCAAAGGACTGGCTGATGTGGTCCGTTCTGTGTCTCAGCAGGTGCAAGCAGCAACTGTTCCAGCCTCGAGTGACCTGTGCCACGACCTGTGCACAGGGGACTGGGTGCTTGTTCGTAAGCACGTGAGGAAGTGTTGCCTGGATGTTCGGTGGCGTGGCCCGTACCAAGTGATACTGGTCAGGAACACAGCAGTGAAGTGTAGAGGGTTGCCAAACTGGGTGCATACCTCCCATACCCGCAGAGTTCCAGCACCCTTGGAAGAAACAGCCCCTCTCGTAAATGAGAATCCAGCTGATGTGGCAGGGCCACCTGTGAGGGCAAGTCAAGCTGTGAGGGTCGCTGACGCAGCTGGTTGTGCACTGGATCGAGCTGAAGGGGGTTGTGTCAATCAGAACCCCGACGTGGGTGGAGAAGAGTAAAATTCAGCGGAAGAAGGAAGTAGTGCACAGGGTATCCAGGGAGAGAGCAGAAGTGCGACCAGAGCAGAAGAGGTTTGGCCCGCGAGTCAGAGGAGACTGAACCTGAAATTGGCACCTGATAGAGACCTGGCCCCAGTTTCTGAAACGTCTGAATCAAAACCGAGTGATGGAGAACAAGGTCAAGGAGGCCTGAGAAGGTCCAGGAGAGTAAGAGTGCCGTGTCAGAGATACGCCACACCGGAGCGGATGTACGTTGTGACTGATGCCAGGAGTGGTGAGTTCGGGGAGGTTGAGGTTCGTGACTGTAGTGGTGACTCTTACGGTTCTGAATCCCCCACTTCTGCATAAAGTCCATGAATTGATATTGCAAAGATTAACCTTTCCAACGTTTGGGTTTGAGGCACCGACCCATGAAGTGATAATTCTTCGTCTTGAACTTTTGCAACATGTTTTAGAGATTCTGGGAGCTGATCTTATTTTGGACTAAAAGTGAACTTTGCTGTAAATAAAAGTCTATAAAGAAGATAACCTAGGCCCGAGTGGAGGAAGAATACATTTAGGGACTTTCCGCAGAGAAGACAAAAGAGGGCTAGGGAAGTCTTTTTGTGGACTGTGTAAATAAGTAACTGAAATTGCAGAGGGGATTTCCAGCTTCTCGGAGTATTGTTTGAACTGATTATCAAGTGACGTTTGGGGGAAAAAAGAGACTCTTAAGTGGTTGCTGCTGAAACCAAGAACTTTTGAGAACTTTACGAGATCATGGATGCTGGAGATACTCATCGTAGATTCAAATTAGTAGTAGGTATACTTGTAGGTAGAGTGATAGTTTCTATAATCATAGTAGTTGTGATTTCGTATCTCGTCCCACATGAGCAGGCAGCGGAGGTACAGGGAACACCTACACCTACCACTCCTAGCCAAAAGGAGGTCACCATAGGAGCTGAAAGAGCTTTACTAATCGAAGAGAGTCATAGATTTAACATAGATTTGTCTAAAGGTGATTTTAAGCTTAATGCGTATGCCAGGCTGCTATATGAGTATGTGGATGCGATGGATGCGAAGTACTGCTATGTGTGTATGCAGTTACCAGCTTCAGTGGATGAGGGTATTAGATATCACAATCTTCCACTGACGTTTGGGATTTCATGTAGTTTGTTGCTTAGTATATTTTATGAAAGAGGTCAGTTTGAGTATTTCTTATTCAATTACGATGCAGTGCTTCTTGAAGTTCCAGCTTACAAACATTTGAATAAATATGACTATTATAAGTCAGAAGATAGGCTTAGGAAGTATTTCATACCGTCTTTGGAGCTAGATACAGCATATGCTCACCGACATAACTTGACGTGCTTATTGTCAGATGTAGAGAAGAAGTTTGTAGATCAGGTAGAAGATAGATATAGAAAACACAGACACGAGATACAGGAGACAGTCCAGTAGATTGGACCGAAGAGGAAAAATCTCACAGAGCTAGAGGGAGTTATGGTCCTATAGCATTGGACAAGGAGCAGAGGGGAAAGCTGTGTGTGAGACGTTATCAGACCTATAATGTAAAGGTCCCGGTCGGACAGAGTACGTGTGACCATATTTTCACGATGGAAGAGTCTGCTAAGAACTTTTTGCAAGGCTCTGTACAAGTGATTCTAACTGTTTATTATGTGTGTGGAGAGAATGCCTATGTCAGGTTACCTGTGAATTGGTATGGTACGTGTTATTTGGGGAAACCGCCTCCAATCGTGCCGTTGTCTGTTAGCTCGAGAGGTTCCAGGTTCCAGGTTTTGCGGATTGCCGGGACGCCGAGACGCCGAGCTGAGCAGAGCAGAGCTGAGCCACGCGGGTGATCGCAGCGCTCTTCCAGCTTCCAGCCGCTCGCCGTACACCTACCGCCCGGACGCCTACCCGTTGCTCGAGGATCCATCGAGTGCCGACCACCGCTTAGGCTGGGGGCCCCTCGACCGGGTGCAGGCTGCAGGCTTTCCGCGATTTTCACGCACGCTAGCGGAGCGGAGCCCGCTACTTGACACCGAGTTGACCTTGGCCCTTGCTGACAGGGCGAGACAGGGCTTGAGTCCGGTGGCGGTGGCGGCAGCGGGAAGTGGGAGTGGGTCCCTTCCCGTTCGAGTGGCTCCTGCGGCGGTGAGTGATCCAAGAGAGCCTTAAGAGCCGGACTCGGAACCAGTGCCACCAGCAATCAGCAGCAGTAGCTTCAGTGCACCAGCCGAAGCAACGGAAGATTGCATCGAGGAGAGCACAAGACAAACAGAGGTGAGGGGTGAATGGTGGAGTTCTCCTTTAACTTTGATAACAACTGCATCCACTGCACCCTGCACCCTGTCTCATCTTCCCTTGTCAATTATCAGTGCCAGCAGAACCTGATGGACACGGTACAGCAGAAAATCTTCCTGCAGGCTTCCACCTAAACTGATGATTGAGTGGCCCTAGCCCTAGGCCAGGCCAGGTTTGCGGTTGTCGGAGGCCAGAAATTAGACACCGTGTGAGTGACTGATTGAGGAGGTTCCTCCCTCCCACGGCCTCTTACGGCCTCACACGGCCTCTTTCACGCCTTCACCGCCGACTTGCTGTCGCTCCATCGCTCCATCAACCCTGCACTGGCCCTGAGCTGCCGGAAATTGGCGAGTGCAGTGTCTAGGTGAGTGCAGGTGTTTCCGAGAGCCAGTAGCCAGCACTAATCTCAGAACCTACATCTAGCCAAAAGCAGGCAACCAGGCAACTAAGACATGAGATCAGGAACAACCAGGCAAGCTCCACCGAATAAACCTTCACGGGGTAAAAAGGCAAAAAAAAAAAAAAACAACCTCTGACACAACCCCTCACGATAATCACATCCTAGTAGCAGTACAAACGGGAGGGAAAGCTGTCTTGAGGACATCAACGGCTGGACCAGTTGGGTCACCTGTCAAAACTGGTCACAATTCAGGAAGCCAGCTCAAAATCGACAAATTCTTCTTTCTAAAGGACCCGGTTTCCGCACTTTTTGCGACAACAAAGGAGGCGCAATACCTGCCGAGCCCTATCCAACCAGCCAAGCCTAAACCTTTTAAATCTTTGGCAAGCCCTCTTCCGGGCAA
Source organism: Triturus cristatus (assembly GCF_964204655.1). Taxonomy (NCBI): domain Eukaryota; kingdom Metazoa; phylum Chordata; class Amphibia; order Caudata; family Salamandridae; genus Triturus; species Triturus cristatus. The sequence continues at coordinate 851,566,657 of NC_140581.1, forward strand.
CTGGCCACTCGACCTAACATCTAGCGAAACTGTACGACCTCTCCCACTTTTATCCTCCGAACACTTGGGTAACCAACCGCCAGGACTCCGCCTGGTAACTGTGCAGGCCCAGGCTCAGGTCCATAAACCAAACCAACTTATGCCTAAAACCATGTTGACACCTCCGCGGCAAGAGGACCAGACTCAACTAAATCCTCAATCAAGTAAAAGAGATGTGATGAGTGACCAACAGCCATCACCGATTTTTTTAACAAGCTTAGGAAACGAATCTCTAGAGAACATCTTCAATAGTCTGGAAAAAACGAACCTAAACGGCCATAGAAACAACGGAGACTTGCCAATGGAGTCACTGAAGGGTGAAATTAACGGATCACCAAAGCAGAGGACAGGAGGGGAGGACGTCCGGTTACAGTCCCACCTTGTACCAAACGGTTCAAATCAACAAAAAACAACAAGGTCAAGTATACTAAAAATACCGGTGCCCGGGTCCATTCCATCAAAAGACCCGCCCTTTAAGGAGACTACACTGGGCCCTGTTGCCTCCACACCATCCAATTTGGCAGAAAACCCCGACAATCAAAGAATCTGGATAGAAGACAGCACTAGTTATGGAGGTACAACAAGTAAAGAAAACACGCAGCTGCCTATTTCCATTTCATCAGGAAGCAAGATCTCACCTACAGCCAAACAGGATGGGCGTACAGGTAGTCAAGAGCCCAACGTACACTGGGGGAACGCACTAATAAGTACACTGGACCAGGCTATAAACGCGCTCAATTATCAGTCTGACAAAATGGAGGTCCAAATTGACCTCATAAATGTAATTGCAGAGCACATTGCACTCATTAGTTCCAAGATTGACACATTAATATCCACATTGGCAAATAGACCAAGGGTGGAGGGTTCCCCAAACAACAATTCAAACGAATTTGTACCCAACAAAGGACACATTGTCCCTTCACCAACCGTTTGTGAATGTGGGAGCATTATTGAGAAACTAGCATCTCTTCCTGAAATCCTAAAAGACATCCTGGGAGTTGTAAAATTATCAAACAATCACAAAACCAACCAAGACATACCAGTCAACACAGAAAACAATCCTAGAAAAGAAAAAAGTAGTGTTTCAAGTTCTCACAGCACAAAGTCCAGTAAAGGGGAGGACAGGTTACACAACCAAACAGCTTGTACAGAGCTCCAGCCAAAAGAACCTGATATTCTTGAACTTCACTCAACTATGCCTCCGGCCACTTTCCACCCTCAACCCCAAGTCAATTTGACAAAAAGGCAAAGGAAACGAGTTAGGAAGGGAAGATCGAAGGCAAAAAGCAACCAACCAACCGCCTTAGACCCCCTCTTTCCGATATTCAGAAACAACTCAAGAGGAGAACCAGTAAAGCTACATAAACCTCCTAACACTTTGATTAGTAGAACAGAGGACCCAGAGCACGGACGGTTAACCCTTCCGAACAAGAAACCCACGACACTAGTGTCACCTCACGAACTAGGCCTAACACCAACTGGGAGCCCAAACCAGCATTTGTCTCTACTAACATCTGGAATTATTACTGAAAGGCCTAGCAAACAAGGACTGACAATGGCCACATTAGTTGAGGATGCTCGAAATAAGCACTTAGTAAACCACCACTCACTCTCAATTGACTCAATCACTTCCACCGAGGCCAGTCCGCCTCTAAAATTTCGGAGCATAGAAACAATACAAGAAAGGGGTGGCGAAGCATACGACAAAAACTCCAAGCATTCACGACACAAACCTAGGCTTGTTAATCAAGAGTTTGACCGGACCCCATTGAAGATCACGACGAAGGGTTCCTCTAGACACTGTTCGGTTCATAGCTCCCCCCGAGCGCTAGTCGAATCAAAAACATATCAAACAGGAGCGTGGGGACTCATTAGGGACAAGACCCCAATTAAGATCACAAAAACTGAACACGTACGCCAATGTATAATTCGTAGCAAAAATCAAGATAAAGCAAAAATTATTCAAAGCTTAAATGGAGAACAGATATCTCCCAGGGACAAGAAAAAGGAGGAAAGCTCAAGACAGGCTTCAACTAGGCCTACAAGCAATGGTGAATCCCTCAAGCCGGATTCCCGAGTAAGCGAAACACCCTGCAAGGAGGATATGGAACCAATTTTAACATTTATACCAGAATACGTTACAAGAGGCAGGCACGACACACTCAACAGAGGAAACATAATTAAATTAATCAACACTATTCCAGAGCTCAGGGGGATAGTTTCCCAAGACTTGCTGGCAGTTGAATTTCGGCAAAACAAACACTCTCCAGACATAGAAGTCTCAGTTACCACCTGGGCCACAAAGGACACAGCTGCTAAAATCTTTGCCAACAAAAGATCATTCGAGTGCTGGGGTATAACCTTGATCCAACATAAACGCCCCAGATACCCATATCCCCTAACCGGAGGCACTTCTCCATCAAAAGGGAAAGAATCAATCGGTCACAAGCATAAATCATGTCTCCGCGGTGTCTGCTCTACTACCCAGGCGAAAACCCCTGGAACAACGTACACTTACCCATCCCTGCCTTCCAACAAAGGACCCCCTAGTTCAGTCCAAGACTGGTCGTGGATCCCTTTGATTCTAAACCAACAGAGTTCCTAAAACTGTCGCAACACTATTTGATAATAAACACACACTAAACCAATATTCCGACAAAGCTTATCCGGAAATAATTAATTTGTGTTCATGGAACACACACGGTTTTAGTAGTATGGATCAGGACCACGAGACCCAACACTTTTTCCAAAAACACGACATAATCCTCCTCCAAGAGACCTGGAATCTGATACATCCTGCAATTCCAGGCTTCGCAGAACACCACATCTTGGCAAAGAAGCTGTCCAAATTTGGACATCCCACGTGGAGGGCTGTCGATATACGTATCCCAGAAATTTAACTGGGAAACTGAGATGTTGGACGTGGGGTTAAGCTGGGTACAAGTAGTAAAAATAACCAGAAAGCTGTTACAACAATTTTTAATAATAAATATCTACATTCACCCTGAACGGTCAAGCAAGGAAGAAAAAATGGAAACACTAGCTAAACTCATCAAAGTCCTACAGAAATCAAACGAGCAATGTCCACTGATAATTTCAGGGGACTTTAATTCTAACCTAACGGTAGACGGAACATCTAGTCGTAACCAGACCACAAAACTCGGATCAGGTTACTTAGCAACCTTCTTGAATACACTAGAAACACAGGGCCTGATAATCCTCAGAAGTGAAAAAAGGGGAAACTCAACAACAGGACCAACTTACAAGAGTGGGAAAGTCAAGTCCACCATAGACTTTACAATAATAAGTAAGAGCATAATAGACAGTATCGTAGACTACGACATAGCCCACCGTACAGAAAGTGATCACTTTCCCCAAATCATCAGGTTGAAAACAGCAGTCACCAGGCTTAACAAGATAATCACCCTGTCTGATTTGCCGGAGAAATTTAACTTGCGAAAAATCAGATGGAGAGGGGGAAAAATCGAAGAAATCCAAGTAACAGCAAACAAATTTATGTTAGAAGATGAACAACTAGAGGACGGAGACCTTGTAAAACGCTGGGAAAACCTGGTTGAGACTTTAATTCAAAAGCACTCTGCTCCCCCAGCCATACAAAACAACTCGAAAATCTTAAAAGAACCCTGGTTCACTGATGAATTAAGACTGGAAAAAAATATCCAGGGAGCAACCTTCCAAAAACCATGGAAGCAACTCGAACCACAGTCTGTTAAGGAGCTTGAGGAAGAATTACCGTAAAATGCTATGGGCTGCAAAGGCCAAATATAAAGAATCAATATGGCTAAAACTCCTAGCAGCCAGCAAACAGCAAAACTCTTGGGAGTTCTGGGGGATTATTAATAAATTGAACAAAGGTGAAGAGATGTCTTATGATCCTGGCATCAATGCCGATGTCTGGGAAGCCCACGTGAGGAATCTCTATGCAACAAAGGACACTGCCCCATTTAACAAAATGCTACGGGCAACTAATGCAGCGGATTCAGGCAATCAATGGGCCCCCCGGAAAGTTTAAATAAACTAATTGACCAGGACAAGGAAAAATGGGATTGCGACCAGCCAGCATTAACATCCTGCAAAAGTGTAACTAAACTTTTACAGAAACTAAAACCCGAGGGTGCACCGGGCCCAAATGGACTGCCGACTGCCGTATTTAAATTAAACAAGGACTTTTGGTCCAACCACCTAACAGCTTTGTTCAACCAAATCTTTATCTCTCGCCGTATGCCAACATCGTGGCAAGGAAACATCATCCACCCCATCTATAAAAAGGGGAACAGAAGAAACCCAGCTAACTACAGGCTGATCTCTCTTATAGATGTAGAAGGAAAACTGTATGCTTCATGTCTTTTAGAGCAGGTTCAAGAATGGGTAGAAAACAACAATTTGCTTCCCTTTTTCCAAATCGGCTTCAGACAGGGGATGGGGACAACAACAAACCTGACGACACTGGCACTGCTAATGGAGAGAGCGGAGAAAAAGAACCAACGATTGTACGGGTGTTTTATAGACATAAGAGCAGCCTTCGATCGAGTGAGCCGGTCAAGACTTTGGGAAAAGCTCAAAGTCTGGGGGATGCCTAGGATGTTGCTAAACGCAATAATCAGCCTATACACAGACACATGGGCAAGGGTTAAATTAAGCCAGGGATCGAGCTTAACATCAAAAATCAAAACTCAGGACGGCTTAAAACAAGGCTGTGTCCTGGCCCCGTGCCTATTCAACCTGTTTTTGGCAGACTTAGGTAGTAACCTAGGACAAATAAACAGCCATGCACCCAAACTAGGGAACAAATTCATTCCAATCCTACAGTTTGCCGACGACATTGTTCTATTAAACAAAACCCCAATAGGTCTACAACGCCTAATAACCAACCTTCATTCCTATCTAACACAAGAAAAACTGGAGTTTAACAGGGAAAAAACAAAAATCCTTCGACTAGTTGAGCACAAGAAGATTAAATTTGTATGGACGATTGATAAGTCAGTACTGGAAGAAGAGAACTATTACCGTTACCTAGGCGTGACGATTGGGAAAGGCAATTCAAAAAAAGAACACACTCGGACTATTAGAGCAAAGTCCCAAACATTAATTTACGCATATAGACAGCTTAAAAAAAAAATGGGGGGTCCAGACTATACGCACCTCCTTAGGGTAATGTCTGCCCAAATTCAACCTACACTATCATATGGACTAGTCACTTGGCTCGGAGGCGAGGCCAAAATCTTAAACGAACTACAGAACAAAATCTACAAATCTGTGTTCAATCTACCTAAATCAGCATCTGCGGCTCAAATCCGTCTCAAATTTGGTTTACAAAATCAACACCTTCGTTCAATGTCAAGGTTTGTAAAATGGTGTCACAAACTTCGGCTAGCTCAATCCAAGTCCATGGACTATGTTTGTTGGCAAGAGATAAGCTCCCAAGACAGAGTGTCTACTGGAAACTCTTGGGCAACCTACTTAAACTCCTGCTTGCACGAACTAGATCTCCTAGAAACATGGAACAAAGAAATTGAACATACTTCTTTCTGTAAAATAGCCAACAGAGAGGCAAAAAGGAAATCTCTACTAGAGGATAAAACTACTTTGGCTACTCGACGCCATGCTTGGACCGTCATCTCCTCCTACTCTTATCAGAAACAGCAGACCTATTTAGCAACTCACTTTAGTCAACATTTAAAAAAAAATTTCATTGACTACAGACTGGGCCTGCATTATTCAAAAGATCTAAGACCGTCGTGGAAACATCAGAACGAAAGTCTCCAATGCAGACTATGAGGATACCACAACAAAACTCTAACTCACTTGTTTTGTGTGTGCCCAGCGCTAATGACACTGAGAAGGAAATACCTACGCGCTATTTGTCTCAATTTGAACATAAAAACATGCCGGCAAGCGATAATAACTTGGTTGAGTGGCTCCTCTCCCATCCTTGCTTGCCGGGGACTCAAATTTATGACAGAAGCTAAAAAACTACTCCTGGGCAAATGAGCAGCCCTACACCACAACCAAAGAGGATTTCAGTGATAAGGCTTGACGTTCTACCACGTGATTACATCTTAAAACGTGTTAGACCAAGAACTCAAAAACAATAAGTATATTCTTCCGGGGACTTTGTGAAATGGTTTTAAAAAAAAATATATATATATATATATATATATATATATATATATATATATATATATATATATACTAAAATCAAAACAAAGACAAGACGAAATAAATAATTTATGTACGCAAGTTTTATAATTGTTTTTATACTAAATGTGGATTGTAATAATTTTTGTTAATTATGCAATAAATTGAATTGAATTGAGTTATTTGGGGATACTTTTTCCGAAGATTTACCATGCAGAAGATTTGGAGCTTCTAGAGGATGGACAGCATTCTAGAGTGAAAAGAGCTGAGAGTGCAGGAGCGGCGATTGGAGATGTTTTTGGAGCAATAATACCAAGCTTGGGAGTAATTCTGAATGATGTGAAGATCAGACGATTGGCTACTGTGGTTGATGAGTTGTCAATGAATACAGCAAAGTCACTGCTACTTGTGGATGGGGAGATGGTGTCGATAAGGACGATGGTTTTGCAGAACCTCCTTGCTTTAGATGTTTTATTGGCAAAAGAGGGCGGAGTCTGTAAATTATTGAAGGTTCAGGAATGTTGCACGTATATTCCAGATAACAGCAAGGATCTGGAGATATATATAGGTAACATTACTACGATCCATCATGAGATAGAGGATTTGACTGAAGAGGGTGTTTGGGAAAAGGTTGGTAGAGGATTTAGTCAGGTGGTAAGTTGGTTTGCCAATCTGGGGAAAGGGTTCCTTGGCTTTGTATTGAGACCGCTTATCATCGTTGTGGTTTGTGTGGTTTGCTTGTGGGGGTTTGTCAGAACCTATAAGTGGTATAAAGGAAATAGCTGAGAGAGCTCTTAGAGCGAGTGAAATGAGAATGGCCAGACTGCAGGACAGTTAATTTCAGAATCTTATGAATATGGAGAGACTCCGACGGGGGAGAATGGCAACAAGTTCTGTTTAGGTCAGTTCTTTCTCCAAGGGAATTGTGAAATGGTGTGATGACACTAGTCATCAAAGGGGGGAACTGATAGAGCACCATGTTATTCTGAATTTGTAGTAGTGCATTATAATCACTGGTAGTCTGCACCCATATATTTAGTGGGATTTTATTAACGTGTGGCTTAGAAATGTAGTACTAAAAGCAGCATATATTAGTGTGAATAGAAATGTAATCAAGTCATTTATGAAGTCTAATGTAATGTTTAGTTGAAAATGTATGTTAGATAATGCATAATGGATTAGTTCACGTATAATGTGATGTATTGGGATTCAAACGTGCACCATATTAAAGTCTGCACGTGTAGATTTGCTTATTCATGTATGCAATTTAATGACTATCAATGCTTATAGTATGATTCTAGAAATGTGTGTTTAAATTGTGTAAAGGCCTGATCGCATACACGTTTAAGAGAAAGGCTTATTCATTTCTTATGTCAGCTGAATATTGTAGGCCGAAAATTGTTTCCCTTGAAAAGGCTCTGAGGGTTTGTGAGACTCAGCAGATCTCAGAAAGTGGAAAGTTTCTTGTTCCCAGGTTTCTGTTGCAGGTGCAAGGACACCTAGCTTATTAGGAAGACTAACCCTTTGTTTTAGGAGTTAGGATGGTATGAGAAGCCAACATGGGAGTTTACTGGAATGCAGGGATGACACTTTCAGCGGAGAAGGTGCCTGGGACCCAAGGTCAAGTTAACTGTCTTTGGATGAAGTACAAGTTTCGGTGGAAAAGTACCGAAGGAAGACCTGGCTGAAGAGGTGTGATGAAGGGCGTGTTCTACTATTTTGGGATTTTTAATTAGGGACATTGCCCCGTGGGTTGAGCAGTTGAGGATTAGTTGGGAAGCTGGAAGGAGCATCTTAGAACGAGCTCTGTACTGAGCAAAGTGAGTGTACTACTTAGGAAGTCTTCACTTCTGACACCTTTTTACTCTTTTGCCTATGGGGAAAATGCTAAGTAGGGATGTCACCTTAGAGATAGAATAGGGATAGACTAATACATTTTTCTTTTTAGGTTGATGACTTCTAATCTAGAGATTGGAGCAGTTATTGGTTGCCTAATGCTTCTGGAGCTGACTATTCTTCTTATTCTGAGTCGGATGAGACTCCTGCGTAGGATATTCTTTGTACTAGTGCCCATTTATTTCCTTAACCTCGTGATGAGGTGCTTGTATGTGCAATTATTTTTGGCCTTGTGATTCGGTGTCAGTGGTCCTTTAGAGTTCAAATTCGAATTGATTGATTATGTGCTAAAATTTGATTTTTTCCCCTTTACACTATTTAGCAGATAGAAAGATCCTGGCGACCTGAGAGGATTTTTGGTGATGGTAAGACAGATAAGAATCCGGCTTTATCACATGTTAACATCATACAAGAGACTAGAACACTTTTAAATATGTGATTTCTATATATGTGCACTCTCAACTCACATACTTGAAAGTGCTCTCTTAAATGCTTTTAACATGCTGGAGCGTTTCACTTTAAATCAGTTTATATCACTATATTGAGAGGCATTTAATAACAATTTTGTAATCTTCCTATGCACTACTCTTCCTCATAGTACCCAAGAGGGTCCCTCTAAGTTGATGTGTGCTTTATAAATCCTGAAAATATATAAATGTTTATGTGTATGTTACTTAATACCCTGAATCCTCTCCCCTAAACGTTTTGCTTCAATCTTGGCAAATCATTAAAAGCCACACGATTGGGCCCAGATTTACAAACATTTTGCATCGGGCTTGTGTTACTTTTTTAATGCAACCCTGAGTGTTATGGTGGTATTTCTAATCCAAAGTAAATCGAGATTTACGTTGGATTGCAACCAAAAGTAATACAAAGCTCCTCAATGCACTGCCTTGCGTTACTTTGTGACAAGGGGGCATTCCATGGGTGGTCCATGGGCAATCCTGTGCAACCATCTACGTGTTTTGATGCAAATCCCTAACTACAAAAAAATATAGACAGAGGTTTGAATCAATGTCCTGCGCCTCTTTGAGACAGACGTAACAAGGAGAAATGTCTGAATTTCTCATTGTTTTCCCTCTGCATCTGTGCTGTATTCTACAGCAATTATACAAAGTGGGACACTTCTTAAATATTTGATGTGGATGGGACCCCTTCTTGTACAAAAATGATGCTTACCACGATGAAGACACCCTTACACTATATGGCGCAAGTGTGTCTGCATTGGCGAATGGCAGCCAAAAGTGCAACAGCACAAGGAAAGAGCAGAACAGCACCACATCTTAGTAGATATGGTGCTGTTCTGCCCTCTCTCATTCACACTGCGCAGCAGCTTTTTTGTTGGGCTGTGTTACATGATTTCTTTCTTTTGTAAATCTGGGCCATTGTGTGGATTCGCATGCTGATTTATCCAAAGGTGCCTTAGCAGTGGTATACGCAACAGTGCTTTGTATAAAGCACAATATATTAAACAAGCAGGTAGCATCCGTGTAGATACAGGGTAAAGCAAGGGAAATAACTGTTCATTTTTCATTGAAATATTGCATGCACCTGTCTAGACATAGTTTAGCAATGAAATTACCGGTTATCGATCATCATCCTCGTACTTCCGCTGCTTCCGCTCGAGAGTTTTCTGTGCGCATCATGAGTGGCATTTATATTTGTTAAAGAACCCTGAACATATGGGAATTGTAGTGTAGTTCCTATTTCCCTAATAGGTTCTGCGCATTGGAATAATATACCCTATAGGTTTGACATAGGACTGAGGTCAGTATGCCCCTATTGAGTATATTAAACTTAATTAATTTGGCCCAGCTAACTCAGAGGCCACTAGAAACTCCTTGTAAACAAGAAGGGATCAGTTTCTGGCAACCGCATAAACATGACAACTTTGTTTCCCTTTAGAATCAGAACACTCTCAGAATCGTGGAAACAATAGATAACAGTTTCACTCAGTAATCGTGCATGCTTAGTTTCCTCAGAGTTACAAAGAAAAAATAGACGGGCGTTTCAATAAAAGGATTTATTGAACAGTCTTGGTTCTCGTGTAAGAGATATGAGCTGTTATAATCACAAGACAGTATTGCGAGATATATTATGTACAGCGTAAGCAGTAGAAAGAAATAATACTGCGCTAGCATTATCTTTTAGCTATGACACATATATAAATAACATAGGCTAAAATGTGAGTACTCATAAGATGCTTCTCTAACTAGTTCTACCCCAGTGTACCTAACCTAAGTGTAGTACTATGTAAGAAGTAGGTGCTGTATTCTATAGGATGTTCTTCTATAGTTTAGTATAGTATGCCAAGAGTCCCTCTAGGTTCTAGTCAGCTCCATACCTTGAGAATGAGAGGGGTGGTAATCTCTTTCCGGGTCTCGAACTCTAACACCCTGCGAAGGGAGTCAGAACACTGGAAGCTGGATTCTCTGCGAGCAGGGATGACAGCGTCTCTTGTCAGTGCGCCAGGCCGGGATACGGGCTCCTCTAAAGTCGAGGTCTCCTCCATTTCTTTCCGTACTTGTCGTGGCAAGGGAAGGTATATTTATACCTGGAAGGTGCTTAGGAATGTTTGCATTGACGTAAAGTCGAGCAGAGGAAGACGTTATGAATGAAACCTTAAGGAATAGCGATTCATGCATAATAAATGAGTTCTTGGAGAAATCAATAACCCTGGGATAGGGAAACTCCCAACAGCTTAAGGGTCTGGTTTCTAAGAACTCGTTGTGACGTTGGGGTGGACGGATGTAGGTGACCATGCCTGTATTTGGATTGCATGGCTAATGCCTAAATAAGGACTGGGATCTTATGCCTATATAAGGGCAATGCGAATTGTGCCTATATAAGGACATGATTCAGCTAAACATTTAAAACTGAGTACCACATGTTGCTAAAAACATTTGTAAAAGCATACTAAAAGAATTTCTCTATTAAAAAAACTTTTGCTAGACATGAAATGCAAAGGTACTGTACATAGTAAGGCACTGTTTCATTCTAGGCATATTTTGACAGTAAATGCTAAATGAATGAACATAAATACACAATTATTCAAAACTCAAAGCCATTTCCTGTCATGGTACTTAAATGAAAGTGTGGTAAATAAAGGTGACAATGTGTCCCTGGAAGTATTCAAAGAAGTCCGTTCTATATGAATAGTTCTACTGTAAGCAGATTAAACTGCCATGAAAATTCAAATTTAGAGAGAGAAAAAAAACACATCAATTTTAGGAAAAGTTCCAAGGTTTGTTTTTGTTTTTTAAATAAGGAGGCCAAATTCATAGCTTTCCCGGTACACTGTGAGCCGAATCAAAAGTCAATGTATGGGTCTGGTGAAAACATGAAATCCTCTATTCCTGTAGACAAAAGATCGTCTACTGATGTTGGCAAAACATTCACGCCCAGTCACAGATCTGGGTTTAATCCATCGTTATTTTACTCACCACGCCACCCCAGTTCAGACATGGCCATATGCAAATCAGTCTTGACTCTGTGCCTCATGGGAACAGTCCAGCTCGAACTGCCAAGCCGTGTCTTCCCTGGACCGGAATCAAGCATCCTAGGACCGGTTTCGGGGTTTCACCCCTCTTCAGCTAGGATAACTTGACTCCAGTGGCGTAGTGAGCACGGGACCCACGTCTGGGCATACCCTTCCCACATAGGGCGAACAGCAAACACACAAGATGATGGACGGAATGTTGCACATTGGCAAAACATTCACCCCCAGTCACCGATCTGGGTTTAATCCATCATTATTTTGCTCACCACGCCACCCCAGTTCAGACATGGCCATATGCAAATCAGTCTTGACCCTGTGCCTCATGGGAACAGTGCAGCCCGAACTGGGAAGGGTATGCTCAGACGTGGGTCCCGTGCTCACCACGACACTGGAGTCAAGCTATCCGGGCTGAAGAGGGGTGAAACCCTGAAACCGGTCCTAGGATGCTTGATTCCGGTCCAGGGAAGACATGGTTTGGCAGTACGGGCTGGACTGTTCCCATGAGGCACAGGGTCAAGACTGATTTGCATATTTCCATGTATGAACTGGGGTGGTGTGGTGAGCAAAATAACGATGGATTAAACCCAGATCTGTGACTGGGGGTAAATGTTTTGGCAATGTGCAACATTTCGTCCATCATCTTGTGTGTTTTGCTGTTCGCCCTATGTGGGAAGGGTATGCCCAGACGTGGGTCCCGTGCTCACTACGCCACTGGAGCCAAGCTATCCTGGCTGAAGAGGGGTGAAACCCTGAAACCGGTCCTAGGATGCTTGATTCCGGTCCAGGGAAGACATGGTTTGGCAGTTCAGGCTGGACTGTTCCCATGAGGCACAGGGTCAAGACTGATTTGCATATGGCCATGTCTGAACCGGGGTGGCGTGGTGAGCAAAATAACGATGGATTAAACCCAGATCTGTGATTGGGGGTGAATGTTTTGGCACTGTGCAACATTCCGTCCATCATCTTGTGTGTTTTGCAAATCTCAAAAAATGTAGTCATCAGGATTGGTAGCCTCTGGGGACACAGAGCATGGACCATTATCGGGTCCAGCAGAGTATCGATATCCGTTGGCATGACTGATGGGAGTGTTAGACAGATGTCTAGCACGCATTCTTCACCGCAAAGCAGGCAGAGTAGAACAGGGACAATGCAATCTTGCCAGATTGGTCTGAATGACAGAAACCATGATATATTTAATTCTCGTAGATGAGGTATGCCCAAAAGTTGCACTATGTGCTCACGGCACTTCCGTTCTAGGAGAGCTTTCTCCAAGTTGCTGGGAGTGATGCCGGTGGATAGGCTTGCCATAGCGTAGTAGTAGGAATAAAAACAGGATTCCTGCAATGAGTGCTAGAACTAATGGCGGACCACCAAACACGAAGTGCACGAAGTTTGGAATGATTCCGAAGACTGCCTGAAAGGGTGTTAACAGTCCTGAACATATGGTCTTAAATACATGAACAATGCCGCTCGTATCAGACATGTTTAAGATACGTCCCATCATTCCTGCAAAATGTATAGGGCAGTTTGTACGTAACAGAGCCTGTATCTCAGCCGAAGTCCTTGCAATTTGTAGATCATAGGTTTCTTTGGCCGAGGTCAAAGGCACGGTTTGTTTCAAAAGCATGGCTTTCAGTCTGCTTAAAGTATCAAAACGTATAAAAGAGACATTCAATAAAGGCCATAGAGGCGACTCCCTGACTGTGTCTATTTGGGGTAACAATACTTGCATGCAACAAGTAACCCTGGAGCTAACCGTTACCATATATGGTATTCCTGGCAACATGCCACAGCAACTGTGATCATTCAACATTAGGCAACTCCCATTTGAAAGTTTGCCAAACGTTGGATTAATCACAGCTGGTGAACCTTGCAGGTGGCAGGACAAGTTTGCCACTGAACCATTACATGCCCCGTGTAAAGAAGTGTCCCGACATATGAGTGAACCGCATAGTGCATTTTCACAGTGTGTACCGCTTAGAAACACTTCACGCCCCCCACTCCAACATCTGTGTGTGTAAGGTATGTCTTAATGTATTCTTTGCCCAACCTTTCATATTTGCCTGCTTGCATTTGTTTGAGGCAATACTGAAAATGGGAAGTTGTGACAGGCAGAGTTATTTTGCCATGAATTATCCATTCTGTAGCTGGTTTTTCTGCTACCGTAAATGGCAATTTTTCCAGTTTTTCAATGCTCAGCACTGTATACTTCGCTCCCCTTTGTGCCAGTTTGACCTATTTTTCAGTGAGATTGTATTCTGAAAACAGAGACGACGTGTTGATAAAACGCCAAGGCACATAGCCTGCTAGCAAGGATTGAAGCGTCCAGCTTAATGAAATGAAATGAAATGAAATGAAATGAAAATGTGACTTGTAAAGCGCTGCAGCTGCCCTGAGGCGTCCAGGCGCTAAATAACATAATAACATAATAGAACGTACCTGAGATTGACCTTGTTGTAACATGGCTAAATCTTGTTCCAGTATGTCAATAGCAGAGGATATAATGTTGCCCAGTGAATATATTCTGGATGACAGAGTCGTTAACCCATTGTCGACCACAGCAAGAGATTTCTCTAAATTAATACGATCAATTTCACGTTTTCTTTATGCGGCCTCTGCTTGTGTAACCTCCCATATTTCCTTATAAGCATCATAAATGCCGGCATATATGAAACGTTTTTGACGCAGTTTTCTTGGACCTAGCAAGAAATCCCTAAGGTGTGCGTCTTCTTTAAGTAAAGATAAGTGTTGTTTCACATCCTCGAGTGTAGATTTTTGTAGCCAATTAAGGCATAATTGTCCTACACTGTATGTTGTTACTACCCCTGGATGCTGTCTTTGAACATAACGTGGGTCTGGCTTATTGATAGTAAAACCCTGTATTCTATTCAGGAATATTTTTTGACAGATGTTTGTGTCTGTGGGCTAGAGCAACCATTTTTCCCAATCAGGATCTGATCTGTTGTTCTGTTGAATTGTGTCTACTGTGACCGCTCCCTGTGTAGTGTTATTACTTGCAGGTTTTGGTCCAGAAGATGTGTTCATGTCTTTGATCTTGGCTAATCCAAGGCAAGACGTTTGTTGGACAGTGTCATTTCAAAAACATTATTTGCTGAGGGATGATGCAGGCTCTAAACAAAGCTTCTATCCCCTGCACTTGCCAATCTTTCAAACCCCAGACAGATTTTGTGTCAATTGTGTCTTTCCAAAAGACAAACCCTTGTCTAGACAGTTGGGCTATAAAGGCTGCAGAATAAATCTGTTTTGTATTAGTTAACATATTTTTCGTTCCTGTTTTGTTTATATTTTTAAAGTAAAAGGATTCTGCATTGGATGTATTGTACCCTGAAAAATATGGAAACTTATTTGCAAACGTTTTTGAACTACCCCATGGTGGTGTAGGACAATGTTCCCATTGGTTATACATAAATACATTTCTAGGTGTTGCAATTTTATGCAAGAAATGATGACCATAGTGATTGTAACAATAAAGCTGTTCATAGTCTGATAAACCCTCTTAGCTTTCATTGCTAGATAATGCAGCCGACCTTTCTAGATCAGATAACATGTTATTAACAGTCTCAAAGTCCTAATCATCAGAATAGGTACTGGAGGTAATAAAGTCAGTTAATGAAATTTTAAATAAGTGTGGAATCTTCAAAAGTTCTGACGGGCCGAATATATCATAATCTGTTTTGTCCCAAACGATACCATCTTGTATAGGAACGGCTGTGATGTTCACTGCTGACAAGTCTCTTGCTTCACGATGGGATGATTTGTGTGGTTTCAAAAGTAAGTTCACATTTTTACTTTCAGTGTCCAAATAAATATATCTTCCATTTATCAGCACACTAAGAGTCATTACTAAAGCTAGCCAGAGCAGAAAGAAAAATATTGCAGAAATTATCCATAGTTCAATTCATGGTGAAACCAGATAAGTCTTTTCCAGGAAATGAAAAAAGTTTTGTAATAGATCTTTGAAAGTTCTTTGCGCTGGCGTCCTTTCAGGCTCGCTTAGATCCTCAGAAAACGTATCAAAGTTAATGAAATAGCCAGAAGCAGTTCTGTCAATTGTTGGAATTGCATCAGGATTCGTCGAAATCGCTGGAACCAGTTGATCATGTGTTACGTTTGTGTAGACAGGTGTATCTGGACGAACTGTTACTTGAGTTTCAAGAGGGATGAGTTCCATAACATTGTTGCTTACTCCTTCATCTCTTACTGCTGAATTCTCAATGGTTATGAGTCTTTCAGTCTGAGCCTCTTGGATAGTAGCGAGAGGAGTGCGTCTGCTACTAGGTCGGAGTCCACGAGGCCTACTATTTAGTATCGGCCACGTGGTGTGGTTTGATGAGGTCGATTGTCACAAATATTTTCTCCTTTTTTCCAGCAAGGCGCGGCAGAAGTACTGTGCTTGTTCCGTGGATGGCTAGGACAGGTACTGGTTGTCTGTGAGAAGGACCAAATTCCTTCTTGTCCGCAATCTTCTCTCTGACTAGATCCCCAACTTTTGGGATCCAGACAGGCGTTGCTGGGACGGCTGGATTTTCCCCAATGGTGGTTTGCTTCAGGAACACGTAGCTTTTTTTCGATCTTAGTTCACTTAGATCCTGTAAAACAGCCAAACGATCTTCGATATCAAAGGGTTTATTTTCCACAATTGTGCCTTTACATTCGAGATCAGGAACCCACATTCTTGTCCCAAATAGGACCTCATATGGAGTGACCCCCCCTAGAGAACTTCTTGGCAAATTATTTAATGAGCGTTGGACCCCATACTCTAGCTGTTATGGACTGCTTTATGTCCCGGTTTTTCCTTTCCACAACAGAATTTCCCTCGGGATGAAACGGAGAGGAGTACCGCAATGCTATGCCCAAACTGTCCGTGGCTTCTTTGTAAGCCCGAGAGCTAAACGCAGGGCCCTGGTCAGAAGGTAGTGTGCCAATTGCGTATGTGCCGATAAAGACTCGCAAATCTTTTATAACAGTTCAAGTGTCAGCCGAGCGCTGAGGCCACATCCATAGGAACCTTGAGCACGAATCCACTGTGACCATTATATATTAATAGTTACCGTCCCTTTGCAAGGGACCGCAGTGGTCCAGGTAAACACAAGCTAATGGTTTGTCTGAAATCAACAGCGGTGTCTGCGCAGGACGTTTCACTGTGGAGACTTTCATCTGTTGGCATATTTCACATTCCAAAACATAGTTTTTGGTCTGTTTCCTAATGCCATGCCACCAATATCTTTGCTTTAGTAAAGACACTCTTGCAGAAACACCTGCATGGGCAGAGGCTATCCCTTCATGTGCTGCTAGGATCAGTCCTAATCTACGTTCCATGTTTGGAATCACCCTATTCCCCACTCCAGGGATTCGAGCAAAAGGAACGTTGTTCGCATCAATTACATAAGAGTACTTGAGTGGAAATTTCTTTGGTAACGCTGCACCACTGCCTTTGCTTGAAGCATTGACAGCCAACAATATCTCACTGTCTACCTTGGGCTTCTGGGACATTTAATAAGCGCAAGTTGTTCCTCCTAGAATTATTTTCTAGGATCTCAATTTTATTTCGGAGCTCTCTCTCTGCAGCCAAAGCTTTTTCATTATTACTCTGGCAGAACCTTACTTCAGCCTTAATTTGTTCCAGTGCCGTTTCCACTATCACTACTCTTTCTACCAGTGCATTGATTTTTGTCTCCAAAGTTTCACAGGTGGCCTGAATTTTCTGCTGACTTTTTTCAGATTTAGCAAATCCCGATTTCATCTCCTTTAATAGTGAGGCCACAAGGCCACCGATGTCGCCCCCCAAGGGAATATCCGTATCTTGACCACTACCTAGAACTGTGCAGGGGTTTTCAGATATGGGGGCAGTGTATGGCCCACAGTCTGAGAGAGCCCTTCTAACACCTTTTCCGTGGGATGCTTATTGTCTTCTCCCAGCTCTTTTGACATAAGTACTTGGTATTTATTGGGATACTCCACAGTGGTCAACGAAGTTGAAAGTGCGGGTGAAGGCATTTCGGTAGCTAAAACAATCCCTGATGCTGGCTTCTCTTGTATTTTAAAGAAGGAGCACAATGAGGGGGTAATTTTAATGTTCGAAACCTTCTTTAGTTGCTCTTTTTGTGCAGTTTTTGCAGCCCTCGTAGAGACCACCGCTGTTGTGAGTCCTTCCGTTTTCTGAGCCCTCTGACTTTTATTGATGTGTTTGACTGGACACTTTAGCTGTGATGTACCCCAATCGTCCTCTTGTTCTTGAGACAGCTCAGAAGTCTCCTCAGACAATATAAAAACTTCACCCCCTGTCGCTAGGATCGACCATCGAACGCCATCTTCTAGGGTGCTAGAAGTGCTAGAAGTGCCATTAGCGTCAATAGGATTAATCGGGTCAGAATTAATAGGATTAATGGGGTTAGAGTTCTTGTCCCGTGTGGGCAGTATAGATGACTTAGATAAGGAGGGGCCCCTCTTCTTGCCACGACCCTTTTTCCTAGCTGAATTCATACAGGCAATGCCCCTTAACTCATTGTCAAGAACAAGTGGGAGGGCATGGAAATCAGCTGATTGAGTATTTTTAAACACCTTCGAAATATTATGAATGTCTTGGATACATACACCCTGGGTATAGTTTGGGGATCCCCTGAGGTGTTCAGGAAGTTTGTCGGGGGCCCCCTGAAAGTTTGCCTGAGTACTACCACTCACAACTGTTGGTAAGAGTTTGCTGCCTTTGCCCAGAATCCACTCTTTAATTGGTCTTTGGCGCTTCTATCGTTTAGATGCCACCACACTGCCAAGGGGAGCACACTTCCGAATGTCCCACCAGGTCCTGGCCCAACAGCCACACTCCTCTTGTCACAGCGACCTTGCATCGATCAGGACCAGGGCCAAGACAAAGTTTTCTCCCCTCCCCCCCTGCTTCACCCCCCCTTTAGCTCTCCTGCTCGCCCGCTCTCCAAAATCCAAATTACAGAGTGGGGGCCGGTAGCGAGGTCTTCCGATCTTCAGATCTTCCGCGGGATCAAACAGGACTGAATCGGCCGCCTCTGGTAGTAATTCACAATCTCAACGGGACATAGGCGAGATTCGGGCGGAGCCGACGAAGCTCCGAGGTTCCGAGGCTCCGCAGGTGTGCACTCCCAATTCTGCTGCCGGAGCCCGCCAATAGACCGCCACGGGACTCCGGGATTAGTTTTCGGAAAGCGAAGAAGCAATCCCATGCCCTCTATACACCACCACCGCGTGATCACCACGGGGGCTGCTCGTCGTAAGAAGTAAGAAAACTGCTTAGTTTAAGCATTGTTTGAGCCTAAAAGCGTAAAAAAAGCAAACACAAATAGCCTATTGCCGAGCGGTTGCGGTGCTCGCGACCTAGGCGTTCAGCCGGCCGCCATGTTCTCCCAAACACAAAGGACAAAATATAAGGTCCTTTGTAGTAAATCTCCTAAAAGAATTTGTTCTTCATTTGGACTAAAAGGAGTTGGATGGTGATATACAAAGAATCCATAGAGATCCATTCAGACTCAATAGGGATAGGAAAAACCCGCGAAGAATCTTAGTCAATTTTAAATCGTATTCAATAAAAGAACGCATGCTGAATAAGGCCTTAAATTCCGGCATACTGTCTAAGGATGGGTATAACTACAAAATTCGTTCCGACATCTCCAAGGCTACGGCTGATAGGCAATGGGCCTTAGGAAAATACATGCAAGACCTCAGGGCAGAAGGAGCCACTGTGCAGATGAAATTTCCAGCACTCCTTCGCATAATGTGGTGCAACAAAACCGACAATATGAGAGATCCACAAGAAGTGGAACTGTTCTTGGAACGCATGAAATCTAATAAAATAAATAGTTTAATGAGCCTAATTGCCTCTAACTAAATATGCCTTCGGTTGCGGTTCTCAAACTGGGCAACTAGGATTGCTCATGACCGTGGGGAGGGTTCTCCAGGGTGGGCACATATACAAGTATGGAATTTTTCTTTTCTTTTTTTATCTTTTTTTAGCCACTTGGTTTGTTTTTTTGGGTGGGGTGCATAGGGGGAAAAATCTTTAAAAAAATATATATACTTGTCCGATATGTAAAGGGTATAGCAATCAGGGTCGAAGCCTAATCCAGGGAAAAGTGTAAATCCAATGTGTGACCTGAAATTAATAACATGGAACGTGAATGGGTTAAGAACGAGAGGGCGGAGACATAACATTTTTGAGTATCTCAAACCCTTAAGCTTGGATATAATCATACTACAAGAAACACACCTCATTAGGGAAGAATGGCTTGAAGCCATAAAGTTTGAGAATTGGATTGGAGAATCAGTCTGTACAAACCAATCGTGTAATACTAAGGGTGTTTCTATTATTATTAAAAAATCTCCACACTGTACACTGGTAGGGCAAATTGTAGACCTAGGAGGAAGGTGGGCCATAGCAAACATAAAATACAGAGATTGTGCATTGTCGGTAGTGGGCTACTATGGTCCGAACACAGATGATGCCGCACCCCTGCTATCTTTGTATGTGCAGCTGATATCACAACATACACCAATTATATTGGGAGGTGATTTCAACATCTTGTTAGACCCCAAAAAAGATAGACACCCCCCTAGTAGAATTCTCAACCTACCTAGAATGCGACACACCTGAATAGGCTTACAGAGGACTTGGACCTAGTTGATATTTGGAATTCTAGGGGTGATCAACTTAATAAGTTCACCTATAGGAATTACAAATATGGTCATGCCTCAAGAATAGATTTTTTTCTGGTCGATAAACTTTAAGCAACAAAGTCAGGAGAGTTCAGCATAAGCCCACACATCTTTCAGATCACTCTCTGGTCCAATTAAATATAAAGTACGAGACAGCTCAGAGTGAAAAAAGGTGGACTCTAGATCGGACACTCCTGTTAGATCAGCAAGTTATTGATATCCTAAGATTAACAACTGAGAATTACTTTAAGGAAAATAGTGGGGGTGAAGTCTCAGATAAGATAGTGTGGGAGGCGTTTAAAGCAGTCATCAGAGGAACGTTAATTGGCATAGCATTGGGCAAAAACAAAATGAAGCGATTCAAAATATCGAGACTAGAAACCGACCTATTAGAAATACAAACAAAGCTAGAATGCACAACGTCAGAAGAAGATCAAAATATCTGAAAAAGTGAGATTATGAATAAGAAACAGGAATTGTCCCTTTTTCTGGACGAAAAGATAAGGAAGAGGTGGCAAGCTAGCTCTTTGTCAAATTATGAATGGGGAGAGAATTGTGGTAAACTCTTAGCCTGGAAGCTCAAGATTGAAGCCAACCGAAATAAGATAGCCGCTATCCATAAGGGAAATAGTACTCAGTTAGTTGAAGACAGAGTAGGCATAGAAGAAGCATTTGAGGTTTTTTTTCAGACACTATATGAAGAGGACCTTGCTCCCCCGCCCATAACAGTTGACGGTTACTTGAATAGGTCCCAAATCCCCAAACTCCTGTAGAGCCCTAAACGCTGAGATCACGCAGAAGGAGGTTCAAGATGTAATAAATAACCTTAAAAAGAGTAAAGCAGCAGGACCTGATGCCATACCTAATGAATTCTACATTGCTCTGAAAGACCGCCAAGGCCCTATACTGACTAACCTGTTCAAAACTATCTTCCTCGAGGAAGCATCAATTCCTAAATCCTGGAACGAAGCAACGATTAGCTTAATTTTAAAACCTGGCAAAGATCCCTCCTTTTGCGAATCATACAGGCCAATCTCGCTTCTTAATGCAGATTATAAAATCTTTTCTCAGGTATTAGCAAAAAGACTCAGTTCACTTGCTGGTAAAGTAATAAATGAGGACCAGAAGGGCTTCATCAGAGGGAGACAGTTGCACGATCTCACACACCAACTGATAGGAGCCATTGATGTTGCTACTCATGAGAAGGTTCCCCTAGCAATATTTACATTTGATGCGGCCAAGGCTTTCGACCGAGTTAACTGGTCATACTTACAACAAGTCATTATACATAACAACTTAGGTCAACATTTTTCCAGGGTGATAGCAAATATTTATTCAGCCCCGACAGGGAAAATATTGATTAATGGTTCCACAACAAACAGCTTCCAAATCAAGAGAGGTACGAGGCAGGGGTGCCCTCTCTCCCCACTACTCTTTAATTTATACATAGAGCCGTTGGCCAACATGATTAGGATCTCAAAAGAAATTATCCCTTTTAGCTTTAACAACTGGGAGTTAAAAGTGGCGCTATTTGCTGATGATTTAATGGTCTATTCGAGTAATCTAGATGAGACATCTAACTGCATGAATATATTGCTAGCAGATTTTGGTGAAATCTCTGGTTACCAAATAAATCAGCAAAAAACAGAGGTAATGCAGTGGAGAGAGGATGTGGTCCGTCGGCTGCGCTGCCGCCTCTGGTGCAGGAAACCAGGGTTCGAGCCTCGAGGTCGCGTCCACATCATGTGATTCTGGGCAAATCACTTAATCTCCCCGTGCCTGAATGGGTAATGTAAATACGGCGCTATGTAAAGCGCTCCAATACCTTCGGGTCGAGTTTGCGCTATATAAATAAGCAACAAAAAAAAATACACCCGCTTCCCAAATTGAATCGAAAAAAGAAATAAGATACCTTGGGATGCAAATATCAGGAAATATTGAAGAAATCGCTCAGGTGAATCTCCAGTTAAAAACTAAAGAGATGAGGAAATTATTGAAATCGTGGAGCTGCTTATCATTATCCTTCATAGGGAGGGTAAATGTAATAAAAATGACTATTTTACCCAAGTTTACTTTCGTTTTCAACACTATCCCCTTGGAGTTCAATTCATTCCAAATAAAAAAGATTCAAAGTGAACTGAACACTTTCATTTGGTTGTCAAAAATGCCCAGGATAGCTTGGAAAAATTTGAGCCAGAAAAAACATCGAGGAGGGATAGCTAGCCCAGACCTCCTGCTGTATTATAAACCCTTTCATTTCAAGAATATAAGGCATCACTTTCGAGAATATGACACGTACCCCACTTATTGGAAAGCAATAACAAATCATAGTCACTGCCTTTATAAGTTTGGCCATCCAAAATTCTTCAAAAAAGTTAAACTAAAGGTCCTAAGATCCTCATTCAAACTTTGGTCAGACATAAGGAAAATTTGGCGGTACCCATACCATAGCCCGCAAGCTCCGATATGGAACTCCCCAGGTACTCCCGAGTGTTTGCAGGACTCCCTAGCTCTCCCATTGAAAAGGGCTGGAATAACAAATTGGGGAGATCTCCTGGAAAACAGTAATTTAAAATCATGGGAAAAGCTGGTAGCAGTAACGGCAAATGAAATCTTGAGGTTTAAGTTTTATCAGTTGGTTAACTGGGCTAAAGTTCAAGCTATTTGGCCAGATGATGTCACAAACTTAGAGGGTGAGTTACACAAAGCTCCTGGAAAGAAAGAAGCATCGAAATGGTACTGGGGCCTAGTGGAGAAGAAGAAAGCAGACTATGATATTCCAGACCGCAAACGGAAGAAGATCTTTCCGGCTGAAGACTTGCAACAAGCTTGGCAAGTATCCTGCACTTATTTATGGCACATTATAATTTCTGCACCTCTGAGGAAAAATCATTTATTTACTTTGTATAGATCATATTGGACCCCTGAAAAGCTCTCCAAAATGAATATCCAGGTGACGAAAAAATGGCCAAAATGTGGTGAGAGGGAAGTAAACGATATCCACATGTTCTACTCCTGCCCCCAACTTGATCTGTTTTGGAATGAAATTGGTAAGATCATTGATAAAAATTTAAACTCGACTATTAAGGTAAGAGCTTTTATTATCATCTTTGGCATTATGCGTAGTCATGATCTTAATATTAATTTAACAAAAAAACAGAAATACCTTTTGTTTACATTAATGCTTTTGGCCAGACATGAGATTTGTATAAAGTGGATACTTCCTTCTCCCCCCTTGATCGATGAGTGGGTTCGATCAGTAGAAAAATTTAGGAATTTGGATAGAGCTAGGGGGGATTGTAAACAAACAAAACATTGGGAACTATGGGATAATTATAGGCGGTAGTATAGGGAGGGCTGTCCAATGATTTAAACACCGCAATCAAAATAATCCATGAGTTTATAGATGCGGTAATCAGCATCATGTTGGCTCATGGAATTGTTGGATACCTCTGTTCCAAGGGTGGTCAATTTAAGAGGAGACCCGATTGCAAAATTAACAAGATCGCATAAATGAGGACAATAAAAAAAATTAAAAAAAATATCTCACTGTCTATTTTCATTTTTGAACGAGTGATCGCAGCTACGGAAGTCGTCTGAACAGCCCCCTTTGCGGCTTCATCAGCCAATTAATTCCCTGCAACGTGAACGCCATCACGTTGATGACTCAGCGTGTGTATCACGTGAGCTTTTGGTAGTTCATTTCTCAACTGAACTACTTGTTCCCAAAGCGTTTTATGCTTTATACTGCCACTTTTTGCATATTTGAATCCGATTTGAAGCCAATTCTGTAAATATTAATTATATGACTGGACACAGTAAAAGGAATCGCACACAATAAGTGTGGGGAATTTGCGATCTGTATTTTCAAGTGCCAGTTTGAATGCTTGTAGTTCAGCTCACTGAGCTGTACAATCTCCTAGAGATTGAGTTTTTGTGACCATTTGTCTGAAGTTACCATCACGCATGTGAACTTTAACGATTGCGCACGCTGCACTGTAAGCTTGCTTACTCCCTGTAGCGGGTTGTGCTGATCCGTCAGTATAAATTATAAATTCGTACTGATCGAGAGGCAGAATTTCAGTGGGCAGAGGACATTCATGTTCATATTGCAGGAACGCTTGTGTTTTTAAATCAGGATCAAAAACATATTCAACATCTGTTGCAGAAATAGAATTAACCCATTGTATCCATCTAGGATGGAAAGCTTTTGCATTTGAAATGCTCGCTTTTGTAACCGCCTCTAAGGCAGTTACTGGAGTCATGACAATAATGCGTTTCCCCTGAGCTAGAGCTCTTTCTTTTGCTTCAGCAGTTTGAACTGCTGTCAGTATCTTTTCTGTTGAAGTGAAACGCATTTCTGCTTGTGTATACAAATGTAATTTGTATGCTATTGGTACTTTTTCACCCTCATTAAATGTTAAATAGGTGAATCCGCATTGACCCGATATTATTCGGATCACTAAATTGCGTTTATTTACCCGTGCTTGTAAGTGATTTGTTGCTAACATGTTAGCTTGGAGTGAACGCAGGATGTCTGTGTGTTCCTGTGTCCAATGTTTTGTTGAAAAATCAGGTTTGATTAGTTCGTAGAGAGGTTTAACCCTTTCTGCGTAATTTAGAATGTAAGTTCTTCCAAAAGTTAAGAAACCCAAGATGGATTGTAAATTTTTCAGCATTTTTGGAGGTTGGAGCAGCGTACACTTTTCAATAAAGTTAGCTGCCAGGCTCTTGCCTTCACTTGAATGCTCATATCCTAGGAAAAGGACATTGAGATGGGCAATTCTGGATTTTTTAAAGTTGAATTTATAACCCTCAGAGGCGAAGCCCAGTATAATGGTATTCACCCTGTTCAAGTGCCTATCTAGGTCATCGTCTGTCAGATAGATGTCATCGACATATGACAATGCCTCGTCATCATAAATTTGTAGTAACTCTGTTACCCTTGCTGAGAATAACCCTGGGCTGTTTTTGAACCCTTGTGGGAGTCTACAAAATTGACACTGGGTTCCCATTATTGAGAAAGCTGTTAAGTACCTGCTTTCAGGTGCTATGTTTTGACAAAAGAAACCATTTGAAATCTCCAATGTGGTTTTATATTTTTTATGCACAATGTTATTCATTAATGCTGTACTATGTGCATTTTGCACTGCAAATGTTTTGGAACAAGTGTTCAAGTGCCTGTAATCCAAAACTAGACAATATGTATTGTCTGGTTTGGATACAGGAAACAAAGGATTGTTCATTGAGAAGGCGCATGTTTCAATCACCCCTTGGTATTCAAGTTGATCTAAGATCTCCCTAAACTGTTTTTTAGCTTCTTGCTTTATTGGGTACTTCCTGTGTGCAGTAGGGTTGATTTTTTAGCTGTATTTTGCGGTGAGGTAAATCCTCATGATTTTTGTATAATGCTGGGGCCTGGGCAACTGCCCATTTCCAGGCATAGGTATATTTTAGGTGAATCGGAATATGGTTGGAGAAGGCTGGCATAATGATGTCCTCGGCATGTAGGCACTCCCTGACAAATTTTGGTGGCCAGTCCTGTTCTGCTAGAAGTATATCATAACCCCTTGAAAGTTTCTCCTAAAAGAGTGCTTTCACTTTTCTTGGTATGTCTCCCTCCATCCGGAGCGTTATTTCATATAACTTCTGTGGAGAACTAACCCTGGTGTCTACAGTCTCAACTGTGATGTACTCATTCAAGTCCACTATCTCCAGAAGTTCCTTCAGGTTCTGGCAAGCTATTGTTACTTCTGCTGCACTGCCCAGCATTGTCTGAGCCCATTCTCCGTTCTTGAGCTGTGTTCTCAGTATTCTCTGCATGTCTGATCTTCAGACCTGCTAACTTCTTTTTTGTGAATTGCGGTTTTGATTTATTTTTCTGAATGTGTTGATCGTCTTTGGACTTCACGCGTTCTTCTTTGTGATCTGACCGTCCTCTTCTTTCTGATGTCTGTGACGATATCTGAAAGGTACGAGAGGAATGTGTATCAGTATCCTGATACCTCTCAGGTTTTCTTAAAGAATCCCTATTCCTGAGGTTATACCTCCTTTCAGAGGGCTCCTTTTGAGGAGACCTACCTCGGGATTGAGAACGTTTCTCTTTTGAATTTTTTTTATTAGTTTCCCACTTCTTTTTAGAAGATGTAGGATTTTGAATATTAGAGTCCTTCTCAGGACCTTCAGACAGTTTTGGCTTCAAAGGTTTTCCACCCAAACTGTCTCTGCCTAATTCTGCATAAGATTTTTCTATTATTCCGGGTAGTTTATTTTGATGTTCTGTTACATCAAATTCCCTTAAGCGTTGGCGGATCGCCACTGATGCTGCCTCCCCTTTAATATTAGATAATAGTATTGTTGATACCTATTCGAAGTTTTTCAGTAATTTCATACCTAAATTCAGAGCAGGCTCTACCCCGTATTCGTTTTGAATTTGTTTCAGGACATCTGGTATTACTGCAATTGACGGAACACCATGTGTTTTAGTATAGACGGCAGCAAAGACTGTGCCCCAAGTGGTGCAGTCTTCCAGTTGTGGTGTGATCCCCATTGGGAAACAGATTGTTAGAATTCTGTGTTTCTCATAAGGGCTAGTATTAGGAAATACTGCTTCGATTTGAGTAATGTTTTGAGCTATCCAGAATGGAATTTGTTCACGTTTTGTGGGCATTTTACCCATGACTGCGTGTAAAGTCTGTGGAGTAATTTTTAGTGTAAACTCTTGTTGAGGGCTTTGATTTGGAATGGTTATTGGTGGTTGGACTGTGAAAGTCCGCATGACATATTGGACTAATTGTCTTCAAATGTGTATTAACTCTTGTAGTTGAGTAAATAATTCCTCGTCTGACATCACTTCGATGTCAGGATGAGGTGTGTAGCCGTTTAAAATCGGCCATGTTGCTCCTGGTCTACCCAGTGGACCGAGCCTGGTAATGTTTTTGTGATGTTTTAGGGCGCCTTTAAACCAGAGATTATGCTCCTGGTATGTGAGTGCAATTTCAATATCCTCGAAAGGAATATATTCCTCAGGTGGTTCATCTTCTTTAAAGAAGTGAAATACTTTTGTTACTGGATTTGATTCTGGGAATACAATCCATGAATAGAATACCTCTGTCTGAAAAGATTTGTGTGCCTCTGTCACGAAAACTGCTCTACCACCTCTTAATGTTAGGCCGTGTTTTATAAGTTTTAGAGTAATAGCTCTCCTTAAGTTTGGAGGGATGTTTATAACACCCTCATCAGTTTAATTGAAACCTATAAAATTAAAAGCTGCTACAACTGGATCAGTCTCAGCATTATCCCCGTTCTGGGACATTGTTTTTGAAGAATGTAGAACAAGTTTCAAGGAAACAAAGATAAGGTGCACAATATTTTTGGAACACTGTATCCTTCAACGCTGAACAAACCAAACAACTAATATATAGGATTTTGTCCTATTCAGCTTTGGTGGATACTTAACCCTACCCACTCCAGATGTCTTATGGAGTGTGTGAGTAAGGGTCTCTGAGAAAAGCACGACTGAGTTACTCAGTATCTAGCGTTAAATTAGTGCCTTACCAAACGTTTGGGCGCTATGTAGTGTAGTTCCTATTTTCCTAATAGGCTCTGCGCATTGGAATAATATACCCTATAGGTTTGACATAGGACTGAGGTCAGTATGCCCCTATCGAGTATATTAAACTTAATTAATGTGTACCAGCTAACTCAGAGGCCACTAGAAACTCCTTGTAAACAAGAAGGAATCAGTTTCTGGCAACCGCATAAACATGACAACTTTGTTTCCCTTTAGAATCGGAACACTCTCAGAATCGTGGACACAATAGATAACAGTTTCACTCAGTAATCGTGCATGCTTAGTTTCTTCAGAGTTACACAGAAAAAATAGACAGGCGTTTCAATAAAAGGATTTATTGAACAGTCTTGTTTCTCGTGTAAGAGATATGAGCTGTTATAATCACAAGACAGTATTGCGAGATATATTATGTACAGCGTAAGCAGTAGAAAGAAATAATACTGCGCTAGCATTATCTTTTAGCTATGAAACATATATTCATATACATAAATAACATAGGCAAAAAATGCGAGTACTCATAAGATGCTTCTCTAACTAGTTCTGCCCCAGTGTACCTAAACTATGTGTAGTACTATGTAAGAAGTAGGTGCTGCATTCTATAGGATGTTATTCTATAGTTTAGTATAGTATGCCAAGAGTCCCTCTAGGTTCTAGTCAGCTCCATACCTTGAGAATGAGAGAGGTGGGAATCTCATTCCGGGTCTCGAACTCTAACACCCTGCGAAGGGAGTCAGAACACTGGAAGCTGGATTCTGTGCGAGCAGAGATGACAGCGTCTCTTGTCAGTGCATCAGGCCGGGACACGGGTTCCTCTAAAGTCGAGGTCTCCTCCTTACTTGCCGTACTTGTCGTGGCAAGGGAAGGTATATTTATACCTGGAAGGTGCTTAGGAATGTTTGCATTGACGTAAAGTCGGGCAGAGGAAGACGTCATGAATGAGCCCTTAAGGAATAGCGGTTCATGCATAATAAATGAGTTCTTTGAGAAATCATTAATCCTGGGCTAGGGAAACTCCCAACAGCTTAAGGGTCTGGTTTCTAAGAACTCGTTGTGACATTGGGGTGGGCGGGCGTAGGTGACCCTGCCAGTATTTGGATAGCATGGCTAATGCCTAAAAAAGGACTGGGATCTTATGCCTATATAAGGGCAATGCGAATTGTGCCTATATAAGGACATGATTCAGGAAACCTATATACGGACACCTAAAGCGGAATACAACAGAATGATGGTTCAAGTAGGAGAGACCCCCGACATGAATGACTGATCCTCCTTTATTGGATTAGCAACAGCGGCAAATGCATATGTGATATGTCCCCTATGCTGATATAGATACTCACTGAGACTCTACATGAGATCATAGACAAAAGTGGTTTTCTGTTATTGTACTGGTTGTGAAATGAAGGGCCTTATGTGACACACCTGGGTGGGAGGGGTGGGTGGAGGAAACAGTTGGGGACAGTTTGAATAGTTACATAAGAACCGCAGAGTTATAGCTAAGTAATGAGTAATTATTGAAGAGAGCAGATAACCGTGAATGCATTGGAAGTGAATTAGTGGAATCGAGCTAGTAGATGGCATTGATAAATGCCTTACCACTGTGGGGCATTATCGCACGATATCACCATAAGAACTAGACAAATGATTCAAAATTGTATTGATAAATGTAATACTACTTGCCAGAAAACTCAATAAAATATGTTTAAAAAAAAATTGTGAGTGGCATTTATGCATCAATGTTAGCTTTTGTGCCCTACGATGTGCTTCCAGGTTCCACAGATGTTTCTCTTGTCCAGTGTGCAATGAACTCCAGAGTACGCATCACCAGCAAACATCACTTAGGTCTGGGCTTTGCTCAATATATACCCCCTCTACCCACCACACTGTTGCACCATAGTGATAAACATGTCTGGCTTTTGGCACGCGCGAGTTGGAGGGGCGCACAGGTAGCTAATCTCCTGAGATGCCCTGGATAAATCTTTTATTCCACACCTCCAGTTCAGTTCATTACCTTCAAGCTAAGTGTAAATCATGTTTTCTTAAATTTTCTTAGCCTCCTTTGATTACCTCTCTCCCAGCCCCCTCCCCCTTCCTTCTCACACAGACCCCTCCCAGGGACTCTAACCTCCAGTTTAGCAATTGAATAGGTGATGGAGGTGAAGGGACAACTAGGTCACTGCTCTGAGGTGTTCGGGCAGGACATGGCCTATGAGCACAAAAGGGGCCCCACTGCGGATCACCAATGACAGGGAACGTGTGGAGGAGGCCAATTAGGACGGGCACCAAATGTATTTTCACCTTTGGCGCTGCTTGAGGAAAGTCCTGCCCTGGTGATAGATAGCAGCATGTGCACCTTCACCAGCAGCAATGCAAATCTAGCCATGTGTCTCATCCAACTTGCACCAAAACTGAAGTTCCAGCATTTTGCTGGTGAAGCTTTACGTCAGTTTCTGGCTTTACTGTACTTGTATGCATGTCATGATTAGCATGTAGTTCAGCATATAAATACAGCTGTAACTAAATAACGAGCAACTTATAATGTTCATGGTCACTGGAGACGCAATCTCAGAAAGAAACACAATTATACCAAACTGATGACAACATGGGTTCCATAATTTACAAATAACTTTAACAGCTCACTATATGAGCATTGCACTTCCACGATAGAAAACAGATGTTACAGGAACATCTGTCCTCAGGGATGAAGACAAACAGCATAACCATTAGCACCACAGGAAAAAACACAAATAGAAATAGCAGAAATTGTAAAAATGAGGTTGTCTGTATCAAGGCACTGTGTTCTAAATGGCAGAGTTAAACTCTTAGAAACAGAAATATAAAGCCTTTTGGTGAACCTACATACCCTTAAAGTATGCAATGTGGTTAAAGTAAAAAAGTGAGACACCACAAGCAGCACCAACAAGTGTTACTCATCAGAACCAAAACTAACTAACTAACTGTGGGATTTTCAATACATCAGTTCCCAGGATCAGTGCTGAAATTGGAAAAGATTTACTCTGGGAACCCCTGATTGGGTGTCAAAGTGTGGCAGCAGAAAGGGGTGGATTCATGAGGAGTGTATTTATGAATAGCAGAGTGAGGCAGTCAGCTTATACATTCTTTCTAATGACCTTTCCAACAGCAAGCCGGTCTCAATTGGAGTTTTGCAAGGATCCGCACTTTCACCCAAACTACTCAACTCGTACATGGAACCTCTCACCAAAATTCTGAAACACACAAATATACACGATCACATGTACGCCGATGACACTCAATTGTACATGAAAATGTCTTCACCAGACGACATCAATACTCTCAACTGGGTCTCCTATGAGTGGCCATTTCACCATCACAGGCACAGCTGTGGAGCTGGTGTACATCCTAAAAACTGTGCACCTGAGTGTAATGGGGAGATGTCACTGAGAGTGAGGGCAGGGCCAAAGGCATGGCCAAGCATAACAAAATATTCTAGAACTATTTTGCTTGTTTTTCACCTCGGGGTAACTGTATATAAAATAACTCGGGCCCTATTAAAAAAAATGTACGTTGAACTAATCAGTGGGAAATGCACTATTTCAAGTTATGAAATCCCTGTTGGTTAATGCGATCACTGCAGATATCTGTGTGTGAAACCAAGACTAAATCCTGGTTGCTTCAGTGGTGAATAGTGACTTGTGTATTTTTAATGCTACGAAGTCCCAGCATGTGACAGAAAGGTCTGTGAATATGTAATTCTTTATTTTAAACTGCATTTACACGCGGTATAAGTTAGGCTGCCACAAAATTCACAAAAACTTGGTTAAAGATTAAAAAAAATTGATTCCAAAATAAAGATTTTGGTAATACACGGAGTGTACCTGTTGCAAACATTTTTTAGAACTGACAATTAAAAGCACACAGCCCACAGCTTAGCAGGTAACACCCTAACAATACCTCTCAAAAATAATAAATCTCTGTCGTCACAAAGCTTCCAGTGACTCCATCAATTATGCCAATGAAAGCCTCCAGAGTTTACGTTTACAGATTAACCAGTAGCATACATTGTTTACATTTCTTCCAGGCAGCAAGCACCCCAGCAAAAAGAAGTGTATATTGTTCAGCTGTCACTTCCTCTTTCAGCTTCACAGCACAGGAGACTCCATCCCTCCCATTGCAGCTGAGGCTCCTCAACCATCAGAATTAGCCCTCCCTGGATGGTTGTCTTTTAACAAAAAGCCGGGTAATTGTTTTTGTTGTTTAAAAAGGTATTGGCAAGTCATGTCCCCCAGATCCCGCCCACTTCGACCCCTGTTCTCTCTATTCATGGTCAGAGATGCAAATGCGGGGGTGCTATTGTGCGCATGCGTCCGAGCAGTGCTTGCCGCCATGCTGTGACCAGGTGCAGTGCAGCATGAGCAGAGCAAGCCTGGCAGCAGAAGGCCCGGTGTCACAGTCATGGACACATCAACACCAGTGCTTGGTTATAAACTAGAAGATGCCAGGAAGGAGATGTTAAACATAGCTTCACAGGAAGAAATGGCATAAAACGATTACGCTTAATAAAATAGGAGGTGTTACAATATCAAAACATGTTCAACCCAGCATTTAGGCTGTGACATTGGGCAGGTTTCAAAATAGTACTTAATTTCAAATCTTAACTTTCTCTCCATTTAGCTACATAAACAAAGGGAGAGTTTGAGTCATCACGCAGCTTCTGTAGAGCTTTCTGAAAATGAAACCACTGAGTCATCTTCAAAGGAGATGTAATAATTGACACTTCACAAAGACGAACATTTCTTGCTTCCAAAACATCCAAGTTACAGTCTGGTGGCAGTTGGTGCTGTTAGCTTTTCTTCTAGGAGGTGAAGCCATTTCATTTTGTTTAATTGCCTTCACGATAAGGAAAAAAAAGATTTATGTGACATGATCTCTAGAGGAAGCCAGAAAATAGTTATGAACTAACTGTTGTTTGCACACAGATAAATCAACTTCTGAAGCAAGTTGCCAACATTTCATTTGGTTTTATTTATTGTTTAGGACTTTCTTTTGTTCACTACCACATAAAATCTGGTTTCCTCCTGCTGCCCACTCCTGTTTTACTAGATTTGTGTTTTAACATGTTACAAATACGTTTCTAAGTTGAAACAGACATGCATTTATACAGGCATCTACATTTGTTAATTTGTTTTTAGGGGCATTATTAAAAAAATATAGCAGATGTCAGGGAAATCCATGTGCAGCTAGAGGAGATATTCTGACAGGTATTAAAATCAGGCTCGTTGCTGTACCATTTCATTTTTTAATATTGGAATCAGACTCATTTTAGGGAAGCTTTACTTCTTTTGCGAATTATTTACAGCTTGCAAAGTGGTTGTCAGTTAAGTGTCCTGTTGGGGCCGGCGCCCAATTAGAAGTGCATCCCTGCAAGCACGTGTGTTTCTCTTTTCCCAAATTCCCCTTTACCTCCTGTAATTCATTTATGAATTCTGAGTGAGCTGCAAAGGACTCGGGTAGGAAAGTGAAAGCATTACATTTTCCCCACGATACTCCTGCCGAGGCGAAGACACTCGGGCGCTAGATAAACAGTCTGGCGGTGCCAGTCACCAGAGCTGTATTTGTACACTTAATAGATCTCACTGCAGAACAAAATATCAGACTTCAGCTTGAGATCTGACAGAAGAAATAGAGAGAAACCTCCTGCAAGTTTGCCTCGGGGAAAAGAGAAGCACCTGAGAAGAAACCGATGTGAGCTTGGCTATTTTGTAAAATGGGACTGGAAGGCAGCGACAAGCAAAAGCAACAGTTTCATCTTTGTTTAGGGTTACCGAGCTGCCAAGTTCCAACGTGTCATGAGGGATTTACAGCAAGACCCAGCTTTTTAGAAAGCATTCAGTTTGCATTTTGTGATTTGTAGTTTCACTGTAACTGTAACATGTGTTCAGAGTGAAAGAATTATAAGCATGGGCTCTCAGGCACCAGCATGTACTGTATGTTAAGTGCAATTGGTCAAAAAAGTAAGGTTAGTTGAGTGTTACGTGACATGGAGCCACTTGGCATCTGTGTTGGGACACAATCAACATAAAAGTATCCCTCCGCTATAAGAGATGCTATTCAAGAAGGG
The DNA here is from genome assembly GCF_964204655.1 of Triturus cristatus. NCBI lineage: Eukaryota > Metazoa > Chordata > Amphibia > Caudata > Salamandridae > Triturus > Triturus cristatus. Next base: position 851,600,623 of record NC_140581.1, read on the forward strand.
GATTGATACGTGCCATGCCTATACACTACCTCAGTAGGAGGCGGGGAATAGGGAAAATGATCCTGTTTTATAAATAACCCTCACCCACTCTAATATCGGCATGCTTCATCATCGGGTTAACCCTGAACCCTAAATGTCAGGGTCAACCCGACCAGGGGCCAACCGTGTTCCAGGGAACTCTTTGTATATTATTATCTAGGGGGACTATAACAATTTGGTAAGAATTTCTAATCCACTCCCAAGGTATCCCTTTATTAGCAGGGTGGATTGGAAAGATTACAAATAACTACAAAGGGGCATTGAGGACATTATGGTCTATGACCCTTTATATTGCCAACATGTTTCAGCCCTACACTACATGCTTATTGAGGTCCTGGGCATTTGTCAGGGCAGGTTTGTTTTTTATGGTACTTCCCTGGTGAAGTGCATTTTGTTTGGAGAACTTTTCACGCGGCATGCATATTAAGTAATGTCAAGCACAGGCAGTTTTATACTTACCTATCAAAAAGTACCTTTAAAATAAGTAAGTATATGGCATCAAACTTTACTGCCTAAATGTGGATTTACATAGGTGATGCGCACAACTCCCAAAAGTGCGTCACTTTACATACTTCAAGCTGTGATTATTGCGCACCACATTCTGGTGCCGCACTCATTCCAACATAGCATACCATCTTGCGCATGCAATGCTTTACATCAGTGTTGCGGTCCACAGTTTGGTGCATCCGCTGTCTCATACATTTATTTTTTCAGTTTTGCGACCCAATTTGAACAAAACAAACGAATAGTTTAGCAGTCGTATTCAATACTACATACAAACAAACGTGTGGACCGAAAGGGTCATGGGATGCATACATAGGTGGTGGCATGCTGTGTATATTTTCACTTACTCTAATAATGGGTAAATTTTACCCCACGGGTGGCTGAGGGGGATTGGCCCTGTAGTCAAATACTGGGCCCCCCGTGGTATACTAAATGGTGGAGGGGAGAAAGAAATTGCCGAAGCGTCAGTTTATCAAAGAAAACACTGGTATCCATAATAATACTATACGAATTTATATTTGTAGCTAAATTAAATTCAACTCAACAAGGCCAAATGCACAAAGAGCCCAGGGCATTGGTTGCTAAAACCTGGGTTTTACTTACATTGTCACAGTCCCTACTGCCCGTACCACCTACTATGCTTCCGCTCTCCCCAGTTTGTGGTCACTATATGCCGATGAAGAGAGATTATATCCCCCGGGGGCGGACAGCTGGACTCGTTTAGCAAGACAATAGACCAATGGGGTTGCAGGAATAATTATACACCGGGGCTGGCACAGGTGTTGCTGGTGGAAAGTTAATTGGCTTTGGAGGGCAGCTGACCGCAGGCAGGTGTGCCCTCTGGGGAGTTTGGGGCACGGCGCAGCCCGGGCTACATCGGGCTTCTTTTGGGCTAGGCTGTGTTGAGCATTGAACCCAGTATATAAACGGCAGCATTGCGCAGGTAAGCGGTAGGAGGCCGCTCAGTGAACAGGAGAGCGGTCCGAGAGGGGCAGGTGGCTCGCGTGCTGGAAAAGGCCCAGTGTGTCGGCCTGTGATTACATTTATTGGTGTGGAGGGAGGCAGGGCTAAGTTCCCTGAAAGTGATGCAGCGCTTCCTGAGAAGGCAGCTCGCCCCACAGTGAAGCGTCGTGAAGTGAAGGGGGAGGGAAAGGAGCCTGCCCTTGGCTGGGGAAAGAGAGGAGGGTGGGGAGCTAATGAAGGATGAGCTGTCTGCCACATGATGACAGACCGGGGGGAGTGGTGGAAATTGTTAGGCCTGGATCCAGCATCTTGAGGGAGCCAGAAGGAGCAGGGGGCAGGGTGAGAGGGGGGCTGATGGAGGTGAAGTAAAATGGCCCCCAGTGTCATTAGCTGCGGGGGTGGCTTGAGAGGGCCCCCTAACTGCTGCAGGGTCTCTGGAGCAAAGAGAAGGGGTGGGGGCAGGGTACAACCAAAGGGAGCAGTAAGGAGCAGGGAGGAAGTAGGGCACATTTGCTAGGGGGAAGGGGCCCAGCAATATGTGGAGGGTTCTGCCTCTGCCTTAATTGTGTCAGCCCTGGAGTGAAGTGGTGAGGAGGGCCAGGTGGAGGGGAAGGGGGAGGATAGGGAAGAATGGTGGAGGTGGAGGGGAAGGGGGATGGGGTGAAGTCCAAGGTGAAGACTTATGCCTAGTGCTGTTCAAATGGGTAGGGGTGGCCACTCAGCGGCAGGGGGGGTAGGCCAGGGGATGGGTGGTGTGAGCAGGACAGTGAGCAGGGTAGAAAGGCTAGTTGGAACAGTACGCAGGGTGGGGTAGTTGGCTTTGGGTGCCAGATCAGGGTGAGAAGCAAGGAAGGATGGACCCTAACAACAGCACATGGGACCTGCCTTTTCTTTTTCAGGGACAGCGATAGGGCCGTCATGAGGACTCTGAAGAGTCTTATGCGGCTCACAGAGTCCGTGGAGAAGAGGAGGAAGGGTCTAGGGTGGCCAACCAGATAGCGATGTGGGACGGCGACAACACTTCCACATGAATGTCTGGGGAGGCCTCTGTGGTGCAACAGCCGGGACGGGTCAATGCAGCCCTTCGGATGGTGAGCCCTGGCAGCAAGCAGTGTCAGTTAGGAGTCGAGACAAGAGGGCGCACCACGGCACCCTACCCTCCCTCAGAGATGGATACCGGAGTGCAACTTAGGGTGAATAACATGTTTGACAGGCAGGCCATGGGGCCCATAGGGACAGAGGAGTTAGGCAAAGAGCAGGAACAACTGGATTATGATGAAGCGAGCTTAGAAGAAGGAGAAATTGTGGATGATGCACAGGAAAATGAAAACAGGTGGTGGGTGAGGAGTGCAAGGGGGGTTCCTATAATGCACCTATTCATAGTTCATTACAGGAGGGTAGCAACGGAACGGAGATATGTCAGATGGAATCAGCTGGAGGAGCCCCTTCACAAATGGTTGGGGATCTGGATCCACGGAGGAGGCCGGCCTTGATGCCAGGTAAGAGCGCTGGTAGAAAAGGGGGCAATTCACTTCAACATAGCAAGGTGTCCGGGGGGGTGGCTGCGGGGGGTGACGAAGATAATGGGGATGTACATTTGCGGAAAGTACAGTACATAAAGGATGCAGGGGTGAGAACACAGAAACAGTTTGATGACTCCAATGTGGTGGTGGCGGGGAAGGTCCTAACGGAGGTCCAGGAAGCAAAGCAAAAGGAGTACAGGAGACGCTGCAAGGTAAAGTGGAGGTGATGGACAGTCAGGAGAAGGCAGGGGTGGAGAACACAAAGACGAAGGAAAGTAAAGAAATGAAGATTCAGAGATTGCTGAATATGAGGGTGACCAAGGCCATTTGGTGTGCATTTAATGCTAGCAACATAAGAAAGAATATGGAAGGGGGAGTATGTGGAGATCCTGAAGCTCCTCCACAGAGAATTGCTGGTCAAGGAGGGGTCAAAAGAGGAGGAAAATGTATTGTCTAGAAGGCCTAGGGTGCATATGACAACAGAGAACTGAACGGTGGTCTTTCTCATTTTTGCAAGTGTATATTGCAAAAAGTATTCAGAGCGGTTTGTATCACTCTTGACATACATGGATGTCATTCGTAGGGCATACATCACGTACGGTGGGTATGTGTGGGTAACCTATGATGAGGAATTTAGGACACGGATGGCTTGGGACACAGCGGCGGAGTGGGGGAAAATGTACACTGACTTATATCAGCAAACAATGGGGTCAGTGAAGTTTGGCAAGAGGGCATACACTGCGAGTGGGTTACCATTGGTGTATCAGCCCTTTCAGCCTCACCCAACGGACAGGGGGTGTGGACGGCAGCCAATGCACTTAGGGGAACAATGGGGACATGTTGGGACTTCAATAAAGGCTTGTGTACTAGAGACTACTGCAAGTTCAGGCACAAATATTCAAAGTGACAGGACGACATTCGCTGGTCCAGTGCAATGGGGCAGGACAGTGGAACCAGTACCAAGGAAGCTATAATGGACAGCAGGGTAAGAGAGTGTCGGAAACAGGGGAGGATGGGGCTACATGGCATTATGGGCAAAGTCTCATGTGCCAATTGAGGGTGACCGGCTTGACGAGTAGTTGAAAGGATATCATGACAGACAGGACTTGAAGTTGTTGAGCGACGGTTTCCAGAAGGGGTTTTGTTTGGGGGACAGGTGCCCCAGAATCACAAGATGGGCTGACAATTTGAAATCTGTGGCAACACATAAACAAGTTGTTTTCCTGAAATTTTTCCCATTAGTCGTGGCAGTGACATTATGGGGATAGGAGTTTGCACACAAAAAGAACTTTATCAGGGTAGAAAATATGTCAGTCATACACTTAGTGAACATGTAGTCAGCGAGAGATGAACAGGTACTTAAGCTGCTGCGAGTTTCGTGATGTGCTGTTTGAAGCATGATTTTGCCTTCAGAGCAAAGCCCGTACCAGAGGTGGACAATGACATTGCAGACACTTTGTCTCATTCACAGTGGGAGAGATTCCCTGGCTGGCCACGGAGGCCAACAAACACCAGACGATGATATCAGAAAACAGGTGGAGGAATAGGAGAGAGGATGCAGCAGTTAGTGGTAAGGTCTCTGGCTTTATCCACCAGAAAATAATATGCTCTGGCCTGGAAAGAGTTTCAAGGGGAGGGGAGCTGAGTGGAGGTCAAAGCAGTGGGGCTTAGAAAGAGGATGTTGTACAGTACATCCTCACGCTGATTGGTAAAGTGATTTCAAGGGTCCAGATTTTGGGGAAACTGGTGGGTATTGCCTTCATGGATAAGCTTTTATGGGGTTACATGCCTTCGGCCAGGGAACTGGGAAGAAGAACGTTTGAGGCATGGTCCAGGGGGAAAGGGGTCGTCGGCCTCATCTAAGGAGGCCTTAATCCCGCCGGTTGCTCAGCAAAATGATAGTGGTGCTTCCGCAAATATGCAGAGAAAAGGGAGAATGGGTTCTTTTTTTGACTCTCAGGTCCTTGATGTTGTTTGGGGCCTTTGAGGTTTCAGAACTGCTGGGTAGGAAAAGCCAATCCAATTCAAAAAAGCTTTATTCGACTTATTAGGTCATCAAAGGACACAATATACATATAAAAGTATTACACATGATTTCCAGATGGAATTCATAAAAGAAAAAATCATTTTAAAATCAATGTACAAATTCTAGGATGGATTTATAAAAACTTTTAAGAAACACTATATACAATATAAAATATTATATAAAAATGAGTTAATTAAAATTTCATGGTTACTGTAAAACAAGCTATCCAGTTGAGTGGAAGGCGAGTGGCTACTCAAAAATTGAGATTCAGTGAGACAGGTGTATTTATTGGGCTCTTCTCTCCTTGAGGGACAGTGCTCTAATTGCCCATACCCACCCCAAGAATTTCACCATGGCAACAACTATCACTTCCGATGTGTCGCTTCTTAGCATTCTTTCTGCCACCTGCACCCTTCTTGTTCCTAAGAGTTTGCATATTGGGGACAACCAGATGCGCCGTGGAGCTCTGTAGCCGTTGCATTCAAATAGTACATGGGATAAAGATTCATTTCCAGACTGGCACACCAAGCACAAATCATCACAAGATATGAACCATTTGCTAGTGAAGGCTCTTATGGGCAGTGTACCGACCCTGAACTGGAAATATAATTTCCACTCAAAGGGCTTTGTGATGATGTCCCAATACCGATCTAACTCAGGTACCGATTTGCCACATACAAAACGGCCAGTAAGGGAAGCTGACTCACAGTTCCTCACCAGATCCGTGTGGGCCATTTCCTAGTATTTAGCTTTCAAGATCTGCTTTGGGGGGAAGTTAGCATTCTCTGGATCATCCCACAGCGAGCTCATACCCATACAAAATAAAGTGGCTCTAAGCTGTCTTAGCCATCTTATTTTGCGTGAACTATCCACCCTGATTACATCTAGGAAACCAGCCGCATACTCTGCTAGCTCTGGGGTAGACCATAGTCTCCGCCAGTACAACAAAGGATGCAATTTTGCCATTTCTGCGATTGGCTTCTGCCCAAGGTCAATCAGCAATGGGCGCATCGGGGTGCGCTGGGGCAGTCTCGCTATATTTCTAAGGAACTTATTCTCCGAGATGGTTAGTTTGGCTAGGTTCTCGTCGCCCCAAAGTTCAGCACCTTATAAGGCAGAACTGATTACCTTCATACTATATATCTCCATGGCGGGGCTGATTATCTTAGCAAAAGAGGAGTTATATTCTTTTAACAAAACCCCTGCCAGTTGCCTATGTTTCAATGATGCTAGTTCAACTTGATGTGACCATCTTAGCCCCTCCTGGATATTAACCCCCAGATATGTGAACTCCTTGACCTGATCAAGCTTGATGTTATTTAGTCTGATGCCTCCTTTGAACGCCCTATGTGGGTTAAAGGTCATCAGTTTTGTTTTGGACACGTTGACCCCCCCGTTGAGCACAAAACTCTTCAAAGATTGAGAGGGCCCTCTGAAGCCCACTTGGAGTTTTAGAGAGGATCAACGTGTCGTCCGCAAACATCAGTATAGGGACCTTTTTGCCTGCCAGTGTTGGTGCATCAGTGTTTGTTGATTTCATGCAGTTCACTATCCCATTTATATACAATGAAAATAGGGTCGGGGCCACCACACATCCCTGACGTACTCCTTTATCCACTGGAAAAAAATCCGTTACTTCTCCCTGTTTGCCCCAGCGAATCCTGGCCTTATTACTTTTGTGCAGTCTGATGATAAGAGACAACAAATCAAGTTGTAGCCCGATATCTTTTAGTATCGACCAGAGTTTCCCTCGTGGCACGAGATCAAATGCTGCCCGATGGTCAACAAAAATGGCATATAAACTCCCCTTACCCAGGGTCACTGTTTTCCAATGCAATAGAGTGAACCTGAATACTTGATCTATAGTGCTAGTAAAAGCACAAAATCCTGCTTGGAGGGGGGACAAAATACCGTCTTCATCGATCCAATCCTGCACTTTATTTAAAACCAACCTGCCCATTACCTTTTGAAGCGAGTCAATGAGGCTGATGGGCCTGTAGTTCCCTGGGCACGTTTTATCTCCTTTTTTAAAGACGGGGATGATCTCCGCACCTTTTCAGGAATCTGGAATCGGCGACCCCTGAGCTATAGCAATTGACAATAGGAAAATATATTTGACCCACCTTACCTTATTGGCAAGAAATACATCCCCCGGTATTCCATACAAACCCGGGGCTTTTTCTGCCATGATAGATTTTAAGGCCACCTCAACATCAAACCCTACTAAATGCTCCCTCAATAAAAAACTGCTTAGCGATACTGACTTCACTATCATGCTCACTAGCTGCATATGATGGTTTAAAGTGGTTAACCCACTCTAATTGTGAGACATGGTTATGGGGCTCAGCAGCCTGCCCTCCTCTGTTCCATTTATAGATATTCCAAAATTGCTTTGGATTCCTATTAACGCAGGCCTCCTTCAGATCATCCCACCTTTTGCTGTCCCAGTTCCTTTTAGCTTTAAGTATTGCCCCCCCCGATAGGTTGCCCTTGCTAATCGTACCTGTGCTGGGTTTCCTAATTTTATAGCATCTCCCAATTCTGCACGCAACCTTTTGCAGTCGTCACTATACCATTCATGTACTTTAGGAGTAAATACCTTTATGGGTTTACTATTTGCTACAAAGTGCTTACGCAAGTGCCCAAAGAATTCATTATGTATGGTAGTTGGTAATTTGCGATCAAGCAAATTGGGCAAATTGGATGCACTAACATTTAGATCGCTAATCGCCCTGTTTAACTCATTATCAATGCTAGACAGCACTAGGGGTAATTCTTTTAATTTGGTCCATTTTAGTCGTCTTTGGTCGTTCGATGGTACCACATCCTTGGACATATAACTGTCTTCTATTTCTCTGCAAGACTTATAATTAAACAGGTCCATATCTACACAGAGCGGATTATGGTCGCTTTCCATCTATCATGTATTGTCATATCCCTCACTGAATGCCCCAATGCTAGGCTAACCAGAACATAATCAATCCTGCTTGTGCTATAGCCATTATTAAATGTGACAGCCCCCAATTTATCGGACTTTGTACTGCCATTAAGTGCCCGCAGCCCATTTTCCATATATATGGAATTGATATGGATCGCCACATCAGTCCATCTTTTTATTGGCTCTAGCTCTAGCTTTGGGACTCCCCACCTTAGAATATCCTCATCTACTATGCTGCCCTCCTCATTCAAGAGTGGCGCAAAGGTTGTGTTAAAATCTCCCACAATAATCAAAGGTAGGCATGACTGATCACTCTCCAGAAGATCGTCAAGTGCTGCTAAAACACTCGACCTTTTCCCTCGTGAGCCACGCACATACACGTTGTATATTACTGCGATCCCCTTAGGGCCCCTAGACAGTCTGGCTGCCTGGATGTCAAGATTGTGAGTTGGGATAGTTTGAATATTCAGCCCCTTATCTTGCCTCACCCACATTATGAGACCTCCTGATGGTCTCTCTCGTAATCCTTTAATAGCTGGAATATAAAAATTCAGATAGCCAACACAAAAAATGGGGGCCTCTGACCAAGTCTCTTGAAACAGACAGACGTCAAACCTCTCAATGAAAGCATGCCACTTGGGGAATCCCACCTTGGAACCTAATCCTGCAATATTCCATGTCATGAGGGTATCCATTACTAATGCCCCTTTATCCGCCGATTTGGTGTTTGCTACTGGTATGCTTAAGCTTAGGGTACCTTCTTGTATAGTCCCTCTGTTTTGATTGATTATCAAGGGTTCCACTCCTACAACTTGTTCCAGCTCTACTAATTGGGAATCAAACCCAAATGAAACAGTTTTGGGGGCCACCTCCATAGCCAGTTTGCCCTGCTTCCCCTTTACCAAATCACCGGCAATTCAGTCAATAGTTTCCAATGTTGATTCCCCCCTAAGCCTGGGGGGGTCAAGCCCATGTTGTTGAACATTATCTCCTCCCCTCGGTGGGCGCCTGAACTGTATATTTGATAGACATGGTGCACTGGTGCGAAATTCTAGGGCAAAAAGATTATCAGCTATATGTGCCTTAGCCATCGTAAGCTCGATGCTATCCAGGGATTTTGCTGTTGCTACTAGCCTACGGGCTCTAACTATATCTTCCATAATCACCGACCGGCACCCTCTCACATGCCTTATCCAGTGGATTTATTTATTTATTAGGGAACTACATGCCAAATGCGTATTTTCCTCCCTAGGCCTTAGCTGGGTGAGGTGTCGTTCTGGTGTACCTGAGCCCTGGCAGAATTTGTTGAAACATAGGATTTGATATTATTATTAATAAGTTTAGCCTGGAGCAGCACGCAGATTGTTAGACCTGTCAGCCCTTTGGGTGGTCCCTCCTCATCATTATTTATTTTGTCCCACTTTTGCCTCAAACCCTGTTTGAATTTTTTCCTTTTTGGGAACCACCAGACTTTTTAGTGTTGCTGCAGATTCAGGGAGCCATTTTATCTACCCCTGGAACTTCTGTCTGAGGGCCTGGAGCACAAAATGGTGGCCACCTGTGACATCACCAGCACCCACTGGAACCTACTAGCACCTTCCAGAACATTCCAGAACCCTGTGACAGTTGGAGGCGGTTTAGAATGTTGGGAAGCTAAGACAGAGAGTTGGCAGTTGGAGCTGGCAGTTGGCACCTGACTGGTGAAGAGAGAGCAGCAGAAACCTGAAGGAGGAAGGAGTGAGGCAGCAGGGGTGGAAACTTGTGCCTGGAGTGGGGTCCATAAACCCACCCTTGATACTAGTCCCTACTGACTGAGCCCAGCCTGGAGCCCTGTGTGGGAAGAAGCAAGAAAAACCATCTTAAGGACCTGGACAGCAGGAACAGGCCTTAGAATCCAAGAACAGCAAGATCCTGACCTGGATACTGGTTTCCCTGGAGTCCGACGTCGAGTAGCCTGAGACCTGGAGCCCGAGGTGGAGAAGCGGCGCCGACTGGAAAGCGGACGTCGTACCCGGAGCCGCCAGAGGTCGAGAGAGGGCGCCGTCAGAGGTCGTGAGGAGTACCAGAGGTCGAGGAGGAAGTCACCCGAGGTCGAGTGAGCGGCGTCGACGGGGGAGTGAAGTCCGCCCTCCGGAGTCGCCGGAGACCGAGGTGAAGCGTGCCGGAGGTCGGGAGTGGAGATCGCACTCCGGAGTCGCCGGAACCTAAGAGAATCGTACCGGAGGTCGGGAGTGAGGTCGCACTCCGGAGTCGCCGGAACCCGAGGAGAGGAGCACCGGAGGTCGGGAGTGAGGATCGCACTCCGGAGCCGCCGGAAGTCGACATCGAGCCAAGGCCGGCCGACGTCATCGAACCAGAGGTCGCCATCGGACCGGAGCCGCCCGAAGTCGACATCGAGCCAAGACTGCCCGACGCCATCGAATCGGAGGTCGAGATCGAGCCGAGGCCGCCGACATCGAACCGGAACCGCCTACCGGCGTCGTCAAGAACTGACATTGTGCCGAGGCCGCCGACATCGAACCGGAACCGCCTCACGGCGTCGACACGACTCCAGCGGCGTCGGAGCTTCAGAAAAAGGGCAGTAAGTGGAATAGAGGGCGCCAAAGGCCCTGTGGAATCCTAAGAGACTACTCTAGGGGTTAGAGAGGTGCTGGAACCAGCTGGACTGTGCCAGGGGTGAGCTGAGACTAATTTAGAGGGGTTGTGTAGAGTGAGAGAGCCAGGTCTCTGGTATTCCCCCCTTGATCTACCTCAGTTTAGGCCTCAGCCTTGTCCAAGCCAGGGAGTAGACACCCTCAAGCCTTCCACATCCCCACAAGCTGTGCCTGGGCCAAATCAGCCCATAGTAATCTCAAATGTGATCTGATTATATGAGTGTCACTGTCAGCTTTTAATTATTTATTGAGGGCACTGTATTTATTGTATTTAACCTATTTATTGCTTCACTGTATTTATTGTTCCACAGTATTTATTGTTGCACAATATTTATTGGTTTACAGTATTTATTGCCTCAGAATATTTAATTGCCTGTATGTATTGCACTTATATTTATACCTTCCTTATTTATGATCACCCCTATTTATTGAATCATTAAGACAGTATTTATTTGATCTGCACTATTTAAAAAGCTTTGTATATTGTGATTGTGTATTATTTATCTAATCAGCAACTAAGAGAAAAAGAAGATAAAGAAAGATATTTTCATAATTTTTATGGTGTAGAGTCGTTTTTGGAACGGATGCACGCATGGTTATTGTATGGGTATGTCGTATGCTTAGCACGGTGCCTGATTCCTGACCACTCGAGCCAAGCTACCACTGTATGTCCTGGAAAGACCCCGTTACCACCAACCCTTTCCGGTGTGGGAGTGGAGTAATTTCCAACATTAATTGGTGTTCAGTGGTGGGATAGAGCTGTGCCTACGTATACTCAACAATAACTGTGGGTAGTCCATAGGCCTACACCGGGAGTTTTCTCAAAGCGGCCTTCCTAATTGTGGGTTTTTGTTTTTTCCAAATTTACTCTGGTGGTGGGAGGAGGTATTATTAAAGGTACCCCCCTGCATTGTTACTGCAAATAACTGTCCTCTGACCTGAGTGGGCAAGATGGAGTTTGTACTGGAGAATTTAGAAACGTACACTGTGGCCCAACTCAGGGAGTTTTGTCAGCGGGAGGGGGTGTATTGTCCCCCAGGAGCAAAGAAGGGTGCACTCCAAACCAGCTTAAGGGCTTGGGGGGAGGCACGACGAGAAAGCAAGGCTGAGGAGGAGGACAGGGATAGAGAGCCCGACAGTGAGGGAGCTGGTTTGTACCAACCTGAGGTGGGGAACCTGTCAGCGGGGCCCAGGACACTTTCCAGGAAGGGTAGCAGTGCCTCTAGCGGTGGCTTGTCTGAAGTGGAGTTAACAGACCGGAGGGAGAAAAGACAGCTCACATGGGACTTAGCAAGGCTGGAGAAGGAGAAGGAGGAACAGAGGATGGCTCATGAGATAAGGCTGAAAGAGATAGATCTTCAGATCCTGAGAATCGGGGCACACCCTGTACCTAACGGTGGCAGCGAAGAACGAGAGTACACCAGGGAACCCAAACCCTACCTGCCAAAGGACATAGTAGCTAGCTATGGGGTGGGTGACGATATCGCCAAGTGGCTAGCGGCCTATGAGGTCTCGTTGAGGGCCCATGGGGTTCCAGAGAAGTACTGGGGAGGGGGATTGTACAAGTACATGCCTCCAGCTGGTAGGGATGCATTATTGGCCCTCGAGGAGGATGAGCAGACCCACTACCCCACCATGAAACTGGCGCTTATAAGAAAGTTTGGACTAACACCCGAAAAGTACAGACAGAAGTTCAGGGGTAGTCACAAACTGGGCACACAGAATTGGGTGGACTTCCTGGACTATGCAAAGAAGGCACTAGAGGGTTGGATTCAGGGCAGTGAAGTGAGGAACTACGAGGGGTTGTTTGATCTAGTACTGAAGGAACACCTGCTCGAGAAATGTTTCCCTGAACTGCGTCAACACCTGGTGGATAGCAAGCTGACCAGTCCCCGGAAGCTTGCTGAGGAGGCGGACATTTGGGCTAGTACCCGGGTGTCCACAAGGGGGACTGGAGGGGATACTCAAAAGGCCGGACAGGGCGCCCCTCAGAAGAAAGAGGGAGGGGAAAAGAAAAAGGAGTTCTCCAAAGGCCCCCAAAATAACTTCCAAGGGAAGGGAACAGGATTCACCCCTAGGGCTAACCCACCCAGAAACCCTAATCCTGGCCAGAGTCAGCAGCCAAGGGTTGTCCATTGCTACGAGTGCGGTGGCGTTGGACACTATAAAGGAGATCCGAAGTGCTTGAAACGACCACCCCCTCCCATTGGAGGAAAGACTCCCGGAGTAGCTAGTGTAGTGCTCGGGGAGGAGATGCCCTTAACTAAGGGAAGGGAGTGGGCGGGTGTCACTTTAGTGTCCCTGGGAGAACGGGAGATGGTTCCTAAGATCCAGGTGCCCGCAAATACCGTAAAGTATGGGCAGTGGGTCACCATCAACGGCCAAAGAGGGGAGGCTCTGAGAGACACAGGAGCCAGTATGACTATGGTACGTAGCCAACTGGTGTCTCCAGAGCAGGTAATTCCCGATGTACTCCACCCAGCCGCGATGGCTGACGGCAGAACAGGCCACTATCCAGTGGCCGAGGTTCCCTTTAAATGGGGGGGGGTTGCAGGTTCACTTCGAGTTGCCGTAAGCCCTGCCGTGCCTGTCGATTGTCTACTGGGGAATGACATGGAGCACAACGCTTGGAAGGAGGTGGAATACCGGACTCATACTGAGATGCTGGGAACACCTGACTGGGCCTGTGTTAGCACAAGGTCCGCGACGACCCGGAGAGGGAGTTCGTTCCGGCTGGAGCCTGGAACAAAGGCCCAGCCAGCTGCCAGTCAAGGGAAGAACCGAGGACAGGAGGAGCCTGCCTCGGCGTCCACACCCCGTAGGACGGATAGGCCACCGGAGGTGGTGGACCAGGAGTCTGCGGTGGGGGACGTTACCAAACTGGAGGACCTACCCATCCCGGCCGAGTGGCATGTGGAGGGAGGCCCGTCCAGGGAGGAATTCTGCCAGGGCCAGAGGGAGTGCCCTACCCTTGAGGGGCTGAGGCGACAGGCCGAAGCCCAGGCAGCAGGGAACGTTGAAGGGAACTACAGTGTTTACTGGGAGGATGGCCTCCTCTACAGTGAACCCAAGGCACCCCTACACGGATCGTCACGAGCCTTAGTAGTCCCTCAACGTTATCGAGCCTTCCTTCTGGAGTTGGCTCACGAGATCCCATTGGCAGGACACTTGGGGCAAGACAAGACCTTCGCCCGTCTTGTCCCACACTTTTATTGGCCTCAGATGAAAGTGTCGTCCGATACCTATTGCCGGACATGTGTGTCTTGCCAAGCCAGTGGGAAAACAGGAGTGAAGCTGAAAGCTCCCCTGGAACCACTTCCTGTCGTTAGCACCCCCTTTGAAAGGGTGGGCATCGACATTGTGGGTCCGTTAGATCCGCCAACGTCAGCTGGTCACAGGTTTATCCTGGTTCTGGTGGATCATGCCACACGGTACCCAGAGGCAATACCTCTGAGGACCATAACAGCACCTGTTGTGGCTAGGGCCCTGATGGGAATCTTTACCCGAGTGGGTTTTCCCAAGGAAGTTGTGTCCGACAGGGGGACCAACTTCATGTCAGCGTACATGCGGGCGATGTGGAAGGAGTGTGGAGTGACCTACCGGTTCACAACTCCTTACCACCCCCAGACCAATGGTCTGGTGGAGAGGTTTAACAAAACCTTGAAGGGCATGATCAGAAGTCTGCCTGAAAGCCTGCGGAGGAAATGGGACGTCCTCCTACCCTGTCTACTCTTTTCTTACAGGGAAGTGCCACAGAAGGGAGTGGGCTTCAGCCCCTTCGAGCTTCTGTATGGGCACCCTGTACGTGGACCTCTCAACCTGGTGAGAGACGGATGGGAAAGAACTCCCAGAAAGCTTCCCCAGGATGTGGTGAGCTACATGCTGGCCTTCCGGAGCCAAATGGCTAAGTTGTGGAAGCAAGCTTCTGACAACTTGGAAGCCAGCCAAGCAGTGATGAAGGCGTGGTATGACCACAATGCTCACCCGGTGGAGTTGGAGCCTGGCCAGAAGGTGTGGGTGATCGAACCAGGAGAGCTTAGTGCCCTCCAGGATCGCTAGTCAGGACCCTTTGAGGTGTTGGAGAAGAAGGGTAAGGCTACCTACTTGGTGGACCTGAAGACCCCTCGTCATCCCCTGCGGGTGCTGCATGCCAACCGCCTCAAACCCCACCACGAGAGGCCCGAAGTCATCTTGATGATGGTGACTGACGGAGGAGAGGACGTGGAAAGCGAGCCTCTCCCTGATTTGTTTGCGTCTCAAGAAAAGGATGGGTCGGTGGAGGGAGTGATTCTCTCCCCATCTCTAACTCCTGAACAGCAGGAGGACTGTCACCAGGTCCTGGGGCAGTACTCTTCGTTGTTCTCCCTTGTCCCGGGTAGGACTCACCTGTGCGTCCATGACGTGGACACAGGAGACAGCCCACCTGTGAAGTCCAAGATCTACCGGATGTCAGACAAGGTGAAGGCCAGCATTCATAGTGAAGTCACTAAGATGCTGGAGCTAGGAGTGATCGAACCTTCTAGCAGCCCCTGGTCCAGTCCGGTGGTACTAGTACCAAAAGCTGCACCACCGGGTGCCCAACCGGAACTGAGGTTCTGTGTGGACTACCGGGGACTGAATTCAGTGACCAAAACTGATGCTCATCCGATCCCTAGGGCGGATGAATTGATTGACCGGCTGGGAGCTGCCCAATATCTAAGTACCTTTGACCTTACTTCTGGGTACTGGCAGATCTCTTTGACTGATGGAGCAAGGGAAAGGTCAGCCTTCTCCACGCCCAATGGCCACTACCAGTTCTGTGTGATGCCCTTTGGGCTCAAGAACGCACCTGCCACGTTTCAGCGCCTGGTAAACCAGATCCTCACCGGAATGGAGAGTTTCTCTGCTGCTTATCTGGATGACATAGCCGTCTTCAGTAACAGCTGGGAGGATCACTTGCGTCACCTGCAAGCTGTTCTCCAGGCCCTGAGACAAGCTGGATTGACGATCAAGGCCAGCAAGTGCCAGATCGGGCAGGGGTCGGTAGTGTACCTTGGACACTTGGTGGGTAGGGGAGCGGTGCAACCCCTCCAGGCGAAGATCGAGGCCATCATGGCCTGGGAACCCCCCAAGACTCAGACTGAGGTCCGAGCTTTTCTGGGCCTCACGGGATACTACCGCCGCTTCGTGAAGGGGTACGGAACCATCGTAGCCCCCCTCACGGAGCTCACGTCCAAGAAACAACCTCGACGGGTAGTCTGGACGGAGGCTTGTCAGCAGGCCTTTGTGAGATTGAAGAAAGCCATGTGCGAGGCCCCGGTCTTAAGGGCCCCAGACTTTTCCAAGGAGTTCATTGTCCAGACAGATGCATCAGAACATGGCATTGGGGCAGTGTTATCGCAACTCAATGAAGAGGGTCTGGATCAACCCGTGGTCTTCCTATCCCGGAGACTACTCCCCAGGGAACAGAAGTGGAGTGCAATAGAGCGTGAAGCCTTTGCAGTGGTATGGGCTCTGAAGAAGTTGCGGCCATACCTGTTTGGCTCGCACTTCCTAGTTCAGACCGACCACCGACCCCTTCGTTGGCTGATGCAGATGAAGGGGGAGAATCCCAAGTTGTTGAGGTGGTCTATTTCCCTACAGGGAATGGACTTTCAGGTGGAACATCGGCCTGGAGTGGACCACGCCAATGCAGACGGTCTCTCAAGGTATTTCCGCCTTAGTGATGAGAACTCCCAAGGGGTTGGGTAGCTCTCCCCACTTTCAGCTGGGGGGGACGCGTGTTAGACCTGTCAGCCCTTTGGGTGGTCCCTCCTCATCATTATTTATTTTGTCCCACTTTTGCCTCAAACCCTGTTTGAATTTTTTCCTTTTTGGGAACCACCAGACTTTTTAGTGTTGCTGCAGATTCAGGGAGCCATTTTATCTACCCCTGGAACTTCTGTCTGAGGGCCTGGAGCACAAAATGGTGGCCACCTGTGACATCACCAGCACCCACTGGAACCTACTAGCACCTTCCAGAACATTCCGAACCCTGTGACAGTTGGAGGCGGTTTAGAATGTTGGGAAGCTAAGACAGAGAGTTGGCAGTTGGAGCTGGCAGTTGGCACCTGACTGGTGAAGAGAGAGCAGCAGAAACCTGAAGGAGGAAGGAGTGAGGCAGCAGGGGTGGAAACTTGTGCCTGGAGTGGGGTCCATAAACCCACCCTTGATACTAGTCCCTACTGACTGAGCCCAGCCTGGAGCCCTGTGTGGGAAGAAGCAAGAAAAACCATCTTAAGGACCTGGACAGCAGGAACAGGCCTTAGAATCCAAGAACAGCAAGATCCTGACCTGGATACTGGTTTCCCTGGAGTCCGACGTCGAGTAGCCTGAGACCTGGAGCCCGAGGTGGAGAAGCGGCGCCGACTGGAAAGCGGGCGTCGTACCCGGAGCCGCCAGAGGTCGAGAGAGGGCGCCGTCAGAGGTCGTGAGGAGTACCAGAGGTCGAGGAGGAAGTCACCCGAGGTCGAGTGAGCGGCGTCGACGGGGGAGTGAAGTCTGCCCTCCGGAGTCGCCGGAGACCGAGGTGAAGCGTGCCGGAGGTCGGGAGTGGAGATCGCACCCCGGAGTCGCCGGAACCTAAGAGAATCGTACCGGAGGTCGGGAGTGAGGTCGCACTCCGGAGTCGCCGGAACCCGAGGAGAGGAGCACCGGAGGTCGGGAGTGAGGATCGCACTCCGGAGCCGCCGGAAGTCGACATCGAGCCAAGGCCGGCCGACGTCATCGAACCAGAGGTCGCCATCGGACCGGAGCCGCCCGAAGTCGACATCGAGCCAAGACTGCCCGACGCCATCGAATCGGAGGTCGAGATCGAGCCGAGGCCGCCGACATCGAACCAGAACCGCCTACCGGCGTCGTCAAGAACTGACATTGTGCCGAGGCCGCCGACATCGAACCGGAACCGCCTCACGGCGTCGACACGACTCCAGCGGCGTCGGAGCTTCAGAAAAAGGGCAGTAAGTGGAATAGAGGGCGCCAAAGGCCCTGTGGAATCCTAAGAGACTACTCTAGGGGTTAGAGAGGTGCTGGAACCAGCTGGACTGTGCCAGGGGTGAGCTGAGACTAATTTAGAGGGGTTGTGTAGAGTGAGAGAGCCAGGTCTCTGGTATTCCCCCCTTGATCTACCTCAGTTTAGGCCTCAGCCTTGTCCAAGCCAGGGAGTAGACACCCTCAAGCCTTCCACATCCCCACAAGCTGTGCCTGGGCCAAATCAGCCCATAGTAATCTCAAATGTGATCTGATTATATGAGTGTCACTGTCAGCTTTTAATTATTTATTGAGGGCACTGTATTTATTGTATTTAACCTATTTATTGCTTCACTGTATTTATTGTTCCACAGTATTTATTGTTGCACAATATTTATTGGTTTACAGTATTTATTGCCTCAGAATATTTAATTGCCTGTATGTATTGCACTTATATTTATACCTTCCTTATTTATGATCACCCCTATTTATTGAATCATTAAGACAGTATTTATTTGATCTGCACTATTTAAAAAGCTTTGTATATTGTGATTGTGTATTATTTATCTAATCAGCAACTAAGAGAAAAAGAAGATAAAGAAAGATATTTTCATAATTTTTATGGTGTAGAGTCGTTTTTGGAACGGATGCACGCATGGTTATTGTATGGGTATGTCGTATGCTTAGCACGGTGTCTGATTCCTGACCACTCGAGCCAAGCTACCACTGTATGTCCTGGAAAGACCCCGTTACCACCAACCCTTTCCGGTGTGGGAGTGGAGTAATTTCCAACATTAATTGGTGTTCAGTGGTGGGATAGAGCTGTGCCTACGTATACTCAACAATAACTGTGGGTAGTCCATAGGCCTACACCGGGAGTTTTCTCAAAGCGGCCTTCCTAATTGTGGGTTTTTGTTTTTTCCAAATTTACTCTGGTGGTGGGAGGAGGTATTATTAAAGGTACCCCCCTGCATTGTTACTGCAAATAACTGTCCTCTGACCTGAGTGGGCAAGATGGAGTTTGTACTGGAGAATTTAGAAACGTACACTGTGGCCCAACTCAGGGAGTTTTGTCAGCGGGAGGGGGTGTATTGTCCCCCAGGAGCAAAGAAGGGTGCACTCCAAACCAGCTTAAGGGCTTGGGGGGAGGCACGACGAGAAAGCAAGGCTGAGGAGGAGGACAGGGATAGAGAGCCCGACAGTGAGGGAGCTGGTTTGTACCAACCTGAGGTGGGGAACCTGTCAGCGGGGCCCAGGACACTTTCCAGGAAGGGCAGCAGTGCCTCTAGCGGTGGCTTGTCTGAAGTGGAGTTAACAGACCGGAGGGAGAAAAGACAGCTCACATGGGACTTAGCAAGGCTGGAGAAGGAGAAGGAGGAACAGAGGATGGCTCATGAGATAAGGCTGAAAGAGATAGATCTTCAGATCCTGAGAATCGGGGCACACCCTGTACCTAACGGTGGCAGCGAAGAACGAGAGTACACCAGGGAACCCAAACCCTACCTGCCAAAGGACATAGTAGCTAGCTATGGGGTGGGTGACGATATCGCCAAGTGGCTAGCGGCCTATGAGGTCTCGTTAAGGGCCCATGGGGTTCCAGAGAAGTACTGGGGAGGGGGATTGTACAAGTACATGCCTCCAGCTGGTAGGGATGCATTATTGGCCCTCGAGGAGGATGAGCAGACCCACTACCCCACCATGAAACTGGCGCTCATAAGAAAGTTTGGACTAACACCCGAAAAGTACAGACAGAAGTTCAGGGGTAGTCACAAACTGGGCACACAGAATTGGGTGGACTTCCTGGACTATGCAAAGAAGGCACTAGAGGGTTGGATTCAGGGCAGTGAAGTGAGGAACTACGAGGGGTTGTTTGATCTAGTACTGAAGGAACACCTGCTCGAGAAATGTTTCCCTGAACTGCGTCAACACCTGGTGGATAGCAAGCTGACCAGTCCCCGGAAGCTTGCTGAGGAGGCGGACATTTGGGCTAGTACCCGGGTGTCCACAAGGGGGACTGGAGGGGATACTCAAAAGGCCGGACAGGGCGCCCCTCAGAAGAAAGAGGGAGGGGAAAAGAAAAAGGAGTTCTCCAAAGGCCCCCAAAATAACTTCCAAGGGAAGGGAACAGGATTCACCCCTAGGGCTAACCCACCCAGAAACCCTAATCCTGGCCAGAGTCAGCAGCCAAGGGTTGTCCATTGCTACGAGTGCGGTGGCGTTGGACACTATAAAGGAGATCCGAAGTGCTTGAAACGACCACCCCCTCCCATTGGAGGAAAGACTCCCGGAGTAGCTAGTGTAGTGCTCGGGGAGGAGATGCCCTTAACTAAGGGAAGGGAGTGGGCGGGTGTCACTTTAGTGTCCCTGGGAGAACGGGAGATGGTTCCTAAGATCCAGGTGCCCGCAAATACCGTAAAGTATGGGCAGTGGGTCACCATCAACGGCCAAAGAGGGGAGGCTCTGAGAGACACAGGAGCCAGTATGACTATGGTACGTAGCCAACTGGTGTCTCCAGAGCAGGTAATTCCCGATGTACTCCACCCAGCCGCGATGGCTGACGGCAGAACAGGCCACTATCCAGTGGCCGAGGTTCCCTTTAAATGGGGGGGGTGTTGCAGGTTCACTTCGAGTTGCCGTAAGCCCTGCCGTGCCAGTCGATTGTCTACTGGGGAATGACATGGAGCACAACGCTTGGAAGGAGGTGGAATACCGGACTCATACTGAGATGCTGGGAACACCTGACTGGGCCTGTGTTAGCACAAGGTCCGCGACTACCCGGAGAGGGAGTTCGTTCCGGCTGGAGCCTGGAACAAAGGCCCAGCCAGCTGCCAGTCAAGGGAAGAACCGAGGACAGGAGGAGCCTGCCTCGGCGTCCACACCCCGTAGGACGGATAGGCCACCGGAGGTGGTGGACCAGGAGTCTGCGGTGGGGGACGTTACCAAACTGGAGGACCTACCCATCCCGGCCGAGTGGCATGTGGAGGGAGGCCCGTCCAGGGAGGAATTCTGCCAGGGCCAGAGGGAGTGCCCTACCCTTGAGGGGCTGAGGCGACAGGCCGAAGCCCAGGCAGCAGGGAACGTTGAAGGGAACTACAGTGTTTACTGGGAGGATGGCCTCCTCTACAGTGAACCCAAGGCACCCCTACACGGATCGTCACGAGCCTTGGTAGTCCCTCAACGTTATCGAGCCTTCCTTCTGGAGTTGGCTCACGAGATCCCATTGGCAGGACACTTGGGGCAAGACAAGACCTTCGCCCGTCTTGTCCCACACTTTTATTGGCCTCAGATGAAAGTGTCGTCCGATACCTATTGCCGGACATGTGTGTCTTGCCAAGCCAGTGGGAAAACAGGGGTGAAGCTGAAAGCTCCCCTGGAACCACTTCCTGTCGTTAGCACCCCCTTTGAAAGGGTGGGCATCGACATTGTGGGTCCGTTAGATCCGCCAACGTCAGCTGGTCACAGGTTTATCCTGGTTCTGGTGGATCATGCCACACGGTACCCAGAGGCAATACCTCTGAGGACCATAACAGCACCTGTTGTGGCTAGGGCCCTGATGGGAATCTTTACCCGAGTGGGTTTTCCCAAGGAAGTTGTGTCCGACAGGGGGACCAACTTCATGTCAGCGTACATGCGGGCGATGTGGAAGGAGTGTGGAGTGACCTACCGGTTCACAACTCCTTACCACCCCCAGACCAATGGTCTGGTGGAGAGGTTTAACAAAACCTTGAAGGGCATGATCAGAAGTCTGCCTGAAAGCCTGCGGAGGAAATGGGACGTCCTCCTACCCTGTCTACTCTTTTCTTACAGGGAAGTGCCACAGAAGGGAGTGGGCTTCAGCCCCTTCGAGCTTCTGTATGGGCACCCTGTACGTGGACCTCTCAACCTGGTGAGAGACGGATGGGAAAGAACTCCCAGAAAGCTTCCCCAGGATGTGGTGAGCTACATGCTGGCCTTCCGGAGCCAAATGGCTAAGTTGTGGAAGCAAGCTTCTGACAACTTGGAAGCCAGCCAAGCAGTGATGAAGGCGTGGTATGACCACAATGCTCACCCGGTGGAGTTGGAGCCTGGCCAGAAGGTGTGGGTGATCGAACCAGGAGAGCTTAGTGCCCTCCAGGATCGCTGGTCAGGACCCTTTGAGGTGTTGGAGAAGAAGGGTAAGGCTACCTACTTGGTGGACCTGAAGACCCCTCGTCAGCCCCTGCGGGTGCTGCATGCCAACCGCCTCAAACCCCACCACGAGAGGCCCGAAGTCATCTTGATGATGGTGACTGACGGAGGAGAGGACGTGGAAAGCGAGCCTCTCCCTGATTTGTTTGCGTCTCAAGAAAAGGATGGGTCGGTGGAGGGAGTGATTCTCTCCCCATCTCTAACTCCTGAACAGCAGGAGGACTGTCGCCAGGTCCTGGGGCAGTACTCTTCGTTGTTCTCCCTTGTCCCGGGTAGGACTCACCTGTGCGTCCATGACGTGGACACAGGAGACAGCCCACCTGTGAAGTCCAAGATCTACCGGATGTCAGACAAGGTGAAGGCCAGCATTCATAGTGAAGTCACTAAGATGCTGGAGCTAGGAGTGATCGAACCTTCTAGCAGCCCCTGGTCCAGTCCGGTGGTACTAGTACCAAAAGCTGCACCACCGGGTGCCCAACCGGAACTGAGGTTCTGTGTGGACTACCGGGGACTGAATTCAGTGACCAAAACTGATGCTCATCCGATCCCTAGGGCGGATGAATTGATTGACCAGCTGGGAGCTGCCCAATATCTAAGTACCTTTGACCTTACTTCTGGGTACTGGCAGATCTCTTTGACTGATGGAGCAAGGGAAAGGTCAGCCTTCTCCACGCCCAATGGCCACTACCAGTTCTGTGTGATGCCCTTTGGGCTCAAGAACGCACCTGCCACGTTTCAGCGCCTGGTAAACCAGATCCTCACCGGAATGGAGAGTTTCTCTGCTGCTTATCTGGATGACATAGCCGTCTTCAGTAACAGCTGGGAGGATCACTTGCGTCACCTGCAAGCTGTTCTCCAGGCCCTGAGACAAGCTGGATTGACGATCAAGGCCAGCAAGTGCCAGATCGGGCAGGGGTCGGTAGTGTACCTTGGACACTTGGTGGGTAGGGGAGCGGTGCAACCCCTCCAGGCGAAGATAGAGGCCATCATGGCCTGGGAACCCCCAAGACTCAGACTGAGGTCCGAGCTTTTCTGGGCCTCACGGGATACTACCGCCGCTTCGTGAAGGGGTACGGAACCATCGTAGCCCCCCTCACGGAGCTCACGTCCAAGAAACAACCTCGACGGGTAGTCTGGACGGAGGCTTGTCAGCAGGCCTTTGTGAGATTGAAGAAAGCCATGTGCGAGGCCCCGGTCTTAAGGGCCCCAGACTTTTTCAAGGAGTTCATTGTCCAGACAGATGCATCAGAACATGGCATTGGGGCAGTGTTATCGCAACTCAATGAAGAGGGTCTGGATCAACCCGTGGTCTTCCTATCCCGGAGACTACTCCCCAGGGAACAGAAGTGGAGTGCAATAGAGCGTGAAGCCTTTGCAGTGGTATGGGCTCTGAAAAAGTTGCGGCCATACCTGTTTGGCTCGCACTTCCTAGTTCAGACCGACCACCGACCCCTTCGTTGGCTGATGCAGATGAAGGGGGAGAATCCCAAGTTGTTTAGGTGGTCTATTTCCCTACAGGGAATGGACTTTCAGGTGGAACATCGGCCTGGAGTGGACCACGCCAATGCAGACGGTCTCTCAAGGTATTTCCGCCTTAGTGATGAGAACTCCCAAGGGGTTGGGTAGCTCTCCCCACTTTCAGCTGGGGGGGACACGTGTTAGACCTGTCAGCCCTTTGGGTGGTCCCTCCTCATCATTATTTATTTTGTCCCACTTTTGCCTCAAACCCTGTTTGAATTTTTTCCTTTTTGGGAACCACCAGACTTTTTAGTGTTGCTGCAGATTCAGGGAGCCATTTTATCTACCCCTGGAACTTCTGTCTGAGGGCCTGGAGCACAAAATGGTGGCCACCTGTGACATCACCAGCACCCACTGGAACCTACTAGCACCTTCCAGAACATTCCAGAACCCTGTGACAGTTGGAGGCGGTTTAGAATGTTGGGAAGCTAAGACAGAGAGTTGGCAGTTGGAGCTGGCAGTTGGCACCTGACTGGTGAAGAGAGAGCAGCAGAAACCTGAAGGAGGAAGGAGTGAGGCAGCAGGGGTGGAAACTTGTGCCTGGAGTGGGGTCCATAAACCCACCCTTGATACTAGTCCCTACTGACTGAGCCCAGCCTGGAGCCCTGTGTGGGAAGAAGCAAGAAAAACCATCTTAAGGACCTGGACAGCAGGAACAGGCCTTAGAATCCAAGAACAGCAAGATCCTGACCTGGATACTGGTTTCCCTGGAGTCCGACGTCGAGTAGCCTGAGACCTGGAGCCCGAGGTGGAGAAGCGGCGCCGACTGGAAAGCGGACGTCGTACCCGGAGCCGCCAGAGGTCGAGAGAGGGCGCCGTCAGAGGTCGTGAGGAGTACCAGAGGTCGAGGAGGAAGTCACCCGAGGTCGAGTGAGCGGCGTCGACGGGGGAGTGAAGTCTGCCCTCCGGAGTCGCCGGAGACCGAGGTGAAGCGTGCCGGAGGTCGGGAGTGGAGATCGCACTCCGGAGTCGCCGGAACCTAAGAGAATCGTACCGGAGGTCGGGAGTGAGGTCGCACTCCGGAGTCGCCGGAACCGAGGAGAGGAGCACCGGAGGTCGGGAGTGAGGATCGCACTCCGGAGCCGCCGGAAGTCGACATCGAGCCAAGGCCGGCTGACGTCATCGAACCAGAGGTCGCCATCGGACCGGAGCCGCCCGAAGTCGACATCGAGCCAAGACTGCCCGACGCCATCGAATCAGAGGTCGAGATCGAGCCGAGGCCGCCGACATCGAACCGGAACCGCCTACCGGCGTCGTCAAGAACTGACATTGTGCCGAGGCCGCCGACATCGAACCGGAACCGCCTCACGGCGTCGACACGACTCCAGCGGCGTCGGAGCTTCAGAAAAAGGGCAGTAAGTGGAATAGAGGGCGCCAAAGGCCCTGTGGAATCCTAAGAGACTACTCTAGGGGTTAGAGAGGTGCTGGAACCAGCTGGACTGTGCCAGGGGTGAGCTGAGACTAATTTAGAGGGGTTGTGTAGAGTGAGAGAGCCAGGTCTCTGGTATTCCCCCCTTGATCTACCTCAGTTTAGGCCTCAGCCTTGTCCAAGCCAGGGAGTAGACACCCTCAAGCCTTCCACATCCCCACAAGCTGTGCCTGGGCCAAATCAGCCCATAGTAATCTCAAATGTGATCTGATTATATGAGTGTCACTGTCAGCTTTTAATTATTTATTGAGGGCACTGTATTTATTGTATTTAACCTATTTATTGCTTCACTGTATTTATTGTTCCACAGTATTTATTGTTGCACAATATTTATTGGTTTACAGTATTTATTGCCTCAGAATATTTAATTGCCTGTATGTATTGCACTTATATTTATACCTTCCTTATTTATGATCACCCCTATTTATTGAATCATTAAGACAGTATTTATTTGATCTGCACTATTTAAAAAGCTTTGTATATTGTGATTGTGTATTATTTATCTAATCAGCAACTAAGAGAAAAAGAAGATAAAGAAAGATATTTTCATAATTTTTATGGTGTAGAGTCGTTTTTGGAACGGATGCACGCATGGTTATTGTATGGGTATGTCGTATGCTTAGCACGGTGCCTGATTCCTGACCACTCGAGCCAAGCTACCACTGTATGTCCTGGAAAGACCCCGTTACCACCAACCCTTTCCGGTGTGGGAGTGGAGTAATTTCCAACACAGATGTATTAAAGATGGCGGTTTAGCCCCATCCCATAGCCTACCTGAACTAAATGTGGCACTAGAAGCCTGTGTTTGGTTTGAATGTAGGGGGGTGAGTGTGCTTTCCCTTGTGGCCCGAGGTCAAAGTTTTCACTAACATAATTAGTTCCTCAATCTGGCCTCTCATTATACCCATTTCTTTCCTCATTGCACCCACCTGTAAGGTTAGATCTTGGTGACATGGGTTTGACCCACCCTGGTGTGGAATATTCGGGGATAGATGATGTACTTGCCCCCCCCCCCAATCGCCTCCTAATTCACTATTATCAATGTCTTGTAGTGGGAGGTACCTATTTGTGCACTTCACCCCTGGAGCAATTTGGTCTATGTTAGCTATATCATCATTGGGCATTTCCCCCTCCTTACAACTTTTATCTGCCCTTCTTACGTTTGTTCTCTGGAACATAGCCGGCATGGTAGTAATGGGCGTTTTATCCACGTGAACCAACTTATTAATAGGTGAATCACTAGATGCTTGCCTCGATGGCTCTAGCTCAAGGATACCCTCACACTATTCTATCAGGGTGTCTATCCTATCTAATACACAATTACTGCTTGCATGTGTTTGGAGATTCCTTGCCCTTTTGCTTTTACATCCCCTACTCCGACTTGAGCTAGTGCTTCCAGTCTCCCCACATCCTCTCCCCACACCCAGCAACTTTCTTTTACCCATTTGTAATGTTGTCAGGCTTGGACAGGCAGGGATCGATATACAACACTTTAGCACAACTTGCTATATTGTAACACTTATTAGCTAGGCAGTATGATGGTGAAACAAGTCCAGACTTTACAGATTTCCACGAGGGATTAGAGTCTCCAAATAGAACAGTGACCGCGAGAAGTAGCAACAACAGTATCTGTGGGCGGTATCAATCACAGCTGGATCACCAGTTCCATGCTCTGGCCAGCAAGACAAAACAAACGTTGGAGGGGTGACCCAGCCCAGCCTCTTCCTGCCACTGACGGGCAAGGACAGGCCCATCTTTGGCCCGGGCTTTGCCTGGGCGCCGCCCGCGCGCATCCCGTGTCACGAGTGGCGTTGTGCGCTTTTTAGCGCGAGCGGCAAAACCAGCTCCTCCCCCAGGCAGCGGTAGTTTCTGGGACCTGGAGTCCCCTCAAATGACCTGCTCCTGGGAAATCCAGTTATGCATGGCGGGCTGCTAGCCGCTCCGGAGGGTCAAACATCCATCCCCGAAATAAAAATTAAAAGAATAAAGGTCCGACAGTCCGAAATTAAATCTCAAATCGGCAGTTAACCGATAATCGAGGCGATATCAGATGAACTGGGAAGGGCGCAGCCCGGCCCCGGAAGCGGTATCAGCAGGTAGGAAAGGCATTCCGGGGTTGACTGGGGAGATATGGAAGGCCAGGAGGGCTGGCTGGAATTCTATATACGACAACCCAAAATGGGCCGGAGGACGCTGGGTAAGGAAGTGAGGCTTTAAGTTTTTCCAGCCCAGAATATGTGTCCTGTATAGTGGGAAGCAAAGTGAAGAGAGGTTAGTGGGGCAGATGGCAGGGAAGTCTTTTGTCTCGTGGACGGGTCCTGGGTGACTGCTCACCAGCTTCTGTGAGTAATGCGAAGAACATTGGAAAGCATGGGAGACAACCCAGGGGACTTCAGGACACATTCTTTCAGGATTGGTGCAGCCACTGAGGCAGCCCAGATGGGCTGGGGTAGGGAAAGGATTATGGCTTTGGGGCATTGGTCGTCAGGCTGCTTATGGCAATAAGTATGTGGGGATCAGGAAGGGAGGTTATGATGGTGTCAATTCTGTATCTCACATATGTGTTCCTTTCAGGTGGGCCAGAAGCAATTGATTTGTCAATATGGATCGTGGGACATTCATTAATTAGATTAGGCCAAACAGCATGAATTCAAGAAAGGTTGAGGTGGTAGTCGACATCGAGCCAAGGCCGGCCGACGTCATCGAACCAGAGGTCGCCATCGGACCGGAGCCGCCCGAAGTCGACATCGAGCCAAGACTGCCCGACGCCATCGAATCGGAGGTCGAGATCGAGCCGAGGCCGCCGACATCGAACCGGAACCGCCTACCGGCGTCGTCAAGAACTGACATTGTGCCGAGGCCGCCGACATCGAACCGGAACCGCCTCACGGCGTCGACACGACTCCAGCGGCGTCGGAGCTTCAGAAAAAGGGCAGTAAGTGGAATAGAGGGCGCCAAAGGCCCTGTGGAATCCTAAGAGACTACTCTAGGGGTTAGAGAGGTGCTGGAACCAGCTGGACTGTGCCAGGGGTGAGCTGAGACTAATTTAGAGGGGTTGTGTAGAGTGAGAGAGCCAGGTCTCTGGTATTCCCCCCTTGATCTACCTCAGTTTAGGCCTCAGCCTTGTCCAAGCCAGGGAGTAGACACCCTCAAGCCTTCCACATCCCCACAAGCTGTGCCTGGGCCAAATCAGCCCATAGTAATCTCAAATGTGATCTGATTATATGAGTGTCACTGTCAGCTTTTAATTATTTATTGAGGGCACTGTATTTATTGTATTTAACCTATTTATTGCTTCACTGTATTTATTGTTCCACAGTATTTATTGTTGCACAATATTTATTGGTTTACAGTATTTATTGCCTCAGAAAATTTAATTGCCTGTATGTATTGCACTTATATTTATACCTTCCTTATTTATGATCACCCCTATTTATTGAATCATTAAGACAGTATTTATTTGATCTGCACTATTTAAAAAGCTTTGTATATTGTGATTGTGTATTATTTATCTAATCAGCAACTAAGAGAAAAAGAAGATAAAGAAAGATATTTTCATAATTTTTATGGTGTAGAGTCGTTTTTGGAACGGATGCACGCATGGTTATTGTATGGGTATGTCGTATGCTTAGCACGGTGCCTGATTCCTGACCACTCGAGCCAAGCTACCACTGTATGTCCTGGAAAGACCCCGTTACCACCAACCCTTTCCGGTGTGGGAGTGGAGTAATTTCCAACACAGATGTATTAAAGATGGCGGTTTAGCCCCATCCCATAGCCTACCTGAACTAAATGTGGCACTAGAAGCCTGTGTTTGGTTTGAATGTAGGGGGGTGAGTGTGCTTTCCCTTGTGGCCCGAGGTCAAAGTTTTCACTAACATAATTAGTTCCTCAATCTGGCCTCTCATTATACCCATTTCTTTCCTCATTGCACCCACCTGTAAGGTTAGATCTTGGTGACATGGGTTTGACCCACCCTGGTGTGGAATATTCGGGGATAGATGATGTACTTGCCCCCCCCCCCAATCGCCTCCTAATTCACTATTATCAATGTCTTGTAGTGGGAGGTACCTATTTGTGCACTTCACCCCTGGAGCAATTTGGTCTATGTTAGCTATATCATCATTGGGCATTTCCCCCTCCTTACAACTTTTATCTGCCCTTCTTACGTTTGTTCTCTGGAACATAGCCGGCATGGTAGTAATGGGCGTTTTATCCACGTGAACCAACTTATTAATAGGTGAATCACTAGATGCTTGCCTCGATGGCTCTAGCTCAAGGATACACTCACACTATTCTATCAGGGTGTCTATCCTATCTAATACACAATTACTGCTTGCATGTGTTTGGAGATTCCTTGCCCTTTTGCTTTTACATCCCCTACTCCGACTTGAGCTAGTGCTTCCAGTCTCCCCACATCCTCTCCCCACACCCAGCAACTTTCTTTTACCCATTTGTAATGTTGTCAGGCTTGGACAGGCAGGGATCGATATACAACACTTTAGCACAACTTGCTATATTGTAACACTTATTAGCTAGGCAGTATGATGGTGAAACAAGTCCAGACTTTACAGATTTCCACGAGGGATTAGAGTCTCCAAATAGAACAGTGACCGCGAGAAGTAGCAACAACAGTATCTGTGGGCGGTATCAATCACAGCTGGATCACCAGTTCCATGCTCTGGCCAGCAAGACAAAACAAACGTTGGAGGGGTGACCCAGCCCAGCCTCTTCCTGCCACTGACGGGCAAGGACAGGCCCATCTTTGGCCCGGGCTTTGCCTGGGCGCCGCCCGCGCGCATCCCGTGTCACGAGTGGCGTTGTGCGCTTTTTAGCGCGAGCGGCAAAACCAGCTCCTCCCCCAGGCAGCGGTAGTTTCTGGGACCTGGAGTCCCCTCAAATGACCTGCTCCTGGGAAATCCAGTTATGCATGGCGGGCTGCTAGCCGCTCCGGAGGGTCAAACATCCATCCCCGAAATAAAAATTAAAAGAATAAAGGTCCGACAGTCCGAAATTAAATCTCAAATCGGCAGTTAACCGATAATCGAGGCGATATCAGATGAACTGGGAAGGGCGCAGCCCGGCCCCGGAAGCGGTATCAGCAGGTAGGAAAGGCATTCCGGGGTTGACTGGGGAGATATGGAAGGCCAGGAGGGCTGGCTGGAATTCTATATACGACAACCCAAAATGGGCCGGAGGACGCTGGGTAAGGAAGTGAGGCTTTAAGTTTTTCCAGCCCAGAATATGTGTCCTGTATAGTGGGAAGCAAAGTGAAGAGAGGTTAGTGGGGCAGATGGCAGGGAAGTCTTTTGTCTCGTGGACGGGTCCTGGGTGACTGCTCACCAGCTTCTGTGAGTAATGCGAAGAACATTGGAAAGCATGGGAGACAACCCAGGGGACTTCAGGACACATTCTTTCAGGATTGGTGCAGCCACTGAGGCAGCCCAGATGGGCTGGGGTAGGGAAAGGATTATGGCTTTGGGGCATTGGTCGTCAGGCTGCTTATGGCAATAAGTATGTGGGGATCAGGAAGGGAGGTTATGATGGTGTCAATTCTGTATCTCACATATGTGTTCCTTTCAGGTGGGCCAGAAGCAATTGATTTGTCAATATGGATCGTGGGACATTCATTAATTAGATTAGGCCAAACAGCATGAATTCAAGAAAGGTTGAGGTGGTAGCCTTGGGCTGGATAAACAGTGAAATGGCATGGAAATGGTGGTATGAGATGGTGAGAACTTTTATATTACTTGAATCAGCTACTGAGGAGGAACAGATGACCTGTCATTCTGGTGTTACATTTAGGTCAAAATGATTTAGTGGTATGTAAAGGCCTTGCCATGTTAAAAGTAATTAAGAGTGACATTCTGGAGATTAAGAGGCAGTGGTCAGTGACATTTGTCATCTGGACGTATTTTTCTCCTGCAGCAAAATTGGAGAGGGGCGGCCAAGCCGTCCACCATTGACAAGGCCTGGCATAAGATTAACAGAGATATGAGGGTCTTTTGTAGGGAAGAGAGGTTTTGGCAGGGTAGAACATCCAGAGCTGAGGTTTGATGCAACATATTTCTTCAGAAGGGATGGAGTGCATTTATCAAGGAACGGGTTACAGTTGTATTTGATACAGATAAAAGTGGCACTATATAAGGCTTTGACAGGGAGCAGAGATAGGGGAGGTTCCTAAATGGGGGGACAGAAAAGGGGAGGTGTGAGGTTAGGCCTATTCTGAGTGGTGATGGACAGTTCAGTTGCCATGGTTATACATTAAGATGATGGTTATGAACCTAGCGGAAGCAGGACAATTGGGGGGCGGGGGTGGTAATAAAGTGAAGCCTGGAGGACGGAATGGAAAAGTTAAGAATTAGGATACTTAGTTAGAGGATAATAGATGTAGGTAAAAGTGTTTATCAATGTAAACATTTACAGTTCAATGCCAGGGTAAGGATGTTAAGGGGGGGGAGTTAGGGGTGGGGGTAAGGGAATTAAGTGAAGTACTGTATAGTGAGGTCTAGAATTTTGAATTTGAGGCAAAGGTTAGGGAGAATTTTATGTGATGTGCATCTGTCTTCTATAAAGCAGCCTTTTTCACACAAAAAGCGAGTATTTGCTGCCTCTTATGGCCCAAATGCCCCAGGGGCTGTGAGTGCGTTGGTAAAAGGTAATTGGCATCCATGTGTGTGCCCGGCCGAGCTGGTGAAACTGAGTGAAAACGCTGGCATAGAGCACACGTGTTAGCAGGCACTCAGACAGGCCATCACATGGTGTGTCCTCGATATGACCGTCAGGAGCACAGCCCAGAAATTCTGGAGAATGTAGTCCTTCTGAGGCCCTGTGTGTATTACTGTGGACACAGTGCTTGCTAAGGGATTATTAAAACGGCATACCATATTGAAGTTGAAAAAATGCTATTCCCCTGGAAATTCTTAAAAAGGAATTGATAATACCTGGAATTAATGTGATGGCTAGCCTGATATTTGCCTTCTTTTGGGACATTTAACTCTATATATAAAAATGTGTAAATTCGAACTTTCATGTTAAAAAACGGTATTTAATATGAAAAGGCTGTGTGAATGTCATATTCGTATAGAATATAGGCAAGGCGGCACCGTGTGGGGTATTGTGCTATCAACACTATCTTTTTCTCTTTCTACTTTTTAGGACATGCTGTGTTGTGAGTACAATGGTCCTATTTTAATATGCAAAGAGCAGTGTCAGAAATTGACCTTTGACAGCATGAAATGTTGGTATTGAGCTTAAAGTCAAAAGCTAAATATTCAATTTTTTGTAAATATGACATTTGTGACCTTTGCAAAGGTCAGTCTGAAATGTCTTCTTATTGTGCCATGTCTCACCCTTTCTCCTTTAATTTGACTTCTGTGGCATTTTTTGCATCTATTTCTAGAATTGCCCTGAAAAATGGGGTGTCCAGCTCACTAGGGAGCCTACCTGTACTGTATCAAAGATGCTGGGGGTGGGTTGTAGTTTGAAGAGGTCGCTCGCAGGGATGTGCTGACAGACAGTCTCTGTACATGAGAGACACGTTCAGTCCATCCTGGCTTTTAAGCTAACAGCATTTTATGGGTAGGGACTTGCAATTTCCGGAGCCCGATTGTTGGTACATGGGGAGGGACTGCAGATCCCAAAAGCAATGGTAAATAAAAAGGCAAGGGTGGCTACAAGTGTTACAAATGGTATAGGGTCACTTGGAAGCTATGCGCTGGGGTATGAAAGTCTGACCGTACTAGGGCTAAATGAGATAGGGTGGATTGGTCACACAGGATGTAAAGCCAGCTACTCTCTGTAAAGAGCTGGCAACTCCACACAGGGTTTTTTTGGTCCTGATGTAGTGAGGCTGTTGCAATAACATCTCTGGGGATTTGGATGCTGGGGGCAGAGGACTTCTTTGGAATATGGTACTGAGGGTAGTCGAGGCACTCTGGGAAAGCCCCTGGGGGTTGGGCGCAGGGGGTAGTAAGAGTCGCTGCATTCTAGCCTCTGCCATGCTCTTAGAACATACACCTATTAAAGAGATTGCTAAGAAGGATGTTTCAGGATATGGATGAATAACTGAATGAATCAATACAAGTCCTGTACTCTGAAACATTCAGTATATGTACCCAAAAACAATCATGGCAATGAAATTGGCAGTAATAAGTGTCACTTTACCTGTCACATATAAGACATGAACATGTCATGCATAAGCACTTCTCAAATGTGGAAATATCACACATATGTAAACTGAATACTTGGCAGCCCTGCATAAGAAGCAGGAGCCAACAGACACTGCTGCCTTTCAACAGATGGTAGTCACAATGATGGTGCAGCAGCAGTCACAAGAAGGGCAAGAAGACACCTACTGGCCAAATAAGGTAGAGCTTCTGCCACGACCAGACCAAGAGAACAACCCTTAGGATTTGGCATCTAATAAAAACAAAATGTTGTCTAGAGGGAAAGCGTTTTGAGTGATAACAATTTGCCATTTGTACAAATGTCGATTGCAACCAATGCAATTTTATACCTAATGGAATTAGTTACATTTCAGATATGGAAACTTTGTACTCCTGATTTGGAATCTAATATTGATATTAGGACACCATCCACTGTCTATCATTCAGAAATATATATAGTTATGGTGGGTGCCTTATGGAAAGAGGGTGTCTTATCACGGGGGAGTAGGGAGCCTTCCTGCCACCTGCAGACTCAGTGTTGCATCTGGTTCGCGAATGAGCTCCCCCCTCAATATCACTCACAGAAGGAACCATGCTTTGCAATCACTAGCTCTGTAGGTAACGGCGAGGTGACTGCAGCTGTCGTCCCGCAGCCACTATGTGAGAACACTTGTACACTGTCTAGCAAGCTAGCTCGGGAGGCAGTCTTATGAGCCAAGACAGAGCCACCTCCAGCCTTGTGGAGACTGGTGTCAGTGAAGACACATCTAAAAAGATAGACCCTCACCCTTTAAAGATAGGGGGTGGGCCTTTAGCCCCGGCAGTGAGGGAAATGAGGGTAATCATGATACAGCCTATTGTTGGCATCTCCTGCAGTCCACATCTAGGAAGGAGGTTATCAACACCCTGTGTCCCTGGACAGACCAAGGGACAAGCGTAGGCAGTCCTCAGACTTGGAGAAGGAGGGTTCAAGAATAGACAGAGTTGTCATAAGAGAAGTCCCTTGGCCACTGTGCTTGGTTAGGACTGCACTAAACCACAGTCTGCCAGAGATCGTCTGTGTCAGCCCAGCCAATAATTTCGGAGCCCTTGTGAGCTCAGCCAATCACTAGGCTCCTAGGCACTTGATTAGAGTGAGTTTGGCCTGGCCCTTAATGACATAACTGAAACAATCCTGTGGTCAAGGAAAGGGCAGGGAAATAAAAGAGTAATTACACAGAAATGTTAGTCACTCCAGTGCCATTTCCAGAGTAAGGTGTGTGCTGGCTGGTTGTGGATAAAAATGTCTGTGACAAACATCAGCCGGCATTAGAAAATTCAATCGAATACTTACAGTATTTCAATGAGGCAAATTAAATGTAAACGTTAGTTCTTTAGACGGGTTTCTTTATAATTCTTTTTTGTGTTTCCTGCTTTAGTCTTTAATCAAAATATTGATAGAATTGTAGTTTTTAGGAGGACAGCCAACACATGTTTCGCTTTATCTGGCTAAATTGGCGTGGGGCTTTTTCAAGGCTGTTGGTAAGCCATAAGGGATAAAGTACCCCCTGCCGTACATTATAAGGCTATTGTAAGTCACAGAGGTGTTCTGTGACCATGTAAGATGAGTTTCTTTGTAAGACCATGGAACTCCAAAGTGTGTGGCAAGGGATATTTTATTCCTTATAACACAGTCACCCCAGTATCCATCACTCAAACCACTTAAAATCTGAGGGCCCGATTTACAAAGGTAAACTTAGACCTAAAATGTAAACTTAAACCCAAAATCTAAGTTTAGGCCTTAAGTCTAAGTTTAGACCTGAAGTCTAACTTTAGACCTGCAGTCTAAGTTTAGGCCTGAAGTCTAACTTTAGACTTCAGATCTAAAGTTAGACTTCAGGTCTAAAATTAGACTTCAGGTTTAAGTTTACCTTTATGAATTGGGCCCTTAGTGTCTTTCTCTTGCAAATGAAAGAGATAATATAGATAAAGACATGAAGAATAAATGAAGAATTTAGTCCAAAAAACAGCAAAACGTTGGTAGTATCTTGTTGCAAAAAGATATTAGAATCACTTTAACTTAAGGCAGATTAAAAATGTATACATAGTACATTTATAAGGCACAAAAGTGGATGTACCTCAAGAAGAGGTGTCCCGGCGCTCAGACATGCAATGCAAGCACGTAAACATTAGGCTTAAATGTGTAAAAAAATGGCAGTTATTCTATTTTTCCTGTAATTATATTTAGTGTGCACAAACTAAATTTTGCCAGAAATCTTTATTTTCTGCTTATTACTGTTTGTTTGTTTTAGAAAACAGGTCATGAGAATGAAAAGGCCAGTTTTAGTTTTGCATTTCACGTTGGCTTCTGGCAACAGTCCTTGTGCTTTCAGAAATCGAATGTAATAACTTATTACAGTTTACCAGCTACATCATTTCATTATTACAGGTGACTATAGACGTCACAAATCACCTGTAATAAAGAAATTAGAACCAGGCTTTCATACAGAGATTGCAGCTTCTCATGAATTAATAGTAAATAAAAATAAATTCAAAAATTATATTGATACAAAATACAGTTGAGAAAGCTAGCACTATTAAATATACAGAAAGAATCACATTGCATTCACCGCGCTAAGTTTTGTGTGGTGAAAGAACCTTAAGTTCTTGGGCATATGTCTTTGGTAAAGTAAGGGGTGCAGTATTGCGAAACCAGGGTTAGTGGCCTTTTCAGAGTCTTTCGGGGTGTACTGGAGTGGGGGCTAATTGGGTACAGCAAGGTAGTTTACCTTGAACAGTCATGTGTATCTTCTGACCTAAAGGTCTGACTAGGTTGTTAGTCAATATATATTTCAATAGGACCAGTTAAATAAAAGGGAGGTGCTGCTTTCATTTGGAGGTCATGAATATATACAATAAATTGAAAAGTCCTAAAATGGGGATTCCTTTACATGTAAAACACCTGTAAGAACTGAAAGGAAAGGAAAAGAGTATAACAAAGTGTCAGGTTTAGGACAGAGACAGATTTTAGTGAGAACAATAAGAGGGGTCGTCTTGTAACTGAGTGTGCTTAACTATGGAATCAGTATAAAGTGTGTTCTGTGCGACTGGGCGCACGTTTGCAAAGAAGTGCGGTGAAGTGTGTACCTGAGATAATGTGTCCTCCCTGCTCAATATAGCAAGGTGACAGGTTTATTGAGGGGTATACATGGTGGGAAGTCCTCTCATGGAGTGTTAAGTGGCTGGACTGGGCATCTGGAGTATGTGCTGAGACAGTCAGTGGCAGCCATGTTAGGACTGTAGGGTAAAGGCTAACACAATTGTTTGTATTGGTGTAAGACTTGTTGGAATTTTGTGGTTCTGATAGTGTGACCCTAAGCGGCTGTGAGGGGAATGCCCTCTGTCAAGGGAGGTATAAACCATAAGACTAGTCTCCGGGATCATCTGTACAGTGGGTAGCAAAGGGTTGGCAATATTGGAACTAGTAAACAGAGAGAAAGGTTTGTGTGATTTGTCATGTTGAAAATGAAAACAATCTGGTGACATGGAGTCTCTGAGTATACCATAAACTGTCTTGACATTGGCATCCATGTTTAGATAATGACCAATTTTAAACAGTGGAATACCAGTTTGAAAATTACACATACCAAATCTTTAATGTAGTATGCAAAACCATTCTTGTAACAGGAAGTCTGAATGTGTTTCTTAAACCGGCTACATTTCCATCAATGCAGTTAATTATCCAGTTTTGTGTTGTTATTACATTGGTATAGTGTATGCATAAACATGTTTGGGTAAAGCATACATGGCAATCACAGGATATTCAGAGCAAGAAAAGAATATGTAGCATATAAGTTACATTGCATAAAGAGCCCAATTATCTGTATTTAGGCAGTAGGAAATATTTAGGGAATGGCAGAAAGTTACAGGTCATCGAACAGAGGTGGTGCGGGTGGCAGAGATATATGGAAATTCGTATATTAAGACCCCTTAAGGTGTTCTCACTTGAATGCCTAAGTCCATCTCAAGGTTGACTTAGTGATGGAAGGAACCTCAGGGGTCACCTAACAATTGGATACAGCTGTATATGTTATTCAGGGCTCCATAGTTGTTCCCAGGGGTAGGTGGGGCATTGGTGCCAATAGTACATCTCCGTATCCAGATTCATGCAATTGTCTTGAGTGTCAAGTCTTAATATCAATTCACATTCCTTTTTTCCAAGGAAAAGGTCCCTGCCGCTGCCCCTGGAGGGTTTATGGACGTTGCCGTTCGCTATGAATTTCAAGTTTTTTCATGTTCATGAAATTTATTGAAGTACTTTTATACTCTGAGAGAGGTTTGCCGGTATCTTGTTTGCCTGTACTTCGGTAGTGTCATCTAGTGCTTCCTTTATACTGTCTATTGCAGGGACAAGTTATCAGATAGACCCCAATAGTGCTTGGACAGTGTAGCCATTCTTTGAGCCAGTATTCATTGTCTTTGTGATCCATAAAGGTTGTGGTTTTGTGGGATCCTAGTTTGCGAGCAGAGAAATGTGACATGCGTGGAAGCATGCTGATATGTCTAGGAACGTGTGTGGTCCTAATTTTCACTGATCTGTATATTGAGTCACTTAGTTTTCCCCTGAGGCTTTTAAAGCATTTAAAATTTATCTGCAGTTTGGTTTGAATTGATCCCCATTATGGGGGTTATCTACAAGAAGACTGAAAACTGCAATGGTTTTTAGTGCTTTCTTGATGCAATGGTGGCCCTTGTGATATTGTGTGAGTAAATGCATTGGATTGACCTTTACACATGATTTTTATTTAGGATTCAGGAGGTTGTTTTTGTTCATGATCATTATATTTTATGCTGTTGATTCAAATTTGTTTTCATAATAAACTCTGTGTTCCAGTTTCTTGATTAATTCCATTATCTTAAGTATGAAAAATGTTCATTGCTGCAGTTGCAACTAATGTACATCATTTGCCCTGTTGGTATCTTGTTGGAAGTACTTTTGGAGTGACAGCTTTTTGCATGCAAAAGTAAATTGGTCACTGTTTCCTGTGAAGAGTACTTTTCAGATTGTTGTTTTCGACATAGATCGTTATGTTAAGAAACTCCATCTTTGTTTTTGATATGTTGAAGGTCAGTTTGATGTGGAGAATGTTTTCGCTCATCCATTCTATGTATTGTTCTAGTAGTGTTGTTTTTCCTTCCCAGATGACTAATATGCCATAGATGTATCTTAACCAGAGTATGATGTTGTAGGAAGCTGGCTCTGTATATAATATACCAAAATGAGGTATAGAGTGCACAGAGTCCAGTGGAACCCCAAATGTAGGCAGAGGTAAAAGTAGCTAGCACCTTACTCTCTATTTGTGGTAGTGTGGGCGAGCAGTAAGATTTTATCAGAGGGTAGTATTAAGCATTTGTTGTACACACTCAATCAGCAAATGATGTCACACACTCAAAGACTGAACTCAGACCAATTTGATTTGTATAAAATTATTATTTAGTTGTATTTATTTTCTAGAACCAAGCACGCCTGGCACAGGTAAGTGTAAATGGTGCTTTTCAAGGCAGGTTGAACAATACAAGAAAGCTGAATGAAACTGTCTTTGTTACAGGTTTGTACATCTTTTCAATACAGTGGAAATTACTGTTAGATTACTTTTGGTTACTTTACAGATTAGTTTATGGATTACTTTTTCTACTCAGAGTGATATGCTTATATATCACATTGGGACATTTTCTGGAGAAAAGGTAAGTAAAGCAGGTTAAAGTTATTTGCAGTTTTTCAAGTTTTCATACAAAAACAAATCCACCCAATTTTTTCAGAATAGCAGTCAATGCAATACTATGGAAGGAAATTGAGTTATCAGTTTACAGGTAAGTAAAAGTTTGTAGGAGTTAGTATTCTGGGGTTAGAACCAGGGTTTCCCCAGGGTCAAGGATGCACTCTTGAAACACTCTCAGCGGTACTTGGGCGGCCGGGTGCCGAGTACTGAGGCCCAATGTTATCCAATGGTGGATTGGGGGCCTCGGGTTGGTGGCTGCTCACGGGCAGGCCACATGGTTGTGGGAGCAAAGCTCCTGGTGTTAGGCTCAGGGCAAAGAGGAATCCAAGTTAGCACCCAAAGTACACCCACAGCGGCGCAGGGGCGGCTGGGTGCATGTTGCTGTTTTGGCTTTGGGTGCCCTGTTGTTTTCAGTGGGGATTCTCCGGCTACAACAAAGACTGCAGGCTGAGGGACAAAGATCTTCTCGAGGTGACCACCGGTTGGAGAGGTAAGTTGGGATGCCTGGGGATGCTGGGACACCATCAGTTGGCCGTGGGACGTCGGGTTCAGGGATGTCTTTAGGTGTCGGGTTTTCTAACCAGCTCCGGTCGCGGTCGGGGGGATCCTCCTGGAAGAGGCTGCAGGCTGTGCTTGGAGATTCTAGGCAGGTCAGAGATCACCAGATGTCAGGTCAGGATCACCGGGGAGACCTCCTCGTGGTGTTGGGCCACTTGTACTCAGGCCGTGGGCATCGGGTGCAGAGTGGTGCAGAATCGCGGATTTGGCCGGAGCCAGAGTCTGTGGGTGAGCAAATCCGGTGCTCACGGGACACAAAGTCTTTCTTGCAGAAGGCAGGGCAGGTCCTCGGGGTTCTTGAGATTGCTGGCTGCAGGACACATCGGTATTTCGCTGGAGCAGGTTCGAGGTGGGGACAGGCAAGTAAGGCTGGTGCCAAGTTAGTGGGCGTCCTCCTCTTCTTAGTTTCAGCACGGCTCTTCAGTCCTTCTTCTCTTCTTCTTGTTCGGTTCTTGTCTGAGGAGGCAAGGTTCAGGGTTTCCCCTAAATACTAGATTTAGGGGTGTTACAGACAGGTAAAGGTTGGGACCAATTGGTCCCTTCCTTGGGGTAGGTACACCCCCTATTATGTCACCCTTCAGTGGGAGGGGGGCCTATGCCTCACTCTGGTAGGCTGGGTCCCCCATCTGCTAGATGGCGGGGACTGAGAGCTGTGCTTCACCTCGCCTCCCCCACCTCCCTTCCTCACTTGGTTTTACCGTCGATTCTCCCGCCCAAAGTGGGGTTCAGAACCGGTGGAGGCCAGTTGCTGGAAGCAGCAGAGGCCTGGGGAAGCTCACAAAGGTGGCAAGCCTTTGAAGCGTCCCCTTCGTGGACCCTGCCCATCCTGGGGGAGGAGGCTTGGCACCTAAACCCAGGATGTGCATTGTTTCAGACCCCGAGAGCAGCAGGCTCTCGACCCAGTGGTCCAGAAACATGTCTGATGGTGGCAGCTGACGAGCACACTAGTGTTAGGTCGTTTTTCTGGGGGCATCTCTAAAATGCCCTCTGTGTGCATTTTTCATGAAATCCCACACTGTCATCACTGTGGGTTTAATGTGCTGAGAAGTTTGATACCAAACTTCCCAGTCTTCAGTAAAGCCATTATGGCACAGTGGAGTTCATAATGAAAAACTCCCAGCACCATATTCTCTTAATAGCATTACTGCCCTTACAATGTCTAAGAATTGGCTCAGATACTGTAGGGGTACAGGGCTCATGCACCTGTACCCTCACCACTGGTATAGTGCACCCAGCTAGAGGGGTGGCTGACCTATGCCAGGGCAGTGGGTTGTAGGCATGGCACACAGGTATGTGTGCCATGTCTACTCTTCACTTTGTTCTGCACCAAAACACGCAGCCTGCAAAGGAAGTGTGTGTGTGTAAAGGTACAGGGCCTCTAAGGGTGGCACAATACGTGCTGCAGCCCTTAGAGGCTTCCCATGGCCACAGTGCCCTTGGTACCAGTGGTACCATTTACAAGGGACTGGCCTGTCCTTCAGGAGTGCCAATTGGGTTTTGTCTTAATGCAGTTTTAGGAAAAGAACATAGGCTCTGGGTACCAGTTTGGCAGGAACCCAGGGCACACTCAGTCAAAGTACATCAGCAGCTTAGCAAAAAGTGGGGGCAACCATGCAAAAAGAGGGCACTTTCTTACAGATGTGAATTGCATATTCTTGGAAATGATCAGACTAACCAACATATCAAGAACAAAGGTGGCGTTTTTGGCCAACTTGTTGAGTCAAAGATGGTGCACTGAGCCCAACAAGTTACCTGAAAAGGGAGTTTGCAGCCCGCTACCCTAGCAATAAAGTTTTCATCTGATTTATGAATTTTTGATAAGAAATAGACAGCCAAGATAACTTGATGTTTTGTAGTTAGAAAATTGCTCTCCGCCCTGGTCCATTACACCTAATCTGAAATTTCAATCTTGTTAGTCAATTTATCCATAGGACATCTGGTAGTGTCTCAATTTAATCTTGTTTACTAGCTAGAAAATTAAACTGCTGCTATAATGCATATTTATACTGCGCTACAGATATCGTATGAATTTGTGACCTTTACCGGAAAGATTCTTCACGATAGGATTACCAATCTTGAAGGTATTCATTGATACATTTTCAGTTCTTGCCAAACTGTACCCTGTGTTGTTCCTAATCTTTTCACATGGGAATGTGGATTTTCTGCCTGCCCAGACCAATCTTTTAGACCTAAATATTAAGAGGGCAAAATATTACTGAAGGCTCAGCTAGTGGTATGCTGGATTGTGCACGTGTAAGCACGCCAGTGCTAAGTATTTTATCCAATGACCTTGGATAAACAGTGAAGAGGCACTTCCCTTGCCATTTGTGGCTGGTGCTCATGAGATATCTGTATGCCAAAAGGATGTCATGCAACATATTTTTTATTAGATAGATTTACATAGGGATACCAAGTGGTTAATTAATCAAATGTAAACATAATCAATCTTAAAGTTTGGAATGAAAAAAGTCAATATAACAAACAACATGCAGTTTCTGACACCAGTTTTGAATTTGATCATATAGATTGGCAGCATGTAAAGATTGCTGCCCTGTATCAGTGTGAGGTTTCAGCTCATTCCCGACACAATGTGTGGTCTTGGGCAATTCACTCACATCATTCAACAGATGTGCAACAAGACCAATTAATAGTTCTGCTATCTAAAGACTAAACAAATCTAAGTTAACTAAACTAACCTATTTGTAAATTTCGTATGCTATACGAGATGTCCAGTGGCTTAAGTTAAGTTGCTTTTAGTTCTGTGGAGCAGTATTGGAGCCCAAACCAACACTTGCAAGATCTAGGTAATGTGGATAATAGTGCCTCTCTCTGGGCAATCTATGCGATAGCTCTGGTGTGAAATCTGGCACTATAAATTATGTGTGACATGGGGATACTCTGCTGTTTAAAGCAACTGCATGTAAGATCTGCATATCTTGAGATAGCTCAGCTCTACGAGGCCTATGAGTTTATCATTAATCATCCAATTTACAGCAAAGGTCTAATCTTCCCAATGGAAAACCTTCCATTCACCATCACCAAACTCTGCCCTCTGTATCAGGAATCCTTTTCAAACAACCCAGAATCCCCTCTTCTCCAAAGCCCCTAAC
Source organism: Triturus cristatus (assembly GCF_964204655.1). Classification (NCBI taxonomy): domain Eukaryota; kingdom Metazoa; phylum Chordata; class Amphibia; order Caudata; family Salamandridae; genus Triturus; species Triturus cristatus. Next base: position 851,642,966 of record NC_140581.1, read on the forward strand.
ACTGAGTGCCATCAATTTACTGGTTAACTTAGGACCCCCAGTCCTGTTTAGTTAAGTGCTGTGAGACTCAATTGCTAAATATGTGGTTGACTGAAAAAAGGTTAATTCATTCATTCATTCATTCACCAATTCATGTTCTTATGTTGGAATTTAGTTAGACTCGAGAGAGACAAAAGCTGAGATGTTGCTATGTCTATGAATCATGCCACAGATTATGACAAAGTAGCTATTGCCGAGTTTCTTGAATGGCATTGCAGTTGCTTTGAGTGGAGCATACCCATGCCTGCGTGCAACGAGGCTTCAACTGATTTCGTAGCCCAAGGCCACAGTCAAATATCTAGGCACTAGCCTTTAGCATCCAATTTGCCCACTGATATTGCTTATGAGTTTTTCCAAATGTGACTAAGTACACGAGGTTTCTTTATCCCTATGCTGTACATTTATGAGAAACAGAAGTCTTTGCAATTTAAAATGTGATTTAGAAATTGAAATGAGGATAATTTAAAAATTACTATGCCTGACCATCACCTAGTGTTAGTAATTAGATGTTCTATAATGAGAATGCTTAATTACCCGGTATTTTAATTTCTATCTGTTTTTATTGCATATTGAAGGTTGGTAAGAAGTAAAGTCTAGGTATTCCATGTGATGGTCTCAACTTTAATTCTACTTTAATTTTTTTTTGTAACAGAAATGGAATCGAGACAGGTGATTTCACCAAGATTACAAAATTCCGTCAACAGGGGAAAAACACTATATTGGAACGAAAGTTATCTGCTTTTCAGTCAGAAATGTACCTACAAGGCCACAACTCTTCAAATCTTTACCATTAATGCGTTCTGACCCTCTCTTTGTGCACAGCAAGTACCCTGCCAAGATGTGTCTGTTCCAGCTCCATGTACCTTGTCTTAGTGCAGACCACCCTCTTGTGAAAATGGGAATATATCTAAGAAGAACTAACTTTTCACCTCACATTCGGGATGTGTAAGAAGTGACAGAAGCAGCGTAGTTGAAATTTGAGGGCGATTTTAAAGTCTGCAAACACTATTTGCTTATTTGGCCTCATGTAGACGGTTGCAGGACCTCTTTATTTGTGCCTCTCTGTTTTTATACAGCACTGTAACCAATTAGTGCTGCCACTGTGTTGCACAGCATGAAGAGTACCATTTTAACAAATAGCAGAATGCACTTTTCAGTACTTACAGAGATACCTGGAAGGAACAGCTTCAAGGAATGCGGAAGATATGGACGTGTTTCCAACACATCATAAGGTTTGGGTAGACAAAGAAGAGACTTCTTGCATTCGTCTGAAGTGCTGTGCATCTGAAGACGTTTCCGTCCTTTTCAAAAGCCAGTAGTTGTTCTGTATCTTAGATTCATGGTGTGAGTGAGTCTGTAAAGATAACATTTCCACCCAGCACCTTTCTTTAGGCATACAAAATCTCAGCATCACAAAGTTATGTTATGTTTTTTCAATGTTATTTGCCCACCAAAATCCCGCTCCCTCCATTTAATGCTGTGGGGAGAGCCAGGTTTAGAGTATCAAAGCCTCAGCTGGATACATAGTCCAAAATCCTAAAGCGACCAGTCGATGCACATTAGATTGACCGCCCTATTTAGGGAGGTCCTTTCAACATATATTTTTCCTCTGCGGTACACCAGGCGAAGTTTGGCAGTCATGAACAGGAAACAATACTGAAGGCCCTCAGTGCTAGGCTAAAACTATAAGTTTGTCAGGGACATTTTTTTTTGTTTTTCATAAATAAACCCCTGCTTTAAGGATTTGTTTATAAAACTTTGATTTTGAAAAACAAAAAATAGGCTGAAAACAACTCAGTGGCTGCACAGCAAAGGCTTCTCTGACGTCTGTGTAACCGCTGCACTGTCACATAAATCGAAAGCAGTGAGATCCCCGCCAGGTAGACGCGGAGCTCATAACCTGACGGAGAATTTTCCAGTAGGGGAGCGGAGTCTAGAGCACTTACTGACCCAGTGGGCCACCTGCCCAGCAATGAATGAAGCCATTTTGCCTCTTACAAGTTAAAATAAAGTGACTTACCATTCTCAAGATGGAAACTTTAGTTACCCCAATCAAGAATAATTTGTCTTTGGTGAGGGATCAAAGGGATAAAGCATCAGAGGAGATGGAAGAAGTGACTGAAATCCATTTGGTTTTCAGTAGGTGGTATCCTAGATGAGTTCATTGTGACTCACAGACTCTTTGTTTTAGGACACAGAATACTGAAGTGTCCAACTTGGTAACATGGTATGGGAGGGGCTGATGGTTATTTGGAGTATAGAAACACCAGTTCTGTTTTGGAACCAATAAGTATGAGAAACCATGTGGTTATTTATACTTCAAAGAGGTCAGCAAAAAACAAGTGAACTAAAGGCATCTCAATAGAGTTCTCCTTTCAGTCAACACCATAGCAAAACCAACAAACCTCCAGGAATATTTCAACATTGTGGTAAATGTATTCAACAGGCATATGCTCGTTAAAGGTGCTAGGGTGAGCCCCGCCCCTGGACAGATCATTTTGTTAACACTGGTTGAGAAGCCCATGATGTCAGAGCAAATCCAAACCAAATGAGTGGGCGTGGTGGCTCCTATGATGAAACATAAGCAATGATTCAGTCTCAAAATTTGATCCTAGCAGCCTACTAGCTTGTGTCCAAGAGTGGATATTAATTAGAGTTTTTATACACAATGTTAAACAATTTCTCCAAGGGCCTGATTTTGATTTTGAGGAGGGTGGGCAGCCAACCGCCCCACCAAGTTAGTGAAGGTTGTGGCCTCTGCTTCCTTTGTAAAGGACCCTTCAACATAATTTGAGACCCCCACCAGGCCAGCGGGGATGTCGCTGCATTCGGTAGAGCCAGAACTGCGGACCCTTTATTGAAGGCAGAGAAGATTACAAACGAGCACTCTAATTGATATGCTTATTCGGCAAAACTTTTTGTTTTTTTAAGAATAAATCCCCAAAGCAGAAGTTTATTCTTTAAAAACAAAACAATCAATGAGCCTGATGAGCAAATAATTTTCTTCCTGAGCTTGGGGTCCACTGAGCGTTTTCCCTGCCAGGGAACACCAGCCTTTCATGTCAGTCCCTGGCAGTGAGACCATCACTGTGACCTGATGGCCGTGTGTTGGAGGTCACTGAAGGTGCACCCGGCTGAGCCTCTGCTTTCAGAATCCAGGGATTCCCCATCCCTCCTAGAGCACTGCAGTCAAGGATTTGGCAGAGAACAAACACCAGCAATCTACGACCGGGGTCCTGCTTTGACAAACAATGACCGCCTCAGATGGCTGTTTTTTGGTACACTGATGACAAGGCACCGTCCTTGTATACAGCTTTGACGGTGTCAGGGGAGGTGGAACTAGGAGTCCGGAGGTGCTGCAGCACCCCCTGCAACGTTGAAGGAGCTCAGATGGAAAATGAACAATAAAGAGGCCTTTGTGTATTTCTTATTGAAGCAATTACTATGTATTAGGAAAAAAGACTGTCAAATGTGAAGCAACTTCTGGCAAACTGCTGTAAATTATTTTAACAAGACGATTGGTATCTGTGCTTACTTTTCCTTTTTCGGTCAATAAACTGAAGGCATTTTATAACATATGCCTAGTAGACGCTGCTGTGAAACAAGAGAGTGTGGAAGCTACACGTAAAAGAAGACATTTACTTGCTCTACAAACTAAACTAAGGCCATTTTAAAATATGTATCAGCGGCATGTGCCGCCCAAATAAGGCACGTTGGGGCTGATTTACAAGCCCCTTGTGACACTTTTGTGCCACCGTTGTGTCACTGTTGTGACGCAGCGGCGGCGTAAACAATGCGACCAATTTACAACGTGACGCATCTAGGGACATGCGTCACGTTGCAAAGCCCTGCGCCACATTATACCTGTGTCAGGTATATTGAATGCAGGGTGGGCATTCCCACGCAGCAAAGCCTCGTAAAAGTGTCAAAACCTTATGCCTTCTTGAATGAGGCGTAAGGAGTGACGCAGCACATTAAGTATAGGCCTCAACATGCATCGCTGGAGTTGCATCGTGCTTGCGACACGACTCCAGCAATGCGTGACTTTTGGGCCAACAGATGCGTCAGAATTTCTGATGCATTTGTCAATCCTTGCGCCATGGTGCGCCATATTGTAAATACGGCGCATCCATGGTGGTGCAAGGGTATCGCAGGCTGGTGCAAGGAAACTGACGCATCTCTACAGATGCGTCACTTTCTTGTAAATCTGCCCCACAGTTTCTTTACCCTGAAATACAATAAGGAAAAATATTTTAGCAGGGTCATAACAAACCATCATACAAATTCTTTTGTACAATACATTGCTTACAGTGTTAAATGTTTAGAATATTTTTATTTCTGACTTTTTAAATATACCCCCTTTTAGTTTAACATTGTTACAATTGCAAACACAAAAATCAAGGTACATTTATGACATACAGTGAAATCAATGTATTGGCATACAATGCCATTTATCTACCATTTTAATCAGTGTACCTTACTGAGAGTGCCGCAAAAATGGTACGTATGTGCGGAAACCAGATTCCTGTACATCTCATCATTTATGCACATAGAGTTAGCAATAAAATCTTCTGTTTCACACCATTTTGCCACATTAGTGACCACATATTGATATGCAGAATCAGTTGCCTTATTAAAATTAACAGATAAAAGATTTCAATATCATGGAACAATGTTCTATTTAATCATGTGGCATGCTTGATGTATACCCCCCAATAATATTGGATAACTATTTCCTACTAAATCTCTCTCTATGCTTCTAACCTCATCGTGGTAAAGGAAGATTAATAAATTATAACTACATACTTTTACCACAAATAATTTAGTATATATAAATATAAGGTCTGATCTCAAACAAAAAATCAGGTGGACCTTGATATCTGGAGTTCTTACAAGAAAAGATCTCCATCAAGAGATCCGTTTGGAGCGGCACGCCCCACCCAACATGGAGCGATGACCAACAATCAGGCATGCCACTTCTGTGGGTGAGGGTCGTAGCATCCAATAAATAAATATTTTTAGACCTGAAGACATCAGAGGTCTCAAAAACAAAAAGTATGGTTCTGATGCCACTTGTTATTGGAACGCCACACGATGCTGGATTGAATATAATAGGTGGGAGGAAGTGTGGTGGACAGTAAAAGCAGACTATAGTGGCACAGAGTGAAGTTGTGCAGAGTGGAGTGGTGCATAGTGGAGTGATGCAGAGTAGAGTGGCGCAGAGTAGAGTGGCGCAGAGTGGAGTGGCGCAGAGTGGAGTGGCAGAGAGTTGAGTGATGCAGAGAGTAAAGTCAAGTGGCATACAGTGTGGTGGCGTAGGGTGGGGCACAGTAGAGTATAGTGTTGTAGAATGCAGTGGCATAGATTGAAGTACAGTAGAGTGTTGTAGTCAGTGGACAGAGAGTGCAGTGTTGCAGAGTAGAGTGTCAAATTGCAGTGATACAGAGTGTAGTAGACTGATGTAGGGTGTAGTAGAGTGGCATAGAGTACAGTGAAGCAGAATAGAATGCAGTGACATAGAGTGCAGTAGCAAAGAGTGGAGTAGAGTGGAGTGGAGTAGAGTGGTGTAGAGTGCAGTGGTGTAGAGTAGATTGTATCATAATAGAGTTAAGTGGCAGAGAGTGGGGTGGTGTGGGGTAGAGTGCAGTGGCATAGAGTGTAATGGCATAGAGTAAGTTGTGTAGAGTGCAGTGGCATAGAGCGCAGTGGTGCAAAGTACATTAGATTGGCGTACAGTGGATTGGCGTAGAGTGCAGGGATACAGTTGAGTGTTACAGAGTAAAGTGTATTGCATAGAGCGTATTGGCATAGAGTGCAGTGGCGTAAAGTGCAGTGTTGCAGAGTGGCGTTTAGTGAAGTTGTGCAGAGTAGATTGGTGTGGCTTAGACTGAAGTGGTTTAGAGTGCAGTGGTGTAGAGTAGAGTGGCGAAGAGTGCGTTGGCATAAAGTAGAGTGGTACAGGGTAGAGTAGCGAGAGATAGCATGAAGTGGCATAGAGTGCAGTGGCGTAGAGTGGAGTGGTGCAGAATGCAGTGACGTTGAGTGGTGTTAAGTGGAGTGGTGCACAGTAGACTGTAGTGGTGTGGTGCAGAGTAGAGTAGAGGGGAGTGGCGTAGAGCGGAGTATGCATGGTATGGTGGCGCACTGCCAATACAGACAACACATTTTCAATTTAAATGGCCATTACATTTCCACAGATATACATTTTTATTAATAAAGCTATACAGTGCACAAACCAAAAATGTGTGGAAATTGCATCATGTAGTGTAATGATTTGTTTTGATCATAATAAAGTACTTGTTTTCAACACACTTCAGAAATAACAAAAAATTAGCTTCATTTACGTTCCTAATTCTGATATATTCTGAAATACTCATACAGTTCGTTTAAATGTTGTGTGCTACAATAAAGATCTTTCCTACCCCCAATATCCAGCAAGATTGTCACATGAATCCTCTCACTTTGAAGTCAGAGAAAGAAAAGTAAACAAGAGCACTTGGAGACAGCACCTGACATTTGACCTCGGTCTTTGAATGCACAACAAATGTGACAAGATAAGAGCAAGATTTAAAGGCCTGTTTACATAAAGGGAGTTCGTGAAAGAATACAGTAAACACACTTAAGGCATTCCGCGGGACAAACTTAACCTGGAGAGCCTAAAGCAAGTAAAGCCAGCAGATAGAAATCCAGAAAATGGAGTTACAAAGCCAATGGTAATCAACTTGCGGAATGCATTCCTAGGTCAGCTCTCTGAAAATGTCCTAAAGATGTCTGGCTGTGACCTAAAAATGAAACTCAACTGTAAAACAGTGCATTTTTCATAGGGGACAACCCTTTTCCATTTCTTCACTGCCTGTATTTTGTTTTACGTATTACAGGGCTTATTTACAAGTTCCTGGCACCGCCAGTGCATCACTTTTAGCGACGCACGGGTGGCACAACCTGCTGCCCCATATTTACGAGGACACGTAAAGCCACCCTGCGTGGCTTTTTGTGTTCTTGTAAATATGACCCCTTTACACGCAACACTTTGCGTGAAAGGGGCGTGCCATGGGCGTTGCTGTGTCACGTAACACCCATGGCTTCTGCCACATTTCCAGATTTACGAGAAATCGTAAACTTGGAAATGCGTCAGAATGTAGGGAGGCACAACATGGTGCAAGGGTGCCTGTGTCGGCGGAAGCCAGCTAATTGTGCACCAGCACAGGGGAGAGCAAAGGGATCCGTCATATCGTTGTAGATATGACGCATCCCCTTGCTTCAAAATTAACGCAGAGCGGCACAGCCAAATGGCTTGCGGCACCGCGTTGTGTTAATTTCTTGCAAATAAGGACCTACACGGATAATAACTGCTCTCCATTTTCAAGACTGATGCCCTATTAAGCTAATACGCCCAGTTAGCTGTTGTGCCAGTGTCTGGTGAAATCTATTTAACAAGGCTCTACAGTCCACAAAATACGAACTCCCCATCTGCACACAATTCTTCCTTATGTTCAGTCGTTTTGCGTTAGCTGTTACTCAATCAGCCATATAGTAATAACAAAAAGGGAGCTAGCATCCTTTGCTGCACTTGCTTCTTGTGACCTTTGTGCTTCAACTTGTATCATATTCTCTCGCACTGCTGCTTCCAACTAGGTGACTGGATGTTGCTTCTGGGCAGATGCATCCTCTTCCCTCGGGACTGCTGTGTACTTCATCAGTTTCTTTATCCCCTTTTTCTCTTTTAGCAACATTATTAGATACATTAGTGGACGATTTTTATGTTTCGCTTTTGTTGTTGTGTGATGGCTGCTCTAATACCCTGTTGTAGATGTGTAAAAGACAACCACACATAAATCTCACTTTTGGAGTTCTGTTTTTAGCTGCGGCAGCTGATCGCCACGCGCAGTCCCCACTGACTTGAGACGGAGCTAAGCAGGCGCAGGATGGCATGATGAATTAGGCCAGAAGACAATGACAGGATTCTGAGCAGTCAGGCGGAAGGTCTTCTGTAGCTAACTCAGGAAAAAAGAGCGCGTCCCAAAGCAGGCAGCTTTGTATACGCAGCATGTGCTGTCATTTACTTAGCATGAACCTAGGGAGCAACTTTTTTGGGGGGTTGTAGGGAGGTGATTAAAGATCATGCACGTCTCCATAGTGTGTTATGCACGGTATAACTCTCTCTCTCGCTCTCTTTCACTCTCTTTCTCTCTCTCTCTCCTTCTCTCCCCCTCCCTCTCTCCTTCCCTCCCCCTGAAAAGGCAGTGAGAGCCACATAGATCCTACCAGACGTTTAGCTCTTGAATTGGAAGAAAGCTATGCGAGGACAACCCACGATGTCAGAGGCATGGCTGGAAAGGAATGGGATGCATTTAGTTGCATAATGTGAAATATTGATATCCCCTTTGCCGGATTTCACCATGCATTGCACTAGTCCTAACCTGGACGCCCTGGCCCAGAAGTGATACCTATCACCGACTCTGCTAGGGCTCTCCCTACATAGCAGGACACAAAAAATGAAGTCAGAGGAAGTGACCGCACAGGAAGTGAGTCCGAATCGGTTGTGCACTTTAAAGTCACAACTCCATCAATTGCCGGCACCCAAGATGTAACGCTCAGGAATCAATGTCATACATGTCACGGCACAGGGTGTGATGTAGGCTGAAAGCCACTCTTCCCATGTCACTCAGGTTCAAACCACACCCCCAAAATGACCTCTGTCACGCGATGTGAAGGAGGCCACATCGCAGGACATTACAACAATGAAAGTGATGGAGGTTCCTGACCCCCTTTCCGTGTCCCTCAAGATAAAATCATATTGACAAAATAGGCTCTTGCAATGTACAGGAAATGACTTTGGAGAGACTGTCTACAGAGTAAGTTATGTAGGCTACCAAACTCCCCCCCCCCCCCCCCGTCGACATCCAATGAGGTCAAACCAACAAACACTACATCCATAATTAATTCCCTTCCAACCATGCAATCCCCAGGAGATGACTACATAGGACGTCATGTAGGATATTGATGGGAGGTGTATTTCAACAAAGGAAATCTCCTGAGAAAGGAGCTGAGCGAATTGTAGTGTAACATAACAGAATCAGGAGTATGCCATTCTAGAACTCTTTTAGAAAGTGCTCATAACAAAGTATATACAACAAAGAGAGGAATGAGTCCTTCTCAACCCTGACCCATGCTACTAGGTATTGCCAGAACAAAACTACTACATCAAATCAATACAAGCATTGGCAACGCCAACAGGCGTGGATTATGAATGAAAGTGTCTTTAATGTCATTGATGGCTTCAGGCACTCAATAAGTTATCATACACGTATTCTGTCACTCATCTTTGAACTCATGCATCCAATCATCCATCGACTGACTTATTCTTGCATTCACCTTCTGACACAATCACAATAAAACACATGCAAAATCAAGAACAAATGCAAGACATATTAAAAGAGTAAAAGTTAAAAAAAAACATAGGCTTGCAATGATGAAACTAAACAGAACAGTGGGTGTCCAGCTTGCAGAGATATTGTACATTGCCTGTCGTTGTTTTAAAGTTCTAGCATGGCTTACGGACCAATGTGTTGGCCATCTTGGAATGGTGGAACAATGAAACACTATAAACAACAGCATTCCATAATGGTCAGTTGGTTTAGAGGAAGTCGCCACGTGAGATGCGGATCACTGCAGATGAAATGAGCAGCAAGCAAATGGCCTGTTAGCACTCCCTGGAGAGCTGCAGTATCCTCTTAAGAAACATTCAAATAAAAAGAGGAGAAGCAAAGCAGCACTTCAAAGCTCCAAATAGAACAACATGAAGTCAAAAAACAGAAGAACCTTCACAGAGCACATAAATCCCCAGAATTCTAATCTAATCTTCTTTTGTTTGCTGCTTCTGAGCAGATGAGTAAAGTTTTAACCTATTTCTTATGAGTGCTATGTATAATTATATAAAGTCGATTTTTGGTTATAGAGTTCTGAATGCTTGATGTGATGAGTGTATGGTTTACCCACTTTTTGGGTAAAATTTGAAGGTTTAATGCTTTAATTAGGGCAGAAATTAGATTGTGTGGGGAATAGAATGACTGTATGTTATTTTTTGGCTTTTTAAATAAGGAAAAGTTGTAGTTTATCAGCCTATGACGAGTCTTTGTTAAAAATAGTTGGAAAATATAGTCAGGAGTTTGTTAAATTTTTACCGTTTACATTTTAAAAATGACCCGCTCAAGCCCATCTAGAGCAACACACACATCTGTTGGGTTGTGTGGACCCTTTGCGCACCAGACTTCGAGGCGAGCCACATTATCAGTGTCCTTTAAAACAATGAGGCTTGTTTTCCAGACAAGTTGGATACGCATCACTAGCGTGTAAGCAGATGCGTCTATTCCAAGGATTTATTTTATTCATTTATTTATTTATAAAGTTTTATATAGCGCGAACATGATCATGAGGGATATCAGAGCGCTTCACAATTACAGTTGGTCAAGGGTAGGCAGGCGTCAAATACATAACACAGGAAACAATTACAAAGGGTGCAGACACATTGTCACAGTAAGTACAGTGAAAGAGGGAGTAAGTCCAGTAACTTCAAGCAAAAGATCGGAGCCCCATTAAGGTAAAAACTTGCACATAAGGAATCGTTTTACTTCAATTTTGAAGGCAACCGTGGAGGTGAGACTGCGGATTTCAGGGGGGAGAGAGTTCCAGATCTGTGGAGCTGAGCCGGAGAAAGCTCTTTGACAAGTTCTCTTTTTTCGAAATATCTGTGGTGTTAGCACTTCTTGACGGTCTACCACCTCCAGATAGTTACAGCTATTGGCATAGGTACTTGGGAGTTTTGAGATAGAGAGCTTTGTGAGTCAGGCAAGCGATCTTTAACTGTATTCTTGCTTCAAAAGGCAGACAATTTAAAGATTTTAGGACTGGGGAGATGTGCGCAGATCTTTTAGTACACGTGGTCAGTCTGGCCGCAGCGTTCAATACCACTTTAAGTGGGGCCAAGGTATATTTTGGGAGGCCACAAAGTGGGCCCTTTCACACGACGTCTGTAGACACGCTGACGCGTTGCCAAGGAACAATGAATGCTTGGCAATGCGCGTCGGAATAGCCTTGGCTGTCAGTTATTAACAGCCGGCGGTTGTCGGTAGGAGCGTTGTTAGACTTGGCTTTTTTAGCGGGTGCACCTCCAGACATTTTTTTTTTTGACCTCCTGTTTTTGAACTCGTTTTTGTTGGTTTTAGGACTCTGGGCAATTTTACCCATGCTATTCAGGGCTAAAGTGTATATGCTCTTCAGGTAAATTTTGTTACTGATTGGTATATCCATGATTGGCATATTTGATTTAGTAATAAGTCCATAGTAATGTGCACAGGTGTGCCCAGGGCCTGTAAACCAAATTTGTCAAGTGGGCCTGCAGCACTGATTGTGCAACCAGCAGAAGTAGCCTTTCAAAGGTGTCTCAGACCTGCCACTGCAGTGTCTGCACACAGTTTTTACTGCCATGGTGACCTGGCAAGTGCGCCCACTTGCCAGGCCCAAATCTTCCCTTTTCCTACATGTAAGGCACCCCTCAGGTAGGCCCAAGGTACCCCCATGGGCAGGGTACAGTGTATGTTAAAGGTAGGACATATACTTGTGTGTTTTACAAGTCCTGATAGTGAAAGGCTGTCTATTTCGTTTTTCACTACTGAATGGCTATCAGTCATATAGGTGAACATGGGAGTTGCCTTGTAACATTTTACAAGCATAACTCTCAATTGGGATAAGATAGAGAAATGGCGTTTAGTATGTCTGAACTCAGAATTTATAAATACAACTTTTAGTGAAGATCATTTTTATGTTGTGTGTTTCAAAATGCCACTTTTAGAAAGTGGGCATTTCCTTGCTTAACCATCCTATTGGCCTCTTTCTGGGTTTACAGTGACTCGAGCAGGGGATGTGCATTCACACTAGACAGACAAAAGAGGGGGAGTGGGGCAGGGGGTTGAGGTGTGTCCTGCCTTTCCTGGGTGACTCATAGCTAGGCTGAATAGACCTGGCTGCATTTATAGTAGTGGGAGGAGTTGTTGTTTGCACCTGATAAACTGTGGCTGCCTCTTACAAAGCTGTTTCCACCTCCAGTGGTGAAACTGGCCTGAGACAGGCTGACATGGTTTATGTGTGCCAGAGGAACTTTGTTTGTACAAACTTCAAAGGAAAATGTGGTATAAATACTGGGCGCCTGACCCAAGAACTTTAGAACTCTTTTGGATCGAGGAACCTGCCAAGAAGAAGAGTTGGAGAAGCTGTGAGGAGGAACTACTACTTCGCTGTGTGGCCTAGGGTGGCTGCTTCCGTCTTGGGAAGAGAAAGGACTGGACTGACCTGTCTGCCACTTCTTTGTTTGAGTTTCTCCAAGGGCTTGAGGTAGAGCTTGCCCCTGTTCAAGAAGTCTCAGGAACAGCAAATACTTCAAGTTTATCTGCTACCAGCACTGAGAACAGTGTGTTTTGTGCTACAGCGGTAGAAAAAGCAACCCAACGCTGTCAACGACGCCGCTGCCAGCTCCATGTCCTGAAGGCACCACAGAGGACACAACTGCACTTCGCACCGCAACCCTGGTCTCACCGACGATGATGCCCGAGGCCACCACACAGCTGCTGCTTTCACGCGGATCTGTGGGTACCGCACCTCACACCGCCTCGCTTCACACCACCGCCTTTGTATCCCAGACGACGCATCTCCACTCCGACATCAACACAGCTGCTTGCATCGTGGTTTGAGGGCACAGCTCATAAGTTGCACGATGCACTGCCCGTTCCCACAGTGCAACCATAGCCTACTGACGCCAGCTCCATCAACACCAGTTCATCAGCCAACGACAGCGCTACAGCAACGACAACGACGCTGCCTGCACCGTGACCTCCTAGCACCGCAATGAGCACTGCACCACTTCGCACCACAGCCCTGGTCTCACTGACCTCACGGGACGACTGTCACCGAGCCGCTGCCTGCACCTTGACCCGAGGACACCGCACTGGTGCACTTCACACTGCAGCCCGACACCTGCGCTCCTGACTTAAACCGCACAGTTCGATCTGAAACTCATGTGAATTCAAGGGCCTGACAACTTCTGCACCGACCTCCAGAACTGACGCCTGCCAATACCGGCTCTTCGAGGATTATCGCGAGGCTTCCGACACCCTGCATTTCTAAAGGTACTATTTACAGGTCTTCCCAACACCGTAGCTGGCCCACGATACCACAGTCAGCCAGAACTGTTTGGATTTGTTGTTCACGACACCGTGATAGCTCCGGACGGAGCTATTGACTACAAGGAAATGTATTTTAGGTCTATTTTTGCTTATCGATATTTCTAAGAACTGTATGGTGGATTTTTTATTGTTTTTGGTCAGATAAAATATTGGATATTTTTCTAAAACTGGTGTGTTGTCCTTTTGTAGTGTTTTCATTGTACTTCTGTATGTTATGTGCAAATTCTTTACACACTGCCTCTGAGCTAAGCCTGACTGCTCATGCCAAGCTACCAAGGGGGTGAGCAGGGGTTATTTTAGAAGTGTACTCCCCTTATCTTGACTAGGAAGAAGGCTCCCTACTTGGACAAGGTACCTACCTCTGCCAACTAGAGACCCCCATTTCTAACAGGCGTTGTGGAGATTTGCGATGGAGAACAAGTTTGTTTGAGGAAATCAGATTTATCAGATTTGAAGAAATATAAAATATATTTTTAAGAAAGTAAAAGGTTTATATTTTTATATTAATAATAATTTAAAAAAAGGAGAATGGCAGAAGATAATTTAGTAACATCACAGGATGTACAGGAAGAGGTCATCAGAAGGTTAATTAATAAAGAGATAGGGAATACGGTTGAGGAGACCATAAACAATGTATTGAAAGAAGGTAAGAGGAAAGACAGACCATTAGAAGAAGAAGAATATTGGTCACTGTCTGAGGAAGAAGATTCTCAGAAAAGAGGACCAGGAGGCAAATGTAATAAGAAGCAAAAACACAGAGATGTCTCTGGAGTCACAGAGGTTAAGACAGGAGTATCTAGCATCTCACAATTTGGTGTCCAAGGTGACACAAAAAGAAGGTAGGTAAACCGTGCAAAGGAAAGGGGCAATCAGCCCTAATTCGATAGAGCATGATTTGGATGCGGATATAGATGAATACATCCTTGATTTAGGATACAATGATGGGCTAGATGAGCTTTCAGAGATTGAAAGCACAAACAAGGAGGTAAAAAAAGAGATTAAGCTTTGTTCAATACATTGGAGAATAGGCACCTTCGTAGTTCGATGTGGTGGCCTTTGGCTCATGTTGTTGATTACATCAGTCACTGGATTAATACGCCTTTGGAGAAGAATAAACTTAATCTAATGGGGACAGAGTACACTCGACCAGTAATAGAGGTAAAGGAGACAATTACTCCAAATCTAGATCTTGTACTGGTAACTTTTTTTAAGTTAGATTGTGTTAGGAGGAAAGGCCAGGAGAGATCTTTGAAGCAATGCAAAGATACATTTCTTGATGTTTTAGGCCCAGTTGTGAGGATTTTTGAAACGATAGACGAATCCAATTTGGATGGAACATATTTGTATATCAAACTATTGTGAGGCTGGAGTGAAAGGGCAATTTGCTTTTTAGGCAACGCCAGCGCGGGCCTTATTGCAGAGAGGCGTAAGGCAGTCTTGCTAAGAATAAGTCAAAAACTAGGAGATTTTGCCAAAAAGGAGTCAAGCAAGGAGTCCAAGGGACTCCTTTTTTGGAGAGGGGTTAATGAAGTCTCTGGGCAAGCATGTCCAGACTTTCACGACCCTAGACAAGGAACTTGCCTCTATGAGAAAGGTATTTGGAGAAGGAAATGTATATGGCAAGGCCAGAAGGCTGGGTCAGACTTTCAGCAAAGCTTATTACTGAGGCTCATATTCACAAGGAGGTGGTTATGCCCAAGGTAAAGGAAGTTTCAGACGAAACTCATACTCAGGAAACTTTTACCCACAAAAAGGAAGAGATGGACAGAACGGATTAAGCCGTGGATGATCTTATGGGTCCCAGGCAGAATCTCACTCAGGGCAAGGTGAGTGTGAAGAGAATGTTTGGTTCTATCCAGCGAAACACAGGAGGGAAGTTGAAACATTTTCTCCATACATGGGAAGCAATAACAAAGAATACTTGGGTGTTGGAAACAGTTAACAGTTATGTGATAGAATTTTATACAAACCCATTTCAGAGAAAAGAACCACAGGAGAGAATCGCTAACATTCTACGGTGTACACTGAAGGACTGGGTTATTCTTAAGACCCAGCGGTGCCAGGGAACAACACCTGAAACCTTCGTGGGTTACCTGTTCTGGCGTACCAAACACAGAGACACGGGACACTTCCAGCGACGTCAGAGATCAGCGTTTATTTACTGCAGGGATACAGAGGTCACAAGAAGTACACAACGTGTAGGTTCTCGGAGACTGCTTCAAATTCGTAGAAGTGGATCGCTCCTTTTATACAGGTTTCGGCCATAGCACAGTATGGTGAACAAAGGTTACAACTCAGTTCCCACAATAAACTGCAAAAGGGTCGCATTCATGTTTCAAGAGGCCGGAACATAATTACAACAGTCTTGCCGGTTCCCAACTGTAAAAACATATCCCCTCCGCGATAAACACATTCCATCCTAACCATAAACGCATTAAAAGGAAGGACGGAAAACAGATGTAAGGAAAGGACAAGGATGCACAACAGGTTAGAAAAGAGTGTTGGGGGCAATAAAGGAAACTCGATAGAGGGTCAAAGACCTCGTGTCTAATGTATGCGTGGCTAAAACAATAGACCGGAGCGGCAAGATGAGCCTCGAGCGGGGCCATCTGCCTTAGTCGCGCTATTCCCTTCATCATAAAAGTCACCTCAAAGGAACACGTGTCCTTCGTGTAAGCTTGAGAGTTCCAGGGTCACGAAGCGGACAAGAAGCCCGTTCGCTGGCTACCTGAGGGCAAGAAACAAAATGGACGCTGTATCTAAAATGGAACCCGAGGGCTCGGATGAACGAACCCAAAAATGAGGCGAACCATACGTGGCTGCATAGCGAAACTTCGTACACCCACTATACTCGTCATTTGCGGTTCATAGATACCAAACTCATCCATATTCGTCACCACTCAAAAAGTGGCGTCCCGTCTCGCACGGAACCTCAGACGCTCCTTTTGCCCTCATGTAGGCAAGCACTAGTCAAGATCGGAATCTATATCGATATTCATCAGATCGTTCAGCTGCTGCTGGAACATCATTCTATCCATCAATGTCTCCTTGGTAACAGATGGCCGCCCTATACACGTCGTAGCACATAGGCCACATAAGGCAGGACCACACTGCACACAAAGACAACACGTGAACAGAAATGCTACAACAGCCCCTACGATCATTAGAATCTTCCAACCCCAGGTTGACATCAAGCCCCAAAACCATCCTAGGAGCGTCCAATTACCTTCGTCCACGTGTATGGACTCGGAAATCTTGTGCAACTTCGAGATGGCTTGATAAACAGTTGGAGCATTGTCAGGAATAAAAATGCAACAACTCGAATGGATAATTTTACACACGCCCCCTCTATCTGCAAGAACAACGTCTAGAACCATACGGTTCTGCAGCGTCATGAGTCTATCCGCCTGTAGTTCAGCTGTTAGATTACCAAGGGCATTTGCAGTAATATTAGCAGTCGACTCTACCACACGGGTCAACTGTCTTAGGTTCCTACTATTAACCATAGGTCCCCAAAACGGCAAGAAACCCTTAAAGAAGTCTCCTGCTTCTTGACCAGCAGTATCCTCTTTGCTAATAACGCCTCTCATGACTCTAGTTTTGTGGTAGTCCGAAGCAACTGTGAAGGTTGGAGGCAAAAGATTCGCAATATAACAGGTACCCGAAAAATCGCGGGGTAACCATGTATATGCGCGTTCATAACACACAAAATAGGTGCCCTTAGCAGTCAGAAAAACAGGGGAGGAGAGCATCGGTAGGACGTACGTTTCAGTGCAAGCACTGTTCCCAAGTTGTGCTCTCGGATTTCGACCCAAACCCTGCAAACAGAGATTTCCAAGGTGCGGTACAATCCATATTGGGGACGAGCTCTTAAGTTGTCTATCACCCACTGACGTACTATACTCAGTCTCGCTCAGATCCTTATAGGCCTGCACTTCTTCATCTGGAATGAGTGATGCATCAATAACATCTCTATCCAGATCTGCTATGGCTATCGCCAAAGGCTTGTGGTACGGCCCAGGACCAAAGTTGACAGACCGTGGCTCTCGACTGGGGTAGGAATCTAGTGCACTGCGAAACATAGTTTGGAATGCTCGAGCTGAACCCTGGGAGCTGTATGGAAGGACCAAATACGGAATACCCCTATCCATAGTGTGTGGCATTAACCCACACACCCAACAATTGGTAGTATTCACCACCAACTGATGCTGATGTAGGAGTTGAATAAAGGAATTATTCATAAATTCCGCACGTCTAACCTGCTCATGTTGAGGCAAAGGATGAAAGGAATGTGGGGAAACAGTGGTGAGGGAACTTAGGTTAAGAGCAGAGGTAGGTGAAGCAGAAGGCAAGAACAACGATACTCCGAAATATACTCCACCCACCAATAACATAGATACAGTTAGAAACAATAGAAACACCTGAAACAGAAAACATTTTGTTTGTACAACCCTCCATAACTCTGATCTCTGCGCTGACACCCTTTCTTCGTCCACTAGCTTAGAGAATGCCATCCTCTACAAACCGTCCGTGACGTACTTGACGCACTTCGTTCTGAGTGGCGATTATCAATCCCCAGGAGTTCCCAGAGATCGACAAAAGTAACCAACCTAACGTCAGAAACCTGCTAAACAGAAAGAAGTACCCGCACGGCCCTACGGTGACCCGGATGGCGAGGTTTCCTCGATTTATTACAAGTCTCTTAGCAGTGGAAAGCACAAAAAAACTCAGAAAGAAAGGATGTAATTGTTCATAATATTCGTAACGTTAAAGACCACTATACTGTCAATTTTTATTAGTCCTTGAACGAAGAAAGTATCGACTTCTTCCAGGTCGAGTTTGCTCTACGAACAATTGTTCAGATGGCGCAACAGTGTTCAATGAAACAGATGGCGAGTCGGACCTTGGGTTCTCTGCTACTAATGACTCCACCTGTGGATCTGACAATGACGAATCCTCCTCCACAGGGTGAGCGTCGCTAAATGGCACAAAGCGCAAAGGAGTCTCAGTTTCTGCGGCCGAAATCCCAGTTCTCACCCAACAGTCGGTTGGTAAGGGGATCGGTACCTTCTTTGTGTGGCTGGCATGAACCCAATTTTTCCGGCCCGCCAGTCGAACCGCTGTCCTCGTTGTCAACAAGACTTGGTGGGGTCCGACGAATCTTGGCTCCAAATTACGCTTTCGACCAAAGTTTCGGGTAACCACCCAATCTCCTGGCCGAAGCTGATGTCCAGGACCCTCTGTCTGCGCTGGTAGAGCTTCAAAGACCTGTTGGTGAATTAACCGTAGTTTAGTGGTCAAATCATGCAAGTAATCGATCAACATTGGATATTCAAGACTATCAAAAGCCCTAGGTCTCGGGACTCCCCAAATATTCGCAGGGCGACCGAACACAATCTCATATGGGCTGAGCCCTACTCGAGAGTGTACAGTCGCTCTGGTCGATAGGAGAGCCAGAGGCAAGGCATCAGGCCATGACAGACCAGTCGTAGCTTGAATCTTGGCAAGTTTCAGCTTCAGGGTACCATTGTACCCTTCAACCAAACCCGCTGCCTGAGGATGATTAGCACTGTGGAATTTCTGACGAATTCCAAGGCCCTTACACACACTCTGCATTACACTTCCCACAAACTCACTCCCATTATCCGACCATACAATCCGGGGCATTCCGTACCGAGGAAAGTATTCCTTCAGCAGGATTTTTGCTGTGGACAGGGCAGTATTATCCTTAAGAGGATAGGCCTCAATCCATCTGGAGAACGCGCAAACCACAACCAAAACATACTTCAGATTATTGCATCTCTCCATATGGATGAAGTCCAGCTGGATAACCTCAAAGGGACAAACAGGAGGAGCGAAATGACCAGGTGGAGTGGGGGTGCCTTTTCCGGGATTATGCATCAAACACACCATACAATTCTTAACCACTCTTTCGGCACACTTAGCGATATCATCATTCCTCCATACAGGAGACAAGAACTTACATATTCCTTTCGCACTGATATGTGACAACCCATGAGCCATCGTCACAACAGCTAATACATATGCGTCTGGTAACATCCACCTCTGGCATTCCGTCAGGTCAACCCAACATCCATGCATATCCAATTTCCCTGTACTTTCTTTCCACTTGGTCTTTTCAGCTTCCGTAGCTTCGTTCTGAATTGCTTTCACACTTTCAACAGTATTTTCACACATACCAGTCTCCGCCGGCCACCTTACTGAACTCGTGACATACATTCGAGTCGCAAGATTCTTAGCCGTTTCTTTAGCAATCTCATCCGCAAATGCATTACCACGACCAACATCATCCGTTACTTTCCGATGTGCACTACATTTGACGATCGCCACTTGTTCAGGCAATGTGAGTGCATCCAAAAGATCATTCACGAGATGCCCGTGTTGGATCTTCGTACCATGCGATGTCATAAATCCTCTTTCTCTCCACAATCTTCCAAAATTGTGCGCAACACCAAACGCATACTGACTGTCGGTAAACACATTCACTCGCTTTCCCTTCGACAGAACACACGCTCTTGTCAATGCAATTAACTCTGCCGCTTGCGCGGAATTCTGGTTCAATCTTGCAGTTTCCACAACCGTACTCAACGTCACTACAGCATACGCAGTCGTCACATCACCATTCGGCAACTTGAAGCAAGAGCCATCCACATACAAAGTACCATCGGGATCTGACAAAGGAGTGTTTTTCAGGTCCACACGACCTTTTGTTTCTTCCTCAGTCCGTAAATAACAATCATGTGGTAGCACATCATCTGATTCCATATTAATCGGCAACAATGTCGCCGGATTCAGTACATTACAACGCTTGATCTGTACGTGACTTGCCAAAAGGGTCAGCTCGTACCCAGACAACCTTGCACTCGTCAGATGTTGAGTCTTTGTCCGATTCAAGAGAGTATCAACTGCATGCGGAACCATTACTATGAGCATATTGTCCATGACCAGACCTGCGGACTGCCGAATAGACGCCGCAGCTGCCGCTGTCGCCCTCAAGCAACTTGGCAACGCTCTAGCCACCGGGTCTAAGGTCGAGGAAAAATATGCACACGGACGCTGCTTATCACCAAATTGTTGCGTTAGAACACTCAACGCACAACCGTCCCTCTCATGGACGTATAATGTGAAAGGCTTGCTGTAATCAGGAGTACCTAACACAGGAGCCGAACACAATGAATCACGTAATTCAGAAAAACTTTTCTGACATTCTTCCGTCCAAGGCAAAGGAGTCGAAACGTCCTTGCACGTGAGAGCTACCAATGGCTTCGCTAACAATGAAAAATTCGGGATCCACTGTCTGCAGTATGACGTGATACCTAAAAAGGCACGCACATCTCTCTGAGTTGTTGGCACAGGCATTCGAGCAATTGCTGCAACTCGTTCAGGGGTCAACCTTCTTCCCGCCTTTGACAATAAGTGACCGAGATAGGTAACTTCTTGACAACAATATTGTAGTTTGGAAGGTGACACTTTATGATGTAAAGCACAGAGATGCTGTAACAAAGACACTGTAGCGGCTCTACAGAGCTGTTCAGTGTCAGCAGCAACTAACAGATCATCAACGTACTGAATCAAGGCTGCACCAGCCGGTAACACAAACGCATCAAGCTGACTCTTAAGAGCTTGACTGTAGATTGATGGACTCTCACAGTAGCCCTGTGGAGCGCGTTTGAATCTGAAGCTACGACCACCTAATGAGAAACCAAACAAATCTCTGCTTTCCTCAGCAATTGGAATGCTAAAGAACGCATTCTTCAGATCGATGACCGAGAACCATGATGCAGTGGCTGGAATCAGAGTCAGTAAAGCTGTAATATCTGGCACCACAGGAAATTGCGGAACAACTACTTTATTCACCTCCCGTAAGTCGATAACTAGACGATACACGGGAGGTTTGGAGGGATCCGTTCGTTTCAGAATAGGCAACACGGGACTATTGCACACATTACCTCGTGTCTCCTCAATAACATCCTTGCCGATCAAATCATAAATGATCGCTAATAGTGCCCTTTCACCATCAAGGGAAATACGATACTGAGGTATACGTGGCAAACGCGCACCAACTTTCAGTTGGACAACATAAGGTGGTATATCCAACAGGCCCACGTCATTGGGACCTGTCGCCCACAAGGAGTCTGGAAGAGATCTCAATTCCGATGGGAGCTTGTCGATCGATAAATACATAGGGGAAATCACGCTCTTACCCAACGTGAGCTCCACACCCGTAGGAGAACAGTACAAAGTCGCATGTAACCTTTTCAACAAATCTAAACCCAAAAGATTCTCACCACAACCAGTAGTCAAAATCAAAGGAGCTTCCAGCTCATGAGACCCGATTGTAAGGGGCAAAGGGCTAGAAACTGGATTACTAACGGGGGCGCCAGAAAATCCAACGGAAACATTCGTTAAGCCAGACAAAGGCGCACCAGGGAGTTTTGAATGCATGATGGAACTTTTTGCCGCACCAGTGTCCAACAGAAAAGGTTCAACAATGCCCATAGTGGCTACTGCAACATATGGCCCTCTCTGATCAACCGGAACTGATACTTCCCCCTTCCTTTGTCTATGGCTGTCCTAGTAGATACCGTCCGCATCAACATCACACTCAACATAACAATCATCTACATGATACTGTGTAGACCGACCGGACAATGGTTCGCGCCTATCGAAACAATTTTGCGAGTCCGAAGACGTTGCAAAGCGTTCGGCCTGATTCTGGGTAACTCCGCGACCTCTACCACGAGAAACCTGTGGAGGGCCACTACGTCCTCCTCGAGCCGACACACCATTGTTCCTATCACGGAGAACCGGACAGTCAAACTTCAAATGGCCCTCCCCACGGCAATATGCACATTGATTATAGCCCAGCACAAGGCGAGGCGCAGGCGGAACATTTCGCGGCTGTGATCTAGAGAACTGTGATTGCGATCTGTTTGGCTGCTGTGTATCACTGAAATTCGAACGCGGTGGGTAGGCTTGCTGCAACAAGACCTTAGTTTTGAGATCCTTCGTTTTCTTTTCTGCACGCTCACTTTCCTCCTTTTCTCTATTCTCGTAATATTGGGCCGTAGCCAATATTTGGGCAGTGGTAGAAACAGCCCACGCACTCTCAGAATTCTTCAACTTGTTGCTAAGGTCGGGCAACAAATTCGATACAAACTTATCAACGAACAGCCGCTGACCACCCTCGGAACCCATGTCCTGACCGCTATGGTCAATGAACGCTTCCTCAAATCTCGTAAAGAAATCGGAAACACTTTCATCTCTCTTTTGCCTGCACGCCGATAATTTGTCCCAATTGACGCGCATCGCAGGCATAAGCGTTTTCATGAGGGTAATTATCCTCTGGGGCAAAGCCACAATAATCTGTTCGGGTTTAGCCCCACCGACCTGCCGGGCATCTGCCGCTGTAAGGGCAGCCCAGTCACCGCCTAACTCGGCTGCGTGATTCTCGTGACGAATTTTCGCCCAAATCGGCTGAGGCACCACATTGCCAAACAACATATCAACATCGGCTAGGTTCATAACAGTAGCATCCACCAATTGGGACAGTTCTTTATAGTACCCTGCAGGATTCTTACGGGGATCAGGTAGGGATTGCTTCACTTGCAAAACCTCCGATCGCTTCCAAGGGAGGTGTATCCACACCCTCTGGAAATGGCCTGGGACAGGAGGGTTAGCAGCAGCGTCACCTGGCATCCATACCGGGGGAACTTCCCGCATAGGATATTGGCCAGGTTGTGCCATCCATTCCGCGGTCGCGTCCTTAAACAGCGCACGCGGTTGCACTGTACATCGAAAGGATAACAAGCGT
Source organism: Triturus cristatus (assembly GCF_964204655.1). Lineage (NCBI taxonomy): Eukaryota > Metazoa > Chordata > Amphibia > Caudata > Salamandridae > Triturus > Triturus cristatus. The sequence continues at coordinate 851,666,078 of NC_140581.1, forward strand.
TCCAGAGCCTCTCGAACTTTGTCACCTACAATGACACCCGTGGCAAACCGAAGCTGTAGCTCGGAAACCTCAGGTGGTATATCATCAGCTATATCATCGTCCCACTCCTCTTTCAATGACTTACACAATTCTTCGAACACAAACCGTTGCGTGGGCACATTAAACTGAGAAAACGTTTCGAACACTACACGTGGGGTGTATTTAACAGGGTTGCGAATCCATCTACGTGCAGTTTTCACCAACGATTCACGTTCCCTACCATCAGGAAGCTGACTGCGTCTTTGAGCAATATCTGAAAGAGTCGAGCCAAGTATCGGCCCAAAAAGCGGAGAATAAAGAGAAGAAACAGCAGTCAAAAGACGACTACGAACAGAAGGAGAAGAAGACGAAGATGCAGGCGTAGCAGCCATAGGGGTGGAAACGGTAGAAGTAGACGCAGCAGCAGGAGTAGCGGGAACGACAGGCTGAGGAGGAACTTGGAAAGGCGCAGTAGGGAGAGAAGCCGGGACAAGGGGATGTACGATCTGTGGCCCAAGGGGATTCGGGAGTACGGGAGGAACGGCGGGCTGACCAGCAGCCGCCAAACCAGCGGGTTGAGGAAGAGGTGGACGAACGGGACCCATAACATCAGGAGCATAGGGAGGTGGCGATTTCATCAGATAAGACAAAAGCGAATCTTCCACCGATTCTTCTCCTGCCTTATCGGTCGTAGAAGGTAGCGCCGGATAACATTTGTCCACTGCCATGTGGTGAAGCCGAGCACTAACTTCCTGCTCTTTCTCATCTTTATCTAACTGATATTGTTCTGCATTGCGCATCACCGTAATAACACCTTCTCGTTTATTTTTCTTATTCTGTTTGATTTCTTTCTGTTTGGCCTCTTTCCGCCATAACCGGAAGGAATCAAACATGGCCGGCCTAGCTTTCTTTTTAAATAATTTAGCTTCCAAGTTATCTAAAATGGCAGTCTCGAAACTACCATGAGGTGGCCAACTAAGGACACCATCCTTTTTAGTGTAACGAACCCAATATGCATTATATACGATAGGACCCACGCCATGGCGACTATAGAGCTCGTAAAGCGGAGTTCCAGCCGGAGGTATCGGACATGAATCCTCCAGCCGGGAATCCATGCTGCAACATTTAAGAAACCCAAACAAAGTACTACGGCCAGGCATCGTGCACACTAACCGAGTATACAAACTTCAAGGGCTATCGGATTACGATGTCCTCGCAAAAATGCAAGACCCTCGGTTTTTGGCAATTGCAATCGTCAAATAAAACCCAACAACTAAGAACCACGAATGCTATGGAACCATGCAAACAACAAAGCAACACTGGGAGCGACCCACAAATACTTAACTGAAAGAACAATGGCGTCACCAGGAAGGCCCGTTGATCGTCTCGCCGTTCAAAGGACTACGCCAGGCGCCAAAACAGGTCGACAGTCAGGGCATCGGTCCGTCGCAGCCGTCAGGAGGCGGGGATCTTCGCGGGAAAAGACGTCGGGCCACTTATTTCGACAACTGGATCGATGAAGCGGGGTGCACCTTCCCTCGGAGATTTCACACGAAGTTCCTCACGATCGTCGGGCTTTGGACCGGTACCGTTGATGTCGCCCCACGTTGGGCGCCAACTGAAGGACTGGGTTATTCTTAAGACCCAGCGGTGCCAGGGAACAACACCTGAAACCTTCGTGGGTTACCTGTTCTGGCGTACCAAACACAGAGACACGGGACACTTCCAGCGACGTCAGAGATCAGCGTTTATTTACTGCAGGGATACAGAGGTCACAAGAAGTACACAACGTGTAGGTTCTCGGAGACTGCTTCAAATTCGTAGAAGTGGATCGCTCCTTTTATACAGGTTTCGGCCATAGCACAGTATGGTGAACAAAGGTTACAACTCAGTTCCCACAATAAACTGCAAAAGGGTCGCATTCATGTTTCAAGAGGCCGGAACATAATTACAACAGTCTTGCCGGTTCCCAACTGTAAAAACATATCCCCTCCGCGATAAACACATTCCATCCTAACCATAAACGCATTAAAAGGAAGGACGGAAAACAGATGTAAGGAAAGGACAAGGATGCACAACAGGTTAGAAAAGAGTGTTGGGGGCAATAAAGGAAACTCGATAGAGGGTCAAAGACCTCGTGTCTAATGTATGCGTGGCTAAAACAATAGACCGGAGCGGCAAGATGAGCCTCGAGCGGGGCCATCTGCCTTAGTCGCGCTATTCCCTTCATCATAAAAGTCACCTCAAAGGAACACGTGTCCTTCGTGTAAGCTTGAGAGTTCCAGGGTCACGAAGCGGACAAGAAGCCCGTTCGCTGGCTACCTGAGGGCAAGAAACAAAATGGACGCTGTATCTAAAATGGAACCCGAGGGCTCGGATGAACGAACCCAAAAATGAGGCGAACCATACGTGGCTGCATAGCGAAACTTCGTACACCCACTATACTCGTCATTTGCGGTTCATAGATACCAAACTCATCCATATTCGTCACCACTCAAAAAGTGGCGTCCCGTCTCGCACGGAACCTCAACTCTCACCAGGATTCTAGGATGGAACCAACATAGAAAGGGGGTGGGACAAACCATGGGAAAAACATAGAAGCAAGGTACGGCTAATATATAAAAACATACATGTGAGAAGGAGGGAGGTTATAACACATCTCTCTTCCAAAGATAGCTAAGAGACAAGGGGAGGAGGGTTAGCAAAAGGAAATGGAAAACCGAAAAGAAAGAGGAGGAAATAACAGAAAAGGGGAAAGGAAAGAGATACAAATGGAAAACAAAAGGAAAGGAAAAGGAACAAAGTAGCAAAAGAAAGAAAGGAAGAGAGGAAGGATAGAGGTCTCACACTCGGGGAAAGATGCGGAAATACTGTGACACAAAGGGAAATGGATTACATGACATAGTTCCCATGCCACTTATTTTATGACTCAGTCCCCATGCCACTTATTACATGACATAGTCCCCATGCCCCTGAGGTGACCTTACATTCCTGTCACTACATTTAACTCTAGACATGTTGGACAGCTCATTTGAACCATTATCAGACTTATTACAAACAACTTGCTCCGAATATGGAACTAGTCTGTCCATACTCCACATTCTGCCATCGGTCATAGTGATTACATTTTTCTTGACGTCCTTTATCCTTTCAGGGCCATACTATTTATTGTACCTGTTCGAGGTGTTGTCAGGTTTTTTAACAAGGAGTCGTTGACCTACTCTCCATTCACGTGGTTTGGCACCCCATCTGTGTTCATATTCATGCTTGCATTTCATTTGATGGCGTTCAATCATTTCCTTGGTCAATTGATTGTCCCATACAAATGAATTGTCTTCAAATAACCACTTAGGTGTAAGTTTGGAGCCAGGTTTGAGCCCTCTCAAAAGACAAAATGGAGAGTAACCAGTTACACTGTTGGGTGTAATAATATAAGACCATATCATGTCTTCGATTGACTGAACAATGGGTTTATGAGCAACCATCGCTAATTGTAAAGCGTCTTTAATCATTCTATTGCAGCGTTCCACCAACCCATTTGCACGTGGACAATATAACGGAGTGGAAATTTGTTTCATGGCAAGACTGACAAGAAACTCTCATTTCCTCAGAGACCAACTGGACCCCATTGTCGGTGATAAGAGTATGTGGGATTCTTTCACTCACTAATTCATCAGAAAGAAAGCGTATTATAGTTTTGGTGTCCACTCTATTGAAAAACATAAGAGCGATCTATTTGGAAAAATAGTCTACCAAAACAAGAATGAATCTCTCCTGCAACGCTGATATTTGTAGGGGACCAATAATGTCCAAACCTAGTTTTTCCCATGCCTTATTGGGAATGTGCACTGGTTCCAACGGTACTTTCCGTATGCTTTTGGTTTTGTCGCTGATGCCACAAGCATGGCACTCTTTAACCAAGTCTTCTATAAGAGTGTCCATACCAGGGAACCGATACCCTGACCGAAGCTTGCTTTTAGTAAGGTTCCTTCCCAGATGGCCCTCACAAGCTATTTCACAGATGCACTTTCTGAGTTTTTCTGGGGGAATTATTTTGTAAGACTTAAATACATTAGTTCCTACAATGGACAGTTCTTCTTTAACATTCCAAAATGGTTGTAACTCACCAGGAAGATCCCAACATTTCTTGGGCCAACCATTTCTGATATCTTCGATAACCGCTCTCAATGTAGCATCATCTGACAAGTGACTTTTCCACTCTTGCTCTAAAATTGCAGGGATGGTTACTTGTAAAACTTCGAAGTCTTCTACACTTTCTTCCATTTGCTTATTGATGGGTAAGCGAGAAAGGCAATCGGCAACTTGATTCTTGTTGCCTGGAACGTACTCAATTTTAAAATTGAAACTTTGTAAGGACACAAGCCATTTACTAATCCTGGGTGTGTTTTTTTCAGTGTCCTTAGATGAAAACAACAACACCAGGGGTTTATGGTCAGTCCTTAGTACAAACGGTATGCCCCATAAGAAATATTTAAAATGGTTAGTTGCCCAAAAACAAGATATGGCTTCTTTCTCTATAGTTGAGTAGTTAATGCCTGCTTCTTTCAGTGTCCTAGAAGCGAAAGCTATGATCTTTTCCTTACCCTCTTGCATTTGTGAAAGTGTGGCACCAATGCCTCTGTTGCTGACATCGGTGGTGAGAAAAGTGTCCTTGGCACTATCAAAATTTCCAATGCAGGGTGCAGATGCAATTGCTTTTTTGAGATCCAGGAATGCACAGTTATGGACAGGTAACCATACAAATGTTGTGTCCTTCTTCAGTAGGTCTCTAATAGGTTGTACAATATCTTAGAAAATTTAATAAATTTAGACATATACTCATCTGAACCTAAGAATGATTTTATTTCTTCCTTGTTGACAGGAATAGGAGCTTCTACTACTGACTCTATTAAGTGCATTTTGGATTTCATTCCTTCACTGTACAAAGTGTGTCCCAGAAAATCTACAGATGCTACCACAATTTTGCATTTATTCTTCTTGATGGTAAAACCTGCTTCACTAAGCCTGGCACACACTTTCCTCAAGTTGACATTATGTTCATCTTCATTGGAGCCGTAAATAAGAATGTCGTCTTGAAAACAAATGGATTTATCTACCCCCACTAGAATATGTTGCAAAATTCTTTAGAAAGCCGCTGCGGCCGAGGCCAGACCAAACGGCATCCTCAAGAATTTGCAAGTGCCAAAAGGTGTGGTAAAAGCTGTGAGAATTTGTGATTCAGGGTGCAAAACCACTTGATAGTAAGCTGATGTGAGGTCTAATACAGAAAAGTACCTGGCACCATTAATATAAGATAACGTTTCATTAATCTTGGGAAGCGGGTACCTATCAACCCAAATGTTGGCATTAAAATTTCTCAAGTCCACACACATGCGGATGTCTTCACTCTCTTTTTTAGATGTTATAACAATGGCGGACAACCATTCTGAACTTTCCACAGCCTGTATAATGTCCTGCTTCTCCAGTTTGTCTAGTTCTCTCTTCAAAGGTTCATGCATCAACAAGGGAATAGACCTAGTTTTGTGTGCAACTGGAATGGCATCATTTTTCAGTTTTATTCTGTGCATATAGTTTTTTAACATTCCAACATTATCATTAAAACCCTCTGTAAATTCTTCACATACCCCCACTCCTGTCAAGGATCTATCAACCAATAATACCTGTTCTTTATTATTGGGGTCAAGAGTGATGCCTAAATCTTTCTGGTGCTTCCACCCTAATAAATAACTTCCTTTTTCTGTAATATAGACCTTCCCAAAAGTATGTTTGTCCTTAAAAGTGATACGGATCCTTATTGTACCCCCCTGGGTGTACATCAGGCTTTTCCTAAACATATCCATTTTCATTAAACAAGCCTTGAAATGTTTTTTTGTCAATTAGGGTGTAAGGGGAACAAGAGTCTGCAAAGGCATTAACTTTATTCCCATCTAAGTGTATCTCACATACCGGATAACTAATCTTCTCTTCAACTTCTTCATTATGCACTTGAAAAAAAATGTTTTATCTCTAGAATCAGTGACTTGTTCATCATGTACAACATGTACATCCTTTCCCACTACTTTAGTTACACATTTTAGAAAAATGTCCAATTCTATTGCATTTTCTGCAATTAACCCCTCTGGCAGGGGAAATTTGCAAGATAATTCACGTTCCCACATCTGTAACACCTGAAATTCTCTTTCTTTGACTTGGGTTTACCCACAGTATGTGCATCCACTACTTTTAGGACCTCATCATCCTCCTTAATTTAATTTACATTCTTTTCATCAGAAAAAGAGTCTTTGTTAATTTTCATTTCTTTTACACAATAGGCAGTGTGCTCGATACCTTTAGCTATAGATACAGCCTCTTCTAAATCAGGATTTTGAGTTAACGTCTCTTGCACCTTGTGGTCATTTGTGCAACGGACCAGTTGATCCCTAATAAGGGAATCAGCAAGCACAGCAAATTCACAAGTGGCAGAGAGCCCCCTCAAGGCGGCAATATATGAGGTGACTTTTTCATTTTTAACTTGTACCCTTTTAAAGAACTTATGTGCTCTAAAACAACATTAACCTTATCTTTGAAATGGGCCCCCAATTTTCTTAAAGTAGTGGTGAACACATCAACATCCCCTTCACCATCCACTTCTCCGCCATCAGCCAGATCTTCATAAACGTTCTGCCTTGGATACCCAAATTGTGTAATAAAATATGTTGTTTCCTTACTGAAGAAAACTTTTCCCCTCCTATGGCAATGAGATAGGAATGAAGTATTTTGACCCATCTATCCCAGGGAATTTCAGGTTCACCCTAGTCATTTAAAAACGGAGGCGGTTGATTCATATTAGCAACTGACATGGCTATAAATAACACAACACAATAAGGTAGATGAATGAGAAATATATAACACTACCAAGTGTGAATGAGGAAGCAATAGAGAAAGTTTAATTGAAACAGCTGCAGGAAGTATTAGCTGTGCCAATCAGCGCACCCAGAGTCAAGAAAAACTGCAGACAAACAAGCTGTGCCTGTCAGCGTGCAACCTCAAAGGAGAGACAGTTATTGAGGAAAAAACTGCAGGCGAAACTAAGTGTGCCTGTCAGAGTATGGCACCACTTTGAACACTCACTTACTTGCTGGTACACTGGAGTGTTTGGAGGGAAAACGCTGTGAGGAATGAGGAGAAACCAAATCAAGGCTCCTACCAACCGATGGAGTGCCGACACCACGGATGACATGCACTGCAAAAGAGGAAAACCACAGCGGGTGGTGGGCTGGAGCAGTGCAGAAACACTCCGTTTGAAGAGACTTGCCCCAAAGAGTAGGCGCCGTGACGGGAACACTCTTTTTGATGATGAGGCATAAGCAGAGCAGAGACGCCTCTCCTGATGCGTGCACTGACGATAACTTCTTCAGGGAGCAGGCGTTGCAGCGGAAACACTCCTCTATGCGCAGGAACAGAAACAGAGCGGAGACGCCTCTCCTGAGGCGTGCGCTGACGAGAACTGCTTCAGGGAGTAGGCACCACAGTGGGAACACTCCTCTAGATGCAAGGAGCAGAAATAGGGTGGAGAAGCCTCTCCTGAGTCATGCTCTGAGGAGACCTGCAACAGAGGGCAGTCGCCGTGAAGGGAACACTAAGCAGAGCGAAGACGCCTCTCCTGAGGCGAGCTGAAGAGACTTACTTCAGAGGGCAAACGCCAAAACGGAAACACTCCCCCAGACATGTCGAAGTGCTGACAGATGCCGCTTCTCAAGATTTGACCTGAATGGCCTTAAGGACAATGAAGAGAGACTCCAGGAACACCTCGAGGCTCGGCACAGGGAGGCACCAGGATTCAGCTGAAAAAAAGGTGAGGAGGAGCTCGACAAAATGTAGGTTAGGCTGGAAAAACAAACAGAGGTGGAGAACCGCAGCTGTCCCCTGCACAGCAGTCCAGTCGTCGCCAAAAATGTAGTAAAAAATCCACAAACAATGTAAATTAGGAAGATAAACATGGGTTTATTAATTACAACAGTTTCCCAACTGCCAACATTCTACGGTGCACTCTCACCAGTATTCTAGGATGGAACCAACATCAGGTACAGAAAGGGGGTGAGACATACCATGGGAAAAACCTAGAAGCAAGGTACGGCTAATATATAAAAACATACATGTGAGAAGGAGGGAGGTAATAACACAAGTTTTGGGAGTTTTGCGTGGAGCACAAAATAAGCATGTGGGCACAATATTTTCCAGGGAAGGAGAATTTAGTACCAGATTAGAATTCCCATTATTTGAAAGATTACAGTGACTGGAAGCTGATGCAGAGAGCGTTTCAGGAAATTCAGAGGAAAATGGGTCAGTTGGAGGTAGATTTGTTTGTATCTTGGTCAATAAATCAATTGGAAAGGTATGTGAGTTGGAGACCAGACCTAGGGGCTGTGGCAGTGGATGCATTCAGCCTCAATTAGCAGGAAGTGAAGGGTTATGCATTCCCTCCATTCTCATTGATACAGAGTGTTCTGATGCAGTTAAGGAGGTAGAAATGCAAGTTAGTTTTGGTGACACCTTTTTGGACAATGCAAGCTTGGTATCTGCCAGCGATGGAACTGGCAGTGGACAATCCAAAATAAATAGAGTAATACGAGGGGGTTTTACAGGACATGGCTAGAAAAGAACATCCTCTGGTGAAATCAGGGGTGCTCAGCCTTCTAGTTTGGAGCATTTCAGGAGATCAGAAAGATTCACACAGTTATCAGGAGAGGTTTCAGAATTATTGTATGAGTCATGGGCATCAGGAACAAGAAAAAGGTATACAAGTGCGTGGAAAGTTTTGATATGCTGGTGCATGGAAAAGGATTTGGATCCCGTTGAAGAAGATGAGATTATGATTGTGTATTTCTTAGCGGAATTGTATAGGAAAGGGTGGACTTATAGGACAGTCAATTGTTATATTATTGCAATTGCAGCAGGTCTGTAGGAAGGTGTCCATTGGTCTATATTAAAATGAAGGGTATTAGAATAAAGAAACTCCCTAGTGCAAGGTATAGTTCTCTTTGTGACATTGGTCTGGTTTTCTCTTTGTTTGAGAAATGGCCAGGTAACAAGTATTTGTCAGCAAAAAGTTTGATGTGGAAGTTAGCCACTTTACTGTGTATGGTTTCAGTTAAAAGGATTTCGAATGCAAGAGCCCTGGTGGTGACAGGTAGGTTTTATCAACCGCAGGGAGTGCTTTTTGATATGAGGAAAAGAACCAAAACTATGGCATAATCAATCTTTTATCCAAGATTTGATAAACATCCAAAGCTGTGTGTAATGAGATGCATTAAGGAGTATGAAGGAAGAATGAGTGAGCATAGATGTGCAGGAGTGGATCAATTATTCATCTCTAATGTGAAGCCATATGGGACAGAATCTACAGCTACGATAGCAAGACGGGAGAGGAGCACTATGAGTGAGTCAGGAGGGAATCTGAATAAATTCAAAGCACATTCAATTCATGGAGCAATGGCATCGAAAGTGTTTCATGCATGTGGAAGTTTAAGTGAAATATTAAAAGCAGAAGATTGGTTGAATTATAGAGTTTGGTAGATTTCTATTTTAGACCAGTTGAGCATGTTGCAGACCTAGTTTTGAGGGACTTTAAACATGCATAACCAACTGTCTTCACATAAAATGTCGATTCTCAGAGGTTAACTGTATAGAGAATCGTGATTTTATTAAATACAAGGGGGCTATTATTATCCCTACCTCCAAGCCGAGGAGGTGAGTAGAGGTGAGTAAAAGAGGAGAAATTGTTCAGATATGATGTTTACTTGTGTATTTTGTAAGGTTTAAATCTAAAAGGTTGTTTATGCGTTTGTTGTAGTTAAAATGTATTCAAAGAGCTGTATTTTGGAATTTCAGAGTCACAGTGAATTATGGTTGGAAAAGGAGTTGGAAGAAGATGGATCAAGATGTATTCGAATGAGGTAGCAAAACAAAAGAAGATGAGATTAGAATGCTGTGGACTTACGGACTCTGTGAAGGTTGTTCTGTTTTATGACTTCATGTTGTTCTATTTGGAACTTTTAAGTGCTGCTCAGAAGTGACAAATAAAAGGTTATGCACAATGCTAGCCTCCTTGTCTTTAATAAAATCACGATTCTCTATACAGTTAACATCAACATTTTCAGGTGCACAAACACATGTGAACGCAAGGGCAAGGGAGTAATTGGCTGATGTGAACTAAACTATTAACTCATACAGTACGCTATCATAAATGAAAGCAGAGTGTAAATGATACTCAGACAGGCCAATGGTAGAACAGAGCTCACCCAAAAGCCCTCTATGCATTGATATAGATATCTGTTATATATATGAATGTATGAACAAGTTACTTACCTTCGTTAACAAAATATCTGTAAAAAACATAGGTTAGTTATAGATTCCTTACCTTAGAATTACCCCCAGGCGTTAGACTGGATCCGGAAAGTTTTTTCGTCAGCAGTACCCCTGCGCGTCGCTAGGTGGCATCGGTCGATCCGCATCCGTTGGCGGCGTCGTGGTCGCCAGGACGACATTGCGGAAGTTACTTAGACGCCGCCCTCGTGCGCTGATGTCAGTTCTGTACACGATTTTCCGTGCCAGGAACGCAGAGCCATGCAAGACACTGACCACTGGTGCACACCAGAAAGTCCTGGAGAACAGAACAGTCAAAGAAGCTGTCTCTCCGGACTTGGCTGTCCAAGCAGTAGTGCTTGGTAAACGTGCGCAGTGAGGCCCACGTAGCCGCCTGACAGATGTCATTCAGGGGGACTCCTCGTCCCAAAGCAGTAGTAGCTAGGGTCGCCCTGGTGGAATGGGCGCGCAGCCCCACTGGAGGCTCCTTCTTTGCTAAAGAGTAGCAGGCCTTGATGCACAGAACAAAACACCTGGAGATGGTCCGTTTGTGCACGGCCCGACCTTCCTTTGTGTCCCGTAACCAACAAAGAGCTGTTCGTCCACCCGGAATTGTTTGGTGCGAATTAAATAAAAGGAGAGCGCACATTTTGGGTCCAGGCGGTGGAGCCTCTCTTCCTCTTTTGAAGGATGACAAGGCGGGAAGAAGGTGGGCAAAGTGATGGTTTGGCCAATATGAAAAGAAGTGACCACCTTTGGAAGAAAAAAAGGTCGAGTTCTGAGGACGACCTTGTCCGGATGAACAGCCAGAAAAGGAGGCTTGGAGGATAGAGCTTGTAGATCACTCACCTTGCGTGCAGAGGTGATGGCCACCAGAAAAGCAGTTTTCAGAGTGAGGAGTCTGAGAGAACAGTTATGAAGCGGCTCAAAGGGAGCGCACATCGAAAAAGTAAGAACCAAGTTCAAGATCCACTGAGGCATTACAAAGGGAACAGGAGGAAAAAGATGAGTAATGCCTTTGAGAAATCTATTTACAACAGGGGACTTGAAAAGAGGAGGCTGATCATAAAGCCTGAGGAAAGCTGAAATGGCTGAGAGGTAGCCCTTAAGAGTGCCCAGAGCAGAACCCTGCTGGGACAAAGAAAAGAGGAACAAGAGAACCTCAGAAAGAGGGGCCGAAAGGAGATCCCCAGCCTTTGCTGTGCACCATGCCACAAATGTATTCTATCTGCAGGCGTATACCGTCTCAGTGGAGGGACGCCTGGCTGCCAAGATTACATCACAGACTTCGGGAGGCAAGTCAAATGATGTCAACTGCCACTGCTCAATCTCCACGCAAGGAGGTGGAGGCTGGACAGGCTCGGGTGGAGGACCGTCCCCGGCTGCTGGGACAGAAGATCCTCCCAAAGAGGCAGGCGGATCGAGGATCGATGGCCATGTTGAGCAGCTCGGGATACCAGACTCTTCGTGCCCAATCCGGAGCCACAAGAATGACTTGAGCCCGGTCACACCTGATCTTCTTCAGCACTCTGGGCAGAAGTGGTATAGGCGGAAAGGTGTTTAGAAGACTGCAACTCCACTCGCGATGAAAAGCGTTGCCATGCGAGTGTCGCCTTGGAAATCCCAACGCGCAGAATTGCTGACATTGCGCATTCTCTTCGGTGGTGAATAGATCTAACCAAGGCTCTCCCCACTGCTGAAAGAGACCTTGCACAACATCCGACTGAAGACACCATTCGTGATCCATCATGTACCTGCGGCTGAGTTCGTCATACCTGGCGTTTAGTGAACCTGCCAGGTGTTGAACCACCAGGGATATGCCCTGATGTTCCAGTCATGTCCAGAGGCGGAGGGCCTCTTGACATAGGGTCCATGACCCTACCCCGCCCTGTTTGTTGCAGTACCACATGGCGGTGGTATTGTCCGTGAACACCTGCACTACTCTTCCCCAGGCAGAGGGAAGGAATGCTTTTAGTGCAAGACGGATCACCCGAAGCTCCAGAAGGTTGATGTGGAGCTTGGACTCTGCCGGAGGCCAGAGGCCTCTGATCTCCACCTCTTCCATGTTGCCGCCCCTTCCCAGAAGGGATGAGTCCATCACCACTGTGTGTTCTGGTTGGAGAAGGGAGAGGGATCTGCCGTTGACCGAATCCTGGTTTGTGAGCCACCACTGCAATTGTCGTGCAGTGTCCTCCGAGATCTGGACATAATCGGACTGATTCCCCTGATGCTGCGCCCACTGGAACTTCACGTCCCACTGCAGAGCCCGCATATGCCACCTGGCATGATCGATTAGCAACATGCAGGAGGCCATGAGGCCCAGCAGCCTCAGGGTCATCCTGACCGAAACCCGGGATAGAGGCTGAAAGATCCGAATCATAGCCTGAATATCGCTGTTCGGGAGGATAAACCCAAAACTGTGTCGTGTCCACAAACGCTCCGATGAAGAGGAGCTTCTGAGAGGGGATCAGGTGCGACTTCGGCACATTGATGGAGAACCCCAGCAAATGCAGGAGGTCGGCCGTAGTCTGGAGGTGGGAGACGACTGCCTGGGGCGAGCCCACCTTCAACAACCAGTCGCCGAGATAGGGGAAGACTGGAATCCCTGATCTGCGCAGATGAGCTGCGACCACCGCCATTACTTTCATGAACGCGCTGGTAAGGCCAAAGGGGAGCACGGTACACTGAAAGTGTTCGTGGCCTACGTGAACAGCAGGTAACGCCGGTGGGCCGGCAGGACGGGGATGTGAAAATAAGCTCCTGCAAGTCCAACACTACCATCCAGTCTCCAGGGTCGAGGGCAGACAAGACCTGAGCCATTTTGAACTTCTCCTCCTGGAGGAAGCGGTTGACGTCCCTGAGATCCAAGAAAGGATGTTATGTTATGTTAATTAATTTATAAAGCGCAACGGTTACCCTGGGGTGTCTTGGCGCTGGTTACCAATTCCTACTAGCTAGTAACCAAGGAGTCAAACTATGGTTGAGCAACTTTAATGAATAAACAACCAGGTTTTTAATGCCCTTCTAAAGGACAGCAGATCTGGCAAATTTCTGAGCAGAGCCGGGAGATTGTTCCACACCTTAGCTGCCCTAAAGACAAATCTTCGGCCTCCCCAGGAGACCTTTTCTATCTTGGGGACCATTACCATTTTAGCACCTAATGAACGCAAATTTCTTGTAGGTGTATACCACTTTAACTGCTTCTGCAGATAATCAGGCCCGGTCCCATGAAGTGCCTTAAAAACAGTACTCAATGTTTTAAAAAGTATCCTCTTCCTGACTGGAAGCCAGTGTAACTTCTGAATTTCCTTGGAAATTGTCGCAAATTTCGGGGTCCCGGTCAGCAATCTGGCATCTGCATTTTGTAGCCTTTGTAATTTGTTCAGTAAACGTTCCTGAATGTTTAGATAGAGGCTATTACAGTAGTCGAGTCTAGACATCACCAAGGCAGAGACCACTGTTTTCTGACTCCCTGCATGCAGGAAAGGCAGAATTTTTTTCACTGTCCGCAAAACAAACGACGTAGAGGAGGAAACTGAGTTAATTTGGGCACCCAGATTCAGCTTGTCATCCACAATTACTCCCAAATGTTTTACTTTTTGAACTGGGACTGGGAGATTCCCCATAGGGACAGGCCACCAATTTGCATTCCAAACATTTGGAGCATTTCCAAAAACTATGACCTCTGTTTTATCAGAGTTCAGCTTCAGGCAGTTTTCCGCCATCCAATGACTCACTGCCATCATACAATTGTGAAATCCGTTTTCCACACCGCCCTCCCGTCCTGGCTGCAAGGATACCACAATTTGGGTATCATCTGCGTAGGATGTAAGATCGAAACCCAAGGTCTTAATAATGGGGGCCAGTGAGGACACGTAAACATTAAACAGGGTCGGACTCAAGGATGAACCCTGAGGGACCCCGCAAGGCAAACTGAACGTCTTTGAGCAGAACTCACCCATGGAGACCACCTGGGATCTGTCAGCAAGGAAGGATTTTATGAGATTCCAGGCCTTGTCTTGAAGTCCGCATGCCCTTAGCCGATCCATCAAACGCTCATGGTGGACCGTGTCAAAAGCAGCGGACAGATCTAATAATATCAAGGCGGTCCTTCCACCCATATCCACAGCCCTTCTGATCTCATCCGTGGTCTTCAAAAGTGCAGATTCTGTGCTATGACCACTTCGAAAACCATACTGTGTTTCATCCAGCGTCTCGGTTCTATGAAGGAAGGCCCCTAATTGTATATTTAGAGCCTTTTCGACCATTGCTGGTAATGGGAGCCTAGATTTCGGGCGAAAGTTTGAGCGGTCAGCTGGGTCTAAGTTGGGTTTTTTAAGAAGGGGTAAAATTGATGCCTTTTTCCAAATCCTGGGAAAACATCCGGTCTCAACCATAGCATTAAACACTGGGGTAAGGACTTTACTCAGTGGTTCAGCTACTGATTTAGCAATGGTCACCGGACAGGGGTCATAAGGTGAACCGGATCTAGCCGTTTCCAAAAGACCACGTACTTGATCTAGAGGCAGAGCCTCAAATTTCTCGAGGACTACTCTAGGGGCATGATTCCCCCCCCGATCAACCTCAACCTGGTCACTTCCCCCTGCCGAGTGAACACTCAAGGCCGAAAAGATCACTTCTACTTTATTCAAGAAAAAGGAGGCGATCCTTTCACAGAGTTCCAGGCTGGGCTGTAGTAGGACTGGACGCGGGGAGGAGAGATCAAGAACAGTTTTGAAAAGAACTTTGGCTGAGTCTTTAGCAAGCTCGATTTTGTTCACAAACATTTTTTGTTTAGTAACAAACAGTAGTTGTTTATAGTTTGCTAATCCTTTCCTATAAGCCAGCTTATCTGCTTCCTTGTATCCTCTCCTCCATAACCATTCCAGCCGTTTACAAATAAGTTTACCCTGTTTCAGTTCCTCTGAAAACCAGGGGGCCGACGGTGTAAGTCTCTTGGGTATAATGCTCCTAGATGAAGCTAGCTTATTGCAAGCATTTTCAACCCATCTCGTGTAGGAGATCGCCCCCTCCTCTGCTTCTAAGCTTAAGTGAGTAGGTGAGGCAGTGAGGAGATCTTGGAGCACTCCAGTATCCATACTCTTCCAGGATCAGAACTCAATCCGTTTCTTACTCTTAGCCCCCTCTGGGACGTGTCCCTGGCTAGTTAGGTCAAACAGGATGGCCGAATGATCTGTCCATATCAATGGCCTAACTCGTGTGACCTGCAGGCCGGGATGGTTAGTAAAAATGCCATCTAGCGTATGTCCTGCCAAATGAGTAGGACCAGTGACCTGTTGAGTAAGGTCAATGCTATTCATGATGTCTAAAAAGGAGGCTGTATCTGGATTCAGAAGCACCTCCAAATGATAGTTAAAATCTCCCATAACGGTATAGAACCTCTGACAGATACTGTCTTCCAGCAGATGACCAATAGCTGAGACAAAAGCCTGTTTATTATTCGGAGGTCTATATATTAAAATACCTTTGAAGGTATGATGACTAGATGTGTTGAAATTAAAGGCCAACGCTTCGCAGCCTGCATTGAGTATTGGATGAAATATCGCTTTAAAAGAGCTGGGGTATATTATAGCTAGTCCTCTCCTTTTTTTCCACCACTCCTATTCAGTGCATGGCAAGCAAAGCCTGGCGGTTTGGTTTTTAGCAGATCCGGCCCCGAGGAGTCATCAGTCCAGGACTCTGTTATGAAAGTCAACTGAATGTTGTTATCCTCGATAAGTTGTGCACATTCAGTGCTGTGTTTGATCAAGGATCTAGCGTTTACCAGCATACATTTACAGGCAGGGGCATTTTGGTGCCAAGGTCCAGGCTCGCTCACCTTGTAAGGTGCCAAGTATAAAAGATCTGGTAAAACAATATTACAAGAGGCACATACCCCAGATTGGAGCGGTTGCTCTATATTAAACGACCACATGTCACAATTAGGGTCTCTACCTCTCCCCCTTAGACTCAGTAGAACTGATCTTGAGTAAATGATCCGGGATGGGATACCTGTGAGTGATGGGCCAGGGGCCATGGCACTAGGCACAGGCTAGGCGCGGACGGGCGCAGACGGGCTTGCCTTTGGTGCGCCATTGACCCTAATTATAGCGTGAGGGAGTCAGTCACTAGACTGCTCCCCTCGTTACTCCCAACATGGCGGTCGCGCCGGAATTGGCGTCCCAACAGGTAATTCGCCGCCTCCAATGGTTAATATGTTTTTTAAACGGATTAAAATCGTCCTTCTACAAAAAATAAGTTAGTTAAAATCCCTAAAACTGCCACCAGAATAAAATGAGGCCAAAACACAATCCTTATATTGCAGGATGCAGGCCCTTGTCCTTCTTGGGCACCAGAAAGTAGTGGGAGTAGCAATCACGACCTGCTTCTGGGGCAGGAACGTGCTCAATGGCTCCCTTGGCCAAGAGAGACATAATTTCCTATTGGAGAAGAGCCAGATGATCCCCCAACATGCAATGGTACTGGGGTGGCATGGCTGGAGGGATAGTCTCGAAAGGTAGGGAGTAGCCCCTTCGGACTATCTGCAAAACCCACCTATCTGACGTTATGGTGCGCCAGTGGGGAAGGTGATGGCGGATCCTGCCGTCCACTGGTGTTTGATGGCCCTGAAAGGTCAGACTAGGAGGGTTTGGAGGCTGCTGCAGAGGGGGCGGCGGTGGACTGATCCGCCCGCTGGCCCCCAGAACCACGTCAGTGGTTCCGACGTCCCCGGCCGCGCTGAGGTGTAACAGCTTGTGCTGGCCTGTGGCTCTGAAAGGAACGTGTTGGGGCACCCCTTCCGTGGCCACGAAAGGGGCAAAAGGCAGACCGTGCAGGGAGTGTGGAGAGGCCCAAGGACTTGGCCGTAGCCCGAGAGTCCTTAAGCACTCTAGCGCACTGTCTGCCTTGTCGCCGAACAGGCGGCAGCCATCAAAGGTTCATGTCCATCAAGGTGTTCTGGACATCCCCAGAAAAGCTAGTCGTTCTCAACCAGGTGTGGCGGCGAAGCGCCACCGACGTTGAAATGGTCCTAACCAGTGAGTCGTCAGTGTCTAGTCCACAGCGGATGGCAAACTTTGCTGCTTCTCTCCCCTCTGCAACAGCACGAGAAAGCTCAGCTCAGGCCTCCTCAGGACACTGAGGCAGCACTTACGCCACCGTATCCCACACAGATTGGGAATAACGGCCCAAGAGGCATGCGGTGTTCAGCGACTGCAGCCCTAAGCTGGAGGAAGAAAACAACTTCTTCCCAAGCTAATCCAGCTTCTTTAATTCCATGTCTGGTGGTGCGGTAGGGAAGGCTCTCTGGGACGTGGAGGCTTGGAGTACCAAGCTCTTGGGGAGGGGTGATGGGAAAGGAAAGTGGGATCACCCAGGTGGCATCGGGCAACCATCCTATCCATAGGAGCCCCTGTATTGGGCCTCGTCCAGGTGCCCAAAGGGATGTCCGTGAGGGCTTCATTAATCGGCAGCAGGGGCTCTGAAGAGCTCGCTGCCGGCTGAAGCACCTCTGTCAGTAGGTTAGTCCTGACTGCCACAGTAGGTAGCTTGAGGTGTAGGGCCTCGGCCGCACTACGCAACACCACTGCGTCGGATGCTCCCTCCTCCATAGCCACGGTAGGAGAAGACAACATGCCAAGGTCTGGTGAGGTGTCCAGACCACTAGCCTCCCCCAGGTCCTCTCCCCAGTCCTGATCGTACTCCAGCTGAGCAGTGAGAGGGTCCTCAGACCCCTCCCAGTCTTCCTCGCCCTCCTCTGGCTACCGAACTGGCTGAAAATGGCCAGGGTGGAATGCAGGCACAAAAGTACCCAATCGGCGTCGGATCCAGCGTCATTCCACACCGATCCGGCTCCATATCCACTTCGGGGTAGAAGCCGGGGTCGATGCCGGCTGGAGCTCCAGCCGGCGCCATCTGCGGAAGTGGTGCCGATGGAACCGGCACCGGTGGAGGTGTTACAAGGTCGACCGGTGCCGATCCGGATCCAGGCCTGAATCCAAGGAGGCACTGCAGAGCTGAGGCCAGAGCCACCGGCGTTAAAAGCCTAGGGCCCCCAGCCGAGTCCGTGGGGCCCGAAGGCACACCGGCGAAGTCGGGCTGCCCAAAGATGGCATGCATCGTCTTTGTAGGACTGACGAAGCTGGGCAGGGGCGCTCCTGGTCCCGGGAAGGAAGGGAAGGCCGGAGTCGACCCTGAAGGCTCTGAACACTGAGTTGCGGGAGTGGCACCACCCGCACCCTTCATCGCATCAGCCGACGGACGAGGGGAAGTCAAAGAGCGACGATGCTTCTTCGACTTCTTTTTGTGCTTCAACTTACCTGACCCCGAGTGCGAAGACTTAAAAGAGGAGTGATGATGGCTCCACGATCGTCCCTCGACCTCCCACGCGACCGGGACCTCGAACGACGCGGAGCCGACTGCCGGGCCTTGAGTAGCTTTCGGGACAGCTCCCGCAAAAGACTTCGCGCCATGGTTCTTCAGTAGAGGCACACGCAGTGCAGATCTGGCTCCGACATCATTCGAGAACAGGAACCGCAGGCTTTGAAACCAGGCATCCCTCGTGCACCAGGAGTCGATGTAAGACTCGAAAAGAAGACGACAAAAGTCGCAAAAAAGTCAGTCAAAAAATGACTGTGGGTACCGCTCTCTCCAGATCTGCAATTGCTGGTGCGGGAAAAGAAAGAACTGACGTCAGCGTGCGAGGGTGGTGTCTAAGTAACTTCCACAACGTCATCCCGGCGACCACGACGTCGATGAGGGGCATGGAGTCGACCGACGCCACCTACCGACACGCAGGGGTACTGCTGACGAAAAAACTTTCCGGACGCCTGGGGGTAATTCTAAGGTAAGGAATCTATAACTAACTGTTTATTTCATATATATTATTTAATTAATATTTTTTTTATTTTTTTAAAGATGCTCTTGGACAGCTAAGAAGAGATTCTAGAAAGAATTATCACAGTCCTAGGGTTTGTCAGAGGCAGTTGCCAACACAATAATCTTTATATGCTAAGGTAATCTGTGAGATTCCATATAATGCCTATCTGTAGGCTTTAATTCAAAGAAATAGCAATCCACACGTAAAAGCCTATCAACTTTAACATATGCTTTCTCAGTCAATATGTCAGAGCTACTGTGTTTATTATACCCTTCCATAATAAACAGATCAGAACTACGACATTGGAAGTATTTTTTCATAGTGAACCAATGAGGCCTCTAGCATCACTGGTGTGTCACAATAACCAACTGAGGCCCTCTGTCCTCAGTCTCTCCCACAAGGTCAACCACCAGGCACACAGTACTTAGATTGCATAATACACAAAATTACACTTGGCAAAACAAAACATTATCTCTCCTAAGAGAACTTAACATGGATTCTGACAGTTTAAATCCACAGTTTGTCAGAGGCAGTAGCCACCACCAAAACCCTTGCCTACTACGGTAATCTGTGAGATTCCATGTAACAAAATACCTGTTTGAAGGCTTTGGTACAGAGTAATAACAACCTACACATAAATGCCTATTGGCTTTAACATATACTTTACATAATCAATTTGTCAGGTCTACTGCCCTTATCATAACACTTCATTATAAACAACCAGGCCCATAATATTTATTATTGCCCTGTCACCATAACCAACTCAGGCCGACTGTCTTATTCATAATCCTTCCTACAAGGCCACCATTAGGTATACTGTGATAAAATTATAAATGTGTTCACAATACAGTTGTGAAAACAATATAAAAACTCTACTAATATAGCATAATAAGTATTACTATAGTTTGAAGCATCTATCCCCATGGTTTGTTAAGGTGGGTCACTTACACCAAAAGTTGCATACTACGGTAATTTAGAAACCTCCATGTAACAAATTATTTGCCTACAAGCTTTTGCACAGAATAATAACAATTCATCTTTAAAAGTCTATTTTCTTTAACATATACATTTCACAATAAGTAGATCAGACCTAAAAGATTTGTTATAACATTTTCTAATAAGTAGACCAAACCAATTAATTTGACATGACTTTTCCCAATGTACAGATGAAGCCTTTTCCCTTTACCATTGGCTTTACACCTTACCCAACACCGGCTTTTCAACTGGCAACCATCATTCACACAGTTATAAAATTACACATATGCAGAAAAATACAGCTTACAAAGCACTATATAAACCCTATTAATAGTGCCTACCAAGAACCGTGGCGCAGTTAGACCTTTGTCCGTCCATGGTCGACCCTACATTTGCCGCCCCACGAAAACCGCAGGTAAGGGTGGGGGGTGGATGCTGGCGATCCCAGCGTTTGCAGCAACTGCTGCAGGTAAGGGGGGGTGGAGGCCACCACCCCCAAAACTCGCTCCCCTCCTTGCTATGCCACTGACCAAGAATCATTACAGTGAAAATCCTCAGGGTTTGTCAGTGTGCGTGGCCAACACCAAAACCCTTAGGAATGTGTGAAATTACCTGTCTGTAGCCTGTTACAAAATATAACAACCACCAACTGCTAAAAGATTACTGGCTTTAACAAATCCTATTCACAATGAATAAGCTTGACCAGCTGCATTTGTTACAACTTTTCATAGTAGGCAGACCAGCCCTATGGCATCGAACATAACATTTCCCAGTGCACCAATTAGGTCTATATCTTGTCACCATAACCAACTCAGGCCTACAGTTTTGAGTGTAAGCTTTTCCACAATGCAACCATTAGACACACAGTCATAAAATCAGAAATGCATACAAAATGACAGTTGGCTAAGCAAAATACAATATCTCCTAAGAGGGGCTAACAAGAATTCTCACAGAGAAAACCTTCTATAAACAGTTTGTCACGAGTTACCTGACATCAAAACCATTGCCTATTCTCGTAGTCTGTAAGATTCCAAGTAATAAATTACCAACTTGTAGGACTTAATATAGAGTAATGACAACCCACTTTAAATGCCTATTGACTTTAACAACTGCTTTTACAATAAATACTTCAGGCCATGTGCCTTTATCATAACATTTTAGAATAGGAATGATTATTGGGTTGCCACCATAACCAACTCAGTCCTGCTGTAACGAGTATAAACTTTGCCACAAGCCAAAACATGAACACAAATAGGCAGTCTTTTGGAAAACAAAAATACGGCCCAATCAAATCTTGTACTCGGGAACCAACATATCGGAGGATACTAGGCCCCTCTCTCAGTAGTTCCCTGGAACCTCTTTTTTGGAGATCACATAAGGTAAAGCAACAGTTGCACTGTCAAGCCAGACCTAAGAATCCATGTAGATTTGTGTAGCCCTGGGCATCCCAGACTGCTCTCAAATACAAAACTGCTCTGTGAGGTCTAAACTTGATGATGGAAAGTGAGGGTGATGGGACTACAATACATTCCTCATGGCTGCCCTCCTTCATATGTGCTGCTGCCAGAGACAAACGATACGAAGAAGGTTCATGGCGGCAGACTGAGAAGCAAGCGTTTCTACCGCTCACGGATGTTTAGAGGAAAACCGGTCCGCAAATTTAGGAAGGATTGTTGATTGCAGACAACATTGTATGGATTACTAAGGATATTGCAACAAACTTAATAAGAGGCACAACCAGACTCACATGTTGGTTGAATGGTCAGATGATTTGGTCCTGAGGAGACCCTTAAATTCATACAGCGTCGAAACGTCGACATGCCCCCTTGATTTTCACATGAAATGATGGCAGTAGAACTGTGGAGTAACTTACAGGACCCTAAGATTCAAACCAATGAATATTGTGCGAAACCAGGGAAATTGTACAGTGTCTTAATGTGTATGTGTTTTAAACATTTGTTCACATGTGAGCACTGCATCATCTGTACTTGGTTCACTTACTCACATATTACTGCACATAAATTGTTAATATATTTAATTGACAGAAAACATTCAGTAGCCCATCGTTTTCTTTTCCTATCTCTATTGTGTCTCAACATTCATTGAATTCATTTTGTTTAAGTGGTATTAGTTGTTGGATGCCTACAAGTAACTAAGAGGTTTCCAGGGCTTGAATGAGTCCCAATGGACTGATGTGTATGCTTTATGGCCAGAGAAAAACAAACACTGTACATTGTCTAGGTATCTAAGACACTTTAACAACATTATAATTTCATAGGTGTGCCACTGAAAGTTCAAGCTCAGGCAGACATACTACTGCTAGCTCAGGCAACTGGATAAAAAAACATAATAATCACAGTTGCATAGAGGGGAAGCACTTTTTTCTGTGGAAGCACACAACTTCTGGCCAATCAAAACATTGACTCCTGGCTGCCAAATGTAGGCAGAGTCAAACCCCCTCTCCTCATACTACTTCTTAAAGTCCTTTTTTAGGTTGATCACTTAATGTCTGCCAACAGCTGCGCTATTACACTAGACCCAAACAAGTATTGGCTAAGCCAATAGGTCTTGCCTATGCAAGAGCTATTGGCTTTGCCAATGTGTTTTAGCCATGCTATACACCAGTGTAGCTGCTTTTCAGCATGGATAAAAGATAGTGGTGGAGAGTGGAGTGGAGTGTCATAGAGTGGAGTGGCATAAAGTGGAGTAGAGTGTCGTAGAGTGTCGTGGAGTGGTGTAGAGTGGAGGGTTGTAGAGTGGCATAGAATGTAGAGGAGTGGCGTAGAATGTAGAGGAGTGGCGTAGAATGTAGGGGAGTGGTGTAAACTGGAGTGTCGCAGAGCAGAGTGAATGTAATGCAGTAGAATGGAGTAGAGTGGAGTGTTGTGGAGTACAGTGGAGTGGCATAGAGTGGTGTAATGTAGAGTGGTGTAGAGTGTAGTGGTGTACAGTTGCATAGAGTGGAGGGACGCAGAATGTAAGGGCATACAGGGTCATTGAGTGCCGAAGAGTGTGGAAGAGTGTGGCAGCAGAGTGGCATAGAGTGGAGTGCCGTAGACTGGAGTCGTGGAGTAGAGTGGAGTAGTGTGTCTGAGTAGAGTGGAGTGGCATTGAGTGGAGTAAAGTGGTGTGGAATGGTGCAAAAGAAGTAGATACGAGTGAAGTAGAGTGCCGTAGAGTGGAGTGGCATAGAGTTGAGTGGTGGGGCATGGAGTAGAGGAGCATAGAGTGGAGGGGTATAGAGAGTAGAGTGTCACAAACTTCAGTGGCTTCGAGTGGAGTACAGTGTTGTGGAGTGTTGTAGAGTGGCAGAGTAGAGAGTCATAGTGTAGAGTGTTGCTGAGTAGAGTGTCATAGAGTGGAGAGGAGTGTGGAAGAATGGAATGTCAGAAAGTGAAGGGTCGTAGGGTGTCATGGAGTGCAGTATAGAGTAGTACAGTGGTGTAGAGTAGAGTGTTGCGAGTAGAGTAGATGGATTATAGTGGCACAGAGTGGAGTACAGTGAGGTGGAGCAGAGGGGAGTGGAGTAGAAGGGAGTAGAGGGGAGTGTTTTAGAGTGGAGATACATGGTGGAGAGTCAAAGAGTGGCGTGGAGTGGCATAGAGTGGCGTAGAGTGTCATAGAGTGGAGGGGTATCAAGGGGAGTAGAGTGTCACAGAGTAGAGTCCCAGAGTGGAGTGGAGTGCCATAGGGTGGAGGGTCAGAGGGTCATGGTGAAGAATGGAGTGGCATACAGTGGAGTGGCATAGAGTGGAGTGACGCAAAGTGGAGTATAGTAGAGTAGAGCGCAATAGAGTGGGATAGCATGGCAAAGAGTGGAATACAGTGGCATGGAGTAGAGTGAAGTGGAGTAGAGTAGGATGGCATAGAGTGGAGGGCCGTGGAGTGAAGTGCAGAGACTGGAGGGGCGTAGATTACAGTGGAGTAAAGTGTTGCAGAGTAGAGGGTCATAGAGTGTTGTAGAGTGGAATAGAGTGTTGTACCATGGAATGGAGTGTGGTAGCATGTAATAGAGTAGAGTGTGATAGCTTAGAATAGAGTGGCAAAGACTTGAGTGTCATGGAGTGTCAAAGGGGAGGGGCGTAGAGTGGAGGGGCATTGAGTGGAGGAGGCATAGAGTGGAGAGGCATAGAGTGGGGGGCAGAGTGTAGAGGGGCATAAAGTGGAGGGACCTAGAGTGGCATAGAGTGGATTGTCATAGAGCAGAGGGTCGTAGATAGAAGTGGAGTGAAAGAGTGGAGGTGTGTAGAGTGGAGGGGCAAAGAGTGGAGGAGCTTAAAGTGGAGGGGCATAGAGTGGAGGAGCTTAGAGGGGAGTAAAGGGGTGCAGTGTGAAGTGGTGTAGTGTAGATTGGAGTAAAGTGGCGTAGAGTGGCATAGAGTGTCATAAAGAGGAGTGGCACTGAGTGGAGTGTCAGAGTGGAGTAGAGTGGCCTACAGCTAAGTAGCATAGAGTGGCTTACAGGGTTGTAGAGTGTCATAGAGTGGAGTAGCGTAGAGTGGCATAGCATGGAGTAGAGTGTCGTAGAGTGCAGAAGACTGGGAGGGAGTAGAGTGTCAGAGTACATTGTCACAGTGGATTGACAAAGTGGAGTATCGTACAATGGAGTAAAGTGTTGAGTGAAGTAAATTGCTGAGTAGAATGGAGTGCTGTAGAGTGGAGTAAAGTGTCATAGAATAGAGTGGCGTAGCGTGGCGTGTCATAGAGTGGAGTAAAGTGGTGTGGAGTGAGTGGAGTGGCATAGAGTATCGTAGTGTGATAGAGTGTCATAGAGTGGAGTGGCAGAGAGTGTTGTGGAGTGGCATAGTGTCATAGAGTGGAGTGGCATACAGTGGAGAGTCATAGGGTGGAATGTCGTAGAGTGGAGTGTCACAGAGTGGCATAAAGTGGAGTGGAGTAAAGTGGCCTGGAGTGTCAGTGAGTGTTGAGGAGTGGCATAGAGTGGAGTGGCGTAGAGTGTCAGAGTGTCGGGGTGAAGAGTGGAGGGGTGTACTGTGGAGGGGAGTGAAGGGGCATAGAGTGAAGTGGCATAGAGTGAAGTGTCATAGAGCCGAGGGTCATAGAGGGAAGGGGCATGGTTGGGTGGAGCGGAGTGGTGTGGAGTGCCATAAAGTGAAGGGTCGTAGAGTGGATTGGCATATAGTGGAGTAAATGGGTGTAGAGTGGTGTGGAGTGGTGTGGAGTGGCGTAGAGTGGCATAGAGTGCCACAGGGAGGAGTGTCATTGAGCAAAGTGGCCTAGAGTTAAGTGGCATAGAGAGATGTAGGGTGGTGTAGAGTGGAGTAGCAGAGAGTATAGTGGGACGGAGTAGAGTGTCAGTGTAGAGTATCCGAGTGGAGTGCCGTAGAGAGGAGTGTCGTAGAGTGAAGTAAAGTGTTGAGTGGAGTAAATTGTCATTGAGTGGAGTTGAGTGGTGTGCTGTAGAGTGGAGTAAAGTGTCATTGAATGAAGTGGTGTTGCATGGATTGCCATAGAGTGGAGTAAAGTGGTGTGGAGTGTAGTAGAGTGGAGTGGCATAGAGTGTCGTACAGGTTCATAGGATGTCATACAGTGCAGAGGCGTAGAGTGGCATAGCGTCATAGAGTGGAGTAGCATAGAGTGGAGTAGCATAGAGTGGAGTGTCATAGAGCGTTATTGAGTGGCGTGTCATTTAGTGGAGTGTCACAGAGTGTAGTAGAGTGGAGTAAAGTGGCCTGGAGTGTTGTAGAGTGGAGGGGCATAAAGTGTTGTGGAGTGTCATAGAGGGCCATTGCATGGAGTGACGTAGAGTGGAGTGTTGCAGAGTGAGTGTCCTGGAGTGTCACAGAGTGAAGAGGTGTAGAGTGACAGAGTGGACAAGAGTGGAGCTGGATACAGTGGAGTGTTGTGGAGTGTTGTAGAATGGAATAGAGTGGCCTAGAGTGGGGTAGAGTGGAGTGACGTAGAGTGGACTGGCATAAAGTACAGTAGAGTGTTGTTGAGTGAAGTGGCGTATAGTGTAGTATGCATGGTGTTGTAGTGCACTGCCATTACTGACAACGCATTTTCATTTGAAATGACCATTACATTTGCACAGACATACAGGTTTACTGATAGAAGTAACCAACGCACAAACAATGATGTATGGAAATGACATCACCTAGCGCATTTATTTGTTTTGATCGTATTAAAATATTTGTTTCCAGCAAACTCCAGAATCAGAAAAAATGTGCTTTATTTGTACTTTTCTAATCTGATATATTCTGAAATATTTGCACTGTTCATTTACAGACCTTTAAATTTTGTAGTTCACAGGCCGACAATATGCCCCTTTAGCCCCGCATACTGGGGGTGGCGGCCCCATCCTTCCTTCATTGTTAGCCACAGTTCACAAGCCCTCCGTCCCTTTCCATTGCAGCCAAGTACCTAATCGCCCTTTCCCCCCATCTCCTGGGTCGCATCAGACTGCTCTATTTCTCACCCTGCCAATTTCAAATGATGTAAAAAAAAAAAAAATTGGGGCACCCTCTCCCTTTGAATATCACCTTTCCCTGCCCTTAGCAAATATCCATTTCTCATTACCAATCCCTCACCACCGGTGTCACTGAAGAACCCCATGTACGCGCCACTTTTCTCTTGGCCAGAAGGAAGCCCAGATTAAATAAAAACCACTGGTAGGAAGAAGCGTCTGCTGTACTCCATACCCCTAACAATAATAGTTGTGCCCCTGGCTCTACTTGAGTGTTAGTGACGCCCTCTAATCTCTGTGTCACCCCTTCCCAGTACTCACAGAAACTCAGACAATACAACAGTGTGCAAAGAATCATACCCCTCTGTCGACAACCTCGCAGACAATTCTCATGCACAACTCTACCCATTTTATGTAAGAGGACCCTGGTATAGTATACACAATGTGAAGTCTTAAGCTATATCAATCAACAATGGGCCTTTATCGCTACCATCCTGGGGCATAGCAGTCCATCTCCCAATCCTCGTTGACCAGCTCTCCCACATCCCCCTGCCACCGGACCCTCATGGGCTCTAAATCCCCCTGCGTGTTCCTCAACAGAGTAAGAGAGATTGCCTTGGCGAGAACTGGGCCATCCAGAAACGTGAGGTCTCCATAACATCCACATCCTGTGAGATCGCCTCCCACAGCACAGCCTGCAATTGGAGGTACTTAAACACTTGTGAGGGTGGCATCTCATACTCCAACCTAGGATGCTCAAAGGGGATCACCCCATTCGCATCCCACACATCAGCCAGCGTACAGATCCCTGTCATGTCCCACTTTTTGTAGCCGCGTAGACCCAACGCCCCCATCTGTGTACCCACCCAAAGTAGGGTCCTCGGTGTGAGGCACCCAGGCCAACCCATTTCCCTAAACAGTCTATGCCAAACCACCACAACTGTCCTCTTCGCTGGAGAGGCACCTATGGACACCCTCCCCGATACAGCACATGCAAGTACACTTGCAGGCAGTGTTTCTGGCCTGTGTTCTGCAGGAGATCAGAAACTTGTCTGGGGTGGATTTGCAGGACAATACCAGTCAGCCAGCACCCTAAGAGGCTGGTAGGTTTTCAGGGAGCACCTCTGAAGTGCCCTCTGGGTGCATGTTTTAATGAATCCACTACTGGCATCAGTACAAATTTATTAAAGACGAGTTGTTTAATGCCAAACACCATAGGTTTCAGTGAAGCCATCATGTAGCTGAGGAACACGTAGCGACCAGTGCTGAGTACATATACTTAACATGACTTCCCTATTCACTTGTAGTATCTAGCAATTGAACTAGACAGCACAGGAGTATATCTGCTCATGCAGAGATGCCCTCACAAGTGATATGATGCAACCTTCCTAAAGGGCTGTAAGGCTTGCTATAGCGTGACTTAGATAAATTGCATGCAGTGTCTGGGGGCATGGCACACAGGGTGTGTGCCATGTCATGTTTTCAATTTTGTCTGCACCATTTCACACAGCCTGCAATGGCAGTCTGCATGAGTTTGGTGGTGGGTCCCTTAAGGTGGCACAATACATGCTGCAGCCTTAGGGAGACCCTCTTTAGTACCCATGCCCTAGGTACCAGGGGTACCATTTACTAGGGACTTATAAGGATGCTAAAGGTCATGCCAATAGGGGGAACAATGGCACAGTTACCTTGTTTTAGGAAAAGAACACTGGCACTGGGGACCTGGTTAGCAGGAACCCAGTGCACTTCAGTCAAAATTGCATCAGATACTAGGCAAAAAGTGAGGGTACAAAAGGGGAACTCTCCTACACCACCACCTTATAATTCCATCACCCTACTGCTGGGGCATGATTCCTCTTCATGTCCATCTCTTGCAAAAAAACACGTCCTTTGAGTACATTGTGAGCGTCTACCCCAACAACCCCCGCTTAAGTCTATGGCCCAGGGCATTGACATTCCACGTCAATAATGTAAGATCACCTACCCCATTCTCTCTGAGACAGACCATGCAGCCCCCAGTGCTGCCCCACTTCAAGCTCAGTGACCTCCCCTTCGGTACCCTAAAAACAGAAAACAAAGCAAACTGTTGAACTTTTTCTTAACGTCCCCCCACCCTATATTACCATGCCACTGTCTTACAACTGGCATCCCCCTTCATGGTATGTCAGTTGGCCTAACAATACAGCACCTGTTTTAGCTTAATCAACTTTCAACGTCCTAGATAATGCGCCACCGAGGTGGGGCATATGAGGCACAGCAATTCTTTTTCCTGGCTCCGACCTCTCACTTCTTCGCCTTCCCATTACTGATGTTGGGGAAAGAGTCAACATCCACTCAAGTCACCAAGAGCCCCAGCCCATCTCAAACGATTTCCCCTGAAGTCACTTGTGTTACAACCAGTGGCTGCGCCACCCCCTCCCTGATCTCTAACGTCTCATTACCAGAGTCTCCCTCACTGCCTCAAAGAAAATCCCACTTGTTACCTGTGTCACTGTTCCGTTGCCGGCGAAGCGCCTTCACCACTTTTGTTCGCTCAGACTCCACCTGGTCCCTGGACAACCCCAAGGACGACTGTGGTGTCTCTTTGCCTCCTGCCAATCCGATGTTGACGGATCAGCATGCGGCCCCATTGGGCCGAATACCCTTGCTGCTTCAGCCACTCCAATGTCTCCGCCGGCGTGGAGAAAAAGTATGCTTCGCCGTCTAACATAATGCAGAGCTTGGCAGGAAAAAACTGAGCATATTTTATGTTCAGGCTTTTGAGGTGCCTCTTGACAGCCATAGACGTCTCCCTTTGATTCTGCACCAACATGGTGTAGTCTGGATAAATATTAACCAAAGCCCCCTCCACCTGCCAGACCCATGCGCCCTAGCCCTTGGCAATATTGCGTCTCTATCCCTTTAGTTTGCCGGTTTTGCCACCATGGCTCCAGGGGGGCCCTGGGAACCAGAGTCTTACCTGGCACCCTGTGAGCCCGATCCACTGTGAACCATTTGGAGGACTTCCCCCCCCAGGACCACCGTTGCATGCCAGCATCAAGGTACAGCTCCATCAATGGGCCCTCTGCTCCCTCTGGTAAGCCCACTACCCTAACATTGTTCAGGTGTGGGCAGCCCTCCGCATCGTTGACCTTCCCCCGCAACACTGCTAGCTCCTGTTCTAGCTGCATAATGAGCGTGCCGTGCTCCAGCACCGTTGTGCAAGTTTGCACCAGAGTTGATTCTGTGTCTGCCATCCTATCGACCAGCTTCCTGTGGTCCTCCCTAAGTAGTTTTACATCATGGGCCACTATTTCAATGTTCTGCTCCAACGTCTCTTTGGTGTCTTTGATGACTGCCAGGATAGTCACCATGTGGGACTTAAAGCCTCTATCCACTACTGGTGTCAGCTGCTGGCAAGGGGCCCCCACAGCACCCAACCCCTCCCCTACTGTGGTGGCAGCATGGGTTTGGTGTGCACCATGTTTTCCTCACACGTATTCAAGCTCTGGGCATGAAAGTCACTGCTCCCCTCTGAACCGCCGAGAGGTTGTGAAACCTTAACAATAGGAAAGCGGGGGTATGTAGGGGAATAACTCCCTCTATCAACCGGACCGCTCCCTATCTCTTCTGTCCGGGCATCTTCAGTTGCCACCTCCGATGGGCACCACGGTCTATCCCTGAAGTTGCAACGCACCTTCGGAATCCCGACTGCCAGGTTCCGGGCATGTGTACCCCTGGCCCCACACAGGGATTGTCCTCTTGGTCCGACTCCGATATCAGCTCATTGTCTTTGTTTTGAGCCAATGTGGAAAATGTTCTCATATGCATGATGACGACTGGCAGAGCAGTTATCGCTTCATAGGAAGCTGAGCTTGGCAGTATGATGGATGAGTAAACGTAAGAGACAGACGCACATAAGCTGCCTCCGCGGATTTACGAAAGTACAACTTTCGAACATACGCTACACGGATGCATAGAGAGAGAGACAAGACGGGCACTTTACTGGTGTGGCTGGCCAGGCAGGACACGGAAGTCAAACCCATCACCGAGATGCTGGACCCTGGGGTAGTGTTAGTGCGTTCCCAGGCGGGAATTCTTGGGGTCTTCCGCGACTACTATGCAGAGACATATAGTGACCCCGCCTCTACCCCGCAAACCATAGTGGATCGATTTCTCGATCCTCTACCTATCCCAACAATCACGAGGCCGGAGAAGGAGGCTTTAGACGCCGTAATAGCCTCGGCGAATGTGACACGGGCCCTGCATGCCCTGGCCCGAAATAAGGCTCCGGGACTGGATGGGTTCCCCCAAGAATATTATACGACATTCTCGGTGCACCTAGTCCCTCGATTGGTGGAGGTGTTTGCGGCGGCGCTGAAGAAGGGAGAACTGCCGAAATCCATGCGAGAATCCGTAATTGTGACATTCCTGAAACCACATAGGGACCCACAGCAAATGGCCTCCTACCGTCCAATATCGCTGTTGTCCGCCGATTGCAAACTCTTCGGGAAGACACTGGCGGATAGATATGTACAAATCATACGCTCTCTGGTCCACCCGGATCAGTGCGGATTTATACCCGGCAGATGCACGTCCCAGAACATACGTCGGGTCTTCCACATTCAGGATCAGGTACGGGGGATATACCCTCGAGTGGCCTGTCTCATCTTAGATCTTGAGAAGGCCTTCGATTCCCTCACATGGCAGTTTTTGTTCTCGGTACTGCAGCGAGTAGGCATTGGGCCCACCCTCTTAGCTTATACGCGCCTACTGTACACCAGGCTGACCTCACGGGTACGCCTAGGCCGGTACATATAAACGGCGTTTGCGGTTCAGAGGGGCACGCGACAGGGCTGCCCGTTATCCCCTCTGCTTTTTGCTCTGGCGGTGGAGCCTCTCGCCATATGACTCCGGCGGGAAGGGGAGAGCTGGGGCATCCTGATAGCAGGCACAGTGCATAGCGTCTCCTTATACGCTGATGACTTGCTGATTTATGTGCGGGACATTACGGACGACCTGACCCCCCTCTGGGAAACTTTGACGGAATTTACCGCGGCCTCTGGACTGCGGGTGAATTGGGATAAATCCACGATCTATCCGCTGCATCCGGAACTGCCCCCGCAGGACGTTCGCCTAGGAGCTCAGCGAGTGCCCTAGAGCGCGGAGGCCCCCCGATATCTTGGGATCCGCCTTTACCACTCCTCCACAGACATGTTTGAGGGTAACCATAGCAGGGCACTGGCGAGTATTAGGGCCATGGTCGGATTTTGGAAGAGCCTTCCATTGGCTCCAATTGGGAGAGTGCATTGGCCAAAATGATCATGGTTCCAAGATTGCTGTATTTCTTTACCAACCTGCCAGTAATCCCGCCCAGAGCCTTTTTTCGGGACCTAGACTCCCTCCTCAGTGCGCTCATTTGGGGGTCCGCCAGACACAGAATAGCCCTGACAAAACTGCAGCTGCCCACCACGCAGGGTGGCTTGGGAGCCCCCTCATTCGAGGCCTACTTCTTGGCAGCACAACTGCAATGGCTGTCTCACTGGACGGCAGACAGGTATACTGTGGAAACTCATACCGTCGCAGGACGGATATCGGTTCCGGAGCTCCGTCGCCTGCTCCTCCCTGGCACTCATCCACAGCGCACACACCCTCTACAGGTGTCAGTGGCACGTAGGTGCATGCTGCGGATATACCGCATGTCCCCCGGGACTCCGTTGTACTCACCTCTACTCACTTTGGCGGGATAGCCCAAACGGGAACACTACTACACAAATAGCGCGCTTCGCACATGGACGATGTGTGGCTTAACAGAGGTAGAATCCCTTTTCGAGGATGGGCAACTACGACCGTTCCATAGCCTGGTGGAGGAGTACGATCTTCCCCCAGGACATTTCCTGCTTCACCGCCATCTCCTAGATAGCTACAGACAGTATCAGGACCTAAGCAAAGGGGAACCACACACACATCCAGTTCTCCACACGATTCTACGCATGGGAGCAGGACGCCATCTAACCACATGGCTTTATAAAGCCATACGGGAACTGACTAATAAGCCACTAGAGACCCTACGAGCCACCTGGGAGGCGGAAATCAGGCGTGTGCTCCATGAGGGGGAATGGGAGAGAGCTCTGAGGTACCCTAAGAAGGTCTCTAGAAACGCACGCTTTAAAAACATTCAATATTACATCCTACACAGGGCCTATCTAACACCTGCACGCCTCCAACGGTTCTACCCTGACACTCAGTTCCTATGCCCCAGATGTCATGAGCGGAATGCAGACTTCCGACATATGTTTTGGAGTTGCTCCGTCATTAAAATTTTCTGGCACCACATTCACACTGCTTTGGGTACCCTCACTGGGCTAACTTGTATGAACACTTGGGAGGCCAGCGCCATAGGCATCTTTCGCGCAAGTAAGCAGCACAAGGTGCAGACTCGCTTTCTCTCCCTTGCGGTGCTCTTGGCCAAACGCAGCATCGCCATGCATTGGCGTTCCCCCACCGGTCCACCGTTGGCGGCGTGGGTGGGAGCTACGCACAAATGGGCGGCGGCAGAGGAGGAGACATTACGGGAGAAGGAGGTGAAAGGGACCCGTAAGCACCCTATATCAATGGAATGGTCCATGTTATTGTATCAGTTTGGGCAGCTCTCCCCGGGGGCGGACCCACCAGACGACGCATCTACATTGTCAGTCCAACGCACACAGTCACAGACCCTACCCGGCTGATTTCTCGGAATCCCGACCACGCGAGCTCATAACAAGCCCTAGCATCGGGTACACTATCGCAGTTCTCGGTCGCACCAACTAGGATAGGCAAACATGAATGTCAGAGGTGCTTTACCCATACGACACTGCACACCCTCAATAGTGTAACTGGATATGCTCTTCCATACCCGTCCCCTAGTTTATGCCTGTGTTACACCCCAGTTTCTATGCCATAAATGGAACCCGAGACAACAGGATATAAATATCATGATATCTCTATACATTGTTCATGCTTCCTGGTTACGAATCATCGGTATCTACAGTTGCTGAATACCATTACTGGATGTATAATCTGATATGACTATCTGAAGATTATGTATGATGCACAATGTGTGAAATATGAAAATGGCAATAAAAATAAGTTTTAAAAAAAAAAGAAAAAGAGACAGACGCACATTTTATAAAGTTGTGGAATCTTGCCAACTCTGATTCGCTCTGGAAGTCCCTTTATTATGTGTGCACTTTTATTCATTTCCTCAATTCCGTGTCAGTTTCTTGTGCTGGCTATGGCAGGAAGTTGTCCGCTCTAAGATCGTATATGGACTGGGTAAGGTAACAAGTGTAGGGAAGGAGCAAAGTGAATCCGCAATCTGATCTGAGGGCTGTGTTACATTCCACCTCCTTTGCGAGTGCCAATATGGGTGTCAGGGAGTGCAAATTGCCAAGATGCACTCCATTAAGTTCATAGTTGAAATTACGTTTTTTATAAGATTTCAGTGCTTAGAATATGGGATTATTTGGGACCTGCAAGGTGAACTATGTTAGTGTCCTCCCTTGAACAGCAGTGAAACAGATCTCTTCAGTCAAAGCACACATGTTCAATTGGTATTAAGATATTAATTACATCAGTGTCTGTCAGTGTCCTCTAATTGCCAGTGGATGTCAATAGGTCCATTCTTATATTATACTCCTGCCCCCTTAATGACAGGGATCCTGTAACAAATTGGTATATGTTATCATGATGACATGGACATTATATCAGATTGAGACAGGGATGACCCTTACAATGATTAAAGTTATTGTTATTCCTCATGTGGTTGGAAGTAGGGCGTACAAAATACATTACTTAACATGGTGTTTACCTGTGGGATGGAACCATGATTTAGAATCTTCCATCTCAATAATCAGGGAGCAGATTTCAGTTGTCGAATATTAGTGACTGTTTCCAATATTGGGGTGAGAGGCTTATCTTGCGAATGGTATGGCTTAGTCATATACCCCATCCATGTGTTTGCATCATACTCGGCTCTGCAGTTTTGGAGCAGATGGAAGGCAGATTTGCATACGGCTTGGTCCAAACTGTGGTGGCATGGTGTGCAAACACCGAAGGACTGGGATACAGCCTGAGTATTTACCAGCGGCTGAGATGAAATCAAGAATTCCACCCATGACTTCTTTTTAATAATTCAGTGTGATGCCCTAAGTGTGACGGGTATGCCCAGACATAGATCCCGTGCACACTTTGTCACTGTAACAAGTCTACACCTGACTGAAGAGCCCCAATCAGGGCAAAACCAATCTTGGGTTGCTTAATTTCTGATTCAGGAAGGACATGCCCTGATAGTTCGGCTGGACTGGGCCTATTGGAACAGGGTAAAAGCTAATTTGCCTATGGCTGGGTCCAACTGAGGTGGCATGGTGTGCAAAATAACGATGGACTGGGATGCGCCGGAGTAATTACCAGCGGCTGAGATTAATTCAAGCATTTCATCCATCACTTTTTTACTACACTTCTGTGTGATGTCCTAGGTGTAACAGTTATGCCCAGGGTATGCCCAGATGGGGGTCCCAGGCACCTTACTGGGAAAAGGTCAAGACTGATATGCATATGGCTCGGTCCAAACTGAGGTGGCATTGTGTGCAAAGTAATGAGGCACTGAGTAATTACCAGTCGCTGAATTTAACTCAACCATTTCACACATCACTTTCTTATATACTTCACTGTTTTGTTTAATTCAGTACATTCCCGTCAGGACCACAACAGAATGTTGCTTCTATGTTTTTGGCCATCGTGTCAAATGCGGTTTTGAGCAGCTCCTGTAGTCAGCACTGTTCCTTTCACACCGCAGAGCACTCTCTTGCCTTCTGGGCTCCGTCAGGTGCCAGTGGCTTCCTGAAGCTGTCCTGTGAGGAGCCCGGCTTCACAGTCCATTAGGGAAACCTGCACCATGGCGGATGGAAATTAGACCCGTGTCCATTCCGGCTCGTAAACTCAGGGGATAGAAGGCTGCTGAACATTGACTGAAGGAAAGGTCAGCACAGCTCTGAAATGTGCAGCAGCCTGGCCTCTGCTGAAGCAGGAGTCTAGTGATGCCGAACTCAGAGTTTTTCCACGAGGTCTATAGTCGATGTGAGTTAAACTCTCATTTGACACCACGGGAGAAATGCAAGCTGTTGTAAATAGGCTAATAGCTAAAATACAGCATAATATAAAAACAAACAATAACAAACGCAACCTCAGCCATGAATGAATGAATAAAATCATTAGTGTATGGTTAATCAGAATCACTGCAAAAATGCAATATTGTACACTGTACAATATATGAGACAATACATATGTGTAAACGTCGTTTATCCAATGAAATTTAAACAGAAAACATGTAAAAAAATCCGTGTGGTTACTTCCAGGGATTCTAATTTGTGAAGCAATCACTTTCAAAGTCACAATAGTAATAGCATATATTGATCAACACTTTGTTTTTACAGGACGTGAGGGCCCAGTTAGTTACTCATCCTGTCAGCAGTAAAAACCCTGAACCAGGTACCCCATCGATTCATGTTTCTTAGGTCTACCTTGGAAGGCACACATACATTTAACCAGCTCGGTTGCCATTTTATATCTGCGCTACTGAAGCAAAGTACAATAGAATATGTAGTCTGCACAAATGGGGTCTTAAAAACCACCTTTATTCTGGTTGAACCCCTGGACATAGATAGATCAGATGGCACATGGTCTCCTTATTGTTAACACAGAATCTGCAGCTGCCATCTCTTTCAGGATATTCCCATTGATTCCTGTCCCTTAGATGAAAGATTGTTCAGATCAAACTCCAGTGACCTGACCTTGAGCTGTTCTTTGAGATAAAGTTTGAAGGAGCTGAAAGTTGCATATCCCTTCCAAGACACCAAGTGAATTTCATGCACTCCACCATTGTTTCAATCAGGAATTTTTGGCGGACCCTCCCTCATGTTCCATTTTTATCCAGAAGAGTAATTTCAAACTACCAGTGTTTGCGCTACGGACACCAAGGCATGCACCCAGTAGTTTAGCATCCCTCACAAAAGGTGATGCAATGGACAGAATTCTAATCAAACCCAATGCTCGTCATTGGTAGTCTAAAAAAACATCTAATAAGATTGTGCCTTATAATATGACTTAACCATAAATGTCACTGCCATATGTTAAGCAAACGTATATATTTCCATGATCACTAAATGTTTGGGTCAGCTTATGCAGCTTAATCAGTGAATGTGACTTCCGTTCCAGGAAGGCAAGTGTTGTAAATAGCTTCCCTTCTTTTGAAATCCCCCCTCACAGTATTTATAAATACTGGCTCTAGGAATGGCATCTACCAGCCTTCCTCCTAAAAATTAATACCAGTAGGCCTCATGGTACTGAGAGTCAAGGAGTTTTTCTGGCAGTACTTGATCATACTATACAAGAGGTGGCAGGCCCTCACCAGGCCTGTCGAGGAGGACTGTGTCCCTGGCATGCTGCAGAATTGATGCAACTTTGTAGTGGGAGTGATCTTCTGGGCACAAAGAATCCCCTGGATCTGCAGCATGGAGATTGATGAGCAGGAGCGCCAACATGCACACTTGTTTTATACCTGTATTGATGGATATTTTTTGGGAGACTGTGGTACTGTTTAATAATTTGATGTATATCCATATATATTAGTACAGTTGCTGAACGGCTATCAGGAGCTTTGTTGGGATACCGCACTGTAAAACCAGTGTCCAGAGGTGCGCTGTGTTGACTCATCAACAACATTCATACAGTCAATAAAGCAGACACATAATGAGTCGTTAGAAACACACCTACTGCGATGAATAAGCATTGAAAAGGCAAATAAAGCTATCGCTGAGCAACTATCGATTCTAAACCTCATAGAATAGCTCTAGGAGAACGGAAACAGTATTTTGCCTGGAGAACAAAAAGCTTCAAGTGGGGTCTCTCTGAGCCCCTTTTTGTGTAGAACATAAACATCGGGGTGTCCCTCCAGGTATCTATGATTCTGGCCGTTAGACTAAAGGGTGAGCTGCTGAGCCCAAAACTGAGGCGCCTGCAGACAGTCCATGTGTGCCAGGGGCACCGCCCATCTTCATTTATCTCCAGCACGATGGCATTGGAAACCCAGAATTCAGGTGGACCCGCCGTGATTTCAAAGGCCACCGACACTTATATGAAGCCAGTGGATTTGACTTTGTACAAAGTGGGCCCGTAGCTCACACAGACACACGGCGTCCATCCACACACTGACATCAGTCATACATTCGTGCCCATTTTGACTGAGCAAAATACCGATAGATATACACATATAAAGGCAAGTAGACAAACGAGCAAACCAAGTACACCGGATAAAAGACCTGCTGCTACTATGGCGGTTTGTAAAGCACTTTACAAACAGCCGTAGCGCCTTGAGACCCTCACGGGTGAGCAGTGCGCTTATAACTCCCCTGATTGATTGATTGATTGATTATGTCGCATCAAATTACTACAGATGACAGGAGAGAAAACGAGGGCATTTAAAAGGATCAGAGACAATGCTCCCTCCAGAGGACACAGCCTCCTCTCTCCCTAGATGCACTCTGCACCTCCGCCCACAGACCCCTGACCGTGTCCCTACACATATTTACCAACTATTTAGAGACATACCATACCATATGCAGACCTTCAAAATGCATCCTGTGCCAGTAACGGACTGTAGGTGACATGGTAGGCATCCTGCAAAAGATACCAGAGGAGAAACCACATTCCAAATAACACTTATAGCTTAGAAAGGTGCTTTTTTGCTTTTCCTCCTTGCTTCTCAAATTGTTCTGTGATGCAAATTGAACACAATTATAGAGAGGCCAAAAGATACAAGGTCCTAGTAACAGTCTAGATATGGCACAGTGAAAGCAAAGACCACCATTTATTTTTTATTAACATTCTGATTTTCCTCCCAAAAAACCCACACTTGCTTACCAGATCAGTAATTAAAAGCTAGGATTTTAGACCGCATGCTGAAGGAACAGGCCCAGGGTTCCTTAGGGTGTATTCCACTTGGTGCTTTGGCCAGATGTTCTAATCTATTGTGTTGTTACAAACACTCTGATTTGCAAAATAGGGGTGTTTGCAAATGCAAAATATTTTTTTTCCTATGTACGAATCACATTTTAGGAGTCAGTACATTTTTACCAACTCCTAAAATGGGACTGCAACCCAAAGGGATGTGCTGTAGGTGCAAAGTGCAATTTGGTAGCTAAGTGCCAATGGTTTGCAACCTGAAATCCGGTTGCAAATGATTGAAAAATGAACAACTCGAAGATGGGGTGGTAACACATTTGCATAAGGGAAGGGGTCTCCCGCCGACCCTTTCCCCTTTGGAAATTGTTAAAAATGTTTTTGGGGGCATAGGTAGTGGTCCCAAAGATGACCGACAACTCGACGTCCAACTTTTTAAAAACAAATTTGAAAGCAGCCTTGTTCTGCTGGACTTGGCCCTTTCAGCAGTGTCATCCTTAAACTTTTTGTCTTCCCCCTCTTGTTCTCTGAACCTTTTTTTGTTTGATTTTAAGACTTTGCACACGTTACTGCTGCTAACCAGTGTTAAAGTGCTTGTGTTCTCTCTCCTTAAAACATGGTGAAGTTGGCTAACACCCAATTGCCACATTTAATTTACTCGCAAGCCCCTAGTAAAGTAGTACTACATGTACCCAGGGCCGGCAAATTAAATGCTTCTAGTAGGCCGGCATCGCTCATTGTGTCTCCCACTTAAGTAACCCTTTAAGCCTGTCTCAGGCCAGCTATTGCTGCCTGCTTGTGAAATTTTTAAACTGTCATGTTGACCTGGCCAAAATAAATCTTTTACCAGGCCCCAAACTTTTGATACATATAAGTTGCCGCCAAGGTTAGGACCTTGCTGGACCTGGCTCTTTCTGCAGGGTCACCCCCAAACTTTTTGCCTTCCTCCTCGCTTTTTTCTGACTTCGTTTTTGTTTGTTTTAGGACTGTGGGCACTTTACCACTGCTAACCAGTGATAAAGTGCATATGCTATCTCCCTAAAATGTGGGAACATTGGCTTATCCACAATTGGTATATTTAATTTACTTCTAAGTCCCTTATACAGCACCCACTTTTTCCCTGGAAAATGATGTAATTTTGACTGGAACTGCATGGGGTCCCTGCCAACCAGTTCCCCTGTGCCAGTAGCTCTTTCCCTAAACTGTACCTTTTGTTGCCCAATTGGCACAACGTCAGTATCTTTTGTAAGTCCCTAGTAATTGGTACCCCTGGTACCTAGGGCATTGGCACTTAAGAGGGACCCCAAGGGTAGCAGCACAAATTGTGTCACCCTAGGGTCCCCTCACCAAGGCCATACACCCTGACATCGCAGATTGCGTGCCTTGGTGCAGACAAAACCAAAGAGGTGACATAGCACGCATCCC
Organism: Triturus cristatus; assembly: GCF_964204655.1. Lineage (NCBI taxonomy): Eukaryota > Metazoa > Chordata > Amphibia > Caudata > Salamandridae > Triturus > Triturus cristatus. The sequence goes on from NC_140581.1 coordinate 851,706,145, forward strand.
TCTGTGCCAACCCAGAGACACTGCATGGGGTATAGGTAAGACACCCCTCTTGCAGGCCTTATAGCCCTAAGGCAGGGGGCACTATATCTCCTGTGAGAACATAACCGCATGAGCAGATGTGCCCTTACAATATCCATGTCGATACTTGGATATTGTAAGTGAACAAAATCCATGTTAATTCTTGGATATTGTAAGTGAAGAATACATGGGTTGGACACTCGTCATGACGAGTTCCCCAACTCTGCGATTGCTTCATTGTACTAACAGTTGTTTGGAACCAAACATCTCGTCTTAATAAACCTGCACTGATTCCAGTGTCAGAATTATTAATAATTACACACAGAGGATCCCTTAGAGGGGTCTCCTGAAACCTACCAACCCTTAGTATGGTCACCGACTGGTCTAAGCTAGCCAGTCACCACCAGACAGAGTTCTGCCCTCATGGGGTGAGCGCCAGTGCGTTCAGAGGTCAAGAAGAACGTCTGTCCTGGGCAGAGGCCTGGTCACCGTTGAAATGCGACCCCCAGCCTCTCCTAATAGAAGGAGTAGTCCCCCCTCCTGTCCTCACCCTCTTTCGGCGGGATGACAGGCAGGAAAACTTATAAAGAATAGGAGACGTGCCCCCCTCTGGCAACTCCACCTGTCAGGTACTGGAGGCAGGTGAAGCACATTTTTCATACCCACCATCTTGAAGATGGTGGGACTCCTCGAACCATGAGAGGAGAGCTTAATCGTGGGTTTAGACACCCTAGATAAGGGGCCCATTGGTCATTACAAGTCACTCTCTTTTAAACGCCCCTAAAATGTTTATTTAGGGGACACCCCATGACCCTAAACTTAGATCCCACTGAAACAAGAAGAAGACGAATGAAGAAATGCTGTTACACCGAGAACTGAAGACCTTGTGGTGAACTTTGGGTACAAACTCCTGCCTGCCACATAGAACTAGAGAATCACCACCGTCCAGCACGTCTCAATACTGTGCGGCCTCTACAAATCCCAGAGGGTCACCATCACTTCACAAATTGCCACAGAACTTCCTCGAGATAGAGGTACTATTTCCCTGCAGCCACAGGCCTCCAAAACAGCAAAGTCCGGTCCAGTGTCGTCCAGCTCCCTAGATCGACCGACATCTCTGAGTGCCATCCGAAGGTATACTCGCTCTGGAAGGTCAGTTCAGCCTTTACAACAAGTATTGAGGCCCCAGGACTCACTGGAGCTGCAAGGCACCAACACGTGGAGTACTGTATGTATGTAATGCTTATTAAGCTCAACTGTCACCCGAAAGGGTATCCTGGCGCTGAGACCGTATCTAACCATCAGGTGAGGTGTATTACATTGCTCTTGGGAACAGGTAGGTCTTAAGATCCCTTTTGAAAAAGCGCAGATCTTGGCTACTCCTCAATGCCAGAGGTAAAGTATTCCATAATGTGGCGGCCGTGAAACTAAAAGCGCGGCCGCCCATCCTCACTCTATTAATCCTGGGAATCCTCACCAGGAACGCCGAGGAGGATCTCAGAGGTCTGGCAGCTTGATACCAAGAAAAAAGATTTTGGTGTGGTATTGGTCCTAGTCCATGCAGAGCTCTGAATACAAGGCATGAAGCCTTGAAGGCAATCCTCTGCTGGACCGGTAGCCAGTGCAGATCGGCTAGTGCTGCAGATGAAGAAGCAGAACGTGGTCGAGATAGAGCCAATTTAGCAGCCATGTTTTGGATCCTCTGCAACTTTAGGATCAGGATCTTAGGAGCTCCCAGAAGTAGTGCGTTGCAGTAGTCTAGCCTACTGAGGATAGAACTTCGCACTACCTCTGCTCTGGCTCCCCGGGGGAGTATTGGTAGGATCTTACGTAGGGCACGAAGCAGGCCCATACAGGTCGCTGCAGTCCTATTTACAGAGGCATCCAGCTGTAAATTGGGTTCAAACCAAACTCCTAAATTACGAGCCGATTCTGCGGCTTCCACCGAGCCCGGAATAGAGGTTGGCCAAAAGTCATCCGGTAGCACGCGAGGGAGACGGTCTAGGGAGCAATGGAGTACTTCAGTTTTCGACCCATTAAATTGGAGTGAGTTAGCTCGCAGCCATTCTGCTGTAGCCGACATACAGCGGTGAAAGGTGTCCCTCGAAACTATCTCAGTGCCCTCAAATGAAAAAATCAATTGAGTGTCATCGGCATAATTGATGACTGATATGCCAAATGACTTGATCAGGTCTACCAGGGGTCGGAGATATAAGTTAAAAAGGATCGGGCTGACCGCCGACCCTTGGGGCACACCATGGTTCACCTGTCGTGTGGCTGATCGAAATGGTGGTAACGCCACAGCTTGCTGTCTGTTGCAGAGATAAGATGTTAGCCAATTTAGAGCCAGACCGTGTACTCCCACGCTTTGAAGACGGCCCAGAAGAACCTCATGGTCCACCGTGTCGAACGCGGACGACATGTCAAGCAGCACTAAGAATGCTGACTTACCCCTGTCGACACGCGTTCGTAGATCGTCCAACACGGTAACCAATGCGGTCTCAGTGCCGTGGGCCGGTCTGAAGCCAAATTGGGCTGCATCCAGACAGGAATTTGTTTCCAGGAAGTTGGACAAGGCTCTCGTGACCCACCTCTTGAGAATTTTTATCGCAAATGGTAAAAGCGAGATGGGTCTATAGTTGGCCGAGCATAGAGGGTCTAGAGAAGCCTTTTTTAGCAGTGGAGTTACTATTGCCAACTTCCAACTGTCTGGGACTAGCGCTGTAGTCAATGACTGGCAGCAGATGGAATAGAGTGGAGGAAACAACTCATCTTGGAATGCCTTCCAGATCTTATGAGGCATTGGATCAAGTGGTGAACCTGAGGATACGCCATTGGCCAAGAGACAGAATTCCTCTAGCGAGGAAATAGGAAAACAAGACATCTGAGAGGAGTCTACCTTGTTGTTATCCCATGCGGGTACCGAATGGCAGGGGGATTCCAAGGGGAGGGATAAAGACGGCACAGGCTGTCCGGGTACTGAAAGTCCATTCAGAATGGTCCTAATTTTCTCCTCGAACGCGAGGGCCAAAGAATCACAAAGTTCCTGGGAAGCCGGAGTGGCTGGTACTGTACAAGACGGGTTAGATAGGTTGTTAACCAGCTTGAATAGAGTCTGCGATTTATTAGAGGCCTTTGCCAAGGTATCTTCTAAGAACTTTGCTTTAGCGCTTCTTAGCTGGGTCTTATATACCTGCAGGGCCGCTTTATATGCTGCCCTATCCAGCTCCTTATACCCTCTCCTCCAGGTACGCTCCGCCTGTTTGCAACGGAGCTTGTGCTGTCCAAGATCATCAGTGAACCAAGCATTGGCTCCTCTAGGTCTGTCCCTCACCCTTCGCAAAGGGTCCAACTCGTCCAGGGATGTCAAAATTTGCTGGCAAAGGACATCAAAGCTCTTGTCCACACTATCCTCCACCAGAAAAGTCCTAGGCAATAGAGTAGGTCGAATCGGCTCCCTGAAAAGGCGAGACCATTGTCGATTAAACTTAGTGCCGCCCGGGTTACTTGATTTTAGCGGAGCAGACAAAACAATAGACATATTGATCAGTGAATGATCGGTCCAACACTGATCCACGACCTCTTTCACTACAACTAATTCCTTCTCAGCAAATACCAGATCTAAAGTGTACCCCTTGACATGAGTGGGTGACAAGACCAGCTGTGCAAGTTGAATATTGCTACAGGCTTGGCAAAGTTCCCTATAGGCCAGATCTTGAGGGCCAGAGGGCCAGAGATTAAAATCACCCAGTACTAAGAATTTAGCATGGGAGTTTGAGAGGTCATAGATCAAATCGACCAATGACTGAAGGGCTGTTGTGGTCGAAGAGGGAGGTCTGTAGCATAAAAGGCCTGCTATCAAGGTACCGCCCTGGGCCGTAATAGAGAAGCCCATGAGCTCGAACCCTAACACCTCTTTTACCACCAGTTCCGAAAGGGAGATTGAGTCTCTGAAAGTGTAACCTACTCCACCCCCCCTACCAGAAGCTCGGGGAGTGTGTCTTATGAGGTAGCCCGGTGGGCAAGCCCAACCGAGTTCCATCCCACAGTCTGCCGAAGCCCAAGTTTCGGTCACAAATAATATGTCCAGATGTAAAGATTCTATTAGAAGAACAATCTCAGCATAATGCTTAACGAGAGAGCGAACATTCAGCAGGCCACAGGAAAGAGTCCTATGAGAAGATGGGATAGACAAACATTGAATACAAGCCGCAATAAGGCACGATGAATCGTAAGAATCCTCACGAGTATCGGCCAAATGAGAGGTAGCAAGCACGCCGGGAGCACCCGGGACGCGAACGGGCGCAAACGGGCTTACCTCTGGCGCGTCTACAGCGCGTCTACGGCACGTCCGCTGCACGCATCCGCTGCGCGCCTGCTCGCCCATATCTATTTATAATATAACGCCGCACGGCCTTCCGGCTGCTAGAGCCTCTAGACCCGACCAATATGGCGCCTGAGAGTGGCCCAAGCGTCAACACCCACCCAAGATGGCGGACGGAGCACCACGACCCTACTACCTAAGTCCCGCAAAATGCGAGTGAGGACACAATTATTATGCAGGTAAGCCTAACTATGCCCCTAGTTGCTGTACTGACAAGCGCCTGATGATTAGGCAAGGAAAACAACAGCGCGATTACAAGCAGCACAATTTAAAAGTAATATGCCCAGGAATATACAAATAGGATTAAAATCTGTCCAGCAATGCGCGCGATGAAAGAAAGGTCTGTAAAGTGTGTTGAGAGAGCAGCTTAAATAAGCTCTCCAATACGCGGGCTTCCGGCTGCTAGAGCCTCTAGACCGGACCAATATGGCGCCTGAGAGTGGCCCAAGCGTCAACACCCACCCAAGATGGCGGACGGAGCACCACGACCCTACTACCTAAGTCTCGCAAAATGCGAGTGAGGACACAATTATTATGCAGGTAAGCCTAACTATGCCCCTAGTTGCTGTACTGACAAGCGCCTGATGATTAGGCAAGGAAAACAACAGCGCGATTACAAGCAGCGCAATTTAAAAGTAATATGCCCAGGAATATACAAATAGGATTAAAATCTGTCCAGCAATGCGCGCGATGAAAGAAAGGTCTGTAAAGCGTGTTGAGAGAGCAGCTTAAATAAGCTCTCCAATGCGCGGGCTTCCGGCTGCTAGAACCTCTAGACCCTACCAATATGGCGCCTGAGAGTGGCCCAAGCGTCAACACCCACCCAAGATGGCGGACGGAGCACCACGACCCTACTACCTAAGTCCCGCAAAATGCGAGTGAGGACACAATTATTATGCAGGTAAGCCTAACTATGCCCCTAGTTGCTGTACTGACAAGCGCCTGATGATTAGGCAAGGAAAACAACAGCGCGATTACAAGCAGCGCAATTTAAAAGTAATATGCCCAGGAATATACAAATAGGATTAAAATCTGTCCAGCAATGCGCGCGATGAAAGAAAGGTCAAGTTCTCTGAAGTTTCCCGGAATGCTCAGGAAACAAGGCCAAAGGGGTCTCTGTAGGTAGTGCACTACCAAGACAAGGTGCCACCTGCAAAAGCAAAGCAAAGGGGGACTTACAGGCAAGTTCAACGGCTCTCAAGGGAAAGTACAGTTTGCAAGAGCTCTGGGACAGTGGGAGCACAGCTGGATTGAAGATGACCTGACTGGGCGGGCTGGGTGCAGAGAAGATGTGCAGTTGGGCAACTGCACACAAAAAAGCACCCCGCGTGCAGAAGCTGGCACCTTGGGAGTACTGGAAACCTTCTTGCAAAAACCTACAAGCCCGAGTCCTGGCAGACTCCAACTTTACAACCAACCAGCATCCAACAAGGGGCTTCAGGACTCTGGTGACCCCCCCTTAGCAGTGGCCCAGAAGCTCCAGAATCGTCTCCCAAGGTGCCAGCTTCTGCACGCGGGGTGCTTTTTTGTGTGCAGTTGCCGAACTGCACATCTTCTCTGCACCCGGCCCGCCCAGTCAGGTCATCTTCAATCCAGCTGTGCTCCCACTGTCCCAGAGCCCTTGCAAACTGTACTTTCCCTTGAGAGCCATTGAACTTGCCTGTAAGTCCCCCTTTGCTTTGCTTTTGCAGGTGGCACCTTGTCTTGGTAGTGCACTACCTACAGAGACCCCATTGGCCTTGTTTCCTGAGCATTCCGGGAAACTTCAGAGAACTTGGCCTTCACACTTTGGACCTTGGCCCTGAACCTTCTGATTTCCAAAAGGGTAACCACAACAAATACTGATTTGCATTGCTTTTCCACTTACCTTTTTCCTTCCATGGGAAATGTATTGTGCGTAATTACGCACAACTGTGATTATTACATTTTACTGTAATTTATTGTATTACGAAAAGTATTTACCTTGTACCGAAGTTCTTGGTCTAAATATTTATGTGAAAAGACGTACTATTTTTCAAATTTGGTCTCGAATTCATTCCTTGAATATGTATAATCATTTATTGCTTTGGTGTGTACAACAAATGCTTAACACTACCTCCTGATAAGCCTAACTGCTTGCACACACTACCACAAATCGGAGAGTTAATATGATCTACTTTTGCCTCTGTAAACCAGTAAGGGTGTCTTTGAACTATCTGCACAGTGTACCCCATTGTGTTGCACTATGTAGAGAGGTGGGTTTCCTACAAGAGTGCACTATATGTGCCCAGGGCCTGTAAATTAAATGCCACTAGTGGGCCTGCAGCACTGTTTGTGCCACCCACTCAGGAGCCCTTTAAACATGGCTCAGGACTGCCACTGCAAAGCCTGCACGAGCGGTTTTAAACTGCCATCTTGACCCTGCAAATTAACCTACTTGCCTGGTCCAAACCTTCCTTTTTATTAAATGTAAGTCACCCCTAAGGTAGGCCCTAGACAGCCCTAAGGGCAGGGTGCAGAGTATTTAAAAGGAAGGACATATACTTTTGAGTTTTATATGTCCTAGTAGTGAAAAACAGCTAAATTCGTTTTCACTACTGCAAGGCCTATCTCTCCCTTACATTAACATTTGGGTTGCCTTAAACATCTTTCAAGTGTAATTTCCAATTGGGAGCATATAGAAATGTGGAGTTTGGTGTCTCTGGACTCACAATTTCAAATCATACCTTATGGTGAAGTTGGATTTTAAATTGTAAGTCTGAAAATGCCACTTTTAGAAAGTTTGCTTACCTAGAGGGGTTGGCCCTATTAGGACAATTAGAAAGGGCCTAATATAATAAACAGCAAGATAATATAGTCATCACATTTCTCCCTACCATTAGTTTAACAGCAAACCATGAAGACAGTTATATGGTCTGGAGTATTTATTAACTAATTTTGTTCTGTTTTCAAAAAAACGAGTTAATTTGTGGCCTGTGTTGGTATCTCTTTCAAAACAGCTTTAAAGTGTCCTTGTTCTACAATGGAAAAGTGGAATGCCTTAAGAATACACATGCGCGATGCAGATCATTTAAATTCGGAGCAGAGCAACGCTGCAGTAAGCTCGGTGACTTACTTGTCAATAGTAAATGCAGGGAGGGGTTATACTTTCACGAAACAGTGTGCATATCAATAAGGTCCGTTATTTTCTGAAAGACATAGTAGAAGAAACTTGTAGCATCTGCGCTAATTTTGCAAGTAATTATAACAACAGCACCACGTTGTGCCGACTTACATGCTCGTGCTTCTCAGAATTCTCAGTATCAGTCTCTGCCTCTTGGCGTTCTCCTAATCAAACCGCAGTTATGCGGAAAACTGGGCTTCCAGTTTTAGAGTCAATGAGGGTGTGTGATCCCAAATGCAAGGGGTGTTGCATTCTGGATATTGCAGTTTGCCCACATCAGTGCGAGCTGCTTCCATTTGATTTCTGAAATGATAGTAAAGTGGATTTCCGAGCAACGGATTCGTTATAAGTGTAACACACAATTCCAATACTTAAGATGGAAAAAAAAAAATTGAAACTGTTGACGCCCGAGCAAGTAAGTCGGCACATCGTGGTGCTGTTGTTATAATTACTTGCAAAATTAGTGCAGATGAGAACCCCACAAATCGAGAGTTGGGGCTCGAAAAGCGTCTTTAACTGTCGTAATATTCATGTTTTCCTTGTTCTGAACATTTCAACAAAACAAATGACCTTGTTTTTTGAAAACTGAAAAAATGAGTTAATAAATACTCCAGACCATAGAACTGTTTTCATGGTTTGCTGTCAAACCAATGGTAATGACAAATGTGGTGACTAGATTATCTTGTTGTTTATTACTTTTAGAAAGTTGGCATTTTCTTACTTTAACCATTCTGTGCCTCTGACTGTCTCCGTATAGATGTCTGGATTGGGAGACAGCTGGGCTTTGTGCATTCCCTCTAAACAGTCACACAAAGGGAGGTGGAGTGTGATATTTGCATCCTGATGGCCCATCCCCAGGGCTGAGGGGCTGAGGTAGATTGGGAGGGAGGAGCTGACACTTGCACCTGAATAGGACTGTGCCTGTCCCCACACTAAGATATGCATACCCCCCCTGGAGTGATTCTGGAGCCAGAGCAGGAAAGGCAGGGACCTTGTGATCTTCAAAAGCCTCTTTGATGTCTCCCTCACTTCAAGGACACAATTTGGTACAGTCTTCCTTTCGAGAACAATTACGCCTGATTCTCAGCAGTTGTTCATACGGCAAATTGTCCTTTAAACATCTTGGGTGAAATCTCTTATAGTGTAGCATGGTGTTCTTGTCTGTTGAAGTGACATTGTCAGTTCATTGTCAATGTGCTTGACCTCTACATCAAGAAATGTTAGGCAAGTGGTACTTTTGGTAAGGGTAAATTGGATGTCAGGGTGCCTGTGATTTATACAATCATGAAAACACACAAGATCAGTTTCACTGCCATTCCACAGACACCAGATATCATCAATATAGCGATACCATTGTGTTAACTGCTGAAAGAAAGAATTGTTATGGAAGAGAAATTTATCCTCAAACTAGGCCATGTAGAGTACGGCCATTTCTGGGGCGAAGGGACATCAATTGGGTATAAGAACTGGACCCCTGACACCACCAAATCAGAACTTTGCTCGAGCCGAGGACATTCTGTTTGGATAAAAGAGCTTATGTGGTGTAAGAGGGATTGACATTTTTCTACCTGCTTTGCTGTGTTGGCCTGCTGCTTCTTGCCTGGGAGTGAGAGGGACTGGACCTGCTCTTTACATCCTTGAACCCAAGTGTCTCCAAGGGCTTGCTGGCTTGCCTCCTGTTGTTTGAAGTCTCAGGGTCACAAATCACTTCTTGCAACTCTGCTGGTCTCTGCTTTCTGTGAGTCCTAACCTTGCCTGTCCTGGGACTCAGAAGTGGGTCCTGCAGCTGTTTCTTCAAAAATCAACACAACATCACCACAGGGTATTTTGAGGTTTGCTTGTGACTTCACCCTGACAAGAAGAGTGGTTGCTGCTTGAGTAGGTTTGCACCCCCCCCCCACACCCCGAACCAGTAACCCAATTTCCTTACATTTTCTTTTATGGAAAATGGGATACATCTGACCCCTTGTCAACCACCCTCATTTATACTTCACAGCAAATGTGGTCTTTTATCTCCCATTGTACACTCATGTGGAGTTAACACATGTGAGCATAATGGTTTTTCCATTATATTTAAAGAAAACCAAATTCCTAAGAAAGGATGTGGTTTTCTTGCGGTTTTCAAATGTGCACATTGGCGTGTTGTCAGAAACAATCCGCAACACGCACTGTACACATGCGTTTGATTTATTGTTCCTGACTCATTAAAGGAGGAAGTAAAGCCTTGCTTCCTCTCTTCATCTCACACCGCTTGTTTCAGTGGTTAGAGCCGTCAATCTGTTGCAGCTCCAATTCTCTACCAATGACGGTCGTCTTAAAAAACGGATATTGACCTGCCCCATCTGAGCCCACCAATAAAAAACAATTTGGCAGCCTGTACTGACTGCTGCCCATCGTGCCCTGGACAGTGTCAGTGACAGGCCGTGGCAGTGCTTAATTTGAGGCAGTGGTTTCCGGTGCTCAGCACTTGAACTCAATTGTTAATACCGGGCCTTATGACAGTCAGCCACAGGGTGGTGCAGTTTCTCTAGTTTTGTGATGAACACAGCTGTTTAATAATTCTATATACGTTAAAATGGCTAATACCTGCAGCCACCCCTGAAGCTATAAAAATTGCTTGGGTGGTAGGTAACAGTCATTTTTTTATGTATAAAAAGTCTCAATTGTCATTAGTAGTGCTGACAGATGCAATGGGTGGTGCAGGATGCAGTGATCTCCTGACAAGGCCCTGGCACTTATTTCCTTACAAATTAAGATGCCAGGAGCCTGGAGCTGTGACCACTATCCTAGGTAAGGTGGGAAGGAGACTGCCCCTACTCCCATGTGTATTTCATGGCAGTGAGAACTTCAGAGCACAGGAGTCACTATAACAATCAAATATAAACTAAGTCATTGCAGGCCCCACGCACATAATTGTTTCCACCAGCTTAAAGGAGGGGGGAATTGAAAATGCAGTTACTTCGCTTCATGGAAGATCTTGGATCTTCTATAAAATAAATTTTCAGGAAGTGGTAAATGTGCGGAAAAATGGTAGAGACATTGTCCCCACATTAACCTTACTTTTTGCTAAAAAAAAACAATTTTTTAGAGCAAGAGGTGCGAGTAGAGGTGCGTTGTGAGCAGTAGCGGCCTGTACCCTGCCAATGTGGTGACGCGGGCCGGAGGAGGAAGGTGGGGAAGAGAGGGGGTGCGTGGGGTGTTTGGGATCAAACACAAAAAATTAAATAAACAAAAACTTACCTCAACGCCGCCACATCGGGCTCTTTCTTCTGGGCACAGGCTCCCAGCCTGCACTGCGGCCAACCCTGACGCTGCATGAAAACAGCGTCAGAATTGGCCTGAGCGCCGGCAACTTGCGCTCCCAGGCAGACTGGGAGCCTGTGCCTGCTCTCTCCAGGTCCAGAAACGCAATTGGGACTGGAGAGAGCTTCACTGCGCATGAGGAGTTTGGCGGGGCTGGATATGAGGAAAACCTTCGAATTACAACCGCATGTTTTCCTCATATTCTCCGTCCTAAGCCGAAAAATGACGCTTCAAACATAGAAGGCGGCCAATGATTGACCTCTTTTTCCTTATTCGGAGAGATCAACATCATAGGAAGTTTTTTTTTTTATTTTATTAAAAAATTTTATTGTGCAGAAAAAAGGATACAAGCACGGGCCTACAACCGCCTGGGCCGGCCGCTAATAATCAAAAAGGATCACACAGTGCCAAAGACAATGACTGGCCCACGGGGGCTCCGCACATTACAGAAGCTCAGACTGCACATAAGGGAAATCAGGATACACACTTTTAACATAAATAACAACTAAAAACAAAAGGCGAGGCGAGACGACATGAAATGGGCGTCGGACCATTGCAGGGGGACTCCACATCCGACCACCCGATAGCGGTCAATAAGAAGGAGGACTGAGAGGTAGGGGGGGGCCACGGGAGAGCCAGGTCTATACTCAGATATGCCAGATAAGCAAGGAACCTTCAAGGATCAGGGGGACAAGGCAACCTCAGACATATCCACCGGGGGGGAGCACAGATATTCCCACGATACTCATTCCACTGCCCCCAGATTCTACCCCATGCCCCCGGTTTACCACGAGCCACATACACAGTCTTCTCCCTGAACATGCACCAGTCCATGTTCTCCTTCCATACGGACACGGTGGGAGGCCGCTGGGAACCCCAAAGCTGCGCTATATCTCTCTTTGCGATCATGTTCCCCAGGGCCGCCCACCGAGCCTGGGCCGCATTATAGTCATTGGGCTCCCACACATTCAGAACACAGCGACGCACCTCCGGCAACAGAGTGACCCCGGTGACTCGTCTCATAACCTCATGCACCTGGCGCCAATATTCCGCCACCTCGCAGCACTCCCATAGGATGTGGAGAAAGGTGGCACTGAGCCCGCAGCCCCGCTTACAGAGCCCGTCCTCAGAAAACCCCATCGAGACCAAACGGGGACCCGTCACGTAAACACGGTGGAGAATCTTAAGCTGGACCAGACGGAGACGGGCCGGGATGGCCACCTCCTTAGGGGATGACAGTGCAGACTGCCAGTCCTCGTCGTCCAACTCAACCCCATCTCCCGTCCATGCCTCCCGAAGACGCACCAAGAGGTCAGCCCGATTATTGATCAGTTTTTTATAAATCAGAGAGATAGTACTGTCGGGAACGTGACCATCAAGTATGCGGTCCTCGAGGGGCGAAGAAACTAGGACCTTGGTCCCTTCCCCAAAGACCGAGAGCAGGGCATGCCGAACCTGGGCATAACGGAAGAACTCCCTTTCAGTAAGCTCGTACTCGCTCTGGAGCGCCGCGAAGGTTTTAACCGCGCCTTTAACCCATAGGTCTCCCACTCTGCTAATACCGATCGTGTCCCAGTGCTCAAAGCCTTTCGTTGTCCAGAGGCTTCCCAAGCGGTCTGAGGCGAATAAGGGAGTAGCACACGTTAAACGCTCACTCCAGCCCATAGCTACATTCGCCGCCTTCCAGATCCGTACCGCAATCCTAGTAGGGCCCGTAAGGGTCCTACCAGCCGATCGGGAGTAAAGCGCCCTGTTATAGTTACCGCCGGGAAGCAGGAATTTATCCATCTCATATGCCGGGTTCAATCCAGGAGCATACGTAGCATGGTTAATGGCCGATAGCTGGGAGGCCCAATAGTACCGTCTAATGTCAGGAAGCGCGATGCCCCCGTCGTACCAGGGGAGAGTAAGCTTTGCCAAAGCGATACGCGCCCGCCCGTCCCAAACCAGTCTCCTCTGCAGACTCTCCACTTCCCGAAAGTAGGCCACCGGAATGACATCGAAGGAGTTCTGAAGTGCATAAAGAAATCTGGGAAGGGACATCATTTTAAACAGCGCCGTGCGACCAAGCGGAGACAAGGGCAGCTTACACCACCGAGCCGTATCCACCCTCAAACGCCGGAGTGGAAGCAGGAGGTTCTGCTCATAGCGAACCGCCGGATCCAACGAAACGTACACCCCCAGGTATTTAAAGCCGGATTGAGATGTTTGGATCGGAAGCCGAGGCGGCAAGAGAGGAGGGCCACCAGCGATAGGATACACGCAAGATTTGGACCAGTTAATCGTCAGACCCGAATTTCTCCCAAAGGAAGTAAGGACATCAAAGAGAACATTAAGCGACTGCCGCGGCGAGGTGAGGTACAAGAGAATATCATCCGCGTACAACAAGACCCGATCCTCGAAGCCCGGGGCCCACCGGATCCCTCTGATCGAGGGTTCCCAGCGGAGCCAGGCAGCGAGCGGTTCCAAGGCGAGAGCAAAGAGCAGAGGGGACAACGGGCACCCCTGCCTAGTACCCCTTCCGAGAGCAAAAGGCTGAGAAACCCGCCCATTGACAACCACCTGAGCCATCGGTCCAGCATAAAGAAGCTTCACCCAGCCAAGAAATCCCTCCCCAAAGCCAAATTTCGCCAAGACAGCCCAGAGGAATGGCCACTCGATGGTTTCAAAGGCCATCGTGGCGTCTAAAGAAACCAATACGGCTGGTTCAGAGAAGTACTCCGCCCTAGCGAGGACGCCGTGGAGACGCCGCAGGTTGAGAGCGGTATTACGATGAGGGATGAAGCCGCATTGATCCGGATGTATCAGATCACAGATAACGCTCAGCAAGCGATTGGCGAGGACTTTAGCAAGGATCTTGGGCTCTGCGTTTAATAGGGAAATAGGCCTGTAGGAGTCACAGCGGTCTCGTGGCTTACCATCCTTGGGGATCACGACTATAGTAGCCAGACGCTGGTCGGCGGGAAGGGAACCCTTCTCGAGCGACTCCTGAAACATACGACGGAGGAAAGGCGCGATTTTATCCGGGCGTAATTTATACAGTTCAATAGGCAGGCCATTGGGGCCCATAGCCTTGCCAGAGCGAAGGGAGCGAATCGCAGTAGCAATCTCTTCGACAGACAAGGGGGCATCCATCTGCTCACGGTCCTCGACGGACAAGCCGGGCAGGGCAATATCCCGCAGCAGAAGACGAGAGTCATCCTCATCTCTATCAGTCACCGGGGAGTACACCGCCCGGAGGTGGTCAGCGAAACACTCCACAATCTCACCAGGCTCAGTCACACACGCTCCATCCGAAACCCGAAGCTCCGGGACCACACGATTCACTCTCTCCTTCTTATCCAGCCAAGCAATCAGTTTACCCGCCTTGTCCCCGGCATCATACAACCTACCCTGCTGCTCCCTATACATAGTCTTGGCAGCGTCAGTAACAAGAGACTTGTATTCAAACTGCTTCAGGCTGAGGGCATGGAGCCCATCCGGAGTGACACCCGCCTCCAAGGCCGCCTCCAGCCCCGATATGTCAGTCTCCAGCTTCACCACCGCCTCATTCTTAATCTTCTTAGCCACCACTATCTGGGATAGGGCATGCCCGCGGAGCACTGTCTTAAAAGCTTCCCACAGGGACACTGAGGACGACACCGACCCTTCATTCTCGAGGAAATATTGATCAATCGACTTGACCAGGCTATCGCGAATGGTGGGGTCTCGCAGGTACCAAGGGTTAATAGGAGCGATCCGCCCAGCAGACCGCGTCCCAGTGTCAAAAAGCAACCACAGTGGGGAATGATCAGAGATACCCCGGGCCAGGTGCTTAACCTCTCGAATCCGGGCAGTCTGGGCCGCGGGCATAAGAAAATAGTCCAATCTGGAGAGACTCCCATGTGCCCCAGAGTGAAAGGTGTACTGACATTGTGTCGGATGCATTAACCTCCAACAATCTACCAGACCAAAGGTCTCCAAGAGTCCGCCAAGCCATGCCTGGGCAGCGGGGAGGGCCCTGGGCGGGTGGCGATCACGGTCACCCGAGACTACCGAATTGAAGTCCCCGCCCATAAGCAAAAGACTGTCAGGAAGCTCAAGCAGCATACGACCCAAGTCTGAGAAGGTGGAGTTCTGGAGGCCCGGGGGAACATAGACAGAGACCAAGGAAAGGGACTGCCCCTCCCACCTCCCAGTCAAAGCCACATAGCGCCCTCTATCATCCGGGACTACCCTGGTGATCTCTAACGGAAGTGAAGATCGCAGGAGAATGCCCACCCCTCTAGAACCAGTGGTGAAACTAGAATGGGCCACGAGGCGGTAGCCCCCCCTGTTCATGGCATGACAAACATTACCAACCAGATGCGTCTCCTGTAAGAACACCACATCAGGAGTCAGACGACGCAAATACTGCAGCACAACACCCCGTTTGATACGGTCCCCCAATCCGTTGACATTCCATGACATCAATCTCAACCCGTCCCCCCCCATCCCCTCCAGTAGATCAAGGGTCCCCCAGCAGATAGCGCCACACCCGAAACTGGACCAGAAGCAGTACCTCGCCTTGAAAACAAAAAACACAAATCAAAACAACCCCTCCCACCCCCCAACCCCCCCCCAAATCCAACTCCCCCCACCCTGCACCCCTGCGGTCCAAAAAACCACCCCAACTTGCAGTGTGCCTGTCGCCCTACAAACCCCATTCTACTAAAAGACCCCGGAGGAGGAAAGGGACCCGTCCCCGACCGCCCCCCACACAGATCATAATGAAACAAAATGAACAAAAGAAGTAGAACCCAGCCGAACAGTACAAAATGGCAAAGTCAAGGACCAAAAGTCACTCCGAAGGGGACCCGCCACCCTCGGTACCGGCAAAGGGCCCAGGCCGGTCACCCCGGTCCGGCAGCGAATCCAGCCAGTCACTCACAGTCGCGGGAGAGTCAAAAAAGGTAGTCCGATCTTCGTGTTCCACTCGGAGCTTAGCAGGAAAAAGCATAGAGTACTTAACACCCAGGTCACGGAGACGCCGCTTCACCCCCTGGAAACCCATCCGCTGTTTCTGGACAAGTTGGGTGAAGTCCGGAAAAAAGTTAATAGACGAGTTCTCATGACGAACCGGGCCATGGACCCGTGAGGCCTGCAGAATCGCATCTCGGTCTCTGTAGTGGAAAAGTTTGGCAACAATAGGCCTCGGGGGGGGCCCCGGTCACGGCCGACCGCCCGTAACTCGATGGGCCCGCTCCACGGCAAAGAACTTACTCAGGCCAGCGGGGGCAAGCTGTTTGAGGATGAGCTCCTCAACCAGGAGATCAACCGGGCGGTTGTCGGAGGACTCCGCAACGCCTATGACACGGATGTTATTGCGTCGAGCCCGTCCCTCAAAGTCCTCCAGCCGCCGGGCCATCTGATCGTTGGCCAACTTGAGGTCTCCGAGAGTGGTCCGTAGGTCCGACACATACGCACCAAGGGTGGACGTCCGCACATCCAGCGCTTGAACCCTCTCGTTGGTCTTAGAGAGATCCGCCCGAATTAGTGTAACATCAATAGCCACCGTGTCGATTTTACGGGCCAAGGCCTCGTACTGCGTAGCGATGGTCTCCTTGATGCCGTTAATGGCGCCCATGATGTCCTGCAGGGACAGATCCGGGGAAACGGACGGGCCACCACCGCCATCGTCCGGGGGGACACTGGCCGCTCCAGGGGACCCTCTGCCATGAGTGTAGCGGTCCATGTTGTTCGTCTGGACCGGTCCCCCACGGAGGGATGTCCTAGTCTTACGCCCCTCGGGGCCCCCCCTGCCTCCCATGAGGACCACGCTCGCCAAAAGGGGACCACCGATCAAGTGTCGAAGGGGCACAGGCAAAGCAGACAGGAACCGCACCAGAGTCCGCAATGTGGCGGTGCGAGGGGACCAAAGTCAATGGGCACACTGGTAGCAGGCGGAGACAAAGGCATCAAGCAGAGGCCAAGTAAACACCCAGCCGCACCAAGCAATTCCACCGTCCAGCCCCTCAGAGATCCAAAAGTGAAACCGAAAGTGATGGAGCGGCCACTGGCACAGCTCTGCTGCCGTTGTTGTTCAATTACGCCCCGGCTCCACAGTTCACCCTCGCACCGGGCACAGCCATCGGTTGGGCCTCAAAAGTTCAAACCACCATAGATCTGGATTCCCAGGTCCGATTTGATTTCTGAAAGGAGGTCAGTGTTCAGCCAGCATTCATCTTCCAGATTCCGTAAACCAAGTCAGGATAAAATCAGGATAAGTTCCGAGGAGCAGCGAGGGTCGGGGGAGCCCTGTGCTCACGCGACCATCTTGGATGCGCGCTAGGCTCCTCCTCCATAGGAAGTTTTTTAATAACACATGGCATGCTATCAAGAAGAAAATACGATAAATACAAACTGACAGTAATTAATAATACTCGACTTCATTTGAAAACATTCAGTGAGGCAGAAAGACTGTTGTAAATTAAAATAACACGTCTACAATTTTAATTCACTGTATGATACATCTGTATCAGAAATGTGTTTTGTAGAAATGTAGGCCTCTCATATTTATAACATCAAAATCGATGCTATCACTTTGCAGTTTAGGCAGGGAGTTGTAGGCAGCCAATGACGCAAACTAGGACTGGCCCCCCGTGTTCCCATCTGCCTTAATGTCTCTCCTGCTCAGCCTTTCATCTGATCTGCGCGACGAACTGTGTGGGGAGGGTCTCATTTGTGGAGACATAATATCAGGAGAAGATTTACACATGAAATGTCGGCAGCCTTAAATGTTGCCAATGTAGTGAAAAGGGCATTATTCTGAGTTAGATTGTAGGACATTTCTCACATTTTTAATTAAGTGCTAAATCCAGAAATGTAATCATTGGTGGAATTTCCTCAGGATGCTCTTCCCATGATGGAGAAATTCTTCCAGCAGATTCTCCCCTCAAATTAGACTATTTCTAGCAAATGGAGGATGTAAATCGGGCTCAGAGTTTGTTGGCACAAATTCATAAAAGTGTGAAGAAACAATTCCCTCTTTTTGTATCAGATCAGACGACTACTTAAGTTTCAGTGCAGTCACGAGGCCTCTAAAACAGATTCACAGGTGTGACTAACAGCTGCCCTAACACAGCCCTTAATTAATCTGTGCCTGATAAAATAATGACTTTTGTGTCTGGGCAAGAGAAACACCTGCCATTTGCAGCTTTATTAAACCACAAGATTGTAGTATTAAGTAAAAGAAAATCATGGTGTTATTTCTAAAAGTGTTTCCGACTTTCACTACCAAATAGATGATCTCTTCAGACAACGACAAGCAGTTTAAGAGTGAACAACAATCTCACCACATAAAGAAACAAAACACACAGGCCTTCTTTAGTATCGAGTCGCAATGGGAAATCTACTTGAAGGTGTACGCACTCCTGTAATTTCCTCTACTGCACTGTATTTTTGGGTGGAGGAAATTCAGGGAGAGGATTCTCCTTGAAAAGCAACAGCCCCCATAAATAATACGATTTTAACTACTAATTACCATAACAATGTCCTGTCTCTCAGGTTAGCCTACCTGCTGGTGAAGAAGACCTCGTTTAGAATTGATTCAGACTGTGATGCCTCACCAAGACCATGTTCCCTTCACGGATGTAGTGTAAATCTGGTAAACATTGATTGTAATCAGGTGCAAACCAAAGTAGTGGGTGGAAGATGGAATACACTTCTTGTATCCGAATCGCTGCTTCAGAAGCCTTTCACGTACCCAGTACATTTTATTTTCTCATCTTTTCCGCTTCATCATCTCAAACATCTACTTTGTAAAACTGACAAGCTTTACTTTGGGGATCCAAGAAGAAGCTGAAAAAAAGGCATCAAAGTAGGGACCCAATGTGCTCTACTCATACGCAGATCAGGCATGTGCAATTGGCACACTGACTAGTTGTAGTTGGTGCAATGGAATGCAATCTGCACTACAGCATATGTGCTAATAAGTCTCACCATACATTGTTCATTTGCAAGGGGCAGAAAATGATCTGCTTAAAGAATATTTATTAAGAGGGTCGTAATTTGCAAACCCTATGAGTAGCTGCGAAACCATGGATGGAGGCTTGCAAGGGACACCAGACTTCCGCCCCTTCCTTTGCTTTGCCAAATTATAACAAAAATATTTTTAAAAAGCAGCCTATGACCCTTAAAGGTATAGCCACATCCAGGGGAGCAAGAAGTGGTTCACAAGGCTGTCTAACATGATTTTCGAAGAGAAAGCTGTCCCAACTCGGCGATGAGTAACTTGCAAGAGTTTGTGATTGTAGCCACAAACCATTTGAACATCCATTTCTGAATAGGAGAAGGGCTGCACCTTTCACAGCCATTCCTGGTTGAGATTTGGAAAGGGTAGCAAAAGCCTTGTGATAAGCTGGAAAGTTTTTTGTGACTCATAAAAGGGCTTTAAAACATTCTGAAAAGGCCTTTTGGGTCGCAGAACCTGCGATGTTGAGAATCGCAGGGGCTTTGTACATTTGGCCAAATGCACATTCAAATGTGGCTGCACATCCACAGTGCATTCAATTGTTGGCGTGGCTCCAGTTGGATGAGCTGCCAAAGCTAGATAGAAGAGACCATTTATTTACACACATGAATAGCACATAAGCCTTGGCCCTTTTAGGACCTCAGATCACTAGGAGCCAGATGAAAGAAGATATGATCTCTCCGATGGTTGAACTTGATATGGATTACCTACATACATTTGTCAGTTGACTGCAGGTTATGTGTGGACATGTGTGGATATTTTGCTCCAAGCAGGAATGGGGCCACCCACTCCACTCGACCAGAGGGGGCAAGGTACCAGTCCCCCCCACTCCACAAATGAATATGTTCTCTTCAAAGAATTGGGCTTTGCCACATCACAGTGATTAAAAGTGATTAGAGTACGATGGAGATTTTGAGCCTTGTTAGTACAGCTGATCTTTGGATTCACTGATCTATCATAAACTCTTGTGAAATATTTAGGGTAAACACTGAAATGTCCCTACTTCTTAACTGAACTTAATGAAAAGCTGCAGGTTGCTTGTCTGCACCATTAGAAGAATTTTGAGAGCACACATCGCACTTCTACAAGAGACACACGCAGCCGGTGGGGAGGATGTCTGACTACAAAAGAAATGGCGGCGGCACTGCTTTAGAACAACATACTCCGGATTTGCTCAAGAGGCGCTAAAATGGATCTGTCCAGTAGTCCCCTTCAAATCAATGGTGGTGGAGATTGACCCTGAAGGGCACTATGCATTTGTGGAGGGGCAACTTGACGGGTATCTGATATTGCTGAGAAGTATTTGCGTGCTGAATGTAGTGCTTTCAAGCCTGCTTACAGTCCACCTAACGAAGTTGGAGCATATCCCATGGCTTATTGGAGGAGATTTCAAAGGCGTATTGGACCCTGGTCTAGATCATTCCCAACCCTGCTACCAACCTTCCCTGTGGTGTCGACTCCGATGGGACTGATGAAGTGGATGGCGCACTGGTCTTGCCTAGATTATTGACATACATTACACCCTGACACTGGGGAATATTCCTACTATTTCCTGCCCCATGACTTGCAAGTCAGAATGGACCGGATTCTCTGTCACCCAGTTATTCATGCGCAGGCAACGGCTGGAAAATACTTAGGTTGAACCTTCTCTGACCACAATCTCCTGCTATTGTATCTAGTTTGGGGTACTCCTTGCCTGCCTGTCCCCACCTGGTGGCTGCAGCCGTCCATGTTGGAGGACAGTGTATTTCGAGACAGGACACAGGAGATGCCAACTTGCTAAATTGCAGAAAACT
Organism: Triturus cristatus; assembly: GCF_964204655.1. Classification (NCBI taxonomy): domain Eukaryota; kingdom Metazoa; phylum Chordata; class Amphibia; order Caudata; family Salamandridae; genus Triturus; species Triturus cristatus. The sequence goes on from NC_140581.1 coordinate 851,726,778, forward strand.
GGGGCACTGAGAAGTCTAGACTGACAGAGTGGGAGGCACTGAAAGTGCTCCTATGGGGGCAGTGTATTAATACAGTGGCAGGGATAAGGACAGATCTACACAGGAATGTAATTGAATTGGAGGCATCTTTGGGTACCCTGGAGGTGGAAGCTCAGTGGACCCTAATAGGTTGCAGGGTCCTCACAGATGCTAGGGATCGGCTGCTCAGTAGGTGGCTCAGCTACAACAATGTGATTTTAGGGCTTATCAAGCCAGGATGCATGCCAAGGGAGACAAGGCCGGTTAGTTTCTGGTCTGACTCCTGCACAGTGCGGATTTACAAGTGACAATCACGGCGATCCGGCTATCTCTGACAAACACGGTCACTAACCAGATGGACATACACAACACATTTACATCATATTATAAAGCATTGTATTACTCCCTGTTGCCCAAGAGATGCACATACACGCCTTCCTTGAGGACCTTGAACTGTCCTCTGTTGACCGAGCGGCCGGAGAGGAATTGCAGCAGCCTATAACAGAGCAGGTGCTGCGGGTTAGGCAACTGTTAAACCCATAGCCTAGATGGTCTACCGGCAGAATTGTATAAGGCCTATGAGGGCATCCTGGTTCCTAAATTGTTAGAGATCTATTAAATGGCCTTAGAGGAGGGGATGCTGCCACTGACACTGCGAGTCCCTCATAATATGACTACCGAAAGCAGACAAGGATCCGCGTGAAGTGACGTCATACCGCCCTCTGTCAAATGTTAGCCATAGATTATAAGATACTCAGCAAAATTATTGCTGCCCGCCTATGGACAATATGCCACTTCTGGTGCACCAGAATGTTCTTATTCCTAGCCACTCAACTACCCTGCACAAACTTAAGCTTCATAGAGTGCTGTAACAGGCCCCATCCCGCTGGCCCTTCGCTGCCTGTCTGGTGATAGATTTAGAAAGTGCATTCGACACAGTTGATTGGGAATACATGTTTGCGGCGCTCTCGCAGTTTGGGCTCCCAATGAGATTGCTTTTCCTCATTCGCCTATTCTATACAGCCCCCAGTGCCAGAGTAAAGACGGGTCAACTTATCTCGGCCCCCTTTGAGATCAGTCGTGGTGCACGTCAGGGATGCCCACTGTCACCACTTTTATTTGCGTTGGCAGTGGAGCCGTTAACCCAAAAGCTGCGGCACAATGGGGAGAAGTGGGGCATCCTCCTGGGAGCTGAGCTTTATGCAGTTTCCCTATACGCGGCTGATGATCTTGTCTACATATGGGACATCAGACAAGGGCTTGGAAACATTGAGCTGGTGCTCGACCAATTATGGGGTGCCTCTGATGTGGTATTAAACTGGGCCAAAACCTGTCTGTTTCCAGTGAGCCCGACATGCCCACCACAGCTCCACATGGTGGACCACCACCAGGTGAGATGGAAGTCATACTGTTCTGTTATCTTGACACACAAGATTTACTAGAAGGCAATCTTACCAGGGTGATCGCCTCCCTCAGCCCACAGATGGACTTTTGGAGCACGTTGCCTCTTATGGTGCTGGCGCGAGTCTCATTTTCTAAGATGGTGATGCTCCCTGACTCCTTTACTACTTACAAAATGTACTGGTTCATGCACCAAGATCTACCTTCTGCGCCTTACACTGAATGCTGGGGTCCTTTATTTGGAACAAGGGGTGTTGACCGGTTGCGCTGTGGAAGCTTCAGCTGTCCGTTGCCATGGGGGGCTTGGGAGCCCTCAATTTTGAACACTGCTATCTGGCAGCACAGTAACAGTGGCCCATCACGCTGATTGGCCGATCGACATCTGGCGAACCGGGCTCACCCACGCTGGACCGAACCACTCAAGTGATACATGAGTTATTGTTACCATCCGGTAAACTCCCACCAAATCTAATAAGCTCCTGGCCATAGCATTACTAGCTATACCAGATGCCTCTGTTTAACTTCAACCCTAACGCCATACACGCCGGAGATCGGCGGAGGGTCCATGGAAACTTGGGGTTGCTGGGGTTATAGCGGCGTAGGATATGTAGAGGTGTCATAAACCGTTTTGCAAACTTGGCCCAAATTATATCCAAGCAATCCATTACCATGAAATGTAAGGATGCACATCTCCCCGATATACCATATTGGTATGCGGCAACGTTGAAGTGGAGTATGGCTGAATGTGTGGTGCTGCGCACAGAGGAGGTCAGAGGCTTACGCAGAGTTCCCATTTCACTGGTGCGGGATGCCCTTGTGCATGAGTTACAGGTCCTCTCTGAGGAACCCAGGGAGGGAGGGCCCGAGCGAGGAGTATGATTGTGTACCCTCTCAGACACGTTTTAAGGCATGGGCGAAGTGGGCTCTTGCCCAGGGCCCCTGCCTTTCAGGGGGCCCCCTGATAGAGACAGCTCTGTTCCGCACAGAGTCCTACCCATGATGATTGTTGTAAATAGCGTTTTTCTATTTTTAATGGGTGAGAGTCTATTACAGACTTTTTGCAGGTAAAATGTTTGTTTCATGCAGCATCCATATAATTTTTTTTTTTAGATGAATACAAGACTTTACATATGAGAAATGGGAGGGTGTGACAGATTATTTGCTGTAATATTAGTGAGCTGCTGCTGTGTTACAATACTAATAAAAACACACATCACTATCCCTGAATATCAGATGTAAACACATTTAGAACTTGACCAAAGAGCTGAAAGAGCTGAAACTGGATCATAAAATCAAAGCTTTTCGAACAGGGGCCCTCCAAAATACATTTGGCCCAGGGCCCCCAAAATCCTTAAAACGTCCCTGTACCCTCTCTCTCCCTGAGTTATGCTTGGAGTACTCGCTCTTCCACACCCCACTCCTTTTCCTTTTGAGCATCGTCTGATCTGATGCTGGAATGCCATGAGTATACCCGCTGTCTTCAAAAATAGTGCCGCTATATTGGCTGTCCAACCTGTGCCATGCATATCTTTCACTCGGGAGGCATGGATCTTGTTTTTTATTTATTTATTTTATTTATGCATTTTCAAAAAGAAAACATGAACATCCATAAATTCATTAGCAGTTGCTGGGCACACACAATACAGGTATTATTGCAGCACAATACAAGAATTTCAAACCAATTTACTTTTGAGACAGGCATTAGTATGACATTGAAAGATCGTAAAGTGTGAATAAGCAATGCAGAACAATACAGCATGTGTCATGGCCATCAGATATTATTTACAGTAAGCAAATAAGAAATAATAGGACTCCATATATCATGGGGTTTCGAGGCTGTAGGCAGTTCTTCAGCATAGCAGGTGAATTGATCCTGACAGTATACCATGTCTTGCAACCAACATTTAGTAGTCGGCGCAGGTCTACCTCCCCAGCATATTGAAACTCTACGTTTGGCAAGTAAGAGCGCTATCGTCACCAATCTCCTAATAGAGGATTTAATATCCCTAATATTTCCCAGCAGACATAGTTGGTGAGTACATGCTATGGGTGTCCCCACCATCAGTTGCAAAGTGTGTGTGACCTGCTCCCAGAACAAATATACTTTCGGGCACCACACCTCTTACAATTGGTAACCTTGCGCAGACCATATTTATATAACTGAGCAGGGGTATAGTATATTTGATGTAAATATTTCAAATGTACCAATCGTAGATTGACGTTCACCGTCAGTTGGCCCGTCAGTCTACAGCAGGTGCTCCAGTCGTCATCTGAGAGAGGTTCAGAAAGAACTGCATTCAATTTCTCTAGGGAGCGAGCTCCCGCATTGCCCCCTCCTTCTGTGAGGCACGATATAATAGTGCAACTAGTTTAGCACGTGTCGGGTGGTGTAGAGGAGCTGCAGAGCCTCCAATGTTGGTGGCTCTGCTGGAAATTGAGGGTACAGCGCACACGTAGCCGATCACAATCGTGTGTACACAAATGTTCGCATTGCAGCATTCTTTCCATCTCCAAGAACAGTGGCGTCCTCCACAAAATGACCCCGGGGAAATGCATCCCCCATGATAGACAATGCCACCTCATGGAGAGTTTTCAGTACACCAGTTTCTCCTGTCACTGAAATCGCAGTATGATGTAAGAGTGGCATATTTGGTGCATAAAGTGGCAATTTACGCGCACGTCTTCCTAGCTCCTGCCATGCCCTGGCTGTGTTGTGCACCGTGTCTATTTCCCCCTTGTAAAAAACTGTGTGTTGGTTAACTGTCATGGCTTTAAGTGGTATCGGGTGTACTGCGCCTGCCTCGACCGCTACATGTGGTATATAAGCTGGCATCTGTTGCTAGTAGTAGGCATAATGCGCCTGTGCACAGAGATAATACAGCTGAAAGTCTGGGACTGATAAACCACACATCCCATAGGGGAGAGTTAAGATTTCCCATTTAACCAGCTGCGTTTTCCCACCCCATGCAAGCGAGACTAACAAGGAGCAAAGCGTGTTGAAGGAGTGGCACGTCAAGTGCACAGGTACATTAAAAAATAAATATAGAAACCGCGGAAGCACCACCATCTTCATTAATGCTATCCTGTCAGCGAAGGACAACGGTAGTGCTATCCAACGATTCACTTGTTCTTCAAGATGCTTGACGGCTTTACCAAAATTGTTTTGAACAACCACCTGCGGATCCCTGTGAATCCAAATCCCCAAATACTTCACTGGGTCTCTGTACCACACCAGTGGGTAATTTAATTCCATCTGTGGTGTGCAATCTGTGAGGGGCAATATAATTGACTTAGCCCAGGTTATCCCAAGGCCAGAGTACCATTCAAATCGTATGCATTCCTGGATAAGCTGTGCTAAGTGTGTTGCCGGTTCGTGCACATATAACTGTGAGAAGTTGGCCTGATGTATGATGTCACTAGTTCTACTGTACACCTTATATCAGTCCAAACAACCCTTATGGTGATTGGTTGTAAAGTCAACCTTATAGACCAGCTATCCTAGTGGTAGCATGGACAAGAGCAGTCTTAGGCTAAACTCTGAATGGCATGTGAAGCCAGCTGTGATACCATATATAATCCCTTGAATACCAAATGAAAGGACACCACAACAGATATATATATAAAATAAAGTGTATTTATTCTAGACAATCCCTCAGCACTCTTTATGAGATTAGAGGTAAGTACAACACAGTCTTATTTAAGCATACATTAAGTCACACAGGTAAGTAATACAGTTAGGCCCTAGGGGCCACGCAAACCATATCCTAAGTAAGTGGTATAAGGACCACTGTCACAGAAATAGGATAGGCCTAGGCCTAGGGAATCGCTGGGCCTACACTACACTAGCAACAGGTAGGAAGTGGGAGGCCCACGGGATTCAGGTGCAGAGTGGAAACACTCACGCGTAATGCGTAAAAGTCAATAGAATCACTAGCAGTTAGAAATAAGCAGTTTTAGGACACTTCTGGTATAGCTAGAAAGTCGAGACTCGGAAACTAGACCCTAGGATAGTCAATACCCTTGTGAGCACCGAAGTACCCAAGTTACCTAGCCCACGGGCTGCGGGTGCATAGGTGTGAACTTGCGTCGGGTTTCGTCGTGGACTTCTATGGATGCCTGAAGGAAAGTTGCTGACAGGCAGTCAGTGAAGAGTGTCCGGTGGATCCCAAGGCTGGGATCAAGAAGAGAGGAGACCTGCAAGCAGAAGGGACAGAGTCAAGGTCACTAGCCAGTGACCACGTGGAACCAGGAAGGAACCAGGCGATGTCGTGAAGATTGCAGGTGAAGGTGAAGCTTGTCGCTGCAGCCACGAGGACCAGGGAACGTCGAGGACAACCAGGACCAGGAGGCGAGCTGTCTCACGAAGGCTCTTGCTGTCGGCGGCGTCGAAGTTGGACTAGGACTCACCAAGCCTTGGCAAGCAGAACCCACGAAGAACGAAGGACTTGCTTCTGGTGCAGACCAGGCAGGTCTGGGGTGCTTCTCTTTTGCAGAGAAGCGGGAGCCAGTCTGGAGGAGCCAAACCAGCGATGAAGATTTCAGGATGCGTCGTCACAAAGGCCACTAGCCAACGGGCAAGCAACCGGACAGGCGCGGCAAGCAGTAAAATGCAGAAGGGCCCCACGCAGGACTCGTGGAGTGTGGGGGGCTGATCTTCGGTGCAGATGGTGCTTGGGGTTGGGGCTTCTCAATCCCCGGTGCACAACTTTGAGGGTACCTCAGAAGCTGCGCTGGAAGATACTCGCCACTTTTCCCAGGTAGCCGGTCCCACGTCTCTCGTCGCCTCCACGGATCTCAGCTCGGCTGTGGATGTGGATCAGGGTCGGAGAAGTCTGGAAGTCAAGGCTCTGGTCGGGCTCTGCAGTCGGTCCCTCGTAGACTTTAGCAAAGCAAAGGGTAGTCTCTTGATGGTGCCTGTTTGCACAGGGTAGCCACTCCTTGGCCACAAGGGAGATTCTTCAGTCTTCTTCTTTCGTCGAATGTCGAAGGTCCAGAGTTTCTGTTCAAGTTGCAGGTTCAGGATAATCTAATTTCCTGGGGCCCAGCTACCACTCTTATCCAAATCTGGGGGGCTGGGTTACCTGCTAGGTCACGCCTTATGGGTGGGACCTGGGAGGGGGGTGGTTACACCCCCTTCCCTTTGTCCAGTTTCGCGCCAGGACTGGGGCTGGAGTGCCCCAGCACCGGTTTGAACTGGACTATGCATGGGACACCTTGTGTGCCTCAGGCATGTCTCATTCCTTTCAGCCCTCCCTGCCCCAATACACTAAAGTCTGTCTGGGGAGGTGCTAGCACCTCCCCAAGCAGGAAACCTATTGTCCAAGCCTCCCTTGCCGGGATCACTCCCAGCAGCAGGAGGTCAGTCTCGTGTCTGTGGCAGCAGCATCCATTTTGTGATGCTGAGGCTTTGGTTAGAGTTAAACAGCAAAGTAGGATTTTAACATGTCTCTCCCTCTAGAAGGGAGTAATACTATCCTCATCACCAGAAATGGTATGGGGGTATTATTCCAAAGTGTTAGACACCTTACACGACATGTTTTGATAAAGCCAAACCATAGTTACCATAACCGTTTAAGATTATAAGGCACTTTAAGAGTATATGGTAGGCTATATCATAGAACAGCTATAAGGACATGGTTCCGAAAGCTGCAGACAGGCTCAGCTCATGCTAGAGCACCATCTCACATGTTACCAAGCACTCTGCCTCCAGGATTGTTAAGGCCTGCCATAGGAGTGGCTGATAGGTACACATGTGTCTATATATAAGGTAGATATAGGTATACTATATCTAAGCAAGGGGTGATTACATGACCTTGCCCCAGCTGAGTGATCAGCCAGTTGTGTCTGATTGGAAGGCCAGACCAGGGGTGGCATAATACATGCTGCAGCCCCTGGGAGGCCTAGGGTACACCTATGCCCTGGGTACCTAGGGCACACTGTACAGGGTCCAATAAGGTGATCCTTACCAATTGTGTATGTACCTAGGGTACATGGAGTCCATTTTTAAGAGAGAGCAGACAGCCTGAGACCCTGAATGGCAGGATTTCAGGCCAACTAAGTCGAAAAACCAGCTAGACACTAGGCAAAAAGTTGGGGGTAACCATAGTCAGATATCCACCTTCCTACACAACCCCCCCCAAAACTAAAGGAGATAAGGCTGGCCTTGACAAGGTAAGCCTCTATTGCCTAAGTGGCCATATAAGGAAGAACCAGCACTGGCATGGTTACCCCCTGTCTCATGGTCCACTAAGCAATCCCTCATCCTAAAGGTATCATAGGGTCTCCACCATAGGGAATCTCTACCTTGGGTGTGTCTTTGCAAAGTAAAAGGCTGGTGTTGAGATGGAGTACTGAAGTGAGTGTCCTCAAAGTGAGGCCTCAGCTTCCTCCAATCATCCTCCACCATGGATGCCTTTCTTTCTTTAACTGAGTTGCACTGTGCTCTCAGGGTCAGCCTCTGGCTACCTAAAGCTGGAGGCTGGGTCCCTTTTGTGGGCTTACTGGAGGGACAGGTCAGGTTTGGGGCCCTAAGGTCCCATGTTTGCCTGTGCCCAACAGAATCCCTCTGGGGGAGGTCCCTAACTACCTGTGAAGGGGATCCCTCAGGAATGTTTTTAACCATCACCTGGCTAGGGCTACTAGCCAGGCAATCCTCATTCTTTTGATGGGGGGGTTATTGTGGACAGGGGCCCTCTTGGGGTCCACTGGCCTCCTTGACCTCTGCAGCCCTGGGCTGACTGAGGCAGGGTAGAGAGAGGCAGGTTACCTGCACCAGACTGGGTCCCACCTTGGAAGGGGCCACTGACATCAGAGGTTCTGCCAGGCCAGGCCTGGCTACCTCTGGGGCAGTTCCTTCACAAGGGGTGAGGTCAGATCCCTGAGGAGGCTGATCTTTTCCTAATGTCTGGGGAGAGGGAGACTTTTCTTCCTCCCCACTACTCTCTGTTTGTGTGGAGTGATCCATAGTTTCAGGCTTCACTACACTTATGTCAGTCTGAGTATGGGCTGAGACCATTACAGCCTTGCCAACCTTTTCAGGGAGGCACTCAGTTTGGGTTTGAGCTGTGACTGTCACAGCTCTGCCAATCTCTACAGGGAAGTCTGTCTTTGCCTGGGCTGTGGCTACCACTGCCCTTCCAACCTTTTCAGGGAGGAAATCTACTTGGACAGGGGTTGTGGCTGGCACAACCCCACTACCCTTTTTCGAAAGGCCTACCATTTTGGAATGGGTGTCTTGTTCAACTCCAGCCCAAGCTGAGAGTTCCAAGTCATTCCCCAGTAAGCAGTCCACAGGCAAGGTTGGAGACACTGCCACCCTTTTAGGGCCAGTGACGCCTCCCCAGCTGAGACATACCTCTGCCATAGGATGACTGTTCTGTTTGCCATCAATGTTAGTTACCTGGTATGAGAAACCAGGCAAAAGCTGCTCAGAGGGAACTAGCCTATGGGCCACCATAGTGATGCTAGCTCCAGTGTCTCTGTAGGCCTCAGCGTTTCTACCATTGATGTAGGGCTCCTGTCTGTACCTACCCAAAGTGTTGGGACAGGCAGTGAAGTTGGCAAACCCCATGCCACCATCACAGACAAGAGTAGCTGCTGTAGGGGAATTGGCTAAGCCAGAGTCCCCCTGTGTTCCCCAAGAAAACCCAACCAAATTTTTGGGGGCACTCCCACCACCTGGGGGATTACTACTGACAGTAATAGGTGGTGTGACAGGAGTAGTTGGAGGAACAGCTTTGTTTTTAGCCTTTGGGCAACTGCTGTCAGTTTTCCAATGCCCAGGAGTTTTACACTCATGGCAGTAAGGCTTTTTAACTGTGGTAGAGGAGGGAGCTTGGGACCCACCACCCTGTGTGGAGTTTTGGGGCCCTGAGGAAGATTTCTCTTTTGTTTTATCCCCACCCTTCTCTTGAGGCTTGGTGGTATCTTTCTTTTGGTCACCACCCTGATTTTTAGGCCTAATCCTGGTCCTGACCCATTTATCTGCCCTCTTTCCCAATTCTTGGGGAGAGGTCAAATCTGAGTCTATCAGGTGTTGATGGAGAAGCTGGTTCTGACAATTACTAAGGATCTGCTCCCTCATAATCAAGTTGTACAATCCTGTATAGTCCTGCACCTTGCTGCCAGTTAACCAACCTTCCAAAGCCTTAGTGGCACAATCCACAAAATCAGACCAGTCCTGTGTCTGTGTCTTCTGGGTGTCTCTGAACAACAACCTATATTGCTCAGTGGTTAAGCCAAACCCATCTATCAGAGCACTCTTCAGGACTTTGTAATTGTTAGCATCCTCATCACTGACTGTGAGGAGCTTGTCTCTACCTTTGTCAGAAAAGGAGAGCCACAAGATAGCTGCCCACTGACTCTGGGGTACCTGCTGTACTTTGCAGGCCCTCTCCAAAGCAGTCATCCACTTGTGGATGTCATCCCCATTCTGATATGGGGGGACTATCTTGCTTAGGTTTCTATGGTCATAAGACCTATCCCTATCTCTAGGAATGTTGCTGCCACCAGTGGGTTCTGACCCACACAATTTTTGCTCTCTAGCCAGAGCAAGCTTCTCCTTGGCAAGGGCAAGTTCTTCCCTCTGAATCCTCAGATTAGCTTCCCTCATTCTGGCTTCATGCTCCTTTCTCTCAGGGGAAGTCATTCCCCTGTGAGAGGAAGCATTAGAGATGCTAGAGACATGGGAGTGGATGGATTCCCTTGAAGGGGATCTGTCTCTCCTGCTTCTCTGGTTAAGCCCACTTGGGGGTCTGTATGGGGGACCCCATGCAAACTCCCATGTAAGCTTAGGTTAGCCTGGCTAAGTCTTCCTACTTGGCCCTGGCTGTCTACCTCTTCATCTGAAGTCCCATCTGACTCATCTGTGGTGGGTAGACCCTTATCTACAGCTATGGCACCATACTTGGCAGCTCTTTCAGCATCATAGGCCTCCAGAAGCTCCACTAGCTGTCTAAGGGTAGGGTTGGAACCCTGTTTTAATCTCCTGGAGGTACACAGTTGTCTCATCTCCTGGAAAGTGAATGCATCATATCTAGAGGGAATCTGTCCAGGATTCTCCTCTCCTGAGGGAGTATCAGTGTGATCTCCATTCAGGGACATGATTCTAGTGAGGGTGTGGTGTGTGCACCTACCTACACTAGTTGTATCTACTAAACCTCTCTAGTAGTTGTAGTCAGGGTGTGCTACTCCCTTCAACCTACAACCACTAAATCCAGTAGGACTTAAGTATTATAATCTATGTTATATGTACCTAAACAATATCTGTGTGATCTTTCAAATTAGTATCTCAAGATTACAATGGTATTACAACAGCAAGCTCAGATCCCAACCGCTGCTCACCAATGTGAGAAGTTGGCCTGATGTATGATGTCACTAGTTCTAGTGTACACCTTATATCAGTCCAAACAACCCTTATGGTGATTGGTTGTAAAGTCAACCTTATAGACCAGCTATCCTAGTGGTAGCATGGACAAGAGCAGTCTTAGGCTAAACTCTGAATGGCATGTGAAGCCAGCTGTGATACCATATATAATCCCTTGAATACCAAATGAAAGGACACCACAACAGATATATATATAAAATAACGTGTATTTATTCTAGACAAACCCTCAGCACTCTTTATGAGATTAGAGGTAAGTACAACACAGTCTTATTTAAGCATACATTAAGTCACACAGGTAAGTAATACAGTTAGGCCCTAGGGGCCACGCAAACCATATACTAAGTAAGTGGTATAAGGACCACTGTCACGGAAATAGGATAGGCCTAGGCCTAGGGAATCGCTGGGGCTACACTACACTAGCAACAGGTAGGAAGTGGGAGGCCCACGGGATTCAGGTGCAGAGTGGAAACACTCACGCGTAATGCGTAAAAGTCAATAGAATCACTAGCAGTTAGAAATAAGCAGTTTTAGGACACTTCTGGTATAGCTAGAAAGTCGAGACTCGGAAACTAGACCCTAGGATAGTCAATACCCTTGTGAGCACCGAAGTACCCAAGTTACCTAGCCCACGGGCTGCGGGTGCATAGGTGTGAACTTGCGTCGGGTTTCGTCGTGGACTTCTATGGATGCCTGAAGGAAAGTTGCTGACAGGCAGTCAGTGAAGAGTGTCCGGTGGATCCCAAGGCTGGGATCAAGAAGAGAGGAGACCTGCAAGCAGAAGGGACAGAGTCAAGGTCACTAGCCAGCGACCACGTGGAACCAGGAAGGAACCAGGCGATGTCGTGAAGATTGCAGGTGAAGGTGAAGCTTGTCGCTGCAGCCACGAGGACCAGGGAACGTCGAGGACGACCAGGACCAGGAGGCGAGCTGTCCCACGAAGGCTCTTGCTGTCGGCGGCGTCGAAGTTGGACTAGGACTCACCAAGCCTTCGCAAGCGGAACCCACGAAGAAAGGAGGACTTGCTTCTGGTGCAGACCAGGCAGGTCTGGGGTGCTTCTCTTTTGCAGAGAAGCGGGAGCCAGTCTGGAGGAGCCAAACCAGCGATGAAGATTTCAGGATGCGTCGTCACAAAGGCCACTAGCCAACGGGCAAGCAACCGGACAGGCGCGGCAAGCAGTAAAATGCAGAAGGGCCCCACGCAGGACTCGTGGAGTGTGGGGGGCTGATCTTCGGTGCATATGGTGCTTGGGGTTGGGGCTTCTCAATCCCCGGTGCACACCTTCGAGGGTACCTCAGAAGCTGCGCTGGAAGATACTCACCACTTTTCCCAGGTAGCCGGTCCCACGTCTCTCGTCGCCTCCACGGATCTCAGCTCGGCTGTGGATGTGGATCAGGGTCGGAGAAGTCTGGAAGTCAAGGCTCTGGTCGGGCTCTGCAGTCGGTCCCTCGTAGACTTTAGCAAAGCAAAGGGTAGTCTCTTGATGGTGCCTGTTTGCACAGGGTAGCCACTCCTTGGCCACAAGGGAGATGCTTCAGTCTTCTTCTTTCGTCGAATGTCGAAGGTCCAGAGTTTCTGTTCAAGTTGCAGGTTCAGGATAATCTAATTTCCTGGGGCCCAGCTACCACTCTTATCCAAATCTGGGGGGCTGGGTTACCTGCTAGGTCACGCCTTATGGGTGGGACCTGGGAGGGGGGTGGTTACACCCCCTTCCCTTTGTCCAGTTTCGCGCCAGGACTGGGGCTGGAGTGCCCCAGCACCGGTTTGAACTGGACTATGCATGGGACACCTTGTGTGCCCCAGGCATGTCTCATTCCTTTCAGCCCTCCCTGCCCCAATACACTAAAGTCTGTCTGGGGAGGTGCTAGCACCTCCCCAAGCAGGAAACCTATTGTCCAAGCCTCCCTTGCCGGGATCACTCCCAGCAGCAGGAGGTCAGTCTCGTGTCTGTGGCAGCAGCATCCATTTTGTGATGCTGAGGCTTTAGTTAGAGTTAAACAGCAAAGTAGGATTTTAACATGTCTCTCCCTCTAGAAGGGAGGAATAATATCCTCATCACCAGAAATGGTATGGGGGTATTATTCCAAAGTGTTAGACACCTTACACGACATGTTTTGATAAAGCCAAACCATAGTTGCCATAACCGTTTAGGATTATATGGCACTTTAAGAGTATATGGTAGGCTATATCATAGAACAGCTATAAGGACATGGTTCCGAAAGCTGCAGACAGGCTCAGCTCATGCTAGAGCACCATCTCACATGTTACCAAGCACTCTGCCTCCAGGATTGTTAAGGCCTGCCATAGGAGTGGCTGATAGGTACACATGTGTCTATATATAAGGTAGATATATGTATACTATATCTAAGCAAGGGGTGATTACACGACCTTGCCCCAGCTGAGTGATCAGCCAGTTGTGTCTGATTGGAAGGCCAGACCAGGGGTGGCATAATACATGCTGCAGCCCCTGGGAGGCCTAGGGTACACCTATGCCCTGGGTACCTAGGGTACACTGTACAGGGTCCAATAAGGTGATCCTTACCAATTGTGTATGTACCTAGGGTACATGGAGTCCATTTTTAAGAGAGAGCAGACAGCCTGAGACCCTGAATGGCAGGATTTCAGGCCAACGAAGTCGAAAAACCAGCTAGACACTAGGCAAAAAGTTGGGGGTAACCATAGTCAGATATCCACCTTCCTACACAACCCCCCCCCCCCCCAAAACGAAAGGAGATAAGGCTGGCCTTGACAAGGTAAGCCTCTATTGCCTAAGTGGCCATATAAGGAAGAACCAGCACTGGCATGGTTACCCCCTGTCTCATGGTCCACTAAGCAATCCCTCATCCTAAAGGTATCATAGGGTCTCCACCATAGGAAATCTCTACCTTGGGTGTGTCTTTGCAAAGTAAAAGGCTGGTGTTGAGATGGAGTACTGAAGTGAGTGTCCTCAAAGTGAGGCCTCAGCTTCCTCCAATCATCCTCCACCATGGATGCCTTTCTTTCTTTAACTGAGTTGCACTGTGCTCTCAGGGTCAGCCTCTGGCTACCTAAAGCTGGAGGCTGGGTCCCATTTTTTGGGCTTACTGGAGGGACAGGTCAGGTTTGGGGCCCTAAGGTCCCATGTTTGTCTGTGCCCAACAGAATCCCTCTGGGGGAGGTCCCTAACTACCTGTGAAGGGGATCCCTCAGGAATGTTTTTAACCATCACCTGGCTAGGGCTACTAGCCAGGCAATCCTCATTCTTTTGATGGGGGGGTTATTGTGGACAGGGGCCCTCTTGGGGTCCACTGGCCTCCCTGACCTCTGCAGCCCTGGGCTGACTGAGGCAGGGTAGAGAGAGGCAGGTTACCTGCACCAGACTGGGTCCCACCTTGGAAGGGGCCACTGACATCAGAGGTTCTGCCAGGCCAGGCCTGGCTACCTCTGGGGCAGTTCCTTCACAAGGGGTGAGGTCAGATCCCTGAGGAGGCTGACCTTTTCCTAATGTCTGGGGAGAGGGAGACTTTTCTTCCTCCCCACTACTCTCTGTTTGTGTGGAGTGATCCATAGTTTCAGGCTTCACTACACTTATGTCAGTCTGAGTATGGGCTGAGACCATTACAGCCTTGCCAACCTTTTCAGGGAGGCACTCAGTTTGGGTTTGAGCTGTGACTGTCACAGCTCTGCCAATCTCTACAGGGAAGTCTGTCTTTGCCTGGGCTGTGGCTACCACTGCCCTTCCAACCTTTTCAGGGAGGAAATCTACTTGGACAGGGGTTGTGGCTGGCACAACCCCACTACCCTTTTTCGAAAGGCCTACCATTTTGGAATGGGTGTCTTGTTCAACTCCAGCCCAAGCTGAGAGTTCCAAGTCATTCCCCAGTAAGCAGTCCACAGGCAAGGTTGGAGACACTGCCACCCTTTTAGGGCCAGTGACGCCTCCCCAGCTGAGACATACCTCTGCCATGGGATGACTGTTCTGTTTGCCATCAATGTTAGTTACCTGGTATGAGAAACCAGGCAAAAGCTGCTCAGAGGGAACTAGCCTATGGGCCACCATAGTGATGCTAGCTCCAGTGTCTCTGTAGGCCTCAGCTTTTCTACCATTGATGTAGGGCTCCTGTCTGTACCTACCCAAAGTGTTGGGACAGGCAGTGAAGTTGGCAAACCCCATGCCACCATCACAGACAAGAGTAGCTGCTGTAGGGGAATTGGCTAAGCCAGAGTCCCCCTGTGTTCCCCAAGAAAACCCAACCAAATTTTTGGGGGCACTCCCACCACCTGGGGGATTACTACTGACAGTAATAGGTGGTGTGACAGGAGTAGTTGGAGGAACAGTTTTGTTTTTAACCTTTGGGCAACTGCTGTCAGTTTTCCAATGCCCAGGAGTTTTACACTCATGGCAGTAAGGCTTTTTAACTGTGGTAGAGGAGGGAGCTTGGGACCCACCACCCTGTGTGGAGTTTTGGGGCCCTGAGGAAGATTTCTCTTTTGTTTTATCCCCACCCTTCTCTTGAGGCTTGGTGGTATCTTTCTTTTGGTCACCACCCTGATTTTTAGGCCTAATCCTGGTCCTGACCCATTTATCTGCCCTCTTTCCCAATTCTTGGGGAGAGGTCAAATCTGAGTCTATCAGGTGTTGATGGAGAAGCTGGTTCTGACAATTACTAAGGATCTGCTCCCTCATAATCAAGTTGTACAATCCTGTATAGTCCTGCACCTTGCTGCCAGTTAACCAACCTTCCAAAGCCTTAGTGGCACAATCCACAAAATCAGACCAGTCCTGTGTCTGTGTCTTCTGGGTGTCTCTGAACAACAACCTATATTGCTCAGTGGTTAAGCCAAACCCATCTATCAGAGCACTCTTCAGGACTTTGTAATTGTTAGCATCCTCATCACTGACTGTGAGGAGCTTGTCTCTACCTTTGTCAGAAAAGGAGAGCCACAAGATAGCTGCCCATTGACTCTGGGGTACCTGCTGTACTTTGCAGGCCCTCTCCAAAGCAGTCATCCACTTGTGGATGTCATCCCCATTCTGATATGGGGGGACTATCTTGCTTAGGTTTCTATGGTCATAAGACCTATCCCTATCTCTAGGAATGTTGCTGCCACCAGTGGGTTCTGACCCACACAATTTATGCTCTCTAGCCAGAGCAAGCTTCTCCTTGGCAAGGGCAAGTTCTTCCCTCTGAATCCTCAGATTAGCTTCCCTCATTCTGGCTTCATGCTCCTTTCTCTCAGGGGAAGTCATTCCCCTGTGAGAGGAAGCATTAGAGATGCTAGAGACATGGGAGTGGATGGATTCCCTTGAAGGGGATCTGTCTCTCCTGCTTCTCTGGTTAAGCCCACTTGGGGGTCTGTATGGGGGGACCCCATGCAAACTCCCATGTAAGCTTAGGTTAGCCTGGCTAAGTCTTCCTACTTGGCCCTGGCTGTCTACCTCTTCATCTGAAGTCCCATTTGACTCATCTGTGGTGGGTAGACCCTTATCTACAGCTATGGCACCATACTTGGCAGCTCTTTCAGCATCATAGGCCTCCAGAAGCTCCACTAGCTGTCTAAGGGTAGGGTTGGAACCCTGTTTTAATCTCCTGGAGGTACACAGTTGTCTCATCTCCTGGAAAGTGAATGCATCATATCTAGAGGGAATCTGTCCAGGATTCTCCTCTCCTGAGGGAGTATCAGTGTGATCTCCATCCAGGGACATGATTCTAGTGAGGGTGTGGTGTGTGCACCTACCTACACTAGTTGTATCTACTAAACCTCTCTAGTAGTTGTAGTCAGGGTGTGCTACTCCCTTCAACCTACAACCACTAAGTCCAGTAGGACTTAAGTATTATAATCTATGTTATATGTACCTAAACAATATCTGTGTGATCTTTCAAATTAGTATCTCAAGATTACAATGGTATTACAACAGCAAGCTCAGATCCCAACCGCTGCTCACCAATGTGAGAAGTTGGCCTGATGTATGATGTCACTAGTTCTAGTGTACACCTTATATCAGTCCAAACAACCCTTATGGTGATTGGTTGTAAAGTCAACCTTATAGACCAGCTATCCTAGTGGTAGCATGGACAAGAGCAGTCTTAGGCTAAACTCTGAATGGCATGTGAAGCCAGCTGTGATACCATATATAATCCCTTGAATACCAAATGAAAGGACACCAATACAGATATATATATAAAATAAAGTGTATTTATTCTAGACAAACCCTCAGCACTCTTTATGAGATTAGAGGTAAGTACAACACAGTCTTATTTAAGCATACATTAAGTCACACAGGTAAGTAATACAGTTAGGCCCTAGGGGCCACGCAAACCATATACTAAGTAAGTGGTATAAGGACCACTGTCACGGAAATAGGATAGGCCTAGGCCTAGGGAATCGCTGGGGCTACACTACACTAGCAACAGGTAGGAAGTGGGAGGCCCACGGGATTCAGGTGCAGAGTGGAAACACTCACGCGTAATGCGTAAAAGTCAATAGAATCACTAGCAGTTAGAAATAAGCAGTTTTAGGACACTTCTGGTATAGCTAGAAAGTCGAGACTCGGAAACTAGACCCTAGGATAGTCAATACCCTTGTGAGCACCGAAGTACCCAAGTTACCTAGCCCACGGGCTGCGGGTGCATAGATGTGAACTTGCGTCGGGTTTCGTCGTGGACTTCTATGGATGCCTGAAGGAAAGTTGCTGACAGGCAGTCAGTGAATAGTGTCCGGTGGATCCCAAGGCTGGGATCAAGAAGAGAGGAGACTTGCAAGCAGAAGGGACAGAGTCAAGGTCACTAGCCAGCGACCACGTGGAACCAGGAAGGAACCAGGCGATGTCGTGAAGATTGCAGGTGAAGGTGAAGCTTGTCGCTGCAGCCACGAGGACCAGGGAATGTCGAGGACGACCAGGACCAGGAGGCGAGCTGTCCCATGAAGGCTCTTGCTGTCGGCGGCGTCGAAGTTGGACTAGGACTCACCAAGCCTTCGCAAGCGGAACCCACGAAGAACGGAGGACTTGCTTCTGGTGCAGACCAGGCAGGTCTGGGGTGCTTCTCTTTTGCAGAGAAGCGGGAGCCAGTCTGGAGGAGCCAAACCAGCGATGAAGATTTCAGGATGCGTCGTCACAAAGGCCACTAGCCAACGGGCAAGCAACCGGACAGGCGCGGCAAGCAGTAAAATGCAGAAGGGCCCCACGCAGGACTCGTGGAGTGTGGGGGGCTGATCTTCGGTGCAGATGGTGCTTGGGGTTGGGGCTTCTCAATCCCCGGTGCACAACTTCGAGGGTACCTCAGAAGCTGCGCTGGAAAACACTCGCCACTTTTCCCAGGTAGCCGGTCCCACGTCTCTCGTCGCCTCCACGGATCTCAGCTCGGCTGTGGATGTGGATCAGGGTCGGAGAAGTCTGGAAGTCAAGGCTCTGGTCGGGCTCTGCAGTCGGTCCCTCGTAGACTTTAGCAAAGCAAAGGGTAGTCTCTTGATGGTGCCTGTTTGCACAGGGTAGCCACTCCTTGGCCACAAGGGAGATTCTTCAGACTTCTTCTTTCGTCGAATGTCGAAGGTCCAGAGTTTCTGTTCAAGTTGCAGGCTCAGGATAATCTAATTTCCTGGGGCCCAGCTACAACTCTTATCCAAATCTGGGGGGCTGGGTTACCTGCTAGGTCACGCCTTATGGGTGGGACCTGGGAGGGGGGTGGTTACACCCCCTTCCCTTTGTCCAGTTTCGCGCCAGGACTGGGGCTGGAGTGCCCCAGCACCTGTTTGAACTGGACTATGCATGGGACACCTTGTGTGCCCCAGGCATGTCTCATTCCTTTCAGCCCTCCCTGCCCCAATACACTAAAGTCTGTCTGGGGAGGTGCTAGCACCTCCCCAAGCAGGAAACCTATTGTCCAAGCCTCCCTTGCCGGAATCACTCCCAGCAGCAGGAGGTCAGTCTCGTGTCTGTGGCAGCAGCATCCATTTTGTGATGCTGAGGCTTTGGTTAGAGTTAAACAGCAAAGTAGGATTTTAACATGTCTCTCCCTCTAGAAGGGAGGAATAATATCCTCATCACCAGAAATGGCATGGGGGTATTATTCCAAAGTGTTAGACACCTTACACGACATGTTTTGATAAAGCCAAACCATAGTTACCATAACCGTTTAAGATTATAAGGCACTTTAAGAGTATATGGTAGGCTATATCATAGAACAGCTATAAGGACATGGTTCCGAAAGCTGCAGACAGGCTCAGCTCATGCTAGAGCACCATCTCACATGTTACCAAGCACTCTGCCTCCAGGATTGTTAAGGCCTGCCATAGGAGTGGCTGATAGGTACACATGTGTCTATATATAAGGTAGATATAGGTATACTATATCTAAGCAAGGGGTGATTACACGACATTGCCCCAGCTGAGTGATCAGCCAGTTGTGTCTGATTGGAAGGCCAGACCAGGGGTGGCATAATACATGCTGCAGCCCCTGGGAGGCCTAGGGTACACCTATGCCCTGGGTACCTAGGGTACACTGTACAGGGTCCAATAAGGTGATCCTTACCAATTCTGTATGTACCTAGGGTACATGGAGTCCATTTTTAAGAGAGAGCAGACAGCCTGAGACCTTGAATGGCAGGATTTCAGGCCAACTAAGTCGAAAAACCAGCTAAACACTAGGCAAAAAGTTGGGGGTAACCATAGTCAGATATCCACCTTCCTACACAACCCCCCCCCCAAACGAAAGGAGATAAGGCTGGCCTTGACAAGGTAAGCCTCTATTGCCTAAGTGGCCATATAAGGAAGAACCAGCACTGGCATGGTTACCCCCTGTCTCATGGTCCACTAAGCAATCCCTCATCCTAAAGGTATCATAGGGTCTCCACCATAGGGAATCTCTACCTTGGGTGTGTCTTTGCAAAGTAAAAGACTGGTGTTGAGATGGAGTACTGAAGTGAGTGTCCTCAAAGTGAGGCCTCAGCTTCCTCCAATCATCCTCCACCATGGATGCCTTTCTTTCTTTAACTGAGTTGCACTGTGCTCTCAGGGTCAGCCTCTGGCTACCTAAAGCTGGAGGCTGGGTCCCTTTTGTGGGCTTAATGGAGGGACAGGTCAGGTTTGGGGCCCTAAGGTCCCATGTTTGCCTGTGCCCAACAGAATCCCTCTGGGGGAGGTCCCTAACTACCTATGAAGGGGATCCCTCAGGAATGTTTTTAACCATCACCTGGCTAGGGCTACTAGCCAGGCAATCCTCATTCTTTTGATGGGGGGGTTCTTGTGGACAGGGGCCCTCTTGGGGTCCACTGGCCTCCTTGACCTCTGCAGCCCTGGGCTGACTGAGGCAGGGTAGAGAGAGGCAGGTTACCTGCACCAGACTGGGTCCCACCTTGGAAGGGGCCACTGACATCAGAGGTTCTGCCAGGCCAGGCCTGGCTACCTCTGGGGCAGTTCCTTCACAAGGGGTGAGGTCAGATCCCTGAGGAGGCTGACCTTTTCCTAATGTCTGGGGAGAGGGAGACTTTTCTTCCTCCCCACTACTCTCTGTTTGTGTGGAGTGATCCATAGTTTCAGGCTTCACTACACTTATGTCAGTCTGAGTATGGGCTGAGACCATTACAGCCTTGCCAACCTTTTCAGGGAGGCACTCAGTTTGGGTTTGAGCTGTGACTGTCACAGCTCTGCCAATCTCTACAGGGAAGTCTGTCTTTGCCTGGGCTGTGGCTACCACTGCCCTTCCAACCTTTTCAGGGAGGAAATCTACTTGGACAGGGGTTGTGGCTGGCACAACCCCACTACCCTTTTTCGAAAGGCCTACCATTTTGGAATGGGTGTCTTGTTCAACTCCAGCCCAAGCTGAGAGTTCCAAGTCATTCCCCAGTAAGCAGTCCACAGGCAAGGTTGGAGACACTGCCACCCTTTTAGGGCCAGTGACGCCTCCCCAGCTGAGACATACCTCTGCCATGGGATGACTGTTCTGTTTGCCATCAATGTTAGTTACCTGGTATGAGAAACCAGGCAAAAGCTGCTCAGAGGGAACTAGCCTATGGGCTACCATAGTGATGCTAGCTCCAGTGTCTCTGTAGGCCTCAGCTTTTCTACCATTGATGTAGGGCTCCTGTCTGTACCTATCCAAAGTGTTGGGACAGGCAGTGAAGTTGGCAAACCCCATGCCACCATCACAGACAAGAGTAGCTGCTGTAGGGGAATTGGCTAAGCCAGAGTCCCCCTGTGTTCCCCAAGAAAACCCAACCATATTTTTGGGGGCACTCCCACCACCTGGGGGATTACTAATGACAGTAATAGGTGGTGTGACAGGAGTAGTTGGAGGACCAGTTTTGGTTTTAGCCTTTGGGCAACTGCTGTCAGTTTTCCAATGCCCAGGAGTTTTACACTCATGGCAGTAAGGCTTTTTAACTGTGGTAGAGGAGGGAGCTTGGGACCCACCACCCTGTGTGGAGTTTTGGGGCCCTGAGGAAGATTTCTCTTTTGTTTTATCCCCACCCTTCTCTTGAGGCTTGGTGGTATCTTTCTTTTGGTCACCACCCTGATTTTTAGGCCTAATCCTGGTCCTGACCCATTTATCTGCCCTCTTTCCCAATTCTTGGGGAGAGATCAAATCTGAGTCTACCAGGTGTTGATGGAGAAGCTGGTTCTGACAATTACTAAGGATCTGCTCCCTCATAATCAAGTTGTACAATCCTGTATAGTCCTGCACCTTGCTGCCAGTTAACCAACCTTCCAAAGCCTTAGTGGCACAATCCACAAAATCAGACCAGTCCTGTGTCTGTGTCTTCTGGGTGTCTCTGAACAACAACCTATATTGCTCAGTGGTTAAGCCAAACCCATCTATCAGAGCACTCTTCAGGACTTTGTAAGTGTTAGCATCCTCATCACTGACTGTGAGGAGCTTGTCTCTACCTTTGTCAGAAAAGGAGAGCCACAAGATAGCTGCCCACTGACTCTGGGGTACCTGCTGTACTTTGCAGGCCCTCTCCAAAGCAGTCATCCACTTGTGGATCTCATCCCCATTCTGATATGGGGGGACTATCTTGCTTAGGTTTCTATGGTCATAAGACCTATCCCTATCTCTAGGAATGTTGCTGCCACCAGTGGGTTCTGACCCACACAATTTTTGTTCTCTAGCCAGAGCAAGCTTCTCCTTGGCAAGGGCAAGTTCTTCCCTCTGAATCCTCAGATTAGCTTCCCTCATTCTGGCTTCATGCTCCTTTCTCTCAGGGGAAGTCATTCCCCTGTGAGAGGAAGCATTAGAGATGCTAGAGACATGGGAGTGGATGGATTCCCTTGAAGGGGATCTGTCTCTCCTGCTTCTCTGGTTAAGCCCACTTGGGGGTCTGTATGGGGGGACCCCATGCAAACTCCCATGTAAGCTTAGGTTAGCCTGGCTAAGTCTTCCTACTTGGCCCTGGCTGTCTACCTCTTCATCTGAAGTCCCATCTGACTCATCTGTGGTGGGTAGACCCTTATCTACAGCTATGGCACCATACTTGGCAGCTCTTTCAGCATCATAGGCCTCCAGAAGCTCCACTAGCTGTCTAAGGGTAGGGTTGGAACCCTGTTTTAATCTCCTGGAGGTACACAGTTGTCTCATCTCCTGGAAAGTGAATGCATCATATCTAGAGGGAATCTGTCCAGGATTCTCCTCTCCTGAGGGAGTATCAGTGTGATCTCCATTCAGGGACATGATTCTAGTGAGGGTGTGGTGTGTGCACCTACCTACACTAGTTGTATCTACTAAACCTCTCTAGTAGTTGTAGTCAGGGTGTGCTACTCCCTTCAACCTACAACCACTAAGTCCAGTAGGACTTAAGTATTATAATCTATGTTATATGTACCTAAACAATATCTAAGTGATCTTTCAAATTAGTATCTCAAGATTACAATGGTATTACAACAGCAAGCTCAGATCCCAACCGCTGCTCACCAATGTGAGAAGTTGGCCTGATGTATGATGTCACTAGTTCTAGTGTACACCTTATATCAGTCCAAACAACCCTTATGGTGATTGGTTGTAAAGTCAACCTTATAGACCAGCTATCCTAGTGGTAGCATGGACAAGAGCAGTCTTAGGCTAAACTCTGAATGGCATGTGAAGCCAGCTGTGATACCATATATAATCCCTTGAATACCAAATGAAAGGACACCACAACAGATATATATATAAAATAAAGTGTATTTATTCTAGACAAACCCTCAGCACTCTTTATGAGATTAGAGGTAAGTACAACACAGTCTTATTTAAGCATACATTAAGTCACACAGGTAAGTAATACAGTTAGGCCCTAGGGGCCACGCAAACCATATACTAAGTGGTATAAGGACCACTGTCACGGAAATAGGATAGGCCTAGGCCTAGGGAATCGCTGGGGCTACACTACACTAGCAACAGGTAGGAAGTGGGAGGCCCACGGGATTCAGGTGCAGAGTGGACTCACGCGTAATGCGTAAAAGTCAATAGAATCACTAGCAGTTAGAAATAAGCAGTTTTAGGACACTTCTGGTATAGCTAGAAAGTCGAGACTCGGAAACTAGACCCTAGGATAGTCAATACCCTTGTGAGCACCGAAGTACCCAAGTTACCTAGCCCACGGGCTGCGGGTGCATAGGTGTGAACTTGCGTCGGGTTTCGTCGTGGACTTCTATGGATGCCTGAAGGAAAGTTGCTGACAGGCAGTCAGTGAATAGTGTCCGGTGGATCCCAAGGCTGGGATCAAGAAGAGAGGAGACCTGCAAGCAGAAGGGACAGAGTCAAGGTCACTAGCCAGTGACCACGTGGAACCAGGAAGGAACCAGGCGATGTCGTGAAGATTGCAGGTGAAGGTGAAGCTTGTCGCTGCAGCCACGAGGACCAGGGAACGTCGAGGACGACCAGGACCAGGAGGCGAGCTGTCCCACGAAGGCTCTTGCTGTCGGCGGCGTCGAAGTTGGACTAGGACTCACCAAGCCTTGGCAAGCGGAACCCACGAAGAACGGAGGACTTGCTTCTGGTGCAGACCAGGCAGGTCTGGGGTGCTTCTCTTTTGCAGAGAAGCGGGAGCCAGTCTGGAGGAGCCAAACCAGCGATGAAGATTTCAGGATGCGTCGTCACAAAGGCCACTAGCCAACGGGCAAGCAACCGGACAGGCGTGGCAAGCAGTAAAATGCAGAAGGGCCCGACGCAGGACTCGTGGAGTGTGGGGGGCTGATCTTCGGTGCAGATGGTGCTTGGGGTTGGGGCTTCTCAATCCCCGGTGCACAACTTCGAGGGTACCTCAGAAGCTGCGCTGGAAGATACTCGCCACTTTTCCCAGGTAGCCGGTCCCACGTCTCTCGTCGCCTCCACGGATCTCAGCTCGGCTGTGGATGTGGATCAGGGTCGGAGAAGTCTGGAAGTCAAGGCTCTGGTCGGGCTCTGCAGTCGGTCCCTCGTAGACTTTAGCAAAGCAAAGGGTAGTCTCTTGATGGTGCCTGTTTGCACAGGGTAGCCACTCCTTGGCCACAAGGGAGATTCTTCAGTCTTCTTCTTTCGTCGAATGTCGAAGGTCCAGAGTTTCTGTTCAAGTTGCAGGTTCAGGATAATCTAATTTCCTGGGGCCCAGCTACCACTCTTATCCAAATCTGGGGGGCTGGGTTACCTGCTAGGTCACGCCTTATGGATGGGACCTGGGAGGGGGGTGGTTACACCCCCTTCCCTTTGTCCAGTTTCGCGCCAGGACTGGGGCTGGAGTGCCCCAGCACTGGTTTGAACTGGACTATGCATGGGACACCTTGTGTGCCCCAGGCATGTCTCATTCCTTTCAGCCCTCCCTGCCCCAATACACTAAAGTCTGTCTGGGGAGGTGCTAGCACCTCCCCAAGCAGGAAACCTATTGTCCAAGCCTCCCTTGCCGGGATCACTCCCAGCAGCAGGAGGTCAGTCTCGTGTCTGTGGCAGCAGCATCCATTTTGTGATGCTGAGGCTTTGGTTAGAGTTAAACAGCAAAGTAGGATTTTAACATGTCTCTCCCTCTAGAAGGGAGGAATAATATCCTCATCACCAGAAATGGTATGGGGGTATTATTCCAAAGTGTTAGACACCTTACACGACATGTTTTGATAAAGCCAAACCATAGTTACCATAACCGTTTAAGATTATAAGGCACTTTAAGTGTATATGGTAGGCTATATCATAGAACAGCTATAAGGACATGGTTCCGAAAGCTGCAGACAGGCTCAGCTCATGCTAGAGCACCATCTCACATGTTACCAAGCACTCTGCCTCCAGGATTGTTAAGGCCTGCCATAGGAGTGGCTGATAGGTACACATGTGTCTATATATAAGGTAGATATAGGTATACTATATCTAAGCAAGGGGTGATTACACGACCTTGCCCCAGCTGAGTGATCAGCTAGTTGTGTCTGATTGGAAGGCCAGACCAGGGGTGGCATAATACATGCTGCAGCCCCTGGGAGGCCTAGGGTACACCTATGCCCTGGGTACCTAGGGTACACTGTACAGGGTCCAATAAGGTGATCCTTACCAATTGTGTATGTACCTAGGGTACATGGAGTCCATTTTTAAGAGAGAGCAGACAGCCTGAGTCCCTGAATGGCAGGATTTCAGGCCAACTAAGTCGAAAAACCAGCTAGACACTAGGCAAAAAGTTGGGGGTAACCATAGTCAGATATCCACCTTCCTACAATAACATCATGTCGTCTGCGTACATAGAGACTGCCAGAGGCCGCTGGTGAACGTGTAGCGCTGCCTGAGCGTAGCACTGTCACAGAATACATGCCAGTGGCTCCAATACTAATGCAAACAGCAAGGGCGATAGTGGGCACCCCTGCCGCGTGCCCCCACTGTATCTTGAAGAGATCTGACATATGCCCATTGATTCTTACGCATGCCACAGGACCTGTATACAATAACGTAATCCAGTTTGTAAAAATGAAAGGCACACCCATGCGATGCAAAATTGCAAATATATATTCCCAGGATATAGAATCAAATGCCTTGGGGGCATCCAACAGTACCGCCATCGCCGGCATGGCGGGTTCCAGTACGTGCAATATTGCGAAAAACGTACGCAAATTATGCAACGTAGATCTAGTTGGGACAAATCTTGACTGATCAGGAAGAACCATAACCGGTAGAAGCAGCCGTAGCCTATTAGCCAACACCTTCGCCAGAATTTCTACATCAGTATTTATCAAGGACAGGGGTCTGTATGAATCACACCTGTCTGGCGCCTTGTCAGTCTTTAGTAAGGCGTCAACCAATGCCTCTCGCACAGTAGGAGGGAGACTCTTGGTGTCATACGCTTCCATGTACATTTCAAGAAGATTGGGGGCCAAAATGTCTATATACTCTTTATAAACCTCGGCCGGCAGGCCATCAGTGCCCGCTGCCTTTCCATTTGGCAATGCAATAATGGCCTCGTGGATGTCTTCTAATGTTAGTGGGTGCATTAAAAATTCTTGTTGGTTACGCGAGAGCCACACCAGTGCTATATCGTTTGCCATCTGCCGATTTTCATACATGGATTGGTAATAGTTTGCAAACGTGTGAAGTATACTGGGTGTATCATAATGTGTAGTGTCGCCCTCTGTGATGGCTTTAACTATATAGTTCCGTCCTACGCGACATATGGCATATTTCTTGGTCGGCTACCTCATTGTATTCGGTGATATTTGTTTTAATACTCGCTAATGTAGCAGGATCTGCAGTGTCACTATATTTGCGCTCTAGACCACCTAGCTCCCGCTCCAACCGACACATAGTGCCACGCAGGGCTTTCAAGATTCCAGCCTCTAGACCTATACATGCTCCCCATATGGTCACCTTGAACGCCTCCCAAAGTTTCCCTACACATGAAACTGACCCAGTGTTGTGCGAAAAATAATCAGAGATAGCTTCGCAAATACCTTCGCAGAAAACTGGGTCGAGCAATGAGGATTGAAACTGCCACTGGAACTGTGGAGGAGTGTGCATCGGTAGAGATATAGCGAGAAGGACCGGGGAATGATCGGACAAGGTTCTAGGTAGGTGTTGGATATTGACAGTCCAGGTAGCCACGTCATTTGTGACTAGCCAGTAGTCAATGCGGGACCAGGACTGGTGTGCATACGAATGACACAAGCCCTCTCGTGAACTTGGATATCTTAGTTGCCAAATATCTGTCAATCCCAGATTGAGCATACCGTTAAGTACAGATGACGCTGCTTTTTTCAACGTGAGCTCCGCTGCTGACCAACGATTAATTTTGGGTGTTAACACAACATTGAAGTCCCCCCCACATATAATAGTCAATGGAGGTAGTTTGTACATTTTGCCCCACAATACCTCATAAAATGCAGGGTCGGCAGTGCTGGGCCCATAGACGTTTACTATAAGCACCTTTGTCCCGTAAAGCATACCCTGCACCAATATGTATCGTCCGATCACGTCCTCTTCTACATATATGGGATCTAATGGGATTCCTTTTTTAATCATTATCATGACACCCCATGAGTAAAAGGCAGCCAGGCGCACCCCTGCCCATCTAGTTGCCACCGCCGAGACTGTATGTTTAGTAAGATCGGTTTCTTGTAATAGAGCGATCTTTACGTTATGACGGTCTAGATAGGATAGTTCCTGTCTAACTTTTTTGGGGTTATAGAGGCCCCAGACATTCCAGGTTAACCATGAAATACCATTAGATTTAGCACCCGCCATTCCCTGTGGAGTACAATGTGACAAAATGCTGTCTCACATAGCTCGTCGCAGAACGTGCCCATTCCTGCCAATGTCGTGTGCCCCATGCAGTGCGAAAAACATATTTCCCAAACAACCCAATCCTCCCACTCCAGCATCGGAACCATGCTGAGAATCCCTCCCCAAAAAACAAAACAACATCCATGCAACCGCATGTCGTAATCCAGGACACACACCTCTGTGGGAGTCCTAGTGTAACAATGAACTGTTGTGGGGTACTCCCTCTTAGGGGGTCACCAGTAGCCGTCTGCCCCCTGCATGGTATCAGGGGGGGTTGAGGTGAGTATTGAAGAACAGCACACCCACAGGTCTATGGATCATTCAGAAATTCCAAATATAAATATAGGCCACACCCCATCGCACAAGTTACTTACTTGTGTAACGATATATCTGTGAGACATTAGTTAGTGATAGATTCCTTACCTTAGAATATCCCCTAGCTATTTAGACGTGCACGTGCGCTGACGTCAGTTCTGTACACGACTTTTCCGCGCCAGGAACGCAGAGCCATGTCAGAGACCGACTACTTGTGCAATAGAACTTGGGCCCTGAACGGGATGACCTGAACCCTAGAGAACAGTTCACAGAACGGGGAGGATGGGCGGGCGTTAAGGAATCTATCACTAACTAATGTCTCTTACAGATATATCGTTACACAAGTAAGTAACTTGTGCATCTGAAAGAGACACGTTAGTGATAGATTCCCTACCTTAGAATACATACCCAAGCAATACCAACCTCGGTGGCGGTTCTGCAAAGTGAAATCACACCAGAAAGTCACGGAGAACCGACTGGCCAAAGAAGCCGTCTCTCCGGACTTGACTGTCAAGGCAATAGTGCTTAGTGAAAGTATGCAGTGAGGCACACATAGCTGCCTGACAGATATCTTGCAGAGGAACACCACGTCCTAATGCTGTAGTAGCTGCTGTCGCCCTGGTAGAATGGGCACGCAGCCCAACCGGAGGTTCCTTTTTTGCCAGAGAGTAACAGGCTTTAATGCACAAGATAACCCATCGGGAGATAGTCTGCTTGTGCACAGCCCGACCTTTCTTGGCACCCACGTAGCCAACAAAGAGCTGGTCATCCACCCGGAACTGCTGTGTGCGGCTGAGATAGAATGAACTCGCAAGTTTTGGGTCCAGACGGTGGAGCCTCTCTTCCTCTCTTGAAGGATGCGAAGGCGGAAAGAAAGTGGCAGAGTGACAGTCTGCCCGAGATGAAAGGCAGCGACTACTTTCGGTAGAAAGGAGGGACGTGGTCGAAGCACAACCTTGTCAGGATGAATCGCCAGGAAAGGAGTTTTACATGAAAGAGCCTGAAGCTCACTCACCCGCCTGGCGGAGGTGATGGCCACCAGGAAGATGGTTTTTACAGTTAGTAACCTCAAAGAAGAGTTATGAAGAGGCTCAAAGGGAGCGCACATTAAGTATGTGAGAACCAGGTGCAAGTCCCACTGAGGCATCACAAAAGGAATAGGAGGGAAAAGATGAGTAATGCCTTTGAGAAATCTATTGACAACAGGGGACTTGAAAAGAGAAGGCTGATCAGGCAGCCTGAGAAAGACTGAAAGAGAAGAAAGGTAGCCCTTGATAGTGCCCAGAGCAGAGCCCTGCTGGGCCAAATAGACAAGGAACAATAGGACCTCAGAAAGAGGGGCAGAAAGGGGATCTACAGCTTTCGCTGCGCACCATGCCACAAACTTGTTCCACCGACAGGCATATACAGTTTTATTTGAGGGACGCCTGGCTGCCAGAATCACATTACAGACTTCAGGAGGCAAGTCAAATGGAATCAACTGTCGCCGCTCAATCTCCACGCAAGGAGGTGGAGGCTGGACAGGTTCGGGTGGAGGACCGTCCCCTGGTGCTGCGACAGGAGATCCTCCCGAAGAGGCAGTCGGATTGGGGGATCCACGCTCATACTGAGTAGCTCGGGATACCAAACTATTCGAGCCCAGTCCGGTGCCACAAGAATGACTTGGGCCCGGTCACGCCCGATCTTCTTTAGAACTCTGGGTAGAAGTGGTATAGGCGGAAAGGCGTACAACAGACCGCAACTCCATTCGCAACGAAAAGCGTCTCAGAGCGAGTGCCGCTTTGGAAACTCCAACGCGCAGAACTGCTGACATTGCGCGTTCTCTGCGGTGGCGAATAGCTCTAACCAAGGTTCTCCCCACTGCTGAAAGAGACCTGCGCCACGTCCGAGTGTAGACGCCATTCATGATCCAACATGCACCTGCGGCTGAGTTTGTCCACCCTGGTGTTCAGAGAACCTGCCAAGTGTTGAACCACCAAGGAAATGCCTTGACGTTCCAGCCATGTCCAGAGACGCAGAGCCTCCTGACATAGGGTCCACGACCCTACCCCGCCTTGCTTGTTACAGTACCACATGGCGGTGGTGTTGTCCGTGAACACCTGCACTACACTCCCCTTGACAGAGGGAAGGAATGCTTTCAGTGCAAGTAGGATCACCCTGAGCTCCAAAAGGTTGATATGGAGCTTGGACTCTGCCGGAGACCAGAGGCCTCTGATCTCCGCCTCTCCCATGTGGCCGGCCCATCCCAGGAGGGACACATCTGTCACCACTGTGTGCTCCGGTTGGGGAAGGGAGAGGGATCTGCTGCTGACCCAACGCTGGTCCGTGAGCCACCACTGCAAGTCCTGTGCAGTGCCCTACGAGATCTGGATGTAGTCGGACAGGTTTCCCCAATGCTGCGTCCATTGGAATTTCAGGTCCCACTGCAGAGCCCGCATATGCCACCTGGTACGATTGATCATCAGGATGCAGGAAGCCATGAGGCTCAGCAGTCTCAGGGTCTTCTTGACCAAAACCCAGGACCAGGGCTGAAAGATCGGAATCATAGCCCGTATGTCCCGGACTCGCTGTTCGAGAGGATAAACCCGAAACTGCGCCGTATCGAGAACCGCTCCGATGAAGAGGAGGTTCTAAGAGGGAATCAGATCCGACTTAGGAACGTTGATGGAAAACCCCAGCGAATGCAGGAGGTTGACCGTAGCCTGGAGGTGGGAGACGACTGCCTGGGGCGAGCCTGCCTTCAACAGCCAGTCGTTGAGATAGGGAAGACTGAAACCCCTGATCTGCGCAGATGAGCTGCGACCACCGCCATCAATTTCGTAAACACCCGAGGGGTGCTGGTAAGGCCAAAGGGGAGCACGGTGAATTGAAAGTGTTTGTGGCCCACCGTGAACCGCAGGTAACGCCGGTGGGCTGGCAGGATGGGGATATGAAAATAAGCATCCTGCAAGTCCAACGCTACCATCCAGTCTTGCGGGGCAGACAAGACCTGAGCAAGCGTTAGCATCTTGAATTTCTCCTTCCGGAGGAAGCGATTGATGTTCTGGAGGTCTAAGATAGGATGTAGGCCCTTGTCCTTCTTTGGAATCAAGAAGTAGTGGGAATAACAACCACGACCTACTTCTGGCGTCTGAAAGAGCTTGATGGCCCCCTTGGCCAAGAGGCCGCAACTTCCTGCCAGAGAAGTGCCAAGTGATCCCCCGACATGTGGTGGAACTGAGGCGGCATGGCTGTTGGGATAGTCTCGAAGGGGAGGGAGTAGCCCCGTAGGACTATCCGCAGAACCCACCTGTCTGAAGTGATGGTGCGCCAGTGGGGGAGGTGATGGCGAATCCTGCCGCCTACTGGCATCTGGTGAGTGAAACACCAGACTAGGAAGGCCTTGAGGCGGCAGCGGCGGCAGGGGCGGTGGTGCCCTGACCCGCTCGCTGGCCCCGTGAGCCACCTCGCTGAGACTGTGGCTGTGCAGGCCGACGGTTCTGAAAGGAACGCGTTTGGGCGCCTCGACCCTGACCTCGAAAGGAGCGAAAAGTAGACCCCGAGGGAGCGCGCGTGGAGGCAAGACCCAAGGACTGGGCCGTAGCGCGGGAGTCTTTAAAGTGTTCCAAGGTGCTATCCGCTTTGTCACCAAAGAGGCGTGTGCCATCAAAAGGCATGTCCACAAAGTGTTCTGGACATCCCCGGAAAAGCCAGTTGTCCTGAGCCAGGAGTAATGGCGTAGCGCCACTGTTGTGGAAATTGCCCTGCCGAGGGAGTCGGCAATGTCATGGCCACAACGGACAGTGAATTTTGCAGCTTCCCTCCCCTCGGTAATGGCTTGGGAGAGCACGGCTCGAGCTTCCACTGGGCACTGAGGCAGCACATGTGCTACAGTGTCCCACACAGAGTGGGAATAGCAGCCCAACAGGCATGCAGTATTTACCGCTCTCAACCCGGAACTGGCAGAGGTGAAAATCTTTTTCCCAAACTGCTCAAGTTTTTTTGATTGTTTATCCCGAGGTGCGGAAGCGAATGCACTGGGAGAGGCAGAGACCTGGACAACCACACTCTCAGGCGTTGGGTGTTGCGTGAGAAAACTGCGATCGCCCGGGGCCGGGCGATGGCGCCGTGCCACACTTTTTTTCACTGGAACCCCTGTGTTAGGCTTAGTCCAGGTGCTTAACCGAATGTCTGTAAGCGCTTCATTAAAGGGCAGCATCGGCTCTGTGGAGGAGGTCGCCGGCTGCAGTACCTCAGTCAGGAGATTAGTCCTAACAGGGACGGAAGGGAGCTCGAGGTTAAGAGCCTCAGCAGCTCTACGCAACACCACAGGAAAAGTTCCCACCTCCTCCGTGGCCAAGGAAGAAGGAGACAGTGTACCAGGGTGCGGAGAGAAATCCAGATCGCCTGGACCTTCGACTTCACCTTCCCACTCCGGTTCATCTTCACATTGGGCTGCGAGAGTGTCCTCAGACCCCTCCCAGGACGCTTCCTCGTCCACAGGTAGTTTAAGAGGCCGGTAAGGGCGAGGGGCCGGGGAAAGGGGGTAAACTCTCCACCTGGAATAGGGATTGGAGGGTAATAAACCAACCCAGGTTCGAAATAGTCCGGACCTGGAGGCAACGGCACCGTGTCCAGCGCTGGAGGCGGCAACGGCCCCAGCGCCCGAGGCGGCCCCGGCTGTGGCCTCGGCGCCAGAAGCCGCGCCGGAAGGCAGCGCAGAGGCCGGAGCCAACGACGCCACAGGGTATCTTGCCGGCGTAACCGAGGCCAAAGGCTGTGGCACAGGGGCAGAACCACCCAACGGGTCCACGGGGCCCGAAGAAGCGCCAGAGGGACCCGATGGGGCAAATAAACGGCCCATGGCCAACACAAATACCTGTATCTCCTCCGGAGTCACGTACGGCCACGGGAAAGGTGGGTAGGCCGCAGGTAATAACTCAGGCTCCACCGGAACCGCGGGGGAGTGACCCCCCTGCCCCACCACCGTGTCCCGAGACCGGGGAGGGGTAGACGAAAGCGACATAGCTTTCTTTTATTTTTTTATGGCGCTTTAACCTGTCCCCGATTCCGACGTACGGTGGTGTCGGCCCCGCGACCTGTCTCTTGACCTTCCGCAGGATCGTGAGCATCATGGAACCGAATGCCGGACCTCTAACAACTTTCGGGAACGCTCCCACAAAGTCTTCGGCACCATGGCCCAACAATCGGGGCACGCCTCGGGGTCGTGGGTGTGTCCCAAGCAGAAGAGACACACAACATGTGGGTCAGCCACTGACATGTTCCGACGGCAGGTCCGACAGGACTTAAACCCGGGCATCTCTACTGCACCAGAAGTCGAGAACTTGACAAAACAAGAGAAACAAGTCTCTCCAAATAAAGTTAAAATATGACTAGGAGTACCGCTCTCTCTCGGATCTGCGCTTGCTGGCGTGGAAAAAGAAAGAACTGACGTCAGCACGCGTGGGCGCATCTAAGTAGCGCCAACAACGTCATCTCGGCGACTACGACGCCAGCGACCTACATGGAGCCGCACGACGACACCTACCGACGCGCAAGGGAACTGCTGACGAAAACTTTCCGGATCCAGTCTGACACCTGGGGATATTCTAAGGTAAGGAATCTATCACTAACGTGTCTCTTTCAGATATGGTATACACAACACCAGCAAAGAGTTAGCAGCCCCTCAGATCTCATCGTCTATGCATGGTAAACATTGCAATGCGCACTAGGGTGTAGCTATCATAGCATAGCAACCAGAACCCCACAAAACAGACAGCATTACATCAATAATTAGTCACTGTGTATCACCAGCCCATATTCTACCCCAATGCGCTGCACAGTAATAATCTCACATGCTCAGTCCTCTGCATCATTATCGGCTCCCGCTGTTCGTGTTGATTCCTGCCGCTCACATATTGTAGGGCTTCTTTAGGTGTCGTGAAGATTCTAGCTTTACCTGCATGCTGTATGCGCAACCGTGCAGGGTATAACATTGCATATTGAATTTTAAGTGTTTACAGTTTCGTTTTGAAAGCATGGAATTTATGACGCGCCAGCTGCACAGCCATCATGAAGTCAGGGAAAAATTCCACTTTTATCCCTTGGTAGTTGCTAATCCCTTGATCCCTGGCCAGGCGCAGAGCCGTGTCTCGATCTCGATAGTTCAAGAGCCTGGCTATGATGGGGCGCGGAGGGGCTCCCGGCATGGGTTTAGGCGCCAATGAGCGGTGAGCTCTCACCACAATTGGTACATTTGAGAAATGTTCCGCTCCCAGCATATCATTAAGTAAGGTCTCAATGTATAACTCCATGGGACCCGTTTTGGTTGACTCTGGGATCCCCGTAATGCGCAGGTTGTTCCAGTGAGAACGGGCTTCAAGGTCCTCGTTCCGTGCCTGGATCACCACCAAGAGCTATTCCATATTGGATCACAAGGCGCTAACGTCCTCCACCTGGTCTTCAGTCGTCGAGATCCGCTGCTCTGCCTCTGCTATCCGCGATCCATGCTTGTCGAGCTTCGCTGCCATACCGTCTGTTCGCAGGTTGAGGTGATCTATCTTAGCGTCAATGGACTGCAGACTCTGCTGCATTGTTAGCATCATGCGCTCCAGTTTGTTGTTGGCGCCTGCTTCCAACTCAGGCTCAGTGTCTGATGTAGCTGGAACCTGGGATTTCGTCAGCATCCAGGTTTCAAAGTTCAGTTTCGATTGCTGCTTGTCCATCCGGCCCATGACTTAACCTCCTTGTGGCATCACCGTGAGGTTAGTACCAGGGTTGTGTTCCCCGCTCAGTGTACCGTGCTAATAAGGATTACTTGGTGCAGGCAATGCTGTTGCACCGTGCTGTGTGGGTTCCTCGCATATGGGCTCACCACCCTGCGGGGGGCCGTCGTTAGAAGAAAGCAGTGTTGTTTCCCAGCCGTTGCAATAGAATAATCCAAACCACCATGCACCCTCAGCACTGCGCCGTCCACTTCAATGTATGAGCAACTAGTGGTATACAGCCTCAGACTGTCCAGGTGATAGTACTTACTGAGAGTGATGCTATGGGACAGACCATCCCCAGTCGTCAATGCACCAGGCCGACAATGTTTCCGCACGTTTACGCAATTCGCCCAAATCTAGGTAGTCCGCAGTCAATAATATCCTTGAAACAGCCGCAGGCCACTTGAGCGGTACGTTGGAGCGCGACACTCAAGCCAGGCCTCATCGGCCTCAGGGGTGCCCAAGCAGTGTCCCGCAGTGTCCCCTTTGAGAATTAAGGTATGGAGCACTTTCCACAACAGCGGTGATTGTGGCCGATCCACACTCTTGGCACTATGGTGCATAGCAAGAGACAGGCCCTCCTCGAGGCAAGCTACTGGGGTATGGAAGCGGCGATGTCAGCGGGCTGCCATTTTACGGGATTCCAGCGCACAGTGAATTCAAATGGCAGGCCGCCAGACAACCACGCTGAATCGGAATACGGGCTGTAGCGCCAGCAGGGGTGGGAATCGCTAAGCTGCGCTCCGCACCTGTCAGCCACTCTGGTGAGATACAAGATTGCCCCGGGCTCCCCTGGCCGTCAAAAGCACAGCGGAGCCCTTCTAGGAGGAGCGCGGCAGCGGTAGTGTCACAGGCGGGATCGGGGGCACCTCTCCGCCGTACAAGGGCAGCAGTCAGTCCGAGTCACCATGCGCTGTCGGCCTCAAGGTGGGGATTGTAGAGTGCAGGTCGCAGTGGTTAAACCTTACCGCTAGCAGTAGCAGGGCAGTTCAGCTGTAGCATCTCTGTGTCGCGGCACTCTAGAGGACGAGGGCAGCAGCGCAGCAATGACATCGGCCGCATAAGTGGAGTTCAGCGTCCGGACCCCTCCGAAACCGCAATTCTGCCCGGATATAACTTCTGCAGCCAGTGGCACTTTGACGCACAGAGCAGCGATGATAGAGCGATCAAAGTGCTCCTTGCATGATGAGGCCTCGGAATTCGTAAGTGTTGCCTGTGGATGGCATCGTTTCTGAAGGATAATGAGCGTGTAGCGTTCCTAACGCTATTAATTGCATGCTCGCGCAGTGGCGCCAAATAATCACAGAAGCCGGTACTTTACAGTTTACACGCGGCTCCCGACTGCCGCGCCGAGGCCACGCCTATTTATTTATACTCGCTAGCGTCTGACGTCACGCGTCAGCGCTAGCGCACCCCGGCAGCGCGGAAGGCTAGAACGCCTCCCGTGCGCCGGACATTACACTCCTTCCAACCTTTATAAAACATTAAAGCAAAATGCAAAATCAAAACCAACGATGAGTCTGTTACCAGTCTGCCAGTCCCTTCAGGTTACACCATATAGTCCGCCAACTGGGACGACGGTGACGGGTTCTTTCGCAGGCTGTAGCGGGATTGGCCGCCTCTGGATAGGGCCACCTCGGGGGTTCTGCGCCTTGGGGTGTTAGGCTCCTCCCGGGACGGGGAGCAGCCGGGCAGGTTACCCCCAGGGGTGGCTGGGATGGACTGGAAGTCACAATCTTCACTCAGACCGTCCTCCCCCTCCTGGTCTCCGCTCAGCTGGTCGGGGCCGGGTCCCTCTGGTTCGGCCCCGGGACGTGAAGGTGTTCCTGGGTGAACTTTTTTGAAGAAGGACACATCTCGGGTGACCGTTTCAGCTCCTCTTTGGGTGGTCACCATCGTGCCTGTTCGGCGGGTGACGATCCACGGTTGTGGTTCGAAAGGAAGTCTGAACTTGCTGCCTGGGTAGCGGTCCTTCACATACACTCGATCCTGCCATTGTATCGTGGACTCCTTAGCTCCCCTTCGTCGGCTGGCTTGGTCATTCGAGCACGTCCGATTGGCTAGAGTCTTTTCATTAGTGGCTTGTGCCGGAATCCAAGTCGGGTGGTGAGGGATCGTGTCACTCACGATTCTCCCCATGGTGGCTGTTCCTGGCGCTGCCTCGGTTGTGACGTGGGGGGTCATCCGGTATTCCCTCAGGAAGCTGTATATCGCCCGCTCCAGTGGAGATCCGTCAGCCATGGCTATGCGAATGGTTTTGTTTAGTGTCCTCATAAACCTCTCCACCTCTCCATTGGCTTGGGGGCATCGTGGTGTCACTTTGCGGTGATGGATCCCCCAGCTCGTGAGATATTCTGCAAACTCCTGCCCCTGGAAGGGGGTCCATTGTCAGTCTTGACCACCCCGAATATGCCATAAGTGGCGATGGTTTTCTCAAACTTCGCTATTACTTTAGTGGCTGTCTGGCTCCCCATGATTTCGACCTCTGGGTACTTGGTGAAATCATCAATGACGACTAACGCGGACCGTCCATCTGGGAGATGTCCGAAGTCGGCGCTCATGCACTCCCACGGCCTCAGGGGATTTTCTTCGGTCGCCACCGGGTGAGGGCGATCCGGCTGCCCTGCCGCTTGGCACCACGTGCAGGTTCTCACCGCCTGCTCAACCATCGCATCCATGCCAGGGAACCATACTTTGGCTCGGAGCCTGCCCTTCGTTTTCACCATTCCTTGATGCCCCTTGTGGGCGAGGTCTACCGCCTGTTGGGCGAGGCTGGCCGGCATGACCAGTCTCGGGCCACGCAGAAGACATCCTTGGGCGTCGATGGACAGTTCACCCTTCACTCTCAAGATGGATTCCAGTGTCAGCTTGGCTTGGGGAGTCCTCCGACTTAGCGACTCTTGGATTGTTCTCCAATCCCCCGACCTGACGGCCTCCGCCGCTGCTCTCAAGCATTCATCACCTCTTGACGCTTCTATGATTGCGGCCAGGCTCATCGGGAGGGGTCGTGACCGCTCTGTCACATACCGGACGTACTCCTCTGTATCCTCTGCCTCTTCCTTTTCTTCCGTTGTGGCTTTCCGCGGGTGCCTTGACAGATAATCCGCCGGGTTCGTGGCCCCCGGTTTGTACTCCACCCTGTAGTCGTACCCTTGTAGTTGGAGTATCCACTTTTCGATCCGGGGTGGCGGCTTCGAGGCTGACCCTTGGAATAGAGGTATGAGGGGCTTGTGATCGGTTGTCACCGTGAAGTGATGGCCGTACACATATACATGAAAGTGCCGGCAGGCCCAGTGGATGGCAATGGCTTCTCGCTCGATTTGCGAGTAACGCTGCTTGGTCTCGGTCAGGGACCTGCTGGCGTAGGCGATTGGGGCCCACTCTCCGTTGCTCTGGAGTTGAGTCAATACGGCTCCCAGACCAAAAGGGCTTGCGTCTACCGCCACGTTGGTGGGCTTCGCTGGGTCGAAGTACGAGAGGGTAGTGTCCGCCGAGAGGGCCGCCTTCGTTGCTTGGAACGCTTGCTCCTGTTCCGGGCCCCACTGCCACGTGGTCGACGACTTGGTGAACTCCCTGAGGGGTTTGGTGAGGTTGGAGAGATCCGGAATGAAGCGGCCGCAGAAGTTGACCATGCCCAGGAAACTCCTGGCCTCCGAGATGTTTGTCGGGGCTGGGGCTTCTTGGACATCCTTCACCTTGTCCGGGTCTGGGGCCACTCCTTGGTCCGAGAAGGTGTATCCGAAAAAGCTGATCTTGTTCTGCAAGAATTGACACTTCTCTCGGTGCAGGGTCAGGCCTGACTCCTGAATCCTTTTGAGGACCCCTCTCAACCGCTTGTGGTGTTCCTCTATGGTTGACGCATATATTAGCAAGTCGTCGCTCACATTAAGCACGCCGAGGAGCCCGCTAAGGACTTCTCTGATGGTATTTTGAAATACCTCGGCGGCACTCGAGATGCCGAAGTTGGGGCGCCGATACCGTCTGAGGCCCACATGTGTGGAGAACGTGGTAATGTACCTCGAGTCCGGGTGAAGTGGCAGCTGGTGATAGCCTGATCGTAGGTCCATCTTCGAAAACCACCTGGCCCCATTCAGCTCTCCCAGGATGTCATCGATGGTGGGCGTCAGGTGTTGCTCCCTCTTGACTGCGGCGTTGGGGAGGCGCATGTCCACACAGATGCGAACTTGTCCTGGCTGTTTCGGCTTCCTGGCGATGACGATCGGGGATACCCACGGGGTTGGCCCGCTGACCTTTTCAATGATGCCTTGTCTCTCCAGGGCCTCCAGCTCCTCCTCGACCTTTTGCCTCAGATGGAACGCGATCCGCCTGTGCCTCAGCGCCACTGGTTGGACCGACGGGTCGATGTGTAAGGACACTTCCTTTCCTTTCAGGCACCCGATGCCTTTGAAGACTTCCCTGAACTCTTCCATGATGGTATCCAGTTCTTCCTCTAGGACTGCCATGGCAAACGATATCAGTCTCAGCTCTTCGGCCGATTGCCCGCTCAGCAGCATCCCGCTGCCCTCTTCTGTGACATAGACGGTGGTGCTGATCCTCCTCTCTCCATGTTGTAGCTCTGTCTTGAAGCACTCAATGAGAGGAATGGGTGTCTTCTGGCCGTACGCGAACACCCGGATCTTCGCCTCTCGCAGCGGAGGCTGGGTGCGCAGTTGGTGGTAGACATTGGCGGCCATTAGCTCAATGGATGCCCCAGTGTCAATTGTCGCCTTTACCTCCTGTTGTTGGACTAAGATGCAACATTTTGGAAGTCTGCGCTTCTTCTTCTGTGGCAGGTGGATCTCAAACACATAATGGACTGGGTACTCTTCGGTGTCATTGTCCATGTCTTCGCTGTCTGCCTCTTCCTGCACCGCATGGGCCGCCTCCTTCTTGACTCTGGTGGACCGGCACACCGCCGCAAAATGAGTCATCCACCCGCAGGCGCTGCACTTTTTCCCTCTGGCGGGACAATCTTGCATGCGGTGGGGCTGGCCGCCACAGTATCCGCATTCTTTCTTCTTCGTCTCCGGTTGTCTTTTCCCTCCGGCTGGTCTCCCTTTGGGCCGTACCACGTTCACCGCCTCCGCCACTTGCACTTGCTCCGTCTTCATGGGACGATGTAGGGCTGCTTTCTTGTGCGAGGCCCTCGCCTGCGAGAGCTCCTTCGACCGTCCGAGGGTGAGGATGTCCGCGAGGGGCTTTCCTTCTTCCTGGAGGACCGTGACCCGGAGCTTGGACGAGTAGCACCCCTGTATGATCTGCCCTCAGATCTCCTCTTGCTCATCGCGGAACCCACACGTGCTGGCTAACTCCTTCAGTCTGCTGTGGAATGCATCAAGAGACTCGTCCGCCTCCTGTTTGGCTTGACGAAAGATGAATCTTTCATAGTCTCTATTCGCCATGGGTTCGAAATGGGCGTTGAGAGGGTTTAGCAGCGTGTGGTACGTTTTCGGCGTTGCCTCCACAAGGGTTTTGTAGATGCGGTGGATGTCTTTGCCTCCTAGGTGGAGTAGCAGTGCCCTGTGCCTTTCCCACGAGATGCCTGCCCCTTCGAAATAAATTTGTAGGCGGTCTGTCCAATTCCTCCAGCGTGGGGCGAGGGACGACGGGGCACCATCAACGACAAACGGCTCAATGGCGGGAATCGACGCCATCTTGGCACGTGCGCAGCACGCGATGGAAGCCAGCTACCTCTCCTCTTCGTCGAAGCCGATAGGTGTGCACCCCCTTGTGGGTGTTGCGCGTGGACTTCCCCTGTGCCTCTACACCATCAAGCAGGCGCGCATACCTCCAGGAGTCATCAGCGGGACCCTCCAGGTGCTCTGGGGCTTGGGCGATCCCACCAGGCGTGGGCCTGCTCTGGGGTATGGTGCGGCCGTCGTCAGGCACCTTGTGGCATCAGGCGTGTCACCACCCAGGCGAGACATACCCCTC
This sequence comes from Triturus cristatus, assembly GCF_964204655.1. NCBI lineage: Eukaryota > Metazoa > Chordata > Amphibia > Caudata > Salamandridae > Triturus > Triturus cristatus. The sequence continues at coordinate 851,767,250 of NC_140581.1, forward strand.
ACAGGCTACAGGACGGAGCTCCAGGGCTCTCACAGTGTCTCCACAGGCTGCAGGATGGGCCTTCAGGGCTCTTTCAGTGTCTCCCACCGGACCCACCAGCAGGCACAGCCGGGTCACCATGAGGGGACACCAACCACAGGCCCAGGACACATGTGTGGCCAATTTACACACCGTAGGGCATAAAGACAGCAAAGCACGGCTCAATACACCCCTCGACGCCAGTGTAGCGTTCCTAACGCTTTTAATTGCATGCTCGCGCAGTCGCGCTAAATAATCACATGAGCCGGTACTTTACAGTTTACACGCGGCTGCCGACTGCCACGCCGAGGCCACGCCTATTTATTTATACTCGCTAGCGTCTGACGTCACGCGTCAGCGCTAGCGCACCCCGGCAGCGCGGAAGGCTAGAACGCCTCGCGCGCGCCGGACATTACAGAGCGGACTGTTCCCTCAGCCAGCAGAGCAGCACTAAGGTGCAGCCATTTTGCTCCGGCTCTCTAGCGCCTCCCAGGAGGCATGGATCTTGACAACTAGAAATGTTAGTGCTAATTCAATTTGTTAATCGAATAGCTTGTTTTTAAAATAAATTGAAACCAATGTTTCCTGTCAAAATTTTCACTGCTGTATATGATGCACTGACCCAATGGGAAACTATCCACTGATTGGCTGTATTGGTAAATTGTACTTTTAAAATCAATACAATTGGTTAAAAAAAAAAAGAAGAGTTTTGAGAAATAATCCACTAGGAGTTCGCATTTGTCGTGATGATGGCTGGGAGTATCTGGTGGATTAAAGAGTGAGGTGGAATCAAGACTACATGGCCTTGGCATTTGGCAGTGACATTCAGTAGCACAGGCGGCAGGCTATGAGCAAAAGTTAGGGCCCTGGTACTTATTCTTTCACAAATAAGGCACTGTGTAAGGCGAACAGCCCAGCCTGCCTTTGTTATAGACAAAATAAATAGCAGGACATAATATTTGTTCTATTGTGTTTTTAGAAGGTGTAGGAAAGATCCACTGCAATGCACGGTCCTGCCTTCTTCCAGGGATCATTTTAAAAACATATCCGCGCTACTTCCTGATATCCTCACTCCAAGGGCCTTCAAAAAAGAAAATCATCATCACCCAAAAAGTTGGGAGAGTCACACTTTGGGTAAATATGTCTTCTTTGACTTACCTTAAACAAGAGTTAACAGATGCATCTGCCAAACAAACTACAAGTTCAAGGTATTTCCCTGGTGCTCTGGGGCCCAAATCCGATAGTATAGCCTTCTCCCTGCAGCCCTCTGACACAAAAGAAATGCCAAGGAGACAACTGTAAACGCTGAGGAGGAGGTGCGATACCTCCTGCTAGCAAAGCCCTGTCAGGTGTAGAACCATCTTCATCAGCATGAAATCCCCAACAAAAGCTAATCTCTGAACCCAAAATAGGAATCTGGATATGGAGAGGTTAAGGGCAGATTAGAGCGAAAGGCCACCCATCCAACTGATCCCTTATGACATTAGAAATAAAACTGAGAAGACGATCAGGACATTGCCGCATCCACCCTAGCTGGGATACAAACTAAACTGCCCACGAGAAAACCTCTAGCAGGAACGAAGTGCTACAGGGATAACTAATAAAGAGTTAAACCACAGGCTTGAGGATCTCACCAATACAAAGTTTCCTGACTCTGGACCCTGGTGATGTGAAAATCAAAGTAAGAGAAACCGCAGGGTCAAATTTCACAATAACTCGTGCAACAAGCATGCTTCTTGACTAGTAAAAGTAGGTCTAGAAATATGCACTAAAAAAGGCAAGGCCACAAAAAAAGGTGGATTTGACTCAAAAACAACCTGGATTTTTTAATCCTGATCATTTAACTGACACAACTCTTTTGCCATTTTTCACATAATGGCAAGCCTCTTATTCCAATATAGTACATCTTCTTCTAGTTCTTCATGACCTTATCTCTCATTTCAACATAATCCACCAACTCCCCTTTACCCTCTTGGCTCCATATCAAGCACCAAGGTGGATCAAAGTAGAAGTGGGTTTCCACCCCTCAACAATTCAAAAGGAGATTTCCCGATAATGATGGACAAGCTACGTACCTTTGTCAACGCCTTATCTGGCAGAGACATGATCTAGCTGACGATTCCTTACCTTTAAATTTCCCATGCATCAGACTGGATTCTGAAGATTTTTCTTCGAGCGATACCCTTGCGTGCAAGTAGGTAGCATAGGTCGGCTCTGTGTGATGTCATCAGTGCCGTCTCTGCCATTGTGATATCTGCATCCCTTATATAGGTGCCACCTCGGCTCAGTGACATCAATTACTTTTCATGAATTTCCACACCAGGAGCACAGAGACACAAAGTGCATTGAAATTGGTGTGCTTCTGAACAACTAGGGCCCTGAAAGGTAACATCCCTGGCTCTAAGAACCTGTCTGAAGTGCGGGAGGATGGGTCAATCAATCAATCAATAAATGATTTGTAAAGCGCACTACATACCTGTGAGGGTTTCAAGGCGCTGGGGGGGGGGGGGAGGGATGATGCTGCTATTGGTCGAAGAGCCAGGTCTTGAGTTGTCTCCTGAAGGTCAGCAGGTTTTCGGTTTGTCGCAGGTAGAGGGGGAGGGTGTTCCAGGTCCTGGCGGCTTGATGGGAGAAGGATCTGCCTCCGGAAGTAGTTCTCCGGATGCGTGGGACCGTGGCCAGGGCGTGGTCAGCAGAGCGGAGTTTCCTGTTGGATACATAGAAGGATAGTCGACTGTTGAGATAGGCTGGGCCGGTTTTGTGGAGTGCCTTGTGTGCGTGGATCAGGAGCTTGAAGGAGATTCTTATGTCGACGAGGAGCCAGTGCAGGTTCCTCAGGTGGGGGGTGATGTGGTCGCAGCGTGGGACGTCGAGGATCAGGCGTGCCGAGGCGTTCTGGATTCTCTGTAGTCTGTTGATGAGCTTGGACGAGGCTCCAGCGTAGAGCGCGTTTCCGTAGTCGAGTCTGCTGCTGACTAGGGCCTGGGTGTTTGTCGGGATCCATCTGTAGATCTTGCGGAGCATGCGGAGGGTGTTGAAACAGGTGGAGGAGACTGCGTTGACTTGTTTTGTCATGGAGAGTTTTGAGTCGAGGATGACTCCCAGGTTGCGTGCGTGGTCGGTGGGGGCCGGGGGGGACCCCAGTGACGTGGGCCACCAGGAGTCGTCCCATGCGGAGGGGTTGGACCCGAGTATGAGGATCTCCGTTTTGTCTGTATTCAGTTTGAGGTCGCTGTCCTCCATCCAGTCTGCGACGGCCTTCATTCCCTGGTGGAGGTTGGATTTGGCGGTGAGGGGGTCCTTGGTGAGGGAGAGGATCAGCTGAGTGTCGTCGGGGTAGGAGATTATGTTGAGGTCGTGCTGTCGGGCGATGTGTGCTAGTGGCGCCATGTAGACGTTGAACAGCGTCGGGCTGAGGGAAGATCCTTGAGGGACGCCGCAGATGATCTCGAAGGCCTCGGACCGGAATGGGGGGAGGGGGACTCTCTGGGTTCTGCCAGAGAGGAAGGAGGTGGTCCAATCCAGGGCCTTGTCTCGGATCCCTGCGTCATGGAGGCGCGTGCGTAGTGCGCGGTGACAGATGGTGTCGAAGGCGGCAGAGACATCCAGAAGGATGAGGGCCGCCGTTTTGCCGTTGTCTAGTAGGATCCTGATGTGGTCTGTGGCGGCGATGAGGGCGGTCTCGGTGCTGTGGTTGCTGCGGAATCCTGATTGGGACGGGTCCAGGATGTTGTTGTCTTCGAGGTGACGGGAGAGCTGGGTGTTTACTATCTTCTCGATGACCTTAGCTGGGAACAGAAGCAGGGAGATATGTCTGAAGTTCTTGAGGTCGCTCGGGTCCGCCTTGGATTCCTTCAGTAGGGCGTTGATATGTGCGTGCTTCCAGTGCTCTGGGAAGGTGGGGGTTTCGAAGGAGAGGTTGATGATTTTGTGCAGGTGGGGAGCGATGGAATTGCCGGCTTTGTTGAAGATGTGGTGCGGGAGAGGGTCGGGTCGGACGGGAATCCGGGGTGGATTGTTCCCATGGTCTTGATTGTGTCCTCGATGCTCACATTGGCCCAGGTTGTCAGCGTGTCGTGGGCGGAGGGGTGCGGTGAGTGCAGTGCGGTGCGGTCGGCATGGGTCGTTCGGGGTCTGAAGCTGTTGTGGATGATGGTGATTTTCCGGTGAAAGAAGGCGGCGAGAGAGAGGGCTTGCGATGGTGGGATGTCGTTGTAGCTGGGATTGGAGAGTTCCTTCACGATGGTGAAGAGTTCCTTGCTTTTGTGTGCGTTGTTGTCAAGGCGGTCTGTGAAGGAGGTCCTCTTGGCAGTCCTGGTGAGGTGGTGGTGGTTGTGGATGGCGTCTTTGTGGGCAGCGCGGCTGTCTGGCGTCTTGTCGCTGTGCCATATGTTTTCCAGTTTCCGGCAGGTGCGTTTTGAGTCGAGGAGTTCCGGGGTGAACCAGCTGACTCTTCTGCTGGTGTCTCTGCTGGCGGGGTTTTTCAGCGGGGCGACGGTGTTGGCGCAGTCGTTCATCCAGCGTTCGAGGGTGAGTGCACCTTCATCGGGGTTGGTGGGGTTCATCGGAGGGTTGAGTGCGAGGCTTGTCTGTAGTTGTTCTTCAGTGACTTTGCCCCAGCAGCGGCGGGGGGTCTGTGGTGTGTGGTGGTGTGTGAGGGGTTTTCGGAAGGAGAAGTGGATACAGTGGTGGTCTGTCCATGTGAGTTCGGAGGCATGGTTGAAGGTGACGTGGGGGCTTGAGGAGAAGATGGCATCTAGCTTGTGGCCGGCGATGTGGGTCGGCGTCGTGACGAGCTGTTTCAGCCCGAGGCTGGCGAGGTTGTCGATCAGGGTGGAGGAGTTGCTGTCGTTGTATGGTGGGTCGGTAAGCAATCTACAGCTAGATCATGTCTCTACCAGATAAGGCGTTACCGAAGGTAAGTAACTTGTTCATATGATAGAGACATCTAGCTGTGGTTCCTTACCATTGAATAGATACCCAAGCAATACCAACCCCTGAGGAGGAACTGAGGACAACTTAGACCAAGAAGTCCTGCAAGACAGAGCAGTCAAAAAGGCCATCCCTATGGACTTGACCGTCTAGGGAGTAGTGCTTAGTGAACGTGTGGAGAGACGCCCACATTGTTGCCCGACAAATATGGGGGACTGGAACTCCATGGTGCAATGCTGTGGTAGCAGCTTTGGCTCTGGTAGAATGAGCCCTTAAGCCTTCAGGAGGTAACTTTTTGGCTGGAGCACTGCAGATTTTGATGCAAAGGATAACCCATCAAGAGATTGTCCTTTTCTGCACTGCACAACCCTCCTTTGTTCCCACGTACCACACATATCCCACGAAGAGTTGGTCATCCACTCAGAACTCATTTGTGTGGTCAAGGTACAATGACAACACTCTCTTTGGGTCCAGACAGTGGAGTAGCTCTTCTTCTTTAGTAGGATGCGGAGGAGAATAGAAAGTGGGCAGGGGACAGATTGCTCAACATGGAATGGTGTAACCACTTTCGGTAAGAAAGAGGCCCAGTGCGAAGCACCAACTTGTCAGGATAGTCAGATAAGGAGGCTTGGATGACAGAGCCTGCAATCCGCTCACCCTCCTGGCAGATGTTATTGCCACTGAAAAGGTTGTTTTAAAGTAAGAAGCCGGAGGGAGCAGTTGTGCTGGGGTTCGATCAGAGCACACATCAGGAAGCTGAGAACCAAATGAAGGTCCCACTGAGGCATGATGAAAGGGGCAGGCGGAAACATTTGTAGAAACCGCTTGAGAAATCTATCCACAAAAGGGGATTTAAATTGAGAGGGTTGGTCTGGCAGCCTCAAAAAGGCGGACAGGGCCGAAAGGCTCTCCCCACTGCTGAAAGAGACCTTGTGTCACCTCCGGATGGAGACACCATCCGTGATCCGCTAGGTATCGATGGCTGAGTTTTGTCCGCCCTGGCATTCAGAGAACCTGCCGGGTGTTGAACCACCAGGGAAATATCCTGCTGTTCCAGCGATGTCCAGAGAGACAAGGCCTCTTAACAAAGGGTCCACACACCCACCCTGCCCTGTTTGTTGCAGTACCACATGGCAGTAATGTTGTCTGTGAACTACTGAACCAGCTTTCCCTTTATTGACGGAAGAAAGAATTTTAATGCCAAACGAATCACTCAGAGCTCCTGGATTCCACCAGAGTCCTCTGACCTCCACCTCTCCCAGATGGCGGCCTCATCTCATGAGTAACGCATCTGTCACTACTGTATGATCTGGTTGGGGGAGGGAGAGGGGTCTGCCCTCTGACCCAATCGCTGATGGTCAGCAGGGCCGGACTGGCAGTGGCAGGCACCGGGTGTTTTCCCGATGGGCCGGAAAAGTGGTGGCCGGTTTTGATGTGGTGGGGGCTGTTTTTTTTGTTACTGGGTGCCAGTTTTGTAGCAGTTTGTAACAAAATGACAAAAGCAGCAGTAGTGTTTCCTAACAGCATCCCCCAATCCCCCCTGCATGCCGTCAGTCCGACTTAATTGCCTGGGCTGGTTTGGGTTCTCAGTCCGGCCGTGTTGGTCAGTCACCACTGCAGGTCCTGTGCAGTGCCTTCCGAGATCTGAATCATGACGGAGATATTCCCCTGATGCGGCGCCCCCTGGAACTTCAAGTCCCAATGCAGAGCCTGCATATACCACCTGGCAGAAGTATTAAGCAGGATGCGGGAGGCCATGAGGCCTAGCAGCCTCAGAGTCATTCTCGCCGAAATCCGGGATAGAGGCTGAAGCATCGGAACCACAGCCTGAATATCCTGGGCTCGCCGTTTGTCCTGGATAAGTCCGAAATTGCACTGTGTCCAGAACAGCTCAGAAGAAAGGGAGCATCTGAGAGGGAGTCAGGTGTGACTTCAGCACGTTCATAGTGAACCCCAGCAATTGCAGGATGTTAGCCATAGTCTAGATGTGGGGGACGACACTGAGGAGAGCCCGCATTCAACAGCAAGTTGTCAAGATAGAGGAAGACTGACATTCCTGAGCTGCGCAGATGGGCTGCGACCACCGCCATTACCTTGGTCAACACCTGAGGAGCGCTGGTAAGGTCAAAGGGAAGCATGGTGAACTGAAAGTGCTCGTGGCCTACCATAGACCGCAGATAGCACCGGGGGGCAGGCAGGACGGGAATGTGAAAATAAGTGTACTGCAAGTCCAATGCTACCATCCAGTAACCTGGGTCTAAGCAGACAAGACCCGAGCCAGAGTGATCATCTTGAACATTTACTTTCTGAGGAAGTAGTTGAGAGCTCGCAGATCTAGAATAGGGTTCAGGCCCTCTTCCTTTTTAGGGACCAGAAAGTAGTGGGAATAACACCCACAGCCTACATCTGGTGCAAAGACTCTCTCTATGGCTCCCTTGGCCAAGAGAGTCATGACTTCCTCCTGAAGCAAAACCAGGTGATCCTCTGTCAGCCAGTCGTGGAGGGAGGGGTAGTCTTGAAGGGGAGGGAGTAGCCCCTTCAGACTATCTGAAGAAACCATCTGCCTGACATGATATTTTGCCAGTGGTGGAGGAGCTGGCTGATCCTGCCACCAACGGGGAGCCCATGATCCTGAAGTGAAAAACTAGCAGAGTTTGGAGGCTAAAGGGGCAGGGGGTGGGGGACTGACCTGACCTCTGGCTGCCTGATCCACGGGTCAGAATGAGCTGTGCCCATGGCCACACAGAGGTTGCTAAACTTGCGTAGCCTTGTGGCTGGGGTATGTCTAGCACGGCTGAACCCCCCTTCCGTAGCCACAAAAGGGGCAAAAAGCAAACGGGGGACCACAGAGAGACCCAAGGACTTGGCCGTAGCATGCGAGTCCTGAAAGTGTTCTAGGGCCATGACTGCTTTGTCTCCAAAGAGACAGGTGCCATCAAAGGGCATGTCCATGAGGGAAGCCAGGGCATCCCCAGAAAAGCCAAAAGGTCTCACCCAGGTGTGGCATTGAACAGCCACTGTCAATGACATCACTCTGCCAACTGAGTCGGTCATGTGAATCCCGCAACGAATGGCAAACTTTGCCACATCTCTCCCGTCTGATACTGCTTGGAAAAGGATGGACCGGGCCTCCTCCAGGACCTGTGGCAGCACTTGCACAACCGTTTCCTACAGGGAGTGAGAATAACGGGCCAATCAGCATGCAATGTTCACCAACTGCAATGCAAGGCTGGCAGAAAAAAAGATTTTCTTACCCTAACTATTCAGCCTCTTGGATTTCCTATCTGGGGGTGTGGAAGTAAAAGTGCCTTGTGAAGTAAATGCTTGGATGACCAAGCTCTTTGGGTATAGTGGTTGGTGAGTACATTTGGGTCGCTTGATGCAGGGCGATGGCGGCGGGCGATTGTCCTGTTCACAGAAGCCCCTATCCTGGGCTTGGACCTAGTTCACAGATGGGCGTCAGTCAAGGCCTCATTGAATGGCAGAAGGGGCTCCAAGGAGGAGAGTCCCGGCTGCAAGATCTCCATCAAGATGTTCATCTTGACTTCCACAGAGGGAGCTGAAGGTCCAAGGCCTCAGCAGCTCTTTTCACCACCATAGCATACAAAGCCTGCGTAGCCATGTTATAGGGAGAAAGCAGGCCAGAATTTGGAGAGATATCCAGTCCAATGGCCTCACCCAATTCCTCAATTTCATGTACAGGATGGTCTTGTAAAGGGTCCAATGACCCATTCCAAACTTTCTCCATTCCAAGCCCTTCAGAATAAGGCTGAGGAACCGGTCTATTATCCAAGGGTGCTGTCAATGCCAGAATTGGCATTGGTAGGTACAGATCCGGCTCTGGATCGTCTGGGATAAAAATGGGGCAGGAGCTGGTGGTGGGTGCCGGCGTCATCTGGAGTCTCGGTGTCGGGCCTGGCGCTGGGTAAGGTCACAGTGACAGGACCGGTGTCGGTCTGGATCCATTTTCAGATCCATGTGGGTCATCGGCAATGGGGCCGAAGCCACCAGCGCGGAACCCACTGGAGCCCCCTCTGAGCCTCGGGCCCTGAAGGCAGGCCGGCTGGGTCAGGCCACCCAAATATGAGGCACATGGCATCATAGAATTCCTTGAGTTGGACTGGGGCCGCTCTGGCTCCTGGGAAGGTGGGGAAGTACGGAGCAGACCCAGATGCAGGTTCACCTGAACGAGGCCTAGAACGCTGAGACTCCTCCATCTCGTCAGCCGACTGACGGGGAGAAGTTGAAGCACACTTTGACTGCTTGTGCTTTTTTTACTTCTTACCTGAGTGGGAGGACGAAGACTTAGAGCTCCCGGAGAGGTGCCCAGACCTTCTCGATCGGAACCGAGAACAAGACTTCCAGGGCGAACGACATGGTGCCGGGCGGCAGGCCTCAAGGAGCTTTAGAGACTGCCCCCTCAAAGCTTTCGGAGCCATGGCCCGGCAGTCGCAGCACGACTTCGAACCGTGGTCATGCTCCAGGCACCACAGGCACACCAGGTGTGGATACGTTACCGACATGGCATGATGACAGGCACTACACGGCGTGAATCCGGAAGCTTCCTTGGACATTCTACATAGCAAAACTCGTTGACAAAAAGGTGAAAAAAGACATGTCAAAAAGTGACAGAGGGTAGCTCTCTTCAAGCATCTGTGCTAACTGGCGCGGAGAAAAAAGAACTAACGTCAGCATGCCGAGGTGGCACATATATAGGTGACGCGGATGTCACAGCGTCGGAGACAATGCCAACGATTGCAAGCGGAGCCAACTGATGCAACGTATTGGCGCGCAAGGGTAGTGCTTGAAGCAAAATCTTCAGGATCCAGTCTGACACTTGGAAAATTCAAAGTTAGGGAATTAGCGGCTAGATGTCTCTGTCAGATATTAAACATAATCCTACATAAAAAGAAAGTTGCTTGCAAACATTTCTGCCAGCACAACTCCTGACCAATAACAACTGCGGAGCTGCCTAATTATCCTACTGAATGTCTCGACCTTTCTATTAGTCTCCGGGTTGTACAAAGCCGCGCTTGAATATTTCCCATCACTTTTGGTTAGGAAATCTTGCCTCCTTCCTGAAGTAAATTGCACTCCATTATCTGAAACTATCTTTCCAGTATATCTTTTCAACAGAATATATCTTCTAAATAGAGTATCACAATTTCAGCAGTCACACTACTCATTATTCTGTCTTTCAGCTACGTAATGTATTAATCCACAAGCACAATGGCAAATGATTCTTTCACTAAAAGCACTTAGAATGGCCAATGAAATCAATTGCCAGCTTCCTTCATGGCCCACCAGGTAACTCATCCAGTCTACCAGGAACACTGCAAGCCTTGGCAGACTTATCACTTTTTATGCAGATTTCATATCTTAACCAGTTAACAACAGATACATCAATACCAGCCACGAATTACTTTTCCTTTTAGTGCCCAATATGCCACAATACATTTTATCATATAATTTTACGCATCGTATCAATGGTGATGACCGTGCGACGCAGGTGAGTGTGACCCACTTGTGGGACACCCCCGCGCCGCACGGCCACCAGCTGCTGTGTGTGCCCCCTCGCCTTGCCCTCTGCCTCGCTGCCTGCCTCGCTGCCGGCTGACGCCGCTGGCGTCTGTTTTTGCTTGTTTTGTCTAGCATTTGTGCTTGTTTGAACTGCATTTTCCTCCCGTGTTAGCAGCTTTTGTCTGACTTTTGTGCCTGTATTTTTTTCTAGTCAGTTTCAGCCCTTTGCGTTCTCCTGCCTGTCTGCCCGCCTACCTCGCCGCCCTCCGCCTTCCCTCCCCGCTCCCCGCTTCCCGCCACCACCGCTGACCACGCCCCTTTTTCCTTTCTGTTCCCTCCCCGCTCCCGCCTCCCAGCTGCCCCGCCCACCCGCGCACTTCGCCTTATATGGCGACCGTGCGAACGCGCAGCGGTCACGCGCAGCGGGCGCGCCGATTGTGCGCCGAATGCGCGCCAACGGTAAGCCCGTCTGCGCCCGTCCGCGACCGGACCGCGCCCAGCGCCAGGACCCCTGGCCAACGAAGATCCCGACCGACCCGCCTGACGTACTCCGCCGCCACCCTCACCGCACTCAACACCGGCCGACTCCCAGAATGCCATCAAGCCACTCCACGACGTACCCACGGACCTTTCAGCTGCCACGCCTGCAAGTTCACCTGCATCCGGACCAGCCTCGCACCAGCACCCACCAAGTCGAACACCAGCAGCACCCACCTCAAGTGCATCCTGCTCAACACCCGCTCCGTCCACAGACACGCCATCGAACTCTGGAACCTTCTAGACGCCACAGCCCCTGACGTCGCCTTCCTCACGGAGACCTGGATGAACGCCTCTTCAGCTCCCGACATCGCCATCGCTATCCCAGAGGGCTACAAGGTCGTCCGGAGGGACCGAAACGCCAACCAGATGGGAGGAGGCATCGCCATCATCCACAGGAACACCATCCGTCTCACGACCAGCACCGACAACACCCTGACCAGCGCCGAACACCTGCATTTCCAGATCCACACCAACCCGAACACCACCCTCAGAGGCACCCTGATCTACCGACCCCCTGGACCACGCACACAATTCAGCGAGGACATCGCCGACTTCGTCAGCCCGCATGCCCTCCCCTCCGCCGACTACATCCTCCTGGGAGACCTCAACTTCCATCTGGAGAACAACAACGACCGCAACACCAGCACCCTGCTCGACAACCTCGCCAACCTGGGACTCAAGCAACTGGTGTCCACCCCCACCCACCTCGCCGGACACACACTCGACGCAGTCTTCTCATCCAGCACAGACATAGACTTCAGCCACGCCACAGAGCTTCAATGGACGGACCACAGCTGCGTCCACTTCACCTTCAAGAGAACGACGACCCACCAACACCAGCAACAGGCAGCCCGCAGAAGCTGGAACAAGATCACAGCAGACCAGCTCGCCACCTCCCTGAACCAGCACCCTCCTGCCAGCTCAGCGAACCCCAGCCAAGCCGCCGACAACCTCACGAAGTGGATCAGCAACTGCGCGGACGAACTCGCCCCACTGAGGACCCCGCCTAGCAGACCCGGCAGCAAGAAGGCCCCATGGTTCACCGACGAACTCAAGAGCTCCAAGAAGAACTGCCGAGCCCTCGAGAAAGTCTGGAGAAGGGAACCGACACCAGACAACAGGACCTCCTTCAAACTTGCCACCCGGAAACACCACCAGCTGATCCGCGCCGCCAAGAAAACAGCATTCAAAGACCGGTTGGACAACAACGCACACAACTGCAAGGAACTCTTCAACATCGTGAAAGAGCTTTCCAACCCCAGCGCAGGAAACAACGACATCACCCCATCGCAAGACCTCTGCAACTCCCTCGCTTCATACTTCCACAACAAGATCGCGGACATACATAACAGCTTCAACAACCAACCAACGCACACCATGACCGAACAACCACCCCCCACCACCACCCTCCACGCCTGGACCCCGATCAGCACCGAAGACACCATCCGCACGATGAACTCCATCCACTCCGGATCACCGACCGACCCCTGCCCTCACCACGTCTTCAACAAGGCCGACGCTGTCATCGCACCCCACCTGCGAGACATCATCAACACTTCCTTCGACACCACCATCTTCCCTGAGAGCTGGAAGCACGCCGAACTCAGCGCCCTACTAAAGAAACCTACAGCGGACCCCACCGACCTCAAGAATTACCGCCCCATCTCGCTCCTCCCGTTTCCAGCCAAAGTCATCGAGAAGACCGTCAACAAGCAGATGGCCGCCTTCCTCGAGACAAACGGATCCCTCGACCCCTCACAGTCCGGCTTCCGAGCCAATCACAGCACCGAGACCGCCCTCATCGCCGCCACCGATGACATCCGAGCCCTGATGGACAATGGAGAAACAGCGGCCCTCATCCTCCTAGACCTCTCTGCGGCATTCGACACGGTCTGCCACCGCACCCTAGTACGGCGCCTCAGCAACATCGGAATCCAGGACAAGGCGCTGGACTGGATCATCTCCTTCCTCGACGGAAGAACACAGAGAGTCCGCCTACCACCGTACAAGTCAGAGGCCTCCGAAGTCACCTGCGGCGTCCCTCAAGGATAATCTCTGAGCCCCACCCTCTTCAACGTCTACATGAGCCCCCTCGCGGCCATCGTACGCAAACACAACCTCAGCATAATCTCCTACGCCGACGACACCCAACTGATCCTCTCCCTGACCAACGACCCCGCCGCCGCCAGATCCAACCTGCACGAAGGGATGAAAGAGGTAGCCGAGTGGATGACGACCAGCCGCCTGAAACTGAACTCGGACAAGACGGAGGTCCTCATCCTGGGCTCCTCACCCTCCGCCTGGGACGACTCCTGGTGGCCTCCCGCCCTGGGCACCGCACCCAAACCGACAGACCATGCACGCAACCTGGGCTTCCTCCTGGACTCCTCCCTCTCCATGACCAGGCAAGTCAACAACGTCTCCTCGGCGTGCTTCAACATCCTACGCATGCTACGGAAGATCTTCTGGTGGATCCCCACCGAGACCAGGAAGACCGTCACCCAGGCCCTCGTCACCAGCCGACTGGACTACGGCAACGCCCTCTACGCCGGTACCACCGCCAAGCTCCAGAAGAGACTCCAGCGGATCCAGAACGCCTCAGCCAGACTCATCCTCGACATCCCACGAACCAGCCACATCTCCGGACATCTGAGAGACCTTCACTGGCTCCCCGTCAACAAAAGAATCACCTTCCGCCTCCTCACCCACGCACACAAAGCCCTACACGACCAAGGCCCGAGCTACCTCAACAGCCGAGTCAACTTCCACGCTCCCAAACGCCACCTCCGATCAGCCAACCACGCCCTCGCCGCCGTCCCCCGCATCCGAAGAGCGACTACAGGAGGAAGGTCCTTCTCCTACCTGGCCGCCAAGACCTGGAACTCCCTCCCTACCGACCTGCGCCTGACCCAAGACCACCTCTCCTTCAGGAAGAAGCTGAAGACCTGGCTGTTCGAGCAGTAGCGGCACCCCCCCCTCCCCCCCCCCCCAGCGCCTTGAGACCCTACGGGTATGTAGCGCGCTTTACAAGTGTCACTGATTGATTGATTGATTGATGACAAGAGCTTTGCAGAACTTTTAAATGCCTTTTTTTTAAAGTTCTTTATAAGGTTACCTTTCCTCCGCATTCGAAACGGTTAATCATGGCAACCTCCTCGCCATTCTGAAATATAGGATAAGTTTTTCTGGTCAGGTGCTACAATAGTTCTCGTCCTTCCTCCACCACAGATCACAAAGGGTCAAGGCAAACCACGCTCTCTCCCAGCCCTCTCCAGTTCTCATGGGGGTTCCCCAAGGATCCGCCCTATCTCCGATCCTCTTCAACCTGTTCTTGGAACATTAGCTAACTCTAAACTCCACAAACACTCTCTTCCATATGTATGCGGATGATACGCAACTCTATTTGAAAATCTCTTCCCCGGAAAACATCATCTCACTCAACAGGACCCTAACGTCTACTCAAAACTCGTTAACTGACAACCATCTCCTGCTCAACACCTCCAAAACGGAATTCCTGGTCATCTTCCCTCTGAACCACACCCCCAAGCTTGACCTCTGGTTGAATCACCTCACTGCCTTCAACTGCACTCCTCTCATCATAGACTCAGCCAAATCGCTCGGAGTCACCTTGGATAAGCACCTGAATATGAAAAATCACATCAGTAAGGTGTGCAAGGGAGCAAACCACTCGATGAGGACACTCAGAAATATCAAACCTTTCCTCCCGCAAAATGATTCCAAGCAGGTGGTGAAGCGGCTGTCCTGCCGAGGCTTGACTACGGCAGCCCGACCCTCTGAGGCCTTCCCAAATACTCCTTGGCTCCATTAAGAGCATCACTGAATACAGCGGCTAGACAGGTTACAGGCTCCAAGCGAAACGAGCACATATCCCCAGTCCTAAAATCTCTCAAATGGTTGCCTTATGAAGCACATATTCAGTTAAAGATGGCCGTTCTTGCGCACAAAGCCCTTCACTTCAATAATCCCAGGTACCTTGCGCAAAAACTTGAGCTTTCTTGTGGTGTAAGAGCTTCGAGAAGCGCCAATACTTTCCTCTTGAAACCCCTCATCCTTAGGAAAAAGAGAACTTGTCACAGAGCCTTCTCTAGCGCTGCCCCAAAGATATGGAACTCTCTTCCACCGGAAGTACGCCGAATCTCTTCAACGACGGCATTCAAATTGGAAGCCAAAAAATTCTTTATGAATAAATTCTTACCCTAATTGGGCTAGGCTCATCTGCTTGAAGACATTGTTCTTACTGCTATTCTACTATAATTTGTTATTGCTCTTTTTTGTGCAACTGTCCCTGAATCTGCGATCATTCCTGTTTTTTACTCCTACTTGATGTTGATTTTGCATTTATGTCCTTCCTCCCATCCTATTGTAAAGGGCTCTGATAACCCTCGGAATCTTGTTTGAGCTATATAAAACTTTAAAAATAAATAAATAAGGTTTTAGAAACACTTTATTTTTATTACGTAATGGGTGCATAGGAGAAGTGTCTTAATATACAGCACAAATTTTCCAATTAATAACTCACAGAGTTTGCACACTAGTTACCCAGCAAACACGCCCACTCCCCCTAATATGATTGGTTCAGTGAAAGAGAAGCATAGTGTGCTTCTTAAAGCAGGTTGTGAGAAATAAGTTCTGGCCCATTTAATCCCCTTGGCTTTTTCACTTTTTTCGGCTGTGAGCTAGTCTTACTACTGGAATTGTAAACTCTGTTAATAAGGATTAGCAGTACTAAATGATAGTCTCTTCCTTTTAAGCTGGAGTAGGAGGCTTTGGGCTGGTTGCATGTAAACGTGCGCACACACGTATGGGAGGAGCGTTTGAGAGTACCTTCTAACTCAGCCCAGGATCTGTACACTAGAAGTCTGTTGTAGAGGGGACCCTTTAAGGATTGAGCTGACCTGTGCAGGCCTTATAAGTGGGCATTGATACTATGACTACGTGCGTCTGTAGTGCATCACTAAATTATGTAGAGAGGTTCGCCGTATTGAACACTAATAGGGAAATCTGTACCAAAGTACAGTTTCACCACATTTAGGTCTAGAGACATTCTTAACACAGCAATCCTATGGTATACCAGTATACGAAATGCAGATCTGACATTAATTTCCACATTTCTGTACTCCTTGGGGTGCTTCGAGATTTATCATTTCTATGACTCAGCTCTAAATTAAGATTTTTGAGAACAAGATGTACCTGGGAGAAGCAATGCGAGAGGAATGCCCTACTGGAGGAGAGCAGACACCTGACCCTCACAGCAAAAATAGACTCAAAGACTTCTGATATCAGTTGGCACTCATGGACAAGGATTTGTTCCTCCAGGTCCATGACAAAGCCCCCTGTACACCCCCTTGAGGCGAGTAGCTGGATGGACATGCTGGGTTCATTGGAGGGGCTACTTGGATCTTCTTTGGACTGGTCCTGAAGGGTTGTGTCGTCCAGAAGGAGTGGGGCCCTGACCTACCCTGACTCGGGTGCACTGGCAGTGCCCAAAGGAGGCAGTCAGACCTGGAGAGTGTAGGCAAGGAGGGAAGTATACCTTGGGATCTCAAGGGTACTGCTGAGGAAGGCTAGGGTCCACAAGAACTGTCAGGTACTCAGACAGAAGATAGGCCCTGTGCGAGAAGGGAGAGCAGTAAAAAAAGGCTCCCCAAGAACTACAAAATGTAAAGGTCTGGAGAATTGAAGAAATCACTCCTCTACGCTAGTTGAAACATTCTTAGTGATTTTAATAGTTAATGTGTTGCTACCCTGCCTTTTGATAACCATTCCCCATTGTATTGTGTCTATATATATGTGTGGAGTTATGTTATAGAGTTCGGGGCTCACTAGGGAGTGAACTGTTAGAAAGGTATCGTCAAAGGTATTTTCATGTGCCATAATGTGCATATTTGCAAATTAATGCATAATGTTAAGTAATGTGTGTGCAATAAAGTATTTTTCCTTTGTGGAAGTAAAAGCACTGACTGGACAATGATATATTGGGTGTTTGTTGTGTGCCTGTGGGCTGGGGTGCTAACCCAAACCATCTCCCCTGAATAGAGAGTGATGTGTTACATGAATGTACTTGGTTCTCATTAGACAGAAGGTTGCATACTTATTACTTGTGAAGGACCCCCATCTTTCACAACTAGTAGCCCACATACTTACATACATCTAAAAGTTATTTTCTGCACGAGTATGCTCACTTGATAAAACACCATTGCTTCAAACAGGTGTTTTGACTGGGCAAATGAACCACGCTTCTGCACCCTGACTTAAATGACCTCCCTTCTTTTAACTCCTTAGCTGCTGAAGCTCCCCCTTCTCTCCTCGCGTTGTGCTGATCCCTATTTTTTTTATGTTTCTGGCACTTTCAGCTTAAGCCTTTTATAGCTTTTTTAACTAATAGTATCCAGGTGATATTTGCATCCTTTTTTCCCATATTTTGGGAGGCCAAAGGCATCTAGGGTTTATATATACCCTGAAGGGAACTCAGAAAATATCCAAATATAGCAACATAGTGGTTTGTTTTGGAGGGGAGGGGGGGGGGGGGAAAGAAAGCATATGTATTTTTTTCTAAAAGTGACATCAACTAAAGGTTTGCTGTATTAAGATCACCATCATCCCAGCTTTCAGGGATAAGCAGCATTGTTAAAAAAACAACATTTTTAATGACAGTTGTTTCCCTTTTCCAAATGGTAGTCAATGTTTCCTATTTTCATGCAGTTTATATTTACTTGCAATTTGTGGTGGAAACTGGTTTGAAACCCCTGACAAGTAGACAGAATTCCAAATTCAGCAAATGATCATTTGTGTTGATCACTCATGGTTTTCCAAAAGAAACTAATCGTTGAAATCAAAAAATTATGAAGGTAAGTGGGAGAACACAGAAATCAGTGACAATTGTTTCTACTGTAATTTTTTGCCCCTATGGTTGATTTACAAAAGTATTATACCATTGTGTCTTTCAGGCCCTTCTGGCCACAGGGATATATAGTGTTTATTGTCCAAAAACATTCAAGACCCAGATCCAACAAATGAGCTACAGCTTATAATGATATTTCATTGTGTACTGACAAAGCATGAATTAAAACGGAAAAATCTAATGAACAAAAAATGGGTACGAGGGAAACCTTTGCATTTTTAAATATTCCCAAGATACTGAGTTCAGGAATAGAGGTTATTTGTACAACTCCATATATTATGATTCCGAGAGCATTTTGCAAAATGTTTTCTTTTGTGCACACTGAAGTAAAGCCAAAACTGGAGAAAAATAAATTGATAACAATTGTTCTACTATTCTGCATTCTTGCACTTCTCCCAATAAAAATGCTACTCTTCTTGTGTGGATGGGTGTGTGACTTGCTTGAATCACACACAATCACACCATCAGACTTTGTTTTCATACCCAGAATGCCCTGCAAACCTCAAACTTTGGTTAAAATCATGCATTTTCCTAACATTTCTGTGAGGGAACGTTCTGTAATCGGTGGTGATCCACAGAAACCTTATCTCAAGCACAGGAGCTATAACCATCCAGAAAAATAATCTTGACAGGCATGCTTAGTTAGCAGCTTTCACACTTACTAAAGCCTGATGGTTTAGAAGAAGCAATGGTCAGGATCCATTAACTACAGAATAAACAAAAGAGTGAAAATACTAAACAAGCATTGTCAGAGTGTTGGAACTGGCACTTTCTGGTTGGCTGAGGCAGTTCCCCAGACAGGCAGAACCTACCACTCCCATCAGGGCAGGAGATTACACACTGTATAACCTTTACTCACCCTTGGGTAGCTTGGCACTGAGCAGTCAGACTTACCAAAGGGGCAATGTGGAAAGCATTAGCACAGCACTCACTCACAATAAATACCTTGAGCATCACAAAAGAGACTTACGACGTGATGTATGTAAATAATGTTTGTATTTAGCACGCATAATAATCAACACAACAGAAACATTATGTATTTCTGGGCCTAAATCATATTGGGAATTATTACAAGCTGGAGGGGCCTCTCGGAAGGAGGAGGCACCCCGTCAGGTACACGTTGATCATAGTCGCACCCAGGCACCATGTCAGGTGCACGATGATACGGGTTGCACCAGACCGTTCCGGCAGTGGCGGCTCCTCCGCTAAGGCAGAGGAGCATCACCCCACTGCAGTGAAACAAAGGGAAAATAAAAGCATAATAACTCGCGTTATTATCATTTACATTTCTCCTATTTCCGCATCTTTGCATGAGGAGGTGGGGCAGGGGAGAAGTGGTAGCACTCTCCTAAATGCCCAATTTCTGCTTGGCCAGCCCTCTAGGGCCACCCAAAACAGTCTTGCACACTTCACATGTTCTCCATGTAGGCTGCAGTACAGCCTTTATGGACAACATGCCCAGGCTCCCAGTTAGCGTCTGAGCGGCGAAACAGGGCGCTCAAACCAATCACAATGCTACTGAGGTAGTGTTGTGATTGGCTGACTGGGAGCCTGGGTGTGCCTTCTGTTGAGGCCAAGCGAGGGAGGACTACGGAGGAGAGACAAGGCAAGGAAGTGCCAAAAAGGTACGTTTTATTTTTTTTATTTAATTTTTTTATACCCACTTCCCCCGCGTCCCGCAAGATCTTTGATGTCCATGAAACCTCCAAAAGAACAGGGGCAAGCTCAACAAGACCTTGGGAGAGGACACTTTAGGGTGCCAACCAGAAGCAGGTAGACGGCCCAGGCCAGCCACTATTCAGTATGGGCAAGCTGTCCCTTTCAATGGCAGTAATCCTCCTTGTGCACAACAGAGTCCTCTGGCAATGTGCACCATGCAATTCAGGTTCTCTGGTCCTATGTCCCCACAAGTGTATCTCACCACGTGCTGAAGTATGGCTACAGATGTGCCCCCTAAATTTCAGTCCTGTCTGCCATGAGGCAGTGAAATGCAGACCTTTATCTTTGGTCGGTCATGAGCTGGCTCCAGAGGCCAAGTGTCAAAACCTCTTCCTCCAATCTCTCCATCAAGCCCACAAATGGCAGAGGACTGCCATTCCAGTTGCATGCCCAGTGTTTTATAGCTGTCACTATGGAATGGCCAGATATGCTCCCCCAATCTGCAGTGTGGACTGGGGCCAAGCACCAAGGCACACAGAGAGTTGAGAGCACAGAAATGACCACTTTCAAATAGTGGCATTTCCGCTCGAATTATGACAACGCCACCTTTACCAATGGCAAGGGGTGGTCAATGCAAATCTAATGACAGGAAACATCATGAGGCTGCTCCACAGCAATCCACTACAGCAGTCTGAAGCGATTTCAACCATTTCCACACGTTAACCTATGGGAAGAGCAAACCTCATAAGTACTCAAAACATGCATGGGTATTCCTCACTACCTGGGCAGGGGAGACACGTGTACCTGCCCTGTCTTTCACCTTCCACTCGCTTCACCCCTAAGACATACCTTTGCGGTACTTGGGTGAAAGGTCCTCTCAGGATGCATTGTGACTTAAACCGAGAAGTTTGAGTAAAAGCACAATTGCGCGCATCAGCCTGCAACGGCAAGCCGGACACATCTTTAAGAGCCCCATCGGTACAAAGCACACACCAGCCTGCAATGGCAGACGAGACATGCAATTAGGAGCACCATCGGTGCCAGTGCGCACACCAGCCTTCACTGGCAGGCTGGACCCGGGCTTAAAACATAATTGGCGCAAGTGTGCACCAACCGGCTGGCCATGGCAGACCTGACCGACATTTTAGAAATGTCAGGTGAGCACTACTGTGTAGGAAGGGGCGCACGCACTTTCACACTGCACTTATAGTGGGAAAGTGCCCTGGGCCCTAGGGCCTTAACAAGAGAAACAGCCACAGCTAGGATGTGTCCCATCAGGAGAGGCGACCCTCTAGGTAGGGAAAACCACATGGCGGTTCATCCCTACCTGCACATACAGATGTACCTACCTAGCCGCTCACATATCCATGTTTGGAGGCAGTGAACGCCCCCCTCAGGGTTGGCTACGAAGTGAGACCAGCCACCTTGAGTATGAGACATTTTTGACAAGCTATTCAGTGGGTTGCACAAACAGTGCAGTGTCCCCCTATTAGCCAGTGTCGCACCTAATCTGGGTATGTGGTGTACCTTTTTACAGGGCACTCATAGGTACGACACCTAACCCAATCAAGTAAGCACCCTATCCTGACATGTGCAGGAAGGGCGCATGCACTTTTAGCCTGTAGCACAGGGGGAAAGTGCCCAGAGTCTAAGATCAGGAAAAGAGACTTGTCAAAAACCAGGACAAAAAGCAAAATGTTTTAAGGAAATCTCCCTAAGAAGGACAATATCCAACACAAGGCCAATAGCTTCACCTTTATAATAAGAGTGTCAAGCTATAATGAGGAAGGCAAACCATCAAAGAGGCAAGCACAGGAGGGTGACAAAACACCCTACCAATGGTAACCAATAGGCTGTACATTGTCATCTTTCCTCGCCGATAAGCCTCATCTTTAAGCTTGGCTGCAGGTTTACACAAGATAGAAAATCAATGTTTTGCCTCTGTTCTGTCTGCCCTCTAATTATCTTTATTTTTTTTCAAAATTTAAGATTAACCTTCATTTTTTTCAAGTTTTGAAAAGTTATTTTCAACGCTGTGAGAAACTGAGGTAATGTTACAGTCATAGCTAAAATACTCAGTATGCAGGGTCGGACTGGCCTTTTGGGGGTTGTGTGTGTGTGTGTGTATGTGTGTCTGTGTGTTCAGATTCATCCGCTCAAAGTACTCCCTGGCCTGCTGCAGATCTCTCTTACTTCTGGACACCTTGCGAGTTGAAGTTCCAAATCTGCAAACGCGGTGCGCGCGAGTGCAGGCCAGGATCTTTTGAGGGGGCTGGAGTCATCTTCCCCGTTTGCCGACTAATTGTTTCTCAAGGCGGCATCATCAGGGCTGGCAAAGACTCCTAAACTAGCATCACGCGACGCACGTTTCAGTGCCAAAAACACGCGCCTTCCTTATACCGCACACGAGTGAGTACATCAAATATAACATATATTTCTGAATCGTACTCACGGCACAACCGGCTCTAGTTATCGCTTCCTCTTAACACTCAAAAAACATATGACAGGTTTTAACGTTCATACCTACAGAAGCATAAAAAGGCAGTTCGCGTTTCCTCCTTTTTAATTGTTGTATACAATAGCTGGACCAGTTCCTGATGCATTTCTTTTCAAGCGGTTGCTAAGTTTTAAGAATAATTCAAGCATCATGATTCGTTCTGAAAGGATGAACTTCCCAAGGCGAATTGTGTTCAAAGGCACTTTTTTTTTTATCAGTTTCAGCAAAACTCTTCGTTTTGCAATGTACTGTCATAGTTTTCATTTTTTATGAGGCACGATAAGATATAATTGAAAATGACAGCTCCTCGGTGCATGCCTTCTCTCGTGCAGGAGGTGTGGTGTGAAAGGAAGCGCCTGCAATGCAAAGAGAGAGTAAAGCGAGCTCACAAGGCCTGCTGGTGCCACCAAGCTATAGGAGAGGAGATGACAGGTGCTGTGCTGTAAACCCATCTTTAGTGGCTCATGGGCAGGCCCAGTCAGACGAAGCAATCTTTCTCCCACACCGTCTGCTAGACAACAGTTGTTACTTCAACTCATATTAACTTTATGTAGGTAAACAAAGGAAAATAACATTGTGATGTCTGAACTCAACTGTAATAAGTTATTACAGCTGAACGGCTATGTAATTTCTTTATTACAGGTGACTAGGGACATCACAAATCACCTGCTGTAATAAGGAAATTAGAGACTGGCTTTTAAATAGGGATTGCAGGCTAACATTTAATATACAGATAATAATTAGAGATGTTGTTAGGTAATAGGTGATTAAAGCACTGGGAAGCCAGGAAGGCTTTACCTGTATGCTTTAATTTTTCCTGCTATGCAATTACTCTATATTGTAGGGCAATTGTTCTGAGGATTAACAACCCCTTTTATTTCAAAGTTGTCATTTCTCAAAGGTCTCACTGGAGCCGTTTTGAGGCATGGCAAACAATTTTATGAATTTTGGTGTCCCAAAAAAGAGACATTTCTCTCTTGAAGTACATTTTCTGTCTTGAAGAATATTAAATTCAGTGTTGTATGTATGTATGTATAACACACTTATAAAGCGCTCCTGTCACCCAACGGGCATCCTGGCGCTGTGATCTAACAGATCCTGAAACACAGTCAATACTATATCAGCAAGCTACACTATCCTAGGGAACAGGTGAGTTTTTAGTTCTTTTTTAAAGGAGAGAAGGTCTCCTAAGCATCTGAGCGGCAGTGGCAGATCATTCCACAACTTGGATGCCGTAAAGCCAAAGAAACGGCCACCCATCCGCTTTCTCCGGATCTTGGGGACAACTACCAAGTAGGCTGAAGCAGAGCGGAGAGATCTAGTAGGGATATACCAAGAGAACATCTCCTGTAGGGGCAACAGTCCCAAGCTATGAAGGGCCCGGAAGACCAAGCATAAAGCTTTAAACTCAACCCGCTGAGAAATGGGCAGCCAGTGCAAGTCTTTAAGTGCTGCGGATGACGAGTCAAGACGTCGGTGGGAAAGTGCTAATTTGGCAGCGAAGTTCTGTACCCGTTGTAGTTTGCCTAATGCAGTGACAGGTGCCCCCAGAAGCAGTGCATTGCAGTAATCGAGTCTGCTTAAGATGATACTGCGCACTACTTCTGGTCTGGCATGGGCGGGAAGCAAAGGGAGAATCTTCCGCAGGGTAAGCATAAGCCCCATGCAGGTAGACACTGTTTTATCAATGAAACTATCCAGTTGAAGATTAGGTTCCATTGTCACACCCAGGTTTCGAACCGAGTCTGCCGCTGCTACCGTGCCCTGAAAGGAGGGGGGCCAGAAGTCCTGCGGTAGAGGGCGCGGGACACGGTCCGCTGAGCAATGCCACACCTCCGTCTTGGATCTGTTGAATTGCAGCGATTTGTTACTCAGCCATGTTGCCGTGGTGACCATACAATGGTGAAAGGTCTCCTGTGACACCGCATTCTCCCCCTCAAAAGAGAAGATGAGTTGGGTGTCATCAGCATAGTTGGTGACTGCAATGCCAAGAGATTTAATTAGCTTGACCAGGGGGCGGAGGTAGAGATTAAAAAGAATGGGGCTAATGGCTAATGGATCAATTTTAAGTGTGTGTGCTGCCGTCAATCCAAGCGTCACTCAAAGAACAATTGTAGCAAATGAGCCACACCCATTCAGCAAGAAAGTGGTAAGGGTGCAGTATGTAGCTTGTGGTGCATTGTGGAGTAATGTCACAAATATATTACTAAAGCATGGTGTGATTGTGCACTGTCATTTAAAGACAGCATATTCGCTATTGAAATGGTCACCAAATTTACAATGGCATAGTGCTTTCCTGCTAAAACTACATAGTGGACAAACAAAGTGTGGACATAGGGTTTCAAACAATATTTGTAATTTGCACATGTCAAATTAATTGTCTTGATTTGTTTTCATCCTATAAAATATTTGTTTTAATCAGAATTACAAAAAAGTGTGCACGGATGATGGCATTTGTAAAATGCTCGCAACCACTGCCGGTTGGCTTACTGTAGAAGTCCCAGGCAGGCGAGGTTTTATTCACTCTCAAAATTCCATGTTTATCAACTTTAGCGAAGGTCAGAGGGAAATTCGAGCGGGTGTGACTGACAGATTACTATTACTATAAATAGGACGGCCAAATTACACAGGTTAAATATGAGATAAAATACCCTCTGCCACACTTTATAAGGATATTGAAGGTCAATGAAGAATAGTGTGACAACGTAGAGGAATGAGGCCCACGGATGAATTCCATTATAAGGCCATAGAACGTAGAGATGACTTGCAAATTTATCAACTTTAATAGCAAATTATAGGTTGAATTTCTTTATAGGGCGATGGTGACTTGCAATATCATTATAATGTACGACAGGGGGTACTTTATGTCTAATAATAGCATAGTCACACCATGACCCCTACCCACAAACCACTTAAATCCTTGGCGTGGTCCTCTTTTATATGAAAGAGATAGGGTATTTGTAAACATGAAAAATAAAATGAGAATCTCCAGTGCAACATTAAACACATCAAGAAGGAGAAAAAGATGAAGGTTTAATTTTGCTCTGACCTACCGTTCCCCTTGGCTGCACACTCTGGCAGCAGGCATTGTGATGTCAGAACTCGACTGTAATAAGTTATTACAGTTGAGCGGCTATGGTGTTTCTTTATTGCAGGTGACTAGGAATATCACAAATCACCTGTAATACGGAAATTAGAGACTGTTGTTTATATAGGGATTGCAGGCTACCATTTATCATATAAGATAATAATTATAGAGTTAGTTAGTTAACAGGTGATTAAAGTACCAGCAAGCCTTTACCTGTATGCTTAATTTTTCCTCCTACACATTTCCTCTATATTTTTTGGCAATTGTGCTAACAACTTCTTTTATTACAAAGTTGCTATTTTTCAACGGTCTCACTGGAGCCATTTTAAGGCATGGAATACAATACTATGGATTTTTGGGGTCCTAAGAAAGATACATTTCTCTCTTGAAGTACATTTTCTGTTTTAAAGCACTTTGGGGGCATGGCCGCGATGGCGACGGCGTAGCAGCTCTACCGGTGGAGCTCCGCCGGAAGAAGCAAAAAAGCTGTGGTGATTGGCACTCCCAGTCTCCCGCTGGCTTTTGGCGGACTCCCGGTGTGGGCGAGCCAGCAAGGGCATCCACTGATGGGAGACACTGACACCCTCCTGAGGCGACCTGTTGCTGGATGTGGCCTCGAAATCAATGAAGGCCGAGAGGCGTGTGGGCCTCCATTCTGTGGGTGGAGCCATGCCCGGCGACCTGAGTGGCCTGCTCCAGCCTGCAGCAGAGAGGGGTCATGCAGTGGAGAAACAGGCCACCCATAGTGTCGTGAGAGGCAAGACCCTTGAGAAAGCTTTGAATGTGGCCCGAGCGGCTGCGTAACACTGGTGCCTGAGTACAGGCCTCAATCGTGGAGGGTGGCACTTCTGAAGCAGGACCCCAGAGAGACGCACGGAGTGCAGCCTGAGGAGTGGCAACCTCTCCGGTGTTGTGGAGGTGAGGTGTAGGACCCTGGGAGGGACAGGAGAGGCTGACTGGCCCCGGAGCTGATAAGGATGGGCCCCAGGCCTACAGCCTAAGAGAGCACCCACCCACACATCCCCACGGGCCTGAGTGGGGGCCCTGTCACCTTGTTGGGGGCCCTG
The DNA here is from genome assembly GCF_964204655.1 of Triturus cristatus. Classification (NCBI taxonomy): domain Eukaryota; kingdom Metazoa; phylum Chordata; class Amphibia; order Caudata; family Salamandridae; genus Triturus; species Triturus cristatus. The sequence goes on from NC_140581.1 coordinate 851,793,493, forward strand.
TCACCTGGTTGGGGGCAGGGCCCCAGAAACAGAACCTGAACTGGCTCCACTGCAGAGTAGCCCCCGAAAACGCTGTCACACATTGACTTAGCTGAACACAAGGGTCCAAGGAGTGTGAGCTGGCATGTTTAGCGGACCCCCAGTGGTGAATGCAGCACTGCTGTCTGTTGGGAGTTACATGCCCAGAGGTGCAGCCACTTGATATGACTGAGTGACATCTCCTGATCGAGCCTAGGAAAGTGTTCCCTGGGCTTGCCAGTTGGTGCCTTGGCCCACGAGCTGGTGAGTGACTCTGTTGGGGGTGTCATTAATGAGTTTGAGCTGGAGGAGGGAGACGCCTGTGGCCCGGAGCAGTGGTGACATATCTGACCTAGGAAACCTGGGAACCCAGAAGCAGCCTACCTGTCAGAACTGCTGAAATCAAGTGCGGTCCCCTCAGGAACAGATGACCTTACCCCAAATCCACCACGACCAAAACCAGTAGCAGGCAACAAGCTCTGCCACTAGACCTTGCCCGAGGGGGAAAGGGGAAGTGGAAGACAAAACAAGAGAGACACGCCTTCGGGATACTGGCTCCTACTTCTGGAATTCTGTAGAAGTTCTGCAATATATAAGCACACAATTCTTCACTGGTTACTGCTAAACCTCTCTAAGACTCTCACCCTTACTCCTCCCCACTATAGTGTTCCTTACCCGTATCTCATATAAGGCTAGCTCCTCTCTGACTGTCTTGTCTGTAATGTATTTTATTATGCACCTCTGGTTAACTGAAAGAACCCCGCCAAATGCAGACTTAAGTCTTTCCATAAACTTGCAGGTTCTTGGCTCAAAAGTCTTTTAAGTTTTTTCCTCAGATAAAACTCTCACTGATGCAAATAATATTTCTCCATTTATATCTACAAGCTTAGAATAATCTGAAGTTGTCTTTGGTTCACACAAAGTCTGATGGTCTTGGTTAAAGTTGCGAGTGGATGATCATTACACAATTAGGCACTCTTACTTGAAGGTTGAAAGAACTTCTCTTGACAGAAGTTACATTTCACTGCATAACTCCTACTGATCCCAAACTCTGAATTGCCACCAGCTTCTATTCCTCCAGGATATTGTATTTCAGAACTGGTGAAGAAAGATTATGTTTTGTTAAACACTCATAATTAACCTTTAACTTCATATCACAAGCTACTTCCCATTAAATGTCAGGAAACGGCTCGTATTCTAATTCTTCGAAGAGAAACTGAAGAGAAGGCACAGAGCACGGAAAACTAGCTCCTGTCAGAATTTCTCCTCAGTTGAAGTGCGCTGTGCGGTAGTCACGCACGCGCGTTAACTGTCAACACTGCTTCAAAAAGGAACAACTAGACCGCGCACCGCTCTAGCAGTGGTAGCGAACCGGTCTTTCTTGGAAAATGGCGGAACGACGTAATTCATGCAGCACAAAGCGGAGGGACGATCTCCAACACGGATTCAGCCTCTTCCAACGTGGGTACTTCAGATCAGGTAATCCAATGGAGGCTGAGCGCTGTTTCTCAAGTCCCCCCATCCGATCCTTCTTGTGGATCTTGACAGTACTCCCCACCAAAGAGCATCCCCCCAACCTGGGTTTAGTGGGGTTAGCTTTGTGAAACTCTCGAATGAGTCTTGGAGCATGAATGTTGGTATGAGGCTCCCAGGATCGTTCTTCGGGGCCAAAGTTCTTCCAGTCAACCAGATAGTACAGTTTGCCTTTCCTATAAGTGGAGTCTAAAATCTTGTGTACTTCAAACTCTTCTACGGACTGTACTAAAATGGGTTTAGGAGTTGGACGAATTCTTACATTTGGTGGACTTTTCTTTAGTAAGGAGACATGAAATGTAGGATGCACCTTCAAGTATGAAGGTAAATGAATTTTGACTGTAACTGGATTTAATATTTTTTCCACTATAAATGGCCCAATGAATTGAGGTTGAAATTTTCGATTCTCTTTTAATTTCAAATTTTTTGTGGACAGCCAAACCTTATCTCCAGGATTAAAATCCGGAGCTACTCTCCTTTTCTTGTCAGCTTGCTTTTTATAAGAAGCCTTTGCCTTAGTCAAGTTTCCCTTAACTCTGGCAAAAGAATCCTGCACCTCAGACACAAACTGTTCAACTGCTGGGACTGGACTTTCTTCTTTCTCTAATATGAGAGTTGGATGCCTGCCATAATTTAGATAAAAGGGAGTACTGCCAGTGGAAGAGTGCTTGGCATTATTATAAGCGAATTCTGCTGCCCAAACTAACTCTGACCATTCAACCTTCTGATCCAAGAGGTAAAGCCGAAGATACTGCTCAAGCTCTTGATTAACCCTCTCTGTCTGACCGTCTGTTTCTGGATGGAAACTAGTGGAATAGCGGGTGTCTATCCCTAATCTCTTAGTGAAAGCCCTCCAGAAATGAGAAACAAATTGTGTGCCTCGGTCAGAAATTAAAATTTTTGGCACTCCATGTAGCCTCACTATGTGCTGGGAAAAAAGCTGGGCCAATTGTGGAGCATTAGGAACCTTTTTCAACGGAACAAAATGCGCCATTTTAGAAAAAACATCCACTAACACCAAGATGGTATTAAACCCTTGACTTGGGGGAAGATCAACAATCAGATCCATCGACACGGTGTGCCAAGGGTGTGGTGGGATAGGTAGGGGCAACAACTGCCCTTGTGGAGGCCTTCGATCAGATTTCCCTCTTAGGCATCTGTCACAAGTGGTCACATATTGTCGTATCTGTGGTCTCATACCTGGCCACCAGAAATTCCTTTCCACCAACTCCAAGGTCTTGTGAATTCCTTTGTGTCCTGCGAGCAGATTGTCATGGCAAGATTTCAACGCCCTTTCTTGAAGCTCAGCTGTTGGAAGGAATAAACGATTATCTTGATAGGGAAGTCCATCTCTGATTTCTCTACCTTCTGCTCCTCTGATCCAGTCACTCATTTCATGGTTAGTCATAGCCTCTTGAATTTTGACTGCAAACTCAGAAGTATTGGTGACTAGAATTATCTTTTCTTCTGGGATAATATTTTGCAGTTCTCTAGAGGATTCCAGGGAATCAGAGTGGATTCTTGATAGCGCATCTGCCTTTGCGTTGCTCACCCCTGGCCGAAAGGTTATGACAAAATCAAAGTCAGCAAAAAACAAAGACCATCTTAACTGCCTGGCTGTCAGAGTGCGAGCTGATTTTAGAAATTGCAAGTTCCGATGATCTGTAAACACTGTAACCTTGTGTCTAGCCCCCAGCAGGTAGTGTCGCCACTCCAAAAATGCACATTTTACAGCCAGCAACTCTTTATCGGCAATAGAATAGTTGCACTCTGGAGGAGTCAGTTTTCTTGAGTAATAAGCCACAGGGTGAAGCTGGCCAGTCTGAGGATGACGCTGAGAGAGAATTCCCCCTATAGCCACATCTGAGGCGTCAGCTTCAACATAAAATGGATCTTCTGTCTTCGGATGCAACAAAATTGGGGCTTGAATGAATGATTTTTTCAAGAATTGAAAGACTTCTTCAGCTTCAGCTCCCCAAATGAACTTAACACCTTTTTTCAAAAGTCGAGTAATGGGTGCCACCTTCTGAGAGAAGTTCGGAATGAATCTTCTGTAAAAGTTCGAAAATCCCAAAAAACTTTGAACCTCTTTCACCGATCTTGGGGAAGGCCATTCCTGCACTGCCCTGACTTTTGTAAGATCCATGCTCACTCCTTCGGGAGACAGTACGAATCCCAAAAACTCCACACGCCTTACATGAAAGGCACATTTTTCCAATTTCACGTATAGGTGGTTTTCCAACAATCTGGTTAAAATGGCTCTGACATGCTGCGTGTGGTCATCCACATTGTCTGAAAAGATTAAAATGTCATCAATGTAGACAACAGCGAATCTATCCAGAAATTCTCCCAACACATCGTTCACAAAATGCTGAAAGGCAGCAGGAGCGTTGCATAGCCCGTAGGGCATTACTTGGTACTCAAATAGCCCATACCGAGTGCGAAATGCTGTTTTCCAATCATCTCCGGGAGCCACTCTGATTAAATGATACGCTCCCCGCAAATCCAATTTGGTATATATCTTGGCATTTTTCACTTGATCCATCAAGACTGAAATCAGTGGAAGAGGATAGCGATTTTTAATGGTCACCTGATTTAGGGCTCTGTAATCTATGCACGCTCGAAGATCACCATCTTTCTTGGTGATAAAAAAGAGAGGAGAGGAGACTGGTGACTGAGAGGGGCGTATAAATCCACTGGCTAGATGTTGGTCCAAATAACTCTTCAAAAATCTATTCTCAGTTTCAGTGAGGGCATAGATGCGACTGCACGGCAGTACAGCTCCTGGCTCAATCTCAATTTTGCAATCATAAGGGCGATGGGGTGGCAACTTCTCCGCTTCTTTCTTATCAAACACTGTGGATAAATCCTTATATTCCAAAGGAATTTCCTTGGTTCCCACAGTACAAATCTGACCTGGATGATGATGAACCAGATTTCTAACTGGAGAGTCTTCAAAAGGTCTAATTTGATTACCAAAACAATTTTCTTGACAAAAGGGGGAATCCATAACTATTGTTCTTTTGCTCCAATCAATGCGCGGGTTATGTTCGGTTAGCCATGGTAAGCCAAGAATCAACTGAAATTGGGGTGCGTCAATTAAATTGAACATTAGAAGTTCTGAATGACCATTTAACCCCGTTAGCTGGACCAATTCGGTTTCATGAGTGATAGGCCCTGATGATAAATTGGTGCCATCCACTGCACGCACCACTTCCACTAACTGCTTTTCAACAAATTTTACTCCAATCTGCCGAGCATATTTTATGTCGCAGAAATTCCCGGTGGCCCCTGAGTCAATCATCACTGAAACCTTACTGATCTCTTTATCACGGAATTTCACTGTGAAGGAGGCCACCAAATGAGGGGCTGCAGACTGCAAAGTATTCACGATTTGTTGTGGTTCAGGAGCTGACTTAATAGACGCTTCCACCCGTGCAACTCCATCTACGGGTGAAGCCGGCCTTTTCCCTGCGGAGAAGTCTTGGGCCTTTTTGGACATTCCTTCACAAAGTGCCCAGACAAACCACAATACAGGCAAAGTTGAGCATTCCTTCGACGATCCTTCTCTTCTTTGGTCAAAGGCCCCCTCACCGAACCAATCTGCATAGGTTCTTCAGAAGACACTCCCTCAGCACTCTTGTGGCCTTCAGTCTTTACTCGATCCCAACGAGGAGGCAAAGGACGAAAATCTTTTTTCTTCTCATTTCGACGCTCACTTAATCGATGGTCTAGTTGCAACACCAAATCGATCAACTCTGATATTTCGGTGGGTCTTTGAGGAATTTGTGCCAGGGCATCTTTTAACTCATCTTTCAAGCCTCTGTAAAAAATGGCAGCTCTTTTCTCCTCCGGCCAATTTGTTTCTACCACCAACTTGTTGAAGTTCGCTAAATATCCTACTAGGTCTCGACTCCCTTGCTTGAGCTCAAGTAGTTCATTATCCGTCGCTTGTGAGGCAGAACGGCGATCAAATATTCGTGCAAACTCTACTTTGAAGGCGTCAAAATTGCATAGTATTGGATCATTTCTGGTGACCAGAGACATAGACCAAGCGGCTGCATCGCCTGTCAGATACGACAAAATAAATGCCACCTTCGCCTGATCTTCCGCAAAGATTACAGGACGACACAAAAAGTGCAAGGAACACTGGGTCAAAAAATTTGGGCCTTGTGGGGGTCCCCACTATATCTCTCTGGGGAAGCTAAAGGAATGATGGGTGAAATGGCATGAATAACTTGGGTGGATATGTCGGAGGGGGAAGGGTTAAATGAATGAGAGGGAACTCCTTTGAAAGCTGAGCCTGCTGCAACCAACTCATCTAACCTTTGCCGAGTTTGAGTGGACTCCTGACTGGACCTTCTAACCTCCTCCCTCAAAGATTTGTTTTCTTCCAAGGCATTATTTAACTGTTCCTGAATACTATTTAAAATGTTTTTTAAGGCCTTTAAATCTAAACCTTCCGCCATACTGTCCAGGAGGGGACCTAATTTCCCCTAAAGAGGAAGGCACTTCAATCTGTCAGAACTGCTGAAATCAAGTGCGGTCCCCTCAGGAACAGATGACCTTACCCCAAATCCACCACGACCAAAACCAGTAGCAGGCAACAACCTCTGCCACTAGACCTTGCCCGAGGGGGAAAGGGGAAGTGGAAGACAAAACAAGAGAGACACACCTTCGGGATACTGGCTCCTACTTCTGGAATTCTGTAGAAGTTCAGCAATATATAAGCACACAATTCTTCACTGGTTACTGCTAAACCTATCTAAGACTCTCACCCTTACTCCTCCCCACTATAGTGTTCCTTACCCGTATCTCATATAAGGCTAGCTCCTCTCTGACTGTCTTGTCTGTAATGTATTTTATTATGCACCTCTGGTTAACTGAAAGAACCCCGCCAAATGCAGACTTAAGTCTTTCCATAAACTTGCAGGTTCTTGGCTCAAAAGTCTTTTAAGTTTTTTCCTCAGATAAAACTCTCACTGATGCAAATAATATTTCTCCATTTATATCTACAAGCTTAGAATAATCTGAAGTTGTCTTTGGTTCACACAAAGTCTGATGGTCTTGGTTAAAGTTGCGAGTGGATGATCATTACACAATTAGACACTCTTACTTGAAGGTTGAAAGAACTTCTCTTGACAGAAGTTACATTTCACTGCATAACTCCTACTGATCCCAAACTCTGAATTGCCACCAGCTTCTATTCCTCCAGGATATTGTATTTCAGAACTGGTGAAGAAAGATTATGTTTTGTTAAACACTCATAATTAACCTTTAACTTCATATCACAAGCTACTTCCCATTAAATGTCAGGAAACGGCTCGTATTCTAATTCTTCGAAGAGAAACTGAAGAGAAGGCACAGAGCACGGAAAACTACTCCTGTCAGAATTTCTCCTCAGTTGAAGTGCGCTGTGCGGTAGTCACGCACGCGCGTTAACTGTCAACACTGCTTCAAAAAGGAACAACTAGACCGCGCACCGCTCTAGCAGTGGTAGCGAACCGGTCTTTCTTGGAAAATGGCGGAACGACGTAATTCATGCAGCACAAAGCGGAGGGACGATCTCCAACACGGATTCAGCCTCTTCCAACGTGGGTACTTCAGATCAGGTAATCCAATGGAGGCTGAGCGTTATTTCTCAAGTCCCCCCATCCGATCCTTCTTGTGGATCTTGACACTACCTGAGGACAGGGTGGCACCGGTGAACTGAACAACAGTGGGCGGCGAACTTGGAACACGTACAGCCCAATAATTGGCCAGTTAAAAGATGGTGTTGGCCCGTTCAAAGAAAGACTCCTCCATAAAGGACCTCTTAAACAAAGTGAACACAAAAAGAGGTGAGATGCGCCCTGACTCCCAGCCGCAGATTCCGGCTGGAACCCCACTCCCAGCGGCAGAAGATGACGGTCAAGATAAGCCAGTCACCCGCACCTTCCTCGAGCAGCTGTTCGCTCGCTGAGAGAAGACCTTGCAGCCCTGCAACAGGACGTGGCCATTGATATTAAGAGTATTAAATCTGACTTCTCCAAACTGGGAGAAAGTGTGGTCTCAATCGAAAAGGCCGGAGACCGCCGCGAAGAGGAGCTTCATGATCATGAGCAGGAAATGTTGGACCTAAGAGATAAGAATGAGGAGCTGTACTACCATCTGGAAGACTTCGAAAACAGATCCAGACGATCAAACATTTGCATCGAAGGTGTTCCACCACAGGTGGATGCAGAGAAGCAGGAGAACCTGGTGGTCTGCCTCTTCTGTCATGTAGCCTCGGCTTTGGGGGTCAAGGACATACTTCTGGATCGCAACCACAGAGCTGGGGGGCCTGCTGCAGGCCCCAGCCGACCACAGGACTTCTTAACTTGCCTCCACTCATATGCACAGAAGGAAATGATTTGTCGGCGATTCAAGGGCATGCAGGTTGGGATAGACCAAGACCTCTCCCCACTCACTCTTCAGGGACGGAAAACCTTGTGACTAGCCACAAAATGTTTGAGGGAGCAAGGAGTTCGATACAGATGGGGCATCCCTTCCGGCTAATCTTTATTTGGAATAAAGGTACCCACATGGTCCACACATTGGAGGAAGTGCAGTCAATACTGGGCCTTGCAACAGATAGGGTAACTGACAACAATCATAGTGGCCCAACACCACGTCTCGGGAGCAGGTCAAGGTGTAAATGGTAAGGATCCTCTACCAAAACCCACGGATGCTGAGCGCCTTAGAGAAAGAGAAGCTCTCCTGTGCCAACTCCAACAGAATGAAGAGTCCTCGGAAGCCACTGGCTCATAGCCCAAAGTTCGAATAGGGTATCTTGTGTGTTCTTGACCCGCCAGGGTGGCGGGAGGGAGGTCCCTTTGATGGCGGAGCTCCACTCTTCATCCTGTTCCTGTTCCGGAACTGCAGAGATCGCCAGGCAGATGGATCCGCCTTAAGTGGTGACATTTCTTCCCACCTATGGGAACCTTTACACGTTCTAGTTTTACTTGTTCTTGTTGTTTTTTCTGGGTTTTCTCCCCCCCCCCCCCAGCTCAATTCTCTGGGAAGATTTTTTATGCATGTTTTATGAGCCGACTTGGATGATACCCTTTTGAATACTGCCCACGCCCCTCTATTGTTGACTGGCGCCCAGCATAGTAAAGGAAGCTTTATTGATTCCCTTTGGCCCACTATACCCTACAATGGGGTCCAGAGACACGGACTCCCTAATAATACAACTGCGGCGGGGCGTGGAAACAAAACCTGGACTGGTGTTAGCAAGCTGAAAAGGGTGGTGTATGAGAGTAGAGGATGCCCCAAAAAGTGGGAGAGAATATAGAATATATGGGAAAAGTACAGGAATTACTGAGTGCTGCTGGTTGGAACTTGTCAATCCGGGAGAGGGTACTGAGTGGGTATGGGGGGTAAAGAGTGGAAAAGCTCAGCAATATTATAATGTGTATTGCTATAAAAGTTACCAGGACGCCCTATTGTAACTTGTATTGTCTAAATATTGCAATGTGTAATAAGCAACTGATTAATAAAGAGATTAAAAAAAAAATACAACTGCGGCACGATTTTGGTGCCACGCTTGCTTTCCGGCCCAGGGGAACTCCCTCCCTTCACATTCAACAGCTCCCCCTTCACTATCACTGGGTCCACCACCCCTCTCAGCTGTTACCCCACCTTTAGTGAGATATGGACCTTTAGTCACACTCACTGTAGTGACCCGACACTCCGCCCATGCGACCCATTAAATTAGGTAGTCTCAATGTTCGGGGGCTTAATGCCCCAGTGAAGTGACTGGCGCTGCTTGTGTTCCTTAGGGAGCATAGCTGTGAGATCTGCCTATTACAAGAAACACACTTAATCTGCACTGACTGGATACGCCTCTGGTCCCGGTAGTTTGACTGCCAGTACTTCTCCTCAATGGATGGGAAGAGGGCGGGGTCGCCATCCTGTTGGCAACACACTTTCAGGGGAAGATACTCTCAACCCAGGCTGAAATCCCAGGCAGACGGTTGTCTTTACAGATTGGACTTGGGAACTGCACCTGTACAATTGCATCGGCATACGCCCCCAAGACTCTCCAGAATTGTTTATTAGGAATGCACTAGGGGTAGTCTTGAAGTCCACGGACGAGGATATAATAATAGGAGGGGATTTCGATATAGTTCAAGACCCCCAAATGGATAGGTCGATAGAGAGGGCCGGGAAGTCTGGGGCTCTCTCGGGCACCACGTGAATATGGCTGGACGAGGTGGGACTGGTAGATATATGGCGCCGGCGAAACCCCGACATAAGGGAATTCACCTTCCAATCGGCCACACACCAAACATACGCTAGAAAAGATTAGGCCACCGTTGAGGCCGAAATAGGGGTGGCTGCACTGTCAGACCACTATCTCGGTGGCACTTCAAAAAGGTCCCCCTCCCATGCACAGTTTACTTTTATACAATCCCACTGGACTAGCAATACGGAAGTCCATACAGGACAACCAGGACTTCAACGATGACAGCTGCACATCTATTGCACTGCTGTGGGACACATTAAATATGTAGAAAACAATGGTCCTGAGCAGACACTAAATTTTACATAAAATTAAATATAGACCACAATGGGTTACTATACACATCCGATGTCCAGCCGGACAGGAGATTTTTATTTTTCAGATACTAAAGGATATGGTCAAGGATAATGAAAACACTACATTTATTGTGGGGCACAATCCTGCACCCTACAGCATGGGGAACGTGCGGGGGGAAAAAAGGAATAACAATGCAGACAGTTTAGGACAAACAACAGTTACAGGCAAAGACTGAGAGCCGTTGCAACTTGCAGGCATAAATGAAGTTGTAGCAAGTTTGACAAAATAGAGACCACAACGAGTAAGCACAATGGATATTTGTGGCACTATTTTTAAAAAGTCGACGTTTCGATCCCACGCTCATTGATTAACGGGATCATCTTCAGGACTAAATTTATAACATTTGCCTGGTTTTTAACGCCCCAATTGAGGACATAGGGGTATCACATATGGCAGGTCAGAGTGGAAACTGACAATGAAGAACAGCGTTGTTGCTTTTGGTTTGGTCGCTTGCAGTTAAGGTTTCTATAAAACTTAGTGGGCGCTGGAGCGTGCTGCTCCTTGCCTGGATCGGCTGTTGGGTAGTTAGACTGTGGTGCAGATGGGCCACATTTCAATGCGCCAAGGTATTGCACCCAGTGCCTGCCATTGAGCCGGTTACTACACAGCACATTGTTGCTGAGGACAGAGATCTCCATTGCTGTATCTCTCCACAGCTTGGACTGTAACATATTAGTATATTGAAGCAATACCTTGGCGCATTGAAATGTGGCCCATCTGCACCACAGTCTAACTACCCAACAGGCGATCCAGGCAAGGAGCAGCACGCTCCAGCGCCCACTAAGTTTTATAGAAACCTTAACTGCAAGCGACCAAACCAAAAGCAACAACGCTGTTCTTCATTGTCAGTTTCCACTCTGACCTGCCATATGTGATACCCCTATGTCCTCAATTGGGGCGTTAAAAACCAGGCAAATGTTATAAATTTAGTCCTGAAGATGATCCCGTTAATCAATGAGCGTGGGATCGAAACGTCGACTTTTTAAAAATAGTGCCACAAATATCCATTGTGCTTACTCGTTGTGGTCTCTATTTTGTCAAACTTGCTACAACTTCATTTATGCCTGCAAGTTGCAACGGCTCTCAGTCTTTGCCTGTAACTGTTGTTTGTCCTAAACTGTCTGCATTGTTATTCCTTTTTCCCCCCCGCACGTTCCCCATGCTGTAGGGTGCAGGATTGTGCCCCACGATAAATGTAGTGTTTTCATTATCCTTGACCATATCCTTTAGTATCTGAAAAATAAAAATCTCCTGTCCGGCTGGACATCGGATGTGTATAGTAACCCATTGTGGTCTATATTTAATTTTATGTAAAATTTAGTGTCTGCTCAGGACCATTGTTTTCTACATATATAATTGATACCCGTGGTCCTTAGCCATTTTTCGGGTTCCCTTGTTTGTATAAAGTGGGACACATTAAAGGCAGTATTCAGGGGACAATTCATCGCCATTCTGGCTAAACTTAATGGGGACCGGAGGAGCAAGAGGTTACAACCAAAGGAGAGGGTTAGGGAGTTGGAAGGGGTTCATTGACGTACGGGCTCCATTCAGGTGAGATGACAGCTCACTATAGCACGTAAGAAGTTGAAAGCCTTGGATATGGACAGGGCAGAATACGCACTCTTGCGCACTTGACAGAAGTATTATGAAGAGAAAGACAAAGCGGGAAAAATATTGGTTTATAATCGGCGTGCGCAAACGACCCAAGGCAGAGTTCAGGAGCTGGTAGGTCTGGAAGGGGAGGAACAAAGGTCGGATGATCAGATAGTAGGCAAATTCGAACGCTTTTATTTGACACTTTATTTCGCAAAGACGCTTGACGATGCGGTGGCAGACTATGCTGCCAAATTCCCAGTCATCCCACGCCCGAAGCTTAAGCTGCTAAACAAGATGCTGACATAAGCTCTGAGGAAGTGATCTGTGCCATCCAGAGGGTCCCCCTAGGTAAAGCACCTGGAAGATGGTTTTTCATCCGACTTTTATAAAACATTTACACTTATCCTTTCCCCCTACTAGCTTGCCTCTACAATTCATTTAGCACTACTGGGGGCCTTGCCCCTTCTATGCAAACTGCAGTAATTGTGCTCTTGCCAAAGCCAGAGAAAGACCCGAAGAGCTGTGCGTTGTACCAACCTATTTCCTTGTTAAACATAGACCTGAAAATCTTTACCAGCGTCCAGGCGGTCCGCCTAGCTCCTTACATGCAGGGTCTCTTCGACCCAGACCAATCTGGGTTTATTCCCAAGAGGAGTTGTAGTGATGGCACCCAGCGGCTGTGTCACCTCCTTCATAAGTCACAACTTTCCCAGTTACCGGCCCTGCTCTTGCCAATATATGAAGAGAAAGACTTTGACAGGGTCCATTGGCCGTACATGCAAGCAGTACTAGCTAAATTTGGGCTGGGACAGAGACTCAGGAGGTGGATACAATGCAATTACACCTCCCCAGTAGTGAAGGTCCTGGTGAACGGTACATCATCCAACACCTTTCAGGTCTCTCTTGGAACACAACAGGGGTGCCACTTACCGCCCCAGTTATTTGCGTTCTCTACATGGAGCCATTCGCAGAGCGAATTCAGCAACAGGCCGACATTACTGGGATCCACATGAGGGACAGGGAAGACAAAATCTCACTTTACGTTGACAACGTACTAGTGATTCTGACTCAACCGTTCCTTTCTTTACCCCTCCTGTTGCGAGTTCGGGGCAGCGTCTGGCTTTAAAGCTAATCTCCAGAAGGGACAAGCTCTTAGCCTGACGATTCCTAACGAAGACAAAACACGTCTGACAACCCTTTTCCCTTTGCCTGGGTGCCAAAGGGGGTGTCTTACCTGGGACTACACATTCTTCCCACTCCTGAGAGTACATCCCAGGAAAACTACACCACCTTGCCCGCTATGGAGAAATCGGACCTTACGGCCTGGAAGAAACACACACTATCCTGGCTGGGCAGACTGGCGGCAGTGAAGATGACCTTACTTCCTCGGATCTTGTATATTATGCCGATATTACCACTGCGCCCCCCACCCCCCCCAATTGATCCTCACTAAATTGCAGCACCTCAACTGAGACTTTGTGTGGTCAGGCAAAAGACCCTGCATGGCCCAGCAACAGACATATCTCAAACAGAAGGATGGAGGGCTGGGTGTCCCTCATCTGGAAAGGTACAACCGGACAGCCCAACTGCACTACATGGTAGAATGGTATCGCATGGATTCTGAAAAGCATTGGTGCTTTATCAATCGTGCAGTGGCAGGGATCCATATTTGGAAAGTACCCTGGCTGCCGAAGAAACACCAGCCGACGGGAGTGTACATCTCGCCAGTAACAAGGGACACTGTAGGGTGCGGGACAGGGGGCAGGTTGCACATCGCCTCTCCACGCCAACATCGCCATTGACTCCGTTCGTTGGCCACCCGGAGCTCCCCCCGGCACTGAAGGGTGAGGGATTCATTAAATGGCAAGAAGCCAACTGTAAGCGGATGGGGGACCTCTTTGACGAGAACTGGATATGGCATACCTAAGGAAGCTTACTGGCAATACCTCACCCTCTAACAGTGGGTCACACAACCCCAGGTGTATCCACACACTAGTCAGTCCCTGACAGACTTTGAGAAATGGTTCATCATTCGCCATTCGGATAAACGCCTACTCTCAGACATATACTTGTTTCTCACCACACCACTTTACCATACAAAAACTCGAGTGCAGAGTAGGTGGGAATTTAAGTGTGAGTGCCAATTCTCTCTCAAAGAATGGCAGGATATTGTCCATAGAGCAAGGACCTCCTCATGTAGCACGGCAAGTGAAGAGATATTCCTTAAAATTGCTCATCATTGGTATTACACCTCAGCATGAGTGGCCCGATGGAAGGTGTGCGGTGACCCGCGGTGCTGGCGTGGTTGCAGATAAGAGGGCACCCTGACACACTTACTGTGGGACTGCCCTAAAATCCAGCAGTTCTGGACAACAGTTCTGTCCGAGATCAACACCATCTATGAGACAGACTTACCCAGATTCCCAAGTTACATACTACTGGGGCTGCCTAATGCTTTGACCTACCCCCTTAGATCCTGCTGTGGGAGAGCAATCACCTTGACCCTGGGCACAGCTAAACAGCTTCTTTTATCCTGTTGGGGCACTGACGCAATCCCAACCCAACTGGATTGGCAATATAAAATATGGGACCTTGTGGGTATGGAGAAACTCACCGCCAGCGTTGCACACACCCTACCTCGTTTTGACAAAACTTTGGGCTCCACAATACAAATGTTAGCGACCAAATTTGTTGAACTAACATGTCCAAAATACTTACAGGTGTTCCATCTCACTAGGGCACTACACATGACAGAGTAATTTGAATGTGCATGTTATATGGCCGCTAGTCTAACACACCCTTCACTGGGACCCTTCATTCTCGGAATTTGAATGCTTTCTTCTCAATCTTTCTCTACACCTCTTCCTCCTCTTTCTGTGTTTTAGGTTTTCACTTTCAAAATGGTTGCTATTACCCACTGGCCTTCCGATGTAGGTGGCAGCTGTTGTTACTATGATATAGATCCTGTTGTGCAAGGAACAGTCAGCGTCAGATTGCCGTTCCTGGTGCTTCTGTGGATTTCCCCCGCAACAACTAGAATCACCGTGAGCGCCGCAACCGTGAGCGCGGATATTCCTGAGAACGCGGAGAAACCCGACAACTCTGGGACGCAGGCTGGGAAGTAAATATTCTAAAAGTTGGGCACTTTCCTTAAAACTCGGAGCCCGGATTGTGCTGCTTGTTCTCCTGGAGCCCCGGAGCGGCTGGAACGGCTGGAGTGGTCCCGGTCTCTTGTGTGGTCTTTTTTTTGCTTGGTTGCTTTCTTTGGTGGCTCGGTGCTGTCCCCTACGAAACTCACGGGAATTAGGAACGCCAACTGCCGACCTTGACTCTTTTACTGCAGTGGAAAAAGGGAAGAACTCAAATCTTGGAACGGACTTCTGTGACTGTGTGTGAAGGCATTTCCAAAATTGTGGACGCTAAACCAAAGCGACTCAAGCTAATTGACATTAGGGGGTAGACGCAGCGCACCTGAACTCTGTCGTGCGAGACCGGGGGACATAGCGCTCAGGACTCGCAGTCCCAGGAGGCTGCGGGAGCAGCAGCGGAACTACAGCCCCTCCCTCTTACACCGGGACCTTTGAAAAGACCTCGCGCCTCCCGCGGAGCGGGAGACGCAGCGCACCTGAACTCTGTTGTGCGAGACCGGGGGACATAGCGCTCAGGACTCGCAGTCCCAGGAGGCTGCGGGAGCAGCAGCGGAACTACAGCCCCTCCCTCTTACACCGGGACCTTTGGAAAGACCTCGCACCTCCCGCTCCGCGGGAGACGCAGCGCACCTGAACTCTGTTGTGCAAGACCGGGGGACATAGCGCTCAGGACTCGCAGTCCCAGGAGGCTGCGGGAGCAGCAGCGGAACGTCAGCCCCTCCCTCTTACAACGGATATAACCAGCAGTCCTCTTCCGCACCGCGAGACGCGCGCGGGCTGAGCCGGGCTAAGCCCGGGCCAAGGGCGGGCCCGTCTTCACACGTCATCGCCAGGAAGAGGCACGGCTGGGCCCTCCCTCTTTCATTTGAATTACGGCTATATCTCAAAAGCTTTCCACTTGCGAAGTGCACAGACCAGCGGAGGACACTCTAGGGCCCCTCTCCCCACCAAAAAATCTAGGTATAAGTGATTCTATAGGAGCCTCCATCAAGGGGGCCCAACGGGAATGCTTAACTGTCCAACTACCTTGTTCAAACAGGTTTGCAGTCTTAGAATCCATCGTCGAGAGCAGCTTAGTTTCCACCCCGAGCAAAGAAGGCGTGGCTGAGCCTTCTGCTAGTCTAGCAAAATGCAGTTTGTGCGGTTTCCAAAATGATGTTCTTCGACAGAGAGTGGAACTCCTCGAAAGGGAATTGGCCTTGCTGAGAGTGAAGGTTGATGTGCTTGGGTATAGGCCACCTGGCTTAGCCATCCCCTCCCTTCCACCCACTTGCATGAGAGCAGGAAGGGAGTCTGTGGGAGGGTGTTCTAAGGAGGTCAGGTTCAGGCCAGCAATAGGACAAGTGACCCAAGCCCAGCTCCCTACTGATAGTTCTATTCCCCATAGAAAACCCAACCCACACCTTGATTTGGGCCTAGACAAGGGTAATAGAGGAAGTTCTTCAGATTGGTACCCTCCCAGAGCAAACCTCCATAGTTCTGTTCCGACCAGGGAAGGCCAGATTAATCAGGCACGCTTGGGGTCCACAAGGGGCAACACACACATAAGGAACCCTATTTCTACAATCTACATGACCAAAGTCCCAAAACTTATGAGTTCCCACAGATATGAAAGCCACAAATCCCTCCACAATAAAGTAATACACTGGATAAGATATGTAAGGGGTTGCAGGTCGGTAATACGGGAGGATGTGGCAAAAGTAAGGAGGATTAAAATGGATGGCTCGCAGACAGACTGTATTGAGATACAGGTATTTAACGCCGAAGTTGCCGGAAACTTGGTGGCACTTGAATTTCGTACTACCCCCCCCCCGAGCATTCGGCAATTCAGTTTCGTAATTCCCCATTATGGACACTAGATAGGGAAGGAACAGAGTCCGGTTTGAGCACAGTTGATTGACTGGATGCAGCTCCGCCATCAGCTTTTTGTACCAAAATAAAGAGAGGGGGGGGAAAGTCGATGTAGCCTCCGGTTTAAGCAATAGGGGGGCAGGAAGAGTCAAGTGGGGGAGTCCAATGGTTGACTGCATTAGGCATATAAGAGATAGAGGTGCACGGTCTGCGGGCAGTAGTATAGGGACAATCCGCTTTCTCTCCTGGAATATAGCAGGGTTGCAAAAAAAATTGTTGCTCCCAGAGTGGAATGATTTTATAGATAGCCAAGATATTTGTCTGTTTCAGGAGACTTGGAGTCTGGTTCCCCTCCACAAATCTGGGTTTGCTACCTACTTTATCCCAGCCACAAGCTCAGGGAAAGGTCGACCAGCAGGGGGGCTCCACATTTGGCTAAACACCTCTCTAAATTGGTCAACTATCATGCATACAACCCCCTCAAACGATATTTTACACCCGACGGTGAAAGGCCCCAAAAATGGTTTTAACTTGGAAATATTCAATGTATGCTAGAGGGTCTTCCGGGGTACAATCATCTGCAACTATAGCAGAATTAGAGAGCGAGTTGTCCAGCACTAATCCCAACTTAGTATCCATTGTGGCAGGGGATTTTAATTGTACTTATGAACCCCTGTGTGACGAGGATGTTTTGGGCACTGGCGAGCAGGATATTAAATTTGCAATCCTCCCCTCAGCTTAGTCCCAATTAAGAAGTGATCCCAAAGGGCCATACAAATGAGCGCCCTAACACTGGAGCATAATTTAAGAGCTGTAAATGGCAGGACACGCTCTGATTTAAGCGGGGCCAAAACATACAATAGGCCCAGTTGCCCGTCAAGGATTGACTATATCCTGCTGGATATACGGCTCTGGTGCGATCTATTGGATATGGAAATTATACCGTCCCGGGACAGTGACCACAATCCGCTATGTATGCATTTGAGTATTAACTGGACTGTTTCCAGGTCCCATAACGTAGCGAGATTGTCAACAAAAGAAGTGGTGCCCTCTAACTGTAACCAACGCCTTAAATGGCACAAGGTCTCACATGAGGAGGATAAACTGTGTAACATAAGAGATCTCATAGAGCAGAAGTCTCTAGAGCTTGATCTGCTCAGTGAGACTTTTGAGGGAGTACAGAACTCTCCCCTTCTCAATTTCTACCAAGAAACTATAGAAAAGTTGGGAACGTTTTTTACCACCATGGAGTCCTGTATGCATAAAAAAATCCCTAGGCCTTCCAACCTGTGGTATTCAAGTGCATGTAGGGAAAAGAGACGCATGTTATCCGTTGCCCCACAAAGTAACAACACCTCCTTTGTTAGATTTGCCAGAAAAGAGTATGCTAGGACCATTGACCAAGCCAAGCAAATTTGGGAAGAAGCGCATTGGCAGGATCATAAATCCGCCTCCCTTCTGAAAGATGCCACAGTGTTTTGGGGACTTATTGACAAAGGCAGTCGGAAGGGCGCTGATCCGATGCCTAATCACATCACGGAACAGCAATGGCATACACATTTCCTTGGCCTGTATAGCGACGGTGACAGTACTTTATCTCTCAACTGTGAGAAGCTCCCTCTTCCTTTGGAGGGTCCCTCATTAGATGTGACGCCTGAGGCTGTTAGACCATCTGACCTCTTCACGATCAATGAGCTCTCCTTTGCTATCACTGGGTTAGCTTAAGGAAAGGCGGCGGGCCCTGATGGCATCCCCGGCGATCTCCTCTTGCATGAACCAAAACTATGGGCCGACTTCATCTTGCTCATAATGAATTTAATTGCTAGAGGTCACCCTGTCCCGGATTCTTGGAAGGGTGCCGAAGTGGTAGCCATATATAAAAAGGGGAATAGGGAGGATCCTGCCAATTACAGGCCGATTAGTCTAATCGACGTAATACAGAAGGTGGTTGGCAGGGTCCTCCTTATGAGGATAAGCCCGTGGATGGATGATGGCAGCGTGCTCTCGCACTTTCAGGCAGGATTCAGACAGAGGGTGGGCACGATGGATCAGGTCTTTCGTTTTTACATGATCCACTGGAAAGTAGTGGTCATTGGGAAAGGTAGCCTATATTTGGCCTTCATTGATCTTAAGACCGGTCCCTCGTGCCAAGCTTTGGCAGGTGCTGTCCGACTTAGGCTTCCCATCTCTGATTCTTGATATTATCAAGCGCCTCCACGAGGGGAATTACGCTAAAATCAGGTGGGGTAACCAGGGACAGCTGACCGAAAGGGTGGCGGTGAATAGGGGGGTACGCCAGGGTTGTGTGCTGGCTCCAACTTTGTTCTCCCTCTTTATAAATGGGGTGGTCGACCACTTGAGAGAGGACCCATCAGATGCCCCAACCCTGGCAGGGGAGAAATCCCCTACCCTCCTCTTCGCCGACGACACCCTTTTGATGTCAAAAAGTCCAAGTGGCCTACAAAAGCTGCTTGATAGGTTCAGCCAGTTCTGCGATGCACGGGGTTTAGTGATTAATACCACCAAAACAAAACTGATGACACTATCCCCATCTAAACGTTTCAGGAACGGCATCACACTTAATGGCATGCCACTAGATACTGTAGAATCCTTTGATTATTTGGGGATCCGGATTAACAATTCGATGAAATGGAACAGTCATCTAGCTAAAATGCTCCTTAACCATAAGAGGGTGGCTGGGGCAATTTTAAGAGAGCAGCGGCTTTCCTTCAGTAGACCAGTAGCCCCGGCCCTCGTGGTCTACGATGGGAAAGCTTTACCCTCAGCACTATACGGGTCGGAATTATGGGGGTTCGAGAATATCAGTGACCTGGAGAAATCCGAGAACCATTTCCATAGAGGACTGGTTTCTCTTCCATCTTCCACCCCCCTGATACCACTTCGTAAGGACCTGGGTAAGCGCTCTATCAAGGATATAGCAAGATTGCGCCCGTTGCTCTTCTGGGTTCATTTGAGACGCATCCCGGAATTGGCCAGCTATGCCGCCGCTTTGAATGAGATCATTAAGTTAGACACAGGTAACAAGATCAAATGGATTTGTAAACTAAAGCAGTTGGTCACAGAAATTGGTTATGGGGAGGCATGGTCCAGCCAGATTCCACCTGCAAAGCAAATTATTAAAAAAGCTTATTTGGATTGGGTGAAGGGAGAGGAAGCTCGAAACTCCAACCAAGGGATCCTTACTGATCAGTTTCTGGAGCACAAGCTTGATGCTAAAACTGAGCATTATCTCGACTTTATACAATCTCCACGAGATATAATGCTCTATATGAAGCTCAGGTTAGGTACCCTCCCACTCAACGTTTTGGTAGCAGGTTGGAAAAATCAGGGCGTAACATCCGCCAACTGCCCTGGGTGCTACGCCCCCAACTAATCCATCTCCCATTTCCTCTTTGCGTGCCCGGTCTATAGGGTGGCAAGGAGGAAATGGCTTAGCCCAATCTGTAGAAATCTGGGTTTTGTGGATTATAGGGTGGCGCTACGTACTATTTTGCCATGGTCTGTATGGTAGCCACATTTCTGGGGTGCGCCTGGTCGACGCGTACTAAATTGCTAAGGCCTAGCAAGAGCTAGGCCTTTAGAGATATATGCTGTATTTGTTCTGCCTCAATAGGAAGTGTTTTTTATGTTTTTTTATTTGTACATATTCCCTTTTTAAATTCTTATTTTTATATTGCTACATGTTGTATTATGACGGGTTTTTATTGATGAACCAATCATGCTTGTACTTTTATGATATTTTATATCGAATAAAGTATTATACTACTACTACAATATAAAATTCAATAAAAAGATTTGAATCATAAAGTACTTTGAATTCTGTCTTGAAGTACTCTGAATATAGTGATGCTGGAACAATTTTCAGAATGGGTGTGCTGCTATCAATCCAAACATCACACAAGGACCAATTGTAGCAATTGAGCCACACTCATTGTAATGCTACAGGTAGTTATACACTGAGATCATGCATTGACCATTGACTCCATTTTACTCTAACTACATTTGGGGGGCTCTGTTTCATCTTGTGTCTGTCTGACCCTGAGAACACAGGCAGGCCCAGGTTACTTGCACACACATAATTGTTTATGTTTCTCATTCACAGAGAGAGATAAGCTGCCAGAACAGACAGTGTGGGATGCATACAGTGTCCAAGGTTGAGAAAGTTAAGAATTCTGCCTCAGTTCTCATCAGAGCCTGACCAGCTCTGTTAAATGACCTCGCCGCAGAGAGAGCAGCCAGCTCCTACATGCAGATGAAGGGAGGGGGAGACTCTAATAAGCTCTCTCCATGTTAGTCAAGTGTATAAAGATGGAGACCTCTTGATGCTTTGACAGGAACTCTCCTGGGAGTGGACGCACTGCCTAGGGTGTTTTTGTGCACGGTTGAGACCCTCCTGTTTGAGACTGCCAACGGGTGCCCCAGTCGTGCTTGCAAGGATGATGAAGCTAAACAGACAGCCGGTGAAGTATTCCAAGTTCTAATTATTTCTTCTTCTGTACATGCAGTTATCTGTCTATGCATGTATTCTTGAGTATATACATTCACTACATGCATTTATTTTACATGTGCATAACTGCCTATTGATATATGGGAACTTGCTGCAATAAATATTCCCCTTTACTTGGCAAATGAGTGTTGAGGTTTGTTTATGTTGTATTTTGGTATTCTAAAGTGTATAGAGTACTATTCTAAAGAGTGTTCACATTGTGTCCAGGAATTTTGAAGTCTTGCTCAAATGTTCTGAAGAGAAAGCAAGACACCCATTCAGCAAGAAAGTGGTATGGGTGAAGTATGTAGCTTGTGGTGCATTTTGGAGTAAACTGTCACAAATGTTTTACTAAAGCATGGTGTGATTACGCACTATCATTTAAAGACAGCACATTCTCTACTGAAATGGTCAACAATTTGCAAAGGCATATAGCTTTCCTGATAAAATTACACAACAAACAAACAATAATGTGTGGATATTGGGTTTCAAAGAATATTCGTGATTTGCGCATCTCAAATTAAGTGTCTTGATTTGTTTTCATCCTATCAAATTCTTTGTTTTAAACAGAATTATAAAAAAGTGTTTCATGTGTGCTTTCAATAACTACTGAAATATTTTGAAAGATTTGTATAGTTTGTTTATAGGTATTTCAATGTTGTTGTGTTAGAAAAAATGACATTGTGCAGCCTTTCCTTTCACACTAGCAAGACTGTCATTTAGTTCATTTAGCAAACTCCTTTCACTTTGCAGTCACAGAAAGCAAAGTAACTACCAACTTTCATGTTCAATGAATAAGCAGTCATTTGTTAGGAGACATAGGGGGGTATTTATTAAAATGTCTCATCACAACGTAGCTCAGCAACAGAAGTTGCTACATTGCATGCGAGAGTAGGAAAGCACGATATCTTCTGAGATATGATGCTGTTCTATCTCCCCAGGGTTGGAGCACAATCAGACTGCTTGTGCCACTCACACCTTCACACCTTAGTGGAAGGGGATATGGGATGTCTAGCAGAGGTTTTGTACTGGAAGGGTACTATACCAGTACAAAATACTATGCTTGGACTAATAGTTAAACTTTTCCTACTTCGTATGTTTACATGTGTTGTACAATGCAGCACAAATGCAAAACTGGAATACACTTGAGTAATAATAGCATTTCTTCTTGATAATACCCATGTCAAAATGGCGCAAAGTTTGAGGCAAAACATCCACTTTTATTTAGGAGATAGGGTTTTGAGTAAAAAACCATTGGTGGTTGCATGAAAATGCTATTGTACCGCCCATGGAACGCCCCCTTGATGCTAAGTAATATAAATCAGCTCTGTGCCCTGCATTGCGTTACTTTTAGGCGGCTTTCCAGCAAAAAACATGTTTTGAGCTGGAAAGCAAATTTCAAATAAACAATTTGCACCATTTTGCGACACTTTTGTGACTCAATCCTGGTGCAAAATGTTAGTAAATAAACCCCTTAGTCTGACATTTGAACCCTATCTTTTAACACACAACAAATGTGACAAGATAAAAACATTTACAGGAATATGTATTGTTCATTCACATGGAAGCACATCAATGTTATTTCGGGGATGCTGGAGCACCCCCCACACCTCTTCTTCCAGGCACTCATGGTTGAATTTAGTACCCTCACTAAGCTAATTCAAGCCCTGGGAAGCCAAACACCATTGAATTATGTCCTACACTCTCAGAAACAGGTGTGTGCAAAAACAGCTTCCCAAACTCCATCAGTCAAATACTACCAAACGCATCCTTGAACAATCAATGATAAAGCAATGATCAACATATTTTTGTCTTACAGCTCATGTATTTAATTTATGTATTATTAGAGCATGCAAATACCTGCCCAGGTGCTAAGGGTGGTAACAAAAATGCAGCGAGGTATGCTGTGCAAGGCAAACATTTTTAGAAGCTTCCCCAAGGCAACATGGTTGTCAGTTTCCTGACTAAAGGAAAGAAGACAGTTCCACTGCATGACCACTAGTTAAAAACATAGCCATCTCCATAGCGAGCCCTGCCAATTTTGGGCATAGTCAACAAACGTGCAGTAGAAAAAAGCAAGGTGAATGCAGGACTGCAAAAATGCATTACATCATATTCAGTGTCTTATCAGCCTGATCCTCCCAATAGTAGGGGTGGGCGGAATTTGCGAAATTGACTTTTACAAATTATCGCGAAATTGCGCAAAATCTCCGCGAGCATGCGGAACTTTCGATAAGATGCGGAGATTGCTTTTCCCGCCCGTTCGCGATGTGTTTTTGCGTGCTCGCGGGGAAATATATCTCCAACTTGCCCATGCGGTCGCTAATGGGCGCGGCCATCTTGCTCGCAATGCTTATTTCCTGTTCGCGAACGCAGGGACCCGGTAAGTCGCGACTATGTCGCGAGAACGCATTTTTAAAGCGCGAACAAGAAAAATACTTCTGTTTCGCGGCAGATTGCGAAAGTTTTGACATTTTCGCCCTCTCCGCAGAATGCGAAAATGTCAAAATATCGCAAATTTCACGAGCGGAACGAAATTTACCGCCCAGGCCTACCCAATAGACACAGCAATGCGGTCTAGGTGTCTGTTTAGTGGACTAGTGCTAAATATCACAATAAGACATAACTATCAAGCCCTGGCACACATATATACAATATCACAAGTAAATAACTTATAAGCGAAAGAACAGGCATGGCAGATGCAAGTAGTTTTAATGTTTTCTTGTTGAAACTCCAGCCAACACGTGGTTTGTCGATCGGGACAGAGACCCGCGACTTCCTCAGGGCTTTATGTAATGACACAATCTTATGAGTCTTCTGGCTGGTTATAATTCCGTCCCAGCCTAAATATGGCTGGGGAAAACTAGGATTCCACGAGAGGTTCTATCCTAGCATTATCAAATATGCACGATTCAATATAAGTTCCGTGTTTCGATATTAGGCTGCGTATTTAGTCAGTAAGAGTCACAACAGCCATACTGAGGTGCCGGGGTTGGAAACAGATACGACGCTGCCAAACACAGCGCATCACTTACTTACTAAATACGCAGCCTAATATCGAAACACGGAACTTATATTGAATCGTGCAACAAGAAAACATTAAAACTACTCACATCTGCCATGCCTGTTCTTTCACTATAAGTTATTTACTTGTGATATTGTATATATGTGTGCCAGGGCATGATAGTTATTATTGTACAGATCAGTGGATCTGGATTGTGGGTTGTTGGATGATTACCTCCTCCCTGGGCACCAAATACCAGAATTAAGTACAATATATATACCGATAAGAGAGAGTGCCATCTCCACCCAGGGCTTAATCATCCCAAGCAGTATTCACAATAAGACATATGTACTTACTGCTGGAAATTGTAGCTCTATTTGCCTGTATTTATTATGACAAATACATACAGGTTCTTAACTGCAACAGTGAAATTCAATCACATGCAATGTCTTTCTTTTGTAATTCATTCTCTTGCCTTGTTACTTCTCTTTCAATGTGGACAGTTCTCTCTGGCTAATCAGCAAACTATGATCCTGCTAAAAAAAGGGGAACGGGAGTGACATAGGGCACAGGAGGACAGAGGCAAAGAGAACAATATAGTGAGAGAAGTGAAGTAGACCGAGAAGTGAGGAACGGGTGGCTACAGCAAGATGTGGCAGTGAGACTGGGGCGATAGAACGGCGAGGAAGAGAGGGGTAAATTAGAGAGAGCGATGAAAGCCGATTGATCTGTATAGATAGGTTGAGAGAGAGAGGTGAGGTTGAGAAAAGTGCAGTAGATGAAGGAGAGATAAGGATTGACATGGAAACACAATTGAGGTGCAAAGGAAGGGGTGAGGAGACGGAGAGTGGGGGAAGTATAGATGTAGGAGTAGGCACATGGAATGGTAGAAAGAGAGGTGAGATCTTAAGAGAGGGATATAAAGGTGGGGAGAGAGGTATACTGAGGGAGAGGTGAAATAGCTGAGAAAGAAGAGGCAAGTATATAGATATTCAAAGATAAGTGGGGAGGGAAAACGAGAGGCTTGAGGTATAGGCAGTGAATTAAAGGGGAGAGATATGAGACAGGAGAAATCTTTTTTAATTTAACTGCTTGACAGTGCGAGGGTTAAGGGTGGGCAGGTCACACTAAGAATCTGTAGACAGGCATGCCCCGCTGTCAAATCAAAAAGATATTCTGCGCCCTTCTCTTAGAACCACGCCTAGCCTCTGATCCCAAGGAGAACATCTCCTGGGCAGCTGGGTCTCCTTCATGAGGATATCTGTCTTTCCCTTGATGCCGCCAAGCATTTCTGGAGGGCCACAACAGCCAAGATATATAGCTGGGGAGACAAAAATGGGACACTGTAATATTGGTTGGCCTCCTGTCAACAGGTGAATAGATTCATACCTGAAATTCTTAATGATAGTGGCCACCCATGTCACACTCTTTCTGAGACTGCACAAGCGTTTGCCCACTACTTAACAACCGTGTACACGGCCTCCACTGGAGCGGACATGGATTTTACAGCGCACCTTCTTTTTTTTTTTTTTTTTTTTTTATTGAGCAAAGTTCATACAAAACAAAAAACAATGATAAATCTGATATAGAGAATCATACAAATGATTTACATCAATACAAAAATAGAATACATCATTCATTCAGATCGAGGGGAGTACGTCATTAAACCTATGTTTTAAATACCATTTGGAAATAGGAGCCCAAATCTGGATCCCAAAAAGCCTCGTTTTTGTACCTCTGGAGCTATATATTAGCAGCTCCTGTTTATATGTTGCCAAGAAACGGCTAAGCCACATCTGGAAGGTAGGTAATTCAGGGTCCTTCCACCGGGCAGCTAAAATAATACGAAAAATAGCAGGGCCCAAAAAAAGAATCCTTTGTTCCTCAATACTGTGACCAAGAGAGTCATCATGTCCCATTAAATAGAGAGTTACTGAGTCTTGGATATCATGACCAAATACCTGAGCCCAGAATCCCATAAACGTAGTCTTTAATACACCTAGTTTGGGGCAATCTGCAAACATATGAATTAAGTTCGCTTGGGGTTGGCTACATCTCGGACAACTATCATCAGCCCGTAAGCCCCAGGAAAATAACTTTGCAGGCGTGAAATAAAGGTTATGAAGAACTCTATAATATTGGGCTTTGAGATTTGAAGCTATAAAAAGTTTAGATGAAAGGGCCAGGCAGAGATCAATATCAACATTTGGATTAATTAACCTTGTGGCCCAAGCCTGCTCGACCCGCTCTACATTATCTGCAGTGCTTTGGATCAACAATTGATAGAGAGTGCCGATTCTAGTAGAGCGTTTGCCAATAATAGAAAGCAAATTGATATTATCCAATTTAATTCTAGGAATACAATTATGAATGCTTGTTGACACCTGAAGGTATTTCAGAAAATCAGTGTTTGGGATAGTATAATTCTGCTGCAGCCATACAAAAGACGAAGTAATATCTTGGCCAAGAAAGTCGCCCACTGTATTAATACCTAAGGATTCCCACCTACGAGCGGTAGAATCATTAAGACTAATAGAAATAATGGAGCTTCGCCATAAGGGGGTATATTTTGTAAATTTTGGAATTACTAAATATTTAGATACAGATTTCCATACCTTCCAAGCATCCGTGACTACCATTAACTTAATTTTTGTATAGTATTATGGTTCAACCTGCCTTAAAAATAGGCCTTGGCATTTAGTCTAAAGACTCAACTCATAAATGGAAGGGATAAAAGACTCCGTAATAAGTGAAGTGGTTGATTTATGGCTGAGTAGTGGGGCCATATGTTGAAGAAGTGTTGCCCATAAATATAATGTTAAACTGGGGATACCTAGCCCGCCCCTCTCCTGAGGTAGAGTTAAAAAAGGTAGGGCTCTTCTAATCTTTCCGAAGCTCCAGATGAATTTGGACATGGAGGAGTCAATGATCTTAATAATACTACCTCCAGGCAAGATCAGAATCGCTCGAAACAAGTAGAGTATCCTCGGAAAGATATTCATTTTTAGATAATTAGCCCTGCCAATTATAGAAAGATGTAAATTATCTACTCTCCTGAGGTCAGTCTTTATTTTATTAATCAGGGGGGTATAATTAAGAAGGTCAATTTCCCTGACATCAGAAGAGAGGCAGACACCTAAGTAAGTGGCTTGCTTCACTCTAAGGGGGCTGTCAAAAAGCGTGTTGTTTGTACAGAGAACCATTGTTTTATCCCTGTTAAGGGAGTAACCTGAAAAGATACCAAAGGCCTGGGTAGTTAGTTCGATTTCATGAACTGCATCAGCAGGATTTGTTGTTAAGACGGCCACGTCATCGGCATACGCCAAAACCTTCGTTGAAAACACACCAATATCAACAGGGCGAATACCGGGTGAGGAAAGCAATTTGAGAATTAAGGGGTTAATATATAAAGCAAATAATATAGGAGAGCAGGGACAGCCCTGCCTCGTACCCCTCTGTATCTCAACAAACTCCGACTCAAGACCACAAATGGAGACCTTCGCCTTAGGATCTATATATAAGGCCTTTATAGCTCTAATAAACTTATTCCCGAAGTTATTAAATTCCAGGACACTCCGAAGAAAGCTCCATGAAACACGGTCAAAAGCCTTCTCGGCGTCGAGAAGGATCATCGACATCTCTCCCCCCGTGCTGCCCATGATGTCAAATAGGGTGATGGCTCTCCGTGTATGATCCGTAGTACCCCTACCAGGGATGAAACCATGCTGCCACGGGGAGACAAGACGTTCGACAATCCCACTCAACCGATTAGCTAGGATCTTGGCATAGAGTTTTGAGTCTGAGTTTATTAGAGATATGGGTCTGTAAGAGGATGGGAGATGCGGGGGTTTACCTTTTTTCTCAAAAATAGCTATATTGGTATGTTTCCAGGATTCAGGAGGGAGTGAATGATACTGAACCCCCAGAAACAGGTCCAGTAAATAGGGGAGTATTTGTTTACCTAACACCTTATACAAATCGAGGGGAATTTTGTCCGGGCCAGCTGCTTTACCGTTTGCAAGATCCAAAAGTGCAATCTCCAGCTCTGAGATTGAGATTTCTCTTTCGAGATCTTCTTTGACTTGTTCGTCAATCGAGGAATTAAAATCTTGATCCGGTAACCAGTTATTAAGAAAAGTTTTTATGGCTCCATCAGGAAAAGAGTTGTCGCTATGATATAGTTTTTGATAGTATTTTCGGAATACCTCCACGATATCCTGTGAGGAGGAATATTCCTGGCCCTCATACTCAATCCGCTTGATCTTATTTTGAGATTGTTTTTGTCGTGTTCGAAGGGCTAGATATCTGCCTACATTCTCTCCAGATTCATATAATTTACTTTTATTGGTTTCATATATTTCTACAGCTTTTCGGGTTAAAGTACTGTTAATTCCAGCTTTTAATACAAGTATTTTTTGAAGAGTATCGAGGGTTGGAGCTCCCTGTTGTATCTGGGCTGCATGATAAGTCTCGAGATTAGCCAATTCGCGCATTAGGTTCTTATTAATATTATCCTCTACCTTTTTACGTTTAGCAACAAACGCAATAGTCTCCCCCCTTAATGCTGCTTTAAAACAGTCCCATACAATCAGTCTAGAAGCACTAAACTGATTGCAGTCAAAAAATTCCTGGGCCCATGATGTTATATGGGCTATATATTGGTGGTTAACGAGTAGCTTTCTATCAAAGGACCATTGCCTTTTCGACTTCTCACAGCTTGGTAAATCAAAAATAAGGGTAAGTGCGTTGTGGTCTGAAATCGTTTTTGGGGATTTAATTATATCTAACAAAAGCGAGTCCTCCAGTGATGACATAATATAATCAATGCGGACGTACTTGTTGTGTGGATATGAGAAATAAGTAAATCCATCATCATTTTCCTTCCTTAACCCCCAAACATCCAGTAAATTATGACTATCCATCAATTGGCATAAGGCCCTATATACCCTAGGCTTACGTCCTTTATAATTTACGGGTGATTGGGTATGAAAACGCCTCCCTACGGCAATGTTAAAATCCCCACATAAAATAAGAGGACCAGACCAAGAGGCCAGTTCAAGCTATAGATCTCTAAAAAGTAGGGGATCATCCTGATTTGAGCCATAAATTGCGCAAATTACAAGACCGGATTTCAATTGAGCTATAGCCCATCTGCCATGTTTATCGGCCAATGTACGACTAGGATCGCCAATTATAAGCTTTGCAAGAATAGCAACCCCTCGTGTTTTAGATGTTTGTGAGGAGGCTATAATAACATTATACCCTGGAATATTTAAGAGTTCTTTATCACAGTCTATAATGTGCGTCTCCTGCAAGCATAAGATATCGACAGGGTCCTGCCGTAATAGTTGAAATAATTGTGCCCTTTTATTTCTGTCATTAAGACCCGCGATATTCCAACTACAAAGTTTTACTCTCCCCATCTAAAAAACAGAAAAGGAAAATTTCCCCAACCTGAGTGTCAAAAAACAGAAAGCTATATAAGAAACAAGACGGAGTTCATAATCTGATTCTCTCTTTTTGCTACAATGTATTATATATTCAATATACAAAAAACTTAAGATTAGCTTATTTGCACGAAATTGCTCATTTTTTTGCTTTTCCCTCCCTCCCCTCCCCCCTGTCCCCCCCTCCCCAGACACCAACCACCAGGGCATTTAGACTCCGGAGGAGTCTGTGGTGATGGAGAGATATTCCCTAACCAGCACCAGCAAAGATACACATAAAAAAAAAAAAAAAAAAAGTTTGAAGACCAATAAGGCCGAGTGGGTGCAAACATAGTGCAGAAGAGGAAAAAGATAAAAGAAAAGAAGAAAAAAAAGGAAAACAAGCAACCTAATCCATTCTACACTCCTAAGCTCCGCATTTACTGATATATAATTATTCAATTGCAAGCAAAAAGAGAACAGAAACGCTTAAAGCTTCAGGGCAGGCTATCTAAAAATTCCTTGGCTTTAATTTCTGAGGAGAAAAATTTAGCCTGACCATTATGGATAACTTTAAGCTTAGCAAGGTTGTTGAGATACACCTGAGCTTTTTTTTCCTGAAAAGGTTTAATCAATTGGCGGAGACGCCATCTCCTCTCCACAGTAGTGTGGCAAAAATCAGGCCTCACAAAGTAAGAGATAGCGCCTCTGCAGCGCCGAGCTTCAGGTCTCGCTTTCTCAGCAATGGCCTGACGGAGTAGAAAATTTCCAAAAAAAAACAAAACTGCACGAGGGTATCCCCCTTGTGATGAGGTCTTTAAAGTAAATGGGGTTCTGTGAGCGCGTTGAACTTCCAAATCCCAATTCCAGGATGCAAGCTCGGGGAGTGTGTCCTTGAATAGTTGAATTATGAAAGAGCGTATATCGTCGCCCTCAATTTTTTCCAGTATTCCGAGTACGCGGAGATTATTGCGACGAAGGCGGTTTTCCATTTCCTCCAGCTTCCACCTAACGTCTTTCAACTCAGCTCCGTGAGCCTCCACTTTTTCCTGAATCACCGTAACTTCAGCTTCGTTCGTCACAATTCGATCTTCGATCTCCGTCAGTCTCATATTAGAAGCTGCAACTGTTTTTGAAAGTTTTCGGACAACACCCTGAACTTTATGAAGGGCTAATTGTGCCCTCC
The DNA here is from genome assembly GCF_964204655.1 of Triturus cristatus. NCBI lineage: Eukaryota > Metazoa > Chordata > Amphibia > Caudata > Salamandridae > Triturus > Triturus cristatus. Next base: position 851,824,386 of record NC_140581.1, read on the forward strand.
GACCATCCCTGGAGGTCTGTTCCCGATGGGAGGCAATAGCCTGCAGTACTGTGTCCATCACAGAAGATAATGTAGTGCCTTGCGGGTCAGTGACGGACAAGTCAGGATGAGATATAGAGGTATGATCCTGCGGGTTTGAAAATGATGCTGGGGAAAAATCCCGTGCTAACCCTGAGGCTCCGAGATGACTCCTTTTCTTCCGCAGCACAGATCTCCTACTTTCCCTAGACTCTCCCTGAGCCGGGTCATGATCGCTTTCAGTTGCACTAGTGTCAAAACCAGTGTTGACTTCTGAGTCCAAGTCTGAGTCTTGTGACCACCTACAGCGCACTTTCTTGATGCAGTCCCTCTCCCTCACTTGTCTCCTATTGAATCTCGCATGTTTGATGAACCCTTCACAGCTGCAGACGTAGGGGAAGAGTTGTCAAGATTGGCACCGTGGAAAACCCCTGGCCCAGATGGTTCCCCACAGAATATTATACTCCATTCTGTGAGACACTAACTCCCCACCTCCTGGCTTTGAACAAAGAAGTGTGCCACACTGGCGCCTTTCCTCCAGATATGGACTCAACCACTGTAGTGGTGATCCCTAAGACACAACCTCCCTCCACATCATGCTTGGACTACAGTCCAACATCACTTCTTAATTAGCTAGTATGCTGGCTACCCGGCTCAACAAGATATTGCTATCTTGATCCACCTGGATCAATGCAGCTTCATGTCGACCCGCAGTATGGGGCATTGCCTCCAACGGCTTCATGTGGCCTGGGTCACCGTCATTGCTTGCCCCACAATATTGCCTTAATATTCATTGGGTTTGAAAAGGCCTTCGATACTGTAAACTGGGGATGCCATCAACTAGTGCTGACCCAGGACGGTGTCGGACCTCGATTTCGTGGCATGGTTCCTGCTCTATATTCCAAACCTACCCCTCAAGTTCAGATCAACTAGGTCCTCTCCGCATCTTTCGCCATAGAGTGAGGGACTAAGCAGGGCTGTCCCCTATTCCTCCTTCTCTTTGCGCTTGCAATTGAGCCTTTAGATCAACTCACTCGTTCAGATGTCGAGTTTCGGTGATGGAATTGTGGTGATTGCAGCATAGATTTGTAGGAGGACAACGTCCTTCTATACTTTGCGGACCTTGACACAAGTGGTCCCCGCTGTCCTCATTTGCTGAAATGCTTTGAGGCGGCTTCAAGTCTTAAGATGAACACCTCTAAGGGCCAGATGCATCATGCATTTTGCTCCTCACAAACGGACCGATTAGCAAAATCGCAGTTTGCTATTGCAAAAAATGCATTTCTGATGCAGCAAACCCAATTTTGCAATTCCCTATATGTAAGGGGCGTGTTTAGGGCGTCCCTTCCAAATAGCGAATCTTAACAGTATGCATGAATGGTTTGTGACCGTGAATGCAGTTGTAAAACATTTGCATTGTACCACCTACTTCAAGTAACCCCTTTACCTTTGTAAATGTTAGTAAAATCATTTTCTAAGAGCAGGCAGTGGTCCCATGGACCATTGCCTGCTCTTAAAAATTAAAAGTAAACTTTTTTTAATTTTTTTAAAGGCATCCCGTTTTCCTTTAAGGAACACAGGCTGCATTTGGAAAAAAAAATTGCTTTATTTAAAAGCAATCACAGACATGGTGGTCTGCTGAGCCCAGCAGGCCATCATCCCTGTGATTTTTGCAATTCCTAGGGGGTCGCAAATTGCAACCTACCTCATTAATATTCATGAGGTAGGTCATTTGCAATTCCCTAGAAATCACTAAAAGTGTTAAACACACTTTCATGCATTCTGTTTTGCGATTGCCTACTTGCGCATCGCAAAGATTTGCAATTAGGAAATCGCAAAACAGGGCCTTCATACATCTGGCCCTAAGTCTGTTTTGGTCCCCCTGGCCTCAACCGGAGATTGCTTTGACTGGCAGACAAACATACTTCTTCGTCAGCTCAGTTTCAAATATTTAGGTATCTGGGTTACTTTACATCAGGAACTCACCCAGAACCGCAATCTCCAACCCCTAGTCCATAAAGTTAAATCTGATCTTCTTAGGGGCAATTATTTCTCCTAAGTGTCATGGGATGTATAGCTTTATACAAAAAGATGATTCTCCCACGGTTCCTGTATATTTTTCAGAATTTACTGCTCCACCTGTCTCGGACGTGGTTCTGAGCTCTGGATGGGATGGCCACAATGTTTCTGTGGCATGGATCTCGACCCCGCCTTGCTTTCACGCACTGTCAACAGGGTCACTATGACGGGGCCTGGGGATGACCAATCTTAATTATTTGGCTTCTGATCTCGGTTATTCACAACTGGTGTAATGGGGTATGGTCCGACACTGCTTACGAATTAGAATAGTCCCTGCTGGGCTTTCCTCGCCTACAGGCCCTGCTATATGGCGATCCCATCCCTACCTCCATGCCTCAAGTAACTAGAATGGTTTTCTTAGCCTGGAGAGCTGCGCTTAGACATGAGCAATAGGACGTCAAACTTACACAGCAGACACCCCTTTGACATGGCACTTGGTTGAAGGAAGTGGTAATGCTTCAGGATTTTAAGGTCTGTGATCTTATTGACATCACCCACCTAGGGGACATCTGGTCAGGGACACACATTGTTACTTTCAAGAACATGAATCCACCTACGCCCTGGCAAATACCCAATTCTATAAATATCTTTAACTCCAACACGCTCTACACACTTATACCTTGGCACCTGAAGCGCTGCCGCAGTTTAGCCTCCTTGAAGCCAAACTCAGTATGGGAAACTTTGGTCGCGGTAGCATCACCCAGATTTACAGTACCTTGATAAGTAATTTACCCGGTACGCTACACCATCTTAAGATCCAGTGGGAAGGTTGGTTGGGCCCCATTGAGGATGAAGACTGGCGAGACGCCCTCATGGCCCCTCGAGAGCTTACTACTTCTTCCCGATTGCGGCTGGTTCAAACATATAATCTTTACTATGCCTACCTCTCCCTGGCCCTAATGCATTGGGCGGGCATTCACTCTAGCCCCTAAAGTCCCCGCTTTGGAATCTGATTTTTATCATATGGTATGGTCTATGGTCCTTCTCTGTGGTTACGAACCATTGGAACATGGTGATCTGGGACCTATTGGATGTCCTTGGGTGGGAGGTTCCTCTCTCTCCCTTGCTGATACTACTTGGTGTGTTTGAGGGCTCTAGAGGCATGAGCGCTGAACAGTAGTTTTTGGGGTGGCCATCATGGTTGACAAATGGGTCATTAATGCTCAATGGATGTCCCCTGCGCCTCCCACCCTTTCGGGGTGGCGGCGAGAGGTAGATTGGTGTGCGCAAAAGGAAAAGGTGGTCTATGAGACCAGAGAATGTACCCACAAACATGGGCGGGTTTGGGGAAAGTGGCTGGGTCAAATTGTCTGGTGTAGAATTTTGGTTACCACTTTTCATGTTTCTAATGTGTTACTTGAGATTTGCTGACTCTTATTACTGTATTGTGATGCTTATGTGTCAACTGTTTAATCTTACCACTTCAATGGCCTAAAACTAATAAAACCTGTTTATCCAAAAAAAACTGCATTTTATGAACACTGGTATTTTATGGTGGGACTATTGATTGTCCATACCACTTTTACATGGGGGCCCCTTATACCATAGGGCCCCCGGGAAATGGCCCACTTTGCCAATACATTAAAATGACTGGTTGGTAAGAATATAGCCTCTCCTTTGTTCATGACAGAACAAGTTACTTGCCTCTAGTAGGTCTTTTACCACGGTATGTTGCATCTACCCACAGATGCTTCAATTCTTCATCTTAAAGAATCTTCGAACAGAAGACTTTATTCTTCCAATGAATCCCTCGGTGCTCAGTAGAAGAGGAGGGCCGCAGCCACAAATCCATCAGATGCCATCCTGAACTGACAAAGTGGGTACGTAAAGGCCCCACAATCATTGTTCATGTTGGTTCATCTTAATTTTTGCCCGCTCGAGAGAGACCTGCTCAAAAAATACAGAGCCAGCATCTCAGACAAAGAAATGAAAAAGAATTACTGAAGAATTAAGACACTCTCAGAAGACAGAAGGGACAAGCTGGATAATAAATCTGCACAAGTTCTTGTCAGAGACGGTTGCTGCTGTTTAGGGGTTTGATAAGTAGAAGCATTTGAACCATCTTTTTTCTGAAGCGGAAATGATCAACACGGTATCCGTGCTCTGAGCTCGTTTGGGAGCGAGTATATGTACCGGAGGTCGTTTGGGTACAATTATAGCACCTTCAGTGGACTTAGCATAGGGTTTACCACCCTGGTATGGGATCTATGCCAATTCCCTATACAATCCAAATGACTATTATTTTTGCTTTCTATAGTGCTCTGGGATAGTTCTTAATAAACCTTCATGGTTTATGTTTTGTCAATGACTCATGGAGTTTGTTTAATGAAATGCTATTTGATTAATTTAGGCCGGGGTGCCATTTAGGTACATACTGCCTCATCTAGGTGAGTGTTTGTGAATGTGTGTGTGTGTGTGAAGGGGTGTGTGTGTGTGTGTGTGTGTGAAGGTGTAGGTGTGTGTGAGATTTCTTTATTTCTTTTACAGAGTAGCAGTAGCTATTCTGTAGTTAGGATTCCAAGAAATAGGAATTTCTCAGATTTCGATTTGCTAATAACCTTGTCACCGTTTGATGAATCTCCAGTAAACTTTGCAGATCTATTATTTTTTCTTGATTGGCTGACGATGCAAAGTTTTGTGATGATTATTTAAGAGGTGCAAAGAAAAGAGGGGGAGGGTGGGGTGGGGAAACAAGTTTTTCCACCAATGCATTTTCCATAGACTTTTTAAACAGACAGAGCAACACAACAGCTGAATGGATTTACATGAGGTTTGGTAGGAATACAGATTATGGTTGTGGAAAGGGTCCTTTTTAGGTCTCGCCTGACTCAGCGCATGCGCTGGGTCAGGTGAGACTTTTTGTGAGGGCTTAAAAAAATGCTACCATGGCCAGCCTAGAGCTACAGTGCATGTGCGCGGGCGTGCGCCGCGCTTGATCGCGATCACTTTCGCGGCCGCACGCCCGCTTTGATCTCTGTGAGCCAATGCTTGTTTCCAATGGGCCTTGCGCGCATAGCCTCTTGCCTATATATCTTTCGGGCATACATTTGATATCAGTGTCCCTTCACCCGCCTCTCAATTCGCAGTCTCTCGCTGTACTGTCAGCTGGCTTGATACACTATTATACTCTGGGTGACCGGCCTTCTCCTCCTCCGCACGCCTCCCCCATTGCATGCCTTACTGTCATGTACATAGTGCAGATCACTGCCAAGCGTCGCCATGGAAACAGAATGCAACAGCAGAGCGGCCCAGGCGCACGCAGCCAGTCCCGCGATCACTGCCTCGTCTCACGTGCACACTTCGCCATCTCAAACTCTGTCATAGCCCTGTCTCTTGGGCTCTGTCTGTTGACATGTAGTTGCATACCACCACTTCCTGTCTGGCTGTCCACGCGCACAGCAATATCTTCTACTGTGGCTGCTAAGCCCCTCCCGTCTCCTAGCAGTACGTAATCCCCTGACAAGGGGTGGATCATGGGGTGGGAATATTCTACTTTTCTTGGTGCACATGTTGCACAGGGCCGATTTGGGTGTACACTGGGAGCTCAGATATATGTAAAAACGTTTCCCTCAATTTGCAACTACTAAGTAGTTACTATATTGTGGGCCTGCATGAATGTGCAGTGTGCTTTCTTAAGCGGCATTGACACTCTCCAAATGAGATATGCAAAATACGTTTAAATATGCCTATGGTTATGTACATTATTTACATATTCAACAGGATCTTTTTTGTGAATCATGTGCAGCGTGCGTATGCGTATGTTATCACTTTCAGTGGAGACTGACTTACACGACACCAAGGGCCAATGAAAAACGTGCTGCCCCAGTGTTATTCCATATATTTATGAGTTTGCCACACTCACCGCATAATGTATCATCTTCTGCATAACCTATTTCTATCTCCAGTGGATAAAAAGTGAGAAAATTGCTCGGCATGGGGTGAGGTGATCAGTGCTGCAACACTTTACCACCAAAGATAACTGGTCACCCTCAGTTGTTGATTGCAGCCATCAGACATAACTGTTGCATTGTTCGCCCCCGTGTAATTTAGTCAACCTACCTTATTAATTTGACACTCCACAGTTAATATTTCCAGGGGGCTTGCTCACCTTTCAGAAAGCTTTGGGACGCAGCCTGACCCCGAGTAGCATAGCGCCGAAATTCACCTTCTAGCGTGAGTCTCTGCGCTATAGTAAGTGCCCATAATATAACAATGTTAAAAATAAAACCACAAGTCCCACAATGCCTAGTGCGAATGACTTAAAAGCCATGAAGGGCTGGTTTCATTCACGAGTCAGGCAACTCGGTAGAGCGCTTTAGGAGCTCACAGTGTGTACCTCTGCTGGGGAATCGGATCGAGCGGCAGAAAACCAACAAAGTAAATGCTTTGCTTCGTTTTCAATGCTGGCTGCATTTTATAGACAATACTAGGTCTGTCGTTGGCTGGCAGCCCTTTGGCTTTGTCAGGGCCTGTTCATGTTTTGTTGTGGTTTTAAACCATTATTACTGGGAAACTGCTCGCCCCTTACAAATATATAACAAGCATTGGCATAGCTAATAGGTCTCGCCTTTGGGACCTTATACGTTTTTAGCCATGCAACAGTTGATGTTGTTGCACCAAGGATATTGTGCTGCATAACTAAATACTTATAAGGTCCCAAAAGCGAGACCTATTGGCTATGCCAATGCTTGTTTATTATTTGATCTGAATTTGTTCAGTTGTGTTTAAGTAATTAGGGACAAATTTGTAGTGACATATTAGGCTGCAGCATACTGCGTTACATGGCAAAGATGAAACACAATGTTATTGGTTAATCAAAGCCCTTGCAAAATAAAAATGCACCCATATTGTTCAGACCACAGTTTGTTTTGTTTTTAACGTGAAATACTGCTTATTACTCCTTTCTTAATGTAAGTAAGAAACAAGGCAGTTTAGCAAAGTCTGTAGAGTTAGGAATAAGAATTTTCACTGATGTATATATCTTTTTTGTAAGTGCCACAGTACTTTTTTGAAAGTATCTAGAAAGTACAGCAGTACTTAATCAAATACAAAAATAAAAAATACAATACTAACGAAAACTAAAATGAGGTAAGAAAAAAAATAGTCTGCATCAATAACATTTAACAAGCATTAGAAAAGCATTTGAAACACACATTTCCAGTCAGATGATAATGAAAACAAACAGAAAGCTAGATAATAAATAAAATTAAGAACTACAACACAAAGTGGGCTATAAACACAGCCCAATACTACTAAACACCACAAACAACAATAGAGACTCTGCTGACTGTTGGAAAGCATTAAAGTTCAATTTCTCCTTCAAAGACATAACAGAGAAAGAAAATTGTACCTCATCACTCAATCTGTATTTATATATTTCTACATAAAACAGATACATTTCTATATGGATCTGTATGGGTGTTATAGGAAACGGTATGTATGAGTTCTAATTAGATATTTATGAGACAGGTCATCAGGTAGCATGGCATGAGTGATGACATTTGTAAAACTGTTCTCTAAGTATTGATGGCTTCTATGCTTCCACATATATCAAATTAATTAGTTAGATATATTAACAGCTGGACATGCACAAAATCTGTGGGTTTTTTCCACAATATAATTGATTTGTTTTACCCCATTATTTCATGACTACTACCATATGATAATTTTGAACTGTAAATGTTCTAAATGAAGACATAACAGAAATGCTAGTTTTTTCTGAAAACACATAAAAAGGAAAACAATAATAGATTCACTTTGTGTTATGTTTTTCAAATACAATCAGATATCACTGTAGTAGCCTATTATTAACTTGCAGTCTACTATGAAGCCACCATAAGGTACATGTTTAACTTACCTTACACTTACACCATTTATCTCTATATTAAATACAATGTATTATTTCTATAATTTATCACCATGCACTGCTAATTGTCCCACATATTACATCACTCATGATATCTTCTATGACATTGAGTATATCACTGCAACATTTTCAATGAAATTATTGTGAAAACTGTGCATGGCAGGGGCATGAGTTATTGTTAGCTTAAGAGGCAAGTAACTTTAACTCGTGCCCTTGCCATCCACAATATTGTTATCAATGATATAATTAAAGATGTTGTATTGATGTCATACAACCTGCCATTAGTGATGTACTATATGAGGTAATTAACAGTGTATGGCAACGGCATGATTTATAGTTTCTTTAGGGCAAGAGTTATAGTTACCCAAGATAACTAATTGGTGAATTTCAGTGGTTTGGTTAGTTTAAAAGGACAAGTTACTTACCTTTGGTAACGCCTTATCTGGTATAGACATGATGTAGCCGCAGATTCCTTACCGACCCACCCATCCTTCCCATACTGTGGACAGGTTCTTAGGGTCAATGCTATTCCCTTTCAGGACCCTAGTTGTTCAGAAGCATACCAATGTCTGTGCACTTCGTGGCTCCACGCTCCTGGTGTGTAAAGTCGTGAAAAGTATCTGAACGTCAGCGAGCTGAGGTGGTGCTTATATAGATGATGCAGATCTCACAACGGCAGAGATGACCAGATAAGGCACTGCCAAAGGTATGTAAGTTGTCCATCTGATAGAGACATCTAGCCGCAGATTCCTTATCATGGAATAGATACCCAAGCAATACCACCCCCAAAGGAAGGACTCCGGACAAGTTTAGATCAGGAAGTCCCGCAGTACACAGCAGCCAAAATGGCCACCCTGGCGGACTTGACTGTTTAGGCAGTAGTGCTTGGCAAACGTGCAGGGATGCCCACGCTGCTGCCTGACAAATGTCGAGGACTGGAACTCCATGCTGCAATGCTGTGGTAGCAGCCTTAGCTCCGGTGGAATGGGCCCTTTAGCCTTCAGGAGGCTGCATTTTGGCCAGAGCATAGCAAATTTTGATGCAGAGGACGACCCATCATGAGATAGTCCTCTTCTGCACCGCACAACCTTTCTTTGATCCAACATACCCCAGAAAGAGTTGGTTGTCCACCAAGAACTCTTTTGTGCGGTCAAGGAAGAACAACAACGTTCTTTGTGGGTCCAGATGGTAGAGGTGCTACTCTTCTTTAGAGGAGTGTGGAGGAGCGTTGAAAGTGGGCAAGGTGACTGATATGCTCCACGTGGAATGGATATACCACTTTTGATAAGAAAGAGGCCCAAGTGCGAATCACCAACTTATCAGGGAAGATAGTCAGGTAAGGAGGCTGGCAGGCAGAGCCTGCAATTCGCCCACCCTCCTAGCAGAAGTAATTGCCACTAGAAAAGCTATTTTGATGGTAAGCAGCCAGAGGGAGCAGTTGTGGAGAGGTTCAAATGGAGCACACATCAGGGAGGGGAGAACTAAATTAAGGTTCAACTGAGGCATGAGGAAAGGGGCAGGTGGAAACATATGTAAAAGCCCCTTAAGAAATATATTTACAATAGGGGATTTAAATAAGGAGGTTTGGTCAAGCAGCCTCAGTAAGGCAGACAGGGCCAAAACGCACCCTCTGAGAGTCCCCTGGGACAAGGTATCAAAATAAAGAGAAGGATTTGAGAGAAGGAAGAGGATGAATAGAGCTTTTTGTACAATATTTTACAAACTATTGCCACCGGCGGCATACACGGTCTTGGTAGGTGGACACCTGGCTGCCAAAATAACATTACAGACTTCGGGAGGAAGGTCGAAAGCTGTCAACTGCTGCCGCTCAATCTCCAAGCAAGAAGGCAGTGAGTGGAAAGGTTTGGGTGGAGGACCCTCCCCTGCTGTGACAGAAGATCTTTCCGAAGGGGCAGACTGACCGGAGGATCGACACTCATGTGTAGAAGCTTGGGATACCAAACTCTCTGTGCTCAATCCGGAACCACAAGGAGAACTTGGGCCCAGTTTCCTGATCTTCCTGAGAACTCTGGGCAGGAGTAGTAGGGGCAGAAAGGCGAAGAGACAGCTGACACACAAGACAAAAAGCGTCTCCAAGCGAGAGCCACCTTGAAAACTCCAGGGGCGAAACTACTGACATTGCGCAGTTTCAAAGGAGGCAAACAGATCCAAGCAAGGCTCTCCCTACTGTTGAAAGACATCTTGCGCCACCTCTGGATGGAGACGCTATTTGTGATCTGCTAGGCATCATCTGGCTGAACCACCAGGCATATGTACTGCTGTTCTAGTCATTTCCAGAGACGCCGGGCCTCTTGACAGAGGGTCCACTATCCCAAACTGTCCTTTTTTTAAATCTTTTTTTATTTATTTAAAAAAAAAGGACTTGACATAAGCAAATAAGCATGGCAATGCCATGCTTGCCGTGGCTCGCGAGCCACGGCAGGGCAAGAGTATAAATTTCCAGGGACTACGCACTAGAACGCTTTGCATTCTAGTGTTTCCGAAGTCCCATATTTGCTTCCAGGTCACTCACCTTGTTAGAATAGAAAAAATCATGTTTGCGCATTGTTCTATATATGTTCGCATTTGCGGTGCCATTTTCTATGTGGGTGCTATTTTGAATCATGATCGAAACTAATCCTTTGCTATTTCTGAGAAACGGCCACTGCTAGGTTTCGTTTCTCAAAGGTTTGGTTTTGCTTCACTAATGAATAGACTGTTCGTATTAACGCATACATTTCTCGCTAGATATAGGCCTTCTCCCACTTGTCTGAAGACCGGCCCACCTGCAGTGGCCTTGGACTCTGCAACTTTGTAAGATATGAGAACTGAGATTGTTTTTTTCTATAGTTTGCATTGCTTTACAGCACCTGCCTGGAAAATTCAACTATGGGTGTGTTTTAGCCCAGTTACGAAATGCCCTAAATGTATCTCTATGCTTGTGGACTTTATTCTCTCTGCAGCACTCCTTAGAGACTGGGCAGACCAGGCTCCCCTCTGAGTGTACTTTGAATAAACAGATATTGGTTTGTATTCTCTACTGTCTGCCCGACTCTTCATTTGGTGTGGAAGGCTGAGAGGTGGTCCTGAGTGACCCGTGTGACCGTAATCAGGCCCCTTCCTTCAGTTGGTGCCCGAACAGCGAATCCTTTGAGTGAGTGACCTATCCCCTTCTGCGGACGGGGGGAGTTGGGGGAGGGACGCGGGGGAGGAGGCTATCGTCAGGTCGGACTGACAGTTCAGGGATCCTTGTAAGAGGAGCATTGATTGTTCGCAGCTGCCCCTTCCATCCTGTTGGACAGTGCCTCGCCCAGTGGTCATCCCAACTGGAGTCCTGAACAGTGAAACCCTAGGATCTGACCATTTGGTCTGAAGAGTCGGCAGTGTAGAATTAGTTCGCTTGACTCGCATATATCAGGTGAGTTTGTTTTGGTTCTTTGTGGCTATGGTACCATTTTGGTTTGCATTTGGTACGGTCTGAGCACTGTCTTTGGGATAAAAAGCGTTTGCAATTGATTTGCCAGGCATAAATAGTGAATTTGTTTTCTTTTGAGAATGCCTGGGATTAGTAAATTGTTTTCTTCGTGCTGTCGCTGTTGTTCTGCAGATGCTCGATTGGAAGACACTCAGCCAGTGCCTCCAGTAGGCACTCCGAATTTTGATATGTATGTGAAGCATGGTCTTGGCCCTATTATGTTTAGTACACTATGGCACAAATATACTAGGGACAATGCCGAGTTGCAGTGGCCGTTGACGGGCACTTTCGATGAACAAAAGATTGGGTATTTACAGGAACAGTTATTCAAAAGACGAAGTAGACAATCTATGTTTGATTCTCTCAGAACGTGGCAGAAGGCAGCTAGACAGAGACCATTGAAAATGGAAAAAGATGTACGAAAAAGAAAGATGCAGACACTGACTCAGAAAGCTGTTGCATATGATAGAGAAAAACAGGAGAAGGGGGTTGAATGTGAAAATAGTAGATTTCAGTTGCATGTTGATAAATCGAATATGGCTCAGGAGGAAAATGACACTTCTGTAGAGGAATTATTAGACACCCGATCCCCATCTCCATATGCCCCGCAAAGGATATATCCCACTGTTCCTGTGCCATCACAGCCTTCTGTTACTGCTGTTTCCACTGTCTCGGTATCTACAGCTGTCGTCTCGGCGGCTGTGGCTTCGGCTCCTCCTCCTCCTTCATTGCCTTCGCTATCTGTGGCAACTGTGACTGTTAGCACCCCTGCCACACCTATTGTTTCGGCATCCCTTTCTCCAGCTCTCTCTCCCCCGGCGGCGATTGTACCTGGCACTTCTGCTGCTTCTCCTTTTATGGTCTTTCATCCTCCGATTTCGTTGAGTACTGAGACACCAGTACGCGGATTTATGGATAGAAATTTGGACAAAATGTAATGAGCGTTTGGGCCTTTTTGCATGGTCTGAAGTGGGGATGAAGAGAAGAAGGTAGTAGCTAATAAAGCCGCACAGTGGGGTCAGTAATCCCATTAACGGCGTGGAGGATGTTTGGTGTGCAATGAAAGATTATGAGCCTTTTATACAGCAGCATGCTCTTAAACATATTTCCTCTACGTTGATTGGCCTTTGGCAGCAACATTTTGGGGATGATGTGCAGCAATCTTTATTAGATATATGGGATCGCGTGTATGCTAGCGATTTGAACCCAGGTCAAGTTTTGGGGAACATTGCCTCGTTAGTTGCTTATAGAGGTAGGTTACATGACAATAGCCCTACTACGGTATCTCAGTTTCCAATGCGGGAGGTTCATCCCATATATCATCCAGAGATACCAGAGTTAACGGATCAGCGAGGGAATGTCACTCAGGCGGGTGTAGCAGCCGGGTTCCGAGAACAGTGGGTTTACACTCCGTGAAAAAGCAGTGAGGTATTGTCCCTTAAGACTCAGTTGCCTGATCCTAGGAAGAATCCTACTGCATATTATAAAGAATTGACCGAAGCCGCCTCTTCAACGGTAATGACTCTTGCTGATATTGAAATCTTTTTTGGTCTTCTTGTCCCGGTTGATATTTGGAGGCAGGTTCATACTCGGGATCATGTTGCGGAGTTAGGTGGTACATGGGATCAAATTAAAGCATGGGATCAGGAAAGAAAGCCAGGTGATAAGCCTCGAGCAGAGATACTTGCTTTGCCAGGCCGCATTATTACATATATGCATTCTCTTATTCCGTGTGGAAAGTAGATTGGGATAAGTTGACAGCTTGGGATAAGTTGACAGCTTGTTGACAAAAGAGAGATGAGAGTGTGTCTGACTTCTTCACTTGGTACGAGGATAAATCTTTAAATTACATTGGGCAGGACCTGTCTGTTGATGGGGGTGTTCAGTTGCTTGTCAACAGGTTTGATTCTAATCTACTGACCAAAATTGCGGCTCATTTACAGGCTTCTGAAAGTACTTGGTCCACCTCTTCCCCTTCTGTTATTTTGAATATGGCTCAATATTATGAACATCGGGACAATGAGGAGAAAGAGAGGGCGGAGAAAAAGTATAAGGATTTAAAGACTAAGGTATTGTTGCAACAAGCCTTTAGAGGGCATGGTAGAGGAGATGGTGGTCCTGCCCGACAGCTTCCACGCAGTATTCGGCAGCCGAATAAGACACCTTTGGGGCCGAATCAGTGTGCATATTGTAAGGAGGAGGGTCACTGGCGTAGCGAGTGTCCCGTACTTTTGCAGAAGGTGATGTTCCCTTGAGGACGAGGTTCTCATGGACGAGGTTGTGGAACAGGTGAGGCTGATAGGGCTCAGAATGCTACAGCCTCACAGGATCGTTCTGATAACAATTATTTTGATGACCCTTGTGATAGACAGTATTACCATGATGATTATGATATGGATGAGGTGACAGGAATGTCGTACAGTTAAGATAGCCAAGGACAGAATTAGGGACCAGTTCCGATACCTGTAGATCAGCGTCATCCTTATGTCACCACACATTTGCATGGCTCGACTAAGGAATTTTTGGTGGATACAGGTGCAACAAAGTGTTCTGTTTCTTGATCTTTGGTCCCTGGGACGGCTCTGTCTGGCCATAATAATGTTTCGGTAGGTTTTTCAGGAGTACCGGTTGTAAGCCCCATTTTGCTACCCCTTGCATTGACTATTGGTTCTTTTACTGTGGACTCTCCATTTTTGCTGACATCCAAATGTGGTGAAAATGTGATGGGTTTGGATTTGTTGAAGAAATTGCATGCTACTATTTATTGTTCTCCGGAAGGTGTTTATATGACGATGGGCCCCAAAGTAAGTACTAGACAGTGTCTGTATCTCCCTTTTCCTGTTGAATTTTCTGACATCCCAACCACTTTGTGGGCGACGGGTGATGCAGATGTGGGACTGCTGCATATACCGCCTGTTTCGATTCAGGTTAAAGATAATGTTGTTTTGCCTCGTATTCCTCAGTATAAAATACCTCAGGCAGGAGAACGGGCCCTTTTGCAAATCATTCAGGATTTAATAGAGAAAGGAGTAGTTGAGTAGACGTCTGAAAATATTTGTAATAGTCCCATTCCCCGATTCTCAAACGGACACCCTTAGGATTCCCTGATGATCATGAAGATGTCTATCCCTTTGTGATTAATTTGCGCGAAGTTAATAAAATAGTGGTTCCTCCGTTTCCAGTAGTTCCGAATATTACTACGCTTCTAACAATGATTCCTTTAACTGCTAAATTCTTTTCTATTATTGATTTAAAAAATGCCTTCTTCAGTATTCCTATCCATCCAGATAGTAGATATCTGTTCGGGTTCACCCTCGCAGGTGGGAGCTTAAGTTTCTGTCAAGATCCTCAGAGCTATACAGTGAGTCCGAGCATTTATAGTCAGGCATTGAAAGGTCAGTTGGATTCCTAGTCACTTCCTACAGGTAATGTAGTGGTGCAGTATGTTGACAATCTCATTATAGCTTCTGATACGGAACAAGGTTGCAAAGACAGCACTGTTAAATTATTGTTAAATTTGGCACATCATGGACAAAGTTTCTCTTTCTAAATTTCAGTATTGTCAACAGGAGGCCACCTATTTAGGACACCTACTGTCGAAGAAGGGTAGGAGGTTGACCCCTGAGCGTATCAGTACTATTGTTAAAATGCCCCTTCCACAGACTCAAAAAGATGTTTGTGCTCTTATAGGTATCACTTCCTCCTGTCGGCAGTGGATACATAACTACTCCCTACTAATTAAACATTTGCTTGCACTAACAACGAAAGAAGTGCATGAGCCTTTGCTGTGGTGGCCTGATGTCAGCAGTTTATTTATTTATTTATTTTATTTAAACGGTTTTATATAGCACTGGCTGGACCCAAAGGTATCAGAGCGCTTAACAGGGGTTGGGAGTGGAACAAAATGAAATATAACATTTGTACAAAGAGGAAAAGTGCAAGATAATAAGAACAAAATGCAAAGAGCAGTAAATACATGGAAAAGAAAATAAGGAGTACAGTTAGTCCACAACCAGAATTGGATAGTTGATCTAGCGTGGGTGGACAGGGATGGGAGGGGGGGGGGGAGTAAAGAGGAAGCGGTAAACTGAGGAGGGTGATGGGAGAGGAGATAGCATGTAGGAGTAAGTAGAGATTATAAGACAACTAGTAGGGGGAGGGTGGAAATATATGTGAGAATGAGAGGAGAAGGGGTAGTAAGTCAGGTATAATGTGGTGAGAACATAGCACCGACATGGGCAGGTTGTGAAACCCTGTTAGGTGGCAGGATTAAGGACCCCAGTATTTTTTGAGAAGGTGCCGCTTGAGATCTTTTTTGAAGCTAAGGTATGAGGGGTTGCAACGTAGATCTTTGGGGAGTGAGTTCCAGATAGTAGGAGCATTTCCGGAGAAAGAGCGTAACTGGGTGGATTTCTTGTTTAACAAGGAAGGTACTAGCATGAGAGTATTTGTGCTCCCCATTTCTCTAGAGCAGCCCACTTGGTGGAGTTTGGCTGCGAGATACAATGGGGTATAATGATGCAAGGCTTTATGCGTAATGCAAGCATTCTTGTAGGTGGATCTGCCTTCGATGGGAAGCCATTTGAGAACTTTGAGGATGGGGGCAGTCTTTTGAGCAATTGAAAACTGCGCTTTGTGCGGCTCCAGTACTCAGCACACCTAATTACAATAGACCGTTTGTGTTGTATGATGAGATGGCTGGTTGTGCGCTTTCTGTCTTAACACAAAAATTTGGAGATAAGCAATGGCCATGTGCTTATTTTTCTGCTGTGCTGATCCCGTTGTGCGAGCCCTCCTGGTTGTCTAAGAGCGGTCGCGGCTGTGGCCACTTCGATCAGGCAATCGGCTGGACTCGTACTTGATACTGACCTCTCAGTCATGGTACCCCAAGCTGTGGATACGCTTTTGAATAAGACAAAGACCCATCACCTCACCAGTGCGCGTCTTACTGGCTATGAACTGACATTGGTTTGGAAACATATTACGATTAAAAGATGTGCTACTCTGAATCCAACCACCTTACTACCCCTCCCTTCCGAGAGTGATTAAATTGACAAACATGATTGTATCTTCCGGAAGAAGAGACAAAAGTACGGGTAGATTTGACTGATTTTGTTTTTTAAAACAGACTTTTATTAATTTTCATGTAATTACACACTCAACCCCGCCGCCCAGTGACTGGGCAACAGCGAAAACCAGAAGGAAATACCACCGACAGCCCACCAATCTCAATCAAGACCCACATCTAATGTCCCATAAAGTGTCCACAATACCCTGCAGTCCGTCTTGTATGGACGATCCAGTGCAATGATGTGGAGCAAAAAGACCCCCCCACTCCCACTCAAAAACTTCCCCAACAAAGCCCTCCCCCAGCCACCCTCCCAAGGATGTCGCCAGCCACTAAGTTGTGCAAGAGAGCAGATACGCATCTCATACCACTTATCACACTTCCCATCACACGGGACGCAGCAGTGAGTTGGTCAAGAACATCAGGGGAAGTCGCCTAACATGGTCCCATGGGCCTGTGGGCCTCCACCTGCCCTGTACTCCCACCTGGGGTGAAGGGTTGCTTAAAGGCCCCCCGCCATGTCCCCCTCCTCAAGGACCTCCTCGTCGCCTACAGTAGGATGCTTGAGCAGTTCCAGGAGTGCCACCCATGCTCAAGCCATTTCCTGTGATTTCTCGCTGCCACTACGCCGGGCCAACTGCAACCTATAGTTCCCTTCGCTCTCTGCCAACTTCACCATCTCCCTATTCCAGCGCACTAAACTAGGGCCCTGCCTCGCCTTCCAGTGGGAAGTAAGCTCTCGCTTAGCCAAGATCAACCCCAGGTCTATAAACCGGCTGGTAACCTTAGTCTTGGTAGTGTGTAGGAACCAATGCAACAAGCAGAGTCCGGGCGACATCGTTAGCTCCCTCTCTGTCACAGTCAGCAGCGCAGTCATCACCCCCGCCAAAAGTCTCCCACCCGCGGGCAGTCCCAGAGCATGTGAAGGAAATTCGCCCCACCCTGGTCACAATTGCCCGACCCCCCAAAGTACTCAGCGATTTTACTAGGGGTGAGGTAGGCCCTATGGAAGATATCAAATTGGATGAGTTGGAAACGTGCGTTTCGAGAACATTTCTAAGGCCGCTCCACGATCGCCTCCCAAGGCCTCTCTGCAATGGGTTCTCCCAGGTCCGCCTCCCACTTGAGGCGCAGCGCCGTCAGCGGTTTGCGCATGTCACTACGGGTAGATCCCTTATCTGACCCACAAGGGGAACTATATGTTGATGGCTCTTGTTTTAAATTACCCGATGGCACCACCACTGCAGCGTATGCTATTACCACACTGCGTACAGTGGTAGAGTCATCGCTAGTCCATTACCAGTCAGCCCAAGCTGCTGAGTTAGCTGCCCTTATTCGAGCTTGTGAATTGAGCGAGGGACTGGTTGTCAATATTTATACTGACAGCCAGTATGCCTTCGGGGTCGCCCATAATTGTAAGCGACTTTGGGTAGAGAGGGGGTTCCTTACTTCACACAGGACTAGGATTCAGCATGGGCACCTCATATTGTGGCCTTTGTCTGCTTTGACACTCCCTAAGAAATTGGCAATCGTGAAGTGTAGAGCCCATAAGAAAGTTACTGATGACGTAGGTAGGGGAAATGCTTTTGCTGATCAGACAGCTAAGGAAACGGCCCGGAAAAAAATAAAAGAATGTTTGTAGCAGGTCCCGCCAGGTGGTTCCCTGAAGTTGTTATGTTTGAAGACACTCCTGAGAATGTGAAAGAGATACAAAGTGAGGCCACGATAGAAGAATAAGCAGTGTAGCAGGAAAGTACAACACAATTGAATGAAGAAGGATGTTGGATTGATAAGTCGGGGAAGCAGAGATGGATGTTTCCTGATGCATATGTTCTCCCTGTGGTTACGATGGCCCATGGTCCAGCCCATATTAGTGGTAAGGGTATTTGCAAGATGTTGGACCCGTATGGCAGAATGACAATATCCCTAAGACAGCTGCACACTTAGTGAAGTACTGTATGGTGTACATGATGCACATTCCTGGAAAGGGTACCCCACACCGCCTGGAATTTTTGCACCGCCCACTTTTCCTTTCGAGGTCCTTCAAATGGACTATATAGAACTGGAGAGATGCAATAATTTGAAGTATGTTTTGGTGGTTGTATGTGCATTTAGTTAATGGGTTGAGGCTTATCCCACTAAGGACAATGCAGCCATTACGACTACAAAGGTACTCCTTAAGGAGTTCTTTCCTCATTTCCGCTTGCCCCGTTTCATTTGGAGTGATAACGGAAGTCATTTTAATGCGAAAGTGATCCAATTGATTTTTGATGGTTTGCACATAAAGCAGAAGTTTCATGCTGCCAACCATCCACAGTCAGCAGGTATGGTTGAGAAGTACAATGGTACTCTCAAACTCAAATTAGCAAAAATACAGGAGACGATAGGGTTAAAATGGCCAGATGCTTTAATCAATCAATCAATCAATCAATCACTGCATTTGTAAAGAGCGCTACATACCCGAGAAGGTCTCAAGGCGCTGGGGAGGGGGGGGGGGTGCTACTGGTCGAAGAGCCAGGTCTTGAGGAGTCTTCTGAAGGCCAGCAGGTCCTGGGTCTGTCGTAGGATGGTGGGGAGAGTGTTCCAGGACTTGGCAGCGAGGTAGGAGAAGGATCTGCCGCCGGCGGTGGTTTTTTGGATGCGAGGGACTGTGGCGAGGGCGAGGTTGGCTGAGCGGAGGCTTCGGGTGGAGGTGTGGAAGCTGAGTCGGTTGTTGAGGTAGGTGGGTCCGGTGTTGTGCAGTGCTTTGTGTGCGTGGATCAGGAGCTTGAAGGTGATCCTTTTGTTGACGGGGAGCCAGTGCAGGCCTCTCAGGTGGAGTGTGATGTGGCTGCGGCGGGGGACGTCGAGGATGAGTCGGGCCGAGGCGTTCTGGATGCGTTGGAGTCGTCTCAGGAGCTTGTTTGTAGTTCCTGAGTAGAGGGCGTTCCCGTAGTCGAGTCTGTTGGTGATGAGGGCCTGGGTAACGGTTTTTCTCGTGTCGAGGGGGATCCATTTGAAGATCCTGCGGAGCATACGGAGGGTGTTGAAGCAGGACGCGGAGACGGCGTTGACTTGCCTGGTCATGGAGAGAGTGGAGTCGAGGATGACCCCCAGGTTGCATGCGTGGTCCGTGGGTTCCGGGTCTGTGCCTAGTGACGTGGGCCACCAAGAGTCGTCCCAGGCTTATGGGGTGGGTCCGAGAATGAGGACCTCTGTCTTGTCTGAGTTCAGCTTCAGTCTGCTGTCCTTCATCCAGTCGGCTATGGCCTTCATTCCTCTGTGGAGGTTAGCTCTGGCGGTGTGGGGATCTTCGGTGAGGGATATGATCAGCTGGGTGTCATCGGCGTAGGAGATGATGTTGAGGTTGTGTTGTCGTGCGACGTGGGTGAGAGGGGTAATGTAGATATTGAACAGCGTCGGGCTGAGGGAGGATCCCTGTGGGACGCCGCAGATGATCTCGGTGGTTTTGGAGCGGAAGGGTGGGAGGCGGACGCTCTGGGTTCTGCCGGAGAGGAAGGATGTGGTCCAGGCCAGGGCCTTCTCTTGGATACTGGCGTCATGGAGGCGTGCTGATAGGGTGCGGTGGCAGACCGTGTCAAAGGCTGCTGATAGGTCCAGGAGGATGAGGGCGGCTGTTTCTCCTTTGACCATCAGGGTCCGGATGTCGTCAGTGGCGGCGATGAGGGCGGTCTCGGTGCTGTGGTTGCTGCGAAAACCGGATTGGGAAGGGTCCAGGATGTTGTTAACTTCGAGGTAGCGGGTCAGCTGTTTGTTGACAATCTTCTCGGTCACTTTTGCCGGGAAAGGGAGCAGGGAGATGGGCCGGAAGTTCTTGAGGTCCTTGGGGTCCGCCTTGGGCTTCTTCAGAAGGGCGTTGATCTCTGCATGCTTCCAGCTTTCTGGGAAGGTTGCTGTCTCAAAGGAACAGTTGATTGTTTTCTGGAGGTGGGGCGCGATGGTTGCGCTGGCTTTGTTGAAGACGTGGTGAGGGCAGGGGTCCGATGGGGATCCGGAGTGGATAGAGTTCATGGTTTTGATGGTGTCTTCGTCGCTGACGCTGGACCAGACGGTCAGGCGACTGGTGCGAGTGGTAGTCGCAGGGGTGGTGGACTCGGTAGCTCTTTTGTCAACAAGAACTACAGCACACTCTAGAACAGGATTGTCATTGTATGAGGTCGTGTTCGGATGCCCAGCAAATGCCTGGGGCGTCCCGCACCCTCAACAGTTTTCCAACATTGAGTACCCATTGTTTGTTTTTAAAAAAAATTTTAATTCATTTTCCACATAGTAACAAATAGTACAGTTATACAGCAGGACCCGATAGGTAATCATGAAAGCGAAACAATATACCAGTTATCAGAATAGTAGCTAAAGTGACTGTACAGTCCATGACTTCAGGTAAAACGATTGTCCTCGTCCTCTTGCTAAAACCATTAGTATCAGTCCCGCCTAAAAAGGACCAAAAGTATTCTGTAGAAAAAGTATTTTTCATGCAACAAATAACCTTCAAAACAATCCCCCCCCTCCTGGCGGTACCTGAAGTAGACAAAGTGAGAAGAAAAGAAGAACGGCAAGACATCTTAACAATACAGTGGAACTTGTCCTATAAATAACAGTGCTGTTATACGACTAGTCTTAATGGGAGACACCAGACGAACAAGTTACTTACCTTTGGTAACGATATGTCTGTAAGAAACATAGGTTAGTTATAGATTCCTTAGCTTAGAATTACCCCCAGGCGTCAGACTGGATCCGGAAAGTTTTTCGTCAGCAGCACCCCTGCGCGTCTGAAGGTGGCGTCTGTTGACTCCGCGTTCGTCGTGCTTGCCGGGATGACGTCGCAGTAGCTACATAGACGCCGCCCATGCACGCTGATGTCAGTTCTGTACACGACTTTCCACGCCAGAAGCGCAGAGCCATGCAAGACACGGACCACTGGTGCACAAAACTAGGGCCCTGAATGGAAGTCCTTAACCCTAGAAGTCAGTTCGCAGAACGGGGAGGATGGGTGGGGCAGTAAGGAATCTATAACTAACCTATGTTTCTTACAGATATATCGTTACTGAAGGTAAGTAACTTGTTCATCTGAAAGAAACAGTTAGTTATAGATTCCTTCCTTTAGAATAGATACCCGAGCAATACCAACCCCGGAGGTGGGTCTGCGAACTAAGTTCACAGTAGAAAGTCCTGGAGAACAGAACAGCCAAAGAAGCCGTCTCTCCGGACTTGGCAGTCCAGGCAGTAGTGTTTGGTGAATGTGTGCAACGATACCCACGTAGCTGCCTGACAGATGTCGTTAAGGGGGACTCCCAGTCCCAAAGCAGTGGTAGCTTCCATCGACCTGGTGGAAGGGGGGGGAATCCCACTGGAGGATCTTTGTTTGCCAAAGAATAGTAGGCTTTGATGCGCAGATCGACCCACCTGGAGATGGTCCATTTGTGCACGGCCCGGCCTTTCTTAGCACCCAAGTAACCAACAAAGAGCTGGTCGTCCACCCAGAATTGTTTAGTGCGATCCAAGTAGAAGGTAAGCGCACGTTTTGGATCCAGACGGTGGAGTCTCTCTTCCTCTTTTGAAGGATGTGGAGGCGGACAGAAGGTGGGCAAAGTGATGGTTTGGCCAATGTGGAAAGAAGTAACCTTCCTGTTCTGAGGACGACCTTGTCCGGATGAAAAGCCAGAAAGGGAGGCTTGGAAGAAAGAGCCTGTAGATCACTCACCCTGCGTGTAGAGGTGATGGCCACCAGAAAGGCACTTTTCAAAGTTAGAAGCCTGAGAGGACAGTTATGTAGCGGCTCAAAGGGAACGCACATTAGATATGTAAGAACCAAGTTCAAGTCCCACTGTGGCATTATGACGGGAACAGGAAGAAATAGATAAGTAATGTCCTTAAGGATACGATTTACAACAGGGGACTTGAAAAGAGAAGGCTGATCAGGAAGCCTAAGGAAGCCTAAGGAAGGCTGAAAGGTACACCTTTAGAGTGCCCAGTGCAGAGCCCTGCTGGACCAAAGAAAGGAGGAACAAGAGAACTTCAGAAAGAGGGGTGGAAGGGGATCCACAGCCTTTGCTGTGCACCATGCAACAAATTTGTTCCATCTGCAGGCGTATACCGTCTTAGTGGAGAGACGCCTGGCTGCCAAGATAACTTTGCAGACTTCGGGAGGCAGGTCAAATAATGTCAACTGCCGCCGCTCAATCTCCACACAAGGAGGTGGAGGCTGGACATGTTTGGGTGGAGGATCGTCCCCTGCTGCTGCGACAGAAGATCCTCCCAAAGAGGCAGTCCGATCAGAGGATCAATGGCCATGTGTAGCAGCTCGGGATACCAGACTCTTTGTGCCCAATCCGGAGCCACAAGAATGACTTGGGTCCAGTCGCGCTTGATCGTCTTCAGAACTCTGGGCAGAAGTAGCATAGGCGGAAAGGCGTATAGAAGACCGCAACTCCACTTGTGATGAAAAGCGTCGCCTAGCGAATGCCACTTTGGAAATTCCAACGTGCACAATTGCTGACATTGCACATTCTCTTTAGTGGCGAATAAATCTAACCAAGGCTCTCCCCACTGTCAAAAGAGACCTTGCACCACCTACGAGTGAAGATGCCATTTGTGCTCCATCATGCACCTGCGGCTGAGTTCGTCTGCCCTGGCGTTCAGGGAACCTGCCAGGTGTTGAACCTCCAGGGATATGCCCTGATGTTCCAGCCATGCCCAGAGGTGGAGGGCCTCCTGACATAGGGTCCACAACCCCACCCCGCCTTGTTTGTTGCAGTACCACATGGCGGTGGTGTTGTCAGTGAACACCTGCACTACTCTTCCCCAGACAAAGGGAAGGAATGCTTTGAGTGCAAGACGAATCGCCCGAAGCTCCAGAAGGTTGATGTGGAGCCCGGACTCCGCCGGAGACCAGCGGCCTCTGATCTCCGCCTCCCTCATGTGGTAGCCCCATCCCAGAAGTGATGCATCTGTCACCAGTGTGAACTCTGGTTGGGGGAGAGGGCTCTGCCACCTACCCAATCTTGGTTCGTTAGCCACCACTGCAATTGATGTGCTGTGCCCTTCGAGATCTGGACGCAATCTGACAGGTTCCCCTGATGTTGGGCCCACTGGAACTTCAGGTCCCACTGCAGAGCCCCCATATGTCATCTGGCATGTTCCACCAGCAGGATGCAGGAGGCCATCAGGACCAGTAGCCTGAGGGTCATCCTGACCTAAACTCGAGATAAAGGCTGAAAGATTGGAATTATAGCCTGAATATCCCGGACTTGCTGTTCGGGTGGATAGACCCGAAACTGCGTTGTGTTCAGAACCGCTCCGATGAAGAGGAGCTTCTGAGAGGAAGTCAGGTGTGACTTCGGCACGTTGATGGAGAACCCCAGCGAATGCAGGTCGGCCGTAGTCTGGAGGTGAGAGACGACAGCCTGGGGCGAGCCCACCTTCAACAGCCAGTCGTCGAGATAGGGGAAGACTGGAACCCCTGATCTGCGTAGATGAGCTGTGACCACCGCTATCACTTTCGTGAACACCCGAGGGGCGCTGGTAAGGCCAAAGGGGAGCACGGTAAACTGAAAGTGCTTGCAGCCTACCGTCAACCGCAGGTAACGCCGGTGAAAATAAGTGTCCTGCAAGTTCAATGCGACCATCCAGACTCCAGAGTCTAGGGCAGACAGGACCTGAGCTAGCGTCAATGTTTTGAACTTCTCATTCCGGAGGAAGCGGTTGAAGTTCCTGAAATTCAAGATGGAAAGCAGGCCTTTGTCATTCTTGGGCACCAGAAAGTAGTGAGAATAGCAACCATGACCTACTTCTAGGATAGGAACTCGCTCAATGGCTCCCTTGGCCAAGAGTGCCAAAACTTCCTGTTGGAGAAGGGCCAGATGATCCTCCGACATGCGTTGGTACTGAGGTGGCATGGCGGGTGAGGTAGTCTTGAAGGGAAGGGAGTAGCTCCTTCAGACTATTTGCAAAACCCACCTGTCCGAAGTGATGGTGCGCCAGTGGGGGAGGTGATGGCGAATCCTGCCACCCACTGGCGTTTGGTGGCCCTGAAAGGCTGGACTAGGAAGGTTTGGAGGCTGCTGCAGAGGGGGCTGCGTTGGACTGGCCCGCCCGCTGGCCCCAGAACAACGGCGGTGGTTCCCACGTCCCCAGCCACGCTGGGGCTGAACAGCTTGCACCGGCCCGTGGCGGGACATGGCGGGGCAACCCTTCCATAGCCACGAAAGGGGCAGACTGCGCAGGGCAGGTGGTGGAGAGGCCCAAGGACCTGGCCGTAGCCCGAGAGTCCTTAAATCATCCTGTCCACATCCTGTGTTGGGCCTGGACTAGGTGCCCAAAATTAGGGCTTCATTAAATGGCAGCTTGGGCACCGAAGAGCTCGCTGCCGGTTGAATTACCTCTGTCAGGAGGCTAGCCCCGACTGCCACCGTAGGTAGCCCGAGGCTGAGAGCCTCTGCTGCCCTACGCAACACCACTGCGTACAACGCTCCCTCCTCCGTAGCCAGGGTAGGAGGAGACAACATGCCATGGTCTGGTGAGGTATCCAGACCACTGGCTTCCCCCAGTTCCTCTCTCCAGTCCGGTTCATAACCTAACTGGTCTTTTAAAGGGTGTCGAGACCCCTCCCAGTCCTCCTCACTATCCTCTGGCTGCCAATCTGGTCTCAAAGAGCGAGGGTAGAACAGGAGCACAAAAGTACCCGTCGGAGCCGGATTGGGTGTTGGTTGACACCAGTCCGGTTCCATTTCTACCTCGAGGGGGAGGCCCGGGTCAGCTGGGGACACAGTCGACACCAGTTGCGGACGTGAAGCTGGTGGAAGCGGCGCTGGCGGAGGTGTAACACGGTCGACCGCCACCGATCCGGATCCAAGCCTGGATCCAAGGGGACCCTGCAGTACCGAGGCCAGAGCCGCTGGCGTCGAAGGCGCGACTGCAGAGTAGGGCTGCCCAAAGATGGCATGCATCGGGGTTGGGGTCGCTCCAGGTCCCGAGAAGGGAGGGAAGCCCAGAGTCGGCCCTACAAGCTCTGCACGCAGAGCCGCGGGAGGGGCACCACCCGCATCCCTCATCGCATCGGCCGACGGACAGGGAGAAGTCGAAGAGCGACGATGCTTTTTCGACTTCTTCTTATCCTTTGACTTACCTGACCCCGAGTGCGAAGACTTGGATGAAAAGTGATGATGGCTCCGCGACCGGTCCCTCGACCTCATACGCGACCGGGACCTCGAATGGCGCGGAGCCGACTGCTGGGCCTCGAGAAGCTTTCAGGACCGCTCCTGCAAAGACTTTGTATTCATGGTCCGGCAGTTGGAGCACCACTTGGGGTCATGGTTGCGCTCCAGGCAGAAGAGGCACACTTGTGGATCCGTCACCGACATCAGTCGGCTACAGGAACTGCAAGCCTTGAAGCTGGGCATCCCTCGTGCACCAGGAGTTGATGGACTCAAAAACGATGTCGAAAAAAGTCGAGAAAAAGTCAGTCAAAAAGTGACTGGAGGTACTGCTCTCTCCGCATCTGCGCATGCTGACGGGGGAAAAAGAAAGAACTGACGTCAGCGCATGAGGGCGGCGTTTATGTAGCTACTGCAACATCACCCCAGCGACCACAACGCCAACGACGAACGCGGAGTCAACTGACGCTACCTTCCGACACGCAGGGGTACTGCTGACGAAAAACTTTCCGGATCCAGTCCGACGCATGGGGGTGATTCTATGGTAAGGAATCTATAACTAACTCTTTCTTTCAGTTAGGGTAATACAGGGAACTCCGTTATGCATACATTCCATATGTGGTCAATACTATATACGATCAGTCTGATACATTTCCAGGAGTAAGGGCATCAGCCGCCTTAAAAGATTCCAATATGGTGTTCCAGCTCATGTCTATGGGAATTTTTTCGCAGACCCCTATTTTCCTCAGTGCGAATGGCCACGCTTTCCGCTAGTCCCCATTTAACCACTTTGTCCTTCCAAGTCAGGAAAGGGGGGCTATTGGAGATTTCCACCTCCGAGTTATGCCCCGTTTGGCCAACAGTAGGGCCAAATCCATAAATTTAGCATGAACTTCGCTACCCTTCCGTCTTTTATACAATCCTAGGATATAAACTTCTAGCGCTTGGAGCCCTATGACGACCAATATCTCTTTCAGTGTTTGTGCTATCTCCTCCCAGTACCCCTGTAGTTTGTTACAGGTCCACAACATGTGTAACAAGTCGGCGTCTTGGTCGGAGAATCTAGGACATAGGGCACTGGCGCCAGGATACATGGTGTTAATGGTGTGTGGCGTTAAGTAGCCTTGTTGAGTAACCATATATTGGATTAATTGAAAACGAGTATTACGGGACAATGTAATCTTAAGCAATATATGAGAGGTCGAGGGGCCACAACGCCAACGTATAGAGGGACAATAGGAGTCTGTACCAGTGAGGCTTTGACGGACACTGGGAACTTACATATTTCCTTTTACATTTTTGACCCCATTTATCACTCGTTATGCATCCCTTTGGTAGGTTGGTTGCGGAGGAAGAGCAGCCGATGGTTCTTATTGCTAAACGTAATGTGGTGTGGACCCGTAAAAGAAAATTGATTTATGTGATTCCTGCAGCTTTGTTGATGACAATACTCTGTGGGGTGTTGTACGTCTTGGAAAATGCTTACAGTGTACCTTCATGCAGTAGAGGTAAAGGTCTTTCTCCAAAAAGAAATAAGAGAGTAGCTTCGAGTCATATATTTTTGGAGAAGCATAAGAGATTTTTCAGTAATGGTAAAGCATGCTATCCCACTGACTCTGTTACTAGTTTATGGACTGCATTTCCCTTGTCTTTAGTGAATTATACATATACCAAACCCCCTGATTTTGTAGAGATAAAAGGAGTGTTTGGATCTGGTTATTTAGGGCCATGCCTGTACCATCGCTAACCATTGGGGGAGGTTATCCCGGCTGTGATAAAAACAACTACTGTGAAAGAACAGAATATAACATTAGAAGATTGGCATTACAAACAATTGACGGTCCCTGACAGGCAGATTATTATCCTGCTTGTCGTCCTATTATTAATAGTACTGACACCTCATTGTATATCAATTGTTCAGGGTTAGTGATGCATAGAGAGACACTCCCTTTAGTAAGAGCAGATGATCCAAGTACAGTCGGAATGAATACTCGGTATTTCGCAGTGGATTATGATGGGTCAATTCATGGACACCCAGGGTTTTTTAGGTCTCGTGAGCCAAAGGCTCGAAGAGACATTTTATATCTGGGCTTTTCAAAGTGCTGCCGTGGCCTAAAGCTACAGTGCACGTGAACGTGCACGCGCGCAGCGCCATGTGTCTTTCCTCCATAGCGATCGTAATCACGATCACTTTCACTTTCGCAGGCTCCTCTGTTGCTGGCATTCCCCCCTCCCTTCTCGCCCAGCCCTTCTCGTTTTAAATTGCTGGCCAGATTACTGTTTTTTGGATCAATTTAAGTTGCCGGTCTCTGAAGAGCGCGGCATGCGAGTGATACAACTTGGATATGTCTGTGTGTCTGAAAGGACCGAAGACTTAAAGAGTTAAAGACACTTCTGCCTCTAGATGGCTGAACCGCGGTATGTTGTAGTTTTCAACTGCAAATCGTCTTTAATAGCAGCCATCATGGGACGGCTCATTACGTTA
Organism: Triturus cristatus; assembly: GCF_964204655.1. NCBI lineage: Eukaryota > Metazoa > Chordata > Amphibia > Caudata > Salamandridae > Triturus > Triturus cristatus. Next base: position 851,852,529 of record NC_140581.1, read on the forward strand.
AGCTATTTCTCATGCTATCGCCTGTAATATCCTTTAATCCAGTGCGTTTCAAATCACCTCGGGCTAAAATAAGAGACATAGCGATGTAATAGCCTAGTGTATTAGCGGGTTAATTGCCCTGTTGTACTCTCGGCTAGATATCTCTGAAATGACTTCTATATTAATTGTAAATTGCCTAATGCATTTAACAGCTCGCGCGGCTCGGCTCTCCTTCCTGATAGAGAAAGTTATGGTTCCTACTGTGTGTGTGTTTTTCAAAAACAAATACATAACAGCTCCCGCAGTCACATTTTTGTTACGTATAGATCTTGAAGACTTTATGTGCGCTCGGTGCATCCGAAGTGGGGTGTATTTTCGATCTGCAGTACATTTCTGCAAGTCAGACACGGACGGATTCACTGATATCTGTGTCTATGTTTTGGGTGTGTGTGTGTTTGTGAGTTGCGGGGACTCATAGGGTAGAGTGCTAAACAGGTCTGTGTGTTGGTAGGTGTTTTGTTGCTGGCGCACAGCAGTGTGTCCTGTGCCAGAGGGGCACATGCGCGCTCCTTGAGTCGTCCTTGCGAGGTTGGCAAGGGGAGGGCTTGGGGGCTCAGGTATGGAAGGATGAGTGAGATTCCACCAATGGAAACAAATGATGTCATCGACATTTGTAAAACATCTTTTACCATTGCTTATGGCACCTAAGCGCTTAATTAATCTGAGTACCCTCGTACGGTTTTGGGATTCCCATCTATCCCCGTGTTTGGCTAGCAGAAACTTTTAAATGTCAGTTTACTGATTCATGTAGGTTAGTATGAAAATAAAATGAGTTTACTCCTGCAAAAACCATTGCAGTGAGTTACGTGTATAGATAGCTGTGCAAACGGACTTTTGATGTATGTAGCACTGATGAGGTTCTGCTGCACTAATTTAGTAAACTCACATGTGGAGGTCTCTTAGCAAACACAACCCTCTAAAGTGAAACATAAGATGGGTGAGTGAACAGCACCGGGTACTGAATGGGACTCCCCAGCAGAGAACATCTGGGTTTTCAGTATGTTCGTGAGGTCCAGATGGTTACCTTAGCAACAGCTTCGTAAGGCAGCACTTTCTCTTTCCTCTGCAGTCCCTCTTCCTCTGTCCTTCTCCTGGACTCCCTCTTCCTCTACTCGCTCACACTTCCAACCTTACTCACCCTCCCCTTGTCATCGCCCTCCCCCTATTCCCTGCATTTTTCCCGATAGTCCTCTTTCATTCTCACAGGGCCGGACTACGAACGCACACCAGCCCTGGCAATACAGATCCAGCGGCCCGGGGACCCTGACGTTCAAAAACAAGCATTTACAATGCAATGGTCTCGGCATTGGTAAAGTTAGAGCTATTGGCATTGCTCATGACATTATTTTTGTTTATGTTTTTGTTTTTAAAACATGTAAAGAAACGGCATTGTCATGAGCAATGCCAATAGCTCTAACTTTAACAATGCCGAGACAGTTGCATTGTAAATGCTTGTGTTGCTTGTTTATGGGTTTGCTCTTTCCGATTGGCTGGGGCTGTTCAGCGAGCAATGCTTATGGGGAAGGGCCCCCATCTGCCCCACCCCCCAAGGGACACCACTACCCAGTGCAGTGCAGGTTGTGTTATGGTGGTACACAATTGTGCCGTGCTACTGTACAGTATTTTCACATATTAGATAGGCAGACACTGTGCTTGCCCACGTCTGGCCGGTTTTCGTGAGCATCTGTGAAGTAAAGCATTTTTGAGACTGAATTCCTGCTTGTGAGGATAACATATAGTGCGTTGAAGACAAGTATCTGTCTCGAGCAGAGCTGGATGACCCATTACAGTGGACTCGTGTGTGCTTCTCTGTGACCGTGCGAAGGAATGTCTGCAAGGACGAACCTGCGTGCATAGAAGCGAACTTTGTGCATCTCTGATGATGAACTCGTGTGTCTACAAAGGTGAATATATGCAAGAAAAACTGTAGGTGTGTGGTAGCAAAGACGTGTGCATGTGATGATTATATACTACGACAACAGGGATGAATTTGTGCACTTGTATTAATTACATATTGTGTCTGTGAGAATGCACATGTGTATCTATGGATGCTCATACGTGCCTGTGAGGATGCACTTATGTGTCTGTGAGGATACACTTGCATGTGTGTGAAAGATGTGCTTGTGTATCTGTGAAGATTAACTGATTTGCCTGTGATGAAGAATCTACAGCATCTGTGTTATCAGTAGGGATGTATTTACTTGTTCACAAAGATTAACTCACCCGTCTATGAGACGAACGTATGGTTGTGTCAATCACATTTTCTGTTGGTGAGAAGAACCAGTGTGTTCTTTCTTTTTATTTTTCAAGATTTCTTGTCTTTCCTGCCTTGCTATTCCCCATGTTTTTTTTCTTTTGCTATTTTACTGCCTCTTGTGCCTTAGTTGCAGAGGGTGTCCAGACACTGTGCTATGGGAGCTGGGCATTATTTGTGTTGGCTATGGGAAGGGTAGAGGTTTCCAGCTTTACTGCAGAGCCAACGGCAGCAGCTTGTGTGTTATACAGTACAGCTTAGAATGTGCAGTTTTACAGGGCCCTCGTCAGGAGGCCACTGCAGATTACACCACCTATTGCCCCTGCCAGTGCTGCCAATAAAAGCACCAGCACAACTGTGTGAAGAGCAGCTGCTGTTTGTGCACTTTATTAACAGCTCCTGTTTCTTCCATTGAGATGAAATACTGCCAGTGCATGGGTCCCTTCATTTTGTGACAAACGATGTCTGCGTTCAGGTGAAGTTGCTGTTCACTATTCTAAGGTGCTTTCATCTGTGCCAGTCGGGGTGTTTGCTCTTTGACCTGAATATATCTGAAGCGCCCTTTCTGTTGGTATAGTTTAAGCTATTAGTATTGTAAATAACAATGCCATGTATTTATGTTTTAAAACCCAAAACATAAACAAAAGGCATTGTCATTTACAATGCCAATAGCTCGAAATCGTGTGAATGCGAGACCTATTGCATTGCAAATGCTTGTCTTTTTGTCTAATGGGACTTACTCTAATGTTCATAATGGAATAAATGATGTGGCTCTTGTAAGCGTGCAAGACCTAAGGTGGAATGGGTGAAAAGAACACTGATGAAGGAGTTTTGTAAGGGAGTAACAGATATCGAGATCAACAATTAGAGTAATGGTATTACCTTTGGATATAGTATGTCTTCTATTTTTACACTGGGTGAAACTGCCATGGCAAGAGGTGAAAAGGCTCGAGAGTATTTTGGAAGCAAGTTGCAAATATTATCCAATATGACTGTGGCAACTCTGCATGACATCACCATTCAGTTAGAAAGCATGCTGATTTATTCCGCGCAGACTAGATATGCTGTGGATTTTATTTTGGCTAAGAACGGTAGTGTGTGCGCATTAGTTGGTGACCAGTGCGTAGTTGGGATACCAAATATGGAAAAGAATATTACCAAGCATATTCTGGATATTCTAGAAAATGTCAAGGGGATGGAAAGCGGAAATTCTAATTGGTCTCTTCCTGGTGGCTGGGGCTGGATCCTTGAGAAAGTAATTTACCTTATTGCTATATTGGTGTTTTGTTGTGTTCTTGTTAAAAGCCTGCCTGTATTTTGTACCAGCCTTCTTTCCCCCCAAAAGACAAATATTGATTCATGACACAAATGCTGGTCCAGAAGGAAATTGATGACCTCATGCAGATAGATGAGGGTATCTTTGAGACTTTTTCCCTTCCTACAGTCTCTCTTCCTGATGCTGAAAGTATGGAGTGTTCCTAAAAAGGTCACTTATGATCGTATTTATTTATATGTTCTTTGCTATTTTAGTAGAAAATGTTTAGCTCACGCTAAAAGGAGGGGTCAGTTAGAATAGAAAAAATCATGTTTGTGCATTGTTCTATGTATGTTAGCATTCACAGCGCCATTTTCTATGTGGGCGCCATTTTGAATCATGATTGAAACTAATCCTTTCCTATTTCTGAGAAATGGCCTCTGCTAGGTTTCATTTCTCCAAGGTTGGGTTTTGCTTCACTAATGAATAGACTGTTCTTATTAGCGCATACCTTACTCGCTAGATATAGGCCTTCTCCCACTTGTCTGAAGAAGGGCCCACCTGCAGTGGCCTTGGACTCTGCAACTTTGTAAGATAGGAGTACTGAGATTGCTTTTTCTCTCATTTGCATTGCTTTACAGCACCTGCCTGGAAAATTCCATAATGGGCGTGTTCTAGCCCAGTTACAAAATGTACTAACTGTATCTCTATGCTTGCGGACTTTAGTCCCTCTGCAGCACTCCTTAGAGACTGGGCAGACCGGGCTACGCTCCGAGTGTACTTTGAATAAACAGATATTGGTTTGTATTCTCTACTGTCTGACCGACTCTTCATTTGGTGTGGTAGGCTGAGAGGTGGCCGTGAGTAACCCGGGTGACCCTAATTGGGCCACGTCCTTCAACCTGTCTGAGCAGGGGCATTGTCTTCGACGTGACTTCAGCGTTCCAGGCGTCTTCCTGTGGAGCATCTTCCAGTGGCCAACTCCCTGTTTCGTTCACGGTCTCTGCCTGCCCAAGTCTCCTGCCTTTTCCTCGGTGGTCGCGGTGCAGCGATTGCATTTCGGAGACCTCCGGGGCCTCAGTTCTCCTCGACAATGTGCGGGCGACTTCCCTATTTTCCCGTCTTTCTTGTTGGCTGTGGTTTGGCGGTTTTCTTCCTGGCCGCACCTTTCATACGGTAATTCTACAAAAGAGACAGAAGTCTCTCTAATTCGGTAAAATTCTTATCTGCACATAGTACTTGCCTATGTTTCTAATATTTATACACTTACCTGAGCTATTTTCTCCGCTCCTGAGATCGGCCTAATCTAGTTTTACACTAATCAGGTGGATGTAATTAATGTTTCCTGGGGTTTCTATTACATTTGGGTATTGTCAGAGAACAAGTCAATGATATATGTTTTTCTCTCTATAGATAAATATCTCCATATGTCACTCCAATAAATGGGTTATCCTACGGAAGAGTAGAATCACCTAGGTATTTACATAACTGACACTTTACCATTTATTGAACATTCTGAGGCCTGTTTTGCATGTATCTTACCCTAACCCTGTTGTCTTCTGTAGGAGTGCTCTTGCCCACCTGAACCACCATTTCATTAGGAGACTGCGTTGGACCTATTCTTTCTCTGATATTCCCTTCCCCTCTTCCCCTGATTTACTATTGTTGCTTTGACAACGTTGGGCACAATGGGTGAATAGGGGAAGTTGGGACCGTCTCATCTTGCATGCTGTTTCTGCGGAAAAACCCGGTATGAATTTGACAGGCAATACCAAATACAAGACGAGCAATAGTAGGCCATATAAAATATAATAAACAACAAAATGAAGGGGGACAGTTTTGCCAAAGTATGTAGTCAACCCACATAACATAAAAAACAAAGAGAGAAAAAAAAGAACAGAAAAACAGAAATTATACATGAGGTAATCATATAAAAAGTAAGGTCGCTAGACCTAGGTGGTACGTAATCGTAAAAGAAAAATATAACTCCCAAGGTCCCGTGAGTGTCGCTAAACAGTGTGGAGGGAGTAGTATGGAAGGAGGCGTAACCAGGACAAGGGAAATAGAGGGGGGGGGTGAAGGAGTCAGAGGGAGTCTTTCTCTTCCATATGGCACAGGTAAGGGAGATGCATGAGGGAGTTATAAGTGAGGGGAGGAATAAGCAGGAAAGTCCATAATTTTTGTGTATTTCCTAGGGAATTGTGGAGGGTGGTCCTGAGGCGTGTGAGGAAGAGTCATGGGACTGATCTGTAAGTGACAATAAATAGGCGCAATATAGTTGCCAAATCTTTTTCATTCTAGAGGTCAGTGGTTGAAGAGATGCGTATAGCTCACTGATCGTGTTGCAGTATGTCATATTGGTGAGCCAGTCAGGGGTGGGGGGTGTAGTCGAGTATCCCAGTGAATTGCAACCTCTCGTTTGGCCAGTAGCAGGGCAATTGAAATGAAGCGCATAATGGTTTTTGGGAGATCCAGTATATTTCCCAGTAGAGCCCGTAAAGGGTCTGGAGACATCAGTCTCCAGCATTAGGCATAAGTTATCTAAGATCTCACCCCAGTAGTATTCCACAGTACTGCAAGGCCGTGTGGAGGAAATCTGTATCTAGAGTGCGACATTTCGGATAGTCCGAAGAGTGAGTTTGATCGTATCGGTGTTGATCAGTGGGAGACACGTAGGTGAGCCGTAAAAATTAAAAATTCAGGTATTTGTGCTGATGGTTTGGTGATACCAGTCTAGTTTGGCCATATTGAACAAGTTACTTACCTTCAGTAACGCATTATCTGGTAGAGACTCCATCTAGCTGCAGATTCCTTACCTTTGAATTTCCTAGGATTCAGGCTGGATCCGGAAACTTTTTCAGAGCAATATCCTGTGCACGCGATGTCAGGTGGCTCCATTCGGATCCACGTGACGTCGTCGGTGTTGTTCGTGTCGGTTCTGATGTCGCGGTGCCTGTTTAGGCGCCACCAGGTGCGTGGACATCAGTAAAACCCTAGCCCTACAATATCAGTCCACAAAGCGGGGAGGCATCGGTGGGGCTGTAAGGAATCTGCAGCTAGATAGAGTCTCTACCAGATAATGCATTACCGAAGGTAAGTAACTTGTTCATCTGATAGAGACTTCAAGCTGCAGATTTCTTACCTTTGAATCAGATACCCGAGCCATACCATCCCGGCAGTGGGTTGCGGAGTCACATCCTAAACTAAGAAGTCTTGCAGGACTGAATGGGCAAAATGTCTGTCCCTGCACATCTGACCATCAAGGCAGTAATGTTTTGCAAATGTGTGTAAAGAAGCCCACGTTGCTGCCTGACAGATGTCTTGGACTGGGACACCCCAAGCCAAGGCCGTAGTCGCAGCCTTACACCTGGTGGAATGGGCTCCTAATCCCACAGGGGGCTGCTTCTTTGCCAAGACAGATAATGATGCAGAGAATGACCCATCGAGAGATGTTTTTTTTCTACATTGCCCTTCTTTTCTTCACTCTCACGTACCTCCATAGAGTTGGTCGTCCACCCGGAATTCTTTTGTGTGGTCAAGGTAGAACAACAACGCTCTTTTTGGGTCCAGGCAGTGGAGACGCTCCTCTTCCTTGAAGGGATGTGGGGGAGCAAAGAAGGTGGGCAAAGTGATAGACTGACTCATATGCAATGGGGTCACAACCTTTGTCAAAAAGGATGCCCCAGTGCGAAGCACCACCTTGACCAGAAAGGACATTAAGGAGGTGAACAAGATAACTCCTGCAACTTACACACCCTTCTGGCCACTAAAAGGCTGTTTTGATGGTCAACAGCCGGATGGGACAATTGTACAAAGGTTCAAAGGGAGCCCACATCAGATAGGTAAGGACCAAATTAAGGTCTCACTGTGGCATAACAAAGGGCGCGGGTGGAAACAAGTGAGCCATCACTTTTAGAAATCTATTTACAATGGGTGACTTAAAGAGGGAGGGCTGGTCTGGCAGCCCCAAAAAAGCAGAAAGGTAATCTGTGAGAGTTCCCAATGCAGAGCCCTGCTGGGCAAGGTTTAGAATGAATAAACAGACATTAGAAGGAAAAGCAGAAAGAGGGTCAATGGACCTTTCTCTACAGTAAAATACAAATATCTGCAAACAGCAGGCATATACCGTTTTAGTCAAGGGCCGCCTGGCTGCCAGAATAATGTTACAGACTTCAGGAGGAGGATCAAAAGCTATAAACTGCTGCTGCTAAATCTCCACGCATGGAGGCGCAGTTGACAGGTTCAGGTGGAGAACCCTCCCCTGCTGCTGCGACAGAAGATCCCTCCACAGGGGCAGCCTGATGGGAGGATCGATACTCATTCTCAGAAGCTCTGAATACTAGACTCTCCTTGCCTAGGATGGAGCCAAAAGAATGACTTGGGCTTGGTCGCTCCTGATCTTCTTCAGAACCCTGGGCAGGGGTGGTATGGGAGGTAAGGCGTACAATAGACCTGAGCTCCACTCGCGACAAAAAGCGTCGCCCAGCGATAGCCGCCTAGAAACTCCATTGCACAGGACTGCTGACACTGTGCATGCTCTTCGGAGGTGAACATATCTAACAAAGGTTCTCCCCATTGCTGAAAGAGACCTTGCGCCACCTCCGACTGAGACGCCACCCGTTAGGCATTGACGGCTGAGTTTGTCCGCCCTGGCATTCAGAGAACCTGCCAGGTGCTGAACCACCAGGGTTATGCCCCGCTGTTCCATCCATGTCCAGGGACGCAGGGCCTCTCAACAAAAGGTCCACGACCCTACCCCGCCCTGCTTGTCGCAGTACCACAAGGCGGTGGTGTTGTCTGTGAACACCTGCACTAACTTCCCCACGACAGAGGGAAGGAATGCCTTCAATGCCAACCAAATCACTCAAAGCTCCAACAAATTCATGTAGAGCTCCGTCTCCGCCAGAGACCAGTTTCCCCTGATCTCCACCTCTCCCAGGTTGCTGCCCCATCCCAGAAGTGACGCATCTGTCACGACCGTGAAATCTGGTTAAGGAAGGGAGAGGGGTCTGCCGTTGACCCCTTCGCGGTTCATTAACTTCCACTACAGATCTTTCGCAGTTCCTTCCGAGATCTAAACCACGTCAGTGAGATTTCCCCGATGATGTGCCCATTGGAACGTCAAGTCCCACTGTAGAGCCTGCATACGCCATCTGGCGTGACTTACCAACAGGATGCAGGAGGCCATGAGGCCCAACTTTCTCAGTCAGTCTCACCGAAATCCAGGTGTCATGATGCAGCGAAACAGACTGAAAAAAGATTCTGCGAGTGTACGATTGCACTCCAAAAGACAGTGTCCTTGGAAATACCCGCTCTGGAGAAGATTGACTCCCACTTGGAAGACATCGCTTAGATCCATTCTGCTTGGATTGCGATTCCCTTCCACTTCCAGTTAAATTCTGTAGATCATTTCCTGGAAGAGTACTCGGTCTAGTTGTTATAGTCGCGAGACTCTTCACAGGTCTCAATGCGCATGCGCGAGGTTCGCGCGGCGCACTTCAACTGTAGAATTTCAAGAAAACGGTTGCCTTATCTTTCGAGGCCCGTTCCTTCAGAGAAAATCTTCGTGGTTCCAGGTTCCTTTTTCTAAGGAAAGTATTCACAGTACAGTTTGTGTTGCACGGAAAATATTTTCTCACGTGCTTTCTGGTATTTATTATTTTTTCAGTTAAAATTCAGTCAGCAAGTCGACAGAATTGACGAGAGAATCTTTGTAGTGAATTCAGAAGGAGATTCTACGTCACCAGCAATATTTTGGAGAAGCGTCTCTGTGAAGAGAGACCTTCTCCTCAGTCAAGTAAGAGTGTTGTTTTTACCATCTAAAGCATATGCAAGCTAAGGAGAGGAAATATTCTGCTGAAGTACAAGTTAGAACTTATTGACTAAGAGTAGCTCTCAAGGTGAGAGTTTTGAACTGTGAAGTGACTTCAGACTTTATCAAGGGCGAGCAGCGAAGTATTTTCTTCAACCTTGTTATGGATTGTAAACTAATAAGATAAGAGGCATTAAGCAATTTCATCTACAATAATTTAATCCTGAATAAAGACATTGAGATTTCAGCCCTTTCACCAGTGGTTCACACAAGTTCACGGAGTAAAACCACGAGTGAGCTTGAAAGACCTATAACCTCTGAAAGCTGATCAAGTAATCAATAGACAAACAAGCATAGAGAGTGGCTTAGTTCTCCGACACTAAAGGTAAAAGTGGTTCCAGCGAAGAAAGCTTAAAACTATCTATAGAGTTAGGGAAGACTTAATTTGTGTGTTATGTTTTTCAGGAGTCTTCATAAGAACAGAAGATACCATAGCAGTTCCAGTGTCCGGAGGCAGTCTCTCTTTTGTTTGTCTTCCACTTCCCCTTTCCCCCTCGGCTAAGTCCAGAGGCAGTTGTATATTCCATCTGTCACTGGCTTGGATGAGAGGGAGTTGAGGACCTGTCATCTGCTCCTGGGGAAGTCGTTCCATTGATCTGACAGATTGAAGTGCCCAAACAACCTCATTTTTGAGGGTTTAGATTTCCCCCCCGAGCAGTATGGCGGAAGGGATAGATTTAAAGACCCTAACTTCTATTTTAGAAGGCATGCAGAAGCAACTGAATTGTGCCCTAGAAGATAATAAGTCATTGAGAGAGGAAGTTAGGAGGTCGAGTCAGGAATCAATTCAGACTAGGCAAAGATTAGACGAGTTAGTTGCATCAGGTTCAGGATCTAAGGGATCTCAAGGATTATCAGGCAATCTATCTCCTTCAGATATTTCAACTCAAGTTATTCATGCAGTTTCACCAATTATTCCACTGGCGCCCCCAGAAAGATTTGGTGGGGATCCACAAAGAGCACAAATATTCTTAACTCAGTGTTCCCTGCATTTTTTGTGTCGGCCAGTCATTTTTGCAGAGGATCAATCAAAGGTGGCTTTCATACTGTCGTATTTGAATGGTGACGCTGCAGCTTGGTCCATGTCGTTAGTCTCCCAGAATGATCCAATGTTATACAACTTTAATGATTTCAAGATAGAATTCTTACGAATTTTTGATCGTCGTTCAGCCTCCCAAGCTACTGACAACGAGTTATTGGAGCTCAAGCAGGGGAATCGAGATTTAGTTGCCTACTTGGCCCAATTTAATAAACTAGTGGTGGAATCAAAGTGGCCTGAAGACAAGAGAGCAGCAATTTTTTATAGAGGGTTAAAAGATGACCTAAAGGATGCTTTGGCTCAGATTCCTAGGAGGCCCACCGAAATATCTGAGTTAATCGATTTGGTGTTGCAGATAGACCATCGTTTGAGTGAGCGTCGAAATGAAAAAAGACGAGATGTTCGCCCGCTTCCACCACGTTTTGATCGAATGAAGACGGAAGGTCACAAGTCATTAGAAAACTCCTTGACCGAGGAACCTATGCAGATAGGGTCAATACGAGGACCCTTGTCCAAAGAAGAAAAGGAAAGGCGAAGATCTAGTCACCTGTGTTTGTATTGTGGCCTCTCTGGTCACTTTGTAAAGGATTGTCCGAAAAAACCAAAGAATTCTCTGCCGGGAAAAGGTCAGCTTCACCTGTGAAGAGAGTTGCCCAGGGTGAAGCAGATTCAAAGTCAACTCCAAATTTGCAACAAGTGGTAAATACCTTACAATCATCCTCTCCTCATGTGGTAGTTTCCTTTACAGCTAGATTTCGAAATCAGGAGATTAGCGGAGTCTCAGTGATGATAGATTCTGGGGCAACTGGGAATTTTTGTGACATCAAGTATGCCCGTCGCAAGGGGATAAGATTTGTTGAAAAGCAGGTTTTGGAAGTGGTCACAGCTGTTGATGGAACTAACCTATCTTCGGGACCAATCACTCATGAAACAGAATTAATCCAATTGACTGGATTGAATGGACATTCGGAATTGTTGACATTTAATTTGATTGATGCTCCTCAATTTGAATTAATTTTGGGCCTTCCCTGGTTAACTGAACACAATCCACGCATAGATTGGGCTAGGAGAACCATCACCATGGATTCAACCTTTTGCAAGGAAAACTGTTTTTGTGAGCAATCCCATCAAACGGAAGATTCTCCTGCCCGGAAGTTAGCTGGTCGTCCTGCTTTAATTTGCTCTTTGGAAACCAAGGAAATTCCCGAAGAATACAAGGATTTGTCTTCAGTGTTCGATGTAAAAGAGGCAGAAAGGCTACCCCCCCATCGCCCCTACGATTGCAAAATTGACATTGAGCCAGGGGCCGTGTTGCCTTGCAGTAGAATCTATGCATTGACTGAAACTGAAAATCAATATCTTAAAAGTTATTTGGACAAACACTTGGAAAATGGTTTTATTCGTCCCTCTAAATCTCCAGTATCGTCTCCCTTATTTTTCATTCCGAAGAAAGATGGAGAACTTCGAACTTGCATCGATTACAGAGCCCTGAATCAAGTGACAATCAAAAATCGTTATCCACTCCCGCTAATTTCAGTTTTGTTGGATCAAGTAAAAAATGCAAAGGTCTACACAAAATTGGATTTACGTGGGGCTTACCATTTGATTCGTATTGCCCCCGGTGATGAGTGGAAGACAGCATTTCGTACCCGTCATGGCTTATTTGAATATTTGGTGATGCCATACGGGTTATGTAACGCTCCAGCGGCGTTCCAGCATTTTGTGAATGACGTTCTCAGGGAGTTTTTGGACAGAATTGCCGTTGTTTATATCGACGACATTTTGATCTTCTCTGACAGTCTGGAAGAGCATGTAACCCATGTCAGATTGATTTTAACTAGATTGCTGGAAAATCATCTCTATGTGAAACTGGAGAAGTGTGCCTTTCATGTGAATAAGGTGGAATTCCTTGGGTTCGTGCTATCCCCTGAAGGTGTAAGCATGGATAAGACTAAGGTGAAAGCTGTACAAGATTGGCCATCTCCCAAGAGTGTAAAAGAAATCCAAAGTTTCATCGGTTTTTCAAATTTTTACAGGAGGTTCATTTCAGATTTTTCCCACAAAGTAAGTCCAATCACACGTTTGTTAAGAAAAGGAGTCAAGTTTATTTGGGATGAGGAAGCAGAAGAGGCCTTTCAATTCTTAAAGAGATCTTTTACTCAAGCCCCTATCCTGTTGCATCCAAGAACTGATGAACCATTCTATGTCGAAGCGGACGCCTCAGATGTCGCCATAGGAGGAATACTGTCCCAACGTCATAAGGATACAGGTCAATTACACCCAGTGGCCTACTACTCCAGGAAGTTATCTCCCCCTGAATGCAACTATTCAATTGCAGACAAAGAATTGTTAGCAGTCAAGAGTGCCTTTTTGGAATGGAGGCATTATTTGCTAGGGGCCTTGCATAAGGTCACTGTTTACACCGATCATCGTAACCTTCAATTCCTTAAGTCTGCCAGGACATTGACGGCCAGGCAGTTACGTTGGTCATTATTTTTTGCAGATTTCAATTTTGTAATCACCTTCAGACCTGGGACCAGTAATGTTAAAGCAGATGCTCTTTCCAGAATAAATACTGATCATTTAGAAACTGATCAAAAGAAACAGGCTATAATTCCGGAAGAGAAGATCATTGTAGCCTCTCTCAACACAGATTTTTTAAGTGAAATCCAAAGGGCCATGCCATATGAAGAAATGATTCAGTGGGCAAATGAAGAATCAGAGAGAGAAATCAGAGATGGATTGCCTTATATCCGAAATTGTTTGTATCTTCCGACTAAAAGACTGCAAGATCGAGCCTTGAAACTATGTCATGACGAATCTTTAGCTGGTCATAAAGGAGTTCAAAAGACCTTGGAGTTGGTTGAAAGAAATTTTTGGTGGCCAAAGATGAAATCACAAATACGACAGTATGTTTCCACCTGCGAGAGATGCCTGCAGGGGAAATCAGATCGTAGGGCTCCTCAAGGGTTGTTGATGCCAATGCCAACCCCACCTCACCCTTGGCACACTGTTTCGATGGATTTGATTGTAGACCTCCCTCCAAGTCAGGGTTTTAACACCATTCTGGTCATGGTAGACACATTCACTAAGATGGCACATTTTGTCCCTTTGAAGGAAATACCCAGGGCACCTCAATTAGCTCAATTGTTTACTCAACACATAGTGAGACTGCATGGGATTCCAAAGGTTGTGGTCTCTGATCGAGGCTCTCAATTTGTCTCCCACTTTTGGAGGGCCTTTACGAAGAGGCTAGGCATTGATGCACGCTATTCCACCAGTTTCCATCCCGAAACTGATGGTCAAACCGAAAGAGTCAATCAAGACTTAGAACAGTATCTCAGGCTCTATTTGATGGATCAGAAAGCTGGGTGGTCTGAATTAATTTGGTCTGCAGAGTTTGCCTATAACAATGCCAAACATTCCACTACTGGTTACTCCCCCTTCTATTTAAACTATGGTAGGCACCCGAGTTTAATTTTCGAAAAAGATGAGGGATCAGTACCTGCAGTAGAAGAATTGGTAAATAAGGTTCAAGATTCATTGCGTCAGGCAGGTGAAAATATCAAAAAGGCTAAAGACTCTTATAAATTTCAGGCTGACAAAAAGAGAAGAGAGAGTCCCGCTTTTAAACCAGGAGACAAGATTTGGTTGTCCACCAAAAATCTAAAATTAAAAGAAAACCGTAAATTCCAACCATTGGCCCATTTAAGGTAAATAAGATGATAAATCCAGTGTCAGTTAAGATCCAGCTGCCTCCCTATCTAAAGATTCACCCAGTGTTCCACGTTTCTTTGTTAAAGAAAAGTCCACCAAATTTGAGGTACCGATCTACCCCTAAACCCATTAATGTAGGTTCAGTGGAGGAGTTTGAAGTTCATAAGATTCTAGACTCAACCTTTAGAAAAGGTAAATTGTATTACTTGATCAGTTGGAAGGGTTTTGGTCCTGAAGAAAGATCTTGGGAGCCACATTCTAATGTTCACGCTCCAAAGCTCATTCGAGACTTTCACCAGAAACATCCTACTAAGCCAAGGTTGAAGGGACGTCTTTTGGTGGGGGGTACTGTCATGATGCAGCGAAACAGACTGAAAAAAGATTCTGCGAGTGTACGATTGCACTCCAAAAGACAGTGTCCTTGGAAATACCCGCTCTGGAGAAGATTGACTCCCACTTGGAAGACATCGCTTAGATCCATTCTGCTTGGATTGCGATTCCCTTCCACTTCCAGTTAAATTCTGTAGATCATTTCCTGGAAGAGTACTCGGTCTAGTTGTTATAGTCGCGAGACTCTTCACAGGTCTCAATGCGCATGCGCGAGGTTCGCGCGGCGCACTTCAACTGTAGAATTTCAAGAAAACGGTTGCCTTATCTTTCGAGGCCCGTTCCTTCAGAGAAAATCTTCGTGGTTCCAGGTTCCTTTTTCTAAGGAAAGTATTCACAGTACAGTTTGTGTTGCACGGAAAATATTTTCTCACGTGCTTTCTGGTATTTATTATTTTTTCAGTTAAAATTCAGTCAGCAAGTCGACAGAATTGACGAGAGAATCTTTGTAGTGAATTCAGAAGGAGATTCTACGTCACCAGCAATATTTTGGAGAAGCGTCTCTGTGAAGAGAGACCTTCTCCTCAGTCAAGTAAGAGTGTTGTTTTTACCATCTAAAGCATATGCAAGCTAAGGAGAGGAAATATTCTGCTGAAGTACAAGTTAGAACTTATTGACTAAGAGTAGCTCTCAAGGTGAGAGTTTTGAACTGTGAAGTGACTTCAGACTTTATCAAGGGCGAGCAGCGAAGTATTTTCTTCAACCTTGTTATGGATTGTAAACTAATAAGATAAGAGGCATTAAGCAATTTCATCTACAATAATTTAATCCTGAATAAAGACATTGAGATTTCAGCCCTTTCACCAGTGGTTCACACAAGTTCACGGAGTAAAACCACGAGTGAGCTTGAAAGACCTATAACCTCTGAAAGCTGATCAAGTAATCAATAGACAAACAAGCATAGAGAGTGGCTTAGTTCTCCGACACTAAAGGTAAAAGTGGTTCCAGCGAAGAAAGCTTAAAACTATCTATAGAGTTAGGGAAGACTTAATTTGTGTGTTATGTTTTTCAGGAGTCTTCATAAGAACAGAAGATACCATAGCAGTTCCAGTGTCCGGAGGCAGTCTCTCTTTTGTTTGTCTTCCACTTCCCCTTTCCCCCTCGGCTAAGTCCAGAGGCAGTTGTATATTCCATCTGTCACTGGCTTGGATGAGAGGGAGTTGAGGACCTGTCATCTGCTCCTGGGGAAGTCGTTCCATTGATCTGACACCAGGATAGAGGCTGAAATATCGGAATCATAGCCTGAATATCCTGGACTCACTGCTCGGGAGGATAATCCCAAAATGTCACTGTGTCTAGAACCTCTCCGATGAAAGGGAGCATCTGAGAAAGATCAGGTGTGACTTCAGCACGATTATAGAGAACCCAAGCGAATGCAGGTTTGCCGTAGTCTGAAGGTAGGATATGACAGCCTGGGGCGAGGATGCCTTCATCAGCCAGTCGTCAAGGTAAGGGAAGACTGACATCCCTAACCTGCGCTGATGAGCTGCGACCACCGCAATCACATTGGTGAACACCCGAGGGGCACTGGTAAGGCCGAAGGGGAGCATGGTAAACTGAAAGTGCTTGTGGCCTACCTTGAACTGCAGGTAATGCCTGTGGCCAGCAAGATAGGAATATGAGAATACGCATCCAGAAGGTCCAACATACCATCCAGTCTTCTTGGTCTAGGGCATACAAGACCTGAGCCAGAGTGAGCATTTTGAATTTCTTCTTTTTGAGGAAGAGATTGACGGTCTGAAGATTTAAAATGGCCCGTAGTCCCTTGTTCTTCTTCGGAAACAGAAAGTAGCAGGAATAATAGCCACTGCCTTCTTCTAAAACCGGGACCTTTTCTATATCTCTCATGGCGAAGAGAGCCGTAACTTCCTCTTGGAGCAACAGTGGCGGCTCCCCCATTGGGGCGTGGGGGCGTCGCCCCCTGCTTTCTCGCCGTACGAGAAGTCAGAAACATAATGGTAATAACTACCATTTTATGTTTCTGGCTTCTCGCACGGCGAGAAAGCAGAAGTGCCTGGTCGGGGGTGGGCGGTCCAGCTCCAGGGCAGGGGGGAGTGGCTTGCCCACTGTTGTGCATACCTAAGATAAAAACAGACTCCCTCAGGTTGGTAAGCTCTGCTACAAACATCCAAAGCTTTCACATCAGAAGTTCGTCTAAAAGAAACTAGGCAAAGTAATACAGTAAGTTCATAAGAGATACGTTTAAGAGAAAGTTCAACATTGTCCCTCCCTTCGAGCTCGTCATGGCAGTGAGTGAAATCAACTTTTGTTATTAATTGCCCATATCCCTTTCCTTAGAGTGAATTGTTTTAAAGTAATCTGTGTGGGGGTGGGAGGGAATTTGTGGGGGAGATTGGGAGGATTCTGCACCCTGGCTTGATTTGTGGTCTGAGTGCGCAGTTGTGTGCCGGGTCAGTGGTTTTCACAGTCATGTCGCAGTGTTACAGGAGCATGGCAGGCTGTCTAGTTTGTGCAACGTGGCGGTTTCTTTACACATGGGCGCGGCAGTCCTTGAGGGGCTGGCTCGAGAAACAGAATGTCGACTTCCAAGCCCAGTTTCTCCACATGACAATCTATGTGACCCTGGGAAAATCAAGCCATCATCTCCCTCCGCCTCAGTCCTCTTGGCTACCAAACATTAAGAGCACCTAGACGCAGGCCAAGAGAGAGAAGGGGAGGGGGATTGCACTAATGAGCTTGCAGATCACATGGATAAATGGTGCAGGCGCGTCAATGGCCTCTCCCACATGCTGCTCTGCCTTGAAGACATACACTTTGGGTGAAATAAGGCGCTTTAAAAATTATATTGGAACACAGTGCACAGTGTTAATGCCTCCAATCTACCAATAATAATATCAAAGTTACATGTTACACAGTGAGTTCTCCTAATCAATATAATATTGTCAGAGTGCTATTAGTAGCACGTCTTACTGCGGCCTAACTTCGTGGCACTGTTCTTACACACTACCAAGGCGCCAAAAGACGAGTAGGCCTGAGGCTCTCCCTTGCAACCTGCAGGCTTCACCCAACATCAGTAACACGCACAATAATCCAATGAGCTCCGATGTCATTTGCAGTTTTCTGTCAAGAGACATTTTTGGGAAGCTGTTAGTTAAATTTCGCAGAGAGCAAGCTGCCCCCGAGCTGCCTAGATCTGCTGTTGTCCTTTCAGCTCAGTAATTAGCTTCCATATCCCCAAATTAATGTTTGCGTTCTGAGAAAATTTAGATTTTTCACAGCCTGGTGGTCAAAAAATCTGGATTTTATTAAGGACATGGAGGCGGAGGCCAAGATTATGCAAATCTCCTTTATTGCCACAACTCAGCAGTAACAATGAATAGAATATAGAACTCAAAGCAAAATTCCATATAGTATATAGAGCATGAGCACACATCAGTCTTCCTTCTTTGTGTTAGTCCAATGCTGCGAACAATAAACATATCTTGAAAATGACGTGAAGAACTATCGTTAAACAGGAGTAAAGCATAGGCGGATTATTCTGTAAGAAAAAAGACACAATAGGTCAAGATGAATAAACCCTGGGCGGGTCAAAGAGTGGTGGGATAATCTTGGCCTCCGTGTCATTAATAAAATCCAGATTTTTTGCCCACCAGGCTGTGAAAAATCTAAATTTTATGGTACGACACGGAGGCCAACATTATGCAAGTTTAAAGTGAATTAAGCACATTGTCAATCACATTATTGATTGGCCTAAAGTAACATTTTTTAAACATACTTTCATTCGACCAATCAGCGGCTCTAAGGATATCTTGCAGTCCACCTCCTAACATAAAAGCTTTAGAAGCTGAAGCGCCTCTGAGGGAATGTGCGCCGAAGATAGAGACATCAACACCACTCTGTTTCATCACTTCTTTCACCCATCTTGCAAGCGTGGGAGATGATACAGCTTTATGTGGGAATCTGTGAGAGATCAATAATTGGGATCCAGTACCCCTCAAGGAGTCAGTTCTCTTTTCATACTCTTTCAAGCATTTGACAACGCACAAACTTTCTTTCGAAGGGAAGAAAGGATAGAAAATCGAAGATGACATAGTCTTAGTTCTTTTCCTAAGATAAAAACAGACTCCCTCAGGTTGGTAAACTCTGCTACAAACATCCAAAGCTTTCACATCAGAAGTTCGTCTAAAAGAAACTAGGCAAAGTAATACAGTAAGTTCATAAGAGATACGTTTAAGAGTAATGTCAACATTGTCCCCCCAAGAGGATATAACTTGTAGGACATTTCTAACATCCCATAAGGCAGTATATTTTGGAGTTGGAGGATTAAGAACTTGCATGCTTCTCATAATTTTCTTAGTTAAAAGGTTTTGTCCCACTGATACGCCATCAACCAAGCAATGGCCTGCAGCAATTGCGGATCTATAGACATTAACTGTTCTGTAAGATAGGCCAGAAGAAAAAAGTTCTGATAGAAAATTAACTACGTGAACTAAATCAGTTGAAACGGGATCATAGTGTTGTTGAATACACCAGCGAACCCATTTATTCCATGCCAGTCGATATGCCTTTCTTGTTCCAGATGCCCAAGACTCAGATATGAGTTGGAAAGCATCTTGCGAAAGGCCTGGGATTTTCCATTGACGCCTGAAATCTTCCATGTCGTCAAAGTCAAGAGACCCTGGTCTATGAGAGGATGAGAATCGCCCTCTGGGCCCCGAAGAATTTCCCTGAAAGGTGGTAATAGGATCGGGAAGTCCACAGTCATCTCTAAAATGAGTGGGAACCACGCTTGCGACCTCCAAAGAGGTGTTATTACCGTCATATTCTGTAAGTAGCGACGGGCGTGTAGGAGAAGGCGAGGGAGCATTACAAACGGCGGGAAGGCATATGGCTTTAAGCCCTGCCAGTTCTGGAGGAAGGCATCCACCCCGGATGCTTGAGGGTCCGGTTTCCAACTGAAAAAGCTCTCTAGCTGTTTATTCAGTCTGTCCGCGAAAAGATCTGTCCCGAACGGACCCCATTTGTCTTGTATTATCATAAATATTCTCTCGTCTAGTTTCCAATTGCTGGAATCCTTGAAATTCCTTGAAAACCAATCCGCTACGCCGTTGTTCAAACCAGGAATGTGCTGTGCTGTGACAGAGTCCCTTGTTCAAACAATAGTTCCAGAAACTTTTTGCTAAATCCGTAAGGCCTTTCGAGTGTGGTCCCCCCATCTTGTTGACATATCTCACTGCAGAGACGTTGTCCATGCGCAGCATTATGCAACATTTCATTGAATTTTGGGTGAAACTCTGAACCGCAAAAGAGCCTGCTAGTAATTCCAAGCAGTTGATATGAAGTTCTTTCTCGAGTTGTGTCCAACGGCCTCCTGTGGAACAACTGCCACAAGTGGCACCCCATCCCTCTCTGCTCGCGTCTGACTCTATTATCAAATCTGGTGTTTCGCCGAAGATGGCTCTGCCATTCCAGGCTTCTGCATTCTTCAGCCACCAAGTCAGTTCTTTCTTTGAGTCTTGGTCTAGACGAGTCATTTGGGAATAAGAGAGGTTGGTTTTGAGAGTTTTCGCTTTCAGTCTCTGAAGGGCGCTGTAATGTAGGGGGCCTGGAAAAATTGCCTGGATGGTTGAAGAAAGCAACCCCAGGATCCTGGCTAAGAATTTGAGTGGAAAAGATTTCAAAGATAGTACCTTTCTCAGTTCTTTTCGAAGTTTCTTTATCTTTTCCCTTGGAAGTTTCAGTTCTGCATTCAATGTGTTGACCATGAACCCGAGAAATTGCGTCTCTTGGGATGGGATTGTACACGATTTTTTTGAGTTTATTACAAAGCCTAAATGTTGAAGTAGACGGATAGTAAGATCTGTGTGATAAGTTACCATTGATTTGGATTGACCCATTATGAGGATATCGTCTAGATAAATAATTAGTCTTACACCCCTGTGCCTTAGCCACGCAACTACCGGTCGTAATACCTTGGTAAAGCACCAAGGGGCTGAAGAGAGCCCGAAGGGGAGGGTGCGAAATTCCCAAAGTTTTACTTCCCAAATGAATTGAAGGAATTTCCTGTGAGGTTGCCAAATTGGAATAGTTAGGTAGGCGTCTTTCAAGTATAGACGAGTTAACCAGTCGCCCTTTCGCAAAACGTCCCTTAGGAGGTGTATTCCCTCCATTTTGAAGTGGTGATATGATACCCATTCGTTTAGGCTTTTTAAATTTATCACAGGTCTCTGACCTTTGTCTTTCTTTTCCACTAGGAAAATGTTGCTCACAAAGCCAATTTGTGAACTTTCCATTATTGCCCCTTTGGCTAGAAGCTCTTTTACTTCTTGAGAGACTAATTCTCTCTGTTCTTGAGAGAAATGTATTTCTCGGGGTCTTACTTTTTAGATGGGGGTGTCGATGAATTCTATCTTGTAACCCTTGACTGTGTCTAGAACCCACGGGTCTTGTGTTATCATGGGCCAATTCCCAGAGAAAAGGGCTAGTCTCCCTCACACCTTTATAGTGGTATCTGAAGGATCTTTCGAGGTTCTTACCTGTTGAGAACCCTCGGTTTCTTCTCTCCCCTCGGAAAGGTCTTGACCGGCTTCTCTGTCTTGATGGAAAGAAGGATTGGCCTCCATAAAAGCTTGTCTGTTGGAATCTTGTGCCTCGTCCCAGAAAGGGTCTGGAAGATGATTGTCCTCGGCCGGGGAATCGACCCCGCATTCGCCCGGCCCTTCCAAAAATTTTATCTTGAAAGAATACTTTCTTAATCTCTCTTTGAGATTTTTGAATAGAGCTAAAGGCCCCCACATATTTGGCCATGTCGCGAATGAATTCTTCTCCAAAGAGGAGTCCTTGAGAAGAGGCTCCTCCTCCTTTATTCGCTAGCTCAATTAGTTTGGGGTCAATGTTTAAAAGGATGCCTTTCCTTCATTCATTTGAAATGGCAGTGTTAGCGTTGCCAATCAAGCAGATTGTTCTTTGGACCCATTGGAGTAATTCTTTGGGGTCTATTGGTGTCCCTTCCACATAAGCGTTTTCAGCCAGTTCGAAATTTTTTGTTATTGGTCCGATAGTGTCTAAGAGTCGGTCTTGACAGGATTTTAGACTCTTGTCAATCCCTTTCCTAGGGTCTTTTGAGCCCTTGGCAATAAAAGCCACGACCTTAGGGTCAAGTTCAGGGGTCATAGTGATCTTTTCTGGAAGTGAAGGGCGCGGGCATTCAGACCTCAGTCTTGATCTCACTTCCTTAGGGATTTCTTTTCTGAGCCAAAAGGTAATGTATTCGGCGACATGTTGAGAAGGGAACCATTCTGGGGACAAAGGGTGTTTGATCAGTAGGGGGTCAAACATGTTCTCCCCGAAAGGGTCAGTAATGCTCATTTTTGAGCCTGAGGCCTTGCTTGCCTCTTCAGAGCCTTCCTGTGTTTTATCATCTATAATCTCATCTTCCGACTCAAATTCTTATGAGTAGGAGAGATTTATTTCTGCTTCATCCTCCTCTTCGCTGTCAATTTGTATGGGGGGTCCTTGACGCCCATCTGTGATGCCCGAGGCATCGTGCTTGTCACCGCCTGAGAAGCGAGATTCATAATTTTTTCTTGTTTTTTTGCTCTTTTTTGCAGAAACAGCAGGGTTTTCTGCTGCGGCTCTTTTCTTTGGGGCCTTAACTGCCCTTTCTTTAGGAGGGTAAAAATGGGTAGAACTGGTTGAGGGCCATGCCCTTGACAGCATTTCGAATTTTTTATTTATGGTCTCATTAAAAGAGTCCATGGCTTTATCCATGGCCCCAGAGACCAAGGATTCCAGTTTACCTTCCAGGTTAGTATCTGGAACAAGGGACATTGTCCTCTGATTTTTTTTTTTTTTTTTAATTAATTAATTAAAATTTAATTAGGGATTCATCTTTTTTTTATATATATTTTTATAATTATTTTCAAATTATTTTCGATTTTGTGGTTAAAAATATATATATTGTTAATATTTTAAGTTTTGGGCTTAAATTATTGTTAAATATTGGTGAATTATGGTTATTTTTAGGCTTTGGGGCCATTTTCTCGTTATAAATGCTGAAAATCTGTATAGTCTTCCTCCGGTTAACAGCAACTGCCAAATGTTTGCTGTGTAGTTATAGCAACCACGCACATTTCCTGCGTGCGTGGTTGTTGCTAATGTGAATTCCTTTAATCCTCCCCTCCCCGCGATGCGCGATTGAAGTGCGCATCGGGGTGGGGAGGGGAGAAGGCCTTCGCCGTGAGAGCGGGGTCCGGAGCCGAGACCGGAGCAGGGGTGAGGTCGGAAGCGTCGCGCGCTAGAGGCGGTGAGGGATTAGGGATTAAAGGCGGAAGGCGCTGGGATGTTTTCCTCGCGATCCTGGCTCGCGTTTGAAGCGTTGCCAGGCAACCTGGTAAATAATAATACTTTTAAAGCACGCATGTAGGCGGATCTTCGTTGCGTAAATTACCGGAGATAATAGCGGATTAGCAGTGACACATGGGTATATTAGGATATACGAGTACAGTTTAAAAAGTCTCTAATGAGAACAGGGAAAAAGACAGTAAAATGCTACACACAATAACCTCTTAAGAGAGGATAGGTTAATGAAAGGTATCGCATAGTAGGGTCAATAGGACCCAGTTATGGGATAAGAGAGACAGAGGTTGTCATAGAGAGACAGAGGTTGTCATACATAATTAAATAAGCACGAGTAAAGTGAGGGTACTTATCTTGTGAGCAGCAACAACAAAGAAAGAAGACTGATGTGTGCTCATGCTCTATATACTATATGGAATGTTGCTTTGAGTTCTATATTCTATTCATTGTTACTGCTGAGTTGTGGCAATAAAGGAGATTTGCATAATGTTGGCCTCCGTGTCGTGCCATAAAATTAAAGTTTCTTTACCGTCTTCGTGAAACAAGTCTTATAATCGCTTAGTGTATGACCCGACATTAATTCCATCATTTTATTTTCTGTGGCTAAGTAACATTTGCTTTCCAGCCTCTGGCGCTGAGGCACTTCGAATCTGGGCAACATTTGCTCTTTGGTCTGTAATTTGGTGTTTGAGATTCATAAAAGCTTCTCTGATGAGACCAGCGATTGTGTGCTTGTTGTGGTGGCTGGTACAGAGTTCAGAAAGGAGATTTATCTGTACCACACTTGGCCACATCTTGGGAGGAAAGAATGCAAGGGCCTGCTCACACCTCCTTTCACCCCACTGTGGAATCTAGATTAATAGAAAGGTGAGTCAGCATAGAGAGAATTCACATGTATTTCCAGAACAACTTTATGCACCCTTTAAAGAATGAGTTGATGGTTCAAGCCTTTCACTTGTATGCATCACTGGCGGACGGAACCATTGGAATTATATGGTTTTGCGGGTGCAACATTTTCTTCATAATTATGGATTTGGCGCATTGGCACCGTAATCCAGCATCAGCGGCATAATCTTCAGATTGAAAAAAAATATAGCTTTTAGCTCGAAACAATCGCCAACCACTAGCATAATTGAAGCACTGCTTACACCACCGATTCCCCCTTAAGTTGTTTGGGCTAGCTTGCTATGCTTGCTCGCCATAGGGCAGTACGGCAATAATTTTACGCTCACCACTTTTGAATGTCACCAGCCGCCACTGTAGAGCAACTTTAAATGATCCTCCATCAGCCGTTCCTGATTTGGCAGAATTGAAGGAGGAAAAGAAAGATAAGGTAGAGAATAGCCCTCCTGAACTATCTGCAAGACCCACTTGTCTGATGTTATGGATCTCCAGTGCGGGAGATGAGGACGAATTTTCCTACCAACTGGAGTAGTGTGGTCCTGCAGAATCAGCCTAAGATTGCTTGGAGGCTGCGGCTGCTGGGGGCAGTGTGGTGGATGACTTCTGGCCATTCTGACATTGGAAAGCACAGCGTCCACGTCCTCGCACGGCTTGGGAAGTCTGTACGGAACGGTGGCTAGGATATGGCTGACGTGCCTGGAAACCCCTTCCATTGCCACAAAAGGGCGAAAGGAAGACTGGCCACAGGGGTGGAGGAGAGGCCCAAGGATCTGGCCGTAGCTTGAGAGTCCTTGGACCTGACTCGGGGTGCACCTGCCTTTTCCCCAAAAACGCAGGTTCCATCAAAGGCATGTCCATCAAATTGGCTTGGACATCGCCCGAGAAGCCAGTTGTACAAAGCCGGGGGTGGCGCCTCAAGACCACTGTTGCTAAAATTGATCTGCCCAGCGAATCAGTCGTATCTAGGCCACAACGTATGGTGAATTTTGCGGCATCTTCCCCATCCTTGGCAGCTTGGGAGAGCACAGCCCGGGCCTCTTCCGGGACTTGTGGCAGCACTTGAGCAAGCGTCTCCCAAAGGGAATGGGAGAAACGGCCTAATAAGCATGCACTATTCACTGACTGCAATGCCAGGCTAGAGGAAGAAAACAACTTCTTCCCGAATGAATCCAGCCTCTTGGATTACCCAACCGGAGGGGCGGAAGGGAATGCGACTTGTGTTGTAGAGGCCTGCACTACCAAACTCTCTGGGGTGGGGTGTTGGCTGAGGAATTTTGGGTCGCCCGCAGCTGGGCGATGGCACCGTGCAATCGTCCTATTCACAGGAGCCCCAGTGCTAGGTTTGGACCATTTTCCTGGAAGGATGTCTGTAAGCGCTTCATTAAAGGGCATCAGGGGTTTGTACGTAGAAGCCCCAGGTAAAAGCACATCAGTCAGGAGATTAGTCCTGACCTGCACCGAGGGCAGCTCCTGTCGGCTGCCCTCTTAACCACCATGGCATAGGATGCTCCCTCCTCTGTAGCCACTGTTGGTGGAGAGCGCACCAACTCCAAGGTATTTAACTAGCCTTTCACACCAGGTCAGGGGGTAGTCACATTGAAACTGCCTTGTGGCTGGCGTTACCAGAAAAAGGTTAGACTTGGACAAGTTAATTTGAAGAACGGATAGGTTCCCAAAGTGCGTCAGTTCAGTCAATATGGGGGATAAGTTCCCCTTTGGTACCTGACAATATGTCATCCATGTAATGAGTAATGGGCCAGGTTTGAAGTGGATGCTGCGGTGTATGTGGCTCATGTAAAGTAGTTTGACTAGGGGGTCTAGCGCAAGAATGAATTGTAAAGGGGATAACGGACACCCCTGATGCGTGCTTCGCGTTATAGTGAACGGTGCGGTGAGTGAGCCATTGACTCTTGTGACAAGCAGTGGGTTTTGTGCATAGCAGGTCAATCAAGGAAGAGAAGCCAAAGGGAACACGCAGTTTATGGATAACAGCACGCAGGAAAGGCCACTCCAAGGAATTGAACGCCTTCTTGGTGTCTAGGAATGCAATTGCGGCAGGTGTATCTGTGAGATTCTATGGAGAACTGATCACACTGCTGTTAGATTTAAAGAGGTAGAACGATGGGGGGGGGAAGCCTGAATGTGTGACCAGAAGGTCTATTAGTAACGAAAGCTGATTGGAGAGAACTTTTGCCAAAATGTTATTGTCTAGATTGAGAATTGGCAATGGTCTGTAAGAACCGCAGTGTAAGGGGTGTTTACCAGGTTTAGGGAGAAGGGTTATGATTTCCGCATGGATGGAGTTAGAGCGCCCGTTCTGAGTGACTCCTAATAGACCGCGAGTAATCTTAGCGGCAGGAGACGTTTAAAAAGCTTATAAAACTCTCCAGTATAACCATCAAGCCTTGGAGCCTGTAAGGGAGGTTATAGGTTCACTGAGGCGTTGGGCATCACAGAGCCAGACCATGGCAACCTCCTTCAAATACGTAGTCTGGTTACAAATACTGTGGGTACGGCAGGAGGTGTACTGTTGAATAATATACTCAAGCAGGGTGTCTAGGATACTCTCATCAGAGGCGAACCATTGGCCCGCGTCCGTGCTTAGTTCAGCGATGTATGAGACGTCCATTCGGGGCAGAGCAAGCAGGCTAGTGTACGCCCAGGATGCACACCCTCCCCGTATCTATGGCCCATGCATATTTACTCAAATAAAGAACCTCCCTATCAGCCAGGTTGCAGTATTTATTTAAGAGAGTCGCCCTGGCCTGTGTGTCTTATGGCATATTACCACCTGACATCTGGAGATTTAGGTCCGCCAGGCGTCCCTCGAGTCGTGAAAGAGTGCCACATAAGTCTCTGAGGATCCCAGAATGCTTCAAAATGCATATGCCTTGGATAAAGGCTTTGAACGCTGAATGTCGAATGGGATGCTACAGAACATGGAAATATTCTAGAATCGCCGTATGCAAGTCAGATCAGAACAGTTTGTCCTGCAGAGCTAAAGTTGGAAAACGCCACAGACATTTCCGTCTGCCACCAAAAAGGATATTAAAACAAACCAGAACTGGAGAATGGTCAGATAGCGTGCGAGTTAGATGCTGGGTGGAAAGCAACCACGGGCAAAGTATGGTAGAGAGAAAGCAATAGTTGATGCGGGACCACGTAGTGTGTGGGGGCGAGTAATCAGTGAATCCCAGGTGAGAAGTGTGTTGTATGCACCAGGCGTCACGCAGTAAGTGAGTAGCACAAATACCATGCAGTTCGTGCATTGATCTAGGTTTGGTGGTCAGTGAGGGTGCCATAGTGACAGGGTTCATGAGGAGATTAAAATCATCAACTACTATAAAATGGTCAAAATCCATTTGATCGATTTGGGAAGAGACAGCCAGAAAGAACTCAGATGAATCTATATTGAGGGCATAAATGTTGGCAAGCAAGACGGAATGTACCGCCAGTACACCGGTCACTAAAATAGATCGGCCACCGTCATCTGCGATGGTGGAAAGGTGCTTGAAGGGAACATTTGTGTGAATGAGAGTATAGCCTCTTCTAGATTAGAGGGTATAATTGATGAAGAAGCGCTGTGTGCCCCAGTTAGTAGCATAGGAGGATGCCCTCCCAGGAGGAAGATGAGTCTCCTGAAGAAAAGCTGCGAGTGCATCATGACAGGTCAAATACTGCAGAACCTGTTTGCCCTTACGGTAATTATTAAGTCCCTAATATTCCAGGAAAGGAGCGTGAGAGGTAAATGATTAAATTATGGAGTGGGTATCCGGGCCATGTGGCATAGTGTGTGTGACTGGAGTATATGAAGTGAGAGCGATCATTGTGGAATGAACAAAGGTGTGTGTACCATAGGGGGGTGGCAAAGTTACAGTAGGCATCCGAGTTCAATAGGAGCATTTGAATGTGTAGTATCTGGGTTACAAGGATCGGAAATGTAACATCAAGACAACGCAAAGAAAATAGCCGGAGGAGTCCTGAACAAGGGACTGCAGTCGGTCATGACAAATAGAAATGTACCTGGAGGGTTCAGGACTGTCAACCACTTATGAAGATGTTGACACTGGCGCTGAAGTGAATTTCCGGTGATGTAGAGAGGAAGGACAGTCCCTAGATATTTGGCAGAAAAAGGCCTATGCGTTGGCTGGCGTGTAAAAAAAACAACTGGGAATGCTTGATCTCCACCTGTAGGTGCGAGATATAGAATGCCATAGCTAAGTCCCAGCGTAGCTTTTACATCGGCGAACTTATGGCAAGTTTCTTGTACCAAAGCGGTAAAGTCAGGGAACAAGGAAATGGTTGAGCCCTGCCATTGTAGAGGACCCAGCTCTCTAGCGAGGTGTAGGGCAGTGATTGGAGTGAGGGTCTAGCGAGCGATGTGCCCGTTCTACAACAAACGATGGGTAAAGGGTTCCTTACCAAAGAGGTCTGTCAATAGCCATTCGACAAACAAATCCAGGAGTCCAGCATTGGTGGATGCCAGCACCCCCACTATTCGCAGGTTGTTGCGCCTGTCCCTAGCATCCAAATCTTCATTTTTCATTCCCAGTCTTTAGGAGCTTTTCCATTTGTTCCAGTCTCTTCATTGATTGGGAAGCGCAGTCCTCCAGGTCCGATACTATCCCTGTGGTAGCCTCGATTCGGTTTTCATGGCACAAGTGAGGAGAAAGGCTCAGCGCCTGTCACAACACACAATGCCCCACCAACTCATCCAGGTGCCACCATGCAGGAACCCGGAGCCACCACCTGTCGTCGTAGGCGTCAGAAAAAATTAGTGCGACCACCCACAGAAGGCTGGAGGAAAGTGGCAAAATAGAAGGACAGGTCACCAGTAGGCAACAACCATGGAGTATGAGCACCAGAGACACCACAGGAGCAGGCCCAGCAACACAGGCATCCTCATGCGAGCAGAGCAAAATAGTCAGAAGGCGGCAGCCATAGGCAGGGTGATGAGTGCTGGGTGGGGTGTTATAAACAAGGCAGGAGAGCACTAGTCCCAGGCAGACACACGGCAGGAGTAGAGGGTCAGTACTTGTAAAGTTATGCCCATTGGCTAGTAGAAGCACTGATGTAACCTAGACAGGTACAGATGTGGCCTAATCTGTTTTGCAGCTGTGGATAAATCATAGGCCGTAGAGGGGAATGGGCCTGAAGTCTGAAGCATGTGTGCCGGTGCGTGGCCCAACTGCAGCAGACCCCAGTCTCCATTGGAGCAGGCAGCTGTTCCCGGAGAGCCCAGCAGCGGTGAGGAAGGATGGGGGCAGAGCAGGAGAGGCAGGGGAAGGAGGCAGTATCTGGCACCTCAGGCTCACCAGCGGTCCCAGTCGCTGCAGTGCCTCTGTGGAGATTCCAGGCTAGCCATACCTCCCAATGGGGTAGCTCCAATGAAGAAGCACCTCACCTGCACTCTCCACCGAAAGCTACAGTCCAACTCTGGATGTGCCATAAGCAGTAGCCAGTCAGCTGCTTGATGAAGTGCCAGACGGAGGGTCCCGGTGCACAGAAACAGCCTTCTGCGGAGCCCCGCTCCTGATGGGCAGCTCACAGCCCACGAGTCGGTGAAAGCATACACTGCCTCATCGAAGAGGGTAGCGGGGGGCTTGAGAGGGGATCTCTGGTGATATGTAGCCCCCCTAGGGGTAGGGCATAGGTATAGTGGCTTACGTCGGTCAGTAGAGTGGAGCCTGAAGGCAGCACCGCTGCAGTGCAGGGGCAGGTGGCAAGGGCCTAGCGATTTGCCTTGGCAATGAAATACCCCAGCAACAGCAACATTCCAGCCCCAGTTTCGACACATGCATTCCTTGTGATGTATCAATGACCCGCAGGGGTCTTATGGCACCGGATGGCAGTGCGCAGCCCAGCTACATTAAGGAATAGGGCTTCGTCTGATGGAGCTTCAGCTTCGAGCGTCCATTACACTCGGCAGCTTGCCCACACATCGCGGCGGAGTTTTCCTTGAAGAATAAGTTACTTACCTTCGGTAACGCCTTATCTGGTAGAGACTCATCAAGACGCAGATTCCTTACCTTAGAATTATCCTCAGGCACCAGACTGGATCTGGAAAAATTTCTACAGCAGTACCTCTGCGCATTGGTAGACTGTGTCAAGCAACTCCACAATGACTTCGTCCACCAGATGTGATGTCATTAGAATCCATATAAGCCCTACCCTGACGCACTGACATCAGTTTCTTCCGCGACTACTTTCTGCGCTAAAACGCAGAGCCACGTATAGAAACTGCTAAGGAAACAGGGTGCCCAAAAAAGAATTCTCTTTTTGAAAGATATATATATATATATATATATATATTCACTTAAAAAACCATAGGTTTCACACACGTTATAGTTAGGAATTAGCATTTAAAAAACCTTGCAAATTCACTTAAAAAACCATAGGTTTCACACATGTTATAGTTAGCTGGACATTTCCATCGTAAAAAACCAATGAAATTCCCCCGTTATAGTTAGTGCAGGCACCTATAACTCACGCGACCGCAATCCTCTGCTGATGACGTCAGATATTACATCACTGTATTTAGACACCTATTTACCCATGTCTTCTTCCATTAATCTTTAGCTATACATATATTACAAATATTTATTTTTCAGAAAGACACATATGTAATCAGTGATGTAATATCTGACGTCATCAGCAGAGGATTGCGGTTGCGTGAGTTATAGTTGCCTGCACTAACTATAACGGGAGAATTTCATTGGTTTTTCACCGTGCGCTCATATATGAACATAAATATTTACAGAATTCACAGTGCAAAAAATGGTGCAGTGGAAGAGCACATACAACGAACACAACAGCGGCCATGGGCCAACGGCGAGGCAACGGCAAACTGGAAACCAGCCACATGGCCCTGTATAAAGGGAGAGGGTGGGGCGGAAGTACACATCCCTGTGGAACAACCAAAAGTAATCATGTCTGATTGTGAACCACAATTCATTGCATGTTTTTGGAAATAAAGGTGTTCCTCCTTACAAATGTTTCCCACACTGTCCACTAGCTTCCACGTGCAAACTGACGGCCAGACTGAACGTCTAAATCAAACCTTTAAACGATATCTATGATGCTACTTCGACTCTACCACTGAAACTTGGGTAGATTGGTTTTGGTTGGCGGAAGCAGCATATGACAGTGCTCAACATGCATCTACTCAATTCACTTCCTTTTATACCAACTATGCGTTTTATCCTCGATACATTCCCTTTCATTCATTTAACTAAACAGAATAAATATCTTGGAATTCAACAACAAATTAAGCACATCCAAGATACATTTCTGAAAGGAAGAGGGCATCTCCCAGAAGCTAAGAAAAAACATAAAATACAAGCAGACAAACACCGGCGAGAGAGGCCTATTTATAAAAAAGGAGATAGAGTATGGTTATCTACATGAAATCTACATTTCAAAAGACAGTGTTTTCCATCCTAGATTCATCAAGCCTTCTAAGGTGGCAAACTAGTAAACTCTATAGCAGTAAAAGTGCCATTACCTCATTCACTACGATTGCATCCGGTCTTTCACATTTTTTTGATAAAACATGCTCAAGGAATCAAGACAAAGAGACCAGAATCCATTGTAATCAATGACAAACAGGATTACCAAGTCAAGGTCATCCTTGATTCCCAATGGAAGGGTACCAAGTTATGGTTTTTGATAGCTTGGAAAGGTTTTGGTACAGAGGAAAACTCCTAGGAACCCAACTCTGGTGCACATGCCCCACTTGCAACAAAATCATGTCAAGTTCCCTTTCAAACCTGAACGCTGTCAGCGTTCTCCTAAAGAGGGGTGTAATGTCATGACCCACAAATCTCCATCAACATATGTGAACACTGCAGGCCTCTCTGCTACCATTCCCCTAACAAGGCATTCCATATATACATTAAAGATATTGTATTGATTATGGCTAAACAAAACACAGAGTCGTTTTGGGCCCAGGGGCTATTCTACAGGGGCATGTGTTCATCTGTTTATATTTCTTTGTTGTATTTTTCAGTTGGGCTTTAGAGAGTACACTGTACTGAAGCCTGTGCTGCCTCGTATAGCACACAGTTTTAGCTCACTAACTCATAACCTGAACAGTTTCCAGTCACTGTGATTGATGACTCATAAGAAGTTACACCATGATTGCCACAGTGATTAATGACTCATATAAAGTTACACTGTGATTGCCTCAGTGATTGATGACTCATAGGAAGTTCCGGCATGATTGTTGATTCACAGGAGTTCCAATATTAATTAAGACTGCTCTATAAATATGATGTGCCCTATCTTCATTGCTTGTTATTCCCCAACGTCAGTAGGACCAGTCAAAGCCGTGGAGAACTCGAAAATCCTGATGTAGCATAAGACAAAGTGAGCAGGGACCAGTCAGCGTCTTCGAGGCATCGCAGAACAGTGTGTGATCAGGAAGCTACAGCATCATAAGCAGTAGAGAACTTCAACGCAGTTCCAAGATTCTACCAAGAACGTCACTTCAGTCAGAGAGGTGGGAGAGTCTTCGGTTGAGGCCATGCATTTGGTGACCGTTCAAACAGCGGCAACCCATGCTGACAAAACAAACAAAAGGCAAGTGTGGGTCAGTTTGGAACGCGAGTGGGCTCCGCTTTCCTACAAATCTAGTTGGCAAAAGAGCAGTTGAGGTCCACTAAAAACTTGCTTATGTATTTTTGTTCAAATAAACAAAGGCTTAGTGCGGAAACTTCGATCTAATCAGGGATTGAACAATTCTGGAGACTGCAAATAACAGTAATACAGAGAGTGCTCCACTATTATCATAGAAGAATAAAGGATAACACTTGTTGTCAGATCACCTGCCTTTTGTCGCTAAACAGGAAAAAGGAGAGTAAAAGACCATTCCTGTGCCCTTTCAGCGACTAAGAGTCAAGGGAAGATTCCATCCCATTAAAGGTTCATAGAACCGATTCAGCGAAACTAATTTTCTTTTCAGATACGGTGGTAAGGATCACAAGTCTGGATAATAGCTAAGGACTTATATGGTAATTGCAGTGATTTATACGGTGACTCTTGTGTCTTCCATATCGCTCTCATAGCTGTCCCCTTCCCTTCCTTTCCTTCCCTTGCTTGATCCTTCCAACTGTCTGTGCTTTAAGAGCAAGCAGCTGTTGGGTAGATTGGGAGGAGGACCCACTTGAGCATCGCCTTGGTCCTGAGGTGTTCATCTGGCTGACACCTTTGGACATTCTGCAAAACCCACATGTCCAATGTTATGGACTGACAGCGGGGTAGGTGATGTTGAATCCTGCTGCCAATTGATGCCCATTGTGGTAAAGAGGCAGATCACAAAGGTTTGGAGACTGCAGCTGCTGGAGGGACGGCGGACTGTCCAAACCATTGGCAATCTGACCCACGAGCTTGGTGGTTACCGCGCCCTTGTCCACGCAGAGGCTGCGGAGCATGCAAGGCTCGACTGCTGGGTGGGAGTTGGCACAGCTGGAAGCAGCCTTTCATAGCCGGGAAGGCAAATTGGGGGAGATGTGGGGTCATAGAAAGGCCTAAAGACTTGGCTATATACTGACTATCCTTGAAGCGCACAAGCACTGAATCTGTCACGCCTTCAAATCGACGGGTGCCATCGAAGGGCATGTCCATAAGGGAAGCTTGGACATCCACTGAAAAGCCAGTAACCCTCAATCAGGTGTGGGACTTCAGGGCCACTGTAGATTAAACTGCTCTGCCCAGTGAGTTGGTCGTGCCGAGTCTACAATGTATTGTGAACTTTGCTGCATCTTTCCCATTGGAAACAGCCTGAGAGGGGCCCGGGACTCCTTCGGGACTTGTGGCAGCACTGGCGCAACACTGTCTCACAAGAGTGTGGAAGTAACAGCACAGAAGCCATGCAGTGCTCACAGACCGCAATGCCAAACTGGTGGAAGAAAACATCTTTCCTAGAGTCCAGCCTCAAGGATTCCCTATCCGGAGAAGCAACAAGGAAGATTTCTGCTGCTCCTGGTCTCACTGTTCTGCAAGGTTTCTTCGTAGTTTATGTTTGTGCCTCTTCCAGGTTCTTCAACAGACCTGTGGGCATCAAGGACACCCAAAGAAATCTCCTTTAGAGTGAAGGAGTCCCTACCCGGCACCTCAACGAAGCTGACAGTTTGGCTGCTCCTGTTGTCCTACGGACTTCCCAAGGCCCAGCAACACAGGTCATGGTTCGGCAACTTCCTTGAGACCTGACCTGTACTCTCTGCAATTTTCAAGCCAGTATCCCTCGTCGGAACCCCTGGGACAAAACCCCTGTGCACTGTGTCGACTTGCCGTTGCCAAGGCTTGTCAGCTCTTCACCCCAGAGATCTTCGAGCTACAAGAAGCTCCAGCATCTCTTCCATTCAAACTCAGCATCCTCACTGCATCCTCTGCACCGTGGACCTCACTTCCTGGTAAGCTGCTCGAGGTCCTCTTGCGACTACTGTGCCTTTTGCCTATGGTTCCTGTAGTGTAGTTCCTATTTCCCTTATAGGCTCTGCGCATTGGAATAATATACACTATAGTTTTTGCATAGGACTAAGGTCAGTATGCTCCTATCTAGTACATTAAACTTAATTACTTGTGTGTGCCAGCTAACTCAGAGGTCACAAGAAACTTCTTGAATAAACAAGAAGGGATTTGTTTCTGACTACCGCATAAACATGGCAACTTGGTTTCCCTTAGAATCGGAACGCGTCTCAGAATTGTGGAAACAATAGATAACAGTTTCACTCAGTCAATCGTGCATGCTTAGTTTCTTCAGCTACACAGAAATCGATAGATGGGCGTTTCAATAAAAGGGATTTATTGAACAGTCTGGTTTCTCGTGTAAGAGATATGAGCTGTTACAATCATCAGGCAGTAACCAAGATATAATACGCACAGCGTAAGCAGTAAGAAGAAATAATACTGCAATAGCATTTTCTTTTAGCTATGACATATATTCATATATACATACATAAATAACACAGGCTAAAAAGTGAATACTCGTCTGATGCTTCTAAATAGTTCTACCCCAGTGTACCTAACCTAAGTGTAGTACGAAGTAAGAGGAGGTGCTGTTTTCTATAGTATGGTATATACTAAGTTTGTATGCCAAGAGTCCCTCTAGGTTATAGTCAGCTCCATACCTTCAGAATGAGAGAGGTGGGAATCTCTTTCCGGGTCTCAAACTCTAACACCCCGCGAAGGGAGTCAGAACACTGGAAGCTGGATTCTCTGCGAGCAGGGATGACAGCGTCTGGTCAGTGCGTCAGGCCGGGATATGGTCTCTTCCGAACTTGCCGTGGCGAACCGTGCAGTCAAGTCGTGCTGAGCCGTGCCGTGGTTTGCCATGGTAAGGGAAGGTATATTTATACCTGGAAGGTGCTTAGGAATGCTAGCATTGACGTAAAGTCGGGCAGAGGAAGACGTCATGAATGAACCCCTAAGGAATAGTAGTTCATGCATAATAGATAAGTTCTTGGAGAAATCAATGATCTTAGCTAGGGAAAGCCCCGATGGCTTAAGGGTCTGGTTTCTAAGAACTCGTTGTGATGTGGGATGGACGGATGTAGGTGACCATGCCTGTATTTCGTTAGCATGGCTAATGCCTAAATAAGGACTGGAATTCTATGCCTAAATAAGGGCAATGCGAATGTGCCTATATAAGGACATGATTCAGGGAAACCTATGTACGGGCATCTAAATCGAAACACAACACACACTCCATTGACGAATGATTGATATTACTATATGCTAAACTTGCTAAACACATAAAATTGAGTATCACATGTTCACTAAAAACATTTGTAAAAGCATACTAAAAGAAGTCTTTGTTAAAAAACTTTGCTAGACATAAATGCAAAGGTGCTGTACACATTAAAGCAATGTTTCATTCTAAGCATATATTTACAGTGAATGCTAAGTGAATGAACCGAAATATATACACATATATAATGAAATGGTCTAGTTGTACAGAAAGGAAAAAAAATAGTATTTCAGAGCCATTTCATGTCATGATTACATAAATGCGAAGAAAGGTGACAATGTGTCCCTGGAAGTATTCTGTTCTCTATGAATAGTTCTACTGTAAGCAGAGTTTTTAGACATAAAAGAAAAAGTCAATATACACAAAAGTGATCGTAGAAAAGTTCCAAATTTTGTCCTTTGTTTTGAAGAAAAAAAATAATTGAAGGCAGAATTCATAGATTACATGATACACTGTGAGCCAAACCAAAAGTTATTTGAAGATGCTGGAGAAAACATGAAATCCTCTAATCCTGTAGACAAAAATTTGTCTACCATTGTCGGTGATAGGCCGATTACCGTTTAGAAGACTAACTGCACATAGATGTGATGCATCGTCAGTAGCAGTGTTCGTTGCCGATGTTACCTGTGTGCCTGTTGATCCATCTTGCACCTCAGCAGTAGCATGTTGCGTCTGTGAGATCTCAATGAATGCAGTCATCATGATCGATAGCCTCTGGGGACAACACAGAGCATGGGCCGTTATCGGGTCCAGCATGGTATCGATATCCGTTGGCATGACTGATGGGAGTGTTAGACAGATGTCTAGCACGCATTCTTCACCGCAAAGCAGGCAGCGTAGAACAGGTAAGATGCAATCTTGCCAGATTGGTCTGAACAACAGAAACCATGTGGTATTTAGTTCTCGTAGACGAGGTAAACCCAATAGCTGTACTATGCGCTCACAACACTTCCTTTCCAGGAGAGCATTCTCCAAGGTGCTGTGAGTGATGCTGGTGGATTGGCTTGCCATAGCGTAGCAGTAGGAATAAAAACAGGATTTCTGCAACGAGTGCTAGAATTAGCGGCAGACCACCAAACACCAAGTGCACGAAGTTTGGAATAATTCTGAGGACTGCTTGAAAAGGTGTTAACAGTCCCAAACATATGGTCTTAAATACATGCACAATACCGCTCGTATTAGACATGTTTAAGATACGTCCCAATGTTTCTGTGAAATGTGTAGGGCAGTTTGTCCTTAACAGAGCCTGTATCTCAGCCGAAGTCCTTGCGACTTGTAGATCATAGGTTTCTTTGGCCGAGGTCAAAGGCACGGTTTGTTGTAAAAGAATGGCTTTTATTCTGCTTAAAGTATCAATCGTATAGAAGAGATGTTCAGTGAAGGCCATAAAGGGAGCTCCCTGACTGTGTCTATTTGGGGGAACAAGACTTGCATACAGCAAGAGACCCTGGAAGTAACCGTTACTAGATATGGGATACCTGGCAACATGCCACAACAGCTCTGATCATTCAACAGGAGGTAACTCCCATTTGAAAGTTGTCCAAATGTTGGATTATTCACAGCGGCCGGTGAACCTTGCAGGTGGCAGGATACATTTGCAGTGGAACCGCTACAGGCCCCGTGTAAACTAATATCCCGACATATGAGTGAACCGCTTAGTGCATTTTCACAGTGTGTACCACTAATAAACACTTCACGCCCCCCCCCCACTCCAACATCTGTGTGTGTAAGGTAAATCCCAGGATGTCCTGATGTATTCTTTACCCAGCCTTTCATATTTGCCTACTGGCATGTGTTTAAGGCAATACTGAAAATGGAAAATTGTAACAGGCAAAGTTATTTTGCCATGTATGATCCATTCTGTAGCTGGTTTTTCTGCTACCGTAAATGGCAATTTTTCCAGTTTTTCAATGCTCAGCACTGTATACTTTGCTCCCCTTTGTGCCAGTTCGATCTGTTTATCAGTGAGATTGTAATCAGAAAACAGAGAAGACGTGTTGATGAAACGGCAAGGCACATAGCCTGCACGCAAGTCCAGCCTAATAACAGAATAGAACGTAATTGAGACTGGCCATTACGCAGCAGGACCAAATCTTGTTCCACAATATCTATAGCAGAGGATACAATGTTGCCCAATGAATATATCCTGGATGACAGAGTCGTTAACCCATTGTCGACCACAGCGAGAGATTTCTCTAAATTAATACAATCAATTTCTCGTATTCTTTCTGCAGCGTCTGCTTGGGTAACCTTCAATATTTCATTATAAGCAGCATAGGTGCCGGCATATATGAAACGTTTTTGACATGGTTTTCTTGGACCTGGCAAGAATTCCCTAAGGTCTGCGCCTTCTTTAAGTAAAGATAAGGGTTGTTTCACATCCTCTAGTGTAGATGTCTGCAGCCAATCAAGGCATAGTTTCCCTACACTGTATGTTGTTACTACCCCTGGATGCTGTCTTTGAACATAGCGTGGGTCTGGCCTATTGATTGTTAAACCTTGTATTTTGTTCAGGAATCTTTCTTGACAGATGTTTGTGTCTGTGGGCCAGAGCAACCATTTTTACCATTCAGAATCTGATCTGTTGTTTTGCAAATAGTATGTACGTCGAACACCCCCTGTGTAGTGCTATTACTTGCAGGTGTAGGTATGGATGGTGTGTTCTTGTCTTTGATTTTGGCTACCCAAGGCAAGACGTTTGTTGGACAGTGTCATTCAAAAACATTATCTGCTGTGGGATGATGCAGGCTCTAAACAAAGCTTCTATCACCTGTACTTGCCAATCTTTTGTACCCCAGACAGATCTTGTGTCAATAGTGTTTTTCCAAAACTCAAAACCCTGTCTAGACAGTTGGGCAATAAAGACAGCAGAATAAATCTGTTTGGTATCTGTTAACATATTTTTCGTTCCTGTTTTTTTCATATTTTTAAAGTAAAACGTTTCTGGATTGGATGTATTGTACCCTGAAAAATATGGAAACTTCATTTCAAACGTTTTTGAGCTACCCCTTGGTGGTGTAGGACAATGTTCCCATTGGTTATACATAAATACATTTCTAGGTGTTGCAGATTTATGCAAGAAATGATGACCATAGTGGTTGTAACAAAAATGCTGTTCATAGTCTGTTGAACCTTGTAAGTATTCATGGTTAGAGAATGCAGCAGACCTTTCTAGATCAGACATCATGTTATTAACAGTTTCAAAGTCCCAAACATCAGAATAGGTAATAGAGGTAATAAAGTCACTTAAAGATATCTTAATTAAGTGTGGAATCTTCAAAAGTTCGGACAGACCGAATATATCATAATCCGTTTTGTCCCAAACTATACCATCTTGTATAGGAATGGCTGTGATGTTCACTGTTGACAAGTCTCTTGCTTCACGATGGGATGATTTGTGCGGTTTCAAAAGTAAATTCACATTTTTACTTTCTGTGTCCAAATGAATGTATCTTCCATTTATCAGCATGCTCAGAGTCATTACTAAAGCTAGCCAAAGCAGAAAGAAAAATATTCCAGATATAATCCATAGTTCAAACCATGGTGAAACCAGAGAAGTCTTTTTCACGTGATGAAAGAAGTCTTGTGCTTGTTCTTTGAAAGTTCTTTTGGCTGGCGTTGTTTCAGGTTCGCTGAGATCCTCAGAAAACATATCAAAGTTAATGAAATAGCCAGAGGTAGTTCTGTCAATGATTGAAATTGCATCAGGATTCGTTGAAATCGCTGGCACCAGTTGATCACGTGTTACATTGGTGTAGACAGGTGTATCAGGACGAACTGTTATTTGGGTTTCAAGAGGAATGAGTTCCATAGCATTGTTGCTTAGTCCTTCATGTCTTACTGTTGGATTCTCAATGGTGATGAGTCTTTCAGTTTGAACCTCTTGGATAGTAGCTAGAGGAGTGTGTCTGCTACTTGGTCGGAGTCCACATGGCCTACTGCTTAGTATTGGCCACATAGTGTGGTTTGATGAGGTCGATGGACACAAATCTTTTCTCCTTTTTACCAGCAAGGGGCGGCAGAAGTACTGTTCTTGATCCGTGGATTGCTAGTACAGGTACCGGTTGTCTGTAAGAAGGCCCAAATTCCTTCTTCTCATCGATTTTTTCTCTGAATAGATCCCCGAGCTTTGGGATCCAGACAGGCCTTGCTGGAACGGCTGCATTCTCCCCAGTGGTGGTTGGCTTCAGGAAAACGTTGCTTTATTTCGATCTCAGTTCATTTAAGTCCTGTAAAACAGCCAAACGATCTCCGATATCAAATGGGTTGTTTTCCACCACTGTGCCTTTACATTCGAGATCAGGAACCCACATTCGTGTCCCAAATAGGATCTCATATGGAGTGACCCCCCTAGAGAACTTCTTGGCAAATTGTTTAATGAGCATTGGACCCCATAAAGATGTTTGACCCACCAATCACCCGAACCTAATACTCTAGCTGTTATAGACCGCTTTATGCCCGTTTTTCCTTTCCACAACGGAATTTTCCTCAGGATGGAATGGAGGGGAGTACTGCAATGCAACGCCCAAACTGGCCATGGCTTCTTTGTAAGCCCGAGAGCGAAACGCAGGGCCCTGGTCAGAGTGTAGCATGCCTATTGTGTATGTGCCGATAAAGACTCGCAAATCTTTTATAACAGTTCGAGCGTCAGCCGAGCGCTGAGGCCACATCCATAGGAACCTTGAGAACTAATCCACTGCGACCATGATATATTTATAGTTACCATCCCTTTGCAAGGGACCGCAGTGATCCAGGTAAACACAAGCTAATGGTTTGTCTGAGATTAACAAGGGCGTCTGCGCAGGACGTTTCACTGTACAGACTTTCATCTTTTGGCATATTTCACATTCCAAAACATAGTTTTTTGTCTGTTTCCTAATGCGGGGCCACCAATATGTCAGTTTTAATAACGATACTGTGGCGGAAACACCTGCATGGGCAGAGGCAATCCCTTCATGTGCTGCTAGGATTAGTCCTAATCTACGTTCCATGTTTGGAATTACCCTATCCCCCACTCCAGGGATTCAAGCAAATGGAACGTTGTTCGCATCAATTATATACGAGTATTTGAGTGGAAATTTTTAGGTAACGCTGCACCACTACCTTTGCTTGAAGCATTGACAGACAACAATATCTCACTGTCTATATTCGTTTTTGAACGAGTGATCGCAGCTACAGAAGCCGTTTGCACAGCCCCCTTTGCGGCTTCAACAGCCAATGAATTCCCTGCAACGTGAACGCCATCACGTTGATGACTCAGCGTGTGTATCACGTGAGTGTTTTGTAGTCCGTCTTGCAACTGAACTACTTGTTCCCAAAGCGTTTTATGTTTGATTGTGCCACCTTTTGCATCTTTGAAACCATTTTGAAGCCAATTCTGTAAATATTTATTACATGACTGAACACAGTAAAAAGAATCGCACACTATTAGTGTGGGGAATTCGCTATCCGTATTCTCGAGTGCCAATTTGAATGCTTGTAGTTCAGCTCACTGAGCTGTACTATCTCCTAGAGATTGTGTTTTCGTGACCATCGGTCAGAATTTACCATTAAGCATACGACCTTTAACGATCCCGCATGCTGCACTGTGAGCTTACTTACTTTCCGTAGTGGGTTGTGCTGATCCGTCAGTATAAATTATAAATTCGTACTGATCAAGAGGGAGAATCTCAATAGGCGGAGGACATTCGTTTTCATATTGCAGGACTCCTTGTGTTTTTAAATTAGTATCAAAAACATATTCAACATCTGTTGCAGCAAGAGAATTAACCCATTGTATCCATCTTGGATGTAAAGCTTTTGCATTTGGAATGCTCGCTTTTGTAACTACCTATAAGGCTGGTACTGGAGTCACGACAATAGTGCGTTTCCCCTGAGCTAGAGCTCTTTATTTTGCTACAGCGGTTTGAACTGCTGTCAGAATTTTTTCTGTCGAAGTGAAGAGCATTTCCGCTTGTGTATACAAATGTGATTTGTATGCAATTGGTACTTTTTCACCTTCATTAAAAGTTAAGTAGGTGAATCCGCATTGACACGAAATTATTCGGATCACTAAATTGCCAGCTTGAAGTGAACGCAGGATTTTTGTGTGTTCCTGTGTCCAATCTTTGTTTTTTAAATAAGGTTTGATTGATTTGTAGAGAGGTTTAACCCTTTCTGCGTAATTTAGAATGTAAGTTCTTCCAAATTTCAGGAAAGCTAGAATCGACTAAGTTTTTCAGCGTTTTTGGAGGTTGAAGCAGCGCATGCTATTCTAAAAGGTTAGCTGCCAGGCTTTTGCCTTCACTTGAAAGCTCATATCTTAGGACATTGAGATGGGCAATTCTTGATTTTTTTAAATTGAATTTGGAGCCCTCAGAGGCAAAGCCCAGTATAATGGTATTCACCCTGTTCAAGTGCCCATCCAGGTCATCGTCTGTCAGATAGATATCATCGACATATGACAATGCCTCGTCATCATAAACTGGGTGTAACGGTCCAAAAGGCACGTGGTACTAATGGACCGCAACCCCAAACCGTTCCAACCTTTTGGATTCCCGATCCGGAGGAGCGGACGGGAAGGCGGTCTGGGACGTAGAAGCCTGGATAACCAGGCTCTCAGGGGTGGGGTGCACTGACCGAAAGCTGGGGTCGCCCGGAGCAGGGCGGTGGCGCCGGGCCACGTTCCGGTCCACAGGAGTGACTGTGGAGGGCTTGGACCAGGTGCCTATCAGAACGTCAGAGAGTGCTTCATTGAACTGCAGTAGAGGCTCCAAAGAGCTTACTGGTGGTTGAAGCACCTCAGTGAGGAGGTTTGTCCTCACAGCCGCTGCAGGGAGCTCCAGGTGA
Organism: Triturus cristatus; assembly: GCF_964204655.1. Classification (NCBI taxonomy): domain Eukaryota; kingdom Metazoa; phylum Chordata; class Amphibia; order Caudata; family Salamandridae; genus Triturus; species Triturus cristatus. Next base: position 851,894,891 of record NC_140581.1, read on the forward strand.
AGGGCTTCGGCAGCCCTACGCAGCATCACAGAATAGGTTGCACCCTCCTCCGTAGCCACGGAGGGAGGAGAGATGAAGCCAGTGTCAGGTGAAGTATCGAGACCACTTGCATCCCCCAGCTCGTCTGCCCAGTCCTGATTGAACTGGCAGTGTCCTCAGACCCCTTCCAGTCGTCCCCGTCATACGATTCCTGGTAGACAGGTTGAAAGGACGGAGCCGGGCGGTAGATGAATTGCTCATCCATCGGCGCCGGAGACGGCGCCGGGCGGCGGTGCTCCGTCGTCGGTCCCGGACAGGGGCTAAAACTGGGGACAACGTCGTCCGAAGACGGCACCATAGGGGTCGGCACCGGCGGAGGGGTCGTAAGGTCAACCGGCGTTGACCGGGATCCAGGCCTGGACCCCACGGGGGTCTGCGGCGTCGGGACCAAAGTCGACAACGGCGCTGGGGCCGAAGCCGCCGGCTTGCTAGGCCTCCCAAGCAGACCCGCGGGACCCGAATGCATGCCGACAGGCCGCGACGGCGGAGCGAGACTCCGCATGGCCACAAGGAAGTCTCGAACCTCGTCCGGAGTCGCGTTAGGCCCAGGGACCGGAGGGTATGGGGCCGGACGCGACTCCTGCGGCTCCGATGGAGCAGCATGGGTGGTGCCGCCCGAACCCTCAGCCGAGTCGCTCGACCAGCGAGTGGAGTCAGAAGAGCGATGTCGTCTCTTTTGACTTCTTCTTACTGTGCCTCGACTTACCTGAATGCGAGGACTTTGAACCCGACGAGCGGTGATGACTTCGGCTCCGCGACCGGGACCTTGAGCGGCCGACTGCCGGAGCTCGGGGAGCTTGCGGGACCGCTCCCGCCTAGCCTTCGAGGTCAAGGCCCGGCAGTCGGGGCACGACTGGGCATCATGGTCGGCCCCAAGGCAGTAGAGACACCGACGGTGGTGATCCGTAACCGACATCAGTCAGTTACAGGCATTGCACGGCTTGAACCTGGGCATCCCTACCGGCACCAGGAGCCGAGGTCGACTCGAAAGATGAACCAAAAAAGTCCAAAAAGTTTAGTCAAAAAATGACTAAAGGGTATGCTCTTCCCGGATCTGCGCTTACTGGCACGGAAAAAAGAAGAACTGACGTCAGCGCGCGAGGGCAGCGTCTAAGTACTCCAACGACGTTTTTGCGGCGATCACGACGCCGACGACGGACGCGGAGCCTGGAGACGACGCCTAGCGACGCGCAAGGGTATTGCTGATGAAAAATCTTTCTGGATCCAGTATGACGCCTGGGGATATTCTAAGGTAAGGAATCTAACTAACGTGTTTCTTTCAGATTTACCTGAATGCGAGGACTTTGAACCCGACGAGCGGTGATGACTTCGGCTCAGCGACCGGTCCCTCGACCTCCTCCTCGATCGGGACCTTGAGCGGCGCGGAGCCGACTGCCGGAGCTCGAGGAGCTTGCGGGACCGCTCCCGCCTAGCCTTCGAGGTCAAGGCCCGGCAGTCGGGGCACGACTGAGCATCATGGTCGGCCCCAAAGGCAGTAGAGACACTGACGGTGGTGATCCGTAACCGACATCAGTCAGTTACAGGCATCGCATGGCTTGAATCCGGGCATCCCTACCGGTACCAGGAGTCGAGGTCGACTCGAAAGATGAACCAAAAAAGTCCAAAAAGTTTAGTCAAAAAATGACTAAAGGGTATGCTCTTCCCGGATCTGCGCTTACTGGCGCGGAAAAAAGAAGAACTGACGTCAGCGTGCGAGGGCAGTGTCTAAGTACTCCGACAACGTCATCGCGGCGATCACGACGCCGACGATGGATGTGGAGCCGCAGACGACGCCTAGCGACGCGCAAGGGTATTGCTGACGAAAAATCTTTCCGGATCCAGCCTGACGCCTGGGGCTATTCTAAGGTAAGGAATCTAACTAACGTGTTTCTTTCAGATATAGCTATTCACTTCCATCTCTGTGATTCCCTCGCAAAATCCTCGTTAGTGTCCTCTTTACCCATCTCTTTTTTGGTTGCATGGAACACCTACAGTCAGTACCATTCCAAGAGCCACATCTTCATTACCATTGTAGACATTTGAATAATTCCCATTGGACAGAAAATAGAACCCTGGATGTACATACATCGGCCCCTCATAATTCACTGCAGCATATCTGGAATTCATTCCAGATGTTTTTGGATCGAATTTATTCTCCAGGGAAAATGTTCTTTTGTACAATATTGAACAATTGATGTACAAAGAAGTAAAGTTCACTATGGGGCAACAAGCAGGAAAATAACCAGCCTTTCGGGGTACTATCAATTCTTTATAATGCCAACCCACGAGTGTTATATTCTGCTCTTCCATATAAAAATGACTAATGCTCAAACAACAAGAGCAAAACAGATACAACACTTTTGTGTATTCCACTCCCTCATTGGTACTGCTACTCAGTACTTTCCTACCTTGTGCAGTCCATCCCTAATCTTTCTTTTCCATGAACTCTGTCAATTGTCCAAGATAATCAAGCAATACAGGATATTCAATGTGCGAATATTTTTTTGGCCTAGGGACACTTCAGACATTTGCCGGGCGGCCGAAAACTACTTCATAGGGTGATAAGCCAGTTCTAGAATGTGCTGTAGTCCTAGTTGACAAAAGAGCCAAGGGAAGAACATCTGGCCATCTCAACCCTGTTGTCTCTTGAATTTTTGCCAATTTCAATTTTAACATTCCTTTGTACTTTTTGACAAGGCCTGCTGACTGTGGGTGATTGGTTGCATGGAACTTCTGCTTAATATGCAAGCCTTCACATATTAGCCTAATCACTTTCCCATTAAAATGAGATCCGTTATCACTCCAAATAACTCTAGGCATTCCGAATCGTGGAAAGTACATTTTAATGAGTACCTTCGCAGTTGTGGTGACCGTACTGTCTTTAGTGGGGTAAGCCTCAACCCATTTACTGAACGTGCATATAACCACTAGGACATGCTTGAGATTCTTACAACGTTGTAGCTCAATGAAGTCCATCTGGAGGACCTCAAAGGGAAATGAAGGTGGTGCAAAGTTACCGGATGATGTGAGGGTGCCCTTTCTTGGATTATGCATCAAACAAATCATACAATTTTTCACTAAGTGTGCAGCTGTTTTAGAAATCTTGTCATTAGGCCAAACTGGAGCCAATAATTTACAGATACCTTTTGCACTGATATGAGCTGGTCCATGAGCCATATTAACTACAGGGATATCATATGTGTGGGGTAACATCGATTTCTGCTTCCCTGACAAATCAATCCAACACCCTTCTTCATCTAAACATGCGGAACTCTGTTGCCACACAGCTAATTCTTCGATTGTGGCCTTTGTATCTCTTTTACACTCACAAACATATTTTCAAACATAGTATTCTCGGGAACCCATCTAGTTGGACCTGCAACAAACATTCTCTTCATCTTGCTCCAAGCCTTCTCCTTGTCTGTCTGATCAGCAAACACATTCTCCCTACCCACATCATCTGTCACTTTCTTATGGGCACTACACTTCACGCCTGCTACTTTCTTAGGAAGTGTTAGTGCAGACAATATTTGTACTATCAACTGTCAGTACTATATCTTAGTACCATGCAATGTAAGAATTCCTCTTTCTGCCCAGAGGCGCCCAAAAATATGAGCAACCCCAAATGCGTATGGACCGTCTGTGTAAATATTAACAGCTAACCCTTCACTTAATTCACAAGCTTGTATAAGGGCAACAAGCTCTGCTGCCTGAGCAGATTGGTAGGGGACCCTTGATGTCTACATCACTGTACGCAATATAGTGATTGCATAAGCTGCAGTAGTGGTGAAGACGAAACCAACAACCGCCGAACCTCTGGAGAAGAGGGGGCATCCGAAGATGAATCAACGACCCGACGCCGTAGATTCCACGACCTGCGTCAGGTCAACGTCGACCGGCGCTGAAGGGGACGCCAGAACAACTTCCACCACAACGCGCATCGCAGGAGACCAAGGCTGGGTCAGATCCGGGGCGGCTAAAGAACGGCACCAAAAAGGCGGCGACTCGACCTCCCACGCGGCAGCCGCCGGAGTGGAGGGACGAGGGGGACCCGGGGACAGGCTCCGACCCCTAGCCAGCCCCTGCGGCGCCGCCAGGGCTAGCAGCCGCCTGCGCCTGAACCGCGTCACCTCGGCCTCGGACAAGGCCGCCGCCTGCCCAGAGGACCGAGGGGGACTCGAGGACACGCCCCGAGCCCCGGCAACCTCCCGCGACACCACAGGGACCCCTGCAGGGGTTTGCGGCAAGGCAGAGGCACCGTGGTCCGAAGGAGGGAACCCCGAAGGGCCGCACCCCGATGGCACCATCACTTCAGGACCTGGAGCCGAACCGGTCGGCGCCGGAGCCGCCGGCGATGCCGCAGAAGTCCCAGCATGCGGCAAGGAATCCGCAGACGTCCCAGGAATAGAAGGAGAAGAGGGAAGAGTCAAAGAGGCCTGCAAGGCCGCTGCATAGGCCTCCATCTGGGCCCTGGTCACCCCGCGCCGGGGAACGACGGATAGGGTGGCGGTGTGCGGGGCCGCACCACTTGCGGAGAACCCGCACCCCCAACAGGCCGGGGACCAGGCCTCGGGGACAAACTGCAAAACTTACCAACAGGTGAGCGACGCCCTTGTGGCCTAGGAGAGGGATGATGTCGGAGAAGGAAGCGGCGGGTCTTGATGCCTTCCGCGGGGGACGGGCGTGGCGAGGACGCCGACCGGGACATGTGCGCCAAAAGGAGCTTCATCCGGCGCTCCCACCGGGACTTCGGCTTCATTTGCTGACACGCCTCGCAGTCCGTGGAGTCATGGTGCTCCCCCAAGCACCACATGCAGACGGGGTGAGGATCCGTTGCCTACATCTGGCGTGCGAAAGACGAGCGCGTCTTAATGCCCGAAGGCATTCGCACACTGTTCTCAAGAAGATCGCCTAAAAGCGGAAAAAGAAGGCCTGAAACAGGCCAGGGACCAGAAAAGAAGAAAACTGATGTCAGCGCGCCAGGGTGGGGCTTATGTGACCTCGCTAACGTCACACCCGCGGAAGACGTTGGGGCGGAGTCGCGTGGTGGCGCACAGAGATGCTGGGCAAGAAAGTTTTCTGGGTCCAGTCTCACACCTGGGGATAATTCTACGTTAAGCAATCTGCAGCTAGTAGTCTCTATCAGATAGACCCTTACAGATCCACTTTGACATAAGGGCCACGCTGATCTACAGGTGTGTGAACTGGTCCCTTACCCTGTCCGTGGCTGTCCTAACTGAGAGACATCCCTGTTGCATCATTGTTAGACTTGGCCCTTTTTGCAGGGTCATCCCTGAACTTTTTGCCTTCCTCCTGTATTTTTTCTGACCTGTCGTTGGCTGTTTTATGACTCTGGACACTTTACCACTGCTGATCAGTGCTAAAGTGCATATGCTCTCCCTATTGTAAATTGATGTATGGATTAGTGACTCTATGATTGGCTTATTTGGTTTACTTGTCAGACCCTAGTACAGTGCACTGTGTGTGCCCAGGGCTTGTAAATCAAATGCTGCTGGTGGGCTTGCAGCACTAGTTGTGCCACCCACAGAACCAGCCTGTAAAAGTGTGTCTCAGGTCTGCCATTGCAGAGTTTGTGTGCAGTCTGGTACTGCCATGTTGACTGGGCAGTACATCCACTTGCCAGTCCCTAAAACTTCCCTTTTCTTCATATCAGACACCCCTATGGTAGGTCCAAGGGCAGGGTGCATTGTAAGTATTAGGTAGGACATACCCTGGTGTGTGTGGCATGTCCTAATAGTGAATGACAGCCAATTTCGTTTTTCACTATTGCAAGGCTACCTGTTCTCCATAGGCCAGAATGGGCAGTTTTGTTATTACATCTTATAACCCTAACTGACTCAGGGAACTAGGTAGAAATTCGAGTTTAGTATGCCTGAACTGAGAATGATAAAATGCATCTTTTAGTAAAGTTGGTTTTAACATTCTGTGTTTGAAAATACCACTTTTAGAAAGTAGGTATTTTCTTGTCTAACCATCCAAGCCTGTCTCTGCTAGGTTGTGCATTCCTTGTCTGGAGTTTGAGTGACAGGGGCTGGGGGATTCCAGGAGACAGGGTGAGTCAGCACAGGGCTGAATAGAAAGATCTGCATGTAGGTGAGTGGGAGGAGTTGCACCTGGGACCTGAATAGGGCTGTGCCTTCCCTCCACAATGCTGGCTCCACCTCCAGTGGTGCGTCTGATGTCTCTGCCCTGCACTGTGAAAGGAAAGAAGGAGTCATGTTAACAAAGTGCTCCAGGACTGACCAGAACTGGTTTGGACTAGGCAAAGGCCTCTGCCTTCAGAGAACAAAGAGAAACTGAGTATAAATATTGGGACCCAAACCCAAGAACTTTAGATCACTTTGGGAAACAAGAAGAAACCTTTGCTAAGGAGAGGAACCAGAGAGACAGAGGAGAGACTATCCCTAAGCTTGAGGGATTGTCCTGCAGTGGTTGCCTGACTGCCAAAGAGATGAGAAAGGAATTTATGTATACTTTATTGAACTTGTGAAGGATGTCCAAGGGCTTGAGAAAAGAGCTTGCCTCCTGCTGAAGTCTCAGGGACAACAGACTTTACCAACCAGCTCCCCAAGAGTTCTTTGGAAGTGCTTGCTGTTTTGCGAGGCTTTTTGAGGGACTGCGTGTCGCAAGGAGCTGGAAGCGCGACTCACGAACTGCCGCTTCACAACAAGAAAGCGCCTCGTGTAGGAAGGTGGATATCTGACTATGGTTACCCCCAACGTTTTGCCTAGTGTCTAGCTGGTTTTTCGACTTAGTTGGCCAGAGATCCTGCCATTCAGGGTCTCAGGCTGTCTGCTCTCTCTTTAAAATGGACTCCATGTACCCTAGGTACATACACAATTGGTAAGGAGCACCTTATTGGACCCTGTACAGTGTACCCTAGGTACCCAGGGCATAGGTGTACCCTAGGCCTCCCAGGGGCTGCAGCATGTATTATGCCACCCCTGGTCTGGCCTTCCAATTAGACACAACTGGCTGATCACTCAGCTGGGGCAAGGTCGTGTAATCACCCCTTGCTTAGATATAGTATACCTATATCTACCCTTAATATAGACACATGTGTACCTATCAGCCACTCCTATGGCAGGCCTTAACAATCCTGGAGGCAGAGTGCTTGGTAACATGTGAGATGGTGCTCTAGCATGAGCTGAGCCTGTCTGCAGCTTTCGGAACCATGTCCTTATAGCTGTTCTATGATATAGCCTACCATATACTCTTAAAGTGCCTTATAATCTTAAACAGTTATGGTAACTATGGTTTGGCTTTATCAAAACATGTCGTGTAAGGTGTCTAACACTTTGGAATAATACCCCCATACCATTTCTGGTGATGAGGATATTATTCCTCCCTTCTAGAGGGAGAGACATGTTAAAATCCTACTTTGCTGTTTAACTCTAACCAAAGCCTCAGCATCACAAAATGGATGCTGCTGCCACAGACACGAGTCTGACCTCCTGCTGCTGGGAGTGATCCCGGCAAGGGAGGCTTGGACAATAGGTTTCCTGCTTGGGGAGGTGCTAGCACCTCCCCAGACAGACTTTAGTGTATTGGGGCAGGGAGGGCTGAAAGGAATGAGACAGGCCTGGGGCACACAAGGTGTCCCATGCATAGTCCAGTTCAAACTGGTGCTGGGGCACTCCAGCCCCAGCCCTGGCGCAAAACTGGACAAAGGGAAGGGGGTGTAACCAACCCCCTCCCAGGTCCCACCCATATGGCGTGACCTAGCAGGCAACCCAGCCCCCCAGATTGGTATAAGAGTGGTAGCTGGGCCCCAGGAGATTAGATTATCCTGAACCTGCAACTTGAACAGAAACTCTGGACCTTCGACATTCGACGAAAGAAGAAGACTGAGGAATCTCCCTTGTGGCCAAGGAGTGGCTACCCTGTGCAAACAGGCACCATCAAGAGACTACCCTTTGCTGAAGTTCTACGAGGGACCGACTGCAGAGCCCGACCAGAGCCTTGACTTCCAGACTTCTCCGACCCTGATCCACATCCACAGCCGAGCTGAGATCCGTGGAGGCGACGAGAGACGTGGGACCGGCTACCTGGGAAAAGTGGCGAGTATCTTCCAGCGCAGCTTCTGAGGCACCCTCGAAGTTGTGCACCGGGGATTGAGAAGCCCCAACCCCAAGCACCATCTGCACCGAAGATCAGCCCCCCACACTCCACGAGTCCTGCGTGGGGCCCTTCTGCATTTTCCTGCTTGCCGCGCCTGTCCGGTTGCTTGCCCGTTGGCTAGCGGCCTCTGTGACGACACACCTTGAAATCTTCACTGCTGGTTTGGCTCCTCCAGACTGGCTCCCGCTTCTTTGCAAAAGAGAAGCACTCCAGACCTTCCTGGTCTGCACCAGAAGCAAGTCCTCCGTTCTTCGTGGATTCCGCTTGCCAAGGCGCGGTGAGTCCTAGTTCGACTTCGACGCCGCCGACAGCAAGAGCCTTCGTGGGACAGCTCGCCTCCTGGTCCTGGTCGTCCTCGACGTCTCCTGGTACCCGTGGCTGCAGTGACAAGCTTCACCCTTCACCTGCAATCTTCACAACATCGCCTGGTTCCTTCCTGGTTCCACGTGGTCACTGGCTAGTGACCTTGACTCTGTCCCTTCTGCTTGCAGGTACCCTTCCTTCTTGATCCCGGCCTTGGGATCCACCGGACACTCTTCACTGACTGCCTGTCAGCAACTTTCCTTCAGGCATCCATAGAAGTCCACGACGAAACCCGACGCAAGTTCACACCTATGCACCCGCAGCCCGTGGGCTAGGTAACTTGGGTACTTCGGTGCTCCCAAGGGTAGTGACAATCCTAGGGTCTAGTTTCCGAGTCTCGACTCTCTAGCTGCTTCAGAAGTGTCCTAAAACTGTTTATTTCAGAACTGTACTATTTCTATCGACTATACGCATTACGCGTGAGTGTTTCCACTCTGCACCTGAATCCCGTGGGCCTCCCACTTCCTAACCGTTGGTAGTGTAGTGTAGCCCCAGCGATTCCCTAGGCATAGGCCTATCCTATTTCCGTGACAGTGGTCCTTATACCACTTACTTAGTATATGGTTTGCGTGGCCCCTTGGGTCTAACTATATTACTTACCTGTGTGACTTAAATAAGACTGTGTTGTACTTACCTCGAATCTCATAAAGAGTGCTGAGGGTTTGACTAGAATAAATACACTTTATTTTATATATATATCTGTTGTGGTGTCCTTTCATTTGGTATTCAAGGGATTATATATGGTATCACAGCTGGCTTCACATGCCATTCAGAGTTTAGCCTAAGACTGCTCTTGTCCATGCTACCACTAGGATAGCTGGTCTATAAGGTTGACTTTACAACCAATCACCATAAGGGTTGTTTGGACTGATATAAGGTGTACACTAGAACTAGTAACATCATACATCAGGCCAACTTCTCACACCTCGCATCGCCGGAGAAGAGGGTTGACGTCGCATCAGATGCTGCCGTATCACCAGGAAGCGTGTCACAGGGCCTGTCACGGCTCGCATCATTGTCGAAGCGTCTCGCATCACCGGAGAAGAGGAACGACGTCGCATCAGATGCCGCCGCATCACCGCGAAGAGTGTCGCAGGGCCTGTCGCGGCTCGCATGGTTGTCGAAGCGTCTCGCATCGCCGGAGAAGAGGATCGACGTCGCATCAGACGCCGCCACATCACCGACAAGCGTGTTGCAGGGCATGTCGCGGTCCGCAACGTGTCGCATCAAGAAAAAGACGCCATATTTGTTTCATTGCACCGGATCTTCATCGCATCAGGGTGTTGCATTGCGTGCCGCATTGCCACATAAGTGCAGTAAGAAACCAACGCATCACCTCCCCTCGCAGAGAAGAACCGACGCATCCCCTACGCAGCAGTAGGGACCCGATGCATCACCGTTCTTGCGTGTAAGGAACAGACACATCACCTTCTCTGCAACACTTTCGTTGTATAGCGTTACACATCTTAAGGTACATTGAACTCAAAGTGTAGCATTTTAACATCTAAAGAGAACTAAGCAAATTCTACCATTTTAAGTACAGTATAGTGGATTTTTGTTGTTTGTGGTCTTGTGATAAGTCTATATAAAGAATACTTATTTTTTATATAAAACTTGTGTAGTGTTGTCACTTGATTACTGTATGTGTTTACAAATGCTTTACACACTGCCTCTGAGATAAGCCTGTCTGCTCGTGCCAAACTACCAAGGGGGTGAGCAGGGGTTATTTTAGGAGTGTACTCCCTTACCCTGACTAGACGCAAGGGCCCCTACTTGGTCAAAGGTACCTACCTCTGCCAACTAGAGACCCCCAAATCTAACAATCCTCAACGTCATAATCGTTCTTGTAATACTGTCCTTCCCTGGTGTCACCAAAATAATTATCGGGATGGCCTACTGTGGCAGTAGTGTGTTGTTGTTTATTAGTCCCACAACCTCTGTTACCAAGACCCCTACCTATAGTGGATGAAACATTGCACTAAAGTACAGGGCACTGGCTGTGCCAGTGACCTTCCTCCTTGCAATAAGCACACCTATTCTGTCCCAAAGGTGTCATGGGTGGCTGTCTAGTGCGTACAAGTTGCCGTTGGGGTCCCCATCCTCTAGTGTTACCTTGATATAACTGTTGCAATAATACCTTTGCCCTCAAAACTTTCTTTCTTTTATCTGTTTTATCTTTTCCTTCATTATCCCTATGCTCATAATATTGGGCCTTGAAAATCCCAGAAGGGGAAGATGTAGACCAGTTACTTTTAGCTGCTTGAAGTCTAGCCATTATTTCAGGAAGGAGATTAGTGACAAACCTATCAACAAATAAACTGACTCTCCCTTCTGTAGACATGTCCTGCCCACTATAATCCCAAAACTTCTCTTCATATCTAGTGAAAAAAATCAGAAAAACTTTCATCTTTCTTTTGCCGGTAGACAGTCAGTCTGTCCCAACTAACCTCCTTGGGATGAATGAGTGTTTGCATATATGTTATTATGCGACCGGGCAAGGCAAGTAATTCAGCATTTGGCTTTTCACCTGGGTTTCTATGCTGTTCCCAACCTTTGATTGCCTCCCATTTTCCGCCCAACTCAGAAACATGGTCTTGGGTATGTACCTGTCGCCAAACATGAACCGGGACTTATAAGCCAAAAAACATTTCAATATCTGCAAGTGACATTACACAAGAGGAGGCAGCTTACGTCAATTCTTTATAATAAGCAGTAGGATTTTTTTCTAGGATAGGGCAATGTAGTCTTCAGGGCCAGAACTTCACTTCTTTTCCATGGAGTATAAACCCATTGTTCCTGAAAGCTACACCCGGTCTGTTAACCACCCCATGTTGATCCGTCACTTCAGGGATTTCCGGTTGGTAAATGGGGTGAACTTCTGTGCATTGGGAACGCATCTAAAAGGTACATTGACTTAGTGCCGCATTTAAGAACTAAGCTAAATCCTACCATCTTAAAGTAACAGTATTGTGGATTTTTGTCGTTTAATGGTCTTGTGTTAAATCTATATAAAGAATACTTATTTTTGATATAAAACCTGTGTGGTGTCCATCTGTAGTGTTGTCACTTGATTACTGTATGTGTTCACAAATGCTTTACACACTGCCTCTGAGATAAGCCTGTCTGCTCGTGCCAAGCTACCAAGGGGGTGAGCAGGGGTTATTTTAGGAGTGTTCCCCTTTACCCTGACTAGAGGCGAGGGGCCCTATTTGTCACAAGTGCATACCTTAGCCAACTAGAGACCCCCAAGTCTAACACCGCCAGAAGTGGAACTGGACCTAGGGTGTGAAAGATCCACCAGATGTAATGTGTTTGTAAGCAAAACCCAGAGAGATGGCAACCGGTAGGACAGAAAGTGCATACCGGCCCAGAATGTAGAATAGCGGAAGAAGCACTTTTCAAGCTGCATCAGCTAGACACAAGTGACAACACAATCCATGTCGAGAAGGCCGGTAGTAAATTAGAAGACACACCAAGACATAGGCGGTCTGTTACAACTGGTGAAAGGGGCAATGGCGCAGACCGTCAAAGTAGGAGCGACACTGTAAGGCATCGAAGCATACCGGAAGGCACCTAAGGCCTCCTGCAGGGCAGCGTGAGCATCTCTGATGCGCACGACATCAAGAGGGTAACGGCCCAAAAGGCGAACCAGGCAGCCGAGCACCACATAGAGGGGGTCGCACAAGCAGACCGGGTCAGTGACCACGGGCACTGCATGAAGGAAAGAGCAACATCCCTACCTCGCTCGGGAAGAACCACGGTCCCCTGCAAGCTAGAGGTACAACAGTGGAAACAGTCCGGATCAATGTAAGTGCCGGACTACAAGAAGCAAGTATTCCGAAGAAATACGCCCCATGAAAAAAATCACAGTATGATCCAAGCAGAAGTGTGGAAACACCAGCCACCCAGTGGCTGACTTTATCCTTTTAGCGTGGTACTGCCCTGGTATCCGCAGCTTCTGGGAAGCGATCTATCAGCAGATAGGAGGAGTGGTAGAATTAGATCTTACCCCAGATCCTGCAGTGGCCCTGCTGGGACACTCTAGAGTGCTACCCAAGGCAGCACGACGGCTGGTGGACATGGGTATGCTCATAGCAAAGCGTAGGGTAGCACTTTGCTGGATGCGGGGCCCCTTGCCTACAGTAGCGCAGTGGGCACGAGACGTGCTCTACTGCTGCACGCAGTCGGAGAGGTTCAGCGAGCTGCTTCCTCCGCGCAGCAGACCAAATAATTTTTGGGGACTATACGCCGACTTTCTCGGGAGGGGTGGTGGGGCTACGGAGACTGCGGTGGGGACGGGTGACGCGGGGACCCCGAGCGCAGCCATTGCCTGAGTGATCCGAGGGGAGCCCTCCAGGAGCTCGTAGAACCGTATTGCAGGGGGGGGGGGGGGGAGAGCCCCCTTTACTAACCGGGGATTGATGGTAGTGAGGAGGGCACAAAGTCCACTCACTGACGTGCTTTGGTCTGAGATGCGTAATAGGCATTTAAGCCTCTTCTTGGAGGAGATGTGACGACAGGCGCTGAGTGCACAGATAAACTCTAGGTGGGTTGCTGACAGGACACCTCAACCGTTATGAGTAGGGGGGTGGGGCGGGGGTAAGGTTTCTTTGGGTGTTTTGTTTCTAGTAGAAAATCTGTGCCCCCACACGGGGGAAAAGTCTACAAGAAATGGCATACAGGATTGCAAACCTTGAAGATATATCGAACTGCAACTTTTGAACACAGTGATGCCCAGCCTCCGGGATGTGGGATAAGCTGTGATGAGGCGTGACTGTTAGTAAAACCGCAGCCGGCCTCAGGGTTGTAGGCGCACAGCTATGTATGTCATTGTGTGTTGTCAGTTAAAAATAAATAAATTTAAAAAAAAAAAAAAAAGAAGTGTGGAAACACTTCTGCTTGGATCATGTTGCTGCGGGGCAACAGGGAATGTGGAAAAAAACGCTGTAGGAGAAGTGGTGAGAAAAGAGGCCACATACAGCAGAGATATAAATGCTAAGCAAGTACCTTGGAGGACGAGCCCAATAAGGGCTGTGTGCCCAAGTTGGCTATACTAAACATTGCCGCACAGCGGCGGAGACGGTGTGAGCCGTAAAAACAAGGACAGAAGCACTACAGACAAGCGGGACCAAAGGCACCCGAAGTGTGACAGGGCGATGCTAATAATAGGATCGCAGGACAAAAGACAGGGAGGAACTCCCCGAAGGATGTCCGCGAGGAATACTCCATAGGAGCATATTAAGGCAAGGCAGTCGCCCAGCACCAGCATATATCCCACATAGGGTAAGTGTCAACCCCTGATAAGGCGATCCTCTTGGGCAAAACACGCAATCAGAGGACTGAACAGAAGATTAAACCAGCCATACGGCTGAAACCTAACAAATCAGAGAAGGCAGAACAGCTGTGGACAGCAATCGAAGATTAAACCAGAGATATGTCTGAAATCCAACAAGCCGTGGACAGCAAACGGGGAACCTACTATACACATTTGTGATAGAGGTGTAGGAAAATAAGGCACAGAACAGTGCAAAAGTTATGGCAAACCGACAAGAGCCGGTAGACTGCCGAATCCGCGTGGGGATCAAAAAGGTCCACACCATTAAACGGTAGATCTCTGAGGGCATCCCGAACATTATCTGCGAAACAACTGTTGCGCAGCCATGCATGGCGGTGCGAAGCCACAGATCGAGCAAGAGCTCGTCCCACAGAGTCATTGGCATCAAGAGAAGAATGGAGAGAAAATTGCGCCATCCCCCTGCCATCAAGCAGAAGCCAAAGCAACTGTGACCGCGGCTCCTCCGGAATAGAAGGGAGAAGGTTCTTAACCAGGTCCCAAAGGATCGAGGATGAACGCGCAATCTGATAGAGACTACTAGCTGCAGATTCCTTAATGTAGAATTATCCCCAGGCGTGAGACTGGACCACTGCCTCGCTGCAAACCCCCGCGGGGGTACCTGTGGTGTCGCGGGAGGTTGCCAGGGCTCGGGTGTGTCGAGTCCCCCTCGTCCCTCTATGCAGGAGGCTGCCTCTTTGGAGGTCGAGTCGACGCCTTTTCGGTGCTGTTCCCTAGCCGCCCCGGCTCCGACTCGGTCTCCTGCGCCGCTCGGTGTGGCGGAGGTCGTTCCGGCGTCCTCTTCGGCGCCGGTCGACGTTGACCTGACACCGGTGACGGACTCTACGGCGCCGGGTCGACGTCGGGTCGTTGATTCGTCTTCGGACGCCCCCTCTTCTCCAGAGGTTCGGCGGTTGTTGGTTTCATCTTCTCCAGAGACGGGTTGCCGCGTAGTGGCTTTTTCTCCGGCGACTTCCAAGGACGGCTCTTCGCCGGAGGCACCTCAGGTTCCCCATTCATCGGTCCACCCTCCCCCTTTCCGGGCTTGGCCTTTCCTTCCTCCGGTTGAGTGGGGGCACGGCCGTCTTAGCTTGCAGCCGTCGCCCACGGAGGAACTGCTTTCCCTGCCGCGGGGCCCTACGGAGGCGAGTGCTGCCTTCGCTCGGGCTGTTTCCACGGCTGCAGGAATCTTGCGCATGGGCGATCCAGCTGCCCATTTCCGCACGGATCATCTGCTGGAGGTTCTCCATCAGGGCTCTGGTGGACGGGAGCTGCTTCTTCCCTTCGAGGCTTCGCGCCACAATTCTCTTTTGGGGGCGTCCAGCCACTTCTGCACCGCCACCGTCCTGCTCGGCATGATCCTGTCTGTCCCTCTACCCTTCTACCAGGGGCCCTCTTTTACAGACTGCCTTTCCCTCGTTGCCATCGGTGTTGTCTCCCCCGTCACGGGAGGCAAGGTGGTTAGAGTCCTGGGGGGCGGAACCTCTTCGCCTCCTCCAGTGCTGCTTTTGCGGGCCCTTAACACTCTGTGTGTTGGCCAGGGCCACTTCTTGCTTATGGGATTCGGCGGAGTCCCTTATGTCTTTCGCTTCTCAGGAGGCTGCCTGCGTTGATCTGCGGCACCATGTGTTGGATGGCCGGGAGCTGGCGGCGTTTATTCTTCTCCTCTGGATGTTTCGGAGGTGCTTGGTCGTACCATAGCTACTTCGGTGGTCCTTCGTCGCTATGCCTGGCTATGGGATAGTGTTTTCCCTGAGAACGTTAGAGAACGGCTGGTTCCTCCCATTTGATGGCGCTCTGTTGTTCCACGCCCCTGCGGATTCTGCCATTCAGAGGTTTCTTGCGGGGCTTCTCCCCCTCCTCCTCCCTCCCCTCAGTGACCTGACTGTCGGTCTGTGTTTTGGGAGGTGTTATTCCATTGTTTTTCCTGGGGTCTTTTAACGGGTAGCCCGGGTTGTGTGTTCTGAATGTTTGCTGTGCCCTTGGGGTCCTTTTGTTGGGCCATTGGTGCTGTTGGCTGCTGGTCCGGCCCTTTGTTAACTTGTGGTTTTGGCTGTTGGTAAGCCCGGTAGGCCCTGAGATTAGGCCTTCTGTGTCTTCTTTATTGGCTGCTTGATAAGCCGTCTGCGGGTTTTTTCTGCAGGTCTTTCTGTTATGTCCTCTGCTGCGAAAATCTTTTCCTAAGAGGTGTTCCCATGGTTCTTGGGACGTTCCCTACCCTATGTGGGGTACTTGTAGCTATTACATAGCTCTGTCATGTGCTGGGGAGGTGTGGTCCTCTTTTACGGTTCTTTGCTCGCCTTGGCGTCATGGTATGTCGCAGTTGCGATCTTCTTGCCGATTGTTTTGGGGCAGGTTGCGCTAGATCCGTCCTTCTTGTCGCTACGTCACTCGGCCGGTCTGGCTTGCTGTCTGTGGCATCGGGTTGTAGCGGTTCCGCACTTTTGTCCTGTGTTTTGGCTTGGTCCTCGGTCTGGTGCTCCAGAGGGTTTCGCTTTCCCTGGTCTCTGTGTTCTGGTGGCAGGCTTGGGCCCGTCCTCCATCTCTTTTGCTTTTCTGCCATTTCCTCCACTTCTTCGTGGGTCAGTGTGTGTGTGTTTTTTGTCCGGCCCCTCCCTTGGGGTGTGTCCTGGTCCTCCCTGGCCTCTGCCTTCTGCTGGCGTCTGCCTTGTCCGGGGTGCGCTGTTTTGTGGTGTTGCCTGTTGCTGGCGGCGCATGCCCGTGCAGGCCTGCTTGTTCTACTTCACCGTTGTGATCTTGATGTGTTTCCTTGCACCCCTGCCTCTGGTTCTGCTGGGGCTTCGTGCAACGGTGCTTTGCTTCTTCCGCCTGTGCTGTAGGCGGTGGCGCGGTTCCGGCCTTGCCCGCTGCTTGCGGCCAAGGTGTATTCAGCTCTTTTCTATCTCTATGCCTGTGTTTCTTACGGTGGGCCCTGCCCTTGGTTCTACCTCTTCTCACTGGGTTCGAGGTGGTCCTTGTGTTCCTTGAGGCTTTTGGGGCGCTGTCTGCACCTGCGGGGTGTTAGGCGCGCTATTTCTCTTGGTTGGGCTTAGGATATCCTGGCCTTTTCCTTCTTGTTCTTGTGCCATGTCCCCTACTGGGGTCCTGGTCTCTCCTGGTGGGGAGGCTCTCTCGCAGGCCCTCCTCCCTTCTGGGTATGGCTAGGGTATCTATTCTACATTAAGGAATCTGCGGCTAGTAGTCTCTATCAGATGTACAAGTTACTTACCTTCGGTAACGATGGATCTGGTAGAGACGATTCTAGCCAGAGATTCCTTAACGCCCACCCTTCCTCCCCGTTCTGCGAGGACCCTTAGCTTGGTTTTCTGCGCTCACCTCCCTTTGGGTGGCTTGTCTTCTGTGGGGGTTCTTTAAGTTTTCTGCCGGTCGGGCTTCTCTCCAGCTGGGTTCTCCCCCAGTGTAGGGGCCTGCTTTTGCTCTTTTTCCTTTATTGTTACGATTTCTGATCCCCTTGTGGTTCCTCTACGCTGGGAGTTCTTTTGCCTGTCCTTGGCCTCCTGCTCCTTTCAGAGGCTCTTGCCCTCTTTGCCTGTGTCGGCTGGGGGTGGCTTGCTGTTGCTTCTCTGTTTCGGGCTTGTGGCCCTTTGCTGTGTGGTCTATGGTTGAAGTCTCTTTCTCTTACAGCGCTTTCCACTGCTTGTGGCTCTAGCCTGGCTCTCACCTTGGCTGGCACGATGGTTCCACGGAGGGGAGCTTTACGCTTTCCCTACTGTGGCTTTACTGATGTGGTCTTCTGGTACTGTTGTGCTGCATGGTGGTACCACCTGGCTTTCACAGTTGTTCCTCAGAGGTGGTCTGCTCTCTTCCTGCTTTGGCTTTTCTATTGTAGCCTCCTGGCGACTCGGTGCCACCTGGTGCTGTTCCTCACCTTTTGTCTCTCTCTTTTTGTTTCTCTGTTTTTTTCGCACGCTGTTCCCATGCTCTCCTCAGTTTTGCTGTGATGGCTCTGCGTTGTGGCGCGGAAAAGTTCTCCGAAGCAAACTGACGTCAGCACACTGGGTTGGGGATTATGTGACCTCACTGACGTCGCGCCCGCGGAGGACGTCAGGGTGGAGTCGCGTGGCACTGCACCCCAGCGCACAGAGATGCTGAGCAAGAAAGTTTCCGGGTCCAGTCTCACGCCTGGGGATAATTCTACGTTAAGGAATCTGCAGCTAGAATCGTCTCTACCAGATACATCATTACCGAAGGTAAGTAACTTGTACAACACACACGCAGTATTCAATGCGCAGATACCTGCACTGGTAGAAGCAAAACGTTGGCGACCACACGCATCCAGCCACCTAGACTCCCTAGTGGGAGGTCCACTACAAAACACCGGGGTACCTAGCTCAGAAAATTGAGCTATCGGGAGGAAGCAGACCAGCCAGGAGTGCCAAAGAGCTGCTGTTGAAACCACCCATCTTTCGGAAGAAGAAAACGTATGACAGAGCTTTCTCCGGCGCAGCCCCCAGAATCTGGAACTCTCTACCTCCAAACATTAGAAAAATTCCAAATATAGCAAAAATCAAGAGGGAGGCGAAGATCTTCCTAATGTGCAAGTTCCTTCCGTAGGCAAGACTGCTCATCACCAACACCTGATAAAGGTGCTACCAACACAGAACAACAACGTATGTAGAGATAAGGTCACCAATTTGCCGAGAATAGGTCCTACAATACAGTACTATTCGGGACTTGCTTTCAGGTAGAAAATCACGATAAAAGACACATCGGAACCATTAATACTGGAAAACTGTTACACCTTCTACACTAGTTAGCTTTCAAAAATTGCTATCTGAACACAGGAAGAAAGACTTGTGCAGGAATCTCAGATTGATAAGACACGCCTGCTATCAAAACTGTACATAGCTGTTATTGCTTCTTACTAGATGTTCGCAAGCCTACCTCATGTAAATGTGAAGCGCTCTAATACCCAAGGGTCATGTTCGCGCCATATAAAACTCTATAAATAAAATAAATAAATAATGGCAATGCGGATGAAGACTAAGTTAAAGGCCGCCTGAACAACAAGCCCCTGAGCTGCAGGGTGAGTGGACAGGCAGCGTGGACCACCCGGAGCAGGACTGTGCCTACGGGCAATAGCCCAATAAACAGGGTCACCAGAAGAGGGCCTTTCCCATGAGCCAGGCAAAATGTCAAATAAAGAGCTGCCAAATGGCAGCAAAGGCTCCACCTCAATGGGCCCCATATGGAGCAGATCCAGTAAGGGATCAGACAGCAGGGGGGCCACAGGAGGCTGAAAACCAAGAATAGCAGCCGCCCTGTGAATGGCACGTGCGTAAGCAGCCTCAGCTTCAGTTGCCATCCGGCTAGGCGATAATAAGCCGTCGGTAGGAGACGACTGAAGACTAAGCCGTCCACTGGACAACAAAAGTGGAGGAGCCGGAGACTAACCCAAAGGCCAGGCAACAGAAGACACTTGCACCATGGCCCCTGACGCGAAGGTGCTGGACCGGACAGCCGTGCGGCCAGAAGTTTCATACGGCGCTCTTGGAGGGACTTGGGCTCCATCCTCTGGCAGGCGTCGCACTCTTTGGAGTCGTGGTGCACGCCGAGGCACCACATACAGATGAGATGCGGGTCAGTGCCAGACATCTGACGCGCACAGGCTTCACAAGCCTTAAAACCCGAAGACATTGCACACTGTTCTGGCAACACCGAAGGTGTCGAAAAGGCCTAAAAACCAGGCCAAGGAACTGCTGGTCGTCCAGGATCCACGTTGGGTCGCGGAAAAGAAGAAAACTGATGTCAGCGCGCCGGGAGGGGCATATATGGCTCCGCTGATGTCACGTCCGTTGACGTCAGGGCGGAGCCGTGCGGTGCCGCCCCCGGCACGCAGAGGTGCTGCTGCGGAAAGGTTTCCGGATCCAGTCTGACGCCTGGGGATATTCTAAGTTAAGGAATCTGCGGCTAGACGTCTCTATCAGATATTACTGTATCATCATATTCTACTGACATGCAAATAGTGATTAACATTTCTAAAGACTCATTAGCTGTGTCAACAAAATTTCAGGATTGCATGACAGGATGACAACTGTAGGAGAAACTGCCTGCGACTTAATGGGAACAAAAAAACACTGAGGTCCTGATATTTGGCAATTCCCCAAACATTTGCTCGCACCTAAGGTTGCGTTTTGAATTGGGAACGGTCTCTCAACCGGCTGACACAGCAGGTAACCTAGGAATAATCTTCGATAAAGATGTGCCTTTTACAGCCCTTATTAACCAAGTGATAGCTACATGTTGCTACATCATTACTCAGCCCTCACGCAAAATGGTCATCCAAGCATTGATAGCGCCTCGTCTGCATTATTTTTGACTCCCTATATTTGAGAATTACCCAGGTATTGTAATCTAGATTGCAGATAGTGCAAAATACCACAAGATTGGTGCTAGGAATCCTTAAGCATCAACCTACCTCAGTGGCATTTAAGGGTTTATCCTAGTTGCCAGTCTATAAATGATCCATGTTTAAGGCCCTCTGCACTGTGCAAAGGGCATTGCATGGGACTGGATCGGCTTCAACCAAATCGGAGGTCAGCTGGTATGTCCCTAAGAGGAATCCTCTATCCGCGGAGAGTAAGGAGGTTGTGGTACCAAGAATGAAATGCAGCAGGTGGGGAGGTAGATCCTTCTCCTTCCTGACAGCTAATCTCTGGAGCTCTCTCCCTAAGGAAATAAAGGGCATGGAAAACCATGCATGCTTCAGAAAGCTGATAAAAACTTGGCTTTTTTCTTCTGTGATATGAGACAGCCCGGGTACCGGTTCTGAGCAGGCTTTGACAGGGTCAAAAGGCCTTAGAGTAGAAGAGCATTTTAGAAAATTGTATCATATCAAGTACATCCAGATGCTCCAGCTCAAAAATGGGAGGAAAGCGCACTATATGGCAACCATGTGATGCCCCTTGTCATTGGCAGGAAGACTTGCAACCTTGTCATGTAGAAATTGCACTACTAACTCTGATAAACTAAAAACAAGGAAGCTTCATTAAGCTCGCCTGAACAAATTGATGTTATAGCCGAGTATCAAACTTGTGCAAAGAATGACTTTGGAATTAGATTTAAAAGTGTTGCAGAAGGTAGCATTTCTAGAATGGGTAGCAGGCAAAGACTGTCTATATGGCGCATATGGTGGCGTCTCGGATATCTTAAGAAATCCTTTTAGCTAAATACAAACTAAGAAATAAAATATTCAGCACTGAATATAGTCTTGGACAAGACCGGACTCCACTTCATACTTTAAATCTTGACCCGATAACATTCAGACTCACTATTCTGAAACAACGGAAGGCTGTTATCTTCAATTGGTAATATATGTGCAAGATACTCCACTTAGTATTTTTTTTTTTTGCTATGACTTATTATATCGATTATCCTAATATTTTTTTTCATCTAGAGGTAGTTTTCACTTATTCTGAAACTATTCTTGGACTAACAAACACTGAAGACTAGCCTGAAATGTCAATTTTGAGGTCTGATCTACTTAACAGCGCATATGCTGTCTGTCGCCAGACTACTGTTAGCTGACAGTGGGCCTAGTGACTGCCCATTGCTTGGCTTCATTGTCTCTCTCATTTGCTCGCTTTTTATTCGTTACTTTTGTCGGTTTTCCTCCTTGCTGTGTTTTTTCCTACGTAGAAGCATGGTCCAGTTACTTGTGTCCTCCCACTGCTTCCTTTTCAGGCACTACTTAATATATGTTTTTACTCACAATACCGCAATATACTTTTCTACGATACCAACCCAGTCAGCACAGCTCACAGAATGACTGGCCCATGACCTTGCCCTTGGCTTAACAAAATGCATCTGTGTGTTTGTTTGTCCACGCCAGTATGCCTACGACATTGTTCATCATGTCATGATTTTAACTGAGATGCCTTTATATATTTATATGTTTGTTCGTCCGCTTGAGCGTCCCCATGACATTATGTTTGATGACAGCCTACCACCTGGTAAATACTATGCTGGGTGATAGTAGTAGTGGGTGAATTCGACGAACACACGGTCGACCAATGGGTGACCTTAGCTCTGTTCTTTATCTGTACCATTCTATAAGGGTTTACATGTGCAACTGCATTTCCTCCATTCCTTTTATCTTGTTTCTTTTGTCCTTCCAGATTACATCACTCAAGCAAGTGGCACTTCGACTAATTGACAGGCCACCACACTGCACTAGCACTCACAGCACTGTTTACATTGGTCCTGAAGAAGCACAAAGGCTCTCCTCCTGAGACCACGATCTGCACGAAACATGGCGACCTTCAACATGTCGACCTTCAACATGCCCAATATGGACATGACACCTGTCTACCTATCAAGGGCCATTATCACCCCTAAGCACAAGCAGCACAACCGTCTGTTTTTTTATTTATTGACAGAGGGGGTATTCCCTATTAAATCTACTATTTCCCCCTCCAGACAAATTTTAACTTCACACTGGGACACCACTCTCACTCAAACCCGCACACACCCTCACAGCTTTATTATTCAAAAGATCTCTGATAAAGTGACCCTTCAGGGGACCCGTAGGGCATTGCAGCGCCGTCCCGACGAGGAGTAGCGCCCAATGATAAAGCATGACATCCTTCGGGGTGTGTGAAGGCACCAAGATACGGACATACTGTCCCCAGGGACATTAAGAGAACGACTCCTTTTTTCCCTTCTCCTATCACACTTTTTCCTTAGGAACTGTGACTCCCTCTGGCAAAGGAATTAACAACCATGCTGCACAGCATCAGAGATAGCCAGAAACATTGGAAAAGCCAATAGGTCCTAAAAGTAAGTACACTTTCAGGATGAAGGCGAGATGGAAAATGAGACTGTTGTGCAGAGTCTCAAAGTAAAACCATGATAGTATATAAAATAATTAACTGTTTATTTTCCTTTCTATGCCTTTATTTATTTTACTTACAGTACACCCTCCCTTGACAAATACACACAATAAAAGTATGTGCCAAATCTAAATAAAAATCTGCTATGAAAACAGTATCAAACTGACCATTTGCTTGATGTAACATAGAGTGAACTGTCTCCCAGAGTTTTATAATATTTGTTATCACCACTGATGAATACGGCCCGCTTAAGTCCCAAGAAACTAGAAAAAACAGAAAGGGTAGATGTTACGGAAAAAAGAGGTCTGCTAAGTTAAAGTAATAGCAGGTTCTTTGCACCATCTTTATTCAAAGCAAGGGCTTACAGCGCCAATCTTGGTGCGGAGAGGAAAACTGCTCTTCTCTTACACTGTCTTGGTTCGGAGGGGCAAGATGTTTTTGATCATCTAGCTGATCTCTCGGCTGTTGAAAGCAGGGGGTTAAATGAATATGAAGTGTGTATAAAAAAATTAGATAATCATTACCTCCCTAAAGTGAGTACAATACTAGAGCGTTATCAGTTTACCAAGAGACTGCAAAATGATGGAGAATCTGTAGAGGTATATGTTACTCAACTAAGGAAGCTTGCTTCCTCCTGTAGGTTTGAACAGCTTTTGGAGGAAAGGATAAGGGACCAGTTTATGTTGGGATGCAACTTGGAGAAGGTTCGTGATGAACTCTGGTTAAGAGATGAACCCTCCTTAGATAAGGTGTTGCAAGTTGCGAAAAGAATTGAACATTCTTTAAAGTGTGTAGACACCTTAAAAAATGATGGGAAAATCTCTGTTCAGGTTGTAAAGGAAGGTAATGGTACTAAAGACATGTCTAAAAGTGCAGAGGGAGCTAAGAGTAAAACAAAAACATTTGTTCCTAAATGCTTTAGGTGTGATAAACTTGGTCATTACGCAAATGATAGAAAATGTCCGGCGCTGAATGCAACTTGTTCAAAGTGCAAGCGCAAGGGCCATCTTGCTGTGGTGTGCAAAACGAAAAATGTTACCAGTAATGTCAGAACTGTGGGGGTTGGGCTCCAGGAGGAAGATTTTGTTTGTGGTCAAATTGTTGTCCAAGTTCAAGCTGATGTACAAGAAAATAACTCGGGAGAACATAGATCTTCACCTTTGGATGTAATTCAAGTTGAGGGAGAGAAAACAAGAATTTTGTTTGATTCTGGGGCAAAAATTACCATTATCTCACAAACATTTTACCAGGAGAGGCTTGCTGGGAAGGTAAAGTTACTCAAACCAGACATACGTCCTTTGGCTTATGGGGGTGAACCTATACCACTGTGTGGGTATTTCATGGGTTTGATTGAATATGGTGGTAGATATGCAACAGGGAAGGTGTATGTCTCCAAGAAGGGTGACAGTATTATAAGCTGGTTTCATCAAGCTGATCTGGGAGTTATATTGGATCCAGGGAGTTCCACTCCTATTATTCTTAAACAGAACATTCAAACGGTTCATCTAAAGTCTGAAGGGGGTGTTCTGTGTGACATTAAAAGTAAATTTCCAAAAGTGTTTAGAGAAGGTTTAGGTTGTCTAAAGGATTTTAAATTGAATATACCCTTACGTCCTAACTCTAAACCTTCAACATGCAAAGTTAGGGGTGTTCCTTTGGCTGTGAGAGATGAGATGAAGAGGGAATTGGAAAAATTGAAAGAAGGGGGTATAATCGAAGAGGTTTCTAGCACAGAGTGGCTTGCTCTGGTTGTCGCTGCACGCAAAGCCAATGGGTCTATTCGTTTATGTGTGGACTTAAGACAACTAAATAAATGTGTGGTTGTTGATAAATATCCACTGCCCAATATCTCAGAATTACTAATGTTGTTAGGGGGTGCTAAAGTTTTTAGTACTATTGACTTGGCATCTGCATACCACCAGATTGAGTTGGATATGTTCTCCAGGGATCTGACTTCATTTGTCACTCCTTTTGGTACATTTAGGTTTGTTAGAATTTATATTTGCGAAAGATCTTAAGGAGCATAGGAAGGTACTTTTTGATGTGTTGAGGAGACTAGAGAATGCCAACCTAACTATAAAACTTGAGAAATGTCATTTTGAAACCTCATCCATTCACTATTTAGGTCACACGATCTCTGGTGAGGGCATCTCTCCGAAGCCTGATTTGGTTAATACAATTTCACGCATGCCGCCTCCTGCTTCAAGAGAGGAATTAATGAAGTTTTTTGGGATGGCGGAGTACTATAATAAGTTTGTAGAAGGTTTTGCTGAACATTCCTACATCATAATGAGAAGCTAGAGAAACCAGCTGACACAAGCTAGACATCGCTGTGACAACCAGAATCCCACAGATTCAAGTTGTACATTATATCAAATACTTACACTCACCTGCAAAACAGGAAGGAACTACTATGTCTATGTAAAGTAAACAGAGAGCAGCCAAGGGCCTACCGTCTTTAAGCAGGTGTACAAGCTTGGGGAGGACATAACATAGAACAGTGAGTGTGCTGGATACCTTCCAAAAGGTCAAAGAAAATGAGTATAGAAATCAAGCTTGTCTTTATTTTATGTGGGTTACTGGCTGCTCTGCTGGAGTTTAGATGAGGACCAATCCCCTCAAAAGAAGAGAAATGCTAGTCAATAAAACACAGTGGTTTACTATATTCTAAAGACTGCTACATAAGAATAATTATTCAACATTAATTCGTCTTTCTACTTAATGATGCAAACACCAAGGGGCACATTGGTTTGGTTTTGCTCTTTGGCAGGTCTTGGTTCCTGAAAAACAGACGAAGGACAATCATTTCTTTACAAGAAAAAGACATACACCGGATTCTTCAAAATTACTGGAATTTTATTCGCCTCAGGCTTATGACTTGCAACCAAAGACATTGTGCAAAGAAAGCAAAGATTAAGTACACTTTAGGGAAAAGGTGATTATCCACACTGGTAACAAAGGAGATCAGTTTGAAAAAAGAAGCTATCCATTACACTGTGTAGATTGCACCTTTCGATAGCATTTCCAACCCAACGTTGTTTTCTTTCCCCTTTAATCAACAGCAAAAGTAAAAATAATATTTATAAGCAATTTACGATTAAACAAATTTGATAAAGCTCAAAAGCACGCCCTTGTTTTTATGGATCTGAAAGTAGTGAACATATTAATGTGCAGAGAAACAGGCGCAACTGGGAGTGAAGGGGAGGTGGGCAGTGGAATAAGGGGGAAGAGTGTGTAGGAAAAGTCAGTGAGGGGTGGGAAGGCTACCCATCTACTGTACATTGATCAGCTATTAAACAAAGTTGCATATATGTAACACAGCATAAAAAAACAATACTTAACAGCAACAACAAAAAACTCTCATAAATCGCCTGATGAAAAATAAAATAACCAGTGGCTTTAAATAGCTTTTTTCTGGTCAGCCTCCCTAAAAAAGATTCGATTTTGAACATTGTGATGCAATTTACCGCATCTTAAAATGTGATAGAAACCAGGAACAACAAAACCATTTCCAGGCTTATTTTGGCTCATAGAAATATACTATTAATCACGCTTCCCATCAAAACTTCTTTTTCTATTTCTTAAGTAGGTCCACTTGTTCAATAAATGTCACAAAGGGTTTCAGTTCTCTTACATCATATCATACGTCATTCTGGTTTTCTATCCTAGAAAGCAGGCTATGTATGGATGGTAGACGATGAAAATACGGAACCGTTCCAATGTCTGTGACAAAAAGGTAATCTGTGGATGTGTAACGCGAGATCCTTAACAGAGTCCGTCACGAAAAACAGATTCTGCCTTGATTATTCGTCATCACTTCCGCTTATGTCTGACTGGTCCTGGAGGGGAAACAAACACATAGGTCAAGTCATTAGCCATTCCTGTCCGTACCCTACAAGAAAGCAAACGACCAAAACAACTCATAGAAATTAAAGAATCAACAGAGGTGTGAAAAAGAGTGAGGCAATGGTATTTGAGTGCAATGCTAACTCAGAAGTAGAAGTACAGCCACCTCTAAGCAGGGCTGCAAAACCTTCAACACTACGTGACTCTGTTTCCAAATACAATCACTGGTCCAAAATATCCACCCCACTTCCATCTGGCTCCAGCATTTCAGATATTATAGGCAAATTTAGTTACTAATTACAGAGATAAAGGGTAATACTGTGCAACAAACGCTGACCAACTTACAAACTTGGGGGGGGGGGGGGGCGAGTGGAGGATAGAGAATAATCTAAATATATTAGCTGTTTATGCAATGACGAAATTTCTTTTATAAACTTGGAGCAAACCTAATCCATGATCCACCTCTGGAATGTTTGCCCTCTGACGTTCCTCCTGGATAGCATTCTGTTAAGCGAATCTTCGCATGGGGTGATATAGTCGGAAAAAGGTATCCTTTAGATAAATTCATTACTTGCATTCACTAATGTTCTTTCTGATGGTTAACCCTTTTAGAATTATCCCCCAATGGCAGACTGGATCTGGAAGACTTTTCAGAAGTGGGTTTAACTGCTGCTGGAAAAAGCCTACGCGGCCCGCTGTGGAACTGCCAACATCTCTGTGGCATCGTAAACACAGATGGCATCAGTTACACCAATTTATGTCCCGACCCAATGATGCCTGTAAAGAAATCTGCAACATTAATAGAAAAACATCTTACTCAAACACAACAAAACACAGGAGAGGGGAGGAGGGACAGCGAGGAGCAGGATTTTAAAATATCTACCAGAAAGAATGGTAAAAGTTAAAATAGTTCTCTTTCTCTGGCAAGCACTGCCATGGCTCCAGCCATGGCTCCAGCTCCACTCCGGTACCTCCCTGGAAATGATGTGACTGAGTCATATATGGTGCGAGCCCGGTTCTCTAAAGCCAGATCCCATCATTCAATCCCATACCTAAGGTGAGGCCGACGAGACTGACATGGAACATTATTAAACATGCAAGACAAGAAGGGGGGCATGCTGGTAAATAATCTGCAGGTAACTGAGAATATCCACCAGAAGGATCACTATTTTTGGTAAATAACTTCTTTGTCTGAAGGCTACCTCTACTTGCAGATTCTTCACCTCCAAAATTGCTATATTATCAGTGTTTTTATAGTGTCCTAATAACATGCGAGAGTATTCAGGCTCTCTGTAGCAGGTGTGTGAGGGCTTGCAGCAGGCCTGAGAAGAACTTAGATTACGCCAGAGTAATTGGAGCACTTTCAGTAATTATGCTTCAGTCTTTAACACGGAATTATCTATGATTACGCAATGAAACCCGCTGGTGTGATTTAGAGTAAAGGGGGGGGGATCCTACCATGGGAGCACTTTTAGCACTCGCTATTTATGTTTTCCTGCAATTAGAGCAGTTCTTAGCACAACATGCATCCTCAAACCCATTTTGGATGCAAGGTTGCATTTTGAAAGTAGTGTTAAATGCCGAAAGTAAGTTAGGGGAAAAGCCTACACCAAGAGCACATTCATAGAGTGCTAGCTAACAATGTTCTGTTGCATTTAGCACTATTTATTAGTACATAATACATCCTCGTGTCCATTTTACAGGCGAGGTGGCATTTTTGTGTTAAAAAATAGCACTAAATGCAGAATTATTCTGCTCATGTAATTGCTTCTTGGATAATTTTGCATGATTCTGCATACAGAATTACATGAGTTATGCCCACTCCTAATCTTCAACCTCTTGCAAAAGTAAAGAAGAGCTCTGGAGGCTCGGATATGCAGTGGGAGGTTGTTCCAGGCTTTAGGAGCCAGGTATAAGAAGGCATGGCTTCTGCTCTGATTTTGCGTATGCGTGGGAGGTGTGCTAGTGAGAGACCTCAAGAGCGGAGAAAATGAACGTGGCTATTCATGAGGCACGGCCTGTGTTGTGCTTTGTAAGTGTGGGTGAGGAATTTGAAGTGGGCGCGCTCGTCTATCAGGAGCCAGTGGAGTTTCTTAATGTGTGGTGAGTACCCAGGAACGCCACGGAGGCTATGTGCACAGTGCAAACACGTCCGCATGACCCTGGAGAAGTTGTGATTGCAGTTTTGCAGAAGGACCCTTCTCAGGGGACCCCAAAGAATTCCCTTGGAGGACGGAAGACTGGAGAGCCATCCCACCCGTGGATGCCCCGCAAACCAGGTTACCTACACCAGGGAAGCCAGGAACAAAGGGGTGAATAGATGTCAGAAACCTCTGTAGACCACAACAGAAGACTTGGAAGAAAATGCCTCTGGAGGAGTTCAGGAAGAAGTCCGGTGGAATCCATGGTTGGATTCTGGAAGTGAAGAACCTGCAAGTAGAGCAGGCAGAGTCTATGCCATTTGGACATGCTCAGGAGGCACAAATACACAATTCCCACCGATGTTGGGAGGTTCTGAAGAGTCAACTGTGATACTGTTGCTGCAGCTGTGAGGACTAGGTGACACTGAGGAAGACCAGGAGCCGTGCACAAGCTGTTCCAAGTAGGATGTCGGTGACTAGATGGTCAGTGTCCAGCAGGAGCACCAACAAGCCTTGGTAACTACAACAAGCGTGGAAAATGAAGGAGCAACGTTGGGACGAGCATGGTCCAATTGACTCACCAACAGCAGGAGAGTCAAAGCAGGGCCCAGCAGGAGAGCCCACTGAAGCAGTACAAGACCACCAGGAGGACCCACAGGCCAAAGGCACAGGAGACTCAAATGGACCTCAAGCAGTTCACCAAGAATGAAGGCCCAGGATGCAGTGAGGACGCTAAGGTGATGGGAAGAGATGCTGAAGGATGGAGCTTCTTGTAGCCCGAAGATCTCTGGAGTGCCAAGCCAACAAGCCTTGACAACGGCAAGCTGACGCAGTAAACAGGGGTTTGGTCCCAGCGGTTCGGATGAGGCATACTGGCCTCACAATTGCAGAGAGGACAGCTCAGGCCTCGAGTTGCAGGACTACCAACTGTGTTGCTAGAGTCTCGGGAAGTCCATATGATGACAGGAGCAGCAAACCGGTCAGCTTCACGGAGGTGCCTGCAGATGCAATGGAGGACTCCTTCACTCCAAGGGAGATTCTTCAGGTGTCCTTGATGTCCACAGGTCTGTTGAAGAACCTGGCAGAAGCACAGACACAGACGACGAAGACATGCAGAACAACGAGACCAGGAGCAGCAGGAATCTTTCTTGGTGTATTCTCGGTTACAGGAGATGTCCAACGAAGTACAAGCGTCAAGATGATCGAACAGCGACATAGTTTTAGGGTTGAGTCTTGTCCCACAATGAATCTGAGAAACCACCCACAGGTAATCCTTCAAGTACCCTAAGGAAAGGTGTGAGAAAGTGGCTCTGAATATACTGTTCCCAAATAGGTACAGTGTGTACAGAGTCCACAGTCCCCAGAGGTTTGGCAGAGGTTAAAGTTAGATATAACCTTACTCTCTAAAGTAGTAGCTTGGTCGAGCAGTAAGGCAGTATCCGAGGACAGTGTAAAGCGTTTGTTGTACACACTCAGTCAGCAAATGGTCTCACACACTCAAGAACTGAACTCTAGGCCAATGGTTTATATAAAAAATATATGGTTGTTTTATTTTAGAACCAACAATAGGTATTAAAATATACTTTCTCAGGATGAGATGCTTTAGTTAAATACTTTTGCGATATGCAATTGACTTTTGTAGGTAATAGTTACAGGTTGTTGCAATAGGCAACACAATTTCAAACACAATAATACATTGAGCTCAATGGAAGGTTTAAGTTATTTGCAATAGATTACTTTCAGGATTACTTTTCTAACTCCAGGACTGGATCCTAGATTCAGTCCTGGGACAGTTCTTGGAAACAAGTGAGTAAAGTTGTCTTAGTTACTGCTGTGATTTTTAGGCAATATTTTGCTATTTTAAAAGTTGACAGAAGAAATTTCATAGAAAAACAGTCAATGATTCCCTATGGGAGAAAATTCAAGTAACGGGTATAGTATGTTCTTGTTACTTTTGTAATCCAGTGCTGGGCTCCTAGGCTCAGTACTGGGACCACTATCTAAAACAGGTAAGTAATTACGTTTTCACAGTTGGTACGATTTTCAAAGAATATTTGTAGTTTGCAAAAATCGACACTTAGAAGAAATTTCACAGAAAAACAGTCAATGATTTCCTATGGAAGAAAATTGGGTTAATGGTAAGTACGGTTGTGAGTACCTTTCAGGGTCAGTGCTGGGCACCAAGATCCAGCACTGGGATCTCTCCTAATAGCAGGTGAGTATTTCCGTTTTCGTTACTCGGTTGATTTTAGGTGAATATTGTAAGTATTAGAAACTCCACACTTAGAAGAAATTTCAGAAGAAACCAGTCAATGTTACCCTATGTTAGAAAATTGGGTTATCGGCTTTTTGGTTAAGTACTCGACTGGCAGAGTTAAGGTTCTGGGTACAGACTCAGGGGTCTCCCAGGGTCAAGTTGGTACAGTTACTACACCCTCAGCGGCACTGGGGCGGCCGGGTGCAGAGTGAGTTAGGCCCAATGTTATCCTATGGGAGGCAGGGGGGCCTTGGTTGGTGGCTGCTGACTAGCAGGCCACGCGGCTGTGGGAGCTGGGCTCCTGGTCACTTGCTCTGGGCAAATGGGGAAGTAGGTAGGAGTAGAAGTTACACTGCCAGGGCCACTCAGGCGCCTGGGTGCAGGGTGCTTGTGAGCCTTCGGGCGCTCAATGGATTTCAATGGGAAAGCTCCAGGACGAACAGAGGCTGCAAGCTCGGGGACGAAGATTCTTCAGGTGACACCGCCACTTCGAGAGGTAAGTTGGGGGATAGGTAGGTACCCAGGAGTCGGGCACAGGGGGCCGCAGGGGTGCCTTTAGGTGTCGGGAAATCTTAACCTCTGTTGATCGCGGTTGGGGGGGTCCCTGGTTCTGAGGCTGCAGGTGTCGTCAGGAGTGTCGAGGTGAGTCCTTGGGTGCCGGATTCGCGGTCACATTTGCCGGGGGGGCGTCCTCGGGGTCTCTGTCCACTCCGGCACAGGCCAGGCTTGGCGGGTGCAGAGTGTGCAGGGTTCGCGGTTCCACGCTGATGCCAGGGGTTGAAAATTTGCTTTGAGCAGAGCCACTGCTCATGGGAGTCCCAGATGCTCAGAGTCACAAGGTAGCCAGGTCCTCCGGGGTTTGTGAGGTTGTTGGCCACAAGAGGTGCCGGGACTTAGCAGGAGCAGGTTCGAGGGTCGACAGGCCGGTAGGGCTGGGGCCAAAGCAGTTGGTGTCTTCCTCTTCTTAGCAGCTGCACGGCAGGTCTTCTTTCTTCTTGCTCTTCTTTGCTTTTTCGGAACCTGGAATCTAAGGAAGGAAGGTTCAGGGTGCCCCTAAATACTAGATTTAGGGGTGTCACAGGTAGGTAAAGGGCAGGGACCAATGGGTCCCTGCCCTGGGGTGGGTACACCCCCTATCCTGCCACTCTCCTGTGGGAGGGGGGCAGTAGCCTAGTCCTGATTGGGCAGGGCTTCCCATCTTCAAGATGGCGAGAGCCCGGAGATGTGCTTCACCTCGCCTCCCCCACCTGAGGGGTGGGGTTGGCAGAGGCTGGCACATCCCCTGTCCTTACTTGGGGGTCCCAGCCAGTCTTCCCGCCAGAGTGGGGGTCAGGACCGGTGGGGGCCAGTTGCTGAGTACAGCAAGTGGCCTGGAGAAGCTCACAAAGGCGGCATGCCTTTGAAGCGTTTCCCTACCCATCCTGGGGGAGGAGACCTAGCACCTCGCCCAGGATGTGCATTGTTGCAGGCCCAGGAGAGCGGGGGCTCTCCACCCAGGGGTCCAGCAACATGTCTGCTGTGAGGCAGCCTAGGCAGGCTTTCAGCCCAGACGTGGATTGTAGGTTAGGTTTCAGGGGGCATCTCTAAGATGCCCTCTATAATGCTTTGTACATTAAATCCCACACTGGCATCAGTGCGGGTTTAATGTGCTGAGAAGTTTGATACCAAACTTCTCAGTCTTCAGTGTTGCCATTATGGTGCTGTGGAGTTCGTGTTTGACGAGCTCTCAGCACCATATACTCTTAAATGGCAGCACTGCACTTACAGTGCCCAGGAATGGACCTGGGTACTGTAGGGGCACAGGGCTCATGCTCCTGTGCCCACACCACTGGCATAGAGCACCCAGCTAGAGGGGTGGCTGATGGATGCCAGGGCAGTGTAGGTTGTGGGCATGGCACACAGGGATGTGTGCCATGTCGACTCTTTGTTTTGTCGTGTACCCAGACACTCAGCCTTCAAGGGCAGTGTGTTTGTGTTAGGGTACAGGGCCTCTAAGGGTGGCGCAATAAGTGATGCAGCCCTTAGAGGCCTTCCCTGGTCACAAGGCCCTGGGTACCTACATTTACCAGGGGCTGACATGTGGCCAGGGTTTGCCAATTTGGGTTTTAGGTTTTAGGGAAGGAACATAGGCCCTGGGCACCTGATTGGCAGGAGTCCAGGGTACACTCAGTCAAAGTACATTCAGCAATTCAGCAAAAAGTGGGGGCATACCATGCAAGAAAGATTGCACTTTCTCACAAAAGCGTTGGAACAACTTAGGGGTCCCTCCAAGAGGAGGGGCTGGACAGAGTGGATACTCCCATGTCCTTTGTCCAGTTTCACGCCAGAGTGGGAGCCAAGGGCTCCCTGCACTGGCTATGAACTGGAGTATGTAAGGAGGGCACCAAATGTGCCCCTCAAAGCAGTCTGGTGGCACTAGGAAGTGCCCCCACCCCAGGGTAATACACTAAGTCCTGTCTGGGAGGTGGTCACACCTCCCTGTGACAGGAAACCTATTGGTCTACCTTCCCCTGCTCAAGCTCAGCTGCAGGAGGGCAGAATCGTGTTTGTGGTCGACAGAAGCACTATCTTGCTGTCCGACCCTGAAATCATACTTTCAACAATGGAATCAGTGTTGGGGTATGATTCCAACATGTTTCAAACCAAACATGACCGGGTTCGGTGCAGCCACTATACAGATAGACCTCTCGTAATGACTGATTTACACTATATGTATTAAAATGGCTGAGTGCACTTACAGAGTTTGGAGAATCAACTCTGGGGTTTGTAGGGGTGTTTTGCTCATGCAGAGATACCCCCACACTTATAAGCAAACACCCTGCCCTCAGGACTTAGGAGCCTGTCATAGGGGTGACTTATAGGTTTTAAAGTGCAGTGGCCTCAGATATAAGGAAACTTATATCTGTCGTGAGAGGTGCAAGCACCAACTCACACAGGCTGCAATGGAAGGCCTGTAGTCACCATTTAAGTATGCCCCTATTGGTGGCACAATACATGCTGCAGCCCATGGGAGACGTCTGGTGTACCTATGACCTGGGTACCTCAGTACCATATACTTGGGACTTACAAGGGTACACCAGTAGCCAATTGTGGAGGTTCTGAAGTACAAAAGTACTTACCATGGTCAATTTAGGGACAAAGCACAGTGACTGGGGTCCTAATTAGAACGATCCCTGTCTGACTAAGTCAAAAACACACAGACACCAGGCAAAAAGTGGGGGTACCTATGCTAGAAGGATCCTACCTTCCTACACCTGCATACAGGGTGTTTCCATAGCATAGTCTGCTGGTGATGAAGGCTTGGGTGATCATTTTCCTGTTGGTGTCTGGGAGCTACTGGAAGATTTTATGCAGCAGCCTTAAATTGTTGAAGCAGGACGAGACCACTACGTTGACTTGGGCGGCCATGTCTAGTCTGTGGTCTATGATGAAGGTTTCTTGCTCGTGAGCAAAGTGTGGGTCCAAGGTCTGTGGGTCACAAGGTTGAGTCCCATGGCAAGGTGACTGCCCGAAAAGCACCACTTTGGCCTTGCCAGTGTTCAGTTTGAGAAAGTTGGATTTTATCAAGGTGGCGACTAAAATCATGCATGTGGTGAACTTTTTCCTGGGTTGGGTGTTTTGTACAAGAGGGACAGTGTCAATTGTGTCTCATCAGCGTATGTGAGGATGTTTATGTTGAGAGCACTCTGATGCTGGCCAGAGGAGTCATGAAGATGTTACAGAGCATCAGGTTGTGCGAGGAGCCCTGTAGGAATCCTCAGATTAGTTCTCATGCTTCAGAGGAGTAGAAAGGCATGCTGACAGTTTGGGTTCTTCCGGTGAAAAAGGAGCAGACCCATTCAAGGGTGTGTTCTGGATGTCTGCTTCGTGGGGTTATCAGATTAGAATAAGATGGGAGACGGTATCAAAGGCTGCTGATAGGTCTAGATGGATATGGGGTACTGTTTTCCACTTTTGAGGATCATACAGTTGTCATTTGTTGCTCGTATGAGGGCAGGTTTCATGCTGTGGCTAAGTGAAGCTGGTGTTTGGCAAGGTGGTGAGAGAGGTGCTTGGTGATGGCTTTTTCCAAGAGCTTGGCTGGGCACAGGAGGAGGGATATTGGTCAGTAGTTAGCGTGTTTGGTTGTGCCGGCCGGGGGTTTCTTTAGGAGAGTGTTGTTAGATGCCCGTTTCAATGGTTCCTTAAAGGTGGCTGTACTGATGGAGGTGTTCAGGATGGGGGTGAGGGCCTCCCTGATTGGGAACACTCCTTTGTCAAAGACCTGATGGGGGCAGGGGTCCGATGGGGCCCCGGAGTGTATGGTTTTCATTATTGTTGTGGTTTCTTCTGTGCTCATGATGTCCGATGTGGTGATTATGTTGTCTTTGTTGGTCACTGGGAGACTTCTGGAGTGTGTCAGGGGGCCAGTTGAGGGGCGAAGTTTCCGTATATGGTTGTGATCTTGCTGCAAAAGGAGTTTGAAAGGTCGTTACACAGATCGTGGGATGGGCTGACATTGCCAGTGGCAGCTGTGGGTGTGGTTAAGTCCTTGAAGACTGTGAAGATATCTTTGATGCTGGCTGTTGGAGCTGATGTCTATATGTTTGAATACAACCTTCCTTTTAGTTTCTCAGATTAGCTGGTGTTACCATCTGTGGGTGGCTTTGAAAACATTTTTACATTTGCTCCTTTGCTGGTTCTCCATTTCCATTCTAGTTATTTGCAGTGTTGCTTGGTCATTCTTAGGTGTCTCTTGTACCAGCAGGCTTGTGTTTTAGTTTTTGCTGTGAGGCTTTGTTTCTTGGGGGTCAGAGGTTTGTCTCAGTTGGTGATCCACTTGTTGAAGTTTTTGATGTTGTATGCAAGGAGGGCCGTGAGTTCCAGTTTGTTCTCAAGAATGGAGGTAATCCAATCTGCCTCTATTACGTTTTCCAGTGTTGGTGTGCTGTGGCCCCTCTGGTGGTTCTTCTTGGTTGATGGATGTTGATTGTGAAACTGACTATGGTAAGGTCTGTTGAGGTGATGGGTCTCGGTGTGTTGATCGTGATGTTGTTAAAGGATGTGAAGAGGGGATCTAGGCTGTGTCTGGTGAAGTGGGTGGGCTCTGTGATGTTTTGGATTAGTCATAGGTTTCCTTGGTTATCAAGAAAGACAGCTGAGTTTGGGATCGGTCTGGTGTTCTAGATGGAAATTGAGGTATCCTGGGAGGATTAATGTACTGGAGATGCAGCCTATGGGGGTGATGAAGTTCGTAATGTTGCTAGCGAAGATAGCTCAGGCCGGTAGACGAGGGTGCCACCCAGGGTGACGTTTGCTTTGATTTGTAATTTAAAGTTGGTGTTCCATGTAGTTTGTTTTAGCTTCAGAGAAGGCAATACAGTTGAAGGTGTCTTTGAAAAGGATGATGGTTTCTCCTCCGGACTGATTTATTTGGTGTAGATGGTGGTAGTAATGCCTGGCGTTGATGCTGTGGTCAGTGATGTTTCTGTGAGGAAGAGGTGGTCTGGGTGGTGTCGTTCAGCAGGTCCCAGAGCTCCATGGGATGCTTAATGAGCGAGCGGGTGTTAAGGAGCATACATGACTTTGGTGTGTGACGAGTGAGAGTGGGTTTGTTGGTAGGTGTCTGAGTGTGTATGGGGTTGGGTGTTGTGGGCATGTTTTTGGTTAGAGCACAGAGAGCGGTGAGGTAGTGGTGAGTCGGAGAAGGCCAGGGTTCCTGGCACTGGGCCAGGTGTGGACGGGGGCAGACAAGCTTGCCTTCGTAGCGTTGCTGCTGCCATTAAGTAGGTACTGGGTGGGGGTAGGAGCACAGGGACAATGGGCATGCTTGAGGAGAAGAGCAAAAGCAGGGAAGGAGAGAGGTGCGTGGAACAGCTAAGGAGAAGAGGGAAGAGGGATTGGGGCACAGGGAGGACTGGAAAGGTGTGCAGGAAGGGGGCAAGCAGAGATGATGGAGAGAAACAGCAGGCCATAGAAAGAATGAGAGAGAAGGCAAAAGTCAGAAAAGGAGCAAGAGAAATAGCACAAACAGTGAGAAACTGCAAAAAGAGCGAGAGAAAAGGAACAAAAACATAACAGAAAAGGCAAAAAACTGAAAGGAAAGCTAGAGACAGTGAGGGAAGTGGCACAAATGTCATGGATAGATTGAGAGAAAGGATCAAAAAATTAGGTAAAAGGTAGAAAAAAGTTGCAGAAGGTTTGAGAAAGGCAAAAAAAGCAAGAGAAAAGGGACAAAACAGTGCGGAAGCAGTTTAAGAAAAAGTACAAAAAGCGAAAGAAGTGGCACAAAAGTCATATAGAGACAGAAAAAGGTGAGAGCAAGAACGAGTGAGAGGGAGAGAGGTGAGGCGTTTTGCTTGACGAGCTGAATCTGCAAGGGCCTTGACCAGTCAGACGACTAGTTGCAGTCTTGGCGGTCAGGTTACTCCATTACAACAGTGACAGGTACACCATCCGCTGGAACCTAAATCCCATAGGATATAATTGGATTTATACTTTGGCGGATGGGATAAGTGTCACCTTTATGACAGAGTACTCCGTACGCCAAGATCATAATCACCCCTAAATCAGTAAATTTGAAAAGTATCATAAATGAGAAGACAAGTAAGTCTATAGTCACTAAGTAGAACAGTTGTAAAATGGCCATTACGAGTAGGTTTTTCTCGTGAACCTATAAAAAAACAAGGACACACTGAGGCCTGATAAATGGCTAAGAAAATGCAAGCCTTCTTTTAGAAAGCAGACACAGCCCCATCAGAATGAAGAACCTATCCCTGCGTAATAGAGTAGATTCCACATAAAACGAAGTGGAAGAGCAAGAGAACTAAATACTAACCCTTCTACAGTTGACTTGTCACAAGTAAGAGCACTTGTGATAAAAATCCAGAGAAAACATTGTATTACAGTTGGAGAAGGTTTATTTGCCAACTGTCACCTCCAAGTTTACTTCACAACAATGCCAGCTTCTAACCCCATCATTCTAAGGCAGACACCCACGCATTCTATGGTAAATGAAGCACAGGGTAAAAAAAGAGATCAATGATAGGGAAATACCAAAGGGAATAAAAAGATATAAAGGATACAGGCTTATACTATTATAACAGGAAAATTAACTACATGTAAATACATTTTAGAAAGAGTTTAACTACTATACATGTTCCCCTTTATAAAGAGAGGAAGGCTAAACATGAGATCTAGTTGACGGCATATAACCAAAATAATTGTGGAGGAGAAACATTAAAATACAATTATCCAATCTTTGACCCACAATTATTGTGGCTAGAAATATTATGTGACAATCTTAACGACTAAGGGTTCTTCCTGTCCCAATAGGTTGGTTTTAGTGTTTCCCTCAATTATATTCTTGTCACTACTCCTAGTCGGTTCATTTGGCAGCTCAGTAGATTTGACAGGGTACCTGGACAGCCTATACATGCTCCATGTTTTGCCATCATCAAGTCCCTCCTAAGTGCTCTATATTTTCTGTTAGAGTATGCTCAATAGTTTTCTTGGTGAAGTTTGATCCGATCTCCCACCACGTCCCTTCAGACCCAAAGTTTGTTCCGGGAACTCTCCCTTTAAGTGATGTGAAAGGAGAGATACCCGTGACTGTGTTAGGAGTCGTATGGTAAGACCATAGCATGTTACATAGTAATTTGCCTAGGGACGTACCAGAAATCATAGCAAGTTGTAAGTTCTCTCTGATCATCCTAATGGCCCAGCACAACATTGCATATGTGCAGGGGACAGCTGTTCCTATTGGCCTGCTCAACCAATCCTTTGGCCCTAGGGGAGTATATAGCTGTGGTTAAGTGTGTTATAGACAATTCATTCAGGAAGTTCCTCATCTCCGAAGTAAATTGTACACAATAGCCTGATATTAATGTGTTGGAAATGCCTTCAGTATAAAAAGTGTCCATGAGAAATTCTATCATTACTTTAGTAGTTATGGAGTGCACCACCCTGGTTACTATCCAATGGGAATTATAATCAATCAACATAATTGTACTTCCCATACCATGTTATGTGTTTGAGGGGCCCAATTATGTCTACAGCTAACTTGTCCCATGGTTTACTCTCTACTTCTACGGGAGACTTGGATTAGATCTGTCACTCTGGACATGTTATACAGTTCTTCACCATATTTGCTAAAAGGGTATCCATGACTGGAAACCAATTATGTGCTCTTGCCTTGCTTTTAGTTAAACTCCTACCTGGGTGTCCTTTGTGTGCTAACTCAACAATTCTTAACCACAACTTTCTTGGGGATATTAACTTGTCTCCTCTTTTGATTAACTTTCCTTCAATGTTTAGGTCTAGTCTGACTGCCCAAAAACTTTACAAATCTTCTGGTAGACCATATTGTTTGTTAGGTCATCCCTGAACAATGTTGTCTCTTACCCAGGACAAGATATCATCATCATCAGTCCCTGACTCCCATTCTTCTTTACTGATGCCTGTTAGAGCTACCTCCAGTGCCGGTCCTGCCTAACAATATTTGGTGTTTTCGTATTTTCCTATGGGCATCCTTGAGAGGCAATCTGCTGCTAAATATTTAGTTTCAGAAAAATATACAGTCCTATAATTATACCCCTCAAGTCCTAACACCTATTTATAAATTTGTGTGGCAGGTTTTTCTATACCTTTGGAGGATGAAATGTGAAACGGGTTTATGGTGAGTACGCAAAGTGAATATTAGGACTCACAAGAAGTACTTGAAATGTAGAATGGCGCAATAGCAGGCCAAAGCTTCTGCTTCAATTGTGGAATAATTAATCTCTGCACCTCTCAGTGCGCATGAAGTAAACGCTACAACTTGTTCACTGTTATCCACAATCTGAGTTACAATGGCCCCGAACCGCTTGGTACTCGGGTCAGTTGTTAGGATAGTTTTACGCCTCACATCAAAATTCACCAGGGTAGGAGCATAAACAATTGCTTGTTTTATATTATCAAATGTGTCTTGCAATTTTCACTTTGAGTAGGATGAACGCCCTTTTTTAACAAATCCCTCAATGGTACAACTCTTTCAGCAAAGTTCTTTATAAACTTAGACATGTATTCAGTAAGTCCAAGGAATGACCAGAGTTCATCTTTGTTGTAAGGTGAGGGTGTCTCTCTAACATCTACAACCAGGTCAACCGTAGGTTTTATTTCCTCTTTGGAGATGGCGTGGCCGAGGTAGCAACCGAACGGACACCAATTTGACATTTGTCAAGTTTCAGGATTAGTGCTGCTTCCGTAAGAACTGTCAAGATTTGCCGCATTAATCTTTGGAAAACCACCGCAGCGGAAGCTAGGCTAAAAGGCATCCTTCTATACCTGTAGGCACCAAAAGGGTTTATAAATGAAGTATACAATCTTGTTACAGGCCTCTGATGACACTTCTCAAAGGCAGGGGGGATCACTAATCTGGGCTGGACGTTGACCCATCCTCCCCAAGTGCCAGTACCGAGACACTCATGTAAGTCTTGGTCCAAATCATCATCCTCATCCAACTCCTTATCGTGCTCTGGGGTTTCATTCAATGCAGCATGAGCTTCTGACCAGCCCCTCAACGCCTTTTGCAACTTCACCTTCCTGGTGGTGTTCTTTACAAGGAAGCCCTAAGTCCTTGCAGAAATCCCTGAGCTGGGCCACAGTATAACCTTCCAGATTAGCCAGCTTAAAATCCATTTCTGCAGGTTCAGATGTAAAACCTCTAGAGACATGATTGTGGGAAAAATAGAAAATGGCAATCCGGGAGAATAGAAGAGATAAAAAATGCCAGAGAGAATTGACTCAAACTGGTAGTGTACAACAAATAACTGTAAGGCACTGCAAAAACACAAGTACTATCCCACCGCCGCCACCAATGTTAGAAATTGGGTTTCTGGTTGGCAGAGGTATGCACCCTGTCCAAGCAGGAACCACAATCCTAGTCAGGGTAAGTCAGATACACACCCTAAATAAAACTGTGCTCACCCTCTGGTAGCTTGGCACAGAGCAGTCTAGCTCTACTTAAGAGACAATGTGTAAAGTATTTGTGCAAAACGTAATACAGTAAAACAGTGAAAACACCACCAAAAAAGATACTACAACTGGTTAGAAACATAGAGCTGATTTGCATGTCAAAACAAGAACAAAATGAAAAAAATCCAATATGTAGAACCTAAGTAAGGAAAAGTGTAAAGTGCCAACCAGGGGATATCTGGTCACGATAGACAGGGTAAAATCCAAAGGTTCAGGCCAACCGCGATGGAGCGCTGGTGGAACACAGGGATCAACCATGTCCCGCTGCAAAGTACCCTGGTTGCGCCGCCGACAGAGCCAGGGTACAATCCGTAGGTTCAGGCCTACCGTGATGGAGCACCGGTAGGATACAGGGATCAACCATGTCCCGCTGCAAAGTACCCTGGTTGCGCTGTCGACAGAGCCAAGGTGCGTGAAGCAGGAGGCGATGCGTCGGCGCCCAGGTACTGGATTTGAAGGCTATGCATCGTCATCAAGCTGCGCAATCAGGGTTGCGTCATCAAACCCTTCTATAGTAGTTGGTGTGTTGTCGATGAGCCGCGCAGCCAGCAATGCCATGTCTTCGAAGTCGCAAGCGTTGAGGGAGATATGTCGGTTCCGACTGGCGCAATGATGGCTATGTGTGGATTTTTAGAGTTGCAGCACTTGGCACTCACTTCCAAGGGCTCAGGACTTGATTGGCAACACCTGGTAGGTCAAGAATCTCAGATGGCAGAGTCCAAGTGCTCCTAAAGAGTGGGGTGAAGTCTTTGATGACCCTGAGACTTCCGACAGGAGGTAAACAGACAAGGCCTTTGAGCAACCCTGGGTTCAAGTGGTGGAGAAATGCAATGCCAGTCCTTCTCACTCCCAGGCAAGAGGACAGCAGAAGTCCAGAAGAGTGACAGTCATTTTAGCAGCACAGTAGTTCTTCCTCCTCGCAGAGTAGCCACAGGTCCAGAAGTGTACTGACTTGGTGGTGTCAGGGGTCCAGTACTAATACCCAGTTGTACCTTTGAAGTTGTGAATACTTCAAAGCATCTGTGCCTTTGAAGTGCACAGAGTCCCTGCCCTAGCTCTAGATTCACTGCCGGGGCTTAAACACTCATTTG
Source organism: Triturus cristatus (assembly GCF_964204655.1). Taxonomy (NCBI): domain Eukaryota; kingdom Metazoa; phylum Chordata; class Amphibia; order Caudata; family Salamandridae; genus Triturus; species Triturus cristatus. The sequence goes on from NC_140581.1 coordinate 851,936,947, forward strand.
TGAGGGGACAGGACACAGCTTTTTCAGATGTGTCAGCTCCTCCCTCCCATCCTGCCCAGGATGGCCCAACAGGATGATGATGGCCCATCAGTCCCACCTAAGCTCCCTTTGTGTGTGACTGTCTGGAGGGAATGCACAAAGCCCAGCTGTCACCCACTCCAGACGTATAATCACAGATAGGCAGAAGGCTCCAAATGGCACAGTAGTGAAAAACAAATTTAAGAGTTTTTCACTACCTGGACATGTAAGATTTTAAAGTACATGTCCCACTTTTTAAATACACAGCACCCTGCCCTTGAGGCTGGCCAGGGTCTACCTTAGGGGTGACTTATATGTATTAAAAAGGAAGGTTGCAAAGGGAGGGAAACAGGGAGGCAAAAACCACTTATAACCAATAAATTCAACACTTGGTGTGTACTAAACAGAAATGCCAAATATGGGAGAACAAAATGGCAGCACTCAGTTACATTAAATGTACATGTAACCTGTACAAACTTGTGCACATTAGTGCTCGTGAAAAAAAGTGAACAGCGCAAGTGACAAGTGAAAAATTATATACAGCGATAAAACGGCGCAAGCAAAGAACCTATAGACAGGACTCTTGGTGGTTCCCATACATTAATACAATTAGTTTTAGAGTACCATGAAGGTAGCCAAGAAGAGGCCCAATTAGGTAAGCTGATGCAGGGGTCCAACTGAGGTCCTATACAGTTCCATGGGGCCAGCAGAGTATTCAGAGGGAGCTGGCCTCATTTGAAAATATTAAAGCCTGGCCTCCCTGAGGGTCCTACCTGCTGTGTGGTGGTCGATGACACTCTTGGGAACTTGAGGCGTGCTGGAACCGGCCTTGGAGTAGGTTCTGAGACAGACAATGGGGGCAGAGTCGGGTCTTTTGAGTGCCAAATGCACCACCTCTCCCTGGAGCGGGAGTAACGGGATGGAGAGGAGTCCCGCTTGAATCTCTTGCATTTATGGTGAGGCTTAACTCTCGACTTTGGCAGGACCAGGGAACAGGAGCACGTCCAGCATCTAGAGCAGGAGGGGGCTTGGAACAGGCGCGAGTCCATTGTTTGGAGAAATGAACTGCCTCTTCTTGTGCTTGGCAAAGTACAGTGTTGTGCCCCACTCCCGGATGGCCTTCAAGCATCTCAGGAAGCGTATGCCGCAGGTCTTCAAATCATGCTTAGACCCTAAACAAACATCATGTAGATCGATAACTAACACCTGTTTCCTGCAGTTGTTGCATGATCTGAAGCCTGTGGTCTTTAGGGTACAAAGTTCCCTAGCACACTATCTGTAAAAACGATTTTGAAGTCAGTGATGCATTAACAAAAGTTTTGGAGTGGAGCTCATGATCTGCACTTAAGGCCTGAAAAGAAAAAAATCTCAGGTGCAACACGTCCCCTGCCAGTGTCCGAGACACAGGGACACCTGTATTCCTATTCTACAGCATCATCACTAGTTATTTGCATGATATGAAGTGTCTGCCCCACATCAAATGGCAGCAAACTGGTGAAATCTATCACAGAACACAAAATCTGTCCAGGAATCTGCAGAAACGAAGAATGAAACACATTCCGCAAGCCAAATTAGACTCAAGTAGTCTTTGCTAGGACAGACATGCAAAGATCTTGAAAGAGTAAGACATTCGGGAATCTAATCTATTGCATCTTGCTCAGAGACCGAAGGCTGTCTGCCAGAGAAAACCTCATGGCCGTCAGATGAAAGAAAAAAGAATTAGTTATGCACATGGACCATTGAAAAGCAAAGACTGAAAAACACGGACAAATCCTCTTGAAAAGCAAGGACAAATCCTTATGCACAATCTAAAGGCTTCAGCTGCCTCTCTCGATGGAATGCCAACACCCCAGACAGAAGGCAACCTCCTTCCTCCAAGAAAGATTAATTCCTACAAGGATGCATTAAAAGGGCCTGGAAACAGAGGGTGGAGAGGAAGAGGATTAAGATTGCTGGCATTTCGTCTTTGTGCTCTTTAAAGGCACCACACGCCCCTCACCTCTCAATAGCCACAGGAAGGTATAGACAGCTGTAGTAAGGTTAAGAAGAACAAGTTACTTACCTTCGGTGACGCTTTTTCTGGTGGATACAGTATCTGCCTGTGGATTCCTCACCTTGTGAATATCCCCTGCGCCAGCATTCCACGGAACTTTTCTTCCCCAGCACTCCACGTCGACGTGGGCGACGTCATAAAGCATCGGCTCCGCTCGTGACTCTGTATGACGTCACCGGTGCCATAAGAGGCCCACGTCGGCATGATGATGTCAGTTCCACCCATTTTTTCCGTGCCTTCGAGGCGAACAGGTGGACCAACGACAGACTCAAAGTATACACAGTATACAATATACCAACACATATGCATAGCATACAAAGAAAAGGAATGCTAAATAAACAAGCATTTCCTACAAATGTACAAGAAAGTATAAAAACATTTCAACAAGACTTCTTTCATGGTATACAAAGGTGGACAATGGGGAGGCGGGTGGGCCAGTGAGGAATCCACAGGCAGATACTGTATCCACCAGAAAAAGCGTTACCGAAGGTAAGTAACTTGTTCTTCTGATGGATACATCTGCCAGTGGAATCCTCACCTTGTGAATAGATTCCCACAGCAGTCCCCACTCCCGGAAGAGGGTGTCCACCTTCCTACACCAGAAAGTCTTGCAACACAGAGCGCGCGAAGTGGGCCTCCCTCCTCATCTCAGAGTCCAAGCAATAATGCCTTGCGAAAGTATGGAGGGAGGCCCAAGTCGCGGCTTTACAAAAATCTGCCACAGGAACACCCCGGGCCAAAGCAGATGTAGACGATTTCGCTCTAGTCGAATGAGCTCTAATACCCTCAGGAGGGGTCTTACCAGCCAGAGCGTAGCAGATCTTAATGGCAAGAATAATCCATCTCGACAAAGTGCGCTTGTGCACTGCTCTTCCTTTTGAATGACCAACATAGCCAATGAAGAGTTGATCATCTAGACGAAAGTCTTTAGTCCTGTCCAGATAAAAACTCACAGCCCTCTTTGGATCCAGGCGATGGAGTCTTTCCTCCTCCTTGGAGGGATGAGGAGGTGGATAAAAAACAGGGAGAGTAATATACTGCCCCAAATGAAACGGAGTAACAACTTTTGGCAGGAAACCAGTCCTGGTCCTGAGAACCATCCTTTCAGCATGTAAAGTAAGAAAAGGAGGTTTGGAGCTTAGAGCTTGAAGCTCACTCACCCTCCTTGCCGAGGTTATGTCTACAAGAAAGACCACCTTAAAGGACAACAGCCTCAAAGGACAGCTATGTAGAGGTTCAAATGGGGACCCCATCAAAAAGGCTAAAACAAGATTAAGGTCCCACTGTGGCATTACAAAAGGAGTGGGAGGAAACATGTTTGTAAGGCCCTTGATAAACCTCAGAACAACCGGAGATTTAAATAGTGACGGTTGATCAGGAAGGCATAGAAAAGCCGATAAGGCAGATAAATAGCCCTTAACCGTGGCTACAGCACAACCCTGCTGGGCCAAGGAAAGAGCAAACTGGAGCACATTGGAAAGATGGGCTTTTAAAGGGTCAATGGATCTCTCGCCACACCATTTCACAAACTTAGACCACCTGTAGGAGTAAATGGACTTGGTGGAGTGTCGCCTGGCCAATAAAATAACATCCACCACATCAGGCGGGAGAGAGAATGAACTCAGCTTGCCCCGTTCAATCTCCAGGCATGAAGGTGTAAGCTCTGGAGGTGGGGGTGTAGAACCTGCCCCTCCGACTGCGAGAGGAGGTCTGCCCTCAGAGGGAGACGGAGCGGAGGGCACGAGGAGAGGTGGAGTAGATCTGTATACCACACCCTTCTTGGCAAATCCGGGGCGACCAAAATAACTTGGGCCCGGTCTTGGCGAATCTTCCTCAGAACCCGAGGAATCAAGGGTATGGGAGGAAACGCGTAAAGGAGTTGTGGGCCCCAACTCAACTGAAACGCGTCCCCCAACGCTCCCTGCATCGGATATGGAGACTGCAGAATGACGGTCAGTGAGCATTCTCGTGAGTGGCAAACAGGTCCACCCGAGGAGTTCCCCACATCCGAAAGACGTGACGAACTACCGCTGGATGAAGCCTCCACTCGTGGTCGGCGGAGAACTGCCGACTGAGACTGTCCGCACGTACGTTCAGAAATCCGGCCAGATGATTCGCCATCAGACAAATCTGATGGTCCTGAGCCCAGGACCATAGACGCAGGGCCTCTCTGCAGAGACAAAGAGACCCCACTCCTCCCTGTTTGTTTATATACCACATCGCGGTAGTATTGTCCGTCAGGACTTGAACAGACTGACCGCGAAGGGAAGGGAGGAAGGCCTTGAGCGCCAAACGTATCGCCCGTACCTCCAGAAGGTTGATGTGAAGCAACCTTTCCTCTGGAGACCAAAGACCCTTGATCTCCAGATCCCCCAAATGAGCACCCCACCCCAGGGTGGAGGCATCCGTTATCACCGTGGCCACCGATGGAGGCAGATGGAAGGGCTTTCCTTGCGACAGATTGCCCTCCACGCTCCACCAAGATAGATCCGCTGCAGCTTCTCTGGAGACCTTGATCGACTCCCTGAGATCCCCGTTGTGCTGAAACCACTGCCTGCGGAGGCACCACTGGAGCGCCCTCATGAGCCAGCGTGCATGGTTGACCAACAGAATGCAGGAAGCGAACAGACCGAGCAGGCGAAGGACCTTCAGAACTGGAACAACCGCTCCATTGTGGAAGAAAGGGACCATCTCCTGAATGTCGAGAATTCTTTGTGGAGGAGGAAAGGCTCGACACACAGTAGTGTCCAGTACCGCCCCTATGAACAGGTTGCATTGAGAGGGCACCAGGTGAGATTTGGGCACATTGATAGAAAAACCCAAGTCGAATAACAGCTGAGATGTTACCTGCAGATGACGCTGCACCATCTCTGGGGACTCTGCCGTCAGAAGCCAGTCGTCCAGGTAGGGGAAAACTGGAATCCCGACCTCCTGAGATGAGCAGCCACCACTGCCATCACCTTTGTGAAGACTCGAGGTGCGGTAGTAAGACCAAACGGGAGGACCGCAAACTGGTAGTGTTGCGACCCAACCGTAAAACGGAGATACTTCCTGTGCGACTTCAGGATTGGGACATGAAAATATGCATCCTGCAAGTCGAGCGACACCATCCAGTCTCCTTGCTGCAACGCTTGAAGAACCGGCGCAAGGTTCAGCATCTTGAATTTCTCCTGTTTCAGGTAAAAGTTCAAGATTCTGAGGTCCAGTATCGGACGCAATCTGCCGTCCTTTTTGGGAATCAGGAAATACCGAGAGTAGCATCCCTGACCCCTTTCCTGCTCCGGAACCACCTCTATTGCCCCTTTTGAAGCAAAGCTAAAACCTCTTTCTGCAGGAGAAGCAGATGGTCTTCCGAGCAGTAACCTTGGCAAGGAGGGTAAGGGGGAGGAAACTCCCAAAAGGGAAGGGCGTGCCCAGTCTCTACGAGGTTCAAAACCCAAAGGTCTATCGTAACAGATTTCCAACCCCGTAGAAAGTAGGACACCCGACCCCCCACAGGACTTAAATGATCCGGGATGGGGGATCTAGGGCTGCTTCCCTGAAGCCTCATTGGGAGCAGAGGTGGAGGAAGAAGAAGAGGGTTTGCGTCCAGAACCTCTCCGACCCCTTTGTCTCCCTCTATAGGATCTATAGAGGGGATTCTGCTGTTGCTGCTGCTGCTGTTGCTGCTGAGGCTGTCGGAAGGAGCGAAAGGATGATCTTCCAAATCCTCTAAACTTCTTAAAACCAGAACCCTTAGCAGGAGCTTGCAGACCCAAAGACTTAGCCGTTAACCTGCTGTCTTTAAATCTTTGTAGGGCAGAGTCTGCCTTCTCTCCAAACAACTTCTGCCCATCTAACGGCAAATCCACTAAGGTGGCCTGAACATCCGCGGAGAAACCCGACGAACGAAGCCATGCCTGCCTTCTTGCGGCTATGGATGAGCCCATTATCCTCGCCACCGAATCTGCCGTATCCAGCCCTGATTGGATTACCTGTCCGGCAGCGGCCTGAGTGTCTGCAACCACCTCCAAGAAGGACGACTTATCACCCTCAGACAGCTTAGGGGCTAAAGACTTCATTGAGTCCATCAAGGCATGCACGTAACGACCCAGCAAGCACGTGGCATTGGAAGACTTTAGTGCCATACTTCCTGAAGAGAAAGTCTTTTTAGCCGCCTGGTCCACCTTTTTGGACTCCCTATCTGCGGGAGATTGAGGGAAAGCCCCTGAAGCGTGCTTTGAGCAGGAAGCCTGCACAACTAGGCTCTCTGGAGACGGGTGTGTAGATAGAAAATACGGATCCCCAGGCGCCACCCTGTATCTTCTCACCACCTGTCTGGAAACCGCCGGAGAAGAAAGTGGTTTCCGCCATACTTCCAAAACAGGTTCCAAGATGGCCTCATTAAAAGGCAGTAAAGGCTCTGACGTGGAAGTTGGAGAGTGTAGCACCACCGTCAGCAAGTTCAACTTGTACTCTACTGAGGGTAACTGTAAATCTAACAGTTCTGCAGCCTTTTTAATAACAGTATGGTAGGGTGCCAGCTCTTGTGGTGGAGAGGATCTTGATGAGGTGTGCTCCCACTCCGGGGTTGTATCCAGGCCACTAGCCACTTGTATTCCCTCAAATTCATCAGAGGATGTGTCAACCTCACCTTCCTCTACCTCTGCCCTATACCTTCCTTCCTCCAAAACCCTTTGGGCCTCCCTTCTTGATCGAATCCGGTGAGCCGGCGTCGTCGACATCGTACGCGGCGTCGGTGGAGCCAGAGGTATAGGAGTCGTCGGCGCCATAGACGGAGTCGGCAACGGCGTCGAGGAAGGCTCTGAAGCAGGACGATCCAGCCGAAGCCGTGACGGATCCCCAGACGGCGCCGGAAACTGCCACGAAGGCGCCATCGGCAGAAAGGGCATAAAGGGGGCCTGAGCATAATGCTGCGGCACCCCTAACGAATACGCCATGGGACCCACGGGACCAGTTGGTCCTCCGGATGGGAAGGCCGCCCTATTAAAAATACCATACATGGCATTCAAGAACTGAGTAGAGTCAGTACCTGGAGCAGGAAACTGAGGATAAGGCACAGAACCTGTATCCCTCTGCGGAGTACTTGGCAGCGGCGCCATAGTGCCCTCTACTGGAGCCGTAGAATCTTCAGGCACCGGAGTAGGCTCTTCCCCTTGTTCCTGATCACCATCCGAAACAGGCGACTCCACTGGAACCGGAGACGACGCCGGTGACGGCGCCGGGGACTCCACCGGTGAACGCGCTGGAGCCCGCTTCGGCGAAGGAGAACCACCCGGAGACTTAGAAGGAGAAGGTGACAAGTCCTTACTTCGACGTCGCCGGGGCGAAGCCGACCTCGACTTCCTGCTCTTCGAAGACCGGCGTCGTGAAGAATGTTTTCTTTTCTTGTGATGTTTCCTTGACTTCGACGACCTCGAAGTCGACGACTCCGGCCTCGACTTCTCCTTCTTTCTCCCTCTCTTCTCCTTACCGATCTTTGCCATAAACAGCTTCGCCTTCCTTTCTTTCAATGCCTTAGGATTCATCCTCCTGCAGCATGCACAATCTTCGACGTCGTGGTCGGATGAAAGGCACCACAAGCAGTCATCATGGGGGTCCGTCATAGACATGTGGCCCCCACATTCCCTACAGGGCTTAAAACCCGACTTCCTCGTCGAAGACATCACAGATTTAACAACAGTAACACCTAACTATTACTAAGTATCAGGAGAGTACTGGAAAAAACCGTTGCGCGTCGACGGTGCGGAAAAAAGGGAACTGACGTCATCACGCCGTCGTGGGCCTCTATTGGCTCCGGTGACGTCATACGGAGTCGCGAGCGGAGCCGATGCTTTATGACGTCGCCCACGTCGACGTGGAGTGCTGGGGAAGAAAAGTTCAGTGGAATGCTGGCGCAGGGGATATTCACAAGGTGAGGAATCCACTGGCAGATGTATCCATCAGAAGGCTGGTGTTACTTGAAAGGCTGTGCTCTTGTGTACCCTCTGAAAATCCTGTGCCGCAGACAGAACAGTCACGCAAAAGAACCCAAGCGCCAAGACCAAACAGTGGCTTGTCTTTGTTTAATTCAATTTAAGGCCAAGTAAGCCATGTCACCAAAGTTATGGAAACTATAAAAGGTGATATCCTTCAAGTATGCCTCCAAGACTCCCAGAATACCAGTGAATCACATTTAAGTATTTGTAAATGGTTACAGAGTATCCAACAGATCTAGCCCCCAAAACTACGGTGTCCAGACTGAAACTAAGAATGTGCTGAGTGGCACGAAACCCATCACAAACCACTTCAGAAAATACCTCTCATGTACTCTGGTAGAGGTAGACCATCATCTGCACCATCTTCCAAAGATCATTGAAGTAGTGTATCAAAAGGAATGTGGGGTTTGTTTTATGAAGGAAGAGTTAGACAATGAGGAGAACTGTTTCGTTTCCACCATATCTTGATACACTGTGACTATCAGGTGGAGAGGAGCGGAAAACAACGCAGCAATAATTTTGAAGCATGAAGGAGTCTAAAACACCGGACACTCAGGCAAAGGAAAAGAGGATCAGAACTTTGGATAATCCAGACCTGGGCAAGGAGAACTAGCAAGCTAGCAGAGGAAGTCCTGGGTACAGGCTAGTGTAGCCCAAGCCTACATAACAGGTACTGGGAAGGTCTCAGTAAAGGCTGTAAGGGTTGGGATGCACAGTAACTGGGCTGAAGTATTTCTGTTAGGTTACCTCAGCAAATGGCTTCATCTGTGTTGCACAGGACCACCTTAAAATAAAGTCTGTCTCTGAAAAGGCTGCTGAGGGACAATTATGACCAACATCAATGGAAGTATTTAAGTCATTGGCATTTTATAAACCCCACTGGGGCCTTTATCAGAGAACAGGAGATGGCTTAACACATCACTACTGTCATTCTCAAAATAAGAAGCTGTATCTTATTGTAGCCTGTAGAAGGACAGCAGAAAATTCAAGGCTGGACTTTCCAGAGTTTTCCACCTATGCCACAACTACCCTGGCCCTACATCATTTCACAGTTGATCTAGAACCAACACAGTGGATGACACTGGTATAGGTGTCAATACAGTAAAATCAGCAAGGCGGGACAAAGAATTCTGGGGGAGTGATGGATTGTCCAAATTGAAAAGGAGTGAAGATTTTCTGAATGAAGGCTGCTCTGGTCTCCAGGTCCAGTTTGTCACTTTTGCAATGAGCTGAAGTGATCGTAATGAGTCTTGAGAGTCAGATGTTCTAAGCATGTGCACATGCATAACATCGGGCCAAGTTACAATCCAATTGTGGCATCGCAAACAATTTGGGAAGGGAACATGTGTCAAACCTTCAATAAACAGCAATAAAACAGGTGATTTAAACAAGGATGGTTGGTCTAGAAAACACAATAAAGCTAAAAGGGCTGACAAAAATCCTTTGTTATTGCCCACTGAAAGACCTTGCTGGGCCAAAGTCGAAAAACATCCAACAACCTGGCTTGTAAGGGGTCTGTGTTGTGGACTCCACAAAAGGCCACAAAGCTGGTCAAGCACCAAGCGTAAATGGATTTTGGAGAAGGACGCCTGGAAGCAAGGATAACATCCACAATCTCAGGTGTGAGACTGAACGCAGTCAGTTGTCGCTGCTCATCTTCACCGATGTAGGAGTAGACTGTGCGGACTCAGGTGTAGGACCCTGCCCTCCAGCTGTGAGAGAAGAGCTTTCCGAAGCAGAATCCTGATTAGAGGAGCCGATGCTCATGTACAGAAGCACAAGTTACTACTTGTGTAACGATATATCTGCAAGAGACATTAGTTAGTGATAGATTCCTTACCTTAGAATAATCCCCAGGCGTCAGACTAGATCTGAAAAGTTTTGCTAGCAGTACCCTTGTGCGTAAGTAGGTGGCGTCGTGCGGTTCTGCGTCTGTCGCTGGCGTCGTAAGCGCCGAGACGACGTCACGGAGACTACTTAGGCGCCACCCATGCGCGCTGACATCAGTTCTGTACACGGCTTTCCGTGCCAGGAATGCAGAGCCATGCAAGAAACTGAACACTGGTGCCAAGAAACTAGGGCCCTGAAAGGGATGACCTTAACCCTAGAAATCAGTTTGCAGAATGGGGAGGATAGGTGGGGCGGTAAGGAATCTATCACTAACTAATATCTCTTACAGATATATTGTTACACAAGTAGTAACTTGTGCATCTGAAAGAGACACGTTAGTGATAGATTCCTTACCTTAGAATAGATACCCCAGCAATACCAACCCCGGTGGTGGGTATGCGAACAGATTACACCAGAAAGTCACGGAGAACAGAACGGCCAAAGAAGCCGTCTCTCCGGACTTGACTGTCAAGGCAGTAATGCTTGGTAAACGTGTGCAGCGAGACCCACGTAGCTGCCTGACAAATATCCTGCAAGGGAACGCCGTGTCCCAAGGCAGTAGTCGTTGCAGTCGCCCTGGTAGAATGGGCACGCAGCCCCTCAGGAGGCTCCTTCTTAGCCAAGGAGTAATATGCTTTGATGCACATAACAACCCACCGCGAGATGGTTCGTTTGTGCACGGCCCGACCTTTTTTGGCACCCACATAGCCAACAAAGTCATCCACCCGGAACTGCTGTGTATGCTTCAGATAGAACGAGAGCGCACGTTTTGGGTCCAGACGGTGGAGCCTCTCCTCCTCCCTCGAAGGATGCGGAGGTGGAAAGAAGGTGGGCAAAGTGATGGTCTGCCCGATGTGGAAGGGCGTGACAACCTTTGGCAATAAAGAAGGTAGGGTCCTTAACACCACCTTGTCCGGATGAACAGAAAGGAAAGGAGGTTTGGAAGAAAGAGCCTGGAGCTCACTCACTCTTCTGGCAGAGGTGATAGCTACCAGGAAAGCAGTCTTGAGAGTGAGAAGACGCAAAGGACAGTTATGAAGGGGCTCAAAAGGAGCGCACATCAGATAGGTCAAGATAAGATTTAAGTCCCACTGAGGTATTATAAATGGCACGGGAGGAAACGTGTGTGTAATGCGTTTCAGGAAACGGTTAACAACCGGGGACTTAAAGAGAGACGGCTGATCTGGAAGCCTTAGAGAGGCGGAAATGGACGAAAAATAACCTTTGAGAGTGCCCAGAGCAGAGCCCTGCTGGGCCAAGGATAGTAGGAACAGAATGACCTCAGAAAGAGGGGCAGAAAGGGGATACACAGACTTTGCTGTGCACCATGCCACAAACTTGTTCCACCAGCAGGCGTATACCATCTTAGTGGATGGACGCCTGGCTGCCAGAATGACATCACAGACTTCGGGAGGAAGATCAAAAGCTGTCAACTATCGCCGCTCAATCTCCACGCATGGAGGTGGAGGCTGGACTAGTTCGGGTGGAGGACCGTCCTCTGCTGCTACGACAGAAGATCCTCCCGAAGAGGCAGACGGATCGGGGGATCGACCGCCATGCTGAGTAGCTCGGGATACCAGTACCTTTGTGCTCAATCCGGAGCCACAAGGATGACATGGGCCCGGTTGCGCCGAATCTTCTTCAGCACTCTGGGCAGAAGTGGTATAGGTGGAAAAGCGAACAACAGACCGCAACTCCACTCGCGACGAAAAGCGTCGCCGAGCGAGTGCCGCCTTGGAAATTAAACGCGCAGAACTGATGACATTGCGCGTTCTCTTCGGTGGCGAATAGATCTAACCAAGGCTCTCCCCACAGCTGAAAGAGACCTTGCGCCACGTCCGAGTTCAGACGCCATTCGTGATCCAGCAAGCATCGGCGGCTGAGTTCGTTCGCCCTGGCGTTCAGAGAACCTGCCAGGTGTTGAACCACCAAGGTAATGCCTTGATGTTCCAGCCATGTCCAGAGGCGGAGAGCCGCCTGACATAGGGTCCACGACTCCACCTCACCCTGTTTGTTGCAGTACCACATGGCAGTGGTGTTGTCCGTGAACACCTGCACCACACTTCCCTGGACAGAGGAAAGGAATGCACTCAGTGCAACCCGGATTGCCCGAAGCTCCAAAAGGTTGATATGGAGTCGGGACTCCGCTGGAGACCAGAGGCCTCTGATCCCCGCCTCTCCCATGTTGCCACCCCATCTCAGGAGGGACGCATCCGTCACCACTGAGTGCTCCGGTTGGGGAAGGGAGAGGGAACTGCCATTGACCCAATCCCGATTTGTGAGCCACCACTGCAATTGTCGTGCAGTGCATTCCGAGATCTGGACATGATCGGACAGGTTGCCCTGATGCTGCGTCGCCCACTGGAACTTCAGGTCCCACTGCAGAGCCCACATATGCCATCTGGTATGTGGCACCAGCAGGATGCAGGAAGCCATCAGGCCCAGGAGCCGGAGGGTCATCCTGACAAACTCGGGATAGAGGCTGAAAGATCGGAATCCTAGCCTGAATATCCCGGACTCGCTGCTCCGGAGGATAAACCCGACACAGCGTCGAATCCAGAACTGCTTCGATGAAGGGGAGATTCTGAGAGGGACTCAGGTGCGACTTCGGCATGTTGATGGAGAACCCCAGCAAATGCAGGAGGTCGGCCGTAGTCTGGAGGTGGGAGACAACTGCCTAGGTCGAGCCCGCCTTCAACAACCAGTCGTCGAGATAGGGGAAGACTGAAACCCCTAATCTGCGCAGATGAGCTGCGACCACCATCATCACCTTCGTGAACACCCGAGGGGCACTGGTAAGGCCGAAGGGGAGCACGGCAAACTGAAAATTCTCCTGGCCTACCGTGAACCGCAGGTAACGCCAGTGGGCTGGCTGGACGGGGATGTGAAAATATGCGTCCTGCAATTCCAGCGCTACAATCCAGTCGCCAGGGTCGAGGGCAGCTAAGACCTGAGCTAGAGTCAGCATTTTTAACTTCTCCTTCCGGAGGAAGCGGTTGACGATCCGGAGATCCAAGATGGGACGCAGACCCCCTTTGTCCTTCTTGGGGACCAGAAAGTAGTGGGAATAACAACCACTCCCTACTTCCGGCCCAGGAACGCACTCGATGGCCCCCTTGGCCAAGAGGGCCGTAACCTCCTGCTGGTGAGTTGCCAAGTGTTCCCCCGACATGCGGTGGTAATGAGGTGGTATGGCTGGAGGGGTGGACTGAAAGGGAAGGGAGTAACCTTTGCGGATGATCTGCAACATCCACTTGTCCGATGTGATAGCGTACCAGTGGGGGAGGTGATGGCTTATCCTGCCACCCACTGGCGTGGAGTGCTCCCAAAGCTCGGATTAGGAATGTTTAGAGGTAGAAGCAGCGGGGGCCGAGGTGGACTGACCCCCATGCTGATTTCCACAGTCGCCCCTGTGGAAGCCGTGTCTGCGCTGAGGCTGGTTCTGCACAGGCTTGCTGAATGAACGGGCCAGGGCGCCCCTGCCTTGGCCACAAAAGGAACGAAAACCAGGAGTGGCTGGTCTCTTCGTAGAAAGACCCAAGGACTTGGCCGTGGCCCGCGAGTCCTTAAAACACTCCAGTGCACTGTCGGCCTTATCGCCAAACAGGTGAGTGCCATCAAAGGGCATGTCCATGAGAGAGCCTTGGACATCTAGCGAGAACCCAGTAGATCTCAACCGGGCGTGGTGACGAAGCACCAGTGTCGTAGAAATCGCTCTACCCAGCGAGTCCGCGGTGTCCAACCCACACCGAATGGCGAACTTAGCCACGTCCTTACCCTCGGCAATAAATTGGGACAGCCTGGGGATTAGTCTAAGGTAAGGATTCTATCACTAACGTGCCTCTTTCAGATATTCCAGGTACCAAACTATCGTGGAACAATCCAGAGCCACTAGAATGACTTTGGTTAGGTCGTTTCTGATCTTCAGAACTCAGGCGGGAGAGACCGAGTAGGGAAGGCGTACAGGAGTACCGTGCTCTCTTGGGAAAACTAATGCACCTACGTTTTGACACTGCATGTTTTGGCAATGATGAAATAATTCAGCGAATGTTTTTTCCACTATTTGATGATGCCCTCTGCCGCCTTGAGGTGTAACCACCATTCATGATCTGCCAAGTAGTACCAGCTGAACTCATCCACCCTAGTGTTTAGAGATCCTGCCAGGTTTTTCACGATCTCTTGAGGTGCACAGCCTCATGGCACAAGGACAGGACCCCACTCTGCCCTGCTTGTTGCAGCACCACATGGTGGTTATGTTGTGTGTGAGAACCTGCACCAGCCTCCCCCTGTCAGACAGTGTAGGAAGGCCTTGAACACCAGGCAAATGGCCCACAACTCCAACAGACTGATGTGCAATCAGTCTCCTGCAAGACCAGAATCCTCTGAGCTCCACCTCTCCCAGATGACCTGTCTGACCCAGCAGTGCTGCATCAGTCACCACCATCAGCTCTGGGTGGGGTAGGGAGAGGGGTCTGGCGCCGGTCCAACTGCGATCGAGCAACCACCACTGCAGGGCTCTTGCAGTGTTCTCCGAAACCTGGATGGAATCCAACAGGTTTCTTTGGTGCTGGGCTCGCTGAGACTTTAGATTCCACCGCAAAGTTCATATATACCTCCTGGCATAGTAGATGAGCAGGATGTATGGCGCCAATTGGCTAAGAAGCTTTAGAACCACTCTTACTGAAACTAGGGACAGAGGCTGAAACATTAGATCAAACCCTGAATGTCCTGGTCTTGTTGTGACCTAGGAAAGTCCCTAAACTGCAGTGTCTCCAAGACAGCTCCAATAAAAAGGAAGCCTCTGCGAAGTAGTCAGGTGTGACTTAAGCACGTTGATAGAGAACCCCAGAGGTGTCAAGACGTTTTCTGTCGTCTGGAGGTGGATCCAAACTGAATATGGCTGAATATGGTCGAGGTTGCCTTCAACAGGCAGGCACTGAGGTATGGGAAAACTGTTAACTTTTATGAAGGGGGGAATTACTCCCAGAACTTTCGTGAGCACCCGAAGGGTGCTGGAACTACAAAGGGGAACAGAGCAATTGGAAAATGCTCTTGGCCTGCCTTAAACTGTAGGCAATGTCTGTGGGCCTGCAGGTCAAACACATTAAAAAGCAGGACAGACATATTAAAATCCAGGTCCGAGGGTCCCATCCAGTTACCTAGGTAAGCACGAGCATTTTGACTCTGTCCTTCTATAGGAAGGCATTCATAGGGGGAAGATCTTCTAAAATAAGACAGAGGTCTCTATGCATCAATCGTCAGTACTTGGAAGCAGCGGGATTAACAACCGTCCTTATATCCAAGGCTGGCACCCTCCAGATGAATAAGTGTTCCTCTGAAAATGCCTCTGTTGTGGGTGGAAGCCGTTTCGGTTTGGAAACAAATTCTAGGGCATAGCCCTCCTGGTCGATCTGGATGAGCCACCTGTTGGATGTGTTGGAGAGCAACCCTGAGGGGAAATATTGGATCCTGGCTCCCAAAGGGCGGTTGTTCACCGCTAAGGGCACACTAAAGTGGCTTGGATGTTGATGCTGTAGTGAAGGGGGACCAGGATGATCGATGCCCTTTGTGACCTGTACGCTTCCTGCCTGTTCCTTGCCCCAACCTTGAAAGGGCTGATATGGCTGCAGCACGGTCTGGTGTTGCCATATGCCAAACCCCTGGAGTAGCCTTATTCTCAGACAAACTGGTTCTCCGCAGCCGCACCTCTTTTCTCCCGAAGGTGGTGACACCTTTTCATGTCCGCAAAAGAAGCATAATGCCAACCTTCTTTGCTTCGCCTTTCCCCTCCAAAGTGAAGGAGAGACCCCACCGCTTGGACCCAAAAAGAGCATTGTTGTTCTACATGGATCGCACCAAGGAACCCCCAGGTGAATGATCAGCTCTTTGTTGGATTCTCTGGAGTGAAGAAGGGGAAAGCAGTGCAGAAACGGACCACCTCTAGATTGACTGCACTCTGTATTAAGATCTGCAATGCACTGGCCGAAAATCAACACCCTGAGGGTGTTCTGGCTTATTCCACCGAAGCTGTGACCACTGCGTTAGCTGATAGAATTCCAATCCTGAACATCTGACAGACTATGACATTTGCATCCTTGTACACATTCACCAAACACTACTGTTGCAATGGGCACTTTGTCTGAACCAGTTCACAGATCCACCTCTGGGGAGGTGCTTTTGTATCTATTCTAAGGTAAGGAATCTGCGGCTAGAAGTCTCTATCAGATGAACAGATTAATTACCTTCGGTAAGCAGTCAGGTCTATTAAAAAGCTGGTGTATCGAGGGTGAAGAGACAGCGCCTGCAGCTCACTGACCCTCCTGCCCGATATGATGGCCACTAAGAAGACTGTCCTGATCATCAGAAGATGTACGGGGCAACTATGCATGGTTCAAAAGGTGAACACATTAAGAAGGTTAAAACCAAATTAAGATCGCATTGGGCATAACAAAAGGTTGGGGGGAAACATATGCTGAAGACCTTTCAGAAAACCGGTCACAATAAGTGACTTGGAAAAAAAAAGAGGCTTGATCCGGCAACCACAAAAAGCAGAGATAGCCGAAAGACACCCATCAATTGTCCCCAGAGTAAGGCCTGGCAGGGCTATCAACAAAACAAACAGCAACACATCGGACATGGTTGCAGAAAGAAATTGAACTTTTTTTTGGTGCACCGAGCCACAAATTTGTCCCAACGGCAGCCGTATATGGTCTTTGTACAGGGACCTCTGGCTGCCAAGATGACCTCACAGACTTTGGGTGGGATGGAGGGTCGGGAGCTGCGACAAGAGACACTCCCAAAGGGAAAGCCTGTTCGGTGAACCAATGCCCACGCTCAGGATGACCTGAACCGAGTCCAACCTGATCTTTTTTCAGAACTCAGGACAGGAGTGGTATCGGAGGGAACAGTACAGGAACCCTTAGCCCCAATCAAGAAGTTAAAGAGTCTCCAAGCGAGAGCCGTCTTGGGACTTTAATGTGCAAAAGTGCTGGCACTGAAACTTTCGGAGGCAAATCGATCTAACCAAGGATCTTCCCAGTCACAGAAGAGTCCTTGCACCACCTCCGTATGTAGATGTATTTATGATCTGCTAGGCATCAATGGCTGAGTTCATCTTCCCCAACGATCAGAGGCCCCACCAGGTGTTGTATGACCAGGAAAAAGTCCTGACGTTCCAGCCATGTCAAGTGGCACAGAGCCTCCTGCCACAACTCTACCTCGACCTGTTTGTTACAGTATCACATGGCAGTGGTGTTGTCTTTGAACACCTGAACCAGCATTCCCTTGACAGATGGGAGGATCGCTTTCAATGCCAATCGAATCACTCCCAAATCCAACAAGTTAATGTGGAGCTGAGAAGCCTCTGGAGACCAGAGTCCTCTGATCTCCACTTCTTTCAGATGGTCACCCAACCCAGGAGCGACGCATCCATCACCACTGTGAGATCTGGCTGGAGAAGGTAGAGGGATCTGCCGCTGACCCAATCATGGTTCGTTAGCCATCACTGCAGATCTTTTACAGTTCTCTCCAACGTCTGTACCCAGTTGGAGAGGTTCCCCAGATGCAGTGCCGACATGAACTACTGGTCCCACTGCAGAGCCCACATATGCCAGAGGACATGTTTTATTAGCAGGATGTAGGAAGCCAGAAAACCCAAGCAGCCTCAGAGTTAGTCTCACCAGAATCCAGGATAGAGGCTAAAACATCAGAATCATAGCCTTAATTATACCGAACTCGCCACTCTGGAGAATAAGCGAGAAATTACACTGTGTCCAGAATGGCTCGGATGAAAAGGAGAGTCTGAGAGGGAGTCAGGTGTGACTTTGGCACATTAATTAATAAGTTACCTATCTTGTTTGACACCTAATCTGGTACAGACTATAGCTGGCCAGAGATTGCTTACCTTAGAATTTCCCCTATATATGCGCAGCCTAGGAGCTCTGAAGTGAGGTACTTTTCACAACTTTACACACCAGAAGCGCGGAGCCATGATGAACACTGACCACTGGTGTGGATAAACCAGGGCCCTGAAAGGGATCAGCCCTGACCCTAAAAAATCTGCCCACAGAGCATGGAGGATTTGTGGGTAGGTAAGGAATCTGCAGCTAGATATAGTCTCTACCATATAAGGCATTACAGACAGTAAGAAACTTGGTCATCTGGTAGAGACTTCTAGATGCAGATTCCAAACCTTGGAATAGATACCCAAGCAAGATCATCCCTGGTGGTGGGTCTGTGGACCAATTTCAAACCAGGAAGTCCTGCAGGACTGAATGAGCTAAGTTCCCATCCCTGCAAACCTGACTGTCCACACAGCGATGTTTGGTAAACGTTTGCAACAAGTCCCACGTTGTTCCCTGGCAGAGGTCTAGTCCCGGAACTCCACATGCTAATACAATGGTTGCAGCTTTTGCACTGGTGGAATGAGCTTGCAAACCATCAGGATTTCAGATTTTGATGCAGAGCACGACCCAGCGAGAGATGGTTCGCTTCTGCACGGCCCAACCTTTCTTCACACCGACACACCGCACAAAGAGTTGATCGTCCACCCATAACTCTCGTGTGCAGTCAAGGAAGAAAGACAACGCTCATTTTGGGTCCAGCTGGTGGAGTCTCTCCTCTTCTTTAGAGAGATGTGGCGAAGAGTAGGAGTTAGGCAAGGTGATGGACTTGCCTACATGAAATGGGGTGACCACTTTCGGCAGAAAAGAGGCCTAATGCAAAGCACCACTTTGTCAGGATAGACAGAGCTAAGGGGGCTTAGATGACAAGGCCTGCATCTTACTCACTCTAGGGGAAGATGTAACTGATACAAGGAAGGCTGTTTAGATTGTCAGAAGCCTGAGAGGACAATTGTGGAGAAGCTTCGAAAGGAGCTCATATCAAAAATGTTAGACCCAATTTAAGATCCCACTGAGGCATGATGGTGAAGGAGGGAAGAGGTGTATAAGATCTTTCAAGAACCTATGTACAATAGGGAAATTAAACAAGGAGGGTTTGTTAGGCAGCCACAAGAAGGTAGACCGAGCAGAAAGATATCCTTTAAGAGGGCCCAGAGTAGAGCAATGTTGGGCAAGGGAAAGAATAAAGAGCAAGACTTCAGAAAGGGGAGCAAAAAGGAATCAATGGAATTTTCTACACACCATGCCACAAATTTCTTCCAACTGCAGGCGTATACCGTCTTGGTGGAGGGACGCCTGGCTGCCAAATGACATTACAGACTTCGGGAGGAAGGTCGAAAGCTGTCTACTGCCAGCACACAATTTCCACGCAAGAAGGCGGAGGGTGGACCGGTTCGGGTGGAGAATCCTCCCCTGCTGCTATGACTGAAGATCCTCACATAGGGGCAGCCTGATTGGAGGTTCGAAGGCCATGCTCAGAAGCTGGGGATACCAGACTCTCCGTGTCCAGTCCGCAGCCACAGGGATGACTTGGACCCAGTCGTTCCTTATCTTCTTGAGAATTCTGGGCAGGAATGGAATGGGTAAAAAGGCGTACAGGAGGCCTGAGCTCCACTCCAGACAAGAGCCGCCTTGGAAACTCCAGCAGGCAAAACTGCTGACATTGCGCATTCTCGACGAAGGTGAACAGATCTAACCAAGGCTCTCCCCACTGTTGAAGGAGACTTTACCCCCACCTCTGGGTGGAGACCCCATTTGTCATCCGCTAGGCATGGTTGGCTGAGTTTGTCTGCCCTGGCATTCAGGGAACCTGCCAGGTTTGAACTACCAGGGATATGCATTGCTGTTTCAGCCATTTCCAGAGATACATGGCTCTTGACAGCGTTCATGAGACCACCCTGTTTGTTGCAGTACCACATGGCAATGGTATTGTCCGTGAACACCCACACTAGCCTTCCCTTGATGGAGGATAGAGAGGCTTTCAATGCCAGTCGGATCGCACGGAGCTCCAACAAGTTGATGTGGAGTCCGGATTACACCGGACACTAGAGTTCTCTGATCTCCACCTCTCCCAGATGGCCGTCCAATCCCAGGAGTGATGCATCTGTCACTACTAGGAGATTTGGTTGGGGAAGTGAGAGGGGTCTGTTGCCGACCCAATCGCAGTTCATTAGTCACTACTGCACATCTTGTGCAGCTCCCTCCGAGATCTGGACCACGTCGGAGAGGTTCCCCTGATGGAGTGCCCATTGAAACTTTGAGTTCTACTGCAGAGGCCGCATATGTCATCGGGCATGAGCCACAAACAGGATTCAGGAGGCCTTGAGTCCTAACAGCCTCAGGGTCTGCCTCACCGAAATCCAGGATAGAGGCTGAAACATTGGTAACATGCCCTGAATATCCTGGACTTGCCACTCGAGAGGATAAGCACTCTCCAGAACTATGTCCAGAACAGCTCCTATGAAAGGGAGCATCCAAGAAGGAATTTGGTGTGACTTCGGCATGTTGATAGTGTACCCCAGCAAGTGCAGTAGCTTCGCCGTAGTCTAGAGGTGGGGACGACAGCCTGGAGCATGCCTGCCTTCAACAGCCAGTATTCTAGATAGGGGAAGACTGGCACCCCTGATCTCTGCAGATGAGATGCAACCACTGCCATAACCTTGGTGAACACTCGAGGAGTGCTAGTGAGCCCATAAGGAAGCACAGTTAACTGAAAGTGCCTGTGGCAGGACATAAATGTGAAAGTAGGCGTCCTGCATGTCCAACGCTACCATCCGGTCTCCTGGGTCGAGGGCAGACAAGACCTTAGCCAACGTTAGCAATCAGAATTTCTCCTTTTTGTGGAAGAAGTTGTGGGCCTGTAGATCCAGAATAGGACGAAGGACTTCGGTCTTTTTAGGAACCACAAAGTAGTAGGAATAGCAACTACAGCCTACTTCTGGCCCCCGGAACCCTCTCTATGGCTCCCTTGGCCAAGAGAGCCATGACTTCCTCGCCATGGAGGGATAGATGATCCTTTGTCAGCCGGCAATGAGATAGTGGCATGGAGGGAGGTGTAGTCTCAAAGGGGAGGGAGCAGCCCCTTCGGACGATCCGCAAAACCCACCTGTCCAATGTTATGGACTGCCAGTGGGGCAGATGATGGCTGATTTAGCCGCCAACGGAATGACCATTGTGGTAACGGGCCAGATGAGGAAGGCTTGGAGGCTGCAGCTGGCAAGGGGTAGTGGACAAACCAGACCGCTGGCTACCTGACCCATGAGGTCTGTGGGTACTGTCCCCACGGCCACGCAGAGGCCAGACAGTGTACACGGCTCGGTGACTGGGACGGACTGCAGGGAGACCCTAGGACTTGGCTGTAGCCCTCAAGTCCTTGAAGAGCTCTAGTGCCAATTCTGCCTTGTCTATGAAGAGACAGGTGTCATTGAAGGGCATGTCCATAAGGGAAGCTCGGACATACCCGGCAACCCCAGTCATTCCCAAACAGGTGTGGCGCCTCAGGGCCACCGTCGATAAAACCGCTCTGCCCAGTGAGTCGGTCGTGTCAAGTCCACAGCGGATTGTGAACGTTGCTGCATCCCTCCCATTTACAGCAGCCGGGGAGAGGACGGCCCGGGCCTCCTCTGGGACCTGCAGTTGCACTTGTGCAACTGTGTCCCACAGTGTGTGGGAGTAACGGCCCAAGAGGCATGCAGTGTTCACAGACAAAAATGCCAGGCTGATGGAAGAAAACATTTTCTTTCCCAAAGAGTTCAGACTCATGGATTCCCTGTCTGGGTGAGTGTTAGGGAAAGCACTTTGGGAGGTTGAGGCTCGGACCATCAAGCTCTCCGGGTATGGTGTTGGGTGAGGGAACTTGAGTCATTTGGGACGAGGTGGTGGCGTTGGGCGATTGTCCTATTCACAGGAGTACCTTTGTTGGGTCTGGACCAGGTCCCCAAAAAGACATCAGTGAGGGCGTTATGCAACAGGAGAAGCGGTTCGGATGTGGAGAGTCCGGGTTGCAATACCTCTGACAAGATGTTAATCTTGACTGCCACCGAATGCAACTGAAGGTCAAGGACCTCAGCCGCCCCCGCACCACCATTGTGTAAGAAGTTCCCTCCTCCATAGCCATAGTAGGGGGAGAAAGCATCCCAGTATCTGGAGAAGTATCCAGTCCACTGGCTGCACCCAGTTCCTCACATCTGTCCATATTAGGGTTTTCTTTGTATGGCTGTTTTTCTTCAGAGTCCAGCAATCCCTCCCATCCCTCCTCGAGTCCTAACCCAAGGGAATAGGGCTGAGGCTCGTATCTAGGAAACGTGGTTCCCGCTGGAGCGAGATGCTGCATCGGACGATGCCCCTCAGGCTCTGTGTCGCGAAGGTCGAGATGCTGAGACCAGTGATGGTCTGGATCCAGGAATGGATTCAAGGGGGCCCACGGGAGCCATTGCAGCAGTCTTCGAGACAATTGGGCCTCCTCCAAACCCTGAGGGGCCTGAAGACGTGCCGGAAGGTCGGGTTGCCCAAACATGAGGAGCATGCCCTCATTAAACTCTTTAGGTTGGGTGGGGCGGGGGGCACTCCGGCTCCTGGAAAGTCAGGGAGGCACGGAGTCGGCCCAGGTGCAGGCTCTAAAGCGGAGCCAGGTCTCCAATGCCGACGCTCCCTTGTCTCATAGACCACATTGACTTCTTACTCTTCAGCTTAAGCCTCTTACCTTTATATTTCCGAGGAGTTAGAGTGAGATGAAGAGGACTTTGGGCTCTGCGAACGCTCCTTGAACCCTCCATGAGACAGGGATACCGATTTTTGAGGGCTCGCATACTGGTCTGCAATGAGCTTCAGGGACCACTCCCTCAAAGCCTTCGGATTCATGGTGCAGCAATCAGAACATGACTTTATGTCGGTTTCACACTCCAGACACCACAGGCAGACAAGGTGCGGGTTTGACATGGACATCGGCCGGTGATGGGCGCCGCAGGGCTTGAATTCGTCTTCGCAGATGCCATCACTACACACCAGGAGGAATACACCTCAAAAGAAGTTAACAAAACTTCGAAAAAATCCAGCCAAACAGTGACTGAGAGGTAGCTCGTCTTCAGATCAGTGCTGGCTGGTAAGGAAATTAAAGAACTGACGTCAGCACACCTAGATAATGCCTATATAGGTGCCGTGGACGTCACTTCCAGAGTGGACGAAGCAGACGACGCATTCGGAGGCGATCGACACCACCTACCAGCGCGCAGCGGTACTGCTCATGATAAATCTTTCAGATCCAGTATGACTGGGGAAATTCTAAGGTAAGGAAACTGCAGCTAGAAGTCTCTATCACATAGGAAACCCCAGCAAATGCAGGTGGTCTGCAGTAGTCTGCAGGTGTGTGATGACCGCATGGGGTGAGCCCTCCTTCAACAGCCAGTCATCAAGGTAGGGGAAGACTGGAAGTGCTAACCTCCGCAGATGGGCTGCAACCAATGCCATCATTTTCACCGAGGGGCACTGGCAAGGCCAAAGGGGAGCACAGTGAACTGATTATGCCTGTGGCCCACAGTGAACCACAAGTAACATCTGTGGGCCGGTAGGACCGGTATATGAAAATATGCATCCTGCAAGTCCAGCGCTACCATCCCGTCTCCAGGGCTCAGGGCAGACTGAACCTGAGCCAACATAAGCATTTTGAATTTCTTCTTTCTCAGAAAGTAGTTGAGTGTGCAAGTCTAGTATAGGGTGGAGGCCTCCATCCTTCTTCGCAACTGGAAAGCAGCAAAAATAGCTACCACAACCTACTTCTGCACGCTCTCAATGGCTTCTTTGGCCAAAAGAGCCTGCAATTCCTGATGTAGCAGGGAGAGGTGGACTTCCGTCAACTGATCTGAGGACGGTGGCATGGGTGGTGAGGCTTCTGTAAATCGAAATGCGTAACCCCACTGAAGAATTTGGAGCACCCATTTGTCCAAAGTTACGGCCTGCCGGCTGGGCAAGTGGTGCTTGATCCTGCTGCTAGCCGGTTGCCTGTGATGTTGCGAGGGCATATTAAAGAGGTTTGGAGGCTGCAGCTGCTCGGGGGCAATGTATAAAGGTAAGTGGTCCCAGCATACAGTTCATTCAAAAACAAAACATTAGCATTATTGGAACATAATTTAGACGGATAACTCAAAAAAGTTCGAATGTTATTTAATCACATCGAACACGTAACATTCTTTCAAAATTGAATCAGAAGAATTTTTAAGCAACAATTTGAAAAAGTAAAAAACGTGCCCAAGGGAAGGGAGGGGGGTGAGTGAAATAGTGCAGAATTTGGAAGGAAGTGAATACAGTGTTAAAGGTTACTGAATTACACTTAAATTGGACGGCATTCAAGAATCACTGCCGTATTTTGAACATAGATTCAATCATAGTCACAGTATTAACAATTCGGAAAAGTGCCATATAGAAACAATCACAGTACATCATGTACTGTTGACGATGTTGGCAAACGATGTTGAGTCGACGTTTCGACCCCTTGAGTGTTGTAGGTATTAAGTGGAACCTTACGGGGTGGGGTCTTCATCAGGACTGGGAAAGACACAAAGGAAGGGTGGGCACCTGAAGGAACAAAAGTTTAAATGAGTGGGGACTCATCAATCTTTCATTAGGCGGAAGCTACAACATATTAAATTAATTTGAGAACAAAATAAAAGTTACCATGTCCGAGGGTGGACAAGCCTCTAAGACGTCCGCAGGTCGTCAAAGAGAGAGGGAAAAATCCTCGGCGGTAACGGACTGGCGTGGAGAGTGGTTGAAACCTGAAATTAAGTAAGGTGAGTCAGACTGGTGAACCAGACTAGTCAGTTCAATAAATGGTCGCTCCCAACGTTGGCGGGAAATAATTACCATCGACCACAACTCGTGGGGGTTAAGTCTTAGGATTCATGGAAAAGCATAGCCTGGAGATTAATCCGGGTTTAGGGGATGGTTGAACTGCTGGAGAAAAATCACTGCTAGTTCACACAAAGGAACGAATCTACACAGGGAAAAAAAGACAATTCAGAAATTGTGACAGGGAGAGCGCCTGCTAATACAAAAGTGCTGGAGAAATCACTATGGAGGTGGGATAAACATGATTTCAAAGAAATGGATAGATCAGTAATAAAGAGAAGTAGAACTTCTCATTGTTATTCACGAGTCCCGATTGTTACAGGACCCTGCTAATCAATTTTTATCATCTGATACCCCCAATATTGACTTTACACTGAACGATAAGGTTGCACGTCTAGAACGCCTTGAGAAGAAGTTAATACGCACTCGCCTTCATGGCCACTTACTCACGAAATATTTACAGGCAAATGTGATACCAGTCGGGCTACAAATTAAGAACGAACCAGCGATTTTTGTTGATATCCCAAAATTCAAGGAAGGCTTTAGCTTTGTGGCCAACAACGCTTCAAGACACTGGATGGTGTTGGGAGTCGAGACGGCAGCGGAGCAAGTACAATCATTGACCAGAGAAATTTCCTCCCTTAAACAGGAAATTGCCGGTGACTCTACCTTAGCCAACGCCAAGGAAGCCTTGGCTAACTTGGCTAAATCTTTGAAAGACTTCGAGCTCACCACTCAGAACAAGAAATTGGACAAACTTGCGAAAGACATTCGCTTTTATGAGAAAAAGAACACATATCCTTACCTATCAGAGGATTATTACAAGCAGGACAATCAAGGCAGATTCACAGGCAGAGGTAGAGGTTCCTACAGAGGCAGAAGGAATTTTACCAACTTTTCTGAATCTTCAGGTAGCTCTGGAAGTGACAACGAGCAACCATCCACCAGCTCTGACCAAAGCTATCGTGAAAATTGGTATCCCCCACAAGGCTATTACCCTCCCTCTTTTTTAGACGAGGGCCAATGGAGACCACCCAGAGGACGGGGTCCTTGGCAACGGGGCCCTCAGAGAGGTCGACAATCCAACACAACCAACTGGGACAGAGGCAGGGCGACGGCAGGCAAGCAGGTGCGTTTCCAGACGGAGAACCATGGAGAGATATCAACCAGACGCAAGGTCTACAGATGGTAGAGAAGGATAACCCATTGGTGAATATTTCATCATACACGTTGACGGAAGATGAAGAACGCGTACTCTCAAAGGGGCTCTCCTTCATACCAACGTCTCACCCTAATAGCTTTGATACTAAGGTTGAACTACACGCCTTTTTCAGAAAGATACGTTTAAGGTATTTCTTCAAACACTCTACTTCTGATGCGCTACAGTCGGCCACTGGACTGAGGCCCCCCTCCACTTTTGTCCCACCTACGAGTGCGATGTCCAACAAGATCTTGGCTTATGAAAACATGGTACTTTCCGACGTAAATAAGCTATTGGGTAACTACAAACATACCATCCCCAACACCAGAAAATTGGAACGAACTGCATTAACCAAATTGAAGAACAATAGAGATATTGTAATAAAGGCTGCGGACAAGGGTGGTGCGATCGTCATTCAAGACACCACGGCATATAAGGATGAGATTCTGAGGCAACTTCAAGATGGCGTGAGCTATTCTAAATTACGATCTGATCCAACTAAAGAACTGGCAGAAGAAATTTTACAAATCACCTCCGAGGCTTATGGTCTAGGTATACTCAGCAAACTTGAGTTTGAGTATCTCAACCAGAAATACCCTCGTTTACCGACCATATACACCCTACCCAAGATCCATAAAGATCTCCAGCAACCACCTGGACGCCCGATTGTTTCGGGATGCGGCTCCTTACTGGAACCATTATGTAAATATGTTGATTTCTTCCTGAAACCACTGGCAGAGGAAACTGAGGCCTACCTTAGGGATACGATGCAGACGATCAACTTGGTCGACCAACTACCCTTCGATCCAAATACCCAGCTACTGGTGACCTGCGACATCGTTTCCTTGTATACTAGCATTCCCCAGATACCGGCACTGGAGGTGATGACCGAAGCCCTCAACACCAGACCAGCACCAATGAGAGTTCCAACTGAATTTATAATTCAACTCTTGACTATTGCTATGCAAAAAAAATTTTTTATCTTTCAAGGAGACTTCTACTTTCAAACTAAAGGTGTTGCCATGGGAGCTGCCTTTGCTCCTGATCTAGCAATAATCTTCATGGATCACTTTGAGCGTCAATTTATCTTCGCTAACAATCCTTTCTCTGGCAAGATCAATTTATGGAGACGCTACATCGACGATATTCTCCTAATTTGGAATGGTGACCTCACGGAATTGGCGGTTTTCCATGAATGGCTAAATTTATGCAACGACAATATCCAGTTCACGATACATTCGCATGCCAAAGAACTTGCCTTCCTGGACATCAAAATCTTTTGTGAAGACAAGAAATTGCACACAACGTTGTATCGAAAACCCACAGAACGTAATTCCCTACTTAGATACAGCAGCCACCACCCACGTGGCCTTAGGGATAACCTACCCTTTGGACAGTTTTTGAGGATACGAAGAAATTGTACCAAAAAGGAGGATTACTTTGTGGAATCTGAGGACCTGAGCAATCGTCTACTATCAAGGGGATACCCCAGGAGACTGGTTAAGAAAGCTCGCAAGAGGGCATGGTTCAATCCCCGTGAAACCCTGCTAACACCTAAAGCTAAACAAGATACTGCATTGCAGAGACTGATTTGTGTCACTACTTTTTCAACACGGAGTAATGAAATTAAGAAAGTGATTAATAAACATTGGGAGTTAGTAGCTGATGACATCGACCAACCAAACCCGCCGATGCACTCCTTCAAGAAAGCGAGAAATGTAAAGGACTATGTAGTCCACTCGTTTCTTGAAACAGCGACAACACCAACCATCCAAGGACTTTGGAATCTACCACCAGTGATCGGACACTTTAAGTGTGGCCACTGCAAGGCCTGTGATTCCACTGACCCGACAAAGATCTTCACCTATAGAGGACACACGATAACTCTCAGTTCTTTTACGAATTGTAACTCCTCTGATGTGATTTATTGTATCAGTTGCCCTTGCAATTTACTCTACATTGGGCAGACACAACAAAAGGTGAAAGCTAGAATTCTACAGCACCATAGCAGAATCCGGTGCAACGTGGCGGGAGCCCCCCTCGTTGAACACTGTACCTCAAAAAATCATAAACCAGATGATCTCAAATGGCTAGTTCTCGAGAAAGTCAAGCTGGGCCCCAGAGGCGGCAACCTAACAGCCATTCTCAATGTGAGAGAATCTAAATGGATGTCTATGATGGACACGGTGGCCAATGGGCTTAATGAACTTGATGGCAGTAACGCCCAATTAGCAGTCCTCCGGGTTTGATTAATCTGAGCTAGTTCTGGCTCTGTTTTTGATGTGTTCCTTCTCTCCCCTCTTAAGGAGCCATTATGTCTGCCACTAATATGAGTAGTCCACTTTGTTACCTCTCCTTCCATCTACCAGCACACATTTGATAACATATTTTGTTCTATGAATAGGGCTGGTTGTACCGGGAGCAGCTGGCTATCACCCAGCAGACACAGTATCATACGCTATCATGCTTACCTTTTGCCATGCCTAATTGCTGCTATACACTGTGATTGTTTGGACATTTTGTATGTGGATATATGCTTTCTTCCCAACAGGATTATCACCATGTACTGTTTGGGTTTCTCTGATTTTGTATTGATGTAAATTGTTTAAACCGTACTGCACATTGTTTACACTATTAACATTGTTTTAAAATGGGCGATCAATACTTTTCTAGTTGTTCTGTTTGACTCATGCGTTACGTTTTCTACCATGTCCACAACTTCCTAATACGCTGTCAACTCCGTGACGCTACCGATTATAGTCTTTTCTCCTTGACGGTTGCCTACCGGCATCTAGCGCCAGCACGTTAACGGAGACCACGCGTTCACCGCGCGTCTCCTTATTTAAATGATGCGCCCGGGGCAAGCACTTCCCATTCATTGATGCAGCGGACGCTGAGACTCAGGGTAAGCTCCTACCCCCCTTTCATGCTGGCTTCTTGACCTTTTGATTTTGTCCGAGACATCCTGCTCTGCCCAAAATGATTTATTTTGTGTCTGCATGTAGTATGTGACATGCCGTGTCGGCTCTCGACACTTTGCCCTCTCCCACGGTAATTTATGTGTTTTCGAGTACTAGCGATGCTCTTATACCCATTCTACGTGATCCTACGGGACTCGTGAATAACAATGAGAAGTTCTACTTCTCTTTATTACTGATCTATCCATTTCTTTGAAATCATGTTTATCCCACCTCCATAGTGATTTCTCCAGCACTTTTGTATTAGCAGGCGCTCTCCCTGTCACAATTTCTGAATTGTCTTTTTTTCCCTGTGTAGATTCGTTCCTTTGTGTGAACTAGCAGTGATTTTTCTCCAGCAGTTCAACCATCCCCTAAACCCGGATTAATCTCCAGGCTATGCTTTTCCATGAATCCTAAGACTTAACCCCCACGAGTTGTGGTCGATGGTAATTATTTCCCGCCAACGTTGGGAGCGACCATTTATTGAACTGACTAGTCTGGTTCACCAGTCTGACTCACCTTACTTAATTTCAGGTTTCAACCACTCTCCACGCCAGTCCGTTACCGCCGAGGATTTTTCCCTCTCTCTTTGACGACCTGCGGACGTCTTAGAGGCTTGTCCACCCTCGGACATGGTAACTTTTATTTTGTTCTCAAATTAATTTAATATGTTGTAGCTTCCGCCAAATGAAAGATTGATGAGTCCCCACTCATTTAAACTTTTGTTCCTTCAGGTGCCCACCCTTCCTTTGTGTCTTTCCCAGTCCTGATGAAGACCCCACCCCGTAAGGTTCCACTTAATACC
This sequence comes from Triturus cristatus, assembly GCF_964204655.1. Taxonomy (NCBI): domain Eukaryota; kingdom Metazoa; phylum Chordata; class Amphibia; order Caudata; family Salamandridae; genus Triturus; species Triturus cristatus. The sequence goes on from NC_140581.1 coordinate 851,966,596, forward strand.
TACAACACTCAAGGGGTCGAAACGTCGACTCAACATCGTTTGCCAACATCGTCAACAGTACATGATGTACTGTGATTGTTTCTATATGGCACTTTTCCGAATTGTTAATACTGTGACTATGATTGAATCTATGTTCAAAATACGGCAGTGATTCTTGAATGCCGTCCAATTTAAGTGTAATTCAGTAACCTTTAACACTGTATTCACTTCCTTCCAAATTCTGCACTATTTCACTCACCCCCCTCCCTTCCCTTGGGCACGTTTTTTACTTTTTCAAATTGTTGCTTAAAAATTCTTCTGATTCAATTTTGAAAGAATGTTACGTGTTCGATGTGATTAAATAACATTCGAACTTTTTTGAGTTATCCGTCTAAATTATGTTCCAATAATGCTAATGTTTTGTTTTTGAATGAACTGTATGCTGGGACCACTTACCTTTATACTGTTCCATACCCAGGTCCCAGTGACTTCATATGGGTTGACCCTTTATGTTCTCTGCTCGGGGGCAATGGGCTGGGCAGATTTCTGGCTTTGGGGAGTAACATCCGTGGCCATGAAAGGACTGCTGACCGTTGTAGCTGGATAGAAGTGTACATGTTTGATAGTCCCTGCTGTAGCCACAGAAGGCAGAATGAGGCTGGCATGGGGTCATAGTGAGACCCAACGACTAGGCAGTGGCTCCACTGACCTTGTAGCAGTCGAGCGCAGTATCTGCAGTGTCACCAAACAGGTGAGTGCCATCAAAGGTCATGTCCATAAGATACATGTGACAGCCCCGGCGAAGCCCGTAGACCTCAGTCAGGGGAGGTGGCGAATTGCCACCGGTGAAGCAATTGCTCTATCCAGTGCGTCTGGTGTGCCCAATCCGCACTGTATTAGGGACTTTACTGCATCCCTGCCATTTCCAATAGCCTGGGTCAGGATGGCTTCTGGATCATAAGAATGCTCGGAATGCTCATCAGCCTGCACGTAAGCAGTTTGCATTAGCCCTGGTTATGTACAGATTGGAATATTGTAACTCTCTCTATATGGATTCCAACATCAGCACTCAGCACAAACTCCAAGTAGCATAGAATGCACTCGCTAGAATTACTGTTGACATTCCCAGGCGCCAATCGGCCGCTATGGGCCCTACACTGGCTCCCCTTCAAAAAGCGCATTATGTTTAAGACACTCTGTACAGTTCATAAGGCCCTTTTTCTCCCCAGTACACGAGGATCAAAGATATTTTTCACTGGCACTCCCCACGTAGAAATTTGTGTTCAGCACACCGATACTTTCTCGCTGTGCCTAGAACTCGAAAGAAGAAATGGGGAGATACAGCCTTCTTGATTGCTGCAAATAAAATTTAGAACATTTTGCGATCTGAATCAGTTTAACTTTAAGAAACAATTCAATAAAATCAAATAGCAAAGCATGTGTGCAAATTGTAAATTTTTGCACCTTTTCCAAAGAAAGACTTACGTTATCATCTTGATCTTCGTCACTGTCATAGTCACTCACAACAGGCTTTGCTTTTGCACGACTTTGTCGCTTTTTTCCTTTTCCTTTTTCTCTGCTTTTGTCATCCTTTTTATTGAGCCTGATTTTAACTTTCACAGATTTTGCTATGGGATTAAAATGATTTTCATAATTTATTATTTTGCTTTATTTTGTAAGTAAAAAAAAAAGCATCATCCTCAAACGAGCCACTCATTTTGATAAAAATGCACAATATGTAGGAGGAAAGCCATGACAAATTGCTTAACCCTGAAATGTTGTCTAGGAAAAAAAGCCACATATCATAAAGCAACAATATGTCCAATCAATACTTTGCTACTAATACAGGTTCTAGGTCTTAACCCAGCAGCCTGTCTGGATCGATTTTAAAACCTATTTCATGCATTTGGTGCAGGGGACTGCCATATATGTCCCAAGCTGCTGTATGGGCTCTGCAACACAAAGACAAAAACATAGGTTGTAAATAGTGCTACTTATCCCTTCAAAATCCCAGATATTTCAAGCCAAACAGTGACTCAGAGGAACAGGTGGCCAAAGTTGTTGAGCGATGATGAATTTGCAGATAAACTAAATTATTCACCAGAACAAACCTTATCAAAGGGACATCCTCTTCATAGTTAATGGATACTATTTCATCAGCAGATTTCTTACATTCTAAAGACTTCCTAGTAATGCATAACAATATAGATGAAAGGACCCAAGACAGCACTAGGAAGCACATTATCTAAGATCTGTTTTACATCAGATTTCTGAACAAATACTTTCATCCTAATTGAGCCAATTAGATTTTTAAAATGTATAGAAGGGAGACAAATTATCTGTTTCACAAATCACTTGTAAAATTCATTGTGAGAAGCAGTGGGGTCAGCTCTTGCAATAGAACTGGAGGATTAATGTTGGCTGTCTGGTAGCATTTCATGACAAAATCCACAGAGATACCATCTGTTTAGTAACTTCAATGCCTGTGGAAGCTGTCACGTAGGAAATACTCAGTTGTCTACTTTCACTATACATATTAGTTCCTTAAATACAATGACAGGGAGTTTTTGATTTTATTCAGTATATGCAGCTTTATTTCCACCTTAGATAGGCTAGATGGATGAAACAAAACTGTAGATGCACACTACTTGTTGAAGAAAATCTTTCACAATCGATGATAAGAAAAATGAGTCCACTCTCAAAAGAACTTTATTTTGAAGAATGCAGTGAACAGCATCTATGACATAAGTAGAGCCCGCTGATTCTATGAAAGAATGGATACCTTTTCGGCGGACCAAGGCCAATGGCTGTGATGTTTAAAAGGTAAACAAATAATAGAAGAAAGAATATCCATTTGAAAAGGTAACACTAAATTTGTATCTGTGTAGAGGGTAGAACATTCAGAATGAGTTATTGTAAAAAATTAGGCCAATAACAAATGTCTTTCAGAAAATACAAATCATAAACAGAAAGAGGCAACTGACAAATACATGGTAGTATCATATATTTCTATACACCACAAAGACTTCTGGAAAGAACACTCCAGTGCACTTAAAGTATCTTGCTAAAAATAATTAAAAATGTAAAAAAGTAATAAAAAACACGAAGAAAAAAGTATGCATGCCTGTGTTACAATACTTTGTCACCACAGAACAAAGCACTATTTTGGTAAAAAAAAATACTTTTACAGACTCAATCGAGAAGATTTGTGAATATGCCCTTAAGTTCACTAGTCTAAAAATAGGATAACTGTTTTGCTTCTTCCCAGTTGTCTCAGTAATAGAAATAGAAGAACAAGAGCTGGATGAAGCAAATACAAGGTGAAAAAATATGCTCAAACAACAAGGATGAAAAAGTTACTTTCTCAACAAAAATATCTGCATTTTTCAGACTATTTTTACTTAATATGTTCATATGTTTTGTGGTGGAAAACGGCCTTTACAACGCGGGCTGAGCCACGTGTGCCATTTCTCAGCAAGTGGAACCACACTTGTCTTAACGACGCATATGCCTTAACCACACATATGCTCGATTAAGGCAATGCGCGGTCTCGATGGGCGGACACAGGAAGAGGAAGGATCGGGAGAGGATGCGGTCTGGTAAGTGAGACTGGGTTTGGGGGCGTGGGTAGTGGGAGGATAGTTTTTAGGGGTGGGGTAGTTTTTCGGGCTTAGGGGGGCAGGTCGTTTATAGGGCAGGGGGTCGGGTTTTAGGGCTCAGGGCAGGGGGAGTCGGGGTAGCTTTTCAGGGGTTGGGGTCAGTTTTTAGGACGTAGGCCGGGGGGAGGAACAGTTTTCATGGCTGGGGCAGTTTTAGGGCTCAGGATAGGATGGGCTGGGTTCGGGGTAGTTTTTAGTACGTGGGGCTGGGTTTTAGAGCTCATGGTGGGGGAGTTGGTCTGTAATCTTTACCACGCATATTCCTTTACAAATCATGCCTTTACCAGGAAATTGCATGGTAAAGGCATGCGTGGTAAAGACATTTGTGGTAAAGGAATGCGTTGTTTAGACGCATTTGTTGTTGAGGCAGTGTGTGGTTTCTAAAACATTGTTGCCACACTTTATATTTGATGCCCAATTTGACCTAAAATAGTTTTTAGAAGACCGGAATAGTGCATTTTAAAAGGCAAAAAATAGATTTGATAAAAATCGACATTAATGAAAAATTGGTTTCAGGACTAGTCAGGTTTAGTTTGTTAAACCCTTAGCTCAACCTTGGGTAGCTATGGCCCTGAGCAGTCAGATTTACACAAAGGAACACAAGTAATGCATTTAAAGAGCACCTAACCAATTTAAGAACCACACGAGACACTCATGAATTCCGACACCAACATACAAAAATTGTTTGGATTTTTATATAATTTTTGACACCAAAACCAAAAGGGTTCTGGAGATACAGAATTTTCAAGGTAAGGCAAATCAACAATGGTTTGCTTAACCACAAACAAGCATTGGCAAATTCAAAGAATTTGACATGTAGAAACTTTTTAAAGAAACATTTAGTAAGTATCAATGGGGTTACTTAGAGTTACATTAGGCAACCAACTTCAGCAGGGAACCAACCAGCAGTCTCCAGTCCAGTTTCAGCATTAGTTGCTCCTTGCCATTGAATTTTTTGGACTGGTCCTTACGTAAGGGATACAGGCTGCTGAAGATGCTTAAGGATGATGAAGATACTGTGTGGTCGACTTCGATCTTCTTGGGGTTCCTCCTTGGGCTACAGGTTTGGTGAGGCGATCCTGGCCACAGAAGTTCTTTCAAGCTTGGCAGACTGGGCTACCAGTTGCCCGTTACATCCGTCTCAGTGTTTTTCTTCTTTTGGCAGTAACTTGCCATCCGGGCAACCTAGCTGCACTCCAATGACTCTCCTGAGTCCAGCAGACTCGGGTCAAGCAACTTTTGAGTGCCAGATCTTGGTCCTTTGGGCTGCTCTGCGGCAAGGATCGGCGAACTGAGAATCTGGGCTACCAACTCATCCCAGCAGGCTTCTTCAGCTACTCCGGCTCTGTGCTGCGAACAGGAGGTCCGTCAACTGACAGCTGGAGTCTCTTGCTTTGGCTGGGGTCTGGAGTCGATATCTCCATGAGAAGGACATAGCAGTCACTGTCCCTTTTCCTTTGCTGGCCAGTGCAGTCAATCTCCATGCAGCCTCTCTTCCTCTGATCGTTGGTGCAGCAGTACTGTCCTACAGTCCTCCTTCGGTCCACTTCTCCGGTCCAACAAAATCGGTACTCTGGGTGCCAGGGGGTGTCCTTTTTATGTCCAGAAAATGCCCTCAGGAGAGGTTGTGGTCAACAGCCAATGGGTTACCAGTTTTCCTACTGCCTGATAACTGTCTCTATTCGGCATACTCTAAAGATGACAGAACCGCTCTCTCATTGTGCAAAGCTCTCTAGCCAAACCCAGAGGTGTTGCTGTAGGAGGCTGGCTCAGTATATAGTGTCCACCTACGGTGAGGCACTGAGTCCAGGCAACCCTTAGTCATCGGGTTTAGTCCCTTAGTTCCCGATATCCAAAGTTCTCAAAAGGTAGCTGTGAAAAAGCTTATTCAGGAGGATGTAAAGGGTATACACTTACCACATTATCAGTCAGCAAGCTATCACACAAGAAAGAACTAAACAAGTGCTTATAAAGAATTAGTAGTATTTATTAACACAACACAAATAACTAACTCGGCTTTATTCCAAACCGGAGATATCAAATACACATCAGAAATATGTCAATAATGGGTAAGAAGCACAGAAAAACACAAGAGGCCTATGGGGGGGGGGGGGGGGGGAGGAGCAAACCATATACTAAGAAAGTAGTATAAGAGGTAAGTACCAAAATGAGACTGATACCCAAGGATGGAGAAGCAAGGAACCAGCTAGGTACCCCAAGGCGCCCGGGTGCAGAGTGGTTACACTGGGTCAAAGGTCCATAGGCAGACACAGGTTAAGTTCCGGTTGGTATTTTCTTGTTTCAGGACCCTTCTGAAAGGACCCCAAAGACACCAATTGGTTCAAGGGAGGTTGGAGAGTCACCCCAACCGTGGATACCCAGGGTACCAGGATACCTATACCAGCGAGCCCAGGTGAATAGGTGCGAAGTGATGTCAGAACCGTCTGTAGGAGCCAATGAAGGATCTTGGAAATACGGCGGCTGCAGCGACTTGTGGACCTGAATGATGGAACCCAAACGGAGATTCTGGACGAGAAGTAACTAAAAGCAGAGGGGACAGAGTCCAAACCACCCAAAGGTATCCAGAAGGAGCAGGAGCACGATGCCCCCCCTTGTTGGAGGTACTTGCTGTAGCACAATGGTCTTGATGAAGCAGGAGCAAAGGAGCAGTCCAGGAGCTGTCCCTCGACAGATGAGTGCAGGAAGGTCAGTGGCTGACAGGACCACCATCAAGCCTTGGCAACAGCAACAGGAAGAAGAAACTATGCTTGAATGCAGACTAGCAAGGTCTGTGGGACTAACCCAGCTAGAATCAGTCAGGGCTGGCCCTCAGCACACAGGAGAGCCAACAGGAATCGTTAGGGACCCCTCTGTCAGCAGGCACAGGGAGTCGCAGAGAAGCCTCAGCAGCCCACAAAAGATGGAGGCCCACAATGCAGAGGATGCAGACAGGACGTCGTTCTTGGAGCTGGGCGATGATGGGGCTACTTGGAGCTTGAAGATCTTTCGTGGAGTAAGCCAACAAGCCTTGTCAACAGCAGACAGCTGTAGAGAGAGATTACAATCGCCCAAGTTGCAGAGAAGATCGTTCAGGCCTCTGGGCCTGAACGGTGTTGCAGAGCTGGGAGAAGTCCATGGGACAACAGAATCGTCGAACCGTTCGTCGACGTAGATGTGCCTTCCGGATGCAGGGAAGTGACTCCTTCACTTCAAGGGAGAATCCTTCCTGGTTGGATGCAGGCAGAGTCTTTGCTGAATCTGAGGATGCACGGCCATGGAGTTGCAGAAACTTGAGGATCGTGGAAACAAAGTAGCAGCAGGAGCATTCCCACCAAGCGCACTCTTGTCTTTGATCCTGGATTGAAGAAGCAGCACAGTTCCAGTGTCCACCAGCAGAAGAGTCTTTAGATGATCTTAAGACAGGCAGCCAGTTCTTGAAGATGATGTCTGGATGAATCTAAGGACCCAACCTCAGGGGAAACCTTAAGTAACCCTAAAAAGGGGAAGGACATGGTTTGCTGTTACCAACCTATCGAGGGTTCAGGGACGGTACTGAGCTGGCCTAGCCCCTCAGATGTTCCCAGGGGACAAGTTTCAAAATGGCAGAATCAAGTGGCCACCTGGAGGAGCTCCTGCCACCTCCCTAGGAAGGAGCTGGACAGGGTGGTGGACACTCCCCTGTCCTTTGAATAATTTCATGCCAGAGCAGGAGCCAAGGGCTCTGGAACTGTGCTATACTGGCTTATGCAAGGAGGGCACCAAATGTGCCATTTAATGCAGTCTGGTAGCGCTCGGAATCGCCCCCACCCTACCCAATTCAAAAAGGAGAGGTTGTCACATCTCTCCATCGTAGGAAATCATTTGTTCAGCTCCCCCTGCCCGAGTTAGGCTTATCAGCAGGGGGGGCAGAACGGTGTCTGAGGCCAGCAGCAGCACGGGCTGGCAGGCAGACCCTGTAAAGCTACATAGGTAGGTATTGAGAGGTTCTCTATGGTATCATGCAACTAGCACTGGAATCGGGGGAGCTACATGATTCCAACATTTTTTATACCAAATATGAACAGGTTCGGAGCAGCCATTATGTAGTTGGACATCTTGACTTACAACAAATACCTTAAAATGGCTGCCCTGCACTTACAAAGCCCAAAGAATGTAGTTCAGGGTATGCAGCGGCATCTCTGCTCATGCAGGGGTACCCACACACTTAGAACCATGCACCTTGCCCTTGGACTGAAGGGGCTACCTTAGGGGTGACTTATAGGTTTAAAGTGCAGTGACCGGGATATTAAGGAAACCTTATTTTGAAAGTGAACCATGTCACACAGGCAGCGATTGCAGCTCTGCAGACACAGTTTGCATGGACTCCCATAGGTGGCACTTAACATGCAGCAGCCCCTGGGAGACCCCTAGTATACAAATGCTCTTTGTACCTCAGTACCATATACTAGGGACTTACAGTGCTACCCCAGTATGCCAATTGTGGGGTGTGCAAAGTATTTACCATCAAATTTAGAGGACAGAGCACTGCCACTGGAGTCCTGGTTAACAGGACCCCATGAACTACAGTTGAAACACACTGACACCAGGAAAAAATTGGAGGTATCTATGCCAGAAAGATCCTACTTTCCTACAGTGGCTACTAAATGGGCTACACGCCCTTTATAACCATTTGACAACTTGTTTCCCCTCTTTGTCCCTAGTGGTAGCCCAGCTGCCTAAAGACTAAAGCAACCCCTCTCCCAAGTGTTTCCAATTTGCCCTTCAAAGGCAGCTTCTCCTTTGAAGCTCTCCTTTTGGGCTAACAGCAGTATGGCTTCCTGCCAGGGAGAGGTAAAACTTTGTCACCATGCTGGCTTTTATTGTGTTCTTTCCTGAGAGTCAATTGCATCTCTCCCCAGGAGGGCAGAAAAGGTCTCAGGGAGACACCATATGCAACCGTGAAAGAGCAAAGGAGATTTGAGGCAACAAACTGGCAACCTTGTAAAAGTGTACAATGCAACATGTTTCATTAATTTCTACTTGGGCACCAAGTCGGGCTTAATGTGATGAGTTGTTTGATACCTTACTGTACCAACTTTAGTAGTCACATTCAAAAGTTAGCCAGGCTGAGATGTCAGCTTGTAACTCTGTGCTTAGCAAATAAGCTACTAGCCTTCAACACAGTAAAAATGACAACTGCAGGTTTTTACTATTAAAACAGGAGAAAGTACATGTTCCACTTTGCAATAAACAGCACGCTGCCGTAGGACTCAATAGGTCTACTTTAGGTGAGACTTGCATATAATAAAAAAGGAGGATTGGGCTTTGCGATTACTTTAAAAGAGAGAGTCAAGTTAGCAGTTTAAAACTGCCCTTCTAGTCTGCAGTGGCAGACTGGGAACAATGTTTTACCTTTGTCACATCCACGGTTGTGTAACCTGTGCTGCAGTCCCTGGGTGACTAACTTTCAGGCTGGGATCAATCTACTAGGAACTTACAATTTAGCTTACGCCAGTTAAGCATGAGCAAATGAACCATACACATTTTATGGTCAGGGCACTGTCATTGAGTTCTGGTTAGCAGGCCTTGGGTGCACTCTCAGGGTCACAAAAACCAGCAGCATCAGTCCAAAACATTGAGGGTGACTCTGCAAAAGGAGGTATAGCCTTACAAAAGTTTTTTGCAATATATTAAGTTAAAAATTTGTATTTTTTCACTGTTTTATGCATTTATTCAAAATCATTTTTTAAATTAAAAAAATATAAAAATCCAATGATGCAGAAAAAACACACCAGTGATACTAAACTTCAAGAAAAACATCATAAGATTTGTTTGGAGTAAACAACCATTTATAACTGAAATAAAAATGGAAAAAATTCCTAAAAACGTGCCCTGGGTAAACGTTGCTCAGAAAAAGGTAGCTCTACCAAATGTAAAGTGGACCACTCGTGTTATCAGCAAACAAGAACTGTAATTTTCCGACAAATAATGGCTGCTAATACTTCCTTCAGTAAGGCCTTTTCTGGTATAGATTCTATCTAACTGCAGAATCCTCTCCATGTGAATTTCGCCCAGGCGCCAGATTGCATCCAGAAACTTTAATAGCAATTTCCACCCACATCAACAGATGGATCGTGCAGCTCCTAGTCGGGTGTGTCTCTTCCAGATACATCATTAGGGCCACAATAAGACTGCCAATTATGTGCACTAGTGTCAGTTTCTAGCTGATCTCTGCAGTGTGCAGATGTTACAGATTTGGGATCTTCTTAACGGACTATATGAGTCCATTCCACAGAACGAAAAGGAGGGTGAATTGGCAATGAGTCTGTGGTAAGAAAGAGTCTACCAGAAAAGGCATTGACACACAAGTTACTACTTGTGTAACGATATATCTGTAAGAGACATTAGCTAGTGATAGATTCCTTACCTTAGAATATCCCCAGGAGTCAGACTGGATCCGGACAGTTTTGCTAGCAGTACCCCTGCATGTCAGTGGGTGGAGTCCTGTGGCTCCGCGTCCGTCGCTGGCGTCGTAAGTGTCGAGATGATGTCACGGAGACCACTTAGGCGCCGCCCATGCGCGCTGACGTCAGTTCTTTACACGACTTTCCGCGCCAGAAACGAAGAGCCATGCAAGAAACTGACCACTGGTGCCATGAAACTAGGGCCCTGAAAGGGGATGACCTTAACCCGAGAAATCAGTTCGCAGAAAGGGGAGGATAGGTGCGGCGGTAAGGAATCTAACACTAACTAATGTCTCTTACAGATATATCGTTACACAAGTAGTAACTTGTGCATCTGAAAGAGACACGTTAGTGATAGATTCCTTACCTTAGAATAGATACCCCAGCAATACCAACCCCGGTGGTGGGCCTGCGAACAGATTAATTAATCTCCCCGTGCCAAACAAAAATAAATGTGTGAAGGGAGGTTGCACTGACAGTGCCTGCAGTTCCCTCGTGCAACATGCAGAAATGATTCCAATGAGAAAGTCAGTTTTGTCAGGAGCAGTAGGGAACTACTATGCATCAGCTCAAATAGTGTGCACATGAGGAAGCAAGGATCAAATGCCCCACTGTGGAATGACAAAAAGGTTTGGAGGAAACATGCGGGTCAAACCTTCCTGAAAGAGCTTCACAACAGGTGACTTGAAAAGGGAAGGCTAATCTGGCAAACAAAGCTGAATGGGCTGACAAGTAACCCTTAACTGTGCCCATGGTAAGACACTGCTGGGACAATGACAAAACAAACTATACATCAGAAAGGTTAGCCTGGAGATTATCAAGATGATGGATCCTACACCAGACCACAAATGTCTTTCAGCATCCGGTGTAAATTGATTTAATTTAAAAATGCCCCCTGTCAAAATAACATCCACCATCCCAAGTGGCAAATCAAATTACACAGCCGTCACTGCACAATCTCCATGCAATCAAGTGTCGGTTGTGGAGATTCTGGTAAAGGACCATACCCTGTTGTTGAGACAGGAGGTCCTCCCTCGACTGATCAGAAGGCAAATGTTGAGGTTCAACAAATCTAGGTTCTGGTTATCGCATCATCTTGGCTCAATATGGTACTATGAAGATGACTGGGCCCAGTCTGTACTGACTTTCTTCAGAACTCAAGGCAGGAGAGGCAATGGTGGGAGTGCTTAGGGAGACCAGTTTCCCACCACAGGTATCAAAACTTGTGTGTCTACAGAGCGCACAAGTTTTGATACTGCAAGTTCTCTGTGGTGGTAATGAACAGATCTAGATAGAGCAGGCCATACTGTTAGAAGATGCCCAGTTCCACCTCACTAAGGAGAAGGCATTACAGTCTGCCAGCTGATGCCTACTCAACTTATCCGCTCTGGAATTCAGTGACCCTGCCAGGAGATTGGCCACTAGAAAGATCTGCTGTGGGCCCAACCACCACTTAGGCGCCGCCCATGCGCGCTGACGTCAGTTCTTTATACGACTTTCCGCGCCAGAAACGAAGAGCCATACAAGAAACTGACCACTGGTGCCATGAAACTAGGGCCCTGAAAGGGGATGACCTTAACCCGAGAAATCAGTTCGCACAACGGGGAGGATGGGTGGGGCGGTAAGGAATCTAACACTAACTAATGTCTCTTACAGATATATCGTTACACAAGTAGTAACTTGTGCATCTGAAAGAGACACGTTAGTGATAGATTCCTTACCTTAGAATAGATACCACAGCAATACCAACCCCGGTGGTGGGCCTGCGAACAGATTAATTAATCTCCCCGTGCCAAATAAAAATAAATGTGTCCATCTGTAATGAAAAGGGTGCTCATCTAAAGCGCTCTGATACCCAATTTCTCGGGTCTAGTTTGCGCTATATAAAACAAAAAAAAACAAAAAAAGAAAAAACACAAAAAACAAGAAAATAAACCTCTTTATTAATCTTGCCTGGGATGAAATGCACAATTTGAACGAAGTAGGGCTCAAAATGGAGCCCTGAGGGGCTCCACAGGACAGTAATCTATTCTCTGAGGAGAAAGAGGACATTTTCAATGCCTGGGTACTGTTGAAAAAGAGGTAAGCGAATCCAAGGCTCTCCCTTGAACACCCAATGTACATAATCTGTGTATGAGAATGGAGTGGGAAACCGTATCAAAAGCAGTGCTGAGATCCAGCGCTGTGCTATGTCCCTTATCCAAGTGCAATCTGGTACCATCAACAGTGCAGTCTCAGTAAAATGAAGTGTCCTAAACCCAACTTGCATTTTATTGAGAATCTTACTGGCTTCAAATATGGATTCTCAAAAGACAACTGTTGAGGGTCCGCTGTTTGTTTTTCTAGATTGGGAGAATGGGAGCATCAAATCCACATTTATGGCACAATCCTGATTTGATTGATGAAATGCACAAATCTGTAATTATTGGTGCACAAATGTCTGCAGCCAGATGAAAGTAAGAGGCTAAGCATGGGCCCAACTGTGATATGAATTTGATCAGCATGGTAGAATTTTTACTGATTCTACCTGCATTAGCCTAAAACTTGATAAACTACACCTTTCTGATGAGCGTCACTAAAGGTACTGACGGTAAATAACCTGTTCTTCTGCTGGATACTGCAAACTACAAATTTCTCATCTTTTGAATAGATACCATAGCAGTCCTGCTGAAACGTTTTGGGTCTGAGGAGTGGACTCAAAACAGGTAATCTGACAGGACCGAGCAGGCAAAATGGTCCTCTCTGCAGATCTGGCTGCCAAGGTCGTAGCGGTTTGTGAAAGGAAACACAGATGCCCATGTCTCAGCCCGACAGATGTCCAGGACAGGAACTAACGAACAAGTTACTAACCTTCGGTAACGATGTATCTGTAAGAAACATTAGTTAGTTAGATTCCTCACCTTAGAATATCCCCAGGCGTCAGACTGGATCCGGAAGATTTTTCGTCAGCAATACCCCTTGCGCGTCGCTAGGCGTCGTCTGCGGCTCCGCGTCCGTCGTCGGCGTCGTGCGCCGGGATGACGTCGTCGGAGTACTTAGACGCCGCCCTCGCGCGCTGACGTCAGTTCTTGTACATAGCCTTCCGCGCCAGGAACGCAGAGCCATGCAAAGACCGACACTGGTGCCAAAAATAAAATCTAGGGGCCTGAAAGGACAACCTTAACCCTAGATGTCAGTTCGCAGAACGGGGAGGATGGGAGGGTCGGTGAGGAATCTAACTAACTAATGTTTCTTACAGATACATCGTTACCGAAGGTTAGTAACTTGTTCATCTGAAAGAAACACGTTAGTTAGATTCCTCACCTTAGAATAGATACCCAAGCAATACCATCCCCGGTGGTGGGTCTGCGAACCAAGATCACACCAGAAAGTCCTGGAGGACAGAACGGCCAAAGAAGCCATCCCTCCGGACTTGGCTGTCAAGGCAATAATGCCTGGCAAACGTGTGTAGCGAAGCCCACGTCGCCGCCTGACAGATGTCCTGCAAAGGGACTCCCCGTCCCAAGGCAGTAGTAGCCGCTGTGGCCCGAGTAGAATGGGCGCGCAGCCCAACAGGAGGGTCCTTTTTAGCCAAGGAATAGCAGATTTTGATACACAAAACGACCCACCGAGAGATGGTTCGTTTGTGCACAGCTTTCCCCTTCTTAGCGCCCACGTACCCAACAAAAAGCTGGTCGTCCACCCGGAACTGTTTTGTGCGGTCCAGATAGAAGGAGAGCGCACGTTTTGGGTCCAGACGGTGGAGCCTCTCTTCCTCTTTGGAAGGATGCGGAGGCGGAAAGAAGGTGGGCAAGGTGACAGACTGCCCAAGGTGAAATGGAGTCACCACTTTAGGAAGAAAGGAGGGACGAGGCCGAAGGACAACCTTGTCCGGATGAACAGACAGAAAAGGAGGCTTTGAAGATAAAGCCTGGAGCTCACTCACCCGTCTAGCCGAGGTGATGGCTACCAGAAAAGCAGTCTTTAGAGTTAGAAGACGAAGAGGGCAATTGTGAAGAGGCTCAAAGGGAGCGCACATCAGGAATGTCAAAACCAGATTCAAGTCCCACTGAGGCATTACAAAAGGGACAGGAGGGAACGTGTGTGTAATGCCTTTGAGAAAGCGTGTAACCACAGGGGACTTGAAAAGAGAAGGCTGATCAGGAAGCCGCAAGAAGGCGGAGATGGCAGCAAGATAACCTTTCAGGGTGCCCAGGGCAGAGCCCTGCCGGGCCAGAGAAAGAAGGAAGAGGAGAACCTCAGAAAGAGGGGCGGAAAGGGGATCCACAGCCTTTGCTGTGCACCATGCCACAAATTTGTTCCACCGGCAGGCGTATACCGACTTTGTGGAGGGACGCCTGGCTGCCAGAATGATATCACAGACTTCAGGAGGCAAGTCAAATGGCATCAACTGCCGCCGCTCAATCTCCACGCATGGAGGTGGAGGCTGGACAGGTTCGGGTGGAGGACCGTCCCCTGCTGCTGCGACAGAAGATCCTCCCGAAGGGGCAGACGTATCGGGGGATCGGTCAACAGACTGAGTAGCTCGGGATACCAGTATCTTCGTGCCCAATCCGGAGCCACCAAGATGACTTGGGCCCGGTCGTGCCTGATCTTCTTCAGCACTCTGGGCAGAAGTGGTATAGGCGGAAAGGCGTACAACAGACCGCAACTCCACTCGTGACGAAAAGCGTCGCCGAGCGAGTGCCGCCTTGGAAATTCCAACGCGCAGAACTGCTGACATTGCGCGTTCTCTTCGGTGGCGAATAGATCTAACCAAGGCTCTCCCCACTGCTGAAAGAGGCCTTGCACCACTTCGGAGTTCAGACGCCATTCGTGATCCATCATGCACCGGCGGCTGAGTTCGTCTGCTCTGGCGTTCAGAGAGCCCGCCAGATGTTGAACCACCAGGGTGACGCCCTGGTGTTCCAGCCATGTCCAGAGGCGCAGAGCCTCCTGACAAAGGGTCCACGACCCCACCCCGCCCTGTTTGTTGCAGTACCACATGGCGGTGGTGTTGTCCGTGAACACCTGCACGACACTTCCCCTGACAGAGGGAAGGAAGGCTTTCAGTGCAAGCCGGATCGCTCTCAACTCCAACAGGTTGATGTGGAGACGAGACTCCGCCGGAGACCAGAGGCCTCTGATCTCCGCCTCTCCCATATGGCCACCCCATCCCAAGAGGGACGCATCCGTCACTACGACATGCTCCGGTTGGGGAAGGGAGAGGCTCTTGCCCTTGACCCACTCGCGGTCCGTGAGCCACCACTGCAACTGCTGTGCAGTACCCTCCGAGATCAAGACATGGTCGGACAGGTTGCCGTGATGCTGGGCCCACTGAAACTTCAGGTCCCACTGCAGAGCCCGCATGCGCCGCCTGGCGTGATGCACTAGTAGGATGCAGGAGGCCATCAGCCCCAGAAGCCGCAACACTAACCTGACCGAAACCCGGGATAGAGGCCGAAAGATGGGAATCAGGGCCTGTATATCCCGGACCCGCTGTTCCGGTGGATGGACCCGGAACTGCGCCGAATCGAGAACCGCTCCGATGAAGAGGAGCTTCTGAGAGGGACTCAAGTGCGACTTCGGCACGTTGATGGAAAACCCCAGCAAATGCAGGAGATCCGCCGTAGTCTGGAGGTGGGAGACGACTGCCTGGGGCGAGCCCGCCTTCAACAACCAGTCGTCGAGATAGGGGAAGACTGGGACCCCTGATCTGCGCAGATGAGCTGCGACCACCGCCATCACTTTCGTGAACACCCGAGGGGCACTGGTGAGGCCGAAGGGGAGCACGGTAAACTGAAAGTGCTCTTGGCCCACCGTGAACCGCAGGTAACGCCGGTGGGCCGGCAGGACGGGGATATGGAAATATGCGTCCTGCAAGTCCAACGCTACCATCCAGTCTCCAGGGTCTAGGGCAGCTAAAACCTGAGCCAACGTTAGCATCTTGAACCTTTCTTTTCGGAGGAAGGCATTGACGTTCCGGAGGTCCAAGATAGGGCGCAGGCCCCCCTTGCCCTTCTTGGGAACCAGAAAGTAGTGGGAATAACAACCACGACCTACTTCTGGACTCGGAACGCGCTCGACGGCCCCCTTGGCCAAGAGAGCCGAAACTTCCTCGCGGAGAAGATCCAAATGATCCCCCGAGATACGGTGGTGCTGCGGTGGCATGGCTGGAGGGGTCGTCTCGAAGGGGAGGGAGTAGCCCCTTCGGACGATTTGCAGCACCCACCTGTCCGATGTTATGGACCGCCAGTGGAGCAGGTGATGGCGAACTCTGCCGCCCACTGGCGTGGTATGGGCCTGAAAGCTCGGACTAGGAAGGCTTTGAGGCGGATGCTGCCGGGGTGGATGTGGGCTGACCACGTCGGCCTCCATTTCCGCCACGGCGGAAGCCACGTCCACGACCGCGCGCAGGTTGGTTCTGCGGCTGGTGGCTTTGCGAACGTGAGGAGGCGCCCCTTCCTTGGCCACGAAAGGGGCGAAAAGCGGAGGTGTGCGCCCGCGGAGCCGAGAGGCCCAAGGACTTGGCCGTAGCCCGGGAGTCCTTAAAGCGGTTCAGCGCACTGTCCGCCTTCTCACCAAACAGGCGAGTGCCATCAAAGGGCATGTCCATGAGGGTGTTCTGGACATCCCCGGAAAATGACGTGGACCGCATCCAGGCATGGCGGCGGAGCGCCACCGTGGTGGAAATCGCCCGACCTAGCGAGTCCGTGGTGTCAAGCCCACATCTTATGGCGTGCCGTGCTGCATCCCTCCCATCGGCCAGAGCCTGGGTAAGACGCGTCCGGACCTCCTCCGGACACTGGGGCAGCACGTCCTCCACCGTATCCCACAGGGAATGGGAATAACGGTCCAAGAGACAGGCGGTATTTAAAGACCGCAGGCCCAAACTAAGGGACGAGAACAGTTTCTTGCCAAACTGCTCGAGTCTCTTGGAATCCCGGTCCGGCGGAGCGGTCGGGAAGGAGGATTGGGAAGTAGAGGCCTGGATAACCAGACTCTCGGGGGTGGGGTGTTGGGACAGGAAGCTGGGGTCGCCCGGAGCAGGGCGGTGGCGCCTGGCAACGTTCCTATCCACAGGAGGAACTGTGGAGGGCTTGGACCAGGTGCCCTGCAGAACGTCAGTGAGGGCCTCGTTAAACGGCAGCAGAGGCTCAGTGGAGCTTGCTGAGGTTTGAAGCACCTCAGTGAGGATGTTGGTCCTCACAGCCACGGCAGGCAACTCGAGCCCAAGGGCCTCAGCCGCCTTGCGCAGCACCACAGAAAATGCTGCACCCTCCTCCGAAGCCACGGTCGGAGGAGAAGTGAATCCAGCGTCTGGCGAGGTGTCCAGCCCGCTGGCCTCCCCCAGCTCATCTGCCCAGTCCTGAGAAAGCTGTGACTGAACAGCTAGAGGGTCCTCGAACCCCTCCCAGTCGCCCCCTTCTTCCGATTCCTGATAAACAGGAGGAATGATCGGAACCGGACTGTAGAGATGGTAGGTCTCTAGCGGCGTCGGATGCGGCGTCGGCGGACGCCGTGCCGGCGTCGGGTCCGGATGAGGGCTAAACTGGGGCGTCGGCGTCACAGGCGTCGGCGTCGGCGGCGCCGGTGACGGCGTCGGTGGTTCAGGCGTCGGCGCCGGTGGAGGAGTGACAAGGTCAACCGGCGTCGACTGGGGCCCAGGCATGGGCCCCGCGGGGACCTGCGGCGTCGAGACCGGAGTCGTCGACGGCGCCGGGGCCGGAGCCGCCGGCACGCGAGGTCGCCCAGTCGAGCCCGCGGGGCCCGAAGGCGCGCCAGCGGGCGTCGACGGCGGGGCCAGGCTCCTCATGGCCGAGAGGAAGGCACTGATCTCCGCCGGCGCCGCGTCAGCCCCAGGGACCGGAAGGTATGGGGGCGGACGCGGCACCTGCGGCTCCGCCGGAGCCGCGGGGGTGGAACCACTTGGACCCTCGGCCGAGTCGCGCGACCGGCGAGGGGAGTCCGAAGAGCGATGTCGCCTCTTGGACTTCTTTGAGTGTTTGGACTTACCCGACGACTTGGAGCCCGACGATCGATGGTGGCGTCGGCTAGGGCTCCGCGAGCGATCCTTGGACCTCCTCCTGGACCGGGATCGCGCACGACGCGGAGCCGAGTGGCGAAGCTCGAGAAGCTTGCGGGACCGCTCCCGCCTAGCCTTCGAAGTCAAGGCCTGACAGTCGTTGCACGACTCCGCGTCGTGGTCGAGGCCTAAGCAGTAGAGGCACCGGCGGTGGTGATCGGTCACCGACATCAGTCGATGACAATCCTCACAAGCCTTGAACCCAGGCATCCTACCGGCACCAGATGTCGACAGACAAGGATCAAAAATGATCAAAAAGATTTAGTCAAAAAAGACTAAAAGGGGTAGCTCTCCCGGATCTGCGCTTACTGGCGCGGAAAAAAGAAGAACTGACGTCAGCGCGCGAGGGCGGCGTCTAAGTACTCCGACGACGTCATCCCGGCGCACGACGCCGACGACGGACGCGGAGCCGCAGACGACGCCTAGCGACGCGCAAGGGGTATTGCTGACGAAAAATCTTCCGGATCCAGTCTGACGCCTGGGGATATTCTAAGGTGAGGAATCTAACTAACGTGTTTCTTTCAGATCTTGAGAGTGCAGTTGTGGTGGCTTTGATCCTGGTTGAATAGGTCCATGGACCTTTAGAGGGC
Organism: Triturus cristatus; assembly: GCF_964204655.1. Taxonomy (NCBI): domain Eukaryota; kingdom Metazoa; phylum Chordata; class Amphibia; order Caudata; family Salamandridae; genus Triturus; species Triturus cristatus. Next base: position 851,985,332 of record NC_140581.1, read on the forward strand.
TGTTTTCTGGCCAATGCATAACCTGTGTTACAAACCAAAGAAGGCGGCCGAGGTAATCTGCTGTTTGACATGAAAGGACAGCACCCCTTTTGGTAGGAATGCAGTCCTAGTCCTTAGCAAGGAAAAGTCGGAAAAGAAAGTGGTGAAGGGAGGTTGCACCGACAGTGCCTGCAGTTCCCTCGTGCAACATGCAGAAATGATTCCAATGAGAAAGTCAGTTTTGTCAGGAGCAGTAGGGAACTACTATGCATCAGCTCAAATAGTGTGCACATGAGGAAGCAAGGATCAAATGCCCCACTGTGGAATGACAAAAAGGTTTGGAGGAAACATGAGGGTCAAACCTTCCTGAAAGAGCTTCACATCAGGTGACTTGAAAAGGGAAGGCTAATCTGGCAAACAAAGCTGAATGGGCTGACAAGTAACCTTTAACTGTGCCCATGGTAAGACACTGCTGGGACAATGACAAAACAAACTATACATCAGAAAGGTTAGCCTGGAAATTATCAAGATGATGGATCCTACACCAGACCACAAATGTCTTTCAGCATCCAGTGTAAATTGATTTAATTTAAAGATGCCCCCTGTCAAAATAACATCCACCATCCCAAGTGGCAAATCAAATTACACAGCCGTCACTGCACAATCTCCATGCAATCAAGTGTCGGTTGTGGAGATTCTGGTAAAGGACCATACCCTGTTGTTGAGACAGGAGGTCCTCCCTCGACTGATCAGAAGGCAAATGTTGAGGTTCAACAAATCTAGGTTCTGGTTATCGCATCATCTTGGCTCAATATGGTACTATGAAGATGACTGGGCCCAGTCTGTACTGACTTTCTTCAGAACTCAAGGCAGGAGAGGCAATGGTGGGAGTGCTTAGGGAGACCAGTTTCCCACCACAGGTATCAAAACTTGTGTGTCTACCTAGCGCACAAGTTTTGATACTGCAAGTTCTCTGTGGTGGTAATGAACAGATCTAGATAGAGCAGGCCATACTGTTAGAAGATGCCCAGTTCCACCTCACTAAGGAGAAGGCATTACAGTCTGCCAGCTGATGCCTACTCAACTCATCCGCTCTGGAATTCAGGGACCCTGCCAGGAGATTGGCCACTAGAAAGATCTGCTGCGGGCCCAACCACCAAAGGAGCAAAGCCTCCTGGTGCAGGAGCTAGGACTCCATTGAGTTGTCCGTTAAGATCTGCGCCAGTGTCTCCTTAATTGTCAGCAAGGATGCTTTCAGAGCCAGCCACATGGCCGAAAGCTTCAATGGTTTGGCACGGAGGCCTCTGAACTCTACCTCCCCAAGAAGACCCAACCCACCCACCCTTACCCCCTGCATTGATTCATGGGTGGGGAAGTTAGAGTGCCTGCACAGGTCAGACTCGTGTTTGTTTGCCACCACTGACGGTCCCAAGCTATCTCCTGAGAGGCCTGGATGGAATTGGAGTAGCCCAATGAAACCTGAAGTTCCATAGCATGGCCTGCACAGGACATCTGGTGTATAGGACAAGATGGATGCACTAGGCTAGCAGCCCAAGAAGTCTCAGAATCAAACTCTCAGACCCAGAATTGAGCTTGAAAAAGTTGGATCATATCCCGAATGTACCATACTTGCGGCAGTGGTTAAAAGGCCTTAAATGTGATGGCGTCCTGGAAAGTCCCTAGGAAGGGAAGTCTTGGTGCAGAGATCAGGTGAGAGTTCGCTCACTGATTGAAAACTCCAAGTTGGTCAAAAAGGCAGCCACCGTACACAAGTGGTCTACAGCTGAATGCAGTAAGCCCATCTAGAGCAGCCAGTCATCGAGGTACGGGAATACATGTACCCCCGACTTCCGAAAATAAGCTGCAACCACTACCATCACTTTCATTAACACCTTAGGGGCCGAGGTATGGCAGAAGGCCAGCACAGCAATTTGGGAAGGACGCTGTTGAAAGTAATTTAAAGAATTTTGCATTGGTGCTACTATCTTTAAATTGCTCAAGCACCCAGTCAGCTTGTCTCCAAAAAGTCCAGATTCATCAAAAAGGTATGTCCATAAGAGATCCCTGGACGGCCCCAGAAAATGTAGCTGCTCGAATCCAGGCTTGACATATAATCAGTATGGTGGTGCCAATAGCATGGCTCATGAATCAATGGTATCCAGGTAACCACGCAGTACATATTTTGCTGCATCCTGTGCCGCCTTAATTGTTTGGGCAAAGGGCAAGTTGAGGTCTTCTAGGACAGCCATCAAGATCTCGCTATCCCACAAAGTGTGGCTATGGTGGGTGGGTTTCAATATGCTTTGATTCGTTGTTTGTGGGTCTGGTTGGTTGGGGTTAGAGGTGAAGGCATTTGGATTCACCTTACTCATTGATGCTCTAAGCACAAGGCTTTCGAACGTAGAAAACAAGGATCGCCAGAGGCGGGCTGTATGACCTGTCCGCAAGACAACTGACGAGAGGGTTCAGAGCATGATTTTGACGAAGTGGCCATGTGAGCACCCATGAGTGCCTCGTTAAAATGACAATAGAGGCTCTGACAAAGACGACTCTGGTTGGAGAATTCCAGTCATCAAATATACTTTGCTTTCAACCATGAACAGTGTTAAATCTAGCTGCTCTGTCTACTAATACTACTGCAAAGGTGGTGCATTCTTCTGTTGGTGGAGGGGGTAGCAAGCCTAGCTTGGTCACAGGGAAGATGTATAGCCCACTGGTATTCACTTCATCAGTGAATGGGGGTTGGGGGGGGGGGGGGGGAGCAGACTGTCCACCTGCTCGCCGTCATCAATTTTTTGGGGAACATTTTCAGATTCGGAACCAAATAGGGGCCTCCATCCTCTAATAATACTGCCGTCCTGGAGGAGACTGAGGATATGGTTTCAGGATTACTGGCTTTCCTTGGTACTATCATAGCACAACATAGGCCTGACACCAGCCAACATCGATTTGGGGTCATAGACCGGTGAAGGCACTGGATCTTACAATGTGACGGATATGGGAGGGCCAACCCTCTACCAACTTAACACCGCAGAAAAATGTGATCATCTATTGAATGCAACAGATATTTTCCATGTATCAGCCAAGGGTGAAATAAAAACTAAGAGTATTAAAGAAAATGGGGAAATACAGGTCAAAGCGCCAGGGACATTGTCTGAGATTTATGCAATTTCTCATTGCTTTAGCCTGTAAGCAACTCATCATTTACGGACAGCTTACTGCTCATCAAGGGAGGTTACTGTTGAAAAAATGCTTATTAATTATGCCACCTGAATTGCATGCAAACTTAAAGAGGTAACCATTGCAAGGGACACAACGAGTGAAAGAACATAAAATGTGCCTGCCCACCAATAAAGTGGGCAGCTGCAAGGGAAGCAATAATTGGCAAAGCCATCAAATCTCACAGGTATTGGCATTGCCAATGCTTTTTTCCGATTACGTGTGTGAATGCATGAAGGAGCTGACTTTGGAGTTGGCTGGCAATCTTGGAATGGGTTTTCTAGGAAAGAAAATTCACTCCAAGATTGCCGCTGATGCAAAAGCATGTAGACATTTTTAATCAATCAATCTAAAATGGCAGTTGGACACGTTAGAGCTGTTAATTAAAGTATTACAATGTGAAATCAAGGTACACTTAGCAGGCGGTTAGCCAGCAGCACTTTGCAGATTCTGGGCCAGTGTAAAAATAATTATAAAAAATATGTCAACACAGAAAATGGTGGAAAGCAGGATTTGGAGGGGTAATAGGGGTTGGGGTTTGAACCCAGAGCATGCCTGATGGGGGCTGACCTATTGATAGGTTAAGAGAGATAGGAAACACATGAATTCACATTGGAGTGCTGAATGAATGATAAAAAAAGTCCCCTCAAGTATGCAGAAGGGTACAACTCATTCAATCAAAATGTGACACCTAAATGCCCCTGCCCAGGACCAAGCATAAGAATTGGCAGGAAACCCATCAAATCAGAAGCAGACAACTGAGTGACACAAAAAAGTCACCGAATCAAGAGCAAGGGGCAAATGTAAGTCCACTCAAAGTATATGTTATGCATTGGAAGCAATAGTTCTGCTTACAACACAGCTAACGTTGTCTATAATCAAAACCTAAAAACCACAAGATAGTGTACATTTAGCCATACTCATGAATAATAACCTCACCCCCGACCACGAGCATCAACACCAGAGTTTAACACCAAAATAAATACTGTCAGAACAGACTTGATCAATCCCAATAATATTGCACCGTCTTGGCAGTTTTCGGCATAACAAGACGGCTTTAACTACCTCACATCGTTCACGCAGTATATGAAAAAATAGGGGCTTCGAGTCCATCCAACTTCAGTCGCAGATTTTGTCATTTTCAGCCATTGACTGTTTACACCCATCATTTAAGGTGAATAGATTTTTGCCATTGCAGAGGCACAACATAATTTCCGCAGTGCAACAATTAAAATGAGTCCACGTAGTGAGGGGCTTCTTTAGTTTGCTTTGTGCAATTTCTTGTGCAATTTGTTTTGTGAACTGAGAAAACATTTTCAGCAATGAATATCACCATTGTGAAAAGGTATCTATTGTGGTATTTGTTTTTGTTTTATCAGACAAGACAACATTTGTTGTTAAAACCGGCTATAAGCGTCTATTATAACAAATGCAAAGGAAACCACAGTCCCTGTAGAAATGAGAACGATAACAGATCTGGATTTAACAGTGTAATGAGGACTAGAATAACATCCTCCAATGTACTTAGGAGCTAGAAAAGAGCTCAGGAGGGACATAATGATGATGGAAAGATAAGCCTCTCGTGGAGTGGGAGAATTCCCCACAGGAATGTGGGTCTGAAAAGCCAATTTTCATTTGGAAGTGTGACTGTGACCAGTTGTTTGGACGGGGGCAGTCTCACTTGCATGGCACACACTTACAGATAGGCCAACAGGGCTGATCAGAGGCAGCCACATCAGGTCGACATTAAAAACACATTAAACACATGTTTACCGTAACGCAGCATAGATAGCAACATGCCTGGGACACATCTGACAGGCTCTTGGGGCTCAGCGTGCCAGGCACACCTCTGAAACACCTTTAGGTGTAAGGAGGGCTAAAGTCACATGTTAAGCATGCCTCAAAATGGACAGCAGGACTGAGACAGTGTCTTACTTGCCAAGCTTGTATCTGAAAAGCCATGGACCTGGAAGATTCAGGCAACATCAGGTGCACATTTGAATGTAGGAAGGGGTTGGGGAGGATCAGTCATATATATATTTTTTGTAATTTATTTGCATAGTTTTATATAGCGTTGGTTAGACCCGGAGGTATCTGAGAGCTGTACATGAGGATCAGCGAGTTACAGGTTACATAATTACATAGCAAGTATAGACATAGGAGAAAAACATGAGATAAAACAATAATGTGAGTTATTAGCGCGTACACACATCTTATGGGGAGTGAAAGCTAGAGGGGCAATGGTAAAGCAGGGGTAAGGAGTGCAGGAAAGAAACACAACGGGGAGGCGAGGAAAACAATGTCCGATATCCGACTGGGTAGGTGACGGCTGAGGGGTGAACCACAGCCAAACTCTTATATAGCTGCATAGGACAGCTCCATCGAGCATCGGCCATGGTTGCTCAGGCATCGCTGTAGGTACAGACAGATTATGGTTTCCGCCCAGGGGGTATCGTCGTAGTTCCCATGAGAGCACCAGTTATGGTGTTGCTGGGAAGTGCCATGCGCCTCATCCTCCAGCTCGCCCCCAGGTCAAGAGTGGTGAGAGGAGATGTGGAAGAGACAATTCCAAAATCCACAGATCTTACCCCATTCCCAGCAGCAGTTGTGAGTGTTGGGCATTTGGGCAGGATCCCAGTGGTAGGGGGACCCTGCGCGAAGGGGAAGATCGTTGGCGGAGGCATTGGAAAAAAAGTTTCTTGGTGGTGGATGGTATGGGGTCATCTCACTCAGAGGGGAGTGCACAGCAAGATGACACCTGCAGAAGCTCTCCCCCGAGTCAGTCTAGCTCCATTATAGGGCCAGGCATGGGCCCACCAGATCGTCACTGCCCAGATGAACAAGTTACTTACCTTCGGTAACGATATATCTGTAAGAAACATTAGTAGTGATAGATTACTTACCTTAGAATTACCCCCAGGCGTCAGACTGGATCCGGAAGGTTTTCGTCAGCAGTACCCCTGCGCATTGGAAGGTGGTGTCGTGTGGCTCCGTGTCCGTCGTTGGCGTCATGGTCGCCGAGAAGACGTCGCGGCAGCTACTTAGACGCTGCCTGCGCCCTGACGTCAGTTCTGTACACGACATTCTGCGCCAGAAAACGCAGAGCAATGCAAGATACTGACCACTGGTGCCTTGAAACTAGGGCCCTGAAAGGGATCACCATAACCCTAGAAATCAGTTCACAGAACGGGGAAGATGGGTGGGGCGGTAAGGAATCAATCACCACTAATGTTTCTTACAGATATATCATTACCAAAGGTAAGTAACTTGTTCATGTGGAAGAAACATAGTCATAGATTCCTTACCTTAGAATAGATACCCCAGCAATACCAACCCCGGTGGTGGGTCTGCGAACAAAGATCACACCAGGAAGTCTCGGAGAACAGAAAGTCCAAAGAAGCCATCTCTCCGGACTTGGCTGTCCAGGCAATAATGCTTAGTAAAAGTGTGCAGCTAGGCAGGGGGACACCACGTCCCAAAGCGTTAGTGGCTGCAGTCGCCCTGGTGGAATGGGCGCGCAGCCCTAACGGAGCTTCCTTTTTAGCCAGCGAATAACTGGCTTTAATACACAAGGCGACCCATCGGAATATAGTCCGCTTGTGTACTGCCCGACCATTTTTGGCCCCAACGTAGCCAACAAAGAGCTGGTCATCCACCGAGAACTGTTGTGTGCGATTCAAATAAAACGGGAGCACACGTTTTGTGTCCAGATGGTAGAGCCTCTCTTTCTCTCTAGAAGGATGCGGAGGTTGAAATGAGGTGGGCAAAGTGATGGTCGGCCTGATGTGAAAGGCAGTGACAACCTTTGTCAGAAAGGATAGACGTGTCCTGAGCACAACCTTGTCCGGATGGACAGATAGGAAAGGAGGTTTACAAGAAAGAGCCTGTAGCTCACTCACTCTCCTGGCAGAGGTGACAGCAACCAGGAAAGCAGTTTTCAAAGTCATCAGACGAAGAGAACAGTTGTGAAAAAGCTCAAAGGGAGCACACATTAAATATGTTAGAACTAGGTTCAAGTCCCACTGTGGCATCACAAAAGGAATAGGAGGGAAAAGGTGAGTAATGCCTTTGAGAAATCTATTTACAACAGGGGATTTGAAAAGAGAGGGTTGATCATGGAGCCTGAGAAAGGCCGAAATTGAAGAAAGGTAGCCCTTGATAGTGCCCAGAGCAGAGCCCTGCTGGCCAAGAAAAGAAACAGAAGAACTTCGAAAGAGGGGCAGAAAGGGGATCCACAGCCTTTGCTGTGCACCATGCCACAAATTTGTTCCACCTGCAGGCTAATACCAACTTAGTGGAGGGTCGCCTGGCCGCCAGAATAACATTACAAACTTCAAGGGGCAAGTCAAAAGGAATCAACTGCCAGCGCTCAATCTCCACACAAGGAGGTGGAGACTGGACAGGTTACGGGTGGAGGACTGTCCACTGCTGCTTCTACAGAAGATCCTCCCAAAGAGGCAGTCGGATTCGGGGATCGATGGTCATACTGAGTAGCAAGTGATACCATATTCTTCGAGCCCAGTCCGGAGCCACAAGAATGACTTCGGCCTGGTCGTGCCTGATCTTCTTCAGCACTCTGGGTAGAAGTGGTATAGGCGGAAAGGCGTACAACAGACCGCAACTCCACTCGCGTCGAAAAGCGTCGCCTAGCGAGTGCCATCTTGGAAATTCAAAAATGCAGAACTACGGACATTGCGCGTTCTCTTCAGTGGCGAATAGATCTAACCAAGGCTCTCCCCACTGTTGAAAGAGACCTTGCGCCAAGTCCGAGTGAAGACGCCATTCGTGATCCATCATGCATCTGTGGCTGAGTTTGTCCGCCCTGGCGTTCAGTGAACCTGCCAGGTGTTGAACCTCCAGAGAAATGCCCTGCTGTTATAGCCATGTCCAGAGGCGCAGAGCCTCCTGACATAGGGTCCACGACCCCACCCCACCCCGCCCTGTTTGCTGCAGTACCACATGGCGGTGGTGTTGTCCGTGAATACCTGCACTACTCTTCCCCAGACAGTGGGAAGGAATGCCTTCAGTGCAAGTCGGATCGCCCACAGCTCCAGAAGGTTGATATGGAGCCGGGACTCCGCCGGAGCCCAGAGGCCTCTGATCTCCGCCTCTCCCATGTGACCGCCCCAACCCAGGAGGGACGCATCCGTCACCACTGTTTGCTCCGGTTCGGGAAGGGAGAGGGATCTGCCATTGACCCAATGCCGGTTTGTGAGCCACCACTGCAACTGTCTTGCAGTGCCCTCCGAGATCTGGACGGATTCGGACAGGTTTCCCTGGTGCTGCGCCCACTGGAACTTCAGGTCCCACTGCAGAGCCCGCATATGCCATCTGGCATGATCAACCAGCAGGATGCAGGAGGCCATGAGGTCCAGCAGCCTCATGGTCAGCCAGACCGAAACCCAGGATGGAGGCCGAAAGATCGGAATCAGAGCCTGAATATCCTGGACTCGTAGTTCGGAAGGATAGACCCGAAAGAGTGTCATATCCAGAACCGCTCCGATTAAGAGGAGCTTCTGAGAGGGAATCGGGTACGACTTCAGCACATTGATAGAGAACCCCAGCAAATGCAGGAGGTCGGCCGTAGTTTGGAGGTGGGAGACAACTGCCTGGGGCGATCCCGCCTTCAACAGCCAGTCGTCGAGATAGGGGAAGAATGGAACCCCTGATCTGCACAGATGAGCTGCGACCACCGCCATCACTTTCGTGAACACCCGAGGGGCACTGGTAAGGCCGAAGGGGAGCACGGTAAACTGAAAGTGCTCGTGGCCTACCGTAAACCGCAGATAACACCGGTGGGCTGGCAGGAAGGGAATATGGAAATATGCGTCCTGCAGATCCAACGCTACCATCCAGTGTCCAGGGTCGAGGGCAGACAAGACTTGAGCCAGAGTTAACATCTTGAACTTCTCCTTCCGGAGGAAGCGATTGACGTTCCGGAGGTCTAAGATAGGATGCGGGCCCTTGTCCTTCTTTGGTACCAGAAAGTAGTGGGAATAACAACCACAACCTACTTCTGGCGCAGGAACACGCTCGATGACCACCGTGGCCAAGAGGGCCACAACCTCCTGTTGGAGAAGTGCCAAGTGATCCCCAACATATGGTGGTACTGGGGTGGCATGGCTGGACGGGTAGTCTCAAAGGGGAGGGAGTAGCCCCTTCGGACTATTTGTAAAACCCACCTGTCCATAGTGATGGTGCGCCAGTGGGGGAGGTGATGGCGAATCCTGCTGCCCACTCGCGTTTGGTGGGCCTGAAAAACCAGACTAGGAAGGTTTGGAGCCAGCGGTGGCTGGGATGGAGGTGGACTGACCCGCCCGCTAGCCCCTTGAACCGCCTCTGCGGTTCCCACATCCACGCTGAGACTGCTGCTGCTGTGGCCTGTGGCTCTGAAGCCAACGTGCTGGGGCGCCCCTTCCGTTGCCAGGAAAGGAGCGAAAAGCAGAAGGCGGAGGAGGACGAGTGGCTGACAGGCCCAAGGACTTGGCCGTAGCCCGTGAGTCCTTAAAACGCTCCAACGTGCTATCTGCCTTGTTAACAAAAAGGCGAAAGCCATCAAAGGGCATGTCCATCGGAGTATTCTGGACTTCCCCCGAGATGCCAGTAGTCCTCAGCCAGGCGTGAACTTGGCTGCATCCCTCCCTTCAGCAATAGCTTTCGAGAGCCCTGTCCGTGCCTCCTCCGTACACTGAGGCAGCACTTGCGCCACCGTATCCCACACAGAGTGGGAGTAACGGCCCAAGAGGCATGCTGTGTTCACAGACCGCAGCCCTGAACTGGCGGAAGAAAAAATCTTCTTCTCCAAATTGTTCCAGTCTCTTAGATTCCCTACCCGGGGGTGCGGTAGGGTATGCGCTCTGGAACGTTGAGGCTTAGACAACCAAGCTCTCAGGGGTGGGGTGTTGGGAGAGGAAAAGTGGGTCGACCGGGGCCGGGTGATGGCGTCGGGCCACTGTGTTGGACCTGGAGCCCAAAAGAGGTAGCTGCCAGCTAAATCACTTAGGTCAGGAGGTTAGTCCGGATGGCCACGGTAGGGAGCTGGAGGTTGAGGGCCTCCACCGCCCTGCGCAACAACACTGCATAACTTGCAGCACTCCTCCGTAGCCACGGTAAGAGGAGTGAGAATGCCAAGGTCATGGGAGGGATTGAGACCACTGGCATCCCCCAGTTCCTCTGCCCAGTCCGGGTCATACTCACAATGAGCTGTGAGAGGGTTCCTCAAACCCTTCTCAGTTCTCCCCTTCCCCCTCAGGCTGATGTAAAGGCCGAAAATAAGGAGGTCGGACATAGGGGTAGAAAGGCCCCATCGGCGTCGGAATCGGCATCAAGCGACGCCGTTCTGGCTCCGTGTCCACGTCGGGGCTGAAACCGGGGCCGGCGTCGTCCGGTGCCAAGGACGACGTTAGAGGTGGTGCCAGCAGGGTCGGTGGAGGTGTAACGAGGTCAACCAGCGTTGACCGGGATCCAGGCCTGGATCCTTGGGGGCCCTGCGGTGCCAGGGCCGGAGCCGACAGCGATGTCAGAGCTGTCGACAGTGAAGGGCGAGGACCCCCAGTCGGGCCCACAGTGCCCGAAGGCACGCTGGCAGGCCTAGGCGGCCCAAAGAGGCGGGCCATGGCTGCCAGAAATTCCTGCAGCTGGGCCGGAGTCGCCGACGGACCTGGGAAGGGCGGGTAGGCCGGCGGCAACACTGTAGGCTCCGCCGGAGCCACCACCCGCACCCTCAGCCGCGACGGGAAGTCGTTGAGCAATGACACTTCTTCGACTTCTTGTGCTTCGTCTTACCTGAAGACTTCGATCCAGAAGAACGATGGTGATGGCTCCGCGACCGGTCCCTCTACCTCCCAGGGGACCGGGACCTTGAACGGCACGGAGCCAACTGCCGGACCTCTAGCAGCTTTCAAGACCGCTCTCGCAAAGACTTTGGCACCATGGCCCAGCAGTCGGGGCAGGACTTGGGGTCATGGTCGCGCCCCAGGCAGTAGAGACACACGCGGTGAGGGTCCGTCACTGACATCATCTGTTGATATTCCTTGCAAAACTTGAAACCGGGCATCTCTACGACACCAAGAGTCGATCGACTCCAAAAAAAAATAAAAAATCGAGACAAAAAGCCTCAAAAACACAGTCAAAAAATGACTTGGGGTACAACTCTCTCCAGACCTGCGCTTGCTGGCGCGGAAAAAGAAAGAACTGAAGTCAGCACGCGAGGGCGGCATCTAAGTAGCTGCTGCGATGTCATCTTGGCGACCACGACGCCAATGACGGACGCGGAGCCGCATGATGCCGTCGCGCAGGGGTACTGCTGACGAAAACATTCCGGATCCAGTCTGAAGTCTGGGGGTAATTCTAAGGTAAAGAATCTATCACTGTGTGTTTCTTTCTGATCTTTACAACAGTCTTTTCCAGCTCTTTCCTACTTAAAGAGCCTCCTTGGCTCAGGATCCTGCCCAAACAAAAACAAGTTGGCAGGTATGATGACCTGAGTGAACTTGTTCTCCCTCTACAGCAGGAAGTCACTATAACGGAGGCAGGGCTTTAAGTGGAATGAAAAGGCTTTGGGGGGGGGGCTCTGAAAGGGACGCAGCCCATGTAATGAAGGGCGTTGCTTAAAACCACGAAGTGAAAACCCGTGCTTAGCATAGTGCGTTGCCCCACTGATATTTTGCTGCTTCGTCATTCCATCCAGATACAGCAAGTAACATTACACCTACAATAAGCCAGGACTGTTGGCTTTGTCAATTGTTGTTAGTTGCATTAGACAAATAAGCAACAACTATGGCTTTGATGCACATCATTTTGAAAATATAAGCATCATACTTCCCCATCAGCATTGCATTATTCGTGATCGCCCATGCGCCAAGATAACCATATTGCCCCATCAATTTAATCCCTTCAGCAAAGGCCATTAGCCCAAGAGGTGGACCCACAGAATGCATAAGATAAAGCAATCATCCCAGAATCGCAGAGAGCAGCTGTGGTTTCTTCCATTAAAGGTGATGTGCTGTTCTGTTGGAAAACTCCCTGAAATTCAGCAGGGACAAAACAGAGGTGATGTGCTGTTCTGTTGGGAAGCCTCTTTGTGCATTACCAGCAGACTTCTGGCCCCCGAAAGACAGCTTGTTCCAGTGGCCACTACTTCTGTGTAGAAACTGGGAGTACAATTGGGTAAGGAGCTATCTTATGCGTTAATATAAACGCGGCACCCGCGCTTAACTTATAACATTAAAAGTAAAGCGTGGGTGCCGCGATTATACCAAACGTAAAGAAATAGAAAAAATATATATATTTCTTTACCTTTGGTATAATCGCGGCACACGCGCTTTACTTTTAATGTTATAAGTTAAGCGCGGGTGCCGCGAATATACCAAAGGTAAAGAAATAGATGTTTTTTTCTATTCCTTTACTCTTAGTATAATCGCGGCACCGGCGCTTTACTTATAACATTAAAAGTAAAGCGCGGGTGCCGCGATTATACCAAACGTAAAGAAATAGAAACAAACATCTATTTCTTTACCTTTGGTATAATCACGGCATCCGCGCTTTACTGTAAAGCGCGGGTGCCGCGCTTATACCAGAAGTAAAGAAAAGCAAGTGGCACGCGCGTCACGCCTGACTCTCGGCACGATCACAGCTCCACCCACGGCATATTGGTGTCTATTACCCGCTTGGTGCGCGTAATAGACACCAATAGGCCATGGCGCGCCTCAGGCCAATTGCGTGCAGTCTTTTGGAAGAAGACACACGCAAAGGCCAATGGGGGAGCTAAAAAGGAATCGTACACGCACGAGCGTGTGCGATTCCTAGAGCGATTTCTGAAACCCAGAACTAAAGGACTCTCGCCTGCGCAAGCACTGCTGCGCAGTACAACGCAGGTCGCGAGACCTAATTAGGATGAAGGGAATATTGGCTGTCCAGCAATATATTCAACTTTCAGGTGCTCTTGACCGCAGCGTACGCCATATGTTAGTCACATGTTTGACAGGCCAGCGGAACAGTGGCAACCAGTGACAAACCTGGTGCACCTCATACACGCTGTAAGGCTGAAGAAGAGTCAGTCCGTAAAATGGCTTTTGAACGTAAGAAATAGCAGTACATTTTTGGCAGAGGCCAAAAGATGCCAAGTGAATTGTATGCTCCGACAGCCACACAATCTGCACCTGCACATCTTGCATCACTGATGGTCATCATGCTCCTTATTTTAAGTCCCATGTACACTGTATAGCGTTCTGATACTGGGGCCATGTACGGCTCTATAAAAGTCTCAAAATAAACACACAAACATATTAAATTAGTCTGCTGGGTCCCAGATCCTTTCACCCTTTTCCCTTCCACTCATGTCCCAATAATTGCTGGGGGTCACGAGTGAGGCTGATGGTTAGTCCTCAAGGATAGTTTGGGTTTGGCAACATCCTGATTGCTTAGGGTTAGCTGCACAGTAGCACTCCACTGGTTAGGGTCATTCATTCACATTTTTAGGGCTCGCCTACATAGCGCATGTGCTGTGCTGCGAGACGTATTGTTTACAATTTATTGGTATTACAATTGGCTCATTGCATGCCATTAGTTGTTTTCGTTGTCACTCTTATTTGCAATCTTTCAATTGCATGGCCCTCGAAGCTTCCCTTCCTTTCTCCTGCTAGCTCCTCCCTGTAGCATGGGCCAAGTACATGTGTTCTTCCTCGTCTTTTTGCAACGCACTATTTTAAAAAATGTTTACAAGCTTTTCGGTATTATTCCTGGATGTACAATATGCTTTCCTACTTTTAACACAGGCATATGGCTTCTTATTTACGTTGCATTCACCCTATCTGCAATCTCTGATGACATGTTAGTTACTTACACCCACAACTGTACTACTCTGCCACTCCACTCTACACCACTTCACTCTAAGCCACTTTACCCCACCCTAAGCCACTCCACTCAACATAATGCAACTCTACACTACACCACTTCCATGCCACGCCACCCCACAACATGACAATCTATGCCACGCCTCCCCACACAATAAGACTCCACTCGAAGTCACTACTCTGTGCCACTGTATGCCACTCCATCTACTTTATATCACTGTAAGCCATTCCACTCTAATGTATGCCACTCCACTCTACGACACTCTCCTATCCACTACTCTCCTCTATGTCACACCATTATCTTTTAGCCATGTTGAACAGCTGGCTAAAAGACATTTGCAAAGCCAATGTCTTTCACATTGGTAAGACCTATTGGTTTTGCCACTGCTTGTTTATACTGGGGACCAGACTCACACAGATGCTACTGCAACAGAATCAATCGCAGTTATGAAAGTCTCATCTGTGCCTCGTAAGGGTGCCTTGAGTAGAAAAATAACTTTGACCAGCTTTTTACTAGCAAATAGCAGTGTTCCAGAGTAACAATGGGAAAGCTAAGTAGGGCTTCCAAGCAACCCAGTAGGGTGAGCGATAGGTAGAGAGAATGAAGCTTGTGGCCTACTCAACTATCAACTTCTTTACATCTATGCAGATACCAGAGCTTTAGATACCTTGAACATAACATTCAACAGGCAATCCAACACAAGACTTGTTGAGGTCTGCTAGAATCTTTCAAGTGGCATAGTAATGTCTAATTCTGAAAAGTGCTTGCTAAGGCTCTTCCATTAAATCAATTATTCATCCATTCATCCATTCGTCTATACATCTTATCCAAAGATTCAGTCATTTGTATACTCACCCATTCATCAATCTATGTTTTCACTTGTTTACCCATTCATCCATCTATATACTATTTCACTCATTCATACATCCATCCATCTTTGCACTCAATCTATGCACGTGCCTCCTGACCCATTCATTAACTCACTCACACATAGCAATGAATAAATAGCCACTTTCACTTTAAAAATGAAAGACTTATTGTCACTGATAATGCTTTATGTGATCCGAATCCACTAGAGTATGCACATAGCTATCTTTGGCCTAAACAAAAAAGGGAAGATTGCAAGAACAGTCCATATTACCTTGGGATACAATCAAGGGTACCAGCAGAATCCACTGATTCTGAGCAATGCTTTTCCCCAGTTTTCAACGGATGTGACGAATTCGCAATGACGGTTCCTCAGTGGGAGGAGGATTGCATGGTTGGTGCAGTCTTTAAGGTAGACCAGTGTGGCATATATAGATGTGGAGGTAAATTGCCATCCCACATCATTTCTCATTGATACTGGTACTACCTACTCTATGGTTCTTTCCAAAGAGGTCTTGGAAAAGAAGCCCAAGCAGTAGGAATAGGCAATAAAAAGACAGCAAATACGTTTCAGCAAATGTCCCGGTTAAAATAGGCACCATTGAAAATTATCATCAATTAATACTACGTGAATCAAGTCCTATTAATGGACTTGGCGGAGACTTGCTTGCAAGATGAATTGATTGCATGATCTACTGCACATCAGAGGGTGCTTCAATTGAAACCCGGGATGAAGATTCAGTGCTCAAAATAAAATCACAAGAGTACAATTATTCCAAGTTCCTACAAAAGAAGACCTGCCTCTTCACTTAAGACACACGGTGTAAGAAGAAGTATGGGATTTCACAGGTAAAGAGATACAGTAAAAACAGCAGAACATAAAGATACAGGTCAAACTAGACCCTATTTACCCCCAAACCTTCACAAGAAGCAGAAGAGGGATATGAAGCCAATCATAGAACTTTTTTTAGAGTAGGGTATTTTACGAGAGGTTCTTGCTAATCCTTGCTACTCTCCTGTGATTGATATATAAAGTGGACAACCCAATATACCCTTGAGGACTTGGTTAAATGCAAATGTACTGGTAGAAGGATGCCTTCAAGGGATTTGTTTAGAGTACTCTGTTGTATACTTTTTCAATATAGGATAAATGTATCCCTCTAGATCAAATCTCACATGGAGTTCAAGTATTGTAGGCTGTACACTATGCTTTTGTCATATATATGTGTATCACCTCAAAGTGGTCAAATCAAATAATCAAATAATCATAAGAAGCAAAAGGTGTGTAGAAAAAGTCAAATTTATATCAATAAATGTTATTTAGGGTACCTAAAATGTGGACAGCTATACATAAATTCGGAAGGAAAGGAGTACATTCAATAGTTCCTTCACTAAAGATAGATCAAACACTTTTTCTCAACAATATTCAAAAATTATGTAGAAAACAGTGTGAAAAGTCGACGTTTCGGTCTTTTAAATTTCAATGCGTAAGACCATCTTCAGGACAAAGTGGATTTAAAAGTTGACCCCTGGAAGTATGCTCTTGTATAAATCAAGAGTAGAAGTTTACAATCTCCGCTTTCAACAGTCAATAGTAGAATGATACCTTCTTGAGGTCAATCTTATTGAAACACAGCAGACAAACGCGTGTCTTTATGATTAACAGGATGCTAGTCGTTTGTTAATCAGCCTTCAAAGCGCACAAATTTAGTTTGAAGTATTACTTGTTGTCCACGGACATTTCAACTACTTTATTAGTCGGGAGGCTTAAGGTTCGAAGCGAGGTTCCGAACAGATCTCTTCGTAGAGATCTGTTCGGAACCTCGCTTCAAACTAAATTTGTGCGCTTTGAAGGCTGATTAACAAACGACTAGCATCCTGTTAATCATAAAGACACGCGTTTGTCTGCTGTGTTTCAATAAGATTGACTACAAGGGGTCAACTTTTAAATCCACTTTGTCCTGAAGATGGTCTTACGCATTGAAATTTAAAAGACCGAAACGTCGACTTTGATGATTTGGTGATGATCGACCCACCCATGCCATAAGACTTAGCTTGAAAAGACCAAAATAAGGCCTTGTTATATTCTATATATAGATTTTAATAAATTTCTTTCTGGATGGTATGCGGATGTGAAAATGTGGCTCTACATTTCTGACGGTAAACCGGTGTTGAAATCAATTTTAGTGGGACCAAAAATAGGCCGTATTTGCCCTTAAGAAGTTCCGTTAATTGTCTGTACAGGAACGAAACGCGTTGGCTGTCGTTGTGTTTATATCATCTATGCAAAAAAAGCCAAAAGAAAAAGAAACACTGTGGACTTTATATCTTATGTTCAGTGCACCTCCATTTTATTAAATTGTTTAATCTGTCTACAGAAGCACCATTAGGTGACAGGTGCTGGAGTTCTTGTGCACTAACGGCCTGATAAGGCGGCATTTACTAAGTGAGGTGCTACTATTTATGTCCGTCACCTTGCAGTCTTTTTTTGTTATCATCATACTCTGGGACTCTTATTGAAAGAGGGTCATAAATTCTCTACTTGCTTGAGGCACTACAATAACCTAGAGAAATATCAATTGATATGTGCTTAGTCCATAAGTCTGGAGAAGACATGATTACCATGGGAAATAATTACGCAAAGTACTGTACTCTTGAAAAATATAACTGTTAGATGAATCAGCAAGAACAAACACAAGAAACAGAAGAAAGAAAATGATGTGAAAGCGGATGATCGATATAAAATGATTTTTTTTTGTTGAATCAGATATCTGTAGCATTGAGTGAACTCAAAATAGCAGAAGGAAGTAGCAGAGGATGAAAAGAAAGGTTGGGTAAAAGAAGGTTCAACGAGATATCATGAAATATATGGGTCACTTTAGATCACCAGTATGTTTTACCAGACTCCATGCTTCAGGGTATCACGGCAAGTACATGGGCAAACCCATGTGGGCAGAGAAGGTGTCGTTAGAATATTAAAAAAAATATTGAATGAACCCAAAGGTCATAAGTGTAGCAGAAGATTTATGTCAAAGGTAGATTACTTTAGAGAATTAACTAGGGAAAGAGTATATTAGTCACTGAGTCACATTGGAAAATCTGAAGGCCTATTTACTGGACTGCAAGCAAATTTCATTGAGATGTCTGCCTGTAATGGTAACAGATATGTTCTTGTGGTGGTCAGCTTGTTTTCTAAATGGGTGGAGGCCTATCCGATCAGGAGAAGTGACAGCATGACTGTGGCCAAACTCTTACTGAGGTAGTTAACACCAAGGTTTGGCATGCCTACTTCTATTGAGATAGACCAAGGAACTCATTTTAAAAATGAGGTCCTAAAGTTACTGTGTGCTGTGCTACCGATAAGAAAATAAGGTAGTTACTTGTAACTGCAGTTATCCAATATTGGTATCTTTCATAGACACACATGCATGAATCATTCCCTGTCGTCGAAGTGAGTGTCCCACTGTACTATAGTAAAGCAGTATGCAATAGTATAATAGGCTATAATGGCAATGCAAAGTCACTTTAATAGCCTATCTATGTCCTCTTTAACAAAGGACCAAACTTGAACTATAACCAATCGGGCAACAGCACCCTCTAGAACACTCCCAACAGAGGCAGAGTCGCTCAAATATTAAAGCACAAGTGGGAAAAAGTAAACCCGAGCTATAAGGGGAACACCTTAGGGAGGAGAGTGGGTCACATGTGAATCTATGAAAGATACCAATAATGGATAGCTGCAGTTACAGGTAAGTCACTTATTTTCTTATCCAGTATTGGATCTTTCATAGATTCACATGCTTGAATCAGAATGACAAGCAGTGTTGTAGGTAACTTAAGTAACTTTAGAGGATGGTGGGTAAAAAGTAATATACAATTGTAGTAGAAGAAATAGACTTTAAGCATATAAAAATGTATATAAATATACACATACATCTATATATAAATATACACATGTACACAGAAAACATGTACACACACACACACACACACATATATATATATATCAACATAAATAAGCATAGATACAGAATTTTCAGGCATTCATATCTGTAAAATGATTAAAACGGGATATATATATATCACATTAACACCCTTCCACCACTTCTCCTCTTCCTCAGTTAGTGGATACAAAGAGCACAGACCACAAAATCCTTAAAATTCCGCTCGGTTTATTCAATGCATCTCGCAAACAAAACAGCAGCCATTACGCGTTTCGTCCCTCCCTGGGGACTTGATCACATGACGCGCATCAACAAATAGAAATGCTTTTTATAGGTTACACTTTTTTTTCCTCCTTTTTTTTCCTCCCTTTCTTTTTTTTACATTAATTATCCCTTGTCTTTATTTGTTTGTGGTTGTGCTGTGTGTGTAAACACCACATGGTTAAATCTTGAAGACATCAGTGCCAAAGTTAAGAGCAAGTAGTGGTCATCAACATAGGACTGATATCAGTTGTTGTAAACATTGGACTTAATAAATTAGGACTTGGTTTCAAATTAATCTTTTTGCTACTTTTTAGGTGCATGTCACTATGTACAAATGTGCAATTAAATAAATAAATAGATAAATAAATAATTGAATACTTATGTACAGATCCTAGACCATTCCTGTTTAAATACAGCCATAAAAGTAGTAAAAGCTTAATCATACAAGATGGTTAAGCATATTACAATATCTAAAAAGCCATATAAATAAATCAATACATAAAATCTATATAAAAGGATAAATCCATGGTCATTGTTACTGTATATATATATATATATATATATATATATATATATATATATATATATATATATATTATATACACACACACACACACATATATATATGTACACGTACAAACACACACAATAAAATCACTTGTATATATAATACTGTACAGCTATGATTGTATAAATACTGTAAGCATGATGGAACCAGTATGGTTTATAAGATAATATTATATAAATGTTAATTTAACTACAAGTAAACCGGTTCAGAAATTTGTTTTTTGGAAGAATTCTTATAATCTTTAATTGCTTATCCAGGGGCAGAAAAAGTATTAGTGCACTCGTCTTAGATGAGAATAGTTGTCCAGTCCGACCCAAATTGGAAAGAGCAGTAGCCAAACGTAAGGGGAAAACTGCCGGAACGACGCAAGCTCAGCGACGTGTGCCCAAACAACGAAAGCGCAACCACTCCTTACTTACATGGTTAAGGCATATGCGCAATCTAGCTACTAGAATGCCAGAACCCAGGAAGAGAAAGGATCAGGAGAGGATGCGGTGAGGTAAGTGGGGATGGGGCTGGGCTTTTGGGGGTAGCTTTTAGGGGTTGGGGTAGTTTTCAGGGCTGGGGCAGTCATATACATTTTTAGGACTAAGGGGGTTTAATGAATGTGACTGCTCACCATAAAGCCACACCCAAACCATGCACTCCCCTAAAGAGAGGCAAATGCATCACTGCACCTTTAAATCACACACTTTGCACAGCACTCCAACTTTGGAGGCAAAAGACAGGTGCTTTGAAATAACACACACACGTTTATTAATGAACGGTAGCCCAAATATATCAGTAAATGCAGATTCATTAGGTATCAAACACTTTTAAATGAACAAGTAAAATAAAATGCAGGGACTCACTCTCTGTTAGAATAAGGCTTGGGGTTTATCACACAATGCTCTCTAAACAAATGCTGTCTCAGATGCCAAATGCACAAGATTCAAATATATGTAGCAAACTAAAATCTAAATGCATGAATAATACTGATTAATAATCAAGCAGAAGATAAGACACACTGGACGTCCTGCAAGAGATCAGAGATAAATATATATATATATATATATATATATATATATATATATATATATATATATATATATATATATATATATATATATTCACTGAAAAAACCATAGGTTTCACACATGTTATAGTTAGCGGAAATTTTACTGATAAAAAACCAATGAAATTCCCCCGTTATAGTTAGTGCAGGCAACTATAACTCACGCGACCGCAATCCTCTGCTGATGCTAATACTGTATTTAGACACTTATTTGCCCATGTCTTCTTCCATACATTTTTAGCTATACATATATTACAAATATTTTTTTTTCATAAAGACACATATGTCATCAGCAGAAGATTGCGGTCGCGTGAGTTATAGTTGCCTGCACTAACTATAACGGGGGAATTTCATTGGTTTTTTATCAGTAAAATTTCCGCTAACTATAACATGTGTGAAACCTATGGTTTTTTCAGTGAATTTGCAAGGTTTTTTAAATGCTAATTCCTAACTATAACGTGTGTGAAACCTATGGTTTTTTCAGTGAATTTGTACGGTTTTTTAAATGATAAGTTACTTTACGCCATTCGTGGCGTGCGCGCCCACTTAACGCAGTTCGTTCCGTGCGCGCACGGTGCGCTTCGCGCACCGTGCGCGCACAGTGAGCACGCGGTGCGCTTCGCGCACCGCGCGCCCACTTTACGCAGTTAGTGCCGTGCACGCACGGTGGGCACACGGTGCGATGACAAAGCAAGAAAGCACGTCAACAAATTTGTTTCTGCTTTCCTCCGTGACTATGGTATGGGTGCCATTTACCACAACAACTTGCGTTATGACATGCAAGACATTTATAGAGGAGATGGTGTGCACTTCAATGATGAAGGGAACAGAGTCTTCCTCTTGAACCTTAGACTCTGCATCGGTACTTACTTGTAGGTACCACTAAAAAATCATTTCATAAACACAACGGCTCTTTTTAGAGCCCCCTAATATCTAAACACTTAAATCTGATTTTCATTTTTTTTTTTTTTTTTTCTACCGTACGCTTACCGTAAGCTTACCGTACGCGTACCCCGTGATTTTTTTTAAAATCAATAAATGTTTTTTTTGTACTTTTCTGTCCTTCTTTGACCCCCTTACAAATGTTAGGGGGTCTGTAACTCTCCTCCTTGCCCCCTTTCCTTGTTTTCACTCTTTTTTTTCAGAGTGAAATACACAAAATGGCGGCCGCCGCTTCCTGGTTTCGACCGATTCGAATGTTTACTAAGATCTAAGAGCCAATCAGAATCGCGCTCGCGCACGCCACCGTACGCTTACCGTAAGCGTACGGTAAGCGTACGGTAAGCGGGCTCAGATATATATATTGATTTAAAGGCTATTTTCTCAGAATCTACTGAACAGATTTACACCAAACCTACAAAAGGCACTTCCTTGACCTAGGGACTACCTCTCTGCCAAATTTTGAGTAATTCTGTTCAGCCGTTCGGGCTGTAGCTCGTTCTAAAGGTCCTATGGAAAAATGCGTTTTGGGACCCCCCTTTTATCTCAGCCCCCGCTTGACGGATCCCCCCCGAGACTTTCAGGGTAGGAGCGGAGCGTAGCGCCCCACCTATTTTGAGAAATTCGCGAGGATTCGTCAACCGGCGCCAAAGTTATTCAAAATAGAATGTTGAGGTTTTCCTATGGAAACGTGGTCCTAACTATAACTACCTACTGGCGACCGCCAGTGGGAAGGATATATGGATATATATATATATATATACATATATATATATATATATATATATATATATATACATACATATATATATATATATTCACTGAAAAAACCATAGGTTTCACACATGTTATAGTTAGCGGAAATTTTACTGATAAAAAACCAATGAAATTCCCCCGTTATAGTTAGTGCAGGCAACTATAACTCACGCGACCGCAATCCTCTGCTGATGCTAATACTGTATTTAGACACTTATTTGCCCATGTCTTCTTCCATACATTTTTAGCTATACATATATTACAAATATTTTTTTTTCATAAAGACACATATGTCATCAGCAGAAGATTGCGGTTGCGTGAGTTATAGTTGCCTGCACTAACTATAACGGGGGAATTTCATTGGTTTTTTATCAGTAAAATTTCCGCTAACTATAACATGTGTGAAACCTATGGTTTTTTCAGTGAATTTGCAAGGTTTTTTAAATGCTAATTCCTAACTATAACGTGTGTGAAACCTATGGTTTTTTCAGTGAATTTGTACGTTTTTTTAAATGCTAAGTTACTTTACGCCATTCGTGGCGTGCGCGCCCACTTAACGCAGTTCGTTCCGTGCGCGCACGGTGCGCTTCGCGCACCGTGCGCGCACAGTGAGCACGCGGTGCGCTTCGCGCACCGCGCGCCCACTTTACGCAGTTAGTGCCGTGCACGCACGGTGGGCACGCGGTGCGATGACAAAGCAAGAAAGCACGTCAACAAATCTGTTTCTGCTTTCCTCCGTGACTATGGTATGGGTGCCATTTACCACAACAACTTGCGTTATGACATGCAAGACATTTATAGAGGAGATGGTGTGCACTTCAATGATGAAGGGAACAGAGTCTTCCTCTTGAACCTTAGACTCTGCATCGGTACTTACTTGTAGGTACCACTAAAAAATCATTTCATAAACACAACGGCTCTTTTTAGAGCCCCCTAATATCTAAACACTTAAATCTGATTTTCATTTTTTTTTTTTTTTTTTTCTACCGTACGCTTACCGTAAGCTTACCGTACGCGTACCCCGTGATTTTTTTTAAAATCAATAAATGGTTTTTTTGTACTTTTCTGTCCTTCTTTGACCCCCTTACAAATGTTAGGGGGTCTGTAACTCTCCTCATTGCCCCCTTTCCTTGTTTTCACTCTTTTTTTTCAGAGTGAAATACACAAAATGGCGGCCGCCGCTTCCTGGTTTCGGCCGATTCGAATGTTTACTAAGATCTAAGAGCCAATCAGAATCGCGCTCGCGCACGCCACCGTACGCTTACCGTAAGCGTACTCAGATATATATATTGATTTAAAGGCTATTTTCTCAGAATCTACTGAACAGATTTACACCAAACCTACAAAAGGCACTTCCTTGACCTAGGGACTACCTCTCTGCCAAATTTTGAGTAATTCTGTTCAGCCGTTCGGGCTGTAGCTCGTTCTAAAGGTCCTATGGAAAAATGCATGGGAAAAACGCGTTTTGGGACCCCCCTTTTATCTCAGCCCCCGCTTGACGGATCCCCCCGAGACTTTCAGGGTAGGAGCGGAGCGTAGCGCCCCACCTATTTTGAGAAATTCGCGAGGATTCGTCGACCGGCACCAAAGTTATTCAAAATAGAATGTTGAGGTTTTCCTATGGAAACGTGGTCCTAACTATAACTACCTACTGGCGACCGCCAGTAGGTAATATATATATATATATATATCTCTCTCTCTCTCTCTCTCTCTCTCTCTCTCTCTCTCAGAGGATTACTCTGGATGTGCACCTCCCACACCACAAAGAAAACACCTCAAATGATCAAAGCCACTGGCTAGACATCACAATGGCAATTACCAAGACTCAATACATCACCTGGGGCAAAGACTTCATCTGCATCTTAGCCCACTTCTGACCGGGGGAGTTCACAGTTGGGGTTCAGAGCTCAGCAACCAGGGTCCATACTCCGAGATAGACACGTCTGCCCTCACTCGGATTCCAAACTCCCAGTTTCTCAGTCTGCAACCCTCAGCTTTAAACACACTAGAAGATTTGCAAAAGACCTCCTCCAAGCACCAGAGGACTTTTACCAGAGCTGACCAAGTTCCAAGCAAGCATCCCCATGGCAGTAAGGAGCTCTCACGTCCCGTCCTCCATTCTCACATCTTCCAGCCTCTCTCTTAACGAAGCTCCCACAAGGCCTTCCAGAGTACATTAAACAAAAACAATCGCTAGAAAAACAGAAAGACCTTGAATGTGAATAACCCAAACAACTTGCAAGCACTGCTGTGCACGCAGGAGTAAGGCAAAATCATACATGAGGCCATGTTAAAGCCAATAGTCAAAGTCAGAGAACAAGATGACCTGAAGCCATGTCAAAACCAATAGTAAGCACATATAATTAAGCAACACCGAGCACATGTGTGCACCACCGCTCACAACACTGCACTTTGAGAACAAAGAGTACATTCCACATCTCTCTCTCCCTCTCACGCTTTAAATGCACATCCCACACCTTCTACTCTTGGCAAGACTATTCTACTCCGTGACAGCTCCCACTGAAAGACAGCAAGATTACAAGAAAGAAGAGAGGCAGGCATATGCAGAACCGTCTCATAAATCCATGCTAGGGTAAAATAACACACCAAAGTCAGTTAAAATGGTGGTAGTCGGAGGTCATGATAGGGTGCCAAACCACAAGAGAGGCTCTTTTATTACAGGGGGTGGGGTGGGGTAGGAAAGTTTAGGGCTAAGGCGAAAGGGTAGCTTTTAGGGATCAGTGGGGTCGGGGTAGTTTTTAGGGCGGGGGGGGGGGGTCGGGGTAGTTTTTAGGGCGGGGGGGGGGGGGTCAGGGTAGTTTTGAAGGCTTGGGAGGGTCGGGAGGATTTTAGGGCTCAGGGGAAGGGGGTTGGTTATCAGGCGGGAGGGGGCCATTTTACAGCTCAGGGCAGGGAAGATGGAGTCGTTTTAGGACTCAGAGTACTTGTTTGGGCTTTGGGGGCTGTTTTAGGACTCAGGGTACTTTTTTGGGCTTTGGGGGCCATTTAGCGGTCAGGGCAGAATTTTGGCATGAAGGTGTTTTAGGGCTCAGGGCGGGATATATATATGTATGTATATGTATGTTACACTTATCTGGTAAGTTTTTACAACACATATGTCTTTGCCATACATGCCTTAACAACGCATATTTAGTTGTAAAGGTATGCATGGTTAAGACTTGCGTGGTTAAGTCCGCGTTGAACCGGCATGTGTGGGTCCATCACACAACCAACGGAAGGTGATAGCCAGGTAGCAGATAACCTGTTGCGTTCATTGTCTAGGTGACTACCACCACAATCTGGTGTTGTGTCTAGTGTAGGGGAATTGTAGGGTAACTCTGAACCGCTTGCGTAACTACATTAGGTTGACTCGCTAGAAAAGACACAGGCTGGCTTAGTATATGGTGTTCTCTTATGTAAGTGTAGCACCCTGCACTAATCCACACACCCCCTATGGTGATTTTAATGGTCTTACACAACCTTAAAAAGCTCTCTAAGTGGTAACTGTGGGGAGCAGCCTCCAGGTTTAGTCCAGAAGGAGTGTAAAGCAGCTTGTTTAACCAGTACTAATCATATAGTGTAGGTTAAGTGAAAAAGGACCACACAGTATATTTATTGAATTTGATCTTTATTTAATTATATATCAATCGTAAAAGGTGAATAATATATACATAAAACCACATTAAAACCATAAAAAAGCCACAGTGTAGTTATAAAAGTATGTATTTATTCTAAACCCTCACTAAGATATCGCAATATCTCCTACCCGGATATATAACTACTATACACATCATACTCTAGTAATAGAACACGTAAGTAGAACAAATACACAGTGGTCTCCAGGGGGAGACTAAATAATATACTAATGAAGTGGAATGCGAACCAGGACTTAAGTCGAGACTAGACCTAGAAGACGTAGAAGGGCCGGGGACCCAAAGAACAACCCAAGGTGAGTATCTAGGAACCCCACGCAGGCCGTGTGCCAAGTGGGACCACGACCGCGTGCTCAATACATGTCAATGGGTAAGTCGCGGTTGCATTTTTTAAGAAGGACGCTTCCCACAGGACCCTGAAGAAACCTTGTGGAAGATAGAAGGTTGGTGAGTCACCTCACCAGCGGAAACGCTGTGGACCAGGATACCTACACCAGGGAAGCCGGGTGAATAGTTGTGAAGTGACCTGGGATACCGCCATAGACCACAATGGATGACTTCAGTGAAGATGCCGCTAGCGAAGAACGTGAAAGAGTCCGGTGGAACCCAAAGGTGGATTCAAGATGAGAGGTACCTGCCAGCAGAGGGAACAGAGTCAATACCTCTCAGGAGTGACCAGGAGGCACAGAAGATGAAGGCCCACTGATGTCAGACATGCAGGAGTTTTGCCGGTGACCTTGGCGATGCAGCAGTGCGGACAAGGTGATGCTGTGGAAAACCAGGAGCAGTTCACAAGCTGTCCCACGTCGGATGTAAAGAGCCATGGGTCAGTGTCCGTCGGGAGCAACAACATGCCTTGGCAACAGCAACAAAAGTAGTAAACGATAAAGGTGCAGTGTCAGGACAAGCAAGGTCCAAGTGACTCACCACGAGTAGGTAAATCAGAGCAGGCCCTAGCAAGTAGGGGAGCCCACAGGAGCCAAATAAAACCCTCAAGAGGACCCACAGGCTGGAGGCACAGAAGTTGCAAGAGGACCTCGAGCAGGTAAGCAATGAAGACCCATGGTGCAGAGGATGTGGTGAGGTGAAGATCTTGATTGCAAGAGATGCTTGAGGCTTAAGCTTCATGGAGACCAAAGATCTCTGGAGAAGAGAGTCAACAAGCCTTGGCAACGGCAAGTCAATGTGGTGCACAGGGGTACTGCTCCAGCGGTTCCGACGAGGTATACTGGCTTCAAACTTGCTGTTAAGACAGTGAAGGCCTTGAGGGAGTTGCAGAACCACCACCTGTGTTGCGGAACCTTTCGGAGTCCGTGGGAGCTCAGAAACAGCAGACCGGTCAGCATTGTTGCGGTGCCTGCAAATGCAGGGGAGTGACTCCTTCACTCCCAGGAAAATTCCTTCAGGTGTCTTGGATGTCCACAGACTTGGAGAAGAACATGCACAGGCAAAGACGACGCAGAAGACTGGCAGGACGGCGAGACCAGGAGCAGCAGGAGCCTTCCCAGTTGCAGCCCCGGTTTCTAAAGCGAAGTCCAACGAAGTACAAAGTACCCAGACTGTTGAAGATGAAGTCGTTTCGGATCTGAATCTTGTTCCACGTCGAATCTAAGGAACCACCCACAAGTAAGCCCTTAAGCACCCTAAGGAAAGGGTTGGGACGATTCAGGGGTTCCTCCCACAGGAGGGGCTAGACAGTGGGGAGGATTCTCCCATGTTCTTTGTCCAGTTTCATGTGGGAGCCAACGGCTTCCTGAACTGGTTCCAACCGGAGTATGCAAGGAAGGCACCAAATGTGCCCATCAAAGCAGTCTTGTAGCTCTGGCAAGTGCCCCCACCCTGACCCAATACACTAAGTCCTGTCTGGGAGGTGGTCACACCTCTCTGTGACAGGAAACCTATTATCCTGCCTTCCCATGCTTGAGCTTGGCTCAGCAGCAAGAGGGCAGAATCGCGTTTCTGATCAGCAGCAATGAATAAAAGAAGATAGCGCACACCTAATCTATATAATCATACTAAGAGTCAAAATGTACAGCAGCCATAGTTGGTGTAAGGGTCTAGAAGACTGGTACCGGGAGCACTGACGGCCTCCCGGAGGAGCTTTACAGTACATGGACTCATAACGCCATCATCGCTTACGGTGTTGGAGGTATGATTCCAACATGTTTGATACCAAACACGCCAGGGCCCGTTACAGCAAGTTTAAAGTTAGCCACTGCGTAATGACGCATGGCCACTCTATGTATCATAATGACTGATGCACTTACAATACAGGAGAATGGACTCCGTGGATTGTAGGGGTGTCTTGCTCATGCAGGGGTACCTTCACACTTATAGCCAAACACCCTGCCTTCAGGATTGAAAGGCCTGCCTTAGGGGCAACTTATAGGTTTTAAGTGCAGTGACCTCAG
Source organism: Triturus cristatus (assembly GCF_964204655.1). NCBI lineage: Eukaryota > Metazoa > Chordata > Amphibia > Caudata > Salamandridae > Triturus > Triturus cristatus. The sequence goes on from NC_140581.1 coordinate 852,013,840, forward strand.
ATATAAGGAAACTTATATCTGTCGTCAGTGGTGCTAGCATCAGCTTACACATGCTGCAATGTCAGGCGTGCAGTCACAATTGGAGTGGTCACCCATGGGTGGCATAATACATGCTTCATCCCATGGGGGACCCCCTGGTGTACCTATGCCCTGGGTACCTTAGTACCCTATACTAGGGACGTACAAGGGTACACCAGTAGCCAATCTGGGGTGTACCCAAGTACTCACCATGATCCAATTTAGGGAAGAAGCACAGAGACTATGGTCCTGATTAGCAGGATCGAAGCGGGCTAGTCAGAAAAAAATGACACTAGCAAAAAGTGTGGGTAACCATGAAAGCAGATCCTACTTTCCTACAATGGAAGATCAGAAATCTGGCCCCATTTTGCGATGATCATACGAGGACGCAGAATCATCCCTTGCAGAGTCCGTAATCCCTAGAAGCTATCAGCGGTGGGATCCGAGCACCTGGAAAAACTTTGATAGTTGAGAAGCATATTTTTAGACTTTGCATCATTATAATGCCTGCAGGGGAAAGTTTTGAGAACCCAGTCTCTTTTATAAACTGATCTGTAGGTGGGAGCTGAACCCATGTCAAAGTATAAATGAAGGGTATATACATACCGATACACCACCTAGTAGCTGTGCATCCGGGTCTCTCGCATGTGGGAATATCGCAGGCGTTAGCAAATCTGTTAAGGTGTGGCTAGCTTCACAATGGGGGAACCACCTTTGTGATCATGGTATTTGTAAGGTTTTTAGTATTAACCACTATACCACACACATTCCTCCCCGACAGTATGCTGAAAATAGAGGGTCCAAGGACTGTCTCTGAATGGTCCGGCATCATCCCAGTCATGCCACAACTATATAATATATGATGTTGACGATGCTGTCAACGACCGCCGCTAGACTGCTGATGAGTTCGGACACCATCAACGACATGGTCACAACCCCTATCAACGACCGCTGGCATCGACGATGACCGTCAGAGGTGAAGGTGGAACACTATATAAGATGAGGAGATGATCAACGGTGTGGTGCCGATGGGGCAGTCGTAGAGAGAGACATGCACAGATGTCGATGAAGACCTTGTCAAAGGGATGGCGCTGTAGACAAGGCAATGGTGGACGTTGTAGTTTGATGGAGCTGACGACGCCAATGCGTCGATGTCGTAGTCAATGCCAACGTCACTGGTGTTGTCGAGGCAATGAAGGCCTTACCTTTAGGCACTGCTGTCAACGGGTCTGTGGAGCATTTGAAAAAGCGAACTCAAGGAGGATAAGTAGGAGTTGCAGGCTCCGACAGAGAAGTTCCTGAGGGAGACGCCTTTGCGTTTTCCCTTTATACTGTCCTTTTGCGAACTGTGATGAGTCTTTCAAGAACTTTTTGAGAGCACCTGGAGTACCTTACTCCTTTGACGTTTTCCTTATTTTATAATTGCAAAGGTAGTTATTCCTTTAGATGCCATAAGAGTAGCCTTCCCACTTAACTGATGAGGGTGGAGGCAATGAATATACTCCTTGAAAGGAGTACCGGTATGAAGGCAAATATCGCAACCACAGCCACATGGTCTATAGAGCCCTTTTTAAAGGCGTTTCCGTAAGTGTAATAATGAAAGATGAAGATTTAAAATTAACAGTTGGTATATAACTGAGCAGAGCTCAGGGAGACTTCACACGACATGCAGTGAAAATCTGAGGGACTCAGCCTCTGTTGGCAGTGTTCTAGAGGGTGCTGTTGCCTGATTGGTTATAGTTCAAGTTTGCTGCTTTTTAAAAAAAGGACATAGATAGGCTACTAAAGTGGCTTTGAATTGCCATTATAGCCTATTATACAATTACATACTGCTTTATTATAGTACTGTGGGACTCCCACTTCGACAAAGGGAAATGATTCAAGCATGTGAATCTGTGAACCATCCAATACTGGATAACAGAGAAATTCCACTGTAGTTCTCAATCAGAGGCCTCAGGTGTCATAAAAAAGAGGAATCACACAATTAAAACCAACCTTGCCAAGATGTGTGTTTCAACAAATCAAAAATGGCCAGATGCTCTTCCTCTTTTTCTTAGCACCAGAAGTACCAAAACCAAAAGAACACATGACTTTCCTTCAGTAATGCATTTTCTGGTATCTAGCTGCGGATTGCTCACATTTTGAATATCCTCCAGATGTCAGACTGGATCCAGAACCTCTGCGCAGGTTGGTGGTGCTATGTCGTTCCAAACAGACGCAGTTCCGCTCCAGAAATGACATGTACTGTGTATAAGCAAATCGTTGTGACCATAGCGCAGATTCCTAGACTTGGGATCTTGTTCAAGGATAGAGGCCACCCACAGAACGGAGAGGGTTGGTGAGGAATTTGTGGCTGGAGCCTCTACCAAAAAGAGAGTTACTGAAGGTGAGTAACTTTTCCTTCTGATGGAGACTTCTAGCAGCAGATTCCTCACCTACCGAATAGATACCAAAGCAATACCTATATGAAGGTTGGTCTGTGGATGGAGTCAAACCAGAAAGTCCGGCAGGACTGAGCGGGCAAAATGTCCCTCTTGACGTACCCGACTGTCCAGACAATAATGCTTTGTGAATGTATGGACAGACACCCACGTAGTCGCCTGGTCAATGTCCAGGACAGGGACTCTCATGCAATGCAGTGGTAGCAGCTTCAGTGTTATTAGGAGGAGCATGCAGTCCTTCTAGGGGTTGCTTTTTAGAGAATACATAGCAGCTCTTAATGCAGAGCACAATCTAACAGGAGTTGTTTTTCTTCTGTACAGTCATGCCTTTTTTTTTGCTCCAGAGAGCATCACATAGAGCTGAGTATCCAACTAGTGTTCCTTGATACAATTTATTTTAAAGGTCAGCGCTCTCTTGGGGTCCAAGTGATGGAGTCTCTCCTTCTCCTTAGAGGGGTAAGGCAGAGCATAAAACACAGGCAAGATGATGTTCTGACCAATGTGGAACGGCATCACAACTTTAGACAGGAAGGATACTCGTATCCGTAAACCAACTTCTCTGGGAGGGGGGCGGTATATGGCAGGTTGACAGAGCCTGAAGCACACTCACACCCTATGCCAATTTTATTGTGACGAGGAAGACTCTCTTGAGGGATAAAGAAGACGCAAGGATCCCATGTGAAACAGCTCAAAGGGAGTACACATCAGAAACCTAAGGGCCTAGCTAAGGGTGGCTGTGGCATGACAGAGGGAGAGGGAGAAATCAAATGTAAACTTTTTAAAAAATGAATGACAAATGGTGACTTAAACAATGAGGACTGATCCAGCAACCATAAAAAAGCCAACACAGCTGAAAAGTACTAGTCCCTAGAGCAGAGCTTTGCTGGGCCAGGGCAAAACAAATAACACAATGTCTTATTCCTCTGTCTGCAGGGGGTCTATCAGCCATGTACCGCACAAAGCCACAAACTGGTTCCAACGACAGGTGTATTCTGTTTTTGTCGCGGGACATCTGACTGCGAAGAGGACATCAAACACCTCAGGAGAAAGGCTAAAGTTGTTCTGCTGTCGCTGCTCAATTTCCAAGCATGAAGGTGGAGATTGCTAAGGCACAGGTGCATAACCCAGCCTTGCTGCTCCGAAAGCATACCCTCCAGGACGAGCAGCCTGAAGTAGGATGGATGCTCCAGCCCAAGAGTTCTAGATGCCATACTGTCTGTGCCCAATTCGGGGACACAAGGATGTCTTAAAGCCCAGTCAGTCCTGATCTTCTCCAGATCTCGGGACAGGACTGGTATTGGTAGAAAGAGATACCAGAGTCCTGTTTCATTTAAGGCAGAAAGGTTCTCCGAGCAGAAGCGCAGACATTGAATGTTCTCGGTGGTGGTGAACAGATTGAGCTAACGTTCTCCCCATTTGCGGAAGAGACCTTGCACCTCCTCCAGGTGCAAATGCCACTTCCTGATCCATGAGAGGATGACTGCTGAGTAAATCCACCCGGGCATTCAATGGTCCTGCTAGGTGGCCGACCAGTAGGAAAACACCTTGGTGTTTCAGCCATTTGAAAAGGTGCAGGCCACCTGGCACAGGGTTCATGACCCTGCCCTGTTTGCTGCAGTATCACATGGTGGCGGTGTGATCCGTGAGCACCTGTACCAGCCTTGTCTTGATGGACAGAAGGATGGCTTTCCAAGGCAAGTGGATGGCCCTCAGTTCCAAAACGGTGTATATGGAGCCAGTCCTCCACCAGAGGCCACTAATCTCTACCTGTCTGATATAGCCACCACAACCTGATGCTTCAGTCACCAATGTCAGCTCTGAGTGGGGATGGGAGAGGGGGTCTGCCGCTGACTTAATCGAAGTCCAGCAGCCACCACTGCAGACCTATCGCAATCTCCTCCGAAATCTGGACATGGTAGGAGAGCGCTTGATGTTGGGTCCAGAGGGATTTCAGATCATACTGAAGAGGTCGCATATGCCACCTGGCAAGCTCGACCTGCAAGATGCAGGCGACCATCAGTCCCAGAAACCTCAGAGTCGACCTTGCTGAAAGATCAGGATTGGGATCATGGCCTGAATGTCCTGAAATTCTTTCCTGTGGGAATGGTACGAAACCAAACCGTGTCCGGAATGGCTCAGATGAAAGGGAATGTCTTGGGAGAAGTCAGGCAAGACTTCTGCATGTTGATAGTGCACACCAAAGATGACAGGATGTTCACCTTCATATGGAAGTGGTTGACGACTGAATCTGGGCAATCATCGAGGTTGGGGAAGATTGGCACCCCTGACCTTCGGAGGTGTGCGGCTACCATAGTCATCACTTTTGTGAACAGCTGAGACTTAAGAGGAGCACAGCAAACTCAAAATGCTCTTACGCTACGAACCGCAGGTAGCGCCAATGGGCTGGCAGGATGGGAATATTGAAATGGGCATCCTGCAGGTCTAACACCATTATCCAGTCTCTAGGGTCGAGGGTAGACAAGACCTGAGCCAGTGTGAGCATTTTGAATTTCTCCTTGAGGAGGATTAAATTGAGAGGGGGCATGCCAAAGCCCCCCATTCTTCTTGGGCACCAGAAAGTGTAAGGAATAGCAAACACCTCCTACTTCTGGCATATGTACCCTCTCGATAAGCACTTTGGCCAAAAGGACTTGTACTACCTGCTGCAAGATGGAAAGATGGTCCTCCGTCAGTCATTGGGTGGACAATGGTAGGTGCAGTAGATAAGAAAGGAAGGGCAAGGTATAGCACTTGAAGAAAATCTGGAGCGGCCACCTGTTTGATGGTATGAACTGCCAATCCAATAACTGGATAGGCATCAGTGGATTCTGCATCCCACAAGGTGGCTGTGACCTTGCAAGGGACACTAAAGAGGTTTGGCAGGTGGGGTGGCTTTGGGGGTGGTGAACTGGGCGGCACGCTGACCGTGGCCATGGGGGTACCATGCACCAAGGTCTCTACCGACAAACAGCTGGGTTCCCTCTCGGGGTGGAAGAGGCTGGTGGCAGGGAATGCTGCAGCCGAAGTCACAAAAGGAATGCTGAAGTGATGAGGGCGAGGCTGAGTAAAAAGCCACAGAGAGCGGGCGGTAGCCCTACTTACATTGAATCATTTAAGGGCAGAATCAGCCTTGTCCATGAATAGGTGAGTCCCGTCAAATGGCATGTCAATCAGGGAGGACTGGACATTGCCTGAGAACCCAGTGAAGCATTGCCACGGATGTGGACGTATGGCAACACTTGTACCAAAAGCCAGCCGACTGAGTCAGTTGTGTCCAAGCCACAACAAATCATGAACTTGGCAGCATCAAGGCCATCCTGAATGGCAGGGAAGAGATTTGGGTGAAGATCCTCAGGAACAAATGGGAGGCTTCCACCACCGAGTCCCAGAGGGCAAGAATGTAGTGGCCTAACAAACGAGAGGTGTTAATGGTCCTTAGGGCCAAACTGGCAGAGGAGAAAAGGCATTTTCCAAATGTTTCTACTCACTTCAATCCCATATTCAGAAGGAGTGGTTGGATAATTAGTGTTGGTCTGGCTGGTGGAAGACTGCACCAATAGCCTATCCAGAGAAGGGTGCTGTGCCAAGAAGGCAGGGTTGCCCGGGATCTGGCAATCTGTCTGCTAACTAGAGAGCAGATCACGGCTTGGCCCAAGCCACAGTAGAGTATGGATCAAGGCCTCATTAAAAGGCTCAAAAGCAGTCTGGTCAGGCTGCTGTGCTTCCCTAAGGACATTTCGTCCTCACTTCCTGTAGGAAGGTAGGATATTCTAGCATGGTTACCCCCACTTTTTGCCTGATAACAGTGTGTTTATTACCTAGTCTGCTAAGACCCTGCTAATCAGGACCCCTGCAACTGTGCTCTCTCCCCTAAATTGGTTCTGGTACTTTTGTACCTTCACAATTGGCTATTGGTGCAGCAGGGCATAGGTACACCAGGGGTCTTCCATGGGCTGCAGCATGTATTGTGCAACCCATTGGAGCCCACTTAAATTGTGACTACAGGCCTGCCATTGCAGCCTGTGTGAGTTGGTGCTTGAAACTCTCATGACAGATAAAAGCTTGCTGATATCTGAGGTCACTGCACTTAAAACCTATAATTCATCCCTATGGCAGGCTCTTCAGTCCTGAGGGCAGGGTGCTTGGTTCCAAGTGTGAGTGTGCCCCTGCATGAGCAGGACACCCCTACAAACCCCAGAATCAATTCTCCCGGCTTTGTAAGTGTGGTCAGCCATTTAGAGACAAATTGGACATCAGTCATTACAAGAACTATATAGTGACTGCACCGAACCCGGTCATGTTTGAATCATACCCAAACATCGATTCCGCTTCTGGAAGTATGATCCCATGTACTGGGGGTTCCCAAGAGGAACCCCCTGTAATATCGGTAACAGCCTTTCCCTGTTTTGACTGCTTTGACGGGCGCATTTGGTGCCCTCCTTACATACTCCGGTTCGAACCAGTTCAGGAACAGTTGGTTCCCACTCTTGTGCGAAACTGGACAAAGGACATGATAATATCCTCCCCTCTGTCCCGCCCCTCCTCTGGAAGGGAACCCGAGTTCTCCAAACCCTTTCCTTAGTGTACTTAAGGGCTCACCTGTGGGTGGGTCCTCAGATTCGTTGAGGGACCAGACTCAACCTTGAAGCTATGTTGCTCTTCAATTGTCTGGACACTTGGACTTCGACTGGAACTGAGACTGCACCAAGGAAGACTCCTGCTACTCCTGGTGTCGCTGTTCTTCAAGTTTTCTGCGTCATATGTGTCTGTGCTTCATCCAGGTTCTTAAACAGACCTGTGGGTATCGAGGACACCCGAAGAAATTTCCCTTGGAGTGAAGGAGTCACTACCCTGCATCTACAGATACTGCAAGAAAGCTGACTGGTCTGCTGCTCCTGTCGTCCTACAGACTTCCAGAGGCCCAGCAACACAGGTGGTGGTTCTGCAGCACCCTAGAGGCCTATCTTATCTGCAATTTGGAGGACAGTATCCCTCGTCGGGGCAACTGGATGCTTTTGCGACTCCTGTGCCTTCGGCCTGTGGGTCTTCCTGAGGGTCTTCTCTTGCTTCCGTGGGCTCTCCTGCTTGCTCGTGGCCAGCTCTGACTCTCTGCTTTTGGTGAGTCCCTTGTACATTGCTGGTTCCAACGTTTGCTCCTCTTTGCTTTCCACACCAGTTGAGGCTACCAAGGTTTGGTTGTGCTCCCGTCAGACACCGACCACCTAGACTACAACTTCTGACGTGCGGAAGCTTGTGAATGGCTCCTGGTCTTTCTCAGCATCGCCTGGACCTCACAGCTGCAACAACAAAGTCACTACTGTCCCTTCAGAACCTCTCAACATCAGTGGGAATTGTGGTTCCGTACATCCCGGTCACCTCTGAGTGGCAGAAACTCTGACCCCTCTGGTTGCAGGTTCTTCACTTCAAACATCCACCCTTAGATTCCACTTGAATCCTTCACAGTCTTCTCCAAAGGCATCTTCTTCGAAGTCTCCCATTGTTGTCTGCGGCAGGTTCTGATGCCACTCCACCTGAAAGCACCTGGCTCCCCTGTTGCAGGTAACCTGGTTCCTTGGGTGTCCACGGGAGGAGTGGCTATCCAAATGTTCCGTCTTCCGAAGGGTCCTTCTTTTCTTAAACTGCAACCGCGACTTTTCCATTGGACACGCGGCTGTGTTTCCACTCTGCACACAGTCTCCGTGGGGTTCCTGAGTACTTAACTTGGGTGGTTCCTTGGGTCCCCTGCTCCTTTGGGTCATCTGGTCCAAGTTCCGTTCTTCTGTGCAGTTCGCATTCCACTTTATTAGTATATGGTTTTGTCTACCCCTGGAGACCACTGTATTTTGTGCTACTTACCCGATTGTTCTTCTAAGTATTCTTGTGTGTGCTATCGATATCTCCGGGAAGGTGATCTACCAATGTGTTAGTGATTGTTTCATGAATAAATAGACATTTTTACCTAAACACTGTGTGGTACGTTTTCATTTAACTTATACTGTTGATTAAAGTTGGTAAAAAAAGCTGCTTACACTCCTTCAAGATAAGTCTTAAGGCTGCTCTCCAAAGCCACCACTTTGAGAGCTTTCAAAGGTTATCAAAGACCACTAGAATCACCATAAGGGTTGCCTGGATTAGTGCAAGGTGCATTACTTGAATAAGTGTGCACCTTATACTAAGCCAACCTCATACACTTCCATAGTGGGATGCTGTAGGCCGAGGACCTCACCTGCCCTACGCATAAGCATGGACGCAGATTCTTCGGTGGCCAGGCCAGGAGAAGAGAAAAGGACAGACTCAGGAAAGCTGTCTTACCTATTGGTGTCTTGCAAGTCCTCATACCAATTGTCATCAGTATGGGCTGAGCAAACTCATCACACTGATTCTGCTCATTATCTGAGTGTGAACCAAAAACCAAATGTAAGGAATGATATCTGCCTGGTGGTAATGTTTGTCAGTCAGATTTGGTTGTGACGTCAGTCAAATTCGGACCAGTGTCACGTTGGTATTGGAAAAGATGATCGGGCCACCTCTTTAAGTGGCAAATTCAGCATCGGTATCGATCTGCTCAGGCAGCTAGTGGGTATGGGTGAAGACGGCGGCGTCAGTATTGAAGCCAAAGGTTGAATTAGCACAGAGGGTCCAGCTGAAGTGGCCGGGTGAACTTGCTGGCGGAAATCCATGTGGAGGACCTCTCAGCTCCATAGGGTCTGAAGGTGTACCAGACTGAGTTGGTAGGGTACCGAAGAGCCAAAGAATAGCTGAGCAAAATTGTTTGATTTGGTGCAGCGTGGCTAAAGGCCCTGGAAACTCGGGCTGTGCCGGAATCGGCTCAGAAGTTGGCAGACTTTGGTAGCAGAATAGGGATGTATGGTGACATCCACGTGCGTGCTTCATCAGGGGAGCTTCAATTTCTTCTCTGTTCGGTGCTTACCTGAGGATTTGGAATGTGACGAAGACAGGCTTCAATGGAATGTGACGAAGACAGGCTTCAAGATCAGCTCCGTCGACTCCAGGAACTAGAGCAGGTATAAACCTTCAATTGGGAGCAGGATATGGAGCAGTCCCGATGCTGTGTCTTCTTGTGGTGGTGATGTAAAGTTTCACCACAGGTTCCCTGATGGCCTTCGGGTTCATTGACAAGCAATCCCCATAGGTCTTGGGAGTCCTGACAGGCAAACCTGATGAAGATACGCCACAGATATGTTCGCCACAGTCCTTACAGGGTCTGAAACTGATCATCTTAGGAAGTGACATCCTTGACAGTTGAAATTTTGAGAAAAACACTGACAAAAAGTTGGTACAAAATAGTCTTTGAGAGACCAGAGAAGCTTCGGATTCACGCTGAGAGGCGCAGAAAGAAAGGAATTGCCATCACCATGCTGCAGTGGCACCTTTATAGGTCCCGCACATCACTTCCGCAGTGGAACGATGTCAGGGCAGAGCCGCATAGTGCCACCCTTTCCGGCGAGCAGAAGTACTATTGAAAAGTTTTTCGATCCTGTCTGATGCCTGGGGCAATATTCAAAACTTGTGTAATCTGTACCTAAAAGTCTATCAGAAATGGAGAAGCAGTACAGTGGAATTCTATCCAGGTTGCAGGGCCTCCGTCAGGACATTAGTTTTGAGTTACATAAGTCTTAATGAACAAGTTACTTACCTTCGGTAACGATGTATCTGTAAGAAACATTAGTTAGTTAGATTGCTCACCGTAGAATATCCCCAGGCGTCAGGCTGGATCCGGAAAGATTTTTCGTCAGCAATACCCCTTGCGCGTCGCTAGGCGTCGTCTGCGGCTCCGCGTCCGCCGTCGGCGTCGTGCGCCGGAAAGACGTCGAAGTACTTAGATGCCGCCCTTGAGCGCTGACGTCAGTTCTTGTACATAGCTTTCCGCGCCAGGAATGCAGAGCCATGCAAGAGACCGACACTGGTGCCAAAAAATCTAGGGCCCTAGAAAGGATAGCCTTAACCCTAGATGTCGGTTCGCAGAACGGGCAGGATGGGTGGGTCGGTGAGGAATCTAACTAACTAATGTTTCTTACAGATACATCGTGACCGAAGGTAGGTAACTTGTTCATCTGAAAGAAACACGTTAGTTAGATTCCCCACCTTAGAATAGATACCCCAGCAATACCAACCCTGGTGGTGGGTCTGTGAACCAAGATCACACCAGAAAGTCCTGGAGAACAGAACGGCCAAAGAAGCCATCTCTACGGACTTGGCTGTCCAGGCAATAATGCTTGGCAAACGTGTGCAGCGAGGCCCACGTTGCTGCCTGACAGATGTCCTGCAAAGGGACTCCCCATCCCAGGGCAGTAGTAGCCGCTGTGGCCCGGGTGGAATGGGCTCTCAGCCCTACAGGAGGGTCCTTTTTAGCTAAGGAGTAACAAGCCTTTATACACAATACGACCCACCGTGAGATGGTCCGCTTGTGTACTGCCCTTCCCTTCTTAGCACCCACGTATCCAACAAAAAGCTGATCGTCCACCCGGAACTGTTTAGAGCGGTCCAAATAAAAGGACAGCGCACGTTTTGGGTCCAGACGGTGGAGCCTCTCTTCCTCTTTCGAAGGAGGCGGAAGCAAGGTGGGCAAGGTGACAGATTGCCCGATGTGAAAGTGAGTTACCACTTTTGGAAGAAAGGAAGGACGAGTCCAGAGGACAACCTTGTCCGGATGAACAGAAAGAAAAGGAGGCTTAGACGATAAAGCCTGGAGCTCACTGACCCGTCTAGCCGAGGTGATAGCTACCAGGAAAGCAGTCATAAGAGTCAGAAGACGAATGGGACAATTGTGAAGAGGCTCAAAGGGAGCGCACATCAGAAAGGTCAAGACTAAATTCAAATCCCACTGAGGCATTACAAAGGGGACAGGAGGAAACATGTGAGTAATTCCCTTAAGGAAACGAGAAACGACAGGGGATTTGAAAAGAGAAGGCTGATCAGGAAGTCGTAAGAAAGCAGAGATAGCTGATAGATAACCTTTCAAGTTGCCCAGAGCAGAGCCCTGCTGGGCTAGAGAGAAAAGAAAGAGGAGAACCTCAGAAAGAGGGGCGGAAAGGGGATCCACAGCCTTTGCTGTGCACCATGCCACAAATTTGTTCCACCTGCAGGCGTATACCGTTTTAGTGGAGGGACGCCTGGCTGCCAGAATAACGTCACAGACTTCAGGAGGCAAGTCAAATGGCATCAACTGTCGCCGCTCAATCTCCACGCATGGAGGTTTAGACTGGACAGGTTCGGGTGGAGAACCGTCCCCTGCTGCTGCAACAGAAGGTCCTCCCGAAGAGGCAGTCATGTTGGAGGATCGATTGACATACTGAGTAGCTCGGGATACCAGTACCTTCGTGCCCAATCCGGAGCCACTAAGATGACTTGGGCCCGGTCGCGCCTGATATTCTTCAGCACTCTGGGCAGAAGGGGTATAGGCGGAAAGGCTTACAACAGACCGCAACTCCACTCGTGACGAAAAGCGTCCCCGAGCGAGTGCCGCATTGGAAACTCCAACGCGCAGAACTGCAGACATTGCGCATTCTCTTCGGTCGCTAATAGATTCAACCAAGGCTCTCCCCACTGCCGAAAGAGGCCTTGCACCACGTCCGAGTTTAGGCGCCATTCGTGATCCATCATGCACCGGCGGCTGAGTTAGTCTGCTCTGGTGTTCAGAGAGCTCATCAGATGTTGAACCACCAGGGTGATGCCCTGGTGTTCCAGCCATGTCCAGAGGCGCAGAGCCTCCTGACAAAGGGTCCACGACCCCACCCCGCCCTGTTTGTTGCAATACCACATGGCGGTGGTGTTGTCCGTGAACACCCGCACCACACTTCCCCGGACAACGGGAAGGAATGCCTTCAGTGCAAGTCGGATCGCTCTCAGCTCCAAAAGGTTGATATGGAGCCGAGTCTCCGCCGGAGACAAGAGTCCTCTGATCTCCGCCTCCCCCATGTGGCCCCCCCATCCCAGGAGGGACGCATCTGTCACTACTACGTGGGGTAGGGATCTGCCGCTGACCCAATCGCGGTTCGTGAGCCACCACTGCAACTGCTTCGCAGTGCCCTCTGAGATCAAGACATGGTCGGACATATTGCCACGATGCTGGGCCCACTGAAACTTCAGGCCCCACTGCAGAGCCCGCATTTGCCACCTAGCGTAATGCACCTACAGGATGCAGGAGGTCATCAGCCCCAGAAGCCGCAGCACCAACCTGACCGAAACCCAGGATAGAGGCCGAAAGATGGGAATCAGAGCCTGAATATCCCGGACCCGCTGCTCCGGAGGATAGGCCCGGAACTGCACCGAATCTAGAACCGCTCCGATGAAGAGGAGCTTCTGGGAGGGTCTCAGGTGTGACTTCGGCACATTGATGGAGAACCCCAGCAAATGCAGGAGGTCAGCCGTAGTCTGGAGGTGGGAGACGACTGCCTGGGGCGAGCCTGCCTTTAACAGTCAGTCGTCGAGATAGGGGAAGACTGGAACCCCCGATATGCGCAGATGAGCTGCGACCACCGCCATCACTTTCGTGAACACCCAAGGGGCACTGGTGAGGCCGAAGGAGAGCACGGTGAATTGAAAATGCTCCTGACCCACCGTGAACCGCAAGTAACGCCGGTGGGCCGGCAGGACGGGGATGTGAAAATAAGCGTCCTGCAAGTCCAACGCTACCATCCAGTCTCCTGGGTCTAGGGCAGCCAGAACCTTAGCTAAGGTGAGCATCTTGAACCGCTCCTTCCGGAGGAAGGCGTTGACGCTCCTGAGGTCCAAGATAGGGCGTAGGCCCCCTTTCCCCTTCTTGGGAACCAGAAAGTAGTGGGAATAGCAACCACGACCTACTTCTGGACCAGGAACGCGCTCAACGGCCTCTTTGGCCAAGAGGGACGTAACTTCCTCCCAGAGAAGATTCAAGTGATCCCCCGACATGCGGTGGTACTGTGGTGGCATGGCTGAAGGGGTCGCCTCGAAGGGGAGGGAGTAGCCCCTTCGGACGATTTGCAGCACCCACCTGTCCGACGTGATGGAACGCCAGTGGAGCAGGTGATGGCGAACTCTGCCGCCCACTGGCGTGGAATGGGCCTGAAAGCTCGGACTAGGAGGGCTCTGAGGCGGATGCTGCCGGGGTGGATATGGACTGACCGGCACGTTGTCCTCCAGTACCGCCTCGGCGGAATTCACGTCCGCGACCGCGTGCAGGTTGGTTCTGCGGCCGGTGGCTAGGCGGACGTGAGGAGGCGCCCTTCCTTGGCCACGAAAGGGACGAAAGGCGGAAGTTTGTGGCCGCGGGGCCGAGGGACCCAAGGACTTGGCCGTAGCCTGGGAGTCCTTGAAACGAGCCAGCGCACTATCCGCCTTCTCGCCAAAAGGCGAGTGCCATCAAAGGGCATATCCATGAGGGTACTCTGGACGTCCCCCGAGAAAGACGTGGACCGTAGCCAGGCGTGGCGACGAAGCGCCACCGTGGTCGAAATTGCCCACCCCAGCGAGTCCGTGGTGTCTAGTCCACACCGTATGGCATGCCGTGCTGCATCTCGCCCATCAGCAAGCGCCTGGGTGAGCCGTGACCGGGCCTCTTCCGGACACAGGGGCAGCACGTCCTCCACCGTATCCCACAGAGAGTGGGAATAACGGTCCACGAGGCAAGCGGTATTCAAGGACCGCAGACCCAAACTCAGGGAAGAGAACAGCTTCTTTCCGAACTGTTCCAGCCTCTTGGATTCACGATCCGGAGGAGCAGACGGGAAGGAGGATTGGGAAGTCGAGGCCTGGATAACCAGACTCTCGGGAGTGGGGTGTTGGGACAGAAAACTGGGGTCGCCCCGAGCAGGGCGGTGGCGCCGGGCCACGTTCCGATCCACAGGAGGTACTATGGAGGGCTTGGACCAGGTGCCCTGCAGAACGTCTATGAGTGCCTCATTGAACTGCAGCAGAGGCTCTGTGTAGCTTGCTGACGGTTGAAGCACTTCTGTGAGGACGTTAGTCCTCACGGCCACAGCAGGCAACTCCAGCCCAAGGGCATCGGCCGCCTTGCGCAGCACCACTGAAAAAGCTGCACCTTCCTCCGAGGCCACAGTCGGAGGAGAGATGAAACCAGCGTCCGGGGAGGTGTCCAGACCACTGGCATCACCCAGTTCGTCTGCCCAGTCCTGTGAAAGGTCGGCTTGTCTGGCCATAGGGTCCTCAGACCCCTCCCAGTCGCCCGTCATCCGATTCCTGATAAACAGGAGGAATAACCGGAGCCGGGCGGTAGATGAAATGCTCATGCATCGGCGTTGGATGCGGCGTCGAGTGGCGCCGCACCGGCGCCAGGCCCGGACCGGGGCTAAACCGGGGAACGGCGTCGTCCGGGGACTGGATCCCTCGGGTACCTGCGGCGTCGGGACGAAGTCGTTGACGGCGCCGGGGCCGGAGCCGCCGGCTCGCGAGGTCGCCCAGTCGAGCCCGCGGGGCCCGAAGGCGCGCCGGCAGGCGTCGACGGCGGAGCCAGGCCCCTCATGGCAGAGAGGAAGGCGCTGATCTCCGCCGGAGTCGCGTCAGTCCCAGGGACCGGCAGGTATGGAGACGGACGCGGCTCCTGCGGCTCCGACGGAGCCGCGGGGGTGGGACCACCCTGACCCTCGACCTAGTCGCGTGACCGGCGAGGGGAGTCCGAAGAGCGGTGTCGCCTCTTGGACTTCTACGAGCGCTTCGACTTACCCGAAGACTTCGAGCCTGACGAGCGATGATGGTGACTGCGGCTCCGGGACCGTGAACGGCGCGGAGCCGAGTGCCGAAGCTCGAGAAGCTTACGGGACCGCTCCCGCCTAGCCTTCGAGGTCAAGGCCTGACAGTCGAGGCACGACTCCGCATCGTGGTCGGGCCCCAGGCAGTAAAGGCACCGGCGATGGTGGTCTGTCACCGACATCAGTCGATGACAGGAGTCACAGGCCTTAAAACCAGGCATCCTACCGGCACCAGAGTCGAGTCAGCAGAAGATCAAAAAGAGACAAAAAAGTTACTAAGGGGTAAGCTCTTCCCGGATCGGCGCTGTCTGGCGCGGAAAAAAGAACCGAAGTCAGCGCGCGAGGGCGGAGTCTAAGTACTCCGGCGACGTCATTCCAACGCACGACGCTGACGACGGACGCGGAGCCGCAGACGACGCCTAGCGACGCGCAAGGGGTATTGCTGACGAAAAATCTTTCCGGATCCAGCCTGACGCCTGGGGATATTCTAAGGTGAGGAATCTAACTAACGTGTTTCTTTCGGATTAGCATTTTACAACAGTTACAAGTGTCAGACAGGACATCAGTTTTAACTTCAACAGTCAAGAATTGCAGGTCTAAAACTTCTGCAGCCCATCTGCTACCACAGCAAAAGAAGCTGATTTCTTTGTAGAAGGACCAGGGGTAAAGCACAATTCATTGTCCTCTAGCCACTGGTGTCCTGAAGGTCCCTGAATATTGTCTTCATCATAATAATAGGATGCAACGTCCAGTCATCTCCAGTATGTCCATGTTGACTTTGAGAAATGTCCTAGGTAGTGGCAGTGTTCGGTCCAAGTCAGAATGAGGTTGGCCTGGCTGCACCAAAGGTTGTGGTGTGCCCCACCTCAACCAACGCCCTGTCAAGTTTGCTTTTGAGTCTGACAAGACAATGGGTTCTTGCTTTGGCGCGTGCGTCAATGTGGAAGTGACCGGAGTGGATTGTGGTGTCAGACTCGAAGTTCGATGTCAGCCTTTGAGTCACGGGTGGATCCCGCAGCAGAGTCAAGAGGCATAGACAGCACTGAGGATGGAACTGCTGATGGTAGCCACACTGGAGGCCCACTTGGATTCTTGGAGTTAGAAGGCATGCCAGAAGGGTGTAAAAGATGCACAACATGGCTTCCTTAGAAGTCTTTACCTTTTGTGGAATCGCTGATCAACCCTGGAATTATAGTTGAATCGGTATGAGCTAAGGAATCGATTCTATGATAGAAGACCAGGACATTGATGTACTCACAAGTTCTCTGTGCCAGAGTTTGGGAGAGTCATAATTCAACATATACTTTTTTTACTTGAACTTACCAGACAATTTGAAATGTGAAGAGGACCCTTTTTAGAAATAGCCTCAAGATCAGAAACACACCTTCCAACCGTGTTTGGCAATGCAGAACTTGACTTTGCGACTCAGCATTACCTTGGAGTCGTGCGAATACCCACAGCATCAGAGAAATACCTTGTGGGGATCTGTCAGATTGTGACAGTCCCTACAAGATTTAAACCATGTAGCCTTTGGAGAGGAAATTTTTCCTTGCATATTGTAGGAAAATATTTTGTGAGAAATCATCAAAAAGATGAGATAAAGTTGAGGGGCTAGCTCCAGATCTCTGTCCAAAGTCGTGGATAGAAAGGAACGGACGCCAGTGTTCAGCGTTGGCGCATATGTCTGGCTACTGCATTACTTGTGGGGCGAGATGAAGGCCACAGTGAGCAGCACAACATCACTTGCTGGCGTGTGAGAACAATGCTACGACAAATCGAAGGATCCAGTCTGGCCACTGTGAGTATTCACAAGCTGAGGAATCTGCTGTTAATAGTATCCATCAAAAAACCTTGCCTCTGTTTTCTGAGGTTAGATCTATAGGTTCAAAGACTTTTTCCTTGGGAACCATGCTCAAGGACAGTATTGAAAGGAAGAGTTGTTACAGTCTTGGTCCCGTCCTCTGAAGAAGCAAATGTGGTCCCTCTGAAGAAGGCTAAGCAGGTCAAAGGACAACACTTCATGAGTCCTCAGTAGAGTCACGAGGACCACTGAGCATCCCAGGTACTCCCTAATCTTCTAAGGAACCCGTAGACTCTGAAATTAGCAGGAAGAGCTAGAGGAACATCCTGTCCAATTCATTATCACGCTGTCCAGACAGTTCAAGATTGTTACCTGTCCAAAATGCAAATTGGTCACTCTTGGTGCTTAGATGTGTTACAAGGGCATCCTTGGGTAGAAATCCCCCACCTTGAGGATGGGATTAATGTTTTTCTAGAGAATTTTCTGCTCAGATGACAAGTGGAAATTGATTAAGGGGATTTTAATCCTGTCAATATAGGACATAATCAGGAATATTTTGTGTCAAAATTAATTCCCACAGGGTCACAGCAAGGATGCAAGAAATGGGTGGGGGTGGGGGGAGAATCTTGTTACCTTAGAAAGATCATTGTCTGATTATTGTCTTTGCCGATCATCTGCACTCTGGATGTACCACTGGCAGGAAGGCTTTCGATGCTGGGGAAATAACTTTTGGCTCTATCAGTTTTATGGCCAATATTAAGGAATATCACCTATCCAAAAACACTTTGAAAAGTCAGTAATAACCACAAGCTGTGAATGAGGCATTGAGAAGGCACATACACAGATAGGAAACATGTCATGACCATCATAAGATCAGAACCGTGGATGCCCAGATGGGATCAACTTTGACTGTTCGTCCAGCAGCTGGTTCCAAAATGTTATTCATGATCCACTGCTTAACTGATAGTGATTAACCCCTCTGTGGAAGGGATGGCTTACTCCAGGTTGGAATCCAAAATAGTTTTATAAACTGAATACTTTTGAATGGTACCAAGAAGGATGTAATGATGTTCATTCAAAACCAAAGATCTAAAAAGGCCCCTAATGTCAGAGAGAGGTTGGACAGATTCTTCTGATATCACAGAAACGTGCCATTGGGGACAGGATTCTGGTAATGAACCAAGGAGTGGCACTGAAGCTAAGCAGCAGTGCCCTGTACTGGATGTTTTATTCTCCCACCATGAAACAGAGAAACATCATGTATTATTCTAGGAAGGGCACTATAAGGAAGCATCCTGCACACTCAGCAAACAGCCATTATTTCGGCAAGCTACCAGCACCTGAGCAAAAAACCTTATATTAATATGAATGTAATCAGGGTGAAGAACTTGTTCAACATGTAATAACTCTGGATGGGACGGAGTCTTTTTCCATGAAAGAAAATAATGGGTGCCGTACTCCTGCTCTCTTTTGAGGACAGAAATGGCTCAACAGCACCGAAAAGGAGGAGCGTCACTACTTCTTGCACAAGTACATGGGATACCGCAAATGTAGTATGGATGAAGGGGGCAGAAGCAGCTGTATAACATCTTTCACCACTGGAAGAAACCATGCATTAGTGGTTATTTGAGTTTAATGGTGGGAAAGGAGGAAACGCCTTTCATTTCACAGAGCACAGTGGACGTCTTAAAAATGGTGTTGAAAAGGTCTACGCAGAAGTTGTTAGAGTATCTTAGCCATGGTAGGGGCAGGGATGGGGTCTTGTACTGACCTGCAGTACCTCCTCTTTGAGGGCCTGGATGGGGCCTTAGTGTGAATGGAATAATAAGTACAGCTTCAATTACACTCAGTGATTTGCCCATGGCTGTGCAGGTCTTATTCTGCTGGAGGACAGCATCCGTTAAGGGACCAAACAACTCCAACCTTTTGAACAAGACAGTGTTGACTTTCTCTTGGGATTCAGGCATGAGCATTGCCATGGCCAGTACGCAGTGTTGGTGGATGTCTCAATAAAGTCCTCGGGAATCAACAGCTTTTGTTCTACAACCTCTTTGGCCTGATTGAGAATTACACTATACCAGAGATGGAAGCTACAGCTGTCTATGAATGCATTGGCTTTTGTTTGTCTGAAGGAGAGCCCTCCCCACCCCCAATATGCTTAATAATTTCTTCTATTTGTCTCCACACACTTAGCCAACTTCTCCAATTGGAAGGATATATCCTTTCCCTTCCAAGGAAGCTGCAATTTTCACCACAAGCTGATCTAGAGGATGAACAGATACTTTGGAGCCTAGTACTTGTTATCCACTATGATGGCAGGCTTGGAGAAACAATTACCCACACATCTTCTGTGCTCAAGTCTCTATGGATATGCTTGGCTTTAAGAGAGGTACTGCATAGCCACCAAAGTGCAATCATCCACTTTCACTAGGGAAGAAACTAATGATAGACTGGGCAGCACTTCCAGAGCCTTGGTCATAAATCAGTGGTATCATATGGTTAGAAGCATGCCTTCATCATCTCCCGTACCACTTTCCAATGGTATCCTGTTGTTCAAGACAAGCCCTCTTGCCACAAGGAGGTTCTTGACTTCCAATAACGATCAGAGCATCCGGGAATCGTGTGAGTTGAGTACTGAGGCTAGCATGAACACAAAACGCGCAGCCAGATGGGATGGATGCTAAAATGGCAAGAGCTGATGCCTCAGAGTTTAAGCTTCATTTTATTACTCCTATGTTTTGGAAGAGATGGATGGTGTGTTTGAAAATGAGGTGAGACCTGCCTTCTTGTGATAAGGCTTTCGATGCACTGATTAGGTGGTGCTCTCCCTCTCAACTGGCAGCTGCTTAGCACCAAAAGTGGATGTGACCAAGTAGGGCAGTTAGGAGATGTGACTAACTGGCAAGACTAGGACTTCAACGTAGACTGCCCAACAGGAGGAGATGGGCTCAACTCCAGGCAGCAAGCCTGCACTGGCACTGGAGTAACACACAGCCAGGGAGGAAGACTCTCTAACAGTGCAAAAGGTCTTCAGGTTAATGTCCATAAGGAGAGACTAAGTTGGCCTTGAGGTGCAACAGCTGCTAGGGATTTCCTTACCCAGTTGAGGAGGTGTTCATAGCAGGATAGAGCATAGTTCCCTAAGGTCCCAAAACAGCTTAATAACACTTTCTTCGTAAAAAATAATATGGCAGGAACAAGATGTCTAGTATACGGGATAACGATACAGAGACTTGATTCATTTACATTCCCCGGCGTTAGTCGTACCACTTGTTCATGGCCAGAAAAGTTTACTTCCATGTGAAAGAGTCCCACGAGGGACGCCTTGCTCCTCAGTATTGCACCTGCTGCCAGGACCGTTTTCTTGCCTCTTGTCTTTTTCTAATCCTTACTATGCATTCAAAAATGAGACGCAGGGATTGCAGGAGACAAATGCTATAGACAGAGTGTTGTGCTGTATGCCTGAAGGAACAAGAAATTACAGGGGAAATATAACAAAAATTAGGCTAGGCCATTTGCAAGCAAACTCGCTGTGTGACAGAAAAAGATTAAGATCTATGTCTTTTAGTTGATAAAGGGGAGCTTGTAAAGGCACTCATTTCACTGGGGCTGGGGGAGTCCCGCATGACGTATGCATTTCACAACTGTATCAGAACCCAAAATAATGCATTCACAGCAGCTATAGAAGCATTTTTTGGTCCTGCCACAAGTGGCAAGTGCCCACTGGTTGAGAACAAGAGCAAAAGCTAGGACATAAGAGTGGCACCAAGTGTTTTTTTTTTAAACTCAATGCCTAAAATTCTGAATTACAATTGCATGAATATACATTACACTACCCCTAGGCACCAGGTAATTTTAAAGAAACAGTCTTTTAACAGTTGGTATGCAGTGAAAGTACAATCTGTGCAATTAACATGCACGTGCTGTAGCTACATTGTAAGTATTAATGGAACACATTAGAAATGTGTACTTTAAAGTGGACTTACATTCAGACTCCGACTCATCCTCGTCTTCATCATCATCTTCATCAATGCTTTCATCCTCACTTTCCTCCTCTTCTTTAACAATCTTCTGCCTTGCACTCTTGAAGACTGATTGTAAAACTATGGAATCTTCATAAATCTGCAAAAAAAATACTAAAACAATTACACACTTTGGCTACACCCAAATATAGTATGGAAACTTATCATTTCTGCAACTTTACTGCCATCTGTTTAAACAACAATGTTCAACAGTGAGATTTCCAATTTAGATATATGTGTGAGATGAAGAGAAGCAAGTATGTGTGCAAATAAAATGTAATTGGTAAATTAAAAATAGAAACATTTCCCATAATAATTGTTTCACTTGGCTAATATCTGGCAAAGTGGGGACTTCTGTAACTGTTAACCTGCTAGAGTATCCAGTAAATACCAGACAAAACTCATGCCACCACATTTGCCTCATACCTACTGTTGGCACGGGTGTCTTACTTCAGAAATTAAAAACTGACAGAAAGGTGATTTTCCAAATGAAAAAAGAAAGAATCTTGAATGGCTTCATTTTACCATTGGTAAACAATTATAAGTTACCAGAACCTAACGTCTCACAGATACCAAGTTAGAACCTAACATTCCCACACCCTGAAAACACGTATTTAAGAGTAAGGAGAATCACAGTTGATGATGGAAGACAATGGTGATGCTGCTTTATCTGAGAACATCAAGCTATAAACAAGCAGTTGTACCTCAATACCCGATTTAAAATAAAAGTGGTATGTTATCAATCACAACTGTCTCCTCATCCATTTGTATGAAGGTGCCGAAAAATAGGTCTCAGTTTCAAAACAAAAATCACAACTATATAAGACAAAACCCAGTCTTTCCACATTAAATAATTATGATGAGTATAATAAACCACCCTCACTAATTTCCATTCTGCATAACCTCTGCCTGTCTGACAGTCTAAAGGGTGACACGTCTTTAAATTCCCGATTTTCCAAACTAAGTCTTGGTAATCAGTGCAATTTACAACCGATTAATGCAAATTGTGCTGTTTTGGGCATTCCAAAATTATTTGATGCAGAGACTGCAAAATGCAGCACCACTCATTCTACTAAAATAGAGGGACATTTAATTCCATGTGTAAAATGTGCAGGTTTCATCAGCAGTTAGGCCAATAAAATATTTACAGAGAGTCTGTGTATACCTTCAAACCAGACCTCTTAAGTGAGCCAAATGTGTAATAATCTACCTCTACATAACAAACTTACAAACGAGCACACAATTCCATTCAAATGCTTAAATCCTTCCTCTTCTCCATTAACTAATCATTCATTAGAAATTTGCTATTTAGCCCAAGACGTTACCATTGTAATGAACCGTATGCCATACAAGCACCCTTAGCATAGCATAACAATTATGGTGGGATAAGGATGAGGGTGCGATTTCGAGTAATGGGTGCTACCAGAGTTCTCACGCAAAAGGTCAGGACCCAATTGTAGCTGCAGCACATGCCTAGTCAGTGGTTTCAATCAGGTATCACCGGGTAAAATATAAGTTTTAAAGGTTTGGCAAGCTTGTGCTTTCAATAGTAATCTATAATCACAGGGAAATAGAATCCCCAAGTCTGGATTTGGCGCAGCGAATCCAGGAAGTGGAAAACAGTATTGCTTTGATCTTGTCATCTTTATATGTATGCAAATTAAAACAAAAGCAGCCAACGCGTGTTTCGCCCAAAAGGCCAGGGCTTTTTCAAGGCTGATTATATACAAACACCGAAAGCATTAATTAGAGAGCGTTGTCTGTCACACAGTTATTTGATTTCTCGACAACCTTTTGAAATGCGAACAAAGACTTACTTATCAAACTTCTTACCTGGTTGACCAGGCGTACAAGAATAATAAAAGAATGAATTATTAACTAGACAAGGATGATCAAGGATTTGGGCCAAGAAGCTTCAGAACCCCCCTCTCCTGGATCCAGGATCAAGCCTGAAGCATCAGGATCATAGCTCTAATGTCCCAGGCTCACTGCTGCGGAGGGAAAGCGTTAAACTCCAATGTATCCAGGATCAGCTCACTGAATGGAAGCCTCTGTGATGGAATCAGGTGGAACTTCAGCTAGTTTACAATAAATCCCAACGATATCGGGAGTTCTGCTGTCATCCGAATGTGCTCCACAACTGAATGAGGAAAGCCCGTCTTCAGGAGGCAATCACTGTGGTATGAAAATACAGGAACTGCCGACATCCAAAGATGGGGAGCGGCCACCACCATCACTTTTGTGAACACCTGAGGATTGGCGAGGAGGCCGTAGGGGAACCCTGCAAACTGAAAATGTTTCTGGTCCACCTTCAAACCTCAGGTATTGCCTGAGCCTCTTGGATCCAAAGCAGGTAGTATAGGAGTCAATGGGAGTATTTGAACTTGTCCTTTCTCACAAAAGTGTTCAGGGGTTGGAGATCAAAGGTTAGTCTGAGTCCCCAGTCCTTTTTCAGGAGGAGAACATAGCGGGAATTATAATGTCCATCATTATCGGAGTCAGGTACCCATTGCTATAGTACCCTTGGAGAACAACAGATGTTTCTCCTGTACCATGGTGGACAGATGCTCTGTTGAAATTAGTTCTGGTGTTGGGAGAATATTGGTTGGACCTGTTAGAACAATTTGCAAGACTCATCTTTCAGACGTGATGGATCACAAACCTGGGAGGTAGAGCTGGATTATGCCTCCCAATCATGGACATGTGTCGCTAAGGACAAACTAAAGCTGTATGTTGGCCACTGTAGCAGGGGTACAGGAGTTTGAGGACTGGTGTCCCTACTAGCCCGTGGGGCTGAGGATAAACCTGCAGTGGTAGCCTCAAAATGACCGAGATACCTGCTGCATCATTGGCTAGGAAGGCTGTCTCTGTCTAAAGCCAACCCTCTGGAATAGTCCAGAACTAGTGTGGGAAATGTTTGGCTGGGGTCAATGACCCCAAAGAGCATGCTATAGTACTCATGTCTTGAAATCATTACAAAATAGAGTCTGGCTTCGCTCCGAAGGGGCGAGACCCATCAAAAGGCATGACCATAGATAAAGCTCCTATATAGATGCAGAATCAGGTTGAACTCAAAGGCATGCCTAAGAAAGACAACACAGTACCGACTGCTCTGCAAATGCAGTCTGTGGTATACAAACCTGCGCTGATAACATACTTGGCCTCATCCTGCCATTCATGTATCGTCTGAGCCAAAGAGACTCTAAGATCATCTGCGATTGCCAGCAAGATGTTGCTAGCCTTGTCCCAAATGACGTATGTATCAGCCCAACAGACCGGTTTAAATTATGGATTGCAGAGCCAACACGGCAGAGGAAACCTTAAGTTTGCCAAGGACATAAATCATTTTGGATTCTCTATTCAGAGGATTGACTGGAAATGAGAAAGGCATATGGTCGAGGACTGTAGAACAAGTACTTACCTTCTGTAACAAAGTATCTGGTAGAGACACAGTCTAGCCGCAGAGTCCTTAACTTAGAATATCCTCCAGGCGCCAATCTGGATTCAGAGATTTTTCAGCAGTACCTCTGCGCGCCGGGGGACAGCATCGCATGGCTCCGCCCTGGCGTCGTCCACGGATATGACGTCAGTGGGGCCATATAAGTCCCTCCCTGCACGCCGATGACAGTTTTCTACCATGAAACTTTCAGTGCCAAAACGCGGAGCCAATAATAAAACTGAATGTGGAAACAGTGTGCCAAAAAAGGTTAAACATCTGTGACACAACAATGATAATAAAATGATGATGAGAAACATCACAATGCAATTTAGAGAAGAACTACATAATGGAAGAGACTGAAGGGCAAGAGCAGAGTACTCACCCCGTAGAAACAATCTCACAGAAGTGAAGAACGAGACTCTCCAATGAGGCAAAACAGCAAAGAAATGTTATAATAAACGACAAGCACTCTGCAACCACATGAATGCCGTGGTAAACGGCAACATGACTTTGACAACATTAAACTAAGTCAAGTGACAACATTTCTGCAACAACAGAGAATGTGCACTGACACCCCCTAAATATGATCAATTGACTGTATCAAGAGTCAAACAGACCCCAAGGCAATGGACAAAAGCAGCAGGGGGGGGCGACGGGGGGAGGACATGGAAAAGAACCAGAGTGCAAGAGCGTGCATGGATATATGAGCCCACCACCCATTCGTGAGAATTGTCGGAGAAGTCGCAGGTAAAATAGAAGAAGACAACCTGACCAGGTGAAGGATGAGAAGTAGACGAACACGCATGATGACAGAGATCAGTGGGTAAGAACCCAACCTGAAAAGGCCCTCGCACAGCGGGGAGGATGGGTGAGCATTAAGGAATCTGCGGCTAGATTGTGTCTTTATCAGATAATTGGTACCGAAGGTAAGTAACTTGTTCATCTGACAGAGACATCTAGCTGCAGATTCCTTAACTTAGAATAGATACCAAAGCTAAACCCCATTGGAGAAAGGTCTGCGACTCAACCCCACTAGGTTCCGAAAGAGAACCAGTCCGTCAAGATGATTGACTAAAACAGGTGGGGACAGCAAGTGCAAGCGTGGCTGACACTAGACCGTTAATATCCTGAAAGGAGCATCAACAAGCAGAGGCAATGGCACCTCAGTCCGTCAGAGGACAGTACGAGACCTTCACCTCCTAGGAAAGGATGAAGGAAAATCATAGAGACCCGAATGGCCAGTGCACAATGGAAGAAATCCATAAGTCTCTGCAATAAGAAAAGAAGTAGTACTATGTACAGGATTCATGGAAAAGCAAAATATGATATACCAGAGAAAGGAAAAAACAGTATGACAGAGTGAGGCCGTACAAAATAAGCGTACACAACAGTGGATATCAAGACGGACATGTAAAGAGACAGATGTCACCTATGCTGAGGTACACAAAACCATAACTACAAGTAGATACAGGTATGTGGATAAGAGGGATACGCATATGCAGACTGTGTGGACCGTGGAAGAAACACCACACACATGCAAAAGCCTATTAAATGGAGCATCGCCAGCACATATGCATCGGCAGAAACATACAGAACGTACCTCCAGGTAGTCATACTAACCAACCATACACAGAAGTACAGTGGTGAAAGGATACCGGCAGAAGCCAAAGACACAGAGAAGGCTCGCTCTCATAGGAAGAAAGAGAGAGAGAGAAATACATAAGTTTGTTCCATCGCAGTGTGTATATCCCATGACACATACAAATATATCACAAATAGAAAAGTTTATTTTTTTATTCTAATTGAAAGGCAAGTGATTCTCGAGAGCATGTCCAAGACAAGTACAGAAGCCCGCACGATAGGTACCACGGCACCAGCATGACAATGAGCATCTCTGGTAGAGATACTCCAGAAGTGCGTATGAAAAATGAGGCACAAAACAATGTGCACCACTCACGCGTCCGTCGTAGAACCAACTGCTGACAAGGAAAAAACTAGGCAGTGTCTGAGCCATGAGGGAAGACCAAGGACAGAAGCACTTCCTAACACCAGAGAGTAAGGAATAGACAATGGCACAAGAATCAAACACAGTCAACGCTGTGGCGCAAGTTTATCAACAAGCACCGCATGCTCGTGAACGTACCCAGAGTGTTTCAACACACCATGCCAGAACTGAAAAACGGAAAAGAAACTGTTCCTGAAGGGAAACAGAACAACATGCTCACAAGAGACACTGGCTTAAGGCGAAGACAGCCAACATAGGCGAAATGGTGAAAACACAGCGGAACGCTTGAAAAGATAGCCAAGGGCAAGAAAAAAAGAGCATACATGGACCTGCCTTGACAACCCAGAAGAGGCGTAAAGCCAACAATAGTTTGGAGAGGTCTGTATCCTCAGAGGCAGGAGAGAACTACTGACCAATCGGGAAGCTCCAAAGAGAGCTACGCTACCCTTGTGTCCTTGTCCCGACAAGAAGTCCCACAACAAGAAGTAGAGAGTGAAGAAACAAAAAATTGTGTCGCTATACGTCTATAGCAGGAACTAGAGTAAAACTCCCCAGAGAGGAGATAGATAACAATCCTAAGAGGACCTTGCTGGATCCTCAGTAAGGACCTGCACCACCCAGGAAGAACCTTCCCTGGAGCATTATGCTCACACCACCCAGGACGACACATAGGATATGTCATGTCCCTATAAAAGGGACACCTCGAGACTAGCTCTTAGACTAAGGAACTGAAAATAATGGCAGAAACAGCTGTGTAGCTGCACAGTCCGTCGGGGAAATAACAGCTTGAACCTAGAGACTGACGCCAGAGAAAAGCAGTGACAATACTGCAAGCAATGCAAATCAAGACAATAATTCTGCAACAAGGGACTAGAAACAATGCCATTCACTGAAAACAAGACAAGAGAGGCTGAACCGCTGAGTAGCATGACTGTCAAAAAAAAGTAAAGTCAACACGACTTTCCTGAACATTTTCAGGAAAACTGCCATCACGCAGCCAAGCATGGCAATGCAAGGCAACCGACCTGGCCATAGCCCAACCCACGGAATCAGTGGTGTCCATGGCAGACTGAATTGAAAGTTTTGCCAGCCCACGACCATCCTGGAGGGAAGGAAGCGCGCAACTGAGTCCCAGAGGGCAAAAGTAGCTTGTTCAAACACACAGGACGTGTTCAAGGACCGGCAGCCCAAACTCATGGATGCAAACATTTGCTGAACACATGTCTCCAACCATCGAGACTCTCTAGTGGGTGGAAGAATCAGAGCAGAGGACAAAGGCATCGAAACAGGCTGTCTGGACGACTAGCTCTTGAGCCCTAGGGTGTAGGGACAAACAGACTGGGTCATCAGGAGCTAGGCGGTGACTATGTGCGATAGCACGGTCCACCGAGTCCCCCAATAAGGGCCTCTCCCAGGACCCTGGAAGAATGTCGTACGACGACTCACCAAAAGGCAGCAAGGGCTCACCCTCCGCATTGCCCTGGTGGAGCAAATCCAACAAGGGATCGAAGGGCAAAGAGATAGGAGGAGGCTGAAACTTCCAAATATCAGCAGCTTTGCGAACAACAGTTGCAAAACTGCAGTAGCCTCCGTCGCCATTCTAGGGGGCCACAGCAAATCATAGTTAGGGGGTGGTTGCAGTCTAACACTTCCACCAAAAGCCAAAGGCTCTTCAGCCCGAGGTCTCCAAGGGCCTGCAATTGCCACACATCAATATGCTCCGAAGAATGCTGATGCAACGTTGGGGAGGGTGAACCCCCCGGGGCCTCATCCTCCAACTGAAAAGGAGCAGTAAAGGACGTTTCTGACATCAAGATGGCGCCACATCGACGCCGACGAACGTCGAAGGAGGCTCCATCGATCAGCATCAGGACGGCGTTGACCCGACATCCACCGCAATGGGAGACTGCGGTGTGGGACAACGACGACTCGGAGACAAGTCCCCTGCTGCGACAGACGTCATTCCAGGGGGCACCACCGGACTGTCCCCTATCACTAAAGAGGGACTGTGGCCTGACGTCTCAATGGGAGCCCCACTGGGCCGACTCCCGATGTTGCTGTGACTCCAGAGCCAGAGTCAAGGTCCTCTATTGGCGCCGATGGCGAACCCGACGGCGAGCTCCCAATCGGAGTCACTACCACCTCTGTGGGACCCGAAGGCAAGCCAGGGAGAGGGGTCGGCTCAAAGATCGCCCGCAAGGCCTGGTAATAGGCTGCCATCTGGGTCCTAGTTGCCCCAACATCAGCAAATGGTGGGTAGGCAGGACTCGACTGCTGAGGGGGCGTGTTCGGTAAAGACCGGGAACAGGCACCGACGTCACGACTACGTGAGGCAGACGGCCTCCGTGGCTTCCTCTTGTGCTTATCTGAGGGAGACCAGTGACATCCCCGGGAACGATCCTGCGACCTGCCCCCAACCGGGGCCCAAGCTAGAGAAGGAGACCAATGACGCTGGGACTCCGAACGGGACATCCGGCCGGATAACAATTTCATTTTACGTTCCCGCAGGGACTTCTGCTTCCGACAGGTGACGCATTCCTCGGAGTCGTGGTGCTCCCCCAAGCACCACATACAAATCGAGTGCAGATCCGTGGCCGACATCTGCCGCGTACAGGACTGGATGCGAAAAGGCGTCAGTGAGGCCAAAACAACAAACAGGCCAGAGGAAACCCTTCGCCTGGATCTGCCTTGCAGCGCGGAAAAGGTGAAAAACTGACGTCAGCGCACCGGAAGAGACGTAAATGGCTCCACTGACATCATATCCGTGGACGATGTCAGGGCCGAGCCATGCGACGCCATCCTCCAGCGCACAGAGGTACTGCTGAAAAACCTCCTGATTAAGACTGGTGCCTGGAGGATATTCTAAGTTGAGGAATCTGCGGCTAGATGTCTCTCTCAGATCAAAAAGACTCTCCAGAGTAGGGTGCTTGGTAAAAAAGTCAAGATCACCAGGCTTCTTTATAAAACATCTGCCCAACAGGTGGGCAAGAAGAACAAGTTACTTACCTATGGTAACGATATATCTGTAAGAAAAATTAGTTAGTTAGATTCCTTACCTTACAATATCCCCAGGCGATAGGCTGGATCCGGAAAGATTTTTGTCAGCAATATCCTTGCGCGTCGCTAGGCGTCGTCTGCGGCTCCGCGTCTGTCGTCGGCGTCGTGATCGCCGGGATGACGTCGTCGGAGTACTTAGATGCCGCCCTCACGCGCTGATGTCAGTTCTTGTACATAGCTTTCGCTTCAGGAACGCAGAGCCATGCAAGAGACCGACACTTGTGCCATGAATCTAGGGCCCTGGAAGGGAGGACCTTAACCCTAGATATTAATTCGCAGAACAGGGAGGATGGGTGGGTCGGTGAGGAATCTAACTAACTAATGTTTCTTACAGATATATCGTTACCGAAGGTAAGTAACTTGTTCATCTGAAAGAAACACGTTAGTTAGATTCCTTACCTTAGAATAGATACCCCAGCAATACCAACCCCGGTGGTGGGTCTGCGAACCAAGATTACACCAGGAAGTCCTGGAGAACGGAAAGGCCAAAGAAGCCGTCTCTCCGGACTTGGCAGTCCAGGCAGTGATGCTTGGCAAATGTGTGCAGCGAGGCCCACGTTGCTGCCTGACAAATGTCCTGCAGAGGGACTCCCTGTCCCAGGGCAGTAGTAGCAGCAGTGGCCCGAGTGGAATGGGCCCTGAGGCCCACAGGAGGATCCTTCTTAGCCAAGGAATAACAGGCTTTAATGCACAAAACGACCCACCGAGAGATGGTCCGTTTGTGCACTGCCAGCCCCTTCTTAGCGCCCACGTAGCCAACGAAGAGTTGGTCGTCCACCCAGAACTGTTTTGTGCAAACCAGATAGAAGGAGAGCGCATGTTTTGGATCCAGGCGGTGGAGCCTATCTTCCTCTTTCGAGGGATGCGGAGGCGGAAAGAAGGTCGGCAATGTAACAGACTGGCCGATGTGAAAGGCAGTAACCACCTTAGGGAGAAAGGAAGGACGAGTCCTGAGAACAACCTTGTCCGGATGGACAGAGCAAAGGAGGTTTAGAAGAAAGAACCTGGAGTTCACTCACTCTTCTGGCAGAGGTGATGGCGACCAGGAAAGCAGTCTTAAGAGTCAGAAGACAAAGAGGACAAGTATGAGTGGCTCAAAAGGAGCACACATCAGACAGGTTAACATCAGGTTCAAGTCCCACTGAGGCATTACGAAAGGGACAGGAGGGAACATGTGAATAATGCCTTTAAAGAATCTAGCAACAACAGGGGACTTGAAAAGAGAAGGCTGATCAGGAAGCCGTAAAAAGCCAGAAACAGCAGAAAGATATCCCTTGAGGGTGCCCAGAGCAGAGCCCTGCTGGGCCAGGGAAAGAAGAAAAAGGAGAACTTCAGAAAGAGGGGCGGAAGGGGGATCCACAGCCTTTGCTGTGCACCATGCCACAAATTTGTTCCACCTGCAGGCGTATACCGTCTTAGTGGAGGGATGCCTGGCTGCCAGAATGACATCACAGACTTCAGGAGGCAAGTCAAATGGCATCAACTGCCGCCGCTCAATCTCCACGCATGGAGGTGGAGGCTGGACAGGTTCGGGTGGAGGACCGTCCCCTGCTGCTGCGACAGAAGGTCCTCCTGTAGATGTAGTCGAATCGGGGGGATCGATGGATAGATTGAGTAGATCGGGATACCAGTACCTTCATGCCCAATCCGGAGCCACAAGGATGACTTGGGCCCGGTCGCGCCCGATCTTCTTCAGCACTTTGGGCAGAAGTGGTATAGGCGGAAAGGCGTACAATAGACCGCAACTCCACTCTCGACGAAAGGCGTCGTCGAGCGAGTGCCGCCTTGGAAATTCCAACACGCAGAACTGATGACATTGCGCGTTCTCTTTGGCGGCAAATAGATCTTACCAAGGCTCTCCCCACTGCCGAAAGAGGCCTTGCGCCACGTCCCAGTTCAGACGCCATTCGTGATCCATTATGCACCGGCAGCTGAGTTTGTCCGCCCTGGCGTTCAGAGAACCTGCCAGGTGTTGAACCACCAGGCTGATGCCCTGATGTTCCAGCCATGTCCAGAGGCGCAGAGTCTCCTAACAAAGGGTCCACGACCCCACCCCGCCCTGTTTGTTGCAATACCACATGGCGGTGGTGTTGTCCGTGAACACCTGCACTACACTACAGGGAAGGAATGCCTTCAGTGCAAACCGGATCGCCCGCAGCTCCAATAGGTTGATATGGAGCCGGGACTCCGCCGGAGATCAGAGGCCTCTGATCTCTGCCTCTCCCATGTGGCCCCCCCCCATCCCAGGAGGGACGCATCCGTAGCCACTACGTGCTCCGGTTGGGGTAGGGAGAGGGATCTGCCACTGACCCAATCGCGGTCCGTGAGCCACCACTGCAACTGCTTTGCAGTGCCCTCCGAGATCCGGATGTGGTCGGACAGATTGCCCCAATGTTGGGCCCACTGGAACTTCAGGTCCCACTGCAGAGCCCGCATCCGCCACCTGGCGTGATGTACCAGCAGGATGCAGAAGGCCATTAGACACAGCAGCCGCAGGACCAACCTGACAAACTCGGGATAAAGGCTGAAAGATCGGAATCAGAGCCTGAATATCCCGAACCTGCTGTTCTGGAGGATAGACCCGAAACAGCGCTGAATCCAGAACTGCTCCAATGAAAAGAAGCTTCTGGGAGGGACTCAGATGCGACTTCGGCATGTTGATGGAGAACCCCAGCAAATGCAGGAGGTCGGCCGTAGTCTGGAGGTGGGAGACGACTACCTAGGGCGAGCCCGCCTTCAACAACCAGTCGTCGAGATAGGGGAAGACTGAAACCCCTAATCTGCGCAGATGAGCTGCGACCACCGGCATCACTTTCGTGAACACCCGAGGGGCACTGGTGAGGCCGAAGGGGAGCACGGTAAACTGAAAGTGCTCGTGGCCTACCGTGAACCGCAGGTAACGCCGGTGGGCCGGCAGGATGGGGATGTGTAAATAAGCGTCCCGCAAGTCCAACGCTACCATCCAGTCTCCAGGGTCTAGGGCAGCCAGAACCTGAGCTAAGGTGAGCATCTTGAACTTCTCCTTCCGGAGGAAGGCGTTGATGCTCCTGAGGTCCAAGATAGGGCGTAGGCCCCCTTTGCCCTTCTTGGGAACCAGAAAGTAGTGGGAATAGCAACCACGACCTACTTCTGGCCCAGGAACGCGCTCGATGGCCCCCTTGGCCAAGAGGGCCGTAACTTCCTCCTGTAGAAGTAACAAGTGATCCCCTGACATGCGGTGGTACTGTGGTGGCATGGCTGGGGGGGGGGATCGCCTCGAAGGGGAGGGAGTAGCCCCTTCGGACGATTTGCAGCACCCTCCTGTCCGGCGTGATGGTACGCCAGTGGAGCAGGTGATGGCGAACTCTGCCTCCCACTGGCATGGAATGGGCCTGAAAAGTCGGACTAGGAAGGCTCTGAGGCGGATGCTGCGGGGGCAGATGTGGGCTGACCGGCTCTCTGTCCCCCTGCTCCGCCGCGGCGGAAACCACGTCCGCGACATCGTTGAGACTGGTTCTGTGGCTAGAATGACGTGTGGGGGCGCCCCTTCCTTGGCCACGAAAGGGGCGAAAAGCGGAAGTTTGCGGGCTCGGGCGCTCCGGCGCACTATCCGCTTTGTCGCCAAAGAGGCGACGGCCATCAAAGGGCATGTCCATGAGTGTGCTCCGGACATCCCCGGAGAAATTGGTGGATCTCAGCCAGGCGTGGCGACGAATCGCCACTGATGTCGCAATCGCCCTACCTAGCGAGTCCGTGGTGTCAAGCCCACATTGAATTGAGTACCATGCTGCATCCCGCCCCTCAGCAAGAGACTGAGCGAGCCGTGTCCGGACCTCCTCCGGACACTGGGGCAGCACATCCGCCACCGTATCCCACAGGGAGTGGGTGTAACGGTCCAAAAGGCATGCGGAGTTGATAGACCGCAACCCCAAATTGAGGGAGGAAAACAGCTTCTTCCCAAACTGTTCCAACCTTTTGGATTCCCGATCCGGAGGAGCGGACGGGAAGGCGGTCTGGGACGTAGAGGCCTGGATAACCAGGCTCTCAGGGGTGGGGTGCACCGACAGAAAGCTGGGGTCGCCTGGTGCAGGGCGGTGGCGCCGGGCCACGTTCCGGTCCACAGGAGGGACTGTGGAGGGCGTGGACCAGGTGCCCATCAGAACGTCAGACAGTGCTTCATTGAACTGCAGTAGAGGGTCCGAAGAGCTTACTGGCGGTTGAAGCACTTCAGTGAGGAGGTTAGTCCTCACGGCCACTGCAGGGAGCTCCAGATGAAGGGCTTCGGCAGCCCTGCGCAGCACCACAGAATAGGTTGCACCCTCCTCCGTAGCCACGGAGGGAGGAGAGATGAAGGCAGTGTCAGGGAAGGTATCGAGACCACTGGCATCCCCCAGCTCTTCTGCCCAGTCCTGATCAAACTGGCACTGCTGTGCAGGAGGGTCCTCAGACCCCTCCCAGTCGCCGCTGTCATCCGACTCCTGGTAGACAGGTTGAAAGGACGGAGCCGGCCGGTAGATGAATTGCTCCTCCATCGGCGCAGGATACGGCGCCAGGTGGTGCCGCTCTGACGCCGGGCCCGGACCGGGGCTACAATTGGGGACGACGTCGTCCTAAGACGGCGCCGGGGGCGGCACCATAGGGGTTTGCGCTAGCGGAGGGGTCGTGATCGCGTCGACCGGGATCCAGGCCAGGATTCCACGGGGGCCTGCGGCGTCGGGACCGAAGTCGACGCCGGGGCCGGAGCCGCCGGCTCGCTAGGCCTCCCAGTCGGACCTGCGGGGCCCGAAGGCGCGCCGGCAGGCCTCGACGGCAGAGCGAGACTCCTCATGGCCACGAGGAAGTCCCGAATCTCGCCCGGACTCGCAGTAGGCCCAGGGACTGGAGGGTATGGGGCCGGATGCGACTCCTGCGTCTCCGACAGAGCCGCGCGGGTGGCGCCACCCGAACCCTCAGCCGAGTCGCACGACCAGCGAGGGGAGTCAGAAGAGCGATGTCGCTTCTTCGACTTCTTCTTACTGTGCCTCGACTTACCGGAATGCGAGGACTTCGAACCCGACGAGCGGTGATGGCTGCGGCTCCTCCTCGATCAGGACCTCGAGCGGCGTAGAGCCGACTGCCGAACCTCGAGGAGTTTGCGGGACCCGCTGCCGCCTAGCCTTCGAGGTCAAGGCCCGGCAGACGGGGCACGACTCGGCATCATGGTCGGCCCCAAGGCAGTAGAGACACCGATGGTGGTGATCCGTAACAGACATCAGTCGGTGACAGGCGTCACATGGCTTGAAACCGGGCGTCCCTACCGGCACCAGGAGTCGAGGTCAACTCGAAAAATGAACCAAAAAAAGTTCAAAAGTTTAGTCAAAAAGTGACTAAAGGGTATGCTCTTCCCGAATCTGCGCTTACTGGCACGGAAAAAAGAAGAACTGACGTCAGGGTGCGAGGGCGGTGTCTAAGTACTCCGATGACGTCATCCAGGCGTTCACGACGCCGACGACGGACGCCGATCCGCAGACAACGCCTAGCGACGCGCAAGGGTATTGCTGACGAAAATCTTTCCGGATCCAGCCTGACGCCTGGGGATATTCCAAGGTAAGGAATCTAACGTGTTTCTTTCAGATCATGATTTCCACCAGATGGCCATCAGAAAATACGGAAGGGCTTCATTAAACGTGAGCAAGGGCTCTGAGGTTCCCAGCCCATGCTGTAGAATTTCCAACAAAATATTTATTTTAGTCTCCATGGAGAGCAGTTGTAATTCTAGAACCACAACTACCCTTTGAACTACCACTGCAAACGAGGTAACTTCTTCAGATGGTGGCTCAGTGGGGGTATCAAGCCCACTGGCATTTAGTAAATCAAGTTATAAGGCATCATCCGTGTAATGAGGGTGGAGCAAGTCCTTCTCCTCACCATTATCATAATTAATATGATGGGGTGTATCCTCCTCTTGCAAAGGATCAGAGTCAAAAAGAGAAAGTAGCCTCGAATTGCAACGAGGTAAAGGCATAGGGTGAGAATCAGGGTAAAAGACAACAGGTTGCGCTTTAAAAATCTCATATCGTGATATCGGTTTGGAATCCGACATGGACGCCGCTATTGGATCATCCTCTGATGCGGGTGGTGAGCTGTTGTGGATCTTTGGGCTGGAATGGAAGTCTGTACTGGAGTCAGTATGAACCTCGTAGCAGGTCCTGAGAGGACAGACAATGCTGGGGAGTGGACCACTGGTGGTAACCAGTCAGATAGCCACTGCAGGTTCATGGGTTCCGAAAGCATGCCAGAGGGAGCCGGAAGCCACAGATAATTTGGCTTCCTAAAGATGTAGAATGGTCACCACAGGGTATGGCAGGGAAGGACGGTCCCTGTGATCTAACATTCATCAAGGGAGATGAATGTTCAGGGATACAGGGATGCACGAGTGGCACGGCCATGAGTAAAAACAGCAGAGAGACTGAGGTTTGCAGGTCAACCTGGCAATGCGACTGTTTAATATGGCTCCTTCACTAGCAGAAGAGGATGCAAGCTGAGATTTTATCCCATCGGATAAAAATTACAATACAGACATGGTTCCACCGCTCGCTGTTTGGCTCCAAATCAGCCCTCCTCTCTGCCACAAACTTTCTGTCAGTTATCTCCTGACCAATTTAATAATCCTTGACAGACAACAGGCATGTAAGACAGATGACACACAAGTTACAATTGCTCCTAAATATTTTCCCACCACAGAAATTAAATCAGTTGAAGACCGCAGGTATAATTACTGGCAGTACAGATGAGGTGACCTATATCTCTTCAGAAACCAATAAAAAAAAATTCCAACCAAAACTGAAAGATGCTCTGTGACTCCAAAGAACTATGAAAAACCTTGAAGAAAACATGCATGTGAGAGAAAAACCTTGGAAAATGCAGTACAGATCAAGTGGCTTAGGTCTGCAACTGGCGGGTGTGGCAGATGCCTGCCTAACCGGTATGAAAGGAGACTTTTGAACAGTAGTGCATACCCTGAATCATTAGGCTCAGGTGCTACAAGTGAGGAACCAGCTTAGACAAACACCCTGTCACACTTTTCATGAGTTTGTCAACTAGATACATTGATGGCTTATTTCCTCTTGTACCCATCATCTTCTTGGGCTTTGCCTTAACAATGGGTTTTAGTGTGCTTGCATTTCTGAACGTAGCACCAAATGTGTTCACAAGCAGATCAAAACACCTAAATAGTTACCATAAGTATGTGAATGTCTTTGTTTAATATAATTCTCTCCTGTTCTGCTAGCCATTAATTAAGCTCAGGGTCAGATTCCCACTGGTGCACCACAGGGAGTGGGTAATGCATGTTACAACCTTCAACAACATCTGAGGGGTTGTGTGTGTAGGAAGGTGGATATCTGACTATGGTTACCCCCAACTTTTTGCCTAGTGTCTAGCTGGTTTTTCGACTTAGTTGGCCTGAGATCCTGCCATTCAGGGTGTCAGGCTGTCTGCTCTCCATGTACCCTAGGTACATACCCAATTGGTAAGGATCACCTTATTGGACCCTGTACAGTGTACCCTAGGTACCCAGGGCATAGGTGTACCCTAGGCCTCCCAGGGGCTGAAGCATGTATTATGCCACCCCTGGCCTGGCCTTCCAATCAGACACAACTGGCTGATCACTCAGCTGGGGCAAGGTTGTGTAATCACCCCTTGCTTAGATATAGTATACCTATATCTACCCTTAAAATAGACACATGTGTACCTATCAGCCACTCCTATGGCAGGCCTTAACAATCCTGGAGGCAGAGTGCTTGGTAACATGTGAGATGGTGCTCTAGCATGAGCTGAGCCTGTCTGCAGCTTTCGGAACCATGTCCTTATAGCTGTTCTATGATATAGCCTACCATATACTCTTAAAGTACCTTATAATCTTAAACGGTTATGGTAACTATGATTTGGCTTTATCAAAACATGTCGTGTAAGGTGTCTAACACTTTGGAATAATAACCCCATACCATTTCTAGTGATGAGGATATTATACCCCCCTTCTAGAGGGAGAGACATGTTAAAATCCTACTTTACTGTTTAACTCTAACCAAAGCCTCAGCATCACAAAATGGATGCTGCTACCACAGACACGAGTCTGACCTCCTGCTGCTGGGAGTGATCCCGGCAAGGGAGGCTTGGACAATAGGTTTCCTGCTTGGGGAGGTGCTAGCACCTCCCCAGATAGACTTTAGTGTATTGGGGCTGGGAGGGCTGAAAGGAATGAGACATGCCTGGGGCACACAAGGTGTCCCATGCATAGTCTAGTTCAAACCGGTGCTGGGGCACTCCAGCCCCAGTCCTGGCGCGAAACTGGACAAAGGGAAGGGGGTGTAACCACCCCCCTCCCAGGTCCCACCCATAAGGCGTGACCTAGCAGGCAACCCAGCCCCCCAGATTAGTATAAGAGTGGTAGCTGGGCCCCAGGAGATTAGATTATCCTGAACCTGCAACTTGAACAGAAACTCTGGACCTTCGACATTCGACGAAAGAAGAAGACTGAAGAATCTCCCTTGTGGCCAAGGAGTGGCTACCCTGTGCAAACAGGCACCATCAAGAGACTACCCTTTGCTTTGCTGCAGTTCTACGAGGGACCGACTGCAGAGCCCGACCAGAGCCTTGACTTCCAGACTTCTCCGACCCTGATCCACATCCACAGCCGAGATGAGATCCGTGGAGGCGACGAGAGACGTGGGACCGGCTACCTGGGAAAAGTGGCGAGTATCTTCCAGCGCAGCTTCTGAGGCACCCTCGAAGTTGTGTACCGGGGATTGAGAAGCCCCAACCCCAAGCACCATCTGCACCGAAGATCAGCCCCCCACACTCCACGAGTCCTGCGTGGGGCCCTTCTGCATTTTCCTGCTTGCCGCGTCTGTCCGGTTGCTTGCCCGTTGGCTAGCGGCCTTTGTGACGACACACCTTGAAATCTTCACCGCTGGTTTGGCTCCTCCAGACTGGCTCCCGCTTCTTTGCAAAAGAGAAGCACCCCAGACCTTCCTGGTCTGCACCAGAAGCAAGTCCTCCACCCAAGCCTTTAGTGGTGTCCTAGTGGGATCTTCATTTCATGCTCAATTTTCTTGTATAGTGGGGTGGTAAAGTGAGCTAAAGAACTGTGATGGATTCAACCCAGATCTGTGACTGGGGGTGAGTGTCTGAAAAGTTTCAGCGCTCCGTCCATCATCTCCTTGTGTTTGCTTTGTTCGCTCTAAGTTAGCAGGGTATGCCTTAGCGTGGGTCCCTTGCTCACTTTGCCACTGGATTCAAGCTAGCCTGGCTGATGAGGGGTGTTACCCCGAAACCGGTCCCAGGATGGCTGTTTCCTGTCCAGGGAAAATCTGGCTTGGCAGTTCGGGCTGGACTGTTCCCATGAGTCATAGGGTCAAGACTGATTTTCAAATAGCTGGGTCTGAACTGGGGTGGCAAAGCGAGGTAAAGAATGATGATGGATTCAACCCAAATCTGTGACTGGGGGTGAGTGTCTGAAGAATTTCAGCACTCCGTCCATCATTTCCTTGTGATTGCTTTGTTCACCCTAAGTTGGCAGGGTATGCCCAGAAGTGGGCCACTTGCTAACTTTGCCACTGGATTCAAGCTAGCGTGGCTGATGAGGGGGGTTACCCCGAAACCGGTCTGTGTATCATCTTGTGTTTGCTGTGTCCCATTTGAGCCTATGTACAGCAGCCCTTTGCATCTGCTGACTTTCAAAATCATCTTTCTCATGGCAGTAACCATCGGGTGGACATTCAGCTCTTTGTGGGGTTTGTTGGGGTAAATAAGGGTAAGGAGGTGCAGAAAAGGATGAAGTCGAGGAGGGACATTCTTCTGTGTTAAGATCTGCTGCTCATTGGCTGCTTCAGGGAGGACCTGGCTTGGCAGTTCAGGCTGGACTGCTCCCATTGGAGCAGGGTCAAGATTGATCTGCATATGCTGGGTCCAAACTGAGGTGGCATGGTGTGCCAAATAGCAATGGCTTAAGATGCACCTGGAGCGATTACCAATGGCAGAGATTAATTCAGGCATTCCATCCATCACATTCCATCCATAATGGGTTGCTTGTGTTCACGAAGGACATGGCTTGGCAGTTCAGTCTGGACTGTTCCCATTGATGCAGGGTCAAGACTGTTTTGCATTTGGCTGGTTCCAAACTTTAGAAGGGATGGTGTCCAAAATAATGATGGATTGGAATGCAACACTAAGTGATTACTATTGGCTGAGATTAAGTCAAGTATTCCATCCATCACATTTTTGTATACTTTAGCGCATATGCCAAGAAGCAGCCTCCTGAAGGTCTGAGGGCTCATTTGACCAGAGCCAAGGCTGTTACCACTGCTGCAACGTAGGGGTCAATTCATACATTCATTAAGGAGGTTCGCAGTCAAAGAATATGGTCTGTCTGTGGTAAGGTCGCCTTCAACATCTAGTCGTCAAGTTAGTGCAAACGGATTTCCCCAACCTCTAAAGATGGGCAGTGACCACAACAGGTAACATCCGTGAGTTTGCAGGAGAGGTACAGAAAAATGTGTCCTGCAGACTCATGGCCACCATCAAGTCACCCGTATCCAGAGCAGACCGAGCCTTTGCTAGTGTGAGCATTTCAAATTTATCCTTCCATATGAAGGAATTCAGAGGGCTAAGTTCTAAGATCAGCCGTAGTCCTCCACCCTTCTTCGGCTTGAGGAAACAGCAAGAGTAACAACTTGTTCCTTTTTACAAGTCGGGAAACCTCTCAATGGCAGTTGGAGACTAAAACTTGCAGACTAAAGCTCGTGAAGAGTAAAGCTTGCACTTCCTGCATTAAATTAAAGAGGTGCACCTCGGAGAGCCAGCCTGGTATAGAAGGGGAGTGGTGAGGGGCTGAAAGAAAAGTTAAGGCATAACCATGCTGAACGATCTGGAGAACCAACCTGTAGGATGTGTTTGATCGCCGCTCTGGGAGAAAGAATTTGATTCTGCCTCCCACATGATGATTGCCTGCTGTTAAAGACAAGCTGCAATGGCTTGGAGGCTGTTGTTACAGGGAGAGGCCTCGGAGTACTAATGCCTGGGATGACCTGCATGCTGCCTGCCAGATCCGCATCCTCAACCAAGAAAGGACTGGGGTGACTGGTGTTGCTTGTAAGCCAACCCTGTGGAGTAGACTCAAAATTACTTGTACTGGTGAGGAAACTGTCTGGCAGGGCTTGAAAGACCAAGAAACTATGCCATGACCATACTCTTCTTTAAACAATTCTATGGCAGAATCTGCTTTTTCACATTTCAGTCTATGGTACTACTGTCTTGATAGCCAGGTCCCGTCTGTGGTACTACTGCCTTGATAGCCAGGTCCAGCCGGTGGGATGCTTTGTCCATTCTTTCCTATTTGAGTAGATTTCCACAGATCAACTTGGTACTGCTTGGGTATCTATTCACAAGGTGAGGAATTTGCAGTTAGTAGTTGTAGGAAGGTGGATATCTGACTATGGTTACCCCCAACTTTTTTCCTAGTGTCTAGCTGGTTTTTCGACTTAGTTGGCCTGAGATCCTGCCATTCAGGGTCTCAGGCGGTCTGCTCTCTCTTTAAAATGGACTCCATGTACCCTACGTACATACCCAATTGGTAAGGATCACCTTATTGGACCCTGTACAGTGTACCCTAGGTACCCAGGGCATAGGTGTACCCTAGGCCTCCCAGGGGCTGCAGCATGTTTTATGCCACCCCTGGTCTGGCCTTCCAATCAGACACAACTGGCTGATCACTCAGGTGGGGCAAGGTCGTGTAATCACCCCTTGCTTAGATACAGTATACCTATATCTACCCTTAATATAGACATGTGTACCTATCAGCCACTCCTATGGCAGGCCTTAACAATCCTGGAGGCAGAGTGCTTGGTAACATGTGAGATGGTGCTCTAGCATGAGTGAGCCTGTCTGCAGCTTTCGGAACCATGTCCTTATAGCTGTTCTATGATATAGCCTACCATATACTCTTAAAGTACCTTATAATCTTAAACGGTTATGGTAACTATGGTTTGGCTTTATCAAAACATGTCGTGTAAGGTGTCTAACACTTTGGAATAATACCCCCATACCATTTCTGGTAATGAGGATATTATTCCTCCCTTCTAGAGGGAGAGACATGTTAAAATCCTACTTTGCCGTTTAACTCTCACCAAAGCCTCAGCATCACAAAATGGATGCTGCTGCCACAGACACGAGTCTGACCTCCTGCTGCTGGGAGCCCTCCCAGCCAGGGAGGCCTGGACAATAGGTTTCCTGCTTGGGGAGGTGCTAGCACCTCCCCAGACAGACTTTAGTGTATTGGGGCAGGGAGGGCTGAAAGGAATGAGACATGCCTGGGGCACACAAGGTGTCCCATGCATAGTCCAGTTCAAACCGGTGCTGGGGCACTCCAGCCCCAGCTCTGGCGCGAAACTGGACAAAGGAAAGGGGTGTAGCCACTCCCCTTCCTGGTCCCACCCATAGGAGGGACCTTGCAGGTAGCCCAGCCCACTAGCCCAGTATATTAGTAGCTAGTTGGGCCCTGCTAGATTAGATTATCCTGAACCTGCAACTTGAACAGAAACTCTGGACCTTCGACATTCGACGAAAGAAGAAGACTGAAGAATCTCCCTTGTGGCCAAGGAGTGGTCACCCTGTGCGAACAGGCACCATCAAGAGACTTACCCTTTGCTTTGCTGAAGTTCTACGAGGGACCGACTGCAGAGCCTGACCAGAGCCTTGACTTCCAGACTTCTCCGACCCTGATCCACATCCACAGCCGAGCTGAGATCCGTGGAGGCGACAAGAGACGTGGGACCGGCTACCTGGGAAAAGTGGCGAGTATCTTCCAGCGCAGCTTCTGAGGCATCCTCGAGGTTGTGCAGCCTTGGGTGGAGGGTACCTCAGAAGCTGCGCTGTAAGTTACTAGCCACTTTTTCCAGGTAGCCGGTCCCACGTCGCTCGTCGCCTCCACGGATCTCAGCTCTGCTGCAGATGTGGATGAGGGTCGGAGAAGTATGGAAGTCAAGGCTCTGGTCGGGCTCTGCAGTCGGTTCCTCGTAGAACGGTCGCAAAGCAAAGGGTAGTCTCTTGATGGTGCCTGTTTGCACAGGGTAGCCACTCCTTGGCTACAAGGGAGATTCTTCAGTCTTCTTCTTTCGTCGAATGTCGAAGGTCCAGAGTTTCTGTTCAGTTTTGCAGGTTCAGGATAATCTAAAGTCTTGAGGCCCAACTCCCACTCTTATACTAATCTGGGGGGCTGGGCTACCTGCTAGGTCACGCCTTATGGGTGGGACCTGGGAGGGGGTGGTTACACCCACTTCCCTTTGTCCAGTTTCGCGCCAGAGCTGGGGCTGGAGTGCCCCAGCGCCGGTTTGAACTGGACTATGCAAGGAACACCTTGTGTGCCCCAGGCATGTCTCATTCCTTTCAGCCCACCCTGCCCCAATACACTAAAGGTTGTCTGGGGAGGTGCTAGCACCTCCCCAAGCAGGAAACCTATTGTCCAGGCCTCCCTGGCTGGGATCACTCCCAGCAGCAGGAGGTCAGACTTGTGTCTGTGGCAGCAGCATCCATTTTGTGATGCTGAGGCTTTGGTTAGAGTTAAACAGCAAAGTAGGATTTTAACATGTCTCTCCCTCTAGAAGGGAGGGATAATATCCTCATCACCAGAAATGGTATGGGGGTATTATTCCAAAGTGTTAGACACCTTACACGACATGTTTTGATAAAGCCAAACCATAGTTACCATAACCGTTTAAGATTATAAGGCACTTTAAGAGTATATGGTAGGCTATATCATAGAACAGCTATAAGGACATGGTTCCGAAAGCTGCAGACAGGCTCAGCTCATGCTAGAGCACCATCTCACATGTTACCAAGCACTCTGCCTCCAGGATTGTTAAGGCCTGCCATAGGAGTGACTGATAGGTACACATGTGTCTATATATAAGGGTAGATATAGGCATACTATATCTAAGCAAGGGGTGATTACACGACCTTGCCCCAGCTGAGTGATCAGCCAGTTGTGTCTGATTGGAAGGCCAGACCAGGGGTGGCATAATACATGCTGCAGCCCCTGGGAGGCCTAGGGTACACCTATGCCCTGGGTACCTAGGGTACACTGTACAGGGTCCAATAAGGTGATCCTTACCAATTGGTTATGTACCTAGGGAACATGGAGTCCATTTTAAAGAGAGAGCAGACAGCCTGAGACCCTGAATGGCAGGATCTCAGGCCAACTAAGTCGAAAAACCAGCTAGACACTAGGCAAAAAGTTGGGGGTAACCATAGTCAGATATCCACCTTCCTACAACAACTCCCAAAGTGGTTGAGTCATACCAGGGTGTAAAGTGACCTGTGCTTCAGAAACAGTGCAATTATAAGTAACAACTAGAAACACATAGCAAAAGGTGCGATAAAGAATAAGGGTCTCATCGCCTGAATCAAAAGCCAAAATATATATAAAATACATGTTTGAAATTTGAGAATATTAAAAATGTTAAAAATAATTTCATAAGTCATTGCCCTGCAGCTTTTAAGATTGTTCTTCGGTTATGCCATGATTCCTCTAAAAATTAGCTTACAGCTCAAACTATTTTAAAAGAGGTGTCAGTTTTTGAGAAACCTAAGGGGTACCTGGTATCGAGTTGTTCCCAATTTGCAACATATGGGGCGGATCCACTTAGGACGAGAGATCGAATACTCCGAGCAGAAGAACAACAAACGCGATTGGTTCTCACCACCCTAGCCACACACAGGACATGCAATAAGTAAACTGAGCCAGTGTTCTCCCCATTACTGGAAGATGCCCTGCGTCACCTCCAGGTGTACCTGTCATTCGTGATCGTGCTGAGTTTGTTCCTCCTGGAGTCTAAATATCCTGCTGAGGGGGTATTGATCAGGGACATGCCATGCCCACTTAGCCAGTTCCAGTGGGACCAGGACTCCACTCTGCTCTGCTTGTTGCAGTACCTCATGGCTGTGGTGTTGTCAGTGTTTCCCATCGGCCTCCTTGTAGATCCATATAAAGGTTTTCATTGTCATAGTATAGGGATGCATCATCCCAGTCATCTCCATTGTCGCCATCCAGACCTTGCTGAATATGTTCAGAGTCTATAGGAATGCAGTTCTGAAGTTCTTGTGGCTAACTGCAGGGTAATGGCAGTGTCCCATCAGAGTAAAATTGAGTTTAAACCAGCTGCATCAAA
Organism: Triturus cristatus; assembly: GCF_964204655.1. Taxonomy (NCBI): domain Eukaryota; kingdom Metazoa; phylum Chordata; class Amphibia; order Caudata; family Salamandridae; genus Triturus; species Triturus cristatus. Next base: position 852,058,512 of record NC_140581.1, read on the forward strand.
GAATGCTGAGGACATGACTTCGGTAGAGGTTGTGTCCAATTCGTCTTAAGAGTCTGACAAAACAATCAGGTCCTCTTGGGGCATCGGTGGCATCAAATGTGTCGCCAGTGTCTAAGTCGGGTTGGATGTTGGTCCCAGAGTCACAGCGGCCCCCAAAGCAGGCTTAACTGGCCTAAAAGAGATGAGCATGGATCCGTTGATGGTAATTTGAGAGGAAGTCTATTTGGACCCTTGAGACCGAAGGTGCGCCAAAGAAGGCTAAGTAGTGGCTAAAATTTGCAACATTTGCTACTTGAAAGCCTCAATTTTTTGTGGCATCGCAGATGGAACGGTAAACTCGGATTGCATTGGGGCAAGATGTTGAATCCGTTCCTCGGTAGGAGACTGGGACCCGGACACCTTGACGTTCCTGTGACTTCTCTGGTTGAGAGTGGAGGGACATTGCCAAATCTCACTTCGCATTCTTATGCTTTTCTTTCAACTTGGAATTACCTGAAGATTTGGAGTGCGTAGAAGGTCTTCTACAAGAATAGATATGCATCCTCGACCAGGATCGTTCCTTATGCACCATTTCGACAATATTTGGTGACGTTGACTTTAGCTTTGTGGTCCTTGGTAGCTGTGGGGTTCATCCGGGCGCAGTCCCTGTAGGAAGGTGGAAATCTGACTATGGTTACCCCCAACTTTTTGCCTAGTGTCTAGCTGGTTTTTCGACTTAGTTGGCCTGAGATCTTGCCATTCAGGGTCTCAGGCTGTCTGCTCTCTCTTTAAAATGGACTCCATGTACCCTAGGTACATTCCCAATTGGTAAGGATCACCTTATTGGACCCTGTACAGTGTACCCTAGGTACCCAGGGCATAGGTGTACCCTAGGCCTCCCAGGGGCTGCAGCATGTATTATGCCACCCCTGGTCTGGCCTTCCAATCAGACACAACTGGCTGATTACTCAGCTGGGGCAAGGTCGTGTAATCACCCCTTGCTTAGATATAGTATACCTATATCTACCCTTAAAATAGACACATGTGTACCTATCAGCCACTCCTATGGCAGGCCTTAACAATCCTGGAGGCAGAGTGCTTGGTAACATGTGAGATGGTGCTCTAGCATGAGCTGAGCCTGTCTGCAGCTTTCGGAACCATGTCCTTATAGCTGTTCTATGATATAGCCTAACATATACTCTTAAAGTGCCTTAAAATCTTAAACGGTTATGGTAACTATGGTTTGGCTTTATCAAAACATGTCGTGTAAGGTGTCTAACACTTTGGAATAATACCCCCATCCCATTTCTGGGGATGAGGATATTATTCCTCCCTTCTAGAGGGGGAGACATGTTAAAATCCTACTTTGCTGTTTAACTCTAACCAAAGCCTCAGCATCACAAAATGGATGCTGCTGCCACAGACACGAGTCTGACCTCCTGCTGCTGGGAGTGATCCCGGCAAGGGAGGCTTGGACAATAGGTTTCCTGCTTGGGGAGGTGCTAGCACCTCCCCAGACAGACTTTAGTGTATTGGGGCAGGGAGGGCTGAAAGGAATGAGACATGCCTGGGGCACACAAGGTGTCCCATGCATAGTCCAGTTCAAACCGGTGCTGGGGCACTCCAGCCCCAGTCCTGGCACGAAGCTGGACAAAGGGAAGGGGGTGTAACCACCCCCCTCCCACCCATAAGGCGTGACCTAGCAGGCAACCCAGCCCCCCAGATTAGTATAAGAGTGGTAGCTGGGCCCCAGGAGATTAGATTATCCTGAACCTGCAACTTGAACAGAAACTCTGGACCTTCGACATTAGACGAAAGAAGAAGACTGAAGAATCTCCCTTGTGGCCAAGGAGTGGCTACCCTGTGCAAACAGGCACCATCAAGAGACTACCCTTTGCTTTGCTGAAGTTCTATGAGGGACCGACTGCAGAGCCCGACCAGAGCCTTGACTTCCAGACTTCTCCGACCCTGATCCACATCCACAGCCGAGCTGAGATCTGTGGAGGCGACGAGAGACGTGGGACCGGCTACCTGGGAAAAGTGGCGAGTATCTTCCAGCGCAGCTTCTGAGGCACCCTCGAAGTTGTGCACCGGGGATTGAGAAGCCCCAACCCCAAGCACCATCTGCACCGAAGATCAGCCCCCCACACTCCACGGGTCCTGCGTGGGGCCCTTCTGCATTTTCCTGCTTGCCGCGTCTGTCCGGTTGCTTGCCCGTTGGCTAGCGGCCATTGTGACGACACACATTGAAATCTTCACTGCTGGTTTGGCTCCTCCAGACTGGCTCCCGCTTCTTTGCAAAAGAGAAGCACCCCAGACCTTCCTGGTCTGCACCAGAAGCAAGTCCTCCGTTCTTCGTGGGTTCCTCTTGCCAAGGCTTGGTGAGTCCTAGTTCGACTTCGACGCCGCCGACAGCAAGAGCCTTCGTGGGACAGCTCGCCTCCTGGTCCTGGTCGTCCTCGACGTCTCCTGGTACCCGTGGCTGCAGCGACAAGCTTCACCTTTCACCTGCAATCTTCACAACATCGCCTGGTTCCTTCCTGGTTCCACGTGGTCACTGGCAAGTGACCATGACTCTGTCCCTTCTGCTTGCAGGTATCCTCTCTTCTTGATCCCAGCCTTGGGATTCACCGGACACTCTTCACTGACTGCCTGTCAGCAACTTTCCTTCAGGCATCCATAGAAGTCCACGACGAAACCCGACGCAAGTTCACACCTATGCACCCGCAGCCTGTGGGCTAGGTAACTTGGGTACTTCGGTGCTCACAAGGGTAGTGACTATCCTAGGGTCTAGTTTCCGAGTCTCGACTCTCTAGCTGCTTCAGAAGTGTCCTTAAACTGTTAATTCTAACTGCTAGTAATTCTATCGACTTTTACGCATTACGCGTGAGTGTTTCCACTCTGCACCTGAATCCCGTGGGCCTCCCACTTCCTAACTGTTGCTAGTGTAGTGTAGCCCCAGCGATTCCCTAGGCCTATCCTATTTCCGTGACAGTGGTCCTTATACCACTTCTTTAGTATATGGTTTGCGTGGCCCCTAGGGCCTAACTGTATTACTTACCTGTGTGACTTAATGTATGCTTGAATAAGACTGTGTTGTACTTACCTCTAATCTCATAAAGAGTGCTGAGGGTTTGACTAGAATAAATACACTTTATTTTATATATATATCTGTTGTGGTGTCCTTTCATTTGGTATTCAAGGGATTATATATGGTATCACAGCTGGCTTCACATGCCATTCAGAGTTTAGCCTAAGACTGCTCTTGTCCATGCTACCACTAGTATAGCTGGTCTATAAGGTTGACTTTACAACCAATCACCATAAGGGTTGTTTGGACTGATATAGGGTGTACACTAGAACTAGTGACATCATACATCAGGCCAACTTCTCACAGTCCCCACAAAATCTGGATGCGTGAGAAGAACCTAGACCAAAGATATTTTCCTTAACAGTCCATAGAATCTTTAAAACACGTCAGATTTTGTGGGAAGATTTCACTTGCACACTGGAAAAAGAGTTTTGAAAAGAAAAAGTTTGTCATAGACTATGTAAATTGATTGGGAGAGCGCCCAAAATCTGAATCTGAAGGCGTGAACAGAATAGAACTGATGCACAGCAGTGTTGTTTATATGCGAGTTCAGCATCACTTCTGAGGGTGGGTCGGAGTAGACAGCAGGTGCAAGACACCACCTTCTGGCACGCAGGAGGACTGCTGAGAGAAATCTCCAGAGCAAGTCTCACAGTTTTCACAAGGTGAGGAATCAACGGTTAGAAGTATCCATCATAAACAATATTATAAGCCAAAGTATTCACAAAAGTGATAAAAATTAATATTTTATAAAGAACTTAAAAAATATGAACATAAATGTATTTCAATATTTAGAATTTGTTTATGAATGTGGAAATTAATCTAGTGTCATTGCTATTCTGAGGTTGTACATAGCACTGATTGGTTCCCTCATTATAAATATAGTGGAAGGAACTGTTCTGTAGAACAAACACTGATATTTCTTCAGAAACTGACAACCCATTAGTGAACCACAATCCACCAATTAGCACACCTTGGTGAAAGGTGTACAATGCCACTAACAAACAAGACAGGATTGGTTTTGCTACCCTCATTAGCAAGTGGTTGCAGCCTTCCTTGCATTTCATCTCAGATAAGGCAGAATTATTTGGGGTACACATTTAGAAAAGAAAAACAAAAAGTTGACATAATATAGAACATCCAAAAAATGTGCAAAGGGTGAAAACCAGGCTCACTGTCATTTCAATGGAAAAAGGAAACCTTGGACCCTGGTGCTAAGATATTTCTTTTAGTTTCACATAAACGACTACATCCATTTGAATATACGCTTTTCTAACACATGCTTGATACATTGAGCTCATCGACTACTGACAAATGGTTAGTCCCTTCTCACCCAACAATGTACTCAATTTTTATCCTTAAACTTGTCTCTTAGAAGTGAGCAGAGAAATGTATTCATTTCCATTGTTTAGTAACACTTCTTCACACAAATCAAGGAAGAAATCTGGGAAAATGGAATCTGCTTAGTTTTGGGTTGCAAAAAATGAAGTCCTTATCCGAAGTTTGAACTTCTGCAAAGGTAAAAATTATTTGAGCTTTGCTTCAACTAGTTTGTTGGGATAGTAATTACAATGAAACAAACAGAAAGAACAAACCATTAAAAAGTAGTAAACCAGACCTGGGATCCCTCCAAGTTGAACGTTTGTGCATTATGGCAGAGCAACATCACATCTTTTTCAAGATCACCAACACTTCGATACTTATGGTTTCGAATTCTTTCCTGAAAATGCAGAGTGAATTACATATGGTTAACATGAGTTGAGTAATAAAACAATATAATTTAAGAGTGACTTAATCAAGAATAGAAGAGTATGTAATAAGCCACAAAATATGAGGTTACCTGCAATAATAATTTGAGACTAAGGACTTAAAATGTATCTTGCAAAGTTAGAAAATAATTTAGTGAGTGATCTAGATCATCACTATCTCTACATTTTCCCCAGGAGATCTCAATAAGTGTTTCACATTATAATTTGCAGTTAACACACATGTTCCACATTACATACAGCTTCAGGTGGTATGCAGAAGTTATTAGCAATCATTTCATACATACATCAACCAAAAAGAGGCATGTCTGCTGCAAAGAAGAATTAAATCACAGGGAGATAACCTTGTTTGAAAAGACTGACCAGCCACAAAAGGGGGATCATTTCTGAGAGATGTTGTTTCAGAGTGATGAACAAGCTACTTCCTTTTGCAATGATATTTCTGGTGCATACTCTAACCACAGATTCCTCACGTTTAGAGCATTCCCGGGCACTGAGACTCGATCTGTAAGTTTTTCATAGCTGTGCTTCCACATGTATCTGGGTGGCACTGTGCCACTCTACGTTAACACTGTTCCGCTCCACAAATGATGGAGCGGAGTTGCATATAAGCACCACCCCTGCAAGTTGACACCAGTTTCTTGAAATTTGGCACCTTTTAAATGGTAAAAACTGACCACTTCACAGAACAAGGAGATGCATGGACAGTGAGGAATCTGCAGTTAGACATAGAATCCTCAACTTTACAATCGATACCAAAGCTGTACCTCTCAAGATGGCAGGTCTATGTAGTAGGTTCAGACCAAAAAGTCCAGCAGGACGGAAAAAGCATAATGTCCTTTCTAACAGACATGGCTTTCAAGGCAGTAGTCCTTTGTGAACTAGTGCGCAGAAACCCACGTTGTGGCCTGACATGTCAAGAACAGGCACATCTTGTGCCAAAGTAGTGGTGGCAGTTTTGGCCCAGCTAGTCTGGGGCATCAGCCCTTACGGTGGCAGCTTTGTACCAGATCTTAATGTAAAGACTAGCCACCTCGACAGACTCTTTTTCTGCACTACCTTAACTTTCGTTGCCCAGGAGAGCCCTACAAGAAGCCGATAGTCCACCTGATGGTCTTTTGAGTGATCAATGTCAAATCTTTAAGCTCTTTTGGAGTCGAGCCACTAGAGTCTCTACTCTTCTTTTGAAGAATACTGGCAGGCTGATGGTTTGCCCAACGTGAAAAGAAGTCACAACTTCTGGCATGGGGGCGCCCTGGACCATAGCACCAGTTTGTGCTATGGCGGCTGCACACAAAGATTCTGGTGCTCACTCACACTATAAGTGATCGTAATGAGGAAGACAGAATTTAGTGTCAAAAGACATAAGGAACAGTTGTGCATCGGATCTGTGTTTCCTCCACTGCCCCTGTGCGGCTCTAGCTTCCCCTCCCCTTCCCATTTCTGTTTGCTTGTCCCACGTTGGGTGTATTTTCATAAAAATTGTTTGACTTCATAAACAGATTGCTGTGGTATGGCGGAGTGAAGCCATACGAAATATGCTTATGTACTAGCTAAGTATTGTATAATGGAAGACGTAACGTGCCTTAACATGGTTGCACAGCATTATAAACAGAGGGAGGTGATTCTGTGAGTGACAGAATATGTCGGTTGTCGCTACCGGTCATGTATAAGTTTGCTGATGTAACCAGGAAGTTGAGCTTTTGATGTACGACCGGGACTCGTATCCTACCTATTGGCTTTATATGACGTTTTTGTATGATGGTATATAGTTCTGTAGTCATATATATAACACAATCTTTAATAAACAGATCAAACAAAAAATGAACTGTTGTGCATCGTTTTAAAATGAGTACAAATGAGAGATGCCAGGACCAAATTAAGGTCCCACAATAGCATCACAAACAATTTGGGAAGGAACATATGTGTAAGACGTATAATAACAAGTATAACAACAGATTATTTAAATAAGGATGGACAGTCTGGTAAACGAAGAAACAAAGAGAAGCCAAAAGGGCCCATAAATAATCTTTAGTAGTGCCCACTACAAGGCCTTGCTGGGCCCAAGACATAACAAAATATCCAGCAGCTTGTCTTGCAAAGGATATGTCCTGAGGGCTCCAAATTAGGGCACACATTTGTCTCAGGGCAGCCAGGATGTCATTCACAACTCTGCTTGGCAGATCATCTGCTACCACTCAGTCTCCATGCACGGAGGTGTAGATTGCGCAGATTCGAGTGGTGATGTTAATGTTAGTAGAAATTTGTAGAGCGCACGTACGCCAATTGGCTTCATGGCGGTAAGGCTCAGAAGGCTGACAGAAAAGACAGAAGCTAACCCTGTGTAAAAAGCCATGTTTTCAGGGATTTCCTAAACTGGAAGAGGTCTGTGCAGGAACGAATTTCTAGCGGAAAAGAATTCTACAATTTGGGGGCGAGAGTGGCAAATCTGCTACCTCCATGGCGTACCAGTTTGAAGCCCGGGATAGAACGAAGTGAAAGATGGGCAGACCTTAAATTGAGTGTGGGAGTGTGCCTGAGTATCATGCTGTTAATGAACTCAGGACTGGTGCCATGTAAGGATTTAAAAATGAGGCACCCCGTTTTGAAGGCACAACGCTGTAATATTGGGAGCCAATGTAGTTTCTTCAGCAGAGGGGTCGCTGTATGCCACTTAGGTTGACGATATATCAGTCGTGCTGCCTGGTTCTGGACCATCTGTAGACGCTTAAGCAAGTAATGAGGCATGCCTAAGTATACAGAATTGGAGTAGTCCAGGTGGGATAGAACCGTAGATATCATGACCTGATTCAAGGCGTCATGACTGAGGAAACAATGTATTTTCCTGATTTTACGCATTTGAAAGAAGCACTTAGACACCACAGCTCCAACCTGAGTTTTCAGGGAAAGATCACTGTCCAGAAAGACTCTCAAAGTTTTGGCCGACGTGGACGGAGCGGGAGGAGAGCCAAGCTCTGAGGGCCAATAGTGGGGGCCCCAGTACTTGTGGCTGTCCCCAGTGAGAACTATCTCTGTCTTGCCAGGGTTTAGTTGAACAAGTTACTTACCTTCGGTAACGATGTATCTGTAAGAAACATTAGTTAGTTAGATTCCTCACCTTAGAATATCCCCAGGCGTCAGACTGGATCCGGAAGATTTTTCGTCAGAAATACCCCTTGCGCGTCGCTAGGCGTCGTCTGCGGCTCCGCGTCCGTCGTCGGCGTCGTGCGCCGGAATGACGTCGGAGTACTTAGACGCCGCCCTCGCGCGCTGACGTCAGTTCTTGTACATAGCCTTCCGCGCCAGGAACGCAGAGCCATGCAAGAGACCGACACTGGTACCAAAAAAGTCTAGGGCCCTGAAAGGAATAGCCTTAACCCTAGATGTCAGTTCGCAGAACGGGGAGGATGGGTGGGTCGGTGAGGAATCTAACTAACTAATGTTTCTTACAGATACATCGTTACCGAAGGTAAGTAACTTGTTCATCTGAAAGAAACACGTTAGTTAGATTCCTCACCTTAGAATAGATACCCAAGCAATACCAACCCCGATGGAGGGTCTGCGAACCAAGATCACACCAGAAAGTCCTGGAGGACAGAACGGCCAAAGAAGCCATCCCTCCGGACTTGGCTGTCTAGGCAATAATGCCTGGCAAACGTGTGCAGCGAGGCCCACGTTGCCGCCTGACAGATGTCCTGCAAAGGGACTCCCCGTCCCAAAGCAGTAGTAGCCGCTGTGGCCCGAGTAGAATGGGCGCGCAGCCCAACAGACGGTTCCTTTTTTGCCAAGGAATAACAGATTTTTATACACAAAACGACCCACCGGGAGATGGTCCGTTTGTGTACAGCTTTTCCCTTCTTTGCACGCACGTAGCCAACGAAAAGCTGGTCGTCCACTCGGAACTGTTTAGTGCGGTCCAAATAAAAGGAGAGCGCACGTTTTGGGTCCAGACGGTGGAGCCGCTCTTCCTCTTTGGAAGGATGCGGAGGCGGAAAGAAGGTGGGCAAGGTGACAGATTGCCCAAGATGAAAGGGGGTCACCACTTTCGGTAGAAAGGAAGGACGAGGCCGAAGGACAACCTTGTCCGGATGAACAGATAGAAAAGGAGGCTTGGACGATAGAGCCTGGAGCTCACTCACCCGTCTAGCCGAGGTGATGGCTACCAGGAAAGCAGTCTTAAGAGTTAGAAGACGAAGAGGACAATTGTGAAGAGGCTCAAAGGGAGCGCACATCAGGTATGTCAAGACAAGATTCAAGTCCCACTGAGGCATTACGAAAGGGACAGAAGGGAACGTGTGAGTAATGCCTTTAAGAAAGCGTGACACTACAGGGGACTTGAAAAGAGAGGGCTGATCTGGAAGCCGTAAGAAGGCAGAGAGAGCAGCAAGATAACCTTTCAAGGTGTCCAGGGCAGAGCCCTGCCGGGCCGAAGAAAGAGGAGAACCTCAGAAAGAGGGGCGGAGAGGGGATCCACAGCCTTTGCTGTGCACCATGCCACAAATTTGTTCCACCGGCAGGCGTATACCGTCTTTGTGGAGGGACGCCTGGCTGCCAGAATGATATCACAGACTTCAGGAGGCAAGTCAAATGGCATCAACTGCCGCCGCTCAATCTCCACGCATGGAGGTGGAGGCTGGACAGGTTCGGGTGGAGGACCGTCCCCTGCTGCTGCGACAGAAGATCCTCCCGAAGGGGCAGACGTATCGGAGGATCGGTCAACATACTGAGTAGCTCGGGATACCAGTACCTTCGTGCCCAATCCGGAGCCACCAAGATGACTTGGGCCCGGTCGCGCTTGATCTTCTTCAGCACTCTGGGCAGAAGTGGTATAGGCGGAAAGGCGTACAACAGACCGCAACTCCACTCGCGACGAAAAGCGTCGCCGAGCGAGTGCCGCCTTGGAAATTCCAACGCGCAGAACTGCTGACATTGCGCGTTCTCGTCGGTGGCGAATAGATCTAACCAAGGCTCTCCCCACTGCTGAAAGAGACCTTGCGCCACCTCGGAGTTCAGACGCCATTCGTGATCCATCATGCACCGGCGGCTGAGTTCGTTTGCTCTGGCGTTCAGAGAGCCCGCCAGATGTTGAACCACCAGGGTGACGCCCTGGTGTTCTAGCCATGTCCAGAGGCGCAGAGCCTCCTGACAAAGGGTCCACGACCCCACCCCGCCCTGTTTGTTGCAATACCACATAGCGGTGGTGTTGTCTGTGAACACCTGCACGACACTTCCCCAGACAGCGGGAAGGAAGGCTTTCAGTGCAAGTCGGATCGCTCGCAGCTCCAACAAGTTGATGTGGAGGCGAGACTCCGCCGGAGACCAGAGGCCTCTGATCTCCGCCTCTCCCATATGGCCACCCCATCCCAGGAGGGACGCATCCGTCACTACGACATGCTCCGGTAGGGGTAGGGAGAGGCTCTTGCCCGTGACCCAATCGCGGTCCGTGAGCCACCACTGCAACTGCTGTGCAGTGCCCTCCGAGATCAAGACATGGTCGGACAGGTTGCCGTGATGCTGGGCCCACTGAAACTTCAGGTCCCACTGCAGAGCCCGCATGCACCGCCAGGCGTGATGCACTAGTAGGATGCAGGAGGCCATCAGCCCCAGAAGCCGCAACACTAGCCTGACCGAAACCCAGGATAGAGGCCGAAAGATGGGAATCAGGGCCTGTATATCCCGGACCCGCTGCTCCGGTGGATGGACCCGGAACTGCGCCGAATCGAGAACCGCTCCGAAGAGGAGCTTCTGAGAGGGGCTCAGGTGTGACTTCGGCACGTTGATGGAACACCCCAGCAAATGCAGGAGATCCGCCGTAGTCTGGAGGTGGGAGACGACTGCCTGGGGCGAGCCCGCCTTCAACAACCAGTCGTCGAGATAGGGGGAAGACTGGAACCCCTGATCTGCTCAGATGAGCTGCGACCACCGCCATCACTTTCGTGAACACCCGAGGGGCACTGGTAAGGCCGAAGAGGAGCACGGTGATCTGAAAGTGCTCCTGACCCACCGTGAACCGCAGGTAACGCCGGTGGGCCGGCAGGACGGGGATGTGGAAATATGCGTCCTGCAAGTCCAACGCTACCATCCAGTCTCCAGGGTCTAGGGCAGCTAGAACCTGAGCCAAAGTCAACATTTTGAACCGTTCCTTCCGGAGGAAGGCATTGACGTTCCAGAGGTCCAAGATAGGGCGTAGGCCCCCTTTGCCTTTCTTGGGAACCAGAAAGTAGTGGGAATAACAACCACGACCTACTTCTGGGCTCGGAACGCGCTCGACGGCCCCCTTGGCCAAGAGGGCAGAAACTTCCTCGTGGAGAAGATTCAAATGATCCCCCGAGATACGGTGGTGCTGCGGTGGCATGGCTGGAGGGGTCGTCTCGAAGGGGAGGGAGTAGCCCCTTCGGACGATTTGCAGCACCCACCTGTCCGACGTGATGGAACGCCAGTGGAGCAGGTGATGGCGAACTCTGCCGCCCACTGGCGTGGAATGAGCCTGAAAGCTCGGACTAGGAAGGCTTTGAGGCGGATGCTGCCGGGGTGGATGTGGACTGACCGCGTCGTCCTCTGGTACCGCCTCGGCGGAAACCACGTCCGCGACCGCAGGCTGGTTCTGCGGCCAGTGGCTAGGCGGACGTGAGGAGGTGCCCCTTCCTTGGCCACGAAAGGAGCGAAAAGCGGAAGTATGTGGCCGCGGGGCCGAGAGGCCCAAGGACGTGGCCGTAGCCCAGGAGTCCTTGAAGCGAGCCAGCGCACTGTCCGCTTTGTCACCAAAAAGGCGAGCGCCATCAAAAGGCATGTCCATGAGGGTGCTCTGGACATCCCCTGAAAAAGACGTGGACCGCAGGCAGGCGTGACGTCGAAGCGCCACCGTGGTAGAAATCGCCCTACCCAGCAAGTCCGTAGTGTCGAGTCCACATCGGATTGCATGGCGCGCTGCATCTCTCCCATCGGCCAGGGCCGAGGAAAGCCGCGCCCGGGCCTCCTCCGGGCACAGTGGCAGCACGTCCTCCACCGCATCCCACAGAGAGTGGGAATAACAGTCCAAGAGACAAGCGGTGTTCAAAGACCGCAGGCCCAAACTGAGCGAAGAGAACAGCTTCTTACCAAACTGTTCCAGTCTCTTGGAATCCCGGTCCGGAGGAGCGGACGGGAAGGAGGATTGGGAGGTAGAGGCCTGGATAACCAGACTCTCGGAGGTGGGGTGTTGGGACAGAAAACTGGGGTGGCCCGGAGCAGGGCGGTGGCGCCTGGCAACGTTCCTATCCACAGGAGGGACTGTGGAGGGCTTGGACCAGGTGCCCTGCAGAACGTCAGTGAGGGCCTCATTGAATGGCAGTGGAGCATGCGGCAGACTGAAGCACCTCAGTGAGGATGTTAGTCCTCACAGCCACGGCAGGCAGCTCAAGCCCAAGGGCTTCGGCCGCCTTGCGCAGCACCACAGAAAAAGCTGTACCCTCCTCCGAAGCCACAGTCAGAGGAGAGATGAATCCAGTGTCCGGAGAGGTATCCAACCCACTGGCCTCCCCCAGTTCATCTGCCCAGTCCTGTGCAAGTTGGCTCTGAAGGGCCATAGGGTCATCAGACCCCTCCCAGTCGCCCCCGTCATCCGATTCCTGGTAAACAGGAGGAATGATCGGAGCCGGTCGATAAACAATATGGGTCTCTAGCGGCGTCGGATCGGCGTCTGGACCGGACAGGGGCTGAACCGGGGATCGATGTCGACCGGAGCCGGCGTCGGGGTGGTATCGGTGTCGGCGCCGGCGGAGGAGGCGTAACGAGGTCGACCGGCATCGACGGGGGCCCAGGCTCGGGCCCCTCGGGGACCTGCGGCGTCGGGGCCGGAGCCTCCAACGGCGCCGGGGCCGGAGCCGCCGGCATGCGAGGTCGCCCAGTCGAGTCCGCGGGGCCCGAAGGCGCGCCAGCGGGCGTCGACGGCGGGGCCAGGCTCCTCATGGCCGAGAGAAAGGCACTGACCTCCGCCGGCGTCGCGTCAGTCCCATGGACCGTCGGGTATGGGGACTTGCGCGGCACCTGCGGCTCCTGCGGAGCCGCGGGGGTGGAACCACCCGGACCCTCGGCCAAGTCGCGCGACCGGCGAGGGGAGTCCGAAGAGCGGTGTCGCTTCTTGCACTTCTTGGAGTGCCTCGACTTACCCGAAGACTTCGAGCCAGACGAGTGACGATGTCGAGTGCGGCTCCGCGACCGATCCTTGGACCTCCTCCTGGACCGGGATCGAGAGCGACGCGGAGCCGAGTGGCGAAGCTCGAGAAGCTTGCGGGACCGCTCCCGCCTAGCTTTCGAGGTCAGGGCCATACAATCGGAGCACGACGCCGCGTCGTGGTCGAGGCCCAAGTAGTACAGGCACCGGCGGTGATGATCGGTCACCGACATCAGTCGGTGACAGTCGTCGCAGGCCTTGAAACCAGGCATCCTACCGGCACCAGAGTCGAGAATTGACCAAAAAGAGTCAAAAAAGTTAGTCAAAAATTGACTTAAGGGGTAGCTCTCCCAGATCTGCGCTTACTGGCGCGGAAAAAAGAAGAACTGACGTCAGCGCGCGAGGGCGGCGTCTAAGTACTCCGACGACGTCATTCCGGCGCACGACGCCGACGACTGACGCGGAGCCGCAGACGACGCCTAGCGACGCGCAAGGGGTATTGCTGACGAAAAATCTTCCGGATCCAGTCTGACGCCTGGGGATATTCTAAGGTGAGGAATCTAACTAACGTGTTTCTTTCAGATTGAAATGATTAAGGTCCATCCAACTTTGGATGTATAACATGGTGTCCTGGAATTCAGTGATAGAGTTATGTGAACTGTCGACCCTGAGGATGAGCTGAAGATCATCTGCATAGTTGAGGACCAGCACATTCCTGTCTTTAAGAGACTGGATCAAGGGCGCCATATAGATGTTAAATAGATGGGGAGATAGGGCCGAACCCTGTGGGACCCCACAGGTGGTATTACGTGGGGGTGCTAGAAACTGACCCAGACGGACAGCCTGAGAACGATCCTCCAGAAAGGAAGTAAGCCAACGAGCCGCAGTCCCCTGAACACCAGCCCTCCTGACACGGTCGGCCAGAATAATATGGTCGACCGTGTCAAAGGCTGCGGAAAGATCCAGCAAGACCAGGGCCAGAGAACAGCCTCTGTCAGCGTTATCCCGCAAGGTATCCACAACCGTCAGGATCACAGATTCGGTAGAATGGGCTGGCCGAAAGCCAGCCTGATGAGGGTCCAAGTATTTTGATGCCTCTAAAAAATTAGAGAAGCATTTAGCTACGTGGCCCTCTAGAATCTTGGCCAGAAAGGGAAGCAGAGAGATCGGGCGGTAATTGGATAGGAGCACGGGACCAGCTCCAGGTTTTTTTAAGAGGGGGGACCACTACTGCTTTTTTAAAAGCCAGGGGGACTAGGCCAGATGAAATGGATTCATTCAGTAATGTAAGTGCGGGTCCAGAATGGATTGCGAGGCAGTCTTTCAATATGTGAGGGGGAAAGCAGTCAGATGGAGCGCCTGATTTGATTTCCACTAACAGGTCTTGAAAAGTCTTGTTACTTATAGTGGGAAAACAGCTAAGGGTCCTGTTGTTACAATGTACCACAGGGGGGTCTGATGAGGAAGGGTGGGTAGGGATGCTGGCCTTTATTGAAATAATCTTATCAATAAAGTAATCATTTAGCGAGTTACATAAAACTTGAGAGGGCATAGCTTTCAAAAGAATACGCTCAGGATTAGATAGTTCATCAATTATGGAGAATATTTCTTTAGAATTTTTATTTGATTTGAGAATGCGATTAGAGAAATGGGCAGCTTTGGCGGTGAGGATGCTTTCCTTATAGTCTTTCCGAGCAGAGGTATATAATATTTTTTTTTCCAGAAGTGGCCATCTGATCGGAGAGCAGACGCATATGCTCAGAAGTTCTGGGTACCACACTCTCCTGGCCCAATCCGGTGCCATTGTATATCTTACATCTGGTAGTTTTGGATTTTCTTCAGAACTCTGTGCAGGAAAGTCATCAGTGGGAAGGCATAAAGGAGTCCTATGTTCCACCCCAGTCGAAATGAATCTACCTGATAGGACCTTTGTGGAAACTCCAACGTGCAAATGTTTGGACACTGCGGTGGTGACAAGATCTCGGCAGGGTTCTCTCCATTGTGGGAAGATGCCCTTTGCCGCCTTAGGATGTAGATGTTATTTGTGACCTGCCAGGTTCCACTGGTTGAGCTAATCCACTGTGGCATTCAAGGATCTCGCCATGTGGTTCTGATGCTCCAGCCAAATCCAGAGACTAAGAGCCTCTTAGCATAGTACACAGGAACCCAATCCAACTTGGTTGTTGCAGTACCACATGACCGTGGTGCTGTCCGTGACAACCTGCACCAGTGTCCCCTTGATTAATGCCAGGAAGGCCTTCAGTGCCAGATGAATAACCTACATCTTCAACAGATTGCTATGAAGTCCAGGTCTCTGCCAGAGACTAGAGTCCCGTGATCCCCACGCTTTCAGATTGCCTTTCCACCCAGTAGTGATGCATCCGTCAGCTCTGGGAGAGAGAGGGAAACGAATCTGCTGCTGGTCCATCTGAGGCCAAGGAGTCACCACTGCAGATTTCTTGCAGTCTCCTTCAAAACCTGGATGGAATCCGACAGATGTTCTTGCTGCTGGGCCCACTGAGCCTTCAGATACCACGGCAAAGCCTGCATATGCCATCTTGCTTAGTCAATTAGCAAGATGCAGGAGGCTAACTGGCCAAGTAGCCACAGAGTGGTTCTCACTGGGATCCAGGATCAAGCCTGAAACTTCAGGATCACAGATTGTCCTGAACTCATTGCAATAGAGGGAAGGCTGTGAAGTGCACCGTGTCCAAGACAGCTCCTATAACAGGAAGTGTCTGCAAAGCAATCAGGTGTGATGTCAGCTAGTTGACCGGGTAACACAAAGAGGTCAGAAAGTTGGCAGTCAGAGAATATGGTCTATCTGTGGTAAGCTCGCCCTCAACATCTAGTCGTCGAGTTAGTGCAAACGGATTTCCCCAACCTCTAAAGATGGGCAATGACCACTACAGGTAACATCCGTGGGTTTGCAGGCGAGGTACAGAACAATATGTGTCCTGAAGACCCATGGCCACCATCAACTCACCTGTATCCAGGGCACACAGAGCCTTTGTCGGTGTGAGCATTTCAAATGTGTCCATCCATATGTAAAATTCAGAGGGCGAAGTTCTAAGATCAGCCAAAGTCCTCCACCCTTCTTTGGCTTGAGGAAACAGCAAGAGTAACAACTTGTCCCTATTTACAAGCCGGGAAACCTCTCAATGGTGGTTGGAGAATAAAACTTGCAGAGTAAAGCTTGTGGAGAGTAAAGCTTGCACTTCCTGCATTACAATGAAGAGGTGCTCCTCGGAGAGTCAGCCTGGTGTAGAAGGGGAGTGTTGAGGGGCTGAAAGACAAGTTAAGGCATAACCACGCTGAACGATCTGGAGAACCAACATGTAGGATGTGTCTGATCACCGCTCTGAGAGAAAGAATTGGATTCTGCCTCCCACATGATGATTGCCTGCTGTTAAAGGCAAGCTACGGCGGCTTGGAGGCGGTTGTCCCAGGGAGAGGACTGGGAGTACTGATGCCTGGGATGACCTGCATGTTGCCTGCCAGATCCGCATCCTCAACCAAGAAAGGACAGGGGTGACCGGTGTTGCATGTAAGCCAACCCTGTGGAGTAGCCTCAGGATAATTTTTTCTGGTGGAGGAAATTGTCTGGCAGGGCTCGAAAGACCAAGAAACTATGCCATGACCATACTCTTTTTAAACAATTCTATGGCAGAATCAGCTTTTTCACGATTCAGTCTATGGTGCTTGGCCGCCTGCCTATACACCTGTAGGCACAGAGTTTGGATCAAGTGCCCATTAAGGTGTCAGTAAGGGTTTCACTGAACATAAGCAGAGCTCAGATGAGGGCTACAGTAAAGATTTTTGTTTGGACTTCAGTCCTGTAAATTATCCTCATCCCACCATCGTCATCTCTTAGTGGTGGAAAACTATGGTCAGAGTCAAAAAGACAGTGGCTGCTTTGAGGGGACCTCTGACGTAGTGGAAGTTTAGGATCAGACTCAGGTTCTAGGAGGATTTGGCGATCTGTCGTGAATTCGGCGCAAAATCTTAAGGTCGAATCAACGCTGGTACGTACAGCTGAGTCGGTACCAGAGTCCCCTCCAATGGCAGCACCAGTGTCCATAAAGGAGGGAGCGATACAGGTCTCTGAGATGGTGTTGAACCTGTGATGGGTCCACGAGGTTTAAATGCCACTGAGATGGACCTGCCGGTGGTAATTAGACTGGGAGCCCCTGCCGATCCCTGGGTCACAATGGCAAACTAGAGAAAGTTAGAAGAGAGCCAAAGATAAGCAGCATAGCCTCCCTAAAGAACGACACATTGTTCCCTTGCACATAGTTTTTTTTTTTTGAGTCATCAAAATACGTAGGTGGGAGCAGAGCTTTGGCTCCACCCTGGAAGGCGCAGAAAGAAAGGAACTGACTTTAGCACACAGTGATCGCTCTGTAACTTTCAGGATGGAATGAAGCGTATGTGGAACCGCACAGCACCATCTAACGGCCCGCAGGAATACTAGTTTGAAATTTTTCCAGATCCAGTCTGGTACCTGGAGAATATTATACAGGTGATAAATCTGCAGTTAGCCGTATCCATCTGAACAACAGTGTAACCGGACCTTTTAATTTATGATACCAGGGTTGAGGCCTATTGGCCCCCCCTGTGTAAACTTTCAATTTAATGTGCATGCCAAGACCCTATCACGGACAGTCCTTGTGCATGTCAGTGATAGAGTCAGAGGAATGGAGGTGAGAGAAATCCCATTTCCCAGGTGGTATTTGGAACCTTCAGAACGTACTTTGAATCTGAATTTATAGTCTTACTACGTGAATTTACTGGCGAACCACAATCATCTCATAGCTTAATAACCTCTTTAGAGCCTTGAGGAAGTCACGGATGTGACGAAACACGAGCTGGCTGTTTCTCTTACAAGGACTGGATCACGCTATCACAACTTAAGAAACCTCATTTTGTTACCATTTGTTTGAATCTTTAGTGTTTTCAGTCCTGTTAAATATTGTCAAAAAACGCTTTTAGCTAAACTTGAATTTTGTATGGACAAAATCTATGTACATTTGGATAAGTAAATCGCTGGTGTTTTCCTGTGCTAAAGCAGACTTTTGTCTCACTAGTCCTGATCAAATAATGTCATATATTTGAAATCTAAACATTAAGAGTGCCGGGGTATATCTTGTTGTATACTAATCTCACAGGTCACCTCTGTGGTCACCTGTGTTTTCTGCACCCAAGGTAGTGGGGCGTTTTCAACCCCGAGTGGCACCGTCTTATATTTCTTTGCCTCGTGATTCGCCTAATTGCTGTTTGTACCTGATAGCCCATTTCCATATGTTCAATCATTGATGTGCGACCCTTGTATCCACCACTACCATCCTTTGACTTGCATGCTTTCAGTGTTAGTTGGAACATCCGGAGCGCAAAAAATGTCATGTGGAGCCCTGATTCCGCTGTAAATCAGAGTCCTCTGATCTCCACCTCTACCAAATGACCACCACATCCCAGGAGTGATGCATCTGTCACTACTGTGAGATCTGGTTGGGAAAGGGAGAGGGGTCTGCCTCTGACCCAATCACAGTTCGTAAGCCACCACTGCAGGTCCTTTGCAGTTCCTTTCGAGATCTGGACCACATCGGAGAAATTCCCCTGATGTTGCGCCCACTGGAACGTTAGACCCCACTACAGAGCCCGCATAAGCCATCTGCATGATTTACCAACAGGATGCAGGAAGCCATGAGGCCCAGCAGCCTCAGAGTCATTCTCATCGAAATCCAGAATAGAGGGTGAAACATTGATATCGTAACCTGAATATCCTGGAATTGTTGCTCGGGAGGATAAGCCAGAAACTGCACTGTGCCCAGAACAGCTCAGATGAAAGGGAGCATCCGAGAAGGAGTCAAGTGTGACTTCGGCACATTTATGGAGATCTCCAGCGATTGCAGGATGTCTGCTGAAGTCTGGAGGTGGGAAACAAGAGTCTGGAGCGAGGACGTCTTCAACAGCCAGTCGTCGAGGTAAGGGAAGACTGAAACCCCTTGGAGGAGGCTGGCTTAGTATATGGTGCACACGTATTTAGGTGAAGCCCCTTGCACTAATTCAGGCAACCCTTATGGTGATTTTAGTGGTCCTTGCTAACCTTTGAAAGCTCTAAAAATGGTAGCTGGGGAGAACAGACTTCAGGCTCATCTTGAAGGAGTATTAGGCAGCGTGTTTAACCAGATTAATCATGTAGTGGAAGTTAAACGAAAAAGAATCACACAGTGTATATATAAAAATAGGTCTATTTATAACACAACACTCACTAACAGATCGGTATATCTCCTACCCAGAGATATAAACACAAATACGCAATAATACTCCAATTGCAAATAGGTAAGTAAGCACAAAATACAGGGGGAGATCAAACTATATACCAAGAAAGTGGAATGCGAACTGGGACTTGTACCAGGAGACTCAGAAGAGCTGAGGACACAAGGAACCCAACAGAGGCTGTGTGCAGAGTGGAAACACGGCTGCGTGTCCAATAAAAGTCAATGCGTAAGTCGCAGTTGCAGTTTTCAAGTAGGACCCTTCCCAGTGGACCCTGAAGAAACCCTGTGGAAGACAGAAGGTTGGAGAGTCACCCCACACATTGATACCCCAAGAACCAGAATACCTACACCAGGGAAGCCGGGTGCATAAGTGCGAAGTGACATCAGAAACCGCCATAGACCACAACGGCGGACTTCAGGAAAGATGTCGCTGGAGAAGTCTGAACAAGAGTCTGGTGGAATCCAAGGGTGGATTCTTGTAGTGAAGAACCTGTAAGCAGAGAGGGAGTGTCTATGCCACACAGAAGTGACCAGGAGGCACGGAAGAGCAATTCCCCTGGATGACAGACAGTTAAGAAGAGTTGACTGTGACCTTGTCGCTGCAGCTGTGAGGACCAGGCGATGCTGAGGAAGACCAGGAGGCATGCACAAGCTGTCCTACGTCGGAAGTCGAGATCCAGGGTGTCGGTGTCCGGTGGGACCATCAACAAGCCTTGGCGTCAGCAACAGGTGTGGAAAGCAAAAAAGGAGAACGTTGGGACCAGCAAGGTTGAAGGGACTCATCATAAACAGGATAATCAGAGTAGGCCCCAAACAAGCAGAGGAACTCACTGAAGCAGGAGAAGACCCTCAGGAGGAACCACAGGCCAAAGGCCGAGGAGTTGCAAGATGACCTCATGCAGCTCACCAAGAAGGAAGGCCCACAGTGCAGAGGATGCAGTGAAGATGCTGTACTTGGCAGGAAGAGATGCTGGAGGCTGGAGCTCCTCGCAGCGCGAAGATCTCTGGAATGCAGAGTCTAAAAGCCTTGGCAACGGCAAGTCAATGTGGTGCACAGGGGTTTGGTCTGAGCAGTTTCGATGAGGAATACTGACCTCAAAATTGCAGACAGGTCAGGCCTCGAGGGAGTTGCAGAACTACAGCCTGTGTTGCTCAGCCTTTCAAAGTCCTTGGAATGTCAGGAGCAGCAGACCTGTCAGCTTTGTTGCAGAGCCTGCAGATGCAGGGGAGTGACTCCTTCACTCCAAGGGAGATTACTTTGGGTGTCCTTGATGCCCACAGGTCTGTTGAAAATACTGGAAGAAGCACAGACAAACAATAAAGAAGACTTGCAGAACAGCAAGACCAGGAGCAGCAGGAGTCTTCCTTGATGCAGTCTTGGTTCCAGGCAAAGTCCAAGTGTCCAGACGGTTGAAGAGGGAAGTGGTTTCAGGAATGAGTCTTGACCCATGACAAATCTGAACAGCCACCCAAAGGTAAGCACCTAAGTACGCTAGGAAGGGGGGGCGTGGCTTGGCTGCGAAGCGGAATGGCTGCCTGAAACAGCAGCTCCGCCGATCGAGCACATTAATCCGGCAATTATCGGCATACCTGGCGTCTGGACTGGGGCCACTCGTCCCCCGCACTAAGTACGGAACCTTCGTGCTACCCGACGACACCCCCCTGAACTGCGGCTGGAGTCGCTGTGCAATTCCAGCAGACGTGCAGGCAGTAGCGAGGTGGCCTGCCTCACCCGTGGAAGCCGGGGGCTTGCGTAGGGCCGGGCCCGGGAGAGTGCTGTGCGGCTGAGTGGCAGACTGACGATATACCTCGCCCGTGGGGCGCGGCCTGATCGCTGGACTCCCCACGCCGGAGGAACCTACGAGCAGTGGAGACGGGACCGGTGCCGTGGGGGACTGCTGACTAGACAGAGTCGGAGTGCCTAGCGGTCTCGGCGCGGTGCGGAGCTCCGAGCGCCTGGAAGATCCGCTGGTGACGAGCGGTGGGGGCCTGGTCTGGCGTCCGGTGAGTGCTGCGCGGGCGAGAGGTGCCCGAGCCCCCTGGGATGCCTGCAGCCCTGACCCCGCGAGATACACGTGGCCTATAGTGGTCGGCGCAGCTTGGGCCGGGCCTGGCGAAAGTGGACGGAGGGCGGCCATATTGATCGAGCTAGTGGGTGGATTGCTGGCTACGCTGAGGGGGCCCCGCAACGGAAATCTTAGGACAGTGTGCAGCCGCTGCAACGGATTGCCGCCTTGGGGCCGCGTCTAAGTAGATCGCGTGCTGGGAGGCTGCGCTACTCTGCATGGAGGGGTGACAGTGGTGCTGTTGCGGAGAAGACGGCCCGTACCCAGAAATTTACACTGCGGCTGACCCGATCCGGTGGGGGTCGCCTGTTGCCGCACGGCTCCACCGGGCTGCGGCTATTCTGGGGCCACTGGCTGATTGAGTCGTTTGCTAACACCTGCGGTGGGCACCCGGTGAGTGAGGCCCAGCGACGCGGGGGGACCCTTGGCTGCTGCTGCCCTCAGTTGAGTCTGTGCTGGTGGGCAGCGATGGGCAAACCGGACACGAGGCAGCCGAGGCTCACCTTTGATAAATCCAAACAGAAGCAGACGGAGCAGGAACACCGAGATGCGGACGCAACAGTGGTGGTGCAGGGCGGCTCACATGAGGCGGACATTAAATCAATGTTCCAAGAACTGAAAGTGAGTTTGCAGGGCATAGATAACAAAATGGACGCAATGGCGGCACGCATGGACAGCCTCACAGCTCGAATGGATAAGCAAGAAAGTAGAGTGGGCGCGATGGAAACGCGAGTAACTGACACCGAAGAATGCCACACGGACCAGGACAAAAAAATGCGTGGCATGGACAAGGTTCTGGCGCTCATTCAACAAAAAAATGAGGACTTGGAAGCGCGCTCGAGGCGCAACAACGTCCGCGTCACGGGTGTGGCCGAAACTACGGACATTACGAACATGGAGCAATATGTTGAGCAGATGCTGAGAGACCTCTTTGGGACAGGGCTATCGCAGATGTTCCTTGTTGAACGGGCGCATAGGACATTGGGGCCGAGGCCTAAGCCCGGGGCTCCGCCTAGGCCCATTATTGCGCGCGTCTTAAATTACAGAGACCGAGACACGATACTGCGCATGGCGAGAGAAATGCAAGACGTGCAGTATAAAGGCAACCACATCGCTATATACCCGGACTTCACCATGCAGGTTCAGGCCGCTCGAAGAGAATTTCTGCCAGCGGAAAAAGTCTTCCAACAAACGGGCACAAAATATTCTCTAATCTACCCCGCGAAGCTAAGAGTGCAGGGCCCAGGGAAACAGACTTTCTTTCTCGATGCCAAAGCGGCCCTGCAGTATGCTAAGCAACTGGCAAAAGATCAAAAGAACCGACCGCATACAGAGGGTCCGGAACTCCAGGACAGACTGAGCGATATTGAGTGATCGCAGGGGTTAAGGTCTTGTCATTGCGCTGTGGTGATTCTCCCTTTGCTGGGTCAGGGTGGTCTGCCTGCTTGCTTCAATGGGGGTTAACTGATTACGGAGGAGGGGTTGAGTTGAATATGCGAGTGCTGGGGTACGGGTGGTCCTTGAGCTGACATGCTAGGCCGACGCTCGATCACCCTGTCAAGAGTACGGGGGTATTTGGTGGCTGACCTGCGTTCCCCAAGGGATGATTCCCAATCATTGGTTACCACTCATGTGTTTAGTTGAAGTCGTAGAGACTGGGAGGGTGACCTGGGGGGAGAATGCACAACCTAATTGGGGGGTTGGAGCGGGAGGGGTTCATACTTTATGTTTGGGGGGTTCTGTTGTTGATTGTTCGGCTGGCGGCGAGAGGTTGGATGTAGAGAGGAACTGCGATGCATCGCATACTGTACGATATGCACTACGAGGACGCCTAGGTCATTGTTCACATCGTCATGGCAATTTCTATGCGCAGAGACACGTTGTGCTGACACGACATGGAGCGCGGTGTGTGTGTGGTTGGGGGCGTGATGTGTGGCGAGATACTGGCGCGCTGCTGGTTCAGGGTATGATGCTGTCACTGCTGCCGTGAAGCAAATTAAATGTCTCACCTGGAATGTGCGTGGCATGAATGACAGACGTAAAGCCAGACTGGTGCAGGCCTTTTTGCTTAGAAAAGACATAGACATCTGCCTCCTGCAGGAAACCCATTTGACTGATAAAGCCGTACAATTGCTCCGTCATAGCAGGTGGGGTGAGATAGTGCATTCCGCTTACTCTACCTACTCTAGAGGGGTGGCGGTACTGATCAGAAGGGGTCTGAAATGGACAACGCATGAGGAAATCAAGGATACTGGAGGTAGATACATAATGCTGGTGGGCACGCTGTGCGGTATGAGAATGGTGTTGGTGAACGTTTATGGCCCGAATGACGATAGCCCCGAATTCTACTGCGATCTATGGCATAAGGTGCAGGCCTGCGGCCCGGCCGCAATTATGTGGGGGGGAGATTATAATGTGGTACTTTCGGATAATATGGATAAGCGGGGCGCGGCTAGAGTGCACCACCCTAGAGCATCAGAGGCGTTGGGTGACATCATGCGTGAGGCGGAATTGGTGGATTCCTGGAGGAGATTACACCCCGAGACTCGCGCTGGCACCTGCCTCACAATGCATAGAGCGGCGTGGTCCAGGCTGGACTACTGGCTGCTTTCACTGGATTTACACTCTATGGTGTTGGAGGTGGCGCACCTGCCGCGGTCCTTGTATGATCACGCCCCGGTATGCTTGACATTGTCCACACCGTCACAGTACATTCAACCGTTTAGTTGGAGATTCCCCTCCCGGGCACTGCGTGACCAAGTCTTTCAGCAGGCGCTGCGCGAAAAGCTAGAGGAGTACTTTGAACTTAATGAGGGCACGGTGGACTCGCCGGGCACGCTTTGGGAGGCCTGTAAGGCGGTGATTAGGGGATACTGCATGTCGCTAAAAACAGGGGTGCTAAGAACCATACGAGACTCATTGCGCAAACTGGAAACTGACCTTGCCGAGCTTGAATCTGCACTGTTGGCTGCGCCAACAGACAGACTACGTTCAGACTTTCGGATGAAACTTAATCAGTATCAGGAGGAGGCGGACAGAGAAGTAGCATATCTGTCTAAAGACAGTCGGGCTAGACGTTACGGAGAGGGGGATCGCGCCGGACGCACAGTAGCAGCTATGTTGAGAGCGCCAAGAGGGTCGGACTACATACTGGAACTGAAGGGCAAAGAGGGTGAGATGGTCAGGGAGCCACAGGCCATACTTCAAACTATGACAGACTACTATAGCGAGCTATATACAACTAGGGTGACACCGGAGGAACAGGTGCTCAACGAATACCTGGACACTATAGCTCTAGCGTGGTTCAATGATAGAGCCAGACAGTATATGGACTTACCGTTCACGCAAGACGACATATGGGCCGCAATAGCGAGTATGCCATTGAGCAAAGCGCCGGGCCCTGATGGCCTGTCGGCGGCCTTCTATAAAGAATATGCGGATATCCTGGTCCCGAAACTACACAGGGTCTACGAGGAGGCAGTAGAAACAGGTGTCCTCCCTCCGTCGATGCGGGAAGCAATGATAATTGCCCTGCTGAAACCAGGGAAGGACCCCACTTGCCCTGACGCATATCGCCCACTTTCATTAATTAATCTCGATGCCAAAATTTATGCCAAGCTGCTTGCGGACCGTTTAAAATACATGATGCCGGGAGGAGCCAAGATGGCGACCGGAGCAGACGCTTGAGCGCCCGGCTCCGTCGGCCCTTGACCTCGGACTATCATCCTGATTCCTATCCTCGCCGATTTTCGAGGTGAAACGTGTGCGACGATGCGCTGTCCACGCCGCCGCTTCCCCGAAGTCTCAGCCCGCCCGGATGCCGGAGTTCTTGGTGCTTTTGTTTTCCGCCCTGGACCCCTGCTCCATTGTTGCCTTTGCCGGCCCCCTGGAGGCTCCGCAGTCACCGGACCCGCTAGCGCAAACCCGAGCCGCGCGCTCCCGACCTCACCTCACACCACGGACTGTCGCCAGCTGAGCCTGGGGAGGGACGGCCAGACACCTCCTGCACCCTACGCCCGAAGGGCTGGGGCCGTAAGGTAAGCCCCGGTGCGGCGGGTCTCCTGCCCCTATCTGTGGACCGCGCTGTGGGAGGCTGCCGACCCCCTTCTTCCATTGCCTAGTCGGCTGCAAAGAGAACCCGAGGGAGGAGAGGCGACTGTTGGCTTTCCCTGTTGCGGCGCAGACCTGAGGGGAACTGACTCCTTGCTACGACCCCCCCCCCCCTGGCCATTGTACCGTCCGGCGGTAAAACATGGCGTTGTTTGCCTGCTCGCGGCTGGGGGGTGATACTCCGGTCTTGCCCGCTGCCCGCTTCGCCCTCCCTCCACCAGACACCAGCTCCACAGTGCCGTCCCGGATTGCTGCCGATGTGGGGGTGCAGCTTCCGCTGACATGCGGCTCCGTTCTGGCTGTCCTGCGGGACTTTCGTCTACAAATGTGTGCTGGCTTGCAGGCGCTGAGTGAGCAGCTTGACTCCATGCTGTCGGCTGCGGGTCGTGAGCGCTCCGTTTGTCATCAACACGGCGTGGGTCTGCCAGTGCTTTTGTCCTCTAGCGGGGACGCAACGGCTGTGTGTGATCGTGCTACACTGGTGCCTGCAACTGGCTTTCCCGGCACCCAGGATCAATTGCTCTCCAGCTCAACAGCGGATACTTTGTTTCCCCGTTCATTGCTGCCTGCTTCATTGTTGCCTGCCTCACCGCGTCTGCAAGAGTATCCAGCTGAGCAACACCTAACATCCTTGAGGAATTGTTCACGGTGGCCTACTGCTTCTTTTCTGTGGAACTCCTGTACTTTACATGCCATGTCTGGACTTTATGTGGTGCACAAAGGGACCTCTACAGATGGTCGGCGGCCATTTTGTGATTCTACTTCACCATCTTCTCCCAAGCGGCCATATTGTCTTTGTCTGCACGGGATGCGGGGCCTTCATGTAGGGGCTGGCTTAATCTCAAGCCCGCGATCGGGCCAGGGCTAGACTGATTTATATCGCCATGGTTTCACGGATGGGCTGGACTGGGACTGGAACTGTATGTATATGTTGTGCGCACTCGTCGCGATCTGTCTTCCTTCATTTAAATTGTTGTGACAATTCATTTTCACACGACCGCTTTTGGTGTAGTGGGTTCTCAGTGTGTGGAGGCCATAGATGGCTGATGGTTTAGGGCGCTCTGATGATACGTAGGCTCCTCCCCACTTTCTTCTTTTTGGGAGTTTAGATTAGAATAGTTCTCTTCTTTTCTTACCCCCTTTATCATAGGTGTAATGTTTTTCTTATCTTTCTTTACTCTATTCTTACTCTCTTTCTCGTCTATATTTCGGGTTTATTGGGCGACAGGCACTATGCTGGGGGGGGGGGCAGGCCGTAGCCTCCGCATTGGTGTAGGGTGGGGGGGTAATTTACTGTTTCTAATTAGTTCTATGGGCCCTTTTTTCTTTTTATGTTTCTGCGCTATACTTGTTTCGATTCTGGGTCCGGGTGCGGGGTTGACTGAGGGGTGCGTAATTGCTCATGTGACTATCCTGTTATATAACTGCATTGCCCCACTGCCTGAGATTTTACTTCCATTGCTGTTTTAATGATGCTGCTGCTCTCCCGTGTGGTGAAGATATCGTGCGGACTCGAATCTCCTTGGTTCTTACTCTTCACTGACTTTTTTCCTGATAAAATTATTTTGAAACACTTTAAAATGAACCTTCACTTCTCCTCCCCCTGGTGTCAAGGATCTCTCCAGTGTATAATTCATAAATCGTTGCTAATCTTGGCCGTTGAAGCACAGGGGCCGTAATGTTTGTATCAGTGCTTAACCGTATCCTGGCCGGCCTGAAGGTTGTAGGCCCGTATTTGTTCTTTTAATACGCACGAATAAAGGTTTTCAAAAAAGAAAAAAAAAAAAAAAATACATGATGCCGCAAATAGCGCTATCTGACCAGTCGGGTTTCGTTATGGGGAGATCCACTTCGCATAATTTGCGTGTACTGTTTGGGCTCCTGCACTACCTCGATCCAAAGGTACAGGCTGCGGCTGCATTGTTGGATGCGACCAAGGCATTCGACTCACTGGAGTGGAAATTCCTTTTGACGCTTTTCACCCGCATGGGTTTCAGCCCGCTTTTTTCCAGGAGTATTGGCATACTCTATAACGCTCCGTCGGCCCGGGTACGGGTGAATGGTCAGACATCTGCCCCAATACCCATAACGAGAGGGACCAGGCAGGGGTGCCCACTGTCACCGTTATTATTTGCCATCGCGACGGAACCACTAGCGGCCCGCATGAGACAGCACCATGCTCAGCGTGGCATTGGCTTTACGTCGCGCGGGCTGCTCATCTCCATGTACGCCGACGACATCACCATCTACATGATAAACCCATCGGACAATTTTGACTCGCTGATGCGAGAAATGGTACGCTACAGCGGCCTAACTGGCATAGACATAAACTGGTCTAAATCGGTAATGTTGCCTCTGTCGGATGGCACGGCCGTTTGCCACACTGAATTCCCAATAGATTGGGTTGCAGACGAGGTCAAGTACTTAGGCATAACTATAAGCCGCACTACTCATGAGATAGGACTGGCTAATTTTGGTGTGGCCATGGAATGGCTCGAAAGTAAAGTAAAGAGATGGAAAACGCTGCCCTTATCTTTGACGGGCCGCATAGCCATTATAAAAATGGTTGTGGTGCCTAAGTTTCTCTATCTATTTGTGAACATCCCCCTGCCGCTGACAAAGGCGTTCTTCCGCCGACTACGCTCTGCCATGATAGAGCTGGTTTGGGCGGGCAGGCAGCCCAGAGTGGCCTGGAACCTCCTTACACTTCCCTTCCATCAAGGGGGTCTGGCAGCCCCGGACATGGAGCTGTATGCTTACAGTGCTCAGGCCCAATTTCTACACTACTGGCATCATCCGATCCCCTTCCAGCCCCACGTGGCAATAGAGTCGGATGTGGCAGCACCCTGCCCCCTCAAGACGGCGGTGTACCAGAGGTACAAGAGGTCCCAGGACGACATTGACACAGTGGAGATGGTACGTTGGGCTTGGTCGAACATTGCGAAGCGAGCGGGCATGTCTGCCCTGTATGCCCCGAGTGTGCCATTGGAGGCCAATCCGCTGCTGGGACCGCTGACTGACGCGGCTGTGGTGCAACGGGCTCGGAGCTGCGGCCTGAAATTAGCAGGTGATTTATACCCAGACGATACGCTTCTAACCGTGCAGACCATGGCCGTGGCGTCTGAGCCGACGGCATCGGAACTGCTACTATACTACCAGCTGAGGGCGGCGTGCAAGCACAGGTACCCTGGATTCCCAGAGGCCCCGCCGGCGCTGGCAGCACTAGAAGACATACTCTCGAACGCCTCCCCGCGCAAGCTGATAACGCGTATTTATAGGGCTACGCAAAACGCAACACCTATTGCACATGCGGATTCAAGGGCCCTGTGGGAGAAGGAGGCAGGCATTCAAATCACGGAGAAACAGTGGGAGTTCTGCTGCACCCAACTTGAAAACCTGTCCCCTAATTATAGATTGAGACTTATACACTTTAATTACCTTCATAGGACGTATCGTACACCCATGCAACTCTTTAAAATGGGCTTACAGGCTGATGCGAATTGTTGGAGATGTGGCGAAAAAGAGGCTACATTCCACCACCTAGTCTGGGTGTGTGGGCCGATATATGGCTTTTGGGAGGCAGTCTTCACCACCATAGGGAGGATAGTGGGACAAGCGATTGTCCCGGACCCGCTCGTGGCCCTCCTGGGTTTTGTGATGAACGTGCCCAGTGCATCACGTAGGTTAGTGGCCCTTCTCTTATTGCTTGCTAAGCGACAAATAGCATTACACTGGAAGATGAAAGCTCCGCCGAAAGTTTCGGGGTGGGTGGGATCAGCGGTGTATTGTAAAGAGCAATTGACTGCCTACTGGGATCAGATGCCGCAGCGTTCGAGGCCTGCGGACATTTGGCAGCCGCTTGTGGCCTGGTTGGCGGAGGCTGAGGTGACCGACAGTGACTGAGTGGGTTTGCTGGATGTGTGGCACTGTAGCAGGGCTGGCTTGAGGCCGTAATGTGGGGCTGGCGGGAGGGGAGGGCACTGTGGACCCCCCCGCGTGAAGTTGCAGGGGCTGATGGGTGGGGTGGGGGGGAAGGGATGTGATTGTCCTGACGGATAGAATGAGATTTGTGTGTGCGTGTGCTCTCGTGACCACGCAGCTATGTTACTACATGGTCGCTGGGTGTTAACTGCAGGAGACGTTGTCCAGGTGCTTGTTCGCTCTCCTCCATATCTCGTTTGCAGCCGCTGTTGTAGTTTGTTTAGTTGATTTTCTATAAAAGGAAAAAAAAAAGTGGAAAAAAAAAACCAAGACATTAATGCTGATGGAACTTTGCTCAAGAGTACGACTTAGATCCGAGCTAGCGGCGGGATGCTGCGAACACAAGCTGCCTGCCTCCGGGTTGTTGGCTGAACAGCAGTGTACACTTTGATGGCACAATAAAGGTTTTAAAAAAAAAAAAAAAAGGTACGCTAGGAAGGGTGTTAGGCCGACTCAGAGTCTCTCCCAGGGGAGAGGCAGGACAGAGGGGAGGATACTACCATGTCCTTTGTCCAGTTTCACGCCAGAGCGGGAGCCTAGGGCTCTCTGAACTGGTTCAAACTTGAGTTTGCAAGGGGAGCACCAAATGTCCCTTCAAAGTGGTCTGGTGGCGCTGGCAAGCGCCCCCACCCCAGTCCAATACATTAAGTCCTATCTGGGAGGTGGTCACACCTCCCTGTGACAGGACACCTATTGTTCTACCTTAGCCTGCTCGAGCTCAGCTCAGCAGCAGGAGGGCAGAATTGTGTCTGGGGTCGGTAGCAGCACTAGCTTGCTGGCAGACCTAAGGGCTGATACGGGGAGTACTAGGGCTTCCCGGAGGCGCCCCCCTGTGCATGGAATCATACATCCAACATCGGTAATGGTGTTGGTTTATGATTCCAACATGTCTGATACTAAACATGCCCAGGGTCGGCACAGCTAATACATAGTTAGCCATCGCGTAATGACGATGGTCACTATATGTATCAAAATTGGCTGGCCCCACTTTCAAAGCCTGGAGAATCCACTCTGGGATTTTGTAGGGGCGTCCTGCTCATTCAGGGGACCCTCACACTTGTAACCAAGCACCCTGCCTTCAGGACTGAAAGGCCTGCCATAGGGGTGACTTATAGGTTTTAGGTGCAGTGCCCTCAGGTACATGGAAACATATCTGTCGTGAGAGGAGCAAGCATCAACTCACACAGGCTGCAATGGCAGGCCTATAGTCACAGTAGAGTTGTCTTTCATGGGTGGCATAACATGCTGCAGCCCATGGGAGACCACTCGTGTACCTATGCCCTGGGTACCTCAGCACTATATACTAGGGACTTACAAGGGTAGACCAGTAGCCAATTGCGGAGGTACAGAAGTACTTACCATAGTGAAATTTAGGGAGGAAGCACAGTGACTGGGGTCCTGATTAGCAGACTCCCAGTCAGACTAGTCAAAAAT
The DNA here is from genome assembly GCF_964204655.1 of Triturus cristatus. Taxonomy (NCBI): domain Eukaryota; kingdom Metazoa; phylum Chordata; class Amphibia; order Caudata; family Salamandridae; genus Triturus; species Triturus cristatus. The sequence continues at coordinate 852,089,372 of NC_140581.1, forward strand.
CATACTGACACCAGCAGAAAAGTGGGGGTAACCATGAAAGCAGATCCTACTTTCCTACACACCTAACCTGTGCAGATGAGCTGCAACCACTGCCATCACCTTGGTGAAAACCCGAGGGGTGCAGGTAAGGCCAATGGATAGCACAGTGAACTGAAAGTAATCGTGGCCTACCTTGAACCACAGGTAACACCTGTGGGCAGGCAGGATGGGGATGTGAAAATATGAATCCTGCAAGTCCAGCGCTACCAACTAGTCTCCTTTGTCTACATGACCATCTTGAATTTCTCCAGTTTGAGTAAGAAATTGACAGTTCGGAGTCCTAGAATAGGACGAAGACCTTTGTTCTTTTTGGGTGTCAGAAAGTAGAGGTTATAACGGGTCTACAACCTTTTCTGTACTGAGAGCTACTTGTATTCAATTAAACCAATTGAGAGCTACTAATATTATTAGTTTTGTATAATCTCATTTTTTATATATGTATATTAATTCAACCAAGCAATAGTTTTCTAATTTAATAAGCTGGGCTGCACACGGGTGAGCTACTCAGAGGCAGCTGGAGAGCTACTGTAGCTCACGTGCTACTGGTAGGAGATTCCTGGGGTATAACAACCGATGCCTATTTCTGACATCAGAACCCTTTCTATAGACCCCTTGGACAGGAGAGCTGTAACTTCCTCTCGGAGCAAAATAAGATGATCATCCACTGGCCATTCTTGAGATGTCAATAAAGGAGGAGAGAAAGACTGGAAAGAGAGAGAGCAACCTCTCCAAATGATCTGAAAGACCCATTCTTCCGATGTTATGGACTGCCAGTGGAGGAGATGATGTTGGATTCTCCCTCTAACTGGACACCCATGGTCTTGCAAAACCAAACTAGAAGGACTTAGAGCCAGCAGATGATGGGGGATTGGTGGCAGATGACTTCTGGCTACCATTCCTACGAGGTGAGATTGCACCATGGCCATGTCCTCGCACAACTTGGGAAGTCTGTGCAGGACAGTGGATGGGGTATGGCAGACATGGTTGAATGCCCCTTCGATTGCCACAAAAGGCAGACTCAGGGAGAGGTGTCACTGAGAGGTCCAAGGCCAAGTCTGCCTTCTCTTTGAAGAGAAGTCCCATCGAAGGGCATGTCCATGAGGTTTGCCTGAACATTCCCCGAAAAGCCAGATGTTCTCAGCCAGGCATGGGGCCGCAAGGCCACCATCAACAAACCCTTTCTGCCTAGCAAGACAGTTTTATTCATACCACACCTACTGGTGAACTTTGCTGCATTACTCCCATCTCTCACTGCTTGAGAGAGCACAGCCTGGGCCTCCTCCGGGACCTGTAGCAGCACTTGTGCAACTGTTTCCCATTAGAAATGCAAAAAACGGCCCACAAGTCATGCGATGTCCACTGACCGCAATGTTAGGCTGGCAAAAGAAAACACCTTCCCAAGTGCGTCCAGCCTCTTGGATTCCCTGTGCGGGAAAGCAGAAGGGAACGTGCCATGGGATGTTGAGGCCTCTAACTATCACGCTCTCAGGGGTAGGAACTGCCAAGCCCTGTCTTCCCTGCACCGGAAACAAGCAATCTGGGACCGGTTTCGGGCTAACAGCCCTCATCAGCCTGGCTAGCTTGAATCCAGTGGCAACGTGAGCAAGGGACCCACCTCTGGGCATACCCTACCAACTTAGGGCAAACAAAGCAAAAACAAGGAGATGATGGACGGAGCGCTGAAACTTTTCAGACACTCACCCCCACCTGGCTGATGAGGTCTGTTAGCCTGAAACCGGTCCCAGGATGCTTGTTTCCGGTGCAGGGAAGACATGGCTTGGCAGTTCGGGCTGAACTGTTCCTATGAGGCACAGGGTCTAGACTGATTTACATATAGCTGTGTCTGAAGTGGGGTGGCAAAGTGAGCTAAAGAACGATGATGAATTCAACCCAGATCTGTGACTGGGGGTGAGTGTCTGGAAAGTTTCAGCGCTCCGTCCATCATCTCCTTGTGTTTGCTTTGTTCGCCCTAAGTTGGCAGGGTATGCCCAGACGTGGGTCCCTTGCTCACTTTGCCACTGGATTCAAGCTAGCCTGGCTGATGAGGGCTGTTAGCCCGAAACCGGTCCCATGATGCTTTTTTCAGGTCCAGGGAAGACATGGCTTGGCAGTTCGGGCTGGACTGTTCCCATGAGGCACAGGGTCAAGACTGATTTGCATATAGCTGAGTCTGAACTGGGGTGGCAAAGTGAGCTAAAGAACGATGATGAATTCAACCCAGATCTGTGACTCGGGTGAGTGTTTGAAAGGTTTCAGCGCTCCATCCATCATCTCCTTGTGTTTGCTTTTTACATATAAACTGCACCAGAGTCTGATTAACGCTACTCCTCATTTCACAAAAGGGAGGGAATTCAGAGATTGGAAGGGATGAGGGGTAGGGGAAGAGAGATAACCTGCCCCCGCGAAGGAATCATTTGATGGAGTGGGAACGGTGTAAAGCCTTCAGGGGATCATACTCTTGAACACAGACCATTGAATTGTGTAGTATTTAGGGCAAGTGTCTGATTAAAGAACTTTCTTTTCTGACCAGATAAGCACTGGGCTGGAGTTTACATTTTTTGTGTTTGTTGGTTGATTGCTGAGCTTGGGTACCCACACACTACCACCTTGAGAAGCCGGTCACTGTTTGTCTTCACAAACCAGATAGTCAAGTTCAGAAGGGGCGGTACTTGTCCTATTTAGCAGAGCCATAGTAGAACAAGTTCCAAGACAACAACTGCAAATTGATTTATCCTTATGGTTGAGGCCCAGTAGCTCCAGCCTGGCCCAAGGCTCTCCGACTCAGGCCTGACAATTCCTCACCTTCTGAATAGCCCCGGAAGCCAGATTGGATTTGTAACCTTTCAAAGCAGTTGCTCCAGGGGGCCAACAGCTGGTGACTTTGGACTCCAGAGACCTTTACACCACTTCCAGAAGTGACAACAGGCAGTATATAGTTACCACTCATGCACATTGATGAACAAGTTACTTACCCTTGGTAACACCCTTTCTGTTAGAAACATTAAAACCATGACCAGCACACCGCGCACCAGCAAAGTGGTATCAGCCTTCACTCTGGTGGAATGAACGTGCAAGCCTTCTGTGTGGCTGCTTCTTGTTAGTCTATAGCAGATCTTGATGAATAACACAATTTTCTTTTCGACTACTTTGCCTTCCTTAACCCTAGAGAAACCAAAAAAGGGTAGTTGTCTTGTCTGTAGTTTTCTGGTTCGGTCCACACAGAAGCTAAGTGCCTGTTTGGGGTCAAAGCGATAGTTATTCTTCCTCCTTGGAGGGGTGAGAGGTGCCTAGAAAGTCAGCAAGCTGACAAACATCCCCCATGTGGAAGGCTGTGACTACCTTGAGCAGGCATGCTGCTTTTGTCTGGAGAACTAATTTGTCAGGGATATGTTATAGTGATGAGGAATGCTGTTATGATGATAAAAAGGTGAAGAGAAAAACTCTGAATGGCTCGAAGGGAATGCACTTCAAGAAGATGAGTACCAAACTAAGGTCCCACTGTGGCATGACAAATGGTGTCAGGGGGAATATATGGACCAGCCTCTTTAAAATAAATCTCACAACAGGTGAATTGAAGCAGGAGGGCTTGTCGGGTACAAATAAGAGGTCTGAAAGGGCAGAGAGAACTCTGAACTGTTGCCATAGCAAGGCCCTGCTGGACTAATGACAAACAGAACAGAAGAACATCTGATAACTGCGCATTCAGGGATTGTGTGTTTTGGGAAAAGCACCAAACAACAAACGTCTCCCAGCGTCCTGCATAAATCAATTTGGTTGATGAATGCGGGTCTGTTAAGAGGACACCAACACCCTCGGGAGGAAGATCGATTGCCATCAATTGCAACCACTGAATTTCCACACAAGGTGGTGCTGATAGTGCTGGCTTGGTTACAAGAACCAGCCCTGCAGCTGTGAGCTTCTCCCGGATTGGAGGACATATGCTTATGCCTAGAAGTTCTAGATTAGATTCCACATTCCCATCGCCCAGTCTGAGGCCACTAGGATGACTAGGGCCCGGTCTCTCTTGATCTTCTATAGTAACCTCAGCAGGAGATGGAGGAGCGGAAAGGCATGTATGGGTTCTGATCCCCAGTGCAGGTGGAATGAGTCTATGAAAGAAAGCGGTCTTTGGAACCCCAACACGCACAAGTTTCGACACTACATGTTCTTGGCAGTGGAGAATACATCGAGCCAGGGTTCTTCTCATTGTTGTAAGATGGCTTGTGCCACCGCAGAGTTTAACTGCCAATTGTGATTCGCTAGGTAATTTCAGCTGAGTTTACCTGCCCTGGTGTTTAAAGATCCTACCAGGAGCCAAAGAGGGGTCTGCCAACGGTCTAATTGCGGTTGAGCAACCACCACTGCAGGTTTTTCACAATCTCCTTTGATACATGGATGGAGTCTGAGAGGTTGTCTTGGTGCTGAGCCTACTGCTACTTCAGACTCTACTCCAGAGACCATATGTTCCACCTGGCATGGCCCACAAACAAGGGTTTGGGAGGCCAAGAGGCCCAAAAGTCTCAGAGGCACTTTCACCGAGACCCAGGTCAAAGGATGACAAATTTTGAAAAATTGGGATCATAGCCCGAATGTTGTGAACTCGTTGAGATGAAGAATAGCTTAGAAAAGCACTGCTTCCAGGATGGCTCCTATGACGGAAACCGTTGTGGATGAGTCCGGTCTCACTTCGGCAGATTCATTGAGAAACTCAGCAATGTCAACAGATCGGCTGTCAACTGGAAGTGACTTTCGACTGCTTGGGGTGAGCTTGCCTCCAGGAGCAAATCACTGAGGTATGAGAAGACTGGTATTCCCTACTTCCACAGATGAGCTGCAACTACTACCATCATCTTGGTAAACAGCTAATGCCAAAATGGAGCACCGAGAACTGAAAGTGCTCGTGGCCTACCTGAAACTGCATGTACGTCTGTGGGACTGACGAATGGGATTGAATATGCTACTTACCAGTATGCATCTGTTCTTGGCATGTAGGGCTGCTGACATTCATATCTGTGCATAGATCGCCGCCTAGTGTTGGGTCCGGATGTTTGCACGTTGTTGTCCTGGAAGAGTCTTCGAAGTATCCTGAGATAGGTGACTCCTCCCCTGGACTACAGTGCGCATGGGCATCCTCTCCATCCTCAGATTGTTTTTCGCCATTGTGGCAGTGATGGAGTAGATACAGAAAGTGATGAACATGCTATACAGTAATTCTGAGAGCTGCAGCTGCTACAGGCGCCGGGGAGGAGGGTGGGCGATATGAATGTCAGCAGCCCTACATGCCAAGAACAGATGCATACTGGTAAGTAGCATATTCAGTTCGAGGCATGTGGGCTGCTGAATTCATATCTGTGCATAGAATACATAGCAGTACCTCCCATTAGCGGCGGCTACCAGTGCCAGCTGCAGCGGTCTGAAAAAGAGTTTTGAGAACAGCCTGTCCTACAGCTGCCTGCTGTTTTGAGTGTACATCTACACAGTAGTGTTTGGTAAATGTATGTATAGTGGACCATGTGGCTGCTCTACATATTTCCTGTAAAGGAATGTTTCCCAGGAAAGCCATGGACGCCCCTAACTTTCGTGTTGAGTGGGCTCGTGGGGGAATCGTTAATGTGCGTTTAGCCTTTTGATAGCAAATTTGAATACATTTAACCATCCATCTGGCTATACCTGCTTTGGAAATGGTGTTGCCCTTGTGCTGTGGGGAAAAGGCAACGAAAAGTTGTTTTGTCTTCCTAAAGACCTTAGTTCTGTCTATATAGTACATGAGGGCTCTCTTTACATCTAGTGTATGGAGCATTCTTTCTGCTACATTCTGTGGATTTTGAAAGAAAACAGGCAGTTCAATAGTTTGATTCATGTGGAACTGCGATATTACTTTAGGCATGAATTTGGGGTTGGTACGTAGTACGACCCTGTTTGCGTGAACCTGTATGAATGGCTCTTGAATGGTTAGTGCCTGGAGTTCACTAACTCTTCTTAACGAAGTGATTGCCACTAGGAAAGCTACTTTCCAGGTGAGGAATTGAATCTCACAGGAGTGGAGAGGTTCGAAGGGTGGACCCATCAGTCGGGTGAGGACCAAGTTGAGGTTCCACACCGGTGCTGGTGGGTGTCTTGGGGGAATTACTCGTTTAAGTCCCTCCAAGAAGGCTTTGATGGCAGGCACTCTGAATAAAGAGAGGTGCTGCCTGTTCTGGAGATAGGCTGCTATTGCAGTCAAATGGATACGTATTGAGGTGTATGCCAGATTGCATCGGTATAGGTGTAAGAGGTAACAGATTATATTTTGAATGGATGCGTCTAGCGGTTTAATGTCATTGTTGTTGCAATAAATGACAAACCTCTTCCATTTAGCTGCATAGCAAGCTCTGGTAGTGGGTCTCCTGGCCTCCTTAATGATCTCCGTACAGTCAGGTGGCAGGTTTAGGTAGCCTAACTCTAGGACTTCAGGAGCCAGATTGCCAGGTTCAGCTGTTGCGGATCTGGGTGCTGAATTTCTCCATGGTTCTGCGTCAAAAGCGCGGGTTTGATCCGCAGCCTTTGATGCGGCACCACGGAAAGTTCCAGAAAGGTTGTGTACCATGGCTGGCGTGCCCATGTTGGAGCAACCAGGATGAGTGTCATTGAGTGCTGTCGCAGTTTGCGTGCCATCAGCGGTATCAATGGCGCTGGGGGAAAAGCGTACGCAAATCTGCCGGACCAGTTCATCCATATCATTGCCCTGCGACTGTGGATGTGGGAACCTGGCGGCAAAGCTTTGGCATTTTGCGTTTTCGCTTGTCGCGAATAGGTCTATCTCTGGATGACCCCACTGCTGGAAGTACGGTTGGAGTACTGATGGGTGTAACTCCCACTCGTGCATCTGGTGGCTGTGTCTGCTGAGCAGATCCGCCATCTGGTTGTCCTTGCCTGGGAGGTGTTCCGCCATGAGGAATATGTTCCTCTGAATGGCCCACTTCCACATGCTCTGAGCCAGATGAGACAACTGTGGAGAGTGTGTTCCTCCCTGTTTCTGTATGTAGTACATGGCAGTCATGTTGTCCGTCCGGATCAACACGACCTTGTTGCACAGATATACTTTGACTGCCTTCATGGCTAGGAAGATTGCCAACAGTTCCAGAAGGTTGATGTGCATCTTCTTTTGTTGTGTTGTCCATAGTCCCTGCACTGTGTAATTGAGTACATGAGCTCCCCATCCCTGGAGAGACGTGTCCGCTGTCAGTATTATTTGTGGAACAGGCTCTTGGAACGGTCGGCCCTTGCAAAGGTTTTGTGGATTCCACCAATGCAGAGAGTTGTATGCCCGACCGCTCACCAACACTAGGTCTTTTAATTGCCCGTGAGCCTGATTCCAGTGACGTGCTAAGCACTCCTGAAGCGGGCGCATATGTAGTCTCGCGTGTGGGACTATGAAAATGCAGGAGGCCATCATGCCTATCAACTGCATGAACACTCGCGCAGGAAGGGAGTGTTGGAGTTTGAACTTGGAAATCAGCATTTGCATGCTGTTGATCCTCACTAAATTTGGCTGAGCTGTGGCTGCCAGAGTGTCTATGGTCGCACCTAGGTACTGTTGTACGTGTGCGGGTTGGAGATGTGATTTTGGGTAATTTAGTGAGAATCCCAGACTGTGCAGAAGCTGAATGGTGCGGGACATGTGGCTGGCACATTGCTGGGCTGACTTTGCCTGAACAAGCCAGTCGTCCAGGTAAGGGTAGACGTGAACGTGTTGCCTCCGTAGATGTGCAGCCACGGTAGCTAGGCACTTTGTGAAAACTCTGGGTGCTGTTGTCACTCCGAAGGGGAGGACTTTGAATTGATAGTGCTGACCCTGAATGGTGAACCGGAGGTATTTTCTGTGTGACGGGTGTATGGGTATGTGGAAATACGCATCTTTGAGGTCTAGCGTGGCTAGGAAATCTCCCTGTCTGAGGAGCGGGAGAACCTGCTGCAGGGTGAGCATGTGAAAATGCTCTGAGAGAATGTAGTGGTTGAGGGGTCTCAGGTCTAGGATAGGTCTGAGTGACCCGTCCTTTTTTGGTATTAAGAAGTACAGAGAGTACACCCCTGTTCCCTGCTGGTGTACGGGCACGACCTCTATTGCGCCTTTTTGCAGCATACTTAGCGCTTCCTGCTGTAATAACGCTAAGTGCTCTGAGGACATAGGACGGTGCCTTGGCGGTATGGTGGGTGGAGTGGAGGTTAATTCGAGACAGTAACCGTGATGGATAACATCTTTGACCCACCTGTCTGTGGTGATGGAAATCCACGTGGACAGGAACCGCTGGAGTCTCCCCCCGACAGGTGTTATGTGGTCAGGGGGAAGGGAGAGGGCGTCACTGTTTGTTCTTGGGGGAGGACCTGGTATTGCCGTAACCACGTCCTCTGCCCTTGGTGCTGGAGCCACGATATCCACCTCGGGTGTTTTTATCGTAGGAACTCTGTGTGCCCCCTTTATTGTAGGTTTGCTGTGCCCCCTGTCCTCTACCTGCACCTCTATTTCCGGGGCGACGAAAGGAGCCACTACGAAATGTCTGCGTTTGCAGAGCCCCCATTGACTTCGCAGTGTCTGTGTCTTTTTTTATCTTTTCTAAGGTGGTGTCAACCTCCGGTCCAAATAAGTAGTCGGGGTTGACCGGCTGATTGAGGATGTTATTTTGGACCTCAGGTTTGAATCCGGAGATTCGTAACCAGGCGTGTCGTCGTAGCATGACGCTGGTGTTTATCGCCCTTGCAGCAGTGTCTGCGGCATCCAGTGCACACTTGATGGATGCGTTTGTGAGCAGTTGTCCCTCCCTGAGGAGGAGCTCCGCTGCCTCTTTGTACTCGTCTGGCAGGTGTTGGAGTAGGGTCTCTAACGTGTCATAGTGTGAGCGGTCGTAGCGAGCTAGTAGGGCCTGTGTATTGGCAATGCGCCATATGTTTGCTGCCTGGGCTGCAATCCGTTTGCCGGAGATCTCTAGAACCTTGGACTCTTTGTCCGGGGGAGGAGCATCACCAGTTGTCTGCGAGTGTGCCCGTTTGCGAGCATAGGCAACTACAATGGAGTCCAGAGGCAACTGGCTCCTAATGTACGTGGGGTCCCCAGGTGCGGGTTTGTATTTTTTCTCGATCCTGGGGTTTATTACCCGTGCCCTGGTGGTTTCTTTGAAAATGTCCTTTGCTGGCTTGAGTACACCTTTTAACATGGGCAGAGTTTTTACAGTCCTCTCGGAGGATGCGAAAGTGTCCACCAAGAAATCATCCTCGATAGTGTCTGAGTGGAGTTGCACTCCATGATTGGCTGCGGCATGTTCAATGAGGCAGCAGTGTCCTCTGTGGGGGACGTTTTGGCGCCATAGAGTTGCGTGTCCTGTGTATCCAGAGCGGCACCTGGCTCTACGGGGTCATCCCAGACCTGATCAGGGTCTTGCTGGCCCTCAGGGTCCATGTCTTCGGGGTAGGTGGCGTCGTCACCCATGTAGTCCTCCACTGCATCCGTGTCGGCGTGCGTTGGAGAGAATGATGGATCTGTGTAAGAGGTGTGGATGCGTTCATAAAGAACTGGTTCCGATTCCGCCGGCATTTTTTGTTTTAGCGGGATCCTATAAGAGTCCAAAGCGTGCCCTGAAGTGATCTTCCGCTTTCGGAGCATAAGCCTGCCGGTGTCGGCGTCGATGAAGTGGGACGGCGACGTCCCAGTAGTCGAGTGTTCGGTAGATGGGGACCTTGTCTGGGTAACGCGGGTTCTGATTTCGAACATTTTCGGCGCCGTGGATGGCGGCAAACCAAAGGTGATGTTGGCTGGTGCCGAAGGTGCCTTCTGTGCCCGTTTCGGTTCGGAGCCCGACGAGGTCTGGAGGGCTGCCTTTTCCCTGATGCGTTGCAAGGACGCTGCCACTTGTTGCACCTGGAACGCCGACGGTTCTTTGGCGCCGAGAGGTTCCGTCGAGGCAGGTGTGGACTTCTTCGAAGTCACTGGGTCATCGAGCCGAGGAGGGGTAGTAGCCGTCGACGGCGTCGATGAATGTACCTTAGTCGCTGCCTTCGAGGTGGATAGCGATGCAGTGGCCATTTTCACCTTGATGGCTGGTGCCGATTGCTTCGGTGCCGGGGGCCTTGGCGCTTTGACGGTACCGATGGATTTTCTTTTTGGGTCGGCGCCGACATCGGCTGCAGCGAGTTCGGCACCGAAGTCCCTTTTGGTGCGGTCGGAGCCGACGGGTTTGGCTGGCGTCGAAGGTGTGGTGGTCCTCGAGCCGACCGATCACTTTCGGTTTCTGTTGAACCGGTGCGATGATCGGTTTCGGTTTTGTGGTAGGGAAACCAGTCTTTTTAGGTAACAATGGCTCTCGCTGAACGTCCGTGGCCGGGCCAGAGGGCGGGGCCGAGGAACTGCGGGATTGGTCTTGGGTAAGGCCCGAAGGCGATCCTTCGACCGGAGCCGTCGACTGACTCACTGGGATATCCTCCATTTGGACGGGTAGGCCTTGCTCCTCACCGGAGCTACCTTCTTCGGCCCCTAAGGCCTCATCGTAGTCTCCTACCTCATCGTCGGCTTCTTCCCTGTGAAAAAGCTCTTCATCGACATCTTCCGATCGGGAACCGTGTTCGGAAGTGGGGCTAGAGGGTGTATTTTCCACGCTTTCGACATCTTCGTCCTCGGTGCTGAAGATGTTGGTCGGGGCCGGTGCCGCTTGCTGCGCTTCCAGTCGCGCGGCTCGTCGATTCCGTAGAGTCTTCTTGGATCGGAATCGGGCACAGGCCATGCATTTCGATTCGTCATGATCCGGTGAGAGGCATTTGTTACACACCGGGTGGACGTCGATATGGGGGTATTTGGCGTGGCAAACAGGACACCGCTTGAATGGGGTCCTCGATTCCATCGTCGAAGTTCGGTCGATGGTCGGATTTAATGGATCCGAAAAGTTGTTAAAATCGCGAAACTAGCCTGTAAACTGTCGATACCGATCGGGAACAGTACCGTCGAAAACTAAAGGCCTTTTGGCCTGAAACTAGATTTTCCTAACTTGAGTCAAGATAAGCACATCCGAACCCAATGGCGGAAAAAAAACAATCTGAGGATGGAGAGGATGCCCATGCGCACTGTAGTCCAGGGGAGGAGTCACCTATCTCAGGATACTTCGAAGACTCTTCCAGGACAACAACGTGCAAACATCCGGACCCAACACTAGGCGGCGATCTATGCACAGATATGAATTCAGCAGCCCACATGCCTCGAACTGTGGAAGCATGAGTCCAGCAAGTCCAGTGGTACCATCCAGTCTCCTAGATCTAGGGCAGACAGGATTTGGACCAGGGTGAGCCTTTCTAACGTGTTCTCTTGAAGGAAGAAATTCAGAAGGTGAAAATCTAGAATAGTATGAAGGGCTTCTTTTTTTTTTTGGCACCAGAAAAGAATGCGAGTAAAAACCAGACCTGATTTCTGATGCCGGTACCCTCTCTAGTGCTCCCTTGGCCCAGAGAGCCCAACAAGTGATCCTATAAGAGATGCTGCTCTGCGGGTGATCTATCTAGGCGACAGGAAGGGCAGGGTGTAGCTGTGTTCATAATCTGGAGCACCCATTGGTCAGACATGAGGTTGAAGGTGAAAGGTGATATGACCTCCTACCGGGTGATTGTGTGCTGCCAAGTAAATTTTAAAGAGGTTTTGCAGCAGCCGCTGGGTGGGTTGGTGGGTGGGGGAGATCAAAGGTAATAGTGTGTTTTCCCTGGGGGCATGAATACTGTTGCCCAGCTCCCCAACCTTGCTACTGAGGCTCGTATTGATGTTCTCTACCAAAGTGCACTGTTTGGGAATCTGCCAAAGATGCTGAGCTAGGCCCAAGAAGCGAGCGGTGGCTTCGCTCTCTTCAAATTTCTAGAGGGCCGAGTAAGCCTTCAGTTTCTTGGATATGTCTGTTACAGTCCGAGCATGGCTGGAAACCTGTTGTTTTACAGCTCATATCTGCACACTTTAAGTGTTTTGAGAGGAAACAAATATTTGCTTCATAAGGAAAGCCTGTCAGAAGACGGCACTGTTGGCTCTGGATCTGCATCAGAAGTTGCGGAAAGAAAGGAATTGACTTCAACATGTAGAGGTGGTGTATTCATAGGGGGCCAGGCGTCACATCCGAGGCAGGATAGAGCCAAAGTTGAGCCATCTACCAACACGCAAGGGAATTGCAGTAAAGTTTCTGGATATAGTCTGGCACCTGGGGGAATTCACACGGTGAGGAATCTGCAGTTAGAAGTCTCTTTCCGAACAAGACTGTATAAAAAATAATTCTGAGGCCCAAGATAAATATTTTGAGTGGGAATTTACTCAGACAGTGGGACTTAATGTGAACTATCAAGAGAAATTATAGTAGCTGAATGAGAAAAGTGAAGTTTTTAGCTTGGTAAAAAGCACAGTGGATGAAGAGAAATTGGATTAACGACAGAATGGGTAAAGGGAAAGCTCTTAATAGTGAGAGAACAATACAAGATGCTTTTATTAAACTTTATTAAACATCCTACAACGCTTCAGGATTAAATAAGCATTTCGACCAGCGGCTATACAAAACGTTTAGTGACCATTTAATTCTGCCATAATTAGCAACTTCTACACAAGGTGAGTTATCAGTTCCTATTTCAAAGGAAGAAACTAAAAACGCTAGACATGATTTAAGAGTGGTAAGGTCACAGGTCCTGATGGAATACCAGTGAAGTATGGAAGGGAGTATCTATCAGAAGTAATCTTATAACCATTTCAACGACTTTGTGAGGCAATTTCTGAATTAGGAATCATTTTAAGTTCCAGGAAAGAAGCCTCTATTACAGTATTTCTAAAATTGAATAAAGACACTGCTCTCTGTACAGGACAATTACTCTTCTAAATACAGATAGCAAAACTTACACAAAAATATTAGCAAACAGACATCAAAATACTCTTTTTACAATTATCCACCCAGATTAACACAAGTATATCAAGCAAATAACAAAAATAGAGGTGAAAAAATATAACTATTATATTAACGATTATATTAATTATATAAATAAATGGATCATGATTTATAAAACTGTTAGATGGGGTGAGGCAGAATGAATTATATGAAAATGGTAGTTTTATCTTATTTGCTTTTTGATTCTAGTAACTACCTGTATTTCGCAGCTTCTTAAAAAATTCTGTATCATGGCTTGGTAAATTTAAGTCTTTAAAATATCTAAAAGAAAAGTATTTTGAGACATAGGTTGAAGAGAAGGCCTTAAAAATAGCTGGATGGGCATTTTGGCTCCATGCGTTAATAAGCATTGGTAATGCATCGGTTTTACCTATGTATTAAATAAAGTGCGGTTTCATCATTCATCGTCGGGCAGAAGGAAAGAGCTCCCTGACATGACACAGGAGTGGAGAGAATGTGGCGCGGCGGGCAGAGCTGCTGACTCGAGAGCTGGGGATCCCAGGTCAAGTCTCGGTGGCGCAACATCTTGTGATTCTATGCAAATCACTTAATCCCTCTGGGTGTTAAATTGTTTTGCAAATATGCTGCAAAAGTAAAAGAAAAAACTTTATGAAAATATAGTTCCACCAAAGCGGATGTTAACAGTATTTCGGCGGCGGAAAACTGATAAGAGATGCAGATGAGGAACAAGTATTGGTAAATGCAGGAAAATACGCTACAGCCAATAGAAATGGAAGAAAGGTAAGTAGCACGCATAGGAACCAATGTGAAGCCAGGAAAGAGAGGAGGGGACGTAAGTCCCTTTTAAGTTTATATCAAAAACAATAGATTTCTCAAGCACAACACAAGCGCTGTGCATGCGAAACCTAAAAAGGAAGGGGTTTGGCCCGGTGTTAATAGGATGGATAAAACGGTTATACACAAATCAATGGGTGAGGGTGAAAACAGCACAAGATCAAAAACTGGGCTCGTTGTGTCAGCCAGTTTGCAGGTACAGAGGCGCACCAAACAGGGCTGTCCTTGTTAGTATCTGCATTGGCAATATAACCACTAGGGCAAAGGTTACAAAATGTACTCCGTGAGTGGGGTATGAAGTGGGGGACTCTGTTTATGCCGTATTCATATACGTGAGCAAGGACAAATAAGTTACTTACCTTTGGTAACGATGTATCTGGTAGAGACATATTCTAGTTGTAGATTCCTTACCTTTTGAATTTCTCAATGACGTCAGTCTGGATCTGGAGACTTTTCATCAGCTGTACATCAGCACATGGCGTTGGTTGGCTTCATGTCTGTCATCGTCCACGCAAGAAATGACATTGTGAAACCTATACAGACTATGAGAGAGGCAGCTCATGCACTCCAAAAGTAATCCGGTGTTTCAAATGTTGCTTTGTGAACTGAATCAAAGTAATGCGTGCCAGCGGGGTATCGCTCACTGACCCAAGATCGTGGATAAAGACGTATGGAAAGCGCCACCCCAGGGGTGGCACCCCCCCCCACCCACCCTCCCCCAACTTCACAGCGTAGTATCAAATAAATGGAGTTACCCAAAATTAAAAGAAGATGAAAGACATTAGTCAATTCTCAATACTGCATTTATTACATCTTCATAAATAAATGTTCAAGAGTAGTACAGTTTGTTTCAATCAGCAAGACAGCGAGAAAACTTTAATAAGGCGAATTAACAATCCCAATGCATTTCGATCTAATGGAACCCTTAATCAGGGGAATTTAACGCCTAAAATAATGACGTAAGAAAACACGGGTCACAAAAACGTAGACGAATAATGTGTAGTGTAAGAAAGGTGCGTCATGTGTTCAGTGGGAGATCAAATGACAGATACATTAGTCTTGCAAAAAGGTTCCAACAAGTAGAGGCTCATCGCGAAGTTAATGTAGTCACCATGGATGTGGGAGCATGTCAATAAACATGACAAAACAATTGGAGAGTTGCGTGACTTAAAGCATAATTAGTATCAATATAACACCTCTAGTGAACTGGATATCAGATCTTTAGCTATGCGACACACTTATCAAAAAGTAAAATTGAACGGATAGATTGAAACCCCAGTGCATAATACCGTTGGAGACATGATTTTTGAAAGAGGAGGTTTAAAAAGTGCCACATTAGTTGAATCCAAGAACCACCGTGAATAATAGTATGGGGTGAGTTTTGCTGTGAAATAAGTGTGAAAATGATTGTGACCACAAGATCAAAAAAAGTGATGTGTCCGAACGCGAGGAAAGTTGAAAAACAGACAAGCAAAAAGTACATTTGAGCGGGTGGATTAAAACATCAGTGCGTGATGGAAAACATGCTTTTCATAAAGAATGTGGGATGATTCTAACCGTCGAAGAAACGTGGAAGTAATTACCACCGCAAAGTTGAAGAAAGTGATGTGACCAAATGCGAATGAAAGCCCAACATGAAGTGAGGAAAGTGAAAAGACTGACAAACTCCAAAGGTAAATACAAATGAAATGATAAAGGTGGCCGCCATCTTAGAATGGCAATTCATGTATAGCCAATGCTGGTGTACCAAATCAAGAAAAGACAACGTACTCAATATTTAGAAGGAACATCTGTTGGTTGTAAACAAAAATCAAAAGACGGGATAGAGGTTAATAAGTAGACAAAGGCAGAAAAGTGAAAACGGTGACAAATAGAATTGAGCGCCATCTTGGAATGGCGAACAGCTTGTAATCATAAATAGGAGAGTAAGAATAAACATAGATAGGAAAGTAGGAACAGGCGTAGCTATACACGGATGTGCAAAAAGTAAATAAAATTAAACTTAAGTGCCGTCTTGATGACACAAAGTCCAAAGCTGAAGAACCATGCGAAAAAAATAGCTACGTTTAAATGAAAAGAAGAAGCAGTTCAATTCGATTGGTTCTCAAAGTGAAGTTCCTGCGTATAGAAAACAACTGTACTCTATATGGTTGTTCAGTCCATTTGAGATGAGTGTGTCCAATAGTTTGATACAATGGATTTCTCTCTGTAAGAGATGTTTGTTATTATTTATACCTTCACGTGGTAGCACGGTCTCAAGTACCAAAAAGCAAAGTTGCGGCAGTTGCACAATGGGTGTGGTGGATGTCTAACAATTGGTGACCTGTACCCAAATGGCAGATTATTCTCTTTTGAGGATGCCCAAGCAGCTTTTGGTGTTCAGCAAGAGCAATTCCTGAAATATGCTAAACTACTGCAAATGGCAGGGAGATCTGGGGAGGGTTTCCCTGAGGTGCATGCATATTAACAATGATTCTCACTCAGGTTGACCTCTGTGGGGAGAGCGATATGCAGCACTGCAGACAGATGGTGGCCTGACCCCTCACACAGGGGAATGAACCAAGTCCAGTTGTCTAGGAGGTGCAGTATGTGTCTTAGTTCTCCTAACTAAAATAAGCTAGGGGCATAGATACTAATTCAGCTGCCTTTGTACCTGTACTTTTTCCCACTTACAGAGTTAGCATAATCGAGATAGGCACCTCCAGACTATGCACAAAATTTACTGGCCCCTAGTTTATTGCCCAATTTTCATAAGAGGAGTGGATTTCTACTATCCAGGCTAAAGCCAAATCTGTTATTTCACAAATGGTCGGTTTTCAGGTTGCGTTCTGAAATCTATTAACTTTACAGCTGGAAATCTTCATCCCAATTTTGCTGCAAGTTTAGATTGCACAATTAGGATCCAAATTCCTCATACAAATTGATGGAAAGTACAAAAAAAGAGAATTACTTCTTTAATGAAGATACAGAAGTTACTGTAACAATCTGTAAAAGCCTGCTCCACATTACAAAATAGAATAAAATACCTTAAAACGAGCACAG
Source organism: Triturus cristatus (assembly GCF_964204655.1). Classification (NCBI taxonomy): domain Eukaryota; kingdom Metazoa; phylum Chordata; class Amphibia; order Caudata; family Salamandridae; genus Triturus; species Triturus cristatus. The sequence goes on from NC_140581.1 coordinate 852,106,174, forward strand.
ATATAGTAAAACAGAGTGGGTACTGACCAACACTGGAACACTTTGCCCTCCAGTTGTATGAATAAGTAAACCATTTAAGTTTTTGTGAAACTTTGAAAAGTAGATTTTTAATCTGTAGGTAGGACTAGCAATGCTTGTATATCAGTATGCCCTTGCAGTGCCAAGAACCTAGGCGGATATTCTCTTAACAAATATAAACAAGATACTTTAAATATGCAGGATTCACCAAACACTCTACAATAATTGCTTGTTAAAGTTTCTTGAGAGCTATATTACAAAAGCATGGCTCATTAAAAATATTGTGAAAATCGAAGCATTTCAGGTAAGAGATGTCACAAAAAGTACACTTACCTTTATTTTTTTAAAGTCAACAGGTTTCCGTATTAATTCATAATACTCTGGTAATTCTTTACGAGAGGGCAGCTGAACAAACACTTCACTTAGTTGTCGTCCAGAACTGGTAAATATAAAAAGATGCACAGATCAATGTGGTAGTGTATCATTTCAAAAGTAGCTATTCAGACTATTACACCATATATAAAATCTATTTATGGTATAAATGAGTGACTAAATCCCAAAAGGCCCCAAAGCAAGCTGAAACTCTGCAGTTTAATTATGCAATAGAAAACGGTTGCAAAAAGAATAGGTCTAGAGTTGGCTGTCAGTCTTTTGGCTCTGTCAATGCTTGTCTTATCGTAGTTTTGGTAAAATATTATCATTGAAGGTAGCCCTCGCTTATTATTAAATAAAAAAAAGCAAAACTAATTTTTATTAGTCTTTGGCACTGAAAAGAGCTACTTTGTGTGCAGATGTGATCCTTGTGAAAGGGCAGAATGTTGTGACTCACAGATGTTAGGTTGACCCATTTCGTCATGTTGTATGCTTTATTTGGCAGAAGAAAAATGTCAACGTCACAACAGATCAACATATGCAGACGACTAGCTAAAAACCTCTATCTTGATATATATTAACTTTAAAAAAATGGTTAAAGTAACGTTATAGTTAGATGAAATGTTAAGTAACAACGTAACATTAAAACTAAAATTAAAAACACAGAAATGCACCAGTTATAGTATAGTTCTATAACTCGTACCCTAAGATAACTATAACTCCCCCCCCACCATGCACAGTTTCTCCTCATTATATTTGTTGCAAATGTAGCAGTGATATTATCAATGATGTCAAGAGTGATGTAATATGTGAGGTCATTAGCAGAGGAGGCCGAGTGCGCAAGTTATAGTTACCTTGGAAAATTAGTTATAATTATTTGAGATAACTATAACTGGTGAATTTCAGTGTTTTCGTTTAAAACGTTACTGATCATTTTAACTATGACTTTACATTAAACTTTGTTTTTTCAGTGAATTTCCAGTTTTTTTTATTTTTATTTTACGTAAAGTACTATCTTATCAACAAACGTGAAGCCGAACTCTCACCCTGTACAGCTGCCAGGGGGTTGGCCACAGGGCCTGGTATGTAGACTGACTTGTATTAAGTGATTATAATATCTTTTTGCAACAAATATATAACAGCTTTTTGATGCGTTTAATTTTGCACTAGAGATTCTATTTTTATTCTTCATTTTGGAAACATGCTCTCTCTTTCATATGAAAGATCTACGCACCAAGGATTTAAGTAGTTTATGGGAAAGGTGATGGTGTGACCATGTGTTATAAGGAATATAGTATTCCCTGCCATACATTATAAGGATATTTCAAATCACCTCAGAGTTTCAGATCCTTAATAAAGGAACTCAGCGGTCGGCTTCATTCCTCTATATAGTTATGGAACTTCTCAGTGACTTGCAACATCCTTATAACGTATTGCAGGGGACACTTTATCCCATATATAATTCAAAACCACTGTGGTTTCGCCGGTTACTGCACATTAAACAAAAAAGATTAGGACAATCTGTTGACCAAAAGCATAATCAGTGTAAATAGTGTACCTCAGGACAGAAAGAGATTCTTCGATTCTCACATATCACATCACTCATGACATGTTGAATGACATCATTGATGACATCAACAATTATAATTAAATAACATTGTTGAAACTACTGAGAGCAACCAATGATTCTGACAGCGTGCGATAAACTTTATAAATGAGGGGAAATTCAACTACCAAAATTGGACTTTTTAAAGCTTGTCTGTAAGCTTTAAAAAGATGCATTAGAAATTGGATATTTCAGAAGTGAAGCACTTCTGATGGATGTCCTTGTCCTTTTATTTGTATTCACACAAAGGATGGGTTCAGTGGAGATAGGTCACTTGCAGAGAGCTGACCAAATAAAATGATTGAACAATAGAACCATTAGTCAACCATTGCTTGTAAAAAGGCTCAAAACTGAGTAAGTAGGATGTTGGGTGGTCATGGAGGTGTGGTGCAGGGCCTGATCCCAGGCAAAGCCCTGCGGCCGACACCCCACTGCGCATGGCCAAAGATAAACACATGCGGAAAGTGGATGATGTACTTAAGTAAAACCCTCTACTAAACCATGTTTAGCCCATTAAAAAATATGTTATGCCTCAACTAACTAAAAAACATACCCCCCTCGCATTTGTAACCCTCTGGTTTCATGCCTGCATTAACATATGAATATTCATTTACTTCAGCCTACTTCTAAGGAAAAGCTTTAACTTAACAGCTCCTGGTCTAACAAAATGGCATTCAGGAGTGCATCGCTTTCATATTAAATATTAGGGTACCAGTTGTTCTTTCGAACTCTGTGGTGACGCTCCAATTGATTAGTAGGGAGCTAACTGACAGACTGCCGCTGGAAGAACCATTTTCTCTCTGCATTTCACAATGTTTTACTCAAATGAATGAAAAAGATATTTGAGAAATGTGTCATTATTTTAGCTTTCTGGAGCACTAACCATACTTCTAATACAAAAAGAAACTCATCATTTTGTTTACTTCTAAATGAAATGCTTTAAGTTTTACTTCTTTGATTCCATCAAGACAGCTTCAAGTGTGCCATATGCTTGTCATAAATGAACAAATTACTTACCTTTGGTAACGTTCTTTCTGGTGGATATTTTATTTAACCTTGTGAATATTCCCCAGGTGTACAGCATGATCACTTTATCTTTACAGCTACTTGCTTTTAATATGGCTTCTGACCAAATACCCATTAACATGTTTTAAGTTAATTCATACTTGGTCTAACTGTTTCCTAACAATACTGGCTTGGGGATTCCTGAATGAAAAGTAAAAGTTGAACTAAAATAGCAGTATTCTTAAATTGCATTGATTATTGCACTGTTTACATGTCATGTAAATGAGGATTTTTTTAAGACGTAACTTCATGATCTTGGTATACTGCTGTACTTAAATTTAAATAAAGATAATTAGTGGAGACTAATTAGTGTTTTATCCGGTAATACTAGATCACTGGTGTGGGAAATGAGCCTCCTTTTTTACTACCCCTAGATTTTTTACTTTTTGGACAACCTGGAATAGGGGCCTCTGTCATCACTATGTGAGTCTCACTCAACTGATATATTTATAAAGGGTTGGAAGAGTAAGCTGCTATAGGCTAGTTGCATGTGAAGACGTGTTCACACGTGTACTGGATGAGCGTATAAGAGTATTGTCTGACTCAGCCCAGTATCAGTGCACATATGGCTTGGTCCAAACTGGGGTGGCATGATGTGCAAAATAATGATGCATTGGGTTGCAGCCCTGAGTAATAACCAGCAGCTGAGATTAATTCATGCATTCCATCCATCACTTTTTTTTTATTCTTTAGTATGTCGCCCTAAGTGGGACAGGTATGCCCAGATGTGGGCTTGTATTCCGGTTCAGGGAGGACCTGGTCTGGCATTTCGAGATGGAATATTCCAATAGGAGCATGGTCAACAATGATTTGCATATAGCTGGGTCCAAACTGCGGTGGCATGGTGTGCAAAATAATATTAAATTGGGATGCATTCCCGAGTAATTATCAGTGGCTGTGATTTATTCAAGCATTTCATCCATTGCTTTTTGTTTACTTCAGTATCGGTGCACAGCCAGCATTGCAGAAGGGACCCATAAGGGATAGGTGCTGACCTGTGCAGGCCATATGAGGACATCAATAGTGATAGCTTCACTCTATAGTGAACTGCGGGCGAAATGTGCACCAAACTACAGTTTGGACAAACTTAGGTCTAGAGACTTGGTTAATCAATATTATGGTAAATCGAGATAGTAAAGCACAAGTTACTACTTGTGTAACGATATATCTGTAAGAGACATTAGTTAGTGATAGATTCCTTAACTTAGAATAATCCCCAGGCGTCAGACTGGATCCGGAAAGTTTTCTGCTCAGCAGTACCCCTGCGCGCCAGTAGGTGGCATTGTGCGACTCCGGGTCCGTCAGTGGCATCGTATGTGCCGGAATGATGTCATGGAGACTACTTAGGTGCCACCCATGCACGCCGACGTCAGTTCTGTACACGACTTACCGCGCCGAAACGCAGAGCAATGCAAGACACTGACCATAGGTGCATAAAACTAGGGCCCTAAAGGGATGACCTTAACCCTAGTAATCAGTTCGCAGAATAGGGATGATGGGTGGGGCGGTAAGGAATCTATCACTAACTAATGTCTCTTACAGATCTATTGTTACACAAGTAGTAACTTGTGCATCTGAAAGAGACACATTAGTGATAGATTCCTTACCTTAGAATAGATTCCCCAGCAATACCAACCCCGGTGGTGGGTCTGCGAACAAGATTACACCAAAAAGTAAAGCAGCACAGAACGGCAAAAGAAGCAGTCTCTCCGGACCGGACTGTCAAGGCAGTAGTGCTTGGTAAACGTGTGCAGCGTGGCCCACGTAGCTGCCTGACAAATGTCCTGCAAGGGAACACTGCGTCACAAGGCAGTAGTGGCTGCAGTTGCCCTGGTCGAATGGGCACGCAACCCCACAGGAGGTTCCTTCTTGGCCAAGGAGTAACATGCTTTGATGCACAAAATAACCCACCGGGAAATGGTTTGTTTGTGCACAGCCCGACCTTTCTTGGCGCCCACGTAATCAACAAAGAGTTGATCATCCACCAGGGAATTGTTGTGTACACTGCAGATAGAAAGCAACCACATGTTTTGAGTCCAGATGGTGGAACCTCTCCTCTTCCCTGGAAGAAGGCGGAAAGAAGGTGGGCAAAGTGATGGTCTGCCCGATGTGAAAGGGCGTAACAACCTTTGGCAAGAAAGAAGGACGTGTCCTTAAAACCACCTTGTCCGGATGAACAGAAAGGAAAGGAGGTTTGGAAGAAAAAGCCTGGAGCTCACTTACTCTTCTGGTAGAGGTGATAGCAACCAGGAAAGCAGTCTTGAGAGTAAGAAGACTCAAAGGACAGTTATGAAGAGGCTCAAAGGGAGCGCACATCAGAAAAGTCAAGACAAGATTCAAGTCCCACTGAGGCATTATGAAAGGCACGGGAGGAAACGTGTGTGTAATGCCTTTGAGGAAACGGTTAACAACCGGGGACTTAAAAAGAGAAGGCTGATCCGGAAGCCTCAGGAAGGCGGAAACAGCAGAAAGAGAACCTTTGGTAGTGTCCAGAGAAGAGCCCCACTGGGCCAAAGACAAAAGAAACAGAAGAACCTCAGAAAGAGCAGCGAAAGGTGGCTACAGCTTTCACTGTGCACCATGCCACAAATCTGTTCCATCGGCAGGCGTATACTGTTTTAGTGGAGGGACGCTGGCTGCCAGAATGACATCACAGACTTCGGAAGGAAGATAGAAAGGTGTCAACTGTCGCCATTCAATCTCCAAGCATGGAGGTGGAGGCTGGACAGGTTTGGGTGGAGGACCGTCCCCTGCTGCTGCGACATAAGATCCTTCCGAAGAGGCAGACGGATCGGGGGATGGATGCTCATACTGAGTAGCTCGGGATACCATACTCTTCGGGCCCAGTCCAGAGCCACAAGAATGACTTGGGCCCGGCCGCGCCTGATCTTCTTCAGCACTCTGGGCAGACCGCAACTCCACTCGCGATGAAAAGCGTCTCCGAGCGAGTGCCGCCTTGGAAATTCCAACGCGCAGAACTGATGACATTGCGTGTTCTCTTCGGTGGCGAATAGATCTAACCAAGGCTCTCCCCACTGCTAAAAGAGACCTTGCGCCACATCAGAGTGCAGACGCCATTCGTGATCATCATGCACCGGCGGCTGAGTTCGTCCGCCCTGGCGTTCAGAGAACCTGCCAGGTATTGAACCACCAAGGTAATGCCGTGATGTTCCAGCCATGTCCAGAGGCGCAGAGCCTCCTGACATAGGGTCCACGACCCCACCTCGCCCTGTTTGTTGCAATACCACATGGCGGTGGTGTTGTCCGTGAACACCTGCGCTACACTTCCCCGGGCAGAGGGAAGGAATGCCTTCAGTGCAAGCCAGATCGCCCGCAGCTCCAGGAGGTTGATATGGAGCCGGGACTCCGCCGGAGAACAGAGGCCGCTGATCTCAGCCTCTCCCATGTGGCCACCCCATCCCAGGAGGGACGCATCCATCACCACTGTGCTCCGGTTGGGGAAGGGAGGGATCTGCCACTGACCCAATTGCAGTCCGTGAGCCACCACTACAACTGTCGTGCAGCGCCCTCCGAGATCTGGACGTGACCGGACAGGTCACCCTGATGCTGTGCCCACTGGAACTTCCGGTCCCACTGCAGAGCCCGCATATGCCATCTGGCATGCGTCACCAGCAGGATTAAGGAGGCCAGCAGGCCTAGCAGCCGGAGGGTCATCCTGACCGAAACCCGGGATAGAGACTGAAAGATCTGAATCATAGCCTGAATATACTGGACTCGTTGCTCGGGCGGATAAACCCGAAACAACGTCGAATCCAGAACCGCCCCTATGAAAGGGAGCTTCTGAAAGGGGTACAGGTGCGACTTCGGCACATTGATGGAGAACCCCAGCAAATGCAGGAGTTCGGCCGTAGTCTGGAGGTGGGAGATGACAGCCTGGGGCGAGCCCGCCTTCAACAGCCAGTCGTCGAGGTAGGGGAAGACTGACACCCCGGACCTGCGCAGACGAGCTGCGACCATCGCCATCACTTTCGTGAACACCCGAGGGGAGCTGGTAAGGCCGAAGGGGAGCACAGTCAATTGAAAATGCTCCTGGCCCACCATGAACCGCAGGTAACACCGGTGGGCCGGAAGGACAGGGATGTGAAAATAAGCGTCCTGCAAGTCCAACGCTACCATTCTTTCTCCAGGGTGCAGGGCAGCCAGGACCTAAGCCAGGTGAGCATCTTGAACTTCTCCTTCCGGAGGAAGCGATTGACGTCCCGGAGGTCCAAGATGGGGTGCAAGCCCCCCTTGTCCTTCTTGGGGACCGGAAAGTAGTGGGAATAACAACCGCGTCCTACTTCTGGCCCAGGAACGTGCTCAATGGCCCCCTTGGCCAGGAGGACCGAGACTGCCTGACGGAAAAGGGCCAAATGATCCCCGGACACGCGGTAGAACCGAGGCAGCATAGCTGAAGGGGAGGACAGAAAGGGGAGCGAGTAACCGTGGCAGATTATCTGCAGCACCCACTTGTCTGACGTGATCTCGCGCCAGTGGTGGAGGTGAACCCTGCCATCCACAGGCGTGGATTAGGAAGGTTTCGAGGCGGAAGCAGAGGGGGTGGAAGTGGACTGACCCACACGCAGGTTACCAGACCAGCCCCTGCAGAACCCACGTCCGCGGTCTTGCTGAGGCTGGTTCTGCACAGGCTTGCTGGAAGAGCGCACCTGGGTACCCCTGCCCTAGCTCCGAAAAGAATGAAACCACGTCGTAGCAGGGTTTTTAGAGGAAAGACCCAAAGACTTTAAAGCGCTCCAGGGCAATGTCAGACTTATCACCAAAGAGGTGGGAACCATCGAAGGGCATGTCCATGAGCGAGTTCTGGACATCGGGTGAGAACCCAGTGGAACGCAACTAGGCGTGGCGCCGCAACGCCACTGTCGTGGGAATTGCCCGGCCCAACGAATCAGCGGTATCCAAATCACACCTGATGGCAAACTTCGCCGCATCCTTGCCCTCCGCAATCGCTTGGGAAAGGACAGCCTGGACCTCCTCAGAGCACTGAGGCAGAACCTCCGCCACCGGATCCCACACTGCGTGGGAGTAACGGCCCAATAAGCAGGCGGTATTAACTGACCTCAACCCTAAACTAGCTGAGGAGAACAACCTCTTGCCATATTGGTCCAGCCTCTTAGAGTCCTTTTCCGGCGGAGGCGAGGGAAAGGCACTCTGCGATGTTGAGGCCTGAATGACCAGGTTCTCAGGCGTGGGGTGAGTGGTCAAGAAGGCGGGATCTCCAGGCGCCGAGCGATCACCGGCGCCCCCGAGGCTGGCCGCAACCAAGTACCCAAGAGGACTTCGGTAAGGGCCTCATAGAAAGGGAGCAGCAGCTACGACGACGCTGACGCCGTCTGGAGCACCTCCGTAAGGAGGTTGGTCTTAGGGCTACCGTAGGGAGGTCGAGATTGAGAGTCTCTGCGGCTCAACGCAGCACCATAGTGTAGGAAGTGCCCTCCTCCATAGTACGCGGAGGCAATGCAAACCATGGGTCGGAAGACACATCAAGATCACCTGCATCTTGCAGGTCATCCACCCAATCCTGCTCGGAGTCACACTGCCGCGCAAGGGGGTCTTTGGAGCCGTCCCAGTTCTCATCCGGCTCCGGGGTAGAAGGAGCCGGCCGCGGCGGCAGGACCGGAGCCGGAGAGGGGGCCAGCGGCGCTGGGAGCATCACCGGGAGCGGCACCGGCCGGGGCCGAACCGGAACCGCATCCCAATGAGGCTCCCAGGTCGGAACAAAATGGTCCGAGAACTGGGGCAGGAGCGGGATAAGCGGCACCCAGTGCGATGCCTGTGGCGGAGCCAGGGGCGGCGCTGGGGCCGGAGCCAAGGGCAGCGCCGGGGCCGGAGCCAGCGGCGTTGCACTTTGTGGCGCAGGGGCCGGAGCCACGGGCGCTGGTTACAGTGGCTCCAGGGCTGGCGCCGGACACGGTGCCGCCGGGTCAACAGGATCTGGACACGGGGCCGCAGGTGTGCCGGTAGGAGCCCGAGGCCTAAACAGGCGATCCAAGTCAGCAAGGAACTCTTGCCACTGTTCGGGAGTCGCCGACGGACCCGGGTATAGCGGGTAGACCGCGGGACTCCCAGGCTCATAATGCCTTCGGGGCCATGGCACGGCAGTCCCGACAATCCCGGGAGTCGTGGTCGTTCTCCAGGCAGTAGAGGCAGACATTATGGGGGTCCGCTACCGACATATTACGGTGGCACGACCCACAAGACTAAAAGCCGGGCATCCCTACGTTCACCAGGAGACACGAGAAAGAGACAAAAAGTCTCAAAAAAGTGGTCAAAAAATGACCGAGGTACGTGCTCAATCCGAATCTGCGCTTTCGGCGCGGAAAAAGAAAGAACTGACGTCAGCGTGCATGGGTGGCATCTAAGTAGTCTCCGTGACGTCATTCCAGCGCGTACGACGCCACTGGCGGATGCAGAGCCGCACAACGACACCTACTGGCGCGCAGGGGTACTGCTAAGCAGAAAACTTTCCGGATCCAGTCTGATGCCTGGGGGTTATTCTAAGGTAAGGAATCTATCACTAACATGTCTCTTTCAGATTCAAGATATTGAATGCACGTCTGACATTAATTTCACCAAAACTGCACATCTTGTAGCAATTCAAGATTTATCATTTTTTTCTGACTTTGCTCCTAATGAGATTCGGGCCATTGACAAGTTAATTTCTCTGCTGAACAGCTGGAGTATCAATGGCATTCCAACATGACAGGGGCATTAGCTAGTATTTTAGGCCTTCTCACTGGAGAGGAAGAGGGAGAAAAGTCAAAATCAGGCTCCCCAAGAATAGCAAAATGTAGAGGTCAGGCGGCCTTAAAAAACCACTACTGTTGAATGAAGTGTGCCACCAGGAGCAAAACACAACTTTCCACATGCAATAAATCATTGCAGGTGTTGTACAAGTTATTTACCTTCGGTAACGATGTATCTGGTGGAGACGATTCTAGCCACAGATTCCTTAATGTAGAATTATCCCCAGGCTTGAGACTGGCTCCAGAAAACTTTCTTGCCCAACATCTCTGCGCGCCGGGAGGCGTTGCCCCGTGAATCCGCCCCGACGCCCTCCGCGGTCGTGACGTCAGCGAGGTCACATAAGCCTCACCCCGGCGCGCTGACATCACTTTGCTTTGGAGAACATTTCCGCGCCACTACGCGGAGCCAGCACAACAAAACTGAGGAGAGCATGGGAACAGTGTGCGAAAAACCCAGAGAAACAAAAAAAGAGAGACAAAAGGAACAGCACCAGGTGGCACCGAGTCGCCAGGAGGCTAAAACAGGAAAACCAAGCAGGAAAAGAGCAGACCACCTCTGAGGAACAACTGTGCAAGCCAGGTGATAGCACGAGGCAGCACAAAAGTACCAGAAGGCCACACCGGTAAAGCCACAGCAGGGAAAGCGTAAAGCACCACTTCGTGGAACCACCGGGCAAGCCAAGGTGAGAGCCAGGCTGGAGGCACAAGCAGCGGAAGCGCCGTAAGAGAAAGAGAGAGAGACTGCAACCACAGACCACACAGCAAAGGGCCACAAGACCGGAACAGAGGAGCAACAGCAATCCACTCCCGGACCCAACTGTCAAGGAGGGCCAGAGCCTCTGAAAGGAGCAGGAGGACAAGGACAGGCAAAAGAACCCCCAGCGTAGAAGACCGCAAGGGGATCAGAACTTGTAACAGCAAATGGAAAAAGAGCAAAAGCAGGCCCATACAGTGGAGAGAACCCAGCCGGCAGGAAGCCCTACGGCCAGAAAACGAAAAAAGGACCCCCACAGAAGACAAGTCACCCAGAGTGAGGCGAGTGCAGAAAACCAAGCTGAGGGTCCTCGCAGAACGGAGTGGAAGGGCGGGTCATGAAGGAATCTGCGGCTAGAATCATCTCTACCAGATACAATGTTACCGAAAGTAAGTAACTTGTACATCTGATAGAGACTACTAGCCGCAGATTCCTTAACGTAGAATAGATACCATAGCCATACCCAAAAAGGAGGAGGGCCTGCGAGAGAGCCTCCCCACCAGGAGAGACCAGGGACCCAGTAGGGGACATGGCACAAGAAGAAAAAGGCCAGGATATCCTAAGCCCAACCAAGGGAGAGTGCCCAACACCCCGCAGGGGCAGACAGCACCCCAAAACCTCAAGGAACACAAGGGCCACCTCGAACCCAGCGAGAAGAGGTAGAACCAGAGGCAGGGCCCACCGTAAGAAACACATGCACAGAGATAGAAAAGAGCTGAATATACCTCGGCCGCAAGCAGTGGGCAAGACCGGAACGGCTCCACCGCCAACAGCACAGGTGGAAGAAGACGGCACCGTTACGCAAAGCCCCAGTGGAACCAGAGGCAGGGGCGCAAGGGAACACATCAAGACCACAACGGTGGAGTAGAACAAGCAGTCCTGCACCTGCATGCACCAGCAGCAGGCAACGCCACGGAACAGCGCACCCAGGACAAGGTAGACGGCAGCTGAAGGCAGAGGCCACGGAGGGCCAGGACACACCACAAGGGAGGGGCCGGCCCAGAAACACACACACTGATACACAAGAAGTGGAGGAACCGGCAGAACACTGACCCACGAAGAAGTGGAGGAACCGGTAGAAAAGAAAGAGAGGACGGGCCCAAGCCGGCCACCAGAACACAGAGGCCAAGGAAAGCCAAACCCTCTGGAGCATCAGACAGAGGATTAAGCCGAAACACAGGACAAAGTGCGGAACCGCCACAACACGATACCGCAGACAGCAGGCCAGACCGGCCGAGCGACGTAGCAACAAGGAGAAGGATGGACCGAGCGCAAGCTGCTCCAAGACAATTGGCAAGAAGATCGCACCTGCGACATACCATGACGCCACGGAGAGCAATGAGCCCGTAAAGGGTGACCACACCTCCCCAGCACATGACAGAGCTATGTAATAAATACAAGTACCCCACATAGGGTAGGTTACATCCCAAGAACCATGGGAACACCTCTCAGGAAAACATTTCCACAGCAGAGGACAAAACAGAAAGACCTGCAGAAAAAACCTGCAGACGGCTTGCCAACAGCCAAAATCACAAGTCAAAACCACAAGTCAAAAAAGGGCCAGACCTGCAGCCAACAGCACCCAAGGCCCAACAAAAGGACCCTAAAGGCACACCAACCACACAGAACACACAACCGGGGCTACTCGTTACGAGGCCCCAGGAAAACAACGGGAGAACACCTCCCAGAACACAGACCGACATCCAGGTCACTGAGGGGGAGGAGGAGGAGGAGGACGAAGCCCCGCAAGAAACCTCTGAATTGCAGAATCGCCAGGGGCGTGGAACAAAAGGGCGCCATCAAAGGGAAGGTCAACCAGCCGTTCTCTAACGTTCTCAGGGAAAACACAATCCCTTAGCCAGGCATAGCGACGAAGGGCCACCGAAGAAGCCATGGTGCAACCAAGCACCCCCGGAACGTCTAGAGCCAAGCGAAGAATAAACGCAGATCAACGCAGGCACCCTCCTGAGAAGCAGAAGACAGAAGGGACTCCGCCGAATTCCATAAGCAAGAAGTGGCTCTGGCCAATACAAAAAGCGTGTTAAGCGCCCGCAAAGCAGCACTGGAGGAGGCGAAGATGTTGCGCCCCCAGGAATCTAACCACCGGGCATCCAGTGACAGGGGAGACAACACCGACGGCAAAGAGGGAAAGGCGGTCTGCAAAAGAGAGCCCTGGTAGAAGGGTGGAGGGAAAGACAGACAGGATCATGCGGAGCAGGACGGTGGCAGTGCAGAAGTGGCTGGGGCACCGGGTCCCCCGTGGCAGGACGCCCCCAGGCCCCCAAGATTGAATTATGGAGCAAAGCCTTGAAGGGAAGAAGTAGCTCCCGTCCACCAGAGCCCTGATGGAGAACCTCCAGCAAATGATCCGTGGGGAAATGGGCAGCAGGATCGCCCATGTGCAAGATTCCTGCAGCTGTGGAGACAGCCCGGGCGAAGGCAGCACTGGCCTCCGTAGGGCCACGCGGTGGGGAAAGCAGTTCCTCTGTGGGAGACGGCTGCAAGCTAAGGCGGCCATCTCCCAGCCCAACCGGAGGAAGGAAAGGCCAAGCTCGGAATGGGGGAGGGGGACCGACGAGTGGGGAACCTGGGACGCCTCCGGCAAAGACTGCAGGCGCAGTGACGGCGAAGAGCCGTCCTTGGAAGACACCGGAGTAAAAGCCACGACGCGGCCCCCCGTCTCTGGAGAAGAAGAAACAAACAGCTGGCGAATCTCTGGAGAAGAGGGGGCGTCCGAAGACGAATCAACGACCCAAAGCCGGCCCGGCACCGTAAAGTCCGCCACCGGCGTCAGGTCAATGTTGACCGGCGCCGAAGGGGACGCCGGATCGACCTCTGCCATGACGCGTGCAGCGGGAGAACGGGGCGGGGTCGGAGCCGGGGCGGCCAAGGAACGGCGTCGAAAAGGCGTCGACTCGACCTCCGACGAGGCAGCAGCCTGCGTGGAGGGACGAGGGGGTCCGGGGATACGCCCCGACCCCTAGCCGGCCTCTTTGGCGCCGGCGCCTGATCGACCTCATCTCGGCCTCGGACAAGGCCGCCGCCTGCCCAGAGGACCGAGGGGGTCTCGAGGACGCGCCTCGAGCACCGGCAACCTCCTGCGACACCACAGGGACACCATCAGGGGTTTGCGGAGAGATAGAGATGCCGTGGTCTGAAGGAGGGAACCCCGAAGGGCCGGACCCCAACGGCAACACATCTTCAGAACCTGGAGCCGAACCCATCGTCGCCGGCGACGCCGCAGAAGTCCCTGCACATGGCAAGGGATCCGCAGACGTCCCAAGAAGAGGAGAAGAAAGAGAGCCAAAGAGGCCTGCAAGGCTGCCGCATAGGCCTCCATCTGGGCTCTGGTCGCCCCTGCGCCGAGGAATGGCGGGTAGGGAGGCGACGCAGAAGGCCGCACCACCCGCAGAGAACCCGCGCCACCAACAGGCCGGGGACCAGGCCTCGCGGACAAACTGTGACACTCACCAACAGGTGAGCGACGCCCTTGCGGCCTTGGAGAGGGACGATGCCGGAGATGGAAGCAGTGGTTCTTGAAGCCCTCTGCGGGGGACGGACGCGGCGACGATGCCGACCTGGACATGCATTTGCTGACAAGCCTCGCAGTCCGTGGAGTCGTGGTGCTCCCCCAAACTCCACATACAGATGGGGTGATGGTCTGTCGCCAACATCTGGGGCGCGCAAGATGAGCACGTCTTAAAGCCCGAAGGCATTCGTACACTGTTCTCAAGAAGACTCTAAAGCGTAAAAAGAAGGCCTGAAAACAGGCCATGAACACGATCCGGGTCCGCGTTGCACGCGGACAAGAAGAAAACTGATGTCAGCGCGCCGGGGTGGGGCTTATGTGACCTCGCTGATGTCATGCCCGCAGAGGACGTCGGGGCGGAGTCGCAGGGCACCGACCCCCGGCGCGCAGAGATGCTGGGCAAGAAAGTTTTCCAGGTCCAGTCTCACGCCTGGGGATAATTCTATGTTAATGAATCTGCGGCTAGTAGTCTCTATCAGATAATAAATTTCATTATAAGATAATAACATCCGTAAAGATTAGCGGTGTTGCATTGTTTTATCAAGCAATATTTCTGCATTTACTGATGTGGTGACACCCTGACGAACCAGTTACTTACCTTCGATAATGCCTATCTGGCAGAGACACTATCTAGCCACAGATTCCTTACCTTAGAATTATCCCCAGGTGTCAGACTGGATCTGGAATTTTTTAAGCAGTATCCCTGGCGTCATTTGGTTCCGGATCAGCATTGTCTAAGCTGGAAGTGACCTGTGTGTGCCTATACAGGCGCCACCTCGGTGCGCTGACATCCGTTCATTTTCACAACTTTCCATGCCAGGAGCATGGAGCCACAAAGTACACTGACCACTGGTGTGGAAAACTAGGGCCTTGAAAGGAGAAAAACCCTGTCCCTAGAAATCTGTTAGCAGAGTAGGGAGGAAGGATGGGTCGGTAAATCTGCAGCTTAGAGTCTCTACCAGATAAAGCACTACCGGAGGTAAGTAACTTGGTCATCTGATAGAGACTTCTAGCGGCAGATTCCTTACCTTAAAATAAACACCCAAGCAATACGTCCCTGGGGATGGGTTTGCGGACCAATTTAAGACGAGATAGGTCCAGACAGTCATGTTTGGTAAACGTGTGCGATGAGGCCCAAGTTGCTGCTGGGCAGATCTCCAGGGACGGAATGCCATGTGCTAAGGCAGTGATCGCCGCTTATGCTCAGGTGGAATGAGCACACAAATCCGCAAGGGGTTGCTTTTTGGTCAATGTGTAGCAGGTTTTAATGCAGAGCATGATCCATCAGCCTTGTCCCTCCTTCACTCCAACTTACCCCACGAAGAGTTGGTTGTCCGCCTGGAACTCTTGTGTGCAGTCAAAGAAGAACGACAATGCTCCTGTTGGGTCCAGACGGATGCAGTTGCTCCTCTCCTTTGGAAGGATGTGGAGGAGTGTAAAAAGTAGGCAAGGTGATGGATTGGCCTACGTGAAATGGAGTGACCACTTTTGGAATAAAGGAGGCTTGTGTGCAAAGCACCAGTTTCTCAGGATAAATGGTGAGGTAGGGAGGCTTAGATGATAAGGCCTGAAGATCACTGAGTCTCCGGGGAGGCTGTCTTAATGGTTAGGAGCCTGAGAGGGCAATTATGAAGTGGCTCAAAGGAAGCGCACATGAGAAATGTAAAGACTTCGAGCCACATGTACGTAGCTTTGAATGTGCGATTTCCTAATAGCAAATTTTTGCGATTCGCTATTAGGAAATTGCACACAGCTTTCTAAAACAGTGTGTTTAACACTGTTTTTGATTCTCAGTGCGTCGCAAATGACCTACCTTAATATTCACTAAAAACACAGGGGGGGGCGTGGTCTCGCCGAGCAGCAAGATGGCCACTCGTTGAGAGGGTTCTGCCGACCGAGACAGAATCTGAATAAAATCCTGCTGCATACGTGGTGAAAACTGGAGATTTGACGCACTACGCGAAGTATACACCGACCAAGGAACCTGCTGCGCCCGAGAAAACTCGTGCCGGCGGTCCTGGTCCTGGTAAGGGGTGCTGCAGAGGAGCAAACCTGGGCGTGGCTTGAGTGAGGGATGGAGCCCCGCTGCTCGAGTTGCCGCTTTGCCCCGCCGGCGGACCGGCGCACTGCCGATTGCACAGCGGAGTCCTGGGAAAGTGCTGGATGTCCTGGCGAGCCTCGCAGTCACAAACAAGTAAGGAGTGGAGAGTGGAGGATGGCCTGCAGCGACCTCCCCTTGATCTGCCGTGTGTCTGCTCCAGGCATGCCCGGGCGGGCTGTGGGGCCTGTGCTGTGCCGGAGACCACTGGTGATTGCTGGGTGGTGGGTCGAGTGCTGGGCCCCCTACGGCTGCCTGACACACACTGCAGCTGCCAAACACTATGGCACTCATGCACGGGCCTGCGGCAGCGGAATTTGACAGCCGTGGCCCCGCGATCCTTCTGGCCCGGGGCTTGAGTTTAGCCACGTGTGGAGCAGAGGGCTTGAAGACTGGCTGCTGACTCTGTCGAGTGTGGCATAACTGAAACCTTGCACCAGGGGACTGTGGAGGCCAACGAACAAGCCCAGACACAAGAGTACTCCATCGAGACAGATGGATTGCGCACAGTGCATGCGGCTGACGCTGAAGGAGGTGACCGAGACCCTACTGGACAAGACGTGCCGTGGCCCCCCCCTCGCAGACGGCTGCATTTTGGTGTACATTAAATGTAACCCGGGCACAGACATAGTGCATCCCCCCCCTGGAGGACCAGAAGACCACATATCTCTGCCTCGAGGGAGCGTGTGACTGGCGGCAAGAGCAACCCTTGCCCAGCGGGAAAAGACCCTATTGGATCCGCAAAATGGGAAAAAATAGACGCAAACAACCTAAACTGACCTTCGGGAATAAACAGCAGATTCGTCAGCTGGAAACCGATCCAGACACAGAAAATGAACAGGCAACGCCAGAAGCAAAAGTTGGCGGAAATGATGATCTACGCAGCTTACTACTAGAAATGAAAGCTAGCCTAAACAAACATTGATTCCAAGCAAGACGTCCTCACTGCTCAACTAGACCAGGTCTAAAAGCAGGTGGATACGCAAGAACTGCGGTTAGATCAACTCGAAAACTGGCATGAGGAGGCACACGAATTCCATTCTGAAACTAAAGAACACTTGCTCAATATGGAAAAAGTGCTTACTGTTATCAGGGGAAAAAATTACGATTTGAAGGCGCGTTCCCGCAGGAACAACCTAAGCATTATAGGAATCCCTGAGACCACAGCTACAGGCAAGATAGAGCTGCATGTGGAAGAAATGCTAAAAGACATTTTTGGCAGAGTTGTCTCAAATGTTCATAGTTGAGCGTGTTCATCGCTCGCTGGAACCTAGACCCCCCAGTATGCAGCACCCCAGGCCGATCCTAGCAAAATTTCTGAACTACAGGGATAGAGACACCATTCTCAGAGGTTCCAGGGAACGCGGCCAGATCTCCTACAAGAGGAACAATATATCCTTCTACCCAGACTTCACTCCTGGGGTCCAGGCCGCACGCCGTGAGTTTCTTCAGGCCAAGCGGGTGCTACAACAGGCGGGCATAACATACGCTCTACTATATCCCGCCAAGTTAAAGGTCACACACGACAATAACATGCACTTTTTCACGGATGCAAAATCAGCTTTGAAATATACCAAACACATTGGGGGCAATAAGAAGCTACCATTGGGGTCCAGCAAAAAGCAATCTATGAACCAAGGCTTAAGTGACAATGACTGACTATTGGCATTGAATGTAACCTTGCAATAGCTGTGTAACCGGGTCCACTTCCATACTACTGCAATGATCTTGTCCTCTCTCTGCTGGAGTGGGCCATTTTCGCACTTCGCATTGTATACGTATGTATTGCATCAGTTTATTGCAGCACTCTGTCACCCAGTTTGACAACTGGGCTGTATGCTGGTGCCTCCACGCCCCCGAGGGAGAACTCCCACATGTTTTACTGCTCTGTCTTGATGTTTAAGTTTACTTATGATTGCTATGTTACGTTAATTTGTGGGTGGGTTTATCGGTCTCAACCTATTTGGGGGATTGGAGTGGGTGGGACCATGGGGAAGGGAGTTTGTCATTTTGTAGAGAAAAAGGCAGCAATAGACACAGTCAGATCATTTGCATCACACCATCGGTGATATCACCGCGAACGAGGTACACGACAAAGCACGCCCCTGAGGGCTTCAGAGAATAAAGGGAAGGAGAGCTTGTGACACAGACTTGCCTTCACACTCTGGATAAACACACACCAACATGACCGTGTATAATTGCCTTACATGGAACATACATGGGCTCAATGATAATCGGAAGGTCAGGCTAGTACAAGCATATCTGGCCAGACACAAAGTAGATATATGAGAACAAAGTCCTGGGCACACGTAATGAGGATATAACACTGGTAGAAATGTCTTGTATTGTTTTCTAGTGGTCGACACCAGTGGATTTGTCATTTTTTTGTTGTTGCATCATTAAAAACTTTCAAACAAATCCACTGGTGTCGACCACTAGAATACAATACGAGACATTTCTACTGTAGGGGCATACACTGGCATACACTGGATTCAGATTCAAATGCTGTTGGATGCAGAGGGCAGATACATAGTGACGGAGGGCATGCTTGGCGTGGTGCGGGTGGTGCTGGTTGCGGTGTTTGGCCCCAACTCAGACTCGCCTGAATTTTTCAACAAGCTTTTGGGTAAGGTAATACAAATAGGTTGTGCAACCATGTTATGAGGGGGAAGTCTTTAATGCCATCCTAGATGACTTCCTTGACCGAAGGGGTGCATCTCGTAGACTACATACTACATTTTTACACTTGACTGGATCCCTAGAAATGTCAAGAAAATTGAATACTTAAGAGCTCGCAGAAGGGGTTGAGCCCACCCTAGTGGTATTGTCAAACCAGGGTGAGAAAAAAAGCTGATGATGTAGCATGCCACCATTTGGTGGGTGAGGTGTTTTTTCTTAATAAATGGTACGAAGTACAGTCAGGAACAAACTCTGGGGATTTAGCATTCTTTCATGTAAATAGTTTGTGTTATATGGGAGGATATGTGAAAGCCTTATACAACCACTCGCACACTCTCTTTTGGGATAAATGGATATTTTCTATTGCAAATGTTCTGCTGCCATGAAGATATGGGATATCCTGGGTGAGTAATTTAGGCCTTTGCACCTTGAAACGTGCTTGGTATTAGACCAATGAAGTCTCATTAGCTCTCCCTAGTAACAGGCTGTGAAAGCACAGTGTTTGAAGTTATTATGCTGTGAATGACCTTTGAGTCTCATGCAGCATACGTCTGTAGAGATGGAATGAAAAATCCTGGTGATTCCTGGTGATATAAGGTCTGAAGATAATTTACAGAAGAGGCAATCGTTGTTCAGAGTATTCATTGAAAGTGAAACCCAAATGTTGCAACTGTGGAGCTTCTTGGGGGAAAAATAATGCACAAAGAGGGTGGCTCCAGAGACCACACATCAAGCAACAAACAAGATGAAGCAAAAGAGATTGCGAAAGGGAGGTTGCCCAAGAATTTGTGGTGGAGCTTGGGCACCTGTGATTTATCTGTGACTTATTATGGTACTCGTAAACAGGGAATAATATCCCAACCAACTGAAAGAAGCACTATTAAGAGAACAATATACTTACAATCTAAGGCACTCAGAGTATTTCATAGGATTTACTCCTCTTCAAAAACCCATCACTCAGTTCTTGCTTCAAACTCACACATACACTGCAATAGACATTGGTTTGTGCTAAAGAAACGTATACCCCTTCAAAACACCTCTAGCCTTCTGGAAGACAGAGGTAAAAGCCTAGGCTGGATTTCAGAGAATGAGTGCCTTTAATAAGACCATCAATATCACTTCTTGTCATGTATCCCAGTTAGGCCTAGTAGGAAACATTGCCATTTTTACACTGATTTTCCTAAAGCGGCCTTCACTTTTTGCATTGACTTTTGACACACAATTGCATTTGTGACACTTGGGTTAGTCTCTTGGAAACACCGACCTTGCTTACACAAACAAACTTGACGAGAACACGATCATATTGCCTTGGCATTGTGTACAAGGCCTACACATATGCTGGGCAAATGTGTTTGTTTTTTACGTCCATATGGCGACACAACTATATCTGCAATCTCAGCCCAAGGCAAGGATGGCTTTTCGTTATATAACCATTTTTTTCCGGAAGAGGAGGCACTTCTGCTGACTTTGCAAGGTCCCTACATGCTGAAGCTTTCGCCCAGCAGCTGAATGACATCTCCGTGACGGGTGTCCAGCGTGACCAAGACGGGGTCCTACATTCTTACCCACCAGGTAACGGGGTTGGATCATCCAGTAGGGGGTTTCTTGGCAGAAGATACACATACACCCTAGACACATAGGTTAGGGTTCTGCATAGTAGGAGTACGCAGAATTGTTAGATTATTTTATATGCTTGCATATATGTTGTTTCAGCACAATGGTGGAACTTTTTGTTCTGTTCACTGTCCTGGTGCTTATTACAACTTTCATCTGCTTCTGTCTATTGATCATAGCAGCACATATTTTCTATACAAGAATCACTTTGGTTCAATAAACATTGAAAACGACCCTTTGTGTATTCTTTTTATAGTGCTCTGAGCAAACGAAAGCACGATTGTATGAGTGAAAGGTTCTAGGTCTGTTACCACAGTTTCTGAGGGAACAGGGTTGTCATGCTCAGTGGTGTTTGCTCCGTGTCTAAGTTAGGGGGAGGGGGGCTTATGGTGGTACTGTGAGCTAGCTGGTCCAAGGGACAACATACTCTGCTGGGGTGCATGGAATCAGTCTGGCACCATTCCAAAGTTTGTCGTCCACATACGCACAGTTCCTACTGATTAGAGAACACTACACAACATCATTCAACTAACTATTTAGAGCAGTACACACCACCTCAGTAATATCATGCTATGGTGGGTCAAGGAGACAGGAAACAATATACAGTTTACCGTTTCTGATGTAGAGCCCTTTATTTCATTACTTGTGTAATTTCTAAAAGACAATCGAATATGAAAGATAAAAAGGTGATCCATAAGATTCCTTCACCATTACAATTCTAAAAGCACCAACTGTGCCAAAGATGTATATATATTCTGCTGCGCTAAAAGATGATAACTGGCTGACAATTAAAATTACACCATTGTCACTAGTTCTCACAGTATATCCCACAAAAATAATCAAGTCTGGCGTTACGAGACAAGAGTGGAAATCTGCACAGGACATACAGCCCTATTATCTTAGATGTCAGAGTTTTCCATGAGCTCCACGGTTATACTTTTGAACACAGAATGGAAAGTTGCAGCTAGCTCAACACTAGCATGAAAACTGAGCTCAATTGTCTTAAAAAGTTGTCCCCAAAGGAACTTCATTTATTAATTTTATTCTCCAGCCATCCACATGGCTGTGAGAAGAGCTCTGTCAGATAACAGGTCCCAGCCATAACTGGGACTTAAGGGTGAGAGATGGACACCAGGTGGAGCCCCGGAAACAATGCCAGATGTTCAGATTGCTGCTCTCCTCAATAAAAATAAATTTCAAGAAGGCATCCATGCTTGCCCTTGATGTAAAGTTTTAGCTCAGTGGTATGTGCTATGATTGGGTACTACAAACAGTAAACCTGAGAGAGAACACGAGTGAGCAAAGGAGAAAGTGTGGGAGGGGCTTGATCCCTGGGCTGTGCTAGTGCCACCTACTAGTGGAAACTGTGGTTGCAGCCAACTAGATGGAGCAGTAGCTCAGCTGATGCATTAGCTGCTACTGTAAGTACCTTGATGCTCTAAAACATGCATTCCTTATATAGGTGGCTAAATGTCAGACAATACAGCAAAAGCGCAATCCTCAACAATGATATGACAACATGGGCACGTTTGTAGACTGCAGGCAAATGCTGTGACCTACCCCTATAATACAGACAAAGCGTATGCAGGATAGATAATGGACAGCACTTGAGGTGTCCACTGTTCAAAGTTAACAGTGTTGATAAAACTGAACTGGATAATGCTGGCTTTTTTAAAGTCAGGAATATTAATCTCAGAGTTAAGTAGGACAGAAAGAAAATGTGTCCCCACTCTTTACAATCTTTCAGAACTATGATTTTACAAGAGAGAACACATTAATGGCTTCTCTAAAAGCACTCTCATTAGTTATCAAAAACCCTGAGGCTATGGAGTACAGGGTAGAGTCCCTCAACAAGAGAAGTCATGGAGCAGAACCAAAACTGAACAAAGTGTACTGAAAGTATCTACTCTGTAGAATCCTGTGGGACATGTACTTTAATCACAAAAGCCTATCTCGGTGTCACAGCAATATTCAGCAACAGCAGTGATTCAAGTGAAAGGTAAAACTTAAAGTCTAGAGAACCATGATGGTACCATGTGCCAATCTACTCAAACAAATTACAAAACAACAGTGTCAAAAACATCTACCACTAAAATATCTAACACACAAATGTGTCCCTAACAACTGGAATGCACCCAATCACCCACAACTCAGAACTCTTACAAATCTGCATGCACAGACTGGACTAATAATAGTAAATTAGCAGAGTCCTCCAATTGGTAGGAAGGGAGTCAGGCTCCATTTAGGTATTAAGAACTTGTTGAAATGTTTGTTGGGAGATATTGATGTACGGTGGCATGATGGAGGTAGAGTTTTTTTTTTACTAAGGTTTTACAGATGGATGGACAGCAATTCCAGCTTGAAGAAAGTATATACAAAAATCGCATTTCGATGTACTGCTTGGAAACAGGAGATCACATAAGAGGAATCTCAAATACTGACTATTCCGGACTCATACCAGAAACCCTGCAACTGAGAAAACTATTCATGGTAAAAGAAAGACTTTGCTGGGGTAAGTCACAAACACCATAGCCTGTAAATCTTCCAAAACTTAGCTGCGTAGTGAGGGAAAATATATAGCCTCATTTAGTTGGATGCGTTCAAGGCTTTTCTGTAGAGATTACAAAGCATTACAACACTGAGGGAGTGTCAATTACTTAACATAATGCTCTTTGATATTGTGTGCACTAGGACAAACAACTTACTACTGACTTTGGCATTTGCACTTGATACACTATTTTGTTCCATACAAATGAACTTGCATACTGAGATCTGATTTTTCCTTGTCGCTTCACAGTGTGGACAATGTGTGGATTTAATAAGATTAAGATATACTTTCTAAAAATATTACTTTTTTGAGGTTGTTGATAGAGAGCACAATATTTTATTTGCAATGTATACAGCAAAACCTGTTACTGAACATCATTGAGGCTGCACCCCTTTACCAATCTCTCAATAAATTAAGACATAGGAGTTTATACACGTCATTTGAGTACTTTGAAAAAAGTGAAACTGTTAATGGCAGCTTCACACTGCTTTACAGACAAAGTACCAAATGCAAAGCTCACCTGTCCTTATAGTTGATAACTGTATCAATGATGGCGTTCATTTGTTTAGTCAGTTTGGGTGGGTTTGGGGACAGTTTTTCAGCTGGAGGCCTGCCCCTTTTTTTCTTAGCCTTTTCCAAGTCCTCCTTCACAGAATCCTTTTCTATGTGTCTTCGCCGTTTCCGTTTCTTAACCCGCACTTCCTCTTCCATATCGTCCAAGTTGCCGTCCTCGATAGCCTGCCCAGAGAAGACAAAGGGTAAATTACATTGATCAAAATGTTAAACATGCCACTGTAGAAAAAGGTAAATTAAGGCGATTTATTCCACAAGCTGTGGATAGAATCACTTAATTAAAAGTAGACGTAGATGGAGAAGAGTTATAGCTTAAACATTTATCATCGGTTGAAAAGTGGCCTACTGGCTGAATGACAGGAACCCTGTATTCCAAAGGCGTTTTTCTGCACTTCACCCAAAAATGTGATTTAAGGTAAATAAGGTAGTCTATCTACCCCGTCCCAGTTTCCTTGTGATAAAACCAGTAGTAGTTCGACAGAGGACAATTGTCAGTATAAAATTCCATAGAGACAAACTGTAGTGGTCGGCAACACTCATGCATGAATATCACACTAACCGATGTAGAAATGAGAAAAATAATAATCAATGACATATAAACTTCTCAGCGTTAACTTGCACCATTGGGGACAGTAAAGTAACGTAGGAGCGTATTCTCCTTTGTAGCTAGGATCAAACCTGCGTGACCAAAGACACAAATGGTTCTTTGCTTCCTCCTCCAAGGACACCTACTACACTCTTATCCCCACAGACAGTGCATTCACTCTGGTTTGAAGCTTTACTCCTGCTTTTAAAACCCCTGTAGGCCAGGACAATACCCACCAACTCTCAACAAGACAAGTTAGACAAAACACTGCGCACAGTCCAAAAACAGCGCAGAGGTTCCATACAGTAGCAAATTGTTGCGCTCACTACAGGTACACATCTCCATTCACTAGCAACATATACAATATCCAGGAGACCATTTTGGATAAAATGGTGCCCGCATGTCACAGATATCTCATATAGTTGGGAATCCTGGAGATCACAACAACACTCTTCACTGTCGTGCAGCAGAACACAAAAGATAGAACATACAGTCAACACACTAGACTATGCCATTAATTGACTATTACTGGCCCAAACACCAGGCGCTATGATCAATTGTCTTACACATATATCTGTGGTGGGTAATGGTCATGCGTACTGTCCTTGAAGATGAGGAAGGATCCGCTACAGCGTTCCAGACTCACTCAAAGTCCAATCTTCACAAAGCATTGGAATATACTCTTCCACGCTACTGCCAGCAAATCTTGACCAGTCCAATGAGATTCTACTCTGCGATGGAATCCTCTGAACTACTTGGAAAGTCACCTCTGGGCTACCAAAGCCTCTGATGCCCAACCAGTGGCAGACAAATGCCCAAGCAGTGCTAAACAAATACCAATCACTTAACTCCTGGTTACATTCATTCCTACTATATTTTCACCCACTTAGTCTCATTACTGTGATTTGCTTGCTTTTATAAAAGTGCTCTGAATTGGCCAACAAAATAACATATTAGACACAAGTTAAAGGAAACTGTAAACATTTCAATGTAGTCTAGTCCATATGGTGAATGTAAAGAGTAGCATAGGAAAATGGATGGGGAAATGCCCTTCACAGAAGCGAATAGTAAAATCACCCAATATGCATAATTTACTTAATCCAGAAAGACAAAAATAGACACTGTTTGCAAACGTATTATTATTCAAGGACTTGTTTAACAGTTGGATTCTAGACGTCGTTGTTTTTTAGCTGTATTTTTAAGATCATTAGTCTGAGAAGAGTCGTCACAATGCATGGGATAACTAACACCATTTCCACTTCTGTCACTGAATGTAGAAGATACAGAATAACATAAGGAAAAGTACAAATTTACAATCAAGAATAGTTGATGCCACCGTTAGAAATCCATTTACATAAAAAAAAAAATGCATTCTATAACAGCTTGCGAGTTTCCATATAGTAGTTAAAACAATCAATCATGGTGCATTGTGCGGAAATGTAAAAAAATGGAAAGAAAAGAAAACAAAGATATGCATTCTTTATCCTGTACAGAAAAGTACACACAGTAGTAACACCTCTGCTTTCCCACCTGTCACATGCTCATTAGTGCCATCAAACTAAAGCTTCTCTCGCCACCTGTGCTTCTCCACTACTTCGAAAAGCAGGGGGGAAGAATACCTCACAAACAATACCAGCTCAACTGAAAGGATGCATGACTGCTGTTAGGAATGACAATAAAGGCAAGCATCTCAGCTACAAGAGCATTTATCATAAACGCTACACTCGGCAATTTAAATGCAGACGCGCGTAGGACCACTTGTTCTGAGATTTCTACCAAGCAGCTTTTAAGCAGAAAGAGAGGAATTCAGAAAACACAAACCGGCGCGTGAACGTCAAAGCACAAAGCGATCGGCACACAGCAAATGAACAGATCTACATCACATCTTCCCGCAATTAATGTCAGGCAAATATTAAGAGAGCTGGCGTCAACGTGAAACAAAGGGTCTGCAGTGCTCCAGCCACAGGCAGAATAGAACGCCTTGGAATTAGGCTTCTGAATGAATGCATCTCAGTACAATAGATATGAATTTCCCCTCCTCCCACATCTCAATATTGCTGTCAATATGCAAATGCCCAACTAATCCTTCCCGGCATAAGAAAGAGCACTAATCAAAAAGCAATTACCTTCACTTTTCCACAGCACCAAACATGGCTAATATTTACGCTCATGTGAGCATGGCAATCAATATTGTGAATGATTACATCACATTTATAGAAATGACTACTGTAGGACGGACGGCGAACAAAAGCCCGGAGCACAAAAAAGGAGGAGGAAAAATCCTTGCTCTGGCATCTTAAAACAGCGGTGGGATTTGGAAATGTGGTTCTGGAGCATGCTGTCGGCGTTCAGATCCCCAGAACAAACGTGATGAGCAGAATCCTGGGGGACAGCCGCAAACTACAGTAGGCCTTAATAATCACAAGACAATTTCCATCACCGCGCACAGCGACGGCCACTGAAGATCTGATGCGTGAGGAGGAAGACATGAAATGCATTAATATTCATACTGCTAAAGCAGGGCGGCCGGGACACACCACTGCAGCTAAGAGACACCGAGAACACGGGGAAATGCTCCACAAATCGGCAATTGCAGCATGCAAGGATGTGAGCCGCTAATGTGTGCTCTCCTTAGGCATTCGGCTGTGCACAGACATACAGAGAGACGGCAGCGCCGGAGGAGCCTCACACCTACACATGCCCCCGTTGTGGTGCGACTGAATGGGGAGACAATAAAAACAAGAACATATTTACCTTCCCACTATCAGAAGGCCGGCTGTCGGAAATCACAGTTAGTGGAGACAACATTAACAAGCCAGCAAAGCAGCGAGCTGCTAGTCTCTTCATCAGCTGATCAGGAGAACGAGGGAGCTGGGGAAAGGCTCTGTTTTCATACACAAGTAATTTTATTTTCTGAAAATGTAATACTGAAAGGGCTGCGAGACTCAAATGTGCTGTTTCATTCCTCCCAGTACACGGCCGGAATCCTTCTTCCTCCAGTCTGCTTTAATATCCAGCCACTTAACATATTATATTTCCTATTATTTGAGCCATGTGGAGTACAGGAGGTGTCAGGGTACAAACACATTCGTAATTTAATTGAATTAAAAGTGGGACACTATTGTCCAACAATTAATGCTCAATTAGTATCTTTTGTCGCAGGAAATTATGTTTTTTTTTCCCCACAGAAGGCAAAGCCCAATTTTCTTTCTGTGGACTGAGCATGCATAGTTGGCGCATTTCCTGGTTTCCGTTGGAAATATTAAACCATACAGATTTCTTTCAAGAAATGCAGTTAACGGTAAAGCAGAGAGCCGTGCCGAGAGCTCTGCTTTGAGCCTGTGAAAGGGAGAGCGCACCGGAGAGCACATGACCACTTCCACCGGGCTGCAATGCAAGTACTTTCCTTTCAGCAATAATGCACGCAGATCCCGCCGCCCGTTATCAACATACCAGTCCACAGAGCACGCTCGCCCTCCATTTCGCTGAAAGCAATGCTTGATGCAAGAAGAATATTCCTGTAGCATTGGCAGCTAACACTATTAGCCCCTAACTGAAAAGACCTTAAAATGGCAAAATACTTTCTTGAAGAACTTCTCTGTGAAAATCAGGGTGCTTGCCTGCAAGCGTTCTGGAATAAAGCACAAACAAGGGTCCTTATTCCTATAAGGACAAACATGTCGAACTGGATTCCATATAAACCGGCAAATCGGAAAAGAAATCTATCCACTGTGTTTGTGTGGGTGGGTGTCAGATGTACAGTGAGCAATGGCGCCACAAACCAAAACAAGGAGCAGAAAAACACAGAATGCCCATTCCAAACCCTCACCACGGTGATTAAAATCACAAAGACAAATCCCTGATCTCTGATTGGTGACGTGTGCTGATGCGTGAGAAGCCTAATTCGGCGGGGAAACGTCCCTAATGCTGAGTGGATAGTGGCTTTTGTGAAGTGAATGGAATGGGAGGAACAACACATGGACAGTAAATGTTAACTGTTTCAATCCCATGAAGTGACAGATACAGAAACAGTAATGTTTAAGACACACATTTTGGAGCAATTTAACAGAGTTTCCGGTAATTCGAGTATCGCCACCGTATTAACTTTATCTTAATCGCAACAATCACACAAATATATCGTCACACAATTACAAAATTCATACAATTTAGTTACATTAACAAGAGGAAAACAATCAATAAAGCAATACAAAAGAATGTGTCTTTTCTTCATTGGATCATTTCATATTCCTAATCATAAGAATATATATATTCACTGAAAAAACCATAGGTTTCACACACGTTATAGTTAGGAATTAGCATTTAAAAAACCTTGCAAATTCACTTAAAAAACCATAGGTTTCACACATGTTATAGTTAGCTGGACATTTCACTCGTGAAAAACCATTGAAATTCCCCCGTTATAGTTAGTGCAGGCAACTATAACTCACGCGACCGCAATCCTCTGCTGATGACGTCAGATATTACATCACTGTATTTAGACACTTATTTACCCATATCTTCTTCCATTAATTTTTAGCTATACATATATTACAATTTTTTTTTTTCAGAAAGACACATATGTCATCAGTGATGTAATATCTGACGTCATCAGCAGAGGATTGCGGTCGCGTGAGTTATAGTTGCCTGCACTAACTATAACGGGGGAATTTCAATGGTTTTTCACGAGTGAAATGTCCAGCTAACTATAACGTGTGAAACCTATGGTTTTTTAAGTGAATTTGCAAGGTTTTTTTAAATGCTAATTCCTAACTATAACGTGTGTGAAACCTATGGTTTTTTCAGTGAATTTGTACGTTTTTTTAAATGCTAAGTTATGTATTTATTTATTTATTTTTTAAGGTTTTTCACCGTGCGCGTACGGCGCTTCGCGCACCCACGTTACGCATTTCGCGGAATTTTTCAGTTTCTACCGTACGCGCACGCTACGCGTACTCCACGATTTTTCGTAAAAAAATTAAAAGATATTTTGGCCCTTGGTGGTCCTTCTGGGACCCCCTGACAAAGGCTAGGGGGTCAGGAACTGTCCACCCTGCCCCCTTTTCACGTATGTATGTATGTGTGTTCTTATATAGCGCTCGACTTCTCTACATTTGTTTTTCACCACCTCAGACTGCAAGAGACAAAATGGCGGCCGACACTTCCTGGTTTCGACCGATTCGAATGTTTACTAAGATCTAACAACCAATCAGAATCGCGCTCGCGCACGGCAGCGTGCGCGTATGGTACGTTTTACCGTACGCGCACAGAGCGCGCCTATAGATATATATATTGATTTAAATGCTATTTTCTCAGGAAATACTGAACAGATTTACACCAGACCTGCAAAAGGCACATCCCTGACCTGAGGACTACCTCTCTGCCAAATTTCAAGTAATTCTGTTCAGCCGTTCGGGCTGTAGCTTGGACTAAAGGTCCTATGGAAAAATGCATGGGGAAACGCGTTTTGGGACCCCCCCTTTTTCTCAGCCCCCGCTTGACGAATCCCCCCGAGACTTTCAGGGAAGGAGCGGAGCGCCCCACCTATTTTGAAAATTTCGCGAGGATTCGTCAACCGGCGCCAAAGTTATTCCAAATAGAATGTTGCGGATTTCCTATGGAAACACGGTCCTATCTATAACTATCTACTGGCGACCGCCATTAGATAATATATATATATATATATATATACACACACACACACACACACACACACACACAAATTCTATATTCGTTTTGATAAAAAAAAGCCCATAAAATTACATCAAAAGAACAATCTTTTAAAAACAATACTATCCATAAAAACAAAATATAAAAAGCAATAAAACACAATATACTTTATAATACTTATAAAAACAATTGATAATCCTGGGAGCGCTTATAAATTGTTTAAGCTGATCTGGCAGGTGAAAAAGGAACAATTATGGAAAGTCCCACTTTAGTAATGCTCTGGTTTGAATAAAATATGTGCGCTTAGGGAGTAACAGCCATATTTTCCACTTTAGTGACACTCGAATTCTATAAAGTGCATGTGCTTTAAATAATAACCATATATCAATAATCTCAATCGATATGTACCAATTTCCTTATGCACAAAGAAACAATCTGCATTATATTATGTGCATCAGAAACCAACTTATATCCCGATACAGAAAACTGTTTTTGCTTCTTAGCCACCAGGGGTACAACAAATATCTAGACACAGCAAACACTAGCCATGGTATAGTATAATTCTTCAAAATTTTAAAGAACAAGTTACTTACGTTCGGTAACGCATTATCTGGCAGAGACTATCTAGCTGCAGATTCCTTACCTTTGAATTTCCCAGGCGTCAGGTTGGATCCTGAAACTTCTGCTGAGCAATACCCTTTGCGCGCGCCGTCTGGTGACTCCATTTGACTCTGCAGGACATCATTGGCATTGTTAGCATGGGTTATGACATCGGGGTACATATAGGCGCCACCCAAGCGCAAGGACGTCAGTAGTTTTCGTTTTTTCCGCGCCACAAGCGCAGAGCCACGAAGTAACTGACGTAATCGTGTGCAAAACTAGGGCCCTGAACAGGGGAGTAGCCCTAGCTCTACAACATTAGTCTGCATAGTGGGGAGTATTGGGTGGGGATGTAAGCAATCTGCTGCCTGACAGAGTCTCTACCAGATAATGCGTTACTGAATGTAAGTAATTTGTTAATCTGATAGAGACTTCTAGCTGCAGATTCCTTACCTTTGAATTAGATACCCAAGTAATATCATACCGGCAGTGGGTTGCGGACCAATACCTCAAACTAGGAAGTCCTGCAGGACTGAACTGGCAAAATGCCGGTCTCTGCGGACTTGATTGTCCAGGCAGTAATGTTTGGCAAATGTGTGCAAGGATGCCCAACTTGTTGACTGACAGATGTCTAGGACTGGGGCATCCCGAGCCAATGCTGTAGTCGCAGCCTTTTCCCAGGTGGAATGGGCCCTTAACACCTCAGGGGGCTGCTCCTTTGCCAGGTCCTAGCAAATCTTAATGCAGAGAACGACCCAGCAAGAGATGGTCCTTTTTTGCACTGCCCTTCCCTTCTTAGCTCCCACATACCCCACAAAGAGTTGGTCCCCCCCCCCCTCCCCCGGAACTCTTGTGTGGTCAAGGTAGAACGACAATGCTCTTATTGGGTCAAGTCGGTGGAGACGCTCCTCTTCCTTAGAGGGATGGGGGGAGCAAAGAAGGTGGGCAATGTGATTGATTGACCCAGATGTAACGGGGTCACAACTTTTGGCAAAAAGGAAGCCGGGGTGCGAAGCACCACTTTGTCTGGAAACGACATCGGATAGGAAGGCAAACAAGATAACGCCTGCAACTCACTCACCCTCTGGGCAGATGTAATCACCACTAAGAAGGCTGTTTTGATGGTTATGAGTTCCCAAGCAGAACCCTGCTGGGCAAGGGTCAGAATGAACAAAAGAACAGTAGAAAGAGAAGCAGAGAGAGGGTCAATAGACCTTTCTGTACAGTATAACACTAATTTCTGCCAATGGCAGGCGTTTACCGTCCTAGTGGAAGGTCGACCGGCCGCCAAAATAAAGTTTCATTTACTGCCGCTGCTTAATCTCAACACATGGAGGCGAAGAATTGACAGGTTTGAGTGGAGGACCTTCCCCTGCTGCTGCAAAATAAGATCATCCCAAAGGGGCAGCGTGATCGGAGGATCGATGCTCTTTTTCAGAAGCTCTGGATACCAGACTCTCCTTGCCCAGTCCGGAGCCACAAGAATGACTTGGCTCGGTCACTACTGATCTTCTTCAGAACCCTGGGCAGGAGTGGTATGGGAGGAAAGGCATACAGCAGGTCTGAGCTCCACTTGCGACAAAAAAACGAGCGATAGCTGCCTTTGATACTCCAGCACGCAGTACTGCTGACACTGCACGTTCTTTCGGGGGCGAACAAATCTGACCAAGGTCCACCCCACTGCTGAGAGAGACCATGCGCCACTTCTGACTGGAGACGTCATTTATGATCAGCTAGGCATCGACAGCTGAGTTAGTAAGCACTGGCGTTCAGAGAACCTGCCAGGTGTTGAACCACCAGGGTTCTTCCCGGATGTTCCAGCCATGTCCAGAGACGCAGGGTCTCCGACAATGGGTCCATGACCCCATCCACCCTGCTTGTTGCAGTACCACATGGCGGTGGTGTTGTCTGTGAACACCCCCACTAACATCCCCTTGACAGATGGAAGAATTGCCTTCAATGCCAACAGAATCGCTCAGAGCTTCACAAATGTATGTGGAGCTCCGACTCCAACGGAGACCAGTATCTCCTGATCTCCACCTCTCCCAGGTGGTCGCTCCATCCCAGAAGTGACGTATCTGTCACGATTGAGAGATATGGTTGGGGAAGGTAGAGGGGTCTGCCGTTGACCCAATTGTGGTTCATCAACCACCACTGCAGATCTTTCACAGTCCCTTCTGAGATCTGAACCACATCGGTGAGATTTCCCTGATGCTGTGCCCAATGGAACTTCAAATCCCACTGCAGAGTCCTGATACACCACCTGGCATGCTTTACTAACAGGATGCAGGAGGCCATGAGGCTCAACAGCCTCAGAGTCAGTCTCACCGAAATCCAGGTTGAAGCTGAAATATAAGGATCATAGCCTGAATATCCTGGACTCGCTATCGGGAGGATAGACCCAAAACTGCACTGTGTCCAGAACAGCTCAGATGAAAGGGAGCATCTGAGAAGGAGTCAGGTGTGACTTCGGCACGTTTATAGAGAACCCCAGCAAATTCAGGAGATTCTCATAGTCTGAAGGTGGGAGACGACTGCCTGGGGCGAGCCCTCCTTCAACAGCCAGTCGTCGAGATAGGGGAAGACTGAAACCCCTGATCTGCGAAGATGAGCTATGACCACCGCCATCACTTTCGTGAACACCCGAGGGGCGCTGGTAAGGCCAAAAGTGAGCCCGGTGAACTGAAAGTGCTCGTGGCCTACCGTGAACCGAAGGTAACGCCGGTGGGCCGGCAGGATGGGGATATGAAAATAAGCATCCTGCAAGTCCAACGCTACCATCCAGTCTTGGGGGTCTAGGGCAGACAAGACCTGAGCAAGTGTGAGCATCTTGAACATCTCCTTCCGGAGGAAGCGCTTGACGTTCCGGAGGTCTAAGATAGGCCGCAGGCCCTTGTCCTTCTTTGAAACCACGAAGTAGTGGGAATAACAACCACGACCTACTTCTGGCATCGGAATGCACTCGATAGACCCCTTGGCCAAGAGGGCCGCAACTTCCTGCTGAAGAAGTGACAAGTGATCCCCGACATGCGGTGGTACTGATGTGGCATGGCTGGAGGGGTAGACTCGAAGGGGAGGGAGTAGCCCCTTCGGATTATTTGCAGAACCCACCTGTCCGAGGTTATGGAGCCCCAGTGGGAAAGGTGATGGCGAATGCTGCCACCCAGTGGCGTCAGGTGGGCCTAAAACATCGGACTAGGAAGGTTTAGAGGCAGCGGCGGCAGGGGAGGTGGTGGATTGACCCGCCCGCTGTCCTCTGGACCCACCACGGCGGGTCCCACGTCCGCAGCTGCGCTGAGACTGTGGCTGCGCAGGCTTGTGGGTCTGAAAGGAACGCTCCTGGGCGCCCTGACCCTGACCTCAAAAGGACCGAAAAGTGGACCCCGAGGGAGTACGCGTGGTTGTGAGACCCAAGGACTGGGCCGTAGCCCGAGAGTCCTTAAAGCGTTACAGGGTGCTATCCGCCTTATCACCAAATAGGCGCGTGCTATCAAAGGGCATGTACAACAAGGTGTTCTGAACATCCCCAGAGAAGCCAGTAGTTCGGAGCCAAGCATAACGACGGAGCGCCACTGTTGTGGAAAGTGCCCTACCGAGAGAATCGGCCGTTTCAAGCCCACAATGAATAGTACATTTTGCAGCATCTCTCCCTTCGGTAATGGCTTGGAAGAGAACCGCCCGTGCTTCCACAGGGCACTGAGGCAGCACCTGTGTCACGGTGTCCCACACAGAATGGGAATAGCAGCCTAGCAGGCACGCAGTATTCATCACCCTCAACCCAGAGGTGGCAGACGTGAAAATCTTTTTCCCAAATTGCTCCAGTTTCCTAGATTCCTTGTCCGGAGGAGCAGAAGGGAACGCACTCGGCGAGGCAGAAGCCTGGACAACCAGACTCTCAGACGTCGGGTGTTGTGTGAGAAAGCTGGGATCGCCCGGTGCCTGCGGCGTGCCACACCCTTGTCTACAGGAACTCCTGTGTTAGGTTTGATCCAGGTGCTCAACAGGATATCAGTAAGCTCTTCACTTCATTGAAGGGCAGTAATGGCTCCGCAGAGGACGACTGCGGCTGCAGCACCTCAGTCAGGAGATTAGTCCTGATAGGTACAGAAGGGAGCTCGAGGTTAAGAACCTCAGCCGCCCTACGTAACACCACTGAAAAAGTCCCAACCTTCTCTGTGGCCACGGAAGAAGGGGACAGAGTACCAGGATGTGGAGAGAAATCCAGATCTACTGGACCCTCCACATCGCCTTCCCATTCAGGCTCATCCTCGCATTGAGCTGCAAGAGGGTCCTCAGACCCCTCCCAATGCTCGCCTTCGTACACTGGTTGCTGAAGAGGCCGGTAAGGATGAGTTGCCCTGGGAAATGGGATAAACTCCCCTCCAAGCAATGGGATGGGTGGGTAAGAAACCAGTCCCGGTTCGGTGCCGTCTGGCGTCAGACGGGGCGCTGCACCCGGCGCCGAGATCGGATCCGGTGCCGAGGCCAGAGCGTATGGTGCCAGCGTAGCAGAGGCCGAAGGCGGCACGGAGGCAAACCCTTCCGACGGATCCGCAGGGCCCGAAGGCGCTCCGAAGGGACCCTGCGGGGCAAACAAATGGCGCAAGGCCGACATGAAGGCCTGCACCTTGTTCGAAGTCGCGTGCAGTCCTAGAAAGGGTGGGTAGGCCACAGGCAACAACGGAGGCACCAACAGAGCCGCGGGGGAGTGACCGCCCGCCCCCTCCACCGCGTCCCGCGACCGGTGAGGGGTAGAGGAAGAGCGACATCGCTTCTTCGACTTTTTATGGCGCCTTGACTTAGCTGTCCCCGATTCAGACAAGTGATGCTGATGGCTCCGCGACCGGTCCCTCGACCTCCCACGGGGGACCTCAACCTAAGAAATATAAAACTTCTTTTTTGCCTCCCTTATTGACTTACATACATTTTCTGGGCAGTTTTAACTTTGAACTGATTGTCCAGTTTATAGGCCAATTGCCATTTACGATCTAATTGCTTACAAGTAAGCCTTTCTTTTGCAAGTGAGGGCGTGAACCAAGTCGCTGAAGGGGTGGCACGTGTTTTAAAGGGGCCAGCTGACTGAAATGGCAGAAGAGGAGAGCACCGGCCCCACCATCTGTCACTACGGATGGTGTCAGGTGGGTGGGAGCGCCTGGACTGTGCAGAACTTGGGTTCCATGCATCCTGAGCAAGAGTGTGCTTAAGTGCGTGATGAGTGAGTGTAAGGGCATCCGATTAAAGAAATTTGTTCCAGCGATTGCAAACGAAAAGAAAAATTACAGAGGTGGCTATATCAATGTGCAATTTAGACGTTCAAAGGAGTGCTCCAGAAGACAATGGGGATCAGCATCGAATTTCACATTTCTTGGCTGCTGAGACCAAAGGGCAGGAGCACCACAAAAGGTTTTCAACACTGTGGTGGACGTCCAACAATCCCCTGTACCAACGGAAACTAGTGACAAACTAAGCGTTCCAGAGTAGTGTGCTAGTGACCCACGGGAGACGTTTATCAGTGAAATGCTCCCAGAGCTGTGTAGTAGTACGACCCACTGTGTTTTGCGTCTTGAGTAATTGCTAGGCAATCAGACTGAACAGAAGGTTAATTTTACTCATCCTGTAAGCATCCGTTCGTGGCAAGTAGTGCTGAAGATTCACATGTAGATACTCCTGCCATCTAGTGCTGGGTCCGGATATGTGCAGACTGAAGAAGTCTTTCGAGTCACGAGGCAAGGTGTCTCCTCTTCCCGGTAATAGTGCGCATGGGCATTGACTCCATTGTTAGATTGTTTTCCCGCAAGACGGTAAAAATAGAGTATAAGTGTGTGTAAGTAAAGAGATGTCCATGCATATGAAATTATAGATAAGAACTGCAACAACCAAAAGGTGTCCAGGGAGGAATGTGGGCTCATGTGAATCTGCAGTACTGCATGCCAATAACAGATGTTTGCACGGTAACATAATCCGTTCGAGGCATGTATGGCTGCAGATACACATGCTTTGCATAGACTAAATAGCAGTGCCCTCCAAACACGGTGGCTAACTAGTGGACGTTGTTTGAAAATGTGTATGCAGCACTGCCTGTCCTACATTAGCTTGTTGGCGTGCTAGAACATCCACACACAAGTGCTTAGTAAATGTGTGTGGTGTTAACCGTGTAGCTGCTTTACAAATTTCAGCTATGGGAATGTTGCCTAAGAAAGCCATAGATGCCCCTATTTACGAGTAGTGTGTGCTCTAGGGGGATAGACAAAGTTGTTTTGGCTTTGAGATAGCGTGTCTGAATGCATTTAACAATTCATCTGGAAATGCCTGATCTTCAAATGGGTTTCCCTTTATGAGAGGGAGCAAACGCAACAAAGTTGTTTTGCGAAAATCTTTTGTTCTGTCAATATAGTACATTAATGTGCTTTTGACATTTAGCGTATGAAGAGCTCTTTCTGCCACATAATCTGAGGGAAGAAAACAGGTAGTTCAACAGATTAGTTAACGTGGAAAGGGGACACTACAGTTGGAAGGAATTTTGGGTTAGTACACAAAATCAGCCTCTCTCTATGAAGTTGGAAGGAAGATTCTTCTAAAGTTAATGCCTGGAGCTCAATGAGGTGATGGCAATTAAAAATGCAACCTTCCTAGAAAGAAACTGGATGAGGCAATTGTGTAATGGTTCAAAGGGTGGACCCATAAGTCTTGTGAGAACAATATTGAGATTCCACGCAGGTGCAGGTGGGGCCCTGGGTGGTATTACTCTTAAGGCCTTTCACGGAAGCCTTAATGACTGGCACTTTGAATAAGGATAAGTGTTGCCTGTTTTGAAGTAGGCAGCCACTGCCGCAAGATGTAGACATATGGAAGTGTAAGCAAGGCCTGAGTGTTGTAAATGCAAGAGGTAACAAATAATGTGTTGTACAGATGCATTGAGTGGATAATTATTTTGGTTTATACAGTGAATAACAAATCTTTTCCATTTCGCAGCATAACACGCTCTAGTGGTAGACTTATATGCTTGTTTAAGAATAGTCTTACATTCCGGTGGCAGATTTAAATACCCAAATTCTATGATTTCAGGAGCCAAATCGCAAGGTTAAGTTTCTTTGGGTGTGGACGTCTGATTTCGCCATGGTTTTGAGTGAGACGGTTAGGGCTGAGGTGAAGCTTCTAGAGTGGAACTACTGAAAGTTCGAGTAGTGTGGTGAACCATGGTTGACAAGCCCATGTGAGAGCTACTAGAATGAGGATGAGCGACATTTGCCTGAGCTTCTGAAACAGAAACAGAGGAAGGCGGAGAGGCGGAAAAGCATAGAGAGATATCCCTGACAAGTTCATCCATAGGGCATTGTCGTTGTTCGTGCCCGGTAGATGTTTCACTAACAGACGGATTTTGAGATGTATTACCCAAAGCCAAATGGTCTGAGAGAGACAGCTGTAGAGAGTGTGTCCCCCTGTTTTTTACATAGGACATGGCTGTCCTATTGGCCGTCCGGACTAAGCCAACTTTGCCTATTTGGTGAGGTAGAAATGCTTTCAAAGCTAGGAGAAAAGCTTGAAGCTATAGGTAATTAATGTGGAGATTTTGGTGTTTTGTGTCCCAGAGACCCTGAACTGTCAGATCTTGTAGGTGAGCACCCCAACCAGTGAGAGATGCATCTGCTGTTAGCATGATTTGTGGAAAGGGGTTGATGAATGGCTGCCCTTTTAATAGGTTTTGTGTGTTTCACAACTGCAGACTGTGATGAGTGTGACTGGCTACCAACACTAGATCGTGTAATTGACCCTGTGATTGAGTCCACTGTTGTGCTAAAGATACTTGTAGAGAACACATGTTTAGTCTCATATGAGGCACTAGGGCAACGCATGATGCAATCGTTCCCAGATGACTCATGAAAGTTTTGCCTGTTAGGTATTGATTGGCTTGAAATTGTGGTAGCAGTGTCTGCAAATTTTGAATCCTGGTGTATTTGGTTAGTGTTGAGAATATGGTTGTAGCTGTGAAGGTTGAAGATGGGATTCTTGAGTATTTATAGCGAATCCCAGCTGATGTAGAAGATTTATGGTACTTTGAGTGTGTTGCTGACACAGGAGTGTGTATTGGCTTTGATAAGCCAGTTGTCTAGATATGGAAAGACATGAATGTTTTGTCTGCGTAAATGCACTGCTACCACTGCTAATGATTTGGTGAAAACTCGGGGCGCTCTTCGGATGGTAGGACTTTGAATTGGTAATGTTTTCCTGCGATCACAAATCTGAGGTATTTGAGATGTGCTGGGTGAATGGAGATGTGAAAGTATGCGTCCTTTAAGTCTAATGCTGACATCAAGTCGCCTTGCTGTAGAAGTAGAAACACTTGTTGAAGTGTGACTATATAGAAGTGTTCTGAAAGTATATAGTGATTTAAAGGGCATAGATCTAAAATGGGACTTAGACAGCCGTCCTTTTTGGGACTTAGGAAGTATAGGGAATAAACCCCTAACCCTTGATGTTGAAGAGTAACTGGCTCTATAGCGCATTTGAGTAAGAGAGCTTGCACTTTCTGTTTGAGCAGTTGTTTAGGTTCCAGAGAGAGTCTGTGGCTGCGAGGTGGAATATTGGGAGGATTGCTTATGAGCTCCAGGCAATAAACATGTAGGATGATGTCCAACACCCACTTGTCTGATATTATTGACTGCCAGGTGGGAAGAAACTGCTGTAACCGACCCCCGACAGGAGTAGCATGATCAGGGGGATAATAAGTGAGTCACTGTTTGTTACCGGATGGGGCATTGCGGGTTGGTGTACCTTTACCCTGACCTTTGGAGTTGTTTTCACTATAGTTGCCTGTGAAAAATCCTCTAGATGGGGCGGATTGAATTTGTGACCTATAGGACGATGCAGGAGCATCTGTGGAGGTGGTTTTGGAACCCGCTCTGTAGTGAAACAACGAAAGGAGTTTGAGTGTTAGGCGTTTGAAGCACTCCCATAGATTTGACAACTTCAGAATCTTTTTCATTTTTTCTAAGGCCTCATCTACATGTATGCCGAAGAGATGCTCCTTGTCAAGGGGGACAGTTAATAAAGTTTGCTTTTGGCTTAAAATCTGAAGGCATGCCTTCGTAGCAGAAGCCTTCTATTGATGCCTCTGGAGGCGGTATCAGCAGAGTCCAGTGCGCATCTGATGGAGGAGTTGGAAATTACTTTTCCTTCTTGGACCACTTCTTGACCCTTCTTTTTATGCTCCTCTGTAAGATATTGGAGGAGTTTCTCCATCTCATCCAGTGAGTTCTGTCATACTTGGCCAACAATCAGTCCGTGTGTATTTGCAATTCGCCAATGACTGGCAGTCAATAAGTTTTGATTCCTTGCCAGGAGATGATGTGTCTGATGTTGTTTGTGAATTTGCCCTTTTATGGGCATTTGAAACAACTTGGGAGTCTGGTGGAAGCTGTCATCGAATACAAATTGGGTCTGATGGTGCAGTCTTATATTTTTTATGTACCCTAGGAATAATGATTCGAGCACGTGCAGGATACTTAAAAATATAATCTGCATGGAACATTGAAAGAGATTGGGACGTCCTATGTGTGGTGCATAATTTCTCAAATAAAACATCTTCCATGGATTCTTTGTGCAGTGTAACCCCATGGTATGCTGCAGCCTTGGCTATAAGCTCCTGATATGATGAAGTATCATCAGGAGGAGAGCGTTAGGCAGGTTATAGGTCTGAATCTGTATCCCCTGGCGAGTCAATGTCATAATCCTGCCAGGGGTCTGTTAGTGGTGGTGCCCATAATTGTCGTCATCTCCTGAATCTGGGTCTGTGTGTGGAGATCCCAGAGGTGTAATGTTTAAAGTATTGTGTGGTGAGTGAGGTACAAGAGGTACAGGTGATGGTGGTGATGGCATATGAGATGGAGAAGACAGAGGAACACGGTGCAGAGGACTGGTACCCTTGTCCTTTTTCATAGGTATTGGGAGATCAATGTCCTGTTGGAAAGAAGTTTGCCTTTTGGTAGAAGGCACTGATGCATTCTTTGTGATAATGCGGCCAGTTTCTGGGTGTATATGGATCAGTTTTTGTTTCGGATCGAGTCTTTCCTGCATTGTCTCTAAAATTGCCTTTGGAAGTGTAGTGGGAGCCAATTTCTGTTTTGGTGCCAAAGGTTTTGGAACCGAACCAGTTTTCACTTTCTGAACCAGAGCGGTGGGAGCCGAAGAGGTATGATTTCGGCTTGGCGCAGAGCCAGAAGGATTCGTATGTGCTTTTGGTGCCAAGAAGGTGACGCAACAGCCTGGAAGCCTTTTGTTTTGTAGGAACTGTAGGTTTTGGTGTGGGCATGTGAGGGATTTGAGTACTCACAGTACCTTGACCTGGCGGACATCATGCAACTCCAAATCGAGCTCCAAATCGGAGTCCGAATCATGAAGCAAAAAGGCCCCTTCCTCTTCAGCAGCTGAATCTTTGAGATCTTCCTCTTTCGGTTCGATATCTTGTTGACTGAAGATAG
Organism: Triturus cristatus; assembly: GCF_964204655.1. Taxonomy (NCBI): domain Eukaryota; kingdom Metazoa; phylum Chordata; class Amphibia; order Caudata; family Salamandridae; genus Triturus; species Triturus cristatus. The sequence goes on from NC_140581.1 coordinate 852,147,125, forward strand.
TGAGCAAATATTCAATGTCACGTCTCGGCATTTCTCTGCGTCATGTCCGAAGGTCCCGCTGAGTCTTTTTGGATCAAAACGACCTACAGACCTCACAATCTGCCAGGGGATTAGCACAGATTGCAGACCTCATGAAGGTCGGTCCATGGGTACTTGGAACAGCACCAGGGGCAACATCAAAACGGAGTCTGTTCTATCAGCAAAGTAACATTGATGGAGTCGAATGAGTGTAAGGTAGCCCGGATGGGCGAGGCCCAAAATCAGCGATAGGAGTCTTCCGACCTGACGAGTGAGAGTCTTCTGAATTTTGATACGCAAGGGTTTGATACGCGTTCGAAAACAATACTGCTGAGCGTAGAATAGTTACGCACCGAAAGGATCCTGGAAAGGGTCTCAAACTCGAGCACTGTAATACAAGTCCGAACCTGATGGTGGAAAGAAAACAATCTAACAATGGAGTCAATGCCCATGCGCTTTATTACCAAGAGGAGGAGTCACCTTACAACTTGCTCACATCCGGATCCAACACTAGAAGGCAGGAGTATGCAAAGCATGTGTATCAAGAGCCACACATGCCTCAAACACATGGTGTTTCACTGAAATCTTTACTGCAGCAACAAGCAAGTTACTTCCCTTTTGGTGTATAAACTAACAGCAGAGTCCTTACCTTGTAAATTTTCCCTCAGGATCCGGAAACTCAAAAGCAGTACTTCTGCTCTACAGTAGTTGGCATCATGCAATGCCGCACCAACCTCATTCTACTCCGTAACAGAGTGGGGCATTATATAAGCGCCACCCAGGTGTGGTGACACCAGTTTCTTTCGAAGGCTTTTTCGACCCTCAGATGCAGAGCCCCTCAACAAATTGGCTTGACCATGTGCAGATCTCTGGTTTGGGACCTTTTTAGATGAAAAAGAATCCATTCCACAGAACAGGGAGGTCAGCAGGAGGTGAGGAATCTACAGTTAGATACAGTATCCACCCAAAAGCATTGAAGATAAGTAACTTGCTCTTCTGATGAATATATCTAACAGCAGGCTCATCACCTTTACAATAGACAGGTAGTGAATTTGTGAAATGGCTCAGATCAAAAGTTCCTTCAGGACCAAACAGGCAAAATGGCATCCTGACGGACCTGACTTTCAAGGCAAAAGTACTTCATGAACATGTGCACTGATGCCCAGGTAGCAGCCTGACAGATGTCCAGGATAGGCACTCTGCACGCCAGCACAGTGATAGCGGCCTTGGCCCGTGTCAAATCAGTCCTCAATCCTTCAGATTGCTGCTTCCTAGCTAGCCTGCAGCAGACTGTCTTGTCCTTTTATGTTCCAGAGAAGCCCACAGAGTGGACCGTCCACTCGATGGTCCATGGTATCATGGTATCATCAATGTAGAAACGGAGGGCTCTCTTGTGATCCGAGCAATAGTCTATCTCCTCTTTTGAGGAGTGAAGTGGGGCAAAGAAAGTCATATGGGTGACACAGCCTGCCCGACATGGAAAGGTGCTAATACTTTTGGCAGAAATGCAGCTCAATTTCTCAATACTAAGAAAAAAAATATTGTGTAAGATGGCTGAACCGAAAGTGCTGGCAGATCGCTCTCATGACAAGCTGACGTTATCACGGCCAGAAAGAACATTTTCAAGGTCGAGACATTGCATTGGTTCAACTGGGATGTACATTAGAAAAATGAGAACCAAATTCACTGTAGCATCACAAAGGGCTTCATGGCAAATGTGCTGTAAACCCTTAGGAAATCTCATCACAAGTGATTTAAACAAAGAAGGCTGACTCAGCAACCTTAAAAACGCTGAATGAGACACCACATATCCTTTAACAGTGCCCAACATAAGTCCTTGCTAAACCAATGACAGAACAAACACCAATTCTTCAGAAAGCTTAGCTTGTAGAGGGTCAATCTGATGGGTGCTCCACCAAGCAACTAACTTGCCCCAGCACCTCGCAACATCAACGACCTTGGGAAGGAGAACAAAGGAAAATAGCTATCTGACTCAACATCCATAACTGGAGGTGCAGATTCCAAAGGTCCGGGTGCAGGACCCTACATTGTTACTGCAACAGAAGATCTGCCTGAAGTGGCAGCCTGATTGGAGGCCAGATGCTCGTGCCCAGAAGTTCTGGATACCACACACTCCCGGCCCAGTCTGGAGCTATTATGATGATGCAGGCCCGATCAGTCTTGATCTTCCTCAGAACTCGAGTAGCAGAGGGTAGATATGGGAAGGAATACAGGAGCCCCAAGGTTCACTCTAGGCAGAATGGGTCTCAGAGAGATAGCCTTTTTGGGAACTCCAGGGTAAAAAAAACACTGACAATGTACATCCAAGATCAAACTAAGGTTCTTCCCACTGCTGGCAACACCCAGCACTATACCTCTGGGTGTAATTGCCATTCAAGATCTGTTAGCATCTGTGGCTGAGTTAATGTGCCTTGGTGTTTAGCGGTCCCGCCAGGTGGCTCACGACCAGAGAGATGTTCTGATAAGTCAGTCATCTCCAAAGACGCAGAGTTTACTGGCACAGGACCCAAGACTCTATTCAGCCCTTCTTAGTGTAGTGCCACATGACAGTGGTGTTGTAAATGAGTACCTGAACTAACCTCCCTTAGATGGATAGTAGGCCAACTCCAACAACCTGATGTGTAGACTGGTTTCCACCGGAGAAAAGAGACCTCTAATCTCACCCTCTCCGAGATGCCTCACCAGCCCAGTAGTGAAGCATAAGTCACCACTGTCAACTTTGGGTGGTGTATGGAGAGGGCTCTGCGAATGTCCTAATATAAGTCTAGTAGCCACCACTGCAGATCTTTCTCAGTCATCTCCAAAACCCGGATAGAATTTGATGGGCTCGCCAGGTGCTGTGCCCACTGGTACTTAGCATCCCACCGCAAAGTCTGCATGTGAAATCTGGCATGGCGGACTAGTAGGATGCAGGAGACCAGTAGTTCCTGCAGCCTCAACTCCATCCTCACTGAGATCCTGCATAGAGGCTGAAACATCAGGATCATAGCCCAAAATGGCTAGCGTGTGCATCTTAAATTTGTCCTTCCACATGAAGGCATTGAGATGGCGAAAATCTAAAACAGGACAAAGGCCTCCTCCACACTTCTTTGGCAAAAAGAAGTAGTGGTATAAACACTCAGTCCCTACTTCCGCAGCAGCAACCCTCTCTATGGCTTCTGCGGACAAAAAGGCCTACACTTCCTGCTGAACAAGTTACTTACCTTCGGTAACGATGTATCTGTAAGAAACATTAGTTAGTTAGATTCCTCACCTTAGATTCCTCACCTTAGAATATCCCCAGGCGTCAGACTGGATCCGTAAGATTTTTCGTCAGCAATACCCCTTGCGCGTCGCTAGGCGTCGTCTGCGGCTCCGCGTCCGTCGTCGGCGTCGTGCGCCGGAATGACGTCGGAGTACTTAGACGCCACCCTCGCACGCTGACATCAGTTCTTGTACATAGCTTTCCGCGCCAGGAACGCAGAGCCATGCAAAGACCGACACTGGTGCCAAAAAACAAAATCTAGGGGCCTGAAAAGGATAACCTTAACCCTAGATGTCAGTTCGCAGAACGGGGAGGATGGGTGGGTCGGTGAGGAATCTAACTAACTAATGTTTCTTACAGATACATCGTTACCGAAGGTAAGTAACTTGTTCATCTGAAAGAAACACGTTAGTTAGATTCCTCACCTTAGAATAGATACCCAAGCAATACCATCCCCGGTGGTGGGTCTGCAAACCAAGATCACACCAGAAAGTCCTGGAGGACAGAACGGCCAAAGAAGCCATCCCTCCGGACTTGGCTGTCAAGGCAATAATGCCTGGCAAATGTGTGTAGCGAAGCCCACGTTGAACCACTAGGGTGACGCCCTGGTGTTCCAGCCATGTCCAGAGGCGCAGAGCCTCCTGACAAAGGGTCCACGACCCCACCCCGCCCTGTTTGTTGCAATACCACATGGCGGTGGTGTTGTCCGTGAACACCTGCACGACACTTCCCCTGACAGAGGGAAGGAAGGCTTTCAGTGCAAGTCGGATCGCTCTCAACTCCAACAGGTTGATGTGGAGACGAGACTCCGCCGGAGACCAGAGGCCTCTGATCTCTGCCTCTCCCATATGGCCACCCCATCCCAGGAGGGACGCATCCGTCACTACGACATGCTCCGGTTGGGGAAGGGAGAGGCTCTTGCCCTTGACCCAATCGCGGTCCGTGAGCCACCACTGCAACTGCTGTGCAGTGCCCTCCGAGATCAAGACATGGTCGGACAGGTTGCCGTGATGCTGGGCCCACTGAAACTTCAGGTCCCACTGCAGAGCCCGCATGCGCCGCCTGGCGTGATGCACTAGTAGGATGCAGGAGGCCATCAGCCCCAGAAGCCGCAACACTAGCCTGACCGAAACCCAGGATAGAGGCCGAAAGATGGGAATCAGGGCCTGTATATTCCGGACCCGCTGTTCCGGTGGATGGACCCGGAACTGCGGCGAATCGAGAACCGCTCCGATGAAGAGGAGCGTCTGAGAGAGACTCAGGTGTGACTTCGGCACGTTGATGGAAAATCCCAGCAAATGCAGGAGATCCGCCGTAGTCTGGAGGTGGGAGACGACTGTCTGGGGCGAGCCCGCCTTCAACAACCAGTCGTCGAGATAGGGGAAGACTGGAACCCCTGATCTGCGCAGATGAGCTGCGACCACCGCCATCACTTTCGTGAACACCCGAGGGGCACTGGTGAGGCCGAAGGGGAGCACGGTAAACTGAAAGTGCTCTTGGCCCACCGTGTACCGCAGGTAACGCCGGTGGGCCGGCAGGACGGGGATGTGGAAATATGCGTCCTGCAAGTCCAACGCTACCATCCAGTCTCCGGGGTCTAGGGCAGCTAGAACCTGAGCCAAAGTTAACATCTTGAACCTTTCCTTCCGGAGGAAGGCATTGACGTTCCGGGGGTCCAAGATAGGGCGTAGGCCCCCTTTGCCCTTCTTGGGAACCAGAAAGTAGTGGGAATAACAACCACGACCTACTTCTGGGCTCGGAACGCGCTCGACGGCCCCCTTGGCCAAGAGGGCCGAAACTTCCTCGTGGAGAAGAGTCAAATGATCCCCCGAGATACGGTGGTGCTGCGGTGGCATGGCTGGAGGGGTCGTCTCGAAGGGGAGGGAGTAGCCCCTTCGGACGATTTGCAGCACCCACCTGTCCGATGTGATGGACCGCCAGTGGAGCAGGTGATGGCGAACTCTGCCGCCCACTGGCGTGGAATGGGCCTGAAAGCTCGGACTAGGAAGGCTTTGAGGCGGATGCTGCCGGGGTGGATGTGGGCTGACCTCGTCGTCCTCCAGAACCGCCTCGGCGGAAACCACGTCCGCGACCGCGCGCAGGTTGGTTCTGCGGCTGGTGGCTAGGCGCACGTGAGGAGGCACCCCTTCCTTGGCCACGAAAGGGGCGAAAGGCGGAAGTTTGCGACCGCGGTGCCGAGAGGCCCAAGGACTTGGCCGTAGCCCGGGAGTCCTTAAAGCGATTCAGCGCACTGTCCGCTTTCTCGCCAAAACGGCGAGTGCCATCAAAGGGCATGTCCATGAGAGTGCTCTGGACATCGCCCAAAAATGACGTGGACCGCAGCCAGGCGTGACGTCTAAGCGCCACTGTGGTAGAAATGGCCCTACCCAGCGAGTCCGTGGTGTCAAGCCCACATCGTATAGCATGTCGCGCGGCATCCCTCCCATCGGCCAGAGCCTGGGTAAGTCGTGTCCGGACCTCCTCCGGACACAGGGGCAGCGCGTCCTCCACCGCATCCCACAGAGAGTGGGAATAACGGTCCAAGAGACAAGCGGTGTTCAAAGATCGCAGGCCCAAACTAAGGGAGGAGAACAGCTTCTTGCCAAACTATTCCAGTCTCTTGGAATCCCGGTCCGGCGGGGCGGTCGGGAAAGAGGATTGGGAGGTGGAGGCCTGGATAACCAGGCTCTCAGGGGTAGGGTGTTGGGACATAAAACTGGGGTCGCCCGGAGCAGGGCGGTGGCGCCTGGCGACGTTCCTGTCCACAGGAGGAACTGTGGAGGGCTTGGACCAGGTGCCCTGCAGAACGTCAATGAGGGCCTCATTGAATTGCAGCAGAGGCTCAGTGGAGCTTGCTGCAGACTGAAGCACCTCAGTAAGGACGTTAGTCCTCACAGCCACGGCAGGCAGCTCGAGCCCAAGGGCTGCGGCCGCCTTGCGCAGCACCACAGAGAAAGCAGCGCCCTCCTCCGAAGCCACAGTCGGAGGAGAGACGAATCCAGTGTCTGGAGAGGTATCCAGGCCACTGGCCTCCTCCAGTTCATCTGCCCAGTCCTGTGACATTTGAGCCTGAAGGGCCATAGGATCCTCGGATCCCTCCCAGTTGTCCCCATCATCCGACTCCTGGTATACAGGAGGAAGGTACGGAGCCGGGCGGTAGACATAATGTGTCTCTAGCGGCGCCGAACGCGGCGTCCATCGACGCCGGAGCCCGGAGCGGGACTGAACTGGGGCTCGACGTCGAACGGAGTCGACGTCGGGGGTGGTACCGGTGTCGACGCCGGCGGAGGAGGCGTGACGAGGTTGACCGGCGTCGGCGGGGACTCAGGAACGGGTCCCTCGGGCGCTTGCGGCGTCGAGGCCGGAGCCGTCGACGGCGCCGGGGCCGGAGCCGCCGGCAGGCAAGGCAGCCCTGTCGGGTCCGCGGGGCCCGAAGGCGCGCCAGCGGGCGTCGACGGCGGGGCCAGGCGCCTCATGGCCGAGAGGAAGGCACTGACCTCCGCCGGCGTCGCGTTAATCCCAGGGACCGGCGGGTATGGGGACTTGCGCAGGAGCCGCGGGGGTGGAACCACCCTGACCCTCGGCCGAGTCGCGCGAGGGGAGTCCGAAGAGCGGTGTCACTTCTTGGACTTACCCCAAGACTTGGATCCCGACGACCGATGGTGACGTCGGCTGCGGCTCCGCGACCGATCCTTGGACCTCCTCCTGGACCGGGATCGAGAGGCGCGCGGAGCCGAGTGGCGAATCTCGAGAAGCTTACGGGACCGCTCCCGTCTAGCCTTCGAGGTCAGGGCCTTGCAGTCCGAACACGACTCCGCGTCGTGGTCGAGGCCCAAGCAGTACAGGCACCGGCGGTGATGGTCCGTAACCGACATCAAGCGGTTACAGTCAGCACAGGCTTTAAAACCAGGCATCCTACCGGCACCGGAGTCGATTGACAGGATCAAAAAGTTAGTCAAAAATTTACTAAAGGGGTAGCTCTCCCGGATCTGCGCTTACTGGCGCGGAAAAAAGAAGAACTGACGTCAGCGTGCGAGGGCAGCGTCTAAGTACTCCGACGACGTTATTCCGGCGCACGACGCCGACGACGGACGCGGAGCCGCAGACGACGCCTAGCGACGCGCAAGGGGTATTGCTGACGAAAAATCTTCCGGATCCAGTCTGACGCCTGGGGATATTCTAAGGTGAGGAATCTAACTAACGTGTTTCTTTCAGATGCATAATGCGCAAATGCTCCTCCGTCAGCTGTGCTGATTGGGTGGAAGGTACGGTGGAGTAGAAAGAAATAGGATGGTGTAGCCCCATTTGACAATATGGAGGACCTCTGTGCCTGAAATGTCGAGCCACCCCTGTAGGAAATGTCTAAGCCTGCCTCCAACAAGGTGGGTGTGTCTCGAAAAGGACACACTAAAGTGATTGTGCAGTTGGGATCACCGAAGGGCAAAGAGACTGAGCTGCACATTGTTCCTGATGACCAGAATGTTGCCTCTGTGAGCCATGGCCTCTGCCATGAAATGGCTGAGAAGGAAGTTGTGCTCGTGGCAGGGGTCTGGCGATACTGGAAGCCCATGGCATAACAGGAAAGGAGCGAAACCATTTGGGAAATTGCCTGGTAGGGGTAGACAGTCCCAAGGAACGTGGAATGGCACGACTTCACTTAAAATGTTCCAGATCAGAATCTGCTTTCTCCCCAAAGAGGGGAAAGACCTCAAATGCCATGCTCATTAATGATACACCAGGATATCTCTAGAAAAGCCCGTAGACCTCGTCCAAGCTTAGCATCGAAGCACCACACTCATGTCAATTGTTCAACCCAAGCAATCAGACGCTTCCAGGCCAGACCGAATAATAATTTTTGCCGCATCACAGCAGTTCTGTATTGTTTGTTCTATAGACGCCAGCAGGTCCTCTGGACTAACCTTAACCCATAAAGCATGGCTGTAGCGGCCCAGGAGGCGCTGGCTCTGACTGAACGTAAAGCAAGGCTAGCAAAAGAGAACATGCTTTTGCCAACAGTCTCCATGTTTTTGGACTCACGCTCAGGAGGGGTGGGTGAAAGCTATAACGGTTCACTATGCTGGTGAATGCCTGTATCTCCAGACTTTCTGGTGTCAGTGTTGAGATGGGAAGTCAGTATTGCGGCACCGGTCTGTGGTGGTGAGCTACCCATCTATTCACTAGGGGCCCGGAGCATGTTACAACCTGTAACAAAGACTAGCTTTTAAAAACGGAATGCTTTGGGAGGAGCCTAGCGCGCATCCAAGATGGTCGCGTGAGCACAGGGCTCCCCGGACCCTCGCTGCTCCTCGGACTTTATCCTCACTTTATCCTGACTTGGTTGATGGAATCTGGAAGACAAATGTTGGCTGAACACTAAACTCCTTTCGGAAACCAAATCGGACCTGGCAATCCTGAGTTATGGTGGTTTGAACTTTTGAGGCCCAACTGATGGCTATGCCCGATGCGAGGGTGATCTGTGGAGCCGGGGCGTAGTTGAACAACAACGGCAGCGGGGCTGTGCCAGTGGCCGTCCCATCACTTTCGGTTTCACTTTTGGATCGCTGAGGGGCTGGACAGTGGAATTGCTTGGTGCGACTGGGCTTTCACTTTGCCTTCGCTTGATGCCTGTATCTTCGCCTGCTACCAGTGTGCCCATCGACGGTGGTCCCTTCGCTCCGCCACATTGCAGCCTCTGGTGCGGCCCGCGTCTGCTTGGCCTGTGCCCCTTCGACGCTTCCTCGGTGGTCCCCTTCGGCGAACGTGGTTCTCATGGGGGGCAGGGGAGACCCCGAGAGGCGTAAGACCAAGACATCCCTTCGTGGGGGACCGGTCCAGACGAACAACATGGACCGCTACACCCAGGGTAAAGGATCCCCCGGGACGGCCAGTGTCCCCCCGGATGATGCCAGTGGTGGCCCGTCCGTTTCTCCGGATCTGTCCCTGCAGGACATCATGGGCGCAATTAATGGCATCAGGGAGACCATCGCTACGCAGTACGAGGCCTTGGCCCGTAAAATCGACACGGTGGCCATTGATGTCACGCTAATCCGGGCGGATCTCTCTAAGACCAACGAGAGGGTTCAATCGCTGGATGTGCGGACGTCCTCCCTTGGTACGGACGTGTCGGACCTGCAGACTACTCTCGGCGATCTCAAGTCGGCCAACGATCTGATGGCCCGGCGGCTGGAGGACTTCGAGGGACGGGCTCGATGCAATAACATCCGCGTCATCGGCGTTCCGGAGACCTCCGACAACCGCCCGGTTGATCTCATGGTTGAGGAGCTCATCCTCGAACAGCTTGCCCCCGCTGGCCTGAGTAAGTTCTTCGCCGTGGAGCGGGCCCATCGAGTTCCAGGTGGTCGGCCGCGACCGGGGGCCCCCCCGAGGCCTATTGTTGCGAAACTTTTTCATTACAGAGACCGAGATGCGATCCTGCAGGCCTCACGGGTCCATGGCCCGGTCAGATATGAGAACTCGTCCATTAACTTTTTCCCGGACTTCACCCAACTTTTCCAGAAACAGCGGATGGGCTTCCAGGGGGTGAAGCGTCGTCTCCGGGACCTCGGTCTCAAGTACTCTATGCTTTTTCCTGCTAGGCTCCGAGTGGAATATGAAGATTGGACTACCTTTTTTGACTCTTCTGCGACTGTGAGTGACTGGCTGGATTTGCTGCCGGACCGGGGTGACCGGACTGGGCCCTCTGCCGGTGCCGAGGGTGGCGGGTCTCCTTCGGAGTGACTTTTGGTCCTTGACTTTGCCATTTTGTACTGTTCGGCTGGGTTCTACTTCTTTTGTGCATTTCGTTTCATTATGATCTGTGTGGGGGGCGGGCGGGGACGGGTCCCTTTCCTCCTCCGGGGTCTTTTCGTAGAATGGGGTTTGTAGGGCGACAGGCACACTGCAAGTTGGGGTGGTTTTTTTGGACCGCAGGGGTGCAGGGTGGGGGGTGTTGGATTCGGGGGGGGGGGTTGGCGGGTGGGTGGGGTTGTTTGGATTTGTGTTTTTTGTTTTCAAGGCGAGGTAATGGCTATGGTTCAGTTTCGGGTGTTGCGCTATTTGCTAGGGGACCTTTGATCTACTGCAGGGGATGGGGGGGACGGGTTGAGATTGATGTCTTGGAACGTCAACGGATTGGGTGACCGTATCAAACGGGGTGTTGTGCTGCAATATTTACGTCGTTTGACTCCTGATGTGGTGTTCTTACAGGAGACGCATCTGGTTGGTAATGTTTGTCATGCCATGAACAGGGGGGGATACCGACTCGTGGCCCATTCTGGTTTCACCACTGGTTCTAGAGGGGTAGGCATTCTCCTGCGATCTTCACTTCCGTTGGAGATCACCAGGGTAGTCCCAGACGATAGAGGGCGCTATGTGGCTCTGACTGGGAGGTGGGAGGGGCAGTCCCTTTCCTTGATCTCGGTCTATGTTCCCCCGGGCCTTCAGAACTCCACCTTCTCAGACTTGGGTCGTGTGCTGCTTGGGCTTCCTGACAGTCTTCTGCTTATGGGTGGGGACTTTAATTCGGTTGTCTCTGGTGACCTGGATCGCCACCCGCCCAGGGCCCTCCCTGCTGCCCAGGCGTGGCTCGGCGGACTCCTGGAGACCTTCGGTCTGGTGGATTGTTGGAGGTTAATGCATCCGACACAGTGTCAGTACACATTTCACTCCGGGGCCCATGGGAGTCTCTCCAGATTGGATTATTTTCTTATGCCCGCGGCCCAGGCTGCCCAGATTCGAGAGGTTAAACACCTGGCCCGGGGTATCTCTGATCATTCCCCACTGTGGTTGCTTTTTGACACTGGGACGCGGTCCGCTGGGCGGATCGCTCCTATTAACCCTTGGTACCTGCGAGACCCCAAGATCCGTGATAGCCTGATTAAGTCGATTGATCAATATTTTCTTGAGAATGAGGGGTCGGTGTTGTCCTCAGTGTCCCTGTGGGAAGCTTTTAAAGCAGTGCTCCGCGGGCATGCCCTGTCCCAGATAGTGGAGGCTAAGAGGGTTAAGAGAGAGGCGGTGGTGACGCTGGAGACTGAAATATCGGGGCTGGAGGCAGCCTTGGAGGCGGGTGTTACTCCGGATGGGCTGCATGCCCTCAGCCTGAAGCAGTTTGAATATAAGTCTCTTGTTACTGACGCTGCCAAGACTATGTATAGGGAGCAGCAGGGTAGGTTGTATGATGCCGGAGACAAGGCGGGTAAGCTGATTGCCTGGTTGGACAAGAAGGAGAGAGTGAATCGTGTGGTCCCGGAGCTTCGGGCTTCGGATGGAGTGTGTGTGACTGAACCTGGTGAGATTGTAGAGTGTTTTGCTGACCACCTCCGGGCTGTGTACTCCCCGGTGTCTGATAGAGATGAGGACGACTCTCGTCTTCTGCTGCGGGATATTGCCCTGCCCGGCTTATCCGTCGAGGACCGCGAGCTGATGGATGCCCCTTTGTCTGTCGACGAGATTGCTATTGCGATTCGCTCCCTTCGCTCGGGTAAGGCTATGGGCCCCAACGGCCTGCCGATTGAACTGTATAAATTACGCCCGGATAAAATTGCGCCTTTCCTCCGTCATATGTTTCAGGAGTCGCTCGAGAGGGGTTCCCTTCCCGACGACCAGCGTCTGGCTACTATAGTGGTGATTCCCAAGGATGGTAAGCCACGTGACCGCTGTGCCTCATATAGGCCTATTTCCCTACTAAATGCCGAACCCAAAATCCTTGCTAAGGTCCTCGCTAATCGCTTGCTGAGCGTTATATGTGACTTGATACATCCAGATCAATGCGGCTTCATCCCTCATCGTAATACCGCCCTCAACTTACGGCGTCTGCACGGCGTCCTCGCTAGGGCGGAGTACTTTTCTGAACCGGCCGTATTGGTTTCCTTAGACGTCACGATGGCCTTTGACACCATTGAGTGGCCATTCCTTTGGGCCGTCTTGGCGAAGTTTGGCTTTGGGGAGGGATTTCTTAGCTGGGTGAAGCTTCTTTATGCTGGACCAATGGCCCAGGTCGTTGTCAATGGGCGGGTTTCTCTGCCTTTCGCTCTCGGGAGGGGAACTAGGCCGGGGTGCCCGTTGTCCCCGCTGCTCTTTGCTCTCGCCTTGGAACCGCTCGCTGCCTGGCTCCGTTGGGAGCCCTCGATTAGGGGGCTCCGGTGGGCCCCGGGCTTCGAGGATCGGGTCTCATTGTACGCGGATGATATTCTCTTGTATCTCACCTCGCCGCGGAAGTCGCTCAATGTTCTCTTTGATGTCCTTACTTCCTTCGGGAAAAATTCGGGTCTGATAATTAATTGGTCCAAATCTTGTGTGTACCCTATCTCTGGTGGCCTTCCTCTCTTGCCGCCTCGGCTTCCGCTCCAAATATCTCAGTCCGGCTTTAAATACCTGGGGGTGTACGTTTCGTTGGATCCGGCGGTCCGCTATGAGCAGAATCTCCTGTCTCCACTCCGGCGTTTGAGGGCGGATACGGCTCGGTGGTGTAAATTGCCCTTGTCTCCACTTGGTCGCGCGGCGCTGTTTAAAATGATGTCCCTTCCCAGATTTCTTTATGCACTCCAGAACTCCTTCGACGTCATTCCGGCGGCCTACTTTAGGGAAGAGGAGACTGGTTTGGGACGGGCGAGCACGTATCGCTTTGGCAAAGCTGACTCTCCCCTGGTATGACGGGGGCATCGCGCTTCCTGATATTAGACGGTACTATTGGGCCTCCCAGCTGTCTGCCATTAACCATGCTACGTACGCTCCTGGTTTGAACCCGGCATATGAGATGGATAAATTCCTGCTTCCCGGCGGTAACTATAACAGAGCGCTGTACTCTCGATCCGCTGGTAGGACCCTTACGGGCCCTACTAGGATTGCGGTACGTGTGTGGAAGGCGGCGAACGTAGCGATGGGCTGGAGTGAGCGTTTAACGTGTGCCACTCCTTTATTCGCCTCAGAACGCTTGGGAAGCCTCTGGACAACGAAAGGCTTTGAGCGCTGGGACATGATCGGCATCAGCAGAGTGGGGGACCTATGGGTTAAAGGTGCGGTTAAATCCTTCGCGGCGCTCCAGAGCGAGCACGAGCTTAGTGAAAGAGAGTTCTTCCGTTATGTACAGGTTCGGCACGCCCTGCTCTCGGTCTTTGGGGAGGGGACCACGGTCCCTGCTTCTTCGCCTCTCGAGGACCGCATACTCGATGGTCACGTCCCCGACAGTACTATCTCCTTGATTTACAAAAAACTGATAAATAATCGGGCTGACCTCTTGGTGCGTCTTCGGGAGGCATGGACGGGAGATGGGGTGGAGTTGGACGACGAGGACTGGCAGACTGCACTGTCATCCCCTAAGGAGGTGGCCATCCCGGCCCGTCTCCGTCTGGTCCAGCTTAAGATTCTCCATCGTGTTTATGTGACGGGCCCCCGCTTGGTCTCGATGGGGTTCTCTGACGACGGACTCTGTAAGCGTGGCTGCGGGCTCAGTGCCACCTTTCTCCACATTCTATGGGAATGCCGCGAGGTGGCGGCATATTGGCGCCAGGTGCATGATGTTATGAGACGAGTCACCGGGGTCGCTCTGCTGCCGGAGGTGCGTCGCTGTGTTCTGAATGTATGGGAGCCCAATGACTATAATGCGGCTCAGGCTCGGTGGGCGGCCTTGGGGAACATGATCGCAAAGAGAGATATAGCGCAGCTTTGGGGTTCCCAACGGCCTCCCACCGTGTCCGTATGGAAGGAGAACATGGACTGGTGCATGTTCAGGGAGAAAACTGTGTATGTGGCTCGTGGTAAACCGGGGGCATGGGGTAGAATTTGGGGGCAGTGGAACGTGTATCGCGGGTCTATCTGTGCTCCCCCCCTGGTGGATACGTCTGGGGCTGCCTCGTCCCCCTGATCCTTGAGGGTTCCTTGCCTATCTCGTACTTCGGAGTACAGATTTGGTTCTCTCGTGGCCCCCCCCCTCCCTCTCAGGCCTCCTTTTAATGACCGCCCTCGGGTGGTCGGGTTTTGGACTCCCCCGGCTGTGGTTCGACGCCCATTTCAAGTCGTTTCGCCTTGCTTTTTGTTTTTCTTTATTTTTGTTGTTATTTATATTAAAAGTGTGTATCCTGACTTCCTTTATGTGCAGTCTGATCTACTGTAATATAGCGGAGCCCCTGTGGGCCAGTCATTGTTTTTCTGATCTGTTTGACCACTTTAACTACTAGCGGCCGGCCCTGGCGGTTGTAGGCCCGTGCTTGTAACCTTTCTCTGCACAATAAAACTTTTTTTTAAAAAAAAACAAACAAAAAAAACAAAAAAAAAACAAAAAAAAAAAACGGAATACTTTCCCATGATTTGCTTTAATCACATTGAGGTGCGTTGTGGTTTTAGGAATTAGGGTTTGCTGGCTCACACACAGTGAAATCAGCTCTTCCAGATGGGCAGCCCACCATAAGGTGAAGGCATTCGTCACCATTATGGCTACTGCTGGGCAAAAGGAATTACAGCAGACAGATTCTCCTGTCCAGGACCACCACAGGAGAACAATTGTGCTGTGTGGAGGAATCCTGATGATAATCACCAATTGTGTAGTTCCTAACAATCCGTAGGATCTGCGCATTGTATGGACAGCATAAACTAACGGCTTGGTGGCTATACTGATTCCGGACACCCCAGCAGGATATGTTTGCCTAGAGACCAGCTAGCTCACAGTGCCACCGTAAGCCCCCCTAACCTATCAGGGAGTGAATGGTTTTCTGGCAACCACTTAAAATGACAAACTTGACCCCTCAAGGATCGTGGAAACAGTACAGATCCTTTCGCTCAGTCACTTGTGCTCACTTATTCTCAGAGAAATATATAGAGAATACACAGTGGGACGTTTTCAATAATATTTATTGAACCAACGTTATTCTTGCATAAAATACGTGCTGCAATAATTAGTAGACAGAAGTAAATAAACGTGATTACAAGCACCAAAAGCGCAAATAGTAGATATAGGTCTACCATGGCGCTGAACAAGGTATATATGCATGTATATAAAAACACAGTAATCGAGAGTGCTCCCATGATGCGAACCCTACTACAAGTGTACTTAGAGTGTGTGTAGGTGTAAAAGCAACGGATCCCTCCAGGGACGAACCAACCCCATTACCTGATGGGATAGAGTCACGAGCCGGACACCCCTCACAAGATATCAGACCGCTGCATGGTGATTTCTCAGCATGCAAGGACCTCGGTGTCAGCGGAAATGCCCTCTCCAGTTCTAATCTATTGGAATGCTCATCTTTTGTAATAGAAAGCACCCTTGCAATGTGCAAATAAATTAGTGATGTTATGGATATACAGACAGCCCTGTCGCCCCTTGGATAAATATAGTGATGACATTTGCACATAGTACGAAACGAGACCTTGTACATGATGTTAAGGGCGTTGTGATGATGTTGTGCAAAGCTAGATGTGTAGACAAGTTTCGTTTCAGGTAAACTAATCCAACATTGTCGTGCACACAGCTGAAAATGTTATTTGTGAGGACAATGTAAGAAATAAGCTGCTTTACTACATGGGCCTAACTTGAGAATATAACACACCAGATTGCCCTCATATTGGAAATACTTCAGATGGAGACCCCACTGGAAAAAGCCTGAGTGTGTGCATGACCAGCAGTATGCAGGAAGCCAGTCGACTCAGCAGACGGAGAACCTTCCCGAACAGAATGTGATCCCCTTCCTGAAACATCAGAATCAGATCCCAAATCTCTTCAATCCTTTGGGGAAAAGGTAAGGTTCTGAGAGATGCTAAACTCAGTATTGTCCCCATCAACAGGAACCACTGCACCCGCTCTCTGCACCAACAATTACCATCATAATCAGGCCCTGTGATATTCTTTCCTCTTTGCACACCTCTTCTTGACGTAATGGCAGTCATCCCAAAACGTCATTTGATTTGTCAACACGGAAATCCTACCTTAATAGAACTAACTGATGCTCAAAAACTAACACAAATGAGATCTTTAAACACATAGCTGGTATCCATACAAATATTTTTGCAAAGTTTTTGTTAAGAGTGACAAGTCAAATTCAGTCTTAAAAAGGTTGGAAGATTTTAGTGCATTAAAAATTAGACTTGTGCGACAAAAGTGACAAAGGTATCTTGAGTGGCGGCTGATATGGTAGCACTGAAAGACATGAGTGGAAGAGAAAATATGCTTATTTTTGAGTTCTCTAAAGAAAAAAGTTAACGTCACTAACTATTTTCAATTGCTAGATGCCCGGGTATCCTAAGATATCCTATGGATTGAACATAGAATTCAACAGAGTTTGAAAGTGAAAGAAAACAGAGTTTCGATAGACAGGTTCAATAGTTAGAAATATCTAGGAGCAGTGATTTTTAGACTACTTAGCTTTCAACACAGGAATAAAATACTGTGGGGGCAAGAAAGCTACTAAACTGGGATGAAAACGGCAAACATAACACAATACTTTGCAAAGGAGTCAAAGTGCCAGATTTATATGTTGGCAGCAGGAGAACTCTGCTGCAGTGGTTACAGAGTTCCCTCTCCACCAACATAGTGGTCCGCCTGCCCAATCTACAAACGGACAGACATTAAGTTTGGTCATGACGGAGACAACTCAATCTCCACCATGGCCAAACGTTTACGTCGACCCTGCAGAAAAATAATTACATTTCCACTCGCCCATTTAGATGGGAGGACATGTAGCCATTTTTTACGGTCTTTCACCGTCAGGCAAAACCTGGCGGTGAGGTACAGTAATTTGTGAATAATGCTCCCCTTGCCATGGGAGAGGACTACCATGGAGAAGAAAGCACTATTTTTATTTTTTCAAAAATATTATCTAGTTTCAGAATTTTCTTTTTTTAATAAAAAAAAAAAATGGACTTGTTTGGTGCAGGGATGCGTCATGCTCAGTAGATATAAATCAGGCCCTCAGATTGATCAAATACTTTTTGGCAGTACAGAACAAGATGACTGATATCAAAATCAGATTCAGTGTGGTTGATTTCAGCAATATTAGAATCACCCACAAAGAAACTATACTCTATATTCATGACCCCCAACTTAAACAGTTCTTGGTGAATCAAGACAATGAAATGTCACCTTGAGTATCAGCTGTCACTCCACTGGGGACAGGTACCATTTTTGAAAGCTGGATTCAGCCCATCTGATGCTCTTGCTGATCTCTTATTGATGATTAAATAGAAGATTGTCCAGTTCAATGGCTATTTAGCGTTCTTTCAATTATTCCCTTTCATATTAGGGCGATATAAGGAATACATATGTTTGCTGTTCATTTCTTTGTTCAACAATATGGTCAGGGGTGATGGGTCCTAATTTAGTGTGTCTTGTCATGAGTCCATGAGAATCTACAGGGGTTGGTTGACGGTTCTATTGACAGGGGATTTCTTATTATTTACTGTTACTTCAGTCCCTTTTATATCCTTCACTTGGTGGCATTTATTGCGTTAATGTTTTGTTTTGGCATATGATCTTCAGACATGGGACATTGTTGGGATATGCGAGGAGTCTGTCAAAAGTACCTGACATGATGTATTATGTTTTTTAAATTTTTTTTTTTTTTTTTTTAATAAACTATACATTAACGTGAAAGTTCTTAATGACTCAGCAAAGAAAAAGATAATCTATTGTAGAAAGGCTTATTGGGGACAAAAATTCATAAGAGACAAATGAACAAGTTACTTACCTTTGGTAGCGATGTAACTGGTAGAGACATAGTCTAGCCACAGATTCCTTAACTTAGAATATCCCCAGGTGTCAGACTGGTCCGGAAAATTTCGTGCAGTAGCACCTCTGTGCACCAGGGGGCGGCGCCATATGGCGCCGCCCTGACTTCCATGGACGTGACGTCAGCGAAGCCATAAATGCCCCAACATGAGTTTTCGTCAGAAGACTTTTCCGCGTCAGGACGCGAAGCCACCACCAAAACGGTGAAAATATGGGAACAGTGTGCATAAAAAAAACAAGGTATGGTGAAACAAACATCACCATAGAAAGAGAGTGCCAGACACCGTAAATTGTAAACTCAGGGAGGGGAAAAGAACAGAGCACCACTCTGGGAGGGACCCCCTCAATCGTTAAGCCCAAAACCTCCCCAGGAGGCAGAAGAAGATGCAGAGCATAGGCAGGATTAAACCCTTGGACTGTGTCACCAGAGGCACAAGGCTCACCATTGAGCCATAGCTCCGTGGTGAACTATCACAGCAGCCGGCAGAAAGGCTGCAACCACAATATATGACAGTGAAGGACAACCAGTCCAGAACCCAGGAGCAAAGACAAAAGACAAAGTACCATAAAGCGTAATCCAAAAGGAGACGTCGATCCGAAAAATGGACCTGCCGAATGCAGCACTGTCAGAGACTGCAACCGCTAGATTGCAGGGGAGGCAAGAGACCTCAAGCGGTCGAAGAAGATAGAAGGGAAGAATTAGACTCACATCGGACAACCCAGGGTAGAGGGTTGTAAAGGACACATGGCACATGAGCATACCGTCCAATCACAAGAATGGACAGAGCAGAGCCTCGAAAAGAATGTAGCTTCGTGAGTCGGAGTGAAGAGAAGACGTCACCCGCAGAGGAATAAAGCCACCTAAAGGGAGGCGAAGACAAGAAGCCCAACCTCAAAAGATTGTCGCAGGACGGGGAGGACGGGCGGGCGTTAAGGAATCTGCGGCTAGACTATGTCTCTACCAGATACATCGTTACTGAATGTAAGTAACTTGTTCATCTGATAGAGACGTCTAGCCGAAGATTCCTTAACTTAGAATAGATACCAAAGCCATACCCCTAGAGGAGGCGGAATGCGACTGAACCCCACGAAGGTCCAGAGAGAACCCAGACGTCAATAACATGACCAAAAGAGGGTTGTCAACCAAAGGGCGAAACACAGTGGGGACAGAAGTGACAGCGCAGCCAACCACCAGACCCCTAAGCCCTGAAGAGAGCAGGGAATCAAGGGGAAGCGAGGGCACCACAGCCCATCCAGAATAACACGAAAACCCCCACATGTAGAGGGGATGAGAGATGGCAAACACCAAGCCAGAATGCTTGTGCCTGATTGAAAAAATGCCGAGCTTCGAAAGAAGACAAGAGGCATGAAGGAACTACAGTATCCAAGGTGTCGACAAGAAGCCAGAGCTAGCCCCAGCTAAATAACTTGAACAGCGTAAAACACTGTTAAACCTGCTCCCGTAAAGATACGAAGGCAGCAGGATACTGACCCACGCCCAGCATGGGCCGACATAGAAGAAAAAACACACCCAGCAAAGAAACTGGGGTGAAAAGATAGTTCAGCACCTCGCAGGAAGCAGAGCTGAACCTTATGGTGCGAAAGAACCACAGGATGCGGCAGTCGACAAGCCAACCCAAAGGACTGTTTAAGTGGTATGGTCGAGAGAACGCGTAACGCCCTCACATGTACCACAGAGGAAGAGTACTGCGGAGACACTTGCCAGTCAGACATGTGGAGAGCATTGAAAGGATGCCCCTACACAGCCCAAAAGACGCTCATATGCGGTCAGGAGGAACACCAGGAAGCAAGACAGCAGGAACAGCTGAGATGCGCGCAATAGCAAGAAGGCAACGGTCCACACAAGCCATGAGGAAGTACATGGCGCAGAAACCGCCTCAAGAAGATGCTGAAACCCGGCCAAACCCAGGCACTAGGGCATGCTCAAAGATACCCGCAGTTACACAGAAAGTGGAACTATGCCAGGCTACAAGTAACGTCAGCTGGCAGTCCGGAAGAGAGAGAACAGTCCCCTCGAAGGACAATTTAGAAGAAAAGACGAGCCTAACAAGGGAGTACTTAGGACCAACTCACGGGTCCTAGAAGGCAGGAAGAGCGGGGTTCAAGGAGAACCGCCTCCACGAGTCCGCCACATTTAAGAATGCTAGCGGAACGTATAAATCCCTGCGCGAAAGCAGCGGGGATGCAGAGAAAACTGTTGGGGAATAAGCCAAAAGGACATAACCTACAACAGAGAGGTCCACGGCAACTCCCTACTTGGGAGAACAACCCAGAAGGGGCTGGCACCAAAAGACGGACCATAGGACAAAAGTAAGATGCCAGGCTATGCGAGGTAGATACTACACAGCATAGACCTAGACCCGGAGTCCAAGCACTACAGACAACAGAGCGATGCAACCCTACAGGCAATACAGAGGCACCAACCTGCCTCTGATAAAAACTGGTCCTTAAAGGAAGACCGCAACAAAGTCGAGCAGTCAGTGGCACAGTAGAATTACGGTAGCCCTGACAGAAGCCTGGAGATCGCTGAGTCAGCGTCGGACCCAAAAAGGTCTATTCCATTAAACGGCATGTCTTGGAGGCTCTCCCGAATATTATCAGGGAAGCGACTGTCACGCATCCAGGCATGACGGCGCAAAGCCACCGACTGTGCAAGAGAACACCCCACAGAGTCTGTGGTATCCAGGGAGGAGTGTGTTGTAAAATGAGCCATTTCCTTGCCGTGAAGGACAAGACGGAGTAACTGAGGGCGCAATTCCTCCAGCAGGGAAGGGAGAAGGTTAGCCACGGAGTCCCAGAGTGCAGAGGACGCACGTGCAGACACACATGTAGTGTTTAAAGCACAGATAGCCACGCTAGAAGAAGCAAAAAGCTGTCTTCCACATGCATCCAGCCACCTGGATTCCTGGGTGGGAGGAAACAAGGGGAAAGTGGAGGAGTCCTGCAACCCAAAGGCCGCCTGAATTACCAGGCCCTGAGCGGTAGGGTGGAGGGACAGGCAAAGTGGATCCCCTGGGGTGGGACGGTGCCTACGAGCAATGGCCCGATCAACCAGGGCTCCGGAAGAGGGCAGTGCCCACGCGCCACGCAGGGCTTCTAATAAAGCACCCCCAAGGGGTAGCATGGGCTCCACGGTAATGGGCTCGAGATGGAGCAGATCCATTAAGGGATCGGGAATGAGGGGTGCGACAGGAGGCTGAAAGCCAAGGATAGCAGCTGCCCGGTTGATAGTCCGTGCATAGGCAGCCCCTAGCTCAGAAGTCACCCTACGAGGGGACAAGAGGCCGTCTGTAGGAAACGGTTGGAGGCTTATTCTCCCAGTTGCCATAAAGAGCGGGGCTGGGGAACGACCTGAAGGCCATGCCACACTAGGGACCTGCACCAGTGGCCCCCGATCAGGGGAAGCAGCAACCTCCGAAAAGGCCGTAGCGGATACCGGAGTCGCACGACCCCGTTGAGGGGACAGAAACGAGGAATCCGGAGGGAGGTCAACCCCGCAGCAGCCTCCGAAAAGGCCATAGCGGATACCGGAGTCGCACGACCCCGTTGAGGGGACAGAAACGAGGAATCCGGAGGGAGGTCAACCCCAGGCACGGACGCCGGTGTCGATGAACGGATGGACACCGGCGTCGAGGGATGAGTCTACAGCGGCGTCGGCGGGCGCCGTGTCAAAGTCGACTGGACATCGACGGCCTCCTTGATGGACACTACCTCGACGTCGACCTATGTCGGATGATGCTTCACCCCAGACATGGGATCAGGCTTAGAGCTTGGTGTGGGTTTGGACGTCGAGCCTGTCATTGGGTCCGACGTGGTGCCCGGCTCTGAGCCCGGTGTCGCCGACGCCGCTTCCCAGTCCGCGCAGGAAGCCACACTGGGCTATGCACAACTGGCGGAGTGTGCTAGAGCGACCAGGACGGTCTGGGCCACGGGCAAACGTCGTCGCCTCGGCTCCGGAGTCGGTGTACACAACCCTGGTCGGGGAAGGATCAGCCAATAAGGGCCCGGCCAGAGTACACTCCGCCTATGTGGGGCCAGAAGGCATGCCAGGGAGAGAGGGGGACTCAAAGTAGGCCTCCATTTGGGTGCACGTCGCTTTGACTCCTGGAAAGGGAGGGTACGGAGTTAGTGACCTCCGGGCGCCACTAGCTGACCCCTTACGAGAGGAATGGGCGCCAGCGGCACACCTACGAGAGGTGGACCTCAGTGGACGCTTGTGGCTCCGCTTACCTTTTTTAGGGTGCCGGTCGCGGGAGCGACCTCGGGAACGAGCTCCCTCTGGAGAGGGAGAGCGGCGGCGAGAAGAAGCTGGGCCGGACAGCTGTGCGGCCAACAACTTCATACGACGTTCCTGTAGGGACTTTGGCTTCATCTGTTGACAGTCGCGGCATTGTTTGGAATCGTAGTGCACACCAAGGCACCACATGCAAATAAGGTGCAGGTCAGTGCCCGACATCTGACGCGCACAGGCCTTACAGGCTTTGAAACCGGAGGGCATTGTACACTGTTCCGGTACGACACCAACGGTGCCGAGAATGCCCAAAACAAGGCCAGGAACTGCTGGTTTCCAGGGTCTGCGTTGTGATGCGGAAAAGAAGAAAACTGATGTCGGCTTGGCGGGGCATATATGGCTCTGCTTATGTCACGTCCATGGACGACGTCAGGGCGGAGCCGTACGGCGCCGCCCCCGGCGCGCCGTGGTGCTGCTGCGCAAAATGTTCTGGACTAGTCTGACGCCTGGGGATATTCTAGAATCTGCGAGAATCTGCGGCTAGACGTCTCTATCAGATCCCAGAATTAAAGGCCCTTTGCATTAGTGAAAAGGTGTGTTCTGATGAGATTAAAAAGAAAAAAAAGGTGATTACAGGAATCACTAGGGAAGCCAAACTAAATAATATCAAATTTGCCTTTTTCCAGTTTGGATGAGCCCTAGCACGCCAGCGCACAGGGACTAAACTTCCATATGTGAAGGATTAGCTCTAGACAACCATACTGCAGTTGCCACATAAGGGTAACTGGGATCGCCTGCATGATTGATAAAGCAGGGGAATAGCTTCCATGGGTGACTGCTATGCGAATGGGCAGCTGTGGAGTTGTCAAGTCCTGATAGACGAATATGATCTACCTCCGTGTCATTTACTGTTCTACGGTGCGGAAGTGGCTGTTCTTCGACGAGTGTGGGGTGAGGAAGGACTGAAACCCGCCTGAACATAATTCACTGTTTAAAGGACATCTGAACAACGTCTGAACAGGTGCAAGCGATTACCCTTCTTTACAGATCCCTTCTCTCCTAAGCCAAATGTAAGATTTCCCCCTCTGCGAGAGATGGGCTGCCAACATGAACTTGGAACTTACAGATTCTGAATGGTCTAATGTCCTAACCAATGCCCCTTGCACTACTCTCAATGCCCACTTTAAGCTCATTCAGTATTATTAACTACCCAGGGTAGGGGATTACCTCACCCCAAAGCGCATTAACAGAATGTTCCTGGGAGCACAGGCCTCCTGCCCTAGATATCAATTAGAGGGGACGAACATTTATCATATGCATAGGCTTTCACGACCCTCAACTCATATTGGGACACAGTTGTACGTTTCATCAAAGTTGCCACTGGCCGAAACCTGCATGAGACAGGGCTGTTCTCTAAAGCCAGCTACTACGTAATTACCACTAAATTTACTGACCTTGCTCTCTTCCTAGCCTGCTGCCATTTGTCCATGTTTTGGACAGCCCCCCTCCCAATACCAGGTTGGAGCCCCAAATTGATCAAATGGTCTGAATGTGAAGGCCCCCTATTGAAGCTTGAGGTATTGAGAAGCCGGCACCGTCTTGACCACACACAGGCCTGGGATCAGAGAATACAGGAATGCCGACACACAGCAGGAGATGGGCGGTTGCTCTTCCCATCAGGCTGAGAATCCTCACACAAGGAATGAGCTGATGGACCCCATAGGGGATGCCCTGCTCTTCACAACCTGCGCCACTCTGACACCACATTCAGAAACCAGAGACGCAATGTCATTCTCTCTTAACCCCAGAGCTGCCCTCGACCTTCTGCAATATT
Source organism: Triturus cristatus (assembly GCF_964204655.1). Taxonomy (NCBI): domain Eukaryota; kingdom Metazoa; phylum Chordata; class Amphibia; order Caudata; family Salamandridae; genus Triturus; species Triturus cristatus. The sequence continues at coordinate 852,171,210 of NC_140581.1, forward strand.
TGAATGTACCTACCAAGCCCACTATGACACCCCAGTGACTGGTTGCTTGAGTTTCTTCTTTGCTTTTCAGTTCCCTGTTACCTTCTCCTTTTCTCCTCTTGGCATTCCCTGTACTCTCACATCCAACATACTCGCACATCATTACACCTTGTATCTTTACTCCTGGTTAAGATGTAATCTTTTTTGGACTGCCCAATGGGCACCCTTCGTTGAATATTGTAAATTTTCCAAAATCAAAGATAGCCCTACTCATGTGACATATGTTGTACGCCACTACTCCTGCTGTACGAATGCATAATGTACCAAAAACCTTAATGAACAAGTTACTTACGTAACGCCTTATCAGGTAGAGACTCTATCTAGCCGTAGATCCCTTACTTTAGAATTTTCCCCAGGTGTCAGACTGGATCTGGAATTTCTTTCCTGAGCAGCACCCCTTCATGCCAGTAAATGGAGTAGTTAGGCTCTGAGTGGCGTCGTCTGTGCCAGATGTGATGCCTGTGGTGCAACAGCAGTGCTTCCGGCATGGGAGCGAAAATACGTTCCCAAATTCTTAGATGCTACTTTTACCCACGTGGCCGTAGGGCGGACCGCGTTACCGGGATGCACACATCAAATGATTAAATAGATGAAACACTGTCGAAGAGGAGTGCACTTCAACTCTCTGTTTTTGTTATTAACTGCTCCAGCCCTAACTGAAGTAGCACCCATGGAGTAAATGGTTTAAAGGACAAAATGGATGGTCACATGTAAAACCAACTCTCCTCACCAAGGGGGAGCTTGCTTGAACCGCTCCCGCGATCATCAACGTGACGGACGTATTGATTTGAATTTTACAAGCATAACGCGAACAAAGTGACTACATGTAGTTGTTTTGAATATGGACTTTAACATCTGAAGTTTCATTTAATATTGCATTTTATGTTTAATGCTTCACAGTACATCAGATGACGGGCGTAATAGTAAACATCGTAAGGGTGGGCGGAGCAATATAGTAACAATCAGATGTGGGTTTGGAGAACAACGATGGCCTTAATGGTATGAAATTTGGGTTCAACACAGTGGAGGATTATGGGTTCTGTAGTTTCTGATTTTGTCGATGAGAGGGAGGGGTCTGACGAGTTTAAAAAGGGCCACAGGTGAGAGTGAGTTGATAGGCGGTTGTTGGAAAAGGAGTAATGAGATCAAGAAGGGACATTCATCACAGGTACAGGAGTGCTTCCACGAGGTTTGGTTTAATGAGTATGGGTTATGTTGAACATTGAGGCAGAGGGGTGACATTCCTACATGGTGTACAAACATGGGACTGAGAATAACGGGTTGGTATTGTATCTTGGTCTGATGTAGGTTGTTATGAGAGGGAGAACGCCGTTCGAGGCATTTAAAACGCATATAAAATGAGCATTCACTAGTTTAAAATGCATTATGTTTTTAAACTTTAAATATACTGTCTAAACTCGCTGTTTATATTTGTAGTGAACCCCTGACGAAGGGCGATGAAGCAGCCCGAAATGCATTGGGAATGATACACTACTGAGGATGAAATATGTATATGTCCTGCTTTAGCGAAAAGGCCTGGATGGGCATACCTACTGCATCAGATTTTTATACATAAAATGGATTTCATGCGACAAAACGAACTGAAAAGGCAAATGAAAAGTTTGGAATACCTTGAATAAAACGATTTAATGGAATTAATTGTGGCATAATCTTTACGATGCAACAGCAGTGCTTCCGGCATGGGAGCGAAAATACGTTCCCAAATTCTTAGGTGCATCTATAGGCGCCACTCCAGCACACTGACATCAGTTTCTTTTCACGCCATAGCATGGAGCTGCGAAGAACACTGACCACTGATGTGTTAAGCTAAGGCCCTTCAAAGGGAAACAATCCTTCACTGAAATCTGTTCACAGAGCGGGAAGAATGGATAGGTCAGTAAGGAACCTGCGGCTAGATAAGAGTCCCTATCAGAAAAGTTGTTACAGAAGATAAATTACCTTTTCATCTGAAAAAGACTTCTAACCACAATTCCCTTGCCTTAGAATAGAAACTCAAGGAATACTTCTCCGGAGGTGGGTTTATAAACTTTATGTTGATTAAGTAGTCCTGCAGGATCGTGCAGGCAAAATGCCTGTCCCGACGGATCAGACAGTAGTGTTTGGTGAACTTATGCAGTGAGGCCCACGTTGCTGACGGGGAGATGTCCTTGACCAGAACTCTGCATACCAACTCAGTGGTCGCAGCCTTTGCTTTGGTGGAATAGCACGCAACCCCATTGAGGGTTGTTTCTTGGCCAATGCGTAGCAGATCTTAATCCAAAGCACGATCTATCAGGAGATGGTTCGCTTTGCATGGCCTTTCCTTTTTTGGCTCACAAAGAGATGATCGTCTACACAAAACTGTTTTGTGCTGTCAAGTTAGAATAACAACGCTCTTTTTGGGCTCAGACAGTGGAGTCTTTCCTCTTCCTTAGTGGTAAGAGGAGGAGCATAAAAGGTAGGTAAGGTGATGGACTGGCCTACATCGAACAGGGTCACTATCTTTGGAAAGATGGATGCTCGGGTCCGAAGGACCAGTTGTAAGGATGAGACATATGGAGGTTGGAATGACAACACCTGTAGTTCACTGACCCTCTGGGCAGATGGAATTGTCACCAGAAAGGCCATCTTGATGTTGTGAAGCCTGAGAGGGTAGGCATGAAGCGGCTCAAAGGGAGCCCACATTCGAAAGGAATAACGAAAGGGGGCTGGAGGAAATAAGTGTTGCAAACCTTTAAGGAGCCTATTTACAATAGGCGACATGAAGAGAGAAGGCTGCTCTCGCAGCCTAAGGAAGGCAGACAAATAACTGTTAAATGTGCCCAATGCAGAGCCATGCTGGGCCAGGGTAAGAGAAAACAAAAGAATGCATGAAAGGGAGACAGATAAAGGGTTAACCTATTTGGCTGTACTCCAAGACACAAACTTGCTCCAACGGCCGGTGTATACTGTCTTGGTGGAGTGACGCTGAGCTGCCAAGACAACATTACAGGCTTCGGGTGGAAGGTCGAAAGCGGTTGATTGTAGCCGCTCAATATCCATGCAAGAAGGAAGAGCATTGACAATTTAGGGTGAAGAACCCTCCCCTGACGCTGCGACTCAAAATCCTCAAGAAGGAGCAGTCTGATCAGAGGACCGATGGCCATGCTAAAAAGTTCAGGATACCAGACTCTCTGAGCCCAGTCCGGAGCCTCTAGGATGATTTGGGCCTGGTTGTTCCTGATCTTCTTGAGAAATCTAGGCAGGAGTGGTATTGGCAGAAAGGCGTACAGGGGGCCGGAACTTCACTCAAGACGAAAATCATCTCCAAGCAAGAGCCACTTGGAAACTCCAGTGCGCAGAAGGGCTGACATTGTGCGTTCTCTGTGGAGGCGAACAGATCTAACCAAGGCTCTCCACATTGCTGAAAGAGACTTTGCACCACCTCCGGATGGAGATGCCATTCGTGATCCAATAGGCATCTTCTGGCTGAGTTTGTCAGCCATGGCATTCAGTGATCCTGCTAGGTGTTGAACCACTAAGGAAACGTCCAAACATTTCAGCCATGTCCAGAGACATAGGGGCCTCTTGACAAAGGGACCACAACCCCAACTCGCCCGTTTGTGGCAGAACCACATGACGGTGGTGCTGTCCATGAACACTTGCACTAGCCTTCCTTTGATAGAGGATCGATCATAGCTCCACTAGGTTAGTTGGGGAGTCCAGATTCCACCAGAGACCAGAGGCCTCTGATCTCCACCTCTCCAAGATGGTTGCCCCATTATTGCTGATGGATTGTAACTGTGTATGTTGATGTAACTCAAGAAAGACAAAAAAAAGAAAAAACAAGATGGTTGCCCCAGCCCAAGAGTGATGCATCTGTAACTACTGTCAGATCTGGTTAGGGGAAGAGAGAGGGATCTGCTGCTGACCCAATCGTGGTTTGTTAGTCAATATGGCAGATCTTTTGCAGTGCCCTCTGAAATTTGTACTATGTCTGAGAGATTCCCCTGATGGTGCGCCCAATGAAACGCCATGTCCCCCTGCAGAGCCTGCATATGCCAGTGGGCATGTGTCACACGCAGGATGCCATGAAGTCCAGCAACCTAAAAGTCAGTCTCACCGAAATCCAGGATAGAGGCTGAAACATCAGTATCGTAGCCTGAATATCCGGGGCTCGCATCTCTGGCTTAACCACCCGCAACTGCACTGTGTCCAGACCAGCTCCAATAAAAGAGGTTAGGTGTGACTTTGGCACATTGACAGTGATCCCCAGTGAGTACAGGAGGTCTGCTGTTGGCTGGAGGTGGGAGAGGACCGCCTGGGGTGAGCCCGCCTTCAACAGCAAGTTGTCGAGATAGGGGAAGCCTGGCACACCTTGGCGAACACCCAAGGGGCGCTGGCAAAGCCAAAGAGGAGCAGGTTGAACTCAAAATGCTTGTGTCCTATCTTGAACAGCAGGTAACGTGTGTGGGCAGGCAGGACAGGGATGTGGAAGTATGCATCCTATCCAACGTTACCATCCAGTCTCCTAGGTCCAGGGCAGACAGGACTTAAGCGAGCGTGAGCATTTTGAATTTCTCCTTTTTCAGGAAGATATTGAGAACGCAGGACTAGGGTAGGACAAAGGCATTCTTGGGCACCAGAAAGTAGCAGGAATTGCAACCACGACTTACTTCTGATTCCGGCACCCTCTCTATAGCTCCATTGGCCAAGAGAGCCACCACCTCATGGCGGAGTAAGGAGATATGGTCCTCTGTCAGCCTGTAGCAAGTGGATGCCATGGGTAGAGGGCTAGTCATGAAGGGGAGGGAGTAACTGTTTCAGACGATCTGGAGAACCCAGCGATCGGATGTTATTGACCTTCAGTGGTGCAGGTGATGGCGTTTTCTGCCTCCCAGTGGATACCCATGATGGTCTGAGAGCAAACTAAAGAGGCTTGGAAACTGCGGCTGCTGAGGGGTGGTGGACTGGCCGGACCTCTGGCTACCTGACCCACAAGGTCTGTGGGTACAGCATCCGCGCAGGAGTTGGGAAACTTGCCTGAAATGGTGGCTGGGTGGGTAGAGGTACAGCTGGAAGCCCCTTCTGTGGCCACAAAAGGTGGACTGAGGTTGGCAAGAGGTCATTGGAAGGCCCAAGGACCTGGCCATAGCTCTGCTGTCCTTGTAGCGTTCCATCACCGAGTCTGCCTGGTCTCTGAAGAGATGGAAGCCATCAAAGGGCAAGTCGATAAGCAAAGCATGTACATCCCAAGAAAAGCCAGTGATTCTCAAGTAGGCATTGCGCCTAAGGGCAATGACGATGAAACCGATCTGACGAGTGGTTGGTTGTATCCAGCCCACAGCGTATGGTGAACTTAGCTGCTTCCGTTTTAGCAGCATTAGCTTGGGAGAGTATGGCTCGGGCCCCCTTCAAGACCATGGGCAGCACCTGCGCAGCTGAGTCCCAGAACAAATGGGAGTATCGGTCCAAAAGCTACGCAGTGTTTACAGAGAGCATTGCCAGGCTGGTGAAAGAAAACATCTTTCCCAAGATATCCAGCCTCTTGGACTCCCTTTCCAGTGGAGTGGTTGGGAATGTATCAGGATTTACTCTGGGAGTGGAGGCTTCGACCACCAAGCACTCCAGGGTGGGATGTTGTGTGATGAAGTTGGGGCCCCCTGGAGTAGGGCGATGGCGGTGGGCAATTGTCGTATTCACAGGAGGCCCTGTGCAGAGCTTGGACCTAGCACGGAGTAGGAATTCTGTGAGGGCTTGTTTAAATGGGAGAATCGGTTGGCAAAAGAGGACTCCCGGCTGAAGCACCTCCGTCAAAACATTCTACTTGACAGCCACAGAGGGCAGTTGAAGGTCCAGGACCTCGGCCACCCTCCTCACTATCACAGAACATGAGGCTCTCTCCTCCGCAACCATAGTAGGAATAGAGACTAGGCCAGATATAGGGAGGTGTCCAGTCCACTAGCATCTGCCAAATTCTCATATCTGGTGTCCTCTGTGACATCTAGGTATTCATCAGGGTGCAATGGCCCCTCCCAGTCATCCCTGAGTCCTAGGCCACAAGAATAGGACATAGGCTCCGGTCTGAATGGAATGCCTTCAGTCGGCGTCATATGATGCCCATCCAGCTCAGTGTCGGAGTCGGGGAGGAGTATGGGGCAGCACCGCAGGTGGGCACGGGCAGCGCTGGGGACGTCGACACTGGGGCCGGCAACAAGGAAGTTCCAGGAGTCACCTTTTCCGAATCACAGATCTTAATTTTTGGGGTCCCCTCCACGTGGAATAATTATGCATGGCCTTCTTAATTAAGCCCTACCGTCTCATGCCACTTGAGCCAAAAATCTTGTGCTACTCTCCAACACAAATCTGGCATTGTAAATCCACATTTACTACCTCGAATCCAGCTCGAATCTACTGGTTTTCATCATCTTCACACTGTGAATTAGATTTTTCTGTAGTTTACTACTGGACACCAAAAAAACACAGTCGTCCACGTCTTAATACCATACAGACTGGATTACTGCAGCACCTTCCTTATGAGCAAAATCTCTTTTTAATTTACCACAACAATGCTCAACCTCATCTTATTTTCAACCGTAGAAAAATCTGTCACTTCACTCCTCATTTTTCCTTTTGCTGAACATCACGCTATACTTTGTCACAGAGCAAAGTGGCCTGGTGTATCCGCAAAAATGTTTTTGTCAGTACCCCCAGCAAGAGCATTTGATTTGTTTGATTTGATTTGTGAATTTATAAAGCGCACGATTGCCCATGGGTGTCTTGGCGCTGAGTAGATGTAAAGCAGGATTCTACCGAGAATTATGTTCTAACAGGAGGTGAACAGCCAGGTTTTTACCTCTTTCCTGAAAACGAGTAGAGATGGGCTATTTTTGATTGAAATAGGGAGAAGGTTCCAGGCCTTGGCTGCCTGTAGCAGGAAACTTCGACCCCCCCCCCTGAATTGCTTGAATTTCGGAACCTGAATCAGTTTTGCCTGGCTAGGCTTCTGGACGGCTCATACTGTTTCAAGTGTGTTTTTAAAAAATGGGATCCTATCCCATGGAGGGCTTTGTAGGCCAGACAGACCGACGTGAATTTTTTCAATAGGTAGCCAATGGAGGGTTTCTAATCTGTGTGGAACTGGCTCAAATCTGGGAATGTCCAGCACCAACCTAGCTGCAACGTTTTGTAGGCGCTGTAGTTTTGCTAGATGCTGGGCCTGTATCCCAGCATATAGGGCATTCCCGTAATCTAGCCCAGATAAGGCCAACGCTGTTACTAACGTTTTACATGAATCTTGGGGAATGAACGGCTGTAGGTTTTTTTTATCATTTTGATAATATACCATATCATGGAAGACAAATTATTTGTCTTAGCATTAAACGATAGTTTGTTATCCAGTATCACTCCTAGGTTTCTAACTTTGTTCACTGGGGATGGGCAGTCGCCGAAGCTGTCTGGCCACCCCTCTGGGGACCAGATATTTATGTCTGTCCCAAGCAGCATGATTTCGGTTTTATCACAGTTTAGTTTTAGGCAATTGCACTGCAACCAGTGATTAATCTGCCTCATGCAATTATTAAATCTGCCTGCTGTCTCTTCGACGTTGTTTGAGACTGATACCACAATTTGGGTGTCGTCTGTATAGGAGACTGGTAAGAAACCACAGTTCCTTATTATAGCCTCTAATGGTGCCACATAAATATTGAAAAGAGTGGGGCTTAAAGAAGACCCCTGGGGTACACCGCACAGCGAGTTAAAAGGTTTGGATTTAGCCTCTCCTAGCTCCACTGTAAAAGTTCTATCAGACAAATATGAGGCTAGCAGCTTGAGTACTGTCGCATGAACTCCGACTTCGGCTAGTCGGGTCAGGAGTGTATCATGGTTTACCGTGTCGAAGGCCGCCGAGAGGTCTAATAGAATCAAGGAGGCCTTCCCTCCAGCGTCCAGTACACTCCTGAGTTCCTCTACAGCCATGAGCAGAGCTGTTTCCGTTCCATGTCCCTCTCGGAATCCGTACTGTGAGTGATCTAGGGCATTCACAGCGGAAAGAAATTGTGACAATTGCTGGTTCATTAGTTTTTCCAGTACTTTTGCTGCCAAAGGGATTCTCGCCATTGGTCTGATTTGGCTTCTTCAATAATGGCAGTACTGAGGCTGTTTTCCAGGCATCTGGGAAGCAGCTGGATTTGATTATCTGTGTAAAAACCAGTGCTAGTTGATTACTCAGTAGATCAGGAAACAGGTGCATCACCTTGGGCACGGGTCTGTTAGACCCCCGGACTTAGTTGTCATTACCACCGGTGTAATCGGTTTCACAGATGGTGGCAGAAAGTGGAACCAAGAGTTGAAGATTCGGGGGAACAGTCCCTGTTTAGATTCTGAGCAGGACTGTGGGAAAATATACTTGTCGGTCGTTTTAAAAGACTCAAACAGAATTGACTTTGTCTACAAAGAATTGACCTAAACTGTTGCATAGTTCAGTGCTACTGACTATCTGTTTATTAGTATTGAGTTTTGTTAATTTTATTACCATGGTGAAAAGTTCCTTGCTGGAATTCTTGGCCTCATTTATTTTCCGCATAAAATAATCTACTTTTTTATTCTAAAATAAGTTTTTTGTAAGTTGCCAGGGAGGTTTTATATTCATCTTTCAACTATTGTTTATAGTTAGTCCTCCATTTCCTTTCCGCCCTTCTACAGTTTTGTTTTTGCACCTTCAGTATGTCAGTGAACCATGGTTGTGATGGAGTTTTCCTCCTGGAGGTGATTTTCTTCAGCGGGACTACAAATTTGATGGCTGAATTTACCCAACTGAAAATTTGTTCGGTGGCTATGTTGCTGTCTAACTCAAGCTCAGGAATAGTCAAAGAGAGCTACTCCTTCAGTTTAGGGGCGTCTGTCTTAGACCAGTCCTGATAGGTGGCGCACCTAGGCTGTGGAGCAGCGGTAGCTGTGCCCTTTTTTACCTTTAGGGTGAATTTTACTACCTTATGGTCAGACCAGGGACCCGGCAGTATTTCTATCATCTCGATGTTGTTATTGGAGGTAAAGATCTCATGTATTCAGCTACCGCCAATCTTGTTGCTCTACACATTTCCTGCACCAGAAAGGTAGGCTGCACCTTTCAATACCATACTGCTAAACCCATGTGTAGAGCAAAGTGCCTCTTTTGGATAAGTCTAGCCCCACTTTTTGGCTGGAAAAGGATGTTATTTCCACTGGAGGTGCACACGATTTCTGCCAGCCAGGTCCCCTGTGCCAGAGCTCCTTACCTAAACTGTACCTTTTGTTTCCCAACTGGCACCACTTCAGTACCCCCTTGTAATTCCCTAGTAAATGCCACCCCTGGTACCCAGGGCATTGGCACTGTAGAGGGACCCCAAGGGTAGCAGCACGAATTGTGCCACCCTAGGGTCCCCTCACCAAAGCCCTGCACTCTGCCATTGCAGACTGCATGCCTTTGTGCAGACAAAACTGAAGAGTTGACATGGCACACATCCCTGGGTGTCATGCCCACATTCACTGCATTGGACATAGAGAAGATACCCCTCTAGCAGGCCTTAGCCCTAAGGCAGGCTGCACTATATCTCCTGTGAGGGAATATCTGTATGAGCAGAGAAGCCCCCGCAATATCCATGTCGATTCTTGAATATTGTAAGTTACCAGGCAAGCCATAGTAAGTGCATGGGCTGAATACTCATCATTACGAGTATCCCAGCTCCACAATGGCTTTACTGAAGTATGGAATGTTTGGTACTCTACATCTCATCATAATAAACCTGAACTGATCTCAGTGACAGATGTATTAAAAATTGCACCCCGAGGACCCCTTAGAGTTGTTCCCTGAAACCTACCAACCCTTAGTGTGGTCACTGACTGGTATAAGCCAGCCTGCTACCATCAGCCAGTGTTCTGACCTCATGGGGTGAGTGCCTGCACACTCAGAGTTCGAGAACAATGCCTGTCCTGGGCAGAGGTTTTTACACCTTACCCTGGTGAGGAAGAGCAATCTGTGGCAGGGAGCTTCAAAGGCCTTGCTGCCTTTGTAATACAACCCTGCCTCTCCTGTTAGAAGGAGCAGGCCCCCTCCTGTCCTCACCCCCTTTTTTTGGGGGGGAAGACAGGCAGGAAAACTCAGCAAGAATAGGAGGTGTGCCCCCCTTTCCCAACTCCATCCCTCAGGTGCTGGAGGCGAGGTGAAGTACATTTTTCAGTGCCCAACATCTTGAAGATGGTGGGAATTATTCAATCAGGGTTAAGGCTATGACCCCCTCCCCTGGAGGTGGGCATACTAGAGGGTGTAGCCATCCCATGTAAACTGCACATTGACCACTACCTGTCACTCCCTTGTAACGCCTGTAAATCTAGTATCTAAGCGGCATCCCCAGACGCTGAACTTCAGTTCCTGATGACCTAAGAAGAGCCAGACACCACAGAGCAACAAAAGCAGAGAAGTCTTCAGAGAACTACTGACTTGGCCCCAGCCCGACCGGCCTGTCTGCAGCCTTCGACGATCCTGTGCCAAAGAGGATTTGTCCTGCAGGCCAGCAACCTTCAAAACCCTAGGAGTGCCTTCTGTGAGAAGTTGGCCTGATATGTAGTGCTCACTATTCTAGTGATCACTGTGTATCAGTCCAAACGACCCTTATTGATGATTGGTTGTAAGTCAACCTTATAGACCAGCTATCCTAGTAGCGTGGATACGAGCAGTCTTTAGGCTAAACTCTAGAGGGCGTGTTAAGCCAGCTGTTTACCATCACATATACCCCTTGAATACCAAGTGAAAGGACACCACACAAGTTGTTATGAAAATAAAGGATATTTATTTATAACAAGACTACCCTGGCTCTTTATGAGTCAGGGAGCTAAGCACACTACAAAACTCTTATGAAAATACTTCTGGTTGCACAATTTACACAAGGGCCCGAAGGGCACGAAACCATTTACACTGCAAGTGGAATGGGAAAGGTTGGATAGTTTAAAGTTACTGATTCCGGAGGAATCCGATCAGTGGGACTAAACGAAAAAGGAACTGGACACTTGTTGAGCGAACCTGCGATGGAGCACCGAAATGCTCGAGTTACCTAGCCCAGAGGCTGCGGCTGCGTGAAGTTCGGCAAGATGTCGGGAGTCCTCGTTGTAGTCTCAGGAGCCTGAAAGAAGAAGTTGCTGGCAGGCGACCAGTGTCGATGTTCAGCGAGATCCAAGCCTGGATCGGGGATGAAGGAAAACCTGAAAGCAGAGGGGACTCAGTTCTCAACCGCTAGCCAGCGATCGTGTGGGTACCAGGAAGGTACCGGCTGAAGTCACCTCGACCAGGTGGGTGGATGACGTCGGACTCGGCTGTTCCTTGGACCAGGAGGCGCGGCGGCGACCCGGAGGGAGGGCGAGCTGTCCCACGAAGGTGTCTGCTGTCGATGATGCTGGGCCCAGGAATGGGGCAGCAGGTCTTGGCAGTGGCAAGCCCACGTGGGGGAGTCAAGATGACGTCTGGAGTGGACCAGGAGGGTCCGGGGTACTCCTCTGTTGAAGGGGAGCAAGAGCCAGTCTGGAGCAACCAGACCAGTGATGAAAGTCTGTCGTGGTGCGTCGTGAAGAGGGCCACAAGCCGGTCGGCGGGTGGTCGGACAACGCGGTGAGCAGTAAGGAGCAGAAGGGCCCCCACGCAGATCCTGTGGATGCTGGGGAGACAGACTTCGGTGCTGGAGCTGCTCAGGGTTAGGGCTTCTCAAACCCTAGGTGCACTCACTCGAGGGTCCCTCGGTGGGCGTGCTAGATAAGCGTCGTGCAGGTTCTGAAGATGGCCGGTCCCGCAGGTCTCGTCACACCTACGAATCTCAGCTGGGCTGATGATGTAGGTAGAGGTCAGAGATGGCAGGGACTCGGGTCTCGTCGAGCTGGGCAGTCTTGATCCGTAGGAGAGACGTACAGCAAACCGCAAGCGCTTAGGTGGTGCCTGCTGGTGCAGGGTGGCTACTCCTTAGCCACAAGGGAGAGTCTTCAGAAATAGTCAAGAGTTCCTTTGGTGGAAAGTAGTTCAAGATTCAGAATTATCCCCTTTGGGAAGGGGACTCGCTCCTACCTTTATTCTAAGAAAAGGGGCTGGCCCGTGACTAGGTCCTACCTATGGGTGGGGCCAGGAGGGGGGTGGTTACACCCCTATCCTTTGTCCGGCTTCGCCCCAGCTCAGGGGCAGGGTTGCCCCCGAAACTGGTTTGAGCCGGGCTATGCACAGTGAGCACCGGGGTGCCACTTGCAATCACCTTCCTATCAGCCCTGCCTACCTGGGATACACAAACCCTGTCTGGGATGGTGCTAACCCCGCCCTCGACAGGAAACCCTTTGTCCAAGCTCCCTCCGCTGGAAGGTCTCCCAGCAGCAGGAGGTCAGACGTGTGTCTGGTGGCAGCATCCATTTTGTGATGCTGAGGCTTGAGTCAACTTCTAACCGGGGTTCAAGGTTACGTCCATGTCGTGCCCCTCTAAAAGGGGGGAATGCTAACCTCGTCGCCAGAATTGGCGAGGGGTTCGTATCCCAATTCGTATGACACCTTACTCGACATGTGTGGGTGATGCGATGCCAAAGTTAGCAAATAACCGCAAGGATTATAATGCATGTTAAAGTAGTTGGCCCGCGTCACCATGGAACGGCTATTAGGACTTGGTTCCGCAAGCCGTCGACGGGCTCAGCTCGCGCCAGAGCACCGTCCCACATGATTCCCAGCACTCTGCCTTCAGGATTGATAAGGCCTGCCATAGGAGTGACTGATAGGAATCCATGTGCCCATTTTAGGGTTAGGTGTAGGAATACTACACCTACAGCAACGGGTGATTACACCACTTTGCCCCAGCTGTCGTGCAGCCAGTTGTGTCAGATTTGGGTGGCCATCCAGGGGTGGCATAATACATGCTGCAGCCCCTGGTAGGCCCTGGGTACACCGATGCCCTGGATACCTGTGGTATGCTGAGACGGGGACTGACAAGGCGGCCCAGTTCCAATTAGTGGATGCACCTAACGTACATGTGTGTTAATTTCGAGAGAGAACAGCTAGGCTGTGGGTCTGATTGGCAGGCCCACAGCCAGGGAAAGTCGTAAACCAATGAAGCAAAAGCAAAAATCTGGGTGATCATAGGATTGCAGACCCTACTCTCCTACACCTTCCTTCAACAAAGATCAAAATTTCCACAGAACAGCGGATCTGTTCACCAGCAACAAGCTTCAAGCAAGGCCTCTGTGACCTGAAGAACTGCAAAACCTTGCTCCGGGTTCCACCTTTGCACTTGACGCTTTCAGCCCGAGTCCAAGTAGCCCACTGGTTCCAGCGAGGCTTCCCAGCGCTCCAGAACCGGAGTCCATCATAGGTTGGCCCCTCCCGGGCTCCACAACGTCGCCTGCAGCCTCTACACGGAGCCCCCCTCAACCGTGACCTGCTACTGTAAGCCGTTTCCGACACCAAAAGGCACCCCTTCTCCATTGCTTAACATTGGGCACCTGACGCTGTGTTGGCAGTCTGCACCCGACCACCCCTGTGTCACTGGTGGTGTACTGTTAGTGCTGCCTTGGTCCCTACCCAGTGCTTGCTTCAACCCCTGAAGACTGGTCCCCCCCCCCCCCAAGCTGCTGTTACTTACCTGTAAGCAGTATCTATACGATTGCCCCATTCTTCATTGATCTGTACTGGGCGCCTGACACTGTATTTGCAACCAGCACCTGGCTGCCCCTGTGCTGCTGGCGGTGTACTGTTGCTGCTGAACTGAACCTTGCTCTATACTGATCCCGAAGACTGGTTTTGTAAGTCGATATTACCTATCTGTATGCTGAATGTTTTCTTCCTCTCCTCCCATAGGTTAACATTGCAAAGTCTGAGAATTGCAGTGTCCACTTTTGATATTGAAAAGGATTTCTATTGCCAAACGTATTTACCCAAGATGAAGTTCTGTGGTTCTACAAAATAAATATAACCAAATATTCTTTTTATAAATTGTTCTTGGATTTATTCATTGAATGTGTACCTCATTTATTGCCACTGTGTGTACAACAAATGCTTAGCACTGCCCTCTGATAAGCCTAACTGCTCACCCACACTACCACAAAAGAGAGCATTAGTATTATCTACTTTAGCCCCTGTAAAACCTCTGGGGACCCACTGGACTCTCTGCACACTATAGCTCTTTTTTGGTATAGTATATAGAGAGCAGCTTCCTACAGCATGGATAAAAATTCCTTCTCTGCTACGCTCCACTGCATCTCTCTCCATGTGCAGGTAATGTCTTAAAACGTATCTTTTTAACTCATAAGTAAACTTTACTTCAGCTTCTTCTGTTTTGAGGTTATCCAGGGCCATAACACCCAGAACTGAGTAACAGCACACTTTATAAATCTCTTTTCATTCATTCATCTGTCTCACGCCCAAAGTGGTTTAGAACCCTATACTTCTGTTTAACATACACAATCCCTGTCAGAGATCAAGAAAGAAGTGAGAGCTATTTATAATGGCAACCAGTTGTCAGAAAGTCAGGAAACCAGCCTGAATATGGAGCAGGGGATGGATAATCAAAATGTAGACAAAAGCTTTTATGAGTCCAGTCTGATCTCTTCCCAGGTAATCAATCAGAGCTCGCTTCTTGTTACGTTTTACCTCAGTAACATTTGGTAAATTAAGCTTTTCAAGCAATCATGGCAGAGAGTTTAGCAGGCTAATCTGAATTTCTTGGCTGTACAGGTTCAAAAAGATTTGAAAAGATTAGCAATTTCTCTGTCTTTGGTACAAACCCTCTTATAATCCTCGATACCACGACAATTATTGAGCTTGACTATTTTTTAAATAGTTTGGCCAGCATTTTATTCACCTCCTTTTTATTTCACAGATGCTTGGCGTTTTGATTATGAACCTTATCTTTTACTATTTAAGAACCTTCAAGCACGGTATTACATGATGAGCTTCAAGCCCATTTCTTTCTCTATATCTACTACTCCTTGGTTCAGAATTCAGTTATTATCTAGCCACCGTCATAAAGGTAACCTTTCTAGTTGTGGCTTTTAGAGCATCTCTCAACACTGCAATTGAAAAGCTTGAGCCAATAACATCCAAAAATCGAATGACATTACTAACAATGAGTTATGTCTCGTCAAGCAATGTTTCTAATTTAGTCGCCAAAATGTGGGTTTCTGGGAAGGGACAGATGGAGATTGGGTGAGCCCAACATAAACATGGTACCATAAGCAGATAGGTTCAATGGCTTTATTTTCTACCTGTTACAAAACAAAAAATTCTGTTGACCAGTTATAGAACAGCTATAGTGAGAACTTGTGAAGAATGACCATTCTTGCCCAGTGGAGTTTCTATTCTCAAAGTATCACAGAGGGGCAATTACACAATAAAAGCATCACTTTGTAAACTCCTGGGTTGGCACTACACCAAAAGCCTCGGGGTCATAACGGGCGTGTGCACCAGCAGCACTTTGGTGTTACAGAAGGGGCTGCAGATTCTTCTGCGCCCTTTATGTAATACAGATAATGCCAGCACTACATGTGCACTGGCGCAATCTCCAGAAGGCGTTCCCTCATTTTCTTGAGGATGTAGGCCCAAGCAAATGAGCAAACACTTTGGAGTATTACAGACGCAAGCACAGAGGAAAAGAAGCCATCAGGAGGCACAACTAAGACAAAGGCACACAGCC
This sequence comes from Triturus cristatus, assembly GCF_964204655.1. Lineage (NCBI taxonomy): Eukaryota > Metazoa > Chordata > Amphibia > Caudata > Salamandridae > Triturus > Triturus cristatus. The sequence goes on from NC_140581.1 coordinate 852,186,911, forward strand.
AGCCCCCCGCGGGAGATTCTTGGGAGAGGTTCAAAGTGATACAATGATCTCTTCGGACAACTCACTGCAGGTGGGTGCAGTCACTCACTGTATGCACCTGCAGTGGGATCCCTGTCCTCTTTTGTAATGGAGGCTGCGCTGCTGTCTGCAAAGTCAATGACGGACTGAGCAGAGGGCGGGCAAGTCTGTTTATCAGTAATGCTCTGACCCTAGGGCAGATACAGGTTTATGAGTGCCAAGGGGGTAGCGCATTATCAGTAATAAGGTACTCAGACCAGTTCTGTATGCCCTATAACTAATACAGCCCATGGAGGTCTCAATCTATATGTCGATTGTCAAACATTCAGGTTCATGGTTTCATGAGAAAATCAAAAGAGAGCGCAGGTGGCTCGACTCACCCTAGAACAGTCACTAGGAATTTTTGTTGGGGATTGGTCTAATTCGCTGAGTTACAGATGAAAAATTTGCTCTGTAATGGGCCGTTTTACAACTTTCAGAAACTGAGAGTGACGCTATCTACCTAAACCCCAAATGAATTCTTCTCTGACCAAATGTGAAAGGATGGGCACATGGTCAGAAAATTAAAAAGTCATGTCAACACTACTGAGTAAATGGGCATGAATCTCAAGATAGAGGGTGCCCCAACATTTACCAGATAAAAAATAAATTGAAGAGCTGCTTTTGTAGGAAATGTAGTACTGGATTTTGCCAAGATAGTATTCTTGAAGCTTCACACAGTAGCATGAACATTGTATAAAGTACACAAAAGCAGTATAAAGGTGGCCTGGCTTCATTAGATAAAGATTGAAATTGCTAGACTGAAAATGGGGGTGGGAAAGTATCCCACCTCACTTCAGCTTAAATAAGATAACTTCTTCACTAATTAAGTTGCAAAAGAAGCCTTATGAATTTTGTGTAAAGATAAATATGAATTCCTCAACAATCTCTTTAGGTACAGAGCTGTGTTCTGACAGGACTTAGAGGGAAAGAGCAAAATACTGTTATATTGGATAACTAAAAAAAGAACAGATGGCCTTTCTGTTCACAGATGATGGAGTCGGGTTTGCTCTGACTTAAGGTGCTACATCTGGGACAGGTTAGGAAGTTAAAAGCATAAATCACTGTGGAATGCAACAAATGATTACTTAGGAAAACACCACCGCCATGAACGATATATTTTAGTGTAGTCCTGTAATCATATCAGTTAGAGAATAACAAGCCAAATGCCACCATGCCAATTCCTAATTCTCAGATGACTCGACATGTGTAGACCGCTCAATGTTCACTACCCTGACTGTTTTTTAACCTATTTCATGCCCCACACTTTTTCGTGCTACTCCAAAGTTGGAATACAAGGCAAATTTTATGTCATTTATAGGTCAGGAGTCCATCATTAGAACACCATTGGCTTTGAAGTGCTTCTTTTCTCTTATCGATAATCACAACTCACTATGTTTTTAGCAGGCTGAGTGTGACTTCCCCAAAGGGTCCAGTGGTTCCATAGAAGACCAAAGTTAGATCTGGCTTATGAATATGTAAGTCATGTGAAAGATTATGTTTCCTATGTTACAAGAACATGTTAACTACAATGAATTATGAATGAATGTTCAATCAGGAACACAAGAGACATTAGGGTGTAAGGACCTTCGTATTGGCAAAGTATTATATGTCATTAATTTGCGTCATTTCTGTAGGATGCAAAACAAAATGCGAAAGCTATTCAATTGTTTTGATTGTGTTTAGTTGGCAAGCAGAATTTTTGTTAGCAAGCAGAACTTTTGTTTGCTATGAGAGGATGCTTTATTTTGGGTTAAAACGTACCACTTGCGTCTCCAGTTCCAGTTTGTAAACAAGCATTTGCAATGCAATAGGTCTCGCATTTACAAGCGTTTGAGCTATTGTCATTGTAAATGACAATGCCTTTTATTTATGTTTTGAAACCCTGCAAGTGGTGCGTAAACACGCACTTTGTACTTATAGTCCTTGCTTACGAGAAGCAAGGTTGGCAGTTAAAGAGGCGCGGTTACTGCCAGCCTTGCTTCTCATAAGCAATGACTAAAAGTTCAAAGTGTGTGCTTACGCACCGCTTCCATGTTTTCAAAACACATTAATAAAAGGCATTGTCATTTATAATGTCAATAGCTCAAACTCTAGCAAATGCGAGACCTATTGCATTGCAAATGCTTGTTTTCTCTTATGGGTAAGAACACCAAACCATTTTTAAGATCTCTGGAAACACGCTTTTTAAGCTCGAAATATTCCAAATATGTTCACAGGAGAGATCAGTAACAACTAATTTGAATATAGCATTTGTGGTTTCGATTTGCCCTTCATTTATAATCATTCATTTGAATGTAGCATTTGTGGATTTCACTTGCCCTCCATTTATCATCACTCATTTGTGTATAGCATTTTTGTATTTCATTTGCCCTTCATTTATATCACGTAATTTGCATACAGCGTGTTTGCATTTAATTTGTCCTTCATTAATTTTTCAATACAAAGATCTGAAATAAAATAAGTGATTCTATACATGCGCCTGAACAGAACGCGCTCATTTACAGGTATTTTTCTTATGTGAATGTTCACAAGAGGGGCCAGGCACACCATTCTCCGGGGGTACAAATGTCGTAACGTGCCATGACGACTAGCTTTCAACTAGCCACGACCGAACAGCTGGCCCAGTGATAGAAATTCAGAATATATTTTATTATTTTTTGACTCATACAATGTCGCCCATGGCGCCATTTGTAGCATTAGGTTTATTTTTCTCTGCGCACCACCTGTACCTACTTTGACAGTCTCTGTTATACAATGCCAGGTTTTAAAGCTCTATTTTACCCTGAAGTGTCTTTATATTTATACATTTATCATTTTTTGCTTTTGCTCCATTCTGGGTTTTTCAACGGGAAATAGTATATTTTACAGTCCTTTCTTTATAACGGCTCGTTTTGGAGGAGTTTGAACACCATAACCAATCAATATATTTGACTCGATTATTGAAAAACGGCTCATAAAAAAATATGGACAGAACAAAGTTAATAATAAAACATGCTCAATGACCTTCAGTTAGATATTAGATGACCATATAGCAGCTAAAATAGATGGACATAATTTTACAAGATAAAATATTTCATACATGAATGCAATTAAAAAAGCAGAGAATTACAGGGTCGAATGGTAGATTTTAAAAAGAGAGCTACTGAGGCGCAGACTTCAGTTGTGGAAAGCATTTGTAAGAAGCATAAAGCAGGTCTACATCTAATAAAGCAACATTTCTTCAATAAACGCAATAAAAACGACTGGTAAAAGTCATGACATTTACAAACAAGCAAAACAGAAAGTCGCTCCGGGCTGGGGAGGAGACCTGGGAGGGCAAGGGCTGCCCGCGCATGCGCGGTACCTGTCACTTTCGTGTGCAGCCGGTGCATACAGCGCCTGTCCGCCAGAGAGGAAGTGTGGGAGCTGAAGTCCCGGGTCCCAGGAGGGGGCCCGGGTGAAGAGCGGCAGATAGCAGTGCGGGGCTCCCATGCCTAAGGAGAGAGCCCCGCGTCGTGCTGGCAGTAGTGAAGCTGGAGTGCTCCGGAAGCCGCCGTTCAGGGGGATTCCCCCCGCAGACCGGGTGAGTGGGGGATTCTCCATTTTTCCAGTGGTTGTGCCGAAGTAGGCACAGTGTCAATGTTTGTTTCCTGAGCGGACCCGCCGTTGCGGGCCGCTCCAACGAAAGAGCGAGTTTAAAAAACAAAAAACACAAGCGAAAGTGAAACTGCATGCTGGCTTGCAAGGGAAGGGGGACAGGAGATGTGCACGCCGCGTGCCTGTAAGTGCGTACACAGGCTCCAATCCGCCAAAAGCCTGCACGTGCCCATCTCCTGTCCCACTTCCGAGGCAAGTCAGCAACAATAGATCTCGCTGGAGACAGTAGCGTTCGCCAGGCGAGACCTAAAAAGAATTACATGCACTGAACCTTTTTGAAATAAATATTTGTTTGCCGACCTTGGAAAAATAAAGTTCACCTTGCACTTGTTTCAAAAACCATTTCAAACACTCAGTTGCTGGTGCAGAGAGGTTAAATGACTCAATTGTGATACAAAGTTCATTGATCTCTGTAAAAGTAGATTGTAACTAGCACTTTTTTTACTGGTCATTCAGGACATGGCATCAGTTCTAAATCAAGTCCTAGTTAAAAGTAGTATTAAGTGTGTTTCTAGCTGGGCTAAAGTATAAAACACCCCTCATTTCATTGAGGTGTAGAGGAAGGGAGTTTTTCATCTGAAGTACAAGTTACTTATCTTCGGTAACGATGTATCTGATAGAGACATAGTCTAGCCGGAGATTCCTTAACTTAGAATATCCCCAGGCGTCAGACTGGATCTGGAAAACTTTTCCGCAGCAGCACCTCTGGCGCCGCACGGATCCGCCCTGACGTCGTCCACAGACGTGACGTCAGCGGAGCCATATATGTCCCTCGCAGGCGCGCTGATGTCCGTTTTCGTCGAAGAAACATTTCCGCGCGCAACGCGGAGCCACCACCAAAAAACTGTTAGAATATGGGAACAGTGTGCGAAAATGATGAAAAGACATGGAATGATGGAAAACCGCACCATAAAGGAAATTGCCAGGCACTGTATATTGGAAACTAGTAAAGGGAAAGAGCAGAGCACCGCTCTGAGAAGCAACCCCGCAAAAGTGAAGGCCAACCACCCTGGGAAGTAAAGGAAGATGTAAACAACATCATGGCATGCGACATAAAGTACGCAACCTGAATGTATAACCGTGAAGGACAACAAGTCCAGAACATAGGAGCTAGGACAATTGACCACAAGACGTCACCAGAAAGAGACGTTGTATCCCCAATAAGAAATTTACAAAATGTGGCAGAGCCAACAGACCTCAAACCAATGGAGCATATGGGTGGTAAGAGACCTCAAGGCGATAAAGAAAGGGAGAGTGGGGGTGGGAAAAAACACGAATAGAACCCACAGTGTACAACCAGGGCGTAGGGTTGGAAAGGATACATGAGCATACCGTCCAATTACCAAAATGGTCGGAGTAGAGCTATGAAAACAGAGTGAAACATTCTGTTTGGGAGTGAAGTGAAACCGTCACCCTGCAGAAGGATCAAGCCACCCGAAGGGAGGCGAGCGTAAAAAGCCCAACCTGAAAAGGAATCTGCGGCTAGACTATGTCCCTACCAGATACATCGTTACCGAAGGTAAGTAAATCGTTCATCTGTCTAGCCGCAGATTCCTTAACTTAGAATAGATACCAAAGCCATACCCATAGAGGAGGCGGGTCTGCGACTGAACCCCACTAAGTTCTTGGGCATCAAGAAAGTGACTAAAACAGTGCCGTCAATCATGTGACGAAACACAGTGGGGACAGTAATGTCAACGCAACTAACTCCTAGACCATGAAGCTGCGAAGAGAGCGGAGAAGAATGGAAGGCAAAGGTACCACAAGCCGACAAGAACATCACGAAAACCCCTTTTGTGTATTGAGGGTTGAGAGAGGGAAAGCCCAGAGCCAGAATGCGCGTGCTGGAGCAAGAGTTCACAACTTTGAAAAAGGAAGATGAACCAAGCCTAGGGCCTGAGGGATCCGCAGGATCTGAGGTGTCGATAGAAAGCAAAAAGCGATTACTGGTCGACCAGGCAAAGCAGTGGAAAAAATACTGTCGAACCTGCGCCTGCAAGATACAGGGGGCAACGAAGGCAAAAGGCGGACTCCTGGCCAGCAAGTGCCGTTATGGAACAAGAAAACGCATACTAAATTTGCTGAAGTTAAAAGGAATCTGATGACACTGTCAGAAGTGGAACTGGACCTAGGGCGTGAAAGATCCACCAGATATAATGAGTCGCCTGTAAGCAAACCCCAGAGAGATGGCAACAGGTATGACAGAAAGCGCATACCGGCCCAGTATGTAGACTAGCAGAAGAAGCACTCATCAAGCTGCATCAGTTAGACACATGTGACAACATTGACAGGCGACCAATCCATGGTCAAAAGGCCGGTAGCAAAATAGAGGACACGCCAAGACATAGGCGGTCTGTCACAACCGGCGAAAGGACCAATGGCACACAGCCTAGCATCAAAGTAGGAGCGACACTGTAAGACATCGAAGCATACCGGAAAGCACCTAAGCGCATCGAGTGGACGTTGGAACCACACGAAGAAACGAAAGGCCTCCTTCAGGGTAGCGTGAGCAGCGCAGATGCGCACGACATCAAGAGGGCAACAACCCAAAAGGGGAACCAGGCCACCGAGCACCACATAGAGGTGGTGGAACAAGCAGACTGGGTCAGCGATCATGGACACCGCATGAAGGAAAGAGCAACATCCCCCCCTTGCTCAGGAAGAACCACGGTCCCCTGCAAGCTAGAGGCATGACAGTGGAAACAGTCAGGATCAATGTAAGTGCCCCCGACCAGAAGAAACAAGTATGTCCAAGAAATACGCCCCATGAAAAATCACAGTACGATCCAAGCAGAAGTGTGGAAACACCTGTGCGGGGGCAGCAGGGAATGTGGAAAGAACCGCTGAAGAAGTGGTGATAAAAGAGGCCACATACAGCAGAGATATAAATGCTAAGCTAGTACCTTGGATGGCGAGCCCAATAGGGGCTGCATGCCCAAGTTTGTACTAATAGTACTAAACATTGCCGCACGGAGACGGTGTGAGCCGTAAAAACAAGGACAGAAGCACTACAGACAAACGGGACCAAGGGCACCCGAAGCGCGACAGGGCGATGATAATAATAGGATCTCAGGACAAAAAGACAGGGAGGGACTCCCCGAAGCATGTCCGAGAGGAATACTCCATAGTACTAAGGCAAGGCAGTCGCCTAGCACCAGAATATACCCCACATAGGGTAAGTGTCCACCCCTGATAAGGGGATCCTCTTGGGTAAATCAAGCAGTCAGAGGACTGAACAGAAGAATAAACCAGCCATACAGCTGAAATCTAACAAATCAGAGAAGGCTGAACAGCCGTGGATAGCAATCGAAGAGTAAACCAGTCATACGGTTGAAATCTAACAAATAAGAGAAGGCTGAACAGCCATCAACAGCAAACGGGGAACCTATTATACACGTTTGTGATAGAGGTGTAGGAAAATAAGGCACAGAACAGTGCAAAAGTTATGGCAACTCGGACAAGAGCCAGGAGACTGCCGAATCCGCGTGGGGATCAAAAAGGTCCACACCATTAAACGATAGATCCCTGAGGGCATCCCGAACGTTTTCAGGGAAGCGACTGTCGCGCAGCCATGCATGGCTGCGCAAAACCACAGACCGAGCAAGAGCTTGTCCCACAGAGTCAGTGGCAACAAGGGAAGAACGGAGCGAAAATTACTCAATTCACCTGCCATCAAGCAGAGGCCGAAGCAACTGTAACCGCGGCTCCTCAGGAATAGAAGGGACTCGACCAGGTCCCAAAGGGTCGACCATGAACGTGCAAACACACACGCAGTATTCGAAGCGCGTTACCAGCACTGGTAGAGGCAAAAAGTTGGCGAGCACACGCGTCCAGCCTCCTAGACTCCCTAGTGGGAGGTAATAATGGCAAGGCGGATGAAGACTAAGTTAAAAGCCGCCTGAACAACGAGTACCTGAGCAGTAGGGTGAGTGGACAGGCAGAGTGGATCACCCGGAGCAGGACGGTGCCTACGGGCAATAGCCCGATCAACAGGGTCACCAGAAGAGGGCCTTGCCCATATGCCACGCAAAATGTCAAATAAGGAGCTGCCAAATGGCAGCAAAGGCTCCACCTCAATAGACTCCATATGGAGCAGATCCAGTAAGAGATCAGACAGCAGGGGGGACACAGGAGGCTGAAAACCAAGAATAGCAGCCACCCTGTGAATGGCACGTGCATAAGCAGCACCAGCTTCAGATGCCATACGGCTAGGCGATAATATTCCGTGGGTAGGAAACGGCTGAAGACTAAGCCGTCCACTGGACAACAAATGTGGAGGAGCCGGAGACTGACTCGAAGGCCAGGCAACACAAAGCACTTGCACCATGGGCCCCCGATCCGGAGAATCCAGAGAAGCGTCAACCTCTTGACCAGGAGGCGTTGTTGCCGGCACCAGCGTCGATCGATGCCGTGTGGAGGTCGCAGCGACGTCCGAGGAGTCGGGAGGAGCAGCAACCTCGTGAGGAAGCCGGGACGGTGGCACCGGCGTCAATCGACTATGGGTTGGAGTAGTCTGCACGCCGACGACCTCCAGAGGGGACTCAACCCGGACGCCGTCCGATGTCGTTCCCAAAGCAAAATGTGCCCATTTGGTCAAGCCGTGCCTCGAGCCGGGCGTCGGGGCCAGCGCCGCCTCCGATGTTGACACAGGGAAGCCGCTCAGGGCTATGCGAAGACTGATGGGGTGGGCTGGACGGGCGACTGGGAAGACCCACTGGGCCGTGACCCATCGGGGTCGTATCGTCTCCGGAACCGGAGTCGAAGCACACAGCCGGCGCCGAGGAAGAATCCGCCGTCGAGGACCCAAAATGAGTGCCCGCCACCTGTTTGGGACCCGAAGGCGCTCCAGGGAGAGGTGGGGACCCAAAGTACGACTGGAGTGCAATAGAATAAGCCTCCATTTGGGCACGCGTCGCTCCAACCCCCGGAAACGGGGGGTATGGAGAAAGCGACTGCTGGGCGTCTTTACCTGGCATAGAGCGAGAGGAGTGGGCGCCAGCAGTACACGAATGGGAGGAGGACCTCCGTGCTTGCCGTTTGTGCTTACCTGCCCTCGAACGACGTTCGTGGGAACGACCTCTGGACAGAGCACGATCCGGAGGGGGAGAGTGTCGACACAAAGGCGCTGGACCGGACAGCCGTGCGGCCAGCAGTTTCATACGGCGCTCTGAGGGATTTGAGCTTCATCCTCTGACAGGCGTCGCACTCTTTGGAGTCGTGGTGCACGCCAAGGCACCACAAACAGATGAGCTGCGGGTCAGTGCCAGACAGTTGACGCACACAGGCTTCACAAGCCTTAAAACCCGAAGGCATTTCTCACTGTTCCTGCGACACCGAAGGTGTTGAAAAGGCCTAAAAACCAGGCCAAGGAACTGCTGGTTTTCCAGGGTCCACGTTGGGACACGGAAAAGGAGAAAACTGCAGTCAGCGCACCGGGAGGGGCATATATGGCTCCGCTGACATCATGTCTGTGGACGACGTCAGGGCAGAGCCGCACGGTGCCGCTCCCAGCGCGCAGAGGTGCTGCTGTGAAAACGTTTTCCGGATCCAGTCTGACGCCTGGGGATATTCTAAGTTAAGAAATCAGCAGCAAGATGTCTATCAGATAAGGATTTTCAAATGGAGGAAAAGGAAAATGCTACTCACCAGTATGCATCTGTTCTTGGCATGTAGAGCTGCAGAGTTGTACACTGTGCATAGATCGCCATCTGGTGCTGGGTTCGGATGCTTGCACTTTGTTGTTGTTTTTTTTTTTGTCCTCATTACTACCATGGTTTCAGTGCCATACCAGATTACCCTACAGTCAGCTGTCTCAATTCATAACAGAACTGGCAGGGATATATTGCCAAGGAAGTGAGTAGAAAATATCCCTCAGCTATTGCAGTCTCAATCTTGGAAGGCGAAGAACCAGGCATTTCCCTTCTTATAAACCACCTTGATGTAAGTGGCAGCCAAGTCAGCCCGGGCTAGGACCAGGTATGGTACGGATGGCTAGGGCACCATAATAGAGTAATCATCGGACCCGGGGAGAAAGAAAAAAAAAAAACCTGGGTATTTCAGTGTAACCAAGGCAACAGATACCAAAAAGCTCCTTTGCTCTGATTGCCGGCCCTAGCCAGGTCCATACGCGATGTATATATAACGGAAGCCTGCCATTCGCCGAAGGAAGGGGGAGACACGTCCTTCCATTTCTTGCAAATCTCCCTTCTTGCCAACAATACCGCATAGAACACTAAGTTTTTAGCTGCGCTTTGACCTCCTTCCAAAATCCCGAAGATCACAAGAGGTAAGTCAATGTTTACTTGAACACCCAGTGAAGTGGTTAGAATGTTGCTGATAGCTGCCCAGTATGACACTAAACTAGGGCAATCAAAAAACATATGGGTGTCTGGTGCAGCCAGAAACCCACATCTAGAACAAGCTATTGAGTTGCCCTCGGAAAATTTAGATAGTCTGAGAGGAGAATAATATGCCCTATGCAGTGTAAACAGGTGATTCCTGCGTAGCCAAGATGGCTTAACTATGCTACACAAAAGGCCGAATGATTCTGACCAGAGATTCTGTAAGTTTGGACCAGAGATTGAAGGGCTCCAAAGCGAATCAGGCAGATTGAAAACTCCATCCGTTTCCTCCAGTAGGAGCCTATACCACTGTGAGGTCGCCTTCTTTCCCAGGGGGTTGTTCACCAGGTTATTTATGAGCAGGCTATATCCTCCAAGTGGAAACTTATTTCTTTCTAGAGCTTGAGTTTTGTAGGCCTGAGTCCAACTATGTATTTGAAGGTATTTGAGCTTGGATAGATTAGGGCCGATCTTAGCTGAAGATGTTCCCATGAGAGCAGCTCCCCTTCAAAAAAAAGATCTCCCCAGACCTCTAAGCCTGCGTCTCTTATAGGTGCCGCTAGAATGTCTCCAAGCCAAACGGGGTTTTCAGGAAGCCCCCATAGCGGCGTCTTATCACAAAAATAGCTTTGTTTTATAGATCTTGAGACTTCGGCCCATAATTTTGCTAATCCTTGTAATACCTTCAATTTGATCTTTTTGAAGTACTTAGGGTTGCCGAATTTGAAGAGAAAGGCTGATTGACTAACTTCTTCCCCTTCTAACATGGCTGAGAACATCAGGCCCACCCCGTAGTCTGTAGGTATTTTTAACAACATACGGGAGTGAGTGAACTGGAAGGCCCAAGCATATAATTTCAAATCCGGGGCAGCCAAGCCCCCTTTGTCCCTTCGCCTTCTAAGCTTTTTCCAAGAAATCCTTGCCTGTTTGTTGTTCCAAATAAAAGATGTTATGTCTGACTGTAATTTAGCTAAACAAGAATAATCGAAGTGCAAGGGAATGGTACAAAACAAAAACAAAATTTTAGGAAGGATCGACATTTTAATTAAGTTGACCCTCCCAATTAAAGATAGTGGGATATGAGACCATGAATGCAATAACCTACGGCAATCTTTAGCTACTGATGTTAAGTTAATTTGAGCAATTTTTTCTATGTCCTTCCCTATATGTAAACCCAAATACCTCATCGAGGAACCCGCTTGTAAGTCTTTAGCTTGCCCTTCATGATTCCAGACAAGCATCTCGGTTTTAGTATCATTAATTTCGTAACCGGAAACTTGGCCAAATGAATGAGCGATCCTTAAAATTATAGGGAGTGCAGTGCCAACATCTGAAGTAAGAATAAGCACGTCATCGGCATATAGGGCTACTTTCCTTTCCCACCCTTTATACGAGAAAGGCTTAATAGAGGTCTCCTCCCTCAGTTGTTGCGCAAAGGGTTCGATGTAAAAATCAAACAAAAGGGGGGAAAGTGGGCAGCCCTGCCGTGTCCCCCTAGTGATAGTAACTGGATCAGACAAATATCCATTGACCAAGAGGCGTGCTACAGGGTTATGATATAACAAGCCAATTGCCCTATGTAACCCAGCCCCCACGCCAAACTTAGCCAAAGCCCCCGACAGGTATACCCAGTTGACTCTGTCAAAAGCCTTGGTCGCATCTAACGTGAGGGCGGCCAGAGGGAGGGTCCGAGCCGATGCTATGTCTATGGCACCTATTAGATCATAGGTTAGCTCAAATAATTGTCGCCCCTTAACTAAGCCCTTTTGGTCAGGATGGAGGACCAAAGGTGCAATCACAGCCAATCTTGATGACAAGATTGTGGTAAAGATCTTATAATCCACATTCAGGATTGAAATTGGCCTATAAGATCCACAGGCCGTCTTTAGTTTCCCTGGCTTCAAAATAAGGGTGATTGAGGCATTATCCCAGGAGTCTGGCGGGAGCTGACCTTCCAGTAAGATTTGATTGAAAAGAACAGTGAGAAATCGAACTAATTCTATTTCAAGGGCTCTATAAATTTCTGCCGGCAGACCATCAGGTCCAGCCGCCTTCCCCTTCTTACTTCTTTTAATGGCAGATCTTACCTCATCCTCAGTGATAGCGTTATCTAAAAATTGAGATTGCTCGGCAGATAGCGAAGGAAGGTTGATGTTCCTTAACCAGCCCTCAACAGAGTCTGTCGAGATCTGCTTATCCTCCTTATAGATCACCTGAAAGTAATCTCTGAAGGCACCCCTGATGTCCTCATCTGAAGAGAAGTTGTTGTTATCTACCATTATTGCGGCAATGTTATTCCGCACCTGATCAGTTTTGGTTTTCCAGGCCAGTAATTTCCCGGCACCCTCAGTGTATTCAAAATGGGCCAACTTACTGGCTTCCCATCTTTGTTGTCTTGGAAAAGTCTTTTGTAGTCACGAGATAGGTGACTACTACCTTGGACGATAGTGCGCATGGGCATCGACTCCATCCTCAGATTGTTTTTTGCCATGGTGGGAAATGATGGAGTCAGAAAGAAATAAAGAGATGTCCATGTGAATGTATCTAATTAAGATAGTACTGGAACAGATACAGGTTCCGGTGAGGCGGGTGGGCATGTACAACTCTGCAGCTCTACATGCCAAGAACAGATGCATACTGGTAAGTAGCATCTTCCGTTCGAGGCATATGAGCTGCAGATTGTACACTGTGCATAGACTGTACAGGAGTCTTCCCTAGCGGTGGTCACCTGTATCTGCTGCAGTGGTTTGAAAAAGTGTTTTAAGAACAGCTTAGCCTGCACGTCAACACAATAGTGTTTGGTGAAGGTGTGTGGTGTAGACCATGTTGCTGCTTTACAGATGTCATCTAAGGGAATGTTCCCTAAGAATGCCATAGAAGCCCCTAGTTTGCGTGTTGAGTGCGCTCTAGGGGGAATTGTCAATGTGCGTTTAGTCTTCTGGTAGCATATTTGAATGCATTTTACTATCCACCCAGCGATCCCAGCTTTGGAGATGGGGTTACTTTTATGAGGTGGTGAGAAGGCTACAAACAGTTGTTTTGTCTTTCTAAAGGGTTTAGTCCTGTCAATGTAATAAAGTAGGGCTCTTTTGACGTCCAGTGTGTGAAGAGCTCCCTCTGTTACAGAGTCTGGTTTTTGGAAAAACACCGGTAACTCAACTGATTGGTTAAGATGAAAAGCAGAGATTACTTTTGGAAGGAATTTTGGATTTGTTCCAAGAACCACCTTGTTACGATGTATTTGTAAGAATGGTTCTTGTATGGGTAAAGCCTGGATCTCATTTACTCTCCTGAGAGAGGTAATAGCGACAAAGAAAGCTACTTTCCATGTGAGGAACTGCAGTTCATGTGAGAAGTTGGCCTGATGTATGATGTCACTAGTTCTAGTGTACACCTTATATCAGTCCAAATACCCTTATGGTGATTGGTTGTAAAGTCAACCTTATAGACCAGCTATCCTAGTGGTAGCATGGACAAGAGCAGTCTTAGGCTAAACTCTGAATGGCATGTGAAGCCAGCTGTGATACCATATATAATCCCTTGAATACCAAATGAAAGGACACCACAACAGATATATATATAAAATAAAGTGTATTTATTCTAGTCAAACCCTCAGCACTCTTTATGAGATTAGAGGTAAGTACAACACAGTCTTATTTAAGCATACATTAAGTCACACAGGTAAGTAATACAGTTAGGCCCTAGGGGCCACGCAAACCATATACTAAGTAAGTGGTATAAGGACCACTGTCACGGAAATAGAATAGGCCTAGGGAATCGCTGGGGCTACACTACACTAGCGTTAGTTAGGAAGTGGGAGGCCCACGGGATTCGTGTGCAGAGTGGAAACACTCACGCGTAATGCGTAAAAGTCACTAGCAATAGTACAGTTTAGAAAACGATAGATTTAGGACACTTCCGGAGTAGCTAGGAAGTCGAGACTGGAAAACTAGACACTAGGATAGTCACTATCCTGATGAGCACCGGAGTACCCAAGTTACCTAGCCCACAGGCTGTGGGTGCATAGGGGTGAAGATGCGTCGGTTTTCGTCGTCGACTCCTATGGATGCCTGAAGAAAGATGCTGACAGGCAGTCAGTGAAGAGTGTCCGGTGGATCCCAAGGCTGGGATCAAGAAGAGAGGAGACCTGCAAGCAGAAGGGACAGAGTCAAGGTCACTAGCCAGTGACCACGTGGAACCAGGAAGGAACCAGGCGATGTCGTGAAGATTGCAGGTGAAGGTGAAGCTTGTCGCGGCAGCCAGGAGGACCAGGAAGCGTCGAGGACAACCAGGACCAGGAGGCGAGCTGTCCCACGAAGGCTCTTGCTGTCGGCGGCGTCGAAGTTGGACTAGGACTCACCAAGCCTTGGCAAGCGGAACCCACGAAGAACGGAGGACTTGCTTCTGGTGCAGACCAGGAAGGTCTGGGGTGCTTCTTCTTTGCAGAGAAGCGGGAGCCAGTCTGGAGGAGCCAAACCAGCGCAGAAGATTTCAGGGTGCGTCAGTGTTCTATCTTTAGTAAGATCTCTGTCCCCTTGTGTATCTTCCTCTTCCACATGGATAGCATCAAAACTTTTGGATTTAGTGATGAAGATTTCTCTAAATTACTAGGGCAAGACACCACCTCTGATCGTCCATTCACCTTTAATAAAACCAATAATGATGAATGGCTTAAATTATTGAATCTTAAAAAGAAAGCTAAAAGAACGGAATCGCATGCAGATTTTATGCTTCAATATCTCAGAGCTGGAGTGATACCGAATGGCCTAAGAATAAGAAATATTCCAGGCTTATTTGTAGAAATTAGGAAATTTCTTGAAAAATGGTCACTAATTGCTAATAGATGCTCGAGGGATCTTATGATTCTTATTATAGAAACAGCTCGAGAAGTAGTAGAATCCCTATTTAAAGAAATAGCAGAAATTGAAGAACTACTTAAGAAAAACAACCCAGTGGAAGATGCAAAGAAAAAACTAGAGGAAGTAAACTTTGAACTGAACTCTTTCAGTGAATATTTGGTTAAAAAGAAAACAGAAAAACTCAAAAAGGATATACGCTACTTTTCAGAGGAAAGGGTTTACCCTTACTTGGGAGCCCAATATTACAACATAGGAAGGGAACAACATCAACAAGTAGACAATCAATTCTGGTCTAATAAAAAGATACTTACGTTCTCCGATACTTCGGAATCGGATGGTGAAAGTGTCCCGGGCCCATCAGGAGAAACAGGCAATAGGAGAACACCCTTTCAAAACACCAATAGAGGTAGTCGTTTTTTGGGGAACCGCAGGGGGACCCCAAGATCCAGATACAGAGGCCAAGGAAGGGGCCAGTATCAATATCCAGAACACCATTACCAATATTCGGAGAACCAACCACAATATCTCCAAACAAGAAAGAACCAATACTGGAGACAATAACAAACTCTAATAATATGGAAACCATACCCATCTTCAACTTATCTCAATTCAACCTTGACCATCATGCTCTTAATCTGTTAACTCGAGGTTTATCCTTTGTTCCGACTGCCACATTAAATAAATTTGAACTTAATCAAGACCTACAGGCTTTTTTTAGAAAAATTAGGCTTAAAAAGTTCTTTTCTCAAATTACCCCTACACAGACCATCAATAGAACGGGATTACGACCGGATTCTAGTTTCACTCCATCATTAGATCAAGTTGGCCCAGAAGTCAGTATTTTTGAAAAGAGTGTTTACACCAAAATACAAAACTCCATCAAATTTGTACCTAAACCTATATTCAATTTGAACTATGAGGAATATAGGACCTGGAAAGATTTATCGGCTAATCAACAAATCACAATCAAACCGTGTGATAAAGGAGGCGGAATTGTCCTCTTGGATAGTACAGACTATAAAGCACAAATGCTTAAAATGTTACAAGTCCCTGAACATTACCACGAAGTCAATTCTTACCCTAGTAAGAGAATCCAAGAGGAAATACTGGTTATTACGCAGAGAGCTCTGGACAGAAGCTCCATCTGTCAACAAGAATTCGATTATCTGAATAAGCAGTATTTCAATATTCCAGTCCTTTATGGAGTACCAAAAATGCATAAAAATGCAGTGAATCCCCCATATAGACCGATTGTATCCACTATTGGTTCCATCACAGAACCTCTATCTAAATACGTAGACAAATTTTTAAACCCTTTGGTTAGCACCCTACCAGGGTACATCAAGGACACGGGCCACCTCATAAACAAAATTGAGGGTTTGTCGTTTAACCCCGACACAGATTTTTTGGTTTCTATGGATATAGAAGCCTTATACACAAACATCCCACAGAAAGGAGCCCTAGAGGCAGTAAAAAGTTCATTGGAGAAGAACAGCAATACTGAAGACATACTTTTTATTCTAGAATGCCTTGCAATTGTCCTCAATGAAAACTACTTCGAATTTGACAATACCATTTATAAACAGATCCATGGTGTAAGCATGGGAGCAGCCTGTGCACCAAATGTTGCCAATACCTATATGGGGTCCTTTGAAGAGCGCTGTATCTTCAATGAAATTGCTCCTTTTTTTGAAAATATTCAACACTGGAACAGATTTATTGACGATATCTTTTTTATTTGGAGGGGCCCTGAGGAACAACTTCAAGAATTTATTCTTTGGCTCAACCTCTGTGATTGCCACCTCAAATTCTGCGCCAATATCAGTAAGAAACAGATTGAGTTTCTAGATCTATGGATCCAAAATATAGAAGGCAAAATTGAGGTGTCACTGTATACCAAACCCACGGCAAGGAACACCATTCTTCAATACCAGAGTTATCACCCGCGTAATCAAAAAGACAATATACCGTTCAGTCAATTCCTAAGATTGCGTAGGAATTGCACTACCATGGCCAACTTTGAAGTTCATGCCAATGACCTCAGAGGCAAATTACTCAAAAGAGGATACCCACATAGAGTCATAAGAGATGCGTACAAAAGAGCCAAATATTACAACAGGGAGGCTCTTTTACAACAAAGGACTAATACTGAAGAAGAAAAACTTGTATGTGTTACTCGTCACTCCAATTTTGATAACAAATTGCGTCAAATTATAGGCTCACAATGGCATATTCTTAACACAGGGAACCCTAACTGTAATATGCCCAAACCAATCTTTGCGTTCCGCCGGAATAAGAATTTACGCAATTCTCTAGTGAAATCCCACTTTAATAACACCAAGAAGTGGATACAAAAATCCATCACTGGTAATAATCCAGTATTAGGCAACCACAGGTGTGGCAATTGTCACGCCTGTGAGTCTGCCATTATATCCAGTGTACTTGAATGGGGTAAGTCCATATTTCATCTCACAGAAATGACCAACTGTAGATCATCTAACATTATCTACCTTATTCTCTGCCCCTGCAATAAAGGTTATGTAGGAGAAACAGGCAGGGAATTCAGAACAAGATTGAGTGAACATAAATCCTCAATCAGGAATCAACGTAGAGGGGCTCCTCTAGTTGAACATTGGCTTGATAAAAACCATAAAATTGAGGACATAAAATGGATCATTGTAGAAAAAGTACTGATTCCAAGAGATAAGAACACTGAGCCATTAAGGAAAAAAAGAGAGGTTTTTTGGATGTTTACTCTCCAAACAGCTGTCTCTGGCCTTAATGAACATATCCCTTGGGAAAATGCTCTTCTGTAAACTAACTATATAATTCACTCTGTTAGTTTTTCTTATTGACCATGAGTGTTTTTGGTCACTCACCACTTCCATCTACTGTCTTCGATGTGTCTTATCCATACACAGTGCAGTTGTTTGCTCTCCACCGTGGTTATTTATTGTGGATACATATTTTGTACCCATCTTGCCTCTATATCATCTTCCAACTTTTTTCAACATAGCGTTTTTCACTTATATCAGGTTCTTTGTTTAATTTTACTCATATTTCTCATTGTCACTCTTATTGCTTTGTTACTGTATTTTCCAGTAGCTCTTTTCTCCATATTCTGAGTTTCATTATCTTTTTTCGTTCCCCACTGTTAGACCGTCTATGGTACGGTTCTATTCCTTTCTTTATTTCTATTTTCCATCATCCTGAACCTATCCAATATGGCGGCCACACTTTGACGCTGAGGACTTTACACACTGTGTAACCTCGCGTTTTCCTGTTGCTCCGCATTCCATCAGCTGCAAGGCATTTGCGTTCCTCATTTCCGGTTTATCTTTCCCGGGTGTTTTGCCTTATATATACGCCTTGTGTCGGTTATACTTGTGGGAGGTCCGCATACACGGACTTCGCTCTCTTGGATACCGCTCTCCCAGCTCTATTTTGAAATCTTATCTGCCGCCGTATAGGTAAGACCTAAATCAGTGACTCTGAATTATCTGGCTTCTTGCATATTCAAATTGGTCTTGGTTTCTTAGACCCTTTTTTTACTTTCAGGGTTTATGTATTCATCCCGTTTCACCTACCCTCTAGCCGGAGGACTTTACCGTCCGGATATAATTACAATTTACCGGACATGCGTAATCCCAACGCTTTTAAGTAAGTAGGGGTCCCGCAGTGGGCGCTAACTTGTTAGGTATTGTCACTCTTACCCTTCTACCCTTATTCCTTTTCAGTTTATACTGGCGTTCTAGCTAGACGCCCTGATTTGTACCGTGTTTATAGCACCATTCATGGCTTCATCTCCTTATTCAGATTCTGGAAGTCTGATACTTTTCATTATTGATATATATTTTTATTGTAATTCTTTCGACTCATAGTCCATTGTGCACAGTTGTGCAACCACCTTCAGTCATTCTATTTCATTACTGGACTTGTTTTTGTATGAATCCCCTCCTATTAAGATTGGACAGTATATTCTGTTTTTCTCCTTATTTCAGCCCGTAGCGGTGAGGCCATACTCTACTAAGTAATTTGTTGGCCCTATTCTCTAGAGGAAGCGGTACGCCGATCATACTTGTTATGAAGTAGGTCCAGTTTTTATGACCTTCTTTTCCTTCATTAACACACTTCCTTTTTCTTTTCATTTTTGTAATCGTTTTCCTTTAGGTGGATACACTTATTCTTTCCTTTCACGTGGTGTTAGCTTTCTTAACATTTTTTATCATTGGGTTGTATTGGTTTTTCTCTGGTGTTGCAGGCTCCTTCATAGATTACATTTAGCTGTGTGCATTGTATTTATTAGGCTATTTTACAACATGTTTTCCTTGTTTCCACAGAATGTTTAAACAAGTACTAATACATACCCGTTAAGCAATTGTTTAATAAATTTCCCGTCTGAACAAGACCTTGGAATAAGTTGGGAATTAAATTGACACGAACCTCCAAAGGATTATTGCGCCCTGACGAAGGAACTGTGGGTCTTTTGATCCTTCTCCGAAACGCGCGTCGGCGCTTCTTTCTGCTCCAATTGTCATCCTTTGTGGCGACATTTCTATTTTATGTGTATATATTAGGAATGTATCACTATATGTTTTTATAAGTGACTTTTTGTTGCATAGAATGTTTTGTATTGTTTGTGTTTTTTGTTATGTAATATGCAATTTGTGCTCACTTTAAATGTTGAGTTTGTGTCTCACACTTGAATTTTGATTCCCCTTTTTAGCCAATCAACACATGACCAAATTTGTGTTTGCAAATGTATAAAGAAAAAAATATGAATATAAAAATAATGACTTACAAATAATGTTTAAACTTTTTGATTAATAAAACTGTGAATTATAAATCCATTTCTGTGGTACATGGTTGTTGCTGTATATTGATTGTGGAGATATTCCCCGTAGCTTGACTATTTTTTGAGAAGAGGTTTTTGTTCATATTGTGGTTCCCTTCCCTGCTTCCCTCTTCTCATATTCGTATATCAGGGACCCTCTTGTTGTTTAATATTGCGTCGTCACAAAGGCCACTAGCCAGCGGGCAAGCAACCGGACAGACGCGGCAAGCAGGAAAATGCAGAAGGGCCCCACGCAGGACTCGTGGAATGTGGGGGGCTGATCTTCGGTGCAGATGGTGCTTGGGGTTGGGGCTTCTCAATCCCCGGTGCACAACTTCGAGGGTGCCTCAGAAGCTGCGCTTGAAGTTACTAGCCACTTTTCCCAGGTAGCCGGTCCCACGTCGCTCGTTGCCTCCACGGATCTCAGCTCTACTGTGGATGTGGATCAGGGTCGGAGAAGTCTGGAAGTCAAGGCTCTGGTCGGGCTCTGCAGTCGGTTCCTCGTAGAACGTGGGCAAAGCAAAGGGTAGTCTCTTGATGGTGCCTGTTTGCACAGGGTAGCCACTCCTTGGCCACAAGGGAGATTCTTCAGTCTTCTTCTTTCGTCGAATGTCGAAGGTCCAGAGTTTCTGTTCAAGTTTGCAGGTTCAGGATAATCTAAAGTCTTGAGGCCCAACTCCCACTCTTATACTAATCTGGGGGGCTGGGATACCTGCTAGGTCACGCCTTATGGGTGGGACCTTTGTCCAGTTTCGCGCCAGAGCTGGGGCTGGAGTGCCCCAGCGCCGGTTTGAACTGGACTATGCAAGGAACACCTTGTGTGCCCCAGGCATGTCTCATTCCTTTCAGCCCACCCTGCCCCAATACACTAAAGGCTGTCTGGGGAGGTGCTAGCACCTCCCCAAGCAGGAAACCTATTGTCCAGGCCTCCCTGGCTGGGATCACTCCCAGCTGCAGGAGGTCAGACTTGTGTCTGTGGCAGCAGCATCCATTTTGTGATGCTGAGGCTTTGGTTAGAGTTAAACAGCAAAGTAGGATTTTAACATGTCTCTCCCTCTAGAAGGGAGGAATAATACCCTCATCACCAGAAATGGTATGGGGGTATTATTCCAAAGTGTTAGACACCTTACACGACATGTTTTGATAAAGCCAAACCATAGTTACCATAACCGTTTAAGATTATAAGGCACTTTAAGAGTATATGGTAGGCTATATCATAGAACAGCTATAAGGACATGGTTCCGAAAGCTGCAAACAGGCTCAGCTCATGCTAGAGCACCATCTCACATGTTACCAAGCACTCTGCCTCCAGGATTGTTAAGGCCTGCCATAGGAGTGACTGATAAGTACACATGTGTCTATATATAAGGGTAGATATAGGCGTACTATATCTAAGCAAGGGGTGATTACACGACCTTGCCCCAGCTGAGTGATCAGCCAGTTGTGTCTGATTGGAAGGCCAGACCAGGGGTGGCATAATACATGCTGCAGCCCCTGGGAGGCCTAGGGTACACCTATGCCCTGGGTACCTAGGGTACACTGTACAGGGTCCAATAAGGTGATCCTTACCAATTGGTTATGTACCTAGGGTACATGGAGTCCATTTTAAAGAGAGAGCAGACAGCCTGAGACCCTGAATGGCAGGATCTCAGGCCAACTAAGTCGAAAAACCAGCTAGACACTAGGCAAAAAGTTGGGGGTAACCATAGTCAGATATCCACCTTCCTACAGTTCACATTTGTGTAGCGGTTCAAATGGGGGAGCCATGAGCCTGGTAAGAACAATGTTTAAATTCCACACCGGAGAGGGTGGCAGTCTGGGGGGAATTATACTTTTAAGGCCCTCCATGAAGGCTTTAATTGCAGGTACTCTAAATAGTAACAAGTGTTGTCTGTTTTGTAAATACGCAGCAAGTGCCGCTAGGTGTAATCTTATGGATGAATATGCTAGATTACACCTTTTTAAGTGTAGCAAATGATGTCCTGGATTGAAGCATCCAGCGGATCGATTTTATTGGTTTTGCAGTAGATGACAAATCTTTTCCGTACTGCTGCATAGCAAGCTCTAGTAGTAGGGTGTCTGGCTTGTTTAATGATGTTCATACAGTCCGGTGGAAGGTTAAGATAACCGAACGCTAGCACTTCAGGAGCCAGATTCAGTTGACCTGGATCGGGGTGCCTTATCTCTCTATGGTTCTGCATTAGCAACGTTGGGGAGAGACGTAGTTTTTGGTGTGGAACTACTGAAAGTTCCAGTAGTGTTGTGAACCACGGTTGCAGTGCCCAAGTGGGAGCTACCAGGATCCTTCTGAGAGACTGTTGTCTGAGCTTGCGTACTACTAGAGGAATCAGTAGGAGTGGCGGAAAAGCGTACGCAAATCTGCCTGACCAGTTCATCCATATCGCATTGCCTTTGGACAACGGGTGTGGAAACCTGGAGGCGAAGGTGGGGCATTTTGCATTTGCATGTGTGGCGAACAGATCTACTTCTGGTTGACCCCACCTGTGAAAAAAATGGTTGAAGAACTTGGGGATGAAGTTCCCATTCGTGTATCTGCTGTGTCTGTCGACTTAGCAGATCCGGAATCTGATTGTGAACTCCTGGAAGATGTTCTGCCAGAAGGTATATGTTTTGCGGAATGGCCCATCTCCAAATGTTTTGTGCCAGCTGAGACAGCTGCAAAGAATGTGTGCCTCCTTGTTTTTGTATGTAATACATGGCTGTCATGTTGTCCGTCCGGACTAGGACAGTCTTGTGATGTAGATGTACTTGGAATGATTTTAATGATGATAGAAAGATTGCCAGTAGTTCTAGGTGATTGATGTGTAACACTTTCTGTTGAATGGTCCATTTACCTTGAATTGTGTGGTTTAGGAGATGGGCTCTCCAGCCAGTGAGTGATGCGTCGGCTCTAGGAACGGCTGCCCTTTGGAAAGGTTTTGTGTGTTCCACTACTGCAGAGAGCGATGTGTGCAGCTGTCCACCAACACCAGATCTGTAAGTTGTCCTTGAGCCTGGTTCCACTAACGTGCTAGGCATTCTTGTAGGGAGCGCATCTGAAGTCTTGCATGAGGTACGATAAAAATGCAAGCGGCCATCATTCCTATGAGTGCATGAATACCCTTGCTGGGAGGGAATGCTGTGGCTGAAATTTGGTGATTAGTGTTTGTATACTGGTTATCCTGGCTGGATTGGGATAGGTCAGAGCTCTGGAGGTGTCTAATGTGGCCCCTAAATACTGATGTATGTGGGAGGGCTGAAGATGTGACTTGGTGTAGTTTACTGTGAATCCCAAGTCGTGTAGCAGCCGGATGGTTTGATGAGTGTGATGAAAACACTGGTTGAATGACTTGGCTTTTATCAGCCAGTCGTTGAGATACGGAAAGACATGGATTTGTTGTCTTCTCAAGTGTGCTGCTACTACTGGCACTTCGTGAACACCCTGGGTGCGAGGGTCACCCCGAATGGAAGGACTTTGAACTGATAGTGTTGTCCATCCACTATGAATCTTAGATATTTCCTGTGAGCAGGGTGTATGGGAATGTGGAAATAGGCGTCCTTGAGATCTAGTGTGGCAAGGAAGTCGCCTTGTTGAAGTAGTGGGAGGACCTGTTGAAGAGTGATCATGTGAAAATTATGTGACTGTATGTAGAGATTGAGCTGGTCTGAGGTCAAATATTGGCCTTAGGGTGATGTAATTTTTGCGGATTAGGAAATACAGCGAGTAAACCCCTGTTCCTTGATGCTGTAAGGGAACTAGTTCTATTGCCTGCTTTTGAAGCAGTGAGAGAACCTCTTGTTTTAAGAGTGTGAGATGTTCCCTGGACATTGGACGCTGTTTGGGTGGTATGGTGGGTGGGGTTGCTGTAAGTTCCAGGCAGTAACCATACTGGATAATTTGTCTTACCCACTTGTCTGTAGTGATGGAATTCCAGACAGGTAGGAACTGTGATAGTCTCCCCCCGACCGGGGTGGAATGGTCTGGGGGGAGTGGAAGGAAGTCACTGTTTATTAGTGGGGGAGGCGCGAGTGTTGGTGTTACCTCAGCCTCTCCCTTTGTTGTTATTTCCCCTGTATCCGCCTCTAAAATATCCTCTGTTAGGGGATGTTTGCGTGGTGTTTTTGTAGGAAGAAGAGGCAGTGTCTGTTCTGATATTTTTGGATGCTCCTCTATAGAAGGAGCGACAAAAGGAACCACGTGTGGATGGAGACTGTAATGCCCCCATGGATTTAGCAGACTTCGTGTCCTTTTTAATTTTCTCTAGAGTGGTGTCTACAGCCGGTCCAAAAAGTTGTTCTTGATTGAACGGCTGATTGAGGATGTTGTCTGTGCCTCCTGTTTGAAGTCTGAGATGCGTAACCAGGCATGTCGTCTGAGTAACACACTAGTATTCATGGACCTAGAGGTTGTGTCAGCTGCATCAAGGGCACATTTGATTGATGCATTGGTTATTAATTTGCCCTCCTGAATTAAATCATTTGCCTTGGTTTAATATTGATCAGGTAAATGTTGTAATAGGGTTTCTAGTTGGTCATAGTTAGCCCTATCGTAGCTAGCAAGTAATGCCTGTGTGTTGGCTATCCGCCAGTGATTAGCTGCTTGGGCAGCAACTCTCTTGCTGGAGGCATCTAACAACTTAGACTCTTTATTCGGAGGTTGCGCATCACCGGAGGTCTGAGAGTTGGCACGTTTACTAGCATTAGTTACCACTAGTGAGTCTAAAGGTAGCCGACCCTTGATGTAAGTGGGATCATCGGGAGCGGGTTTATATTTTTTGTCAATCCTGGGATTGAGAATTCTACCTCTGACAGGGTCCTTGAATATGTCGGGGCATATTTAATGACACCCTTTAGCATAGGCAGGGTTTGTACAGTCTTTTGTGACTGTTCAAAGGTGTCTAGAAGAAAGTCCTTGTCTGCAGGGTCAGAATGCATCTAAACACCATGGTAGAGAGCAGCTCTATTTACAAGCCGACCAAAGCCAAAATTGTCATCTGGGGGAGATGGCTTTGTTGGATATGCCTGGGGATCAGGGCAGTCTGGAGGGTCTATTGGGTCATCATAATCGTCCCAATCGCCCTGTGGTACGTCCGTGTCGTTATCAGGGTCAATGAAAGGGTCATTGTTGCCTCCCGCACCCCCTAAATCATCATCAGCCTGTGGTGGTGGTGAGTGTGGTGGAAGTTTTGGAGAATGTGGAGGAGAGACAGGCTTAGGAGGAAGAACAGGAGAAGAGGGGCGTATAGGTGAAGTGGCACAGTCTTTTCTCTTCACAGGCACTGCAGGAGTGTCTGGTGTGTCCAGCTTCCTCTTCTTGTGTGGAACAGCAGCCACATGTCCTGTTTTGGGGTCTATGTGGAGAGTTTTTTGTTTTGGATCGTTAGGATCCGGTCGAAAAAGTTCTTCCTCTTCGGCAACTGCTTTCGGCGCCTATTTCTTCGGGTTCGAGCGGGGTTTGGATTTCTGCTCCGATCCCTTGGGAGGTGGTTTGGGGTCCTTCGGCTTGGCTGTGGAGGCGGAAATCTTTTTCGGTTCCGAATGCTTTGATTTCGGATCCGATGACTTTTCTTTCGGTGTCGAAGTGGTCGGTGCAGACATCTTTTTGGGAGTAGACTGCGCTCCTGTCTTTGGTGCCGAAGGCGCCTGCGGGACACTGAGATGCGGTTTGCTCGGTCCCGAGCTACCAGAATGCTTGTCCCTTATCTTCGGAGCCGGGCCCGGGGCTTCTGAAGCTTGTTTTCGGTCGCGACTGGGGCCAGCAGGCGAAGTCTTGACCAGGGCCTTCTTTTTTTCGGGTGGAGTTGGGGTAGGGGCAATTGTACTCACTCGTTGATCAGAACTGATGTGGTCGTCTGAGTCGTCTGCTTCGGACACGATTTCCAGGTCCTCAGAATCCTCCTCCGGGACATGGGGGCCTTCATCGAAGATGTCAACCAGAACCGGAGCTGCTCGCTGGCAATTGTTCTCGTCGTGCTCAGGTGAGAGACATAGGTTACAGACCTTGTGGTGGTCACTGTGTGGAAATTTAGCTCCACACTGGGGGCATTTTTTAAATGGAGTCCTTTCCATTAGCTGTAGGCCCGAACGGCGTCGATAGGCCCAGCGGCCCGCGTCAACGACTGGAATCAAGTAGTTGAGGTGCGCGTTGAAGATCACGCGATCGAAAACAGTACCGTCGAATTTTAGATATTTTGGACGTCGAAAAGGTTTGGAGAATATGGTGCGAACCTGAGTGCAGAAGTTACATCCGAACCCGATGGCGGAAAAAAACAATCTGAGGATGGAGTCGATGCCCATGCGCACTATCGTCCAAGGGAGGAGTCACCTATCTCGTGACTACAAAAGACTCTTCAAGACAACAAAAATCCGAGCTCAACACCAAAAGGCGATCTATGCACAGTGTACAATCTGCAGCTGATATGCCTCGAACATGAACGGATTACTTACCTTTGACAACACTTTTTCTGATGGATACTCTAACTGCAGAATTCTCAAAGATCGTGAAAAGATCTAGCCTGGAGTAACACCACAGGTGTAAGACTCCCTGCACTACATTGGGATGTAAGCACCACTTGTGATCTACCAGATGACACCTGCTCAATTTGACCGCTCTGGCATTCAGGGACCCCGCAAGGTGGTTTGTGATCAGAAAGATGCCTGGAAGTTCCAACCCCCTCCAGAGACATAAAACCTCCTGGAACAGGACCCAAGAGTCCACACCACCCTGCTTTTAGCAGTATCACATGATGGTGCAGTCTGTGAGAAACTGAACCAGACTCCCCTTGATGAATGGCAGAAAGGCCAGATGGCCCCCCAGCTTCAGTAGATTGATGTGAAGCTGGTCCTCTGATCTCCATTTCCAACGGATCACCTGAAATCCAGCAGAGATGTATCTCTCACCACTGTTAGCTCTGGGTGGCGAAGGGAGAGTTTCCTCCTGCAGGACAAATAGCGATAAGTCAGCCACTACTTCAGACCTCCAGTTACCTTCTCTGAGATCTGGATGGCGTCGAAAAGGCAGACTTTATGCTATGCTCAATGGGACATCAAGTCCTTTGGAAAGCTTACAGTATGCATAAGTCTAAGACGGCAAGAAGCCTCAGAGCCAACCTCACCTGGATCCAGGAGCGAGTCTGAAATATCAGGATCGCAGACCAAGTGTCCTGGGATTGTTGCTGTGGAGAGAAAGCACTTAACTTCACTCTATCCAAGATCACCCCAATAAATGGAAGCCTCGGAAAAAGAATCAGGTGGGACTTTGGCTGATTTATAGAAAAACGCAACAATGTAAAAAAGTCAGTCGTCGTCCGGAGAAGATCCACTAATGACTGCAGTGAGCCAGCCTTCAGCGCCAATTAACATACGTCGAGTTACAGGAATAAAGCAACTCTAACCTCCAAAGATGGGGAGTGACCACCTCCATCACTTTTGTAAACACCAGAGGGATGCTGGTGAGGATGCATGGTAAACTGAAAATGCTGTTGGCCCACCTTGAGCTGCAGGCAATATATGTGGGACTACAGGACAGACAACATCCAGTCACCCGGCCCCAGAGCAGAATGAATTTGTACAAAGTGAGCATTTTGAATTTGCACTTCTGTAGTAAAGCCTTCAGGAGACGGAGGTACAAGAGCAGTCTAAGGCCCTCATCCTTATCAGGATCAGTAAATAGAGAGTGTAATAACCCTTGCCTTTGTCGCCGCCTGATAAACTCTCTATGGCATTTTTGAAGAGCAACAGGTGAACCATCCTGCAACAGGATAGACAGATGCTCTTCTGAAATCCATTGTGGCGTGGAAGAGAACTGGGCAGAGATGATAGAAAAGGTACTACGTATGGAATTATTTGCAAGACCGGAAAGAAGTGCAGGATCCTGCCTCCCACTGGGTTGGCATGCGTCACTGGTTTGGTAGCCACTGTAGTAAGGAGGAGGAGTTGGAAGTTGGTGACCTGCATGTTTCCTACCACAGCTCTAAAAGGACTAGGATGTCTGTAGCATCAATGGTTGGGGAAAGCTTTTTCTGTCTATAGGCATGCCCTCTAGAGTAACCCCTAAATTTCCAAAACTGACGTGAGTAGAAAAAGTTACTTACCTTTGGTCGGTAATGATTTGTCTGGGGGATAATCTATCTACCTGCATATTCCTCACCGTTCGAATATCCAAGGAGTCAGACTGAATTGGGAACTTTTCAATAGCACTCCAAGGGGGCACTAGCTCCATTTCAGCGAGCAGGGCCTTCATGAAATGACTGGAGCCATAAAACACCACAGTCGGAGCACTGACATCCATCTTTTAATGTGCTTTTGAGGCAGACAGATGTGAATGATGTAGGATGAATCAAGGCCAGTGTAATTTAGAAAACTGACAGAATTGGAACCTTATTAAAAAGTTTAGTTAGTAACCATCCATGAATCAAGGAGGGCAGTGGGTCAGTAAGTGATCTGCAGGTATATAGAACAGGGAGAGCATTACGAAGGTAAGTAACTTCTTCCGATGGATACTTCTCCCTGCATATTCCTGACGGTTTGATCAAATTCCCTAAGCAGTAACCGACCCGGAGGTGGGTGCATGTCTGGTTATACTAAGAAATTCTGGCATACTGATCATGCAAAGTGGGCTTTCATTCGAACTTCCGTGTCCAAATAATGATGCTATGCCGAAGAGAGGACAGATGCCCAAGTTGCTGCCATGCAAATTTCTGCAACAGGAACCCTTCTTGCCAGTGCAGAAGTAGAAGATTTAGCTCTGGTGGATCAAGCCCGGATACCCACTGGGACTCCATGTGAGCCAGGGCGTAACACATTTTAATGCACAAGAAAATTCATTTTAATAATGTCCTCTTATGGACTGCATTCCCCAACATCCTGCTTGCATAAATGATGAATAGTTGCTCATCAATTCTAAACTCTTCAGTCCCGTCCACATAGAAGCTGACAGCTCTCTTGGGATAAAATTTAAGGCACTCACGCTGGCCTTTAGATCTCTGTATGGCACCTGCCCAAACTACCTGAGAGCTCGGCTGCCGAGATACACCCAGGCCCGCTCCCTCCGCTCCAACTGCCGCGTTCAGCTAGCAGTTCCACGAACAAAAAGAGCTCGGCTGGGAGGAAGAACCTTCTCGGCCAATGTGGCGGCGCTATGGAATACCCTGCCCCCAGCGCTTCAGCAGGCCCCCTCTGAATCCTGCTTTAAGCAGATGTTGAAGACTTGGCTCTTCACCCACCGCGCTAAGTGCTCAAAATTGGTCCCTGTGGCTATGCCTGCTCTCCTAGCGCCGGGACACCTCCTTGTGAGGTAGCTGTTCGCGCTTTAGAAAATGCCGTATTATTATTATTCTAGTCTGTGGAGCCTTTTCTCCTCTTTGTAGGATGTAGGGGAGGCAAGAAGGCTAGCAGAGTGAAGGATAGACCCAGATGAAAGGGCATTATCACCTTAGGCAGGAAAGCAGCCCTGAATCTGAGAACCACCTTATTAGGAAATAAAGTGGTGAAGGAAGATTCAACACTTAATTCCTGCAACTCACTGGCACGTCTTGAAAATGTGATGGTAATAAGAAAAATAATTCTGAAAGTAAGTAGTTGCAACAGGCAACTTAAATGACTACAGGAGACTTGAGAAGGCATGGTTGGTCTAAGAGATGGAGAAAGGCCAATAAGTAGCCCATGATTTTACCACCAAAGGCGTCCACCAGAGACTAAAGAGGTGGTTGACTACCTTTAGACGAAGGCGCCACTCGTGGTTGGCAAAATGACGCTAACTCAGTCTATCTGCATGTAGGCTGGACACACTGGCCAGATGGTTGGCTATCAGCAAGATCTGATGACTCAGAGGCCAGGATCAGAGCCACAGTGCTTCAGGGCAAAGAAGACACAACTATAACTCGCACTGCTTGATGATGTATTCCCCATGGCAGTCATATTGTTCATCAAGATCTGGACGGACTGGTCAAGAAGGGTAGGCAGGAAGGCTTTAAATGCAAGCCTGATCGCTCGTAACTCCAGCAAATTGATGTGCAACTTCTGCTTCTATGGAGACCAAAGGCCTCTGATCTCCAGTTAAGCTCCCTACACTAGGGTGGAGGCATCATTGTCACTGTCTGTGGGGGTTAGAATGTCTTCACGTAAATCAAGATTGCCTTCCAAACGCCACCACTCCAAATCTGCCACATTATCTCTTGCAATCGTGATGGGATGCTGAAGAGTCCCGCCATGTTGGAATCACTGTCCGCGGAGACACCACTGGAGGGCCCTCATGTGCCAGCATGCGTGAGAGACTAACAGAATGCAAGAATCTAGCAGGCATAAGACCATGAGGACTGGCACTTGCACTCCATTCTGAGACAATAAAATCATAGTCTGAATGTCCCAAACTCACTGTGAAGGGGAACAGCAAGCCTCAACTCCAAGTGGTGTTCATGCTCCTATGAACAGGATGCACTGAGTGGCTTGTTAATGGGAAAGCCCAAGTCGAAGAGCAACTTCACTGTGACTTGCAGATGGTGTGACATCATCTCTGGAGAGCTGGCTTTGAGGAGACAGTCATCCGAGTAAGGGAATATAGGAATCCCTGAGTTTCAACAAGAGGGAGCTAGGGCTGCTTTCCTAAGGAGGCTGGGGAGGAAGATGAGGAAAGGAGTGGAAGGTAATTACCTCTTTCTCGCTTGCAGAGTGGGTTAGCCTGCTATTGTTGTTGATAGGGTGTCCTGTTGTCTGCCTCAAAAGGAAAACACACAGAAAAAAGCCACAACATGTCTCAAATTTGCTGAGTTTGGATGCCAAGAAATCTTCTAGTCACTTTGCTTTCTTTGAGCCTCTTGAGAGCAGAGTCGGCCTTGGCTCCAAAGAGACATGAACCATCGAAGGGGAAGTTCTTAAAGGAGCACTGGATATCCTAAGAGAATCTGCACTCATCAGCCATGTGCGCCGGCTAAGGGAGACAGAAATATCCATGGCTCGGGTGACTGAGTCCGTTGTGTCTAGCCCAGACTGAATAACTTGTTTCGCCGCAGCTTGTCCGCCCCTTGTCAACTCTAAGTAGTGGATTTGAAGGTAGTACTAACTGCATTGTGTCGCAGAGGGCATGGGTGTTGCAACCCATGAGACAGGTGGAATCTAGAGATATCAGAGCCATACTGCCCGCTAAGAATGACTTCATTGCAAGCTGCTAAATCTTTTTGGCTTCTCTGTCCGATGAGTTAGTACAAAAAGCACTTGGGGAGAGTCTAGACAAGCAGGATGCATGGATCACGGAGCATCTCCGGTGAAGGAAGTGACATCAGAATTGAGGATCACCCGGTGCTGGTCCTATATCTTTTCGCTATTGCCCAAAGCACAGCTGTTGGGGATGTGGGGTTCTCCCATGCAATGAGAATTGGTTCAGTATAGGAAAATGATGTTCCGAAGCATGAGATGTAGTGCGAAGGACCTATGTCAAGAGGTTGTTTTGGTTTCAGTGGATGGAAGCTGGAGAGCCAACACCTCTGCCATCATCTTAATGAGTAAGTAAGCATAGGTGACCTGCTGGGGGAGGTAATCCAGTCGGGGAATCCAGTTCCCTTTTAGGCAACGTGCCTATGCCACTAGCATCTTTAAGAACCACAAAATCTGGGTTCAAATTTACAGAATACCCATCCAGTCGTCTGTCTCTCTGAAGGGATCCTCACAGGGGTCAAAATCTTCACCAAAAAAAGAAAAAAATCCTCTATGAGGCACTGACAGTCTCTTCGAGAACGGTGTGGAAGAAAATCCATGACTGACAATTAAACCGGCCTTTTGGGCTGCAGCGTGTGTTACGGTGGGGCTGGTTGAGTTGATTGCCACACTGGTGGAGTCAACTGCGGCACTGGAAAGGTCAGTGGTCTGGCTCCAAAGATGAAGAGGCTGATGGGACCATGAAAGTAGGTGCAATCGGGTGTGGTGCCGAGGCCACAGCAGAGATCAACATCGTGGTTGGGGTTGGAGCCAAAGTGACAGGTTGCAATGGGAAAGAGAAAGAAGGCTGTAGATTATGGCATCGGAATAGCTCCGAAGGTGTATCCTATTAGACACATGGAGCTGGCAGGGGGTCCAGAGGAGAGAGAGATGGATCCGTTTTAGGGCCGGAAAACTCTGGGTAAGGCAGACCGGACTGGGGCCTTAATATGAGAGCCACATGCTGTGGCAAGTGGGAATCGTCTCAGAGCGCAAAGAAGTTACTGGTGTGGAATCCTCTGTAGGTTCTTCCATGAGTTCTAGCTTCTAACAGGATGTTTGTGGAGTGTGGTGGCGATTGGGGAAGTCATTCTTAGAAGACCAGTGTCGCTCAGAGTTGTGACACCTCTTCTTCTTGTGTCTTGTCTGTACAACTTTGACAAAGGTGGTGACTCCGTGTTTTTGATGTGAGCCTGGGCCATGAACATCTAGGACACTTGTTCCTGGATAGCTTTTGGGTTGCATACTGTGAAAGTAATGAATATGCTACTTACCAGTATGCATCTGTTCTTGGCATGTAGGGCTGCTGACATTCATATCTGTGCATAGATCGCCGCCTAGTGTTGGGTCCGGATGTTTGCACGTTGTTGTCCTGGAAGAGTCTTCGAAGTATCCTGAGATAGGTGACTCCTCCCCTGGACCACAGTGCGCATGGGCATCCTCTCCATCCTCAGATTGTTTTTCGCCATTGTGGCAGTGATGGAGTAGATACAGAAAGTGATGACCATGCTATACAGTAATTCTGAGAGCTGCAGCTGCTACAGGCGCCGGGGAGGAGGGTGGGCGATATGAATGTCAGCAGCCCTAAATGCCAAGAACAGATGCATACTGGTAAGTAGCATATTCAGTTCGAGGCATGTGGGCTGCTGAATTCATATCTGTGCATAGAATACATAGCAGTACCTCCTATTAGCGGCGGCCACCAGTGCCAGCTGCAGCGGTCTGAAAAAGAGTTTTGAGAACAGCCTGTCCTACAGCTGCCTGCTGTTTTGAGTGTACATCTACACAGTAGTGTTTGGTAAATGTATGTATAGTGGACCATGTGGCTGCTCTACATATTTCCTGTAAAGGAATGTTTCCCAGGAAAGCCATGGACACCCCTAACTTACGTGTTGAATGGGCTCGTGGGGGAATCGTTAATGTGCGTTTAGCCTTTTGATAGCAAATTTGAATACATTTAACGATCCATCTGGCTATACCTGCTTTGGAAATGGCGTTGCCCTTGTGTTGTGGCGAAAAGGCAACGAAAAGTTGTTTTGTCTTCCTAAAGACTTTAGTTCTGTCTATATAGTACATGAGGGCTCTTTTTACATCTAGTGTATGGAGCATTCTCTCTGCTACATTTTGTGGATTTTGAAAGAAAACAGGCAGTTCTATAGTTTGATTCATGTGGAACTGTGATATTACTTTAGGCATGAATTTGGGGTTGGTACGAAGTACGACCCTGTTTGCGTGAACCTGTA
Source organism: Triturus cristatus (assembly GCF_964204655.1). Classification (NCBI taxonomy): domain Eukaryota; kingdom Metazoa; phylum Chordata; class Amphibia; order Caudata; family Salamandridae; genus Triturus; species Triturus cristatus. The sequence goes on from NC_140581.1 coordinate 852,220,074, forward strand.
TGAATGGCTCTTGAATGGTTAGTGCCTGGAGTTCACTAACACTTCTTAACAAAGTGATTGCCACTAGGAAAGCTACTTTCCAGGTGAGGAATTGAATCTCACATGAGTGGAGAGGTTCAGAGGGTGGACCCATTAGTCGGGTGAGGACCAAGTTGAGGTTCCACACCGGTGCTGGTGGGTGTCTTGGGGGAATTACTCGTTTAAGTCCCTCCAAGAAAGCTTTGATGGCAGGCACTCTGAACAAGGAGAGGTGCTGCCTGTTCTGGAGATAGGCTGCTATTGCGGTCAAATGGATACGTATTGAGGTGTATGCCAGATTGCATCTGTATAGGTGTAAGAGGTAACAGATATTTTGAATGGATGCGTCTAGCGGGTTAATGTCGTTGTTGCAGTAGATGACAAACCTCTTCCATTTAGCTGCATAGCAGGCTCTGGTAGTGGGTCTCCTGGCCTCCTTAATGATCTCCATACAGTCAGGTGGCAGGTTTAGGTAGCCAAACTCTAAGACTTCAGGAGCCAGATTGCCAGGTTCAGCTGTTGCGGATCTGGGTGCTGAATTTCGCCATGGTTCTGCGTTAAGAGAGCAGGTTTGATTTGCAGCTTTTGATGCGGCACCACGGAAAGTTCTAGAAAGGTGGTGTACCATGGCTGGCGCGCCCATGTGGGAGCAACTAGGATGAGTGTCAGTGAGTGCTGTCGCAGTTTGCGTGCCACCAGCGGTATCAATGGCACTGGGGGAAAAGCGTACGCAAATCTGCCGGACCAGTTCATCCATATCGCATTGCCCTGCGACTGTGGATGTGGGAACCTGGCGGCAAAGCTTTGGCATTTTGCGTTTTCGTGTGTGGCGAATAGGTCTATCTCTGGATGACCCCACTGTTGGAAGTACGGTTGGAGTACTGACGGATGTAGCTCCCACTCGTGCATCTGGTGGCTGTGTCTGCTGAGCAGATCCGCCATCTGGTTGTCCTTGCCGGGGAGGTGTTCCGCCATGAGGAATATTTTCCTCTGAATGGCCCACTTCCACATGCTCTGAGCCAGATGAGACAACTGTGGAGAGTGTGTTCCTCCCTGCTTCTGTATGTAGTACATGGCAGTCATGTTGTCCGTCCGGATCAACACGACTTTGTTGCACAAGTGTACTTTGAATGCCTTCATTGCCAGGAAGATTGCCATCAGTTCTAGAAGGTTGATGTGCATCTTCTTTTGTTGTATTGTCCATAGTCCCTGCACTGTGTAATTGAGTACATGAGCTCCCCATCCCTGGAGAGACGCGTCCGCCGTCAGTATTATTTGTGGAACAGGCTCTTGGAACGGTCGGCCCTTGCAAAGGTTTTGTGGATTCCACCAATTCAGAGAGTTGTATGCCCGACCGCTCACCAACACTAGGTCTTTTAATTGCCCGTGAGCCTGATTCCATTGACGTGCCAAGCACTCCTGAAGCGGGCGCATATGTAGTCTCGCGTGTGGGACTATGAAAATGCAGGAGGCCATCATGCCTATCAACTGCATGAACACTCGCGCAGGAAGGGAGTGTTGAGGTTTGAACTTTGAAATCAGCATCTGCATGCTGTTGATCCTCACTAAATTTGGCTGAGCTGTGGCTGCCAGAGTGTCTATGGTCGCACCTAGGTACTGTTGTACGTGTGCGGGTTGGAGATGTGATTTTGGGTAATTTAGTGAGAATCCCAGACTGTGAAGAAGGTGAATGGTGAGGGAGATGTGGTTGGCACATTGCTGGGCTGACTTTGCCTGAACAAGCCAGTCGTCCAGGTAAGGGTAGACGTGAATGTGTTGTCTCCGTAGATGTGCAGCCACTGTAGCTAGGCACTTGGTGAAAACCCTGGGTGCTGTTGTCACACCGAAGGGGAGGACTTTGAATTGGTAGTGCTGCCCCTGAATAGTGAACCTGAGATATTTCCTGTGTGACGGGTGTATGGGGATGTGGAAGTACGCATCTTTGAGGTCTAGTGTGGCTAGGAAGTCTCCCTGTTTGAGCAGCGGGCGAACCTGCTGTAGGGTGAGCATATGGAAATGCTCTGAGAGAATGTAGTGGTTGAGGGGTCTCAGGTCTAGTATAGGTCTGAGTGACCCGTCCTTCTTTGGTATTAAGAAGTACAGAGAGTACACCCCTGTCCCTTGCTGGTGGACGGGCACGACCTCTATTGCACCTTTTTGCAGAATACTTAGCACTTCCTGCTGCAATAATGCTAAGTGCTCTGAGGACATAGGACGGTGCTTTGGCGGTATTGTGGGTGGAGTGGAGGTTAATTCGAGACAGTAACCATGCTGGATAACATCCCTGACCCACCTGTCCGTGGTGATGGTATTCCACGTGGACAGGAACCGCTGGAGTCTCCCCCCGACAGGTGTTATGTGGTCGGGGGGAAGGGAGAGGGCGTCACTGTTTGTTCTTGGGTGAGGACCTGGTGTTGCCGTAACCGCGTCCTCTGCCCTTGGTGCTGGAGCCACGATATCCACCTCTGTTGTTTTTATCGTAGGTACTCTGTGTGCCCCCTTTATTGTATGTTTGCTGTGACCCCTGTCCTCTAGCCGCTCCCCTATTTCCGGGGCGACGAAAGGAGCCACTACGAAATGTCTGCGTTTGCAGAGCCCCCATTGACTTTGCAGTGTCAGTGTCCTTTTTGATCTTTTCTAAGGTGGTGTCAACTTCTGGTCCGAATAAGTAGTTGGGGTTGACAGGCTGATTTAGGATGTTATTTTGAATCTCAGGTTTGAATCCGGAGATTCTTAACCAAGCGTGTCGGCGTAACATGACCCTGGTGTTTATCGCCCTCGCAGCTGTGTCGGCAGCATCTAGTGCACACTTAATGGATGCGTTTGTAAGAAGTTGTCCCTCTCTGATGAGGAGCTCCGCTGCCTCTTTGTACTCGTCTGGTAGATGTTGGAGTAGTGACTCTAGCGTGTCATAGTGTGAACGATCGTAGCGAGCCAGGAGTGCCTGTGTATTGGCAATGCGCCAGATGTTTGCTGCTTGGGCTGCAATCCTTTTGCCGGAGGTCTCCAGCACCTTGGACTCTTTGTCCAGGGGAGGAGCATCACCAGTTGTTTGCGAGTGCGCTCGTTTGCGAGCGTTAGCAACCACCATGGAGTCCAGAGGTAACTGACCTCTAATGTACATAGGGTCCCCGGGCGCAGGTTTGTATTTTTTCTCAATCCTGGGGTTTATCACCCGTGTCCCTGGTTGTTTCGTTGAAAATGTCCTTTGCTGGCTTGAGAACACCTTTTAACATGGGCAGAGTCTTGACAGTCCTCTCTGAGGAGGCGAAAGTGTCCACCAAGAAGTCGTCCTCAACTGTGTCAGAGTGGAGTTGCACTCCATGATTGGCTGCAGCACGTTCTATGAGGGCATTGAAGGCAGCAGTGTCCTCTGTGGGAGATGTTTTTGCGCCGTAAAGCTGCGTGTCCTGGGTATCTGTTGTGGCACCCGGGTCTGCAGGGTCATCCCAAGCTTGATCTGGGTCCTGCTGCTCCTCAGGATCTATATCCCTGGGGTAGGTGGTATCATCACCCATGTAATCCTCCATTGCGTACGTGTCGGAGGGCGTTGGAGAAAAGGACTGGGGATCTGGATAGGAGGTGTGCAGGCGTTCATATAGAACTGGTTCAGATTCTGCTGGCAGTTTCTGCTTTAGAGGGATTCTGTAAGAGTCCAAAGCCTGGTCTGGCGTGACCTTCCGTTTTCGGAGCATGAGTCTGCCGGTGTCGGCGTCGATGAATTGGGACGGTGAAGGCCCAGTAGGAGAGTGTCCAGTAGATGGGGACCTTGTCTGGGTGACACGTGTTTGGATCTCGAACATTTTTGGCGCTGTGGACGGCGGCAAACCAAAAGTGATGTTGGTTGGTGCCGAAGGTGCCTTTGGAGCCTTTTTCGGGTCGGAGTCCGACGTGGACTGGAGGGCTGCCTGTTCTTTGATGCGTTGCAATGACGCTGCAACTTGTCGCACCGAGAACGCCGAAGGTTCTTTGGTGCCGAGTGGTTCTGTAGAGGGAGGCGTGGACTTCTTCGGAGCCACAGGGTCATCGAGTCGAGGAGAGGTAGTAGCGGTCGACGGCGTCGATGACTGGACCCTAGTCGCTGCCTTCGAAGTGGACTCCGATGGAGCGGCCATTTTAACCTTGGTGGTCGAGGCCGATTGCTTCGGTGCCGGGGGCCGAGGCGCTTTGGTGGTACCGATGGCCTTCCTTTTCGGGTCGGTGCCGACATCCGCTGCAGCGAGTTCGGCACCGAAATCCCTTTTTGTGCGTTCAGAGCCGATGGTTTTGGCTGGCGTCGAAGGAGTGGAGGTCTTCGGGCCGACCACTGCCAGTTTCACTTTCGGTTTCTGTTGAACCGGTGCGACGATTGGTTTCGGTTTCGTTGAAGGGAAACCAGTCTTTTTCGGTAATAATGGCTCTCGCTGGATGTTCGAGGCCGGGCCAGAAGGCGGGGCCAAAGAACTGCGGGATTGATCTCGGGTAAGGCCCGAAGGCGATCCCTCGACCGGAGCCGTAGACTGACGCACTTTGATAGCCTCCGTTTGGACGGGTAGGCCCTGCTCTTCACCGGAGCTATCTTCTTCGGCCCCAAAGGCCTCATCGTAGTCTCCTACCTCATCGTCGGCTTCTTCCCTGTGAAAAAGCGCTTCATCGGCGTCTTCCAATCGGGAATCGTGTTCGGAAGCGGGGCTGGAGTTTATGTCTTCCACGCTTTCAATATCTTCGTCCTCGGTGCTGAAGATGTTGGTCGGGGCCGGTGCCGATTGCTGCGCTTCTAATCTCGCTGCCCGTCGATTCCGGAGAGTTTTCTTGGATCGGAATCGGGCACAGGCCATACATTTCGATTCGTCGTGATCGGCGAGAGGCATTTGTTGCACACCGGGTGGACGTCGATATGTGGATATTTGGCGTGGCAAACAGGACACCGTTTGAATGGGGTCCTCGATTCAATCGTCGATGTAAGGTCGATGGTCGGATTAAATGGATCCGAAAAAACTTGATAAGTTTGCTAAACTAGCAAGTAAGCTGTCGATACCGAGCGGGAACAGTACCGACGAAAACTAAAGGCCTTTTGGCCTTAAACTAAATTTTCCTAACTTGAGTCAAGATAAGCACATCCGAACCCAATGGCGGAAAAAAACAATCTGAGGATGGAGAGGATGCCCATGCGCACTGTGGTCCAGGGGAGGAGTCACCTATCTCAGGATACTTCGAAGACTCTTCCAGGACAACAACGTGCAAACATCCGGACCCAACACTAGGCGGCGATCTATGCACAGATATGAATTCAGCAGCCCACATGCCTCGAACGCACATGCCTTGATATAATGGTCGGACTCTCAGCACCACGGGCAGATGTCCTCTGGGCATGTAGTGGACATTTGCCCAACACAGCCCCTGCACGGTTTAAATCATGAACATTCTTCAAGGGAGACATCTTGCAAATGCACCTGAAGTACAAGTTACTTACCATCGGTAATGATGTATCTGGTAGAAACGATTCTAGCCGCAGATTCCTTAACGTAGAATTATCCCCAGGCGTGAGAATGGACCCGGAAAACTTTCTTGCCCAGCATCTCTGTGTGTCGGGGGGCGGAACCACGCGACTCTGCCCGACATCCTCCGTGGGCGTTACGTCAGTGAGGTCACATAAGCCCCACCCCGGCGTGCTGATGTCAGTTTGCTTCGGAGAACTTTTCCGCGCCACAACGCGGAGCCATCACAACAAAACTGAGAAGAGCATGGGAACAGTGCGCGAAAGAAACAGAGAAACAAAAGAGAGAGAAACAAAAGGTGAGAAACAGCACCAGGGGGCACCAAGCCACCTGAAGGCGACAACAGCAGGCCAGAGCAGGAAAAGAGCAGAGCACCACTCTGAGGAACAACTGTGGAAGCCAAGGTGGAAGCACCAGGTGGCAGTAAAGCACCAGGTGGCAGTAAAGCACCAGAAAGCCAGAGCAGCGAAGCCATAGCAAGAAAAGAGCAAAACACCACTCCGTGGAACCACCGTGCAAGCCAAGGCAAGAGCCCTCCTGGAGGCGCAAACATGTGAAAGCCCCGTGACAGAAAGAGAGAGAGACTACAATCACAACCACAAGGGGAAGGGCCAGAAGCCCGGAACAGAGGAGCAACAGGAAAGCATCCCCAGATTACACTGCCAAGGCTGGCCATACCTCCAGAAAGGAGCAAGAGATCAAAGGACAGGCAAGCCATCCGCAGAACACAGTGTCAAGGAGGGACACAACCTCCGAAAGGAGCAGGAAGACAAAGGACAGGTAAAAGAACCCCTAACGAAGAAGACCGGTTGGGGATCAGAAAACCTAACCTCAGAGGAAAAGAGCAAAGTAGGCCCTTACACTGGAGAGAAACCAGCTGGAGGGATGCCCGACCGGAAAAAACAAAGAGGACACCCACAGAAGACAAATCACCCAGGGTGAGGCGACTGCAGAAACCCTCGCAGAACGGGGAGGAAGGGCGGGTCGTGAAGGAATCTGCGGCTAGAATCGTCTCTACCAGATACATCGCTACCAAAGGTAAGTAACTTGTACATCTGATAGAGACTACTAGCCGCAGATTCCTTAACGTAGAATAGATACCCTAGCCATACCCAGAAGGGAGGAGGGCCTGCGAGAAAGCCTCCCCACCAGGAGAGAAACAGGGCCCCAGCAGGGGACATGTCACAGGGACAAGAAGGGAAAGGCTAGGAAAACCTAAGCCGAACCAAGGGAGAACCGCCCAACACCCCGTAGCCTCAAGGAACACAAGGACCACCTCAACCCCAGGGAGAAGAGGTAGACCTGGAGGCAGGACCAACCTGAAGAACACAATACACAGTGACAGAAGAGCTGCACACACCCGCTGCCACAACAGCGGACAAGGCAGGGACGGCTGGACCGCCAACAGTGCAGACTGAGGAAGAAAGGCACAAGAGAAGACATCAAAGGCCACAAAGGCGTAGCAGAACAAACAGGCCCGCACTGGCACGCACAGCCATCAGCAGGCAACACCACGGAACGGTGCACCCAGGATAAGCTAGATGCCGGCTGAAGACAGAGGTCAGGAAGGGCCAAGAAGGGCCAGGACACGCCCCAAGGGAGGGGCCGGCACACACTGACCCACGAACGAAGGGATCAGGCAGAAAGAAAGACGGGGGACGGACCAAGCCCCCCACTCAAACACAAAAATCGGGGAAACCAGTCCCCCCTGGAACACCAGACAGAGCACCAAGGCGGATAGAAGCGCAAAACCGCTACAACGCAATGCCGCAGACAGCAGGCCGGACTAGGCCAGCGACACAGCGATCCAGGGGAAGGACTAACCGGGGCGCAACGCAAGCCACTCCAAAACAATCAGCAAGAAGATCGCACCAGCGACATACCGTGAAGCCACGGAGAGCAGAAGTCCGAAGGATGACCACACCTCTCCAGCACATGATAAAGCTATATAATAGCTACCATTACCCCACATAGGGCATGTTACGTCCCAGAACATGGGAACCCTCTTAGGAAAAAGTTTCCGCAGCAGAGCACAAACAGAAGATCCTGCAGAGAAAAAAACGCAGATGGCCTAAACTCAGGGCCTACACGGCTTACCAACAGCCAAAACCACAAGTCAAAAAAGGGGGCTGGACCAGCAGCCAACAGCACCAAAGTCCCAACAAAAGGACCTGAAGGCCCATGAACCACACAGACCACACAACCGGGGTTACTCGGTACAAGGTCCCAATACAACAACGGAAGAACACCTCCCTAACGAACAAGTTACTAACCTTCGGTAACGATGTATCTGTAAGAAACATTAGTTAGTTAGATTCTTCACCTTAGAATATCCCCAGGCGTCAGACTGGATCCGGAAGATTTTTCGTCAGCAATACCCCTTGCGCGTCGCTAGGCGTCGTCTGCGGCTCCGCGTCCGTCGTCGGCGTCGTGCGCCGGGATGACGTCGTCGGAGTACTTAGACGCCGCCCTCGCGCGCTGACGTCAGTTCTTGTACATAGCCTTCCGCGCCAGGAACGCAGAGCCATGCAAAGACCGACACTGGTGCCAAAAATAAAATCTAGGGGCCTGAAAGGACAACCTTAACCCTAGATGTCAGTTCGCAGAACGGGGAGGATGGGTGGGTCGGTGAGGAATCTAACTAACTAATGTTTCTTACAGATACATCGTTACCGAAGGTTAGTAACTTGTTCATCTGAAAGAAACACGTTAGTTAGATTCCTCACCTTAGAATAGATACCCAAGCAATACCATCCCCGGTGGTGGGTCTGCGAACCAAGATCACACCAGAAAGTCCTGGAGGACAGAACGGCCAAAGAAGCCATCCCTCCGGACTTGGCTGTCAAGGCAATAATGCCTGGCAAACGTGTGTAGCGAAGCCCACGTCGCCGCCTGACAGATGTCCTGCAAAGGGACTCCCCGTCCCAAGGCAGTAGTAGCCGCCGTGGCCCGAGTAGAATGGGCGCGCAGCCCAACAGGAGGGTCCTTTTTAGCCAAGGAATAGCAGATTTTTATACACAAAACGACCCACCGAGAGATGGTTCGTTTGTGCACAGCTTTCCCCTTCTTAGCGCCCACGTACCCAACAAAAAGCTGGTCGTCCACCCGGAACTGTTTTGTGCGGTCCAGATAAAAGGAGAGCGCACGTTTTGGGTCCAGACGGTGGAGCCTCTCTTCCTCTTTGGAAGGATGCGGAGGCGGAAAGAAGGTGGGCAAGGTGACAGACTGCCCAAGGTGAAATGGAGTCACCACTTTAGGAAGAAAGGAGGGACGAGGCCGAAGGACAACCTTGTCCGGATGAACAGATAGAAAAGGAGGCTTTGAAGATAAAGCCTGGAGCTCACTCACCCGTCTAGCCGAGGTGATGGCTACCAGAAAAGCAGTCTTTAGAGTTAGAAGACGAAGAGGGCAATTGTGAAGAGGCTCGAAGGGAGCGCACATCAGGAATGTCAAAACCAGATTCAAGTCCCACTGAGGCATTACAAAAGGGACAGGAGGGAACGTGTGTGTAATGCCTTTGAGAAAGCGTGTAACCACAGGGGACTTGAAAAGAGAAGGCTGATCAGGAAGCCGCAAGAAGGCGGAGATGGCAGCAAGATAACCTTTCAGGGTGCCCAGGGCAGAGCCCTGCCGGGCCAGAGAAAGAAGGAAGAGGAGAACCTCAGAAAGAGGGGCGGAAAGGGGATCCACAGCCTTTGCTGTGCACCATGCCACAAATTTGTTCCACCGGCAGGCGTATACCGACTTTGTGGAGGGACGCCTGGCTGCCAGAATGATATCACAGACTTCAGGAGGCAAGTCAAATGGCATCAACTGCCGCCGCTCAATCTCCACGCATGGAGGTGGAGGCTGGACAGGTTCGGGTGGAGGACCGTCCCCTGCTGCTGCGACAGAAGATCCTCCCGAAGGGGCAGACGTATCGGGGGATCGGTCAACAGACTGAGTAGCTCGGGATACCAGTATCTTCGTGCCCAATCCGGAGCCACCAAGATGACTTGGGCCCGGTCGCGCCTGATCTTCTTCAGCACTCTGGGCAGAAGTGGTATAGGCGGAAAGGCGTACAACAGACCGCAACTCCACTCGTGACGAAAAGCGTCGCCGAGCGAGTGCCGCCTTGGAAATTCCAACGCGCAGAACTGCTGACATTGCGCGTTCTCTTCGGTGGCGAATAGATCTAACCAAGGCTCTCCCCACTGCTGAAAGAGGCCTTGCACCACTTCGGAGTTCAGACGCCATTCGTGATCCATCATGCACCGGCGGCTGAGTTCGTCTGCTCTGGCGTTCAGAGAGCCCGCCAGATGTTGAACCACCAGGGTGACGCCCTGGTGTTCCAGCCATGTCCAGAGGCGCAGAGCCTCCTGACAAAGGGTCCACGACCCCACCCCGCCCTGTTTGTTGCAGTACCACATGGCGGTGGTGTTGTCCGTGAACACCTGCACGACACTGCCCCTGACAGAGGGAAGGAAGGCTTTCAGTGCAAGCCGGATCGCTCTCAACTCCAACAGGTTGATGTGGAGACGAGACTCCGCCGGAGACCAGAGGCCTCTGATCTCCGCCTCTCCCATATGGCCACCCCATCCCAGGAGGGACGCATCCGTCACTACGACATGCTCCGGTTGGGGAAGGGAGAGGCTCTTGCCCTTGACCCACTCGCGGTCCGTGAGCCACCACTGCAACTGCTGAGCAGTACCCTCCGAGATCAAGACATGGTCGGACAGGTTGCCGTGATGCTGGGCCCACTGAAACTTCAGGTCCCACTGCAGAGCCCGCATGCGCCGCCTGGCGTGATGCACTAGTAGGATGCAGGAGGCCATCAGCCCCAGAAGCCGCAACACTAGCCTGACCGAAACCCGGGATAGAGGCCGAAAGATGGGAATCAGGGCCTGTATATCCCGGACCCGCTGTTCCGGTGGATGGACCCGGAACTGCGCCGAATCGAGAACCGCTCCGATGAAGAGGAGCTTCTGAGAGGGACTCAAGTGTGACTTCGGCACGTTGATGGAAAACCCCAGCAAATGCAGGAGATCCGCCGTAGTCTGGAGGTGGGAGACGACTGCCTGGGGCGAGCCCGCCTTCAACAACCAGTCGTCGAGATAGGGGAAGACTGGGACCCCTGATCTGCGCAGATGAGCTGCGACCACCGCCATCACTTTCGTGAACACCCGAGGGGCACTGGTGAGGCCGAAGGGGAGCACGGTAAACTGAAAGTGCTCTTGGCCCACCGTGAACCGCAGGTAACGCCGGTGGGCCGGCAGGACGGGGATATGGAAATATGCGTCCTGCAAGTCCAACGCTACCATCCAGTCTCCAGGGTCTAGGGCAGCTAAAACCTGAGCCAACGTTAGCATCTTGAACCTTTCCTTTCGGAGGAAGGCATTGACGTTCCGGAGGTCCAAGATAGGGCGCAGGCCCCCCTTGCCCTTCTTGGGAACCAGAAAGTAGTGGGAATAACAACCACGACCTACTTCTGGACTCGGAACGCGCTCGACAGCCCCCTTGGCCAAGAGAGCCGAAACTTCCTCGCGGAGAAGATCCAAATGATCCCCCGAGATACGGTGGTGCTGCGGTGGCATGGCTGGAGGGGTCGTCTCGAAGGGGAGGGAGTAGCCCCTTCGGACGATTTGCAGCACCCACCTGTCCGATGTTATGGACCGCCAGTGGAGCAGGTGATGGCGAACTCTGCCGCCCACTGGCGTGGTATGGGCCTGAAAGCTCGGACTAGGAAGGCTTTGAGGCGGATGCTGCCGGGGTGGATGTGGGCTGACCACGTCGGCCTCCATTTCCGCCACGGCGGAAGCCACGTCCGCGACCGCGCGCAGGTTGGTTCTGCGGCTGGTGGCTTTGCGGACGTGAGGAGGCGCCCCTTCCTTGGCCACGAAAGGGGCGAAAAGCGGAGGTGTGCGCCCGCGGAGCCGAGAGGCCCAAGGACTTGGCCGTAGCCCGGGAGTCCTTAAAGCGGTTCAGCGCACTGTCCGCCTTCTCACCAAACAGGCGAGTGCCATCAAAGGGCATGTCCATGAGGGTGTTCTGGACATCCCCGGAAAATGACGTGGACCGCATCCAGGCGTGGCGGCGGAGCGCCACCGTGGTGGAAATCGCCCGACCTAGCGAGTCCGTGGTGTCAAGCCCACATCTTATGGCGTGCCGTGCTGCATCCCTCCCATCGGCCAAAGCCTGGGTAAGACGCGTCCGGACCTCCTCCGGACACAGGGGCAGCACGTCCTCCACCGTATCCCACAGGGAATGGGAATAACGGTCCAAGAGACAGGCGGTATTTAAGGACCGCAGGCCCAAACTAAGGGACGAGAACAGTTTCTTGCCAAACTGCTCGAGTCTCTTGGAATCCCGGTCCGGCGGAGCGGTCGGGAAGGAGGATTGGGAAGTAGAGGCCTGGATAACCAGACTCTCGGGGGTGGGGTGTTGGGACAGGAAACTGGGGTCGCCCGGAGCAGGGCGGTGGCGCCTGGCAACGTTCCTATCCACAGGAGGAACTGTGGAGGGCTTGGACCAGGTGCCCTGCAGAACGTCAGTGAGGGCCTCGTTGAACGGCAGCAGAGGCTCAGTGGAGCTTGCTGAGGTTTGAAGCACCTCAGTGAGGATGTTGGTCCTCACAGCCACGGCAGGCAACTCGAGCCCAAGGGCCTCAGCCGCCTTGCGCAGCACCACAGAAAATGCTGCACCCTCCTCCGAAGCCACGGTCGGAGGAGAAGTGAATCCAGCGTCTGGCGAGGTGTCCAGCCCGCTGGCCTCCCCCAGTTCATCTGCCCAGTCCTGAGAAAGCTGTGACTGAACAGCCAGAGGGTCCTCGAACCCCTCCCAGTCGCCCCCTTCTTCCGATTCCTGATAAACAGGAGGAATGATCGGAACCGGACTGTAGAGATGGTAGGACTCAAGCGGCGTCGGATGCGGCGTCGGCGGACGCCGTGTCGGCGTCGGGTCCGGATGAGGGCTAAACCGGGGCGTCGGCGTCACAGGCGTCGGTGGCGCCGGTGACGGCGTCGGTGGTTCAGGCGTCGGCGCCGGTGGAGGAGTGACAAGGTCAACCGGCGTCGACTGGGGCCCAGGCAAGGGCCCCGCGGGGACCTGCGGCGTCGAGACCGGAGTCGTCGACGGCGCCGGGGCCGGAGCCGCCGGCACGCGAGGTCGCCCAGTCGAGTCCGCGGGGCCCGAAGGCGCGCCAGCGGGCGTCGACGGCGGGGCCAGGCTCCTCATGGCCGAGAGGAAGGCACTGATCTCCGCCGGCGCCGCGTCAGCCCCAGGGACCGGATGGGGGCGGACGCGGCACCTGCGGCTCCGCCGGAGCCGCGGGGGTGGAACCACTTGGACCCTCGGCCGAGTCGCGCGACCGGCGAGGGGAGTCCGAAGAGCGATGTCGCCGCTTGGACTTCTTAGAGTGTTTGGACTTACCCGACGACTTGGAGCCCGACGATCGATGGTGGCGTCGGCTAGGGCTCCGCGAGCGATCCTTGGACCTCCTCCTGGACCGGGATCGCGCACGACGCGGAGCCGAGTGGCGAAGCTCGAGAAGCTTGCGGGACCGCTCCCGCCTAGCCTTCGAAGTCAGGGCCTGACAGTCGTTGCACGACTCCGCGTCGTGGTCGAGGCCTAAGCAGTAGAGGCACCGGCGGTGGTGATCGGTCACCGACATCAGTCGATGACAATCTTCGCAAGCCTTGAACCCAGGCATCCTACCGGCACCAGATGTCGACAGACAAGGATCAAAAATGATCAAAAAGATTTAGTCAAAAAAGACTAAAAGGGGTAGCTCTCCCGGATCTGCGCTTACTGGCGCGGAAAAAAGAAGAACTGACGTCAGCGCGCGAGGGCGGCGTCTAAGTACTCCGACGACGTCATCCCGGCGCACGACGCCGACGACGGACGCGGAGCCGCAGACGACGCCTAGCGACGCGCAAGGGGTATTGCTGACGAAAAATCTTCCGGATCCAGTCTGACGCCTGGGGATATTCTAAGGTGAGGAATCTAACTAACGTGTTTCTTTCAGATACAGACCGACTCACAGGTCACGGAGGAGGAGGAGGGCGAAGGCCCGCAAGAAACCTCTGAATGGCCGAATCCGCCGGGGCATGGAACAAAAGAGTGCCATCAAAAGGAAGGTTCACCAACAGTTAGCTCACGTTCTCCGGGAACACACTATCCTGGAGCCAGGCATGGTGATGAAGGGCCACAGAAGTAGCCATGGTACGACCAAGCACCTCCGAAACATCCAGAACTGAGCGAAGAATAAAGGACGCCAGCTCCCGGCCATCCAACACATGGTGCCTCAGATCAACATAGGCACCCTTCTGAGAAACGGCAGACATAAGAGACTCCGCCAAGTCCCACAAGCAGGAAATGGCCTTGGCCAAACACAAAGTGTTAAGGGCCTGCGAAGCCGCACTGGTGGAGGCGAAGATATTGCGCCCCCAGGAATCCAACCAACGGGCCTCGCGCGACAGAGGTGACAACACCGACGGCAGGGAGGGAAAGGCAGTCTGCAAAAGAGGGCCCCTGGTGGAGGGAAAGACAGACAGGGTCATGCGGTGCAGAAGCGGCTGGGGCACCGGGTCCCCCGTGGCGGGCCGCCCCCAGGCCCACAAAAGAGACTTGTGAAGCGAAGCCTCAAAGGGAAGAAGCAGCTCCCTACCCCCATAACCCCGATGGAGTAACTTGCAGAAGATGATCTGTGGGGAAATGGGCAGCTGGATCGCCCATGCGCAAGATCCCCGCCGCTGTGGAAACAGCCCGAGCAAAAGCAGCACCAGCCTCTGTAGGGCTCCGTGGAGGGGAAAGAAGTTCCTCGGTGGGCGACGGCTGCAAACTAAGGCGGCCGTCCCCCAGGCCAATCGGAGGAAGGAAAGGTCAAGTCCAAAAAGGAGGAGGAGGAAGAGGGGTTGCCGAGGAATGGGGAACCTGAGGTCCTTCCGGCGAATAATGCGGGCACAGCGACGCCGATGAGCCGTCTTTGGAAGACGCCGGGGAAAACTCCACGATGCAGCGGCCCGTCTCTGGAGAAGACGAGACCAACAAGCGCCGAACCTCTGGGTAAGAGGGAGCATCCGAAGACGACTCAACGAACCGACACCGGCCCGGCGCCATAGAGTCTGCGACCGGTGTCAGGTCAACGTCGACCGGCCCCGAAGGGGATGCTGGAACGACCTCCGCCACAAGTCGTGGCGCAGAAGACCGGAGCTGGGGCGGCCAGGGAACGGCACTGAAAAGGCATCGAGTCGACCTCCAACGAGGCAGCCGCCTGCATGGAGGGACGATGGGGGCCCGGGGACACGCCCGACTCCTAGCCGGCCCCTGCAGCGCTGCCAGGGCCAGCAGCCCCCAGCGCCTGAGCAGTGTCACCTCGGCCTAGGCCGCCGCCTGCCCAGAGGGCCGAGGGGGACTCGACGACACGCCTCGACCTCCAGCGACACCACAGGGACTCCCGAGGGGGTTTGCGGCGAGGCAGAGGCGCCCGAGTCCGAAGGAGGGAACTCCCGAAGGGCCGCACCCCGACGGCCCCACATCCTCCAAACCTGGATCCAAACCCGCCGGTGCCAGGGCCGGCGAAGCCGCAGGAGCCCCCGCACGCGGCAAGGGACCCGCAGACGCCCCAGGAAGTGAAGGAGGAGATGGAAGAGTCAAAGAGGCCTGCAAGGCCGCCGCATAGGCCTCCATCTGGGCTCTGGCCACCCCCGCGCCGGGGATCGGCGGATAGGATGGTGACACATGGGGCTGCACCACCCGCGGAGAATCCACTCACCCAACAGGCCAGAGACCGGGATTCTGGGACAAACTGCGACACTTACCAGCAGGTGAGCGATGCTTTTGCGGCCTGGGAGAGGGACGATGTCGGAGACGAAGGCAGCGGTTCTTGAAGCCGTCCACGGGGGACGGACGCAGCGCTGACGCCGACCGGGAGATGCGTGTCGACAGGAGCTTCATCCGGCGCTCCCGCCGGGACTTCGGCTTGATCTGCTGACACGCCTTACAATCCGTGGAGTCGTGGTGCTCCCCCAAACACCACATACAGATGGGGTGAGGGTCCGTCGCCGACATCTTGCACGCGCAAGAGTAGCACGTTTTAAAGCCCGAAGGCATTCGCACACTGCACCCAAGAAAAACAAGAAAAGAAGGCCTGAACAGGCCAGGACACAATCTGGGTCCGCGTTGCACGCAGAAAAGAAGAAAACTGACGTCAGTGCGCTGGGGTGGGGCTTATGTGCCCTCGCTGACGTCACGCCCGCAGAGGACGTCGGGCGGGGTTGCGTGGTTCCGCCCCCCGGCGTGCGGAGATACTGGGCAAGAAAGTTTTTCGGGTCCAGTCTCACGCCTGGGGATAATTCTACGTTAAGGAATCTGCGGCTAGTAGTCTCTATCAGATATTTTTTTTTAAAAAGGTAGACAAAAGTTAATTAATCTTCTCAAGAGAGCTGAGATCCAGATGCGTGTTGATGGTATGGAAAAAAGGAAACTGATGGCAGTGCCCTGATGGGGCATTTTATGGCTTCAGTGACATTATGACGGCACCAGGTCTAATGCTGGAGTGGAGCTAAATGCCCGTACTGGCGTGGAGAGCTATAAAACAGCTTCCACATTCAGTCTCCATCAGAACTGTTTGCCAGGAGTCAACACAAGGCCCCAAGGAAAATGCCCTAACTACTGTCTTTAGAGCATTCCAAAGCAAAGTCCACCTTCTTGTCGAAAAAGTGGAACACATCAATAGGCATGTCAATCAGCAAAGCCTGCACATTATCAGAGAATGCAGTAGACAGCATACAAGCATGCCAAAGGAAGATCACACCGGTACCAACTACCCTGCCAGGGAACTCTGTGCTTTCCAAATATATGCAGATAACATATTTGGATGCATCTTGCCCATCATGTATCATCTGGATCAAAGAAGCACTAAGATCTTGGCGTCTGTCAGCAACATCTCACTGGCCACGTCCCAAAGGGCAAGTGTGCATCACCCCAAAAGACAGACTGCATTTACAGACCACTATCAGACTGGCGCAGGAAAACATAGGTTTGCTAAACAAATCCTTCTGGATTCCCAATCTGAAGCAGTGGAGGAAAATTAATTAGGATTCACCTCCCTAGTCGAGGCATGCAAAATAAGACTCTCTGGAGTGGGGAGTTGTGACAAAAATCCGGTCACCAGGTGCTGGTCTAGGATGTGTGGCAACCTGCCTCTTCATAGGCGGGCAAGAATATGCTTCTGATCAGGTAGCCACCAGAAGATCTGAGAGGGCATCATTAAATAGGAAGTATGGGCTTAGATGTTGCTGGGTCCCATTGCAGAATTTCGATTAAAACATATATTTAAGTCTTAATAGAGGGCAGCAGTAAAACTAGCAAATCAACTGCTATCTCAACCACCACTCCAAATGAGGTACTCTCTTCCACTGATGGTCCTTGTGGTGAGTCAAGCTCTGTCACAGGAGAGTTATTAATGCCAATAATGCTCTGCAAATCAAGGTATAAGTCCTCATCAGTGTAATAAGGGGGAAGCAAGTCATTCCTCTCACCATCATAAACACCCTCTGGTGCACCCTGCTCTGGTACAGGGTCAGAGTCTGATTGAAAAGGCAATGGAGCCTGTGCGGATAGCTGCGATGCAGTAAAGGCACAGGGTTGGAGTTAGGCACCATGACAACTGGTTTCGCAATTTCTTAGAGTGCATCAGTTGAGCATGGGCCAACTTCAGTTTAGGGTGTGACATGGGTGGTCAGCACCAGATCATCGTCTGGCACTGGTGACTTCAGCACCAGGATGGCAGGAACCAGACAAGTGTGGATCATTGAGCTGAAGTGGAAGTCTGTATCGGAGCCAGTACGGGCCTGGTAACACCTGCCAAGGGACAGACGCTGCCATAGAGGGACCCATCGGTATTAAAGATCAGTGGAGGCCCCTGCGATTCCTTGGAACCTGAAAGCATGCCAGAGGGAGCCAGAAGCGCACTGAATATTTGAAACTCAGTATCTTTCAAGTCTTCGATATGCTGGGAAGTAGACAGAGGCCCAGAAAACTCTGGGTGAGTCAGGACCAGCTGAAAAATAGGCTCTGTGAGCAGTAATATTGACTGAAATGAGACTTGCATGTTGATGTGCTTGCACATGCTCTTTTGAGTCAGACTCGCAGGATGGGGTCGAGTCATATGTCACTTTTTAATATTTACATTCGGACTAACAGTTTGATTTACCAGAAGACTTAGAACAGGAAGTGGAAAGGTCATCAGAAAAGTCCTGGAATAGAGTCCAGGCCTGTGACTTGAAGCAGGACCTACATTAAGGCTGCACCGACCTCCTGTGTTCAGCAATGTACAGCTTAGCCTCCCCTGCCTCGAATTGTCTTTGTGTGCATGAGGGCACATTTAGAGTCATGCTCCAAGTTGAGGCACCAAAGACAACTCATGTGGGTCCGTGACCCACATATGCTTCCTGCAGTTGTGGTATGGCTATAATCCTGTAGTTTTCATTGGGAGCATAGTTGTCTAGCACACTGAAAAAGCCTGGAAATCATTAGAATACAATACATTTTTGAGCAGAGAAAGAAAGGGAAATGATGCAGTGGGCAGGAGTAACAATTATATGTGACCCAGCTCTACCACTTTCAGCGCAGTATGGTGCCAACACGGAGCAGCACAACATCACATAGTGGAGCATTGCAGGCCTCCCACAAAAAATCAATGGATCAAGTCTTACGTCTGGGGAATATTCTAAGGTGAAACATTTGCAGGTAGAAGTATCCATCAGAAACACAGTTACATGTGGAAATGCACATGTTTGCAATGAGAACGGGTAACTACTCATTTAGAACTCTTTAGGCAGTGTGGTTACTTGTGCAACTGGTGAGTACTCAGTACGTGAGTATACTTTGGAAATGAATGTTTTAAACATGCTTTAGATTTTGTACCTGGCAATAGAATCTGGTAATGGGGCTGTTGATATGCTACCAGTCTTCGTGATGTTTTTTGGGAGCACACTTGCCATCATGTGCTGAAAGTGCATAGTCTTTGGGGCGTATAATAAATTTGACTGAGTTGGATGTGCTGACATGACATCATGCATGCTGTACAGGAAAAGCAATTTTTTGCTAATCACAGCATGACTGTATTGCTAATACACTACTTATCATGAGCCTTACGCTTGTTCTCTCTGGGGTGTTTTATTGATTTGAGTGTCACTTGTTCTGACCAAATATTAAACATGTTGCTTGGGTAAAATAACTTTGCCCATTACAATATGACTTTATAGGACTATGTTGACCCATTACATTTGGTACTGTTTATGCTACCTTTATTTTACTACTAGATCCTGCATGTGTGAGACTGGTTTTCTCAAAGGTCAAATCTGCTCTTTTCTCACATTTTTGTATAACATAAATCTAGCATATGATTGCTATTGGTGGGAATTTTTAACTCAGTTTTGGTAAACATTGGAGACATCTTGTAGCATGCACATATGTAATTTATTTGTGTTGTTGCTTTTTCTTTTTGATTTATATAGCCACAAAACTTTTGTACTTTAGTCTGTATATTGGTGCTTTGAAATTGACATATGAATGGAACCTTTTACTAAGGTTTGCAAACAAAGTATCACTTTCCACCTAAGTGAGTCAATTCTTTGATTGTAATTGACATCATGCATCTGTATAAAAAAAAACGTAATTATTGCAACTTCTAAATATTTCAAAATTTTTTACACTGTCTATTCGAGTTATGCTTAGACGCCATGTATGACTCATACTTTTTAGATGTGGATATATATGGCATGTCCATCTGGTATATAAGTGGACTTTTCCATTGTTTGTGATCAAATTGATGGTCATTTGGTTTATTTTCATGTTCATTTTAGATTGTTGTCATTTTATATTACTCTAAACTTGAGGTTCTACTTATCAATTTATCTTAGACAGTGTAGCTTCTACATTCTGCATCACATAATTCGGAAGACTCGTTCTTGGTGTTTAGTGAGTGCATTTTATTAATTATTATGGTTTTAATATTAATGACTTCGCTTTGTAATTTTTATATGATCATGTTGTTTTTCTTTAGAGCAGTTTACTGAGTTTTACGAAGGGCCTTTTCTGTAGTTTTCCTGTTATCAACTCCGATTTACGGATTGAAATCATTGATGGATACCTTGCTCAGTTTTTACTATTATCTCTTGCATGATGCACTTTATCTATCATACACTGAAGACTGTTGACTGGGTAAATCCCCTCTGGTATGTCTTACTGTATATCTTTTTTCTGTCGTTTTTCTTGGTCCCCTCTCAATAAATGGTACTTTTGTACTCTTTCTGTTGTTTAGGTTACCTAATGTAATATCTTTAATGAGTAAGCTCTTTTTTTTCCTTGCACTGTTTCTCATCACAACTTTTTTTTCAAGGAGGAGCTTGGATGCCGGCTCTCATACTCCTCTTCCTTCTTTTTAATTAGTTCTTTAGTTTTATATATGTTGTGTGGTAAGTTTCTACAGTCTTGAAGAAGTCAATCTGACGAAAACATGCCAGCTGTATCCATCATGTTGTAATGCATCAAAGAATAATTTCTAAAGTATAGGAACATCTATACAGTATTCTAACAGCACATTTAACTCTCTGTAATTTGAGTGCACACAAATTAACACTGTTTTGCACCGGCTACTTAAAGATGCAGTGACAAAATATTTTCCTTTGTTTCAGTATTTTGGCTGTAAATAATTTTTTTAAAATTATTTCGTAATGGATCATTGTATCGTAATAAGTTTCATAGTCAATAAGCCCTATTGGTAGCCTTGGTTCTGGGAAGCTCCTTGTTGGCCACAACAGAGCATAATTTTATACACAGAATAAACCATCTCGGCAAGGTACGCGTCTGGACCACCTTTCACTCTTAGCACTGGAAAAACCAATAAAAAGCTGATCATGCACTCACTGCTGTTTCATGTGCTATAGGTAAAAGCTAAGAGCTCTTTGAGGGTCCCACTGGTGAATCGCTCCTCCTTAGAGAGGTGAGACACAGCTAAAAATAGAAGGAAGAGTGATGGAGTGTAAAATGTGGAACACTGACATTACCTTCAAGAGAAAGGAAGCATAAGTTTGCAGTAATATCTTGTGCTTAAGGAAGGTTACACCTATAGCTCATTGACAAAGCACACAGAATTACTGCAAAGAGAGGGACAAGTTACTTACCTTTGGTAACGCCTTATCTGGTAGAGACATGATCTAGCTGCTGAATCCTTACCATAGAATTTCCCAGGCGTCAGGCTGGATCAAGAAGACTTTTGCTCGAGCAGTACCCTTGTGCGGCGGTAGGTGGTGTCGGTTGGCTCCGCATGACGTTGGCGGCGCTGTGACACCCTTGTCACCTATATAGGCGCAACCTCGCCTTGCTGACGTCAGTTATGTTTCACAACTTGCCACACCAGTAGCGCGGAGGTGTGTTTTAGAACACCTAGGGCCCTGAAAGGGATCATCCCGGACTCTAAAGATCTGTCCGCAGTGCGGGGAGGATGGGTGAGTTGGTAAGTAATCTGCGGCTAGATCATGTCTCTACCAGATGAGGCTTTACTGAAGGTAAGTAACTTGTCCGTCTGACAGACATCTAGCCGCAGATTCCATGCCTTAGAATAGATACCCAAGCAATACCATCCCCAGAGGAGGGACAAGTTTAGACCAGGAAGTCCTATAGAAACGAGTGTCCAAAAATGCCATCCCTGTGGAATTGACTATGCACGCAGTAGTGCTTAAGGAACGTGTGCAGGGATGCCTACGTTGCTGCCTGGCAAATGTCAAGGACTGGAACTCCACATTGCAATGCCGGTGTAGCAGCCTCAGCTCTAATCAAATGAGCCCTTAAGCCTTCAGGAGGGGGTTTCTTGGCCGGAGCATATCAAATTTTGATGCAGAGGATGATCGATCGCAAGATAGTCCTCATCTGCACTGCACAACCTTTCTTTGGTCCAACGTACCTCACGAAGAGTTGGTCGTCCACTCGGAACTCTTTAGTGCAGTCACAGTATAACGACAACACTCTTTTTGGGTCCAGGCGGTTGAGTCACTCCTCCTATTCGGAGGGGTGGGGAGAAGCATAGAAAGTGAGCAAGATGACTGATTGCCCCATGTGAAATGGTGTTACCACCTTCAGTAAGAAAGAGGTCCTAGTGCAATGCACCAACTTATCAGGGAACATGATCAGGTAAGGAGGCCTGGATGACAGAACCTGCAAATCGCTCACACTCCTGGCAGAAGTTATTGCCACTAAAAAGGCTGTTTTGATGGTAAGCAGCTGGAGAGGGCAGTTGTGCAGAGGTTCTAACAGAGCACACATCAGAAAGGTGAGAACCAAATTAAGGTCCCACTGAGGCATGATGAATGGGGCAGCCCTGGCATGTCTAGCCCACTGCTCAAGATTAATTTAGCGGTTTCCAGTCCAACTTGGGTTTATCTTGGCAAATGTATTCCAGAATTCAACAGGAAAAGCCAATAAGATCTTGATCGCCATATTCCAAAGATCTTGTGTATAGCGTCCCAGGGGGCAGAGGGTATTCATGAATTTCATATCCAAACTGACAGAGGAAAAGACTTTTCCAGAATACATCAAAGTGCTTCAATTCCCTGTCTGGCGGCAGAATAAGGAATGCATTGGGATTCACTTTGCTGGTGGAGGTTTGAAATACTGTGTTCTCTGTAGTCACATGCTGGGTCATAAATGCCAGGTTTCCAGAAACAGGCCTTTAACTCTTAGCCTCCGGGCGTTTTACTGGGGAGCCAAACATGGCTGAGACCAGGTTGTCAATGTTCCTGTCAAAGACTCATTAAAGGGCAGCAACGACTCTAAAGAATCAGGCTCAGGATGCAATTTTACCAACAGTAGATTTGAATTAGACTCTGTAGTAGGTAGTTGAAGGTCTAACACGTGCTGCTCTGTTTACTACTGTTGAAAAAGAAGCACTCACCTCAGTGGGGATTAAAACTCTGCCTTAGGAAAAGTGTGCCGGACACTGGTATTCTGTAGATCTAAATATAAGCCAGCATCAGTGAAAACAGGGAAAAAGTAAATTATCCTCCCCTTTTTCATCATCCTCATCATGCAGAACATTCCTGAATGACATCAGAACCAGAACTGAAAAAGGCCTCCAGCACGGATTAGTACTGGCAAAAAAGGAGAGGCTAGAGTTCTTCCTAAATTGGGGACTGAGCCTTTGTAATCTAACTTGACATTGGCCTGAATAAGGGACGAGGTTGGCTCTGGATCGGAAACAGGCATTCAGGACAGATCTGGAAAATGCGCAAGTGGAGTAAAGGACAGGGTGGGAGCGGTTGGTGCCGAGGAGCCCTCTGGAAGAGGAGTACAGGTGTGAGCCGGAGCTGGAAGGGGATCGGGTCGGGGCCCAATAGTGTCTGTCGGCACAAGGGCAGGCCCTGCCAGGGGAAGTCTGACTCGGGTCCTCTGTGGCATCATGGGGAGCCAACATTGTCTTGAAAAGTCATAGCATGGCCTCCCTGAAGGCCTCTGTATGCTGTAGGGTCAACAACGGACCAGGAAACTCTTGACACGCAGGAAGCAGCCTCAGAATGAGATTGGAGTCAGAAAATCGGGCTGAGTGCATAACTTCTCGCTGAAGCAGGAGTGACAGAACAGGGAGGAGTTGTGCTCAGACTTCTGCATCGTGGGGAGACTTGTCTCTTGATTTCATCTTTGATTTACCCGAGGACAGTGATTTGGAACGGGATCATTAAAAAATTACATATTTTTGGTCTGACAGGCTTCACTTGTCCAAAACTGGAGGTAACAATTCCCATCTATATTTTGTCTGGCATTTAGCGAGGAGATGTAACTCACCAAGCAGACTCTTTACCCTATACGCATATGCTAAACAAAAACTTAGCTAAGGAGTGCTAGCTTCAAGTAGTATTTCTTTGTTAGAGGCCTCTGCGCTGGTCTATCATTTTAAGGGTGTTGAGTGTTGGCCATCTGATACTCTTGACCATTGACAGTAGACAATCAGAGTGATAAATCAGGAATTTTATAGGAGATTTCCATTTATCCTCTCAAAACTGGACCAGAGGACACCAAAGGGCCAGTCCATCAGCCGATGAACTGAGTGGAACAATCTTTGCCAAAGAAGGAAGCTTGTAAGTGAACTTTAAGTGGGCCATAGAGGCATAAATGTGTACAAGGACCAAATCTATTGTGATCAATCTTTGCAACAATGCAGTTAGCCGATAAAGACTAAAGACCTGTTCAAGATGGAGAGGTGGGTGAATTCATTTACGAGGCACGAAATCTGCATAAACCAAGACTGCCTGTCTTATACTACACAAGAAAGGCACAAATGCCGGCAGACTATCTTAGCTGCTGCATTAAAGAAAGATCAAGCTCAGAATGGGTATTACTTTTTCCCCATACTCTGAGGTGGAGGGCCACCGAGGTTCACTTGATACTCAAAGAGCATGTAAACTCTTCCCCTACATTACTGATGGGTCAATCGCAGGAACTGACTGATGTCTGGGAGAGGAGAAAACATGAAATCTAGGAAGACCTAATTACTTACAGACATTAAAGCAGGAGAGACACTGAGATAACTTAACGGTGGCAGAGATCTCCATTTTGCAAATTTTCCCTATACTTTACCACGGGGAGATCTCTGCCCCATTGGTGGATATCCCCCTATGGTACAGTATAGGAAAAGTAAAACAGTTATTTAAATAACAACAAAAAAACCAGTACAAATATTTTTAAGTTAAATAATGTAAAATAAATTATACATTTATTTTTAAATGAAAAACAAAATGAAAATGCTATAGCACTATGAACTTAATATTTAATTGATGTAAATATAATAAATTAAAATTATTCTCTTAAATCTAAATTAAAAATATCCCACCTAAAGTAAAATTAAAATGGTTTTATAATATTTATAAAGTGATTTACTAAATTAATTTAAAGTAATGTATGTATATCTTAATATTTAATATTACTATGTTAACAATACATGTTATTTTTAAGTACTTTTTACAAATGAAATTAAACGTATTTATATTTTTAACTGATTTAAATAATTTAATTTAGCATTGTTCGCTATAAGGTTTTATCTAGTCCCCATCACCACTGATTTCTATGGGATGGTGTTGCAGTACCAGTGGCTGGCCATGTATGTTGCGGTTGCTTTGGCTATAGTGACATTAAAAGTGATGTTTGTGAATAGGAATGGGCTTACTCTTTTGTGGGTGGGTGGGTTCCTGTCCCTTCCTAAACCCCTCCCTAACCCTATCGAAATCCCTTCCTACTCCTAACTAAACCCCACCAATCTTGTAGTAAGTACGTCCCATGTTTCAAACACTCCTGCGGTCCCTCCCACATTTACTTGACTACTAAGCAGCAAACTCATGTGTGAGGATCTTCCTATAGAAAATATAGGAGAGTTGGAAATATACTTTAAGAATTGCATTTTGTAGTACTACAACTAAACATACTACAAAATGTAGTTTGTGAATAGGCCCCTTGGAGACCAGCCTGGTTGAATAAAATATAAGTGGCAGAATATACCCCAAAGAGTAAGGAAAGACAAGTGTGGATAATAGAGTGAAAGAACACCAGAAGGGTAAGGCTAGCCATGAAGCAATAAAGTGTGTAGCGATTAAAAGGCTGAGAAAGGAGACATTGTAGGCATTAAATTACCTAAGAAGTCAAGGGAATGTGAAATGAAATATGGTGCTGAGCTGGTGGTTAAGGAGGTGTTGAGAAATGCAGTGAAATCGATGAATAAACAGTGGTGGAGCATGTGGGTCAGAGTTGAGAAAGATGTAGGAGACTGTGGAAGTGAAAGGGATTTCGTCTCAAAGGAGAATGCTCCTGCTGATGAGGGAGGGATTCCTCTTTCAACCTATGTAGTAGTTGCACAGTGACCATTTGCCAACCAAGTATAAACATTTTATTGTATAAATTGTTGATTTGCGTTGGTCTAGTCCTGTTTTTTTTTGGTGTTGAATGTTTTAGAAAATTCTGTATTTGCATACCTGTTTTGTGATAATGTCTATGTATACAGGTGGAGTATGCTGTTCCTAAAAGAATCAGAAAAGGAAACAGAAAAAGCAGTAGGTCGGGAGGGGTCTGAGCAAGCAGATCGGGGGTGATCTGATTGCTCCGAAGCAAGAGCCCTCACGCATCCTGATGGGTGTCATACTTCATCATCGGGCAGCTCCTCACTGGAGCGGTGCTGCAACGCCCGACGGGCCCTTTGAGGGTGCTCTTTACCAGACGTCTTCAAAAATAAGAAGCTGTCTTTGATAATGTCACTTATGGTTTATAGCTTACAGGAGGTTTTTGGGGGAGGGGGGTTATTGTTGGGCAAAATTGTGAATCTCTGACATAGACTACTGTTTGACAGTGTTATCACCGGAGCATTTCATTACAATAGCAGGTGGCAAAACCCATAGGAAACGGTTTGTCTCACCAGCATTCACATGTGCACTGCTGATGATCCTGTTGCTTACTGGTGACACTGCATAATGTGCCCTGTTAATACTCAAACAAAATTTGACTAAAATAAGAAGCTGTAATGAAGTGTAAGTGGGGGTGCTTTGTGTATAGATTGTTAGAAGTGTGGTATAAAAATAACTAAGAGAGACCCTGAACGTTTTAATACGTGGGACCTCTTGTTATAAATAATAACAAAGGGTGGCTTTGATGGAGACAGCTCACAGGAAAGTGAGAACATTGGTCACCATGTTTCATGCCATGTGGATCTGGGCACTTCTTTAGGAACAAGTAACCTAATCTACCAGTGATTGGGGTTATAGTAGTGGTAATTAGCAACAATACTCAATCTCAAAAATCATCCTCAAAGTATAGGGTATACCTTACGATATCTAAAATCCGACCAGCTATGGAAAATAAACATATAGAGAGTGAGAGACACGTAGGGTATTCAGCAGGTAATACCCGTTGTCACATACCAATGCATTAGGCAATTGTAAAACAAATACAGGTCGTAGGCGGATTCACGCTTGCCAGTGAGCATGCAAATACATATAAGAACAAATAAACAAGATAAGTCAACAAGCAGGTGATGCATATGTGACGTATAACGAACACACAAATATAAGCCCCATCATCCACATAAATGAGTGTGGATAACTACTATTTAGCTGATCTAAAATGCAAAAATGCAGTACAATCCCACATGGCCGGAAGAGTTTATCCAATTTGAGTAAGTATATGGCTTCTTAGGTGATGGCAGAGACCACGCTTGCTGTGGCGTATAACTAGTGGAGAGAATTAACAGTCCGCACTGGAATAGTGGAGAAAGGTACATAAAGTAAGAACAATTCAAAAATATTCACGCCATCCAGCACGCTAAGTAAGCTGCGACCTACCCTTCTCTGCCACCCTGGAGGTATTGAGGGGGCAGAGGAGGTGGTATATATGCTGGAGCGAGTGATAATTATCACTCTCCGGGGTGATGAAGAGGCACAGGTGTGGGTAATCACCTTCAGTGTCGAGCTAGAACGTAAATCTGATGCTCAATGCTATACCCTACACTTTGATGGTGACTTTTGAAATTGGTATTGTTGCTAATTACCACTACTAAAACCCCAATCATTGGTACATTAGGTAACTTTGTCCTGACGAAGTGCTCAGATCCGCAGGAACTTTGTATTGCATAAACATGCTGACTGACGTTCTCACTTTCTTATAAGCCGTATCAGATCATTGTCTCCAACACAGCCACCCATTGTTTTTATTTATAGCAAGAGGTCCAACGTATTAAAACTTCAAGGGTCTCTCTTAGTTATTTTTATACCACACTTTTACCAATCTACACACGCAGCACCTCCACTTAAACTTCACCTCAGCGTCTTATTTTGAAAGACCTTCGGAAAAGAGCCCTCTCGAGGGGCTCGTTGGGCATTACAGCACCAGTCCAAGGAGGAACTGCCAGATGATCAATCAATCAGGGGTTTATAAAGCGCGCTACTCACCCGTGAGGGTCTCAAGGCGCTGGGGGGTAGGGGGTGTGGAACTCCGGATCAGTTGCAGAGCCAGGTCTTGAGGTACTTCATGAAGGTGTGCAGGGTGGGGGAATGTCTGATGTTGACAGGAAGCTCGTTCCAGGTCTTTGCTGCGATGTAGGAGAAGGCTCCTCCGCCTGCTTTGGTTCTGCGGATGTGTGGGGTTTCTGCCAGGGCGAGGTCGGCGGAGTGGAGGTTTCTTTTGGGTACTTGGAAAGAGACTGTTTCGTTGAGGTATTTGGGTCCGATGTAGTAGAGGGATTTATAGGCGTGGGTGAGTAGCTTGAAGGTCAGTCTCTTCTCGATTGGGAGCCAGTGGAGGTCTCGAAGGTGCTGGGTCATGAGCTTGTGTCGTGGGGTTCCGAGGACAAGTCTGGCTGTGGTGTTCTGTATGGTTTGGAGCTTGTGTAGCTAGGTTTGGTTGATTCCGGCGTAGAGGGTGTTGCGTAGTCCAGCCTGCTGGTTATGAGTGCGTGGGTGATGGTCCTTCTGCATTCGGGGGGGATCCACTTGAAGGTCTTGTGGAGGATGCGTAGGGAGTCGATGGCGTTGGAAAGGGAGGATTCTAGAATGATGCCGAAGTTCCAGGCGTGGTCCGTCGGGGTAGGCGTGGTCCGTCGGGGTAGGTGGGTTTCTGAGGGCAGGGGGCCACCAGGAGCTGTCCCACGCAGTGGTGGAGGATCCGAGGACGAGGACCTCAGTCTTCCCAGAGTTTAGTATTAGGCAGCTGTTGCTCATCCAGGCTGCGACATCTTTCATTCCTTCTTGGAAGCTGAATCGGGTGTCTTCGGGGATCTTCGTGAGAGGGAGGATGAGTTGGTTGTCATCAGCGTAGGATACTATGCTGAGCCCATGCTGTCTGACTATGGGTGCGAGGGGGACCGTGAAGATGTTGAAGAGCGTGGGGCTGAGCGATGATCCTAGGGGTACTCCGCAGTTAAGCTCAGTAGGTTCGGAGAGGAATGGAGGGAGTCTGATCCTTTGGGTTCTGCCGAGAGAAAGGAGCGGATCCATTCGAGGGTGTTTCCCAGTATACCAGCGTCGTGGAGTCTGGCTGCAGGAGTCCAGTGGGAGACGGTATCGAAGGCTGTGGAGAGGTCTAGTAGGATGAGGGCCGCAGAGTAGCCTTGGTCGAGAAGCATGCGGATGTCATCGGTGGCAGCAAGGAGGGCGGTCTTGATGCTCTGGTTGCTGCGAAATCCGGACTGGGAGGGGTTGAGGATGGCGTTCTCTTCGATGAAGTTGGTCAGTTGGGTGTTGATGAATCTCTCGGTGACTATGGCTGCAAAGGGAAGGAGAGAGATGGGCCAGTAGTTCTTCAGGTCCGTCGGGTCGACCAAGGGTTTCTTGAGGAGAAGCTTGACCTCAGCCCGCTTCCAGTCAGAGAAGATGCCGGAATCGAGGGAGGTGTTGATGGTCCGGCCTAGTTCAGGTGCTATGGCGGTGGCAGCACTGTGGTAGATGTGCGGTGAGCAGGGGTCAGTGGGGGCTCCTGAGTGGGAGTTCTTCATGGTCGTGGTGGTGTCCTCAGTGGTGGGAGGTTTCCAGGCGGTGATGGTCGGCTGGGTGTCGGTGGTGGGGAAGGGGCGCAGTGTCCGCGGTCTGTTCACTGAAGTTGTCGTAGAGGGCCTTGATTTTCAGGTGGAAGTAGGAGCTGAGCTTGTAGCAGAGGTCCAGAGAAGGAGTGACATCCGTGGCTTCGCTGGGGGGTTTGGTGAACTGTTGAAGAGTTCTTTTTGTGTTGCTTGTGTTGGTGTGGATTTTGTTATTGATAAAGGTCCGGTTTGTGGCTCTTATGTCCTGGTGGTATTCATTCATGGCGTTTCTGTAGTTGTTCTGGTCTTCAGTGGTTTTCCTGTTCCGCCAGGGCTTCTCGAGGCGTCTGCAGGAGCGCCTGGCTTCTTGGAGGTCTGTGGTGAACCAGGCGGCCTTCAGGGGGCGTTGTTTGACGGAATGGCAGAGGGGTGCGATCATGTCAGCACAGCCGGCAATCCAGAGGTGTAGTTCTTTGGCTGCGGAGTTGCCGTCGGTCATAGCAGAGGGGGGGGGTGGGGGGGGCAGGTTTGGGTGCAGTGGTGAAGTGTACGCAGTGGTGGTCTGTCCAGAGGGGCTGCGTGGTGTGGCTGAAGGGGATGTTTGTCCTTCCTGGGAAGATGGGGTCCAGGATGTTTCCGGCTCTGTGGGTGGGGGTGGTGATGAGCTGCTTCAGTCCGAGGTTGGCGAGGTTGTCAAGGAGGGCGGTGGAGTCGTGGTCGCTGCGGTTGTTGAGGTGGAAATTCAGGTCTCCGATGAGAATGTAGTCCGTGGAGGCGATGGCGTGGGGTGCAGTGAGGTCGGCAATGGTGGGGGCGGAAGAGGCTCGGGGTCCGGAGGGTCTGTAAACGAGCGTCTCGCGCATCGTGGTTCTGGGGCTTGGATTTGGATCTGGAAGTGGAGGTGCTCTGTGATGGAGAGGGGGTGCGAGGGAAGAAAAAGAATAATGAGGGCAACAGACGGAGAAAGGAGCAGCTCCAGGCAGGAGTCAGGAGCGGACTGCCGTCTCGAATCCTTAACAGCAGGAGGACTCGGCGCAGCTGCGAGGCGACAAAGATGCAGAGCTGCCGGGGAGAGTGCTGACCTAGATCGGAGGTCAAGGTTTCACTCGCGCTCCCCCGCAGCAGCCGGAATTTAAATTGGGGAGGGGGCGGGACGAGAGGTAGGGAGGCGGGTCTGTGAAAGAGGCGGGCCGCAGGGGCAGCAGCGGCAGGAAAAACGGTGGAGCAAGGACTGGCAGGGAAAGGTCTAGCGGGGCACAAGAAAAATACAACAAAGAATTAAATTAGGGGGCGACATTTAGATGAAGGAGGGCGAGAGAAGAAACAATAAAATGAGGGCAACAGGCGGAGAAAGGAGCAGCTCCAGGCAGGAGTCAGGAGCGGACTGCCGGCTCGATCCCTCAACAGCAGGAGGACTCAGCGCAGCTGCGAGGCGACAAGGATGCGGAGCTGCCGGGGAGGGTGCTGACCTAGATCGGAGGTCAAGGACTAATGATGAAGCATGACACCCATCTGGGTGTTTGAGTGCTCTTCCTTCTGATCTGCTTGCTCAGACCCCTCCTGACCTACTGCTTTTTCTGATTCATTTAGGAACTGCATACTACACTTTTATACATGTACATTTAGGGAGCCTGTGTGCTGAAGCACAAGTTAATTACCTTTGGAAACGATATATATGTAAGAGACATTAGTTAGTGATAGATTCCTTACTTTAGAATTACCCAGAGGCGTCAGACTGGATCCGTAAAGTTTTCGTCAGCAGTATCCCTGGGCGTCGGAAGGTGGCGTCGTGCGGCTCCGCCTCCGTCGTAGGCGTTGTGATTGCCGGGATGACGTCGCGCCCGCATCTTAGACGCCGCCCTCGTGCTC
Organism: Triturus cristatus; assembly: GCF_964204655.1. NCBI lineage: Eukaryota > Metazoa > Chordata > Amphibia > Caudata > Salamandridae > Triturus > Triturus cristatus. Next base: position 852,250,965 of record NC_140581.1, read on the forward strand.
TGACGTCAGTTCTGTACACGACTTTCCACGCCAGGAACGCAGAGCCATGCAAAATACTGACCACTGGTGCATTAAAACTATGGCCCTGAAAGGGATGACCTTAACCCTAGAAATCAGTTCGCAGAACGGGGAGGATGGGTGGGGCGGTAAGGAATCTATCACTAACTAATGTCTCTTACAGATATATCGTTACCGAAGGTAAGTAACTTGTGCATCTGAAAGACACACGTTAGTGATAGATTCCTTACATTAGAATAGATACCCCAGCAATACCAACCCCGGTGATGGGTCTGCGAACCAAGATCATACCAGAAAGTCATGGAGAACAGAGCAGCCAAAGAAGCTGTGTCTCCGGACTTGGTTGTCAAGGCAATAATGCTTAGTAAAAGTGTGCAGCGAGGTCCACGTGGCTGCCTGACGGATGTCTTGCAGGGGGACACCACGTCCCAATGCAGGAGCAGCTGCTGTCGAACTGGTAAAATGGCTGTGCAACCCCACCAGATGTTCCTTTTTAGCCAGAGAATAACTGAATTTAATACACAAGACAACCCAGCTGGAGATAGTCCGCTTGTGCACAGCCCGGCCTTTCTTGGTGCCTACGTAGCCAACAAAGAGCTGGTCATCCACCCGGAACTGTTGTGTGCGATTGAGGTAAAATGAGAGCGCATGTTTTGGGTCCAGACGGTGGAGCCTCTCTTCCTCTCTGCAAGGGTGCGGAGGCAGAAAGAAAGTGGGCAGGGTGATAGTTTGCCCAATGTGGAATGGAGTAACAACCTTTGGCAAGTAGGAAGGACGAGTGCGGAGCACAACCTTCTCCGGATGAACAGACAGAAAAGGAGGTTTACAGGAAAGAGCCTGAAGCTCACTCACGCGTCTAGCAGAGGTGATGGCAACCAGGAAAGCTGTCTTTAAAGTCAGCAATCCAAGAGGACAGTTGGGAAGCGGCTCAAAGGGAGCGCACATCAAATAAGTAAGAACCAGATTTCAGTCCTACTGCAGAATCACAAATGGAATAGGAGGAAAGGGGACTTGAAAAGAGAGGGCTGATCAGGGAGCCTGAGAAAGGCCGAAATTGCTGTAAGGTAGCCGTTAATAGTGCCCAGAGCAGAGCCCTCCCGGGCCAAAGAAAGAAGGAACAAAAGGACTTCTGAGAGAAGGGCAAAAAGGGAATCTACAGCCTTTGCTGTGCACCATGCCACAAATGTGCTCCACCTGCAGGGGTATATCGATTTAGTGGAGGGACGTCTGGCTGACAGAATTATATCACAGACTTCAGGAGGCAAGTCAAATGGAATCAACTGTCGCCGCTCAATCTCCACACAAGGAGGTGGAGGCTGGACAGGTTCGAGTGGAGGACCGTCCCCTGCTGCTGCGTCTGATCCACGCTCATACTGTGTAGCGCAGGATACCAAACTCTTCCAGCCCAGTCCGGTGTCACAAGAATGACTTGGGCCCGGTTGCGCCTGATCTTCTTTAGCACTCTGGGTAGAAGTGGTATGGGCGGAAAGGTGTACAACAGACCACAACTCCACTTGTGATGAAAAGCGTCACCGAGCGAGTGCCGCCTTGGAAATTCCAAAACGCAGGACTGTAGACATTGCGCGTTCTCTTCGGTGGTGAACAGATCTAATCAAGTCTGTCCCCACTGTTGAAAGAGACCTTGCGCCACCTCCGAGTGAAGACGCCATTCGTGATCCATCATGCACCTGCGGCTGAGTTTGTCCGCCCTGGTGTTCAAAGAACCTGCCAAGTGTTGAACCACCAAGGAAATGCCTAGACGTTCCAGCAATGTCCAGAGATGCAGAGCCTCCTGACATAGGGTCCACAACCCCACCCCGCCTTGCTTGTTGCAGTACCACATGGCGGTGGTGTTGTCTGTGAACACCTGCACTACTCTCCCCTTGACAGAGGGAAGGAGTGCCTTCAGTGCAAGTAGGATCGCCCGGAGCTCCAGAAGGTTGATATGGAGCCTGGACTCCGCCGGAGACCAGAGGCCTCTGATCTCCGCCTCTCCCATGTGGCCGCCCCATCCCAGGAGGGAAGCATCCGTCACAACTGTGTGCTCCAGTTGGGGAAGGGAGAGTGATCTGCCGCTAATCCAATGCTGGTTCATGAGCCACCACTGCAACTGCGCCCACTGGAACTTCAGGCCCCACTGCAGAGCCCGCATATGCCATCTGGCATGATTGGTCAGCAGGATGCAGGAGGCCATGAGGCCCAGCAGTCTCAAAGTCATTCTGAACGAAACCCAGGACAAGGGCCGAAAGATCGAAATCATAGTCCGAATGCCCGGACTCACTGTTCGGGAGGATAAACCCGAAACTGTGCCGTGTCCAGAACCGCTCCGATAAAGAGGAGCTTCTGAGAGGGAATCAGGTGCAACTTCCGCATGCTGATGGAGAACCCCAGCAAATGCAGGAGGTCGGCCATAGTCTGGAGGTGGGAGACGACTGCCTGAGGCGAGCCCGCCTTCAACAATTAGTCATCGAATTAGGGGAAGACTTAAACCACTGAGCTGCAACCACCGCCATCACTTTCGTGAACACCCGGGGGGCGCTGGTAAGGCCAAAAGGGAGCACAGTGAACTGAAAGTGCTCGTGGCCTCCCATGAACAGCAGGTAACGCCGGTGGGCTGGCAGGACGGGGATATGATAATAAGCATCCTGCAAGTCCAACGCTACCATCCAGTCTTGCAGGTCTAGGGCACACAAGACCTGAGCAAGTGTGAGCATCTTGAACTTCTCCTTCTGGAGGAAGTGATTCACGTTCCGAAGGTCTAAGATAGGACGCAGGCCCTTGTCCTTCTTTGGAAACAAGAAGTAGTGGGAGTAACAACCACAACCTACTTCTGACATCGGAACGCGCTTGATGGCTCCCTTGGCCAAGAGGGCCACAACTTCCTGCGGGAGAAGTGCCAAGTAATCCCCTGACATGCAGTGGTACTGAGGTGGTATGGCTGGAGGGGTGGCCTCGAAGGGGAGGGAGTAGCCCCTTCGGACAACCTGTAAAACCCACCTGTCCGAAGTGATGGTGCGCCAGTGAGGGAGGTGATGTCGAATCCTGCCACCTACTGGAGTTTGTTGGCCCTGAAACACCGGACTAGGAAGGTTTGGAGGCAGTGGTGGCAGGGGAGGTGGTGGACTGACCCGCCCGCTGGCCCCGTGACCCACCTTGGCAGGTCTCATGTCCGCGACTGCACTGAGACTGTTGCTGCGCAGGCCTGTGGCTTTGACACAAACGGGTTTGGGCGTCCCTTCCTTGGCCACAAAAGGAGCGAGAAGCAAAAGCCGAAGGAGTGCGTGTGGCTGAAAGGCCCAAAGACTTGGCCGTAGCCCTCAAGTCCTTAAAGCGCTCCATCGCACTATTTGCCTTGTCGCCAAAAAGGCGAGTGCCATCAAAAGGCATGTCCATCAGAGTGTTCTGGACATCCCCTGAAAAGCCAGTAGTCCTCAGCCAGGCGGGACGGCGTATCGCCACTGTTGTGGAAATGGCTCTGTCCAGCGAGTCGGCGGTGTCAAGGCCACATCGAATCGTGAACTTGGCTGCATCTCTCCCCTCAGCAATAGCTTGGGAGAGCACCGTCTGGGACTCCTCCGGACACTGAGGCAGCACCTGCGCCACCGTATCCCACACAGAGTGGGACTAACAACCCAAGAGGCATGCGGTGTTCACAGACCGCAGACCTGAACTGGCGGAAGAGAACATTTTCTTCCCAAACTACTCCAGTTTCTTAGATTCCCTGTCCGGAGGTGCAGAAGGGAATGCGCTTGGGGCTGCAGAGGCTTGGCCAACCAAGCTTTCAGGGGTAGGGTATTGGGAGAGGAAAATGGGGTCACCCAGGGCCGGGCGATGGCGTTGGGCCACGTTCCTACCCACATGTGTTGGGCCTGGACCAGGTGCCCAAAAGGATGTCTGAAAGTGCATCATTAAAGGGCTGCAGCGGCTCCGCAGAGGAAGGCACCGGCCGAAGCACTTCTGTCAGGAGGTTAGTCCTGATGGCCACTGTAGGGAGCTCGAGGTAGAGAGCCACTGCTGCCCTACGCAACACCACTGAATAAGTACCACCCTCCTCCGTAGCCATGATAGAAGGAGACAGTGCGCCAGGTTCTGGTGAGAAATCCAGATCACCGTCGTCCTCCAAACCCTCTGCCCAGTCCAGGTTGAACTGGCATTGGGCTGCGAAAAGGTCTTCAGACCGCTCCCAGTCCTCCCCGTTCTCCATAAGCTGCTAGGCAGGTGGGAAAGATGGAGGAGGATGGAGATAGGAATAAATATTCCCCATTGGCGTCGAGATTGGCGTCGATTGACACCGGTCTGGCACCGTCTCCATGTCAGGGTGGAACCCTGGGACAACATCGGCTGGGGGGTCGGCAGACGCCAGTGCCGTAGATGTCGATGGAGGTCAACCGACATCAGCTGGGATCCATGCATGGATCCATTGGGGGTCTCGCGGCGCCGAGGCCGGAGCCTTCGACGACGTCGGGGCCAGAGCCGCCGACGAAGGGCGAGGACCCCCAGTCGGACTCGCAGTGCCCGAAGGCGCGCCAGCGGGGCCCAAAGGTCCAAAGAGACGGGCCATGGCTGACAGAAATTCCTGCAGTTGGGCCGAGTCGAACATGGCGGTGGCTCCGCGACCGGTCCCTCGACCTCCCACGGGACCAGGACCTTTAATGGCGCTGAGCCGACTCCCGGGCCTCAAGCAACTTTTGGGACCGCTCCCGCAAAGTTTTCGGAGCAATGGCCCGGCATTCGGGGCACGACGCGGGGTCGTGGTCGCGCCCCAGGCAGTAGAGACACTTAAGGTGCGGGTCCGTCACCGACATCATGCGGAGACAAACCTCGCAAGACTTGAAACCGGGCATCACTATACACCAGGAGTCAAAGACACAAGAAAGACAGAAACAAAAGTCCCAAAAAACTCAGTCAAAAATTGACTGGGGGTACCGCTCTCTCCGGAGCTGTGCTTGCTGGCGCAGAAAAAGAAAGAACTGACGTCAGCGCGCGAGGGCGGCGTCTAAGTAGCTCTCTCGACGTGATCACCGGGATGACAGCGCCTACTACGGATACGGAGCCACACAACGCCACCTTCTGACGTGCAGGGGTACTGCTGATGAAAACTTTCCAGATCCAGTCTGACGCCTGGCGGTAATTCCAAGGTAAGGAATCTATCACTAACGTGTCTCTTTCAGATCCTAGATGTGGCCCAGCCTCCCATTATTGCATTCTGACTTGAGGTAATGTCTGCGTGTCAAATATCATTTACTTGCTTTAGGTGTTTTATGTCTCAGTCAATGTGATAACTAATGGAAGGAAAAGTGTTAAGTCCTGTTTTGTTATCATTCCCATTTTATATAATATTCTGTTCTCGGTTATGTAGCTGAATATTCAATCCTTTGCTTTGTTCCTTCCCAATTAGATGTATTTTGCTTCTCCCCCCCTAAAACTAGCAGCTGTTCCTTGAATCTTTACCTGACTCCTGCATCATAATATGAGGCTCCAAAAGATTAATATGTCCTAGCACCTTGTCCAGGCTCAACCCCTGGACTACAAAGAAAAAAAACTTGCAAGGAAGGAAAAGAAACTTGGAAAAGAAGAAGCCAGGAGGAAATTTGTCTTTTAGACCCTTTTTGGTTTACTCTGCAATCTCTTTTGAAATTTGTGGTGGGCTCTCCTTTTTCCTGGACTGTTTTTTCAATCCATAATAAAAAGAGAGAAAGAACTATAAAAGACATCTTCGTAGATTTTGCATGTATTACAATAACAGTAAATTCTCCTCTCAATAAAAAACTTTGAGAAGTCCATTTTGATTGGGTTTCGAAGGAGTTTCACTGACTACATTCAGAGCACTAAGGGTTGCTAGAGGCCACTAGCTCTCTCTATCTTGCCTTGCATAACTTCCTCATCGGCTACCTGATACAGAATACTTTCAATTTTTTCATGTGAGGGCACAAAGATAAATATACAATATCCATCTTCTGATTCTGATCCAGACGTGTGTGCCCAGTGAATGTACAGTTAGTGATTTAGCTGCTCTGACCACCATCTTTACGGAAGCTTTCTAGACATATCAGGGAGAAGGCACTGGTAGAAAATGCTGATTTAGTAGCTGACACCTCACTAGAGTCAAGTATCACCAATCAAATGCACCTACATCAGTTTCTCGTCCATTTTGCTCTGAGCTGTTAGAGGCAGGACGATCAAGTGTGGAAGTACTCTGCAGTTGGCACCTTGTAAGTATCAGAATAGTGACAAACCTGTAGAACGGGGGAGGTACATGGGATCAGTGAGGAATCTGCAGGCAAATAAGAGTATACAGCACAAAGAATATTACTGAAGATAAGTTAACTTTTTCTTCTGATGGCTATTTCTACCTGCAGACTCTTCACCTTTTGAACAGGTCCCACCATGCTTTTTCCCCCCTAGGTGGCGAGTTTGAAGAATGGTCGGACAAGGAAATAATGTAGCATAGAATGAGCAAAATGCCATCCCTTCACACTTCAGAGTCCAAACAGTAATGCTTTCCAAAAGTGAGATGGGAAACCCATGTTGCCACACCATGAATCTCAGCAACATGAACACCCCTGGAAAATGAAGAAGTCAATCTGGTGAAATGAGTGCAGATTTTTTAAGATGATTCGTTCTTTGCAAGGATATAACACGTTTAATGCACACGATGATCCAGTGTGAATAAGTCCTCTTCTAGAATGCCATGCACTTTTTGCTGCCTACATACGTAACAAAGAGCTGGTCATCCCGTTGAAGTAAAAACTCAACACTCTACTCTATGAGGACGCAGACAATATTGTCTCTCCTCCTCCTTTGGGGCATGGGGCAGAGGGAAAAAGGTGGGAAGGATGATGGATTGTTCCAGATGGAAAGGAGTAACCACCTTAGATGAAAAGCTTTAGTCCTCATGACCAGTTTGTCGGGACAGAAGCATGGGAAGGGTGGATGAATGTACATGACTTGTAACTCGCATCATGCCGAAGTGGTGGCCTAAAAGTCCATGACTTCTGCGGGCAACCATGCAGTGGTTTAAAGCCGCCGTCAAAAAAGTCAAAACCAACTGAGATCTCATTGGTACATCACACAAGGTGTTTTAGGAAACATATGAAAGTCCCTTCAAAAGGATACTGACAATTGGATATTTAAACAACAAAGGCTGGTTTGGGAGGCAGATAAATGCTGGCAGAGCAGCAAGGCATCCTTTGACTGGCTGTTGCAAGGGCAAAATACAGGATGTCTGATAAATTCACCTTCAGCAGATCCATGTTATGCACTGTGCACCGTGGGAAAACGGTTCCACTTCCCGAACAGACTTTTTGGAGACAGACACGTGGCCAATGTAATGTCAACGACCTCTGGCGACGGACGACAGGAGCTCAGATGTCTCTGCTCATTCGCCATGCATAAAGGTGGAGGGTCTGGAGGTTGGGTTGCAGAACATGCCACTCCGACTGGGAGAAGAGGTCTGCCCTAAAAGGTTGCTGAAGTGGGAGGGACACGAAGTCTCAGGATGTACACATACCACACCCTGCTTAGCCATAACAGGGTGATCAGAATAGCTTGACCAGGCCCAAGAGTAGCTTCCTCAAAACCAGAGGAAACACAGATTGAAGTGGAAAACTCCCATCACCGAAACCTGTGCCCCAAGGCTCTGTCAAGAGGATAACGAAGGCACAAAACAGTAACCTATGCACGTTCTTGAGTGACAATAAAGTCCACCTAGGGGACAATACGCAGGGCAAAGATGTTCTGGACCACTTGTGGTTGAAGATGAAACTCGCTGTCTGCAAGATGATCCCGACTGAGGCTGTAGGATATGGTATTTAGAAAGGCTGCCATATGGATGGCAACAAGCCAGATCCCATTCGCATGTGCCAAAGCGAAGAGTCTCAGAGCTTCCCACCAGAGAACATGAGATCCCTTGTCCCTTTGCTTCTTAACATACCATGTCAGGGTCATGTTGTCTATCAAGATTTGGATAAAGGGTGGGCAGAGAAGTCAGGAAGGCCATTAAGTTCAGGCAAACTGCCCACAGCTCATGCAGGTTGATGTGAAGTATCTGCTCCTCTGAAGATCAAAGGCCCCCCATAGTGGAACCACTGCAGACTAAGGCACCACTGGAGAGCCCTTGTGTGTCATTGTGCATGTGTGATCAGCAGAATGCAGGATGCCAACAGACACAGCAGGCTAAGAACCATCAGGGCTAGAACTAGAGCTCCCCTCTGATACACACATTATTCGTATCCCATAAACCCTAGATCCTAGGAGAAGATTGGAAAGCTCTCAAAGCTGTTGTGTCCAATACTGCCATGATGAACAGGAGGCGGTCAGTGGGTTCTAGGTGAGACTTGGGTTGTCTGATGGAAAACCGCAAATCAAATGACAGGGATGCTGCTGTCCGCAGGTGATCTACACCAGCTGTGGAGCGCCTGCTTTGACTAGCCACTTGCCAAGGTACAGAATACTGAGAACCATGGCCAGCGCAGATTTGGCACAATCACTGTCATCACCTTCATGAAGACTCAGGGTGCCAATGTCAATCTGAAAGGAAAGACAGTGAAGTGGTATTGCGTGGACCCTACCATGAAACATAGGTGCCGCCTGGGCGTCTGCAGATCGGTATGTGAAAATAGGAGTCCTGCAAGTCGAGAGACGCAAGCTAGTCTCCCATTTCCAGTGACACAAGAACCAGAGTCAGGGACAGCATATTTAACTGTTGTTTGTGAAGGTAGAAGTTCAGGAGCATAAACTCTGTGATTGCATGACAAATGCAGTCATTGTTGGGAACCAGGCAGTACAGAGAACCGCACCCCTGGCCAATTACCTACTCTGGTACCAACTCCACTGCTCTTTCCAACTGGCTGTACATGATTCTTTATGGGGGAGCAAAAGCATCTTTCCAGGTGGTGAGGGGGAAGACAAGGAGGAGATTTGCAGAGTTTGTTTGACTCTTCTCTTACCAGTTACCTTGAACTAACGCAGAAATGGTTTTGGCTGCTGGATAGGCTGGGAGGTCTCACATTGGTGAAAAGCAAAGTTTACAGAAAAGCCACACAACATCCAAAACTGTCTGTACCCTTTGTACCAAGGATTACAGACCCAAACATCGGGCAAAGGCCCAATCATTTGTGAATGTTTCCATGATGGAGTTATCTTTATGTCTCCAAGCAGGTGAGCCCCCTCAAAGGGCATATCCATGAGGCTAGCCAGCATATCATTGTGGAAGCTGGTGGAACTCAGCCATGCATGTCTCCTAAGGACTAAGGAGGAACCCATGACTCTAGTCACAAAGTCCACTCAGCAAGATGGTTTTTAAGTGGCATGGTAAACTCGGCACCACCATGTATGCCCTATCCCACAAAGTATGGGAATACCTGGCTATCTATTTTTGAACTCTTTTTCTGGGGGTGACATACGAAAATCACCTGGATTTTATTTAGTACTGGACAAGACATGCACCACAAAGCTTTCTGGTGAAAAAGTATTGATAAAAACGCTAGGATCTCCTGAAACCAGCTTCAAACTTGGCAACAAGTTGGTTAGCAGCTGAAAGAGATAGGCTTGTCCCAAACCAATTTTATGGTGTGAAGCAAGGCCTTATTAAATGGCAACAGCTGTTCTGGCGCAACTGAAGAAGGCTGGAGGGCCTCACTCAATATGTTGGGTCTGCCATCCATGGTTAGTAGTTGGCAATTTTAATTCTTCCACTGCCTTCCTTATTGCAGCCTGGAGGGAATTCACTTTGGTGGGGCTGGAACTGCAGGACAAGCCATGTCAGTCCCTGGGGATATGTCCAGCCCACAAGCATTCTGCAATGCCAAGAAATCTGCAGTGTCTCAAGCTGGAGGGATCAGAAAATCTGCAGTCTCACTGCTGTCGTCATCATCAAGAGGCACTTCTTTAGGCATCTGCATGTGATCTGAATCAGTTCTGAAAATGTCAAGGTTTGCAAATAGGCCTAATGTGTTGCAAGCCCAGACTGATATTCCCCTCTATAAATGACCTCACAGGTTACTCTTCAAGTCTATCTCTTAAACTGCACTAGTTTTGTCTGGCTCTTGAGTAGCTGTGCCTGTGGAGGAACTGGTGCCAGACCTAGGGACTACCAGGGAAGGAGCCACTGTAGAGATCATCTGTGCCGGAGGCATATCTTGTAGAATTCCAATGTAATTGAATGACTGTGCAGGTGGACCAGCCAGCAGAAACCCAAGCAGTCCCACAGGGCCTAGAAGCGCACCAGAGAGTATTGTACCTTTCCTAAACAATGTAATTATTGAGTGGAGAAACTGGGTCGAATCTGCTCCAGACATCAGGAACTCAGAGTAACCTGGCGTGGGCACCGAAGGTTGACAGGGGTTTGGCTCTGAACATGAAGTTAAACCGAGGGCCAGCAGCAGGCCCAAAATGGGCTCCATTACAGGCCCCTGAGTTAGCAGTACCATTAGAAGATGCTCCTAAAGCAGAATAATATTCAAAAGCTTCAGATCAGGTTAGGACCACCCTTTAGACCAGGAGCACCAAGAGGACATACCCCTGGAATCTGATCGACTCCAGTAAGTGTTGTAGTCATCCTTCTTTTTCCTATTCTTGTGAGGAATACAACTTTAAGTTTAACCTAAACTGTTCCAGGCTTCGAGCCCAACACCCATTGCACACCAGAAAAAGCTTAGCATTTCACTCCCCAATTGTTTGGAGTATATGAGGCCACATTTGTGTTACAACTTAAAGTAATGTTTCAGCCCCAGGACCACATTGCAACTCACCAATTGACCAAAAGAGGAAGACCCGGAGACCATGCCGAAGACTCAGCATTTGTCATGGTTGAAATCGACCCGGATACCCACGGGGAGATCCTTCTTTGCAAGGATGTTGTAGATCTTCATGCACAGAAAAATCCAAATGGAAATCATGTGCTTTTAAATTACCTTACCCTTCAAGGAGTTAGTGCAGCCCAGGAGCAGCTGGCCATCCACTTAAAATAGAAGGCCCTGTTGATGAATGAAATGGACTAACCACTTTGGGAAGGAAAAAAGCCTTAGTTTGCCTAGAAAAAAACACAGTGAAAGGACAGTAGAAAAACCCTGCAGGGCACTAAAAGCGCTGAGCTGAGATCACGGCGATGAAAAAAAAAGTCTTCAAAGTGAGCAGCCTCAAAAGGCAACTGTGCACAGGCTCAAAATGTAAACCCAGCAAAAATGTGGGCACCAGATAAGAGTCCCACCATGGCATGACAAAGATGGAAAGGGGAAACAAACTGTCAACAACAGAACAAAACTTGAACGACAACTGCTGATCAGGCAAACAAGAAAAGCTGAAAGGGCTGACAAATAACCTTTAACAGTACTCACAGCACAGTATCATAGAAACGAGAATAACCCAACGTACAATATTTCTGCCAAACTACCCTCAGGTGATCAACTTCTTCCCCTGCGCCGATAAACAAAAAGTGAACATCCAGAATTAAAAGTCTTAGTAGAGGGGAGAGGTGATGACAAGATAATGTCCAACACTTCTGCAGTCAGATGAAAACAACTTATGTCATGCCAGTCAATCTCCAGGCATGCAGATTGAGACTCTCGAGGTTATGATGCAATACCTGTCCCTCCACTGTGAGAAAATGCCTGCCCTAAGCAGAAGAGAATGGCTCAGGGCTAGGAAGAGCAAATCAACATAGGCATCCTTCGAGCTGAAATTCCCTCATTAAGTGGAAGTCGACTCCGAAGTGCCTTCTCGGCAGAAACTTGATAGTGCAGAACAGAGGGCAAACAGTGTTTTTGTGAGTAGCAAATAGGTCCGGTGACCTAGAGGGGGAGGATGGAATGAACCACTTCAGGGTGGAAACACTTGTCAGTGGCAAGATGACACCGACTAAGTTAGTCTGCCTGCATAGTCAAGGAGCCTGCCACATATTGTAGCAACAGCCACACACTGTGAGACTGTGCCCAAGATAACAACAACCCACGCGACTGTCTGCCGACTTACCACATCACAGTGGGTTGTCCATCAGTACCCTGAACTGACTGACCTTTGCTGGCCACTGGCAGAAAGTCGTCCCTAAAGAGAGAAGTTCCATCACCACCCATCACAGCAGGTCCTGCACCACTTCTGGGGAGGTCCGAAATTAGCCTGTTAGCACCCCCCCAGTGCTGAGTCCCCTGAAAACAGAGGCAAGGCACAATTGAAGTGCTTGTATACACCACCAAAATGCAAGAGGCAAGCAGACACAAAAAGGCGCAAGACTGTCAGGGCCAGATGAAGAGTTTCCTCTCCAGTCATCAGGATCATAGACTGAATGTCCTCTACTTGCTGGAGAGACAAGAAAGCCTCGTGTGTGAGTGTTCAGCTTGGCCATGATAAAGAGCAGAAACTGAATGGACTGGAGGTGAGACTTGGGCAGTTGATGGTAAACCACAGATCAATTAGCATCAACGTCATGGTCTAAAGGTGGCCTGATGCCAGCTGTGGCAACCCCACCTTCAAGAACCATCATCAAGTTACAGGAATACAGAAATCCTCAACCTGAGAAGATGTCTTGCAACCACCAAGACCTCTGTGAAGACAAAAGGGGCTGAAGTAAGCCCCATACAAGAGGTAAAATGCTGTCTTTACCACTTGGTTCTGCCTTTACCACTATTTTGTCATAGAACAATTCCACCTGTTCTCTCTACCATGGAACCCTTGCTTCCATACAACAAAGTAACATCCCAGCATACCTTCAGAAAATATTTTTGTTGGTTTACAGAAGACTAACTAGATGCAGAAAGCTTTGGAGAAAGATGAGGGGTTAGGCTGGAAGATGGAAACATTCCCTAATAGAATCTCTGTTTTTAACGTTAAGATGGAGGACACTGGAAGAATTTTACCACTCAAGAAAAGAGGACACTGACATCTCGCAGGAAACAGCAGAAAAAGAATGAAGATTTGGAAAACCACTCTATGTGTTGCAGTTTGTGCTTTATGAAGCAAACCAGATGGTGCTGAGGACAATGTCTCCATGGAGAAGTTGGTGAGGAATATTACCAAGGACAAAGTCTGCAAGACCGGATGGTAGGTAAGAAACATAGAATTCTGTGCCAAAATCATAAAAATGTGGGGCCAAACCAGACCAACGTTGTCTTTTTGCAAGACTACGGAATAAAGGATCACATTTTACAGAAAGCTTGTGAAAGAAATTCTGTCATAGCCCCTGCTGTTTATTAATTTGGGATCTTTCCCAATGTATGTTCTGACACTGTATACAAAGGAAAGAGAATCTCTTTCTTATAACCAAGTTCAAGATAGCTGGTACTCAAACAAGTAATCTGGCAAATCAAAAATAAAAGTTTTCTGGAAAGTGGATTAATGTTTGATGAGGTTTCAAAGGCCAAGGCATTTCTGTTAAAAAAACTAACAAAAAAACCTGTAAAGCAGGGTGACTGCACAAGAGGAGCAACAGGAAATACCAGTTTTTAGCATATGATGCGGGCATGCATAGTGATGGTTGTTTGAAGATGAAATTAGAATGCAAAATGTTACTTACCCCATAACCATCTGTACATAGTGTGTAACACAGTAAATACACCTGCTCTGCATACTCTGTCACCTACTGTTTGGCCAAAATGTTTACAATTTGTTTTCTTTTGAGAATCTTGAGTAACAATACCTTCTGTGACTCTTCCCTTAGTCCACAATGCAACTGAAGATGGGCTGCACCTCAAATTGTTTTCCGCCCAGAGGACGTGAAGCGAAAGTGGTGTGTAATGTTGAAGACCGTGTACACTGTGCATAATAAAGTGAATAAAGCAAAAGTTACTTACCTTTGGTAACAATATATCTGTAAGAAACATTAGTGAGTTATAGATTATTTACCTTAGAATTACCCCCAGGCATCAGACTGGATCCGGAAAGTTTTTTCGTCAGCAGTACCTCGGTGCGTCGGAAGGTGGCGTCGGTCGGCTCCACGTCCGTCGTCTGCGTCGCAAGGATGACGTGGTGGCAGCTACTTAGACGCAGCCCTCGCGCGCTGACGTCAGTTCTGTACATATCTTTCCGCGCCAGAAACGCAGAGCCATGCAAGACACTGACCATTGGTGCACAGAACTAGGGCCCTGAAAGGATGTCCTTAACCCTAGAAATCAGTTCGGAGAACGGGGAGGATGGGTGGGGCGGTAAGGAATCTATAACTAACTAATGTTTCTTACAGATATCATTACCGAAGGTAAGTAACTTGTGCATCTGAAAGAAACACGTTAGTTATAGATTCCTTACCTTAGAATAGATACCCCGGCAATAACAACCCCGGTGGTGGATCTGCGAACCAAGATTACACAGAAAGTCCTGGAGAAAAGAACAGCCAAAGAAGCCGTCTCTCTTGACTTGGCTGTCCAGACAGTAGTGTGTCGTTAACACCCCTGCTGGGCTAAAGAGAGAAGAACAAGAGTACTTCAGAGAGAGAGGCAGAAAAGGGATCCACAGCCTTTGCTGTGCACCATGCCACAAATATATTCCATCTGCAGGCGTATACCGTCTTAGTGGAGGGACGCCTGGCTGCCAAGATTACATCACAGACTTCAGGAGGCAGGTCAAACTACGTCAACTGCCACCGCTCAATCTCTACACAAGGAGGTGGAGGCTGGACAGGTTCGGATGGAGGACCGTCCCCTGCTGCTGCGACAGAAGATCCTCCTGAAGAGGCAGTCGGATCAGGGGATCAAGGCCATGCTGAGTAGCTCGGGATACCATACTTTTCGAGCCCAGTCTGCAGCCACAAGAATGACTTGGGCCCGGTCGCGCCTGATCTTCAGCACTCCGGGCAGAAGTGGTATAGGCAGAAAGGCGTACAACAGACCGCAACTTCACTCACGACAAAAACCGTCGCCGAGCGAGTGCCGCCTTGGAAATTCCAATGCGCAGAACTGATGATAATGCGTGTTCTCTTCGGTGGCAAATAGATCTAACCAAGGCTCTCCCCACTGCCGAAAGAGACCTTGCGCCACGTCCGAGTTCAGACGCCATTCGTGATCCATTATGCACCTGCAGCTGAGTTCGTCCGCCCTGGCATTCAGAGAACCTGCCAGGTGTTGAACCACCAGGGAAATGCCCTGATGTTCCAGCCATGTCCAGAGGCGCAGAGCCTCCTGACATAGGGTCCACGACCCCACCCCGTTTGCTGCAATACCACATGGCGGTTGTGCTGTCCGTGAACATCTGCACCACTCTTCCCCCGGACAGAGGGAAGGAATGCCTTCAGTGCAAGTCGGATCGCCCGAAGCTCCAGAAGGTTGATGTGGAGCCAGACTCCGCCGGAGACCAGAGTCCTCTGATCTCCACCTCTCCCATGTGGCGCCCCATCCCAGGAAAGGCGCGTCCGTCACAACTGTGTGCTCCGGATGGGGACGGAAGAGGGATCTGCCACTGATCCAATCGCGATTCGTGAGCCACCACTGCAATTGTTGTGCAGTGCCCTCTGAGATCTGGACGTGATCGGACAGGTTGTCCTGATGCTGTGCCCATTGGAACTTCAGGTCCCACTGCAGAGCCCGCATATGCCACCTGGCATGATCCACTAGCAGGAGGCCATCAGGCCCAGAAGCCGGAGGGTCACCCTGACCGAAACCCGGGATAGAGGCTGAAAGATCAGAATCGTAGCCTGAATATCCCAGACTCACTGCTCGGCAGGATAAACCCGAAACTGCGCAGAGTCCAGAACCGCTCCGTTGAAGAGGTGCTTCTGAGAGGGAGTAAGGTGCGACTTCGGCATGTTGATGGAAAACCCCAGGAAATGCAGGAGGTCGGCCGTAGTCTGGAGGTGGGAAACGACTGCTTGGGGCGAGCCTGCCTTCAACAACCAGTCGTCGAGATAGGGGGAAGACTGGAACCCCTGATCTGCTCAGATGAGCTGCAACCACTGCCATCACCTTCATGAACACCTGAGGGGCGCTGGTAAGGCCAAAGGGGAGCATGATAAACTGAAAGTGCTCGTGGCCTACCGTGAGCCGCAGGTAACGCTGGTGGGCAGGCAGGACGGGGATGTGGAAATTTGTTTCCTGAAAGTCTAACACTACAATCCAGTCTCCAGGGTCGAGGGCAGACGAGACCTGAGCTAGCGTCAACATCTTGAACTTCTCCTTCCGGAGGAAACGGTTGACGTTCCTGATGTCCAAGATAGGACGCAGGCCCTTGTCCTTCTTGGTGACCAGAATGTAGTGGGAATAACAACCACGACCTACTTCCTGATCGGGAACGTACTCGATGGCATCCTTGGCCAGGAGGGCTGTGACCTCCTGATGGAGAAGAGCCAAATGATCCACCGACATGCGGTGGTACCGAGCTGGCATGGCTGAAAGGGAGGACAGAAAGGGGAGCAAGTAACCTTGGCAGATTATCTGCAGCACCCACTTGTCCGACATAATCTCGCACCAGTGGTGGAAGCGAACCCTGCCACCCACTGGTGTGGGGTGCCCCCTGAAGCTCGGATTAGGATGGTTTCGAGGCGGAAGCGGCGGGGGTGGAAGTGGACTGCCCCGCATGCTGGTTTCCAGACCCGCCCCTGCGGAACCCACGTCCGCGGCCTCGCTGAGGCTGGTTCTGCACAGGCTTGCTGGAAGAGCACGCCTGGGTACCCCTGCCCTGGCCACGAAAGGAACGAAACCCCATTGTGGCAGGAGTTTTAAAGGAAAGACCCGAAGACTTGGCCGTGGCACGAGAGTCTTTAAAGTGCTGCAGGGCATTGTCAGCCTTATCACCAAAGAGGCGGGAGCCATCGAAGGGCATATCCATGAGCGAGCTCTGGACATCGGGTGAGAAGCCAGTGGAACGCAACCAGGCATGGCGCCGCAACGCCACCGTCATGGAAATCGCCCTGCCCAACGAATCAGCAGTGTCCAAACCACACCTGATGGCAAACTACGCTGCATCCTTGCCCTCCGCAATTGCTTGGGAAAGGACAGCCTGGACCTCCTCGACCTCCTCAGAGCACTGAGGCAGAACCTCCGCCAATTCCCACACTGCGTGGGAGTAATGGCCAAACAAGCAGGCGGTATTAACCGACCTCATCCCCAAACTGGCTGAGGAGAACAACCTCTTGCCATATTGGTCCAGCCTCTTAGAGTCCTTATCCGGCGGAGCCGAGGGAAAGGCACTCTGCAATGTCGAGGCCTGAATGACCAGGCTCTCAGGCGTGGGGTGATTGGTCAAGAAGGCGGGGATCACCAGGCGCCGGGCGATGACGCCTAGCGACGTTCTTATCCACCGGCGCCCCCGAGGCCAGCCTCAACCAAGTACCCAAGAGGACTTCGGTAAGGGCCTCATTGAAAGGGAGCATCGGCTCCGACGACACAGACGCCGTCTGGAGCACCTCCGTTAGGAGGTTGGTCTTAAGGGTCACCGTAGGTAGGTCGAGGTGGAGAGTCTCTGCGGCTCGACGCAGCACCATAGTGTAGGAAGCGCCCTCCTCCATAGTAGGCGGAGGCGAGGCAAACCCCGGGTCAGAAGACACATTAAGTTCACCCGCGTCTTGAAGGTCATCCACCCAATCCTGCTCTGAGTCACACTGCCGCGCAAGGGGGTCCTCGGAGCCGTCCCAGTCCTCATCGGGCTCCGGGGTAGAAGGAGCCGGTCGTGGCGGCATGACCGGAGCCAGAGAGGGGCCCGGCAGCGCCGGGAGCGGCGCCGGCCGGGGTCGAACCGAAGCCCCATCCCAATGAGGATTCCAGGTCGGAACGAAATGGTCCTAGAACCGAGGCAGGGGTGGGATAAACAGCACCCAGTGCGGTGCCTGTGGCGGAGCCAGCGGCGTTGCACCTTGTGGTGCCGGGGTCAGAGCCACGTGTGCTGGATCCAGTGGCTCCGGGGCTGGCGCTGGAGGCGGTAGGCCCGGGTCAACAGGATCTGGACACGGGGCCGCGGGGCGTGCAGGTTCACCGGCGGGAGCCCGAGGCCTAAACACGCGGTCCTAGGCAGCAAGAAACACTTGCCGCTGTTCGTGAGTCGCCGACAGACCCGGATAGAGCGGGTAGGCCGCGGGACTCCCAGGAGCCCCTGTCCCCCACGTTCACCTTCGGGGAGCGACAGGGGGATGTCAGAGAGCGAACACGCTTCTTCGACTTCTTCTTATGGCGTCGCTTACCAGAATCGGAAGGTGAAGACTTAGAGTCCAAGGAGCGATGGCTGCGGTCCCGCGAGCGTTCACGCGAACTGCCCCTAGACCCGGAGCGGCGGCGAGAGGAGTGCCGGGTCTCCAGCAACTTCCGGCGCCGCTCCCGCAATGCCTTCGGGGCCATGACACCGCAGTCCCGACAATCCCGGGAGTCGTTGTCGGTCTCCAGGCAGTAGAGGCAGACATCAAGGGGGTCCGCCACCGACATATTACGGTGGCACGACCCGCAAGACTTAAAGCCGGGCATCCCTACGTGCACCACGAGACAAGAGGAGAAGACAAAAAGTCTCAAAAAGTGGTCAAAAATTGACCGAGGTACGTGCTCAATCTGCGCTTTTGGCGCAGAAAAAGAAAGAACTGACGTAGTCTCCGTGACGTCGTCCCGGCGTGCACGACACCAGTGACGGGCACGGAGCCGCACGGCGCTGCCTGCTGGCGCACAGGGGTACTGCTAAGCAGAAACTTTCCGGATCCAGACTGATGCCTGGGGAATATACTAAGGTAAGGAATCTATCACTAACGTGTCTCTTTCAGATGAACAAGTTACTTACCTTCGGTAACGATGTATCTGTAAGAAACATTAGTTAGTTAGATTCCTCACCTTAGAATATCCCAAGGCGTCAGACTGGATCCGGAAGATTTTTCGTCAGCAATACCCCTTGCGCGTCGCTAGGCATCGTCTGCGGCTCCGCGTCCGTCGTCGGCGTCGTGCGCCGGAATGACGTCGGAGTACTTAGACGCCGCCCTCGCGCTCTGACGTCAGTTTTTGTACATAGCTTTCCGTGCCAGGAACGCAGAGCCATGCAAAGACCGACACTGGTGCCAAAAATAAAATCTAGGGGCCTGAAAAGGATAACCTTAACCCTAGATGTCAGTTCGCAGAACGGGGAGGATGGGTGGGTCGGTGAGGAATCTAACTAACTAATGTTTCTTACAGATACATCGTTACCGAAGGTAAGTAACTTGTTCATCTGAAAGAAACACGTTAGTTAGATTCCTCACCTTAGAATAGATACCCAAGCAATACCATCCCCGGTGGTGGGTCTGCGAACCAAGATCACACCAGAAAGTCCTGGAGGACAGAACGGCCAAAGAAGCCATCCCTCCGGACTTGGCTGTCAAGGCAATAATGCCTGGCAAATGTGTGTAGCGAAGCCCACGTCGCCGCCTGACAGATGTCCTGCAAAGGGACACCCCGTACCAAAGCAGTAGTAGCCGCTGTGGCCCGAGTAGAATGGGCGCGCAGCCCAACAGGAGGGTCCTTTTTTGCCAAGGAATAACACATTTTGATGCACAAAACGACCCACCGAGAGATGGTCCGTTTGTGCACAGCTTTCCCCTTCTTAGCACCCACGTATCCAACGAAAAGTTGGATACGTTGGTCGTCCACCCGGAACTGCGTAGTGCGGTCCAGATAAAAGGAGAGCGCACGTTTTGGGTCCAGACGGTGGAGCCTCTCTTCCTCTTTGGAAGGATGCGGAGAAGGAAAGAAGGTGGGCAAGGTGACAGACTGCCCAAGATGAAAGGGGGTCACCACTTTTGGAAGAAAGGAGGGACGAGGCCGAAGGACAACCTTGTCCGGATGAACAGAGAGAAAAGGAGGCTTTGAGGATAAAGCCTGGAGCTCACTCACCCGTCTAGCCGAGGTGATGGCTACCAGAAAAGCAGTCTTAAGCGTCAGCAGACGAAGAGGACAATTATGAAGAGGCTCAAAGGGAGAGCGCACATTAGAAATGAGAGAACAAGATTCAAGTCCCACTGAGGCATTACAAAAGGGACAGGAGGGAACGTGTGAGTAATGCCTTTTAGAAAGCAGTAACTACAGGGGACTTGAAAAGAGAAGGCTGATCAGGAAGCCGCAAGAAGGCAGAGATGGCAGCAAGATAACCTTTCAATGTGCCCAGGGCAGAGCCCTGCCGGGCCAAAGAAAGAAGAAAGAGGAGAACCTCAGAAAGAGGGGCGGGAAGGGGATCCACAGCCTTTGCTGTGCACCATGCCACAAATTTGTTCCACTGGCAGGTGTATACCGTCTTTGTGGAGGGACGCCTGGCTGCCAGAATGATATCACAGACTTCAGGAGGCAAGTCAAATGGCATCAACTGCCGCCGCTCAATCTCCACGCAAGGAGGTGGAGGCTGGACAGGTTCGGGTGGAGGACCGTCCCCTGCTGCTGCGACAGAAGATCCTCCCGAAGGGGCAGACGTATCGGAGGATCGGTCAACATACTGAGTAGCTCGGGATACCAGTACCTTCGTGCCCAATCCGGAGCCACCAAGATGACTTGGGCCCGGTCGTGCCTGATCTTCTTCAGCACTCTGGGCAGAAGTGGTATAGGCGGAAAGACGTTCTCTTCGGTGGCGAATAGATCTAACCAAGGCTCTCCCCACTGCTGAAAGAGACCTTGCGCCACTTCGGAGTTCAGACGCCATTCGTGATCCATCATGCACCGGCGGCTGAGTTCGTCTGCTCTGGCGTTCAGAGAGCCCGCCAGATGTTGAACCACTAGGGTGACACCCTGGTGTTCCAGCCATGTCCAGAGGCGCAGAGCCTCCTGACAAAGGGTCCACGACCCCACCCCGCCCTGTTTGTTGCAATACCACATGGCGGTGGTGTTGTCCGTGAACACCTGCACGACACTTCCCCTGACAGAGGGAAGGAAGGCTTTCAGTGCAAGTCGGATCGCTCTCAACTCCAACAGGTTGATGTGGAGACGAGACTCCGCCGGAGACCAGAGGCCTCTGATCTCCGCCTCTCCCATATGGCCACCCCATCCCAGGAGGGACGCATCCGTCACTACGACATGCTCCGGTTGGGAAAGGGAGAGGCTCTTGCCCTCGATCCAATCGCGGTCCGTGAGCCACCACTGCAACTGCTGTGGAGTGCCCTCCGAGATCAAGACATGGTCGGACAGGTTGCCGTGATGCTGGGCCCACTGAAACTTCAGGTCCCACTGCAGAGCCCGCATGCGCCGCCTGGCGTGATGCACTAGTAGGATGCAGGAGGCCATCAGCCCCAGAAGCCGCAACACTAGCCTGACCGAAACCCAGGATAGAGGCCAAAAGATGGGAATCAGGGCCTGAATATCCCGGACCCGCTGTTCCGGTGGATAGACTCGGAACTGCGTCGAATCGAGAACCGCTCCGATGAAGAGGAGCTTCTGAGAGGGAC
The DNA here is from genome assembly GCF_964204655.1 of Triturus cristatus. Lineage (NCBI taxonomy): Eukaryota > Metazoa > Chordata > Amphibia > Caudata > Salamandridae > Triturus > Triturus cristatus. The sequence goes on from NC_140581.1 coordinate 852,272,275, forward strand.
TCAGGTGTGACTTTGGCACGTTAATGGAAAACCCCAGCAAATACAGGAGATCCGCCGTAGTCTGGAGGTGGGAGACGACTGCCTGGGGCGAGCCCGCCTTCAACAACCAGTCGTCGAGATAGGGGAAGACTGGAACCCCTGATCTGCGCAGATGAGCTGCGACCACCGCCATCACTTTCGTGAACACCCGAGGGGCACTGGTGAGGCCGAAGGGGAGCACGGTAAACTGAAAGTGCTCTTGACCCACCGTGAACCGCAGGTAACGCCGGTGGGCCGGCAGGACGGGGATGTGGAAATATGCGTCCTGCAAGTCCAACGCTACCATCCAGTCTCCCAGGTCTAGGGCAGCTAGAACCTGAGCCAAAGTTAATATCTTGAACCTTTCCTTCCGGAGGAAGGCATTGACGTTCCGGAGGTCCAAGATAGGGCGTAGGCCCCCTTTGCCCTTCTTGGGAACCAGAAAGTAGTGGGAATAACAACCACGACCTACTTCTGGGCTCGGAACGCGCTCGACGGCACTCTTGGCCAAGAGGGCCGAAACTTCCTCGTGGCGCAGATTTAAATGATCCCCAGAGATACGGTGGTGCTGCGGTGGCATGGCTGGAGGGGTCGTCTCGAAGGGGAGGGAGTAGCCCCTTCGGACGATTTGCAGCACCCACCTGTCCGATGTGATGGACCGCCAGTGGAGCAGGTGATGGCGAACTCTGCCGCCCACTGGCGTGGAATGGGCCTGAAAGCTCGGACTAGGAAGGCTTTGAGGCGGATGCTGCCGGGGTGGATGTGGGCTGACCTCGTCGTCCTCCAGAACCGCCTCGGCGGAAACCACGTCCGCGACCGCGCGCAGGTTGGTTCTGCGGCTGGTGGCTAGGCGTACGTGAGGAGGCACCCCTTCCTTGGTCACGAAAGGGGCGAAAGGCGGAAGTTTGCGACCGCGGGGCCGAGAGGCCCAAGGACTTGGCCGTAGCCCGGGAGTCCTTAAAGCGATTCAGCGCACTGTCCGCTTTCTCGCCAAAAAGGCGAGTGCCATCAAAGGGCATGTCCATGAGAGTGCTCTGGACATCACCCGAAAAGGACGTGGACCGCAGCCAGGCGTGACGTCTAAGCGCCACCGTGGTAGAAATTGCCCTACCCAGCGAGTCCGTAGCGTCAAGCCCACATCGGATAGCATGTCGTGCTGCATCCCTCCCATCGGCCAGAGCCTGGGTAAGTCGTGTCTGGACCTCCTCCGGACACAGGGGCAGCACGTCCTCCACCGTATCCCACAGAGAGTGGGAATAACGGTCCAAGAGACAGGCGGTGTTCAAGGACCGCAGGCCCAAACTAAGGGAGGAGAACAGCTTTTTGCCAAACTGTTCCAGTCTCTTGGAATCCCGGTCCGGCGGGGCGGTCGGGAAGGAGGATTGGGAGGTAGAGGCCTGGATAACCAGGCTCTCGGGGGTAGGGTGTTGGGACAGAAAACTGGGGTCGCCCGGAGTAGGGCGGTGGCGCCTGGCGACGTTCCTGTCCACAGGAGGGACTGTGGAGGGCTTGGACCAGGTGCCCTGCAGAACGTCAATGAGGGCCTCATGGAATTGCAGCAGAGGCTCAGTGGAGCTTGCTGCAGACTGAAGCACCTCAGTGAGGACGTAAGTCCTCACAGCCACGGCAGGTAGCTCGAGCCCAAGGGCTGCGGCCGCCTTGCGCAGCACCACAGAGAAAGCAGCACCCTCCTCCGAAGCCACAGTCGGAGGAGAGATGAATCCAGTGTCTGGAGAGGTATCCAGACCACTGGCCTCCCCCAGTTCATCTGCCCAGTCCTGTGACAGCTGAGCCTGAACGGCCATAGGATCCTCGGATCCCTCCCATTCACCCCCGTCATCCGATTCCTGGTATGCAGGAGGAAGGATCGGAGCCGGGCGATAGACAAAATGTGTCTCCAGCGGCGCCGAACGCGGCATCCATCGACGCCGTAACGGCGCCGGGCCCGGAGCGGGGCTGAACTGGAGCTCGACGCCGAGCGGAGCCGGCGTCGGAGGTGGTACCGGTGTCGACGCCGGCGGAGGAGGCGTGACGAGGTCGACCGGCGTCGGCGGGGACTCGGGAACGGGTCCCTCGGGCACTTGCGGCGTCGAGGCCGGAGCCGGCGCCGGGGCCGCCGGCAGGCAAGGTTGCCCAGTCGGGCCGCGGGGGTGGAACCACCCTGACCCTCGGCCGAGTCGCGCGACCGGCGAGGGGAGTCCAAAGAGCGGTGTCGCCTCTTGGAGTGCTTTGACTTATCCGAAGACTTGGAGCCAGACGATCGATGATGACGTCGGCTGCGGCTCGGCGACCGATCCTTGGACCTCCTCCTGGACCGGGATCGAGAGGGGCGCGGAGCCGAGTGGCGAAGCTCGAGAAGCTTACGGGACCGCTCCCGTCTAGCCTTCGAGGTCAGGGCCTTGCAGTCCGAACACGACTCCGCGTCGTGGTCGAGGCCCAAGCAGTAAAGGCACCGGCGGTGATGGTCCGTAACCGACATCAAGCGGTTGCAGTCAGCACAGGCTTTAAAACCAGGCATCCTACCGGCACCGGAGTCGAGACAAGATCAAAAAGGATCAAAAAAGTTAGTCAAAAAAGACTAAAAGGGGTAGCTCTCCCGGATCTGCGCTTACTGGCGCGGAAAAAAGAAGAACTGACGTCAGCGCGCGAGGGCGGCGTCTAAGTACTCCGACGACGTCATTCCGGCGCACGACGCCGACGACGGACGTGGAGCCGCAGACGACGCCTAGCGACGCGCAAGGGGTATTGCTGACGAAAAATCTTCCGGATCCAGTCTGACGCCTGGGGATATTCTAAGGTGAGGAATCTAACTAACGTGTTTCTTTCAGATTGTAAAATTTCCTAGCTGTCTTAACGGAAAGTTTCAATTCTATTAAGGACTCGGAGTCGAAAAGTATTGCACGTCTCGACCACATCGCCCTCCCATGGGTAGTAAGTTTTGTATTTTCTGCGAGTTTCAGCTGGTTGTATACTGATGTGATGACCCCGGCGGGGTTGTAATGTGATTGAAACTATGTTGAACGGAAAGGTCAAAGGGGATCGACAAATGGGACCTTGTAGGGATATCATAGATCGGCGACTTATGGGAATCAGGCAAAGTGGTAGTGTTTGCTACACTCCGGCGCACATACCAACTGGCAGACACTGAATATTTTAGATACCCGCAAGTCCGACACTCCCTCCAATCGAATCTGGCAGAGGAAACTTCTCCCCCAGAATCAGAATCCTCCCCCCTAGAGGACAGATTGCTTGATGGTTACTTGCCAGATAAATTAATCTCCCTTACCTACAAAAAACTTATCAACAATACTGCAGATCCTTTAGTAGCACTGCGGGAGAGATAGGAGAGGGACGGGTTAGAACTGGATGACGAGGAATGGCAGGAGACAGTAGCCTCTCCACGTGAAGTGGCGATCTCATCCAGATTACGGCTTGTCCAGCTAAAAAATGTACATAGAGTCTATCTCTCTGGACCCAGGTTGGCACGTATGGACAGGGCGACAGACGACCAATGCAAGAGACGGTGTGGACTAGAGGCTTCTTTTATGCACATTATATGGGAGCGTTGGTACATCCAGAAATATTGGAAGGGGGTGCATGACTGCATGAGCGAAGTGCTGGAGATAGAGATTAGACCGGATGCAAAGAGGTGCCTTTTGAACGTGTGGGAGCCCACGGACCTCAACAGTAAAGATAAGCTATAGGCAACCTTAGGGCAAATGGTAGCAAAAAGGAATATTGCACGACTATGGGGGGCAGCAACATTGCCGAAGATTAAAGCCTGGAAGGGAGATATGGACTGGTGCATGATCAGGGAAAAAACTGTTTACATGGGGCGAGGAGGCCCTAAAAAACGCACCACTATCTGGGACAAATGGAATGCTTATCGTAGGTATATCTGTGAGCCACCTGTCCTTCCTTCCCAAGACGATCCAACAGCACTGTCGCTAGAATAACTTATTTTGTCTCAATGTAAAGGGGCTTTGTAAAATGTTTCTGTCATGTCCGCATAACTGTAATATTCATTTAAGTGACTGTCTGAAGCTGTGATCAACCATCGTTCAATAAAAAAGAATTATTTATAAAAAAAAAAACTATGTTTAACGCTGATGGTTATGTTCATGCTTGATGTTTTATTCACAACCAACAACTTTTGGCTCTCTATTTACTTAGGGAATGTTGCTTAACAGGCTCAATGAAGACCACCCAGTGGCAAGATTCATGTGAAGAAATTGGGAGCTCCGACAAAGACAAGAGACTTTATCCGGACTGCGGATTATTAATTAGCTGATATTTTTGCTGGATTCCCAAAAGGTTTTGTAAACGTTAAGTTTTTTATTTGATGGTTAATAAAATGTCTGTTATTGAAAATAAAGTGAAATAAGAAAGCATAATCTTCACCTCCGAGTCCTATAAAATAGAATTGACACTTTCCGTTATGACAGCTACAAAATGTTACATTCTTGAAAGAACTAAGAATTCTATGTCTTCATGAGCATAAGGGCTCAATGGCTTGCCAACTGTTTAGTTAAAAGCTTACTCAAAGTAATCTGTGAACTTATTATACTTGTTAGATCTGACATCTTTTGGTGTGTTTGCCCTGTCTTTTTGCTTTCTGACCTGGATTTGACTCTGTTTTTGCTGGTTTAGTGTCTCTGCACACTTTCTCACTGCTGTTCAGTGTTAAAGTGCAAGTGTACCTTTTGTTAATTGTATTATGGATTGGTGTATCCATGATTGGTATTTTTGATTTACTGGCAAGTCCCTAGTAGAGTGCACTGGGAGTGCCAGGGCTTGTAAATCTTTTCAGATGCTACTGGTGGGTCTGCAACACTGAATGTGCCACCCACAGAAGTAGCCCTGGAAAGGTAGCTCAGACCTGCCAATGCAGTGTCTGGGTTCAGATTTTACTGCCATGTTGACTTGGCGAGTGCACCCACTTGTCAAGCCCTAACCTTCCCTTTAATTGCATGTAAGGCACCCCTAAGGTAGGCCCAAGGTAACCTATGGGCAGGGTGCAGTGTATTTGAAAGGTAGAGCATATACTGGTGTGTGTGACATGTCTTGATAGTGAAATAAAGTATATTTAATTTTTCACTACTGAAAGGCTATCTATCCCATAGGATAGAATGGGGGAATATTTGGTAACATTTTACGAGTATATGTTTCCATTGGGACAAGATGGAGAAATGGAGTTTAGTATGCCTGAACTCAGAATGTAGAAATGCATCTTTTAGTAAAGAAGATTTTTATGTTCTGTGTTTGGAAATACCACTTTTAGAAAGTAGGAATTTTCTTGCTTAGCCATCCTGTGTGCCTCTGCTGGGTTGTGGATTGATGATCTGGCTTTGGAGTGACGGGGACTAGGGATGTGCATTCTCTTCAGACAGCCACTGGTGAGGGGGGGAGGGGGAGTTTGAGGTATGTCCTGCCTTTCCTGGATGAGTCAGGACTGAGCTGCATAGAGCTGGGCTGCATTTAGAATAGTGGAAGGAGATTTCCTTGCACCTGAATGGGCCTGGTCTGCCTTGGATAATGTTGTCTCCACCTTCTGCCGGGCAGCTGGGCCTGGGCCTGGACACACTCTGCCCAAGAGAACAAAGAGAAACTGAGTTTAAATATTGGGGCCCAGACACCAGAACTTTAGAACTCGCTAGGCTCAAGGAACCTGCCAAGAAGAAGAGCTGAAAGAACTGCCAGGAGGAGTACTTCCCCTTTGCTGTATTGTTTTGCTGGGTTGGACCACAGTTGCTGATTCTCCCTTTGGCAGTGAAAGGACTGGACTGAACTTTCTTCACTTGTCGCTGAGTATCTCCAAGGGGTGGAAATAATTTGCCTCCTGTTCCCGAAGTCTCAGGGACAGCAAAGACTTCACTTTCCTCTGGAACCATGTGATTCAGTTGCCACAGAGGGGGAAAGTAGCCGACACCGCCACCGACACTGCCACTGGCTCTGTGCCCTAAAGGCACTGCAGAAGGCACCACAACCCTGGTCTCACCTATGACGACTGCCTCCACCGAGCCGCTGCTTGCACTGCCACCTGTAGGCACGCACCGCTTCACTTCACTCTCCCGCCCTAGTCTCACCGGCTATGTCGCTGCACACCGACTTCGACGCCAGTGACAGCACCGTGGTTAGGGGGCATCACTCGTAAGTCACACGACACACCGCCCCGTCCCACACCACAGTCTGGGACGATCGACAGCAGTTCCAATCAACCGCTTGCACCTTGACCTGTCAGCACCGCAACGAGCGCCGCCTCACTTCACACCACAGCCCTGGTCTCAACGACACAACAGGACGGCAGTTACCAAACCATAGCCGGCACCGCGACTTGAGGGCACCGCACGCCGCACCGCTACGCTTCACATCACAAACGCAACCGTTGCCATGACCGGCATGCACCAACGAGTTCGGACGGTGCCAAAGGTACTGTTTACAAGTCTGCTGACACCAACGCTGGTCTGCATCAACACAGTTGGCCAGAACTGTTGGATTCTGTTTTCAGCACAGCGGTAGCCCGGGACAGAGCTACCGGCTTTAAGGAACAGCATTTTAAAGTAATTCATGCAAAGTGCATATTTTTGATTACTTTATGTTGGTCTTTTATTGTTTTGGTCTTGTTTTCTAAAACTGGTGTACGTTGTAATGTTTTCACTGTATTACTGTAGGTTATGTGCAAATGCATCACACACTGCCTCCGAGATCAGCCTGACTGCTTGTGCAAAGCTACCAAGGGGGTAAGCAAGGGTTTTTTCAGTAGTGTATCCCCCTTATCCTGACTAGAAGGAAGGGTCCCTATTTGGACAAAGGTGAAAATCATTGCCAACTAGAGACCCCCATTTCTAACAATACTCCAGAGTACCTCTTCAGAATACAGTGGTTGTCAAACATTGGAGGGGCTCTACATTGCAACTCCTATATAAATAAATAGATGCTTACCTCTGTCGCAAATGTCAGTTAACTGCTTTGTTGGATAAGACTGAAGTTTCATGAGTGCTGCTGCTGAATTGAAAATCTGGGTGAAAGAAGTTCTGCCAAATTGATACAGATTGATTTTTTGGTCCCAATGTAGTATACACCATAGCATTCTATTTTTATTGTTGCATATTCATTGTCAAATCGAAGACATCAAACTCCCACTGCTTGACTGATATTAAGGCACTTTTTTTTAACCATATTGTAGAAAAGTAGCTTCTGCTTTCATGGTTACCCCTACTTTTTGCTTGGTGTCAGTGTGTTTTTGACCTAGCTGGGATCCTGCTAATCAGGACCCCAACAACTATGCTTTCTCTCCTAAATTGAAATGGTAAGTACTTTGGTACCTCCACAATTGGCGACTGGTGTATCCTTGTAAGTACCTAGCATATGGTACTAAAGTACCAAGGGCATAGGTACAACGGGGGTCTCCCATGGACTGCAGCATGTATTGTGATACCCATGGGAGTCCACTTAAACTGTGACTACAGGCCTGCCACTGCAGCCTGTGTGAGTTGGTGCTTGTACCTCTCATGACAGATACACGTTTCCTTATCTCTAAGGGCAATGTACTTAAAATGTATAAGACACCCCTAAGCAGGCCCTTCAGTCCTTAGAGCAGGGTGCTTCGTTACAAGTGTGAGGGTACCCCTCCAATAGCAGGAAATCCCTACAAACCCCGGGTCGAATCTCCAGGCATTTGTAAATGCGGTCAGCCATTTTTAGAGATATAATGGACATCAGGCATTTCGAGATGTCTAAATATATAGTGGCTGCACCAAACCCATTGTTTGGTATCAAACATGCTGGAATCATACCCAAACACTGATTCCAGTGTTGGAAGTATGATCCCATGTACTGGGGTGCTCCTTAGGGGACCCCACTGTTCTACCAGTAACAGCATTTCAGGATCTGCAAACAAGCTACTGCTGCTGCCGACCACAGACATGATTCTGCCCTCCTGCTGCTGAGCCAGGCCTGAGCAGGGGAAGATAGGACAATAGGTTTCCTGTCACAGGGAGATATGACCACCTCCCAGACCGGAATTTGTGTATTGGGCTGGGGTGGAGTCATTTGCCAGTGCCAGCAGACTGCTTTGAAGGGCACACTTGGTGCCCTCCTTGCATATACCAGTTTGAGCCAGTTCAAGAATCATTGGTTCCTGCTCTGGAATGAAACTGGACGAAGGACATGGAAGTATCCTCCCCTCTGTCCAGCCCCTCCTCTGGGAGGGACCCCAGAGTTGCTCCAAACATTTCCTTAGGGTACTTAAGGGCTCCCCTGTGGCTGGGTCCTTAGATTCATCGTGAGACAAGACTCAATCCTGAAACTACCCCGCTCTTCACTTGTCTGACATTTCACTGGACTTCGAGTGGAACCGAGACTGCCCCAAGGAAGACTCCTGTTGCTCCTGGTCTCACTGTTCCTCAAGTCTTCTTTGTCGCCTGTGTCTGTGCTTCTTCCAGGCTCTTCAACAGACCTGTGGGCATCAAGGACACCTGAAGAAATCTCCCTTGGAGTGAAGGAGTCACTCCCCTGCATCTGAAGGTACAGCAACAAAGCTGACAGGACTGCTGCTCCTGTCATCCTACGGACTTCACAAGGCTCACTGGAACTACAACTGAAGCGCCTTGATGAAACCAGAGTCCTCAAATATTCAGGCTAAGTTATTAATGGTGTTTTTAAGGACATATGCATCTTAATAAACTTTTTAAAAACCTCTTTGATAACATTGAATGGTAATTGATGTTTGTGTTCCTTGCTATTCTATTTCTCAGTGGTTCACAAAGAACTAATTACTGTGATTATGTCATTCTGGATATCATTTCTTGCAGCACATTCTGTGTTAGTTCTAGGTCTGGGGGTCACTTGTCAGATGGGGCTGGTACTGGAACTCACCACCCTACTCAACACGTCTATCACCACCGCAACATTTCCTGATGCCTGAAAACATGCCAAAGTCAGACCACTACTCAAAAAAGCCTGCAACAACCACATCAAACTCAAAAACTACCGGTCAATCTCCCTGCTCCCATTCCCAGCGAACGAACTGGAAAAGATCATCAACAATAAACTGATAACACCTGGAGCAGAACCAGCTACTCAACGCCTACCAATCCGACTTCTACAACAATCACAGCATCTAAATGATCGCAGCCACCAATAACATCAGAACTCTCCTTGACCGAGGAGAAACAGCAGCTTTGATCCTCTTTGACTTCTCAGCAGCCTTCGACACCATATCACACCACACGCTGATCGAAAGACTCCACCACATCGGCATCCAAGGAGACCCACTCACATGGCTCTCCTTATTCCTCACTGGAAGAATAAAGAGGATCCACCTCCCACCTTTCACCTCTGAACCCAAGGAGATAACCTGCGGTGTCCCCCAGGGACAAGCCCTACGTTATTAAACGCATATATGACCCTGATAGTCAACATCATATCTCACGGTCTCAACATCATATCCTGCACAGACGAAACCCAACTCATCCTCTCACTCAAAGACAATCCCACCACCACCAGAACCAACTTCCACAGATGCATGACAAACATCGCCGACTGGATGAAGAAAACCAGCCTGCAGCTGAACACAGACAAGATCTTTGGTAACAGCAGCAACACATGGAACGACTCCTGGTGACCATCAGTACTAGGACCCGCACCAACTCCTTCCGACCATGTCAGAAACCTCAGAATCATCACTGACAACAAGCTCACCACGAAATCACAGATCAACACCATCTCCTTCGCCTGCTTCCTCACTCTGGGCATGGTACGTAAGATTTTCAAGTGGCTCACCCTACACGCGATACACACCATGACACAGGGCCTCAACACCAGGTGACTGGACTACGGTAACGCCCTCTACGTAAAAATCACCACACACCTCTTACAGAGACTTCCGACCATACAGAACGCCGAAGCCAGACTCATCCTAGGCCTTCCCTGACAAACTGACATCACACCCCACCTCAGGCAACTCCACTGGCTCCCTGTACAGAAGAGATGGCAATTCAAGCTGCTGACCCATGCACCCAAGGCTCTACACAACCAATAACTTGCATATCTTAACCATTGCCTGAACTTCCACCAACCGTCAAGAAGACTACGCTCTGCCTCATATTCACTAGCCTATACTCCCAATATCTACCGAAGCTGAAGTGGAGGACGCTCCTTCTCCCACATCGCAGCAAAGACCTGGAACAGCCTCCCCATGCACCTTCGGACTATAACCTCACTTCTCAAATTCCTAATGGCCCTCAAGACCTGGCTGATCGAATAAGCATCCAAGACCTGCTAGTGCATGGATACCGTTTCGGGAGATTAGCCGTGCTTTATAAATCCTGATTGACTGATATCCTGGAGCCCTGTCCTACTATGTTTCTGCAAAATGGGCCTAGTACAACTCTTTCTGTACTTGAATCTCAGAAAGTGAGAAGTAAAAGGCTTTTCAAGGAGGTAATGTGGAGGGCAAGAGCTCAGAACATAATCAACCAACAAACATAATTAATTACACTGTCCATCCCAGTGTTTATCTTAGTAAAAGAAGGAATATGCTACTTACCAGTATGCATCTGTTCTTGGCATGTAGAGTTGCAGATCTATACACTGTGCATAGATCACCATCTGGTGTTGGGCCCGGATGTTTGCAGTTTGTTTTTCCTCTTGGAAAGTCTTTGGAAGTCACGAGTTCGGTGACTCCTCCTCTGGTTTGTATTGCGCATGGGCTTCGGCTCCATCCTCTGATTGTTTTTCGCCAGCAGGGAAAGATGGAGCGTAGTAGTAACAGTAAAGAAACCCATGTGTATTGTATCTAGGGCTCCCTGTTTTCCGTTTTTACTGATTTTTACAGATAAATACAGACAGAAAACCATTTGTTTTCTTGTCTGTATTTATTTTTAAATGTGGATAAAAACGGAAATTGAGTGCTTTTTGAGTGATTCTAAATACACTTTACCATGACTGCCAGGCCAATAACTGTGTGTATTGATAGGTAAAGGGGTTAAGAGAGAAATGTTAGTAAAAAGGCTTAAACAGCAGTAGATCTGCACAAAGCTGATACTGAAATGTGCATATTTTCATATAAGTGCACTGATTTATCTTCTGCGGGTGCTCATATCACTGAAACCTTGCACGCATTCAAGCATGACTGCATATTTATTGGTTAAATAAATGTGGAAATATACCAGTTTCAGCTTTATTTTTTTCACAAAATCCATAATAAATATGGATAAATACAGATAAAGTTGACAAAAAATAAATATGGATAAATACAGACGGAAATGTCCAAAAAATAAATACCATAAAACCGGGAGCCCTAATTGTATCTAAATAAGATAAGACTGGAACGGATACAGATAGCCGGGGAGGCGGGTGGGCGTGTATAGATCTGCAGCTCTACATGCCAAGAACAGATGCATACTGGTAAGTAGCATATTCCGTTCGAGGCATATGAGCTGCAGATTATACACTGTGCATAGATTACATATCCGTTGCAGTTGTTTGAAACAGTGTTTTTAGTACAGCTTGGCCCACACTAGCCTGTTGCTTGTTTTGCACATCTACACAGTAACGTTTTGTGAAGGTGTGCGTTGTTGACCATGTCGCTGCTTTGCAGATGTCATCTAGTGGTATGTTCCCTAGGAAAGCCATAGAAGCCCCTATCTTCCTTGTAGAGTGGGCTTTAGGGGGAACTGATAGCGTTCGTTTTGCTTTTTGGTTGCAAATCTGTATGCATTTTACAATCCACCTAGCTATCCCTGATTTGGAAATAGGGTTGCCTTTGTGTGGTGGGGAGAAGGAAACAAATAACTGTTTGGTTTTTCTGAAAGGTTGTGTTCTCTGGATGTAATAAAGTAAAGCCCTTTTAACATCCAGTGTGTGTAAGGCTCTTTCCGCAACTGTTTGGGGTTGCGAGAAAAAGACTGGCAATTCTACCGACTGGTTTAAATGGAATGGAGAAATGACTTTGGGTAGAAATTTGGGATTGGTGCGGAGTACAACCTTGTTGTGATGCATCTGAAGGAAAGGTTCCTGTATAGTGAACGCCTGTATTTCACTAACTCTTCTGAGGGAAGTGAGGGTCACTAGAAAAGCTGTTTTCCATGTGAGAAATTGCAGCTCACACTTATGTAATGGTTTGAAAGGGGGTCCCATTAACCGTGTGAGAACTATATTCAAGTTCCAAACAGGTGAGGGTGGCACTCTGGGTGGAATTACTCTTTTGAGGCCTTCCATAAAGGCCTTGATGGCAGGCACTTTAAAAAGTGAGAGGTGCTGCCTATTTTGTAAATAGGCAGCAATTGCAGCGAGGTGTAAGCGAATAGAAGTATATGCTAGGTTACACCTTTGTAAATGGAGTAGATAACATATAATGTGCTGTATGGATACAGTTAAAGGATCGATTGTATTGTTGTGGCAGTAAACAACAAAACGTTTCCACATTGCCGCATAGCACGCCCTAGTAGTAGGGCGTCTAGCTTCCCTGATAATGTTCATGCAATCAGGGGGAAGGTTAAGGTATCCAAATTCTAGGACCTCAGGAGCCAGATCGCAAGGTTGAGTTGAGCTGGGTCCGGGTGCCTGATCTCTCCATGGTTCTGGGTTAGGAGGCATGGCGAGAGGCGTAGCTTTTGATGTGGTACTACTGAGAGTTCCAGCAGTGTGGTGTACCACAGTTGTCTGGCCCATGTTGGAGCTACCAGGATCAGAGTTAGGGAATGCTGCTGTAGCTTTCGCACCACTAATGGAATTAGTGGGAGAGGTGGAAAAGCGTATGCAAATGTGTTTGACCAGTTCATCCATATCGCATTGCCTTCGGACAATCGGTGTGGATATCTGGCGGCGAAGCTTGGGCATTTTTTGTTTTCGTGGGTGGCGAATAGGTCTATGTGTGGATGCCCCCACTTCTGAAAGAACGGGTGAAGAACTTGTGGGTGAAGTTCCCACTCATGGATCTGCTGTGTCTGCCTGCTTAGCAGATCTGCCACGGTGTTTTGTACTCCTGGGATGTGTTGGGCTAGGAGGAAAATCTTTTGTGGAATTGCCCATCTCCATATGCGGTGTGCTAACTGAGAGAGCTATGGAGAGTGTGTGCCCCCCTGCTTTTGAATGTAGTACATGGCAGTCATGTTGTCTGTGCGAATGAGGACTGCTTTGCCTGAAATCTGCGTTTGGAAGGATTTTAGGGCGAGGAAGATCGCCAGTAACTCCAGATGGTTGATGTGGAGTAACTTCTGTTGCGGCGTCCACGTGCCCTGTGCTGTTAGATGTAACAGATGAGCTCCCCAGCCGGAGAGCGATGCATCTGCTGTTAGTATTATTTGTGGGACCGGGTCCAGGAACGGTCGACCTTTGGAAAGGTTTGTGGTGTTCCACCACTGCAGAGAGCGATGGGTGCGACCGTCTACCAACACCAGATCTGTCAGTGGTCCCTCGGCCTGGTTCCACTGGCGTGCCAAGCACTCTTGGAGTGGACGCATTTGGAGTCTTGCATGCGGCACTATAAAGATGCAAGAGGCCATCATCCCTATGAGCTGCATAAACACTCTTGCTGGGAGAGAGTGTTGACATAGGAATTTTTGACGCAGCGCTTGTATCTTTGCAATCCTGGCAGGATTGGGATAGGCTATGGCTTTTGAGGTGTCTATAGTGGCGCCGAGATACTGTTTTGAGTGTGATGGCACCAGGTGGGATTTTTGATGGTTTACCGTGAAACCTAGCTGGTGAAGCAGTTGGACTGTAGCGGATGTATGTCGCACACATTGTTGGTAGGACGTAGCTTTTATCAGCCAGTCGTCCAGATAAGGGAAGACGTGAATGTGCTGTCTTCTGAGGTGTGCAGCCACTACTGCCAGGCACTTGGTGAAAACCCTTGGTGCTGTTGTTACCCCGAACGGGAGCACCTTGAACTGGTAGTGTTGTCCGTCTACCACAAACCTGAGGTACTTTCTGTGAGACTGGTGTACTGGGATGTGAAAGTACGCGTCTTTTAAGTCCAGAGTGGTGAGAAAATCGTTCTGGGAGAGAAGTGGAAGAACCTGTTGAAGGGTTACCATGTGAAAATGGTCTGAGTGAATGTAGGTGTTGAGAGGTCTGAGATCTAAGATAGGTCGTAGAGTCTCGTCTGTCTTTGGAATTAGAAAGTACAGGGAGTAGACCCCTAAATTTTGTTGATTAATGGGGACCTGGTCTATTGCTCCTTTTTGCAGGAATGAGATCACCTCTTGTGTTAGCAGCGCAGTATGTTCTTGCGACATAGGGCGGTGCCTGGGTGGAATGTTGGGGGGTGTTGATGTTAATTCCAGGCAATACCCTGACTGAATAATTTGTGTCACCCATCTGTCTGAGGTGATTGTCTCCCAGACATGCAGGAAAGATTGTAGTCTGCCTCCGACCGGAGTGGAGTGGTCTGGAGGGAGCGGGGGAAAGTCATTGGGCAGGAGGCGTGGCAGAGCGGGCAGTATTTGTTTTGCCTCTGCCCTTATTATTATTGCCTCTGTATCCGCCTCTTTGATAACCTTTTGTAAAGGTAGATTGAGGGGGGAATTTATAGGACGTGGACGCACTGTCCGAGGAGTAGCCTCTGCCCGTGCCCCGAAAGGAAGAACGGCGAAAGGATCGCCTGGGAGTCTGTGTCTGAAGGGCTCCCATAGATTTCGCCGTGTCTGTATCCTTCCTCATTTTTTCGAGGGCTTCGTCTACCTTAGGGCCAAAGAGATGGTCTTGGTCGAAGGGGTGATTTAATATGGAGGCTTGTACCTCCGGTTTAAACCCTGAAACCCTGAGCCAGGCATGGCAACGGAGAAGGACACTGGTGTTTATGGCCCTGGAGGCTGTATCTGCTGCATCTAGGGCACATCTTATAGATGTGTTGGTTATTGTTTTCCCCTCTTGAATAAGTTCATTAGCCCTAGTCTTGTACTTTTCAGGGAGATGGTGCATGATGGTCTCTAGCTCATCATAATGCGCCCTGTCGTAACGGGCCAACAATGCTTGCATATCGGCAATACGCCAGATATTGGCCGCTTGTGACGCAGTGCGCTTCCCTGACGCATCTAGGAGCTTGGATTCTTTGTCGGGTGGGGGCGCCTCGCCTGACGCCTGAGAATTTGAGCGCTTCCTAGCTGTAGACACCACTAGGGAGTCTAATGGTGCAGGGCCTTTAGTGTAAGAAGGGTCTGTGGGTGCGGCTTTGTATTTTTTCTCTATCCGAGGGTTTAGGACCCTGGCCCTGACTGGGTCTTTAAAAACCTCAGGGGCATGTTTAATTACGCCCTTTAACATAGGTAGAATGGCAGTGGACCTATGTGTATCGTCAAAGGTGTCTAAGAGAAAATCTTCCTCCACTGGGCCTGTGTGTAACTCCACCCCGTGGTAGTGTGCCGCCCGTTGTAACAAGTGGTGAAAACCCAGGGAATCTTCAGGAGGGGATGGCCTAGATGGATAAAGGTCATCTTGTGGGACATCTGGGATGTCCGGATTGTTATAATCATCCCATGGGTCTGGAGATCCAGTAGGGGTGGGATTTTGTGGCCCATCTGCTGGATCATAGTAAGGGTCCCCCAAATCGTCTGGGACAGGAGACAAGGTGGGGGAACGATGAGGAGGTGGAGGTGGAGAGGGTGGAGGAGGAGGAGGTGGGGATGGCACCCTGAAAGGAGAGGTAGCAATGTCCTTCCTCTTTGGAGGTGGAGGAGGAGCTGGCTTTTCCTAGTGCCTCTTTTTAGAAGACAATGTCAAGTGTCCAGTCTTTGGATCTTTGGTGAGAGTTTTTTGCAAAGGATCCGGTGTAAAAAGCTCCTGTGACACTGGTGGTTCGGTCGGCGTCGAAGGTTTCGATGCCGACGGCTTTTTAGGTTTATCGAAGCCGTGCTTCCTTGGAACCCCCGTTTTTTTGGTCGGTGCCGAAGAAGTTCTCGGCACGGGAGTGTCGGTGCCGAGGGTCTTGTGATGTCTTGTTGGCGCCGGAGTGACAGGTTTCAACCCCGAAGGTTTCGGTGTCGGAGTGGAGGTGGAGGCCGATTTTTTCTTCGGTGCCGAAGGGTGTTTCTCGGCACCGGTGGTCGGCTGGCTCGAGCCCGAGCTGCCGGAAGGCTTAGAAAGCTTCTTTACCGGGCCCGAAGGTGGGGTGTGAGAAGCAGTGTCCTTGGTCTTGCCTAGGCCCGGAGGCGAAGGTGTGACCGAAGCCTTTTTCGGTATCGGCGTGGGAGGGGGAATTGTACTCACGACCCGCTGCGCCGGAGGGATGTCCTCCACATCTGAGTCGTCGGCCTCGGAAGCGCTGACGAGGTAGTCGTCCTCCTGGTCGATGTCCTGCTGTCCCGGAGCTTCAACGTCGTCTCCGAAGATGTCGACTGGAGCGGAGGTCGAGGAGTGCGCCATGTTGCATCGAGCCCGTCGATCTCGAATGGTCTTTTTTAAGCGAAAAGACTTGCAGGCGGGACAGTCTCGGGACTCGTGTTCTGGGGAGAGGCAGAGGTTGCACACCTCATGGAGATCGGTGTGTGGAAACTTGGACCCACATCGAGGGCACTTCTTGAAGGGAGTTCTTTCCATCAGCCGAGACCGGAGCCGGAATAGGCCCGAAGGCCGCCGTCGACCAGCGGAATCAAAGAAGTGCCGAAGAGAAGATGAATAAGATGATTTATGTCTTTGAAGAAACTCGATGAGCGAGGATTTGTGCGTCGATCGGTGAACTGGGAAGTTCGGAACCGGAGCGCGAAGTTTTACATCCGAGCCCGATGGCGGAAAAAAACAATCTGAGGATGGAGCCGAAGCCCATGCGCAATACGAACCAGAGGAGGAGTCACCGAACTCGTGACTTCCAAAGACTTTCCAAGAGGAAAAACAAACTGCAAACATCCGGGCCCAACACCAGATGGCGATCTATGCACAGTGTATAATCTGCAGCTCATATGCCTCGAACATTACTTTATCATTGCATCAAAACATACTTAACACAATTCATTGGGGCTCAGATGCACTACTGTAATTTTAACTAGGATGCCTAATAAAGTGACCCACCCGCTTCTGTGCCCACTCCCCATTTAAGGAATGGGAGGTGTCTATAGCTCTTCGATTAGAGTCACAGACAGATAAGATCAACATGATGAATTTACTGGTAACGCCCTGCTCCACCTCCATCATATAATCCTTGAGGCACTTCTTTAAGCACCATCCAGGTTTCCAAATCACAAGAGGAACCAAAACTGCAGGAATTAATATCTTACCAAGGTTCTTTTTAAGGCCACAAGTCAGCCTGTGTTCAGCTGGACAACTTGGCAGCTTAGGATAAGAAAGAGCACTGCAGCTTAATGGAAAGACTGAGTATGGCAGGGAATCTCTAACTGTTGGGCACGACATTCCTCATGTAGAGCGTACTACTAGTAGCCAACCTTCTAAATGCACTGTCTCTGAATGCAAAAAGATGCGCTGGTTTGGAGCCGCGTAACAAGCGGAAGGTAAAAACTGATCCAGGTGATTGGAAACTTAGCTAACTGCATCTGAGCCCGATTTGTAGATGTGATCACTTTCTCCATTTTAATGTGTGTGAATGAGGTAAAGAGGCTTCAAATTGGAGTGGAGGAATCAGACTACAGTTAGGAGTAATTGAGCTGATATATTAGTAGCTCTGGAATCTTAGTTATTTTATGGCTGTGCAAGGAACAGTTTTCATGGCTTCTGTGTCAGTAAGTTTGTTGAAGAAGTAGCCCATTTCTTTTGATTGATTAGTTGACTTGATTGCCATAATATTCTTAAATCCAGTCTTAGTGTGGTTTTTTGCCAATGTCTCTGCTATAACATTTGCTGGTTGCTTTGATCCCTTTTTTTGTTACTTTTCTTTTTAAAGTTGGTAATTTTCAAGTGTTTCGGTGCTGTGGAGAGCTTCCCCACAGGTCAGTAATGAATAATGGTTTTAGATTAGAAGAACTCTAACTGTTTTGAAAGTCTGATATACTCATGCTGTTAATTTTCTGACCCACAGTGGGCAGAGGCTGCGATTGACTATGCGGGATGCATGGCATGGTATTTAAAAAAAAAAAAAAAATTTGATTAAACAATCACAGGCCATAGCAGGAGTTACTTCAAATATAGGTGTGTTGTGATAATACTTGGTGAAAACACTACTTCTAATGTGTGAGAAGCAGTTTGGTCAGGGCCTCTGATTAAATGGTTGAGGCTAGGAGCATTAACCTCTAATAACTGTAGTGCCTAAATATTCCCTTTATTGTGTACACCTACAACTAGGATTTTTTTTAACAGAATTTGCAGGTGTAATTACTATCAATCCAAAAATACGTGAAATCAGTTGCCACTGCTAAACAATTGAGCAACCCAGGAGATATCTGCTGGTTGCACAATCAACAGATTCCTATCTACACCAGATCTGATCTTCCTGCTACCTGCCTCGAGCAGAGTTGAGATGCAATCACAGGGCATAACTCTCAGATAACATGTTATCCACCAGCAAACAATTTCTTTACTTTTTAAAAGGAGAAAATCGGACTCATTACAAGTTGGTCACCAAATCTTGGACAGCGGTTTCCAAAGATAAAAGCTGCACAAAAACACTTATGCATAGGGACTTAGGGAGAAAAGTGTTACAGAAAATAGCAACTGGCCCTATTAAAATGCACGCCATTTTAAGCGTTTGACAGCTAACATCACTGACAAAGGCAGTTCTGATAAATCTAAAAACTCCCTGATGACTTAAAACGAGTTCTCAACATAATGTTCTAAGAATCGTATTGATACTCAGGATTTATCCATGCAAGTGAAACAAAAAGGCAATCAGTAACAAGCAACTTTACCATAAAAATTCAATACAGATGCACACAAAAGGCGTCCAGGCCTTCCAGTTTCTTTAGCAGGGGTAAGTTACTGGACCAAAACAATCAGTAATAGCACAAATCAAGATGTTTACCTGCAAACGCTGTAAAGAAAAACAACATGTGTAACAGACTAACAATTATCTTAGGCATATTTGCAAAGCATTCAGCATCACCCATTAACTTACAAATATGTATTTATTCTGGTCACATATGGTGTTGTTAAGAACTCATTAACAACTGAAATATAAACAAATAAAAATAAACTAAAGTAAGTAAACATAGCAGTATTTCAATGCAGAGAAAGTTCTAGATCTAGAAAACAAAACCTTTACCTAATGTAATCTGAAATGCATTTCTATTTCTTTCTGCGGTCTCTTCAAAATCCCAAGTGTATACCTTTAAATACACCCCTCACAAATATTTTGGTGATTATTCTATTTCAGGGTAGCACAATTTCTGCTATAGTTGTCGAAATGGTAACTTATTCCAAACCTTCCCCCTAAAGTCGCAACATGATCATGATGGCTGGTTATGATTAATAAGTTACTTACCTTCAGTAACGCTCTTTGTGGTAGAGAGACTATCTAACTGCAGATTCCTCATCGTTTGAATACTACCCCAGGGGTCAGACAGCATTCTGACAATCATCAACAGTACACTTGTGCATCGGCAGGTGGTTCTGGTGCCTATATGTCGAAGTCATTCAACACCAGATGTGAGATGCGCTGGTCTATATAGACACCACCCATGCAAAATGACATCAGTTGTTCTCTTGATCCTTCTGCGTCCGCAGACAACTAGCCAATCAGATTAGTCATGAACAGTGTGCAGATTCCTAAATTGTGAACTTTTTATGAAAAGACCATTTAACAGAACAGGGAGGAGGGAGGGAGGGTTGGTGAGGAATCTGCAGTTAGAGTCTCTACCAGAAGAACAGGTTACTTACCTTCGGTAACATTGTATCTGTAAGAGACATAGATTCCTTACCTTAGCATTTCCCCCAGGCATCAGACTGGATCCGGAGAATTTTTTCTCAGCAGTACCCCTGCGTGTCAGTAGGTGGCATCGGTCGACTCCGCATCCGTCACGGCCCCTGGGATGAGGTTGCGGTGCCTACTTAGATGCCGCACCTCCTCACTGAAGTCAGTTCTGACACGACTTTGCACGCTAGAAGCGCAGAAGCATGCAAGACACTGACCACTGGTGCGCCACACTTAGGGCCCTGTAAGGGAGTCCCTATCCCTAGAAGTCAGTTCGCAGAGCATGGAGGATGGTTGGGGAGAAAAGGAATCTATGACTAACGTAAGTCTCTTACAGATACATCGATACCAAAGGTAAGTAACTTGTTCATTTGAAAGAGACAGTTAGTTCTAGATTTCCTTACCTTAGAATAGCTACCCCAGCAATACCAAACTTGGAGGAGGGTCTGTGAACCAAGTTCACACCAGGAAGTCCTGGAGAACTGAACAAGCTAAATAGCTGTCCCTCCGGACTGGACTGTCCAGGCAGCAATTTCTGGTGAACGTGTGCAAGGATGCCCAGGTGGCTGCCTGGCAGATGTCAAGGAGTGGAACTCCATGTGCCAGTGCAATGGTAGCTCCCGAAGCTCTAGTACAGCGAGCCCGCAGCCCCACTGGAGGTTCCTTTTTCGTCAAAGCGTAACAGATTTTGATACAAAGGACAACTTACCCAGAGATGGTATGCTTTTGAACAGCCCAACCTTTCTTGGCACCTACATAGCCAACAAAGAGTTGATGACCCACCCGGAAATCATTTATGCGGTCAAGGTAGAAGGACAGCGCACATTTGGGGTCCAGACGGTGGAGTCTCTCCTCCTCCTTGGAAGGGTGCGGAGGTGGGGAAAAAAAGTGCCCAAGGTAATTATTTGCCCGATGTGAAAAGGTGTAACCACTTCTGGAAGGAACGAGGGCCTCATTCGAAGCACCTCTTTGTCTGGATGCACAGAGGAGAAAAGGTGTTTGGATGATAGAGCCTGAAGCTCACTCACCCTGAGAGCAGAGGTGATGGCCAAAAGGAAGGCAGTGAGGAGCCAGAGAGGACAGTTCAGAAGGGGCTTGAAGGAAGCACTCATGAGATAAGTAAGAACAAGATTCAAGACTGTAGGAAGCTGGCTCTGTATATACTATACCAAAGTGAGGTATAGTGTGCACAGAGTCCAGTGGAACCCCTAAAGTAGGTAGAGGTAAAGTTAGATAGCACCTCACTCTCTATTTGTGGTAGTGTGGTCGAGCAGTAAGGCAGTATCAGAGGACAGTGTTAAGCATTTGTTGTACACAGTCAGCAAATGAATTCACACACTCAAAGACTGAACTTCAGACCAATTGCTTTTGTATAAAAATATTCTTTTAGTTATTTTATTTTCTAGAACCAAGCAAGCCTGTCACAGGTAAGCAATAAATACTTTACAGTAGTAATGCAGTTTGTAAACAGTTTGAATTGCAATTGTAAATGTACTTTGGTTTGACTTACAGTGTTGTTTCTGAGAAATGCAATGCTTAGTAAATACAGTACATATACATTGTATTGGGTTTTCAATAAAATTACAGGTAAGTTACTTTTGAGATTACTTTTCTTATACCTGGATACTACTCTGGGACATTTCCTGTAAACAAGTACGTAAAATTGTTTTTGTTAGTTAGTGCAATGTTAAAGAATTTCTTCAGTTTTCCAAACTCCACACTTAGAAACTTTCCCAAGAAAAACAGTCAATGTTATCCTATGGAGGAAAATAGTGTTATCGGTTTTGAGGTAAGTATTTGGTAGTTGAGGTTTTGGGGTTAGACTCATGGGTCCCTCAGGGTCAAGGATGCACTCTCGTTACACCCTCAGCGGCACAGTGCTGATGCCCAATGTTATCCAATGGGGGATAGGGGGCCTCCGGTTGGTGGCTGCTGACGAGCAGGCCACAAGATTGTGGGAGCCAAGCTCCTGGTGTTAGGCTCAGGGCAAAGGGGGATCTGGTTTAGCACACAAAGTGCACCCGAAGCGGCGCAGGGGCGGCTGGGTGCAGGGTGCTGTTTTGGCATCTGGTACCCTGTTGTTTTCAATGGGGATTTTTGGTTTTGGTTTTCAGCTGCAGGCTCGGACAGAGAAGACTTCCGGGAGAAACCAACAGCTGGGCAGGTAAATTGGAGGGCTCGGGGACATAGGTGCACCTTGGTTTCTCTTCTCAAGGGCGCAGGGCGGCTGGATGCAGGGGTGTCTTTTGAGGTCTCTGTGCAGAGGCTGCAGGCAACGTGGGGGAGCCCTGGAGGAGTCAACCCACGGTGGACTCGGACTCTGGAGCGCTGGGGGACCTCTCTGGGACCAGTGGGCCACTCGAACTCGGGCCGTAGGCGACGAGTGCAGTGGTGGTTCCAGGCGGCGGGTTTCTTTTTCCTCAGCAGGCTCGGAGCCTTTCTTTGGTGTTTCTTCTGAACAGAGTTGCTATTCACAGGAGATCTGGTCTTTGTTGAAGGCAGTCAGTCCGTCCTCCCAGGGGTTCTGGTGGTCGCTGGCTGCAGGACTAGACAATTTTTGGAGCAGGATCACTGGAAACTGCAGACGGGCTGGTAGGGCTGGGGCCAAGTCAGTTGTTCTCTGCAGTCTCCTCGGCTAGGCGTCATCTTTCGTCCCTAATCTTCTTAGGTTGCGGTAATCTGCTTTCTTGGTTCAGGGCTGCCCCCCAAATATTGTATTTAGGGGGCAGTTTAGGGGTCTCAAGGTCAGTAGCCAATGGGCTACTGACCTTAGGGTGACTACACCCTTGGTGTGCTCACCCCACGTGGGGGAGTGAGCACAATCCCTAATCCCGATTGGGGAGTGCCTGCCATCTGCAAGATAGCGGGCACTGAAGAGAGGGCTTCACCTCGCCTCCCCGACCTGAGTGGTGGAGTGGGCAGAGGTGGGCACAACTTCTGGACTGGCTAGTTTTTCCCGCCTGTCTTCCCGCCAAAAAGGAGGGGAGACAAGAAGGGGGCATGCTCCTGATAGCAGGAGAGGCTGGGGGTCGCATTACAAAGGCTGTCAGGCCTTTGAAGCTCCTCTGCCACAGATGCCTCTTCCTGGCCAGGGGGAGGTGTGAACACCTCCGCCCAGGAAAGAGTTTGTTTCTGGGCTCAGCGAGTGAAGGCTCCCACCCTAGGGTTCAGAAATATGTCTCGTGGTGGCAGGCTGGTGTGTACCAGTCAGAAAACCCACCACAGGCAGGTCATTTTTCAGGGGGCATCTCTATGATGCCCTCTGTGTGCATTTTTCATTAAATCCCACACTGGCATCAGTGTGGGTTTAATGTGCTGAGAAGTTTGATACCAAACTTCCCAGTTTTCAGTGTAGCCATTATGGTGCTGTGGAGTTCGTAATGACAAACTCCCAGCACCATATACTATTAATGGCAGCACTGCACTTACAAATGTCTAATAATGGACTTAGACACTGTAGGGTTACAGGGCTCATGCACCTGTACCCTCACCACTGGTACAGGGCACCCAGCTAGAGGGGTGACTGATCTATGCCAGGGCAGTGGGTTGTAGGCATGTGTGCCACAGGGATGTGTGTCATGTCAACTCTTCACTTTGTTCTGCACCAAAACACGCTGCCTGCAAAGGCAGAGTGTGTGTGTATAAAGGTACAGGGCCTCTAAGGGTGGCACAATAAGTGCTGCAGCCCTTAGGAGTCTTCCCTGGTCACAGTGCCCTGGTACCTGTAGTAACATTTACCAGGGGCTGCCTGTGGCCAGAGATGACAATTGGGTTAGTTTTGGGGAAAGTACACAGGCCCTGGGAACCTGATTGGCAGGGACCCAGGGCACATCAATTCAAAATGCATCAGTAGTCTGGCAAAACGTGGGGGGTTACTGCAACAGAAACCCAGTTTCCTACAAAGTCCCACTTGGTTATTTTAAAAGGAGATGGAGAAAAAATCTAAAAAAATCTATTTTCAATAGTGGACTTGAACAAGGAAAGCTGATCGGGCAGCCAAAGGAAGGCAGAGATAGCAGCAAGAGAGCCTTTAAGAGTGCCCAAAGCAGAGCCCTGCTGGGCCAAAGAAAGTGTATACAAGACCACCTCTGGAAGAGGGGCAGAAAGGGGATCCACAGCCTTTGCTGTGCACCATGCCACAAACTTGTTCCATCTACAGGCGTATACCGTTTTAGTGGAGGGACGCCTGACTGCCAAGATGACATTACAGACTTCGGGTGGAAGGTCAAAAGCAGTCAACTGTCACTGCTCAACCTCCATGCAAGGAGTTGGAGGCTGGACAGGTTCGGGTGAAGAACCCTCCCCTAGCACTGTAACAGAAGATCCTCCCAATGGAGCAGTCTGAATGGAGGATAGGTGGTCATGGTCAGGAGCTCTGGGTACCAGACTTTTCGTGCCCAATCCGGAGCCACAAGAATAACTTGCCTCTGGTCGTGCTTGATCTTCTTCAGCACTCTGCGCAGAAGTGGTACAGGCGGAAAGGCGTACAGGAGGTCACAGTTCCACTCGCAATGAAAATCGTCGCTGAGCAAGTGCTGCCTTGGAAACTCCATCGCGCAGAATTGCAGACATTGCGCATTCTCTTTGGTGGCAAACAGATCTAACCAAGGCTCTCCCCACCGCAGAAAGAGACCTTAGACCTCCTCAGAGTGGAGACGCCATACGTGATCTACCAGGCACCGTTCGCTGAGCTTGTCCGCCCTGGCATTCAGAGATCCTGCCAGGTGTTGAACCAACAGGGTCATGCCCTGATGTTTCAGTCATATCCGGAGGCGAAGGGCCTCCTGACATAGGATCCATGACCCCACCCCGCCCTGTTTGTTGCAGTATCACATGGCGGTGGTGTTGTCTGTGAACACCTGCACTACCGTCCCTTTGAGAGAGGGAAGAAATGCTTTCAGAGCCAGGAGGATCGTCCGGAAATCGAGCAGGTTAATATGGAGCCCGGACTCTGTCGGAGACAAGACGCTTCCGATCTCTGCCTCTCCCAGATGGCCGCCCCATCCCAGGAGTGACGCATCTGTCACTACTGTGAGGTCTAGTTGCGGAAGGGAGAGGGATCGGTCTCTGACCCAAGCTTGGGTTTGTTAACCAACACAGCAGTTGTTGCGCAGTTCCCGCCGAGATTTGGACGTAGTTGAAAAGATTCCTCTGATGCTGCGCTCACTGGAACTTCAGATCCGACTGCAGAGCCTGCATATGCCATCTGGCATGGTCAACCATCAGGATGCAGGAAGCCATGTAGCCCAGCAGCCTCACGGTCATGCCAACCGAATTCTGGGATAGAGGTTAAAACATCGGTATCATAGCCCGGATATCCCAGACTCACTGCTCAGAGGATAGGCCTGAAACTGCACTGTGTCCAGAACTGTCCAGATGAAAGGGAGGATCTGACAGGGAGTCAGGAGTGACTTCGGCACGTTGATAGTGAACCTCAGCAAATGCAGGAGGTCCGCCGTAGTCTGGAGATGGGAGATGACAGCCTGGGGAGAGCCTGCCTTTAACAGTCAGTCGTCGAGATAGGGGAAGACTGGAACCACTGATCTGCGCAGATGAGCTGCAACCACCGCTAATACCCGAGGGGCACTGTTAAGGCCAAAGGGGAGCACGGCGTAATGAAATTGCTCGTGGCCTACCGTGAACCGTAGCTAGCGTCTGTGGGCCGGCAGGACGGGGATGTGGAAATAGGCGTCCTGCAAGTCCAGTGCCACCCTCAAGTCTCCAGGATCGAGGGCAGACAGGACCTAAGCCAAGGTTAACATTTTGAAATTCTCCTTCCAGAGGAAGCGGTTGAGGGCCCTGAGGTCGAGAATAGGACGCATGCCTTTGTCCTTCTTGGGCACCGGAAAGTAGTGGGAATAGCAACCACAACCTACTTCTGGTGCAGAAACCCTCTCAATAGCTCCCTTGGCCAAGAAGCTAAGACTTCCTGGCGGATAAGCGCCAAAATTATCCTCCGACATGCAATCGATAGATGGTGGCATGGAGAGAGGGATAGCCTTGAAGAGGAGGGAGTACCCCCTTTGGACTATTTGCAAAACCCACCAGTCCAACGTGATGGTTTGGCAGTTGGGGAGGTGATGGAGAATCCTGCCGGGCACTGGCCGTTGGTGGCCCTAAAAGGTCAGACTAGGAAGGCTTGGAGGCTGCTGCAGGAGGAGGGAGGGTCGACTGGCACGCACGCCCGCTGGCTCCCAGACCCACAAGGTCGCTGGGTCCCACTTCCGCAGCCACACAGAGGCTGGGCAGCTTTGTAAACTGGTAGCTGGACTGGGCAAAAAGCAGACTGAGGTGGACGAGAAGAGTCAGCGAGGCCCAAGGATCTGGCCGCTGCCTGAGAATCCTTAAAACGCTCCAGCGCAGAGTATGCTTTATTGCGGAAAAGGGGACGGTCCACTAAGGGAATGTCCAGCAAGGTTGACTGGACATCCCCTGAAAAGACAGATGTCCTCAACCAGGCATAGCGCCTAAGGGATACCGATGTGGCAATCGTTCTGACTTGTGAGTCGGTGGTATTCAGTCAGTCCACATTGAATCGTGAATTTAGCTGCGTCCCTTCCATCTGCTACAGCTTGGGAGACAATGCCCCGGCCTCCTCCGGGCACTGAGGCAGCACTGGTGTGACCGTATCCCATGTAGTATGGGAGTATCTGCCCAAGAGGCATGCGGTATTCACAGACCGCAGTGCCAAGCTATCTGGAGTAAGAGAACATGCACTTCCCAAGTAATCCAGCTTCTTGGATTCCCTGTCTGGGGGATCAGAAGGAAATGCGCCCTTGGAAGAAGCGGATTGGACCAAGGTCTCGGGGGGAAGGGTGTTGGGTGAGGATACGGGCAGTGGTGACGGACAATTGTCCTTTCCACAGGAGCCCCTGTGCTGGGCTTGGACCAGGTGGCCAGAAGGACGTCAGTGCGGGCTTAGTTGAAGGGTAGAAGGGGTTCAGAGGAGGTTGCTGCAGGCTGAAGCACCTCTGTCAGAAGGTTAGTCCTGACTGCCACTTAAGGGAGCTCCAGGCCCAAGGCCTCGGCTGTCCTTCGCACCACCACAGCATAAGACGCTCCCTCCTCCGCAGCCACGGTAGGTGGAGAAGGCATGCCAAGGTCTGCAGTAGTGTCCAGACCACTGGCATCACCCAGGTCCTCCCTTTAGTCTGGCTCTTCCAGCTGGTCTGCCAAAGGGTCCATCGACTCCTCCCAAACCTCATCACCACCGTCTGTGCAATAGGGAACACCAGGGATGTACAGGGGAACAAAAGTACCCTCTGGCATCAGATTTGACGTCAACCGGCACCGGGGAAGGTCGAATTAGGTAAACAGGCATCAATCCAGATCTAGGCCTGGATCCACGGGGGCCGGAGCTGCGGGCATCGAAGGCCTAGGACCCCCAACCGGCTCCGCGGGCCCGAAAGCACACAGGCGGAGTAGGGCTGCCCAAAGATATTGTGGAAGGCTTCGTAAAATGCACGAAGTTGGGCAGGGACACGTAAAATCAATAATATACAATATCCCAATAGTCACAAAACAAAAGAACAAATTAGTGTGGGCTTCTTTTTCTTCTTTATTTTCAAGTCAAATCTTCAGGTTTCTTTTGTTTTGTGACTATTGGGATATTGTATATTATTGATTTTACGTGTGCTTCATCACAAGAAAATACATGAATCAATCTTTGATTGTCTTTGGAGGTATGGGGTGTCCTGCCTCAAGTTGAATGCACCGTAGTGAAAATTGTTGGGCGTGTTAATATTGATTGTGTACTTTTGCAGGTAGCGCACAGTTTTCCCTCGACACCCACTGTTGTATATATTGGGCAGGGACACCCCGGCTCCCAAAAATGGGGGGAGGCACGGAGTCGTCCCTGATAGGAGGCACCGAAGACGGAGCCTTAGAGCGATGATGCTCCGGGTTCCGCGTCGCGTCAGCAGGCCGACGGGGAGAAGGCAAAGGGCGCCTTCTTCTTGTGCTTCGACTTACCAAAGGACTTCAAAGACTTAGAATAGGACGAGGTGTGGGGACTCCGCGAGTGGTGTTGAGACCTTCCCCTCAGGCGAGAACAGGAGCGACACAGAGCCGACTGCCGGGCCTCCAACAGCTTTCGCAACAGCTCCAGCAAAGACCTTGGATTCATGGCCCGGCAGTCGGAGCACGACTTCAGGTCGTGGTCGCGCTCCAGACACCAAAGGCACACGAGGTGCGGGTCAGTCACAGACATCAGTTTGTGACAGGCTTCACAGGGTTTGAAGCCGGTCCAATGGTGGGACATCCCTTGTGCATCAGGAGCCGAAGACTCAAAAAGAAGTCACAAAAAGTAGAAAAAACTTTAATAAAAAAGTGACTTAAGAGGTAGCTCTCTCCAGATCTGTGCTAGGCTGATGCGTAAAAAGAAAGAACTCAAATCAGCACGCAGGGACGGCGGCTAAGTAGGCACCGTGATATCATCCTTGCGACCACGACGCTGGATGCGGCGTCGACAGACGCCACCTACCGAAGCACAGGGATGCGGCTGAGAAAAAATTCTCCCGATCCATTCTGAGACCTGGGGAGAATTCTAAAGTAAGGAATCTATAAGTAACTGTCTCTTTCAGATAAAGCATTACTGAAGGCAAGTAACTTATTCTTCTGATAGAGCCGTCTTACTGCAGCGTCCTCACCTTTTAAATAGATACCCAAGCAATACCTCCTAGGTGGTGGGTCTGTTATCTGACTTAAAAAAAAACTTTTAAAAAACTGAATGACCTTCCAGGAGCACCGGATTGTCTAAGCAATTGTGCCTCATGACCGTATGTAGTGAGGCCCACATAGCAGCCAGACAAATGTCATGAATCAGCACCCCAATTGCCAATGCAGTGGAAGACGCCTTGGCTCTGGTAGAAGGAGCCCGCATACGCCATCTCACATGGTCCACCAGCAGACTGCAGGAGGACATGAGACCTAGCAGCCTCACGGTCATTCTCACCTAAATCTGGGATAGAGGTTGAAACATCGGTATCATAGCCTGAAAATCCCAGACTTGCTGCTAGGAGGATAGGCCAGAAACTGCACTGTGTCCAGAACTGCCCCGATAAAAGGGAGTGTCTGAGAGGAAGTCAGGTGTGACTTCGGCGCATTGATAGTGAACACCAGCAAATGCAGGAGGTCCGCCGGAGTCTGGAAATGAGAGACGACAGCCTGGGGCGAGCCTACCTTCAACAGCCAGTCGTTGAGATAGGAGAAGACTGGAACCCCTGATCTGCGCAAATGAGCTGCAAACACAGCCAACACCCGAGGTACACTGGTAAGGCCAAAGGGGAGCAAAGAGAACTGAAACTGCTTGTGGCCTACCGTGAACCGTAGGTAGCGTCTGTGGGCCGTTAGGGATGTGGAAATAGGCGTCCTGCAAGTCCAGCGCCAGCCTCAAGTCTCCAGGGTCAAGGGCAGACAGGACCTGAGCCAAGGTTAACATTGCTTTTTGGCAGTGCCTAGTAGATTTTTATGCAAAATATGATTCAGCAAAAGATGGTCCTTTTCTGCACAGCCTTTACTTTCTTTGCTCCATGAAGATAAAGAGTGGATCAACCACTCGGTGCTCTTTGGTATGATCGATGTAGAAAGTATGAGCCCATTTTGGATTCAACTGGTGAAGTTTATCGCCTCTTTTAAGAGGTGAGGTGGAAAAAGAACACCAGAAGGGTGTTATTCTGACTAACATGAAAGGGATTTACTACTTTCAGAAGGAATGAGAATCGAGTCCGCAAAACCAGCTTGTCTGGGTAAAACATGGGAAAGGTTAAGTTAACAGAAAGGGTCTGTAAGCTGCTGACGAACAAGTTACTTACCTTCAGTTACGATGTATCTGTAAGAAACATTAGTTAGTTAGATTCCTCACCTTAGAATATCCCCAGGCGTCAGACTGGATCCGGAAGATTTTTCGTCAGCAATACCCCTTGCGCGTCGCTAGGCGTCGTCTGCGGCTCCGCGTCCGTCGTCGGCGTCGTGCGCCGGAATTACGTCGTCGGAGTACTTAGACGCCGCCCTTGCGCGCTGACGTCAGTTCTTGTACATAGCTTTCCACGCCAGGAACGCAGAGCCATGCAAAGATCGACACTGGTGCCAAAAATAAAATCTAGGGGCCTGAAAAGGATAACCTTAACCCTAGATGTCAGTTCGCAGAACGGGAGGATGGGTGGGTCGGTGAGGAATCTAACTAACTAATGTTTCTTACAGATACATCGTTACCGAAGGTAAGTAACTTGTTCATCTGAAAGAAACACGTTAGTTAGATTCCTCACCTTAGAATAGATACCCAAGCAATACCATCCCCGGTGGTGGGTCTGCGAACCAAGATCACACCAGAAAGTCCTGGAGGACAGAACGGCCAAAGAAGCTATCCCTCCGGACTTGGCTGTCAAGGCAATAATGCCTGGCAAACGTGTGTAGCGAAGCCCACGTCGCCGCCTGACAGATGTCCTGCAAAGGGACACCCCGTCCCAAAGCAGTAGTAGCCGCTGTGGCCCGAGTAGAATGGGCGCGCAGCCCAACAGGAGGGTCCTTTTTTGCCAAGGAATAACAAATTTTGATGCACAAAACGACCCACCGAGAGATGGTCCGTTTGTGCACAGCTTTCCCCTTCTTAGTACCCACATATCCAACGAAAAGTTGGTCGTCCACCCGGAACTGCTTTGTGCGGTCCAGATAAAAGGAGAGCGCACGTTTTGGGTCCAGACGGTGGAGCCTCTCTTCCTCTTTGGAAGGATGCGGAGGCGGAAAGAAGGTGGGCAAGGTGACAGACTGCCCAAGATGAAAGGGGGTCACCACTTTCGGAAGAAAGGAGGGACGAGGCCGAAGGACAACCTTGTCCGGATGAACAGAGAGAAAAGGAGGCTTTGAGGATAAAGCCTGGAGCTCACTCGCCCGTCTAGCCGAGGTGATGGCTACCAGAAAAGCAGTCTTAAGCGTCAGCAGACGAAGAGGACAATTATGAAGAGGCTCAAAGGGAGCGCACATTAGAAATGTGAGAACAAGATTCAAGTCCCACTGAGGCATTACAAAAGGGACAGGAGGGAACGTGTGAGTAATGCCTTTTAGAAAGCGTGTAACTACAGGGGACTTGAAAAGAGAAGGCTGATCAGGAAGCCGCAAGACGGCAGAGATGGCAGCAAGATAACCTTTCAAGGTGCCCAGGGCAGAGCCCTGCCGGGCCAAAGAAAGAAGAAAGAGCAGAACCTTAGAAAGAGGGGCGGAAAGGGGATCCACAGCCTTTGCTGTGCACCATGCCACAAATTTGTTCCACCGGCAGGCGTATACAGTCTTTGTGGAGGGACGCCTGGCTGCCAGAATGATATCACAGACTTCAGGAGGCACGCATGGAGGTGGAGGCTGGACAGGTTCGGGTGGAGGACCGTCCCCTGCTGCTGCGACAGAAGATCCTCCCGAAGGGGTAGACGTATCGGAGGATCGGTCAACATACTGAGTAGCTCGGGATACCAGTACCTTCATGCCCAATCCGGAGCCACCAAGATGACTTGGGCCCGGTCGTGCCTGATCTTCTTCAGCACTCTGGGCAGAAGTGGTATAGGCGGAAAGGCGTACAACAGACCGCAACTCCACTCGTGACGAAAAGCGTCGCAGAGCGAGTGCCGCCTTGGAAATTCCAACGCGCAGAACTGCTGACATTGGGCGTTCTCTTCGGTGGCGAATAGATCTAACCAAGGCTCTCCCCACTGCTGAAAGAGACCTTGCGCCACTTCGGAGTTCAGACGCCATTTGTGATCCATCATGCACCGGCGGCTAAGTTCGTCTGCTCTGGCGTTCAGAGAGCCCGCCAGATGTTGAACCACTAGGGTGACGCCCTGGTGTTCCAGCCACGTCCAGAGGCGCAGAGCCTCCTGACAAAGGGTCCACGACCCCACCCCGCCCTGTTTGTTGCAATACCACACGACGGTGGTGTTGTCCGTGAACACCTGCACGACACTTCCCCTGACAGAGGGAAGGAAGGCTTTCAGTGCAAGTCGGATCGCTCTCAACTCCAACAGGTTGATGTGGAGACGAGACTCCGCCGGAGACTAGAGGCCTCTGATCTCCGCCTCTCCCATATGGCCACCCCATCCCAGGAGGGACGCATCCATCACTACGACATGCTCCGGTTGGGGAAGGGAGAGGCTCTTGCCCGTGACCCAATCGCGGTCCGTGAGCCACCACTGCAACTGCTGTGCAGTGCCCTCCGAGATCAAGACATGGTCGGACAGGTTGCCGTGATGCTGGGCCCACTGAAACTTCAGGTCCCACTGCAGAGCCCGCATGCGCCGCCTGGCGTGATGCACTAGTAGGATGCAGGAGGCCATCAGCCCCAGAAGCCGCAACACTAGCCTGACCGAAACCCAGGATAGAGGCCGAAAGATGGGAATCAGGGCCTGAATATCCCGGACCCGGTGTTCCGGCGGATAGACCCGGAACTGCACCGAATTGAGAACCGCTCCGATGAAGAGGAGCTTCTGAGAGGGACTCAGGTGTGACTTCGGCACGTTGATGGAAAACCCCAGCAAATGCAGGAGATCCGCCGTAGTCTGGAGGTGGGAGACGACTGTCTGGGGCGAGCCCGCCTTCAACAACCAGTCGTCGAGATAGGGGAAGACTGGAACCCCTGATCTGCGCAGATGCGACCACCGCCATCACTTTCGTGAACACCCGAGGGGCACTGGTAAGGCCGAAGGGGAGCACGGTAAACTGAAAGTGCTCTTGACCCACCGTGAACCGCAGGTAACGCCGGTGGGCCAGCAGAACGGGGATGTGGAAATATGCGTCCTGCAAGTCCAACGCTACCATCCAGTCTCCATCCAGTCTCCAGGGTCTAGGGCAGCTAGAACCTGAGCCAAAGTTAACATCTTGAACCTCTCCTTCCGGAGGAAGTCATTGACGTTCCGGAGGTCCAAGATAGGGCGTAGGCCCCCTTTGCCCATCTTGGGAACCAGAAAGTAGTGGGAATAACAACCACGACCTACTTCTGGGCTCGGAACGCGCTCAACGGCCCCCTTGTGCAAGAGGGCCGAAACTTCCTCGTGGAGAAGATTCAAATGATCCCCCGAGATACGGTGGTGCTGCGGTGGCATGGCTGGAGGGGTCGTCTCGAAGGGGAGGGAGTAGCCCCTTCGGACGATTTGCAGCACCCACCTGTCCGATGTGATGGACCGCCAGTGGAGCAGGTGATGGTGAACTGTGCCGCCCACTGGCGTGAAATGGGCCTGAAAGCTCGGACTAGGAAGGCTTTGAGGCGGATGCTGCCGGGGTGGATGTGGGCTGACCGCGTCGTCCTCCAGAACCGCCTCGGCGTAAACCACATCCGCGACCGCGTGCAGGTTGGTTCTGCGGCTGGTGGCTAGGCGTACGTGAGGAGGCACCCCTTCCTTGGCCACGAAAGGGGCGAAAGGCGGAAGTTTGCGACTTGGCCGTAGCCCGGGAGTCCTTAAAACGATTCAGCGCACTGTCCGCTTTCTCACCAAAAAGGCGAGTGCCATCAAAGGGCATGTCCATGAGAGTGCTCTGGACATCACCCGAAAAGGACGTGGACTGCAGCCAGGCGTGACGTCTAAGCGCCACCGTGGTAGAAATCGCCCTACCCAGCGAGTGTGTAAGTGTAGTGTCAAGCCCACATCGGATAGCATGTCGTGCTGCATCCCTCCCATCGGCCAGAGCCTGGGTAAGTCGTGTCTGGACCTCCTCCGGACACAGGGGCAGCACGTCCTCCACCGTATCCCACAGAGAGTGGGAATAACGGTCCAAGAGACAGGCAGTGTTCAAGGACCGCAGGCCCAAAGGGAGGAGAACAGCTTTTTGCCAAACTGTTCCAGTCTCTTGGAATCCCGGTCCGGCGGAGCGGTCGGGAAGGAGGACTGGGAGGTAGAAGCCTGGATAACCAGGCTCTCGGGGGTAGGGTGTTGGGACAGAAAACTGGGGTCGCCCGGAGCAGGGCGGTGGCGCCTGGCGACGTTCCTGTCCACAGGAGGAACTGTGGAGGGCTTGGACCAGGTGCCCTGCAGAACGTCAATGAGGGCCTCATTGAATTGCAGCAGAGGCTCAGTAGAGCTTGCTGCAGACTGAAGCACCTCAGTGAGGACGTTAGTCCTCACATCCACGGCAGGTAGCTCGAGCCCAAGGGCTGCGGCCGCCTTGCGCAGCACCACAGAGAAAGCAGCACCCTCCTCCGAAGCCACAGTCGGAGGAGAGATGAATCCAGTGTCTGGAGAGGTATCTAGACCACTGGCCTCCCCCAGTTCATCTGCCCAGTCCTGTGACAGCTGAGCCTGAACGGCCATAGGATCCTCGGACCCCTCCCATTCGCCCCCGTCATCCGATTCCTGGTAAGCAGGAGGAAGGATCGGAGCCGGACGATAGACATAATGTGTCTCCAGCGGCGCCGAACACGGCGTCCATCGACGTCGTAACGGCGCCGGGCCCGGAGCGGGGCTGAACTGGGGCTCGACGCCGAGCGGAGCCGGCGTCGGAGGTGGTACCGGTGTCGACGCCGGCGGAGGAGGCGTGACGAGGTCGACCGGCGTCGGCGGGGACTCGGGAACGGGTCCCTCGGGCACTTGCGGCGTCGAGGCCGGAGCCGTCGACGGCGCCGGGGCCGGAGCCGCCGGCAGGCAAGGTTGCCCAGTCGGGTCCGCGGGGCCCGAAGGCGCGCCAGCGGGCGTCGATGGCGGAGCCAGGTTCCTCATGGCCGAGAGGAAGGCACTGACTTCCGCCGGCGTCGCGTCAGTCCCAGGGACCGGCGGGTATGGGGACTTGCGCGGCGCCTGCGGCTCCGGTGGAGCCGCGGTGGTGGAACCACCCTGACCCTCGGCCGAGTCGCGCGACCGGCGAGGGGAGTCCGAAGAGCGGTGTCGCCTCTTGGACTTCTTGGAGTGCTTCGACTTACCCGAAGATTTGGAGCCAGACGATCGATGATGATGATGTCGGCTGCGGCTCCGCGACCGATCCTTGGACCTCCTCCTGGACCGGGATCGAGAGGGGCGCGGAGCCGAGTGGCAAAGCTCGAGAAGCTTACGGGACCGCTCCCGTCTAGCCTTCGAGGTCAGGGCCTTGCAGTCCGAGCACGACTCCGCGTCGTGGTCGAGGCCCAAACAGTAAAGGCACCGGCGGTGATGGTCCGTAACCGACATCAAGCGGTTGCAGTCAGCACAGGCTTTAAAACCAGGCATCCTACCGGCACCGGAGTCGAGACAAAATCAAAAAGGATCAAAAAACGTAGTCAAAAAAGACTAAAAGGGGTAGCTCTCCCGGATCTGCGCTTACTGGCGCGGAAAAAAGAAGAACTGACGTCAGCGCGCGAGGGCGGCGTCTAAGTACTCCGACGACGTCATTCCGGCGCACGACGACGGACGCGGAGCCGCAGACGACGCCTAGCGACGCGCAAGGGGTATTGCTGACGAAAAATTTTCCGGATCCAGTCTGACGCCTGGGGATATTCCAAGGTGAGGAATCTAACTAACGTGTTTCTTTCAGATATATTGCACCACTGTTGTAGCTACAAGAAAGACTATTCTGAGGGTAAGGAGCCTATGAGAATGATTTTGGAGGGGCTCAAGAGGTGTGCACATGAGGATTGTGAGTACCAAATTTAAGTCTCATTGAGGCATAACAAATGGTGAAGAGGGAAGCATATATTGTAACGCTGAGGAAACCCATCACAAATGGTGATTTCAATAGAATGGCCAAAAAGCTGGCAGGTACCACTTTACCAGTGCCCACAGCACAGCTTTTCAAGGCGAAGGAAAAAACAAACAGAAGTTTGGACAATTTGGCATGGAGTGGTGGATCTGTTTAGCAGAGTACCATGCCAAAAGCTTTATCAATAGCAGATGTATACAGATTTAAGATGCCCGGTTGCCAAAATGATATCCTCTACTTTGGGAGGAAGGTCGGAAGCACTCTAATGTCACCAATCAATGTCCAAGCATAGAGGTATTGGCGGGAAGACGTAAAGCAGTTGCGGAGTTCCACTCTTTTCGGAATGCGTCTACCGGTGTGAGATGAATTGGAAACTCTCAAGGTATGAAAGTGTTGACATTGTGCGTCCACGGCAGAGGCGCAAAAATCGATCCAAGGCTCTCCCCAGTCAAAGAAAAGACATTGACCACTCCTGTATGTAATTGCCAGTTATGATCCACAAGACATCAGTGACTTAGTTCATCCAGTCTGGTGTTGAGGGGGCCCGCAAGGTACTGTATCACTAGAAAAATTCCTTGGTGGTGTAGCCACATCCAGAGTCGCAAAGCCTCCTGGCACAGGGTCCGTAAACCCCACCCCACCCTGCTCACTGCTGTTCGACATGGGGGTGGTGCAGTCTTGGAGCACCTGCACCATCCTACCTTTAAAAGAGGGCAGGAAGTCTTTTAAAGCCAAGAGTATGTCTCTCCAGTTCCAGAAGGTTGATATGGATCTGGGCCTCCGTTTGAGACAAGACATCTCTTATCTTCACCTCTCCCAGATGGCGTCCCCAGCCCAGAAGTGATCCATCTGGTACCACTGTGAGCTCTGGGTAGGGTAAGGAGAGGGGTCTACCGCTGAGCCAATCACGGTCCGGTAGCCACCACTGCAGACTTTTTTGCAATCTACTCAGAAATATGGACCAGGTCGTAAAGATTACCCTAATGCTATTCCTACTGGGACTTCAGATTACACCATATGCCATCTGGCATGCTTGACCAGCAGGATGCAGGAACCCATCAGTCACAGCAGCCTCAGAGTCATCCTCACTTAGATCAAGGACAGAGGTTGAAACATTAGGAACATAAATTGAATGCCGTGGAATCTTTGCTCCAGGGGATAGGGACAAAACTGCACCAATTCCAGAATGGCTCAGATAAAGCGGAGCGTTTGCGGAGTAGTCTGGTGTGACTTTGGAACACTAATAGCGAACCCAAGGATGTCAGTGGGTCTACAGTAGTCTGAAAGGCACTGACAACTGCCTTGACCGAGCCCTCCTTCAACAACCAGTCATCGAAGTAGGGAAAGACTGAAAACCCCAAAATCCGAAGATGTGCTACCACCATCATCACTTTCGTGAACACCAGAGGGCCGCTGGGTAAGGCCAAAAGGAAGTACTTTAAACTGAACATTCTTCTGGCCTACTATGAACCACAGGTCAAGCCTGGCAGTTTTCAGGATGATGTGGAATAAGTACCCTGCAGGGCCAGCGCCATCATCCAGTCTCCAGGACTGAAAGCAGATAAGACCTGCGCCAGGGTGAGCATCTTAATCTTGCCTTTCTGCAGAAATGCATTGAGAGGACAATGGCCTAAAATGGGTAGGAGATATTTGTCCTTTATCAGCACTAGGAAGTAGTGCGAATAACAACCCCAACTGACTTCTGGTGCCGGGACTCTCTCTATGGCTCCTTTGGCTAAAAGAGCCTGCACTTCCAGTGGCTAGAGCAAAATATAGTCCTCCGTCAGCTAGCTTGGGGATGTGGAAGGTGAGGCGGTATCTCGAGAAATGGTAAAGCGTAACACTGCTGAATAATTTGCAGGACCCACGTGTCCAAAGTTATCAGCCACCACCATAGCAGAAAGCTTCGGATCCTGCAACAGGGTAGCAGTGTGCCATCAAGGGCATGCTAAAGAGGCTAAGAATGAGGAGAATGGGGCAGAAAGCTGGGATGCATTCTGTCCCCATTACGTTCTCCTATGGGTACCGCGGCCACAGAAAGGCTCAGGTGATTGCTGCACTTGGTGGTGCTGTTGGCTTGATTGGAAGCCCCTGTTATAGCCACAGCAGAAAGGCCCGAGGAGTATGCTGTGGCCCAGTTATCTTTGAAGCTCTCGAGGGCAGAGTCGGCTTTATCCCCAAAAAGTTGGGAGCCATCAAATGGCACGTCCATAAAACTGGCCCGGACGTCTCCTAAAAACCAGTAGAATGCATCCAGACGTGCCTGCTAATGCCATTGGTGTCAATAGCTCTGCCGAGAGAGTCTGTGGTATCCAGTCCACATCACAACCATCTTGTATGGCCTGAGAGAGTATAGCCCGGACTTCTTCTGGGACCATGGGAAATAGCTGGGCCATGGAGTCCCAAAGGGCTTCAGAGTAGCAGCATAATAGCCAGCTGGCATTCATTAAATGAAGAGCTAAACTTGTAGAGCAAAAAGAACTATTTCCAAAAGTCTCTATCCTTTTCTGATTCCCTGTGGAGTAGTGCGAAATAAGTTTGGGTTTAATCTGCTGGCCAAAGCCTACACCACAAGGTTGTCAGGAATGGGGTGCTGAGTAAGGAAAGCTGGGTTGCCTGGAGGAGGGCGTTGGCATCTGGCAATCTGGCAGTAAAAGCCTCATTGAAGGGGAGCAGAGGCTTAGGACTTGACCAGCCAGGCTGCAACACCTTTGTTGTAACATTAGTTTTAACTTCCCTGAGTGGTAATTTAAAGATAAAGAACCTCCCAATGCAAGCCCTGGGGGGAAATTAGTGCAGTGTCTGGGGAGGTATCCAGATCACTGGCATTTTGAAGGTCTTCATACCAACTGTCCTTCTGGTAAGGCTGGGCAATCTCATCCCCAGCATCATAACCCCTGTTATCTGAGTTTGTGCCTAATAGTTCATGAACAACATGAGAATTTCCAGAAGTGAGATGCACTGTATCGAAGTCAGAATGGTCAGAAGAGTCGCACCTCAGACAAGGGTGTGCGTGGCCTTGGTAGGGGTGGTGCCATCTTGGCATCAGTCAGTAATATGGGTTGGTGTCATCCAGAGTTGATGGTGTTGGCATCGGCATCAGTGGATCACATTCTGGGGTGGGCTGTGGCCTCAGGAAGCGAAACCGGTACCGAAGTTGGTCCAAAGCCCTGAGAAGATCCAGATGGCTGAAAGGGCAGAGTGCCAGACCCGCCAGCAGATGTCCTATTGGGAGACATCTTGGTTCCTTGGAGCCCGCAGGTATGCCAGGGGGAGCCAGTAAAGTACATAAAGGTCCAGCATGGCTTTGAGTAGGTCCTCAATTTTAATGGCATCAACGATTGTCCCGGAAATTCCGGTTGCCGTGGACAAGGGTTGGAATTGACACCAAAGTGGAGCGTCTTTGTGAGCACAACATGTACGCACAATCAACAAGTGCACCTTCTAGGGCGACAGAGAGTGGTGGGATGGGGCCAAATCCTGCATCTTCTTGGATTTGACAACGCACTTAGAAAGTGAAGTAGACCTATGGCAGGAATGGCCTTGGGAGCAAGATGCATCTACTTTAGACTCTGACCAATTCCGGCGAGGGGTTTTGTGCTGCTTCCCCACAAATTGCTTAGCTTTCCAGCCTCAAATAGCCTTGGTGCACGTCAAGCCACAATTAATGGAAGCCTTAGAGTCATGGTCCAACTGTAGGCGCCACAGCCAAAAGACATTTGTTTATAACATTCCCCTCAGGGATTTGTGAGGTGACATATTCCCTAACAAACTGTAGAATTGTGAAGAAATTGTTAATGGAATGAGTCTCAAAGAGACAAGTGGTAGCTCCTTTTGGCACAGAAAGAAAGGAACTCATGTCAGCGGGCATTGGTGTTGCTTATATAGGCCCGAGCACATCACATCCCATATGGAACGTCGTCAATATGGAGCCGCCGGCATGCAGGGGTACTGCTGAAGATTTTCAGGATCCAATTTAACCCCTGGGGGAGTATTCAAAAGGTGAGGAATCTGATGTAAGAAGTCTCTAATAGAATTAATCTGCACAAGGTGGTTAACAAAAACAGTTTCAGGCATGAATACATACTTTAGTCGCCTTATAGGTTGGCAAGGCCAACAGAGTTTGCATTTCCCATTATTATGCAAAAAGGGGGAGAGCAATATGGTATAAAATACCTAGGAAAGTCACCCCATCCTCTGAAACACTTTAGCCTCAGTCATTTTTACATTGCACCAGACAGAAGAAATTGCCACGTTCAGGAACTGATGTAAGTCACAATAAAGTATACTAGTACAGGAAAAATCGTTACACCGATACAGAAAAAGTATTAAGAGACAAACCTTTAAAAGGAAATCTTTAAAAAAAAGAAACCTCAGTAAGTACTTACATTTAACAACATAAGAGCTGGTAAAACGACACTGCCACTAAAGCCTTCGCAAGAAAACAAAAAAAAAAAAAAAAGGCAACCTTCCTCACTTGAGCTCATCTCAACCCTAGCTCTAAGTCCAACTATAAGTAATTCAACTCTAAACTGAACCCGAACACTATCCATTCCACTGATATACCATAATGCTGACAATAACCACAGCACTAACCGCATGCTACTGTTTACCTTATCTTTTGCAACCTGCTTTAATTTATTTGTTTAAATTTGTCTTCATTGTACTCACTAAACATCTGTAAATGCATTCTTTTAATTGAGTACTTTTTTATGGAAACAATCTACAATTATATTTGTTATGAATTATCATTGCAGAGCTTTCTCTGTAAAAGGCATAGGTCTAGACCAGTTCTCTGTAATTCCATATTTCTCTATTTACGTTTCTCTTTAAGTACACAATTCCAGCAGAAACTGCTTAAAATAATTCCATTCCACCGACATGCACTACAGTAAGAGTCACCTGTATGTACGAGCAATTTGAGAAGGAGGAAAAGTGACTGATTGCACAAGTTACTTACCTTCGGTAACGATATATCTGTAAGAAACATTTGTAGTGATGGATTCCTTACCTTAGAATTACCCCCAGGCGTCAGACTGGATCAAGAAAGTTTTCGTCAGCAGTACCCCTGCGCGTTGGAAGGTGGCGTCGTGCGGCTCCGTGTCCATCGTTGGTGTAGTGGTCGCCGAGATGGCGTCGCCGCAGCTACTTAGACGCCGCCCTCGCGCGCTGAAGTCAGTTCTGTACACGACTTTCCGCGCCAGGAACGCAGAGCCATTCAAGATACTGACCACTGGTGTCTAGAAACTAGGGCCCTGAGAGGGATGACCTTAACCCTAGAAATCAGTTTGCAGAACGGGGAGGATGGGTGGGGGCGGTAAGGAATCTATCACTACTAATATTTCTTACAGATATATCATTACCGAAGATAAGTAACTTGTGCATCTGAAAGAAACAAGTAGTGATAGATTCCTTACCTTAGAATAGATACCCCATTAATACCAACCCCGGAGGTGGGTCTGCGAACCAAGATCTCACCAGAAAGTCCTGGAGAAAAAACTAGTTACTTACCTGTACACTATGGTTCTCCAGTATTATCTTTCATAGATTCACACGCTTGTATCTTCCCCGTCGTCATGGTGGGAGTTTCACGGTAAAAGAATAACCATAGCAGTAAAAGAAAAAACTGCCTGGAAACCATAGAGAGTATATCCTTGGGTAATCACTCATCCCCATTTTGTGGCCCAAACAACAGGCAATCAGCAGCCAGCCCTGAGATACACCATCCCCAGCAGAGCCACCATACCTCAGATTTCCAACAGCCCAAGAGTGAGCTACGGATGAAACCAGAGATAAAGGTGGTCTACCTAATAAGAAACGGGGAGGTGGGCGGGCCACATGTGAATCTATGAAAGATAATACTGGAGAACCATAGTGTACAGGTAAGTAACTAGTTTTTTCTCCAGTATTGAATCTTTCATAGATTCACATGCTTGTATCAGAATAGATAGCAGTCCTTATCCCATATAGCGTTTCTAGGATAGACCCCTTTGTCTCCAGGGCTCTGTGTTGCCTTATTTTTTTTTTAAACGCTATACTGCGTAGTTTGAAATTGCTGTAAGATAAAAGATTCATTAAGAACTACAAAACTGACCTTAACAGCTGTGAAAATATAAATATACACAATTATATATTTAACAAACCATATAGTGAAAGACAAGTACCTTAGTGAAACAGGTGCCGCAGAACTGCTTGACCCACTGCTGAATCTGCTTTCCACTGCGTGTCCAGACAATGTCTGGTAAACGTGTGTACATTTCTCCAAGTTGCCGCTCTGCTAATGTGCGGAAGCGAGACACCTGCCAGCAACGCTGTTTAAGTTGCCATCTTCCGAGTGGAATGAGGGCGCACTCTTGTGTGCAAAGGTCTTCTTGCTTTTTCATGACATAAAACGATGGCAGATGCAATCCATCTAGAAACGGAAGTTCTTGAGAGGTCCAAACCTTCCCTGGGCCCAGAATAAGCTATAAGCAGTTGATTTGTTTTACGAAAATGTTTTGTTTTCTCCATGTAAAATTTGAGGCATCTCCTAATGTCCAACGTGTGCAGAGATTTTTCTGCTGCAGTGGAAGGATTCTTGAAATATGTGGGCAACACAATTGGTTCATTGAGATGAAAAGTCGTAGGAATTTTAGGAATAAACTTTGGATTTGTCCTGAGAATTACTTTATCTTGTCTGAATTGTAGGAATGGTTCCGTAACCGAAAATGCATGGATCACGCTGACCCTCCTGGCCGAAGTGAGAGCAAGAAGTAAAGCTACTTTCCATGAAATGAACTGCAATTCAGCTTTGTGAATCGGTTCGAACGGAGCTCTCATGAGTTGAGACAAAAACATGTTGAGCTGCCAAGGAGGCGGTGGATGTTTAATTGGTGGGTACTGTCTGAACAAACCTTTTAGGAATTCTTTAATCAGTCTTTGAGACCAAAGCGATGGACAATCTGGTGTTCTGCGGTATCTGGATATAGCTGCCAGATGTACTTTTATTGATGTATGAGAAAGTCCGACCTTGGCTAGGTGAAGTAGATACAGAAGTATTTGCTCTGGAAAAGAATTAAAAGGATGTACATTTTTTGTTAAACACCAATTGCAAATTCTCTTCCATTTTGCTGTATAGGTTTCGTTAGTAGAAATTGCTCTAGAACTTGCTAGTATCTCTCGGCATTCTTGAGGTATATCTAGCTATTGAAATTCATGCTCATAAGGTTCCAAGCTGACAATTTTAGGGAGGTCAATTGCGGGTGAAGAATCTGTCCTTTTTTCATGAAGATTAGATTATTGGAAATTGTACTCTGGGTTCCACTGACAATTGGAGAAGTTCCGTGTACCAGAACTGTCTCGGCCAAGCCGGGGCTATCAAAATTATGTGGCATGGTTCCGACCTAATTTTTCGTAGAATCGTCGGAATTAGAGGGAATGGGGGAAACGCATATGCAAACATCCCTGTCCAGTGAAGGTGCAGAGCATTTCCTCTCGATCCTTTTTGCGGAAATCTGCTTGCAAAATGTTTGCATTTCTTGTTGTGTTGATTCGCAAACCCGTCTAATTTCGGTTTGCCCCATAGACTGAATATTCGTAGGAGTTGATCGTGATTTGGTTCCCATTCGTAGCAAATGGAAGGTGATCTGCTTAGGTAATCTGCCCTTGTGTTGTGTACTCCAGGAACGTGCTCTACCTGCAGAGCGGTGGTGTGCTGTAAGAGCCAATTCCAAATTTCTTGGGCTTGAGCTGACAGGGATTTTGACTTTGTGCCACCTTGCTTCAGAAGATAAAACATTGTTGTCGTACTATCGGTCCTGACTTGGACCGGCGAGCCACGAATTCTGGGAAGAAAGGCTTGAAGACCCAGGAATACTGCTTTTAATTCCAATAGATTGATGTGCAGTGTTGCCTCTTGAGTTGACCAATGACCTTGATTCTCTAGGTCTTGCAAGTGTGCTCCCCAACCTTGTAAGGAAGCGTCTGATGTCATGACGTAACTGAGAGACTGAGGTTCGAAGAGGAGACCCTTTGTTAAGTTGTCCCTGATGCCCCACCAGGACAGTTCGCGTTTGATCTGAGTGTTGATATTGAGTTTGTCCTCGAATGAACCCAGGGCTTGAACCCATTGCTTGTCTAGAGATTCTTGCAATGGTCTCATGCGCAGGCGACAGTTGGGAATCAATGGGATGCAGGATGACATCATTCCCAGCAAAGATTTGAAGATCCTGACTGAAGTGGACCTTTTTGATTTTATTGATGCTGTTAAACGCAAAATCCTTTGTATAAGTTCTTCCGAAGGGTATGCTTTCGCTTCCAGAGTATTTAACATTGCTCCAAGGAATTTAAGAAATTGTGCCGGAATAAGGGAAGTCTTCTCTTTGTTTATCCGAAACCCTAATTCTTGGAACAGATCCATGCAACTTATTAGGGACCGTTGTGTTTCCTGGTACGATGCACCTTTTATCAGCCAGTCGTCCAAATATGGAAAAATCTGGAGACCTTGCTGCCTCAAGTGTGCTGCGCTCGGCGCCATACACTTTGTGAAAACCCTTGGTGCAGATCTGAGGCCGAAGGGCAATACTTTGAATTGGTAATGACGCCCCGCCACCACGAACCACAGATACTGTCTATGCTTTCTGTGAATTGGGATATGGAAGTACGCATTGAAGAGGTCTAATGATGTCACGTAATCTCCTCTGCATAGTAATAGGAGGATTTCCTGCAAAGAAAGCATGCGGAACGAAATTTTCTTTATGTATTTGTTCAGATCCCTGAGGTCCATTACCTGCCTCCATTTGGTAGATTGCTTTATCCTTATAAGGATAAAAGTGCGAATAGAATCCTTTCCCTTGTTGTTCTGGGGAAACTTCTACTATTGCTCCATTCACAATGAGAGCTAGGACTTGAGGGCTGAAAGATGGTTTTCCTTTCTGTGAATAGGAGGTTGAGTTGGAGGTTTTTGCAAGAATTCTAGGGTGTGGCCTTGTTTTATAATATCCAACACCCACTTGTTCGATGTTATGGACTGCCAATGATTAAGATAACAAGAGAGGTAATGGATCTGCTTGATGTGAGACAGGGGCTGGTGGCACCTGAAGAACGTCACTGCCTCCTACCGGAGTCCTGTGTCTTTCCTCTCGCAGCAGGTTTCCTCCTAGCCTGCTGTTGATAGGTGGTGTTAGAGGACCGATACTGCTGATTGTTGGAGAATTGTAGGTACCCCTGCTGTTGGTAAGGTTGGTACCTGTTTGATTGAAAGGAGGATCGCTGATGGTATTGTCCTCTCAATCCTCTACCACGAAAAGATTGAAAACGGCCCTGCTGTAAGGACCCCAGAGCCCTAGCCGTGTCTGTGTCTGCCTTTATCCCCTGAAGCGCTTCATCAATGTGCTTCACGAAAAGACTCTCCCCATCAAA
Source organism: Triturus cristatus (assembly GCF_964204655.1). NCBI lineage: Eukaryota > Metazoa > Chordata > Amphibia > Caudata > Salamandridae > Triturus > Triturus cristatus. Next base: position 852,317,132 of record NC_140581.1, read on the forward strand.
AGGCATGTCCATGATTTTTGCCTGGACTTCAGGTCTGAAAGATGTTTATTTCAGCCATCCTTGCCTGCGAAGCGCCGCCGCTCCAGCCATCTGCCTGCAGCCCACTGCCACAATGTCCATCGCTATGTCAATGGACTCAGAGGCTGCTCTGGCTCTGTCCTGGAGAATTGTAGTTGCTTCCTCTTTCTTGTCGTCCGAAAGGTGGGACAGAATTGGTGCGATGTCCGACCACATTTGTCTATTGTATCTGCTGATGAGAGCTAGTGCATTTGCTGCCCTGATGGAAGCTGCTGCCATTACTGCAAAGCGCTTTCCCTCGCTATCCAACCTCTTACCCTCCTTGTCAGGGGGAGCCGAACAGGAAGAAAACTGATTTTTGGAGCGTCTCTGTGCTGCCTGTGTAACAACGGACACAGGACGTGGATGTCCAATCAGGTACGCTGGGGAAGTGTCAGGAGCACGGTATTTCTATTCAATTTTTGGAATTGAGGCTGGTACTGAGGCCGGATATTTCAGCAATTTCAGACCTTCATCCCATGTATGTTGGATAATTGGGATAGCTATTACAGATTTTCGAGATGTTTCCTTAAGATCATATGAAAACATTCATTCTCCTTCACAGGTAATGAAAGTTCAAACCTCTTCGAGGCTATGTCCATCAGATCATGGAAACTGGCAATGTCTTCTGGCGGGGAGCTCGCCTGAGGTAACGGTGATGAAGGTGATGTTAGAACAATATATTGATCCCATTCATCTCCTACGATGTCATCTTGGGGTATCTCTCCTTCCTCTGTTTGGTCTTCGTGATCACTCTCCACGAACACCTGCACCACTCTTCCTGGGACAGAGGGAAGGAATGCCTTCAGTACAAACTGGATCGCCCGAAGCTCCAGAAGGTTGATGTGGAGCCCGGACTCCACCGAAGAACAGAGGCCTCTGATCACTGCTTCTCCCATGTGGCCATCCCATCCCAGGAGGGACGCATCCATCACAACTGTGTGCTCTGGATGGGGAAGGGAGAGGGATCTGGCATTGACCCAATCGCGATTCGTGAGCAACCACTGCAATTGTCGTGCAGTGCCCTCTGAGATCTGGACGTGATCGGACAGGGTGCCCTGATGCAGTGCCCACTGGAACTTAAGGTCCCACTACAGAGCCCACATATGCCATCTGGCATGCTCCACTAGCAGGATGCAGGAGGCCATCAGGCCCAGGAGCCGAAGGATCAGCCTGACCGAAACCCGGGATAGAGGCTGAAAGATCGGAATCATAACCTGAATATCCTGGACTCGCTGCTCGGGAGGATAAACCCGAAACTGAGTCCAGAACCGCTACGATGAAGAGGAGCTTCTGAGAGGGAGTCAGGTGCGACTTAAGCACATTGATGGAGAACCTCAGCAAATGCAGGAGGTCGGCCGTAGTCTGGAGATGGGAGACGACTGCTTGGGGCGAGCCTGCCTTCAACAACCAGTCGTCGAGATAGGGGAAGACTGGAACCCCTGATCTGAGCAGATGAGCTGCGACCACTGCCATCACCTTCGTGAACACCCAATGGGGGCTGGTAAGGCCAAAGGGGAGCAAGGTAAACAAAGTGCTCATGGCCTACCGTGAACCGTAGGTAAAGCCGGTGGGCCGGCAGGACGGCGATGTGGACATATGCGTCCTGCAAGTCCAACGCTACCATCCAGTCTCCAGGGTCGAGGGCAGACAAGACCTGAGCTAGCATCAACATCTTGAACTTCTCCTTCCGAAGGAAGCGGTTGACGTTCCTGAGGTCCAAGATAGGACACAGGGCCTTGTCCTTCTTGGGAACCAGAAAGTAGCGGGAATAACAACCACGACCTACTTCTGGCCCAGGAACGCACTCAATGGCCCCCTTGGCCAAGAGGGCCGTGACTTCCTGCTGAAGAAGCGCTAGATGGTCAGCCGACATGCGGTGGTATTGAGGTGGCATGGCTGGAGGGGTAGTCTCGAAGGGGAGGAAGTAGCCATTTCGGACTATTTGCAGCACCCACTTGTCCGAGGTGATGTTGCGCCAGTGGGGGAGATGATGGCGAATCCTGCCACTCACTGGCGTCTGATGGGTCTGAAAGGACGGACTAGGAAGGCTTGGAAGTGGATGCTGTGGGGGTGGAGGTGGACTGACCCGCCCGCTGGCCCCCACGTCCTCGGCCGCGCTGAGGTTTTTGTTGCACAGGCCTGTGGCTCTGAAATGAATGTTTCGGGGCACCCCTTCTGCGGCCACGAAAGGAGCGAAAAGCAGAAGGCGGAGGAGGCTGAGTAGCCGACAGGCCCAAGGACTTGGCCGTAGCCTGCGAGTCCTTAAAGCGCTCCAACGCACTATCTGCCTTATGGCCAAAAACGCGAATGCCATCAAAGAGCATGTCCATCAGTGTTCTGGACATCCCCAGAGAAGCCAGTTGTCCTCAGCCAGGCGTGTCACCGAAGCTCCACCGTCGTGGAAATCGCCCTGCCCAGCGAGTCGGCGGTGTCAAGCCCATAAAAAATGGTGAACTTCGCTGCGTCTCTCCCAGCTGCTTTAGCTTGGGAGAGTACTGTCCGGGCCTACTCCGGACAGGGGGGCAACACCTGCGCAACCATGTCCCACACAGAGTGGGAATAATGGCCCAAGAGGCATGCAGTGTTCACCGACCACAGCCCTAAGCTGGCAGATGAAAACAGCTTCTTGCCAAGCTGCTCCAGCTTCTTGGATTCCCTTTCCGGAGGTGTGTAAGGGAACGCGCTTTGGGAAGCAGAGGCTTGGACAACAAAGCTCTCAGGAGTGGGGTGTTGGGAGAGGAAGAGGGGGTCGCCCGGAGCCGGATGATGGCGTTGGGCCACGTTCCTGTCCACAGGAGCCCCTGTGTTGGGCCTGGACCAAGTGCCCAAAAGAACGTCTGAAAGTGCGTCATTAAAAGGCAGCAAGGGCTCCGAAGAGGTTGACGCCGGATGAAGCACTTCTGTCAGGAGATTAGACCTGATGGCCACTGTAGGGAGATTGAGGTGGAGGGTCTTGGCAGCTGTACGCAACACCACTGCGTAACTCGCTCCCTCCTCAGTGCCATGGTAGGAGGAGACAGCAAGCCAAGGTCAGGTGAGGTGTCAAGACCGCTGACATGCCCCCCAAGTCCTCTGCCCAGTCTGGATCATAGTCACACTCTTGTGTGAGAGGGTCCTCAGACCGCTCCCAGTCCTCCCCTTCCTCCGAAGTCTACGAAACAGGCTGAAAATAAGGAGGACGGACATAGGGGTAGAAAGGCCCCATTGGCGTCTGAATCGGCGTTGAACGACGTAGATCTGGCGCTGTGTCCGGTTCGGGGCTGAATACGGGGTCGATGTCGGCGGTAGCACCTGACGACGTCGGAAGTGGTGCCGGAGGGGGGGGGGGGGAGGAGGTGGCTCGACACCGGTGAAAGTGTTATGAGGTCAACCGGTGTCGCCCGGGATCCGAGCCCGGATCCAGGGTGGTCCTGCGGCACCGGGGCCGAAGCAGATAATGGCGCCAGGGCTGAAGCCACCGGAAGGGCAGGACCCCCAGTAGGGCCCGCGGGGCCCGAAGGCACAGCGGCGGGGCCAGACAGGTCAAAGAGTCGGGCCATGGCAGCAAGAAACTCTTGCACCTGAGCAGGCGTCGCCGAAGGACCTGGAAAAGGTGGGTAGGCCGGCGGCGACGTCGCAGGCTCTGCCGGAGCCGCGGGGGTGGCACCACGCGCACTCTCAGCTGCGTCGCGTGACGAAGCATCTTCGACTTCTTTTTTGGAATGCTTCTACTTACCTGACCCCGAGTGTGAAGACTTAGATCCAGACGAACTATGGTGACGGCTCTGCGACCGGTCCCTCGACCTCCCACGGGAACAGGACCTTGAGCGGCGCGGAGCTGACTGCCGCACTTCGAGCAACTTTGACTTGGAGTCTTGGTCGCGCCCCAGGCAGTAGAGACACATGCGGTGCAGGTCCGTCACCAACATCATGCGGTGACTGTCCCCGCAGTTCTTAAAACCGGGAATACGAAGAAATGAGGTAAAAGGCCTCGAAAAAACTCAGTCAAAAAGTGACTGGGGGTACTTGCTGTTCCCGGATCTGTGCCTGCTGGCACGGAAAAAGAAAGAACTGAAGTGCGCGAGGGCGGTGTCTAAGTAGCTGCCGCAACGTCATTTCGGCGACCACGGCGGACGCGGAGCCTCACGACGCCCCTTTCCGACGTGCAGGGGTTCTGCTAATGAAAACTTTCCGGATCTAGTCTGACGCCTGGGGGTAATTCTAAGGTAAGGAATCTATCACTATGTGTTTCTTTCAGATTGTAATTTTAGTGTGCCACCATTCCAATACTCACTGAATTCATAAACAGCGAAAATCTCTCTTCTAGCATTCTAATGCCTATCTAGCGGCAACATGAACTGGATTGGTTCATCTTCCCTTTTTTTCTTTTTAATAGCCAATCAGAACAAGTTCAAACAAATCTTATAAGGGGATGAAATTGCCTCACTTTTAAACCATTTTGTTATAAGGAAAAAATGAAAGGAGATGCAGAAAATGCGACCAAAAAGGAGGTAGCCTGTAAAGAGAGAAAATTGAAAACTGCAATTTCAATGCAGAAGCTAGGATTCCACAGACTTATAAGCGCAATTAATTGGCTTTTGGAGGACAGTTTACATTTCCAGTACTTTAATCCGGATCTATGAACAATGGACTCTGCCTCTTTTTCCAAATTCAAAGTGATTTTTCTGTTTCCTGATGAGATGTTTTATTGCTTTCTAAGAAATGGCTGACAAGCACATGCTTTATTAGCCAATCGAATTGCTGTCCGCAAAGTCACAAGATGATTCTATTTTACCAATATATGGAGGCCAACACTTAGGAATATGTTATTTGTATGCTCACATGACATATTGCAATGGTCCATTTCTCATAAAGACACTTTTCTTTAACCTTTACCTTGATAGTAGACAGTCACTTAGTGTGGCTTTGGGGATATTGTCACCTATGTAAGAAATACGATGTCTTCACCTTACATGATATAAGGTTTTATTCCATTGAACATTGCTGGCAATTAAGTGCTAGCTTAAAGTTTACATTGCGCAAACTAGAACCAAGACATCGGGTATCAAAGCGCTTAAGGAACACATTCATTTTTTTTGGTTAGGCATGGAGAGTATAAGTGATTTGCTCATAATCACAGGATGTTGAGCGTTGTTGCTGATACTCGAACCCGGTTCCCCAGCTACGAGGTCGACCGCTCTAGCCGTAAGGCTACATCCTCTCCCCTAAATCTACATGGCTAGATCACAAACAGCTGCAATGCAATAGTTTTCAGTGCTAATGGACACATAATGCACATTTAAGAAGAAGAACTGGTTGAAGTAAGGCAATGTCATGTTAGCAGCAAATAATGCTACTTTTTTGAATCAGTAAATATACAGACTATATGCGTTATCTCCTTCCTCTCAGAGCGTAGACAGATGGTAATGCTTGAAACTTTTGCGTCTGCAGAAAAGCCTGTCTTATCAGAAGTACCCCAAGGTTCTATGCTTTGCCCTGCATTATTTAACATCTACATGGCTCCCTTGATCTCGCTGAAAAGGTCTTTTGGTATTGAGACCACATCCCATGCTGACGACACTCAGCTAATCCTGTTGTTGGAGAAAGACTCTATTAGTTCTGCGATCAATTTTAAGAACTGTTTAACCGAAGTAATTCGCTGGATGCACATCAACCATCAAAAGTGCAACACTGGCAAAACAGAAATAATGCTTCTTGTTAAGTCGAATGCCTCCGATCCAATCTTATGGTGGCCTAATGAAATCGCTCCACCACCTCCTCCGGTCAGGATCGTGACGAACCTGGGTGTAACATTTGACGCCCTTCTGTCTTTTTGCCCACAAGCTATGGCAGTAGCTGGAACTTGTTTCAGTCTCTTAAAAGCTTTGAAAACATTATTTGAATACCTTCCGCTAACAGCCAGAAAACTATAGCATCAGCCCTGATAACCTCTAGGCTGGACTTTTGTAATAGTCTATATGAGGGCGTATCTAAACAAATCTTACAGAAATTTCAGGTGGTCGAACGTGGCGGCCAGACTACTATTAAAACTCCTTCGTCACTCCTCGGCATCAGCAGCTCTGTAAGTACTTCATTTGCTGCAAGTACATAAAAGGGTCCTTTTCAAAATCCTCTCACTTATCTTTAGAGCCTTCAGATGACTCAGTCCAAAATATTTAATATCCAGAATATCCCACCATAGGATGACACGTTCTTTCAGGGCATCACAAGCCTACCTGCTCAAACCTCACAAGCACGGACTAAATCCTAGGAGGAAAATCTTTCACAGTCCTGTGCACTAGGGCCTGGAACCAGCTTCCCAGGGAGTTAAGATTCACAGACTCAGAATGGTTTTTGTAAACGGCAGCTCAAGACCTTGTTTACACCTACCCGATGCCCTGTGCTACTCACTTATTCTCTGACTCACAGTATTCCTCCCAAGACTGATCAAGTTTGACTAAGGTCATTCTGCCACATTCATTTTTCTGCTTAGCGCCAGGATGCTACTCTGGGAGTGGCAGTCGCGCTTTAGAAATGATATACTCATACTCATTAAATAAATATGTGGTATTAGCAAAATATACATTTACATAATGACAGAGTTTACAAACTAACAATTCAAATTGACTTTTAAAAAGGGCAAATATTACTGTTTCTTTACAGGAATCATGTTAATGCATCTCAAGATATATGCAACGGCAATTTAACTCTCATCATCCTGCATGTAGAAAACAACTATGCACATTTTCCTAACATCAGCCTGTAAAGTAGGTACCCGATGCATGAAAAACTGTTCGAAGAATAGCCCTATGTTATAAATACCCCATGTGCTCTGCAAAAACATGTTCACTACAGTGCAAGGTATATGATTGAGTTATTGATCACTTAATTCCCCATTCAGAAAATGGCTATGCCCATTTTCCTAACACAAACGTATTCTCTACATTGCCAGATATTTGTTAAAACCATTTAACACTCATTACCTACTGTACACATGGGGGATTATGGACATTAAAGAGCTGTTGAATACATTTGTCACTATGTTCTAATGTTTACTGTTCGATAAAAAGGGAATTGCTAATTTATGTATGTGATGATTTTGGGGTAAAATGGCTGTTACCTATCCCCGGCACAGCATTTTATTTACTGAGCTTGGCTTAGTGATCATAGAGATTCTCTACATTAGACATGATGTGTGTTTATTTTGTTGGTATATACACCTGGAATTGTATTGTCACGATTCCTTTAAGAAAACAGTACTTAGCCATTTAACACAAGGGCTCTAAGGGTCTCTTGATCACATTTGCCACTATGTTCTGTTTTCTGTTGGAAAAATGTGAGCAACACATTTTTACATGGGGGGTTAATGTCTATTCAATTGTTGTCACATATCCCAGGCACAATGTTTTACTTATTCCTCTACGGAAAACAGCTATGGTGATTTTCTACATGAGGATGATGGGTGTTAAATAGTCATTATATTTAGCTAGTGCTGTATTTACATGATCCCTGTAAGGAAATAGTGATTAGTTATTTTATACATGGGGGATTAAGGGTTGTAAAGGACTGCTGTATGCAGTTGTCACTATGGTCTAATGTTGATTTTAGGGAAAATGGGACTAGCTAACTTTTAAATCGTGACTTATGGGTGGTAAATGGTTGTTACATATCACGGGAACATAGTTTTACTAATTCTTCTTGGGATAATGGGCAGAACGATTTTTTATTTTTTGTATGAGGATGATGAGTGTTTAATGGCTGTAACCAGTGGCGTAATGCAAAATGATGAGGCCCCCAAAATGCCCATACCTCACAGGTATGCCTAGGGCTGAATGTGGGCCCCCTTGAAAGTTTGGATGCCCCTTCAAGGTTGGGGGCCCCACTGCACCCCAAGGGCTGCAAGGTCCTGTATAACACCCATGGCCTATTGTACAAGTTACTTACCTTCGGTAACGATGTATCTGGTAGAGACGATTCTAGCCGCAGATTCCTTAACGTAGAATTATCCCTAGGCGTGAGACTGGACCCGGAAAACTTTCTTGCCCAGTATCTCTGTGCGCCTGGGGTGGTACAACGCGACTCCGCCCTGACGTCTTCCGCGGGCGTGACGTCAGCGAGGTCACATAAGCCCCACCCCGGCGCGCTGACGTCAGTTTGCTTCGGAGAACTTTTCCGCGCCACAACGCGGAGCCATCACAACAAAACTGAGGAGAGCATGGGAACAGTGTGCAAAAACACCAGAGAAACAAAACAGAGAGAAACAAAAGGTGAGGAACAGCACCAGTTGGCACCAAGGTACCAGAAGGCTACAGCAGCAAAGCCAGAGCAGGGAAAGAGCACCACTCTGAGGAGCAACTGTGCAAGCCAAGGCAATAGCACCAGTTGGCACTAAAGTACCAGAAGGCCGTAGCCATAGCAGGGAAAGCGCAAAGCACCACTCCGAGGAACCACCGTGCAAGCCAAGGCGATAGCCATCCTGGAGGCACAAGCATGTGAAAGCGCCGTAACAGAAAGAGAGAGAGAGTCTGCAACCACAAACCACACAGTGAAGGGCCACAAGCCCGGAACAGAGGAGCAACAGCAATCCACCCCCGGACTACACTGTCAAGGAGGGCCATATCCCCTGAAAGGAGCAGGAGGCCAAAGGATAGGCAAAAGAATCTCCAACGTAGAAGACCGCAAGGGGATCAGAAACTCTAACAACAGAGGGAAATAGAGCAAAAGTAGGCCCCTACACTGGAGAGAAACCAGCTGGAGGGATGCCTGACCGGAAGAAAGCGAAGAGGACACCCACAGAAGACAAGCCACCCGGAGGGAGGCGAGCGCAGAAATCCAAGCTGAGGGTCCTGCCCAGAACGGGGAGGAAGGGCGGGTTGTGAAGGAATCTGCGGCTAGAATCGTCTCTACCAGATACATCGTTACCGAAGGTAAGTAACTTGTACATCTGATAGAGACTACTAGCCGCAGATTCCTTAACGTAGATGGGAGGAGGGCCTGCGAGAGAGCCTCCCCCACCAGGAGAGACACAGGGCCCCAGCAGGGGACATGACACAGGGACAAGAGGGAAAAGGTCAGGATATCCTAAGCCCAACCAAGGGAGAACCGCCTAACACCCCGCAGGGGCAGACAGAGCCCGAAAAGCCTCAAGGAACAAAAGGACCACCTCAAACCCCAGGGAGAAGAGGTAGAACCGGAGGCAGGGCCCACCGTAAGAAACACACACACAGTGATAGAAAAAAGCTGAACACACCTCGGCCGCAAGCAGCGGACAAGGCAGGAACGGCACCACCGCCAATAGCGCAGGCACATGACAGAGCTATGTAATAGCTACAATTACCCCACATAGGGTATGTTACGTTCCAAGAAAACATGGGAACACCTCTTAGGAAACTTTTTCGCAGCAGAGGACAAACAGAAAGACCTGCGGGTAGAACTGCAGACGGCTTGCCAATCAGCCGATAAAGAAGACACAGAAGGTCTAACCTCAGGACCTACACAGGCTTACCAACAGCCAAAACCACAAGTCAAAAAAGGGCCGGACCAGCAGCCAACAGCACCGAAGGGCCAACTGAGGGACCCTCAAGGCACACCAACCAGACAGAACACGCAACTGGGGCTACCGAACACTTGACCCCAGAATAACAAGGGGAGACATCCAGGTTTACTGAGGGGGAGGAGGACGACGAAGCCCTGCAAGGAACCGCTGAATAGCAGAATCCGCCAGGGCATGAAACAAAAGAGTGCCATCGAAAGGGAGGTCAACCAGACGCTCCCTAACATTCTCAGGAAAAACACTGTCCCTCAACCAAGCATGGTGACGGAGGGCCACCAAAAGAAGCCATAGTGCGACCAAGAGCCTCAGAGACATCCAGTGCCAGGCGAAGAATAAACGTGGCCAGCTCCCGGCCATCCAACACATGGTGCCGCAGATCAGCGCAGGCACCCTCCTGAGAATCACAAGACAAAAGGGACTCCGCGGAATCCCACAAGCTGGAAGTGGCCCTGGCCAACACGCAAAGTGTGTTGAGCGCCCACAAAGCAGCACTGGAGGAAGCGTAGATGTTACGCTCCCCTGAATCTAACCACCGGGCAGAAAAGGGCCCCTGGTAGAAGGGTGGAAGGAAAGGCAGACAGGATCATGCGGAGCAGGACGGTGGCGGTGCAGGAGCGACTGGGGCACCGGGTCCCCTGTGGCAGGACACCCCCAGGCTCCCAATAGAGAATTATGAAGCAAAGCTTCGAAAGGAAGAAGCAGCTCCCGTCCACCAGAGCCCTGATGGAGAACGTCAAGCAAATGGTCCGCGGGGAAATAGGCAGCCGGGTCGCCCATGCGCAAAATCCCAGTGGCCGTGGAGACAGCCCGGGCGAAGGAAGCACTCGCTTCCGTAGGGCAACGGGGTGGGGAGAGCAATTCCTCTGTGGGAGAAGGCTGTAAGCTAAGCCGGCCATCCCCCAGCCCAACCGGAGGAAGAAACGGCCAAGCGCGGACAGGAGAAGGTTGGACAGACGAGTGGGCAGCCTGAGGCGCCTCTGGGGAAGACTGTGGGCGCGGGAACGGCGAAGAGCCCTCCTTGGAAGTCACCGGGGAAAAGCCACGACGCGGCGTCCCGTCTCCAGGGAAGAAGATATAAAAAGTTGCCGTACCTCTGGAGAAGAGGGGGCCTCCGAAGCCAAATCGACGACCCAACGCCGGCACGGCGCCGTGGAGTCCGCCACAGGCGCCAGCTCGACGTCGACCGGCGCCGAAGGGGACGCCGAGACGACCTCCACCACCACTGGCGCAGTGTGGGAACTGGGTCGGGGCGGCTAAAGAAAGACGCCGACTCGACCTCCGACGAGGCAGCCACCTGCATGGAGAGACGAGGGGGACCCGGGGACGCGCCCCGGCCCTCAGCCAGACCCAGCGGCGCCGCCAGGGCCGACAGCCACCGGCGCCTGAGCAGCGTCAGCTCGGCCTCGAACAAGGCTGCCGCCTGCCCAGAGGACAGAGGAGGACTTGAGGACGAGCCACGAGTCCCGGCAACCTCCAGCAACACCACAGGGACCCCCCCCACGGGGGTTTGCGGGGAGGCAGAGGTGCCGTGGGCCGAATGAGGGAACCCCGTAGGGCCACACCCCGATGACACCACACCCCAAAGACCTGGAGCCGAACCTGTTGGGGCCGGAGCCGCCGGCGACTTTGCAGAAGGCCCCGCACATGACAAGGGATCCGTGGACGTCCCAGGAAGGGGAGGAGGAGCCAAGGAGGCCTGCAGGGCCACAGCATAGGCCTCCTTTTGGACTCTGGACGCCCCCACGCCGGTAAACGGTGGGTAGGGTGGCGACGCTTGAGGCCGCACGGCCCGCGAAGCACCTGCGCCCCCCCATAGGGTGGGGACCAGGCCTCAGGGACAAGCTGCGACACTTACCAACAGGCGAGCGACGCCTCTGCGGCCTCGGAGGACGACGATGTCGGAGACGGAAGCGGCGGTTCCTGGACCCTTCTGAGGGGGACGGACACGGTGACGACACCGACCTGGACATGCAGGCTGAAAGGAACTTCATCCGGCGCTCCCGCCAGGACTTCGGCTTCATCTGCTGACAAGCCTCGCAGTCCGTGGAGTCATGATGCTCCCCAAAACACCACATACAAATGGGGTGAGGGTCCGTCGCCGACATATGGCATGCGCAAGACGACTACGTCTTAAAACCCGAAGGCATTCGCACACTGTTCTCAAAAAGAAACGCAAAGCGTGAAAAGAAGGCCTGAAAACACGATCCGTATCCGCGTGGCATGCGGAAAAGAAGAAAACTGACGTCAGCGCGCCGGGTCGGGCTTATGTGACCTCGCCGACGTCACGCCTGCGGAAGACGTCAGGGTGGAATTGCGTGGTACCGCCCCCCGGCGCACAGAGATGCTGGGCAAGAAAGTTTTCCGGGTCCAGACTCACGCCTGGAGATAATTCTACGTTGAGGAATCTGCGGCTAATAGTCTCTATCAGATGCTGCATTTCCTTTAAAGAAATGATAAATAGCTATTTTACACATAGGTATTATGGGCTTTAAAGGGCTGCTAAATATATTTACCACTACGATTTAATGTTTTTGTTTAGGAAAATGCGAATAATTATGGCTTGTAAATGGCTGTTGTGTATCCCAGACACAATGTTTTACTTATTCCTCTAGAGATAGTGCTTATAGTGATTTTTTTCTACATGAGGATAATGGATGGTAAATGGTAATGTTTATACTTAGAGCTGTATTTTCGTGATTTCTGTAAGGAAAGGATATTTACCTATTTCACACATGGAAAATGATGGGCTTTAATGGCCTGTTAAATACACTGGCTACTATGTTCTAATGTTTACTGCTGGTAAAATTTAATGGGTAATTTTTTACAAGGGTGTTTATGGGTGTTAAATGGCTGTTACATGTACACAGTGTTGTATTTACATGATTCCTGTATGGAAATAGTAATCAGCTGCTTTAAACGTGGGGCCTTAGGGGCTACAAAGGATTGCTGAATACATTTGTCACTGTAGTCTAATGTGTCCTCTACGAAAAATCGTAATAGCTAGTTTTTACTATGGTGATTATGGGTGGTAAACAGGTGTTACATATCCCAGGCACATTGTTTTACTTATTCTTCTTGGGTTAATGAGCATAGTGATTGTTTTGTGTGGGGGGGGGGGAAAGGGAGATTACGGATGGCTGTTGCATATCTGAGGCAAGATGTTTTACTTACTCCTTCAGGGATATTTGTTATAGTGATTTTCTACATGGGGATGATGGGTGTTAAATGGTGGTTACATATACCTAGCACTACGGTTTCATGATTCCAGAAAGGAAATTGTAATTGGCTATTTTACACATAGGGGTTTATGTGCTTCAAAGGGCTGCTTAATACACTTGTCAATATGTTTTAATATTTTCAGTTGGGGAAAAAAGAATACAAATTTTACATGGAGTATTATGGGTAGAAAATTGCTTCTACACTGCTGAATATAAATGTGATTTCTAAGCAATCAACACTGTTTCACCTTCATTGAATAAAACGTGTGTATCCAGTGGAACCTGCAATTATGTGGATTACCAAAGGTGTAAATGTTTAGACTCAAGATTGTCAGTTCGTAAATTTCGAAGAATAGTATTGTGTTCAGAACTCTATTGCTTATAAAAAAAATCTGGACAAATTAAAACGTACAACAGTTTAACCCGCTGTGCATAATTTGGTATGTATGCCCTATAAAAGTTTAGAGAACCCAAAAAAGAATGTAGTTTCTTTAATACATGTAGTGTTTGTAAAAGAACACATTTCTCTAAGAAATGTGGTGCTAGGCCTTTGACTTAATTTGATAACTCGTATTCCAAAAACAGGACACGGAGAAAGGCACGTTTTAGATTTCAGAAAATTTCATTTAAAGCCATGGTCAGAGAATCCCAAAATAATGCGATCCACCCTGGCCAAATTTATGTTTAAATCATCTTCTGTGAGGTAAATGTCATCAACATATGACAACACTTCTGAGTCAATTCCTTGTAAAACTGAAGTTACTCGGGCAGAAAACAGACCTGGACTGTTCTTTTACCCTTGTGGGAGCCTACAGAGCCTTTTCTGGGCTCCTAGTGCTGTGAAGGCGGTCAAGTAGTGGCTTTCAGGCGCTATATTTGGCAACGATATATCTGTAAGAAACATAGGTTAGTTATAGATTTCTTACCTTAGAATTACCCCCCAGGCGTCAAACTGGATCCGAAAAGTTTTTCGTCAGCAGCACCCCAGCGCGTCGGAAGGGGGCATCGGTCGACTCCACGTTCGTTGTCAGCGTCACGGTCGCCGGGATGACTTCGCAGTAGCTACATAGACGGTGCCCTCGCACGCTGACATCAGTTCTGTGCACTACTTTCCACACCAGAAGAGCAGAGCCATGCAAGACACTGACCACAGGTGCACAAAACTAGGGCCCTGAAAGGATGTCCTTAACCCCATAAGTCAGTTCGCAGAACGGGTAGGATGAGTGGAACGGTAAGGAATCTATAACTAACCTATGTTTCTTACAGATATATCAATTACTGGAAGTAAGTAACTTGTTCATCTGAAAGAAACAGTTAGTTATATATTCCTTACCTTAGAATAGATACCCCAGCAATACCAACCCCGGAGGTGGGTCTGCGAAGTAAGTTCACACCAGGAAGTCCTGGAGAACAGAATGACCAAAGAAGCCGTCTCTCCGGACTTGGCCGTTCAGGCAGTAGTTTTTGGTGAACATGTGCAGCGATGCCCACGTAGCTGCCTGACAGTTGTCATTTAGGGGGACTCCTCGTCCCAAAGCAGTGGTAGCTGCCGTCTCTCTGGTGGAATGGGCGTGCAGTCCCACTAGAGGCTCCTTCTTTGCCAAGGAATAGCAGGCTTTGATGCACAGAACGACCCACTTGGAGATGGTCCGTTTGTGCATGGCCCGACCTTTCTTAGCGCCCACGTAACCAACAAAGAGCTGGTTTTCCACCCGGAATTGTTTTGTGCGAACCAAGTAGAAGAAAAGTGCACGTTTTGGATCCAGCCTGTGGAGCCTCTCTTCCTCTTTTGAAGGAGGCGGAAAGAAGGTGGGCAAAGTGATGGTTTGGCCAATGTGGAAAGAAGTAACCACCTTGGGAAGAAAGCAAGATCTAGTTCTAAGGATGACCTTGTCCGGATGGACAGCCAGAAAGGGAGGCTTGGAAGAAAGAGCCTTTAGCTCATTCACTCTACGAGCAGAAGTGATGGCCAACAGAAAGGCAGTTTTCAAAGTAAGAAGACTGAGAGGACAGTTATGTAGCAGCTCAAAGGGAGTACACAAAAGATAGGTAAGCACCAAGTTCAAGTCCCACTGGTACATTACGAAGGGAACAGGAGGAAAGAGAGTAATGTCGTTAACAAATCTTTTTACAACAGGGGACTTGAAAAGAGAAGGCTGATCAGGAAGCCTAAGGAAGGCAAACATGGCTGAGAGGTAGCCTTTGAGAGTGCCCAGAGCAGAGCCCTGCTGGGCCAAAGAAAGGAGGAACAAGAGAACCTCAGAAAGAGGGGTGGAAAGGGGATCCACAGCCTTTGCTGTGCACCATGCCACAAATTTGTTCCATCTAGAGGCGTATACCGTCTTAGTGGAGGGACGCCTGGCTGCAAAGATAACATCGCAACATTTGGACAGGTTCCCCTGATGCTGTGCCCACTGGAACTTCAGGTCCCACTGCAGAGTCCGCATAT
The DNA here is from genome assembly GCF_964204655.1 of Triturus cristatus. Classification (NCBI taxonomy): domain Eukaryota; kingdom Metazoa; phylum Chordata; class Amphibia; order Caudata; family Salamandridae; genus Triturus; species Triturus cristatus. The sequence continues at coordinate 852,332,391 of NC_140581.1, forward strand.
GCCATATGGCATGATCCACCAGCTGGATGCAGGAGGCCAATAGACCCCAGCAGCCGCAGAGTCACCCTGACCAAAACCCGGGATAAGGGCTGAAAGATTGGAAGAATAGCCCGAATAACCTGGACTCGCCGCTAGGGAGGATAGATCCAAAACTGGGTCATGTCCAGAACCGCTCCGATGAAGAGGAGCTTCTGAGAGGAAGTCAGGTGTGACTTTGGCACGTTGATAGAAAACCTCAGTAAATGCAGGAGGTCTGCCGTAGTCTGGAGGTGGGAGACAACAGTGGGGCGTGCCTGCCTTCAACAGCCAGTTGTCGACATAGGGGAAGAGCAGAACCCTTGATCTGCGGAGATGAGCTGCGACCACCGCCATTACTTTCCTGAACACCAGAGGGGCACTGGTAAGGCCAAAGAGGTAAACTGAAAGTGCTCGTGGCCTACCATGAACCGTAGGTAACGCCTGTGGTCCGGCAGGATGGGGATATGGAAATACGTGTCCTCCAAGTCCAACGCTACCATCCAGTCATCGGGGTCGAGGGCAGACATGACCTGAGCCGACATGAGCATCTTGAAGTTTTCCTTCCGGAGGATGCGGTTGAAGGCCCTGAGTTCTAAGATAGGAAGCAGCCCTTTGTCCTTCTTGGGTACCAGAAAACAGTGGGAGTAGCAACCACAACTTACTTCTGGCACAGTGACCCTTTCAATAGCTCCCTTGGCCAAGAGAGCTGCAACTTCCAGGTGGAGAAGGGCCAAGTGATCCTCCGACATGCGATTGAAGGATGGTGGCATGGAGGTAGGGGTAGTCTTGAAGGAGAGGGAGTAGCCCCTTCGGACTATCTGCAAAACCCACCTGTTCGACATGATTTGCCAGTGGGGGGAGATGGAGAATCCTGCCACCCACTAGCCTCTGGTGGTCCTGAAAGGTCAGAATAGGAGGGTTTTGTGAGGCTGCTGCAGGGGGTTATGGGTTGACTGGCCCTCCCGCAAGCCCCCAGACCAGCAAACACTGGGTTCCACTGTCACACACAGGCTGGGTAGCTTGTGTGAACCGGTGGCTAGACTGGGTCAAACGTGGTGGGGGACCACTTCCGTAGCCACGAAAGGCAGACTGCATGGGGCAAGAGATTGCCTCGAGGCCCATGGATCTGGCCGTAGCCTTAGAGTCCTTGAAGAGCTCAAGCGCCGAGTCTGCCTTGTCACCAAAAAGGCGACACCCATTAAAGGGCATGTCCAGCAAGGTGGATTGGACATTCCCAGAAAAAAACAGATGTCCTCAACCAGGCGTAGCTCCTTAGGGCTACTGAAGTTGCAACTGTCTACCCAGTCAGTCGGCGGTATCCAGCCAGATGGACGTCGGTAAGGGCTTCATTGAAAGGCAGAAGGGGCTCCGAAGAGGCCGCTGACGGTTGAAGCACCTCCATCAGGAGGTTAGTCCTGACTGACACAGTAGAAAGCTCGAGAAGAAAGCTCGAGGCCCAAAGCCTTAGCCCCCCTACACAACACCACTGTGTATGAGGCTCCCTCCTCTGTAGCCATTGTAGGAAGGGAGAGCATGCCAAGGTCTGGGGAGGTATCCAAACCACTGACGTCACCCAGGTCCTCTCTCCAGTCAGGCTCTTCAAGTTGGATAGCCAACAGGGCCGGACTGGGAACGAAAACCGGCCCTGGCAAAGTGCTCGGCCGCCCCCCCGGGGCTTTGAGGTGCCGCCGAGCTCTTTGCAAGGGCCGGTTTTCGGACTATTTTGTTACAGGGACGATTTTGCAGCTATGCTGCAAAAACGGCCCCCACCCGTGTGGTGTACCGGAGGATTGCCCGGTGCCCGCTACGGCCAGTCCGGCCCTGATAGCCAAAGGGTCTACAGACCCGTCCCAGTCCTCCTCACCCTCCTCTGGTTGCTATTCAGGCCTGAATGGAACACCAGGAATGAACAGCGGCACAAACGTACCTTCCGGCATCAGTAGAGACATCGATCGACTTTGGTCCGGCGCTGTGTCGGGGGTGATGAGGTCGACCGGTGTCAATCCAGATGCAGGCCTGGATCCTCGGGGCCCTCTGGTGCCAGTGCGGTAGTTATCGATGGCCCAGGGACCCTAGCCGAGTCTGCCGAGTCCAAAGGTGCACTGGTGGAAGCTGGGCAGGGGACGCTCTGGCACCGGGAAAGGGAGGAAAACTCAGTCGTCCCGGGAGCAGGCTCCGAAGACAGAGATGGAGAGCGACGACGCTCCAGGTCCCGCGTCGCGTCAGCCGACCAACAGGGAGAAGGCGAAGAGCAACGCTGCTTCTTTCTTGTGCTACGACTTACCCGAGGATCTCGAAGACTTGGTTGACGAATGGTGATGGTGGCTCCGCGACCGGTCTGGAGACCTTTCATCTCGACTGGGACCTCGAGGTATGCAGAGCCGACTGCCAGGCCTCCAAGAGCTTTCGAGACCGCTCCTGCAAAGACTCATGATTCTTGGCTCGGCAGTCAGAGCACGACTTCGGGTGGTGGTCGCACTCCAGGCACTAAAGGCACACAAGGTGTGGGTCCATAACCGACATCAGGCGGTTACAGGCCTTACACGGTTTAAACACGTTCCGACGTTGGGACATCACCAGTACACCAGGTGTCGACAGACTCAAAAAGAAGTCGACAAAAGTCCTGCAGGGAATGGCTAGAACATGGGCTAGCATTAAAAGACTGACTAACTACTTTTCAAGCCGGGCCCCCCTGTGGGACTCTCCAGGCATACCAGATTGCCTAAAGGACAGGCTAGCTCTTCCGCTCAGAGTAGCTGGGTTGAAGGTGTGGGGAGACCTGGCTCATGAGGGCATGCTTCTATCTTGGCCATCATTACACAACAGGGTGGAAGAGTGTGTGTCAAAATTCAAATACATTCAGTTGCAGAGTTGGTCCCAAAACTTGAAAAAACCCAAAGGCATAGGTAACATTCTTGAGGAGAAGCTAGTTACAAGACTGGCTGGGAGGAAGGAGGTCTGCTTCCTGTACTGGGCTATTGAGGAGGTAGTGGAAGGGGATTTTAAATTGGCCGAAAACTTGTGTGAGGTCACTATACCAAATGAACAGTGGGAACATCTGTGGCAAACATCCTTTAACATCTTGTTTGCCACTGTTAAACCAGCTTGGTTTAGAAGAAACCATGTGTTCACCCTTCATAAGGCCTACTTATCTCCGTCAAGGTTGACCAAAATGTCGAAGGGGCCTCCAGTTAGTTGTAAAATTGTAATTTGGAGATCGCCTCGGATGTACATATGTTTGTGGAGTGCCCGGCCTTAGCAGAGTTTTGAGTAGGAAACACCATTGCGGATATTCTAGGCCTCCCAATACAAAGAAATCTTATTCTGATAATCTTTGGAATATCCAGTGAAATTACGGGCCATGCTAGATCTTTCCTTTTCTATGCTATACTGCTGGCCAGGAGGGAGATATGCAGAAGATGGGTAGAAGCTGTACCCCCTATGTATTTTGAGTGGTTGTTCTCGTTCTTTGTGACATCCAGGGTGGATCTGTGTCGAACTCAAAGCAAGATAAAGAAAGCACTATGGGATTTCTTAATAAATTGGTTCGATGCTTAGGCTTGGGAGACTTGATAGCCCTACCCCTTCTTTCTCTTTATCTATTTATGTATCAATTCTGATATATATGAAAACTTTGGTCCTATGATTACGCCTCCTTGAAACTCTTCTGACTGTGTTGGGCATTCCCAGTTTCCCATACACTCTTCGTCAACATCAACAGTTGCCAGGGTCATCTGGACCGATTGGGAGAGTGACCACCCCCATTACTTTGGGGTTAGTGTAATCCTAGTCTGCTGCGGTACTGGTAGGCGGGGCGCTTCCTCCTGGTCCCCATCCAATGCCTACGTCTCTTCATTATTGAGTAACGGTACGGGCGGCTTGTATGTTCACTAAAGGTCTGACGTGAATGATGATTAAAAAAAAAAAACTAGAAAAAAGTTAGTCAAAAAGTGACAAGGGGTAGCTCTCTCCGGACCGAAGCTAGGCTAGCGCAGAAAAAGAAAGAACTGACACCAGCGCGCAGGGGCAGCGTATAAGTAGACATCGCGGCGTCATCCTGGCGACTACGACTCCGGACGTGGAGTCGACTGATGCCACCTACTGACGCGTAGGGGTATTGCTAAGAGAAAAATTCTCTGGATCCAGTCTGACACCTGGGGGTAATTCTAAGGTAAGTAATCTATAATAAATGGTCTTTTTCAGATCCAAATTTTTGCAATTTTGAGTTATTTTCAATCCTTGAGTATTGTATTCATTTAAAATCATACAATAGTCTCCACCATAAGGGTCAACATTCCTTTTTTAACATACATCCTCTACGATGTGTTAATTCTCTTCAATAGATTCCAGTATGAAAAGAAACTAATAATCACAATGATGTGTTTGTCCAGTCAAATACTTGTTTTTATGAAACAGGTACTATTTTAATATAAGCACACAAAGCATAGAGACGGCACACTAAATAATATCCACTGTGTCTTAAAGTCGGCACGCTAGCGTTCTACTGAGCGGTATTCACAAGCCCCTCTGTCACTTTCTAGTGAGGCTGTTTATTCCTTCATTTGAGCTCTTGGAGTGAACTTTCAGATACAGCGTATGCTAGTCTCAATGCAGCAAATTCTAGGTTTGGCCTTAAGAGCTAACTTCAGCACCACTATGCACTAAGTTTGTGCAATCCCCAGCAGGCCTGCTGGCCTTGAACAGTTTTACTTGACCTAATCGCAGCTGGCAAGTGCTGGAGGACTAGGGCTCATCTCTGCAGGCTGTGATCTCCCAGAGAAGAGGGTCCATGACTTCTTGCAGTCTTTCCCCAATGATGCAGCCGGGCATCCTCAGTCTCCAGGAGGCTCGCATCTGTGTCGGGCGTCCATTATTGTGGCACCTCACAATCGGTAAGTGTTCATCACAGCAGCCTGGGCATGATGATGCGAGGAAGCAGCACTATCTTCATGGTGGTACAACCCTGGCACATGGGATAGCCTATTTCCTTCAGACAAGCGTGACACCCTTACTTCACAGGGGCCCCTTCCTGGTATATGGGGGCCCCTGACTGGCTCTGCTCAAAGGCAACACTCTTTTCATCACAATTATAAGTAATTGGTGGAAGAAGCACACCTTAAACATGAATTCTTAATCTCAATTGAGTCACAATCAAAGGTTAATATATCCTACTCAATGCTAATGAGTTCATCTCGGGCAAGAGAAAAGAGACACAAAGATTGCATCTTACAAGACAGCACAAGTTAGTAGGTCTCATTTTAAGAGACTTGTTTTTTATTTTCTTGTTTCATAAGCAGTGCAAAGCAACAACCACAGCCTACGCGTTTCATCCAAAAACATCAAGACTTCTTCAGGGCAGAAAAAGTATGGCAACCATGTGTGCCCTATCCAGTCAAGAAAGATCTCATAATGACTGTATCCGTAATCCAGTTAAAAGTTCATATTTTGTCATATATACCGTTTTTTGATGAAATAATAGTTCTATCATTGCCTTTATATTTTTTCCACAAAACGAGTCCTTTAAACAAGTTGCTGTCTTGGTATTAATCCTGTTGCTGCTCACACCATGACACAAAATATCTTTACTTCACGGTGGCCCCTCATTGCACACACGGTGTCGCTAACTTCATCCAGCAGCAGTTTGGACCGGGCATTTCACACTTCAGGATCCACTCAGCAGGATCCCCGATAGGCCTCGCTCCCTCCAGGCACTATCCTCCTCCTCACAAGCTTCACTGGTTTATGCTGGCATAAGGCTGGTGCTTCAAGCCCCCGGCATGTGGTCTTGACTTCCCGGATGATAGCAACTCACCCAGCAGCACCTTGGTCCCTAGTCCTGGTTCCAGCAGCCAGAAGTCTTGGTGATTTTTCACCTGAAACAAAGTGCTGCTGAACAAAATGTGGGACTCGTAGACCTTTACAGTCCAAATTCGGACACAAAGGAGTGTCCGGTCCTTCGAAATTAGGGATGTGGGTGGGTGTCAGCTCCTTTGAAGTGCTCTTTCTTCTGCCCTGTCCTTTGTCAAAGAGACAGTTTGCCACAGCAGCAGTGGCACCAATTCAGACTGACCCACAACACAGGCCAAAAAAGAAACCAGGCATCACACCAGGCTGTCAAGCTCCACTGAAATGTGCCTCGTAAAGGGTCAAAGACGTAAGCCTCCCCCCTCTGTCATGATTCCCTGGTCTTACAGTGCTGACTTGATCAGACAATGAACCCAGGCCTCCCTGATCAAAGACCTTTGAGGTGCACAGAGAATGTCCTGCTCCTCTTCCTCCAGGTTGCTGAGACAGAATATCAAATTGGAAATATCGAGTTCGAAATATCATGATTCAGAAATATTGACAGTAAGAATACGGTGGTCAAGAATATCGAATTTAAGGTAAGAAATATTGTTTAAAAAAATACATAAATCATTAATATTGGTTGGAAAACTATAGATGTTGAAAATATTGTTTTTTTAATAAATGTTCTGTATTTTAGTTTATATTTTAAATGTATGTGATGTATGTTTATTTGTATAAGCATTGTTTATGTTTTTTAATGTATGTGTTAAGTTTTTAGTAGTTATGAATTTTATTTTAATTAAATTAATCATTTTTTAGTTCGTAGCGGGTTGTGGGTTTATAGGGGAATAGGATGGGAAGTAATTTAACTATAATAAATTAATTATTATTTTTCATTTATTTAATTTAGATTTTATAGCGTTAATTGTGGGAAGTAATTTATTTGTAATTAATTAGTTCTTAATTAAGCTCAATTAATTGATAGAAAATTAATTACGAAAATTTTGTAATTTATTTTAGGTGCGGGTAGTGGGGTTTATAGGGGTAAAGGGTGGGAAGTAATTTAAGGTTAATTAATTCTTAATTAATATTAATTGATAGAAAATTAATTACGGAAATTGTGTAATTAATTTTAGGTACAGGTTGTGGGGTTTATAGGGGTAAAGGGTGGGAAGTAGTTTATGCATAATTACTCAATAATTAGTTGTTAATTTATATTAAGAAATGAATTGATAATTATGGTAATTGTGTGATTTTTTTAGGTGTGGTTAGGGGGTTGATGGGGTAAAGGGTGGGACGTAATTTATGTTTAATTATTTATAATTAGGTGTTAATTAATATTAATAGAAAATTAAATATGGAATTTGTGTAGTTAATTTTAGGTGTGGGGTTTATAGGAGTAAAGGGTGGGAAGTAATTCTTATTTAATTAAAAATAAGTTGATCATTAATATTAATTAATTTATATTTAATTAGGGTCTTTGTTTATATTTTTATGTGTGGGTTTTATTGATATGGGGTACAGTGTGGGGAGTAAATTAATTTTACTTACTTTATAATTAGCTGTTAAATACTATTAGTTTTTTTAATTGAAAATAAGTTTTAATTGTATAATTATTTTTTTTACAGTTTATTTTTAGCTGTGGTTTGTGGGTATTATAAAGGTAAAGTGTGGAAAGTTAATTTTTACCCCTCCGCTATCCAACACTTTCCCTACTGTTGCACTCACTGGAGTGGGAATAGTAATTTTTACTCCTCCGCTATCCAACACTTTCCCTACTGTTGCACTCACGGGAGTTGGAATAGTAATTGTTACCCCTTTACTATCCAACACTTTCCCTACGGTTGCACTCACTGGAGTGGGAATAGTCATTTTACCCTCCGCTATCCAACACTTTCCCTACTTTTACACTCACTGGAGTGGGAATAGTAATTTCTACCTCTCCACTATCCAACACTTTCTCTACTGTTGCACTCACTGGAGTGGGAATAGTAGTTTTTACCCCTTCGCTATCCAACACTTTCTCTACTGTTGCACTCACTGGAGTAGGAAATGTAAGTTTGAAGATTTTTATTTTAAATAGTTTAATATTTTAATATATAATAGAATGTTTTTTTAAATTAGATTTTATGTCATTGATATATATATGTACATTTTTATACAATTTTAAAATTCTAAAATAAATTAAAATAGTTTACTTGTTTGAAAGTAAATATATCTGAATTATTATGTATGTGTGTTGAACTTTTTTGATTGTATTAAAGTACAAGTTACTTACCTTCGGTAACGATGTATCTGGTAGAGACTATTCTAGCCGCAGATACCTTAACGTAGAATTGTCCCCAGGCGTGAGACTGAACCCGGAAAACGTTCTTGGCCAGCATCTCTGAGTGCCGGGGCGCGGTACCACGCGTCTCCGCCCCGACGTCCTCCGCTGGCGTGACGTCAGTGAGGTCACATAAGCCCCACCCTGGCACGCTGACGTCAGTTTGCTTCGGAGAACTTTTCCGCGCCATAACGCGGAGCCATCACAATAAAACTGAGGAGAGCATGGGAACAGTGTACGAAAAAAATTAAAAAACAAAAAACTGAGAAACTAAATAGAGAGACACAAAAGGTGAGAAACATCACCAGGTAGCACCAAGGCACCAGAAGGCGACAACAGCAGGCCAGAGCAGGAAAAGAGCAGAACACCATTCTGAGGAACAACTGTGCAAGCCAAGGCGAAAGCACCAGGCGGCCAAAGCAGCGAAGCCAGAGCAAGAGAAGTGCAAAGCACCACTCCGCGGAACCACCTTGCAAGCCAAAGCGTGAGCCATCCTGGAGGCACAAGCATGTGAAAGTGCTGAGAGGAGAGGGGAGAGAGAGGGGCGAGAGAGGAGAGAGGGGCGAGAGGGGCGAGAGGGGCGAGAGGGGAGAGAGAGGAGAGAGAGGAGAGAGAGGGGAGAGAGGGGAGAGAGGGGAGAGGGGAGAGGGGAGAGAGAGAGAAAGAGAGGTAGAGAGAGGGGCGAGAGAGGAGAGAGAGGGGAGAGGGGAGAGGAGAGAGAAAGAGAGGTAGAGAGAGAGAGAAAGAGAGGAGGAGAACGAGTGAGGGAGAAAGAAAGAGAAAGAGAGGGAGGGAGAAAGAAAGGGAGGGAGGGAAAGAGAGAGAGGGAGGGAGGGAGGGAAAGAGAGAGAGGGAGGGAGGGAGGGAAAGAGAGAGAGAGAGAGAGAGAGAGAGAGAGAGAGGGAGGGATGGAAAGAGAGAGAGAGAGGGAGGGAGGGAAAGAGAGAGAGAGAGGGAGGGAGGGAAAGAGAGAGAGAGAGGGAGGGAGGGAAAGAGAGAGGGAGGGAGGGAGGGAGGGAGGGAGGGAGGGAGGGAGGGAGGGAGGGAAAGAGAGAGAGGGAGGGAGGGAGGGAAAGAGAGGGAGGGAGGGAGGGAGGGAAAGAGAGAGGGAGGGAGGGAGGGAGGGAAAGAGAGAGAGGGAGGGAGGGAGGGAAAGAGAGAGAGAGGGAGGGAGGGAGGGAAAGAGAGAAAGAGAGAGAGAGAGAGAGAAAGAGAAAGAGAAAGAGAAAGAGAGAGAGAGAGAGAGAAAGAGAAAGAGAAAGAGAAAGAGAAAGAGAGAGAGAGTGAGAGAGTGTGAGAGTGAGAGAGTGTGAGAGAGAGAGAGAGAGAGTGAGAGAGAGAGAGAGTGTGAGAGAGTGAGAGAGTGAGAGAGTGTGAGAGAGAGAGAGAGAGAGAGAGAGAGAGAGTGAGAGAGTGAGAGAGTGAGAGAGTGAGAGAGTGAGAGAGTGAGAGAGTGAGAGAGTGAGAGAGTGAGAGAGTGAGAGAGTGAGAGAGTGAGAGAGAGAGAGAGAGAGAGAGAGAGAGAGAGAGAGAGAGAGAGAGAGACAGAGAGAGACAGACAGACACCCTGCGCCCATAACCACAAAGGGAAGGGCCACAAGCCCGGAGCAGAGGAACAACAGCAATCCATCCCCGGACTACACTGCCAAGGATGGCCATACCCCTGAAGGGAGTAGGAGGTCAAAGGACAGGTAAAAGAACCCCCCCAACGAAGAAGACCGGGTGGGGATCAGAAAACTCTAACAACAGAGGGAAAGAGCGAAAGTAGGCCCTCACGCTGAAGAGAAACCAGCTGGAGGGATGTCTGACCGGAAGAAAACGAAGTGGACACTAACAGAAGACAAGTCACCCAGAGGGAGGCAACTGCAGAAACCCAAGCAGAGGGTCCTCGCAGAACGGGGAGGAAGGGAGGGTCGTGAAGGAATCTGCGGCTAGACCAGATATTCTCTACCAGATACATTGTTACCGAAGGTGAGTAACTTGTACATCGGATAGAGACTACTAGCCGCAGATTCCTTACCGTAGAATAGATACCCTAGCCATACCCAGAAGGGAGAAGGGCCTGCGAGAGAGCCTCCCCACCAGGAGAGACACAGGGCCCCAGCAGGGGACATGTCACAGGGACAAGTCTTGTACATCTGATAGAGACTACTAGCTGCAGATTCCTTAACGTAGAATAGATACCCTAGCCATACCCAGAAGGGAGAAGGGCCTGCGAGAGAGCCTCCCCACCAGGAGAGACACAGGGCCCCAGCAGGGGACATGTCACAGGGACAAGTAGGGAAAGGCCAGGAAATCCTAAGCCCAACCAAGGGAGAACTGCCCAACATCCCGCAGGGGCAGACAGCGCCTGAAAAGCCTCAAGGAACACAAGGACCACCTCAACCCCTAGGGAGAAGAGGTAGAACCGGAGGCAGGGCCCACCTGAAGAAACACATACACAGTGACAGAAAGAGCAGTACACACCCAAGCCGCAAGCACTGGACAAGGCAGGGACGGTTGCACAGCCAAAAGTAGAGACGGAAGAAGAAAGGCACAAGACAATGCATCAAAGGCCACAACGGAGTAGTAGAACAAACAGGCCTGCACTGGCATGCACAGTCAGCAGCAGACAACACCACGGAACGGTGCACCCAGGACAAGCTAAGCGCCAGCCGAAGGCAGCGGCCAAGAAGGGCCAGGACAGGCCCCAAGGGAGGGGCCGGCACACATTGACCCACGAATGAAGTGTAACCAGGCATATAGAAAGAGAGCCGTCCACCAGAACATAAAAACTAGGGAAACCAGCCGCCCCCCCCATCCCCCCCCGACCCCGCCCGGAACACCAGACAGAGGACTAAAGCGGACAGAAGAGAACACCGCTACAACGCAAAGCCGCAGACAGCAGGCCGGACTAGGCTAGCGCGACAGCGATCAAGGAGGAGGACGGACCGGGGTGCAACGCAAGCCACTCCAAAACCACCAGCAAGAAGATCGCACCTGACGCCACAGTGCAGAAGCCCGAAGGACGACCACACCTCCCCAGCACATATATAATAGCTACCATTACTCCACATAGCGCATGTTACGTCCCAGAACATGGGAACCCTCTTAGGAAAAAGTTTCCGCAGCAGAGGACAAACAGAAAGACCTGCGGAGAAAACGGCAGACGGCTTGCCAATCAGCCAATAAAGAATACACAGAAGGCCTAATCTCAAGGCCTACACGGCTTACCAACAGCCAAAACCACAAGCCCAAAAAATAAAAGGGCCGGACCAGCAGCAAACAGCACCAACGTCCTAACAAAAGGACCTGAAGGCACATCAACCACACAGAACACACCACTTGGGCTACTCGCTACAAGGCCCCAGGAAAACAACGGAAGAACACCTCCCAAAACACAAACCGACTAGAGGTCACTGAGGGGGAGGAGTAGGAGGACGATGACGACGAAGCCCCGCAAGAAACCTCTGAATGGCAGAATCCGCAGGGGCGTGGAACAAAAGGGTGCCATCAAAGGGAAGGTCCACCAGCCGTTCCCTAATATTCTCCGGGAACACACTATCCTGTAGCCAGGCATGTCGACGAAGGACCACTGAAGAAGCCATGGTACGACCAAGCACCTCTGAAATGTCCAAAGCCAAGCGAAGAATAAATGCCGCCAGCTCCCGGCCATCCAACACATGGTGCCTCAGATCAACACAGGCACCCTCCTGAGAAGCGGCAGACATAAGGGACTCCGCCGAATCCCACAAGCAAGAAGTGGCCCTAGCCAATACACAAAGAGTGTTAAGGGCCCGCAAAGCCGCACTGGTGGAGGCGAAGATATTGCGCCCCCAGGAATCTAACCAGCGGGCCTCCCGTGACGGGGAGACAACACCAAAACCAAAAGAGAAAAGTGAAGCGAAGCCTTGAAGGGAAGAAGCAGCTCCCGACCACCAGAACCCTGATGGAGGACCTCCAGAAGATGATCTGTGGGGAAATGGGCAGCTGTATCTCCCATGCGCAAGATTCCCGTAGCCTTTGAAACCTCCCGAGTGAAGGCAGCACTCGCCTCCATAGGGCCCCGCGGCGGGGAAAGCAGTTTCTCTGTGGGCGACGGCTGCAAGCTAAGGCGGCCGTCCCCCAGTCCAACTGGAGGAAGGAAAGGCCAAGCCCGGAAGGGGGACCGAGGAATGGGGAACCTGATGTGTCTCCGGAGAAGACTGCGGGCACGGCAACGGCGAAGAGCCGTCATTAGAAGACGCCGGGGAAAAAGCCACGAAGCGGCGACCCGTCTCCGGAGAGGATGAAACCAACAACCGCCGAACCTCTGGAGAAGAGAGGGCGTCTGAAGACGAATCAACGACCATACGCCGGCCCGACCTCCGCCACAACGCGCGACGCAGGAGACCGAGGCGGGTCGGATCCGGGGCAGCTAAAGAACAGTGCCAAAAAGTCGAGGGGCCCCCGGGGACGCGGCGCCGCCAGGGCCAGCAGCCGCCGGCGCCTGAGAGGCGTCACCTCGGCCTCAGACAAGGCCGCTGCCTGCCCAGAGGACCGAGGGAGACTCGAGGACACACCCAAGCCCCGGCAACCTCCAGCAACGGGGGTTTGCGGCGAGGCAGAGGCGCCGTGGTCCGAAGGAGGGAACCCCGAAGGGAAGCCCCCCGACAGCACCACCTCTTCAAAACCTGGAGCCGAACCTGTCGGCGCCGGAGCTGCCGGCGCCGCCACGGAATTCCCCGCACGCGGCAAGGGATCCGCAGACGTCCCAGGAAGACAAGGAGAAGAGGGAAGAGCCAAGGAGGCCTGCAAGGCCGCTACATAGACCTCCATCTGGGCTCTGGTCGCCCCCGTGCGGGGGAACGGCAGATAGGGTGGTGACGCGCTGGGCCGCACCACTGGCGGAGACCCCGCTCCCCCAACAGGACGGGGACCGGGCCTCGGGGACAAACTGCGACACTTACCAACAGGTGAGCACCACCCTTGCGGCCTGGGAGAGGGACGATGTCGGAGACGGAAGCGGCATGGCATGAAGCCTTCCGCGGGGGACGGGCGTGGCGACGCCGCTGACCGGGACATGCACACCGAAAAGAGTTTCATCCGGTGCTCATCCCGGGACTTCGGCTTCATTTGCTGACACACCTCGCAGTCCGTGGAGTCGTGGTGCTCCCCCAAACACCACATGCAAATGGGGTGAGGATCCGTTGCCGACATCTGGCGCGCGCAATACAAGCACGTCTTAAAGCCCGAAGGCATTCACACACTGTTCTCAAGAAAAACGCCTAAAAGCGGAAAAAGAAGGCCTGAAACAGGGCAGGGACACAATCCGGATCCGCGTTGCACGCGGAAAAGAAGAAAACTGACGTCAGCGCGCCGGGTTGGGGCTTTTGTGACCTTGCTGATGTCACGCCCGCGGAGGATGTCGGGCGGAGTTGCGTTGTACCGCCCCCCCGGCGCGCAGAGATGCTGGGCAATAAAGTTTTCCGGGTCCAGTCTCACGCCTGGGCATAATTCTACGTCAAGGAATCTGCGGCTAGTGGTCTCTATCAGATTCTACTTTATTTTCTTATATTCATTTTATTAATGGGCATATTTAATATTATACATATAACATGCGATATTTAGTACAACTATATTTGTTACATAGAGATGTTTTTCCGATATTTGTGTGCTTACCTGTTTTTTTTGGGGGTGTGTGTGTGTGTGTGTCTGTGTGTGTTTGTGTGTGTGTGTGTCTGTGTGTCTGTGTGTGTGTGTGTGTGTGTGTGTGTGTCTGTCTGTCTGTGTCTGTGTGTGTCTGTGTGTGTGTGTCTTTGTGTGTGTGTGTCTGTGTGTGTGTGTGTCTGTGTGTGTGTGTCTGTGTGTGTCTGTGTGTGTCTGTGTGTGTCTGTGTTCCCAGCCTAGCCCTCAGTAATGAAAATCTCCTGCCTGGGGATTGCAATCCTCAGCTTCACTACCCTTTCCAGGCCTTGGACTTCCAAAAAGGAATCCACAGGCCACCATGTTCATGCACTCACACATCCTAGCAAGCACGCACATGTATTGTGCGCTGACTGACCCTAGAAACATTCACCATGGAGCGAACCCACAGGTCTCCCTGTTATGTACCATGCACAGGCACACATAGACCCCAGCATGCACACACAGGTATCAGGCGCTGTCCGGTGCTACACACATTTACCATGAAGGCCAAGTGTGAGTTAAGTACACAGCAGCTGAGCTATACATGAGTGGACCAGCAGGCACCGCTACTGTGACACAAGTAAAACAGGCTGCTCACAATGCTGATCACTCTTAAACACAAAACATGTATGCTGCCACCACTGCACTCACTACTTAACTCTAGGTAAGGGCAGCAGCCTTCTACCACTATGAGTGTAGCACTTGGAGCACCCCTCTCGGTCTAACTAGACTGCATTATTATAAGGCAGGCCTAGGTCACAGAACAAACGCATGATCCATATTCGCAAGGGATTCAGATATCCACGCAGTTGGGGCACTGAGGGAATGATTGCATGTCTGTTACCATGCAGGGGACTATTCCACCCCAACAACTATCCACCTGGAAAAAGGCCTCTTCTTCACTGCCTTGCTTTTCTTTGCCCCAGAGAATCCCACAAAGAGCTAATTGCCTATCAGATCTTCTTCAGTATAAGCAATATAAAAGTGCAGAGCTCTTTATGGGGTCCAAACTATGGAGTCTCTCTTCTTCTTTAGAGGTGTGAAACAGAGCAAAGAATGTGCAAGTGTGATGGACTGTCCACCATGAAAGGGAGTAACAACCCTCTGTAGAAATGCCACTCTAGTCCTCAGCCCCAGTTTGAACAGAAAGAAGGTGCTGTAGGGCATTGGAATGACAGAACTTGAAGCTCACTCATGAGACGATATGAGGTTATCACAATGAGAAAGACAGTCTTCAAGAAATCTATCACCAATGTGTCTCTTTCAGATTTCAAGGTCATGAGACGTAGAGGACAGCCGTGCAGTGACTCAGAAGGGGTGCAAATAAGAAACGTATGCACCAAATTAAGGTCCCACTCTGGCATCATAGTATTTAAATGGAAAAATACAGTGGGAATGCATACAAGAGTACTGTACTCCTCTCTAGGCGGAATGCATCTCTGAGAGAACTGTCCTGGGAAGTCCAACATACACAAGTATTCACACTGCGCATCGTGGCGGTGGTGAAGAGATTGAGCTTGGGCTTTCGCAATAGATGGAAATGTCCGCACAATCTCTGGATGTAACTGCTATTCGTGATTCACTGGGTGTCGATGACGGAGTTTCTCCATCCTGGCGGTTAAAGATACCATGCCAGGTAGTGTAATTCTGAAAAATGCCCTTACAATACAGCCAGTTCCGGAGAAGCAAGGCTGACAACGCAGGGTCCAGGACTCCACTGCACTCTGTTTGTTGCAATACCACATGGCAGCCTGTTGTCTCTTGAGGATTCCAACCAACCATCTCTTGATGGACGGCAAGAAGCTTTCAGATCCAAATGAATGGTGCACAACTCAAACAGAGTGATGTGGAGACATGTCTCTGCCAGACACCAGAGCCCTCGGATATCCTCCTTTGAAAGACAACCTCTCTAACCTAGCAGGGATGCATCTGTCACCACCAACAGCCCTGAGTAGGGTAGAGAGAAGGATGTCCGCTGGTTCAATTGCAGTTGAGCCACGCCTGTAGATCGTTTACAGTTGCCTCCGAAACCTGGATGGACTCAAGACTGTTTTTTTTCAGCTGCTGGGCCCATTGAGACTTCAGATCCTACTGAAGAGACTGCATATGCAACATGACATTTCACAAAGTTTGCCGTCATCTGGAGGTGGTCCACGACTGACTGGGGACGGCACTCCTTGAACAGCCAGTCATCAAGATAGGGATACATTTGTACACCTGAACCCTGAAGATATGCTGGAGCCACCGCCACCAGCTTCGGGATTACCAGTAGGGTGCAGGTGATCCCGAAAGGGAGCAAGTCAAACTGAAAGGCCGTTGCCCACCATGAACCGCACACAGCGCCCATAGGTCAGCAAGGCAGGAACATGGAAACGGAGGTCTGCAGGTCCAGCGCTATCATCCAGTCTCCTAGATCCAGGGCAGATTAAACCCTGGGCTAGCATTAATATCTAAAATGTGTCCTTGCGCAGGAAGAAATGAGAAATCAAAGATCTAAAATAGGACAAATGCATCTGACCTTTTTCAGCACAAAGAAATAACTAGGAATAACGAACAAGTTACTTACCTTTGGTAACGATATATCTGTAAGAGACACATATTAGTTATGGATTCCTCACCTTAGAATTACCCCCACGTGTCAGACTGGATCCAGAGAATTTTTCTTCAGCAGTACCCCTACGCGAGAAGTCGTCGGAGCTACTAAGATGCGCCCACGCGCGCTGACGTCAGTTCTGTACACAACAAGGTGCGCAGAGCCATGCCAGAGACCGACTACTGGTGCAATAGAACTAGGGCCCTGAAAGGGATGACCTGAACCCTTGATAACAGTTCGCAGAACGGGGAGGATGGGTAGGCGGTAAGGAATCTATCACTAACTAATGTCTCTTTCAGATATATCGTTACACAAGTAAGTAACTTGTGCATCTGAAAGACACGTTAGTGATAGATTCCTTACCTTAGAATACATACCCAAGCAATGCCAACCCCAGTGGTGGGTCTGCAAAGTGAGATTACACCAGAAAGTCACAGAGAACTGAACAGCCAAAGAAGCCGTCTCTACAGACGTGACTGTCAAGGCAATAGTGCTTAGTGAAAGTATGCAACGAGGCCCAAGTGGCCGCCTGACAGATGTCTTGCAGGGGGACACCGTGTCCCAATGCTGTAGTAGCTGCTGTCGCCCTGGTAGAATGGGCGCGTGGCCCAACCGGAGGTTCCTTTTTAGCCAGAGAGTAACATGCTTTAATGCACAAGACAACCCACGTAGCCAACAAAGAGCTGGTCATCCACCCGGAACTGTTGTGTGTGGTTGAGATAGAACGAAAGCGCACGTTTTGGGTCCAGACGGTGGAGCCTCTCCTATTCTCTTGAAGGGTGCGAAGGCGGAAAGAAAGTGGGCAGAGTGACAGTTGGCCAGAGATGAAAGGCAGAGACTACTTTTGGTAGAAAGGAGGGACATGGTCGAAGTACAACCTTGTCTGGATGAATTGCCAGGAAAGGAGGTTTACAGGAAAGACCTTGGAGCTCAATCACCCGCCAAGTGGAGGTGATGGCCACCAGGAATACAGTTTTCAAAGTTAATAACTGCAAAGGACAGTTATGAAGAGGCTCAAAGGGAGCGCACATCAAGTATGTGAGAACCAGGTTCAAGTCCCATTGAGGCACCACAAAAGGAACAGGAGGGAAAAGGTGAGTAATGCCTTTGAGAAATCTATTGACAACCGGGGACTTGAAAAGAGGGCTGATCAGGCAGCCTAAGAAAGGCAGAAAGAGCAGAAAGGTAGCCCTTGATAGTGCCCAGAGCACAGCCCTGCTGGGCCAAAGAGAGAAGGAACAATAGGACTTCAGAAAGAGGGGCAGCAAGAGGATCTACAGCTTCCGCTGTGCACCATGCCACAAATATTTTCCACCGACAGGCGTATACCGTTTTAGTGGAGGGACGCCTGGCTGCCCGAATCACATTACAGACTTCAGGAGGCAAGTCAAATGGAATCAGCTGTCACCACTCAATCTCCACGCAAGGAGGTGGAGGCTCGACAGGTTCGGGTGGAGGACCGTCCCCTGTTGCTGCGAAAGGAGATTCTTCCCGAAGAGGCAGTCGGATCGGGGGATCCACGCTCATACTGAGTAGCTCAGGATACCAAACTCTTTGAGCCCAGTCCGGTGCCACAAGAATGACTTGGGCCTCGTTGCGTCTGATCTTCTTCAGCACTCTGGGCAGAAGTGGTATAGGTGGAAAGGTGTACAATACACCGCAACTCCACTCGTGACGAAAAGCGCCTCCGAGCGAATGCCGCCTTGGAAACTCCAACGTGCAGAACTGCTGACATTGAGCGTTCTCTTCGGTGGCAAATAGATCTAACCAAGGTTCTCCCCAGTGCTGAAAGAGACCTTGTGCCACCTCTGAGCGAGGACGCCATTCGTGATCCAACATGCACCTGCGGCTGAGTTTGATCGCCCTGGCGTTCAGGGTACCTGTCAGGTGTTGAACCACCAAGGAAATACCTTGACATTCCAGCCACGTCCAGAGACGTAGAGACTCCTGACATAGGGTCCACGACCCCACCCCGCCCTGCTTGTTGGAGTACCACATGGCAGTGGTGTTGTCTGTGAACACTTGCACTACTCTCCCCTTGACAGAGGTAAGGATTGCTTTCAGTGCAAGTAGGATCGCCCTGAGCTCCAAAAGGTTGATATGCTGCTTGGACTTCGCCGGAGACCAGAGGCTTCTGATCTCCGCCTCTCCCATGTGGCCACCCTATCCCAGGATGCGTCCGTCGCTACTGTGTGCTCCGGTTGGGGAAGGGAGAGCGATCTGCCGCTGACCCAACGCTGGTCCGTGAGCCACCACTGCAAGTCCTGTGCAGTGCCCTCCGAGATCTGGACGTAGTCGGACAGGTTTCCCCGATGCTGCGTCCTCTGGAACTTCAGGTCCCACTGCAGAGCCCGCATATGCCATCTGGCATGATAGATCAGCAGGATGCAGGAGGCCATGAGGCCCAGCAGCCTCAGGGTCTTCCTGACCAAAACCCAGGACCAGGGCCAACAGATTGGAATCATAGCCCGAATGTCCCGGACTCGCTGCTCGGGAGGATAAACCCTAAACTGCGCCGTATCCAGAACCGCTCTGATGAAGAGGAGCTTCTAAGAGGGAATCAGGTGCGACTTCGGCACGTTGATGGAAAACCCCAGCAAATGCAGGAGGTCAGCCGTAGTCTGGAGGTGGGAGATGACTGCCTGGGGCGAGCCCGCCTTCAACAGCCATTCGTCGAGATAGGGGAAGACTGAAACCCCTGATCTGCGCAGATGAGCTGGGACCACCGCCATCACTTTCGTGAACACCCGAGGGGCGCTGGTAAGGCCGAAAGGGTGCACAGTGAACTGAAAGTGCTCGTGGCCTACCGTGAACCGTAGGTAACGCTGGTGGGCCGGCAGGATGGGGATATGAAAATAGGCATCCTGCAAGTCCAATGCTACCAGCCAGTCTTGCGGGTCTAGCGCAGACAAGACCTGAGCAAGCGTGAGCATCTTGAACTTCTCGAAGCGATTGACATTCAGGAGCCCTAAGTGGGAATAACAACCACGACCTACTTCTGGCATCGGAACGCGCTCTATGGCCCCCTTGGCCAAGAGAGCCGCAACTTCCTGCTGGAGAAGTGACAAGTGATCCTCCGACATGCAGCGGTACTGAGGTGGCATGGCTGGAGGGGTAGACTCGAAGGGGAGGGAGTAGCCCCTTTGGATTATATGTAGAACCCACCTGTCCGAGGTGATGGTGTGCGCCAGTGGGGAAGGTGATGGCAAATCCTGCCACCCACTGGCGTCTGGTGGGCCTGAAACACCGGACTAGGAAGGATTTGAGGGGGCAGCGGCAGGGGCGGAGCTAGATTGACCCGCTCGCTGTTCTCGGGACCCACCACGGCGGGTCCCACGTCCGCGCTGCACAGGCCTGCGGGTCTGAAAGGAACGCGGTTGGGCGCCTCGACCCTGACCTCGAAAGGAGCGAAAAGCAGGCCCTGAGGGAGTATGCATGGTGGCGAGACCCATGGACTGGCCCGTAGCCCCAGAGTCCTTAAAGCGTTCCAGGGTGCTATCCGCCTTGTCACCAAAGAGGCATGTGCCATCAAAGGGCATGTCCAACAAAGTGTTCTGGACATCTCCGGAGAAGCCAGTAGTTCTGAGCCAAGCGTTAACGGCGGAGCGCCACCGTTTTGGAAAGTGCCCTGCAGAGGGAATCGGCGGTGTCAAGCCCACAACGGATAGTAAATTTAGCAGCATCTCTCCCTTTGGTAATGGCCTGGGAGAGCACCACCCGAGCTTCCACAGGGCACTGAGGTAGCAACTGTGCCACGGTGTCCTACAAAGAATGTGAATAGCGGCCCAACAGGCACGCAGTATTCACCACTCGCAACCCGGAACTGGCAGAAGTGAAAATCTTTTTCCAAACTGCTCCAGTTTCTTAGGTTCCTTGTCCGGAGGAGCAGAAGGGAATGCGCTCGGCGAGGCAGAAGCCTGGACAACCAGACTCTCAGGCGTGGGGTGTTGTGTGAGAAAGCTGGGGTCACCTGGCGCCAGGCGATGGCGGAGTGCCACACCCTTATCTACAGGAACCGCTGTGTTAATTTTGTTCCGGGTGCTCAACACGATGTCAGTAAGCACTTTGTTGAAGGGCAGCAGCGACTCAAAGGAGGAGGACGCTGGTTGCAGTACCTCAGTCAGGAGATTGGTCCTGATAGGCACAGAAGGGAGCTCGAGGTTAAGAGCCTCAGCCACCCTGAGCAACACCACTGAAAAAGTCCCAACCTCCTCCGTAGCCACGGAAGAAGGGGACAGTGTACCAGGGTGTGGAGAGAAATACAGATCCACTGGACCCTCCATATCGCCTTCCCATTCAGGCTCATCCTCACATTGAGCTGCAAGAGGGTCTTCAGACCCCTCCCAGTACCCCCCTTCAGCCACCGGTTGTTGAAGGGACTGGTAAGAACGAGGTGCTCGGGGAAATGGGACAAACTCCCCACCAAGAAATGGAATCGGGGGGTAAGAGAACAATCCTGGTTCGGCGCCTTCCGGCATCAGTGGCGGTGCTGCACCCGGTGCCGAGGAGGCGCCGAGGCCAGATACGGTGCCGAGGCAAGGGAGCCGGCGGTGCTGCAGGGTATGGTGGCGGCGTAGCCGAGGCCAAAGGAGGCAGCACGGGGGCAGATCTGCCCCAACGGGTCTGCGGGGCCCGAAGGCGCTACGGAGGGACTCGATGGGCCAAACAAACGGCTCAATGCCGACAGGAAGGCCTGTACGTCGTCCGAAGTCACGTGCGGGCCTGGAAAGGGCGGGTAGGCCGCAGGCAACAACGGATGCTCTATCTGAGCTGCGGAGAAGTGACAGCCCGCCCCCTCCACCGCGTCCCGCGACCGGTGAGGGGTAGAGGAAGAGCGACATCGCTTCTTCGACTTTTTATGGCACCGTGACTTACCTGTCCCTGACAAGTGATGGTGATGGCTCTGCGACCGGTCCCTTGACCTCCCACGGGAGCGGGACCTCGATCGGCGCGGAACCGATTGCCGGACCTCCAACAACTTTTGGGAACGCTCCCACAAAGCTGTCGCGCCATGGCCTGACAATCTGGGCACACCTCGGGGTCATGGGCGGGCCCCAAGCAGAAGACACACATGTTGTGCGGGTCCGCTACCGACATGTTCCGACGGCAGGCCCTACAGGACTTAAACCCGGGTATCCCTACTGCACCAGGAGTCGAGTATTCGACAAAACAAGAGAAACAAGTTCTCAGAAACCAAGTTAAAACTTTTAACTGGGGGTACCGCTCACTCTCGGAGCTGCGCTGCTGGCGCGGAAAAGAAAGAACTGACGTCAGCGCGCGTGGGCGCGTCTAAGTAGCTCCGACAAAGTCATCTCAGCGGCTACGCCAGCGACGTACACGGAGCCTTACGACGATGTCTACCGACGCGCAGGGGTACTGCTGACGAAAACTTTCCAGATCCAGTCTTATGCCTGGGGATATTCTAAGGTAAGGAATCTATCACTAACGTGTCTCTTTCAGATAGCACGATTCAAGAGTGTTGAGATGCCTGACCAACAACCTTTTATTCACATAGGCCTCTGAAATAGGCTAATGGAATTGTTTCACACTTTAATAAGAGATTAGGTTTATCAGTCCCTGTGCAGTATTCAGTAAGAGCATGATGATTTGTGCCATGCTGATGAATGCGCTCCACTTCACTTGTACTAAGCAGGCCACGTGGCACAAAACAGACATCCTTCCTGCAGCACTTAGCCTGGCAGCTGAATGACTGCCAGTGCAAGGACACCAGTTTTTTTTAACAAGAGGAAAGTTGGTGAATAACCTCCTATGTCACCTGAATGACAGAAGCAGTGTAACCCATGCCATTGCGTACAAGTTCTGTGACAGGTCGCCACTAGGAGAGTGGGGATATGACATATCTTAGGAGGTTCATTATGCTGACAGGTCGTCACTAGGAGAGTGGGGATATGACATACCTTATGAGGTTCATTATGCTTATTTAAAAATTCTGCCACTTCTATATTGCAAATAAAGCGAACTCCTGCTAATATAGGACAAACAATAAAACGTTTCGATTACTTCCTGCTAAAAACCATAGCTGTATCATTTTAGGCATTATTAAAATATGTAGAACCAGCAAATACATCTGGTGTCAGTATATCTAGTGAACATGTTTATCAAAGAAACAACACTCGGAGTAAAATTAAGTGCCATAAAAGCATGAAAATTGTTTATCATTTGTGCAGCTTCAGGTATTCAATATCCCTTTCTCGGACCACTTTATGATTATTTTCTACCAGGTTAACAAAAGTGAACAAAATAACCTAAATAATAATATAATATACTTACCCGTAGCCACTGCTTCTCTGTCATTGAATCACTGTAGTCCACATCCCTGCGCTGTCGAGACCCTCTTCCAAATATTTTTTCTTCTTCTTCTTCACAGGTAAGTCTTTCAACTTCAGCATCATCTTTAATGATCCAAGATGGCAGATCATCTTCTTCCAACAAACGGGGCTTCCGTTTTGGGTTGCGAGCATCTTCCCTTCGGCGGTCAAGATCCATACGCTAGGGTGGTAAAAAAACAAACTTCACCATATTTAGATAACATTCTGGGTACTAAGAGTCATTTTTTGGTATTTTATGCCTTTTATAACTTGAGTTGCATTCACACTCTTTTATGGAGTACTCCTCATTAGATTTCCCTAACCCTTGGAATTACAGAAATAGTTATACCTCATTTTGTAAACTACAGTTCGGAGGACAACAAACCTGCCAGATGGCACAGAGGGAGTATGAAAAGCATACCCAGTTCCATATCCTAGGCCTTAAGATTACTGCACATAAAGCAGAAAAAGTATAAAACACCAAACATTGGTTTTAAATTTGAATCTTACCCTTTCATTTGTTTTCTGATCTCGAGCTATGCCAAATTTTTCACGCATACCTTGATGCATTTGTGTGACATGGCTCCAAAGCATATAGATGGTCGTCCCATCCTCTTGGGAGAGATAATGTTATATAATGATGTGCCAGGATATGGTGGTTGCCGGATGGGTGTGAGATGGCAGTCATCTGCTGGGTGCAGGGGCACAGTACTTCACTGCTCGGAGAGAGCACTTAATAACCAGCCACTGGACTAAATTGATGTGTGCCCTATTGCTCAGCAAGGGGACATGACAAACATTCATCCTATAGAGTTCATGCAAGATCGCAGTTTAGAAGTCGTTAGTGAACTGCATATCAGTAATGATAATTTGTAAGGTTATATGCAATTTGCTTAGGTGCTTCTCTGTAAGAAAGCATTTTATTCGTCACATCATATTGCTATAACAATATGTACACAACGAAGATGGTTAGGCCCTGTAGGCGTATAACCAAAAGCTAATTAGTAATCATAGTTAGTGAGACACTATACTCTGTATTAGAAGTGGTCAAGTGTAACGGCATGTCAAGGACCTCCATCTCCCATGGGTACAAATCAATGGGAAGAGCGTCAGGGAGAGAAAAAGAGTATGGGGTGGGTAGGGGGAGACATTGAAATAGAAAGAAAAGTAGCAAAAGCAGGTGCACAGGTGTTGGGAGAGAGGTTTAGACATCACTTTTACTCCATTAACAAAACATATCACAATGTAGAGTAACACAAGGGAAGGTGGGCCACTCCCAAACAAAAAATAAGCACACAGAAAAAAAACAGAAGGTGGGCAGCAGCAAGTAGGTTGGCGTCAGAAACCATAACCCACTTTGCAGCTAGTTAGAGGGTGTCTCCATGACAACAAAACCTGTCCCAGAAGCTATGCCACTCTACTCCAAAGCAAAGAAAGAGTTCAAGTGAAAGGGGAAACAGCCAACAGGAGAGAAAAAAAGATACGAGTGGTGATCAGATTTTTTAAAAGAAAAAAACAATGTGGAGAACGCTGGGGAAGCTAAGTGTCAAAGACAAAACTACGGCAACCCTCTACAGACTTTGTAGTTTAGTATCCTTCAGTTTTTTTGCGACTCCTCCATACGTGGTCCAAATACAGAATATTTAAATGTTGGGTCTATACAGCTGGACTAAACCTAGACACCCATTAGAAAATGAGTCAAAGCAACAACAGATATGGGGCCACTTATCTACTTGAGGTCTCTACAGCACCTAGCAGCACCCTGACACAAGCATTTGTGCTAGTTTATCTCTTGACAAGGTTGTACTGCAGGGAACACACCCACGTAATGTGTGCGCCAGTGGGAATCCTGTGTTGAAAAGTCCTAGAACTGCAAAGACTCTATGGCAGCCATACACATTTTGGGCCATGGAATAATCTCTAGAATGGTTAATGTGGTGCCATTCTTGTGAACAGGATTTGTCTTTGAACTACTGGTGAACCATATATCGGTGTATTGGTAAAATAGCCATGTACAAATGAATACAAGGGTGCAAAGCCTGATTTTGTTATAGAAATTCCATTGTGTGGAAATGCAAAACCCAAAATCTGTTTTGATATCTTATTAAATACCTCTGCTCTATCTAAGCAGCACTCTGCACAACCATCTAGCATCAGTATGGATCACTATGAGCTTCTTTTCGAGAACTGACGAGAAATTGGACAATTCCAATCTCGTTATTTCAACATGTAACACAATCTTTGGTACAGTGTTTGTGGTGTGTCTCTCCTCTTAAGCCTTGCGTATATGTAAGAAAGTCTCCACCGTGAAGAGTGCCAGCAACGCACTACCTCACTTTAGTGAAAGGATGCCCCTCGATTATCAAGTGCCCATCATTGTGATAGTGTTCTTTTTAAAATTATAAACAGGCTACCTTAGCCATAAGTACCCCCTGAACCTTGAGGTCGAGCCCATGCCTCATGTCAGAAGCTCTGGCAAGAGAGGAGTGGCACCTATGAAGCAGCATGCCACCACCTGGTAAATGAGGGCTCGGCATCCTAGTAACGGAGACCTCAACACCATACTCTGACACTGACCAACAGATGGACGTGCATTTATATCCCTTTAGAGACTGGGGCAGATTACTTATTTTTGAGGATTAGCTCCGAATGTATTTTGCCCTGGAGTTATCAGTGTGTATAGATAGTACTATGAAGGAATAGGTGTTCGGGATTGTGGAACACTCCTTCCCTTACAAGTTTTATTTTATACCTTTAAACAAAGCCTTAAATAGTGGACTTATCAGTTAAAACCCTATTTAAGTTGAGAAAGGTACCGCAAAGATCCATTGTAGAGGTACTCATTTTCAACCTCCCGCAAAGGCTAGAATGACAAGGACTTCATCCATGGAGACACTCTCTCAGTTTTATATGCAAACCAAAACAGCAGTTAGATATAAATGTGTAGACATAGCTAAGCCAAAATATTTCAAAGTAAAAATACTGCAGGATTTTCTGGCCTCAGCCTTGTAAAAGAACAATATAGTTTGCAACACAATGCACATCAAATCAACCTTACTTCACTACCCCATAGTCACATTTTGCAGTGCAAACATCCTTAAGACTCTGCACACAGTTCACAAACGCACCTCTCCCCTGACAATAGCCTTATTTTGGGCCAATGTAAGCCACATTGATTGTTTACTGCCCTACAGTATCCTGAGGCACTGCTGTTTCAGGAGCAAATATTACTATAAAATGAACCTCTACCTAATTTTGCAACTATTTGGTCATGAAAAGTCTGCATTTAGTTCCTTGAGGGACGTCTCTGTTGGCCTTGATAAGAAAACAAAAAACAACAATACTGCAGCAAAAGTCCACAGACTTTGCAGTTTAGTATCCTGTCTTATTGCTTTTAGCACCTCCTCCAAATGTGGTCCAAATACATGCACTCAGTGGAACAGAATATTTAAATGTTGGGTCCACACATTTGGACAAAACCCAGCAACTCTTCGAAAACAAGTCGACGCAACAGCAGAAACTGGACCACTTATCTACGAGGTCTCCTCTGCATCTAGCGCCACCCAGACACATGCATGTGTGATAGTTTTTCCCTTGTGCACAACAATCTCCACTCTTGTGTGCTGCTATAATAGGAAAAACAGAATACATTCACCCACCGGTAGTATGAATTGCTCTTAATTAGCAATGCATCAATGCTGGGATGAGCTAGAATTACTGTTCACATATACTTGTGCTAAATACATGGTATAATGGAGCTACTGTGACTGGGACTACATCTTGTAATGGTATGAAGTTACCACTTCAGCATTGATAACAAATTGAGAATTTGATGTGAACTGAAAAGACCAATCGGTTATCTCAGTTATAGTGAGCAGCCCATCTTGTTTAAATTCTTATCTCCTAGTGATTGCCCGACACAGGAAAAGTATTCTTCTTATTCAAATTGTAAATCAACCCTTTTACCTTGCCATACACCTTCAAGTCCTCGCTCTAGTTAGCCTTCATCGTCTTCTCAACACCCTGCATTCTTTAAAACAGAGTCCATGTTTTTAGTGTTGAATGCTGTTTAAGTGAGCAATACCACATTTTGACTTCAGTATCCAAACTTTAACATCGGTTTTCAGTTCAGAATCTCTCATTGGTTTGGACCTTTTCTTCAGCTCAAGGATAATGTAAGACCGTGGTAGCTGGATAATGTGCATGAGGGACAGAAGTATTGAGACACTGTCTTTACTTAAGTCTTTGTATATTAAGGGATTCTCTACCACAGTAGCATGCACATTTGAGGCAGAATGTGGGTCATGTGAAGGGTTCAGAGGGTGTCTGAAACTAAAAATAATTGAAGGAAAAGATCTTTGATATTTCTCAAATTTGTGTTTTGAGAATATTCTCTTCCTCTTCCCCCTGCCCCTTCCGTATTCTATCATATTTGAATGTCAGTCTTCTAGTACTCATTGTTGAACATACTGGCAGAAAAATCGCTACTTTTGAACCAATGAATGTGAAATGCACAATGGTTTCAACTTCCAAACTAGTGAAGCCTTTTTACTCTAAAATATGTGCATTGTCAAGGCTTCACGCCGTGGTGCTTCCCTGGGAAACTGAAGGTTCCAGACTCTGGTTTATTCAGCACAAATGGATTCTGCAGCTAGAGCAAAATGTAAAAGGTATATTTTCCTTACTGAAATGTAAAAAGTAATTTCCTTATGACCTTTACCGGCTAGTTGGGCATTTGCCAAGGAAGCAGTAATTGACTCAGCTCTTGCATGCTGGTGGTTTGTTTTTGCAGCTCTGCTGGCATCTCGGAGGCTAGACAAGCTATGTCTGCATAGAAATGCAGTCTATGTCTTGGGTTCGTCTCTTGCAATATGATCATTATAGTTCATGGTGGACAAAGTAAATCTGTAGGTAGAGGCGTCAATGCGTATGATATAATATAATGAGTCATTCTAGAAATGCCTACTGAATATGCCTTAGACACACTGTTGATGGACGGAATGCAGAACAAATCAAAACATTCACCCCCAGTCAAGAGATCTGGGTTAAATCCATCATTCTGTTGCTCACCATGCCACCCCAGTTTAGACCTGGCCATATGCAAATCAGTCTTGACCCTGTGCCTCATGGGAACAGTCCAGCCCGAATTGCCAAGCCAGGTCCTCCCTGGACCGGACACAAGCATCCTAGGACCGGTTTCGGGGTTTCACCCCTCTTCAGCCAGGATAGCTTGATTCCAGTGGCACAGTGAGCCCAGGACCCACGTCTGGGCATACCTGGCGCTGGGGTGAATGTATGACATTGTTCTGCATTCTGTCCATCAACTGTTGTTTTTGCATTTGTCACCCGAGTGGGACGGGTATGCTCAGACTTGAGTCCCGTGCTCTCCATGCCACTGGAATCAAGCTATCCTGGCTGAAGAGGGGTGAAACCCCGAAACCGCTCCTAGGATGCTTGTTTCCAGTCTAGGGAGGACCTGGCTTGGCAGTTCGGGCTGGACTGTTCCCAAGAGGCACAGGGTCAAGACTCATTTGCATATGGCTGGGTTCAAACTGGAATGGCATGGTGAGCAAAAAAACGATGGATTTAGGCCCAGATCTCTGTACTGGGGTGAATGTATGACATTGTTCTGCATTCTGTCCATCAACTGTTGTTTTTGTACTGAATATGCCTTAGCAAAATGTATATTAAAAACTCTTTCATAATTTCA
Organism: Triturus cristatus; assembly: GCF_964204655.1. NCBI lineage: Eukaryota > Metazoa > Chordata > Amphibia > Caudata > Salamandridae > Triturus > Triturus cristatus. Next base: position 852,360,800 of record NC_140581.1, read on the forward strand.
ATTACTAGATGAACAAGTTACCTTCGGTAATGCATTAGCTGGTACAGACAGGATCTAGCCACAGATTCCTTACCTTAACATCCTCTCCAGGTGCAAGACTGGATCCGCATTTTGTTATGCCGTAGCATGTCTGCGCGTTAGAAGAGGGTATTGCGCAAATCTGTATCGACGTCGTCCACCGGATGTGATGTCGATGGACTCCATATAACTCCCCTGCCGACGTCAGGTCCTTCCGTGACTATTTTCCCCCACCCAAAACGTGAAACCACATTTAGAAACTGCCTATTCAAACAGTGTACTAAAATAAAAGATACCCGTTGTAGGAAGCTGGGTTTCTGTTGCAGTAACCCCCCCCACACTTTTTGCCAGACTACTGATGCAATTTGACTGGATGTGCCCTGGGTCCACGCCAATCAGGTTCCCAGGGCCTGTGTTCTTTCCCAAAACTGTACCTTTGTACCCCTAATTGGCACCTCTCTGGCCACATGCAAGTCCCTTGTAAAAGGTACTATGGGTTCCAAGGGCAGTGTGACCAGGGAAGGCCTTTAAGGGCTGCAGCACATATTGTGCCAACCTTAGTGGTCCTATACCATAACACACACACAGAGAAAAAAAGTGATAAGTCTACATGCCACACATTTAGCTGGGTGCAGTATACGACTGGTAAGGGTACAGTTGCATGATCACTGTACCCCTACAGTGTCTAAGTCCATTCTTAGACACTGTAAGTGTATGAATTAATGAATTGGCTTTTATATAGCGCATGGCTACCCGGAAGCATACCAGCGCTGAAGCAGTAACTAAAGGACAGATAACCTAGGGGAAAAGCCAGGTTTTTAGCTGTTTCCGGAAGTCAGGTGGTTGGGTTCCCTACGGAGATGCAACAGAAGGGCATTCCAGAGTCTAGATGCATTGTATGAAAAAAGTCGGCTGCCATTTCTGGCCTTCTTGATCCTAGGGACCACTGCTAGGTGAAGTTCGTCTGAGCGGAGTTTTCTGTTAGCCCTGCAGGGGCGAATCATGGCTATGTTGATAGGACGTCCACTCCCATCCAATGACTTATGGGCAATGCAGAGGGCCTGAAAGTTGATTCTCTCTTGCACCGGGAGCCAGTGGAGAGAGCGTAACCCGGGCCTTGCTGAACAACGATTGGGGGTCTCCGTAAGCAGTCTCGCTGCACAATTTTGTACGACCTGCAGTTTCGCGACCAGTGAATTTGGGGGCCCTAGGTAAAGGGCATTGCCATAGTCTATCCTTGACAGAATTAGTGCCTGGATCAGTTGTTTGTTTTGCTTGGAAAGGTAGGAGAGGGAAGATTTTGCGGGTTACTCTAAGCAGGCTATAACATGAGGCAGCAGTCTTCCTCGCCTGTGCTTTAAAAGTGAGATCTTGGTCAAGCCAAATTTCCAGACTCTTAATCTGTTTTGGAGGCCGGCAGCGGGCCCATAGTGGAAGGCCTTATGGTGCTTGCTTTAAGGCTTAAAGAATTGCCGAGAAACATAAGCTCGGTCTTTTCGCCATTAAGTTTCAAGTGGGACAGACTCATCCACTTGGCGACTTCCTCCAGACAGGAATGGAGGTCATTGGCCGGCTGGTTAGGATGATTCAGTGCTACGACCAGCTGCGTGTCGTCAGCATATGTTATTATATGAATGCCGAAGGGGGATACCACGTCCGCCAACGGGGCCATATAGACATTAAAAAGGGTGGGACTCAGGGGGGAGCCCTGATGAACTCCACACTGTAAGGAGATAGGCTGTGAGATGGAGTTGCCTTCAAAAACCTGGAAGAATCTTTCTTCTAGGAAAGATTGTAGCCATAGAAGAGCTGTTCAGGTCACTCCTGTGCTCCTGAGACGGTGGACCAAGATACAGTGTTTCACCGTGTCGAAGGCCGCGCTCAAGTCGAGGAGGATTAGGGCTGATGACCCTCCTGAATCAAGAATCTTTCTAGATTCTTTCACCACTGATAGTATGGCGGTTTCAGTGCCTTGGCAGGGGCGAAAGCCCGTTTGGGAGGGATGGAGCAGGTTATTAGATTCAAGGAACACGGAGAGCATTTGGTTGGCATATTTCTCTGCCATCTTAATGATTCCCGGAAGGAGCGAAATAGGGCGATAGTTACCAAAGTCGGCTGAGTCCAAGTTTTTTTTTTTTAACAACGCTTTTACCATTGGCCTTTTCCACTCAGGGGGAAACAAACCCATCGATAATGAAGCATTAACCAGGCGAGCGGCAGTGGGGACAATTGTTAGTCCGACCAGTTTCAGGATATTAGGAGGTGCAGGGTCTAATGGCGATCCGCTTTTTACTGATGATAGGAATGATTCCCAAGTCATTGTGGGGAAGGTCTCCAATTCATGTTCCATGATATGCCCACCCACATTTGTGTGCTTGATTGGGATGTTACTGTCTATTTGGGGATATGTTTAAGAATGTTTTGTACTTTAGTAGCAAAGTATTCAGTAAGTTCAGTGCAGCGGAGACCTGATGTGTCCAGTACGGCCGGGGCGCAGGGGACTTTTAGTAGTTTTTTGGCGATGAGGAAGATTTCTCTAGGGGAGTTGGCGGCTGTTGCAATCTTTCCCTCATAATAGGTGGCTTGGGCTGTTTTTATTTCTGCCTATACCGTCCAATAGCCGCCCTATATTCCAATTTCTTCTCCGGTGAGAAGTCTTTCCTCCATATCATTTCCAATTTCTTACAATGTAGTTTTCAAATAAGTAATTTAGGGGAAAACCAGGTAGACTTATTAGATCCAGCTTTCTTCTCGATTGATATTTTAGGGAGCACCAAATTGAGTGATCCCTCAATCCAGTTGCAAAAATTTTAGCTACCGCTGGATTAGACTCAAAATTTGGTTTGATTTTTTCAAGTTCTAAAGTCCCCCTCTCTAGGGAGAGCTTGGACCTAGGTCGACTTTGGGTTTGTGTAGGAGAGGTATGTGACACGGTGCTTGGTGGCGACCAGAGGAAGGGGATCATAACATGGTCAGACCACGTGAGGGGGGTGGGCTCTTTCCCCTTCAAGTCTGCCAGGTTAGTAAAAATGGGGTTGAGGAGATACCCTTTAACATGGGTTGCTTGCGAGACCTTCTGAAACATGATAGGCCGAGAAGTCTTGAGCTAGTTCAATTGCGGGGAGCGCTGAGGAGGCATCGAAATGCAGATTATAATCTCCAAGGAGGGTAAAACTTGCAGCGAGAGTAACAACTGTTTCTAGCAAGGATTTACAAAATTGAGCTATCACCCCAGGTGGGTGATAGATAAGAATACCTGAGAATGAGAGGGTGGGTGTAAATTCTATAGAGAAGTGGGAGTTCTCACAGTCTGCCAGCGGGCTGCCCAACAAGCAACAGATCAAATGATCTTTGTAATTAAAGGCAATACCTCCGCCCTTGCCTGTGACTCTGTCCACCCTCTGAATCAGATATCCCGGGGGAAGTGCTTGGAAAATATCCGGCTCTGCCCTGGAATTGAGCCAGGTTTCTGTGAGGAATGAGACTTCCGGGTCGGAGTCTTTTAAGAACATAAAGATTTCAGTCATATATTTGGGCAAGGATCTATAGTTAAGTAGGAACATTTAATATACTTTCCCAGGTGGTGGGGAGGAGACAGCGAGTGCAGGGAGTTCAAACTGACAGTGAGGAAACTTGTCCTGAAGCGTCTCTATCAATATAGTGTGCGCACGTTTTGACCCTGGGGTTATATTTAACTGTTTGAGGCGCGCGCTGGTGTAATGATAATGACCTGAGGGAGGAGGGGCAGGGGTTCTAGCCCCTGGGCCTGTTCAGGTGCGGACGGGCGCAGACTGGCTTGCCTTTGGCGTGCCAACGGTGCGTCTCCTGCGCAGTCGCGTCATCTGGTGCTTTTATTGCGTCAGACGTGCGTCGGGTTTCAGCTGCTGGAGCGCTGACCAGGTGCCTAAGTGCGTGTGCAGGTAAGATTAAAATACCCCACTACTCTCGAGCATTTAACACAGCTCTTCCCGGACACATAAAAACAATTTGAAAACAATAGCAGCAGAAGTTAAAAACCAAGAAATAAAGTGCTCAGGCTACCGTGAGGGAATTCGGTGCCTGTAATTACCACTGCGCTGTTGCGTAATCTGGCGCTTTTATTGCGTCAGGAGTGAGTCAGATTTCAGTTGCTGGAGCGCTGACCAGGCGCCTAAGTGCGTGTGCAGGTAAGATTAAAATACCCCACAACCCTCGAGTATTTAACACAGCTCTCCCCGGACCCATAAAAAAAATTTGAAAACAATAGCAGCAGAAGTTAAAAAACGAAAAATAAAACGCTCAGGCTACCGCGAGGGAATTCAGTGCCTCTAATTAATAAGTGTAGTAAAGCCATAAAGAGTATATGGTCTGGGATTTTGTAATTACGAACTCCACAGCACCATAATGGCTTTACTGAATTCTGGGAAGTTTGGTAGCAAACATCTCAGCATAATGAACCCACACTGATGACAGTGTGGGACTTATTATACAATGCACTCAGAGGGCATCTTAGAGATGCCCCCTGAAAAACGACCATTCTCTGGTTGGTTCCCTGACTGGTAAACACCAGCCTTGAACCAGGAGACATGTTTCTGGACCCCTGTGGCGAGAACCTTCGCTCCCTGAGCCCAGAACAAACAAAGCCTTTTCTGGGCAGAGGTGTTCACACCTTCCCTAGATCAGGAAGAGCCATCTGTGGCAGGGGAGCTTCAAAGGCCTTGCCGCCTTTGAAACATGACCCCAAGCCTCTCCTGCTATCGGGAGCATGCCCCCTTCCTGTCTCCCCTCCTTTTCGGTGGGAAGACAAGTGGGAAAAATTTGCACAGCCCAGAAGGTGTGCCCACCTCTGCCAACCCCAACCCTCAGGTGAGGGAAGCGAGGAGAAGCCCACTTTTGGGTGCAAGCCATCTTGCTGACGGCAGGCACTCTCCAATCAGGATTAGGGATTGTGCCCACTCCCCAATGTGGGGTGAACACACCAAGGGTGTAGTCACCCTAAGGTCAGTAGCCTACTGGCTACTGACCTCAAGACCCCTAAAATTTCCAATAAATACAGTATTTAGGGGGCATTCCTGAACAAAGAAGACAGATTCCCACAACCTACGAAGGAGGACAAAGAAGACGCCCAGCATAGGAGACTACAGAGAAGAACTGACTTGGCCCTAACCCTAAGGCCAATTTTCAGTTTCCAGAGATCCTGCGCCAAACGTCGCCTTGTCCTGCAGTCAGCGACCTCCAGAACCCTGGGAGGACAGACTGCCCTCAACAAAGACCGGATCTCCTGTGAACAGCAGCTCGGTTCAAAAGAAACTCCCAAGACAGATTCTGAGCCTGCTAAGGACAAAGAAACCCGGCGCCTGGAACCATCACTGCACCAGACGCCTAAGGCCCAAATCCGGGTGGTGACCGGTCCCAGTGAGGTCCGCCAGCACTCCAGAGCACAAGTCCACCGTGGGTTGACCCCTCCAGCACTCCCCGATGTCGCCTGCAGCCTCTATACGGAGACCCCCCCCCCCCCACCCAACTGTGAGTGGTCCGGTAATGTGAAATCAGACTTCAAAAGACACCCCTGCATCCAGCCAGCCTTCGCCCAGGGGAAAAGAACCAGAGGTGCACCTATGTCCCGGAGCCCTCCAACTTACATGCCCAGCTGTTGGTTCCTCCCGGAAGTCTTCCTGAACCGAGCCTGCAGTCAAAATCCCAAACCGGCAACTCCTATTGAAAACAGGCCACCCGATGGCAAAACAGCACCCTGCACCCAGCCATCCCTGTGTCGCTGCAGGTGCTCCTTGTGTCCTAACTCGGATCCCTGTTTCCCCTGAGCCTAACACACCACGAGCATCGCTCCCACAACATTGTGGCCTGCTCGTGAGCAGCCACCAACCGGAGGCCCCCTATCCCCAATTGGATAACATTGGGCCTCAGCACTCTGCACCTGGCAGCCCTAATGCAGATGAGGGTGCTTTAAGAATGCATCCTTGACCCTGGGGAAAACCTGGTGCTAACCCCAGAAAGACACTTCCCAAACCTCAGTACTTACCGTTAAATCGATAACATTGTTTCCTCCCATAGGATTGCATTGACTGCTTTTCCTTGAAAAATCTTTTAAGTGTGGAGTTGGTGTGTATGAAAACTTGAAACCCTGCAAATATATAAAAACTGTATTACTTACCTTTTGTCTAGGAGCTGTCCCAGTGTGGTATCTAGGCATATCACACTGGTTAGCAAAAGTAACTTAAAATGTAATCTAAGAAGTAACATGCACATTTATCTGTAAAGTAATTGAAAAGTAATTTTGAACTGTTGACTTACCTGTAACTCAACCAACTGCATTTCAACCTGCATTCAACTGTAATTTACTGCATAAAAATTGCTAAGTATTTTTTCACTTACCTGCACCAGGCCTGGCTTGGTTCTAGAAATAAAATAACTACATATTTTTATACAAAGAACACTAGTCTGAGTTCAGTCTTGGAACATGTGACATCATTTCTTGCCTGAGTTTGTACAATAAATGCTTAACAATACCCTCTGATAAAGCCGAACTGCTCGCCCACACTACCACAAATAGACTCTGTGCACACTGTGCCTTACTTTGGCATAGTATATATAGAGCCAGCTTCCTACAACCTTGTCCTAAATAATCACTGAATTAAAAAAAAAAAAAAATAAGGATGGAAATTTTCATAATAAAATCTCTGAGCCAAAAGAAGACTAAGTTCGCAGATGGAGGGTTGTTAGGGAATCTGGGGCTAGATCCTGTCTCTACCAGATAACACGTTACAGTAAGTAAGTAACTTGTTCTTCTGATAGACACATCTAGCCGCAGATTACTTACTTTAGAATCAGATATGAAAGCCATCCAATCCCAGGAGGAGGGTCTGCGAACTAAGACCATTAAAAGTCTCTTACTAGAAAAAAATCGTCTAGAACAAGAGAAAAAGACCGGACATTCATAACAACTTAGGGGAGCAGCAACATACTGTAGCACATATAAATCTGTGGAAGGAACCACAGGTAAGTAAAGTCGTGAGTCATTAAAAACGTGGAAATTAAATTAATCATGTTAGAATGACAAATCTGTGTCATAGGTCAACCATCAATATGAACATAAAACTATTTGCATCCTTAATGAGATCCGAACTCATGCATGCTCACCCCATAACTGTGGAAAGGACCACAGTAATAAAAGTCATAAAAACATTAAATGCATGGGGACACATCATCAATGACAATAGGGCAACTTTGCCAAATGACCCTATGAATATAAACCGAATTGCTCTTATGTCCAGACCCAAACTGTATGTTCAATTCTTGTGGAACACAAAGCAGCAGGCCATGACACTGAACAATACCTCCATGCCATATGAAGTCCTGTCCTAGCCAGAACTGCGTTGTAAAAAGCAAAGAGAAATGCATATCTCCTGTGGAGAAAGCATAAAGGATGTTCTGTTAAAAAGAAGTCGAAGACAATAATAGCAGTTATTGGCATAGCAGTCTTTCCCTAGAAAAAATAACTAGAGATGATACAAATACCTCTAGGATATCCCTAATATATGTAGTGCCATAGATATATAGATATGAAAATAAAGCTCAATAATCAGTCAGACAATACTGACATAAGAGTATGAAAACTATAGTGGGAACAAACCACTTAGGAAAGCAACAGCCATCCAACATGTCAGGATAATGTACGCTGCCCAAAACACCGCCAATAAGAAAATAGTAGTATAACTTGGAATAAGACATTAAGTATGAAAAAGAAACCTTGATAGCCCAGCGAAAACCAAGGTTAGTACGTGACCTTACTGTACGAATAGTGACCCATCCGCACGTGACCAACAAAACGGCCCCCATACGGAAAACAGGAAATTTAAAGGATTCCATTAAAGGGATCCGACTGACCCATAAAATAAAACTCAATTTGTATATTTCAAGTAGGAACAACACCTCACAAATTGTGATCCCAAACTACAAACAACTGAAGTCCGACAAATGACAATAAAAGTTGTCACCTAGCAGAGCTCAGATCCTGTAATACAGCAAAAAAAGACTTCCACAAAAAGTACAAGTTATGAGGCAAATGCTTATCCCCTTCATGTATCTATGTATATGAATCCATTCATAGAAAAGAAAAGTTACCGCATTAGAGGGAAATTTCTTTCTGAAAAAAAGAAAATGTTAAATAATAATGCAAAGCGTCATAACTTCAAAAGAGTCAAGAATATGACAAACTCTTTACAATAGAGTGATAGAATTGACCAAGAGATTATGGGGCACATGCATCAGGCTCGCATTTTGCGATTTCTAAATAGCAAATTTTACAGATTCGCTATTTAGAAATCACAAAATGCAATGCATGTAGGAATCGCAAAAAAAAAAAAAAAAAAATGTGATTCCTACATTCCTTAATTGCGACTCACAAATTGTGAGACGCAATTAAGGAATTGATTCCCATTCATTCCTATGGGCCTAGAGTACTCCATATGTACTCGCAAATTGCGCATGCAAATTCAAGGGTTCCAAAAGGATACCCTGTTACACCCCTGAAATTCCTCTTTTTTCACAGGTTGCACACACACATGCCCCAAGGGCATGTGTGTGTGTAAAATGTGACTTTGAAAAATTCCTAATCGCGAAATCGCAATTTTTTTTGCTTAATGCATTGCATTTAAGGAATCGCAATTTTCGATTCCTTAAATGCAATTGTAATTTAGGTAATCGCAATTTTAGCGATTCCTTAAGTTGCAATTTTTGCATTTGGGATGATGCATCCCAAATGCACAAATACCTGTCACAAAGGGGCAGATTCTGCAAATCTGCCCATTTGCGATCGGATTTTGGTTTGATGCATGGGGTACTATATTTCTCTGGAGACCTATAATAGCATGATATAATCCCAGGAAAACAACACAATAATGTTCAAAGAACATGTATAAACCAACAATGTCTACAGGAAAGTGTAGAATAGCCAAGCAAACAGTAAGGGCTATAGATCAGAACCTGAAGAGCAAAACATAGAATGTCTAATGGCTCAAAAGATAATAACATTTTGGTTTACAATGTACTACATCTAGCAAAAGTAAAGAACTTTAACTATTAATCATAAAAAATGTCATCGGGCACCTGAACGTAAGGCCAGTGCCACGGGTAAAAGCAGAACCCACATAAACTAATAATGCAGACTACAAGCTACCGAAAAGACATATTCGGACGAACTCCCTCACTGCTGTACTATCTCATCAATGACACATAACCCTAATGATGACCAAGACTAATATGAGGATCATTGCATATAAACACTCTCAACAAAAGGCAGATTGTATATACGGAAACTTCCATGGAATTACAAATATCAAAACTACCTTAAAAGGCTAAATCTCACGAATTTATGATATTGCACGTCAGATAAAATAACCCCTACACAGAGGTTGGAACTCTGCACCCTCAAACGAGGTTCTAATAGTGCACAAGCGTAGCTATGTGTGTGTGTATATATATATATATATATATATATATATATATATATATATATATATATATTCGCTCCCAAGGTGCCCACGTGGCAAACTGGAGCATGATATATATATATATATATATATATATATATATATATATATATATATATATATATATATATATATATACCCCAACATGACCTTCACTATGTCTATTACGTTTTTTCTGTGGTTGCTGTGACAACCCTAAGAGAGTGAAGAGACAATGTGTATATAATCGTGTACCATCAACATAGAACTGGATGCAGTGAACAAGGCGGTTGTTTCCGCCGAAACGCGTCTGGGTTATAGTTGGAATAAATCCTTCTTTGCTAAATTGCTCACGGAGTCGGTGCCTGTTTGTTGGACGCTGTCAGGATGGTAATATATTGAAAAGATTCGCCGGGATCTTGACACCGACCCTCCTCGTTCAGGAGCTCTGTGTATACGGACATTGGTGGTAACAGTTTCTTGCGAAAGGAAAATACAGAGCCCCCCCGCATCGGACCAAACTCGATTTAACCGCGATCTCAACACCGTGCATCCCGCGTAGAGGGAGAGTAACTGATCCTCGTGGTGGCTGGAGAGCGATCAGAGTATCAGGTAAGCTCCTTGGAGCGGCTGTGAGAGTGTTGGCGGGTACTGAGTGGTGGCTGCTGGGAGAGGTAGTCCTGTGAAACACAAGACGGGCAGTGAGTAGCACAGAAGGAATAGGGCTTTCCGACAATGGCCGAGGAATGGATCAGAGAGCGTGAAGAGGCAGCACTGGATGTTTTCAATGATGGAGAAACCAGCACAGGGTTGACCACAGGTGCAGTTGGGAATGTGGAGCAAACGTTAGCTAACAACAGTGTCAGAATGCTCCAAGAACTGGAGAAACTGAGAAAAGTGAAATGGCCAAATGGTGGGAATGCAAATCTCTACAGAGATATCTCGATGTAGGTAGGATCCCGAGAGGCCTTAGGATCCTTGTCGCCCCCACATACGAGAACCCGAACCCTGAAATGCTGAAAGACTGGGCAGATAATAGTGCGGAATCGTCACGGAAAATGCTCCAAATATTAATAAAATATGCCGACAGTGACCGCAACACTATGTTAGCCAAGATTGAAGCATTACTAAAAGAATTAGAGAAATGTGAAAATCAGGAAGATATACAGAAAAAATTAAGCGAAATGAAGGCAAGACTGGTGAAGCATGAGGAATCAATTAAAGTGAGAAAAGCAACAAAATTCCAACGAGACAGGAATGACTATATGCAAGGAAGAATATACCCATTCTCTAAAAAATTCGATAATATACGCAGACAATTGTCAACTGCTGCTGAGTCACAAACAAAAATTACAGAACCGAGCACATCAGAACTCAGTTCTGAATTAGAATCGGAAACAGAATCTATTTGCAAGTTCTACACAACCACGCATGACCCCAACGGTTTATCCAAGAGCTTGGTTTTTTACGCATAGAAAGGACCATGAATCTACGCCCACGTCCCCCGCGCCAAGAGAACAGAGATACAAACATGGAACAAAAAAAAACAAGGCGGCGCAAAAACAGACGATGGGGTAAGAAAGACACAAAGCACAAACAAACAAACCTACAGAAGAAACAGGCGCAGATGAGCTCTACAAAAGACAATGCAAATACAGTAATTAACCTTACAAACATGGAACTCACAGAAAAAGAACAAGACACGCTTGCTTTAGGACTATCTTTTTGTGATAAAACTAACTTCAATTACCCCCAAGCCCTAATTGATCTCTTTCAGTTCGTAAGAAAACTAAAACTAAAATTGAAAAAACACTTTTTCTCCATCTCTACAAAGGATATAAGTGTAACACCTAGTGGTGAAATGAACAGTGGTTTAACCGTAGCCGACATGGAACTCCTGCAAGACATGTTTCAATTGGAAAACGAGGAGCAAGGCAATCCAGCTTCAGCAAGACAAGGAATAACCAATCTTGACACTTTTACATTTGAACGCACTCCATTTAAACCAAAATCAATATTCACTCCGATGATGCCTAGAGATGGCCTTGACACCTTTGTGGATAATGTAATAAAAAACCTTCTAGCCCTCAAAAGCAGCAAAGAATTTAATCAAACACATAACGCGAATAGAAGGGACTACAACACTGTAATTAACAAAATCAAAGAAAGACAAGACATTGTGGTTAGATGGTCAGATAAGGGCGGCAATGTGGTCCTGTGGCCGTTGACAAGGTATAATGCTGAGGCACAGAACTAATTGAGTGACAGAGAATGTTACAGTCGGATTGCACCAACCACCATCATAGGGGTGAAGGAAAAATATCACAAAGCCCTTTATGAATGGAGAAGTCAAGGTCTCTTCACCAAACCAGAGTTTGACTTTTTGAAAAATGACTATCCGACCACACCACAATTGTATTTAATTCCAAAAATACACAAGAATGCTACCGATCCCCCTGGCAGACCAATTATATCTGCTATTGGTGGATTGTTTGAAAACACCTCATGTTTTATTGATTTTTTTCTTCAGCCTTTTGTTTGTGACTCTCATATTAAGGATACAGGAGATTTCCTGACCAAAATGTATGATGTCAAATGGCATGATAATTATGTACTTATGACATTGGAATTGAGCACGTTATACACAAGCATTAGACACAAGGACGGATTGCATGCACTCGAACACTACCTAAGCAAAAGACCAATACACCTACATGGACACACTCTTATGCTTCTACAAATGGCAGAGTGGTGCCTGGAAAACAATATTTTTATTTTTGACAAATTGTTTTACAAACAATTACAGGGCACAGCCATGGGTACTTGCTTCGCCCCCAGCTATGCTAATTTGCATATGGGCTGGTGGGAGGAGCAAGTACTCATGCAAACACAGTTTGGTTATGAAGGAAAATGTAATAATCTATGTCAGGTACATCAATGACATTTTTGTTCTATGGCAAGGTACACAAGAAAGCGCAGAGCGATTTGCACAAGAACTTAACAACAACACACAATCTTTCTTTTACCAGTCACACTAGCATAGAATGTATACCATTTCTGGACATAGAAATGTATATAGAAAAAAACAAAATTCAGACGAGAACATACAGATAACCTACAGCAGGTCATGCTATCCTGCACGCAAACAGCTTCCACTATGACAGTGTTAAAAAGGGTATTCCCTATGCAGAGTGCATAAGAATGAAACGCAACTGCAGTACGGAAGAAAGTCTAAGCAAATCTACTAATGACCTCTTCAAGAGATTACACAGTAGGGGATACGAGGCCAAAACCCTAGATAATGCCAAAACTAGGAGAGAGAAATTTACCAGAGAGGAACTTTTATTCACCCAAAAAATAACCAGACCAAACATGAATCCACAAAAATAGACACGCCAAGATTAATTACAGGTTTCAGTGTGTACTATGCTTCCCTACGAAAAAGTTTGTACAAACATTGGAACAACATACGTAATGACCCTATTTTAGGACCAACATGTGCTAAAGTCCCCTCGATCAGTTTCAGACGAGCTAAATCCATGCGTCAGGAGCTAGTGCGCAATGCGCCTACCATCACTAAAACACCGAATTGGCTCCAAACACCAAAGGGATTTTCTAAATGCAGTAGATGTAAAGCGTGCAAGCATGGAACTAACACCAAAACAGTACACATGCCTTTCAGAAATACACCTTATGAAATAAGAGGCAGTTTCAATTGTAAAACAGACTTTGCTGTATATGTCCTATAATGCACGTGTGGTAAAAACTATGTAGGTAGTACCATTCACCCAGTGCATGTTCGCATCCTGCAACATCTAAGAGCTATCGTACACAATGATAAAACATACCCAGTTGCAAGACACATAAACTCACAACATGCCGGAAGATCCCAGGATTTATCCTATTATGTCATTGACAATATTCCGAAAAATCCAAGGGGAGGCAACAGGCAATTAAGGAGACTGGAGTCAAGATACATTATCCTCCTTAACTCCAAAATCCCACATGGGATGAATGCCGACGAAGCTCTCAGTGTCCATCTTTGATAATTAACCGCTCACATGACCCATTCCTCTAAGCGTTCAGTTCCTGTACGCTTCATACTTTAATTTTTGTTATTTTCATTAATGGTCACTCTCTCTTTAACTGTGATTACCTGCCCAAGATGTAAATTCAACCTTTTATAAAGACTTAACATTGTGGCAAACTGATTATTAAATTGCCCACTCGGGCGGTCAACAAACGTACAGTTCCTTGAGACTTTAGACAACACTCCTTCACAAAAAGCGTCTATTTGTCACACATGGGACCAACCAGTGATATGGGTTAGTATTTTACCTTTACATCTGCACTGGGTACGTTCATCCACCACTCACTGAGCCCTTGTAATCCGCGACATTAGGAAGCTCATCATTTCCTCTATTGTGTGTTTTATACTCTTCGTTGGGCACGTTTTCACTGCAGGGGTACAAATCTAACAATTATGTTGTATATTTAAAATACTTAGTTTTCCCCTTTTGTCTACTGCTAATGGGTGACTGTATAACCGTAGCATAATTTTACTTTAAACGATATTTTCTGTTTGCATTTATTTTCTGTACCGTTAGCCAACAAGGTCTGTTTTCTAGTTGCCATAACAACTAACCCCAACATGACCTTCACTATGTCTATTACGTTTTTTCTGTGGTTGCTGTGACAACCCTAAGAGAGTGAAGAGACAATGTGTATATAATCGTGTACCATCAACATAGAACTGGATGCAGTGAACAAGGCGGTTGTTTCCGCCGAAACGCGTCTGGGTTATAGTTGGAATAAATCCTTCTTTGCTAAATTACTCACGGAGTCGGTGCCTGTTTGTTGGACGCTGTCAGGATGGTTATATAGATATATATATATATATATGCTCACCGTAGCATACAAGTGATACTCCACCTAGAGTAAGGTAAATACCATGAAAGCATGAGCCGATCAGAAAGAAAGAATCCAACCAGAATATCCCAAAATATGTCAAGGTGGCTTTGTCACACCGACCAGCTCTGAACCGCTATAAAGCAAAATCGGCATGTACACCAAGCAAATGTACACCATCAAACGGCATATCTCCCAGGCTGTTCTGTACAGTCTCTGAAAACCCAGATTAATGCAGAGATGCATGTATGTGCAGTGCAGTGCATCTGACTGAGCCACAGCTCTACCCACTGAATCAGTGGTATCCATACCACTCTTCATAGGGAATTTAGCCGTTTCCCGGCCATCTTGTAACACTTGACGGAGTCAACCCCTGGCTTCCTCTGGAAGAGAAGGCAGCAGGTGCCCCACTGAATCCCATAAAGCATGAAATAGATAATATATTCCTCCCAAAGTGTTCCATCTATCTGAGTCTTTATTTGGTGGAATAAAGGGAAGGTTACTAGGGTCCGGCGGAGCCGTAGCAGCCTGTACCATCAGTCCTTTCGTGGTGGGATGACGCAAGAGACAAACTGGGTCCCCAGGGGTGGGTTGATGCCACTGGCTACAGTCTGGTCAACTGGATCTCCCGTAACACGTTTCGCTCTAGCTCCTAACTAAAGGTCATATAGTCTCATTATAAGAGAGTTAGGGCACCATCAATCAATCATCATCTCTGGATGGTTTGGAATTTGTTTAGAAGGGTTCTGTTGATTCTGGTGTATAGCGCGTTGCCGTAGTCTAGTCTGCTGGTTATGAGCACGTGTGTGACGGTCCTTCTGCAATTGGGGGGAGAGCCATTTGAAAGTCTTGCGGAGAATGCGCAGGCGGTTGAAGCTGGTGGAGGTGACGGCGTTGATCTGGCGGTTCATGGAGAGGGAGTAGTCGAGGATGATGCCGAGGTTTCGTGCATAGTCTGTAGGGGTGGGTGGCTTCCCGAGGGCGCAGGGACACCAGGTGCTGTCCCAGGCGGAGGATGAGGACCTCGGTTTTCTCTGAGTTGAGCTTCAAGCAGCTGTCTTTCATCCAAGCTGCGACGTCCTTCATTACTTCGAGGAAGCAGAGTCTGGTGTCTTCGGGGTTCTTCGTGAGCGAGAGGATGAGCTGGGTGTCGTCGGCGTAGGATACTAAGCTAAGCCCGTGCTGTCTGACGATGGCAGCTAGGGGTGCCATGTAGATGTTGAAGAGCGTCGGGCTGAGCGATGATCCTTGGGGTACTCCGCAGTTGATGTCAGTGGGTTCGGAGAGGAAGGGAGGGAGTCTGATCCACTGGGTTCTGCTGGAGAAGAATGACTGGATCCAGTTGAGGGCAGCTCCTTGTATCCCTGCGTTGTGAAGTCTGGCTGTGAGCGTGCGATGAGAGACGGTGTCGAAGGCTGCGGAGAGGTCTAGGAGGAGGAGGGCTATGGTGTGTCCCTGGTTGAGTAGTAAGCGGATATTGTTGCGGTGCTGTGGTTGCTGCGGAATCCAAATTGTGAGGCGTCAAGGATGGAGTTCTCTTCAATGAAGGTGGTCAGCTGGGCGTTTACATGTCTTTCTGTGACTTTGGCCGCGAAGGGGAGGAGAGAGATGGGGCAGTGGTTTTTCAGATCAGTAGGGTCGGCTGTTGGCTTCTTGAGAAGGGGTTTAACCTCCACCTGCTTCCAGTCGTCTGGGAAAATACCAGATCTGAAGGAGGCGTTGATGGTACGTCCTAGTTCGGGTGCGATGGCGGCGGTGGCCCTGTGGAATATGTGCAGCGAGCAGGGGTCTGTTGGGGCCCCTGAGTGGGTTTTCTTCATGGTCGCGGGGATGTGTTAGATGGTGGCGAGATTCCAGGTCATAATGGTAGGCTTGTCTGCGGTGGGGGAGAGGCGGGTGGTGTCCGGAGTCTGTTCGCTGAAGTTGTCGTAGAGGGTCTGGATCTTCTGATGGAAGTAGGAGCTGAGCTTGTTGCAGAGTTCCTGGGAAGGTGTGGCATCCGTGGCTTCGCTGGGGGGTTTGGTGAACTGCTGTATGACGTTGAACAGTTCCTTGGCGTTGGCTGCGTTGGTCTGGATCTTGTCTCTTATGAAGGTCCGTTTGGTGTCTCTTATGCGCTTGTGTTATTCGTTCAGGGCGCTCATGTGGTGGTTCTGTGCTTCGGTGGTTTTCTGGTTTCGCCAGGTTTTCTCAAGGCATCTACATGAGCGCCTGGCTTCTTGGAATTCTGTGGTGAACCAGGCGACCTTCCGAGGGCGTTGTTTGTCGGGGTGGCAGAGGGGTGCAAGCTTGTCGGCGCAGCAGGAGTCCCAGCGGTGAAGTTCTTTGGCTGCGGAGTTGGTGTCAGTCGTGGTGCTGGGGGGGTCTTGGAGGAGGGTGCTGATGAGTTGTTCCTCTGTGTCCTTGCTCCAGTTCCTTCGAGGCAGGCGTGGGGCGGGTTTGGGTGCGGTGGTGGTGTTGAAGGTGAAATGGACGCAGTGGTGGTCCGTCCAGTGGGGCTGGGTGATGTGGCTGAAGCGGATGTTACGAAGATGGGGGTCGAGGGTGTGACTGGCTATGTGAGTGGGCGTGTCGACCAGCTGCTTGAATCCGAGGTTGGAGAGGCTGTTGAGGAGAGTGGTGGAGTTGGGGTCGTTGCGGTTGTCGAGGTGGAAGTTGAGGTCTCCGATTGGATGTAGTCCGTGGAGGTGATGGCTTGGGGTGCAGCGAGCTCGACGATGGTGGTAGTGGACTGTGTGCGGGGTCCCAGCGGTCTGTAGATGAGGGTGCCGCGTAGCGTGGTCCTGGGGTTGGTCTGGATCGGAAAGTGGAGGCGTTCTGTGTTGGAGTGGGGGTCACTTGTGCTGGAGGTGGTGAGTTGGAGGAGAGTCTTGTGTGTGATGGTGAGTCCTCCTCCTGTGCGGTGGGGCGGTTCTTTCTCTGGATCTTGTAGCCGTTGGGGATAGCGGTGGTGATGTCGAGGGCCGGAGGTAGGGTTGGTCCAGGTTTCCACGAAGAATGTGACGTCAGGTGAGAGGATATCGATCAGGTCCCAGATCTCTATGGCGTGTCGGTGCAGTGAGCGTACGTTGAGGAGGATGCATGTCAGGATTCTGGCGGTGCGTGCATCAGGCAGGCCTTTGGCGGTAGTGGGGGCTTTGTCGGTGGTGAAGGATCTATGGCAGGGTCTGCACAAGAACTGTCCGTGGGTGGAGTTCGGCGAGGATCTTTCGCGGTAGGTTTGTCTTCCAGGATTGAGTGCGTGGAGGGTTGCGGAGTTAGCATTATGTAGGGGAGGGGAGGGGCGCTCAGCTGGGGGGCGGGAAATGGGCGAGGCAAGGGGGGGCAGGGCCGTGGGTCAGCAGCGGCAGGAACGGCGAGGGGACGAGAGAGGGCAGTGAGACACATGGGCCAAGTAGAAAGAAAACAGTGAGATGGAGCACAGATACAACCAACAAGTTAAATGACACCAGCAAATCAAATGACAATAAGGTGGAGAAAAACGGAGACCAGACAGAGAAACCGCTATGAGGGGAAAAGCACAGAACGAAGCAGCAGTACTTAGCGCAGATACCGCGTCGCGGCAGGCACAGATACAACCAACAATTTAGATGACACCATCAAATTAAATGACAAGAGTGGAGAAAAATGGAGACAAAACAGAGGACAGCTATGAAGGAAAAAAGCACAGAATGAAGCAGCCGTACTGAGCGCAGTTACCTCGTAGAGGCTGGCAGGCAGGGGAACAGCAGCCTAGAACACCCAGGCAGGGGGTTCAGCGGACGGCGCAATGGAGCTGCCAGGGAGAGTGCAGGCCTGTGACCGAGGTCAAGGTCTCATCCCCATCTCACCTTGGTGAAGCACATCCATTAAAGAGTCTGTGGATAATTCCACTGAGGGAAACTGGCAATCTAAGACTACAGTTGCTCTCCTCAATATGTCAGCATAAGAGGAACTTGCCTCTGTTGCCAAACCAGGTGGAGAAAGCAAATCTGAATGAGGAGAGGAATCAAGCCCACTAGCCTAACCCAGTTCAATCAGCTAATTTTCCCCCAAAGGAACATGGACAGGACTGAGCAAAGGGTCTTGACACCCTACAGGCTCCGCTTCACCTTCAAAACTGTGTGGTCCCATAGGGAAAACATTGACAGGTTGTATAAAGGTAGATGAAGAGTTGTCTAAAGCAGATAGCTCCATCAGCGCAGCATCCGGCTAAGTCCGATGCCATTGCAACATCGCATCGATGTTGGAAAGAGAAATGGGCTCAGCGTCTATCGGCACCGCCGACATCAGTGGCTGACTCGACCCCGAAGATGGGAGCCCAGAATGCCTGTGCACCTGCACCAGCTCAAATCCGATAACGGATTCAGAGGGCTTAACTGTCACTGAGGACGAACCCGCTGGTGAGGATGCAGTAAGGCCACCTCTCCCCTCCTTGGAGTTAGAAAGCGTATCAGAGGGAGGCCCAAAGACTTTATGCAAGGTATTACGTCTGTCGGTCTCTGTGCCTCTGATAGTCGCACTGCTAGAAGATTCATGTGATCACCTCTCAACGCCTTCGGCCGAAGATGCCGACAGAAACCGCAATCCTCTGAGGCATGGTGTTCTCCAAAGCACCACAAACAGATGGCATGAGGATCTGTGGCTGATATCTGTCTGCCAGAAAATCCACAGGGCTTAAACCCAGAAGACATCACAAAAAATTCTCGCCAAAATGTCAAGATGGGCGGGAAAATACCTAACTGCTCCGGATCCGCGTTGCAAGTATGGAATGAAGGAACTGACGTTGGTGCATCGTCGAGGGGGTTATATGGTCTCGATGGACGGCACATCCGGTGGGCAATGGCACATCCGGTGGTCGATGTCAATAGAGTCGCCCAACACCCTCTTCTCAAGCCCAGAAGAGCTATTGGGAAAACATTTCTGAATCCATTCTCGAGCCTTGGGAGGGCTCTAAATTAAGGAGTCTGCGGCTAGATGTCTCTATCAGATGGCAGAATATACTCTTTGACCCACACATGAGCCTTATTCCATAAACAAGAACATGTTGAATAAGGGTGCATCTACAGACATACGTGCTAGTAGTGTGTCACAGGCAACCTAGATTCATCAGACTTGAAAAATAATTACTTTTCGAACCTAAATTCATTACCCAAATACTATCACTTTCAGGAAAGTGTATTTACGGTCTGTTGCCTTAGTAATATTTTTGCCTAGATCACAAAACAAATTGCTTTTCACAATATACATTTTAGCTTTGACCTTAGAGTACTATAGGACCATTTTCCCAGGCAAGATATAGCAGATTAGGTCAACAGGTATAGCTGTTCTAAAGACAGATTACCAGCTATTTTCCATGACAGAATGACAATGTTTTTTCAGTAGAATAATAGTCAATAGATTGCAATATGTGATGGGTTTCTTTGATGCACAAGGCTGTTTCTTGATGGAAAAGTGGTAGAGTACTTAACTGAGTCAAATCCATTGACTATTAAGACACTGACATTACTGTGTCAAGATGATCGTTCTAGTAAATCTTATTATAAACTTCTCTCTTCCCTCAGTCACAACAGTGGCCACAGAGGAACTCATCAATTATGCAAGCAGGAATACCTCAGTGAAAAAAATGCAATTTAGGCTGTCCTTCACAACACAGGATTTTTTTTTAATGACAGACAAAGTCACCCCACTTATCTTACTTTCACTTTTCAAAATTGCTCATCTGAAGAGGAGACTAAAGTTTCTATCACTTGGAAAGGAAGTCCCATCTCCAGAGGGAGAAAAGGTAGAAAGGCTAAAGGGGCCGTACTCAAAGATGAAAAGCCTGTACCATGGTAACTGAACGGAGGGTGATGCAGTCCTTTTTTGGAAATTGAGGTTCTGTCGTACTGAAAACAACTGCTGAAAATCTTCTCTAAGTGAAAGGATGACTCCGCTCATCAGCCCAGAAAATCTCCTGATCATAATACAACAGCCTTCACAGTATAACTTTAATCAACTACATCTGTTTTACTGTGAATCATCCACATAGGAAGGTGTATTCCGAAAGGCAAAGAACAAGTTAGTTACCTTCGGTAACGATATATCTGTAAGAAACATTAGTTAATGATAGATTCCTTACCTTAGAATTACCCCCAGGCGTCGGGCTGATCCGGAAAGTTTTCGTCAGCAGTACCCCTGCGCGACGGTAGGCATCGTCGTGCGGCTCTGCGTATGTTCTTGGCGTCGTAGTCGCCGAGATGATGTCGCTGGAGCTACTTAGACACGCGCGCTGATGTCAGTTCTGTACACGACATTCCGCGCCAGGAACGCAGAGCCATGCAATTTACTGACCACTGGTACATCGAAACTAGGGTCCTGAAAGGGATGATCTTAACCCTAGAAATCAGTTTGCGGAAAAGAGGAAGGCAGATGGAGAAAGGGATAGAAATTCCACATCGGCGTCGGTATCGGCGTCGATCGACACCGGTCCGGCACGTCTCCACGTCAGGGTGGAAGCCGGGGACGGCATTGGCCATGGAGCCGGCCAACGCCGGTGGAGGTACCGTGCGAGGCCACCCGACATCAGCTGGGATCCAGGAATGGATCCATTGGGGTCTTGTGGCATTGAGATCCGGAGTCGATGACGACATCGGGGCCTGAGCCAGTGACGAAGAAAAGCGAGGCCCCCAGTCGGACCCCGGGGACACGAAGATGTTCCAGCAGGGCCCGATGGGCCAAAAAGGCGGGTCATAGCTGACAGAAAGTCCTGTAGCTGGGCTGGGGTCGCCGACGGACCCGGGAAGGGCGGGTAGGCTGCTGGCAACTGTGCAGGCTCCGCTGGAGCAGCGGGAGTGGCACCACCCTCAGCCTCAGACATGTCGCGCGCCAGGCTAGGGGAAGGCGAAGTGCAGCGTCGCTTCTTCGACTTCTTGTGCTTCGCCTTACCTGACTCCGAGTGTGAAGACTTCGTTGAACGATGGTGGTGGTGTCTCCGTGATCGGTCTCTCGACCTCCCACGGGACCGGGACTTTGAACGGCACGGAGCAGACTCCCACGCCTCCAGCAACTTTCGGGACCACTCCCGCAAAGTTTTCGGAGCAATGGCACGACAGTCGAGGCACGGCTCGGAGTCGTAGTCGCGCCCCAGGAAGTAGAGACACTCACGGTGCAGGTCCGTCACCGACATTATGCGGGGACAAGCCGCGCAAGACTTAAAACCGGGTATCCCTATACACCAGGAGTCAAAGACGCAAAAAACGGAGAAAAAGTCCCAAAAATAAATCAGTCATAAAGTGACTGGGGGTTCCGCTCTCTACGGATCTGCACTTGATGGTGCGGAAAAAGAAAGAACCGACGTCAGTGCGCGTGGGCGCATCTAAGTAGCTCCAGCGACGTCATCTCGGCGACTACGACGCCAACGACGTATGCGAAGCTGCACGACGACGCCTACTGACGTGCAGGGGTACTGCTGATGAAAACTTTCCGGATCCAGCCTGACACCTGGGGGTAATTCTAAGGTAAAGAATCTATCACTAACGTGTTTCTTTCAGATATCAAAACATTTACTAACTTCAGACTTAAAAGCTGACAGTGTATGCCATAAAAAAAATGTTTTATGAATGCCAGCCTATTTGCTCAGGTTATCATCTCAACAAAAAAACCACTAGCATGGTTAGATAGAGGCTGCCCCTTTTGAATAATGTTTTGTGCTGCCTAAAAACACTGTTAACAGATAGTGAATCTTTTCCTAAAAGTTCCCCAAAAATTGGTGGCAAGAACAGTGTTCAAGAAACTAGATTTATCGTTTAGTAAGGGCTTCACACTATGAAGCCTATTACCAAGCTGCAGTTCTAAAGTTTGTAGAAGATTTGTTAAGTTTAGAATACCAGGGATTGACTCTACTGATGGACGATTGTAATATCAGGCTGTCCCGAGAAGGATGCTGCAAAAATGAATGTTCCCTGGGCTCTGTTCAAATGCGATATGCTATCTGTCCACTCACTGGTGGGCATGAATAAGGCTTTGTCCATGAGGGTATCATTAAGTGCCTCATTAACTGCAACACAGATGAGGTGGATACTTTAACAGCAGATGCCTCATCTTTTGAATATCTCCCAGGCGTCCGACTGGTTATGTAAACGTTAAAGGAGTACTTCTGCACACAGGCGGGTGGTATCGTACTACTCTGGGCCAACACCTTACTGCTCTGGAAGTGAAGAGGAGCTGCATACAAGTGCTACCCATGAACACTGACATTGGTAGCTTTCTTAGGCAGTCCACACCTTCAGACACAGATTCAGCAGATTGGCATGGCCAGTGCGCATATCAACATAACAATGGTGGTGGTGGTGGTGGTGGTGGGGGGGGGGGGAATCTGCAGTTAAAGTAACCAGGATACTTAGAACCAAAGTAGCCTCACCTTGTGAATAGATATCATAGCAGTAACTCCTATGGTGGTGGGTCTCTGAATTGGCTCAGACAAAATTGCAGGATGGAGCAGGCAAAATGCCCCTCTTGATAGATCTGGATGGCCAAGCACATATCCTGGACAGGTTCTCTGCATGCCAATGCAGAGGAAGCAAAATTGGCTCTGGTGGAATGAGCCCATAAGCCTTCAGAAGGCTGCATTTTGGCCAATGCACAGCAGATCTCAATAGAAAGTAGTATCCACCATGACAGTGCTTTTCTGAGCTGCCTCAACTTTCTTTGGCCCGGAGACCCCACAAAAAGCTGATAGTCTACCAGGTGGTCCTTGATGCGACGAATATAAAAGCTCAAGGCTCTTTTGGGGGGTAAGTATCATTTGAGTCTTGTCTCCTCTTCCAGGGGAAAGGTGGAGTAAAAAACATTGGGAGGATGATAGACTGCCCAACGTGAAAAGGTGTCATGACTTTTGGCAAGGTCACACAGGTCCTTTACACCAGTTTGTCTTGGAAAAAGGGGGTGTAGGTGGTATCTCAGAGAGAGACTGGAGCTCACTCATTTGACAAGCTGAAGTGACTGCAATGAGGAAGATGGTTCGGAGAGTTAGTAAGCACAGCAAGGATCTGTGCAATAGCTCAACGTGGGTACACATGACGAATATTGGGACCAAATTAAGATCTCACTGTGGCATTCTGTCCAGTCCTGAAAACTAGTATTCTGGGAACGGGCAATCATCAAAGATGACGTCACTAGGCGGCTGCTTCTCATGGCATGAGTAGTCCCATAGATCACTGGGTGGAACACTATTGCTGACTCTGGAACCGGGACCATAGACGTGGGGGTAGAACCGCATTGCTTGCCTAACACAAGAGGGATAATAACACAAGAGGGATAAAAACACTATAGGGATTGAATAACATTCTGATCTCACATCCTCGCACCATCAACTCCACATTAAACCCATAAGGAAGGGGTTAGGATTACCGCACTTGGACCTTGAATGGGAAACATGTGTGTCCCCTCGCCTACCCAGGAGAGACAAAACTGCCTGGTCCCCCCATGAATTCATACCGGTTAGTAGAAACCTACATCGCACCACTTTTGGAAAACTGCTGCCCCACACACTTTGTTTATGGGCTGCCTGCAAAGTCATGCACTATTTTTTTATGTTCCCAGTCTCTTTTAGGTCTCGCCCAGGCAGCGCTGTATTCGGGTATGGACTTGAAGCTCCGCCCACTTTCCTCCCATCTTTTTAATGGCTCCTGTCACTGTCCTTTGTAAATTGTGGCTTTTCATTGGTCAATAGGCTTATTAGTCCCTCCTTAGTTCCGTCTTCTTGTAAAATCCCATGAGGACACCCCCTGTTACACGTGTTGTTACTCACTAGGCTTAAATTACAGCCTCTGAGCAGATTTTGTTAAATGGTTTGCTCCTGCCTGATATAATGGCGTCCATGCCTTTGGTTTATTTGCGGCGCTGAAGGCAGCCACATGTTTTCTTTTCCTATTTAACTTTTTTGTTTCAAAGCGCACCATGACACGCTTCCACGTTAATGACGTCCGCGTCCCTTTCTTTAGGCATGGCTTGCCATATTCATCTTCATAAACATTTTGTCTCCTACAAAAAAAATGCATTTGTCAACTTGAGAAAAATGCTTTTTTTTTTAAAAGCGCCCCATGTGGCGCTTTCACTTTAATGGCAGCCTGACCCCTTTCTTTAGACGTGGCTCGTCTAAAGAAAGGGGTGCGGCCGCAATTAAAGTAAAAGCGCCACATGGGGTGCTTTTACAAACAAGCATTTGCAATACAATAGGTCTCGCATTTTCAAGAGTTTACGCTGTTGGCATTGTAAACTACAAATAATTTTATTTATTTGTTTTGAGAACCAAAACATAAATAAAATGCATTGTCATTTACAATGCCAATAGCTCAAACTCTTGCAAATGTGAGACCTATTGTATTGCAAATGCTTGTTCTCAGTTATTAATATTGTATAAATGTCAATACAGAGCAATTAAAAAAAATCCCACTGTTGTATCACAAAAGGTTTGAGAGGAAACTGCATCACAGCAAGTGATTAAACCAAGGAAGGTTTGTCCAGCAAACGCAAAACGGCCAAAAGCCGCAGGAAGTAACCTTTAATGGTGACCAATGCAAGACCTTGCTGACCCAAAGATACAAAAAACAATAAAACATCAAACAGTTTGGCTAGTAAGGGGTCTGTGTTACAGACTCCACACCAGGCCACACATTTGTTAGCATGCCCAGAATACATAGACTTTGTGGAGGACGCCTGCCCGCAAGTATGCCATCCACAACCTCAGGCGGTAGATTAAAAGCAGTCAATTGTGCAGCTGCTTAGTTCAGCACATCAAGGAGTCGACTGCGCAGGCTTGGATGCACAACCCTAAGATGCTGCAACAGAAGACCCTCCCGAATCAGCAGCCTAACTGAATGCTCGGACGTTGTGAGTACCACCCTCTCCTGGAAAGCCTCTTGGCAGAGAAACTAGGACCCCACTCTGCCCTACTTGTTGCTGTGGCATGTGGTGGTGGCGTTGTCTGTGAGGACATGGACCAGCTTCCCTTTGATGGACATAAGGAAGGACATGAAAACTAAGCAGGTAGCCAACAACACCAAAAGACTGATGTTGGGATGGGTCTCCACCGAAGACCACCGTCATCTCATGCCCACCTTATTAAGATGACCTCCCCGACCCAACAGCCACGTGTCTGTCACCATGGTGAGCTCAGTTTGTGGTAGGGAGAGGGGTCTGCTGCAATTCAAATGATGGTCCAGCATCCACCACTGCAGGTCTTTTGCACCTTTGATGCTGAGCCCAAAGACTTCAGATACCACTCCAGAGCTCTAATGTCCCAGTTGATGTAGGCACGATGAAGGTTGAAACATCAGGATCATACGGCCTGAACATCCTGGCCTCTTTGAACCAGAGGGAAGGCTTAAAACTGTACTGTATGAAGGAAGACTCCAATGAACTGAAGCTTCTGTGAAGGAGTCAGGTGTGACTGCAGCACATCTATCAAGAACCCTAAAGATGTAAGGAGATTTACTGTTGTTGGGGTGGTCTACAAGTGTCTGTGCCGAACCAACAGTCAATAGCGAGTTGTCAAGGTAGGTGAAGAATAGTATCCCCAACCTCTGAAGATGTACTGCAACCACTGACATCACTTTCATGAACACCAGTGGGACACTGGTCCTCAGGTCCTGCAGGTTCAGTGTCATCATCCAGTCTTCTGGATCCAGAGCAAAGAGAACTTGGGCCAATGTGAGCATCTTGAATTTGTCCTTTTTCAGGAATAAATTGAGATGGTGAAGATTTAAAATAGGATGAAGGACTCGGACATTCGGCACCAGGAAATAATGGGAGTACCATCCAGTCCTGATTTCTGAAGCAGAGACTCCTTCGTCCAAAAAAGCCCTGACCTCTGGCTGCAAAAAGGGCAAATCATTGCCCGTCAGTTACTCAGATGTAGGTGGAGCGGAGAGGAAGGGAAGAGTATATCCTTACCGGACTATCCGAAGCACCCATCTGTCGGATGTCATGCTCTGCCCACCGTGGAGGTAATAATTTAACCTGCCACCAAAGAGATGGTTATATGCTGCTGATGGCAAGCTGAAGGGGCTTGGTGGTGGCAGTGGGAGAGGAGGGAGACTGAAGGCTGCACTGTCCCTCAGGGCCTGGATATTGTTGGCAGAATCTCCGATCCCAGCCTAAAAAAGGACCGGGGGGGGGGGGGGGGGGGGGGAGGGTTATGGGCGATGAGGTCTCTTGCAGTGGAGATGGGACTAGGGATTACCTTCAATTCAAACCCCTTCCGAAGCCTCACAAGCGGCAAAACTGTACAGGTGCAAAAAGGCAGTGGCTAGGCTTTCTTTGAAGCGCTACTAGGTCGACTCCGCCTTTTCGCCAAAGCAGTCTGTGGGGTCCAGCACAGAAAGAACGATGCCCCATTCTGAATGATCTGAGCCAAATTGGCCCTGAAATGCCAGCATCATTTTGCCCACAGAATCCTATAATGTATGGGAGTAGCATCCTAGTAAACAGCTGGCATTGACAGACCGGAAGTCAAGGCTGGCCTAGGAAAACATTCTCTTCCTGAAGGCATCCATCATTTTCAACTCCTTATCTAGCAAGGTCATAGGCAAGAAGCACAAGTTACTACTTGTGTAACAATATATCTGTAAGAGACATTAGTTAGTGATAGAATCCTTACCTTAGATATCCCCAGGCGTCAGACTGGATTCGGAAAGTTTTTTGTAGCAGTACCCCTGCGCGTCAGTAGGTGGTGTTGTGCGGCTCCACGTCCATCGCTGGCGCCGTACGCGCCGAGATGACGTCACAGAGACTACTTAGGCGCCACCCATGCGCGCGGACGTCAGTTCTGTACACGACTTTCTGCGCCAGGAAAGCAGAGCCATGCAAGAAACTGACTACTGGTGCCCTAAAAAGGGGGATGACCTTAACCCTAGAAATCAGTTCGCAGAACGGGGAGGATGGGTGGGGCGGTAAGGAATCTATCACTAACTTATGTCTCTTACAGATATATCGTTACACAAGTAGTAACTTGTGCATCTGAAAGAGACACGTTAGTGGTCGATTCCTTACCTTAGAATAGATACCCCAGCAATACCAACCCCGGTGGTGGGTCTGCAAACAGATTACATCAGAAAGTCACGGAGAACAGAACGGCCAAAGAAGCCGTCTCTCCGGACCGGACTGTCAAGGCAGTAATGCTTGGGAAACGTGTGCAGCGAGGCCCACGTAGCTGCCTGACAAATGTTCTGCAAGGGGACGCCGCGCCCCAATGCAGTAGTGGCTGAATTTGCCCTGGTAGATTAGGTACGCTCCAAAGGAGGCTCCTTCTTAGCCAAGGAGTAACATGCTTTGATGCACCTAACGACCCACCGAGAGATGGTCCATTTGTGCACAGCCCGACCTTTTTTGGCGCCCACGTAGCCAACAAAGAGCTGGTCATCCACCTGGAACTGCTGTGTATGTTTTAGATAGAATGCGAGCGCACGTTTTGAGTCCAGACGGTGGAACCTCTCTTCCTCTCTCGAAGGATGCGGAGTCAGAAAGAAGGTAGGCAAGGTGATGGTCTGCCCTATGTGGAAGGGCATGACCACCTTTGGCAAAAAAGAAGGACGGGTCCTTAACACCATCTTGTCCGGATGAACAGAAAAGAAAGGAGGTTTGGAAGAAAGAGCCTGGAGCTCACTCTCCTGGCAGAGGTGATAGCGACCAGGAAAGCATTCTTAAGAGTAAGAAGACGCAGAGGACAGGACTGAAGGGGCTCGAAAGGAGCGCACATCAGATAGGTAAAAACGAGATTCAAGTCCCATTGAGGCATAATGAACGGCACGGGAGGGAACGTGTGCGTAACGCCTTTCAGGAAACGGTTAACAACTGGGGACTTAAAGAGAGAAGGCTGATCTGGAAGCCTCAAAAAGGCGGAGATGGCCGAAAGATAACTTTTGATAGTGCCCAGAGCAGAGCCCTGCTGGGCCAAAGAAAGAAGGAACAGAAGAACTTCAGAAAGAGGGGCAGAAAAGGGATCCACAGCCTTCGCTGTGCACCATGCCACAAACTTGTTCCACCTGCAGGCGTATACCGATTTAGTGGAGGGACGCCTGGCTGCCAGAATGACATCACGGACTTCGGGAGGAAGATCGAAAGCTGTCAACTGTCGCCGCTCAATCTCTACGCATGGAGGTGGAGGCTGGACAGGTTCGAGTGGAGGACCGTCCCCTGCTGCTGCGACAGGAGATCCTCCCGAAGAGGCAGTCGGATCGGGGGATCGATCGCCATGCTGAGGAGCTCGGGGTATCAGTATCTCAGTGCCCAATCCGGAGCCACAACGATGACTTGGGCCCGGTCGCGCCAAATCTTCTTCAGCACTCTGGGCATTAGTGGTATAGGCGGAAAGGCGTACAATAGACCGCAACTCTACTCGCGACGAAAAGCGTCGCCTAGCGAGTGCCGCCTTGGAAATTCCAACGCGCAGATCTGATGACATTGCACGTTCTCTTCGGTGGCGAATAGATCTAACCAAGTCTTTCCCCACTGCCGAAAGAGACCTTGCACCACGTCAGAGTTTAGACGCCATTCGTGATCCATCAAGCACCAGCAGCTGAGTTCGTCCGCCCTGACGTTCAGAGAACCTGCCAGGTGTTGAACCACCAAGGTAATGCCTTGATGTTCCAGCCATGTCCAGAGGCGCAGAGCCTCCTGCCATAGGGTCCAGGACCCCACCCGCCCTGTTTGTTGCAATACCACATGGCGGTGGTGTTGTCCGTGAACACCTGCACCACACTTCCCCGGACAGAGGAAAGGAATGCCTTCAGTGCAAGTTGGATCGCCTGCAGCTCCAAAAGGTTGAAATGGAGCTGGGACTCCGCCGGAGACCAGAGGGCTCTGATCTCCGCCTCTCCCAAGTTGCCTCCCCATCCCAGGAGGGACGCATCCGTCACCACTGTGTACTCCGGTTGGGGAAGGGAGAGGGATCTGCCATTGACCCAATCGCGATTCGTGAGCCACCACTGCAAATGTCTTGCAGCGCCCTCCGAGATCTGGACATGATCAGACAGGTTGCCCTGATGTTGCTCACACTGGAACTTCAGGTCCCACTGCAGAGTCCGCATATGCCATCTGGTATGTGTCACCAGCAGGATGCAGGAGGCCATCAGGCCCAGGAGCCAGAGGGTCATCCTGACTGAAACCCGGGACAGAGGCCTAAAGATCGGATTCATAGCCTGAATATCCCAGACTCGCTGCTCGGGAGGATAAACCCGAAACAGCGTTGAATCCAGAACCGCTCCGATGAAGGGGAGCTTCTGGGAGGGACTCAGGTGCAACTTCGGCACATTGATGGAGAACCTCAGCAAATGCAGGAGGTCGGCCGTAGTCTGAAGGTGGTGGACGACTGCCTGGGGCGAGCCCGCCTTCAACAACCAGTCGTCGAGGTAAGGGAAGACCGACACCCCTGACTTGCGCAGATGAGCTGCAACCACCGCCATCAGTTTCGTGAACACCCGAGGGGTGCTGGTAAGGCCGACGGGGAGCACGTCAAACTGAAAATGCTCCTGGCCTACCGTGAACCGAAGGCAACGCCGGTGGGCCGGCAGAACGGGGATTTGAAAATATGCGTCCTGCAAGTCCAACGCTACCATCCAGTCTCCAGCGTCGAGGGCAGCCAAGACCTGAGCCAGAGTCAGCATTTTTTAACTTCTCCTTCCGGAGGAAGCGGTTGACGTTCCGGAGGTCCAAGATGGAACACAGACCCCGTTTGTCCTTCTTGGGGACCAGAAAGTAGTGGGAATAACAACCACTCCCTACTTCTGGTCCAGGAACGCACTCGATGGAGTCCTTGGCCAAGAGGGCCGCAACTTCCTGCTGGAGAGTCGCCAAGTGGTCCCCCGACATGCGGTGGTACCGAGGTGGCATGGCTGGAAGGGTGGACTGAAAGGGAAGGGAGTAACCCTTGTGGATGATCTACAACACCCACTTGTCTGAAGTGACAGCGCGCCAATGGGGGAGGTGATGGCGAATCCCGACACCCACTGGCGTGGGGTGCTCCACAAAGCTCGGATTAGGAAGGTTTGGAGGTAGAAGCAGCGGGGGCGGACTGCCCCCCACGCTGATTCCCAGAGCAGTCCCTGCAGAAGCTGCGGCCATGCTGAGGCTGGTTCTGCACAGGCTTGCTGAAGGAACGTGTCTGGGCGCCCCTGCCTTGGCCACGAAAAGAACGAAAACCAGGAATGGCTGGGCTCTTCGTGGAAAGACCCAAGGACTTGGCCGTGGCCTGCGAGTCCTTAAAACGCTCCAGTGCACTGTCGGCCTATACACCAAACAGGTGAGTGCCATCAAAGGGCATGTCCATGAGCGAGCTCTGGACTTCGGGCGAGAACCCAGTAGATCGCAACCAGGTGTGGCGATGCAGCACAACAGTCGTAGAAATCGCCCTGCCCAACGAGTCAGCAGTGTCCAAACCACACCGAATGGCGAACTTAGCCGCATCATTACTCTCAGCAACCACCTGAGAAAGCACAGCATGAACCTCCTCAGGCAACCGTACTCCACACCGCGTTGGAATAGTGGCCCAACAAGCAGGCGGTGTTCACCGACTGCAGCCCCAAGCTGGCCGAAGAGAACAACCGCTTACCGAACTGTTCCAGCTTCTTAGAGTCCTTATCCGGCGGAGCCGTGGGAAAGGCACTCTGCGACGTCGAGGCCTGGATGACCAGACTCTCAGGCGTGGGATGAGTGGTCAGAAACGCGGGGGCGCCAGGCGGTGATGCCTGGCGACATTCGTATCCACAGGGGCCCCTGTGGGCGGCTGCGACCAAGTGCCCAACAGGACGTCGCTGAGGGCGTCGTTGAAGGGAAGCAGTGGCTCCGATGAAGTAGACGCTGTCTGGAGCACCTCAGTGAGGAGGTTAGTTTTGAGTGCCACCGTAGGAAGATCGAGGTTGAGGACCTCAGCAGCCCGACGGAGCACCATCGTGCAGGAAGCGCCCTCCTCCATTGTAGGCGGGGGAGAGGCAAACCCCGGGTCAGAAGAGATATCGAGGTCGCCGGCGTCCTCCAGATCGTCCACCCAGTCCTGCTCAGAGTCACGACGGGCAAGAGGGTCCTCGGACCCCTCCCAGTCATCCTCCATCTCCATGGCAGGAGGAGCCGTCCACAGTGGTAGAGCCGGAGAAGGGACAAACGGCGTCGGAAACGGCGCCGGCCATGTTCAGGCCGGCGCCGTCCCCCAATGCGGATCCAAGGCAGGAACGAAATGGTCCTGGAACCGGGGCAAGGGCGGAAAAACCAGCACCCACTGCGGGACCGGAGGCAGAGGCGAGGGCGGCGCTGGAGCCGGCAGCGCCGGACGTCGTGACGCCAGGGCCAGAGCCAACGACGTAGGATCCTGTGGTGCCGAAGCTGGATCCGCCGGCGTCGCCGACTGCCCAACAGGATCTGGACACGGGACCCGAAGGCGCGCCGGCGGGAGCCCGAGGCCTAAAAAGGCGGTCAATGGTGTCAAGAAATTCTAGCACCTGTTCGGGAGTCGCCGAAGGACCCGGGTAAGGCGGGTAGGCCGCGGGACTCCCAGGCTCCAGAGGAGCCTCAGGGTCAGAACCCCTGTCCCCCTCGTCCGCATCCGGGGACCGATGGCGGGACGTCGGAGAGCGAACACGCTTCTTCGACTTCTTTTTATGTCGCCGCTAACCGGAATCCGAGGGCGAAGACTTGGAGCCCGCGGAGCGACTGCGGCCCCGCGAGCGGTCCCGGCAACGGTGCGTGGACCTGGAGCGACGTTGGGACAAGTGCCGGACCTCCAGCAGCTTCCGGCGCCGCTCCCTCAAGGCCTTCGGGGCCATGGCCCGACAGTCCCAGCAGGACTGGGAGTCGTGGTCGGTCTCCAGGCAGTAGTGGCAAACATCATGGGGGTCCGCCATCGACATATTGCGACGGCAGGCCCCACAAGACTTAAATCCAGGCATCCCTACGTGCACCAGGAGAAAAAAGGGGAGACAAAAGTCTCATAAGAGTAGTCAAAAAGTGACTAAGGTGCGTGCTCTATCCGGATCTGCACTACCGTCAGCGCGCATGGGTGGCGCCTAAATAGTCTCCGTGACGTCATCTCGTCGCTTACGACGCTAGCGACTGACACGGAGCCGCACGATGCCACCTACTGGTGCGCAGGGGTACTGCTACAAAAAACTTTCCGGATCCAGTCTGACGCCTGGGGATATTCTACGGTAAGGTATCTAGCACCAACGTGTCTCTTTCAGATAAAGGGATTTACTCTACTGATTCAGGCCTGTACCACCAGGCTCTCCTGAGACGGCTGCTGCATAAAATTCAGTCACCAGGAGCTGGTCTATTCCGATATGCTACTGGTCTACTAACTGGTGGGCATGAACAAGGTTTTGTCCATAAGGGTATCAGTAAGTGCCTCATTAAATGTCACCAGAAGTGCCCAGGAAGACTGTCTAGCTTGTAGGGTCTAGGCGAGCATGCTAGTTTTCACTTCCGTTTAAGAGAGGTGCAAATTCAGGACTTTAACTGCCCTTCTAATAACAATGGCGATGGATGCATCTTTTTGCAGCAGGATCGGGGACACCAACCCAGTGTTAAGGGACATGTCTAGCCAAAAATAATCATCCCCACCTTCACCGTCATTAACATCAACACCAAATACAGGTTAGCTTTGATCAGAGTCTGACCCTAAGAATTATTGGAGTATTTTAGGAAAGCCACTAGGGAAAAGGATTGTCTTGTCTGAATCAGAAGCTGGGTCAGGCTTGTAGGAAATGATCTCACTCGTGGCTTCGATTGAGGTTGGGATGGACACTATGTCCTCCTTTAGCATACATGTCGGCACAGCAGGAACCTGCATGAGTTGTGGAGCTGGGTGAGGTATTGTCTCCTGAGTCTTAGCTATACCTGAAGCGGGTTCAAGAGGCAAGGCTTGGACTGAGGGCACTGCTGCTGGCTGTATCACAGCTAGAGGACTCTGTGGATCGGTCGGTTCTGACAGTGAGTTTGGGGGAACCACTAAGGTGCCAAAGATGTGGAACATAGCCTCCTTAAATTGCTAAATTTGGTGAGATGTCACAGGTGGACCTGTAAAAGTCAGGGTTTACTGAAATCAACTTCTCAGTAGGGAACGCAGAGCGAGATTGTGGGGCACCTTGACATCTTCAAGACTTTTCATAAGGACAGTTATAAGGCCTGCATGGATTTCTTGTGTTTTTTTCTTCAATTTGGACTTTCCTGAAAGCTTGGGAGTGCAACAAAGATCTGTTGTGGGAACAGCCCAAGAACGGGAATGGGTTTGAGTTCTTGACTTTGAGCAACCTTTACACGATTTCCAACTATGTTGGTGACGTATAGCTTGGCTACACATTTAGATTCATCAGGGGACATTCACCAAACGACTTGCGGTCTTAATCCAACCCTAGGTACAACAGGCATACCTCATGGGGACCCATTACAGACATTTGTTTGCAACAATCCCTGCAAGGTTTAAAGCCTATGGTTTTAGGAGGTGACATTTCCCTTGAACACAGGAAAGATTATGAGAATAGGGCTAGCAACTGATAAAGAAAAGAAGGAGCTAGCTCCAGATCCACATACGAAAGCGCTGAATGAAAGAGCTTACATCAATGTTCAGGATTGGCGCTTATTTTTGGCCCCAGCACTATTTCCGGGTGGGACAGAGTAAACACTGAGCCGCACAACGCCACCTGGTAGCACGCAGGAGAAATGCTGAGAAAAGGTGTCCAGATCCAATCTGGCGCATAAGGATAGTCACAAAGTTAGGAATCTGCAGTTAGAAGTGTCCATAAAAAGGGTAGGTCTAAGTTGCATGGCAAGTTGGGCTGTCATGATAAGGACTTACAACAACATGACAAATTCAAACCTAGTGTGATTACCACCATCTCTACTTGGGATATGCACTTAATATACTGGATAAGGCTGCCCGTGCTGCAAAACTGAGGATCCCTGGGATAATACAGATCACTGACATGGAAGCCATCAAGGCATTGATGAAAAATGGTAACAAGTTTCTGGTAGAGACTATCTATCCACAGATTTCTCACCTTGTGAAATTTCCCCAGGTACAAAACTGGAGCTGGAAAATTTTCTTAGCAACCCCTCATGTGCCCAGTAGGTGGCTTCGTACAGCTTCACGCCAGATCTGGTCGTGCCCTAGATATGATGTCGGAGCCACTATATCTGCACCACCCCCATGCATGCTGTCAGTTTTATGCTAATCATTTTTCTGGTGCATCAGAGGCAAAGCACATACGAATCAGAATATGCCAGTATGCAGATCTCTAAAGTTTGAATCTAATAAGGGACACATACAGTTGTTATGGAAAACAAATAAGTTGTTATTCTGATAAGACTTCTAACCACACATTCCTCACCATACCAAAGCAAGTTTGGACCAGGAAATCTTGCAGGACCGAATGGGCAAGATGTCCCTCACGCCACACCTGACTATCCAGGCAGTAGTGCTTTGTGAAGGTGTGGAGGGACACCCACGTAGCAGCCTGACAGATGTCCAAGACTGGCACAACAACACACACGAGTGCAATACAATCTATTGAGAGATGGTTCTATTTTGCACTACTTTGCCCATTTGTGGCTCCAGAGAAGCCCACAAAACGTTGATTGTCTAATCAATGGGCTCTGGTCCGATCAATGTGAAAACTGAGGGCCCTCCTAGGATAATATCGGTTGATATGGTTCCTCTTGCTAAGACGGGTGAGGTGGGCGTAGAAAGGAGGGCAAAGTGAAGGATTGCCCTATGTGAAAAGGCGGGACTACTTTTGACAAGAAAGCCGCCTTTGTCCGGAGGACCAGTTTTTCTGGAAATAAAGATGTGCAAGGTTGCTGGATGGACAAGGCCTGGAGTCCACTCACTTGTTGAGCAGATGTGATGGAGATAAGAACACCATCTTTATGGTCAACAAGCGATTGAGACAATTGTGCATTGGAGACAACAGAGTCAGGTCCTCATAACGTAGGTGAGAACCAAATTGATGTCCCACTACAGCATCACAAAAGTTGTTGACAGGAACATGTTGATCAGCTCTTTCAAGAATCGTTAATTGATGCCTGAAAAGGTTGAATATTATGGGAGGAATAAAAGACAAACGTCTGAGCATCCTGCATATACAGTTTTGGTGGAAGGATGCCAGGATAGAACCAATTACATTGTGCGGAAGATCGAAAGCCATCAACTGTCGTCGTTCAATATTCACACACTGAGGTGCAGGTCATGACGTCTCCGGTGCAGGACCCAACTCTGCTGCTGTAACAGGAGGTCCTCCCAAAAAGGCAGCCAAATAAAATTACAATATGGCCAGACGTTCTGAGTACCACACTCTGCATTCTCAGTCTAGAGCCACTAGAGATGATTGGGCCAGTATTTATGATCCTTTCCACCCAGGCAATTGAAAAAGAGTACAGGAGTCCCGAGCCTTAGTCCAAGAGGGAGGAGTCTTAAAGGCCTTGGGAACTCCAACATGCAAAAACCTGAACACTGTATTTTCTGTGGTAGGCGAACAGATCAAGCTAGGGTGCTCCCTATTGTTTAAAGACACCTGTGCCACCTACAAATGGAACTGCAATCTGTGATCTAGCAGACAGCATCGACAAAGTTAGTACGCCATGGCTTTTAAAAGTCATACTAGGTGCTGGATGCTCAGGAAGATGCCCTGAGAGGACAGACCCTTCCACAGGCATAAAGTCTACCACCACAGGAACAAAGACTCCACACCGCCCTGTTGGTTGTAGCACCACATAGCAGTCACATTGCCTTAAAGAATCTGTACCCGTTCGTTCCCTCCCACCCCACCCCCCGACGGATGGAAGAAACTTCCAAGCGAATCACCCATACCTCCAACAAGTTGATGTGGAGACGGATCTCCGCTGGAGACCAGTGTCCTCTTCTAGATGATCCCCCTAACCCAGCAAGGCTGCATCAGTCACACCTGTTAGTTCTGGGCGGGATAGAGAGAGAGGTCTTTTGCCACAGATCCAACTGCGGTTGAGCAACCACCCCTGCAGGTCTTATGCAGTCTCCTCTGACACCTGGATGGAAACCAAAAGGTTGCATTGGCATTAAGCCCACTGAGACTTTAGATCCCATTGCAGAGCCGACATGTGCAACCTGGCGTGGTCCACAAGCAGAACACAGGAAGGAAAGAGGTCACGAAGCCTCACAGCCACTGTCACGGAGACCCAGGGCGAAGGATGAAATATTGGGATCATAGCCTGAATGCCCTGGATTTGTTGAGGCAGAGGGAAGGCCTGGAAGAGCACTGTATCCACAGTGACTCAGATGAGAGGAGCCTTTGTGAAGGAGTCAGGTGTGACTTCAGCACAGTGATGGAAAATCCCAACTATGTCAACAAATCGGCCATTGTCTGGAGGTGATTTATGACTGACTGAGGCAAGTACATCTTCAGCAATCAGTTGTCAAGGTATTGAGGAGACTGGTGTTCCAAACCTCCACAGATGGGTTGCAACCACCACTTTCACCTTTGTGAACACCCAAGGTGCACTGGTATGGCCAAATAGGAGGATAGAGAACTGAAAGTGCTCTTGGGCTACATGAAACTGCAGATAACTCCTGTGGGATTGCAGCGTAGGAATGTGGAAATAGGAGTCCTATAAATCTGACACCACCATCCAGTCTCATGCATCCAGGGCAGACAGAAGTTGGGCCAGGGTGAGCATTTTGTTTTTCGTTCAGAGGGAGAAGATCTAAGATGGGGCGAACGCCTCTGTCTTTTTTCGGTTCTAGAAAATAACAGGAATACAGCTGGTCCCTATCTCTGAAGCCGGCAACCTTTCTAGAGCTACTTATCCCCAGAGAGCCCTAACTACCCCTTGGAGTATGGACAAGAGGACCTCCTAGATGTGTTGTGGTGTGGGTGGTATATGGAAGGTATGTAAAAGGAATGGTAGGGAGTAATCGTGTTCCAGTCTGGAGCACGTGATGCTCATCCACCTGGGGAAGTGAAAGTTGACCTCCCACTGGGACATGGTGTGCTGCCGGCGGTGATTTAAAGTGTTTTTGTTGCAGCTGCAGGAGGGTGAATGTTGTTTGGGTATATTTTTGCCCCTGCGGGGCATGGACGCTGGTGGTCTGATCCCCTGCCTCTACCTCAAAATGAATGAAAGGCTGGTTGTTTTTTAAGCATATTCTGGCATAGCCCCGGGTGAAATCCCCTCCTGATGCCTCAAAAGGGGCACAATTGTTGGAAGAACTGGCACATCAGAGGAACAAGCCCTGGAGAGCGTGTCATTGCCTTACTGTCTTCAAAACACTCCTAGGTCAGAATCAGCCTGGTCTCCGAACAGATGGGTTCTATTGAAGGGCATATCCACCAGCGACTGGGGGATGTCACAGGAGAATCCAATAGAATGAATCCATGCTTGGCTCTACGCACCATGCTGGGGCTGACTGATCTACCCAGTCTGTTGTGTCCAAGCCCCATTGAAAGGACTAATTTTCGGCATCTTGTCTAACTTGAATAAGGCGTTTCAGGTTTAGCCATACATTGCTCGGGACTGTGCACAAAATATCTATCACCATGTCCAGTAACGAGTCAATGTATCTCCCCAGGAGACAGCTGGC
The DNA here is from genome assembly GCF_964204655.1 of Triturus cristatus. NCBI lineage: Eukaryota > Metazoa > Chordata > Amphibia > Caudata > Salamandridae > Triturus > Triturus cristatus. The sequence continues at coordinate 852,398,750 of NC_140581.1, forward strand.
ATTGATGGTGCTGAGGACAAGGCTGGCTGAGCAGAACATCCTTTTGGCAAATGCCTCTATGCATTTCCACTCTCTGTATTGTGGGGTGGTTGGAAACGCACTGGGGTGCAAAAGGCTGGTGGAGGCCAGTACCACCAGGCTTTCTGGTGAAGGACGTTGGAAAGGGAAACCAGGTTACCTCGGAGCTGACCTGTTCCATCTTGCAAACTGCCTGTTCTCTGGAGGGCAAGATCCTGGTCTTGACCAGGGCCTCACTAAATGGCAATAGAGGCTCCTTATTAGTTTGTCTGGGATGAAGCACTTCAGTCCAAACACTGTCAAACCTCAGTGGTGGGAAGTGTGAGGTCCAAGACTTCTTCTGCCCTCCTTATAACTCTGGCAAAGGAGGCAGATTCTTCTGTGGCTACATTTGGGGGAGGTGAGTAAAGGCCAGTGTCATGGGTGGTATCCAGGCCACTGGTGTCCTGAAAATCCAGAAATCAGTTGGTGTCACCATTAACATGTCTAGAATCATCATCTCCGAATTCATGCTGGCACTGAGGGAATGATTTGGGATGAGGATAGAGGTGAGGTCAGAGCGACGTCAGTGGAGGTAGCTTCGGGGTCACCTTTGAGTCAGAAAGGACAATCTGCTTTCCTTCAGGCGTTAAAGCTTAGGGCTGTATACTTCACGTTGATGCTTATGGCTGCAATGCCGTAAAAAGCATCACCATCGAGCCGGGAGCAATGTTGGAGCAAGTAGCATAGTTAGATTAGGGTGTGGAGCCACTGATGGTAGACTGATTGAAGGCCACCTCAGATCCTTGGGGCCTCTTTAAATGCTTGAAGCTGTTGCTGTGTCACCGCAGGACCCAGAAATTCTGGTCGGAGAGGCATGAGGGTTGGTAACAGTTCTGAGTTCAGGGACTGAGTTTGTGGCCTTACAGTACCTGGGGCATCGCACAACGCAAAGTGATGGAGTGGCGGGACATGGGAGAGCAGTGTTTGGACTTCTTGAATTTTTTACTCTTTATGACAAATTTTATTTTAAGGATGAGCAGCGGTGAGATCAGCCTAGTGAGTGCAGCTGAACCCTCAACCTCAACAGGGACTAGGCCTTCTTTGACTTCTGACGATGGTCTGTGATGTACAGTTTGGCTTTACGGTCATTGATGGCTCAGGGTTTCATCTTGGAGCACTTGCCACATGCCACCAAATTGTCCTTGGAGAGAAGACACCAGAGTCAGTCCTTGTGCGAGTTTGTGGCAGTCCATACACGGTTTGAATCCGATAGTCTTAGGAGGGGCCTTGGCCTATGCCTAATGGAATTTGGGTAAAAAACTCTGTCAAGTCTGACAGACTCAAGAGAGTAAGCTCTGGATCTGCATCAGAGGTCACAGAAAGAAAGGAACTGACGTCAGCACACAGATAGTGGCCTCAGTGTCGCAAACGGGGAGGGATGGATCCAACACACAGTTGAACAAATCCACTTACCGGTGTGCAAACTAGTTGCTATAAAAATCTTCCTGATCCTGTTAGGGCATGAGGAAAATTCACCAGGTGAGGAATTTCCAGATAGAAGTCTCTACCAGAAGTTATATTTCCTACAAGCAGAGGAGTTGGGTCAATATAGTGCTATCATGTTGGTAATACTTAAGGTGTTGTACTTGCCAACTAATGGAGTAGGGGCTAGAACCTCTAGTCTGGAACTCTGTTGGTTGAGTAAGGGGACCCACTGTGTTGTGCAAATGATTAGACTATAAGAAAATTCTTTAAAGAGAGACCATTAGCGAAAGGATATAAGGCCTTGAGGGTGAACTATGACGACAATGTTGAAAAATTTCGCAGACTTATGTTGATTATCAGGCTGCAAGACATACCGACTTTTTGGAATGCGACTTAGGCAGGGATATTGGTATAAGTTTGCAAAATAATTAGCATATTTCTGTGCTGTCTTCCCTTCTCTCTCACTCCCCATTAGTCTCTCCGTGCCTCTTTTACTCTTGAGAGGAATTATGTAGAGGCAGACTAGAGCTGTTTTAAATGAGATGCTATGATTTACAATGAGCAGCAAGGATGTGTGACTGACAATGTGAAGTGGATAATTTTCAACATTTCTACCAAGGGGGTTGTACTGAAGTGGGACCGGAGTTGCTATTGCTGAGAGTCTATGTTGTTCAGAACAAGGATGCATGTTGCACCAAACTGCCTTTCATGTGGTTAAATGTTTGATGTCCAATTCACATAATGTAAAATAAACTTCACTATTTTACCTGTAAAAACCTATTTTATGTTTCAGAACTGTTATTTCTATCTTGATGAACAAGTTACTTACCTTCGATAACGCTCTTTCTGGTAGAGACTATCTAACTGCAGATTCCTCACCTTTTGAATATTTTCCAGGCATCACACTGGACCAAGACACTTTTCAGCAGTACAGCTATACGTTGGTAGGTGGCACCACACAGCTCCGCACCGACGCCGTTCCACTTCGGAAATGTATGTGGGGTCTATATAGGTGCCACTCTGGCGCAATGATGACAGTTGCTTTCAAGACTGTCCACGCCCTAGGCACAGAGCCCCAACAGCAAATCGGTTGTGACCACTGGGCAGATTCCTAAATGTCGGATCTTATTAATGGATAGCACACACACAGAACAAGGAAGGAAGGGAGGGTTGGTGAGGAACTTGCGGTTACATAGAGTCTCTGCCAGAAAGAGCACAACTGAATGTAAGTAACTTGTTCGTCGGCTAGAGACTTCTAGCACAGATTCTTCACCTTTTGAGAAGATACCAAAGCAGTACCTATTCGGAGGTGGGTCAGGAAATGCACTCAAATGAAGAAGTCCTGCAGGACCAAGTGGACAAAATGCCTCTCTCTGTGAACCAGGTTGTCTAAACAATAGTGATTCGTGAACATATAGAGAAACAGAGTAAGCGCCTGGCAAATGTCCAGGACTGGGACTCCACCTACTAACATAGTGGTTTGGCCCTGGTAGAATGAGCAAACAATCTATCTGGAGGATGCTTTTTGGTCAAGGTGTAGCAGATCTTAATGCAAAGCCGGAATCAATGGGAGATGGTTCTCCTCTGCTCAGCCTGGCCTTTTTTCACTAAAGAGAAACCCCCAAAGAGGTGATTATCCCCCTAGTGTTCTTTGGTGCGATCAATGTAAAAGCTTAGGGCTCTCTTCAGGTCCAAGCGGTGGAGGCTCTCCACATCCTTCTAGAGGTGAGGGGGAGAACAGAACGCTAGCAAGGTAATATTTTGACCGATGTGAAACGGCGTCACAACTTTAGGCAAATAGGATTCCCTGTCCGCAAAACCAGCTTGTCGGGGAAAGTGTTGTACGGTGGGTTAACACAGAGAGCCTGAAATTCACTCACACGCTTCGCCGATTTTACGGAGACTAGGAACACTGTTTGAGGGTGAGAAGCAGGTTAAGGTCTCACACTGTGGCATGTCAAAGGGAGAGTGAGACGGAGGAAACAAATGTTGTAAACCTTTCAAATAGTACACTCTTACTGGAGAGTTGAACAACGAGGGCTGATCCTGCAACCACAAAAATGCAAAAGAGCCAAAAGGTACCCTTTGTGCCAGAACAAGGCCTTGAAGGGGATAGAAATAAAACAAACAAAGCGTCAGCCTATAGGGGGGGGTCCATCAATAGCGTATTGCATCAAGCTACAAATCTGTCATAACAATAGGCATTTACAGTTTTTCGTCGGGGTATGCAGGCTGCCAAGATGACATCAACCAAATTCAGTGGAAGGTCGAAGGTGTTCAGCTGTCGTCTATCAATATCCAAGCATGAAGGTGGAGATTGCGAGGGCCCAGGTTCAGAACTCTGCCCTACTGCTGTGACAGCAGGCCCTACCAGGGGGACAGCCTGATCGGAAGACAGATTCTTAAGCCCAGGAGTTCTGGATACCATACACTCCATGCCAAATCCGCAGCCAGTAGGATGACGGGCCCGTATTGTCCTGATCTTCTTGAGAACTTTGGGCAGGAGTGGTATTGGGAAAAAGGCATACAAGAGTCCTGAGTTTTGGGGCAGAATGAGCACGAGATTTTTTGAGAAGTGGTGGCGCTGATTTCAGCGCCGCCGCTTCACATATATATCTTTACACCCTAGTCAGGGGGTGATACCCCAGGAACACACCACAACTTTGCATAATTGATTTATTTAATTGGAGTGCGTGTCCAACTTGCTTTGACAAGAGAGGTTTTGGAAACCCCAATGTGCAGAAGTGCTGGCATTGTGCGTTCTCGGCAGTGGCAAACTGATCGAACCAAGGTTCTTCCTATTACCAGAAGATCCAACTGGTGCTGAGGGTGAACCCGCTGGCAGTATTCCAGATGGAGAAATTCTCAGGTCTGGGGGGCCCATAGGAAAGTTAGAGGGAATTGACAAGGATGTAAAGCGTTGGAGCATGGCCTTGGCCAACTCTTCAATCTGTTTATGAGTGGTGTATAGTCCGGGTAATTTGGGTTGTGACAGGACAAGTTGTAGAATAGATTCCTTAGTTAATCGACTTCAGGAGCGAGATTGAGACGTATGGTGCCACCCGTGCCTTCTGAGGAGAGTGTGTACTGCGGGAAGGGGCCAAGTCCTACTTAGATTTCTTGTTCTTTTTCTTCGACTTACCCGAGGATCTCAAAGAGACAAGTAGCAGCTCCCAATCCGTGTCTGGAGGCGTGGATAGAAAGGAACTGACAACATCATGTAAGGAGTGGAGCCTATCAAGGTCATACATTATTTCTAGAGTAGAACAGTGTCAGTGCAGAGCCGTACAGCACCACCTACCAGCGCGCAAAGGTATTCTGAAAAATTTCCGGATCCAGTCTGGCACCTGGGGACTATTCAAAAGGTAAGGATATATGGCTAGAAGTCTTCATTAGAAATTGAATGCATTATCATTGTCAGTCTTCTATTAGTGAAGTGAAACTTTATTTGCATAATTATTTAAAACTATTACAAAGTTCACATGGTCAATACAATTACAATGAATAAAACCTTTTTTTTTTTTTTTTTTTCATTTTAAAAGAATTAATACTGGGAATAAATACTCTTTACTTTCAGAAGATGTACCTATACCGTCCAGAGGTTAAGAAAGGAGTTTTATTGCTTCTTCGAGGAATTTGACTCCACGGCAAGCTAAGATTATGGAGGAGCCACTGAGCCAACATGTGACTGCCTGTCTACAAGATCGAATGTTTAGTACGTTAAAAATAGGTTTCAATAGAAGTCGTCTCTGGTTTATCAGGGCCGGGAATATACAGAAAAGATGAGCCAGGGTTTCTGTATGGTACCCGCAAAGGCGGCATTGTTTCGTCTGATGCGGCGGTTTCCAAGATGGTAATAAATCTTTTGAGACATGCATCCCCATCCGATAAGCTGTAAATACATTTTTAAGGTGTGCATTAAAGTGGGATGCTAGGTAGGGCAATGGTTTTGAAGATGTAAAAGAGTTCATGATGGTCCAACCATGCCGACGTTTTACCATTGTCTCTTTATCCTCCGTAAACGATTTCTTTTTTGCCGCCGCATTGGCTAGTTTACTTAAAGTAGCCTTATCTGACCCTGATTTCCAGACTGATTCCAACTCCAGCATTTCTACACATTGTTTCAGGTATTGTCCCCAAATATTCGGCTTTTCAGATTCCCCACGTAGTTTTATTTCCTCCCAGCTTAGCCAATCCAGTGTTTCTGAGTGAGCAGATCGAAGTTTATGGTAAAGTTTCACAAAACTGCTCATACTCCGATATTTCTGGTTTTGCAGACCAAATTCAAGCCTGACTTGTGCGGCTGAAGCAGATTTTGGCAGATTGAAGACCGCTTTATAAATTTTGGTCTGTAAGATGTTTAAAAGATCAGCCTCCTTCCCACACCATGTTACCAAGCCGTAGGATAGGGTCGGCATTATCTGAGCTGCCATCACTTTTAATTGATGGCTATAATTGGGACAGTCCATTTTACCTTTTATGGAGCGATGGGCAAAAATAAGGGATTGTGCCTTTGTTTTTAATGCTGTTTTATGGTCATTGTGGAGAGGTGTGGCTCACTGGTTAGAGGCGGCAGACCCGTAAGCAGAGGACGGCCCGGGACCAGGGTTCGATTCCCGACGCGGCAGGGTCGTGGACCAGGGTCAGCGGGCTCGATAATTCTCGCCTTGGTGCCTACTCCAGTCAGGGACCACACTCGGCAACTCTGGGCATTAGCTTGCCTCATCTTCACAACGGCCCCCCCAGACCGCCGGGGATGCTTGGTCGCACCTTAGAGATACCCATTAGGGACCATCTCTCAGGGTGAGCCAGGACGGGTTCCCCAGCGGTCGAAGCGCGGAGATACTCCTCCGGGAGTCGATTCTAGCGCTAGATAAACCCACAATTAAATTAAATTAAATTGTGAATACCTCCTTTTGTTATTATTAGACCCAAATATTTATAATTCTCTTGTTCTTTTACTGTTATCCCTTGTGCCGTCCATTTGTATTTTAATTTCTTCGGATCAACCAACCGGACCACTTTTGTTTTTTCTTTGTTTAATTCCAAACTTTCCTTTTCCAAGTATGATGTTAATGGCTCTTTGTAAACCGATTGGGGTTTTACTCAACAACACTATGTCATCAGCATATTGTAAGTAGTAGATTGGCTTGTTAACCAAGTGGGGGGGATGACTATCTGCTGAATCGATCGCCATTGTAAGATCAGCAAGAAAGAGATTGAAAAGGGTGGGGGCTAAAACACAGCCTTGTTTTAGACCTTGGTGCGTTGGGATATTCCCTGTTGTACTACCTCCATTTCCCAGTTTCACCTTTGTCCAAGTGTTTTGGTATAAAGCTTGGATGGCTATTAAAAGCTGGTGTGGCAGCCCCCAACTCTCCAACTTACTCCATAAGCGCTCTCTATTTACTCGGTCGAAGGCAGACTTGATATCAATAAAACAAGCGTAAAGTCGAGTACCTTTTCCTACGGCTTGATCTATTAGAATTGACAAACAGGTTAGGTTAGTTATTGTTCTCATTCCTTGCCTGAATCCAGTTTGGAATTTTGGCATGATCTTTTTTTCTAAGATCCAAGCTTGTAGTTCTGCTAAGATGCAAGAGGCATATAGTTTAGCCTCTACGTCTATTAGAGATATCAGTCTATAGTTCGAGGGGTTTCGATGGTCACCGCTCTTAAAGATGGGATGGATGATACTCCCTTTCCAGGAGGCGGGTAACTCTGCGTGTTTGTATATTTGGTTAAACAGTGGTGTTAGAGTCTCCGACCACAGGTCCGGGTTGTGCTTAAAAATTGCGTTTGGCAGCCCGTTGGGTCCTGCTGCCCCTTCTGTCTTTAGTCTTGAGATTATCATCCTTAGATCGTATTTGCTGGTTAAATCATCTGATTCTGTTAACCTGTTCTCCATATATTCCTGCGTGAATTCCCCTTTTTTGTTTTTATTCTCTCCTTTTAATTTCTCCATGTAGGCCTTCTCTACCCCGGAGCTATTGTTGTAACCCGCCTCCGTTTTGCTATATAGAGTTTGCACGTGTCTGATCCAGATGTCTGCTCCAACCCCGGCTTCCTGCTGAAGTTTAAACCCTTGATTAAGATCGTTTATGATGCCCCAAAAATCCCGGTTGTTCGGATTTTTCCACGCAATTAGCAACTTATGCCAGATGGATTCTTTGTATGAATACTTTGCAGCACTCAGTGCCTTCCTGTATGTACTTCTTACTTTCCTCAATTTAAATGTATTTATTGTTAGTCCTGATTTTTTTTGATATGCCAGGGCCCGGACCTCCTTAGCCACTTATCTTTTTTTTGTTCTGAGATCCATATTAAAACCACGGCTCCTTTTTGTTGTAAACATTTCTGTGGTTCCCTGAACTTGCTGGGAACTTATGTTGCAAAACCTGAATCGTTTGTTCCTAGTTGGATACTCTGTCCTCCTCCTTTTGGGATCCAAAGTCAGCCATCTGTGCTTTAACTGAGGCCATGATTTTGCCCAGACCCTCCCCACGCCATTTTAGTTTATTCAGGTCAAACTTTGATGCGTGTTGCAATAAAGAGGTCATTATTGGGGCCCAGTTGAACTTAAGGGTTACGTATGTCGAAAGACCACCACGAGGGTGGCCATACGTGGAGACTCTTTCTGCGTATATTTGATATTCTTGGAAGCCTGGTATTGGTGTTGATGCTAATTTCCAGGACTCCTGAATCAAAATTATGTCCTGTCGTTGGAAAAAGGCTTGGGTTTCATGGTCATAGTCCATTTCTCGAAAGCCATGGACATTCCACAAACAGATTAAGACTGTGGGCTTCTTTATTCCTTTCTGGCGTGGCAGCGGAATCCGTGAAGTCTCCGTAGAATTCGAAACGGGGTTAGGTAGCTTTATTACTCAAGACAGCAGGAATCCAGGACCAATCCAATCTGTCTTTGTGGCGGCGATCAATTGCTTGTGCCTGACGGGCTGCACAAGAAGACTCTGGCGTAGAGGCCCTTGCGCCTCGTAGACAAGTGGACATTTGGCCTTTGCTCTCTTGCCCCTTTGTTTGATCCCTTGTGCTAGATTGTAATGGATATGGGTATCTCGGGCGCTTGTGGAGCATTATAGAAATTCCCCATGTTTCGAACTGAGGTCTTGCAAGATTTATCCTGTCTTCCAAGTCCTTTGAGGCCCAGGTTGTAACGGTTTCTTCTCTATCCATTTTGTTTGCGTTTTGCTGGAATTCCAAAGAATAGAGATCCTGGGAAGTAATACCTTTTAGATCCGATACTTCTTTAAACAAAGTTAACAGGTTACCTCGGTTCAGGATATCCTGGATGCCCCTTGTCGAGTTATCAGGAATAAATGTTAATTTTTGCTCGTATAAATCTGAGTAATTCCTTCCCTCCTTGAATTTTGTGTCTGTTTTGCCAGGAAAAAGGTTACAACCTTGTAACCTGGTGCTGACGAACTTGATCAGTTGTTGTTCTTGCTCATTCTATTCAGATATTAATGCTTGATTCTGTATAAGGGCTGTATTTTTTGTCTTCAGTCGGGGCGTACTTTGCTCCCTTTGTGAAAAAGAGCATTTACGTTCTTTTTCCAGGATAGTAATCCGCAGGGGGGTCAGCACTGCGTTGTTTGTGACCGCTACTGCTGCGCAACGTTGTTTGTGTATATCCCTTTCAGGAATTGTAAGTAATTGTTGCTCATTAGAGTTTTCTATTGCTGGTTTTGGAACCTCTTTATGGATGTTTTTTGTAGCCAAGCTGTTTGTTGCCGGGGTTCGTATCATACTATGCTCTTCATAATCTCTATGTTCACCCCCTTGAGATTGTTTTGCTTCTTTACGTCCCCTCACTTGTACAACAGAGTGGTGGTTTGTTCTTGTGATTTCTCTGCAATCATCGTCCGTTGGCAGGTGTAGGCTTTGGTCGGCTCCTGATCTAGGGCATTCTCCCCTTCGTGTGAGTACTGGATTTAGTTTGTCAGTTGGGTCTGCTGAAAGACCCTCACCACCTGTTGACCCATTCAAAAGGCTAAAATTATTTCCAGGATGGAGTTTATTTTTAAATATAGGGAAGATTTTCTCAGGAGCCCCATTAGGTTGTTTCTTGTTCTTAAGCCTTGCCTTTCTCGCCCTTTTCCTTTCTCTCTTTGTTAATTTTTTCTTGGAGTTAGCTTGGATGATAGATTGAGATTTTTCATTGGCCGAGACAATTTCACCTAGATAACTTTCCTTTGCTGATTGGTCCGGATCATCCGTTGTTTGTTTACTTATTGAGGTCTTACTCTTGAGTATTTGTGATTTTTCTGGAGAAAGGGTTATTTCTAGCACCTGTCTGTTAGCACGTGAAAGTTTAACCTCCCCTCGGATGTCCATCAAGATGGCCGGAAGGCTTGCTAGTTTTTCTATTATGCTTCCACAATCACAGTTTTGTATTTGATCACTCCTTCCTGTGGTCAGATCTGGTATCCCCTGAGTTGTAAGGAGCGCGGAAAGGGAGTCCAATTTTGCGTTTATATCTGAAATGTGTCCAGCCATTAATGTAATAATGTCAATCTGGACTTCCATCTTGTTTGATTGGTAATTCAGCACCCTTATTGCTTGCTCTAGGGTGCTTAACAAGGATTGGGTCCATGATGTTGAAGGCTCATGTTTTTCTATATTGCTCAGGTCCTTTAGTTCTAAGTCCGACATATTCCCTGGTGAAATTGTAATTGGCAATGGAAGACTCTGGAGTTGCTGAATGACCTGCGTAGTTATGCGATCCTTTGTGCCTGCTTTTTGTTGGTCTCTACTTGAGTCGGGGCCTCGAGGGGTTGAAGCCAGCATGCCCGGACTCAAGTGCTGAACGCCGAGGCCGGGTATTACTCGTGAAGCTCTCTCTTGAGTGTCGATGTATTTTGTAATTCTCTCGGAGAGTTCCTCAAATCGAGAGTCGTTTGATAAGAAAAGGGGGTTTAACCATGAGTCCGCTTCTGGCCCTAAAAGGATGGATTGATTTTTGTGGCCTGGGTTTCCCTCATGGACACCCGTATTTCCTTTAATGTGGTCACCAACGTTAACATTGTCTTCGATTGTCGCGACTATGACCTCACTTTTTCTTGGTGTCGGGCTTGGGGCCTTTACGAGGCAATTGTCCGCAGTGACCCTTATTGCGCTGCTTCCATTAATTTCTTTTGTGGCAGCTGAGATGTTGGGACAATGCACTTATGCGGTGATCAACCCATGTTTGCCTTAAAGGGAACACATAGGAATGGTTGGAGACTCAGGTTTAATATTTGGCAAGTTTGATGGCTCAAGAGGGCTTGGAAGCTTAGAAGCTTCCACTGTTGGAGCCTAGATCAGTGTCAATGGGTCTTTTAGATAAAATAATTTTAAGAGGCCGGGTTTCCGTCTGGGGTCTGGTCTTGGCTCGGGGACTGGTACCGATACCAACTTTTCTCTTGTTTTTGGTTCATGCCCCGGTTCCGGTGATCTTTTTACTTCCATAGTTAACTTTCTGGATATTTTTTTTTTTTTTTTACTTTCCGCAAGTTGGCGTGATTTCCCCGATCTCATTTCCCCTTTCTGGGACCCACACTCCTTTGGGCCCCGGCAAAGGATCAAGTCGTGGAATTTAATGGCCAAACTTGGCGAGTCTTGGCGGGGTCGGACGTGTTTTGGTCCGCCACTCTACAGACCACAGACCGTACTCTACGGTACTCTCCGGTACTTTCGCAGCGTTAGGCTCCCTCAGTCAACAGAGGGCACTGTTGTCTGCCTTTACTTTACTATGCTCCTTGCTCCTTACGCCCACGCTACCCCGTCCAGCTGCTTAGCCAGGCACGATCCGTGTTCATTTATTTACCAATGTGCTGGCTCAGCTCGAGCCCGAGTGCAGGTATGGAAACGAGTATCGAAATACAGGGAGCGATGGACTATGCGATGGAGTATGCGCAGGGGGCGTACGGGGAGCGGGAGGACAGGAATTAGGCAACTGCCCCTCCACTCTACCCGGCTCTACCCAACTCAGCTTGTTTCCACTCACCGCTAACCGCTCGCTCCTCTCGCTCCTCTCGCCTCGCCTCTCTCGTCTCCCCTGATCACTCGCTAGTGTTTCGGCTGATTCTGCTGTCCTGCGGAGACACTGCTCCGCTCCTCTCCGATAGCGGCTGCGTTGGGAACGGTGAAACAGGGTAGCTCCTCCTGTACCTCCGACCTCCGTCAATCAATACAAATGTCAGGCGGAGAGTGTGAGAAGTTGGCCTGATGTATGATGTCACTAGTTATAGTGTACACCTTATATCAGTCCAAATACCCTTATGGTGATTGGTTGTAAAGTCAACCTTATAGACCAGCTATCCTAGTGGTAGCATGGACAAGAGCAGTCTTAGGCTAAACTCTGAATGGCATGTGAAGCCAGCTGTGATACCATATATAATCCCTTGAATACCAAATGAAAGGACACCACAACAGATATATATATAAAATAAAGTGTATTTATTCTAAGCAAACCCTCAGCACTCTTTATGAGATTAGAGGTAAGTACAACACAGTCTTATTTATGCATACATTAAGTCACACAGGTAAGTAATACAGTTAGGCCCTAGGGGCCACGCAAACCATATACTAAGTAAGTGGTATAAGAACCACTGTCACGGAAATAGAATAGGCCTAGGCCTAGGGAATCGCTGGGGCTACACTACACTGGCCCACGGGATTCGTGTGCAGAGTGGAAACACTCACGCGTAATGCGTAAAAGTCAATAGCAATAGTACAGTTTAGAAAACGGTAGATTTAGGACACTTCCGGAGTAGCTAGGAAGTTGAGACTTGAAAACTAGACACTAGGATAGTCACTATCCTGATGAGCACCGGAGTACCCAAGTTACCTAGCCCACAGGCTGCGGGTGCATAGGGGTGAAGATGCGTCGTTTTCGTCGTCGACTCCTATGGATGCCTGAAGAAAGATGCTGACAGGCAGTCAGTGAAGAGTGTCCGGTGGATCCCAAGGCTGGGATCAAGAAGAGAAGAAACCTGCAAGCAGAAGGGACAGAGTCAAGGTCACTAGCCAGTGACCACGTGGAACCAGGAAGGAACCAGGCGATGTCGTGAAGATTGCAGGTGAAGGTGAAGCTTGTCGCTGCAGCCAGGAGGACCAGGAAGCGTCGAGGACGACCAGGAGGCGAGCTGTCCCACGAAGGCTCTTGCTGTCGGCGGCGTCGAAGTTGGACTAGGACTCACCAAGCCTTGGCAAGCGGAACCCACGAAGAACGAAGGACTTGCTTCTGGTGCAGATCAGGAAGGTTTGGGGTGCTTCTTCTTTGCAGAGAAGCGGGAGCCAGTCTGGAGGAGCCAAACCAGCGCAGAAGATTTCAGGGTGCGTCGTCACAGAGGCCACTAGCCAGCGGGCAAGCAACCGGACAGACGCGGCAAGCAGGAAAATGCTGAAGGGCCCCACGCAGGACTCGTGGAGTGTGGGGGGCTGATCTTCGGTGCAGATGGTGCTTGGGGTTGGGGCTTCTCAATCCCCGGTGCACAACTTCGAGGGTACCTCAGAAGATGCGCTGTAAGTTACTAGCCACTTTTTCCAGGTAGCCGGTCCCACGTCGCTCGTCGCCTCCACGGATCTCAGCTCTGCTGCAGATGTGGATGAGGGTCGGAGAAGTCTGGAAGTCAAGGCTCTGGTCGGGCTCTGCAGTCGGTTCCTCGTAGAACGGTCGCAAAGCAAAGGGTAGTCTCTTGATGGTGCCTGTTTGCACAGGGTAGCCACTCCTTGGCTACAAGGGAGATTCTTCAGTCTTCTTCTTTCGTCGAATGTCGAAGGTCCAGAGTTTCTGTTCAGTTTTGCAGGTTCAGGATAATCTAAAGTCTTGAGGCCCAACTCCCACTCTTATACTAATCTGGGGGGCTGGGATACCTGCTAGGTCACGCCTTATGGGTGGGACCTGGGAGGGGGTGGTTACACCCACTTCCCTTTGTCCAGTTTCGCGCCAGAGCTGGGGCTGGAGTGCCCCAGCGCCGGTTTGAACTGGACTATGCAAGGAACACCTTGTGTGCCCCAGGCATGTCTCATTCCTTTCAGCCCACCCTGCCCCAATACACTAAAGGCTGTCTGGGGAGGTGCTAGCACCTCCCCAAGCAGGAAACCTATTGTCCAGGCCTCCCTGGCTGGGCTCACTCCCAGCAGCAGGAGGTCAGACTTGTGTCTGTGGCAGCAGCATCCATTTTGTGATGCTGAGGCTTTGGTTAGAGTTAAACAGCAAAGTAGGATTTTAACATGTCTCTCCCTCTAGAAGGGAGGAATAATATCCTCATCACCAGAAATGGTATGGGGGTATTATTCCAAAGTGTTAGACACCTTACACGACATGTTTTGATAAAGCCAAACCATAGTTACCATAACCGTTTAAGATTATAAGGCACTTTAAGAGTATATGGTAGGCTATATCATAGAACAGCTATAAGGACATGGTTCCGAAAGCTGCAGACAGGCTCAGCTCATGCTAGAGCACCATCTCACATGTTACCAAGCACTCTGCCTCCAGGATTGTTAAGGCCTGCCATAGGAGTGACTGATAGGTACACATGTGTCTATATATAAGGGTAGATATAGGCATACTATATCTAAGCAAGGGGTGATTACACGACCTTGCCCCAGCTGAGTGATCAGCCAGTTGTGTCTGATTGGAAGGCCAGACCAGGGGTGGCATAATACATGCTGCAGCCCCTGGGAGGCCTAGGGTACACCTATGCCCTGGGTACCTAGGGTACACTGTACAGGGTCCAATAAGGTGATCCTTACCAATTGTGTATGTACCTAGGGTACATGGAGTCCATTTTACAGAGAGAGCAGACAGCCTGAGACCCTGAATGGCAGGATCTCAGGTCAACTAAGTCGAAAAACCAGCTAGACACTAGGCAAAAAGTTGGGGGTAACCATAGTCAGATATCCACCTTCCTACAGAGAGGTTTCGGATGTGTCGCCGGCTCTGCATACTCAATTTCGCTCACCAGCTCTACTTAAATCGGCACAGAAGCGAGGCAGTGAGCAAGCGAGCCGCCGGAGGCGGTGCCACTGGGGCCGCGGGGAACGGGGGGCAGGAGATTGAACAGCCTCCGCTCCAGCCCGCTCAACCCGACTTGTCTCCTCCGGCCACCGGATCGTCCTGGCTACGGCCCAACCACGGCTCTACGGCTTCGCTCTGCTCAAGCTGCTGTACTGGCACACTGCAAACCGCGGAAAGCGGGGAAGCTCCTCCTCCTCCTCCACGGCAAATCAGGCTCTCTCAGGCTCTCCGTCAGCATCAATGAGAAACTGCAATACGACACTCTAAAAAAAATTATGGGCTCATTGCTTGACATTGACTAAAGAACTAAGATCCATCACTTTGCCTTTTAACAAAATCATGAAGCAATTCCCTGCCAAATGGCTTGCAAGCACCCTTGAGTTTAATGGATTTTTAGATTGAGCACAGGTTGGCTTTCGGACTGGCCACAGTACAGAGGCCGTGCTGGTAGTCACCCTGGACTTTTTCCATAATACCAATGATCTCCATCTTTCTGTTGGCCTCCTGTTGCTAGGTCTCTCTGCAGCCTTTGACACGGTCAAATACACCATCCATATTAACTGTCTTAGAATGACTAGATTGCCACATACTGCTCCGGAAAGGTTTACCTCCTTTCTCCAAGAACATAAGGGAAGAAGCCATCATCTCCCTCTTGCTCCAAAGAATTGGCATTTTGTTGTGGGTAGTATAACAGCAATTTACTCTTTCTCCTATCCTCATTATGAGCTCTGGTTTCCAGGTGCTTACGGGCCTCCGCTCCGCTTGAATTTCAGTAACCCTTTATTTAACATCAGTCTACAGTTCAAAGAATGTCTGACCATGGTAAAGGACTGGATGGCTGTCATTTTTTTAAAACTCATTTGCAACAAAAACGGAATTAGAACAATCTGAGGTAATGACTGTTTAGTGCCTCTCTGGTTCTTCTCCTTGGGAAATCTTCAACTCGAGCCTTTAAGGTAAGAACCTTTGGATCTGGACTGACCACGATCGATCATTTAAAGCTCAGATCGACAAAAACTTGAGCTGTATGCATTTACTGCTCAGAATTCTAAAGAAAACTCTTCCCTGTTACAACTTGGTAATTGTCATAATCTCCTCCATTCTGTGGCTTTTGTACTGTGGAAAAGCACTAACTGGGACTCTGGGCATATCAGCTTTTTAATCTTCAGATGATCCAAGAAACAGCTGTGCAGCTGGCCTGCGCTAACTGGACCATTTCTCCACGGTGCCCTACCTATCAAGAAGTAGATTCAGGTTGAGAAACTCGGTTTGGTACTCTGGGCCTTCTACTGCACAGACCCCCCATGAATCTTGCCTCGCTCATCTTAACCTACATTTCTCAAATTTGGATTCACTCTCATTGCTTGAAATTACATGGCACCGCGGGGCACACTGTGCTGGAAGGTCTTTTTGGATCCTAGGCCCTAAACTTTGAAACTACCTCTCCCTTGTTGCATCAGACTACTCAATCTTCTTTTCTGTAAAAAGTAGAACACATAGTTATTATGATAATGGTCTCTAGCTGCCCTTTCTCCGGTGTCGTCCTTTTTTATGTACTTGCACAAGGATGACCTTAAGAGCTCAACATCATAAATGCGTTTGCATTGAGGAGCAAAAGCGTTACTATTCTCTTGCAAGACAATTATAATTACTGAAATAAACAGCGCATTTGACAAATACCTTCCAATTCAAATATTGAGAGGAGTATTTTCTGAATTTTCTTTGGCAATACAGAAAGGATGCAATCAGTTGTTTTCTTTGTAGTTTGCTATTATGCACATCATTTGTGTTAGTTGGAAAAGTTTAATTAGAAGCTTAAAGTTTATAAATCAACGTCTATTAAGGTGCCTGTTTATTTAGATATACATCAAGTAAGCAGTTCTTACTGTTAAATGTTTATCCTAATTGTTAATATGTTATTGTACAGCCCTGAAAAGCCTTTGAAACATGTGGTGACTAAGGATCTCGTGTTCTGAAATGTATGTATATATTTACTCATGATGATTAACTGTGCAGTGTGATTTAGAGTCTGTTATGAATTACTAAGGAGAATAAAATGATGAAAATACTCGGATCAAGATTTGAATTGTAATTTATTGGCTGACGGGACTGTTTATTTCCGTAAAGATGACGACTGCCTTGAAAGAGAACAGTAATACCCTTGCAACCCATGCAAACAATTGTTTGAACTTTAACCTATGCACAAGTAACAGTGCTTAATATGAGCCGGTTGTTGCTGGTGGGCCCAGTGGCACTCATTTGTGTGGACCAGCACTTATTTTAACTCATAAGATTTTGACCATAAGCAAGAGTGCAAAAAGGGGAAAAAATTACGAAGAGCATGAAGGAAAAACCTTCAAAAAGGGAGAAAGCAGGGGCTGCTAAAAGTGAGATATCGGGGCAATAGTGTCTGGCAGGGGTTTAAAGAGGGCAGAGGTGAATTCAAGGCTTGATATTTGGTGTCCTGATTTTATTAGCACCGCCAGAGCAGAGCTTTGGGCACTGGCACTCATTATTTTACATTTGAAGCACTGACCAAAAGTATATCTGGTTAAAGTGGGGGTAGCAGCACAGGGTCTATACCTCGGAGAAAAAAAACTGCTTCACAACTTTCTCGGTATAGTTGCGATACATATGCAAATATAGTTCACTGTGTTATGTTGTTTTAGAGTTTCGAATCCACTACCAATTCCTACAGTAAACTTTGACTACCTGACTCCTGCCAAATCAATGACCTAATTGAAGTAAGTTGGTTATACAGTCGGAGCACATCAGTAGTGCAAAAATGCCATATCTTCAGTCAACAAAAAAGTAGACCTCTCTTGCCTGCCACGTGTTGAAAGTTAGAACTGAGCTCTGCCAAGCTAAAGAAAAAAGGCAGATTTTCAAGATATTCTACAAGCAGTGGCTGCTACACAGATTACACAGTATCAAAACAATGATCAAAGAAAAAGACTCTTAAGACTTTCTGTGTTCATGTTCTTTTCCACTGCTTCACGGAAGGGCACAGTGTACCCAAGGATTCACAAAATATCTATGGTCAAGAACCTCTTCAAGGGATAAGAAAAGGAGTTACATACCTGTAACTTCAGTTATCCAGTATTGGTATCTTTCATAGATTCACATGCTTGAATCATCCCCACCGTCGAGGTGAGAGTCTCAACCCACCTCGACGGCGGGGATGATTCAAGCATGTAAATCTATGAAAGATCCAATACTGGATAACACATTTTTCTATCTCTCTGTGGTCAGCAGGATATTAGTCAATTAACAAATGACACAGGGATGAAAAGAATGTTAACTCAATGCTGAGGCTGAGGTCACTAACAGAAGACAGCTCTAGCCTCTGGAGACCCCATATGTGCCTTGAGATATCAAGTCCCAATCTAAGAATAAGATGTACCCAATACAAATTATTATTATGAACCAGAGCAATACAGCATCATTAGATACAAGTTCTAAAAGAATCGCTGGTCCCTATAATCTGGCAAAGAATGCTTAGAAAACCACCTGGAGACCTCTATGAAAACATTTCTAAGCCATTTATAGAGGACTACTCGCTGGCATGCTGACAATACAAGTATTATTATATGATTCGTCTCTGAAGGCAAACCATAAACTTATTCCAAGGGAGGCAGGGGATTCCTCGGAGGATGGGCTGGTGAACTTACAAACATTTATTCATGCCATTGTTCATTGAGATTTGACCATTTTTGATTTTTAGAAGGCTTATGAGAAAGACATTCTTGTATTACAAAACAGGTGGCTTCACTAGTGGAATTCTTAGCTTAACGATCAGAAAAAGCTTGTGAAAACAGTATAAAAACCAACAGTCCCAGGAACTAACACTGATAAATAGGAAATTCAGGAGAACTTAAGAAAATCAGGGGGGCAATGAAACATAAAACGAAAAGCAGCTATTGAAGACATGCTGATACTGGTGGATGGCACAGATAGAATTCAAAGTAGATAATACCAGGCTGTGACTGACCAAGAACAAATCACATTCAAACGTCACTAATAAATTAAAAGTGCGAATGTATGATATCCTCATTGGCAGTCATAAATGCAATAAACATTACTGAACAGCATGGAATGCTGTTCTTTCCTTACCATGAAAAGTTCAAACTCCTCTTCATTTCGAGCAATCATCTGATTTAATGTCTCATCATCAGGAACTTCGTCTTCTTCCTGCCATTAAAGAAGATCCATTAAAACGTTGATATTGTGGCAGCAGAACTGTGATGTTGATTTTAATCCAACAGCCCGGTTAAATTATACACTTAACCACCCAAACTTGCAGAAAAATACAATGCTCAAAGAAACTACCCACTCAGATGAGAACAAAGAACACCAAAGTTTACAAGAGGATCATTATGTTTAGTATACTACCTTTCCAGATATGCTTTCCCAACTCTTAATAAATATATAATGAAAATGTACCAAAACCAACAAACTGCTCGTTCAATAGTAGTGGGCAAGGGGGAGGAGCCAAGATGGCGGACGGACAGGACGTCTGAGCTCCCGGCTCCGCAGCCCGTCTGCTGTTTTACATGACATCCTGATCTTTAATCCTGCCTACGGCGCGAGCAAATGTAACCACGAATGCGCTGACACTTTCCGCATTCCTCCGATGTCCCCGCCGCCTTTTTTGGTCGAGGATTCATAGAGTTTGCCGACTTTGGACTTTGCCCACGCACTCTGGCCCGACCACCGCCGCCGGACACCGCTTATCCCGTACGGTGAGACGACTTGGGGCCGGCCGGCGCCTGGGGAGATGTGACCGGCTGTGGAGTGGACGGCTTGGCGGAGCCTTCTTCGCGACGGAGAGAATTCCTGTATGACTGGGTCCGGGCTGGCAAACCTTCCTTTGTCATGCTGCCAGCGGTCAGAGCGGTGTCCATTTTAGAGCGCCCACCTCCCGCATTGCTATATAGCTGAGGGCTCTCACATCGTGTGAGCCCCGTATAGCGAGCAGTATCTATTCTTGCCTTAAATGCTATTCCTCCGTCCTATGGAGTCACCCTCACCCCTCCGATGTGGGCTGACTGCAAAAATGGTGGCGGTGCCGGTCTACCTCGCCGGAAAGACGGAAGCCTCCATATCCCTGACGCAAGCTGCCCTGCCTACTGTCGAGCTGGAGGGTGTCCCGGTGGCGCCTTTGCATACTGCCGACATGCTGAAGCGGGGAGCAGACCTGACCTATGGTGATATCCTTCTAGCCCTGGAAGACTTGAGGGCGACATGGTGGCAAAAAGCTCGAGAACTGGAGCGGAAGATCGATGTCGCTATGCCATCCAGGGAACTACTGCGGTTGTCTGACCCCCCAATGCCTCTCATTCCCTTCGATGCGGATACAATGTGGCGACAGGGGGATACTGTGGAACGTCCTCTCCCTGGCTACAGTGTTGAGTGTTCTTTTAATGATAGAGTTGCAGATACAGAGCTCCCTTCCACTTTACAAGCTGAGACTCTGCCTCTTCAAGTGTTGCCACGGCTTCCTCAACATCGCCGGAGTGTGTGCCGTTCTGTGGGGAAAACTGTGTTGGTCACTATCGATGTGGTGATGGTCTCTGATTGGGAACTCTCGCTTCCTCTTCCTCTGCGTCTTCTATGCCGGGTGCGGCCATCTTGCTCCTTTGTTCTGCCTGAGGTACACTCCCAGCGGTGGCCATGCTTGGTGGGGTTTCAGCGTTCTGGCCAGGGCTGATGTTGCCTCCCTTGATGATCCTGCCTGACCGCCTGGCATGACCCGGACTAGAATATTTGTCTATGTATCTGATGTGCCGCATGCGTGTAATTTGCTATTGTTGATTGCGGGGGTGGATCTGTGGGGCCGCTTAGGATCGGGCCAGGGCTGGGCGATTTCCTTTAGTTTGCTGTACGTATTGGCGGGCGGGGACTAGGATGGGACTGCTAATTATCTGATTTATTCGCACATTTGGAATGGAGTCTCCCCACCTGCTGCTTTGCTTGCTACTTCAGTTGTGCTGATGATATTCAGGGTGGGGGATGCTTATGGGGCTGGTGGTGACCGGGAGTATGTAACATTTTCTCCTCCTGCCTTCTCTGGGAGTCGGAGACTGGGATGTTCTTTCCCACTCTCCAGACTCTCTTTCTCACTTGGGGTTCTTTCGGGGCGACAGGCATGCCTATTGGGGGGGGGGGGGTGGGCCGTGGCCTTCTGCTGGTATGCAGGGTGGGGGGATGGGATGTGTTCTATGTCCTTTCTTTGTCTCTATGGCCCTCTTTCTCTTTCTTTCTCTCTTCTTCTTTGGTTTCTTTCTCTTCTATGTTTCTTCGGGGTCGGGGTTCAGTGTTAGTAGAGAGTTTATTGTGTTCTATCATTCTGTGGTATAGTGTTTGCTCTTAGTTCCTGGATGGTGGCCACCTGTTTCCTTACAAATGCCCTCCTATATAACGCCTCCTTCTGGGTGCCCCGTGACCGGTGATGTCTCTCCTGGTCAGTGATCAGCTTCGATTCTTTTTGTAGTTTACTACATTGTACTCGACAAAATCATAAAATTAAACCTTTTCTTATCCTGACATTATTGTTCTAGGTTCTACACGGTATTTTTCACTCAGGGATTGCTTCAACGGCGTTCTGCCCAATTGGTTTTTCTCTTTTCTTTTTCTTTTATCCTTTTCTGATATGTCATAGCGGCCGGCCCCGAGGGGTTGTAGGCAGACGCTGTGTATTGTGCATTTACCAAAATAAAGGTTTTTTAAAAAAAAAAATAGTAGTGGGCAAAAGCATTCTTCTAACATTGATTTAAGATCACCTGCTTCCTCCATGAATTCCATCAACAGAGTAAGGCAAATTCAACATTTTGCAGTATATGTACAGTTGTCACACTCAACGTAAGGCCAGTCAAGGATCTATAAATCAAGACTAAAATAACACAGGCCTTCAGTTAAAACAGCATTTACACAAAGCCTGCATCATTCGTCTAGACACATCCATAGAGGATCAATAACAAAATGTCTCCACATTACCATATTCAGTGGTATTAGGTTCAAGGTTGGGTTTACAGATGAAGCTTAAGAAACAATCTCAGCTTTTTGCTAATTTCTAAAGAGGGTGAGTGAAACATTTGTGTAAAGCGCGATTATGCACAAAACTGTCTTGGACCACTGAGCAGTAAAGACCCCAGAAAGGGATATTGTGAGACTGAAAGCTTCCTTAAAAAAAACTCTCTAAGGAATCATATGAAACACAGAACTGGACTCAAAGATAGAGGAAGGTGATTACAAAGACAGGGACTGTGCAATGTATCACTATTTTGTTGCTATGTTGGCTCTTTGGGTGAATGATACTTCCAGCAAATTCAGGTCAAATGAATTAGGTCTGTAGAGGAATTAGCCTCTGAATTTTCTTGCTAAAGTCATCTGGAAGTTAAAACAAATTAGTGTCCTTACAACTATGGTTCAATCAAATATAGGGAAGCGTATAAAAGCCTAATGAAGGCAGTGCATTTCTAAAAATACCACTTTACATTGAGAAATCTCCCTGATTTTGAATCCAATGATGTTTCTCCAAGTGCTACTGGAACTGCATTAGCACAGATCTGCCTGTGAAGTTGGCTAGAATAAGAAATGGTGATTGGCCTAAAACTAGACCTGACCAGAACCTAAAATGTCCTTTCTTACTTTCCTAAAGAAACTTAACAATTGCGCAGCACAAACATATCTCCTAAAAGCACATATATGAAAAACTTTGACATGAAGGAAGAAACATTGCAAGAGATTTCATCAACAGTGTAGGAAAGTAGGATCTGCTTTCATGGTTATCCCCACTTTTTGCTGGTGTTAGCATGTGTTTTTTTACTAGTCTGAATGGGATCCTGCAAATCTCTAAATTGACCATGGTAAGTACTTCTGTACCTCCATAATTGACTACTGTTGTACCCTTGAAAGTCCCTTGTATATGGTACTAAGGTACCCAGGGCAAAGGTACAACAGGGGTCTCCAATGGCTGCAGCATGTATTGTGCCATCCAGAAGCACCACTCAAACTGTGACTACAGGTCTGCCATTGCAGCCTGTGTGAGTGGGTCCTAGCACCCCTCACAACAGATATCAGTTTTATTATATCTGAGGTCACTACACTTAAAACCTATAAGTTACCCCTCTGGTAGGCCTTTCAGTCCTGAAGCAGGGTGCTTGGTTACAAAGCAGGACAACCCTACAAACCCCAGAGTCGATATTCCAGGCTTTTGTAAGAGCGGTCAGCCATTTTAATACATATAGTGGAATTCAGTCACTACACGATGTCTAACTATATAGTGCATGCACCGAACCTGGCCATGTTTAGTATCAAACATTTTGCAATCTTACCCCAACACTGATTCCAGTGTTGGAAGTATGATCCTATGTACTGAGGGGGGCACCCTTAGGGTACCACCCCCCTCGTACTTCCGCAATAGGCTTCCAAGGTCTGACTGCAATTAAGCTCTGCTTTCGACCACAGACACAATTCTGTCCTCCTGCTGCTGAGCCAAGCTTGAGCAGGGGAAGGCAGAACAATAGGTTTCTTGTGGAAGAGAGATGTGACCACCTCCTAGTCAGGACGTAGTGTATTGGGCTGTGGTGGGGCCCTTGCATGCACCACTAGACTGCTTTGAAGGGCACATTTAGTGCCCTCCTTGCATACTCACGTTGGAACCTGTTCTGTGAGCCCTTGTCTCCTGCTCCGACGCGAAACTGGACAAACTACATGGGAGTATCCTCCCCTCTGTTCAGCCCCTCCTCTGGGAGGTACCCCCGAGTCGTTCCAACCTTAGGGTACTTAAGAGCTTACCTGTGGGTGGCTCTTCAGATTCATCATGGGACAAGCCTCAAGCCTGAAACCACGTCACTCTTCGATCTTCTCAACACTTAGACTTCACCTGGAACCGAGACTGCATTAAGGAAGACTCCTGCTGCTCCTGGCCTCTCTGTTCTGCAAGTCTTCTTCGTCGTCTGTGTTTCTTCCAGGATCTTCAACAGAACTGTGGTCATCAAGGACACCTGAAGTAATCTCCCTTGGAGCGACGGAGTCACTCCCCTGAAACTGCAGGAACTGCAACAAAGCAGAGCGGTTTGCTGCTCCTGATGTCCCACAGAATTCGAAAGGCTGAGCAACACAGGTGGTGGTTCTGCAACTCCCTCAAGTCCTGACCTGTCCTCGCTGCAATTTTGAGGCCAGTATCCCTCGTCAGAAGCGCTGGGACTAAACCCCTGTGCACTGCATCGACTTGCCGTTGCCAATACTTGTTTGCTCTGCACTCCAGAGATCTTCAGGCTACAAGAAGCTCTAGCCTCCAGCATCTCTTCCTGCCAAGTTCAGCGTCTTAACTACACTCTCTGCGCTGAGGGCCTTTTTTCTTGGTGAGCTGCTCAAGGTCCTCTTGCAACTCCTGTGTCTTTGGCTTCTCTTGAGGGTCTTCTTCTGCTTCAGTGGACTCCCCTGCTTGTATGGGGCCTGCACCGACTCTCATGCTTGCGGTAAGTCCCTTCGCTTGTTGGTGCTCCCGCCGGACATCAAACCCCTGGTTCTCAACCTCCCACGTGGGTCAGCTCGTGCACGGCTCCTGGTCTTCCTCAGAGTTGCTTGGTCCTCACAGCTGCAGCGACAAGGTCACCATAAACTCACTTGAACCGTCCGTCATCGGTGGGCATTGTTCTTCTGTGCCTCCTGTTAACCTTCGGGTGGCATAGACTCTGTATCAGGTTCTACTCTTCAAGAATCCACCATTGGATTCCACCAGACTCTTGCACAGTCTTCTCCCGCAGCATCTTTCCTGAAGTCCTCAAGTGTGGTCTACGGCGGTTTCGAACGTCACTTCGCACCTATGCGTCTGGCTTCCCTGGTGTAATTATCCCGGTTCCTGGGGTATCTACGGGTGGGGTGACTCTCCAACCTTCTGTCTTCCACAGAGTTACTTCAGGGTCTACTGGGAAGGGTCCTTTTTCTTCAAAACTGCAAACGCAACTTCCTAGTTGACTTTTATTGGACACAAGGCTGCGTTTCCACTCTGCACACAGTCTCCGTGGGGTTCCTGGGTACTTACCTTTGGTGGTTCATGTGTCCCCAGCTCTTCTGAGTCTTCTGGTCCTGTTGCAGGGATTCTTCTAAGTCACAGAACTATGCTTGGGACCATGGAACCTTAGTAGGCAGGGACTGAGGTATCCTACCACCTTAGGACCCATGAGCCCGGGACCGACTAACTATAGTGTCTCAGCTGCCCCCGACTCATTCACAGAGGAACAAGTGATAAGACACCCCAGACCATAACACTCTCAACCCTCTCAGGAATCGTGGTGACAGGACACACCCTTTCTCACTCGTACTTGTCCGCACGAGAAACGTTAGAAAATATTTATTTTAACTATGGTGCTCTAGTATGCTGTATACATGCCACAATAAGAAAGAAGATGCCTAACACAAATACGGTCAGCATAAGAAATCCATGATCATAAAAGGAGCTGTCATGGTATTAGACAGGGCAAACTAATCTCCCTCCCCTTCTACAGCAGTGAAGTGATTATATATCGGAAGATCTCTGGGTGTTTGCTGCAGACCTCATACCTTTGCATGCACAGATGAAAGTTCTACAAATCGGGTGTAGTTGTGATCTCTTCCACGAAAAATCTCTCTCCAAGTGTCTTTTTGCATGTCTGTGAAAACCTATATGATTAAGAGTAAGTGTTCCCAAACAACAGCTGCATTTGTGTGCTGTATCTAGGTGCTAGAGCCTGACCAAAACGGAATAATAAGGGGCATTGTTGTTTGACATTATCTACTTTGTTCAGACTAAAAACAACTGCAGGTTCTGTGAAGAAGTACAATGTGGCATGAAGCAAATACATTTGTATAGCACCATGTGCAAAGCAGAGAGCAGCTTGCAAAGTGCTCAGGCTAACATAAGGGAAAACGACAATGGGCCTGCACGGGACATATGACAGTCCAAGTCCTGACTTCTGTAGCAGTTCGCATTCCACTTTCTTTATAAATGGTTTGGTCTCCTCCTGGAGACCACCGCATTTTGTGCTTACTTACCTATTGCAATTGAAGTATTCTTGTGTATTTGTGTGTATATTTATGGGTAGAAGATATACCAATGTGTTAGGGAGTGTTCTGTAATAAATAGAACTATCTTAATATATACATTCATACACACATTATATGTATATATACTTATACACACACACAGTGTGCTTCTTTTTCGTTTAACCGACACTGCATGATTAGATCTGGTAAAACAAGCTGCTTAACACTCCTTCAAGATAAGCCTGAAGGCTGCTCTCCACAGTAACAACTTTTACCACTTAGAGAGCTTTCTATGGTTGTAGACCACTCATTTCACCATAAGGGTTGTTTGGAGTAGTGCAAGGTGCTGCACTTGAAGAAGTGTGCACCAAATGCACTGAATGAGCTTCTAAAATAAGTGGGCAACACAGTGGTATCAAAGGGACAGGAATTGTGCTAGTCATCGAAATTTGGCTTGCAACCATTGTGATTGTATTACCTAATCCCGTAATTAAAGATGTTGGTTGACGCGCGCAGAGCCCGTGAGCTTGCTGCCGATGAAATATTTTCTGATGCCTTAGAAAATGAGGCAATTAAACGAACGGAGGCACAGAAGGAGACAAGTAAGGAGCCAACTGCTCTAAAAGAACAATTCAAAATGTTGGAAAAGTTGAAAAAGCAAGAAACAGCCAAATGGTGGGAGGCTCGTTCCTTAAAAAGATATCTGGACATAGGCAGGATCCCAAGGGGGTACACATCATTTTAGCCCCGAGTTATGAGGCATCCAATCCCCTGATGATGGCCGAATGGGGTGAATGTAACTTGGAATCCTCTAGGCGTTTGGTTCAGATCCTTGTCAAGTATGCAGAAATAGATGGGGCAGAATTATTAACAACAATAGATGCCCAGGAAGCATACATCAAGCAACAAGGTAATGACCCCCAACAGGAAACTAAGTTGAGGGAAGAAATGAACAGCAGGCTTGACAAAGAAGAAGAAAAAATAAAAGCACGAAAAATATGGAAGTTTAAAAGAGATTGTGACGACTATGCTAATGGCCAGATATTTACTTTCTCCCGCCGTTATGACTCTCTGAGAGTAGCAACTGCCAATAAAAGACATGATGGAGATAAAGGGACACAGAGAGAACGAGTAGAGCTTTCCTCACTGTCCAGTTCGGCACTGGAGAGTGAATCCGACATTGAAGGTGCAAGAAATACTATGGGAATTAAGCTGACGGTGGGGGAAGAGTTGGATATTTTAAAGCAAGGAAGAAGGGAAACACTGAGGCCAAGACCACAAAGCACAATGTTACAACAAAATGTCAAAGGAGACGGGCTAGACGCCGGGCGAGTAAACAGCGGCGAGCCAAAGAAGCGAGGGCGCTCTCGGAGATACTAGAAACGGAGATTAGTGAATACAAAGCCCAGGAGGTCAGATCCATCATTAATCTAGGGCAAATAGAGTTGACAAAAGCTGAGAATCAACTATTAAGCCTGGGCTTGAGTTACTGCCCTGAATCGAACTTCAAATATACTCGAACAAGAGCGGATGTGTATCTATTCATCAGGAAATTGAAACTTAAAAAATTTCACATGCTGAAACCTTCAAATGAAATAGACAACAAGTTGGAAAACACAACAAACCCCACTGGTCTTCAAGTATCGGACTTGGCATTATACTCTGATTTGTACCAGCTAGAAGTAGGAGGAGAAAATGTGGAAATCGGTGAACTGACCCCAGTGTCTAACCAGAGAAAACCAGATACACCCTTTAAACCGAAATCTAAATTTATCCCTATCTCCTCCCACGATGGCTTAGATACTTTCAGTGAGCATGTGGCAGTTCAATTGAAGAAGTTAACATATGCCAGTAATGCAGTAAGAAAGAGAAAATATTTTTATCAACAAGGAAAATTTAAACAGTTGATCTCTAAATTACAGAAGGCGGACCTAGTAATTCGTAATTCGGACAAAGGAGGGAATATTGTTCTTTGGCCCACAGCAGAGTATCTTAGGGAGGCTTACAGGCAATTAGATGATGCAGTATGTTATAGTAAGAGTACGCCACTAAAATATAAAAATGCACAAGAGATATTATTTAAAAATCTATTGGCATGGAAAAGCTTGGGACTTTTAAGTTGGGAAGAATTCAAGTTTATTAAAAAAGAACATCCACTAGTACCTTATATATATTTCATCCCAAAAGTTCATAAAAATTTGAATGTCCCTCCGGGTCGACCAATTATTGCAGCCTGTGACAGCCCCCTTGAGAATCTCTCACGGTATATTGACTATTTTTTGCAAGAACATATGAAAAAGCTAAATTCATACATCCAGGACACAGGAGATTTCCTCAAAAAGATCGATAACTTAATTTGGAGAGAGGATTATCTGTTAATAACATTGGATGTATGTTCTTTATATACCTGTATCAGACACAAAGATGGACTTCGAGCAGTTGAATTTTATTTGAGTACTAGACAAATGGAATATGCTGACCACACAAGAATGTTATGGAACATGTTATCCTTTTGCTTAGAAAACAATTTTTTTCTGTTCAACGGTCAGTTCTATCAACAGATACGAGGGGTAGCGATGGGGGCCCGCTTCTCCCCAGCTATGCCTGTTTGTTCATGGGCTGGTGGGAGGAGCTGGTGGTCAGACGCCAATACAAACATGTCTTTACTCAGAATGTGGTCTCTTGGTTCCGCTACATTGATGATCTTTTTATTATATGGCAAGGATCGAAGGAAAGTGTAATGAATTTTGTCATGGATATTAACTGTAATGATCTTAATCTCCTTTTTACTTCTAACATCAGTGAGGACTCAGTGACAATTTTAGATGTACAGGTTTCAGTATTTAACAACATTTTAACTACTACCCTTTTTAGAAAACCCACGGCAGGCAATACACTACTCCATGCTACCAGTTCACATCCCCCGCAACTAATAAGGAGTATACCCTATGGGGAGATGCTCCGCATCCGCCGCATATGTAGTAATCCTGAGGATGCGGAACAAAAACAGAAGGAAAGCATGATAAGGTTTTTAGCCAGAGGGTATAGCTATGAAGTAGTGGAGGCTGCTAAGAAAAAGGCCCAGTCAAAACCTAGGGAGGAACTTCTAGAATATAAAAAAAAAAGAAAAAAAGAGGTTTCAGATCCTAACAGTGAGCCTGTGCGTCTTATCTTAACATATTCCAAACAAGAAAAAGAATTGAGGAGCATCATGAGAAAAAATTGGCATTTGATATGGGAAGATCCAGTGATTGGTTGCCTTATGCCCTCAAACCCACCAATTAGCTTCCGTAAATCTAGAAGCATGGGGAATATGTTAACTGACAATAGCCAAGAGAGCTTTAAAAAGCAAAAATGGTTACCAACAAGAAAAGGCTTTTTTAAATGCTCATCCTGCAAGGCCTGCCAGTTTGGTACAAACACCAAGACATATTGCACAGCATTCTCTGAAACACAAAGGGAAATCAAACAACATCTTACGTGTAAAATGGATTACTGTGTTTATGTCTTGCAGTGTGACTGCCCTTTAAAATATATAGGTAGCACCAAGCTGGCAGTGCATAAGCGCATTCTGCAGCATATAAGAGCTATTGTTAATAAAGATCAGAATTACCCTGTAGCTAGACATTTTGAAAAAGTACATAAAAGTAACCCCAAATGCCTCAGGTATTTTGCCATCGAATCAGTTCCCCAGAAGCGAAGGGGTGGCAATAGAGAGGCTATCTTACGCCGTTTGGAAACTCAGTATATATTGGAGTTTGATTCCAAATGGCCAGGGGGTCTAAATGCTACAGAAGATCTTCATACCTTTCTATGATCTAACTCAAATTGCCTGGCATTACATAGTAGCTGTTGGGTATATCTTTTCATAGAAATGAAATATCTGTATTTGTTGGCTTTTGGGCTTGTGTATTATTATTGTTTTTAATGATTGATTTTAAGGATACTGTAGGGTAGTTTTTTATTTACCTAGTGTCTTTTTTATTGATCATTTTAAATATGTCACAAGTCCTATTTTGCTTATTATCTTAAATGTCTCTCTTTGGACTTTAAACCCTGATTTAGCCAGTATGCATATGCATCAAATGTCAACACAGGGGAAGTATTCTGCAATGTTTTTCAAACTTGGTCAGCTACGTTTTAAGCATCATCTGCTGTCTTTTGTACATTGGTGTCTCCTGCCTCAGCTCGCAATGATTGCCTCATTTGCACCTCTAAGCATCAGTCACTTTATGTCCACCTAGTACTGTTGCACTTATGCACTTTAATAGATTAATTATTGTTAAGTATAGTGTTGAACAACTGTCGAAGTGTATATAATTTAATTTTTGTTTTTAATTCTTAAACACGGTAAGGTGAGCACAATATTAATAGTTAGATGATGTGGAATGAATTTTCAGTTGTTAAAAACAACTAATAAGGGAATATGTTTAGAAATATCAAAGTATATAAATATAGGCATTCGGGCCTTTAATTTTCTAAATATATATTTGGACATTAGTTATGCATTAGCAAAAATGAATATGTACAAATGCAAATATTTTATACTATGTGATTACCAGTATTTTCTCCATGTCTACTCAAAATTCAATTAGCACTTGCACTTTAAATAACGGGTTTGTCAATGCGTGTGGTCAGGTGATCAAGGCCGCTTGGACGGCCGAAACGCGTCTGGACATCACTAAGGGAAATAAATAAAACTGTTTGGTATCGCAAGAGGTCTGTGCCCGTGATTTCCTCAAAAGGGAAAAGAATTGCGAGCTAGCTGACTGACTGAATGACACACACAGACAGACACACACAGACAGACACACACAGACAGACACACACACACACACACAGACACAGACACAGACACACACACACACACAGACACCAACACACACACACCTTCTTTTTCGTTTAACCGACACTGCATGATTAGATCTGGTAAAACAAGCTGCTTAATACTCCTTCAAGATAAGCCTGAAGGCTGCTCTCCACAGTTACAACTTTTACCACTTAGAGAGCTTTCTATGGTTGTAGACCACTCATTTCACCATAAGGGTTGTCTGGAGTAGTGCAAGGTGCTGCACTTGAAGAAGTGTGCACCAAATGCACTGAATGAGCTTCTAAATTAAGTGGGCAACACAGTGGTATCAAAGGGACAGGAATTGTGCTAGTCATCGAAATTTGGCTTGCAACCATTGTGATTGTATTACTTAATCTTTTTTAAAATAAAAAATACATTTTTGCAAACCGCACTACAGGAAGAGAGTATATGGTCAGTAGCATGAAGGTAAAAACTACCTGCACAATGGAAATTAGTTTGTGTGGGTTATTCTTAGTGTTGTCATGATGATGTTGGGATACTATCTACTACACGTTAAATATCAATGCAACACATTTCACTAAAACAATTACAGCTCAATTCACACAGGTTTAGTATTAAGAATGCGCATCATGCCAACAAGAGGTTGCGTTTATGTGCCTCTGTAGTCTATGATTTAAAAAAAAAAAAAAGCTTTAGCTGCATGTGCATACAAATTAGAACTATCATTCAGACAGCGTTACATCCATGCATGTACAGTGTAGGATGAGAGTCAAAGCAACAGGCACAGCCCAATGTTGCGAACATTCATATCAATGAACACTATTGTGAAGCAGTTGGGTTGGTGTTCATTGAATTTTTGGAAAAAAGAACTACCCAGACTGTTTTGCAGATGGGCAAAAGGGCATATACCGCTAAGTATTTCTTCTTGTGAAAGTTCTAGGAAGTCCACATTAACCATATGTATGTGCAGCTTGATTTGTTTAAACAAAAACAAAAAAACTAGCAGTCATACAAGGTTGAGTCCTCTAAGTGGCTAGCAAACTGGTTTATGATAACATTCCAGTCCATGTAGGCCATTTCCCCAGGTAGTTACTCAAAAGAGGTTTGGTTTGCAGACATTCTAAAAGTATATGACAATGTTGTCTAAAATGATGCTTTTTAGAGTCCTTTTGGTTGCTTTGCCTTTTCTACATGATTCTTTTGATGGACCCTATATTTTTGGTGGTGTGGACCTCAGCAATTTAACTCTGCTAACCAGTGGTAAAGTGAAGTGCCTGCGCTCCCTCTTAAAACTTGTTCAAATTGGCATACTCCTAATCGGCATATGTAACTTGCATGGAAGTACCTACCATACGATACTAAGTGTACCCATGGTCTGTAAGTTAAAAGGCACTAGTAGACTGCAGTACCTGTTGTGCCATCCCCTACAATGGCAGTGCAAACATGATTCCAAGCCTACCAGTGTAGCTGGATTCAGCCGAGTAAAAACAGCAATTCAACCTATCAAAATAAACCCTTTTGACTGGTAAAAACGAAGAAGTTACTTACCTTCGGAAACGATATATCTGTAAGAGACATAGATTAGTTATGGATTCCTCACCTTAGAATTACCCCCAGGCATCAGACGATCTGGAGATTTTTTTTTCTCAGCACTATCTCTGCGTGTCGATAGGTGGTGTCGGTCGACTGTGCGTTAGTCATTGGCGTCGTGGTCACCGGAATGACGTTGCGGTATCTGCTTGGACGCCGCCCTCGCGCGCTCACGTCAGGTCTTTACACGATATTCCACGCCAGAAGTGCAGAGCCATGCAAGACGCTGACCACTTGTGCACGAAAACTAGGGCCCTGAAACAAAGTCCCTTACTCTAGACGTCAGTTCGCAGAACAGGGAGGATGGGTGGGGTGGTGAGGAATCCATAACTAATCTAAGTCTCTTGCAGATATATCGTTACCAAAGGTAAGTAACTTGTTCATCTGAAAGAGACAATTAGTTATGGATTCCTCACCTTAGAATAGAGACCCCAGCAATACCAAGCCCGGTGGTGGGTCTGCGAGACAAGTTCACACCAGAAAGTCCTAGAGAACTGAACGGCCGAAGAAGGCGTCTCTCCGGACTTGGCTGTCCAGGCAGTAGTGTTTGATAAATGTGTGCAGTGAAGCCCACTTAGCTGCCTGGCAGATGTCATGAAGGGGGATTCCACGTCCCAAAGCAGTAGTAGCTGCCGTTGCCCTGGTGGAATGGACACACAACCCTACTGGAGGTTCCTTTTTCGCCAAGGAATAGCAGATTTTTATCCAAAGAATGACCCATCGAGAGATGATCCGTTTTTGTGCGGCCCAACCTTTCTTGGCACCCACATAGCCAACAAAGAGTTGGTCATCCACCCGGAATTTGCTTGTGCGATCCAAAAAGAAGGAGAGCGCACGTTTTGGATCCAGACCATGGAGCCGCTCTTCCTCTTCAGAAGGATGCGGAGGCGGAAAGAATGTGGACAAAGTGATGGTCTGTCTTATGTAGAATGAGGTAACCATTTTGGGAAGAAAAGAAAGCCTAGTGCGAAGAACAACCTTGTCCGGATGAACAGCCAAGAAAGGAGGTTTAGAAGAAAGGGCTTGAAGCTCACTCACCCAGTGAGCAGAGGTGATGGCAACCAATAAGGCAGTTTTCAAAGTTAAAAGTCTGAGAGGACAATTATGTAGTGGCTCTAAGGGAGCGCACATAAGATAAGTCAGAAGCAGGTTGAAGTCCCATTAAGGTGTTAGAAAAGGAATAGGAGGGAAGATATGAGTATTGCCCTTAAGGAATATATTTACAATAGGGGACTTGAAAAAAGAAGGTTGATCAGGAAGCCTAACAAAGGCTGAGAGATAGCCCTTAAGAGTGCCCAGAGCAGAGCCCTGCTGGGCCAAAGAAAGGAGGATTAAGATAACCTCAGAAAGAGGGGCGGAAAGGAGATCCACAGCCTTTGCTGTGCACCATGCCACAAATTTGTTCCATCTGCAGGAATATACCGTTTTAGTGGAGGGACACCTGGCTGCCAAGTTGGCGTTACAAACTTCGGGAGGAAGGTCGAAAGCCATCAACTGCCACCGCTCAATCTCCATGCAAGGAGGTGGAGACTGGACAGGTTCAGGAGGAGGACAGTCCCCTGCTGCTGCGACAAAAGATCCTCCCGAAAAGGCAGTCTGATAGGAGGATTGATGGCCATGTGTAACAGCTCGGGATAAAAGACTTTTCGTGCCCAATCCGGAGCCACAAGAATGACTTGGGCCCGGTCGCGCTTGATCTTCTTCACCACTCTGGGTAGACGTGGTATAGGCGGAAAGGTGTATATAAGACCGCAAATCCATTCGCGACGAAAAGCGTTGCCTAGCGAGTGCCACCTTGGAAATTCCAACGCACAGAACTGCTTACATTACGTGTTCTCTTCGGTGGCGAATAGATCTAGCCAAGGCTCTCTCCGCTGCTGAAAGAGACCTTGCACCACCTCCACGTGAAGACACCATTTGTGATCCATCATGCACCTGCGGCGGAGTTCGTCCACTTTGGCATTCGGAGAACCTGCCAGGTGTTGAACCACCAGGGATATGCCCTGATGTTCCAGCCATGTCCAAAGGCCGAGAGCCTTTTGACACAGGGTCCAGCGAGTGCAGGAGTTCCGCCATAGTCTGGATGTGGGAGACGACTGCCTGGGGCGAGCTCGCCTTCAACAGCCAGTCATCAAGATAGGGGAAGACTGGAACCCCTGATCTTCTCAGATGAGCTGCGACCACCGCCATCACTTTTGTGAACACTCGAGGGGTGCTGGTAAGGCGAGAGGGGAGCACGGTAAACTGAAAATGCTCGTGGCCTACTGTGAACTGCAAGTAACGCCGTTGGGCCGGCAGGACGGGGATGTGAAAATAAGCGTCCTGCAAGTCCAACGCTACCATCCAGTCTCCAGGGTCGAGAGCAGACAGGACCTGAGCCAGTGTCAACATTTTGAACTTCTCCTTCCGGAGGGAGCGGTTGGCATTCTTGAGATCCAAGATAGGGTGCAGGCCCTTGACCCTTCTTGGGGACTAGAAAGTAGTGGGAAAACAACCACGACCTACTTCTGGAAGAGGAACACGCTTGATGGCTCCCTTGGCCAAGAGAGCCGTAACTTCCTGTTGGAGAAGGGCCAGGAGATCCTCCGACATGCGATGAAATTGAGGTGGCATGGATATAGGGGTCGTCAAGAAGGGGAGGGAGTAGCCCCTTTGGCCTATCTACAAACCCACCTGTCCGACGTGATGTTGAGCCAGTTGGGGGGGTGGGGAGGGCATGATGGCGAATCCTGCCGCCCACTGGCGAATGATGGGCCTGAAGGGTCGGATTAGGAAGGTCTGGAGGCTGCTGCAGAGGGGGCGCTGGTGAACTGGCCCACGACCCACGGCGGTGGGATCCAAGTCCTCGGCTGCACAGAGGTTTTACAGCTTGCGCAGGCATGTGGCTCTGGGCAGGACGTGGCCGGGCACCCATCCCGAAAGGGGCGAAAGGCAGACTGCGGTGGGTGGAAGATGGAAGCAAGGTCTAAAGATCTGGCCGTAGCCCTAGAATCCTTAAAGAGCTCGAGCACGTTGTCTGCCTTGTCACCAAACAGGCGACTGCCATCAAAGGGCATGTCCAAAAGCGTTGCTTGGAAATCTGCTGAAAAACCAGTGGACCTCAACCAGGTGAAGCGTCTCAGTGCTATTGACGTGGAAATCGTGCTGCCCAGTGATTCGGCGATGACCAGCCCACACTGGATGGTGAACTTTGCTGCGTCTCTCACTTCGGCAACAGCACGAGAGAGACCAGCCTGGGCCTCCTCGGGGCACTGGGGCAGCACCTGTGCAACCGTATCCCAGAACAGAGTGGGAGCAACAGCCAAAACGGCATGGGGTGTTCACCGATCGCAGCCCCAAGCTGGAGGAAGAGAACTTTTTCTTCCCAAGTGGTCCAGCTTCTTGGATTTCCCATCAGGTGGTGTGTTAGGGAATGCGCCTTTAGACATGGAGGCTTGGACTACCAAGCTCTCAAGGGTAGGCTGGGAAGAGAGGAAAATGGAGTCGCCCGGGTCTGGGCGGTGGTGGCGCCGGCAATAATCCTGTCCACAGGAGCCCCTTTGTTGGGCTTGGAGCAAGAGCCCAAAAGGATGTCCGTAAGGGCCTCACTGAACAGCAGCAGGGGCTCCGAGGAGGTCGCTGCCGGTTGAAGCACCTCTGTCAGGAGGTTAGTCCTGACCTCCACCGTAGGAAGCTCGAGGTTTAAGGCCTCGGCAGCCCTATGCAACACCACTGCGTAAGATGACCCCTCCTCCGTAGCCACGGTAGGGGGAGATAGCATGCCAAGGTCTGGGGAGGTATCCAGACCACTGGGCTCACCCAACTCCTTCCTCCAATCCGCTTCCTCCTACTTGTCTGCAAGAGGATTCACAGACCCCTCCCAGTCCTCCTCACCCTCTCCTGTGAGCCACTCAGGGGGGTAAGAAGCATCTGGAGAGAACAGCGGAACACAAGTACAGGTCGGTGACGTGTCCTCATCGAGGGGGAGGCCGGGTCGACACCGGCTGGGGACACAACTGGTATCAGAGGCAGCAGAGGTGTTGTCACTGGATTAGGCGCCGGAGGTGTAAGGAGGTCGACCGGTGCCGATCAGAATCCAAGCCTGGATTCTTGGGGGCCCTGCGGTGCTGGAGACAGAGCCACAGACATAGAAGGCCTAGGGCCCCCAACTGAGGCCGCGGGGCTCGAAGGCGCGCCAGCAGGGTCGGGCTGCCCGAAGATCGAATGTCAGACATTGTAAAAGCTTTGAAGCTGGGCAGGGATTGCTCTGGGTCCCGGAAAAGGAGGGAAGGCCGGAGTCGACTCAACAGGTTCCGCGGGCAGAGCTGGACAACTCCCTTCTGCGTCCCAGGTCGCGTCGGCGGACAGGGAAAACGCAAACAGCGACGATTCTTCTTCGCCTTCTTCTTGTGCTTCGACTTACCTGAATGTGAAGACTTCGATGACGAGTGGTGGTGGCTCCACGACCAGTCCCGCGACCTCCCTCTCGATCAGGACCTTGAACAGCGCGAAGCAGACTGCCGGGCATCGAGAAGCTTTCGGGACCGCAGCAAAAGAATGATGGATTAAACCCAGATCCTTGTGACTGGGGGTGAATGTTTGCATTGTCCAGCATTCCGTCCATCATTTGTTTCTTTGAATATGTCGCCCTAATTGGGAAGGGTATGCCCAGTCGTGGGTCCCGTGCTCACTACACCACTGGATTCAAGCTAGCCTGGCTGATGAAGGGTGATGCCCTGAAACCGGTCCCAGGATGCTGGTTTCCGGTCCAGGGTGGACCTGGCTTGGGAGTTCGGACTGGACTGTTCCCATAAGGAACAGGGTCAAGACTGATTTGCACATGGCTGGGTCCAAACTGGGGTGGTGTGGTGAGCAAAAGAATGATGGATTTAACCCAGATCCTTGTGACTGCGGGTGAATGTTTGCATTGTCCAGCATTCTGTCCATCAACTGTTTCTTTTGCAAGTGGTTGCGCTCCAAGCACCAAAGGCACACGAGGTGCTGGTCCGTGACAGACATCAATTAGTGACAGGAGTCTCAAGCCCAGAAGACAGTCCGACATGACATCCCTCCGTGCACCAGGAGTCGATCGACTCAAAAAAAGGTGTCGACAATATTCGCAAAAACGGAGTCAAAAAGTGACATGAGGTACAGCTCTCTCCAGATCTGCGCTGGCTGGTGCAAAATAAGAAAGAACTGACGTGAGCGCGAGAGGGTGGCGTCTAAGTAGATACCACAATGTCATTCCGGCGACCACGATGCCAACGACGAACGCGGAGTCGACCGACGCCACCTATCGACGTGCAGAGGTACTGCTGAGTAAAAAATTCTCCGGATCCAGTTTGACGCCTGGGAGTAATTCTAGGGTGAGGAATCCATAACTATTTGTCTGCTTCAGATCTATCTATTAAATATAAATAAGTCACCCATATATAGGTCTTGTAGTCCACAAGGCAGGGTTCATGGTATTTTAAAAGTAGGACATGTTAAATATATTGTTAACATATCCCTCCTGTGAATAGCAGCTAAAAGCTATTTTTCATTTTGGCAGGCCTAGCTACCTTATGTGGAAAACAAGAGTACGGATCAAAATCGTAATATTCTATCTTGGGAACTGGACTAGCAAGAAAATAATCAAGAAATTATTTTAATAGTTATTAAAAATCTAATTTAATGGTAAATTCTGATTTTAAATAAATATTAAGGAAAAGTAGCTTTTAGAAAGTCACCCATTTCCCTGCCTGAAGTTCCTGAAGGCTAATTGCATTTGCTCTTAAACTTCTCCAAGTCCGGGAATAGGTATGAAAAAGGTTTGAAATGCTTTCCAGGAGCAAACAATAGGCTGACCTGAATGGGCAGAGATGACTCCTCTGAACCTCACACAATATGCAGAAGTAGGGAAAGTGAGAATCTTTTTTGATATTACAGTGTCAAATTCTGCTTGACAGGTCAGCTGGCTTTTGATGTAAAACCTTAGGGCGGACTTGAAAGGCTGACAACAGGATGGCAAGATAATTCTTGTGTATCCACTGTCTGGTTGCTGGTGAACCCTGTTTTGTTCTACCAGACATTTGTTTCTGAGATTATTGGGGGGAGGGGTACAGTGGCAGCTTTATACTGGAAATTGTTTTTTAGATGATGAAGGATTACCGCAGTATACTCCACACACACATGCCAAGCCAGGAGCCATTCCCACCCAATAGCTTGTGCAATGCATAAATGTGGGGTCTCCAGGCGCCCATTCAGAACAGTTCGGGACCTGTGGAAGATCAGAAGAGGACTGAATCTGCTGTCTGAAACCTGAGAAGAACCTAAGCTCCAAGAGTCATTAGGCTGACCTTCTGTTAAAGCTACAGGGATACAACAAGCTTCAAGAGGCCTTTTCCTCCTACTGCACAGATGTCCAGTGGTACCTGGACTGGACCATGCTGTTTGGCCTTTGACAAACACTCTGTGAGTCTCTAAGTGCCTTCCCTGAGTCCTGGGGTGCTTTAGAAGTATATTCCTGTGATGGATTGGAAGTTAAAAGACCAAAGTCAGAAAGTAACATCTTTGACACAGATGAACCTGATTGGTGTATCCGACCAGCACTCCATCGTGGTCAGTGTCAAATTGCACAAAAGTCCCAGTGTACTGCGACCACTGACTATCATTGGCACTTAGCAACATAAGTCCCTAGCACACGTTGATTTTCAATGTTAATTAACACAGCAGTTCAAAAGATACGAAATAAACATGAGACAACATATAAGTCAGTAGTACAAATTGTATATCTTGAAGTCTTCACTCTTTAATTCATATGTAGGTTCCTTAGGTTGATATTCTTGTGACTGTTTGTAAGCCCAAAGCCAACACGTGTTTCGTCGCTTCACGTTCAATTAACATGCGACTTTTTCAAGGCTAAGTAAAGAATAGACTACAGTCACTATCTCAGGACAGAGTGGTACATAGTTACATACGTTCTACGACATTCCACCAAAAAATTATACCAGTGACTTCGTGTACATAAGAAATTAAAAGCTCATAGTATACGAAAACATCCATTGGTGTGCCATATACTGCTGATAATGGTACATTACATGCCGCCACCATAGCAGTCAAAATTGACCATGTATACTGTGAACATTAAATCAAACAAATTCAATAGACTAATACAAGAGTTTTAAAGAGAGAGGTTGATTCCTGATATTCATAACCACTTGTCAAGGAAAAGAATCAGAATAAGACCCGGTGTTTTATGTATCCGTTAACAATTTATTATGTGGCTATTCACCCCTAAACTTATTTCTCCTATTAAAACCAATAACTCTAAATGTGCCAAACGTGCCCCATGACCAACATTCATTGAAAAAATATATATTATGCAGAATCGTACCAACCTTAATTTTCTATTTAGGGACCGCTAAAAGTAAATTAAGAAGAGAGAGGAGAATTTGTAAATATTTCCCGGCCCCCTAAAGTATTTGGTAAGTTAAGATCCATTGGTTATCACCAGAAAATAATGAAGGTACCTACTTTAAGTGTGGTGTTAATTCCGACCCACACTGACCTCTGGCGTGGTTAATAGCGGGCGGGTAGAATAATACGACTCTTTCAAAGGATCCAAAATCAAGAGCCCAGTCTGTAAGACGACAATGGCCAAACTAAATTTAAGTTTATAATACAAACTGACGTAATGTTTAATAAAGTATCATTCTGTGAGCATAAGCCGATATAGGTATCCTATGAGTTTTAGTATGTGCGGTCCCGACATCATTAATCAAATTGGTTACGTTCAAAAAAACGTTCTGGAACAGACGTAATTCTAAATTAGGAATAGTGCCCGATAATGATCTGACATAGTAGGGACCAGAGAATGCTCGGTGACGAATGGGCAGAAAAAGGCCAGCGTCTGTCATACCGTGGAAGAAATAAATTCAAAATGCTATGAGAAATATCATTATCCAAGGCTAAGGAGGTATTTGTTACGACAATAAATGCCTGGCAAAGAGCGAAAATTGTGGTGACCGGAATAGGGTCAACGACGATTGCACAGACAATATTACGCGTCTATCATACCGTCAGGAAATTAATGTTTGAGTACAATGCAAGCTATTATTAACTAGGGCTATTATGTTTGAAGTACAACGCGTCCAGAGCACTCACCGCTCAAGTCAGCTGTGTCTAAAGGTAATCGCCCCCTCGCGCCGTCTTCCTCGAGTACGAGGAGGACGAAACGTAATTTCCGTGTTTTTAAGCATATGTTACTGTCACGTGATGGCGTGTATGCCACGTACGTGGTGCGTCAAAGACTCGTAATTTCGGGCGCCATCTTGGGTCAGAAAACTACGCTACTGTTCCCAATCAGTTATAATGGGAAAATAGTACGTCCTGCAATAATATGAGTCATATTTATAAACGTGAATGTGAAAAATAAAATTAACATACCTTATGCCTTATCCAGACAGATGTTATAAAAACGCCCGAAGTAATGAGTAAATATATATCCCGCAAACGGAGACTAAACTGGCCTCAGCGTGGTAATGAAAAGGGTAATTGTTGTGCAAATATCCGGCTATATTAAGTGCAATATACATATATCAGTGTCCATAATTAGGAGAAATTCAAGTGAGTAAAGAAATTACATTGAAAATCAACGTGTGCTAAGGACTTATGTTGCTAATTGTTTGCGGCCTAGGCTGCTGATTAGGAGAGGCTGGTGGTTCTCTCCTCCTTATAGCACCGTACTAAGCTGGGTAACACATAAAAATCTTAGTGAATATTTCTGGCAGCGCCTGTCCTATTACTCATACCACCTTTCTTCTAGTAAAATTATCATTGGCACTTTCTGCGTCTTGGTGTCATTTCTTATTTTTTTTAAATCATATCTTCAGTTCCCCTTAATGGAGTTTTGTCATTTTGTTAATTAAATTCTACTCTTTTTTTCACATTCACTTTGGGAGTTTCATTTTTTTGCAATTCGATTAGATTACAGTTTTGTACTGCATAAATACATTACACATTGCCTTTTTGTTAAGCCTGTCTAGTTGTACCACAAGGAAGCTTGTTTCCAGTCCAGGGAAGGCATGGCTTGGCAGTTCGGGCTGGACTGTTCCCATGGGGCACAGGATCAGACTGATTTGCATATGGCCATGTCTGAACTGGGGTGGCAGAGTGGGCTAAAGAACGGTGATGGATCAAACCCAGATCTGTTGACTGGGTGTGAGTGTTTGATTGGTTCTAATGCTCCGTCCATCATCACTCCCTTTTGTACCGCTTTGTTCGCCAGGGTATGCTCAGACGTGAGTCCCTTGCTCACTTTGCCACTGGATTCAAGCAAGCCTGGCTGAAGACGGCTGAAATGCCAGAAACCGGTCCTAGGAAGCTTGTTTCCGGTCCAGGGAAGGCATGGCTTGGCAGTTTGGGCTGGACTGTTCCCATGAGCCACAGGGTCAGACTGATTTGCATATGGCCATGTCTGAACTGGGGTGGCAGAGTGGGCTGATGGATCAAACCCAGATCTGTTGACTGGGTGGGAGTATTTGATTGGTTCTGATGCTCCGTCCATCATCACTCCCTTTTGTACCTAGTTGTACCACAGCTACCAGAGGGTCGAGATTAGGTTAATTTAATGACTATAAAAGGTTCATCGTGACAAGAGTTGTGATTATTCCTTGAGGTGGGTAGTCACCCACCCAATAATACAATTCCTTACAGGCACCAATATATCATAGTTCATCCACTTCAGGGAAGGTTCACATCATGAGTGTGGTGCCTGTACTTTCCAAGTGGATGGTTGGCATTGATCAGGTAGACAGTGGTGGATAATGATGGACAGCCCTTTATTTTACTTATAATGTGTGTTGAAGGGAGCATATATTTGATTCTTCTTGAAACATATTTTACTTTGGTTGAGCTTGCAACGAGAGGCCAAGATCATTTCCAAGCTTGCAGCATTGTATCTGGAGGGATATGCCTGGATGTTTACTGTTGAATCTTGGTCCAGAAGTATGTAAAGATGTGACCGGACCACTTTTATCAGGCATTTTTAGGCAGTGGTCCTTCTTTTAGATGATCTCCTACAGTGTACACAAGTATTAAATGTACAGTTGTCCAGAGGAGCCGTTAGAAGTCCACATGCAGGCTGGACTGAAGAG
This sequence comes from Triturus cristatus, assembly GCF_964204655.1. Taxonomy (NCBI): domain Eukaryota; kingdom Metazoa; phylum Chordata; class Amphibia; order Caudata; family Salamandridae; genus Triturus; species Triturus cristatus. Next base: position 852,440,811 of record NC_140581.1, read on the forward strand.
GTGAGCATCCATTACATAGCGTGTGTTTAACCATATGTTGATCTTTAGAAGCAAAAACTGTTCACATTAACAGGGATGGCTCTTCTATAACTGATTAAGTTATTGCAAAGTCCAAGTTAAAAAGTATGGGTAAGAAGGTAGGAGCACAGGATCCCTTGGGAAGCTGACAAGTATTATGGTAAATCTGATAAATAAAAGAAGGCTAACAGATGTCAATTTCTGAATGGTACTCTTTAGTGTTAGTGTTTTTTATTTTGTGTTTTTAACAGATGTCTTCATATGTCATCATTTCTTATAAAGGTAGCAGGCGAACTTATTGAAATTGTGCAAGAAAGATTACAATCCTCAGAAAGCTAAGCATATTGACATGCTCACTTCGGCTTAACATTTGAGTTTGCCCGCCCTGTTTAAAATGAGGGCCCTTCCACCCCTATTTTACGTCCAGCAGAATACCCCATGTCCAGTCCACCTGACAGTCTTTACGCGTGTGGCCCAGGAGGTTTGGACTCTGTTGTGGCAGGGATGTTCACCCAGAATAGCGCTCCACAAACTACAAACAGAAGTGTACAATGGCGGCCTGGCGGTCCCAGATATTAAGTATATTATTAGGCCTCACAGCTACTAGTCATAAATGACTGGGTCTATGGGGACAGCAATGAGCTGGCCTACAGAGTGGACAGGGCCGCCATGCCGAGAGGCGACTGTGAGCTGCGCCTGTAGACCCTAAGATCAAGCCCAGAGTGGCCTACACATACCGCAATGGTGGTGGAGTGTTGGCGTGAAGCGAACAGGTTTCTGTGATGGCAGGGGAAACTAATCAGTCGGACACCCCTGTGGGTTAGGGACCCACTGAAGGGAGGTAGGCTCATTTAAAGGCTTCAGAGGTTGGCACACGATAGGCATTGAACACCTGGGAGATGTATGGAGGAGCGGGCCCCCCTCCCATTCAAAGACTTACAACAGGAATATAGCTTGATCCAGACGCAAAGATATCATTATCTGAGATTGACACATGCCTTACAGGACACATCCAGCGGGCACACTCATCCCCGACCACTCCCCTTTGGAAGACAGACTGTTAATTGATCCCATTCCTGAAAAGGTGAACTCCACGATATACTGCAAATTAATAATTAACCCCTTCCATGCGGCGCGGATTCCCCCGCGGTGCTGACCGTTGCTTGCGCGGGCGTGGTCATGACGGAACGGTTCCGTCATGAGCACAGCTCAACCGACGCTCATGACGGAACCGTTCCGTCATGAGCACCGAAGGGGTTAACATACCAGACCCCCTGATGGCCCTACGAACTGCATGGGTCGATGACCTAGGGAATATCGGAGATGAAGAATGGCTGAAGGCACTGCAGAGCCCCAGAGAAATTGCAATCCAGACAAGATTCAGGCTGGATCATCTCAAGATACTGCATCACTCCTACTATCCCCGCAAACTTCTATACAAATGGGGTAGGGCACAAACACCGCTTTGCACTAGGGGATGCCAGCGGGAGGGTTCCTTTTTTCATCATATAGGAGTGCCAAGGGGTCGACGGTTCTGGTGGAGGGTCACAACAGTAATGTCCAAAGTGTCCAGAGTAGAGATCCCAATGGATGCTAGATGGCTCCTTTTAATGATGAAGGGAGAGATAGATCGTCCCAGGTACGTCAGTCTCTGGCTGGCCCTAGCGGCAGGGATCGCAAAGAGAAACATTGCAAGGCGATGGGGGGGGGGGGGGGGGGGGGGGAGGGGGGGGGCAACCACTGTCTTTGAAGGAATGGGAGAGAGACCTAGACTGGTGCCAGTGTGCTGAGATGGTATATAAAAGAAGGCGCTGTGTCAAGAAGTCGTAGAAGATATGGGCACCATGGCGCAAATACAGAATGTCTGGTGGGATTCGGGACCTATGCATTAGCTTCATTCAATAGGGAAAGTAAGTTTGGTCTCCTATACAGGTTTAAATCTGGTTCCGGATGACGTGTGCTGTGTTGGCTCTGCTCCCTTTGGGTCCGGGGAGACGAAACGATCCATACCCCTCATAGGGGACATTAAAGTAACAATGCAAGCTAATGATGCACATACATATGTGGCTCTTGAATTGTATGGTCTTATGAGCAAAGTTAATAAAAAGAGTCTTAAAAAAAAAATTGGGATTTGTATGTCTGTTCATAGGCAAAATGCCTACTTGGGCTTTTTCTTGAGTAGATAATTATTGCATTTTTAATGTATACAAGCTTTGCACTACTACCATTCTACGACTTTCATATCCGTGAGTGCTTGCTAACCCGTGCAGCCTGATTTTCCTCCTACCATTGGAGGTTTCCTTTCCATTACTCTTATTTTAACAGTTTATTAAGCTTGGGATATCGCATATTAACATGCTGTTTATTTTTCACACTGGTGAGCCAATAGATTGCTTGTGATAAATTAACAGGCTTACTTTGTATATGAGCTCAGTAACACAGGTCTTCGGAAATACACTAATCATGTGTGTATATATATAGACATTAATATGAGATTTGGAGATCATATTCATTGTATAAGGACTGTTGAAAATGAAATTATTAGAACAAAAAAACTGAATTTATTGTTATTCTTTGTTGATATTTGTTGATATTTTTATTATTGACTATGGCATCACTCCAAGATGACAACCTCCTTGGTTGCATGTATGTTTGCACTGCAAAGGTGTCATTGATAAAGATGAAAGGCTTGTTTATATGCATTGAATTAATAACCCTGTGATCAAGGCCAAGTCGCAGCCGAAACGTGTTTTTAGATCTGATAAAATAAATTGTTTACCTGCACAATCCAGAATCCATGTCAATGAATGCTGGGATAACTAGCATTTTGTCTGTGGAAATTTACATGGGGTACCACATACCCCCACTGTGCACCAGAAAAGCGAACAGAGGCAACTCAGTGTGATTTATTTATTTTACTTTTTCCACGGAAAAGAAATGCTATTATAGTTAGGTGAATATGTCAGTGATGTCAGTGAAAAAGTTAAAGTTTTGAGCTAACACCGAAATTTACGAGTTGCATTTAGCAGAGCTTACTATAACTTGTCCCCTGCTATTAAGACTTGTCCACTGCTTATTTATGACCTCATATATTACATCACTCATGACACAGTCTAAGATATCATTTATGACATCACTGACGACATCACTGATGACATCACTGGGGACATCACTGACATAATCATCTAAACTTGTTTGGTACACATTACTCTATAAACTAGTATGGCGTTAGAGGCCTGAAAGCAAGTTAAAAATAGCTCAAAATAATTTAATGCATCATTAATGCCATCACAGATATAATTCCCATAGGTGTAGCAAGCATGTGTCAAAGCCCTACTATGGACAGCCTTTACCTTGTATCAACCCCCTCACAGTCATCAAACCTACACTGGGAAATTAAGTCCATACGAGTAAAAAAGTGTGTACTGTTAACAATGTTCACTCTATGGAAAGAGATTACTCTGTACCACACTATTTGAGGACAGTGAGACTTTCATGAGAAACACACCATAGAGTATTAAAAAGTTTTTACTGTACACTTTATGCAACAATTGCAACACTATTTTCTTAAAATAATGAAGGTCTGAAGGTATTAAAGATTATTCTGTATTCACGTTTCATACTGTGCTGAAAACTTTACAGATAGCACATATTCTGTACCTATGTGTATATAGGTTAGTACCTGGTGTACACAGTATTCTATGTTATGTAGTAATTGTTCTGTCTAATAACCCATGGCTGCTTACAATTCTTAGTATCTACTATGTAGAATTTTTGCCCTATTGGAAACTTTTTCTGTAGAACCCAAAAACATATTCACCTAACTACAACGTTACTTTAACCTTTGGCCTTTTTCAGTGAATTTCTAAGTTTTTTTTTTTAAAGGAAAGCAATAGATTACCATACGTAAAGTCAACCGCATGTTGAGCATGGCTTTCGGCCAAGCACTGCAGTGGGTTGGTAACAGGGCCTGGCCTGTGGCCAGGACATTTGGCCAACCCACCCGGAGGCAGCTGACCCCCCTGCAGGCAGCCAACCTCACGCTGTGCACAGCCTTTCATTGCAGGTGGTGTGGGCTTCCCTGCAGGGTTTGGTTTGAAACCAGGCCCTGAGTCCAAAACCCCAGAGGAAGCCAACCATACGCTGGGCACATTCTTTGCTCATGTCTGGGGTGGGGTGGTATTAGCCGCATGGCCTGTGATGCAGCCAAGACCTGCTTCCAACTCCCCGCAGGCAGCCAACCCAACAAAGCACACAGCCTTTGACCGTGCATAGCGGGGGGTGATCAAAGGGATTAGTTTGCTGCCAGGCCCTGTCGCCAAACCCCCAGCAGGCTGCCAAACCCCCAGCAGGCTACCAACCCTAAACAGCCTTTGCAGAGCGCTGCATAGAGTTGGCTTTGGGCCCGGGAACCCCATCCCCTGGGGCCATACCAATAAAAAAGGGAAGGGGGCCCTGTGGCACCCCTTCCAGAGCCTTATTAGGCCCCGGGGACCCATCCCCCAAGGTCTTCTACATTTTAAAGGGGATCGAGGGCCGCGTGGTTCCCCAACCGAGCCTTATAAGGACCTGGAGAACTCATCTCCCAGGGCTTTAAGTATTTTAAAGGGGAGGGGGGGGGGAGACGTGCCCTCCTCTCCGAGCTTCATCAGGCCTATAGGACCCCATCCCCCAGGGCCTTTATTTGTTTTTTTTTTTTTAAAGGGGGAGGTAGGCCCTGGGGACCCCATCCCCCTAGGGCCTTTTTCTTTTTTGTAAAGGAGAGCGGGCCATGTGGTCCCTATCCCCGAGACTAATTATACCCTGGAGTCCCCATTCCTGAGACTATTCTGGTCCCTGTGACCCCATCCCCCTGGGCCTAAGCTTTATATAGGTGGGTGCCTGCCCAAAGAACTCCCCATACACAACACTGGTGGCTGTAGAGGGGGGGAGCTCTAGGGTGCCTTGGCCCCAGCTGGCTCCGCGCAGGCTGCTGGAGCCAGCATTGCTCCTGCCCGTAAGGAGCAGCTATTTATGCTGCTTCCTCCGGGTAGGAGCAATCTCTTGCTCTGTTTCCCTGCCCGCATCACAAGACTTCTCCCAGCCAGCAAGAGCATTTCCAAAGTTTCTGCCCACTGGAAGCAGACTTAGTGTTCACTCTCGTTGGACACGAGTTTTGAAACTTCTCCCACAAGACGGGAGAAAACATAATTTTCCCTGCCCACGCCGGTGCAAGCAGGGATAGCAACTGAGCCAGTCCAGGGCCTTTGAAGCCTTTTTGGCAGATTTTGACCCGAGGGTTGGCCTCCCAAGGCCAATAATGGTTCAAGGATGACGGATCCATGTACTCCTCCACTTCATTACACAATGCGGTCCCAGGCTGCTGTTACGCGGGTTTTTTCCCGGTCCCGTGGCATTGCAGCAAAAATGGCAGATTGTTATGGTATTTTGGCCCCGTGGGGGTCCCTCTGCTCCCTTCACCCCCCAATGGGGCCTAGGTGCAGGGTATCCCTACCTTGCCCTACTTCAGAACAGGGGACTTAAACCCAAAGTTCTGCAATAGCTGCCAGCAACATTTTTCTGATGGATTTTGCAGCCTATCAGAGCACTCGCACCCACAGGAGTCTAAAACTCCCCTGAAGCAAATTGGCCCAAGGGAAATAAAGCTCCCCTTAAATAATGAAATCAGCCCCAGGGGATGGGATCCCTGGGGCCTTTGGAGGCTTAGGGAGCGGGGCCACGCAGACTTCCACCCCTTTTTTGTCACATTTCAGACCCAGGAAGGGGGGGCGCACCCCAGGGCTTAGAATGGCTCGGGGAAGGGGGCCCCGTAGATCCCAACCCTCACTTACACAATGAATCTCAGTCCACCATTTAGTGGTAGGTTTTTTCCCATTGCGTGGGAGTCCCAAAGGAGCACAGCCAAAATAGCAGATTGCTATGCTATTTTTGCCCCAGGGGAGTCTCTCTGGGCCCTCCGCCATGGGGCCTAGGGTAGGTTATCCCTACCCTGCCCAACTTCAGGACAGGGGACTAAATCCCAGAGTCCTGCACTGGCTGCCAGCAACATCTTTCGGATGGATTTGGCAGCCAAATCAGATCGCTCGCTCCAGCAGGAGTCTAACTCCGACTGGAGCAAATTGGCCCAATGGAAATAAAGTTTCCTTGGCCAATTGGATCGCTCTGTTTTTAAAGTGGCTCTCCCGCAAGACTCTTTCGACCCTCTCGCAGCCCCAACCATCCAGATATCAAATATTTTTTACCATTAATTTCTTACAAACTACTGAACGGATTTACACCAAAACAGAGAGCACAATATGCAGACTAAGTTCTAGCTTCCTGACAAATTTGATGTAATTCCGTCCAGCAGTTTTTGCTACAGCTCTGCCTAAAGAAGTCTACTGACAATGCATGGAGGTTTTGCATTGTAGGATCCCCTTTTTTCTCGGGCCCGCTTGACAGATCACCCCGAAACATTCCATGCACAAACTAGGCAAAAAAAAACATTTCCAATGGGAATGCTGACCTAACTATAAGCACCCAGTGTCGGCTGAGCTAGGGTCCAAAATCTAAAGCTATCCACATTGGAAAAAAGGTGTCAGTTTTCAGTGGAAAAATGTGATGTGTCCATGTTGTGTTCCTGTCGCCAGTTCCTATTGCAGGCAACTAGGCCTATCCACACAAGGGAGGTGCCATTTTATCAGTAGACTTGTGGGAGACTTGAATAGTAGAACATTTGTTATTGCCAATTGGATTTTGCTGAATTGTGCCTTCTAAATGCAATCCAGTGTATAAAAAAAAAGGCATTTTGTAAAATACCCTCTAAATAATATGGTAGCACGTGTACCCACAACTTCAGTGATGAACAAATAACCACTGGTCCTAAACTCCATATCTTGTGCACTTTTCAGAAATACATAGGTTTCCTTGATACCCATTTTTCACTCTACATTATTTTATCATATGAATTGGTCTATGCTTGGTGTACAACAAACAACCATTGTACTGTGCAGCTCAGTTGTTGGCTCTTGGTACCTTGGGTTCTTGGAAAAACTACACACTGTAAATATCCCAGCAACAAGAAGCATCAAGCGGACGTAATGGTATATTGCTTCTGAAAATCGGCCATTGTGACAAAAAGTTATTTTCTTTGGTAAAACCTTAAGGGATCTACACATATGACCTCTTGCTGAATTAGGAATTTTCTCTACGTTTCAGAAATCTATAGCTTTCCTGGATCACCCATGAGTTTCACACTTGTTTCCATCACAAACTAAAAGTAGGTTGAGAGCACAGAAAATTAAAAAATTGGGCTACCTCTTTGAAAAACGTCATAACTGTGGTAAAAAGATAGGGTTTTTTCTATTCTGCTCTGCATGCTCCTGAAAGCTTGGAAGGTGGTGGCTTTAGCACAGCAAACAGTTCACTGATGCCACTTTTCGGAAAAACACAGACACTTTATTCTAAACACATTTTTACTATTTAACAAAAAAAAAAAACTATTTTTTGCCTATTTTCTTTTTACCCTCCAGGGGAATCCACAAACGCTCGATACCTTTGGAATTCTCAGGATGTTGGAAAAAAGGACTCAACTTTGGCATGGACACCTCATGTGGAAAAAAAAGGTTATGGAGCACTAAGCATGAACTACCCCAAATAGCTAAAAAAGGACTCAGCTCTGGGTGGGAAAAGGTCCAGCAGTTAAGGAATTAAGACCAGATACAATAAAGCTTAATTCCATGGTTGTGCTTGCATTATAATCTTACCTTACTGAACCTTACCAGGTTCAGTGCTAATATGGCAAGCAACCAGCATGGTACAACAGTGCTTAAATAGCACATGGACACAAAGTAAACAAATCACTTCTAATGCACATAGAGTATATAGGGATAGCAATAAAAGTGATGACCCTTTGGCCTAAATTACAAACCCATACATGGTGTATTCGAACAAAACATTGCTGAGGAAAATGAGGCAGGGCAGTAAATCATATGTTGAACAAGATATGTGCTCCACACATTGAAAGAAACAGACATCAATGGTGAACTGACTGATGCAGAAGTGAGAGAGCATGTAGTTGAATAGAAAAAGAACACTATGGGTATACACAAACTCATGAATGTGTGGATTCACAATCGCGTGTCTGACACACTTCCAACTTTTCTTTGTGAGAGGGGGAAATGATTTTGTCTAAAAAAATGCACATGTGCCACTGTACCTCAAGTACAACTGTACCAGGGGAAGGTCCTGCGCATAAAGGCAAAACTTAATTCAGAAACAATCCCATAAGTACTTCTGAAAACATGTGCGTGTCACAGGGTTCCAGGTGAACTCTTGGAAAGCTATGAGAATTCTTAAGATTTTAAAACTTGACACATGCACGACAGTAGCCCTACGAGGGAAGATTTCTGTTTTTTGTGAATAGGCATTTATTCTAGTCACCTTGAGGAAAGCTTAAAAAACACTTCATGAACTACATATAGGGACAGAAGGGTCAAAGTACTCTAGAGATCCTAAGTATCAACAACAGAGTAAAACGAAAAGTCAATTCATGTCCATAATATAAATGTTGATTGGCCACAAAGGCACCACTACAATTAAAGACAAACAAAGCTTTCAGTACAGTCCCAATTTTAACCTGGTCTCTCTCTAAAAAAAGAACATGTAATTTCACCGAAAAGTAATGCAATTATCAGTATCAAGATATGTTTTAAATGGTTAAAAAAAAAAATCAAAGAAACTGTACTACAACAGAAGGTAAAGCTATTTTTCTTTCAAAATGCTTTTCCCAGAGCAATTTATCCATATTTTTTAACACATTATCCAAGTAGCTGCACACATCTTATGGATATTAAACTCTCCACTGGCTCTTCAAAATATGGGGATTTCCACATTAGACCATTAGGAAAGAGCTGCCATAACAAAAGCCTATACAAATACAATATGCCAATACCTCAAAGAAAAAAGAAAATATGATATTCGATACAAACAAGTTAATTTTCTTTGGTTACCAACTTTATGGTGGATTATCCAGCTGCCCGTAGATTGCTCAACTTTTTGAATCTCCACAGTGCCAGTCTAGATAAGGAAACTCTTGCCATAGCTACTGCTTGCCAAGAGATGGCACCATTGGCCTCTGTCTCTACTGTAGGATTTACATGTCATTCATACTGGTAAGCTTTTTAAAAACATTTTTTTAGAATGCTTGTTCTGGAGAAGCACAAACTGAGGCTTCAGAACATAACACAATAACACAGTGGTTAACCTGGACTTTAAGAATGTATTTCTTCCCGGGGAACGTGGCTTGATGCCAAAGGAAGATGGCAGCTGCTCCGTGACCTCCGGTGCGGGGGCGCAAGTCGGCAGTCGTCTTTCGCCGTCTCCGCGACCTACTTCTGTGCCAATGCATAGGTGTGGCATGGAGAAGCACTCGATACCCGCCTGGTGAAGTGTGGGGCTCGCTGCAAGTAAGGAAGCAGTGTTTTTCTCGCTGAATTTGTTGCCCTCAGCAACGGCCATTTTGTAGTGCGGTCGCTCCGTTTATCTAGTCTGCAGCGCCTTAACCTTCCCGCTGTTTCTCTCTTAGGGGATGACGCCGGAAAACAGCAACATGTTTTGAGGTACATTCTCATTCTACATAACCCCTTAAGATTTTTTTTTTTGTCTTTTTTCTGGTGCTCTAGGAGGACAATACATAAAAGAGAGAGGGATTGAGCTGTTTGGAGGTCCAGCTTATATGTCCCCGTTTTGACGTCAAAAAAGTCATCCATTCATTTGTCCTCGGACTTTATATTTGGTCATTAATTTGCCGCATCCAAATAGGTTTCTTCTCTTACTACAAGCTTTGTCATACTTCATCGCGCTCATGAAGGAGTCTTCGTATATATGACTTTTATTTTACACAGCATATGGGAAGAATAAGAAGGCCAAGCTCTACCACTTTGTCTCCAGCATGCAGTTTCATCAAAAATTTCAGTTCTCTTGAAATTTGCCGCAATGGAATCTTCTTTAGCCTCTCAGCCAAAGAATTGCAAATCCTCAACAACGGTATCAGCAGCAACTATTCCGGCGAATTCTGGTAAGGCTACCACGAAGCGTTTAAAAAAAGACCCACCTCCTGCAAAATCACTGCCTCCTGCCTCGTTGGATCTACTACTTGATGAAATCCGTGCCTTAAGGCCCTTAATGGAGGAAACAAATACTAAATTACAATTTCTTACTGAGAGGTAGTCCCAACTGGATGAGCGGCTTTACGCAGTGGAACAGAACGTTTCCTCATATGGTGTAACTGAAAGCAAAGTGAGTATCCTTCAGTCACAAGTCTCTTTCTTGCAGAAGCAAGTTGAGGATTTGAAAAATAGAAAAAGGAGGAATAACTTCCGCATATATGGTGTACCGGAAAACACTGAGGGTACAGAGCCTCTCACCACCTTCAAAACCGTTCTTCCTAAAGTGCTGAACATACCGGAAGCGACCAATCTGAACATTCAACGAGCACCTACATTGGGTTGTCAACATATTAATGCTCCTGTTTCAAACTACCCAAAAGGTGTCATCTTGTATTTCCTAGAGTATACAGACTTAAGGTTCTCTCGGCTACTAAAACAACAACCTGTATCTTTTGGTTAGGGCACGCTTTATTCCTTTCTCAAGATTATGCCAAGAGTCCGGCAGACAAACGTAGACAATTTCTAAATATGAGGCCGGATCTTCGTGCTCTGGGAGCTAGATATGGCCTTTTTCATCCTTGTCTTTTTTAAGGTCACCTACAGAAATAAGACGACTACTTACGGGGATTCAGTTAAACTTAAATGTTTTCTCAACTCTTGCAAAACAGAAACTATGGACATTTCTGGCGCTTCAACCTCATATTCTGGTAAAAACATTCTTGATATAGTGTTGATATTCAAATTTTTTGCCTGTTTTTCTGACTCTGCTGCGCACTTAATTATTTTTCTTAGTCATTTCCCTTTTTGATGTCCATATTTTATTGTGGTTGTTAAATTATTAGCCATTAACTCGCTTTCATCTGTTTCTCCCTTTAGGTGCCCCATTTTGTGAGATTGTCGTTGTCTCACACATTGTCAAATCCAGTCGTCCTTGTGCCCCTTCCCAGGGATCTGGATCTACCGGTCTTCCATGTGGTCTTATCCCCCCCACCCGTTTTTTTGGACTTATATATGTATGTGTTTTTTCCCTTGTTATTCTTTTTCTCTTATTTTATGTCTCTTACTTTATGCTGTCTCTATTTCCTTTTCTTATTATCTCCCTCTCTTAAGTGTTCTTCCTCTAGCTTTCTATCTCGGACATTCTTTTCTCTTTCATACACAATGTTCAATGTTGTGTTTTTCTATTATGCATGATGTTGTGGTTTAAATTTTATCAAGTCTATATTCTGTCTGGTTAACTTCAGTTTGTTCTTTTAATAATTAATGTAATTGAATATTATTTTTTGGAATGTACGAGGATTAAATTAACCGATCAAAAGACAATGTTTTTATAACACATTTAGCTAAATTGATGGCAGACATAGCATTGATTCAAGGGTCACACCTGACACAGACTGAGTCCTTAAAATTGAAGAGAGATTGGGTAGGCGCAGTCTTCTTCTCTCCGGGAGGCGGTAAACGAAATGGTGTCATCACTTTGTGTCACAAATCTCTTTGTGTTAAACTTATAGCTCAAGAAACTGATAATGTGGGTCGCTGATTATTTACTGATTGGGAAGGTTCCACTCTCTTTATTTAATATCTATGCAACAACTTCAGGTGATTCCCTTTTTTGGTCTCACCTTGCAAAGAAATTTATGCAATGTCCACATGATAATCTCATTCTGGCGGGAGACTGTAATCAATTCATAGACACCTTCATTTACCGCAACTCCTTGTCTTCCATCATATTAACTAAAGCTCATAAATCATTTTTGCAATCCTTTCAATATAGAAAATTAATAGACGCCTGGAGATTATGTAATCCCACTTTGTGAGAATATACATACTTTTCCCCGGCATATCGGACGCAGTCACGCATTGATCACATTTTTTATTTCCCATAACATTTCTCAATCCATACAAGCTGCAGAAATTGGCTCTTTATTAATATCTAATCATGCTCCTGTTTCTATCCCATTAGATATACTTAGCAAACCAAATGTCTCCAGGCGATGGAGCTTCAACAACTCGCTGCTACTTGATCCCGTTTTTACTTCCTCTTTTACCTCTTTTTTTCAGGAATATTTTCTTTTTAAGGAAACTGAAAACCTCCCCTTTCACACAATATGGGAGGCTTTTAAAGCAGCAGCCCGTAATTTTAGTATTAATTACGTTTCAAAGAAAAGACATTCTGCCCGTAAAAATGCCACAAACCTTTTTGCAAAGGTAAAGAGATAGGAACATTCCTACCATATTATCAAATCAAAAGAATGTTTGTCAGAACTCATAGCTACTAAACTTAAGTTAATAAGGAGTCTACCGATAATGTTTCTTTATAGCTGCTGAAAACCAGTGCAAATTTTATGGTTGTCAGAACAAATCTGGCAAAATACAGGTAAATTATCTTAAGGTTAAAAAAATACAAATTCAATACTGAGTCGATAATTGATGATCAACAGCTACCCAAACACAAAGATCCAGTAATTCTACAAGAATTTCATTGTTTTCATGAAGCCTTGTAAACACCAGAGTCCTCTACAACAGATGATGCCATTGTAGACTAGCTCTCCTCCATCGAAAAGTCCTTTGAAGCTAATCTGAACGTTGACTCATTGGAACTTAATATTTCACCGAAGGAATTACATACTGCATTACTTACGCTTAAAAAGGATAAGGCCCCAGGACCAGATTGTTTTACCGTAGAGTTTTTCATATATTTTTCTCATTTACTTCTCCCCAAGTTAAATAAACTGCTAACCTCTTTTTCACAGGCAGGTACTTCTTCTGGTTTCTTTTTGGAAGCCCTGATTTGTCTCATACCCAAAGAGGACAAGAAGCCCCGTTTTTGTAGAAATTATAGACCAATTTCTTTAGTGAATATTTTGTATATACATTTTTTACAAAGTCTTTGGCCTTGCGATTGGAGTCATTTCTCCCTGAACATTTGGTTAAGGAGCAATCTGGTTTTGTCAAAGGACGCTTCCTGGCAGACAGTACTTATTTTTTTACATACTCTCTAAACCTGCTCATACATACAAATCCATGGCTGCTATCGCATTAGACGCGGAAAAGGCGTTTGATAGGGTGTACTGGCCTTTTATATTTTTAATAATTAAATGGTTTGGTTTTGGCCCAGAAATTGTTCATTTAATTTCTCTCCAATATTCAAATACATGGGCGGCAATTTTTGCTAATGGAATTACTTCATCATACTTTCATTTGAGAAGAGGTGTTCAACAGGGGTGTCCTCTATCTCATTTTCTTTTTAACATAGATTTAGAACCTTTTTTATCTAGAATCCGTCAGAACCCAAATATCTATGGGTTTGCATCTGCAAAGTCGCATGTTAAATTGGCGGTGTATGCAGATGATATTTTATTATTTCTCTTGAACACACACTCCTCCCTTCCTACATTTTTACAAGAAGTAACAGAATACTCTTCTGTTTCAGGATATAGGTTAAACAGTGACAAATGTGAGGTATTACCCGTAACTAAATTTACTTTTAAAGATGATTTCAAAATAACAAATTTTAAATGGAACCATAATCATATAAAATATCTAAGTATGTACTTCTCTGCTTCAAATATATGATCTCCATTAATTTAGATAAATGCTCCTTAAACATATCTGCCTTGGTAGACAAATGGCACCCTCTCTACCTTTCTTGGTGGGGGAGATAAGACACTATAAAGATGATGTTATCCCTGATAGTTATTTACACTATTTCTAACATACCAGTTGCCATACCTCAAACCTTTTAAAAAAAATTAACACCTTGCTATCCTCCTTCCTCTGGAATAATAAGAGGGCTCGTATGTCCTTATCAAAACTCACACATCCAAAACTGGAAGGGGGGTGTTATTTTTTCCTGACTTTCCTAATTACCACAAAGCTTTTATATTGCGTCAATCCTCTAGGTGGTTACTGGGCCCCTCACCGGATTCTCCACTTTGAGTCATGCTTGAACATTCATACCTTAATCCTTTCAGAAATATCTGTCCTTCACGTGGAAACCTCAAAAGCTATCCACTCCCATTGTTATGCACACAAATTATTGGATGCACTCCTATTGGATAAACCCATTGACATTGTAGCATTCCTAAAATCCCCCCTATGGCACAACAAATTCATAACGATCAAGGGTAAGCCCATCTACTGGAAAGCATGGAGGCAGAAAGATCTATTTTGGGTTAACCAGATAGTTCATTAAGGTACAGTCATGTCTTTTCCTCAAGCTCGTTCTCTATTTGATCTTCCTCTCTCATTTCGAAATAATTACCAATTATTGTTATTGATCAAGCTAACCTCACTCCTATATCATATCCCACTACTACTAAAATTACTCGAACTTTTCTCGGCACATGTCCCAAAGCTTCCACCATATATGCTTACCTACGAAAATCAAAGGTTACCAGGGATAAAACCAAGGTAGAGTTGGACTGGGAGCAAGATTTGGATGCAGATGTGTCCATTCACTTATGGAACAAAATTTGGCCCAAGATAAGAAAATCCTTAAGAACAGCTAACATCACACAAACACTTTTCTTTATATACAATAGATTGCTTATTTTCCCCACAAGTCTTCATAAGATGAATGCTAATATACCCGATGCCTGCTGGTCCTGTTCCTTAACACATGCTGATTTAAAACACTTACTTTTACCTGCCATTATGTTGTGGAATTCTGGAAACGTGTTTGGGATCAGATTACTCATATCTTTAGCTCTACAATGCCCTTTTCCATTACCAATATCTTTTTAAGGCTTTTTATCTGAAGATTGGTCTAACTGCTCTTCGAATGTACGAATTCTGGATTTGCTTTTAGGAGCAGCTTTTCAACAAATTACCAAACATTGGAAAGACTTCTCTAATCTATCCTTTCAAGCTTGGTGGTATGCAGTTTGCCATAACCACAGATTGGACACAGCTTATGTATACCCTGTGTCCCTTGCCGTAATGTGCTTACAGTTATAGTCCCCAATTACAATGTTTATTGATCTTCAAACTAGACTTTCCAACGCACGTAGCATTTCAGAACAAAAAGTCTTGAAGCCTCCTTGACACTCCAAATTCTGTTTTTATGATTTATACATGTTTAATATAAGTATACTGTTGACAGTCTAGATAAGTGACCAGACTTAGTTTATAGCATTATACATCTCTTTATCCCCCTCCCCTTCTTTGTTAACACTGTAATCATGACTTCATGTATGATTGTATGTTCTCATATCATGTATCTGTATTTTATGCTATTTTCTTTTTTCTTTTTCTTGAATAAACGTCTTTTTGAAACTTAAAAAAATAATGTCTTTCTTCCCAAACAAACTTTTTTTTGCAGTATTAGGATAATGAAAGAATGGGGTAAAAAATAATTAACTAACTAACTTGTACCATAAAGTTTGCATGCAGCTCTTTGATGGTAGTTCACAACTCATTGTGCTAGATTACTATTGTAATTTATGAACTGCACAGTAACAAGAGAATTTCTGTGACAAAAGCAGTAACCCATTGAGCTATGCACATAAAATACACTTAAAAAAAAATGCATGGTACACGTTCTTTGCAGCAGGCATATTAACCATCTGTGCTACATTAGACGAGTCAAAGCTGCCAGTGGACAAAATTGCCATCTCTCTTCAGCAGGCTCATTAATCACCGGAGTTATCTTGACACTTTTATTGTTGCCCGAAAACTGCTAATTATACAAGGAACTTTGCAGTGCTTTTAAAACTGCTGCCTGAGGACCCCCTGGAAATGCGTCACGGACCCCGGGGGTCACCGCTTCACCCTATCCGGTCCAGGACATAACATGGAGCTTTATATAGTTTCCAGCCCTGTGTGCTCTCATGTCAGTTTTCTACCTTTATTCCACGCCTTCTGACAAAAACTTTAGACTACAAGAGTTAAATGATGATTGGTAGTAAGCAAATCTAACTTGGTATTTGATTAACTCCAAAGTATATCCCACAATACCAGGAGACAGGCTGGTGGTGAGAATATCCATTATAAAAGTTTTACCAAAAGTAACTTGAACTTTTGATGGATACTTTCCGCTGCGCCGCAGATTCCTCATCTTCTGAATCAGCACTAAAGCAATGCCCCCTCAATGGAGGTGGTTCGAAACAATGGACCGTCACCAATAAGTCCTGCCTGGACATAACAGGCAAAATGTCCCTTCCTTCAGATCCAAGAATCAATGCATTAGCAGTTCAATAGTGAAAATATGAATGAAAGTCCAATAGCAGCTTAGCAGACATCCAAACCAGGAACATGGAGAGCTAAAGCCATAGTTGCGCCTTCACTTTAATGGAATGAGCCCTTAGGCCCTCAGGAGGGTCAGTTTTCAGTCTGATTCCGAAGGAAAAGTTAATTACCTTTGGTAATGCTTTATCTGAAAGAGATATGATCGAGCTGCAGATTCCTTACTTTTGAATTACCCAGGCATCACACTGGATATGGAAGATTTTACTTTGAGCAATACCCTTTCGCGCAGGTAGGTGGTGTTGCTTGGCTCAGCGTGATGTCATATCTGCAGCATCTCCGCTATTGTGACGTCTGCACCACCTCGGCACACTGACGTCAGTTACTTTTTACGGCTTTCTACGCCAGAAGTGCGAAGGCATGAAGTGCACTGACATTGGTGTGTTTCTTAACAACTAGAGCCTGAAAGGGGGTCAGTTCTGCCCCTAAAAACCTGTCTGCAGTGCGGGGAAGATGGGTTACTTGGTAAGGAATCTGCGGTTAGATCATGTCTCTACCTGATAAGGCATTACCGAAGGTAAGTAACTTGTTCATCTGATAGACATCTAGCCACAGATTCCTTACCTTTGAATAGATAACCAAGCAATACCATCCCTGGAGGAGGGACTGCAGACAAGCTTAGACCAGAAAGTCTTGCATGACAGAGCGGCCAAAAAGGCTATCCCTTTCGACCTGACTGTCCAGGCAATTGTGTTTGGTAAACGTGGGATGGCCATGTTGCTGCCTGAAAAATGTTGAGGACTGGAACACCACGTTGCCAAATCGTGGTAGCAGCCGTAGCTCTGGAGGAATGAGCCCTTAAGCCTTCAGGAGGCTGCTTTTTGGGTAGGACGTAGCAAATTTTCATGCAGAGGATTACCCATTATGAGATAGTCCTCTTCTGCACTGCACAACCTTTCTTTGATACTTCATGACTTACGAAGAGTTAGTCATCCACCCGGAACTCAGTGCTGTCAAAGTAGAACGACAACTCTCTTTTTGGGTTCAGACGGTGGAGTCGCTCCTCTTCTTTAGAGGGGTGCACAGGAGCATAGAAAGTGGACAAAGTCACAGATTGCCCCATGTAGAATGGTTTTTTCACCTTTGGTAAGAAAGGGGCCATAGTGCGAAGCACAAACTTATCAGGGAAGATGGTCAAGTAAGGAGGCTTCAGCCCTGCCAAGTACCACGCATCGGGCATTAAGACTAACGCATTTTTGTGTGGTGGTCCGCACCACCGCGCTAAAATGCGAAGTCGAACATTTATAGCGCCTCCTTAAGATGCTGAGCAGCGGGAGACGGGAGAGCTGCTATCAGCACTGCAAGGAAAAAGCAGTGCGAGCGCGCGCAGTTCTGCCTGTGCCATCTGTGCAGTGTGTTACAGATTGCATTACAGCGCATTGTACACTGCACTGCTTCCGTGGTGTCAAATTTGTGGTGATTTTATAATTAAATGTTTACTTGAATCTATCTGCGAAGCAGGTTTCGGCTCAGCTGCACTTGGCTTGTTCGCTGCAGTAGCGAGGCGGCATTTACGTGACATGGCAACAATATGTCCATTTGCAGACACAGAATTTTGCTAGGGGCAAGACGGCTGGCAGTTATGTTCTTTAACTTAAGTTTGGCAGCCCACCGCTGCTCGTAGTTCCACCAGTGCCTCCCCTCTCGTCATGATGCCTCACGACTGAACCGGCTGCTGGACACTCGTCGTAGCCATGGCTCACAGTAATTCTCCGTAATATAAGACCTTTTTGGAAATATGTTTACGTTTAGAGCGTCAGCCTGTATGTAAATTCACTCTCCTCAGGCTGAGCTGACAGTGACTAGGACCGGCTGCCGGAGACTCATCATGGCCGTGCTTCACAATAACTGACACTCTCAGGTCTCATCATCCTTCTTGTGCTGCAGGCCTTGCCTGTTTGTTTTCTGACAAAGGCACAATTTCATGAGCTATCCAGGACTTCCACGAGTCTTGAAAGGAGTTATAAATTAGCATTCGGACCGTCTGGAGACTTGCTTAGGCTGGCGGTTAAATCTGCAGAAGAGCTAGGCATTCACTGTCAAGACACCACTGAGCGTATGCCTGCATTTCCACCCTCAGGTAAGATGCCCGTTTACAGCCATCTCACAATACGTGCTTTTTTTACTAGCTGTATGTACATTTAAAAAAGGTAAACATTTTTTATAACAGTAGAAACGTATTAGCATAAAATACAAAATATCAAATTCTGGTGACTCTTCCTTTGCACGTAGAAGTGGTCACAATATTCTTCAAGCTCACAGCTGTAATCAACTGCTGCTACGTAAAAATGATTGTGTACAATTAAGCAATCAAACTGGGGTTGTTGTTACACTTCTTATGAATGGAGAAGATCAGGGTTCACACACTTCTATAATCACATTGGTTTCTCTTCAGGCAGAAAGGGAGGAGGTGGTCAAGGGGAGCAAAGAATGAGAGAAAGGAGTGTGGACATGAGGGAGAGAGAAACAAAACGAGGAATGAAAGTAGTGAGTGGCAAGGAGGGGGAGACTATAAGAGTGCGAGACTCGGTATGAACAGTGAAGGCTACCAGGTTCAACTTCTGAATCCTCTGTGGTTCACAGGATCAGGTCTGATAGGCAACTGTTTGATGGTTTCAGGCTATTGCAGTTCCTTCAAGTCGCCTTTAAACCACCACCTGTAACTAAAGGGTGTAATTCACTCACAATAAAGTGTCACTCATAAGCCTTGAAATGTCACACAAACGCACTGCACACTTGAGAATGTCACACATAAGCCAACCAAACCTTGGCAGCTATGAGGCTTGGTTGACGGAGCCTGAAACTCGCTCACCCTCCTAGTAGACGTTAATTCCACTAAAAAGGGTGTTTTGATGGTAAGCAGTTGGAGCGGCAGTTGTGCAGAGGTTCAAGCGGAGCACACATCAGGAAGGGGAGAACCAAATTAAGGTCCCAGTGGGGCATGATGAAAGGGGCAGGTGGGAACAGAGCTACAAGCCCATCAAGAAATGTATTTACAATAGGGGATTTAAATAAAGAGGGTTAGCCTGACAGCCTCAAGAAGGCAGACAGGGCAGAGAGGTAGCCTTTGAGAGTGACCAGAGCAGAGACCTTCTGGGCAAGGGTCAAAATAAAGAGAAGGACTTGAGAAAGGGAAGCAGAAGGAGGATCAATAGATCTTTTTGTCCAATATTTTACAAAATGTGTGCCATCAGCAGGCGTACACGGTCTTGGTAGAGGGACATCTAGCTGCCAAAATAACATTACAGACTTCGGGAAGAAGGTCACATCCTAACAACTGCTACCCCTCAATCACCACGCAAGAAGGCGTAGAGTTGACAAGTTCGGCTGGAGGACCCTCGACTACTGCTGCAACAGTAGATCCTCCCAAATGGGCAGCCTGATCAGAGGATTAATGCTCAGTTGGAGATGCTCGGGATACCAGACTCTCCATGCCCTGTTCGGAGCCAAAAGAATGACTTGGGCCTAGTCGCTCCTGATCTTTTTGAGCACTCTGGACAGGAGTGGTATTGGCAGAAAGGCATACAGGAGGCCTGAGCGTCACTCGAGAAGACAAGAGTCGCCAAGCGAGTGCTGCCTTGGAAACTCCAGCATGCAAAATGGCTGACATTGCGTGCTCTAGGCAGAGGCGAACAGATCTAACCAAGGCTCTCCCCACTGCTGAAAGAGTCCTTGCGCCACCACCAAATGAAGAACGGCATTTATGATCCGCTAGGTATTAACGACTGAGTTTGGCCACCCTGGGAATTGCCCTGCTGTCCAGAGACACAGGGCCTCTTGACATAGGGTCCATGACCCCAACCCGCCTGGTTTGTTCCAGTACCATATGGGTGGTGGTCTAGTCCATTAAAACTTGAACCAGCTTTCTCTTGATTGAAGGAAGAAAGGCTTTCAATGCTAAGCGAATGCCAAGCGAATCGCTTGTAGCCCCAGCAAGTTCATGTGGAGTCTGGATTCCACTGGAGACCAGAGTCCTCTGATCTCCACCTCTCCCAGATGGCCGCCCAATCCCAGGAGTGACGCATCTGTCACTACTTTGTGGTCCGCCTGGTTTGTTCCAGAACCATATGGGTGGTGGTCTTGTCCATTAAAACTTGAACCAGCTTTCTCTTGATTGAAGGAAGAAAGGCTTTCAATGCTAAGCGAATGCCAAGCGAATCGCTTGTAGCTCCAGCAAGTTGATGTGGTGTCTGGATTCCACTGGAGACCAGTGTCCTCTGATCTCCACCTCTCCCAGATGGCCGCCCAATCCCAGGAGTGACGCATCTGTCACTACTGTGTGGTCGGGTTGGGTAAGGGTGCAGTTCTCTCCGAGATCTGGATGATGTCGGAGAGATTCCCTTGATGCTGTGCCCACTGGAACTTCAAGTCCCACTGCAGAGCCTGCATATGCCATATGGCATGTGTTACTAGCAGGATACAGGAGACCATGAGTCACAGCCACCTCAAAAGCCACTCTACAGGATAGAGGCTGGAACAACGGTATCACAGCCTGAATATCCTGGACTCACCGTTCAGGAGTATAAGCCCGAAACTGCACTGTGTCCAGAACAGCTCGGATGAAAAGGATTGTCTGAGAGGGAATCAGGAGTGACTGGCATGCTGATAGAGAACCCCAGCGGATGACTGACTGCCAAGATGAAGTGACATCAGTGCATTGAAGTGGAGCCTATATAGGTGAATCAGACATCATGACATGGAGACACCGCCGACAATGTCACATGGAGCCAAACCACACCAGCTCTTAGCAAGCAAGGGTATTGCTCAAATAAAAATCTTCCAGATCTAGTCTGATGCTTAGGAAATTCAAAAGGTAAGGCATCTGCGGCTAGATATCTCTATCAGATGATAAGGCTCACTTCAGAACACTTTTTACTTCTTTGCACAGGTGAAGCTAACGAACAGTTGAGCATCAATGTGATACTTCTTAGTTCTATCAATACAGAAATTAAATAAACGACATATTAAACTGGCATAACCTCTAATTTTCCTAAGATGGTTGTGACAGGGAGAAGTAAGTGGGAAGGGTAATTAACTCCCCCAAGTGAAAAGGTAACCCCTTTTTTAAGAAGGAAGTATGCCAGTGTCCTAAGAACTAGTTTACCAGGAAATACACAGAGGTTTAACTGATAGTCTGAAGCTTGCTAACAGTCTTTACAGAATGGATGCCCTTTCATGGCATGATAAAGGGACCAGGCGAAAACACATGTCAAAGATCTTTCAGGTAAGGAATCTCAATAGGCAATTTGAAACATGAAGTCTGAACAGGCAAATGAAAAAAGACAGAAAGGGCTGATAAGAAACCTTTAAACAACTCCCTGACAACGTTCTCCCGGGCCAAAGAGTACAAACAAAAGAACATGTAATCATTTTGACTGCAAAAGGTCAACATGCTTTTCCTGAAACAAGGCCACAAATCAAGTCCAAAGGCCTGAATAGAGGGACTTGCTTTAAGGGTGGCAGGCAATTAGAATGACATCTCCGCCAGAAGAACAAGTTACTTACCTTCGGTAACGATGTATCTGTAAGAAACATTAGTTAGTTAGATTCCTCACCTTAGAATATCCCCAGGCGTCAGACTGGATCCGGAAGATTTTTCGTCAGCAATACCCCTTGCGCGTCGCTAGGCGTCGTCTGCGGCTCCGCGTCCGTCGTCGGCGTCGTGCGGCGGAATGACGTCGGAGTACTTAGACGCCGCCCTCGCGCGCTGACGTCAGTTCTTGTACATAGCTTTCCGCGCCAGGAACGCAGAGCCATGCAAAGACCGACACTGGTGCCAAAAATAAAATCTAGGGGCCTAAAAAGGATAACCTTAACCCTAGATGTCAGTTAGCAGAACGGGGAGGATGGGTGGGTCGGTGAGGAATCTAACTAACTAATGTTTCTTACAGATACATCGTTACCGAAGGTAAGTAACTTGTTCATCTGAAAGAAACACGTTAGTTAGATTCCTCACCTTAGAATAGATACCCAAGCAATACCATCCCCGGTGGTGGGTCTGCGAACCAAGATCACACCAGAAAGTCCTGGAGGACAGAACGGCCAAAGAAGCCATCCCTCCGGACTTGGCTGTCAAGGCAATAATGCCTGGCAAACGTGTGTAGCGAAGCCCACGTTGCCGCCTGACAGATGTCCTGTAAAGGGACACCCCGTCCCAAAGCAGTAGTAGCCGCTGTGGCCCGAGCAGAATGGGCGCGCAGCCCAACAGGAGGGTCCTTTTTTGCCAAGGAATAAAAAATTTTGATGCACAAAACGACCCACCGAGAGATGGTCCGTTTGTGCACGGCTTTCCCCTTCTTAGCACCCACGTATCCAACAAAAAGTTGGTCGTCCACCCGGAACTGTTTAGTGCGGTCCAGATAAAAGGAGAGCGCACGTTTTGGGTCCAGACGGTGGAGCCTCTCTTCCTCTTTGGAAGGATGCGGAGGCGGAAAGAAGGTGGGCAAGGTGACAGACTGCCCAAGATGAAAGGGGGTCACCACTTTCGGAAGAAAGGAGGGACGAGGCCGAAGGACAACCTTGTCCGGATGAACAGAGAGAAAAGGAGGCTTTGATGATAAAGCCTGGAGCTCACTCACCCGTCTAGCCGAGGTGATGGCTACCAGAAAAGCAGTCTTAAGCGTCAGCAGACCAAGAGGACAATTATAAAGAGGCTCAAAGGGAGCGCATATTAGAAATGTGAGAACAAGATTCAAGTCCCACTGAGGCATTACAAAAGGGACAGGAGGGAACGTGTGAGTAATGCCTTTTAGAAAGCGTGTAACTACAGGGGACTTGAAAAGAGAAGGCTGATCAGGAAGCCGCAAGAAGGCAGAGATGGCAGCAAGATAACCTTTCAGGGTGCCCAGGGCAGAGCCCTGCCGGGCCAAAGAAAGAAGAAACAGTAGAACCTCAGAAAGAGGGGCGGAAAGGGGATCCACAGCCTTTGCTGTGCACCATGCCACAAATTTGTTCCACCGGCAGGCGTATACCGTCTTTGTGGAGGGACGCCTGGCTGCCAGAATTATATCACAGACTTCAGGAGGCAAGTCAAATGGCATCAACTGCCGCCGCTCAATCTCCACGCATGGAGGTGGAGGCTGGACAGGTTCGGGTGGAGGACCGTCCCCTGCTGCTGCGACAGAAGATCCTCCCGAAGGGGCAGACGTATCGGAGGATCGGTCAACATACTGAGTAGCCCGGGATACCAGTACCTTCGTGCCCAATCCGGAGCCACCAAGATGACTTGGGCCCGGTCGTGCCTGATCTTCTTCAGCACTCTGGGCAGAAGTGGTATAGGCGGAAAGGCGTACAACAGACCGCAACTCCACTCGTGACGAAAAGCGTCGCCGAGCGAGTGCCGCCTTGGAAATTCCAACGCGCAGAACTGCTGACATTGCGCGTTCTCTTCGGTGGCGAATAGATCTAACCAAGGCTCTCCCCACTGCTGAAAGAGACCTTGCGCCACTTCGGAGTTCAGACGCCATTCGTGATCCATCATGCACCGGCGGCTGAGTTCGTCTGCTCTGGCGTTCAGAGAGCCCGCCAGATGTTGAACCACTAGGGTGACGCCCTGGTGTTCCAGCCACGTCCAGAGGCGCAGAGCCTCCTGACAAAGGGTCCACGACCCCACCCCGCCCTGTTTGTTGCAATACCACATGGCGGTGGTGTTGTCCGTGAACACCTGCACGACACTTCCCCTGACAGAGGGAAGGAAGGCTTTCAGTGCAAGTCGGATCGCTCTCAACTCCAACAGGTTGATGTGGAGACGAGACTCCGCCGGAGACCAGAGGCCTCTGATCTCCGCCTCTCCCATATGGCCACCCTATCCCAGGAGGGACGCATCCGTCACTACGACATGCTCCGGTTGGGGAAGGGAGAGGCTCTTGCCCTTGACCCAATCGCGGTCCGTGAGCCACCACTGCAACTGCTGTGCAGTGCCCTCCGAGATCAAGACATGGTCGGACAGGTTGCCGTGATGCTGGGCCCACTGAAACTTCAGGTCCCACTGCAGAGCCCGCATGCGCCGCCTGGCGTGATGCACTAGTAGGATGCAGGAGGCCATCAGCCCCAGAAGCCGCAACACTAGCCTGACCGAAACCCAGGATAGAGGCCGAAAGATGGGAATCAGGGCCTGAATATCCCGGACCCGCTGCTCCGGCGGATAGACCCGGAACTGCGCCGAATCGAGAACCGCTCCGATGAAGAGGAGCTTCTGAGAGGGACTCAGGTGTGACTTTGGCACGTTAATGGAAAACCCCAGCAAATACAGGAGATCCGCCGTAGTCTGGAGGTGGGAGACGACTGTCTGGGGCG
This sequence comes from Triturus cristatus, assembly GCF_964204655.1. Lineage (NCBI taxonomy): Eukaryota > Metazoa > Chordata > Amphibia > Caudata > Salamandridae > Triturus > Triturus cristatus. The sequence goes on from NC_140581.1 coordinate 852,465,518, forward strand.
AGCACGCCTTCAACAACCAGTCGTCGAGATAGGGGAAGACTGGAACCCTGATCTGCGCAGATGAGCTGCGACCACCGCCATCACTTTCGTGAACACCTGAGGGGCACTGGTGAGGCCGAAGGGGAGCACGGTAAACTGACAGTGCTCTTGGCCCACCGTGAACCGCAGGTAACGCCGGTGGGCCGGCAGGACGGGAATGTGGAAATATGCGTCCTGCAAGTCCAACGCTACCATCCAGTCTCCAGGGTCTAGGGCAGCTAGAACCTGAGCCAAAGTTAACATCTTGAACCTTTCCTTCCGGAGGAAGGCATTGACGTTCCGGAGGTCCAAGATAGGGCGTAGGCCCCCTTTGCCCTTCTTGGGAACCAGAAAGTAGTGGGAATAACAACCACGACCTACTTCTGGGCTCGGAACGCGCTCGACGGCCCCCTTGGCCAAGAGGGCCAAAACTTCCTCGTGGAGAAGATTCAAATGATCCCCCGAGATACGGTGGTGCTGCGGTGGCATGGCTGGAGGGGTCGTCTCGAAGGGGAGGGAGTAGCCCCTTCGGACGATTTGCAGCACCCACCTGTCCGATGTGATGGACCGCCAGTGGAGCAGGTGATGGCGAACTCTGCCGCCCACTGGCGTGGAATGGGCCTGAAAGCTCGGACTAGGAAGGCTTTGAGGCGGATGCTGCCGGGGTGGATGTGGGCTGACCGCGTCGTCCTCCAGAACCGCCTCGGCGGAAACCACATCCGCGACCGCGCGCAGGTTGGTTCTGCAGCTGGTGGCTAGGCGTACGCTAGGAGGCACCCCTTCCTTGGCCACGAAAGGGGCGAAAGGCGCAAGTTTGCGACCGCGGGGCCGAGAGGCCCAAGGACTTGGCCGTAGCCCGGGAGTCCTTAAAGCGATTCAGCGCACTGTCCGCTTTCTCGCCGAAAAGGCGAGTGCCATCAAAGGACATGTCCATGAGGGTGCTCTGGACATCGCCCGAAAAGGACGTGGACCGCAGTCAGGCGTGACGTCTAAGCGCCACTGAGGTAGAAATCGCCCTACCCAGCGAGTCCGTAGTGTCAAGCCCACATCGGATAGCATGTCGCGCTGCATCCCTCCCATCGGCCAGAGCCTGGGTAAGTCGTGTCTGGACCTCCTCCGGACACAGGGGCAGCACGTCCTCCACCGTATCCCACAGAGAGTGGAAATAACGGTCCAAGAGACAGGCGGTGTTCAAAGACCGCAGGCCCAAACTAAGGGAGGAGAACAGCTTTTTGCCGAACTGTTCCAGTCTCTTGGAATCCCGGTCCGGCGGAGCGGTCGGGAAGGAGGATTGGGAGGTAGAGGCCTGGATAACCAGGCTCTCGGGGGTAGGGTGTTGGGACAGAAAACTGGGGTCGCCCGGAGCAGGGCGGTGGCGCCTGGTGACGTTCCTGTGCACAGGAGGAACTGTGGAGGGCTTGGACCAGGTGCCCTGCAGAACGTCAGTGAGGGCCTCATTGAATGGCAGCAGAGGCTCAGTGGAGCTTGCTGCAGACTGATGCACCTCAGTGAGGATGTTAGTCCTCACAGGCACGGCAGGTAGCTCGAGCCCAAGGGCTGCGGCCGCCTTGCGCAGCACCACAGAGAAAGCAGCACCCTCCTCCGAAGCCACAGTCGGAGGGGAGATGAATCCAGTGTCTGGAGAGGTATCCAGACCACTGGCCTCCCCCAGTTCATCTGCCCAGTCCTGTGACAGTTGAGCCTGAACGGCCATAGGATCCTCGGATCCCTCCCATTCGCCCCCATCATCCGATTCCTGGTATGCAGGAGGAAGGATCGGAGCCGGGCGATAGACAAAATGTGTCTCCAGCGGCGCCGAACGCGGCGTCCATCGACGCCGTAACGGCGCCGGGCCCGGAGCGGGGCTGAACTGGGGCTCGACCCGAGCGGAGTCGGCGGTGGTACCGGTGTCGACGCCGGCGGAGGAGGCGTGACGAGGTCGACCGGCGTCAGCGGGGACTCGGGAACGGCAGGCAAGGTTGCCCAGTCGGGTCCGCGGGGCCCGAAGGCGCGCCAGCGGGCGTCGACGGCGGAGCCAGGTTCCTCATGGCCGAGAGGAAGGCACTGACTTCCGCCGGCGTCGCGTCAGTCCCAGGGACCGTCGGGTATGGGGACTTGCGCGGCGCCTGTGGCGCCGCGGGGGTGGAACCACCCTGACCCTCGGCCGAGTCGCGCGACCGGCGAGGGGAGTCCGAAGAGCGGTGTCGCCTCTTGGACTTCTTGGAGTGCTTCGACTTACCCGAAGACTTGGAGCCAGACGATCGATGATGACGTCGGCTGCGGCTCCGCGACCGATACTTGGACCTCCTCCTGGACCGGGATCGAGAGGGGCGCGGAGCCGAGTGGCGAAGCTCGAGAAGCTTACGGGACCGCTCCCGTCTAGCCTTCGAGGTCAGGGCCTTCCAGTCCGAACACGACGCCGCGTCGTGGTCGAGGCCCAAGCAGTAAAGGCACTGGCGGTGATGGTCCGTAACCGACATCAAGCGGTTGCAGTCAGCACAGGCTTTAAAACCAGGCATCCTACCGGCACCGGAGTCGAGACAAGATCAAAAAGGATCGAAAAAAGTTAGTCAAAAAGTGACTAAAGGGGTAGCTCTCCCGGATCTGCGCTTACTGGCGCGGAAAAAAGAAGAACAAGAAGAAGGAGTAGTTTCTTACCTGTAACTCCAGTTCTGTAGTAGGGGTATCTCTGTTATAGTCATAATCTATGAATAATCCCCGCCCATGTGCGGGGACCCCGGAGCAATCAAAAAATATCTCTTAAGCTGTCCCGCATTTGCAAACCTGCAAAGACACTTAAGAGACAGACAAAATAATACAGCCTAATCACAACAAGGCTGCACTGGCCAGCACTTCCTCTGAAGTGAACACAAAAGCCAAAATAAAGTTGAAATGTCATTTTTATTCACAATTGACATGTTCCTTTATTATCACACACTCCCTTCACCAAAATCCCTTTAAACAATAGAGAGGAAGGGGTGGACAGACAAGCCCTATAGGCTGTCATTATGTGTCTGCTAAAGGGATACCGTGCCTTTAAGAAACTCTCCAGAGACCCCCGGTATCCCAGGATGCACAGCCAACACAAGTTACTTTCAGTTCTTTTTGAAGGTGTATAACAACAGGCCTGATACTGTCAGGTTACTCCACCGGGGAGGAGGGAGGGTCGCTTATGACTATAACAGAGATACCCCTACTACAGAGCTGGAGTTACAGGTAAGAAACTACTCCTTCTGTAGTAGGGGATCTCTGTGTATAGTCATAATCTATGAATAGAATGGCAAGCCCATCCCAACCAACAAGAAGCGGTGGAGTAAGTCCAACCACCAACAAATCACTGTGCAAACAAATTCCTCAGCGAAGCCTGTCCAACCTGCGCATCTGCCCTAGCATCAGAATCCAGGCAGTAATGCTTTGTAAACGTATGGACTGACTTCCAGGTGGCAGCCTTACAAATGTCCACAATGGGAACATTCCTAAGCAAAGCGGTAGTAGCCGCCTTGCCTCTAGTCGAATGTGCCGTAGGCTTACCCCCCAATGTTTTATTAGCTTTTTGGTAACAAAGCTGAATACAGGAAACAATCCATCTGGAAATGGACTGCTTTGAGGTAGCTAAACCAGTTCTTACCGAACCATAATTAACAAACAGTTGATCCGACCTGCGGATATCTTTTGTCTTATCCAGGTAGAATTTCAAGACCCTACGTACATCAAGTGAATGCAGAGACCTCTCCGCCGGACAGGAAGGATGCTGAAAAAACGTAGGCAAAGTTATCATCTGATTCACATGGAAATCCGATATTACCTTAGGCAAAAATTTAGGATGGGTACGCATCACTACTTTAGAAGCATGGAAAACAGTATACGGCTCTTGACAACACAGAGCCTGAATCTCACTCACCCTCCTGGCCGATGTAATGGCCACAAGGAAGGCAGCCTTCCAAGACAAATGCTGCAACGAAGCCTTATGGATAGGCTCAAAAGGCTCCCTCATCAATCTAGATAACACCACATTCAATTCCCATGGTGGAGAAGGTCGTCTAACAGGGTGAAACACCTTACACAAACCCTCCAAAAAATCCTTAATCACAGGGATTTGAAAAAATGAGGTTTGAGAAGGGCCCTTCCTATACGTAGTCAGAGCTGCGAGATGAACCTTAATAGACTGAAAATTAAGCCCAGACTGAGCTAATTGCAGCAGATAAGGCAAAATAACATCTTCTTTACAGGATGTAGGGTCAAAGTCCTTTGCCTTGCACCATAAGCAGAATCTCTTCCACTTATAGGCGTAGGAAGTCCTCGTAGACGGTCTCTTAGCCTCTTTCAAGATCTCCATACAGTCCTGAGGCAGGTTCAAGTGTCCATACTGTACTAGCTCAGGAGCCATGCTGCCAAACTCAAGGACGAGAGATTGGGGTGAACCATCTGTCCTCCGAACTTCGTGAGAAGGTCCGGCCGACACGGCAGGCGTCGGTGTGGCAGAACAGACCGGTGAAGAAGGTCGGTGAACCACCATTGCCTCGGCCACTCCGGAGCAATCAGGATCATTCTGGCTCTGGATTGCGACAGCTTGATCAGCACCGCCGGGATCAGTGGAATGGGTGGAAAGGCGTAGAGAAAGCTGTTGGACCAGCTGATCCATAGGGCATTCCCCAGCGTCCCTGGTTGGTAGTACCTGGACGCGAAGTCGCGGCATTTGCTGTTTTCTGCCGTAGCGAACAGATCTATATCCGGAGTGCCCCACTCTGCGAAGACGTCTCTTAGCACGTCGTCGTTGAGCACCCACTCGTGGTTCTCTTGAACGAGCCTGCTGAGCGCGTCTGCTTGGGCATTCTGCACTCCCGGCAGATGGGTCGCCGTGATCGTCAGGTTCCTGGCCACCAGCCAGTTCCAGATCACCTGTGCCTCCCGAGACAGGGTGCGTGAACGTGAGCCCCCCTGCTTGTTGAGGTAATACATGGTCGTAGTATTGTCCGTCTGAACCAGCAGGGAGTTCGTCCTGAAGGAGGGATGGAACGCCTTCAAGGCCATGTGTACCGCTCTGAGTTCCAAAAAGTTGATATGGTAAGTCGTCTCCATCTGCGACCATATCCCCTGAATCTGAAGAGGGCCCGAATGCGCTCCCCAGCCCTGGAGAGACGCATCGGTCACTATGGTCTGGACCGGAATATCCTTGTGAAAAGGAGTCCCCTTGCAGACATTCTCTGGGGCACACCACCATTTCAGAGACTGCCGAGCGTGTTGAGACAGCTGGATCTTGTCCTCCCAACGCCCCCGCCTCTGGTCCCATTGATCCTCCAGACATTCCTGTAGGGGCCTCATATGCAGACGTGCATTGGGGGTGAGAAAGATGCAAGAAGCCATCGACCCCAGTAAGGAAGACACCGTCCTCACCGTAGGAGAGCGGGCTGAGATGAGATGCCGCGCCTTCCCACGGATCGATAAGCGTCTCTCCTCCGAAGGACACACGCTTGCGGTCAAGGTATTGACTGAGGCCCCCAAGTACTGGAGACACTGCACAGGGATCGGCACTGACTTCGACATGTTGATGTGCAGGCCCAGGCGATGCAGCAAGGCAGCTGTCCTGTTGAAATGGCACTGGGCTTCCTGGTAAGTGGACGCTTTGATCAACCAATCGTCCAGGTAAGGATACACAAACACCTTGGTCTTCCGCAGGTGTGCCGCGACCACCGCCATGCACTTGGAGAACGTCCGTGGTGCAGACTTCAGGCCAAACGGGAGTACTGAATACTGGTAATGGTTGTTGCCTACCAGAAACCTCAGGAACTTGCGATGCTTTGGTGCGATCGGCACATGAAAGTAAGCGTCCTGCAGATCTATGGCGCACAGCCAGTCTCCTCGATGCAACTGAGGGTAAATCTGATGCAGGGACAACATACGGAACTTTTCTCTGCGGATCCACTTGTTGGCTTGACGCAGATCTAGAATAGGCCTGAACTCGTTCTTGTCCTTTTTTCTTACGAGAAAGAACCGTGAGTAGAGACCTCTTCCTTTTTGCTGCAAAGGAACCGCTTCTATCGCCCTCTTTTTTAACAGAACGTCTGCCTCCCGCTGGAGCTCCCTTACCATGTAGGAGGAGCGCACTGGTGGAATCTGTGGAGGAGGGCTGGCGAAACGAAGACAGTACCCATTGCAAACAATATTCAGCACCCACTTGTCCTGCGTTATTGTCCTCCACTCTGCCAGGTAGTGTTGAATACTTCCCCCCACAAGAGCGGGTAACGGATGAGGGGGAAGTAACTTTTCAGGGCTTCGACCCGGCCGGGCCTTTATTCCCCGCCGAGGACTGATGCTGGCCTCTGCCCCTCTGGCGCTTCTGAAAGGACTGCCTCGGGTACTGCTGCTGTTGCTGGGGCTGTTGTTGGTGGCCCGACTGACGCCCTTGGCCTCTCTGCTTGGCGTAGCGCCTGCCCGAGGAACGGAAGGACCTCCTCTGCTCCTTGGGCCTCTCCAGCCCCACCGCCTTCAGAGTTTCCGCCTCAGCCTTCATGCGGGCCATCTCGTCATCCGCATGTGACCCGAACAGCGTCGTGCCAGAGAATGGTAAATTGGCGATCTTCTGCTGTGCTTCAGGCTTGAGCGGGGTCAGCCGCAGCCAGGAATGCCTCCTCATGTGTATGCCGTGGCAGTACCCATGGGCCGCCAGCAGCGACACATCCCCCGCCGCACTGATGATCTGATTAGAGACCATCATGCCCTCGTTCAGCACCTCCTGAAAGACCCCCCTCTTCTCTCTAGGCAGGGAGGCAGCGAACTGTTGCAGGGAGTCCCAAAGAGACCTGTCATAGCGCCCCAACAGAGCGGAGGCGCTAGCGGCCTTCATCGTAGTGGCCGACGTGGAGCACATCCTCCTCCCCAAGGAGTCCATTTTGCGACTCTCCTTATCCGGAGGAGCCGTGGATGAAGGCGTCGTAGAGTGTTGCTTACGAGCCGCCGCCACGATAACAGAATCCGGTGGAGGATCCACTCTGAGGAACGCCGGGTCCGAGTCAGGAGCCCTGTACTTTTTTAGCAGTCTCGAGGGCGCCGGTTTCACCACGGCCGGCGTCAAGAACACCTCCATTGCAGGTTCCTCCAACCCCGGAACCAACGGGAGGAGGGGGCGCGACAGATGAGCCTTATGCAAAGTCTCAAAGATCACAGAAGTAGTGGGTATAGGGGTAGTGACTGATATCCCCAACTTCGCAGCCCCTCTCATCAGCACCTCCTGGAACGTGGCAATGTCATCCACCGGCGAGACGCGGGTAGGAGGCATCTCCGACAGCGAGGGCGAAAACCGGCCAGCCCCAGAAGAGTACGTGCTCCTCGAGCCTCTGGAACGAGACCGATACCTCCGTCGTCCATGTCCAGAGCGAGTGGACGATCTGCGCCTACTCCGTGAGCGCCTGCGAGGGCGAGAGCGAGATCTCTGCCTGTGAGGAACCCTCGGGGGCGGAGGCGGTGGCTGTGGTGGCGATGTAGGCAGCTGAGGCACGGGCAGAGGCAGCGGAGGAGGGGGCGGAGGAGGAGGAGGAGGAGGAAGGGCAGGCACCGGTGGAGGCGCCGGCGGAAGGTCGGGCACAGGAGGCAGAGGCGGCTGCTGGGTACGCAGCGGGGACAGCTGTTCCGAAGCCCCATCACTCCTAGCAGGCGAGCCCCCACCAGAACTGTCCGGGCTCGCGGCCACTCTCCTCTTCTTGGCGGGCCTGTCCCGCGTGCAAGCCACCAACGGGGAACGTCCGCGTCTCCCCGATCCCCGACTGGAGATCGTAATCACTGAGGACGTGTTCCCCGATGTCTGTGACGTCGAACTGTACGTCGACCTCGTCCGGCGTCTCTTAGCCCTCGACGTCGAACGCCGTCTCGCAGTCGAACCATGCCTCCTCGACGTCGAACCATGCCTCCTCGACGTCGAACCACGCCTCGACCTCCGTCGCCGCGGTGTCGACTTCTGCCTCGACGTCGACTTCTGCCTCGACGTCGACTTCTGCCTCGACGTCGACTTCTGCCTCGACGTCGACTTCTGCCTCGACGTCGACTTCTGCCTCGACGTCGACTTCTGCCTCGACGTCGACTTCTGCCTCGACGTCGACTTCTGGTGTTTCGACGTCGACTTCTGGTGTTTCGACGTCGAACGCTGGTGTCTCGACGTCGAACGCTGGTGTCTCGACGTCGAACGCTGGTGTCTCGACGTCGAACGCTGGTGTCTCGACGGCGACCTGTGCCTCGACGGCGACCTGTGCCTCGACGGCGACCGTCTCCGCCTGGACGGCGGGCGCCGGGATCTCGGCGTCGACTCCGTCAGCGTCGAGCCGTGGGTCGAAGGTGAAGGTGGCGAGTGAAGTCCATGGGGCTCGGTACGACGTCGATGTGTTGTTGACGTCGACCGTGACACCTGCGACGGCGACCCGGTCCCGGGTCTCGCCGGCCCCTCCCTTGACGTCGAACGCCGAGGCTGCCGTGACCCAGAGCCCTGGATCGACGGCGAACATACCGGTGCCTTCTCTCTCGCCGTCGACGTCGTCGCCTTCGACGTCGAACGCGACCTACCAGCCGGTAGGTGCCGTTTCTGATCCCTGCTCTGCCCGGAGGTCCCTCCAGGGGCTGAAGCATGGGCGGAGGAGGGGGAATGAGACCCTCCATGCCCCAAAGTCCCACCGGTCCTCTGCTGCTCCTGTCCCTGAAGGCGAATCTTCTCCCTGTCCCTCAGGGTCCTCTTAGAAAAGTTTTTGCAGATGGCACATGTAGCTGGGACATGTGAGGGCGACAAGCAGAGGATACACACATCATGTGGGTCCGTTTTAGCCTTTTTCCTCCCACACTCAGGGCAGTTATCGAACAAAGCCATGCTAAGAGTGGGCCAAAACTGCTCCAGATTGCAGGCAGTAGTAGACAAAGGCTCTAGACGTCGAATGAAAACACTATTTATCCAAAAAATCCAATTTTAATCAAGTAAACCACCCAAAAGGGTAGAGCTCAAGCTCCAGGGTCCTGCTAGCAGGAGCCGGAAAAAAGAACTGAAAGTAACTTGTGTTGGCTGTGCATCCTGGGATACCGGGGGTCTCTGGAGAGTTTCTTAAAGGCACGGTATCCCTTTAGCAGACACATAACGACAGCCTATAGGGCTTGTCTGTCCACCCCTTCCTCTCTATTGTTTAAAGGGATTTTGGTGAAGGGAGTGTGTGATAATAAAGGAACATGTCAAATGTGAATAAAAATGACATTTCAACTTTATTTTGGCTTTTGTGTTCACTTCAGAGGAAGTGCTGGCCAGTGCAGCCTTGTTGTGATTAGGCTGTATTATTTTGTCTGTCTCTTAAGTGTCTTTGCAGGTTTGCAAATGCGGGACAGCTTAAGAGATATTTTTTGATTGCTCCGGGGTCCCCGCACATGGGCGGGGATTATTCATAGATTATGACTATACACAGAGATCCCCTACTACAGAACTGACGTCAGCGCACGAGGGCGGCGTCTAAGTACTCCGACGACGTCATTCCGGCGCACGACGCCGACGACGGACGCGGAGCCGCAGACGACGCCTAGCGACGCGCAAGGGGTATTGCTGACGAAAAATCTTCCGGATCCAGTCTGACGCCTGGGGATATTCTAAGGTGAGGAATCTAACTAACGTGTTTCTTTCAGATGTTCAGAGACTCTCAACTTGTTCTGCTCAATCTCCATACATGAAGGTGTAGATTGTGGAAGGTCTGATGGAGTACCTTGCCCTGTTGCTGAGGCAGAAGGTTCTCCAAAAGGGAAGCTGAAGTGGAGGGCAAAAGCGCAATGTCATAAGGTCAGAGTACCAGGCCCTCCAAGCCCAATGTGAGACCATTAGAATTACGAGTCCTCTTTGTAGGAAAGAGATGGTTGAGAGACAGAAGTGGAAATGCGTGCAAGTCAAAGTCCCACCACAGGTCGAGTACATTCCCTAGAGACCAACGAAGCAGGAAATTCTAGAACACAAAATGCTGGACACTGAGATCTAACCAACACCACATCCTCAAGGTCACCAGACAGAGGGAGCATAAGCCCACATCACCCAGCTTGTTGCAGTACCACTTGGCGATCATGTTATCCATGAGCACCTAGATTGACCAACACAATATTGATAGCCGAAACACCTTGAGGGTGAACTAAATGACAAGCGGCTCTAGTAAGTTTATGTGGTGAAACTGCTTCGATGGGAACCTGAGGCCCCAGATAGCCACCCACTTTGTTCTGGTGACTTACCCAGGCAAAAGACAATAAGTAAATCAGCACTGTGGCTTCTAAATGGGGAAAACAGAATAGCCTACCGCACGTCCAAGGTTGGCATCCATAATTCACCACTGCAAGCCTAGAGAAGCTGTGCAGATCCTATCTGACAGCTACTCCCAACGCAGAGCCCCTAGAAGGGGCAAGTTTCAGTGAGAGCCTACATTTGCTACTTTACAAAGTGCACCAGCAGAATGCCTAGTAGCTCATCAAAATAACCTAGCCTGGAGGGGCTCTATTTGTTGTGTACTGCACCAACCCACATATTTATTCAAACATGCATATATGTTTAAAAAAAATTTTTTTTACAAGGGCTGCCTGGCTGCCAAGATGACATCAACCACCTTCGGAGGAAGGACGAAGGTGTTCAACTGTCACCACTAAATCTCCAAGTACGAAGATGGAGATAGCAGAGGCCCAGGTGCAGGACATTGCCCGAATGCTGCGACAGCATATCCTCCTGGAAAATGCTCATGAGCTCTGGATATTATACTCTCTGTGACCAATCCAGTGACACTTGGGCCCGGTCGGTGCTGATTATATTCAGAACTCGGGCAGTAGAGGTATTAGAGGAAAGGCATACAGGAGACCCAACGTAGGCAGAACGCCCTAGTATCCTAAGATCCTGAAAGGTGGTTCACCACCAAGAGACTTCCTTGATGATCCAGCTATTTCCAAAGTTGCAGCGCCTCCTCTCCTGGCACATGGTCCATGACCACCACAACCTGTTTTTTGCAATACCACATGGCAATGGTGTTGTCAGCGCCAGCCTTCCCTTGATTGAGGGTATGAAGGCTTTCAGGGCCAACCAGATGGCTCTCATGTCCCGAAGGCTGATGTTGAGCCCGGCTACTGCCGGAGAACTGAAACCTCTCATCTCAAACTCTCCAGGATGGCAGCCCCAATCCAGAACCAATGCATCCCACTGCAGAGCCTGCATATGCCACCTGGGGTGCATGACCAGCCTGACATGACAGGCTACCAGTCTCAGTAGCCTCACAGCCAACCTCAATGAAATCCAGGACAGATGCTAAAAGATCGAGATTATAGCCCGAATGTTCTGGATTGTTTCTCAGGGAAAGGCACAAAACCGGACTGTATCCAGAAAATCTCAGATGAAAGGAGTGTCTGAGAAGGAGTAAGGTGTGACTTCAAGACATAGATAGTGAACCCCGAGGTGGTCAGGAGGTTTGCTGTAGTCTGGAGGTGGGTAACTACTGTGTGGAGTGCGCCCGCCTTCAGTAGCCAGCCGTCATGGTAAGGGAAGACTGGGATCCCTGACCCCCAAAGATGTGCCACTATCATCAGCTTCACTTTCGTGAATGCCCAAGGTGCACTTGTGAGATCAAAGGGGCGAACAGTGAACAAAAAATGCTCCTGACCCACCATGAACCGCCGATAGCGCCTTTGGGCCAGCAGGGCAGGGATGTGATAATATGCATCCTGCAGGTCCAAATCTACCATCCAGACTCCAGGATTGAGTTCAGACAAGACCTGGGCCAGAGTGAGCATTTTGAAAAATTAATTTATAAACGTGTTAAACCTGAGGGTAGCTAAGCTCTATGCCCAAAAAACTGAGCTCCTAAGCAAAGAAAATCCAGAGAGACTTTGATGAGAAAAGGCATGTTTTGAACTTTCTTAAATGAGGCAAATTAGTCAAGTCTAGCGATGTGGGCGGGCATGGAGTTCCATAACATGGCAGCAGCCCTGGAGATGGACCTACCGCCCCATTTGACTTTCCGTACCCTGGGCATTGAGACTTTCCTAGCTGAAGCGGATCTGAGTGACGTGCCTGGAGTGTACTAGCTGAAGAGGGAGGAGAGATGTTTGGACCCTTTGTGATGGAGAGCGAGGAAGACTAGGCAAATAGCCTTAAAAACAATGTGCTTCCTCACAGGAAGCAAATGCAGCATTTTAATGCCATCTCTGACAGACAGTAGTTGGAAGTGGTAAGAATAAGGCATGTAGCCGCACTTCATTTTGCACCACTTGTAGCTTGTTAAGTGAGGTGGCATTAATATTCGGATAGAGCGAATTGCAGTAATCAAGTCTGGAGGAGCCTAAAGCAATGGCCACGGAGTGAAGCAATTCAACTGGAATAAAAGAAAAGACCATCCCAAGAGTCCTGATAATGTGAAAGCAGGTACTTGGGATTCTAATTGAGCTGTGAGTCAAAGTTCAGAAAGTGTTGAAGATTACTCCAAGATTTCTGGCCACTTTAACAGGTGTAGGTAAAGGGCCACATTCCTCAGGCCACCAACAGCAGCACCAGATGGATTCTTGTGCACCACACACCAGCACCACAGTTTTTTCTGTGTTAAGTTTAGGAAATTTTTCTTTCATCCAGATGTTAATCTTGGTCATGCTAAGATTAAACTTGTTAGCTACTGACGACAAGCTGTCGGAGATGGATACAATAATTTGAACTTGGCCTTCCGAAGGAAGGTATTGATAGGTTAAAGGTAATAAAACTGGAAGGAGTCCTCCATCCTTCTTTGGCACCTGGAAGTAACAGTAGTACCAACCATAACCCACTTCCAGTGAGGGCACCCTCTCGGCAGCCCCTTTGGCCAATAGGGCTTCACTTCCTGTCATAAAATGGACAGATTTTTCTCAATTAGTCGTTGCAAAGATTGTGGAAAGTGCGGTGGGGCAGACCCTTCTTAACAGTTTGCAGGACCCACCTGTCCGATGTTATGGTCTGCCAACCTGGTAAGAATCCTTGGAATCTGCCAGCAACTGGGTGCCTGTGATCCACTGGGGGCACACTAAAGGGGTCTGGCAGGTAGGGCTCTGTAGGGATGAAGGCGCTAGACTGACTGGTGCGCTATTCCTGATCGTGGGGACTGTGAGTGCTTTGGACTCTGCTACAAAAACGCTTGGAATCCTGCTGAGGCTTAAATAGATGCCTATATGGGGTTCTCCTGCAAGAGCCATGGAAACATCTAAAGGCCAGATGCTGTTGGCATGGCAAAGCAGGCGAGCCCAAGAAGAGCGCTGTGGCCCTTTTCTCTTTGAAATGCTCCAGAGTGGAATCTACTTTGTCACCAAAAAGGCTAGTCCCATCAAAGGGCCTGTCTGTAGGGGATGACTGAACATTGTTGGAGAAACCAGCAGATATGCAACCAGGTGTGGCGATGGATAGCGATGCTAGTACTAATGGCTTACCCAATTGTATCTGTGGTATCCAGGCCATAATTTATGGTACATTTTGAGGTGCAGCAGTCATCCTGTATGGTTTGAGTCAGTACAGGATGAAGGTCTTCTGGGACACCTGTGAGAACTTGAGCTGGAGAATCCCATAGAGCATGGGAATAGTGGCCCATAAGGTAACTGGGATTGATGGATCAGAGAGCCAAACTAGCAGAAGAAAATGTAATCTTCCAAAGGTTTCCACTCTCGTAGATTCCCTATCCTGTGTAGTGGTTGAGAAAGCATTTAAGTTAGTCTCACTGGCAGCAGCTTGCACTACCAAGCTCTTGGGGGAAGGGTGCAGAATAAAAAACATCAAGGTCGCCAGGGGCAGGACGATGTTCTGCAAAATGAACAAGTTACTTACCTTCGGTAACGATGTATCTGTAAGAAACATTAGTTAGTTAGATTCCTCACCTTAGAATATCCCCAGGCGTCAGGCTGGATCCGGAAAGATTTTTGTAGCAATACCCCTTGCACGTCGCTAGGCGTCATCTGCAGCTCCGCGTCCGTAGTTGGCGTCGTACACCGGAATGACGTCGGAGTACTTAGACGCCGCCCTCGCGCGCTGACGTCAGTTCTTGTACATAGCTTTCCGCGCCAGGAACGCAGAGCCATGCAAGAGACCAACACTGGTGCCAAAAAATCTAGGGCCCTGAAAAGGATAGCCTTAACCCTAGATGTCAGTTCGCAGAACGGGGAGGATGGGTGGGTCGGTGAGGAATCTAACTAACTAATGTTTCTTACAGATACATCGTTACCGAAGGTAAGTAACTTGTTCATCTGAAAGAAACACGTTATTTAGATTCCTCACCTTAGAATAGATACCCTAGCAATACCAACCCCGGTGGTGGGTGTGTGCACCAAGATCACACCAGAAAGTCCTGGAGAACAGAACAGCCAAAGTAGCCATCTCTCCGGACTTGGCTGTCCAGGCAATAGTGCTTGGCAAACGTGTGCAGTGAAGCCCACGTCGCCACCTGACAGATGTCCTGCAAGGGAACTCCCCGGCCCAGGGCAGTAGTCGCCGCTGTGGCCCGGGTGGAATGGGCCCTCAACCCAACAGGAGGGTCCTTTTTCGCCAAGGAGTAACAAAGTTTAATACACAACACGACCCACCGAGAGATGGTCCGTTTGTGTACCGCTTTCCCCTTCTTAGCTCCTACGTATCCAACAAAAAGTTGGTCGTCCACCCGGAACTGTTTGGTGCGGTCCAAATAAAAGGACAGCGCCCGTTTTGGGTCCAGACGGTGGAGCCTCGCTTCCTCTTTTGAAGGATGCGGAGGCGGAAAGAAGGTGGGCAACGTGACAGATTGCCCTGATTTTGGTAGAAAAGAAGGACGAGTCCGGAGGACAACCTTGTCCGGATGAACAGAAAGAAAGGGAGGCTTAGATGACAGAGCCTGGAGCTCACTCCCCCGTCTAGCCGAGGTGATAGCTACCAGGAAAGCAGTTTTCAGGGTCAGAAGACGAATAGGACAATTGTGAAGAGGCTCAAAAGGAGCGCACATCAGAACGGTCAGAATAAGATTCAAGTCCCACTGAGGCATTACGAAGGGGACAGGAGGGACCATGTGAGTAATGCCTTTGAGAAAACGGGAAACAACAGGGGACTTGAAAAGAGAAGGCTGATCAGGAAGCCGTAAGAAGGCAGAGATTGCAGCAAGATAACCTTTCAAGGTGCCCAAAGCAGAGCCCTGCTGGGCCGAAGAAAGAGG
This sequence comes from Triturus cristatus, assembly GCF_964204655.1. NCBI lineage: Eukaryota > Metazoa > Chordata > Amphibia > Caudata > Salamandridae > Triturus > Triturus cristatus. Next base: position 852,480,700 of record NC_140581.1, read on the forward strand.
AAAGAGGAGAACCTCAGAAAGAGGGGCGGAAAGGGGATCCACAGTCTTTGCTGTGCACCATGCCACAAATTTGTTCCACCGGCAGGCGTATACCGTCTTTGTGGAGGGACGCCTGGCTGCCAGAATGACATTACAGACTTCAGGAGGCAAGTCAAATGGCATCAACTGCCGCCGCTCAATCTCCACGCATGGAGGTGGAGGCTGGACAGGTTCGGGTGGAGGACCATCCCCTGCTGCTGCGACAGAAGGTCCTCCTGAAGAGGCATTCGTATCGGGGGATCGATTGACATACTGAGTAGCTCGGGATACCAGAACCTTCATGCCCAATCCGGAGCCACTAAGATAACTTGGGCCCGGTCGCGCCTGATCTTCTTCAACACTCTGGGCAGAAGTGGTATAGGCGGAAAGGCGTACAACAGACCGCAACTTCACTCGCGACGAAAAGCGTCTCCCAGCGAGTGCTGCTTTGGAAATTCCAACGCGCAGAACTGCTGACATTGCACGTTCTCTTTGGTGGCGAATAGATCTAACCAAGGCTCTCCCCACTGCCGAAAGAGACCTTGCGCCACGACCGAGTTCAGACGCCATTCGTGATCCATCATGCACCGGCGGCTGAGTTCGTCTGCTCTGCCCGCCAGATGTTGAACCACCAGGGTGATGCCCTGGTGTTCCAGCCATGTCCAGAGGCGCAGAGCCTCCTGACAAAGTGTCCACGACCCCACTCCGCCCTGTTTGTTGCAATACCACATGGCGGTGGTGTTATCCGTGAACACCTGCACGACACTTCCCCGGACAGAGGGAAGGAAGACTTTCAGTGCAAGCCAGATCGCTCTCAGCTCCAAAAGGTTGATATGGAGTTGAGCGTCCGCCGGAGACCAGAGTCCTCTGATCTCTGCCTCTCCCATATGGCCCCCCATCCCAGGAGGGACGCGTCCGTCACTACTACGTGCTCCGGTTGGGGTAGGGAGAGGCATCTGCCGCTGACCCAATCGCGGTCCGTGAGCCACCACTGCAACTGTTTCGCAGTGCCCTCCGAGATCAAGACATGGTCGGACAGGTTGCCTCGATGCTGGGCCCACTGAAACTTCATGTCCCACTGCAGAGCCCGCATTCGCCACCTGGCATAATGCACCAACAGGATGCAGGAGGCCATCAGCCCCAGAAGCCGCAGCACCAACCTGACCGAAACCCAGGATAGAGGCCGAAAGATGGGAATCAGAGCCTGAATATCCCGGACCCGCTGTTCCGGAGGATAAGCCCGGAATTGCGCCGAATCGAGAACCGCTCTGATGAAGAGGAGCTTCTGGGAGGGTCTCAGGTGTGACTTCGGCACGTTGATGGAGAACCCCAGCAAATGCAGGAGGTCGGCCATAGTCTGGAGGTGGGAGACGACTTGCTGGGGTGAGCCCGCCTTCAACAGCCAGTCGTCGAGATAGGGGAAGACTGGAACCCCCGATCTGCGCAGATGAGCTGCGACCACCGCCATCACTTTCGTGAACACCCGAGGGGCACTGGTGAGGCCGAAGGGGAGCACGGTGAACTGAAAGTGCTCCTGACGCACCGTGAACCGCAGGTAACGCCGATGTGCCGGCAGGACGGGGATGTGAAAATAGGCGTCCTGCAAGTCCAACGCTACCATCCAGTCTCCAGGGTCGAGGGTAGCCAGAACCTGAGCTAAAGTTAGCATCTTGAACCGTTCCTTCCGGAGGAAGGTGTTGACGCTCCTGAGGTCCAAGATAGGGCGTAGGCCCCCTTTGCCCTTCTTGGGAACCAGAAAGTAGTGGGAATAGCAACCACGGCCTGCTTCTGGACCAGGAACGCGCTCGAAGGCCTCTTTGGCCAAGAGGTCTGTAACTTCCTCCCGCAGAAGATTCAAGTGATCCTCCGATATACGGTGGCACTGCGGTAGCATGGCTGGAGGGGTCGTCTCGAAGAGGAGGGAGTAGCCCCTTCGGACGATTTGCAGCACCCACATGTCCGAAGTGATGGAGCGCCAGTGGAGCAGGTGATGGCAAACTCTGCCGCCCACTGGCGTGGAATGGGCCTGAATGCTCGGACTAGGAGGGCTTTGAGGCGGATGCTGCCGGGGTGGATGTGGACTGACCGCGTTGTCCTCTAGTACCACCACGGCGGAACCCACGTCCGCGACCGCGCGCAGGTTGGTTCTGCGGCCGTGAGAAGGCGCCCCTTCCTTGGCCACGAAAGGGGCGAAAGGCGGAAGTGTGCGGCCGTGGGGCCGAGAGACCCAAGGACGTGGCCGTAGCCCGGGAGTCCTTCAAACGAGCAGCGCACTACCCGCCTTCTCACCAAAAAGGCGAGCGTCATCAAAGGGCATAACCATGAGGGTACTCTGGACATCCCCCGAAAAAGACGTGGACCTCAGCCAGGTGTGGCGCCGGAGCGCCACCGTGGTGGAAATCGCCCTACCCAGCGAGTCCGTGGTGTCAAGTCCACACCGTATGGCATGTCGCGCTGCATCTCGCCCGTCAGCAAGTGCCTGGGAGAGACGTGTCCGGGCCTCCTCCGGACACAGGGGCAGCACGTCCTCCACTGCATCCAACAGAGAGTGGGAGAAACGGTCCAAGAGGCAAGCGGTGTTCAAAGACCGCAGGCCCAAACTCAGGGAGGAGAACAGTTTCTTTCTGAACTGTTCCAGCCTCTTGGATTACCGATACAGAGGAGCGGACGGGAAGGAGGATTGGGAAGTGGAGGCCTGGATAACCAGGCTCTCGGGGGTGGGGTGTTGGGACAGGAAACTGGGGTCGCCCGGAGCAGGGCGGTGGCGCCAGGCCACATTCCGATCCATAGGAGGAACTGTGGAGGGCTTGGACCAAGTGCCCTGCAGAACGTCGATGAGGGCCTCATTGAAAAGTAGCAGAGGCTCTGTGGAGCTTGCTGACGGTTGAAGCACCTCTGTGCGGATATTAGACCTTACGGCCACAGCAAGCAACTCGAGTCCCAGGGCTTCGGCCGCCTTGCGCAGCACCACTGAAAAAGCTGCACCTTCCTCCGAAGCCACAGTCGGAGGAGAGATGAAACCAGCGTCCGGTGAGGTGTCCAGACCACTGGCATCCCCCAGTTCATCTGCCCAGTCCTGTGAAAGTTGGCCCTGGAGGGCCATAGGGTCCTCAGACCCCTCCCAGTTGCCCCTTCATCCGATTCCTGATAAACAGGAGGAAGGATCGGAGCCGGATGGTAGATTAAACGCTCATCCATCGGCGTCGGGTGCGGCGCCGCGCCGGGTCCGGACAGGGGCTAAACCGGGGAAAGGCGTCGTCCGGAGACGGCGTCGGAGGTGGAACCGGTGTCGGCGCCGGCGGAGGAGGCGTCGTGATTTCGACCGGGACCAAAGTCGTCGCCGGAGCTGCTGGCACGCGAGGTTGCCGAGTCGAGCCCGCGGTGCCCGAAGGCGCGCCGGCAGGCGTCGACAGCGGAGCCAGGCCCCTCATGGCCGAGAGGAAGGCACTGACTTCCGCCGGAGTCGCGTCAGTCCCAGGGACCGGCGGGTATGGAGACGGACGCGGCTCCTACGGAGCCGTGGGGGTGGGACCATCCTGACTCTCGGCCGAGACGCGCGACCGGCGAGGGGAGTCCAAAGAGCGGTGTCGCCTCTTAGACTTCTTTGATCGCTTCGACTTACCTGAAGACTTCGAGCCCGACGAGCGATGATGGTGACTGCGGCTCCGCGACCGGTCCTTGGACCTCCTCCTGGACAGGGACCGTGAGCGGCGCGGAGTCGAGTGCCGAAGCTTGAGAAGCTTACGGGACCGCTCCCGCCTAGCCTTCGAGGTCAATGCCTGACTATCGGGGCACGACTCCGCGTCGTGGTCGGCCCCCAGGCAGTAAAGGCACCGGCGATGGTGGTCCGTCACCGACATCAGTCGATGACAGGAGTCACAGGCTTTAAAACCAGGCATCCTACCGGCACCAGAGTCGAGTCGACAAAAGACCAAAAAGTGTCAAAAAAGTTTAGTCAAAAATTGACTAAGGGGTAAGCTCTTCCCGGATCGACGCTGTCTGGCGCGGAAAAAAGAAGAACTGACGTCAGCGCGCGAGGGCGGCGTCTAAGTACTCCGACGACGTCATTCCGGTGCACGACGCTAATGACGGACGTGGAGCCGCAGACGACGCCTAGCGACGCGCAAGGGGTCTTGCTACAAAAATCTTTCCAGATCCAGCCTGACGCCTGGGGATATTCTAAGGTGAGGAATCTAAGTAACGTGTTTCTTTCAGATGTGGTGACTCACCAGGGAACCAGAGGAAAGTTTAGCACAGGCCCCTAAGAGGTTGTTGGCGAGTGTCTCATTATAGGCCAACAGGAGAAGTTTCAAGGCCACTGGCATCCTGGAGGTCTTCATACCAATATTGTTCTTGATAGGGTTGCCCACACTCATTGCTCGCATCGTACTCATTATCAGAGTCCATCGCAAAAAAGTAATGTAATGCATGAGACCTGTACTGTGGGACCTGGGGCACTAAGTGGCTCAGATGCAGCAGGCGAAGGTTGCAGTTGAAAGGACATCCAGTGGAGCCTCAAAGAAATTTGGAGATGCACCGACTCACAGTTTGAGAGTACAATGGGTTGTGCCTCATACTCTGGTGTGGATGGAGTCAGTGCCGACATTCTGTGAACCGGCATGGAGTGTGGAGCTGAGGTAAGTTGCAGGATTGGCTGAAACCACAACCGACTTCAGGTGCGGGATCAAGAGGCATGGCAATGCTCTTACGCCTTCTCAGGTGCAATAGAGTGGTGGGAAGGGGCTGAATGCCACTTGGATTGTTTATGCTTTTTCTTCGACTTACACAATGATGATCAACCTCAGGATCGAATTCTGGACAGTGATTGAGACAAACCTTTGGGCTTGAATTTGTCTTGCCACATTGTCTTTCGATGCTAAATTAAGTATAGTTTTGCCTCACAATCCCAAATGGCCTTTGGATTGATCAAAATGCAGTCACTGCACGCCTTAGAAATATGCCTGAACCCAACACCACAGACAGACAAACCTGATGTAGATCCATGCATGTCTTCACACATCAATCCTCTATGCATGCATCCATCCATCCATTCATCATTTGAGTTACCCATTCATCAATAGTCTTTCGGTCTCTAACCACCTGTTCAGTTTGTCCATCCATTCATCCAGTCATCATCAATCCGTCAGATTTCCATTTACTTTGCCATTCATCCTCTCAGATTTCCATTTACTCTGCCATCCATTCACCCACCCATCCATCTTCTTGGATTACTATTTAGTCTGCCATCTTTTCCATCCATCAATCCATCTCAGATTTCCACTCACTCTTCCATTCTTTCAATCTGACTAGCTGCACATCCTTTCACTAACTCATCCAGCAACCCATCTTTTCACTCACTCATCCACCCATCCTTTCACACACCCATAAATCCTTTCACCCATTCATTCATCCATCCTTTCACCCACCCATCCATCCATCCTTTTATCCACTCATCTGTACATCCTTCCACCCTCTAATGCATCCACTCAACCAACCTTATCTCCATTTTCTAGCAAGCCATCATAGTAAGGCGGGGCCGGCATCGGACACGCAGCATGTATGGCGGTCCTGCCGGCCCCCGATGACCACACAGGGGTGGGCCTGTCGCGCGCAAGGGTGACGCGACAGGCGCGTCCTGCCAATCGTTGGTCACTAGGTTTTGGGGCGTGCCCCGGAAGTGATTGTAATCACTTCCGGGGCACGCATTGCATCAGGGCTAAGCCGGTTAGAACCGGCCTGGCTTGAATAGATTTGGAATAAAAGGCTGGGGAGCAGCGGAGTCTACCTCTTTGCTCGCCGCTCCCACAGCCTGCCCCTTAAGGGCAACAGCCTCTCTAGGAGGCTGTATTTTAATTTCAATGTCTTTTTGTTTTGCAGTGATCAACGTCTGGATCCGATCGGGGTCCGCGGCTGAGGTCTTTGAAATCGTCGTTTTTGGGTCATAAATCGCAAGGAATGGAGGGCGGCGGCGAAGTAGCCGCGCTGGAGCACATTTATCAGTCTCCATTGTTTTTTCAGATCAGTACCCAGCGCTTTTCATGGAACAATTCGGTGTGCGGAGTGAGTCGTGGGACCGCATCACCAGGAGCAGCAGAGGAGTTTTGACGGAGCCCGGGAAGGAGCGGAGACGGCGGTAGACCATCAACGTGCGTGGGGGAGCTACAACGTTTTATGGCGCTGGTCTTTTCCGTCAAGGTGAGCGGGGCCCGCGTGTGCTGTTTTATTCTATCATAGGTAGATGAGAAGGTTGAACCTGGTCAGAGGGGTTCGGCAGTGCCGACTCGCCAGAGCAGCCCCACATAGGACGGTAGTGCTTCTCGTTTTTTCAGCTGGTACAAACGTAGTGCCCTAGATGTTAGTCTTTGAGGATGAGCTGCTTAGATCAGGGCATGGCACCCCGCGTGCTCCGGCCTAATAAATTAAGATGTGCTCGTAGAGAGAGGCGCAGGGGGGCATGAGAAGTACATTCAAAGCTCTTCGCGCAAGGATGTGGCAGGCATAGGTCCAAGCCCTCAAAACACATGAGGAGCAACACTCCCCACACATTCTGGGTGTCTGTACAGAGTTTTCCAAGCGGGGAATTGTTAGTGCCAGTATTCATAATCTTAGCTAGACAAACTACGACCATACTCCGAGCGTTCTGACGGGTTACAGGTAACAGGGCAGGTGAGGCTCTTGCTGTTGAGAGCGGCTGCCAGATTACAGTGCAACAACGTCTAGGCATGTACATTCTGCACAGTGCCAGTAGCTACATAGGGTGCACGTGCTGTTGTCCATGGATAGGTTTGAATTATCTTTTTGTTGGGGACAGGCCTTTAATTTTCGAAGCAGACTGAGTTGCTCCCAATGATGATTACGGGCGAGCTGGGTGGTTTACCACAGGACTTTCTTGTGCTTATTAGTTGTGCTCTTGGGGATGGCCCTAAGCAAGGACGCGAGAGTAGGGTATTATACTTCCTGTCACCGATTCCTGTCTAAAGGGAACTAGTGTTAAGTTTGTTAGCGCTTTCCCGGGAAAGAAAGCAGCGCTGCATTCCCGCATGGTGGAATATTGGTCAGCCCGACCTTGCTTCTCGGAGGTTGCGAAGTTTCACAAGTCACCCATTTTCTTTGCCGAAGCTTTGTGTTTCCGGTTGAGAGGATTTCTCCACACAGCGAGACATTGTTCTTTATAATTGAACCCACTCACGTTTGAAACCTTTGTCAATTTTATATGTTGGAAAGGTTTGCTAGGCACAGTGACACTGCAGAATTTGTCTTTGCGAATTAATCTTTAGTGGGTTGTTCCTGGGTATGATAGCATTATTCTGAACGCTGAACGGCCAAGCGTTACGCTAAGGTTTCTGTAGGTAAAAGATCCAGGGGTTCATACTTACAGGTTGTGGTATTGAAGGTGTAGGGTTGTTGCCTATGCACACGTTATCAGGCATTGTGGGGATTTGCTTCCCACAATACAGAGCGAGGCTCTCTGAGAGTCTCTGACCTTCTGAAAGGAAAATAAAAGAATGAAGTTGCAGATGTCAGAGAGCAAAGAGTAGAAGCGGGCAGTCCCGTTGGCGAATCACCCTCTACAAGAAATTCGGAAAGGGGTAGAAAGGATGTGATGTCAACATACAGGTTACCAGCCATGGCAATTCCAGGCAATCATGGTCGCGGACAGCCTTGTTGGAGCTATTTTGGGATGTTAGTGACTCATATTGGTGAGTCTAATTCGCAAAATGTTCCTCGGGGAATATAATTGGGCTTGGGTAAGCGCACTAAATTTGTAACTCAATTTCAATGATTCCTCATGTAATTGAGCTGGCTCTATGCTAAGCGCTCCCACTTTAAATACTGGTTTCATTTGTTCATCGTGTACAGCAATAAGTGTTCTGAATTGCAGAGTCGGGCCTGGTGGCTTAGGGGACTATAGTGGCATGTGTTTGACCTCATGGCCGCAGTTTCAGATCCCGATGGGTCCATCCAGCCTTGTCTCATTCAGAGATGGATAAAATGAGTACCATGGAGTTGGGTAGCAATAACCATCTGTTATACAGCACCAAGAGAACTTGGACCTTTGCAAATACATGTTAGTTTATATGGTGGCAACACGCTCAAGAAGGGATATGGAGGGGTTTAGTTGAGAGCTTAAGTAACATTTGTGCACCAGAGTGCTAGCCAGTGGCATACGTGCACATGTTTCAATATAGGCCTTATATGATCTACAGGGGGTGTGTGGCCAGATATATTGTTTTGCCCCCAGAATTATACGGTTGATCAAGTGAGGCAGCCACGACTAAATCTCAAGCTGCCTGGTGCTAAAAGCCCACATTCAGCCAGCGATCTCATTTCCTACCTCTGAGAAATGTTCTGGTCTGTGCCTTAGCTGTATTCCATGGATTACAAACACAGTGATAGGATTAGATCCATCATTGTGTCATGCTTGCTGTTATAAATCAGAGAGAATGCGTTTTGATGCAAATATTGGAATTAGGTTTCCCAGATGGTTCTAATTAATTAGCAGCATTATGCTCAGATTCTGGCATTTCAGGAGCTGTAGTCTTACAAGAAACTTTTACTGAGCACGTCCTGTAATACAACTAGTGGACTGGCGGACAGTCTGATGTTAATGCACTTGGGGCTATGCTAGGCCTCATTGAAAAGTCTGATGTCAATGTTCTGCACAGTACTTCATTTTTTGAATAGAGAACTAGGAGCAAAAGGTTTGCGTTCCCATGATGGTTTGTAACACCATGCATGAAAAAATGTGCTTGGGCATCATTCTTTCTTCCTTCGTTTCAGTTACATATAAGAGGCCCATAATAAAAAAACAACCCCCTGTAGCTGTTAACACAGAGTTTCACTACACCCCTGTTGTGGAACATATTTGTAACTGAACAAAACCCCATACATTTTATTTTTAAAAAATACATATTTGCCAGACCTCTATAGATTTAAGCACATGCACCCAGAAATGTTATGCTTGCAAGAAAAACAATTAACTATGCATATTGGGTTGGACATTTTTATCAATTTGGACTTCTATCTTCAACTCTTGGGAAATACAATTGATAAGGAAAGAATATTTTTGATACTTCAGGGTTTCATAGATGGCTCGTACATTATAGCAGCAACTTTGTAATTTCCAAATACAGAACAGGGCAGTTTCCAAATGGAATTCCTGTTTCAACTATCAAGGTTTTGTTATAGTCACAGGTAAGTTTAATACAGATTGTCATCTTCAAACATTTACACCCCTTTAGCAGATAGTCCTGAATTCTAAGTACGGCTGCATAAGAATCAAGCACAACTTAAACAAGGGGTAGGTGTAATATGGGGGAAGACCTTATTCTCCCACTGGGCTGACCTCTGGATAGAAACTCAACCTGTTAATTGAAACCAAATAGGTAGCATAAAAATGATTTCCCTTTATAAGTCACATGACCTTAAGGGTGAGTGGAAGCTTTGTAATCCAACAGAAAAAGTCTTCACCTTCGATTTGACCCCACATCAATAATTCTCCAGGATCGACAACATGTTGGTAGACAAAGCTCACATTTTTAATGCATTGTATCCCACAACATAACCTATACCAATCTCAAATCACACATGCATATTAATAACCAATTGCTTCCAGAGGAAGATAAACAGAAATCGTGGAGCTTGAATCAACAACTCATAAAGGATCCTCCATATACTCAATACAATAAAAAGGCGATCTCAGAGCTTTTGGAGAAAAAAAAAAAACTCATGCTCACCTCCACATATCCTCTGAGATGCTAAAAGTGCCACATCTGAGGGAAATGCATTCCTGTGAGGCTACTTCTTTGGCTACTGACTGAACAACATGTGACAGTGTGTTTCCATCATCACCCTGAACCATACCGGAAAAGAACACTTCTCACATCGCCATATCTACCTTGCACACACTACACACCAAACTCCTAACCAAAATACCCCACACTCTCATCACTATGGCATAGTCAACAAGTTAAATTACATGTGAGAACCTTATTTGGGAAAGATTGTGCTATGAAAGAGAATGTGATTTTTAAAAACCTTGGATGCAAATCTGCTCCAATTCCCTTCTGTTGAATTCACAGTAAATTTAACGTACAAAACACTGACATGCATAAAGTAAAATTCAAGAACGCTCTCTCCAAAATATATCCTCAACAGAAACTAGATTTGCCAAACCTCGCTGAGAAATTGTTGTACGGGAGCAACAATGCAGCCAGGATTTACAGACTTTACTCCTAAAATAGCAAAAATAGCCATTTCTTTTTCAAAAAGGGAAGACCTCTTTCACCAGAATGTCACTTTATGTAATTGCAGTATACCCTGGGATACAACACTGCCACAGAAACTGCATCTGCTTTACACCAGTATATATTTTGGTTAGGCTAGAATGCATTTTGGACTCTCACCAAAGTCCACAAACTGGGAACTACAAACATTAATGGTTGTCAGCATGAACAAAGGGACCTTAGACATAAGCCATTAGACTGGACTGTGAAATATTACATTATTGAAGAGCCTAAATGTTGAACGGTAATCCCATTTCCCCAAATTGTCTTAGTGGCCTTCCCAGCATACCCATCATCGGCACTGGTCTTATGATAACTATGGATGTGAAATTTATTCTCCCAGACTGGAAGGACTTAAAGTACGAGTTACTTACCTTCGGTAACAATGTATCTGGTATAGACGATTCTAGCCGCAGATTTCTTCACGTAGAATTATCCCCAGGGGTGAGACTGGATACAGAAACTTTTTTGCCCACAGCATCCCTGTGCGCGGGGGGCGGGAAGACATCACGCGACTCCGCCCAGGCGTCCGCGTACGTGACATTAGCGAGGTCACATAAGAGCCGCCCCGGTGCACCCACGTAAGTTTTCTTCGGAGAACTTTTCCGCACCACAACACGGAACCACCAGATATAAAACTGTGGAAGCATGGGAACAGTGTGCAAAGAGCAGAAAAATTGGGAAGAAATGGTGACTAACAAGACCATCAGAATAGTGCCAACACCGCAGAACCCAAGGGCAGGGAAAGAAGAAAGAAGAACAACAAGCAGAAACCTGCGCAGTCACCCTGCCAGCACATAGACAACCTCTCATCCCTGTGCCCCGGAGGCAAGAACATGCGTAAAAGTCATGGCACATGTAGGAAACCCACCTCCCCCATCCTGAGCAAGGAATGGGACCAGTCCCAAGACAGACGGGGACAACAAACCTCCAAGCCACCCCAACCTAGAGGGCAACCACCCACAAGGGACAAGGGCAAGACAAGGCCAGATGACCCTTAATCAGAGGATAGCAATGGAAGGAAGGGAGAGGAGGGAGGACAGGGATAGAAAGCAATCCCCCCAAAACCTGGAGTAGCCAGAGCAGCAGGGCACCGGAGCACTGGAACCCTATCCTCCAAAGGACCAAAGGAGGAATGAACCGCCCCCAGACGGAGCCACCCGTCAAGAACAAGGAAGGCACTCACAGGAGACACAGCCCCCCCACCGGGAGGCGAGTACCGAAGACCAACCCAAGGGTCCTCGCAGAATAGGGGAGGAAGGGCGGGCCGTGAAGGAATCTGCGGCTAGAATCGTCTCTACCAGATACATCATTACCGAAGGTAAGTAACTCGTACATCTGATAGAGACTACTAGCCGCAGATTCCTTCACGTAGACTAGATACCCTAGCAATACCCCCTGGGAAGGAGGGTCTGTGAAAGGACCCCACCAGCCATGCAGAACAGATGGCCCCAAGGGGACCAGATGTGTGGCCCAGGTAGAACCTTGCCCCTGCCAGGCCAAGGGAACCCCACAGGGGTTGTAGGAGGAAAAGAAGGCTGAAGAGGCTCGTACACTCACAGCAGAGGAACCAAGGGCAAGGACTGAGAGGGTGAAGCACCCCACTCCCCCACAAGGCAACTTAGCTACTGCCCAAGGCCAAGACAGGAAAGCGGAAGAAAAAGAAGAAGACTAGAGGGCCCAAGGAAACCAGGAGAAAGAGGGCGAACCCATTCTAGATGGAGAGCAGCCTGTCAGCCAGAACAGCGCCGGCAGTCAAAGCCAGAAGCAAGTAGAACAGCCAGAGGCCCCAGGAAGGCCGAGTAGGCGACGCCCGGCAAGGGAGACACCGGATCATCCCAGACCTCAGGACAGGAGTAGGGAGAGGAGGAGATGCCCGGACCACCACTATGAGTGCCCACGCACACGACCTCAGGAAGCAAAAGCAACCCACCTAAACGCCATGGAGAACAGGCACCGAAGGCGACCAGAACCCTCCAGCAGAACGCAAGCCATATGACAGCTACCACTACCCCACATAGGGTAAGTTAAAGTCCCAATATATGGGAACCCTCTTTGGAACAACTTCCGCAGCAGAGGAAAAAACAAAAGAGCCACGGGGAAAAAAACACCCCCGCTGAAGGCTTGACAAGCAGCCCAAGCAAAGCAGAAGGCCCAATCTCAGGACCAAACCTGCGCAACAACTCCTGCAGAACCACCCACAATCAACACAAGGGCCGTCCAGCAGCCAACAATGCCAATGTCCCAAGGAAGGACGTAAACAGCCAGAAAACACACTGCACAGCCAGAACAGCCAGCGTAAGAAGGCCCAGAATCAACCCAACTCAGAAGTCACTGAGGAGGGGACGGAGGAGGAGGATAAGGAGGAGGATAAGGCGGAGGAGGACGGAGCCCTGCCAAGAGCCTTTGGATGGCGGTGTCGGCTGGGGCATGGAACAGGCTGCCATCAAATGGAAGGTCGATGAGTCGCTCCCAAATATTCTCAGGGAATACTCCGTCCCGAAGTCAAGCATGCCGACGGAGAGCGACTGAGGAAGCCATGGCCCGGCCCAGCACCTCTGAGATGTCCAGAGCGGAGCGGATAATAAACGCCGCAAGCTCCCGGCCATCCAGCGCATGATGCCGTAAGTCCACCAGGCCAGACTCCTGGGACGCTGCAGATTCCAGAGACTCAGCCAAGTCCCACAAACAGGAGGAGGCCCTGGCCAGCAAACACAAGGTGTTAAGGGCCCGCAGGGAAGTGCTGGTCGAGGAGAACATGTTGCGTCCCCAAGAGTCCAGCCAGCGGGCCTCTCGGGACAGCGTAGTCAACAGTGGCGGCAGGGAGGGAAAAGCAGTCCGCAAAAGGGGGCTGTCGGCTGAGTGCAGAAGCTGCTGAGGCATAGGGTCCCCTGAGGCAGGACGCCTCCAAGCCCCCGTCAAGGAAGAAAGGAGCGAACCTTCAAAGGGAAGTAAGATTTCCCTCCCACCAGAGCCCTGGTGGAGGACCTCCAATAGATGGCCGCCGTAAAGTGAGCCACCGGGTCACCCATGCGCAGAATGCCCACAGCCATGACACCGCGTGAGCGAAGGCCACACCCGCCTCCGTAGGGCCCAGCGGTGGAGAAAGCAGCTCCTCCGGGGGCGACGGCTGCAAACTAAGGCGGCCATCCCCGAGGCCAAGCAGGACGGGCAAGGGCCAGACCTGGAAGTCAGAAGGAGCCGAAAAATGAGGGACCTGCCGCTCTTCCGACGAACACCTCTGCCTCAGGAAGGGCAGGAAGTCGCCCTTCGACGCCGGTGAAAAAGACACCACACGGCGATCAATCTCCGGGGAGGACGACACCAATATACAGCCTGCCTCCGGAGAAGAAGGAGCGTTCAAAGACGAATCCGCAGTGCGACCCCTGTGTGGAGCCGTAGAGTCCGCTGCTTGAGGTAGGACGTCGGCACCAGCCGGCGTCGCCGGACAAGGGGCCTCCAGGCCACCCCGCACGGGGACCGGAGTAGAGCTGGAGCCGCACCGGTCCCAGAGTGGCACCGGAGTGACGCCGACCCGACCCCGCCGAGGCAGCCACCTGCGGGGGGAACGAGACGGCCCTGGGGAGTGGCACGAAGCCCTACGACAGCCGCGGCCCAGATGGAGGCGAAGATCGCTCGGCAACCCATGTGGCGTGCCAGGGAAGATTCAACCTCCGACTCACCCTCCAACGAGGCAGCCACCTGTGGGGAGGGACGAGAGCGGCCTGGAGAGGGACGAGGAGGGTCCACCGACCCCTGTGGCTCCACATGGTCCAGCTGCTGCTGGCGCCATAGCGGCGTCACCTCGGCCTTAGACAGGACCACCTTGTCAATGGACCGAGAGGGGCTCGGGGATGCGACCCAAGCCCCGGCGACCTCCCGTGACACCACAGGGACCCCCGCGGGAGTTTGCGGCGAGGCAGAGACACCGTGGCCTAAAGGAGGTGCCCCAGAGGAGGCGCACCCCAACAGTACCTTATCCTCCAAGCCTGGATCCGAACCAGTCGGCGCCGGAGCCACCGGCAGTGCCGCAGAGGGCCCTGCGCAGAGCGAGGGATCCGGCGACGCCACAGATGGGGAAGAAGGAGACGCCAGCAAGGCCTGCAAAGCCGCCGCATATGTCTCCATTTGGACTCTCAACGCCCCAACACCGGGAAACGGTGGATAGGACGACACACGGGGCCGCATCACCCGTGGAGAGTCCACGCCCCCGGTAGGCCGGAAACCAGCCCCCGGGGACAAACTGTGACACTTACCCACCGGTGAGCGACGTTCACGTGACATCAGAGAAAGGCGAGGACGAAGACCATGGCCGAATCTGAAGCCGTCCGTCGAAGCCGACCGAGGGGAGGACGTCGACCTGGAGAGACGCGCCAAGAGAAGTTTCATCCGGTGCTCCCGCCGCGACTTCGGCTTCAACTGTTGGCACTGCGTACAGTCTGTGGTGCCGTGATCCTCCCCAAAATGCCACATACAAATGACGTGAGGGTCCGTCGCCGACATAAGATGCCCACAAGACGTGCAAGTCTTAAAGCTCGAAGGCATTCGCACACTGTTACACTAAAATATGGAAGAAAAAGGGGGCCCTAACAGGCCTGTAGCAAGGATCGGATCCGCGTTGCACGCGGAAAAGGAAAAAATTGATGTGGGCGTACCGGGGCGGGTCTTTTGTGACCTCGCTGACGTCACGTACGATGCCTGGGCGGAGTCGCGTGATGTCGCCCCGGCGCGCAGGGATGCTGTGGCAAAAAAGTTTCCGGATCCAGTCTGACGCCTGGGGATAATTCTACGTGAAGGAATCTGCGGCTAGTAGTCTCCATCAGATATAACTCTCTCTACATATCTGCATACATGGTGGGATTGGCTCAAATTAACAGGAGAGCAGACACCTCACTGGATAAATATAACAGAAAATTAATCCGAAAAATCATACAGAATTAGACTCACTCAAATAATCTCCAAAAGCCACTTAGCCAAACGGCTCCAAATCATTACTTACTCCTAAACAATTACAATATCTTTCACACCCTAATAGTACAACAGCATAAGCAGAAACAACCTGGTGCATGTTTACCTTCCTTCCTTTTGGACCAGCACAATCTTTCTCTTCCATCTCTCATCTTTAATCCATCTTTTCTCTCCTCCATCAAGTTTGGAGCTTTAAGTTATGTTTATCAAAGACTTGAATCAATAGTTATACAGGAATTTTACTCATAAGTACCTTTGTGAACTCTTCGATGATCTAAATCATTATAGAAACACATACTCTTTGATTTATTGATCAATTAGATATGTGAATGCTATCACGCTGTATAATACGCTATTCATTCAATCATTATGAAGGAACTGATCAACTCATATCAGAAGAGACATTGATGAATTTACTATCAATGCTTGTTTAGGAATTGTATTTCCTGTTGCTTATGTAATTTTCAGAATCATAAAATTTAAATACTGTATGTGACGGATCGCTGGATACATATGTGCTTTCTCCAAAAAGAGTAAGAACCTAATGAGCTCTTTGGGACAGAGTGTCATATGGCATGAGAAAAACAGAGAGGAGGAGAAGTAATCTAAATTCTTATAAGTCATTGAATATATTCTTAAATTGATTGTATTATGGTAAGCAACCCCCTAGCTCCTCTGGTCTAGACTACATATTTGGAATTCAGAATGATTTCGGATCAGGTTCCTATCTTACTTTATTCCCCCCAAACAAAGGAAAGGGCGTCACTGACACTTCCCCATCCAACTTAAAAGACCCAAACCTTGGACAGCAAACTGGGCACATGTTAAGGAGTACCTAAAAGTTATTAAGTAGATGGAAGTGTCCATGTCAGGGGTATGGGATGCATTTAAGAATGTCTTGGGGGGGGGGGAAAACTCATCACTATGATGAGTAACCTCAAGGGAGACAGAAAACTAGAAACATAAATATTAGAAACTGAACTGAGTTGGAAAGAGTATATTAACAAATCACCTACCTGATACTCTTAAACAAAATGAAGATGTTACAAACTTTTGGTAACACTCTTTCTCACGAATAGTCTAACTGCAGATTGCTTACCTTTAGCATTTTTCCCAGGCACCAGACTGGATCTGAAAGTATCAGTGCTCCTGCGTGCAGCTAAATGGTGTTGAGTGGCTCTGCGTTTGCCTCAAAGTGCAGAGGGGGTAATGGAAGGGCACTCCATACATGGGCCACCCCTGTATGCCGATGTCAGTCTCTTGACAGACTCTTTCTGTGTCCTCGGAAGCGGAGCACAAAACATTTGTCGGTAAGAGTGTGCAGACCTCTAATTTGAGAACTTTTTAGACGGTAGAAGGACACCACTCCACAGAACATGGAGGTGGGAACGCAATGAGAGATCTGAGGTTATATAGAGTATCCACCACAAAGAGTGTTACTGAAGGTAAAAAAATTATTCTTCGGATGGGTAATTCTAACTGCCTATTCCAATCCTTTAGAATAGTTACCTAAGCAGTACTACCCAAAGAGGAGGGTCTGTCAAATAGTCTCAGACCAAAACATCCTGCAGAGGCAAACCGTCATGCTGTCAGGGCAGTAGTGTTTTGTGAACGTGTGCACAAACTCCCACTTTATGGTCTAGCCGATGTCAAGAATAGGCACTTTGCATGCCAACGCAGGGGTAACAGCCTTGGCCAAGTGGAGTAAGTCCTCAGAACTTCCAGAGGCGGCTCCTTTGCCAGTTCGTGGCAAAAGGTAAGGCAGGTGACCATCCATCTTAACAGACCACCACTTTTCTCCTTTCTTAGCCCCCAATAAACACTCCCAGTGTTCTTTGGTGGAATCGATATGAAAGCTCAAGGCTTTTATGTTGTCCATTTGATGGAAACCCTCCTCTTTTGACAGGTGAGGCAGGGAAATAAATGATTGGCGGATGATGGAAATGTGTCACAACTTTAGACAAAAAGGCTGCCCTGATCCTCAACAATAGTTTGTCTGGGAAAAGGGTTGGGTAGAGCTGCAGCACCAACAGAGTCTGGAGTACAATCACACGACGAGCTGAAGTGATTGCAATTAGGATGAATGTTTTGAGAGTCAGAAGACAACAAGCACAAGTTACTACTTGTGTAACGATATATCTGAAAGAGACATTAGTTAGTGATAGATTCCTTACCTTAGAATATCCCCAGGAGTCAGACTGGATCCGGAAAGTTTTGCTAGCAGTACCCCGGCACGTCAGTAGGTGGCGTCGTGCGGCTCGGCGTCCGTCGCTGGCGTCGTATGCACCGAGATGACGTCACAGAGACTACTTAGGCACCACAGAGGCATGCTGACGTCAGTTCTGTACACGACTTTCTGCGCCAGGAACGCAGAGCCATGCAAGAAAGACCACTGGTGCCAAGAAACTAGGGCCTTAAAAGAGATGACCTTAACCCTAGAAATCAGTTTGCAGAACGGGGAGGATGGGTGGGGTGGTAAGGAATCTATCACTAACTAATGTCTCTTACAGATATATCGTTACACAAGTTGTAACATTTGCATCTGAAAGAGACACGTTAGTGATATTCCTTAACTTAGAATAGATACCCCAGCAATACCAACCCCCGTGGAGCATCTGCGAACAGATTACACCAGAAAGTCACGGACAACAGAACGGCGAAAGAAGCCGTCTCTACGGACTAGACTGTCAAGGCAGTAATGCTTGGTAAACAAGTGCAGCTAGGCCCACGTAGCTGCCTGACAAATATCCTGCAAGACACTGCCTCGTCCCTAGGCAGTAGTGGCTGCAGTAGCCCTGGTAGAATGGGCACGCAGCCCCACAGGAGGTTCCTTCATAGCCAAGGAGTAACATGCTTTGATGCACAGAACGACCCACCGCGAGATGGTTCGTTTGTGCACGGCCCGACCTTTTTTGGCGCCCACATAGCCAACAAAGAGCTGGTCATCCACCGGGAACTGTTGTGTGCGCTTCAGGTAGAACGAGAGCGCACGTCTTGTCCACACGGTGGAGCCTCTCTTCCTCTTTGGAAGGATGCGGAAAGAAGGTGGGCAAAGTGATGGTCTGCCCGATGTGGAAGGGTGTGACAACCTTTGGCAAAAAAGAAGGACGGGACCTTAAAACCACCTTGTCTGGATGAACAGAAAGGAAAGGAGGTTTGGAAGAAAGAGCCTGGAGCTCACTCACTCTTCTGGCAGAGGTGATAGCTACCAGGAAAGCAGTCTTAAGAGCGAGAAGACGCAAAGAACAGGTATGAAGGGGCTCGAAGGGAGCGCACATCAGATAGGTTAAGAAAAGATTCAAGTCCCATTGATGCATTATGAACGGCACAGGAGGACACGTGTGCGTAATGCCTTTCAGGAAACGGTTAACAACCAGGGACTTAAAGAGAGAAGGCTGATCTGGAAGCCTCAGAAAGGCGGAGACGGCCGAAAGATAACCTTTGATAGTGCCCAGAGCAGAGCTCTGCTGGGCCAAGGACAGGAGGAACAGAAGGACCTCAGAAAAAGGGCCAGAAAGGGGATCCACAGACTTTGCTGCGCACCATGCCACAAACTTATTCAACCGGCAGGCGTATACCGTCTTAGTGGAGGGACGCCTGGCTGACGCTCAATCTCCACGCATGGAGGTGGAGGCTGGACAGGTACGGGTGGAGGACCGTCCCCTGCTGCTGCGACACAAGATCCTCCCGAAGAGGCAGTCGGATCGAGGGATCGATCGCCATGCTGAGTAGCTCAGGATACTAGTATCTTCGTGCCCAATCCGGAGCCACAAGGATGACTTGGGCTCGGTCACGCCGAATCTTCTTCAGCACTCTGGGCAGAAGTGGTATAGACGGAAAGGCGTACAATAGACCGCAACTCCACTCGCAACGAAAAGCGTCGCCTAGCGAGTGCCGCCTTGGAAATTCCAACGTGCAGAACTGAAAACATTGCGCATTCTCTTCGGTGGCGAATAGATCTAACCAAGGCTCTCCCCACTGCTGAAAGAGACCTTGCACCACGTCTTAGCTCAGACGCCATTCGTGATCCATCAAGCACCGGCGGCTGAGTTTGTCCGCCCTGGCGTTCAGAGAACCTGCCAGGTGTTGAACTATCAAGGTGATGCCTTGGTGTTCCAGCCATGTCCAGAGGCGCAGAGCCTCCTGACATAGGGTCCAGGACCCCACACCGCACTGTTTGTTGCAATACCACATGGCGGTGGTGTTGTCCGTGAACACCTGCACCACACTTCCCCGGACAGAGGCCTTCAGTGCAAGTCGCATCGCCTGAAGCTCCAACAGATTGATTTGGAGCCGGGACTCCGCCGGAGACCAGAGGCCTCTGATCGCCGCCTCCCCATGCCAAGAGGGACGCATCCGTCACCACTGTGTGCTCCGGTTGGGGGAAGGGAGAGGCATCTGCCATTGACCCAATCGTGATTCATGAGCCACGTCTGGAATTGCCGTGCAGTGCCCTCCGAGATCTGAACATGATCGGACAGGTTGCCTTGATGCTGCGCCCACTGGAACTTCAGGTCCCACTGCAGAGCCTGCATATGCCATCTGGCATGTGTCACCAGCAGGATGCAGTAGGCCATCAGGCCCAGAAGCCGGAGGGTCATCCTGACTGAAACCCGGGACAGAGGCTGAAAGATCGGAATCATAGCCTGAATATCCCAGACTTACTGCTCGGGAGGATAAGCCCGAAACAGCGTCGAATACAGAACCGCTCCGATGAAGGGGAGCTTCTGAGAGGGACTCATGTGTGACTTCGGCACATTGATGGATAACCCCAGCAAATGCAGGAGGTCGGCCGTAGTCTGAAGGTAGTTGACGACTGCCTGGGGCGAGCCCACCTTCAACAACCAGCAGTCGAGGTAAGGGAAGACTGACACCCCCGACCTGCGCAGGTGAGCTGCGACCACCGCCATCACCTTCGTGAACACCCGAGGGGCGCTGGTAAGGCCGAAGGGGAGCACGGCAAACTGAAAATGCTCCTGGCCTAACGTGAACTGCAGGTAACGCCGGTGGGCCGGCAGGACGGGGATGTGAAAATATGCATCCTGCAAGTCCAACGCTACCATCCAATCTCGAGGGTAGCCAGGACCTGAGCCAGAGTCAGCATTTTGAACTTCTCCTTCCTGAGGAAGCGATTGATGTTCCAGAGGTCCAAGATGGGGCGCAGGCCCCCTTTGTCCTTCTTGGGGACCAGAAAGTAGTGGGAATAACAACCACTCCCTACTTCCGGCCCAGGAACGTACTCGACGGCCCCCTTCGGCCAAGAGGGCCGTGACTTCCTGCTGTAGAAGCACCAAGTGATCCCCCAACATGCAGTGGCACCGAGGTAGCATGGCTGGAGGGGAGGACTGAAACGGAAGGGAGTAACCCTTGCGGATGATCTGCAACACCCACTTGTCCGATTTGATATCGCGCCAGTGGGGGAGGTGGTGGCGGATCCTGCCACCCACCGGCGTGGGGTGCTCCACAAAGCTCGGATTAGGAAGGTTTGGAGGTAAAAGCGGCGGAGGTGGACTGACCCCCACGCTGATTACCAGACACGCCCCTGCGGAAGCCGCGTCCGCTCTGAGGCTGGTTCTGCACAGGCTTGCTGAAGGAATGTGCCTGGGCGCCTCTGCCGTGGCCACGAAAGGAACGAAAACCAGGAGTGGCCAGGCTTTTTGCGGAAAGACCCAAGGACTTGGCCGTGGCCCGCGAGTCCTTAAAACACTCCAGTGCACTGTCTGCCTTATCGCCAAACAGGCGAGTGGCATCAAAGGGCATGTCCATGAGCGAGCTTTGGACATCTGGCGAGAACCCGGTAGATCTCAAACAGGCATGGTGACGAAGCACCACAGTCGTAGAAATCGCCCTACCCAGTGAGCCCGCGGTGTCCAAACCACACCGAATGGAGAACTTAGCCACATCCTTACCCTCAGCAACAGCTTGGGACAGCACAGCGTGGGTCTCCTCAGGACACTGAGGCAACACCTGTGCAACTGTGTCCCACACCGCATGGGAAGAGCGGCCCAATAAGCAGGCGGTTTTAACAATAATGGAGGGTTTCGTTAGAGTAGAGGAAGAAATGGCGCTCAAGCGTGTGCGTCTAGGGTGTCGCTAAAACTAGGTAAGAACGGTGCTAACAGGTCAGGGGAAACAAACCCAAAAGAAAACAGCCCCTGCAAGTGTGTCGGTCGAAACCCGCACCATCAAAAAGAAATGAGGTCCTGTGCACACGTATTGGAATAATGTTAAAGGTGTACCCGATGGGTAATGGCACAGAAATAAAAAAAAAATCTTGTTTTCGAAATTATGAGGATCCACATCAGATGTATCATATGCAAGGATCTTTTTATATATATTCATCCAGATCAATACAGAGTGAAAAACAGAACAGCCGACACGTGTTTCGTCACAACGTGTTACAATTGTGACTCTTCAGGGCTGTAAGTCAAAGCATGGCGGTTCTGTATTCGAAGAGCCGGTTTAAAATCTGTCCGGGTCTTGGTACGGGTAATGTTGCGTGAAAGAGGGCGGGATGTGCGAGGGAATCCTCTCATGAGTCCCCCAGCCAAACGGGGAACCAAAAAGACGGGTGCGTCTTTAAGCATAGAACTGTCTCGATGCAAGGATCTCGTGTGAGAGGTCGGTGGAGTCTTCCGTGGTAGGGCATCGAGACATTTCTATGCTTAAAGACGCACCCGTCTTTTTGTTTCCCCGTTTGGCTGGGAGACCCTGGTACCTTGTGCAGCAAGATGGGTAGGTGCCCCTCTGAAAACTGTTCTGAAGTGGAAGGAAGTTACAGTTGGTCAGACAGGAACAGAAAGGTGTAGCCCTGCTAAACAATCTGTATGGCACATCTGTTTTATACAACAGTCTACCCTCCAAAAAGGATATGTCTGATCCAGCCTTCCCACAGGGCGCGCTAGGGGAAACTGTAGCAGCTTGGAGGCTGGGGGACTGCGTGGAACGATAAACCTGGTGACCTGCACAATGTTCTGCTTTACATCCAGCCAAAAAAGGGCTGGGGTGACTGCTGCGGTGGTGGTGGTGGTGGTGGTGGTTCCTGTTGCAGCCTACATGCCAGCCATCTGGAGTAGCCTCAAAAGAGTCCCAACTGCTGAGGAAACCGGTGGGCAGGGATTGAAAGTCCCAGGGAACACGCTGCAACTCTTTCTTTAAAGCATTCAAGGGCAGAATCAGTCTTTTCACCAAAAAGGCAGCACCAATAAAAAGGAATATACATTAGAGACACTTACACATCCCAGAAAAGCCATTGGATTGCATCCTCAAGTGGCGGCAGAGCACCATACTAGTGCCCACCGCTTGCCCAAAGCAGTCAGCAATACCCAGCCCTAATGACATATTTAGCTACATCCAGGCCAACCTGAATGGTTTGAGGCAAAGAGGCCCGAAAGTCCTCTGGGAATGCCAGCAAGATCTTGCTGACAATTTCCCAGTGAGTGTAAAACAGCGTAATAGGCAGACTGCACTGACTAACCTCAATGTGAAGCTGGCAGAAGAGAGCACCTACATTCTGAATGCCTCAATTCTTTAAGACTTTCTGTCTGTGTACGTCATGGGGGGACACATTAAGGTTTACTTTAGAAGTGGCAGCTGGGACCACCAAAATCTTAGGAGTCGGGAGCTGCATACCGAAAGTCTGGGTCACCAGGCACCTGCCCCCTGCATGTTCATCTGTGGCAGGACAAGGCTTCACCCAAGCGCCCATAAGGGTGACAGTCAGGGCTTCATTAAATGCAAGCAAGGTCTCAGATGAGGCTGGCCCAGGGTGCAACACCTCAGTAAGGACATTTATTGTGACTTAAGCTGATGGCAGCTGTAGTCCAGAACCTCAACTGCACTTCTAATCATTACGGCTAATGATGCAATCACATCTATTTGTGTCCAAGAGGTGAAACCAACCCTGTGCCAAGGGAAGTATCCAGCTCACTTGTCTCCTGCAAATGTGAGAGTAAATCATCCCCCTCATCACCATCGCCATTATGAGAATCCAAGGCAAAAGGTGATGAAGCCTCTGAGGAAAGCCTCATGCAATACTAAGAATTATGTCTAATCAAGAGCATACACGCACTGGGTGCGCTGAAGTGGAGTCAATGTGTAACCGTGGTCGGAGGTCAAAGCAGATTCAGCTTGAGGTCAGACACTGGAGTCGGCAGAGGCTTGACCTCTAGCGATGTTAGGACCGGCATTTTTGGAAAAAGGATTGGTGTATATCTTGGAGCCTGAAGAGAATTTGGCACCGGAGGTGGATTCTAGGGACACATAGGGCGCAGAAGATGGATCTGCCAACAACAACCCAACTAAAGGCCCTTGCAGATCCTTGGGGCCTGAAGGCGCCAGAGGGAACCTACAAAGTGCAACATGGCCTCCTTAAAGTCCTCAATCTGCTGCAGTGTCGCAGATGGCTTAGGAAATTAGGGGTGCAACAGGACTAGATGCTGAACTGCCGTTGCCATCAGGAGCTGGATCAGTTTGCACCTTGACACCCTCCAGACTTCTCTTTAGGAAGAGAGTGGCGGCTTCTTATGCTTTTTCAGGAACCTGGACTTACTAGACTACTTTGACCACAATTAGGACCTGTTGTGGAAGCAGACTCATGAGATGGACTGAGTCTGAGCAGAATTTATGCACCTCCTGTGACTTCTTTCAGTGTTCAGCAACGTACAACTTCACTTTTCAGTCCCAGATTGTCTTCTAGTGCATGAGGGAACATTCTGCAAATGACTTGGAGTTGGGACCCAAAGACAAAAACTAGAGGCAGACTTTGTGTGGATCCGTCACTGACATGGGTTTCCAACACTCCCAGCACAGTTAGGCCCCTGTAGTTACTCGGTGGGTACATCATTCCCTTTCACACTAGAAAGATTTTCAATTGAATTCATCAATTGACAAAAGAGACTGGAGATCTGCAGCCACGTACAAAGCAGCGGAATGAAAGAAACTGATGTCGGCATGTAGTGGTGGTGCTTACATGCAGCTCTGCTCCTTCACTTCAGGGGTGTAACAAGGCCAACATTGAGCTGTGCAACGCCACCTAGTGACATGCAAGAGAACAGCTAGAAAAACGTCCGTTCCAATCTGGTGTCTGCGTAATTTTCTAAGGGTGCGGAATCAATGGGTAGACGTATCCATCAGAAAATAACAATTAGAGGCCAGCTGAAAGTTGTTAATCGGGCAGAGATCACAACACTATACCTCAAGTACTCCTCATATGAATTTAGTAAATAAGTGGGCACAAAGTGCATCAATTATGAGGAAAATCTGAAGGAGCATACATAAAAGAAATAACATCCAGTAAGGGTGAAAGATTAATGGAAGAAGACAAGCTGGAGGTAGTCAAGATTTTGTGCCTCCCTTGTTACAGCAAATAATTACTCAGTAGCAAGTCAAACTGAGTATATCGACCAGTCAAGGTTGACTAAGATTCCGCAAGTACGACTCATCACCTAGAAGCACCAATAACTGATAAAGTAGTGAGGAAGGCCCTACACACAATTAGTCTCAACAAGGTTTCAGGACAAGAGAGCTACATCAGCTGATTTTATAAAAATGTTTATTAAGTTGGGAAAATTATATAAATGTTTTGCAGATTCAGGAACCGTTGCACCATATATGTGTAAAGCTGATGATGCACTAACTCTGGAACATGGTAAGGATCCTCAAAGCTATTCCTCCGACACACATTTTGATCTTCTTAACAAATAAAACACAAAGATGCTGGCCTCTAGATTTGATCATCTACTTCTGGGTTTAGTCTAGCTGCAACAGTCTAGGTTTGTAACGAAAAGAGAAATGCAGAACACAAGAAGGTCAAGAAAGTGCAAAAGAAGAAAATTGAAGAGATACCTGTATCGCTAGTTGCAGAGAAATCTTTCAATAAGGGAGCCTGGTTCTTTCTGACAAGTCTTGAAAAATCTTAGCACAAGACTGAAAAATTGTACAGCAAACATTGTTATAAATGGCTGTACCTAGAAAGCATTTCATCTACATAGGATGGATCCAACAGGTCTGTCTTCTGACAACTTTACTTTCAGCTCTCAGTACAGAGCCACTAGAATGTAATACATGATATGCTGAGGATATACTGGGAATACCATTTGGATTAGATATACATAAAATGTTACCTTGCAGAATATCTTATCTTTACACTAAGTGAACCTGTTGCAAATCTTTCGGGATTGGTGAGGGGAGTTTCATGAATTTAAAGAGATAACTTGCTTAAAAACTAATAAGGTAAATCTGAGATTCTGAATTTAACCCTCCCTATGGAGAATACTATATCTGCAGGATAAATATCAGTTCAAGTGGAACCCCAATCATACCAAATATCCCACATAGCTGATCTACATAAAACAACATTTCTACTACTATTTAATCAAATTTGCAGAGACTTGATGAGGTGGTCTTACCGCTGTATGCCCTGGTTAAGAAAAACTGCTGCAGTAAAGATTATATTTTTCCAAGAGTGTTGTAACTTTTTCGGGCAATGCTGTTAAGAGTTGACGCTTACAACGTACTTATCTTCGGTCACACTCTTTCTGTTTAGTATGTTAATGGCCGATTCCTCACCTTGTATGTCTCCCAGATGTCAGACTGGGTCTGGAGAACTCTGTACACTGGAAAGAAGTGCCACCACGACTCAGGCCCGCAGCCGGATATGATGTAATGGATGAATATTAGCGACATACATGTACGCTGACTTCCCTTTATTCAAATACGCTTTTCCACGCAGAGCATTACTCAAAAACTGAAAACGCTAACAATATGCGTGACGCAACATTGAACATTATTGCCTCAAAGTCCATTCCATAGAACAAGGAAAGCAGGAATCAGTTAGATGGAAATTTCACCCCCAAAAAATGTAACTGAATATAAGTAACTTGTCCTTATGGATACAGATTCTTGACCCCACCTCAGCCCTCTACCACCCTTCCACACCCCAAAGAGGTTGGTCTGAGGAATGGGCTCTATACAAAGAAGCTTTGCAGGACAAAGCAGAAAAATAATCCTTCCTTTGAACCAGCCAATCAATACTGTACCACCTGAAGAAAGTATGAATATAGGCCCATGTGGCTGCCTGGCAGATTTGCAAGACTGGGACAACCAAGCCAGGCATGTAGCCCTGGAGGAATGAACCCTAACACCTTCAGGAGGGTCCATTTTGCAAAGCATAAAACAGTTTAATGGAATAAAATCTCCATTGTGATAAGGTATGGTTTGAACTGCTTTTCCTTTCTTAGCACTGAACAAGTTACTTATCTTTGTTTATGCTTTATCTGTGGTACAGCTCTATCTAGCCACAAATTCTTTATCTTTAACTATCCTCAGTACTCCTGTGCGCTGGTAGGTGGCGTCATTCGGCTCCACATCGGCTGCGCCAGAAGTGACATGAGTGGTACCTATATAGGAACAACCTCGGCGCACTGGAGTCAGTTAATGTCCTGACTTACCATGCCAGAACCACGGAGCCACAATGAGAACTGACCACTGGTGTAGAAAAAACGAATGCCCTGAAAAGGGAGTCCCTTACCCTTGAACTGGTTCGGAGAACAGGGAGGATGGTTGGGTCGGTAAGGAATCTGTGGCTGAGTCTCATACCAGATAAGGCATTAGCAAAGGTAAGTAACTTGTTCATCTGATGGGGACTTCTAGCCACTGATTCCTTACCTTTGAATAGATACCCAAGTAATACCTCCCCGGAGGTGGGTTTGCAAACTCGATTAAAACAAGAAGTCCTGCAGGACAGAATGGACGAAGTGACCATTGCAAAGGACTAGACTGTCCAGGCAGTAATGTTTAGTGAACATGCGCAGTGATGACCATGTCACTGCCTGCCAGATTTCCAGAAGCGGAGCGCCGCATGCTAACTCAGTGGTCTTAGCTTTTGTTCTGGTTGAGTGAGCCCACAAGCCTTCCTGGGGCTGTTTTATGGCAATGCGTAGCAGATCTTAATGCACAGGACAATCCGTCCTGAGGTTGTTCTCTTTTGTAAAACTTTCTCTTTTGTTTGCTCCCACATAGCTCATGAAGAGTTGATTGTCCTCCCAGAACTCTCTTGTGCTGTCAAGGTAGAACCACAACACTCTCTTTGGTCCAGGCAGTGGAGTCTATCCTTTTCTATGGCAGGATGAATTGGAGTAAAGAAAGTAGGCAGAGTGATGCTATGATTCACATGGGAGTGACAACGTTTGGAAGGAAGGTCGCATTCGGAGAACCAGCTTGTCTGGGAAAAAAGGTGGCATAAGGAGGGTGTGCAGAGAGCGCTTGTAGTTCACGGACCCCCTTGCCCCATGTTATGGGCATTAAAAAGGGAGTTTTGATGGACAGTTGTCTACAAAGGCATTTGTGCAGAGGCTCAAATGGTGCACACATGCCAAAGCTGAGGACCATGTTGAGGATCCACTGAGGCATGAAGGACATAGGTGGAAACATATGTTGCAGGTCTTTAAGGAACCTAGCTACAACAGACAGGCAGACGTTGCAGGAAGCACACCAGGACACAAATTTCTCCATACCGATTTGGTGGATGGACGCCTGGCTGCCAGAATAACATCACAGACTTTGTGAGGAAGGTTGAAAGCTGTTAACTGTCACCCCTCAATCTCAATGCATGCAGGTGGAGGGTGCGCAGGTTCTAGTGCAGAACCTTGCCCTGTTGCTGCAATAGAAGATCCACCTTATAGAGGCAGCCTGACTGGAGGACCTATGCTCATGCTCAAGGCCTCGGGATACCAGACTCTCCATGCCCCATCCTGAGTCACAAAAATTGCTTGGGCCTGGTCATTCCTAATATTCTTGAGAACTATAGACAGGAATGGCATTGGCAGAAAGGTGTACAGGAGATAGGCGCTCCACTCCAGAAAAAAAGTGTCTCCGAGCATGAGTCGTATTGGAAACTCCAGTGCACAGAACTGAAATTGTCCGTTCCCTGCGGTGGCAAACAGATATAACCAAGATTCTCCCCACTGCTGAAAGTGAACTTGCGCCACCTCCAAGTGGAGATGCTATTTGGGATCCACAAGGCATCTTTGAGTTCGTCTGCTCTGGCATTCAAACAGCCCGCCAGATGCAGCACCGCCAGGGAAATGCCCTAACAGTCTAGCCATGTCCAGAGGCACAGAGCCTCTCGACAAATGGGTCTATGAGCCTAACCCGCACTCTTTGTTGTAGTAACACATTGTAGTGGTGTTGGCCGTGAACACTTGGCACTTGATTAACGGAAGAAAGGCTTATAACAGGTTGATTTGAAGCTTGGACACCCCTGAAGACCAGAGTCCTTTGACCTCCACCTCTCCCAGATGGCCACCCTGGCCCAGAAGTGATGCATCTGTGTTAGACCTGTCAGCCCTTTTGGGTGGTCCCTCCTCATCATTATTTATTTTGTCCCACTTTTGCCTCAAACCCTGTTTGAATTTTTCCTTTTTGGGAACCACCAGACTTTTTCGTGTTGCTGCAGATTCAGGGAGCCATTTTAGCTACCCCTGAAACTTCTGTCTGAGGGCCTGGAGCACAAAATGGTGGCCACCTGTGACATCACCAGCATCCACTGGAACCTGCTAGCACCTTCCAGAACATTCCAGAACCCTGTGACAGTTGGAGGCGGTTTAGAATGTTGGGAAGCTAAGAGAGAGAGTTGGCAGTTGGAGATGGCAGTTGGCACCTGACTGGTGAAGAGTGAGGAGCACAAACGTGAAGGAGGAAGGAGTGAAGCAGCAGGGGTGGAAACTTGTGCCTGGAGTGGGGTCCATAAACCCACCCTTGATACTAGTCCCTACTGACGGAGCCCAGCCTAGAGCCCTGTGTGGGAAGAAGTCAGAAAAACCATCCTGAGGACCTGGACAGCAGGAACAGGCCTTAGAAACAAGAGAACAGCAAGATCCTGACCTGGAAGCTGGTTTCCCTGAAGTCCGACGTCGAGTAGCCTAAGACCTGGAGCCCGAGGTGGAGAAGCGGCGCTGACTGGAAAAGCAGACGTCGTACCCGGAGCCGCCAGAGGTCGAGAGAGGGCGCCGTCAGAGGTCGTGAGGAATACCAGAGGTCGAGGAGGAAGTCACCCGAGGTCGAGTGAGCGGCGTCATCGGAGGAGTGAAGTCCGCCCTCTGGAGTCGTCGGAGACCGAGGTGAAGGGTAACGGAGGTCGGGAGTGAGGATCGCACTCCGGAGTCGCCGGAACCTGTGAGAATCGTGCCGGAGGTCGGGAGTGGAGGTCGCACTCCGGAGTCGCCGGAACCCTGTGAGGAGCACCGGAGGTCGGGAGTGAGGATCGCACTCCGGAGCCGCCGGAAGTCGACATCGAGGCAAGGCCGGCCGACGTCATCGAAGCCGAGGTCGCCATCGGACCGGAGCCGCCCGAAGTCGACATCGAGTAAGACTGCCCGACGCCATCGAATCGGAGGCCGAGATCGAACCGAGGCCGCTGACGTCGAGACCGGAGCCGCCGCCGGCGTCGTCAAAGAACTGACATTGTGCCGAGGCCGCCGACATCGAGCTGGAACCGCCTCACGGCATCGACCCGACTCCAGCGGCGTCGGAGCATCAGAAAAAGGGCAGTAAGTGGAGTAGAGGGCGCCTAAGGCCCTGTGGAGACCTGAGAGACTGCTCTAAGGGGCTAGGGAGGTGCTGGAACCAACCTGACTGCGCCAGGGGTGAACTGGGACTAATCTAGAGAAGTTGTGTGGAGAGAGAGCCAGGTCTCTGGTATTTTCCCCCTTTATCTACCTCAGTTTAGGCCTCAGCCTTGTCCCAGCCAGGGAGTAGACACCCTCAAGCCTTCCACATCCCCACAAGCTGTGCCTGGGCCAAATCAGCCCTTAGGAATCAAAAGTGATCTGATTCCATGAGTGTCACTGTCAGCTTTTAAGTATTTATTAGGGGCACTGTATTTATTGTATTTAACCTATTTATTGTTCCACTGTAATTATTGGTCCACAGTATTTATTGATGCACAATATTTATTGGTTACAGTATTTATTGCCTCCGAATATTTAATTGCCTGTCTGTATTGCACTTTTATTTATGCCTTCAGTATTTATGATCACCCCTATTTATTGAATCATTAAGCCAGTATTTATTTGTCCTGCACTTTCTAAAAAGTTTGTATATTGTGATTGTTATTTATTTTCTCCAATCAGCAACTAAGAGAAAAAGAAGATAAAGAGAGTTATTTTCATAATTTTTACGGTGTAGAGTCGTTTTTGGAACGGATGCACGCATGGTTATTGTTTGGGTATGTTGTATGCTTAGCACGGAGCCTGATTCTTGACCACTCGAGCCAAGCTACCACAGTGTGTCCGGAAGACCACCACCACCCCTTCTAGTGTGGGAGTGGTTTTCCAACAATCTGTCACTACAGTCAACTTTATTTGGGTAATGGAATGGAAAGGAATCTGCCATTGACCCAATCGCTGTTTTTTAGCCACCACTGCAGGTCCTTTGCAGTTCTCTCTGAAATCTGGACCATGTTGGAGAGATTTCCCTGATGCTGCTCCCACTGAGCATACAGGTCCCACTGCAGAGCCTGCATATGTCAGCGGGCATGTAGGAGGCTATGAGGCCCAGCAGCCTCAGAGTCAGACTCATCAAAATCCAGGATAGAGGCTGAAACATCGGTATCATTGCCAGAATATCCTGGACACACCACTCTGAGGATTGGCCTGAAACTGCTCTGATGAAAGAGAGCAACTGAGAGAGAGCAACTTTGGCATGATGCTAGTGTACCCCAGTGAGTGCATAAGGTTTGCCATAGCCTGAAGGTGGGTAAAGACTACCTGGGGGAGCCCACCTTCAGTGGGGGAAGACTGAAATCCCTGGCCTCAGATGAGCTGTGACCACTGCCTTCACCCTGGTTAACACCCGAGGGGCGCTGGTGTGGCTCAAAAGGTAGCACAGCAAGCTGAACGTGCTCGTGACCAACGGTGAACTGCACATAGCGTCTGAGAGCACACCGGATGGGGATATGGAAATAAGCGACCGGAAAATCCAACGCTACTATCAAGTCTCCCAGATCTAGGGCAGACAAAACTTGAGCAAACATGAGTATTTTTAATTTCTCCTTCTTCTTTGTCACTAGAATGTTGAGGGAATAACATTGGTTGTGTCAAGTTCACATTTGATGATGAACTTTGTTGCATCTCTCCCATCAGCAACCGTCTGAGAGAGTATGGCCCGAGACTCCTCGGGGACCATAGACAGCACTTGTGCAATGGAACCTCATAGTCTATAGGAATGACAGCTCAATAGGCACATGGTGTTCACTGATTTCAGTGCCATGATGGTGGAAGGGAACATTCTATGCTGAAGGTGTCCAGCCACTTTGATTCCCTTTCTGGAGGGGTGGTAGGGAAAGTGTCAGGGTGAATGAGGGACGAGGAGGATTGGACCACAAAAGTTCTCCGGGGTGAGGTACTGGGCTAGGAAACTAGGATCCCAATGTATCTGGTTGAGACGATTCTAGCCGCAGATTCCTTAACGTAGAATTATGCCCAGGCGTGAGACTGGACCCAGACAGCTTACTTGCTCAGCATCTCTGTGTGCCGGGGGGCAGTACCACGTGACTCCACCCTGACGTCCTCCGCGGGCGTGACGTCAGCGAGGTCGCATAAGCCCAACCCCGGCGCGCTGATGTCAGTTTGCTTCGGAGAACTTTTCCGCGTCACAACGTGGAGCCATCACAACAAAACTGAGGAGAGCATGGGAACAGTGTGCGTAAAAACCAGAGAAACAAAAATAGTGAGAACAAAAGGTGAGAAACATCACCAGGTGGCACCAAGGCACCAGAAGGCGACAACAGCAGGCCAGAGCAGGAAAAGAGCAAGGCACCACCCTGAGGAACAACTGTGCAAGCCAAGGCAAAAGCAGCAGGTGGCAGCAAAGCAACAGAAGGCCAGAGCAGCGAAGCCATCGCAAGAAAGGCGCAAGCACCACCCCTTGGAACGACCTCACAACCCAAGGCGAGAGCTACCCTGGAGGCACAAGCATGTAAAAGCGCTGTGAGAGAAAGAGAGCCTGCAACCACAACTAGAAAGGGAAGGGCCACAAGCCCGGAACAGAGGAGCAACAGTGGCGCATCCCCAGACTACACCGCCAAGGATGGCCCCACCTCCCGAAAGGAGTAGAAGGACAAAGGGTAGGTAAGCGATCCGCAGACCACACTGCCAAGGAGGTCCATAACCCCCAAAAGGAGTAGGAGGTCAAAGGACCGGTGGGGATCAGAAACTCTAACAACAGAGAGAAAGAGTAGAAGTAGGCCATCACGTTTGAAAGAAACCAGCTGGAGGGATGCCTGACCAGAAGAAAAAAAGAAGAAAACACCCACAGAAGACAAGCCACCCAGAGGGAGGCGACTGCGGAAACCCAAGTAGAGGGTCCTCGCAGAACGGGAAGGAAGGGTGGGTCATGAAGGAATCTGTGGATAGAATCGTCTCTACCAGATACATCGTTACCGAAGGTAAGTAACTTGCACATCTGATAGTGACTACTAGCTGCAGATTCCTTAACGTAGAATAGATACCCAAGCCATACCCAGAAGGGAGGAGGGCCTGCG
This sequence comes from Triturus cristatus, assembly GCF_964204655.1. Classification (NCBI taxonomy): domain Eukaryota; kingdom Metazoa; phylum Chordata; class Amphibia; order Caudata; family Salamandridae; genus Triturus; species Triturus cristatus. The sequence goes on from NC_140581.1 coordinate 852,513,514, forward strand.
AGAGACCCTCCCCACCAGGAGAGACAGGGCCCCAGCAGGGGACATGTCACAAGGACAAGAAGGGAAACGCCAGGATATCCTGAAGCCCAACCCAGGAAGAACTGGCCAACACCACAGGAGCAGACAGCGTCTGAGATCCCCAAGGAACCCAAGGACCACCTCAACCCTAGGGAGAGGAGGAAGAGCCGGAGGCAGGGTCCACTGTAAGAAACACATACACAGCGACAGAAAAAGCTGAACACACAGTAGCCGCAAGCAGCGGGCAGGGCAGAAATGGCTCCACCGGCAAAGCGCAGACGGAAAAGAGGCACAGTCGCGTAAGCCCCAGCGGAACCAAAGGCAGGGGCACAAGGGGATACATCAAAGGCCACAACTGTGGGTAGAACAAATAGGCCTGCACAGGCATGCGCAGCTAGCAGCACGCATCACCACAAAACGGTGCACCCAGGACAAGCCAAACGCCAGGCAGAGGCCAGGAAGGGCCAGGACACACCCCAAGGGAGGGGGCCGGCCCAGAAACACGCACGCACACAGGCCCACGAAAGAAGTGGAACCAGGCAGAAATGAAAGAGAGACGGAGGACGGACCAAGAAACTAAGCCTGAACACCGGACAGAAGGGCGGAACCGCTACAACACGATGCCGCAGACAGTAGGCCAGACTGGCCTAGCGACGTAGCGAACCAGGAGAAGGTGGGACCTGGGCGCAACGCAAGCTGCTCAAACAATCGGCAAGAAGATCGCACCTGCGACGTACCATGACGCCACGGAGAGCAAGGAGCCAAAAAGGGCGACCACACCTCCCCAGCACATGATAAAGGTCTGTAATAGCTACCATTACCCCACATAGGGTATGTTACGTCCCAAGGACATGGGAACACCTCTTAGGAAAAAATTTCAGACGGCTTACCAATCAGCCAATAAAGAATACACAGAAGGCCTAATCTCAGGGCCTACACGGCTTACCAACAACCAAAAACACAAGTCAATAAAGGGGCCGGACCAGCAGCCAACAGCACCAAAGTCCTAACAAAAGACCCTAAGGCGCATCAACCATACAGAACACACAACCGGGGCTACTCGTTACAAGGCCCCAAGAAAACAACTGAAGAACACCTCCCAAAACACAGACCGACATAAAGGTCACTGAGGGGGAGAGGGAGGAGGGGGAGGGGGAGGAGGATGAAGCCCCGCAAGAAACCGCTGAATGGCAGAATCCGCAGGGGCGTGGAACAAAAGCGCGCCATCAAAGGGAAGGTCAACCAGCCGTTCTCTAACGTTCTCAGGGAATACACTATCCCGCAGCCAGGCATGGCGGCGAAGGGCCACCGAAGAAGCCATGGTATGACCAATCACCTCCGAAATGTCCAGAGCCGAGCGAAGAATAAACGCCGCCAGCTCCCGGCCATCCAACACATGGTGCCGCAGAACAACACAGGCACCCTCCTGAGAAGCGAAAGACATAAGGGACTCCGCCGAATCCCATAAGCAAGAAGTGGCTTTAGCCAAATTCACAGAGGGTTAAGGGCCCGCAAAGCCGCACTGGAGGAGGCGAAGATATTGCGCCCCCAGGAATCTAACCAGCGGGCCTCCCGTGATAGGGAGACGATACCAATGGCAGGGAGGGAAAGGCAGTCTGTAAAAGAGGGCCCCTGGTAGAGGGATGGAGGGAAAGAGACAGGATCATGCGGGGCAGGACGGTGGTGGTGTAGAAGGGGCTAGGGCACCGGGTCCACTGTGGCATGACGCCCCCGAAAGAGAAGTGTGGAGCGAAGCCTTGAAGGGAAGAAGCAGCTCCCGACCACCAGAACCCTGATGGAGGACCTCCAGCAGATGATCCGTGCGGAAATGGGCAGCTGGATCGCCCATACGCTAGATTCCAGCAGCCGTGGAAACAGCCCGAGCGAAGGCAGCACCCGCGGCTGAAAGCAGTTCCTCCGTGGGCGACGGCTGCGAGCTAAGGCGGCCATCCCCCAGCCCAACCGGAGGAAGGAAAGGCCATGCCCAGAAAGGGGGAAGGTGGACCGATGAATTTGGAACCTGAGGCGCCTGCGGCGAAGACTGCGGGCGCGGCGACGGCGAAGAGCCGTCCTTAGAGGACGCTGGGGAAAAAGCCACGACGCGGCAACCCGTCTCCGGAGAAGATGAAACCAGCAATCGCCGAACCTGTGGAGAAGAGGGGGCGTCTGAAGATGAATCAACGAGCCAATGTTGGCCCGGCGCCGAGGGGGACGCCGGAACGACCTCCGCCACAACGCGCGGCGCAGGAGACTGAGGTGGGTTCGGAGCCGGGGCGGCTAAGGAACGGCGCCGAAAAGGCGTCGACTCGACCGCCGACAAGGCAGCCGCCTGCGTGGATGGACGAGGGGGGCCCGGGGACATGCCCCGACCCCTAGCCGGCCCCTGCGGTGCCGCCAGGGCCAGCAGCCGCCGGCACCTGAGCGGCATCACCTCGGCCTCGAACAAGGCCGCCACCTGCCCAGAGGACAGAGGGGGACTCGAGGACACGCCCCGAGCACAGGCAACCTCCAGCGACACCACAGGGACCCCCGGGGGGTGTGCGGCGAGGCAGAGGCGCCGTGGTCCGAAGGAGGGAACCCCGAAGGGCCGCACCCCAACGACACCACATCCTCAGAATCTGGATCCGAACCGGTCAGTGCCGGAGCCGCCGGCGACGCCGCAGAAGTCCCCGCATGCGGCAAGGGATCAACAGACGTCCCAGGAAGAGAAGGAGAAGAAGGAAGAGTCAAAGAGGCCTGCAAGGCCGCCGCATAAGCCTCCATCTAGACACGCGGGGCCGCACTACTCGCGGAGAACCCACTCCCCAACAGGCCGGGGACCAGGCCTTGGGGACAAACTGCGACACTTACCAACATGTGAGCGACACCCTTGTGGCCTGGATGAAGGACGATGTTGGAGACGGAAGCGGCGGTTCTTGAAGCCGTCCGCGGAGGACAGACGGCGACGAAGCCGCCGACCTGGAAATGCGTGCCGAAAGGAGTTTTATCCGGTGCTCCCGCCGGGACTTCTGCTTCATTTGCAGAAACGCCTCGCAGTCCATGGAGTCGTGGTGCTCACCCAAACACCACATGCAGATGGGGTGCGGCTCCGTCGCCGACATCTGGCGCGTGCAAGACGTGCACGTCTTGAAGCCCGAAGGCATTCGAACACTGTTCTCAAGAAAAAACCCAAAGCGGAAAAAGAAGGCCTGAAACAGGCTAGGAACACGATCCGGATCCGCGTTGCACGCGGAAAATAAGAAAACGGACGTCAACGCGCCGGGGTGGGGCTGATGTGACCTCGCTGACGTCACGCCCGCGGAGGACATCGCAGCGGAGTCGCGTGGTACCGCTCCCCGGCACGCAGAGATGCTGAGCAAGAAACCTTTCTGGGTCCAGTCTCATGCCTAGGGATAATTGTACGTTAAGGAATCTGCGCCAGTAGTCTATCAGATGAGCGGGGCAATTGCGGCTGACTATCGCCCTATTAACAGAAGTCCCTGTTCAGGGCTTGGACCAGCCCTCAAGTAGGACGTCCGTAAGCACTTCATTGAATGGGAGTAGGGTTTTCTGATGGGGTGACTCTCGGGTTAAGCACCTAGGAGGCTGAGGTCCAGGACCTGAGCCGCCCTGCACACCACCATTGCAAAAGAGGCTCCCTACTCCTTAGCCACCATAGGAGAATAAACCAGGACAACCCCTACTGGCACGCAGAGGGTACTGCAATACACACCAGAGACCTGACTGAAAAGAGGGCTTCCACTGAATTACTTTCTTCAGTAATTCAGTGGAAGCCCCCTTTTCAGTCAGGTCTCTGGTGTTTATTGCAGTTATTGAGTGGAGGACGACCTGATTGTAATTTTTCCCTCTTGAACCCCTTGTTGTGATGACGCAGAGGGTACTGCCTGAAAATCTTCCGGATCCCGTCTGACACCTCGGGATATTCAAAGGTAAGGAATCTGCACTAGAAGTCTATCAGATAAATCCAACAAGGAGCAAACCATCCACCCTGTGCTCCTCAGTCCTATCTATGCAGATGTTAAAGGCCTGCTGTGGATCCTACCTGTGCACCCTCTGCTCCCAAGAAGGATGTGGTGTAGAGAAGAAAACAGGATGCCTGATGAATTTCCCCAAAATGGAAGGGTCTAATGAAGACACCACACTGACCATAGATAGTCAATTAAAGTACTTTGTAAAACATGGAACACAGTTTAGCTATGTCCTGATGATGGATAAGTCTCATATTTTAAAACAGGACTGTTTATACCATTTTCCAAACAACAAATATAGCACAGAAACAAATATTACACTTTACAACAGGAAATGCATTAAATGGAATTGCAAAACTGCAAAATAATTAGAAGTATTACAGGCATGTAAAAAAGATGAGGCAGTGCATCCACACACTAAAATATACTGACCGTACTGTGAGAAGTTGGCCTGATGTATGATGTCACTAGTTCTAGTGTACACCTTATATCAGTCCAAACAACCCTTATGGTGATTGGTTGTAAAGTCAACCTTAAAGACCAGCTATCCTAGTGGTAGCATGGACAAGAGCAGTCTTAGTCTAAACTCTGAATGGCATGTGAAGCCAGCTGTGATACCATATATAATCCCTTGAATACCAAATGAAAGGACACCACAACAGATATATATATAAAATAAAGTGTATTTATTCTAGTCAAACCCTCAGCACTCTTTATGAGATTAGAGGTAAGTACAACACAGTCTTATTTAAGCATACATTAAGTCACACAGGTAAGTAATACAGTTAGGCCCTAGGGGCCACGCAAACCATATACTAAGTAAGTGGTACTGTCACGGAAATAGGATAGGCCTAGGCCTAGGGAATCGCTGGGGCTACAATACACTAGCAACAGTTAGGAAGTGGGAGGCCCACGGGATTCAGGTGCAGAGTGGAAACACTCACGCGTAATGCGTAAAAGTCGATAGAAATAGTACTTGTTAGAAATTAACAGTTTAAGGACACTTCTGAAGCAGCTAGAGAGTCGAGACTCGGAAACTAGACCCTAGGATAGTCACTACCCTTGTGAGCACCGAAGTACCCAAGTTACCTAGCCCACAGGCTGCGGGTGCATAGGTGTGAACTTGCGTCGGGTTTCGTCGTGGACTTCCATGGATGCCTGAAGGAAAGTTGCTGACAGGCAGTCAGTGAAGAGTGTCCGGTGGATCCCAAGGCTGGGATCAAGAAGAGAGGAGACCTGCAAGCAGAAGGGACAGAGTCAAGGTCACTAGCCAGTGACCACGTGGAACCAGGAAGGAACCAGGCGATGTCGTGAAGATTGCAGGTGAAGGTGAAGCTTGTCGCTGCAGCCACGAGGACCAGGGAACGTCGAGGACGACCAGGACCAGGAGGCGAGCTGTTCCACGAAGGCTCTTGCTGTCGGCGGCGTCGAAGTTGGACTAGGACTCACCAAGCCTTGGCAAGCGGAACCCACGAAGAACGGAGGACTTGCTTCTGGTGCAGACCAGGAAGGTCTGGGGTGCTTCTCTTTTTCAAGGAAGCGGGAGCCAGTCTGGAGGAGCCAAACCAGCGGTGTAGATTTCTGGATGCGTCGTCACAAAGGCCACTAGCCAACGGGCAAGCAACCGGACAGACGCGGCAAGCAGGAAAATGCAGAAGGGCCCCACGCAGGACTCGTGAAGTGTGGGGGGCTGATCTTCGGTGCAGATGGTGCTTGGGGTTGGGGCTTCTCAATACCCGGTGCACAACTTCGAGGGTGCCTCAGAAGCTGCGCTGGAAGATACTAGCCACTTTTCCCAGGTAGCCGGTCCCACGTCTCTCGTCGCCTCCACGGATCTCAGCTCGGCTGTGGATGTGGATCAGGGTCGGAGAAGTCTGGAAGTCAAGGCTCTGGTCGGGCTCTGCAGTCGGTCCCTCGTAGAACTTCAGCAAAGCAAAGGGTAGTCCCTTGATGGTGCCTGTTTGCACAGGGTAGCCACTCCTTGGCCACAAGGAGAGATTCTTCAGTCTTCTTCTTTCGTTGAATGTCGAAGGTCCAGAGTTTCTGTTCAAGTTGCAGGTTCAGGATAATCCAATCTCCTGCGGCCCAGCTACCACTCTTATACTAATCTGGGGGGCTGGGTTACCTGCTAGGTCACGCCTTATGGGTGGGACCTGGGAGGGGGGTGGTTACACCCCCTTCCCTTTGTCCAGTTTCGCGCCAGTACTGGTGCTGGAGTGCCCCAGCACCGGTTTGAACTGGACTATGCATGGGACACCTTGTGTGCCCCAGGCATGTCTCATTCCTTTCAGCCCTCCCTGCCCCAATACACTAAAATCTGTCTGGGGAGGTGCTAGCACCTCCCCAAGCAGGAAACCTATTGTCCAAGCCTCCCTTGCCGGGATCACTCCCAGCAGCAGGAGGTCAGACTTGTGTCTGTGGCAGCAGCATCCATTTTGTGATGCTGAGGCTTTGGTTAGAGTTAAACAGTAAAGTAGGATTTTAACATGTCTCTCCCTCTAGAAAGGGGGAATAATATCCTCATCACCTGAAATGGTATGGGGGTATTATTCCAAAGTGTTAGACACCTTACACGACATGTTTTGATAAAACCAAACCATAGTTACCATAACCGTTTAAGATTATAAGGCACTTTAGGAGAATATGGTAGGCTATATCATAGAACAGCTATAAGGACATGGTTCCGAAAGCTGCAGACAGGCTCAGCTCATGCTAGAGCACCATCTCACATGTTACCAAGCACTCTGCCTCCAGGATTGTCAAGGCCTGCCATAGAAGTGACATGTGTCTATATATAAGGGTAGATATAGGCATACTATATCTAACCAAGGGGTGATTACACGACCTTGCCCCAGCTGAGTGATCAGCCAGTTGTGTCTGATTGGAAGGCCAGACCAGGGGTGGCATAATACATGCTGCAGCCCCTGGTAGGCCTAGGGTACACCTATGCCCTGGGTACCTAGGGTACACTGTACAGGGTCCAATAAGGTGATCCTTACCAATTGGGAATGTACCTAGGGTACATGGAGTCCATTTTAAAGAGAGAGCAGACAGCCTGAGACCCTGAATGGCAGGATCTCAGGCCAACTAAGTCGAAAAACCAGCTAGACACTAGGCAAAAAGTTGGGGGTAACCATAGTCAGATATCCACCTTCCTACACAACCCCCCCCCCCCCCAAACGAAAGGAGATAAGGCTGGCCTTGACAAGGTAAGCCTCTATTGCCTAAGTGGCCATATAAGGAAGAACCAGCACTGGCATGGTTATCCCCTGTCTCATGGTCCACTAAGCAATCCCTCACCCTAAAGGTATCATAGGGTCTGCACCATAGGGAATCTCTGCCTTTGGTGTGTCTTTGCAAAGTAAAAGGCTGGTGTTGAGATGGAGTACTGAAGTGAGTGTCCTCAAAGTGAGGCCTCAGCTTCCTCCAATCATCCTCCACCATGGATGCCTTTCTTTCTTTCACTGAGTTGCACTGTGCTCTCAGGGTCAGCCTCTGGCTACCTAAAGCTGGAGGCTGGGTCCCTTCTGTGGGCTTACTGGAGGGACAGGTCAGGTTTGGGGCCCTAAGGTCCCATGTTTGCCTGTGCCCAACAGAATCCCTCTGGGGGAGGTCCCTAACTACCTGTAAAGTGGATCCCTCAGGAATGTTTTTACCCATCACCTGGCTAGGGCTACTAGCCAGGCAATCCTCATTCTTTTGATGGGGGGGTTCTTGTGGACAGGGGCCCTCTTGGGGTCCACTGGCCTCCCTGACCTCTAGAGCCCTGGGCTGACTGAAGCAGGGTAGAGAGAGGCAGGCTACCTGCACCACACTGGGTCCCACCTTGGAAGGGGCCACTGACATCAGAGGCTCTGCCAGGCCAGGCCTGGCTACCTCTGGGGCAGTTCCATCACAAGGGGTGAGGTCAGATCCCTGAGGAGGCTGACCTTTTCCTAATGTCTGGGGAGAGGGAGACTTTTCTTCCTCCCCACTACTCTCTGTTTGTGTGGAGTGATCCATAGTTTCAGGCTTCACTACACCTATGTCAGTCTGAGTATGGGCTGAGACCATTACAGCCTTGCCAACCTTTTCAGGGAGGCACTCATTTTGTGTTTGAGCTGTGACTGTCACAGCTCTGCCAATCTCTACAGGGAAGTCTGTCTTTGCCTGGGCTGTGGCTACCACTGCCCTTCCAACCTTTTCAGGGAGGAAATCTACTTGGACAGGGGTTGTGGCTGGCACAACCCCACTACCCTTTTGCGAAAGGCCTACCATTTTAGAATGGGTGTCTTGTTCAACTCCAGCCCAAGCTGAGAGTTCTAAGTCATTCCCCAGTAAGCAGTCCACAGGCAAGGTTGGAGACACTGCCACCCTTTTAGGGCCAGTGACACCTCCCCAGCTGAGACATACCTCTGCCATGGGATGACTGTTCTGTTTGCCATCAATGTTAGTTACCTGGTATGAGAAACCAGGCAAAAGCTGCTCAGAGGGAACTAGCCTATGGGCCACCATAGTGATGCTAGCTCCGGTGTCTCTGTAGGCCTCAGCTTTTCTACCATTGATGTAGGGCTCCTGTCTGTACCTACCCAAAGTGTTGGGACAGGCAGTGAAGTTGGCAAACCCCATGCCACCATCACAGACAAGAGTAGCTGCTGTAGGGGACTTGGCTAAGCCAGGGTCCCCCTGTGTTCCCCAAGTAAACCCAACCAAATTGTTGGGGGCACTCCCACCACCTGGGGGATTACTGCTGACAGTAATAGGTGGTGTGACAGGAGTAGTTCGAGGAACAGTTTTGTTTTTAGCCTTTGGGCAACTGCTGTCAGTTTTCCAATGCCCAGGAGTTTTACACTCATGGCAGTAAGGCTTTTTAACAGTGGTAGAGGAGGGAGCTTGGGACCCACCACCCTGTGTGGAGTTTTGGGGCCCTGAGGAAGATTTCTCTTTTGCTTTATCCCCACCCTTCTCTTGAGGCTTGGTGGTATCTTTCTTTTGGTCACCACCCTGATTTTTAGGCCTAATCCTGGTCCTGACCCATTTATCTGCCATCTTTCCCAATTCTTGGGGAGAGGTCAAATCTGAGTCTACCAGGTGTTGATGGAGAAGCTGGTTCTGACAATTACTAAGGATCTGCTCCCTCATAATCAAGTTGTACAATCCTGTATAGTCCTGCACCTTGCTGCCAGTTAACCAACCTTCCAAAGCCTTAGTGGCACAATCCACAAAATCAGACCAGTCCTGTGTCTGTGTCTTCTGGGTGTCTCTGAACAACAACCTATATTGCTCAGTGGTTAAGCCAAACCCATCTATCAGAGCACTCTTCAGGACTTTGTAATTGTTAGCATCCTCATCACTGACTGTGAGGAGCTTGTCTCTACCTTTGTCAGAAAAGGAGAGCCACAAGATAGCTGCCCACTGACTCTGGGGTACCTGCTGTACTTTGCAGGCCCTCTCCAAAGCAGTCATCCACTTGTGGATGTCATCCCCATTCTGATATGGGGGGACTATCTTGCTTAGGTTTCTATGGTCATAAGACGTATCCCTATCTCTAGGAATGTTGCTGCCACCAGTGGGTTCTGACCCACACAATTTTTGCTCTCTAGCCAGAGCAAGCTTCTCCTTGGCAAGGGCCAGTTCTTCCCTCTGAATCCTCAGATTAGCTTCCCTCATTCTGGCTTCATGCTCCTTTCTCTCAGGGAAAGTCATTCCCCTTTGAGAGGAAGCATTAGAGATGCTAGAGACATGGGAGTGGATGGATTCCCTTGAAGGGGATCTGTCTCTCCTGCTTCTCTGTGTAAGCCCACTTGGGGGTCTGTATGGGGGGACCCCATGCAAACTCCCATGTAAGCTTAGGTTAGCCTGGCTAAGTCTTCCTAATTGGTCCTGGCTGTCTACCTCTTCATCTGAAGTCCCATCTGACTCATCTGAGGTGGGTAGACCCTTATCTACAGCTATGGCACCATACTTGGCAGCTCTTTCAGCATCATAGGCCTCCAGAAGCTCCACTAGCTGTCTAAGGGTAGGGTTGGAACCCTGTTTTAATCTCCTGGAGGTACACAGTTGTCTCATCTCCTGGAAAGTGAATGCATCATATCTAGAGGGAATCTGTCCAGGATTCTCCTCTCCTGAGGGAGTATCAGTGTGATCTCCATTCAGGGACATGATTCTAGTGAGGGTGTGGTGTGTGCACCTACCTACACTAGTTGTATCTACTAAACCTCTCTAGTAGTTGTAGTCAGGGTGTGTTACTCCCTTCAACCTACAACCACTAAGTCCAGTAGGACTTAAGTATTATAATCTATGTTATATGTACCTAAACAATATCTGTGTGATCTTTCAATTTAGTATCTCAAGATTACAATGGTATTACAACAGCAAGCTCGGATCCCAACCGCTGCTCACCAATGTGAGAAGTTGGCCTGATGTATGATGTCACTAGTTCTAGTGTACACCTTATATCAGTCCAAACAACCCTTATGGTGATTGGTTGTAAAGTCAACCTTATAGACCAGCTATTGCTGGAGCAGAGTTTTCTGTTGAAAATCTATTGGGTTTTTAAAGCTCTGGTTTGTCTATTTGTCGATTAATAAAATATTAATTTTAACTATTAATTATTTTTTGTGTACATGTTTTAACTAACCAATACGTACTAATGAGAGAAAAACGACACGTGGGAATGCTTTTGCGTTGCTAATTAATAAATGTGCATGTTTTATTAATAAATGTTGCTGAGTGCTGTTTATTTAAAGCACGGGAAAAACGCTTTTTAAATGTCATGTACTAATGCTTTCCTTGTGTTGCAAAGGCTAGATAATTACATACACATAAGGTTATTAGTGGGGTTAACACTGTTTAATCACTATGCTGTGGTAACGTTGTTTTGTCTCTTTTAATTAAGATGGTACATTTTGGCCTAGTGGGAAAATGGCTACCGTTTAAAGCCTGTATTCGAGTGAATTTTGTGATGAGAAGGCCTTGCTGAACATGGTCGAGAGTCATCTGACCACAGTCTTCGCCTGGTTAAAATTTTCCGTGAGGACAGTAGCAGTTCTGGGCAAGCATCCAGATACATCCGAGTAACCTTGGAGGACAAAGGAGCTATAATGAATGAACTCTGAGATCATGATGTTGGTTCCGAGGAAAGATGAATATGAAGAGTTACTTTTTAATTTCCAGTTCCGTGTTCTGTCTTTTTATTTTTGTGATTTTCCTGAGCGGAGATTTTCCAAATGTAGCGATGCTACATCCTTTCCTGCTCGCTTTGCTCAGCGGTTCAGCGGATATCGAAAACATTTTATGTTGCCTTCTATTGTTAAACACATTATAAATATTGTTAGCCTAGAGAGGGTTTTTGCCATTTTGCCATTTTCTTCCCAAACCTGCGTTGGTGAGGACTTATGCTGTGAGGACGGCGACTCGGGAGACTTTTACTGAGAGACCTGTCCTGACCCATTCTGACATTTAGCTAGAATAGGTAATTATGAGAAAAATGATTTACTTTGATTGATTTTCATTTGAACTAATTTTAGATAAAGAATCATCATTTTAAATACAGTGTTGGTTATTATTTCTTGTTAATTATTGAGTACTCTATTTTGATTATTGTTGTATAGATTATTTAGATCATGACTCAGGACAGTCACAATTAGGTCTTATCGACCTCAGTGTAGATGCAGGGTGTTTAGAAGGTTTCTTTCCACAGGTTCAGTGCTAATAGAGTAATCTGAGTGTATGTTAGTGAAATGGGCCCAAGTGTATGATGAGTGTATGTGCGTGTATCTGTGAATTTACTCTATCCGTGGAAGTAGGGAGAATTTGTACACCCCAATCTGCACCACTATCCTAGTGGTAGCATGGACAAGAGCAGTCTTAGGCTAAACTCTGAATGGCATGTGAAGCCAGCTGTGATACCATATATAATCCCTTGAATACCAAATGAAAGGACACCACAACAGATATATATATAAAATAAAGTGTATTTATTCTAGTCAAACCCTCAGCACTCTTTATGAGATTAGAGGTAAGTACAACACAGTCTTATTTAAGCATACATTAAGTCACACAGGTAAATAATACAGTAGGCCCTAGGGGCCACGCAAACCATATACTAAGTAAGTGGTATAAGGACCACTGTCACGGAAATAGGATAGGCCTAGGCCTAGGGAATCGCTGGGGCTACACTACACTAGCAACAGTTAGGAAGTGGGAGGCCCACGGGATTCAGGTGCAGAGTGGAAACACTCACGCGTAATGCGTAAAAGTCGATAGAAATAGTACTTGTTAGAAATTAACAGTTTAAGGACACTTCTGAAGCAGCTAAAGAGTCGAGACTCGGAAACTAGACCCTAGGATAGTCACTACCCTTGTGAGCACCGAAGTACCCAAGTTACCTAGCCCACAGGCTGCGGGTGCATAGGTGTGAACTTGCGTCGGGTTTCGTCGTGGACTTCTATGGATGCCTGAAGGAAAGTTGCTGACAGGCAGTCAGTGAAGAGTGTCCGGTGGATCCCAAGGCTGGGATCAAGAAGAGAGGAGACCTGCAAGCAGAAGGGACAGAGTCAAGGTCACTAGCCAGTGACCACGTGGAACCAGGAAGGAACCAGGCGATGTCGTGAAGATTGCAGGTGAAGGTGAAGCTTGTCGCTGCAGCCACGAGGACCAGGGAACGTCCAGGACGACCAGGACCAGGAGGCGAGCTGTTCCACGAAGGCTCTTGCTGTCGGTGGCGTCGAAGTTGGACTAGGACTCACCAAGCCTTGGCAAGCGGAACCCACGAAGAACGGAGGACTTGCTTCTGGTGCAGACCAGGAAGGTCTGGGGTGCTTCTCTTTTTCAAGGAAGCGGGAGCCAGTCTGGAGGAGCCAAACCAGCGGTGTAGATTTCTGGATGCGTCGTCACAAAGGCCACTAGCCAACGGGCAAGCAACCGGACAGACGCGGCAAGCAGGAAAATGCAGAAGGGCCCCACGCAGGACTCGTGGAGTGTGGGGGGCTGATCTTCGGTGCAGATGGTGCTTGGGGCTTCTCAATCCCCGGTGCACAACTTCGAGGGTGCCTCAGAAGCTGCGCTGGAAGATACTAGCCACTTTTCCCAGGTAGCCGGTCCCACGTCTCTCGTCGCCTCCACGGATCTCAGCTCGGCTGTGGATGTGGATCAGGGTCGGAGAAGTCTGGAAGTCAAGGCTCTGGTCGGGCTCTGCAGTCGGTCCCTCGTAGAACTTCAGCAAAGCAAAGGGTAGTCTCTTGATGGTGCCTGTTTGCACAGGGTAGCCACTCCTTGGCCACAAGGGAGATTCTTCAGTCTTCTTCTTTCGTCGAATGTCGAAGGTCCAGAGTTTCTGTTCAAGTTGCAGGTTCAGGATAATCCAATCTCCTGCGGCCCAGCTACCACTCTTATACTAATCTGGGGGGGCTGGGTTACCTGCTAGGTCACGCCTTATGGGTGGGACCTGGGAGGGGGGTGGTTACACCCCCTTCCCTTTGTCCAGTTTCGCGCCAGGACTGGGGCTGGAGTGCCCCAGCACCGGTTTGAACTGGACTATGCATGGGACACCTTGTGTGCCCCAGGCATGTCTCATTCCTTTCAGCCCTCCCTGCCCCAATACACTAAAGTCTGTCTGGGGAGGTGCTAGCACCTCCCCAAGCAGGAAACCTATTGTCCAAGCCTCCCTTGCCGGAATCACTCCCAGCAGCAGGAGGTCAGACTTGTGTCTGTGGCAGCAGCATCCATTTTGTGATGCTGAGGCTTTGGTTAGAGTTAAACAGCAAAGTAGGATTTTAACATGTCTCTCCCTCTAGAAAGGGGGAATAATATCCTCATCACCTGAAATGGTATGGGGGTATTATTCCAAAGTGTTAGACACCTTACACGACATGTTTTGATAAAACCAAACCATAGTTACCATAACCGTTTAAGATTATAAGGCACTTTAAGAGTATATGGTAGGCTATATCATAGAACAGCTATAAGGACATGGTTCCGAAAGCTGCAGACAGGCTCAGCTCATGCTAGAGCACCATCTCACATGTTACCAAGCACTCTGCCTCCAGGATTGTCAAGGCCTGCCATAGGAGTGACTGATAGGTACACATGTGTCTATATATGAGGGTAGATATAGGCATACTATATCTAAGCAAGGGGTGATTACACGACCTTGACCCAGCTGAGTGATCAGCCAGTTGTGTCTGATTGGAAGGCCAGACCAGGGGTGGCATAATACATGCTGCAGCCCCTGGGAGGCCTAGGGTACACCTATGCCCTGGGTACCTAGGGTACACTATACAGGGTCCAATAAGGTGATCCTTACCAATTGGGAATGTACCTAGGGTACATGGAGTCCATTTTAAGGAGAGAGCAGACAGCCTGAGACACTGAATGGCAGGATCTCAGGCCAACTAAGTCGAAAAACCAGCTAGACACTAGGCAAAAAGTTGGGGGTAACCATAGTCAGATATCCACCTTCCTACACGTACATATTATGCTATTTGTTGAGAAAAGATTGGAAAAAGGGTCAAAATAACAAAATAGCACCAACCGTACAGGGACCCGCAAGTACAAGGATGCACGAGAGGCCACTCAAAGGTTATCTGTCTTCTTTAAAGGTCTCTGTACCTTCAAAGCTTTGTGGTCAGTCCATGAAAGGGTGCAATCAAAGTCTTTAGTGTCTAATCACTTCAAGAAAGTCTTTAGTTGTTCAATACTTGTGACGAACAAGTTACTTACCTTCGGTAACGCTTTTTCTGGTGGATACAGTATCTGCCTGTGGATTCCTCACCTTGTGAATATCCCCTGCGCCAGCATTCCACAGAATTTTTTCCCCAGCTCTCCACGCCGACGTGGACGTCATAATACCTCGGCTCCACTCGCGACTCCGTATGACGTCACCGGAGCCATAAGAGAGCCAGGTCGGCGTGATGACGTCAGTTGCACCCATTTTTTCCGTGCCTCCGAGGCGAACAGGTGGACCGACAACAGATTCAAAGTAAACACAGTACACAACATTCAAACAAATATACATAGTACATATACAAAAAGGAAAGCTAAAGAACAAAAGCATTTCCTATAAGTGTACCAGATAGAAGAAGATACAATGTAAAACAACATGTCAAGCAAGGTATACAAAGGTGGACCACGGGGAGGCGGGTGGGCCAGTGAGGAATCCACAGGCAGATACTGTATCCACCAGAAATAGCGTTACCGAAGGTAAGTAACCTCTTCTTCTGATGGATACATCTGCCAGTGGATTCCTCACCTTGTGAATAGATTCCCACAGCAGTCCCACTCCCGGAGGAGGGTGTCCACATTCCTATACCAAAAAGTCCTGCAAGACAGAGCACGCAAAGTGGCCTTCCCTCCTCATCTCAGAGTCTAAGCAATAATGCTTTGTGAAAGTATGGAGGGAGGCCCAAGTCGCGGCTTTACAAATGTCTGCAACAGGAACACCCCAGGCCAAAGCAGAGGTAGAAGACTTAGCTCTAGTTGAATGAGTTCTAATACCCTCAGGAAAAACCTTACCAGCAAGGGCGTAGCAGATCTTGATGGCTAGGATGATCCACCTGGACAGAGTGCGCTTGCGTACAGCATTAACTTTAGAGTGTCCAATATAGCCCACGAAGAGCTGATCATCCAAACGAAAATCCTTCGTTCTGTCCAAATAAAAGCTCCCAGCTCTTTTAGGGTCCAATCGGTGAAGTCTTTCCTCCTCCTTGGAAGGGTGAGGGGGAGGATAAAACACAGGGAGAGTAATGGACTGCCCCAGATGAAAGGGAGTAACTACCTTAGGTAGGAAAGCAGCCCTGGTCCTGAGGACCATCCTTTCAGCATGTAAGGATAAAAACGGGGGTTTTGAACCAAGAGCTTGAAGCTCACTCACCCTTCCTTGCCGAGGTTATGGCTACAAGAAAGACCGTTTTAAAGGACAACAGCCTCAAAGGACAGCTATGAAGGGGCTCAAAAGGGGATCCCACTGTGGCATTACAAAGGGAGTAGGTGGAAACCTGTTAGTGACACCTTTGATAAATCTTAAAACAAAAGGAGACTTAAATAACGACGACTGATCTGGAAGACACAGAAAAGCCGATAAGGCTGATAAATAGCCCTTAACCGTGGCCACAGCACAACCTTGCTGAGCCAAGGAAAGAGCAAACTGAAGCACATTGGAAAGATGGGCTTTTAAAGAGTCAATGGATCTCTCTCCACACCATTTTACAAACTTAGACCACCTGTAGGAGGTAATACAGTTTGTGGAGTGTCGCCTGGCCGATAAAATAACATCCACCACATCAGGCGGGAGAGAGAAAGAACTCAGGTTGCCCCGTTCAATCTCCAGGCATGAACGTGCAGGCTCTGAAGGCGGGGGTGTAGAACCTGCCCCTCCGACTGCGAGAGGAGGTCTGCCCTGAGACGGAGATGGAGCGGAGGGTGCGATGAAAGGTGAAGTAGATCTGTGTACCACAACCTTCTTGGCCAATCCGGGGCGATCAATATAACTTGGGCCCGGTCTTGGCGAATCTTCCTCAGAACCGGAGGAATCAAGGGTATGGGAGGAAACGCGTAAAGGAGTTGTGAGCCCCAACTCAACTGAAACGCGTCCCCCAACGCCCCCTGCATAGGAAACTGGCGACTGCAGAATAACAGGCAATGCGCGTTCGAGAGTGGCAAAAAGGTCCACCCGAGGAGTCCCCCACCTCTGGAAGAAATGCTGAACTACCTCTGGATGAAGCCTCCACTCGTGGTCGGTGGAAATCTGTCGACTGAGACTGTCTGCACGTACGTTCAGCACCCCGGCCAGATGATTTAACATCAAGCAAATCCGATGGTCCTCAGCCCAGGACTAGAGCCGCAACACCTCTCTGCAGAGATGGTACAACCCTACTCCTCCCTGCTTGTTGACATACCACATCGCTGTAGTGTTGTCCGTCAGGACTTGTACCGACGGACCGCGAAGGGAAGGGAGGAAGGCCTTGAGCACCAAACGTATAGCCCGCAATTCTAGAAGATTGGTATGAGACAATCTTTCCTCTGGAGACCAAAGACCCTTGATCTCCAGGTCCCCCAGATGAGCACCCCACCCTAGGGTGGAGGCATCCGATATTACTGTGGCCACCGTAGGAGGAAGATGAAAGGGCTTTCCTTGAGAAAGGTTGCCCTCCACATTCCACCAAGACAGATCCGCTGCAGCTTCTCTGGATATCCTGGTCGACTCCCTGAGATCTTCGTTGTGCTGATACCACTGCCTGCGGAGACACCACTGGAGTGCCCTCATGTGCCAGCGTGCATGGTTGACCAACAGAATGCAGGAGGCGAACAGACCGAGCAGGCAAAGGACCTTCAGAACTGGAACAACCGCTCCATTGTGGAATAAAGGGATCATCTCCTGAATGTCGAGAATTCTTTGTGGAGGAGGAAATGCTCGACACACAGTAGTGTCCAGTACCACCCCTATGAACAGGTTGCGTTGAGAGGGCACCAGGTGAGATTTGGGCACATTGATCGAAAAACCCAAGTCGAATAACAGTTGAGATGTTACCTGCAGATGACGTTGCACCATCTCTGGGGACTCTGCTTTCAGAAGCCAGTCGTTCAGGTAGGGGAAAACCGGAATCCCCGACCTCCTGAGATGAGCAGCCACCACTGCCATCACCTTGGTGAAGACTCGAGGTGCAGTAGTAAGACCAAACGGGAGAACCGCAAACTGGTAGTGTTGCGACCCAACCGAAAAACGGAGATACTTCCTGGGCGACTTCAGTATTGGGATGTGGAAATACGCATCCTGCAAGTCGATCGACACCATCCAGTCCTCTTGCTGCAACGCTTGAAGAACCTGTGCAAGGGTTAGCTTCTTGAATTTCTCCTGTTCCAGGTAAAAATTCAAAACTCTGAGGTCCAGGATTGGACGCAATCTGCCGTCCTTTTTGGGAATCGGGAAATACCGGGAGTAGCATCCCTAACCCCTTTCCTGCTCCGGAACCACCTCTATTGCACCTTTTTGTAGCAATGCAAGAACCTCCTTCTGCAGAAGAAGTAGATGGTCCTCTGAGCAAAAACCTTGGCAAGGAGGGTAAGGGGGAGGAAACTCCCGAAAGGGAAGGGCGTACCCATTCTCCACAAGGTTTAAAACCCCCCAAAGGTCCATCGTGACGGATTTCCAACCTCGCAGAAAGTGGGACACCCGACCCCCAACAGGCCTCACATGATCTAGGATGGGGTATCTAGGGCTGTTTCCATGAAGCTTCATTGGGAGCAGAGGAGGCTGAAGAGGAGGGGGGATTGCAACCAGAACCTCGCCGACCCCTTTGTCTTCCTCTATATGATCTATAGAGAGGATTTTGCTGCTGTTGTTGCTGCTGCTGCTGAGGTTGACGGAAGGAACGAAAGGATGACCTCCCAAATCCTCTATACTTCCTGTAGCCAAACCCTTTTGCTTGCGTCTGCAAACCTAAAGATTTCGCAGTAGCCCTGCTATCTTTAAATCTTTGCAGGGCAGAATCAACTTTTTCCCAAAAAACCTTTTCCCCATCAAAGGGTAAGTCAACTAGGGTGGCCTGAACATCAGCAGAGAAGCCGGAAGAACAAAGCCAAGCCTGCCTTATAGTGGCTATAGAAGATCCCATAATCCTAGCCACGGAATCAGCCATATCTAGGCCCGACTGAATAACTTGCCTAGCGGCAGCTTGAGGGTCTGCATCAACCTCTATAAAAGAGACCTTCTCCTCATCAGGCAGTTTAGGGGCTAACTGCTTCACCGAGTCCAATAAAGCATGAACGTAGCGCCCCAATAAGCAAGTGGCATTTGTTGACTTAAGCGCCATGCTTCCAGATGAAAAGACCTTTTTAGCTGACTGTTCGATCTTTTTAGAGTCCCTGTCAGCTGGTGCTTGTTGGAAAGCACCTGAACATTGCTTCGAACAGGAAGCTTGCACTACAAGACTCTCTGGTGAAGGGTGCGAGGAAAGGAAGCTCGGGTCCCCCGGAGCCATTCTATACCTCCTTGCCACAGTTCTGCAGACCGCAGGTGAAGAAAGTGGCTTGCGCCAAACGTCCATAACAGGCTCTAAAATAGCCTCATTAAAGGGCAACAAAGGCTCAACGATGGAAGAAGGTGCATGAAGGACTTCAGTCAAAAGGTTTGGCTTGTATTCTGCAGAAGGCAACTGTAAGTCCAACAACTCCGCAGCCTTCCTGATGACTAAATGGAAAGGAGCCAACTCTTGTGGAGGAGAAGATCTGGCAGAAGAGTGCTCCCATTCAGGAGTAGTATCTAATCTGCTTGCCTCCTGAATGCCCTCAAATTCATCAGTGGAGTCACCAACTTCACCTTCCTCCACTTCTTCCCTCTATTGCTCCTCCTCTATAATCCTCTGAGCCTCTCTACGAGAGCGGATCCGAGGGCACGGCATCGGCGGCGCCATACGCGGAGTCGTCGGCGCCGTATGCGGAGTCGGCGGCGCAGATGGAGTCGGCGCCGGCGTCGAGGGAGGCTCCAATGAAGGCAAACGATCCAGTCAAGGCCAGGAGGAAGGATCTCCAGACGGCGCCGGGAAATGCCATGAAGTAGCCATTGGCAAGAAGGGCATAAAAGGTGCCCGAGCATAATTTTGCGGCACGCCCAAACTAAACGCCATTGGACCCATGGGACCAGAAGGTGCGCCGGATGGGAAGTCAGCTCTTTGGAAAACCCCATACATTGCATTAAGGAAATGCGTCGGATCCGCACCCGGAGTCGGGAAATGCGGGTATGGGTTAGAACCTGAATCCGGCCGAGGAGTAGCTGGAGCCGAAGTATCCTCAACTGGAGCCGCAGGTTCACCTTCTGGCACTGGCGAAAGATCTACCACCTGCTCCGGCTCGGCGTCGGAAGCTGGAGAATCTACCGGCGCTGGAGACTGCGCAGGAGTCAACTTGGGCGAAGGCGACTTCTCCGGAGAAACACGAGGAGAAGGGGAAGGCGAAGGAGAAATGAATTCCTTACTTCGACGTCGAGGCGACAGTGACCTCGAACCCTTACTCTTCGACGATCGGCGCCGAGAGCTATGTTTCCTCTTCTTTTTTTGTGCCTTCTCAACTTCGAAGAGTGCGAAGTCGACGACTCCGGCTTCGACTTTTCTTTCTTCCTACCTCTGCTCTCCTTTTTTGCCTTGGCCATGAAAAGCTTCGCTTCCCTCTCTTTCAGGGCCTTGGGATTCATTTTTCTACAGCAGGAACAGTCGTCCACATAATGGTCCGATGAAAGGCACCATAAGCAAACTTCGTGGGGGTCAGTGATGGACATGTGACCCCCACATTCCCTACACGGCTTGAAACCTGACTTCCTCGTTGAAGACATGGTAAATCCAGAAACAGTAACCCACAGGGAGACTACAAAGTAACAGGAGAGCGCTGGAAAACCGTTACGCGTCGACGGCGCGGAAAAAAGGGGACTGACGTCATCACGCCGACGTGGCTCTCTTATGGCTCCGGTGACGTCATACGGAGTTGCAAGCGGAGCCGAGGTATGATGACGTCCACGTCGGCGTGGAGAGCTGGGGAAAAAATTACGTGGAATGCTGGCGCAGGGGATATTCACAAGGTGAGGAATCTACTAGCAGATGTATCCATCAGAAAGCATATGTATGGAAAGTTTCCTGGTCACCGTCCTGGATGTTTTTACATTTTGATCTGTGGGAAGGGTCTTCTTCTTAAACAGTTCAAGCATGCACCATAGAATCTTTGCTTATGAGGTGGACATCACATAGATTAAACATACTTTTAATGGGGCTTAGATACCAATACTAGCAGAATTAATTTCTAAAGATCAGTAAAAAATAAAGAGGAAATACATACAGTACTTTATTGGAAATTTATTGGAAACGTGTGTTAAGTATGTTGTCCACTATGATTTAGCAGCAAGCAAAATTCAGTAAGGGACTTTCACACATTGTTAGAAAACAAAAATCTGGATAAGGCCAGTCTAAAAAAAAAGTATGAATATTTTCAACATTTTAAAAAAAGGTTACAAGGAGGTATATTACTGCTTACTCTGAAAGTTGGAAGAGAAGTTGCATGTAATCCCAGAGGTGGTTTGTGAGAAAATCTAATAGATGGAATTTCTAGCAACACTTTTTCACCAGGATCTTCTAATGATAGTGTCTTGTAGTTTCCACTAATCAGGAGGAACTGAGCGTTAGAGGACAACTTAAACTTAGGATGGTGCCAGACTGATTCTCTGCGCCTCAGTTGGATATGTTGACCCTTGTACCAGCTAGCTCACAGTGCCACTGCCAGCCCCCCTAAAAATGAACAGGGAGCTAACACTTTTAGCAACCATTGAACGTGACAACTCTGCTCCCTCAGGAACCGTGGTGACTGGTTTCAAACTTTGGCTCAGTCACTAGTGCTTTCTTGTACTCAGAGAAATATACAAAGAATACAAGAAGAGGTGTTTTCAATATTTATTGAACCATAGTGATTCTTGTATAGAAATTATGGGCTGCGATGTTTAATAGACAGACACAGACAAAAGTTATAATAAGTGTCAACAGAGAGAATAAAACATTCATCTTCTTAAGGCAGGTTATATATGCATACATATAAAAGATTATAACAATCTAGCGCACTTCTGCGATGCTAACCCCAACTTGCGCGTCTAGGGTGTGAATGTATGTTCTGCCAAGAAAACCCCTGTCTAGATGATCGAACCCCTAACCCCTATACCTGGAGGGTAAGAGTATGACACCCCGTCTTGGTTACGAACTGGACACCCCTCACAGAGAAGTCAGTTGGTGGCTAGGTAAAAGCTTTGGCATGCAGGGACCCCTCAAAGACAGCAGAAGTGTCTTCTTTAATTTTGTGGGAAACAAAAGGCTTTATATAAAAAATTGCACCCTTGCCTTGGGCCAAGATTGTGATCAGGAAACCATTGCTAGTGTTCTCCATACGGATGCAATAATAAAACACATTTGTATTATGCATGCAAGAGCCTTGCCCCAATGCCAAGGCAGTGTGATTCTCACGAAGTATTCCGTGTCAGCAAGTTCGGTGTTTTTGCAAGACCAGTCCAAGTGTGTCAAATGCAAAATGTTTGGCTAACGTTAATGTGGGAAAGAGAAGGCAACTTTAGGAAAAATGATCATGGATATGCAAGAATCGCACTAATTCCTACCAGGCCTAAGGAACATGACACCCACTCCTGTACAAATGTCAATGTAAGAAGCTATCAAAGCAAACTAATAATATATTCAGCCTAAAGAACAAGTTACTTACCTTCAGTAACGATATATCTGTAAGAAATATTAGTTAGTTAGATTCCTTACCTTAGAATATACCCAGGTGTCAGGCTAGATCCGGAAAGATTTTTCGTCAGCAGTACCCTTGCGCATTGATAGGCGTCGTCTGCGACTCCGCGACCGTCGTCTGCGTCGTGATCGCCGGGATGACGTCGTCGGAGTACTTAGACGCCGCCCTCGCGCGCTGACGTCAGTTCTGTACATAGCTTTCTGCGCCAGGAACGCAGAGCCATGCAAGAAACCGGCACTGGTGCCATGAAACTAGGGCCCTGAAAGGGATGACCTTAACACTAGATATCGGTTCGCAGAACAGGGAGGATGGGTGGGGTGGTAAGGAATCTAACTAATGTTTCTTACAAAAATATCGTTACCGAAGGTAAGTAACTTGTTCATCTGAAAGAAACACGTTAGTTAGATTCCTTACCTTAGAATGGATACCCCGGCAATACCAACCCCGGTGGTGGGTCTGCGAACCAAGATCACACCAGGAAGTCCTGGAGAACGGAACGGCCAAAGAAGCCGTCTCTCCGGACTTGGCTGTCCAGGCAGTAATGCTTGGCAAACGTGTGCAGCGAGGCCCACGTTGCTGCCTGACAAATGTCCTGCAGAGGGACTCCCCGTCCCAAGGCAATAGTAGCCGTTGTGGCCCGAGTGGAATGGGCCCTCAGCCCAACAGGAGGATCCTTCTTAGCCAAGGAATAACATGCCTTAAAGCACAAAAAGACCCACCGAGAGATGGTCCGCTTGTGCACTGCCCGCCCCTTCTTAGTGCCCACGTAGCCAACGAAGAGTTGGTCGTCCACACAGAACTGTTTGGTGCGGTCCAGATAGAAGGAGAGCGCACGTTTTGGGTCCAAACGGTGGAGCCTCTCTTCCTCTTTCGAGGGATGCGGAGGCGAAAAGAAGGTGGGCAAGGTAACAGACTGCCCGATGTGAAAGGCAGTAACCACCTTAGGAAGAAAAGAAGGGCGAGTCCGCAGAACAACCTTGTCTCGATGGACAGAGAGGAAAGGAGGTTTAGAAGAAAGAGCCTGGAGCTCACTCACTGTTCTGGCAGAGGTGATGGCAACCAGGAAAGCAGTCTTAAGAGTCAGAAGACGAAGAGGACAGTTATGAAGTGGCTCAAAACAGATAGGTTAACACCAAATTCAAGTTCCACCGAAGGGGACAGGAGGAAACATGTGAGTAATGCCTTTTAAGAATCTATTTACAACAGGGGACTTGAAAAGAGAAGGCTGATCAGGAAGCTGTAAGAAGGCAGAGACAGCTGAAAGATATCCGTTGATGGTGCCCAGAGCAGAGCCCTACTGGGCCAGGGAAAGAAGAAAGAGGAGAACCTCAGAAAGAGGGGCGGAAAGGGGATCCACAGCCTTTGCTGTGCATCATGCCACAAATTTGTTCCACCTGCAGGCGTATACCATTTTAGTGGAGGGACGCCTGGCTGCCAGAATGACATCACAGACTTCAGGAGGCAAGTCAAATGGCATCAACTGCCGCCGCTCAATCTCCACGCTTGGAGGTGGAGGCTGGACAGGTTCGGGTGGAGGACCGTCCCCTGTCGCTGCAACAGAAGGTCCTCCTGAAGAGGCACTCAAATCGGGGGATCGATTGACAGACTGAGTAGCCCGGGATACCAGTATCTTCGTGCCCAATCCGGAGCCACCAGGATAACTTGGGCCCGGTCGCGCCTGATCTTCTTCAGCACTCTGGGCAGAAGTGGTATAGGCGGAAAGGCGTATAACAGACCGCAACTCCACTCGCGGTGAAAAGTGTCTCCGAGCGAGTGCCGCCTTGGAAATTCCAACGCGCAGAACTGAGGACATTGCGTGTTCTCTTCGGTGGCGAATAGATCTAACCAAGGCTCTCCCTGTTGCCGAAAGAGGCCTTGCGCCACGTCCGAGTTCAGACGCCATTCGTGATCCATCATGCACCAGCGGCTGAGTTCGTCCGCCCTGGCGTTCAGAGAACCCGCCAGGTGTTGAACCACCAGGGTGATGCCCTGATGTCCCAGCCATGTCCAGAGGCGCAGAGCCTCCTGACAAAGGGTCCACGACCCCACCCCGCCCTGTTTGTTGCAATACCACATGGTGGTGGGGTTGTCCGTGAACACCTGCACTACACTTCCCCTGATAGAGGGAAGGAATGCCTTCAGTGCAAGCCGGATCGCCCGCAGCTCCAATAGGTTGATATGGAGCCGGGATTCCGCCAGAGACCAGAGGCCTCTGATCTCCGCCTCTCCCATGTGCCCCCCCCCCATCCCAGGAGGGATGCATCCGTCACCACTACGTGCTCCGGTTGGGGTAGGGAAAGGGATCTGCTGCAGACCCAACCACGGGGTCCATGAGCCACCACTACAACTGTTTCGCAGTGCCCTCCGAGATCAGGACGTGGTCGGACAGGTCGCCCCGATGTTGAGCCCACTGAAACTTCAGGTCCCAATGCAGAGCCCGCATCCGCCACCTGGCGTGATGTACCAGCAAGATGCAGGAGGCCATCAGACTCAGCAGCCGTAGGACCATCCTGACCGAAACTCGAGATAAAGGCTGAAAGATCGGAATCAGAGCCTGAATATCCCGAACCCGCTGTTCGGGAGGATAAACCCGAAACAGCGCCCAGCCCAGAACCGCTCCGATGAAAAGGAGCATCTGGGAGGGACTCAGATGTTACTTCGGCACGTTGATGGAGAACCCCAGCAAATGCAGGTCGGCCGTAGTCTGGAGGTGCGAGCCCGCCTATAACAACCAGTCGTCGAGATAGGGGAAGACTGGAACCCCTAATCTGCGCAGATGAGCTGCGACCACCGCCATCACTTTCGTTAACACCCGAGGGGCACTGGTGAGGCCGAAAGGGAGCACGGTAAACTGAAAGTGCTCGTGGCCTACCGTGAACCGTAGGTAACGCCGGTGGGCCGGCAGGACGGGGATGTGGAAATATGCGTCCTGCAAGTCCAACGGTACCATCCAGTCTCCAGGGTCTAGGGCAGCCAGAATCTGAGCTAAAGTCAGCATTTTGGACTACTCCTTCCGGAGGAAGGCGTTGACGCTCCTGAGGTCCAAGATAGGGCGTAGGCCCCCCTTGCCCTTCTTGGGAACCAGAAAGTAGTGGGAGTAACAACCCCGTCCTACTTCTGGGCCAGGAACGCGCTCGATGGCCCCCTTGGCCAAGGGGCCATAACATCCTCCTGCAGAAGTTGCAAGTGATCCCCCAACATGCGGTGGTACTGCGGTGGCATGGCTGGAGGGGTCGCCTCGAAGGGAAGGGAGTAGCCCCTTCGAACGATTTGCAGCACCCACCTGTCCGACGTGATAGTACGCCAGTGGAGCAGGTGATGGCGAACTCTGCCTCCCACTGGTGTTGAATGGGCCTGAAAGCTCAGAATAGGAAGGCTTTGAGGCAGATGCTGCGGGAGCAGATGTGGACTGACCGGCTCTCTGTCCCCCTACTCCGCCACGGCGGAATCCACGTCCGCCTTGAGGCTGGTTCTGCGGCCTGTGGCTGGACGAACGAGCGGGGGCGCCCCTTCCTTGGCCACGAAATGGGCAAAAAGCAGAAGTTTGCGGGCGCGGGGCCGAGAGGCCCAAGGACTTGGCCGTAGTCCTGGAGTCCTTAAAGCGCTCCAGCGCACTATCCGCTTTGTCGCCAAAAAGGCGACGGCCATCTAAGGGCATGTTCATGAGGGTGCTCTGGACATCCCCTGAAAAATGTGTGGACCTCAGCCAGGCGTGACGAAGAATCGCCACAGTCGTCGCAATCGCTCTATCCAGCGAGTCCGTGGTGCCAAGTCCACATCGAATGGAGTACCGTGCTGCATCCCGCCCCTCAGCTAGAGCCTGGGTGAGCCGTGTCCTGGCCTCCTTCGGACACTGGGGCAGCACGTCCGCCACCGTTCCCACAAGGAGGGGGTATAACGGTTCAAAAGGCACGCGGTATTAATAGACTGCAACCCCAAACTGAGGGAGGAAAACAGTTTCTTCCCAAACTGCTCCAACCTTTGGGATTCCCGATCAGGAGGAGCGGACGGGAAGGCGGTCTGGGACATAGAGGCCTGGATAACCAGACTCTCAGGGGTGGGGTGTACCGACAGAAAGCTGGGGTCGCCCGGAGCAGGGTGGTGGCGCCGGGCCACGTTCGATCCACAGGAGAGACTGTGGAGGGCTTGGACCAAGTGCCAATCAGAACGTCGGTGAGGGCCTCATTGAACTGGAGTAGAGGCTCCGAAGAGATTACTGGCGGTTGAAGCACCGCTGCAGGGAGCTCCAGGTAAAGGGCCTCAGCAGCCCTGCGCAGCACCACAGAATAAGTCGCACCTTCCTCCCTAAGCCACGGAAGGAGGAGAGATAAAGCCAGTGTCAGGCGAAGTGTCGAGACCACTGGCATCCCCCAGCTCGTCTGCCCAGTCCTGACTTAACTGGCACTGCTGTGCCAGAGGGTCTTCAGACCCCTCCTAGTCCTCCCCTTCATCCGTCTCCTGGTATACAGGCAGAAAGGACGGAGCAGGGTTATAGATGAAATGCTCATCCATCGGCGCCGGGTGGCGCAGTTCCGATGCCGGAACCGGACTGAAACTAGGGACGGCGTCGTCCGAAGACGGCGCCGGGGGCGGCACCATAGGGGTCGGCGCCGGTGGAGGGGTCGTAAAGTCAACCGGCGCCGACCGGGATCCAGGTCAGGATCCCACAGAGACCTGCGGCGTCGGGACCGAAGTAGACGATGGCGCCGAAGCCGCCGGCTCGCTAGGCCCCCCCAGTCGGACCTGTGGGGCCCGGAGGCGCACCGGCAGGCCTTGACGGCAGAGCGAGACTCCTCATGGCCATGAGGAAGTCCCGAATCTCGCCCGGAGTTGCGTGAGGCCCAGTGACCGGAGAGTATGGGGACTCCTGCGGCTCCACGCAGGTGGTGCCACCCTCGGCCGAGTAGCGCGACCGGCGAGGGGAGTCAGAAGACCGGTGTTGCTTCGACATATTCTTCTTGTGTGCTTCGACTTACCTGAATGTGAGGACTTCGAACCCGACGAGTGGACTGCCGGATCTCGAGGAGCTTGCGGGACCGCTCCCGCATAGCCTTCAAGGTCAAGGCCCGGCAGTCGGAGCACGACTTTTCATCATGGTCGGCCCCAAGGCAGTAGAGACACCGATGGTGGGGGTCGGTAACCGACATCAGTCGGTGACAGACGTCACACGGCTTGAACCCGGGCATCCCCACCGGCACCAGGAGTCGAAGTCGACTCGAAAAGGGAGACAAAAATGTCCAAAAAGTTAGTCAAAAAGTGACTAAGAGTATGCTCTTCCTGGATCTGCGCTTACTGGCGCGGAAAAAAGAAGAACTGACGTCAGCTCGCGAGGGCGGCGTCCAAGTACTCCGACAACGTCATCCCGGCGATCACGACGCCGACGACGGACGCGGAGTCGCAGACGACGCCTACCGATGCGCAAGGGTACTGCTGACGAAAAATCTTTCAGGACCCAGCCTGACGCCTGGGGATGTTTTAAGGTAAGGAATCTAACTAACGCGTTTCTTTCAGATGCTAAACCTCAGTAGAATCGCTTTAAAATCAAATTAAAATCTAGGCACTCAGAAGGCCCAAAGTATTAAAAAAAGCCAAACGGAATAAAAAATATAAAAGCTTTTAAAACTGAAGGTAATTTAAAAACACATTTGGAATTAAAAATAGGCAGAAAGGTTCCCACAACACAGAAAGTCAGATATTTACATGTTCCGAGTGGTATACAAAACATTGCTGTTCCCAGCATCCGCAGACGATGCTCCCAGAGGCAAACCTCGGAGTAAGTTGATTGAGCAAGTATGTTCCCATCCAGCTTCCACAGCAGTCGCTGAGGAAGGAAATACAGCCACCTGATGTTCCATTGAGACAGAGCACAGATCCAGACTACTAGGTGTAGAGGCAACCCAGGGGAGCGCATAGAATGAGGGCTGTAGCAGAGGTATCCACATGGGACAGCTGTCCAGAGAGGCCTTCAACTGGTCCATCAGCACGTATATGTTCCAGGGTTTAACCAATGGTGATCCCAAGCACAGGTCCAGGGCACACTTATACGTGCACAAGAGGCTGCAGAACATAGGCTGTACAAAAAGAAGCCATACGGGTCGGAAAGACGGAAACCAAAGCTCATCCAGTTCTGAAGCAAAGGTATGCCAAAAAAATGTACAGTGCGTTCATGGCACAACAGGATGGGAGGCAGTGCTAGTTCTATTTGATCTCGAACTGGGACATCCATTGAGGAGCAGTATCCTTGCAACTAGGATCAGAACCAGCAGAAAGCCTCCAAGATGCTTCAGAGGACAGAATGGATGAAGAATGGAGGATTGAATAACTCCAAACACCACCTGTAAAGTGCTGACCAACCCAGAGCCTATGCTCTTGAAAACCCTACAATTTCAGTTGTATAGACATGTTAAAAATACAATGGACCAGCTCCCCAAAATGTCGTGGGAAGTTAGTGCGGAGAGGCCCCTGTACCTCCGAAGAAGAACACGCCCCCTTAAGATCAAACCTCTACCTGCCCGAAGTCAAGGCCACATCTTCCTGAAACAATAAGGGTTTCACTTTGCTCAGGGTGTCAAAGTACAAGTTGGTAAGATTAATTGAAGGCCACTGCATATCCTCTCTAACTACTCGGGCAGGCAAAAACAGGACTTGTGTGCAGCATGCTACAATGGAAGATAAGGTCACCACATAGGCAACTCCTGGCTTCATTCTACAGCAACCCTGATCATTCAATATCAAGTAACTACCAATCGAGAGTAGTTTGAAAGGCGGATGTATCAAGGCCGCCGGAGACCCTTTTAAGTGGCATGAAAGGTTTGCCAAGGAAGGATTGCGGGACACGTGCAACGAAATGTCCTTGCACACAGGGGACCCACTTCAAGTATTTTCGTAGTCTAAACCACTGAAAAAAACTTCAGTGTCCTTTTTCCAGCACTGAAACTTGAAAGGAAGTTACCATTGTTCATGTATGAACCCTTCACCAAACACTTCAAACCTGCCCACTTGATGGTGTTGTAGACAGTACTCAAAGTAAAAAGCAGAGATTGGCAGTGTAATGTACCCATGGATTATCCAATCCGAGGACACTATCTCCCCAATGGTAAAAGGTAATCTCTTTAGCTTCTCAATGTGTAACACTGTATTTAGCATCTTTGCGTGCCATTGCTATCTATTGTTCTGAAAATGGTATGGTGAAAAACAACTCTGTTATATTAATGTATCGCCATGGCACATGGCCGGAGCACAGTGTTTGTAGTGTCCAGCTCAACACTAGAATCTAGCTAAGCAGGGACTGCCCAGCAGGCAAGTCTTGCTGGAGGACATCTATGGTGGATGAGACAATGTTACCCAGGAAATAAATTCTAGATGATATGGTGGTCATACCATTGTCCACTACTGCCAAAGCTTGTTCTAAACCTGCCCTGTTAATCTCATGCAGCTTTTCAGCAACTTCTTGTTGAGACATTTTCCATATCTCGTTATAGA
The DNA here is from genome assembly GCF_964204655.1 of Triturus cristatus. Lineage (NCBI taxonomy): Eukaryota > Metazoa > Chordata > Amphibia > Caudata > Salamandridae > Triturus > Triturus cristatus. Next base: position 852,543,234 of record NC_140581.1, read on the forward strand.
CAGCATACAGAAAGCATTTCTGACGTCATTTCCGAGGACCTAATAAAAAGTCTTGTAATTCCAGGTCATCCGATAAAAGTGCTGTTTTTCCTGGGACAGTGTTGAGGTTTTTAGCCAATCAAGGCATAACTTCCCTACAATATCAATACTGTGTTCATCATATGGTGTTAATTGCTATCAGTTCTTAAATCGTGTAAGAGTGGGAACCCGTGGTGTGTTCAAGTCTTTTATCTTGGCTAGGCCAGGACACATAGCCTGTTGCACTGTCTTGTTCAGGAAAATAATCTGCTATGGTATTAAGCAGGCCCTAAATAAAGCCTCAGTTCCTTGAACCTGCCAACCTTTAGTCCCCCCAAGATAGATTTCAAATCTACTGTGTCCCTCCAAAAGTTAAAACCTTGTACAGAGAGTTGAGAGAGCAAGGAAGCAGAATACATCAGCTTAGTGTCAGTTAACATATTTTTCTTTGCAGGTGATGGTTCAACCCTATAACAGAATGAGGCTGGGTCAGATGTGTCATAACCAGAAAAATAATCAAACATTTGTGCAAACTCTTTTGAACTACCCCCTTAGGTGATGTTGGGCAATGTTCCCATTGAGTAAAGTTAAAGACCTCAAGAGGTATACTAGCTTTATGCAGAAAAGTATTACTGTAATGTTGATAACAGAACATTTCCTCAAATTTAGCTGTACCATCATATAACTCATCAGAAGAAAACTCGGTTGCAAGTTCTAGATCTTCTAACATTTCATACATAATATAAATATTCCAATCATTGGAAATGGTGCTAGGGGTGATAATGTCATTGAATGAAATTTTAAATAAATGACAAATTTGTAACAGCTCAGTGGGACCATACACATCAAACGATACCTTGTCCCACACAATCCCATCTGGAAATGGAACAGCTGAAATGTTCACTAGGGACAAGTCTCTTTGTTTATGGTGTGATGAGTGTGGCTTTAGAACCAAGGTTACGGTGGGTTCTGTAAAGCATTCTGGGACAAAGTGCCCCTTCAAAAGCAGAAAGAACAGTCACAAAACCAACCAGGGTATTAGGAGAAGTAATGCACGGGGAGAGGATGTAGCCTTATGGTTAGAGAGGTCGACCTCGAAGCTGAGGAACCGGGTTCGAATCTTGGCAAGGACGCTCAACATCCTGGAATTCTGGGCAAATCACTTAATCTCCCCGTGCCTAACAAAAATGAATGTGTCCATCTGTACCGGAACTAGAGCTCATGTAAAGTGCTCTGATACCCAATGTCTCGGGTCTAGTTCACGCTATATAAAACTAAAAAAAAGTTTTAAAAAATGCAATTGTAATCAAAAGGTGTAACCATGGAGAAACAAGGTATGTTCTTTTGACCCAACAATAAAGGGCACACACCTTTAGTTTGAACGGCAGGGGTGGTGCAACCTCTGTTGCATTTGAGGAAAAGTCATCAAAGTCTATGAAGTATCCAGACACCGTACAGTCTATCTTCAGCAGCTCTGCAGGCTGGTTTAAATTAGAGGAAGACTCAATCTGTGGTCCACTGACATAAATCTTTTTAATTTCTGGATTCCGAATTGAAATCTGGGTTTCTGTACCGATAGACTCCACGGTAGTCGTCGTTATCGAAACAGGTAGAAGACACACTCCACTATGTTGTTGTCTCACTCTGAACAGGGCAGGCTTAATTTTCAATTAAAGCTTCCACCTGAACTGCAGCGAGAGGAGATTAGCAGCTACCCAAGATTCCACGTGGCCTACTGTTGAGAATCGGCCACATAGTGTGGTTTGTTCAGATCAATGGAGACAAACCTTTTGTCTCCACGTCCGGCAAGGGGCGGAGGAAGTACAGTTCATGTATCTTCAACAGCTAGGAAAGGCACAGGCGTTGTTAGGATGGCCCAAACTCTCTTTTGTCCTCAATCTTTTCATAGACCAGATCCCCCAATCTTTGGGCTCCAGACGGTTCTTGCCGGAACAACCTTCACTTATCCATTGGCGGTGCATTTCACTTGGATGTTGCTTTGTTTGTCACGGAAATTGTTTCATTCCTGTAAAACAGCTAAACGTTCACTGATGTCAAATGGTGTTTGCACCGCCACTGTGCTGGCATTATCAAGGTCTGGGACCCACATCTTTACACAAAACAGGATCTCATAAGGAGTACGACCACCCAGGGAATTTCTTGGGATGTTATTCAAAACCCTCTGTACCCCATGTAGGTGATGAACCCAACTGCGACCAGAGCCTAATACCCTTGCTGTTAAAGACTACTTTAAGCCCCAATTTTTTCTCTCCACAATCGCGTGTCCCTCGGGATGGTAGCGAGATGAGAAACGCAGGATCACACCCAAACTTTTTATGGCCTCAGTGTAAGCCTGAGAGCTAAAAGCGGGACCCTAGTCGGAATGTAATGTGCCAACGGCGTATGTCCTCATAAAGACTTGCATATCCTTTATAACAGTTCCGGCATCAACTGAACACTATGGCCATACCCACAGGAATCAAGAGCAGAAAACTACTGGCACCAAGATGTACTTGTAAGGCCCGCCAAATGATAAGGGGCAGCAGTAGTCCAAATAAACATAAGCAAGAGGCTTGTTTGAAATCAAAAGAGGTGTCTGGGGTGGGCGCACCATGATGGAATCCTTCATCTGCTGACAGATGTCACATCTCAGGACGAAGTCCTTGGCCTGTTTGTACAGACGTACAAGTTACTTACCTTTGGTAACGGTGTATCTGGTAGAGACGATTCTAGCCGCAGATTCGTTCACGTAGAATTATCACCAGGCGTGAGACTGTATCCGGAAACTTTTTTGCCACAGCATCCCTGTGCACCGGTGGCGGGGCGACATCACGCACGTGACGTCAGCGAGGTCACATAAGACCCGCCCCGGCACACCTACGTCAGTTTTCTTCGGAGAACTTTTCCGCACCACAACGCAGAATCACCAGATAAACTATGGAAGCATGGGAACAGTGTGCGAAGAGCAGAAAAATTGGAAAGAAATTGTGACTAACAACACCACCAGAGAAGTGCCAACACCGCAGAACCCAAGGGCAGCGAAAGGAGAAGAGGCATAAACCTGCGCAGTCACCCTGCCAGCACATAGACAGCCTCCCATCCCTGTGCCCTGGAGGCCAAGAACATGCGTAAAGTCATGGCACACGTAGTAAACCCCCCCCCCCATCCTGAGCAAGGAATGGGACCAGTCCTAAAACAGACAGGAACAACAAACTTCCAAGCCACCCCAACCTAGAGGGCTACCACCCACAAGGGACAAGGGTAAAACCTGGCCACATGACCCTTAATCAGAGGATAGCAATGGATAGAGGGGAGGGGAGGGAGGACAGGGATAGAAAGCAATCCCCCTCAAGCCTGGAGTAGCCAGAGCAGCAGGGCACCGGAGCACCGGAACCCCATCCTCACAAGGACCAAAGGAGGAATGAAGCGCCCCCAGACGGAACCACACGTCAAGAACAAGGAAGGCACTCACAGGAGACACAGCCCCCCACCGGGAGACGAGTACTGAAGACCAACCCAAGGGTCCTCGCAGAATAGGGGAGGAAGGGCGGGGCATGAAGGAATCTGCGGCTAGAATCGTGTCTACCAGATACACCGTTACTGAAGGTAAGTAACTCGTACATTTTATAGAGACTACAAGCCGCAGATTCCTTCACGTAGAATAGATACCCTAGCAATACCCACAGGGAAGGAGGGTCTGCGGAAGGACCCCACCAGCCAATGCAGAACAGAGGGCCCCACAGGAGACCAGATCTGTGGACCAGGTAGAACCTCGCCCCTGCCAGGTCAAGGGAACCCCCACCGGCAGAACCCCACTGTCCCCAAGGGGAGGTAGGAGGGAAAGAAGGCTGAAAAGGCTTGTGCCCTCATGCAGAGGAACCAAGGGTAAGGATGGAGAGGCCGAAGCACCCCACTCCCCTACAAGGCAACATAGCTTCCACCAAATGCCAAGGTAGGAAAGGCGGAAGAAGAAGAAGAAGCCTAGAGGACCCAAGGAAACGAGGGAAAGAAGGCGAACCCACTCCAGATGGAAAGCATCCTGCCAGACAGAAGAGCGCCGGCAGTCTAAGCCGCCAGAAGCAAGAAGAACAGCCCGAGGCCCCAGGTAGGCCGAGTAGGTGACGCCTGGCAAGGGATAACGCAGGATCATCCCAGACCTCAGAGCAGGGAGAGGAGGAGATGCCCGGGCCCCCTACTACGAGTGGAACCGCACACGAACTCAGGAAGCAAAAGCAACCTACCTAAACGCCATGAAGAACAGGCACCCGAAGGTGACCAGAAGCCTCTAGCAGAGTGCAAGCTATACGACAGCTACCACAACCCCAAATAGGGTACGTTAAGTCCCAAGATATGGGAACCCTTTCTGGAAGAACTTCCGCAGCAGAGCAAAAAGCAAAAGAGCCACGGGGAAAAAAACACCCCCCCGCTGAAGGCTTGACAAGCAGCCCAAGCAAAGCAGAAGGCTCAATCGCAGGGCCAAGTCTGCGCAACAACTCCTGCAGAACCCACACACCATCAACATAAGGGCCGACCAGCAGCCAACAATGCCAAAGTCCCAAGGAAGGACGTAAACGGCCAGAAAACACTCCACAGCCAGAATAACCGGCCTAAGAAGGCCCAGAGGCAACCCAACTCAGAAGTCACTGAGGAGGGGACGGAGGAGGAGAAGGCGGAGGAGGAGGACGGAGCCCTGCCAAGAGCCTTTGGATGGCGGAGTCGGCCGGGGCATGGAACAACAGGCTGCAATGAAACGGAAGGTCGATGAGTCGCTCCCGAATATTCTCAGGGAATACTCTGTCCCGAAGCCAAGCATGGTGACGGAGAGCGACTGAGGAAGCCATGGGCCAGCCCAGCACCTCTGAGATGTCCAGAGCGGAGCGGAGAATAAACGCCGCAAGCTCCCGGCCATCCAATGCATGATGCTGTAAGTCCACTGGACCATACTCCTGGGACGCCGCAGATCCCAGAGACTCAGCCGAGTACCACTAACAGGAGGAGGCCCTAGTCAGCACACACAAGGTGTTAAGGGCCCGCAGGGCCGCACTGGTCGAGGCAAACATGTTACGCCCCCAAGAGTCCAGCCAGCGGGCCTCTCGGGACGGCGGAGTCAACAGTGGCGGCAGGGAGGGAAAAGCAGTCCACAAAAGGGGCCTGGTGGCTGAGGGGTGAAGGGAAAGATACGGCGGGTCACACGGTGCCGGCGCAGAAGATACTGGGGCACCGGGTCCCCTGAGGCAGGACGCTCCCAAGCCCCCATCAAGGAAGAAAGGAGCGAACCCTCAAAGGGAAGTAAGATTTCCCTAACACCAGAGCCCTGGTGGAGGACCTCCAAGAGATGGTCTGCCGGAAAGTGAGCCACCGGGTCGCCCATGCGCAGGATGCCCACAGCCGTGGACACCGCGTGAGCTAAGGCCGTCTCCGCCTCCGTAGGGCCCCACGGTGGAGAAAGCAGGTCCTCCGTGGGCGACGGCTGCAAACTAAGGCGGCCGTCCCCGAGGCCAAGCAGGATGGGCAAGGGCCAGACCTGGAAGTCAGAAGGAGCCGAAGAATTAGTAACCTGACGCTCTTCCGATGAACACCTCTGCCTCAGGAAGGGCGGGGAGCCGCCCTTCGATGCCGTTGAAAAAGACACCACACGGCGATCAGTCTCCGGGGAGGACGACACCAATATACAGCCTGCCTCTGGAGAAGAAGGAGCGCCCGAAGACAAATCCGTGGTACGACCCCTGCGTGGAGCCGTAGAGTTCACTGCTTGAGGTAGGATGTCAGCACCAGCCGGCGTCACCAGACAAGGTACCTCCAAGTCACCCCGCACCGGAGACCGGAGTAGAGCTGGAGCCGCACCGGCCCCGGGGGACGCCAACCCGACCCCCATCGAGGCAGCCAGCTGCGTGGGGGAACGAGACGGGCCTGGGAAGTGGCATGAAGCCCTCCGCCAGCCACGGCCTGGAATGAAGAGAAGATCGCTCGGCAACCCATGTGGCGGCGCCAGGGACGATTCAACCTCCTACTCGCCCTCCGACAAGGCGGACCTTTGGGGAGGGACGAGAGGGGCCCGGAGAGGGACGAGGGGTTTTGCCTCAGCCCGGAGCGGGACGAGGAGGGTCCACTGACCCCTGTGGCTCCGCACGGTCCAGCTGCTGCCGGCACCGTAGCGGCGTCACCTCGGCCTTAGACGGGACCACCTTGTCAAAGGACCGAGAGGGGCTCAGGGATGCGACCCGAGCCCCTGCAACCTCCCGCGATACCACAGGGACCCCTGCGGGAGTTTGCGGAGAGGCAGAGACGCCGTGGCCTGAAGGAGGTGCCCCAGAGGAGCCGCACCCCAACAGTACCACATCCTCCAAGCCTGGATCCGAACCAGTCGGCTCCGGAGCCACCGGCGCCGCCGCAGAGGCCCCTACGCAGAGCGAGGGATCCGCCGACGCCCCAGGAGGGGAAGGAGGAGGAGACTCCAGCAAGGCCTGCAAAGCTGCCGCGTGTCTCCATTTGGACTCTCAGCGCCCCAACACCGGGAAACTGTGGATAGGACAACACGCGGGGCCGCATCACCCGCTGAGAGTCCATGCCCCCGATAGGCCGGAAACCAGCCCCCGGGGACAAACTGCGACACTTACCCACCGGGGAGCGACGCTCATGAGACATCGGAGAAGGGCGAGGACAACGACCACGGCCGTATCTGAAGCCGTCCGCCGAAGCAGACCGAGGGGAGGACGTCGACCTGGAGAGACGCGCCGAGAGAAGTTTTATCCGGCGCTCCCGCCGCGACTTCGGCTTCAACTGTTGGCACCTCGATCCTCCCCCAAACACTACATACAAATGAGGTGAGGGTCCGTCGCCGACATAGGACGCTCACAAGACGTGCAAGTTTTATAGCCCGAAGGCATTCGCACATTGTTCCACCAAAAGGAATGGAAGGAAAAAGGGGGGTCCTAACAGGCCCATAGCATGGATCGGATCCGCGTTGCACGCGGAAAAGGAAAAAACTGACGTAGGCGTGCCGGGGCGGGTCTTATTGACCTCGCTGACATCACCTGCGCGGACAACGCCTGAGCGGAGTCACGTGATGTCTCCCCGCCCCCAGTGCGCAGAGATGCTGTGGCAAAAAAGTTTCCGGATCCAGTCTCATGCCTGGGGATAATTCTAAGTGAAATACTCGGCAGTTAGTAGTCTCTATCAGATCCGGGAACCAATAGCGTTGGTGCAATAGAGAAATTGTAGCAGTCACCCCCGCATGTGCCAAAGCCAGACCCTCATGGCCTAGCCTGCGATCACTGTTTGGTATTACTCTGTCCCCCACTCCTGGAATCTGATCATATGGTATGCTTTGTGCATCTAATTTGTAAGAGTACTTGAGTGGAAAGCCTTTCGGCAAGTGTGCGTTGTTGCATGCAGCATTGACTGCCACCATGCTGTCTCTGTATATTCTCATACTTGAAAGAGTAATCGCAGCAACTGTGGCGGTGAGAACCATCCCTTTTGCTGCCTCATCGGCCAGTGAATTCCCTGCAACGTGCACGCCAACATGTTGACGACTCAATGTATGAAAGACATGAGCCCATTGCAAGCATTCTTTCAGCTTTGCCACCTGGTTCCAAAGCAACTTGTGCTTCACTATGCAGCCTTCTGAATCCATTCTGACTCCAATGATGAAGATGCTCATTATATGACTGCACACAGTAAATGATTCACACACAATGAGTGTGGGGAATCCAACTTCCATATTCTGTAGTGCTAGTACTAGAGACTTAAGTTCTGCCAGTTGTGCTGTGCAATCATCTAGTGACTGTGTGTAGGTCTTTTCAGGATGGAAGGTGCCATCATACATACGACCTTTTCCGACTGCGCATGCAGCTGAATATTGCGGTTTTATCCCAATGACAGGTTGTGCAGAACCATCAGTGTAAATGATGTAGTCATAGGTAGAGGATATTCTTGCTCGGACTGGAGAAAAGCCTGTGTCTGTAATGTAGAGCCAAATGTGTAGACCACATCTGTTGCAGTGAGGGAGTTCGCCCATTGTATCCAACACCAATGTAGAACTTTTGCATTTGGCACGCTAGCTCTTGTAACCGCTTCCAAAGTCGGTACCAGGGTCATGACAATAGTTTGTATTCCTTGTGCAAGAGCAAGCTCTCTCACTACAGCAGTCTGGACTGCTGTCAGAATTTTCTCTGTTGGTGCAAAACGCATTTTAGCATTTCTATAGAGATGCGATTTGTATGCAATCGGTACTGTGCCATCTTCATTAAATATGACATATATGTACCTTGATGTACCAGCGACTCCACGGATCACCAGATTTGTAGTATTTACACATGTGTAAGTGTTTGAAAGATATCATATCAGCTTGTGCGGAACGTACAATTTCTGTGTTCAATGTGTACCTGAAAAGTCTGGACGTATAAAGTCGTAGAATGGTTTTGCACATTCCGCATAATCAGGAATGTATGTTCTGCCAAAATGTATGAATCCTAATAAGGATTGTAATCTTTTCAGAGTTGTTAGAGGTTGGAGCAACGCACATTTAAAAAAAAAAAATGAGTTGTCATTCTCTTGACTTCACTTGTATCCCAAAAATAGGACACTGAGGTGGGCAGATTTTTTGAAATTGAATCTCTAGCCCATTTGAGCAAACCCCAAAATGATGCGGTACACTCTGGTCAAGTGTTAAATCAGGACATCGTCTTTTAAGTATATGTCATCGACATATGTTAATACCTGATCATAAAACTTCTCAAGTAATTCTGTGACTCTGTCTGAAAACAGCCCGTGGCTATTCTTATACCCCAGAGGTAAATGGCAGAATTATTTCTGCAATTATTTCTAGCACAGTGAAGGCGGTCGAAGATCTGCTTCCAGTTACTATGTTGTGGCAGAAGAATCCATTCGCTATATCAAGTGGTGTTTTACATTTCTTCTGCATAATGCTATTAATTAGTGCATCACTGTCTGCATTGTGTACTGCAAATAAGCGAGTAGCTGTGTTCAGGTGTCTGTAAGCTAATGCTAGACTATATGATTGCTCTGGTTTCATTACTGGAAACAGAGGGTTATTCATTGAAGAGGGGCACATTTCAATCACACCCTGATACTCAAGTTGTCCTAGGATTTCCCTGACCTGTTGTTTTGCTTCATTTTTAATGGGCTATTGTCTGAGGGTGTGGGGTTGTCTTCAATGGTATATCCTGATACAGTGAACTGTCATCTCACCCAACATGGTAGCGGTACAACGCAGGAGCTAGCATTAAAACCCACTACCAAGCGTATGAGTGTTTGATTGATTCTGGAACAAGGTCGGAGAAAGTTGGCAACATTTCCTTTTCCCCGTTTGGGTAATCCATCACGAAGTAAGGTGGTTAATCTTTCTCGGCCAGAAAAATGTAATAACCTTGAGTAAGTTCCTCCCAGAAGAGGACATTTATAAATCTTGGTACGTCCCCCTCCAACCAGCTGGACTTCGTATAACCAATGCGGGACACTTACCCTGGTATCTGTTGTTTCCACAGTGATATACTCAGCGCTACTCCCACCAGATAATCCATCAACTACTGTGACTTCTGCCACACTGTCCAGCATTGATAATGCCCATTCCAAATTCAGAAACAGAGTTCTCAAAATCCGGGGCATGCCTGACCTTTAGTCTGCCTACCTTCTTTTTTTTTTTTAATTGAGGTTTCGAAATTTTATATTTATATCCTTGTTTAATTATGGATTAGGATGAGCGTTGTGGATCCTTTCATTGTTTCATGTGGTCTTCTGATCTCCACTCGGACCGTCCTCCCCTCTCAGAGCGTCTGTCGGATGCATCGAGAGGAAAGTGTATCAGTGTCCTGATACCAGTCAGGTGGTTTAACATTATCACAGTTACCTAAGTTGTAATGTTTTTAGGTAGATTCCGTGCCCCAAGTGGCACAGCCTTCTATCGGGGGAGCCATCCCCATTGGCAAGTAAATTGTTACTATCCAATGCTTTTCCAGCAGGCCTGTATGGGGAAATATTGCTTCAAGCTGGTTTGTTTTTGTGTGCGGTCCAAAATGGAAATTCTTCCCTTTTGGTGGGAATCTTTCCCATCATTGCATTTAATGTTTGATGGCTGATGCCTGGAGTAGCTAATTGTGGTGCTACCGCTTGAACAATCCGCGTAGGAGTGGGTGTTAATGTTCACATCACTAATTGTGTTAGACTTCTGTATATTGTTGCTAGATTATTGTATAATCTCCGTATCTGGCCTGCAGTCAGGCGATCAACATTAGGATGTGGTGTGCATCCACTAAGACTGGCCATGTCGCTCCCTCATTGCTGAGTAGACCCAGTCTCACATTTTGTATACTATGGGGAAGGGCACCTTTAAACCAATTGGTATGTTCATGATAAGTTAGACAAATGTTTACCTCCCTGTAAATAGTGTATTCTTGTGGTATTTCACCAAAATCATATTCGTGCAATAGCTGTGTACCATCATCTGCAGCAGGGAATTTAACCCATGAGCAAAATACCTCAGTTCTAAATGCCTCGTACGCCTCTACCACAAAGGTAATATACCCACCATCTAGTGAGAGGCCATGCAGAAGTAATTTTTGAGTGACTGCATGTCCGCAGTTCTCAGAAATATTCTGTTCTAGGTTTTATATAAAAATGTACTACCAAGTTCAGCTAACACAGGGGAAACAATATCATTTCAAGCTTCGATTTACCAACCACCAATACAGAGGATATACAAACTCAGCCAAGGAGGATAGTCCCTAACACCACAGACGTCCCTGGGTTAAAAGGTGTGTAGGGATCTCGGAGGAAGAACAACTGAACCACTCAGTTGATCCATACAAAATAAGAAACAAACCAATGTTGGCGGCATCAAGTCGTATAGTTTCCAGCAAACAGTAGAAACTGCGTGTTTGTGGATAACAAAATTAAGGTGGTGCAAGACTGATTCAATGAGCCTGCATAGGATATGTTGGCCCTTGTTAGCTCAGTGCTACTGCCAGCACCCCTAAATCTGAACAAGGAGCAAGGCAACCATTGAACAGGACAACTCATCTCAGGAACCGTGGTGACAGATTTAAAATGTTTGCTCAGTAGCTCGTGCTTTCTTGTGCTCAGAGAAATCTACAAAGAGTACATGAAGGGGTGTTTTAAATATTTATTGAACCTTAGTGATTCTTGTATAGAAGATATGGACTGCGATGTTTAATAGACAGAGGCAGGCAAAAGTTATAATAAGTGTAACAGTGAAAAAAACAGAGTTCCACCATCTTGCTGAGACAGGTTATATATGCATACATATAAAAGATTATACCAATCTAGCATACTACTATGATGCTAACCCTAACTTGCGCATCTAGGGTGGGTATGTATGTTCTACAAAGAAACCCCCCATCGGGTTGATCTAACCTCTTTACCTGGTGGGTAAAAGTGTATGACCCCCGTCTTGGTCACGAATGGGACACTCCTCACAGAGATGTCAGTCAGCTGCTAAGCGAAAACTTCGGCATGAGGGGACCCCTTGAAGTCAGCAGAAGTGTCTCCTCCAATTATGTTAGGAAACAGAAGGCTATATATAGAAAATGGCACCATTGCCTTGGGCCGAGATTGTGATCAGGCAACCATTGTTTGTGTTCTACAGATAGCTGTGCCGCTATATGGATGCAATAATAAAACACATTTGTATTATGCACATGAGAGGCCTTGCCCCCAATGCCAAGGCAATGTGATAGTATTCTCACGAAGTATTCCGTCCCAGCAAGATTATTTCTGCAATACCAGTCCAAGCGTCACAAATGCAGAATGTGTGTCAAACATTAATGTGGCAAAGAGAAGGCAAATTTAGGAAAAAGGATTGTGTACATACAAGAATCGCACTAATTCCTACCGGGCCCAACTCAGGCACATGACAATAGAGAAAAAAAATTAAACCAGTTGGAAACCTGCACAGAGGATAGAACCAAATTACGATGTCTGTTTCGTAAATGACTAAAATTGGATGAATACTCTTAAACCAATGCTTGTCTTAATTGCAAATATGCAACATGATGAGCAGTTCAGACTGTTATCAAAAGTCATATGGGGGTGATCATATTGCCTTCTCTTATCAGTTTTTCTAATAGAGTACTCAAATAATACATCTAGGGCCAGATGTACGACCAAGGAATTTGCAAATCGCAAATTGCATCGCAATAGCGACGCGCAATTTGCCAGTCGCAAATTGGTATGTACTACAGTGTCTGCGACACTGATTGCGATTCCCAATGGGGTCGCAAATTGCATGCCTCATGCATATTCATGAGGCACTCGCAATTTACGACCCCACTGGGAATGGCTGGCCCTCCCAGGTATGGAGGCCTGCTGCGCTCAGCAGTCCTCTATGTCTAGGGCTGCCTTTAAATAAAGCAGTTTTTTGTTTTGTTTAATGCAGCCCATTTTCCTTTAAGGAAAATGGGATGCATTAAAAAAAAAAAGAAAAATGAAACCATTGCCTGGCCTTAAAAAATATTTCTAGAGCCAGTCAGAAAGGGGTCCCCTGTGGACCCCTTCCCGTTTGCGAGTGGTTTACCACCCTTCTGTGAAGGGTGGTAAACTGCAACTGTTTTTGGGGTCGTTATTAGGAAGGGAACACCCCTTCCTAATAGCAAGTCGCAAATACTATTTAGCGAGTCACAAATAAATTGCGATTTGCTAAATAGAGTTTGTACATGGCCCAAGTAGGTTTTTGCATGTGCAATCGGGTCGCAAACCAGTTTGCGCATGCATAAACGGGTCGTACATTTGGCACCTAGGATTTATACAACAAAATCCACCATTTAAGTTCTATTTTATTAGGTCTAAATATTTTTGGAACGACTGGTAATTGTTTTTTCTTTTAAGAAAGTGTAAATTGGAGTACTGTTACTAGCCACAGTTGGTGTGTGAAAAGGAAATAGAAATACAACAATACATTTATTTGAGAAATTGCAGTATGTAGTATGCATTTATGAGCAGAACCGAGACATGCAAATCTGCTAACTGAAAGTCAACCTTTGAGAAAAGTTCAGGTTCCTATCAGAAAGACAGCTGAATCTCCTCAGAGTCAGTGAGTTGGTACAAAACAACCTGTTGAAACAGATGCATTATCCAAAAACCAACAATTTTATCAAGTTAAACAAATACACAACTAGCAATATTTTAGCAAATAATTAAAATGGAAGACAATAAAAAATAAGGCTCGAAGATTGTCCATGCGCAACCATTGTAATGGTAAAAATTATCAAAGGGATTTAGTTATGCTGACATTCTAGAAAAGAAAGTAAAAGTAAAAATTATTTAAAAAAAAAAAAAAAAAACATGTAGGACAAATGTAATGGCAGACAAGCACTACATGCAAGATAGATGACCACTGTAACGGACCATTAAAAAACCAACCTGGCTTGCACCTTCTTGTGAATTATCTCCTGAAAGGTCATCTTTCTTTTGGCTCTAGGTTAATCAGTACAACACTAAATTAGATGCAAGCAAATTTTAAATATCAACTTAACATACTGTATGTAGCGAGACAGGCTTACTACTGTCCCAAATTGGATTTATAATACAAGGTGTCTCTAACAAAACACTATTCTTAAAAAGAACAAAATGGTTTTTTTAGCGTTACATTTTATCTAACAAACAGGTAATGTGCTTTTGGCCTAATCAAATGCACCTTTGTGTACAAGACTACCCCATCGCCTCCCCTGGAAGGTTAAATTATTTAAAACAATCAACACTGCTATGAGACCTCAACCCGTAAGCCACGCATCTTGATGTAGTGGCCGAATAAAAAATATTTAATTTACTTAAAAAAAAAAAAAAAATTAGACTTATTTTTTCACAGTTCTAGGGACATAAACATTTGAGAAAGACAATTTACTGATCAACTGTGCATGTATATGGTACAGGAGAACTTCAAGATAACAACATGCCTAGTGTTCTAGTCAGCTGAAAAACCAGCCTTTTACGAAAATCGAGAAGTCTCTAAATTCTAAAAAAAAAAAATGGAACAGCACAAATCAAACGTCTTCCAACTATTACAAAGAACCACACAAAACATCAAGCACAAATGAAAGAGAAGACTGAGATTTTAATTAATTTAAATTAACTGCATGTTCCAGTTACGGGAGATAGTTTCAAGATTATTATTTTTTTTTAATGAAGCAGAAGTTAATGAGTCTCAATGTAGAAGGGAACACAGGAAGATTTACAAATACACTTTAGCCTAACTAGGAAATCATCAAAATAGGGTAAATTACTGCCGATATTACACAAGCATCTGACTTTCTCTGAATGGACCTTTGCGACTTTAAACAGAAAAACACTTAATGCTTGTTTAAAAATAGTACACAGAGCATGTTTGCCAACCAAGTTATGATGCCTCAATCGTTCACCAAATGCCTTTTACCCATTAAACCCTTCACCTATATCTGCATGTTTCAGAACAATACTATTTTATATGCAGTTTAACATCAACTGAAGATTGTGAACGTCACATTCAAGCAACATCTTCCTACTCATAATTTAATAAAGTGTCTAATTTGAGCAGATATCAAAGTTATTCTGTGCTTATAAAGCAATATGCAGTGGAATTTTTATGTGGATGAAACATGGCTTATGAGGCTGTAGGTGAAGGAGGTATTTGCTCACCATATACTCAGAAGTTGTAAGCTGATCATTATGCTTGCAAGTACTAGTGTTATTACTTCTGGTCAATGTCTAAAAGAGGGAATAAAAAAAGTCTTCATTTATAAAGAAATGCTTCTCCTCATGATGATAATCTACCAATAGTGAGGAAAAGGACATAACACTACTAAGCAGATTCTATTCCTGAATTCTGCTGTTAAAGATACAGGTACCTATAAAAAAAAGTTTAACATTTTCCATGAAAATAACTGTGTTGTTTAACTTTACTTTTTCCATCCTATGTCTTACATTGCTTAAAAAGTTGAACATTCTAAATTAAAGACGAGTATCCAAACACCAAAGGTTTTGACATGCTCCCCATGGGTAGAAAGTAAAAATATGGGATAGTAAATGTTATTTTCAATGTACAGAACCACAATATATAAACAGTCTATTTTTTAAAAATCATGTAAAATAACGAACAGCAGCATAAAAACACCTGTGTCAGTGACCAATAACCTAAACAGTAACTCTGTAAAATTAAACTTTATTATTAAACAATCTAGTAGGCTGAAATAACAAGAATTGGTTTTAGCAACGGTACATATCATTAATAACTAGACTTGATGACAGACCATGTACTTGGTTGAAGCTTTTTTTCAATGTTCCATTGTGTTCTCCTTTAGAGGAATTAGCTTAGCTTTTTTATGCTCCATAACAAGTGACATTTGTCCCTGCCTGTTTGATTTTGTGATAATAGTGCAATACAAAGGCCATCAGAAACACTATTATATTAACACAAGTATAACAGTTTCTCTCATATTTGGACACATTTTAGGTGCATACTAATGCAATCATTTAAAGATATCTCCTAGTTGATAACGGAGTGCTTTAAAATGAATTTTTTTTGCATAAGGCAGATACTTCTGAATTTGACCCAAGTATTTTATGGCTTAGGGTTATAAATCGGATACAACTCCATACGGTTGGCCATAGGCTTTGATCCTATAGGCCAACTGCTCAAGGTGAAATTGCAAAAACACCCTCTTGGTTCTCTAGTTTTTTTTTAAGTTAACAGGTTGGATCTCATACAATGTCAAATAAAGAGATACAGAGAGACCTGTCGGGAGCGTAGCCTCCTAAAAATCTTAAAAGAATGGCACTGATGTTCTCATCCATTACACAAGGCAAACTTGAGCCCAGATTAATGCTGCAGCAGATGCAGCTGGTTGAATAGGGACATTGTTTAATTGTTCTGCTTCTGTTCTCTGAACGTTTACTGGCAAGGCGTGTAACTGATAATGTCTGAGGAAAGCGCTTTGAAACTATGTGGAAGAGGGGATGGAAAGATACCAAAATATACCTTACTGCAGTCATTTCTGTCAGCCACATACACTTTGGTTCCCTTTGATATTGACCACTGATAATGCTACTTGCTTGGGAGCAGGGCTCAAAAAGCCAGCTCTAAACACACCCATGCTCAGAGCTCAAACACCCCCCCCCTCTCCAAGTCCCATTTTTTGACCCCATGCACATACCTCAATACATGAGGCATGAAAGGTTCTTCCACTTGCCCTATTGCCATTCTTTCATACAGCCATACTTTACTTCAGCCATATCTCTCTTCAAACTTCTAATGCTCAAGGATCAACATACCGCAATTAGAAAGCATATGTCATAGAATGATACCCATATTTGTCAGGACTGCACACAACCCTATCCTCTACCACTGATAACCTCACTTTTTGCCTGCTGAGATTATACATTGTAATTCTATGCACTCACTGGTGGCACCAATATCACAGCCACTCAGTGGAAATGCACACAGGTCCCCCGTTGTGTGACATGACACTCGATCACTGTGAACAACTAAGCATGCAAAACAACCTCCAAATACAGTTCTCCCAAGTTTCAGTAGTCCAAGCTTATTACATTGTGCCAAATGCTACTTCAAACTGAACCTCTTTATATATCTGTCCATTAATCTTCCCATATTTATCAATAGAATCCTGCATTTTATCAAGACACTGCTTACAATATAACCCCTATGTTGCCTCGTTTTGCTGTTTAAAAAAGACCAGTACAATACACAGTACTGTTGTACACAAATTTCGAATAGTGGGTTTTACACAAATCGGCATATAGTTTATTTGAATATGTCAATAACAAATACTAATAGGATTGTAACTGCCTTGTTTTTGGATGGACTATATTCTGGAAGATTTGAGTTGGGTAAGAATGATGTAAAGAGCGTTAGGTTAGAAAAGGATAATATGCTGGGACTGTCAGTTGGGACAAGAGATTAGAAATTTCTCCCAAGATTTGTAATGCTGACTTGCCCTATGCCTATGAAATGCTGCAACTTATTTATTTATAGTATTTATTAGGCACACTGTGATCAGACAGGTATCCTGGTGGTAAGGCATACGTTAACTAAAGGGAGAAGAGAGAATAGTATACTTCTGCAGGTTTCTACTTCTTTGAAAACAGCCAGGTGTTCAAGGCTTTCCTGAATTTCAGCAGGTCTGTGTGCGCTCTCAGGCTGGGGTGAAGCTTGTTCCACAATTGAGCAGCTTTTATTGAAAAGGCTTGTCCACCTTGTCGAGACTTTCAGAGCCTAGGTACCTGAATGTAGATTTGCAGTGGCAGACTGCAGAGACCTCCTCAGAACATAGCATTTTAGTCTAAGTTGCAATATCACAGGGACTTTATCTTGAAGGGTCCTGAACACGATAAACAGACTTAAAGAATTCCCTCTGTTCCACAAGAAACCAATGGAGTTCTCTAAGGGCAGTCGCTGCTGAGGATCTTTGGGATCTATTTAAGATTAACTTGGCAGCCGCTGTCTGGACTCTTTGCAATCTCTAAACCAAGTAGTTTGGGGATCCAAGAAGAAGCCCATTACAGTAGTCAAATCAACTAAGTATAATTATCCATGCAATTAAAGATTTAGCATGCATAAGTAACATCTGGAATACTTTCTGAGGCCACAAAGAAGTGCAAAGCAGACCCCAGCCACCTTATCGACATGCCTCTCATGAGAGAGATGTTCTTCTAAGGCAGGGGTCTTCAAACTGTGGGGCGCGACCCCCAGGGGGGCCGTGGAGCGATGCAAAGGGGGTCGCGCCTTCCCAGTCACACTTCTGCCCAAGCCCAAGGGCTTCAGCCCCCCCCCCCCTCTTCCCCTGTCCTGTGTTTCAGCCCGGGTGCTACAGTGCAACTCGAGCTGCTGGGGGCTGGGCAGTGTCTGGAGTCTTATCTCCGGCGCAGAGTTTTTCACAGGTCTTTAAAGACCATTTGCATATTTACATGCCTTTGTAAACTGGTTACAGAGGCTTAGTTTTTTTCTGGGTTCTACAAGGAGGCGCCATGAATTGCCTAAATCCACATGAGCCGTACCCATCTTCACCTCTGATTTTTTGTATTCTTGACTTACTCTGACGTTTCGTACTCTAAATCCTTCTATCATATTCTCTGGTTACGTTTTCTTCACCGATACTTATTTGATCCTTGATTCATTTGCAGTTTTTCAAATGTTTCCTCTACTAATACTTCCCTCTCCTCTCTTTCATTGTCAGCCAGCGATTACCATTCCACGGACACCCCATAATTTCACTTCCCCCTCTCAAGACCCAGGGATAGAGACAATGCATTTCCTGTGCCCCATGATATTAACCACCGACTTGAGTGACAGAGGACTTTGGTCTAAGAGACCAAACCAGCTGCAACTAATGCAGAACATGCAGTAGCAGCCACACACAACGCAGAGCATGGCAGACACTACGCGGAAATAACAACTCCTCCATCTAAAGCACATTTAAAACAACGCAGCATAAACCTCAATGTCTTCATTTTAAAAACATCTAATGGGCAGAAATTAGGTTGGAGACGAGGTGTTTGCTTTGAACCAGACAACCAAATCCAATCAGAGGCAAAAGCACGACTAAATGAACCGTTTTTCAAAATGTGTTGAATTTATTGGCGTCAGAAGAGAAGAGTCACATCTGTGAGCCCTCTGCATTGCGACAAAGCTTCAGCAGAGCCCACGTTTGACACTAATTTCAAACTCCTTTAACCACTTAGATGTGCTGGAGGGCATTTAGGGGCACTCAGTGCTGCATGAGTAGAAATAAATAAATAAAAATAAGCGCAGAAGCCACATTTGTTAATGGGAGCCAGCCACCATCGTTGCCGAATGCCGGAATAGCTTGATACAAAGACTGCCTAATGTTCGTTCCTCCTCATGCCTCTTTCTTCCACCCCTTCCCCCCTCCACTTGCTCTCTCTCCTTGTTGCTCCTTTTCATTCCTGCGTTCTCCTCGGCACTGTTATCCTATCTGTCTCTTCCTACTCTCCTCTCTTCCCTGCCTTTCTCGCTCTTGATCTCGGTCGAAGTCAAATGATAACAAAAAATAAGTCCTAACCCCACAAAAATGAGTGACGCTTCCCACAACCTGCAACTTCCAGCAAATTGTGGCATCTGAACAAAGGAGCCATGATAGAAGTAGTGTGTAGAGATAAACAAAAAGATCTACATTCTCATTGAATGCAAAATGTAGAACATGATTAAAGTAGAAAAAAACTTTATCAAACTCGTTCAAAAATTCTCTATCTGGTTTTCATGAACGGCTTAATGTACTGCTGAGGAGTGGGGGGCACTGGTAAATGCAAGGGCTTGAGCAATCCTGGAGGATCATAGGTATGTCTCTGTTCAAAACGGTCAATATTCTATTTTAATATAGATTTTGAAAGTTTGCAGATAAACTTATCTTATTTTAGTACTGGAAAAATTGAACCAATGTTCTCTTGCATTGGCAAAACCTCACAACATCATTGTACTGAAGTTACAATGCACCTCAACGTTTTCAGTTTTAACTAGTATCTTTTAAGATGGGGTGGTAGGAGTGGGATAATTGGTGTTTACCGACAAGCACCTTCAAGAGTAACATTTTCTTTGGTCCTTTGTGTTGAAACCTTTGTGAAAAAGCGGATTATTAGTTGAAGTGGATGGTAGTCCAGTTTTGTGCAGGAAGGAGCACCTTCCAGCACAAAAACAATCAATTGAGGTGATTTCTTCTTCCAATGCATGCTGTAGAATGCAGCACACATTGGAAGAGGAAAGAAACAAGGAGAAATGAAAACATTTGCACCTCGCAATGCCACCCCTAGGGTGGTGTAGAACAAGTTACTTACCTTCGGTAACGATGTATCTGTAAGAAACATTAGTTAGTTAGATTCCTCACCTTAGAATATCCCCAGGCGTCAGAGTGGATCCGGAAGATATTTCGTCAGCAGTACCCCTTGCGCGTCGCTAGGCATCGTCTGCGGCTCCGAGTCCGTCGTCGTGCGCCGGAATGACGTCGTCGGAGTACTTAGACGCCGCCCTCGCGCGCTGACGTCAGTTCTTGTACATAGCTTTCCGCGCCACAAACGCAGAACCATGCAAGAGACCGACACTGCTGCCAAAAAATTCTAGGGCCCTGAAAGGGATAGCCTTAACCCTAGATGTCAGTTCGCAGAACGGGGAGGATGGGTGGGTCGGTGAGGAATCTAACTAACTAATGTTTCTTACAGATACATCGTTACCGAAGGCAAGTAACTTGTTCATCTGAAAGAAACACGTTAGTTAGATTCCTCACCTTAGAATAGATACCCAAGCAATACCAACCCCGGTGGTGGGTCTGCGAACCAAGATCACACCAGAAAGTCCTGGAGGACAGAACGGCCAAAGAAGCCATCCCTCCGGACTTGGCTGTCTAGGCAATAGTGCCTGGCAAACGTGTGCAGCGAAGCCCACATCGCCGCCTGACAGATGTCCTGCAAAGGGACTCCCCGTCCCAAAGCAGTAGTAGCCGCTGTGGCCCGAGTAGAATGGGCTCGCAGCCCAACAGGAGGGTCCTTTTTCGCCAAGGAATAACAGATTTTTATACACAAAACGACCCACCGGGAGATGGTCCGTTTGTGCACAGCTTTTCCCTTCTTTGCACCCACGTAGCCAACGAAAAGCTGGTCGTCCACTCGGAACGGTTTTGTGTGGTCCAAATAAAAGGAGAGCGCACGTTTTGGGTCCAGACGGTGGAGCCGCTCTTCCTCTTTGGAAGGATGCGGAGGCGGAAAGAAGGTGGGCAAGGTGACAGATTGCCCAAGATGAAAGGGTGTCACCACTTACGGTAGAAAGGAAGGACGAGGCCGAAGGACAACCTTGTCCGGATGAACAGATAGAAAAGGAGGCTTGGACGATAGAGCCTGGAGCTCACTCACCCGTCTAGCCGAGGTGATGGCTACCAGGAAAGCAGTCTTAAGAGTTAGAAGACGAAGAGGACAATTGTGAAGAGGCTCAAAGGGAGCGCACATCAGGAATGTCAAGACAAGATTCAAGTCCCACTGAGGCATTACGAAAGGGACAGGAGGGAACGTGTGAGTAATGCCTTTAAGAAAGCGTGACACTACAGGGGACTTGAAAAGAGAGGGCTGATCAGGAAGCCGTAAGAAGGCAGAGAGGGCAGCAAGATAACCTTTCAAGGTGCCCAGGGCAGAGCCCTGCCGGGCCAAAGAAAGAAGAAAGAGGAGAACCTCAGAAAGAGGGGCGGAAAGGGGATCCACAGCCTTTGCTGTGCACCATGCCAAAAATTTGTTCCACCGGCAGGCGTATACCATCTTTGTGGAGGGATGCCTGGCTGCCAGAATGATATCACAGACTTCAGGAGGCAAGTCAAATGGCATCAACTGTCGCCGCTCAATCTCCACGCATGGAGGTGGAGGCTGGACAGGTTCGGGTAGAGGACCGTCCCCTGCTGCTGCGACAGAAGATCCTCCCGAAGGGGCAGACGTATCGGAGGATCGGTCAACATACTGAGTAGCTCGGGATACCAGTACCTTCGTGCCCAATCCAGAGCCACCAAGATGACTTTGGCCCGGTCGCGTCTGATCTTCTTCAGCACTCTGGGCAGAAGTGGTATAGGCGGAAAGGCGTACAACAGACCGCAACTCCACTCGCGACGAAAAGCGTCGCCGAGCGAGTGCCGCCTTGGAAATTCCAACGCGCAGAACTGCTGACATTGCGCGTTCTCATCGGTGGCGAATAGATCTAACCAAGGCTCTCCCCACTGCTGAAAGAGACCTTGCGCCACCTCGGAGTTCAGACGCCATTCGTGATCCATCATGCACCGGCGGCTGAGTTCGTCTGCTCTGGCGTTCAGAGAGCCCGCCAGATGTTGAACCACCAGGGTGATGCCCTGGTGTTCCAGCCATGTCCAGAGGCGCAGAGCCTCCTGACAAAGGGTCCACGACCCCACCCCGCCCTGTTTGTTGCAATACCACATGGCGGTGGTGTTGTCCATGAACACCTGCACGACACTTCCACAGACAGAGGGAAGGAAGTGTAGGAGAGTAGGGTCTGCTTTCTATGTTCACCCCCACTTTTTGCTTTTGCTTTACTGGTTTTCGACTTAGATGTGGCTGTGGGCCTGCTAATCAGACCCACAGCCCTGCTGTTCTCTCTCTGAATTGATACTATGTACTTTAGGTGCATAACCCATTTGGATAGGATCACCTTATTGGCC
Organism: Triturus cristatus; assembly: GCF_964204655.1. Lineage (NCBI taxonomy): Eukaryota > Metazoa > Chordata > Amphibia > Caudata > Salamandridae > Triturus > Triturus cristatus. The sequence continues at coordinate 852,565,439 of NC_140581.1, forward strand.
CCTGTACAGTGTACCCTAGGTACCCAGGGCATAGGTGTACCCTAGGTCTACCAGGGGCTGCAGCATGTATTATGCCACCCCTGGCCTGGCCTTCCATTTTGACACAACTGGCTGATCACTCAGCTGGGGCAAGGTCGTGTAATCACCCCTTGCTTAGGTGTAGTATTCCTATACCTAACTTACATATAGACACATGTGTACCTATCAGCCACTCCTATGGCAGGCCTTAACAATCCTGGAGGCAGAGTGCTTGGTAACATGTGAGATGGTGCTCTAGCATGAGCTGAGCCTGTCTGCAGCTTTCGGAACCATGTCCTTATAGCTGTTCTATGATATAGCCTACCATATACTCTTAAACTGCCTTATAATCTTAAACGGTTATGGTAACTATGGTTTCACTTTATCAAAACATGTCGTGTAAGGTGTCTAACACTGTGGAATAATACCCCCATACCATTTCTGGACATGAGGATATTATTCCCCCCTTCTAGAGGGAAAGACATGTTGAAATCATACTTTACTGTTAGCCTCTGACCAAAGCCTCAGCATCGCAAAATGGATGCTGCTGCCACGACACAAGTCTGACCTCCTGCTGCTGGGAGTGATCCCAGCCAGGGAGGCCTAGACAATAGGTTTCCTGCTTGGGGAGGTGCTAGCACCTCCCCAGACAGCCTTTAGTGTATTGGGGCAGGGTGGGCTGAAAGGAATGAGACATGCCTGGGGCACACAAGGTGTTCCTTGCATAGTCCAGTTCAAACCGGCGCTGGGGCACTCCAGCCCCAGCTCTGGCGCGAAACTGGACAAAGGGAAGTGGGTGTAACCACCCCCTCCCAGGTCCCACCCATAAGGCGTGACCTAGCAGGTATCCCAGCCCCCCAGATTAGTATAAGAGTGGGAGTTGGGCCTCACGACTTTAGATTATCCTGAACCTGCAACTTGAACAGAAACTCTGGACCTTCGACATTCGACGAAAGAAGAAGACTGAAGAATCTCCCTTGTGGCCAAGGAGTGGCTACCCTGTGCAAACAGGCACCATCAAGAGACTACCCTTTGCTTTGCTCCAGTTCTACGAGGGACCGACTGCAGAGCCCGACCAGAGCCTTGAATTCCAGACTTCTCCGACCCTGATCCACATCCACAGCAGAGCTGAGATCCGTGGAGGCGACGTGGGACCGGCTACCTGGGAAAATTGGCTAGTATCTTTAAGCGCAGCTTCTGAGGCACCCTCGAAGTTGTGCACCGGGGATTGAGAAGCCCCACCCCCAAGCACCATCTGCACCGAAGACCAGCCCCCCACACTCCACGAGTCCTGCGTGGGGCCCTTCTGCATTTTCCTGCTTGCCGCGTCTGTCCGGTTGCTTGCCCGCTGGCTAGTGGCCTTTGTGACGGCGCATCCTGAAATCTTCACCGCTGGTTTGGCTCCTCCAGACTGGCTTCTGCTTCTTTGAAAAAGAGAAGCACCCCAGACCTTCCTGGTCTGCACCAGAAGCAAGTCCTCCGTTCTTCGTGGGTTCCGCTTGCCAAGGCTTGGTGAGTCCTAGTCCAACTTCGACGCCGCCGACAGCAAGAGCCTTCGTGGGACAGCTCGCCTCCTGGTCCTGGTCATCCTCGATGTTCCCTGGTCCTCGTGGCTGCAGCGACAAGCTTCACCTTCACCTGCAATCTTCACGACATCGCCTGGTTCCTTCCTGGTTCCACGTGGTCACTGGCTAGTGACCTTGACTCTGTCCCTTCTGCTTGCAGGTCTCCTCTCTTCTTGATCCCAGCCTTGGGATCCACCGGACACTCTTCACTGACTGCCTGTCAGCATCTTTCCTTCAGGCATCCATAGAAGTCCACGACGAAACCCGACGCAAGTTCACACCTATGCACCCGCAGCCTGTGGGCTAGGTAACTTGGGTACTTCGGTGCTCACAAGGGTAGTGACTATCCTAGGGTCTAGTTTCCGAGTCTCGACTCTCTAGCTGCTTTATATATATATCTGTTCATTTGGTATTCAAGGGATTATATATGGTATCACAGCTGGCTTCACATGCCATTCAGAGTTTAGCCTAAGACTGCTCTTGTCCATGCTACCACTAGGATAGCTGGTCTATAAGGTTGACTTTACAACCAATCACCATAAGGGTATTTGGACTGATATAAGGTGTACACTAGAACTAGTGACATCATACATCAGGCCAACTTCTCACAGGAAGGCTTTCAGTGCAAGTCGGATCGCTCTCAGCTCCAACAAGTTGATGTGGAGGCGAGACTCCGCCGGAGACCAGAGGCCTCTGATCTCCGCCTCTCCCATATGGCCACCCCATCCCAGGAGGGACGCATCCGTCACTACGACATGCTCCGGTAGGGGTAGGGAGAGGCTCTTGCCCGTGACCCAATCGCGGTCCGTGAGCCACCACTGCAACTGCTGTGCAGTGCCCTCCGAGATCAAGACATGGTCGGACAGGTTGCCGTGATGCTGGGCCCAATGAAACTTCAGGTCCCACTGCAGAGCCCGCATGCGCCGCCTGGCGTGATGCACTAGTAGGATGCAGGAGGCCATCAGTTCCAGAAGCCGCAACACTAGCCTGACCGAAACCCAGGATAGAGGCCGAAAGATGGGAATCAAGGCCTGTATATCCCGGACCCGCTGTTCCGGGGGATGAACCCGGAACTGCGCCGAATTGAGAACCGCTCCGATGAAAAGGAGCTTCTGAGAGGGGCTCAGGTGTGACTTCGGCACGTTGATGGAAAAACCCAGCAAATGCAGGAGATCCGCCGTAGTCTGGAGGTGGGAGACGACTGCCTGGGGCGAGCCCGCCTTCAACAACCAGTCGTCGAGATAGGGGAAGACTGGAACCCCTGATCTGCGCAGATGAGCTGCGACCACCGCCATCACTTTCGTGAACACCCGAGGGGCACTGGTAAGGCCGAAGGGGAGCACGGTGAACTGAAAGTGCTCCTGACCCACCGTGAACCGCAGGTAACGCCGGTGGGCCGGCAGGACGGGGATGTGGAAATATGCGTCCTGCAAGTCCAACGCTACCATCCAGTCTCCAGGGTCGAGGGCAGCTAGAACCTGAGCCAAAGTTAACATTTTGAACCGTTCCTTCCGGAGGAAGGCATTGACGTTCCGGAGGTCCAAGATAGGGCGTAGGCCCCCCTTGCCCTTCTTGGGAACCAGAAAGTAGTGGGAATAACAACCACGACCTACTTCTGGGCTCGGAACGCGCTCGACAGCCTCTTTGGCCAAGAGGGCCGAAACTTCCTCTCGCAGAAGATTCAAATGATCCTCCGAGATACGGTGGTGCTGCAGTGGCATGGCTGGAGGGGTCGTCTCGAAGGGGAGGGAGTAGCCCCTACGGACGATTTGAAGCACCCACCTGTCCGAAGTAATGGTACGCCAGTGGAGCAGGTGATGGCGAACCCGGCCTCCCACTGGCGTGGAATGGGCCTGAAAGCTCGGACTAGGAAGGCTTTGAGGCGGATGCTGCCTGGATGGATGTGGACTGACCGCGTCGTCCTCCAGTACCGCCTCGGCGGAAACCACGTCTGCGACCGCGTGCAGGCTGGTTCTGCGGCCGGTGGCTAGGCGGACGTAAGGAGGTGCCCCTTCCTTGGCCACGAAAGGAGCGAAAAGCGGAATTTTGTGGCCGCGGGGCCGAGAGGCCCAAGGACGTGGCCGTAGCCCGGGAGTCCTTGAAGCGAGCCAGCGCACTGTCCGCTTTCTCACCAAAAAGGCGAGCGCCATCAAAAGGCATGTCCATGAGGGTGCTCTGGACATCCCCTCAAAAGGACATGGACCGCAGCCAGGCGTGACGTCGAAGCGCCACCGTGGTAGAAATCGCCCTACCCAGCGAGTCCGTAGTGTCGAGTCCACATCGGATTGCATGGCGCGCTGCATCTCTCCCATCGGCCAGAGCCGAGGAAAGCCGCGCCCGGGCCTCCTCCGGGCACAGTGGCAGCACGTCCTCCACCGCATCCCACAGAGAGTGGGAATAACGGTCCAAGAGACAGGCGGTGTTCAAAGACCGCAGGCCCAAACTGAGCGAGGAGAACAGCTTCTTACCAAACTGTTTCAGTCTCTTGGAATCCCGGTCCGGAGGAGCGGACGGGAAGGAGGATTGGGAGGTAGAGGCCTGGATAACCAGACTCTCGGGGGTGGGGTGTTGGGACAGAAAACTGGGGTCGCCCGGAGCAGGGCGGTGGCGCTTGGCAACGTTCCTATCCACAGGAGGGACTGTGGAGGGCTTGGACCAGGTGCCCTGCAGAACGTCAGTGAGGGCCTCATTGAATTGCAGCAGAGGCTCAGTGGAGCATGCGGCAGACTGAAGCACCTCAGTGAGGATGTTAGTCCTCACAGCCACGGCAGGCAGCTCAAGCCCAAGGGCTTCGGCCGCCTTGCGCAGCACCACAGAAAAAGCTGCACCCTCCTCCGAAGCCACAGTCGGAGGAGAGATGTTTCCAGTGTCCGGTGAGGTATCCAAACCACTGGCCTCCCCCAGTTCATCTGCCCAGTCCTGTGCAAGTTGGCCCTGAAAGGCCATAGGGTCGTCAGACCCCTCCCATTCGCCCCCGTCATCCAATTCCTGGTAAACAGGAGGAATGATCGGAGCCGGTCGATAGACAATATGTGTCTCTAGCGGCGTTGGATGCGGCGTCGGGCGGCGCCGCATCGGCGTCGGGACCGGACAGGGGCTGAACCGGGGATCGACGTCGACCGGAGCCGGCGTCGGGGGTGGTATCGGTGTCGGCGCCGGCGGAGGAGGCGTAACGAGGTCGACCGGAGTCGACGGGGGCCCAGGCTCGGGCCCCCCGGGGATCTGCGGCGTCGGGGCCGGAGCCTCCGACGGCGTCGGGGCCGGAGCCTCCGCCGGCACCGGGGCCGGAGCCGCCGGCACGCGAGGTCGCCCAGTCGAGTCCGCGGGGCCCGAAGGCGCGCCAGCGGGCGTCGACGGCGGGGCCAGGCTCCTCATGGCCGAGAGGAAGGCACTGACCTCCGCCGGCGTCGCGTCAGTCCCAGGGACTGTCGGGTATGGGGACTTGCGCGGCGCCTGCGGCTCCTGTGGAGCCGCGGGGGTGCAACCACCCGGACCCTCGGCCGAGTCGCGTGACCGGCGAGGGGAGTCCGAAGAGCGGTGTCGCCTCTTGGACTTCTTGGAGTGCCTCGACTTACTCGAAGACTTCGAGCCAGACGAGTGACGATGTCGAGTGCGGCTCCGCGACCGATCCTTGGACCTCGTCCTGGACCGGGATCGAGAGCGGCGCGGAGCCGAGTGGCGAAGCTCGAGAAGCTTGCGGGACCGCTCCCGCCTAGCTTTCGAGGTCAGGGCCATACAATCGGAGCACGACGCCGCGTCGTGGTCGAGGCCCAAGCAGTACAGGCACCGGCGGTGATGATCGGTCACCGACATCAGTTGGTGATAGTCGTCGCAGGCCTTGAAACCAGGCATCCTACCGGCACCAGAGTCGAGAAGTGACCAAAAAGAGTCGAAAAAGTTAGTCAAAAATTGACTAAAGGGGTAGCTCTCCCGGATCGGTGCTTACTGGTGCGGAAAAAAGAAGAACTGACGTCAGCGCGCGAGGGCGGCGTCTAAGTACTCCGACGACGTCATTCCGGCGCACGACGCCGACGACGGACGCGGAGCCGCAGACGACGCCTAGCGACGCGCAAGGGGTATTGCTGACGAAAAATCTTCCGGATCCAGTCTGACGCCTGGGGATATTCTAAGGTGAGGAATCTATCTAACGTGTTTCTTTCAGATGCATTCTGACGCATTTCCAGATTTACGATTGCTCGTAAATCTGGTAATGCATCAGAGGACATGGGTGTTGCATGGGATCACCCACAGGAACACCGGGCGATATTTACAAGCAAAGGTAAAGCTTTACGTGTGCTTGTAAATATCACTCAGCAGGTTGCGCCGCCTATGCGACACACTACGCGATGCAACGGTGGTGCAAGGGGCTTGTAAATCTGCCCCATGGGGTTTACTGTAAACTATCACAGAGTGCACCTCTCTACCTAAAAGAAATATGGCAGAGCCTTTATTCCCTTGTGCAGAGCTTCCTGGGCCCCTCACTGCTCAATATGCAACTCACTCAAACAAGCCCATCAGTAATCATACATTCATTCATCCCATTCTGAACTTGCATCCGCACGTAAATTCATACGCCACCTCACTCACCCTGCAGTCACTCCTCTTGTCCTACTCTCACACTGTTGCATCGCTCACCGCGCACTCACATGGGCACTCTTGTCACCCACATAGTGCTACATTGAACATGTACCATGCAGATCACAGAAATGAGTGGGAGTAAACTATGAGTAGCGCTTTAAAAAAATTAAATGTTTGTCAGAAAGGTGCTATAGAGAGATGAGGTGCATTGTTGGTGAGTGGCAGTGAAGGAATTCATGGAGAAGGCGGAAACGGGGGTGGGGCATCAAAAAACACTGTTGCACGGTGTGAGACCAGTGTTAGGACCAGCCCTGGCTGGGAGTGTTAGCACCCCCCTCCGAAGTTCTGGTCTAGTGACTCCCCTGCTTCTGCCTATTATTATTTATATTTGTAGTACGCTACTGTTACCAAAAGGTGTCCTGGGGGTAATAGCCATCTGCTGACTGAAGGCAAATGAGAAACACACAGAAGGGGAAGGAGAACCAGCCAAATGGGGTAACCTACAGAGCATTGAGAAAGGTTTTTATATCTTCCTAAAGAATAATAGATTCTTGGTGGAGCGAAGCAAAGGAGGGTGCACGTTCCATAACTGCGCGGCCTGCATCAAAGCAGCAAGACAGACAACTCATGCCTTCTTGAATTAGGGAACAATAAGCAGAGTGGCACATGTCGAGAGGAGCATACGGGTCTGACCCGTATGCTTGGTGAGGAGAGATGAGAGGATGAGAGAGGACAGCAAGGGAGTGAGAGAATTTGATTGAAGAGGTCAGGGATGAGGAGAAATGTGAATTGCCAAAGAGAAGTGTGAACACGCAAGAAGTGAGTGTGAGCCAAAGGTGGGGGCTTCTGTTAGAACAAAGGGGAGATGTGAAAGATGAATGGGGGGACTGGAGAGGTGTAAGATACAAATAGACAAAAATTTGAATGGAGAGACGAGGTGAATGAGAAGTGCTGAGGGGCACGGGAGGTGACAGGACCAGAGAGGCCATGAGATAAATGCGAGAGACTGTTCGAGATGAGGGCAGTGAAAAGACAGAATGGCAAGAGGTGATTAAAGGTGAAGTGAGAGGTTGAATGGGGAGAGTTCAGAAGCTGTAAAAAGGGGTGAAAGAAAATGGCCTGCAAAGTGAGAGAGGGATCCGGGGTTAGGAGAGGAGAGAGGGATGGAAGGGAGGGGGTGAGAGGAAAGCTGCATGGGCACAAAACCGCCAGGGTTTTAAGGGACCCCTGCTTCTCCCGGTCAGGGCAGGGTTAGCTTCTAATGTGGCAGCACGTATTCCTGGAGAGTGGAAGGCCCTTCACAAAGGTTGACTAGAAATGTTTCTGATGATAATTGCTGTATTTTGGTTATAAATGGGTACTGATTGGGTGAAATGTTTCCTTAGTGTTACTATGTGTAAAAAATGTCAAAATAATGAAGCAATGCTATCCCAAAATACGCTGCATCACATAACCTTATTTACATTTTCATCCCACGCAATTTAGTCAAACCTGTCGCGTAATTTGGTCCTCACCTGCCTCATAATTCCAGTAGCCCTGCCTACAGGTTTCGAATTTTTTGTCAGGAGGGGGTCCTTACGCCTCAAAATGTTGACAGGGGGGTCTCGGCATCCAAACGTTTGAAGACCTCTGGTCTAAGGTGACTAAGATTATGTACAGCTTTGGAGGGACGCAACTCTCCAAGGGACACAACTCTATCTCTGTAGGTATTGGGCAGAAATTGGGGGGTAGGGGTATTAGAGCTTTATTTGCTGAGCAGCAGAGGAATCCTGTCTTATTCCCTTTTAATTTAAGGGAATTTGTATTTATACACCTCACACTATCTATCATGCAGGACCTAAAAGTATTTACTACATTCTGCCGATTGATATTAAGGGACATGATCAATTTATCAAAGAGATTAATGGCTTCATATACATGCTAAACAATATCAGAGTGCCGAACCTTGTGGAACTCCATGTTTAATACATCTGAAGTCCTATCGATAAGGTGGTAAAAGCAACCGCCTGATATTGGTCTTGCAGGTAAGATTTTATCCATTGTAACACAGTACCATCCACTTCCAAAGACGCTAGTCTTGCCAGCAGGGTGTGGTGGATGACCGTGTCAAAGACTATCTATAAATCAAGCAGAATTTACACAAAATAGATGAACCACTGCCTGCCCTCAAGCATTTTTCAGGTCGAGCCTAGGTAGCGCATGCGCTGCTCTGCGAACCATGCTGTATTGGAGTATGGAATAGAAGCCACGTTCACTCTCCGCCCAATATTTGTCATTGGCGTGTGTCATTGTCCTTCGTAAATGCTGGCTTCTGATTCGCTAATAGGCTTGTTAGTCTCTCCTTAGTACTGCCTTGTCTTCATTCATAACCTCCGATGAGGACTGGCCCTTTTACTTTGGCTGTTACACGGTGAGTCTTTTTTAGTCTGTAAGCAATATTTTCTTTACGTAGTTTCTCCTACTGCAAGCACAACATGCTTTCCTGCAACATTCATCACGCCATGCGCTTGTTCACTTTCTAAGCAGCCCGGTACAATGGAGGCCGCTTCATTGCATAGGTCTCGCATTTACAAGAGTTTGAGCTATTGGCATTATACATGACAATGCCTTTTATTTATGTGTTAATTATCAAAACATATCAATAAAAGGCATGGTCATTTACAATGCCAATAGTTTAAACTCTCGCAAATGCGAGACCTATTGCATTGCAAATGCTTGTTGTCCATGGCACTAAAAAGAAATATCTCAGTGACATGGCGGCCAAGCCTCGAACCAAATTGTTCTTCCTCCGGCAGGAAATGAATTTCCAAGCATGAAGAGAGTGGGGGTGTGGCAAGCTGCCGAACGTGATGGCCGAGTAGCTCCTTTGGCCTTCTCATAATCCTGGCCATATGCACATTAATACACTAGCATCCTTACTGGGAAATCGCCTGTACCTGCCTGCGCTGCACGGAGGACGCCCTGCTGTGGAGAGAAGCGACACGAATGGCGCCAAGGCCAATCAACCAGCCGCCTTGCTGATGCTGATAGGGCTTTGCCTCAGCCGGGAGGTATAACTTTTACAGGATCCGCCACTCTGGAGGCCCACCCAGGTAAGACAGCGAACCCAACAGCGGCTCATAGCTGACAGCTGTGGCGTGCCCGGGGAGGCTACGTGGAGTGGCACCCGGACTGTTGGGCGTATAGTTGGATCCTGATTGTACCTGTGGGGGAAGGAGTGGGGCCCACTGGAGGCCGCACCTGAAACGGACACGTGAAGAATCAAGCTACGCTCCCCCCTGCTCCCCCGAGGCCCTGTGGTGACAGGGACCGTGGGTGAGCCTGGGGGGCCGGCCGCTGCACCAGCCCAGTACAGCGTGTGTGCCTCCTCCCCCCATGCACAAGCCATCTTGTCCGCCTGCAGGCTGCGGGCTCAGTCCTGGGGGGTGTGATGGCCTGAAGGGACTGGGTTATTTGCCAGTACCTCTAAAAAGACTGCAGTGACAAGCCAACGGCCCGACCCTACTGAAGCACCACCTGCGTGCAAAACTTTGGGCCCCTGGGCATTGGAAAACCAGGAGGTGCCAGATCTGGTGAGGAATGGGGATAGCAGCATGATCGCCAGTCCTGACTTCTGGCTTGCTGCCCCCCGCCACACAGCGTGGCTACCGGCCCTTGCGGAGGTGGGTGAAAAGGAAGAGGCAGCGTGCCTGAGCACTGCCTGGGCACCCCATTGTGAACACCATCCTTCCTGCCTTTTACCTGCACCTACTTCACATAGGTACAAACCCTTTGCTGGCAGCCCTACGGGGAACCTCGCTTTTGACCCCCTACAATTTGTTGGTGCTGTGCCTCCCGCTATCTCGTCTGCACCCCCAATAAGGACCTGCCCATACACTGGCCTTTGAGCTGTGCGGCGGGAGCTTTCCTTGCTCTCCTGGCAGTAACTCTCTGGTGGCATAGCTGTAAAGTATCGCTGCCCCCGCTCAGAGTGCAGGCTCTGGGCACATATCTAAACCGGGCAGATTAATATAGCACCCTACATTTTGGTGGGCTATGGTTCGCGGCGATCCGAAACAGCGCTGGCTAACCTTCAATAAAGGAATGGGATTCCCCAAACCTACATGACGCACAGCTATGGACTGCAAATGGTCTCAAACAAGTTTTAATTTTCACATAAATGAATTAAACAGAAATATACATGTAATCATTTCATGTGTGGTTGTCTCGATAAATGGCAACACAATTAGTCAATGAACAAAACTTTTACGATTTATGATTATGCACAGATAAGATTCAGAAGATTCAGCTTGTTTTCTCTATGGTTTGTTATTTGCGGATCCAAAGGATCACATAGAAAGATTATCTGTGCATAATCATAAATCGTAAAAGTTTTGTTCATTGACTAATTGTGTTGCCATTTATCGAGACAACCACACATGAAATGATTACATGTATATTTCTGTTTAATTCATTTATGTGAAAATTAAAACTTGTTTGAGACCATTTGCAGTCCATAGCTGTGCGTCATGTAGGTTTGGGGAATCCCATTCCTTTCTTTTTGCATTTAGTCGACACAGGGGTCAGGGCTACAACCCCTACACATGACTGCACACTTTTCACAGAGTTCAATTGTTATTACATTCACATCATAGTGATACAGTTATCCTTAACGGTGTGCAGGTTCATCCCGTATTTCATAACCTTCAATAAAACCATGACTCTTGGGGCTGGCCTGGGCCTGACAATGGCGGAAGGTGGCACCATCTTGAACGCTTCTGCTGTGGAATCTGCTGGCATGGATGCTTTAATGACGGAGCTGCCAGTGGGCTTTAGAGCACTAGACAGTGGCTTTGACACCCTAGATAAACGGCTAGATGAGCGGAAACTCGACACAGGGGAGGTAGTATCTCAGACTTGGAGGATGTGGTGACCCATTCGGACAAGAAGCTTGACCACATGCAAAGACTTATGAAGATGGTAGCAATGAAGAACGAGGACTTGGAGGCCAGGAGCAGATGTGACAACCAGGGGATCCCGGAAACCACGAACACTGGCCGCCTGGACCAGAACAAGACTCTTTCACTTAAATGTTTGCGGTCGAGAGGGCTAGCAGCTCACTTGGGCTGCACCTGAACCCTGGTTCCCCACCAAGCCCGCTCATCGATTGCCTCCTAAATTTCTGGGACAGGGACACAGCCCTACGTCTGGCAAGAGAAAGATGGCTGCTCAACTGGCAGGGCTCCTCTATTTCACTGTTCCTGGATTTTACTTCCATAGTCCACAAAGCCAGCCGCAAATACACAGGAGTTAAAGCCATGCTATGTAACCTGGGACTTCGGTATGGGATGATCTATCCCGTCCATCTCGGAGTGGAGGTCAATGGCAACCTGCGTTAGTTTGATAGCTCGGCGGACATGCAGGACTCTGAGAAGCGCACAGCACAACGGCGTGAATCACCAGAGAGGTCACCGCCGATCACACAGACTGGCGCTAGTGCAGATATTTTTTTCTCCAGGCTGATTTCACCGGACCTAAAATAAATTAAACATGCAGTTAGCGTGCACAAGATCCATGCACATTGCAAGCTTATGTTGACTACCTCTCAAATGCATGAGCTCATACAATTTTAGTATATGGCAATTACATTGTTTATAAGTAATTTTTCGTCCTACAGGAGGTGGGGACATGTCGTAGCGTTGCCACCACCCAAGTGTAGTACATACACAGCTGATTTGGTTTCACTCTGTGTTGTAAGAGTTGTTGTTTGTGGTGATTCTGTACGGGGTTGGATCGTCCCCGGAGGGACGGAACCGGGAATGGGGAGGGGGAATTTGTTAAGCAATGGTTATATTTTCAAGGTGTTGGATTTTTCGGTCACTGATGGTACCGCATTATTTATTTTAGAAACATTCATTATACTCGTTCTTCGCGGACATTACGCTAGCGACTTGGAACATATTGGGACTGAACAAATGACGGAAAGACAAGCAAGTAATTACATTACCTGCGGCAACACCAGGTTGACATTGCTTTCTTACAAGATATGCATCTACCCCCCAGCAAACTGACATCACCGGGAGTCACTGATGGCCGAATTCCGTGAAGCTGGTGAGAGAGAAACCCATTACTTGGGAAAATACGTGCCGGCTAGGAAGTATGGGGAGGGTGAATGACGTGTTTGCACACTGGCTAGGCTGCTGCAACCTCTCAAGGGCCAATCTTACTAAACTAGTCTTCGACAATCGGATGGCACCTATGTTACAGATGCAATTGGTATCCAGGGCGAAATACTAACCTACTACACTGATTTATACACCTCACGTGTTACTGAGGAATCCACTGATAGAACAAGATGTTTGGAGGAGAGCGCCATGGTGTGGCTGAGCTCCATGCACCAACAGTTCCTCAGGGAACCAGTCACAGTGGAAGAATTAATCCAAGCAATAGAAGCTATGGCTGTATCGAAGACGCAGGCCTTCAATGGGTTTTCCGGAATCTTCTACAAAATGTATAAACACCTGCTTGCCACACATCTCCTGGAACTCTATCGGGAGGCATTGGAAAACGGCATTCTTCAACCCATGCTTCGGGAAGCAGTGATAACACTACTTCCTGAACCAGGGAAAGACCAGCATCAATGGGGTTCTTATGGGCCACTTTCGTTGTTAAACTTTGACAACAAAATAGTAGCAACAATTATAGCCTCTCTCCTAATGGATCAAATCATATCCCCGGTTCAATCGGGGTTTGTCCTGCATAGATCCATAGCTCTGAAACTGCGTACCCTCTTCGCGGTACTCAATGGAATATCCCCCACCGTGCCAGCAGCTGCGGTGCTATTAGATGTCGAAATAGCATTTGACTCACTGGAATGGCTTTTCTTGCATGCCATGCTGTGTAAAATGGGCCTTCACCTGGGTCTCGCAGCCCTTAATACACTACTGAACACACAACTGATAGCCCGCATTCGCCTTAAGGGGACACTGACCGCCCCTTTTCCCCTCTTAAGGGGAACAAGACAGGATTGCCCCCGTCACCCCCTACACTTTAAGCTGATGATATCATTCTTTGTGTGTGGCACCGGAGCGAAAACATTGCACCCGTCCTGTGGGAAATAATCCAATATGGATTTCTCTCAGGACTACATATAAATTAGGGTAAGTCTGAGGTATTCCCCCGACAACAGCTGCAAGCAGGAAAGAGAGAAAAGTTCCTCTGGTATGGTGCGAAACCTGAAATAAATACCTGGGTATACATATCCAAAGTGACATGGAACAGGTGATACGCCTCAATTATGGACCAGCACACGACAAGTTGCACACCCGAGTAGAACACTGGCTTAAACTCCCTCTTTCCATGGCGGGCTGAATAACCATTATCAAAATGGTGGTCTTGCATCACTTTTGTACCTATTTCACAACATTCCTATCCCGCTGACATTTTTTGTGACACTCTGGACCACTCTTACACGCCTTACCTTGGGGGGCAAACAGCCGAGAATCGGTTGGGACACAATGGTCCTTCTTTATGAGCGCGTGGCTTTTGAGTCCTTAACTTTCACCTCTACTATCTAGTGGCACAATGTAGCTTCGTCCGCCACTGGTATCACCCCGATACTCGAATACCCTACACTAAGCACGAGGTTGACCTGGTCGCCCGAGTACCGTTGGCAGCACTGCTGCCGCCTAGACTGGTGCGTTACCCGCACAATATTCAAACGGTGTCCACAACCAGCTCGGCATGAAAGTGGCTAATCCAAATGACAGTAGGCCACCGACTGTATTCCTCAGCTATTCCTCTAGCCGCCAACTTCTGGTTGCCCATCACACAAAACGCTTAGGTCAAGCGCACTATTTCTAGATACTCCCTGAGCACAATCGGTGACCCCGACAGACATGTGTTCTTGCTTACGGAGGATGTGCACTTCCAAACCGCCCTCCTGTTGGACCACTTTGTGCTGAGATGGCTGCAGGGAGCACTTAAATCCCAGATCCCCAGCTACCCCATTGAAGCAGATGACATTTCACCTCTAAAATTGATTATTAAGGACTCTGGAGGTGGCCATTTAATTTCTAAACTCTACCACACCAGCCTGGCCCTGCTCCATACTCGGAATGCCAAGGTTTGTGCTGCCTGGGAACAGGATCTAGGACACCCACTAACAGACTCACAATGGAATAAATGCTGCACACAAATATGATTGATATCCCTCAACCACCGCCATAAATTATTACATTTTAAATATATCGGCAGGCATATGCTACCCCACCTAAAGCTTAAGTTACTTACCTTCGGTAACGATATATCTGTAAGAAACATTAGAACTACCCCCGAGCTTCAGACTGGATCCGGAACGTTTTCGTCAGCTTTACCCCTGCGCATTGGTAGGCGTTGTCATGCGGCTCCGCGTGCGTCGTCGGAGCCGAGATGACGCAGCTGGAGCTACTTAGACGAGCCCACGCGCGCTGACGTCAGTTCTGTACAAGACTTTCCGCGCCAGGAACGCAGAGCAATGCAAGAAACAGACCACTGGTGCCATGAAACTAGGGCCCTGAAAGGGATGATCTTAACCCTAGAAATCAGTTCGCAGAACGGGGAGGATGGGTGGGGCGGTAAGGAATCTATCACTACTAATGTTTCTTACAGATATATCATTACCGAAGGTAAGTAACTTCTGCATCTGAAAGAAACATGTAGTGATAGATTCCTTACCTTAGAATAGATACCCTAGCAATACCAACCCCGGTGGTGGGTCTGCGAACCAAGATCACACCAGAAAATCCTGGAGAACAGAACGGCCAAAGAAACAGTCTCTCCGGACTTGGCTGTTCAGGCAATAATGCTTGGTAAACGTGTGCAGCGAGGCCCACATAGCTGCCCGACAGATGTCATGCAAGGGAACTCCCTGTCCCAAAGCAGTAGTGGCTGCCGTCGCACTGGTGGAATGAGCGCGCAGCCCCACTGGAGGCTTCTTTTTAGCCAAAGAATAACAAGCCTAATGCACAGAACGACCCACCGAGAGATGGTCCGCTTGTGCATGGCCCGACCTTTCTTGGCTCCCACGTAGCCAACAAAGAGCTGGTCATCCACCCGGAACTGTTGAGTGCGGTTCAGGTAGAATGTAAGCGCCCGTTTTGGGTCCAGACAGTGGAGCCTCTCTTCCTCTTTCGACGGATGCGGAAAGAAGGTGGGCAAAGTGATGGTCTGCCTGATGTGAAAGGCAGTGATAACATTTGGCAGAAAAGATGGACGAGTCCTTAGAACAACTTCGTCCGGATGGACAGAGAGAAAAGGAGGATTAGAAGAAAGAGCCTGGAGCTCACTCACTCTTCTGGCAGAGGTGATGGCAACCAGGAAAGTAGTCTTTAAAGTGAGAAGATGAAAAGGACAGTTGTGAAGTGGCACAAAGGGAGCACACATTAGATGTCAGAACCAGGTTCAAGTCCCATTGAGGCATTATGAATGGAAAAGGAGGGAAAAGATGAGTAATGCCTTTCAAGAATCTATTTACAACAGGGGACTTAAAAAGGGAAGGCTGATCTGGAAGCCGTAAAAAGGCTGAAATGGCCGAGAGATAGCCCTTGATATTGCCCGGAGCAGAGCCCTGCTGGGCCAAAGAAAGGAGGAATAGAAGGACCTGTGAAAGGGGGGCAGAAAGGGGATCCACAGCCTTTGCTGTGCACCATGCCACAAACGTATTCCACCTGCAGGCGTATACTGTTTTAGTGGAGGAACGCCTGGCTGCTAAGATTACATCACAAACTTCGGGAGGCAGGTCAAAAGACGTCAATTGCCGCCGCTCAATCTCCACGCAAGGAGGTGGAGGCTGGACAGGTTCGGGTGGAAGGCCATTCCCTGTTGCTGCGACAGAAGATCCTCCCGAAGAGGCAGTCGGATCGTGGGATCGATAGCAATGCTGAGTAGGTCGGGATACCATACTCTTCGAGCCCAGTCCGGAGCCACAAGAATGACTTGGGCCTGGTCGCACTTGATCATCTTCAGCACTCTGAGTAGAAGTGGTATAGGCGGAAAGGCGTATAGTAGACCGCAACTCCACTCATGACGAAAAGCGCGGCCTAGCGAGTGCCACCTTGAAAATTCCAACGCGCAGAACTGATGACATTGCGCGTTCTCTTCGGTGGCGAATAGATCTAACGCACAAGTTACTACTTGTGTAACGATATATCTGTAGGAGACATTTGTTAGTGATAGATTCCTTACCTTAGAAATCCCCAGGCGTCAGACTGGATCCGGAAAGTTTTGCTAGCAGTACCCCTGCGCATCAGTAGGTGGCGTTGTGCGGCTCCACGTCCGTCGCTTGCGTCGTAAGCACCGAGATTACATCAGGGAGACTACTCAGGCGCCACCCATGCGCGCTGACGTCAGTTCTGTACACGACTTTCCGCGCCAGGAACGCAGAGCCATGCAAGATACTGACCATTGGTGCCAAGAAACTAGGGCCCTAAGAGGGATGACCTAAACCCTAGTAACCAGTTCGCAGAACGGGGAGGATGGGTGGAGCGGTAAGGAATCTATCACTAACTAATGTCTCTTACTGATATATCGTTACACAAGTAGTAACTTGTGCATCTGAAACAGACACCTGTGGTAAGTCTGCGAATAGATTACACCAGAAAGTCACGGAGAACAGAACGGCCAAAGAAGCCATCTCTCCGGACCTGACTGTCAAGGCAGTAATGCTTGGTAAACGTGTGCAGCGAGGCCCATAGAGCTGCCTAACAAATGTCCTGCAAGGGGACGCCGCGTCCCAAGGCAGTAGTGGCTGCTGTTGCCCTGGTAGAATGGACACGCAGCCCCACAGCATGCTCCTTCTTAGCCAACGAGTAACAGGCATTGATGCAGAGAACGACCGACCGAGAGATGGTCCGCTTGTGCACAGCCCGACCTTTTTTGGCGCCCACGTAGCCAACAAAGAGCTGGTCATCCACCCGGAACTGTTAGGTGCGCTTCAGGTAGAACGAGACCACACGTTTTGGGTCCAGACGGTGGAGCCTCTCTTCCTCTTTTGAAGGAGGCGGAAAGAAGGTGGGCTAATTGATGGACTGCCAGATGTGGAAGGGCGTGACAACCTTTGGCAAGAAAGAAGGACGAGTCCTTAAAACCACCTTGTCACAGATGAACAGAAGGGAAAGGAGGTTTGAAAGAAAGAGCCTGGAGCTCACTCACTCTTCTGGCAGAGGTGATAGCTACCAGGAAAGCCGTCTTGAGAGTGAGAAGACGCAAAGGACATTAATAAAGGGGCTCGAAGGGAGCGCACATCAGATATGTCAAGACAAGGTTTAAGTCCCATTGAGGCATTATAAGCCGCATGGGAGGAAACGTGTGCGTAATGCCTTTCAGGAAACGGTTAACAACTGGGGACTTAAAAAGAGACGGCTGATCTGGAAGCCGTAGAAAGGCGGAGATGGCCGAAAGATAACCTTTGATAGTGCCGAGAGCAGAGCCCTGCTGGGCCAAAGAAAGAAGGAACAGAAGGAATTCAGAAAGAGAGGCAGAAAGGGGATCCACAGCCTTAGCTGTGCACCATGCCACAAACTTGTTCCACCTGCAGGCGTATACCGTTTTAGTGGAGGGACGCCTGGCTGCAAGAATGACATCACAGACTTCGGGAGGAAGATCGAAAGCTGTCAACAGTCGCGGCTCAATCTCCACGCATGGAGGTGGAGGCTGGACAGGTCCGGGTGGAGGACCGTCCCCTGCTGCTGTGACAGAAGATCTTCCCGAAGCGGCAATCGGATCGGGGGATCGATCGCCATGTTGAGTAGTTCGGGATACCAGTATCTTCGTGCCCAATCCGGAGCCACATGGATGACTTGGGCCCGGTCGCGCCGAATCTTCTTCAGCACTCTGGGCAGAAGTGGTATAGGCGGAAAGGCGCACAACAGACCGCAACTCGACTGGCGACAAAAAGCATCGCCGAGCGAATGCAGACTTCAAAATTCCAATTCGCAGAACTGACATTGCACGTTCTCTTCGGTGGCGAATAGATCTAACCAAGGCTCTCCCCACTGCAGAAAGAGACTCTGCGCCACGTCCGAGTTCAGACGCCATTCGTGATCCATCAAGCACCGGCGGCTGAGTTCGTCCGCCCTGGCGTTCAGAGAAACTGCCAGGTGTTGAACCACCAAGGTAATGCCTTGATGTTCCAGCCATGTCCAGAGGCGCAGAGCCTCCTAACATAGGGTCCACGACCACACCCCGCCCTGCTTGTTGCAATACCACATGGAGGTGGTGTTGTCCATGAACACCTGCACTACACTTCCCCGGACAGAGGGAAGAAATGCCTTCAGTGCAAGTCGGATCGCCCGCAGCTCCAACAGATTGATATGGAGCCGGGACTCCGCCGGAGACCAAAGGCCTCTGATCTCCGCCTCTCCCAAGTGGCCACCCCATCCCAGGAGGGACGCATCCGTCACCACTGTGTGCTCCGGTTGGGGAAGGGAGGGAAGGGATCTGCCATTGACCCAATCGCGATTCGTGAGCCACCACTGCAATTGTTGTGCAGTGCCCTCCGAGATCTGGACATGATCGGACAGGTTGCCCTGATGCTGTGCCCACTGGAACTTCAGGTCCCATTGCAGAGCCCGCATATGCCACCTGGCATGTCGTACTAGCAGGATGCAGGAGGCCATGAGGCCCAGGCGCCGGAGGGTCATCCTGACCGAAATCCAGGATAGAGGCTGAAAGATCGGAATCATAGTCTGAATATCACGGACTCGCTGCTCGGGAGGATAAACCCGAAACAGTGTCAAATCCAGAACCGCTCCGAAGAAGGGGAGCTTCTGAGAGGGACTCAGGTACGACTTCGGCACGTTGATGGAGAACCCCAGCAAATGAGAGAGGTCGGCCGTAGTCTGAAGGTGGTTGACGACTGCCTGGGGCGAGCCCGCCTTCAGCAACCAGTCGTCCAGGTAAGGGAGACTGACACCCCTGACCTGCGCAGGTGAGCTGAGACCATCACCATCACCTTCGTGAACACCCAAGGGGCGCTGGTAAGGCCGAAGGGGAGCACGGCAAACTGAAAATGCTCCTGGCCTCCCGTGAACTGCAGGTAACGCCTGTGGGCCGACAGGACGTGGATGTGAAAATATGTGTCCTGCAAGTCCAACGCTACCATCCAGTCTCCAGGGTAGAGGGCAGCCAGGACCTGAGCAAGAGGCAGCATTTTGAACTTCTCCTTCCGGAGGAAGCGGTTGACGTCCTGGAGATCCAAGATGGGACACAGACCCCCTTTGTCCTTCTTGGGAACCAGAAAGTAGTGGGAACAACAACCACTCCCTACTTCTGGCCCAGAAATGTACTCGATGGCCCCCTTGGCCAGGAGGGCCGTAACTTCCTGCTGGAGAGTTGCCAAGTGTTCCCCCGACAAGCGTTGGTACCGAGGTGGCATGGCTGGAGGGGTGGACTGAAAGGGAAGGGAGTAACCCTTGCGGATGATCTGCAACACC
Organism: Triturus cristatus; assembly: GCF_964204655.1. Lineage (NCBI taxonomy): Eukaryota > Metazoa > Chordata > Amphibia > Caudata > Salamandridae > Triturus > Triturus cristatus. The sequence continues at coordinate 852,585,051 of NC_140581.1, forward strand.
CACTTGTCCGATGTGATAGCATGCCAGTGGGGGAGGTGATGGCGGATCCTGCCACCCACTGGCGTGGGGTACTCCACAAACCTCGGATTAGGAAGGTTTGGAGGTAGAAGCAGCGGGGGCGGAGGTGGACTGACCCCCACTGAAGCCGCATCCGTGGCCGCGCTGAGGCTGGTTCTGCACAGGCTTGCTGAAGGAACGTGCCTGGGCGCCTCTGCCGTGGCCATGAAAGGAACAAAAACCAGGAGTGGCCGCGCTTTTTGCGGACAGACCCAAGGACTTGGCCGTGGCCCGCGAGTCCTTAAAACGCTCCAGTGCACTGTCGGCCTTATCGCCAAACAGGCGAGTGCCATCAAAGGGAATGTCCATGAGCGAGCTTTGGACATCTGGTGAGAACCCGGTGGATCTCAACCAGGCGTGGCGACGAAGCGACACAGTCGTAAAAATCGCCCTACCCAGTGAGCCCGCGGTGTCCAAACCACTCCAAATGGCGAACTTAGCCGAATCCTTACCCTCAGCAACAGCTTGGGACAGCACAGCGTGGGTCTCCTCAGGACACTGAGGCAACACCTGTGCAACTGTATCCCACACCGCGTGGGAATAGCGGCCCAATAAGCAGGCGGTGTTCACTGACCGCAGCCCCAAGCTGGCCGAAGAGAACAACCGCTTACCGAACTGTTCCAGCTTCTTAGAGTCCTTATCCGGCCGAGCCGTGGGAAAGGCACTCTGACGTCGAGGCTTGGATAACCAGGTTCTCAGGCGTAGGATGAGTGGTCAGAAAAGCGGGGTCACCAGGCGCCGGGCGGTGACGCCTGGCGACATTCTTATCCACGGGGGCCCCTGTGGCTGGCCGCGACCATGTGCCCAACAAGACGTCAGTGAGGGCGTCATTAAATGGGGGCAGGGGCTCCGACGAAGTGCACGCCGTCTGGAGCACCTCAGTGAGGAGATTAGTTTTGGGGCAACAGTAGGGAGATCAAGGTTGAGGACCTCAGCTGCCCGACGGAGCACCATCTTGTAGGAGGCGCCCTCCTCCATGGTAGGCGAGGGAGAGGCAAACCCCGGGTCAGAGGAGATGTCAAGGTCGCCGGCATTCTCCAAGTCGTCCACCCAGTCCTGCTCGGAGTCACACTGATGGGCAAGAGGGTCCTCGGACCCCTCCCAGTCATCCTCTACCTCTGTCGCATGGGGAACAGACTGCGGTGGCAGAGCTGGGGCCAGAGAAGGAACAAACGGCGCCAGGAACAGCGCCGGATGGGGCCGAGCCCGTGACAAACAACAGGGGTATACCCAAATCACCCTATGATACCTGGGTATAGGGGACAATATATATATCTAAGAGAAAAAGGTATCAAGGAAATAATACATCAATCATTCATGAAGCGAGCACATTTAATTACCCCTTCAAGAGTATCAAATATTCATTTTGAGTAGATCTGACATCATTTTCAAAATATCACAAAAACAGGCGCTTATTCAAAGAAAGACACAATGACATATATCATACAACATCAATTATATAAATAGCACACAACATCTACTACACATGACAATTAACCCAAATATAAATTATTCCCATCAGTGTCCCCTTCTGAATAGCAGGCGGACCACTGGGAGGTAGTCAAACAAAAGGGGGGGAGAACACAAGCAAGGGGGGCAAAAAATGGGCCAAAGTTTTACAGGTGTCCCAACAACAGTCTGTGAATCACTAAAACTCTGGTGACTCCTCCATCCAATGTCTGTCGACGTGACCACGTTTCAGCCAGAATTAGCTTATGGCCTCTTCAGGACAGGGGTTTAACGACAACTATAACAATAAAAGGGGAGGGGGAACAACATTACTCTCATCCAAATCATCCCCGAGACCCGGACTGGTGACCAAGCAGTGCACACAATGCCAAGATCCCACAAAGGACCCCTCCACAGTGAACCAAATAAACCTTACATCCCATCAACCACAAAGTGACTCATTGAAAGGAAGGAATAGCGAAAAGGGGAAAAAACTAAATAAAACAAAAATACATGAGTACCTAGCCCTCAACCAGGCCTCCATCACCAATGTACACATACTAACAATTAACTAGATGGTGGTGACAACATACAAGATTAATTATCAAAGAACCACCATCCATATAAGCCTCAATTATATCCAAAATATACCATGGCCAAAAATCGAAGCATTACACCCCTTCAGCAGAATCTTATCCTAATACACTTACATGTATCTTCCTTATTTCTATCTTGCGTGGCTGCTCAATCGATACACAACGAAGTTCTGCGAACATGGGGGAGGAACAATATAACAGAATATCACGTCGGCTGCATAGATAGATAATATACATATGCAGGATAATTAATCTTCGCCTATGTCCCTTACGGTGTTCAACCACCTGCAACGTTCAAGCAACGCTCTTACCTTAGAACCGCTGTGCGCGCTTATAAACAGGTACTTTCCATGAGATCCGACCACCGGTTCTCCACTACGTTTCTAAAAACAATCGGGATATACTATCTTTAGAACCCATAGAGCGCCTCTATTCACATCTATAGCAGCGTCACCAAAGCTAATGATCCACTTACTAGATCGAAGTCGGGTCAGTCTCCACACGAAATCCTCGCTACAACGCCACTCCACACACGCTCAAGGTGGTATAACAACGGGGCATGAAGCGTCCTACCCGGAAATAAAGCTCCCGCTCTGCACAAATCCCTCCCTCTGCCAGCAGTAACATAGACAGAGGACTGGGAAGTGGCCGTTACGCTCTTCAGTCAGCCTCAATATTTGTTCGTCTAAAATCCACAAGTGAATGGACATATAAAATTACAAACGCCGGTCACCCGCTCCCAACTAAAAAGTAATAAAGAAAATAATAATAATAAATCCGTCAGCTAAACCGAACCACACTCGGTGAACACACCTGCATAAATAAATAAATACATACACCCCTTAAGTGAATTGAAAAAAGGGGGAAGAAGAAAAGCACCGTATGCACGGCAAGGTCACCACACCAGAGGGAAAGGAGAGAGCACAGCTCCCGTCTACACACACAATTCTGTACATTATATACATATAAACACCTATACAATTATACAATACACTTATTATGACCATAACCCAATTGCGAAGGAGAACCCTACGGATGAACCACCGAGGGTATACATTATATGCATTATACAGTCTACATGTACACAGAAACAGTGTGAGCAGCAGAAATCAAACAAACTCATAATCTGGCGCACCCTTAGATTAGCGCGCCCTTCCTGGAATCACTAGAAGATGACTCAAGCCTAGAGATCCAATGCGGATCCCAGGCCGGAACAAAATGGCCCTGGAACCTGGGCAAGGGTGGGACGAATGGCACCCGCTGCGGCGCTGGGGCTGGAAGCGCTGGAAGTTGTGGCGCCGGAGCCAACGGCGCAGGATCCTGTGGCACCGAAGCTGGATCCACCGGCGGCGCCCCAACAGGATCCGGACACGGGACCGCAGGCAGGAGCCCGAGGCCTAAAGTAGCGGTCCATGGTAGCAAGAAATTCTTGCACCTGTTCGGGAGTCGCCGACGGACCAGGGTAGATGGGTAGGCCGTGGGACTCCCAGGCTCCGCAGGAGCCGCAGGGGCAGAACCCCTGTCCCCCTTGTCCGCATCCGAGGACCGACGGGGGAACGTCGGAGAGCGTACTCGCTTCTTCGACTTCTTTTTGTGTCGTCTCTTACCCGAATCAGAGGGTAAAGTCTTGGAGCTCGAGGAGCGACAACTGTCGCCCCGCGAGTGTTCCCGGGAACGGTCCCTGGGCCTGGAATGGCACTGGGACGAGTGCCAGACCTCCCGCAGCTTCTGGCACCGCTTCCTCAAGGCCTTCAGGGCCATGGCCCGACAGTCGTGGTCGGTCTCTAGGCAGTAGAGGCAGACATCGCGGGGGTCCGCCACCGACATATTGCGACGGGGGCCCCACAAGACTTCAATCCAGGCATCCCTACGTGCACCAAGGAGTACAGGAGACAGGGGTACTGTTAGCAAAACTTTCCGGATCCAGTCTGACACCTGGGGATATTCTAAGGTAAGGAATCTATCACTAACGTGTCTCTTTCAGATACCGGGTTATTCCCTTGTGGGGAATCATTGGATTTGACTATGCCCTGAAGAAGACTGAATGGGCGAAACGCGTTGGCTGTTTTTGCACAATTCGCATGTATAATATCAAACGATGAATAAAAAGAAATTACGACCACATTAAGAACGAAATGCCTCTATCATCGTGATTTCACGGGCCTGTGGACTATTCCAAGGATTGTGTTCGAACGTCTCTATTTATGTGCCTCTCTTACTTTGTGTTCAAATGTTATATTAAGGACCGCGAATGGTGGCTGGTTCCTGGAGGTGGGCACGTTTTATGAGACTAAATAGGAAACAATATTGTAGTTTCCAGTACCCTGAATTTAACACAGGTAGGGGTGAGGCAGTCTAGATACCCTGCCACTGTGAATCAGTTTGTTTTGCTTGAGGACTGACTCCCACTAAATTCTAGATTCTCTTGAAGTCATGCATTAAAATATTGACCCGTATATATTTATTTTTAAAGCAATCGCGGCTCTACCCAGTCTCCTCACTCTTTTGTCATTTAGGTGGTCTCCTGAAACAGTTTACAATGAGTTTCTAAAGAGGGAGATAAATAGTTTCCCGAAAAGAAATACAAATAATGTCAAGGATGTGAGTATGAATATATGTGGTATTTGTACACAGCAAACCTAGCCGAAAAGGCTGTGGGTACGCTGTACAAATGCACAGTTACAAAACAGTTGTGCAACATTTACTAGAAGACTATTAAAAAGGACTACCAAAAAGAAAACTTTGAATATTTGCAACTAAATGGAACTAAAACGATGCCCTCTAGAAACAACGGGAAAAACAACTCATTGAGAAAGCATTAATCATTCCTCAAACTCCAGATTCAATGAGAATGCTTCTATTTTTCTACACAGGATTGAAACAAATCAACCCAAGAAAGAACTGGAAGCCAAAAGTCTACCTTTATTGAGATTATAAAATTGAAAGAAAGCACTATTTAGGAGATTTGCAACTACTTGGTGGTATCACTTTCAGACTTACTGCTTGGAAAATAGCATGTCTGGTCCTACTCAGAGCATCCTAAAGGTCGTACATTTAAGTGATCAGTAGGCAGTATACTTGTAATATTATACAATAATAATAATATGTGGTGAGATCTGGAGGACCATTAACAAAACATGCTATGCAGGACATTCTTGCAGATTCTTCAACTTGGAAGCATTGTGAGACATCAGGATGCAACTGGGCCCACTCCGATGCCTGAGGTCACTTAAGGTGCTGAATCTACAGGAATACTTCTGCATTACAATCAGATGGATAAATACATTTCTCACTAGGAATGGATTCTGAAAGTCTAAAACAAGATACATCCAAATACACAGCAAGCCTTTATTCAACTCAAATTTTACCAAAAGACCTACTGCACACAAATTAGATTCTCAAGCTCTGTACCAGAGGAGAAATATAGTTGGGAGCTGCAACTCAAATGGGAGCTCCAAGTATGTGTATTTTTCAGGTACCCCTTGGTCAGTGACTGCTAGCATGAAAAATAACCTAAATTTTACATTGTTACAATTCTTGGAAACTCATTTAGACCACAAGTGGACACCTAAACTTGTGCAAAGTTGAACAACGTATGCAAACTAGATTTAAATTGAATTGTTAAAGCACTATTGCTAAAAGAATCAATTTTACGCAATTTGAAAAACCACAGGAAACTACAGACTAATGATCGGATTCATGTTTAATTGCACAAACGTCCCTAGAAAGAATGTCACATAAGCAGGGCAGAGGACATGTTTGTGGACATTTTTAAAACATATATTGATCTATATGTATAACATTTCTCACCTAATTCTATAAAAACAATTGATATTACTTAGAATCAGAATATGCAAAATTATTATGGAATTTGCTCTATGTTTACCAATTTATCTCTAGTGAATGGAACTTGGAATCTCCAGTAATATTGAGGAATAGATTAATTATTCATTTAAGATGTGACTATTTGAGTCTGATAGTACATCATTCGAAACACTGTAGGAAGAAGAAAATTAGTTACTTAGCTATGGTTCTCCAGTATTGGTATCTTTCATAGATTTACATGCTTGAATCATCCCGGTCGTCTTAGTGGGAGACCCACAGTATACATGTAAAAGCAGTACATAATACAATAATAGGCTACAATGCAATGAACAGTCACTGAAATAGCCTAGCCATTTTCTTTTGTAAAAAAGAACCAATTTTAAGTAGCAGCCATTCAGGCACTGCACCCTCTAGAACAAACCCCAGAAAGGCTAGGTTCCTCAGATTTTCAAGCACACATGTGAAATGTTATACCTTGAGGAAATAAGGGAAGCCTCTCAGGGGAGGAGGGTGGGTCGCATGTGAATCTATGAAAGTTATCAATACTGGAGAACCGTAGTTACAGGTAAGTAACTCATTTTCTTCTACAGTATTGGATCTTTCATAGATTCACATGCTTGAATCAGAGTAGCTAGCAGTTGCATGGACACACGTGTAGAAATACTCTTAATAAAAGACATATCTACCCCTAGAGGATGGTGGGTAACAATATACATGCAAATACTGAAACATATATAAAATGCTATGCAGTAAAGTACCAATAATAATATATAACACACAATGCAAAGGAACAAAAAAAGCAGGTCTATTAATAGAGGCTTACCTTACAGGAATAGGTGACGTAGGACTGCCTGTCCCACTGCTGCTTCGCTATAAGATGCCAAATCCAGGCAGTAATGCAGCATGAAAATAGGGACACTCTTCCATGTAGCGGCACGACAAATGTTGCCTAGTGGAATCCCAGCAAAAAGCAAAGCAGAAGAGAAAACTGCTCTTGTAGAATGTGCTTTGTCCTTGATCGTAAGCGGTTCACCCTCCTTAGTATGACAGAGTTGAATACTAGCAGTGATCCATTGTGCAGTAGTACTTTTTGTGACAACAGAACCCAGTCTTAGAGGCCCATAAGATACTAGCAGTTGATCCGTTCTGCGCAGCTGCTTTGTTTTTTGCAAGTAAAACTTAAGGCACCATTTGACATCCAAATAGTAGAGAGATTTCTCCGCAGGTGATGAAGGATGCGGGGACAAAGTCTGCAGAATAACAGGCTGATTAAGGTAAAAATGTGATAGAAACTTTGGTATGAATTTAGGGTTTGTTCTCAATATAACCTAGTCCTCTGTGAAATGTAGGTAAGGCTCTTTTATGGTGAAGGCTTGAAGTTCACTAAGCGCAAGCAGTATAGCCACTTTCCATGTGAGACATTTGAGCTCAATTTTGTGAATTGGCTCAAATGATGATTTCATTAATTGAGAAAGGACTACATTAAGGCGCTATTCTGGTGGAGGAGGCCTAATCGGGGGGGAAACCCTGAATAATCCCTTCATGAACTGTTTGATGCTGCGAGAAAAGCAGAGAGAAGAAGCGTCGGCCGTGCGTCTGTACAGTTAGAGGGCTGCGAGGTGGACCCTCACTGAAGCCATTGGTCTAGGCAACCAGAGAGGGGTCTTTTCTTTAAAGAAGAAATTAAGGGAAGAGCAGCAGGCGGCGAGGCCTCGTCACTGTTTTCTGACAGAATCTCTGGATTTAACTTGTTTCCGCCTAGGTTGTCTGGAGTAAGCAGCTTGCGGTGGGGCACGGTATTGCTATTGATGTTGGTAAGAAGTTCGAAAAACGATGCAAGTCTGAAGCTGGTATCTCTGGTAACCACCTCGAAAAGTATAGGCCCCGCTGCCACGTACTTCAAGACATTGGGTTTCTCTATATTGGAGCGTGCCCAAGCTCAGAGGTACGTGGAGGAGATGAGACAGGCGGTGGTGGAGGAACAGCTGCTGTAGGAAAACATGTGTGGCAATCATACAACAAGTCTTGAAGGTCCTGAACCAAGGCCACAGGAAGGTGGACCATAGGCTCATTAACAGGCTACATATATTGAATATTTGCATGAGGAGGGCGATAATCTTGCTGATAGTAACCTTCATATTCATCATCATCTTGATATGTTACATAAAGCTGTGAGGGACTGTGAGCAGGGCCACACATCCCATCCTCGCCAGATTCCTCTAAAAAGGTTGAAGGTGGCAAAGGTGAAACTATTGCAGGATTCTGCAAAAAATGCCTTGTCAGCGATGTCGCCGATAAGAACGTTGTCGACGGATACATAGGCGTGAGTTGCAACGTCGACGGGCGCTTAAGACTAGGTGTGGAAAGCAGCATCATCAGCCTCGACAACGGTAGCGGAGTCTGCATGGTTGATGAGGGCATCATAGGAGCGGATGAACTAGCCGGGGTCCAAATCATAGACAATGTCGTCGACGTGATCGTAGACGAGGAGGTCGTTGAGGGAACCACCATCGTCGTCAACAAAGACGCAGACGAGAAGGTTGTCGTCGTCAGAGTTGCCGTTGAGGTCGTCGTCGGTATTGAATCCATAGTCGTCACTGGAATCGGCGGCGGCAGGACCGTCGTCGTATCCGTCCTCGACGATGTTGATTTTTTCGACAATGAGGCAGGTGAAACATGTCCAGAAGGCGATTCCTGTGCTGACGGAGAGTCCGATGTAAACGCCGTTGGTGATATAAGCTTTCTTGAGATTGTTCTTTTCATTGAATGTTCTGAAGAATGTTTTTCCTTTTTATGGCTTTTCTCCTTATTAGGAAATGAACGCTTTCCTTTTAGTGAGGTGCCTGCATCTTCCTGACGTGACTTTTTAGCAGCCTTTTTTTTTGGAAACTTCAGGTGATTCAAGAGATCTCTCTCTCCTTTTGGATGTTTCTTGAGAAGCCAAATTAATAACCTACCCTGTCTGTCTATAAGGGTTTTGGTAAAAAAAAAATTCCTACAAATTTTGCAGTCTTTTACCTTATGTTGAGAGTAAAGGCAGTAAATACAGTTTTTATGGGGATCCTCAGCATGCAGTCTCTTTTTACTGCATGATTCACATGACCTGAAGAGACCTTTCTTTGAAGAATCCGACATTTTGAGCAGAAATCTGGAATTTTTGGAAGAGAAAGCAGAGCTCACGGAGACTTCCTTTCACGTGACCTGCGGTAGAAAATCTGAGGAACCTAGGCTCTCTTGGAGTTGTTCTAGAGGGTGCCGTCACCTAATTGGCCGCTACTTAAGTTTGGTTCTTTTTTACAAAAGAAAATGGATGGGCTATTGAAGTGACTTTTCATTGCATTGTAGCCTATTATTGTATTATCTACTGCTTTTATATGTATACTGTGGGACTCCCACTACGACGACAGGGATGATTCAAGGATGTGGATCTATGAAAGATCCAATACTGGAGAACACTGCCTACCAGAAAGTGAAAGATTTAAGCACAATCAGACTCCCCATGGGGTCCTACAACCCTCAATGAACTCAGTTTCCTCCAGACATCTTAGAAAAATTGAGAGATGGTTACCCACAAAAGTCACCAATAAGAATCTTATGAGTTTTATAAGCTGATCACAAGCCCTCATAAAGGAGTGAAATGCTCTGACAAAAAACAATGGGAATCAGACCTAAAATGGACACGCTCTGAGAAAGAATGGTGAGACATTTACAAAAGACTGTAATACAACTAGGACCATAACAAGGAAGGAAGCTCAGGTCAAAATGATAACATATTGGTACTACACACGAATGGTAGGCGCACAGGTCAAATAGTTATTGGTGTAGGTGTGGTGCTGTGGAGACTTTAGTCCACATTCTATGCAATTTCCTAAACTACAAAGGTTTTTGACTGAGATACTAGACACAGAAGATGCAATATTTGACAGAGCTATCCTGTTTCCACCCTACTTGACTTCCCAAATAGCCATAATTTGCCACTGCACTTACAGGGGTAAAAAAAAAGTTCCCTAGGTCTGTTGTCTATGTAGACAGTATTGGTAGGACCCAAATCCATGAAACTGAAGACTGCATGCACAGCTTGTGGGAATTGCTGGGCATGCAAAAAAACATAATGTCCATAGAAGGGACAACAGAGACTATTGAGTTAACTAGCCTTCCTTCATAAAACATTTGGCTTCATAAACTGGACGTTTACGTGCTCGAGGTATCATAGGGTGGCAAGAATAATAATTTCAACTGCCTGCTCATCACCCCACTAAAGTACAATAAAATATCTAGCTGATTGCCTAGGACCACCACCGATTTCCATGTTTCCCTGAAGCTGTTCTGCAAGAACCAGAAGATTTCCCTGTATATCTACCAATTGGATAAGGGGTTTGAGAGAGAGGAATTTCAGCACATTACAGTTCGTTTTGACCTCATCCATCTATGCATAACTGCTTGACAGATGCATAACTTCTCTATTTTGTTTAGTAACTCCAAAGAATGTGATTTTGTTCTATTTAGTTGTATAGCTAAAAAACATTGATTTTTTAAAAAATTGTCATGCCTGCCTTTTCCACCCTGTCAAACACCACAATTGAGGTGGTTGGGCTGGTTTCCTTCTGGCATTCTGAGCTCCACCCTGTTACAGCTCTACAGACTGGGCCAAGTACACACGTGCTGTACTTGACTTTAAGCATAGCAAGAGCAAGCAGTCTAAGGCAGTTCAGAGAGGTAGTGCAGGAGGTAGAGGTTCAGAACTCAGGTCCAACAACAGACACAATGAGTGAATGTTCAGTTCAGCTCAGTGTTTTTCTTTTAGGAAAATGAGAAGTGCTTCAATCACACCAAAACCACTTCCAAAACATAAGAAATATACAGCACTACAGTGAAGGTAATCTGTGGATGCTAATGGGGTTACTACACAGACAAACAGAAGCTTTGGATTCGAGCACAGGTGCAGACTAAATATGGGGAAATGGAGCCAATTTCCTGACCTACAGGTCAGGCTGTATACTTTGGCTAGCCAGTTCTCTTAAGCAAGCTGTGATAATCTCAACATAGCCCCACCAAAATCTGTTAGTCAAGTTCTCAGTCATTCAGGACTTTAAAGCACAGGTGTGCATTCTTCAACCACAGAAGGCAAGAAATCCTTCGTGAAGGGGTGCGTTCGGGGGGCTTGCCTCCTTCTCACCATTTCAGGCAGATGGAAGTTGCAGTAGCACAGATGAAGGCATTTCAATCAGGCGATTGTGGCACTCACAGCTGGTGCATTTCTTCCTGCGGTTCATGATTCCGGGTCGTGGGACTGGGAGTAGAGCAAAGAAAGGGTCTGCACATGTCCTCTGGCCTTACTTTGTGGTTGTAACTGGATCGGGCACGCTCATGTTGACTTATCTTGGGTTCAGATGGAGGTCGGGAGATGCGTTGGCACACTCAAACAATGCCAGGGGCATTCACACTGCAGTCTGCTTCTTCTGGGCTGCCCCTCTATCCATGTCCATGGTTGGCGGCTGGGCTTTGACACCTCAGGCAGACAATTTATGTAGGACATAAAGCTTCTTCTCCACTCCAGCAAGCAGGCAGGCAGGCAGGGTCCCAGGTCTCAGACAGGCTAGCAGTTCTTCAGTACGTTAAACAGTCTCCCTCACATGCAGGAGTCTGGCTATTAGCGATACTAGCTCTGGATCACAGCAGCTCTATGGTGGGTACCCTGAATTTGGTCAGCAAATAAGCTTGGAACTGGAAGAAAGTGGACAGTGACAACAGTGGATCCACTGTGTAAAGTCCAGGAATTGGTTGGGTATGGCACATTTTATTTTCTGGCTGCTATGCAGATGTAGTCTTTGTGTAAGGTGACTGCCCTCTCAGCAGGTAGTGATGAGGCTGGCAATAAGCAACAGTAACCATTTCAAAAGCACAATATGTCTGAGGCACTGCACCTGCCTGCTTGTCTTACTGGATGGGCCGCCGTTCACTCAAAAGGACCAAACCTAGCCAAAACCTCTCTCTTAACAACTGAAACTACAGACTCACCTGCAATGCACTCCCACTTCAACCAAACTGCTGTGCTGAGAAAGGACTAACCAGCAATCCCTGGCTATTAAGATTACCATAGAATTTTAACAGGCAGCCCTGTCTTTATTCCTTCACACGTCAGAGCCTACAGATTTTTTTTTTTTAATTGCAGTTTTTATATAGCATAAACTCGGCCCACGGACATTAAAGTAAGAGTTACTTACCTTCGGTAACGATGTATCTGGTAGAGACGCTTCTAGCCGCAGATTCCTTCACGTAGAATTATCACCAGGCGTGAGACTGGACCCGGAAAACTTTCTCGCCCAGCATCCCTGCGCGCCGGGGGGAAGGCATCACGTGACTCCGCCCAGGCGTCGTCCGTGTACATGACGTCAGCGAGGTCACATAAGTCCCACCCCGGCGCGCCTACGTCAGTTTTCTTCGGAGAACTTTTCCGCGCCACAACGCAGAGTCAGAAGACAAAAGTGTGAGAGTACAGGAACAGTGTACCTAAGAACAGAAAAAGGAATGGTGAGGAACAACACTGCAGTACCCAAAGGTAGGGAAAGAATAAAGAACAGAGCAGCAACTCTGCCAGTACAGAGACAGCCCCCCCCGGAGACAAGGGACAAATGTAAAAATGTCACGATAACATGCAACAGGACTACAACCCCAACCAAAGACAAGGAAGGGGAACCAGTCGGGGACACACAGGGAAGGACAAAACTCCAAGACATCCCCATCACAGAGTGTGACAACCCCCATCAGGAACAAGGGCAGAGGCACAGCCAAAAGACACCAACCTCAAGGATCGCAAAAAGCCAGAAGTACCAACAAACCTATCCTCCCATGTGACAATGGGAAGGAAAAAGGGGCAGCCCGACAGAAAGAATATACTCATAGAAGACACAGCCACCCACAGGGAAGCAAATGCAAATGACCAAATCACAAGCCCTCGCAGAATGGGGAGGAAGGGCGGGCTGTGAAGGAATCTGCTGCTAGAATCGTCTCTACCAGATACATCGTTACCAAAGGTAAGTAACTCGTACATCTGATAGAGACTACTAGCTGCAGATTCCTTCACGTAGAATAGATACCCTAGCCATACCCAAGGGGAAGGAGGGTCTGCGAGAGGACCCCACCCACCGGGGCACAACAGAGGGCCGCACAGGGGCAGAGTCCGAAAACAGGACGAGGAGCCCCGTCCCCCAGGCAAAGGGAAACTGAAACCCCCGCCAACAGGAGGCCACCAACCCCAGGAGGGTGGGGTTGGGGGTGCGGGAAAAGAAGATAGCCTGTCCTCACTCAGCAGAGGAAACAAGGCAAGGCACAAAGAGGCCAAACACCCCACGCCCACGTGAAGCAACAAAACCTCCGGCCAAGGCAAGGAAAGGAGCACCAAAGGAGAAGAGCAACCTAGAGACTCCAAGGAGAAGAGGCAGTGCAAAGGTAATGCCAGACAGGACGGCGCCGGCAGCAAGAAGCAGGCGGAAGACGAAAAGGGGAACTCAAGGTCACCCAGGAAGAATCGTCCAACACCCCGCAGGGATAAACTGCGCCCGCAAGAGGGTCCGGAAGTCAGGGACCATCCCCCCCACACAGGGAGAAGAGGCAGAACCGAGTGCAAGGCCCACTGGAAGCAATGGAGAAGGCAGGATGACAGTCCCACTAAAGCCCCAAGAAGGCACAACGGTGCAGAAAGAAAAAGATGGCGGCACTAGTAAGCTCCACCAGATGCCAGGGACACCAAAGAACGAAACACTCAAAGCAGAAGGCGAAGAAGAAGGTTGCATCCGCAACATACCATAACGCCACGAACAGCAGAAGCCCGCAGGAGACCACAACTCCCCAGCACATACCAGGGCTATGTAACAGCCAACCCTGCCCCACATAGGGCATGTCATATCCCAAGACATGGGAACCTCTTAGGAAGAAACTTCCGCAGCAGAGGACAACAAAAAAGACCAGCGGCAAAAAAAAACGCAGTAGGCCTATCAAGCAGCCAGAGGGGGAACGCAGAAGGCCCAATCTCAGGCCCAGCATGGTGTAAAAAACCCAAAGGAAAAACACAGTCGAGGGGCCATGAAGCACACAGAACTGACAACCGGGGCGACCCGCCCTAACAGAAGAACAGCTCCAAGATCCAGATTAATACGCAGGTCACTGAAGAGAAGGAGGAGGGGGTGGTGGGGAGGAGGAGGAGGAGGAGGAGGACGACGACAAAGACAAAGCCCCGCTAAGAACATCTGGATGGCTGAGTCCGCAGGGGCATGGAACAAGAGAGCACCATCGAAGGGAAGGTCCACCAGCCGTTCTCGAACATTCTCCGGGAACACACTGTCCCGAAGCCAGGCATGGCGACGAAGGGTAACCGAAGAGGCCATGGCACGACCCAGCACCTCCGAGATGTCCAGAGCGTAGCGAAGGATAAACACCGCCAGCTCCCGACCATCCAAGACATGGTGTCTCAAATCCACATAGGCACCCTCCTGAGAAGCGGCAGACATAAGAGACTCCGCCGAGTCCCACAAGAAAGAAGTGGCCCTAGCCAAAACACACAGTGTGTTAAGGGCCCGCGGAGCCGCACTGGTTGAGGCAAACATATTGCGCCCCCAGGAGTCCAGCCAGCGGGCCTCCCGAGATGGGGAAGACAACAGCAGGAAAGGCAGACTGCAAAAGGGGGCCTCTGGTCGAAGGGTGAAGAGAAAGGCACACCGGATCACGCGGTGCCGGATGTTGGCGGTGCAGAAGGTGCTGGGGCACCGGGTCTCCCATGGCGGGACGGCCCCAAGTCCCCAAGAGAGATGAGTGGAGTGAACCCTTGAAGGGAAGCAACAGTTCTCTACCACCAGAGCCCTGATGGAGGACCTCCAGAAGATGATCTGCGGGGAAATGGGTAGCTGGACTACCCATGCGCAAAATTCCAACAGCCATGGAAACAGCGCGGTCGAAAGCCGCACCCGCCTCCATCGGGCCCGGCAGAGGGGAAAGCAGCTCCTCGTTAAGCGATGGCTGCAAGCTAAGGTGGCCATCCCAACCTGAGGAAGGAAGAAAGGAAGGGCCAAGGCCGTAAGGAAGGAAGAGGGACCGAGGAGTGCGGGACCTGCGGCTCCTCCGGCGAAGACCGCGGTTGTGGAGACGGCGAGGAGCCTTTAGACGACATCGAGGAAAAAGCCATGAC
Source organism: Triturus cristatus (assembly GCF_964204655.1). Classification (NCBI taxonomy): domain Eukaryota; kingdom Metazoa; phylum Chordata; class Amphibia; order Caudata; family Salamandridae; genus Triturus; species Triturus cristatus. The sequence continues at coordinate 852,600,159 of NC_140581.1, forward strand.
ACGGCGGCCCGTCTCCGGCGAGGATGACACCAGCAACCGCTGAACCTCTGGAGAAGAGGAGGCGTCCGAAGACGAGTCAACGACCCAACGTCGGCCCGGCACCGTAGAGCCCACAACCGGAGGCAGGACACCGTCGTCGACCAGCGCCGGGGCGACCTCCGACACAGCACACAGTGCAGGAGACCGGAGCTGGGCCGGAGCCGGGGTGGCAAAGGGGCGGCGCCAGAACGGCACAGACCTGTCCTCCGACGAGGCAGCCGCCTGCGTGGAGGGACGAGAAGGGCCCGGGGAGGGATGAGAAGTCTCCCGCCAGCCACGATTCGTGACGGGGTGAGATGGGCCCTCCGCCGAGGCGCCGCCAGGGCCAGCAGCTGCCGGCGCCGTAGCGGCGTCACCTCGGACAAGGCCGCCACCTGTCCCGAGAACCGAGAGGGGCTCAGGATGCGACCCGAGCCCCGGCAACCTCCCGCGACACCACATGGACTCCCGTGGAAGTTTGCGGCGAAGCAGAGGTGCTGTGGTCCGAAGGAGGGACCCCCGAAGAGCCGTACCCCAACGGCACCACATCCTCCGAGCCTGGATCCGAACCAGTCGGTGCCGGGGCCGGAGCCGCCGGCGATGCCGTGCAGGGCCCCGCACACTGCAAGGGATCCGCTGACGTCCCAGGAGGGGAAGGAGGAGAAGCCAGTGAGGCCTGCAAAGCCGCCGCATATGTCTCCATCTGAGCTCTGGTCACCCCCAAGCCGGGAAACGGCGGATAAGGGGATGACACGCGGGGCCGCACTACCCGCGGAGAGCCCACACCCACGACAGGCTGGAACCCGACCCTCGGGGACAAACTGCTCTTGCGACCTGGGAGAAGATCGAAGTCGGCGAGGGAAGCCACGGGTCCGAGAACCCTCCGCAGGGGCCGGGCGAGATGACGACGCCCACTCGGACACACGAGCTGAAAGAAGTTTCATCCGGTGCTCCTGCCAGGACATCGGCTTCATCTGCTGGCACGCCTCACAATCTGTGGAGTCGTGGTGCTCCCCCAAACACCACATACAGATGGGGTGAGGATCTATCACCGACATGAGGTGGCCACACGAGCAAGTTTTAAAACCCAAAGGCATTCGCACACTGTTCCCACACACGCAGCAATAGCATAAGAGAAAAGGCCCAAACCGGATCCGCGTTGCACGCGGAAAAGGAAAAAAACTGATGTAGGCGCGCCGGGGTGGAACTTATGTGACCTCGCTGACGTCACGTACGCAGACGACGCCTGGGTGGAGTCACGTGATGCCGTCCCCCTGGTACCCAGGGATGCTGGGCAAGAAAGTTTTCTGGATCCAGTCTCACGCCTGGGAATAATTCTACGTGAAGGAATCTGCAGCTAGTAGTCTCTATCAGAAAGCACTTTACTTGAGCACCAGATTACATTAGATAATGTCAGATTCACTTTTTTTCCCCTTTTTAATTTAGGCACAGTGAGATCAAGTGATTTGCCCAGAATCACAGAGCCAAAGCTGAGACTCTGATCTGGTACCCCAGTTTCAAAGCAGTCAGCTCTTCCATTAAGCTGCATCTCCTCTTAATCCGTTACATCCTCCAACTCAGGAATGCAGTCAATACACATCCACCGCCTGTAGGGGCTGTATCTGAGCCTCCATCTGGTGCCATAACAATCCTGGGGATACCCAAAGTGGATCTTACTAGCTTCAGCATTCACAAACATGGAGTCCTGCTACCATTCACCACATATGGACCAGGACTTGACATACATTCAGGGATGTCAGTGCAGGGTCTGGGCACAATATGTAAAGAAACGTTACATGAGCAGTTCTGTGGGCATCACACGCTCACTTTGGATGAGGCAGAAAGGACAGTCCAATATTATGGATTCAAAAATTGTATGCTGCCATCACAGTTCAATGTATCAATGTACGTCACAAATGACACAGATGTTAGTATTGTGTCTCCTATGAAGTATGTGAGGAAACTGAAAGCAGGGAGAGTATTCACCAGAAAGATTGTTACCAAAGGTAACTAACTTCTGAAGGACAATTATATGGACATAGTCATCACCTCCTGAATCAATACCAAAGCAGTACCTTTCTGGTGGCAGGTCTGAGAAAACTGTCAAACCAAGAAGTCCTACAACAAAGATATGAAAAAAAATCGCTACCCCAGTGTACTTTGAAGTCTAGACAATAATGTCAAGTGACAGTGTATACTGGCAGTTACAGGAGTAGTACAAAAGAGGGGACCATAGCTCTGGTGGTACAGGCTCAGAATGTCCTTGGGGAGGACACTGCAGATTACGAGACATAGAACAATCCTACAGAAAACTGTTTGGCTCGGAATCACCTTCTCGGGACAGTGTAACCCAGGACAAGTTGGCCATCAATGTCCTAGCCAAAATTAGAGCTGCGGGCCCAATTAGGGCCTAAATAGTACAGCCGCTCTTATTGTTTGAAAGGAGGAGGGTAGAAAGTCTACACCATACAGGATGGGTGTACATGAGAGTAACCCCTTTGGAAAACAAGCATTGGCATAGCCAATAGGTCTCGCCTTTGGGACCCTATAAGTGTTTAGCCATGCAACAGAGGATGTTGTTGCACCAAGGATATTGTGCTGCATAACTAAACACTTATAAGGTCCCAAAGGCGAGACCTATTGGCTATGCCAATGCTTGTTGAGTTTGTGTGTGTTTTATTGTGGATGGGTAAGTGACTGAATCCAAGAGTGAACCAATGGAAGACTGAATGTATGCCCGAGTACAATGATGAATGGCAAGTGCACATGCATGAATTGCAACTAAACAGATGTTGCTGCTACCCAACTCAATCCCACTCTTTTCTAACTACCCAAAATGGAACAAAATGCTGCTCAACCTATTGTAATTCTGAGATGTGACAAGTAGGTTCTATCTAGCATGATGGCCATGGGCAGAGGGCATGGAATGACGCCTGCTTTCTGATTCATGCACCAAATGCTCTGCACTCATGTACGACAGATACAATTCTGCTCAACCCACTGGGAGTCCAACATGTGACAAGTGCCTTCCACCTTTGCAGGCCTATTAACCTACTGAGTTTTCTTTCTGGTATGATGGCAATGGGGTGTAGGGGATTAGGTGAGAGTTGTAGTCTGGTGCATGCCATAAATGCAACGGGACTATAAATAAACAGAGCTACTTCTCAGTTCACGGTGAGGCAAGATATCGAATGAACACCTTTCTGGTGAGATCATCCTAATACAACTGTCAGAGTAATCCTGTGCGCTCGACACAGTGCATTTAAAAGAATAATAAAACTCAAGGCTCCTTTATGCAAGCTATTTTTGTAGTGCCTTCCGATGGACCAAAATACATGAACAAGCCAGACCAGCACCAAAGCAGCATATGGTGGGTAACAGTACTAGGAAACAGTCAACAATGTTTAGAGATGCCTGTTGGGTGGCCATTAATACTGTGCGAAAAGAACAAGTTACTTACCTTCGGTAACGATGTATCTGTAAGAAACATTAGTTAGTTAGATTCCTCACCTTAGAATATCCCCAGGCGTCAGACTGGATCCGGAAGATTTTTCGTCAGCAATACCCCTTGCGCGTCGCTAGGCGTCGTCTGCGGCTCCGCGTCCGTCGTCGGCGTCGTGCGCCGGGATGACGTCGTCGGAGTACTTAGACGCCGCCCTCGCGCGCTGACGTCAGTTCTTGTACATAGCCTTCCGCGCCAGGAACGCAGAGCCATGCAAAGACCGACACTGGTGCCAAAAATAAAATCTAGGGGCCTGAAAGGACAACCTTAACCCTAGATGTCAGTTCGCAGAACGGGGAGGATGGGTGGGTCGGTGAGGAATCTAACTAACTAATGTTTCTTACAGATACATCGTTACCGAAAGTAAGTAACTTGTTCATCTGAAAGAAACACGTTAGTTAGATTCCTCACCTTAGAATAGATACCCAAGCAATACCATCCCCGGTGGTGGGTCTGCGAACCAAGATCACACCAGAAAGTCCTGGAGGACAGAACGGCCAAAGAAGCCATCCCTCCGGACTTGGCTGTCAAGGCAATAATGCCTGGCAAACGTGTGTAGCGAAGCCCACGTCGCCGCCTGACAGATGTCCTGCAAAGGGACTCCCCGTCCCAAGGCAGTAGTAGCCGCCGTGGCCCGAGTAGAATGGGCGCGCAGCCCAGCAGGAGGGTCCTTTTTAGCCAAGGAATAGCAAATTTTTATACACAAAACGACCCACCGAGAGATGGTCCGTTTGTGCACAGCTTTCCCCTTCTTAGCGCCCACGTACCCAACAAAAAGCTGGTCGTCCACCCGGAACTGTTTTGTGCGGTCCAGATAAAAGGAGAGCGCACGTTTTGGGTCCAGACGGTGGAGCCTCTCTTCCTCTTTGGAAGGATGCGGAGGCGGAAAGAAGGTGGGCAAGGTGACAGACTGCCCAAGGTGAAATGGAGTCACCACTTTAGGAAGAAAGGAGGGACGAGGCCGAAGGACAACCTTGTCCGGATGAACAGACAGAAAAGGAGGCTTTGAAGATAAAGCCTGGAGCTCACTCACCCGTCTAGCCGAGGTGATGGCTACCAGAAAAGCAGTCTTAAGAGTCAGAAGACGAAGAGGGCAATTGTGAAGAGGCTCGAAGGGAGCGCACATCAAGAATGTCAAGACCAGATTCAAGTCCCACTGAGGCATTACAAAAGGGACCGGAGGGAACGTGTGTGTAATGCCTTTGAGAAAGCGTGTAACCACAGGGGACTTGAAAAGAGAAGGCTGATCAGGAAGCCGCAAGAAGGCGGAGATGGCAGCAAGATAACCTTTCAGGGTGCCCAGGGCAGAGCCCTGCCGGGCCAGAGAAAGAAGAAAGAGGAGAACCTCAGAAAGAGGGGCGGAAAGGGGATCCACAGCCTTTGCTGTGCACCATGCCACAAATTTGTTCCACCGGCAGGCGTATACCGACTTTGTGGAGGGACGCCTGGCTGCCAGAATGATATCACAGACTTCAGGAGGCAAGTCAAATGGCATCAACTGCCGCCGCTCAATCTCCACGCATGGAGGTGGAGGCTGGACAGGTTCGGGTGGAGGACCGTCCCCTGCTGCTGCGACAGAAGATCCTCCCGAAGGGGCAGACGAATCGGGGGATCGGTCAACATACTGAGTAGCTCGGGATACCAGTATCTTCGTGCCCAATCCGGAGCTACCAAGATGACTTGGGCCCGGTCGTGCCTGATCTTCTTCAGCACTCTGGGCAGAAGTGGTATAGGCGGAAAGGCGTACAACAGACCGCAACTCCACTCGTGACGAAAAGCGTCGCCGAGCGAGTGCCGCCTTGGAAATTCCAACGCGCAGAACTGCTGACATTGCGCGTTCTCTTCGGTGGCGAATAGATCTAACCAAGGCTCTCCCCACTGCTGAAAGAGACCTTGCGCCACTTCGGAGTTCAGACGCCATTCGTGATCCATCATGCACCGGCGGCTGAGTTCGTCTGCTCTGGCGTTCAGAGAGCCCGCCAGATGTTGAACCACCAGGGTGACGCCCTGGTGTTCCAGCCATGTCCAGAGGCGCAGAGCCTCCTGACAAAGGGTCCACGACCCCACCCCGCCCTGTTTGTTGCAATACCACATGGCGGTGGTGTTGTCCGTGAACACCTGCACGACACTTCCCCTGACAGAGGGAAGGAAGGCTTTCAGTGCAAGCCGGATCACTCTCAACTCCAACAGGTTGATGTGGAGACGAGACTCCGCCGGAGACCAGAGGCCTCTGATCTCCGCCTCTCCCATATGGCCACCCCATCCCAGGAGGGACGCATCCGTCACTACGACATGCTCCGGTTGGGGAAGGGAGAGGCTCTTGCCCTTGACCCACTCGCGGTCCGTGAGCCACCACTGCAACTGTTGTGCAGTGCCCTCCGAGATCAAGACATGGTCGGACAGGTTGCCGTGATGCTGGGACCACTGAAACTTCAGGTCCCACTGCAGAGCCCGCATGCGCCGCCTGGCGTGATGCACTAGTAGGATGCAGGAGGCCATCAGCCCCAGAAGCCGCAACACTAGCCTGACCGAAACCCGGGATAGAGGCCGAAAGATGGGAATCAGGGCCTGTATATCCCGGACCCGCTGTTCCGGTGGATGGACCCGGAACTGCGCCGAATCGAGAACCGCTCCGATGAAGAGGAGCTTCTGAGAGGGACTCAGGTGTGACTTCGGCACGTTGATGGAAAACCCCAGCAAATGCAGGAGATCCGCCGTAGTCTGGAGGTGGGAGACGACTGCCTGGGGCGAGCCCGCCTTCAACAACCAGTCGTCGAGATAGGGGAAGACTGGAACCCCTGATCTGCGCAGATGAGCTGCGACCACCGCCATCACTTTCGTGAACACCCGAGGGGCACTGGTGAGGCCGAAGGGGAGCACGGTAAACTGAAAGTGCTCTTGGCCCACCGTGAACCGCAGGTAACGCCGGTGGGCCGGCAGGACGGGGATATGGAAATATGCGTCCTGCAAGTCCAACGCTACCATCCAGTCTCCAGGGTCTAGGGCAGCTAAAACCTGAGCCAACGTTAGCATCTTGAACCTTTCCTTTCGGAGGAAGGCATTGACGTTCCGGAGGTCCAAGATAGGGCGTAGGCCCCCCTTGCCCTTCTTGGGAACCAGAAAGTAGTGGGAATAACAACCACGACCTACTTCTGGACTCGGAACGCGCTCGACGGCCCCCTTGGCCAAGAGAGCCGAAACTTCCTCGCGGAGAAGATTCAAATGATCCCCCGAGATACGGTGGTGCTGCGGTGGCATGGCTGGAGGGGTCGTCTCGAAGGGGAGGGAGTAGCCCCTTCGGACGATTTGCAGCACCCACCTGTCCGATGTTATGGACCGCCAGTGGAGCAGGTGATGGCGAACTCTGCCGCCCACTGGCGTGGTATGGGCCTGAAAGCTCGGACTAGGAGGGCTTTGAGGCGGATGCTGCCGGGGTGGAAGTGGGCGGACCACGTCGACCTCCATTTCCGCCACGGCGGAAACCACGTCCGCGACCGCGCGCAGGTTGGTTCTGCGGCTGGTGGCTTTGCGGACGTGAGGAGGCGCCCCTTCCTTGGCCACGAAAGGGGCGAAAAGCGGAGGTGTGCGCCCGCGGAGCCGAGAGGCCCAAGGACTTGGCCGTAGCCCGGGAGTCCTTAAAGCGGTTCAGCGCACTGTCCGCCTTCTCACCAAACAGGCGAGTGCCATCAAAAGGCATGTCCATGAGGGTGTTCTGGACATCCCCGGAAAATGACGTGGACCGCATCCAGGCGTGGCGGCGGAGCGCCACCGTGGTGGAAATCGCTCTACCCAGCGAGTCCGTGGTGTCAAGCCCACATCGTATGGCGTGCCGTGCTGCATCCCTCCCATCGGCCAAAGCCTGGTTAAGACGCGTCCGGACCTCCTCCGGACACAGGGGCAGCACGTCCTCCACCGTATCCCACAGGGAATGGGAATAACGGTCCGAGAGACAGGCGGTATTCAAGGACCGCAGGCCCAAACTAAGGGACGAGAACAGTTTCTTGCCAAACTGCTCGAGTCTCTTGGAATCCCGGTCCGGCGGAGCGGTCGGGAAGGAGGATTGGGAGGTAGAGGCCTGGATAACCAGACTCTCGGGGGTGGGGTGTTGGGACAGGAAACTGGGGTCGCCCGGAGCAGGGCGGTGGCGCCTGGCAACGTTCCTATCCACAGGAGGGACTGTGGAGGGCTTGGACCAGGTGCCCTGCAGAACGTCAGTGAGGGCCTCATTGAACGGCAGCAGAGGCTCAGTGGAGCTTGCTGAGGTTTGAAGCACCTCAGTGAGGATGTTAGTCCTCACAGCCACGGCAGGCAACTCGAGCCCAAGGGCCTCGGCCGCCTTACGCAGCACCACAGAAAATGCTGCACCCTCCTCCGAAGCCACGGTCGGAGGAGAAGTGAATCCAGTGTCTGGCGAGGTGTCCAGCCCACTGGCCTCCCCCAGTTCATCTGCCCAGTCCTGAGAAAGCTGTGACTGAACAGCCATAGGGTCCTCGAACCCCTCCCAGTCGCCCCCTTCTTCCGATTCCTGATAAACAGGAGAAACGATCGGAACCGGACTGTAGAGATGGTAGGACTCAAGCGGCGTCGGATGCGGCGTCGGTCGACGCCGTTGCGGCGCCGGGTCCGGAGGAGGGCTAAACTGGGGCGGTGTCGGCGCCAAAGGCGTCGGCGGCGCCGGAGGTGTAGGCGTGTGCGCCGGCGGCGCCGGTGGCGGCGTCGGTGGTTCAGTCGCCGGCGCCGGTGGAGGAGTGACTAGGTCAACCGGCGGCGACGGGGGCCCAGGCATGGGCCCCGCGGGGACCTGCGGCGTCGAGACCGGAGTCGTCGACGGCGCCGGGGCCGGAGCCGCCGGCAGGCGAGGTCGCCCAGTCGAGTCCGCGGGGCCCGAAGGCGCGCCAGCGGGCGTCGACGGCGGGGCCAGGCTCCTCATGGCCGAGAGGAAGGCACTGATCTCCGCCGGCGCCGCGTCAGTCCCAGGGACCGGAAGGTATGGGGGCGGACGCGGCGCCTGCGGCTCCGCCGGAGCCGCGGGGGTGGAACCACCCTGACCCTCGGCCGAGTCGCGCGACCGGCGAGGGGAGTCCGAAGAGCGGTGTCGCCTCTTGGACTTCTTTGAGCGTTTGGACTTACCCGACGACTTGGAGCCGGACGATCGATGGCGTCGGCTAGGGCTCCGCGAGCGATCCTTGGACCTCCTCCTGGACCGGGATCGCGCACGACGCGGAACCGAGTGGCGAAGCTCGAGAAGCTTGCGGGACCGCTCCCGCCTAGCCTTCGAAGTCAGGGCCTGGCAGTCGTTGCACGACTCCGCCTCGTGGTCGGGGCCTAAACAGTAGAGGCACCGGCGGTGGTGATCGGTCACCGACATCAGTCGATGGCAATCCTCGCAAGCCTTGAACCCAGGCATCCTACCGGCACCAGATGTCGACAGACAAGGATCAAAAATGATCAAAAAGATTTAGTCAAAAAAGACTAAAAGGGGTAGCTCTCCCGGATCTGCGCTTACTGGCGCGGAAAAAAGAAGAACTGACGTCAGCGCGCGAGGGCGGCGTCTAAGTACTCCGACGACGTCATCCCGGCGCACGACGCCGACGACGGACGCGGAGCCGCAGACGACGCCTAGCGACGCGCAAGGGGTATTGCTGACGAAAAATCTTCCGGATCCAGTCTGACGCCTGGGGATATTCTAAGGTGAGGAATCTAACTAACGTGTTTCTTTCAGATCAAAGAGTACAGACGACAGCCAGAGACATGGCTTGGCAAACTTCGTGAGACCAGTGCAGGACGGTCCTGCTGAAGACACTGCCAGAAGATGGGATATGGAAACGATGGCATCCTAGTTAGGCAAGGGGTGGGAGAGAACTCGGGCCTTATTTATTACACAGTTCAATGAACTGCGAAGTTAACTGATTAAATAATCGGAAGGAAAAAGTCCACTTAGGACATCACTAGCCTACTATTTCTGATCGAAGCGATCACAGTGTAGTCCAAACACTGGGGGTCCCAGTGTGAAATTCCTCTGTTTAGGCAGAAATCACCTGCAGGACTCTTAACAGTCACAAGCACCACTTTGGATTCGTTAACAGTGCAGTTTGTCATGAAGAACTTGAGGGAAAGGTCTACTTGTGTTCCTTACAAGTACCGTCCTTTCTTTTGGGGAAGATCAGGCTTGATAAGGGAAGGAAGAGAGAGTGAGGTGAGAAAAGAGGATGAAGAGGGACTGGAACAGTGAGTGGGGAGCTGGTGATTAATGACTACAATGGCAACAGAGGTGATAAAGAGAAGAAACCACAAAAAGCACACAAGAAGATGAAACAAGCAGGTTAAAAAGCAGAGGTAAAAAAGACTAACAAAATAAGCAGGTATAAAAGCAATGTCCTAAACAAATGGGTATCAAGAACGAAAAGGTGATTGTTACAGAAGCAGGAGGGGGTAAAGAAGGGACGAGTAATAGAGGAGACTGTTGAGAAGGTTAAAGAAAAGAAGAAAAGAAAGCCAAGCATTGGCCGCGCGGCTCACTGAGAACATCAAAGCGGCCGAAAGGGGAGAAAGGAGTGGTGAGTGTAAGCCGAGGTGACAAGAAGGGCTGGGCGAGAAGGGAGGAGGGAATGCCAGCAGCAGAGGAGCCTGAGCAAAGCTGACGAAAAGGGAGGGGGAGAAGGGAGGAGGGAGTGCGAGCAGCAGCTGTGCACATGCACGTCATCGTGCACTCAAGCTTCAGGCCTGCAAAATCATGTGGGTGGCAATTTGAAAACCCGTATACTAAATGCTCTCCGAGCAGCGCATGCGCGCTGGCTCAGCGAGACCTAAAAAGATGGCTGGGTCTGTAGGCCCAACTTTTCTGTAAAAAAAGATAGCAAATGGGGGCTGAACTGACCAGACGTGCAGCTTGCCAACATGCGTAGGCAACGTTATGGCAATAAGAAAGACCGTTTTTTCAAGGTTAGAAGTCTCACAGCGCCATCTATGCATTGATTCAATGGGAGAACACAAAAAGAACCAAATTGACAAGGGGGAAACAAATTTAGTAGTACTTTGGGAAATCCCATGACAATAGATCTGACAAATGATGGCTGGTCATGTTTACAAAGAAAGGCCAAAAGGGCTGAAAAACAGGGTTCTTTCTGGTGAATCCTCCATCTAACCACAGATTCCTCACCTGTACAAAACTTCACAAACGCCAAATTGGATGCAGATTTTGTTTCAAGAACACTTCCTGCATGCCAAAAGAGGTACCATATAGCTCGGCAGTGACTTCACACAGCCCAGAAGTGACGGAACAGAACCACATATAAGGGCCACCTCTGAGTGCAGACGTTCGCTAATTAACCTTTCTCCTTCCGTGCCCTCAGAGGTTGAGCACTTCGAACAAACTGAACTGGACAGTGTGCCATAATCTAATATGTAAACTTATGATCTTTTGGACTTCACTCCTCAGAACCAGGTTATGGGAGGCGAGTGAGAAATCTGCAGTCAGATATCCACCAGAAAAAAAGGGTACTGGAGGTAAATAACTTGTTCTTCTAATGGATAGTTCTAACTGAAGATTACGCAGCTTTACAACAGATACCACAGAAGTAACTGAAAAAGGCAGAGGGAAGAACAGAGCAGACAAAGGGTCCCCACGTAGAACCAGACTTTGAAGGCAGTAATTGATTCGTGAACGCGCGCACTGAAGTCCAAGATGCAGCCTGCAGATGTCCAGAACTGGCACCCCATCTTGCCAATGCAGCACTCTCAGGACTTTTGTGGGTTGATTCCTCCTTAGCCATCACATAGCTGATTTAAATGCAGAAGGCTATCTGCCTCAGAAGAGGCATCTTTTGCAAGGTCTTCTATTTCTTGGCCCTAGTGAAACCCACTAAGAGTTGATCATCCACACAATGGTCTCTTGTATGACCGATGAAAAACTCAAGCTTTTCTGACAGCCAAGTTGGGGGAGCCTCACCTCGTCTCTCAAGGGCTGTTGGGAGTGAAAAATGTTGACAGGGTATTCCATTGCTCGACACAGAAGGATGATTCCACTTATTCCAGGAAGGCAGTCAGAATCCTCAGTATTAACTTGTCTGGGAAGTTAGTATTTTAGGAAGATTGCACAGAAAGTACTTGTAGTTCACTCATATAAAGAACGTCCTGTTTAGATGTAGATCCCACTGTGGTATTATGAATCACCCTGGAAGGAACATACGTGTTTTTACTTTCTGAAAAAAGCATCACAATCGGCAATTTGAAGAGAGAGGGTTAATAAGGAAATCAGTAAAACAGGTGAAAGGGTCGACAAGGAGCTCTTAACAGTGAAAAATGCAAGGCTGTGCTGGGCCAATGACAAAACACACAATATATAATAGTTTGGCCGGCTGAGAGTTTAAATGATTTACCCCAAGACCAGGCTATACACCTTCCTCTGGCCTTTCCGTAAGGGTAGTTGGATCAGAGGATACATGCTCAGATTAAGGAGCTCTGGATAGCACACTCTCCTGGCTCAGTCCAAGGCTATGAAGATGACTTGGGGGATGTCGGTCTCGACTTCCTCAGAAATCGAAGTATTAGAGATAGTGGCAAGAACGTATATGGTGTCCCATGGGAGACTAAATGCATTTCCCAGTGACTTTTACGGAGGAAACTACAAGGCAAGGACGCTTGCCACTGCATGCTATCAATGACCGCAAACTGATCTCACACAGACATGCCCCACTGTTGAAAGTTGTCCTGGGTCACCTCGGAATGAAGACACCATTCATAGTCCACCAGCTGATGTCTGCTCAACTCGCCACAATACCATTCTGAGACCCCAGCCAGCTCAAAAAGATGTTCTGTTTGTCAAGCCAGCTCTCGAGAAATAGCGCCTCCTGCCACAGGATTCAAGACCCCACCGCCCTGATTGTTGCAATACTAAATGGCGGTTGTGTTGTATGTGCCTATTATGATCTGTAGCAGAGCCTTCCCGTGATGTTCAGCATGAAGGCTTTCAAGGCCACACAGATCACCCTAAACTAAGGTTGATTTGGAGATGGCTCTCCACTGGAGACCAGTGGCTTCTGATCTCCAGCTCTCCATAAAGACCCTCCAGACCAGCACTGACACATCTTTCACAAGCCTGAGGCCTGAGTTGGCATTTGTCTAACACCATACAAGGTCCTGAGCTGTCTTTTGCAAGATCTGGACAGCATTGGAGGCACCCCAGTGCTGGGCCCACTGAAACATTAGGTCCTGTTTCAGGGTCCGCTTGTGACATTTGACATATAGAACAAGGAGGATACAGGAGGCCAGGAGCCCAAAAAAGCCTCAGAACAATTTTCACTGAGACCAAGGACCGAGCCTGAAACAGCGGGAACATTTCCTGGGTGTCCCTGAATCACTAAAGTGGTGGAAAGTCTTTGAACGCTGTAGTGCCCAAGTTAGCCCCTATGAAGGGAATCTCCCGTGTAGCGCACAGGTGTGACTTTGGCTCGCCGATTGAAAATCCCAAGGAGATGAAGAGAAGAGCTGTCATCCAAAGGTCTGTATCCGACTGTGATGGGTCCTACTTGAGTAGCCAGTCATTGAAGTCAAGTAATACATGTATCACCCACTTACAAAGATTACCTGCTGTGATATGGCTAAAAGGCAGCTCAGTAAACAGGCAGTGTTCCAACCCCACTGCGATTCTTAGGTATCATCAGAAGAACTACAGGACAGATGCATAAAAATAGGTGTTGTGCAAGTTCATTGACACCAACCAGTCACCTGGATTCTGAGGAGTGGGGATCAGTGCTAGAGTGAGCATTCTGAATTTATCCTTATTCAGAAAGGCTCTCGTCCATTGGCTGATGAGTGAATGTCATCATTCAAGACCTGCCTCCACGGCAGAGCCTGCGCCTGGCGACTCCGCGCCTCCCCACTTTCCGGTAGCCTGTGCGACCCCCACCCAACCTAAAGAGATTTATGAGGCCATGCCCCTCATATTTGGGTGGCCCGACCCCACCGGTGTGCCTTGGGGCGGCAGCTCCAGTCGGACCAATCCATTCCCGGTGCTGGTCGTACCATCTTGACCTTCCCCGAAACTGGTCTGGATGCCTACGCACCCGGTGGCACCATCTTCATTCTGATACCCGACTACGATTCAGAGCCGGAGGGGCATCACCCAATTCCGTAAGCAGCACAGGCAGGAGCCTTGGCTCCTAGATCGGAGCCTGAGCCCTATTCTTTTGAGTTAGATCAAACCAAGGCTTTCCCCACTCTTGAAAGAGACCTTGCACCACCTCCAGATGGAGACGCCATGTGTGATCCCCTACGCATCTTCGGCTGATTTCATCCGCCCTTGCGTTCAGAGCGCCCGCCAGATGTTGAACCACCAGTGAGATGTCCACGTTTTCCAGCCATGTCCAGAGGATTAAAGCCTCTTGACAAAAAGGTCTACAACCCCACCCTGTTTGTTACAGTTCCACATGGCGGTGGTGTTGTCCGTGGCTACCAGTACCAGCCTTCCCTTGATCAAAGGAATAAAGGCTTTCACTGCCAAGCCGATCGCTCGAAGCTCCAACAGGTTGATGAGAAGCCCAAAATCTGCCGGAGACCAGAGTCCTCTGATCTCCACCTCTCCCACATGACCGCCACATCCGCGGAGTGATGCATCCGTCACTACAGTTAGCTCTGGTTGGGGAAGGGACAGGGGTCTGCCACTGACCCAATTGCGGTTCAGGAGCCACCACTGCAGGTCTTTCACAGTTCCCTCTGAAGTCTGGACCATGTCGGAGAGATTCACCTGATGCAACAGGCCATGAGGCCCAACAACCTTAGAGTCATTCTCTCCAAATCTTACAGGATTAAGGCTGAAGCATCAATATCATAGCCCGAATATCCTGGACTAGCCACTTGGAAGGATAGGCCAAAACTGCACCCTGTCCAGAACAGCTCCGATGAAAGGGAGCATCTGAGAGGGAGTCAGGTGTGACTTCGGGAGGTTGAGAGTGAACCCCAGTGAGTGCAGGATGTTTGCTGTAATCTGGAGCTAGGAGACGACTGCCTGTGGCGAGCCCACCTTCAACAACCAAACTTTGAGGTAGGGGAAGAACGGAACCTCAAACTTCAGCAGATGAGCTGCAAGCACCGCCATCACCTTGGTGAACACCTGAGGGGTGCTGGTAAGGCCAAAGGGGAGCACAACAAACTGAAAGTGCTCCTGGCCCAGCATGAACCGCAGGCAATGTCTGTGGGCAGGTACGACGGGGATGTGGAAATATGCATCCTGCAGGTCCAATGCTGCCATCCAGTCTTTTGGTTCCAGGGCAGACAGGGCTTGGACGAGCATGAGCATTTTTAATTTATTCTTTTTCAGTAAGCGATTGAAAAGAAGCACAGGAATAGCAACCACAACCTACTTCTGATGCCAGGACCCTCCTAAGGGCTCCCTTGGCCAGAAGAGCCAGCACTTCCTGATGGAGCAAAGAGAGGTGGTCCAACGTCAGCCGGTCATATGTAGGTGACACGGGTAGGGTAGTGGTCACAAAGGGGATGGAGTAGCCCCTTTGGACAATCTGCAAAACACAACGGTCTGATGTTACTGACCTAAAGTGATGCAGGTGATGGCGTATGCTGCCCCCCCCACCCATGGATGCCAATGATGATCAGAGGGCAAACTTAAAGGGTTTGGAGGCTGCGACTACCGGAAAGAGGTGTGGGAGTGGATTGGCCTGACACATGGCTACTTCTCCAACGGTACCAGCCTCTTAGATTCCGTATACAGTGGAGTGCTACGGAACGTGCCAGGGATGACCCTTGCACCACCAAGCTCTTTAGGTTGGGGGTGCTCTTCAAGGAAACTGGGGTCCCAAGGAGCAGGGCGATGGCAGTGGGCAATTGTCCTATGCGCAGGAGTCCCTGTGCAAGGCTTGGACCAGGCCCCGAGTAGGACAGCAGTAAGGGCTTCTAAGGGAAGTTAGGGCTCGGATGGTGCGACTTCCGGCTGAAGCACCTATGTCAAGACGTTCGTCTTGACTGTCACTGAAGGTCCAAGACCTCATCCACGCTACGCACCACCATATTGAATGAGGCACACTTCTCTGTAGCTACGGTAAGGGAAAAGATCAAGCTAGAGTCTGGTGATGTGTCTACCCCAATTCATCTCCCACTCCAGGCCCGCCGAACAAGTTACTTACCTTCGGTAACAATGTATCTAGTAGAGACAGTCTAGTCGCAGATTCCTTAACTTGTGAATTCTTCCCAGGCATCAGACTGGATCCGGAAGCTTTTCTCAGCTCTACCTCTGCGCAGGGGGGAGGTTTGGGGGCAGTACCGTATGGCTATGTAATGACTTCGACTCCGGATGTGACATCAGTATAGCCATACAAGTACCCTCCGGCGCGCTGACTTCAGTTTCCTCTGTGAAACTTTCTGCGCCAGAGTGCGGAGACAACATAGAAACTGGCTATGGAAACAGTGTGCCAAAAAACATGAAAAATCTTTACAACAAGAGAAATAGGAATAAAGGCATGATAACACCAGATTTGGCCTTTTAAGGAAAAGGCCAAGAAATCAATGAAGCACAAGCCATGTCGAAGACTGCGCAGTGGTGCATAATACAGAGTACAAGGAAAACACCTACCACTCCACCAAACATGTACCAATGGGAAATTGATGGCATGGCAACCCCATATAAGACCAATGAGACAAGACCAGCACGTCTGGCGAGTTCCACCATAACAGAAAGCAGAGATCAGTGGAGTACAAAAACCAGTGTGGAAAGGAAGGACCACTCCCATGCCATAGGTCACTCAACAAAGGAAATGAGTGGTCTGGCAACACCAAGACCAGACCTCTTAGGTCGTTCACAGAGTGGGAAGGATGGGCGGTGCATTAAGACTATGTCGCTTCCAGATACATTGTTACTGAAGGTAAGTAACTTGTTCAACTGATAGAGACATCTAGCTGCAAATTCCTTGTTAATTAGATACCATAGCCATACTCCCTAGGATGAGGGTCTGTGAACCAGTCTCACAATGGTTCCAAAGAGGACCAGCTGGCTGAGAGTTAAGACCGACCAGCCCCTCTTGGGAGTAGATAACAAAAGAGAGCTGGCTCTTTCATTAAAAGCGTTATAAAGACCACACAAAAAATGCAAACAAATAACATGTACATTGAGTAAAGCGCACATCCACCCATAGGCATATTGGCACTGAAGTACAGATGTTTGTTGTTACCCAACAGAATGGTACGTAAAGCATGGATCCGAATGGATGAGAGGCTGAGTGGACCCACCGTATTTTGGACGTTTGACCATGAGGAGGAGCAGAGGTCCCCACAATGCACACAATAGACGACTGAGCCACCAGACCCGGCTAAGCAGAGGATGGTGTCTATCTTGGAATAAAAGAACTTGTGGACCAGAGGAGCCTGTATGGGATTCGAAATTACGAATACGAGAAGCAAAAATGCAACAAAACCGTGCTAAGCAAAACAAGATGAATTAAGTCCTCCCCTGCAAGATGTGGAAGAAAAGACAAAGAACAGAAAAAGAGGAACAGATAACCCAGGCAAGGAAAACCGAGCCTGAAGGGGAGTAGGATGAAATACTACATGAAGAACAAGTTACTTACCTTCGGTAACGATATATCTGTAAGAAACATTAGTTAGTTAGATTCCTCACCTTAGAATATCCCCAGGCGTCAGACTGGATCCGGAAAGATTTTATGTCATTAATACTATTGCGTGTCGCTAGGCGTCGTCTGCATATCCGCGTCCGTCGTCGGCATCGTCGTGATCGCCGGAATGACGTCGAAGTACTTAGACGCCGCCCTCGCACGCTGATGTCAGTTCTTGTACATAGCTTTCTGCGCCAGGAACGCAGAGCCATCCAAGAGACCGACACTGGTGCCAAGAATCTAGGGCCCTGAAAGGGATGACCTCAGCCCTAGATATCGGTTCGCAGAACGGGGAGGATGGGTGGGGCGGTGAGGAATCTAACTAATGTTTCTTACAGATATATCGTTACCGAAGGTAAGTAACTTGTTCATCTTAAAGAAACACGTTAGATACCCCACCTTAGAATAGATACCCCAGCAATACCAACCCCGGCGGTGGGTCTGCGAACCAAGATCACACCAGAAAGTCCTGGAGAACAGAGCGGCCAAAGAAGCCGTCTCTCCGGACTTGGCTGTCCAGGCAATAATGTTTGGCAAACGTGTGCAGCGAGGCCCACGTTGCTGCCTGACATGTCCTGCAAGGGGACTCCCCGGCCCAGGGCATTGGTCGCCGCTGTGGCCCGCGTGGAATGGGCCCTCAGCCCTACAGGAGTTTCCTTTTTAGCTAAAGAATAATGGGCCTTGATACACAAAATGACCCACCGAGAGATGGTTCGCTTGTGCACCGCCCGCCCCTCCAGCCATGCCACCGCAGTACCACCGCATGTCAGGGGATCACTTGAAACTTCTGCGGGAGGAAGTTACGGCCCTCTTGGCCAAGGGGGCCATCGAGCACGTTCCTGGCCCAGAAGTAGGTTGGGGCTGTTACTCCCACTACTTTCTGGTTCCCAAGAAGGGCAAAGAGGGCCTATGCCCTATCTTGGACCTCAGGAGCATCAACGCCTTCCTCTGGAAGGAGAAGTTCAAGATGCTGACATTAGCTCAGGTTCTGGCTGCCCTAGACCCTGGATGGTAGCGTTGGACTTGCAGGACGCTTATTTCCACATCCCCGTCCTGCCGGCCCACCGGCGTTACCTGCGGTTCACGGTAGGCCATGAGCACTTTCAGTTTACCGTGCTCTCCTTCAGCCTCACCAGTGCCCCATGGGTGTTCACGAAAGTGATGGTGGTGGTCGCAGCTCATCTGCGCAGATTAGGGGTTCCAGTCTTCCCCTATCTCGACGACTGGTTGTTGAAGGCGAGGTTGCCATCACCTCTGCTAGAAGGGTGAGTGAGCTCCAGGCTCTCTCCTCTAAGCCTCCTTTCCTTTCTGTCCATCCGGACAAAGTTGTTCTTAGGACTCGTCCTTCCTTTCTCCCTAAGGTGGTAACTGCCTTCCACATCGGCCAGTCTGTTACTCTGCCCACCTTCTTTCCGCCTCCCCATCCCTTGAAAGAGAAAGAGAGGCTCCACCGTCTGGACCCAAAACGGGCGCTGTCTTATCTGGACTGCACCAAACAGTTCCGGGTGGACGACCAACTCTTTGTTGGCTACGTGGGCACTAAGAAGGGGCGGGCGGTGCACAAGCGAACCATCTCTCAGTGGGTCATTTTGTGTATCAAGGCCTGTTATTCTTTAGCTAAAAAGAAACTTACTGTAGGGCTGAGGGCCCATTCCACGCGGGCCACAGCGGCGACCACTGCCCTGGGCCAGGGAGTCCCCTTGCAGGACATTTGTCAGGCAGCAACGTGGGCCTCGCTGCACACGTTTGCCAAACATTATTGCCTGGACAGCCAAGTCCGGAGAGACGGCTTCTTTGGCCGTTCTGTTCTCCAGGACTTTCTGGTGTGATCTTGGTTCGCAGACCCACCACCGGGGTGGGTATTGCTGGGGTATCTATTCTAAGGTGAGGAATCTAACTAACGTGTTTCTTTGAGATGAACAAGTTACTTACCTTTGGTAACGATATATCTGTAAGAAACATTACTTAGTTAGATTCCTCCTGCGCTGCAGGCGACGGTCCAAGAGCCTTGTCGGGTGTCTGGCGGTGCGTCGCCCAGGGACCGGTCGGCATCCGGAGTGAGCAGCATCGGAGAGGAAGACCACAACGTGGCGGGGGTGGCGGACGTGGCCTGGCTCCCAGGCTCCGTGAGTACTTCTCGACGGCTTGCAGCAGTGGAGAGTTCAGCAGCACGGTCACTGAGGTAGCTGCGGAGGTCCCCCCCCCCCCCCTTTCCCCCCTCTATCGGCTTGGTGCACGGTAGTGCCACAAGGCGTCTGACTGTAAGGTCAGCATTGTACCCCCCCGGCGTCGCGAGCTCCCGCAACGGTGGCCTGCAGAGACTTGACCCCCGCCTGCTTGCTTGAAGTTTGACCCGGGCGGCCCAGGAAACATTGTGGGCCAGGGTCGGCTGCCTCATCTTGGACCTGAGACGCGGCATGAGCGGGGCCGCGGAAGACGACGCGGCGGCCGGACCGGGCCACGGAGGTGAGGAGAGAGGGGGTGCAACGAGTGCCACAGTCAGGGGTGCAGTCACTTGAAGGGGGTGCAGAGGAGGCTTGCCGCAGCGGCCCCCATCATACACAAGGCAGCAGTCAGAGGTAGGTGGAGTACCTTGGCAGCAGGGATCGGCGGCACAATAGAGCCGCGTGGGGTGCGACTGGGTGCTATATCCTTCTGCCCCGAGGACCCCTGCTTCGACGGCCGACCTGGCCGGAACTTTCTGACAGATGGCGATTTCTGTGCTTAGTGAGGCCACCCGGCTGACGGCGCGCTTGGACCTGCACTTATCCACAGATACTAAACCCATTGTGTGGAGTCCCAGGAGGAGTCGGCCCTCTGGAGGTGACTCATCGAGCCTCATGTCTCCACACTTGCACCTAGCCCAGCCTCATTCAGATTTGCGGGATGACCCCAGGGGCAGCCATAACGAGAGACAAGGGTAGTGGGTCCACTAAACATGGCCCCCTTGATAAATTCACCGGACCAGGAGCGGCGGCAGGTGCTGCTGGGGGTCCACCGGAGACCATCCCGGACAACGCAGCCCTCATGGCAGCCATCACCCAATCCAGGGACATGCTGAATGCTAAAATTGGGGTGGTTGGGTCGGATGTCATGCTGCTGCAACAAGATCTACGCAACGCAGTGTCTCGCATCACAGAAGCTGAGACCCGGATCTCTGGAGTGGAGGACGACGTCACAATACTGAAGCAAAAAATGGCGACCATGGAAACGATCCAGAAGGGGTTGGTGCTCCGTGTGGAGGATGCAGAAGGGTGAGCCCGACGTAACAACCTGAGATTCGTGGGTTTTTCAGAGGGCTGTGAGGTAGGCAACATGGAACACTTCCTCACGCAGTGGTTGGAAAGTTGGCTCCTGCCAGACGCTATGTCACGATGCTTCATCGTGGAGCGGGCTCACCAGGCACTCATGCAGAAACCGCCACCGGGGGCTTGCACGCGGCCAGTAATAGCAAAGCTCCTGAACTATCTGGACCGTGATGCCATACTGAAACAGGCCCGGGCCAAGGAACCTCTGCTGTATGAAAATGCATGCATCTTAATTTTTCCTGATTATACACGACAAGTACAGCAACAGCGCCAACGGTTCATGGACGCGAAGGCCCGACTGAGAGACCTTAAACTCCTGTATGCCCTCTTGTTCCCTGCTCGTCTACGGGTGGTATACCGATCGCGCACACACACTTTTTTGACACCCCGGAGGAGGTCTTTAAATGGACTGATGAAACGGTGCGAGTGAGGGCGCACACGCCACCCGGCAGGGAGTCTGACTCCTCCTCCGGAGAGGTGGTCCAGAAGGGTCCCAAAGGACAGCGACAGAGGGGCGATAGGCGGTCACGATCCCGGAGGCGCTCCTTGTCTAGCAGAGCCTCTGCTGGTGGAGGGGCCCTACTCATGGGCGCCGAACATTGGAACCTTGACGCTTGGGGCTGGTTTGCGCTGGGGTAGTCTCTTTGGCTCATCATGCACTCTGATATATAATTGTCGGGGGAATCTAAGTGTGGGCTGGTTTTCTGCCAGTCTTGTGCTGGTCGGGACCCCGCCCGAGGAACAGGGGCTGTAAGTTGGGGATCCATTGGATGGGGCAGTGTCAATTCCCCCGTTGGGGTTCGGGTACTCGCCCCGCCGCGACAGATACTTCAGCATTTTTGAGGTATGGGGTTTGTTGGGAGTGGGGGTTAGGAGGGGGGGGGGGGAGTTGTTTCAGGTTCCGAGTCGCACTTCCGCTCTGGGTCCATTACACTATTCACACACACGGCCACGGTCCTCTGTCAGTGATGTGGGCGGGTTCCCTCCCCTATGGCTAGCACATCTCCAAGGGATCCGGGAGCCCCACGTACTCTCCGTATTATAAGCTGGAATGTGTGAGGGGCCATGGACAAAATTAAGCGGGGAGCAATATTCCATCAGGCAAAGATGGCTAGAGCCGATATCCTCATGCTGTAGGAAACACACCTCATGGGAACGAAGACACCCTGCGAGGGACTCCAGAGGGGTGGCAAATTTAGTTCATCGTAGGGTCCCGTATATACATGCGCAGCAGTGGACTGACACTCAGGGACGGTATCTATTTATTCGGGGCACGATTGGGGAGGTCCCCTTGGGGTTAGGCTGCGTGTATGTCTAACCCTTTGCAGTGGTCTCTTGTAGAGAAGCTACTGGCCCTATGGGCAGATATACCTGATGTGGTCTCTGTAGTGGGTGGGGACTGGAACGATGTTATGGATTTGGCCAGGGACAGGAGCGGGCGGGAGGGTGGCTTGGGGAGGGGACATCCCACGAAATTAAACTCACTGGTGACTAGTCGTGACTGGATCGATGTCTGGCGGCGGCCTCACGGAGACAGGCGGGGGTATACAAACCTCTCGGCGGTTCACAAAACTTTCAAGGCTCGACTACCTTTTTATTCCCCGGACGAGGGCTGGTAGAGTGGCGCTGACTGAGATCCTACCCCGTGGCCTCTCCGATCACTCCCCAGTGTCCCTTGAGCTATATATGGGCCGGGGGCGACAATCCTTTCGGAGGCGCCTCTCAGCGTGGCACCTGCAGAATGATGATTACAATACACATATGAGGGAGGCCATCGCTCAATACTTCACCTCAAACGAGGGGTCGGTGTCTAGCGTTGAGACTTTGTGGGAGGCCTTGAAGCCTACTCTACGAGGCGTGGAAATATCCTGGTGTGCAGCGGCTCGCAGTAAGCGCAGGGAGAAGTTGACGCGGGCAGAGGCCACCATAGAGGCACTTGAACGCCAGGCTCGGGAGGAAGGGGGAGGGCAGTCTGTGAGGCAACTACTTCACGCCCAACAGTGCCGCCCTCCTGATGGATGAAGCCCGCCAGATTTGGCTGGCGACGCGTAGCAGGATATACCAGTGGGGGGACAGTCCGGCAAGATGCTTAATCGGCTTTACCAGGGCACCTTCCATGCCCAGGCCCTCCCGGGCCTTCTGGAAGAGAAGGGGGTACCGATCACTGACCCGCTCATTATAGCGGAGAGCTTTGCTGCCTATTATGTAGACCTTTATGCCCCCCGGGAATGCCTGCCAGCGGCTACCGTCGATAAATTCTTAGCCGACCTGCCGCCTAAAGTGGTGTCAGATGAAGTGAGTGACCGGCTGGAGCTTCCCTTAACTGATGAGTTGGGTACGGCCCTGGGAGAGCTCAATTCTGGGAAGGCTCCCGGTCCCAATGGGTTCCCGAGTGAATTCTTTAGCGGCTATAATACACAGTTGGCCCCATATTATCGGGCAGTAGTAGAGGAGGCCCGGGAGAAGGGCTTGCTCCCCCCAGATTGGAGACACGTGGTGGTGTTTAAGCCCGGCCGGCCACCGGATCAACAGGCCTCGTACCGCCCTATCTCCCTCCTCAACGTGGAGGCTAAGATCTTGGCCAAGGCGTTGGCTAATCGCCTTCTGCCACACATATCGACTCTTATACACCCTGATCAGGCTGCGTTCATGCCCCAGAGGGCAACCAGACAATATATGGTGGGCACATGTGGTGGTGGCGGCTGTTCGACAGACTGGGGAGCAGGCGGCGCTCCTCTTAGTGGACATGGACAGGGCGTTTGACTCCCTGAGCTGGGTATATTTGTTTGCATTACTAAGCAGACTCAACTTGGGCCCACGCTTTATTTCCTATCTTATGCTCCTCTAGACAGACTTAACAGCAACAGTACGGGTGGCAGGTGCGGCCTCTTCCATCTTCCCGATTCAGAGGGGCACGCGGCAGGGATGTCCCCTGTCTCCATATTTATTCGCACTAGCTATGGAGCCATTGGCGGCATGGGTGCGTATGGATGCACAAGTCTGGGGCTTTGAGTGGGCTCCGGAGTTATCCGACAGAATCGCATTATATGCGGACGACGTTCTGTTTTTCCTTACGGCCTTGGACATGACGGGGCCGTGACTCCTAGGGATCATTTAGATCTTTGGGGAGATGTCGGGACTGTATATGAACCCCCGCAAATCTACACTGTGTGTTCTGGGAGACCGATCAAAGATGGGCGCGTGGGCAAACACAATCCAGTTGGCTGCTGGAGGGCTGAAATATCTGGGAGTGTTCCTGTTGGATGTGCCGGCTGTTTCCTGGGAACGAAACCTGGCACTGGTATGGGAGCGGGTCCGCACGGATCTCAAGACCTGATCTCGTATGCCTTTGACACTGTATGGCAGGTCAGCAATTTTTAAGATGGTGGCGCTTCCTAGGCTGCTCTACCAGCTACAGAATCACACGTAACTGATCCCGCCTCGATGGTTCCGACTGGTGAATTCTGTGCTGGGGCAGCTTTTGTGGGAGGGGGGTAAAGTGCGCATGGTCCTTCAAACATGCTTTCTATCCCCTTACTGCGGAGGACTCGCGTCCTTGGATATCCTGTCATATTACCAGGCCTCGCATCTCCTTGTCCTTAATGGGTGGTGGTACGGAGATAGGAGGGATCCGGCGTACACACTGGAACGACTGCTTATGGGGTCCAATACATTGCACACCATCTTGTATTCGGCGCCCTTGCGCGGCAGGATGCAGTCGGCCACGCATGTGGTTCTCCTGATATGGCGGCAGGCGTTATGACGCATGGGTTGGTGGAATACCTTGACTGGGGAGACCCCCCTTTGGAACAATGGGCGCTTACCAGAACTGGCGGCCCTACAGGGCTTCCGAGGATGGGATGATATCGGCATCTCGACCCAGGGGGATGTTATGAGAGGCACGACACTTAAGTCTTTTCAGGACCTACAGAGGGAATTTTCTATGCCCCAGTCACAATTTTATAGGTATCTCCAGTTTTGCCATGCATTTTCCTGGAAGGCCTGGCATCCCACCCTGAGTTCAGTCCGCTGGAGGCGAGAGTTTTTATGGGAGACTTGGAGACCAAGAAGATCTCCCGGATCTATCAAGCCCTAGTCATACACTGTTCCACAACGCTTCGGAAGCTGCAAGGGGACTGGGAGACAGATGTGGGTGCATTGGAAGAGGAGGGCTGGAGGGAGGCCCTGGCGGCTCCTAGGGAAGCGGCCATAGCGATGCGCCTGCGCCTCATACAGTTTAAATATCTGCACAGGGTCTACTTTAGCCGGGTTCGATTGTACTGAGCGGGCTTGATCGCCTCCCCGGAGTGCCTTAGATGTGGCCGGGAGGAAGGTACATTTATACATACTACCTGGCATTGCCTTTCCTTGGATCGGTTTTGGAGGGGGGTGTTTACCTGTCTGTCGGAGGTCCTGAGATGGGAGCTTCGGCGAACACTGCGGCTGGCGCGGTTACATGTCATGGAGGGAATAGGGGGTCATATTTACAAGCAACACCTCATGCGACTTGGCTTCACACTGGCAAAGCGGGATATCGCCAGGGCATGGAAGGCACCGCGAGCCCCATCGGTGACTGCATGGATAAACGGCTTAGATTTCTGTATGGGGCTGGAACAGCCTATTTTTGTGGCCAGGGGCTGCCCACACAAACAATATAAAATATGGAAAAGATGGGCGGATTACCGGGGGATGTGGCTGGAGCTGCCAGCAGCTGTAGAGGTTCATCCACTAGGATAATTCTTGAGGTTTGCCGGGATGTGGGGGCGCAGGGTGGGGGGGGGGGGATCTGGGGAGGTGTGTGTTATCGTGATAAGACTCTGTTGCAAGGTATTAAGGCTGTGGCAGGGACCGTGTGAACATTGTGCGACTTGCGGGGAGGGGGGCGTTGGGGGGGGGCCTGGTTGTATTATGTTATGCATTTCTATCACTTTTTTGGATGACACATATAAAAGTCGATTGCTCCTGTAACAATGTGCAATATGATTTCGCAGATGACTCTGATATACAGGGCTCTGCGATGTGTATGCAATTGACAAATAGTTTTCAACAAAAAAAAAAAGTCTGAGCGGAGGATTCAGCGCCGGGAGTCTCTGGAATCCACGTCAAGAGTCGAAGGAGCCATAGAAGGCCGCAACTTCGATCTCTTATGTCGCCGCTTACCGTAAGACATAGCCAGGGACTGGGACCACTGCTGTCGACCACGGGATTAAGAGCGACACTCATGGGATCGACCTATGTACCAGCTAACTACAGATTGGGAAGACGACCGACGCCTCTAGGAACTGGGAGCCCATGACAACCGCGTCATCAGGAGGTTCATTTGTCACTCCCGCAACCGCTGGCAGGTGTCAAATTCTTCAGTGTCGTAATGCTCATCCAAGCACCACATAAAAACAGAATGTGGACCCGTACCAGACATCTGTCACAGGGCCCACAGGATTTTAACCTAAGAAGGCACTGTAGAAGGCACATTGTTTGAGATGAAAAACTTTGCTACAGCAGGCTGAAAAACATCCAGAGATACAATACTCCTGATCCATGTGCAGCGCGGATAAAGAAGAAACAGGCATCAGCACGCTGGAGGAGACTTATATGGCTCCACTGATGTCACATCCGGAGTCAACCTTGTTACAGAGCCATGTGGCACCACCCACCAGCACACAGAGTTACTGCTGAGAAAAGTTTCCAGATCCAGTCTGACGCCTGGGGAGAGTTCACAAGTTAAGGAATCTGCAGCTAGAAGTCTCTATCAAATGAATGAAAATGGTGCTGGCTGGGACCCGGAGGTAATGGTCTCAGTTGGTGCTGGAACTGGCGTCAGGTGACGCCAGTCTGGGGCCTTGTTGGAGACGGCAAGGACTATGGGAATGGTGCCGCCATGAGGCATCAGTGGCGCCATGGCACTGGAGCAGGCACAGAGGAAGGTCTCGCAGGTGGCTCCACCCTGGATCCAATAGCAAGGGGTGAATCTGTCAGCAAAGATCTGCTGGTTCCTTCTCTGTGGCTCCGCAACAGTTCCTAGGACCTTTTGTGCGAAGGGATCTTAAGTGTTGTTGGGTTGTCAGGCGGCAAGTGGCTTGAAGGAGTGCTCCCTCAGGGCCTTTGGGTGCATTGGTGGCAGTCCTTGCAGGTCTTCGAGCTGTGATTGCTCTCCAAGCAACACAGACAAACCAAGTGTGGGTCTATCACAGAAATCTGCCTTTTTCCAGGTACCACATGGTTTGAAACCAGCAGGTTTCTTTGGGGACAACCTCACACCAGGAGAGAAAAAAAAAATCACTTTAAAAAGGTTTGACTAAAGGTCAAGAAAAATATAATTCAAAAAGCGACTGAGGGTAGCTGTTCACAGATAAGCTTTATCCGGCATGGAAAGGAAAGAACTGATGTCAGAGGGCCAGGTGGTGCCTATATAGGTACTGTGCGCATCATTTCTGGCACGGACGACGATGAGGAGCTAAATTATGCCACCTACCGGGGCGCAGGGGTACTGCTCGAAAACTTACGGATCTAGTCTAAAGCCTGGGGCTTATTCTAAGGTAAGGAATCTGCAGCTAGAAGTCTCTGCAGTTAGAAGTCTCTGTCAGATTAAACCAGCAGCTGCAGGCTGTGAGCTTCATTCATCTGGGGCTGTGTTCCCTCATGCTCCTAGGCTCCTAGATGCTGCTATCTGTTTATCCAACTCCAAAATGGCAATCATCTGTCTGATGGTTTACAGCTGCCATTGAAAGATGCTCCACCGCTAGTTCACTTAGATTTTTCTTCTCTTTTCTCTTCCTTTTCTTTCATGGATGTTTCTTCCTCGAGTCCTTTCTAGTTTTCCCAATCCTTGGTGTTTCTTGTTGTGTGATGTTTGAATTAATTTCCTATTCTTTTACTATATAAAAGGTTCAGTCTGGTTGCAACAAAGCTGTGTTCCATTGCATGTTTCCTCACCCTCTCAAATTGTTGACCCTGACTACGCGTAATGAAATAATTAGACTATTGGATTATGAAGACCTGTTTTTTTTTAAATCCTAAAACTTCATCCAGCAAGGAGATTTTTTACACCTTTGGCTTTTCCCTCCTGAGGCTGTGGCATCTTCTCTGGGCACTTGCCTACCACATGTTCCGGTATATGGTGACATCATGGCAAAAAGTCATACATCAGAAGACCCGATTACAGGTAAGCCCCCAGACCTTAACACTGACAAATTGTCAATGGGTCAGGTGAGCCAGGTGTTCTTGGGGTATCTCTATATGGTTAATCATCTGTTTATATCAATGAACCACTTATTTTTTTAACAAGTTTTATATAGTGCGAACTAGACCCAAAGATATCTGGTATCAGAGCGCTTTAAATAGCACCAGTTTCGTTACATAAGGACACATTCATTTTTGTGAGGCACGGGGAGATTAAGTGATTTGCCCAGAATCACAGCATGTTGAGCATCATAGCCGAGACTCGAACCCGATTCCCCAGCTTCAACGTCGATCGATCTAGCCGTAAGGCTACAATGTCTGAATATAAGCAGGTGAAAAAAATCAATGCTGCAGTTTCCAATATTCGTTAAGCATTGTCCACGGACGGATGTGTGCCTTTCTGCGGCCTGTGAGCAGGCAGATGATTGGCTGGACACAGCTACAGACACTGCACAAGAAGTGAGCGGCCCTCTGTGCATCACTAGGTGGGGGTGCTGGTGGCTGGAGTGCTGTGTGGGGGAGCTGCAGGATACCCATAACCTGTCCTTATGGGGAGGAACAAGCAGCCGCCCCGCAGGGGAACAGTATAGTAAACAAATTACCCCCCCCCCCCTTCACTCCCCACCTCACAGCAGCAGACACAACAGGCACGTCACAGGGAAGATCCTGTACCAGGTTTGTCTACTGAGGAGTCCTGCCGGGCCAAGCTACTCACTGCAATGCAAGGATCCATAGTGGCTCTAGAGGGAGCGAAAGAACCAGTAGGGCTTGAAGTCAATCTCCTTCGAGTTGACCTTAGGAAAGTGTCGGACAAGGTGCAGAATGCACAGGGTTCCATATCTGAACTTCAATCCAAGGTGGCTGCATTGCGGAAGCAGGTGGTTGAAGTTATCTCCAAGACTGGAACCCTTGAGGCACGAGCTGAAGATGCAGTGGGCCTGTCACGCCGCAATAAGCTATGCTTCCTTGGGTCCCCGGAAAAGGCAGAGGGTAATGCAAAAGAGACTTTTGTGAAACAATGGATCTGGAACATGTTGTAGCCATCTGGGCTCTCCCCGCTGTTTGCATTAAAAGGGCACACTGGGCTCTAGTGGAGCAGACCCCCCCAGGCGGCAAGCTATCATTGAGTGGAATCTAAACTATAAGGATAGGGATTGCATTCTACTTGCTGCCCGGGAAGCAGACACTGCCCACTTGAAAAACCACAGGATTTCCACGACATAGATATCACGTTCATTACCGAAACATGGCTAAACGAGTTCTCTCCCCCAACTATGGACATGCTGGTGTCCCCCGGGCTTCAAAATCATCCACAAAGACAGAAAAATCCAACGTGGAGGAGGTGTCGCAATCATACACAAGAACATCATCTCAGTGACGGAAACGGACGCCCTCAACTATAACTCTTTCGAATGCCTTACTGTCACCATTAAGTCAGGGGACAACAAATCCTTACGCTGCCATCTCCTCTACCGCCAACCAGGAAACACCGCCTCATTCCGAGAACACTTCTCTGACCTGATAACTCAATGCTCACTCCGCGACTCCAACAACATAATTCTAGGAGACCTCAATCTACACTGGAATGAGGAGAGCAACCCGCTAATCAAAACCCTAAATGACCTCCTAAGCAACAACAACCTCTCCCAGCATTGCAAAGAGAAAACTAACAACAAAGGCTCAACCATGAATGCCATTATCGCTCAAGCTGACACAGTCTCCATTGACCATACCTTGCCTGTTGACTGGTCGGATCACCATGTCATTCTAGTCCACATCAACCAAACGAACCCACGCCAACCCCATACAAAAAACCCTCCCCGCTGGGCAAGAAACCTAAGTCAGATTCCCCTCGCTGACCTGGAGGAAAGGGTAAACTCCCTCCTCCCAATCCACACTGGTGAGCTCTCAACAACAGAACTCACCTCTCACTGTAACACCACTATAATTTCCATTATGGACCAAAGAGCCCCCCTGAAACTAAAAAGAGTAAGGACCATTCCATCCAGATCATGGTACACCACAGCCATAAACGCAGAAAGAAGAGAACTTAGAGCAGCAGAAAGACTCTGGAGAAACAACCCGTTCACAGCCCTACGAGTCAGACTCAAATCAGCACGCGCAAAATATAATAAATACATAAAGAACGCAAAAACCTCCTTCTTCAGCAAAGCCCTTGGCAATGCAAAGAACTATTCAATCTCATTAGGCAACAAATTGCCAAGCCCCCATCGTCACCAGCGGTGGCCTCCAAAATCTTGTGCGATAACTTTGCCAATTTCTTTGAGGACAAAATCACCAAGATAGAACTCTCCCTGGACGAGCAGCACAATCCCCCCCGACAGTAAACCGTTCACAGGGCCAGAAGATCCCACACCCAAGCACCCCCCAAACCTTTGGAAATCCTTCAATCCCATCTCGGAAGCAGAGGTCATCAAAATGATTTCCAGCTCTAAACCCTCAGCACACGCCCTGGATCCCATACCTACCCAACTGGCTAAAACTCGCCCTAGCCCCGCTCTGGACCAAGATTATAAATAGCTCCCTAAGCACTGGAGTCATGCCTGACTGCCTCAAAATCGGCCAAGTCACACCTCTACTCAAACAAGCATTTGCAATGCAATAGGTCTCGCATTTCTGAAAGTTAGACCTATTGGCGTTGTAAATGCTAATGGTTTTTATTTATGTTTTTTTGTTTGCAGAGTGAATGAAGGAAGTTGAGCGCGCCGAACAGAAAAGATGTAAGGTGCGTCAGCCGTTGTTGCTGATTAGGAGCGCCGTGCTGCGGTGCTTTAAAAAAACATAGAAAGATGTTGAAATAGAGTGTGGCATGCAGTGTGAGAATAGTGTGCGAAATCTTGAGATATGCGGAGTGTGAGATCTCTGAGATATGATTGCAGCAGTTTCCATCTCTGCTGTACAATAGCAAAATAAATGTGCAGCCATTGAGCAGCAAGGGGAGCAGAGAGGAAAAGAGGGAGACAGCGGTGAAGGGAGACAGTGCAGCAGAGAAGGTGTAGGAAATGGCACATATTTAAAGATAGGGGGGGGCTAATCGTAGCTGGATGGATTGATCTACAGGGAGAAGGTGTTAAGGACGAAAGGAGTGAAAAAAGAGATGTGTGACAGACCTACACAGTAAGCGTCCTAAATCAAGATTCAGTTATACGAAGAGAACAGAGAAGGAAAGAGATACAAACACACATAAGCGGAAACGATGCTGCAGAAGAGGTGACCTTCCCAGCATAAAGAGAATTTGCATTTGGGCATGGGGGCTTCATGCTGAATATCTGGCGATAAGAAAATGGTTTATCCGTTGTTTTACATATGGGACATTCTGTGTCTTTCTGTGTGTCTGTGTAGCACCAAGAAGCGCCTATAAACAACACAAGAGCGCACGTAAGTCGCTCGGGGGTTCAGTGACACGACGAGTCCTCGAGGCGAGCACAGGCACTGGACACTGCTTTGGTGGGAAAGAAGCGCAGAACACAAGCCAGCTTGGAGGCCGTCAGAGAGACACCAAGGCTTGTTTAAAACCGTGGTTTGTTAGGAATCAGCAAGAGCTGCGACATACGTGCAAACCCGCACTCCAGACCACTAAATGGAAAGGCGAATAGTTGTGCGGACCCTACAAAATAAGCAACTGGTTAGACACAACGCAGAGAGATTCTTGTAATACAGCAGATCACCACATCCTTCAGTTGCATGCCCTTGTCTGTCAATCACATTGCCAGTGTGACCTAGGGCATGCCACTAGTTATAGAGAGTTGATGTATAGCATTCCGCTGGAGACCCATAGGAGGCAATTTGGTCCCCCGCCCCCCCCTCAAACATAGTGCTATGAGTCAGTCGTTCAAAGAGCAAAACTGTTCATGTTTGATGGGAGAGCATCGAGTGGACAGTCACATCACACACGCACAGTTCTTTACCTTTGCCGGAAGAAATGCCGCGCAAATCTTCTGGCAATCCGAGAGGCAGGGGCACAATTGAGAGAGCACCGCCAGCCACTTCATAGGAGAGCAACCACAAATCCCTCTGTCCTACTTCCTGTAAAGAATTGCAATATTGAGCCTGGCACAACTTTAAAAACAAGCAGTGTCGGGTACACCAAACAGGGGACGATAATACAATTTCGCTGTTTCTGCCATTAGGAAGTGCATGTAATACTGAAACAAGCTGGCTCCGTGGAGCCGACGGGGGGAGGGAAACTGAAAGCGCGCGATGCGCGCGCTGCCAGCCTCCGGGGACAGGAGATGTGCACGCGTACGGAGTGCACATCTCCTGTCCGTACGCGTACACATCTCCTGTTCGCGCGTTCCATCTCCTGTCTCCCTTCGGCACAGAAAGCGGCAACAATAGAGTCTCGCAAGGCGAGGCAGCGCATGCGCTGAGTTCGCTAGCTAGACCTAAAAACCAGGTTCCTACTCAAACGATCTGAACAACTTCAGACCCGTCTCCAACTTCCCTCTCTTAGCAAAAATCCTAGAAAGATGTGTTCTTCTCCAACTCACTCAACACTTGGACAACTCCAACCTTCTTGACTCCCACCAATCGGGCTTCAGAAAAGGCTGCAGCACAGAGACAGCGATCTTAAATGTTATTGACGACATACACAAATCTCTCGATACAGGCCAATGCTGCCTACTCATACTCCTAGACCTATCGGCAGCCTTCGACACAGTCAACAACAATCTTCTCATCAAGGCACTTCAAGAAAGGGTTGGAGCGGAAGAGGTGGTCTTACAATGGTTCACCTCCTTCCTACAGAACCGCACCCAAATCAAAAACTTCTCATCAGGCCTACTCTCCGTTGGCAGATGTGTACCCCAAGTATCAGTACTATCACCTCAACCCTTCAACATCTATATGGAACCCCTTACCACCATATAAAAAAAAAAAAACATTCCCTTCCATATCTATGCTGACGACACCTAGATCTACCTGGAAACCTCCTCCATTGAAGACATTCAGAGACTGAACGACACTCTTAGAGAAGTCCAACACTAAATATCACGCAACCACCTGAAACTAAACCAAGACAAGACAGAAATCCTCATCTCCAACAAGGAGAAGAACCCCCAATTCACAGAATGGCTTGAAGCCATTGATGCTCTCAACTATAACCCCACCCTAGCCGATTCAGTAAAATCGCTGGGAATCACTCTAGACCCTAAATTAGACATGAGCAAATACATCAAGAACACCGCAAAGAGCGCCTTCCTGAACCTCAAACTACTAAACAAAATAATACTCTTCATCCCCCTGAACGACCGCAAACAAGCCACTCAATCCCTGGTGCTGTCAAGACTGGACTACGGAAGTGCAACCCTCACAGGAGCAGCAAAATGACACCTAGCGCCCCTCAGATCAACCCTGAACGCAGCAGCGAGAATGGTCACAGGAGTAAAGAAATATGAACACATCTCTCAGGCACTCAGAGAACTATAATGGCTCCCAGTCGAAATGCGCGCCACCTTCAGAACCACATGCTTTAAGCACAAAGCGCTGCATACAGGGAAACCCGCCTACCTGGCCTCCAAACTCCAGAAGGCGGGTCAGTTAAGAAACCTAAGGGGCACCAACACTCTACTCCTTATCCCTCCAACAACTCGCAAACAAAAAAAACGCATCGCGATCCTTTGCAAGAAGTGCGCACAAAATCTGGAACTCCATCCCAATACACAACAGGACTAACCCCTCCTACTTAAAATTCAAAAGGCATCTCAAAGACCTCCTCCTCAACAGATCTCTACCGAAGGTTTAGCTACAATCCCAACACCGAAGCCTGCCTACATCAGCACACTGTCACTTTGACCTTAGACCTCTACCAAAGACTACCTCAACGACCACCCAGATCAAATCCCGGCAGGAAACAGGGTGCTATCTATGACGTATTCATTCGGAGCGACCTGAGACACTGAACACAAAACTGTGTGCTTTTAACATTGATACACGGCTATCCTGCATAAAACAACGGCGTAATTACCAATCTCAAACTTGCCATACGATCGCGACAGTATATGTCTTTGGGCTCATCATTAGGACTCACTGACACATCATTGAAACTACATTACCCGCCATTCCCGGGGCTGACGGGACAGAACCTGCATGTGACCCTGGAAGGAGGCGTGCCTAACATAGCATTCCCGCAATACTGGTTCCCTTTTTACACAGCTAGCGTAGGTCACCAGTTGCTCCAAGCCGCAAGGTCCCACACTGAATTGGTTATACAACGGGTCAGGACCCTTGAGGACGTGAGTAACCTCTGAAACGATGCCGAAAACAGATATGAGTGCATGCAACTCCTTAAAGGCGGAGTTTCACCGACGATACTCACTTACGTTGTGTTTTTTGTCTCCCACCTTTATTTTCTTTATTTTCATCTTTTGAAATATTTGACTATGTACCGGCCTTCCTTTACTTTTATGGCAACAGTGTTTGACTACATTGCTACCCCACTGTTATGTGAGGTTCCACGTGGAGTCTAGCCTCTCCCACAACGGGGTAAGGAACGGAAGCTCAGTTTCTTGTATGAATGTGTTTATATGGCGAATTGTTCAGCGGTTTGAATGTGAGTGAAAGACACGTATGTTCCACAAGTGTTCTACACACACAAGTTTGTGGGTACTGTCAGTAAGCGACAACTAGCCGCCACAACACGGTTTTGAACACTTATTAGAGTGTGATAAGGGTCTACGAATGAGTATCCATCACACACTCTCTATAAGCATTTCTGTGGCTGTGTTCGTCACCCTCGGGCATAGTTGACACAGAGGGTGACATCACTACTCACTACATGAGATTATGGATACTTAATGAACGCTAAAACAATGGTGTTTTTGTGTCTTTTGTTATCTCTTTGTCTTTCCGCAGATGGATTGATCATACATAACTAAAGGTTGTGATAACAGACAAAGGAGCAGCTAACTGCCCTTTTTTTAGGTCTCGCCTGACCCAGCGCATGCGCTGGTCTGGTGAGACTTATTGAGAGGGCTCCAAAAAGTGCTACCAGGCCAGCCTAGAGGTACAGTGCATGTGCGCGGGAGCGCGCGCCGCGCTTTACCGCTATTACTTTCACTTTCACGGCCGCTTTGATGTTTGATCGTGATCGCGATTGCGATCACTTTAACTTTCGCGGCCGCATGGCCGCTTTGCATAGCCAATAGGTCTCGCTTTTGGGACCTTATAAGTATTTGGTTATGCCACTGTTGCATAGCTAAACACTTATAAGGTCCCAAAGGCGAGACCTATTGGCTATGCCAATGCTTGTTATAAATAGCAAAGGGAAATTCCCGCACCACATTTTTCCAGGGGGGGCTCCGTCATCGCCCTGATGTAAGTCCAGCACCTTTTGTTGGGCAACAAGTGGACTGAAACATGTTGGCATTAGGGTCCTAGGACCATAATATCCCAAATGACCCTATCTTCTTCTGTTTTAATATCCCAAGATTAAAGGGAAACTGGGATCTGCCAGTGGATTTTTAATCTTTATTCCGCTGGCCAAATATCTTTCCAAGAGCTCCCTGAAACACAGTCGAGCCCACCCTGACTTGTAGGCGTCAGGGTGTCCCGATGATGAAGCATGACACCACTAGGGTGTGTGAGGGAATATAAAACAAAAGGACTTGCCTCCTTTCCCACTTCCAAGTGGCTAAAAATTCACAGCTTCACATAGGGATTTTCCACCACTGGTTGTTCAGGATCTATCTTTAGCAATAACTAGTTAATACGGTTAGGACATCGGGGGAGTACTTTTTGTGGCTTTGTAAATGTGTGCAAGGATGCCCACGTGGCTGCCTGGCTGATGTCAAGTAAGGGAACTCCACATCCCAATGAAGTAGTGAGTGCCATCGCCCGGGTAGAGTGGGCGCGCAGTTTCACTGGAGGTTCCTTTTTAGCCACAGAATAGCAGATCTTAATGCATAAGAGAACCCATCGAGAGATGGTACGTTTGTGCACTGCCCAACCTTTCTTGGCGCCCACATAACCCAAAAAGGGTTGATCATTCACCCAGAAGTTTTTAGTGCAGTCAAAGTAGAAAGACAGCGCACGTTTTGGGTCCAGACAGTGAAGTCTCTACTCCTCTTTGGAAGGGAGCAGAGGCGAGAAGAAGGTGGGCAATGTGAAAGTCCGACCTATGTGGAAAGAGGAAACCACTTTTGGCAGAAAAGAGGGCCTAGTATGGAGGACTTCTTTATGCGGATGGACAGCAAGAAAGGGAGGATTGGAAGATAAGGCCTGGAGCTCACTCACCCTGTGAGCAGGGGTGATGGCAAGCAAGAAAGCAGTCTTCAAAGTAAGGGGACAAAGAGGACAATTATGCAGTGGCTCGAAGGGAGCACACATAAGATAAGTGAGGACAAGGTTCAAGTCCCACTGGGGCATTACAGTAGGAGGAGGAGGAAAGAGAAGAATTATGCCCTTCAGAAATCTGTTAACTATTGGGGACTTGAAAAGAGAAGGTTGATCAGGAAGGGGAAGAAAGGCCGAAATGGCAGAAAGGTAGCCTTTAAGAGTGCCCAGAACAGAGCCCTGCTGGGCCACAGAAAGAACAAAGAGGAGAACCTCTGAAAGAGGGTCAGAAAGAAGATCCACAGCCTTTGCTGTGCACCTTGCCACAAATTAGTTTCATCTACAGGCATATACCGTTTTAGTGGAGGGACGCCTGACTGCCAAGATTACATTACAGACTTCGTGAGGAAAGTTGAAAGCTGTGAACTGTCACTGCTCAATCTCCACGCAAGGAGGTGGAGGCTGGACAGGTTTGGGTAGAGGACCATCCCCTATTGCTGCGACAGAAGAGGCAGTCTGATAGGAAGATCGATGGCCATGCTTAAGAGCTGGGGTACCAGACTCTTCGTGCCCAGGCCAGTGCCACAATAAAGACTTGGGCCCAGTCGCGCTTCATATTCTTCAGCACTCTGGGTAGAAGTGGTACAGGCGGAAAAGCGTACAGGAGTCCATAACCCCACTCGTGACGAAAAGCGTTGCTGAGCGAGTGTTGCCTTGGAAACTTGAACGCGCAGACCTGCTGACATTTCGCTTTCTCTTCGGTGGCAAATAGATCTAACCAAGGCTCTCCCCACCGCTGAAAGAGACGTTGCACCACCTCAGAGTCAAGACGACAATCGTGATCCATCATGCACTGGTGGCTGAGTTCGTCCGCCCTGGCATTCAGGGAACCTACCAGGTGTTGAACCACCAGGAATATGTCCTGAAGTTCCAGCCACGTCCAAAGGCGAAGACATAGGGTTCACAACCCCACCCGCCCTGTTTGTTGCAGCACCACATGGCGATTGTGTTGTCTATGAACACCTGTACTACTCTTCCCTTGACAGAAGGAAGGAATGCCTTCAGTGCAAAACGACTCGCTCGGAGCTCCAGAAGGTTGATGTGGAGCCCGGACTCCACCAGAGACCAGAGGCCTCTGATCTCCGCCTCTCCCATGTGGCCGCCCTATCCCAGGAGTGATGCGTCCATCACTACTGTGAACTCTGGGTGTGGAAGTGAGAGGGATCTGCTGTTGACCCAATCCTGGTTTGTAAGCCACCACTGCAACTGAATAGCCCCCTGCGAGATCTGATCAACATTGGAAAGATTCCCTTGATGCTGCACCCATTGGAACTTCAGGTCCCAATGCAGAGCCTGCATACGCCACCTGGCATGATCCACCAGCAGGACGCAGTAAGCCATGAGGCCCAGCAGCCTCAGGGACATTCTCACTGAAATCCGGGATAGAGGCTGAATCATCGGAATCATAGCTTGAATATCCCGGACTCGCTGCTCGGGATGATAAACCTAAAACTGCACTGTATCCAGAACTGCTCCGATGAAAAGGTGCTTCTGAGAGGGAATCTGGTGTGACTTCAGCACGTTGATAGTGAACGCCAGCGAATTCAGGAGGTCCGCCGCAGTCTGGAGAGGACAGCCAGTCCTTCAACAGCCAGTCCTTTAACAGCCAGCCCTTCAACAGCCAGCCCTTCAACAGCCAGCCCTTCAACAGCCAGCCCTTCAACAGCCAGCCCTTCAACAGCCAGCCCTTCAACAGCCAGTCCTTCAACAGCCAGTCCTTCAACAGCCAGTCCTTCAACAGCCAGTCGTCAAGAAAGGGGAAGACTGGAACCCCTGATCCGTGCAGATGGGCTGCGACCACCGCCATCACTCTTGTGAACACCCGAGGGGCACTGGTCAGGCCAAAGGGGAGCACAGTAAAGTGAAGATGCCCATGGCCTACCGTAAACCATAGGTAACGCCGGTGGGCAGGCAAGACGGGAATGTGAAAAAAAGCATCCCGCAAGTCCAACGCTACTATCCAGTCTCCAGGGTCGAGGACAGACAAGACATGAGCCATGGTTAACATTTTGAACTTCTCCTTCCGGAGGAAGCGGTTGACGTCCCGGAGGTCTAAGATAGGATGCAGGCCTTTGTCCTTCTTGGGCAGCAGGAAGTAATGGGAGTAGCAAAAAATGCAATCTTCTGGCACAGGGACCCGTTCGATAGCTCCCTTTGCCAAGAGAGCCGTAACTTCCTGGCGGAGAAGCCAAGTGATCCTCCGACATGCCTTGGAATGTTGGTGCCACGAGGGGAGGGATGGGTAATCTCGAAGGGTAGGGAGTAGCCCCTTCGGACAATTTGCAAAACCCACCTCTCTGACATGATGTTGTGCCAGTGGGGGAGATGATGGCGGATCCTCACACCCACTGGCACCTGGTGGCCCTGGAAGGCCGGACTAGGAAGGTTTGGAGGCTGCTCAGGGGAGGCATTGGTAGACTGGCCCGCCCGCTTGCCCCAGGCCCACGACGCTTGGTCCCACATCCCCGGCCGCGCAGAGGCTGGGCATCTTGCGCAGGTCTGTGGCCTTGGGTAGAATGTGGTGGGGCACCCCCTTCAGTAGCCACGAAAGGGGCAAAGGGCAGACTGCATGGGGCGAGAGGTGGCAACAAGGCCCAAGGATCTGTCCGTAGTCCTTGAAACGCTCGAGCGCATTGTCTGCCTTGTCACCAAACAGACGACGGTCATCAAAGGGCATGTCCAAAAGGGTCGATTGGACATCCCCAGAGGAGCCAGTGGACCTCAGCCAGGCGTAACATCACAGGGCTACTGACGTTGAAATCATCCTACCCAGGGCGTCAGCAGTATCCAACCCACATCGGATGGCGAAATTTGCTGCGTCTCTACCCTCAGTGACAGCGCAGGTAAGTAGGGCCCGGGCTTCCTGCAGGCACTGTGGCAGCACCTGTGCAATCGGGCCAAGAGAATTGCAGTGTTCACCAACCATAGTCCTAAGCTGGCAGAAGAAAACATCTTCTTCCCAAGAAGGTCCAGGTTCTTGGATTCCCTATCTGGGGGAGCAGTAGGGAACGCACATTTGGAGGTTGAGGCTTGGACCACCAAGCTCTCAGGGGTAGGGTGGTGTGTCCCCCGGGGCCTGGTGGTGGCATCGGGCAATCATCCTATCCACAGGAGCACTTGTGCTGGGCTTGGACCAGGTGCCCCGAAGGATGTCCGCGAGGGACTCATTAAAAGGCAGCAGGGGCTCTGAAGAGGCCACTGCCGGCTGAAGCACCTCAGTCAGGAGGTTAGTACTGACTGCCAGCGTAGGAACCTCTAGGCCCAAGGCCTAACACGCCCTACGCAGCACCACAGCGTAGGAGGCTCCCTCCTCCGTGGCCACGGTAGGGGGAGACAGCATATCAAGGTCTGGGGAGGTATCCAGAACACTGGCATCACCCAACTCCTCTTGCCAGTCCGGTTCCTCAAGTTGGTCTGCAAGAGGGTCACCAGACCACTCCCAGGCCTCCTCATGCTCCTCTGGCTGCCACTCAGTGCTGTAGGGAACACCAGGAATTAACAGTGGTGTAGGAGAGTAGGGTCTGCTTCCTATGGTCACCCCCACTTTTTGCTTTTGCTTCACTGGTTTTCGACTTAGATGTGGCTGTGAGCCTGCTAATCAGAACCACAGCCCAGCTGTTCTCTCTCTAAATTCACACTATGTACTCTAGGTACATAACCTAATTGGTAAGGATCACCCTATAGGGCCCTGTACAGTGTACCTTAGGTACCCAGGGCATGGGAGTACCCTAGGCCTACCAGGGGCTGCAGCATGTATTATGCCATCCCTGGCTGGCCTTCCATCATGACACAACTGGCTGATCACTCAGCTGGGGCAAGGTAGAATAAACACCCCTTGCTTAGGTATAGTATTCCTATACCTACCTTATATATAGACACATGGGTAACCTTTCAGTCACTCCTATGGCAGGCCTTAACAATCCTGAAGGCAGAGTGCTTGGTAACATGTGAGATGGTTCTCTAGCATGAGCTGAGCCTGTCTGCAGCTTTCGGAACCATGTCCTTATAGCTGTTCTATGATATCGCCTACCATATACTCTTAAAGTGCCTTATAATCCTCGCGGTTATGGTAACTATGGTTTGGCTTTATCAAAACATGTTGTGTAAGGTGTCTAACACTTTGGAATACTACACCCACACCATTTCTGGCGATGAGGATAGTATTCCTCCCTTCTAGAGGGAGAAGACATGTTGAAGACCTACTACCCGGTTAAAGTTAACCAGAGCCCCAGCATCACAAAATGGATGCTGCTGCCACAGACACAAGTCTGACCTCCTGCTGCTGGGAGTCCTTCCAGCGAGGGAGGCTTGGACAATAGGTTTCCTGCCTTGGGAGGTGCTAGCACCACCCTAGACAGGACTTAGTGTATTGGGGCAGGGAGGGATGAAAGAAACGAGACACTGCCTGGGGAACACAAGGTGTCCCATGCATAGTCTGGTTCAAACCGGTGCTGGGGCACTCCAGCCCGTCCTGGCGCAAAACTGGACAAAGGGAAGGGGGTGTAACCACCCTCCTCCCTGGTCCCACCCATAGGAGGGGCCTAGCAGGTAACCCAGCCCCCCAGATTAGTATAAGAGTGGGAGCTGAGTCCCTAGGATTTTGGATTATCCTGAAAAACTGCGACTTGAACAGAAACTCTGGACCTTCAACATTCGACTACGGAAGAAGACTGAAGAATCTCCCTTGTGGCCAAGGAGTGGCCACCCTGTGCAAACAGGCACCACCAAGCGACCTGCCGTTTGCTTTGCCTAAGTTCTACGAGGAACCGACTGCAGAGCACGACCAGCGCCTTGACTTCCAGACTTCTCCGACCCTTATCCACATCCACAGCAAAGCTGAGATCCGTGGAGGCGACGAGAGACGTGGGACCGGCTACCTGGGAAAATTGGCTACTAGCTTCCAGCGCAGCTTCTGAGGCATCCTCGAAGTTGTGCTCTGGGGATTGAGAAGCCCCAATCCCGAGCACCATCTGCATCGAAGATCAGCCCTCCACACTCCACGAGTTCTGCGTGGGGCCCTTCTGCATTTCCCTGCACGACGCGTCTGTCCGGTTACTGGCCCGTTGGCTAGTAGCCTCAGTGACGACGAACCCTTAACTTTCCACCGCTGGTTTAGCTCCTCCAGACTGGCCCTTGCTTCCTTGCGAAAGAGAAGCACCTCAGGCCTTCCTGGTCTGCAACAGAAGCGAATCCATCATCCTGCGTGGGTTGCGCTTGCCAAGGCTTGTTGGGTCCGAACTCGACAACGACGCCGCCAACAGCAAGAGCCCTCGTGGGACAGCTCGCCTCCTGGTTCTGGTCGTCCTCGACGCCTCCTGGTACCCATGGCTGCTGCGACAAGCTTCACCTCTCCACCTGCCTCTTCACGACATTGCCTGGTTCCTTCCCGGCTCCTGGCTGGTGACCTAGACTCTGTCCCCTCTGCTTGCAGGTACCCTCCTTCTTGATTCCAACCTCGGAATCCACTGGACACTCTTCACTGATTGCCTGTCAGCACCTTTCCTTCAGGCATCCATAGGAGTCGACGACGAAACCCGACGCAAGTTCACACCTATGCACCCGCAGCCCGTGGGCTAGGTAAACTGAGTACTCCGGTGCTCACAAGGGTATTGACTATCCTAGGGTCTAGTTTCCAAGTCTCTAACTCCTAGCTCTTTCCGAAGTGTCCTAAAACTCTTCATTTCTAAACACCACTGTTTCTATCGACTTTAACGCATTACGCGCGAGTGTTTCCACTCTGCACCTGAATCCCGTGGGCCTCCCACTGCCTAGTAACGGGTAGTATAGTGTAGCCCCAGCGATTCCCTAGGCCTATGCCTAACCTGTGTTCGTGACAGTGGTCCTTATACCACTTACTTAGTATATGGTTTACGTGGCCCCTAGGGCCTAACTGTATTACCTGTGTGACTTATGTAGGCTTAAATAAGACTGTGTTGCACTTACCTCGAATCTCATAAAGAGTGCTGAGGTTATTTTGACTAGAATAAATACATTCTATTTTTATATATATCTGTTGTGGTGTCCTTTCATTTGGTATTCAAGGGATTGCAAATTGTATAACAGCTGGTTTCACATGCCATACAGAGTTTAGCCTAAGACTGCTCTTGTCCATGCTACCACTAGGATAGCTGGTCTATAAGGTTGACTTTACAACCAATCACCATAAGGGTTGTTTGGACTGATACAGGGTGTACACTAGAACTAGTGACATCATATATCACGCCAACTTCTCACAAGTGGGACAAAAGTACCCGCTAGCA
The DNA here is from genome assembly GCF_964204655.1 of Triturus cristatus. Classification (NCBI taxonomy): domain Eukaryota; kingdom Metazoa; phylum Chordata; class Amphibia; order Caudata; family Salamandridae; genus Triturus; species Triturus cristatus. Next base: position 852,642,397 of record NC_140581.1, read on the forward strand.
CTGGTACCGATGTCAATCAACGTTGGTCCCGCGCCGTGTCCATATCGGGGGTGAGGCTGGGGTCGACCCCAATTGGGGGCACAACAGGCGCCAGGGGTGTCTTCACTAGAATCTGCGCCGGGCAAGGTACCTCGAGGTCGACCAGCACCAATTCGAATCAGGCCTGGATTCATGGGCGCCCTGCGGCACCGGGGCCGGAGCTACCGGTATTTAAGGCCTAGGGTACCCCAGGCGAGTCCGTGGGGCCTGAAAGCGCACCTGCGGAGTCAGGCTGCCCAAAAATACTGTACAGCGCTTCGTAAAACTAACAAAGCTGGGCAGAGGACGTTCCAGCTCTAGGAAAGGGAGGGAAGCGCTGAGCCGTCCCAGAAGCGGACTCCGAAGAAGTAGCACAAGAGCGACGACACTTCCGGTCCCGCGTCACGTTGGCTGGCAGACAGGGAGAAGGCGAAGAGCGACGGTGCTTCTTCGCCTTCTTCTTGTGCTTCAACTTAGCCGAGGAGTGCGAAGACTTCGATGACGAGTTGTAATGGCTCCACGACGGTCCCCTTGACCGGGACCTCGAGCAGCACGGAGCGAACCACCGGGCCACTAGAAGCTTTCGAGACTCCTCCCGCAAAGACTTTGGGTTCTGGGCGCGGCAGTCGGAGCACGACTGGGTAGTGGTCACGCTCCAGGCACCAAAGGCACACAAGGTGTGTATCGGTTACCGACATCAACTTGTGACAGGAGTCACAGGGTTTGAAGCCGGGTCAATGGTTGGACATCCCTCATGCACAAGGAGCCTATAGACTTAAAGAACAAGTTACTTACCTTCGGTAACGATATATCTGTAAGAAACATTAGTTAGTTAGATTCCTTACCTTAGAATATCCCCAGGCGCCAGGCTGGATCCGGAAAGATTCTTCGTCAGCAATACCCTTGCGCGTCGCTAGGCGTCGTCTGCCGCTCCGCATCCGGCATCGTGATTGCCGGGATGACGTCGGAGTACTTAGACGCCGCCCTCGTGCGCTGACGTCCGTTCTTGTACATAACTTTGCCAGGAACGCAGAGCCATGCAAGAAACCGACACTGGTGCCATGAATCTAGGGCCCTGAAAGGGATGACCTTAACCCTAGATATCAGTTCGCAGGATGGGTGGGGTGGTAAGGAATCTAACTAACTAATGTTACTTACAGATATATCGTTACCGAAGGTAAGTAACTTGTGCATCTGAAAGAAACACGTTAGTTAGATTCCTTACCGTAGAATAGATACCCCAGCAATACCAACCCCGGTGGTGGGTCTGCAAACCAAGATCACACCAGGAAGTCCTGGAGAACGGAACGGCCAAAGAAGCGGTCTCTCCGGACTTGGCTGTCCAGGCAGTAATGCTTAGCAAACGTGTGCAGCGAGGCCCACGTTGCTGCCTGATAAATGTCCTGCAGAGGGACTCCCTGTCCCATGGCAGTAGTAGCCGCTGTGGCCCGAGTGGAATGGGCCCTCAGCCCCACAGGAGGTTCCTTCTTAGCCAAGGAATAAAAGGCTTTAATGCACATAACGACCCACCGAGAGATGCTCCGCTTGTGCACTGCCCGCCCCTTCTTAGCCCCCACGTAGCCAACGAAGAGTTGGTCGTCCACCCGGAACTGTTTTGTGCTGTCCAGATAGAAGGAGAGCGCACGTTTTGGGTCCAGACGATGGAGCCTCTCTTCCTCTTTCGAGGGATGCGGAGGCGGAAAGAAGGTGGGCTATGTAACAGACTGGCCGATGTGAAAGGTAGTAACCGCCTTAGGGAGAAAGGAAGGACGAGTCCTGAGAACAACCTTGTCCGGATGGACAGAGAGGAAAGGAGGATTAGAAGCAAGAGCCTGGAGCTCACTCACTCTTCTGGCGATGGCAACCAGGAAAGCAGTCTTAAAAGTCAGAAGACGAAGAGGACAATTATGAAGTGGCTCAAAAGGAGCGCACATCAGATAGGTTAACACCAGTTTCAAGTCCCACTGAGGCATTACGAAAGGGACAGGAGGGAACATGTGAATAATGCCTTTAAAGAATGTAGCAACAACAGGGGACTTTAAAAGAGAAGGCTGATCAGGAAGCCGTAAGAAGGCAGAAACAGCTGAAAGATATCCCTTGAGGGTGCCCAGAGCAGAGCCCTGCTGGGCCAGGGAAAGAAGAAAGAGGAGAACTTCAGAGAGGGGCGGAAAGGGGATCCACAGCCTTTGCTGTACACCATGCCACAAATTTGTTCCACCTGCAGGCGTATGCCGTTTTAGTGGAGGGACGCCTGGCTGCCAGAATGACATCACAGACTTCAGGAGGCAAGTCAAATGGTATCAGCTGTCGCCGCTCAATCTCCACGCAAGCAGGTGGAGGCTGGACAGGTTTGCGTGGAGGACCGTCCCCTGCTGCTGCGACAGAAGGTCCTCCTGAAGAGGCAGTCGAATCGGGGGATCGATTGACAGACAGAGTAGCTCGGGATACCAGTATCTTCGTGCCCAATCCGGAGCCACAAGGATGACTTGGGCCCGGTCGCGCCTGATCTTCTTCAGCACTCTGGGCAGAAGTGGTATAGGCGAAAAGGCGTACAACAGACCGCAACTCCACTTGCGACGAAAAGTGTCTCAGAGCGAGTGCCGCCTTGGAAATTCCAACGCGCAGAACTGAGGAGATTGCGCGTTCTCTTCGGTGGTGAATAGTTCTTACCAAGGCTCTCCCCACTGCCGAAAGAGGCCTTGCGCCACGTCCGAGTTCAGATGCCATTCGTGATCCAACGTGCACTGGCGGCTGAGTTCGTCCGCCCTGGCGTTCAGAGAACCCGCCAGGTGTTGAACCACCAGGGAGATGCCCTGATGTTCCAGCCATGTCCAAAGGCGCAGAGCCTCCTGACAAAGGGCCCACGAACGCCACCCCGCCCTGTTTGTTGCAATACCACATGGCGGTGGTGTTGTCCGTGAACACCTGCACTACACTTCCCAGAACAGAGGGAAGGAAAGCCTTCAGTGCAAGCCAGATCGCCCGCAGCTCCAATAGGTTGATATGGAGCCGGGACTCCACCGGAGACCAGAGGCCTCTGATCTCCGCCTCTCCCATCTGGCCCCCCCATCCCAGGAGGGACGCATCCGTCACCACTACGTGCTCCGGTTGGGGTATGGAGAGGGATCTGCCACTGACCCAATCGCGGTCCGTGAGCCACCACTGCAACTGTCTTGCAGTGCCCTCCAAAATCTGGACGTGTTCGGACAGGTTGCCCCGATGTTGAGCCCACTGGAACTTCAGGTCCCACTGCAGAGCCCGCATCCGCCACCTGTCGTGATGTACCAGCAGGATGCAGGAGGCCATTAGACCCAGCAGCAACAGCACCAACCTGACCGAAACTCGGGATAAAGGCTGAAAGATCCTGAATATCCCGAACCCTCTGTTCTGGAGGATAGACCTGAAACAGCGCCGAGTCCAGAACCTCTCCAATGAAAAGAAGCTTCTGGGAGGGACTCAGATGAGACTTCGTCACGTTGATGGAGAACCCCAGCAAATGCAGGAGGTCGGCCGTAGTCTGGAGGTGGGAGGCGACTGCCTGGGGCGAGCCCGCCTTCAACAGTCAGTCGTCGAGATAGGGGAAGACTGGAACCCCTAATCTGCGCAGATGAGCTGCGACCACCGCCATCACTTTCGTGTACACCCGAGGGGCACTGGTGAGGCCGAAGGGGAGCACGGTAAACTGAAAGTGCTCGTGGCCTACCGTGAACCGCAGGTAACGCCGGTGGGCCGGCAGGACGGGGATGTGGAAATAAGCGTCCTGCAAGTCCAACGCTACCATCCAGTCTCCAGTGTCTAGGGCAGCCAGGACCTGAGCTAATGTCAGCATCTTGAACTTCTCCTTCCGGAGGAAGTAGCTGACGCTCCTGAGGTCCAAGATAGGGCGTAGGCCCCCTTTGCCCTTCTTGGTAACCAGAAAGTAGTGGGAGTAACAACCCCGACCGACTTCTGGGCCAGGAACGCGCTCGATGGCCCCCTTGCCCAAGAGGGCCGTAACTTCCCTTTTAAATTTTTTTTTTATTTATTTATTTTGAACTGACCATGCTTGTTGACATGCATAGCAGTGCGCCTACAACCCGGAGGCCGGCTGCCATATTTGCAATTAAGTACATATCACCTCAGCTTATACCACATCCCGGAGGCTGGTCATCACTTTGGTCAGTCTTACGGCTCCCAATACCTTCCACGTTTACAAGCCTGTATGCCATTACCATGAGTCTTTCCCCCCTGGCGAGGGCACAGTTTTTATCTTTTCTCCTTACCCCCCCGTCAACCATAAAGAGTGAGAAAACACACAAAAGGGGGGATATACTAAAAAAAAAAAAAAGGAAACCTAACCCCATAACATTACGTAGCCCCCCACCCCCCAACAGTTGAGGCGTCCTGTCTGTAACCTACCCAGTGCTCGTTACTGCGCGCAGCGCCTATCTGCACCTTACTGTCATAATGCGCCTCAGAAGTTTGTCGTTTGTCCCAGACCGAAGCTTACCAAGAAGTGAATTAGGAATCTGCCCCGCCGTCGTTCACTCCTGCCACACCGTGCCTCTGGGCTACCGAGTTGGTCGTGCCCGCCTCCCTCTCCGCATCCTCCCCTCCCCTCCTGAGATAATCTACGTAGAGCCCCCAAATATTTTTTGGTCTGCTGCGCGGCGGGAGAAGCTCACTGAACCTCTCCGTCTGTGTACAGCAGTAAAGCACATCTCGCGTCCACTGCGCCACCGTAGGCAAGGGGCTCCGCATCCAGCAGAGCGCCACCCTACGCTTCGCCATGAGCATACCCATGTCAACCAGCCGCCGCGCCGCCCTGGGCAGAGTCCTGGAGTACCCCAGCAGGGCCACCGCAGGGTCCGGGACTAGCTCTATTTCTGCCACTCTAGCTATCTGCCCAGAGACCGCCTCCCAAAAACTGCGTATACCAGGGCAGCGCCACGCCAGATGCATAAAGTCCGCCACAGGGTGGTTGCATCTGTCACACGCAGACCCTTCCCGTAGGCCATACCGATGCAGCCTCTCCGGAGTGTAATAGACTCTATTTATAAACTTGAAATGGATCAATCTGTGTCTACCATGCAGGGATATACGTCGGATCCCCGAACAGCAGTACGCCCACATCGCATCATCTATTGTGATTTCGAGGTCTCTCTGCCAGGCTAACCTAGCCTTAGTATATTCCAGCGATCTCTGCGACATCGCAGTATGGTATAACTTAGAAATTAACTTATGGGGACTTTTGTGCTTGATAATAAAGGACAACTCCGGTACCTCCGGAGGCTCCGCCATATCTTCCCCTAGGAGTTGCCGCCATGCATGTCTCACCCTGTGGAATTGGAACTGCTGCAATTGTGTGGCGTTGTCGGCCGTGGCCGCTACCTCCTCCCAAGTCTTAGCGACGCCGTTTGTAAACAGATCCCCCATCGAGTGTATACCCAGCATCCTAAGGGAACGTACCACCCCCTCTTCCCTGCAGGGGGACAGCCAGACCGCCCACTCAAGCGGCATTGCAGGCGAATATAATAGCGCCCTTCTGGCTTTTGTTGTAGTATGTTATTCCATGCATGCCAGGTCGAGTTCAACGAGTCTAAGAACCCAGTTCGCCGATCCGGCGCTTCAAAAATAACCGCTGGGAGCAGGAGCGGAGCCGCAAACAATTTCTCTAGTTTTAAATATGGGACTGCGTCCTCACCTTGGATCCAGCTATGAACCTGAGCACCCTGTGCAACCCTGTAATACAGTTCCAGGTCAGGCGCCCCCAGGCCGCCCAGGTGATAGGGCAACGTCAAGACACGCCAGCTAACACGAGCCTGCTTACCCGCCCAAGCCAGCCGCAGCAGGGATCCAGTCAGCCTAGTAAAGAAGGCATGCGACAGCACTATGGGGATGTTGACAAACAAACATAGAAATCTGGGAAGCACTACCATCTTCATAATGGATATGCGACCCATCAGCGAAAGAGGGAGTTTGATCCAGGTCTCAACATCGTCTTCTAGTTTGCTGACGGCTCTGCCATAGTTCTCGGATAACACAACATCCGAGTCCATATGCAGCTGGATCCCCAAGTATCGAACCGAGTCGTCCGACCACTGGAGCGGGTACTCCATCTCAAAAGGGATAGTAATCGGGGTCAGCGGGAAATCAATAGATTTACTCCAATTGACCCTCAAACCAGAGAGCGCCCCAAAATGAACCACCTCCCGCAGTACCGGGGCTAAGTTAGTCTCCGGATCCCGAACGTATAATAGTGTATCGTCGGCGTATGTAGAGACTTTTATCTTATAAGTAGGAAAATTGACTCCTCTGAGGCTGTGATACTCTCGGAGGGCACAGGCCAGAGGCTCCGCCACCAGGGCGTATAATATAGGCGACAAGGGGCATCCTTGTCGCGTCCCCCTCGAAATGGGTATAGCCTCCGTCACTCGGTCGCCCAGTCGTACCCTCGCAGTTGGTCCCCTATATAACACCCCAATCAATTGTAAAAAGACCGGGCCCAGCCCCATTCTCGTCTGCACCTGTCGCATAAACGCCCATTCCACCGAATCAAAAGCCTTTTCCATATCCAGGAAAACTGCCAGAGCACGCGCGTCCCGGCATACATGTTGCATAGTGCCGAACACCGTCCTCAAATTATACGTGAGGTTCCTGCCAGGCACGAACCCCGCCTGTTCCGGGGCCACCAGCTCCGCTGTGAGCAGAGCCAATCATGTGGCTAAAACTTTCGCATATAACTTAGTATCAACATTGAGCAACGACAGCGGCCTACAAGAACTGCATTCCTCCGGCGACTTACCCGGTTTGGGAATCGCCACCAGTATCGCCTCTCTCATGGATTGCGGCATGCATCCCTTAACACACATATCGTCGAACAGAGTAGATATGTGTGGGAGTAGCTGATCTATGAACGCTCTGTAGAAGGCCACGGTAAGGCCGTCCGACCCCGGGGCACTATTTGCCTTCATACCTGCCAGTGCCTCCAGAATCTCGATTTTCTCTATGGGTAGGGCCAAAAACTCCCTATGTTCATTCGTGAGGAAAGGCAGCTTAATATAATCCAAAAAGTCCCGGATGCTCTCTTCCATGTCGGTCTGTTGAGAAGCATAAAGATTAGTGTAATACGTCTGGAAGCGTGCCGTAATATCCGCCTCTTCCGTTAAGAGCACGCCTTCCTCCGACCTAATCTTAGTAATCGCAGTTCTACTCCGGCGGGCTTTTAGTACATTCGCTAGTACAGACCCAGGCCTATCTCCCTCCCCACATACTCTGGCAGTGGCGTATTTCCCCAGATGCAGCACCTCTGCATCCGCCGCCTCATGGTATTCCGCCAGGAGAACCTTCATCTCCTCCGCTATACCTGCCGACGTCTCTATGCGCTGCTTAGCCTCCAGTTCCCCCAATTTGCGTTCCAGTGTCGAAAGCCTCTGCCGTATATCCTGCAACACTCCCGAGTGCTTGGCCATGACCACCCCCCGTATATAAACCTTGAACGTTTCCCAGATCGTCTGGATGTCGTCAACAGAGCCCAAATTGGTATCAAAGAACAGCGAGATAGCCTCAGCTAATTCGTCCTTAAAAAGGGGGTCCAGCAGCGAGTACAGGGGAAACCGCCACAAAAAAGGGGGGACGGTCTTTCTGGGCGCTGCCAAAAGCAGCAGCACCAGGGAGTGATCTGATAGCGTGCGCGGTAACACCTGGCATGCCCGCACCTGCGACAGGAGCGAAGTTGACACCAACCAGTAATCTATGCGCGTGTGTGAGTTGTGATAGGCCGAGTAGTGAGTGACACCCCCCCGCTCTGGGTTGAGAGTCCTCCACACATCCGCCAGTCCCAAACAAAGCATTTCCCGTCCCAGAACTTGGCAGCAGCCGACTGTGCCCTAGCCGGACCTCCAGATCTATCTAGTTCCGGGTTCAGGACCACATTAAAATCACCTCCCCACAACACGTGCTGCCCCCCGCAGTCCCCTATCGTGCGCGCCAGCGCCGTGTAAAATTCCGGACAATCGTAATTCGGGCCATAGGCATTGACCAACAATAAGTCCAGACCTTTGCCCTGGAAGTGCGCGAGCACGAACCGGCCCGCACTATCCGCAGCTAGCAGATGCAGTCTGTAGGCCGCCCGTGGGTTAACCCAAGTCAACACCCCCCTAGAGTGCGTGGTGAAGCCTGCCGCATGCGCATTGCCCATCGACCCTCTAGTGCGCAGCATGGGGCTATGGGTAGGGAGATGCGTTTCCTGTAGGAAAGCCACATCAATATCGTGCCTTCTCAGGTAGTGCAGGACTTTGCGTAGCTTCCGGTGATCATTCAGGCCCCTAACATTCCAGGTCAACACTCTAATGGAGCCAAGCAGTCCAGGTGCCGCTATATTGTTAGGTATTGCCATTCTCTCTGAAACGCAAATCGCATGTTACGCTGTGCCGCATAAAGCAAGCGCGCCGAAGTGAGCTTCTCAAAACACACTGACAGTAAAGCCTCATAACTAGTAAATCAATACCCACCTCCCCCCCCCTCCCACAGCAGACCCTCCCCAACTTGGTCCTGCAGCATCCCCTATAGGGACTACCCACACCCACCGCCGCCCTACCCCCAACAATTTGACCCCCCCAAAAAAACAGTTGTGGAATTCACTCGCGGGCGGAGGTCGCTCAGTTCTAAGATTATAGCGAGTTAACACCTAACACCTATTGGCTACCTCCCGGAGTGACAAGCAGATATTTGCCCCCCACCTAAACACGGCTGCATCTGGGTTCACCCATCCCTCCATCCCCGAATCTCAGACAGCCAACAAGGACCACGCGCTCAATTGAGTATACAGAACAGGGTGGCCTGCCCATCGGGTCGGGATCTCTGTGTCCAGGCTCGCGGCGCCCAACCCCATGCCCATACATTCTGCAGGCACTTGGCCACCATGTCCGTAAGTATGCGGCAGTCCATTCTCACCCGTTAAACGTACCATATACATTCCCCCCCGTCCCGCACCGCCCGCTCAAAGCTGCTCAGTACTCGCAAATTGAATCCCTTTCTTGCCTACCATCCAGGGTCAGTCCTGTTCGTCCATCCCACCTTCCGTTGCGCCCCCCGGCAGCTGCTTCTCCGGGCTTCGCCTTTGCGCCTTATTCCAGTCTTTCAACGCCTTCTGTAGTGCCTTAGGGTCTGAAGATGTGTGAGTTACCCTGTTGGTTAACCCGCAGCTTGGCTGGGTACAGCATCGCATAGTCCAGGCCCAACTCCCGCAGCTGTTTTTTAGCTGGTGCAAACTGACGCCTAGCTTCCTGAACTCTGGCAGTGAAATCCGGGTAAAGAGAGATTGTCGACCCCTCATATACCAAAGTCTTCTTCTCACGAGCCACTCGCAGGGCCGCATCTCTGTCCCGATAGTTCAGTAGCTTCGCTATAATCGGTCGAGGCGGCGCTCCGGGAGGGGGCCTAGGACCCAGGGATCTATGGGCTCTCTCCACTACAAACATCCCCGAAAAAACATCTTAACCAAGTGCGAGAAGTTGGCCTGATGTATGATGTCACTAGTTCTAGTGTACACCCTATATCAGTCCAAACAACCCTTATGGTGATTGGTTGTAAAGTCAACCTTATAGACCAGCTATACTAGTGGTAGCATGGACAAGAGCAGTCTTAGGCTAAACTCTGAATGGCATGTGAAGCCAGCTGTGATACCATATATAATCCCTTGAATACCAAATGAAAGGACACCACAACAGATATTGAATATGCTACTTACCAGTATGCATCTGTTCTTGGCATGTAGGGCTGCTGACATTCATATCTGTGCATAGATCGCCGCCTAGTGTTGGGTCCGGATGTTTGCACGTTGTTGTCCTGGAAGAGTCTTCGAAGTATCCTGAGATAGGTGACTCCTCCCCTGGACCATAGTGCGCATGGGCATCCTCTCCATCCTCAGATTGTTTTTCGCCATTGTGGCAGTGATGGAGTAGATACAGAAAGTGATGACCATGCTTACAGTAATTCTGAGAGCTGCAGCTGCTACAGGCGCCGGGGAGGAGGGTGGGCGATATGAATGTCAGCAGCCCTACATGCCAAGAACAGATGCATACTGGTAAGTAGCATATTCAGTTCGAGGCATGTGGGCTGCTGAATTCATATCTGTGCATAGAATATATAGCAGTACCCTCTAGTAGCGGCGGCCACCAGTGCCAGCTGCAGCGGTCTGAAAAAGAGTTTTGAGAACAGCCTGTCCTACAGCTGCCTGCTGTTTTGATTGCACATCTACACAATAGTGTTTGGTAAATTTATGTGTAGTGGACCAGGTGGCTGCTCTACATATATCATGCAAGGGGATGTTTCCCAGGAAAGCCATGGAGGCCCCTAACTTACGTGTTGAGTGGGCTCGTGGGGGAATCGTTAATGTGCGTTTAGCTTTTTGATAGCAAATTTGAATACATTTAACGATCCATCTGGTTATACCTGCTTTGGAGATGGCGTTACCTTTGTGGTGTGGGGCAAAGGCAACGAAAAGTTGTTTTGTTTTCCTGAAGACTTTAGTCCTGTCTATATAGTACATGAGGGCTCTCTTTACATCCAGTGTATGGAGTGCTCTTTCTGCGACAGTTTGTGGGTTTTGAAAGAAAACAGGCAGTTCAATAGTTTGATTCATGTGGAACTGCGATATCACCTTGGGCATGAATTTGGGGTTGGTACGTAGTACGACCCTGTTGGCGTGAACCTGTATGAATGGCTCTTGAACGGTTAGTACCTGGAGTTCACTAACTCTCCTCAAAGAGGTGATCGCTACTAGGAAAGCTACTTTCCAGGTGAGGAATTGAATCTCGCATGAGTGCAGAGGTTCGAAGGGTGGACCCATCAGTCTGGTGAGGACCAAGTTGAGGTTCCACATTGGAGCTGGTGGGTGGCTTGGAGGAATTACTTGTTTGAGTCCTTCCAAGAATGCTTTGATGGCAGGCACTCTGAATAAAGAGAGGTGCTGCCTGTTCTGGAGATAGGCTGATATTGCGGTCAAATGGACACGTATTGAGGTGTATGCCAGATTGCATCGGTATAGGTGTAAGAGGTAACAAATTATGTTTTGGATGGATGCGTCTAGCGGGTTAATGTTATTGTTAGTGCAATAAATTACGAACCTTTTCCATTTGGCTGCATAGCAAACTCTGGTAGTGGGTCTTCTAGCCTCCTTAATGATGTCCATACAGTCAGGTGGCAGGTTCAGGTAGCCAAACTCTAGGACTTCAGGAGCCAGATTGCCAGGTTCAGCTGTTGCGGATCTGGGTGCTGAATCTCGCCATGGTTCTGCGTCAAATGCGCGGGTTTGATCCGCAGCCTTTGATGCGGCACCACGGAAAGTTCGAGAAAGGTGGTGTACCATGGTTGGCGTGCCCATGTTGGAGCAACCAGGATGAGTGTTAGTGAGTGTTGTCTGAGTTTGCGTGCCACCAGCGGTATCAATGGTGCTGGGGGAAAAGCGTACGCAAATCTGCCGGACCAGTTCATCCATATCGCATTGCCCTGCGACTGCGGATGTGGGAACCTGGCGGCAAAGCTTTGGCATTTTGCGTTTTCGCTTGTGGCGAATAGGTCTATCTCTGGATGACCCCACTGCTGGAAGTACGGTTGGAGTACTGATGGGTGTAACTCCCACTCGTGCATCTGGTGGCTGTGTCTGCTGAGCAGATCCGCCATCTGGTTGTCCTTACCGGGGAGGTGTTCCGCCATGAGGAACATGTTCCTCTGAATGGCCCACTTCCACATGCTCTGAGCCAGATGAGACAACTGTGGAGAGTGTGTTCCTCCCTGCTTTTGTATGTAGTACATGGCGGTCATGTTGTCCGTCCGGATCAACACGACTTTGTTGCACAAGTGTACTTTGAATGCTTTCATTGCTAGGAAGATTGCCATCAGTTCCAGAAGGTTGATGTGCATCTTCTTTTGTTGTATTGTCCATAGTCCCTGCACTGTGTAATTGAGTACATGAGCTCCCCATCCCTGGACAGACGCGTCCGCTGTTAGTATTATTTGTCGAACAGGCTCTTGGAACGGTCGGCCCTTGCAAAGGTTTTGTGGATTCCACCAATGCAGAGAGTTGTATGCCCGACCGCTCACCAACACTAGGTCTTTTAGTTGCCCGTGAGCCATTCCATTGACGTGCTAAGCACTCCTGAAGCGGGCGCATATGTAGTCTCGCGTGTGGGACTATGAAGATGCAGGAGGCCATCATGCCTATCAACTGCATGAACACTCGCGCAGGAAGGGAGTGTTGGGGTTTGAACTTGGAAATCAGCATTTGCATGCTGTTGATCCTCACTAAATTTGGCTGAGCTGTGGCTGCCAGAGTGTCTATGGTCGCACCTAGGTACTGTTGTACGTGTGCGGGTTGGAGATGTGATTTTGGGTAATTTAGTGAGAACCCCAGACTGTGAAGAAGGTGAATGGTGCGGGACATGTGGCTGGCACATTGCTGGGCTGACTTTGCTTGAACAAGCCAGTCGTCCAGGTAAGGGTAGACGTGAATGTGTTGCCTCCGTAGATGTGCAGCCACAGTAGCTAGGCACTTTGTGAAGACTCTGGGTGCTGTTGTCACGCCGAAGGGAAGAACCTTGAATTGGTAGTGCTGCCCTTGAACAGTGAACCTGAGATATTTTTTGTGTGAGGGGTGAATGGGTATGTGGAAATACGCATCTTTGAGGTCTAGCGTGGCCAGGAAGTCTCCCTGTTTGAGCAGCGGGAGGACTTGTTGTAGGGTGAGCATGTGGAAATGCTCTGAGAGAATGTAGCGGTTGAGGGGTCTCAGGTCTAGTATAGGTCTGAGTGACCCGTCCTTTTTTGGTATTAAGAAGTACAGGGAGGGGGGAGGAGCCTAGCCGGCAACAGAGATGGCCGCCTGAGCCCTCGGCTCCGCCGACTCATCCGCTTCCCTCCCGTACCGCTTCCGTCCTGATTGCTGAATCGTGTCTGTTGTGCGGTAACGGGTTGGGGAGGCGACGCTGCATCCGATGGTGGGCTCCCCGTCGTCCCTCCTGCACCGGGGGTGAAGAAACGCCCTGAATTCCCGCAGACGCCTACGGAGTGGGTCCGGTCCTTTGTTCTCGGCGGCGTCCGGCTGGAGGGTAACAACAGCGGCCATTACAGGAGAATCTGAAACCGCCGGCGAGACGCGACAGGCCACCGAGATTCCCAGAAGTAGCGCAACAGTTTCTTTTGGAGTCTCGCCGCTACGCTGCTTTACCACCACCGATGCAACAAATGTATCCCCCCCTGTTGGAAGTTCCTCTTTGATCTCTCGCTACGAAGTGTAATGGAAGGGGCCATCTTTATTGAGTGATCGGCGCTTATACACGGCGCCTGGTTGGACCGTCACTGTGCTGTCCCTGTGCGTGGCGCTGGGCTGGGGGTTGCTGCCCTGTCCCTGTGGTTTGGCGCTGCCTCTCTGGGAGCTGACCTACTAAACGACGCCTGGACATGTATGCTAAAGACTGGGCTCGAGGGTCGCCACACGCCTGCGGATTCCGGGGACAGGGAGCTGGCATCTCTTCCTCTCACGCTATGCCCGTGAGTATCGGCGACGTCCTGGAAGCTTTGGCCGCTATGCGAGCTGCTTTTTGTTCCAACGCCCGTGACCTGGAGCGCCGGCTGGACGACGCTGTGCCCGTTCTCTCCTTGGCTGACCGGACGGGCGGCTGTGCGCGGAGCGGATCGCCGAGCCCAGGACTCGGCAGTCGTGTGCAGCCTCTCCGGGGAGACGTAGAGGAACTGATTGTGAGTGAACTTAACATCACCGCCGCTCGGACTGTCGCAACTATGGAGGACACAGTGCATTCTATATTTGGACGGAACCTAGAGGTTCGCCGTCGGATGCCAAGACTACCACCGCCAGCGGGTATTGCTGACAAGATCGCTCTGCTTACTTTGAACATGTTGCCCGGGAGTGAGTTGCCCAATTTTGGTGGACTACCACTGTACGCCTACCCGTACTGCACTCTTGGGGATAACACTGTCCTGCTTTGGATGGCGAGTACTGGCTGTTGCCATCTCTCTGGGTGTTCACATCGGATGCTCTTCCTACTCTACGGGGCTACGCCGCAACTGCATTATGCTGGCGCACTGGCACGTAGGGGTCAGGGTTGAGTTTGTCTTTATTCTTGCCCTGATACCGGTAACTACATTCCTGGGACTGTGCTGGACTGACGAGAACGCTGGACTTTGGGTATGGTTTGCATGGGGGTCCGGGAGGTGATGGCCGGATACACTTCTGTTGATTTTTTCTTTTGTTCTCTTGGGTTGGCCCTCCTCCGTTGATAAATGTTTTGCACCGTTCTTGTGGGTGGGGCAGCCGGGGAACTAGTTTTCTCTGAGTGACCGGGACATGTATCGGTGGTGCTAGAAGACTATTGCGGGGGCTTACGCTTATCAATCATGGCTTGAAGATTCCTTGTTGATATTTTGGATGTTTCGGTTGGGTGTTGCTGCCTTACTTACCCTGCGCGCTGCTGCTGTGACCCCAGTTCTCTCGTCATACCGGGCATGTTATTACTATTGGGTGTTAGACTACTGTTGCTATTATGGGTGCGAGATGGCGGAGCTGGGGGACGAATAGTGGGCTCCTCCCCACCTTTCTCAATTTTATGAGAGTTTTCGGATTCTCTCTTTTTCTTACTTTCTATATTTCGGGACTCCTTTTCTTGGGCGACAGGCACACTGCTAGGGGGGGAAAGGCCGTAGCCAGCTGCAGGGGTGCAGGGTGGGGGGCACTTGGGGGGTGGGGTTGCTTTCTTTTTTGTTTTTCCTTTTTGTTCTATGGGCCTTCTATTCTTTGTCCTTTCTCCTTCCCTGGGGTTCAGACGTTCCTTTCTGGGTGCCACGCAGCGACTCTGGTGTTTTCTACTGCTATAGGATTATCTATCCTGATTGTTTAACACCAGTATTGACTTGTTGTGCTACGATATCCTGCTTATGTCTATCCTACAAGGAAAACTTTTAAAACTAGACCTCAGTCCTTCTGTAATGTATCCTCTGTGTTTTCAGTAAGTTGTAATGTACCGTATGTGTGAGCCCCCCCGGGCTCCTTGTTGACTTGTATTTGCCCCTTTTCTATCAATAAAGGTCTTCAAAAAAAAAAAAAAAAAAAAAAAAAGAAGTACAGGGAGGACACACCCGTGCCTTGCTCGTGGACGGGTACGACCTCTATTGCGCCTTTTTCCAGCATACTGAGCACTTCCTGCTGTAAGAGCGCTAAGTGCTCTGAGGACATAGGACGGTGTTTTGGTGGTATTGTGGGTGGAGTGGAGGTTAATTCTAGGCAGTAACCGTGTTTGATAATATCTTTGACCCACCTGTCCGTGGTGATGGTGTTCCACGTGGACAGGAACCTTTGTAGCCTTCCCCCGACAGGTGTTATGTGGTCGGGAGGAAGGTAGAGGGCGTCACTGTTTGTTCTTGGGGGAGGACCTGGTATTGCCGTATCCCCTTCGTGGCCGGAGCCGATTGTTTCGGTGCCGGGTGCCGAGGCGGTTTGGCGGTACCGATGGCCTTTTTCCGTGTGTCGGCGCCGACGTCGGCTGCTGCGAGTTCGGCACCGAAGTCCCGTTTGGTGCGGTCGGCGCCGACGGGTTTTGCTGTCGTCGAAGGTGTAGTGGGCTTCAATCCGACCAGTGTCACTTTCTTTTTTTTTTTTTTTTTTAAATTTTATTGAACAATAAATCAATTACAAGCATGGGCCTACAACCACCAGGGCCGGCCGCTAGATTCAGAAAGGATCATACAGTTGTTGAGGCAATAGTCGGCTCCCGGGGCCCAGCCCCGTACATGGCTCCGGATAGTCCTAGGGAAGCAGGATACATAAGATTAACATAAATAACAAATAAAAACAAAAGGCGAGGCATAAGGGCAAAAAGTGTGGGTCAGGCTACCTCCGGGGGACTCTACTTCAGACCTTCAAGTAGCTATCAAGAGGAAGGAGTACTGATAGGTCGGGGGGGGGTCACGGGAGAGGAACGTCTATATTCGGTTGTTCCAAAAATCGCAAGGAACCATCAAGGGTCAGGGGGACAAAGCAATATCGGTGTCCACTAGGGGGGGAGTACAGATACCCCCACGATACGCGTTCCATTGCCCCCAGATCCTACCCCATGCCCCCGGTTTACCACGAGCCACATACACAGTCTTCTCCCTGAACATGCACCAGTCCATGTTCTCCTTCCATACGGACACGGTGGGAGGCCGCTGGGAACCCCAAAGCTGCGCTATATCTCTCTTGGCAATCATGTTCCCCAGGGCCGCCCACCGAGTCTGAGCCGCGTTATAATCATTGGGCTCCCACACATTCAGGACACAGCGACGCATCTCCGGCAGAAGCGCCACCCCGGTGACCCGGCCCATGACCACATGTACCCGGCGCCAGTATTCCGCCACCTCGTGGCACTCCCAAAGGATATGGAGAAAGGTGGCACTGAGCCCACATCCCCGCTTACAGAGCCCGTCTTCAGAAAATCCCATCGAGACCAAACGGGGACCCGTCACATACACCCGGTGGAGAATCTTTAGCTGGACCAGGCGGAGACGGGCTGGAATGGCCACTTCCTTGGGGGACGACAGTGCGGACTGCCAGTCCTCGTCGTCCAGTTCCACCCCATCCCCTGTCCACGCCTCCCGAAGGCGCACCAAGAGGTCAGCCCGATTATTGATAAGTTTTTTATAAATTAAAGAGATAGTACTGTCGGGGACATGACCATCGAGTATGCGGTCCTCGAGAGGCGAAGAAGCCGGGATCTTGGTCCCCGCCCCAAATACCGAGAGCAGGGCATGCCGAACCTGGGCGTAGCGAAAGAACTCCGTTCCCGTAAGTTCGTATTCGCTCTGGAGCGCCGCGAATGTTTTAACCGCACCCTTAATCCATAAGTCTCCCACTCTACTAATACCGATCGTGTCCCAACGGTCAAACCCCTTCGTTGTCCAGAGGCTTCCCAGTCGGTCGGAGGCAAACAGAGGAGTAGCACATGTTAATCGCTCGCTCCAGCCCATGGCTACATTGGCCGCCTTCCAGATCCGCACCGCAATCTTAGTAGGGCCCGTAAGGGTCCGTCCAGCCGATCTGGAGTAAAGTGCCCTGTTATAGTTTCCGCCGGGAAGCAGGAATTTATCCATCCCATACGCCGGATTCAAGCCAGGCGCATACGTGGCATGGTTAATGGCCGATAGCTGTGAGGCCCAATAATACCTGCGAATGTCGGGAAGCGTGATGCCCCCGTCGTACCAGGGGAGAGTAAGCTTTGCCAGAGCGATACGCGCCCGTCCGTCCCACACCAGTCTCCTCTGCAGGCTCTCCACCTCCCGAAAGTAGGACACAGGAATGACATCGAAGGAGTTCTGAAGTGCATAGAGGAATCTGGGAAGGGACAGCATTTTAAACAGTGCTGCCCGACCCAGCGGGGACAAGGGCAGCTTACACCACCGAGCCGTGTCCTTCCTCAAACGCCGAAGTGGAAGCAGGAGATTCTGCTCATAGCGAGCCACCGGGTCCAACGAGACGTATATCCCCAGGTATTTGAAGCCGGACAGAGATAATTGGATCGGGAGCCGCGGCGGCAAGAGAGGAGGGTCACCGGAGATAGGATAGACACAGGATTTAGACCAGTTGATCGTTAGACCCGAATTTCTCCCAAAGGAAGTCAGAACATCAAAGAGAACATTAAGCGACCGCCGCGGCGAGGTGAGATACAGGAGAATATCGTCCGCATACAACGAGACCCGATCCTCGAAGCCCGGGGCCCACCGGATCCCTCTGATCGAGGGCTCCCAGCGGAGCCAAGCAGCGAGCGGCTCCAGGGCAAGAGCAAAGAGCAGAGGGGACAACGGGCACCCCTGCCTCGTACCCCTACCGAGAGCGAAGGGCCGAGAGACCCGCCCATTAACCACCACCTGAGCCATGGGTCCCGTGTAAAGAAGCTTCACCCAGCCAAGAAATCCTTCCCCAAAGCCGAATTTGGTCAAGACAGCCCAAAGGAATGGCCACTCGATGGTGTCAAAGGCCATCGTGGCGTCTAAAGAAACCAGCACGGCTGGTTCGGAGAGGTACTCCGCCCTGGCGAGGGCACCGTGAAGACGCCGCAAGTTAAGAGCGGTGTTACGATGAGGGATGAAGCCGCATTGATCAGGATGAATCAGATCGCAGATGACGCTCAACAAACGATTGGCAAGGACTTTAGCCAGGATTTTAGGCTCTGCGTTTAGCAGTGAAATAGGCCTGTAGGAGGCACAGCGGTCTCGTGGCTTACCGTCCTTGGGGATCACGACTATCGTAGCCAGACGCTGGTCGTCAGGAAGGGAACCTGCCTCAAGGGACTCTTGAAACATACGACGGAGGAAGGGCGCGAGTTTATCCGGGCGCAACTTATATAATTCAATAGGCAGACCGTTGGGACCCATCGCCTTGCCCGAACGAAGGGACCGAATCGCAGTTGCTATTTCATCTACAGACAAGGGAGCGTCCAGCTGCTCACGGTCGTCGACGGACAGGCAAGGCAAAGCAATATCCCTAAGCAGAAGGCGAGAGTCTTCTTCATCCCTATCAGTCACCGGGGAGTACACGGCCCGGAGGTGGTCAGCGAAACATTCCACAATCTCACCAGGCTCAGTCACACACACTCCATCCGAGACACGCAGCTCCGGGACCACACGATTAACTCTCTCCTTCTTATCCAGCCACGCAATCAACTTTCCCGCCTTGTCCCCGGCATCATACAATCGACCCTGCTGCTCCCTATACATCGTTTTGGCCGCGTCAGTGACAAGAGACCTGTACTCAAACTGTTTCAGGCTGAGGGCATGTAGCCCGTCCGGAGTGACACCAGTCTCCAAGGCCGACTCCAGCCCCGAGATGTCAGTCTCCAGCTTCACCACTGCCTCACTCTTGAGCTTCTTAGCCACCACTATCTGGGAGAGGGCGTGTCCGCGGATTACGGTTTTAAAGGCTTCCCACAGGGACATTGCGGACGACACCGACCCCTCGTTTTCAAGGAAGTATTGGTCCATAGCCTTGACCAGGCTGTCGCGAGTCGTAGGGTCTCGCAGGTACCACGGGTTAATGGGAGCGATCCGCCCTGCAGACCGCGACTCAGTGTCAAAGAGCAGCCACAGCGGGGAATGGTCGGAGATACCCCGTGCCAGGTGCCTAACCTCTCGAATCCGACCAGTCTGCGCCGCGGGCATAAGGAAATAGTCTAACCTAGAAAGACTCCCATGCGCCCCAGAGTGAAAGGTGTACTGACATTGGGTCGGATGCATTAATCTCCAACTATCTACCAGGCCGAAGGTCTCCAACAGTCCACCAAGCCATGCCTGGGCAGCGGGGAGGGCCCTGGGTGGGTGACGATCCAGGTCACCCGAAACCACCGAATTAAAGTCCCCGTCCATAAGCAAAAGACTATCCGGAAGTTCAAGCAGCATTCGACCCAGGTCCGTGAAGGTGGAGTTCTGGAGGCCCGGGGGGACGTAAACTGAGACCAGGGAAAGGGGCTGCCCCTCCCACCTCCCAGTCAGACACACATAGCGCCCTCTGTCATCCGAGACTACCCTAGTGATATCCAACGGAAGTGAGGATCGCAGGAGAATGCCCACCCCCCTGGAACCAGTTGTGAAACCAGAATGGGCCACGAGGCGGTATCCCCCCCTGTTCATTGCATGACAAACATTACCAACCAGATGCGTCTCCTGGAGAAACACCACATCAGGAGTCAGACGACGCAAATACTGCAGTACTACACCCCGTTTGATACGGTCCCCCAACCCATTGACGTTCCATGACATCAGTCTCAACCCGTCCCCGCCAATCCCCTCCGATAGATCAAAGGCCCCCCAGTCAGTAGCACAGTTCCCAAGTCTGGACAAAAATCAATACCTCGCCCTGCAAACAGAAAACACACAGCAAAACAACCCCTCCTTCCCCCCAACCCCTCCCCAAATCGAACGCCCCCCACCCTGCACCCCTGCGGGCCAAAAAACCCCCCCAACTTGCAGTGTGCCTGTCGCCCTACTAACCCCATTCTACGAAAAGACCCCGGAGGAGGAAAGGGACCCGTCCCCGCCCGCCCCCCACACAGGTCCTAGTGAGACAAAATAAACAAAAGAAGTAAGACCCAGCTGAACAGTGCAAAATGGCAAAATCAAGGACCAAAAGTCACTCCAAAGGGGACCCGTCACCTTCGGCGCCTGCAGAGGGCCCGGGACGGCCACCTCTGTCCGGCAGCGAGTCCAGCCAGTCACTCACGGCCACAGGAGAGTCAAAAAAGGCAGTCCGATCCTCATGTTCCACTCGGAGTTTTGCAGGGTAGAGCATAGAGTACTTGAGGCCCAGTTCACGGAGACGACGCTTCACCCCCTGGAATCCCATCCGCTGTTTCTGGACAAGTTGGGTAAAGTCCGGATAAAAGTTAATGGATGAGTTCTCATGACGAACCGGGCCGTGGACCCGTGAGGCCTGCAGAATCGCATCTCGGTCTCTATAGTGGAACAGTTTGGCCACGATAGGCCTCGGGGGGGCCCCCGGCCGTGGCCGACCGCCCGGAACTCGATGGGCCCGCTCCACGGCAAAGAACTTACTTAGGCCTGCCGGGGTCAACTGTTGGAGGATGAGTTCCTCGACCAGGAGGTCAACCGGGCGGTTGTCGGAGGACTCCGGTACGCCTATGACACGGATATTGTTGCGTCGGGCCCGTCCCTCAAAGTCCTCCAGCCGCCGGGCCATCTGATCGTTGACCGCCTTGATGTCACCCAGCGCGGCCTGCAGGTCCGACACATCCGCACCAAGGGTGGAGGTCCGCGCATCAAGAGCCTGGACCCTCTCGTTAGTTTTGGAGAGATCTGCCCGAATTAAGGTGACATCGATGGCCACCGTGTCGATTTTACGGGCCAGGGCCTCGTATTGCGTGGCGATGGTTTCCCTGATGCCATCAATGGCGCCCATAATGTCCTGCAGGGAAAGCTCCGGAGAGACGGTCGTGCCACCACCGGCGGCGTCCGGGGGGGGGGCCGGTCGCTCCAGGGGACCCTCTGCCCTGAGTGTAGCGGTCCATGTTGTTGGCCTGGACCGGTCCCCCGCGGAGGGAGGCCTTAGTCTTACGCCCCTCGGGGCCCCCCTTGCCCCCCATGTGGTCACGGACCCCGAAGGGGACCGCCGATCAAGAGTCGTAGGGGCAACGGCACCGCAGACCAGCGCCTCACCAGAGACCACAATATAGCGGTGCGGGGGGACCCAGGGCGATGGGCACACTAGTGACAGGTGGAGACAAAGCCTCGCGCAGAGGCCAAGGAAACACCCCGCCACATCAAGAGCGTTCGCCGGCCAGCCCCCTGAAGTCCGAAAGTGAAACCGAAAGTGGTAGAGCGGCCACTGGCACCGCACTGCAGCCGCTGTTGTTCAATTACGACACGGCTCCACGGATCACCTTCGTCCCGGGCACCTCCGTCGGGTGGGTCCCAAAAGTTCGAACAACGACAACTCAGGATTCCCAGGTCCGATTCGAGTTCTGAAAAGAGATACGTGCTCAGCCGGTCTTCATCTGCCAGATTCCATAAACCACATCAGGATATTCTCAGGATAAATTCCGAAGAGCAGCAAGGGTCCGGGGAGCCCTGTGCTCACGCGACCATCTTGGATGCGCGCTAGGCTCCTCCTCCCAGTGTCACTTTCAGTTTCGGTTTCTGTGGAATCGACACGACTTTTGGTTTCGGTTTCGATGAAGGGAAACCAGTCGTTTTGGGTACTAATGGCTGTCGCTGAATGTCCGAGGCCGGGCCCGAGGGCGGGGCCGAAGAACTGCGGGATAGGTCTTGGGTAAGGCCCGAAGGCGATCCCTCGACCGGAGCCATAGATTGACGCACTGGGATATCCTCCGTCTGTACGGGTAGGCCTTGCTCGTCACCGGAGCTACTTTCTTCGGCCCCTAAGGCCTCATCGTAGTCTCCTACCTCGGTGTCGTCTTCATCCCTGTGAAAGAGTTGCTCTTCGATGTCTTCCAATCCGGAATTGTGTTCGGAAGCGGGGCTGGAGGGTAGGTTCTCCACGCCTTCGACATCTTCGTCCTCGGCGCTGAAGATGTTGGTTGGGGCCGGTGCCGCTTGCTGCGCTTCAAGTCTTGCTGCTCGTCGATTCCGGAGAGTCTTTTTGGATCGGAATCGGGCACAGGCCATACATGTGGATTTGTCGTGATCCGGTGAAAGGCATTTGTTGCACACCAGGTGGACGTCGACATGGGGATATTTTGCATTGCAAACAGGACACCGCTTGAATGGTGTCCTCGATTCCATCGTCGATGGTGTCAATGTCGATGCGAAAAAGTTGGTTTTGAAGTTAGTAAACTAACAAGTAACTGTCGATACTGATCGGGAACAGTACCGATGCGAACTACAGGCCTTTTGGCCTGAAAAAAGTTTTTCCTAACTTGAGTCAAGATAAGCACATCCGAACCCAATGGCGGAAAAAAACAATCTGAGGATGGAGAGGATGCCCATGCGCACTGTGGTCCAGGGGAGGAGTCACCTATCTCAGGATACTTCGAAGACTCTTCCAGGACAACAACGTGCAAACATCCGGACCCAACACTAGGCGGCGATCTATGCACAGATATGAATTCAGCAGCCCACATGCCTCGAACATATATAAAATAAAGTGTATTTATTCTAGTCAAACCCTCAGCACTCTTTATGAGATTAGAGGTAAGTACAACACAGTCTTATTTAAGCATACATTAAGTCACACAGGTAAGTAATACAGTTAGGCCCTAGGGGCCACGCAAACCATATACTAAAGAAGTGGTATAAGGACCACTGTCACGGAAATAGATAGGCCTAGGCCTAGGGAATCACTGGGGCTACACTACACTAGCAACAAATAGGAAGTAGGAGGCCCACGGGATTCAGGTGCAGAGTGGAAACACTCACGCGTAATGCGTAAAAGTCGATAGAATTACTAGCAGTTAGAAATTAACAGTTTAAGGACACTTCTGAAGCAGCTAGAGAGTCGAGACTCGGAAACTAGACCCTAGGATAGTCACTACCCTAGTGAGCACCGAAGTACCCAAGTTACCTAGCCCACGGGCTGCGGGTGAATAGGTGTGAACTTGCGTCGGGTTTCGTCGTGGACTTCTATGGATGCCTGAAGGAAAGTTGCTGACAGGCAGTCAGTGAAGAGTGTCCGGTGGATCCCAAGGCTGGGATCAAGAAGAGAGGATACCTGCAAGCAGAAGGGACAGAGTCAAGGTCACTAGCCAGTGACCACGTGGAACCAGGAAGGAACCAGGCGATGTCGTGAAGATTACAGGTGAAAGGTGAAGCTTGTCGCTGCAGCCACGGGTACCAGGAGACGTCGAGGACGACCAGGACCAGGAGGCGAGCTGTCCCACGAAGGCTCTTGCTGTCGGCGGCGTAGAAGTCGAACTAGGACTCACCGAGCCTTGGCAAGCGGAACCCACGAAGTACGGAGGACTTGCTTCTGGTGCAGACCAGGAAGGTCTGGGGTGCTTCTCTTTTACAAAGAAGCGGGAGCCAGTCTGGAGGAGCCAAACCAGCAGTGAAGATTTCAAGGTGTGTCATCACAAAGGCAGCTAGCCAACGGGCAAGCAACCGGACAGACGCGGCAAGCAGGAAAATGCAGAAGGGCCCCACGCAGGACTCGTGGAGTGTGGGGGGCTGATCTTCGGTGCAGATGGTGCTTGGGAATGGGGCTTCTCAATCCCCGGTGCACAACTTCGAGGGTGCCTCAGAAGCTGCGCTGGAAGATACTAGCCACTTTTCCCAGGTAGCCGGTCCCACGTCTCTCGTCGCCTCCACGGATCTCAGCTCGGCTGTGGATCAGGGTCGGAGAAGTCTGGAAGCCAAGGCTCTGGTCGGGCTCTGCAGTCGGTCCCTCTTAGAACTTCAGCAAAGCAAAGGGTAGTCTCTTGATGGTGCCTGTTTACACAGGGTAGCCACTCCTTGGCCACAAGGGAGATTCTTCAGTCTTCTTCTTTCGTCGAATGTCGAAGGTCCAGAGTTTCTGTTCAAGTTGCAGGTTCAGGATAATCTAATCTCCTGGGGCCCAGCTACCACTCTTATACTAATCTGGGGGGCTGGGTTGCCTGCTAGGTCACGCCTTATGGAAGGGACCTGGGAGGGGGGTGGTTACACCCCTTCCCTTTGTCCAGTTTCGCGCCAGGGCTGGGGCTGGAGTGCCCCAGCACCGGTTTGAACTGGACTATGCATGGGACACCTTGTGTGCCCCAGGCATGTCTCATTCCTTTCAGCCCTCCCTGCCCCAATACACTAAAGTCTGTCTGGGGAGGTGCTAGCACCTCCCCAAGCAGGAAACCTATTGTCCAAGCCTCCCTTGCCGGGATCACTCCCAGCAGCAGGAGGTCAGGCTCGTGTCTGTGGCAGCAGCATCCATTTTGTGATGCTGAGGCTTTGGTTAGAGTTAAACAGCAAAGTAGGATTTTAACATGTCTCTCCCTCTAGAAGGGGGGAATAATATCCTCATCACCAGAAATGGTATGGGGGTATTATTCCAAAGTGTTAGACACCTTACACGACATGTTTTGATAAAGCCAAACCCATAGTTACCATAACCGTTTAAGATTATAAGGCACTTTAAGAGTATATGGTAGGCTATATCATAGAACAGCTATAAGGACATGGTTCCGAAAGCTGCAGACAGGCTCAGCTCATGCTAGAGCACCATCTCACATGTTACCAAGCACTCTGCCTCCAGGATTGTTAAGGCCTGCCATAGGAGTGGCTGATAGGTATACATGTGTCTATTTGAAGGGTAGATATAGGTATACTATATCTAAGCAAGGGGTGATTACACGACCTTGCCCCAGCTGAGTGATCAGCCAGTTGTGTCTGATTGGAAGGCCAGACCAGAGGTGGCATAATACACGCTGCAGCCCCTGGGAGGCCTAGGGTACACCTATGCCCTGGGTACCTAGGGTACACTGTACAGGGTCCAATAAGGTGATCCTTACCAATTGGGAATGTACCTAGGGTACATGGAGTCCATTTTAGAGAGAGAGCAGACAGCCTGAGACCCTGAATGGCAGGATCTCAGGCCAACTAAGTCGAAAAACCAGCTAGACACTAGGCAAAAAAGTTGGGGGTAACCATAGTCAGACATCCACCTTCCTACACAACCCACCCCCCCCAAACGAAAGGAGATAAGGCCGGCCTTGACAAGGTAAGCCTCTATTGCCTAAGTGGCCATATAAGGAAGAACCAGCACTGGCATGGTTACCCCCTGTCTCATGGTCCACTAAGCAATCCCTCACCCTAAAGGTATCATAGGGTCTCCACCATAGGGAATCTCTACCTTTGGTGTGTCTTTGCAAAGTAAAAGGCTGATGTTGAGCTGGAGTACTGAAGTGAGTGTCCTCAAAGTGAGGCCTCAGCCTCCTCCAATCATCCTCCACCATGGATGCCTTTCTTTCTTTCACTGAGTTGCACTGTGCTCTCAGGGTCAGCCTCTGGCTACCTAAAGCTGGAGGCTGGGCCCCTTTTGTGGGCTTACTGGAGGGACAGGTCATGTTTGGGGCCCTAAGGTCCCATGTTTGCATGTGCCCAACAGAATCCCTCTGGGGGAGGTCCCTAACTACCTGTAAAGGGGATCCCTCAGGAATGTTTTTAACCATCCCCTGGCTAGGGCTACTAGCCAGGCTAACCTCATTCTTTTAATGGGGGGGGGGGGGTTTGTGGACAGGGGCCCTTTTGTGGTCCACTGGCCTCCCTGACCTCTGCAGCCCTGGGCTGACTGAGGCAGGGTAGAGAGAGGCAGGCTACCTGCACCAGACTGGGTCCCACCTTGGAAGAGGCCACTGACATCAGAGGCTCTGCCAGGCCAGGCCTGGCTACCTCTGGGGCAGTTCCTTCACAAGGGGTGAGGTCAGATCCCTGAGGAGGCTGACCTTTTCCTAATGTCTGGGGAGAGGGAGACTTTTCTTCCTCCCACTACTCTCTGTTTGTGTGGAGTGATCCATAGATTCATGCTTCACTACACCTATGTCAGTCTGAGTATGGACTGAGACCATTACAGTCCTGCCAACCTTTTCAGGGAGGCACTCAGTTTGGGTTTGAGCTGTGACTGTCACAGCTCTGCCAATCTCTACAGGGAAGTCTGTATTTGCCTGGGCTGTGGCTACCACTGCCCTTCCAACCTTTTCAGGGAGGAAATCTACTTGGACAGGGGTTGTGGCTGGCACAACCCCACTACCCTTTTGTGAAAGGCCCAGTAAGCAGTCCACAGGCAAGGTTGGAGACACTGCCACCCTTTTAGGGCCAGTGACACCTCCCCAGCTGAGACATACCTCTGCCATGGGATGACTGTTCTGTTTGCCATCAATGTTAGTTACCTGGTATGAGAAACCAGGCAAAAGCTGCTCAGAGGGAACTAGCCTATGGGCCACCATAGTGATGCTAGCTCCAGTGTGTCTCTGTAGGCCTCAGCTTTTCTACCATTGATGTAGGGCTCCTGTCTGTACCTACCCAAAGTGTTGGGACAGGCAGTGAAGTTGGCAAACCCCATGCCACCATCACAGACAAGAGTAGCTGCTGTAGGGGAATTGGCTAAGCCAGGGTCCCCCTGTGTTCCCCAAGAAAACCCAACCAAATTTTTGGGGGCACTCCCACCACCTGGGGGATTACTGCTGACAGTAATAGGTGGTGTGACAGGAGTAGTTGGAGGAACAGTTTTGTTTTTAGCCTTTGGGCAACTGCTGTCAGTTTTCCAATGCCCAGGAGTTTTACACTCATGGCAGTAAGGCTTTTTAACTGTGGTAGAGGAGGGAGCTTGGGACCCACCACCCTGTGTGGAGTTTTGGGGCCCTGAGGAAGATTTCTCTTTTGCTTTATCCCCACCCTTCTCTTGAGGCTTGGTGGTATCTTTCTTTTGGTCACCACCCTGATTTTTAGGCCTAATCCTGGTCCTGACCCATTTATCTGCCCTCTTTCCCAATTATTGGGGAGAGGTCAAATCTGAGTCTACCAGGTGTTGATGGAGAAGCTGGTTCTGACAATTACTAAGGATCTGCTCCCTCATAATCAAGTTGTACAATCCTGTATAGTCCTGCACCTTGCTGCCAGTTAACCATCCTTCCAAAGCCTTAGTGGCACAATCCACAAAATCAGACCAGTCCTGTGTCTGTGTCTTCTGGGTGTCTCTGAACAACAACAACCTATATTGCTCAGTGGTTAAGCCAAACCCATCTATCAGAGCACTCTTCAGGACTTTGTAATTGTTAGCATCCTCATCACTGACTGTGAGGAGCTTGTCTCTACCTTTGTCAGAAAAGGAGAGCCACAAGATAGCTGCCCACTGACTCTGGGGTACCTGCTGTACTTTGCAGGCCCTCTCCAAAGCAGTCATCCACTTGTGGATGTCATCCCCATTCTGATATGGGGGGACTATCTTGCTTAGGTTTCTATGGTCATAAGACCTATCCCTATCTCTAGGAATGTTGCTGCCACCAGTGGGTTCTGACCCACACAATTTTTGCTCTCTGGCCAGAGCAAGCTTCTCTTTGGCAAGGGCAAGTTCTTCCCTTTCAAGCCTCAGTTTGGCTTCCTTCATTCTGGCCTCATGCTCTCTCCTTTGGGGGGGGAAGTCATCCCCCTGTGGGATGAAGCATTGGAGCTTCTTGAGTGATAGGAGTGGAGAGAGTCCCCTGAGGGAGATCTACCCCTCCTATCTCTCTTTCACGCGGCCCCAGGCTTCCTCTCCGGCACCCGTGCAAGCCTCTATTCAGCGCTCCCTTCTGGCCTACACAGACCACCAGTAAGGTCGCCAGCCATTGCCTCCGTGTCGCAGTGCCCACCACTCTTAGCGCCGCGGGGCCGCGCGGCCAGCAGTCGAAAGCCTCCCGTCGTGGGCGCGCCGCCACTCGTCTCTCTCGCTCCTCCTCGTCACGCCCCCAAACCGTGCACAGCGGTGTGTCTCCGATGGAGGAGCTCCGAACGCCTCAGTCGGGTTTCACCATATGCCATCAGCAGTGAGAAACACAAAAACGTCTTTGGGGCAGGTGTCGCAATACAGTCTGGCAGAAACTGTCCTTCAAAGGGGAGACTTAAGGCAAAACAGTCCCCAAAGTACAGAAGATTATGGACTGCTCGTAGTTGTTGTAAACAATAGTCACTTTGGTGCAGGAGGACGGTGCCGCAGCTGGTCTGCGCCGGTCGCAGTAGTGCTATTGTTACTGGAGTTCATCTTATCAGGGCGGGTTCCGCACTCAGATTTACCTCGCCCCGGCAACTCCGTAAATGGTGACAGTCCCAGTTCACAGAAGATATGCACAAATGGTCCCGGGCAGAGCGAGTTCAAATGGGCGACTCCGCAGTTAGCAGATGCAATCCCTGGCAAGCCTGCGAGTAAACCAGGGCCGCCCCCACTCTCCAGAACCCACTCCCGCCGGCTACTACCGCACGGCAGCTGAACTTGCACCCTGTCTGTTACCTGAGGCGGGCCTCGGCCTCTGGGCCTCGGAGGTCTCCCAGGACGCTGGGTTTCGCAGCGCAGTGGCACAGGGGAGGGACGGCGGCAGCCCCTCCGGCAACGACGCCGCGGTCCCCCTTCACCGCGTTGACAGAGAAGACCTGACAGCTGGACGACACTCGCCACCGCGCCCAATCGCCGCGCGGCGGGGGTCCACGTCCCGATGGGGAACTCTAAGCGGCTTTCCGATGGTCCCAGGCAGCAATGGTCGTCGGCCCACAGCTCCCACCGGAGAAGCGCGTCTCGGCGAATGCAGGTCCACAGCACAACACAACACAGCACCGCGCAGCCAGGCCCCCGGTAGTGTCCGCGCGGCCACACAGCGCTCCCCTGCCACAGCGTCCAATGGGGGAGCCCCGATCACCACAGTCCGCCGATAGTTTATCGGGTGTGCCACAGACAAGCCACTCTCCGGTCCGGTTTGCAGCAGGAAAAGCAGCCACCCACCGCCACGGCCCGCTCCTCCTCCAATTTGAGGTAACTCTGCAGCTCACCCCTCCGGGCGTCGCTGTCGGGTGCAGGCCGCAGTCTGGAAGGTCAACAGGACCGGGCCGCCTCCTCACAGCCTCCCTGCCCGCACGCGCAGTGACGCAGGGCCGCCGTCGCTCTCACTCGAGGCCGGGGATCAGGGGCCTGACCCCGCCTCCTCAGCCGCCAGTCTCCGCCTCGCAGCCACGGCACACCACTGCACCAGAATCGCATCCAGAGGTAGGACACCGGGACCCGCGTTCTGCACTATGTTCCAGCTTCAGTATTTAGGCGCGTGGGGCCGGATAGTTGTAGTATTGTGTTGTCGCTCGCCGGAGCTCCGGGCTCAAGCAGCCATCTTCGCTGCGAGCTAAGCTCCGCCCCCCAGGGCCGTAACTTCCTCCTGCAGAAGTTGCAAGTGATCCCCCGACGTACGGTGGTACTGCGGTGGCATTGCTGGAGGGGTCGCCTCGAAGGGGAGGGAGTAGCCCCTTCGGACGATTTGCAGCACCCACCTGTCCGACGTGATGGTACGCCAGTGGAGCAGGTGATGGCGAACTCTGCCTCCCACTGGCGTGGAATGGGCCTGAAAGGTCGGACTAGGAAGGCTTTGAGGCAGGTGCTGCGGGGGCAGATGTGGGCTGACCGGCTCTCTGTCCCCCTGCTCCGCCTCGGTGGAATACACATCCGCGACCGCGTTGAGGCTGGTTCTGCAGCCTGTGGCTAGATGGACGTGCGGGGGCGCCCCTTCCTTGGCCACGAAAGGGGCGAAAACGGGAAGTTTGCGGGCGCAGGCCGAGAGGTCCAAGGACTTGGCCGTAGCCCTGGAGTCCTTAAAGCACTCCAGCGCACTATCCGCTTTGTCGCCAAAAAGGCGACGGCCATCGAAGGGCATGTCCATGAGGGTGCTCTGGACATCCCAGGAGAAATTCGTGGATCTTAGCCAGGCGTGGCGACGAATCGCCACCATCGTCGCAATCGCCCTACCTAGCGAGTCAGTGGTGTCAAGGCCACATCGGATTGAGTACCGTGCTGCATCCCGCCCCTCAGCAAGAGCCTGGGCGAGCCGTGTCCGGGCCTCCTCCAGACACTGGGGAAGAACGTCTGCCACCATATCCCATAAAGAGTGGGTGTAACGGTCCAAAAGGCACGCGGTATTAATGGACCGCAACCCCAAACTGAGGGATGAAAACAGCTTCTTCCCAAACTGTTCCAACTTTTTGGATTCCCGATCAGGAGGAGTGGACGAGAAGGCGGTCTGGGACATAGAGGCCTGGATAACCAGGCTCTCAGGGGTGGGGCACACTGACAGAAAGCTGGGGTCGCCCGGAGCAGGGCAGTGGCTGTAGGAGAGTAGGGTCTGCAATCCTATGATCACCCAGATTTTTTGCTTTTGCTTCATTGGTTTACGACTTTCTCCGGCTGTGGGCCTGCCAATCAGACCCACAGCCTAGCTGTTCTCTCTCGAAATTAACACACATGTACATTAGGTGCATCCACTAATTGGAACTGGGCCACCTTGTCAGTCCCTGTCTCAGCATACCACAGGTATCCAGGGCATCGGTGTACCCAGGGCCTACCAGGGGCTGAAGCATGTATTATGCCACCCCTGGAATGGCCGCCCAAATCTGACACAACTGGCTGCACGACAGCTGGGGCCACGTGGTGTAATCACCCATTGCTGTAGGTGTAGTATTCCTACACCTAAACCCTAAAATGGACACATGGATTCCTATCAGTCACTCCTATAGCAGGCCTTATCAATCCTGAAGGCAGAGTGCAGGGAATCATGTGGGACGGTGCTCTGGCGCGAGCTGAGCCCGTCGACGGCTTGCGGAACCAAGTCCTAATAGCCGTTCCATGGTGACGCGGGCCAACTACTTTTAATGCATTATAATCCTTGCGGTTATTTGCTAACTTTGGCATCGCATCACCTATACATGTCGAGTAAGGTGTCATACGAATGGGAATACGAACCCCTCGCCAGTCCTGGTGACGGGGTTAGCATTCCCCCCTTTTAGAGGGACACGACATGGAAGTAACCTTGAACCCCGGTTAAAGTTGACTCAAGCCTCAGCATCACAAAATGGATGCTGCCACCAGACACAAGTCTGACCTCCTGCTGCTGGGGGACCTTCCAGCAAGGGGAGCTTGGACAAAGGGTTTCCTGTCGAGGGCGGTGTTAGCACCGTCCCAGACAGGGTTTGT
This sequence comes from Triturus cristatus, assembly GCF_964204655.1. Taxonomy (NCBI): domain Eukaryota; kingdom Metazoa; phylum Chordata; class Amphibia; order Caudata; family Salamandridae; genus Triturus; species Triturus cristatus. Next base: position 852,673,577 of record NC_140581.1, read on the forward strand.
GTATCCCAGGTAGGCAGGGCTGAAAGGAAGGTGATTGCCAGTGGCACCCCGGTGCTCACTGTGCATAGCCCGGCTCAAACCAGTTTCGGGGGCACACCAGCCCCTGAGCTGGCGCGAAGCCGGACAAAGGATAGGGGTGTAACCACCCCCCTCCTGGCTCCACCCATAGGTAGAACCTAGTCACGGGCCAGCCCCTTTTCTTAGAATAAAGGTAGGAGCGAGTCCCCTTCCCAAATTGGATAATCAGATAATCGGGTAACTCCGAATCACGAACCACTTTCCACGAAAGGAACTCTTGACTATTTCTGAAGACTCTCCCTTGTGGCTAAGGAGTAGCCACCCTGCACCAGCAGGCACCATCTAAGCGCTTGCGGTTTGCTGTAAGTCTCTCCTACGGATCAAGACTGCCCAGCTCGACGAGACCCGAGTACCCTGCCATCTCTGACCTTTTACCTACCTCATCAGCCCAGCTGAGAGTCGTAGGTGTGACGAGACCTGCGGGACCGGCTATCTTCAGAACCTGCACGACGCTTATCTAGCACGCCCACCGAGGGACCCTCGAGTGAGTGCACCTAGGGTTTGAGAAGCCCTAAACCCTGAGCAGCTCCAGCATCGAAGTCTGCCTCCCCAGCATCCACGAGATCTGCGTGGGGGCCCTTCCGCTCCTTGTTGTTCACCGCGTTGTTCGACCACTTGCCGACCGGCTTGTGGCCCTCTTCACGACGCACCAAGATTATTTGCATCACCGGTCTGGTTGCTCCAGACTGGCTCTTGCTCCCCTTCAACAGAGGAGTACCACGGACCCTCCTGGTCCACTCCCGACGCCATCTTGACTCCCCCGCTTGGGTTGCCACTGCCAAGATCCGCTGCCCCTGCCTGGGCCCAGCATCATCGACAGCAGACACCTTCGTGGGACAGCTCGCCCTCCATCCTGGTCGCCGCCGCGCCTCCTGGCCCGAGGAACAGCCGAGTCCGACGTCACCCACTCACCTGGTCGAGGTGACTTCAGCCGGTACCCTCCTGGTACCCACACGATCGCTGGCTAGCGGTTGAGAACTGAGTCCCCTCTGCTTTCAGGTTTCCTTCATCACCGATCCAGGCTTGGATCGCTCCGAACATCGTCACTGGTCGCCTGCCAGCAACTTCTTCTTTCAGGCTCCTGAGACTACACGAGGACTCCCGACATCTTGCCGAACTTCACGCAGCCGCAGCCTCCGGGCTAGGTAACGCGAGCATCTCGGTGCTCCATCGCAGGTTCGCTCTACAAGTGTCCCGTTCCTTTTTCGTTTAAGTCCCACTGATCGGATCACTCCGGAATCAGTACCTCCAGACTCTAACCATTCGCATTTCACTGTTAGTGTAGATGGTTTCTCGTGCCCCTCGGGCATTTGTGTAAATTGTGCAACTGAAGTATTTTCCTAAGAGTTTTGTAGTGTGCTTAGCTCCCTGACTCATAAAGAGCCAGGGTAGTCTTGTTATAAATAAATATCCTTTTATTTTCATAACAACTTGTGTGGTGTCCTTTCACTTGGTGTTCAAGGGGTATATGTGATGGTAAACAGCTGGCTTAACACGCCCTCTAGAGTTTAGCCTAAAGACTGCTCGTATCCACGCTACTAGGATAGCTGGTCTAAAAGGTTGACTTACAACCAATCATCAATAAGGGTCGTTTGGAATGATACACAGTGATCACTAGAATAGTGAGCACTACATATCAGGCCAACTTCTCACATTGGTGAGCAGCGGTTGGGATTTGAGCTTGCTGTTGTTTTACCACACACGTATCCTAAGAATATCGCAGTGAAAGATCACATAAGTACCCAGGTACATATAACGTAACTTAGAATACTCCGAGTTCTACTGAACCGGCTGTTGTAGTGTAACAGGGCTTAGCACACCCTGACTACAACTCTTAGCAAGGGATCAGTAGGTAAACCCATAGTGTAGGTAGGTGCAACACTTACACCTCACTAGAAAAGCATGTCGGTCCACGGAGAGTCTGCAGGGACTCCCTTAGTGGTCAGTGACCCTCCGCAGGTCGTGTCACAATATGCAACTCTTAGCTTCAAGGAGATGAGACAACTGTGTGCCTCCAGGAAGCTAAACCAGGGTTCTAACCCTACCATCGCAATACTGATAGGTCTCTTAGAGGCGTACGATGCTAGGAGGTCCTCTAACCCAGGTCCCCCCAGTGCAGATGGGAACATGCCTCCCTTAGAGGGAACCCTCGGTGACCCAGACCTCGACCTCCCCTCAGAGGAGGAGGACGAGGACGAGTTATCGGGAGACGAGGCAGACAAAGGTCCAGTAGTAGTCGGCAGGCTTACAAGGACCAACTTAAGCAGGCATGAGAATGGAACTGGGGGAGCCCCGGGCCCACGCTCAAGCAGGCTTAACCTTGGGAACGGACGAGCTAGGTCTCTCTCCAGAGGCTCTGGCAGATCGGTTCATACACATGTCTCTCAGGTACCTTCTCAGAGAGGAATGACTTCCCCTCAGAGGAGGGAGCATGAAGCGAAGATGCGGGAGGTCAATCTGAGGATCGAGCGGGAAGAACTTGCCCTCGCCAAAGAAAGACTTGCCTTGGCCCGAGAGCAGAAATTAAGTGGGTTAGATCCCACTGGTGGCAGCATTCTCAATAGAGAGAAAGACAGGGGTATAGACACTAGACACCTGAGTAAAATAGTGCCCCCCTTTAAACAAGGGGACGACATCCACAAGTGGATAACTGCCTTGGAGAGGGCCTGCACTGTCCAGTGCGTCCCTCCAAGTCAGTGGGCAGCTATACTGTGGCTTTCCTTTGAAGGTAAAGGAAGGGACAAGCTCCTCACTACAAGAGCTGAGGATGCTAACAACTACCAAGTCCTGAAGAACACACTGATTGATGGGTTCGGCTTAACCACGGAACAGTACCGGGTGCTGTTCCGGGACACCCAGAAAATTCAGTCTCAGGATTGGGCTGACTTTGTCGATTGTGCCACTAAGGCTTTGGAAGGCTGGTTGCTGGGTAGCAAGGTTACTGATTACACAGGATTGTACAATCTTATCATGCGAGAACAGATTTTAAACAACTGTCAGAAGCAATTGTTGCATCAGCACCTTGTCGACTCGGATCTGACCTCTCCCCAAGAATTGGGAAAGAAGGCAGACAGATGGGTCAGAACAAGGGTCAAGCAGAACCAGAATCAGAACCAGGGTGGTCAGAAGAAAGCAGACCAAAAGGGTAACAAGAACGAACCAAATGACCAGAAGTCTTCGACAGGTCCCCAACAAACCAAAGAGGGTGGGGGTCAGGCTTCACAGAAGAAGAAGACTCAAGAAGGCCAGTCAAAAAGGTGGTGCCAGTACTGTAAAAGTAAGACTCACTGGTTTAGTGAGTGCACCAAGAAAGGAGGGCAAACTCCTACCACTGCAGCCCCTAAGGCACCTGCGCCCCCTAGTACAGTCAGCAGTGGTAGTGCGCCTCCCAAGGCATTAGTTGGGTTAACCTTGGGAACCGAGGGGAGTGACGACTTAGTCGGCACGCTCACTCAGGCCGTCCTTGTCTGTACAGGGGATATGGATATGTCCCCTGATGCCAGTCCCAATACTTTGGGCAAATACAGACAGACACCTTTGATAAATGGAAAAGTGGCTCAGGCCTACAGGGACACGTGTGCCAGTGTCACCATGGTGACGCCTAACTTCGTGGACCCTGGACAGATCATGCTAGGTACCAGTTACCTAGTGACCAATGCCAGCAACGTCACTACCAATCACAGTATGGCAGTTGTTGATTTCTCCTGGGGAGGGGTAAGTGGCCCGAAAAAGGTTGTGGTTAGTTCAGACCTCCCCGTAGAATGTCTGTTGGGCAATGATTTGGAAACGTCACAATGGTCAGAAGTGGAGCAGAGGACTCACATGGAAATGTTAGGTTTGCCAGCACATGTCCTTGCTGTGACCAGGTCACAGGCCAAAAGATGCCCCACTGAACAGGTGCTGGATCCTGGAAGAACGGACCAGACACCTTCCAAGAAAAGGAGCAGTAAGGGTAAGGCTTCGCCTTCCCCCTTGCCCCAGGTCGTGGATCAAGTCTCCGAGGAGGCTGACCTTAAAGAACTGAGGGAAACTGAGCCGCAAGAGCTTGAACCTGGTCAGGTTGAGTTTCTGGGCTCAGGGGGACCCTCCAGGGAAGACCTGGGGAAGGCACAGTTAGACTGCCCCTCACTTGAACCCCTCAGACAGCAGGCCGCTGCTGAGGCTGCAGGGAACGCCACAGGTACCCACAAAGTGTACTGGGACGATGGACTCCTGTACTCGGAGGCAAGAGACCCCAAACCTGGTGCGACCAGGAGGCTGGTCATCCCCTTGTCTCTGAGAGGTTTCCTTCTCACCTTGGCCCACGAGATTCCCCTTGCAGGTCACTTAGGCCAGAATAAGACTTGGGACAGAATTGTTCCACACTTTCACTGGCCCCACATGTCCGAAGATACGAAGGAGTTTTGCCGCTCCTGTGTCACTTGCCAAGCCAGTGGTAAGTCAGGTGGCACGACAAAGGCCCCCCTCATACCACTACCAGTGGTGGGGGTACCCTTTGAACGAGTGGGGATCGACATTGTCGGACCAATGGAACCCCAGACAGCATCAGGGCACAAGTTTATACTGGTGGTGGTGGACCACGCCACCAGGTATCCTGAAGCTATTCCCCTTAGGACCACTACGGCACCTGTGGTGGCACGGGCCCTACTTGGAGTGTTCTCCAGAGTGGGCTTCCCTAAGGAGGTCGTCTCAGACAGAGGTGCAAACTTCATGTCGGGATATCTGACTGCTATGTGGAAGGAATGTGGTGTCAACTACAAGTTCACCACACCCTATCACCCACAATGCAATGGGCTTGTTGAGAGATTCAACAGGACCCTAAAAGGGATGATTCACGGGCTACCTGAAAAGCTTCGGCGGAGATGGGATGTCCTGATACCCTGCCTCTTGTTCGCCTACAGAGAGGTCCCGCAGAAGGGGGTTGGCTACAGCCCTTTTGAGCTTCTGTTCGGACATCCTGTAAGGGGACCCCTTTGTTTGGTAAAGGAAGGATGGGAGAGACCTCTCAGAAAGCCGGCATCAAACATTGTGGACTATGTGCTCGGTCTCCGCTCGCGGATGGCGGAGTACATGGAAAAGGCGTCTAAAAACCTGGAGGCGAGCCAAGAATTACAGAAAGCTTGGCACGACCAAAAGGCTGTCCTGACTGTGTACCAGCCTGGACAGAAGGTGTGGGTGCTGGAGCCAGTGGCCCCAGCAGCACTCAAAGACAAATGGTCTGGGCCCCACACGATCATTGAGCAAAAGGGAGAGGTCACCTACTTGGTAGACCTGGGAACTCCCCGGAGCCCCCACAGGGTGCTCCATGTAAACAGGCTCAAGGCATATGTCGACAGGGAGGGCATGGGCTTGCTCATGGCCACAGATGAGGGACAGGAGGAGGAGAGTGACCCTCTCCCAGACCTGCTCTCTCAGAACCCTGACGATGGATCAGTAGACGGTGTTGTCTTTTGTGGCAGCCTCTCTGGACATCAACAAGAGGATTGTAAACGGGTTCTTCAATCTTTTCGACATATGTTCTCTCTGACACCCAGTCAGACCAAGTGGTGTACCCATGAGGTCGACACTGGGGACAGTCTGCCCGTAAAGAGTAAAATCTATCGGCAGCCTGATCATGTCAGAGACTGCATCAAGACAGAGGTGCAGAAAATGTTGGAGCTGGGAGTCATTGAACCCTCGGACAGCCCCTGGGCTAGTCCCGTAGTGCTCGTGCCGAAACCTCACACCCAGGGCGGTAAGAAAGAGATGAGGTTTTGCGTGGACTACAGAGGTCTCAATGCGGTCACTAAGACTGACGCCCACCCGATACCAAGAGCAGACGAACTTATCGACCGGTTGGCCTCGGCCAACTACTTAAGTACGTTTGACCTGACAGCTGGGTATTGGCAAATCAGGTTAGCTGAGGAGGCCAAGCCCAAAACAGCATTTTCTACCCCGGGTGGGCATTATCAGTTCGTGGTAATGCCCTTTGGTTTGAAAAATGCACCTGCCACCTTCCAAAGGCTGGTGAATCGAGTTCTCACTGGGTTGGACGACTTCTGTGCGGCGTATCTGGACGATATCGCTGTCTTTAGCTCCACCTGGGAGGATCACCTGGTCCACCTGAGGAAAGTGTTAGAGGCCCTGCAGAAGGCAGGCCTCACTATCAAGGCCACCAAGTGCCAGATAGGGCAGACACAGGTTGTATACCTGGGCCACCTTGTAGGTGGAGGCCAGGTTCAACCGTTGGAGAGCAAAATACAGGCCATCCAGGACTGGGCTCCTCCAACCACCCAGACTCAGGTTCGAGCTTTCTTGGGCCTGACTGGTTATTACCGGGAATTTGTCAGAAATTATGGATCCATTGTGACCCCGCTAAACGACCTGACAAGTAAAAAGATGCCAAAAAAAGTTCAGTGGACAGCAAGCTGTCAGAAGGCATTCGATGACCTAAAGCAGGCCATGTGCACAGCACCTATCCTAAAGAGTCCAGACTACTCCAAACCATTTATTGTCCAAACAGACGCTTCGGAGCTGGGTGTGGGAGCTGTTCTATCGCAACTGAATTTTGATGGTCATGACCAGCCCATAGCTTTTATTAGCAGGAGGCTGACCCCCAGAGAGAAGAATTGGTCAGCTATCGAGAGGGAGGCCTTTGCTGTGGTTTGGGCCCTGAAGAAGTTGAGGCCATACTTGTTTGGCACTCACTTCAAGATTCAGACCGACCATAAGCCCCTCTTGTGGCTAAATCAAATGAAGGGTGAAAACCCCAAACTACTTAGGTGGTCCATTTCCCTACAGGGGATGGACTTCACAGTGGAGCATAGGCCTGGCACTGATCATGGCAATGCAGATGGGCTCTCCAGGTATTTCCACTTAGAGCAAGAAGACTCACCTGGTCAAGGTTAGCTTATTGTCCCAAAGTTTGGGGGGGGGTCATGTAGGAGAGTAGGGTCTGCAATCCTATGATCACCCAGATTTTTTGCTTTTGCTTCATTGGTTTACGACTTTCTCCGGCTGTGGGCCTGCCAATCAGACCCACAGCCTAGCTGTTCTCTCTCGAAATTAACACACATGTACATTAGGTGCATCCACTAATTGGAACTGGGCCACCTTGTCAGTCCCTGTCTCAGCATACCACAGGTATCCAGGGCATCGGTGTACCCAGGGCCTACCAGGGGCTGAAGCATGTATTATGCCACCCCTGGAATGGCCGCCCAAATCTGACACAACTGGCTGCACGACAGCTGGGGCCACGTGGTGTAATCACCCGTTGCTGTAGGTGTAGTATTCCTACACCTAAACCCTAAAATGGACACATGGATTCCTATCAGTCACTCCTATAGCAGGCCTTATCAATCCTGAAGGCAGAGTGCAGGGAATCATGTGGGACGGTGCTCTGGCGCGAGCTGAGCCCGTCGACGGCTTGCGGAACCAAGTCCTAATAGCCGTTCCATGGTGACGCGGGCCAACTACTTTTAATGCATTATAATCCTTGCGGTTATTTGCTAACTTTGGCATCGCATCACCTATACATGTCGAGTAAGGTGTCATACGAATGGGAATACGAACCCCTCGCCAGTCCTGGTGACGGGGTTAGCATTCCCCCCTTTTAGAGGGACACGACATGGAAGTAACCTTGAACCCCGGTTAAAGTTGACTCAAGCCTCAGCATCACAAAATGGATGCTGCCACCAGACACAAGTCTGACCTCCTGCTGCTGGGGGACCTTCCAGCAAGGGGAGCTTGGACAAAGGGTTTCCTGTCGAGGGCGGTGTTAGCACCGTCCCAGACAGGGTTTGTGTATCCCAGGTAGGCAGGGCTGAAAGGAAGGTGATTGCCAGTGGCACCCCGGTGCTCACTGTGCATAGCCCGGCTCAAACCAGTTTCGGGGGCACACCAGCCCCTGAGCTGGCGCGAAGCCGGACAAAGGATAGGGGTGTAACCACCCCCCTCCTGGCTCCACCCATAGGTAGAACCTAGTCACGGGCCAGCCCCTTTTCTTAGAATAAAGGTAGGAGCGAGTCCCCTTCCCAAATTGGATAATCAGATAATCGGGTAACTCCGAATCACGAACCACTTTCCACGAAAGGAACTCTTGACTATTTCTGAAGACTCTCCCTTGTGGCTAAGGAGTAGCCACCCTGCACCAGCAGGCACCATCTAAGCGCTTGCGGTTTGCTGTAAGTCTCTCCTACGGATCAAGACTGCCCAGCTCGACGAGACCCGAGTACCCTGCCATCTCTGACCTTTTACCTACCTCATCAGCCCAGCTGAGAGTCGTAGGTGTGACGAGACCTGCGGGACCGGCTATCTTCAGAACCTGCACGACGCTTATCTAGCACGCCCACCGAGGGACCCTCGAGTGAGTGCACCTAGGGTTTGAGAAGCCCTAAACCCTGAGCAGCTCCAGCATCGAAGTCTGCCTCCCCAGCATCCACGAGATCTGCGTGGGGGCCCTTCCGCTCCTTGTTGTTCACCGCGTTGTTCGACCACTTGCCGACCGGCTTGTGGCCCTCTTCACGACGCACCAAGATTATTTGCATCACCGGTCTGGTTGCTCCAGACTGGCTCTTGCTCCCCTTCAACAGAGGAGTACCACGGACCCTCCTGGTCCACTCCCGACGCCATCTTGACTCCCCCGCTTGGGTTGCCACTGCCAAGATCCGCTGCCCCTGCCTGGGCCCAGCATCATCGACAGCAGACACCTTCGTGGGACAGCTCGCCCTCCATCCTGGTCGCCGCCGCGCCTCCTGGCCCGAGGAACAGCCGAGTCCGACGTCACCCACTCACCTGGTCGAGGTGACTTCAGCCGGTACCCTCCTGGTACCCACACGATCGCTGGCTAGCGGTTGAGAACTGAGTCCCCTCTGCTTTCAGGTTTCCTTCATCACCGATCCAGGCTTGGATCGCTCCGAACATCGTCACTGGTCGCCTGCCAGCAACTTCTTCTTTCAGGCTCCTGAGACTACACGAGGACTCCCGACATCTTGCCGAACTTCACGCAGCCGCAGCCTCCGGGCTAGGTAACGCGAGCATCTCGGTGCTCCATCGCAGGTTCGCTCTACAAGTGTCCCGTTCCTTTTTCGTTTAAGTCCCACTGATCGGATCACTCCGGAATCAGTACCTCCAGACTCTAACCATTCGCATTTCACTGTTAGTGTAGATGGTTTCTCGTGCCCCTCGGGCATTTGTGTAAATTGTGCAACTGAAGTATTTTCCTAAGAGTTTTGTAGTGTGCTTAGCTCCCTGACTCATAAAGAGCAAAGGGAAGTCTTGTTATAAATAAATATCCTTTTATTTTCATAACAACTTGTGTGGTGTCCTTTCACTTGGTGTTCAAGGGGTATATGTGATGGTAAACAGCTGGCTTAACACGCCCTCTAGAGTTTAGCCTAAAGACTGCTCGTATCCACGCTACTAGGATAGCTGGTCTAAAAGGTTGACTTACAACCAATCATCAATAAGGGTCGTTTGGAATGATACACAGTGATCACTAGAATAGTGAGCACTACATATCAGGCCAACTTCTCACATTGGTGAGCAGCGGTTGGGATTTGAGCTTGCTGTTGTTTTACCACACACGTATCCTAAGAATATCGCAGTGAAAGATCACATAAGTACCCAGGTACATATAACGTAACTTAGAATACTCCGAGTTCTACTGAACCGGCTGTTGTAGTGTAACAGGGCTTAGCACACCCTGACTACAACTCTTAGCAAGGGATCAGTAGGTAAACCCATAGTGTAGGTAGGTGCAACACTTACACCTCACTAGAAAAGCATGTCGGTCCACGGAGAGTCTGCAGGGACTCCCTTAGTGGTCAGTGACCCTCCGCAGGTCGTGTCACAATATGCAACTCTTAGCTTCAAGGAGATGAGACAACTGTGTGCCTCCAGGAAGCTAAACCAGGGTTCTAACCCTACCATCGCAATACTGATAGGTCTCTTAGAGGCGTACGATGCTAGGAGGTCCTCTAACCCAGGTCCCCCCAGTGCAGATGGGAACATGCCTCCCTTAGAGGGAACCCTCGGTGACCCAGACCTCGACCTCCCCTCAGAGGAGGAGGACGAGGACGAGTTATCGGGAGACGAGGCAGACAAAGGTCCAGTAGTAGTCGGCAGGCTTACAAGGACCAACTTAAGCAGGCATGAGAATGGAACTGGGGGAGCCCCGGGCCCACGCTCAAGCAGGCTTAACCTTGGGAACGGACGAGCTAGGTCTCTCTCCAGAGGCTCTGGCAGATCGGTTCATACACATGTCTCTCAGGTACCTTCTCAGAGAGGAATGACTTCCCCTCAGAGGAGGGAGCATGAAGCGAAGATGCGGGAGGTCAATCTGAGGATCGAGCGGGAAGAACTTGCCCTCGCCAAAGAAAGACTTGCCTTGGCCCGAGAGCAGAAATTAAGTGGGTTAGATCCCACTGGTGGCAGCATTCTCAATAGAGAGAAAGACAGGGGTATAGACACTAGACACCTGAGTAAAATAGTGCCCCCCTTTAAACAAGGGGACGACATCCACAAGTGGATAACTGCCTTGGAGAGGGCCTGCACTGTCCAGTGCGTCCCTCCAAGTCAGTGGGCAGCTATACTGTGGCTTTCCTTTGAAGGTAAAGGAAGGGACAAGCTCCTCACTACAAGAGCTGAGGATGCTAACAACTACCAAGTCCTGAAGAACACACTGATTGATGGGTTCGGCTTAACCACGGAACAGTACCGGGTGCTGTTCCGGGACACCCAGAAAATTCAGTCTCAGGATTGGGCTGACTTTGTCGATTGTGCCACTAAGGCTTTGGAAGGCTGGTTGCTGGGTAGCAAGGTTACTGATTACACAGGATTGTACAATCTTATCATGCGAGAACAGATTTTAAACAACTGTCAGAAGCAATTGTTGCATCAGCACCTTGTCGACTCGGATCTGACCTCTCCCCAAGAATTGGGAAAGAAGGCAGACAGATGGGTCAGAACAAGGGTCAAGCAGAACCAGAATCAGAACCAGGGTGGTCAGAAGAAAGCAGACCAAAAGGGTAACAAGAACGAACCAAATGACCAGAAGTCTTCGACAGGTCCCCAACAAACCAAAGAGGGTGGGGGTCAGGCTTCACAGAAGAAGAAGACTCAAGAAGGCCAGTCAAAAAGGTGGTGCCAGTACTGTAAAAGTAAGACTCACTGGTTTAGTGAGTGCACCAAGAAAGGAGGGCAAACTCCTACCACTGCAGCCCCTAAGGCACCTGCGCCCCCTAGTACAGTCAGCAGTGGTAGTGCGCCTCCCAAGGCATTAGTTGGGTTAACCTTGGGAACCGAGGGGAGTGACGACTTAGTCGGCACGCTCACTCAGGCCGTCCTTGTCTGTACAGGGGATATGGATATGTCCCCTGATGCCAGTCCCAATACTTTGGGCAAATACAGACAGACACCTTTGATAAATGGAAAAGTGGCTCAGGCCTACAGGGACACGTGTGCCAGTGTCACCATGGTGACGCCTAACTTCGTGGACCCTGGACAGATCATGCTAGGTACCAGTTACCTAGTGACCAATGCCAGCAACGTCACTACCAATCACAGTATGGCAGTTGTTGATTTCTCCTGGGGAGGGGTAAGTGGCCCGAAAAAGGTTGTGGTTAGTTCAGACCTCCCCGTAGAATGTCTGTTGGGCAATGATTTGGAAACGTCACAATGGTCAGAAGTGGAGCAGAGGACTCACATGGAAATGTTAGGTTTGCCAGCACATGTCCTTGCTGTGACCAGGTCACAGGCCAAAAGATGCCCCACTGAACAGGTGCTGGATCCTGGAAGAACGGACCAGACACCTTCCAAGAAAAGGAGCAGTAAGGGTAAGGCTTCGCCTTCCCCCTTGCCCCAGGTCGTGGATCAAGTCTCCGAGGAGGCTGACCTTAAAGAACTGAGGGAAACTGAGCCGCAAGAGCTTGAACCTGGTCAGGTTGAGTTTCTGGGCTCAGGGGGACCCTCCAGGGAAGACCTGGGGAAGGCACAGTTAGACTGCCCCTCACTTGAACCCCTCAGACAGCAGGCCGCTGCTGAGGCTGCAGGGAACGCCACAGGTACCCACAAAGTGTACTGGGACGATGGACTCCTGTACTCGGAGGCAAGAGACCCCAAACCTGGTGCGACCAGGAGGCTGGTCATCCCCTTGTCTCTGAGAGGTTTCCTTCTCACCTTGGCCCACGAGATTCCCCTTGCAGGTCACTTAGGCCAGAATAAGACTTGGGACAGAATTGTTCCACACTTTCACTGGCCCCACATGTCCGAAGATACGAAGGAGTTTTGCCGCTCCTGTGTCACTTGCCAAGCCAGTGGTAAGTCAGGTGGCACGACAAAGGCCCCCCTCATACCACTACCAGTGGTGGGGGTACCCTTTGAACGAGTGGGGATCGACATTGTCGGACCAATGGAACCCCAGACAGCATCAGGGCACAAGTTTATACTGGTGGTGGTGGACCACGCCACCAGGTATCCTGAAGCTATTCCCCTTAGGACCACTACGGCACCTGTGGTGGCACGGGCCCTACTTGGAGTGTTCTCCAGAGTGGGCTTCCCTAAGGAGGTCGTCTCAGACAGAGGTGCAAACTTCATGTCGGGATATCTGACTGCTATGTGGAAGGAATGTGGTGTCAACTACAAGTTCACCACACCCTATCACCCACAATGCAATGGGCTTGTTGAGAGATTCAACAGGACCCTAAAAGGGATGATTCACGGGCTACCTGAAAAGCTTCGGCGGAGATGGGATGTCCTGATACCCTGCCTCTTGTTCGCCTACAGAGAGGTCCCGCAGAAGGGGGTTGGCTACAGCCCTTTTGAGCTTCTGTTCGGACATCCTGTAAGGGGACCCCTTTGTTTGGTAAAGGAAGGATGGGAGAGACCTCTCAGAAAGCCGGCATCAAACATTGTGGACTATGTGCTCGGTCTCCGCTCGCGGATGGCGGAGTACATGGAAAAGGCGTCTAAAAACCTGGAGGCGAGCCAAGAATTACAGAAAGCTTGGCACGACCAAAAGGCTGTCCTGACTGTGTACCAGCCTGGACAGAAGGTGTGGGTGCTGGAGCCAGTGGCCCCAGCAGCACTCAAAGACAAATGGTCTGGGCCCCACACGATCATTGAGCAAAAGGGAGAGGTCACCTACTTGGTAGACCTGGGAACTCCCCGGAGCCCCCACAGGGTGCTCCATGTAAACAGGCTCAAGGCATATGTCGACAGGGAGGGCATGGGCTTGCTCATGGCCACAGATGAGGGACAGGAGGAGGAGAGTGACCCTCTCCCAGACCTGCTCTCTCAGAACCCTGACGATGGATCAGTAGACGGTGTTGTCTTTTGTGGCAGCCTCTCTGGACATCAACAAGAGGATTGTAAACGGGTTCTTCAATCTTTTCGACATATGTTCTCTCTGACACCCAGTCAGACCAAGTGGTGTACCCATGAGGTCGACACTGGGGACAGTCTGCCCGTAAAGAGTAAAATCTATCGGCAGCCTGATCATGTCAGAGACTGCATCAAGACAGAGGTGCAGAAAATGTTGGAGCTGGGAGTCATTGAACCCTCGGACAGCCCCTGGGCTAGTCCCGTAGTGCTCGTGCCGAAACCTCACACCCAGGGCGGTAAGAAAGAGATGAGGTTTTGCGTGGACTACAGAGGTCTCAATGCGGTCACTAAGACTGACGCCCACCCGATACCAAGAGCAGACGAACTTATCGACCGGTTGGCCTCGGCCAACTACTTAAGTACGTTTGACCTGACAGCTGGGTATTGGCAAATCAGGTTAGCTGAGGAGGCCAAGCCCAAAACAGCATTTTCTACCCCGGGTGGGCATTATCAGTTCGTGGTAATGCCCTTTGGTTTGAAAAATGCACCTGCCACCTTCCAAAGGCTGGTGAATCGAGTTCTCACTGGGTTGGACGACTTCTGTGCGGCGTATCTGGACGATATCGCTGTCTTTAGCTCCACCTGGGAGGATCACCTGGTCCACCTGAGGAAAGTGTTAGAGGCCCTGCAGAAGGCAGGCCTCACTATCAAGGCCACCAAGTGCCAGATAGGGCAGACACAGGTTGTATACCTGGGCCACCTTGTAGGTGGAGGCCAGGTTCAACCGTTGGAGAGCAAAATACAGGCCATCCAGGACTGGGCTCCTCCAACCACCCAGACTCAGGTTCGAGCTTTCTTGGGCCTGACTGGTTATTACCGGGAATTTGTCAGAAATTATGGATCCATTGTGACCCCGCTAAACGACCTGACAAGTAAAAAGATGCCAAAAAAAGTTCAGTGGACAGCAAGCTGTCAGAAGGCATTCGATGACCTAAAGCAGGCCATGTGCACAGCACCTATCCTAAAGAGTCCAGACTACTCCAAACCATTTATTGTCCAAACAGACGCTTCGGAGCTGGGTGTGGGAGCTGTTCTATCGCAACTGAATTTTGATGGTCATGACCAGCCCATAGCTTTTATTAGCAGGAGGCTGACCCCCAGAGAGAAGAATTGGTCAGCTATCGAGAGGGAGGCCTTTGCTGTGGTTTGGGCCCTGAAGAAGTTGAGGCCATACTTGTTTGGCACTCACTTCAAGATTCAGACCGACCATAAGCCCCTCTTGTGGCTAAATCAAATGAAGGGTGAAAACCCCAAACTACTTAGGTGGTCCATTTCCCTACAGGGGATGGACTTCACAGTGGAGCATAGGCCTGGCACTGATCATGGCAATGCAGATGGGCTCTCCAGGTATTTCCACTTAGAGCAAGAAGACTCACCTGGTCAAGGTTAGCTTATTGTCCCAAAGTTTGGGGGGGGGTCATGTAGGAGAGTAGGGTCTGCAATCCTATGATCACCCAGATTTTTTGCTTTTGCTTCATTGGTTTACGACTTTCTCCGGCTGTGGGCCTGCCAATCAGACCCACAGCCTAGCTGTTCTCTCTCGAAATTAACACACATGTACATTAGGTGCATCCACTAATTGGAACTGGGCCACCTTGTCAGTCCCTGTCTCAGCATACCACAGGTATCCAGGGCATCGGTGTACCCAGGGCCTACCAGGGGCTGAAGCATGTATTATGCCACCCCTGGAATGGCCGCCCAAATCTGACACAACTGGCTGCACGACAGCTGGGGCCACGTGGTGTAATCACCCGTTGCTGTAGGTGTAGTATTCCTACACCTAAACCCTAAAATGGACACATGGATTCCTATCAGTCACTCCTATAGCAGGCCTTATCAATCCTGAAGGCAGAGTGCAGGGAATCATGTGGGACGGTGCTCTGGCGCGAGCTGAGCCCGTCGACGGCTTGCGGAACCAAGTCCTAATAGCCGTTCCATGGTGACGCGGGCCAACTACTTTTAATGCATTATAATCCTTGCGGTTATTTGCTAACTTTGGCATCGCATCACCTATACATGTCGAGTAAGGTGTCATACGAATGGGAATACGAACCCCTCGCCAGTCCTGGTGACGGGGTTAGCATTCCCCCCTTTTAGAGGGACACGACATGGAAGTAACCTTGAACCCCGGTTAAAGTTGACTCAAGCCTCAGCATCACAAAATGGATGCTGCCACCAGACACAAGTCTGACCTCCTGCTGCTGGGGGACCTTCCAGCAAGGGGAGCTTGGACAAAGGGTTTCCTGTCGAGGGCGGTGTTAGCACCGTCCCAGACAGGGTTTGTGTATCCCAGGTAGGCAGGGCTGAAAGGAAGGTGATTGCCAGTGGCACCCCGGTGCTCACTGTGCATAGCCCGGCTCAAACCAGTTTCGGGGGCACACCAGCCCCTGAGCTGGCGCGAAGCCGGACAAAGGATAGGGGTGTAACCACCCCCCTCCTGGCTCCACCCATAGGTAGAACCTAGTCACGGGCCAGCCCCTTTTCTTAGAATAAAGGTAGGAGCGAGTCCCCTTCCCAAATTGGATAATCAGATAATCGGGTAACTCCGAATCACGAACCACTTTCCACGAAAGGAACTCTTGACTATTTCTGAAGACTCTCCCTTGTGGCTAAGGAGTAGCCACCCTGCACCAGCAGGCACCATCTAAGCGCTTGCGGTTTGCTGTAAGTCTCTCCTACGGATCAAGACTGCCCAGCTCGACGAGACCCGAGTACCCTGCCATCTCTGACCTTTTACCTACCTCATCAGCCCAGCTGAGAGTCGTAGGTGTGACGAGACCTGCGGGACCGGCTATCTTCAGAACCTGCACGACGCTTATCTAGCACGCCCACCGAGGGACCCTCGAGTGAGTGCACCTAGGGTTTGAGAAGCCCTAAACCCTGAGCAGCTCCAGCATCGAAGTCTGCCTCCCCAGCATCCACGAGATCTGCGTGGGGGCCCTTCCGCTCCTTGTTGTTCACCGCGTTGTTCGACCACTTGCCGACCGGCTTGTGGCCCTCTTCACGACGCACCAAGATTATTTGCATCACCGGTCTGGTTGCTCCAGACTGGCTCTTGCTCCCCTTCAACAGAGGAGTACCACGGACCCTCCTGGTCCACTCCCGACGCCATCTTGACTCCCCCGCTTGGGTTGCCACTGCCAAGATCCGCTGCCCCTGCCTGGGCCCAGCATCATCGACAGCAGACACCTTCGTGGGACAGCTCGCCCTCCATCCTGGTCGCCGCCGCGCCTCCTGGCCCGAGGAACAGCCGAGTCCGACGTCACCCACTCACCTGGTCGAGGTGACTTCAGCCGGTACCCTCCTGGTACCCACACGATCGCTGGCTAGCGGTTGAGAACTGAGTCCCCTCTGCTTTCAGGTTTCCTTCATCACCGATCCAGGCTTGGATCGCTCCGAACATCGTCACTGGTCGCCTGCCAGCAACTTCTTCTTTCAGGCTCCTGAGACTACACGAGGACTCCCGACATCTTGCCGAACTTCACGCAGCCGCAGCCTCCGGGCTAGGTAACGCGAGCATCTCGGTGCTCCATCGCAGGTTCGCTCTACAAGTGTCCCGTTCCTTTTTCGTTTAAGTCCCACTGATCGGATCACTCCGGAATCAGTACCTCCAGACTCTAACCATTCGCATTTCACTGTTAGTGTAGATGGTTTCTCGTGCCCCTCGGGCATTTGTGTAAATTGTGCAACTGAAGTATTTTCCTAAGAGTTTTGTAGTGTGCTTAGCTCCCTGACTCATAAAGAGCCAGGGTAGTCTTGTTATAAATAAATATCCTTTTATTTTCATAACAACTTGTGTGGTGTCCTTTCACTTGGTGTTCAAGGGGTATATGTGATGGTAAACAGCTGGCTTAACACGCCCTCTAGAGTTTAGCCTAAAGACTGCTCGTATCCACGCTACTAGGATAGCTGGTCTAAAAGGTTGACTTACAACCAATCATCAATAAGGGTCGTTTGGAATGATACACAGTGATCACTAGAATAGTGAGCACTACATATCAGGCCAACTTCTCACAGTGGCCACGTTCCGGTCCACAGGAGTTACTGTGGAGGGCTTGGACCAGGTGCCCATCAGAAAGTCAGTGAGTGCTTCATTGAACTGCAGTAGAGGCTCCGAAGAGCTTACTGGCGGTTGAAGCACTTCCGTAAGGAGGTTAGTCCTCACGGCAGCTGCAGGGAGCTCCAGTGAAGTGCTTCGGCCGCCCTGCGCAGCACCACAGAATAGGTTGCACCCTCCTCTGTAGCCACGGAGGGAGGAGTGATGAAGCCAGAGTCAGGTGAAGTATCGAGACCACTGGAATCCCCCAGCTCTTCTGCCCACTCCTGATTAAACTGGCACTGCTGTGCCAGAGGGTCCTCAGACCCCTCCCAGTCGTCCCCGTCATCCGATTCCTGGTAGACAGGTTGAAAGGACGGAGCCAGGCGGTAGATGAATTGTTCATCTATCGGGCCGGGTGGTGCCGCTCCGACGCCGGACCGGGGTTAAAACTGGGGACGACGTCGTCAGAAGACGGTGCTGGGGGCGGCCCCATAGGAGTTGGCGCCGGCAGAGGGGTTGTAAGGTCAACCGGCATCGACCGGGATCCTGGCCTGGATCCCACGGGAACCTGAGGCGTCGGGACCGAAGTCGACGACGGCGCCGGGGCCGCCCGCTCGCTAGGCCTCCCAAGCGGACCCGCGGGGCCCGAAGGCGCGCAGGCAGAGCGAGACTCCTCATGGCCACGAAGAAGTCTCGAACCTCGTCCGGAGTCGTGTTAGGCCCAGGGACCGGAGGGTGTGGGGCCGGACGCGACTCCTGCGGCTCCGATGGAGCCGCGCGGGTGGTGCCTCCCGAACCCTCAGCCGAGTCGCAGGACCGGCGAGGGGAGTCAGAAGAGCGATGTCGCCTCTTCTACGACTTCTTACTGTGCCTCGACTTACCTGAATGCGAGGACTTCGAACCCAACGAGCGGTGATGACTTGGGCTCCACGACCGGTCCCTCGACCTCCTCCTCGACCGGTCCCTCGACCTCCTTGACCGGGGCCCAGAGCCGACTGCCGGAGCTCGAGGAGCTTGGGGGAGCGCTCCCGCCTAGCCTTCGAGGTCAAGGCCTGGCAGTCGGGACACGACTGGGCATCATGGTCGGCCCCAATGCAGTAGAGACACCGACGGTGGTGTTCCGTAACCGACATCAGGCGGTTACAGGCGTCGCACGGCTTGAAACCGGGCATCCCTACCGGCACCAGTAGTCGAGGTCCACTCGAAAGATGAACCAAAAAAGTCCAAAAAGTTTAGTCAAAAAATGACTAAAGGGTATGCTCTTCCCGGATCTGTGCGGAAAAAAGAAGAACTGACGTCAGCGCGCGAGGGCAGCGTCTAAGTACTCCGACAACGTCATCCCGGCGATCACGACGACGGACGCGGAGCCGCCGCCGATGCCTAGCGACGCGCAAGGGTATTGCTGACGAAGAATCTTTCCGGATCCAGCCTGACGCCTGGGGATATTCTAAGGTAAGGAATCTAACTAACGTGTTTCTTTCAGATAAAGTTGTCAACAAAAAGTAAAATAAAGACAGACACAAAGTGACAAAGTCACGCTCACGCCGGATTTGCACGCAGGGGTGTCATCTAAGTAGACTCTGACGTCATCCCCGATGACCACGACGCCGAACGCAGAGTCGACCAACGCCACCTACCGACGCGCAAGGGTACTGCTACAAAAAAAAATCTCAGAATCCAGTCTGACGCCTGGGGGTAATTCAAGGGAAGGAATCTAGAACTAATGGTCTCTTTATGATTGGTATTTAGCATTTTGTATGATATTACATTGTTCAGGTGGTTGGAAGTACTTTTTCCACTTTAGTGGTAGGCCATGGTTGTGGGTCATGGGTTTTGACTGTGGATCCTGACTGCATGGATTTTGATGGATGTGCATTATGAGTTGTCATTGTTCTATTGTCTATCCGGTCTGGGTAGTCGAGGGTGTTGCTCCCGCTGTTTGTGAAATGAGGGCTGCTGATTGCAGCGCTTGCAAGATGCTGAGTGTCTATTCCTCCCCTGATGAAACATTTCTCCATGTCAATGGGGCGGGGACGGGCCAGAGGTTGGTGCTTAAGAGGAGTTGTTGTAAAATAGGATAGCGGACAGTACAAATATTCTAACGTGGAATGTTACAGGCCTGAAAAGTTATTCTAAGATGTATAGGGTCCATTTGTTCCTTTGACACCATAAGGTGTAAAAAGCCTGTTTGAAATGCATTTAATGGGGGTGAATGCTAGAAGCTGGAGAAGAAATGGAGGGGTAAACTTATTTCAGTTACATACTCTTCTTGTGCTAGAGGGTTGGTGTAGGAAGGTGGATATCTGACTATGGTTACCCCCAACTTTTTGCCTAGTGTCTAGCTGGTTTTTCGACTTAGTTGGCCTGAGATCCTGCCATTCAGGGTCTCAGGCTGTCTGCTCTCTCTGTAAAATGGACTCCATGTACCCTAGGTACATACACAATTGGTAAGGATCACCTTATTGGACCCTGTACAGTGTACCCTAGGTACCCAGGGCATAGGTGTACCCTAGGCCTCCCAGGGGCTGCAGCATGTATTATTCCACCCCTGGTCTGGCCTTCCAATCAGACACAACTGGCTGATCACTCAGCTGGGGCAAGGTCGTGTAATCACCCCTTGCTTAGGTATAGTATGCCTATATCTACCCTTATATATAGACACATGTGTACCTATCAGTCACTCCTATGGCAGGCCTTAACAATCCTGGAGGCAGAGTGCTTGGTAACATGTGAGCTGGTGCTCTAGCATGAGCTGAGCCTGTCTGCAGCTTTCGGAACCATGTCCTTATAGCTGTTCTATGATATAGCCTACCATATACTTTTAAAGTGCCTTATAATCTTAAACGGTTATGGTAACTATGGTTTGGCTTTATCAAAACATGTCGTGTAAGGTGTCTAACACTTTGGAATAATACCCCCATACCATTCCTGGTGATGAGGATATTATCCCTCCCTTCTAGAGGGAGAGACATGTTAAAATCCTACTTTGCTGTTTAACTCTAACCAAAGCCTCAGCATCACAAAATGGATGCTGCTGCCACAGACACAAGTCTGACCTCCTGCTGCTGGGAGTGATCCCAGCCAGGGAGGCCTGGACAATAGGTTTCCTGCTTGGGGAGGTGCCAGCACCTCCCCAGACAGCCTTTAGTGTATTGGGGCAAGGGTGGGCTGAAAGGAATGAGACATGCCTGGGGCACACAAGGTGTTCCTTGCATAGTCCAGTTCAAACCGGCGCTGGGGCACTCCAGCCCCAGCTCTGGCGCGAAACTGGACAAAGGGAAGTGGGTGTAACCACCCCCTCCCAGGTCCCACCCATAAGGCGTGACCTAGCAGGTATCCCAGCCCCCCAGATTAGTATAAGAGTGGGAGTTGGGCCTCAAGACTTTAGATTATCCTGAACCTGCAAACTTGAACAGAAACTCTGGACCTTCGACATTCGACGAAAGAAGAAGACTGAAGAATCTCCCTTGTAGCCAAGGAGTGGCTACCCTGTGCAAACAGGCACCATCAAGAGACTACCCTTTGCTTTGCCCACGTTCTACGAGGAACCGACTGCAGAGCCCGACCAGAGCCTTGACTTCCAGACTTCTCCGACTCTCATCCACATCTGCAGCAGAGCTGAGATCCGTGGAGGCGACGAGCGACGTGGGACCGGCTACCTGGAAAAAGTGGCTAGTAACTTACAGCGCAGCTTCTGAGGTACCCTCGAAGTTGTGCACCGGGGATTGAGAAGCCCCAACCCCAAGCACCATCTGCACCGAAGATCAGCCCCCCACACTCCACGAGTCCTGCGTGGGGCCCTTCAGCATTTTCCTGCTTGCCGCGTCTGTCCGGTTGCTTGCCCGCTGGCTAGTGGCCTCTGTGACGACGCACCCTGAAATCTTCTGCGCTGGTTTGGCTCCTCCAGACTGGCTCCCGCTTCTCTGCAAAGAAGAAGCACCCCAGACCTTCCTGGTCTGCACCAGAAGCAAGTCCTTCGTTCTTCGTGGGTTCTGCTTGCCAAGGCTTGGTGAGTCCTAGTCCAACTTCGACGCCGCCGACAGCAAGAGCCTTCGTGGGACAGCTCGCCTCCTGGTCCTGATCGTCCTCGACGCTTCCTGGTCCTCCTGGCTGCAGCGACAAGCTTCACCTTCACCTGCAATCTTCACGACATCGCCTGGTTCCTTCCTGGTTCCACGTGGTCACTGGCTAGTGACCTTGACTCTGTCCCTTCTGCTTGCAGGTTTCTTCTCGTCTTGATCCCAGCCTTGGGATCCACCGGACACTCTTCACTGACTGCCTGTCAGCATCTTTCTTCAGGCATCCATAGGAGTCGACGACGAAAACGACGCATCTTCACCCCTATGCACCCGCAGCCTGTGGGCTAGGTAACTTGGGTACTCTGGTGCTCATCAGGATAGTGACTATCCTAGTGTCTAGTTTTCAAGTCTCAACTTCCTAGCTACTCCGGAAGTGTCCTAAATCTACCGTTTTCTAAACTGTACTATTGCTATTGACTTTTACGCATTACGCGTGAGTGTTTCCACTCTGCACACGAATCCCGTGGGCCTCCCACTTCCTAACTAACGCTAGTGTAGTGTAGCCCCAGCGATTCCCTAGGCCTAGGCCTATTCTATTTCCGTGACAGTGGTTCTTATACCACTTACTTAGTATATGGTTTGCGTGGCCCCTAGGGCCTAACTGTATTACTTACCTGTGTGACTTAATGTATGCTTAAATAAGACTGTGTTGTACTTACCTCATAAAGAGTGCTGAGGGTTTGACTAGAATAAATACACTTTATTTTATATATATATCTGTTGTGGTGTCCTTTCATTTGGTATTCAAGGGATTATATATGGTATCACAGCTGGCTTCACATGCCATTCAGAGTTTAGCCTAAGACTGCTCTTGTCCATGCTACCACTAGGATAGCTGGTCTATAAGGTTGACTTTACAACCAATCACCATAAGGGTATTTGGACTGATATAAGGTGTACACTAGAACTAGTGACATCATACATCAGGCCAACTTCTCACAGTTGGCCATTTGGATTGCGCCCGGGGAACCCTTAAGGCACACGTATAGTGAGATGGACATAGAGGGCCGCTGTTTTCTGCTCCAGTGTACAATGTATGTAAAGGCCATTACGCTCTTCAGCATTTACCTGCCTAATGCTGATGATAAACACTTCTTTGAACATATTCAGCTTCTATTAGAAGTCCATGTAGGGACTCCGGTGATCTGGAAGGGGGGAGATTTTAATTGGCTCCTGGATGGGAATGGGGACTGCCATTCGCCCAGGTGGGGTACACAGCCCCTGATGACCTCCTCGCTGTGGTTATGCACAACATGGGGTCCTGGTTTGTACTGCATGCCTGGTGTGAGAAGTTGGCCTGATATGTAGTGCTCACTATTCTAGTGATCACTGTGTATCATTCCAAACGACCCTTATTGATGATTGGTTATAAGTCAACCTTATAGACCAGCTATTCTAGTAGCGTGGACAAGAGCAGTCTTCAGGCTAAACTCTAGAGGGCGTGTTAAGCCAGCTGTTTACCATCACATATACCCCTTGAACGCCAAGTGAAAGGACACCACACAAGTTGTTATGAAAATAAAGGATATTTATTTATAACAAGACTACCCTGGCTCTTTATGAGTCAGGGAGCTAAGCACAATACAAAACTCTTAGGAAAATACTTCTGGTTGCACAACTTACACAAATGCCCGAAGGGCACGAAACCATTTACACTGCAAGTGGAATGGGAGAGGTTAGAAAGTTTAAAGTTACTGATTCCGGAGGAATCCGATCAGTGGGACTAAACGAAAAAGGAACTGGACACTTGTAGAGTGAACCTACGATGGAGCACCGAGATGCTCGAGTTACCTAGCCCAGAGGCTGCGGCTGCGTGGGGCTCAGCAAGATGTCGGGAGTCCTCGTTGTAGTCTCAGGAGCCTGAAAGAAGAAGTTGCTGGCAGGCGACCAGTGTCGATGTTCAGCGAGATCCAAGCCTGGATCGGTGATGAAGGAAACCTGAAAGCAGATGGGACTCAGTTCTCAACCGCTAGCCAGCGATCGTGTGGGTACCAGGAAGGTACCGAATGAAGTCACCTCGACCAGGTGAGTGGAGGACGTCGGACTCGCCTGTTCCTCGGGCCAGGAGGCGCGGCGGCGACCAGGATGGAGGGCGAGCTGTCCCACGAAGGTGTCTGCTGTCGATGATGCTGGGCCCAGGAGTGGGGCAGCAGGTCTTGGCAGTGGCAAACCCACGCGGTGGAGTCAAGATGGCGTCTGGAGTGGACCAGGAGGGTCCGAGGTACTCCTCTGTTGAAGGGGAGCAAGAGCCAGTCTGGAGCAACCAGACCAGTGATGAAAGACTGTCGTGGTGTGTCGTGAAGAGGGCCACAAGCCGGTCGGCGAGTGGTCAGACAACGCGGTGAGCAGCAAGGAGCAGAAGGGCCCCCACGCAGATCTCGTGGATGCTGGGGAGGCAGACTTCGGTGCTGGAGCCGCTCAGGGTTAGGGCTTCTCAAACCCTAGGTGCACTCACTCGAGGGTCCCTCGGTGGGCGTGCTAGATAAGCGTCGTGCAGGTTCTGAAGATGGCCGGTCCCGCAGGTCTCGTCACACCTACGAATCTCAGCTGGGCTGACGATGTAGGTAGAGGTCAGAGATGGCAGGGAACCCGGGTCTCGTCGAGCTGGGCAGTCTTGATCCGTGGGAGAGACGTACAGCAAACCGCAAGCGCTTAGGTGGTGCCTGCTGGTGCAGGGTGGCTACTCCTTAGCCACAAGGGAGAGTCTTCAGAAATAGTCAAGAGTTCGTGGAAAGTAGTTCAAGATTCAGAATTATCCAATTTGGGAAGGGGACTCGCTCCTACCTTTATTCTAGGAAAAGGGGCTGGCCCGTGACTAGGTCCTACCTATGGGTGGGGCCAGGAGGGGGGTGGTTACACCCCTATCCTTTGTCCGGCTTCGCCCCAGCTCAGGGGCAGGGTTGCCCCCAAAACTGGTTTGAGCCGGGCTATGCACAGTGAGCACCAGGGTGCCACTTGCAATCACCTTCCTTTCAGCCCTGCCTACCTGGGATACACAAACCTTGTCTGGGATGGTGCTAACACCGCCCTCGACAGGAAACCCTTTGTCCAAGCTCCCCTCGCTGGAAGGTCTCCCAGCAGCAGGAGGTCAGACTTGTGTCTGGTGGCAGCATCCATTTTGTGATGCTGAGGCTTGAGTCAACTTTAACCGGGGTTCAAGGTTACTTCCAGGTCGTGCCCCTCTAAAAGGGGGGAATGCTAACCCCGTCGCCAGAATTGGCGAGGGGTTCGTATTCCAATTTGTATAACACCTTACTCGACATGTGTGGGTGATGCGATGCCAGAGTTAGCAAGTAACCGCGAGGATTATAATGCATTTTAAGGTAGTTGGCACGCGTCACCATGGAACGGCTATTAGGACTTGGTTCCGCAAGCCGTCGACGGGCTCAGCTCGCGCCAGAGCACCATCCCACATGATTCCCCGCACTCTGCCTTCAGGATTGATAAGGCCTGCCATAGGAGTGACTGATAGGAATCCATGTGTCCATTTTAGGGTTAGGTATAGGAATACTACACCTACAGCAACGGGTGATTACACCACCTTGCCCCAGCTGTCGTGCAGCCAGTTGTGTCAGATTTGGGCGGCCATCCAGGGGTGGCATAATACATACTGCAGCCCCTGGTAGGCCCTGGGTACACCGATGCCCTGGATACCTGTGGTATGCTGATACAGGGACTGATAAGGCGGCCCAGTTCCAATTAGTGGATGCACCTAATGTACATGTGTGTTAATTTCGAGAGAGAACAGCTAGGCTGTGGGTCTGATTGGCAGGCCCACAGCCAGGGAAAGTCGTAAACCAATGAAGCAAAAAGCAAAACATCTGGGTGATCATAGGATTGCAGACCCTACTCTCCTACACCTGGGGTCAGGAGTATACAGGTCATACCCTGACTCATAACACTTATAGTCGTTTGGACTGCCTATTGGTCGCTGGGGTGGACCCTCAGAGGCTCGATGCGGAGACACACTTGGTGTGGCTCCTCTCTGATCATGTGCTGGTATTGCGACGCATACACTGGGGTGATGCAGAGCGAGTAGCTGGCATATGCCCTCTGAATTCCTGGAGGATGCCATGTGTTGAGATTCGCTGGTGACTTCCCTCACAGATTACCTGGCTGTCAATTGGGGCACTGTGACTTCCAAAGCTATGGACTGGGAAGCCCTTAAGGCAGTCATGAGGGGGGCATGTGCTGGAACCACTTGTGGTGTGCGGCGACAATTGGGGGCCACGCTTGAGGTGCAGGAGCGCTGTCTCGTGGACAGCCAGGGTTCAGAGGTATCTTAGTCGGAGGTGCGTGCGAGGGTGCTTGGCGCCAGGTGGGAGGTATAGAGGCTCTTGGATACTCTGGATACATGTACACTCCTGACATACCGCCAACGTTTACACAGGGAAGGGGACAAATATAGTATGCTTCTGGCATGGATGTTATGGCAGAACCAGGAGCTTCCCCCTATCCTCTGTGTTTGCGCTCCGGGGAGCGTCCTGGTGACCAACCGTAGAGATATTCTGAATGTTTGTGTGCAGCACCTTAAGGGGGGGTACCGCGCCACAGAGAAGTGGGTCCCACGGGTATGGCAGAAGATTTCTTATGGGGCATCAGGGTTGCCTGTGCTGTCACCGGATCTAGTGCAGGACTTGGAGAGAGATCTCTCTAGAGGAACTGGGCAAGGCCATTTGCGCCCTCAGCAGGCCCGGGGCTCCCGGCAGGGATGGGTTCCCAAGGAGCTTTACCAGACCTACTCCACTACACTCAAAGAGACATTTTTAGAAGTTCCCCACGAGGTGCGGACCAATGGGTCTCTCCCTCCCACTATGAGGGAGGGAGTTGTTAGCCTTACGCTGAAACCGAGGGGTGATGATTCAGACCCATTGTCAGATAGACCCCTCACGATGCTCAATACGGACGTAAAAATACTATGTAAAACTTTTGGATACATGGCTGGGGGAAGGGGTATGTGGTTTGGTGCATGAGGACCAATGCTGCTTTATGTCTGCCAGTAGCACGGCCTTTGATCTACGGAGGATGACGGACGTGATGCACAAGACAATGGATGATTATTGCGAGTTGGATAAAAAAAGCCTTTGATTCTGTGGGTTGGGCCTTTCCACTTATGGTATTGGGAGGGATGGGGTTTGGCCCATCTTTTGCAGTTAGGTGCAGCAATTACATACTGGCCCCAGGGACCACGTTAAGATAGGGGTTAATTTCTCGGAAGCGTGCTTTGTGTGAAGGGGAAACATGCAGGGCTGTCCCCTCTCGCCACTCCTCTTCGCTCTCGCGATTGAATCCCTAGCTCTGCTTTTGCAGAGCCATTGGGGATTCGAGTACGGGGCACGACCCAGATCATCTCTTCATATGCAGATGAGGCACTATTCCCCCAGCAGGTCCTTGCCGCTATTGATGGGATTACTAAAGGATTTTGGCAGGGTAACAGGGCTCTGGGCCAACATTCGAAAATCGCTCCTTTTTACACAATTCTGGACTTAAGGCTAAATCCACAGAAAATGGGTTTAGTTAACTTTTTATTGATGTTGAAATCCTCCTTTGAATGTTAGACTCACAAAAATTATTGCCTTAATAATGTTAGATATTAGTCTCTTCTGAGAAGTATAGCTTTTCGGAACAGTGGATTCTCCTAGTGGAAACGTCAATTGACTCATTTAACTATGACCTAGTCTGAAGAACAGAACTTCTAAATTAATATACATTTGTTAAACAGCTTCATACAAATGATATCCAAAAGTACTTCCCATTGTCTGTAAATGTCTATGCCTATGGTGAGTTTCTCGGATAAATGTTTTCTACAATTATATGACGGTATCTGGCAATCATGATGAAAAAGTTTGGAAAACAGGGCTAAGAAAAAGGACAAAGTCACTTTTCCAAATTAGCAGCAATTATATTCTCCAATGGAGATCAATCAATATGATAATGTCCCATAAAAAGGACTGTTAGCAAAGGCCATTTATTACAGAAATTAGATTCTATTTGGTCTACACATGGCATGCACATATTTTGATTACGCTTGTGGGCCGGGCCAGAAGCATAAGGAAGTAATTTAAGAGCTATTGGAAAATCACTCACAGAAAACGAGTAAAAAACATATTACCAATCTGGTTAACTTAAACGTTGAGTCCCATTCTAAAGCACTTTTAACCCATTCAAAAGCAGAGAGAGCAAGGTTTAGGCTACAACACTTGAATGGTTACACCTCCTTCCATGACAGCAGCAGCAGGTCCACAGTTAGATCATTGTGCATTGCAATTGTGAAACATTCATGCACAAAATCACAGCATATTCATTTTTAACTTCTAAATTGCATTAGCAATCAAGTTTCCATTAAGTTCCACCTCGGAACATAAAATGAGAGTTCTATTTACATTGCTGTCCTCATGTCTAGAATTGTGCATAAAAAAAATCTCTGCTCAACGAAAAATAGAGCAAATCCATTTCAAGAAATGTATACACATCTCAAGGCAAAACAGACACTGGGGCTACAGAGAACGCAAAGTAGTCTAAAATGGCCAGACATGTTACCTCTCATTTTTATTCCCATACACGCTACCTCAATCTTATTTGGAGCTTAAAAATATACCAAACTTTAAATTAAACGGCAGATTTGTGGCTGTTAAGTAAGTTCTACAGCAGACAATTATGACGCAACCAGAAGAGGTCTGTAAAAGTTCAGCATTCAAACCTATGCACTAATTGGTAGGGAAGACCATGTGTTTCCCCAGTTCTTTCAACGGAAAACAGAAGGTAAATGCAATGCCTACCTCATTTTGTTCCTCGTGCTCCAATATGGCTTGTAAAAATGCCTTCCGTTCATGGCTGGAAGACTTTTGATCAAACATGCCAGCCTGGATAACCTTCTGATCAACATTCAGCTTGTACTTTGCAGCAGCAAGAATCTTCTCCTCTACACTATTGACAGTACACAATCTAAGTACTCGGACCTCATTCTGTTGACCAATTCTGTGGGCTCTATCTTGTGCCTGAAGATCCTAAAACAGAACAGACATAAAACACAATTTCAAAACACGTCATAGTTTTCAGGAATTTGCTGAAGTGTAAAAAACAAGGTGTTATGTTATTTAACATATGTGAGATTATTGTGAAAGGTTATGATTTTAAATAGTATTCTGAGATGTAACAATAGAAACTATGTCAACAGGGGTCCCTTCAAAACATCAATGTAATAATATCTTTCTTGTCTGAAAATTATTTCAATGCTACTGGAACAAGCAGAAACTGGTTGGAAAAACTACAACGCCGAGGTTGTCAAATGAATAACTTACTATCGGAAATAATATTTCTGCTAGGTGTAATCTTTTCCTGCAGGTTCCAGAACTTCTCAAACCTTAATATCAAAGCTGAAATCAAAGTCTAAAAATACCCAACAGAGGTCTCAGGTATTGAAACTGAGACCAAACCAGTCACAGCGGACTGATGTGAAAGTGGCGTCAACTGGTAAGCATGCACTTCCTGTACCCTACTTCAGTTCCTTAATCCATAATGCAGAGGCAGACAAAAAAAGTCTAGACATCCAAAATAAAGTACATTGGGAAGCAAGAAGGGCAATAGGAAATCTGCAAAAGGAGGCACAGTGCTCTAGAAAGTGCTACAAAAGCATTTTGTTACAGACTGCTTCAGAAACAAAAAATCAAAGTTTAATTTAAAGACTTTGCAGAGTATGAGACACGTACCAAAATATCAATGCTAGAATACAGCCTGATCATACCATCCCTCTATCGAAGCAACAGAAATTATTTATTGGTCAGGAACAGAAAAAATGGATGACAACATGGTTTTTGGCACATGGCATCATAGTAGATCAAAATACAGCTCAATCAAAGTGGATGACCAATCATGGTATGTAATGTCACGTAGCTAGGTTACGCCCGGTAAGAAACACTGCCATTTTACATGCACATGTTCAAGTTGCCTTCTTTTCTACACTAAAACTTTTGACACACATTTGCTTGTGTGACAGTGCAGGCATAGTTTATCTGAATCTACATTGCTTAGAAATCCCACTTTGTAAGTACAAAATCACAACACCTTAAACATTTAGCATAAGGCCTGAACACACATTGTGCAAAAGTTGTTTATTCGTCAATAAGGTGACATGGCTATCACAGGAGAATAAACATTGTCAGCTTGGCTGAAACCTCGACACAGAAGCTTGAACCTGCGGGGCCCGAAGGCGCGCCTACAGGCGTCGACGGCGGAGCCAGGCCCCTCATGGCCGAGAGGAAGGCACTGACCTCCGCCAGAGTCGCGTCAGTCCCAGGGACCGACGGGTATGGGGACGGACGCGGCTCCGACGGAGCAGCGGGGGTGGGACCACCCTGACCCTCAGCCGAGTCGCGCGACCGGCGAGGGGAGTCCGAAGAGCGATGTCATTTCTTGGACTTCTTGGAGTGCTTGGAGTGCTTCGACTTACCCGAAGACCCCGACGAGCGATGACTGCGGGTCTGCGATCGGTCCTTGGACCTTCTTCTGCACCGGGACCGAGAGCGGCGCGGAGCCGAGTGCCGAAGCTCGAGAAGCTTACGGGACCGCTCCCGCCTAGCTTTCGACGTCAAGGCCTGGCAATCGAGGCACGACTCCGCGTCATGGGCTGCCCCCAGGCAATAAAGGCACCGGCGATGGTGATCCGTCACCGACATCAGGCGATGACAGGCGTCACAGGCTTTGAAACCAGGCATCCTACCGGCACCAGAGTCGAGTCGATAGACCAAAAAAAAGTCAAAAAAAGTTAGTCAAAAAATGACTAGGGGTAAGCTCTTCCCGGATCGGCGCTCACTGGCGCAGAAAAAAGAAGAACTGACGTCAGCGCGCGAGGGCGGCGTCTAAGTACTCCGACGACGTCATTCCGGCGCACGATGCCAACGACGGACGTGGAGCCGCAGACGACGCCTAGCGATGCGCAAGAGGTATTGCTACAAAAATCTTTCCGGATCCAGCGTGACGCCTGGGGATATTCTAAGGTGAGGAATCTAACTAACGTGTTTCTTTCAGATATGTCATTACAAGGTAGTTGCTGTTGTTTGAGTCTCAGACCAGCTGATTCCTGTTTAACCTCTGCGAGGAGTGATGTCCAACTTGTAACCAAGACAGTGATACCTGCACCACTTGCCTCTTCAGGTAATGGGGGTGGGGGTGTTTAGATCATCCAGTACGTGATTCTTGGCAGAACATCCGCCCTAGGCAACTAGCTAAGAGAGCGCATAGTGGGAGTGTACTATACACAGTACTTATATGCCAGCACATACAAACTGCTTTTAGCACAATGGTGGAATTGTTCATTCTTTTCACTGTCCTAATCACATTTATTTGATTCTGTCTATTAATCATTGCAGCGCATATAGAGGAGTTGGCCTAACGGTTAGGACGCTCGACCTCGGACCTGGGGGAACTGGGTTCGAGTCTCGGTAACGACGCTAAACCTCCTGTGATTCTGGGCAAAATCACTTAATCTCCCCGTGCCTAACATAAAAAAAATAACTTAAAAAAATGAATGAATGTGTGTCCTCAACGTAACTCGTGCTATGTAAAGTGCTCTGATACCCGATTGGATTCGGGTCAAGTTCACGCTATATAAAACTCTGCTAAAAAAAAAAATATATATATATATATATAGATATTCTATACAAGAATCACAATGGTTCAAGGAATATTTGAAACAGCCCTTTGTGTATTTCATGTGTATCTACCCGAGTATGCACGAGTGACTGAGCGAAAAAGTTCTAGATCTGTTACCACGATTTCCTTGGTAAGTCAGTGTTGTCATGTTTTAAAGATTGCCCAGACCACTGGTCACCCTTCTAGATTTAGGGGGACTAGTGGGGGTACTGTGAGCTAACAGGACTATTGACCAACCTATACTGAGAGGGTATACAGAATCAGTCTAGCACCATCCCAACGTTTATGTTGTCTAAACAAACATACAATTCCTACGGAGAAAATAGATATTGTACGACATGGCTCCACCAACATTGGCTCTTATTTAATGGATCGCCTTAGGAGTTCCCTCTTGCACATACACAGACCCTTACACATCTTCTAAGTCAGAGCCGTCCATGGTGTTAGGGAAACTATCCTCCTCAGCGGAGTAGGTAAACCCTATGTATTGGCTGTAGGTAGTTCAAGCTTGAACCATTCAGAGTCATCCCATTGTGTTATCCTCCCTGAAATCCATATATAATTATGTTTGGAACAGACTACCTGAAGCAGTTAACATTATTGAGAACTGCAGGCATGTGGTTATTGAAAAACTGTTACAACATGGTCTCACACTTACGAGTGGGCTCAACCTAGTCGTTGAGGCTCACAAAGTACATGGGACAGAGGTATTCTCTTCATGGGTTACATTCCCAACAGCAGACAGCAGAATAATGGTGTTTCAGAACTACACACAAGCTGAAGTCCCTAACAATTACACACCATATGAAGAAATAGAAATACCTTTAACATACCAAGAACACAGAAAAAGGTTTGATGGCGCCCTACCACACACAACAGAAAATGTTAGACTAGGTCCCCTTAGCAATGAGGGAGCAATATGGCTAATACGAGCCAGATACATACTGCAACCTGATGTCGATAATTTGACAACAGCACAGGTGCATGCATTATATAAAAATTTAGTAACAATATACAGATGCTTGACATATTTCATTAGGCGAACATTGATATTAAATCCTGCGAGAACTGCACAACCTCAATAGGCACACTGGGCACTAGCCCACAAATATTAAATTTAGTCATGGGGAAGGTTCTCACTAGACAGGAGGAAATTCTGTTCTGGTTTGCACAAATAACAAGTCTGCTTGAAGTAGTGTTTCCTCATATGGGACCCGAGGAGAAACAAAGGATTTTAACAATTTGCTTGCCAAGAGGGAAAGCTTCCCCTGTGGAAGACTGTGCCACTTGGGGGCAAAGTCGTTGCTGCAATATATACCAGAACACATGGTACCCCTTCATTAGCTGTTTTGCCAGAAGTGCGTAAATAGATTCAGAATGAGTACGGGGCAGCACCTGCCCTGGATTTGGGAGTGAAACTGATGGGGAATGTTGCTGCAGTATCTCCAATAGTGCTAAGTAACATTAAAGGTAAGCAGCAGCGTTGGCTATATGCCATCGTCTAAGGGATATGGTTCTGTGACAGCAGGAGCGTGAATTACCCCAAATTATCAATGACACCTATGCAACACTAGGTATAGGTAATTTGGGAACCAAACCAGGTAAACCACAACTTAAGAGTAGTTCTGAAAAGGACAACTCAAAGCAAGCACCCAAGTCTTCCACAAAAAAGAAGTGGGATAGTAAGAAAAATAAAGAAAAAATTAAATCTGAGGTTAGTTTTACAATAACTGGCCTCTGAAATTAAGAACAAAGGAGGATTTTGGGCACAATTGAAAGGCCTTTTCAAGAAGCCAGTAAATGACCTAGAACATTGTGGTCACATAGACCTTACTGGAATTTAGTCAGTAAAAAGGTACACCGATCAGATAAAGACTGATATACAAATATGGGAAGATATGCTGTTGCCACAAAGACATTTTAAGGCTGGGGCAAACTGGTCAATTGTCCAGGGCTGCCACATTCCAAGGGGCCCCTGGGAAAGTGAACTGTATCTCACGTCGGATTCTCTATATCAACCTTTAATTTTATGGCCAACATGGGCTTCAATTAGGAGAAAATGGGAAATAAAATTCAAGGTTGTCGCAAATAGGAGCCCAAAAATATTTCCTGCCTAGGGCTCCCAAAATCCTTAAGATGACACTGTTGCCATGCCAATGTATTTAATTGATAAGCTGCATGTTTAGAGTGTGATCAGCGCCTGCCCTATTGATGTTTTATTGTGTGATATGTCTAGGGGGCAGCTGACTCATTGGCTATGTATTGATCCTGTGTTCATGGTAAAAATGTATAAAAAAAGTAACCACTTTTGTAATTGGGAGTGCTCTCTGGAACTGTGTTGCCAAGCACTCAGATGGTCATTAATTTGGTTAAACATTTTACTGATACCAGGAGTTTCCAAAGATTTATTTGAGAAACATTTTACTTCGTCAATTTAGGGTTTTGTAGTATGGGAATGACAGGATGAAGAATAGTGGTTGATGTTGGGCCTCACAGGGACTGATGAGCGAGCTGTTTTCCTATGCAATACTCAAGAGTTAAGAGATTCTTCTTATGGGGTCTTGCGCCAGGAAGCAGAAGGCTGTCACCCTAGAGTCAGTCTTCCCATGTGTTTTAATCTTATATTTGACTTTGGGATCAGTAAAAATGGAGCAGGGATTGTGTGTGCGTGTGCAGAGGCAGTGTGTGAGTATTATGGGAAGTTGCCCCAGTTGGCGAGAGTCCTATCTGGGGCAAGTTAAAGTTCCATTGGAGGTTCCTAGTGAGTCCTATCCAAGGTGTTACCCCTAATTAAAATGTTGTGTTTATGGTGCAGGTTCACTAAAGGCTGTTTTCCTTCATTTGCAGAAACTTGTAGTAGGTTGGTGTTGCATTCTGGTAGTCTACTCCCTCAGTGGGTTGAGGACCCATCTCGTCACCCCTGCAGCCTCGTGGAAGTTCATCTCCACAACCTTGTGGTTGTGTCTGAGTGGCTAAGAGAATGGCTGTTGCTGAGCAAAGGACCCTAAGTAGCACATGCTGCGCTCAAGGGAAAATTGGTGGCGGTGTACGGTGGATGACGGAGGCTAGAGGTTTCCCGAACAAGGTACCTTTAATTTGGATAGTGTGGAAAATTTGAGGTCAGTCAATGTTGTAAATAAATGAAAATAGGGTAGGTTTATATTTTATGATCACAGAAGATGTGCACGGTAATAGTAATGTGACATGACTGAAGATATAGCAATAGAAATGTTCATAGCTAAATATACAACAGGTTATCCCCCTCATAATGCCCATGTGGATATTGACTTTCCATTACAACACTTCTTCACTAGATTACAAACATGCAACAGTTTATGAGTATATGTCAGTTTTCCCACACACAGCACAGTGCCAAATGCTGAGTTTTTCCCCTCACCCCAACCTGTTTATCTCAACAGATATTGACAGACGAATAAGGATACAGTCAATTTTAATTTCAATAATATTCACACGTAATATGGTCCTTGAGTTCCCATTATAAATATGTATACACTCTCCAGGCGCAGCCCCAAACCAACAACAGTAACCTTTTGGAGCCTCTTGTACAACTTCATCAACCATCATTACCATGCCTTTAGTAAAAAGAGAGGAAAGAATTCACATAGCTAAGGCGAGACTGATGAGCTTTTTTGTTTTTGTAGCAGCTTTCCAAATTAATATTGAGGGCATAATTAAGATGTTTCCCGAAATGAAATATGTGAGGAAAAGATAGCTATTTTCATTTTGAAGAAAATTAAACAACCATATAGCATGTTTAATGAGCATTGTATTGATGACACTTCCAGAAGCAGAATATTTAGAATTAGTTTATTTAATGCCTGCTATAGATTTCAACAATGACTTCAGCTGATTTTGAGATGCTGCAGTATTTGACATTTTCTTTTAACCGTAGGGTATGCAAAACAACAATTGAAAAATGGAATTATGAATGCTACTTGTATGATATTTGGCATATGGTTAAATTGGCAATTATTGGCAATTTGTATTTTATTTATTATTTTTGTGACTTTAGTGTTCATGTTTTATAGTACTGCAGAAGTGTAAATACAGGTATAGCATTATATGTAGTGACAGATCACCCACATTTGTACTGACAGAACAAAGATGGGGCGCAGTCTGGGAAGCATAAATAGGCTAAGTTCACCCTAACTTCTTTCCGTACGCTTTGCATTATAGTAAGTGAGAGTTTAAGAACAGACTCCAGCAACGGAGCTACAAGCTGAAGCTACAACCATTGCTATGCCCGAACCTGCTTTAGGGACACCAAAGTTTGACAGACCAATTGTAAAAACTCCAACTTTGTCTCCACCTCACCTACAATAGACTTGATTAAGAAAAATATTAAACATATTAAACTGTGTCTTCCTGCACTGGCAATGCCTGCAGCAGCACCAGCCTAGCTGTCGCCTGTGCAACCGCAGTCCATGGGTGTGACTGGCGGCAGTAAGAGAAAAATGGAAATGTTGACAGAAGCTGGGATGGTGGTGGAGCAGTGGGGTGATTTCACAAGTAAACGAATACAGATGGACAATTATTGGTAGCAACACACATCATATTAAATGTAACGAGCACAATGAAGACCGGACAACAAGAGCTATGAGACCGTGCCATTTACCTCCTTAGCTTACACCTTTTAAGTCCACACGGGATCAAACTGGAGCGTGTTGATTGATCATTAACTGGATGGTGCAAAAATGTATCCATTGTAGACTACTGATCAACCTTTTTTGTAATGGCTGCTTTGAAAATTGGTATAAAGATATGTTTATAACTTTGTATATGTGTAAATACATATATATCCAGTATGTATGAAGAAGTGCAAAAAATGTGTCTATATTTGATGTTGTGGTTGTATGTGAAGGTTTTAAATATTTGAGGTGGTGCATTTCTAAATGATTAACAGTGTCATTGATCAATTTAGTTTATAGGAACTATTACTGTATATTCTGTTCTAGTAGCTAAAGTTCACTGATGCTGCACTTATTCCGCAGCAGTCAGACTAGATCTGGAAACTTTTCCATAGTACTTCTGCCTGGCTCTGCACTGACACAGATCCACTCCAGAAATGACATGCATGATCTATACAGGTGCCACTTCTGTGTGCTGACGTCAGTTGCTTTCGAGACTGCCCGTGCCCCCAGACACAGAGCCCCCAAAGTCAATTTAGATAGTGTGAAGTTTCTTGGACTTTGGATCTTAATAAAGGGTAGAGTCCAAACACACAATGGGAATAATTGGAGGGTCTACCAGAAAGAGTGTTACCAAAGGTAAGTAACTTGTTCTTCAGATAGAAACTTCCAGCCACAGCTTCATGCTGTTATGTTATTTCCATTTGTATAGTGCACTAATCAACCTAGAGGGTATCCAGATGCTTGCAGATAGGTAGGCTGAGCCCACCCAGGAAGTGATTACTTGCAGAGCCAGGTCTTAAGCTTCTTGTGGAACTTGAGAAGTGATGAGGAGGCTCGGGAGTGCTGTGGCAGGTCGTTCCAGGCTTTGGAGCCTATGTGAAAGAAAGCACGCCCTCCAGTTCTGTTCTTGTGCACACATGGTACCTGTGCAAGTGAGAGTCCTGCGGATCAGAGGTGTCTGGTAGGGTGGATGAAGTGTGAACAGCTATTCAGGTAGGAGAGGCCTACGTTGTGTAATGGTTCCAATGTGTATGTGAGTAGTTTGAATTGAGTGTGCTTGTGTATGGGGAGCCAATTCAGTGCTTTGAGGTGTGGGCAGGTTGAGGATGAGTCATACTGCCATGTTCAGGACTGTTTGGAACCTGTTCAAGAGTTGTTTGGTGCTCCATGTATAAAGTGTGCTGCAGTAGTCGATCGAGTCTGCTGGTAATCAGGGCCTATGTTCCTGTTTTCCGGGAGCCACTTGAAAATCTTTCGCAGCATCCTCATGATGTGGAAGAAGGTGGAGGTCACTGCGTTTATCTGGGCTGACAAGTTGAGTTTGTCATTG
Organism: Triturus cristatus; assembly: GCF_964204655.1. Lineage (NCBI taxonomy): Eukaryota > Metazoa > Chordata > Amphibia > Caudata > Salamandridae > Triturus > Triturus cristatus. Next base: position 852,710,765 of record NC_140581.1, read on the forward strand.
AGGATGATTCCTAGGTTCCTGGTAAGAGCGTTGGGGACTGGTGTGGGGTCGAGGTCTGCTGGCCACCATTTGGAGTCCCATATCAGGATCTTCTTTCCAAAGTTCATCACTTCGGTCTTGACCGTGTTGAGCTTAAGGCAGTTGGATCTCTTCCATTTTGTCACAGCGGATATGCATCTAGGGAAGTTGTTTTTGGTTGTGGGGGTCTTGGCTGACAGTGAGAGCATCAGCTGTGTAGTAAAGAATATTTATGCCATGTGATTGTAAAAGATCTGCTAGTGGAGTCATGTAGATGTTCAATAGGTTGGGGTTGAAAGATGATACTTGGGGGACACCCGCATATGAGGTCCTTGGCTTCAGACTTGTATGATGAGAAGCTGACTCTTTGGGTTCTTTTTGTATGAAAGGAGGAAATCCAGTTGAGGGCAGGTGCCTGGATATTCCCTTCATTAGGTCTTCTGATGAGGGCAGAGTGGGAGACTGTGTCGGGGGTGGCAAAGGTCGAGCATGATGAGGGTCTGTATTTCTCCTTGGTAGAGGATCATCCTGATGTTGTTGGTCGCTACGATGAGGCCTGTTTTAGTGCTGTGATTAGCTCTAAAGCCTAATTGTGTGGGGTTCATGAGCTGGTGCTTGTCGAGATGATGAGTCAGTTGCATGTTGATAACTTTCTCCATTAAATTGGCTGGGTAGGGAAGAAGGGAGATCAGGCGACAGTTTGCCATCAGGGTGGGGTCTGCTGAGGTTTCTTCAGTTGTGAGTTTCCTGCTGCATGTTTCTAGCTATCCAGGAATGTTGACATGGTGATGAAGTAGGTCACGGTGTGGGTAAGAACTTGGGGAGGCGTTCATGTTGAAGACGCAGTGGGGACATGGGTCTGTAAGGACCCCAGAGTGGATGGATCTCATGATGTTGGCTACTCTTCTGTGGTTAATGTTTTACAAGCTGCCAGAATGTTTCTGTGGTATTCCAAGGGTAGGCTGTCAGTGAGTTTGGTGGTATCCTGCTGTGGGTCGGAATTGTTGTAGATGGTTTTGATTCTGTTGCTGAAGAATTCTGACCGGTTGGTGCATAATTCTTGTGAGGGGGTGATACTGCAAGTGGAGGAGACTGTTGTGCTTTCATAATATTAGCAGGGCAACCTAATTTCCTTGTTCACAATAAACTTTCGAATTCTAAATGCATGCATCTGTAATCCTCTTAATTTTTCAATTACTTTCCATATTACATTTTTTGATTAATGAGGCTGTTGTGGCAAATTCTTAAATGATCATGAAGATCTCTTTGCATATGTTGATGCTGTTTTCTAGGCATTCTGCCAGGGCCTTATTTTTAGTTTCACTGATCCGCTGGTGGTAGCTTCTCAGTACCGCTTTGAAGGTGTTTTTGTCTGATTCTCTGAAATGTAGTCTCCACATTCTCTCCAGTTGCTTGCAGGTGTTTTTGTAGTTTCTCGTAGTTAATCTGTGTATCAACTTGCTTGTTTCCTGGTTATATTACGATTGCTGTTTTTGCAGAATGCCAGGGTGTTGGTGCATTCTGATCTATTCCTCAAGTTGTTTGATGCTGCAATTCAGGTTGCCTGTAGGGTTGGGCTGGTTCGTGCAAAGGGTGTGGGACAATTTTGAGTACGTGAGTCTGCCCCTGTTATGTCTGGGCTGGCTGGTGGTGGCAGGTTTGGTTTGGCAAGGGAAGTTGATTTGGAAATAGACTATGGCGTGGTGCGTCCAGGTAAGAGGCATTGTTGGGGTGATTCTGATATCCTCCAACGTTGTGAAAATCGGTTGGTGACCTCTTGTGTTAGCCCGAGGTTTTTAAGGCTTTCAAAGAGTGTGGTGGAGCTAGGATCATTCCAGTTCTCCAAGTGGAAATTCAGATCTCCCAGAGGATGTAGGCTTTAGCCTCAATGGTGAGAGGCGCGCCCAAGTCTGTTTTAGAGGAAGGCTTTCACAATATTAAGAGGGCAACCTAATTTCCTTTTTCACATTGAACTTTCCAATTTGAATTGCATGTATCTGGAATCAGTCTTTTGTTTTCATTCACTTTCCATATCTCATTTTTCAATTTATTTCCAGACGTTGGTGTCTTTTTTGACATTAAGTTCTTTTTATTAAGTATACAATTCAATCACACTTAAAACAGACCAAGCCAACTCGTTTCATCCCTTATATAGACTTCACCAGGGCAATTTGATTTATCCTCCTTCTCAAAATTCTTCTTTTCCGCTCATTCCCCGTTTAAATGTCTGGGCTCCTTTCGAGCAACCGTTCGGCATGTGTTTCCTAGTTCTATCCAATCGATATGAATGGGATATCTAAACGGTGCCGTCCAGAAACACCACTGCTGGCTGTCTTTTTGGAATCCGTTTCAGAGGAAGTTTAATCCAGGCAACCGACCTGAGATAGGAAAAGGACCAGCCTCTAATTCTAATTCTCACTCGATTGATCTTTGCGATTGTAGCTAACCGTCCAGTAGAAGATCTGAGACTTCTAGAAGGAATATGCCCCTTAATCATTTCCCTGAGGAAGCTTGCCCAGTGGCCTGCAATGCTTTGTGAACAAGGACAAGAGTTTTAAAAAGAATCCTTTTTGTAACTGAGAGCCTATGAAGAGCCTTCAAGTGAGAGGCAATATGAGAGATTCAAAAGAATCCGAGCTGCCGAATTCTGGACAACCTGTAGTTTATTAAGAAGATAATCCGCAAGACTCTAGTACAGAGCATTTCATAGTCCAATCTGGATGTTATCATAGCATGAATTACCGTTTTTTAAGCAGGAAAGGAGAGGAAGCTACTTTTTCAGGCTGCATAGCAACCCGAAACAGGTTCCTATCACTGACTTCAATTTGTGGTTAAAATGAAAGGGCTCTATCAAATTTGATACCATACAATTTAACTGTATCCTGTTGAGGGCCAGGTGGTGGAGAGTCATTTGACCAGAAGGTCTAGCATAAGCCTGGCGAGATAGAGCCAAAGAATAATGTTTTCAGCCTTGCATTTTAATTGATTAATAATCATCCAATGAAACACGGATGAGATGCCTTCTTTGACGACCTTCCCAGAAATGTCTACTCCCTTTCCGCAGGTAAACAACAGCTGCATGTTGTCAGCGTAGGAAATTAGTTTGGTCCCAAATTCCTCAACTAACAAAGCAAGGGGTGTAAGATGGATGTTAAATAGAGTGGGGCTAAGAGCCAAGCCTTGGGACACTCCAACTGCCACCTCATCCACATCTGAGGAGAACGGGGGTATTCTGTATTCGTGTCTTCTTTCTTCCAGAAAGGAAGAAAACCACTGTAAGGCTATGCCATCAACCCCAACTGATTGCAACCCGGCCATCAACCATGAATGGGGTATTGTATTGAGGGCCCCAAACAGGTCTAGCATGACCAAGACGGTCTTCCCCATTATCTAAGGTGCCTTTAATATGCTCAGAGACCTCCATCAGCGCTGTCTCAGTATGGAAATTGGGGCTAAACCCAGATTGCCTCGGTTGCAGAAGATCATTTGTTTCGAGATATTGAGAAAGTTGTTGATTTACTCATTTCTCTAAGACTTTTGAAAGAGCAGGAAGTATGGCAATTGACCTGTTATTTTCCTGAAAACGTGGGTCAGCTGAAGATTTTTCAGGCAAGCGTAGGGTTTTAGCTTGCTTCCATTGAACTGAAACCACTCCTGTGGTCAAAAAAGCATTGAGTAGTTTATTTGAACAAGTTACTTACCTTCGGCAACGATGTATCTGTAAGAAACATTAGTAGTGAAAGATTTCTTACCTTAGAATTACCCCCATGCGTCAGGCTGGATCTGGAAAGTTTTCATCAGCAGTACCCCTGCGCGTCGGTAGGTGGCGTTGTGCGGCTCCGCGTCCGTCGTCGAGATCGCCAGGATGACGTCGCGGGCAGTACTTAGACGCCACCCATGCGCGCTGACGTCAGTTCTGTACACAACTTTCCGCGCAAGGAACGCAGAGCCATGCAAGATACTGACCACTGGTGCCTTGAAACTAGGGCCCTGAAAGGGATGACCTTAACCCTAATAATCAGTTCGCAGAACGGGGAGGATGGGTGGGGCTGAAAGGAATCTATCACTACTGTTTCTTACAGATACATCGTTACCGAAGGTAAGTAACTTGTTCATCTGAAAGAAACACGTAGTGATAGATTCTTTACATTAGAATAGATACCCCAGAAAAACCAGCCCCGGTGGTGGGTCTGCGAACCAAGATCACACCAGAAAGTCCTGGAGAACAGAATGGCCAAAAAAGCAGTCTCTCCGGACTTGGCTGTCCAACCAATAATGTTTTGTAAACGTGTGCAGCGAGGCCCACGTAGCTGCCTGACAGATGTCTTGCAGGGGTACACTTCGTCCCAATGCAGTAGTGGCTGCAGTTGCTCGAGTGGAATGAGCACGCAGCTTCACTGGAGGCTCTTTTTTAGCCAACAGTAACAGGCTTTGATGCACAAGACAACCCGGGAGATAGTCCTCTTGTGCACCGCCTGACCTTTCTTGGTGCCAATGTAGCCAACAAAGAGTTGGTCATCCACCTGGAACTGTTGTGTGCGGTGGAGGTAAAACGAAAGCGCACGTTTTGGGTCCAGACGGTGGAGCCTTTCTTCCTCCCTGGAAGGATGTGGAGGCAGGAAGAAAGTGGGCAAGGTAACAGTCTGCCCAATATGAAAGCCCCCGACAACTTTTGGCAAAAAGGAAGGCTGGGGCCTGAGCACCACCGTGACCGGATGAATGGAAAGGTAAGGAGGATTACAAGAAAGAGCCTGGAGCTCACCCACCGCCTTGCGGAGGTGATGGCAACCAGGAAGGCAGTCTTCAGAGTCAAAAGATGAAGAGGACAGTTGTGAAGAGGCTCGAAAGGAGTGCACATCAGATAAGTTAGAACTGTGGCATCACAAACGGAATAGGAGGGAAAAGGTGTGTAATGCCTTTGAGAAATCTATTTACAAGGGATTTAAAAAGAGAGGGCTGATCAGGTAGTCTGAGAAAGGCCGAAGTGGCAGAAAGATAGCCCTTTAATAGTGCCAAGAGCAGAGCCCTGCCGGGCCAAAGAAAGAAGGGACAAAAGGACCTCGGAAAGAGGGGCAGAAAGGGGATCCACAGCCTTTTGCTGTGCACCATGCCACAAATTTGTTGCACCTGCAGGCGTATACCACTTTAGTGGAGGGACGCCTGGCTGCCAGAATGACATCACAGACTTCAGGAAGCAAGTTAAAGGGAATCAACTGCCGCCGCTCAATTTCCACGCAAGGAGGTGGAGACTGGACAGGTTCGATGCAGGACCGTCCCCTGTTGCTGCGACAGAAGATCCTCCCGAAGAGGCAGACGAATCGGGGGATCCACGCTCATACTGAGTAGCTCGGGATACCAAACTCTTCGAGCCCAGTCCTGCGCCACAAGAATGACTTGGGCCCGGTCGCGTCTGATCTTCTTCAGCACTCTGGGCAGAAGTAGTATAGGCGGAAAGGCGTACAATAGACCGCAACTCCACTTGCGATGAATAGCGTCTCTGAGTGAGTGTCGCCTTTGCAAATTCCAATGCGCAGAACTGCTGACATTGCGTGTTCTCTTCGGTGGCGAATAGATCTAACCAATGCTGTCCCCACTGTTGAAAGAGACCTTGCACCACCTCCGAGTGAAGACGCCATTCGTGATCCATCATGCACCTGCGGCTGAGCTCATCCGCCCTGGCGTTCAGTGAACCAGCCAGGTGTTGAACCACCAGGGAAAGGCCCTGCTGTTCCAGCCATGTCCAGAGGCGCAGAGCCTCCTGACATAGGGTCCATGACCCCACCCCGCCCTGCTTGTTGCAATACCACATGGCGGTGGTGTTGTTCGTGAACACCTGCACTACGCTCCCCTTGACAGAGGGAAGGAATGCCTTCAGTGCAAGACAGATCTCCCGAAGCTCCAGAAGGTTGATATGGAGCTTGGACTCCGCCAGAGACCAGAGCCCTCTGATCTACGCCTCTCCCATCACAGGAGGGACGCATCCATTACCACCGTGTGCTCCGGTTGGGGGAAGGGAGAGGGATCTGCCGCTGACCCAATGCTGGTTCATGAGCCACCACTGCAACTGCTGTGCCCTCCGAGATCTAGATGTGTCCGGACCCGATGCTGCGCCCACTGGAACTTCAGGTCCCACTGCAGAGCCCGCATATGCCATCTGGCATGGTTGATCAGCAGGATGCAGGAGGTCATGAGGCCCAGCAGCCTCAGGGTCATCCTGACCGAAACCCAGGACAAGGTGCTGAAAAGATCGGGATCATAGCCCGAATGTCCCGGACTCGCTGTTTGGGAGGAGAAACCTGAAACTGCGCCGTGTCCAGAACCGCTCCGATCAAAAGGAGCTTCTGAGAGGGTACCAGGTGCGACTTTGCCACGTTGAAGGAGAACCCCAGCAAATGCAGGAGGTCGGCCGTAGTCTGGAGGTGGGATACGACTGCCTGGGGCGAGCCCTCCTTCAACAGCCAGTCATCGAGATAGGGGAAGACTGTAACCCCTGATCTGCGCAGATGAGCTGCGACCACCGCCATCACTTTCATGAACACTCGAGGGGCGCTGGTAAGGTCAAAAGGGAGAACGGTGAACAGAAAGTGCTCGTGGCCAACCGTGAACCGCAGGTAACGCCGGTGGGCTGGCAGGACGGGAATATGAAAGTAGGCGTTCTGCAAGTCTAACGCTACCATCCAGTCTTGCGGGTCTAGGGCAGACAAGACCCGAGCCAATGTGAGCATCTTGAACTTCTCCTTCCGGAGGAAACCGACTACGTTCCGAAGGTCTAAGATAGGACGCAGGCCCTTGTCCTTCTTTCGAACCACGAAGTAGTGGGAATAACAGCCACGACCTACTTCAGGTGTCGGAACACGCTCGATGGCCCCCTTCCCAAGAGGGCTGCAACTTCCTGCTGGAGAAGTGCCAAGTGATCCCCGGACATGCGGTGGTACTGAGGTGGCATGGCTGGAGGGGTGGTCTTGAAGGGGAGGGAGTAGCCCCTTCAGACAATTTGTAGACCCCACTGGTCCGATGTGATGGTGCGTCAGTGGGGAGATGATGGCGAATACGTCCGCCCACTGGCGTTTGATGGGCCTGAAAGAACGGACTAGGAAGGTTATGCAGTGGATGCCGCGGGGTGGAGGTGGACTGACCCACCCGCTGGCCCCCTGAACCGCCTCGACGGTTCCCACGTCCAGGGCCACGCTGAGGTTGTTGCTGCGCCGGCCTGTGGCTCTGCGAACATAGGGGGGCGCCCCTTCCGTGGCCACTAAAGGAGCGAAAGGCAGAAGGCAGAGGAGGCCGAGTGGCCGACGCGATTCCTTAAAGCGCTCCAGCACACTATCTGCCTTGTTGCCAAAAAGGCGAATGCCATCAAAGGGCATGTCCATCAGGGTATTCTGGACATCCAGGGTTCCATCTGGACATCTTGCGAAGCTGTTCAAGCTTCTTGGATTCCCTATACAGAGGTGCAGAAGGGAACATGCTTGGGGACACAGAGGCCTGGACAACCAAGCTCTCAGGAGTAGGGTATTTAGAGAGGAAGAGGGGGTCGCCCGGAGCCGGGCGATGGCGTCGGGCCACGTTCCTGTCCACAGGAGTCCCTGTGTTGGGCCTGGACTAGGTGCCCAAAAGAACGTCAGAAAGTGCGTCATTAAAGGGCAGCAAGGGCTCTGAAGAGGTTGCCGCCGGTTGGAGCACTTCTGTCAGCATGTTCGTCCTGACGGCAACTGTAGGGAGATCGAGGTGGAGGGCCTCGGCCACCCTACGCAACACCACAGCGTAACCTGCTCCCTCCTCCGTAGCCACGGAAGAAGGAGACAGCATGCCAGGGTCCGGCGAGGTGTCAAGACCACTGGATTCCTCCAAATCCTCTGCCCAGTCCGTGTCATAAGCACAGTCCTGTGCGAGAGGGTACTCAGACCCCTCCCAGTCCTCCCCTTCCTCCGAAGTCTGTATAACAGGCTGAAAACACGGAGGAAGGACATAGGGAACAAATCCCATTGGCGCCGGTCGACGTCGATCGAGCTCCGTGTCCGGTTCAGGGTTGAGACCAGGTACAACGTTATCCCGGGGAGCGGGCAACGTCAGAAGCGTTGCCGGTGGGGTTGACGTCGGTGGAGGCGTGACAAGGCCAACCGGCATCGACCGGGGTCCGATCCCGGATCCCATGGGGCCCAGTGGCGCCGGAGACGCCGGGGCCATAGTCCGCGGCGATGGAAAAACAGGACCCTCAGTCGGGCCCTCAGGGCCTGGAGGCGCACTGGCTGGGCCAGACGGCCCATAGAGTCGGGCCATGGCACGAAGAAACTCTTGCACCTGGGCAGGCATCTCCGCCGGACCCGGGAACGGCGGGTAGGCCGGCGGCGGCATCACAGGCTTCACCGGAGCCGCGGGGGTGGCACCGCCCGCACCCTCAGCTGCGTCGCGCGACGGTAAGTCGAAGAGCGACAAACTTCTTTTTGGAATGCTTCGACTTGCCTGACCTTGAAGAATGATGGTGACGACTCCGCGACCCGTCCCTCTACCTCCCATGGGACCGGGACCTTGAACGGCGCGGAGCCGACTGCCGGACTTCCAGCAACTTTCGGAAACGCTCCTGCTTAGTTTTCGGCGCCATGGCCCAGCAGTCAGGGTACAACTTGGAGTCGTGGTCCCACCCCAGGCAGTAGAGACAGACTCGGTGTGGGTCCGTCACAGACATCATGCAGTGACAGTCGCGACAGTTGTTAAACCCGGGCATCCCTACGGCACCAGGAGTCGATCGACTCAAGAAAAATAGGAAACTAATAGCCTCAAAAACTCAGTCAAAAAATGACTGGGGGTATTAGCTCTTCCCGGATCTGCGCTTGCTGGTGCGGAAAAAGAAAGAACTGACGTCAGCACTGTGAGAAGTTGGCCTGATATATGATGTCACTAGTTCTAGTGTACACCTTGTATCAGTCCAAACAACCCTTATGGTGATTGGTTGTAAGGTCAACCTTTTAGACCAGCTATCCTAGTGGTAGCATGGACAAGAGCGGTCTTAGGCTAAACTCTGTATGGCATGTGAAGCCAGCTGTTATACCATATGTAATCCCTTGAATACCAAATGAAAGGACACCACAACAGATATATATAAAAATAGAATGTATTTATTCTAGTCAAACCCTCAGCACTCTTTATGAGATTCGAGGTAAGTACAACACAGTCTTATTTAAGCATACATTAAGTCACACAGGTAAGTAATACAGTTAGGCCCTAGGGGCCACGCAAACCATATACTAAGTAAGTGGTATAAGAACCACTGTCACGAAACACAGGATAGGCCTAGGCCTAGGGAATCGCTGGGGCTACACTATACTACCAAAGGTTAGGAAGTGGGAGGCCCACGGGATTCAGGTGCAGAGTGGAAACACTCACGCGTAATGCGTAAAAGTCAATAGAAATAGAAGTTATTAGAATTTAACAGTTTTAGGATACTTCTGGAATAGCTAGGAAGTCGAGACTCGGAAACTAGACCCTAGGATAGTCAATACCCTTGTGAGCACCGGAGTACTCAAGTTACCTAGCCCACGGGCTGCGGGTGCATAGGTGTGAACTTGCATCGGGTTTCGTCGTTGGCTCCTATGGATGCCTGAAGGAAAGTTGCTGACAGGCAGTCAGTGAAGAGTGTCCGGTGGATCCCAAGGATGGAATCAAGAAGGAAGGATACCTGCAAGCAGAAGGGACAGAGTCTAGGTCACCAGCCAGGAGCCGGGAAGGAACCAGGCGATGCCGTGAAGATGAAGGTGAAGAGGTGAAGCTTGTCGCAGCAGCCACGGGTACCAGGAGGCGTCGAGGACGACCAGGACCAGGAGGTGAGCTGTCCCATGAAGGCTCTTGCTGTCGGCAGCGTCGATGTCGAGTTAGGACCCAACAAGCCTTGGCAAGCGGAACCCACGCAGGATGGAGGACTTGCTTCTGGTGCAGACCAGGAAAATCTGGGGTGCTTCTCTTTCACAGAGGAGCGGGTGCCAGTCTGGAGGAGCCGGACCAGCAAGATGAAAACAAAGGTTCGTCGTCGCAGAGGTCACTAGCCAACGGGCCAGCAACCGGACAACACGTCGAGCAACTCAGGTGCAGAAGGGCCCCACGCAGAACACGTGAAGTGTGGGGAGCTGGTCTTCTTTGCAGATGGTGCTCGGGATGGGGGCTTCTCAATTCCCCAAGCACAGCCTCGAGGAAGCCTCAGAAGTCGCGCTAGTCAGTTACTAGCCACTTTTCCCAAGTCGCCGGTCCCACGTCCCTCGTCGCCTCCACGGGTCTCAGCTTCGCTGTAGATGTGGATCTGGGTCAGAGGTGTCTGGAAGTCTCGGCGCTGGTCAGTCTCTGCAGTCGTCCCTCGTAGGATCAGTCGCAAAGCAAGCAGCGGTCGCTGGATGGTGCCTGGTTGCCCAGGGTGGTCACTCCTTGGCCACAAAGGAGATTTCTTCAGTCTTCTTCCTGAGGTCGAATGTCGAAGGTCCAGAGTTTCTGTTCAAGTTGCAGATTCAGGTTAATCTAATTTAGCAGGGCTCAGCTACCTACTGATATACTGGGCTAGTGGGCAGGGCTACCTGCAAGGTCCCTCCTATGGGTGGGACCAAGAGGGGGAGTGGTTACACCCCCTTTCCTTTGTCCAGTTTCACGCCAGAGCTGGGGCTGGAGTGCCCCAGCGCCGGTTTGAACTGGACTATGCATGGAACACCTTGTGTGCCCCAGGCAGTGTCTAGTTTCTTTCATCCCTCCCTGCCCCAATACACTAAATCCTGTCTGGGGTGGTGCTCGCCCCTCCCAAGGCAGGAAACCTATTGTCCAAGCCTCCCTCGCTGGAAGGACTCCCAGCAGCAGGAGGTCAGGCTTGTGTCTGTGGCAGCAGCATCCATTTTGTGATGCTGGGGCTCTGGTTAACTTTAACCGGGTAAGTAGGTTTCAACAGGTCTTCTCCCTCTAGAAGGGAGGAATAATATCCTCATTGCCAGAAATGGTATGGGGGTATTATTCCAAAGTGTTACACACCTTACACGACATGTTTTGATAAAGCCAAACCATTGTTACCATAACCGTTTAAGATTATAAGGTACTTTAAGAGTATATGGTAGGCTATATCAAAGAACAGCTATAAGGACATGGTTCCGAAAGCTGCAGACAGGCTCAGCTCATGCTAGAGCACCATCTCACATGTTACCAAGCACTCTGCCTCCAGGATTGTTAAGGCCTGCCATAGGAGTGGCTGAAAGGTACACATGTGTCTATATATAAGGTAGGTATAGGAATACTACACCTAAGCAAGGAGTGATTACACGACCTTGCCCCAGCTGAGTGATCAGCCAGTTGTGTCATAATGGAAGGCCAGGCCAGGGGTGGCACAATACATGCTGCAGCCCCTGGTAGGCCTAGGGTACACCTATGCCCTGGGTACCTAAGGTACACTATACAGGGGCCAATAAGGTGATCCTAACCAATTGGGTTATGCACCTAGAGTACATAGTATAAATTTAGAGAGAGAACAGCGGGGCTGGGGGTCTGATTGGCAGGCACACAGCCACATCTAAGTCGAAAACCAGTGAAGCAAAAGCAAAAAGTGGGGGTGAACATAGAAAGCAGACCCTACTCTCCTACAAGCACGTGTGGGCGGCGTCTAAGTACTGCCCGTGACATCATCCCGGCGATCACGAAGCCGACGACGGACGTGGAGCCGCATGTCGACACCTACCGACGTGCAGGGGTACTGCTGACGAAAACTTTCCGGATCCAGCCTGACGCCTGGGGGTAAATCTAAGGTAAGGAATCTATCACTACGTGTTTCTTTCAGATGTTAATAGAATAATAGGTGCCCCTTTAACAAATACACTGCGATGGCACTGATCAGCCAGGAACCCTTATTTGAGGCTTTTAATGAATCATCCAACGAAATAGGAGGGAAATTAAGCAAATTAGCCCACCCTGTGGTAGTCTTACTACTACCTGCAACCTTGAGAGTGATATCAGTCGCCAAAGGATCTAATAGAAGATTGGCTTCAATTGCTGTGACTTTACTCTTAAAATATGAAGCCAGTCAATCAATCAATCAATTAGAGAATTTGTAGAGCGCGCTACATACCCGTGAGGGTCTCAAGGCGCTGAGGGGAGGGAGGGGGGTGCCGCTACTGCTCGAAGAGCCAGGTCTTGATGATTCTTCTGAAGGTGAGTTGGTCTTGGCTCTGCCGTAGGGAGGGTGTTCCAGGTCTTGGCGGCGAGGTAGGAGAAGGATCTGCTGCTGGAGGTTGTTCGTTGGATGTGGGGGACAGCAGCAAGGGCGAGATTGGTGGAGTGGAGCTGGCGGGTGGGGGTGTAGAAGCTGAGTCTGCTGTTCAGGTAGGCTGGTCTGGCGTTGTGGAGTGCTTTGTGTGCGTGGGTGAGGAGCTTGAAGGAAATCCTCTTGTCTACGGGGAGCCAGTGTAGGTCTCTCAGGTGGAAGGTGATGTGGCTGTGGCGGGGGACTTTGACGATTAGTCGGGCGGAGGCGTTTTGGATGCGTTGTAATCGTCGTAGGTGTTTGGCTGGGTTTCCTGCATAGAGTGCGTTGCCGTAGTCCAGTCTGCTGCTGACGAGGGCATGCGTCACCGTTCTTGTTTCGGTCGGGATCCACTTGTAGATCCTGCGAAGCATGCGGAGGGTGTTGTAGCAGGAGGAGGAGACGGCGTTGACCTGCTTGGACATGGAAAGGGAGGAGTCGAGGATGAATCCTAGGTTGCGTGCATGGTCGGTGGGCGTCGGTGCTGTTCCCCGTGTGGTCGGCCACCAGGAGTCGGCTGAGGGGGTGGGTCCGAGGATGAGGACCTCCATCTTGTCCGAGTTCAGCTTCAGACGGCTGTTCCTCATCCAGTCGGCGACAGCCTTCATACCCTCGTGGAGGTTGGTTTCGGCCTTCATACCCTCGTGGAGGTTGGTTTCGGCGGTGTGTGGGTTCTTGGTGAGGGAGAGGATGAGCTGGGTGTCGTCGGCGTAGGAGATGATGTTGAGGTCATGATGGCGAGCCACTTGTGCGAGGGGGGCCATGTAGATGTTAAACAGTGTCAGGCTAAGGGATGAGCCCTGGGGGACGCCGCAGATGATGTGGGTGGCTTTGGATCGGAAGGGTGGGAGGCGGACGCTCTGGGTTCTGCCGGAGAGGAAGGACGTGGTCCAGTCAAGGGCCTTTTCTTGGATTCTGACTTCTAGGAGGCGTGTCTTTAGAGTGCGATGACAGACCGTGTCGAAGGAGGCTGACAGGTCCAGGAGGATGAGGGCTGATGTCTCGCCGTTGTCTAGTTGGCGCCTGATGTCGTCTGTGGCGGCGATGAGTGCAGTCTCAGTGCTGTGGTTTCGTCTGAATCCGGACTGGGATGGGTCCAAGATGTTGTTGTCCTCCAGGTGTTTGGTCAACTGCATGTTGACGATTTTCTCGATGACCTTCGTCGGGAACGGGAGCAGGGAGATGGGCCAGAAGTTCTTGAGGTCCTTGGGGTCCGCCTTGGGCTTTTTGAGGAGGGCGTTGATTTTGGCGTGCTTCCAGCTTTCCAGGAATGTAGCTGTTTCGATGGAGATGTTGATGACCTTCCGTAGTTGGGGTGCGATGGCTGCGTCTACTTTGTTGAATACGTGGTGTGGGCACGGGTCTAACGGAGATCCTGAGTGGATGGAGCGTGTCTCGTCGTCGTTGACGTAGGACCAGGAGGTCAGGCGGTTGGCGCTGGTGGTGTTCCCAGAGGAGGTGGGATCTGGCGTAGTCGGGGCGGTCGTCGTATTGAAGCGGTCGTGGATGTCAGCGATCTTGCGGTGGAAGAAGACGGCTAGTGATTCTCGCACTTCTTGTGAGGGCGGGATGTCGTTGGCAATGGGGTTGGAGAGTTCCTTTACGATGCTTTAGAGCTCTTTGCTGTCATGTGCATTGTTATCCAGGCGGTCTTTGAAGGAGGATCTCTTGGCTAATCTGATGAGGTGGTGATGTCTGCGGGTGGCTTCCTTGTGGGCTGCGTGGTTGTCCGGTGTGCATTTGTGGAGCCATATCTTCTCCAGTTTCCGACATAGGCGTTTGGAGGTCTGGAGCTCGTCGGTGAACCAGGTGGCTCGCCTGCTGGCGTGGCTGTTGGAGGGTTTCTTGAGCGGGGCGAGGGTGTTGGCGCAGTCGTCGATCCACCGTCTGAGATTGCGGGCTGCGGCGTCTGCGTCGGTGGGTGGGTTCTGAGCGAGGGTAGTGATCAGCTGGTCTTCGTTGACTTTGCTCCAGCAGCGGCGAGGTATCTGTTGGGTGCGGTGATGCGTGGTTGGTTTGTTGAAGATGAAATGGACGCAGCGGTGGTCGGTCCAGTGGAGCTCGTGGTGTGGTTGAAGGTGAAGTGGGTGCCTGTGGAGAAGACTGGGTCCAGCGTGTGGCCGGCGGCGTGGGTGGGTGCGGTGATGGACTGTCTGAGGCCGAGGTTGGCGAGGTTGTCTATCAGGGTTGCGGAGTTGGCATCGTTGTTGTTCTCAAGGTGGAAGTTCAGGTCCCCGAGGAGGATGTAGTCCGTGGAGCCGAGTGCGTGGGTGCTGGCGAGGTCGGCGATGGAGTCGCTGAACTGAGTTCGGGGTCCGGGGGGGTCTGTAGATGAGTGTTCCTCTGAGGGTGGTGTTGGGGTCGGTGTGGATCCGGAAGTGCAGGTGTTCGGCGGTGTAGAGGGTGTCGTCTGCGTGGGTGGCAAACTTGAGGGTGGACTTGTGAACGATGGCTATGCCTCCTCCTATTCCGTTGGTGCGATCCCTATGGGTGATTTTGTAGCCGTCCGGGATGGCTATGGTGATGTCGGGTGCCGAGGAGTCGTTCCACCAGGTCTCGGTCAGGAAGGCCACGTCTGGGGCAGAGGTGTCGAGAGGATTCCAGAGCTCGATGGCGTGTTTGCGTGCGGAGCGGGTGTTGAGGAGTATGCAGCGGAGGTGGTTGGGTTCAGTCCTTGGAGGTTTGTTGGCTCGGTCGCAGGTCAGGCTGCAGGTGCGGCAGGAGAAGGGTCCGTGGGTCTGTTTCGGGGCGGACTGGAAGCAGGTGTGGTTTCGGCCGGCGTTGAGTGCGTGGAGGGTGCTGGCGTCGTAGCGGAGTCTGGTGTCGTGGCGTTTGCGGGATCCAGGGGTTCTGGTGCTGGGCGCGGTACAGGCGCGAACGGCCGCAGACAGGCTTGCCTCTGGCGCACCTCCGGCACGCCAGCAGCACGCCCGCTGCACGCAGAGCGATGATGGTCTCTAATGGCGGTTTCTGGGCTCATGAACGTTTTTACTATTCTAAACATTTTCTTGGACTTATTGCCACATTCTGCTATCCTTGCCTCAAAATAGTTTTTTTGGCTAGGTGTACTTCTAGATAGTTTTTTGTCCTCAATATTGTAATTTTTCCGCCATTGTCTGTCTAAAAGTTTACAATGCTTCTTTCCATTCCTAAGGCTCTCCTTATGCCAAGGGGCCAAAGGCTTGGTTCTATGAAAAATCCATTTGGATGCCGGTGCCAATTTATTAGAAGTACAATGATCCAGTCATCCAGACAGCTGGCATCTGACTCTATCATGCTCGAGACAGAAGGCATATTTTCTTCCAGAGCTTAAATAAAATCCAACTGTAGTATTTTATGAAAAGCTCTAGATGAAACTTGGAGTTTGTGAAGCATTGGTCAGATCAGATAATGATCTGACTAGAACAATGGCCAGAGTTCATCTGGATAAAGCTTAATGTTAGAAGAAATGTGATCGAGTATGTGACCTGCTTGATGTGATGGATTAAACACATACTGGGAGTGCCCTAAGGAGGACAGACCCTCTAAAAGTGTTACTACCTTGTGGCCTGTTGATTTGTCAATATGGAGATTAAAATCACAGAGGACTAAAAAATAAGCATAATGAACAAGTTACTTACCTTTGGTAACGATATATCTGTAAGAAACATAGGTTAGGTATAGATTCCTTACCTTAGAATTATTACCAGGCCCACTGGAACTTCAGGTCCCGCTGCAGAGCCCGCATATTCCACCTAGCATGATCGACCAGCAGGATGCAGAAGGCCATGAGGCCCAGCACCCTCAGGGTCATCCTGTCATATCCCGGACTCGCTGTTCGGGGGGGGTAAACCTGAAACTGCATTGTGTCCAGAACCGCTCCGATGAAGAGGAGCTTCTGAGAGGAAGTCAGGTGTGAATTCGGCATGTTGACAGAGAACCCCAGAGAAGCAGGAGGTCGGACGTAGCCAGGAGGTGGGAGACAACAGCCTGGGGCGAGCCCGCATTCAACAGCCAGTCTTCGAGATAGGGGAAGACTGGAACCCCATATCTGTGCAGATGAGCTGCGACCACCGCCATCACTTTCGTGAACACCCGAGGTGTGCTGGTAAGGCCAAAGGGGAGCACAGTAAACTGAAAGTGCTTGTGGCCTACCGTGAACCTCAGGTAACGCCAGTGGTCCCCACGACGGGGATGTGGAAATAAGCGTCCTGCAAGTCCAACGCTACCAACCAATCTCCAGGGTCGAGGGCAGACGAGACCTGAGCGAGCGTCAACATCTTGAACTTCTCCTTCCGGAGGAAGCGGTTAACGTTCCTGAAATCCAAGATAGGACGCAGGCCTTTGTCCTTCTTGGGTACCAGAAAGTAGTGGGAATAACAACCACAACCTACTTCTGGGGCAGGAACCAGCTCGATGGCACCCTTGGCCAAGAGTGCCGAAACTTCCTGTTAGAGAAGGGCCAGGTGATCATCCAACATGCAATGGTACTAAGGTAGCATGGAGGGAGGGATAGTCTCCAAGAGGAGGGAGTAGCCCTTTGGCCTATTTGCAAAACCCACCTGTTCGACATGATGGTGCGCCAGTGGGGGAGGTGATAGAGGACTCTGCCGCCCACTTGTGTTTGATTTTGCTGCAGAGGGGGGGGCACGGGGGGAGGGGGTTGGTGGACTGGTCCGCCTGCTGGCCCCCTGAACCATGCTACGGGTCCCGGGAAGAGAGGGAATCTCTAAGTTGGCTCTATAAGCTCCACACGCGGAGCTGTGGGAGGGGCACCGCCCGTATCCCTCGTCACGTCAGCCGACCGACGGGGAGAAGTCGTAGAGCGACGATGCTTCTTCGACTTCTTCTTGTGCTTCGTCATACCTGACCTCGAGTGCGAAGACTTAGAAGACGAGTGGTGATGGCTCCGCGACTGGTCCCTCGACCTCCCTCGCGACCTCGAACAGCACGGAGCCGAGTGCCAGTGCTCAAGAAGCTTTCAGGACCACTCACGCAAAGACTTCGGAGCCATGAACCGGCAGTCGGAGCACGACTGGGGGTCATGGTTGCGCTCCAGGCAAAAGAGGCACACGCAGTGCGGATCAGTCAGGTACAGGAACCGCAAGCCTTGAAGCTGGGCATCCCTACGTGTACCAGGAGTCGTGAGTACTCAAAAAGATGTCGACAAAAGTCATCAAAAATTCAGTCAAAAAGTGACTCTCTCCGGATTTGCGCTGGCTGGCGCGGAAAAAGAAAGAACTGACGTCAGCGCGCGAGGGCAGCGTCTAAGTAGCTGCCGCGATGTCTTTCCGGTGAACATGATGCCAACAATGGACACGGAGCCGACCGACGGCACCTTCCAACGCGCAGAGGTACTGCTGACGAACAACTTTCCGGATCCAGTCCCACGCCTGGGGGTAATTCTAAGGTAAGGAATCTATAACTAACTGTTTCTTTCAGATTAAGAGATCAGGTGGCAAGGGCATTAGCAAATGACCTTAGAAAAGAACCAGTGTGTCCCGAAGGCCTATAAATAAGTGCTCCGGCTACCGACTGATGGGGGAAAGGGTGAGTCGAAAGCCTAACACCTCTGCACCTGCCAGTTACTTAAAGAATTCAGTAAGCCATAATTCTGTTAGAAACAAAATATCAGGCTTCTCTTTGTTCAAGAGATCTAATACATTGGTTTCATGCTTCTACAGCGAGCCAGCATTTAGTAATGCTGCTGAAAACTGCACATTTGTCAAACACCTAACATGATTAGTGACTGCAGACTGTATTTTTACTAAAGGTTCTGGTGTCCACTTGCAATATGTGCAGGAAAAACTATCCTTCAACAAAAGAGGGGAACAATGGGGAGTGCATCCAAGCCTAGAGGCCATGCTAAGCAGTGCACTACCCCTGTAAATAATGAACTGCCTACCTTCTGTAGTGTCACAGGCAGAGTGGCTGGCGCTGGTCACTTCCGGGACGCTAACAGGCACAGATGGGCTTGCCTTTGAAACATCTGGTGCACGGCCGCGCTGGGAACCTGAAAATAGGGGCCCGGAGCTACTATTGACTCCACCTACTAGGCCCTGAATGGCTCACCCCTTAACCAATCACAATATGCCCTAGCGCGCCAACCAGCAAGTGAAAAACGGATGTAAAACAACAGATTTGTATTTAGAAATGCAGGAAGCAGAAAAAAAGTTTAGGAAAGTGCAACTGAAGCGAGTGGACGGACGCGCCTAAGCCGCTATGGGCTGTGCGGCCATGCTGCCAACATGAAGATAAGGGCCCGGAGCTCTTACCGACTCCAGGTACCAGGCCCTGATTGTCTCACCCCTTAACCAATCACAATGTGCCCTAGCGCGTTGTTGTGCAGTTGACAGATTCTTTGTAGATGATCATGATTCCTCCTGCTGGTTTATGTTGATGGTCCTGCCGTATGATTTTGTATCCCTCTGGGACAGTCATGGGGATGTCAGGTGTTGGCTCAGTGGTCAGCCTTGTTTTCGTGAGGAACAGGATGCCCGGGGCTTCATTGCTTAGGATGTCCCAGACTTCTGTGCTGTGTTTGCTGAATGAGAAGGGTGTTAAGGAGCATGCTTGCCATGCTTGCTGGAGGGTGTGGGGGTTTGTTCTGTCAGACCTGGCAATTCACATGGTGCCATCGTGTCACACACGACTTTGGCTCCCTTCACACGGTCAGCCGCTGCGGAGCCTGAATAACACTATGGAAAGCAAGGCGAGCTGGAAACCACTGCAGAGAGTGGATCTCCAGCTCGTCTTTTGAGGCTGCAAGCAGGCAATGTCCATTAAGGGGTGTGCAAACACCGCAGGACATCATCACCAACAGCCTCAAACACCTTTTAATCTCTTTGTTTTTGGTGGAAGGGAGTTTTCAATGGGGACAGGGACAGAAGGCACTCTCGGGAAGGTTGCGGAATAATGCCCCATCTCCTCTAAGACCACACTTCCTCATAGCATGGCCGATTTTATTCTAAATTGGCAGATCTTATGTGCATGTGATGGTGTTGTTAGTGTGGTGGATGTGTGTTCTTGTATGCGAAGCGACACTAGGTGCATGTGAAAGCTCCTTCAGTTTTGTGGTATGTGGTGCAGCACAGCAGCGGGGTACTAGTGTACCAAGTTCAGATCCCAGAGGGAGGCAGCAGACCACCTTTGGGATGCTGTTGGACATGGATTCATAGCACTCGGCATGGTCCATGCATCGATGGGCTTGACTTTGGTGTGCCTTTTTAAAAGGTACCAAAGCAGTACCTAAGGAAGCTGGGCTGTAGATGTACTCAAACTAGAAACTCTTGAAGGATTAAGTGGTCAAAATGCCCCTCTCGGAGAACTGAACTGTTTGGACAATAGTGCTTCAAAAACGTATGGAGGGATGCCTATGCAGCTGCCTGATAGACGTCTAGGATAGGGACTCCGCGTGCAAACGCAGTAATAGCAGCTTTGGCAATAGTGGAATGGGCACACAGTCCTTTCGGAGACTCCTCCTTCAGCAGTGCAAAGCAGATTCAGCGTGAGATGGTAAGCTTCTGCACAGCTTTGACTGTTTTCACTCCGGCAAATTCCACAAACAGCTGATCATCCACCCGGTGGTCCTTGGCGCTACTAATGTAAAAGAGGCAACAAGGATCACAGGTTTTTTTGGGTGAGGAGCTGTAAAGGACAACTGTGGAGTGGCACACATGGAGTAAACCGATACCAAAGGGGATGATGGACGGAGCGTTTGAGCAAATCAAACACTCACCCCCAGTCAACTGATCTGGGTTTAATCCATCATCATTCTTTAGCTCACTCCACCACCCCAGTTCAGACATGGCCATATGCAAATCAGTCTGACCCTGTGCCTCATGGGAACAGTCCAGCCCGAACTGCCAAGCCATGTCTTCCCTGGACCGGAAACAAGCATCCTGGGACCGGTTTCGGGTTCATAACCCTCATCAGCCAGGCTATCTTGAATCCACTGGCAAAGTCAGAAAGGGACCCACGTCTGGGCATACCCTGCCAACTTAGGGCGAACAAAGCGATACCAAAGGGGAGGATGGGCGGAGTGTTTGAGCAAATCAAACACTCACCCCCAGTCAATTGATCTGGGTTTAATCCATCATCATTCTTTAGCTCACTCCACCACCCCAGTTCAGACATGGCCATATGCAAATCAGTCTGACCCTGTGCCTCATGGAAACAGTCCAGCCCGATCTGCCAAGCCATGTCTTCCCATCTGTCCATCAATTGTGTGTCTTTTATTTCTCGCCCTAAGTGCGCCAGGTATGCTCAGACGTGAGTCCTGGGCTCACTGTGCCACAGGAATCAACCTATCCTGGCTGAAGAGGGGTGAAACCCCGAAACCGGTCCTAGGATGCTTGTTTCCGGTCCAGGGAGGACCTGGCTTGGCAGTTTGGGCTGGACTGTTCCCATGAGGCACAGGGTCAAGACTGATTTGCATATGGCCAGGTCTAAACTGGGGTGGCATGGTGAGCAAAAGAATGATGGATTTAACCCAGATCTCTTGACTGTGGGTGAATGTTTTGATTTGTTCTGCATTCTGTCCATCAATTGTGTGTCTTTTGCTCACATGGAGTAAACATCAGATAAGTAAGGATGAGATTGAGGTCTTATTGGGGCATCACAGTATTAGAAAGGGGATATATCTGTTGCAGCACTTTCAAAAAACGAAACGCATCACAACATGTGATTGAAATAACAAGCGATGATCCCTCTTCGGAGTGCCGTACCAAAGCACAAATTTGTCCAAACGAAAGGCGTATACAGGTTTTGTCGAGGGATGCCTGGCTGGCAAGATAACATCCACCACCTCTGGAGGTGGGTCAAAGGGGTTCAACTGTTGCAGCTCAAGCTCCAAGCATAAAGGCAGAGGTTGCGATAGCAGATCCTCCCGGGAGGGAGAGTAGATGCTTAAGCCCAGCAGTTCTGTATACAAAACTCTGTGCTCAAACCGGAGCCACGAGAATGAATTGAAGGAGTCTGTTCTGAACTTTCGCAGAACTTCGGGCAGAAGCAGTAGCGGCAGAAAGGCTTACCGGAGTCCAGAGTTCCACTCTAAGTGGAAAGTGTCATCGAGCAAGAGACGCTTTGGAAACTCTAACAAGAAGAAGTGCTGACATCGCGTGTCCTTGGCAGTAGCAAACGGATCGAACCGAGGTTCTGCCCATTAGCAGAAGCCACCTGGATGTAGCTGCCATTCATGATTCGCTAGACACCAACAGCTGAGCTTGTCTACCCTGGTATTCAAGATCCTACCAGGTGATTAATCACCAGGAAAATTCCTTAGTGGTCTAGCCATTTCAAAAGGCACAAGTCCTCCTAGCACCGGGTACATGACCCCTCCCCACCCTGTTTGTTGCAGTACCACGAGGCAGTGATGATGTCAGTGAGCACCTTTACTAGCCTCTCTTTGAGGGACAGAAGGAAGGCTTTCAGCGCCAAAAAGAAGGCCTTCAGCTCCAGAAGGTTAATATGAAGTCAGGGCATGACTCAGTTGGATACAAGAGGCCTCTGTTCTCCACCTCTACCAGATGGCCGCCCCAACCCAGAAGAGATCCATTGGTGACCACTATCAGCTCTGGGTGGCGAAGTGAGAGTAGTCAGCAGCTGGCCCAATTGCAGTTAAGCAGCCACCACTGCAGATCTTTCTCAGTCTCATCTGACATCTGGATGTGGTAGGAGAAATCTCCATACTTCTTGGGCACGAGAACGGCAACCACTTCTTACTTCTGATGCTGGCACCCTCTCTATAGTCCGTTTCGCTAAAATGGCTAGCCCTTCCTGCATCAAAATGTAGAGCTGGTCCTCAGTCAGTCGTTAGGTAGACAGCGGAATGTGAGGCTGGGATAAAGAAAAAGGGCAAGGCACAACATTTGAAAAAAATCTGAAGGACTACCAGTTTGATGTAATCGCTTGCCAACCTGGATAGAATCAATTGATTGTTCCTCCCACAAGATGGCTGTGATCCTGCAAGGGTACACTAAAGAGGTGTGGCAGGAGGACCTGCGGGGGCATGGGAGGGGTGGCATGCTGTCCTTGGCCACAGGAGCTGTGGACACCCCAGCCTCTCCAGCAAAACTGCTAGGTTCCTGCTGGGATAGGATACGCTTAGGGTAGGGAATGCCTCAAAGCCACGAAAGGACAAGTAGAACAAGTGGAACTACTGCTGGCGAGGAGGAGGAGAGAGGCCAAGAGAGGAAGCTGTAGGCCTACACTCCTTGAAGTGCTCAAGAGCAGTCAGCCTTGTCCCCAAGCAAGCAAGCTCCATCAAATGGCATGTTCATCAATGAGAAGTGAACATCGCTTGAGAACCCAGTGGAGCGAAGCCACGTATGGTGGGAGAATGTCAACCCTTGTGCCTAAGGCCAACCCAACAGATTTGGAGGTCTCCAAGCCACAACAAATTGTGAACTTGGCATCCTTAATTGACTGTGAGAGGA
Organism: Triturus cristatus; assembly: GCF_964204655.1. Taxonomy (NCBI): domain Eukaryota; kingdom Metazoa; phylum Chordata; class Amphibia; order Caudata; family Salamandridae; genus Triturus; species Triturus cristatus. The sequence continues at coordinate 852,733,457 of NC_140581.1, forward strand.
CAGGACGAAGGTCTTCCAGTACTCCGGGGATGACTTATGCCACCTAATCCCAAAGGGCATGTGTGTAGAAGCCTAGCAGGCAACAGACATTGACTGATCAGAGGGCCAAGTTGGCTGAAGAGAATAACCTCTTCCCAAACATCTTCACTTTCTTGGATTCCATATCAGGGGGAATGGTCAGGAAATTGTTGGGGTTAGTCCAGCTAGTGGAAACTTGCACTAGAAAACTCTCCAGAGGGGGGTGCTTGGACAAAAAGACCGGCTCGCCAGGAGCAGGATGTTGGCACCTGGTCATCTGACAGTTCACAGTAGGACCAGTACAAGGCTTAGTTCAAGTCCCTATAAGGATATCTGTCAAAGCGTCACTGAGTGGGGGGAAAAGACTTGGAAGCTTCCTCACCGAACCCACGGAGATCAACTGCGGAGTACCCCAGGATCTTCACTCAGCCCCACCGTCTTCAACATCTACATGGCTTCCCTCGCCGCCATCGTCAGACAGAATGGGCTCAGTATAGTATCCTACGCCGACGACACCCAGCTCATCCTCTCCCTCACGAAGAACCCCGAAAAATCCAGACTCAGCTTCTAGGAAGGAATGAAAGACGTTGCAGCTTGGATGAGCAACTGTTTCCTAAAGCTCAACTAGGAGAAGACAGAGGTCCTCGGACCCTTCCCCACTGCCTGGGACAACACCTGGTGGTCCTCCGCCCTCGGATACCCACTCACCCCCAACGGATCACGCAAGAAACCTCAGCAACATTCTAGACTCCTCCCTCCCCATGACTCGCCAGATCAACGCAGTCGCCTCCACCTGCTTCAACTCCCTCTGCATCCTCCGCAAGACCTTCAGGTGGATCACGCCCAAAGTCTGAAAGACCGTCACGCACGCACTCATAACCAGCAGACTGGACTACGGGAACGCCCTCTACATCGGAATCAACAAATCCCTGCCACACAAACTCCAGACCATCCAGAAGACCGCAGCCAGACACGTCCTCGGAACCCCATGACACAAGCACATGACCCAGCACCTACGAGACCTCCACTGGCTCCCCCTCGAGAAGAGAGTGACTTTCAGCTACTCACCCACGCGTACAAATCCCTCCACAACATCGGACCCAAATACCTCAACGAAAGAGTCTAATTCCACGTACCCCAAAAAATAAAACTCTGCTCCGCCGACCTCGCCCCAGCAGAGACCCCACACATCCGCAGAACCAGGGCAGGCGGAAGAGCTCCCCTACCCTGCACACCTTCAGGAAACGCTGCAAGACCTGGCTTTTAGGCTGACCCGGAGCTCCCCCTCCCCCTCCCAGCGCATTGAGACCCTCACGGGTGAGTAGTGTGCTTTCAAAGCCCCTGATTAATTGACTGATTGAAGCAGTTTGGCCAGGCTGCAGAACTTGGGTTAGTATAATTTTGTTGACCTCCATGGTGGGAAGCTGGAGGTCAAGCACTTCTGCTGCCCTAAGCATAACAATGGCAAGGAAGGGGGATTCCTCTATTGCTAGTCCTAGAGGAGAGAGATGGGCTGTTTCCAGGGAGGTATTCAGCCCACTAGGGTCCTATAAGTCCTCATACCAATTATCTGTATAATGGTGAGCAAACTCATCAACCTGGTCACAATCATGGGGGCATGGCTACGGCTAACATGGCAGCAGACGTGTACGGGTAGAGCTCTGAAGGAGGCTCCCCTGGCAAGGCTGACAACCCCAAACATAGCTGTGGGTAAAGACACTACTACGGTGGAGTGCACGCGGGGAGTCATCCCAGTGTAGAGACATCGCTCTGGACTCGCCCGGGCCCCGCTGAGCATCATCTGACTGGCGAGGCCGCTTCCTGCATAGACCCGGTGAGGACGACATTCACTAAGCGAGCCCGGGGTCTGGCTCCGCCCACAGGGCCGAGAGGAATGGCGCAGCTGCCGAGAACGGCTGGTGACTGCCTCTGGCTCGTACACTGATGCCTGCCACTGTGTGGTGAGCTGTGGTGGGGGACCCGGCTGCGCTGCTCACCTACCTTTGCGGGTGCGGGCCGAACGTATCCGCTGCTCGCCTCGCTGCGGAAGTGGGGCTGTGAGAGGCGGCGAGGACCGGATCTCCGGGAGGGCCGCCGCACTGGTCGCGGAGCTGATGTGCATAGCCCCCGGCCCCCCGATGTGATGCTGTGGACGCTCGACCCCCTGCCGCTCGGACCTACAATGTAGACAGAGCGTGAGAGCTGGCTGGAGCCATCTACGGGATCCCGGACCTGGCCTCTGCCCAGCTAGGCACCCGATGACTGCGGTGGCTGCAGGGCAGTGAAATGCGCAGATCCTGTTTACCCCCGCTGAACTGCTGATATTCGGGGGGCGTGAGCGGGGAGAGTGCCCCCCCTCCTCCTCCGGCTGCTGGGCCGAGTGTGGTTGCTACCTGATCGGCCATGCTGTTGCCGCCGCCGGGGCGGGGCCGCGGTGGTTGTGCCCACCGCTGGCGGACCTCGGGCTGTGACGGGTCGTCGCCTCTCGACCTCCTGGTGCATCATTGAAGGTGAGGGAAGGACTGCGACGGCGCACTGTGTGGATCCATGCGCTTGCTGCCTCCCGGGCTTCACGCGCCACTACCCTGGAGTTTCCTTCGCCCACTGTGTGGACGGCGGAGATACCACGAGACTGCTACCCTACAGGGTCGCTGCTGTGCTGGAGCTGAGGCGTGGTATTGAGCCCCGGGCTGCCGTTGCATGGGGCTTCCTCCCACCGGCCGCTGCACAGCTGAAGTGAACACGACACCACGCGGACATACCGCACCTGTCGTATCCCGTGCGCTCTACCTGGGTGGTTTTCCGGTTGCAGCTTGTTTAATCCCTCACTGATCCTGGCCCACCTTGACATTGCTGTACCCACACCTATCGGAATCTAGGAGGCTGTGCGCTGCAGTTCCAGACTGAGGAGTGGGGAGAGTTCAGGAGAGTGGACTGCAGGACCTCATTGTCTGGATCAAGAAATGTAGAGCATCTGCTGACTGCGGCCTGCTGGCACAGAAGAAGGGTACATAGTGGCACACACATCCTGGTGACGCTGCGCAGGGCTCTCCCTGGGTGCGAGAAAGGTAAAGGTGAACGGAACCCGCACCTGATGTCGGACGGTACCAGAGCACGGACCGGAAAGGGTAGAGAGCGAGCCAAACCGACGCCATCCAAGCCCCAATCGGACAAAATGGCGAAGCAGGGGTCAGCGGATCAGACCGCAAGCAAGCTGGATGCGGTACTCGCCGCATTGGAACGCCTGGAGGGCACTATCAACCGCACCCACACCTCCCCGGAATCCAAAGTAGTTAAGGTGGCTATCGATCTTACACATCTGCATGCAGATCACCGGAAACTAGCGGACCGCACCACCACGTTGGAATCTACGCTCGCTGACATCAAACCGCAGGTGGTACAGTTGGATAAACAAGTGCAAGACTTATTGAGCCGAGTGGAGTTCCTGGAGAATAGAGCGGAGGATGCCGAAGGAAGGGCACGACACAACAATGTCCGCATAGTGGGTGTGCCGGAAAAATGGAAAGGACAAGTACCTGCCCTGCACATGGAGACCTGGCTCAGATCTACTGCTCAGATCTCACCACACTTTGTCATAGAGCCTGCCCACAGGGTCCTGGCGAGACCCCTTCCTGCGAGATTGAACCCACGGCCTATACTTCTTCGGATTCTTAACTACCGGGACCGAGATACCATTTTGCAGGAGACCAGGAAACTCCAGGATATACGCATGGACAACCACAAAGTAATGCTCTTCCCAGACTACACCATCCAGGTACAGCGCCAGAGATCCTTGTTCATGGCGGTAAAAAGGCGTCTGAGGCAAAATGTCTTGAAATATTCCCTGTTGTTCCCTGCGCGACTGCGGGTGGTGGCCAACGAAAAAACTCACTTTTTCAACACACCGGAAGACGCAGAAGACTGGCTGGATACATTCACGGATGCGGGACCCCGAGACAAATCTGCAACTGCACCGCTGCCTAAGCTGAAAGGCCCTTTCCACCGCAGGCGTAGGGAGCGCAGGACTATGAGACTGGGGATACCATCCACGCCACCGATGGGCCCACACCCAGAACTGATCCTAAGCGGGCAGCGTGACACCTTGCAAACGGCGGCAGAGATCAGTGGGTCACCAAGAACCGAGGAGGCATCCAACTCCAGTCAACGAGACTTCTCCAGTGACGACGAATGGATCTATGGCCTGCAGAACACGCAAGACTCGACCGCACTACCGGATGTCACCCCACAGACGGCGGACTTGATAGCATAAACGGAGCAGGTTCCTGTCTTTGTCAGGATTATGGACCGAGGTATTGGGGTACATGGGTGGGGGCGAACTGTCGTTGGAAAGATAGACATTTGAGACGCGAGCCGTCATGACCCTATAGTGTTCATTTATTGCTGGGATCACTGATGTGCTTCGGGAGGGAGGTAGCGGGACCCAAGTATATATATTGTCCCTGCCCTGTGGGCATCTAGGCGCATGACCCAACTGGAGTGTGCGCCCGAGCCATTGTACGTAGTTTGTCACATCCATATTGTATTTTGCCTGTGTATGGGGAGCCCCTGGAACGCTAGACAAGGTGTTTGTATACTAACGTAGAGTAGTCCGCAGTACACCCCCCGGATTGATCTGACTTATCTCCAGTTGGAGGTTTGGACGATTGCTGGTTGCATTATCGCCCTTTTGGAATTATCAATGATTATGTTTTTATTGGAATTTTACTTTGAGACATCATTTGTTACGAGGGGTTTTATGCAAGGCCATGGGCTGCGAGCCAGAGAGTTAGATAAGTTGTACGATGCTCAGTTCTATTCAATATATATGGCTGTGGGGCTGCAACAGACACAAGTTTACTTGACGCATTGGGGGGATTATGTCTTCCTTTAAGATAGGTACATGGAATGTGAGGGGCATGCATTCGCCGTCACATAGATATCAGATCTACTCGTACCTAAAGCGGCACCATGTCCAAATTGCCTTGCTGCAGGAGACTCACGTGGCCAAATCAGAGATACAACACTTACGCCGTCGCTGGCGCGGCCAGTTATTCGCCACAGGGTACTCAGCATTTGCACGAGGTGCACTCATCTGGGTGATGGCGGGGGTTCCATTCACGATCACACAGTCACTGGTGGATGCGGAGGGGAGGTATGTAATAGTCAGGGGCGCACTAGATGGCCGTCAAATAGTGCTTGCATTGATATACGCTCCCAATACAGAACAGGCTACCCTCCTCGATAAATTAACACATATTCTTGCGCCATGGCATGACATCCCCATGCTTTTGGGGGGCAGCTATAATAGCGTCCTTGATGTGTCACTGGACCGCTCTTTCCCGCCCCTCCCAGGTACAAGCACGCACCACGCTATGAAAGCCTTGGCTAATTGGGCTGTACATTGGCATCTGAAGGATGCCTGGAGACACCGTCATCCTCAAAACAGGGTATATTATTATTACTCAGGAGCCCATGACCTGCACGTGCGACTAGACCGGTATATGCTCTCGGAGGAATTGCTCCCCCATATATCGGCGGTTTACTATTTAGGCCGGATGCACTCTGACCATTACCCGCATGTTTTGGAGATGTTATGGGAGCGCCCCCGCCCGCAGATCCCGACCTGGCGGCTGCAGCCAAACCTTTCATTGGATGCGCCCTTTAGGGACCTACTGACAGCCAATATCCCCCGGTATTTTGAGGAAAATACCAGTACGGCCACGACACCTTTGGTGGACTGGGACGTGTTTAAAGTTGTGATAAGGGGGGACTGTCTTAGTGCGCAGGCAGGCATGCGGCGACAGTTGGAAGCAGATCGTACGCGCCTCGAAACTGACTTGCTTCGGAGGGAGGGAATGGCGTTGGAGGGTGACACTGACCCTTTGGAACATTTTAGAGACGAACATTCTAGACTACTAGAGCGTCTCCGAAAATTAAATTATGCAGCACATTCAGCGCGCACCCATCACATGGGAGACAAACCTGGTAGGCTGCTGTCGTGGCTGATACGGCAAGACATGGCTGCTGCACCCGTGACAGCGATACAAAATACTCAAGGAGTTATAGTGCACACTCAAGCAGATATACACCGCGCTTTTGAAGAACACTACTCCACAGTATATAGATCTTGCTTGACGGCTACGGATGTAGACATACAGGATTTCTTGTCCACACTGACGCTGCCATAACTCACGGACTGTCAGCAGGGAGAAGTGGGTGCTTCTCTTTTGCCGGAGGAAATAAGGGATAGTATATATTCGCTATCGAATGGCAAGGCTCCGCGTTCGGATGGACTGCCGGCCGAATTCTATAAGGCATATTCAGTGGAGCTGGTACCAGAGCTGTTGCGAGTATACGAGGCAGCGCTGGAATATTCAACGCTCACCCCCACACAAAATGAGGCGACATTGGTTTCTCTTTTGAAGCCAGGCAGGAACCCCGATCTCCTGGGATCTTATCGACCACTGGCCCTGCTCAACTCAGACTACAAAATCCTTGCCTCAGCCCTAGCTAAACGTCTTGCCCTGTTCGTGCCAACTCTGGTGCATGCCGACCAGAATGGGTTTGTACCCACTAGAAGCACCTCCCTAAATATTCGAAGATTGTTCTGGATCCTGAAGTACGCCACAGAGAACAGGCCCTGGTCTGGCTGTCTGGTTCTGGACCTGGAAAAGCTTTTGATTCGCTGGAGTGGCCCTATCTCGCCGCGGTTTTACGTAAATATGAGCTGGGGGATGATTATCTACAACTGGTGCAATTGCTATACCAACGGCCCACAGTACGAGTTCGCACGGGCAAGCTCCTGTGAGATGCAATTAGGGTGAGACGAGGGACCAGACAGGGATGCCCTCTGTCCCCGTTGCTTTTTTCCCTGGCGATGGAACCGTTAGCGGCTCTCCTCCGAGAAGGTGGCGCGGAATGGGGCTTCCCCTTGAGTGACAGACTACACACATTGTCCCTATATGCGGACGACCTGTTATTGTATATACGTGATCTACATGCTGTGCCGCCGGAGATATCATCACTGTTCGGTAGATTTGAGGCGGTCTCAGGGCAAACTGGGCCAAATCAGGTGCATACTCTTTCTGTGAGAATGTAGCCGCAGCCGATATAATCATTAATGGAACTACACTCCATTAGTATCCGACCACATTCAGATACCTAGGAATATACACATACAGGTCCCAGACAGATATTCTGGAAGGAAATCTGGTCCGAGCCGTCTCCTCCGTCAGAGCACAGATGAAATTCTGGAAGTCCTTGCCGCTCAATGTGATGGGCCGTGTCACCCTAACCAAAATTATACTACTACCCAGGTTATTATATTATTTAGCAAATCTACCGGTGTATATCCCAGTGAAGCTATTCAGGGAATTAGAAGGGATGTTCCGTGGCTTGATTTGGAATGCGGGGCGACCTAGGATAGTACTACAGAAACTATATGCACCCCCGGAAAGTGGCGGTTTAGCAGTCCCTCACCTGGAACTATATTATTTAGCGGCGCAATTACATGTACGTGGACGGTGTCCTACTATCTTTCGCCACACTGACGGCAGACAGTGGATTGCCAGTGGGCCAGTTCTTCTTGCACGCAGTCATTATGCGAACATTCACACAACAGTGGGGTGACATGGCCGACGAGCTGCCGACACACCAGTTAATACAGTACCTACACGTAATGGGGGAGGGCTCGCATGTGATACATTGGCTGGTACAGGCTCTACTCATTCATGTATTGAAGCCATTGCAAAGACTCCGCACACATTGGACAGAAGACGGGCCGTCCTTGGTCGGATAAAGAGTGGGAACGTGTCATAGATAGTGCCACGCACATACCGCGGAACTCACGATTTAAACTAATACAAACTTACATTTTACATAGGGCGTACCTTTCACCAGACAAAATTAATAAATATTTCAATGTCAATACATCCGAATGCCCGAGGTGTCATCTCCTAGGCGCTGATCTATTACATATGTTGTGGTCCTGCCCCCTGCTTCTACCCTACTGGCGCGCGATATTGGTAACGCTAGCCAACTGCACGAGCGCTGAGATACCCTCCACGTGGGAGGTTTGCATTTTGGGGCTTTGCAAGAGAACTAAGGCCAATAAGGCGGTCTCCAGGTTTTGGGACCTGGGCCTCATAGCGGCGAAGTGCCTCATAACTAAAAGGTAGAAGCACAAGGATCCACCAGAAGTATCACACTGGGTGAAATTTCTTGAGGTCTGGGCACGGGTGGAGGGTACCATCCTCCACAGGGAAGAAACGGCAGGGATACGAAAATATCCTATTGCACAGTCTTGGGACGAAATGCTAAGAAATCTCACACACCCTCAGGCCTCCAGCGCACCAGTCAAGACCTGACGCCTAAAGAACCTCCAGGTCACAGACACCACGCTGACTTTACATGCCACCCCAATAGTAGTCACTAGACTAGGCAGGACCCTCACATTTCTCCCCCCCCCACCCCCCCCCCCAGAAAAAAAACCCAAAAAAACAGAAAATAAGAAAGGGGAAAAGAAAAACGCCATGTGAAAGCAGCTCCTGAAGCGCATCACTTCCACACACATGCCCCCATACGGAACGTTAGCATAGCAGCCCACACATCATACTTGCACGCCGGTCCGGCCCCGACTCCACCTGAAAGGTACTCCAAACACAGGTATCATAAAAATATATATATATAAATATATATATCTAATGCATAGACTTAACGCTGGAACGCCCATTGATCTATTTACCCATAACACGTTGTATGATGTAATTCCAGAGTTGGATTTTATGGTGAAATGTACTTATCAGCACGCACTGATGTTCTTGCAAACCGCCCTCGCTGGCATGGAGAGGTGTGCTTAGTGCCTTCCTCCTGGCCCTCCATTGGAGATAACGGAGGATAGTGTCCCCACGGCTTGGACCCCTACTAAATGGCGGCTCTGCCAAGTTGTGCTTGGCTGATACCCAGGCACATAAATTGCAGTCTGCCTGAGACTGCTTGGAGGCTCCGTATCTTCCCGCATTCCTCAGCATTGATTGATGCGCACCAAATAACAGTAGTACCTGCTGCCATTGCATCTGGGGAAGGAGGGAAGAGGTGTGGCGCCGCGGTCAGGGCGACTAACTCCGGAATCTGGGATCACTGTTCGATCCCCAGCGCCGGCGGCAGATTAGCCCGGCACCATGTGACTCTGGGCAATAGCTTGCTTAATCTTCCCGACGGCCCCCAGCGCCTAGATACCCTTACGGGTGATTGTTCGCGCTTTACAAATGTGGATTATTATTATCTGTACCACCCTTTGCTAGGAGCATGTCAGAGCAAGGAGATATACAGTGCGAAGAGGATCCCTCTCGGGCAGCGATGAGGATTTTTTTCTTTTTTTTTGATAAGTAACATTTATTGAATTTTAACCATTAAAAATGGCAGAGAAAAACATGTGGCACACATACAGCACTGTATAGGATAAAGTATCATGACCAGATAAGGTAGTAACCCTCAAGCAGTACATCACGTAGAGTGAAAGCAGTGACCAGAAATACATGTCAACAGCCGTCTCAAACAAATTGACCTAACCATTTCCGCCACACCCGCCAATGTTTCTGGGGACAACTCCTGGCTTCAAAGTCCACATGCTCCTGTAGCGCACACCAATACACACTCCGTCACCAACCCCTGAGAGTCGGGGGGGATGGAGACAGCCATTGTGTAACAATATCACATTTTGCGACTAGGAGGACCATGCTCAGGAATGATCTTTCAACCCTTGTACCTCCAGAGTCTTCAAACACAGCAAGGAGAATCAACAGGGGGCAAGGGGGGACTTCCCATTCAAGGAGACCTGACAAATCTCGAGTTACCTTGGCACAATAATGATGCATCAATGGACAGGACCAGACCATATGATAAAAGTGAGCTGAGCCGATTTGACAACGAGGACAGGGGGAGGTAGGGCGAAGGCCTGTGTGGCACAGGATAATGAGTATTATGATGCAGTAGACACGTCCATTTACAGAGCTTTGGAGGAGGCGATGACCCCATGGAGTAGCAGATTGCGTGAATACCAAAGTGGGCTCAGACCCCGGCTAATACAACCAACAACCCCCTGCTGACAACCCCACTAAATGATCAGCCTACCTCAGCCAAACGCCCTCATATTTCCACAAGGCGTTTCTGTCCAAAACCATTCACTTACTGTGCCCACTCGCTCTGGAAGTTTGGGAACACTTTCACATCATTAGATAAAGTCCAGTATTCTATTAAGGGAGTGCTCTGCTCCTGGATTTTCCGTGAGGTCGGTCGAGGAAGGGGCCACTCCATCGGCCAGTCCTTCCAAAACTCCAGAGGGCAAGGCTCCAGGTGCAGTCAGTTCCAAGATCAAACCCACTATGGTGATTTCTACCCGACCCGCCGCAAGCGCTCAAGAGGCTGTGGTTTCAGAGGTGCAACGCTGCCTCAAATTCCGGTAATAGTATTTACATCTTCCCTCTTAAATGTGGGAGTTGCCTGTATATGTGTGGGGTACTCACAAACAATGCTAGGGTTTTACAGACTGTACAGGGTTTCCACCGAGTTTTGCTGGCTCTCATGGCAAGATTTGAGGCCCAGACCTATCCAGTTTTCAAGCGAAGAAGCCGATTTGGTGGACACAGAGGTTACCTCCCTCCTAGAGAAAGGAGCTATTAGTCCATCTCCTCACCCACAGGGTTTCGTCAGCAATATGTTCTAAATGGACAAAGCAGACAGGGGTTCAGCGTCTGGTGTTGAACCTACACAAGTTTAACAAATGGCTGGTTTACTGCCATTTCAAAATGGAGGGGATTCACTTCCTGAGGGATGTCCTGCACCCCAGGGATTGGATGGTCCGTTTGGATTTAAAGAATGCTTATCTCGCTATCCAAATCTTTCCTCCACACAGGAAGTTCCTGCAGTTTGTCTGGCATCAACAAGTCTTCCATTTCACAATACTGCCTTTCGTTCTTTCCTCCGCTCCTTGGTGCTTCACGAAGGCTCTCGGCAATATACTTCTTTTGGCATAAAATTCTGAACAGTTGATGCAGCAATTACAACAAGCGGTCGAACTCTTGGAGAGCCTCGGTTTTGTTATTGACATCAAAGATTCTCTTCTGGTACCTTCTGGTAGCTCTCAGAAAGCAAACTTCCTAGATTTCGTTAGACTCTACCGAGGCCACTCTCAGCCTTCCTTCTCAGATGATGTCCAAGATCCGGCATGAGCTGCGCAGAACATTAGCCAAACAGAGGGTGCCCCTCAAGCAGATCGCTCAACTGGTAGGGCTTTTGTCTGCCTCCATTCAAGCCATCTTCTGGGGCCCATTGCAGTATCAGGCATTGCAGATATTGAAGGCATTGCACCTGCAGAGATGCCTCCTTTATTCTCATTCTGTGGTCCTGCCCGACGAAGCGTGGAAATAAATCCACAGGTGGTTCTCCTCCCTGGAGGCGTGGAACAGACGAGCTATATTTGGTTTGGCTCCCGACCTGGTTATAGAATTCTACCCTACAAGGTCAGGTTGGGGAGCTCCATGAGGAGATTTTTCCACAGTAGGGTCATGGTCTCTGCAGGAGCAAGCGCTGCACCAACTGCCTGGAGCTTTTGACGGGATCCTTTGCCATCCAGTGCTGGACCAGAGAAAGAATTCAGATGTGTCAGTATTTTGGCTGTCAGGTACATTAAACACCTGGTCAGGACTCGGTCAAAAGTTATTTAAGATCTGGTGAAAAATCTTTGGCAGTTCTGCCTTCACCTCCAGATATCGGTGATGGCGGAATACCTCCCTGGTCAGGAGAACCAGGTGGCGGACTGGCACTCTCGCTATTTTCTAGATTGCAGTCTATGGATGTTACAACCGGAGGTTTTTGCCATGCTCCAAGCCCAGTGGGGCCCATTTTCAGTGGATCTTTTTGCCTCTAGACTGGATCATCAGTTACCCAGTTCTTCAGTTGGAGGCCGGACCCTCTGGCATCGGCCATGGATGCATTGCTACAGGATTGGGGACAAGAGCGAGCATATGCCTTCCCGCCATTCACTATAATCATCAGCTCAGATCAGGCAGCAACATGCGGAGGTGGTTCCTATCACCCCAATTTGTAAGTGCAAGTTTTGTTTCCAGTTGTTCTGGAACTTTCTTAGGATTTTACAATCAGTCTCCCCCAATTTCTAGAGCTTCTTCTCAACCCAGATTGGTGTCTGCATTAGATGGGGCTGGACGGGTCCCTACGCCTGAGCGCGTGGAGGATTACAGGAGTAGATGGTCGATCCCATGTCTTTTGGCATACGTTAGAGACCTCTAGTCCAATACCTGGTCTGACAGCACGGTCAAGAGATAGCAATCAGCTTAGACGTAATGGTGGTGATGGTGTATGCAACAGGGTTGTGATCCTCTTGAGCACTGACTTAGTTCATATCTTGAATTTTCTGGCTAGTCTGGCCTAGCAAAGTGTAGCCTATCGTTCCATAAATACCTTTCGTTCCACGATATAGGCAAGACATTTCCCTGTAGAGAGTTCTCCAGTGTCGGAGAAGCCTTTTGTTCGCCGACTGCTGCGAGGTGTCGATTATCTCTTCCGCCAGAACCGTGCTATTCGGAGCTGTGAGTTGTTGATAAAGTACTCAACCTTTTCTTATCCTGGCAACCAATTAAGTTATTGTCATGTAAGGAGCTTTCGGCAAAGCAGGCACTGCTTCTCTGTCTGATATTGTGTAGAAGGGTTTTGGATGTTAGAACCCTGGATCTCACAGGAAGAGCCTTTTCACCTTTACTATTAGTTGCCAGACTAAATGTCACACCAGGGTTATCGAGTACCCAGCATTTCCTGAATCGCCTGCGTGGTGCATTGTTTAAAAGTATATGAGGAGATGTCAGCGGATTTTAGGCCTCTGGGAGAGAGACAGCTCTCGATTGCTCTCCGGAAACCTCATACGGCGGTTTTGTCTCCCACTAGTGCACGTTGGGTGAAGTGGATCATGCAGGAGGAGGGCCTCGATCTCAAGATTTTTGGAGCCCATTCCGCCAGAGGGACAATGGATTCCAAGGCCTCAGTCTAGGCGAAAGACTAGAAGACATTATTTATGTGGCTGATTAGTCCTCAGATTCTACCTTCAAGAGGTTCTATTTTAAGCCCATCCTAGATATGGCTCTTTTGATGGTAAGTATGCTTTAAACTAGCATAATCCGAGCCTCCAGTCCAGACACAGAATGAAAAATGTCCTAGCTAAAGTAATAGAAACTTTCAATTCTGGCATTATGTAAAATGTTTTTGTTTCAATTAATAAAAATTGTTACAAAAGACCATGCGTAAACTGTATTTCCAAGAACCATCTTTAACCGTTAAAAAAATGTAAACAATATCATTTCAATTCATATCATACATTTCGGAACCGTATCAAGAGTAAAAATAGAGGCCCATTGGTGCTTGTTTTATGCTCACGGTTTTGGGCTTAGGATTTTAGGTTAAGCCTGGCTCAATCTTTACTTAAGAACGCTAAGTATTTGTGCAAATTTCGCTAGTCTTGCCAGTTCCATGGAGATCTCTGAATTAAAAAGAAGCTTCAATGCGTGCGTTCAAGTGCGGGTTCCGTATTTTAAAAACAAGGGTTTTAATAAAGTGTGACGTACGAGGTTCAAGCCAGGACAAGTGCAGAGTAGGTGGACCAAGGACTCCTCGAACTGATAGCAGTCTTTCGATTCAATTAAGGACTCTGAGGCGAGGATTATCCCACCCGCAGATACATGCTCCGGAATTCCCTTTCCATAACTAGTACGTAATGTGCTTCTGTTTGGGATTTTATGTAATGTGCTATTTCCCTAATTTTTAGCTGAACTTTTTTTTCTGTTCATAGATGTTTCAACATCCTTGACTGTTTAATCGATTCCGTAAAGTCAAATTGTAGTGCTGATTTCAAGTCTTTTGTTTCAGGAGGGGACACTAGAAAGCAAGATGCGTAGGAAAACGCTAAGGGCGTGACTTGTGTGTTGAAAGAGGATTACTAGGACAGAGAGAAGGGACTATATGGTGAATCCTGACGGATCATGGGACTTGATGCACAAGTTACTTACTTGTGTAACGATATGTGTGTAAGAGACATTAGTTAGTGATAGATTCCTTACATTAGAATATCCCCAGGCGTCAGACTGGATCCGGAAAGTTTTTGTCAGCAGTACCCCTGCGTGTCAGTAGGTGTCGTCGTATGGCTCCGCGTACGTCGCTGGCGTCGTAGCCGCTAAGATGATGTCGTCGGAGCTACTTAGATGCGCCCACGCGCGCTGACATCAGTTCTGTACACAACTTTTCCGCGCCAGAAGCGCAGAGTCATGCCAGAGACCGACTACTGGTGCAATAGAACCAGGGCCCTGAAAGGGATGACCTGAACCCTAGAGAACAGTTCGCAGAACGGGGAGGATGGGCGGTGGTAAGGAATCTATCACTAACTAATGTCTCTTACAGATATATCGTTACACAAGTATGTAACTTGTGCATCTGAAAGAGACACGTTAGTGATAGATTCCTTACCTTAGAATACATACCCAAGCTGTCAAGGCAATAGTGCTTACTGAAAGTATGCAGTGAGACCCAAGTGGCCGCCTGACAGATGTCTTGCAGGGGGACACTGCGCCCCAATGCTGTAGTAGCTGCAGTCGCCCCGGTAGAATGGGCGCGCAGCCCAACCGGAGGTTCCTTTTTGGCCAGAGAGTAACAGGCTTTAATGCACAAGACAACTCATCGGGAGATGCGCTTGTGCACAGCCCGGCCTTTCTTGGCGTCAACGTAGCCAAAAAAGAGGTGGTCATCCACCTGGAACTGTTGTGTGCACAAGAACAAGACCACACGTTTTGGGTCCAGACGGTGGAGCCTCTCCTCTTCTCTTGAAGTGTGCGGAGGCGGAAAGAAAGTGGGCAAAGTTACAGTTTGCCCAAGATGTAAGGCAGAGACTACTTTAAGTAGAAAGGAGGGACGCGGTCGAAGCACAACCTTGTCCGGATGAATCGCCAGGAAAGGAGGTTTGCAGGAAAGAGCCTGGAGTTCACTCACCCACCGAGCGGAGGTGATGGCCACCAGGAAGACAGTTTTCAAAGTCAATAACCGCAAAGGACAGTTATGAAGAGGTTCAAAGGGAGCGCACATCAGATATGTGAGAACCAGGTTTAAGTCCCATTGAGGCATCACAAAAGGAACAGGAGGGAAAATGTGAGTAATGCTTTTGAGAAATCGATTGACAACTGGGGACTTGAAAAGAGAGGGCTGATCAGGCAGCCTAAGAAAGGCTAAAAGAGCAGAAAGGTAGCCCTTGATAGTGCCCAGAGCAGAGCCCTGCTGGGCCAAAGAAAGAAGGAAGAATAGGAACTCAGAAAGAGGGGCAGCAAGAGGATCAACAGATTTTGCTGTCCACCATGCCACAAATTTTTTCCACTGACAGGCGTACACCGTTTTAGTGGAGGGACGCCTGGCTTCCAAAATCACATTACAGACTTTGGGAGGCAAGTCAAAGGAAATCCGCTGTCGCCGCTCAATCTCCACTTAAGGAGGTGGAGGCTGGCCAGGTTCGGGTGGAGGACCGACCCCTGTTGCTGCGACAGGAGATCCTCCTAAAGAGGCAGTCGGATCGGGGGATCCACGCTCATACTGAGTAGCTCGGGATACAAAAACTCTTCGAGCCCAGTCCGGTGCCACAAGAATGACTTTGGGCCGGTCGCGCCTGATCTTCTCCAGCACTCTGGGCAGAAGTGGTATAGGCGGAAAGGCGTACAACAGACCGCAACTCCACTCGCGACGAAAAGCGTCGCCTAGCGAGTGCCGCCTTGGAAACTCCAACGCGCAGAACTGCTGGCATTGCGCGTTCTCTTTGGTGGTGAATAGATCTAACCAAGGTCCTCCCCACTGCTGAAAGAGACCTTGCACCACCTTCGAGTGAAGACGCCATTCGTGATCCAACATGCACCTGCGGCTGAGTTGTCCGCCCTGGCATTCAGGGTACCTGCCAGGTGTTGAACCACCAAGGAAATGCCTTGACGTTCCAGCCACATCCAGAGACGTAGAGCCTCCTGACACAGGGTCCACGACCACACCCCGCCCTGTTTGTTGCAGCACCACATGGCAATGGTGTTGTCCGTGAACACCTGCACTACTCTCCCCTTGACAGAGGGAAAGAATGCTTTGAGTGCAAGTAGGATCGCCCTGAACTCCGAAAGGTTGATATGGAGCTTGGACTCCGCCGGAGACCAGAGGCCTCTGATCTCCGCCTCTCCCATGTGGCCACCCCATCCCAGGAGGGATGCGTCAGTCACTACTGTGTGCTCCGGTTGGGGAAGGGAGAGGGATCTGCCACTGACCCAACGCTGGTTCGTGAGCCACCACTGCAAGTCCTGTGAGGTGCCCTCTGAGATCTGGACATAGTCGGACAGGTTCCCCCGATGCTGCGTCCACTGGAACTTCAGGTCCCACTGCAGAGCCCGCATATGCCATCTGGCATGATCGATCAGCAGGATGCAGGAGGCCATGAGGCCCAGCAGCCTCAGGGTCTTCCTGACCGAAACCCAGGGCCAGGGTCGAAAGATCAGAATCATAGCCCAAATGTCCCGGACTCGCTGTTCGGGAGGATAAACTCGAAACTGTGCCGTATCCAGAACTGCTCCGATGAAGAGGAGCTTCTGAGAGGGAATCAGGTGCGACTTCGGCACGTTGATGGAAAACCCCAGCAAACGCAGGAGGTCGGCCGTAGTCTGGAGGTTGGGAGACGACTGCCTGGGGTGAGCCCACCTTCAACAGCCAGTCATCGAGATAATGAAAGACTGAAACCACTGATCTGCAAAGATGAGCTGCGACCACCGCCATCACTTTCGTGAACACCCAAGGGGTGCTGGTAAGGCCAAAAGGGAGCAAGGTGAACTGAACGTGCTCGTGGCCCACCATGAATAGAAGGTACCGCCGGTGGGCTGGCAGGATGGGGATATGAAAATAAGCATCCTGCAAGTCCTGCGCTACCAGCCAGTCTTGCGGGTCTAGGGCAGTCAAGACCTGAGCAAGCGTGAGCATCATGAACTTCTCCTTCCGGAGGAAGCAATTGACGTTCCGGAGGTCTAAGATAGGGCGCAGACCTTTGTCCTTCTACGGAACCAAGAAGTAGTGGGAGTAACAACCACAAGCTACTTCTGGCATCGTAACGCGCTCAATGGCCCCCTTGTCCAAGAGGGCCGTAACTCCCTGCTGGAGCAGTGCCAAGTGTTCCTCCGACATGCGGTGGTACTGAGGTGGCATGGCTGGAGGCGTAGATTCGAAGGGGAGTGAGTAGCCCCTGCCAACTATTTGCAGAACCCACCTGTCCGAGGTTATGGAGCGCCAGTGGGGACGGTGATGTCGAATCCTGCCACCCACTGGCATCAGGTGGGCCTGAAACACCAGACAAGGAAGGTTTAGAGGAGGAGGTGGCGGCAGGGGAGGTGGTGGACTGACCCGGCCGCTGTCCCCGGGAGCCACGACGGCAGGTCCCACGTCCGCGGCTGCGCTGAGACTGTGGCTGCGCAGCCTTGTGGGTTTGAAAGGAACACGCCTGGGTGCCCCGACCTTGACCTCGAAAGGACCAAAAAGCAGACCCCCGAGGGAGTACGCGTGGTGGAGCGCCACAGTTGTGGAAAGTGCCCTACCAAGAGAATCGGCCGTGTCAAGCCCACAACGAATAGTACATTTTTCAGCATCTTTCCCTTCGATAATGGCTTGGGAGAAAACCGCCCGTGCTTCCACAGCACACTGAGGCAGCACCTGTGCCATAGTGTCCCACACAGAATGGGAATAGCGGCCTAGGAGGTACGCAGTATTTACCGCCCGCAACCCAAAGCTGGCAGATGTGAAAATCTTTATCCCAAATTGCTTCAGTTTCCTAGATTCCTTGTCCGGAGGAGCAGAAGGAAACGCACTCGGCGAGGCAGAAGCCTGGACAACCAGACTCTCAGGCGTGGGGTATTGTGTGAGAAAGCTGGGATCGCCCGGCGCCGGGCGATGGCGGTGCGCCACACCCTTGTCTACCTGAACTCCTGTGTTAGGTTTGACCCAGTTGCCCAACAGGATATCAGTAAGCGCTTCATTGAAGGGCAGGAACAGCTCCGCAGAGGAGGACTGCGGCTGCAGGACCTCAGTCAGGAGATTGGTCCTGATAGGCACAGAACAGAGTTCGAGGTTAAGAGCCTCAGCTGGCCTACGCAACACCACCGAAAAAGTCCCAACCTCCTCCGTGGCCACGGAAGAAGGGGACAGAGTACCAGGGTGTGGAGATAAATCCAGATCCACAGGACCCTCCACATCGCCTTCCCATTCAGGCTCATCCTCGCATTGGGCCGCAAGAGGATCCTCAGACCCTTCCCAGTACTTCCCTTCGTCCACCGGTGGCTGAAGAGGCCGGTAAAGACGAGGTGCCCTGGGAAATAGGATAAACTCTCCTCCAAGAAATGGAATGGGAGGGTAAGATACCAGTCCCGGTTCAGCGCCGGCCGGCGTCAGCGGCGGCGCAGCATCCGTTGCCGAAACCGGATCCAGGGCCAGAGCCGAGGTCAGAGCTGAGGCCAGAGCTGGCGCCAAGGCCAGAGCCGGCGCTGAGGTCCGAGACAAGGCCTGAGCCGAGGTCCGAGACAAGGCCTGAGCCGAGGCCGGAGCCGGCAGCACCGCAGGGTATGGTGCCGGCGTAGACAAGGCCAGAGCCGGCTACACCGAGGCAAACCCTTCCAACGGATCGGCGGGGCCCGAAGGCGCTCTGGAGGGACCCGGCGGGGCAAACAAATGGCACAAGGCCGACATGAAGGCCTGCACCTCATCCGAAGTCGAGTGCGGGCCCGGAAAGGGTGGGTAGGCCGCAGGCATCAACGGAGGCTCCAACGGAGGCTCCAACGGAGCCACGGGGGAGTCACTGCCCGCCCCCTTCACCACGTCCCGTGACCGGTGAGGGGTAGAGGAAGAGCGACGTCGCTTCTTCAACATTTTATGGCGCCTAGACTTACCTGTCCCTGATGCCGACGAGCGATGCTGATGGCTCCGCGACCGGTCCCTCGACCTCCCACGGGAGCGGGACCTCCACCGGCGCGGAACTGATTGTCGGACCTCCAACAACTTTCGGGAACGCCTCGGGGTCATGGGCGTGCCCCAAGCAGAAGAGACACATCGTGAGGGTTCGATACCCACATGTTTCGACGGCAGGCCCTACAAGGCTTAAACCCGGGCATCTGCAACTCCCTCAAGGCTTGCACTGTCTTATCAGCAAGTTTGAGGCCAGTATCCCTCATCGGAACCGATAGAACAGAACCCCTTTGCAACGTGTCAACTTACTGTTGCCAAGGCTTGTTGACTGTCCTCCAGAGATCTTTGGGCTACAAGAAGCTCCAACCTTCAGTAACTCTTCCTGCTAAGATCTTCGTCCTCACCGCATTCTCTGCACCGTGGGCCTGCATCTTTGGTGAGCTGCTCGAGGTCCTCTTGAAACTCCTGTGCCTCTGACCTGTGGGTCCTCTTGAGGGTCTTCTTTGGCTGCAGTGGGCTCCCCTGCTTGCTCATTGTCTGCTCTAACTCTCCTGCATTTGGTGACTCCCTTGGACCTTGCTGGTTTCAACGCTGCACCTATTTAGTTTACCACGTCTGTTGCTGCTGCCAAGGCTTGTGGGTGCTCCCGCCAGACACGACCCCCAGGTTCTTGACTTCCAACATGGGACAGCTGGTGAACGGCTCCTAGTCTTCCACAGTGTCGCCTGGTCCTCACAGTTGTAGCAACAAGGTCACCCCCATCACTCCTGCAACTTACGTCATCGGTGGTCATTGGTCTTCCGTGCCTCCTGGTCACTTCCGAGTGACAGACTCCATCCCCTCTGCTTGCAGGTACTTGCTCTTCAAGAACCCATACTTGGATTCCACCAGACTCTTTCACCTTCTTCACCAGCGGCATCTTTTCTGAAGTCCTCCATTGTGGTCTACGGCGGTTTCCGATGTCACTTCTCATCTATGCAGCTGGCTTACCTGGTGTAGGTATCCTGGTTCCTTGGGTATCCACAGTTGGATGACTCTCCAACCTTCTGTCTTTCACAGGGTTTCTTCAGGGTCCACTGGTAAGGGCCCTCCTTCTTAAAAAATGCAACCGCCACTTCCCCATTGACTTGTATTGAGTACGCAGCTGTGTTTCCGCTCTGCACACAGCCTCTGTGGGGATCCTGGGTACTTACCTCAGGTGGTTCCTTGTGTCCCCAGCCCTTCTGAGTCTTTTGGTCCAAGTCCCGACTTCAGTCTCAGTTCGCATTCCACTTCTTTAGTATATGGTTTGGTCTCCCCCCGGAGACAATTGTGTATTTGTGCTTACTTACCCGTTTTACATTTGGACTATTGTGTACATTGTTTTGATATCTCCGGTAAGAGATTTACCAATGAGTTAGTATGTGTGTATGATAAAAAATAACAATTTTTATAACTACACTGTGTGGTTCTATTTCGTTTAACCTACACTATATGGTTAGTTCTGGCAAAACAAGCTGCTTAACAATGCTTCTGGACTAAGCCTGAAGGCTGCTCTTGTCAGCTACCACGTAACAGCTTTCTATGGTGGTCTAAGACCACTAAAATCACATAAAGGTTGCCTGGATTGGTGCTTTACTTAAATAAGTGTGCACCATATACTAAGCCAGCCTCCTATAATGAATTTGAATTTTAACATAACGTGTATTCGTAAAGCGCACGTTCACCACAACGGGTATCTTAGCACTGAATAACAGATGTTTATTGTTACCCAACTCCATGGTACTCATTTTATGGAACTCAGAAGGATGAAAGAGCGGATCCTCTGGGATTTGAACTTGTGACTATGAGGTCGAACACAGGCACCTACAGTGGACGCATTAGTCCACTAAGTCACCAGACTATTCAAAAGGAAAGAGAAGGGAAATAATACCTATAACTGCAGGAAAAAAATGTGAGGCTGCAAGATATCATTTTTGTGGATATGGTGATGGATTATCAATTTATTGTAACTAATTACACAATTAATGTAACTAATTCTTGGATCAGTGAACATGTCTCAGGAATCACAATTCATGATCTACCTACATTACACACTACTCTTTTTCTTTACAGTTTCAACATTTTTGCTTAACATGACACAGACCGTTATGTGGGAATGCAACCATTGCAACAAATTATTTTGAATAATAAAAATGCCTTTTTAAAAAAAATCTTTCTGATTTACACAAAAAACTGATGCTGATGCTGGCTGGCTGAATTTCATATGGATGCTTATCATTGGAAGAAACTCCCCCTAATGACCTTACGTAGGGTAGCAATTTAAATTTGTATATGTCCTACAAAACACACATTATAAAATCTCTGATGAAGTTTTCGTCAACATTGATGGTGAACCTAGGAAACTATTGTGGAATGACGGTCACCTTAGAATAGCTCTCCAAGCACTGCAGCACAACCCATACAACGTTGGGATAGCACTTCCGGATATCAGGGCTTACTATTGGGCATCCCATCTAATAGCAATAAACAACTGGGGCCATGTAGATGGCGATCACCCCACCTACATATTGGAAAGGGCGCAATTTCAAACATGTCCCTACCATCATTATATCTATGGGGAGAAAGAAGTGAGAGGTTTACTACCAGCTACCCAAGTGACTATTGAAGCATGGGGCAGGGCTAGCAAATGTATGGGATGGACCCTAAAGATCACCTGGGAAACTCCACTATGAGTGGGGCCACATGTTAAAGAAATAGGGAAACTGAAGGGGTTTGTAGCCTGGGACCATATTGGTCTCTCCAAGGTGGGTGACCTGATTGAGGTCCTTTTCGTCCCTTCAGAGGAAATTCAACTCCATTAAAGGCAACACTATAAATACTTACAGCACTCCCACCCCTGGAAAGCGGAAAACATCCCCACAGACCTCACAGAGTATGCACATCAAGAGGGTAAGCTTCTAATGGGAGAGATACAAGAGAAAGTATTCTCTTATGTATATAAAACCATTAACAATAATATTCCTGACACTACTGAAATTGAGATCCAAATGGGAAACCAATGTTGGTGAATTAGAAGATATAGAATGGGAATCAACGTTAATGTTCCCACAGAGGTAGGGATAAAATCTAGACTGCGACTCATCCATCTGAAAATCCTACATAGGACTTACTATGATAGAGACCGCCTCCACAAAATAGATGGAGCAGCTTCTCCACAGTGCCTGCGAGGTAGGTGTCAGCGAGGGGACTTTGTCCACATATTATGGACATGCCCAGTTATTCACTCACTCTGGCAAAACGTAGTTCTGGAACTTAGCACAATACTAGAGACATCGCTACCCGAACATCCTCAGTATGCGCTTTTAGGCATACCCAATGATTTAGACCTTCCACAGATGAAACTAATATTGTGCAATTTGGGCCTAGTCGTAGCAAAAAACTTTGGGGAGCCCCTGCAACACCTGCCATGGCTGAATGGAAAAGGTGACTGGATCTCGACATGGCAGTAGAAAGAGTGACATATAAGAGTAGGGAATGCCCGTGTAAGTTTTGTAAAGTGTGGGGTTGTTGGATAGCTCACTACGGACTGGATATGCATGATGACGCTGATAATGTGCCTCTATACCAAAATCATTGCTGTGACTAATTTAATTTGTCATGCCCACCAATTTGCTCCTACCCTGATGTTCTTTCTTTCGTTGGCCTCCTTCACTATTGTGGAAATATTTGATGTACTGCTGTCCTTGCGCTATGTTTCTTAGTTTGTAAAGGGCACCCATTTGTGCCCCCTTTTGTTATGATCCATAAAACCCCCCAAAAATGGTTAAAGAAAACAAACAAATAACAAAACCGATGTTGCACCAGCAGGAATAAATATATTCTGTGAGATTGATAGAAATATTACTCAGAGAGTGGTTCCGTTCCTAAAGTTAACCTACTGCACAGAAGGACAATGTTGCCTCAAAAACAACAAAGAAAGTATTACGATAAAGTAGATGCAAGTGGGTTTTTGGCTCATTAACAAATAACGCTTACATGAAATTGCTTGAGGTATTTAAAGCGCTATATTGTATTTGTCAAAAAGACATATTGTGAGTTGGATTCTAGCTATTGAGGAAGATTCAAGCTTAGCGAGGAGAAAGAAAAAAATGAGATCACAGATGTCATACTTGTGCTACCTCTAGGAGCAGGGGTCGGAATGAACATCGCAAACATTCAAAGATTGTCAAACGTTACTTATACCACAGATGCTTTGAGCAACATGACAGAAGAAATTATGGCTATTAGGGAAACCATATAGAATGACCTTAGAATATGTCTCAGCCAGCAAGGAGGAGTCTGTAAGACCACTGGACCAGAGTGTTACACTTTCATTCCTGATAATTCAGAAAATAAGGCAAAAGAAATTGATTATATCAAGAAAGAAGTGCTATGGTGAATATTTAAAGAATCATTCATCTGTAATTGACAATCAGAGAGAGGGATGTCGATGAGAAAAGTCTAGTAAAACAAATTCAGCTTGGTATTTTGGTTAGAAAAGGTGCACGAAGGGCAGGTTCAGACTCAGCAACCATGCATGCTTGTGAGCTTGACCAACCCCTTAACATGGAGATGACTCCTCTTAGGAGTTATCATCTGCTCTTGGGTTTCCTCCTCTTCTCCTTCTTAGGTTTCAAGGCAAATAAGAGTGTGTCATCAACCTTGAACTGTACAGCAATCACCACAGTGCACAGCAATTACAATGCGTGTCAAACACTTTTGCCCCCTGCTTCTTTATTACCTTGGTATGCAAGAGTCATCACTAGTCACACAAATTGAAGTCATGCTTCGACCTCAAGCCCTACAGGTACACCTTGTGGGGCTCTGAAATGGACATCTGTACATGACAAAAGCTGCAGAGCTTAAAGCACGAGTTTTTTTGTCAGGGCATCCCTAGCAGTGCAAAGTGGAACACTTTGTGTGAAAAACGTCACAGTGAGTAGCTCCAAATCAGCACCAAAGAGCAAGGAAAAAAACTGAAGCGGACGTCAGGGCACCTGGGTAGTGCTGTATGACTCCAGTGACATTAGCAACAGATACAGCAATGGGGCCCCTGCCACCTACCAAGACAAGGGAGCCATTGCACAACTTCCTGACACAGCCTGGCACCAGGGCCTATCCAAAAGCTCAGAAATCAGCAGATAGAAGTTGACATCAGCTACAAGTGAACTTTAACAAGTAAGGCAGTAACTAGCGTGAATGGCGGTGGAACGAAAAGAAATGGTAGGCATAGCCCCAGTTGACTATCTGCATGACCAACCTCTAAAACGTTAATGCTAGCCACCTGTAGGGAAAATTCGTAATCCTGTCTCCCACAGGGTTGTGTGCACCTGAGGGCAAAGTAAACCGGCTTGCAGGCTGCTGCCGTAGGGGCTGGAGATTGGGAAGTTTATTACCCATGTTGGCCTGAGAGTTTCTTGCTAGATCCCCTACCCAAACAGGACTGGTGTACTTGTTGTTGGGTGGTGGCCCTTGACTGTTGTTTTTAAGAGTGCTTGAGGGTGGAGTACACCTTCTTGCCCAAGAGGCAAGACCCATGAGAAGACATATCCATGAGTGGCACTTGAACGTCACCTGAGAAGCCCGTGGATCTCATTCACACGAGTCACTGGAGCACCATGCTAGTACTGACCACTCGGTCCAAGCAGTCTCTCGTGTTCAGTCCTGAAAGGATGACATACATGGCTACATCCTGGCCACCTTGGATGGTCACAGCCAAATTGGCTTGGAACTCCTATGGGACTTCTGGTAACATTTCAGCCACAGAATACCATAATGCATGGGCGAGGCGTCCCAGCAAACAGATGGTATTAACGGACCTAAGGGCAAGGCTAGCAGAGGAAAACAACCTCTTCCCAAATGCCTCCACCATTCTCTTCAACTACCTGTCTGGTGGGATCCTGGGAAAAGAATTTGGTAGAATTCTGCTGGTGGAGGCCTGTACCACTATGTTCTCCGGCGTAGGATGCTGCTTGAGAAAGGCAGGGTCACCGAAGAGCTTATATACTGGAACATGACACTTGTCTATTTACTGATGGGCATGGACAAGAAGTTGTCCAAGTGCAGATGAGGGTATCTGTAAAGCTTCATTAACTGGTAACAGGTTCTGAAGAAGATTGTCCAGATTGCTGTCAGAACATTAATCTTTACTTAAATTGAAGGCATTTGTAAATCTAGGTTTTTGGCCACCCTTCTAATTATAATGGTGAAGAATGCAGACGCTTAAGTGGAAGGACTGGGTGTGGTAATAAGTCCAGGTTCAGGGGAAGTATCCAACTAATTGACCTCTTGTAGGTCCATTCAGATATTGTCACCAACGTATGTGGGGGAAAAATCCTCCCTACCATCACCATCATCACTAAAATCTGTTAAGCTCTGGTCAGGAGTCCAATCCAACGAGTTGTTGGGAATACTGGAGGGAAGTTTCTAGGCAAAAGTATTGTTTTTCCTAGTCATACAGAACGTGGGAAAGGTACACAGAAACCTAACTCGCATGCAGCTTCGATCGAAGTCGGGATAGATCTTGTTCAGTTTTGGACAACACTATGTGCTCGGCATCCTCCGCTACTGTTGTCAACGGCACGGCAGTACCCAGCGTGGGCACTGGTGTTTGATGTGAAATTGGCTCCAGAGTTAGAGCTGAAACTGAAATGCGTTCAGAAGGCACAGCCGGCACTGAAGGGGAGCCAGCATTAACCAGACTTGACACCTCCACGGATCCATGAGGCCTAAAGGCGCACCAGAAGGTACTGGTAATGTGCAGAAACTGCAAAGGACGGCCTCCTTAAACGCTTCAATTTGTTGCAACTTTGCAGACTGACCTGGAAGCTTGGAGTGCGACCGAATCAGTTGGGGAATCTCCTTCAAAGTACAGCATCTGAAGCAATACCACAGGGTTTTTGGACATTCTCGTGGCTTCTTAGAACGAGAATAGCAAGGATGGGACAAGGCCTGCTTGGAGTTCTTTCTTTTTTGGATCCAGTCTGACGCCTGGGGGTAATTCGAAGGTAAGGAATTTATCACTACGTGTTTCTTTCAGATTTCCGGTGTTTTACAGTGATGTACAAACTGGCTTCGCAGTCCGGGATCACCTTCAAATTCATTAGGGCACACTCCCCGCACAACCTGGAGTCATAGCCTTACCATAGACACCAAAGCTACAATTTTTTGGGATCCATCACAGACATTTGTTTATGACAATCCATACAAGGTTTGAAGTCTGTGGTTTTAGAAGATGACATTTCAATTGCACACTGGAAAAGTTTTATGCAAAGAAAAATGCTTGCCAACTGACAAGAAAAAGTAGGCAGTAGCTCTGGGTCTGTGTACGATGGCATGAAAAGAAAAAAAACGTCAGCACACCTACGTGGTGCCAATATACGGCTCCTGTCGTCACTTCAAGTGTGAAGTTGAGTTGACAATGGTCGCACAACTCCACTTACCGGCATGCAGGGGCTATGCTGAAAAAATCTTTAGGATGCTGTCTGCCACCTGGGGACAGTCTAAAGGTGAGGATTCTAAAGTTATAAGTATCCAGTAGAATAGACCGATCCACCTGATGCTGACCAAGACTGTTGGCTCTGGTGCTAAGGGAATCCACCAGATGGTTGGTAACAAGCCGCATCTTGTCTTGGTACGCACAAGTCCAGCACATCAGAGCTTCTTGACAAAGAGAGTAAGAACCCACTCCTCCCTGTTTGTTGATATACCACATCAAGTTCATATTGTCCGTCCAGATCTGGATGAACTGCCCTTAAAAGGACAGGAGGAAGGTATGAGTACCAGTCGGATTGCCAAGTTCCAGCAGATTGATGTGTAAATTCTGCTCTTCTGGTGACCAGAGACCTCTGCTCTCTACATTGTTTTAATGCGCGCCCCACTTAAAGGTGGATGCTTCTATCACCACCTTAGCCATAGTAGATGGAGAACGGAAGAATCTCTCTTAAGAAAGGTTCTCCTCTGATCTCCCCCAAGCTCAAGGCCACTGCAGCATCCCTGAAGATCACAGTAGAATCTGACAGATCTCTCTGATGTTGGAACCACTGCTTGTGGAGTCACCGCTGGAGGCCACTCACATGCCAGCATGCATGTGTCACCATAAAGATACAAGCAGCCAACAGACCGAGCAGATGCAAGACTGTCAGGCGGGAATATGAGTTACCTGCCAAAACTCCAGAATCACATTCAGAATGTACCGGACACTCTGAAAAGTGAAAGAACGTAGCAAGGTCATATCCAGTGCTGCTCCTATGAACAGGAGATGCTGCGGGGCTCAAAGTGAGACTTGGGTTTGTTTATTGAAAGCCCCAAATTAAACAGCAGAGAAGCTGTCAAATGCAGCTGGTGGAATACCATCTATGGCGAACAAGTCTTGAGTAGTAGTAAAGTATGGGAATGCTAGGATCCCCAACCACCTGAGATGTGCAAGACCACTGCTGTGGCCTAGCTGAAGACTCTAATGTGCTGAAAGTAGTCTGAAGGGAAGATCTGCAAATTGGTAATGAGAAGAACCTCCTACATAACTCAGATACTTCCTGAGTGACCTAAGGATCGGTTCCAAATTATGCATTCTGAAGGACGAAAGGCACCATCCAATCTTCTGTATCCGTCACTAGCAAAACTTGAGCCAGGGACAGTAACCTGAACTTCTCCTTGCACAAGCACCAGTTAAGTGCTCTTTGTTCTAGAATCAGATGAAGACCGCCATCCTTAATGGGTAACATAAAATACAGAGAGGAGTACCCCCATCCATATTTCCTGCTCTGGCACCAACTTCATTGCCCATTTTGCAACCAGGGTGCCACCTTCTGCTACAGGATGTGAAGATGCTCTCTTTCTCGTACCTTCAAGTGTGTTTTGAGATTATAAAGCTGAGGGTTGTTGACTTAGAAACCGGGAGTTTGGAATCCGAGTGGGGACGGACACGTCTACCTCGGAGCATGGGACCCTGGTTGCTGAGGCACTCAATCACGGCTGTTTAACTTCCCCGGTCAGGAGTGGGCTGAGATGCAGTGTTTGCACCAGGTGAAGTATTGAGTTTTGGACATTGCCATTGTGATGTTTGGCCAGTGGCTTTGATCATTTGATGTGTTGAGTCTTATTTCATATTATTTGCTGCTTGTTTATTCATCAGTATTATTCATGCATTATATTTACCAAGTGTGTTATTATTGCTTGCATATAAACATATATCTGTTTGTGTATTTTAATGT
This sequence comes from Triturus cristatus, assembly GCF_964204655.1. Lineage (NCBI taxonomy): Eukaryota > Metazoa > Chordata > Amphibia > Caudata > Salamandridae > Triturus > Triturus cristatus. The sequence goes on from NC_140581.1 coordinate 852,761,722, forward strand.
TCTGTATTTGGCATCTGGGAAAGCCTTTCTGCTAAAGAGCATTGTGTAAAATAAAACCCCAAGCCTCTAAAAGAGTGAGTCCTTGCAATTTGTGAAATAAAACCCTTTTCTCAAGGTGCTGTGTTAAAGTCTTTTGCTTCGCCGGGTGTTGAGCCATCGTGTGGGAGCTGTATTATCTGATAGGCGCAAGCAAGACAGTTGGACCTGTCAGCTGCATCCCTTGCCCCTACCTTAGTACTGATGGACAATGGGGTTTTGTTTTTGCTGGCCGGATGGCCCAGATGGGCCTCATCTGTAGTGAAACCCTCTGCCAAACGTCTTGGGTCTTCGAGAGGGACAACACTCCTTAGCTGTTGACTGAAATCCCAGAGAGGCTGTGGATCTTCCTTTATTTAGCCCCTTGCATGCCCGCCCCTTTCCCCGCCCAGTGCCGCGCTTTGTATTAGCGGGCGGAGTTCATGACGAGCTGGACTCGCCATGGGCACAGCGCCACCGCAGCCCATGACGAGTCCAGCTCGTCATGGGCACTGAAGGGGTTAAGTGTTTCCACGTGGCATCTGCTGTTTATTGAGTAAACAGCATGGATATTCAGCATGTGTTCTGAACATAGTCCGAAAAGACTGTGGAGCTTAGCCACATGTATCTTCGTAAGGTGACCAAAGAGCTCTTGGTTCTGGCAAAATAGTTTGCTATTTCTAAGCCCACTTTGATGATGTGGCAAGTGGCATTCTGCCCGTTGTGGACTTATTCTTCCACTTGACCTGAGAGATTAAGGACTACCAATGCAGCCATGTCTCAAAGGGTATGGATGTAGCGACCCAAAAGACAAGCAGCATTCAGTGAGCACAAAACTTACAGTTTTTTAGATTCCTTCTCAGAGGGGGAACTAGGGAAATGTCCAGGGTTACTCTTAGTTGTGGAGGAGGCCTGAACCAACAGAATCTCAGAAGATGGATGCAAGTAAAAAGAAGGTGGAGAACCTGGGAGTGGTTCTGCACTGTCAGGCTACTGATCGATTGACTGCTGGACAGGATGCTGGTTTAGACAAATGATCCTTCAGTGTTTCTTCAATAGTTTCTTTAAAGAGGTAGAGGGTGCTCTAGATCCTTAGCTGCTTTCTTTAACACCACATGAAAGCTAATAATCTGTTACAACTGGACCAATGTCAATATCTGGTGACGTTTCCAGCACACTGGCATCCTGAAGGGCTAGCAAATCTGAACTATAAAAGGCAAGCAAAAGGTTGATGTCATCTTGACGGTCATGAAATTGCTGGTGGGTGTCTGATCCAAAGAGATCATAGAGAAAAGAACACTGCATCCCAGCCTTTTCCCTTTAGGACTGTTCCTCTTCTAGAAGGTGTTGAGTATCTCTTCTAGACCCCCTCAACTTCTCTATATGTCCATGAGTATGGAGAAGTGGAGGAAGACCCATAGGTGCCACAGAAGCACGTGGTGGGGCCAAAAATGCAACAGTAGATGACATCAAGGTTTGAGTCGTCATAAGTGCTGCAAGAGATAGTTGTGGCACCATAAAAGGACCACAAATAAACACTGGAGATGGCATCATCATTCATGCTCCTGCTTGGTGACCAGCAAAGGAAGGCCACATGGCGCCAGTAGGAAAACATACAGCGCCAATGGATGAGCACCGGGCAGCATTCCAATAGCTCCAATGGGGCCTACCAGTGCTCCAGAAGGGCCTGATGCCCCCCCCCAAAAAACTAGTCAAATATGGCTTGGAGACAAGAAGCCAGATCAGAACCCGACACTGGGAACTCGCGGCAAGCCAGAATCGGTATTGACTTTGGTGGTAGAGATGGCAGAGCAGGTGCTGGCACGGGGAAAAAGTTGCTGGTGATGTTCAAGGAGACAGCGGCACAAACTCCATCACCTAAGAAGGAAGGTAGAGTAGGGGGTGAATCACCAGATTTCAATGTTTTGGGTTAAGAATGTTATTTTTTCTTTTTATGGTGTTTTCTCTTTCCCATCAAGAATTTTGACAAAGGAGATTAAAGAGACAGGGATCTGGATCTTGTTCTACACTTCGACTGAAACCAATTCTGACCCCATGTTCATCTTTAGCGTGAGCCATGAAAAGGTTGTCAGTGGGTAACATAGGCCTGAAGCATACATCCTTCTTCACTAGAAATGAACATGAATAGCCCTCCACCTCTCTTTGAATTAGGCACCCGATGGCACCCATGCCAACAGAGGAATGACTTCCTTCAGCACGTCTGAAGAATGGTTGGTGAGAGTAACTCTAATGGGGGTGGGAAGGGGAGGTGGGGGGGGGCTAAAGGCAGGGCACAGCTCTTTTGAATATTTGCAAGACTCATCAATCCAATGTGAAGGATCTTCAGCTGGGGAGAAAATGTTGTATCATGCCACCTACAAGCTGTACCTGGGCCTGTGCGTGCTATTTATAGCAGCTTGAAAGTCGCTACAGGAGGGAAGGCTACTATTGCATAGGTTGAGTGCTCCGGTGTGGTTTATAACCTAGCACCTTGAAACATTCTTAACATTTTCTGTACTGTTGGTGGAACTGTTTGACGGAGGTTAGAAGCCCAAGGATCATGCAGTGGCTCAACTGGATTTAAATCAATGAAACAGCCTTCTCTCTAAACAATCTAGACAATCCAGCTATAAGCGGTGTACACCCAGAGAACATAGAGGAAGGGCTGGCTATGGGAATAGCACATCCTAAAATGCACGGTCCACATATCCTCAGAAAGAAGGCAGGTTCTGGAATTAGCACAACAATCTCAAAATGCCTGAACCACATAAACACTGATGAGGGAAATTTGTCCACTATTTACTCTATCTAAAACAAAGGTACTAATACGGAGTCACGCAAACCTCAAGTTGCACAGTGATGTCTTCACCTGAATAAAAAGAGTCCAGAAACTTTGCCATGATACTCAGAACTGAACAACTCTCCATAATGCAGGTTAGCATGGGGGATACAAACATGAACCTCAACTGACAAAGAAAGAAAAGCTCTCAAAACTATGACCATGAGATAGAGCAAACAGGCTTTCAGAACATTTTAAGTTTAACTACTTCATTACCTCCATCTCAAATCAAACAGTTTCAAAGGCAGCAAGAATAAACTTGAATCTTAAAAAGAACAAGCACATCTCCACAAAAACTCCTCATCACTCCTGGATCCAATGGACTAAATGATTAAATACAAGGAATTCTGCACCCCAAATACAGAATTCTGACAGAGGGATTCTAACTCTCCACAAATGTGAACACCTCAATACACAACTACCAGAAATCTGATGTGCGGCCAATCATGAGTTACCCAAAAACGTTCAAAGGAACAACATTAAGCCCCAACAAAGTTAGATGTGGTTGATAAGGGTGGGAAACTTCCCAACACAATAATGTCAATGGACTAAAAGAATATAATACAACAGTTTGTACATGTCTGTTGCAAACTACAGGATGACTAGTCCTGGAAATGGCTATAACAGTATGTTGGAGGGAGAGTTTGAGGAAGGCAGTATATTACAATACATCAACCCTTAAAACCACAGCTTTTGGTCTGGAGTACGTAGTAGTGCCTCTCGACTGTAGATGCTTATGTGTTTCAAAAACAGAGTCATGCTACTGTTGCTGTCTGAAGTGCTTCATCCTGAAAATGGATAAGGAAGAGTGGGATAATGGAAATGGTGGCCATTAGCTATGGAAGCCACCAGACTGCTGGTCCTGTGTCTAGAACGCTTCAATAAGGCATGGCACTGTATCCTTGGGATGAAAAATGGGACCCTTTTTCTGTTATTTTTAGACATTTTATGTGATTGCCCTTAAAACACAGGCCTAGGGCACTAAAAAAAAAACAACCCGACTTATTCAAATCCTAGAAAGATCACTCAAAACGTGGTATGTGCCAGGTGGTGTCAAACAGGCATTATTAACTGAGCTGTTGAAACACTCATGCAAACTGGTGTGAAATAAAGCACTTGGCTAATACCTAGAATACTTCAGATGAAGTGACCTCCTCCATTAATGACCGGTGAGGTGGGAGAAAAGCACAGCACTGTCTCCTATCTATGCCTGCATAATAAAAAAAGCTAATGTAGAAATTAAAGTGTCTTTGAATAGTACAAAGTTAAAGTATCACAAGTGGGACTAAGAAGCATTTGCCATCTAAGCTAAAAAAATATTATACCATTGATCTATTCCAATCCAAGATAGAGGATAGGCAAGAAACCTTCAATATAGATATTGCCTAAATGCTCAGTATAAAAAACTCTGAAATTAGTTGAATCCATCATGTACTGCTGTATAAAACCTTAGGAAATTTCAATACAAAAATGTCTGAGAACCCATTCAATAAATTAGACATAGTACAGTCCTCATTTTAAAAAGAAAATATACAAACCTGGTGAGGATTCCAGTCACTGTCGAAGATAACAACTGTGTCAGCTGCCTGGAGATTTAAGCCCAGTCCTCCTGCTCTTGTGCTCAGTAAGAAGATGAAGTATTGTGAACCGGGTTCATTAAACAACTTCAACAATTGGGCACGATCTTCTGACTTTGTCGTACCTTTACATGGAAATAAAAATATATTGGCCTGTTATATGAACATATAACATTTACATTTTAGAACATGCTCTAATTTGAATGATATGATATGATCAATTACTTCAACACTTAACACACAGTGCACTTTAATTGTTAATATGTATTCCTGAAGTTCATGGCAAAATCTAAAATACATATTCTATGAACTTGTTTGATCGAGTTACAAAATATACACTTTAAGGAATTATATTTTCCTTTAACAGAATGCGCAACAACGATTGGGGTTATTATGATAACTAAGAGAAAAAAAGAAAAGACGTCTATGTCGGAAGTGACATGCATGGTGCCTATATAGGCGCCACCCCAGTGCACTGACATCAGTTTCTTTTGTGACTATTTACATGCCAAAAAAGCGGACCCGTGTCAGAATGATGCATCACCAGTGTACAGAATATAAAGGGATCTTGTAGAGCCTAGATAGCAGAACAGGGATAAGATGGCCGGTGAGGAATCTGCAGTTAGATAGTCTCTCTACCAGAAAAGGTGTTACCAAAGATAATTAACGTGTTCTTCTGAGAGACTTCTAACCACAGACTCCAGACTCCTAAACTTAGAATACATACCAAAGCAATACTTCTTTTTCGGAGTGAAAAATAACTTATACCAAAAAGTCCTGACAGACAAAATGGGCAAAATGCCCATCGCAACGGACCGGACTGTCCATGCAGTACTGCTTTGTGAACGTGTGGAGTGATGCCCACGTGGAAGCCTGACAGATATCCAGGACAGGCACTTCACGAGCTAACGCAGCAGTAGCTGCCTTGGGTCTGCTGGAATGAGCCCACAAGCCTTCAGGAGGCTGCTTCTTAGCTAATGCATAGCATATTTTGATGCAGTGTACAATCCACTGAGAGATTGCCCATTTCCGCAGCACCTTGCTTTTTTTCACTCCAGAGAACCCAGTGAGGAGCTGATCGTCCACCTGGCACAAGTGGTGTAAAGGGAAAGGGCTCTTTTTGAGAGCAAATGATGGCATCTCTCCTCTTCCAAGAAAGGATATTAAGTGGAGAGAAAAATGTTGGCAGAATGATGTTTTGGCCGACATGGAAGTGAGCCACCAGATTCGGCAGGAAGGAGGCATGAGTACAAAAAACAAGTTTGTCTGCATAGAAGCTGGTGTACTCGGTGGGGTTAACTGAAAGAGCTTGAAGCTCGCTCACCCCTCTGGCTGACGTAATGGCCACTAAGAGGGCTGTCTTAAGTGTTAGTAGCCTCAAAGGGCAGCTGTGCATGGGTTCATAGCGAGAATACATAAGAAATGTTAAGTCCCACTGGGGCATAACAAAAGGGGTAGGTGGAAACAGATGCTGTAAGCCCTTAAAAAAACGAGTCACAATAGATGGCCTAAACAGAGAAAGCTGAACCGGCAAAGGCAAAAAAGCCAAAATGGCAGACAGATAACCTTTAACAGTGCTGCTGGCAAGCTTAAGACAACACAAACAAAAGAACCTCTGACAGAGAAGCAGAAGTGGGTCAACCTGTTGTGAGGAGCACCAATAGACAAACTTGTCACAACAGTAGGTCTATACGTTCTTTGCTGAGGGATGCCTAGGTGCCAGAATAACATTCCAGATTTGGAAGGTAGATGAAGGACACTCAACTGTCACCTCACAATCTCCAAGCATGAAGGTGGAGAGTGTGCAGGTTTAGGTACAAGACCTTGCCCTGTTGCTTCAACAGGGGATCCTCCCAAAGGGGCAGTCTCATCTGAGGAAAAAATGCTCCTGCCCAGGAGTTCTAGATACCACACTCTTCCTTCCCAATCCGGAGCACCGAGGATAGCTAGGATCTAGTCGGAACTGATCTTCTTGAGAACTCAGGGCAGTAATGGTATTGGTGGAAAGGCGAACAGCAATCCAGAGTTCCACTCTAAAAGGAACACGTCTCAGAGCGAGAACTGCATTGGAAATTCAAACACGCAAAACTGTTGACATTGTGCATTCTCAGCAGTGGCGAGCAATTCGAGCCAAGGTTCTCCCCATTTTCAGGAGAGACATTGAGCAACCTCCGGATGCAGACGCCATTCACACTCCACAAGGCATCGACAGCTGAGTTTGTCTGCCCTGGCGTTCAGGTGTTGCACGATCAGGAAGATGAGCTGACGTTCAACCATATCCAGAGGTGCAGGGCCTCCTGGCAGAAGGTCCACAACCCCACTCCAGCCACCTCAAGCCAGAAGTGATGCATCAGTCAACACCATCTGCTCTGGGTGGGGAAGAGTGCAGGGTCTGCCGCGGACCCAACTGTGGTTCTTCAACCACCACTGCAGGTTTTTTGCAGTCTCCACTGAAATCTGGGCCAGGTCAGAGAGATTTCCCTGCTGCTGTGCCCGATGGGACTTCAGATCCCACTGTAGAGCTCACATGTGTCACCTGGCGTGTTTCACCAGCAGGATGCAGGAGACAATCAGGTATGACTTCAGCATCTTGATAGTGAACCCCAGCAAGTACAGGAGGTTCGCTGCGGTCTGGAGGTGGGTGACGACTGCCTGTGGCCAGCCCGCATACAGCAGCCAGTTGTCGAGGTACGGGAAGATGGAGACGTTGACCTCCAAAGATGTGCTGCAACCACCAACATCACTTTCGACAACAGCCGTAGGGGTCACTGGTGCCACCCTCAAAAGGGAGCACTGCAAATAAGAAATGCTTCTTTCTCACTGTAAACTTCAGGTTACATCAGTGGGCCTGCAGGATGGAAATGTGAAAATACGCAGCCTGGAGGTCCAAAGCTACCACCCTGTCCCAGGGATCAAGGGCAGACAAGAACTAGGCCAGAGTGAGCATTTTTAATCTCTCCTTTCGTAGGAAGAAATTGAGAGGGCAAAGATCTAGGATAGGGTGGTTCCACCATCCATTTTCAGCACCAGGAAGCAGTGGGAATAGCAACCACGGCCTACTTCTGATGCGGGTACTCTTGATGGCTTATTCGGCCAAAACAGCTGCACCTCCTGACGTTGTAAAGAGAGGTGGTCTGCAGAGAGCTGATTTGAAACAGGTGGCAAGAATGGTGGAGTTTCCAGAAATGGAAGACCGTAACTCCTTTGGACAATTTGAAGCACTCACTTGTGTAATGTTATTGCACGCCATTGGGGCAGATGGTGCCGGATTCTGCCACCAACAAAATGATATTGCTGTGTCGAGGGCATGCTAAAGGGGCTTGGAGGTTGTGGCAGCCGGAGAGGCAGGGAGTTGAGCAGTATGCTGTTTTTTGATCCATGCCCTCTGTGGGAGCTGTCTTACCGGCCACGAAAGGGCTGGAAAGTTTGATGACCTTGTGGGTATGGCTGGTATATCGGAGGCAGCTGAGAGCCCCTACCGTAGCCACGGAATGGACGAAAGGGGAAGCGCAGTTAGCACAGCGGCATGGAGGATCCCAATAACCTGGTGATGACTCGACTCTCCTTGAAGCGCTTGAGCATGGTATCGCCTTAGTGCCGAACACGCGAGAGCCATTGAAGAGCGTGCCCATCAGAGACGATTGGGCATTCCCAGAGAAGATAGTCAATCTCAGTCAGCATGATGGTAAAGTGCCACAGAGGAGGCAATGGCCCTGCCCAGCAAGTCCGTGGTGGCCAAATCACACCAGATGGTGAACTTTGCGGCGTCACAGCCATCAAGAATGGCCTGGTTGCGTATGGCTTTGGCCTCCTCAGAGACAATGGGCAGCACTTGCGCAACAGTGTCCCACAAGGTTTGGATGTAACGGACCAAGAGGCATGAAGTGTTCACTGACCACAATGGTGGAAGAGAAAATTCTCTTCTCGAAAGTGTCTAGCCTCTTAGACGGTCTGTCTGTAGGAGTGGTAGGAAAAGCACTGTGATTCATTTTGGCAGCCAAGACTTGCACCACCAGGCTCTTGGGGTTGGGAGCTGGGTGCGGAAAGTCCGGTACTCAGGAGCGGGGCTTTCGCGACAGGCAATCATCATGCACATTGGAACACCTGTGCAGTGCTTGGCCCAAACCTCCAGGCGAATGTCCGTGAAGGCTTCATTGAAGGAAGGCACGCTGCTGCTGAGCGGACTCCTCGCTGAAGGTCAGACTTCCATGACCTCAGCCTTTTTAATTTAATAGAGAATTGGCAGGAATGTGTTTATGTTGGTATTGGGTTTCCTTTAATCTAATTTGTTTTATTCTTTCTTGCAACAACAGAAGCAGTCTTCGGTGACTATTTTAATTGCGGCGTCTTTCACTCACATTCCACACTTAATTTCACATCTGAAACGTCCCCGTTCCGCCACGGCTTGTGCCGTTTGAGCGGAGGGACATGGTCTCCTGGTCTTTCTGGTGTGTGAACCGGAAGTGAGAGTCAGTTTCAGCTGCCGCTGCCTCCGCATTTCCCTCCCGGACCACCTACTTAAGGCAAGAAAGGGTGCGGACGCGCGCAGCAGCGCACCTAAGGTAAGCCTGTCCACGCCTGATCGCCGCTAGCCACCAGGACCCCTGTCCGTTTTAATATTTTTTCTTTATTTAGCATCAGCTCACTCAAGCACAGGCAATGACTGCACTCCGTTATTCAAGTCATGAGCTCAAATCATTAAACAAATCTCATGCAGCCATCTTATCCGAAGGGTTCTTGGCAACCCCTGTTTCCACACTCGTTTCTAAAGTAGACACTAGAACCAATCAACATGTAACCGTTTGCCACTCAGAACCACCACCTAAGAACATAACAGACCAGGATACTGTTGGGACATGTAAACAACTAACAGGGTTCTACTTTAATGCCCGTTCAATCCCCAAACATGCACTAGAAATATGGCGCCTGCTGGATATAGAAAAGCCAGACATTTGTTTTATCAATGAAACCTGGCTCCATGAGTTTGCCCTTCCTGATGTGGCTACCGCGTTCCCTCCTGAAAACCATGTAACTAGACTAGACAAACTTCAGGAGAGGAGCCGGTATAGCAATAGCTGCCAGGGTTGGACTGGAGATCACTAAATTGGAGACCTTGACTGTGGAATGGTCCGAACTGTGCATTTTTAGAATTGTAAAACAATCCAAGGGAACTTGGAGAGGGGCATTAGTGTACAGACCTCCCGGACCGAAAACCAACTTTATAAACCATCTGAATGAGACAATCTACCCACATGTACTAGCAGCTGACAACTTACTTCTCATTGGGGACTTTAACTACCACGCAGAACTCCCTTCAGACACTGATACAAGTCAACTGATCTTCAATTTGAATACACTGGGACTAGTTCAAATAGTGACGGGACCTATCCACCTGGCACGTCACACCCTTGACCTTTTGGTCATCGATACGACCAGTGTCAAAGTGGAGTCCCTCATCCCCCTGCTTTGGTCTGACACAGCCTATTGAAATTTTCCCTACAAATAGCCACCATCAAAAATAATTTTAACAGTGAGCATAGATGGAACAGACCATGGCAGAAAGTCTCCTCTGACTCCTTTTCAGCCCATTTTAGCCTCTTGTCCCTACCAAGCACTGAGAATATTGACAATGCCGCAACTGCCTTTGAGGCAGCAATCAACTGACCTTAAACACCATTGCACCTTTGTGTACAGTCAAGTTTAAGCCAAAGCTATTGCCCAGGGTTACCGAATTACTAAAAACTGAAAAATATTCCAGTAGGAGAGCCGAACGTAAATGGAGAAAAACCAAAAGCACTGAAGACCAACAAAGGTATGAACTTACCTAGACACTATTAAGCTAACCAAAAAACTATATTTTATAAACAGGATGGATAAAGCTGCCAACTCTAACAAGGAACTCTACAAAATACTAAAGGAATTTACCAACCCCTCCCCCTTTCAGCCCAGTAATCCATCTTCACAAGAATGGATAGACAAGTTGTCCACTTTTTTTGAGGAAAAGATCAATATTATTCATAGTTCCTCTCCGCATCATGATACTTAAATCCTGACAATGATCCTAACATCATTCTTAAACCTACCATCCCCCTTTTGGAAGACTTCACCACATTTACCTCAGATAAAGTTTCAACTGCCTTGTTTAAAATTATATCGGGTTCCCGACCCGGTCTCACCCCGTATTTTTCTATCCTGGCTCCCCTACTCCAAGAACCTCACTGATCTATTTAACATGTCATTAGCTCAATCAACAGTCCCTATCAGATGGAAAGGAGCAAAGGTTAAACCCATCTTGAAAAAACCTTCTACCAATCCCAAGGAACCCAGTAACTATCTCCCAATTCCTCTGCTTCCCTACTTTGGAAAGGTACTCAAGTCCCTGGTAAACAACCTGCTCACCACCTACCTGGAGAGCCATGGATTGTTGGATCGTTCGCAATCAGGGTTTAGGGCTGCCCGTAGCAGTGAAACCTCGTTAGTGGAGGTTGTCGACAATAAAAGACTTGCCCAAGACAGCAGGCAGTCAGCAATGAACTGTTGGACCTGTCGGCTGCTTTTGACACCATCTCACAGTATTTTAGAACAACGGCTCTGGGAGATTGTAGTCAGGGGATCAGCTCTAGACTGGCTTAGAAATTATTTAACTGATCGAACCTCTGCCATACAAGTGGGCACTAAGGCCTCCCGCAGTCGGCACGTAAAATATACCCTACTGGCATCCATTATTGAGGAGCTCTATTCCAGACTTCAAGCCCTGCAGAACACTGCTGCCAGGCTGGTACTAAACCTCCCATCGAAATGCCCTTCTGCGGCCAGTTTGAAGACCCTCCACTGGCTGTCCATCTGGAAACGAGTTTGTTTTAAAGTCATTCGTCTGGTACACAAGAACTTGTATGGGATTGGGCCAAGTTACTTTGCCAAAAAACTCAGCTGGTATCTATCAGCCAAGCAGGACGCTTAGATCGAGTACTAAATTTCTCCTTAAACCTTGTAGGATCCACACTGTCAGGAACAGCGGTAGATCCTTTTCTTACCTTGCTCCCGCTTTTTGGAATGAGCTTGCATTTCAGCTCCGCACTATCACAGATCACATGCTGTTCCGTAGGGAATTAAAAATATGACTATTTGATCATCTATAATGGCCCCCCGTTTCAGTTGGCTTTCAGCCCTTTAAAGGAGATTTACGCTAGTGCCATGAGACCCATGGGTGATATCTGCGCTCAATAAATCTCTTTGATTAGACTTTGACTTGACTTGCTGCAGAGAGGACAGCCCGGTTGAAGTACCTCTGTCAAGAAGCTGTTCTTGACCTGGATGGAAGGGAGATGCAGGTTGAGAACCTATGCTGTTCTCCTCACCACCATGGGGAAGAATGTGCATTCCTTCATTGCAGGGCCTTGAGTTGAGATCAGGCCAAAATGAGGAGATGTGTCCAGGTCCCTGGAATCTCTCAGATGCTCATACCAGTTGTCCTCATGGTAGGAAAGGGCTAGTTCATCTGATGGGTCATAGCACTGGTAGCACTGGTAGCCGTAGTCCTCGCCACCCCCAAAATCCATCTGCACTGGGTCTATCAACGGACAAGGGCAGTGTGTTCGAAACGGGTGGTTGATGTGGCGCAGTTGGCACTGGGGTCGACGCTGAATGGCACAGAGTCAGAACCGCCTCGGAGTCGGACAGGAAAATGGGCTCATCATTGTCTGGTGGCACCAGCAACATAGAGTGTGGTGTCGGGAGGATACGCTCAGGTGTCGGTCTCTGCCTTAGTGCCCGAGTCAGTTTAGATCCAGAGGAGGATCTAAAACTTCAAAACACATGCAAAAGGGCGGGGGAACAAGAGACATGTAACACACAACAAAAGCTACCCTATTCGAAAAACTGATTTCTGATACATATAGAGGCACATTATGCCAATGATTAGGTGGTTCTGGACATTACAAAAATGGTATGGACTAGCCACACACACCACCAGGTGTCATGCTTCATCATCGGCTGTCCTCGGCCTTTAAAAACCGTGTTTGATAAAGGGCGAGCCTGCACCTGGAGACAGGGAGGCACTGTCTCTCGGCAGCACAAACTGCATTAGTAAAATATTTTACGCAGTATTGTGCATCGGTTTTTAAAATCACTCACTCGCTCACTTTTTCAGCACGGGCCCTCACTTAGTGTTAGAAGTGCCTCCGTGTCTCCAGGTGCAGGCCCGCCCTTTATCAAACGCGGTTTTTAAAGGGCAAGGACAGCCGATGATGAAGCATGACACCGGTGTGTGAGGCCAGTCCATTCAATTTTTGTAATGTCCAACACCACCTAATCATTGGCATAATGTGCCTCTATATGTATCATGGAATCATGAAGGCAGCACACCAGGAAGAAATTTAAGTTATTTAATGCTTACAATTCAGCAACACAAAATAGTATGCCTTGACTTCGCAGTCTTGATCACATTTTTAAGATCATCTTTTCTCTTGCTATTTATAGTTTTCTTTTGTCCTTTCATTCCTAATGCAATGCATAGTGGTTTATGTAGTTAATTGTTTCTGAATCAAAAAACCACCAACTTTCAAGTGATTGTATATACTCATTTCTAAAGTTCCTCTTTTTTTAGAAACAGCTTATGTTAATTATGTTGGGCATATTCTACAATCAATTTTGCTGTTCATGACCAAGTTTCATTTAACAGAAATGAACTCTGTTTTTGGTTGTAACATTCATTTCACCTCATATACTTATACACTTCACCACCTTGTGTCCGCTAGTGGGCATATGAAATGCTTCTCCATTATTGCAAAAGCTTCTGTATAGCCCTCAAGTGGGTTGACCTTTTCCTATGAACTGATTTTCTCATTTCAGCATGTATCCTATTACAGTATGCCCCGAACATAATAGTCACTAGTATTAATGAACGTGATTTTTGTGTTTCTGTTCTCTTATTTGCAAAGATGCCTGTAAAATTATATCATACATTTTTAACAACTGATTCTTGGCAAACTGGATGCTCAGTATTCTTGCTAATTCATTATTCATAAATGCACAGGATGTTTTTCATCCCGGTTATATCCATATGGGGTTGTTCTGTGCTTAAAAATGTATTTTGGTTCCAATTGTCTTAAGAGGCGTGTTCTACATCCTCCTCTTATTGTTTTTTCTAATTGGTCAATACCCCCAAAATCTCAAGGATAAAACATCACCATCATGTTTTGTTTTGTAGTGCCCTGCTATGGGATAATTTACATCCTTGTTGTTTATCGCCTGTAGGTGTTCCAATATCTGTTTATGCAGCTGAAAAGTTGTACTGCCTATATTTCAAAACGCACACCACAAAAGAGCTCTTCCATGTAAACGTTTTTCTAATTTAGTTTGTCCTTTCATTTATTAGATATTATTTTAACAAGATCCCATATCTGCAAGCTTTGATTTTAGAACATTTCCTGTTATATTACATATAGGTATCCTGATATAGGTCCTGGTAACTTCATAACCCTTCACCTATATTGTTCCCTACATTACACTTATAACAGTTTACAGGGACTGACCTTTTACCTAGATACGACAATGCATAAAGATCGCGGGTTTTCCCTAGTTCAAAATCTCATACATTATGCATGAGGATTCATGGAAGCACAGCAGGACTACCACCTCCTGTATAATATCTATGTATAAAGTTCATGCTCGACGTCATCCTTAGTCCGACACAGTAACACAGCGAGGTAGGATCCCTGGGGAGACCTATGGGTATATATACATAACATCTTGCTAAGATAGACAGAGAAGACCAGGACTTCCCGGCCGACACACTGACTAGAGACGCTGAGGTTCCTGCATGCAGACACACCAGCTTGCGGTGGTCTAAAAACATCCCTCACTGGGTGTCCAACTTGTGACTACGACGGGTCCCACAGTCTCTCATTTCAGGTAATGGGTTTGACTTTATCCTAGAGGGATTCTTGGCTTAACACCTACACACATGCTAGGTACACTTAGATACATCTAGTTAGGGAGGCATCGTAGGGGTACGCATCTTTTATTGACGTGTATTTTATATACTTGAATGTATCATGATTATCGCAAGATGGTAGAACTCTATCATCCTTTTACTTTCATTGTGCTTCTAATCATTTATATCTGTTACTGTCTAACGGTTTTTGTAGCACATCTATTTTACACCAGAATAACAACTGAACAAAAAACACTTATTGAAAACACCCAGCCTGTTTACTCTGTGTATCTCTCTAAGACAGACTAAGTAAGCATGAGTGACTGAGCGAAAAGTGGTATATTGTTTCCACGGTCCTAAGGGATCAGGGTTGTCATGTTCGATGGTTGCCAATAACTATTCTCTCCTTGGTAAGAGGAGATTCTAGTGGCACTGTGAGCAGGCTAGTACAAAAGGCCAACATACTCGGTGGGGGGGTTCAGAATCAGTCTGACACCAATCCTACAATGTATGCTGTCCGAACCCACAGATCCTGTACAAGTTTTTATAGGAACTACACGACATTCCAAAGTATGCTGCCTTTTTCAGATCTAAAACCATAATTTAACTTTTTCTTCTTCTTTTGTAAAAAAGTGACATTGTCAGGATTTGAGATAGTGAGAGTGCCCTTTCAAATGTCAATTTGAGAAATAGGCCAATTCGGTCTTTCAGATCATTACCATTTCCTAACAGATGCCAGTGATTTCTCAATCTCTCTTAATCAATTAACTTCATTATTGTAAGAGATGATGAATCTTATATTTTTGGTATCTTCATTTTTGTTTTGTTCAAAAGCTCCATTCTTGGTACTATCTTAGTTCGTTCTTCTGCTTCCTCTAGGTTTGATAGCCGTAGATTTGTTGGGGGACATGTCCTTCGCAGAAAGGGCACAATAGCTCAAAAAGAGTTGGCAAAAATGTCAAAAGGTGGTAAAATAAAACATCTGAGGCGCTTTCTGAATCTGCGCTGATGGCACTGAAAGAAGGGAACTGATGACACAGCGCCGAGGTGGCGCCTATACATGATGTGAATGGCCAATATTGGAGGGGGAGACATCGACCTGGAGATGCTGGCGCCCATACCAGCACAAAGAGCTACTGCTCAAGATTGGGACTGGAGAAAATTCTTAGGAGAGGATTCTGCAGTTAGGAGTCCATTAGAAAACTGGTATTAGTAAACTGAATTTTACAAATTGAGTAAATGCACATTTGAAAAGAACAGCATTGATAGAGAAGTCTTAATTTCAAATGCTTGCTGTCATCAAGAATTAAGAACAAAAACTGGATGGAAAAGTTCAAAGAGAAAGCAGATTGTGCTATTGAGACATGAATTCTTTATTTCAAATACCTTATTCTCAGAGCATGTTAACTACTGTGACAATTACAAGTTTTCATCAGCATAGTGTATATCTGTGATTAAACTCATTGATATCTAGGATAATCTGCAATGTATGGAAGCCTCTGTGATGGAATGACGTGAGACTTCGGTTTGTTTATGGTGAACACCCAATGATTTTAGGATTCCTGCCATCGCCTGGAGGTGATCTATGACTTACAGTGGCAAGCCCCCTTTCAGCACCCAGCTATCAAACATCAGATGTCAAAAGATGGGCTCTGGCAACAGCCATCACTTTTGTGAACACCCGAGGGGCAGAGATAAGGCAGAAGGAGAGAAAGGCAGATTGTAAGTGTTCCTGGTACACCGTGAATTGCAGCTAATGCCTGTTGGACCGGAGGACGGACCTGTGAAAATATGCACCTGCAAGTCCAAAGACACCATCCAGTGTCCCAGGTCCAAAGCAGATAGGATCTAAGTCAATTTGAACATCTTGAATTTGCCCTTGGGAAGAAAGGAGTTCAGGGATCGAAGGTCCAGGATAGGCCTTAGGCTTTTGTCTTTTTGGAATGGGAAAATACCAGGAATAATAGTCCCCACTTTTCTCCAAATCTGGTACCAGCTCTATGTACCTTTGGTGAGTGACAGATGTACCTTTTGCAGCGGGATGGACAGATGCTGCTCCAAAATTTGTTCTGCTGTGGGAGGAATGTTGAATAAGAAGGACATAAAAGATAAGCCCTTTTGAACAATCTGTAAAACCCATCTGTTGGATGTGATGGGCTGCTAACCTAGGAGGAGATGCCAAATCCTGCCTCCGACCAGTTGTGTGTGATGTGCTGAGGACAAACTGAAGTGGTTTATTGACTGTTGTAGCAAAGGAAAAGAAGTTGGAAGACTGGTGCCCCAGCTGGCCTCTGCATCTACTGCCGGTGCCGCATTCACGGCAGAAAGGATTGTCTGCTGTGTCACTGGCTGGGAGGTCTGTGGCTGCCAATACGCTATCCCCCGGAGCAGCTTATTAATTTCCATAACTGTTGGGGACTTTGCTTTGCAGGGGTCAAATGTCAGGAGAAACGCCCTGTGGCCCAAACTATCCTTAAAGCGTTCCATGGAGGCATCGCCCTTCTCTCTGGAAAGAGAAGTTCTATCAAAGGGTGTGTCCATCAGAAAATCCAGCTGACTTCATCCAGGCTTCTCTGCAGAGCACAACACTGGCACAGACTGCTATTCCAAAGCAATGACTTATTTTGCTGTTTCCTGCCCGTCTTGTAAGCCAAGAAGGCCCCAATTCCTCCGGAACTGTCAAAAAGATCTCACTGGCCATGTCACAAAGGGCATGTATATATTTCGGCTCAATTGTGTTTATGGACATCAGTTCCAGGCTGGCAGAAGAAAACAATGGCTTGCCGAAGGCAGCAATCCTTTTGGACTCAGGGGCAGTGAAGCACAAGTTACTTACCTTCGGTAACGATACATCTGTAACAAACATTAGTTAGATTCCTTACCTTAGAATATCCCCAGGCGTCAGGCTGGAACCGGAAAGGTTTTTCGTCAGAAGTACCCCTGCCCGACGGTAGGCGTCGTCTGCAGCTCCTTGTCCGTCAGCGTCGTGATCGCCGGGATGACGTCGGAGTACTTAGACGTCGCCCTCGCACGCCGATATCAGTTCTGTACATAGTTTTCCACGCCAGGAACGCAGAGCCATGCAAGAAACCGACTCTGGTGCCATGAAACTAGGGCCCTGAAAGGGATGACCTTAACCCTAGATATCGGTTCGCAGAACAGGGAGGATGGGTGGGGCGGTAAGGAATCTAACTAACTAATGTTTCTTACAGATATATCGTTACCGAAGGTAAGTAACTTGTGCATCTGAAAGAAACACGTTGGTTAGATTCCTTACCTTACCTTAGAATAGATACCCCAGCAATACCAACCCCGGTGTTGGGTCTGCGAACCAAGATCACACCAGGAAGTCCTGGAGAACGGAACGGCCAAAGAATCAGTCTCTCCGGACTTGGCTGTCCAGGCAATAATGCTTAGCAAACGTGTGCAGCTAGGCCCACGTAGCTGCCTGACAAATGTCCTGCAGAGGGACTTCCCGTCCCAAGGCAGTAGTAGCCGCTGTGGCCCGAGTGGAATGGGCCCTCAGCCCCACAGGAGGATCCTTCTTAGCCAAGGAATAACAGACCTTAATGCACAAAACGACCCACCGAGAGATGGTTCGCTTGTGCACTGCCCGCCCCTTGTTAGCACCCACGTAGCCAACGAAGAGTTGGTCGTCCCCCCGGAACTGTTTTGTGCGATCCAGATAAAAGGAGAGTGCACGTTTTGGGTTCAGACGGCGGAGGAGCCTCTCTTCCTCTTTCGAGGGATGCGGAGGGGTAAAGAAGGTGGGTAAGACAATGGACTGCCCGATGTGAAAGGCAGTAACCACCTTGGGAAGAAAAGAAGGGCGAGTCCTCAGAAGAACCTTGTCCTGATGGACAGAGAGGAAAGGAGGTTTAGAAGAAAGAGCCTGGATCTCACTCACTCTTCTGGCAGAGGTGATGGCAACCAGGAAAGCTGTCTTGAGAGTCAGAAGACAGTTATGAAGTGGCTCAAAGGGAGCGCACATCAGAAAAGTTAACACCAGATTTAAGTCCCACTGAGGCATTACAAAGGGAACAGGAGGAAACATGTGAGTAATGCCCTTCAAGAATCTATTGACAACAGGGGACTCGAAAAGAGAAGGCTGATCAGGAAGCCTCAAGAAGGCTGAAACAGCTGAAAGATATCCCTTGATGGTGCCTAGAGCAGAGCCCTGCTGGACCAGGGAAAGAAGAAAGAGGAGAACCTCAGAAAGAGGGGCGGACAGAGGATCCACAGCCTTTGCTGTGCACAATGCCACAAATTTGTTCCTCCTGCAGGCGTATCTGCAGGCGTATACCGTTTTAGTGGAGGGACGCCGGGCTGCCAGAATGACATCACAGACTTCAGGAGCCAAGTCAAATGGCATCAACTGCCGCCGCTCAATCTCCACGCATGGAGGTGGAGGCAGGACAGGTTCGGGTGGAGGACCGCCCCCTGCTGCTGCGACAGAAGGTCCTCCTGAAGAGGCAGTCGAATCAGGGGATGAATTGACAGACTGAGTAGCTCGGGATACCAGTATCATCGTGCCCAATCCGGAGCCACAAGGATGACTTGGGCCCGGTCACGCCTGATCTTCTTTAGCACTCTGGGCAGAAGTGGTATAGGCGGAAAGGCGTATAACAGACCGCACCTCCACTCGCGACGAAAAGCATCTCCGAGCGAGTGCCGCCTTGGAAATTCCAACGCGCAGAACTGATGACATTGCGCGTTCTCTTCGGTGGCGAATAGATCTAACCAAGGCTCCCCCCACTGCCGAAAGAGACCTTACGCCACGTCCGAGCTCACGAACTCATGATCCATCATGCACCGATGGCCGAGTTTGTCCACCCTGGCGTTCAGAGAGCCTGCCAGGTGTTGAACCACCAGGGTGATGCCCTGATGTTCCAGTTATGTCCAGAGGCGCAGAGCCTCCTGACAAAGGGTCCACGACCCCACCCCGCCCTGTTTGATGCAATACCACATGGCGGTGGTGGTGTTGTCCGTGAACACTTGCACTACACTTCCCCAGATAGAGGGAAGGAATGCCTTCAGTGCAAGCCGAATCGCCCGCAGCTCCAATAACTTGATCTGGAGCCGGGACTCCGCCGAAGACCAGAGGCCCCTGATCTCCGCCTCTCCCATGTGGCTCCCCCATCCCAGGAGGGACGCATCCGTCACCACTACGTGCTCCGGCTGGGGTAGGGAGAGGGATCTGACACTGACCCAATCGCGGTCCGTGAGCCACCACTGCAACTGTCTTGCAGTGCACTCCGAGATCAGGACGTGGTCAGACAGGTTGCCCTGATGTTGAGCCCACTGGAACTTCAGGTCCCACTGCAGAGCCCGCATCCGCCACCTGGCATGATGTACCAGCAGGATGCAGGAGGCCATCAGACCCAGCAGCCGTAGGGCCATCCTGACCTAAACTCGGGATAAAGGCTGAAAGATCCGAATCAGAGCCTGAAAATCCCGAACCCACTGTTTGGGAGGATAGAACCGAAACTGCGCCGAGTCCAGAACCGCTCACATGAAGAGGAGCTTCTGGGAGGGACTCAGATGTGACTTCGGCACGTTGATGGAGAACCACAGCGAATGCAGGAGGTCGGCCGTAGTCTGGAGGTGGGAGACGACTGTTCAGGGCGAGCCCGCCTTCAACAACCAGTCGTCGAGATAGGGGAAGACTGGAACCCCTAATCTGCGCAGATGAGCTGCGACCACCGCCATCACTTTCGTGAACACCCGAGGGGCACTGGTGAGGCCGAAGGGGAGCACGGTAAACTGAAAGTGCTTGTGGCCTACCGTGAACCGTAGGTAACGCCGGTGGGCCGGCAGGACGGGGATGTGGAAATAAGCGTCCTGCAAGTCCAACGCTACCATCCAGTCTCCAGTGTCTAGGGCAGCCAGAACCTGAGCTAATGTCAGCATCTTGAACTTCTCCTTCCGGCGGAAGGCGCTGACGCTCCTGAGGTCCAAGATAGGACGTAGGCCCCCTTTGCCCTTCTTGGGAACCAGAAGGTAGTGGGAGTAACAACCCCGTCCTACTTCTGGGCCAGGAACCCGCTCAATGGCCCCCTTGGCCTAGAGGGCCGTAACTTCCTCCTGCAGAATTTGCAAGTGATCCCCGACATGCGGTGGTACTGCGGTGGCATGGCTAGAGGGGTCGCCTCGAATGGGAGGGAGTAGCCCCTTCGGACGATTTGCAGCACCCACCTGTCCGAAGTGATGGTACGCCAGTGGAGCAGGTGATGGCGAACTCTGCCTCCCACTGGCGTGGAATGGGCCTGAAAGCTCGGACTAGGAAGGCTTTGAGACAGATGCTGTGGGAGCGGATGTGGACTGACCGGCTCTCTGTCCCCCTGCTCCGCCACGGCGGAATCCACGTCCGTGACCGCGTTGAGGCTGGTTCTGCGGCCTGTGGCTGGACGAATGTGCAGGGGAGCCCCTTCCTTGGTGACGAAAGGGGCGAAAAGCAGAAGTTTGCTGGCGCTGGGCCGACAGACCCAAGGACTTGGCCTTAGCCCTGGAGTCCTTAAAGCGCTCCAGCATGCTATCTGCTTTGTCGCCAAAAAGGCGACGGCCATCAAAGGGCATGTCCAGGAGAGTGCTCTGGACATCCCCTGAAAAGTTTGTGGACCAAAGCAAGGCGTGACGACGAATCGCCACCGTTGTTGCAATCGCTCTGCCCAGCGAGTCCGTGGTGTCAAGTCCACATCTAATGGAATACCGTGCTGCATCACGCCCCTCAGCAAGAGCCTGGGCGAGCAGTGTCCTGGCCTCCTCTGGACACTGGGGCAGCACGTCCGCCACCGTATCCCACAGAGAGTGGGTGTAACGGTCCAAAAGGCATGCGGTATTAATGGACCGCAACCCAAGACTGAGTGAGGGAAACAGTTTCTTGCCAAACTGTTTCATCCTTTTGGACTCCCGGTCCGGAGGTGCGGACGGGAAGGCGGTTTGGGACGTGGAGGCCTTGATAACCAGACTCTCTGGGGTGGGGTGTATGGACAGAAAGCAGGGGTTGCCCGGAGCTGGGCGGTGGCGCCTGCCACGTTCCGATCCACAGGAGAGACTGTGGAGGGCTTGGACCAAGTGTCCATCAGAACATCGGTGAGGGCCTCATTAAACTGCAGCAGAGGCTCCGAAGAGCTTACTGGCGGTTGAAGTACCTCAGTGAAGAGGTTAGTCCTCTCGGCCGCTGCAGGAAGCTCCAGGCACAAGGCCTTGGCTGCCTTGCGCAGCACCACAGCATAAGTAGCACCCTCCTCCGTAGCCACGGAAAGAGGAGAGATGAAACCAGTGTCAGGTGAAGTGTCTAGACCACTGGCCTCCCCCAGCTCATCTGCCCAGTCCTGACTTAACTGGCACTGCTGTGCCAGAGGGTCCTCAGACCCCTCCCAGTCCTCCCCTTCATCCGTGTCCTGGTAATCAGGCATAAGGTATATGTTTCAACTTTGGCGCCAGTCATTAGGGCATTCGGGTTTGGGATAACCTCGTATGCAGACGATACACAAATTGTGGTAGCACTATTACCTGGCAAAGAAACCGGGCTGGATAGCCGTTATCAGTCTTGTATGGAAGAAGTTGGACGATGGATGGCAGGTAACTGCCTGAGGCTTAACTCGGATAAAACCGAGGTGATGTTGTTTGGAAACAACCCTAGTGTTTGGACCCCTTCGTGGTGGCCGTTTTCAATGGGGTCTCTCCGCATTCCAGCAAAAAAAGTTACACATTTGGGGATACTGCTAGATGAGAAACTCTCTATGGGAGCTCAGGTCAATGCGGTTGTTTCTAAAACAAGGTACGTTTTAAGAATAGTGAGAAAAGTATTAAACCTCCTACCGCTTGACGGTCGCAAAACAGTGGTCACGGCCTTGGTCTTATCAAGGCTGGACTATTGCAACAGTTTATATTTAAACATCCAGCAAAAGCTGTTGCATAAGCTCCAGATGCTCAAAAATGCCACGGCTAGACTTCTTACTGGTACCCCAAAATTTGCCTCGATCTCCAATGTGATAAAAAAAACTGCACTGACTCCCGGTTAGAAATCGGGTTCAGTTCAAATCACTATGCATGGTGTTCAAGGCATTGCATGGAGAGGGATCTGATCACCTCAAAAGCCAATTCCTATGGTACAAACCAATGCGCACGCTTCGATCTTCAGAAGCAAAATTGATCGCTGTTCCGCCAATAAAAAAAGCCCACTGGGGTGGTCGAAACTTTAACTTCTGTGCCGCAAAGGCCTGGAATGAGCTCCCATTCCACCTGAGAACTGCAAAGAATCTGTTAAGTTTCAGAAAGGACTTAAAGACCTGGCTTTTTGATAAATAATCCCGCCTGCCCTGGCCTTGTCTTGAGAGAAGTGTTTCAGCGCCAGGACACCTTCGGGTAATCGTGTGCTTTAGAAATCACCTTAACATAACATAACATAACATAACATAAATAACAGAGCCGGGTCATAGACGAAAGGCTCACCCATCGACGCCGGAGACGACACCGAGCGGCGCCGCTCCGACGCCGGACCCGGACCGGGGCTGAAACCAGGGACGGCGTCGTACGAGGACGCTGCCGGGAGCGATACCATGGGGGTCGGCGCCAGCGGAGGAGTCGTGAGGTCAACTGGCGTCGACCGGGATCCAGGCCTGGATCCCACGGGGGCCTGCGGCGTCGGGACCGAAGTCGACGACGGCGCTGGGGCCGAAGCCACCGGCTCGCTAGGACCCCTAGCCGGACCTGCGGGGCCCAGAGGTGCGCCGGCAGACCTAGACGGTGGGAAGAGAGTCCTCATGGCCACGAGGAAGTCTTGAAAATCGCCCGGACTCGCATGAAGCCCAGGGACCGGAGGGTGTTGGGCCGGATGCGACTCCTGCGGCTCCGGTGGTGCCACCCGAGCCCTCGGCAGAGTCGCGCGACCGGCGAGGGGAGTCAGAAGAGCGATGTGTTCTTCGATTTCTTTTTGCCATGCCTCGACTTACCTGAGTACGAGGACTTGGATCCCGACGAGCGGTGAGGACTGCGGCTCCGCGACCGGTCCCTCGACTTCCTCCTCGACCGGGACCTCGAGCGGCACGGAGCCGACTACCGGATCTCGAGAAGCTTGCGGGACCGCTCCCGCTTAGCTTTCAACGTCAAGGCCCGGCAGTCGAGGCACGCCCTGTCATCGTGGTCGGCCCCAAGACAGTCGAGACACCGATGGTGGGGGTCGGCAACCGACATGAGTCGGTGACAAACGTCACACTGCTTGAACCCAGGCATCCCTACTGGCACCAGGAGTCGAAGTCGACTCGAAATTGATAGACAAAATGTCCAAAAAGTCAGTCAAAAAATTACTAAGGGTACGCTCTTCCCGGATCAGCGCTTGCTGGCGCGGAAAAAAGAAGAACTGACGTCAGCGCGCGAGAGCGGCGTCTAAGTACTCCGACGACATCATCCCGAAGATCACGGCGCCGACGATGGACGCGGAGCCGCAGACGCCGCCTACCGACGCGCAGGGGTACTGCTGACGAAAAATCTTTCCGGATCCAGCCTGACGCCTGGGGATATTCTAAGGTAAGGAATCTAACTAACGTGTTTCTTTCAGATGGAATCAAATTTAGATTCACTTTACTGGTTGAAGCATGTGTTGCTTGGTGATAAATCTGGGTCACCATGTGCAGGCCTATACCACCTGTCGGCTAGTGGTCAGACAAGAACATGGTTCCAACTATGTAGCCATCAAGGGAAGGGAATCATGGAATGGAATCAAGGGTTTCAATGTAGCCGGCCCAGGCAGTGAAATATATCACAGCATTTGTCTTAGACTCAGTAGAGGGCAGCTGTAATTCCAGAATGTAAGCTGCCCTCCGAACTACCACTGCAGACGAGGAGCTTTCTTCCATTGGTGGCAAATGTGGAGAGCTGAGCTCTGTCCCAGGGGAAGTAGCAAGCCCATTGGCATTTTGTAAGCCAAGGTATAAGGCATCATCAGTAAAATGAGGTGGGAGCAAGCCAGTCTCACCATCTTCATCGGTGTGCTGCGGTGCACCCCATTCTGGCACAGGATCAGAGCCATCACTGATAACAATGAGATTACATTACAAGTGTAATTTTTACAACCAGTAAGATTACTAGCAGTAAAATTACCCTTGTAGTTTTGTAAATACCAAAACAGTAGGAAAGGTACTACAGCAAGTGTAAACTTGCACAAACGTTTAAGTTTATCTTTGTGTACCAGGCCCATATATACTGGTATTGGTGCCCTCCCCATACATTACTTCAAAAGCACCCTGTGGTGACTTGTTGGAGTACTTTTGCCTACACTACAGAAATATATGCACAAGTGGCAAATCTAATTAGGTGACAGGTAAGGGTCCATTTCCGAATCTGGGGCTCCAGTGAAAGTATTTAGAGATGAGCTAACCAGAAGCTTAGGGGTAGGAAAGGATCGTCATGGTGAAAACAATCAGAATCCCTCACTGGGTTTCGCACAAAAAACTCTACTATCCAAACTTTTCAGTTTTACTGAATGACAGAAGTGCTACACCTGCTGCGATTTGAGAATGCAAGATTGATTACAAGTTCCACAAGTCAACTAACCAACTGTGGATCAACAAGGAATTGGTGCAAGAGAGTTTATGGAAAGTTATGCATTTTGCATGGCACCATCTGATAATAGGCAATGTGATTTATGTTCTATGGTATGAGAACATAATCCAAGTTGCTTGCTTCCATTGTTCCAGATAGTCACAGGTCTTCTGACAGAACATTTTAAAGCAATCTGACAGGAGATACCAATAATGTAATGCACACTTTATTGCACTTTTAACATCTGGACCTCCCTCAACCATTGGCTTCTAACAAATGTTTCCAAAAAATAAATACTGAATCCCTCCCCTTTCACAAGAAGGATAGAACATTTCATTTTAACATGTATTTTTGTAGAATTAACACTGCATTATTCTAAAAAGAAAAAAGAAAAAACTTTTAGGGGTTACTTTTGTAATTCATTTAATTTAAATTTTTCTTATAAAATAATATGAAATTGCCCCACCACTAACAGACCATCTCACCAGTTCAGAAACACAGAATACTTAAAATCTAAAACATATTATTGTTTCACATGCAGAGGGTGTAGTGGTGGCACAGATGCAGCTGGATTCTACCTATCCAGACTACCTTCAACATATCACCTCAGTTGATCTATGCAAGCAGAAGGCACACTGTACTAAAATGAATAATCTTTCGCAGCTCACTGCCATGATACAGTGTAACAAGGACGCCGATAACAACAGAGCTGGGAAGGATTAATATACCTAATGCGGCTAACCACCAGAGTACTAATTCGTGCAAAAATTAAGCTGAGTTAACTCAAAGCAAAAATACCAAATAAGTCAAGGCACAAAATTCAATGAACTTGTATAGTAATAATGTCCATAGTAGTTTTTGTTTGAAAATATCTGAAGTGTACTGTTGCTCAGAGAACCAATATGTGCCAAAGGTGGCAGCGATGAACAGCCTGGTGATCACAAAGCAACAGCCAACACCTGTATTATCCTCAATGGACTTTATTAAGGCTGTAATGTAAAACAAAAATAGACTAGGTTAGGACCAAGGATAACAACAAGACAATAAATCTTCCATATGTGCATATATTATGTTAGTTTCCAGTCACAAAATGACTAGATTAACAATTGTGATATACAGTCACCCGAGATCCAAAAAGAAGGAAACATATAGAGAAAAGTAGTATGTAATGGTGTATTAGTGTATGGGATTGCAGGGGCATGAAATCCACCGCTGCAACAAATTCAATAAGCTCCTGAAAGGTGAACTTGTTTGAAGTAGAAAGGATCACATAATGCTAGGCATCTGTCTTACCAAACTACATGCAGTGTGTTGGACCAGAGTAACAGACTCACCGCTGCGTCTGTTTGTTCTGTATGCAGGTAAGAAGGAAATAGAACACAAGGCGGACACTGGTACACCAGAACGCCAAGTCACAGTGCCCAAAGAATGACCTCCTTTCCTGGTGCCTTTTTCACTACTGACTGCTTAACGCCATAGTTGCCACTATAACTGCTAGCTACAAGCAAGCCAAAGTAATCTTACATCCACAAAGATAACTTCAATTTTAAGAACTCTGAAGCAGTGTTATTACTTTAAACAAATTTCTTCAGGGATTCCTACACTTGTTTTTCTGGAAATACCATCACATCACACTAAATGACCCTTGGGGTGCATAGACCCCAGGGAACGGGTCAGAAGGAAATTAATCCAGCACCAGCAATGACAAACATTCCAAAAATAATACTTTATCGAATGCTCCTACCTAGTGTTATAAAAGTAGCGTCACTCAAATTGCAACATAACATTCATCAACCAATACAGCTGTGACCTATAGAAAGGTATAAATCAGGATTAGACACCTCTGTACAATTTTCTATTGTTAGTACTTTCTCTAATTTTCTAATCTGAATGCTCAACCTTTGGTTAGAGATTAAATCTAATTTTCAATTAGATTTATGTAACTGAAATAAAACTTTTATTTGCAAATCTAGCCTCACAAAGGAGACAAACTTTCATATAAATCTATTTTATTGCAACTTAAGAAATATGTATTCTGTAAGGAGCAATTTTCATAACTCCATGCATCACAGAGACCTTTATTCTTAAATATTTAAACATGTTAAACAACAGGGCGAAATCATAAATCAAGAGGGTATGACCAAAAGCCATTTTAATTTTTCATTAAAACAGACTTACCATCAAGACGCAGATGAGGAAAGCTACGGAAAGCAAAATATTCCTGCATAATCGTCATAAGAGATGTCATCTGACAGAAAAGTAGAACTCTGTGGTTGGTCGCTCGCAACTTTGGCAGGATACGATCAAGAAGTTCAAATTTTCCTGATGCTCGATAAAGGTCTGCTCTGTTTCATAGGGGAAAAAACACCAAAATCAATTCATAGCATGAAAAGTCAATGCTGCTCACTATCTCATAAGCTGTAAATTGCTAAGTAGAACAACAATTTGGTACAGCTTTAATATTGTCATTCATTAAAATGTTTCTTCCATTTGCTAACTTTTACATACAGCTTCACCCAATGATTAGTATCCAACCTGTACCTTTGGCGTCAAAACTAGGTTGCCACTGGATAACAACCACCTATCTTATTTAAGAGACTAACACATTTGACTGGAAAGCAAGATGCATTGCAACCTTTGTTTAAAAAAATTACTTATATTGAATATTAAGCTGGACATTCACCCCTCCCATTCACATCTATCTTCCCATTTAGTAGTGAATCAATCATTTTGAAGGCAAGAGTTTTTATTTAATGTATTATCCTCTTTATTCCCTAAAATACAATTTAAGTAATGTATTTCAACAAGCAGTTGCAATCGGTCTCTCTTCCCAATCCAATATGGCTGTCTCTTAAAATGTCTAATATTTTGCACTGTTGAATTTTGAATCTATCAGTCAGTTGAATGAGTTGAGAAAGGGCGAGTGGCACTGGTAACTAAAGAAAGTCTAATGGGCTAAGGGTACAAGAGTTATTACAAGAGAGTTCTTAGTTCCTATGTTTATATCTAATTCTGAAATACTTGCCTAACATGCAATATTTAGAGGGCATGGACATCCATGGCCAGACCAGAATTTGGTTCCCAGTTTCCCCATCTTCCAGCCTCTGGCTTGTCAAGCCAGTCTCACCAACCTTAACCACACAGAAAAGTCCAGAACACACTCTGAGAGGCTTTCACCAAACACCTTTCTTCCTCCCACTTCTCTCCATAGCACCCCTATCAACCTATTTTGCCAAACTTACTTGGTAACTTGAACATTCATATATAGAGCACTAATCCCGACTAACTAACCTACTTGTGCTAGTCAAATTTACCATTAATCTGCAACTAAGAGCATTCGTCACCCATCACTTTGTTGTTTTTGAAAACAATCAGCAAAATAACTCTGCCACGACAGGTGCACTCCATATGTACCACAGTATCTGTATTCATGCACAAGATTCTTCACCACTTTGGTGGTATTGGTTTTATCTTTTGCAAAAACTCTATATTGGCTCACTAGCAAATCTCAGATCATTATACACTACCGCTGCAGCCTGGTTATAAATTAGAAATACCCCTGCTATCCCAGGCTTTTTGTGATCAAGTTGCGTTTCAGAGTTGGAAAGAGCGACACTCCAGGGAATGATTTAGTTCAGAATAGATGAGGATGAGTAGTGCTTGCCATAACCATCATGCATCCCTGATCACTTCTGTGTGTGTGGTGTGAGATTAGAGTATCAATGAGCCAGCAAGAGCTGTCCGACTAAAGATGAATTCTTGCGACATCCCAGTACAACTAGTGCAGACTTTTTTCCTTTGTCTGACTAAAGATGAAGGCTTGAGACATCCCAGTACAACTAGTGCAGACTTTTTTCCTTCTGCCCATTTCTATCTGCTCAGGACTAGAGTATGCAGTTTGACTCCCATACAGGTTTCTCAACCAAGGTGAAGTAATGTTTTTCTCCTTTGCTCCCCTATAGCACTGGACCTCTGTACTTTCAAAACTCCTCAATGCCTTATCACACAAACTGGGCCTTAAAGGCACAGTCAAACAGTGGAATAGATAAGAACAGATACACACCGTGTCCAGGTGGGCTAAATCATAACCTTGAATCAAAACCCCTTTTTGGGAAATGATCTTCACTTTGGAGGGCTATTGTTTTTCTCAATAACTAATGAGCAACCTTTCTAAACAGCAATCACAGCGCAAAATGTTTTCAAATCTGGACTGTGCTTTTTTATGTTTGATTTAAACCATATTTATTGTTATTATGTGAAAAAGTGCAAAGTAAATCAGCATAACAGGACACATTATAGATCGATTGAGTGTCCCCGATACCCAGCATTTTAGAATCTGGAGGACAGACAATTTTCTTCCCTAAAGGTATCAATGACATATTTAGGGAATATTATGTGAAGTTATATGGGAAGCCGAATGAAGTACAAACAGGAAGAATGGCAACATATTTGGAAAGCCTGGGATTGCAAGAACTAGACCAGGCCGCTCAGAAGACCATGGAAATGACAATTACTGTTCAGGACATTAGAGCAGCTATTAAAGAAATGGCAAGAGGGAAACCCCCGGGCCGGATGGCCTCCCGGACAAATTTTATTACACTTTTGTGGCTCTTTTGGCCCCGAGACTGGAACAAATGTATGCTGCGGCATTGAAGGTGGATCACCTTCCAACATCCGTCTGGGAGGCGCTAGTGGTTCCGCTGCCTAAATCCAAAACAGACTCGGTAGGCACAGAGGACTTCAGATCGCTGTCAATGTTAAATCTTGACTTTAAAATATTTAGCAAGGTATTAGCAACACAACTTCTACCTCAAAATGTAGCAACTGGTCCATACCGACCAAAACAGGTTTATCCCAACACGCTCAACATCCAACAACCTAAGCAGGCTGTATCCTGTTCTCTTTCATAAAGACCTGGCGAAGTTCCCTGACGCTGTAGTGATAGCAGTAGACTTGGAGAAGGCTTTTGATTCTTTACGGTGGGACTTTGTTAGAAGTGATGAGGATAATGGGTCTAGGAGACGAATCGTTGAGGTGGGTTCGCTTGTTGTACTCAGATCCCACGGCTAGAGTACACACGGGCAAAACAGTATGTCTGCACCATACCCCATATACAGGGGAACACCGCAGGGTTGCCCACTATTTCCGCTGCTCTTTGCACTTGCGATGAAGCCATTGGCAGAACAACTTAGGCGGGAAGGCGGGGGACATGGGATAGTACTTGATGGGAAAGAATATATGGTAACGCTATATGCGGACGACATCTTAGTATATTTTTAAGGGATGGACCACAGGGTACAGTGAAAGTGACGCGTATTTTGGAGGAGTTTGCAGAGTTTTCAGGACTACAAGTAAATACCCGGAAGACTCATATTTCCGGCGAATCCCACACCAGACAGACCACTGGACCTCCCGGCGGGACTCACGTGGACCCTAAACTCCTTTAAATATCTAGCTGTACAGGTGTTTGATCAGCAAATAGACTTATGAGAGGGGAACCCGGGAGAAGCCTTGAGAGCATTGAGGGCAAATGTGTCCTTTTGGCGCTCTCTTAAACACTCAGTTATGGCTAGAGTAGCACTCTCCAAGATGGTTGTGCTGCTGAGGCTACTGTATTATTTTGTCAATCTCCCAGTGGTGATCTCGAAGAAATGGTTCCAAACCATGGACACCCTGCTGAGAGACCTGGTGAGGGATGGAGGACGTAACAGGGTATCGCTAAGGACTTTAAGACAACTCTTAATAGGAGGGGGGCTTGGAGCACAGGAATTCGAGGCGTACTACTTAGCAACAAAGCTTCAATGGCTGGCCAAATGTCTAGATGGGAAGGGATTGCAGACACTGGCACTTCAAAAACAAGCCTCCCGAGGGATATTAATTACCAGGATGTTAGAAAAAGTGGAATATTACTCAAGGTACATTGGCATGCTGAGACAGATGTGCGAAGCGTGCACCGGGAATACCAGAGTACGCGCCAGACCTACCAGTAATAGGTATACCACAGATGGGGTGGCTCCTCCTTTCACGCAGGGACAGGTTCGGGGATGGGAAGAGGCAGGGGTGATCTCAGTCAGGGACTGTTATCAGGATGGAGAATTACTTCTACTGGCGGAATTCCTAGAATACCACGAGCTACCTCCAGGACAGTTCCTAAGGTACGGGGGACACAAGCAACGCTATGGGGCGGAGAGACACACGATTGCCCTTCACACACACAGCCCTCCAAGCGATGGTGACTCTGGGATCTGCTGTACACCTGGCGAAATGGTTGTATGAAGTGATAGTGGGCATGACACAGATGCCACTGTATAGCCATGCTGATTGATCTAGCAGGCCCATCTGTCAGATAAGATCCTGCCATCCTGGGAGAAAATGTTGGATTCTACCTTAATCCACTGCTGCCAAGGGCAAACTGAAGCAACTTAGATGATAATGGCGCAGGGGAGGGAGACTTGGAAAATTGATGCCCCTGGTGACCTGCATGTTGCCTGCCTGATCCCCGTCCGGCGCTGGCCACGATAGGATTGGAGGGGTTGAAGTGGGGGGCCCTAGTGCTGCCTGCACCCCAATTGTCCAGAGTAGCTTCTAAAATGCCAAAACCCATGGAGAAACTGCCTGGCAGGGGTCGAGAGGCCCAAAAACGTGCTATGGCTCAACTTTCTTTAAAGCATTCGGAGGCAGAATCACTTATTTTGCTAAATAGGGGTATAAAATTATGTATTATAACATATGGATGGACATTCTTTTAGCCTCTCGCTGCCCTTGGTTAATGAAAGTACCCAGGGTCAGAGAAGGGTCTACAAGAGTGTAGTGTATGGGAATTATAGAATGCTGAAGCATCATTTCGAATGAATTGGGTCTTAATGCATGTCAGCCAGGAGATGGAGATGGCGCTGCGTGGGGAATGACAGCTGGTAGTTGGAGAGTCCAGCAGCCGGGTCTTGTTACCTACCTATACGAAATAAATTACTTCTACTTTACTTATGTGTAGAGTCTTCACTGCACATTAAAGGCGATGAGTGAAGTGACTAGACAGCAGATCCTGCAAATGTACCTGCTACGTGCTACTTGCTGATCCTGTCCGTTGATTACCGTTCCTTTAACCTACAATACCGCAACGGTGGAAAACTGATCGGACGTTGATCTTCCTGCATTCCTGCCTATCTGGTCACGTGAGGAAAGAAAAACTATTTTACTACATTTGGTGTATTTCCGTCATTGATCAGTCACTTGTGCACATTTCGCCGCATGTTTAATACTGGCTTGACGCGAGCATGGTTACGAGGCGTGCATGTTGTCTAGCAACAGTGATGATTTGATGAGCCTCCATGCAAGCGTGTGTTGCCTGGCAACCTATCACAGCTGATCTACTGATGTTAGCATTCGGCAACTGTGCCCTGCCGGCAACTACTCACATTACAGGAGTGGCCCTGGCAGAACAGATGTATCGCTTGGGTGCTTATAGCATGTGCACTCTTGCGCTGTTGAGAGTGTGGTTTCAGAATATTACGCTAATCTACACAGCATATTTCAGCAGTTTCATATAGCTGCAACTCAGCTGTATTATTACGCTGATCTGCACAGCAAAGCAGACACAAGGAGATGATGGACGGAGCGCTGAAACATTACAGACACTCACCCCCAGTCACAGATCTGGGTTGAATCCATTATCGTTCTTTAGCTCACTTCATCACCCCAGGTCATACCCAGCCATATGCAAATGAGTCTTGACCCTGTTCCTCATGAGAACAGTCCAGCCCAAACTGCAAAGCCAGGTCTTCCCTGAACTGGAAACAAGCATCCTGGGACCGGTTTCGGGGTAACACCACTCAGACAGGCCAGTTTGAATCCAGTGGTAAAGTGAGCAAGGGACTCATGTCTAGGCATACCCTGCCAACTTAGGGCGAAGAAAGCAAACACAAGGAGATGTTGGACGGAGCGCTGAAACTTTTCAGACCCTCACCCCCAGTCACAGATCCGGGTTGAATCCATCATCGTCCTTTAGCCCACTTTCCCACCCCAGTTCAGACCCAGCCATATGCAAATCAGTCTTGACCCTGTTCCTCATGGTAACAGTCCAGCCCGAACGGCCAAGTCAGATCTTCTCTGGATCGGAAACAAACATCTTGGGACCGGTTTCGGGGTAACACTCCTCATCATCTCTTTGGGTTTGCTTTGATCTGTACAGCAAGGCAGAGTAATTCTGAGAAATTTTCAATTTCGATTTCATTTCTCTGCATGCTTCTACACCAATCCTCACAGCTTGCGGACAAGTTAATTTAAATATTGCCACATCTTTCCAACTCCACTTTAGGAAATCCCTATTCTCCAGTGCTGATCCGCATTCCATATGGACATGTTATTCTTTACTGAAATGTTATTTCTCTGTTTAGTAAAACCTTGCATATTTCCTTTTCCTCATTCAATTCAAAGTGAATTTACTTAGGTGTTTGCATGGTACTTTCACTGTTAAAAATTTCCGGTGATGATATAATCATTTTTTTCATAGTTGCATATGGTTGAAGTAAAGTGAATTTTTACTCTTAAAATGTAATTAAAAATAAATAGGGAAATAAACAAGCTCCAGCACCAAATATTACAGTGAATCCACCCTAATAATTTTTGTGGTGTCTCCGGCAGCGGTTTCATGCCCACATCTTTGCCGCACTTTGCCTCCAGCCGCTGGGGTGGGACTACGTCCCCCAACGAACACCTGGTCCAGGGTGGGCCCAATCTCAGTCCGTGGCCGTCCAAGGCTGGGCTGGGCCACCCCCCTTGGACCCTCATCTAACCACTCCAAAAGTGAGCTCCAATGATTAGTGCTTCTATTCCATTGAGTAAGAATCTATCTTTAAGACAGAGCAAT
This sequence comes from Triturus cristatus, assembly GCF_964204655.1. Taxonomy (NCBI): domain Eukaryota; kingdom Metazoa; phylum Chordata; class Amphibia; order Caudata; family Salamandridae; genus Triturus; species Triturus cristatus. The sequence continues at coordinate 852,795,498 of NC_140581.1, forward strand.
GGGGAAAAGGAAAGCTGTGGAGCCTTGCAAAGGCCCAGTGAAAAAATCCAAATCTACAGAAAAGCATGATGCAGAGAATTGTACTTTGACAGAAATCGATAATTTAATTGAGGAAGTCGAGGTGATGCTGACTCAAGACGAAACATGCCTGGAAGGAAGGGGTGCAAATCAAGGATAACCTATTTCTTTAAAAAAGGTGGCCATAAGCCTGAGGAATCCATTCCAGCTGTTATCCCAAATGTTCTGGTTTGTGATACCGTAGTGCCACACGCTGCAGACCAACCAACTACTATTACAAGTCCGATGCCTGGGCCGAGCCAACGGATACTCAACCAGTACCCACAATAAACATCTGATTGCTCTAATCATTTTGGACCACTGTCAGACTTGCCCCATGAACCCACAATTCTGATTTCACATACCCAATCTTTGATAGATAAGCCTGTTACTGCAATTGTTTCGAGTGACAAATGAGAAGACTTGGTCTCATTGGTTGGTTCTTTAATGGACAATATATGTGATCTGAAGGCGGCCCTCTCAACAACAAATTCAAGGGTCCAAGAGTTGACTGTTTTGAATGGAACCCTTACTGAAGCTCCCAAGAGGAATAATACCGACCCTAACACAAAATGTCAATGCTGGCATCTAGGAGGACATAACTTTGTGTAACTAAGACTAGACCAGATCAGGGACATGACTTCCCAGAAGATATTTTCTTACCAGGCCCAAAGGCGAAATGCTAAAGATGGAATCCAGTCATTTACCAATCCACCCAATGATTCCGCCCACAGCATTCAAACAGGCTCTAGGAATGTGGCGGTGGGATCTAATCATATTACTCCCTTCAGGAATCCTGGTATGTCCAGAGGTTATGTATCCAACCAAGAAGTATATTGTTTGAAACCCCCGGCTAGTGAACTCTTGAAAAATACAACCTTGAATACCAAAACGTTAGGATGCCCGGAATAGATCATCTCAAAGCACCGGCCATCCTTTTACCAGCCAGCAATTGTTCCAACATTGAATATAAGTTCCCAAATTTGCCATAGCTCAATCAATATGTCGAATGTCCCCAAACGGAAACCCTGTGTTAGAGAGTCTACTGATTCCCTGGTGAATAAAGAATCATATTGGATTAGACACAGTAGGAAGAGCTTTTCAATATTTAATTGAGATATAATCACTGCACACGGGGAACAAATCACTCGGAGTGCTGGAACGCAATAAGTCTGACACTTAAGGATCCTGCGATGGTTGCTGGGCTATTGGCTCAAAAGGCACGCTCATATCCACCTCATGACTCCCCTATCCAATTCAGGAGTTTTCCAGGGGTCCAGACTATGGTTTTGAAGAACAAGCCTGCCATGTTGCCCTCAAATCAACTGTTGACATCTAATCAAGCCCCCTATGTGAACCTTGCAGTTCAAGGCCATTAGGATTCAATAGACGACATACAATCAGGAAACTCGGATTTGGGTGAGATCGATTGATTAGGGGAGGGCCCTATATGAACAAGTTACTTACCTTCGGTAACGATGTATCTGTAAGAAACATTAGTTAGTTAGATTCCTCACCGTAGAATATCCCCAGGCGTCAGACTGGATCCGGAAGATTTTTCGTCAGCAATACCCCTTGCGCGTCGCTAGGCGTCGTCTGCGGCTCCGCGTCAGTCGTCGGCGTCGTGCGCCGGAATGACGTCGTCGGAGTACTTAGACGCCGCCCTCGCGCGCTGACGTCAGTTCTTGTACATAGCTTTCCGCGCTAGGAACGCAGAGCCATGCAAAAGACCGACACTGGTGCCAAAAATAAAATCTAGGGGCCTGAAAAGGATAACCTTAACCCTAGATGTCAGTTCGCAGAACGGGGAGGATGGGTGGGTCAGTGAGGAATCTAACTAACTAATGTTTCTTACAGATACATCGTTACCGAAGGTAAGTAACTTGTTCATCTGAAAGAAACACGTTAGTTAGATTCCTCACCTTAGAATAGATACCCAAGCAATACCATCCCCGGTGGTGGGTCTGCGAACCAAGATCACACCAGAAAGTCCTGGAGGACAGAACGGCCAAAGAAGCCATCCCTCCGGACTTGGCTGTCAAGGCAATAATGCCTGGCAAACGTGTGTAGCGAAGCCCACGTCGCCGCCTGACAGATGTCCTGCAAAGGGACACCCCGTCCCAAAGCAGTAGTAGCCGCTGTGGCCTGAGTAGAATGGGCGCGCAGCCCAACAGGAGGGTCCTTTTTTGCCAAGGAATAACAAATTTTGATGCACAAAACGACCCACCGAGAGATGGTCCGTTTGTGCACAGCTTTCCCCTTCTTAGCACCCACGTATCCAACGAAAAGTTAGTCGTCCACCCGGAACTGCTTTGTGCGGTCCAGATAAAAGGAAAGCGCACGTTTTGGGTCCAGACGGTGGAGCCTCTCTTCCTCTTTGGAAGGATGCGGAGGCGGAAAGAAGGTGCGCAAGGTGACAGACTGCCCAAGATGAAATGGAGTCACCACTTTCGGAAGAAAGGAGGGACGAGGCCGAAGGACAACCTTGTCCGGATGAACAGAGAGAAAAGGAGGCTTTGAGGATAAAGCCTGGAGCTCACTCACCCGTCTAGCCGAGGTGATAGCTACCAGAAAAGCAGTCTTAAGCATCAGCAGACGAAGAGGACAATTATGAAGAGGCTCAAAGGGAGCACACATTAGAAATGTGAGAACAAGATTCAAGTCCCACTGAGGCATTACAAAAGGGACAGGAGGGAACGTGTGAGTAATGCCTTTTAGAAAGCGTGTAACTACAGGGGACTTGAAAAGAGAAGGCTGATCAGGAAGCCGCAAGAAGGCAGAGATGGCAGCAAGATAACCTTTCAAGGTGCCCAGGGCAGAGCCCTGCCGGGCCAAAGAAAGAAGAAACAGTAGAACCTCAGAAAGAGGGGCGGAAAGGGGATCCACAGCCTTTGCTGTGCACCATGCCACAAATTTGTTCCACCGGCAGGCGTATACCGTCTTTGTGGAGGGACGCCTGGCTGCCAGAATGATATCACAGACTTCAGGAGGCAAGTCAAATGGCATCAACTGCCGCCGCTCAATCTCCACGCATGGAGGTGGAGGCTGGACAGGTTCGGGTGGAGGACCGTCCCCTGCTGCTGCGACAGAAGATCCTCCCGAAGGGGCAGACGTATCGGAGGATCGGTCAACATACTGAGTAGCTCGGGATACCAGTACCTTCGTGCCCAATCCGGAGCCACCAAGATGACTTGGGCCCGGTCGTGCCTGATCTTCTTCAGCACTCTGGGCAGAAGTGGTATAGGCGGAAAGGCGTACAACAGACCGCAACTCCACTCGTGACGAAAAGCGTCGCCGAGCGAGTGCCGCCTTGGAAATTCCAACACGCAGAACTGCTGACATTGCGCGTTCTCTTCGGTGGCGAATAGATCTAACCAAGGCTCTCCCCACTGCTGAAAGAGACCTTGCGCCACTTCGGAGTTCAGACGCCATTCGTGATCCATCATGCACCGGTGGCTGAGTTCGTCCGCTCTGGCGTTCAGAGAGCCCGCCAGATGTTGAACCACTGGTGTTCCAGCCACGTCCAGAGGCGCAGAGCCTCCTGACAAAGGGTCCACGACCCCACCCCGCCCTGTTTGTTGCAATACCACATGGCGGTGGTGTTGTCTGTGAACACCTGCACGACACTTCCCCTGACAGAGGGAAGGAAGGCTTTCAGTGCAAGTCGGATCGCTCTCAACTCCAACAGGTTGATGTGGAGACGAGACTCCGCCGGAGACCAGAGGCCTCTGATCTCCGCCTCTCCCATATGGCCACCCCATCCCAGGAGGGACGCATCCGTCACTACGACATGCTCCGGTTGGGGAAGGGAGAGGCTCTTGCCCTTGACCTAATCGCGGTCAGTAAAGAATAACATGTCCATATGGAATGCGGATCAGCACTGGAGAATAGGGATTTCCTAAAATGGAGTTGGAAAGATGTGGCAATATTTAAATTAACTTGTCCGCAAGCTGTGAGGATTGGTGTAGAAGCATGCAGAGAAATGAAATCGAAATTGAAAATTTCTCAGAATTACTCTGCCTTGCTGTACAGATCAAAGCAAACCCAAAGAGATGATGAGGAGTGTTACCCCGAAACCGGTGCCGTGCAGTGCCCTCCGAGATCAAGACATGGTCGGACAGGTTGCCGTGATGCTGGGCCCACTGAAACTTCAGGTCCCACTGCAGAGCCCACATGCGCCGCCTGGCGTGATGCACTAGTAGGATGCAGGAGGCCATCAGCCCCAGAAGCCGCAACACTAGCCTGACCGAAACCCAGGATAGAGGCTGAAAGATGGGAATCAGGGCATGAATATCCCGGACCCGCTGTTCCGGCAGATAGACCCGGAACTGCGCCGAATCGAGAACCGCTCCGATGAAGAGGAGCTTCTGAGAGGGACTCAGGTGTGACTTCGGCACGTTGATGGAAAATCCCAGCAAATGCAGGAGATCCGCCGTAGTCTGGAGGTGGGAGACGACTGTCTGGGGCGAGCCCGCCTTCAACAACCAGTCGTCGAGATAGGGGAAGACTGGAACCCCTGATCTGCGCAGATGAGCTGCGACCACCGCCATCACTTTCGTGAACACCCGAGGGGCACTGGTGAGGCCGAAGGGGAGCACGGTAAACTGAAAGTGCTCTTGGCCCACCGTGAACCGCAGGTAACGCCGGTGGGCCGGCAGGACGGGGATGTGGAAATATGCGTCCTGCAAGTCCAACGCTACCATCCAGTCTCCAGGGTCTAGGGCAGCTAGAACCTGAGCCAAAGTTAACATCTTGAACCTTTCCTTCCGGAGGAAGGCATTGACGTTCCGAAGGTCCAAGATAGGGCGCAGGCCCCCCATGCCCTTCTTGGGAACCAGAAAGTAGTGGGAATAACAACCACGACCTACTTCTGGGCTCGGAACGCGCTCGACGGCCCCTTTGGCCAAGAGGGCCGAAACTTCCTCGTGGAGAAGATTCAAATGATCCCCCGAGAGACGGTGGTGCTGCGGTGGCATGGCTGGAGGGGTCGTCTCGAAGGGGAGGGAGTAGCCCCTTCGGACGATTTGCAGCACCCACCTGTCCGATGTGATGGACCGCCAGTGGAGCAAGTGATGTCTAACTCTGCCGCCCACTGGCGTGGAATGGGCCTGAAAGCTCGGACTAGGAAGGCTTTGAGGCGGATGCTGCCGGGGTGGATGTGGGCTGACCGCGTCGTCCTCCAGAACCGCCTCGGCGGAAACCACGTCCGCGACCGCGCGCAGGTTGGTTCTGCGGCTGGTGGCTAGGCGCACGTGAGGAGGCACCCCTTCCTTGGCCACGAAAGGGGCGAAAGGCGGAAGTTTGCGACCGCAGGGCCGAGAGGCCCAAGGACTTGCCCGTAGCCCGGGAGTCCTTAAAGCGATTCAGCGCACTGTCCGCTTTCTCGCCGAAAAGGCGAATTCCATCAAAGGGCATGTCCATGAGGGTGCTCTGGACATCGTCCGAAAAGGACGTGGACCGCAGCCTGGCGTGACGTCTAAGCGCCACTGAGGTAGAAATCGCCCTACCCAGCGAGTCCGTAGTGTCAAGCCCACATCGGATAGCATGTCGTGCTGCATCCCTCCCATCGGCCAGAGCCTGGGTAAGTCATGTCTGGACCTCCTCCGGACACAGGGGCAGCACGTCCTCCACCGTATCCCACAGAGAGTGGGAATAATGGTCCAAGAGGCAGGCGGTGTTCAAAGACCGCAGACCCAAGCTAAGGGAGGAGAACAGCTTCTTGCCGAACTGTTCCAGCCTCTTGGAATCCCGGTCCGGCGGAGCGGTCAGGAAGGAGGATTGGGAGGTAGAGGCCTGGATAACCAGGCTCTCGGGGGTAGGGTGTTGGGACAGGAAACTGGGGTCGCCCGGAGCAGGGCGGTGGCGCCTGGCGACGTTCCTATCCACAGGAGGAACTGTGGAGGGCTTGGACCAGGTGCCCTGCAGAACGTCAGTGAGGGCCTCATTGAATGGCAGCAGAGGCTCAGTGGAGCTTGCTGCTGACTGAAGCACCTCAGTGAGGACGTTAGTCCTCACAGCCACGGCAGGTAGCTCGAGCCCAAGGGCTGCGGCCACCTTGCGCAGCACCACAGAGAAAGCAGCACCCTCCTCCGAAGCCACAGTCGGAGGAGAGATGAATCCAGTGTCCGGAGAGGTATCCAGACCACTGGCCTCCCCCAGTTCATCTGCCCAGTCCTGTGACAGTTGAGCCTGAACGGCCATAGGATCCTCAGATCCCTCCCAGTCGCCCCCATCATCCGATTCCTGGTATGCAGGAGGAAGGATCGGAGCCGGGCGATAGACAAAATGTGTCTCCAGCGGCGCCGAACGCGGCGTCCATCGACGCCGTATCGGCGCCGGGCCCGGACCGGGGCTGAACCGGGGCTCGACGTCGAGCGGAGTCGGCGTCGGAGGTGGTACCGGTGTCGATGCCAGCGGAGGAGGCGTGACGAGGTCGACCGTCGTCGGCGGGGACTCGGGAACGGGTCCCTCGGGCGCTTGCGGCGTCGAGGCCGGAGCCGTCGACAGCGCCGGGGCCGGAGCCGCCGGCAGGCAAGGTTGCCCAGTCGGGTCCGCGGGGCCCGAAGGCGCGCCAGCGGGCGTCGACGGCGGAGCCAGGCTCCTCATGGCCGAGAGGAAGGCACTGACTTCCGCCGGCGTCGCGTCAGTCCCAGGGACCGGTGGGTATGGGGACTTGCGCGGCGCCTGCGGCTCCGCCGGAGCCACGGGGGTGGAACCACCCTGACCCTCGGCCGAGTCGCGCGACCGGCAAGGGGAGTCCGAAGAGCGGTGTCACTTCTTGGAGTGCTTCGACTTACCCGAAGACTTGGATCCCGACGACCGATGATGACGTCGGCTGCGAGCCGAGTGGCGAATCTCGAGAAACTTACGGGACCGCTCCCGTCTAGCCTTCGAGGTCAGGGCCTTGCAGTCCGAACACGACTCCGCGTCGTGGTCGAGGCCCAAGCAGTAAAGGCACTGGCGGTGATGGTCCGTAACCGACATCAAGCGGCTACAGTCAGCACAGGCTTTAAAACCAGGCATCCTACCGGCACCGGAGTCGAGACAGGATCAAAAAGGATCAAAAAGTTAGTCAAAAATTGACTAAAGGGGTAGCTCTCCCGGATCTGCGCTTACTGGCGCGGAAAAAAGAAGAACTGACGTCAGCGCGCGAGGGCGGCGTCTAAGTACTCCGACGACGTCATTCCGGCGCACGACGCCGACGACGGACGCGGATCTTCCGGATCCAGTCTGACGCCTGGGGATATTCTAAGGTGAGGAATCTAAGGTGAGGAATCTAACTAACGTGTTTCTTTCAGATATAAAGTTCCATCTGAAGGCCATGGTGGAGACAGACTATCCCCTATACCTATAATTACTGATGTTTGTCCAGATACTCATTTTTAACCACTGTCATGAGCTTATGTATTGAGTATAAATTGGACCAAGGACTTGCAGCTGAACACAATACTGATCCTAACCAACAACTAACTGGTATAACCCTCATAGAGCTTACCCTACCAGATCCAGCAAACAGCCTTGAAGTTGGTATGAAAGACAATGGCACTGGTTATATAAAAATACTATTACGGAATATAGTTGGGGTAAGAGGGAAACCTGCAGGATCCTGTATGGTGGGACTTCATTAATGTACTGCAAGAAACCTGGGCATTGGAAAAGGTGTTCGGGCAAGGCTACACAAACTACAGCAAAGAGGCGGGTGCCCTCTCAGGAAGGTCACCCATCAGGCTGTTTAATTATCTGGTTCAAGAATCTAATAGGGGTTTATATCTCCAGGCTTGACATAAATAATAATGCTATTTTTGGCATCATCATATAACTTCATTTCGAGCACAAAGATCATAAAAGGTACATAGCACAGCACAGCACAAGTTAAGACAGTATAAGTGATAAAAAATGATATTAAAAGATGACAAGGCTTCAATAAAATACAGTTAAGAAGATACGGGAAAAAAAGAAAAAAAAATTATGATATTTTAGGCTAGCATGTAAGGAGTCAGACCGGGCACAGATTCAATGTGCACAATATATATACAACCATTCCATCGGTAGGAACAAAGAATCTCCCACCATCAAGCTTCTGGCCCATTATCTATGACAGAGACCACACAAAGCTCCCGTAATAATTGCAGGTGACTTTAATACGACCTTCGAGCTGCTGGAAGGTCTTGCAACAATTACAGAGGGGGAAGATGAAGCTAAGGGAATCCAGAAATTGGAGACCTTGCCTTTGAGATCCTGGTCCGCAGTGGGATTTCAAATCTTATCACTGACCCTGTCTAAGGACTAAGGGCCTGTAATGGTAGATTTGATACCAATAGTCCACCGGCCTTTACATTTAAAAGAGGGTTTAGCCAGAGCTGTATAGATTTTATTTAATTGGGCATTGATCTATGTTATCTTGCGATAGATTTTGCAATCACCAAACTGGAAGATAGCGATCACAACACTGTTACTTTCCAACAACAGGAAGGCAGTCAAATGGTCGAAGATTAGTACAACACGAGCTATTAACACAAATATAAATCACCATTTGACAGCTACTCCTTGCAATACATATCTATGAGTAAAATTCATACAGCCTTGTATAATGCCTTATATACACTATGCACTAAAAGTATGATAGCACACAACTGCAGGGAACCTTGGGAGAGGATGTGGCCTAACGGATAGGACGGTTGACCTCAAATCTGGGGAACCGTGTTCGAGTCTCGGCTACAACGCTCAACATCCTGTGATTCTGGGCAAATCACTTAATCTCCCCATTCCTAACAAAAATGAATGTGTCCTTGTGTAACGCAACTGTTGCTCATGTAAAGCGCTTGGATACCCGTTACCTTTGGGTCAAGTTTGCACCATATAAAACTCTGAAATAAAAAAACAAGCCCTTGTATAGTAGAATATTGAGTGCCGCAGAGCCAAGCAAGCATTAATCAGAGTTATCAAATTAGGTGATTGCGATTTGATTAAGCAGAACCGAGCCTTCTACAAGTCCACTACCTCCTCGTCTAAACAAGCATGGATAGATTCAGGCTGGCTAGCTTTGTTAGATGCTGCAAACAACAAGGACCAAAGAATATTCTGGCAGATATTTTCCCACCGTGGCACAAAATCTGTTAGCCGTATTGAAGTCACAGTGCAACCCTCACATTGGGTTAAGGTCTTTACAAGTCTTTATGCAGCCCCCCCCCCCAACCTGTAGCCCATTGGGATAACCAGATAAAAGATCCACACAGCCCTGGGACTTTTCCAAAATTTTCTTTGAAGGAGAACAATCTGGGTATTAACTCCCTTCGCTATGGCAAAGCACCAGGCCCTGACAAGGTCCCTGGGGATCTATATCGATCAGAACCTACAGTTTGGGGCCAATACATTAATGCCCTCTCAAATAAAATTTCTGAAGGGTGATACCATCCCCTCCTCTAGGTTAGCAGCAGCAAGAATCCATATTTACAAGAAGAGCAATAGAAAATCCCCAGGTAATTATAGACCAATCAGTCTGTTTGATAACCTACAAAATGTTTTTTACCATCAAATATTATCTAGACTACAAAACTGGTTGGATGAGGGGATGGTCCTGCCTCCCTTCCAAGCAGGGTTCAACCCAAAGGATCAGCACTATTGACCAAGCCTTTCGCTTGAATCTTTTAAGAGGGAAATATCTGGCCCTCTAGTAAGATCAGCTTTATATTGCTTTTGTTGATTTGAGGTCCACGTTTGACCTGGTCCCAAGACACAAATTGTGGCTTCCCTATTTAGTGTGGGCATAGATCCTAGTTTGTTGAATATCCTCAAGAGGATACATGAGGGCACATATGCACAGGTGAGATCGGTGACTAATGGGGAGCTCATGGAACGCATTCCCACTGCAAGTTCTTGCCCCAACACTGTTCATGCTTAATATTAAAGACATGGTGGACCATTTGTCAACACACACCCATGACTGTCCCATGATAGGGGGCTTGCTAACACCTGCATTATTATTTGCAGATGATATTGTATTGCTGTCCCAAACCCCCATGGGTCTGCAGAACCAGTTAAACAGCTTTTCTGATTAATGCGAATCCAGAGGTTTGGACGTTAATACTTCCAAAACGAAGATCCTGTCCTTAAATCCACATAAATCACATAATGGTGGATTTTACTTGTGAGGCTCTAAGTTGCAGAAGTTTAATCAATTTGACTACCTAGGAGTGAGGATTGACAAATCTATCAATTGAAAAGCCCAATTAATGACATTTGAACTCTCACTGATGCATGGGTCAACTTCGGTTTCCAAACGCTACAAAGCTACTACACCGAAAACTGTAACCCCAGTTGGAGAACTTTTTAGGGCCAAGGTTCAGTCTGTAGTCTTATATGGGGCTGAATTGTGGGGGATAGAGAACAAGGGGCTCAACACCAAAGAAAACTGCTTTTTAAAACCCTTATTCACACTACCTAGTAGCATACCCAAGCTCCCCCTATGCTTTGATATAGGACTCAAACGGATTGGGAGCATAGCTAGATTAAGACCATTACTCTTTTGGGTGCGTGGGTGATCCACTCCTGAACTGGCGATCTATAGGTTTACACTCGAGGAGATAGTCCACATGAGGAACTGCAATACTATTCCATGGATCAGCTATATAAGGTGCAGTTGAACAATTTGGGATTGGGCATGTACTGGTCAGAGTCTACTCTAATCAAACCTAACTTTAAGGTAGTTGTCAAGGAGAAATACTGAACCCATGTGAACGAACCGTACCATTGAAACGTGAAGTCATGTGGATTGACAGAAGGATTTCTGGACTTTAAAATTGCCCCCTCATTAGAGCTATATATGGACGCATTTGTTCCACTGCTAACTTGCACCCTGTTCACTGAATTTAGGCTTGGCACCCTACAGGTGACTAAATTCAAGTACAAATTGTATTGTAATTGCATTTATATAGTGCTTACTACCCCTGACGAGGCGTTGAATCGATTTTCCGGCGAGTAGCACGCTACTTCGGAATCCTTAAAGGATTAGTGGTGAATTAGTATAGTGAAAATATGAAAGTAATTTGAGTGGTGGATGTGTTAGTCATTTATTTGGATTGAGAAGAATAGTGGAGGGATAGAAAGAAGGGAAAAAGGTTTGCATTTATATAGCGCTTGCTACCCCTGATGGGGTGTTGGAAGTGCTTTTTAGGCAAGTAGCACGCTACTCTGGAACCCATACAGTGTTAGTGGTGAATTAGTATAGTGAGAATATGAAAGTAAGTTGAATGGTGGCTATGTTAGTCAGTTATTTGGAGTGAGAAGGATAGCGAAGGTGTAGAAGAGGTGAAAAGTTTTGCATTTGTATTGCGCTTGCTACCCGATGAGGTGTTGAAGTGCTTTTTCGCCGAGTAGCATGCTACTCCGGAACCCATTAAGGGTTAGTGGTGAATTAGAATAGTGAAATATGAAATTATTTGAGTGGTGGAGATGTTAGTCTGTTATTTGTATTGAAAAGGATAATTGAGGGATAAGGGAAGGATTTAGAGTTTATTTTAATTATTTATGTTTGGGGCTCACTGAAGTAGGAGGAGGATTGGAATGAGTAAATGGGAGATGGAGGTATATGAGTAAAAAGGAGGTGGAGGGGGAAGAGTCAGAGGGAGGGTTTAGAAAGGCTTGTTTTGGGAATCGGAATAGTAAAAAGAGGTATGAGGGGTGGAGTAGGGAGGAGTCTGGAAAGGGTTATTTTGGGGAACATAGTAGTAGTATGGGGTTTGGGATGAATGAGAATGGAGGTAAAGGATATATTGAAAGCGGTATAGGGTGAGAAATAGGGTAGTGCATTGGAAAGAGTAGTAGAAAGAGGTTTGAGATGAGTAAGAGTTGAGTTAGAGGATATATTGAGAGCAGTATAGGGTGAAAAATAGGGTAGTGAATTGGATATGCTGAATTTGAAGAAAAGCAATAAATAATTAAATGTAATAAAGATATAGATCCAAATGTAATAAAGATATAGATCCATAAGTAAATGGAAGGTATATAGATGCATAAAGGAAGGCAGTATATGTAGATTAAAGATGCATTAAATAAACTCTGGTTTTCAAGTGTTGTACTGTAAATTAGTTATATATATATTTGTAGCTCAATAGTGAAGCAATTGTAAATAGTTATGATAAAAAGATTGACTTATTTATGCTGTCACTTATATACATGTTAAAAACAGAATAATGTAACTATCAGTAATGTGTACATTTGTTAAGCAGAACTAAAGAATATCCATTTACAATAATTCTTTTAAACGTAAGTATTCTACACAATTATACAAAGCAATACACATATATAGGTACATATCTATAGTAGAAATAAATGCTTATATACAGAGAGATATGCTGTATATTTCTATCTGTTTTCCTATGGTGGTTATGTTGGGAAGAGCCAATTCTTGAGTATTTTTCTGAAGATAAGGTGGTTATCCGTGGATCTTATGTGGGGGGGTAAAGAGTTCCATAGTTTGTGCCACCCATTGTTTTTTCTTGTATCTTGGGATTTTGAGGTGAGGTGCCACTCTAGAGCGGAGGTTCCTTACCTTAGAATTACCCCCAGGCGTCAGACTGGATCCAGAGAATTTTTTCTCTTAGCAGTACCCCTGCACGTCGGTAGGTGGCGGCGGTCACTCCACGTCCGTCATCTGCGTTGTGGTCGCCTGGATGACGTTGCAGTGTCTAATTAGACACTGCCCCTGCGCACGGACGTCAGTTCTGACATGACTTTCCATGCCAGAAGCATAGAGTCATGCAAGACACTGAACACTGGCGCGCCACAACTAGGGCCTGTAAGGGAGTACCTATCCCTAGAAGTCAGTTTGCAGAGCGGGGAGGACGGGTGGGGCGATAAGGAATCCATAACGAACCTTACAGATACATCATTACCAAAGGTAAGTAACTTGTTCATCTGAAAGACAGTTAGTTATAGATGCCTTACCTTAGAATAGATACCCCAGCAATACCATCCCCGGAGGAGGGTCTGCAAAACAAGTTCACACCAGAAAGTCCTAGAAGACAGAACGGGCAAAGTAGCCGTCCCTCCGGACTTGACTATCAAGGCAGTAATGTGTGGTAAACGTGTGCATAGATGTCCATGTTGCCGCCTGGCAGATGTCAATGAGTTGGACGCCACGTGACAAAGCAGTAGTTGCTACCGTGGCTCTAGTGGAATGGGCCTGCAACCCCACTGGGGGTTCCTTCGCTAAAGCGTAACAAATCTTTATACAAAAAACAACCCATCTTGAGATGGTATGCTTGTGGACAGCCCGCCCTTTCTTGGCACACACATAGCTAACGAAAAGTTGATTGTCCACCCAGAAATCTTTAGTGCGGTCAAGGTAGAAGGACAGCGCACGTTTTGGGTCCAGACGGTAGAGTCGCTCCTCCTCCTTGGAAGGGTGCGCAGGTGGGAAAAAGGTGGGCAAAGTATGGTTTATCCAATGTGAAAAGTTGTAACCACTTTTGGAAGGAACAAGGGTCTCATTCGAAGCACCACTTTGTCCAGATGCACAGAGAAGAAAGGGGTCTTAGAAGAAAGAGCCTGAAGCTCTCTCACTCTGCGAGCAGAGGTGATGGCAACAAGAAAGGCAGTCTTCCACAGCCTTTGCTGTGTGCCATGCCACAAACTTGTTCCATGGACAGGCGTATTCCGTCTTGGTGGAGGGACGCCTGGCAGCCAAGATGACATTACAGACTTCGGGAGGAAGGTCAAAGGCTTTCAAATGTCGCCGCTCAATCTCCACGCAAGGAGGTGGAGGCTGGACAGGTTCAGGTGGAGGACCGCCCCCTGCTGCTGCGACAGAAGATCCTCCCAAAGGGGCAGTCTGATCAGAGGATCGATAGCCATGCTCGGGGTACCAGACTCTGTATGCCCAGTCCGGGAGCCACAAGAATGACTTGGGCTGGGTCGCACTTGATCTTCTTCAGCACTCAACGCAGATGTGGTACAGGCGGAAAGGCATACAGGAGGCTGTAGTTCCATTTGCGACGAAAAGCGTCCCCAAGCGAGTGCCGCCTTGGAAACATTGAGCATTCTCATCGGTGGCAAACAGATCTAACGAGGCTCTCCCCACTGGTGAAAGAGAACTTGCACCACCTCCAAGTGAAGACACCATTCATGACCCACCAGGCACTGACGGATGAGTTTGTCCACTCTGGCGTTCAGAGAACCTGCCAGGTGTTGAACCACCAGGGTTATGCCCTGATGTTCCAGCCATGTCCAAAGGTGAAGAGCCTCTTGACAAAGGGTCCAAAACCCCACCCTGCCCTGTCTGTTGCAATACCACATGGTGGTGGTGTTGTCTGTGAACACCTGTACTGCCTTTCCCTGGTGGAGGGAAGGAATGCCTTCAGTGCCAAGCGAATCACTCGGAGCTCCAACAGGTTGCCATGGAGCCCGGATTCTGCCGTGGACCAGACTCCTCTGATCTCTGCCTCTCCTAGTTGTCTGCCCTATCCCAGGAGGGATGCATGGGTCACCACCGTGAGGTCTGGTTGGGGAAGGGAGAGGGATCTGCCTCTGACCCAATCCTGGTTTCTTAACCACCACTGCAGTTGTTGCGCAGTTTGAGATATTCCCCTGATGCTATGCCCACTGGAAATTCAGGTCCCACTGCAGAGCCCGCAAATGCAATCTGGCATGATGCAATCTGGCATGATCCATCTGGCATGATCCATCTGGCATGATCCATCAGCAAAATGCAGGAGGCCATGAGGCCCTGCAGCCTCAGGGTCATTCTCACCGAAATCCAAGACAGAGGCTGAAACATCAGTATCATAGCCCGAATATCCCAGACTCGTTGCTTGGGAGGATAGGGCCGAAACTGCAGAACAGCTCCGATGAAAAGGAGCGACTAAGAGGGAGTCAGGTGTGACTTTGGCACATTGATTGTGAACCCCAGTGAATGCACGAGGTCCACCGTAGTCTGGAGGTGGGGGACGACAGCCTGGGGCGAGCCCGCCTTCAACAGCCAGTCGTCGAGATAGGGAGAGACGGCCACCCACTGGCCTCTGTTGGGCCTGAAAGGTCAGACTAGGAGGGTTTGGAGGCTGCTGCGGGGAAGGGGAAGGGAAGATGGGCCCGCCCGCTGGTTCCCAAACCCACGTCGCTGGGTACCATGTCCCCAGCCACGCAGAGGCTGAGCAGCTTGCGTGGACCGGTGGCTGGATTGGGTTGGACGTGGTGGGGTGCCTCTTCCGTAGCCACAAGAGGGGCGAAAGGCAGACTGGAGTGGACGGGAGGACGCAGCGAGGCCTAAGGATCTGGCCATTGCTCGAGAATTCTTAAAGCGCTCCAGCACCGAGTCTTCCTTTACACCAAAAAGGCAATGGCCATTGAAGGGCATGACTAGCAGAGTGGACTAAACATCCCCCAAAAAACCAGACATCCTCAACCAGGCGTAGCGCCGAAGGGCTACCGACGTGGCAATCGTTCTGGTCAGTGAGTCGGTGGTAACCAGTCCACAGCAAATTGTGAATTTTCATGCGTCCTTCCCATCTGCCATGGCTTGGTAGAGAATGGCCAAGGCCTCCTTTGGCGCTGAGGCAGCGCTTGCACCACTGTATCCCAGATTGTATGGGAGTATCGGCCCAAGAAGCACGCTGTATTCATGGACCGCAGTGCCAAGCTGAAGGAAGAGAACATGCGCTTCCCAAGATGATCTAGCTTCTTGGATTCCCAGTCTGGGGGAGCAGAAGGGAATGCGCCCTTGGAAGAAGAAGCTTGGACCACCAAGCTCTCGTGGAAAGGGTGTTGGGTGACGGAAATGTGATCGTCTGGGGCCGGGCGGTGTTGGCGGGCAATCGTCTGTTTCACAGGAGCCCTTGTGCTGGGCTTTGACCAAGTGCCCAGAAGGACGTCTGTGAGGGCTTCCTTGAAGGGCAAGAGGGGTTTTGAGGAAGTTGCCACTGGTTGAAGCACCAGTCAGGAGGTTAGTCCTGACTGCCACTATAGGGAGCTCCAGGCCCAAGGCCTCGGCTGCCCTACGCACCACCACAGCATAGGACGCTCCCTCCTACGTAGCCATGGTAGGGAGAGAAAGCATGCCAAGGTCTGGGGAAGTGTCCAGACCACTGTCATCACCCAATTCCTCTCTCCAGTCCGGTTCTTTCAGATGGTCTGTCAAGGATCCAGCGACCCCTCCCAGTCCTCATCACCACCTTCACGGTGATAGGGAACATTTGGGATGAACAAGAGAACAAAAGTACCCTCCGGCATCGGATCAGGCTCCGGGTCCATCTCTGGAATGAGTATGGGAGAAGGGGGGTAGGGGGGGCAGGTGTCGTCGCAGGGGAAGGTCAAATAAGGTCGACAGGCATAGATCGGGATTCAGGCCTGGTTCCAAGGGGGCCGGAGCCACCGGCATCGAAGGCCCTGGGCCCCCAACCAGCACCGCGGGGCCCGAAGGACAGGCCAGCAGAGTCGGGCTACCCAAAGACACGGAGGGCTTCGTAGAACGTATGAAGTTAGGCAGGGGACGCCCCGGCTCCCGGAAACGGGGGAGGCGCGGAGTCGTCCCTGAGTCAGGCGCCGGAGATGGAGCCGTAGAGCGATGCCGTTTCGGATCGCACATCGCGTCAGCTGACCGACAGGGAGACGGTGAAGAGCGACAGTGCTTCTTCGCCTTCTTCTTGTGCTTCGACTTACCCGAGGAGTGCGAAGACTTGGACGTGGTGGCCCTGCGAACAATCTCAAGAACTGCCGGGTTTCCAAGAGCTTTCAGGACCGCTCCCGCAAAGACTTTGGATTCATGGCCCAGCAGTCTAAGTACGACTTCGGGTCGTGGTTGTGCTCCAGACACCAAAGGCACACAAGGTGCGGGTCCGTCACAGACATCAGTTTGTGACAGACCTCACAGGGCTTGAAGGCAGTCCGATGATGGGACATCCCTCACGCACCAGGAGTTGACCCGAAAAAGGAAGTCGACAAAAGTCGAAAAAAGCTTAGTCAACAAGTGACTAATAGGGTAAACTCTTTCTGGACCCGCCCTAGGCTGGCACGGAAAAAGAAAGAACAGACGTCAGCGTGCAGGGGCGGCGTCTAAGTAGACACCACAACGCCATCCCGGCGACCACGATGCGGAGACGCGCAGGGGTACTGCTGGGAGAAAAAATTCTCCGGATCCAGTCTGACGCCTGGGGGTAATTCTAAGGTAAGGAATCTATAATTAACTGTCTCTTTCAGATCCATGTATTGCTTTGTGTGTGATACAAGGCAGCTTGAATGTGGATCTTCTGGCAACCGGTAACCAATGCAGGGCTTTCAAGACGGGAGATATGGTCTTGCGGTTTCATATGTTAGAGTAGTCTGGCAGCCGAGTCCTGAATCAGTATTCTTTTCATGGCCGTTAAAGGCGATCCGTAGTAGAGGCTATTGGCGTAATCGAGTTTGGGAAAACAAGAGAGATGGTAGCCTGGACTTTGAGTGGAAATCCCAAGTGGGGTAAGATTAGTCGCAGAGTTTTTATAGTAACAAAGCTTGATCTTGCTAGTCTGTCCACTTGGGCATTCATCGATTGCTTGGAGTCCATGGTCATTCCGAGGTTTCTTGCTTCATTCAATATTTTAGGCAGTGTTCCCAGATCATCAGGCCACGAAGTGAGTGGGTCATAATGTTTCCAATCGCCACGTGAGTATTTTCGTTAAGGAAGCATCCAATTTGAGATGGCTCCATGTCATCCATTGATCCACGGCTCTGAGACAACTGAAAATTGGCGAGTTTCCAATGTCTTTGGGACATTGCAGTTGAAGGAGTATTTGTGTGTCATCTGCATAGTTATAGCACTTGAGGTGAAATTGATCAGTGCTGGTAATGACTTTATGTAGATGTTGAAAAGCATGGGCGAGATAATAGAGCTTTGAGGGACCCCTGCTTTCGTGGAGTACCATTTGAATTAGAAAGGCGGGGTATGAATGACATTAGTGAGCTAACTACTGGGTGGAAGGCACTATTGGGAGGCTTTGAGACTAATGAAAAGTGATACAAGGAAAACCATAGTCTTTGTGGTAGACAGATTCTTATAGTGGGCATCGTAAATTAGATCAAAAGGGCTTCTTGTTGGTAACCTCTAATTCCATAGGATATCTGGAGATATAACTGCTATAATCTTAAAGGACTGAATAACTGTTAATAGGAGGAAAATGATATCAGGCATACCGTACTAAATATATATATATTTTTTTTACTTTAGTATTACGGATCTTTATATATTAACCGTGATTTTATCTGAATTTATTATATTGCTCATGTATAACAGCTGAGTTTAACTCATTTTTGCACAGCCGTGCATGGTTTGTTTGACTGGTTGACGTATTTATGTGAAGGATGTATTGGTTTTAAGGCTTCTAAGCCAAAATAAAGTATAAATGACCTACCTACAAAAAAAGATAAGCTCTTGGCCTTACAATTAAAACCTAAGACTAATAAAGCATATATTGCAGAAATACTAGGATTCTAGGGTGTGCCAATAATGGATAAACAGAAAAGACAGGAGCCTTCAAGCAATTCTATCAGCAACTAAATATGTATGAGGGGGATATGAGAGAGCAGGCAGCGTACATCTATAGAACTGCAAGCTTCCCTGACAGGTGCCTGAAAAAATGGAAATACTCGGATAGGCCCATAAATATTTCAGAAAATTGGTGGAGTTACAAACTTGTAGAAAGGGGGCATGGCACCAGGATCTGAAGGATTCATGGCTGCATTCTACAGTGCACTAGGAGGAACACTGGCTCCACTGTTGATACTGCTCTTTTATTGATGTGGAAGTGACCATGGAATCACCCCCTTCATAAGGAAAACAGATATTACTCTAATTCCAAAACCAGAGGACTCCTCCTAGGATTGCAAACTGCATATTGCTCCTAGTGCTTTTAAATCTAGACATATATTTTGTTTTTATAAAGTGCTTGTGAACAAGTTGGATAAATATCTCCAAGGCTTTGTTGATGCAGATCAGTGAGAGTTCATCCCATGTAGGCATGCATACAACAACATTAGAAGGGTGGCTCATCTGGTAGAAAAAGTAAACAGGAAAAAGATCCTAGCGATTTTGGTCACACTAATTGTCAAAAAAGGCATTTGGCCCAGTTAACTGGCGCGAATCATCATTAATGTCAACAAGCCGTGTGGGGATCTGGGGGTTGGTATGGGGTGAACATGTGAACAGGAGCCAGGTAGGGGTGTCACGTCTCGTCTCGCCTCTTTTGTTTGCCTGATCTATATAACCATTAGGTACCACTGTACGGAATAACTCAAAGGTCCGTGGAATGACCTTTGGAGAAGAGTCTCACAAGCTCTGCCTCTTTAACGATTGATTCTGAGCCAGACAATTACCCAATAGCGATAAACTGCTAGTTAGGGCACTTTGAAGAGTTAGAGGGATTCAAAATTAATGAAGACAAATCTGAAATACTAACTTTGTCCCTGACGAACGCAGAACTAAACAAACTACAAACTGGTTTTCCCTTTAGTTGGGCCAGTCGCATCAAACTCTATCTAGGGATATACATTACTCCCTCATTGTTAAAGATGGTACATGTTAGTTTGTCTAAACTGAAAAGTGAGCTATTGCTTAACATGTTTAGTAGGAGTTCCCTTCCCCTATTGAGGTTGGGCAAGATAGCCACAGTTAAAATTGTGTGAAAAATGGAACTACAACTACTAAGATGCAATGGGGTAGTGGCGCTGTTGCATGACCTAACCCCTTTCACTGATAAAGCGAACAAGCTTTGCAACACCTGCATGAAATGAATGGGATTATACCCTGTCTGGCGGACATATGCAGAGGCTTCCATGCTCCAGCAGAGCGGTTGGATTGGCGTATGTACTTAAGGCTCTCTGCCCAGGACAGATGAGGTATAACACCTGACTGTTGCAGGTTTTACTGGTGAATCTGCCGAACTGCCGGATCACTGGTTTAGTGTTACACACCAACATTTTCTTTTGTCTTCTCGTTTTTCACAGTTTTGCGTTTATTCACGTTTAGCAGTAGCCAGTAAGAGATCCTGATGAAAGCCGTGACACTCATATAGGTCAAGAGGCTCAAACATGTCGATCGCTTTTTAGTGCAACTGCCTCTAATGTCGGCAGTTATAATACACACTATCTGTTTTTAATCCTAGCACCTGGTAGCAATAATAAATTAGGTCTGGCTAACCTCATAGCTAGTTTTAAATCACTATTTTTGGGCACTGCACTCCCAACATCACGCTCTTATTGGGCTGTATGAATACCCTCTTTAAAACGTGCCTGAGCTCCTCCCTTGCAGCGAAGGGGTTGTAGCCCGAGTCACAGCTAGGCTTGTGACGCCAGGAGGTATCCCTATGATGAAGCATGACACCTCTGGTGAATGAGGGAAACCGTCCGTAAAAGGGATTCCCCCCCCCTTTTCCTTTCAGCATAGTTGTGTCTATCCACATACCCACCCGACTCTGGACCCGAGGGTTCTTTGTGTGCTTGTTTAGCAAAGTCCAGCAACCCATAAATATTGTCTACTGATGAGGGAGGAAGCCGGAAACGCTGGTGTCTCGAGATACGATTTCGAAAGACGGCATTAGTTGAAAAATATGAACTTTGGGTGAAAAACTGAACTACAACTACCAAGACGCTACGGGGTAGAGGCGCTGTTGTATGCAAGCAGTGCATTCCTACCCACTTTCACTAATAAAAGGCTCTCGTAAGCATCCCTCATGCTGACGAGCTTTGGAATGCCTACACGCTATAAGTGAGATTATATCTGAGAAAATTGGCAGCATGTCCAGCAATCCGTAAATATTCTCTACTGATGAGGGAGGGATCTTGAAACACTGGTGTCTAGAGATACGATTTGGAAAGACAGCATTAGCTGAAAAATAATATGAACTTTGGGTGAAATACTGAACTACAACTACCAAGACGTTATGGGGTAGTGGTGCTAATGCATGCAAGCAGTGTGGTCCTACCCACTTTAACAGTTAAAATTTATGCCCTGCCACGTCTCCTCTACCTGTTGCAAGTCTTGCTGACACCTGGCTAAGGTATCCAGAGACAATTTAATGGCCCGCCAAGACAAAGGAGGCTAGCACTTCCAGACCTCTTGAGATATTACCAGGAATCACCCTTACAGCTTCTTCAAACATGGATACTGCAGGGAAAACTGATACAAAATGGATTTTTATGGATAAGACACTTATGGGGAGCCCCCTCTGGGATGTCCTTTACCCATCTAAACAATTTAGACCAAAAAATGCATATAGGCATTTCGGAATAGAAAGGGAGGGGGAACTCTCGGATACTGAATGACCTGTTTAGGAAGAGTGACAATCACTTTTCGCAATATAAGTCAGAATTTAAGGTAACAGAAAGAAACAGTTTCACATACACAAAATTAAGACATTGGGCTTTACACCCATATGTAATAGCAGAAGCAACTAGTAGTGACTAGTAGAGAGAAATGGGGCTTTCGAAAACATGGAACACCACTGAAGAGAGAAATAAAGGACAGAGTGGGAGACATAGTAAGCAGCTACAAAAAATGTCATACACGTAGCAGAGTTGTAGGCTAATGTGTGGTTGGCATTCTATCCTACAACAACAAACAAAGACTAAAAACATTTTTTTTAAAAGAAGACAGACCCTAACATGGGTAGGGTTGCTGGACATGTGGGATACTGAACAGAGCCACACTTCATATCTGCTGGCCTTATACCAAATTAAAGCATTTTTGGAAGGAGGCCCTTTTCAGGATTAAGCAGGTATTGGTTTCAACTCAGAAGAGACTGCACATGTTATCCTACTGTGCCTTAGATAGACTAGAGTAAAAGGTATGAATAAATAAATAAGGTTTCTACTGAATTATTTACTAAGAGCTGCAAGCAACTGATAGCAGCAGATGGGAGAAAATCAGATCCTCTTCGATAATCAGATGGTACACCAAGCTCGAGACCATGATAGCTATGGAAAAAATAACATGCAATTTGATAATTTAGCACAATCATTTCAAATGGCTATGGAATTCCTTAGAAGACCATCATCTTAGCATCAATAATCAACAACTGCTCTACAAGACCTTAACGGCTAAGAGAACTTTTGATCTGAACTAGTAACAATGACTACAGGAGGAAGTCAGTGTAAAAGGAAAGTGAGCTTATTAGTGGGGGGGGGGCCTTACATATGTGTAATAGACGTCAGTGCAAGTGTGTGGGAGTGGGGGCAAGGGTAGGGAGTTACAGCAATTGGCAATTACATGTGGACTTATTGGATTGACTTGTACATGTTACCTCTGCTTCATAAAAATTGTTTACAACCCAAAAAAAATTCCACAGATGGGCATGCCCTGGAATTGCTATAATTGATTTGTATGGAAGAGCACTAGTCAGCTGTAGCTCAGAAATGGAATCCGCTAAAATGTTCTATTTGAAATAGAAAGTTCTTATTGTCAGTTAGGTATTTTATCTTGGGATTACTAGCAAGATAGGCCATCTAAGAAAACCAATACCTACTTGCACTTATCATTTCCACATCATAAGTACACTATGTCACATAAAGCACTTTTACCATATACGGTGATTAATTGATACAAAATATCCTCTTAATTTATCTTCTGGTTATCTGTATTTTAGCAACAAAAAGAGGCCATACATCACAATCTTCCTACAGCCGTTCCATGCTACTATATTTCAAAGTATAAGATATACCCTCTAGTCAGGCAAATAGATATGCAGACATGGAACACTAAAAAGATAAGATACCTTAAAAAGAAAATCCGATCAAGCTTTTCCAATGAAGTTGTGTTCAAAACATTGTCTATCTAAATGTAATAAATAAAACAACGCAGTCTAAAGAAATATTGCATAAATTCATACATTTACCCATTGATCAGACCATCTGAGTAGCCCAAGTGTTCAGCAAAGGATTCCTGCAAAATATAACCAAAAGTAGTTTATACAATTGTTTTCCTCCAACTTTGGAATGTTTTACACCATACAGCAAGTAGGAAAGGTGATATCAACAGAGAAAAAAATCTGACTGCAGACCTACTAAAATGTTAACAAATTTGAAATGTAAGCAAAGCTTCAAATTCATCAGATGTATTTTGAAAAGCCAAAATGTGGGTCTTGGTAACAATCTAATAAACAAATATCTATCAAACGTGTACCTAATCTTTAGTAGATCTTCCTTTTCTGGTCTCTTTTCATTGTGGCCCTTATTGCTGTATATTTCACAGATTTATCTTGCACAGTTCAATTCTTACATTACAGTTACAGGTAGAAAAAGCATAAATAATCATGTCCAAATGAATTGAGGTCATTGTAGTCACTCCTATGGTAAAATGCCACCGTTTGCTTCAATGTAACTCCTAATGAACAAGTTACTTACCTCTGGTAACACTACTTACTGGTAGATACTTCATCTAATTGCAGATTCTTCCCCTTTAGAATATTCCCCAGGCACCAGATTGTATTTGGATGATTTCAAAGCAGTGCTCCTGCATGCTGCTAGGTAAAGTTGAGATTACCTTGTTACACTTTGAAAGTGACTAAGCGGAGACCCATATAGGTGCCACCCTGTGAACAAATGCCCGTTTTTTGATTGATTCTTTCTGCGCCCTTGAATACAGAGCACAACACCATTGTCCATACCCGTTTGCATATCTCTCATTTGGGAACTTTTTAAATGGTAAAAGAAGACCGCTCCATAGAACAGAGAAGAGGGAGGGTAGTGAGTAATCTGTGGTTAGATAAGACTATTGACCAGAAAGAGTATTACTGAATTTAAATAACTTGTTCTCCTAATGGCAGATCCCTCCCCTTTAGGACAGAAACCAATGCAGTACTTTTCAAGGTGGAGGACCAGTGGAGTGGTCGTCGACCAAAACGTCCTGCAGCAAACAGGTAAAATGCCCCTCCCTTTGGGCCGAGTTGGCAATGCAGTAATGATTTGTGAAAGTGTGCAAAGATGCCCATGTCTTGGCCAGGCAGATGTCAAAAACAGGCCCTTTGCGTGATAATGCAGTGGTAGCAGCCCCGGTCCAGGTGGAATGAGCCCTCTGTCTTTTCAGAGACTGTCAATGCATAGTAGATCTTAATGCAGAAGACAATCCACCTCGACAGAGTCCTTTTCTGGACTGCATAACATTTCTTATCCCCAAAGACCACCACCGATAGATAGTTTTTTCAATAGTGAACCCTACATAGAGTG
This sequence comes from Triturus cristatus, assembly GCF_964204655.1. Classification (NCBI taxonomy): domain Eukaryota; kingdom Metazoa; phylum Chordata; class Amphibia; order Caudata; family Salamandridae; genus Triturus; species Triturus cristatus. The sequence continues at coordinate 852,819,741 of NC_140581.1, forward strand.
GTCTGATCTCCGGTGGACTTTGGCATGATCAATATAAAAGTTCAAGGTACTTTTTGGGTCCAGCCAGTTGAGTCTCTTCTCCTTTTCTAAGAGGTGAGGTGTGGCAAAGAACACTGGGATGGTGATGGATTGCCCAATGTAAAAAGGCATCACAACTTTATCCAAATAGGCTGCCCTGGTCCTCAACACCATTTTGTCTGGGGAATAATGTGGTGTAGAGCAGCTGCACTGAGCTAGCTTGGAACTTTACTCAGGCAACAATCTGAGGTAATTGCAATAAGGATGAAGGATTTGAGATTCAGAAAAAACAATAAGCAGCTGCCATTGGCTCGAAGGAAGTACACACGAGAAACAGCAGGACCAAATTAAGATTCCACAGCGCAATCACAGTTTGTGAGGGGCCATGTGTCAAACTTTAAAAAAAACAGGTGGTTTAAACAAAGGCGTTTGGTCCAGCAAGGCTGAAAGGGCCGACAAATAACCTATAATGCTGTCCTCTGCAAGATATTGCTGGGGCAAAGGTAAAACAAACACAAGAAAATCCAACAGTTTAACTGTAGGAGTATCTGCATCGTGGACTCTATGTTATGTTACAAACTTGTCCCAGCGCCCTACAAAAATAGATTTTGTAGAAAATGCCCAGCTGAAAGGAGTACCTCCACAACCTCAGGAGGTAGATCAGTCTCCACGCACTGAGGTGTAGATAGTGCAGTTTCAGGTGTAGAACCTTGTCCTGCTGCTCCTTTACAAAGATCCTCCCAAGGCAGCAGCCTGACGGAAGGACAGATGCTCATGTCCACAAGTTGCGGGTACCACACACTACTGGCTCAATCCAGAGTCACTAGGACAACTTGGGACCAGTCGTTCCTGATCTTCTTTAAAACTTGGGGCAAGAGAACCAGTGGTGAAAAGGCATACAGGAGTCCCGTGCTCCACTCTAGCCTGAATGGAGCTCAAATAGAGAGCATTCTTAGGCCGAAATGACCGAAAGTTTTTAAACTGCAATTTCTTGATGGTAGCAAAAGGATCAAGTCAGGTCTATCCCCAATGTCGGAAGATGTCCTGGGCCACCACGGGATGTGCCAGGCATTGCCAACTCAGTTGGTCCACCATGGTGTTTAAATATCTCACTAGGTGGTTCATAATCTGGGAGCTAACCTGACTCTCCAGCCAACTCCAGCGGCACAGCCTCTTGGCACAGGACCGTAGTCCTCACCGATGGCTGCAGTACCTCATGCCGGGACTGCAGTGGTACTGCAAAGGTATATCCATTAGAGATGCCTACACTTCCTCAGAGAAGCCAGTGGATTACATCCACAAGTGGCGGTGGAGCACCACACTAGTGCCCACCAGACATCCCAAGCAGTCAGTAGTATCAAGACCAGCCTTAGGGACACATTTTTCGATGCATCCTGGCCATTCTGAATGATTTGAGCCGGAGGCCTGAAACTCCACCGGAACCACTGGAAAGATCTTGCTGCCCATTTCTGAGAGGGCGTATAGCAGCCTAATAGGCAGACCACATTGACTGACCTCAACGCCAAGCTGATGGAAGAGAACATCTGCTTCCTGAATGCCTCAATCCTGTTCCTATTTCTTGTCTGGAGGGGTTGGAGAAGACGCATTAGGATTGACTTTGCGGGTGGAAGCTTGGACCACAAACTCTCAGGCGTTAGGTGCTGCGTAAGAAAGTCAAGGACCCCGTCACTGGTCTGTGGTGCAAAGCCACCTGCTTCACCAGTGGGTAAGAGCGCAAGAGCTTTGCCCAGGTGCCCATAAGGGGCCAGTCAGGACTTCATTAAATGGAAGTAAGGGCTCAGATGTGGAAGGTCCAAGGTGCAAAACCTCACTAAGGACATTTATATTGATTTAACCAGAAGGCCGCTATAGGTCCAGGATCTCAGCTGCATGCCTAATCACTATGGTAAATAATGCACTCTCCTCTGTTGTGCGTCCAAGGGGCGAAACCAACCCTTTCTCAAGGGAGGTATCCAGCTCACTGGCTTCCTGTAGGTCCATATAGATATCATCATCATAGTGTGGGGGCAAATCAACCCCATCATCGTCAGGTAGTTAAGAATCCGAGCCAAAAAGGTGAGGAAGCGACGGCGGAAGGCCTTATGGATGAGAAAGTGCTATGTTTGAATTAGAGCTTTCGGAGGCCGGGTGAACTGCAGCAGAATCAAGGCGCGACCTTGGTCAAGGTCAAGATAGTTTCACTTGAGGTCAGACACTGGAGTTGTAAGGGACTCTACTCCAGGACGGGTGTTGGTGGAGTAAGTAGTGCCGATCTTGGAGATAGAAGGGAATTCAGCACCAGAGTCAGTGCAGAACCAGAAGTGGGTTCTCGGAGCACTGACAGTGCTGATGGCATATCCATCTTCAGTAACCCGAATGGAGACCCAGCGGTTCTTTGGGGCCCAAAGGAGCACCAGAAAGAATTGAAAGAGTGTAAAAAATATATAGTATAGCCTAGTGTAGCCTCTTTAAAGGCTTCAACGTGCTGCAGATTCGCAAATAGCCAGCGAAATTCGGGGCACAACCAAACCAGGTATGGAATAGACTGCGCAATCAGGAGTAAGATTAATTGGCACCTTGACACCCTCTTGACTTCTCTTTGGACATTCTGAATAGATACCACATCAGGTCAAACAAGGCAATCCAGCAGCATGTAACAATCAAAATGGCCATCGTTCTCACTTCCGAATCCAAGCAATTGTGCTTTGTTGAAGTGTGACGGGAAGCCCCTGTTGCCACATTAAAACATTTCCACCTCTGGCTAGTGCAGCGTTGTTCTTTTTGTTCCCTAAATACCAGCTGGTAGTCGAACCAGATCAAATTTGTCTAGTCGCTAGCCCTTTGAGGGTCTAGCTGACGTAGCTCCATGCCCTGAGTTGCGTCTTCAGGGTAGAAGCACCCTGGGAGGTCAAATTAATTTTTCTAACTCCAGTCCTAGAATATTTGGGGGGGAAATGCTAAGTTTTCCAAAACATTTTAAGAGGTTTACTCTTGTAACTCCACTCAAGGAATATTTTGGAGAAAATTAAAAATTCTACAAGAATTTTAAGAATAGGTTGAACATTAGGAATTTTGCACTGCAAAAGTGCTTCCCTGAGGGTGCAGCTCAAGGCACAAAACTAGGAATACCTTGGAGGGATGGGGAGGAGGGAAGAAGGTGAAAAGAATAATTGACAGTCCCAGATGAAAAGGGCTCACTAACTTAGACAGGAAAGCCCCTATAGTCCTTAAAACCAGATTGTCTGGGTGAAAATGGGTGAAAGGAGGGTGAATAAAAAGTACGTGCAGTTCACTGATGCAATACACTGAAGACATAGCCACAAGGAAAACAGTTTTCAAGTTCAACAAGCACAGTTGACAACTGAAAGAAGGGGATTTAAGAGGCTCCCCCGTCAAAAGTCAAGACCAAATTCAGATGCCCGTGGTGTCTGGCAAAGGGGCTAGGGGGAAACATATGTAAGCTCCTTCAAAAACCTTATAAGAAACAAAGACTTGAATGTGGATGGTTGGTCCGGAAGACAAATAACAGAGAAAAAAGAAGAAATGCAACTTTTACCAGCACCCACTGCACAAACGTGCTGGGCTAAGCAAAAGAAATACACCACATATCAAACAGATGAGCCTTCAGAGGGTCTGCATTTTGCTCTGCACCCCAAACTACAAAATGGTTCAATTGCCCAGAGTAGAAGATTTTGTGGAGGGGTGACAGACTGACAATATAATGTTGACCACCTCCAGAGGCAGAAAAATCAGACGCCCACACTCAGTCTCCAGGCATGAAGGTGAAGGTTGGGGTACAGAACCTGCCCATCGGACAGGGAGAGGCGATCTGCCCCGAGACCACCTACAACTGGAGATGCCACTCATGGTAGGCAGGATGACGCAGACTAAGACTACTGGCTCTGTTGTTCTGAGATTCTGCCAGATGGTTGGCAACCTGTCGGATCCCAAGCACATATCCCAAAACCCTGAATCTAATTGTCTGCAGTTTGACCAAGTTCATGTCCTGAATCTGCTCTTAGAGAGACCAGAGACCTATATCTCCAGCTACTCCAGATGCACAAACCAATACAATACAAAGGTCACAGAGGGACACCTCAACACCACCCTCTTCCACGACCCCACCCCCTCCGCCACGACCTCCGCCACGACCTCCACCAACTCAGCAGCCAAAGAACTACACTGCGCAGACAAGCTTGCACCCCTCGCCACCCCGTCAGACAATGCCCCCTGAAGGCCACCTGGTTCACCACCGACCTCCAAGAAGCCAGGCGCTCCTGCAGACGACTCGAGAAACTCTAGATGAACAGGAAAACCACCGAAGACCAGAACACCTACAGGAACGCCGTGACTGAATACCACCAGTGCATAAAAGGCACCAAGAGGACCTTTATCAAGAACAAAATACACACCAACGCAAGTAACCCAAAAGAACTCTTCAACGTCATACAGAAGTTCACCAAACCCCCCAGCGAAGTCACGGGCGTCACACCATCCCAGGACCTCTGCAACAAGCTTAGCGCATTCTTCCACTGGAAAATGAAGACCCTTTACGACAACTTCAGCTAACAGACTCCAGGTTCCTCCCTCCTCTCCACCACTAACAACCAGCCCACTATCACCACCTGGAAACCGACTACCAACTAAGACACTGCCACTACCATGAAGAACACCCACTCAGGAGCCCCCACGGACCCCTGCCCGCCGCACATCTACCACAGAGCCGCCATAGCACCCGAACTATGCCGGACCATTAACACTTCCTTTGAATCTGGCATCTTTGCTGATGACTGGAACTGCGCGGAGGTCAGGCCCCTCCTAAAGAAACCCTCGGCTGACCCGAGGGCCCTGAAAAACTACTGGCCCATCTCTCTCCTTCCCTTCGCAGCCAAATTCACCGAGAGATTTGTCAACGCCCAGCTGACCACCTTCATCGAAGAGAACGCCATCCTCGACTCCTCCCAGTCCAGATTCCGCAGAAACCACAGCACCGAGACCGCTCTCCTCGCCGCCACCGATGACATCCGTATGCTACTCTACCAAGGCCACACTGCGGCCCTCATTCTACTAGACCTCTCTGTAGCTTTTGACACAGTCTCCCACCGAACTCTCGCTGCCAGACTCCAAGATGCCAGCATACAGGATACTGCCCTCGACTGGATCCACTCCTTCCTCACCGGCAGGACCCAAAGGATCACACTCACGCCATTCCTCTCCAAACCCACAGAGATCAACTGTAGAGTACCCCAAGGATCCTCGCTCGGCCCCATGCTCTTCAACATCTACATGGGCCCCCTCGCCGCCATCGTTAGACAGCATGGGCTCAGCATAGTATCCTACGCCAACGACACCCAGCTCATCTTCTCCCTCACGAAGAACCCTGAAGACACCAGACTCAGCTTCCAGGAAGGAATGAAAGACGTCGCAGCCTGGATGAACCATAGCTGCCTTAAGCTCAACTCGGAGAAGACAGAGGTCTGCACCCCCCCACCCTCTCTAGCTAAAGCCGAAGAAGAATTTGCTTGGGTGGAATGAGCTCTAATACCTTCAGGAGGCTCCTTCTTGGCCAAGGCATAGCAGATCTTGAAACAGAAGATGATCCACCTGGACAGCGTTCTTTTGTGGACAGCCTTGCCCTTCATCTTGCTCACATATCCGATGAAGAGTTGGTCGTCCAATCTGAAGTCCTTAGTCCTGTCCAGGTAGAAGCTGAGTGAGTGGCAAAAAGGCCCAACCGAGGAAACCCCCACATGCTGAAAATGCGACGGAACACCTCTGGATGGAGACGCCACTCGTGATCAGCCGAGTACGTCCAAATGAGACTGTCCGCACGGCCATTCAGCACTCCGGCCAGATGATTTGCAATCACGCAAATCTGATGGTCCTGAGCCCAGGACCAGAGTTGCAGAGCCTCACCGCAGAGACGATATGACCCCACTCCTCCCTGTTTGTTGATGTACCACATCGCGGTAGTGCTGTCCGTCAGGACCTGAATCGACTGACCGCGAAGGGACGGAAGAAAGGCCTTGAGAGCCAAACGTATCGCCTGCAATTCCAGAAGATTGATGTGAAACAATCTTTCCTCTGGAGACCAAAGGCCTTTGACCTCCAGATCCCCCAGATGTGCTCCCCACCCTAAAGTGGAAGCATCCGTTATTACTGTGGCCACCGGTGGAGGAGGTTGAAACTGCTTCCCTTGAGATAGGTTGTACGAAACCCTCCACCATAAAAGCTCCACTGCAGTGTCTCTAGAGATTATGGCCACCTCCTCGAGATCTCCGTTGTGTTGAAACCACTGCCTGCGGAGGCACCACTGGAGGGCCCTCATGTGCCAGCATGCATGGTTGACCAACAATATACAGGAAGCGATCACACGAGCAGGCGTAAGACTTTCAGAACTGGAACAACCACGCCATTGTGAAAAAATGGAATCATAGCCTGAATGTCCAGAATCCTCTGGGGAGGCGGAAAGGCACGACTCACAGTAACAACAGACGGGTTGTCTCTTGCAAATGATGCAGAACCATCTCTGGCGAATTCGCTTTGAGCAGCCAGTCGTCTAGATAGGGCAAAACAGGAATCCCCGACCAGCCGACCTTCTGAGATGTGCTGCTACCACCGCCATCACCTTTGTGAAGACCCGAGGTGCTGAAGTAAGACAGAACAGAAGGACCGCAAACTAGTAGTGTTAGGACTCAACCGTAAAACGGAGATACGTCCGATGCGACTTTAGGATGGGAATGTGAAAATACGAATATGTGACATTACAATGCATGCTATTACATCGCATGCCGTTGCAACGCCAACTTTTACATCAACTTTCAGTCGGGGGAGCGCTGGAAGTTGGAATAGATTAATTTTCTATTCCAACTCCAGTGTGTGCAACAGTACGGAAGGTGTTTGAGTTAAATCCAACATCTTCTACCCACTGCTGCACACCTTTTTCGTTGCAACGCCATGCGATGTAATGGCATGCGTTGTAACGGTTGCGTAGTAAAGGCTGTTTCCCGAACATACGCAACTAGCAAATCGATCAACACCATCCAGTCTTCCTGCTGCAACGCCTAAAGAACCTGAGCTAGTGTCAACATCTTGAACTTCTCCAGCTTGAGGAAAAAATTAAAGACCCTGAGGTCTAGGATCGACCTCAAGCGGTAGTCCTTTTTGGGAATCAGAAAGTACCGGGGGTATTATCCCTGCCACCTTTTCTGCTAAAGTAACCATCTCTATCGCACCTTTCTGTAGTAAAGATAGAACCTCCTGTTGTAGTAGCAACAGGTGCTCCTCTGAGCACCAACCCTGGAGAGGGGGGAAAGTAGGGGGAACCCCTGGAAAGAAAGGGCATACCCATTTTCCACAAGTTCCAAAACCCAGATATTAACAGACCTCCAATTTAGTAGAAAATGGGACAACTGTCCTCCCACAGGACCAACATGCTCTAGGATGGAGGAGCTAGAGCTGCTTCGATGCAGTACCAGTTGCAGCGGCAGAAGAGGAGGAGGAGCAGGATGAGACTTGCTGCCAAGACGTGCCTCGCAGACAACCTCTACCTTTTCCTCTGTATGACCTATGCAAAGGTTTGCCTGATCTGCTGTTTGGCTCGAAAGGATGAAGTCCTGCCAAACCCATGAAATCCGCAGTACTTAAAACCTCTGGCCTGGTACTGAAGATCCAATGATCTCGATGTGGCTCTACTATCCTTAAAGCGCTGTAGCGTTGTGTCTGCTTTGGCACCAAAAAGACAAGAGCCATCAAACGGTAAGTCCAATAGGATGGCCTGTACATCAGGTGACAATCCAGACCCCCTTAGCCAAGCATGCCTCCTGGTTGCAACCGAGGATCCCATTACTCTGGCGACAAAGTCCGCAGTATCAAGTCCTGACTGAATGACCCGACGGGCCACAGCTTGGGTGTCAGATAGTACTTCCGGGAACTAGCCCTGAACATCCTCTGGAAGCTTAGGGAGAACCTCCCTTGCTGAGTCCATCAGTGTGTGGATATAGTGACCCAGCAGGCATGTCCCATTTGTAGATTTCAGAGTCGGACTGGCCGAAGAAAACACTTTCTTTGCAGATTGCTCCATCCTCTTGGATTCTCTATCTTTGGGTGTAGATGGGAAAGAGCCTACAGACTGTTTAGAGGAGCATGATGCCTGGACTACTAAACTCTCAGGAGGCGGTGTGTGGAAGAAAGCATGATCTCCTGAGGCCACCTTATATCTCCTTGCTACCAATCTGGACACTGCAGGGGCAGTCATTGGCTTCTGCCACACCTCTAAGATGGGTTCAGTCAGAGACTCATTAAAAGGAAGCAGAGGTTCCGAAACAGAAGAAGGGAAATTAAGCACTTCGTTAAAATGTTGGATCTAAGCACTGCAGTAGGTAATGGCAAAACCAGCAGATCTGCTGCCTTCCTTATTACAGAGTGATATGAGGAAACTTCCTGCGTTGGAAAGGCCTTTTGTGAGGGGAGTTCCCATTCGGGTGATGTGTTCAGTCCGCTAGCCTCCTGTAGGCCCTCAAACTCCTGCACAGGGTCAACAATCTCACCCTCTTCAGCTTCCTCCTGCTGCTCTTGATATTCCTCCTCCTCAAACAGCCTTTGTACTTCTCTTCTGGATCTCATGCTTGGAACCAGCATCGATTGTGCCAGACGCGGCGCCAGTGACTTCGGGACCAGCGTAAATGGAGGCTCCACAGGAATAGTCGAAAACACAGGACGAGGCGAAGTCAGCGCCAGGGCGGAGCCAGACGGAACTGGAGAAGACCCATCCAATGACACTCTTCCCTCCAGGGATTGCACAGGTGTCAAAAACCTAGGCGTCAGGAGAGGCCAACTTCCTGGAGCCAATGGCATGAAAGGTGCCTGTGAGAAGTGAAGTGGCAAACCTCCAAGGGAATAGAAAAGCGGTCCCATGGGGCCAACCGGCGCACCAGCAGGGTTAGCCGCTCTGGCAAACATGCCAAACATCGTATTCAGGAAATGCAACAGATCCGTACCTGGTGCCAGAAAGGCTAGATATCCTGGATCTGGTACCGCCAGTTCAGAGCCTGCTCGAGAAGGTAGTCTAATTGGCTCCGGTTGCGGCACCGGGGACCCTTGAGCAGGGGGTGGAGTGTCCGGCAGTGAAGGCCTCGCTTTGCTGGGCGTCGGTGAGACTCTCAGAGCCAAAGATTGAGCCGGGGTCACCTGAGGTGAAGGGGAAGGAGAAACTTCATCCTTGCGGTGACGTCGGAGAACCGGAGACCCCGACTTTGGTGTTTCATGCTTCGATGACTGATATCTGGATCCATGGGGCCACTTATTTTTATGCTTCCTTGATTTTGAGGTATGTGCAGTCAGCAACTGGGATTTGGATTTTGACCTCCTTCGGCCCTTTTTTTTTTTGCTTTTTCACCTTGGCCATAAACTGTTTGGCCTCCCTCTCTTTTAAGGGCTTCGGATTCATGCGCCTGCATGATGAATATCCCTCAGCGTCGTTGTCCGACGAGAGACACCATAAACAATCCTCATGAAAATCAGTAATTGACATCTGACCCCCACATGCCCTGCATGGCTTGAATCCGTACATCCTCTGAGTAGCCATGGTCGTTGCTACAATAACACGCAGACCCACAAACAAAGAAACTCCAAGAAATGGAGAGCCCGGAAAAAAACGTTATGCATCGACGGCGTGGAAAAAAGGAAACGGACGTCAGCACACCGACGAGGTCTTCTTATGGCTCCGATGATGTCACGCGGGGTCGCGTGGCGAGTCATTTCATTGTGACGTCCTCGGCGACATGGGAGAGCTATGCAGAAAAGTTTCAATTCAAAAGGTGAGGAATCCACAGGCAGATGTATTCATCAGAAGTCACGATACATTGAGAGAGCCAAACTAGACAGAAGTGATAAAACAACAGTCATCATCTTTGTTAAGACTTCACTTGTAAATAAAGGGACCCCCTCTAAAGGCGTATAAGGTCTGGGAGCAAGAGGGGAAAACTAAACAATTAATTGACAAACAACTCCCCTTAGACCTATATTACTTTACATGAGATTGTATCTGTGCATGGATTGATAACTACAATTAGTCCATACGTGATTTGCACACATAAATATACTCTTAAATGATTTTTTCTTTTTTTGTATAATATATTTATTTTATTATATAAATTAATTTGCCGTTGAGTATAATCATATACCTGCTATAAATCAGTCTTCATTATTTTATAAAACAATACAATACACTTCATATTGTGAAAACAACATTTGTTACAAACAGTTAATTTTTTTATATATATGCACAACGAAAAATTGTAATATGTGCAAATAGCAATCCCCAACTCATGAAGACAATCAAGACTCAAGCACATTCATAACTCTGACTCATTCACAATCACACAAAAACACATGGGTTCAAGGAGCATATAGATATAAAGACAAAGACATCTCCAATATTTGGTTCAGATGGCATCAACCTAAATAGGTCTGGGCACACGTGGTCTACGCGTGTTGGGGTACTATTAGAAGTTGGTGTAGAATATTCATAATCCTAGTCGATTCCAATAGAACAAATCAGAGAGCACTGATTCTTTTACATCTGAGGCGATCATATACTTTGTAGTCCGAAGAAAAACCTGTACTCTATTACTGAATCGTCTAGTAGATAGTTTAGATGGCAGAAAATTAAATAGATTTATCCAGCGCCCTACGGGCCAAGGCCTCCATATTCTGACCTCCTCTCTTGAATATCGCGTCTCTCTCAGATGCCTCAGCGTCCCGAAAAGTGACGCTGAGGCATCTGAGAGAGACGCGAGTACAGCATTTTCTTCTGACTACAAAGTATGAGATAACTTTTTGGGAATAAATGCATAGAAATTGTCTCTCTGTTGCAGAGACTTCATAGTAAAGAAAGCGATCATCCCTTGCCAATAGTACTTGGATTCGCCTCATATGTAAAAGAATCAGTGCTCTCTGATTTGTTCTATTGGAATCGACTTGGATTACGAATATTCTACGCCAACTTCTAATAGTACCCCAACTTTGTATAACCTTGGAGACACTATACGCAATTGGGCGAGGTCCTAATGAAGGTGGTCCAGTGTTGTGTTATTCCACCGAAAGCACGTAGACCACGTGTGCCCAGACCTATTTAGGTTGATGCCATCTGAACCAAATATTGGAGATGTCTTTATATCTATATGCTCCTTGAACCCATTGAGTATATGTGTTTTTGTGTGATTGTGAATGAGTCAGAGTTATGAATGTGTTTGAGTCTTGATTGTCTTAATGAGTTGGGGGGCTGCTATTTGCACATATTACAATTTTTCGTTGTGCTTATATATAATAAAATTAACTGTTTGTAACAAATGTTGTTTTCACAATATGAAGTGTATTGTATTGTTTTATAAAATAATGAAGACTGATTTGTAGCAGTTATATGATTGTACTCATCGGCAAATTAATTTATATAATAAAATAAATATATTATACAAAAAAAGAAAAAATCATGTAAGAGTACATTTATGTGTGCAAATCACGTATGAACTAATTGTAGTTATCAATACATGCACAGATACAATCTCATGTAAAGTAATATAGGTCTAAGGGGAGTTGTTTGTCAATTGATCATCTTTGTTAAGATCCAGGTCTTGTGCCAAAATTACTTAAGCCAGGGATAGCATCTTAAACTATTTCTTATAAAGCTAAATGTTCAAAACCTGAAATCCAGGTTTGGAAGCAGACCACTGTCCTCTTTAGGAACCAGGAAGTACCAAGAGTATCACCTCTACCCTAGTGTCTAATCTGGATGAACTCCACTGCTCATGTCTGCAACAGGCAAAAACAAAAATAATGCAGCGGACTAGATACAACAACAGTTATTTCTGTAGCTAATGGAAACCTAAATTAATCCATCAATGAGAAATTATTCTCTAACCAACCAATGGTCTTAATTCAAAACCACACTCGCACTAGGTTGTAGGTCCGATGTATATCGTTTTACATCCAGTTTTTATTCTTATATATATATATATTAGTTCTTTATCACATGAACAATGCACATTTACCTACAAAACATGAAAAAATACATATAAATAATACACTTATGTATCTGGAAACGGAAAACAGAATCCTTGGACCCCTAATATTAGTTGTGCTGCAAAGTAAACTTACAAGCACCAAAAATACAATTTGCAGTTCACATTCATCAAGATCGCCCTCGTGTCAACACCTCTGAGGTACGTCATCACGTAGGCTCCGTAGACACTAGACTCATGGAAACCGCCCACACTGCAGCGGGAATTAACGGCCCTCACTGCATCAGCGCCTAAGCAAACACGAGAGCCTTGGAGAAAACCTTAAATGAGAGACGTGGAGTAAAAAAACAGTTGTGATAAGCTTGGCCGAGGTTGGAGACTTCCACTAAGGCCCTGAAGTAAGCCTTTTGGCAAGGTTTCCTTTGGCCCCCAGTCCTGATGAGGCCCAAACTAAATGGGCTGAAACGCGTCGACCTGATACAGAAAAAACCCCTGTACTTTTTGAATTCATGTGTAAAAGAAAAAATTGCAACACCAGTAAATAGTGTAATAGGGTGCAATGACAAATACCCTAAGAGGTGTTGACACGAGGGCGATCTTGATTAATGTGAACTGCAAATTGTATTTTTGGTGCTTGTAAGTTTACTTGGAAGCACAACTAATATTAGGGCTCCAAGGATTCTGTTATCCGTTTTCAGATACATAAGTGTATTGTTTATATGTATTTTTTCATGTTTTGTAAGTAAATGTGCATTGTTCACGTGATAAAGAAACACACACATATATATACATATATATATATATATATATATATATATAAAACTGGATGTATAATGATATATATCGGACCTACAACCTAGTGTGAGTGTGGTTTTGAATTAAGACCATTGGTTGGTTAGAGAATAATTTCTCATTGATGGATTAATTTAGGTTTCCATTAGCTATAGAAAAAACTGTTGTATCTATTCCGCTGCATTATTTTTGTTTTTGCCTGGTCTTTGCCCAGATGCAGGCAGATTATTAGGGCAAACCCCCTTTTTGGGAGAAAAAAAAACATGTCTGCAACAGGGCTGCCACCTCGTGCCGCAGGATTCGAAGGTGAGCCTCAGATTGGAAGGATTGGGTGGGGCGAGGGCAAGGGGTGAGGGATCATGAGAGGGTCCTGTTGGAAGGGACCCATTCTGTGTTCTTCAAAGCCCACGAGTCTGATGTAATGCAGAAAGAAAGACACCCTTGTTCCAATTGACTAAGTGTGTTCCCACAAGGGGAAATTGTAGCAACTTTCCAGGGGTGCACAGGAGAACAAATAGGGTTTTTGGGTTTGCCTGCCTTTTACATTGCCTGTGCCCCTTACTACTGCAGAAATAGGTTCAGTTGGGAGGGCTCAAACTGGTAAAAAGCAAAACGCTTCAAAGTGACACAAAACGTCCTGAACTGCCTGTAGTCTTGGAATGATGACTCCAACCGCAATGGGTGGTAGCCATTCCTGCCTTGAATCTCACCAGTGCTGAGTCAGCTCTATCGTCAAACAGACAGCCATCAACAAATGGCATATCCATTAGACTCAAGTGCATATCACCAGAGAAGCTGGAGGCCCAGGCAACTGTGTGGAGTCCTGCCCCGATCTGCCTGAAAGGATCCTGGTCATCTCTCACCACCTGTCTGTGCACAGTGCTCTTTTAAGGTGTCTGGTAATGAGGCACCATCATGTTCACCATTTCTCATAAGGTGTGAGGCGTGTGGCATTCACACACCACAGTGGTAAACCACCAGCATAGAAAACTTTCTTCCCTCCAGCCTACAATTTCTTTGACTTCCAGTCAGGAGGAGCACTGGGACAAGTCCACGAATTTTGCTTGGTGAAAGAGGAAGCCTGCACCACCAAGCTTTCTGGTGAAAGAAAAGCAGGTTCATCTACAGCCTGTCGGTACCTGTAGACAATGAGACTGTTCACTTCTGCGGCAGAAGAGGGTTTGTCCTAAGCTGTCTAGATGGGATCAAGCAGGCATTATTGAATGGAAGCAGCAGTTCTGATACCGCTGAAACAGGTTGTTAGAAATCAGTAACCATGTTGGACCTAGCCTCTACTGTAGTTAGGGGTAGCACCAACACCTCCATTGCCTTCTGCAGTAAGGCATGGAAAGTGGTTGCTTTGCAGGGAGCCTGCTCTGATGGACACTCTAGCTCCGTTTCCGGGGATGTGTTGAGTACACTGGCGATTTGTAAAGTCAAGTACTCAGATGTATCTGAGCATATAGGAGGCACCAAGTTGGCTGTCTCACTGCTGTCATCATCATGTGGCATCACCGCAGGTATGTGGATCTGGTCCAAATCTGAACTAAAGTACCATTCAGGGTTTGCCACGATCGTTGATGTGGCGTGGGTGCAGGATGAGTCTTATCCCTGTATCTCGCTTCTTCGGCCAATCTTTCAGCCTCCTATCTCAAGGGCATAAGGATGGCCTTGGTTTTAGTCCACTACTCCTATGGAGAGACCACCATCGGTGGTGGTTCCAGTGTTAGAGTTGGTGGTGCTATAATTGGTGCTAGCAAAAGGAACCACTGATAAGGAGCTTTGTGCCAGTGCTGCTCTGGAGGTTTGCCTTGGGGAAGACCCTTGGGATCGAACAGAAACAAAGCCAAATCAGACAGCGGTATCCGAAACGGAAACATCAGGCAGCCCAGGGTAGGTGGTGGAGCCATAAACAGCACTGGGACCAGCGCCGGCAGAGGAACCAATGGAGAAGCCAGCATGAGAGCCAGGAAAAGGCAGTGGAGGAGGCACAGGAGAAGGTGGAATTACTGCTGGAAGAGCTTGTTTAGGCAGTGTGATGTCGATTAACTCCTACCTCGTAACTGCTATCAACGTTCAGGTGAGCAATCATTCCTTCTCCTCTTCTTAGGTTACATCCTCTTTTCCTTCGACAACTTGAATGATGGAGAAGAGCGTGAATTTGAAACCAACCTCAGCTAGCCGTGGGGCACTGTCAACGCTACTCCCCTTCCATGCCATGAACATCTTATTATGAAGAATTTTTTTATATTTCAGTCTTACTTTGGCCCCAAGCACCATAAACATACCTTGGGGTGGGCACATTACTAGGATCTTAATGTTTTGGTAGAAACATCAAACCACTGCACAAACGTGAACATTTTGTAAAAATAGTTTTCAAAAACCCAAAAATTCACTGAGAGTAGTTACAGTTGTGCTTTGAAGAGGGCAGACAAAAGGGAACCAACATCAGGACACCAAGGTGGCTATATGGGTCCAGTGACATCAACACTACGACTTAGTTGGGCGCTGAGATGGAGCCACAACTACTTATAGATGTGCGGGAACTATTAACTTTCTGGATCCAGTCTGGCGCCTGGGAAAATTCAAAAGGTGAGGAATCTGCAGGTAGAAGCATTCCTTGGAAAATAACTAGTAATATACCAATATGGCATGTGACGCGAGTTATGGTGTCTGTTGTGTGCACTGGTAATCGTAATTGATGAATTTCATTTTTTTCTACTCTTAGGTAGAACCATAACTCAGTGTTTAACTGTTTTTTTCCAGTGAATATACATATATATATATATACACACACACACGTGTGTGTGTGTGTGTAGAGTGTATCGCACAAGTTACTTACCTTTGGTAACGATACATCTGTAAGAAACAGTAGTAGCTACTTAGCTTTGGTAACGCTCTTTCTGGAAGAGACTCAATCAAGCTGCAAATTCCTCAACTTTGGAATATTCCCTAGGTATCAGACTGGATCTGAAAACCTTTCAGCAGTGCTTCTGCACACCTGTAAGTGGCAGTATTCAGCTTGGCATTGACCCCATTCTGCTCCAGAAATGTTGTGCGGAGGTTATATAGGTGACACTCCCGTATGCTGGCGTCACTTGCTTTTGAGAGTGTCCACGCCTCCAGACGCTGAGCCCCAAAACCGAACGGATGTGACCAGTGTGCATATTACTAGACCTGGGATCTTATTAATGTTTTGAGGCCAAACACAGAACTGGGAGGCTGGGAAGGGCAGCAAAGGATCTGTGGCTAGATAGAGTATCTACTAGAAAGAGTGTTACCAAAGTTAAGTAACTTGTTCTTCTGATAGCGACCTCTAGCAGCAGATTCCTTACATTTTGAATAGACAAGAAAGCAGTACCTATTTGGAGGTGGGTCTGCAGATTGACTTGAACCAGAAAGTCCTGCAGGACCAAGCAGGCAAAATGTCTTTCTGTGAACCTGACCTTTAAGACAACAGTGCTTCATAAATGTATAGAGAGACACCCATATAGTCACCTGACAAATGTCTAGGAGACAGACTATGTGTGCTAACACAGTGGTAGCTGCTCTGGCCCTGGTAGAATGAAAATGCAGTCCTTCCAGAGGCTTCTTTTTAGCCAATGCGTAGCAGATCTTAATGCAGAGCAGGATCTCAAAAAAGATAGTTTTCTTCTGCACAGCCTTACCTTTTTTCTCTCCAGTGAACCATACAAAGACCTGATCGTTTATCCAGTGTGATTTGGCACAATATATGTAGATGGTCAGTACTCTTTTGGGGTCAAAGCTATATAGTCTCTCCTTTTCCTTACATGGGTGTGGCTCAGCATAGAACACCGGCAAGTAGATGTTTTGACCAATGTGGAACAATGTCACAACCGTAGGCAGGAAAGATCCCTATGTCCGCAAAAACAGTTTGTCGGAGAAGGTGGTGTATGGCGGATTCACACAGAGTGATTAAAGCTCACTCACCTGCTGTGCCGATGTTATGGCAATGAGGAACACGACCTTCAGGGTGAGGAACCGCAAGAAACAACTGTGAAGTGGCTCAAATGGAGTGCATATCAGAAAAGTGAGGACCAAGTTACATGTTGCGACACTTTAAAAAATCGCATAACAATGGGAGACTTAAATTAAGAAGGCTGATCTGGCAACCACAAAAAGGCCAAAAGAGCTAAGAGGTACCTTTTAACTGTGACCAGCGCAAAGATTTGCTGAGATAGGGAAAAAAATAACAAAACGTTGGATATCTTGCCAGTAGCGGCTGGCATGGCTCGCGGGTTGGGGTGCTGGCGTAGGGGGTCGCGGGGGCATTGTCACGATTACGGGAGGGAGTGAGGAAAATTAAAATATAAAAAATGCAGAATAACCTACCTTGCCAACAGGTCCCGCGTCTCTGCTCCTGCTCTCCTGCCTCCGACTTCAGGAACAGGAAGCAGACAGCCAGGCTCCCTCCCTTAAGCCAATCCCAAGGCTGCAATGCAGCGTTTTGATTGGTTGAGCGCCAGGACACGACACTCAGCCAGGGGCTGGAGGGGCGGGTTCTCCATGCAGGCTGTAATGCAGCCAGCAAGGAGAGCAGGGAAAGTGCGCATGACTGGTTTGGGCAGCCCAAGAGGGCCGACCAAACAGTCAATGAGCACTTAGGAGGAGGCAAACCACTCCTCCACTGCCCTGCTCCGAGAGCAAAGCAGCCCCGCCCACCTGCCAAGCAGCACATTCATTTTATGTTTTTGCTTCTTGCACTGCTTGAAAGCAGTGAGGCGACGCTCCTCCGCCACAGCAGAGGTGCCGCCACTGTAATTTGCCATGAAGGGGGTCTCTATCTGCAGAGTACTGCACAAAAACACACATTTGGGCCAACTACAGGCAAGTACCATTGTTATAGAGGGACACCTGGATGCCAAGATGACAATCAACTCCAAAGGAAGGTCAAGGTGCTCAGCTGTAGCTGCTCAATTTCCAAGCATGAAGGTAGAGACTGTGAGAGCACGAGTGCAGGACCCTGCCCTGCTGCTGTGATGGCAGATCCTACTGGATGGGCAGCCTGATCCGAGGACGAATGCTTATGCCCAGGAGTTCAGGATACCCCACTCTCCATGCCCAGTCTGAGGCCACAGTGATGACTTCTGCCTGGCAGGTCCTGATCTTCTTGTGAACTCGGGGCAAGAGTGGTATCAGCAGAAAGGCATACAGGAGTCCTAAGTTCCATGGCTTGTGCGCCGTGACATGCAATGATACTGCCAGGTGGTTCACCACCAAGAAAATGATGTGATTATCTAGCCATTTCCAGATGTGCAAGGCCTCCAGGCACAGGGTCCGTGACCCCACTCTGCTCTATTTGTTGCTGTATCACATGGCAGTGGTGATGTCTATGAGCACCTGTACCAGCCTCTTCTTGATTGATGGAAGGAATGCTTTCAATGTCAAGCATATGGCTCTCAGTTCCAGAAGACTGATATGGAGTCAGGACTTCTGATCTCCACCTCTCCCAGGGGACTACCCCATACCAGCAGTGATACATCGGTTACCACTGCCAGCTCTGTGTGGGGAAGGGAGAGAGGTCTGCCGCTTCAGGTGCCACTGCACTGCCTGCACATGCCACCTGGCATGTTCGACTAGAAGGATACATGAGGCATCAGTCCCAGCAGACTTATAGTCTATCTAACTGAATTCAAGGACTGAGACTGAAAGATCTCGATCATAGCCTGAATGTCTGGGATTGTCTTTCCTGGGTGAAAGGCACAAAACCGAACCATGTCTAGAATGGTTCAGAAGAAGGGGAGCATCTGAAAAGGAGTCCAGTGTGACTTTGGCAAGTTGATAGTGAACCACAAAGATGACATGAGGTTTGTGGAAGTCTGGAGGTGACAAATGAATGACTGAGGTGAGCCTGCCTTCAGCAGTCAGTCGTCGAGGTAGGGGAAAACGGACACCCCTGACCTTCAAAAGGTGTGCTGGCAACAAAGCCATCACTTTCGTGAACACCTGGGGGGCACTAGAGAGCTCAAAGAGTAGCAATGCAAACTGGAAATGCTCCTGATCCACCAGGAACCACAGGTATTTGTAGGACAGGTATCGAATATGCTACTTACCAGTATGCATCTGTTCTTGGCATGTAGGGCTGCTGACATTCACATCTGTGCATAGATCGCCGCCTAGTGTTGGGTCCGGATGATTGCACATTGTTGTCCTGGAAGAGTCTTCGAAGTATCACGAGATAGGTGGCTCCTACTCTGGACTACAGTGCGCATGGGCAACCCCTCCATCCTTAGATTGTTTTTCGCCATTGTGGCATAGATGGAGTGTAATACAGTGAGAGATGACCATGCTAACTAGTAATTACTGAATGCTACAGCTGCTACAGGCGCCGGGGAGGAGGGTGGGCGATATGAATGTCAGCAGCCCTACATGCCAAGAACAGATGCATACTGGTAAGTAGCATATTCGGTTCGAGGCATGTGGGCTGCTGAATTCATATCTGTGCATAGATTATATAGCAGTCCCTCCATTTAGCGGCGGCTTCCCGTGCCAGCTGCAGCAGTCTGAAAAAGAGTTTTGAGAACAGCCTGTCCTACAGCTGCCTGCTGTCTTGAGTGTACATCTACACAGTAGTGCTTGGTAAATGTATGTATAGTGGACCATGTGGCTGCTCTACATATCTCCTCTAAAGGAATATTTCCCAGGAAAGCCATGGAGGCCCCTAACTTCCGTGTGGAGTGGGCTCTTGGAGGAATTGTTAGTGTGCGCTTAGCTTTTTCATAGCAAATCTGTATACACTTAACGATCCACCTAGCTATTCCTGCTTTGGAAATGGGGTTGCCTTTGTACTGTGGAGAAAAAGCAACAAACAGTTGTTTTGTTTTCCTGAAATTTTGTGTTCTGTCAATATAGTACAGGAGAGCTCTTTTGATATCAAGTGTGTGGAGCATTCTCTCTGCTACATTCTCAGGATTAGGATAAAACACTGGTTGTTCTATGGATTGGTTCATATGGAACTGCGAAATTACCTTGGGCATGAAAGTAGGGTTGGTGCGTAGTACGACCCTGTTAGCATGAACCTGTATAAATGGCTCTTGAATGGTTAGTGCCTGAAGTTCACTAACTCTTCTTAGGGAAGTAATGGCAACTAGGAAAGCTACTTTCCATGTTAGAAATTGAATCTCACAAGAGTGTAGAGGTTCAAAAGGTGGTCCCATCAGTCTGGTGAGGACCACATTTAGGTTCCAGACTGGTGAAGGAGGGTGTCTTGGAGGAATCACACGTTTGAGTCCCTCCAAGAAAGCTCTGATGGCAGGCACTTTGAACAGTGAGAGGTGCTGCCTGTTCTGAAGGTAAGCTGCCAGTGCGGTTTAATGTATACGGATGGAATTGTATGCTAGATTGCATCGGTATAAGTGTAATAGATAACAGATAATGTTTTGCGTTGATGCATCCAGCGGATTGATGTCATTATTTTTACAATAAATGACAAATCTTTTCCACTTAGCTGCGTAGCAGGCTCTGGTAGTGGGTCTCCGTGCCTCCTTGATGATATTCATACATTCTGGAGGCAAGTTTAGGTAGCCAAATTCTAAGATCTCAGAAGCCAGATCGCCAGGTTCAGCTGTTGCGGATCTGGGTGCTGAATCTCGCCATGGCTCTGCGTTAAAAGCGTGGGTGTTAGCCGTAGTCGTAGATGCGGTACCACGGAGAGTTCCAGTAACGTGGTGTACCATGGTTGGCGTGCCCACGTTGGAGCAACCAGGATGAGCGTCATTGAGTGTTGCCTCAGTTTGCGGGCCACCAGCGGTATTAATGGTGCTGGGGGAAAAGCGTATGCAAATCTGCCTGACCAGTTCATCCATATTGCATTGCCCTGCGACTGTGGATGTGGGAACCTGGCGGCAAAGTTTTGGCATTTTGCGTTTTCCCTTGTGGCGAATAGGTCTATCTCTGGATGACCCCGCCGTTGGAAGTACGGTTGGAGTACTGATGGATGTATCTCCCACTCGTGTATTTGGTGGCTGTGTCTGCTGAGCAGATCCGCCATCTGGTTGTCCTTGCCCAGGAGGTGTTCCGCCATGAGGAAGATGTTCCTCTGAATGGCCCACTTCCACATGCTCTGAGCCAGATGAGACAACTGTGGGGAGTGTGTCCCTCCCTGCTTTTGTATGTAGAACATGGCGGTCATGTTGTCCGTCCGGATCAACACGACTTTGTTGCACAAGTGTACTTTGAATGCCTTCATTGCAAGGAAGATTGCCATGAGTTCCAGAAGGTTGATGTGCATCCTCCTTTGCTGTGTCGTCCATAGTCCCTGCACTGTGTAATTGAGTACATGAGCTCCCCATCCCTGGAGAGACGCGTCCGCCGTCAGTATGATTTGTGGGACAGGGTCTCGGAACGGTCCGCCCTTGCAAAGGTTTTGTGGATTCCACCAATGCAGAGAGTTGTATGCCCGACCGCTCACCAACACTAGGTCCTTCAATTGTCCGTGAGCCTGATTCCACTGACGTGCCAAGCACTCCTGAAGCGGGCGCATATGTAACCTCGCGTGCGGGACTATGAAGATGCAGGAGGCCATCATGCCTATCAACTGCATAAACACTCATGCCGGTAGTGAGTGTTGAGGTTTGAACTTTGTTATGAGCAACTGCATGCTGTTGATCCTTACTGAATTGGGCTGTGCCTTGGCTGCCAGAGTGTCTATGGTCGCGCCTAGGTACTGCTGTACGTGGGCGGGTTGAAGGTGGGACTTTGGATAATTCAGGGAGAAGCCAAGGCTGTGAAGAAGGTGAATGGTGTGGGTTACGTGGTTGGCACACTGCTGGGCCGACCTTCCCTGGATAAGCCAGTCGTCCAGATAAGGATAGACATGTATGTGCTGTCTCCTTAAGTGCGCCGCCACTGTTGCCAGGCACTTGGTGAACACTCTGGGTACCGTAGTTACTCCGAAAGGGAGGACTTTGAACTGGTAATGTTGGTTGAGAACAGTGAACCTGAGATATTTTCTGTGTGATGGGTGTATGGGTATATGGAAATACGCATCTTTGAGATCTAGTGTCGCGAGAAAGTCTCCCTGTTTGAGCAACGGCAGCACCTGTTGCAAGGTGAGCATGTGAAAATGCTCTGACAGAATGTAACGGTTTAGAGGTCTTAAATCCAGTATGGGTCTGAGAGACCCGTCCTTTTTGGGGATCAGAAAATACAGTGAGTACACTCCTGATCCCTGTTCTTCTGCTGGCACGAGTTCTATGGCTCCTTTTTGGAGCATACTGAGAACTTCCTGGTGGAATAAGTGCAAGTGCTCTGCGGACATAGGACGGTGTCTTGGTGGTATGTTTGGTGGAGTGGTTGTGAGCTCCAGACAATAGCCGTACTGGACAATGTCTCTCACCCACCTGTCTGTAGTGATGGACTTCCAGACCGGCAGGAACTCCTGGAGTCTCCCCCCGACAGGTGTTACATGGTCGGGGGGCAGTGACAAGGTGTCACTGTTTGTTGGTGGCGGAGGACCTGGAGCGGTTTCCTCGGCCTCTGCCCTTGACGTTGTTTCCACGGTATCCACCTCTGTTATTCTTATTATAGGTGGTCTGTGTACCTTGTTTAGTGTAATGCGACTGTTGGGAGTTCTGGCCTCTAGATGGTCCTCTGTTGGTAGAGCGACGAAAGGACCCACTCCTAAACTGCTGTGATTGCAGAGCCCCCATAGACTTTGCAGTCTCTGTATCTTTTCTAGGGTGGTGTCAACTTCGGGGCCAAAAAGGGAGTCAGGGTTGACAGGTTGATTGAGTATCGTTGTCTGTATCTCTGGTTTGAATCCTGAGATTCTCAACCAAGCATGCCTTCTTAACATGACGCTGGTGTTAATAGCCCTAGCTGCAGTGTCCGCTACGTCAAGAGCGCACTTAATGGAAGCGTTGCTTATGAGCTTCCCTTCTGTAATAAGCAACTCTGCTCCTTCCTTAAACTGATCTGGGAGGTGCTGTAGCAGTGTCTCTGGGGTATCATAATGCACCCTGTCGTATCGAGCCAGAAGCGCCTGAGTGTTGGCAATTCACCAGATGTTAGCTGCCTGTGCAGCAACTCTTTTCCCTGAAGTTTCCAAGACCTTAGACTCCTTGTCAGGGGGAGGAGCATCACCCGTTGTCTGTGAATTGGCTCTCTTCCGAGCATTGGACACCACCAACGAGTCCAAAGGCAACTGGCCTCTTATGTAGGTAGGGTCCACAGGAGCTGGCCTATATTTTTTGTCAATCCTAGGGTTTAGTACTCTCGCCCTTGTGGTCTCCTTAAAAATGTCATTAGCCGGTTTTAGGACCCCCTTCAGCATGGGCAGAGTCTTAACAGATCTTTCTGAGGTAGAGAAGGTATCCATCAGAAAATCTTCCTCAATAGGATCAGTGTGGAGCTGTACATCATGAGTTTTAGCTGCTTTCTCAATCAAGGCATTGAAAGCAGCAGTATCCTCAGTAGGAGATGATTTTACCACATATGCCTGTGTGTCTGGAGCAGTATGTGGGTCCCCTGTACCAATATCGTCCACCCAAGGTTGGTTTTGATCTTCAGGGTCAGTGTCCACAGGATAAGTGTCCTCAACATCACCAGCATCCCCTGCATCCACATCAAATTGTGTGGGTGAGAATGACTGAGGCTCCTGGTCATAATATTGAACATGTTCTACTAGAACTGGTGACGTGGTCCTCTTCTTCTTCAATGGAATTTTGTATGGCTCCATTGATTTCTCTGGCAGTATCTTTCTTTTATATATTGACAGTCTACCAGTCTCCGCATGGATAAACTGCCTAGGCTCCTCATCTTCCTGAGGTACTTCGACAGCTCTCTGTCCCATTGGCATTCCTGTTGGTGATTCGACAGGTTTCTTCGGGTCGACTCCTTTTTGCGGCTCGAGACCCTTCTTTGCGTCGAACATCTTCGGTCGTACCGCCGGTGGTAGTCCGAATTTTATGTGCGTCGACGCGATGTGAACTGTGCTGACCGTCTTCGGCTGCGGGGGTGCTTTTGCGCCGAGCATGGAAGCCGTGTCGTAGATGCGGAGTAACGACTCCGACACCTTCTTCTTTAGGAAGGGAGACGGTGTTGTTGAGTCGACACGTTCCGTCGATACCCTTTTGGACGTGGCATCTAACCCCGAACCAGACGCCGTGTTCTCGACACGAGGACCGGGATGGGTCGGCTGTCGCGAGGCGCTCTGTATTTTTGTGTCGACGATCCTCGGCGCCGATTTTTTCGGGTCGGCAACCTTGACCTTGGTTGTTGGCGCCGCCTTCGGCTCGACGTCCCCATGAAGTCTCTGTGCGTCGACGGCCTTCTTTTGTTTGTTCGGCTCCGAGGGCTTCGAGGCCTTGTTGCCGATGAGAGACTCTTTCACTTTCGGTTTCGAGGTAGGTGCCTGTGCGCCTTCAGTTTCGATTTCGTTTGATCGAATGATGGCGCTTTCGATACCGATGGCTCTTTAGGGTAGTTCGTAGCCGGGCCTTTATGCGGGGCTGTAGAACGAGAGGAATGATCTTGGGTAAGGCCTTGTGGCGATCCCTCGACCTTAGCCTTATCGAGTGCCTCTCTGGGCCCTGTACCGACATGTGGGCCTAGCTAATCTTCTGAGCCATCTTCCTCGGCCCCAAGGGCCTCCTCGTCGTCTCCTACCTCTTCGACGACACAATCTTCCTGTTCGTCTACTATACGCTCGTCTTCGGCATCATAGTCGGATTCTCGCTCCGAAGCCGGATCCGAGAGCTCCCCCCGAACTTCAAGGTCCACGACCTCCTCATCTTCTGTCCCGAAGATGTTGTCCGGGTTCGGCGTCGCTTTCTGCGCCTCGAGCCGAGCTGCTCGACGAATGCGAAGGGTCTTCTTCGATCGAAACCTGGAACACGCCATACAGGTGGCTTCGTCGTGGTTTGGAGAGAGGCACTTGTTGCACACCGGGTGCACGTCGAAGCGAGCATATTTAGGGTTGCAAAGAGGGCAACGCTTAAAGGGGCTATTCGATGTCTTTGGTTCCATCGTTGATGATCTACTCGAGAACGCCCTCGACAAATATACTTGGCGCCGAACTAAAACAATACCGACGAATGTAAAGGCCTAAATACTCAAAGAGCTAAGATTAGGACATCCGAACCCAATGGCGGAAAAAAACAATCTAAGGATGGAGGGGATGCCCATGAGCACTGTAGTCCAGGGGAGGAGCCACCTATCTCGTGATACTTCGAAGACTCTTCCAGGACAACAATGTGCAATCATCCGGACCCAACACTAGGCGGCGATCTATGCACAGATATGAATTCAGCAGCCCACATGCCTCGAACAAGTAGACATCCTGCAGGTCCAACATTGCCATCCAGTCTCCAGAGTCACAGGAAGACAAGATTTGGGCCAGTGTGAGATTCTTACATTTTTCACCCTGGAGAAAGACGTTCAGAGTGTTTAGGTCTAAAATAGGATGAGGGCCCCCATGCTCCTTGGGTACTAGAAAGTAGCAGGAATACAAACCATGTTCTACTGCTGGCATGGGCCCCCTTTCAATAGTGCCTTTGGACAAAAGAGCTTGCATTTCCTGCCACAAAACGGAAAGATGGTTCTCTGTCAGTCATTGGGGAGACGGTGAAAGGTACAGCAGTGCAGAAATAAAAGGGTTGGTGAAAGACCTTCTAGCCTTTAGGAGAACCCACCTGCCTGATGTTATGAGCTGCCAACCTGGCAAGAATCATCAGATCATGCCTCCCATCGGGTGGCTGTGCTCTACTAAGGCCACACAAAAGAGGTTTGGTGGGTGGAGCTGCAGGGGGTGGGAGCCTGGGAACTGGATGGCTCGTTGACCTTGGCCGCAGGAGCAGTGGACACCACATCAGCAAAACTGTAGGGATCCATAGGGTGGTTGTATTGGCTGGCAGTATGGGGTGCCTCTTCAAAAGCCACAAATAGAGTGGTAGGTCTGGTGCGGTTTGCGAGGTTGGGCAGACAGGGTCCGAGGGAGCAGGAAGTGGCCCTGCCCTCCTTCAATCGCTCAAGAGTGGAGTTTGCCTTACCCCAGAACAGGTGAGTCCCATCGAACAGCAAGAGGGCTTACTGGACGTTCCCTAAGAAGTCAGTGGAGCGCAGTCAAGCTAAGCGGCAAATGGCAACACTGGTGCCAATGGCCCGCCAGCTGGAATGAATGATGTCCAAGTCACAAATTATCATGAATTTGGCCAAGTCCTGACCATCTGGTATAGCCTAAGCATGGACAAGTCGGAGTACTTCAGGGACACATGGGTGCACTTGAGGGTCGGGGTCCCAAAGGCTGTGGGAATTGGGTCCAAGGAGACAGCTGGTGTTTACAGGATGGATAGCCAGACTGCTAGAAGAAAAATCTTGCTTCCCAAAAGTCTACATTCACTTGGATTCCCTATCAGGGGAGTGGGCAGAAAAGTGTTTTGGTTAGTCCTGCTTGTAGACACCTGCACTACTCAACACTTTCAGGAGGAGGGCACTAAGACAGGAACATGGGGTCACCCAGGGCAGGGTGATAATGTCTTGCCTTCCACCTATTGACTGGTAGGCCAGAGCAAGGTTTTGCCCAGGCACCCAAAAAGGTTTTTGTCAGTGCCTCATTAAATAGCAGAAGGGGCTCAGAAGATCTTCGCCACGGCTGGAGGACTTCCAACCACATTATTTTTAACCTCCAAGGTGGGTAGCTGCAGTTTAAGACTTCAGGTGCCCAACGTATCACCATGGAGTAGGAGGCAGATTCTTTGGTGGCTGGTCCAGGGAGGGAGAGGAGACCTGATTCAGGGGAAGTATCAAGGTCGGTGGCATCCTGCAAGTTGTCAACCAACTGTCCCCATGATGGAGCTCAGCAATCCCGCCCCCTGCGTCATAATCATTACCAGAGTCGGTACAGCAAAGGGAGTACGCAGTGTGCGTTGCCCGATGTGGAGGTTGCAAATCATGTGGAGGAAGTGGCGTCTTCACAGCAGGCAAACTCGACTTTGGTCAAGGTCTGACCAGAGCGGATTCTCAGTCAAATAGTACAATAGGTATCTCCTTGTCCGGCGTCTATGGATTCAGCACCTGTGTCAAAGTCCCAGGAACAGGCACGGACTACACGCCGGATGCTGGGTTAAAATCTGACCCATAGGCATCATAATTAGCTCGGAGGGTTCCACTGGCACCAAGGGTGAACTCACTGGCAGTACTCCAAAGGGAAGGTCCCTAAGCTCCTTGGGGCCCTAAGGCACACCAGGGGGGCTTTCCAATGATCCAAAGAGCTGGAACAAAGCTTTTCTGAACTCTTTGATTCATTTGGGGGTGGCTGGAGGCCTCAGAAACTTGGGTTGAGCCCAAACATGTTGCGAGATCAGCTTTGATGTCCACAGAAACAAGATCTTGGTGCTGCCCCCATCTTTTCTCAGGTGAATGCGAGTGGGGGCTGGGGCCTGCTTTGATTTGGTATGCTTGTTTTGAACTTACTGCACGATTTACATCTCAATGAATGCCTGCCTCTGGAAAGGCTTTGCTGACTTCTGGAGTGAGAACATGAGCAGGACCAAGCTTTCAGCATGGACTGTGCCTGCCGCAAGTTTCCATAGGTTAGGCAATGTGGAGCTTTGCTTTGTGGTCCCTGATGCCTTTGTGTTCATCAGCGAGCAGTCGCTGTATGCGTCGTGGCTTCACCACAGGCATACTTGATGGGGATCTGTCACAGACATTTGTTTGCAAAAGTCTTTACAGGGCTTGACGATGGTCGTTTTTGGGGGTGACATTCCCTTGCACTTTGTTGAATTCTGACAAATATTATTGGGGGGGGGGGGGGGGGGGGGGGGGGAGGGGGTAAATGTTTCTGAGAGGTGAAAAAGAGATCACCAGATCTGCGTCTGGTGGTGCGGAAAGAAAGGAACAGGCGTCAGCGCATGGGAGTGGAATCCACACAGGTACTGCACTTCATTTCCAGAGCGGACGTCGTGGGTGCAGAGCCACATGTTGCCACCTACCAGAACATAGAGGTACTGCTGAAAAGTCTCTATCAGAAATACTATGTATTACCATTGTTCAGTGAGAGTACAGGCCATAATGTCCCTATCCTCCCACAACAGTGGTATCAAATACCATATTATACTTTGTGCAACTGCATACATTGTTACTGCCTGTTTAAAAAAACATAATTAATCAAAACCAGGATGCAAAGGGTTATTGGTATGCATTAAGTTGAAATCACATTGAAGAGGCTATCTGAGAGGTGAGCTGCTACCACGTGTGAAGTAACTGTAAATACGCAATCTGTGAGGCAGTAAATCGTGCTCTTCTGATGTCGGTTTTGAAGTACTTTGGTAATAAACTGGAATTTCACATTTGCAGTACATTAAGAAATGTGTCAATGTATTTATTTCTGCAATTTTTCTGACTATCAAGTGTAATCAGTCCGCTAAGGTTTGGCAGGCCAAGTTTCAAGAAGATCCAATCACAGAAAAAAATGTTAAGGGGGTGGGGGGGTCTCACAGCAGTCAGTCAGGGATCAGGCAATCCTAATGGTCACCCTTCTGTAATCCTTGGTATATCCACCAATAAGCCAAAATCCCACCTGCAGCTTATGCAGAGGATTCTCTTCACAGGGGCCATCATAGACAAGGAGGTATTCAAGGCCTTTCTACCTCCGTAGTTAGTCCGGGACAGTCATGTCATTGTACAGATGTTTCATCTGGCGCAGATGGTTCTGATGTTTCTTGGCCTTGTACGCCCTGCTGATTCCACGTGCCCATGGCCCATGCGGCCTTTGCAGTGGAATCTTTGCCTGCAAGAGAACATTTGTCTGCAGTGGACACAGTACTGGGCTTGCCTTTTGGACAACATCTCACTTCGAAGAAGGCAGCCCAGGACCTCAAGTAGTGGCTATTTAACACAACCTAGCTATTCTCCCTGCTACACCCAGAGTTTACAGTACTAACAGTTGCATTGTCTCTGGGATGGAGTTGTCATCTGGGAGAGGTGGGATCAGGGGCCTTTGGTCCCCAGCAGAGCAGAAGCTCCACATCAACCGCCGGAAACTTTGTGGCTATCAGCTGGCTCTGAAGGCCTTCCTTCTTGGCCAAGACGTAGCAAATCTTCATAAAGTGGATGACCCAATATGAAATGGACCATTTGGTCACCACCTAGCCTTTTCTTGGCTCTGGCAAGGCCCACAAAGAGCTGATCGTCTACTCTGTCCTTTCGAGTGTAGTCCATGTAGTAAATCAAATCACATATTTGGGATCCAGTCTACGCACTAACTCCTCCTGCTTGGTGGACTGGTGGGGGGAGGGGTTGGAAGAAAGTCAGAAGAGTGATAGACCCCGCCACGTGGAAAGCCAAAAAGGGCTGGATAGATATACAATCCCAAAGACCAACTTAAAGGACAGCTAGTTCTCTGACTTTATGAGCTGAAGTTATTACAAGAGACACTGTCTTCAGGAATGCTGTGCATCAACTTGAAAGTGGGGGTACCATAACAAAAAAGTCAAAATAGGATACAAATACCACTTTGAAACAATAAAAAGAATGCAAGAAACAAGCACATTAATTCTTTTAGAAAGCATACCACCTAAGGCAATTTAAACATTGATGGCTGAGCAGGAAGGCACTGAAAAGCTGACACTAAAGCCTGGTAACCTGTGACTGTAGCCACTTAAAGTCCTTGCTATGCAAGAGAGAGTGTAAAGCACATGATGTTAAAAAGGTGTTGTTTAAAGGGATCCAAACCTTCTGACTCGCACCTCAGTACATCTTTGTTCAAGTGACCTGCACAAATATATTTTGTATGTGGTTTCTTGGCAGCCAAGATGTCTGCAACTTTGTCAGGAAGTCAAAAGAATGCTAGCAAATACCCTCAATCTCCACGCGTGCAGCCACAGTGTTTGGGTACTGGGATGGCAGACTAACCATCCCTGCGACATAGAAGAGCCACCCTGCATGGGAGAGGAAGAGATAGCCAAAGACGGACTGTCAACCAATTGGCCTAATAGATACTGATAGCCCAGTACGGGGCAATCAGCCATTGCCTACCTTCTCGTACCATCTGCAGGACTTTGGGAAGAAGTGGATTAGGTGGAAAAACATACAAGTCCGGAGTATGGCATAAAAAGGATGACAATTCCTGTTCTGGGCCATGGCGAATAGCTCCACAGTTGGAAACTCCAATCTGGGGAATATTGCCTCTGTCACTTCAGAGTGTATTTCCCACTTATGATTCTTCACTGGGTGGAGAAGGAGCTTCCGCTTTCATGTTGAAGGAACCTGCCAGATGAGCTGTTCTTGGGAAGTTCCCTGCCGCTCTGCCCAGGTCCACATACAAATCGACTATTAAAATAGGGTTCAGGAACCCACACCAACTGTTGGTGTAATAATGTTTGTGATGTGGTCTAACAGGATCTGAATGTCACTTCCAGATATGAAAGGGAGAAATGCTTTCACAGCAAGGACGACCACCCGCATCTCTAGCATATTTATGCACTACACATGCAGGACAAAGGCCCTGCTCCATCATGTCGCCCTATGGGTACCCCAGTATACCGAGAAGCATCCATGACTACTGTAACCGTGCATGCGGAGGACTGAATGGCGACCCACCTCATCCATCAACCAGTCCAGGCCCGACTGGATCAACTGAAATACCTCTACCTGATCCAAGAGGCTGAATTGGTGTTGAAGCCACTGCATGAAATACTTTATCTTGTTCTATTCATTGGAAGCAACTGGTATTACTGGCCCTCATCCTTGAACGGATAAAGTATTTCATTTCTGATAGATCCCAGGCTGTTGCCCTACCACCTTACATTTTCAATGCTAACTACATCAAATGTGGTGTCCCACAATGAACTATACTCACCCCCCTTCTCTTTAGCAGCCCCTGGCCCAATTGCTCCACTGGGTAAGTGGTGGTCCAGTGCTACATATAGGACAATCCAGTTAATCTTCAGTCTAAAAAAGCAAACTGATCCATTTACCTAAACTTCGAACTCATTAACTGTAGCCCATACTATGGAATGTCAATGGATGGCAGATAATTTCCTGAGATTAAATCCTTCTAAAGTACGAGTTTCCTTCGGGGGCTAGATGGGGCTAGCAAGATTCCATGGCTAGCCTATATCAAAGATAGCCTCGGCAAGCTAGGGAGACCAGATCTTTTCTTAGCCCCTTCTAGTATAACTACGAAAGACATAGCTCAAATTAAAGGGATGATGAGAGATATGCTATGCCTAGATAGGGAACAAGTGGAGCTTGGGAAACCAATGGTAAGGTCTAGCCTTATTTTGTGTACCCATGTGGGCCCAGAACCATACTTGACCATTGTTAACCGGCCCTATCACCGCTTCCTCTTAACTCGATTTCGGCTGAATTTGATCCACTTATCTCTGGGCTACTTTCCAAGCTGGAGTTCACCAGATAATGCCCCGCCATGTAAGTGTGATAATTTCTCGACCCAGAACACCTTGCACTTTCTGATGTTCTGTGACCACTTCACGGTCCTAAGAAGGAAATTCTTGAGACCGATTCTTAAAGAGGTGGGGTTCACACAGGTCAAGCCAGCACTACTGTTTCTCCAGCTATTACAAACCCCTAGGATAATGTTTCATGTTGCCAACTTCCTTGTGGGGGCTAGTAGGGCTAATAAAAGGATGGTGTCCGATAACCGGGTGACCACGGATCATTAGAAAGATGAACTGCATATTTCGTATTAGTATTGGTTATTACTTGATTCCTTTTTACATTGATGAGTTTTTTGCAATCGATATGAACAGCCTGTTTTATCCTTACTGACCTCTTTTAAATGTATTTTTAGGTACGGATTTTATAGAAAGTATATATTTTTGTATTCACATGTAAGTGGTATTAGTATGTATATATATCATGTTTTATTATGTATTTATTGCATTTGATGATCATGTGTAAAATCTTGTTCCTATGTCTTTTTATGATATTGATTTATCGAAATAAAGTATTATGACTGACTGACTGACTACATCAAATGTGGTGTCCCACAATGAACTATACTCACCCCCCTTCTCTTTAGCAGCCCCTGGCCCAATTGCTCCACTGGGTAAGTGGTGGTCCAGTGCTACATATAGGACAATCCAGTTAATCTTCAGTCTAAAAAAGCAAACTGATCCATTTACCTAAACTTCGAACTCATTAACTGTAGCCCATACTCTTGGAATGTCAATGGATGGCAGATAATTTCCTGAGATTAAATCCTTCTAAAGTACGAGTTTCCTTCGGTAACGATGTATCCGGTAGAGACGATTCTAGCCGCAGATTCCTTCCCATAGAATTATCCCCAGGCGTGAGACTGGAGCCGGAAACTTTTTGCCACAGCATCCCTGCGTGCCAGGGGACGGGGCGACACCACGCGACTACGCCTAGGCGTCGTCCGCGTACGTGACGTCAGCGAGGTCACATAAGCCCCACCCCGGCTCGCCTACGTCAGTTTTCTTCGGAGAACTTTTCTATGCCGCAACGCGGAGCCACCAGGCAAACTGTGGGAGCAGGGGAACAGTGTGCGAAAGAGTAGAAACAAAGAATGGCGACAAGCGACACCATAAGGAGCGGTGCAACACTGCAGCCGCCAAAGGCAGGGGCGGAACAAAGAACAGAGCAGAGCCCCGAGCAGCCAGCATGTAAATCGCCTTTCCCCCCCTCTCCCCCAGAGACAGGGAACATATATAAAGGCAGGACACCTATAGCAGACCTACATCCCCTACCCGGAAATAAGGAAGGGGAGTCAGCCCCAGAATAGACAGGACAACAACAACCACAACAACAACAACCCTCCAAGCCACCCCGGCACAGAGGGCAACCATCCTCCAAGGAACAAGGTCAGGGCATGGCCAGGTGACCCCCAGACAGAGGACGGCAGAGGGGCAGGGACCCCCAGCAGCAAGAGGAAAGGCGGGAAGGAGGGCAGAGATTGAAGGTAAAGAACAAGTTACTTACCTTCGGTAACGATGTATCTGTAAGAAACATTAGTTAGTTAGATTCCTCACCTTAGAATATCCCCAGGCGTCAGACTGGATCCGGAAGATTTTTCGTCAGCAATACCCCTTGCGCGTCGCTAGGCGTCGTCTGCGGCTCCGCGTCCGTCGTCGGCGTCGTGCGCCGGGATGACGTCGTCGGAGTACTTAGACGCCGCCCTCGCGCGCTGACGTCAGTTCTTGTACATAGCCTTCCGCGCCAGGAACGCAGAGCCATGCAAAGACCGACACTGGTGCCAAAAATAAAATCTAGGGCCCTGAAAGGGATAGCCTTAACCCTAGATGTCAGTTCGCAGAACGGGGAGGATGGGAGGGTCGGTGAGGAATCTAACTAACTAATGTTTCTTACAGATACATCGTTACCGAAGGTAAGTAACTTGTTCATCTGAAAGAAACACGTTAGTTAGATTCCTCACCTTAGAATAGATACCCAAGCAATACCATCCCCGGTGGTGGGTCTGCGAACCAAGATCACACCAGAAAGTCCTGGAGGACAGAACGGCCAAAGAAGCCATCCCTCCGGACTTGGCTGTCAAGGCAATAATGCCTGGCAAACGTGTGTAGCGAAGCCCACGTCGCCGCCTGACAGATGTCCTGCAAAGGGACTCCCCGTCCCAAGGCAGTAGTAGCCGCCGTGGCCCGAGTAGAATGGGCGCGCAGCCCAACAGGAGGGTCCTTTTTAGCCAAGGAATAGCAGATTTTTATACACAAAACGACCCACCGAGAGATGGTTCGTTTGTGCACAGCTTTCCCCTTCTTAGCGCCCACGTACCCAACAAAAAGCTGGTCGTCCACCTGGAACTGTTTTGTGCGGTCCAGATAAAAGGAGAGCGCACGTTTTGGGTCCAGACGGTGGAGCCTCTCTTCCTCTTTGGAAGGATGCGGAGGCGGAAAGAAGGTGGGCAAGGTGACAGACTGCCCAAGGTGAAATGGAGTCACCACTTTAGGAAGAAAGGAGGGACGAGGCCGAAGGACAACCTTGTCCGGATGAACAGACAGAAAAGGAGGCTTTGAAGATAAAGCCTGGAGCTCACTCACCCGTCTAGCCGAGGTGATGGCTACCAGAAAAGCAGTCTTTAGAGTTAGAAGACGAAGAGGGCAATTGTGAAGAGGCTCGAAGGGAGCGCACATCAGGAATGTCAAAACCAGATTCAAGTCCCACTGAGGCATCACAAAAGGAACAGGAGGGAACGTGTGTGTAATGCCTTTGAGAAAGCGTGTAACCACAGGGGACTTGAAAAGAGAAGGCTGATCAGGAAGCCGCAAGAAGGCGGAGATGGCAGCAAGATAACCTTTCAGGGTGCCCAGGGCAGAGCCCTGCCGGGCCAGAGAAAGAAGAAGAGGAGAACCTCAGAAAGAGGGGCGGAAAGGGGATCCACAGCCTTTGCTGTGCACCATGCCACAAATTTGTTCCACCGGCAGGCGTATACCGACTTTGTGGAGGGACGCCTGGCTGCCAGAATGATATCACAGACTTCAGGAGGCAAGTCAAATGGCATCAACTGCCGCCGCTCAATCTCCACGCATGGAGGTGGAGGCTGGACAGGTTCGGGTGGAGGACCGTCCCCTGCTGCTGCGACAGAAGATCCTCTCGAAGGGGCAGACGTATCGGGGGATCGGTCAACAGACTGAGTAGCTCGGGATACCAGTATCTTCGTGCCCAATCCGGAGCCACCAAGATGACTTGGGCCCGGTCGTGCCTGATCTTCTTCAGCACTCTGGGCAGAAGTGGTATAGGCGGAAAGGCGTACAACAGACCGCAACTCCACTCGTGACGAAAAGCGTCGCCGAGCGAGTGCCGCCTTGGAAATTCCAACGCGCAGAACTGCTGACATTGCACGTTCTCTTCGGTGGCGAATAGATCTAACCAAGGCTCTCCCCACTGCTGAAAGAGGCCTTGCGCCACCTCGGAGTTCAGACGCCATTCGTGATCCATCATGCACCGGCGGCTGAGTTAGTCTGCTCTGGCGTTCAGAGAGCCCGCCAGATGTTGAACCACCAGGGTGACGCCCTGGTGTTCCAGCCATGTCCAGAGGCGCAGAGCCTCCTGACAAAGGGTCCACGACCCCACCCCGCCCTGTTTGTTGCAATACCACATGGCGGTGGTGTTGTCCGTGAACACCTGCACGACACTTCCCCTGACAGAGGGAAGGAAGGCTTTCAGTGCAAGCCGGATCGCTCTCAACTCCAACAGGTTGATGTGGAGACGAGACTCCGCCGGAGACCAGAGGCCTCTGATCTCCGCCTCTCCCATATGGCCACCCCATCCCAGGAGGGACGCATCCGTCACTACGACATGCTCTGGTTGGGGAAGGGAGAGGCTCCTGCCCTTGACCCACTCGCGGTCCGTGAGCCACCACTGCAACTGTTGTGCAGTGCCCTCCGAGATCAAGACATGGTCGGACAGGTTGCCGTGATGCTGGGCCCACTGAAACTTCAGGTCCCACTGCAGAGCCCGCATGCGCCGCCTGGCGTGATGCACTAGTAGGATGCAGGAGGCCATCAGCCCCAGAAGCCGCAACACTAGCCTGACCGAAACCCGGGATAGAGGCCGAAAGATGGGAATCAGGGCCCGTATATCCCGGACCCGCTGTTCCGGTGGATGGACCCGGAACCGCGCCGAATCGAGAACCGCTCCGATGAAGAGGAGCTTCTGAGAGGGACTCAGGTGTGACTTCGGCACGTTGATGGAAAACCCCAGCAAATGCAGGAGATCCGCCGTAGTCTGGAGGTGGGAGACGACTGCCTGGGGCGAGCCCGCCTTCAACAACCAGTCGTCGAGATAGGGGAAGACTGGAACCCCTGATCTGCGCAGATGAGCTGCGACCACCGCCATCACTTTCGTGAACACCCGAGGGGCACTGGTGAGGCCGAAGGGGAGCACGGTAAACTGAAAGTGCTCTTGGCCCACCGTGAACCGCAGGTAACGCCGGTGGGCCGGCAGGACGGGGATGTGGAAATAAGCGTCCTGCAAGTCCAACGCTACCATCCAGTCTCCAGGGTCTAGGGCAGCTAAAACCTGAGCCAACGTTAGCATCTTGAACCTTTCCTTTCGGAGGAAGGCATTGACGTTCCGGAGGTCCAAGATAGGGCGTAGGCCCCCCTTGCCCTTCTTGGGAACCAGAAAGTAGTGGGAATAACAACCGCGACCTACTTCTGGACTCGGAACGCGCTCGACGGCCCCCTTGGCCAAGAGAGCCGAAACTTCCTCGCGGAGAAGATCCAAATGATCCCCCGAGATACGGTGGTGCTGCGGTGGCATGGCTGGAGGGGTCGTCTCGAAGGGGAGGGAGTAGCCCCTTCGGACGATTTGCAGCACCCACCTGTCCGATGTTATGGACCGCCAGTGGAGCAGGTGATGGCGAACTCTGCCGCCCACTGGCGTGGTATGGGCCTGAAAGCTCGGACTAGGAAGGCTTTGAGGCGGATGCTGCCGGGGTGGATGTGGGCTGACCACGTCGGCCTCCATTTCCGCCACGGCGGAAGCCACGTCCGCGACCGCGCGCAGGTTGGTTCTGCGGCTGGTGGCTTTGCGGACGGGAGGAGGCGCCCCTTCCTTGGCCACGAAAGGGGCGAAAAGCGGAGGTGTGCGCCCGCGGAGCCGCGAGGCCCAAGGACTTGGCCGTAGCCCGGGAGTCCTTAAAGCGGTTCAGCGCACTGTCCGCCTTCTCACCAAACAGGCGAGTGCCATCAAAGGGCATGTCCATGAGGGTTGTCTGGACATCCCCGGAAAATGACGTGGACCGCATCCAGGCGTGGCGGCGGAGCGCCACCGTGGTTGAAATCGCCCGACCCAGCGAGTCCGTGGTGTCAAGCCCACATCGTATGGCGTGCCGTGCTGCATCCCTCCCATCGGCCAAAGCCTGGGTAAGACGCGTCCGGACCTCCTCCGGACACAGGGGCAGCACGTCCTCCACCGTATCCCACAGGGAATGGGAATAACGGTCCAAGAGACAGGCGGTATTTAAGGACCGCAGGCCCAAACTAAGGGACGAAAACAGGTTCTTGCCGAACTGCTCGAGTCTCTTGGAATCCCGATCCGGCGGAGCGGTCGGGAAGGAGGATTGGGAAGTAGAGGCCTGGATAACCAGACTCTCGGGGGTGGGGTGTTGGGACAGGAAACTGGGGTCGCCCGGAGCAGGGCGGTGGCGCCTGGCAACGTTCCTATCCACAGGAGGAACTGTGGAGGGCTTGGACCAGGTGCCCTGCAGAACGTCAGTGAGGGCCTCGTTGAACGGCAGCAGAGGCTCAGTGGAGCTTGCTGAGGTTTGAAGCACCTCAGTGAGGATGTTAGTCCTCACAGCCACGGCAGGCAACTCGAGCCCAAGGGCCTCGGCCGCCTTGCGCAGCACCACAGAGAATGCTGCACCCTCCTCCGAAGCCACGGTCGGAGGAGAAGTGAATCCAGTGTCTGGCGAGGTGTCCAGCCCACTGGCCTCCCCCAGTTCATCTGCCCAGTCCTGAGAAAGCTGTGACTGAACAGCCAGAGGGTCCTCGAACCCCTCCCAGTCGCCCCCTTCTTCCGATTCCTGATAAACAGGAGGAATGATCGGAACCGGACTGTAGAGATGGTAGGACTCAAGCGGCGTCGGATGCGGCGTCGGCGGACGCCGTGCCGGCGTCGGGTCCGGATGAGGGCTAAACCGGGGTGTCGGCGTCACAGGCGTCGGCGGCGCCGGTGACGGCGTCGGTGGTTCAGGCGTCGGCGCCGGTGGAGGAGTGACTAGGTCAACCGGCGTCGACTGGGGCCCAGGCAAGGGCCCCGCGGGGACCTGCGGCGTCGAGACCGGAGTCGTCGACGGCGCCGGGGCCGGAGCCGCCGGCACGCGAGGTCGCCCAGTCGAGTCCGCGGGGCCCGAAGGCGCGCCAGCGGGCGTCGACGGCGGGGCCAGGCTCCTCATGGCCGAGAGGAAGGCACTGATCTCCGCCGGCGCCGCGTCAGCCCCAGGGACCGGAAGGTATGGGGGCGGACGCGGCACCTGCGGCTCCGCCGGAGCCGCGGGGGTGGAACCACCCTGACCCTCGGCCGAGTCGCGCGACCGGCGAGGGGAGTCCGAAGAGCGATGTCGCCTCTTGGACTTCCCTCGGCCGAGTCGCGCGACCGGCGAGGGGAGTCCGAAGAGCGATGTCGCCTCTTGGACTTCTTTGAGCGTTTGGACTTACCCGACGACTTGGAGCCGGACGAGCGATGGCGTCGGCTAGGGCTCCGCGAGCGATCCTTGGACCTCCTCCTGGACCGGGATCGCGCACGACGCGGAGCCGAGTGGCGAAGCTCGAGAAGCTTGCGGGACCGCTCCCGCCTAGCCTTCGAAGTCAGGGCCTGACAGTCGTTGCACGACTCCGCGTCGTGGTCGGGGCCTAAGCAGTAGAGGCACCGGCGGTGGTGATCGGTCACCGACATCAGTCGATGACAATCCTCACAAGCTTTGAACCCAGGCATCCTACCGGCACCAGATGTCGACAGACAAGGATCAAAAATAATCAAAAAAGATTTAGTCAAAAAAGACTAAAAGGGGTAGCTCTCCCGGATCTGCGCTTACTGGCGCGGAAAAAAGAAGAACTGACGTCAGCGCGCGAGGGCGGCGTCTAAGTACTCCGACGACGTCATCCCGGCGCACGACGCCGACGACGGACGCGGAGCCGCAGACGACGCCTAGCGACGCGCAAGGGGTATTGCTGACGAAAAATCTTCCGGATCCAGTCTGACGCCTGGGGATATTCTAAGGTGAGGAATCTAACTAACGTGTTTCTTTCAGATACCCCTCCCCAAACCTGGAGCAGCCAGAGTAACGGGGCACAGGAGCACCATAACCCCATCCTTCAGAGAACCAAGGGGAGGAAGGAACAGCAACAAGACGGAGCAGCCCGCCAAGAGCAAGGGATTGCACTCACAAGAGACACAGCCCCCCACCAGGAGGCAAGTGCCGAGACCAACCCACGGGTCCTCGCAGAACGGGGAAGAAGGGCAGGCCGTGAAGGAATCTGCGGCTAGAATCGTCTCTACCAGATACATCGTTACCGAAGGTAAGTAACTCGTACATCTGATAGAGACTACTAGCCGCAGATTCCTTCCCGTAGAATAGATACCCTAGCAATACCCCCGGGGAAGTAGGGTCTGCGAAAGGACCCGCCCCCCAGCCATAACAGGACAGAGGGTCGCACAGGGGACCAGACCTGCGGACCGGGCAATAACCCGGCCCCTTTCAGGCAAGAGGAGCCCCCCACAAGCAGAACACCACTGAATCCAGATGGATGGGGGAAGAAGAAAAAAGGGGGGGTGGCCTTCACACTCACGATAGAGGAACCAAGGGCCAGGCCAGAGAGGCCGAAGTACCCCACACCCCTTCAAGGCAATAAGCTGCCCTACAAAGCCAGGGGGAGTGCCCAGAGGGTCCAAGGAAACGAGGGAAAAGAAGGCTAAGCCACTCCAGATGGAAGGCCACAGGCCAACCAGAGCGGCGCTAACAGACAAGTCGCCAGAACAGAAAAAGCAGCCCAGGGACCCAGGAAGACCGAGTGGGCAACACCTGACAAGGGAGGGCACAGAAGTATTCCAAGCAGGGAGAAGAGGAAAGGGCCGGACACACCCCCACGAGGGGTCGCGCACACGCCCTCAAGAAGCAAAGCAATATAACAAAAACGCCACGGAGAACAGGCACCAAAGGGCCACCAGAACCCCCCCAGCAGAGCGCATGCTGTAGAACAGCTACCACTACCCGCACCCCAACACCACCACATCCTCCAAGCCTAGATCCGACCCAGTCGGCGCCAGGGCCGGAGCCACAGGCGGCACCGTGGAGAGCCCCGCGCAAGGCAAGGAAACCGCTGACCCCCGAGGAGGGGAAGGGGGAGACGCCAGCGAGGCCTGCAAAGCCGCCACGTATGTCTCCATCTGGACTCTCGACGCTCCATCACCGGGAAACGGTGAGTAGGAGGACACGCGGGGCCACATCAGCCGTGGAGAGTCCACGCCCCCGGCAGGCCGAAACCCAGCCCCCGGGGACAAACTGCGACACTTACCCACCGGTGAGCGACGCTCTCGCGACATCAAGGAAGGGCGATGACCACGGACGTATCTGAAGCAGTCTGCCGAGACTGATGAGGGGGAGGAGGTCGACCTGGAGAGACGCGCCGAGAGAAGTTTCATTCAGCACTCCCGCCGCGACTTCGGCTTCAACTGTTGGCATGCCTCACAATCCGCGGTGCCGCAATCCTCCCCCAAACACCACATACAAATGCAATGAGGGTCCGTCGCCGACATAAGACACCCACACGAAGTGCAAGCTTTAAAGCCCGAAGGCATTCGCACACTGTTCCACCAAGAGAAAGACAATGATGAAGAAAAAAGGGCCCGAAACAGGCCTGTAGCAAGACCGGATCCGCGTTGCACGCGGAAAAGGAAAAAACTGACGTAGGCGCGCCGGGGTGGGGCTTATGTGACCTCACTTACATCACGTACGCGGACGATGCCTAGGCGGAGTCGCGTGGTGTTGCCCCGCCCCTGGCACGCAGGGATGCTGTGGCAAAAAGTTTCCGGATCCAGTCTCACACCTGGGGATAATTCTACGGGAAGGAATCTGCGGCTAGTAGTCTCTATCAGATACAGAGCTATTAGTCACATTGATGGCAAGGACTGGGGACTGGAACAAAACCACATAGCATGATATCATGCCACCCATCATCTCAAGTGGTGCCTCATTTGGGAATTATACTCTACATCATCCTTTTTTTAGAAGCCAAATCCATTGACGTGGCCTGCACTTGTTTCAGCCAACTTTACATTCTAAAGAAGATCCTTCCTCCTATTGATTCAGCTTTACATATTCCAGTGATCCACTATTCAGTTCCAATTTGATTGCACAAGCTCAGTATACCTAGGATCCCCAGACAAAATCAGGCATCAACTCCAACTTGCTGAGAATGTAGTCTCCCGGGTACTCTGAGGAACTACTGGAAGAATACACATCTCATCAGTACGAAGTTTCTTACACTGGCTGACTGTTCGATCCAGAGTAGCTTTCAAGGCCTTAGAAATCATACATAAAACCAACCTCTCAAGATCTCCTATCTTCATCATTATGAGCTGATGATGTTCTCCAACTAGCACTGGGGAAATCACCTTCACCGTTCAATTGTCCAAGTGGTAAATAAATAGACTCCTTCCAGCATACCAGCAGTTTCATGAAAACATGAGGTAAGGGTGGGCATAATCAAATTGAGGCAGCAGAGCTGGCACAGAATGGAGGCGGCAGAATCTGCGGCTACTGCAGATGGCAACCGTTAAATACATCCCTGCCAAAAGAGATGTGCATTTGCTGAGAAGTCTGGACCAGTTGAGAGGGTTCTCACTGACATGACTGCTACGCTCTTGAATTTCCCCAAAATATCCTGTATTCCTGATGGAACTGATGGCCAGGTTGAGCCTGTGGGCAGTAGTTCTGTTATTCTTGAAGCATTCCAGGAAGGAGCCTGCCTTCTCTTTGAAAAACTGCTTGCAGCGAATAGCATGAACATCTCCCAAAAAGCCTGTTGAACTCATCCAGGAATAGTGGTGTAGAACGAAAAGGGTGCCAATTGACCGGGCTATGGTATATATTGAAACCAAGCTAAACTTCAGGATCTGCTCTGAAGCATTCAAGCTATCAATGGCCAAATCTGAAAATGGCTTCTTTTCTGGTAGGCTAACAACCGCCTGTTTTATCAATACCCACAAAGCATGTACAATTCAGCCTAGCAGCCATGGGAGAGTCGCCTTACAAAGAGTATGACTGCCAGACACAAAGACCGGTCAGCCCTAGGCATTTAGTTGCTAAGGGTCCCTGTCTAGAGGGTCAGCTTGAAAGGTACTGGAATACAGTCTGGATGAATAAACCTGATCCACCAAGCTCTCTTTACTGACAGATGTGAAGGAAATTTTTTCGGTCATCCGGAACTTAGGTACGGAGTCTGGTAATTTGTCTGTGGACTGCTGAGCCTGAGCAGGGCATTTTCCAGGCGGTCAAAAGAGATTGCATTTGTGCTTTGTTTAATGGGAGCAAGGGCGCTGCAACTTATTAAATGGTTTTCAAGATTTCTGCCCAAATTTTAAACTTTGGAGGGCAAAGTCAGTGCCAAAGCTTCCGGTGGAGGAGGATATTTTCTCTGTTGGATCCCGGGGTTGAGAGGATGTTTTAGGGGGGGATATAAGAAATATTCACTTCAGAAGAGATATCTAGACAAATGCTATTTTAAAAGTCAAGACAAGGCCAGTATCAGAGTAAAGAAACAGCAGCAGATTGTCAGCTACTGATTAATCATTGTCCTTATCCAGAGACTTATCGGTATGAGATATTATGGAGATATTTAATTCAGAGCCAAACATACGCAAACATCCAAAATTTTATTTTAATGGAAAAGTTGGAGCTTTTCAAAGTCTATCCTTATTTCTAAAATACAAAGCAATAAGGTAGACTCTAGCACATCACTGTCTTTTTTGCTCCGAATGTATGCTTTCCTTTAGTCAGTGCATACCATTCCTGCATCATTTGAAGCCTGCTTCCACATATCATGATAACGATACCAACTTAATTTGTACCTTCAAATTTAAAATGTCTTCATACATACATTAAGTTTTAAAACTTTCAATTTTGCTTGTTTTAGTTATATATTATTTATTAATCTGCTACTATTATTTAATTTTATAAACAGCTCTGGAGCCCATGAACTGGCATCACGGACCACAGGTAAGCACCAAGTTAGCTACTTTCTCATTTGCGGGACCAGAATTGCACCTGATGACAACCTGAGGCCTTGGTGCAACTGGATCCCCAGTTAGTGAAACAAATATTCTTCCCATTACAATGGATACTCTGGCATCAACGATTTGTTCTAAATAATGTTTAGTCCTGACAGCTTAAGCAATACTATAAATGATCTGGTAACAGGGAGCGGTTTACTTTTGGGATTTTAGGAAATAGTAGCATGGTATCGGTATATTATGATAAGAGTATTCTTTTGATGCCAAAGCATATACCCTTGGCGGAAGGAAATGGACGCAGGATTGCAGCAATTGGCTCGACTATTAGGGCGAATAAGAGGGGTCACTCATGCCTCACTCCCCTGTCCAATTTCACTAGCATGCAATTGCAGGCCATTCACCCTAATTTACATTATAGGATGAGTTTAAACTAGCTTTACTCTTGCCAAATACTTTCCTCCAAGTCCCATCCTTTTAAGCGCAGCAAACATGAAGGGTCATCCGATAGAATCTAATAGCTTAGTGGCATCCCAGAACACTGCTATTGCTTCAACCGCCAGTCTAATTGTGTGTTGAGGGCAACTAAATGCTCAGGGTCATTGAGGAAGATTCCAGCTTGGTATGGTAACACTAGGCCAGACATATGTGGGAGTAGTTTAGAGGAGAATATTACAGTAAAGAACTTATTGTCAGTATTAATTAGTGAGAGGAGGCCACATGAATTGCACTAGGTGTGTTTGCTTGGTTTGAGGAGAGTAATTAGCAAGGCCTGCCTAATCCTAGCAGTTAGCATTCCTGTCTGCCAAGCTTCCTCATATATGGCCCAACTATGTAGTGCAATGACATTGTGGTACTCTTTATAAAAGTTAACGGGAAGGAAATCATTTCCAGGAGTTTTACCAGTTTGGATGCCTTTCTCCTAGCTCATCTATCATGCTAGGTGTGGATAGCACTTTCCAGCGTCCGGGATCCAATCATGTCAAAGCTACGCGGCCAAAATAACAGTGGATAGCTTGCCTCTACACGGGCAGCTGAGAGGTGTATACATTAGTGTAGAACTTAGTAAAGACCATCACAATATCCAAGCTCTTGTCTAACGGGACCCCTGCTTTTTTCTTAATCAATGCAACCGAACTAGCATGCCATGGTTTCTTTTTATTTGTTTGGCTAATGTCCTGCTTGGCCTTACACAGTCACCATATTTTCTCACCACTGTATATTTACCAAGGAAGATACCTCCCATTCTGCTTTCTCTCTGTTTAGTAAGAAAGGTTTTTTGCAACCAGATTAGAGTCTGCCACAGGTAACACCAGTTGAGACTTCAAGGACGTAAGATTTTATTCTAACACAGGTGGTTTCCCATTGATTTTAGCAATCTGTGGTGTTTGGCTATGCACTCATCGTGGATAACCACTTGGAGGCCTCCAATACCACCCCACGGCTTGAGACAGAGCAAGTATTGTTTTAGAAGTATTCTACAACAGTATCTTGTAACTCAAAAAGAAAAATAAAGTACAGCAGCGCTGTTGCTGAAAACCGTCTGAGGGGTGTAGTGGCCACAGCTCCTGGAACAGAGATTATAAGCTTAACTGGAGCATGATCTTTCAGTGTACCAGCTAAATGAAAGATATCTGCAGTGCATTCCCTCTATATCGCTTGTGCCTAACCAGTAGGCAATTCTAGAAAGTGAGGCACCAAGGAGTAAAAGGTGAACACATTAGCAGTGTGGTCCCCACTCTGCCACAAGTCTATTAGATGATGATAGGTACTTATTGTGGAAGGGTTTTAACCACAGGGATGATGTGTGCTGAGCCATGTTTATCCACCACTGTCTTAATATTGCCTCTCCATAGTATTGCTTTCAGTGCTATACATTGAAATGCTTCCATTGCACTCTGGCAGAATGCTGTGTCTTTACGCATGTGCATTGACCAACGTTACATGTTGAACATTTAGCCTTCCTTGCATAACTGCTTATCTCCCATCAGGGTCCGAGATAAGGTGCAACACTTGGTATCATGTGCCTGAGTTAGGCACGGTAGGTATTAGTGCGGTTTTTGCATGTTCATGATCCTTTTTCCTAAAGTTGCCTTCTCTTTACCACATTAACGTTTGACACACATTTTGTAATTGTGTCGCTTGGACTGGTTTTGCAATAATAGCGACCTTGCTGACACGCAACACTTCGTGAGAATATTATCACACTGCCCTGTTATTGGAGCAAGGCCTCTCACGTACGTAATATAAATGTGTTTTATTATTACATCCATATGGCAACACAGCTATCTGTAGAATACAAAAAGTGGTTGCCGGATCGCAATCTCGGCCAGAGGCAAGGGTGCCATTTTCTATGTATAGCCTTTTGTTTCCTAACAATCACAGGAGAC
The DNA here is from genome assembly GCF_964204655.1 of Triturus cristatus. Taxonomy (NCBI): domain Eukaryota; kingdom Metazoa; phylum Chordata; class Amphibia; order Caudata; family Salamandridae; genus Triturus; species Triturus cristatus. The sequence goes on from NC_140581.1 coordinate 852,864,658, forward strand.
ACTTCATCTGACTTAGAGGGGTCTCTGCATGCCAAAGCTTTCGCCTAGCAGCAGACTGACATTTCTGTGAGGGGTGTTTAGTTCTTGACCAAGACGGGGTCAGAAACCTTTACCCACCAGGTAAAGGGGTTAGATCATCCAGACTGGGGGTTTCTTGGCAGAATATACATCCACACCCTAGACAGGCAAGTTAGGGTTAGCATTTTAAGGGTACACTAGATCGTTATAATCTTTTATATGTATGTATATATAACCTGTTGCAACAAGATGGTGGAACTCTGTTTTATTCACTGTATTGACACTTAGAGCTTTTGTGTGGATTTGTCTATAAATCATCGCAGACCATATCTGCTATACAAGAATCCCCACAGTTCAAGAACTATTGAAAACGCCCCTTCGTGTATGTTTCTCTGAGCACAAAAAAGCATGAGTGACTGAGCAAAAGTATGAAATCTGTCACCAAGGTTCCTGAGGAAACAGAGATTTCATGTTCAGTGGTTGCCGAAACTGTTCTCTCTCTGTTCAGGTTTAGGGTGGGCTGGCATTGGCACTGAGAGCTAGCTGGTACAAAGGCCAACATATCCTACGGAGGCGCATGGAATCAGCCTGGCACCATCCTAAGCAGTTCCTACTGATAGGTGGAAACTACACGACGTTGGAATGACATGCCTTTTTAATGATATCCTCCCTGGAGTAGAGTATGATGACCTGAACCTTAACTCCATATACTAGCAAACATTTAAGACCAGGTGACTGTTAGGTGTCTTTGATGCAATGCCACTGTGTTAAAGCAATGCCTGACTAAATAGGCCAAGGAATGGTGCATCTCACATGGTTTATTTAGACCCATAACACTGCACATAAGGAGTACAATGTTACCGCTTACTGCCATTAAGAGGTAACTACTTTGTGCTGTTGCCATTTGTCTCCAACCTGAAAAAGGGGTGGAGCCAAATTCACAAGTGTAAGTTACTACTGACAAAAAGAAACAGCAGTAAGTCCAGCACCACACATGGCCAACCACTGGTATTGTAACACTGTTCCATAGAAAATAGGTAGAATAAACCCCATAGGAAATAATGTCATAATTACATTATTTAAAATAGCTAAAAGTGTAACTATCATTTAATGTAAAAATATATATTTATATAAAGAAATAAAGATTACTTAATTATAAAATATTTTAACAATCTTTTTTTGAATGTCTAAATCAATGTATAATTTTCATTAAAATCAAATTAAGCTATCTTTAATTCTATACATCCCATAAAAATTACTTCTTTTTTTTACTTTTAGGTGGGAATTAATTTTTTTTATTTAAAGTTCAGCATTTTTTATTTAGTTTATTATCTTTAAATTAATTACATATTTCATTCAAAATTAAATTAGTGCTGTAGCATTTATTTAGTTTCACATTTAAAATTTAATATACAACTTTAATTTACATTAATATTTGACATGAAACTGTTTTTACCAATTTAATGTAAAGCTTAATACATAAAAATATACATAAATAAATAAATTATATATATATATATATATACAGGCTTCTCCGCTCCTGCAACCTTTGAGCCCACCCTGCAGAGTCGGTGGCCCCCAGTAAACGGAGGATGTTGTGCTGGATTTTATGGAGGGGGCATGACACGCTCTCGCGCACCAAACGAAGGATTGCCAGAAGTATTGGTAGCGCATCAGAGAGAAAGGGAATAGGGGAATTTTCTCCTCTTGGAAGCTCCGCAGTGCTAACCCTTATCATGGACAGAGGCAGCATAAAAGTGCACTTGCTGTGAGAAGGAATGCGTGCACATTACAATTTGGTACGTTGTTGAGACATTGTCATAAAACGCTATTTGGGCAAAACATGAATACTAAGCAATGCCTCGTGATTACAAAGCAACGATGATGCATGCTGGGGGCTGTAGTTGATCCTATGGCCTCGTGACCACATGGTAAATATTGAACTCACCTGTGAGCAAGGCGTGGTGACGCCGAAACCGGTCAGGACTTGAGTTATATATATGCTGCTTCAGACGAATAAAGTCTTGTGTTTGCACAGAAGTCGGAGTGGGGCTTTATTTTTGAAGCATTGAATATGCAGGCTTCTCCGCTCCTGCAACCTTTGAGCCCACCCTGCAGAGTCGGTGGCCCCCAGTAAACGGAGGATGTTGTGCTGGATTTTATGGAGGGGGCATGACACGCTCTCGCGCACCAAACGAAGGATTGCCAGAAGTATTGGTAGCGCATCAGAGAGAAAGGGAATAGGGGAGTTTTCTCCTCTTGGAAGCTCCGCAGTGCTAACTCTTATCATGGACAGAGGCAGCATAAAAGTGCACTTGCTGTGAGAAGGAATGCGTGCACATTACAATTTGGTACGTTGTTGAGACATTGTTCATAAAACGCTATTTGGGCAAAACATGAATACTAAGCAATGCCTCGTGATTACAAAGCAACGATGATGCATGCTGGGGGCTGTAGTTGATCCTATGGCCTCGTGACCACATGGTAAATATTGAACTCACCTGTGAGCAAGGCGTGGTGACGCCGAAACCGGTCAGGACTTGTTATATATATGCTGCTTCAGACGAATAAAGTCTTGTGTTTGCACAGAAGTCGGAGTGGGGCTTTATTTTTGAAGCATTGAATATGCAGGCTTCTCCGCTCCTGCAACCTTTGAGCCCACCCTGCAGAGTCGGTGGCCCCCAGTAAACGGAGGATGTTGTGCTGGATTTTATGGAGGGGGCATGACACGCTCTCGCGAACCAAACGAAGGATTGCCAGAAGTATTGGTAGCGCATCAGAGAGAAAGGGAATAGGGGAGTTTTCTCCTCTTGGAAGCTCCGCAGTGCTAACCCTTATCATGGACAGAGGCAGCATAAAAGTGCACTTGCTGTGAGAAGGAATGCGTGCACATTACAATTTGGTACGTTGTTGAGACATTGTTCATAAAACGCTATTTGGGCAAAACATGAATACTAAGCAATGCCTCGTGATTACAAAGCAACGATGATGCATGCTGGGGGCTGTAGTTGATCCTATGGCCTCGTGACCACATGGTAAATATTGAACTCACCTGTGAGCAAGGCGTGGTGACGCCGAAACCGGTCAGGACTTGAGTTATATATATGCTGCTTCAGACGAATAAAGTCTTGTGTTTGCACAGAAGTCAGAGTGGGGCTTTATTTTTGAAGCATTGAATATGCAGGCTTCTCCGCTCCTGCAACCTTTGAGCCCACCCTGCAGAGTCGGTGGCCCCCAGTAAACGGAGGATGTTGTGCTGGATTTTATGGAGGGGGCATGACACGCTCTCGCGCACCAAACAAAGGATTGCCAGAAGTATTGGTAGCGCATCAGAGAGAAAGGGAATAGGGGAGTTTTCTCCTCTTGGAAGCTCCGCAGTGCTAACCCTTATCATGGACAGAGGCAGCATAAAAGTGCACTTGCTGTGAGAAGGAATGCGTGCACATTACAATTTGGTACGTTGTTGAGACATTGTTCATAAAACGCTATTTGGGCAAAACATGAATACTAAGCAATGCCTCGTGATTACAAAGCAACGATGATGCATGCTGGGGGCTGTAGTTGATCCTATGGCCTCGTGACCACATGGTAAATATTGAACTCACCTGTGAGCAAGGCGTGGTGACGCCGAAACCGGTCAGGACTTGAGTTATATATATGCTGCTTCAGACGAATAAAGTCTTGTGTTTGCACAGAAGTCGGAGTGGGGCTTTATTTTTGAAGCATTGAATATGCAGGCTTCTCCGCTCCTGCAACCTTTGAGCCCACCCTGCAGAGTCGGTGGCCCCCAGTAAACGGAGGATGTTGTGCTGGATTTTATGGAGGGGGCATGACACGCTCTCGCGCACCAAACAAAGGATTGCCAGAAGTATTGGTAGCGCATCAGAGAGAAAGGGAATAGGGGAGTTTTCTCCTCTTGGAAGCTCCGCAGTGCTAACCCTTATCATGGACAGAGGCAGCATAAAAGTGCACTTGCTGTGAGAAGGAATGCGTGCACATTACAATTTGGTACGTTGTTGAGACATTGTTCATAAAACGCTATTTGGGCAAAACATGAATACTAAGCAATGCCTCGTGATTACAAAGCAACGATGATGCATGCTGGGGGCTGTAGTTGATCCTATGGCCTCGTGACCACATGGTAAATATTGAACTCACCTGTGAGCAAGGCGTGGTGACGCCGAAACCGGTCAGGACTTGAGTTATATATATGCTGCTTCAGACGAATAAAGTCTTGTGTTTGCACAGAAGTCAGAGTGGGGCTTTATTTTTGAAGCATTGAATATGCAGGCTTCTCCGCTCCTGCAACCTTTGAGCCCACCCTGCAGAGTCGGTGGCCCCCAGTAAACGGAGGATGTTGTGCTGGATTTTATGGAGGGGGCATGACACGCTCTCGCGCACCAAACGAAGGATTGCCAGAAGTATTGGTAGCGCATCAGAGAGAAAGGGAATAGGGGAGTTTTCTCCTCTTGGAAGCTCCACAGTGCTAACCCTTATCATGGACAGAGGCAGCATAAAAGTGCACTTGCTGTGAGAAGGAATGCGTGCACATTACAATTTGGTACGTTGTTGAGACATTGTTCATAAAACGCTATTTGGGCAAAACATGAATACTAAGCAATGCCTCGTGATTACAAAGCAACGATGATGCATGCTGGGGGCTGTAGTTGATCCTATGGCCTCGTGACCACATGGTAAATATTGAACTCACCTGTGAGCAAGGCGTGGTGACGCCGAAACCGGTCAGGACTTGAGTTATATATATGCTGCTTCAGACGAATAAAGTCTTGTGTTTGCACAGAAGTCGGAGTGGGGCTTTATTTTTGAAGCATTGAATATGCAGGCTTCTCCGCTCCTGCAACCTTTGAGCCCACCCTGCAGAGTCGGTGGCCCCCAGTAAACGGAGGATGTTGTGCTGGATTTTATGGAGGGGGCATGACACGCTCTCGCGCACCAAACAAAGGATTGCCAGAAGTATTGGTAGCGCATCAGAGAGAAAGGGAATAGGGGAGTTTTCTCCTCTTGGAAGCTCCGCAGTGCTAACCCTTATCATGGACAGAGGCAGCATAAAAGTGCACTTGCTGTGAGAAGGAATGCGTGCACATTACAATTTGGTACGTTGTTGAGACATTGTTCATAAAACGCTATTTGGGCAAAACATGAATACTAAGCAATGCCTCGTGATTACAAAGCAACGATGATGCATGCTGGGGGCTGTAGTTGATCCTATGGCCTCGTGACCACATGGTAAATATTGAACTCACCTGTGAGCAAGGCGTGGTGACGCCGAAACCGGTCAGGACTTGAGTTATATATATGCTGCTTCAGACGAATAAAGTCTTGTGTTTGCACAGAAGTCAGAGTGGGGCTTTATTTTTGAAGCATTGAATATGCAGGCTTCTCCGCTCCTGCAACCTTTGAGCCCACCCTGCAGAGTCGGTGGCCCCCAGTAAACGGAGGATGTTGTGCTGGATTTTATGGAGGGGGCATGACACGCTCTCGCGCACCAAACGAAGGATTGCCAGAAGTATTGGTAGCGCATCAGAGAGAAAGGGAATAGGGGAGTTTTCTCCTCTTGGAAGCTCCACAGTGCTAACCCTTATCATGGACAGAGGCAGCATAAAAGTGCACTTGCTGTGAGAAGGAATGCGTGCACATTACAATTTGGTACGTTGTTGAGACATTGTTCATAAAACGCTATTTGGGCAAAACATGAATACTAAGCAATGCCTCGTGATTACAAAGCAACGATGATGCATGCTGGGGGCTGTAGTTGATCCTATGGCCTCGTGACCACATGGTAAATATTGAACTCACCTGTGAGCAAGGCGTGGTGACGCCGAAACCGGTCAGGACTTGAGTTATATATATGCTGCTTCAGACGAATAAAGTCTTGTGTTTGCACAGAAGTCGGAGTGGGGCTTTATTTTTGAAGCATTGAATATGCAGGCTTCTCCGCTCCTGCAACCTTTGAGCCCACCCTGCAGAGTCGGTGGCCCCCAGTAAACGGAGGATGTTGTGCTGGATGGATGGATGGATGGATGGATATATATATATATATATATATATATATATATATATATATATATATTCACTGAAAAAACCATAGGTTTCACACATGTTATAGTTAGCGGAAATTTTACTGATAAAAAACCAATGAAATTGCCCCGTTATAGTTAGTGCTGGCAACTATAACTCACGCGACCGCAATCCTCTGCTGATGCTAATACTGTATTTAGACACTTATTTGCCCATGTCTTCTTCCATACATTTTTAGCTATACATATATTACAAATATTTTTTTTATAAAGACACGTATGTCATCAGCAGAAGATTGCGGTCGCGTGAGTTATAGTTGCCAGCACTAACTATAACGGAGCAATTTCATTGGTTTTTTATCAGTAAAATTTCCGCTAACTATAACATGTGTGAAACCTATGGTTTTTTCAGTGAATTTGCAAGGTTTTTTAAATGCTAATTCCTAACTATAACGTGTGTGAAACCTATGGTTTTTTCAGTGAATTTGTACGGTTTTTTAAATGCTAAGTTACTTTACGCCATTCGAGGCGTGCGCGCCCACTTAACGCAGTTCGTTCCGTGCACGGTTTTTATCAACTTTAATAAGCCCTGTACATTTGGTGGCCTTCGGCCACCAAAAGCACAGGGGGTGGGGTCAATGTGGATATTTTTAATTTTATTTCGATTTTATAATTTCATGTTGCCAAAATTTTGTTTTTTTTCTGATGTGATAAGCCCTGGACATTTGGTGGCCTGCGGCCACCAAAAGCACAGGGGGTGGGGTAAGTGTGGATAGTGTTTTTTTTATTTCTATTTTTTAACCGTACGCGTACGGTAAGCGTACGGTAAGCGTACTCGGCAAAATTGCCGAAAAAAAAATAAAACCGTTTTTGCTCTTGGGGGATGTTTGGGGACTCCCTCAACATGACTATGTGGGAGGGAGTTGTCAAAACAGCCCCGTAACATGTTTTTTGGCATCATGTTTGATAAATAACACTCAGTGCGAGAGACAAAATGGCGGACGCCGCTTCCTGGTTTCGGCCGATTCGAATGTTTACTAAGATCTAAGAGCCAATCAGAATCGCGCTCGCGCACGCCACCGTACGCGTACGGTAAGCGTACGGTAAGCGTACCGTAAGCGGGCTCAGATATATATATTGATTTAAAGGCTATTTTCTCAGAATCTACTGAACAGATTTACACCAAACCTACAAAAGGCACTTCCTTGACCTAGGGACTACCTCTCTGCCAAATTTCTAGTAATTCTGTTGAGCCGTTCGGGCTGTAGCTCTGTCTAAAGGTCCTATGGAAAAATGCATGGGAAAAACGCGTTTTGGGACCCCCCTTTTATCTCAGCCCCCGCTTGACGAATCCCCCCGAGACTTTCAGGGTAGGAGCGGAGCGTAGCGCCCCACCTATTTTGAGAAATTCGCGAGGATTCATCGACCGGCACCAAAGTTATTCAAAATAGAATGTTGCGGATTTCCTATGGAAAAGGGGTCCTAACTATAACTACCTACTGGCGACCGCCAGTAGGTAAAATATATATATATATATATATATATATATATAAAATATCTACTGGGGGTCGCCAGTAGATAGTTATAGTTAGGACCGTGTTTCCATAGGAAATCTCAAAATTCTATTTTGAATAACTTCGCGAAATTTTCAAAACTAATGGGGCGCTCCGTTCAAAAAATAACATCCTTAAACAAGCTCAGGTGAAGGTGGCTCTCAAATCCAGAGAGGACCTTCTATCCCCCAAGAAAGATACCACGACACCTGTGACCAATAGCTCTGAAGACAGTAACACACCCCGTCTCATTATTACATTCAGTAAACAACACAACCAGCTCAGGAGGATAGTTAATCGTAATTGGCCAATACTAAAAACAGATGCAGTATTGACCCCTAGATTACCATCTACTCCTACTATTACTTTTAGACGGGCAGTTTCGATGAGAAACCAGTTAGTGTCTAAAAACATAGACACCACTACCAAAACAAATTGGTTGCAGCCTAGAAAAGGTTTCTTTAAATGTGCATCGTGCAGGGCGTGCAAATTTGGAGTGAACACTTTGCAATATAACACTCCTTTTAGTCCCACTCCAATTCAAATCAGAGGGCATTACACCTGCCGCACAGAATTTGCAGTATATGTTTTAACTTGCACCTGCGATTTTAAATACGTAGGTAGTACTAAACTACAAGTTCATGCACGCATTTTACAGCACCTCAGGGCCATCGTAAACAACGATCCCACCTATCCTGTGGCCCGTCATTTTAGAGCTGTTCATGACAATGACCTGACCGGTCTTTCTTATTTTGTAATTGATGCAATCCCTAAATTAAAACATGGGGGTAACAGAGATCGCATGCTCAGACAATTGGAGACCCGAATAATTATTGAGCTCGACACTAAGACACCACTCAGGCTCAACACAACGGAAGATTTGCACAACTTTTTATGAAAGTTTAGTGATAATGAGAGTAGAAATATTGATTTAGAGTTGTTTTTGTCATCTATTCCCAATACTTTGGTTGTGCAGTTATTTTACTCCTTGTCAACTTATAGGTTTCTATCTTTACCTTGGTCTATATGCTTATGTGGTTTTAGGTCTGGTAGTAACATGTTACGAAGTGTTTGCAATCTTATACTTTTTATTATCATTTAAGATCTGATATACAATATGCTGCTTTCAAAGAATGAAGGAAAAGAAAAAATACACCCACTTCACTACATTATTCCAATATCCTATTTTTAGGTAATATTGAGATCCTATAGTTATGTATTATCCAGTGTATGAGCTTCGTGAATGTTTTTACATTTGGCACATTTATTGCGTATTTGCACAAATTTTTAGACTGCACTTTGGCACTTTTAGCACCTTACTTATGGCACTTTGAGGCACTTCCGCACTTTATGTCAATTGTATATATATATTAAATGAATAAATTATTAACAAAAAAAGTATATAAATTTTAAAATCAAATTAAAAATCATCTATTACTCATATCGATAGGAAACATTACAGTACGCTTGGAGAGGATTGACATGATAACTTTATTGAATATACGACATTCCTGCTTTTTGGATTTTATCCTGATTACATCTTTTGAGTAGTCTTAGGGCACACTGCTGATAATATTTGCTCGTTTAATTATTATTATCCTGTGATGTACGATTTGTATTTTATACTAAAACTGTCTTGGATTGTCCATGTATTTCATATGATCCCATTTTAGCACAGATGATGATTTAAAGTGTTCCGAGTTTTACTACAATGATATGTATTTAGACTTTGTATTAAGTGCTAAACTCGGTAGATTGGGTCATATTTACATTCGGATATAATCATTTGTATATTACGTGCATATATTAAGCGTCTGTCTTTTAAGCAGGAAGTTGAAAATATAAAATGATAGTATGTCTTCCATTTCCCCTCCGTCATGTGACAGGGGTGTTTACATTTTTAAACAGCGTCATACGCAAAGTTTGTCCCATGTGATCAAGCCACTCCGGTGGCGAAACGCGTCATGACAGAAGGGAGACTCTTATACTTTCTCAAATAAAGAGTGTTCACCGACGAAGAGGAGTTTGTAATTTTCAAAACTAATGGGGCGCTCCGTTCAGCTCCTACCCTGTAAGTCTCGGGGTGATTCGTCAAGCGGGGGCCGAGAAAAAAGGGGGGTCCCAAAACGCGTTTTCCCCATGCATTTTTCCATAGGACCTTTAGACACAGCTACAGCCCGAACGGCTGAACACAATTACTTGAAATTTGGCAGAGAGGTAGCCATAAGGTCAAGGAAGTGCCTTTCGCAGGTCTGGTGTAAATCTGTTCAGTATTTCCTGAGAAATTAGCATTTAAAAGCATATCAATATCTATACGCGCGCAACGTGCGCGCACCCTGCCGTGCGCGAGCGCAATTCTGATTGGTTGTTAGTTGTCAGTAAACATTCGAATCGGTCGAAACCAGGAAGTGTCGGCCGCCATTTTGTCTCTCGCAGTCTGAGGGGGTGAAAATCAAAGGTGGAGAACGTGAAAATGGGGCAGAGTGGACAGTTCCTGACCCCCTAGCCTTGGTCAGGTGGTCACAGAAGGACCCCCAAGGGAAAAAAAACAATTTTTTTTAATAAAATCTCGAGGTGCGCGCACCCAGCGAGCACTGCGAACTGTGGGCGCTCGGTTCGCGAAGCGCACCGAGTGCCCAAAGTGCGCGCACGGTGTGCGAAGCGCATCGTGCGCGCACGGTTCGCAGTGCGCGCTGGGTGCGCGCACCTCGCGATTTAAAAAAAAAAAAAATTGGTTTTTTTCCCTTGGGGGACGGTGTAAAACATGAAAGAAATTTTTTTTTTTTTTTTTTAAAACATAACTTAGCCATTAAAAAACCGTACAAATTCACTTAAAAAACCATAGGTTTCACACACGTTATAGTTAGGAATTAGCATTTAAAAAACCTTGCAAATTCACTTAAAAAACCATGGGTTTCACACAGGTTATAGTTAGGTGGACATTTCACTCGTAAAAAACCAATGAGATTCCCCCGTTATAGTTAGTGCAGGCAACTATAACTCACGCGACCGCAATCCTCTGCTGATGACGTCAGATATTACATCACTGATGACATATGTGTCTTTCTGAAAAATAAATATTTGTAATATATGTATAGCTAAAGATTAATGGAAGAAGACATGGGTAAATAAGTGTCTAAATACAGTGATGTAATATCGGACGTCATCAGCAGAGGATTGCGGTCGCGTGAGTTATAGTTGCCTGCACTAACTATAACGGGGGAATTTCATTGTTTTTTTACGAGTGAAATGTCCACCTAACTATAACCTGTGTGAAACCTATGGTTTTTTAAGTGAATTTGCAAGGTTTTTTAAATGCTAATTCCTAACTATAACGTGTGTGAAACCTATGGTTTTTTAAGTGAATATATATATATCCCCCGATTCTTTACAATAGTCCGATCTCCACCCGAATGGAGCAGTCTCCCTATGGTTAAGTATAGGGAATATTTAACTCAATACATTATGAAACTATTTTTATGTTAAATAATAACTGCCGTGTTAGAAATTGCAATGTCACAACACACAAGTACACATGTATCACAATGCAGGCGTGCAGATGAGTTAAGATGCAAATGTGTGAATCAGTGGCCATCTTGGAACGGATTTCCATTAAAAGAAACCCACTGCAACATTGTTGGGCATGTCTTTGCATGCAACTGTAAAAAAGAAATTTGGCAAAGAATAATTTTGCTTTTTAGAGCTAAGATGTATTGGCTTTTCCAATACTTGTTATCACTTGTGACATGGAGACCTCAAGAAAATTGACAATCCTACCTACAGCAACACAATTTTGCATTTTTGTCTTATTGTTTAACAAAGAGGTGAGCCACTGTAAGAAAACAGCTTTAGGGCCAGATGTATGACCGTTTTTTGCAGTCACAAACAGGAAATCGGCCCATTGCGGTCGCAAAACACTCGCAGTTTACCACCTACTTCAAGTAGGTGGTAAGCCATTCGCAAACGGGAAGGGGTCCACAGAGGACCCCTTCCACTTTGTGACTGGCATTCAAAAAAAAATTAATGAGCAGGCAGTAGTCCCACGGACCCCTGCCTACTCTTAATACTCTTAATAAATGAAACAGTAACGTTTCATTTTTCTTTCTTTCAATGCATCCCCTTTTCCTTTAACCCCTTCAGCGCGGCGCGGATTCCCGCGCCACGCTGAAGGTTCGTTGCGCGGGCAGGCTCATGACGGAACGGTTCCGTCATGAGCACAGCCCAACCGACGCTCATGACGGAACCGTTCCGTCATGAGCGCCGAAGGGGTTAAGGAAAACGGACTGCATTTTAAAAAACAGAAAACTGATTTAAAAAGCAGTCACAGACATGGTGGTCTGCTGACCCCAGCAGGCCACCATCCCTGTAAGTGCTAGCCATTCCTAACGAAGTTGCAAATAGCATCTGCCTCATGAATATTAATGAGGCAGACAATTTTCGACCCCATTAGGAATCACAAACAGGGTCTGAGACACTGTTGTACATTCCTATTGCGAGTTGCAAATTGTGAGTGGCAAAATGACGTAATTTGCGACTCACAAATTGGTAGGGTCGTATATCTGGCCCTTGATGATTAATAAATCAAGTACTTGCATGAAGGCTAGGACACCACAAGCAGCTAATTTACCAACCTTCAAAGAGCTCTGCCGGAGCCCACAATAGACATTTGCAGCCATCTATGATAAGAACCAAGCCCAATGATGAAGCATGGCACCAAACATCGGTGAAGTTCTGAAGCCCTTTTTACCAAACAGGCTGCGGAATCAAAATCAACCTGTCTCTGAGAAAAGTGTCCTTTTAAGGTGAAATGTATCTTCACAGTTTGGTCTACCTTCAGTACAACATTTTGTGAAAAAATTTAAGCAACGTTTAGGTTCTTGTATGAAAGTAATTAAATGGCCAGTATTTTAATGTAACAAAGGAGTTAACCCTGAAATGGCATCAAGAAGTTTACCCTGACATCCTTTGAAATTATGCCTTGGCATCCTTTGTTGTAATAGCAAACTGTTACATAAATTAAAGCTTTTTTCTATGTATGGTGAAGATTCACACTACGATTTATCGTTTTGGTAACAAAAGAACAAGTTACTTACCTTCAGTAACACTTTCTGGTGGATAGAGTATCCAACTGCGGATTAGTCACCTTTTGAATATCCCCATGCACCAGTTTGGAAGGGAACTTTTTCGATAGCTCTCCCACTTCGACAGGGGGAGTCGGTATCTACAAGGCTCCGCACACAGCACTGCGTGATGTCACTGGAGCCATAAATAGTCGGCGTGTGGACACCAGTTTCCATCTATTTTTTATGTGCCTTCAAGGCGAGCGGCTGGAGACAACTAAAAAAAATTGTATGTGCAATTTATTAGTTTGAACCCAAAGTTTTAATACACGATTAAATATATAAAAACTAAATATACACAAACAGGCTCCTCTGGTGTATATACAGTCAGTCAACAAGGTGCAGAGTGAGTTAGTGAGGAATCCGCAGGTAGATACTTTATCCACCAGAAAAAGCGTTACGGAAAGTAAGTAACTTGTTCTTCTGATGGATACGTCTACCTTTTGAATAGAATATCCAAACAGTTCCACTACTAGTGGGTGCATATCTGTCTATACCAAAAAACTCCTGCAACACAGAACAAGCGAAATGACTGTCCCGTCTCACTTCGGAATCTAAACAATAGTGTTTCACAAAAGTGTAGAGGACCAAGTCGTTGCTTTACAAATATCTGCTACAGGGACTCATCTAGCTAAAGCAGAGTTGGAAGTCCTAGCTCTATTAGAGTGAGCATGAATATCTTCAGGGGGTATTTGTGTGCCATGGCATAGCAGATCTTAATACAAAGGATGGTCCACCTTGATGTAGTCCTTTTGTGACCTGCCTTTCCCTTTATTTTCCCGATGTACCCCACAAAAGCAGGTCATTCTGTCTTAATTCACGTGTCCTGACCATGTAGAAACTGACCGCTCTTTTGGGATCCAATCGATGTAGTCTTTGGCTGGCTGGGGAGGAGGATAGAATGTGGAAAGGGTGATGGACTGGCACAAATGGAAGGGAGTAACCACTTTATACCAACTTATCAGGGAGGAAAGTTTTAATAGGGGGTTTTACACTCAAGGCTTGCAGCTCACTAACTCGCCTTGCAGATGTTATGGCAACAAGAAAAATGGTCTTAAATGTTAAAAGTCTCAAAGGACAACTATGAAAGGGTTCAAATGGAGAACACAATAGATGTATTAAGATCAAATTAAGATCCCACTGATGCATAACTAAGGGAGAGGAAGGATATGTATTTAGAAGTCCTTTGATGAATCTTAAAACTATAGGAGATTTAAAAATAGAAGGTTGTTCTCGTAAACACAAAGGCTAAAAGGGCAGATAAATAACCCTTAACCATAGCAACTGTGCAACCCTCCTGGGACAAAGAGGTCAAAGCGTAAAATATCAGACAAATGAGCATTTAAAGGATCTAATGAATTATCATATCACCACTTAAAAAATCTATTCCTTTGCCAGCACAAACAGACTTGGTGGAGTGTCTTCTGGTGATAAAATAACATACATCACATCAGAGAGGAAGTGGAAAGGAACTCCGGTTACCCAGTTTAATCTCCAGGCATGTAGATGCAGGCTCTGGAGGTGGTAGCGTAGAACCTGCCCCTGTGCCTGTGAGAGGAGGTCTGCCCAAAGAGGAAGATGGAGTGGAGGGCACAGGGAGATGTGAATGAGGTCTGCATACCATTCTACTCGTGGCCAGTCCAGAGAGAAAAGAATTACTTGTGCCCGGTCAAGGGGAATCTTACTCAGCACTCAAGATATCAAGGGTATGGGAAGAAAAATGCAAAATAGCTGGGAGCTCCAGTTAAACTGAAACACATCCTCCAAGGTTCTTTGCACTGTATACTGCAGAACAAGAGGCATTGTGCATTCTCTTGAGTGGCAAAAAGGTCTATCTGAGGAAGACCCCAGAGCCAGAAGATGCGTAACACCATTTCTGAATGGAGAAGACTCTTGGGGTCAGCTGAAGAACACTAGTTGAGACTGCCCACATGCAGGTTGATACTCTGGCCAGGTGATTTGCTATAACACAAATCTGACCATCCTGAGCCCATCACCTTTCCATTTTACGGTGTTATTATGTCATTACCATTGGTCCTTTTTACTTTGTTTCTCTGAACATAGGGCGCCTTGCTTGCTTCCATCAGCAGAACCACATGGTGGCACTTTGTCCCCGCCTACTCCGAGGCTATTCTGACTTCTCAGCCAGAGGTAGGTGTTTATAGCAGTATCTTCCACACTATAGTATTGCACAGGTTCTGTTCTGTGATTAATCCAGTGTAGGTTACTTGCCAATTAATTCCCCTGGGGTGCATATACACACATATGCCGTTGACATCTCTAGAAGCCTTTTACCTTATTCTATTTTGCTTCTATAGGTGTTTTCCGGTAATTCACCCTTCTTGGCCTGTCCTGGGCAAGACTTTCTGTGATATTCACTACCTCGGGGGAGATTTTGGTGATAGAAAGCTGTATATTGTTTGGCCGTGCTTCATTCCCGCCGAATGATACACGCTGCAACTATTATATGGATGTTTATTCTGGCTGGGTCTGCCTTTGATGTTTGGGCATTGGTTACAAACCTGGTTCTTTAGTTGTCAAGGGTTTTATTTTGGTTGTACATAGGGCTCTCACCAATGTATTGTCTAATTGTAGGTTCCTTTTAGTCATTTGATGAAATTGTGGCTTTCCTGATGGTGTATTTGCCGAAACGTGTGTAGAGATCAAAGACGTATATTGCTGTGACCACTTTTTTATGTAGATAGGTTGCTAAATAATGTTTGAGTTGCCGGAGTTTTTTGCACAGTGATAGATTTGCCCCTGCCTTAGGAACTCCTACTTGAGCACGGGGTCTACTCTTTCTTAACATTACATCCTGAGCCCAAACCAGAGTCAGAGACCTTCTCTGCAGAGAAGAGGCAACCTACTCCCCCTTCCTTGTTGATCTACCAAATCACTGTGGTTTTGACCGTCAAAACCTGCACCGACTGACAGGGAAGGGAAAAAGGCCTTCAGAGCCAGGCGTATCACCTGCAATTCTAACTGACATATGAAACAACTGTTCTTCTGGAGACCAGATGCCCCTGATCTCCAGGTCCTGCACATGAGTTCCCCAACCTAGGGTGAAGTCATCAATTATGATTGTGGCCATCAGAGAAGGAAGGTGAAATGGTTTCCCTTGAGAGACTTCCAGTCAAACTCCACCACTGAAGATCAACCGCAGTGTGTCTGGAGATTTTGACACAGACTAGTAGATCTCCATTGTGCTGAAATCACCGACTGTGGAGGCACCACTGGAAAACTCTCATGCGCCAGAGTGCATGTGTGACCACACAATGCAGGAGGCAACAGACTTAGCAGGCACAAGACCTTCAGGACTAGGATAATAGCTCCTGAAACATCGGAATCATAGCCTGAATTTTTTAATCCTAGAATGAGGGAAGGCTCGATTCACTGCTGTATCCAGTACTGGCCCTATAAACAGTGTACTCTGACAGTGTTTCAAGTGAGATTTTGACTTGAGGGAAAAGCCCAGATTGAACAACAGAGTTGGTTAACTCCGGTTTTGGCTTTTATGAGTCAATTATCCAGGTAAGGAAATACTTGTATTCCCGACCTCCAGAGATGGGCCGCAACCACTGCCATCATCTTTGTGAAGATCCGAGGAGTGTAAGTGAGGCCAAGTGGAAAGACCACAAACTGATCATGCTGGTAACCCACCGTGTAGCAAAGATACTTCCTGTGTAAATGCAGAATAGAATGTGGAAATAAGCATACCCCAAATAGATTGATAACATCCAGTATTCGTTCTCCAGCGCAAGAAGCACCTAAGCCAGAGGCAGCATCTGGAATTTTTACTGTTTGAGAAACCAGATCAAAATACTGAGGTCCAGGAGCAGAAGTAAATGACCGTCCTTCCTGGGAATCAGGAAATAACACGAGTAGCATATTTGACTCCTTTCCTGTTTTGGAACCAACTCCACTGCCCCATTTGAAGTAGGAATTGGAAATCCTGTTGGAGGAATCAAAAATGATCTGCAGAAAGTGAATTTGGTTGAGGCAGAAAGAGTGGGTGAGGGGCGACTCCTGGAAAGGTAGGGCATACCCATTTTCTACAATATCTAACACCCAACTGTCTGGTATTATAGACCTCCACTGATTTAGAAACTGACACCTGTCATCCCATCGGGAAAGCATGCTCTAAGGAAACACTAGGGCTGCTTTTCTTTATTGTTTGCAGAGGAGGACAAGGTGGGAGATGGGGGAAAGGGAATGGCTTGCTGCCTACCCCTACCACACCCTCTGTAGATCTGTAGAGGGAGTTAAACAACTGCTGCTGCTCATACTGGCCATACTGCTGACATCTGCATTTTGAGACGCCTCAGGAGAAGTCTCTAAAACATTTGAATCGTCTGTAATCCCTTGGCTGAGATGGAAGACCCAAGGAGAGATCAGTGGCTTTACTGACATTGAATCGTTATAAAGCAGAGTCTGCTGTAGCTCCAAATCAAAGTGAGCCGCCATCAAATGGTAAATCCAAAAGGGTATTGTGAACGTCAGGCGAAAAGCCAGAACCCCTTATCCATACATGTCTACGGATGGAGTTCGAAGTATCTATTACTCCTGCCACAGAATACATCATATTCACACTAGACTGTATTGCTTGGCAGGCTGCAGCTTGCCCATTATTAACAATTCAGAGAAATGACTCTACATCTTCAGGTAATTTGGGAATAACCACTTGTTCAGAATCTAGCAGGGCATTTATGCATCTCCCTAGACGGCAAGTAGCATTAGTCAATTTAGGAGCCATGCTCCCAGAAATGAAAATCTTTATAGCGGACTATTCAACCTCCTTGGAATTCCTATCCACAGGTGAAGTTAGAAATGATTAGCTTAGACTTTCACGACCCACCAAAAATTGGCTCACGACCCAGCGTTTGGGAAGCATGTTCTAGAGAGTTGAGACATCAACAACGATGGCAATGGCACCAGTGAAGTCAGAAGTGGCACCTGAGTCAATGCTTGAGATGTCCTCTTTCTAAGAACTTCCATCAAAGTCAAAATCGGCCAGGGTAGCTTGGCCATCAACATGAAAGGCATAAAGAGAAATTGCTGGTAAAGCGCTGAAAAGCCTCTCAAAGAATAAACAAGAGGACCCATGGGGCATCCAGGCTCACCAGATGGGACCATTGCCCAAATAAAAAAACTGAACAAAGCATTCAAGAAGTGACTGGGATCAGTACCGAGAGCCGGGAAAGCTGGGTACTCCTGCTGAGGATGAGGCATTGGATCTCAAGCCATCTTCTTATCTGATACTGCAGGATCTGGAGTCTGAATGGGTGCAGGTATTAAAGGTGACGTCAGAAGAGGCACCGGAGATGGAGCAGGCAAAAGCTCACGGTCTTCTTACAAATTTGGCTGTGGAGAGACTGACATTTGTGACGTGTCCTTAGATGACCGACGTTGGGACTCATGATGCTGTTTCTTCTTGCGCTTCTACTTCGCGGATTTTGAATAGTGAGGAGTTGGTGATTTCGATCGAGGCTGAGACTAACAGCGACCTCTCTTTTCATCCCTTGAGCTGGCCATGACAACTTGGCCTTTCTCACCTTCAGGGCCTTTGGATTCATTCTCTGACAATTGTTGCAGGCGTCGACATCATGGTCCGATCCCAGACACATGTCATGAGGATCAGTTATAGACATGTGGCCGTTAAAGTCCATAGAGGGTTTAAAACCTTATTTGGGAGGAGGTGACAACATCAAATAAATTGCATTCCAAATGAAGAAAACATTGAAAAACTACAGCACGCCAACGAGGGCTCGTTATGGCTCTGGTGACGTCACGCTGTGCCGCTTGCAGAGCCATGTCGATATCAACACCCCCTGTCGACATGTGAAAGGTATAAAAAAAAAAAGTCCAAGGTGGAGCATAGGTATATTCAAAAGTTGAGGAATTCACGGGTAAATGCATTAATCAGAACAGTGTTGATTCTGCTACTCTCCCGTCCACCAGTCATAATTTGGCTGCTTTCATAACGGAGCACTAGTTAAGTAGCCTGAAGGAGAGTAGCTCTGAAAAACAAAGGTTGGCTACACTTCAGATAACACAAAAGGAAACAGACTAATGATGCCCATGAAAGAAGCTACTGCATTTTCCATTAGAGAGTAGTTTTCCATTCTGGTTTACTGATCAAACTAATTTTACACAGATCATTGAGTTTTAATCCTTGCTTAACAGGTTTTAATCAGTGGAAACCGGCTCATCCTGCTTTCAGAGCAGATGTCAAATGCATTCTGTGTGTGCGCTTGAAAATAGCACCTGTTTGCAGACTAGGCCCATTGAGGCTCTGGGACCACTGAGGAATTTACTGTCCGAGTCCATTACTGCCTTGGACCATGGGCGTGTCCGTGTGTGTACATACTATCTCTATAGCCTATCACCCTCGGTACAGGCCACCAATAGATCAACTAGGCAGACAGCCGCAGCAGGTTCAACTTACCTCCAATTCCACAGGGAGAAGACAGTCACCCACTGGGATTTCAACTCCCTATTCAGACACCAGCACCAGGATGTACCCACTATACCACTAAACACAAGAAGGAAAGTAATTTAATTCTTTCTGATGGTTCTCCCTGTCTCAATCTGATGTCATCTGTGTCATCATATGATTCCATATACCAATTCACTACCTGATTCCTCATCTTCGATGGGCAACCATATAATGTAGTAAATAACCTTATTGGCAACTTATATAGATATAGGGTATACTAGATCACCTACCTACCCACCTAATACTAACTAAATAACTCAGCAAAGATTGGTGAGATTAGCCACAAACTACTGGTCACTAAGTCACTCCTGTAAATCCAAAGTAGTAACAAACCCTGAACACCAACATTCTATTATTGCAGAAGGATGTTTATAGGATTGCATCTTGGCAAATCTCAACTGATGACTCAATATCAATCTTATAAAAAGGAACGTTAAAGCAATCTATCTAGGCAGAATTCTGATTCCAACTCACTTCTTTTCTCTCCTTTTACCTCTCGGATACTCATAAGATCATAGAATCGGAGGTCTCCTTACAGAATCAGCATAGGAAGTGAGATTGTTATATTTCTTAATGTATAGGTTGCTCTCCCCCCTCCACTCGACATTCCGCGCTACCCCACCCCCGTTTCTGTCTGCCAATTGTGAATTGGACCGCCTTCCTTGTGGGTGTGTTGTCAGCCGGGGAGTGAATTCCTGCTCATTGAACTCCTGGAGACCATGAACCTGGGGTTTCTTGTCCCCCGCCCCACCCTCCCTTCCTCCTTCTAACCCCACTGTGTCTGTGTTTACTTGCGGTTGTGCCACCCTAGAGATGACCATTTGGACAGGCTGAGTTGTTTTATTTATTCAATAATGTTCGCCCCCTGTTGTGGCGAGCTGTCTTGTGTTCCACTACATTATGTTGCAATATATAAAACTATACATGAAAAATTGCACTTGATTCGAAAATATTCTATACTGTTTCCTCGCATTTCTTTAGAATGACCCTCTCCTTACCTTCCATCCTCTGCATGCCCCTCTCTTTGAATATAGTCTCAATTCACATGACTGGCTGCCTTATTTTGTATTGTTTTTCTGCAAAATAGCTAAACCTCATTTCATAGATCACGTCTACTTCTATTTTAAATTTTTATATTTATTGGTAATTAAAGTGCATCAACCAAAAAAGAACGTACATTTCTCATATACATGGCAATAGGAATTACAGACATCAGTCCAGAGATCACATTCATGGGGAACAGCAGGTGTGTGCGGCATGTGCTTGCCAGCAAGAGACAATTTCAGAACTTCTGCTTCTATGAAACTATATCCATGCAACCAATACTTAATCTCCTGTAGCCCATCTAATCCTCACACCAATCATCTGCATGAACTCACATACCTCCCCCTACTAATAACACCAACTCGTTTTCGTTGAATCTACCACAAAAAAAACTGGAATTAATGCATGGGATAGTTTCCTGAGCACACAAGGCTAATACAAAAAAAGAAAAATCTAAATATTTTATGAATTGATTTAGACCTCTACTGAGGTCAACAATAAAGAAATTCAAACAGACATTCTTACATTTACTTAGTTACCATAAATTCATCCAGTGACATTACAATGGTAAAAGAATTTATATACATTATTACAGACAAATTCATTTAGCTGAAAATTATTAAGAACCAACAACACCTTCATCGTAAATAAATTTTCCTAGAACAAGCATTAATAGTTCTTAATTTCCATAAATTCTTCAATTGCTAATAAAGTGGTAAAAAGGATTTAAAAAATGTATATAAATTCGTTTGGCAGGGAGTTTATAAGAGCCATCATTTCCATCCACCCGTAATGACGTTATTCATTAAACGTACAGGATTTAAAAAACTATATCAAGCCTCTACTATCTCTCTGGATATATATGTATCATGTGAGCTAGATTTTGTTCCCCACCATTACAAAGATTACAAGTTCCTGCTTTGCGAGTAGAGTTTTCCCAATCTTTAGAATAGGAATTCAAAAGCAAGATCCCTAAACGTAGCAAAATGATGCTTCGTCGCACGCTATGAGCGAGAGTGAATTTCAAGTAAATCTGATAGATCTTATAATCAAGGGAAGCAGCATAAGACCTAAAATGCGATAGCTGTGAACAGTGGGCTAAGCCTAGGTCAAAACTAAGATAGGGGTCATATTTTTAAAAAAGGTTTTCAAGTGACTACACGACCAAGTCAATACCAGTGAAATTGTACACTTAAAATACGATAGAGCTACTGCACTTTTTTTGTTAAATGTATTTTTACCCGAGCCACTCTCAAAAGTTTCAAGTTTTAATAAAGCTCTTACTGTACCTTTTTCTGCATGTAGTATATTATATGCCCACCTAATTATATTGGCCAGGGCAATTGTATACGCACTCGTCAAAGACAGTTCTAGATGAAGAGCCTGGACTGCAGTGGCCTGACTAGTATTTGTTATTTTCCACAGAAATTTCCCTTCACATTTATTCAAAAATTGCCATTTTTTCTGGAAAATATTCTAGGGCATATGTCAGAGTAGGTGGGATCTTTATATGCTAAATTTCTAAAATAGCTTGTAAAGATCACTTTCCTGAATAGGTGTACCGATTTTTTGGGGCACTTACATGGGATGTAGCTTTTGAATCTAGGTGGCGTGGAGGAGAGTGGTTTTCCAGTGTCTGTGAGAACATTCGCCCTAAGTAAACCTGCTCCTTTGCCGTTTCTACTGGTTTAGCACACAATTCCCAATTAAAATGGATATGGTGCTTTTTTCCCTTAAAATGGACCACTTTTGTCTTTAAAGTATTTATTTTCAAGAAGCTTTTTTCAGTGTAGGCGAAAAGAGCATCTAAATTATGTTGTACGCCTATCGGGGTTAAGTCAAGATGACAATGTTGTCGGCGCACATTAGGGTATGTATTACAAATGAGGCTATTTTAGGTGGGACATTTTTTATGCCTACTAGACATTCCGGTAGGTCACTTACGTACATGGAAAAAAGTAAGGGGGCCTTGGTAAGGCTGTTCGAAGTAGAAATCTTATCAGTTAGGCCCTTTTCCCCTCTCATCTGCACACTACAAAACACTGTAGTATGTAGGGTCACAATTAATCTTAATAATACACCAGGAATCCCCATTTTCATCAGCTTCCTCCATAGGCAGGGTCTATCAACCTTGTCAAAGGCTGTAGAGAAGTCCACAAATAAACTATATACTATCTGTGACTTCATTACTACATATTTGTCGATTATTGATTGTAGGAGTGCAATGTTTTCAATCACTGAGTGCTTTGGGCGGGATGCTGCCTGAGCCATTGGAATCACCCCCTTGCTTGCCGCAAAGATTTTTCCAGTTGCGTCCTTACGAACAATCCGCCTGTAATTGCCCGGAGAAAGTCTTGAGCCCTTCTTCAAAAGGGGAATGACAATGCTCCCAGTCCACAATTTTGGTATTTGACCAATTTTATATATGTAGCAGGATAGAGGTTCCAGAAATTTACCTCAGGGTTATTTTTTAGGACAGTGACTGGGATCCTATCTGGACCCATCGCTGATAATTATCTAAACCACCTGATATATGATACGATTTGTTCTTCCGTTGGGGCCCTTATCCCATCTTCTTCTTCTTGGTCGTTCGTCAATTTCCACGGAATTATTTCACAGGAATATTCCGAATTTGCCATGTAATGCTCTAGAAGATACTTTCCCCAGTAATTTTGAGAGACTGGGTTTGCTGTTGGGGGTTTTTGGGCACTGGTTGCTTTTGCTATTAATCAGCAGAACTGTTGTTCATTTCTTTGGGAACTTGCTATCTGCAAGTCAATCCAGTTTTTATCCATAAATTCTTTTTTCCGGTTAGTTATTATTTTCTTTCTTTTTTTCTGTAACTTAGAGATTTATTTTTTCCTAGAGTCAGAAAAGCTTATGAATTGCTGTCTTATTAAACTATTCTCAAGGCTAATACCAATAACCAATAAATCCCTCAATTAACTACTAACTTTGTGTCCTAGACTAGTGTGCTACACACCACAAAATGCTTCAACGCCTTGTCAGGGGTAGTAAGTACCATATAACTGCACGTACCATACAATAGACACTTCATAAAAATATGCATGGATGGTGGATGTATATGCACATGCACTACATAAAGTCAAATATATTGGCTTTGCCAATGGATGTTCATTTGAGTATAGTTGGCAGACACTAATATTGCAATCAGTAAGTAAAATAACTTTGCACATAAGGGATTACAAATTAAAGTTGTTTTCCAATGTATTTAGTCATGAGTGGATTGATTTACATTGTAATGCTATGGTGAATTTATATTTTATGAAAAGTTGTTAAAAACCTACTATGATGTCTGTAATTTGGTTATCACGGACGGTTTTTAGCATTTGCAAGAACTCATTTTGAATATTAAGTATTTTCATAGTTTCATGATGAACCAGAAATATGAGTGTATTTTCTCAATGAAAACAGTTACTTAAGTATTGCTGATGTGCACTGAATCAAAAGGTGGACATGCAATGCACTGGCTCAGCACAACATTTACCCCAACATGTTCAATGCTTTCTAGCCTGTCACAGTGCAGGGAATTCCAAGTAGAGGGAGCACACTTACCTCAATATGCTGAAATATGTATGGGTGGTTGCATATTTTTCTCAGTTGCATGATCGTGTTCATAAGAGTCTTCGCTCCACCTTTGCCCTGAAAAACAATTATAGATGCAAGCTTACTGAGGCATACCTACAGCTGAACACAAAGCAATTCATTATTTTAATTCTGGGGTCTCCAATCTTTTTCGGAACATGAGCTACTTCTGTAAAATGAAAATTATCCCCAGCTATGAATATTATTACCCTTGTAATAGTAGCCGCATCAGACTACATTATATTAGCTGCCACACTATGCAATAGTAATGGTAGTGATCACCTCATTGCATCAGGCAGGGTTTCATGCAGTAACTTAAAGTCTTTGTTAATTTGGAATCTCTTTGAATAGGTAATACATAACAGGTGTAGCTACAATGCTCATGGCACCAAGGGAATAATAATAGTAGTAAGTCTCAACTCCATGATTTAGCGCTCTGCTTTAAAAGAAGTTTGCAAATTCAACCATTTGGCTCTAAACATCTTGAGTTCTGCAAATACGCACATTTTCTCCCAAACAGACCCTTTTCAATTTGAGTATAAATATATTAATTCAGTCAAGCAAAAGCTTTCAATTTAGTAAGCTAGGTATTTTTTTCCCCTCGCAGTTTTATATAACGCAAACTTCCCGAAGGTATCAGAGCGCTTTACATGAGCACCAGTTGCGTTACACAATGACACATTCATTTATGTGAGGCATGGGTAAATTAAGTGATTTGCCCAGAATCACAGGCTGTTGAGCGTCATTGTCGAAACTTGAACCCGGTTCCCCAGATTTGAGATTGACCACCCTAGCCTTAAGACCACATCCTCTCCCTGCAAAGAAAACTACTCAAAGGTAGCTGAGAGATACCAGTAGCTCATGAGCTACTCTTTTGAGAAGTTTGTTTAATTAAAAAACCAGAGGCAGCCCTTGAGGGTTTGTTTCTTCTTTAGTGGAAAAAGCTGCAACGGTGCTACATTTTCCAAGACAGAGTACAGAGAAAAAGCAAGGGGCCACTGGTAGGAAATCTATCAGCAGGGTACATCTTCACTCTACTGTCCAAAGAAACCTTTACTTCTTCTCACTCTGCTAGTCGTAAAGCAAAGACCAACTCTTTACTCTGCTGTGTGTTTGCCCACAAAACGTGAAAAAATTAGGTCATAGTTATTTTATGTTTTACTCTGATATATTAATAAACGACTACTAAATATTTTCCGTTTCAATCCAAACTATGTCTTGAGTATTTTCCCAGCTATCTGATAAAGAGACCGACATTGGTACCAAAAAAGTCTAGGGCCCTGAAAAGGATAACCTTAACCCTAGATGTCGGTTCGCAGAACGGGGAGGATGGGTGGGTAGGTGAGGAATCTAACTAACTAATGTTTCTTACAGATACATCGTTGTAGGAAAGTAGGGTTCTGCTTCCTATGGTCACCCCCACTTTTTGCTTTTGCTTCACTGGTTTTCGACTTAGATGTGGCTGTGGGCCTGCTAATCAGACCCACAGCCCAGCTGTTCTCTCTCTAAATTCATACTATGTACTTTAGGTACATAACCCAATTGGTAAGGATCAACTTCTAGGGCCCTGTACATTGTACCTTAGGTACCCAGGGCATAGGTGTACCCTAGGCCTACCAGGGGCTGCAGCATGTATTATGCCACCCCTGGCTGGCCTTCCATTATGACACAACTGGCTGATCACTCAGCTGGGGCAAGGTGGTGTAATCACCCCTTGCTTAGGTGTAGTATTCCTATACCTGCCTTATATATAGACACATGGGTAACCTATCAGTCACTCCTATGGCAGTCCTTAACAATCCTGAAGGCAGAGTGCTTGGTAACATGTGAGATGGTGCTCTAGCAGGAGCTGAGCCTGTCTGCAGCTTTCGGAACCATGTCCTTATAGCTGTTCTATGATATCGCCTACCATATACTCTTAAGGTGCCTTATAATCCTCGCGGTTATGGTAACTATGGTTTGGCTTTATCAAAACATGTCGTGTAAGGTGTCTAACACTTTGGAATACAACCCCCACACCATTTCTGGTGATGAGGATAGTATTCCTCCCTTCTAGAGGGAGAAGACATGTTGAAGACCTACTACCCGGTTAAAGTTAACCAGAGCCCCAGCATCACCAAATGGATGCTGCTGCCACAGACACAAGTCTGACCATCTGCTGCTGGGAGTCCTTCCAGCGAGGGAGGCTTGGACAATAGGTTTCCTGCCTTGGGAGGTGCTAGCACCACCCTAGACAGGCCTTAGTGTATTGGGGCAGGGAGGGATGAAAGAAACGAGACACTGCCTGGGGCACACAAGGTGTTCCACGCATAGTCCAGTTCAAACCGGTGCTGGGGTACTCCAGCCCCAGTCCTGGCGCGAAACTGGACAAAGGGAAAGGGGTGTAACCACCCCCCTCCCTGGTCCCACCCATAGGAGGGACCTAGCAGGTAACCCATCCCCCCAGATTAGTATAAGAGTGGGAGCTGAGTCCCTAGGACTTTGGATTATCCTGAAAACTGAAACTTGAACAGAAACTCTGGACCTTCGACATTCGACTACGGAAGAAGACTGAAGAATCTCCCTTGTGGCCAAGGAGTGGCCACCCTGTCCAAACAGGCACCATCAAGCGACCTGTCGTTTGCTTTGCCTAAGTTCTACGAGGAACCGACTGCAGAGCCCGACCAGCGCCTTGACTTCCAGACTTCTCCGACCCTGATCCACATCCACAGCAAAGCTGAGATCCGTGGAGGCGACGAGAGACGTGGGACCGGCTACCTGGGAAAATTGGCTACTTGCTTCCAGCGCAGCTTCTGAGGCATCCTCGAAAGTGTGCTCTGGGGATTGAGAAGCCCCAACCCCGAGCACCATCTGCACCGAAGATCAGCCCTCCACACTCGACGAGTTCTGCGTGGGGCCCTTCTGCATTTTCCTGCTCGACGCGTCTGTTCGGTTGCTTGCCCGTTGGCTAGTGACCTCTGCGACGACGAACCCTTGACTTTCCACTGCTGGTTTGGCTCCTCCAGACTGGCCCTTGCTTCCCTGTGAAAGAGAAGCACCTCAGGCCTTCCTGGTCTGCAACAGAAGCGAATCCTTCATTCTGCGTGGGTTGCACTTGCCAAGGCTTGTGGTGTCCAAACTCGACATCGACGCCGCCGACAGCAAGAGCACTCGTGGGACAGCTCGCCTCCTGGTTCTGGTCGTCCTCGACGTCTCCTGGTACCCGTGGCTGCTGCGACGAGCTTCACCTCTTCACCTGCATCTTCATGACATCGCCTGGTTCCTTCCCGGCTCCTGGCTGGTGATCTACACTCTGTCCCCTCTGCTTGCAGGTATCCTTCTTCTTGATTCCATCCTTGGAATCCACCGGACACACTTCACTGACTGCCTGTCAGCATCTTTTCTTCAGGCATCCATAGGAGTCGACGACGAAACCCGACGCAAGTTCACCCCTATGCACCCGCAGCCCGTGGGCTAGGTAACTTGAGTACTCCGGTGCTCACAAGGGTATTGACTATCCTAGTGTCTAGTTTCCAAGTCTCTAACTCCTAGTTCCTTCCGAAGTGTCCTAAAACTCTTAATTTCTAAATACTACTATTTCTATCGACTTTAACGCATTACGCGTGAGTGTTTCCACTCTGCACCCGAATCCCGTGGGCCTCCCACTGCCTAGCAACTGATAGGATAGTGTAGCCCCAGCGATTCCCTAGGCCTAGGCCTAACCTGTGTTCGTGACAGTGGTTCTTATACCCCTTACTTAGTATATGGTTTGCGTGGCCCCTAGGGCCTAACGGTATTACTTACCTATGTGACTTATGTATGCTTAAATAAGACTGTGTTGTAATTACCTCGAATCTCATAAAGAGTGCTGAGGGTATTTTGACTAGAATAAATACATTCTATTTTTATAATATATCTGTTGTGGTGTCCTTTCATTTGGTATTCAAGGGATTGCAAGTGGTATAACAGCTAGCTTCACATGCCATACAGAGTTTAGCCTAAGACTGCTATGGCCATGCTACCACTAGGATAGCTGGTCTATAAGGTTGACTTTACAACCAGTCACCATAAGGGTTGTTTGGACTGATACAAGGTGTACACTAGAACTAGTGACATCATATCAGGCCAACTTATCACATGCGTTACCGAAGGTAAGTAACTTGTTCATCTGAAATAAACACATTAGTTAGATTCCTCACCTTAGAATAGATACCCCAGCAATACCAACCCCGGTGGTGGGTCTGCGAACCAAGATCACACCAGAAAGTCCTGGAGAACAGAACGGCCAAAGAAGCCGTCTCTCCGGACTTGGCTCTCCAGGCAATAATGCTTGGTAAACGTGTGCAGCGAGGCCCACGTTGCTGCCTGACAAATGTCCTGTAAGGGGACTCCCCGACCCAGGGCAGTCGTCGTCGCCGTGGCCCGAGTGGAATGGGCCCTCAGCCCAACAGGAGGTTCCTTTTTAGCTAAGGAGTAACAAGCTTTGATGCACAAAACGACCCACCGAGAGATAGTCCGCTTGTGCACCGCCCGCCCCTTCTTAGCGCCCACGTAGCCAACGAAGAGTTGGTCATCCACCCGGAACTGTTTTGTGCGGTCCAGATAGGAGAGCGCACGTTTTGGGTCCAGACGGTGGAGCCGCTCTTCCTCTTTCGAGGGATGCGGACGAGGAAAGAAGGTGCGCAGCGTAACGGACTGCCCGTTGTGAAAGGAAGTCACAACCTAAGGAAGGAAGGAAGGAAGGGCGAGTGCGGAGCACAACCTTGTCCGGATGAATAGAAAGGAAAGGAGGCTTAAAAGAGAGAGCCTGGAGCTTACTCGCCCTTCTAGCAGAGGTGATGGCTACCAGGAAAGCAGTCTTTAGCGTCAAGAGACGAAGAGGACAATTATGAAGTGGCTCAAAGGGAGCGCACAGCAGCTATGTCAAAACAAGATTCAAATCCCACTGAGGCATTACGAAAGGGACAGGAGGAAACATATGAGTAATGCCCTTAAGGAATCGAGAAACAACAGAGGATTTGAAGAGAGAAGGCTGATCAGGAAGCCGAAGGAAGGCAGAGATAACAGAAAGATAACCTTTAAGAGTGCCCAGAGCAGAGCCCTGCTGGGCCAAAGAAAGAAGGAAGAGGAGAACCTCAGAAAGAGGGGCGGAAAGGGGATCCACAGGCTTTGCTGTGCACCATGCCACAAATTTGTTCCACCTACAGGCGTACACCGTTTTAGTGGAGGCCCGCCTGGCTGCCAGAATCACATCGCAGACTTCAGGAGGCAAGTCAAATGGCATCAACTGTCGCCGCTCAATCTCCACGCATAAAGGTGGAGACTGGACAGGTTCGGGTGGTGGACCGTCCCCTGCTGCTGCGACAGAAGGGCCTCCTGAAGAGGCAGTCGTATCGGGGGATCGATTGACAGACTGAGTAGCTCGGGATACCAGTACCTTTGTGCCCAATCCGAAGCCACAAAGATGACTTGGGCCCGGTCGTGCCTGATCTTCTTCAGCACTCTGGGCAGAAGTGGTATAGGCGGAAAGGCGTACAACAGACCGAAACTCCACTCGCGACGAAAAGCATCCCCGAGCGAGTGCCGCCTTGGAAACTCCAACGCGCAGAACTGCTGACATTGCGCGTTCTCTTCGGTGGCGAATAGATCTAACCAAGGCTCTCCCCACTGCAGAAAGAGAGCTTGCGCCACGTCCGAGTTCAGACGCCATTCGTGATCCATCATGCACCGGCGGCTGAGTTCGTCTGCTCTGGCGTTCAGAGAGCCCGACAGATGTTGAACCACCAGGGTGATGCCCTGATGTTCCAGCCATGTCCAGAGGCGCAGAGCCTCCTGACAAAGGGTCCAAGACCCCACCCCGCCCTGTTTGTTGCAATACCACATGGCGGTGGTGTTGTCCGTGAACACCTGCACCACACCTCCCCGGACAACGGGAAGGAATGCCTTCAGCGCAAGTCGGATCACTCTCAGCTCCAAAAGGTTGATATGGAGCCGAGACTCCGCCGGAGACCAGAGTCCTGTGATCTCCGCCTCCCCCATGTGGCCACCCCCAACCCAGGAGGGACGCATCCGTCACCACTACGTGCTCCGGTTGGGGTAGGGAGAGGGATCTGCCGCTGACCCAGTCGCGGTTCGTAAGCCACCACTGCAACTGCTTCGCAGCGCCGTCCGAGATCAAGACATGTTCGGACAGGTTGCACCGATGCTGAGCCTACTGAAATATCAGGTCCCACTGCAGAGCCCGCATTCGTCACCTGGCGTAATGCACTAATAGGATGCAGGAGGCCATCAGACCTAGAAGCCGCAGCACCAACCCGACCGAAACCCGGGATAGAGGCTGAAAAATGGTAATCAGAGCCTGAATATTCCAGACCCGCTGTTCCGGCGGATAGGCCCGGAACCGCACCGAGTCCTGAACCGCTCCGATTTAGAGGATCTTCTGGGAGGGACTCAGATGCGACTTTGGCACATTGACGGAGAACTCCAGAAAATGCAGGAGGTCGGCCGTAGTCTGGAGGTGGGAGACGACTTGCTGGGGCGAACCCGCCTTCAACAGCCAGTCGTCGAGATAGGGGAAGACTGGAACCCCTGATCTGCGCAGATGAGCTGCGACCACCGCCATCACTTTCATGAACACCCGAGGGGCACTGGTGAGGCCGAAGGGGAACACGGTGAACTGAAAATGCTCCTGACCCACTGTGAACCGCAGGTAACGCCGGTGGGCCGGCAGGACGGGGATGTGGAAATAAGCGTCCTGCAAGTCCAACGCTACCATCCAGTCTCCAGGGTCTAGGGCAGCCAGAACCTGAGCTAAGATGACCATCTTGAACTTCTCCTTCCGGAGGAAGGCGTTGACGCCTCTGAGGTCCAAGATAGGGCGTAGGCCCCCTTTGCCCTTCTTGGGAACCGGAAAGTAGTGGGAATAGCAACCACGGCCTACTTCTGGACCAGGAACGCGCTCGACGGCCCCTTTGGCCAAGAGGGCCGCAACTTCCTCCCGCAGAAGATTCAAGTGATCCCCCGACATACGGTGGTACTGCGGTGGCATGGCTGGAGGGGTCATCTCGAAGGGGAGGGAGTAGCCCCTTCGGACGATTTGCAGCACCCACCGAATTGATGGAACGCCAGTGGAGCAGGTGATGGCGAACTCTGCCGCCCACTGGCGTGGAATGGGCCCGAAAGCTCGGACTAGGAGGGCTTTGAGGCGGATGCTGCCGGGGTGGATGTGGACTGACCGGCACGTTGTCCCCCGGTACCGCCTCGGCGGAATCCACGTCTGCGACCGCGTGCAGGTTGAGTCTGCGGCCGGTGGCTAGGCAGACGTGAGGGGGCGCCCCTTCCTTGGCCACGAAAGTTTGCGGTCGCGGGGCCGAGAGGCCCAAGGACTTTGCCGTAGCCCAGGAGTCCTTGAAGCGCGCCAGCGCACTATCTGCCTTCTTGCCAAAAAAGCGAGCGCCATCAAAGGGCATATCCATGAGGGTACTTTGGACATCCCCCAAGAAAGACGTGGACCGCAGCCAGGCGTGGCGACGGAGCGCCACCGTGGTTGACATCGCCCTACCCAGCAAGAGCCTGGGCGAGCCGTGTCCGGGCCTCCTCCGGACACAGGGGCAGCACGTCCTCCACCATATCCCACAGAGAGTGGGAATAACGGTCCAAGAGGCAAGCGATATTCAAAGACCGCAGGCCCAAACTAAGGGAAGAGAACAGCTTCTTTCCGAACTGTTCCAGCCTCTTGGATTCCCGATCCGGAGGAGCAGACGGGAAGGAGGATTGGGAAGTAGAGGCCTGGATAACCAGACTCTCGGGCGTGGGGTGTTGGGACAGAAAACTGGGGTCGCCCGGAGCGTGGCGGTGGCGCCGGGCCATATTCCGATCCACAGGAGGTACTGTGGAGGGCTTGGACCAGGTGCCCTGCAGAATGTCCACTAGTGCCTCACTGAACTGCAGCAGAGGCTCCGAGGAGCTTGCTGACGGTTGAAGCACTTCAGTGAGGAGGTTAGTCCTCACGGCCACAGCAGGCGACTCCAGCCCAAGGGCGTCCCACTGAAAAAGCTGCACCTTCCTCCGAGGCCACAGTCGGAGGAGAGATGAAACCAGTGTCTGGGGAGGTGTCCAGACCACTGGCATCCCCCAGTTCATCTGCCCAGTCCTGTGATAAACGGGCCTGCCTGCCCATAGGGTCCTCAGACCCCTCCCAGTCGCCCCCGTCATCCGATTCCTGATAAACAGGGGGCATGATCAGAGCCGGTCGGTAGAAGAAATGTTCATCCATCGGCGCTGGATGCGGCGTCGGACGGCACCGGACTGAACCGGCGAACGGCGTCGTCCAGAGACGGCGGCAGACGTAGAACCGGTGTCGGCGCCGACAGAGGGGGCGTCGTGAGGTCCAGAGATCCAGGCCTGGATCCCTCGGGGACCTGCGGCGTCGGTACCGAAGTCGTCGACGGCGCCGGAGCCGCCGGCTCGCGAGGTCGCCCAGTCGAGTCCGCGGGGCCCGAAGGCGCGCCGGCAGGCGTTGACGGCAGAGCCAGGCCCCTCATGGCCGAGAGGAAGGCACTGATCTCCGCCGGAGTAGCGTCAGTCCCAGGGACCGGCGGGTATGGGGACGGACGCGGCTCCGATGGAGCCGCTGGGGTGGGACCACCCTGACCCTCGACCGAGTTGCGTGACCGGCGAGGGGAGTCCGAAGAGCGGTGTCGCCTCTTGGACTTCTTTGAGTGCTTCGACTTACCCGAAGACTTCGAGCCCGACGAGCGGTGATGGTGGCTGTGGCTCCGCGAACGGTCCTTCAACCTCCTCCTGGACCGGGGCCTTGAATGGCACGGAGCCGAGTGTCGAAGGTCGAGAAGCTTACGGAACCGCTCCCGCCTAGCCTTCGAGGTCAAGGCCTGACAGTCGAAACACGATTCCGCATCGTGGTCGGCCCCCAAACAGTAAAGGCACCAGCGATGGTGATCCGTCACCGACATCAGTCGGTGACAGGAGTCAAAGGCTTTAAACCCAGGCATCCTACCGGCACCAGAGTCGAGTCGACAGTAGACCAAAAAGAGTCAAAAAGTTTAGTCAAAAAATGACTAAGGGGTAAGCTCTTCCTGGATCGGCGCTGTTTGGCGCGGAAAAAAGAAGAACTTACGTCAGCGCGCGAGGGCAGCGTCTAAGTACTCCGACGACGTCATTCCGGCGCACGACGCCGACGACGGACGTGGAGCCGCAGACGACGCCTAGCGACGCGCAAGGGGTATTGCTGATGAAAAATCTTTCCGGATCCAGCCTGACGCCTGGGGATATTCTAAGGTGAGGAATCTAACTAACGTGTTTCTTTCAGATAAAATGGTTAACCCTCGAAAGTCAGTGTAAATATCGCTGTAACTGTAAACTTCAGATATAGAGTGAGATTAGCAGATATCCAAAGCAGAATATTGGATCCAAATTTCGAGTCTCAACGAGATTCCAGAGAGTTTGTAAATATTTTGAGCGATGAGAATTATGGCTCCTGAAATCCTTCGAAACTAATTACATCTAAGGGCACGCTCGCTTGCAGTCGGCGTCTGTTTAAAAACGATAACTGAGTGAGAGTCGTCATTCGATGCTGACTCTGCAAGCAAGCGTACCCTCCCACACTAGAAAGAGATCATCTATAAATCTTGTCCATGCAATGATGATGTTCCTCCATTCCTTGGCATGTTTGACCCGGAGCACCTGCTCCTCGAACCAGCCCTTATGTAAATAAGCATAGCTGGGGTGAAGCAGGTGACCATGGCCATTCCTCTCACCTGTTTGTATGCATCATTGCCATACATGAAAAAGTTGTTCTCCAGGCATAGCCTTCCCATCTCAACCAGCATCCCTGAGTGTTGATACAGTGCTATGGGTCGTTTGTTAAGGTAGTGCCTCATTGCTCGCCCATCCTCGTGAATGATGCTGGTGTATAGCGATGTGACGTCAAGCGTAATCAGGAGGAATGAATCCCTCCATATGATATTCTGAATCTTCCTCAGGAAGTCCTTCGTGTCCTGTATATCAGCCGGGAGTTCTTTAACAAACTCCTGTAAACAATGATCAAAAAATCTGGATGTGGGTTCGAAGAAGCTACCTATCGCTGTAATTAAAGGCCTTTCAAGGGGGACCTCTGCGTTCTTGTGAATTTTCGGGATGAGGTGTTACTGGGTTGTCTACCCCCAAGTATAGGTATTCTTCCTGTGAGACCATCCCTAAGCCACTCCATCTGGCTGGGTCTTTGTGGTACTTGTTCTTTACCTCTAACAGATTACCATGAGGAACTTTTTGATAGCATCTAGTATCTATTAACTGGAGCCTTGCTTCTTCATTATACATATTGTGAGGCCACAGTACCACGAAAATGCTACTTACCCAGTATGCATCTGTTCTTGGCATATAGAGCAGTAGAATCATATGCTTTAGCATAGATCGCCATCTAGTGTTGGGTCCGGATGTTTGCACTTTGTTTTTCATCAAAGAAGTCTTTCCAGTCACGAGGAAGGTGACTCCTCCTTTCGGTGATAGTGCGCATGGGCATCGACTCCATCCCCAGATTGTTTTGCCGTAAAGGGTGATGATGGAGTTAGTAAGAGTAAGGAAAGAGATGTCCATGTATAACGTATCTAAGTAAGATAACACTGCAACAGGTATAGGTACCCGGGAGGCGGGTGGGCGCATATGATTCTACAGCTCTATATGCCAAGAACAGATTAATACTGGGTAAGTAGCATTTTTCTTTAATCTCATGAAATCATGGGAATGACGCATGTTTTTTACCAACCTGTGGAGTTCTGTTCTCATATTCCTTACACCAGTGAATGCAATATGCACTGAATTGTGCCATGATTCAAGGCACCATGTTCTCCATGAACTATATATATATATGTAGCATAGACTATACAGCCGTTATTTCCCTAGCGGTGGCTAACCTGTATCTGTTGCAGTGGTTTGAAATAGTGTTCTTAAAACTGCCTGGCCCACACTAACTTGTTGATTTGCTAACATATCTACACCATAGTGCTTTGTTAATGTGTGTGGTGTAGACCATGTTGCAGCCTTACAGATGTCATCTAAGGGTATGTTCCCTAAGAATGCCATAGAAGCCCCTTGTTTGCGTGTAGATTGCGCCCTAGGGGTAATTGTTAATGTGCGCTTAGCTTTAATGTAGAATATTTGGATGCATTTAACTATCCACCGTGCAATACCTGCTTTTGATATGGGATTGCCTTTATGTGGTAGTGAAAAAGCAACAAAGAGTTGTTTAGTTTTCCTAAACGATTTAGTTCTCTTGATGTAATATAGTATGGCTCTTTTAACATTTAATGTGTGAAGAGCACGTTCTGCCACTGAGTCTGGTTGAGGGAAAAACACAGGTAACTCAACAGACTGGTTTAGATGAAATGGAGAAACGACTTTAGATAAAAATTGGGGGTTAGTCCTAAGAACGACTATTTTGGTGAATTTGTAAAAATGGTTCTTGTATAGTTAACGCCTGGAGCTCACCTACTCTCCTAAGAGATGTGATGGCTATAAGGAAGGCTACCTTACAGGTGAGAAATTGTATTTCACATTTGTGCCATGGCTCAAAGGGTGGACTCATGAATCTTGTAAAGACTATATTAAGATTCCACACTGGAGAGGGTGGAAGTCTAGGAGGAATGATTCTTTTGAGTCCTTCCATGAAGGCTTTGATAGCAGGAACTCAATACAAAGACAAGTGTTTTGAAGGAACGCAGCTATTGCAGCAAGGTGTAAGCATATAGATGTAATGCTAAGTTAGAACGTTGTAGGTGTAACAGGTAGCAAATGATGTTTGGATGGAAGCATCCAGTGGATTGATTTTGTTGTTTGTACAGTAAATTACAAATCTTTTCCACATTGCCGCATAGCATGCTCTTGTGGTAGGGCGCCTAGCCTCTTAATGACGTTCATGCAGTCTGGCGGAAGATTAAGGTAGCCAAACTCTATGACTTCAGGTGCCAAATGGCAAGGTTGAGTTGACTGGGGTCTGGATGCCCTTATCTCTCCATGGTTCTGAGCGAGAAGCTTGAGGGAGAGGTGTAGTTTTTGGTGAGGAACTACTGATAGTTCAAACAGAGTTGCGAACCATGGTTGTCGAGCCCATGTGGGAGCAACTAGGATCATTGTTAGGGAATGTTGTTTGAGCTTCCAAACCACTAATGGAATTAGCAGCAGAGGTGGATAAGCGTACGCAAATTTCCCTGACCAATTCATCCATAGTGCATTGCCTTTGGACACAATGGGTGAGGATACCTGGACGCGAAGGTTGGGCATTTTCCATTGAGGTATGTGGTGAAGAGATCGATTTCTGAGTAGCCCCACATTTGGAAGAATAGGAGGAGAACTTGAGGATGTAGTTCCCATTCGTGGATCTGTTGTCTGTGACGACTGAGCAGATCTGCAATCTGGTTGTTTACTCATGGGAGGTGTTCTGCAAGGAGATATATGTTTTGAGGTATGGCCCATCTCCATATGCTTTGAGCTAGTTGCGAAAGCTGTAGAGTGTGTCCCCCCCCTGTTTTTGTATGTACTATATTGCTGTCATGTTGGCCGTACAAACCAGGACAGCTTTGCCTACTAGATGCAATTGAACAGATTTCAATGATAGAAAAACTGCAAGTAGCTCCAGATGGTTTATGTGGAGTTGTTTTTGTTGTAGGGTACAAATGCCCTGAATGGTATGCTCTTGAAGATGAGCTCCCAACCAGTGAGCGATGC
Organism: Triturus cristatus; assembly: GCF_964204655.1. NCBI lineage: Eukaryota > Metazoa > Chordata > Amphibia > Caudata > Salamandridae > Triturus > Triturus cristatus. Next base: position 852,901,253 of record NC_140581.1, read on the forward strand.
GTCTGCTGTAAGCATGATCTGTGGAACCGGGTCGACGAATGGCCACCCTTTGGAAAGGTTTTGTGTATTCCACCACTGCAGAGAGCGATGGGTGCGGCCATCAACCAACACTAGATCTGTTAACTGACCTTGAGCCTGGTTCCACTGACGTGCTAAGCATTCCTGTAGGGAACGCATTTGAAGTCTTCTGAAAGGAACAAGTAGAATGCAAGAAGCCATCATGCCGATTAATTGCATGAACACTCGAGCTGGTAGTGAGTGTTGGGGCTGGAATTGTGATATCAGATTTTCCATGTTGTGTATCCTGACTGGATTGTGGTATTCTTTGCAAGTGTCTATTGTGGCTCCTAGGTACACTTTTGTGTTGGACGGATGGAGGTGAGACTTGGTGAGGTTTACAGTGAATCCCAAGTCGTGAAGCAGCTGAACTGTTTTGTGATTGGCTAATAAAAGCCAAATCACAATGAAGCAGCATAAACCACAGTCGTCCAGGTAAGGGAAGACGTGAATATGTTGTCTTCTTAAATGAGCTGCGACTACTGCCAAGCACTTGGTGAAGATTCTGGGTGCTGTAGTTACCCCGAATGGGAGAACTTTGAACTGATAATGTTTTCCGTCCACCACGAACCTGAGATATTTTCTGTGAGCTGGGTGAATGGGAATATGGAAGTAGGTGTCTTTTAAATCTAGGTTGGATAAAAAGTTGTCTTGCTGAAGCAATGGGAGCACCTGTTTGAGGGTGACCATGTGTAAGTGGTCTGACTGAATGAAGAGATTTAGCTGTCTGAGGTATAGTATAGGCCTGAGAAAGCAGTCCTTTTTTGGAAGTAATAAATACAGGGAGTACACTTCGGTCCCTTGATGTTGTAAAGGGACTGGTTCTATTGCATGTTTTTGTAACAGAGAGAGAACCTCTTGTTTTAAGAGGGTGAGATGTTCCAGTGACATTGCACGTTCTCTTGGAGGAATAGTTGGGGGAGTGCCGGTAAGTTCGAGGTAGTAACCATATTGGATAATTTGTATTACCCACTTGTCTGAGGTTATTGACTCCCAGACAGGTGTGAACTGTGAGAGACGTCCCCGACAAGGGTGGAGTGATCGGGGGGTAGCCACTGTTTGTTGGCAGGGGAAGTGCGGGTGGAGTTACCACTGCCTCTTCCCTTATTATTTCCTCTGTAACCTCCTCGAAAATAACCTCTGGAGGAGGTAGGTTGGTTATTACCCCTATAAGAGGAGGAGGGATTCTCTGAGGACACTGTTTTTGAGCCAACCCCTGTAAAAGAAGTGGTGTGAGGAACCCCAATTATAGGGTAATTGTAAGGCCCCCATGGATTTTGCAGTTTCCATGTCTTTTTTAAATTTTTCTAGGGAAGTTTCGTCAGCTGGCCTGAAAAGGTGTTCCTTATCAAAAGGTTGATTAAGTATGGAGTACTGTACCTCCTGCTTGAATCCAGAGGTACCAAGCATGTCTGCGCAATAGTATGCTAGTGTTGATGGCATGAGATGCTGTGTCTGCCGCTTCTAGTGCGCATTTGATGGAAGTATTAGTAATGAGTTTACCCTCCTGAATGAGGTCATTTGCTTTGGCTTTAAACTGATCTTGCAAATGTTGCATGAGTTTTTCCAACTCCTCATAGTGAGCCCTGTCGTAGCGTGCTAAAAGAGCCTGAAAACTGGGGATACGCCAATGGTTAGCCGCCTGTGAAGCCACTCTTTTGCCTGAGGCATCAATGAGTTTAGACTCCTTATCAGGAGGAGGGGCGTCGCCTGTGGTTTGAGAGTTAGCTCTTGCGAGCGTTCGATACTACAAGAGAGTCTAAAGGCAAATGACCTTTAATATATACAGGGTCTGTAGGAGCGGGCTTGTATTTCTTATCTACTCTAGGTGGGAGTATTCTGGATCAAACAGGGTCTTTGAATACCTCATCAGTGTGTTTTAACATGCCTTTCAGCATTGGTAGAGTATTAGTTGACCTTTGTGAGTGCAAAGTAAACAGTTGGCTACCCGAGCAAACAGCACACAAATAAGAGCTAGAAAATAAAGTCCAAATTTCAGTCCCGGATATATTCTTCTTGTTTTTATTCCAAGTTTGCAAGATAACATTCCATGATATCCATCTTCTTAAGAGAGTAGGTTCAAGTCCTCACGAGTACTCTTTGCCTTACGGGCTTGAAGCCCGTATCAGGATGGGTGGCTGATAGTGACCACTTTTTGTTTGCAATATTGACTTTGGAAACAAACGCTCCTGTCAGATGAGTGGCTACAGCTTAAGATTTTAGGAACTCAAAAAAAGCCTTCTGACGTAATTTTGAAATATGAGACACTTTTGAACTTTTGCGTTTTGCCCTGATGAAGCCCATGGCTTACAGCCGGATGGACGAAACACGTGTTGGCATGGTCTGTGGCTTGAACCAACTCTGTTAAGAAGATGGATATCTTGCAAACTTGGAATAAAAACAAGAAGAATATATCCGGGACTGCAATTTGGACTTTATTTTGTAGCTCTTATTTGTGTGCTGTTTGCTCAGGTAGCCAACTGTTAACTTTGTATCCTAGGTGGGCCTTTGCCTACAATTTACAACGCGGGGTGGTCGTTGTATGGTGACCCTTCAGCATCAGCATTGAAAAGGACCATTTTTGCCGTTACTCTAATCACTTCCCTGCGCAGATTTCCCCTACTAACTGCTTTGTTGTTGCTTAAATGACCTTTGTGAGTGCATTAGTGTCTCAACAAGGAAATCTTCTAGAGGGTCTGAATGAAGCTCCACCCTGTGATACTGTGCAGCCCTGTTGATAATTTGAAAATAGCCAATGTTGTCATCCAGTGGGGAGGGTCTGGAGGGATAGAGGTTGGGGTCATTGTCATGATCCGGTTCCTTATTATAATTCTCCCAGGGATCAGTGTCTTGTGGTATGTCCTGATCTAGTGATATATCCTTCTCTTCATCCCCATCATCTTCATCTTCATTCTGTCGGTCAGGTGGTGAATTTGATGGTGTAATGAGTAAATTGGGGTTGAGGGGTTTAGAGGGAGTTATGTAAGAGGGAGAAGGGTTAGTACCCATGTCCTTTTTCTTCAGAGGCATTTGCGTCTCCTATGAAAGATCAAGCTTCCGTTTTTTAGGAAGAGTGGCCAGGAGGTGTCCAGTTTTAGGATCAATACTTAGTCTCTTTTGTTTTGCATCCAAAGGTGGGTCTTCGGACCGAGGCTCTTTGGATGGAGTATCTTTGTCTTTAGGAACGGACTTCGGCGTCGAAGATTTGGGCTGAGAGTCTTTGGGCGTGGAATGTTTTGAGTCAGAGTGCTTTTTAGGCGGTTTGGGCTCAGCAGCTTTTGGAGTTCTAGGTTTTGCCTCTGAACTTTTTCGGCGCAGAGGATCTTGGCTCCGAGCCTTCAGATGTGGATGATTTCGGTTTAGAAGGTTTCGGTTTCAAGGATTGTGGCTCTGAAGCTTTAGATTTGGAAGATTTCGGTTCCGAATCTTTAGACTTGGAGGTTTCGGCTTGGATGCCTTCGGTGTCGAAGGTGTCTGCGGTGCGGAGACTGGCAAGTGCTTCGGCTTATGTTTTGGTGCCGAGGGTGTTGGTTCGGCACCCGAATGGGGCTAGCTTTAGCCCGAGCCGGGAGGTTTGTGTTTCGGTTTCATTGCCAGGCGGGGTATCTGGAACATTTTCTCGGTGCCGACCGGAGCCCGAGGGCGAAGGTGAGACCGGAGCCTTAGTTTTTGATTGAGGGGGCACATGGGGATCTGTACTCACTGTACGTTGACCCAGAGTGATGTTCTCTACTTGCATGTTGGAGTCGGCTTCAGATACGAAGACCAGTTCTTTGTCCTCGGCTTCTGCAGCTGGACGATCTGAATCTTCTCCGAAGATGTCCAGTATAGAGCCGCTACCGGGTTGCATCTCGTGGCATGGAGCACGACGATCACGAATGGTCTTTTTCGATCGGAACGATCGACACGCTTCACAGTCCTTTTCGCCGTGTTCCGGGGATAAGCAGAGGTTGAAAACCTCGTGCAAATCAGTGCGTGCAAATTTAGCATGACACCCGGGACATAGTTTGAATGGAGTCCGTTCCATCGTCTGCTGGCGTGGTCGGCACGGGTAGGCCTGCCATGAAGTTCCCGATCGAAGGTTTTTCAGTTGAACGATACGTGTCGAATGGGAAACCACGATCAAAGAAAATACCGTAGAGGGTAGAGGATTGCGCGTCAAAGGTGTTCGAGAATGATACCGAACCGGAGCGCAGCAAATACACATCCGAACCCGATGGCGGAAAAAAACTATTGGGGATGGAGTCGATGCCCATGCGCACTATCACCGAAAGGAGGAGTCACCTACCTCTTGACTGGAAAGACTTCTTCGAATAAAAACAAAGTCCAAACATCCGGACCCAACACTAGAGGGCGATCTATGCTAAAGCATATGATCTACAGCTTATATGTAAGGCTCCCGGTTTTCCGTTTTTACGGATTTTTACAGATAAATACAGACAGAAAACAATATGTTTTCTGTCTGCATTTATTTTTAAAAGTGGATAAATACAGAAAATTGTGCTTCTTTTAAGTGAATCTCCATGCTTTCTTTCATGAATTATAGGCCAGCCGCTGAGCAGATAGACAGCATGGGAAATTAAAAAACAGGATGAAATTTCTTTAAATAACGTAATATGTTAACATACATTTATGGTATAATGCTAATATATACCAGTGGATGTATTATGTAATATTTGGCAGCTAAAATAGCTAAAACACGACAGACATCAAAGTATGAGAGCAAGTGTATCAGTTAAATAGATATGGAAATTTACAGTTTTACAAATTCATTTATACGCAAAACACAAAATAAATATGGATAAATACAGATAAAATGGCCACAAAATAAATATGGATAAATACAGACGGAAATAGCCAAATAATAAAAACCATAAAACCGGGAGCCCTACTTATATGCCTCGAACATGAAATTTCAGAAGGAACGCAAGATACAGCTGTCATCTTGGATACGGTTCTGAATAAGCCGCACACAGACCCTGGCTTGCCGATTAGTTTTCTCCTACATTACAGAGACAAAGTGGACTCTAGCTGAGTTGAATACTCATCAAGAATCTGTGGTCTCAATGTCAGCTGGATCCTTGAAAGGCAGACGTCGGGAGCTGTCAAAGCGCATTTTGCTATTTATTCAGCATCTTTGAAACAAAGGGGAAAACAAAAGCAAGAGGGGAGAAAACATTAAAGAGAATAAAAAGAGAATGAAGATGTAAAAACTTGATCTTTCCTTAAAGACCTTTGTTCTCAAAATGGAGAATGTTAAACCAAGAATTAGTTAAAAGAAATTGCTTGAGCAGTTTTATAGGGAACATTTACAGCTAGCTGAGAACGTAAACCTGTAAATATTTGTTTTTGAGAGGGAATAATAAGAGTTCTCTGAGTTGTGAAGAAAGAAACCAAACGCGCAACGACCAAAGTATGTGCTCCTGAGGGTTGAGAAGTAAAATATATGAAAAATGTGATAAATGCTTCTGTAATTGGAAATACGTACTGGTAATTAACACTTTTTTAATGTATCATTCCATTTATAGAATTAGGTGTTATCAAAGCTGAGTTTCTGTACAGAAGAAAAGTTGAAGATACAAAAGACAAACACTTGAAGATAAATGTGGAAGCATTAACTGAGAACCTATTTCTCTCCCCCTCCCTGCCTATTTTACTTCCTTTGTCAAGATTCATTGGTAGAGTTTGGGAGGGATTCACATCGTCCCTGCAGCAAGTGGGCCAGAAACAGGTTAGTGCTATGACAGAACGGAGAAAAACTAAAACCACCATGCTGGCGCACAACTATGTGCAACCATTTAAGATGGTTAAACGCTCTTCGTGATCAATTGAACTACTTACCTACGGAAAGGCCCTTTCTCATGGAGACTAACACAGATTCCTCTCCTTTTGAATGTTCCCCAGACATCAGACTGGATCAGAAAAGTTTTTCAGTAGTACCTCTGCGCAACGGTAGATGGCGCCATACAGCACCGCACTGACGCTGTTGTGCCCCGGAAATGAAGTGCAGGACCCATTTCCAAATGATGTCAGTTGCTTTTGAGGCTGTCTATAACCCCCAGACGCAGAGCCCCAGCAGCAAATTTGCTTTAACTACTGACAGATTTGTAGATTTGGGATTTTATTTATGAGTAGCACCAGATTCACAAAATAGGGAGGGTCGGTGAGGACTGATAGAGACTATCAGAAAGAGTGTTACCAAAGTTGAGTAACATGTTCTTCTAATAGAGACTTCTGACTGCAGATTCCTCACCTTTTGAATAGATACCAGAACAGTATCTATTAGGAGGTAGGTTTGTGAATTGGCTCAAACCAATAAGTCATGCAGGACAGAGCATAGCTAATGCCACTCTTGCAGAGCTTGGCTGTCCAGATAATAGTGATTCGTGAACATATGAAGCGACACCCACCTAGCTGTCTGGCAGATGTCCAGAACAGGAACTCCACATTCCAACAAAGAGCAGCAGTTTTGGCCCAGCCAGAATGAGTGCATAGACCTTCTGGTGGGTGGTTTTCAGCCAGTGTAGCAGATCTCGATGAAAAGTACGATTCAATGGGAGATTGTCCACTAGTGCACACCTTGCCTGTTTTTCATCCTAGAGAACCCCACAAAGAGGTGATTGTACACCTGGTGTTCTTTGGTATGATTCACGTAAACATTCAGCACTCTTTTGGGGTCCAATCAATTGAGTCTCTGCACCTCTTTAGACGGGTCAGATGGAGCATAGACCACCGGCAGGTTTGATGGTTGGTGGATGAGAACCGGCATCACAACTTTAGTTAAGAAGGATGCTTGAGTGTGCAGAAGCCGGTTGTCTGAGCAGAAGGTGTTATAACATATAGACAGATAGAGCCTGCATCTCGCCAATGTTATGGCAACAAGGAACCCACCTAGAAGGATAGAAGATGCAAAGGACCGCTATGAAGTGGCTTAAAAGGAGTGCATATCAAAAATGTGAGGAGCAAGATAAATTCCACAGAAGCACGGCGAAAGGAGAGGGAGGAAACAGGATTTCTTAATTTTGGTGGAACATACATACCAGATTATGCACAACGAATTAGGCTTGTAAGATTTGATTTGGCCTAAATTTTCTAATAAACATTGGACTTCTGAACATACGGATACCCTTCAGAATTTACAGGCCGACATGCTTGAATCTAAACACTTACATACTTGTAAATTTGTACTTGCGGGCCAACCGACATGCTGGTGATGTAATTGTATGGATGGTTCTTATATGCACGTTTTTCATTGTGCTAAAGGAATGGATTTCTGGAAGTCTGCATAGTTTAAAAATAATGATTAAAAAGATTTTCTAAACTTTTTCATTACAAAAGATATTTTTGGGAGGGTTACATGATACTTGGTTACATGATCACCTTCTTGGAAATCTGACAGACTTGATGATTGCTATACAGGTGACTGCAACCAACTTCAAACAAAGGATAATATATCAATTAAACAATGGTGAAACTTAATGTGCTACAATCATAGGTTAGACTCGTATCACCTTCATGCAACTTCACTCGCAATTGAATGTGACAGACTGTGGTCTCCTGTTAGTAAATTATATCATACAGACTTCCCATAGAGTTCATCATATTTTTTCTACATGTGTACTTTCAATATATTGATTTTTGCCATTTTACACTGTTCTGGTCATATTTGCTACAACTCTTATAAATTTTGGATACTATCTTTGTTATTACGATATCTATTTCACGGTCATAAGAATTCAATATATTTTTTTCTCCCCCTTCTTTCTTAATTTGCCTACTGTTGTGTTAATTTATAAACCTCCCTTAACAGGGCCAATGATTTGGTGCTCACCTGTTTTTATTTTAATTTTGTTACATAACCATTGATGTATATTGCACCTGGTTACGATAGATAGAAGTAACATTAGGAACAATTAAACATGGTTGAGTTGTTTTTGTTTTTCACCATTCTAATAAGGCTTATAACAATGATGTGTCTCATCTGTCTAATAATCGCAGTTCATGTTTAACTTACAAGGATAAGATCTTGTCAATGAACATTTGAAAATGTATCATCGGCTCTTCTCTTTGTGAAACCTTGGGCATCCAAAAGTAACTAACGAAAGGGTTAGAGCGGTTTCCATGAATTCCTTAGGAATAAGAGTGGTCATGTTCGAGGTTGGCAACAGCATCTTTAACTCTGAAGGTTCAGGAGTTTAGATGCAGTACTGTGAGCTAGCTGAAGCAACATTTACTGATGATATAACAAGATTCAGTCTCTATATTATGACATTTTGTTGATCTAATACACAGTTTCCATATTTGAGGGAACCGTATAACACCACAGCACAGTCACTGTCTGAATCCATACCAAACAAGGAAAGCAACATATGCGTTCTTCCTTGTGGAGGCGGTAAGTCAAGCAAGGGGTTGGTGGGCAGGTTTGGTGCCGCTACAGAAATATAGTATGGCCTTGGTCAGTGTTGTAGCAGTGCTGACTAAGAGCACAATCGGTACCTCATCCTCCGGCATCAGAGTCAGCATTCGTGTTGAGGCTCCTGGAACAGGTGTGGAGAGTGGTGCCAGAGGCGTAGTGCAGGTGCTGGGGAAAGCCTAATGGTGGTTTCGCAGAGTCCAACTGGCACCAAGGGCGAACCCGCCAGCGGTATCCCAGATGGAGGTTCTCTCGGCTTCTTGGAGCACATGGGCACGACAGAGTAAGTCAGTAAGGAGCCAAAGAGTCGCGCAAGGCCTCGCAGAATTCTTCAATCTACCTGGACCAGGAAACTCACGGTGTGCTTGGACAAGTTGCAGGATGGACTCTGAGGTTGACTGACTTCAAGAGCGAGATCGAGAAGCCTGGCAATGCTCTTGGGCCATCTCAGGAGAATTTGCATGGCAGGAAGGGGCATAGTCCTGCTGGGATTTTTTTATGCTTTTTCTCTGACTTATCCAAAGACTTGCAGCTCAACAAAGTCGGACATAGGGAACGACTCCTGCAACTTCTGGACCGGGATCAGGATCGACCCTCTAGTTTGCACAGGTCTTCTAGTGCTTAGTGGCAGAGCTTAGTCTTGCGGTCTCACATGGCCTTCAGGTGCATTGATATGCAGTCACTGCAGACCTTAAGAGTGTTGGCCCAACCCCAGGAAAACCTTATGAGGATTTGTCACAGACATTTGTGTGCAACAGTCCTCACAGGGCTTAAAACCTGTAATTTTTAGAGGTAAAATTTTCCTTGCACACAAACATTTTCTGAAGTAAACTATCCCAATGAGATTAAAGCCATTTCTGGATCTGTGTCTGGTGTCGAGGAAAGAAAGGAACTAATAGCAGTGCGTGGGGGTGGCGCCTATATGGGCCCAGTACATCACTTCCGGAGATGAATGGCATCAGCGCAGAGCCACACGGCAACACTTACTGGCATACAGAAGTACTGATAACGTTTTTAATCTAGTCTGACGCCTGGGGAATGTTCAAAAGTTGAGGAATATGTGGTTCTAAACCTGAATCAGAACTGGAAAGCCAATACTTTCTCAATTACTGCTCCTGAAAAAGGGAGGCAAGGAGTGGGATGCTTAGATTCGAATTCATTTTGTTTTAATAAAAAAGGGAAAATTAGGCCCAATTTTAGTGCAAAGGAAAGAATGCCTTGTACAAGTAAAGTGATCAGTGGCCAGAAATGCAAAAAAAAAAAAAAAAACTTAGCAAGGATAACTGACCCTTTGGAACTATGCAGCAGAGATTACAGAAGACATGTCAAGTTTCAAAGGTTAATAACAGGCTTTTGACTCAAGTATGTAACTAATTGGGAAAAAAAGCTAGAAAGCAGAATAACGAAATGATTACTTACCAGCAGGAGTAGCTTTGGAGCTTGAAGAGTTTTCTGGATTTACATGTTGTGCATTATTCTGCCATCTAGTGGTTGCGTCCCGAGTTCTCGGTTTCCTTTTTTTTTTCTTTCGTGGGCACTATTTAGTGCTAGGTCAATCCCGTGTGTGACGTCAGACGGCGCCCCGGAGGTTCCTGTGCGTGGTAGCCATCTTCATATTTGTTTTCCCCCTTTTTCTTGTGATTAAGGCTATTTATTTACCTTTCCTTATTTAAGTTCCTGTTCTTTCCTTTATGTGATCTTCCCACCAGTTTTCTTTCCTCATCTCTGGCGAGGTGGGTGAGTTGCATGCAAATCCAGAAAACTCTTTAAGTTGCAAAACTACTCCTACTGGCAAGTAACCATTTCGTTTTGCAGCATGAATCCTTTTCTGGATTCACATGCTGTGCATTAGATTATGTAGTTGTTTCCCCTTCCTTGGGATGGCGGGGTGAGATGTGGAAGAGTTTGCAATAGGTGTTGAAGTACTTTCTGTCCCACCTGTGCATCCTTTGTCATTTGTATATCCACACAATGATGCTTGGTAAAGGTATGTGGGGATGCCCATGTAGCAGCTGCACATATAGTGTCTATTGATACATTTGCAATAAAGGCAAGGGTTACATCCTTTTTTTCCTTATGGAATGCGCTCTAGGGCGTGAGCTTAAAGTTTTTTCCGCTGAGGAGAAGCATATTTAAATTGCCTCTACAATCCAAAGTGCAATTGTTCCTTTTGTAACAAGTGAACCTTTGCTGGACTTTGTGTGAGAGAAGAAATTGTCTTGTCTCCTGTAGATAATATAGCTCTTCTTACATCCGGGGTATGTAGGCTTCTTTCCAGCCATGTTTACGGATTTTTAAAGAAAACTGGTAACTGAATGCTTTGCTCACCACCTTAGCAAGGAACTGGGGATTAGTCCTCAGACCTATCTTGTCCTTGTTGATTTGCATGTATGGTTCCTCGATAGTTAATGCTTGTAGTTCACTTACTCTCCGTAGCGATGTTAACACTATCAAGAAGGCAGTTTTACTGTGACATGCCGAAGTTCTGCTTTGAGCATTTGTTCGAAAGGCTCAGTCATAAGCTGTGTTAGTATGGTGCTTAAACTCAACATAGGGTCTGGAGCCTTCCTTGGGGGTGTGATTCTTTTGGAACCTTCTAAGAATCTTTTAATGACTGATGATGTGAAAAAACCTTTACATGATGCTCCCTTGGTGTACGCTACTATTGCCGCCAGGTGCACCTTGAGGATTGAATAGTTGATTGCGCTATCTGGCAAGTGGGTAAGATAGATTATCACAATTTCCTGTGCAGATATTAAATCTGGGGTATTGTTATCTTTGCACCAAAGGAGATACCTCTTTCACTTAGCTGCGTACCATTGTTTTGTGAATGGTTTTCTTGCCTCCCTTAGTACCCCCATTGGTCTTTGTGGTAATTTTAGGTGTACAAATTCTATGTACTCGGTCGCCAGGATGGGAGTTGCTAGTTCTGGATGGAATACTTGACCCTTTTGCATTGTGAGGAGGTCTTTTTCTTCCTTGAATTTGATCGTCTGTCCCTTCGGACTGTTCGATTAGGCTTGATTACTAGGTTTGTCTCGCCCATTAGAGGGCTGTGAGTATTAGATTTGGTCCTGGTTGGCAGGCCTTCTCCAATACTTTGTGTAGAGAGGAATGGGAGAAAGGCTAGTCAAATCTCCCTGACCAATTTAGTAACAGGGCATTCCCTTCTGATAGATGGTGTTGAAACCTGGAGGCGAAGGATTGGCATTTCCTGTTCTCCGCTGTTGTGAATAGGTTTATTGTTGGTGTCCCCCAGGGTCTAAATATTTTTTTCTAGGCTCCTCTGCTTTTTTTCCCCATTCGTGTGAGCTGCTGTTCTGTCTGCTGAGACAATCTGCTTCTGCGTTGTCCTTCCCTGGGAGACCGATTGTTTGCAGGCTGATCCGCTTTGGTATAACCCATTGCCATATCTCGAGCTAGTTTTCTTAGGGTGAACGATTTTGTTCCTTCTGGTTTGTTCAGGTAAAAAATTGCTGTATTATCTTTCTGGATCAATGCTATCCTCCCTGCAATGTGGGCTTGAGACATTTTTAGTGCTAGTAGCACTGTTTTCATCTCTAGGAAGATGGTGTGTTTTATGGAGTCGGAGTTGTTCAACTGACCAAGTATTTTACATTTCCTGTACGCCCTCCCAATCCTTTGTCAGATGCATCTGTTGTGATGATCGCTGAGGGGGTTAATGTCATGAACGGTCTACCTAGCGTTGTTTTCTTGGATGCCCACCATTGGGTCTCCTTCTGCACCTTTTCTGTTACAACCACTAAACCTTCCCAACTACTGTGGTTTGTGACCAGTTGTTGCATAGCCGCTCTTGTAGAGGGCGAACATGCAGCCGTGCATGGGTAATGAGTGGGATGCATGATGCCATCATGCTCATTAGTTTCATGACCGTCCTCACTGTCTGAGACTGAATCTTCTGGTAGAGGAGAGTTTGTCATTTGATTGCTTGAATCCTTCTTTGGGTCGGATACGCCCGTACCACCCTGGAATTCAATCTTGCCCCAAGGAAGATCTTTTGCTGTTCCGGGTTCGGAGATGATTTTTCGAGGTTTATGGAGAATCCCAGTTCGTGTAGTGTTGTGATTACCTTCTGAATATGCTGGTGGCATTCTTGTTTTGAGTTTGCCTTCACCAACCAGCCCTCTAGATAAGGATAGACGTGGATTCCTTTCCTTCTTAGAAATGCTGCCACTGCAGCTAGGAACTTTGCGAAAACTCTTGGTGCCTGATTTTATTCTGAAGAGTAAGACTCTGAAATGGTAGTGTCTTCATGCATAAACCTGAGATGATTCTTGTATCTTTGATTCATGGGTATGTGAAGATAGGTGTCTTAAGCCTATGGCTGCCATGAAGTCCCCTTTTTGTAGGAGTGGGATTACCTCTTGTAGGGCAGTCATCTAGAAATGCTGCGTGCAAATTAATTTGTTTATTAATCGGAGATCCAAAATTGGTCTTAATGTGAGATTTTGCTTTGGTACCAAGAAATAAGGTGAGTAGTTTTCTTTGTTGTGCTCCCTTGTTGGTACTTTCTTTATTGCCTATTTTGTAGGAGTTCCTTTATCTCTTCCCTTAATTTCAAAAGTTGTTTTTAGAAACTTCTTCTTTAGTGGGTTTTGTGGTGGTATGCTTTTTAGTTCTACACACCAGCTGTGGTGCACCACATTGTTGTGTGGAAGCCCAGTTTTGCATCCAAGTCACTTGGAGCCTCCTCCCCTCTGGAGGATTTCCTCTGCCACGAAAGGCTGCTTTGGATGTTGTAGCCAGGACTGATATCCAGTCTGCTGGCTTGACTGCTGTCCCCTGCCTTGCGTCTTCTGTTGTCCTGCATTAATAATCCCCCTTCCTGTGGGTTTTCTGAGGTTGCTTCCTCCCCTTCTAAAGGTGCCTCTGTAGAGGAGAGCACCATTGCTCTTGCTGTTTTGTTGTCTTTCTTAATCTGTTGTAAGGACTCATCCACCTCGTGGCTAAACAAAGCGTCTCCTGTGAAAGGCTTATTAATTATAGTTGTTTGTACTTCTTGTTTAAAACCTGAAATCCTGAGCCAGGTGTGTCTTCTGAGGGTAGTACCTGTGCACATTTGCCTGCTGGCTGTATCAGCTGCATCTAGAGCGGACAATAAACAGGTATGTGCAATGTTCTTACCCTCCTGAATGAAGATTTTGCCTTCTCTTTGTCATCTTCAGGTAGTTTATTCATTATTTCCTTGATGTCGTCCCATTGTTGGTGCCATATCTGTTGAGGAGAGCATTTGAACTGGCGTTACGCCATTGTGTTGCTGTTATCTCTCCATCTTCCTCCCCACCATATCTAGTCTTTTACTTTCCTTCTCAGAGGGTGGACCCACGCAAGAATGAGCATTTCTCTTTCTCCTTGATATGGTGACAGTGACGGAAACTGCCACTGTATTCCCCAGTATATATATTGGGGTCTTTTGAAGAGGGTCTGTACTTTTCTCGACCCTAGGTGTGACTCCCTTTGTTGATACTGGCTCCTTGAAGGCCTCTTTGCCCTGGACCAGTATACTTGGTAGGAATGGGAGCTATTGGTTACCTTTTGTGTATGGCATTAATGTCTTGAGGAAAAAGCATGAGTCTCCCTTCTCCTTCTTGAAGGGGACCCAGAAAGTGTAAGCTGCTCTTTTCACCAGCCTGTTGTAAAAGTTAATGTCCTCTGGTGATGAAGCTTTCGAGGGGTAAGTACAAACCTCCTCCTTTGAACTTTGTCGAGGTTGTTCCATTCTTCCTCGAAAATACCCATTGTCTCTTCCTCTTCTGGGATGTAGAGTTCCTCTTCGACTTCCTCCTTGTGAGGTTCGGGGGTTGCCCGTGTCTCGAGGGCATTCTCTTCCTCTTCGGCGTCCAAAGTTGTGGAAGGTCTTATAGGAATTCTGTATTTTTAGTGCCTCAAACTCAGTTTTCCATAGAAGAAACATCGCCATTTCTGCCTCCAACCTTCTTCTCTTCTTTTCCACCTCGAGGGCCTTTCGATGCCTTTTGTCAGGGATGCCCTCTTTCTTGGCATTGTTTGTGCCCCCGAACGTTTGGTGTTTTCTCTCAGGGCCTCTGGGCCCGAGCTGATCTTTGTCGATTTCAGCGCTTTTCCCTCGTCGGCATCCCTGATAAGGGATCTGTGGGATTCTTTGGGTTGCGGCTCACCCTCGGTTGTTGTTTTCTTCGGTGCCTGGGCTGGCTTGCATGCTTTCTTTTCAAGGCCCTTGGTATCCGAGTGGTAAGGGGTTTTTGTTACCTTTTGAGGTCTCTTTTCAACATCCTTCGTGGTCATCTTTGCTGCTTGTTTTTATTCGGCATCCCCCCTCGAGAATTTCGATGTCCAAGTCTCCACGGGCTGACTCGGAAGCTGCAACCTGTTCACCTTTGTCGCTTGAGAAGCCCAAGTACTTAAGCAATACCTGTTCTTTCTGGATGCTGTTTGCTGCAGCCTGATGTTCCTCTCTCTGCTTACATCGGGTCTTGAGAGTCTTTGACACAAATACGGCGCAGGCCTTGCAGTCCCTGCCCTTGTGATCCCTTGGTAGGCAGAGATTACAGGCCTTGTGCGGATGTTGTGCAAATTTGCAGTGGAAATTTGTACAAAACTTAAAAGGGATTTTTTCTAGGACCATTACCTTGCCCCATTCTCGGTCCATGTGCGTTGTGAGAGGTTCCGATGGCATTCCCCGATGGGTTTTGTGGACAGAGGTCCCTTTCTTTCTCCGGTACCTTCTTCATCGTTCTTCGTTTTTTTCACTGAAAAATCCAAAATGTTCTGAAATCTTCAACAATATTTCTGAGCCTCTTCCCTTGCTTCCAGACCCAACAATGGAAAAAAGAATCTGAAGATAGCTACCACGCGCACAAGAACTTCCAGGGCACCGTCTGATGTCACACTAGGGATACACCTGGCACCAAATGGTGGTCAACGATGCCCATGAAAAAAATAAGGAGACAAACAATTCTGGACCCAACCTCTAGATGGCGGAACAATGCACAGCATGTGGATCCAGAAAAGGATTTATGCTGCAAAACCAAATTGTTGCAACTGAGATTTTATATTTTTGATGAAAAAAAGTTTTCTTTCTGCCGATAATATACTGATGAGGGAGCAATGAGCAAAAGCATAGGCATTTATCTAGAATATGATTAACACAACAGCAAACAAGCCAAAATAGGGCTCTCAGCTGGATAATGAAGCTGAAATCAATTGATTAACCATCTTTAATCAAAGTGTGATTATCTTTACAAGCCTGGGAGATATGGCCGCAGTGATATCCCTGATCACCTAGTTCCTAAAGAACAAGTTACTTACCTTCGGTAACGATGTATCTGTAAGAAACATTAGATAGTTAGATTCCTTACCTTAGAATATGCCCAGGCGTCAGGCTGGATCCGGAAAGATTTTTCGTCAGCAATACCCTTGCGCATCGCTGGGCGTCGTCTGCGGTTCCACGTCAGTCGTCGGCATCGCCGGGATGATGTAGTCGGACTACTTAGACGCCGACATTGTGCGCTGACGTCAGTTCTTGTACACAGCTTTCCGCGCCAGGAACGGAGAGCCATGCAAGAAAACGACACTGGTGCCAAGATTCTAGGGCCCTGAAAGGGATGACCTTAACCCTAGATGTCAGTTCGCAGAGCGGGGAGGATGGGTGGGGTGGTAAGGAATCTAACTAACTAATGTTTCTTACAGATATATTGTTACCGAAGGTAGGTAACTTGTTCATCTGAAAGAAACAGGTTAGTTAGATTCCTTACCTTAGAATAGATACCCCAGCAATACCAACCCCGGTAGTGGGTCTGCAAACCAAGATCACACAAGTCCTGGAGAACGGAACGGCCAAAGAAGCCGTCTCTCCGGACTTGGCTGTCTAGGCAGTAATGCTTGGTAAACGTGTGCAGCAAGGCCCACGTTGCTGCCTGACAAATGTCCTGCAGAGGGACTCCCCGTCCCAGGGCAGTAGTAGCCGCTGTGGCCCGAGTGGAATGGGCCCTCAGCCCCACAGGAGGATCCTTTTTAGCCAAGGAATAGCAGGCCTTAATGCACAAAACGACCCACTGAGAGATGGTTCGCTTGTGCACTGCCCGCCCATTCTTAGCGCCCACGTAGCCAACAAAGAGTTGGTCGTCCACCTGGAATTGTTTCGTGCGGTCCAGAAACAAGGGCAGTGCTCGTTTTGGGTCCAGACGATGGAGCCTCTCTTCCTTTTTTGAGGGATGCGGAGGCGGAAAGAAGGTGGGCAATGTAACAGACTGGCCGATGTGAAAGGCAGTTATCACCTTAGGTAGAAAGGAAGGACGAGTTCTGAGAACAACCTTGTCTGGATGGACAGAGAGGAAAGGAGGCTTAGAAGAAAGAGCCTGGAGCTCACTCACCCGTCTGGCAGAGGTGATGGCAACCAGGAAAGCAGTCTTAAGAGTCAGAAGATGAAGAGGACCATGATGAAGTGGCTCAAAAGGAGCACACATCAGATAGAGCACACATCAGAAGGTCCTACTGAAGAGGCAGTCGAATCGGGGGATCGATTGATAGACTGAGTATCTCGGGATACCAGTATCTTTGTGCCCATTCCGGAGCCGCAAGGACGACTTGGGCCCAGTCACGCCTGATCTTCTTCAGCACTCTGGGCAGAAGTGGTATAGGCGGAAAGGCGTACAACAGACCGCAACTCCACTCGCGACGAAAAGCGACTCCGAGCGAGTGCCGCCTTGGAAATTCCAACGCGCAGTACTGATGACAATGCGCGTTCTCTTCGGTGGCGATTAGATCTAACCAAGGCTCTCCCCACTGCCGAAAGAGGCCTTGCGCCACATCTGAGTTCAGACGCCATTTGTGATCCATCATGCACCGGCGGCTGAGTTCGTCCGCCCTGGCGTTCAGAGAGCCCGCCAGGTGTTGAACCACCAGGGTGATGCCCTGATGTTCCAGCCATGCCCAGAGGCGCAGAGCCTCCTGACAAAGGATCCACGACCCCACCCCGTCCTGTTTGTTGCAATACCACATGGCGGTGATGTTGTCCGTGAACACCTGCACTACACTTCCTCGAACAGAGGGAAGGAATGCCTTCAGTGCAAGCCGAATCGCCCGCAGCTCCAACAGGTTGCTATGGAGCCGGGACTCCGCCGGAGACTAGAGGCTTCTGATCTCCGCCTCTCCCATGTGGCTCCCTCATCCCAGGAGGGACGCATCCGTCACCACTACGTGCTCCGGTTGGGGTAGAGAGAGGGATCTGCCACTGACCCAAACGCGGTCCATGAGCCACCACTGCAACAGCCTTGCAGTGATGCCGAGATCAGGACGTGGTCGGACAGGTTGCACTGATGTTGAGCCCACTGGAACTTCAGGTCCCACTGCAGAGCCCACATCCGCCACCTGGCGTGATGTACCAGCAGGAGGCCATCAGACCCAGCAGCCGCAGCACCAACCAGACCGAAACTCGGGATAAATGCTGAAAGATCGGAATCAGAGCCTGAATATCCCGAATCCGCTGTTCCGGAGGATAGACCCGAAACTGCGCCAAGTCCAGAACCGCTCCGATGAAAAGGAGCTTCTGAGAGAGACTCAGATGCGACTTCAGCACTTTGATGGAGAACCCCAGCAAATGCAGGAGGTCGGCCGTAGTCTGGAGGTGGGAGACGACTGCCTGGGTTGTCGTTGAGATAGGGGAAGACTGGAACGCCTAATCTGCACAGGTTAGGGGTTCCTCGGGTGTTTCGTGAACACCCGAGGGGCACTGGTGAGGCCGAAGGGGAGCACGGTAAACTGAAAGTGCTCGGGGCCTACCATGAACCGCAGGTAACGCCGGTGGGCCGGTAGGACGGGGATGTGGAAATAAGCGTCCTGCAAGTCCAACGCTACCATCCAGTCTCCAGGGTCTAGGGCAGCCAGAACCTGAGCTAAGGTGACCATCTTGAACTTTCTCCTTCCGGAGGAAGGCGTTGACGCTCCTGAGGACCAAGATAGGGCATAGGCCCCCATTGCCCTTCTTGGGAACCAGAAAGTAGTGGGAATAACAACCCCGACCTACTTCTAGGCCAGGAATGCGCTCAAGAGGGTCGTAACTTCCTCCTGCAGAAGTTGCAAGTGATCCTCCGACATGCGGTGGTACTGCGGAGGCATGGCTGGAGGGGTCGCCTTGAAGGGGAGGGAGTAGCCCCTTCGGACGATTTGCAGCACCCACCTCTCAGAAGTGATGGTACGCCAGTGGAGCAGGTGATGGCGAACCCTGCCTCCCACTGGCGTGGAATGGGCCTGAAAGCTCGGACTAGGAAGGCTTGAAGGCAGATGCTGCTGGGGCGGATGTGGGCTGACCGTCTCTCTGTCCCCCTGCTCCGCCTCGGCGGAATCCATGTCCGCGACCGCCTTGAGGCTGGTTCTGCGGCCTGTGGCTAGATGGACGTGTGGGGGCGCCCCTTCCTTGGCCACGGAAGGGGCGAAAAGCGTAAGTTTGCGGGCGCGGGTCCGAGAGGCCCAAGGAATTGGCCGTAGCCCTGGAGTCCTTAAAGCGCTCCAGTGCACTATCCACTTTGTCGCCAAAAAGGCGACGGCCATCGAAGGGCATGTCCATGAGGGTGCTCTGGACATCCCCGGACAAATTTGTGGCTCTCAGGCAGGCGTGGCGACGAATCGCCACCGTCGTCGCAATCGCCCTACCCAGCGAGTCCGTGCTGTCAAGGCCACATCGAATGAGTACCATGCTGCTTCCCGCCTCCTCCGGACACTGGGGCAGCACGTCCGCCACCTTATCCCACAATGAGTGGGTGTAACGGTCCAAAAGCCACGCAGTGTTGATAGACCGCAACCCCAAACTAAGGGAGGAAAACAGTTTCTTCCCAAACTGTTCCAACCTTTTGGATTCCCGATCCGGAGGAGCGGACGGGAAGGCGGTCTGAGAGGTAGAGGCCTGGATAACCAGGCTCTCAGGGGTGAGGTGCACCGACAGAAAGCTGGGGTTGCCCGGTGCAGGGCGGTGGCGCCGGGTTACGTTCCGGTCCACAGGAGTGACTGTGGAGGGCTTGGACCAGGTGCCCATCGGAACGTCAGTCAGTGCTTCATTGAACTGCAGTAGAGGCTCCGAAGAGCTTACTGGCGGTTGAAGCACTTCAGTGAGGAGTTTAGTCCTCACGGCCACTGCAGGGAGCTGCAGATGAAGGGCTTCGGCAGCCCTGCGCAGAACCACAGAATATGTAGCATCCTTAGCCACGGACGGAGGAGAGATGAAGCCAGTGTCAGGGGAGGTGTTGAGACCACTGGCATCCCCCAGCTCTTCTGCCCAGTCCTG
This sequence comes from Triturus cristatus, assembly GCF_964204655.1. Lineage (NCBI taxonomy): Eukaryota > Metazoa > Chordata > Amphibia > Caudata > Salamandridae > Triturus > Triturus cristatus. The sequence goes on from NC_140581.1 coordinate 852,921,001, forward strand.
ATCAAACTGGCACTGCTGTGCCAGAGGGTCCTCAGACCCCTCCCAGTCGTCCCAGTCATCCGACTCCTGGTAGAGAGGCTGAAAGGTCGGAGCCGGGCAGTAGATGACTTGCTCATCCATCGGCGCAGGAGACTGCGCCATGCGGCGCCGCCACGATGCCGGACGCGGACTGAACCTGGGGACGACGTCGTCCGAAGACGGCGCCGGGTGCGGCACTATAGGGGTCGGCACTGGTGGAAGGGTCGTAAGGTCAACCGGCGTCAACCGGGATCCAGGTCTGGATCCCACGGGGGCCTGCGGCGTCAGGACCGAAGTCGACGACGGCGCCGGGGCCGGAGCCGCCGCTCGCTAGGCCTCCCAGTCAGCCCTGCGGGGACCAAAGGCGCGCCGGCAGGCCTCGACAGCGGAACAAGACTCCTCATGGCGACGAGGAAGTCTCGGATCTCGCCCAGAGTCGCATTAGGCCCAGAGACCGGAGGGTATGGGGCCGGATGCGACTCCTGCGGCTCCGACGGAGCCACCTGAACCCTCAGCCGAGTCGTGCGACTGGCGAGGGGAGTCAGAAGAGCGATGTCGCCTCTTCAACTTCTTACTGTGCCTCGACTTACCTGAATGCGAGGAGTTCGAACCCGACGAGCGGTGATTGCTGTGGCTCCGCGACCGGTCCCTCGACCTCCTCCTCGACCGGGACCTTGAACAGCGCGGAGCAGACTGCCGGCTCTCGAGGAGCTTGCGGGACCGCTCCCGCCTAGCCTTCGAGGTCAAGGCCCGGCAGTCGGGGCACGACTCGGCATCATGGCAGTAGAGAAACCGACAGTGGTGATCCGTACCAGACATCAGTCAGTGACAGGCGTCGCACAGCTTGAAACCGGGCACCCCTACCGGCACCAGGAGTCGGGGTCGACTCGAAAGAGGAACCAAAAAAAAGTTCAAAAAGTGACTAAAGGGTATGCTCTTCCCGGATCTGCACTTACTGGAGCGAAAAAAAAAAGAACCGACGTCAGTGCGCGAGAGTGGCGTCTAAGTACTCCGATGACGTCATTCCGGCGATCACTACGCCGACGACGGACGCGGAGCCGCAGACGATGCCTAGCGACGCGCAAGGGTATTGCTGACGAAAAATCTTTCCGGATCCAGCCTGGGGATATTCTAAGGTAAGGAATCTAACTAACGTGTTTCTTTCAGATACCAATTTTCAGCAAAACAGCCTCAATAACTTACATATACACTAAAGATGAGCAAAGAAAAATACAAACCAATTTTCTGCTCAAAAGAAAGTATATTCACATCTATATTTCTGTATTATGGTTATAAATCACATGGGTATCAAACACCAAAAATACTTACTACTGTGCAAAACATTTTATGCAATATATGCACAAATGGAAGTCTGAAACGAACCTCCAGTCTCCACATTCCTGCATTTGCTTTCCCAAACGGGTAACTTTAAAAAAAAAATGTTTAATTATAAAGCAGCCCCATCTCCATTAAAGAGAACAATGCTACTTCTTTTAAAAAAGGAGAAAAAAAAAACCATTCCTGTCTGGGAAGACATTGGGGAGAGAAGGCAGTTGTCCTCGCCACTAGCCCCAAAGGGGAAAATGTTCCACTGAAATAGCTTCACCTTTACGAATCAGATAACAGCCCCTTTGAGGTGTTTGTATCTGATCAATGACTACTAATACGGACCATACTAAATTTTAAGCAAGAGAGGATGCCCCTTTCACGCCGCTTCCTAATTGCAAATTGGTATGGGCCAGTAAGACTGTTTTGCGAGTCAGAAATAATTTTCAGACTGCCAAAATATGTGTATGGCTACAAAAAATACATTCTGTAGAGACAAACTCTGCAGTTTTATGAATCATACAGTCTGAGACCGCAAAATGGCTTGATACATCAGTTTCCAAATTTGGAACAAGAGAAACAACTATTGTAGCAGGTAGTTTCGAAAGACAAGAGATAACAAATGCTATTCATTGTTTTTTAGCACTAGGAAGAAGAAAGAATAATAAAATGGTGAAAATCATTTCATAAGACACAGGGTAGCAGAGTGCAGAGAACAAAAATAGAAGATCAGGTTGGTGGGTAATGAGTTATCAGAGAATACATTTAGTCAATTATACTAATAGGTAAATTATTAAAAAGACACTGAAAATGGAAAACTGAAATTTAGATGCAGATGTGCTTCATTACCCGTACCATCTTCTAACGTAGAAGAAGCAAAGACCATTTATACGGACTGTGTGGATTCTGCCTGTAGGAAATTAGTGCCAGGTAAACGATGCATTCTGAAGCGTGCACTGCCCTCTGCCCCATGGTATTCTGAAAGTTTAAAAACCCAAAAATTAGTCTGCAAAAAGCTGCTTTCGAATTATAAAAAAACTGCTCTCTGAAACTAAAAAGACTTATTTTGGGGAACAAATCAGAATTGCTGGATCTTCTTCCAAAGTTGTGTTTAAAACTATTTCCATGCTAACTACCTCTTCCAGCCCCAAGACAGAAAGCTACTCAGAACTATGTGAGACCTTGGCTGCCTTCTTTTTACAAAAGGTTGAAAATATCTTTTCCGCCTTTACTTCTACGTCTACTGTGACCAAAGAGGCAGTGCCAATAGGGCTCTCTGAGCATAGTGGGTCCACTCCCATATTTGACCATTTTACATCTCTGGATCGGCATGGAGTTACCAAACCTCTATCAGATTCGATCAGGCTCCCCTCTGGACCCTTGTCCAGTCTCGGTTCTGAAATTGGTTCCAGAAATTACTGGGGAGGCTCTTACCCCACTGTTTGGCTCCATAATACTGGTCACTTCCTGGGTCGCTGGAAGAGTGCATCTATTCATCCCCTGCTCAAGAAAACCAACCTGGATCCAAAGGACCCAAGCAATTATAGACCTATCTCTCATCTCCCCTTCCTGGGAAAGATGATTGAGAAGGCTATGAACAGCCAACTTAGCTTGTTCCTTCAGACCAACTCTTTCTTAGACACCACAGAGTTTGGATCTCGTGCGGAACATAGCACTGAGTTAATAAAATCTACAGACAAGATCAGAGAGGCCCTAGATCAGGGCGGTGCCGCCATACTCATCATGCTGGATCTTTCGGCCGCATTTGATACGGTCCATCATGAAGTTCTGATGGACCGTCTATTAGCGGTCGGAGTCCGAGGCAAGGCCTGGGACCTCCTGAAATCGTTTCTGGCGAGCAGAACACAAACTGTGGACCTTGGCAGAGATAGCTCCAAGCCCTTCTCTATCCCTTGCGGAGTGCCGCAAGGGTCTTTGCTTAGCCCAACACTATTTAACGTGTATGTTGCTCCGTTGGCAGTTTTGATTAGATCTTTTGGATTTCAGTTAACCTCTTACGGCGACGACACGCAAATTGTGCTGTCTATTCAAAAAGGATCAGAGATTGAGACTGGCTCAAAATGTCAACTGTATGCATGCGATTTCAGCCTGGATGGCATCAAACTGCCTTAAACTTAATGCAGGAAAAACTGAGGTCATCTTATTCAGGAACACTGCCAACTTCTGGACACCGGACTGGTGGCCGAACACAATGGGCGTGCCTCAGCCCTGGTGGAAAGGGCAAAAAATGTAGGAGTGGTCTTTGATTCGAAACTTGCCTTCGTCGATCAAATCAGCAGAGTCGTCTCATCCTGCTTTTTTATTCTCAGAATCCTGCGTAAAATCAAATTCCTCCTCCCGGAAGACAGCCTGAAAACAGCAGTCACAGCGCTCATTCTGTCACGGCTGGATTACTGCTATAGTCTCTATATTAACATCCAGAAGAGACATTTGGTCAGACTCCAGATCGTGCAGAATGCGGCAGCCAGGATGCTCACAGGCACTCCCAGGTTTGTCTCGGTGAGGGCAGGACTCAGAACTCTTCATTGGCTCCCTGTTGAACTACGGATTCAGTTTAAGGCCATGTGCATAGTTTTTAAAGCCCTTAATGGCATTGGCCCTGACTTCCTGAAACATTCAACACAGTGGTATGTTCCAGGAAGAGCCCTATGCTCCACGCAAGCCAAACAAGCAATCCTCCCCCGCTATTACAAGACTAGCTGGGGTGGCAGGAGCTTTCGCCATTGCGCCACTAAGGTATGGAATAGACTTCCCTTCCATCTTAGAAACTCAACACAGCTTTTTCTTTTCAAGAAGGGATTAAAAACATGGCTATTCACTTAAATGGTCATCTCAGCTAATAATCACAGATGTTCTATCGGGTTGGTAGCGTACAGCGCCAGGACACCCCAGAGTAACAGAGCGCTTTAAAAATTCCAGTAACATAACATAACATGAGGTAAGTCTATAGCCAATATATCAATTAAAACAGAGAATCAATGAAACTCTGATAAAACACTATTAGGTAAACTTACACGGAACAATGGTTGAGAGGGGAAAAGTATGGAATGTGCATAAAAAAAATCAGATTTTGTGCAGAGTCAGACAGATGAAAGAGCAAAGTAAACAAAAGAAAGATGATAGGGCGTTATAAACCGAGAAGATCAGTACCTCAGTTGGGATGGGTTAAGCCAGCAGGGAGGGACACTCATCCAGGATTTGACAGCTTTAAGATAAGACATACAGCGGAGATGTAAATCAGATAATGGAGTAAAAAAAGATATGGGTGTTAACAGCATAAGAGTGGGATTTAAATTTTAATTAGGCAGATGGAAGCCTATACAGTGAAAAAGACAGGGCAATAAACTGCAGAGAAACAGAGGAAAAAGCATCTTTCCAAGACACCAAGAATGCACAAGAGGATTGAAAACAAATGAAGTTGGAGAGACTAAAACAGACAGTGGAAAAGGGTGATCAATAACATTAAAATACATGAACAGATGTAGTTACGGGTAAGATAGAGGTTAGTTTTTACAAAAGAGATTAGGGGGTATATTTGATGATTCATCAGAAGGATAATTAGTTACAGTTGTTGCCAAGAAGAAACCAGATTATAGAAGAAAAATTAGATGGTGGTTGAGAAAAGTGTATGGATGCTAGTAAATAATCCTTTCAAAGTTTTTGAGAAAACTGGAAGAGAGACTGGTTGAGAAATTAAATAGTCAATCTACAAAGGAGGTAAGCTAAAAGTCTTGAAAGATTCAGAAAAAGAGACAACAATGAGAAAACAATGAAAGAGCATAACCAATAATGGATCAAGCAAGAGTAAGGGCCTTATTATGAGTTTGGCTGTCCGATGGACCGCCAAGTCCATGGTGGCGGTGTGGCGGGCAGTCAGAACGTCGTGGGACTGTTGCTGCCATTAGGGATCCGCGATCCCTGGCGGTCTTGCAGCGGTCTGAGGACCCTAATATGCTGGCGGTGGCACTGCGGCACCATCAAGCATAAGGAGTTTCCTCACTACCTCAGTTTTGATGGTGGTGAGCCTGTCATGAAACATGTGGCGGTGAGGAAACAAAGGAGGCCCTACAGAGCCCCCTGTTGCCTCTGCAACAGGGGATGCATGCAGGGGGGTGGGGGGGGGGGGGGGGGAGTAGGCACATGGCGTTCCCCCTGTATGCATGCACCCTCAATTCCTGCAGGGCATGAATTTGACAGTCCATGCCCTGCAGGAACTTGCAATGGAGTTCCCATTGTGGTGCCTCGCTAAGGCTCACGTATGAGCCTTAGCACTGCACTGCCGTGGGCCAGATGCCGCAGTACCGCCCGACTTGGATTACAGTCAGAATCCGGCAGGCCGCCTCAATATGGCATTGGCGGGGTTGCAGCAGGGCACTGGCGTGGCATCCCTCTGCCACACCGTCAAAGTCATAATAAGGCCCTGAATGTAGCTAAATAGATACTAGGATAGATTCATTAGAGGATACAGGGATGACCTTTTAAAATCAAAAACCATTCTATTTAAAATATAAGCGAGAAATGAATTTGACAGTCCATGTCCTGCAGGAACTTGCAATGGAGTTCCCATTGTGGTGCCTCGCTAAGGCTCACGTATGAGCCTTAGCACTGCACAGCCGTGGGCCAGATGCCGCAGTACCGCCCGACTCTGATTACAGTCAGAATCCGGCAGGCCGCCTGAATATGGCATTGGCGGGGTCGCAGCAGGGCGCTGGCGTGGCATCCCGCTGCCACACCGCCAAAGTCATAATAAGGCCCTGAATGTAGCTAAATAGATGCTAGGATAGATTCATTAGAGGATACAGGGATGACCTTTTAAAATCAAAAACCATACTATTTAAAATATAAGCAAGAAATGTAGGGGGGCAAAGCAAAGTTAGTGAAGGCTATATACAAGGGATGAGGCATGGGAGAAAGAGGACTGAGTGAGATGGACGTTTTTGGTGACTAAAGTAGCTTTACTGTAGTCACGAAAAATGTCCAAAGAACAGGTGGTTGAGATATTTGACCTGTACAGATTTGATTTGATTGAGCAGTTCACTAAAACCAGATTATCTTTCCAGGCATTTACCTAGTTTGCCAACTGTCTTTATCCAGTTAAAAAAATTGCAACTTTATGAATAAAATTACTTAGTTCAAAAACAGAAAAGAAGGTTAGAAAACAGTGCACTAGCTCATAAACAATATAGCACTTATTTTAATATATTGCTGAAACAAATAAATACATTATTTATATTACTATGTACTTATTGGAAATCCATTAACAGAACACCATTCACTTACCTTCTTGTCTTTCTCCGAGCCATCTGTTAGAAGGATCCCCTTGGCTTGCATGTGGCGGTACAGAATCTTTTGAAGAGCTGACATGTCACATTTTATCACATATTCAACCTAGCACAAAGAAAAAAAATATTTCAAAATACATGAAGACCAACAAAGGAAGGCATATTGCAAGGAACATACAAGATCAGTGCATCACCAGAAGCATTAATTTGATCTTTGCATCTTTAATGTAGTTTGAAACAGTTACTTCTAATTCAAACTTAAAGGTTGAATTCTTTGAAAATTATGAAGAATATTGTAATTAGTGAGTTAGAAGTATGCAGTCCAGTTTTCAAAATGACTAGAAGATTAGATTTCGATTAATTTATGTTGCCCTGCTGTTGTGTGTCACACATTGCACTGAGCTGATATAAGGCCAGAATCATCACTGTTGGGTAGTTGCATGAAGAGTTGGAATGTGATGTCTGAATGGAACAGCAGATTCATACAGTACAGAATGAGTAATTATTCATACAGTACAGAATGAGCAATTATCACATATATTTAAATTGAATTAACAATTAATAAGCAATGAATGATAGTCAAGGCCAAATTTTTCTTGGGGGAGGGTGCTGGAAATGAGTGAGGAGGAGGGGAAAGAGTGATAATTCGGTGGCTCTAAAGTACAAGAAGGTGGTGTTTTAAGACTTCTTTTAACTACATATGGTAAAAGGTAGCCCCCGAGTTGGCAAAAAAGGGCACACCGGAACAGACGTCCACATAGATCAGCGGATCTGATCTCAAAAGCAAATAAAATGCAATCTTTATTTGCCGAGTGTCGTACCTGTGGCAGAAAAGAGTCAAAATCAGATCGCAATGATCTGTGTATACTTTCCCTTCTTAGCAATCACATCCCAGACAAATGTCAACACTGCAACACCTTTTTCAGGTGTACCCTTAAGGACAGGGAGAAGAGTCGCGTTCATCGAAGAGAGGAATTGCGCAGACCGCACTAGGCGCTATTTACAGTTGGGACGTCACATGAGCGAAGAGTGGGTCAGTCCTCTACCAGGGCTCTGCCTCCACCCTCTTACAGGGATGTGGAATTCCTATAGCTCGACGCCCAGGACATATTAATTAATGCAAAGCCTTTATTATTAGGGTGGGGTGAGCGCTTTAAGTAAATGTTGTAGGTTCGGACTGCACTACTAACCGTTGTTCCAGTATAAAAACGTATACACACGTTTTCAATGTTTAGCAAAATGAGGCTATGTATACTGCTCCCAGAATGCTCTCTGATTAGAGGCAAATATGTGCAGAAGCTTGAAAGCAAGATTGATGATTATTTTCTTTCAAAATAAAATGTTCACAAAAAAATGCAAAAACATTTCACTAAACTACTGTAACATTTTAGGTACCATTTCTTTGGAACATCATTTAGTAAAATGTGTTGATGTATGCTAGTATTTCCCAAAAATATATACAATGGAAAATCAATGTAACCAGTTTTAATAAGATTATGGGAAATAAAAATAAACAAGCATTGGTAAAGCCAGTAGGTCTGAAATTGTTGGTCAGCCTTTTGGTTTTGTCAATGCGTGGCTTGGTTTGACATGGTTTTTGTAAAACCTTATTGGTGTGGGAGCTGCCGGGCCCTCACCATTATACCAAACATTGGCAAAATCAAAACTGGTCTCAAAAAGCACACATTGCCACAGTAGTTCCTGGTACTGAACAAAACGACTGTGTTGATATGTTCCTTGTGAAAGATCAGATTGCTGTCACTCACAGTGAAGCTAGCTGATAGACGGAGAGAGACAGAAAGACAGAATTTTAATAAACACAAAAGGTTATGGTTAACACCAGACCTAATTAGGGGCCCAATTATTAAATACAGTCTCAAATGTGCACACATGTCCTTGCATCAAGTACAGGTATGCTACTTTTATGACTTCACAAGTAGGCCAAGAAATAGTACTCCTAGAAAATATTAGTGAACTGCATTTTAGCATGAGCAAATAGCCAGGTGTAGATTTGCTCATGTGAAAATATGAGTGTAAGTTCACTTTCCCTCCAACCACTTTTTTTCCCAACCCTGGAAGAAGTTTTATGTCTGCCATTGTCAGAAGTAAATGTCCAACCTTTCTCAGTATGGAAAAGGATTAGAGAAGAGTTCGTGAAAACCCTTCAAACAAACATGCAAGCTAATAGGTTTGCACAGACTCAAAAGGGCATTCCAACCCTGGAATCGTTGCTTACCATTCCCTTCAGCCCCAGTATGTAGATCTGCGGAAACGTGGCAACCTAAGGGAATTGCTAGTATGCAAACCTTACTATGGAAGGAGCCCCGGCATAATCAGAGAGGATATTTCAGAGCTCTTCTACATAATTAGATTGCTGTCATAATTTGTCGCTACATTACATGGCACAAAAGGGACAAGTGGATTTTGTTACAGGACAAGTAGATTTATGAAGCAACCTGCCCCATGGACAATTCGATATTTTATTAAATTCCACACCCCTGCTCTGAGGATTCCACAAGAGTGGGATAACAAAAGAGGAGCAATCCTGGAATAAAATGACATTCCCGTTTCAAGTCGGGAACTTCATCATCAAGGCGAAGTATAGTAACAACCTGCTCACCATCGAGGACTGAGTCAATGTCGAAGAGGAGGTGGCATTTGACATTGAGACAATCAATATCTGGAGAAACCATAAAGTCGAAACATAGAAGCCATTTGACGTTAAGAGGCCTTTTGGTGCCGAGGCACACAGAATCTGCATTTTCTATCTCTAAAGCTTCTGATTGGATCAGAAAAATGAAAGCTAAAAAACTTCAGACAACTTCGGATTCAGAAAACTCAAGAGCGTATTCGCCATCATCGCTGGCAGTCATTCCAGATTCTCCAGAACACCATAATTCTCAACAATATTCACCATCTCAACATCCACTTCCTCAAGCAAAACCTCCACTTCCCTCACCTCGCCTCCTCCTGCTCCTCAGACTGCTGTGCCGTTGGGGGCTTACTCTCCAGCAAGCCCACCTGTAACACCAAGGAGGTCTAAGTCTCCACCACCAAGGTACAGATCTCGTCACAGAACAAGAAGTTACTCATGATATTTTAGACAAGTCTTTTCTTCAAGTTATTCATCTCGATGCAGACACAGGTACAGGTCCAGGACGCGTTCCTAATCCACAACATCCTCGAACACACTGAGGCTTCCCCTCCTTTGACTGAGTCTCACCGATCAATGACAAACATGTTTCAAGAAGGCTCCTACGAGGATCTAGTAAACTGAAAATGTTGTAACCAGATCCCACAACACCGTCGTCTGTGATTTTTCAAAATTTCAACATTCATCAAGACCATTCCTACAACTGGTTCCAAGCCTATAAGAATGGGCTACAAAACTATTTTCTCTACCTGCTTCAGCAAAAGCTGCCCCAGCCATTAGCCTAAAAATATATATATATATATATACCTACACTACTAATCCTTTATCTACAGTTCCACCATACCAGGAGAGTAGTAAACTTGACTCTATGGGGAGTAACATTTTCTGTATAGCAGCTACATATATGAAATTGATAAGTGTGACTGCCTTCCTAGGTAGGTATGTCCGATCTTTATGGGACTCCCATCAGCAATTTGTGGATGATCTGCCAAGAGACTGAAGAGAAGCTTTCAATGAAATCCTGAATGAGGGCATAATGGTGTCTAACCAAGTGATTTGTGCTGCTGTTGACTCATTCTTAATAGTACCAAATGGTTATTGCCACGGATAAGCCTTAAGACGACACTCTTGGCTTTGATTGACTGCTCTCAAACAGGAGTTTTAGCAGAGAATTAGCAATCTACCTTTCTCTGGTACAACTTGATTTGTAGATGGCTCGGATGAAAACAGAGGGAGACCCTAAAAGCTGTTGGTCTGGAGAAATGTAAGGAGCAAAAGTAAAATTCTTAATGACCTTACGAACGCTGTTATTATCCTCGGAGGGTTCCACTCCCTAAGTGGCCCAAACGTCAGTAGCAGCAAAGGCCTTTCCAACAACAGCTAAGGCAACAACTGAAAGGGAGAGGTGCTCACCAATCAGCTCCGGCATGTAAACTTCCTCCAGGAAATAAACTATGACCCTATACTTCCCTTTCTTCCATTACCCACCTTGGGGGGCGGGGGGAACGTGGGAGCATTTACAATTACCTGGAGGAGTGGATTTCCATCACAAAAGACGCATGGATACTAAATTTTGTACAGAATGGTTACTGTCTCAGATTTATCTGTCCTCCACCAGCAATACTACCAAAAACATCCAATCAGCATCTAGCAATACTTCAACAATAAGAAAAAGTTCTCCTGCAAAAGCAAATGATGGAGCCTGTACCTCTTTCCCAAAATGGAAAGGTAATTTATTATGGTTATTTTTTGGTTAAAAAGAAGGGCTCAAAGACCAATTTCAGACCCATCCTAGACTGTGGCAGCTCCTGCGCAATGGCGGAGGAGCGTCGCCCCACTGCCTGGCGCAGAGCAAGCAAACAAAAATAAAACGATGTTCTAGCATCGTTTTATTTTTCGTTTGCCTGCTTGTGCATGGAGGGGCTGGGCATGTGCTTGTGCACTACCTAAGTGCTCATGTGTGTTTGGACGGCCGTCTCAGGCCGACCAAAACACACATGCGCACCTAGGTTTCTCCAGCCCGGCTGCATTCAGTGGATTAGCCAGGCTGCTTTGATGAGGTGCTAAGTAGCCCCTGGGGTGAAGGAACCATTCTGGAAGGAGAGGGATCTGCTGCATAGGAATGCCAGAGCAAGGGGAGGGGTTGTAAACAATGATCTCCAACAAGAGGAGGAGACAGGCAGAAGAAACCAGTTACGTTTACGGCCCTATCCTCTGAACCTAGCCAGATTTCAGGCTTAAGGAAGGAAGGTGCAGATGCCAGGGGAAGATTTTATGGAGATGAGCCATCCTGGAAGTTGGTTCAGCCACCTCTTGCCTCTCTGCTTAGACTACAGCCATATTGAATTTTAGAGAAATAGTGCTTTCTGGGAGACCATTGTGCCACACTTTGGAGGAAATGGTCATGTTCTGGGGTGTTGTCCTGCAATTCGTTGCACTGAAGTGCCCTCCTATGTGACCCCCTGAGAACACTGAATAAGTATCTGAGAGGGGCAGTGCATCTCAGAGCGGCTGCTTGAAACTAAAGGAAGAAGGGTCCATACTGGAAGTTTGATTTGCACCAACCAGGCCCTGCACTCTGACTGCTCCTGCTGCACAATCTGGAACTACAGCCCTGTGGATCAAACCTGCTTCAAAAGGACTAAAGAGTGGACTCCCTGCAAGCTACAGGTTAACACAGCTCACCTGGACCATCACCACCAAGAATCCCCTGCCTGCAGTACTACCAGTGGATTTGTAAGGGTTTTGTCCAACTGGATTGTGGGAATTGAAGTCCCAAACTTTCAAAGATCATTTTGGAGCTTCCAGACCCTTGGATTACGTTTTGGACACTGAGACCCTTAAAACTTCAGGAAAAAGTTCTGGAAGTTTGGAGAACTTTTGAGCAACTTTAAAAAAAAAAAAAAAAGGCTCCATAAGTGGACGACTCGAACTGGCCAGCCAAACCGGGGACCCTCAACCGCGAGCCGGCAACCCCTCCAGGTTCGCCCCACTGGAAAGCTCGAGAGGTCCGACTTCCAAAGTTTGGGCAGGAGCTGGTCAAAACCCACGCCGGCAAACCCCCACAGAATCCAGCCTGGTGAAGAGTATCAAGGGACCCCAGGAGAAAAAGCTTTGTAAAAGTTTCTAAGTCGGAACGTAGAAAAGGTGACCGGGACCAACCGTGAGTCAAGCCGCCCACCTACAACTACGAACCGGTCTTGTTAACCCCACTGGAAAGCTCAGAAGATCTGACGTCCATAGGTTTGACCGGGTGCTCGTTGGAAGGCAAGCAGGCAAACATTCACTGAATCCGGACTGGCTGAGTGTTTCAAGGGTCCCCTGGAAGAAAAGCTCCGGTAAAGTTTAGAAGTCAGCAGGTAAAAACTTTGACCAAGACCTACCGTAAGGGGTAATCACACAGGGCTCCATCGGCCTGAAACTTCGACTTTGTCCCGGTCTAGCGTGACCAGATGTCCCAATACGTTAGAACTAAGGGTAAACCCAATAATCACTGGGACCTGGGTAACATACAGTGGAAAAGAAGTGGTCCCAGAGTATAAATGGAGATTTAAGAAAGATCAACAAAAATTGCAACAATTATAAGGCAAAACCATAGTGTTATTTAATCACACTAGGAACAGGCAAATAAATGCATACAGTAAATCACACTATTTACAGATGTGCAGGGTGCCACGGGGGTGGGAAGGGAGTGAAGGAATGGGTAGGGTATTTGAGTAAGTGACATAAACAATTTCAAAACAATGGTACAAATCAATTGTTGGGCACCTTAGTGGCGTGCCAAAGGTTCAAAAGTCATTCATGAACAAAATCAAATATTATTGCCAGGAAGCCATATACAAATGAGAGTTCACAGTGCTCAACGCACTATTGAGGGTACTGGCAGCTGTTAGAATCGAGCGAGCTCAGTCGGGTACGCCGTCTCTAGAGGCTGTTTCTTTGGTGATTCGTCTCACCCCACATACCGATTATACAGCGGTGTGTTTCCGATGGAGTATTCGTTTCCTCCTTTTTCCAAATAATAAACGTGACTTTCACTCCCACCTGACCTTGGAGCCTCTATGCCCAGATGCCAAGCTGTCACTGACTTGATGCCTTCTTTTTCTCTGGTGCCTACCTTCCCCGGTTCACCATCCTCTTCCGTCCTGAGGAAGACCCCACCTGTAAGGAATTAATTTACCTACCTTTGAAGAGGGGTCGAAACGTCGACATCCCATCATGCCAGTACCCTCAATAGTGCGTTGAGCACTGTGAACTCTCATTTGTATATGGCTTCCTGGCAATAATATTTGATTTTGTTCATGAATGACTTTTGAACCTTTGGCACGCCACTAAGGTGCCCAACAATTGATTTGTACCATTGTTTTGAAATTGTTTATGTCACTTACTCAAATACCCTACCCATTCCTTCACTCCCTTCCCACCCCCGTGGCACCCTGCACATCTGTAAATAGTGTGATTTACTGTATGCATTTATTTGCCTGTTCCTAGTGTGATTAAATAACACTATGGTTTTGCCTTATAATTGTTGCAATTTTTGTTGATCTTTCTTAAATCTCCATTTATACTCTGGGACCACTTCTTTTCCACCAGATGTCCCAATAGGCGCTACAGGTTTTTATGTGCTATAAAGTGCTAAACCTTTAAAAAAAAAAATCATATATCCAGTTTCCTACATTGGACTTTTAGCATTTTGGTGTCATTTTAAAGATAAAAATCTCCTATTTTTATAAATTGGTGTTGGATATTTATTGTGTGTTGCGTTTTAATTATTTACTGAACTGGTGTTTTTAAATGCTTTACATACCTGTCTCTGAAGTTAAGGCTGCCTGCTCGTAGCCAAGCTACCAAGGGTTGAGCATGGGAATAATTTTACCTATTCTGACTCCTAGACTGTTAGTGGCCTTATTGCCAAGCCAATGGCAGATGCATATTTGCCACTACTAATAACCCACTTTCCAACACAAAGTCACAGACGTAACCCTTGTTAGTCAATGTCCCGATAAGAACTGAGTAATGCCAGTCAAGATAGCCCATATTTCGACCCAGTAACTATTACAGTTTACTTCTAACAGATTAAAGGGCTGACATGTCATGCATTAAGCATTTAGAAATACGCAAGTCTCCATGAAAAAGGGGCTCACTTTTGTTTTTAACCTACCAAAGATACAAACTCTGGTGAACTAGTTACAGGAAATTAACTTGTTACCTGTACTTCAACAGTACTGGTTCTTTCACAGCTTTGCATGCTTTTTGATTAAATTAGCAAGCAGCTTTATCTGTACTAAAAAGACAAATAAACAAGTTACTTCCCTTTTGCAATGTTCTGTATTGTGAATATTCTACATGCAGAATCTTTCATAGTTGAATTTTCAGACTGGACCAGGAAGTTTTGCAATAGCTCTCCTACGCCAAAAGGTGGGGCCACAACTTAGTCTTAGCTCGGTTGAAAACCAAACATATCACATCACAGAATCATCCAATGTGTCACCCTGGCTCACCGACCTCAGTTCCCCATCCTTTTTTCTTGGCCAGATGCAGGGGACGAGGTCAACAAAATATAAAAAATGTGCAGTGTATAAAAAGTAACAAGCAACCTTTTTTAGATAGACACATTAACATTCCCCAGAAAGGGGAGGCAGGCAAGATTGGATCAGGAATCTGTAGGTTGACCGAATACACCAGAAAGATCATTGCCAAAAGTAACCTATTCTTATGTTTTGTTATTCAAATGCAGATTCATTGCCCCCTTAATCAATACGTAATCAGTACCTTCCAGTAGGTGGTGGTCAAACCAGGAAGTCCTGAAACACAGGTATGCTAAAATGGCCATCCATGCTTACTTCAGGTTTGGAACAATAATATTTGGAGAAGGTGTGCACAGAAGCCCATGGTGCAGCTGGCAGATATCTAGGACAGGAACACCCCTGGACAGCGCCGAAGAAGTGGCCTTCATCCTGTGGAGTGGGCCATGTCCTTAGGATGCTTCTTCTTAGCAAGAGTATAGCACAATTCAATGAGAGATGGTTCCCGTCTGGATTTCCTGGCCTGCTTTATGAACCAGCAGAGCCAAGGAAATACTAATCGTCAATCTGTAAAGAAATGTGATGAAAGGACGAAGCATGCATATGTGGTGTAATGTCAATCAAGAAGTTGCAGCTAGATATAGACTCTACCAAATAAGGCGTTACCGATGGTAAGTAACTTGTTCATCTGATACAGACATCTAGCCACAGATTCCTTACCTTTGAATAGATACCCAAGTAAAACCACCAACCCCCAGAGGTGGGTCTGTGGACCAATTTCAAATAAGTAAGTCCTGCAGGACCGAACGGGCGAAGTGCCCATTCCTACGGACGTGCCTGTCCAGACAGTAATGTTGGGTAAATGTGTACAGAGATGCCCATGTTGCAAGGCTTTAGGAAGCTGCTTCTTGGCCAGGACGTCACAGATTTTGATGCAGAGCATGACCTATCTAGAAATAGTTCACTTCTGCACCGCCCGACCTTTCTTCACACCAACATACCCCACAAAGAGTCGGTCGGTCATCAAGAACTCTCATGTGCGATCACGGTAGAACGACAACGGGCTTTTTGGGTCCAGTCAGTGTAGTCGCTCTTCTTCTTTAGAGGGATCTGGAAGAGCGTAAAAGGTAGGCAGTGTGATAGATTGGCCTACATGAAATGGGGTGACCACTTTCGGGAGAATGGCAGACCTTGTGCGAAGCACCAATTTGTCAGGATAGACTGAGAGGTAAAGAGGCTTAGACGATAAGGCCTGCAGTTCACTTACTCTATGGACAGATGTAAAAGCCACAAAGGAGGCTGTTTTGATTATGAAAAGCCTGAGGGGACAATTATGCAGCGGCTCAGAAGGAGTACACATTAAACAAGCATTGGCATAGCCAATAGGTCTCGCTTTTGGGACCTTATAAGTGTTTAGCCATGCAACAGTTGCATAACTAAATACTTATAAGGTCCAAAAAGTGAGACCTATTGGCTATGAGCGGGAGAAGGGTTACTGTTTCATCTACATGTACCTGTATAAGGAGATCTGAACTGCTTAACATGACACTGAGAGCAGGCAAACAGACCGTGCAGCTACAAGCACTGTCCGTGTATTTATCTCCCGTCTTCTGATAGCGGGTTTTAATGCTTTAGCTTCATTAACAAATTATGCGTGCTGTGGTAACGATGGCCACCTCGAATAAACAAGAAACAGAAGTGTTACTTTGTTGAATTGACAGCATGTCTGATTTATGCGGTTTTACCGCCATGAAATGCAGTGGACAGGAAGCGGAAATAATAACATCTTTTTATAGAAGCCTTGCCCCGTGGCAGTACTGTAGTCAATGTTTATTTGAGGTGCAACTATTTGTCAATGAAACTTGATGCCGTGATGCTGCTGTTATGTTTTGTTGTAAACGGAGATTGCTAATCTGTCAGGACTAGATATTATCGACACTGGGAAGATGAAATGCCAAGACAGTCCGCCAGTATTTGAACTTTTGTCCTGCAGATAGCACACCAAAGCCTGAAATAGAGACAGTAGGCAATGTATGTACATTACCAGCTATATTGCGGAGTGCAGAGGCTGGGGATGGGGTACAGGGTGCAGAGGTAAGAAAGTAACAATAGTGTGAGGCGCCGGGAAAGGAACCGGACGGATGAGTGAGAGATGGGAACTGTTTGGAGATGTGAGAGAAATAAAGGGCAGTGGGCTAGGAGTGCAGATTGGGACAGTGCGGAGGTAGATGAGGTGAGAAAGAAACAAGCGGGTGGGGAAGAGATGGTTGGGGTAGTAATAGACACTGTAAGGGTAGATGGGTGAGGGATTGGTGGATCGGTGAGGGATTGACGGATAGACCGATGAGAGTCCCGGTCGGGGGGGACTGACAGCTAGAATGGAGAGCGAGGAGGCGAGCGGATTGGGAGAAGCAGGAAAGAATAGTGAGAGAGGCGGGTGCAGGTGAGAGCGATAGGTGGATGGGGGACCGCAGGAGGGAGCGCAGGGCCGATGGGTGAGTACACGAACTGAGGGATGAAATGCGGACGAGTGACTACTTGGGGTGGAAAGAATAGTGAGAGAGGCGGGTGCAGGTGAGAACGATAGGTGGATGGGGGACCGCGGGAGGGAGCGGAGGGCTGATGGGTGAGTACACGAACTGAGGGATGAAATGCGGACGAGTGACTACTTGGGGTGGAATGAGCGGTTGGAAAGTGTTAAGGGGTGGGGGAAGGAGTGGAACGGGTCAATGGTCGAAGGATGTGTGGGTGAGTAGACGGAGCCAGGGTGGAGCGGTAGGGCATGGCGAAAGGGGCAGACGTGCAAGTATGTTGTGATGGGCGGAGGGGGAGTCAGGGTAAAATTGTGAGCGGCTTAGGCAGAACGAAGGGCTGAAGTGTATGGGAAGGAGTTAAGAGAGACTAGTAAGGGCTATAAACCTCCGATGTTTGGCATTCTGTAGCCCCAAGGACAGAAATACACAGGCAAAAAAAAAAAGCAGGCTGGCTGGCGAGTGGTGTGCGATGTGCGCGCACCATGACGAGAGAGGAAAGCCATATGGCGCCTCTGCTCGTCATTGTGCGCGTAACCGCACGCCCGTCGCCAGTGCACGCGCCAGTGGCCTGAAGTGCTTCCCCAAAAGTGGATTGCATGGCGGCACGATGCACGTGATTGTGCGCGTGCTCGCCATGCAATCTGCTTTTGGGAGCACTTTTGGGAGCCCCTTACTAAAGTCTCGCTGAGCGATCGCTTACGCGATAGACAGGCAAGACCTAAAAAGGTAATAACCAAATTAAGGTCCCACTGAGGCATAATTAATTGTGAAGGAGGGAAGAGATGGACAAGATCTTTTAAGAACAATAGGGGATATGAACAATGAGGGTTGGTCAGGCATCTGCAAAAAGGCAGAAAGAGCAGACAGATAGCCTTTGGGAGTGCCCAGAGCAGAGCCCGGTTGGGCACGGGAAAGATTGAAGAGCAAAACGTCAGAAAGGGGGGTGGAAAGGGGATCAATACATTTTTCTGCACACCATGTCACAAATTTCTTCCAACGACAGACGTAAACCATCTTAATCGAGAAATGCCTGGCTGCTAAGATGACATTACAGCCTTCGGAGGAAGGTCGAAAGCTGTCAACTGTCGGCACGCAATCTCCAGTGCAAACAGGACAGGCTCAAGTGGAGAACCCTCCCCTTCTGCTGCGACAGAAGATCCTTCTGAAGGGGCAGCCTGATCTAAGTATTGATGGCCATGCTCAGTAGCTCTGGATACCAGACTCTCCATGCCCAGTCCGGAACCACAAGGATGACTAAGGCCCGGTCGTTCCTGACCTTCTTGAGAACTCTGGCCAAGAGTGATATGGGCAGAAAGGCATACAGGAGGCCTGAGCTGCCTTCGAGATAAGCGTCTCTGGGTGAGGTCCACCTTGGAAAGTTCAGTGCACAAAACTGCTGACATTGCGCATTCATGGCGGAGGCGAACAGATCTAAGCAAGGCTCTCCAAATTGTGGAAAGAGACCTTGCGCCACGTCCAGATGGAGACGCCACTCGTGATCTGCTAGACATCAAGACTGAGTTTGTCTGCTCTTGCATTTAGGGAACCTGCCAGCTGTTGAACCACCAGGGATATGCCCTGCTGTTCCAACCATGTCCAGAGACGCAGGGCCTCTTAACAAAGGGTCCACAACCCCACCCCACACTGTTGCAGTACCACATGTTAGTGGTGTTGTCCGTGAGCACCTGCACTAGCCTTCCCTTGATGAAGAGTAGAAAGGCTTCCAATGCCAGTCTGAACGCATGGAACTCGAGCAGCTCGATGTGGAGTCTAGATTCTGCCGGAGACCAGAATCCTCTGATCTCCACTTCTCCCAAATGGCCGCCCCAGCCCAGGAGTGACGCATCTGTCACTGCTGTGAAATCTGATTGGGGAAGGAAGAGCGGTCTGCCTTTGACCCAATCGCGATTCGTTAGCCACCACTGCAGATTTTTTGCAGTTAGCTACGTGATATGGACCATGTCGGAGAGGGTCCCCATATCCTAGGCCCATTGCAACTTCAAGCCCCACAGCAGAGCCTACATATGCCATCCGGCATGTGTCAAGAGCTGGATGCAGGAGGCAACGAGTCCCAACAGCCTTAGGGTCTGCTTCTTCGAAACCCACAACAGAGACTGAAACATTAGTATTATAGCCTGAATATCCTGGACTTGCCTCTCGGCAGGCTTAGCTTGAAACTACACTGTGTCCACAACAGCTCCGGTGAAGGGAAGTGTCTGAGAGGTAGTCAGGTGTCACTTTGGCATGTTGTTAGTGAACCCCAGTGAGTGCAGAAGGTTCCCCGTAGTCCGGAGGTGGGAGACGACAGCCTGGGGCGGGCCTGCCTTTAACAGCTAGTGTTCGAGATACGGAAAGACTGGCACCACTGATCTCTGCAGATGAGCTGCAACCACTGCGATCACCTTAGTGAACACCTGAGGGGTGCTGGTAAGGGCAAAGAGGAGTATGGTAAATTGAAAATGCTTGTGGCCTACCATCAACAGTAGGTAGCGCCAATGGGCAGGCAGGATGGGAATATGGAAGTAGGAGTCCTGCAAGTCCAATTCTACCAGCCAGTCTCCAGGGTCCAGGGCAGACAAGACCTAAGCCAACATGAGCATTTTGAATTCATCATTCTTGAGGAAGAAGTTGAGGGCTTGCAGATCAAGAATAGGACGAAGGCCTTTGTAATTTTTGGAGACCAGAAAGTAGCAGGAATAGCAACCTCCTGCTCCTGGAAACCGCTCTATGGTTCTCTTGGACTAGTAAGCCATGACTTCCTAGCGGAGACGGGACAGATGGTCCTGCGTCAGGGGAGTGAGTAGCCCCTACGGACAATCTGCAAAACCCAACTATCTGATGTTATGGAATGGCAGTGGGACAAGTGATGGCGAATCCTATCGCCAAGTGGATGTCCATGGTGGTAAAGGTTTAGAGGATGTAGCTGCCGGGGGAGGGGTACGGGGGGCAGATGGTGGACTGACCAGACTGCTGGTTACCTGACCGACTAGGTCTGTGGGTATCACGCCCTCGTTCACACAGAGGCTGGGGAGTATTCACAGCTCGATGGCTGGGCGGATATTGGCATGACTGAGAGCTCCTTCCGTAGCCACGAAAGGAGCAAAAAGGCGAATTGGGGGGAGACATGCTACTGTAGAAAGGCCCGAGGACTTGGCCGTAGCACGACTGTCCTTGAAACGCTCAAGCACCAAATACACCTTGTCTCAGAAGGGACGGGTGCCATCGTAGGGCAGGTTTGTAAGAGAAACTTGGACATCTCCTGAAAAGCCAGTCGTTCTCAACCAGACATGGAGCATCAGAGCCAACGTCAATAAAACTGCTCTGCCCAGTGAAATGAGTCGGCCGTGTTGAGTCCACATCATAGTGTGAACTTTCCTGCATCTCTCCTGTCAGTAACAACCTGAAAGAGGATGGCCCGGGCCTCCTCCGGGATCTATGGCAGCACTTGCACCACTGTGTTCCACAGAGTGTGGGAGTAACGGCCCCAAAAGCATGCCGTGTTCACGGACTGAAATGCCAGGCTGGCGGAAGAAAATAACATCTATCCTAAAGAGTCCAGCCTCTTGGATTCCCTATCCAGGGGGGTGAGGGGTGATGCGAATTTGCCATAGGATGTTGAGGCTTGGACCACCAAGCTCTCTGGGGTAGGGTGTTCGGTGAAGAAGTTGGGATCCCCAGGAGAGGGGAGGTTGTGGTGGGCGATTGTTCTTCTCACAGGAGTCCCTGTGTTGGGTTTGGACCAGGTCCCCAAAAGGAACATCAGTGAGGGCGAAGTTGAACTGGAATAGCGGTTTGGATGTGGAGACTCCCGGTTGCAGCACCTCTGTCAATGTTAGCCTTGACTGCCACTGAGGGCAACTGAACGCCAAGAACCTCAGCCACACTCCGAACCACCATTGCATATGAAGCTCTCTCCTCAGTAGGGGGAGAAAGTATACCAGTATCTGAAGAAGTTTCTAGTCCACTAGCTTTATACAGTTCCTCACTCCAGTGCATGTTAGGGTCTTCCTCATAGGGCTGGTATTCTGCAGGGTCCAGTGACCCCTTCCATACCTACCCGAGTCCTAACTCAAGGGAATAGGGCTGAGGCTCTGATTTAGGATGCAATGTTCATGCTGGTGTCAGATGTGGGGTTGGGAGACCCTCCTCCAGCTCAGTGTCGGATCAGAATAGGGACGGCACCAGCAGCGTCAGGAGCGTCAAGATTGGGGAAGGTCGAGATGGCACGACCAGTGCCAGTCCGGATCCAGGAATGGATCCATGAAGGCCCAATGGATCCATGAAGGCCCAATGGAGCCGAGGCCGGAGCCGCAGGCACGGAACCAGATGGGACCCCTTCTGACCCCATAGGGCTGAAGGTGCGCCGAATGGGTCGGGCTGCCCAAAAATGAGCTGCATGGCCATACAAGAATTATTTCAGTTAGACAGAGGTTGATCCGGCGCACAACGTCGGGGAAGCGCAGAGTCGGCCCAGGTTCTACCGCGGAGCCAGGCCTTGAATGTCAACGCTCCATTCTTGTCTCATCGGCCAACAGGCGAGGCAAAGTCGATGATTTCCTTGACTACTTTTTTTTTCTTGTGCCTCGACTTACCCAAGTGTCCTGAGGACTTGAAAGGGGAGGGGGACGGCCTAGGACTCCGCGAGCGCTCCCGAAACCGTCCTTTCGACCAGGACCTAGATTTGTGTGGCGTCGCATGCCAGGCCACCATGAGATTTAGTAACGGCTCAATCAAACCGTTTGATTTCATGGTGTGGCAATCGCAACACTACTTCGGGTTGTGGTCATGCCACAAACACCACAGGCAGACAAGGTGCGGGTCCGAGTGGCAAAAAGGACCACTGGAAGAGTGCTCCAGGGCATAGATAGATTGGACCAGGTTAAGATAGTACTCACTGTCTGCAAGGTGGCACCAATTGTGATCAGTGACCCTCACATTCAGGGATACCGGCAGATCATCCACGATCAGCTAGACCTCCTGCATCACCCCCTCAGTGCCTCCTGGCACAGATGATGAGAGCCCACAACTCCTTGCGTGTTGTTATATCACATCAAAGTTGAGTTGTGTGTGGTTGGACGGTAGAACCACCTTCAAGGCTAGGTCTATCACTTGGAGCTGAAATGGGTTGATGTGGGATTTCCTCATCGAAAGGGTCCAGCATCTTCTGCTCTCCAGCACATTGAGATGGCTCCGTGAACAAAGGGAAGATGCATTGATTATCAAAGCAGAGGGTTAAAAAGTCTCCAGCAAGTAAGGTGTTTCTCCACTAGCTACCACTGCAAATCCCGAACCACCACCTAGGAAATCACAATGCTGTCCATGAGGACTACCCAGTTCAGGGAAAACACCACTGTAGGGAGGCCATCAATGAAGCCACTGACTCCACTATGTCCAGGCCAGAACAAAGAATGTATTTGGTGCATCTTGCTGATTTCTCACAACCTCTGTGAAATGAGGAAAGGGGCATGATGAGCTGTGCATCTATCACAAGGAATGTGAGCACTAGGACATAAAGCAAGTCAAATTAGAAGATTGCAGGGTGAGAGCGGTGAAAATCCCACAGACGAGATTTTCTTAGAACTCTTATCCGGGGACATGAAGAAGTAGTAGTCGGAATTCTGTACAGTAGAAGAAGCCTTGACCACAAGGCTCTCAGACAGTTCAAGTACTTCCACTTTACTTGAATTGTCTGCTCTCATTGAGTGGGAGTATGGTTAAATTAGCAAGAACCTCACAAGTACAGTATTTTTGGTTAATAGTTAATCGTTTTTCACATCAATAACCTGCCATTTTCACAGCCTCTATCTTGACTGTCCATATACTTTGTGAGCACCAAATCTTTTTTTATTACCAAATTGTGGCACATTCACATGCTTGGCACTTTTTTGATCTCATTATTTGTAAAACTCCCTTTCTGATGTTTTCAGATTCTATGGACCAGTTGGCCCTCTATAATTATAAGTAAATAACTCTAGTAACACCAAATATCCCTTGAATTGATCCACTGATATTTGTTTTTTGGTAGCTTTCACAGGCTTTTCGCTTAATATCACATTGTCCTCAAGAAGACCCTTAATTGAATGCAGGTTGAAATGTTGTTGATGTAATTGACTCACAAATTTTTAATCTTAGCCCTTTGAAATGCTTTGTGATACAATGGAATAATCCTGTACCAATTATTTTGATATCCTCTGTATGTGCAAAGTGTTCTCTGTAGGAAGGATCCTAATCCATATAGAGCACGGTAAGCAACTGCTAGGATTGAAGTCAAGGCGTGTCCTGGAAACAAATGGGAGCAGATCCTGTCACCCTCCTTTGGTAACTTCAACTCAGAGGAGGAAGTTTGAACGTTTGCCTTTGTTCTGTCAACTGTTCCCGTCTGTCCTACTCCCATATGGGTAATCTCTGTTAAAAGGCCAATACCCCTGGCTCCCTAGGCCCAGAGTCCAAGTCACAATCCTCTGGAAAGCAGGCTCATTGACTCCAGCCAAGAATGGGTATTGAGCCTTAGAGGGTGAGATAAGTTGTGAAACTATTTCTAAGCTTATTGTGGCTAGGGCAGTACACAAGAAACATTTTATACAGTTACTTTTCCACTAAAGAAAGTTATTAAAAATCAATTTTCACCATGAAATTAGATTTAAAAAAATGAGTAGTAAACAACTGTCTTATTTTGTTACCATTTTACCAAGCAAAGATATAAATTAAGGGTTCAATTATATGTAGAACTGTTCATGGAGAATCTAGCTTAATCTGTACAAGCAAGCTGCTTTAAGGTGTTCAGTCACTCTGCAGCCCAGCCAGAGCATACTACTACACCTGGTAGCTCTATAAATTGTTTCAAATGGGGGCGCTAGAGAGTCCAAAGCTATATGGCCGCGCACCCTAATGCAGCTCTGCTGGTCATGAGCAATAATCCAGCAATTATCCTGAAATCCAGCGTTCTATACTGTCCCCAAATAATGCCCCTGGAACGGCAAAGAATTGTGTGCATTGTGGCGACTCATCTGTCTCCGTGGCCAAGAGAGAGCTGCTAAACAGGCAGTCATAACGACAAAGAATGAAGACTTAGAGGCACACTCTCGCTGCAACAACTTATGCATTACAAGCATTCTGGAATCGACGAAATGTAGGCAAGATGGAACTGTATGTGGAAACCATGCGAAAAGACATTTTTAGCTCTGACAACCTATCACACTTAATGGTGGTGGAGAGGGTGCACCACTCCTGGGGCTTCTCCGCGCCACGTTGCTCAACTATTGGGACCGCAACACCATGCTTAGGCCGTCACATGAGATGAAAGAGATCACCTACCAGGGGAACTGTGTGACTTTCTATACGGACTTTACAGCATCAGTTCAGGCAGTCAGCAAAGAATTCCTAGCTATTAAACAGAAACTTCAGAAAGAGGAAATTTGTAACACTATGATTTATATAGCACGTCTTCTCCACGCCTAAAACAGAGATGGACTTCAACAGAAAACTTCCCAAGCGCCGTCACAAACCACAGGAAGCGGATACAGACGTTGAGAACAATTGAGCAGTTAAGGTCATGAGCATCATAGATAACAACAGATGGACATGGATCCAACATGGTGGGCTTGAGGCCTTCTGGGGGCAGCGTGAGCCATGTGGGATGACTAATGCCATGCAGATTCAGGTAAACTGGTAGATAGAGGGGGTTGTGGTCTGTGGGCTCCATATACCATGCACTTAAGGTATGTTACTCCTGACCTAGAGCTCTACGGCCACTGCTCTCACAGGACGTCTCAATGCCCTAACCACAAATGACTCAAGTAGGCGGTAACTACTGTAACTCCCGGCCACCCCCATTCACCAGGATAGTTACTGGGACTCTGGCCAACCCCACGAGGGTATACCCAGTCTGTTTGTTAACTGTAATACACCAGCATCTGCCGGTGAATATCATCACCTAGTTTTGAATACCTGTTTTTTGTTTCTAGGGTTTAGGGACATCTTTGACAAAAATGGAATGCTGAAGTGGGGTTTGGGGGCGGGGGGGATGGGGGTGACGTATACCAGCTTACCTGGACAGACACTACATCCAAATCGGCTTTCTACAGGAAACGCAGCTGACGCAACACTCTACGCACAGGTTGGGTGCCCGCTGGGCGGCGACACAGCTGCCTTCTCATACTCCCAGTACTCAAGGGGAGTGTTGATATTAGTCAAGCGAAGAGTACCTTCAGTGTCACTTACACCGAAACAGACAATAAAGGCAGATATGCCATAATGCAAGGCAACTCATGAGGCACTTTGGTGACCATAGTTAACATGTATGGCCCCAACATTGATGACCCAGAATTCTACAACCAACTATGGAACATACTTTAGTTTCTCACCCCATATGCCATTCTCTGGGGCAGAGACCTTAATACATACTTAGACGCAATCTGCGATTGATTGGCACGTACCGACTGGCAAGGTAGATACTCTGCCACGATTCTGTGCGAGGGCGTGGAGGACTCTGGACTGGGGGACATGTGGAGGTTGCCGAAACCCTGACAAACAGGAGGGCACCTTCGCCTTCTCGGTGCATGGCTCATGGTTCCGTTTGGACTACTGGCTGGAGACCCGAGAGGTGAACACCTGGGCTATGGACATCCATCATTTAGCTAAAACCCTTATCGGATCCTGCAGCGACAAACTGACTGTGTCTATCCCCACATACATTTCAAACAGTTCACATGGAGGTTTAAGAAAAACACACTCTAAGAGAAAAACGAAGGGTAAATGGAGGGAGCGGATACCCTCTGGGAGGCCTTCCAGGTCACAAAACGGGGAGTCTGAATTAGCACCCAGGCCGGTGTCCTGCGTGACACACACAATTGTACAAGATAGAAAACACAATATGTACACTAGAGCGGGATTATGAGACTGCGCCGTGACAAAGCACACTCAGAATGATCAGGGAACAAATATCAAACTACAATACAACAGCAGAGAACGAAGTGCATCACCTCTCCCCGCGTCAGGCAGCATTGGGGTTCAGTTGGTGAGTTACGCCGACGACACCCAGCTGGTGTTCTCTTTGAATCAGGCTGCACATTCATCTTTGAATTTGTGTAACTGCTTAGAAGCCGTTGCAAGCTGGATGGATCAGTCCCATCTTAGGCTGAATGGTGGAAAGACAGAGTTGATGTTGTTGGGACGACAGGCTATATTTGACAACTCTACTTCCTGGCCCTCTTGTATGGGTCCTGGCCCCATCCCTAAGTCTGAAATTAAAAGCCTGGGGTTCTGGCTCGATGTAGAACTGTTGTTTATAACTCGGGCTAGAAAAACAGCTGCCACCTGCTTTGGGCTCCTGAAATCCATGCGTAAAATCCTTCCACAATTGCCGGAAAAAGCAAGAAAAATCTTAATACAGTCATTGATTCTATCCAGGATAGATTATGAGAATGCACCCTATTTAGGAGCCCCGGTCTCCGCGATTAAACAACTTCAGGTTTTTCAGAATTCGGCGGCAAGGCTACTTACGGGCACCAGTCACCGCTTATCAGCCAGACCCGCATTAAATACCCTCCACTGGCTTCCGGCGAAAGAGCGGGTCCATTTTAAGTCGTTGTGTATGGCACATAAAATCATCCACGGGAAAGGTCCTCCCATCTTAGAAAACATGGTAATGCCCTACAAGCCCTTTCTAAATCTTCGCTCTAACGACCAGAATCTTGCAGTGACTCCAAGAATCAATAGATCCCGCTCCGGTGGCCGTCTTTTTTCACTGAATGTATCCAAATTGTGGAATTCTCTTCCTTTATCTTTTCGCCAAGAGCCCAGTCTTCTTGTGTTCCGGAAGAAGCTAAAAACATGGCTCTTCCCGAGAAATTAGAGATCTCAGATTAGCTAATGGTTCCTCTATTATCCTCTGGTTATCTTTCCTGAGCGCTTGGATGCTTTCGAGTAGCCATGCGCTATATAAGAGCCTTTTCAATTCAATTCAATTCAATTCAATGGGTATACAGGGAGGGAGGCCATCCAGGTCGCACCTGCCACATCGGTTGAGATCCAGCTGGGCACACAGCCACATTTTCAAGATTACGGACTCTGGAGGGGGAAGAAAGATATAGCACACCGGCTATCCTCTCCGCCTTCACGGATTTTTACATGCAGTTATATGCAGCCAGGAGGTCAGCAGCAAAGGTAGAGATTGACATGTGCTTGAATGACGTGGCTCTGGCGTAGCTCTCACTGTGTCAGAGGGAATATCTGGTTTAGCCAACAGCTGAAGAGGAAGGGAAGGAGGACATACGCTCGCTCACCAATGGCAAGGCCCTGGGCCAGGATGGCCTGACAAGAAATTTTTTATAAACCATATGCAGATATCCTGGCACCGCATTTACATGCGGTGTACATAGAAGCATACATTAGGCTAATACTTCCCCCTCACCCTCCGAGAAGCCCTAATAGTAACCCTGCTAAAACCCAACAAACAACCAGAAAATTGTGAGTCTTTCCAGTGACCACTGTCACTAAAAAATATCAAAACAAAAATACTGGTCAAAATACTGCCGACAAGATTACAGCCGCTGATGACAAATCTGGTCCTGCTGGACGAGTCAGGCTTCATGCCGTATCGCTCCACAACATATAACTTAAGAACTTTATGTGCGCTACTACACTAACTAAATCCTTCAATGGTAGCGGCGGTATTACTAGACGCTGCCAAAGCATTCAACTCTATTGAGTGGACATACATGTTTACTATCTTATAATGCACGGGTATGCCTGAGGCCTGTCTCAGATGGGTTTTGCTACTCTACACCAATCCAAAGTCGAGAGTACGTGTCAACAGACACATATCAGAGACATTGCCTGTGTGCAAGGGCATGCACCAAGGCTTACCCCTGTCCCTGATCTTATTCCCCTAGCATGAATGACTCAGCAAAGATGCAAACACCACGCTGCGCATTAGACTGAGACCCATTAATGTCTCCCTCTATGCAGACGATGTGGTGCAGTACACCTGTGACCCTGGATTACACCCAACACCCATACTTGGTGAACACACCCACTACAAATGGCACTCTGGTCTCAGTATAAGCTGGGTAAAGTCAATCATATTTCCACTGACTCCGAGCACACGGCCACACTCGGTGGAATTTCCCCTAGAATGGAGCACAGACTTTGTTAAATACTTGGGGGTCTGGATCCACAGAGACCCGGATCTGGTGATTCAGGAAAACTATAGGAGAGCAGTGTCCAAGTTGTAGGAGCAAGTGACCAGATGCTCCAGAATGCCGCTTTCAGTGGCAGAGTGGCAATAATGAAAATGATAGTGCTCCCTCGGTTCCTCTACCTCTTTGTCAACATCTGTAAGTACTACCTCGGCAATTCTCCAAACAGTCAGGTCACACATGATTACAGTGGCCCGGGTGGGGGAAACAATCCAGGATCAGTTGGGACACAATGACACTGCCATATGTGCAAGGAGGTTTTGAGGCTCTGGAGATAAATCTATACTACCTATGTGCCCAGGCGCACTTCACACATTATTGGTACAACTCGCATGCCAACATACCACTGGAAGCTGATGACACACACCCCCAACCACTCAGCGCCATATTGCCGCACAGACGCACCAAAAGGTGAGATCAACACTATTCATTGCAACACAGCGGCATGGAGGAAACTGGATGCGTGCTGGAAGACTTCCCTTGTACACCCCCACACTATCCCTTCGATATAATCCAGAAATATCGGTAACCCACAAAGCTGGGGCACTCACTGTACTCGATAAGGCCAATCTCAAATCAATGAGGGATTAGTTTCCAGAGGGAAAGGTTATCACCATAATAGATTTCTTGCATACACAACACCTGACACCACTACTGACATACATATATTACCCCATTAGAGCTGCCATGAGGGAGCGGTTTCCCACTTTCCCGCTAGAACCTTCAACACTCAGTGCCCTCCAAATCTTACTGACCAGCCCAACACGACGATGTCTCATAACCAGACTATAAGACGCTGCCCAAAAGGACATTCTGCCCCTATGGAATGTAGCCTTAGACAGATGGAATGATGCTCCTGACAACTCTGACAGTGGAGGAATGGGGTTTTGGATGTGCACTAACACACAGGCTCACACCAATAATTATAACTTATGCATAATACTCTTTCAGTACCGACAACAGATGTACTTTACCCCTGCCCGACTGCTCAGGTATGAGTTGCGGGAGAACGCCAACTGCTCTTGTTGCCGGATGCAAGAGGCAGACTTTCTGCATCTGGTGTGACAGTGTGATCCGATTGGGCGGTTCTGGGAGTAAGTGGTAGCTGATTTATCTACCACGGTGGAGGAAAAGGTCAGTTACTCCCCACAACTGAGCTTACTTGGTCAAGCACTTGCAGCCCACACACCATACGATTGTGGCAGTAGCATTATTACTAGCAAAAAGTAGAGTGGCTATGTATTGGGGTAAATGAACAGCACCTAAACAGTGACTGATGGATATGATATATTGCAAAGAACAACTGGAACTATACGATGAAGAACTGCCACCATCGTCTCTTCCAAGAGACATTTGGAGCCCCACCACGGTGCATTTACTGACTTCTTCAGACATAACCAAAAGCTAAACGCAACTGGGGGACGCTGCAGGGGGAGGAGGTAGAGTCGCTCACAGTATTTACCATACTGCTACATTTAGAATGCAATATGCTTGTAATTGTGGTAGCTGAAGATACTATGTTGTATCAATGTTATATTTTGGAAAAACTTAAATAAAAAAATTAATTCATAAATAGTTTCATATACGTGGGTGGTCCAAGTACACACTGCAACACACATTTGACTACTATGCCACCGGTGTATTTTCCACAAGATCTACCATGGCCTTATAAGAAAGTTAAATAAAACAAATTGTATGGAACCAATTTACCAGCACCATTTTAGTGGTAGAGCACGGGCTCTTTGTCACTGAACAACAGTGTTGCAGTGCACAGAGTCCTAAAACCAGCAAAAAAAAGGCACGCACAAAAGTCAGAAAACCCAGGCTGATCACGCAGAAAAGGCTACCTTGCTGCAGATTTTTAGAAGGGTTTTGGGTTAGTCCATTCTGCATACAGCATGTGGCAATACGTCAGCAACCTTTCCTATTTGTTCTCTTGTACTGCAAGTGACGGCATTTTGCATAATCACGTGCGCATCTGCTTACAAAAATGCACTTCAATGCCAGAGATGGTGGATTAATACTTTCCTTCTCCAATGCTTTTTTCTTTCCATTCTTTCTTGCATTTTTGTCATCTGTGTGTGTTTAACCTATGTCTTCAGGTTACAGTAATTCAAAGCCAATAGTAACTTTTCTTTGTGACAATAACAAAAATATTTTGAGTGATGTGCTTAAAACTAAAGAGGGTTTCTATAACTGTTCTAAGGACACCTGTCTGCTTTTTTTTCTTCAGTTTATTTGTGTGGCATTTTCTTGCAACAGAAAAAAAAACTATTGCACCAGCTTGCCAAGTCCAGATGCACTGGTTTTGCCTGTGCTTGTTTAATTAATGTCTCTGAATTTAATAGCCTTGCAGACTGCAAAACATGCCTAGGAGGGTCTAGCAAGGATTTGTACAGTTGAAATTGTCTATAAACATGGTTTGTCAAAGAGAGTAATTAACAACAAAACCCTTGCCATTATGTTAGTGATTTTTTATAACAATATACCTGTTTATAGGCTTTATCTCAGGGTAATAAAAATTCATCAAGCATCTGACATAATTCCTCAATTAACCAATTACACCTATGGCTTGTCACCATAAACAATTCAGTTGTGTTATATTGAGAAGAAGCTTTCCAACATGGCAAACATCGGGTACACATTCTACATTCCTTAAATTATAATTATGTACTAAATTGCAATTGGCAAAATAATTTACAACCCTCCTAAGAAGTTAACAAGGAACAGTGTACAACTGCTACACCTAGGGTTTGCCAGAGGAGGTAAATAACACTAAAGCCCTGGTCTACTACAGTAATCTGTGAGAATCCATGTAACAAAATATTTGTCTACATGCTTTAACAGAGAATATTAATCCACCCTTGAAAATCTGTTTTTCACAACTAATAAACCAGGCAACTGCTTTTTTCATAACTTTTCATAATAAACAGATCAGATCAATAACATCAGCCATAACGTTTACCAGTGAAGCTATGAAGCCAAAAGTATTTAACATTGGCTTTTCACCATAACCATCTCACATTGACTGTACTGAGCATAAGCTTTCCAAAAAGACTACCATCAGGCATACAATCATAACATTACAAATATACACACAATTACAGTTGGCAAAGCAAACTACAATCCCTCAAAAGAGGTTCTCAAATGGATTATCACAATGTAAATCCAGTGCCCCCTGTTGTTTTCCAAAGGTGGTAACCAACACCAAAACCCTACATGCTGCTCTACAGGCTTTAAGATGGAGTAAGGATAAGTTACTTACCTGTAATCCTAGTTCTCTTCCAGGGGTATACTCAGTCATAAGCACTGAATAGTCCCGCCCACGTGCGGGGACCTCAGAGCAATAGCCAATAATATATATATATATATATATATATATATATATATATATATATATATATATATATATACTCACACACATACATATGCAGACTGAAAACATGTTACTAGGCTCAATAAGCACTGAATAGTCCTGCCCACGTGCGGGGACCTCAGAGCAATAGCCAATAATATGCATATGTGATCAAGACTGCCGTGGGGCAGTCGAAACGCGTCAGGCTGGGCACTTGCTTGTAAAGATTTTTAGCACAGGCACGTTTTAATCTGCAACAATAAAAAGAAAACCTTTTTTTCTCATCTTGTGGTCCGTACCTGTTTTTGCGCCCGTGACTGGGATTGCTTCAGAATTGTGGCTCTTATATATATATATATATACATATACATACACACACACACACACACACACACACACACACACACACACACACACATACATATGCAGACTGAAAACATGTTACTAGGCTCAAAACTGCCACAATTGCATTGTAAATCTTTTACATTTGAAAAAATAAAGACATACAAGTCATGATATACTTATGATACATATAAAGAAAACTGCTTTGAGTTTGCTTTCAAACACACAACCTTTATTTTCAAAGGTAAAGAGGCAAGATCATACAGGCAGATTAGCCTAGAAAGGCTGCATATAGAAACAATTGGAAAACTGGCGCCGTGCCTTTAAGACCTCCAGGAACCCCAAGGCTCCCATCATGCACCACAGGTGACAGGTCAGTTCTTTTGGACGGCGTATAACAGTTTGATCACAGTATGGGTAACAGATACATATATATGGCCATGGTATTCGTCCGGGAGGAGGGAGGGTTGCTTATGGCTTTGATGAGTATACCCTGTGAAGAGAACTAGGATTACAGGTAAGTAACTTATACTTTTCTTCCAGGGGGTACTCATCAATAGTCATAAGCACTGAATAGAGTAGCAAGCCCATCCCCGTACCCTGCGGACGAATACCAGCATATAAAAACCATTTTACCAAAAACATATATTACCCAAACAAATTTCTCAAGGATGCTTGACCAAATTGAGCATCTGCTTGAGTGTCAGAATCAAGGCAGTAATGGCGTGCAAAAGTATGGACCGAACGCCATGTGGCTGCTTTACAAATTTCTTGAATAGGTACATTCCTAAGCATTGCTATCGTAGCAGCTTTGCCTCTTGTAGAATGTGCCCTCGGCTTGCCCGGGAGCTGCTTATGTGCCAGTTGATAAGATAACGTGATACATGACACTATCCATCTAGAAATGGACCTTTTAGAGGCAGGGAAACCAGTGTTCAATGGACCATAATTCACAAACAGTTGGTCAGACTTTTGTACACACTTTGTTTTATCAAGATAGAATTGTAACACTCTTTTTAAATCTAGAGAGTGCAGAGATCTCTCTGCAGGAGTGACAGGGTTTGCAAAGAAAGTAGGAAGATTAACCGACTGGTTGATGTGAAACTTCGAGACCACCTTAGGAAGGAACCTCGGGTGAGTAGGTAACACCACACTGTTCGCGTGAAAAACGCGATAAGGCCCTGCAGAGCATAAGACTTGTACCTCGCTCACACTGCGGGCAGATGTGATTGCTACGATAAAAGCAGTCTTCCACGAAAGATGCTGAAGGGAAGCTTTGTGAATGGGTTCGAATGGAGGACCCATTAGCTTAGAGAGGACCACATTAAGCTCCCAGGGAGGAGATGGAGACCTAACGGGTGGGTAGACCTTTTTTAGACCCTCCAGGAAATCCTTAACAACCTCACATTTGAAAGAAGGAAGCCTGAGTGGGAGACTTTCTATATGCTGTTATCGCTGCCAGGTGAACCTTTAAGGAGGAGCATTGCAAACCTGCTTTGGCCAAATATAGTAAGTATGGTAACAGTACCTGTTCCTGAACTCGAATAGGATCATGACCCTCAGCAGAACACCAAATGTAAAAACGCTTCCACTTAAAAGCATAAGACTTCCTCGTAGAAGGTCTCCTAGCCTCCTTCAAGATCTTCATGCAGTCTTGAGAGAGACCTAAATGTCCATATTGGATGAACTCAGGAGCCATGCTGCTAACCTCAGGGACGGCAGGTTGGGATGGAACACCTTGCCGCCCGCCCTGGTCAGCAGATGCGGATGACAAGGCAACCTCCTGTGTGGTACTTTGGACAGATGAAGCCGGTCCGGGTACCACCACTGGCGAGGCCACTCTGGAGCAACCTGGATCATCTCTGTCTTGGAATACTACAGTTTCCTGATCACCATGGGAATGAGGGGAATTGGTGGAAAGGCGTAGAGTAATGTCTCTGACCAGTCTATCAACAGAGCATTCCCCTGGGATCCTGTTTGCGGGTATCTGGAGGCGAAGACGCTGCATTTTGCATTTTCTGCGTCTGCAAAGAGATCTATATCTGGTGTTCCCCCAGCTGTGTGCTTCTGCGAAATGCCTGTTTAGGCCGTCCGCTTAGACGTTGAGGACGCCTGGTAAGTGAATTGCGGAGATCTTCATGTCTTGTGCTAGAAGCCACTTCCAAATCGCCTGTGCTTCCAGCGACAGAGGTCTGGACCTGGTGCCCCCCTGCTTGTTCAGGTAGTACATCGTTGTTGTATTGTCCGTCTGAACAAGCAGAGCAGTCGATTTGATGGAAGGAAAAAACGCCTTGAGAGCCAGATGGACTGCTCTGAGCTCCAGCATGTTTATGTGGTATAGTTGTTCTCTCCTTGACCACATTCCTTGGATCTGTAGTGACCCCATATGAGCGCCCCACCCCTGAAGGGACGCATCTGTCATCAGAGTCTGCTTGGGCAGTGCCTCTTGAAAGGGGACTCCTATGATGAGATGAGTCCGTTGCATCCACTATCTGATGGAGAGTCGGACAGACAGAGGCAGAGTTAAAGTGTCCTCCCAGCGATTGGAGATTTGGGACCACTGATCCTCTAGAGTCTGCTGTAGAGTTCTCATGTGAAGTCTGGCGTTTGGAACTAGAAAAATGCATGAGGCCATCGAACCCAGCAGAGATGAGACCTGCGTGGCCGTGGGCTGAGGTATCTTCGGGAGGGTATGACACTTGTGGAGAATGGATGATAGCCTCTCCTCCGAAGGGTACGCTCTTGCGTTTACTGTGTCCACAGTTGGGCCCAAGTAATGTATTCTCTGTGTTGGATTGAGGATGGATTTTTTTAAATTGACGTAGAGACCCAGCTAATGTAGTTGTTGCATGCAGTAGAAGACTTGGAGACGCACTCTTGAGAAGCCAGTCGTCTAGGTAAGGGTAGACGAAAATTAGTTTCTTCCTCAAGAAAGCAGCTACTACTGCAATGCACTTTGAGAATGTGCGAGGAGCCGACTTCAGACCGAAGGGCAGGACAGTGAACTGGAAGTGGTCTGACTGGATGCGAAACCTTAGAAACCTTCGATGCTTTGGAGAGATTGGGATGTGGAAATAGGCATCTTGAAGATCTATGGTGCACATCCAGTCCCCTTGACGTAGATGCGGGATTATTTGATGTAATGCCAGCATTCTGAACATCTCTCTAAGAATGAACTTGTTGAGAAGCCTGAGATCTAGTATAGGCCTGAACTCCTTGTTTGGACCATTCTTTGTGACCAGAAAATATTGGGAGTAGATCCCCTGTCGATGTTAATGCCATGGGACCTCCTCGATGGCCTCCTTTAGGAGTAGAGCCGACACCTCTTCTCTCAGAAGATTTATGCAATAGATGAGTCTTTTGAGGAGGAAAAGAAGGTGGAGGTGACTTGAACCTGATGGAATACCCATTCCTCACAATATTGAGCACCCACTTGTCTAGTGTGATTTTGGTCCACTCTTCCAGGTAGAAACGGACACTTGCCCCCACCGGAGTGGGTAACAGAGTTAGGGGAAGCAAGCACTCACTGCTTCTGTTGTTTCTTGGCAGCAGGTGTGGACTGCCTGGAGTTCCTTCCTCGTCCTCTACCAGTACGATGCTGGTATGACTGTGATCTTCCTTGATGTTGCTGGGAGGACCACTGAGGGGTTTGAACCCTCTGTTGGTATTGGCACCGATCGCAAGGGTGGTAGCGTCGCCTGAAGTCCTTCCTCTTCTCAAGCCCAACCGCATTCACTGTATCCAGTTCAGTCTTGATCCTGGACATTTCGTCTTCAGCATGAGAGCCGAAGAGCGATGTGCCACTGAAGGGGAGACTGAGAATACGATGTTGCGCATCTGGCTTCAAACACGTCAATCTCAGCCAGGCAGAGCGACGGGCACAAATCCCATGTGCATAACCATGGGCAGCTAAGTCAGAGACATCAGCCGCTGCACTGATGACCTGATTGGCTACCAGACCACCTTCATGAAGGATTTCCAGGAAATCTTGCTTGTCTTCTTTAGGAAAGCTTCTCAGAGAAGCGTGAAAGATTCCCACAAAGAGCGGTCATACCGACCCAGTAAGGCGGTGGCGCTGGCTACCTTCATATAAGATGCAGAGGTGGTGCACATTCTCTTGCCAACCGAATCCATGGCCTGTCTCTGTCTGGGGGTACCGCAGATGATGCTGCCCCCGTCTGGTTCTTCTGTGCCGCTGAAACAATAACTGAGTCCGATGGAGGGTCAGCCCTCAGAAAAAAGGGGTCCTTCTCAGGAGCCTTGTACTTTTTAGTGATCCGAGATGGGGCCGCCCCCACCGATGCTGGAGTAAGAAACTTTTGAAGAGCAGGCTCTAGCAGGCCAGGCACTAGGGGAAGCAATGGTCTAGAGGAAGACCTTTGGTGAAGTGTCTCAAAGATGACTGACGTTTTAGCTGTGGAAACAGGCATTTCAATCTTAAGCTTCGCAGCCCCTCGACATAGAACCTCATTGAAGGTCAGGATATCATCAATGGGCGATATTCTTCTCGGAGGAGAGGAACAAAGAGTAGGAGAGTAATCCGCCTAGGAATCTGAAGACCACGAGGAAGATCTATGGCTTTGACTTCTAGGACTGGTGGCGAGATCTAGATGCCAGACTCCAAGGAGAACGTGATTAGCGCCTTCTCAAAGATGGGGACCTTTGTGGAGTGGCACGCCGCTCATGTCTTTCAGATGAGTGTACAGATTGAATTATAGGTAAATGGATCTTGTAGAGGAACGTGGCAGTCTTGTAATCCTGCAAATCTTCCACTCTTATGTCCCCTTGCCATCTCGGGGAGATATTAGTTGCTGGAGATGGAACTGGTGAGGGTTCAGGATTGACTTGCACTATCTGAAGTCCTGGGGAGGAAGAGGCACTCCTTGACGTCATCACCTGGGCGTCCCGCGGTCTCTCGATGCCGCCCTAGGTCTTTTTGCAGGGGGAGATGTCCTTGATGTTGATCTCCTCGACGTCGACCTAGATCGCGATCTTCTTGACCTAGGTACAGAGGGTATTTTTCGAGCTCGACGTCTATCTCCTCGACGGCGACCTCCTCGACGTCGATCACCTTGGCGACGGAGGCGTCAACGTCATGCGCCTCGACGGCGAATGCCTGTGCTGGCGCGTCGATGGCGAGCGACTGTGCCTCACCGGCGTTGATGCCCTTGGCTCAACGTCGATGCCTCTCGACATCGGTGGCAATCTCGACGTCACCATGGAACCTCTCAGCGGCGGGCTTCGACGTTGGTGAGTCGACGTCGAGCCACGGCCTCTTGCCTTCGTAGGCGCGTCAGACCTGGACCGCCTACGCGTTGGGGTCAACTTCTTCTTATGGGTCTTCTCACCTGAAGTCGGTTGCTTCGACGTCGAAGGATGCCTCAACTTCGATTTCGACGCAGACTCAGAACACCAAAGTATTTTGGATGTCGATCTGTCCCTCCACAACGTATGAGACCGATGTTTTCTTTTCTCACCTTTCTCTTTACGCTCCAGCCTTGGTTGAGAGGAGGGCTTCTTTGAGGGATGTTCTTCTCGCCCACTTGCTGTTTCTTTTCCTCTCTCCTGCATGGAGTGCAGCTTAATCTTCTCCCTTTCCCTAAGGGTTCTTTTTGAAAACTTGCTGCAGTGGTAACACTGGTCTGGCTTGTGAGATGAAGGAAGACAAGCAATACAGACCGAGTGAGGGTCTGACTTA
Source organism: Triturus cristatus (assembly GCF_964204655.1). Taxonomy (NCBI): domain Eukaryota; kingdom Metazoa; phylum Chordata; class Amphibia; order Caudata; family Salamandridae; genus Triturus; species Triturus cristatus. The sequence continues at coordinate 852,958,953 of NC_140581.1, forward strand.
GCCATCTTTTCCCGACAGGCAGGGCACGTATTAAATAAGGCCGGCATTATGACAGGAAAAAATAGCCAAAACAGAATTAGTAAGCGAAGTACTAAAGACGCCGAGTGAAACAAAAAAAGTTCACATTAAACCAGAAAAATAGTGATAAAAATCACTACCGGGAAAGCTCAATGCTCCAGGATCCTCACAGAAGGAGCCGGAAAAAAGAACTGATCTGTCACCTGTAGTGCATGATGGGAGCCTGGAGGTTCCAGGAGGTCCCTGGAGGTCTTAAAGGCACGGCGCCAGTTTTCCAATTGTTTCGATATGCAGTCTTTGTAGGCTAATCTGCCTATATGATCTTGCCTCTTTACCTTTGAAAATAAAGGTTGTGTGTTTTAAAGCAAACTCAAAGCAGTTTTCTTTATAGGTATCATAAGTATATCATGACTTATAGGTCTTTATTTTTTCAAATGTAAAAGATTTACAATGCAATTGTGCCAGTTTTGAGCCTAGTAACATTTTCAGGCTGCATATGTATATATATATATGCATATTATCAATATATATGGGTATTTATGTGTATATATAGATATATGCATACTATTGGCTATTGCTCTGGGGTCCCCGCATGTGGGCGGGACTATTCAGTGCTTATGACTCTTGATGAGTATCCCCTGGAAGAGAATAACAATCTACTCGTTCATGCTTATTGGTTTTCACAAATGCTTTTTACAATAGATATGTCAGGCCTACTACCTTTGTCATAACGTTTCATAGTATACAGTTCATGGCCTTGTCAAATAAACAATTCAGCCCTGCTGTATTAACTATAAAACTTTCAACAAGGCAAAAAGCAGGGACCCAGAACTCTTGCAGCACAATCACACTTCTCCCCAATCATATGCTGTACTCAACACGTGGGCAGAGCCAAAACCCCTCTCTCAGTAATGCTTCTCAATGCTCTTCTTCTGTGGCTCACATGCGGTTTGTAAGAGCTAGGCTGTCAAGCCCGGTCTAATAATGACTCCAAACAACCTTACTTTCACTTATGTTGCACTGGTTTAATGTCTTAAGGGAAAGCACCACCTATTAAAGACACAGCCGCTTGATCATCTTCTTGTCATTGGCTGACTAGCAGAAATGAAACAACTATAAAACTGGCTAGAAGCAACACACAATTTCATTTAATTGTCGAAAATATCCAGGGAGAATCTCCTGCCAACTATTATGCAATAGAAAGATAAAAAGCAGCAACCAGCACAAGATCCTCTTCTCTAAAGTTCTGTTCTGTACCAACCTTTTCTGGAAGTTGAGATTCTACCTCCTTCTTTAATCTTCTCAACAAAAAGGGTCTTAACACTTTGTGGAGGCGCCTGATAATCAGAATGGTCTCCTCTTCATTCAAGTCCACCTAAATTAAACAAATAACAGGAAAGAAATATGATGGATAGGCAGCCTAAATTGAAACAAACGCAGCTGCTACATTGTAAGCTACCAATAACTTAACTATGTTTGTTTGGAAATTAATATCTTAAAATGATTAGCAGAATAAAAAATAAAAATAAAACACCAATCCAAGCCCACAGGTGTGACAAAACAGGCCCTGCACAAAGTAACCAAAGGAAACTTTCCTGCCCTTGATTAAAGCAATTAAAAAGATGCCTTTTATACATTGTCCAGAGCATTATGTAAAGAATTGTGGACGACTTGCTCTTCATAATAGGAATAGTTAGCACTGAGGAATGCCAAACAGTATCATACTCAACAAAGGCTCAAACACTGACACAGAAAACAAATCCAACCAACAGTTAACACAGTATTTTTGCCTTCCCTCCATCTTAGTTATGATCAAGCAGTTAAGGGATGAGGAAAAAGGGGGTGCCCCAAATGTAATGGAGAATTAACATAAAATTACTTGTATTCTACTTCAATCGCCATCTCCCCGCAACTCTTTTTCCCTTCAATCTCACTAAGACTCCAATGAAATAAATCTGGTTGGATCAACACTATACACCTCAGCTCAAAAGTGGTTATCAACAACCTTCTAAAAAAAATAATAAGTGGTGTGCTGCCTTTCAATCTTTAGAAAGATGAAAAACGCTAATTAAACAAGCGTTTATTTATGAAGAGGGGAACCTCGGAGCTCACTCTATGAAAGCAGTCAGGGTGCTTGCTCTTGAAGATTCCATACAGGTGGAATGTTTCACGGAACAGTGTGATAGGAAGATAACAAGGGTAGCGGAAGAGCGAATGTAAGGAATTGGAATTTTTGGGGTGGTGTGATTACCTACTTCAAGGAATAATCACAACCCTTGTCTGAGTGAACCCTCAAAGTCACCTAATTAACCTAAGCACAACCCCCTGTTAGCTATAGCATACAGCAGAGAGGCTCAACTTGCAGCAATGTGTAAAGCATTTGCATCTTAAAGTTGAATTCCTCCAAGCACAATACTCAGCTAGCAATGCAAGTATGCACCACACCTTTCAAAGTGAAAATGTTTTATGTTGATTCGCAGAGCGCACTTTTCACCCGTGAGGGTATCCAGGAGTCAGAGCTGGTGTGGCAGTGTGTGCTCTCCATAGAGTTTTCAGAGCACCCTCCTGCTTTGTTTTTGTGAACGTGGCGAGTGTGTGCAACTGACAGTGAGGCTGAGAATAGGTGTCTGGCATGTTGGTGGAAGTGATTGTGGTTGTTCAGCTATGTTGGTCCAGTGTTGTGCAGAGCTTTGTAATTGTGCCTGAGGAGTTTCAAGTAACTGCATTTGTGAATGGGGAGTCAGTGGAGGTCTCTGAGGTGAGGTGAGATGTGAAAAGTTGAGTATGAGTCTTGCAGCATCGTTTTGAATGGGCTGAAGTCTGTGTAGAAGCTGCCTGTATATTCCGGCGTAGAGTGCATTTGCACTAGTCGAGTCTGCTTGCGATGAGAGCTTGCATGGCAGTTCGTCTGGTGTTCTGTGGCAGTCATTTGAAGATAGTTTGTAGCATATGTAGTATAAAGAAGCAGATGCAGCTCAATGTGTTGAATTGCACCTTTATGTTGAGCTTGTTGTCCAGGATGATGCCCTGATTTCTGGCATGGTCGTGGATACTGATCCTAGTTCTCTCGGCCACCAGGAGGCATTCCAAGGGGAACTCTCGTTTCCAAAGACCAGCACTTCTGCCTTGTCCAAGCTGAGCTTCAAGCAGTTACTTCTCATCCATTCTGCTATCATGGTCATGCAGTTGGTGAAGTTGGTCCTGGTGGTAGTTCTTTTGTCGGTCAGGTAGTGGATGAGTTGAGTGTCGTAGGAGATGATGGTGATGTCTTAACAATGGAAGATGTTGGCGAGTGGTCTCATGCAGATATAGAACAGGGTCGTGCTGAGGGACAAACCCTGGGGAACTACGCGTATCAGGTTCATAGTTTCTGATGTGAAGGGTGGCAGACTGACTATTTGGGTACTTCCTGTGAGGAAGAAACAAATCCAGTTGAGTGCGTGTACATGGATGCCGACCTCGTGGAGTTCTATGATGCGTGCGGTGGGAGACTGTGTCTAATGCAGTGGAGAGGTCAAGCAGGATGAGTGACGCGGTTTCTTCTTGGGCCGGAATGGTGTTGGTATAGTCGGTGGCTGCGATGAGTGCTGTTTCCATGAAGTTGCTCAGTTGGATTGGGTCCGCAAATGGTTTCTTGAGGATGGTGTTAACTGCTGGGTGCTTCAAGTCTTCCTAGAAGGTGGTGGAGGTGATGGAACTGTTAATGATGTGGGTGAGTGCAGTGCAGCCCGGCGAAGCACCAAGGTTGTAGACATGGTGGGGGCATGAGTATGATGGGGCCACTGAGTGACAGGTCTGTATGGTAGTTATTTTTTCTTCTCATATGAGTGTTCTCTATCTGGTTGGGTTGGCGTCTTGTTTGGTGATGGGCAGGTTGGCAATGAGCTCACTAGGATCTGGGTGGTAGGCAAAGTTGCTGTAGATGTTCATTGGAAGTAGTTGGATAGGTCCTTACAGAGTTCTTGGGAGAGAGTGATGCTGTTGAGAGAGGCAGTGGGGGTGGTGAAATTCTTGATGATCGAAAAGATTTTCTTGCCGTGTTTAGAGCTCTTTTAGATGTGTTCAGCTAGCGCTCTTTTCTTGGTGTCTCTCAAATACTGGTGGTAGCATATGAGTGCAGCTTTGATGGTGGTTTTGTCAGTGGTTTCATGGCTGGCTCTCCATTTTCTTTCTAGCTGTTTGCAGTGTTTGGAGTTTTGAAGGTCCTCTGTGTACCAGCGGACTTGCATGTTGGGTTTGATGGGGGAAAGGGAGTCTGCACAGTTCTTGTTTAAATTGTTGAAGTTGACGATGTCCTTGTTTAAGTTGACTGTGGTGTTGGGTTGGTCTGTGCTGAGGGTGCTGAGCAAGTAGGCTTCTGAGATTTTTGCCCAGCTTCGGCTGGGTTGGCTGGTGCAGGTAGGTGCGTTGGTTTGTGGAGTGTTGATATGGAAGCGTATTATGGAGTGGTCGGTCCATATGAGTGCTGAGGTTGAGTTGAACTCGATGCTGTTGCTGGTGATGATGATGGGGTCCAGTATGTGTCCGGCGATGTGTGCTGAATCAGTGACGAGCTAGGTTAGTTCAATGTTGTTCAGGCTTTCAAAAAGTGATTTAGTGGCGAGGTCGGTCTGTCTTCTAGGTGGAAGTTGAGACTTTGGAGTCAATGGCGAGAGGAAGTCAGTGACGAGGCTGAGGAAGGTGGTTCGTGGTCCTGGTGATCAGTAGGTGAGGGTTCAGTTTAGGGTGAAGTTTTCAGATATTTGCATCTTCAAATGAAGATCTTCCTTTATGAGGTGGGATCCTCCATGGTTGTTGAGTACTTGATGAAGTCTATGTACATGACTGAGAGTCCTCCTCCTGGCTTGTAAATACGGTCCTGATGTGCAATATTGTAGCCCACTGGCATTGCCATTGAGATGTTGGGTGCCAATGTGGAGTTGAGCCAGAAATCCGGGAGGAAGAGGGGGTCTGGTGTGCCGCTGCTCAGCAGATCCCAGCTAATGGTTGTGCGTTTACTGAGCAAGCGGGTGTTGAGCAAGCGGGTGTTGAGTATGCATGTGCGTGGATGTTGGGGTGCAGGTTTGCTGTAGTGTTGCATGTGGGAGTGGAAGATGTTGCTGGTGCTTGTGTGGGTGGTTTGCTGCAGGAACAGCAGCAGTGGGTGCAGGTTAAAGCTCCGACTGTAGTGTGTGGCACAGCGCAGCGGCATTGGGAGAAGAGGCGCCCTGAGTTGAGTGATCAAAGGTGCGCTGCGGTGTATTGCTGTGGGGCGAGTGAACCAGGGTTTATGGCACTAGGCGCGGTCCAGACCAGATGTACTTACCTTTGGTGCATCAGCTGCATGCAGACATGCAGCACCTGCCATTAAGTAGGTTGTGGGAGGTGGGATGAGCACGAAGGGTGGTGAACTGGGCTCCCAGAGCACAGGAGGAAGAAGCAGGCGAGGAGTAGTGGGGTGTGAGATGGCGTGGCACGGGACGGGGCTGCGGGGAGCGCAACAGAGGAGAGCTAAAGGTCTTAAATGGGGTGAAAACAGATACAAGTGTTAAAAGAGGAAAGAAAAACTGAATGTTTGCAAAAAATAAGACGGAAGCAGGGTGAGAAAACAGAGAGGGATGCTAAATAAAAGCAGAGTCAAATATAGAGAAATATGTTCCATAAAAAGCAGGGTAAAAAACAGAACGATGCAAAATAAAAAGCAGGGTGAAAAAAAGATAAAGATGTTACATAGAAAGCAGGGTGAAAAACAGAGAAAGATGCCTGAGATGAGAAAAAGCAAGAAGCATAGTTGCAGAGTAGAGGGAACCTTGAGGTGGGAGAGCAGAGTTCACAAGGACAATGCCTGGTGGGAGGACTGGTCACAGGTAAGTGGGGGATGGGCCTAGGCATGCATGTGAGGGGTTTATGATCTGTCCTTAGGGTGAAAGGTGGCCCCCACGGGGATATTCTAAAGTGTGGGCTAGGGAGGGCGTGGCCAAGATGGTGACCTGAGTGGACGTGAACTCCGGAGGCTCCTCGCCGTGGGCCTTCACCCCCTTGCCATAATACTCGCATAGTCCCCAGCCGTGCGCAAAAAACGGCGACAAAGCTTCCGGTGCACAGCGCTGTCATCGGGAGCAGTTTGGGAGCCCGTGATCGTCCGGGAGACTCTCGGCGCGATTGGCACGCTCCGGTGGACTTGGCGCCCAGGCCCAGAGACAGACGTGTGAGAGAGGTCGGACCCCAGCTACCGACTCCTGAGGCGGGAGGCCAGCGTGAGCATGAGGGCGGATTCCTGTGGTGGTATCCAGGTGTGACTGTCGGCCTGAGCCAGCAACGACGGAGGTGAGGAGCGGCTGGCGCGGAGGAGGAGGGTCGGAGGGGCGGAAAATAAATCCAGCGTGCTGCTCTTCAGCCTCCACAAGCGCAGACCGGACCCCCGGCGATCCACTCCAGGGGCTTCACGCAGCAGCCCCTAGCAGAACCACGGGTGGGCGACTTCCATCTGAGCGGATGGCAAGTTAGCGGCGATCCCCGGAGCGGACACCCGCGAGGTAGCAGTGCGGAGCCCCCCTGGGAAGCGCTAGGTGGTGGCAGGACAACATAGGCCTCAACCAGCTTAGTAGCGCGCAATCCCGGGGCAGAGTTGCGGGGCCTGCATCGCCGGCGGCGACACAACGCGGGAGGCGCTCGACAACACGAATCTGGCACACTAAGCGGGGACTGCAACGCAGGCTAACATCCTGCGCCCGGCTAAGGGCTGACTCGCAGAGGGGTCTGGTGGACTGCATTCCAATAGTGGTCACATGCGACACGGAAGGCAAGGCCTACCTGGCTGAAAGCCCCCTCTGCTCCCACACCACGCCATCACTGTAGCCCGGACCCACTCAGCTTTATCCCAGCGGACCGCCGGGTCATCGGCTGGAAGAGAGTCCCCAAGGAAGAGGGGTGCGTCAACTGCTCTTCCCCTACAAACTCCCCAGGACAGGTGGGGGGGGGGGGCACCGGAATCACCGCAACCACGTGCCGTGTGCACCCAGGCAATGCCCTTGCACCACAGTACTACAACCAGGAGACATGCAGCCCTCACTGCGTTAGCCGCCACATGAATCCAGCCACGCACCCGCCGCAATACGAGGGTGGGGTCCGTGGCCGGTCTCTCTTACCGACGCTGTGGGATATATCGGCGACGCCGACTCTGTCCAGGAGCGGATGCCTGAGTCGGACTAACGGGGCCCTGCGATGGCCAGCACGAGGAAGAAGGGGGACCGCTCGTTAAAGGAGATGCTGGCTAGGGGCTGCACAACGGGAGAGAGAGGGGGTCTCACACCGCAGACACCAGCAGGCCCTGAGGATAGGGATGGACCTATTTTATTTATTTATTTATTTTATTTATAATTTTATATAGCGCTGAATCACCCCTAGGGGTATCTCTGCGCTTGCGACAACAGACTAACTTGAGCTAAAAGAGGTATGTTTTCATCAGCTTTCTAAAACAAAGAAGGGACATTTTCATGCGAAGATAATGGGGAAGGCTGTTCCAAAACAAAGGAGCCAAGTACGAAAAAGCCTTGCCACCAGAACGGGCTTTATGTATTCTAGGAACAGCAAGAAGAGTTTTTGATCCAGATCTAAGTGAGGATATAGGATTGTAGGCCTTTAATTTCATTGTTAGATAGCAGGGACTCTGCTCGTTTAGAGCCTTGAAAATCATGCAACCTGTTTTAAATTGCACTCTTTTTTTTATTGCCAACCAATGTAATTCATGCAATAAGGGCAAAGAGGGGGTTCTGGCCGGAGAATCCGTAACCAGTCGAGCAGCTGTATTTTGAATGACCTGCAATTTGTCCAAAGAGGCAGCATGAGCAGAGAGAAGAAGAGCATTGCAATAATCAATCTTGCTCATGAGCAAGGCCTGAATTAAGGTCTTCCTGGTGGATACTGGAAGTAGAGGAAAAACTCTAAGTAAACTTAGAGTGTGATAGCACGACCCAGCAATAGTATTGACATGAGTCTGTAAAGTGAGTTTGTTATCAAGCTTAATGCCCAGATTTTTAGCTACCTCTTTGGGTGCAGGGGCTTTACCCAACTCCTCCGGCCACCAATTAGGTGACCAGCAGATGTCAGCACCTCCGAACAGCAGAATCTCAGATTTATCAGAGTTTAACTGGAGATAGTTGGTTTTCATCCAGGAGGCAATGGCCATCATACCTCGAGAAAAGATGGATTGTATATCTGGTCTCCTTTTGTCGAAGGTGAGGAGGAGTTGAGTGTCATCTGCGTAAGAGATGGGGTTAAACCCCAAGTCCCTCATCAGTATTGCCAGGGGCGTCACATGTTAAATAAAGTAGGGCTCAAACAAGAGCCCTGCGGGACGCCTCTGGTAACCTGTGAACGAGCAGATGTAAAAGGACCCATTGACATTGCCTGAGTGCGGTTGGACAAAAAATCTGACAGCCAGCTCAGTGCAGATCCGCGGATGCCACACTCCAGTAGTCTATACAAGAGAACTTGGTGGGAGATGGTATCGAATGCTGCTGAAAGGTCAAGCAGCACCAGAAGTGCCGCTTGACCTTGATCCAGAGCCATTCTGATATTATCTGTCACCTCCACCAAGGCAGTCTCAGTGCTATGCTTATCTCGAAAGCGTGACTGCGAGATGTCCAAAGCACCAGAAGCCTCAAGGAAGGATGTTAAGTGCTTATTGATGTGTTTCTCAATGATCTTGCTCTGTAGAGGAAGCAGCGAGATCGGGCGATAGTTTGACACTTCCTCGGGAGAGATGTTGGCATTTTTGCGGATGGGCAGAATCTGTGCGTGTTTCCACGTTTGAGGAAGACAGGCAGATCTTAAAGAGGTGTTAATAAAGGAGCAAAAAGGGGGCGCCAGCTGAGCCGCAAATCTTGAAGAAATTTTAGCAGGAATAGTATCCAGGGGGGATCCGGATCTGGTGGATTCCAAGAGGGTTTGTACTTCTGAGATGGTAATAGCAGGAAATGTAGTCAAACAAGGTCCTTCCTTATTGGGGTGAGGAGTAATCTCCGCGGGAATAGAAGTAGGAGTATTAGAGAGGATAATGTTTTGATAGATTCTCTCGATTTTTTGTACAAAAAGAGAAGAGATATCATCACACAGTGTCTGAGAAAAACTAACCGTTGTCTGACAGGATTTGGGGTTAGTAAAATCCTGCACTATTTGAAAAAGCATCCTAGCATTATTGCCTGCATGTTCTAGAGTTTCAGCAATATGAGTTTTACGGGCTAATTTAACATTTTTATGGTAAATTGCCATGGCAGCTTTGTAAGAGATTACCTATTACACGAGCATTCCTATAAACACTCTTCAACTCCCTGAGGGAGGACATTTCCAGACCCTCAAACAAGAGATGGCAGGGGAGGTGCGAGAAATACACCGCGGTGTTGACGAACTAGGGGAACAACTGGCGGCTATAGAGAATGGCGAACAATCCAGAAACAAGAAGGTAGAACACCTGCAGCAGGAACTAATTCGCCTCAAAGATCAGCAAGTAGACCTGCAGTCACACGCGGAGGACCTCAAAAACCGATCTCGACGCAACAACATCCGCGTTCGGGGGGGTCTCACTGAAGGAGGAAGGGGCAGACGTCGCCGGATACCTACAGGGCCTTTTTCAGGAGGTTCTGGGAGTCGGCTCAGACTTTGACATTCGCATTGATCAAGCTCACAGGGTGGGCTTGGGGAGGAGAGCGCAGCCCCTTCCCCCCCGATATTCTGGCCTTTCTACCGGACTTCCCTCTGAAGGAGGGCATATTACGTGAGGCTAGATTGAAGCATCCCCTCCAATACCAAGGTCACACTATAGCCCTCTTTAAAGACCTAGCCTCTATCACCCTACAGAAACGGAAGGCATTCAGGGAGGTGGCCGCCTTCTTGAGGGACAAAGGAGTGCCATACTCGTGGGGCCATCCCTTTCGACTGATCTTTAAATGGAATGGAAAGTTGTGGCAATCGCACTCTCTTCAGGAGACTAGTGATCTTCTCGGTTTAGCGCATTACAGTCCGGAGTCATCCCCCGGACGTTCACAGCGACCGTCGGACACCGGATGGCAGAGAGTGGGTCGCAGACGCTCGCCCATCACTGATACGAAGCCGGACCGCGTGACCATGACGCAGGAGAGAGCATCGGCACTAGCTGTGGTGTCACAGGATACATCCACACCAGAGTCCCTATAAGTTTGGCATGGGGACTTCAATGCACTGCATCATGGCTGGCTGGGTGTGGGGGCGGCAGCGGCGAGACCGAGCTGGAACTTGGGCCCCACACACACCCCTTTCTCTGTTTTCCAAATGCCTTCGTCTTCGGATGATGGGCAAGGGACATTGACTGAACTTTGGGACTTGGTGGTTGGGGGGGGAAAAGGGGTGGGTCCCGAGGAGGGGGGCAACGGGTGGGACGCAGGTTCACATTTGCGGATGGGGGGCTGTTGGAGACTGGCTGGGGTGGGTTGAGGGTGGGGTGGGTTGGTTGTCCGGTAGTTTGTTTGGTTAACTTAGCAGATGGTGCTCTTGAGATACGACACAACAAGGGCCTGGTTCCAAGGTTGGCCCACATTCATATTCCCAGGAACCCTGGGTTCCCCCTCCTGCTTGCTTATTTCCTCCTCATGAGATGGGGTCCGTTTCCCGGCTGAGGTGGGGAGCTCACCTCTGGGGACACACCAGCGGGCAAGGATGTCGGTCATGGTCACTAAGGAGGTAAAGGTCCTTGCACTTAATGTAAAAGGGCTCAACAACCCAGTCAAACGGAGGGCCGTACTGTCCTACCTGGAGATGCGGAGGCGGACGTGTGTCTTCTACAGGAGACACATCTCCTAGTCGGAGATCAACACCGCATGCGATCAAGGGCATTCCCACACCAATACTTCGCATCTTTGGGGGAGAAGGAGGCAGGAGTTGCTATACTCGTATCTAATCGCGGCCCGGGGATGGTGCTCGTGAAGGTGGCGGAAATAAAAGGTAGATTGCTAGTTTACACTATGCGGTTTGCCCCCCACACCATGGTGCTCGGCTCCGTATATGCCCCCAACTCCGGGCAGGAAACCTTCCTAAAGATGGCCTTAACTGATGCATTGGCAACACAGAACCCGCATGACTCTTACTGGGGGCGACCTGAAACTGGTAATGGATGCAGGAAAAGATAGAACACAATCCACATACTCCCAGAGCAGGGAGCTCTCACGGGATGGGAAACTCTGGCTGCGGGAGATGGGCCTCGTAGATCTCTGGAGGGAGTTTCACCTGAATTCTCACCAATACACCTTTTTCTCCCATTCACATAAATCCTATGCACGTATTGATTACCTTCTAGGTACGAGGGAGGTCACTGGGGTGGTGGGATCTGTGAGCATCGAACCGGCCGCGATATCAGACCACGAGGCAGTAGTGGTGACTATGTTGTTCACAATGGGCCCCTGTCAGACCGGCCAGTGGCAGCTCCGAAAAAACGATGCTACACAAACAGGCAGTGGAGCAACAACTTGCTAAATATATTCAGGACTATCTAGCCCTAAATGTCACGCCAGACATAATGCCCACAACTCTTTGGGAGGCGTTGAAAACGGTGGTTCGGGGTGAGTTGATAGCCATAGCGGCGGCAGATAAAGAGCGCAAGGAACTTTGCGCTGCGATGTCCGCTCAGGTGCGGGAGCTTGAACGGGTCCACAGTAAGACTGGGGCGCCCGAGTGTGGAGACAACTGAAGGCCGCCAGGGCACAATTGGCTGGCCTGGACCTCGATAGGGCAGAATATGCGGCGGTCAGACTGAAACACTCCTGTTATGTTGGGAGGAGATCGCCCAGACCGCCTTCTGGCTGTTAGGCTTCGGGTCCAGAGACAGCGGACTCAAGTGTCCTCGCTGTGCGGCAACCGACGGGAGGAGATAACGGGAGACCAAGACATCTCTCGGGCCGTCCGAGACTTTTATCACTCTGTACACTGCTGATACCTCCTTGGATCAGGCGCCACTAGATTTCCTTAATTCCGTAGAAATGTCCACCCTCACACCAGATCAGGTGGCGAAGCTGGACGCCCCGATTCGGATTGAGGAAGTTATCACAGCGAGCTCATGTCTAAAGCTGCTTAAGTCCCCCGGCCCGACGGGTTTTGCCCCTGTACTATAAGAAATTCTGCCACATCCTGGCTCCGCTCCTGGTGCGACTGTTCAACTTCTTTGGAAGAGAGGCTCCTATCCCCGCCACAATGCTGGGGGCGGCCATAGTGGGTCTGCCAAAGCCGGGCAAGGATCGGCGGCAATGCAGCTCTTACTGCCCAATATAACTTCTCAACTTTGATTTTAAGATCTTCACTGGCATACTTGCTACCCGGCTGGGCCCTTGCTTGCTCAATCTGATAGAACCAGATCAGGCTGGGTTTATTTAATCCCGCCAATGCGGGGATAACACTAAGCGAATATTGCATCTCATTGACAAAGCTCACAAGACGCACATGGACGCGATCCTACAGACGATAGATGCCGAAAAAGCGTTTGACCACGTAGATTGGCGCTTTCTGGGGCATACGATGTCCAAATTCGGCTTGGGGGAGAAATTCAGGGAATGGGTGGGATGCTGTTACAACGGCCCTACAGCCCACATCAGAGTGAACGGCTTATTTTCACAGCCCTTCGCGATACAGAGGGGAACCCGGCAGGGGTGTCCACTGTCCCCTCTACTTTTCGCCCTGTACATCAAGCCCCTCGCGCAGAGAGTCCGAGACAACCGCGCCATCCGTGGCATACCATTCAGGGGTGAGACTCACCCAATCAGTCTCTATGTGGACGATGTGATGGCGGCGTTGGTGGAGCCTAGGGTTTCTCTCCCGGCATTCATGGAGGAGCTGGAGGCATTCGAGGGGTATCAGGCTTCCGAGTTAATGTTGGGAAATCACTCTTTCTAGATCTAAACCTGGAGTCGACCTCGCTCCAACTACGAGATGGCTGCACGTGTGGCATCCGAGTGGTGGATTCTATACCCTATCTAGGGCTGGAATTAGCATCATCAGTGAGTCAAATGGTCCACTTGAACTATTCTCAACTGACACAGCAGGCGAAAAGGGACTTGGGCACTTGGAGCAAACATCAGCTATCCCTCTTGGGAAGAATAGCGGCGGTCAAAATGTCCTTACTGCCCAAAGCACTTTTTCTCTTGCAGACTCTCCCAGCCCTGCCACCCCCTGGGGCAATAACCTAGTTGCAACGCGACATCAGTCGGTTTATCTGGGCGGGAGCGAGACCCCACATGAGCAAAGCGCTGGGATTTCGGCGGCCCAAACAGGGAGGGCTGGGGATACCCGATCTCCTCGGATATATAAGGCGGCCCAGATGCGGTATCTGGTGAAATGGGCCAGACCAGAGTCCGAAAAGAGGGGGCTTTTCCAGGACAGGGCCCTAGCGGGAGTACCTCTTTGGAAGGTCCCCTTTTTAAAGAAAACGCAGCGACCACCTAGCCGAATGTGACCTCCTATCACCAAATCAGTGATGTGTGTATGGGACGGGGTGGCAGTCTGCAGAAAGCTCACTACATTCCCCTCTACCCTGACTCCACTGTTCAGGAACAGCGATTTCACGCCTGGCTGGTCAGACAAAACGTACATGGCGAGGCGTGACACTTCATGTCACTCAGTGGGACATCTCTTTGATATACCCGGGATCATCACCTTCACTCGGTCGAAACAGGAATATGGCATTCCTGAAACTGAGAGATTCCGCTACCTGCAGATACATCATTGGGTACTCCAGCCAGGAATGAGGGAGGAGGGGGGGTCGACGACTGACTAAGTTCGAAAAATGGTTGATCACCAAAACTACTGACAAGGGACTGATATCCAACATATACGAAATGCTCAGACACAACACACACCCACGGGACACACCGAGCAGAAGACGGTGGCAGAGAGAGCTGGGGGGAGAACTTACACAGAAAGACTGGGAAGAGATCTACTACAGGGCAAAGCACACAACCCGAAATGTAGCCAGCATAGAATCTGTCATGAAAATCGCTACCTATTGGTATCTTACTCCAGTGCGCCTTCACAGGGGCAACCCCCTGCGGAGCTCCACTTGTTGGAGGGGCTGTGGCGGCAAAGGAACGCTACTGCACATCTTGTGGGAGTGCCCGCTGATCTCCTCCTACTGGACCAAGATCCTTGACATTGTAGACGAGCTCTTCGATACACAGATCCCGAGGCTCCTGGTGTACGTTGTCCTAAGGCTCCCAAATCCAATTACATACCCACTTAAGAGTATGAGGGGACGACAAATGGGGATGGCACTAGGGGCAGCGCTGCAAACCATATTGACCCACTGGGGCACCCCCACCTAGCCCAATCACACATGGTGGCTGCACAGACTCTGGTTCATCCTCGGCATGGAGCACATTTCTGCTACTTTGACTAACTCTACTAATTCTTTCCAGAAAGTTTGGGCTCCCTTCCTGAAATTGCTTTCGTCTGAATTCAATTAGATCATTCAGCCCAAATATCTCCGAGTGTTACGACTCTTCGATCTGTGGAGTCCTACCCAGCTCTCTCAGGCAATCTAACTAACTAAATAGCAGCACCTACCACACGCCGACCTTTTCAGGGCGCAGAAACTACCGGACGGGGGTGGGGGGTGGCAGTTATAGTTTTTGGGTTCTCTACAGAGTATGCCTTTTGGGGAGTGCTGTTTCAGTACGGGGGGTGGGGGGTAACAGCACATTGTCTTCTATGCATTATAGTTCCGACAGACTCTCCCCAGCCGCGATTACATCCGCAGGCTACCCAGATTCTCACGCTGTCTATTCTCACGCTACCTCTGTATGTTGTGTTTTTCTTGAAAATTTCAAGAAATACATTTAAACAAAGTGTGGGCTAGCCCAACAGCAGTCTAGGGTTTTCGTTTCTACAGTGGAATAATTGCATTCAAATTATTATTTTTTTTTACGGAGGGTGAGGTATTCTTTCTCTCCAAAAATTGTGCAAGGGTGGCTCATATTCCCTTGGTATTGAAGTCAGTAGTTATCATGGTGTTACGATTAACACCCTAGGTTATATATTACAGTTAAAATTACAATAGATAACACAACATGTAACTGGTAGAAGGAGGGAGCGGGTAAAGAAGTGCTAAATTATCAGTAAATTCTAAATCTGACCATTTTTGTAAGCAACAATAGCTTTATTCATGCGGTCCCATCAGCTTGTTTGTGTCTTGTTTCTGTCCAGCCAACATATAAAGAGAAACTTTGGTAACCTCCATCCTAAAAATCATAACCTGTAGTGGCTCAGTCGGAAAGGGTGCTCTGTTACTTGATTCTCTCAAATGACAGCAGAGTAAGGCAGAGCATTTCAGCACCAGAGGCACTCATTTTCACAGCCTTTAGGCCATAGAGACAGAGAGGAGGCGGCAAAAGGAAACCACATCTCTAGGGAGATAGTAGTGGAAATGCAGTGAATCACAGCTTTTGATTCGCCACTGGTGCTTCCTGTAAAGATACAGGCACTGAAAACAGAATATAATTGTAATGCACAAAAAATATCCGATGAGTAGAAATATCAAAGCCCCGGTCTCTACCGCCTTAACATCCCAACAAGAGGTCCTCATATGACCATATTCCTTCTCTAGATAGCAGTCTTTTTAAGTCATCACAATTGGTGCTGATTTGTGTGTTCTAGTAGGTTCATGTTTAATCTTTGGTCTTGATGGCCATTTCCCTTCTACAATCTGGAATCACATGCGCTGTGTCCTCTGTGAGAGCAGCAAGGTTTTCTGTCTTCCTTCCCGAGATGATGTATTAATGAGTGCATACAGCTAGGAAAGTATCAGAAGTACATTGGACTGTGTATCAGTTTCTTCTCAGGAAGGACCTTCTAAATCCTTCAGTCAGATTACTTTGTTGAATAGGCTCATTTTGTTTAGTGCTCCACTTTGCAATGATTTGCAACAGTCAGCATAACTGCAATGATTGCGCTATCGCTGTTGGACCGATTGGGTGTATGTGGGTCTATCCTTGTGTTAATATGGAGCCAATGGAGTATGTCTTTGCATCAAATGGTGAGATTTTCACATGCCCATCAGATAAGCACAGCATTCCCTCTTACCCCCAATCCTCGCACCAGGGATGCTTGTTGCCTGGTGAGGCACTAGTATTAGTATCGACAAGTGATGAGTTTCCATTGTTTCTTTGTGCTGTAATAAAATGGTGTACCTCTTTGTAGGAACATTGTTTCATCTGGTAAACATTTTTTCCAATGCTGTGGTGTCAGGAGTATGGTGTCGTGAGTATTTCATGTCAAGCTCATCTTGTCTGTATGCGCTCTGATACTTTTTCAAAATGTGCGAAGTCTCCACCTGCTCAATCTCTCTCTTAAAACAAGCATTGGCAAAGCCAATAAGTCTCGGCAATCTGAGAGCTACTATGGTTGTCAATGTTATTGTCTTTTAGCCATGTGTTATGGTGTGGCATAACCTATAGGCTTTGCTTACAAAGAAGGGCATACAAATTAAAATAGTGATACAAGACTCACAAACGGGTCTCTGAGGACATTTACAGTAGAATCTAAGCGAGCTTAACTACTCTACCTCTCTGCAAGCAGCTGTCTTTTGGACAGTGAGCAGCGCGCAGCACTCGAGGCATCGACTAGAAAAGAAGCCTAACCACCGTTAGAAAGAGGCCCAAGAGAAACCGAGCTTACTAATGAACATGGCTAGAACTCTGAGTGGGTTTTCCCCAAGAAGTATTTACCGCAGGCAGTGAGATGAGCAGGGTATGTATTCTGAGCGCGACAAAAGGACAGAGCGGGACAAAGCAGCGAAAAAAAGTAAACATAAAGTCCTAAAATGTAAAACATTAGTTACATTTAATACCGACATGATGTTTATTATTTAACGCCATTAATCGGAAAATCAAGCACACATTCAATTTAGTCAATGTGTGTATGTTTGCTGTAGAGTCAAAAAGTTTTTTCCAGCAGTTACAGTGATTTAATTGTATTCTTTACTTGCTGGCCGATTTTCAGTCAATGAGTAGTTGCTGCATTCTAAGCTGCCCCAGCGGGCAGATGGGGGAATAAAACACAATCTGTGGAGGGAAAGAAGCCTCTGTTCCTCTTTCTCTTTTTCCAGCCTTGCTAAGTCCCATGTGAGCTGTCTTTTCTCCCTCCGGTCTGTTAACTCCACTTCAGACAAGCCACCGCTAGAGGCACTGCTGCCCTTCCTGGAAAGTGTCCTGGGCCCCGCTGACAGGTTCCCCACCTCAGGTTGGTACAAACCAGCTCCCTCACTGTCGGGCTCTCTATCCCTGTCCTCCTCCTCAGCCTTGCTTTCTCGGCGTGCCTCCCCCCAAGCCCTTAAGCTGGTTTGGAGTGCACCCTTCTTTGCTCCTGGGGGACAATACACCCCCTCCCGCTGACAAAACTCCCTGAGTTGGGCCACAGTGTACGTTTCTAAATTTTCCAGTACAAACTCCATCTTGCCCACTCAGGTCAGAGGACAGTTATTTGCAGTAACAATGCAGGGGGGTACCTTTAATAATACCTCCTCCCACCACCAGAGTAAATTTGGAAAAAACAAAAACCCACAATTAGGAAGGCCGCTTTGAGAAAACTCCCGGTGTAGGCCTATGGACTACCCACAGTTATTGTTGAGTATACGTAGGCACAGCTCTATCCCACCACTGAACACCAATTAATGTTGGAAATACCCCACTCCCACACCGGTAAGGGTTGGTGGTAACGGAGTATTTCCAGGGACATACAGTGGTAGCTTGGCTCGAGTGGTCAGGAATCAGGCACCGTGCTAAGCATACGACACCCATACAATAACCATGCGTGCATCCGTTCCAAAAACGACTCTACACCGTAAAAATTATGAAAATATCTTTCTTTATCTTCTTTTTCTCTTAGTTGCTGATTAGATAAATAATAACACAATCACAATATACAAGCTTTTTTAAATAGTGCAGGTCAAATAAATACTGTCTTAATGATTCAATAAATAGGGGTGATCATAAATAAGGAAGGTGTAAATATAAGTGCAATACATACAGGCAATTAAATATTCTGAGGCAATAAATACTTTAAACCAATAAATATTGTGCATCAATAAATACTGTGGACCAATAAATACAGTGAAGCAATAAATAGGTTAAATACAATAAATACAGTGCCCCCAATAAATAATTAAAAGCTGACAGTGACGCTCATATAATCAGATCACATTTGAGATTACTCTGGGCTGATTTGGCCCAGGCACAGCTTGTGGGGATGTGGAAGGCTTGAGGGTGTCTACTCCCTGGCTTGGACAAGGCTGAGGCCTAAACTGAGGTAGATCAAGGGGGGGAAATACTAGAGACCTGGCTCTCTCACCCTACACAACCCCTCTGAATTAGTCTCAGCTCACCCCTGGCACAGTCCAGCTGGTTCCAGCACCTCTCTAACCCCTAGAGTAGTCTCTTAGGATTCCACAGGGCCTTTGGCGCCCTCTATTCCACTTACTGCCCTTTTCCTGATGCTCCGACGCCGCTGGAGTCGTGTCGACGCCGTGCGGCGGTTCCGGTTCGATGTCGGCGGCCTCGGCACAATGTCAGTTCTTGACGACGCCGGCAGGCGGTTCCGGTTCGATGTCGGCGGCCTCGGCTCGATCTCGACCTCCGATTCGATGGCGTCGGGCAGTCTTGGCTCGATGTCGACTTCGGGCGGCTCCGGTCCGACGGCGACCTCTGTTTCGATGACGTCGGCCGGCCTTGACTCGATGTCGACTTCCGCCGGCTCCGGAGTGCGATCTCCACTCCCGACCTCCGGTGCTCCTCTCTTCAGGTTTCCGGCGACTCCGGAGTGCGACCTCCACTCCCGACCTCCGGCACGATTCTCTCAGGTTCCGGCGACTCCGGAGTGCGATCTCCACTCCCGACCTCCGGCACACTTCACCTCGGTCTCCGGCGACTCCGGAGGGCGGACTTCACTCCCCCGTTGACGCCGCTCACTCGACCTTGGGTGACTTCCTCCTCACGACCTCCGTCGGTGCCCTTTCTCGATCTCTGGCGGCTCCGGGTACAACGTCTGCTTTTCCAGTCAGCGCCGCTTCTCCACCTCGGGCTCCAGGTCTCCAGGCTACTCGACGTCCGGCTCCAGGGAAACCAGTAAACAGGTCAGGTACTTGCTTTCTTGACTTCC
This sequence comes from Triturus cristatus, assembly GCF_964204655.1. NCBI lineage: Eukaryota > Metazoa > Chordata > Amphibia > Caudata > Salamandridae > Triturus > Triturus cristatus. The sequence continues at coordinate 852,978,117 of NC_140581.1, forward strand.
AAGGCCTGTTCCTGCTGTCCAGGTCCTTAAGATGGTTTTTCTTGCTTCTTCCCACACAGGGCTCCAGGCTGGGCTCAGTCAGTAGGGACTAGTATCACGGGTGGGTTTATGGACCCCACTCCAGGCACAAGTTTCCACCCCTGCTGCCTCACTCCTTCCTCCTTCAGGTTTCTGCTGCTCTCTCTTCACCAGTCAGGTGCCAACTGCCAGCTCCAACTGCCAACTCTCTGTCTTAGCTTCCCAACATTCTAAACCGCCTCCAACCGTCACAGGGTTCTGGAATGTTCTGGAAGGTGCTGGTAGGTTCCAGTGGATGCTGGTGATGTCACAGGTGGCCACCATTTTGTGCTCCAGGCCCTCAGACAGAAGTTTCAGGGGTAGATAAAATGACTCCCTGAATCTGCAGCAACACTAAAAAGTCTGGTGGTTCCCAAAAAGGAAAAATTCAAACAGGGTTTGAGGCAAAAGTGGGACAAAATAAATAATGATGAGGAGGGACCACCCAAAGGGCTGACAGGTCTAACAGAGTAGTTGCTGCATTCTAAGCTGCCCCAGCGGGCAGATGGGGGAATAAAACACAATCTGTGGAGGGAAAGAAGCCACTGAGATAGAGGCAAGTGGGAGAAGACGGAGCAAGTGAAAACACGAGGACTCGTGTGGAGTGCTCAAAAACAAAGAAGGAAGTAGCTCCTAAAACAGGAGCAGTGGATGGACATAGGTACTTGGTTCATGATCTGGGAAGGGCCAAACACGGGAAGGGGCATGACGCTTGCATGCCATGGACAAACTGGAAGGAAGGATTTGAGAGCAACGTTGAAGCAAACAAATGGTAAACTGTGGGCGGGCTGAACTTCACTGAATAGTAAACAATATGCCTCTTCAAGACAGCGCATGCAATGTCTAGCCGAGACCTCAAAAGCAATCCCTCTCCGTAAGTACACCACCCTTACTCCCTTCATAAACAGAATGTCCCAGCTTCCAGGGATACTTAAAATGGTAGATTTTAGCGTACAGGTGCTCGTACTGAGGGGAATGTCATTAATTCTAGCTGGAATGCGATGCCATATTTCTAATTTCGTGTTAGTAACTATGGCACTGAAAATGTTACGTGGCTTTGGCAATGCCTTTTCCGGGTAGATGAAAAAGTCGTACCTAGAAGAATAGTTTTGCAACTTCCTATCCATAATACTACTGCCTATTAGTTGGTTTTGGAAAGCTAATGTTACTTACCCAGTAAGCATCTGTTCTTGGCATGTCGAGCTGTAGATTCCCATGCTTTGCATTCTCCCGCCATATAGTGTTGGGTTCGGATGTTTGCAAGTTGTTTTTGTTTGAAGAAGTCTTTCCAGTCACAAGGTAGGTGACTCCTACTTTCGGTGAAAGTGCATATGGGCATCAACTCTATTGCTGGATTGTTTTCCCGCAGAGGATGAGAATGGAGTTAGTATGTGTAGAATAGAGATGTTCATGCATATGAATGTGAATTGAGAACAACAACAACTACAGGAGACCAGGGAGGTGGGTGGGGGCATGTGAATCTACAGCTCTTCATGCCAGGAACAGATGCTTACTGGGTAAGTAACATTATCCGTTCGAGGCATGTGAGCTGTAGATCACATGCTTTGCGTAGACTATATAGCAGTAAACCCCCAAAGCGGTGGCTAGCCTGTAGTGGTTGTAGTTGTTTGAAACAGTTGTTTTAAGTACTGCTTGGCCTACATTTGCATGTTGTTTTGCTAACACATCTACACAATAGTGTTTGGTGAATGTGTTGGGTGTAGACCATGTTGCTGCCTTACAAATATCAGCTATGGGAATATTTCCCAAGAAGGCCATAGTAGCCCCTATTTTGCAAGTAGAATGCGCTCTAGGGGGTACTAACAAAGTTCTCTTTGCTTTAACATAACATGTTTGGTTACATTTTACAATCCATCTTGCAATACTTGACTTAGATATAGGATTGCCTTTGTGAGGTGGAGAAAAAGCAACAAATAGTTGCTTTGTTTTCCTAAATTCTTTGGTTCTTTCTATGTAATAAAGTATAGCACGTCTAACATCAAGTGTGTGTAGAGCTCGTTCTGCTACAGAATCAGGTTGAGAAAGGAACACAGGTAACTCAACTGATTGATATGAACTGCCGAAACAACTTTAAGGAGATTTAGGATTGGTACGAAGAACCACTCTATCTTTGTGAAGTTGAAAGAAAGGCTCTTGTATAGTTAATGCCTGAAGTTCACCAACTCTCCTTAATGAGGTTATCACTATGAAGAAAGCAACTTTCCATGATTGGAATTGTAACCGAAATTTATGCATTGGTTCGAAAGGTGGACCCATTAGCTTTGTAAGGACTATGTTCAAGTTCCACTCTGAAGCAGGTAGAATTCTTGGTAGTATCACACTTTTTAATCCTTCCAAGAAGGCTTTAATCACTGGTACTCTGAATAGATAGAAGTGTTGTCTATTTTGCAAGTATGCAGCTACCGCTGCTAGATGTAAACGAATGTGTAAGCTAATCTACATTGCAGTAAATGCAACCGATAACAAATGATGTTCTGTACAGAAGCATCAAGTGGATTGTTATTGTTGTTGTTACAATAGACAACAAACCGTTTCCATTTTGCTGCATAACATGCTCTAGTAGTAGGCTTTCTAGCCTCTTTGAGAATATTCATACCGGCTGGTGGTAGTTGTAAATAACCAAACTCTACGACTTCAGTAGCCAAATCGCTAGGTTGCGTTCTGTGGGATGTGGATGTCTGATTTCTCCATGGCTCTGAGTGAGGAGACAGGGTGTGAGATTTAGCTTTTGATGTGGAACCAACAAGAGTTCTAACAGGGTGGTGTAACAAGGTTGACGAGTCCATGTGGGGGCTACCAAGATCAGTGTGAGGGACGTTTGTCTGAGCTTCCGAACCAGTAATGGAATTAGTGGGAGAGGCGGAAAAGCATAAGCAAATATCCCTGACCAATTCATCCATAGAGCATTGCCTTTGGATGCTGGGTTCGGGAACCTGGTGGCGAAGATTGGGTATTTCGCGTTGTGTACTGTGGCAAACAGATCTATCTGTGGAAATCCCAATTTTTGAATGCAGGGAAGAAGAACTTGGAGATGAAGTTCCCACTCATGTACTTGCTGCCTGTGTCTGCTGAGCAGGTCTGCAATCAGATTGTCTACTCCTGGAAGGTGTCCTGCTAGGAGATAGTTTTTGTGGTGAATCGCCCAATTCCAAATGCTTTGTGCAAGGCACGACAGCTGGAGAGAGTGTGTCCCTCCCTATTTCTGTAGGTAGTACTTTGCTGTCAATTTGTCCATGCGAACTAAGACAGTCTTGCCTACAAGTTGGGTGAGAAAAGCTTTGAGTGCTAGGAACATGGCTAGAAGTTTCAGGTATTTGATGTGGAGACGTTTGTGGGTGAACCGCTTTACAGGACTTCAGAGCCCACACTGCTTTGCCTGGTTACCGCGCCAGGAGGCACCGCTGCCATTCTTTCGTGCCCCGAGGCGCATAAAGATGCTCACGGCTCCCGCTTTGCGGGAACCGCTTTACAGGACTTCAGAGCCCACACTGCTTTGCCCGATTACCACGCCAGGAGGCGCCGCTGCCATTCTTTCGCACTCGGAGGCGCATAAAGGTGCTCGCGGCTCCCGCTTCGCGGGAACCGCTTTACAGGACTTCAGAGCCCACACTGCTTTGCCTGATTACCGCGCCAGGAGGCGCCGCTGCAATTCTTTCGCACCCGGAGGCGCATAAAGGTGCTTGCGGCTCCCGGGACGCGGGCGGGCGTGCGCAGGGCGAAGCCTGGGCCAAGGGCGGGCCCGTTTGAGACCGGATGAGGACGAGCCGGGCTCGCTCTCTAAGCCGGTCATCATCAGAAGGTCAGTCCAATTTGACATACGGTGGGTCTTTGGAAAAGTGTTATTATTTGGGATGGTGGAATTTATCAAGTTGTTTCCTTTTGACCTCCCATCATTTCATGAACTTAGAGAGGATGAATTTGCGTGAGGGCAAGGGAAGATCTGTACAGCCCTCTGGCAGCGTGGCGGGGACTTTGGATCAGTTTTTAATTAGAGCCAGTTCTGTCCTTGCTCACGAGATAGCACTGACAGAGCATTGTGTCTCTCTTGATCTACAAACAGCTAAACGATCGTCTCTGGGCGCCCTGGCTTGTGCTCGTACGCCTGATCGCTCCTTGATCGCAGTTCCTGATTCTCCCGTCATAGAAGTGACCATGGATTGTCTCAAAATGAACCATCGGAAAAACAAGGCGGACAGGGAACACATAATATTACGCCATCTGTTGAACTGGTTGAGACGGTTACTGTAAATACCCGAAGCAGTGCACCCCCTCGTATTGCCACGAGATCTGGACCTCATGTTAAAACTAACTCCTCTGCCGTACCCCCAGATTCTTCACAAAAGAGGAAGCGGAGAGGGGGCCCACAGAGACAGAAACCGGCAAAAATTAAAAAGATGAATAAAAATGGAGAAACTGTAGCATCGCCATCTTTAACAACGGTGTCTTCACAGCCAAGTTTGCCATGGGACTCGACTTTAGATTTTCTGGGCGATTCCTCTGACAAAGTTAATGATGTTATGTGGTCCAAATTGGGTAATTTAATTGCATCATCTCTGTCTCCAATAATGCATAGGCTGTCTAAAATTGATGAAAGACTAACCGATTTTGAACTGAAGGTTATGAATAATCTTTCCAACCTAGAGGGTCTTTTAGCCTCCAGAAATAGGTTAATGGTTAGTACATCGAATGAGCAGAGCAACGTGGTACTTGGAAACTCCATTCCTCCTAAATCCCTCGTAGTGAGGAAAATACCATCAACATCGTTGGCACCTGGGAGGAATGTGGATGTTGCGGGTAATCATGATGTTGGTTTAGTGCATGTGGGTTTTAAAAGGGTTGAGCAAGGGTTTAATCCCAGTGGTCACATTCAGGCTATCTTTTGTAGTCAGGGAGGGGAGGAAAGTGGCCCGTGTGTTGGGACTGTGGGTGGCGAAGCACCAAGCTTGATACCAGGGCCTCAGCGCCGAACACCGCAACAGACGATTAAGGGTGTGGATCATAGTCTAGCCTTGGAGGGCTCTCAGGTCTTGCATCTTCCTCCAGCTGCTGCCCCGTTGGTAGTGATTCTGCGGAATGTCCCGGTTTTACAGGAAGTACAGGTAGAAACTACGGATCAGCTGATGGCCAAAACTATGTACTGGCTTATAACTAAATTGAAGGATGTCGGGGTTTGGGATCAGGACATCTGTAATCAGATGATCATGGCTAGACGTTCTGCTTGGATAGGACATTCTAGGAAGGATGTGAGAGGGGACTGCATCATTGCCAACTTTAATAATGAGCAGGTTGCGAGATTTCTGCTGGATCGTATAGGGAGTACTAATTTAGAGGATCATTCCAGTAAAATCTCTCTTTTGCCATGAGGGTTCTTTTATAGGCCCCATTTTATTTGGAAAGGGTGGTCAACACCCCGCATTTTAAATTACTGGAGAGCACCGCAGGGTCCTACTCAGAGATCACCCTATCTAAATTTAGTTAACAGATTTGCCCCATTGTCCGGTTTAGATGGTTGTGATTGACTAAAACCTTTAAGTCCCCCACTGTTGGAGAATATCATCGTTCGGTCTCCCCCTTCAACTGAGCTTTACTTGCATACCGAGCTAGATACATTAATCTATGAAGGGAGGCGTATGAGTCCATTAACTAAAGCCAGAGAGGCTAGCATTGTCAGATGCAAGAAAGGATCTGCCACAGAAGTTGAGACGGATCCTTCTAGCTATCCTCAGTACGAATGCCTTCATATAATGACATGGAATGTTGCTGGGGTTAGGTATAAACTGCTGGATGTAAATTGGCTTACAAGCATCCAACTCTGCGATGTGGTTTTATTACAAGAGACTTGGCTGACAGATAATTTCTTCGTAAACGGGTTCAAGACAATTTCAACAAATGCTATCCCCTCAAAGGCAGGTAGGGCTAGAGGGGGTTTAGCAGCACTTATATCATTGTCTTCTAGGCTGACGTAAAAAAAATATTATACAAAAGGCACCAAATTTCCAGTTTTTATTTTTTACAGCAGATGAATTACAGGATATTATAGTGATTCATTTTTATAATATTACTTCTAATGCTCCGAGACATGAGGTCATCATGTCTTTGGACAAGGAGCTGACGGAATTCATGAAGATTGTAGGTCTGGATTCTTCCCTAATTTGGGCGGGAGACTTTAACATAGAACCATGTAACCTTATAGCGGGGATTCAATGTCGCTATGAAGAGCAATCAGGCACTGTTTCTGCACATTTTCCACATAACAATTATGGCGAAAATATTAACCTTGTTATGTCTAAGTATAACCTAGAAATTACAGGAAGGTTATAAAAGGGAGCGGACGTGAGGATAGGGGTAATATTTACACCTTTGAAGGAGTAAGATCATCCTCATGTATAGATCATTTTATCACTTCAATAAGTCTTAGGTCCCTAATAGCTGAATGTTCTGTCTCCCCAAGTTTATTGAGTGATCATCATCCCGTGCTGATAACCTTAAGATCTCCCCTTTTAAAACAACCGGAAGTAAGTACCCATGCTATGGATATAAAAACACAGGGTGAGAATGGGATCTCAATCAAATGGGTTGGCGTTGACCCAGAAGCTTTTACAATTAGGATCCTATTAAAAATTAATGATCATGTTATAACCTGCCTTGATAATTCCTCAAATAGCTTGGACATAGTTAAGGCTTTTTAAAGCATTTCTACGTCAATTTCTGATAATTTGCGAAATAATCCTAAAACAAATGTTTCGCATTCCCCAAGATGGTTTGATAATCAATGCTCTAGATTAAATAGAGATTTAAAGTCTGCACTAAAAACCATCCCGAGCAATAGGGAGGAGGTCAGTATTCTACAGAAGTCATATAAAGAAGCCCTTATCCGTAGAAAATCAGAGATTAGGAATAATGCGTGGGAGAATCTGATCAAAGATGCCGATCTTAGAGATTCGGCCCTTTTTTGGAAAACATTGGACCAACCTTTCTTTAAAGATGTCCAATCAGTAAAAATTGACACGGTAGTGACCCCAGCGGATTGGTTAATCCACTTTGAAGCAATTTTTAAAGAAGCGGAACTGGGTTTTTTAAATAAAGAGGATAAATCCGTCATAATCTTAGAAAACACCAAAATAAGGAGTATCAGTCAAGATGAAATTAGACCAGCCCTTAAGAATAGCGCTAGTGGCAAAGTGGCTGGACCCAACGGAGTCCCAATTGATATATTTAAATATAATATGGATTTTTGGGTACCCGTTTTGTACAAATGTTTTAATGCAACAATTGAGGGTGTGGTACCTGCCACTTGGGCAGAGAGTCTGATAGTCCCCATTTTTAAAAAGGGGAATAGGAGTAGTGCCAATTGTTATCGCCCAATATCTTTGCTTGACTCTACTTCTAAAGTTATGGGCAGAATGCTGTTGGCCAGGCTAGAGCAATGGGTAGAAGAAAAAAACATCTTATCTGTAGCTCAGTGTTGGGACGGTCGAACAGTGTCTGACTTTAGAACTAATAAAAGGAAAATACACCTTCGCTAGGGAAGGATCCTTGCACCTTTGCTTTGTAGATTTGTCAAGTGCATTTGAATTGGTGAATCATTCCAAGTTATGGGAGACGTTGGGAGGGATGGGAGCCCCGGAGGATATTATTAGTTTTTTATCCCAAATCTATGCTCGTCTGTCCGCAAAGATACGCTATGGAATACATGGGGAATGCACAAAGCACTTTAATATTACACGTGGAATAAGACAGGGCTGCACCTCTTCTGTTTTCACTTTATATAAATGGTGTTGACATTTTACTACAGAATTTGGGGGTAGACGTTCCAATGATCGGTAAGCGGGCAACACCTCTATTATTGTACGCCGATAATGCCGTCCTAATTTCAAGGACAGCGAACGGCTTACAGACCCTGATGGACAATATTACTAGTTTTATGACGGAAAAACATTTAAAAATTAACCTGAGTAAGACTCTGGTTATGTCCTGTGGTAAAAGGAAAATTAAAACAAAATCACATTATATTAACGGGACATTAATAGAGAGCACGTTTACATTTTCTTACTTAGGGATTCTTTTTAACAGTAAGGGTACTTGGAATACACATATAACTCTATGCAAGTGTCAGGGGGTGCCTCCTTTCCCCCGCAGCCTGACCCAGGACTCACCTGTTTCACCACCCTTCTTTCTTCAACAGTCACCGGGGAACTGGAGAGGAGCGACGCTGGCACCATCTTCGACATTAAACGAGCGCTGGCCCTTTCAGGACGGGGCTTCCTCGGCAGAGGAGGACCACGCCCCCTGTGACGTCGCGGGTCCGGATTGGCGGGTGCCGCAGAGAAAGGACGCAGATGCGGAAGTGAGAGGAACGCCGGAGGAGCAAGGAGGTGAAGGCGAGAACCAGGAGAGAGGAGGAGCAGACGCGGAACCGGAGAGAGGAGAGTGGAAGAACGGAAGCAAGATCCAGAGACGAGTCCCGAGACCGGAAGGAGAAGCGGAGGCCGGGCCAGGAGGCGAGGAACACGCTGCGCCCTGCCAGGGACCCGGAGGTTCCTGGCTCCAACAGGTACGACATCGTATCCTGGGACCAGGAAACCGGGGCGGTGGAAAAGGAAGGGGCACTTTGTGATAACCCGTAGACGGTTCATCTGCGGATATCACCGTTACGCACAACTGTTGGTGGCCGGGTCCTTGACCTTGTGACACACTCTTTGATTCGTTTGGTGTCCCTCACGAACCCTGCCCCTAGAGTGACAGCACTGCTAGAAACCTAAGAGGATTCTCTTTATTTTTGTTTTCATGTGCTGAGTCCTCCTCCCTCACCAGTGAAGTAACCAGGAGAAGCAGGAGATTCCCGGAAAGGGAACGGCCACGGAGAGAACAATCTCGGAGCTAAAAGACCCAGCAACCCATGACGAATCCATCCCATTGTACATATATCCTTGGAGATTAAAAACCCTTGACAACCTATTCCAGTTCAACGTCATTCTTTACGCTGTCCAGGGAGGGACCTCCCGACAATTTGGTGGAGAATGCGGGCACAGTAGCGCAGGATAACGACACCTGATGGAGGCGCTCATCCAGCATTTAGTGGAAGGACAGCGTAAACTAGAATGGGCGATAGAGAGGCAACTGACAAACGCCCAGGCCGATAGAGACACCTTCAAGGATCAGATGAAGGCCCAACTAGATGCGCTAACCCGCGTCGTGGACGAAATGCCCTCTGGGCCAGGGGGACAAGTGACTGTCCGTCCATCCAGCGCCTTCCCCACAGTATCCTTACAGAAGTACATCCCCGGGGACGATCCCGACGCATTTCTAGTCAACTTCGAACGGGCTGCCAAAGCGGCAGGATGGCCCAGGGACAAATGGCCGTTTTTTCTCGCACCCCTGCTCTCCGGGGAAGCCCAGGCCGCCTACCAGCTGGCCAACGAAGGTGGGGACGTTCCGTACGATGACATTAAGCTAGTAATACTGGAGCATTTGGGAATGGATGCCGAAGCATATAGACTAAGGTTCCGTCGCGAGAAGGGCGCTTCCGGGGATACTCCCAAAACCCTGTACCTAAAGCTGAAGATGGCCGCGGAAAAGTGGCTACGTCCTAATGACTATTCTAAAACGGAGATAAAGAACGCCGTCATATTGGAACAATTCGTCGAAGCCTTGCCATTCGCCACACAGCGTTGGCTTCGTCAACATGCAGGACTCACCATCGACAGGGCCGTGGAAATGGCCACTTCATATGTTAGAGCCCAACCTCGTCCTCTAGCCTGGGAACCTGAGAAAGGGATACGGTCCACGACGATACCCCGCAAACCACTGCGCCCCATCAAGGAACCGGAAAAAGTGAGACCCATGCGGCCAGAACCCCTGGTTCCTCGTCAACCCCAGTGTTTCGAATGTGGCGAGTGGGGGCATATCGCCCGGGTTTGTCCACGAAGGAAAACTGAGGAGCCCATGGATTGCAGCTACGGACCCCGCAACTTGTTGTATTCAACTGAATTGGGCGCGGCCTACTACGTAAGTCTCAGAGTCAATACCTTTACCGTGGCCGCTCTGTTAGATTCGGGGTGTAAACAGTCCATGATGAAAAGCGGATTCGTATCCCCCAACCAAAGGGTCCCGGGAGGTAAGGTGGCTATTAGGTGTATTCATGGGGACGTGCGGTGTTATCCCACAGCCAGGGTACCCCTCTCATGTCCCGGGACAACCGGTTCTAGTTATGTCACCGTAGGGCTGTCGGACTTTCTTCCGGAGGACCTCATTCTGGGTACGGATAACCCGGACTTCTTATCTCTCTTCCGGAAGACCACCGAACCCCCGGTAAAAACATCTTCCGGTCTTTTAGGCCAGGAGCCTTGGGCTATTGACCGGAATTTCCACTTCGCACAACTGAACGATCCCACACTGGTTCACGCCTGGCAGGAGGCAAAAAAGGAACCTCCCCAGAGGGCAGGACTTTACCCCTGTTTTTCTATAAAACAGGGACTATTATACCGTCTTCCTAACGCCCAGAGCCCGTCACAGCTCCTCGTCCCTACCCCTTTCAGAGAACAGGTCCTGTTTTTCGCGCATAGCCATCTGTTGGCAGGGCACATGGGGGCTCAGAAAACCACAGACAATATTCTGAAAAACTTCTACTGGCCAGGTATATACGCCGAAATCAAGTCCTATTGCAAAACATGTCCAGTCTGTCAAATTAGGAATCCATATCAACCCCCAAAAGCTCCCCTCCAGCCTCTACCCATTGTGGGACAACCGTTTGAAAGGGTAGGGCTAGATCTCATAGGACCGTTACCCCGGACGTCCCAGGGATTCCGATATGCCTTGGTCTTGGTCGACTATTGCACACGCTTCCCAGAAGCTTTTCCCCTTCGGAGTACCACCTCCTCAGCCATAGCCGACAAACTTGTGGAATATTTTTCCAGGGTGGGCTTTCCCTCACAAATCCTTACTGATCAAGGGACACCCTTTGTTTCTTCCCTAATGGCACAAGTATGCAAACTTCTGAACGTAAAACATATAAAAACCTCCGTTTACCATCCGCAAACGGACGGATTAGTGGAGAGGTATAATGGCAATCTGAAATTGACTCTCAAAAAGATGATGGAAAGCGAAGGGAAGTCATGGGCACGTCTTCTACCTCTGGCTCTCTTTGTCATTAGAGGGCAGGTACAAAGTAGCCTAGGGTGTTCCTCGTTTGAACTCCTCTATGGCCGACAACCACGTACGCTGCTGGAAATGACAAGGGAAACCTGGGAAACAGAGGAAGACAACACCCAGACTCTCCTCGAATACGCTCGACAACTACGTTCCACCTTGGGTAAATTAAGAGAGTTGGCCCATAGGAACCTCGAGAAAGCTCAGGGCCAACAAAAGAAGCTATACGATAAGGGCACCAAAATACGTGTCCTTCAAGTAGGCGACTGGGTATTGGTTACACAACCATCCAGCCTGAACAAAGGAAAAAGAGGATGGAAGGGCCCGTATAGGGTCCTAGCGACTATCCGGAACACCACCTATAGATTACAAATGAACGACCACACCACCCAAACGTATCATATCAACCTACTAAAAAAATGGTTAGGTCCACCTCCTCAAGACGTACAGTTGACCCAAACTGAAGCCTGTTCCCCCTGTACCTTAGAGGCCCTGACCGTGAATCCCGACCTATCAGAACAGGACACGCAGGACTTGTTGAACCTCCTTTGTTCCTTTCAGGATCTCTTTTCTGACTATCCTGGGAAAACCACCCTGGTCGAGCATCGGATAGAGACTCGGCCTGGGGAACCCATCAAACAAAGACCCTACCGAATCCCGGCAGCCCGGCGATCGGCCGTGTCTACGGAGATTCAGAAGATGCTACAGATGGGGGTGATCCGACCCTCCCAGAGCGAATGGTCATCTCCCATAGTCCTAGTCCCTAAACCCGATGGATCCATTAGATTCTGTATTGACTTCAGAAAAATCAACGCCATCTCCTCTCTAGAAGCGTATCCGTTACCCAGGGTAGACGAGTTAATAGAAAGGTTAGGGAAGGCCGAATACATAACCACCCTGGACTTAACAGAAGGGTACTGGCAGGTGCCCCTCAGGGAGTGTGATCAGAAAAAAACAGCCTTCTCCACCCCTGATGGTCTTTTTGAGTTTACTGTCCTACCCTTTGGTTTGCATGGAGCACCAGCCACCTTCCAAAGATTGATGAATGTTGTTCTCCGCCCCCACTCGGACTACTCGTCGGCATATCTAGACAATATTGTGATTTTCAGTTCATCCTGGTCATCCCATCTAGAACATTGCCGACAGGTCCTTCAGGAACTTCGGACTGCTGGATTACATATTAACGCTGGAAAGTCCTTTGCAGCGTTTCACCAAGTACGATACCTGGGGTTTCTACTCGGTAAAGGCTGCATTGCGCCCCAAACCGAAAAGGTGAGAGCCATCCGGGAGACCCCTGTCCCCACCACCAAGCGCGGAGTCCGGGCCTTTCTGGGTCTGTTGGGATATTACCGACGCTTTATACCCCAATACTCAGAGATCTCGGCTCCTCTTACAGAACTCTTAAAGAAATCCGTCTCTGACCGGACTTTGCGGCAACCCACACCCCAGGTCCTGGAAGCGATCTCCCGATTGAAACAGGCCATTACGAACCACCCGGTACTGGTCTCCCCGGACTTTAGCCGTCCCTTTATCCTCCAAACGGACGCCTCGGACTCAGGTATAGGGGCCGTTCTTTCCCAATTAACGGAGGGGGACGTCGAGAAGCCCATTCTGTTTATTAGTCGGACCCTGTTTCCCCGGGAAAGACATTATCCCACCATCGAGAAGGAATGCCTCGCGGTGAAATGGGCGGTGGAAAAGTTGCGCTACTACCTAGAGGGGCGGAGGTTTACTCTCTACACCGACCACGCGCCCCTCGTCTGGATGAGCCGTAACAAGTCCAACAACCCGCGAGTCATGAGGTGGTTCCTCTCCCTTCAACCCTTTGTGTTTGATGTCCTTCATCGGGCTGGTTCCTCCAACGCCAATGCGGACTTCCTCTCCCGAGTTTCCTACGTCCCCGACCGGGACTTTGCTTGGGGGAGGGTGTGTCAGGGGGTGCCTCCTTTCCCCCGCAGCCTGACCCAGGACTCACCTGTTTCACCACCCTTCTTTCTTCAACAGTCACCGGGGAACTGGAGAGGAGCGACGCTGGCGCCATCTTAGACATTAAACGAGCGCTGGCCCTTTCAGGACGGGGCTTCCTCGGCAGAGGAGGACCACGCCCCCTGTGACGTCGCGGGTCCGGATTGGCGGGCGCCGCAGAGAAAGGACGCAGATGCGGAAGTGAGAGGAACGCCGGAGGAGCAAGGAGGTGAAGGCGAGAACCAGGAGAGAGGAGGAGAAGACGCGGAACCGGAGAGAGGAGAGTGGAAGAACGGAAGCAAGATCCAGAGACGAGTCCCGAGACCGGAAGGAGAAGCGGAGGCCGGGCCAGGAGGCGAGGAACACGCTGCGCCCTGCCAGGGACCCGGAGGTTCCTGGCTCCAACAGGTACGACATCGTATCCTGGGACCAGGGAACCGGGGCGGTGGAAAAGGAAGGGGCACTTTGTGATAACCCGTAGACGGTTCATCTGCGGATATCACCGTTACGCACAACTGTTGGTGGCCGGGTCCTTGACCTTGTGACACACTCTTTGATTCGTTTGGTGTCCCTCACGAACCCTGCCCCTAGAGTGACAGCACTGCTAGAAACCTAAGAGGATTCTCTTTATTTTTGTTTTCATGTGCTGAGTCCTCCTCCCTCACCGGTGAAGTAACCAGGAGAAGCAGGAGATTCCCGGAAAGGGAACGGCCACGGAGAGAACAATCTCGGAGCTAAAAGACCCAGCAACCCATGACGAATCCATCCCATTGTACATATATCCTTGGAGATTAAAAACCCTTGACAACCTATTCCAGTTCAACGTCATTCTTTACGCTGTCCAGGGAGGGACCTCCCGACAGCAAGTTGAAATTTATGAAATTGGTGGAGGCTATTTTTAGATTCTCCCCAAAAATTGGTAAAAAACCTGTACAGGAGATTCTATGTCAGGACCGGAGGCTTCGGATTATGCTTTAATCTCTCTTCGCTTTTATTATTACAAAAAACACAGCAGCCAGAGAGATCTCACAGTAATCACTGAACCATCAAATACAGAAAAAACTACAACTCCCTACAACCAGGGAGGTATTCAGATACGTAGTCCATCAACTGTTTCCATTAACCACAATACAAAGTCCTATGTCTGTCTCCTCCCTTCCTCTTTCTTCGCTGCTTCGCAGCCAGTTAAGTGGTCTCTATTAGCTTTTTCTGTAATATTCACTGTGACTTGTATTCTTTTTACCAGGTTTCTGTGGCATTATCCTTAATATTGTAGCGCTGCGTTTAGTTATTGCCGAGCGCTTGCTGTTTGCCTTACAGAGCCCCGGCCGGCCGCAGGAACGCTTGTCGCTCCTTATGCGGCCAGCTCCCCTGCTGGTGCGGCGTCACCTGCGGCCGCTAGGGGGACTCGTCCGTCTCGTTGCTCTCGCGATGAGGAGCGCGCTGCGAGAGAAACGAACGCCGAGCCTTGTCTCCCGTATCTCTGCCTCACCAAAGACATCTGTGAATGGGACTGTATTTTCCTACCTAGTCCTCTCCTGAACGCCCCAACAGGGGTCCGTAGTGCGGGGTTTACACCCACGGTGAACGCGCTTATCAGCGCTGTATTGAGCATCTGATTTCACTTGCTTTTTCTCACTCATTGAGCAAGTTATTAGCTCTGGGCAATAACGCTGCTGTCAGACGCGCTGGGAGGCAGACACCCGGTCAGGTTCTGTTCCTGAGGGTTAGAGCGCGTTGTGGGTTGTGGTGCGAACCTATCTGTGGTCCTTTGGGCTACCCAAATTATGCGCAGCCTCCGGCCTGCCCCCAATATTTATTCCTGTGTATGTGTGTTTTCTTGTAGTTTGTGCACTTCAACCAGGCACATTGAGTAGTGGTATTCCCTCTCTGGTTACTTACCTTGTCACTATGGCTGGTCAGGCAGAATATTATGAGGAGGAGGTCAGGGAGTACCTACCTTATGACGACGATTTCTCTGATGCTGTAGATGCTTCAATTTATAGGGTGGTTAATGAAGTGGTAGCTCCTATGGAACAACGCCTATCAGACAGAATAGTTCAGGAGTGTAACAGGTTGGCTGCGGTGCGCGTAGGCACCGTGCCGGTCACCAGCGATAGTCATGAGGAGGCCCCTCAAGAAACAGCGACCGGACGGTGTAGACGTAGACGCCTTTGCGAGCCTTAAGACTGTGTTTTTAGCGAAAGCGGTGTCGCCGTCCCTCTCCCTCCATCGGAGGGAGCTCCACAGGATATTTCGGACCCTCCATCCCCTGCCACGGATAACGATACTCAAGGGGATACCGACGAAGAAGCGGGGTCCTCTCGTCCTTGGCGTTCAACTCCTGCCGCCTCTTCGGCGACGCCGGAGGCAGATGTGTACATGCTTAACCCCGACGATATTATGCATTCCCGGTCGTCGGCTTGGGTCCCGGGGGATAAAGTTGTCCGCTTTCTTGCGAATCGCCTCCGCAAGCCTCTTGAGAAGGAGGCGCGGAGTTGTTTAAGAGCGGAGTGTCCGAGACCCTCTCTGCCTGATAAGATTGCGTTTACGCCAGAGTTAGACCCTAAAATGGCCACTTTTTTGGCGAAGTATGTGAAAGACCCTCGGAAGGGTATAGATAGGTCTTGGCGGTCCTGTCAGGACAAACTCCTCGATGCCATCGGACCAATGGCCAAAATCTTAGACATGGCGGAGGAGGCTAAAGTGACAGGTTTGACCATCTCACCAGAAGTCCCATCTAACTGGGCCCAGCGAGCCATCATTTTTATGGGCAACGCGAATTGCGCTCTTTCAACCGAGCGTCGCTGCTCGTTGTTGATTAATTTAGATCCCAAGCTTGGGGACCTGGCTTCTTCGGAAGCAGGGGAAGTGGCCCAAGGGGGCCTCTTTGTTGAACCATTCGTTAAAGAGCTTGGTAAATTTGTCTCTACATCTACTTAGTTGGGCAAGGCCCAGTCCAGTATTAAAAGGGTTTTTACCCAGCGGGTTTCCCGCTGGGCCGGTCGAGGCAGTGGCCGCTCGTCCGGCCGTGGTTTCCAACAAAACCCTTCAAGGGGACAAGGCTCTGGCCGTGGCCAATATAATTCAACCGCCAACTACAACAACTTTTATCCAACACGAGGACAGCATTTCAGGGGCTGTGGAGGTATCAAGTCGAACTCCGGCGGCGGAAGTTCAAACGGTAAGTGTCCTTCCCGCAGACCAGATTTGCATAGGGGGGCGACTGGCGTGCTTTCAGGGCGCTTGGGCAGCGCTAACTTCCGATGCATGGGTTCTCCAAACCGTTCAGGGTTTTCATGTGGAATTTTTAGACAACCCTCGACAAGAGTCGTGGCCTCATCCGCTAGTTTTCAGCCCCCAAGACGCACAGTTGATTGACTAAAAGGTCTCCGTGTTGCTCCGCAAGGGAGCCATTTGTCGTTCAACTTTGCACCCCCACGGTTTTCTCAGCAACATATTTCTGGTGGACAAAGCCGACTGGGGTCGTCGACCCGTTATCAACCTCAGGGAATTCAATGCTTGGTTAGTGTACCGTCATTTCAAGATGGAGGGAATCCATCTGCAGCACGACGTTCCGCGGCCCTCCGATTGGATGGCACGTTTGGATTTTAAAGTTGCCTATCTGGTGATTCCCATTCATCTGCACCATAGACGGTTCCTACAGTTTTTTTGGTTGGGTCTGGTGTACGAGTTCACCAACCTTCCATCCGGACTTTCCTCGGCTCCGTGGTGCTTCATCAAGGTGCTGCGCCCTGCAGTGGAGTTCCTCCGCGCGCGGGGTATTCGCATGATCGTCTATTTAGACAACCTCCTTCTTATGGCGCAGTGTCCTCAAACCCTGTTGCAGCATCTCCAACAGACTGTGTCCCTTTTACAGGGTCTAGGGTTTGTCAGCGAAGTCGATTCCCCAACCTTCGCAGTCAGTCACCTTTCTTGGTTTTGTGGTGGACTCCGTTCAAGCAACTCTTAGTCTTCCGTCGAGGAAGATGGCGAAAATTCGCCACGAGCTCCGCCGGACTGCTTCCAGGCCGACTATCTCTTTGCGTCACTTGGCCAGACTCGTGGGCCTTCTGTCGTCCTCGATCCAGGCGATTTTTCCAGGACCCTTGCATTATCGGGCCCTTCAACGTCCCAAGGCATATCATCTCAGGAGAGGTCGCTCGTACGATCATGTGGTGCCGCTTTCAGCGGAGGCCAGGGACGAGATTGCATGGTGGTTAACCCATATGGAAGAGTGGAACGGTCGCGCAATTTTCGGCTCCATTCTGGATTTGGTCATCGAGTCCGACGCCAGCAGATCAGGTTGGGGCGCTCGGTGCGGGGATTTTTCCACCGGAGGAGTTTGGTCTCTAGACGAGCAGGATTTTCATATCAATTGTTTAGAACTGGTAGTGGGTTCTTTCGCCGTGCGCTTTCGGACCAAGGACAGAGTGCAGTCTTGCGTCCTATTGAAGATGGACAACATCTCCGCAGTCAGCGGCATCACTATGGGGGTGTGGGGGGTGCGGACCGCACCGGGTGACACCCTCACATGGGGTGACACCCAGCAGGGCGCAGGGGGAGGGCGAAGGTAGTGCGGAGCGAGGTTGCCTGCATCTGATCACCGAGTTGTGGGCCCATCTTTTGAGCTGTCAGGAGGCCTGCGAAGACAACTTTCAGGCACAGCAGCTCTGCGTACAAGCTGAGGCCTCTCGCCTGCTAGCCCGGCAGTTCTTCTCTTGCTGAAGACAGTGGCTGCAAGACGGGGTTCTCACTCTCTTTCCTTTCCTTTCTTTTATTTGCTCCCCTGTGAAATGGATCCAAAAAAGAAAATCACTTTTGCTGGAAAATCAATGTCGTATTTTTCTGACATTTAATTCCAAAGTGCAGCATCGGGAATAAAAGTTTAAAAATATGCAAAATAAATAACTAAAGAAAGTAAGACAGAGGGGTAGCAAACTGGCCAGATTGATTTTATTCACACCCAAACACATTAGCGCCACTTTTACAGAGTTTGCCAGTGAAGCGCTATTTTTGTTGTCTTGGCCTTGTTTTCCCAGGGCTTGGAACTAGTGCACACCAATCCTGGAGGTACTGCAATGTGAGGATTGAAAAACAAAATTTGTACTGCTGCTCTGCATCTAGGGATGTTGTCTTTTTTTACCATACTGCTTACGTTTAGTAAGGATATAAGCAATGGTCATTGAAATGGGTCCATTCAGGGCCCTGTTGTCATGTCCTTAACTTTTCAGGCAAAAGCACTCACTGATTTCTGAACAGTGAGTGTAAAAGTGTTAAGGTAAGCATGTTGTTCCTGCTTACATTTCACATGGTTTGCAAAATTTTGCATTCCCTATGATTGTTTGCTTTTTCCAGGATGCTGTCACGTTTCCTTGTAGGCCACATATTGCTCTTGCCCAGTGCGTCATTTAAATTGAGCCGCATCCAGGTGTAACAATTGGGTTGTAGTTGAAGACAGTCTGAGTTTTTCTCAGTGGGGCAGTATGGTGTTCAGTGGTGGAGAGGATGTGGCACTATGGCCAGAGCTGCTGAATTTGGAACTGGGGAATCAGGTTCAGCCTTAATAACCAGTCCACCAGACCACTCTCCTGAGAGAGCACTATCTCATGCTAGACCTTAGAAGGCTTCGAAAGACATTAGAATCCCTGGTGTCGTAGCACCAGCAGGTGCACCCTAGCATGACAAGTGTAGGTTAACCTTCAAGGCTTGTCCACCACTATTCATACTTAAGTTCACCTCCAGTCTTGCAGGCAGGCCTATGAAGCAGCACACCCTATAACAACAGTGACCCTGTCACTGAGATCACAGGACCCTTGAGAAGGGCCAACTCTAGGGCGGTGCAACCGGTGTGACCGCACCAGGTGCTGACTTTAGGTGGAGGCATCATTTTTGCAAGTCTATTATGGTTTTAAAAGTGCTTGCTGCCTCCTTCCTGGCCTCCAACAATTTTCGGTAACAATAAAAATGTCATAATGACTCTGGTGATTAACGTTCTTCCTAGAGAGATTGGAATTTTGTCTAATGGAAGATTTGACTCATGGAAAGGTAGCTCAGAGGGTTAATGTACCTGCTGCAAAGAACATGTACCATGCAGATCACAAAGTGCACATAATGTAAATAGGCCAGTGGGCTACTGCTTTTGTCAGAGAGATCCTTTTGTTACTTGCAGTTTATAAGTTAAAATCCTAACATAGAACAGTGAGCTATTAACTGTCATCTACTCCGCAGCAACACAAGTCACATTATTTATTAACTTTTGATACATTTGAGCTACAAACAATTTATTTGTTGAAATGGTCATATCATGCAGCAGATCATGCATTATGAAGCAAATATGGCAGAGCCATTATTATTTAGAAAACATTCGCAAACTAGGATTTTTAGCCATTCATGTTTGTACTGCTGTTGTGGAAAAGGGAGAAGTGCTGATGACAGAAACTCCATGGCTCGGAGACAAATGGCTTGTGCTTTTTATCGTATTTGGGGACATTCTGTGATTAGAAGTATATCCCACTTTGTGAATACATTTTACTGTCAATAACTCATTATAACCTTAAATAATCATGTGTATCCATTGGTTGATAAAACTGGGCAGTGAAACCAAACAAATACAAACAATTGGTATGTTTGCGCATTCTAGCCACACCTCTGGCTCCGCCCACTGATCCAATCCTTGGGTTATTCCCGCCCACAGTTCCCCTACTTTTTTCCCCCCACTTCGACCACTGATATATCGTGTTGCTGGATAGTGGGAACACCACACCAGTACAAAGTACCATACCTATGATATTATAAATTCCAATAAACTGTTGACTAGCAGGTAGCCCACTGTACAACCAGATTAATGAGTCATTATCACACTGTTGTTAACAGGCACATTTTGTAAATATAGGACCTACATTTACAAACGTTACTAAGGATTCTGTATGGTCCCGTTATTTGCCAACTGTGTCCACTGGCAGACTCAGAGCGGAGGAGGTCCATGCGGTAAGTCGTGAGGGGGTGACACCATGAGTTACCCGCACCGGGTGACACCAACCCTAGTGACGCCACTGTCCGCAGTTCGATATGTCAATCGGTTGGGAGGACCCCGTTCTCGAGCGTTGGCCAATCTGGCGAAGGACTTTTGGGGGTTCTGCCTGGATCACCACATATCAGTGATGGCAGAGTATCTCCCGGGCCAGAACAATCGGGTCGCGGACTGGCACTCGAGACATCTCTACGATTCCAGCCTGTGGAAGCTGGACCCTCCGATATTCCGGTGGTTGAACAATCTTTGGGGACCGTTTTCGGTGGATCTTTTTGCCTCGCGTCTGGACAACCAGGTTCCGAGGTTCTTCAGTTGGAGGCCGGATCCGATGGCTCTAGCCACGGATGCCTTCCTTCAGGATTGGAGTGCGGAACGAGGCTATGCGTTTCCACTGTTTTCAATGATAACGAGGACGGCGGCTCAGATCGGCCGGCAGTGTGCGGACGTAACCCTGGTAACTCCCTTTTGGAGGTCTCATGTTTGGTTTCCGGTTCTTCTGGAACTTTCCTGGGATTCTCCAATCCTACTCCCCCTGTATCCTCCGCTTCTTCTGAACCCGGACGGAGATCCTCATCATCTAGTCACACTGGGGACGCTCCGACTCATGGTGTGGCGGCTTTCAGGCGACGGTGGTCGTTGCCGGAGCTTTCGGGACAGGCTGAGGCCCTACTTTCAAAGGCTTGGGCAGATAGCACCACGAAACGTTACCGGTCCGCGTACGGAGTCTTGATCCCGTGGTCGCAGGAATTGTTCCCCTCTTAAACTTCTTTGCCGATCTGGCATCGGAAGGTTTAGTGTATCGCTCCATTAACGCGATCAGATCTGCGGTTTCGGCCGGTAACATTCCTTTGAACGGGGCCCCAATAGGGGAACACCCGTTGGTTTGCAGACTTCTACGGGGTGCAAGGTTATCGTTACCCCCGGAACCTCGCTACTCCGTCCTTTGGGACGTCAACACGGTATTGAATTTGTTTCTTTCCTGGCAACCCAATAGATACCTGTCTTTGAAAGAATTATCTTCCAAGCTTGCTATGCTTTTGTGCTTGGTCTCCTGCAGGAGAGTTTCAGATGTTCACGCTTTGGACATCACGGCGCGTACTTTTTTCCCGGACGGGGTTGTTTTTACGATAGGTCGCAGGACTAAGTCTCATACAAGAACAATTTCGTACCTGGCTTTTCGGGACCCGCCGAAATCATGTGTGTTGGACTGCCTGAAAGCGTACGAGGATTTAACGCAGGAACTTCGCCCTCCGGGCGAGCAACAGCTCTTGATAGCTCTCAAGAAGCCACACAAAGCGGTCTCTTCTCCCACCATAGCTAGGTGGGTACGGTGGGTTATGCAAGAGGCTGATATTGACACTAAGCAGTTTGGTGCCCACTCTACGAGAGGCGCTATGGCCGCAAAAGCTTTTGCGCTGGGAGCGCGTCTGGAGGATTTAATGCATGCAGCGGACTGGTCTTCGGACTCTACTTTCAAGAGGTTTTACTTTAAACCGGTACTGAATGTGGCACAGTTGGTGGTAAGTAAGCTTTGAACTAGCATAATCTGAAGCCTCCGGTCCTGACATAGAATCGGAATTTGCCTAGTACCATGATGGTAAGTTCCAATTCTATTAAGGACACGGAGGCGAGGATTATCCCTCCCGGGGCACTATGGTGCGAACCCTCCCGTATGGTAGTAAGTAACCGATTTTGCTTACTAATGGCTTTGTTCAGATTGTTTTGTTTCTCTGTCTTAATGTTCTTGCATTATGTTGCTGTTGCATCGCATTCTTTGCCGATATTACCGATTACTCACCTCGTTTTTTGGTTCTTTCAGGGAATGTTGGATCTAAACAGGACCAATGATGAGATGGTGTGACTTGCACGAAGAAAGAGGAAGGGAGGAGACAGACATAGGACTTTGTATTGTGGTTAATGGAAACAGTTGATGGACTACGTATCCGAATACCTCCCTGGTTGTAGGGAGTTGTAGTTTTTTCTGTATTTGATGGTTCAGTGATTACTGTGAGATCTCTCTGGCTGCTGTGTTTTTGTAATAATAAAAGCGAAGAGAGATTAAAGCATAATCCTCGCCTCCGTGTCCTTAATAGAATTGGAACTTACCGTCAAGGTACTAGGCAAATTCCGATTCTCAAGCTGTACGGAGCAAAGTGCATCACCGGGAGTTGTTACGGGGGAGCACTATGGGGCCAGACTGATACCTCGCCATTACAAATTCTTACAAGCAATTTTTTAAGACGTTTGTTAGCCGTATCGGCCTCCACCCCTTCCATTATTGCGCATAGAGAAACTGGAACACCATATATACACGACTTGATTAGCATGGCCGCTTTAAATCTGTGGCACCGTATCTGGACTAGGGAAGAAACTCATTTTACGAGGGATATTATTTTAGACTGTTTGTCCCAGGACCAACGCAAGAAAATACCTTGGTTAAGGTATATTAGTGGTCTCTTAGATGAATGCAACTTGCCCCTGAACGGAAATCAACCTGAAGACCTACAACATATTAGTAAGGTTGATTTGAAAAGGAGTCTCCTGAATGTTAGGACAGCCTTAAGAGATTAGGTTTCAGGTTTTAAGAAAACTGCTATAACTTATCTTGAGGGACCAAACGCCATGGGTCTGCAGCCATACCTCGTTTTTATAACTAATGTACAGCATAGATTCGACCTAACCAGACTACGGCTGAACACATTACACCATCTTTTTGCCTTTCCTAAAAGGGGCAAGTGGTGTGCTAATCTTCCAAACTGCCCGTGTGATGGTAGATCCAAACAAAGCACCCTTCACTTTTTACTTTTTTGTAATTTTTATATAGAAATTAGAAAAATGTATCTCCGTCCAATTTTTAAAGATAATTGCCTGTACTCCTATAAAACTGCTTTTAACTATTTACGGAATTTGGAAAGAATACTGGTCTGCAATGCAGTAATTTGTTATATAATGTCAGCAAAAAAACAAAGGAATGAACTTGTTCACTTAGAAAAATTGAACTATGAATTACTATAGGTATATATGTACAATGACTGTGGTTATTTTTAAGATGTTGTTCTTCTGGATATTTTTGGGTTATAAATGGATTTTACTGTATTTTATAGAATGCTTTTATGGACATTTTGCATGATCTGAATAAAGCTTGATTTGATTGTCTGCCACAGCCCCTGTACTGTGTAATGTTGAAGATGGGCACCCCAACCTGTTAACCATGCGTCTGCTGTCAGTATAGTCTGTGGAATCGGGTCTATGAAAGGCCGCCCTTTTGCTAAGTTTTGAGGGTTCCACCACTGCAGAGAGCGATGGGTACGGCTGTCTACCAACACTAGACCGGTTAATAGACCCTGTGATTGATTCCACTGACGCACTAGACATTCTTGCAGAGGACGCATGTGAAGCCTTGCATGAGGTACGATTGCAATGGAGGATTCAATTATTCCCAGCAGTTGCATGAAGACTCTGACTGGCAATGATTGATTGGGTTGAAATTGTAATATTGTGGCCTAAATATTGTGAATCCTGGCTACATTGGGAGTGGCTAGAGCTTTGAGAGTGTTGAGGGAAGCTCCCAGATAAGACTGCACGAGTGCCGGACACAGGTGAGACTTTTGTGCATTTATTGTAAAACCCACCTGATGAAGTAGGTGTACTGTTGTCGGAGTGTGTAGTATACAGTTTTGGCAAGTGCCTACTTTAAGCCAGTCATCCAAGTAAGGGAAGACATGTATACATTGTCTTCTGAGATGAGCGGCTACTACTGCGAGATATTTGGTGAACACTCTGAGGGCTGTGGTGACGCCAAATGGAAGTACCTTTTACTGGTAATGTTTGCCTGCTATCACAAACCTGAGGTATTTGTGATGAGCGGGATGAATTGGAATATGAAAGTAGGCATCTTTTAGATCTAGAGTAGACATAAAGTCACCCTGCTGCAAGAGGGGGAAGTACTTGAAAAGTTACCATGTGGAAGTGCTCTGACAATATGTATTTGTTTAACTCTCTGAGATCTAGAATAGGTCTCAAGGAGCCGTCCTTTATGGGAATCAGAAAGTAAAGTGAATAAACAACCCCTGACCCTTGGTACTGAATGAGGACTGGTTCTATGGCTCCTTTGAGTAATACAGATTGCACTTCTTGTTGAAGCAAGTGCTGGTGGTCTGGTGACATTTTGAGATCGAGGAGGAATGTTTGGAGGATTGTTGATGAGCTCCAGGCAATTGCAATGGTGGATAATTCCAAGCACCCATTTGTCTGTTATTGATTTCCAAATGGGGAGAAAGTGTTGAAGTCTTCCTAGGACAGGTGTGGAATAGTCGGAGGGAAGTGTTGGGAAGTCACTGTTTACTTGAGGATGGGGGAGTGCGAGGTGTGGTGTTTTTACCTCTGCCCCTGGGACTGTTTCCCCTATACCCTCCTCTGAAACATCCCCTTGTAAAAGATGATTGGGAATTGCCATTGTAGGAGGAGGTGTTCTGGTCAGTGCCTGTGGACTTGGTCCCTCCCCTATAAAAAGAGCGTCGAAAGGAACCTCTATTTGAGGGAGATTGCAGCACTCCCATCGATTTTGCTACATCGGTGTCCTTTTTAAATTTTTCGAACGCTAGATCGACTTCAGGGCCAAAAAGATGTTTTTATCAAAAGGTATATTCAGGATGGATAGTTGGACCTCAGGTTTGAACCCGGATATCCGTAACCATGCATATCGTTGTAGCAAGATGCTAGTATTTACCTCACTAGCTGCGGTGTCGGCTGCATCTAGAGTGCATCTGATAGAGAAATTAGAAATTAGTTTGCCTTCTTGGACTAAATCCTGAGCCTTGGCATTATGCTCCTCTGGGAGAAACTGAAGTAATTGTTCAATTTCGTCCCAATGGGCTGCATCATATCTTGCTAGTAGGCCCTGCGTATTAGCAATATGCCATTGGTTAGCTGCTTGCGCAGCTGCCTGTTTGCCAGAAGCATCGTTAAGTTTGGATTCTTTATCTGGTGGAGGAGCATGCTTAGATGCTTGAGAGTTAGCTCTCTTTCTAGCATTTGATACCACTAAAGAGTCAAGTGGCAACTGACCCTTGATAAAAATAGGATCTGTGGGGGACATTTATATTTTGTATCTACTCTAGGAGTAAGGATTCTGGCACAGACGGGATCTTTAAAAATATCGTCTGTGTGCCTTAACATACCTTTGAGCATAGGCAGTGTCTGACTGGACTTATGGGATCCCAGAGTGTCAAAGACCAAATCTTCCTCTCAAGTCTCTTTATGTAGCTCCACCCCATGGTATTCTGCTGCTCTAGCAATAAGCTGCTAGTATGACAGATTGGCATCAGGTGGAGATGGCCTGGCAGGATAAAGGTCTGGGTCTGTATCCTGTGGAGGATCGGTTGGGTAATCCGGCCAAGGATCTGGTAATTGTGCATTATCATCGTCAATGTCACCTGTGTGAAAATGAGGTAGATGTGACTGACTAGGTGTAATCTGTAAAGGATCAAGCTGTGGTGGGGAGGGAGGGGGAGGAGATGGAAGTGTATGGAAAGGTCTAGTGCCTACACTTTTTTTCTTCAGAGGAATTTTGCATGGGCTATGATCATCAAAAAGCTTGTGCTCAGATGTTGTTTTGGCATGGATATGCCCTGTGTCTGGGTGAATATACAGTTTTTTCTGTTTTGGATCCAGTTTCGGAGGTACAGTGTCTATGTTTGGATCTGAATGTGCAGTAGGCAAGGCTATGCTTTTCGGCACCAAAGCTTTCGGAGCTGAGCCGGAATGTCTTTCGGTACCGAGGGTTCCGACTTCGAAGGATGTTTAAGTTTCGGTTCGGAACTCATCTTGTCTTTAGAGCTTGAAGAATTCGGCTGGGGAGTGGGCTTTGGCCGACTCAGTTCCAAGCCGGAAGGCTTTTCAGAGCGTTTCGGTGCCGAGCCATGAGGTGAAGCGATGGAAACTTCTTCTCGGTGCCGACGTCGGCCTTGAGGCGGAGGTGGTGCCGACGCCTTAGATTTCTTAGGGACGGTGGGTGGGAGGGGGGGAGAAGGTGTATTCGGTACTCACGTCCCCTTGTCCCTGCGGCACATCATCGTCATGGAAGTCAATCTGTAAGTCTGATCTGGAGTCAGACACAGCTGAAGCCAGCTCCTCCTCTGCCACTGATACCTCTTCTTGTTCGGAGTCTTCACCGATGAGGTCTGGTGTGACATCTAACCGCTGCATATCTCTCGACGTCGAGCTCGACAATCACGGAGAGTTTTCCTTGATCTGAAAGATCGGCACGTGGTGCAGTCTTGCTCTTTGTGCTCGGGGGAGAAGCACAAATTACACACCGGATTAGAGTCTGTACGTGGATATTTCACGTGGCAAAGGGCACAGAATTTAAATGGAGTCCGTTCCATCGACGGGGAGCCCGACGGATACGAATGGGCCGGAAGGCTGCCCGCAGATCTTCTGGTCGAAATGCCGAAGTTTCTTGAAATTCGAATTGAACCGCGGAAAGAGAAGCACGTTCGAAAACAATACCGTCGAGGTTGAGAGAACTGCGCCGAGGGGGAACCCATGGATCGATTCCGAAGCGGAGCGCAGCAATACCCGTCCAAACACGATGGCAGAAAAAAACAATCTAACAATATAGTCGATGCCTATGCGCACTATCACCTAAAGGAGGAGTCACCTACCTCGTGACTGGAAAGAATTCTTCGAACAAAACCAACTTACAAACATCTGGACCAAACACTAGATGGCAGGAGAATACAAAGCATGCGAAATTGAGGTGTGTCCACGTTGCGTTTTGCGCTGTTTCCTGTCGCGGGCACTAGGCCGAACCACACAAGTGAGGTACCATTCTTCTCGGAAGACTTTGGGGAACGCGGGGTGGGTGGACACCAACAAGATGTACTGTCCTTAATTCATGGGGACTACCTAACATTACAGGTCATTTTCCATGCGGTGACTGTAGCGTGTGCCATCTCACCACAGCCACAAAAACACTATCCCTAGAACCTGGCAGAGAATGGTCACAAAGAAAACATACAAACTGTAACACCACTAATGCAGTATATTTAATTACCTGCCCGTGTGAACTTCGTTACATAGGGATAACAACAAGGAAAGTGAAGCAGAGGATCTGTGAGCACAGGAGCACTATTAGATGCAAAAAACAAACCACGCCTTTAACAGAACACTTTCTTCAACACAATCATACACCCAACGATATGCGTTGGACGATAATTGAAACTGTGACTGGTACTAACACACAGAAATATCTGTATGAAAAAGAACAACGCTGGATACACAGATTGTCCACCCACAAACATGGTATGAACGATTGCATACCTTGGAACTCTGTGCCATGTAATTTTAACTGAACTACTGTTTTCCTTTCTGTAGCATTCCTCCCACGTGTGGAAGGTCCTACTCCATGTAAATATATTTTTAATAATCACTCTTGACTCCTCTTATTACCTCACCTATGACCAGCCATTCACCAGCAAAAATCGACCTGTCGCTTTAAGAATTGTCTCCTCACTCCAGGCCATGCCCACTAGTCACGTGACGTATAACCAGGAAGTGAGGAGTATTTAGTTGAAGCCTTGCTGCCCATTCAGTAACATCCGGGCGCCTGGGGGAAGCACCGCAGGTTTGTGGCAGGCAGTCGGTGAGCTGAGGTAAGAGTATGTAGGGAAGAGCTGGTGGCCACGCACACGTGAGGCACTTCGAGTTAAGTGTTCTGATCATTGCCGCCCGTGTTTTGTGTTTCTTGTCCAACAGTAATGCAGCACCGTCTGTCTCCCTTATGAGCCCATGACACGATTCGAGTAAGAATCGCGAGTGAGTCTTGATCCATTTTCCCTTTTTTCCACCGTGTTCTGTTTTTAAATAATTTTCCTTAGCGCACGCATGTCACAAATAGAGTCTTTTTCACGTGCGTCTTTGTCCGCTCTATAGAATCACACATCAAGTATAATCACAATTGCTGTGTAGCCGTAAGACACCCACGATTTCCACAATGATTTAGTGGGTTGATGCTAATTTCGCATAATATGGAACGAATGCTCAGTTCCAACAACCAATGGTAATTACATGGGGCGCATAACTCAGAATGAGGTGATTATATGCGCATAAATGAGAGTTTACACGGAAATGAGCACTGTTCATTCTAACTCTAAATAGATCATTTTCTGATTGCCCAGAACTGTATGTGCTTTTTTCAGGTTCATCTGTACACAGAGGACTCCCTGAACCCTTTTTACCACCTGCGCAAGTATATGTAGGTGGCACACAGACGCTCCAGGGTTGGATGCACCTTAGTGCGTGTAGACCGCCCGGTGTGTCGATAGGTCCTAACGAAAACCTGTGATTACACTTAAAGGTTGAAACATGTAGACCATCAATATTTGGATAATACTTTAGGTCAAATTAAACCTACATTAGTATTACATTTCACCACTTTTTTAATCGTGACCCTGCTGCTCCAAATTAAATTTGTTAGGGAGTACAGTAGGATTACTTTTAACTTTATTTCACTCACTCACACACGTCACTTACACGTACTGATATAATAACAAACCTGCTCCGCTGTAATCAGGCGTTGAAGCACACCCGAGTGGTATTCGACTGCTCGGGTGGACCCCGATGATGAAGCATGTCACCAACTAGGTTGGTGAGTGAGGGGTTTCATAAAAAAGAAATAATTTATCTTTTTACTTCTCTGAGAACTCTCTAACAGACAGAGAGTCTTTACCTTCTCTCATTTAAGGATACCCCCTTCTTTGTTTATTTTGGAAATTTGTGGATCCATGCAGATTCCAGAACTTTCCACCACAAAAATGTGGGGAAAATGTGGGTTTTTTGACTTGCAAGGGATTCTGGGTAACAGAACCTGGTGGGAGACAGTCAAGTAACAATGCTGGATTACCCTGGGAGCCTAGTTTTAAAAAATGTATAGGTTTGCTAGGTTTCCCTAGGTGTCGGCAGAGCTATGGTTAAAAAACTACAGCTAGGCACTTTGCCAAAAAAGGGTCATTTTTCATTGTGAAAATGTGGTGTGTTCACATTGGATTTTGAGCCATTTCCTGTCATGGGCACTATGCCTACCCACACAAGTGAGGTACCATTTTTATTGGGAGACTTAGGGTAATTCGGATTTGTAAGGCAACTGTTATCACCTATTGATTTTCGATGCATTTCTGCCTTCCAAATGATAGGCATTGTGTAAAAAAGGAGTCATTTTGAAAAATGACCGATAATTCTCATGCTAGTATGAGTATTCCCCATTTTGGAAATGTGCAAATATCTACTGTTTCTAAACTCTATATTTTGTTCCCATTTCAGAAATACATAGGTGTCTTTCATACCGATTTTTCGATGTATACATTTTCCCACAATAATTGCTATTTACCCGGTACATAATAAAAAGCCATTGCAAATTGCTGCTCAGTTTTTGACTCTCGGTTCGTCGGGTTCTTGGTGAACCTACAAGTCCTATATATCCCCACAACCAGTAAGGTCCAGCGTGTGTAACGGTATATTGCTTTCAAAGAGCTGTCATAATTAGAAGTAGTTACAGGTGAAAACATTGACATAAAAAAAAGGCTGTTTTTTTCAACTAATTTTCAATTTCTCCTATATTTAACTGTTAGTTTCTATAAAGAAACCTTGATGGATCTACACAAATGACCCCTTGCTGCATTCAGAATTTTGTCTAAGTTTCTTAAAATGTATAGCTTTCCAGGATCCATTATTGCTTTCATACCCATTTCTACCATTAACTGGAAGGAGGTTGAAAGCACAAAAAATAGCAAAAGTAGGCTATGTCCCAGAAAAATGCCAAAACTGTAAAAAATGTTGGTTTTCCGACAAAAGTCTGTCATTCCCTAAAAGCTGGGAAAATGGTGATTTCAACCCCACAACCCTTTTTTTGATACCATTTGCAGGGAAAACCCCAGACACTTTCATTTGCAGCCCTTTTTTCGCATTTTTACCTAAAAAAACAAAATGTAGCTGTATTTTGGCTAATTTCTGGGTCTCCTCCACGGGAATCCACAAACCCTGGGTACCATTAGAATCCCCATGATGTTGGAAGAAAAGGACGCAAATTTGGCGTGGATACCTTATATGGTCAAAACGTTACAGGGGCCTAAGCGTGCACTACCCCAAATAGCCGAAAAAAGGCTTAGCACAGGGGGGAGTCCTAACAGCAAAGGGGTTAAGTGTATGAACACAAGCATTATGTTTGATATCATGCTTACTTTATCAAGGATTTGAAGCTTCAGTTTTTTCAATTCTCTTAATACTTCATGGCAAGCATCACCAGATAATTTCTGATATTCCAATTTATTGTCATTGTCAACAGGTAGCATTAGTAGTCGATATAGTTATTCCTTTAATGTTATATGCAGCTAAACCTGCTGGTGCGGTTACTACACATGACAAATTTGGTTCTGTACTCTTCTGTAGATAACCAATGAGGGCTTTAATTAGGAAGCTTTTTCCAGTGCCAGCTTGACCCTCTGGGACTGATTATGCAAAAAGGAGGTGAACAAAGCCGGCACTGACACCCTTATACACAGTGCAAGCAGGGTGGGGAGGAGTGAAAAGGTAGGGTGCGCCTTTTATAACAAGTTGCAACACCTATCTTTTGGATGTGATGGTTTGCCAAACCAGGAGTAAGTGCTTGATTCTGTCTCCCACTAGTTGGGCCCGCTGAGAACAAACTAAGCGGTTTGATTGTAGGTGCCTCAGGGGAGGAGGAGTGGGAGGACTGGGGGCCCTGTTAGTCTCCACGCTTTCTGTCAGTTCTGCATCCCCAAAAAGAGTGGGCTGTCTGATGCGTTTAAGGGTAGGAATGCTTCCTCTTTCTACCTACTAGCTACCTGGAATTGCCCCTATATTTCCAGAACTGAAAGGGAAATGGCTTTGCAGGGCTCAGAAAGAATGCAATTAGCTCTGCTGCCTTGAAAGCATTCTTAAAGTTGAGTATGCTTTCTCTCCGAAAAGGTGAGACCTATTAAGGGCATGGTCATTAGCAATGCCTGCACATTTCTAAAGAATTCAGTTGATCTTATCCTAGTAGGCTGAAGAATGTAGTCCGTAGTATTCAGGCCTACATGGAGAACATATGTGGCTGCACCCTGCCCCTTAGCGATCGTCTGAGCCACAGAGGCCCTAAGGCCATTCAGGACTGCTGACAAGATCTCGCAGGCCATGTCCCAAAGGGGATGTTTGAATTGCCTTAATACACAGACTCGGTTTTAAGGATCTCAGTGCCAGGCTGGCAAAAGAAAAACGATATTTTTCAAGGCATTAATCCTTTAGGATTCTCTAACCGATGGATTAGTCTGAAATGAACTGGGGGTTCATCTTGCTGGTCAAGGACTAACCAATGAGACTCTCCAGAGTAGGGTGGTCATTGAGAAAATCTGGGCCACTGGGCACCGGCATATGTTGCCTGGCCACCTGCCGACTACCAGGCAGGCAAGAACATGCTTTCAACCAGGTAGTATCATTAAATGGGAGCAAGGGCTCAGATGTTGCTGGACTAGACAGCAAAATATCTGTCAAAACATTTGTTTTACTCTCAGTGAAGGGCAGCTTGAATTCTAGTACTACAGCTGCCCTCCAAACCACCAGGTTTGGCCCATGTTTGAGTCCAGCTTTGTCTCAGGACACGAATCAAGCCCACTGCAGTTTTGTAACTCAAAATACAAAGAACCATAAGTATAATGAGGGGGAGCAAGCCATCCCTATCACCATCATCAGTTTCCTGATGTGCACCCTGCTCTGGCACAGGACCACAATGAGAACCATAATAAAATGAAGCCCTTGCTGACAGCTGAGATGCAATAGAGGCACTGAGTTACAGTTAGGGTTCATGACAACTGTCTGCTCATTTGTAATTAGTATGACATCGGCAGAGACGTAGCTTTAAAGGGGGGGGGGGGTGTTACACCCCACCTAAAATTGTATTTTCAGATGAATAATTGGGTACATGTGCATTTAGTCGCGTATGGTGAGGTGTCTGTCGGATTTTACCTGTGATTTTTGCATTCACGCACTGAAAAAAACCACACACATATCTCTAATTTGAAGGTCCTAAAAATGTTTATTTCACAAAATATTTTTTCTCTCACTTAGCACTCCTATTAATCTGTATACCTCTCATTCTCCACTGCCTCCTAAGCCCCTCTCATGCGACCTGCTTGTCATATAATGTATTTTAACTTGATATGCCAGCGTGATGGTCAGGAAATCTGATCCCCCCCCCCCCCAAAAAAAATCTTACTGATGAAGCTACGCTCCCGGACAATGGTCGAGCTCGCCCTGGCATCAGTACTGGATCAATCCTACATCACAGGTGGCACTGGTATCGGCAGCTGGCGATTATCTTCAAGCAGTGAGTGGAAGTCTGTACCAAAATCAGTACAGGCCTAGCAACTGGTTATAAGAAGATAGACGGCGCTAGAAAGGACATGTCTGTTGTAACCTGACTAAAGGCCCCTGTAGTTCCGTGGAGCCTGAAGAACTCCAGGTAGTCGGAAGAACACTGCAGATTTACGGCATGACTGCTTTGAAGGCCTTGATCTGCTGAGTGGTTTATAGCAGTCCAGAGACCTTGGGATGCACGTGGGCTAACTGAGGAATTTCGACTTGAAACTTAAGCCTCAATACCCTTACGCCTTAACGTTGGAGTCAGACAGACAGGATGGGGCTGAGTCTTGATTTGCTTTCTTGTGCTTGGATGTCGATTTATCTGAAGATTTTGAGCTAGAAGTGAAGCAGTCATGAGAAGGGCTTCATAACCGGGACATGGACCGGGACCGCGACTTGGAGCGGGGTCTGCATGAATATCATGACTACTTCTTGTGTTCAGTGACATAAATCGTTGCATCCCAGTCTCAAATTGCCTTCAGGTGCATCAGAGTGCATTCATCACACGACCGAGTCATGCCTGGGGGCCACGCACTAAAGCCACACCTTTTGTGGGTCCATAACTGGCATTTGCTTCCTTCAGTTGCGGCATGGTTTGAATACTGTTGTTTTGGGTGGGGCCATCGTTCCCTTGCACCCTGTGAAAACGTTTTGGGGAGTTGGCAGAGGACTGGCAAATTTGGGAGCAGAGCTCTGGATCCGTGTCAGAAGGCATGGAAAAAAAGGAATGGATATCTGCCCACAGGGTTGCTGCTTATATGCTGCTCCGCTGGGGCAATATGTAGACAGCATGGAACCACAGAACGATACCTATTGGCACATGGCAACTACAAAGTTCTCCAGACACAGTCTGGTGCCAGGGGGATATTCTAACTTAAGGACACTGCCCATTTCCTACACCATGAAAATCTTGTCCCTCATCATACACATTCTCATTATTACTGTTGTTATGCACCTGAGAACCATCTATTGTACAGATAAAAGGCTCCACCTCGGATACAGGAGTACAAGTCAGAACATCAGAACCTGTGATGGAGTCTGCGAACACTACATGAGAGGAAACTGCAGTGTTGAAACATTATGTTCTGTAAAAGGCTTCATTATCTCTTGCAAAGATGTTAGGAAGTCCAATGGAGCCTGAATCATAGGCATAGGTAGGGATAGGTATTGTCTGTTGTCTTGTCGTAGACATTGAGGTAAGGGCATAAATTGTTGGGCTCGATTCACAGAAGTAATCTGAGACAAAATCCTAAACTTACAACTTTTGGTATTCACAGAAGGCATTTAGTAGTCCCAAGTCTGTCTCAAGTCTGTCTTAAGTCCAACTGAAGACAAAATCCTAACTTTACTACTACTAAATGCCTTCTGTGAATACCAAAAGTATTAAGTTTAGGATTTTGTCTCAGATTAGTTCTGTGAATCTGCCCCGTTGTGAGCATCTATTCTGGTAACAGTGACAATACTAAACATCATCATTTTCATCATCAGAAACATGTTTGACATGATGAATTTTCAACTGCACTGAAAGTGTTGCTTCTGGTTCGCCATCATCTTTATTCGATCTGAAAAAAAACCTCAATGAGATCTATTTTCTCATAACTAGCCTCATGATTTACTTCAAGGATCGCAACCCTGTACTATCTAAGGCCTAGATAATCTTTCTGGGGCACTGATGGATCCTTTTAAGATGTGATGATCCTTAAAATGCATCTCGTGCTTTTTTTTTTTTGCTTTTGTAAAGGTTGTAATTAACTGTACAATAAATGATCTATTAAATTACTTTGACTCTCCTGATCACCTTCAGTGATTACTGGTTCTTGCAGAATGAATTAAGGTGATCCGTTCTAAAATTTAAAGGCAATACTGGAAGCGACTGTACTGGCCAAACTGAAGGAATTGGTGACTGATCTGGAGCACAGTAAAGAGGCTCTGTAACTGCTTAAGCACTGGTTGCAAAGCAAAGATAGTGGAGCAACCAACAATATAGCAACCAATGACACCACAACAAACTGTGCCACAATTGATGGAGCTGCAACCCATTGTGCCACAACAGACAAAACCGATGCCATTGATGCTATATTTGATGCTACCTTTGCCAATAGCGCTGCAGATGACTCAAATGTTGATGGTGTATAGTTGGAATTGTTTGCTTATTGCCATTGTAAATGAGTATCCAGCCAACGGTTATGAAAGTGTCCTTGACTGAGAAGTCTTCTGCACATCTAACTGCCCGCCAGTGCTGAAGACAAAGATGGTGCTCAAGGCCAGGTTGCAGCCGATGATGAAACCATAACCAACAAACTGGTTTTCCCAGCCAGTGAGGCTGTATAATCCAATGTTGTACATTTCTTACAGGAATATCTGTCACACTATGCAAAAGAGATCTGGTACCAGATACAGAGTAGGTTTCATTGGTGTAGATTACATTTTGCCCCTAGTTGTAGGTGTATGTGACAGGCTTGAAGCTTGTGCATTAATTGGCAAGCTTAGTCAGAGTTTTTCATCAATACAGCAATGGTTTGGACAGGCTTATTTGCGACCATTTCTAAGGAATGTTTAAACTTTACCTTTGCTGCTACAGGATTAGATGATGCAGATTTTTCCTCATCAAATAGCCCTGAGTCCATGTCCTTGAGGGTTTTCTAATAATGTATGACAGTGTCACATACTTTTGGATACACTAAGTGTTTGCAATCCATAAACATCTTTATCTTCCCACTGGTAGTACACTTTTTAAATTGTAACTGCTGTAAAGGTTTCTTGGCTATCTTCAGCAAATAGTACACCACCATGGATATTGTATCGGAAACTGTAATATTTTGAAAATCTTCAATGCTAAAGTGAAATGCCATAATCTGTGGCTAAATAGACAAAAATAGAAGAACAGCCTCCTTAGGATTCCCTTACCTTAACATGCAGTACAAAATCTGGCAGTTGGAGCTTCTCTGAAGGGTTTAGAGCTTGATGCGTATCCACCCGAGTGGTCGCACTTTGGGTCATAAAAAGAGGAAGACAGGCTGTATGTGTCCATAGCTATTTTTAGGGGTTAGAGCTTCATTGATTACTACTACTACATAACATTGTTTCCTAAGGTTATCCTACTTGACAATAGGGAATATCTAGCATGTTAATCAGACGATAAAGAACCTTCAGTTGCATAAGTCCACAAATAAGGTACAGGTCTTTTGACATGAAGCACCAGGAGGCAAAATAATACGTTCAGAACAAATGTAAGCTTCTTTGCAAAGATGTTCTCTAGAGATACCCATGCAAACTATGTCTTGGTCATAAAGCTGTCGGAACACAGGATACGCATCTTTCATTCCTTCACATCCCTACATGGGCCTGAGTCACACAGGTAACTTACACTCTTTTGAGTTAGTGTACTACTTTTAGGTATACAGAAACAACACTTTTGTAGTAACTTACACTTTTATAGTACGTCCAGCCCTAGATATGGCCAACCACTGGAACTGCAAAACACTTGTATAGAAAATAATGGAGGCAGGGACGCAATACAAAAGTGTAAATTATTTAAAAAATTGTAGTTTGTGATTTGCACTTTGTAGTATGTTTTGTAGTACCTACTGTAGTACTACAAAATGCAGTTTGTGAATCAGGCCCCATGACTTACATATTTAAGAACTGTCCTCACCCCGACTCCAGGTTCGCCATCCCCACAACCCTGGTGCACCCTCATCAATTCCAGAAGCACCCTCATCAATTCCAGAAGCACCCTCACCCCTCCACATGAGCACATCTCCTCAATCCCTTTCCCCCACACTGCTCTTTCACTCCTCTCCAAATCACAAATTCTTTATCTTCACTCTGAAATGACCCTCTCTCATTTTAGCTACCTTATATTTCTCCATCCACTCTTCTCCTCTATAGACCACTCCCTTTCCCTCCCCTCCTCATCCTTTTCCTGCAAAACCTCCTATCACGTCTTCCCCTCCATCTTTCTCTTGTGCCCTATGGAAGAAATAGGTTTGCCGCTGTAGACATCTAATCAATTGCAGAGACCCTGATGAAGGAGGACTCAGAGCTAAGTAAGGCATGACCCAATGGGAGACTGAGGTCTGGGATTATCATAGGCAACAGGTTGAGGGAACATCAGAAATATTGGGACAGGAAATAGGGGGATACAAGAAATTTCAAGATGCAATAGTATAGGGACATTAAAAATTAGAAACGAGCTCCAAAAAAACAGAACTATTGAGAAGCATTGAATTAGGACAAAAACCTAAGCCATTTGGCAAGGTTTTGTATAACCTGATCCCAGGTCCAGAACAAACTACCCAGACAGGAAATAACTCAACCTCAGGCATGGCACTAGAACTACTTTAAACCGCATGTACTTAGAAAATTTAGAAAGGCAACAATAGTAAAGATCATAAAGAGGACTGTGAGCACTCTAAAAAGTGCCTTAGCATAGCTGACTCTGGTTACGGTGGATGGCTTAGAGAGTCAATCTACCACTACAAATCACCACACACAGAAAACCCAAACATTAACCAGAAGGAAAATGTTACTTACCCAGTATGCATCTGTTCTTGGCATATAGAGCTGTAGAGTCATATGCTTTAGCATAGATCGTCATCTGGTGTTGGGTCCGGATGTTTGCACTTTGTTTTTGTTCGAAGAAGTCTTGTAGACACAAGGTAGGTGACTCCTCCTTTCGGTGATAGTGCGCATGGGCATCGACTTCATCCTTAGATTGTTTTGCCATAAAGGGTGATGATGGAGTTAGTAAAGTAATAAGAGAGATGTCCATGTAAATTGTATCTAAGTAAGATATCACTGCAACAGGTAAAGGTACCCGCGGAGGCGGGTGGGTGCATATGACTCTACAACTCTATATGCCAAGAACAGATGCATACTGGGTAAGTAGAATATTCCGTTCGAGGCATATGAGCTGTAGATCAAGTACTTTAGCATAGACTATAAAGCTGTTATTTTTGAAGTGGTGGCTAACCTGTAGCGGTTGCAGTTGTTTAAGGACCACTTTGCTTTGGTGTATTTGCAAAAATGGCTCCTCTATGGTTAGTGCCTGAAGCTCACCCACTCTTCTTAGAGAAGTGATGGCTTTAAGGAAGGCTACTTTCCAAGTGAGAAATTGTATTTCGCATTTGTGCAACGGCTCGAATGGTGGACCCATAAGTCTTGTAAGGACTATGTTAAGGTTCCACACTGGAGAAGGTGGAAGTCTGGGAGGAATGAGTCTTTTGAGTCCTTCCATAAAAGCTTTAATAGCGGGTACTCTAAAAAAAGACAAGTGCTGTCTATTTTGAAGATATGCAGCTATTGCAGCAAGATGTAAGCATATGGATGAGTACGCTAAGTTAGAACGTTGCAGGTGTGATAGATAACAAATGATGTTTTGTATTGAAGCATCTAGTGGATTGATGTGATTGTTGTTACAATAAACAACACATTTCTTCCACTTTGCTGCGTAGCATGCTCTTGTGGTAGGGCATCTAGCCTCTTTGATAACATTCATACAGTCTGGCGGAAGATTAAGGTAGCCAAACTCTAGGATTTCAGGTGCCAAATCGCAAGGTTGAGCTGATTGGGATCTGGATGTCTTATCTCCCCATGGTTCTGAGTAAGGAACTTGGGGGAGAGGTGTAGTTTTTAGAGTGGAACTACTGATAGTTCCAACAGAATTGCAAACTAGGGTTGTCCGGCCCATGTGGGAACAACTAGGATAAGCGTCAGGGATTGCTGTTTGAGTTTCCGAACCACTAATGGAATGAGTGGGAGAGGTGGAAAAGCGTAAGCAAATATCCCTGACCAATTCATCCATAGTGCATTGCCTTTGGACAATGGGTGTGGATGTCTGGACGCGAAGTTTGGGCATTTGGCGTTCAGGTGGGCGGAGAACAGATCTATCTCTGGGAAGTCCCACATTGGGAAGAACGGGAGGAGAACTTGAGGGTGAAGTTCCCATTCGGTTATCTCCTGTAGTTGATGACTGACCAGATCCGCAACTTGGTTGTGAACTCCTGGAAGACGTTTTGCAAGGAGATATATCTTTTGAGGTATGGCCTATCTCCAGATGCTCTGTGCTAACTGTGACAGCTGTAGAGAGTGCGTCCCCCCTGTTTTTGTATGTAGTACATGGCTGTCATGTTGTCTGTGCAAACCAGGACAGTTTTGCCTACTAGATGAAGTTGAATGGCTTTCAATGCAAGACAAATTGCAAGCAGTTCTAGATGGTTTATGTGGAGTGTTTTTTGTTGTGGCGCACACATGCCCTGAATGGTATGTTTTCCCATATGTGCTCCCCCAACCAGTGAGGGATGCGTCAGCTGTTATCACTATCTGTGGAACCGGATCGAGAAATGGTCGTCCCTTGGAAAGGTTTTATATGTTCCACCACTGCAGAGAGCTGTGAGTACAGCCATTCATCAACACCAGATCTGATAACTGACCTTGAGCCTGGTTCCACTGATGTGCTAAGCATTCCTGTAGGGGACGCATTTGAAGGCTTTCATATTTAACAATTAAGATGCAAGAAGCCATCATTCCGATTAGTTGCATGAACACTCTGGCTGGTAGTGAGTGTTGAGGCTGAAACTGTGAAATTAGAGCTTGCATGTTGCTAATTCTGACTGGGTTGGGGTACGCTAGAGCTTTGCGAGTGTCTATTGTGGCTCCTAGATACACTTGCGTGCTGGATGGTTGGAGGTGAGACTTGGTGCGGTTTAAGGCGAACCCCAAGTTGTGAAGCAATTGGTCTGTCCTTAGAGTGTGATGTATGCAGCTTTGTTGTGATCTGGCTGTTATAAGCCAGTCGTCTAGGTAAGTGAAGTCATGAACATGCTGTCTTCTTAGATGAGCTGCGACTACTGCGAGGACTTGGTGAAAACCCTGGGTGGCGTAGTTACTCCAAATGGGAGGACTTTGAATTGGTAATGTTGTCCGTCCACCACAAACCTGAGATATTTTCTGTGAGCAGGGTGGATGGGAATATGGAAATAGGCCTCTTTTAGGTCTAGAGTGGATAGAAAGTCGCCTTGCTGAAGTAGTGGGAGCACCTGTTGGAGTGGGACCATGTTGGAGTGGGACAATGTGGAAGTGGTCCAACTGTATGTAGATGTTTAGCTATCTGAGGTCTAGTATAGGCCTGAGAGAGCCTTCCTTTTTGGGAATTAAGAAATACAGGGAGTATACCCCGGTCCCTTGCTGTATTAACGGAACAGGTTCTATTGCGTGTTTTTGTAACAGAGATAGAACCTCTTGCTTTAAAAAAGTGAGATGTTCCAGTGACATTGCATGTGCTCTTGGAGGAATATTTGTTAAAGTGTTTGTAAGCTCCGGGCAGTAACTATATTGGATAATTTGTAATACCCACTTGCCCGAGGTGATTGAATTCCAGACAGGTAAGAATTGGGAGAGACGTCCTCCGACAGGAGTGGGATGATCGGGGGGTAGCAGAGGGAAGTCATTGTTTGTTTGCAGGGGAAGAGCGTGTGGAATTACCCCTTCATCTTCCTCTATTAGTGTTCCCTCTATAACTTCCTCTAGAATATCCTCTGGGTGAGGGGGATTGATAGTTGCCCTTGTAAGAGGAGGAGGCATAGTCAGTGGTGAATATGCTACTTACCAGTATGCATCTGTTCTTGGCATGTAGGGCTGCTGACATTCATATCTGTGCATAGATCGCCGCCTAGTGTTGGGTCCGGATGTTTGCACGTTGTTGTCCTGGAAGAGTCTTCGAAGTATCCCGAGATAGGTGACTCCTCCCCTGGACTACAGTGCGCATGGGCATCCTCTCCATCCTCAGATTGTTTTTCGCCATTGTGGCAGTGATGGAGTAGATACAGAAAGTGATTACCATGCTATACAGTAATTCTGAGAGCTGCAGCTGCTACAGGCGCCGGGGAGGAGGGTGGGCGATATGAATCTCAGCAGCCCTACATGCCAAGAACAGATGCATACTGGTAAGTAGCATATTCAGTTCGAGGCATGTGGGTTGCTGAATTCATATCTGTGCATAGAATACATAGCAGTACCTCCGATTAGCGGCGGCTACCAGTGCCAGCTGCAGCGGTCTGAAAAAGGATTTTGAGAACAGCCTGTCCTACAGCTGCCTGCGGTTTTGAGTGTACATCTACACAGTAGTGTTTGGTAAATGTATGTATAGTGGACCATGTGGCTGCTCTACATATTTCCTGTAAAGGAATGTTTCCCAGGAAAGCCATGGACGCCCCTAACTTACGTGTTGAGTGGGCTCGTGGGGGAATCGTTAATGTGCGTTTAGCCTTTTGATAGCAAATTTGAATACATTTAACGATCCATCTAGCTATACCTGCTTTGGAAATGGCGTTGCCCTTGTGCTGTGGAGAAAATGCAACGAAAAGTTGTTTTGTCTTCCTAAAGACCTTAGTTCTGTCTATATAGTACATGAGGGCTCTCTTTACATCTTGTGTATGGAGCATTCTCTCTGCTACATTCTGTGGATTTTGAAAGAAAACAGGCAGTTCAATAGTTTGATTCATGTGGAACTGCGATATTACTTTGGGCATGAATTTGGGGTTGGTACGTAGTACGACCCTGTTTGCGTGAACCTGTATGAATGGCTCTTGAATGGTTAGTGCCTGGAGTTCACTAACTCTTCTTAACGAAGTGATTGCCACTAGGAAAGCTACTTTCCAGGTGAGGAATTGAATCTCACATGAGTGGAGAGGTTCGAAGGGTGGACCCATCAGTCGGGTGAGGACCAAGTTGAGGTTCCACACCGGTGCTGGTGGGTGTCTTGGGGGAATTACTCGTTTAAGTCCCTCCAAGAAAGCTTTGATGGCAGGTACTCTGAATAAAGAGAGGTGCTGCCTGTTCTGGAGATAGGCTGCTATTGCGGTCAAATTGACACGTATTGAGGTGTATGCCAGATTGCATCGGTATAGGTGTAAGAGGTAACAGATTATATTTTGAATGGATGCGTCTAGCGGGTTAATGTCATTGTTGTTGCAATAAATGACAAACCTCTTCCATTTAGCTGCATAGCAAGCCCTGGTAGTGGGTCTCCTGGCCTCCTTAATGATCTCCATACAGTCAGGTGGCAGGTTTAGGTAGCCAAACTCTAGGATTTCAGGAGCCAGATTCAGCTGTTGCGGATCTGGGTGCTGAATTTCTCCATGGTTCTGCGTCAAAAGCGCGGGTTTGATCCGCAGCCTTTGATGCGGCACCACGGAAAGTTCCAGAAAGGTTGTGTACCATGGCTGGCGTGCCCATGTTGGAGCAACCAGGATGAGTGTCAGTGAGTGCTGTCGCAGTTTGCGTGCCACCAGCGGTATCAATGGCGCTGGGGGAAAAGCGTACGCAAATCTGCCGGACCAGTTCATCCATATCGCATTGCCCTGCGACTGTGGATGTGGGAACCTGGCGGCAAAGCTTTGGCATTTTGCGTTTTCGCTTGTCGCGAATAGGTCTATCTCTGGATGACCCCACTGCTGGAAGTACGGTTGGAGTACTGATGGGTGTAACTCCCACTCGTGCATTTGGTGGCTGTGTCTGCTGAGCAGATCCGCCATCTGGTTGTCCTTGCCTGGGAGGTGTTCCGCCATGAGGAATATGTTCCTCTGAATGGCCCACTTCCACATGCTCTGAGCCAGATGAGACAACTGTGGAGAGTGTGTTCCTCCCTGCTTCTGTATGTAGTACATGGCAGTCATGTTGTCCGTCCGGATCAACACGACCTTGTTGCACAGATGTACTTTGAATGCCTTGATGGCTAGGAAGATTGCCAACAATTCCAGAAGGTTGATGTGCATCTTCTTTTGTTGTGTTGTCCATAGTCCCTGCACTGTGTAATTGAGTACATGAGCTCCCCATCCCTGGAGAGACGCGTCCGCTGTCAGTATTATTTGGGGAACAGGCTCTTGGAACGGTCGGCCCTTGCAAAGGTTTTGTGGATTCCACCAATGCAGAGAGTTGTATGCCCGACCGCTCACCAACACTAGGTCTTTCAACTGTCCTTGAGCCTGATACCACTGACGTGCTAAGCACTCCTGAAGCGGGCGCATATGTAGTCTCGCGTGTGGGACTATGAAAATGCAGGAGGCCATCATGCCTATCAACTGCATGAACACTCGCGCAGGAAGGGAGTGTTGGGGTTTGAACTTGGAAATCAGCATTTGCATGCTGCTGATCCTCACTAAATTTGGCTGAGCTGTGGCTGCCAGAGTGTTTATGGTCGCACCTAGGTACTGTTGTACGTGTGCGGGTTGGAGATGTGATTTTGGGTAATTTAGTGAGAATCCCAGACTGTGAAGGAGCTGAATGGTGCGGGACATGTGGCTGGCACATTGCTGGGCTGACTTTGCCTGAACAAGCCGGTCGTCCAGGTAAGGGTAGACGTGAATGTGTTGCCTCCGTAGATGTGCAGCCACGGTAGCTAGGCACTTTGTGAAAACTCTGGGTGCTGTTGTTACTCCGAAGGGGAGGACTTTGAATTGATAGTGCTGACCCTGAATGGTGAACCGGACATATTTTCTGTGTGACGGGTGTATGGGTATGTGGAAATACGCATCTTTGAGGTCTAGCGTGGCTAGGAAATCTCCCTGTCTGAGGAGTGGGAGAACCTGCTGCTGGGTGAGCATGTGAAAATGCGCCGAGAGAATGTAGTGGTTGAGAGGTCTCCGGTCTAGAATAGGTCTGAGTGACCCGTCCTTTTTTGGTATTAAGAAGTACAGAGAGTATACCCCTGTTCCCTGCTGGTGTACGGGCACGACCTCTATTGCGCCTTTTTGCAGCATACTTAGCACCTCCTGCTGTAATAACGCTAAGTGCTCTGAGGACATAGGACGGTGCCTTGGCGGTATGGTGTGTGGAGTGGCGGTTTATTCGAGACAGTAACCGTGTTGGATAACATCTTTGACCCACCTGTCTGTGGTGATGGAATTCCATGTGGACAGGAACCGCTGGAGTCTCCCCCCGACAGGTGTTATGTGGTCGGGGGGAAGGGAGAGGGCGTCACTGTTTGTTCTTGGGGGAGGACCTGGTATTGCCGTAACCACGTCCTCTGCCCTTGGTGCTGGAGCCACGATATCCACCTCGGGTGTTTTTATCGTAGGAACCCTGTGTGCCCCCTTTATTGTAGGTTTGTTGTGCCCCCTGTCCTCTACCTGCACCTCTATTTCCGGGGCGACGAAAGGAGCCACTACGAAAAGTCTGCGTTTGCAGAGCCCCCATTGACTTCGCAGTGTCCGTGTCTTTTTTTATCTTTTCTAAGGTGGTGTCAACCTCCGGTCCAAATAAGTAGTCGGGGTTGACCGGCTGATTGAGGATGTTATTTTGGACTTCAGGTTTGAATCCGGAGATTCGTAACCAGGCGTGTTGTCGTAGCATGACGCTAGTGTTTATTGCCCTTGCAGCTGTGTCTGCGGCATCCAGTGCACACTTGATGGATGCGTTTGTGAGCAGTTGTCCCTCCCTGATGAGGAGCTCCGCTGCCTCTTTGTACTCGTCTGGCAGGTGTTGGAGTAGGGTCTCTAACGTGTCATAGTGTGAGCGGTCGTAGCGAGCTAGTAGGGCCTGTGTATTGGCGATGCGCCATATGTTTGCTGCCTGGGCTGCAATCCGTTTGCCGGAGGTTTCTAGAACCTTGGACTCTTTGTCCGGGGGAGGAGCATCACCAGTTGTCTGCGAGTGTGCTCGTTTGCGAGCATTGGCAACTACAATGGAGTCCAGAGGCAACTGGCTCCTAATGTACGTGGGGTCCCCAGGTGCGGGTTTGTATTTTTT
This sequence comes from Triturus cristatus, assembly GCF_964204655.1. Taxonomy (NCBI): domain Eukaryota; kingdom Metazoa; phylum Chordata; class Amphibia; order Caudata; family Salamandridae; genus Triturus; species Triturus cristatus. The sequence continues at coordinate 853,022,506 of NC_140581.1, forward strand.
TCTCGATCCTGGGGTTTATGACCCGTGCCCTGGTGGTTTCTTTGAAAATGTCCTTTGCTGGCTTTAGGACACCCTTTAACATGGGCAGAGTTTTTACAGTCCTCTCGGAGGATGCGAAAGTGTCCACCAAGAAGTCATCCTCGATAGTGTCTGAGTGGAGTTGCACTCCATGATTGGCTGCGGCACGTTCAATGAGGGCGTTGAATGCAGCAGTGTCCTCTGTGGGGGACGTTTTTGCGCCATAAAGTTGCGTGTCCTGTGTATCCAGGGCGGCACCAGGCTCTACGGGGTCATCCCAGACTTGATCAGGGTCTTGCTGGCCCTCAGGGTCCATGTCTTCGGGGTAGGTGGTGTCGTCACCCATGTAGTCCTCCACTGCATCCGTGTCGGAGTGCGTTGGAGAGAATGATGGATCTGTGTAAGAGGTGTGGATGCGTTCATAAAGAACTGGTTCCGATTACGCCGGCATTTTTTGTTTTAGCGGGATCCTATAAGAGTCCAAAGCGTGCCCTGAAGTGATCTTCCGCTTTTGGAGCATAAGCCTGCCGGTGTCGGCGTCGATGAAGTGGGACGGCGATGTCCCAGTAGTCGAGTGTTCGGTAGATGGGGACCTTGTCTGTGTGACGCGGGTTCTGATTTCGAACATTTTCGGCTCCGTGGATGGCGGCAGACCAAAGGTGATGTTGGCCGGTGCCGAAGGTGCCTTCTGTGCCCGTTTCGGTTCGGAGCCCGACAAGGTCTGGAGGGCTGCCTTTTCCCTGATGCGTTTCAAGGACACTGCCACTTGTTGCACCTGGAACGCCGATGGTTCTCTGGCGCCGATAAATTCCGTATCGGCAGGCGTGGACTTCTTCTAAGTCACCGGGTCATCGAGCCGAGGAGGGGTAGGAGCCGACGACGGCGTCGATGAATGTACCTTAGTCGCTGCTTTCGAGGTGGATAGCGATGCAGTGGCCATTTTCACCTTGATGGCTGGTGCCGATGTTTTCGGTGCCGGGGGCCTTGGCGCTTTGACGGTACCGATAGATTTCCTTCTTGGGTCGGCGCCGACATCGGCTGCAGCGAGTTCGGCACCGAAGTCCCGTTTGGTGCGGTCGGAGCCGACGGGTTTGGCCGGCGTCGAAGGTGTGGTGGACCTCGAGCCGACCAGTGTCAGTTTCACTTTCGGTTTCTGTTGAACCGGTGCGATGAGTGGTTTCGGTTTCGTGGTAGGGAAACCAGTCTTTTTAGGTGACAATGGCTCTTGCTGAATGTCCGTGGCCGGGCCAGAGGGCGGGGCCGAGGAACTGCGGGATTGGTCTTGGGTAAGGCCCGAAGGCGATCCCTCGACCGGAGCCGTCGACTGACCCATTGGGATATCCTCCATTTGGACGGGTAGGCCTTGCTCCTCACCGGAGCTACCTTCTTCGGCCCCTAAGGCCTCATCGTAGTCTCCTACCTCATCGTCGGCTTCTTCCCTGTGAAAAAGCTCTTCTTCGACATCTTCCGATCGGGAACCGTGTTCGGAAGTGGGGCTGGAGGGTGTATTTTCCACGCTTTCGACATCTTCGTCCTCGGTGCTGAAGATGTTGGCCGGGGCCGGTGCCGCTTGCTGCGCTTCCAGTCGCGCGGCTCGTCGATTCCGTAGAGTCTTCTTGGATCGGAATCGGGCACAGGCCATGCATTTTGATTCGTCATGATCCGGTGAGAGGCATTTGTTACACACCGGGTGGACGTCGATATGGGGGTATTTGGCGTGGCAAACAGGACACCGCTTGAATGGGGTCCTCGATTCCATCGTCGAAGTTCGGTCGATGGTCGGATTGAATGGATCCGAGAAGTTGTTAAAATCGTGAAACTAGTCTGTAAACTGTTGATACCGATCGGAAACAGTACCGTCGAAAACTAAAGGCCTTTTGGCCTGAAACTAGATTTTCCTAACTTGAGTCAAGATAAGCACATCCGAACCCAATGGCGGAAAAAAACAATCTGAGGATGGAGAGGATGCCCATGCGCACTGTAGTCCAGGGGAGGAGTCACCTATCTCGGGATACTTCGAAGACTCTTCCAGGACAACAACGTGCAAACATCCGGACCCAACACTAGGCGGCGATCTATGCACAGATATGAATTCAGCAGCCCACATGCCTCGAACACATAGTTTTTGAGCCACCCCTGTAAAAGGAGCGGCGAAAGGAAACTCTACTAGCAGGTAACTGTAAAGCCCCCATGGACTTTGCAACCTCAGTGTACTACTTAAGCATTTCCAGCATGGTATCAACAGCTGGGCCGAAAAGATGCTCTTTGTCAAATGGTTGGTTATTTATGGAGGTTTGCACCTCCGGCTTAAATCCAGAGATCCTGAGCGAAGCATGCCTGCATAACAATATACTTGTGTTAATTGCACGAGATGCTGTGTCTGCTGCGCCTAGTGCACATTTAATGGAGGTGTTAGTAATAAGTTTACCTTCCTGAATAATGTCGTTAGCTTTTGATTTGTATTGATCAGGCAAGTGTTGTATGAGTTTTTCTAGCTGATCGTAATGAACCCTGTCATAACGGGCTGGCAGCACCTGGGCATTAGCAATGCACCAGTAGTTTGCTGCTTGCAAAGCTATTCTTTTGCCTGAGGCATCGATAAGCTTGGACTCCTTGTCGGAAGGAGGGGTGTCTCCTGTGGCTTGGGAGTTAGCTCTTTTGCATGCGTAGGAGACTACAAGAGAGTAAGGGTAGTTGTCCTTTAATATAAATAGGATCGGTAGGAGCTGATTTGTATTTTTTATCTACTCTAGGAGTGATAATTCTAGCCCTTACAGGATCCTTAAAGACCTTGTCTGTATGTTTTAGCATGCCTTTCAGCATTTGCAAGGTATGAGTTGTTCTTTGTCAGGAAGAAAGTGTCTCGAAAAGGAAATCCTCTTCCAAAGGCTCCTTGTGAAATTCTACCCCTTGGTAATGAGCAGCCCTGTTGAGGAGCTCAAGATAACCAATGTTGTCATCAGGCGGGGAAGGTCTAGAGGGATGCAAATCAGGGTCATTGTCTGTGTTTGGGTCAGTGTCGTAATCATCCCAAGCGTCAGTGTCCTCATCCTGATCCCCTTCCCCTTCATCCTGTGGGTCGGGTGTAATAGGCCTAAGTGGTGAATTGATAGGTGTAATGAGCAAGTTAGGGTTAGGAGGAGGAGAAGGAGGTAGATTGTAAGGAGGAGAAGGGTTAGTGCCCATATTCTTCTTTTTAGGAGGGGCATGATGGTCCTCTGTCAAGTCAGCTTTCCATTTCTTTGAAATGGCCGCTTGTATATGTCCTGTTTTAGGATTTGTAACCAATTTTTTCTGCTTTGGATCGAAAATAGACTCATTAGATGGAAGGGGAAAGTGTCTTTATCTTTCCTTGGAGATTTCGGCTCCGAGCTCTTGGGTGTTGATAATTTCGGCTCTGTGTGTTTGGGTTTATGGGAGTCCTTGGTTTCGAGGATTTGTGCTCCGAGTCTTTGGTTATGGAAGATTGCGGCTCTGAATCTTTGGTCTTGGAGGATTTGGGCTCCGAGTCTTTGGCTTTGGATGGTCTCGGCTCCGAGTCTTTGGACTTGGGATGTCTCGGCTCCAAGACTTTGGGCTTGGAGGGTTTCTGCTCCGGCTTGGAGGGTTTCGGCTCCGAGCCTTTCGGCATAGAAGGTGGAATCTTCGGTGCCGAAGGTATCTTGCTCTTATGTTTCGAAGCCGAAGGCGTCGGTTCAGCATCGGCGCTGGGCTGGCTCGAGCCCGAAGGCTTTTCTTTTTATTTTGGAGCCGAGCCGGAGGGTGGGGCATCGGAAAGGTGTTGTCGGTGCTGACCTGAACCCGAGGGCGAAGGAGGGACCAAAGCCTTTGTCTTTTGTGGAATGGACACAGGGGGATCTGTACTCACGGTACGCTGTCCCGCAGTGATGTCTTCCTCTTCCTCCATGTCGGAGTCTGCTTCGGACACGAAGACCTGCTCTTCTTCTTCTGGCTCTTTAGCTGGAAGTTGGGTACCGGAATCTTGTCCTAAGATGTCCGGAATGGAGTCACTCTGGTGCTGCATTTCGTGGCACCGAGCCAGACTATCACGAAGGGTCTTTTTCGACCGGAAGGATCGACACGCATTGCTGTCCTTTTCGTCATGTTCCAGGAACAAGCAGAAGTTACAAACTTCGTGCAAGTCGGTGCGTGGAAATTTAGCACGACACCTGGGACATAGTTTGAATGGAGCCCGTTCCATCGACTGCTAACGCGGTAGGCACGGGTAGTAGGCCCGACGGCCTGCCTCGAGTTTTCCAATGGAAAGCTTTCCGAAGTAAGATGATGCGCGTCAAATGATGAGTCGCAATCAATAGCAATACCGTCGAGGGTAGTGAATTGCACGTCGAAGGGGTCCGAAAACGGTACCGAAGAACAAGTTACTAACCTTCGGTAACGATGTATCTGTAAGAAACATTAGTTAGTTAGATTCCTCACCTTAGAATATCCCCAGGCGTCAGACTGGATCCGGAAGATTTTTCGTCAGCAATACCCCTTGCGCGTCGCTAGGCGTCGTCTGCGGCTCCGCGTCCGTCGTCGTCGTCGTGCGCCGGGATGACGTCGTCGGAGTACTTAGACGCCGCCCTCGCGCGCTGACGTCAGTTCTTGTACATAGCCTTCCGCGCCAGGAACGCAGAGCCATGCAAAGACCGACACTGGTGCCAAAAATAAAATCTAGGGGCCTGAAAGGACAACCTTAACCCTAGATGTCAGTTCGCAGAACGGGGAGGATGGGAGGGTCGGTGAGGAATCTAACTAACTAATGTTTCTTACAGATACATCGTTACCGAAGGTTAGTAACTTGTTCATCTGAAAGAAACACGTTAGTTAGATTCCTCACCTTAGAATAGATACCCAAGCAATACCATCCCCGGTGGTGGGTCTGCGAACCAAGATCACACCAGAAAGTCCTGGAGGACAGAACGGCCAAAGAAGCCATCCCTCCGGACTTGGCTGTCAAGGCAATAATGCCTGGCAAACGTGTGTAGCGAAGCCCACGTCGCCGCCTGACAGATGTCCTGCAAAGGGACTCCCCGTCCCAAGGCAGTAGTAGCCGCCGTGGCCCGAGTAGAATGGGCGCGCAGCCCAACAGGAGGGTCCTTTTTAGCCAAGGAATAGCAGATTTTTATACACAAAACGACCCACCGAGAGATGGTTCGTTTGTGCACAGCTTTCCCCTTCTTAGCGCCCACGTACCCAACAAAAAGCTGGTCGTCCACCCGGAACTGTTTTGTGCGGTCCAGATAAAAGGAGAGCGCACGTTTTGGGTCCAGACGGTGGAGCCTCTCTTCCTCTTTGGAAGGATGCGGAGGCGGAAAGAAGGTGGGCAAGGTGACAGACTGCCCAAGGTGAAATGGAGTCACCACTTTAGGAAGAAAGGAGGGACGAGGCCGAAGGACAACCTTGTCCGGATGAACAGATAGAAAAGGAGGCTTTGAAGATAAAGCCTGGAGCTCACTCACCCGTCTAGCCGAGGTGATGGCTACCAGAAAAGCAGTCTTTAGAGTTAGAAGACGAAGAGGGCAATTGTGAAGAGGCTCGAAGGGAGCGCACATCAGGAATGTCAAAACCAGATTCAAGTCCCACTGAGGCATTACAAAAGGGACAGGAGGGAACGTGTGTGTAATGCCTTTGAGAAAGCGTGTAACCACAGGGGACTTGAAAAGAGAAGGCTGATCAGGAAGCCGCAAGAAGGCGGAGATGGCAGCAAGATAACCTTTCAGGGTGCCCAGGGCAGAGCCCTGCCGGGCCAGAGAAAGAAGGAAGAGGAGAACCTCAGAAAGAGGGGCGGAAAGGGGATCCACAGCCTTTGCTGTGCACCATGCCACAAATTTGTTCCACCGGCAGGCGTATACCGACTTTGTGGAGGGACGCCTGGCTGCCAGAATGATATCACAGACTTCAGGAGGCAAGTCAAATGGCATCAACTGCCGCCGCTCAATCTCCACGCATGGAGGTGGAGGCTGGACAGGTTCGGGTGGAGGACCGTCCCCTGCTGCTGCGACAGAAGATCCTCCCGAAGGGGCAGACGTATCGGGGGATCGGTCAACAGACTGAGTAGCTCGGGATACCAGTATCTTCGTGCCCAATCCGGAGCCACCAAGATGACTTGGGCCCGGTCGCGCCTGATCTTCTTCAGCACTCTGGGCAGAAGTGGTATAGGCGGAAAGGCGTACAACAGACCGCAACTCCACTCGTGACGAAAAGCGTCGCCGAGCGAGTGCCGCCTTGGAAATTCCAACGCGCAGAACTGCTGACATTGCGCGTTCTCTTCGGTGGCGAATAGATCTAACCAAGGCTCTCCCCACTGCTGAAAGAGGCCTTGCACCACTTCGGAGTGCAGACGCCATTCGTGATCCATCATGCACCGGCGGCTGAGTTCGTCTGCTCTGGCGTTCAGAGAGCCCGCCAGATGTTGAACCACCAGGGTGACGCCCTGGTGTTCCAGCCATGTCCAGAGGCGCAGAGCCTCCTGACAAAGGGTCCACGACCCCACCCCGCCCTGTTTGTTGCAGTACCACATGGCGGTGGTGTTGTCCGTGAACACCTGCACGACACTTCCCCTGACAGAGGGAAGGAAGGCTTTCAGTGCAAGCCGGATCGCTCTCAACTCCAACAGGTTGATGTGGAGACGAGACTCCGCCGGAGACCAGAGGCCTCTGATCTCCGCCTCTCCCATATGGCCACCCCATCCCAGGAGGGACGCATCCGTCACTACGACATGCTCCGGTTGGGGAAGGGAGAGGCTCTTGCCCTTGACCCACTCGCGGTCCGTGAGCCACCACTGCAACTGCTGTGCAGTACCCTCCGAGATCAAGACATGGTCGGACAGGTTGCCGTGATGCTGGGCCCACTGAAACTTCAGGTCCCACTGCAGAGCCCGCATGCGCCGCCTGGCGTGATGCACTAGTAGGATGCAGGAGGCCATCAGCCCCAGAAGCCGCAACACTAGCCTGACCGAAACCCGGGATAGAGGCCGAAAGATGGGAATCAGGGCCTGTATATCCCGGACCCGCTGTTCCGGTGGATGGACCCGGAACTGCGCCGAATCGAGAACCGCTCCGATGAAGAGGAGCTTCTGAGAGGGACTCAAGTGTGACTTCGGCACGTTGATGGAAAACCCCAGCAAATGCAGGAGATCCGCCGTAGTCTGGAGGTGGGAGACGACTGCCTGGGGCGAACCCGCCTTCAACAACCAGTCGTCGAGATAGGGGAAGACTGGGACCCCTGATCTGCGCAGATGAGCTGCGACCACCGCCATCACTTTCGTGAACACCCGAGGGGCACTGGTGAGGCCGAAGGGGAGCACGGTAAACTGAAAGTGCTCTTGGCCCACCGTGAACCGCAGGTAACGCCGGTGGGCCGGCAGGACGGGGATATGGAAATATGCGTCCTGCAAGTCCAACGCTACCATCCAGTCTCCAGGGTCTAGGGCAGCTAAAACCTGAGCCAACGTTAGCATCTTGAACCTTTCCTTTCGGAGGAAGGCATTGACGTTCCGGAGGTCCAAGATAGGGCGCAGGCCCCCCTTGCCCTTCTTGGGAACCAGAAAGTAGTGGGAATAACAACCACGACCTACTTCTGGACTCGGAACGCGCTCGACGGCCCCCTTGGCCAAGAGAGCCGAAACTTCCTCGCGGAGAAGATCCAAATGATCCCCCGAGATACGGTGGTGCTGCGGTGGCATGGCTGGAGGGGTCGTCTCGAAGGGGAGGGAGTAGCCCCTTCGGACGATTTGCAGCACCCACCTGTCCGATGTTATGGACCGCCAGTGGAGCAGGTGATGGCGAACTCTGCCGCCCACTGGCGTGGTATGGGCCTGAAAGCTCGGACTAGGAAGGCTTTGAGGCGGATGCTGCCGGGGTGGATGTGGGCTGACCACGTCGGCCTCCATTTCCGCCACGGCGGAAGCCACGTCCGCGACCGCGCGCAGGTTGGTTCTGCGGCTGGTGGCTTTGCGGACGTGAGGAGGCGCCCCTTCCTTGGCCACGAAAGGGGCGAAAAGCGGAGGTGTGCGCCCGCGGAGCCGAGAGGCCCAAGGACTTGGCCGTAGCCCGGGAGTCCTTAAAGCGGTTCAGCGCACTGTCCGCCTTCTCACCAAACAGGCGAGTGCCATCAAAGGGCATGTCCATAAGGGTGTTCTGGACATCCCCGGAAAATGACGTGGACCGCATCCAGGCGTGGCGGCGGAGCGCCACCGTGGTGGAAATCGCCCGACCAAGCGAGTCCGTGGTGTCAAGCCCACATCGTATGGCGTGCCGTGCTGCATCCCTCCCATCGGCCAAAGCCTGGGTAAGACGCGTCCGGGCCTCCTCCGGACACAGGGGCAGCACGTCCTCCACCGTATCCCACAGGGAATGGGAATAACGGTCCAAGAGACAGGCGGTATTTAAGGACCGCAGGCCCAAACTAAGGGACGAGAACAGTTTCTTGCCAAACTGCTCGAGTCTCTTGGAATCCCGGTCCGGCGGAGCGGTCGGGAAGGAGGATTGGGAAGTAGAGGCCTGGATAACCAGACTCTCGGGGGTGGGGTGTTGGGACAGGAAACTGGGGTCGCCCGGAGCAGGGCGGTGGCACCTGGCAACGTTCCTATCCACAGGAGGAACTGTGGAGGGCTTGGACCAGGTGCCCTGCAGAACGTCAGTGAGGGCCTCGTTGAACGGCAGCAGAGGCTCAGTGGAGCTTGCTGAGGTTTGAAGCACCTCAGTGAGGATGTTGGTCCTCACAGCCACGGCAGGCAACTCGAGCCCAAGGGCCTCAGCCGCCTTGCGCAGCACCACAGAAAATGCTGCACCCTCCTCCGAAGCCACGGTCGGAGGAGAAGTGAATCCAGCGTCTGGCGAGGTGTCCAGCCCGCTGGCCTCCCCCAGTTCATCCGCCCAGTCCTGAGAAAGCTGTGACTGAACAGCCAGAGGGTCCTCGAACCCCTCCCAGTCGCCCCCTTCTTCCGATTCCTGATAAACAGGAGGAATGATCGGAACCGGACTGTAGAGATGGTAGGTCTCAAGCGGCGTCGGATGCGGCGTCGGCGGACGCCGTGCCGGCGTCGGGTCCGGATGAGGGCTAAACCGGGGCGTCGGCGTCACAGGCGTCGGCGTCGGTGGCGCCGGTGACGGCGTCGGTGGTTCAGGCGTCGGCGCCGGTGGAGGAGTGACAAGGTCAACCGGCGTCGACTGGGGCCCAGGCAAGGGCCCCGCGGGGACCTGCGGCGTCGAGACCGGAGTCGTCGACGGCGCCGGGGCCGGAGCCGCCGGCACGCGAGGTCGCCCAGTCGAGTCCGCGGGGCCCGAAGGCGCGCCAGCGGGCGTCGACGGCGGGGCCAGGCTCCTCATGGCCGAGAGGAAGGCACTGATCTCCGCCGGCGCCGCGTCAGCCCCAGGGACCGGAAGGTATGGGGGCGGACGCGGCACCTGCGGCTCCGCCGGAGCCGCGGGGGTGGAACCACTTGGACCCTCGGCCGAGTCGCGCGACCGGCGAGGGGAGTCCGAAGAGCGATGTCGCCGCTTGGACTTCTTAGAGTGTTTGGACTTACCCGACGACTTGGAGCCCGACGAGCGATGGTGGCGTCGGCTAGGGCTCCGCGAGCGATCCTTGGACCTCCTCCTGGACCGGGATCGCGCACGACGCGGAGCCGAGTGGCGAAGCTCGAGAAGCTTGCGGGACCGCTCCCGCCTAGCCTTCGAAGTCAGGGCCTGACAGTCGTTGCACGACTCCGCGTCGTGGTCGAGGCCTAAGCAGTAGAGGCACCGGCGGTGGTGATCGGTCACCGACATCAGTCGATGACAATCTTCGCAAGCCTTGAACCCAGGCATCCTACCGGCACCAGATGTCGACAGACAAGGATCAAAAATGATCAAAAAGATTTAGTCAAAAAAGACTAAAAGGGGTAGCTCTCCCGGATCTGCGCTTACTGGCGCGGAAAAAAGAAGAACTGACGTCAGCGCGCGAGGGCGGCGTCTAAGTACTCCGACGACGTCATCCCGGCGCACGACGCCGACGACGGACGCGGAGCCGCAGACGACGCCTAGCGACGCGCAAGGGGTATTGCTGACGAAAAATCTTCCGGATCCAGTCTGACGCCTGGGGATATTCTAAGGTGAGGAATCTAACTAACGTGTTTCTTTCAGATCCAGAGCGCAGCAATACACATCCGAACCCGATGGCAGAAATAAACAATCTAAGGATGGAGTCGATGCCCATGCACACTATCACCGAAGGCAGGAGTTACCTACCTCATGACTACAAGACTTCTTCGAACAAAAACATAGAGCAAACATCCGGACCGAACACCAGATGGTGATCTATGCTAAAGCATATGATCTACAGCTCATATGCCTCGAACATACAGGTGTGGTGGAATACCTACCCCCTCACAGAGCATCACTGCTGGGACCATCCTCCCCCTCCAAATCACACCGCCACACACAGACTTGAGCAGGGAATATACATCTTCGAATTGCTGAAATTCTTCAATTGTAGATTCCACTAATTAAGCACTAAGATGCACAGTAATCTATATGCAAATCTTCTGACATAATGTAAAGGAGATTGAGAACAGTTTCTCAACTGCAGCATTTCAAAGATTACTCATGACTCCAGATGTAGTGCAGAAGCAGGAATTTATACCTTTGCAACTCTCGTAAAGATATTACTTATCTGTATGATTCTACAAGATGACTTGGAGGAGTATGTCTCTTCTTTGAAGACCCTGACCGCTATGTGAGCTAGCTGCTTCTATTTATCATATTCCCAGATTTCTGTGGTCCTGGAGAGAGTCTGGGAGGATGACTGGGATCAGGTGGAGTATCCAGAAGCAAAGGGTCAGCTGAAACGGAACGCAAGAGAAGCAGCAAAGGATGAACGTGTCCATGAGCGCAAGAAGAATCAATAAATGGGTTTAGTAAATTCAAGTGTCATTCAATGGAACCAGAAACTAATTCTATATATTCTGGGACTTTGGATGAATCATCAACATTGCAGGTTGCAAGGAAGTCTGTCTTGATGTTGAGACTATCATTACATCTATCAATTCTCTGATGCAGAGCATGAAATTAGCAATCCTCTAGAAGTCAAGCCTATGGACCAAAAAGGGATGGGTAATGGAGATGTTGTCAAACCTCTACTGGGATTTTCTCAAGATGTCAGTAAAAGCCTCAGTCACGCCCTAAGAAGGAGTTATCTTTTTTGTTTGTTTTTAAGGCATCAAAAGACTCCCTAGTTGGTAGAAGCAGATACTACACACTTGGTCTCAAATCAAACCCCTACACCACTCTAGAGAGCCTCCTAAACAACATTTTTGGACATTCTCTACAGTATAACCTTTCCAAAGACAAAAAACGCCACAACACAGACGTTTTGTTTAAAATTCTCTTATCATGAGAGGTGTATTCGGCTCTTAAGGATGACTTGGATGTCTGAGAAATGAGGGAACCAGGAGAAGGAGGAATCTTAGAGAAAAATAAGGAGAAACCTTCATCAAGAGTACAGAAAAATAGGAAGCAGATTATAAAATTCAAAATGGGCCTTAAAGTAAAAGATGGAGGACAGGAACAGAAGGGATGCCGGACGCAGAGTGGAACTGGTGAGTGTAGAGTATAAAGTGAAGGTACGTTGTAGCTTCCAGGAAGCCCTCTCTGCCTTAATATGGTAATTTAATTTCCTTGGATTTAGCTTTGGTTAGTCTGTGGTTTAGCGTTGATTGTTTAGGATTTTCATCAAAGGGTTTTGGAAAGTTAAGGAAATGGCAAACTGATGCTTTGGAAATTCTTTTCTGATGAGAATTAGCATTTGAAAAGTGTGCTCAAGCAAAACCAAGCTAATGTATTTAATATTTAAAAAAAAAACATTCTGAGAATCCCGATCTGTGGTGACGTCCCGCACGGAGAAGGCAGACCTGTTCATTAACATTAATAAGATGAATGGATGGACAAATACTTTACCCCCTATACAGTGGACATAGAACATTTCACAAATAGCAAATACACTTTCACATTTTAAAACTATTTCACTGTGGAATGACACTGCCATTTCCCTATAAACAGCAATTTCAGATTGATGTTGCATTGCTATTTAACAAAAAAAACAGTACCCGCTCTCCTGTCATGGCAAAGGGAGCATTGAACCACTGCTCAAATGTGCTGCAACTCTTGAAGATGGTAGGAAGAAGAAAGTTCAAGAGAGCCCATAGCTCAGGAAGTTTGTTTTGCAGTGGAGTACCCGTGAGGAGTATCCTTCTCGGAGCAACGTAGTGAGTGTTCAAGACTTGTGTGAGCTTGCAGTGATGGTTTTTCATCCTATGACCTTCATCTACAATCATGTACTTCCATCGAATCTGAAACCATAGGGAAAAAAAGACAACATCTGTAATGCTTTATATATAGAAGCATTATTAGCTCCTGCAAATTCTGTAGTAGCATTAACCCAATATCGGGTGACAATTTTAAAACCAGCCAGAATATTTTAAACCTTGGGTACATTTAAGTGACCATTTTAAACAATTCTAGAGAAGGAACAGGTTATATACTAGTAATTACTAACAATGTGAAGGCCACTCATTCCTCTTGTCAACTGCAATGAAATGATTATAAAACTCAAAAGCAACCTCCTTCTACAGGACCAGTTTTAAGGCACAGAGTTCAGTTTTTTTGCTGTTGTATTTTTTTTAGAAGATTGACAACAGGTGGAAAAGGGGGATGGAAAGGTCGAAGAATGGGCAGAAGGAAAAAGAGATACCACTGACCGCAGTTGGAAACATTCTCAGACCAAAACTGTTATAGTACGATTTCCAAATGAAGCTCCAATGTCTCGATTCTCCTTTGATTCTATAATCTATTAACGTATATGTTCCACCTGACAGCCAGGAGTCGGCTGACATGCAGATTGCTGCAATTACTAATTATAACAGGAAAGAGCGTAAGAGAGTATCAGCCACCAGGAGGGGTCGGTTGGTAAGTGAAGGAGACTGAGCACAGAAACTATGCTGCTGTTGATTGGGATATTCATTTTTTCTTATCTCTCTTTACGAATAGTCCTTAAAGTTAGCTTTTTACCATGAACTGTCTGCATGCTGCCCGACTCCTGAGTGACCTGTTTTACGTCATTCATAACAATGTGTCACATCAGTCCCACTTTTTCAGGAATTCCCAAGATTATCTTTACTTCCCCATATAATCTTCTTCAACCCCACTTGCTTGAAAAAACAAAACCTGGATGGGGGTCAGGTTGGTTCATGAATCTATAACCTGATTCACAAAATGCACAGGCTGACCCCATTTTTAGGTCTCGGATCTAGACAGCACACATGCGCAGTCTCGAAAAGAGATCTGTTGTATGTACTTTGTGGGCTTCAGCCCACCCATAGGCTTCCAATTTGCTGGCTCCATCTTCGCTCCATTATTCGTTTTGCCCATTTGTCCATGGCATGCATGCATCATGCCTCTTGCAGGGTTTAGCCATCCCTGAGAGCAGCAATCAATTATTGCAAAAAATATGCAGCGGCCATTTTAAGGCATTGTTTCAAGACTACATTTTTATTTCTTTAAGAACACTTGAGCACTACTGTTTCTACTTGCACCGTTCGACGGGTGCTTGAATGAGGATGTGCACTGCATGAGCTCTGTTGGCCTTTCAGTACTTGGATGTCAGTACATACTCTGGATCAGTACAAAAGTGTGTTAAGAGAACACGATCTGTGTTGCACCAGGAAAGTCACTGAGTTGGATCTCACAAGCTCCAATTATATTTCACCCCGTACATCGTGGACACCCAAAATGGCTGCATGCGGCAGCTATGACTCGCTGTTTGATTAACCGGATCTCTCACTCTAGCATGATCAGACGCTACAGTAAGGCTCACACCCTTCCTCAGAACTTACACAGAGACTTTAACCCCTCTAGGAACTCCACCCATATCTATTTCTCTTCATCAGTTACACACCGCCCCTCACTAATGGCACACTCCAGGCACTGGTGCCCAACAATTTAGAAAACGTTACAGCCTCGCATTAAAAATTCGAAGTACTACATGCGCAACCAACTGGAGGGTGCGGCTAAAGTACAGCTTACAGACTGTCTCAACTACCTTCTGTAGGGACATAAGTCACCTTAATGGCTTTGTATAGCTATGAGCCTCCTTCACCCCCACCTTCCAACAAGATGTTCGAGACAGTTAATTGAAATCGCCAACAAATATTTCCAATTCTCAACCGGACCGGTCAGTTCCATTCCAGACCTTTCAACCAGCATGAAATCAAATACATTATAGACAAGTAAACAGTCATACTAAATAACCCATCAACGCACTAACTGCACAGCTCACTTGAAATAAAAGCCCTGCATATTCAACAAAAAAGGGGGGATGGCGAGGTAGAGGCTAGGTTTATCCTCCTTATAGATACATTTTCCCCATCCCAAAAATAGAAAGATTTGAAAAAAATGCCATGGGGAGGGTGTGTGAGATATAGCGAATGTCCACTGAGATTGTTCAGTAGGAAAAAAACGTTTTTCCTAGAGACCCCTCACCCACCAGGGTTGCCCCTTGGTGACATGCTTCATCATTGGGGTTCAGCCCCACACTCATTCAAACCCACCCAAGGACTGGCAAAGCCAACAGGTCTTGGAAATGCAAGAGCTATCGGCTTTGTCAATGCCCATGTCTCTTAACAATGTTGTATAGCACCGCAATAGCGCTTTATTCCCAGACTCTCAGCATTGCTGAACAGCAGCCATGCGGCTATACAACATGGTTAAGAGACACTGACAAAGCCAATAGCTCTTGCATAGGCCAGAACTATTGGCTTTGCCAATGCTTGTTATTATTTCTTCTTACCCTCAATCTCATCACCTGTATGTCACCAATCCACTGATTGGCTCTGTTGATAAGGACTTCATTTTTTTTTTTTAATGTTATTAGCATTTAATTACTACATTTGCTAAAAGAGCTGCCTGCTAGGTCCTGTTCTATAGATGAGCTCCCTCCTCCAGCCCATTATCCCCTCTTTGCAACCACTCTTTTACTGGAAAGGGGAGATGTAACCAGCCATATCTCACACAACCAAGGGCCCCGAACAGAGTATAGCGTTCACTATCCCTTGACAGTGCTTGACTGCAGCTCTCTGCAGACAAGCTGTGGAATGCTGTGATTAGAGGTGGAGAACCGAAGGCTTCGCACATTCTACCAAGACGTCCTGAAACCGTCCCTGTTCTAGGGACAACCAGAAAACGTTTAAAGCACTGAATAGCACTAAGTAAGCAGGTGAAGTGCACTTGACTTCCATCAGGACAGTTTGTTGGGGTTCTCTTCCCAAGAACATATTTTTTCTCAAACAACTTTTTATTAAGATTAAACACATACAGGTGGTGTTATTACTTAGTATACCATTTCCCCAAAGTCGAGTTATTACATAAAGGTAAAACAGTTGCTCAACAGACAGAGAAATACTGAGCTTGGTGCTTCCAATTTCCAACACCAACCTGCGTAACAATAAGCGTTAATGCATTCAAAACCCCTTCTAAGAACCCCCTCCCACCCTACTCCCTTAGTGCCCACCCCCTAAAAACTAGCTTTTCAGAGGTGCCATTGTGCCAATGTGGGATAAGGCGATCCTATAAGCGCACAACACTGCTAGTGGGACTTTGGGTGCCATGAGAGATTCTTAAAACTGGAAGAGGTCCAGGGCTCTCAGCGTGGGAGGGCACACCACTAGTGGAAGACCCCGGGAGAGATATGTCAGCAGGGGTCCCCATCTGTATTCAAAATTCTTATAGTTATCTCGAAAGATATCTGCTATCCTCTTCAGTAGGAGTACTTTCCAGAGTCAGGCAGGCATGCCACTGGGCCATCGTGGGTGGGTCTTTCTTCTTCCATGCGGCAGCAATGGCAATTATAACCGCCCGAGACATGCCCACACACGATCGCCCGATCTCCCTTTGTCTGGTATTCTAAATCAGGATTTCTGAGTCCCAGTAGTGCAAATTCTGGTGTGGCAGGCACAGGATACCCCAACATCTCTTATTTGTGCTAGAATCTCCTCCCAAAACCGCCTAATTGTCGGGCAATCCCACCAGATGTGGCGGAAGTCCCCTAATTGACCACAACCCCTCGAGGAAAGATCGGAGACCTCTGGAAAGATCTTTTTGATTCTCGTGGGATAGAGATACCAATCATAAAGTATCTTGGAGTGGGCTTCCCTCAAGCCTATGGAGTGGTTATTCTTAACATCGCTCCAGAGGTGTCTCCACTCTCCCTCTGCACTCTCCATGCCGAACATGTGTTCCCAGAAGATAATGTGGCGAGGTTGTGTAGAGTGTTAGGTAGAAAACAGTAACCCATATATGAAGGAGATTACCCATTTCGAGGAACCCACGGTCCGTACAAAGGTTTCTATGGGCGTCAAGAATTGTGTGGCTGCTTCCCTAACCAGTGGATGTAGAGCCCAATGTTTAAGCTGAAGATAGTGGAAGTGTTCAGAGGAAAGGAGGTGAAAGTTGCGCTTGCAGTGCTCGAATATCAGTATGTTGTAGTTATGAAAGAGATCAGATAGTGTCAGACAACCGCCCTCCCTCCAGGCATCAAAAGGTCCCTGCCGGACTGCCGGGGGAAACTCTGGGTTAAAATAGGGGGGGGGGGGGGGGGATTGTTGGGGGGGGGGGGGACACGGACGTCCATCCCGCCGCTACAGTGACTGTGTCCCATACCTTGAGAGTAGTCCGGGTGGGGGTCCTCAGATAAGTATTACGGGGTCTGTTCTTTTTTAATTTCCAAAGCACATCCCAAATCCTCCTGCCCCCTATCGCCCTGTCCATGTGCAGCCACTGTTTGTTCGATTCCCTCATGGACCACTCAGCAATCACCCGCAGTTGTGCTGCCTTATAGTAGAGATCGAAGTCAGGAAAGGCTACTCCACCCTCCCCCTTGGATCGCCTTAAGAGAGCGAAGGGTAACCATGCCCCTCCATTTCACCAGGTATAATGGGTGATTAAAGTGTGTAATTTGGGGAGGAAAACTCACTCTAGATCTATAGGGAGGGCCTGGAACAAGTACAATATTCTTGGTAGAACCGTAATTTTAATCGCGTGGATGCGGCCCGGTCACAAGATATATAAGGGCTTCCATCGTTTGAGGTCTTGTTACAATTGGGAAAGTAGGGGGGCATAATGTGCCCTAAATAGCCCTTCCAGGGTGGGATTGATCTTAATACCTAGATAAGTAAGGCTGTGTTTAGCCCACTGAAATGGAGAGGTCCCCAGCAGCAAGGTCGTCTCTTCCTCTGACAAAGTCAGATTTAATATTGAGGATTTTCAATGGGTAGATAAGTCGAGTAAACTCCTACACAGACCGTGCCAATATTCTCTGAAACCGGTCCAGATTCGCACAATCAAATCCGACACTGGGGCCACTCTTGTCGATCTAGCTGCTAATGCACAATGTTTCACCATATATTATCAAAACCTATATACGAAGTGAGAACACAACACCATCTCCCAAATAGAAGACTTCTTTAGAGATATTCCTCCATGAGCTATATCACAATTCACCGAGCGTCCCTAGTAATGCCCATTAACCTGGAGGAGTTAACATCAGTTGTGCAGGATATGACCTCCGGTATCGCGCCGGGACCTAGCGGGTTCCCGTGCGAGTACTTTAAGTCATTTATCACTATGCTGGGTCCCCATTATCTGGCCACTCTGTCTCAAGCCTTGGAGGATCGACAACTGCCCCCAGATTGGAGGCATGCCGAGATTGTATATTTCCAAAACCCAGTCGCCAACCTAAATTACTATCGACATATAGGCCGATCTCACTACTCAATATAGAGGCAAAAAACTTGGCCAAAATATTGGCGAACAGACTCATGCCACTCATGCCAGAACTAGTCCATCCGGAACAGGCGGGCTTTATGCCAAAGCGGGCAACCAGACATAATATACAGCGAGTTCATAACGCGATTGCAGCGGTCGACCAACTCGATCGACCGGCAGCACTGTTTTTAGCCGATACCGACAAAGCATTCGACTCGGTCAGCTGGCAATATCTGTTCCCTTTGTTACAATGTTTAAATATGGGCCCCAACTTTATGGCGCTTAAACAACTTTTATACACGGATCCTATGGCCTCGGTAAAGGTCGCCGGGACGGCTTCTCAGTGGTTTCCAATCGGCCGAAACACTCGGCAAGGCTGCCCTCTCACACCCCCTTGTATTTGCTTTAGCTGTTGAGCTGTTGGCGGCATGGGTGCGACGGGACGCAGTAATGTGCGGATTTGAATGGACACCCGAGATATCAGACCATATTGCACTCTATGCGGACAACACCCTATTCTTTTTTACAGACCCGCATAGGTCTGGACCAAGGATTCTCCAGATCATGCAAATCTTTGGGGAGACCTCTGGGCTATGTATAAAGAATAAAAAAATCCCTTTTGTGGCCGATTCAGGCCTCCTAGGGCATGGACGCTAGATGCAAGAGATAACCGTGGCAATGAACAGGTTTAAATACCTCTGCGTATTTCTGGCTGATGCACAATCTCTCTCCTGGGACTGGAACATCGGTACCCTCAAAGAGTGGGTAAAGGTATAGGTCAAGGCATGGTCCAGTCTCCTATTATCGCTGTATGGTACATCAGGAATCTTCAAAATGGCATTCCTCCTGCAACAACTACAGTCCCACCCCTACCCAATCCCGCAACGCTGGTTCAAACTAATCGAGGCGATCCTGGGTTCAATTCCTGGGGGGGGGGGGGGGGGGGGGGGGGGGAGTACAGCTAGAGTAGTGCTTCGCACCTGGTTTCAATCTATATACTGTGGTGGAATATCAGCAGCAGATCTCCAATCATACCATGCCTCCGCACATTTACAGGTGCTGATCGAGTGGTGGTATGGCTCCAGGTCCGACCCAGCCTACAAGGTGGAGCAATGGATATTGGGTGATCATTCCCACTATTCCTACTTGTACAATAGATCAACCCCATTGACACTGCCGCCAGCAACGAGAGTAGTGTTCATAGTATGGCGACAATCCCTTCGGCAACAGGGGTGGTGGGGGCGAATCACCAGGGAGACCCCGTTACGGCATAATCATTTATTTCTCAAAATGGCAAATCTACTGTGTTTTTGGAATCTCCACGGTAGAAGAACTAGTACGAGGGGTAGTTCTCAAATCATTCCAAGACCTACAGGGTGAATATGTACTACACCGCAGCCGATTCTAAAAATTCTTTTTTACGGAGTTTTATATAGCGCGAACTTGACCCGGTATCGGGTATCGGAGCGCTTTACATAGCACCAGTTTTGTTACATGAGGACACATTCATTTTTGATAGGCACGGGGAGATTAAGTGATTTGCCCAGAATCACAGGATTTTCAGCGTCATTGCCGAGACTCGAACCCGGTTTCCCAGATTCGAGGTCAACCGCCCTAGCCGTTAGGCCAACTTCTCTCCCTTAAATACCTGCAGCTCCGTCCCGCTATACACCCATACACGACCTATCCGAGATCCCAGAATTTAATCCATTAGATTGCAAACTACTCCTGGGTGACCTAGTAGACCATAAAAACACCAAAATGTATCAGGCCCTAACCACAAATAACCCTTGCACCATAAACTTACTACGGAGTAAATGGGAGATTGATCTACGACCCTTGGACGAAGAAGGGTGGACGGAAGCCCTCCAATCACCCAGAGGGTCTACAATATCTACACGTCTTAGACTCATACAGTTCAAATACCTTCACATACTACACCAGGCTCAAGTTATGGAGAGCCGGATTGATTACATCCCCTCAGTGCCTCCGCTGTAAACGAGAAGAGGGCACCATCCTTCATACCATATGGTCATGTATGGTTCTGAAATGCTTCTGGTCAGGAGTATTGGGATGTCTGGGGGAGGTGTTGGGGTGGGATCTTCCGAGACATCCAAAATGTACAATGCTCCACTGTACAGAGGGGGTTGGGGGCAATATTTACAAGCAGCACCTGTTGTTTCTAGGGCTTACAGTGGCTAAACGTGACATTGCCAGAATGTGGAAAGCTGTAACACCGCCCAGTATCGGAGCTTGGAGACGAGGTATGGACTTTAATATGGGGTTAGAAAACCCAGTGTTCGTAGCACCTGTATGCCCCCAGAAGCATGAGAACATTTGTCAGAGATGGGCCGACTATAGAGGTCTGCCTTTAGAAGCACTGAATAAAGATCACCGTCATTCGGACGACAGGTCTATAATGTGGGAAAAGTATCTGCAGATAAGGGTCAAATTATCCCTCATACTTAATGAAGACATATGGGGTTTGTGGAGGGGTGCGGGGTGCTTGAATGCATATTGTTATATGTTTAGATTCAGCTTAAAATGGAGCATTCGTAGCAGTACAGCCAGGTTTGTAGACACACTACGTGAAATGTACAACCTTGGTATACGACTATCATCCGTCTCACTGTGCCAGACGTTTCCGGTTTGTATTTTCTTAAATGCCAATAAAATATGTTTGGGAAAAGAAAAAAAAAAAGAGGATTTTGATTTCCCAAGAATATTTTTAACATACGAGGTCATTCACTGTACTTCACATCCTAATGTTCATATAGACTGTATAAAACAGGGCTTAATACCCGGATCTGAAGGAGCACTTATGAAATGTTTCGATAATTTTATGCTAGCTAAGCAAACTTGTCTTTCCGGATATGTGCTGGGAGGTTTATTCTCTGTCACTCAAATGCAACTTTAAGTACATGGAGGAAAAACAGTGCCTTTGTAATACATTTCCCTTTCCAATTAGTTAAAAAGCAATTCATTTGACAGACAACTCAATTAAGAACATTTACTTACTACTAACTACAGTTCTCCTACCCTTCAATCATTCCCTGTCAGCAAAGGTTGCCACAATAACATTGGAAATAACAGCTACATATAATGGGCAAGAGGATATCAGGCGACTACTCCTACATCATGGAACAGGGAGGAAATGTATGGGATAGGGTAGTCAAACAGTGCTGAAAAGGGCACCACTTTCAACCAACATGCCATTGTGTTTCATCAAGCCATTTAAGAAAATTGCATAAGCTGAGAGGATAAGGCGTGGTAACAGACAGAGTGTAAAACAGTGGGAGACCTATGTTAAAACAATAGGTTCAGAGGCATAGGAATGCTTCAAGATATACCCAGGTTATTTTCTGCAGCATGCATGGATAGCACAAACAGCTTCAGAGCACAAGGGGGGCTGGTAGCCAGTATATACCTTGCCCTGAGAAAGGGGACGGGCTTACAAAACCCAGAGAAAAAAATGTGTCGGTAACAGCACAGATGCAATACCACAGCATGAGAGAAAGCATGCAAACAGACAATGGTGAAAATAACAGTTAATGCCAGATTCCATCAGTTCCAGATTAATGATCTACAAAGAACATATCTAACCCCAAAGAATCTAAGCCTACGCTACCCAGCAAAGCCACCTACGTGTGAGGCCCAGGCTACTTCTTGTACGACATGCTACAGATACCAGGCAGACGTAGATATAAAATTAAACACCAGTTTGCAGCATTAGGGACATTCCTGGCTAAAAGAAGTATCCCAGACCATTTGTTGAGCCCAAGGAGGTCAAAACTGTACAGATAGATGAGAGACATAACTGAATGGATTATAAAGGACGAGGGCCAGATTAAATGTACGAGGCACAACAAACTAGCAGAAGACCAAGATCACTGAAATGCTATTATTTAGCAGTTGTCAGTCGAGACCCCCCTCCCCCACCACTCCACCTGACACTAAGCACACCTTGAATGGATAGGGATTCTAGGGAATTTGTGGTGGTGCTTTTTGGTTCATTGTGGAATTGTATGATCAAACACTACAAAGATTTAAAAACAAAATGGGGTAAC
Source organism: Triturus cristatus (assembly GCF_964204655.1). Lineage (NCBI taxonomy): Eukaryota > Metazoa > Chordata > Amphibia > Caudata > Salamandridae > Triturus > Triturus cristatus. The sequence continues at coordinate 853,044,389 of NC_140581.1, forward strand.
TGAGTGGGACAATAGGGAAGACAGACATAGAACAGTAAAGTGCTGTTCCTTGGAGAATGGTCTTCCCCGTGGACATAGATGCAACTTCAAAGAAACGAACTCTGTAGGATTACTTTGATTGAATATGTGTTAGTCCTGGATTATTATGGGAACTGCCCTTGCAATAACTGTTGATGGTGCCGATAGGTGGTTATTTAACTCTAATGTTTTTTTGTTTTAAAGTTAGTAACAAGAATATTAACCCACTTTATTTTGGCTGAAAGACTGGATGGAGAAAAATGGAGATCAAGTTCACAGATCCAAAAGACTGAGGAGACCATTTGGATGAACCTGGATTGGTAAGCAATACATTTGTGTAAAAGTAAAGAAAAGTTTCTTTCATCATGAATTCTTTAACTTCTCTGAAGATGAAAGGGCCAACAAGAAATACATGAGTTCTGCCTTGTTTGTAGGCTCAAATCAAAGGTGCATGAGTTTAAAAAAGGTAGTATTACATTCCCAGGAAACTTGAAGCCTTTGAACGGCAATATGCAATACATTTAGAAAATAGCTAAGTAGAATTGTATGTCTTTTGAAATATTTATATTGCCACATGGTGAACCTTTACTGAACTGAATCTGAGACCAGCCTTACAATGGGCCACAAAGTATGGAAACAGTTGATGTGGTTGCAAGTAAACTTCTTAGTTGACACACCAATGCCAAACGAAATTTCCATGTCTGTTTGCAAGTTCTATTCCTCAACAGAGAATTTTCTTTGTTTGGAGGAGTGTTGAGGTGTCCAAATTGTCAGTGCTCAGGAGTCATGAATGAGGCAGCAAGACAAGACCTAAACAGACAAACCCGCATTACCCCCTGCTCTCAAGCCCTACACTAGTTACTAGTCATAAAGATGGTATCATTCAAAGCCATTTCTATTGCACAGGGGTAGCCCATATGAGGGCACGTGCCCACTCACTGGAATTTCCAGAAAAGTTGCCAATCGTTCATTGTCATCAAATCGAAACTTCCTGCTACTGAACAGAAGACCTTGTTTCTATCTTGCTTGATTATATAATAAATATATCAATGTCAATGTGTTCTATGGAAGCATCAGTGGTAACATTATAACTGAGGATGAGCCACCCAGCAGTACAGTTATAGTGTTCCTAAAACAGTCCTTGTCCCTTCTTAAGTGACCGAGTGCATTTTTAAAAACCACTGTCATTCTGTGACAGCAAATACAGATCTCCATCCCTGCATTTGTAGACATTCACACAGAGTTCCAAATATTAAGGAAGAAGCAGTGTTTGAGACTTATTTTGTGATGCATTAGCCGCAGGGCAAAATCAAAGTGGAGCCACACAGCAGCAGTTGCACAAATAACTGATTTGCTACCCCACCTCAGCATAATGGGTTCATAGTTATATCGATTTAATAACACTTTGGAAAAGTAAACATTTGCGAAAGAAAACAAGCTGTTTTAAAGGGGGGAATTGTTCAAAATCATCCCTCTTTCTTCTAAAGCGTCTTTGGAAATGTCCATCTACTTTCATTGTCTTCCATCTCAGTGTCAAGTGTCCTACTGTACACTCACGACAATTGATAATCTGAGGTCACTTACAGTTAGAGGCAAACAATTGATGAACCATGAAATTGTCTAGAAAGCTTCTGTAATGGAGCTTTTTCTAAGCTAAAATGTAGCCATTTACAAGGCAAACATCTTGTTCTAACCATAAATTCTCTCACAGCTAACCAGAGACAAGTCCAGCTTTAGAACAGAAGTTGAAATACGTTTGAAAGGGGCTATGTACCAGAGTTAGAAGATACACCTTAATAAAACACTACAGCATTGTGGCTGTTGATGGGGTGGGTGATGGGGTTATATTGGTACAGCTTTGCATTTACAATTTCCTCTTTCATCTTTGTTTGGAGTATATGGTTAACAGAGATCAAAAACCCTATTATCTTCAGCCCATTTCCTTCCCTTTCACACATGGACGTTTTCACCAAACAAGGATAAAGTATTACACATCTACTGCCCTTTTGGCACCTCTTACTTACATCAAAACACTTTTTATTGGCCGTATGCTAGGGCCCTAATAATCTAAAAAATAAAGTAAAATGTTACTCTCGCCACAATTCACAATACACTGAATATGGGAAGGAGAACACCACTCATTCAAATGGGTCCTACGGTCCTCCCTTAAGACTATGGTCTCATGAATACTTGGTTTCTACCTTAGCTTTCAGTCAAATTAGTACTTTGCTCCACTATGTAAGTCCAGATTCCCACTCTAGAGGTTTCTGGACTCTTAAAAATGCCAAAATACCTATCACCATACATTGCTAAACTGAATTGAAGATAGATGGCATATGGATTTTTTGGCTGTAGAAGACCACTTTCCAGGAAAGTGGCTGGTGTACTTTGACCCTTCTTTAAATAGCCTTAGCTGGGAGCCCTATACAGGTAGTGAGGAGCATGACTGGACTGAAACAGGTCTCTTCCATTAAAGTTTGCTGACTTTCATGGAACCAGATGAACTGCCCTTCCCAACTGGCTCCTAGTTGTAGTCCAAGTTGTTGGAGCCTTTTTCTTCACAGGCACACATGTTCTCCCAAGATTTCTTGCGCAGAATATAGGGGTCGCAGCTGCGATCCCTGGCTTCCCCGTTGCAACCTCTGGCACTTTCTTTGCGACCCCTGGCTTCAAAGGCTGCAAAGGAGGCAACAGGAATAGAGGAGCAGATATTTTCTGTTTCTCTCTTTTTTATAATAGCAAATTCTGTAGGCAGCTGGGCACAGAGGAAAGTTGAAACATTTTCCAAACAGCGAAGTTGTCACTTAGGAACACCTTTTGAGGCCTCCAGACCCCAGCTTCCACCCTGAGCGAGTCTGCCAGCCTCCACCAAGCACTGGTCTGCAGGCTGTGGATTTTGGTACGTTTCTAGACTAGCCTGTCCTGCTTCCCAGTGTTGCTGGACCCTAGCTTACTTGTAGTATGTGACCTGTACTTTTGCAGGAAGATGCATTTTTGCAACCTGCCAGGTCTCAGCTTTGTAGTCCAGTAAGCGGTTTAATTTCACTTTTTACATTTAAACCAATGTGTACTTATGTTGCTCCTGCAGCATTACATACCTGCCAAGTGATCTATTCGCTTAATTGTGCATGTGTGTGACATTTCAATGCCTTATTTATGACTCTTTAGCCCCAACTCTGAGTTGAATGATATTGACAAGGTGGAAACTCTGCACCTGTAAGTTCTGGTATCCTGCAGTAAGACCCCACCAGTACTATTCAATTAAGAGTTAAACCCCTTGGAATGGGGAATAACTGTGCACACTTGAAAATACCCGGCAGAATTCCATACACTACTTCCTATTCAGAGGGGTTTTACACACATTTAACACCTGTTCTTTGCAGCTTGCAAATATGTGCAGAGGCTTTAGTGTGTGGCGGTGAGGTGAAGGTAAGGGTGGGAGTTCATCATAAAACTTTATTCGAATTTCCTCCATGTAACGTAATCTCCCTCCGCTAAGACTGGGAGATTGCGATAAATCCTAACTGTTAGTTTATATTTGTTTAACACCACTCTTTCTCGCACCATCTTTGCCAAAATGTTTTCCTTTAAATGGTTCTTGGACGCTTGCAGACATTTGCTAGTGTTTCTAAGCAACTCCTCCAGGTCTAAAGAATTCAATATTAGTCTTACATAGTTCAGCCATTCAATTTTATGCACATTGTCTAAATTTAGCTACTCCTTTATAATAGATTGTGTTGAAAATACCGGGTTCCTCCTCCAGATTGAGAGTCATAATGCTAGTGGGGCAAACTTAACTAAATCGCTAATATAGGGGAAACCCAATTCCGCATGACAGTTGAAGTAGGAAGAGGATACCGGAAGAGAAACCAAACGCTTCAGAAATTTGTGCTCTTGTATCTGTAACTGCTCAATTGGGGAGATTCCCCACACTCCTGCTCCATAAGTAGTGGCCTAGATTGTCTTGGCATTACATATATTCTTTATAACTCTTATTGGTTTTGCACCGAGTTTCTTAACAAATTTAGTAGTGGCTGCCATGCAACTTTCCATCACTGTTGCTCTATTTTTGACCATATTGGCCCAAGTGTGACCCTTATCAAACATGACTCCCAGATAAGGGCCCCTAGATGAAAATATGGTACTTTCCCGCGCCCTGTAGGGTCTGCCAACGATTTCGATTTGTTGACCCTTAGCTCAAGGGAAGTCATAAAAAGAGGCATATGCTGTTATCATGGATTGCAAGGCCGTACCTGTTCTAGTGACCAGGACAGTATCACTGGCATAAGCAAGCAAAGGGAGGGATAGGGAGCCAAATTTTGGAATGTCCGATGTAATGCCTGCGAAAGCTACCTCAACCCCGTTTGTATAAAATGAGAACAGGAATGGGGCAAGGACACATCCTTGCCTAACACCCCTTAAAATCTGAAATGAGCTGGTACATTACCCATCCTTACCATACCGCACAGATGAGGTAGCCTGAGAATATGATTGCCGGATTAATGTAAGCATTGGGAGATCAACCCCCATGGACTCCATTATCTCCGATAGTTTACAATGATTCACACAGTCAAATGCTGCAGAGAGATCCAAGAAGGCTGTAATTGCCTGGATCGTTTTTAGCTCCTTTTTTGTAGATCGGAATAACACTTGAGCTCCATATGATCAGGGACCCAGCCTTAGCTGTGGCATTAAATAAGTTCCCAAATAAGGGGGCCATAGAATCTGATCTTCCAGAAATAAGTCTATTGGGACCCCATCTGGGCCCGGGGCCTTTGCCTTGTAGCACCTACCCAACCCCCTTATTTCTTCTTCAACAGTGAAGACAAGTGGGTCTGATTGAACCAATGGAGTTGACGACTGCTCGCTCGAACAAATTTCCCTTGACCCAAAGATCTTCTCGAAATGGGACACCCAATCATCCTCTCCCACATGTAATTCTAGTGTTAGATCTCCAGCATCCTTAAAATGGAGGTTATTTATCACCCTCCAAAAGTCCCTGCTATTGTTATTTAGTGCTGCCCTTTCTAGTTGTTCCCAGGCTTTTCCAGTCAGGACCTTCAGTCTGTTTTCTGGTTTCTTTATATACCTTGTGAAATAGTTTTAGATTCGCTTCCATTGATCTCTGGGTACTTCTTTCAGGGCTACATGAAGATCTTTTAGAGATTGGGAGCACGCATGATCAAACCAGCGCACAGCCGGAACCCTATTTGGGGTGGTATTACGGAACAGTGCGTTTTTTACTGCCTCTAATAATTTTGTAAAATCTAAGATAAGGTGTTCATCAGGGAAGTTTACATCTAGACAATGCTGGATCTAATCAATGTTCTTAGTTACTATAGAATGGATGTTTTCCTTATCTACACTATCCCATTTTAATTTTTCTTCCGAAGACCGTTGTCTCTAACTTTGGTTTTCTTTTTCCCAGGAAGACCCAGTGCCAAGGAAAAAGAGTATGGCGTGGTCACTGAAGATAGTAAATGTCGACTCCACTTGTGTCAATTTCCAACCAAGAGGTTCTGAAGTCAATAAGAAGTAAATAGTTGACTCGTAATCATTACGTATAAAGGTCTTTATAAACTCCCCGAAAATTGCCACTAGTGTGTTTCTTATCTCCAAGTTTCTAATGCAGGGTAATCTATTCAAACTCGGACCATATTCGTGGCGAGTAAAATGGGTTACTGGGCCCCATCCGGCTCTGCCTCTGTCTGAAACGAGCGATACCAGTCTATGGCTATTTGATCAGTAGGTCAAGTCTCCTGTAAACAGATTAAATCATATTTTTGTCAGACCTCCAACCATTGTGTATTTTCCACCTTCCCCTTGATACAAGCCACGTTCCAGGAAGCTAGTTTTAGCCAGCTCCCATCATCCCCTTCTATGGCCCCCAGAGATATTACTTCCTCACATGTTTTTCTCATGGTCTGGACCGAACCTATTTCAGATGGGTCCACATTGGGTAGTCAGTCACAAGAATCAAGTCCTGCTAAAGGGGCGAATCTATTTACTGTCTCCCACTTAGAGCTTCCCAAGTTGCCCAGAGCATTCAAGGTCAGTTGAGGAAATCTATGTCTTCCGTGTGGATAGCTATAAAGACCCGAATTAACCCGGGGAACTTGCGGATAAAAAAAGTCTAGAGAGAAAGCGATAATCTGGATGCCAGAGAGTACTACATTGTGAAATTGACGTTTTAGATGGCTCACCACTTGCTGGTTATTAAAACTGACCACTATAAAATCACCTTTAAGAGTTTTTTGAGAGATACCCACCCAGCCCACTCTTCTTGCCATTATGATATGGCGGGTTAAACCGCCATTTCTTTCTGTCACCGTCTCACCATACTTATTCAGCCAAAGTAGTGATTTATCCATCAGCAGCTCTTTAGATTCTTTCTGGCCCTCCCTCAGTACTGGGACATTTGCCATAACCAGCATCAATGGTAAGGCAGCGGGTGGAAGATCTAGCGATAGATGATGCTGCTGCCCAACAGACCTTCTCTCGTCATCCCTCAATTATATTTCCCTCGCCTCATGTCTACTCTCCCCTTCAACCTTATGAGAAGAGGGTCTGCCTAGCTGCGGTGTCCCCCCCCTACAGTTAAGGGTGGGAGTTGAAAAGGAAGATATTAGCTGGTGGGGGACAATTACATGTTTCAGCCAAACCGTGCTTGAGGGTGAGGTAGGGAAAAGGAAATGGGGCCAGGCAGCAATGCAGTCCTTTCCTAATGCAATTTTAACAGCAGGATTTTCCATCTGGTAAAATATAGTCTGCTGTTCCGGCACGTGGCAAATCTGGTGCGGGAACAACAGCCTACTCAACAGCAGTTACTGGTCTAATCAGGGTTACAAGATCCATGGTAACTCCACAGAGCCCATGCATTTTACCCAGACATTACATACACTGATAATAGCTAAAATGACTAGGTGAAATTGTGTATGGAAATGGGAAATTACCAGGAGAATAAGGTGCGATATTCCTGATTTCCTGAGTAATTCATAATTTCTGAAGGCAGCCTCAATCTACACCTCGTAATGCCCAGTAATTACACCCACCCTACCCCCAGGGAGTTACCCATGACCCGGGTATCTAAGTCTGAGGTGTGGGGATTCATCATCATAATTGTCTGAGTCTATGGCTTGCCTTTGATGAGTTTGGGGGTCCATGAAGTACAACAAACCCAGATCCTTCAGCAGGGTGTTCCTGAGATGGTGACATCTTCCACAGACCACAGTGCCTTCTGCATAAGTCAAGCTTTAATTTCTTAGAATAGTGAGAGATGAAACAGGAGCAAGAGTGAGCTGAGATTAAAACAAGGAAAGGTTAGGTAAGATAGGAGTTATTAAAGAAACAGCCTAACACAGTTAGATGGAATCTGAAAGATTAATCAGAGAATGTGTGAGGTAGGTGAGATGGTGGGGGAGACATAGCAGACTATTAGAGAGAAGATGAATGAAGAAAAAGCTATAATTAGTTGTAAAAAAATAAGGGTGAAGATTGTATGGAAGCAAAATGAGAGAACTCAAGACCTGCTGGTCGAACGGAAATGGAGGTTCTGTGATAACGAGAGAGGTGGAGTTGGGATGGAAACTGGGAAATATGTATGTGAACCTGAGCTAGGGAAAGAAATGTGAGCAAACTAGTGTGATGAAGTTGTAAGTATGGGAGCGAAGAACAAGGAGAAAGGAGAAAAAAAAGTGAGAACCCGTCGGATAAAGAGGTGAGAGAATGAGAGGGAGGTATGATGGCAAATAAGCGAACAATAGTCATGAGGAGTGGGAGTGAACAGGTAGATGAACCGTAACAACAAAGAGTGAGTTGGTTAAAACAAAATTGTGGCTAAGAAGTGAACTAGGAGAGGAGAATGCATCACAGGGTGATGTAGAGAAAGTTTTAAAGTGATGAGTATGACATGAAACGTTGGAGGTTAGAGGAAGAAGGAGAAGAAAGGCAATATAAAGACAGCAGCTATGGAGGTGAGAGGGATCGTGAGGCAGTGCTTTGAGAGGCAGGGATGGTGAATGGAAGAGACATGGACAAAGGTATGAAGGGTATCTCTATTTTATTAATTTTGCACTATTGTATACCTTTAATGATACTTCCTGTGACGTCACAAGGGTGAAAGGTTACATGGAATCACAGCAGGGAAAACATCAAATACCATATGATGTCACTTCCTGTGATGTCACTGGGGCAAAAGGGAAAGTGATGTCACTTGCACTACCCCTGCCATTTTGGTGAATCGAAGTCCAGATTTCATGCTGAATAGTTCTGCAGAGACTTAATAGTGGCCAGTACCCTTTGTCTGAAGTACGTCCATGACTTTTCCTCTTACTGCACTCTTCATTCATCTATGGAGGCCTCTTCAGTCTCACTCAGGCAACATTCTTTGTCTAGTGGACATCTGCCTTTGGCCTCTATTTGATGAGGAGATTAAACCCAGTTCTCCTCTGGGCATTTGGATCTTGATAGAGATTTGGGATACACTCAAAGAGCTGGGCAGGATTATGAGGATCACCAGGGAGGAAACAGAACAAGAAGTGAAAAAAAAAAATCAACACTGCCCTTTGTGGCTCATGTGAAGTCTGTAATTTAGGCATGTATGTCAAGACATTTGTTCTTTAAAGCAGAGGAAAGTGTTTGGCCCCCCAGTGGTTATGGATACATGTAAAAAACAACCTTTTGTAACACCTACCTGTAAGGGAGTACACTTTCCTTATCCTCCAACCCAGTGGGCGGGTATGAAGAGGTGTAGTGTAATGTTAACACCTTCTGTGATTAACTTGTAAAAATTATAACATTCATATTAAGCCCCTGCATGTTTGAAAGTGTGGGTATTTCAAATCTGTGCCATGGCAAAAGACAAAATGCCACAAAGCAATGCCTTGTGATTGAGTTTATAAAGGCTCTGCCAAGTGAGCGAAATGCACTGAAAGTTAAATCAGCATGCTTTGCAAAAGACAAATATATATCATGATTCTTAAATTAATTCTACAAAATTATGAAATTGTTCCAAGTCTATGTATATGCCTTTACCAATTTTACCACTGGAATGTTTATGAACCCATTTCAATTTCACTGTTCACTCTAATGGAAGATACCAGGTCTAGAATGACTTCCAGTCAATATCTCCCATTGAGATGAATGGGATCATTAGTTAAATTCCCCTAATGGGGAAAAACCTGCCAGTCCTGGAATTATCTTTTAATGCTTGTTTACCTCTGTTCCAGGATGTTTAATCCTGATATTTACCACCTGCTCTGAGCAGGTTGTACATATCTGCCGGGGTGTGGAGTTGGTCAGCCAAGGTGTATTTGAGGGCATCTGGTGAGTGTGGAGTCTGCAGACTCTCTGGGGAAGCTTCCCTCCACCTCTGCAGTGCTTGAGGGTGTGGACAGTGTCTCTATCCACACAGTCTCTGGCCATCTTCACACGTGGCTGTAGCTTTTGGCTTTTGGATTTTTCCAGAGCCAAATATTTTCAGTCTGAAAAATACAGGATCACTTACAGCTGTCCACAGCAGTATCTACCCTGGTAATACTGCTTCAGGCAACTCAATCCCCTAATAAGGCACCTACCTGGAGTCAGGCTGGAAAAACATTATTTATGTGGGAGAGGCAGCATTTTTAGAAATTAAATCACTACATCTTCCAGACTTCTTTAGCTTTGGTGTCTTTTGTAAAAAAAGAACTGGTGATGTTAGTTGGCAGTAGCATATTTGGATATGATCTGAGTACAATGTTGTGCTGTATGCAGCATCCCTTAATTTCGGTCAGTCCTGATTTAAGTAGTGAAATCAGCTAACTGTGAACACAAAGAAGGATTTGCTGGCACAAAAATGTTTCAGTAAAAACTATAATGGTAATGTGAGCCTCAATGTAATATTTGTATTAATTGATTTATGAAAGAACATGTACCAATGGCTCTTATATCTCTAGCTCACAAGTGTACCTTTTCAGACATACCAGCAAATGTTTCTGTGAATCTCCATTAAGAAAATGTGTTTTATTAGTAGAAACTATTCATCTAGTTTGATCTTTATTCTATCTGCCGGCTTTTCATGTAGAAGAAAAGTCGTCCACAACTATACATACACAGATATTGTTCCTTTGTTGAAGAATGTACTGCACCAATTCCTTTTCAGTATATAGTTGTAAAAAATAAATATCGGACTAACTTTTCTTTTTTCTCCATAGACAGTGGTAGTAACTAATTTGTATGATAAGCCATCCCAGTCCAGAGTTATTTTGTTTGAAATACCACTCTTGTATATAAATTGTTTTTCCAATGGCATTAGCCATGACATGCTTGCTGGGTACGTTCTGAAGTACTTATGTTGTCACTCCAAGTATCTAACCATAAAGTTTGAAACATGTGAACCTTTTAAGAAACCTTGATACTGTGCTGCTAGTCATACCCTGCCGTGGTGCAGTTTTACCGCACCACCTGCTTTCAATATACGGTGTTGCTAAAATCCCTGCTGTGATTAATGGTAAAATGCTGAAAGATTTTTCCAAGGTTTGCTAAAAGCCCTGCTGTAAGTAAAGGTAAAATGGTTGAAACTCTTTGGGTACTTCTGACTCAGTGTGCGAGTACGGCAGAGTAACCTTTTCCTTTCCTTGAGATGATGATGGTTTGACGCAGAAGCCTCTGTTACAATATTGTATTGTTCCCAGATGTAGAACAGAAGTCTTGTACATCGTCCAAAGGATTTTTTATTTAAGTACTTTGGGGTTAGAGAATGGAAATGCCAATGAGCACATTACATATTAACAATGAGACATCAAGGCGTAAGTCAGTTTGACTTAAAAAGTAATTGTGTAGACCCGTTATGGTGACCGTGTTCTTATAAGTATCTACAACCCTGAAAATGTTGCAAATCTTACCTTAGTTTTGATTATTACTTTTGCAAAATAATACGTTATTTGAAATTTGTTGTAGGCTAAATTGAATCAGCAGGACTCCAACATTGGCACAGATTTTCCCCTATATAAAGATGATCTATGACCAAACAATGAAATACATCCTCAGACTATATCTGAAGATATACAACATGTAGCCGGGAATGTTGTACTATTTTTAAATATTGCCGTGTTTTGTCTAAATTGTTTTTAAAATCACTCTTTGCACTCCTACCTGGGCACTCTGAGCGGCACTCGGCACGGGAAGCGGATGGTGGCCACGCCCCCTTTAGGCCACGCCCCCTTCCAGCGACCAGCTTAATACGCTGAATGCTAGCGTCTGGCGCGCAGAAGCTTGTTAGTCCTGAGGCGGAAGCCGGGACTGTTGTACTATTTTTAAATATTGCCGTGTTTTGTCTAAATTGTTTTTAAAATCACTCTTTGCACTCCTACCTGGGCACTTAGAGCGGCACTCGGCACGGGAAGCGGACCCTAGCGCTGCCATGCTGCCTTGATCCTCTCCCACGCCCCCAACCAACTCGGCACTGCGAGGACGGTGGCCACGCCCCCTTTAGGCCACGCCCCCTGGACGTTCCCACCAGCAACCAGCTATAAAATGTGCCTGGCCAGGAAGCGCAGCGGACGAGCGCAGCGGGAGCGCCGTTTGCGCGCCGAAGGCGTGCCTAAGGCAAGCCCGTCTGCGCCCGTCCGCGCTCGAACGGGCTCAGGGCCAGATCCCATGCCGGGCTCAGACACCAAGAGGGTGAGCTACTCGCGTCGCGCCCTACTTAGTCTCAGACCCACTAAGAACATACACTGTAATTACGTTCACGACTCAGATGGACTTTTTGCAAATTGCGTACTCTGCCACCCAGTCCACTTACTTCCCACCCAGGCACCTATTCCACACTCTGGCCTGAAATTAGCTGTACTAAACTGTAGGTCGCTCCCCATGCACGCCCTGCTCATCAATCACCTGCTCGTTGACCATGAGTTAGACATCCTGTTCCTCACGGAGACTTGGCTTACAACACACTCGGACTCGGATGTGGTCTTAGCCCTGGCCCCGGGCTTTCTCATCCAGTCCCAATTACGTCCCTCCGGTAGAGGCGGCGGTCTGGCCATTCTGCATAGAGATAATTTCTCATGCAGAATTAGCGATGCTCATATCATAGATTCAGAGAGCTGCCACTTTACCATCCAGCTGACCCCGACTAGATCACTGGTAGGCCTCCTGGTGTATCGTCCCCCTGGACATTCTGGTCCCTTTACTAGCGCCCTGCTAGAAGCCATATCAGCATTGGCCCATTCTACACCTAACTTCACTGTGCTAGGGGACCTCAATATTCATTTTGATGATCCCCTTGACACAGGGGCTGCTGACCTGATTCTAGACCTGGCTGTCTACGGTCTCCAACTGGTTAATACTGGAGACACCCACATTAAGGGCCATCTGTTAGACCCGGTTTTCACAAATGTCCACACCCTCCAGGCCAAACCTTCCTGCCCCCTTCAATGGACAGACCACTTCTTAGTTCCTCTCTTCTTGCCAGGAGAATTTAAGAAGCCCCATAAGCCTGTCACGTATACCCGGGACAGGGCATGATCCAGACTCTCAACAGAGGACTGGGCCAGAGCCCTGGAATCAACGACCCCCGCCCCCTCGGGGGATCCCGTCGTAGCGTATAGCAATTTTAGAAAGTGGATCTCCAATTCACTCGACTTGATCCTTCCGATAAAAACCCGCGAAGATAAAAGTGGAAAGATAGGCTTAGCCCCATGGTTCAGCCTGGAACTCAGAACCCTCCGCAAGGAATGTAAAAAAGCGGAGCGACTGTGGAGGAAGGACTGGCTCCACTCTAGTAAGGATTCCTACCGGAGGACGGTGAGAGCATATAAATCTGCTCTGAAACTTACTAAAGCCTCTTATTATGATGATAGGATAAAAAATGCCACTAACTCTGCAAGAGAATCCTATCTCATTGCCAAAGAACTCATGAAAATACCACAACCCCCTTCACCTACCAGGACCTTACCGGACAGGAGCAATGAACTTGCTAAGTACTTCGAGTCTACAGTCTCCCACATCCTAGCCTCACTTCCGCAGCCTAGCCAGCTACCTTACTGGGACAGCGCTGCGCCTGACACTTGCACAGGAGGTGCCCCTCGCCCACTGCTGACCACCTTTAGGGCGGTCTCAACGAACGAGGTCGGAAAGACTTTGGCCAAGATGAAAAGCGGCTCTCCCCGTGACTCTGCTCCCATGAGGTTTCTGAAAGCTGTCGCCCCTGCGATTGTGCCCACAATCCTGGAGTTGATCAGTGCCTCGCTGTCCCAAGGCTCCGTCCCCCCTAGTTGGAAGGGGGCGGTAGTTAAAGCCCTTCTCAAAAAACCCCAACTGGACCCCACTGATTTGGCCAACTACAGACCGATCTCGCTTCTCCCGGGCATCAGCAAAATTGCAGAGAAACTGGTTAACGTCCAGCTGTCCCAGTTCCTGGAATCTAATAACCTGTTGCGCCGGTCCCAAACTGGGTTTCGTCCTGGCCAAGGCACGGACACTGCCCTCCTCGCCGTCATCGAGGAGGCAAGGCGCATTTTAGATTCAGGGGGGTCAGTGGCAGTGATCCTCCTGGACCTTAGTGCAGCCTTTGACACGGTGAATCACCGTGTCTTGCTCCACCGGCTGGCCAGGGCGGGACTTGGGGGCACAGCGCTGGCCTGGATTGAGTCATTTCTGTCGGGCCGCTCGTTCCAGGTCTGGGATGGCAATTCCCGTTCTGATTCACTGCCTTTGACTAGTGGGGTGCCACAGGGCTCCTCACTTAGTCCCACTCTTTTTAACGCCTATATGGCTCCTTTAGAGGACGTAGTTGCCCCCTTCGGCATCAAAATTGTGAGTTACGCGGATGACACGCAATTAGTCGTCTCGCTCTCACATCTTGACCAATGCCCAGACAATCTCCTGCACTGCCTCCAGGAAATCCATCTCTGGATGTGCGAGTCCTCACTCAAGCTTAACGGGTCCAAAACTGAATTAATGCTGATGGGCAAGAAATGGTCAGCAATTCCATCTTCAGTTTGGCCCGATGCTATGGGTGAGGTGCCCGCCCCTAAGAGGGAAATTAAGAGCCTGGGGGTCTGGCTCGAACCAGACTTGTCCATGAAAACCCAGGCAACTAAAACAGCGGGAACTTGCTTCGGACTTATGCGCTCAGTCCGTAAGATCCTTCCACTGCTCCCTCCCCAATCAAGGAAACTCCTGGTTCAAGGACTGATCCTTACGCGATTGGACTACAGCAATGCTGTTTACTTGGGAGTACCCGAAACTACCCTGGGCAAGTTACACCGAGCCCAAAATGCGTCTGCCCGGATGCCAATGAATCTTCCCTCCAGAGTCTCTGCCAGACCAGCGCTTAAGGCTCTCCACTGGTTGCCAGTGCGAGAGAGGATCGAGTTTAAGGCAATGTGCATCGCTCACAAACTCCTCAATGGACAAGGCCCTTCCATTCTGGGAGATATGGTGACTCCGTACAAAGCCTCGAGATCCCTGCGCTCGGACAATGAGAGACTAGCCAATGTCCCTAAGTTCAGGAGAGTACGCACTGGTGGCCATCGCTTTTCAGTAAAAGCATCCACACGCTGGAATTCGCTCCCTCGCTGTCTGCGGTTAGAACCTGTCTACCTACGCTTCCGCAAACAGCTTAAAACTTTGCTGTTTCCCAAATAAGTTCTCCCCCCCTTCCCTCCTCGGCCTATTCAAGTTCTTACAGCGCGGGGATGCCTCCGGATCACCAGGCGCTTTACAAATCGTTAAATAAATGTATTATCTACTGCATGACCTCTCAAGAGGGCAGTGTCCAAGACATGTTCCTTTGTCAGTGCAAAATGTTCCCCAAAAAAGTGTATTTATGGCAAGAATAAAACATTCTCAACATCACTACACCAAGCTGTGGCCAAGACAAACAAACTAGGTTTTATCAAAACCAACCACCACTTTACAACTCCTACCACTAGAAGGCAGGATATATACTTAAGATGTGAATCTATAATACTGTACGTGCTGCAAAAGCTTCCATCATTAGTCGGGGCTGTTCAAAAATGGGCACTTCGTTTTCTAAATTCTGATCTGTTTTAACTTGTTGATTTTGTATCCTAAATGCTTTTATCCCCAACTTTAAGCCTGCTCTTTCCTCTTTTTTAGGACAGAAATAGTGATACCATCCAATTTCAGTAGGTCCAGGGGGCATCTGTGGTTCTGCAAGAATAAATGGTCCGTGTTGGCAATGACCTTTCCTGACTCAAGAGAAAGTGACAAGGTTTCCGATGACGAGAAAAGGGGGAGGGAATCGACCCCACCCATGCTGACTCCCATGACGTCAGATGAAAGTGAGAGAGAGACCCAGTTGAGGACTATGGACTGCAGGAGGGTGCCGATGGAGCCTGAACCTCTGCGGCCCACTTAGCAAATTCATAGACTGAGAAGCCTGCAGCGAGGCCCGGCGATACACTGTTAGATTGTAGAACTACATATTGTTTGGGTGAATACAACATGTTGGACAGTTGGCAACAGGTACCTCAAGAATTTGGGGGATGGGAGGTTCTTTACTCAACCGCACAAGGACACAGGGTGGGTTTAGGAGTTTGAAAATGTTTGGGAAAGATAGTTGTGGGGGGATTGAGAGGAGCGCACGTAGGCAATCACAGGTGGAAAGCAACTCAAATCTGGGCACAGAAGCAACAGGGACACACACAGCAGGATTGCACCACCTCCACAGTATTGGAAATTGAATGGCATGGGAGATAAACTCAAACAAGGAATGGTGATGAAACATTTGTTTAGGCACGCTCCAAACATCTTGTTGCTGGAGACCCACTTAAAAGGTAACAGCTGTGGTTTCTTGGGCAGAGGTAGATACACAGTACTAGGCCACGTGGGATTCACAGCTGGCTCTTGGGGAACCTGTATACTTGTGCATAAATCCCTCCCTTACCAGGGGTCAGAGACATGGGTTGATCCACAGGGTTGCTGGGTGGCAACGGGGCATGTGGCCAGGAGAGAAGCTGTATGCAGCGTCACGGTACTTCATGCCGGAGCTCCAGGCGCACGGACTAGATAGGATGTCGTGGTGGATTGCTTCGATCCCAGAGGCACACTTGGTGGTGGGAGGGGATCTGAAACTTTGTGTTGGAAGGCACACTGAATAGAAAGATTAAAGGTGGAAAGAGTCCCAGGGACGAGGCTAAATTGAGGACCTTTTTGGGGGTGATAGGGTTGGAAGACATATGGTGGGCTGGGCATCCCGGAGAGAGGCAATTTTCTTATGCAGCCAATGCACTGCGATCATTGTCCCAAAAAGATTATGCACAAGTCCCAGTGGGACAACTGGGCAGATGCAGTGGTGTGCGATACCTGCTAAGGGGGATTTCGGGCCACTCTCTGCTGAGTAAGCAAGTGGTGGGCACAGTGCGATTCACTGGCCGGGGATGGAGGTTTGATCCTCACGGAGTGGTCCTTGAAGAGGTATATGCAGGAGGCCACAGACAACTATTTCAGGGATAACGAGGGCTCGGTGTCCTCAGGGGCTACAGTATTGGAGGCATATAAAGCTGTGATACATGTGATACAAGGTCGGATGATAGCCCTAACGGTGAGTAAACAAAGATAGGCAGTAGAGAAAAGGAGGAGCAGATCTTGGATTTGGAGGCCCAGTACATAACACACCCCAATGAGGAGATAGCAGCCCACATTGAGGTTGAAAGGGGCGAATATCCGGATTTAACATACCAAGAGGCCAGGGTCCCTGTTCCAAGCTAAAGAGCATAGACTATACGAGATTGAGAACATTGCAGGGAAGCTGTTGGCGTGGTTGGCAAAGAAGGAAGAGGCCGGTGGTGGGTCCTGAGATTACGGAAAGACGCAGGAGAAGTAATAGATATGGCCTCATGAATAACGCAGGCTTTTGCAGACCACCTGACAGATCTCCATGCCCGGAAGTGGGATGATGACCGCTCCAGTTAAACTATTTCCTCCAGGATACCCTGAATGAGAGATTGGATAAGGGGGCAGCAGAATCCCTAGAAGGGGACTTGCAGGAGGGAGAAATTGCAGAAGCAAAAGCACAGTTAAAGGAGTGGTTAATGGGGGGAGGGGGGGGGGGGGGGTGAATCGCCTGGGCACCAACAGTTTCCTAGTGGAGTTCTTTCCAGTGAAGCAGCAAGTGGTAAAATCGATCCATACGATGTTTGGAGAGGCTCGATCCTGCAAGATACTACCACTGAACTTTGGCAGGCTAATATAGTCTCGATTCATAAACAGTGTAAGCTACCAGATTTGTGCCCCTCTTACAGGCCGATCTCTCTCCTCAACAGAGATGAAGGTCTTGGCCAACCACCTTCTACCAGTGATTCACACCGTAGTGGCTACGGACCAATCTGGTTTTATACCATATAGGTCTGCTAGGCACAATCTCAGGCACATCTCGGGATGCCTAGCCCGCAAAGACTGCATATGGGAACCAGCAACATTGTTGGCCCTTGACGCTGCCAAGGCATTTGACTTGCTGGAATGACTCTACCTGATGGTGCTATTAGAGAGTATCAGCATTAGCCCATTTTACCAAGACTGGTTACGTCTACTGTACACTGGCCCCACGGCTTGTGTCAGGAGCAACAATACACTCTTGGTGGGGTTTGCTTTGGAGAGGGGGACAATACAGGGCTGACGCTGTCCCCGCTCGTCTTTGCAATTGCCAAGGAGCTGGTGGTGTGATGGACCTGCAGAGATGCCCAGGTGCATAGCCTCAGATGGGAGCACGACTGGGAGGACGTGGTCTCACTCTATGCTGACAACATCCTCCTGTATCTGGCTGAACTGGAGGACTCCATTGGCAGGATATTGGAGATCTTTTGGTTTTTCGGCTCCTACTGGGTCTATTTATCAACTGGAATAAATCTTGTCTTTATCCGCTTGCCGGATGGAGGCCCCGGCATGGCTGGAGCTGCCCGGTTCCAGTTGAGGGGCAAGGGTTTCGGTACTGTGGCATATTTAGTGCATGCATCCCCCTACCTTTCTTTGGCAACAACCTGGAGCAGCTCTTGGGGTGTATGGGGTGGACGTGGACAGCTGACGTAAACTGCCACTGTCACTGCTAGTGTGTGCCGCGCTCTATAAAATGATATACTTCCCCAAATTTCTATATGCCCTTCAGAACTCTATGGCTGAGGTCCCAGACAGTTTCTTCAAGCAAGTGGCAGCCACAACGATATTGCTCCTGCGGGATGGCAGGACCCCCACAATAACGATGTCGGTCCTGACTAGAAAGGTTTTCAACAGGGGTATTGTCCTCCTGGACCTCTGCCTCTACTATTGGTCAACACAGTTAGTTGTTGTCAATGACTGGCCATTTGCGGAGCAGAAGGATCCCTCGGCAGCAGATAAGGAGGCAATGGCACTTGGGAGCTATGTTGGACAACTATATGATAAAGGGTGTCTGGCGCTTATCCCCTCCCTCACAACCATGGCAGTCAGGGCTTGGAAAAAAGGCCACAGCACATGCCGGTTTGGCAAGTTGTCCTCACACTGGGAGTCTGACACGTTGGCACCACTACGAGGAGTAGGAGGAAGGGACCAAATGGGCTTTTCAAGGGATCTCAAAGTTAGGGGATATCTGGGATACTTGAGGCCCGATCCCCTTTGAGACGCCCCAGGCAGAATATGAATTGGTGGGGAGTAAATGAACGAGTTACTTACCTTCGGTAACGATGTATCTGGTAGAGACATATCCGCAGATTCATTAACTTAGAATATCCCCAGGCGTCAGACTGGATCTGGATATTTTTTCCTGCAGCAGCACCTCTGAGTGCCGGGGGGCGGCGCCGTCCTGCTCCGCCCGGACGTTGTCCCTGGACATGACATCAGTGGAGCTATATATGCCCCTCCCGGCGCGCTGACGTCAGTTTTCGTTGCAGAAACCTTTCCGCATCAGAACGTGGAGCCATCACCAAAAAAACTGTGAAAATATGGTAACAGTGTGCAAAAATGATGAAAAAAAGAATCAAGTGAGACAGAGCAGTGCTCTGAAGAGCCACCCCCGCAAGAGCGAAGGCTCACGCAACGTTAAAGGGGGACAAGGATGTGGAAAAACAGCCTGGCAGAGGACACAAAGTCCACATCCTGAAAGTAAAACCATGAAGGAAAACAGGTCCGGAAACCTAGATTAAGGAGAATTCACCACAAGACGTCACCAGAAAGGGACATTGCAATACCAATCAAAGATCCACAATGTACATAGCAAATAGACTTGAAGGAAAGGCCGCCAAGGTGGCAAAGACCACCAGGCAATGCAGAAGGGGAAAGCGGGATGGTGGGAAAAAGCGTCATTGGATTTCACACCCTACAATCCAGCCCAAGGACTGGAAGGAACATATGATCTAGGAACAGAACGAATCAGACTGTGTTGGAGTGAGAGCATAGCACCTTGCAAAAGGGCAAGCCACCCCAAGGGAGGAGAGTATAGAAAAGCCTCTACCTGAAAATGCCCTCGCAGAGCAGGGAGGACGGGTGGGCGTTAAGGAATCTGCGGCTAGACTATGTCTCTACCAGATACATCGTTGCCGAAGGTAAGTAACTCGTACATCTGATAGAGACGTCTAGCCGCAGATTCCTTAACTTAGAATAGATACCAAAGCCATAACCATAGAGGAGGCAGGTCTACAACAGAATCCCATGAAGTTCTAGAAAGAACGTAGGGGTCCAAAAGGTGACTTAACACCATAAGTTGGACAGAGCGCAGGTAACCACACGAGCATGACGCTCTAAAGGGAGCAGAAGCTTTGGGAGGCAAAGGCAATAGAAGCCGTCACTAACAGCAGGAAAGAACCCAGTTATGGAAAGTGGGTTGAGGCTAAGTGAAAATTAAGGACTTGAAAGAAGGCGACAAACCCACCCAGAGTGTGAAAGATCTCCAGGATCTGAAGCGGCGACAAAAAGCCTAAACAAGTAAAGGTCGTCCAAGAAAACAGTGTGAAAGAACACTGAGAAACTTGTGCCCGCAACAGCACGTGGGACAGCAGAGGCAATAGGTTGCCCCTCACCCAGAAAGCGCCAGCATTGAGAAGAAACCATATCCCAGATATGGCGAGTTTTGTAGATGCAGATGGCAGCCAAGCCGTGAGAGACGGCAGCAGGTAAGACAGCGACCTCGCATACCAACCTAAAGAGGACAACAACGAAAAGTAGCGCTGTAGAATCTGGCACCAGTAAGACAGGAGCAGCATAAGTGGCAAAATGCCTAGTTCTGACGCAAGATGCTGGGTGTATGGAAGGTAGAAGACAGGCCATGACAAAGCGATGGTGCCATAGTATGTGAAGGCAGAGTACAAGCAGGGGGGCTTCACCAAATAGAGCGAAGACAGGAAGGAACCCAATCACGTTGTGTGGACTCTGGAGATATAAGAGGGACGCAAGGACTTCGTGTTGGGTAGCAGAGCAGCCCAGAGGCACCAAACTGCAAGAGGGCAGCAGCCTAAAAAAGGGCACCAGGGAACCGGACACTTTAGGAAATGGCGTAAGAAGTAGACCGGGGCAGGACCCACGGACACTGTATGAGGGAGAGAGCCTGCAGGGACCCGTGGGTAAGATCCCTGAGGGGAGCTAGATCAGGAGGGGAAACGTTGAACAATAAAAACGTGACCCAACAAGAGTCCACCGCAAGCCAGAGTGGGAGAAAAACGAGGCACCACCCTGGCAAAAGTGAGGCCAGAGGTAAAGATCCCTGAATTGAAGGAGGAAAAGACACCCCTCGTAGAGTGTACAGCGTGAACCCCAAGCAAAGCCTGGAAATCCTCACATGGAAAAAGCAGGGGTTAAGGATACTGCTATATGATAACCGGCCACCAAAAGCAGGGTTTAAGGACACTGCTATGGGATAAACAGCCACCAAAACCAGAGAGTAAGGACATTGCTATAGGATAAGCGGCCCCACGTATGACAGATAACCTCACAATAAGCAGGCCGCATAGCGGAAATAAGAAACAGGCCGCATAGCGGTAAAGAACAAGTTACTTACCTTCGGTAACGATGTATCTGTAAGAAACATTAGTTAGTTAGATTCCTCACCTTAGAATATCCCCAGACGTCAGACTGGATCCGGAAGATTTTTCGTCAGCAATACCCCTTGCGCGTCGCTAGGCGTCGTCTGCGGCTCCGCATCCGTCGTCAGCGTCGTGCGCCGGAATGACGTCGGAGTACTTAGACGCCGCCCTCGCGCGCTGACGTCAGTTCTTGTACATAGCTTTCCGCGCCAGGAACGCAGAGCCATGCAAGAGACCGACACTGGTGCCAAAAAATTCTAGGGCCCTGAAAGGAATAGCCTTAACCCTAGATGTCAGTTAGCAGAACGGGGAGGATGGGTGGGTCGGTGAGGAATCTAACTAACTAATGTTTCTTACAGATACATCGTTACCGAAGGTAAGTAACTTGTTCATCTGAAAGAAACACGTTAGTTAGATTCCTCACCTTAGAATAGATACCCAAGCAATACCAACCCCGGTGGTGAGTCTGCGAACCAAGATCACACCAGAAAGTCCTGGAGGACAGAACGGCCAAAGAAGCCATCCCTCCGGACTTGGCTGTCTAGGCAATAGTGCCTGGCAAACGTGTGCAGCGAAGCCCACGTCGCCGCCTGACAGATGTCCTGCAAAGGAACCCCCCGTCCCAAAGAAGTAGTAGCCGCTGTGGCCCGAGTAGAATGGGCTCGCAGCCCAACAGGAGGGTCCTTTTTCGCCAAGGAATAACAGATTTTTATACACAAAACGACCCACCGGGAGATGGTCCGTTTGTGCACAGCTTTTCCCTTCTTTGCACCCACGTAGCCAACGAAAAGCTGGTCGTCCACTCGGAACTGATTTGTGCGGTCCAAATAAAAGGAGAGCGCACGTTTTGGGTCCAGACGGTGGAGCCGCTCTTCCTCTTTGGAAGGATGCGGAGGCGGAAAGAAGGTGGGCAAGGTGACAGATTGCCCAAGATGAAAGGGGGTCAACACTTTCGGTAGAAAGGAAGGACGAGGCCAAAGGACAACCTTGTCCGGATGAACAGATAGAAAAGGAGGCTTGGACGATAGGGCCTGGAGCTCACTCACCCGTCTAGCCGAGGTGATGGCTACCAGGAAAGCAGTCTTAAGAGTTAGAAGACGTAGAGGACAATTGTGAAGAGGCTCAAAGGGAGCGCACATCAGGAATGTTAAGACAAGATTCAAGTCCCACTGAGGCATTACGAAAGGGACAGGAG
This sequence comes from Triturus cristatus, assembly GCF_964204655.1. Classification (NCBI taxonomy): domain Eukaryota; kingdom Metazoa; phylum Chordata; class Amphibia; order Caudata; family Salamandridae; genus Triturus; species Triturus cristatus. The sequence goes on from NC_140581.1 coordinate 853,066,595, forward strand.
GGAATGTGTGAGTAATGCCTTTAAGAAAGCGTGACACTACAGGGGACTTGAAAAGAGAGGGCTCATCAGGAAGCCGTAAGAAGGCAGAGAGGGCAGCAAGATAACCTTTCAAGGTGCCCAGGGCAGAGCCCTGCCGGGCCAAAGAAAGAAGAAAGAGGAGAACCTCAGAAAGAGGGGCGGAAAGGGGATCCACAGCCTTTGCTGTGCACCATGCCACAAATTTGTTTCACCGTCAGGCGTATACCGTCTTTGTGGAGGGACGCCTGGCTGCCAGACTGATATCACAGACTTCAGGAGGCAAGTCAAATGGCATCAACTGCCGCCGCTCAATCTCCACGCATGGAGGTGGAGGCTGGACAGGTTCGGGTGGAGGACCGTCCCCTGCTGCTGCGACAGAAGATCCTCCCGAAGGGGCAGACGTATTGGAGGATCGGTCAACATACTGAGTACCTTCGTGCCCAATCCGGAGCCAGCAAGATGACTTGGGCCCGGTCGCGCCTGATCTTCTTCAGCACTCTGGGCAGAAGTGGTATAGGCGGAAAGGCGTACAACAGACCGCACCTCCACTCGCGACGAAAAGCATCGCCGAGAGAGTGCCGCCTTGGAAATTCCAACGCGCAGAACTGCTGACATTGCGCATTCTCGTCGGTGGCGAATAGATCTAACCAAGGCTCTCCCCACTGCTGAAAGAGACCTTGCGCCACCTCGGAGTTCAGACGCCATTCGTGATCCATCATGCACCGGCGGCTGAGTTTGTCTGCTCTGGCGTTCAGAGAGCCCGCCAGATGTTGATCCACCAGGGTGATGCCCTGGTGTTCCAGCCATGTCCAGAGGCGCAGAGCCTCCTGACAAAGGGTCCATGACCCCACCCCGCCCTGTTTGTTGCAATACCACATGGCGGTGGTGTTGTCCGTGAACACCTGCACGACACTTCCCCGGACAGAGGGAAGGAAGGCTTTCAGTGCAAGTCTGATCGCTCTCAGCTCCAACAAGTTGATGTGGAGGCGAGACTCCGCCGGAGACCAGAGGCCTCTGATCTCCGCCTCTCCCATATGGCCACCCCAACCCAGGAGGGACGCATCCGTCACTACAACATGCTCCGGTAGGGGTAGGGAGAGGCTCTTGCCCGTGACCCAATCGCGGTCCGTGAGCCACCACTGCAACTGCTGTGCAGTGCCCTCCGAGATCAAGACATGGTCGGACAGGTTGCCGTGATGCTGGGCCCACTGAAACTTCAGGTCCCACTGCAGAGCCCGCATGTGCCGCCTGGCGTGATGCACTAGTAGGATGCAGGAGGCCATCAGCCCCAGAAGCCGCAACACCAGCCTGACCGAAACCCAGGATAGAGGCCGAAAGATGGGAATCGGGGCCTGTATATCCCGGACCCGCTGTTCCGGGGGATGAACCCAGAACTGCGCCGAATCGAGAACCGCTCCGATGAAAAGGAGCTTCTGAGAGGGGCTCAGGTGTGACTTCGGCACGTTGATGGAAAACCCCAGCAAATGCAGGAGATCCGCCGTAGTCTGGAGGTGGGAGACGACTGCCTGGGGCGAGCCCGCCTTCAACAACCAGTCGTCGAGATAGGGGAAGACTGGAACCCCTGATCTGCGCAGATGAGCTGCGACCACCGCCATCACTTTCGTGAACACCCGAGGGGCACTGGTAAGGCCGAAGGGGAGCACGGTGAACTGAAAGTGCTCCTGACCCACCGTGAACCGCAGGCAACGCCGGTGGGCCGGCAGGACGGGGATGTGGAAATATGCGTCCTGCAAGTCCAACACTACCATCCAGTCTCCAGGGTCGAGGGCAGCTAGAACCTGAGCCAAAGTTAACATTTTGAACCGTTCCTTCCGGAGGAAGGCATTGACGTTCCGGAGGTCCAAGATAGGGCGTAGCCCCCCTTTGCCCTTCTTGGGAACCAGAAAGTAGTGGGAATAACAACCACAACCTACTTCTGGGCTCGGAACGCGCTCGACGGCCTCCTTGGCCAAGAGGGCCGAAACTTCCTCGTGTAGAAGATTCAAATGATCCCCCGAGATACGGTGGTGCTGCGGTGGCATGGCTGGAGGGGTCGTCTCGAAGGGGAGGGAGTAGCCCCTTCGGACGATTTGCAGCACCCACCTGTCCGAAGTAATGGTACGCCAGTGGAGCAGGTGATGGCGAACCCGGCCTCCCACTGGCGTGGAATGGGCCTGAAAGCTCGGACTAGGAAGGCTTTGAGGCGGATGCTGCCGGGGTGGATGTGGACTGACCGCGTCATCCTCCAGTACCGCCTCGGCGGAAACCACGTTCGCGACCGCGTGCAGGCTGGTTCTGCGGCCGGTGGCTAGGCGGACGTGAGGAGGTGCCCCTTCCTTGGCCACGAAAGGAGCGAAAAGCGGAAGTTTGTGGCCGCTGGGCCGAGAGGCCCAAGGACGTGGCCGTAGCCCGGGAGTCCTTGAAGCGAGCCAGCGCACTGTCCGCTTTCTCACCAAAAATGCGAGCGCCATCAAAAGGCATGTCCATGAGGGTGCTCTGGACATCCCCTGAAAAGGACGTGGACCGCAGCCAGGCGTGACGTCGAAGCACCACCGTGGTAGAAATTGCCCTACCCAGCGAGTCCGTAGTGTCGAGTCCACATCGGATTGCATGGCGCGCTGCATCTCTCCCATCGGCCAGAGCCGAGGAAAGCCGCGCCCGGGCCTCCTCCGGGCACAGTGGCAGCACGTCCTCCACCGCATCCCACAGAGAGTGGGAATAACGGTCCAAGAGACAGGCGGTGTTCAAAGACCGCAGGCCCAAACTGAGCGAGGAGAACAGCTTCTTACCAAACTGTTCCAGTCTCTTGGAATCCCGGTCCGGAGGAGCAGACGGGAAGGAGGATTGGGAGGTAGAGGCCTGGATAACCAGACTCTCTGGGGTGGGGTGTTGGGACAGAAAACTGGGGTCGCCCGGAGCAGGGCAGTGGCGCCTGGCAACGTTCCTATCCACAGGAGGGACTGTGGAGGGCTTGGACCAGGTGCCCTGCAGAACGTCAGTGAGGGCCTCATTGAATTGCAGCAGAGGCTCAGTGGAGCATGCGGCAGACTGAAGCACCTCAGTGAGGATGTTAGTCCTCACAGCCATGGCAGGCAGCTCAAGCCCAAGGGCTTCGGCCGCCTTGCGCAGCACCAGAGAAAAAGCTGCACCCTCCTCCGAAGCCACAGTCGGAGGAGAGATGAATCCAGTGTCCGGTGAGGTATCCAAACCATTGGCCTCCCCCAGTTCATCTGCCCAGTCCTGTGCAAGTTGGCCCTGAAGGGCCATAGGGTCGTCAGACCCCTCCCATTCGCCCCCGTCATCCGATTCCTGGTAAACAGGAGGAATGATCGGAGCCGGGCGATAGACAATATGTGTCTCTAGCGGCGTCGGATGCGGCGTCGGGCGGCGCCGCATCGGCGTCGGGACCGGACAGGGGCTGAACCGGGGATCGACGCCGACCGGAGCCGGCGTCGGGGGTGGTATCGGTGTCGGCGCCGGCGGAGGAGGCGTAACGAGGTCGACCAGGCTCGGGCCCCTCGGGGACCTGCGGCGTCGGGGCCGGGGCCTCCAACGGCACCGGGGCCGGAACCGCCGGCACGCGAGGTCGCCCAGTCGAGTCCGCGGGGCCCGATGGCGCGCCAGCGGGCGTCGACGGCGGAGCCAGGCTCCTCATGGCCGAGAGGAAGGCACTGACCTCCGCCGGCGTCGCGTCAGTCCCAGGGACCGTCGGGTATGGGGACTTGCACGGCGCCTGCGGCTCCTGCGGAGCCGCGGGGGTGGAACCACCCGGACCCTCGGCCGAGTCGCGCGACCGGCGAGGAGAGTCCGAAGAGCGGTGTCGCCTCTTGGACTTCTTGGAGTGCCTCGACTTACCCGAAGACTTCGAGCCAGACGAGTGACGATGTCGAGTGCGGCTCCGCGACCGATCCTTGGACCGGGATCGAGAGCGGCGCGGAGCCGAGTAGCGAAGCTCGAGAAGCTTTTCTTGCTTGAGGTCAGGGCCATACAATCGGAGCACGACGCCGCGTCGTGGTCGAGGCCCAAGCAGTACAGGCACCGGCGGTGATGATCGGTCACCGACATCAGTCGGTGACAGTCGTCGCAGGCTTTGAAACCAGGCATCCTACCGGCACCAGAGTCGAGAAGTGACCAAAAAGAGTCAAAAAAGTTAGTCAAAAATTGACTAAAGGGGCAGCTCTCCCGGATCGGCGCTTACTGGCGCGGAAAAAAGAAGAACTGACGTCAGCGCGCGAGGGCGGCGTCTAAGTACTCCGACGACGTCATTCCGGCGCACGACGCCGACGACGGACGCGGAGCCGCAGACGACGCCTAGCGACGCGCAAGGGGTATTGCTGACGAAAAATCTTCCGGATCCAGTCTGACGCCTGGGGATATTCTAAGGTGAGGAATCTAACTAACGTGTTTCTTTCAGATCAGGGTGCCATTTGCAAAAGACGCGCCACAACCAGGCGGTGGACTAGACGTGCGAGATACAGTAGAGGGAACAGGACTCACGCCAGATCCTGATGCCATTTAGACAGACCAACCCACCTTGCAATAAGGCAAGTTATACGAGGAATCCTGTAGGAAGAGACAAGGGACTTCGAGCAGGATCTCTGCTCAGACTCCATAGGAGCGTACCAAGACAACGGTAGAACCGAATGCCATCAAATACCCCACATAGGGTAAGGCAATCCAGTATGGGTGTCCTCTTAGGCTAAGCACACAGTCGGAGGAATGGAAAGAAAGGAAGCAGCCAACTGGCTGCGCCGAACAAACTGAGCAACGGCTATCCAGCCGTGAACGGTAACAAGCCCTGAAACCCAACCCGTGCATCAGGGCGGCTCCTGGAAAATAACACCGAGAATACGCCAACCAGAGTTATCACAGGCCGGACAAAATACGGGAGACCGCCGAATCTGCATGGCGGTGAAAAAGATCTACTCCATTGAACAGAAGATCCCTGAGGGCATATGATCAGAGAAGCGACTGTCGCGCAGCCAAGCATGGCGACGTAAAGCCACAGCGCGAGCTAGGACCCGTTCCATAGAATCAGTGGCATCCAGGGAAGACCGAAGGGAAAACTGCGCCATGCATCTTCCATGCAGAACGATGCGGAGCAATTCCGTACGGGACCCTTCTGTAATATAGGGGAGAAAGTGAGCAACTGAGTCCCAAAGAGCAAGCAAACACACAGGCTGTATTTAAAGCCCGGAGGCCTGCGCTAGCGGATGCGAAAAGCCTGCGGTCACAATCCTCAAACCACCGAGACTTTCTTGCCGTCGGCGCCCAGTTTGGCATCGGCGGCGTCGCCTCTGACGTCGGCGCAGGGAGCCCTACAGGGCTATGCGCAGAACAATGGGAAGGGCTGTGCTCTGGGCCCTGGCTTGTGGGCGTTGCGTTGGCTCCAGAATCGGAGTGATGCACACAGCCGGCCCCAGGGAAATGTCCGCAGACGATGACCCGGCCTCAGTGCCTGCTACCTCTATGGGGCCCGAAGACACACCAGTGAGAGGGGGTGACTGAAAACAAGCCTGCAGTGCCTTAGAATAGGCCTCCATTTGGGCACGTGTTGCCCCAACACCCGGAAAGGGTGGATACGGAGGACATCGTACGCTTTTAACCGGCTCACTATGAGAGGAATGGCCGGTAGCGGCACGGGTGGAAAAAGATCTCCGTAAGCGACGCCTGTGCTTACACTTACCTGGAGTCACACGCTGTCGCGGGAGCAACCTCAGGAACTAGCCCGATCACGAGAAGAAGAGCGGCGACGGGAGGGAGCTGGACCAGACAGCCGTGCAGCCAGCAATTTCATGCGCCGCTCCCTGAAGGACTTCGGCTTCATTCGTTGGCATGCGCCGCAGCCCTTGCAGTCGTGGTGCACGCCGAAGAACCACATACATATGAGATGTGGGTCAGTGCCCGACATCTGACGCGCACAGGCGTCACAAGCCTTAAAGCCGGAAGGCATTGCACACTGTTCCACCCCTGACACACACGGTGTCGAGAGGGCCCAAAAATCAGGCCAAGGTTTTCCAGGATCCGCGTTCGAATGCGGAAAAGAAGAAAACTGTCGTCAGCGCGCCAGGAGGGGCATATATAGCTCCACTGGCGTCATGTCCGAGGACAACGTCAGGGTGGAGACGGACAGCGCCGGCCCCCGGCATGCAGAGGTGCTGCTGCAGGAAACATTTTCAGATCCAGTCTGACGCCTGGGGATATTCTAAGTTAAGGAATCTGCGGCTAGACGTCTCTATCAGATACTAGCAGGACCCAGGTCCGGCACCTCATCAGGGGATGTCTGGACCAGGCTGAGGAACTCCCGGAGGACAGTCACCTGGAGTTTAGGGTACTTTGCGGACCTGTGCACAGGCACGCAATATCAGCAGTATATAATACCCTGCTGACAAATAGCACCCCGCCTCTCCAGTCCCTCAGACAGTGGGAGGGAGACATAGGTAGGCCTGAGGACGACGAGTGGGGGAGGCATACCATTAGCCCGGGGAGATGGCTAGCAGAGTGAAATTTAGGTTGGTCCAACACAAAATCCTGAAAGGGCACATTTTACAAAGACATGACACGTTTTTTATGAATAGAGCCCCTTATCTAAGGTGTTCAAGGGGCAGCCTACTAGAGGGCTCATTAATTCACACAATATGTTAGTGTCCTAGGTTGAAGTCCTTCCGGGTAGGCGTGGCAAATAGGGTGTCCTGAGTTACTGACACCACATTAGAGCTTCCACCAAAACTCATCATGTTAGGCATTTGGGATGAACAATCATTAGAAAAATATATGCACCTTTTCTGTGATGTGGTCTTAAAGGTAGCAAGACGGGACGTGTTCCAAAAATGGAGATCTGGGGAGCATGAAGGGCCCGGGAAGAAGACATGGGCCGAGACACTGTGGGGGCTAAGTGGGTGTGACACACCGGGAGGTCAACAGGGAGCATATTTTTACCCCAAGTCGAAACTGCCTTTCAGGGGTGGGGCGGCCAGCCATAGATCTGTGCAGCGGTATCCAATGAACTTCGACTTGCAATCATGGTGAACTTTAGGATGGATTATGCTTACTGGGTTGCAGCATGTTGCCTAATTGGGGAGGAATGGGCGGGAGAAATGGGAGGGAGGGATGGGAGGTAGGGACCATTTTTGTGGGATGTATGGCTTCTTGGAATATACTTTTGAAACTCAATAAAATATTTTCAACAAAAAAAAAGTGCTATCATCCAATTAATTTTGGAGTCCCTTCCCACAAATTCCTCATAGCCTCTGGTTCCCCGAGGAGACCTAAAAACAGAGATACAGTAGTATGCCTAAGATAAGCCTGTCTGCACCAGTCCGCGCCCAATCATCACCAGGAACCAGCACCCCTGCTCTTAGGTACCAGATTATATAGGGAAGAATATAATAAGCTACTCTGCCTCATCTATGGTTACTATTGATAAAGAGGATTTAATTATGAGCATACCTGTGGTCCATTCTCCTCTAAGGGCCTGGAAGTCCCGGTATCTTGCAGGACTTGTGGTTTCTCGTGCCTCCCAGCAACTTCCAATTGTTATGGCCATACTCTCACCGTGATACCCTCACGAGATAGATTAAATTCTCAGCACTTAGTTCATTCTCTCTTCTCTGCCATTCTTGGAGCCACAAGATGAGATCCTAAATATGGTACGGACATTTGGGACCAATTAACTTTGCTATCCCCAGTTTTCTATTTTATTGTTTGTTGCAGAAACCTGGTTAAATGAACCCGCTGTACTCTGTATCCCTTTGACCCTGCCTGAAAATGATCAACTAGTCAAACTAGACAGAGTTGCCAGACCTGGTGGTGGTGTCCGTATTGCTTTCCACACCCTGCAAATCAGAGGCATTCATTGAGGATTGGGTGGAAATTTGCATTTTCAAACTTGAATTAGGAATGAGACCTCACTGGAAGGGCACGTTGATTTATTGCCCCCCAGGGTCGAAAAAAAGATTTCAGCCACTTGTTGACAGAACGTATTGCTCCCCATTTACTCTCCTCTAAGAACTTCCTTTTGTTAGGAGATTTTAATTTTCATGGTGAGGAAATTCTTAAACCGGAAGTTGCTGGTTGATTTGAAGATTTAGATTCTCTAAATCTGACTCAACATTATTGGCCGCACACATATTAATTTATTTTATTTTTTTGCAGACTTTTATATAGCGCGAACTTGACCCGAATACAATCAGGTATCAGAGCGCTTTACATACCACCAGTTACGTTACATGAGGACATTCATTTTTTGTTAGGCACGGGGAGATTAAGTGATTTGCCCAGAATCACAGGATGTTCAGCATCATTACTGAGACTCGAACCCAGTTCCGAGGTCGAGCGCCCTAGCCGTTAGACCAACTCCTCTCCCCATATTGCCCCCTGGTTAAAAAATTACCTGCACCTGCTGAAAGCAGGATGTAGGATATTGGAAAGACAGTGGTGAGGGTCAAAGGCTCTGAATGACAAAGAAGCTTTTAAACCCGCTCTCAAAGAATGCCATGGGGGGGGAGGAGCCAAGATGGCGACCGGAGCAGTCGCTTGAGCGCCCGGCTCCGTCGGCCCTTGGCCTCGGACTATCATCCTGATTCCTATCCTTGCCGATTTTCGAGGTCCAACGCGTGCGACGATGCGCTGACTGCGCCGCCGCTTTCCCGAAGTCTTAGCCCGCCCGGATGCCGGAGTTCTTGATGCCTTTGTTCCCCGCACTGGACCCCTGCTCTACTGTGGCCTCGGCCGGCCCCCTGGAGGCGTCGCAGTCACCGGACCCGCTGGTGCAAATCTGAGCCCCGAGGTCCCGATCCCGCCTCACGACACGGACGGTCGCCGGGGGAGCCGGGGGGGAGGCGCCCGGACACCTCCTGCACCCTGCACCTGACGGGCTGGAGCTAGAGGGTAGGCCCCGGCGTGACGGGTCTCCTCCCCCGCTCTGTGGACCACGCTGTGGAGGGCCGCAGACCCCCTTCTTCTATGGTCTAGTCGGCTGCAAGAGAGCCCGAGGGAAGGGAAGCGACTGTTGGCTTTCACCTGTTGCGGCGCAGACCTGTTGGGAATTGCCTCCTTGTCACGATCCCCCCCCTGGCCACGGTACCGTTCAGCGGTAAAACATGGCGCTGATTGCCTGCTCGCTGCTGGGGGGTGATGTTCCGGTCTCGCCCGCTGCCCGCTTCGCCCTCCCTCTACCGGACTCCAGCTCCCCAGTGCCGTCCCGGATTGCTGCCGCTGTGGGGGCGCAGCTTCCGCTGACATACGGCTCCGTTCTGGCTGCCCTGCGGGACTTTCGTCTGCAATTGTGTGTCGGCTTGCAAACGCTGAGTGAGCGGTTCGACTCTACACTGTCTGCTGCGGGTCGTGAGCGCCCCGTTTGTGATCAACAAGACGTGAGTCTGCCAGTGCTGTGGTCCTCCTGCGGGGAAGTAACGACTGGGTGTAGCGGTGCTCCACTGGTGTCTGCGTTTGGCTTTCCCGGCGCTCAGGATCAATCACTCTCCTGCTCAATGGCGGATACTTTGTTTCCCCGGTCATTGCTGCCTGCTTTGTTGTTGCCTGCCTCACCGTGCCCGCAGGACCTTCCTGCTGAACTACACCTGACGACCTCGAGGAACCGTTCACGGTGGCCTACGGCTCCTTTTATGTGGAACTCATGTACTTTACAAGCCAGGTCTGGATTTTATATGGTGTGCAAGGGGACCTCAATAGATGATCGGCGGCCATTTTGTGACTCTACTTCTCCATCTTCTTCCAAGCGGCCATATTGTCTTTGTCTGTTCGGGATGCGGGGCATCCACGAGGGGGCGGGTCTAATCGTAAGCCCGCGATCGGGCCAGGGCTAGATTACTTTCTATCATCATAGTTTCACGGACGGGCTGGACTGGGACTGGAATTGTTTGCATATGTTGTGCGCACTCGTCGCGATCTGTCTGCCTTCATTTCCTTGTTGTCACATGCTATCTTCACACGACCGCCTTTGGGTGTAGTGGGGTTTCAGTATGTGGAGGCTTGGTTGGCCGGTGGTGTCGGGCGCTCCGAGGATACGTGGGCTCCTCCCCGCCTCCTTTCTTCTCTCTTCTCTTAGTTTCTTTACTCTATTCCTACTTTCTCTCTCGTCTATATTTCGGGTTCATTGGGCGACAGGCACTATGCTGGGGGGGGGGCAGGCCATAGCCTCCGCATTGGTGTAGGGTGGGGGGGTAATTTACTGTTTCTTTTTAGTTCTATGGGCCTCTTTCTTTCATGTCTCTGCGCTATACTTGTTTCGATTCGGGGTCCGGGTGTGGGGTGGATGGAGTGGGGGCGGCTTTTAGGGGGTGCGAATTTACTACTGTGATGATCCTGTTATCTAACTGCATCGCCTTACTGTATGAGATTTTCTATGGCTGTTTTAATGATGCTGCTGCTCTCCAGTGTATGAAGCCGACTCGCGGACTCGAATCTCCTTGTTACTATCCTTTACTGATTTCTTTCTCGAAAAATTTTTTTTTTTTTGAAAACCTTAAAATTAACCTTCACTTCTCCTTCCCCTGGTGTCAAGGATCCCTCCAGTGTATGAATCCTGAATCATTGCTAATCTTGACCTTGACGCACTAGGGATGTACTGTTTGTCTCTGTGCTCAACCGTGTTGTGGCCGGCCTGATGGTTGTAGGCCCGTATTTGTTCTTTTACTGTGCACAAATAAAGGTTTTAAAAAAAAAAAAAAAAAAAAAAAAATGCCATGCTCTCATCAGAAAGTCTAGACATAGTTTTATCTGCAATCAAATGAATAATGTGGGTAACTCCTCTATGGCACTGTACAAAGTGCTCAATGATTTTACTCACTCTGGTTCTTAAATACCTGCCTCTCAACAATTCTGTAATTCGTTAACTGAGTTTTTCAATGAAAAAGTTTCATAAGAAATTTCCTAGGAATTCAAGTCTCTTGAGGCTGCTTAAGGACAATCCTTCCTCATACTGGGATAGGTTTATACATTAGAACAAATTTTATTTGCTATCTGAAGAGCCTAGTAATGCTCGCAGTCGAATGTATGCCCCGAGTATTGTGGCCTGTCTAGCAGCTGAATTAGCCCCAACCGCTCTGCCTTTGCTCACTTGAATTGGCCAAGGTACATTTAGCGTGGAAAACTGAGTTGGTGGTTCCCATAAAAAATAAATCCAACGCAAACGCCAATAACTTGAGTGAGTACCATCATGTCTCTCTCCTTCCTCTATTAGGAAAAATACTTGGAAGTCATGTCAACAGACAGCTTATGTCGTTCCTGGAAGATCATGCAATTCAAGACCCATCTCAATCAGGATTCCGAGCGGCCCACAGTACTGAGACTGCTCTGGTAGCAGTTAGTGACTCCATCCGGATCTCTCTGGAAGCTGGTGCTCCCGCTGTGCAGGTCTTACTAGATCTTTCGACAGAGTTTGACACTGTCCCCCATGCAATTCTGATTAGCAGACTGCATGTGATCAGGGTCAGAGGTGCTTTCCTGCAGTGGTTAGCTGATTTTCTAAAAGATTGATCCCAAATTACCACTCTGGGCTCCTTTAAATCTCAGCAAGAACCTCTTATCAAGGGTATGCCTAAGGCTCATCATTGAGCCCAGCGTTGTTGAACATCTACATCACTCCCTTAGTGCAGATAGTTAAAACCCATGGTTTCAAAATAATATTGTATGCCGACGATACACAGTTGATCATCACTATGAAACAGGACTTTGAGAACACCAAGGTCCGCTTCCAATATTGTATGAGAGACATTTCTGCTTGGATGTCCAGAAACTGCCTACAGCTGAACAGTGAAAAGACGGATGTCATACTATTTGGTAAGGCACAAAATCCTTGGTCTTCGGACTGATCGCCTGCGGAATTAGGCATGTCCCAATCAATCAGCAAAACATTTAGTGGTAAAAATTGATCATGAGAGGGACTTGTTTTGCGACTATGCAGACCCAAAAGAAAGTCTTCCTTGGCTCCCGGCTTTGGCGAGGAAAACGCTGTACAAGGAGCGGATCAATCAATCACCTGGATTACAGCAATGGCTTGCTTATGGCAGCTACTGACACTCTTATCAAAACTCCAAGTCGTACAAAAAATTTCTGACCAATTGGTCTGTAACCTCCCGTAGGTTCTCCTTCGGCCCTTATCCTCATATCCCTCCATTAGCTACTGGTCAGGAAGCGCATCTTCTTGAAGATCTGTTGTATTGTCCACAAAACTCTCCTAGGAACTTCTCCGCAGTATCTGAAGGACAAATTATGCTACTACCAGCCGGGGCACACACTGAGGTCTTGTGAAAAGGCTCTTTTAGTGATTCCTCGGATTCGTGCCTCAAGATATGGAGGCAGAGCTTTTTCTTATACTGCTCCATGGGCCTGGGTTCAACTCACTGAAGATTTACGAAGTTGTACGGACTTTACTCGATTTAAGAGATTACTGAAAATATGGTTATTTTAAGAATTGGTTGCCTTACTTGAAAAGGCCTAGTGCCAAGATACACCTTTGGGCGTTCTTTGTTTCGCTTTATAAGTAGATATAACAACATATGCAATAACACTACATCTAGAAAAATTATAAGAAAAAGCTTTGATTTTGTATGGTTGGTAACTATATCTAGTTTATTTCTTGTGTAGAATATTTTTTCCATTCCCCTTCAATACAAATTATCCAGTACCCTTCATTTTCTACTTGGGGTGTGCAAAAAATAATTGTTTACCAAAGTCCATAAACAGCTGCATTCTACTAAGGCATGTAGGGTATAACCACTGTTTTAGCTCAAAGGGATATGTAATACCAGAACATCTAACAGGCATTATCGGACTCTGTACCTTCCTTGGAAAAAAATAATAAAAAGAAACAGGTGTCCAGTATCTATCCAGATTCTGTCCTTATTCCTCAGGATGGGCATTTATCTTTTTGTACCATTATCCTCAGTCCTGCTCCTTTCTGTCTTACTGTCTCCTGAATGGTCCTTCCTTTTTTTAGGTCATGCACTCTCGCTTTCAAGATATTTTGCTAGTTTACCATCCTCACTCTGATGTTTTTTTTTCAGTTTTATATAGAGCAAACTCGACTCACAAATATAGAAGAGCTTTACACGAGCAGGAGTTACATTATACAACGTCACATTCATTTGCTTTTTTGGCATGAGGAGATGAAGGTATCTGCCCAGAATAACAGGATGTTGAGCCAATGCTGAGACTCGAACATGGTTCGCCAGTTCCAAAGTTGGCAGCTCGTGTCGTAAAGCCTCAGCCTCACCCTTTGGTCAGCACATGCTGGCTTCAATTCCTCTTCATCTGTTTGTTCCTTCCTGGAGGAGCACCCAAGTAAAGTATTTGCATTCTTCCATTGCTCATGCTTCTTGAGCAACTTTTTTCTTTTAATTTAATCACTCATTAAAAGTGCAGATGTATGCAGGCAGACTCCCTCATGAGTTTTTAACCCAATCCCGTCCTTCTTTGTGTTTTTACTTTCCCTTTCCATGCTGTTGCTTGACCGAACCCTTACCCATGTCCCTTTCCATGTTATTGCTTGATTCCTTCCATACCCCCACCACTCTGTGTTGTTGCTTGCTACCTAATCCTTCTACTATTGTTGCCTGCCCTCTTCCACATTCCTTGCTGCTTGCCCCCTCTCCCCATGTCCCATTTGTCTCGCAAAGTAGAGAATGGAGAAGTCTGTTTCTCACCTTGCTACCCACCAGACATTAAATTAGTCTAGATGGTGTAAAATCTTGCACACTTAATAGATCCCTGTACTGCATGTCAATCAGAGGGACAAAGATTTTTATATATTTTCAAAGCCTTCTAAAGCACGTCGATTTCTACAGAAATGACAAATTCATGATTGGCATTTAAGGGTTGTTTGTGGACTAAGATCCCTTTCTTAGTTGTTGTGGATTCTCCAGATCTGAAAAAATCCATTACATTGGATCATGCGAATAAAAGATGGTCACTTTGGATACATAATAGCACAAGTTCTTTCTATTGTACCAGTGGCTTCAATAGCCAAGGTTGAGGCACAGGAATTAAGGGAGTCAGGAGCAGATCTGTAAGTGGCAGTGACCTTGGAGTCTGAAGGTGAGCTTGAGAAATTAAGTCTCTAAATTATTCCTTTATTACATGTGTGAAGGCCATCTGAAAAGCACTCAAATGTCAGTTCCAGGGGCATCAGAAACACCGACATCCTCCCTTCTTCATTTCTCACCCAAGGAGAGATGATCAATATCTTAAACGTGGAGGGGAGGAGCCTAGCGCGCAACCAAGATGGCCGCGTAGGTGCGAGGCTCCCGAGGACCTCCGCGACCTCCTACATATATCCTGACAATATCCTGTCCTAGATGAGGGGACTGTGTTGGTGAGCCCGAGCTGAGGTGGCACCCGCTTTCCGCTTCCAAATTGGACCTCGGACTCCGGCGGTAGCACCGATTGAGATTTGCGGCCTTCTCCACGCCGGACCCCGGATTGGAGTTGTGGGGTGATCCGGAGGCAAAGTCAACAACAGCGGCGGGCTGGGCGCGGCGGCTCGCGTACCCCGCACTTTCACTTTCGCTTTTGCACCCTCCTTGCTGTCTCGGCGAGGTTGGGTCGCGGGGCACTGTGAGGTGGTGTGGCCCTGTTGGGGTGCCCTGCCGGCCCGCCAGCTGTGACTTGCCCCGCGGCCCTGTGGTGACCCCCCCCGGATCCCGTGAACCGGCTTGCCCGCCCTTTGCGACGTGCCTGGCACGGCCGTGGGACTGGAACCATGTCCACAAAGCAAGATGGAGATCGGGCAAAGGTGAAATCGACCCGACGTGGCGCAGTCCACCAGTCTAACAGCATGGATCGCTATACCCTCCAGAAGGGATCTCCCGAGGTGCCGCGTAGGTCCCCTGAGGGCCCGACTGATGCTCCTGCTCTGCCCGCGGATCTGACCCTGCGGGACGTGATGGGCGCCATCGCTGAGATGAAGGCCTCGGTGGACCAGCGTTTTGACACACTGGCGCAGAAAATTGACTCGGTCCTCGTGGATGTTGGCCTGGTAAGGGCCAATCTATCCAAGACTAATGACCGGGTCGATTCTTTGGCCCACACCACATCGGGCCTCACGACGGATGTGGCAGCCCTCCAAAAGGAGGTGCACCGGCTTGGCCAGGCGAGCGCGCTGATGGATCGTCGCCTGGAGGATTCTGAGGGTCGGGCCCGGAGGAACAATGTTCGTATCCTCGGGGTGCCTGAGGGACGTGAGGAGGCGGCGGCGGATCTATTCGTGGAGGACTTGATTCTCACCCACCTCCAGCCCCGGGGACTGAGTAAATTCTTCACGGTGGAGCGGGCCCACAGGGTTCCCGGGGGAAGGCCCAAGGCCGGAGCCCCCCCGAGGCCTCTCATCGCCCGGATTTTCAACTTTCGGGACAGAGACGCTATCCTGCAATCCTCCAGACTACAGGGGCCGGTCAGACTCGACAATATGGATATAAATTTTTATCCTGACTTCACCCCAGTGGTCCAAAAGCAGAGACTAAGCTTTCTCGGAGTCAAACGTCGTCTACGGGACCTAAATCTCAAGTACGCTATGCTTTTCCCGGCTAAGCTGCGGGTGGAGTTGGATGGCCGCACGCACTTTTTTGATCGTCCCGAAGCAGCCGGGGACTGGCTAGATGCCTTGCCTGGGGATCGGGATCGGGGGGGTGGGGGGGGAGCGGTGGGGGGAGAGGGCCCGCCGGATCAGGACTGAGGGACTAATATTATGCCTCGCTCTGGACAAAATTGATGTCACTTTTGACTGTTCGCCTGTTCGAGTAAGTCTCCTCCTGTGGAGGTCGTGTGGGGTCTCTTGGGGGTTCTCCCTCCTCCTCTGGGGGTCTAGTTAGTTTCACCATCTATGGGGCGACAGGCACACTGCACTTTGGGGGGGCTGTTTGGGCTCATGCAGGGGTGCAGGGAGGGGGGAGTTCTGTTGGGGTGGGGGAGTTGGGGTGGGGTGTTGTTCGTTTTTACCACAAGGCAAACCCTTTTCTGTATTGTTTTTACGGTGCTCTCCCGGGGACGACTGATGGCTCCTGTGTGTGATGGGGGGTAGGGATTTGACTTTGTTGTCTTGGAACGTTAATGGACTGGGGGATAGGATCAAACGAGGTGTTGTCCTGCAGTATTTGAAACGAATCTCACCCGATGTAGTCTTCCTGCAGGAGACACACCTTATTGGAAACTCTTTTTGTGCCATGAATCGGCGTGGCTATCGTTTGGCGGCCCACTTGGGCTTCACGTCGGGCTCACGGGGTGTGGGCATTATGGTGAAGAACTCGCTCCCGTTGGAAATTGATGAGGTGCGCCATGATGATAGGGGACGCTATGCTGTTTTAGTGGGGAGAATGGAAGGCAAAGTAGTGGTCTTTGTATCAGTATACGTCCCACCGGGGCTACAGGCGACCACTTTTGCAGACCTGGGGCGCCTCCTCCTGGGCCTTCCGGGGGGACTCCTAGTGGTTGGGGGGGACTTCAATGCGGTGGTTTCTGGGACTCTGGATCGTCACCCCCCTAGGGACCTCCCCCGGGCCCAGGCGTGGCTATCCGGCCTCTTGTATACACTGGGATTGGTGGACTGCTGGCGCTTAAAACATCCCACGCAGCAGCAGTACACTTTCCACTCGGGGGCCCATGGTAGCCTCTCACGGCTTGATCATGTCCTTGTCCCGGCGGCCTATGCTGGGAGTGTGGGGGAGGTGCGCCATCTGGCGCGGGGTATCTCAGATCATTCCCCGCTCCTGTTCCATTTTGATGTCCTTCCGAGGGGTGAGGGCAGGGTGGTTCCCATCAATGCCTGGTACCTGCGCGACCCCACCATTCGCGCTGCTGTGATTAAATCCTTGCAGCGATACTTTGATGAGAATGTGGGGTACGTCCCTTCGGCTATCTCCTTGTGGGAAGCCTTCAAGACAGTTCTCAGAGGAGAGGCCCTGTCCCTTATTTCCCATGCCCGGAGGCGCGAGCGGGAGGAGGTTACCCGGGTGGAGGCCGAAATTGCTGAATTGGAGGGTGATTTAGAGGGCGGAGTGACGGATGCTGCACTACATGTCCTACAACTTAAGCAGGCGGCCTACAGGGCCCTCGTTACGGAGGCGGCCAGGGGCCTCAGTAGGGAGCAACAGGGGCGACTGTATGATGTGGGTGATAAGGCGGGCAAACTGATAGCGTGGTTGGATAAAAAGGAGAGAGTGAATCGTGTGGTCCCGCTGATTGAGAGGACGGATGGTGTGAGTGTCACCGAGCCAGAAGAAATTGTTTCCTGTTTTGCGGATTATTTCCGCGAGGTGTATTCTCCGGTCTCTCCTTGCTCGGAGGAGGACTCCCATTCCCTGCTTAGGGATATCGCGCTGCCCTCCCTTTCGGAGGAGGACAGGGTGTCGCTGGATGCCGCTCCTACATCCGACGAAATTGCCCTCGCCATACGTTCGGTTGCCTCTGGCAAGGCCATGGGCCCGAATGGCATCCCTATCGAGTTATATAAGTTGCGACCAGATGTACTGGCACCCCACCTCCGCGCGATGTTCCTGGCGGCCCACTCGCTGGGCTCCCTCCCGCCGGACCAGCGTCTGGCTACTATCGTGGTGATCCACAAGGAGGGGAGGCCTCGGGACCGGGTCACATCCTATCGGCCTATCTCGCTCTTGAATGCGGAGCCCAAAATTCTCGCCAAGGTGCTGGCCAATCGGCTGGTCGGCGTGGTGGGCGACCTGGTCCACCAAGACCAGTCCGGCTTTATCCCCCATCGCAACACGGCCCTTAATCTGCGGCGCTTGCACGGGGTGCTCGCACGTGTCCCATTCGTGCGGGAGCCGGCCATTTTGGCGTCCTTAGACGCCACCATGGCGTTTGACACGCTTGAGTGGCCATACATTTGGGCGATGCTGGCGAAGTTTGGATTCGGCCCGGGCTTCATCAGTTGGGTCAAATTGTTGTATTCGGGCCCATTGGCGCAGGTGGTGGTGAATGGAAGAGTTTCGGCCCCATTCGAGCTGGGCCGGGGCACGCGACAGGGCTGCCCCTTGTCGCCGCTCCTGTTTGCGCTGGCCTTGGAGCCCCTGGCGGAGTGGCTGCGGTGGCACCCCTCCATCCGTGGTCTCCGTTGGACCCCCGAGTATGAGGACCGTGTGTCCCTATACGCTGACGACATCCTTTTGTACCTAGCCTCCCCACGTAAATCACTCATAGTCCTGGTTGATGTTTTACGTTCATTCGGCCGGAACTCAGGCCTTGTCATCAACTGGGCTAAATCATGCGTGTATGTGCTCTCTGGGGAGGCTCCTGTCCTTCCGCGGGGTTGTCCGATTCAGATTGCCTCTCAGGGGTTTCGATACCTGGGTGTCTACATCACTCTGGACCCAGAGGCCCGCTACGAGCGGAACTTGCTTCCCCCTCTCCAGCGCTTGAAGGAGGACGTCGTGCGCTGGCGGCGCCTGCCGCTTTCGCCGCTCGGCCGGGCGGCGTTGTTTAAGATGATGTCGTTGCCACGTTTCTTATACGCTCTCCAGAACACTATGGACCCAGTCCCGGCGCGCTACTTCCGTGAGGTGGAGAGTTTACAGCGCCGCCTGTTCTGGGACGGGAGGCCGCGCATTGCCCTGGCGAAGTTGACGCTCCCATGGTATGACGGGGGGATTGCCCTCCCGGATATTAAACGGTATTACTGGGCCTCCCAGCTAGCTGCAATTAACCATGGCCTCTATGGGCCTGCCTTGAACCCGGCATTTGAGATGGACAAGATGCTACTGCCCGGTGGCGACTACAATCGAGCGCTCTACTCTGGCGCGCCCGACGCTCGCTTGACGGGACCTACGTGTGTCATGGTCAGAGTATGGCATGCGGCTAATGCAGCTATGGGGTGGAAGGACCGTTTGACCCGGGCGTCACCGCTGTATGCGTCTGAGAAGTTGGGCTCTCTCTGGACCTCGAAGGGCTTCGAGAAATGGGACATGATAGGCATCAGTAAAGTGGGGGATCTCTGGTCGAGGGGAGGATTCAAAACATTCGAGATGCTGCAGACGGAGTTTCAGTTGCAGGGCAGTGAATACTTTCGATACCTGCAGATCCGTCATGCACTGGGCTCCGTCTTCCCAGACGTCGCCTCCATCCCGGAGTCTTCCCCCCTGGAGGATAGAGTGCTAGATGGCCACGTCCCAGACAGTACGATCTCCCTTATTTATAAAAAACTGATTAATGATCGATCGGGCTTGCTGATTGGCCTTCGCGAGGCTTGGGTTGCCGACGGTCTGGAATTGGACGATGAGGACTGGACCTCTGCGGTGGCCTCTCCGAAGGAGGTGGCTATACCGGCTCGCCTTCGCTTCGTCCAGCTCAAGATACTCCACCGGGTCTACATGACGGGGCCAAGGCTTCAGCGTATGGGCTATACTGAGGATGGATTGTGTAAGCGTGGTTGTGGTGCCGTGGCGACCTTCCTGCATATTTTATGGGAATGCCCGAAGGTGGAGCGATTCTGGCGCGGTGTGCACGAGGTCCTGCGAGTGGTTACGCGTGTTGCGCTGCTGCCGGAAGCGAGGAGATGCCTGTTGAATGTGTGGGAACCAACTGACTACTCGGCTCCGCAAACGTGGTGGGTGACTCTGGGATATATGATTGCTAAGCGTGATATTGCGCAACTGTGGGGATCCCAGAACCCCCCGGCGGTGTCGGCCTGGAAAGAGCACATGGACTGGTGCATGTTTCGAGAAAGGGTGGTGTATGTGGCGAGGGGTAAGCCTGGGACATGGGTGAAAGTGTGGGGCCCCTGGAACGCCTACCGTGGGAGTATTTGCACGCCACCGTTGCTGCCTGCTGCCTCACCAGCCCCGTCCCCTTAGCTGACTCCTTCCCCTAGCCCCGGGCACAGGGTTCCCCCAGTCCTCGCTCTGTTTCCCTTCCCCTCCTTGGACTCCTCTGATAGTTGGGGTCCCCCATTGGGGAGCACGTGCTGCTACTTTCGACTGTGGGTAGCCTTGTGGGTGTTGTTTTCTTGTTGTTTGTATAAAATGAAACCGTACTGTGGGGTATTATGGCTGTGGCCCATGATGTTGATAACTCCTGCTTATGCTCCTTTGTAACGCCAAGTGTTCTATGAACGTATGCCATATGTTTCTGCCATTCCTAGCGGCCGGCCGGAAGGTTGTGGGCCCATATTTGTATATTCTTGAGATTTGTAATAAACGGTTTAAAAAAAAAAAAAAAAAAAAAAAAAAAAAATATCTTAAACGTGTATGGATAACGTAGGGAGAGCAAGAATGGGGACTGAGGTAAGCACAGAAGGGAACATACGTGGGACATGCAACAGGCCAGGAGTGGTAGGCTCTAAGGTGAGCATACATAATGGTACATCTGTTATGCATGACCATCAACAGGACATGACACATTCAGATAACTTAAATGCTTTATCACTGCAATCCCATTATGGAGCAATGAAAGTCTGGAGGATTGTGTCCATGGAGAAAGCAGAGTAATCCCAGGTCCAGATGCCAAAGAACACACCCAGGTTCCCCGGGGACCAGAAGTACTTACCTTCGGTAACGATGTATCTGGTAGAGACGATTCTAGCTGCAGATTCCTTAACGTAGAATTATCCCCAGGCGTGAGACTAGACCCAGAAAACCTTCTTGCCCAGCATCTCTGCACGCCGGGGGGGAGCAGCACCACGCTACTCCGCCCGATGTCTACCGCGGGCGTGACGTCAGCGAGGTCACATAAGCCCCACCCCGGCACGCTGACGTCTGTTTGCTTCAGAGAGCTTTTTCCGCACCACAACGTGGAGCCATCACAACAAAACTGGGGAGAGCATGGGAAGAGTGTGCAAAAAAAACAGAGAAACAAAATAGAGAGAAGCAAGAGGTGAGAAACATCACCAGATGGCACCAAAGCACCAGAAGGCGACAACAGCAGGCCAGAGCAGGAAAGGAACAGAGCACCCCTCTGAGGAACAACTGTGCAAACCAAGGCGAAAGCACCAGGTGGCAGTAAAGCACCAGAAGGCCAGAGCAGCGGAGACATAGCAAGAAAAGTGCAAAGCACCACTCCGTGGAACCACCTTGCAAGCCAAGGCGAGAGCCATCCTGGAGGCACAAGCATGTGAAAGCGCCGCCACAGATAGAGAGAAGATCTGCCACCACAAAGGGAAGGGCCACAAGGCCGGTATAGAGGAGCAACAGCAATCCATCCCCAGAGTACACTGCCAAGGGTGGCCATACCTCCTGAAAGGAGTAGGAGGGCAAAGGGCAGGTAAACCATCCGCAGACTACACTGCCAAGGAGGGCCATAACCCCTGAAGGGAGTAGGGAGGTCAAAGAACAGGGAAAAGAAACCCCAACGAAGAAGACTGGGTGGGGATCAGAAACTCCAACAACAGAGGGAAAGAGCAAAAGTAGGCCATCACGCTGGAGAGAAACCAGCTGGAGGGATGCCAGACCTGAAGAAAACGAAGAGAACAACCACACAAGACAAACCACCCAGAGGGAGGCGACTGCAGAAAGCCAAGCAGAGGGTCCTCGCAGAACAGGTAGGAAGGGCGGGTCGTGAAGGAATCTGCAGCTAGAATCGTCTCTACCAGATACATCATTACCGAAGGTAAGTAACTTGTACATCTGATAGAGACTACTAGCCGCAGATTCCTTAACATAGAATAGATATCCTAGCCATACCCAAAAGGGAGGCGGGCCTGCGAGAGAGCCTCCCCACCAGGAGAGACACAGGGCCCCAGCAGGGGACATGTCACAGGGACAAGAAGGGAAAGGCCAGAATAACTTAAGCTCAACCAGGGGGGCAACTGCCCAACACCCCGCAGGGGCAGACAGCGCCCGAAAGCCCCAAGGAACACAAGGACCACCTCAAACCCCTGGGAGAAGAGGAAGAACCGGAGGCCGGGCCCACCGTAAACAACAGACACAGTGACAGAAGAGCTGAACACCCTTAGCCGCAAGCAGCGGACAAGGCAGGAACGGCTTCAGCGCCAAGCGCAGATGGAAAGAAAGGCCCAGTTGCGCAAAGCCCCAGCGGAACCAGCGGCACGGGCACAAGGGAATACATCAAGGGCCACAACGGTGCATTAGAACAACAGGCCTGCACGGGCATGCGCACCCAGCAGCAGGCAACACCATGGAACGGCGCACCCAAGACAAGCCAGACGAAGGCAGAGGCCAGGACACATCCCAAAAGAGGGGCCGGTCCAAAAAACCAACCAACCAACCAACCAACCAACCAAAAGACCAACCTACCAAACAAAAAAACATCCAAGAAACAAACCAACCAACCAACCAAAAAACCAACCAAAAAAACAAAAATAAAACCAACCCACCAACCAACCCACCAAAAAACCAAACATAAAACCAACCCACCAATCAACCAAAAAACCAACCCACCAACCAAAAAACCAAACAAAAACCAACCAACCAAAAAACTAAACAAAAACCAACCAACCTTTGGCGGCCCACTCCGGCTTCACTTCGGGCTCGCGGGGGGTGGGTATTATGGTCAAGAACTCGCTCCCGTTTGAGATTGACGAGGTGCGCCATGATGAGAGGGGACGCTACACTGTTCTGGTGGGACGCATGGAGGGTAGAGTGTTTATCTTTATATCAGTCTATGTCCCGCCTGGGTTACAAGCCACTACATTTGCGGATCTAGGGCGCCTCCTTTTGGACCTTCCGAGTGGCCTGTTGGTGGTTGGAGGGGACTTTAATGCGGTTGCCTCTGGGTCTATGGATCGCCATCCCCCTAGGGACCTCCCCCGGGCACAGGCGTGGCTGCCCGGCCTTTTAGACACGCTGGGCCTGGTAGATTGCTGGCGCTTGAAGCATCCTGTATTGCAACAGTACACTTTCCACTCGGGGGCCCATGGTAGCCTCTCGCGGCTTGATTACATCCTTGTCCCGGCGGCCCATGCAGGGAGGGTGGGGGAGGTGCGCCATTTGGCACGGGGTATCTCAGACCACTCCCCATTGTTGTTGCATTTCGATGTCTTCCCGAGGGGGGATGGCAGGGTGGCCCCGATTAATGCATGGTATTTGCGCGACCCCACCATTCGTGCCGACCTGATCAAATCCTTACAGCGCTATTTCGATGAGAATGTGGGGTCGGTCCCGTCTGCCATCTCCCTGTGGGAGGCTTTCAAGGTGGTTCTTAGAGGGGAGGCCCTCTCCTTTATTTCCAATGCCCGGCGGCGCGAGCGGGAGGAGGTGACCCGGGTTGAGGACGAGATTGCAGAACTGGAGGGTGACCTGGGGAGCGGGGTAACAGACGCCAAGTTGCATGTTTTGCATTTAAAGCAGGCGGCCTATCGGGCCCTCGTCACGGAGGCGGCCAGGGGCCTCAGTAGAGAGCAGCAGGGGCGATTGTATGATGTGGGTGACAAGGCTGGCAAATTGATTGCGTGGTTGGATAAGAGGGAGAGAGCGAGCCGCGTGGTGCCTTTGATTGAGAGCGTGGATGGTGTGTGTGTCACCGAGCCGGAAGCCATTGTCTCCTGCTTCGCGGATTACTTCCGCGAAGTTTACTCCCCGGTTTCTCCCTGCTCGGAGGAAGATTCCCATGCCTTGCTTCGGGACATCGCACTGCCCTCCCTTACGGTGGAGGATAGGGACTCGCTGGACGCCCCTCCCACCTCGGACGAAATTGCCTCGGCTATTCGCTCGGTTGCATCCGGCAAGGCCATGGGCCCCAATGGTATTCCCATTGAGCTATACAAGCTACGCCCGGATGTGTTGGCGCCCCACCTGCGCGCGATGTTCCTTGCGGCCCACTCGCAGGGCTCCCTCCCGCTGGACCAGCGTCTGGCTACGATTGTGGTGATCCACAAGGAGGGGAAGCCCCGTGAACGAGTCACATCCTATAGGCCGATTTCGCTTTTGAACGCGGAGCCCAAAATCCTTGCCAAGGTGTTGGCCAACCGGTTGGTTGGAGTGGTGGGCGATTTGGTCCACCAAGACCAATCGGGCTTTATACCACACCGCAACACGGCGCTCAATCTGCGGCGCTTACACGGGGTGCTCGCGCGTGTCCCATTTTTGCGGGAGCCGGCCATCTTGGCGTCCTTGGACGCCACCATGGCGTTTGATACGCTTGAATGGCCATATATTTGGGCGATGCTGGCGAAGTTTGGGTTCGGCCCGGGTTTCGTCAGCTGGGTTAAATTGCTATATTCGAGCCCGTTGGCGCAGGTGGTGGTGAATGGGCGAGTATCGGCCCCATTCGCGCTGGGGCGGGGCACGCGACAGGGTTGTCCCCTGTCGCCTCTTCTGTTCGCCCTGGCCCTGGAGCCCCTGGCGGAGTGGCTGCGGTGGCACCCTTCTATCCGTGGCCTCCGCTGGACCCCCGAGCATGAGGACCGCGTGTCCCTCTATGCTGACGATATCCTTTTGTATCTCGCCTCCCCGCGCAAATCATTGATCGTCCTGGTTGATGTTTTGCGCTCCTTCGGTCGTAACTCAGGCCTGGTCATCAACTGGGCGAAATCCTGTGTCTATGTGCTTTCCGGGGAGGCTCCGGTCCTGCCACGGGACTGTCCGATCCAGATTGCCTCCCAGGGTTTCCGGTACCTGGGTATATATATTACTCTTGACCCGGAGGCCCGCTATGAGCGGAACTTGCTGCCCCCCCTCCAGCGTTTGAGGGAGGACGTGGTGCGCTGGCGGCGTCTGCCGCTCTCGCCGCTCGGCCGAGCGGCCTTATTTAAAATGATGTCCCTGCCGCGCTTCCTCTACGCCCTCCAGAATACCATGCACTTGGTCCCGGCACGTTACTTTCGTGAGGTGGAGGGCCTCCAGCGGCGCCTGTTCTGGGACGGGAGGCCGCGTATTGCTCTGGCTAAACTGACGCTCCCGTGGTACGATGGAGGGGTCGCCCTTCCGGACATTAAACGGTATTACTGGGCCTCCCAACTAGCTGCAATTAATCATGGCCTTTACGGGCCCGCCCTGAATCCGGCATTTGAGATGGACAAGATGCTCCTACCCGGTGGCGATTACAATCGCGCGCTCTACTCTGGCGCGCCCGACTCCCGTCTGACGGGACCGACGCGTGTCATGGTGCGTGTCTGGCACGCGGCCAATGCAGCTATGGGGTGGAAGGACCGTTTGACCCGGGCGTCTCCGCTGTATGCATCTGAGAGGTTGGGCTCCCTGTGGACGTCGAAGGGCTTCGAGAAGTGGGACACGATAGGAATCAGCACGGTGGGAGATCTCTGGACGAGGGGGGGATTCAAAACTTTTGAGACGCTGCAGGCGGAGTTTCAGCTGCAGGGCAGTGAGTACTTTCGGTACCTACAGGTCCGCCATGCGCTGGGCTCCGTCTTCCCGGATGTTGCATCCATTCCGGAGTCTTCCCCCCTGGAGGACAGAGTGCTAGATGGCCATGTCCCGGACAGCACGATCTCCCTCATATACAAAAAATTGATTAACGATAGATCGTGCCTGCTGACTAGTCTCCGCGAGGCTTGGGTTGCCGACGGGCTGGAGCTGGACGACGAGGATTGGATTTCCGCGGTGGCCTCTCCGAAAGAGGTGGCCATCCCGGCTCGCCTTCGTTTCGTCCAGCTCAAGATCCTTCACCGGGTCTACGTGACGGGGCCAAGGCTTCTACGTATGGGTTTTGCCGGTGACGGAATGTGTAAGCGTGGCTGTGGCGCGTTGGCGACTTTCATGCATATACTGTGGGAGTGCCCGAAGGTGGAGCGATTCTGGCGTGGTGTGCATGGGGTTCTGCGAGTGGTTACGCGTGTCGCGCTACTGCCTGAAGCGAGGAGATGCTTGTTGAATGTCTGGGAACCTAATGACTATTCGGTACCGCAGACGCGGTGGGTGACTCTGGGATACATGATAGCTAAGCGTGATATTGCTCAATTGTGGGGATCCCAGAGGCCCCCTGCGGTGTCGGCCTGGAAAGAGCATATGGATTGGTGTATGTTTCGTGAAAAGGTGGTGTATGTGGCGAGGGGTAAGCCTGGGGCGTGGATGAAACTCTGGGGCCCCTGGAACGCCTACCGCGGGGGTATTTGTGAGCCGCCGCTGCTACCGGCTGCCTCGCCGGCTCCGTCTCCCTAGATGGCCCCCCTCCCTTGGCCGCGGGCGCGCGGTCCCCCAGTCCCTGATCTACTCCCGTCCCCCTCTTCAGAGTTTTTGCTGCTGGTTTGGATCCCCCACTTATGGAGCACGTGTTGTCACTTTGGATCGAGGGTTGCCTTGCGGTTGTGGTTTGTTTATGTTGTTTTGCATTAAGAAAATGGAACCGTACTGTGGGCATGGAGCCGTGAGGCCTGCACCATTGATTACTCCTGTTTTCCTACTTTGCACCGCTGTGAGACTTTTTGCTGTATGCATGTAATATGTTTTTGATGCTCTAGCGGCCGGCCGTGTGGTTGTAGGCCCATACCTGTAACTTTTCAAACTGCAATAAACGGTTTCAAAAAAAAAAAAAAAAAAAACCAACCAACCAAAAAACCAACCAAAAACCACCCCACCAAAAAACCAAACAAAAACCACCCCACCAAAAACCACCCCACCAACAACCCAACACCACCCCAACCCAACCCCACCCCAACCCAACCCCACCCCAACCCAACCCCACCCCAACACATCCCACCCCAACCCAACACCAAAAAACACCCCACCACACACACACACACAACAAACAGTCAGAAAAGAAGGAGAGAGAGAGACGGAGGACGGACCAAGCCGTCCACCGAACACAGAAGCCAAGGAAAGCCAGTCCCTCCAGAACAGCAGACAGAGGACCAAGCCGAAACACTGGACAGAAGTCCGGAACCGCCACAACCCGATGCCGCAGACAGCAGGCCAGACTGGCCTAGCGACGTAGTGAACAAGGAGAAGGACAGACCTGGCGCAACGCAAGCTGCTGCAAGACAACCGGCAAGAAGATCACACCTGCGACATACCGTGACGCCACGGAGAGCAAGGAGCCCGAAAAGGGCAACCACACCTCTCCAGCACATGACAGAGCTATGTAATAGCTACAATTAACCCACATAGGGTATGTAACGTCCCAAGAAACATGGGAACACCTTTTAGGAAAAGAAACATTCCGCAGCAGAGGAAAAACAGAAAGACCTGCGGAGAAACCGCAGACAGCTTGTCAATCAGCCAATAAAGAAGACACAGAAGGTCTAATCTCAGGACCTACACGGGCTTACCAACAGCCAAAATCACTAGTCAAAAAAGGGCCGGACAAGCAGCCAACGGTACCAAAGGGCCAACGAAAGGACCCTAAAGGAACACCAACCACACAGAACACACAACCGGGCTACTTGTTACTAGGCCCCAGAAAACAACGGGAGAACACCTCCCAGAACACAGACATCCAGGTCACTGAGGAGGAGGAGGAGGAGGAAGAGGAGGAGGAGGAGGAGGAAGCCCCGCAAGGAACCTCTGAATGGCAGAATCCGCAGGGGCGTGGAACAAAAGAGTGCCATCAAAGGGAAGGTCAACCAGCCGTTCTCTAATGTTCTCAGGGAAAACAAGGGCCACTGAAGAAGCCATGGTGCAACCAAGCACCTCAGAAACGTCGAGAGCCGAGCTTAGAATAAACACTGCCGAGCGAAGAATAAACGCCGCCAGCTCCCGGCCATCCAACACATGGTGCCGCAGATCAGCGCAGGAATCCTCCTGAGAAGCGGAAGACTCCGCCGAATCCCACAAGCAAGAAGTGGCTCTGGCCAACACACAAAGCGTGTTAAGCGCCCGCAAGGCAGCACCGGAGGAGGCGAAGATGTTGCGCCCCCAGGAATCTAACCACCGGGCCTCCTGTGACGGGGCAGACAACACCGATGGCAAGGAGGGAAAGGCCATCTGTAAAAGAGGGCCCCTGGTAGAAGGGTGGAAGGAAAGGCAGACAGGATCATGCGGAGTAGGACAATGGCAGTCCAGAAGCGGCTGGGGCACCGGGTTCCCCATGGCAGGACGCCCCCAAGAGAGAATTATGGAGCGAAGCCTCGAAGGGAAGAAGTAGCTCCCATCCACCAGAGCCCTGATGGAGAACCTCCAGCAAATGATCCGCGGGGAAAGGGGCACCCGGGTCGCCCATGTGCAAATTCCCCGCAACCCTAGAGAAAGCCTGGGCGAAGGCAGCACGCGCCTCCATAGGGCAACGCGGTGGGGAGAGCAATTCCTCCGTGGGCGACAGCTGTAAGCTAAGCCTGCCGTCCCCCAGCCCGACCGGCCAAGCCCGGAACGGGGGAAGGTTGACCAATGAGTGGGGAACCTGAGGCGCCTCCGGGGAAGACTGCGGGTATGGGGACGGTGAAGAGCAGTCCTTGGAAGACGGCAGAGAAAAGGCCACGACGCAGCGTCCCGTCACCGGAAAAGCAGAAACAAACAGTTGCCGAACCTCTGGAGAAGAGGGGGCGTCCGAAGATGAATCAACGACCCGGCAGAGGCACGACGCCGTGGAATCCGCCACTGGCGTCAGCTCAACGTCGACCGGCGCCGAAGGGGAGCCGAGACGACCTCTGCCACGACTCGCACCGCGGGAGAACGGGGCGGGGTCGGAGTCGGGGCGGCCAAGAAACGGTGCCGAAAATGCGTCGACTCGACCTCCGACGAGGCAGCGGCCTGCGTGGAGAGACGAGGAGGACCCGGGGACACGCCCCCGGCCCCTAGCCAGCCCCTGAGTCGGCGCCAGGGTCAGCAGCATGCCGGCGCCCGAGCTCGGCCTTGGACAAGGCCACTGCCTGCCCAGAGGACCGAGGTGGACTCGAGGACAAGCCTCAAGCCCCGGCAACCTCCCGCGACAGCAAAGGGACCCACGCGGGGGTTTGCGGCGAGGCAGTGGCGCCGTGGTCCGAAGGAGGGAACCCCGGAGGGCCGCACCCAGACAGCACCACATCCCCAGAACCTGGAGCCGAATCTGTCGTCGCCGGAGCCGCTGGCAACGGCTCAGAAGTCCCCGCACATGGCAAGGGATCCGCAGATGTACCAGTAAGAGGAGAAGAAGGCCATCTCAGCTCTGGTCGCCCCTGCGCCAGGAAACGGTGGGTAGGGTTGCGACGCGCGGGCCGCACAACCTGCAGAGAACCCACGCCCCCCACAGGCCGGGGACTGGGCCTCGGGGGCAAACTGCGACACTTACCAACAGGTGAGCGACGCCCTTGCGACCTTGGAGAGGGACGCCAACCTGGACATGCGGGTCGAGAGGAGTTTCATCCAGCGCTCCCGCCGGGACTTCGGCTTCATCTGCTGACAAGCTTTGCAGTCCGTGGAGTCGTGGTGTTCCCCCAAACACCACATACAGATGGGGTAAGGGTCTGTCGCCGACATCTGGCGGGCACAAGACGAGCACATCTTGAAGCCTGAAAGCATTCACACACTGTTCTCAAGAAAACGCAAAGCGTAAAAAGAAGGCCTGAAAAAAGGCCGGGAACACGATCCGGATCCGCGTTGCATGCGGAAAAAAAGAAAACTGAAGTCAGCGTGCCGGGGTGGAGCTTATGTGACCTCGCGGACGTCACGCCCGCGGAAGACGTCGGGCGGAGTCGCGTGGTGCCGCCACCTCGCGCGCAGAGATGTTGTGCAAGAAGGTTTTCCGGATCCAGTCTCACGCCTGGGGATAATTCTACATTAAGGAATCTGCAGCTAGTAGTCTCTCAGATTTAAGCTCTTAGCCGCATCTGAAATGGAAAATGTTTTACTTGGGGTTGCTAATGAGAAGAGCAAGTTACCTTCTGTAATGTTCTATTTGATATATGGTTTAGCTGCCACACATTCCACCAAGGCTGAGATGAAATAAATGTATTACAAGAAACCTAATAAATTTCAGGCAAACAACTATTCTTGAGAGGGCAGGTGGGATGACAGTACGGAACCTGTAGAAGTGAAACCATCCACCAGAGAGCACTTTAAAAAAGGTACCCAACATGTTCTTTTAATGGTTTGGTCATTCAACATATTCTTCACATGTACCATTCCAACCAATTCCTTCAGGTGTTGGATTGAGGATACACAGGATATCACACCAAAAAGGATTGGAGAACAGCCCTATTAAAGCAGCTCATCTCTCTTCATTTCATGACTAAGCAATAATGGTTCACAAAAGAGTGTACATAGGTCCAAATGGTATCTTCACAAACACATTGAATAGGGATCTGGCTACAATGCTGAAGTAGTTTCCATCTCTGGGCCTGGAACCACTTAATAGGAGTTTTACCATCCAATTTGTAACAGTTCCTGCCTGTCTAAGATATTCAGCTATTTGTGCATCCTTTTGTTCAATGTATTAGCTTCTTATCCAATGAACAAGTTGTTATACATATGGAATGAGCTACTTCAATGAGTGCCTTTATGGAAAAAGAATCATGAAAAGAGGGTAGCGTGCATGACAGGATGAGCACCCCAAGTACTCCAAGCAGAGTAGTTTGAGCAGGACAGCTGAGAATAACAGGGTCGCAAGCCTGAGCGAAGCTGTCCAACAGCATCCAAGGGAGTCCAATGGAGCAAACACAAAACAACAAGTTACTTACTTTCAGTAACACCTGTTCTTCTGATAGAGACTGCTAACCACATATTCCTCACCTTAGAATAGATACTGAAGAAATACCTACCTGAAGGTGGGTCTGCGAACTGGCTTAGACCAAAACGTCTCGGAAGGCTGAACAGGCAAAATGCCCATTACTACAAATCTGACAGTCCAAGCAGTAGTTCTACGTTGATGTGTAGAGGGTCATCCACACGGCAGCTTGGCAGATCTCCAGGGCAGGTACCCTGTACACTAACAAAGCAGTGGTGGCAGCCTTGACCCTGGTGGAGTGAGCCCGCAAGCCCTCATTTTTATGCAGAATACTATTCACCGGGAGTGGTCTGTTTCTGCACTACCTTACCCTTCTCCGTTCGGGTGAACTCAATGAAGAGTTGGTCATTCTACCAATGGTCTTTGATCTGATCAATATAGAAGAGAGCACGCTTATTGGTCAAACAATGGAGTCACTCCTCCTTCTTGGAAGGATGAGGCAGAGCATAGAAAGCAGGCAGAGTGAAGTTCTTGCCAAAATGAAAGTGGGTGAACACCTTTGAGAGGAAAGAGACACGTCCGAAGGACCAGCTTGTCCGGAAAGAAGATGGTTATGGAGGGAGGGCCAAAAATAGAACAAACAACAAAACCTCTGAAAAAAAGGTGCAGAGAGGGGGTCCACATGGAGTGAGAACAGCAGGCTACAAACCTATCCCAATAGCAGGTGTGGACAGTTTTAGTGGATGGATGCTTGGTTGCCAAGATGACAACACAAACTTTGGAAGGGAGATCGAAAACCCTCAACTGTCGCCGCTCAACCGCCAGACAATATGGTGGAGCATACGCAGGTTCAGGTGCAGAGACCAGCCCTGTTGGTGCAACAGGAGGTCGTCCAAAAGAGGTAGCCTGTGTGCAGGACAGATGCTCATGATTTTGGAATGATGTACCCTCTGTCATGGGCATTCCCTTGGGCGACAGCACACATACCATTTCCCTATATGCTGACGACCTTTTGCTATACGCAAGAGATCTTCACGCTATTCCCCATACATTGGATTCAGCGTTGTCACAGTTCGCCACAGTATCAGGACTTAAGGTTAATGCAATGAAGTCCACTCTCTTCCCGTTTTTGTTGTCCACCACAGACCCAGGGTACTCATTGGGTGGGACACCAGCATCCTGGTGCACAGGTACGTTCCGTTATTTGGGTGTCAACATATACCGCACTAAAACCGACCTATTTGATGGAAACATCACTAGGGCCACTTCCTCTATTTACTCACAGATTACTTTCTGGAAAGTGTTCCCACTGTCTATTTCAGGTAGGGTGGCCCTTGCAAAGATGGTGGTTCTCCCGCGCCTACTTTACTTTTTCACTACTCTGCCTCTCTACATTTCACTCCCTTATTTTAAAAAAACTTGACAAAAGTTCGGGCTTTTCTTTGGGGCACAACTAGACAGTCTCCATCAGAAAGTCATACCTTCTGGCTGGACAAGGCGGACTGGCAATGCCTAACTTTGAAAATTAGTTCCTAGCAGCTCAACTGCAATGGATAGCCAGATGGCTAGCATCGCAACACCTAAAAGACAACGCCACTCTGCAACCTCCCATGGCCCTTCATGACTTGCTTCAATTGTTTCACCCTTGTGCTAGACCCAGGAAACTCTCTCTGTTGCTCTCCATAGCGTTTCAAAGCTACCACAGAAGCTTATTCATCACTCGCGCCACCACACCGTATGTCCCTGCCATCCCTCTACTGGGGTCTCAAAGGGAAGATCGCACATCACAGCGGCTGCACTACGTGTCAGGGAAGCTGCAGACATACAGGACGTAGAAGACCTCTTTAGGGATGGTGAGCTAATCCCTTATGCAGACCTTATCTCAGATGACAGTCTGCCTCCGGGTCAATTCCTGATGCACTGCACCCTCATAGCCTCACTCTCAGCTTAGTGGGGCAATTTAGCAACCGAACCTCCTACACATCTCCGATTACAATACTTACATGTAATGGGAACAGGGGGGCACCCGATACGTTGGTTAGCTTCCTCACTTAGTCAACACACGGCAATATCACTGATCCCCTTGAAACAATACTGGGAGGAAGACCTAGGTCGACCCCTATTAGAGAAGGAATGGGTGGCCATATTAAAAGGTCCCACGAGGGTCCCTCGCAATCAGCATTTCCGGCATATCCAATATTTTATTCTTCATCGCGCGTACCTTTCCCCAGCCCAGATAAATAAGCTCTTTAAGACGCTGTATGCCCCAGATGTCACCTGACCAACGCAGACCTCCTACACATGCTTTGGCGCTGCGCTGCATTGGAGGATTACTGGAAAGATGTGGCAGCCACCTTGCTTCAATGTACCAAGCGTGTAGTTCCCTTCGTCTGGGAGCTGTACATATTGCATCTCTTCAAAAGGAGCAAGAAACATAAGGCTGCTGCACGATTCTTATATTTGGGTTTAATTACCGCAAAGCGCCTGATCACCAAAAGATGGAAAAATCCTGCGGCGCCCCCGGTGCTGGCCTGGCGCCATTCTCTGCTCAATTGGGCCAGGGCGGAGGGCATGGCACTTCAAAGGGAGGACCTACTGGGATTTCTCAAGTTCCCACTTGCTACAGATTGGGGGGGCTATGGTCATCGAATTGCAGAGGTTAATCACACCTACAGCAGACATGAGGGAAACAGCCGAGGCCACCTCAGCGCCACGTGGACACTCCAATCCCGCTAGCGCGTCATAAAAGGGGGTTGACTCGCGCAATCATTGCATATCTCTCAGACACAGGGGGCTTTCATTTGCTGCACATGCAGTCGCTTAGTCGTTGTTACATCTCAGGGCCTTGGGTCACTTGCGGTTCTCCCCTTCCTTTAGTCGAGTTATTTTGCCTGTACCCAATTCCCACTGTTCAATACGATGCAATATTGCGCACACTACATCACCGCAATAAGTAGTGCTTGGTCTACACATTTGCTCACACTGCTCCTCAAGCTTTTCACAACCGTAGATACCATCGCTATACCATAACCACTATGGTACACTATTGGAATTGTTATCAGGGACAACTCAATGGTTTACTGCAACGTACTCGCTTGGCAGTTGTGGCTATTGACATATTGTTGCACTGAAATGTTAAAATACAAATGTCAATAAGGAGATTTAAACAAAAACAAAAAATGATGAACCCTCTGTTCCCAATCGGAAACAGAGGGCCCCACAGGGGACCAGATCTGTGCACCAGGTAGAACCTCGCCGCTGCCAGGCCAAGGGAACCCCCATAAGCAGGACCCCAAGGGGATGTAAGAGGGAAAGAAGGCTGAAGAAGCTCGTACACTCACAGCCGAGGAACCAAGGGCAAGGACTGAGAGGCCGAAGGACCCCACTCCCCCGCAAGGCAACACAGCTTCCGCCCAATGCTAAGACAGGAAAGCGGAAGAAGAAGAAGCCTAGAGGGCCCAAGGAAACTAGGGAAAAGAAGGCGAACCCACTCCAGATGGAGAGCAGCCTGTGAGCCAGAACAGCGCCGGCAGTCAAGCCAGAAGCAAGAAGAACAGCCCGAGGCCCCAGGAAGGCCGAGTAGGCGACGCCCGGTAAGGGAGACACAGGATCATCCCAGACCTCAGGACAGGAGCAGGGAGAGGAGGAGATGCCCGGGCCACCACTACGAGTGGCCGCACACACGACCACAGGAAGCAAAAGCAACCTACTTAAACGCCATGGAGAACAGGCACCCGGAGGCAGCCAGAACCCTCTAGCAGAGCGCAAGCCATATGACAGCTACCACTACCCCATAGGGTACGTGAAGTCCCAAGATAAGGGAGCCCTCTTTGGAAGAACTTCCAACACCCCCGCTGAAGGCTTGACAAGCAAAGCAGAAGGCCCAATCTCAGGACCAAGCCTGAGCAACAACTCCTGCAGAACCACACACAATCAACACAAGGGCCGTTCATTAGCCAACAATGCCAAAGTCCCAAGGAAGGACGTAAACGGCGAGAAAACAGACTGCACAGCCAGAACAGCCAGCTTAAGAAGGCCCAGAATCAACCCAACTCAGAAGTTCACTAAGGAGGGGACGGACGAGGATAAGGCGGAGGAGGAGGACAGAGCCCTGCCAAGAGCCTATGGATGGCGGTGTCGGCCGGGGCATGGAACAACAGGCTGCCATCAAATGGAAGGTCGATGAGTCGCTCCCGAATATTCTCAGGGAATACTCCGTCCCCAAGCCAAGCATAGCGACGGAGAGCGACTGAGGAAGCCATGGCCCAGCCCAGCACCTCTGAGATGTCCCGAGCGAAGAATAAACGCCGCAAGCTCCCGGCCATCCAATGCATGATGCCATAAGCCCACCAGGCCAGACTCCTGGGACGCTGCAGATCCAGGAGACTCAGCCGAGTCCCAGAAACAGGAGGAGGCCCTAGCCAACAAACACAAGGTGTTAAGATCCCGCAGCGCCGCGCTGGTCGAGGCGAACATGTTGCGTCCCCAAGAGTCCAGCCAGCAGGCCTCTCGGGACAGCGGAGTCAACAGTGTCGGCAGGGAGGGAAAAGCAGTCCGCAAAAGGGGGCTGGCGGCTGAGGGGTGAAGGAAAAGACACGCCGGGTCACGCAGCTCTGGGAGGTGCCGGTGCAGAAGATGCGGAGGCATCGGGTCCCCTGAGGCAGGACGCCTCCAAGCCCCCGTCAGGGAAGAAAGGAGTGAACCTTCAAAGGGAAGTAAGATTTCCTTCCCACCAGAGCCCTGGTGGAGGACCTCCAATAGATGGTCCGCCGTAAAGTAAACCACAGGGTCACCCATGCGCAGGATGCCCACAGCCGTGGACACCGCGTGAGCGAAGGCCACACCCGGCTCCGTAGGGCCCTGCGGTGGAGAAATCAGCTCCTCCGTGGGCGACGGCTGCAAACTAAGGCGGCCGTCCCCGAGGCCAAGCGGGGCGGGCAAGGGCCAGAACTGAAAGTCAGAAGGAGCCGAAGAATGAGGGACCTGCCGCTCTTCCGACGAACACCTCTGCCCCAGGAAGGGCGGGGAGCTGCCCTTCGACACCAAGTCTCCGGGGAGGACGACACCAATGTGCAGCCTGCCTCCGGAGAAGGTGCGTCCGAAGACGAATCCGCGATACGACCCCTGCGTGGAGCCGTAGAATCCGCTGCTTGAGGTAGGACGTCGGCACCAGCCGGCATCACCGGACAAGGTACCACCAAGTCACACCGCAATGGGGACCGGAGTAGAGCTGGAGCCGCACTAGCCTCGGGTGGTGCCGGAGTGACGCCGACCCGACCCCCGCCGAGGCAGCCACCTGCGTGGGGGAACGAGCTGGGCCTGGAGAGTGGCACGAAGCCCTCCGCCAGCCGCGGCCAGAATGAGGCGAAGATCGCTCGGCAACCCATGTGGCGGTGCCAGGGACGATTCAACATCCGACTCGCCCTCCGACGAGGCAGCTGCCTCTGGGGAGGGACGAGAGGGTCCCGGAGAAGGACGAGGGGTCTTCCCTCGGCATCGACCCGGAGCGGGACGAGGAGGGTCCACTGAACCCTGTGGCTCCGCACGGTCCAGCTGCTGCCAGCGCCGTAGCAGCGTCACCTCGGCCTTAGACAGGACCACCTTGTCAAAGGACCGAGAAGGGCTCGGGGATGCGACCCAAGCCCCGGCGACCTCCCACAACACCACAGGGACCCCCGCGGGAGTTTGCGATGAGGCAGAGACGCCATGGCCTGAAGGAGGTGCCCCAGAGGAGCTGCACCCCAACAGTACCACATCCTCCAAGCCTGGATCCAAACCAGTTGGTGCCGGGGCCGGAGCCACCGGCGGCGCCACAGATGGCCCTGCACACAGCGAGGGATCCACCGACGCCCGAGGAGGGGAAGGGGGAGGCGATGCCAGCAAGGCCTGCAAAGCCGTCGCGTATGTCTCCATTTGGACTCTCGACGCCACAACACCTGGAAACGGTGGATAGGACGACACACGGGGCTGCATCACCCGCGGAGAGTCCACGCCCCCGGTAGGCCGGAAACCAGCCCCCGGGGACAAACTGCGACACTTACCCACCAGGGAGCGACGCTCACATGACATCGGAGAAGGGCGGTCCGCCAAAGCAGACCGAGGGGAGGACGTCAACCTGGAGAGACGTGTCGAGAGAAGTTTCATCCGGCGCTCCCGCCGCGACTTCGGCTTGAACTGTTGGCACGCTGTACAATCTGTGGTGCTGTGATCCTCCCCCAAACACCACATACAAATGAGGTGAGGGTCCGTCGCCGACCTAAGATGTCCACAAGACGTTTAAGTCTTAAAGCCCGAAGGCATTCGCACACTGTGCCACCAAAGAAATGGAAGAAAAAAGGGGGGCCCTAACAGGCCCGTAGCAAGGATCGAATCCGCGCTGCACGCGGAAAAGGAAAAAAACTGACGTAGGTGCGCCGGGGCGGGTCTTATGTGACCTCGCTGACGTCATGTACGCGGACGACGCCTGGGCGGAGCTGTGTGATGTCGCCCCGCCCCCGGCGTGCAGGGATGCTGTGGCAAAATATTTCCGGATCCAGTCTCACGCCTGGGGATAATTCTACGTGAGGGCATCGGCGGCTAGTAGTCTCTATCAGATAAGTCAGTGCCATAGCCTATCCAACTTCTTTTGTAAAAAGAACCAAAACCAAGCAACAGACAATCAGGCGACGGCACCCTCTAGAACAATCCCAAGAGAAGCTAAGTTCCTCAGATTTTCCAGCACAAGTGTGGAAGTATAATCCTTAGAGAATAAAGTAAGCCTCTTCGGGGAGGAGGGTGGGTCGCATGTGAATCTATGAAAGATACCAATACTGGAGAATCGCAGTTACAGGTAAGAAACCCATTTTCTTCTCCAGTATTGGATCTTTCATAGATTCACATGCTTGAATCAGAGAAGCTAGCAGTTTCCTAAACATGCATGTTTAATAATGTTGTATTCTCACCTTTGTACCATAGAGGATGGTGGGCTATAACATACATGCTACAGAAGGAACATTCATAATGAGAGAACATTTAAGAACAAAACCAATGATAAGTATATAAAGCTGTATAAAATTATATACATATAACAAAAAATAGCTCTATAAACAGAGGCCTACCTAATTGAAATAGATGGTGCAAGACTGCCTGTCCCACTGCTGCTTCGCTGTAAGATGCCATGTCCAGGCAATAGTGCCGCGTGACGGTATGAGCATTCTTCCAGGTAGTGGCACGGCAAATCTTGTCCAGAGGGACGCCAGCAAAGAGAGCAGCAGCAGAAGATACTGCTCTTGTGGAATGCGGCTTGGTTATGGTGGGAAGCAGTTTACCCTCTTTCACATGACACAGTTGAATAGTAGCAGCAATCCAACGTAAGACAGTTATTTTTGTAACCACAGATCCTAGCTTAACAGGTCCATAGGATACTAGGAGTTGATCTGTTCTGCGCAGGTGCTTTGTTCTTTGCAAATAGAATATAAGGCATCTTTTTACATCTAAGGAGTGAAGAGATTTCTCCGCTGGAGACGAAGGATGCGGGGAAAAAGGTGCACAGAATTACTGGTTCATTAAGGTGAACCTGGGATGGCACCTTTGAAATAAATTTAGGATTCGTTCGTAACATCACATAAACCTCTGTGAAACGAAAGAAAGGCTCTTTGATGGTGAAGGCTAGGATTTCACTTACTCTTCTAGCAAGAAGCAAAGCTACTGTCCATGAGAGAAATTTGAGCCCTATCTAGTGGATCGGCTCAAAAGGCGGCTTCATTAATTGTGACAAGACTATATTGAGACGCCACACATGAGGAGGAGGCCTGATAGAAGGAAAAGTTCTGAAAAGGCCTTTCATAAACTGTTTGATGATGCGAGCAGAGCAAAAAGAAGAAGTGTTCGATGTCCGTCTGTATCGAGAGATGGCTGCAAGATAGACTCTTATTGAAGCATAAGCCAGACCTGATCTTGCCAGGCAGGATTTTTTCTGGGGCAGAGTTAAAAGGGTGAATACCATTATGATGGCCCCAAGAACAAAAACGTTTCCATTTCAGTCTATATGTTTTTGACACAGTCTCAGCTCTTGCCCTGGACAAAATAAATTGTCTGCTAGCAAGAAACGGGCATTTCTGGTTCTCCTGAGACGCAAATAAGTCCAAGTTGGGTGTTCCACATTTTTTTTAATATGCGGTTGAGAACTGCTCAATGTGTCAGCTAGGTTGTTTTTTATTCCTGGGAGATGCTTCACTTTGATGGTAATCTGATGCTGTAATGCCCATTCCCATATCTTTTGAGCTTCCTAAGAGTCGGGGATCTTGTTCCTCCCTGCTTGTTCAGATAATGCATGCATATGAGGACTGAGGATGCTTTTATCCTTGGGAGGAACGATTAAAGGGCTAGAGAAATATCACGCAGTTCCAGAAAATTGATATGCATTTTGGAAAGAGAGAGACTCCATTTGCTGCTTACTTGTAGGTCTTGCAGATGTGCTCCCCATCCTACCAAAGATGCATCTGTTGTCAGAACAAACTCTGGAAGAGGAGAAGGGAATGACAGTCCCAGAGAGCGATTGTTCAGTCTTTCCGTTGTCTTGTTTTGCAGAGTGTCTATCAGTGCTCCTAGAAACGTTAACCTCTGAGAAGGAGCTAGAATGGATTTTCGAAGATTGAGTGCCAGACCCGGAGAGTGGAACAGTTGTAGGCAGAAAGAGATGTCTTCTGAAGCCTGACAAGGAGAAGAAGCTTTTACCAGCCAATTGTCGAGGTATGGGAAGATTTGAAAGCTATTCAGCCGTAGGAATGCTGCCACGGGGGCAAGGCACTTTGTAAAAACCTGTGAAGCTGAGCAAAGGCCAAATGGAAGTACCTTGAACTGATAATGCGTGCCTGCCACCGTAAACCGTAGAAATTTGCGATGCTTGGGGTGAATCGGGATATGGAATCAAGCATCTTCCAGATCCAGGATTGGTAAAAAAAAAAATCCAA
Source organism: Triturus cristatus (assembly GCF_964204655.1). Taxonomy (NCBI): domain Eukaryota; kingdom Metazoa; phylum Chordata; class Amphibia; order Caudata; family Salamandridae; genus Triturus; species Triturus cristatus. The sequence continues at coordinate 853,106,017 of NC_140581.1, forward strand.
ATGGTTCAGAAGATGTAAAATCTCATGAAGAGTGGTCATGGGAAAGGATTTCTTCAGCAGGTATTTGTTGAGTTTTCTGAGGTCTAAAATGGGACACCAATCCCCCAGCCTCTTCTTTTTTATTAGTAAAAAACGAGAGTAAAACTTCTTCCCCTCCTGAAAACGTGGAACAAGCTCTATTGCTTCTTTTTGCAGCATTATTAAAGGCTTCTTTAATAACTGAAGATGATGAGTTGTTGATCTTTGGGGTGGGTGATGACGTTGTGGTAAACTGTAGGGTATGGCCATACCTTATTATATCTAGGACCCATTTGTCTGATGTTATATTTTTCCATTGATACAAGAAATGAGAGAGAGGGATATTCTTTCGGGAATTCAGAGGAGCGGCAGGCAGCGAAGCATCGTCACTGCTTACGGCCCGTATCTCTGGGCTGAACCTGCTGTTTTATTCTAGGCTGTCTAAAGTAGGCAGCCTGTGGAGGTGTGTGATATTGCTGTTGCTGCTGGTAGGACGGCCTGTAGGAGGTATATGATTGAGGCTGGTACCTTTGATAACCTCCTCGAAAATAATAATTTCCTCTGTCCTGTGCTACACAAAAGGGTTTTTTTCCTGAATTGGAGCGCTCCTAGGGCCTTAGCCGTGTCAGTATCTGTTTTGATGGTTTGTAAAGCATCATCAACATGCTTGCCGAAGAGTGACTCGCCATCAAACAGCATATCCAAAATGTTGCTTTCAGCCAACCGTGGCGTCCCAAAACAGCGGCTCCAGCAAGCTGGCGGAAACCCAAATTTATGGATGCATCGATAATTTCGGAAGGTGACCTCTCTCCTTCAAGCAGTATTTTCTTTTTGTCTTCTGGAAGTAGATCTAAAAATAGGGCAATATCCGACCACATCTGTCGATCGTACCTGGCTAGAATCGCAAGAGCGTTGGCAGCTCAAACAGTTGCCCCTGATGTGGTTTAAACCTCTTTCCAATATTATCCAATCGCCTCCCTTCCTTGTCAGGTGGAGCAGTGATGGGCGTTAAGAGGATTCCTCGATCTCCGTTGTGCAGTCGGATAATTGATAGAATCAGGCTTAGGATGACTTATAAGGCACGCTAGAGCAGTGGGGCGTCACTCCTCCGCCTTAGCTGGAGGAGCTGCCGCTGGTCAAGTGACTCCTGGTTGAAGTTGTTTGGAAATGTCCTAGCAGCTTGTACAGGAGGGTTGGGACAGGGGAGGAGAGGTGATGAGACACCCCAAGATCGCCCAGACATGCCTCACTTCTGGAACTTACCACCCCCACTTAAAAGGTCTTGCGCAAGGGGGAGAGCTCTCTCTTCGTAGTGTTTTTTTGCTGGACACTGGAACTGGAGGCAGCAGCCATGGACAGTTGGAAGGAAGAACCCCCTGATGGCCATCTGGACTAAGGACTCTTAACTTCAGTTGACCAGACAACCAATGGGGCTCTCCCCAGGATCAGGGAAGCTGGCCCCCTTACACCCTCTAAGGACTAGTTAGGGGGAAAAGACTGGGCTTCTGTGCCAAGGAGGAGCAAGGCCCAGAGGATACCAGACCCAGGCTGGCGCAGAGAACCAGTGGAACTGGCTCCCTGCAAAGTTCATTGCCTAGGAGGCCAGGAGACCTAAGGAAAGTGCTCCAGGTGACTAGGGATCGCCACACGGAATACAATGAGCCTAAAAGCATACAAAATGGCCCAACAGCGCCCAAGCTAGAAGGAAGAGAAGGATTTTTATCTTTGACCGCCCCCCTCCCCACAGCGCGAACACCCAGTGCCTGGAACTCTGTAGCAGCTTTGAAAAATGCCCCTTGGGTGGGTGAGGGCCCCGGGGGTCACCGCAAATCTTTTTTTAATATCTCACCCTGGGAGGGGGCAAGCGTGGAGCCCCCTTCCCAAAGACCAGGAGACCCGGGGTTCCCAAACCCCGGTCCACGCTATGCACTGGGGAAGCCAAGACGCCATCCCCGGAACCCCGCAGTCAAAAGGAAATGGAAGCGCTGTTGCGCCCCGCTATTGACATCCCAGGCCCCCACTGACAAAAAGAAACCAAGAGCACGGTCTCGCTCCCACGACAAGCAAGGAGGAGCCCAGGACTCCATCCCTAGGCCCCGGATCAAGGTAGTGGCTGGACTGCCCCTCTCCTCGTGTCCGGCGGGGTAGTGGGAGGCTGCCGCTACAAGGGCGCCCCCGCCCAAGAAAACACCCACCGGCTCCCACTGCAGATTGGAAGAGTGCTGCACGAGCTTGCGGGGCTTCCTCGTTTGAACCCCCATCATGGGCTGGCACCAGGCACCCTCAAAGAAAATGAAAAGGCAGCACAGTGAAAAAAAACAAGAAAAGTAAGAACAGCAGGTCTCCCCGAAGCAGCGAAAGAGCCGCTTATCAAGTATACACGCTCCGAGGGGGGAGTGCCCCATAATGCCCTGTGGGGCTTTGCAATTTAGAACATTTCCACACCTTGTGCTGGCCCCAGGATGGCAGGGCCACTATCAACTATGTTCAGAAGAGTGTGGGGAGCTACAGGAGTGGCACAGTCACCCCCCAAAAGATTTCAAATGAAGGACCAACCCGGTACTCCCTTCAAGTTTCAAGCATTACCCGTGCTGGAGCATGAGCTCAACTCGGAACGGTGTGCCCTCAAGAGGCTAAGTTTATGGCTGCTGTTATTGTGGCCTGAAGGTGGTTAAAGAAATGTACATGCTGTGCAACCCTATAGGGATGAAGTTTATGGGTATCTGTTTGTGATCAACATGTGATGTCCTCTAGGGGCTAAGTGTGATCACAATCAGTATCTGTGTGTCCTGAAGGTGTCTGAAATAATGTACAGAACATTCAACACCCTCTAGGGGTGAGGTTTATGGTTACATATTTGTGGTCATTTGTGGTCAAAATGTGATGCCCCCTAAGGTCTGTTTTTATGAATGTGTTTTCAAAGGTTGCCAGTATTTTAAAAGCACACAGGCACATGTGAAGTTCATTCTTTTGAATGCTTTATTGAAATGCTTTATTGAGACGAGAAAGTTGACAGTGATAACTGATCATAATATATATGCATTATTATCAGTAATAAGTGTATTCATACTTAGTTATTTTTGATAAATATTTTTTCTCCTAAAATGATATTTAGACATGTGGTTTGTTGATCATGAGCCTTTGGCCAAGTCAAGGTACTAACCTGATGTGGTTGTATGACCCCTTTCGGCGGTGAGAGGTGATTACGCAATGTATTAAAAAGTAATTTCCATGTCTTATGTATATTTGTAAATTACAGCGTAGTATTGATTGGTGTGTGTGTGTACTAGATGTACTTTTTCTTTTTCAAAAGAAGCACAGAATGAACAAGCATTTACTGAGTGTTGTTATTGCGTGACAGCGAATAGTGATTACTAGCCCACACCACCTCCCTTGAGTAGGCCTTGGACTGGTATGTTCCACTACCCTGAGAGTCAAGCGCTACAATGGGGTGATTGGTTCCCACAAGTGTGGAACAAATACTTGTGCAGGCCACACAACTAATGGCCCATTTCATTACACTATTGTTGCCTCTTGTAGCATAATTACAAATGTTTTCCATGACAGAAACAGAGTTGTGTTACCATGGAAGAGAACTCCCCCAGATATTGTAGCTAGATAAGGCACCTATCATGTTGCGAATACAAGAAGCAATGTTACACAAAGCGTTTTCACAGCTACGTGAGTGTATGAGAGTCTGAGGCAGATGCAGACACTGAAGAGGAGAACTTAGAGTAGCAGTGGGCTGTTGACAGGACCTTTAGAATGGTACATGAGGATATAAACAAAGTATGTGCTTTTTTTTGTCTTTTAGAGCCACAGAGGGGCTTTGGGTCAGCAAACTTTGCTTTCACCCACCTCAGGATACAGCAGAGGGTCAGCTCACTTCAACCATTGGCTCTCTTGCACTGTGACTGATGGAATTTTGCCAGATAACATGTGTATGCTTAAAAAGAGAAATACAGTTCAGTAACAGGGCGGGTGGGTCAAAACTTTACTGTGCCAGTGTTCTTTCTTTCCATTCTTGATCTTTTTTTAGTTAAACTTATTTGTTTAAACTAGGTCTTTAGTTTACAGTCATTCAAGGCCAATATAATAATTTATTTTCCCCACTAAGAATCATATTTTCCTGTCACTGATGTGTATAACAATTAAAAGGGGTTTAAATATTTAAAAAACAAATTCTGCAAGCAAATGGGCATCCTGTTTAGGTGGCATTTTTGTCTTTTGAAATTTGTGGCATACACATAAAGCGAAAAAGGCAAAAAAAAAGTGAAAAAAACATTGTGTGTAAAAACTGACCGTTAACTGTGTGGCGCATCATGTCATCAAGGCTCCCCAGAGCCGAAAAGCGTAATGCTGCTGGTGCCTATTTGAATTCAATAAATCGAAATTTGCACTTACTTGTGGTCCGTGCTCCTGTGCCTGCCTGCTTGGGGAGATCAGAGGTTGGAGTTTTTGTGATATATATATATATATATATATATATATTCACTGATAAAACCATAGGTTTCAGGCCTGATATAGTTAGGAATTAGCCTTTAAAAAACCTTAGAAATTCACTGAAAACACCATAGGTTTTAGGGGTGTTATAGTTAGCTGGACATTTCACTCGAACAAAACCATTGAAATTCCTCCGATATAGTTAGTTGTACTAACTACATCTTGCGCGCCCGCAATCCACTGCTGATGATGTCACATATTACATCATTCATGACATGGTCAGTGACATCACTGATGACATCTCAAATGACATCACTGATGACATCACTGATTACATCATCCAGAGAATGTGGTTTGGTTCGTTATTGAAATATGTATTTTATATATATAGCAATTTGCATTGAAGAATGAGTGGATATATAAATATAAATATCTGGATGGAGGATTTAGTAGCAGTGTGATTGACTGTTTACTTGACTAATTTATAGTGTCTCTCTAAATATATTGGCTAGTGACTAAACTGTGTGAATATCTGTATCACTTTGTCAGTTGTTGTGTATACTGCTGCACCAGTTGGTTACTAGCTACGTGAAAGTCTATATTATTTATTGATTAGTTAACTGAGTATTTGTATGGGAGAGTGAATGTGTGTGTGGTTCGGTGGGGGGGGTGTGACTGCCCAAAGATGTGTGAATAGTTGATTCAGTAGGTATATGAAGTTAAAACTACATGTTATAACAGTTGTTTGGGTGAGTGAATATCTTTATGGGTGTGGTGATGAGCCAATACATGTCTCAATGGTACATGTCCAACAAACTAGGAAAATAAAAGCCAGTGTATGTGTCAGTTGTTGTATATAAATAAGTATATATATGATTCAGTGATTGTATGAGTGACTGTATGGATAACTGTATACTTGTAATAGTGTTTTTATAACACAGTAAGTATGATTTATTATCTATATGAATAGATGAAGTGGTGTTTTTATAAGTGTATAGGTAAGTAAAAGTAAGTATGATCCATTGTTTGCATAAGTGAGTAGGATGACTTCATAAGTGATTAGGATGTGTGCTGGTGTGTAATGTTGATATAGGTGTATAAGTGATAGTGTTCTATTGATCATTGATAGCATGTATGAGTGAAGCTATAGGGAGCTATAGGGAAGTGCCCTTTGTTTGCCCAGCCGGACCCTACACTCACCTCGTGGTCCTCCCTGCGGGGCAGCTGTCGTTGTAGCCTGTCCTTTCCCTCCCGCCGCCGTGAAACTTCTGTGGCTGCAGTGTGGAGGTGAGGACAAGAGGCGAACTACATATCCCAGGCTCCCCGGACGACGACGGAAGCAACGTCACCCCTCACGCGCCCGGAAGCGCTCTAAAACCGGCCCTACACCCGGTGGAGCGGGTTGACTCTTTCTCTGCCCTTTGTTTGCCCAGCCGGACCCTACACTCACCTCGTGGTCCTCCCTGCGGGGCAGCTGTCGTTGTAGCCTGTCCTTTCCCTCCCGCCGCCGTAAAACTTCTGTGGCTGCAGTGTGGAGGTGAGGACAAGAGGCGAACTACATATCCCAGGCTCCCCGGACGACGACGGAAGCAACGTCACCCCTCACGCGCCCGGAGGCGCTCTAAAACCGGCCCTACACCCCGCGTCGCGGGCTCGCGCGCGGGCTAAGCCCGGGCAAAGGGCGGGCCGTCTGTGGCCGTCAGGGGCCAAAGGAGGCCGGGCCGGGCCGGGCCACACCTCTAAGCTGTGGATTTTGGGTCAGTCTGATCTAATCTCCATTCGTCATTGACATTTTAATTTGTATTTGTCAGTCTTACGCTGTGCATAGAGTGTGTTCTTTTATCCTATACTGTTTGGATTTTAGGTATTTGTGTTAGGGGTTCCTTATTGAAATACAATCGCTGTTGGTTTCATTGGAATCATGGGGAAGCATTCTAAACTTACAGCAAGTCGCCCTATGACTAGACAGTTAGCCAATTCCAATCCGCAGATCCCTAGTCTCACAGCGATAGATAAAATGCTGCAGAAGACAATTGGGGTGGTGGCTACAGCCATTGAAAACACCGAAAGACGGTTGTCGATTACTCCGGCATTTAATATGGCCCCCCCCCCCCCTGATGGATTGGCTGACTTATCTTCATACCAGGTGGATCCTGATGTTATGTCATCTATGCTGCCCTCGTTTACCCAATTACCGTGCGCTCAGGCACAAATAGATGAGCCTGAACAAGAGGAAGCTGGCCCATCATCATCCTCTTTCGTTTCCATAGTGGCCCCCATGAAGCAGGTAAAACTAAGGAAAAAAAAACAGAAATCCAGAAAAAGGAGTATTTTACCAGCCCCCCCTGCAGACAGCCCTGCTCTCTCGGCCTTGACCCATCACTCTCCTACTTCTATCCCTCCGACCTGGGTGACTACTTTATTAACTGACTTACAGTCACACATAGATCAGTCCCTAAACCTTCTTTTAAAAACCCTGTCATCTAAAATTGACAGGTTGGTATCTTTAGTTAATACCAAAGGTATCGGGAAGAAGCAGACAAACCACGATCTATTGCATAACTTGGGTAATACGGAGGGTGCTGGTATTCAAGTAACGCATAACAACCCTACCCCCCTAAGCCAGACAATTTCATCCTCAAACCATGCAGCCACGGTCTCAGTCCAGCCTCCATTGGTGCAGCCAACTGCCCCTTCCCTCCCTGCTGGTCCCCGTAGGCCCCCGACCTTGCCCCGAGCCCCTATTGTTGTTTCAACACGAGAACAGTCCCTTAGTTGCAGGGACCCAGCCCTTCGGAGTCCGGATAGGGATAGGATCCTTCCTCCTGGGGGGGGGGAACCGAGTTCTACGGTGCCCGGAAAGTTCCCCTCCTCTTGTACAGCTTCCGCCTGAGGCAGCTCCCTATGTGACTGTGCTTACCGGAGTTCCTCCACTAACGAATGGTAGGGGGGAATCTTACTCTGAATTAAAAAACAAAGTCATCCATTGGTTGTCCAAAAACAGACCATTGGAGGGAGCAGGGAGAGGGGAGATCCTCTTTGTTCGGAGGGTTAGTTGGCTGGGGACCCGCCCAAAGGACATTGGTGGGGATTGTGTCCTGATTAATTTTAGGGACCCTAGAGTAGTAGGCCACATACTGGAGCAGGGTGGGCACCACAAATCAGGAGCCATTGACACATTGCATTTGGGGTACTTTTACTCCATCCCCAATACTTTGAACCCGGTGGAATTACCGTATTTTCATCAGGCTTCTCATAATACTTGCTTTAACATCCCGGTTGAAAACAGTTTCGATGTGCTCAACACTGTGGACTGGCCATCACCCCTGAGGCTCAGTAAGGGAGGGTATATGCCTTCGGGGGGGATTCAGGCCTGGGATGATACTGGTGTGGAGACGGCTCTCCCCTCGGCTGCATTTGGCACGGAGAGTGGTTCTGGGCCCACTCCTCTTTCATCCCCGATCTCCAGCGCCATGGAGGGACGCCCCATGTTGGGCCCCATTGAGCATTCTGCTTTCCACCGCCCCCCCTCCTCCCTCCCTCTGGCTGATAGCCCTCCCCGTACACTCACTCGAAGACCTTTAGTTGGGTCTTGGAATGTGGCTGGATTGGAGTCCAAACTCTCTGACCCCGAATGGGGAGAGCTAATGGACAACTACGATATCTGCATATTTCAAGAAACATGGTTACGGTCCATACCATGGAGGGTGGGCTATGCATCGTTTTCGGCCCCAGCAGTTCAAGGGGCGAGAGGCAGACCTTCGGGGGGGTTAGTAGTATGGGTCGCAACACACTTGGGGTGCTCAGTAAAGTTACTAGACTCAAAGTCCCCCGACATTTTGTGTTTGATACTTACTTTCCCTGCTTCTTATTCGCTGGTAGTAATAAAGGTCTACCTGCGTCCCCACCCGGTACAGCTGGGTCTGTCGATTCTGGGCACCCTGGAAGATGTATTACATTCTCTTCCACCTGCGTCCCATAAATTAATTGGTGCAGATCTTAATTGTCACTTCGAACCCCTTTCTGGGATCCCCTCTCCCACCTGTGACGAGGATGAAAGTTATCTAATCCCAGACCCTATTATTTATCCCGCCAAACGTCTTTCCCCTCTAGCCCTCGAGATTAATAAGCTTACCATTGCACATTCTCTGAGGGCTTGCAATGGTAGACTCTGCCCGGACGTGCCGGGGTCTTTTACCTTTAATAGACCCGGGAGCTGTTCGACTATCGACTATCTTCTGGTGAACGTGGAATTTTGGGGCCATTTGGCTGCCTTTTCTGTTATTCCACGGGTCGATAGTGATCACAACCTACTGTCACTGGAATTGGTCAACAAGATCGGTGGCAGTGGAATTCATAAGCTCCAATCACCATCAAATAGCGAGAATCTGGTGTTAGCGGCAGGTGGTAGACGGATCAGGTGGGCAAGGGTAGCGTCCGACGACTTAAAGCTTGCAGCTATATATAGCAGTGTGTCTTGCTCCTTGGAAGCAGTCTCCCACCTCTTGAGCCCCACTGGAGATATTCCGCAGACCCGCCTCCTCGATTTCCAGAACATTCATGAGGATCTCCTTGGCAGCTTGGCTGGCTTCTTTTATAGTCCTACTGCCTCAAAACCAAGGCCCCTTAGGCCCGAGCACTGGTTTAATGGTTCTTGTAGGCGGGCTAAGACTGCCTTGATAAAAGAAGTAAAAGAGGGCACCCAGTCTAGTATCCGGGCGGCGAGGGCCATCTACAAAAACCTGATCAAGGAGGCAAAATCCGAGTGGGAGGATCAAAGGTGGCAAAATTTATTGCAAGCCTTAGTAGACCGCGACTCGAGGGCGTTTTGGAACATTGTTCGAACGGGCACGGTAGCCAGCAGCCCTGCAATTATTCCTAATCTCAGCGAGGAGGTCTGGCTTGCCCATTTCCAACCCCTCTTTTCGGTCAGTAATTCCAGGGGTGGCCCCGAACCGGGCACCTCGAGGATTGATATTGCAATGGACCAGCAGGGCCAGGAAGAACTTGAGAGCCGATCCTTCTCTCTTTCAGAAATAGAATTGGCCCTCAACTCCCTTTCAGTAGGGAAAGCCCCGGGGCTTGACAGGATCCCCGGTGACTTGTTCAGAAGTGATGTAAAAATCTGGCCCCCCTATATTTGTGTGTATTTCAATGCCATTTTGCAGGGCCTTGGAATCCCGGAGACCTGGTTGGGTGCAGAAATTATACCCATTCACAAAAAATCTTCCCCGTTGGATCCAGCCAATTACCGCCCCATGAGCTTGATTGATGTTCTACAGAAGCTGTTTGCCCGAGTCCTTTTATCCAGATTGCAGTCCTGGATGGAGGATCAACAAATTCTAACCTCCCTCCAGGCGGGGTTCCGTGCAAAGGTTTCCACCATCGATCAATTATTTAGATTACTATTGATCTATTGGAAGTCAGTCAGCATGGGTGCTGGTAACCTTTATTTGATTTTTGTGGACCTTCGGTCCGCTTTTGATATGGTCCAAAGGGAAAAACTATGGGCCCTTTTGTTAGAGATGGGTGCTCCCCCCTACCTTTGCCACTTATTTAAACGCCTCCACTCTGGCACCTATGCAAGGGTGAGATATGGGAGATGTAGGGAAATTTCTGGGCCATTCCCGGTTGAAAAGGGTGTGAGGCAGGGCTGTGTCCTGGCCCCCACTCTTTTCTCCCTTTTTATCAACGGGTTGATTGAGTATCTCTTGCGCACCGCTAACTTGGACTCCCCAGTACTGGCGGGGCGTAAGGTCCCGGCCCTAATGTTCGCGGATGACACGCTTTTGTTATCTAAATCTTACATGGGCATCCAGCGTACATTAGAGGCCTTCTGCTCCTTCTGTAAAATCGGGGATCTGGAACTGAATCTTTCCAAAACTAAATTTATGGTTTACGGTTCCAACTCATTTAATTGCCCCCACCCTAAGCTGGGAGATGTTGAGCTGGATAGGGTTGCCACTTTTGAGTATCTGGGGGTGACCCTAAATGATAAAATGAATTGGGGGTCCCATTTGGCAAAGGCCAATTTGAAATTAGCTCAATCAGTGGGGGGTATCCTGAAGGTGTTTAACAATACCTCTTTTAAACCTTTGGGCCCCCCCATGGAAATTTATAAATCGCAAGCTAGAGGAGGAGCGCTCTATGGCGCTGAACTATGGGGATATTCCATTCCCGCTTCCCTCTCTTCTACTGAAAATTCCTTTATTAGGAGATTGCTGAAACTACCCGTCAGCACTCCATTAACCCCCTTGAGATGGGATCTGGGTCTGGTCCCCATAGAAGAGATTGCCCTGAACCGTCCTCTCCAGTTCTGGAGGCGTCTCTGGTCAACGCCTGAGTTGGTAAGCTATAGGTATGATCTTGGTGATATATTGGCAAGGGGAAAATCGGATAAGATCCCTTGGCTTACCTATATAAAGAACCTCTGCTACTTAATTGGGATGGGGAACCTATGGTCCGCCCCGGAAGAGACCTGCCGTGCACTTTCGAAGAATTCATTACGGGAGGTCTTGAAAGCATATCGGAAGGGAATTCTATTCCACTCCTCTCTGAGTAGGCTTACTGACACCTTTCTGGATATTAAGTTTAGTCCCCAGTTTGAAGTTTTCCTGGACGTTATCCAACCACCTTTGGCAAAGAAACTCTACATCCAGTTCAGACACGGCTCGCTACCGCTGAGGGATCTCACACATAGATGGTCCAATGTTTCGGATCCCGTAAGCACGTGTCCTTTATGTACTGTTACCTGTGAAACAGAGTTGCATGTTGTCCTTTTCTGCCCTTTATATATCATTGCAAGAAAAAAGTGGATCGTCCAGTTATGCAAGTCTAGGGGTCTCAGGGACCACAAGGAGGTGTTTAGAATTTTGAAATATGATACTACCCCACTGATAGTGTTTGCAATGGCCAAATTTCTCCTCTCAATGTGGTTTACAAGGTCCAAATTTATGATTTCTGCTACCCACCTCCCCTGATTTTAGTATTACCTACATTGCCACTACAGTACTTTGAGGTGTAGTGAGTATATCTTTGGCCCTGGATACAATTTTTAACAATTTGTCTCTGTGGAAAAACCACGTTCCTTCACTGTGTATTTTTATGTAATAATTTTAATGTTTTAATGGATTACACTCTACACAATGTTTATTTAATCTTGTTTTAATGTATACTTCTATTTATGTCTTTTTATGGTATTTTACCGAAATAAAAGCTTTGACTGACTGACTGACGAAGTGATTAGATGTGTATAGATCTAGATATCACTGAGTGGGTGTTTAGAAACTTGTATTGGTGTGTCAATGGTTTTAAATCTGGCACTCTGTATTTTACAGTGAGTGATGAAAGGTTATACTAGTGTATGATGAGGTGTATCTGATTGTCACGAGGATGATGTCATTTGAGATGTCATCAGTGATGTCACAGACCATGGCATGAATAATGTAATATGTGACATCATCAGAAGTGGATTGTGGGTGCGCGAGAAGTAGTTAGTACAACTAACTATATCGGAGGAATTTCAATGGTTTTGTTCGAGTGAAATGTCCAGCTAAATAGAACACCCCTAAAACCTATGGTTTTTTCAGTGAATTTCTAAGGTTTTTTAAATGCTAATTCCTAACTATATCAGGCCTGAAACCTATGGTCTTTTCAGTGAATTTCAAAGGTTTTTTAAATGCTAATTCCTAACTATATCAGGCCTGAAACCTATGGTTTTTTCAGTGAATTTCAAAGGTTTTGTAAATGACAATTTTTAATGTATTAATTGTTATACTGTTTTTTTTTTAAACTGATTTACTACATTTTTTAAACTATTTATTTTTAGGTATATTTTTTTTAATTACATTATAATTACATTATATATTACAATACAAAATATACTTTCTCAGAATGAATTACTTTAGTTTAAATACTTGGCAAATAGGCAACAGACTTTTAAATACAGTGGTTACAGTTGTTGCAATGGGCAACACAATTTCAAACACAAAGCAACATTGAGCTCAATGTGAATGTCTAGTAAATGCAATTAGTTACTTTATGGATTACTTTTCTAACCACAGGACTGGATCCTAGATTCAGTCCTTGGACATCTCCTGTAAACATTTGAGTAAAAGCGTTCTGGTTACAGTAGTTATTTTTAAGGAATATTATTGTATTTTAAAAGTTGACACTTAGAAAAATTTTCACATAGAATCACCAATGTTATCCTATGGCAGAAAATTCACTTAGCAGGTAAGTAGTGTTTTCGTTACTTTTTCTTACTCAGTGGTGGATCCTGGATCCAGCAATGGCCAACCTCCTGTAAACAGTTGAAAGAATGTGTTTAAGTCACACAGACGATTTTTTAGGAATATTTTTAGTTTGTAAAAATAGACACTTCGAAACTTTTCTGCTGAAAACCACACAATGGATTCCTATGGAAGGAAATACAAGTTACTGGTAAGTATGCTTAGAATTACTTTTCAGAGTCAGTGCTGGGCTAAAAGATATAGCCCTGGGTTCTCTCCTGATAACAGGTGAGTAAATCAGAATTCGTAGTTCGGCTGATTTTAGAGGAATATTTGTACAATGGTGAAGGAAGGGGGAGGGGCCTGAGGTGACGTGTGCAAACACGCCCTGTGGCGCGTTTTAAGTTGGGGAATTAATTCCTCTTCAATCCTGAGGTCCCCTGGAGGCCAACTAGCCCACCAGGTACCTCCAGTATGCGCCAGGGAGCTGCATTGCAGAGAGGTATTCAGAGGCCACGCCCCTTTTTACAACACTCTGCAACACAGCTCCGTGGCGCTTACTGGAGATACCTGGTGGGCTAGTTGGTCCCCAGGGACCCTCAGGATTTAGGAGGAATTAATTCCCCAACTTAATGCGCGCTACAGGGCGTGTTTGCACACATATTACCTCAGGCCCCGCCCCCTACCTTCACCACTGTGCAAACGCGCCCCGAGGCGCGTTTTAAGTTGGGAGATTAAGTCCCCTTGAATCCTGAGGTCCCTTGGCGGCCAACTAGCACACCAGGTACCTCCAGTAAGCGCCACGGAGCTGCGTTGCAGAGAGGTGTAAAAAGGGGCGTGGCCTCATTACACCTCTCTGCATCGCAGCCCCTGGCGCATACTGGAGGTTCCTGGTGAGCTAGTTGGCCTCCAGGGACCCCCAGTATTGAAGGGGAATTCGTTCCCCCTCTGCAAACGCGCCAGGTGGCGCGTTTGCAGAGTGATGAAAGGAGGGGGCGTGGCCTCCTCCCCATCCCCGGGCTCGAGCCCCGAACACAGTTTTTTTTTTTTTTTAAACAAACATGCCCCGGGGGGTGGCGGTCACCGGGGCTGCGGGGGGGGGCCTTGCGCCCCCGCATACATTAACTTAAAGCCCCGGGGGGTGGCGGTCCCCGAGGCAGGGGGGCCACTCTGGGCCCCCCATTACTATAAAAAATTTCCCCGCGACTTGGCCCCCCCGGGGGCTAATTGTAAACGAAGCCCGTGCTTCGGGTTTTTTTTCGTCAGCGGGATGCGGAAAAATTTGGGGCCTTGGGGGTCCTCCTGAGCAGGCCTAGGGGGTCAGGGTGTTTCTACCCTGTCCCCTTTTCGCGTTTTGCGATGTTTTTTGGGGGGCTTCTTGTGCCTCGGTTCTACCGAGGCACAAGATGGCTGCCAACACTTCCTGATTCAGAGTGTTGGCAGCCAATTAGCATTCAGCTCGTGCACGGCAGGGTGCGCAGGTCCTCCGAGGCCATAGATATAACTAACTTTTTTACCCTAATTTTCTCAGGAACTACTGAACGGATTTACACCATTTAAGCAAAAGGCACGAGTCTGAACTGAGGACTACCTCTTTGCCAAATTTGGTGTAATTCCGTTCAGCAGTTCGGGCTGTAGCTGCGTCAACAGGTCCTATGGGAAAATGCATGGGGAAAACGCGTTTTGGGACCCCCCTTTTTTCTCGGCCCCCGCTTGACGAATCATTGTCAGGATAGGAGCGGACCGGAGCTGGCCAAAAGTTTGGAAAATTTCGCGAAGATTCGTCAATCGGTGCCAAAGTTATTCCAAATAGAATGTTGCGGATTTCCTATGGAAAATAGGTCCTAACTAGATCTACCTACTGGCGACCGCCAGTAGGTGATATATATATATATATATATGTGTGTGTGTGTGTGTGTGTCAGGGGTTGCTTTTACTCATTTCAAGTTAGCTTGGTTGGTATTTTACCAATTCAAAGCTGTAATACTGTGCCTGGAGTGGTAAATGGCTTTTGTCATTTTACAGCTCAGCGTGGACAGCACTGTGCTAATCCTATGCTTAAAGACTTTGCTGTATACATGGCAAAAGACTTTGTACTTTTCTATCTCGGCGTGGTTGGCATTGTGCTAATACTATGCTTAAGGACTTTGATAGAAAAGCAGACATTTGAGGTGAGCAGATCTAGAGTGTCGCCGGTGTTGAGAGTGCTCTATACAGGAGCTGCTTTCCACCTAAACTTGAGAACTACCCAGAGTTTATACATATATATACATTATATATCTATATATATATGGAAGCATTACAAGCTTGCCAAGGCCATACCTATTGGCATTGCCAAGGCTTAGGATGGATCATCGCGTGGCACTCGTGCAGTATCATGCAGGTTTCCAATGCACTGCAATGTGATTATGAATACATATAATGTAAATTATGTCTGTTTTTCATTCCTTTGTTACTTTAACTTATCAGTAAAAGAAGAATAAAAATATCATTCATACCAGGGCTACCAAAAAAACATATTACGGCATTTAAAGGAAGTAAAACTAGGAAAAAGACAAATACAAAGTGCAGAGGAAAACAACTTGCTTTCTTTTTTAGTAACATCAGATCTCAAAGGCACCTCTGCTTAAGAGGAGTTGGTTTAGTTTTGAAATGTTGATTCACAGAGAGAATTGCATATTTTAACTATTTCACAGCAATAGGCAAGCCTCCACCAGGTTTTTTTAAAAATCTGGCTCCAAGTAATAAGCATAAAATATTACAGCAATCTACAGAAAATATAATATTTACCTTGGCAAGGATGTGTTTGTCTTTTATTATGTATTCATAAGTAGTTAGAAGTACATTAAATTTCCCAGAACGCAACTGAGGAACAAGTGACCGGCGCATCGCTGGTGTTCCCTAAAAAGAAAATGAAAAATCACATTAAATATATTGCATACAGTTTTCTGATTTTGAAAATCAGATGAGGATATGTTACTATTCATCTACAAGAATATAGACCAGGGCTTAATTTGAGCTGGTGAGTGGCCCCGGCACTCCTTTTGCCCACTGGCACTTTTTTGTTTCTCCTATGGGTGCAGTCCAAAAAAAACAGTTCCAATTCATGCCCTCAGAGCGAGGCATAGAAGTCTCATCATTTAACTGCCTGGGAAATGTGACACCAATGTATCATCACCATTGGTAAAATTCAGTCTGTGAAAGAAAAGAAAAGTCATAAGACTTCCCCAAGACTCATTTTCCAGCGCCCACTGCCATCACTGCTGAAACTGGAATAAATTACTCTGCAAACCCATAAATTGGGGGGTCAAGGAGTGGCAGCGAAAAGAGGGTGGAGTCACAAGGGGCAGAGACATGAAAAGTGGAGTCTGACGGCTAACGTATTCATTTATTTTTAACGAAATTGCTGAAATAAATTGACAAACAGTAGAAACTTGATAGCAAATCTTTTGTAGCTTAGTTAATTGTTCAGAAAGAACCTGTAGTTTAAAATGCCTTACTGGGTTAAGGCACCTGCGGGGGAGACCTTTGTGGGTCCAGCAATTTTGAGGGGATAATAACAGTAAGATACCTCTGGTCCCTAACAAACTTGCTGGAGAGATCTGTGCTTTGTCTAGTCAGTTTTAACTCCTAATGTAGCATAGTGGGTTAATGTGCCTTCTGTAATATGCAGATCACAGATTTTATTTTACGTAGATAGGTAAGCTGGTGAATGCTTTTGACAGAGATCATTTCATTACTTGCAGTTCTTAAGTTGTAGTCCTTCTAAAGTAACACAGTGGGCTATGAATCAGCATCAAGGAGCTGCATGCAAAATGCAAGCCATTAAATTTAAACTTAAATTTCTAGCCTTGTATTTTTCTCAATAATTTATTATAAGGTTACTAAAAAGGGTTCCTTTGGTTAGCAATAAAGTCAAATTCTGACGTTGCATTTCTTCCAACCATGCACTCTTAAAATATAAGGAATATCAGTAAGGGTGATATGTTGACTCCTAGACCATGTAATCCTCACTGTCTTGTGTAGCCTTTCTGTACACTGATTTATACACTTGTATGCTATATTCTATCTACAGTGTGTGTGTGTGTGTGTGTGTGTGAAAGATGTAAAGTGCCGACATCCTACATTGGGATGAGTAGCGCTGTATTGTATGAACTACTTAAGTTTTGAATTAGTTAATTACTCAGAGACACATTTGAAACACTTTTAGTGCGTGCATATCTCTTATATACATTGATTGAACAAAGTCAAAAATCTGCCTTTAAGCCACAGTTTCTCAAAAGTACTTTTGAAATGATAAGAAAACTGTGTGCCTCTGATTCCATCTATTGCGGTGGCGTCTAGGTTTCAGGCTCTAGATAGCTACGAGCCAGGATTGTACCTGAACAAAAGGCGGGCTAATGACCCTTTAAGTCAGTCCTCCATTTGAATATAAGAAAGCCCATTCACCTTCTACAGGTTACTCTCGGAACAGAAAGCAGACAACCTTTAGGCCCAAACGAGAATACTGGAGCGGACTAAAAAACCTATTGTTTTCAATTAGTGTATGGTGAGAATGGACAAAAAAATGCACTTTTTAGGTCTCGCCTAGCGTTGGAGCGCATGCGCTGCTCACTTTGCGAGGCATGCTGTATTAGGGTATTTTTTTTATAAGTGGTGTGGAAGCCCCACCCATATTTTTCATTGGCTGGCGTCATCGTCCATGGTAAATGCTGGCTTCTGATTGATAATGATGCTTCTTAGCCCCTCCTTGTTACCGCCCCATCTCCTTTTGGGACTGCGCATCAGGACTGGATCGTTTACTTGCAGCGTTACACGGTCTCCATAAGTCGGTAGGCACTCTTTTTTTTTGGGTTATTTGCAGTGCGGTCCTCTTTCACTTTAGGGACCGCGCTTGTTTATTTAATTGATTTGCCACGCGGGCCGCTTTCACTTTTGCAGCCACGCTTGTTGTGTCTGTCTGTAAAGACCCGAGCACTCCTCGCCCAGTCATGCCCAGACGGGAGTGCTAACTGTCGGAGCTACCTGCGTGCTATTGTACCTAAACCAGAAAAGTGTATGTGGTCACTGTCGCGCTGATCGCCTGTCTATGATAATTATTTACCATGTTTATCAAACAGATTTTGATTGCTGCCAACGTAGTTTGATTTTTAGAAAACACGAAAAGTAGACATTTCTGAGGCCTTAAAGCGTTGCGCTTTTAAACCATGAAAGTCTTATAGACGCGCTCAAAAACAGGCATTATCTCAGTCATGACAACTAGAATGTATGGAAGGGAATTAATCTAATAAAGGCCTTCGTTTAGACATAAGCCGTCCTGCCACCCCACTAACGCCTGCGCGCTGCTCGTGTGCGGAGACAACCCCTAGTGCAACTGCCTGCAGATAGCGAAACTCAGAAAAACAATAGTAGTAAACTGAAAGTACAGCCTAGAAATGTGTGCTTTTGGTCCGTCTTATAGTTATAATAACCTCTGATTAGGTGCGCCACCCAGAGTAACTGACTGGCCTTCTGGCAGGCTACAATTATTGTATGGAAATTTCAGTTTTCTGCGTAGATTGAATAAGAACATTAGAATGAAAGCATCCCACTGTGCGATCATAAATACCTTGTCTGTAGCCGAAACAAGATGAGCATTGCCATTGTACACTGAATATACAAGGAGGAAAGCCATGTCAAACATTTGGCTGTGCTCGAAAGCAGCAGTACCTCTAGTCCTGAACACATTATCCTTTAGTTTGCAGAAAGCAAACACTGAAAATAATCAGCAGTGCTTATCAGCAGCAGACCCTCACATTCACTGCCATGTTAACATGGTACAATTCTCTGCTGCTAGCACCCCACATTCAATAATGGGCGCGGCAGAGTATGGACGAATCAAACCCATAAAAGAACGTCCTCTATTAATGGAAAATGTTTGACAGCAATTAACATAAATACGTGCTCTCGTATTACATGGGGTTGTGCCGAAAACCGTGAGTCTCATAGCGTATATTCTCCACAAGATATGGCCGACCCCTTAACGCATTGAGGTGCAGGGCTGCTTCGCTATGAGTTTTGAGATCACCACATCGGCTGTGGTGCACGAGAAACTCGTGGGACCCGCTGGGGCAAAATGACCTGCCATTCAGGTCTACGGTCTCGCAGAACTCCCGGTTAGCCCCCAGTACTGGCTGAAGATATCGCATTTGCAATTATGAGGAGGTGGGGTTGCTGCTTTCCACCTACCCAGTGGGGGTGAACACTATGTCAAGGCTCTTCCTTAAGGGTTTCTCAAAGTGTATAACAATAGCAATGTTCGCATTCTATGCTGCGACGCCTCCTTTGCAGACCCAACAAGAAATGGGACAGCCTCCTACCAGCAGAGGTGAACTCGGGCCAGGTGCTGCTCCAGAAAATCTTTCCCATGCTTTGTTTGCAGCCTGCAGGACCCTGGGGCCGAAACCTTCACTCCGGCATTTCCACGGTCCTTTCTCTTGCCCTGTACTAGTGATGAGCCACAATATTTTGCAACCCCTCACTCATAAATTCTATACATTTATAATATGGTATAAATGCACTAATCATATGGTAATTGGTTGGTTAATGCAACTGCGTGCAGGCACTGGTGACACTGTTAAGCACTGCCAAATTTTAAACGAGAAAGAGGTATTTTTTAGACCAACGGACTCCACGCCTTAAAGGGTTTGTTCAATCAAAAGGGAAAGTTCCAGTTGCCCAGTGACCTGGATCCAGTGGGATCCCTATCCTTAACTATCAGATTAATTTTGTTGCTCCCCTTCTCCCCCGTGCGTCACATAGGTCTCCCATAAGTTCCTCACTGCACCCTCTTAAGGCCTGCCCTAAAGTCATTTACAGGTCTGGTGTAAATTCTTAACTGCACCTTCCAGACAATTGTTTCGTGATCTTTGGACCTTCTGCAGACCTGTCTTCCATAAACCTGGTGTGAGTTTGAACCTTAGCCTGTGCGTTCCAGAGTGCTGCTGCATGCCCTCGCTTAGCTCCTTTGAGGCCTGCTGCATATCCCTCTCTTCACCCTCCAGGGGCCTGCTGTAAGTTCTTCCATGGACCCCCTCAGAGGTTTACTGAAAGCCCCTGGTAGCGCTCTCGGAGGCCTGCTGCGAATCTCCAAATGCACATTGCAGAGGCCTGCGGAAAATCCGTCAATGTACCCCAACAGGCCTACCTTAAATCCCTTACTTGTCACTCTAGAGGCTTGCCTTAGGCCCCACCCTAGACCCCCAGAGGTCTGTTATTAGTTACTCACTGGACCCTGGAAAGGCCTGCAGTAAGTCTATTGATGCATGGTCCCGATACTGCTTTAAATTCCTCACAAAGCCATTTAGGCACAAGCCTCCATTAACTGCCAAACTGAATCATATACGGGTAGTCCTTCTCACCACTATAATCCCTCCCTGCGTAGAGAGGCCGGATGTCAATTCCACGAAGCACATTCAGAGGCCTGCTTTAAATTGCTCATTGCACCATAAAAAGGTCTGGTGGAAAATAATCTCTGTTCACCTCGGAGTCATCTGAAAATCCTTCTCTGGATCCTTGAGATCTACAGTGTGGCTGTGCCATTCAAGGACCTGCTGTAACTGTAAGCACTAGTGGGATTCCTGCAGAACACAGGGTCTCCAGAAGCTCCTACAAAACTCTGACGCTCTCGGAGGCTTGTTGTAACCCCAACCCATCCAGAGTTCTATCTACTGAGGACTCCTCCTCGCATCTCTCTCTCTCTCTCTTCTCCCCCCCTCTTCCGCTGCACCTCACCCCCCCTTCCCCTCAATCGAGAACAGGCTTTTTTGGTTAACCGGATGCAGAGAATCTGAAGGAAACCTTTTCGCGGGCCACCTGAAGCCTGTAGAATGCGCCACGTGCCCCCAGCTCTCACTTCAGGTCATTTATTCAGGGGCTGCCAGCATAGCTCTGCCGGGCACTATGAATTGTTCCATTCATACAAGTCCGGAATGAGCATTTTTTTTTTTTTAAGAGAAGGAGCTGGGCACACCGCAACGCCAATTCCTCACATCTGAGGATGCCAAAGGTCGTGCCCAGAGACCGCCCAGCCCATCGTCCAAGGAACCACTGGAAGGCCCGAAATCATGACAACTGGGCAGAGTGGAGACATTGTTCACAAGTGACCCACGTCAGAGCGGAGGCTATCGTCGCATCTTTAAGCCTGGATGGTCAGATAGCATATACTATTCCCCAGTGACCTCCAACGTCATCACTGAGGCTATCGTCATATCTCTGTGTCCGGCCTGCTGCACTGAGGGGGTGCATTGTTCCCGAGTGACCCCTAGCTCACAACTGAGGCTATCACTACATCTCCATGTAAAGCATCGGGTCAGGCCGTAAACATTGTCCACGTGCAATCCCTACATCAGCATTTAGTTTGTCACATCTCCGTGCCAGGACTGATGGCCCCACAGGACCCCTCAATGCCTCCATTGTGAGGTGCCATCCTCTCCCTGCCTCTCATCGAGCTCTAATACGTGACGCGGGGGCCCCCATTCCAAACCACTGTCGGCAAACACCTAATCATTTTAGAAGTTGGTGAACTTGGTTTCACTGACCTGTTATCCTTACTCTGGTGTCAATCACGTTGGTTCTTCTCACTACTGTCCTTAGTTCAGTTTCCGCTGCATTGTGGCATCTGTGCAGAGCCTTGCAGTTAAGCCAGTTTAGTGCCAGATTACTGACTTCAGGCTGACATGTAGAGTTACTCAAAAGACCATCTATTTCTGAGCATGACACTCATTTCGGGTAAAGTTCCATATCTAGATTAAAAACATTTCTTGAACATTTTGCCCTTGAGCAGCGTACACTGTATATTGTAGTCATGAGCAATGTTTGCATGTTGTCAGAAATTCTTTCAGTGTTAGTACATGCAAACAACATACTTATTTGGTCTACTCTGTGCTACATTATAGAAAGTTACTAAGAAGTCCTTCCTAAGAGGAGCAGTTGTTTCTTCCAAAAAGGTTGGAGGGATATCAAAAATAAATGTTGTGGATCAGAAAAATAAATGTTGTGGATCAGACCATCTTACAGAAAGTCAAAAATGTTTAGGATTCTCAAGAGTGCGATACTGTAAGTGTGTGACCTTTTTAAGGGTTTTTTAATCTTAGCACCATGAAGGGATTGTGGTTCGTAAGTCTGATAGATCTAGTCATGAGGTTTTGTTTAGGTCGAGCCTGGGCAGCGCATGCGCTGCGAGGCATGCTGTATTGGAGTATGCGTTTAAAGCTCCGCCCACTCTCCGCCCATATTTTTCAATGGCTTGTCTCTTTGTCCTTTGTGAATGCTGGCTTCTGATTCGGTGATCGGCTTGTTAGTACCACCTTGTCTATATTTGTACCCTCCCATAAGGGCTGGCCCTTTTACTTCTGTTGTTGCACGGTATTTCTTATTTAGTCTGTGAGCACTATTTCTTTAGTGAGTTTTGTCTTACTGCAGGCACGACGTGCTTTGCAACAACAAGCAGCGCGCCATGCACACTTTCACTTTCCAAGCAGCTGGGACAATGGCGGCCCTTTTTTTAGAATGCCACAGGTCTCCCATTTAGAAGAGTTTGAGCTATTGGCATTGTAAATGACAATAGCTTAAACTCTCGCAAATGTGATACCTATTGCTTTACAAATATTTTTTTTGTGGCAAGTGCCCTGTGCCGGGCTTGCTCTTAATAGAGGCCACGCCCCTTTCTTTAGACAGCTCGTCTAAAGAAAGGAGCGTGGCCTCTATTAAGTGCAAGTATGGCATGGGGCACTTGGAAACAAACAATATTTGCAATTCAATAGGTCTCACATTTGCGAGAATTTAAGCTATTGACATTTACAGTGCCAATAGTTCAAAGTCTCGTAAATACGAGACCTATTGCACTGCAAATGCTTGTTTGTCATCCTTTTGGAACTACAGTTTGTCTTGGCATTGAAACTCAAAGCAACCATGTTAAGCATCAGATTTGTTTGGAGCATGGTGCCAGTATTCAAATAATTAATGAGCTGGCCTTTTGGAATTGCCTTTGAAAACTATAACATTTTTCCCCATTTTATTTAAAAGTTATGTTGCAAAATGCACAATTGACTTCTTTCTTAAAAATCCTACAGAGGGAGAATCTCCCCCCATTCACACATTATGGTAGTCTGGGAAGCTCGGTGCAATGCAAAGCAGCCCACCACTTAAATTACATGTACTAAGCACCACTACTAGTATTAATTACATAAATAAATGTGTACACATTTACAAAAGATTCAAATAAGGGAGAAACTCATTAGAACACTATGTAAGGAATTCTTATCCAAGATTGGGCCTGCTGTTTAGTATTTAGATGAGTAAGGAGATACCAGACGTTGATATCATAATATAATGTCTGCATAATAACAAAAGGGAGGAATGGATATAACCAGCTTTTTCAGATCGAAAAAAATCATGGTGAGGTATGGTAGCAGACCAAACTCTTAACCATTCAACCTTTTAGATTGAGTCTATTTTTCCAGTCGCACATTCCCAACTGAAATTATGCAGTGTTGTCTCAAAAAAACTGCATTTAGGGATTTCTTGTATTTCATCATATTTATTTTTTAGGTTTATTAAAGCCAAATAACATATGCTTCTGATAGTACAAAAATATTCTCAATCAAGCAATACAAAACAGGAATCCTTTAGCTCTGTTCCCACAGCAGTGAAATAATTGTTACATTTCAATTACTACATTAATAAGACTAAAATAAACGAAAGTAAAAAAAGCAAACCTTGTAAGCAATTTTGACCACAGTCGGAGCCCATTTGTCAAATTCGTATTGCCAGTTGGACAATGTCCTAGAGGAAACAAACATGTTCTTGTAGTCATTGACAAGTATCTTCAAAGCAAACGTCTTTTGCAAAATAGAACACTTGAGATATGTTAGTCAGTTTCAGCAGTACTGGCAGATTATGGCACAAAATAGCACCATTCAAATTAGCTTGTGAATCTTGGGACACTTTCTGAAATATCACAAGAAATGGATTTACCAGCATGGTAGTGCTTGAACAGATGATGCAGATAAAGGATTACAGCAACAGTTGCAACCTGCATTCTTATATAAGAAACAATAAGCATGCAACATCCTACTACTTGCTGACTGCATGTAATTTAATATTTATCAGGATAGCTCTTAACCTCTTCAGTGCCCATGACGAGATAGTCTCATCATGGAGCACGGTTGCGCTGTGCCCATGACGAGACTATCTTGTCATGAACCCCACCCACTAGTGCAACGCCCGGCACAGGAGGGGGAAAGGGCGTGGCACTGAAGGGGTTAAGGTGTCCCATAAGCAATACTTCAAGTTTTAGGAGAACCATGTAAAGATTTTCCAGTTTGATTCATTAGCCGAATTAGTATCTTTCATAGATCCACACGCTTGAATCATTCCCTATCACCAGGTTGGGACTCCCCAGAGGGCGTGGGTTACGTCCATGCATTATGGCCATCTGAGCACGCAATTCCATCCAAGCATACAGAGTAAAGGAAGATTAGTGAGTCCACTGCTAAGCTTCTAACCCCTAAAGGCAGGATATTGTACCCACAATGTGTTGAGATGAAGCAGTGACAGTTCAAGCACAAAAGAACTGATAACAATGTAGTTTGGCGCCATAACATACTTCAGCGCCCTGCGATCAAGAGATCCCTCTACAACATGGCCACTTACGTCAGCTGATTGAGCAGGAGGAAGACGAAAACAATCCCATCCTCATGAACAAATATACATCTTGCCTACTATACTACAGGGATTAACGTCCACAGCCTTCATTAATTCAAGCTGATTATCCCTGAGATCTCGATATTTTAGCATCAATCTCATCACCGATGACTAAGGTGTGATATGCTCCGTTATTATGTAGGGTGGGAAGATTGATGCTTACATCACCTCAGGGTCAGGTTTTGGAGATTTAACTTCTGTTATAGGGTTTTCTATTGGTATATTTCTTATTTGTTGCCTCTTTGTTTCCCCCTATCCCTGCTTCCCTATTGTGTCTCCCAGAGTACTATCTGGTTACCTGGCTCCCCAATCTCAGATCCCACAAACTCATAGTCTCCCAAGCAATTTGACTGTCAACAGAACACAAAGTCAGAAAAAAAGAGCTCTGGCCCTACCACTCTACCAGCCCAGACCACGAGCTACTTCACAACCATAGAGGATAGGAGCTATAATGGTACTGTGTTATCGTTCTTCATAGATACCTGGATGGGACAAACTTTTATATTCTAAATTTGGATTTTTGTAAATATTCGATATGCTCAATTTGATACGGTAGGACTAAATCAAGCTGCCAGTTCTTCCAAGAGGTTAGTTTTCCTTTAAAAGGTAATCTTTTCAACAGCTCTTTTCGTGCTGAACCTTAAAACGATTATCTGTGTACAAACAGTTTCTCATACCAATGCAGTACCTAAATTGACTTAATTGATTTACAGCGTGATGCTTGTCTGAAATTCTGGGACTATTATGCGTATGACTAGAGATGTAGGGAACACATCAATAAGAAAGAACATTGGGTGACACCATCTTTACTTGTGGCCTATGTTTGAACATTGATATCTATGATTAAATTGTAACAATAGATATGATTTTTTCTTTCTGCATCCAGTTGAATTTGAAATGGGCGCATTGTACGGTTTTCATGGGAAGTAACAGGGAATCTGAACATATGTATCATG
The DNA here is from genome assembly GCF_964204655.1 of Triturus cristatus. Classification (NCBI taxonomy): domain Eukaryota; kingdom Metazoa; phylum Chordata; class Amphibia; order Caudata; family Salamandridae; genus Triturus; species Triturus cristatus. The sequence continues at coordinate 853,131,410 of NC_140581.1, forward strand.
AATTTAACTTAAGACTTTGCAATCGCCTTTATGTCTTTCTAGTGTATGGTTTTAATTTTATTATTGTTTGATTAATTTTACAGCCCTGAAGAAGAGGGATCATACCTTGAAACACGTGTTGAATGGCTGTATAGTGATCCTAATAAAGATTCAATTTCTTGAAACAACATGAGGTGGACGTATCTGGATTTAATTTGCTATGAGAAAATATTTCAGTGCTATTTGCAATTTTCAGAAATAAGTGAAATGTTTATGCACCTCCATTAAGGTTGAAGGTTGTTTGAAAAGATATGCAGTACCATCGAGACACTGTTTATAGCATCCAATGATCTGAAGTTATTTGATTCCATAGTTTCCCAAGAAACCTTAGCCCTCTTCCAACAGTTACCCTGCAATCAGGGGGTATGGGTTGTCATGGACGTCATTTAGGGGTTGCCAACTGTCCCAGCTGTGACCCCTGGCATGGTCTTTGTGCCCCCTGGCTTAAGAGATGGCAAAGTCAGTGCCAAGAATTCCTGCATTCCCAATTTTCTGCCGGTTTTTGTTTTTTATTATGCTAATGGTGAATAATATTTTTTTATTCACTATTAGTGTAATAAAAAATGGAGCACACTCAGGACCTTTGGTGGTGGTGGTGGCAGCTGAGGTAAGTAAAACTGGTTTGAAATATATGCTATGTGCGTGCGAGTAAGAGAATGTTTAAGTGAAAGCATGTGTATGTGTAAGTAAATGCATCTGTATGTTTAAGCATATGTGTGAGTGAAAATGATCGAAAGTCAGTGACAGGCAGAGTACTGAGATTGTGTGAGATTGTATCAGATGGAGGCCCAGATATACTATTCTTTGACACAAGGCATCTGCACACCAAAGTTGCTGCGCTGCCTTGCGTCAAAGGGAGATTCTATTAAGATATGGTTATTTTGTCTCTCCCCATGTGCAGGCGCTCTTTTGGCAGCCAATGCGCCAATGCACACCAAGTGCCATAGTGCAAGGGTGTGTGTGTGTGTTCTCTAAAACTTAGGTTTTAGATTGGAAGGTGTTGCTTCCAGAAAAACAGCTATGCTTTAAGGCATTTCCCACTTTGTATGTATGCTGCACAATGCAGCATACACGCAAAGTTGGGAAAACAAGGATTATGCCTCGAACATACTTCTCCTTGTTATGCCTGCCCCGAGGAGGCATAAGATTTTGGGGCAAATTCCTGTCTACCAAAGTTTGGAGATTGATATCTATGTCAAAAACAATTGAATGCCCCCTTGATGCAAAATAATGCAAAGCAGAGCACTGGGTAAGCCCCGCCAAAAAACACTTTGTGCTACGTTTGTGTCACAAACTTAACAAAATCCTGGCACAAAACCTTAGTTAACCTGGCCCTGAATGTCAGTAAGTATGAATGGGTGTCATTATCACAGTTGCCTTTGCTTGTGCAGGGGATTTGTCTGCCTTACCTGCCTTCCTGCCACTCCTGGGATTCGGACGCTGTGTGTCTCCCCTGCTGCCGCTACTTGCCATTGCAGGGGGAGACTACAGCTCCCAGGTTGCTTTGCGCCACAGCTGACGAGAATCATCGTGCCCGGAGGCGCTTAAAAGTCAGAGGCTCCCTCGGTGGAGCGGGTGTCATTATCACAGTTGCCTTTGCTTGTGCAGGGGATTTGTCTGCCTTACCTGCCTTCCTGCCACTCCTGGGATTCGGACGCTGTGTGTCTCCCCTGCTGCCGCTACTTGCCATCGTGCGGCCATTGCAGGGGGAGACTACAGCTCCCAGGTTGCTTTGCGCCACAGCTGACGAGAATCATCGCGCCCGGAGGTGCTTAAAAGTCAGAGGCTCCCTCGGTGGAGCGGGTGTCATTATCACAGTTGCCTTTGCTTGTGCAGGGGATTTGTCTGCCTTACCTGCCTTCCTGCCACTCCTGGGATTCGGACGCTGTGTGTCTCCCCTGCTGCCGCTACTTGCCATCGCGCGGCCATTGCAGGGGGAGACTACAGCTCCCAGGTTGCTTTGTGCCACAGCTGACGAGAATCATCGCGCCCGGATGCGCTTAACAGTCAGAGGCTCCCTCGGTGGAGCGGGTGTCATTATCACAGTTGCCTTTGCTTGTGCAGGGGATTTGTCTGCCTTACTTGCCTGCCTGCCACTCCTGGGATTCGGACGCTGTGTGTCTTCCCTGCTGCCGCTACTTGCCATCGCCCGGCCATTGCAGGGGGAGACTACAGCTCCCAGGTTGCTTTGCGCCACAGCTGACGAGAATCATCGCGCCCGGAGGCGCTTAAAAGTCAGAGGCTCCCTCGGTGGAGCGGGTGTCATTATCACAGTTGCCTTTGCTTGTGCAGGGGATTTGTCTGCCTTACCTGCCTTCCTGCCACTCCTGGGATTCGGACGCTGTGTGTCTCCCCTGCTGCCGCTACTTGCCATCGCGTGGCCATTGCAGGGGGAGACTACAGCTCCCAGGTTGCTTTGCGCCACAGCTGACGAGAATCATCGCGCCCGGAGGCGCTTAAAAGTCAGAGGCTCACTCCGCGTCGCGGGACGCGCGCGGGCGGAGCCCGGGCAAAGGGCGGGCCCTCTGTGGCCCTCAGAGGCCAGAGGAGACTGGGCTGGGCCACCCCCCATTCTGCTGTAAACTGGTGACGACCATGAACTATTCGCTATCGACTAACAGTAAGCTGATTCGATCAAGGCCCTTCATTAGCCTGTCTCGTACATTGTTACCTGTATAACTACCTCTGTCTGTTGTCCATCACTAAAGATCAAGTGTAATCTGACTTCCCTAATATATTGTTTGCAGCCCGTACCATGACCTTGCCTGTCTCGAAAGAGAAATCCTTGGTGGGAGGAGTTGTCAATCGAGGGACACTAGATAATTATGTCATCAGGGCCACTACAGGAATAGATAGGGACATGGCTCTTGACGAGCTACGGGCCGAGAGATGTCGTTCTGTTGAGTATGTGAAGAACAGACGTTCATCCCTGGGCCCGTCGCAGCTAGTCATGTCACCACAACCTAGTACGCCCCGCGGAAGTGAGGGTTGTGATGTTTCTTTTGGTGACAACATACCCTTACTCCTCCGAGACAGAACTCCTCCATCTGATTTAAACAATGACCCAATTATAACTCTATCTACTTCCCTAAGAAACACAATATCTGAGTCAGATGCTTTGTTAGATGCATTGTTACCATCTGTACAGATTGTACAAAAAACTATTAGTACTCCAAAAAGCTCTCGATTACAAGGCCCCCCACCGAAAAAAAGGAGAAAGAGGGGGAGCAGACCAAAGAAAGATAAGATCAAATTAACCAAACCCGGTAACCTTAAGATCCCCATATCAATAGCATCTACACCAGCTACATTGGCCACTCCTTCACACCTCCCAACAATCGAAATACCAGATATTCATTTATTGGGAAATATCGAAAAACTGATCAGATCTTTCACATTGCCACTACTAGAAAGACTAAAAACAATTGCCCAACAGTTGGGGAAGTTAGAACAGGCAATTGGGGAGATCAAGGAGGGAAATAAGGATTTATCTAAATCCCCACCAGTGCCTCCATTCATCGCATCGGCCTCAAACACCACTAACCAAGAGGGAGTAAAAGCTACGAGTCAAGTAAAATCAAAAACCCAGAATTCGATCCCTCACCAAAAATCTCGCTCAAATGTTCAATTTAAAGAGAAAGAGGAGGAGGTGGGTGGGAAATTAAACTCTCAACAAACTCCCCAAAATCGAATTGAGACTGAAGATCCTGTAAGGACACCCGTGCCTAAAATTTATAACGTAGATCTTCCTCCGGAAGCAGCTCCTCTCGTGGTGGTCCTAAAGGATGGAAATAGAGAAGACCATAGCCAATTAATAAACAAGGTTATTTTTTGGCTTGGGCAGAATCGTCCACTTCCTCCAGATATAAACGGAGAAATTCTATGTGTTAGGCGTCTTCCCTGGCTAGGACATCGAAAAAAAGATATTATGGGGGATATTATAATAATTAATTTTAGAGATAAAAGGGCAGTCAGATATATCCTAAACTGGTTTCCTCTTAATCCCACCAATACAATTGAGGTATATGACCTACCCTACTTTTATCCCAGAGTAGACACGACCACTGAAAATAACTTGAAGCCACTATTTCAAAATCTGGACGATCGTATTAGACCCTTATTTCAACATCAGGATGCCTACCCTAGGCCCCCGTTCAATCGTCAAGCTGACCGCGTCAGTCACTCATTTCAACATCCGGAGGATTGTCCCAGGCCCCCTCTTTTAGGCCAGAGAGACTATTATAATTCTTCATATCAATACAAGAATGACGTCTCTAGGCCTTTTCCTCAAAACCAGAATCATTGTTCCGCTTCACAATTTCGCCCTCAGCCTGATCGTCTCATCCTTCCAATTCATTATCAGAACGGTCACCTAAGGTTTCTATCCCAACATCAGGAAGCTCGTTTCAGGTCCTTATTTCAACACCAGGAGGATCGTTTTGGGCCTCAACTTTGTCGTCAGGATGACCACTCTTTACCTCTTTACAACCGCTATGCGGCACTATCAGGTTTGGAAGGAGTAGATTGACTCAACTCATGTGGAATAATAAAAGATGCAGTCAATAGTCTACAAAAGGCGCCCTCCATTAGCACAGAAGTAAATACTAACTCTACTTTGTACACTTCTCATGTCCCTAATTCAAGACCTAATCAGCACTCACCCATTGGTCTAAATCAGGGCGAACTGACTCCGGCTATAGAACGGGACCCAAATCCTAACCCTATCGTGGGACACGAATCAGATATACAGAAATGTATAGGGGAGGAGATTAAATCTTAAATTGTAGCACTATTTTGGAACATAGCAGGCCAACGATCAAAGGTCAGAAATGACATATGGAGGGAATTTAGTTCCAAATTCGACATTTTAGCACTTCAAGAGACTTGGGCCATTGAAGTGATACATATGGAAGGCTTTAAAACCTATTTTACACCTGCCCAATCCTCTATCTCAGGCAGAGCGAAAGGAGGTTTAACAATCTATGTTTCAACCCTCCTTAATATAAAGGAAGTAGTCCCTATAAATCTGGACCCAAATTTTCAGATTCTTAGGCTGGTTCTAAACACTAGGGACAGCTTCCTTATAGTGAATTTTTATAACAATCTCTCTGATGCTGAGGCAATTACTTTGGTATCCCTGATCCGGTCCATATTAAAAACTAGAATCAGGAAGCCAACAAGTGAAGAGGTAATTATTTGGGGGGGGGATTTCAACTTGGGACCATGCCCTACTACAAATAATAACAATATTTGTAGTATTTTGGATGAATCTGGAAATCCAATCCCACATTTTAGACACTCTGTCTTAGGTAATTATCTAAATGAAACCTTATTCGACCTAGACCTGGTTCAGGCAAATACCTGGAATGATAAGAACCTAACCCTGGCTCCTACTTTTCATGGGAGAGGATACTTAACAACTATAGATTATATTTTGGTCTCAAATGGTGAGAGGACTCTAGATGCAGGTTTTACTAGACACATAATCCCGCTTAGCGATTATTATCCCCTCAGCATTTCCCTCTCTCTGATCTACAAACTGAAGAGTGGTTTGGGCACCATTTTTTCACAAAACAATTTGGTGTTAAGCAGATTAAATGGTTATGCACTTAAATGGGGGAATGTAGACCCCATGGAAATTACAAAGCAAGTGATAATGAGGGCCTATCCCTCCATTATGAAATGTTTAAATTCAGATACTACACACACAGAAGTCATTGCAAGTTTTGAACTGATCGTCAAAGCGATCAATGAGGCCCTGTGGGTAGAAATAAATCATACTTCAAAAAAGAAGAAGGGCTGGTTCAATCATGACTGCACGGTTGCATACTCAAATTTAAAAGCTGTATTGAGAAAATCGATTAGGGTACCATATGAGATAGCATCACTAAGGAAAGCCTATAATTCTGCACTAAAAATTAGGAAAAAAGAACTAAAAAAACCAACTTTGGAATCAATTGCATGAAACCTGCTCTCAAAAAAACTCGGCAGCTTTTTGGCAAGTGGTAAAGTCTCCTTTCCTAACCGATAACACGCATCATGCTAAGTTAGACCTAGCAATCGAAGCAAAGGAATGGGTTCTTTACTTTTCCAAGATTTTTTCAGCTGGTAGGGAGTCAGCCAAATCGCAGGATTTAAATCCTCAGAACTCTAATTCCTGGAATGACCTAGATACCATCTATCCCATTGACCTACAGTTCTCTCTGAAACAAACTGCCCTGGCTCTGATTGCAAGTAAAAACGGAGAGGCACCGGGCCCAGATGGTGTGCTTATCGACTTATTTAAAAATCAAATGGACCTCTGGACCCCCCTTTTAACCAGAGTCTTGAATGCAGCTTGTGAAATAGGTTTATTACCTTCATGGTCAAAATCCATACTAGTCCCCATCTTTAAAAAAGGTGACCGGAGTCAGTATCCTGCTATCGTCCAACCTCTCTTTTAGACTCCCTGGGTAAGGTGGCGGGGCGAGTCATTTTAGAGCAATTACAAGATTGGGCGGATGATGGCAGGATTATTTCAGATTTACAGTACGGGTTTCGCCAGGGCCTGGGGACCATCGAACAAGTCCTAAACCTTTCACTTTTGATCGACAAGTATGTTTATATCAAAGGAGGAGACCTGTATATGGTCTATGTGGATTTATCAGCCGCATTTGACTGTGTCTCCCATTCCAAACTTTGGGCTATACTGGCTGACATGGGGGCTCCACTGAACTTGCTTAAGTTTATTAGGGAACTTTATGCAAATGCCACCGCTAGAGTGCGTTATGGGATGGGGGGGGGGGGAGTTGACGGAAGACTTTCCAGTAGAAAAAGGGGTTAGGCAAGGGTGCGTCCTGGCCCCTTTCCTCTTTACATTGTATACAAATGGGCTGGAAAGAGAGATGTTGAGGGGATCCCAGGATCTCCCTATGGTGAACAATCGTCCAATACCTGCACTTCTATATGCAGATGACGCCGTCATTTTGGCTCGTACCCCCCGCGAACTTCAAAAAAATCTGAATAGATACTCCACATTTATGGCAAGCCTTGACCTGAAGATAAATATTAGTAAAACCTTTGTCATGAGGGCAAGTTCTGGCCACAAAAGCACAACCAAAATGAGGGGTATCTATCTGAACCAAGAGAAAATAGCTACCACTCAAACATATCCTTATCTAGGCATAACAATAGATCACAAACTATCCTGGAAATCGGCTGTAGAAACTAGAAAACTGCTTTTTCTAAGAACAGCAACAGCCCTTGTTAATTTTACCAGGAAGTTGGGAAATAGAGCTCCAACCGAAATCATTGCGATCTATAAAGCTAAATGTCTATCTGTGGCTTTGTATGGGGCGGGTCTCTGGGGCTTCGTGAGTACGGATAGCATCCAGAAAGTGGAAAATTCGTTTTTGAGGTTCCTTCTCGCAGTTCCTGGGAGTACGGGTACTTTTGCTTGTCATACAGAGCTGGGTCTTGTTCATGTGACGGACCTAGCCAAAGTTGAACCACTTCTATTATGGCGCAAAATATGGTCTTCAGACAAAGCAACCCTCTCCCAGTCTATCTTGTCCGACTGCCTAACCATGGATAACGTTCATAGGTCCAAGTGGCTGTGGTACATCGCGACCTTTCTTCATGATTTGGGCTGGGATCAATATTTTTATAATCCCTCTTCAATATGTGAGGTTACAAGGAAGATCTTAAAAAATAAAGCTCTCGCCCATTTGGAGGAGTCGAGACTGCTGAGTGAAATCGTTAAACCTTCTGTTACTCACAGTCTAATGATACAACTGGTACCTACAATACAGCCGTACCTTACTTTTAACATCACAAGCTATGAGCGTTACCTATTGTTAAGATTTAGGATGAATTTCTTTCATCGAATGGTCACATTTCCAGTGCGAAATAATTGGGCTAAAGTTCTTTCTCCTTGTCCTTGTGATCTTATTTCCCTACAATCGACCTTGCATTCTATTTTCTTCTGTAAATTTTATACGGAACCAAGAAAAAAATGGCTTATCCCGTTTTTGAGGCGTATTGGTCATAGACAATGTCGTCCAGCCTTACTCTTTTTACAGATGTTGGAGGGAGAGCTGTTGGTATTCATAGTAGTCAGTTTTTTAAAATGTATTGTTCGTTATCGTAAGAACTTAGACTAAAAAGCCACCGAGACTACTCAATGTCATTACTGCGTTAACTTTAATGGTTTTTGTAATGTGGTTTCTGAAATTTTTAAACCAAAGATTTTTTAACTTGTAAATAATCATGTTTTTTAAGACTGGTAATTTTATCGTATGTTTTGTATGAATGACTATTTTATTGTATGCTTTTATGATTTGTAACAAAAATCGAAATAAAGCAATAATTGATTGATTGAGAGAAAATTAGTGAGATTAAGAGAGAATGCAATTGAGCAAAAAAAAAAATAATAATAAAAAGAGTGCACGGGGATGTAAGAGTGTGAGTGGGAATGAAGGAGTGTGAGTGGGAATTAAGGAGTGTTAGTGAGTAAATGAGTAGGAGTGAGTAAATGAGTATGAGTGAGTGCATATGATCGACAATGTGATGTGATGCTTGCAAGTTTTTTGTTCGCCCTGGTGAAGGAAATGGTTGTCTTATAGAGACACCCAGGACAAAATATTGGTCTGTGCATACTTGCAGCAATTCTTTGCTTGGCAGACACCTGTGACAAAATAAAGGCACTGGCACACTGGGAGTAATTCTTGGCATAAAGGGCACAGATGGTAAATTACTTGTACTGGCATACTAGGTACCCGTTGAAAAATACAGGCATACTTGAAAACATTATTGGCATATGAAACCCAGTAGCAGAATTCTAGCACTGGCGCAATGGATGCAATTCTAGGCATAAAGGTAGCCAGCCTGGCATATGGGAGGGAGGCGACCAAGACAAAATGCTGGCCCTGACATACTTATGTAATTACTGACATAAGGTTCACCTATGGTATATGGAAGGCATAAATTGCAAAATTCAGGCATTGGCATATTTTCTATAATTTTTCATATAAGACGTGAGTCCCTTGCTCATTGCACCATCAGGATTCAGGCAAGCCGGGCCGACGAAGGCTGTGATGCCAGAAACCGGTCCCCGGAAGCTTGTTTCCTTCCCAGTATAAGAATTGGCTTGGTAGTTTGGTTTGCCCTGTTCCCATCATGCACTGGGACAGGTACAGACTAATTTGCATGTAGCCAGGTTCTGAGCTGGGATGGTGCAGTGAGCTAAAAAACGGTGATGGATTAAAACCATGATCTCTTGACTTGGTAAGAGTATTCTGCATCATTCAGAAGCTCTGTCCATCACCACCCCCTTTTTCCCAAATCGATTTTATCCACACTCAGTGTGGGAGGGTATGCTCAGACGGGAGTCCCTTGCTCATTGCACCATCAGGATTCAGGCAAGCCGGGCCGACGAAGGCTGTGATGCCAGAAACCGGTCCCCGGAAGCTTGTTTCCTTCCCAGTATAAGAATTGGCTTGGTAGTTTGGTTTGCCCTGTTCCCATCATGCACTGGGACAGGTACAGACTAATTTGCATGTAGCCAGGTTCTGAGCTGGGATGGTGCAGTGAGCTAAAAAACGGTGATGGATTAAAACCATGATCTCTTGACTTGGTAAGAGTATTCTGCATCATTCAGAAGCTCTGTCCATCACCACCCCCTTTTTCCCAAATCGATTTTATCCACACTCAGTGTGGGAGGGTATGCTCAGACGTGAGTCCCTTGCTCATTGCACCATCAGGATTCAGGCAAGCCGGGCCGACGAAGGCTGTGATGCCAGAAACCGGTCCCCGGAAGCTTGTTTCCTTCCCAGTATAAGAATTGGCTTGGTAGTTTGGTTTGCCCTGTTCCCATCATGCACTGGGACAGGTACAGACTAATTTGCATGTAGCCAGGTTCTGAGCTGGGATGGTGCAGTGAGCTAAAAAACGGTGATGGATTAAAACCATGATCTCTTGACTTGGTAAGAGTATTCTGCATCATTCAGAAGCTCTGTCCATCACCACCCCCTTTTTCCCAAATCGATTTTATCCACACTCAGTGTGGGAGGGTATGCTCAGACGTGATTCCCTTGCTCATTGCACCATCAGGATTCAGGCAAGCCGGGCCGACGAAGGCTGTGATGCCAGAAACCGGTCCCCGGAAGCTTGTTTCCTTCCCAGTATAAGAATTGGCTTGGTAGTTTGGTTTGCCCTGTTCCCATCATGCACTGGGACAGGTACAGACTAATTTGCATGTAGCCAGGTTCTGAGCTGGGATGGTGCAGTGAGCTAAAAAACGGTGATGGATTAAAACCATGATCTCTTGACTTGGTAAGAGTATTCTGCATCATTCAGAAGCTCTGTCCATCACCACCCCCTTTTTCCCAAATCGATTTTATCCACACTCAGTGTGGGAGGGTATCCTCAGACGTGAGTCCCTTGCTCATTGCACCATCAGGATTCAGGCAAGCCGGGCCGACGAAGGCTGTGATGCCAGAAACCGGTCCCCGGAAGCTTGTTTCCTTCCCAGTATAAGAATTGGCTTGGTAGTTTGGTTTGCCCTGTTCCCATCATGCACTGGGACAGGTACAGACTAATTTGCATGTAGCCAGGTTCTGAGCTGGGATGGTGCAGTGAGCTAAAAAACGGTGATGGATTAAAACCATGATCTCTTGACTTGGTAAGAGTATTCTGCATCATTCAGAAGCTCTGTCCATCACCACCCCCTTTTTCCCAAATCGATTTTATCCACACTCAGTGTGGGAGGGTATCCTCAGACGTGAGTCCCTTGCTCATTGCACCATCAGGATTCAGGCAAGCCGGGCCGACGAAGGCTGTGATGCCAGAAACCGGTCCCCGGAAGCTTGTTTCCTTCCCAGTATAAGAATTGGCTTGGTAGTTTGGTTTGCCCTGTTCCCATCATGCACTGGGACAGGTACAGACTAATTTGCATGTAGCCAGGTTCTGAGCTGGGATGGTGCAGTGAGCTAAAAAACGGTGATGGATTAAAACCATGATCTCTTGACTTGGTAAGAGTATTCTGCATCATTCAGAAGCTCTGTCCATCACCACCCCCTTTTTCCCAAATCGATTTTATCCACACTCAGTGTGGGAGGGTATCCTCAGACGCGAGTCCCTTGCTCATTGCACCATCAGGATTCAGGCAAGCCGGGCCGACGAAGGCTGTGATGCCAGAAACCGGTCCCCGGAAGCTTGTTTCCTTCCCAGTATAAGAATTGGCTTGGTAGTTTGGTCTGCCCTGTTCCCATCATGCACTGGGACAGGTACAGACTAATTTGTATGTAGCCAGGTTCTGAGCTGGGATGGTGCAGTGAGCTAAAAAACGGTGAAGGATTAAAACCATGATCTCTTGACTTGGTAAGAGTATTCTGCATCATTCAGAAGCTCTGTCCATCACCACCCCCTTTTTCCCAAATCGAAGAATGAATGCCGCCAGCTATCGGCCATCCAACACATGGTGCCGCAGATCAACGCAGGCACCCTCCTGAGAAGCGGAAGACAGAAGGGACTCCGCCAAGTCCCATAAGCAAGAAGTGGCTCTGGCCAACACAAAAAGAGTGTTAAGGGCCCGCAAAGCAGCGCTGGAAGAGGCGAAGATGTTGCGCCACCAGGAACCAACAAGCAGGCCTCTCGCGACGTTGTAGACAACACTGATGTCAAGAAGGGAAAGGCAGTCTGTAAAAGAGGGCCCCTGGTAGAAGGATGGAGGGAAAGGCAGACAAGATCATGCGGAGCAGGCCGGTGGCGGTGCAGAAGAGGCTAGGGCAACGGGCCCCCGTGGCAGGACGCCCCCAGGTCCCTAAAAGAAAATTGTGGAGCGCAGCCTCGAAGTGCAGAAGCAGCTCCCACCCACCAGAGCCCTGATGGAGAACCTCCAGCAGATGATCAGTGGGGAACTGGGCAGCTGGATCGCCCACACACGAGATTCCCGCAGCCGTGGAAACAGCCCGATGGAAGGCAGCACTCGCCTCCGTAGGGCCCCACGGCGGGGAAAGCAGTTCCTCCGTGGGCGACGGCTACATGCTAAGGCGGCCGTCCCCCAGCCCAACCGGAGGAAGGAAAGGCCAAGCTCGAAAAGAAGGAGGGTGGACCGATGAATGGGGAACCTGAGGTTCTTCCGGCGAAGACTGTGGGCGTGGGGACGGCGAAGAGCCGTCCTTAGAAGACGCTGGGGAAAAAGCCACGACGTGGCGACCTGTCTCCGGAGAAGATGAAACAAACAGCTGCCGAACCTCTGGAGAAGAGGGGGCGTCCGAAGACTAATCAACGACTCGACGTCGGCCCGGCGCCGAAGGGGACGCCGGAACGACCTCCACCACAACACATGGCGTGGGAGACCGGGGCTAGGTCGGAGCTGGGGCGGCTAAGGAACGGTGCCGAAAAAGCGTCGACTCGACCTCCGACGAGGCAGCCGCCCACGTGGAGGGACGAGGGGAGCCCGGGGACGCGGCCCCTGGGGCGCCGCCAGCAGCCGCTGGCACCTGAGTGGCGCCACCTTGGAAAAGGCCGCCAACTACCCAGAAGACCGAGGGGGACTCGAGGACACGCCGAGCCCCGGCAACCTCCCGCGACACCACAGGGACCCCCGCGGGGGTTTGCAGCGAGGCAGAGGCGCCGTGGTCCGAAGGAGGGAACCCCGAAGGGCTGCACCCCAACGGCAATACATCCCCCAAACCTGGATCCGAACCTGTTGGCATCGGCGACGCCGCAGGAGCCCCCGCACGCGGCAAGGGATCCGCAGACATCCCAGGAACAGAAGGAGACGAACGTAGAGCCAACGAGGCCTGCAAGTTTGCCGCATAGGCCTGGGCTCTGGTCGCCTCCGCGTCGGGGAACAACAGATAGGGTGGCAACGCACGGGGCCGCACCACCCGCGGAGGACCCATGCCCCCAACAGGACGGGGACCAAGCCTGAGGGACAAACTGCGACACTTACCAACAGGAGAGCGGCGCCCTTGCGGCCTTTGAGAAGGGCGATGTCGAAGACGGAAGCGGCGGTTCTTGAAGCCATCTGTGGGGAACGAACGTGGCAACTACGTCAACCTGGACATGCGTCCCGAAAGGAGTTTCATCCTGTGCTCCCGCCGGGACTTCGGCTTCATTTGCTGACCCGCCTCGCAGTCCGTTGAGTCGTGGTGCTCCCCCAAACACCACATACAGATGGGGTGAGGATCCTTCGCCGACATGTGGCGCGCGCAAGACGAGCACGTCTTGAAGCCCAAAGGCATTCGCACACTGTACCCAGAAAAAACGCTAAGCGTAAAAAGAAGGCCTGAAACAGGCCAGGATACGATCCGGGAGAAGAAAACGGACGTCAGCGCGCCGGGGTGAGGCTTATGTGACCTCGCTGACGACACGCCCTCGGAGGACGTCGGGCGGAGTTGCGAGGTACCGCCCCCAGCGCGCAGCAGAGATGCTGGGCAAGAATGTTTTGCGGGTCCAGTCTCACGCCTGGGGATAATTCTACGTTAAGGAATCTGTGGCTAGTAGTCTCCATCATATATGTATAATTTGTTCTTGATTGAAATGTATCCGCACTTACCTGACCCATGATTAAATGTGGAGTAGGGTACACAGAACGAAATAGCAAATAAATGCTTATAGTTCATATTAATTGAATTGATGGCCTTTAGTCTGTTAAATTGGTTTAGCAGCATTTGAATGTGACGGCTAGGACAACCCCCCTCCCCCCCCCCTTCTCTTAGCCTGTACATGTGACATGCCTTCTGACTAGCTAATTTTCCCACCTGTTCTGGTGCCAAATGGGCCTCATGGCAGGGGGTGGCGTTCCCCAGGTCTGGTGGACGTCAGGGGCACATATCAAAGGCAGCAGTGGACTTGAAGCCTCTGGCCCCTCTATCCTAAACCACTAGCCATCCTGCTGGAGGAGGTATGAACACCATCCTCCGAAGCAGGCATTGCTTCTGGCCTCAGAGCGGGGCATAAAATGGCCTGTGGTGGCAGGCTGATTGATACCAGTCAGCCAGCACACTAGAGGACTTGTAGGTTTCGGGGGTACCTCTAAGGCGCCCTGTGGGTGAATGTCTTCAAAAATCCGATACTGGCATCAGTACAGATTTATCAAGACAAGCTGTTTGATACCAAACATCAGTTTTTTCGGTGAAGTCATTATGTAGCCAGGTAACTCGTAATCACCAGTGACCAGTACATATTTCTAAGATGGCTCCCCTGCTCACTTGTAATGTCTAGCAATTGAACTAGACATCACAGGAGCAGGTCTGCTCGTGCAGATGTGCCCACACGTAAAAGAATGCACCCTGTCTTAAGGCTCTAAAGCCTGCTAAAGGGGTGACATATATAAGACATGCAGTGTATATCAGCACTGCACATAAAGGTGTGTGCAGTGTTGGGTTTTCAGAAGGGTATGCCCCCCTTTCAGGCATTCTGCAGTGGCAATCTGTATGCAGCTTTTGTTGGGGTCCTTTTGGGTGGCAAAATATAACATGCTGCAGCCCATAAGGACCCTCTTTAATACCCATGCCCTAGGTTCCAAAAGTACCATTTAATAGTGACTTACAAAGGTGTTAAATGAATTGCCAATTGGGTTACAATTGACATGTGTCTTGTTTTTAGGGAAAGACTTCTGCCACTGGGGCCTGATTAGCAGGGTCCCAGTGCACTTTCAGTCAACACCATCAGTACAAGAAACTGGGGTGACCATGTCAAAAAGGGGCACTTTCCTACACAATCCGCCCACCCCCAAACAAAAGGGAATAAGACTAACGCTTTCCCAAGAGAGATTATATTGTCTAAGTTCTAAGTGGAAGAACCTGGAAACACCATCTGCATTGGCATGGCCAGAGCCAGGTCTGTATTCCACTGTAAAGTCCATTCCATGTATGGAGATGGACCACCACTTTGAACAACGAAGTGAGAATCAAACAGGTATGGTCTCAGTTTCTTCAGGTACAGAATCACAGCTCAGGCTTACCTCTCAATGGCACTCCAACGCTGTTCTTGGGGGGGGGGGGGGGGGGTTGGGTTCACCTTCTGCAAAAAAAAAAAAAAAGCAACAGGCTGGTCCTGGACATCATCATTAGTCTGGGATTGAACAGTTCCTATCCCATGTTCAGAGGCATCTGTGTGCACTATGAGCTGCTTTGAAGAATCTGGAACTTTTAGAATGGGTGCTGAGCACATTGCTTCCTTCAGAGTGTCAAAAGCCTTTTGCCAGCTCACTGTCCAGTTTACTTTCTTCGGTTGGTTTTTGGAGCTTTGTTCTGTGAGGAGTGCCGCAATAGTTCTATATCCCTTCACAAACCTCTTTTAGTATACAGTAAAGCCAAGGAATGCCCTGTTTTGGGTCTGAGTTGGTGGAGCCTCCCAGTTCAGAATAGTCTGGATCTTGGGCTGCAAGGGTTGAACTTGACCTCCATCTGCAACGTGGTCCGAGTATACCACAGAGCCCTGTCCTATTTGACAATTGCTTGCCTTGATAGTGAGTTCTGCTTCTGCAGGGCCTCAAGGACCTTTCCAAGATGGATCAGATGATCGTGCCAGGTGTAGTTATAAGCAGCAATATCATCTAGACTTGTCTATGTCTCTACCAGTTACATCTAGCCGCAGATTCCTTGACTGGTGAATTAGATTCCATGGCCATAGTTTCTAGGAGGAGGGTCTGCGATACAGTCCCACAAAAGGGCCAGGAAGACCGGCTGACCGATATTAAAGATCAGCCACACCACAGTGGGAGAAGATAGGAAGAAAAAGAGAGAGAGGGGAGCGTGAGAGAGGGGAGCGTGAGAGAGGGGAGCGTGAGAGAGGGGAGCGTGAGAGAGGGGAGCGTGAGAGAGGGGAGCGTGAGAGAGGGGCGCGTGAGAGAGGGGAGCGAGAGAGAGGGGAGCGAGAGAGAGGGGAGCGAGAGAGAGGGGAGCGAGAGAGAGGGGAGCGAGAGAGAGGGGAGCGAGAGAGAGGGGAGCGAGAGAGAGGGGAGCGAGAGAGAGGGGAGCGAGAGAGAGAGAGGGGAGAAAGGAGAAAGAATGAAAGAGAGAAAGAGAGAGACAGAGAGAGAAAGACAGAGACAGAGAAAGAGACAGAGAGAGAAAGAGACAGAGACACAGAGGCACAGAGAGACAGAGACAGAGAGACAGAGACAGAGAGACAGAGAGACAGAGAGAGAGACAGAGAGAGAGAGAGAGAGAGAGAGAGAGAGAGAGAGAGAGAGAGAGAGAGAGCGCTCTCTTTCTAAAGGTTATAACGACCACAACAAAGCGCAAGCAAGTAACATGCACCAAAAGTAAGAAGCATGTTTCCTTAGGCATAGTGGTACAGAAGTATAGACGCCTGTTGTAATCCAACTCCAAGGAAGAGAAGCATGTAACCAATTGAACGAAAGGCTAATTGGCTCCACTGGAACGTGGGCGCATGACCATTAGAAGAGGCAGAGGACTCTGGCAAGTATACACTAGAGGACTGATCCACCAATCCGACTAAGCAGAGGATGGCATCTGTATTAGATGAAAGAACTTGCTAAGTGAAAAGAAAAAGTAAGATATTAAGAACGGTGCGAATGGACCCGTCCAAGCACAACAAAATGAATTAGGGGCCCCACTGCCAGGAGGGAAAGAAAGACCAAGAGTCAAAAAGGAGGAACAGATAACCCAGGCAAGGAAAACAGTCTTAGGGAAAAAGGCAAAATCCTACACAAAGACACCTGATAACAATCAGATTGCATTATGTGAAACCCCCAAGGTTCACTAAAAATGGGTATGAAAGAACATATGAGGCTCTTGCCCTGATAAGAGCAACAGAAGAAGGGCCACAGACACAGACCCCTTAACCCAAGCAGGGGAAGGCCCTAGAAAATGAGGCATACACCAAGCGAATAAGTAGGAGTTCTATCATGGAGAATGCTCCATCCTGTGCCCTTTTCTCCCTTCCATCTCATTTTTTTTTTTTTTTTTAGGTGACCGAAAGGATGAACACCGCACGGCCAAAAGACCCACGTAATAGAATATTTCCAATATATGAAAAAACTGGACACCGTCCTAGCAATATACCTGTGCAGATAATGCATGCTACAACCCGATAATACACAGCCATGCTCAAGGATGCGCTGAAAACACCCAGAGTACAGCGATAGAAAGTCAAAAGGGGGAGGGGGGGGGAATGCCCCTCCAAGAACAGAGCAGGGGCTAGAACACAAGACAACATTGCCTGGTAGAAAAATCTCAACAGGCACATACTCCCCAAGGGGAAAACATGAAAGAGTGCGTACCAATACCTAGACATAGGAGGTCAACAAGAAGGTATGATTGAGTATTCCAGAATCAGCCATCGGGATATCCAGGAGGAAGACCCCCACAAACAGATGAGGGAAGCTGTCCCCGTTGGAAGGGAAACCATGGAACATGATATACATATAGAACACGGGTTTCTACAAGGACCCCTCAACAGCCGTGAGGCAGGAGAACAGACCCCACAACGGCCGGGAGGCAAGGGTAACAAGTCAAGCAACAACCATGAGGAAAGGATAACAGATCATGCAATGGCTGTGAGATGGGGTAGAAGGAAAACCTATGCTGTTTCATAATTGAATGCCAACCAGATTGATCCTGCTGAGTCTTAGCATCGGTGAGGACGGTCAACAACTGGGATATGCCATATATTTCCAAACATTAGAGGAATTTGAACCCCCTGCTTGGGGGTGCCTGTATCACCTGAAATACAAGGCAGCAACATTGAATCCCAAAGCTTATGGACAACAAATCTCCACGAAGATTGCCAATCCTACCTCTAGCCAGGAGAGGTGGCATAGCGCAAGGCTGGTGTGCGCGACCCACGTCACAAAGTGGAACCAGCCAACATGGGAAAAACAATCAATCGAAGGGCGCCATTCAGCCCAAAGTAATACAGAAAAAACCTCCTCAAGAAAACACATTGCCACAGAAAAAACCTCCTCAAGAAAACACATCGCCATTGTAACAATCGAAGAGTAGAAGGAAACAACTCCAAAGCAGTGTAGAGCAAAAACTGCATATCATTGACACGTGATAGAACCCCAAGGAGAGATAAGAGGTTGCCAAAGGAACTGCAACCAACAAACAAGGTTTCCAACACAACAACAGGACAGGATAGCAAGTCCTGAGCCACAGTCAAGGAACAGAAGACAGGGTAGTAAGCCCAAGTGGCCAATATCACATAAGGAAATCGCATGATAAGGGATTCACCAACAGGCTAATCCAACGAATCCCAAAGGCCAGTAGGGGAAGACCACAGGAAGGGTCTCAAGACAGGCGGCTAGCCAGCAGCCCCAGAAGGCCAGGGCTGAAACACCGATCTGGTGACCGATGCCACAAAATGCACATAACAGTGTTGCAATAACAAGTGAAAAAAGGGAAGGGGGCAAGCTAAGGGTCTGGCCCTCCCGAAACCTACATAAGGCCGCATCTGCTTTGGCTCCAAAAAGATGAAACTCATCAAATGGCATGTCAAGCAGAGCTGACTGGACAGCATGTCAAAATCTAGACGCCTGAAGCCAGGCGTGCCAGTGCAATGACACAGCAGGTGCCATGGCTCGACCAATGAAATCATTGGAGCCCATTCCACACCTGATGAGCAGTTTGACCGCCTGTCGACCATCTAACATCAACAGGTTCAACTCGCCCTTATTGGCCGCTGGGAACAAGGTTTTAAAGTTGTGCCACGGAGTCCCACAGGGCATGGACAAAGGGTCCGAGGACGCAAATCACGCTGGTAGAGCCTAACGCCGCACTAGAGGAGGAAAACAAGTTTTCTGCAATAATTTTGCTTCCTTGAATTCTCGTCAAGGGGGGAATGGGGAATGTTCTCCATCTCAGTGGATGTTTTAATCGTCTGGACCAGAAAGCTGCGGTGGGTCGGTAGTCGAATAAGGCAAGCGGGGTCCCCTGGGGCAAGGCGGTATTTGTGGGCAATAGTACGGTTCACTGGTCCACCTAAGGTTGTGCCCATGCCCCCAATAAAATATCAGAAAGTGCCTCGCAAAAGGGCAGTACTGGTTCAACCTCCAACTGGCCGGGATGAAGGACCTCAATCGGAGGGTCCATAGCCTTCTCCACTGTAGGTAGAGTTAGATATAAGACATCAGCCACTCTTTTCTAAACTTCTGCCAAAAAAGAACTGGTTCATAGGCCAGGCCAGGCGGCGTTAAAAGAGAGTAAGCAGGGGAAGAATCTAGCCCGCTCACTTCACCCAGCTCAGCAATCCAGCAGTCCAACATAGCCAGGGCCACATGCATTGGCTGCTCCAAGGGGGGTATCCCCTCACGTCCTTACCCCAACTGATCCACAGAAACCATCAGCCCCGAAAACACGCCATAAACAATGCTGAGATGGTGCCGTATTGACGTCCGCATGGGAAGAAGGAAAGGTGCCGGTCGACATCGGCGCAGATTAAAGGAGCAGAGGCGAAACCGACCCTACAAAACGCAGTCGTGTAGTGCACTGACTCCGGATCAGAGTCCTCCAGCGCTGTAGAAATAGTCACTGGCGGGGTGAGCGGTGTCACGTTAGAGTTAACCGATGTCACTAGTGGAAGCCCCAAAGGACCACGTACCGACTCCTCTGTGTCCGAGACTGGAACTGCCACCGAGGGAAACCTGTCAGAGATGACGCAGTTACTGCCCCTACAACCTCCTTATGGCCTTCAGGAGCTCCAGAGGGAGACGAGGGCCCAAAGACAAGATGGAGAGCATTGTGGCACTTTTACATCTGGTTCCAGATCGCCCCGGCTCCAGGAAAAGCTGGGAGGCGTGGGAGCGACACTAGAGCGGAGGTAGAAGAGTCTCTGCAATCCACATCATGAGTCAAAGGAGCCAGCGAGGGCCGGGACTTCGATCTCTTGCAGCGCCGCTTACCATGAGATGTAGGCGGAGACTGGAATCGTCGCCGTTGACCATGGAGAGAAGAGCAGCGCTTACAGGAACGACCCCTGGACTGGGAAGATAGCTGACGCTGCGAGTAACTGGAGGCCCGCGACAACCGCACTGTCAGAAGTTTCATGCGCTGCACCCGCTTCAACCACTGGCAGGTGTCACACCAGACGGAGTCATGATGCTCGCCCAAGTACCACATACAGATAGACTGTGGGTCCGTACCCGACATCTGGCGAGCACACGACCCACATGACAAACCCAGAGGGCATAGAAATTTAGCACACTGTTTAAGATGAGAAATGTCCGTCACAGCAGGCCGAAAAACAGCCAGAGATACGCTACTTTTGGATCCACATGCAGCACACCGGAAGGGATTTATATGGCTCCACTGACATCATATCCGGAGCAGATGTCGTACAGAGCCATGTGTACACCAGGTGGTCTGACCACGGTATTAAGAAAAGAGCTCAACGTACTGCCCGAGGACTTGCCTGCAGTCAGTTTGCTGTTGGGCAGTGAGGGTGTCTGATAAGACAACTCCTTCCACAGACCAATCTTTAGGGTTGTTTGAGAGGAGGCCAGGGAGAGGTTCACGCTCTTCTTCCTGATCCTCATCAGTGGCCATCAGCATGGCCCCATCAGCCCATCATGAAATGTGGTTCACATGGATGACCCTGTGTGAACTGCTACAAGTGCCAATGTCCACCAGGTAGGTGACCTCCCCTTTTCTCTCAAGGATAGAGTAGGGCACACTCCATTTGTCCTGAAGGTCCCTAGGTGCCACAGTCTCCAACACCCATACCTTCTGCCCTGGCTGAAACTCAACCAGTGCAGCCTTTTGGTCCAACCATTGCTTTAGGAGCTCTTGGCTTGACTCAAGGTTTTGACTGCTTTCTCCATGTACATAACCTTCCTGGAACAAAGGCCAAGCACATAGTTGACTATTTCTTGTTTGGGTTCTTTGAGAGGCTTCTCCCAGCCTTACCTTACAGGACTTAGAGGATCTCTAACAGGATGGCCAAACAGAAGTTCAAAGGGACTAAAGTCCACTCACTTCTGTGGCACCTCTCTGTAGGAAAAAAAGCAGGCATGGCAATAAGACATCCCATCTTCTTCTGAGTTTTTCCAGGGAATCCCATGATCATACCTTTCACGGTCTTGTTGAATCTCTCAACTAGGCCATTTGTTTGTGGGTGATATGGGATGGTGAACTTGTTTATCACCCTACACTGCTTTGAGGTGAACAGACATGAAGTAACTACCTCTGACTGAAACCACCTCCAAGGAGAAGCTCATTCTAGAAAAGATACTGATGAGAGCCCTGGCAACTGAAGGAGCAGTGACAGTCCTAAGGGGAACTGCTTCAGGATACCTGGAGGCAGGATCCTATACCACCAGAATAAATCTGTTTGAGGGTCAAGGTGGCCAATAATGTTGGCCCCTACCCTTTCGAAGGAAATCCCAACCACTGGTAGTGGGATTAAGGGAGCCTTTGGTTTGCCACATGTCTTGCCACTGGCTTGACAGGTAACACAGGTGCTGCAAAACTCATTCACTTTCTGGGACATATTAGGCAAGTAGAAGTGGGCAACCAACCTACTCCAGGTCTTAGGCTGCCCAAGGTGCCCAGGTAGGGGAATGTCATTGGCCAATATAAGTAAGAACTCTCTATACTGCTGAACCACTTCCACTCTCCTAGTGGCAGTAAGCAGCTCTCAGTGCGTGAGTTGCAGAGGGAGAAGGAGGAGTAAGGAGGAGTGAGGTGAGCCAAGCCGAGGTCAGGCAGCCAAGAGGCCCCGGATCCAGGCCAGGCAGAGTGCAGAGAGCCAGGGATGCTGCAGGGCCCTCGCCGGTAGCTCTATAGCCATCTCTGCGGTTGCCGTCACCACTATCACCGTTGCTGCCCCTGCCACCCAGAGGGCGTGGAGGCAGAAGCATCTGCAAGCAATGAACGACCTCAAGGTAGGGGTCACGCTCAAGTTATGGTTGGGAAGCCGGGCCCGCCCTCCATGCTATCCCCACTCTCAGAAGAAACCTTGCCCATGCTCCCCTATTATAGACAAGCTAAGCATTCTACCTGAGATATTAGGCTCCTTAATGGGCACAGCTAAGGTCAAAGTACTAAGGGCTTTAATCTGCTTGCGCCACCCACCCCATTTCAAGATACATCTGGTCCTGCCTTGTTGAAGTAATTGCACCTACTGAACACTCTACAGTGAATGAGTCTATACAAAGCTAGGTCTCCCCCATTCTATCAGGAATCACAGAGCAACAAGTGGCTTCAGCATACTTGGTCAAACTCGCCCCCCAATCCACAGCTACTATCCTATGAAGGAGAGCGAAAAAAAAGACTTAAGACGCAGACAAAGACGCAAAGCCTATTGAAACAGAATTCGGAGATACTTGTGATAACCAACATAACCAAAGCACTGTAGGACCTCAATCCAACAAACATTTTTTCCCATACTTGTGCAACCACCAAAGCTAATCAATCAGCCCACAGTGGGACGGGCCAACGAAGAACAGCCCATCCTAATGCAAGATAAGGGGCCCACAGAGATGCGCTCCACTTCAGAGGGCCAACAATTGCATGCATAAATGGCACTAGTTCCTGCCCCTTCTTCCACGGCCTACAGGTGGCGGAAGGTGGTGGGCTGTGCTCGGACTTTACAATACAAGGAATGCCGGCACTCAGCCCAATGCCACCGCAAGGAGGACAGATGCGTGTGGACACAGGCACTCAGGGGTACAGCAGTTTTCATGACGTAACAACAAAGCCTCAACACAGGGGAGGGAACAGAGGGCCTTTATCGAACCCTATTTCTGCTGCTCTTCCTTCGAACGGAAGAGGGCAAGCATTGGTACATACTAAATACTCAGAACATTCTAAGTGGAAGGTGGAACGGCATGACTCTTTCAAGTTGGTTTTCATACCCCAATATGGTTCTAAAGGCCATCAGGACACTCTCAACAGAGGAAACCTACTGAGGCTCTTTGGTCACATTTCTGCACTGAAGCACATCACCTCAGAAGACCTCACATGGGTGAGGTTTGATCTCCCAATCTCAGGCTCAAACTGAGAAGTCTTCAACACAAAGTGGAAGAGAGAGAGCCGTAGAGACGCTGTGTGGGCAGAAAAATATACTTTTGCTGAATGGAGGATAGAATTGCAAATGCCTCTACCATTGAAATACCCATAGGTTCTACTACAGCTACCCACAACACAAGCTACCACGAGCGTACAGAGGGGCATGACTGGAGGAATACACGGCATGGGTACTGCAGTGGTCAAGGAAGCATCCCACCTAACAATACTATGCACACACAATCAGAGGGAGGTCCACTAAGACGAATCAGTCTGCACACTTCGTGAGAGGGGGTGGCACAAGCTCTTAAATGCGAGATCTAGGCATTATACTTAGCCGCAAGATAGACCACTGACACTAGCCCCAGAGAACAAAAGTCACACCCAGCATCACAATTGCATCATGGAACGTGGCCAGTCTTAAAAGCACCAGAACAAGCAAGCAAGCAAGCAATAGCCTACCTGGAAACAAATCATATCCTGTGAATTCAAGAGTCCTGTGCCCTCTCCCCGATTATTCTGCCTGATTTCTAAGAAATCTTCAAGTCGGTGTATTGACCAAATCCCTTTGGGCGTCCCACAGGAGGCCTATCTATCTTTATTAAACATAAAAGTAAGCTGGAGGCTGCTTCAATCATCTCTAACTCTACAGGAGTTCAGGCAGTTTCCAGTAAAGGACGAAAATTAACCAAAAAACAATTAGCTTGTTACTCGTCAACTACTATCTCAATCCGTCCCAAAAAATCTACACTATAATGGTGGAAGACCTGTGTGACAGCCTGGGGGTGCTCTTCCTGGACTACCGACGACAAGAAATCATGCTTGTAGGAGACTTCAATATATGCGGTCTGGGAATACAACTGAAACGTTCTTTCAATCTAAAGAGGGGGATATTATGCAATACTTCTTGACAATCCATAAACTGATTTCGGCTAGATCAAGGCACAAGGAATTCAGCGGTCGTTCCCATATAGCCCCCCCCCCCCCCCCAGCCCCCCTTCCAACTTGCAAAGGAATCTTAATAATTTGCTATGTCTTTTTACCAGAGAGTTTAGCTGGAAATCTCTCAAATTTTGAAATAGACAAGAACAGAAAGTGACCACAACCCACTACGGCTCACATTCATTAGATTAAACATCTCAAACGGACTGAAGCAATCAAGTGGACTCCTCATCCGGAGAGGAACTTGTGAGACTAGTGATGATTATAAAGTGGAGACCAGAACAAACTCCAATTGTCACTGCCTGGTTAGGCACACATAAAACCCTTGTGAAAAAAAAAAGCTGCAATCGTTCACGAAATCAATAAAATGAATTTGCTACTTAGCAATGTGTCTGCCACCTCTATACTCAAGGTCATGAATGCAACTCTCCTCCCAGTTTTGCCATATGGGAATCATGCCTATCCAGTAGCCTTAGTTTCTGTCTTGGAGCAAATTCTTTGTACCTCTTATAGAAAAATTATTTCTTCACCCACAACACACGCGCCAGTCAAGATTAAGACTGGAATTGAGTCTTGTGAACCATTCTCCAGACTGTAAATCCTCCCTCCTAAAATACTACATCAGTGCAACGAAGTCTTCTACTAACTCACTTAAGCCCATGTTGAAATTGGCTTGTACGTATTAAATACGCCTGGGGATCAAACCACAAGGTCAATGGTGGCAGGAGCAGCTATTTTAACAATACATTTCTGTTTTTAACAACTCCTGGAATTTTACTAATGTGAATGACACCAAGTCCCATTAGAGTGGACCCAGCCATATGCAAATCAGTCTTGACCCTGCACCCAATGGGAACAGTCTAGCCCGAACTGCCAGGCCAGGTCCTCCCTGGACTGGAAACAAACAAGCATCCTAGGACCGGTTCGGGCTTTCAGCCCTCATCAGCCAGGATAGCTAAACTACAGTGGCATGGAGAGCACGGGACCCAAGTCTGGGCATACCCGTCCCACTCGGGGAGACAAATGCAAAAAGAACAATTGGACAGAATGTAGAACAATGTTATACATTCACCCCAGTACAGAGATCTGGGTCTAAATCCATCGTTTTTTTGCTCACCATGCCATTCCAGTTTGGACCCAGCCATATGCAAATCAATCTTGACCCTGCGCCCAATGTGAACAGTCCAGCCCGAACTGCCAGGCCAGGTCCTCCCTGGACTGGTCAGGGCACACCAGGGATCCCATCTGGAGACTAGCGACCCCTTTGGGTGCTTGACTAGTGGTAACCTTTTTAGGACAATGAGGACCTCAAGTTTGGTGACCATTCTGCTAACAGAGATGGGATCATGCCTTCTTGGGATCCCAGCTCTTACCTTGGTACCCACCCTTAGACTGGGAAGAGTCTTGGGCCCACCTTCCTAAGCAAGTTTTGCGGGCCTTTGGAACACTCTGTGTTTTCCCCCTTGTGTCCCACATCTTTCCCTGGGTGGGGGGAGGAGGGTGAGCAGTAACCACTTTCTTTTGTGCCCCCACCCCCCCCAACCTTGGGTCTTTCTGGACACCCTGGTTTTGACCCAGTGGTCAGACTTCTTTCCCAACTCGTGAGGAGAGACGAACCCCAAGTCCAATAGGTATACTGATGCGGTTTAACAGAAGTACAATTACTAAACAGATGCTCCTTCATTATAAAATTGTACAGCCCTTCATATGCATACACCTTAGTGACTTGCAACCAGCCATCTCGTGTTTTGCACAAGTGACTTACCTTCGGTAACGATATATCTGTAAGAAACATTAGTTAGTTAGATTCCTTACCTTAGAATATCCCCAGGCTGGATCCGGAATGATTTTTCGTCAGCAGTATCCCTGCGCGTCGGTAGGCGTCGTCTGCGGCTCCGCGTCCGTCGTCGTGATCGCTGGGATGACGTCAGAGTACTTAGACGCCGCCCCCGCGCGCTGACGTCAGTTCTGTACATAGCTTTCCACACCAAGAACGCAGAGCCATGCAAGAAACCAACACTGGTGCCATGAAACTAGGGCCCTGAAAGGGATGACCTAACCCTAGATATCGGTTCGCAGAACGGGGAGGATGGGTGGGGTGGTAAGGAATCTAACTAACTAATGTTTCTTACGGATATATCGCTACCGAGGGTAAGTAACTTGTGCATCTGAAAGAAACACGTTAGTTAGATTCCTTACCTTAAAATAGATACCCCAGCAATACCAACCCCGGTGGTGGGTCGGCGAACCAAGATCACACCAGGAAGTCCTGGAGAACGGAACAGCCAAAGAAGCAGTCTCTCCGGACTTGGCTGTCCAGGCAGTAATGCTTGGCAAACGTGTGCAGCGAGGCCCACGTAGCTGCCTGACAAATGTCCTACATAGGGACTCCCCATCCCAAGGCATTAGTAGCCGCTGTGGCCCGAGTGGAATGGGCCCTCAGCCCCACAGGAGGATCCTTCTTAGCCAAGCAATAACAGACCTCAATGCACAAAACGACCCACCGAGATATGGTTTGCTTGTGCACTGCCCGCCCCTTGTTAGCGCCCACGTAGCCAACAAAGAGTTGGTCGTCCACCCGGAACTGTTTTGAGAGCACACATTTTGGGTCCAGATGGTGGAGCCTCTCTTCCTCTTTCGAGGGATGCGGAGGCAGAAAGGAGGTGGGTAATGTGATGGACTGCCCGATGTGAAAGGCAGTAACCACCTTGGGAAGAAAAGAAGGGCGAGTCCTCAGAACAACCTTGTCCTGATGGACAGAGAGGAAAGGAGTTTTAGAAGAAAGAGCCTGGAGCTCACTCACTCTTCTGGCAGAGGTGATGGCAACCAGGAAAGCAGTCTTGAGAGTCAGAAGACGAAGAGGACAGTTATGAAGTGGCTCAAAGGGAGCACACATCAGAAAAGTTAACACCAGATTCAAGTCCCACTGAGGCATTACAAAGGGAACAAGAGGAAACATGCGAGTAATGCCTTTCAAGAATCTATTGACAACGGGGGACTTGAAAAGAGAAGGCTGATCAAGAAGCCTCAAGAAGGCTGAAACAGCTGAAAGATATCGCTTGATGGTGCCCAGAGCAGAGCCCTGCTGGGCCAGGGAAAGAAGAAAGAGGAGAATCTCAGAAAGAAGGGCGGAAGGGGATCCACAGCCTTTGCTGTGCACCATCCCACAAATTTGTTCCACCTGCAGGCGTATACCATTTTAGTAGAGTGACGCCTAGCTGCCAGAATGACATCGCAGACTTCAGGAGGCAAGTTAAATGGCATCAACTGCCGCCGCTCAATCTCCACGCATGGTGGTGGGGGCAGGACAGGTTCGGGTGGAGGACCGTCCCCTGCTGCTGTGACAGAAGGTCCTCCTGAAGAGGCAGTCGAATCGGGGGATCGATTGAGACTGAGTAGCTCGGGATACCAGTATCTTCGTGCCCAATCCGGAGCCACAAGGATGACTTGGGCCCGGTCACGCCTGATCTTCTTCAGCACTCTGGGCAGAAGTGGTATAGGGGGAAAGGCGTATAACAGACCGCAACTCCACTCGCGACGAAAAGCGTCTCCGAGCGAGTGTCGCCTTGGAAATTCCAACGCGCAGAACTGATGACATTGCGCGTTCTCTTCGGTGGCGAATAG
Source organism: Triturus cristatus (assembly GCF_964204655.1). Taxonomy (NCBI): domain Eukaryota; kingdom Metazoa; phylum Chordata; class Amphibia; order Caudata; family Salamandridae; genus Triturus; species Triturus cristatus. Next base: position 853,158,976 of record NC_140581.1, read on the forward strand.
ATCTAACCACGGCTCTCCCCACTGCCGAAAGACCTTGCGCCACGTCCGAGCTCAGACGCCACTCACGATCCATCATGCACCGACGGCTGAGTTCGTCCGCCCTGGCGTTCAGAGAGCCCGCCAGGTGTTGAACCACCAGGGTGATGCCCTGATGTTCCCGCCATGTCCAGAGGCGCAGAGCCTCCTGACAAAGGGTCCACGACCCCACCCTGCCCTGTTTGTTGCAATACCACATGGCGGTGGTGGTGTTGTCCGTGAACACTTGCACTACACTTCCCCAGACAGAGGGAAGGAATGCCTTCAGTGCAAGCCGGATCGCCCGCAGCTCCAATAGGTTGATATGGAGCCGGACTCCGTCAGAGACCAGAGGCCTCTGATCTCCGCCTCTCCCATGTGGCCCCCCCATCCCAGGAGGGACGCATCCGTCACCACTACGTGCTCCGTTTGGAGTAGGGAGAGTTATCTGCCACTGACCCAATCGCGGTCCGTGAGCAACCATTGCAACTGTCTTGCAGTGCCCTCTGAGATCAGGACGTGGTCGGACAGGTTGCACTGATGTTGAGCCCACTGGAACTTCAGGTCCCACTGCAGAACCCGCATCCGCCACCTGGGTGATGTACCAGCAGGATGCAGGAGGCCATCAGTCCCAGCAGCCGTAGGGCCTTCCTGACCAAAAATCGGGATAAAGGCTGGAAGATCGGAATCAGAGCCTGAATATCCCAAACCCGCTGTTCGGGAGGATAGACCCGAAACTGCGCCGAGTCCAGAACCGCTCCGATAAAGAGGAGCTTCTGGGAGGGACTCAGATGTGACTTCGGCACGTTGATGGAGAAGCCCAGCGAATGCAGGAGGTCGGCCGTAGTCTGGAGGTGGGAGACGACTGTTCAGGGCGAGCCCGCCTTCAACAACCAGTCGTCGAGATAGGGGAAGACTGGAACCCCAAATCTGCGCAGATGAGCCTACCGTGAACCGCAGGTAGCGCCGGTGGGCCGGCAGGACAGGGATGTGGAAATAAGCGTCCTGCAAGTCCAACGCTACCATCCAGTCTCCAGGGTCTAGGGCAGCCAGAACCTCAGCTAATGTCAGCATCTTGAACTTCTCCTTCGGAAGGAAGGCGTTGACACTACTGAGGTCCAAGATAGGGCGTAGGCCCCCTTTGCCCTTCTTGGGAACCAGAAAGTAGTGGGAGTAACAAACCCGTCCTACTTCTGGGCCAGGAACGCGCTCGATGGCCCCCTGGGCCTAAAGGGCCGCAACTTACTCCTGCAGAAGTTGCAAGTGATCCCCCGACATGCAGTGGTACTGCGGTGGAATGGCTGGAGGGGTCGCCTCGAAGGGGAGGGAGTAGCCCCTTCGGACGATTTTGCAGCACCCACCTGTCCGAAGTGACGGTACGCCAGTGGAGCAGGTGATGGCGAACTCTGCCTCCCACTGGCGTGGAATGGGCCTGAAAGCTCGGACTAGGAAGACTTCGAGGCAGATGCTGCGGGAGCGGATGTGGACTGACCGGCTCTCTGTCCCCCCTGCTCCGCGATGGCGGAATCCACGTCCGCGACCGCGTTAAGGCTGGTTCTGAGGCCTGTGGCTGGACGAACGTGCGGGAGCGCCCCTTCCTTGGCCACGAAAGAGGCGAAAAGCAGAAGTTTGCTGGCGCTGGGCCGACAGACCCAAGGACTTGGCCGTAGCCCTGGAGTCCTTAAAGCGCTCTAGCGTGCTATCGGCTTTGTCGCCAAAAAGGCAACGGCCATCAAAGGGCATGTCCATGAGTGTGCTCTGGACATCCCCAGAAAAGTTTGTGGACCTCAGCCAGGCGTGACAACGAATCGCCACCGTCGTTGCAATCGCTCTGCCGAGCGAGTCCGTGGTGTCAAGTCCACATCTAATGGAATACTGTGCTGCATCACGCCCCTCAGCAAGAGCCTGGGCGAGCCGTGTCCTGGCCTCCTCTGGACACTGGGGCAGCACGTCCACCACCGTATCCCACAGAGAATGGGTCTAATGGTCCAAAAGGCATACGGTATTAATGGACCACAACCCAAGACTGAGTGAGGAAAACAGTTTCTTGCCAAACTGTTCCATCCTCTTGGATTCCTGGTCCGGAGTCTCGGATGGGAAGGCGGTTTGGGACGTGGAGGCCTGGATAACCTGACTCTCAGGGGTGGGGTTTACGGACAGAAAGCAGGGGTCGTCCGGAGCTGGGCGGTGGCGCCGGGCCACGTTCCGATCCACAGGAGAGACTGTGGTGGGCTTGGACCAAGTGTCCATCAGAACATCGGTGAGGGCCTCATTAAACTGCAGCAGAGGCTCCGAAGAGCTTACTGGCGGTTGAAGCACCTCAGGGAGGAGGTTAGTCCTCACGGCCGCTGCAGGGAGCTCCAGGCACAAGGCCTTGGCCGCCTTGCGCAGCACCACAGCATAAGTAGCACCCTCCTCCGTAGCCACGGAAGGAGGAGAGATGAAACCAGTGTCAGGCGAAGTGTCTAGGCCACTGGCCTCCCCCAGCTTATCTGCCCAGTCCTGACTTAACTGGCACTGCTGTGCCAGAGGGTCCTCAGACCCCTCCCAGTCCTCCCCTTCATCCGTGTCCTGGTAATCAGGCAGAAATGACGGAGCCGGGTCATAGGCGAAAGGCTCACCCATCGACACCAGAGACGGCGCCGCTCAAACGCCGGACCGGAGTTGAAACCAGGGACGGCGTCGTCCGAGGACGGCGCCGGGAGCGACACCATGGGGGTCAGCGCCAGTGGAGGAGTCGTGAGGTCAACTGCAGTCGACCGGGATCCAGGCCTGCATCCCACGGGGGCCTGCGGCGTCGGGACCGAAGTTGACAAATACGCCGGGGCCAAAGCCGCCGGCTCGCTAGGACCCCCAGTCGGACCTGCGGGGCCCGGATGCACGCCGGCAGTCCTCGACGACGGGAAGAGAGTCCTCATGGCCACGAGGAAGTCTCGAATCTCGCCCGGAGTCGCATGAAGCCCAGGGACTGTAGGGTGTGGGGCCGGATGCGACTCCCACGGAGCCGCGCGGGTGGTGCCACCCGAGCCCTCGGTTGAGTCACGCGACTGGCGAGGGGAGTCATTAGAGCGATGTCGCTTCTTCGACTTCTTTTTGCCATGGCTCGACTTACCCGAGTGCGAGGACTTGGATCCCGACGAGCGGTGAGAACTGCGGCTCCGCGACCGGCCCCTCGACTTCCTCCTCGACCGGGACCTCGAGCCGACTGCCGGATCTCGAGGAGCTTGCGGGACCACTCCCGCCTAGCTTTCGACATCAAGGCCCGGCAGTCGGGCACGACTCGTCATCGTGGTCGGCCCCAAGACAGTAGAGACACCGATGGTGGGGGTCCGTAACCAACATCAGTCGGTGACCGACGTCACGCGTCTTGAACCCGGGCATCCCTACCGGCACCAGGAGTCGAAGTCGACTCGAAAAAGATAGACAAAATGTCCAAAAAGTTAGTCAAAAAATGACTAAGGGTACACTCTTCCCGGATCTGCGCGGTAAAAAGAAGAACTGACGTCAGCGCGCGATGGCGGCGTCTAAGTACTCCGACGACGTCATCCCGGCGATCACGACGCCGACGTCTGACACGGAGCCGCAGACGACTCGTCCTTCCTTTCTCCCTAAGGTGGTAACTGCCTTCCACATCGGCCAGTCTGTTACTCTGCCCACCTTCTTTCCGCCTCCGCATCCCTTGAAAGAGAAAGAGAGGCTCCACCGTCTGGACCCAAAACGGGCGCTGTCCTATCTGGACTGCACCAAACAGTTCCGGGTGGACGACCAACTCTTTGTTGGCTACGTGGGCACTAAGAAGGGGCGGGCGGTGCACAAGCGAACCATCTCTCAGTGGGTCATTTTGTGTATCAAGGCCTGTTATTCTTTAGCTAAAAAGAAACTTACTGTAGGGCTGAGGGCCCATTCCACGCGGGCCACAGCGGCGACCACTGCCCTGAGCCAGGGAGTCCCCTTGCAGGACATTTGTCAGGCAGCAACGTGGGCCTCGCTGCACACGTTTGCCAAACATTATTGCCTGGACAGCCAAGTCCGGAGAGACGGCTTCTTTGGCCGTTCTGTTCTCCAGGACTTTCTGGTGTGATCTTGGTTCGCCGACCCACCACCGGGGTTGGTATTCCTGGGGTATCTATTTTAAGGTAAGGAATCTAACTAACCTGTTTCTTTCAGATTGAGAAGTCAACAAAATCTACCCAGGACTGGCTCGAGGTTTTATGAGTCTCCCTGAACTTAATCCTGTACTTCTCAGTGGTGAGTCCAAAGCCCTGAATCAGGGTATCCTTCATTAGGTCAAAGGACTCCACATCTTCCTCATTCAGTTACAGAAGTCTATCCCTGCACTTTCCGGAGAACAACTCATACATTAGGGAGCCCCAGCACTTTCAGTGTAACTTGCTCATTATACAAGCCCTCTCAAAGGCTGTAAACCACTTTGCAATGTCATCACCTTCTAAATATTTGGGGACAATCCCTTGGGGATTTCGGGATCAAAAGTTTAATCCCTAACCCTACTTAGTTTGTTGCTGCCACCACTGATGGGTTCTAAACCCATCTCAGCCCTTTCTTTTTCTATAGCCAGGATATTGAATTCAAGAGCTGCTCTTCTGGCTAGTCCCTCAAGAATTGCTTCATCATCATCTAGCTCTTCTCTGAGCCTTGAGTTGTCTTACTTACCCCCAGTAGGAGAAGGCACTTGAGGTACAGTTTTAGGGTAGATGTGAGGGAGTACCTCGTCACCTTTTCTAGTGAATTTAGGGGTACAATCTCCTGGAGTACTGTCCCCGTTGTCATGGTCACAGTCCAATTCCTCTCCCTCAGGGGTGTCAGGATCTTCAGTTAAATGGGTTTAATCAAACTCTGATTTTGTACAGTTTGCGCCTGTTATATTTTGGTGGCTCTACAGAGGTTCTTTAACTGCTTTATTGTAAGATACAGGTAAGGGGTCAGATTGAAATGATGGATTATCTCCTCTGTGCAAGACGTTTTGAATTTAGTTGGGACTTTTTTAGAAAACCAACAGAAAATGTTAATAGACTTTCATGGCCTAACTAATTATTAAACTTTTTCTACTACACAAGGCCCTAACAGTTCAAATTAGAACATTTAAAAAAACTGAAAAATCGATAACTTTCAAAAATATTTTTCTGACTAATGTCAAATGTGGATTTCTTCATGGAACCACCTATTGACCAAGTGGCATCAGCAAATGCAAAGACTTGTACCCCACAGCTGATCCACTGATGCAGGGAGCTGGATTTTTATGTGGTAGTGCCAATGTAAGGGCACACTATGCAAAAAGTACAATGACCCTTTCTGGTTTACAGGGCTTAAATCAATAATCCCAAGCACTCTATATGTGGTAGTGTGGATGAGCAGTTTAGGCTTATCTGAGGGCAGTGTTGAGCATTTGTTGGTTCACAGGATTAGGGGACCCAGGATGGGGCTCTAAAAGGGTAGAGAGTTTCTCACTGAAGAGGTTAGAAGGGATACGTCCTCCCTATCATATACTCAACAAAAACAAAAAGGTATCCCTTCTGGAACAAGGCTGGTTCCTCACAGAAGCAAAAAAAGGGGGGGAACCCACAAGGGGTTTTATCAACAGTACGCCAATTGTTTACCGACCCATGATTTTAGGAAGAAGGGAAAAAGACCCTTTTCTTAATATAACCCTCCCTCACTCACTCTAGTAGTGACATGCTTCATCATCTGGTTCACCCCAACTCCTTAAGGTCGGGTGGGCTCAACCATGTTTCAGGGAAATACACCTGCAAAAGAAAGGCTGAAAGTGGTAACTTGGGGACAAGTCCAGCAGGACTCAAACGGGGCTCGGCTCTTGCAGGTCTCAGGAGCACAGGGACACAGTCTGCTTCTGTAAACCTGGGCTCGGGAGCAGAGGTGTTTTGGCTGGTGGGTCGCTGTAGTTAAAGACTCTCACTTGGCTTTGGTGACCTGGAGAAGGAGGAGGAACAGGACTGCAGGGACACTCTCAGTGCTAGCCTCAGTGATCCTGAAGTCAGTCGCTGGCAGGTCAGCTTTCATGACGGTGGTGCCCGGACTGGACACACAAGCCTTGGTTGTGGCAAATGCTTCGGTACACAGTATTGGTGCTGGGCGACTCCCAGAAGGACTGGCGTCTCCAAAACCGGCAGGAAGATGGATCTGACTTCCTGGAGTAGCAAAGACTTCTTCCTGGCAAGATGCTCCCTCGGTGGACCCAGTGGTCAGAATGTCGAGGTACAGGGCAAGTGCGGCCAGTGGCTCCTCCGCCCCAAGGGAGATGATGCTTGGTTGTTAAAATGGGGGGGGGGGGGCAAGACAGTCATCAAAGAATATGGGGAGGCTGTTCAGCTCCTGAAGGAGTAAATCTTTGTGACTGTTGTGGTGCAGGCCGCCAGGGAGGGTTTGGCACCAATTTCAGTGTAGGACCTCTGTTCTCACGTCTCTTCTTTGTCCTTCCTTCGCTACCCTGTAGACTAATCTGAGCTCCTGGTGTCAAGGGGATCCCTAAATACCAAATTTAGGAGTGTTTAGGGGAGTATAGGGTAGTAGCTAATGGGCTACCCCTGGGGTGGCTACACTCCCTAAATGACCACTTCCTGTGGGGAGTGGGCATATTATTGACCTAGAGTTCTGAGTTTCACCAAAAACAAGATGGTGAAACTCTTCCTCGACTTTCCACTTCAGGTAGCCCTCCTTAGGAATGTGCCCAGCCTTTAAGGGAGACACACCTTCTGACTAGCTAATTTTCCCGCCAGCTCTAGTGCCAAATGGTCCTCAGGGGGTGGTGTTCCCCAGGACCGGGGAAGGCAGGGGCACATTTTAAAGGGAGCAGTGGCTTTGAAGCCTCTGGCCCTGATATGCTAAATAACTAGATATCATACTGGAGGAGGTGTGGACACCTTCCTTCGGAGCAGACATTGTTTCTGGCCTCAGAGCGCTGGCTCTCACCTCCAGCAGGGCAGAAACTAGTCTCTGGTGACAGGCTGATTGATACCAGTCAGCACACTAGAGGACTCATAGGTTTTAAGGGATATCTCTAAGGTGCCCTCTGGGTGCATGTCTTCCTAAATCCGATACTGGCAGCAGTACGGATTTATAAAGACAAGATGTTTGATACCAAACATCAGTATTTTCAGTAAAGCCATTATGTAGCTGGGTAACTCGAAATCACCTGTGCCCAGTACATATCTCTAAAATGGCTTTCCTGCTCACTTGTAAGGTCGAGCAATGGAACTAGACATCACAGGAGCATGTATGCTTGTGCAGATGTGCCCACACATGTAATATAATACACTTGGCTTTAGGGCTCTAAGGTCTGCTGTAAGGGTGACTTACATATAACACATGCAGTGTATATGGGCACTGCACACAGGGTGTGTGCAATGTTGGGTTTTCAGATGGGCCTGCGCCCTTTCACGCATTCCGCAGTGGCAGTCTGCATGCAGCTTTGTGAGGGTCCCTTTGGGTGGCATAATAGATTTTGCAGCCTACACAGGGAATCTCATTAGTACCCATGCCCTGGGTACCACAGATACCATTTTCTAGTGACTTACAAGGGAACTAGAGTCCTTGCCAATTGGGTAACAACTGTACATCTGTCTTGTTTTTAGGGAAAAATCTCTGTCACCGGGGCCTGGTTAGAAGGGTCCAAGTGCGCTTCCAATTAACACCATCAGTACTAGTGAGCAAAAAATGGGGGCGACAATGTTAGGAAGGGGCACTTTCCTACATCAGAGTCCTGTGACATGCCTTCCTGGAAAAAAACAGGGCCATGGGTAATATGATGTCACTTCCTGTGATGTCATTACAGCCAAAGATACCCCCTGCATTTTGGTGAATTGACACCCATGTGGGTTATAGGTTAGGAGTGCAAAGTCATTGTTAGTTTGCTCTTATTTACAGAGTGAGGGACTTTCAATAATATGGAGGTACTGCTTGGTAGTCACAGGCCTACATTATGGGGATTCTGAGTTAACTATACTCTGCCTAAAATAAGGAACATTTGAAAAAGAAAAACTGTTTAATTGGTAGTTTAGGCATGTAGATTGCCTTTCGCATTTATGAGGACGCTTCTCAAACAACAAAAGCTGTAATAAAAGAGGAACCAGTCTCACTTAATGTGAATGTCTCATTATTTACTTGTCAGCTGGCAGCTGTTTAAAGAGTAACACCACAGAAGAAATAAGAAATTGAAACATAACAGAACTACAACACAACTAACTATTTGGAGCCAATAAAACTGCACTACTTTCAGAGCTACTTTAAGAGGAACTGCTTTGCATTTCATAATGATATGCCCCTCCACAAATCCAATCCAAAATACTACCTCCAGCCACCACCAATCTAAATATGCATCTCCCAATTCTAACTCTAGAGGCGACCAGTGCCCTAGCGCTATTCGTCCTGCTCCCCGACATTGTGCCCCACCGGCACAGCAGATGAATGTGTCATAAGGTGACACAGAAAAGAACAAACACTGCAACTTTCCACACACAATTTATTCAATTACCACCACTGCAAAGCAACGTTGTTTGCTGAAAATGTTTAAATCTGAATATGTGTATATGTGTGTATATATCAGTCCACTATGGCAACCAATACGAAGTCGGCAAAGATAGGAGAGCACTCACGAGAATTTCTAACAAAAAAGTGCTTTTTAAGGTGCAGAACCTCCCAGCACTGACAGACGCGTTTCAGCACTACGCCTTTATCAATGTCAGTTTGTATATATTCAAGAAGCCATTTAAAAGTCTACATTGCATGACTTGGCACATTTCATCAACAACGAAGATGGCCTTAAATCGTCTTTCACATTTGTATAATAATGGCGGTCATCTTAAGCATGTTTTGAAACACAACCAGTAAATCAATTGTGATTTAATTAAATACTTTCTGGCATTTTTTACCAGCATATGGGAGTAAAGTTTAATTACTTACAAAGGCGAAAATACAATAGTAAGAGAATTCATAATTCCTTGCAGAACTATTATCTCATCCTGTTGTACGTAATTTTAATCTTACCGTTTCTAAAATGAGATTTGTTCACTCTCCCAATTTTACTCAGAATTGCGCCCTGAATGGGCAACGCAAAAAGCATTTGGTCACAAAAAGAAAGGAGGGAAGGGGGTGATGTGAGGGAGGTGCTGAAATATATCTATACAGGGTTACCTGTCTCTATTTACTATTCCCGGTGAATACCTGGGTTTTCTGTATATGTGATAGTTATGTCTTATATGGACAATCCGGAAAAGAAACAGATACATATATACACATTGGTATCAGTTCTGTACTGCCTTTCATATGATAAATTCAAAATTATTATCCATGAAGGTTTGGTTACAACATCCAGTCTATGGTGCAAATGGGAAAAGGTTCCTTTTGCTAGCGCGAGCACAATTTCAAAGGGCTGATGAAGCCTCTAGTGGTTTCATCCAATTGAAGAAATATCAACCAATAGTCGTGACTTTTTTCAATACAATCGATTTATTCTCGATGTAGTTTATGAATGTTAATGGAATTCTTTGTGGCGTTATGAGACGTTCTTCGTCTTATAAAGATATCAACAATAAACCCAATGCATTTCGGGTTCTAGACGAACCCTTCGTCAGGGGTAATTCTTGAAGCTGTAAACAACAAAAGGCAAATCAAACTAGCGTCCTCATTTGACAGACTAAAAGTTCTACTGAAATATCAATGTCGCAAAATAAACACTCCACTCTCTCCATTAGTATTAAATTGATGTAGCATTAGGAAATACTAAACAAAGTGGATAAACAGTATCGCAGTGATCGTGATTGAAAGTGCATGCCTTAGTAAATAGAAAGCGTCAAAATTGTCATTATTGAATGATAAAGTTTCGAAAATCAGTTGAGACATAAAAGAGAAAATGACTAGGAGACCCAAGTGATTAAGACGGAGTGCATAAACACTGAAATGGCCCGTAGTGGACGTGAAAGTTACAGAGAGTGGGTATGGTGCAGAATGTGTTTGAAGACAGGTCGGAAAGGCTAAAGTGCGATGGTACCAGTTAATGCGAAGAGGGAAGTTACGTGCAGCGGGGTGAAGTGAAACGGCGATACAAAGAGTCCATACATATAGTTCTTACGAGCTTACCCGGAAAGTTTGTGAGTGTACACATCAGGTGAACACACGTTCGGCAGGGAGGCTGGCGTGTGTTCGTCGGAGCGGAAGGAGTTTAAGTAAGAAAGAGAGGACGGGTAATACACTAGGAGAATGGAAATAGAAAGAGTACACAGCGAGGTGAACACAGTGATACAATATGAAAAGCATAACAATGTGTAAAGAGACGTGTAAAAAGACGATACGTCGGAGCGAGAGGATATAATGTGCACAATATAACGATGTGTACAAGAAAGTAGTTTGAGGAAAACAAGAAAAAACGGTGAAGCGCTTGGAAAATAGTAATAGAAAGGGTGCACTTGCTGGAATAACACAAGATGCATGACATTATTTACAAGAAACAATTAAATTCAATACGATCATTTAGACCCAGAGGCTGTAGGGATTGCAGTTTTTTGGTCCAATAAAATTCTGCCCTCGCAAGGTTTTTGTGAGGATCAACATCATTGCGAATTTTCAGTGACTCCAGAACAGTGAAACGTAACTGGGAAATGTTGTGTTTGGTTTCTATCCAGTGGACTGCGACTGTGGACTTCTCATTTTTGGTGCGAATGTTGCTTTTATGTTCACCAATGCAAATCTTTATTTTACGTTCTGTTCTTCCAACGTAGATTTTGCCACAAGGGCATTTGAGTGCATAGATTACATTGGATGTGTCACAGGTGCTGGAGTGACGTAATTTTATTTTGCGGCCTTTAGTTGGATGAATGAAAAGATCACCGGGTATTACGTTGTTGCAGTGCACACAGTTTAGGCACCTCTGCATGCCTTTGAAAGTCATGTTAGATGTGGTAGATGGTGGATTTAACAACTCTTTCAAGTTCTTTGATCTTTGCATGGCGAAAATGGGTTTTTGTGAGAACAGAGTAGATAGATCAGGTTCTGTCTGGATGATATTCCAATGTTTCAGGATGATCGATTTGATGGTAGTGGCTTGTGTAGAATGTTTTAAAACACAAACTAATGGATTGGCCTGTTTTTTGTTGATGCGTTGTAGCAAACTGTTGCGTTCGGTCATTGCAAGTCTGTGTTTAGCCTCATTCAACAGCTGTGGTGGATACCCTCTTTTCAAAAAACGATCTGCAAATTTGTTGGTAATAGTAATCATCTCTTCAGGATCCGAAGTGATTCTTTCAAGTCTAATGAATTGCGAGAACGGTAGGTGTTTCTTCAGGGTGGATTGGTGGAAACTGTCAAAGTGAAGAGAATTGTTCCTATCGGTAGGCTTAATGTACACTTTAGTTTGTATGGATCCTTGAGTGATTTGGATTAATACATCCAGGAAATTGATATTATGTTGATTTATGTGATGAGTGAACTGGATTCGATCATGGATATGATCAAGTTCAGAGATGTTGCATTCAAGATCACTGCGATCACCTTCCCAAATTATTAGAATGTCGTCAATATAGCGTTTGTAGAGAACCAGATCGTGAGACCACTTGTGGTTTTCAAGAATGTGTTCTTGTTCAAGTTTGGCCATAAAGATATTGGCATACGAAGGCGCTCCGGCAAAGCCCATGGATGTTCCGTTGTTTTGGGCGTAAAACGCACCCTTCCATTCAAAGTAGCTGTGGTATAGTGAGAATTGAAGAAGTTCCAAGAGGAAAACTTTTTCTGCACAGACATGATTATGATTCAGTAAAGCCCATTCTGTGGCTTCAATCCCATCTCCATGAGGAATGGAGGTATAAAGGGAAGTCACATCAATAGTACATAACCACCATTGTTCAATTCCTTGTGTGTCAAGACTATTCAAAACATTCAGAAGATCAGTAGTATCTTTCAGGTAGGACTCTTGATTTTAGACAATGGGTTGCAGAAAGTAATCAAGGTATCTGCCTATAGGTTCAGATAAGGAACCGCAAGCTGACACAATTGGTCGAAAAGGTGGTTTCTCTAGGTTTTTGTGAATCTTAGGCAACATGTAGAGTTTGGGCCTTCGTGGATACTCTGTGTAAAGGAACCTCTCAGTTTTTGTGTTGATCCAGCCCATTTCTTGAGCGCGTTTGAGAATCTGTTTAAGGAGACACTGGTAGCTGTGCGTGGGATCTTGGTCAAGTTTAGTGTAGGTGTCCGGGTCACAATCTATGTTGGAAGAACAGAACGTAAAATAAAGATTCGCATTGGTGAACATAAAAGTAACATTCGCACCAAAAATGAGAAGTCCACAGTCGCAGTCCACTGGATAGAAACCAAACACAACATTTCCCAGTTACGTTTCACTGTTCTGGAGTCACTGAAAATTCGCAATGATGTTGATCCTCACAAAAACCTTGCGAGGACAGAATTTTATTGGACCAAAAAACTGCAATCCCTACATCCTCTGGGTCTAAATGATCGTATTGAATTTAATTGTTTCTTGTAAATAATGTCATGCCTCGTACTATGCATCTTGTGTTATTCCAGCAAGTGCACCCTTTCTATTACTATTTTCCAAGCGCTTCACCGTTTTTTCTTGTTTTCCTCAAACTACTTTCTTGTACACATCGTTATATTGTGCACATTATATCCTCTCGCTCCGACGTATCGTCTTTTTACACGTCTCTTTACACATTGTTATGCTTTTCATATTGTATCACTGTGTTCACCTCGCTGTGTACTCTTTCTATTTCCATTCTCCTAGTGTATTACCAGTCCTCTCTTTCTTAATTAAACTCCTTCCGCTCCGACGAACACACGCCAGCCTCCCTGCCGAACGTGTGTTCACCGGATGTGTACACTCACGAACTTTCCGGGTAAGCTCGTAAGAACTATCTGTATGGACTCTTTGTATCGCCGTTTCACTTCACCCCGCTGCACGTAACTTCCCTCTTCGCATTAACCGGTACCATCGCACTTTAGCCTTTTCGACCTGTCTTCAAACACATTCTGCACCGTACCCGCTCTCTGTAACTTTCACGTCCACTACGGGCCATTTCAGTGTTTATGCACTCCGTCTTAATCACTTGGGTCTCCTAGTCATTTTCTCTTTTATGTCTCAACTGATTTTCGAAACTTTATCATTCAATAATGACAATTTTGACGCTTTCTATTTACTAAGGCATGCACTTTCAATCACAATCACTGCAATACTGTTTATCCACTTTGTTTAGTATTTCCTAATGCTACATCAATTTAATACTAATGGAGAGAGTGGAGTGTTTATTTTGCGACATTGATATTTCAGTAGAACTTTTAGTCTGTCAAATGAGGACGCTAGTTTGATTTGCCTTTTGTTGTTTACAGCTTCAAGAATTACCCCTGACGAAGGGTTCGTCTAGAACCCGAAATGCATTGGGTTTATTGTTGATATCTTTATAAGACGAAGAACGTCTCATAACGCCGCAAAGAATTCCATTAACATTCATAAACTACATCGAGAATAAATCGATTGTATTGAAAAAAGTCACGACTATTGGTTAATATTTCTTCAATTGGATGAAACCACTAGAGGCTTCATCAGCCCTTTGAAATTGTGCTCGCGCTAGCAAAAGGAACCTTTTCCCATTTGCACCATAGACTGGATGTTTACCACTAGGCGCCCTTGGACAGTCGCCTCAGCGCTGGCAGCACTTCCTAAAAACGCATAATCCGCTTGAACGTTATACCGAGTGCACGTTGACATCTCGTTCTGTTGGTTACAACATCCCACATATTTCACAGTTTACCTTCATTCAAGATGTACCCAATGTGCCTCAACATTATTCAAGCCTAGCGGAGCCTTAGTTTGCAGGTCAATGATATACCTAGACTCTAATGTCTGTAGACTTTTTACCCTGTCCCCCCCCCCCCCCCCCTTCCCCCTTTCATTTTTGGGGACTTTGTCAATACAGAAGAATCTTACGAGGTCTCGATTACTCTGATGGGTAGTTTGGAAGTGGGGGGTCACTGGATAGCTTGCATCATTCTTTGTGATTGCCTACATATGTTTTAATATGCGCCTCTTCGCAGGGTGAATGATGCTCCCCATATAGCGCTTATGGTAGGGACATTCTAAAGAGTAAACTGTGAACTCCGAATTGCAATTTAATAGTCGATTGATTTTCCCAACACTTTTAAATTCTTCCTCTCCTGTGCTATAGTTTTTTACTTTGTGGCTATATTTACAAGCCTTGCATTTCATGCACGGAAAGAAACCAGTAACACTATCTATTTTCTGTGGGGTACCAAGATCATGACTGTGTACCAGATGGTCACTCATAGATTTACACCGCCTATAGGTGATCTGTGGCTGTATGGGAATGACTTTTTTTTATTATATTGTCTGTTTGGAGAATATGCCAATTTTTCTTGAAAATTTGCACTACTTGAGGAGATTTCTCGTTGTAACGAGTAATCATCCTAACAGAACCCCCTTCTTTGCAATTCTTGCAGATATCAGTGGTTTGAGGTACTAGGAGTACCAGTCTGGTCACTTCTTCTGCCCTTTTCTCCGCTTCATATAGGATGCCTTTGGAATATCCCCTGGCCGTAAAACATTCCCAGACTCCCACTTTGGCCTTCTGATATTCGGACTGAGTTGCGCAATTGCGTTCAATACACAGAAATTCACCGTAGGGAATGTTCTTCACCAAACTCCTCAGATGAAAGCTGGACGTATGTAAAACAGAGTTTCCGGCTGTCGGCTTTCTATATAATCTCGTGCGGAGTTAGGTATTTTCTACATAGACCTCCAGATCAAGGTAACATACCTTGTTGTAACTGATATGTTCGCTAAAAACCAAATTCAAATAATTCTGATTGAGGTAAGCAATGTATTTTTCAGCATATGAACGGCTGCCTCTGGGGAAAAAGAGCAGGTACGGAGCCAGCGGGAATGGGAGCTCGACCCTAAGACAATCAGAGGTCTGCACACCCTAGCACGATGATGATGATTGATTATCCTAGTTTAAATTACTTGGAGCACACCGGTGGATGGGGTTAGGGGGAAGGGGGAGGGAGGGGCAAGAGCATGCAGGCAGCACCACGTTCGAGAGCCTTGATTTACTGGGATGGTATCGAATGCATATATTGATGTCAATATCAACAGGAAGTGAGGACGATGGGTAGTTTATTGTAGTATTGATTAAGATGAGGATGCTACCCAAATGGTCGACAGTGAATATTTTTGCAATGTACCAAGGAATGTGCCTCCCATTGACAATGTGCCTTATAAGTGGGGGTTTGTGTCAGTTGAAAATCAATAAAATATTTAATTAAAAAAAAATTAAAAAAGGAACGGCGGCCTCTCCACACTATAAATAGATCATCGATATAGCGGGCCCAAAGTGCCACATTCTCAACCCAATTCTCAGGCACCTCTTTCCGGGCCCACAAAGAGATTTGCGTAGCTGGGGCGAAGCATGTGCTCATCGCAGTCCCACCTTGCTGTCTAAACAGTTGGCCGGAGAACATGAAGATATTATTCTCCAAACCAAATCTGACCATATTCAGAAGCATAATGTTGTGTCTCTGATCTTTTAAGGATCGGTTGTCTAAGAACCACTTGACAGCAGCATTGCCATGTTCGTGATTTATGCAAGTATACAGGCTAGTTAAGTCCAAGGTGATCAATAATATATCGTCCTCCCAAATAATCCCATCTATCAATCTCAGAAAATCCTGAGTCTCTTTTACATAGGAACTAAGCTCTCCGACCCATATTGATAAGAATGAATCAATGTATATAGAGGTATTTTCCAGGAGGCTGTTTATTGAAGCAACAAATAGGTCTTTCCGGTGGGTTACTCATATCTTTGTGGACTTTGGGAAGATGGTAAAAAGTGGTAAGGACAGGATGTTCACAGTACAGAAAATCATATTCATCTGAGTACAACATTCTTTCATCTCTCCAATTTTTGAGATGTTGATGAAATACTTTTATACAATTGACATATTCCACTCTGTTAATAGGCAAATAGCACTGTTCATCGTTCAGTTGCCTGATAGCTTCTTTGTAATACTGATCTTTGTTAAACAGAACAATGTTTCCCCCTTTGTCCGAGGGCTTGATCACCAAAGAACCATCTTTCTTGAGATCCTGTATAGCTTGCCATTGTTTAAATGGGAAGTTATAACGTCTCGCAAGATTGCCTTTTGCTTTCAAGGTTTTTAAGTCCGCAATAATGGCCTAGTTGAACACATCAATAGCATTGTATGGAGTCCGTGGGATCGTCCCTGATTTGAGTTATTCTTGCTTGTACCAGGCAGGTGTCTATATTGACAATACTGTCAGGTCCTTCGGTATCTGCTGACGATTCTAAGGATTGTAATGTCATCAAGGTTTCTAAGTCATTGCCAATAAGGAGATCCATGTCGTTCGGTGTCTTCACTTCGCTATGAGATGTTCTTTTTGGATGTAGCAAGTGAATCTTCTGTAGTGTTAGTTTCCTTATGATTTTAAAGAGGTTGATGCGGGTCTCAGCATAATCAAATCCTGTGGTGGGACAGAAGCATAGACCCAATTGCAAGACCTGTGTTTCATCTTTGCTTAATGTTCGATCCGATAAGTTGATGATGGTTAGGTCTTCTCTCAGTATTACCATCTGCCCCGTTTCCCCCTGCTGCGTGTGACTCTGGGAGTAGGTACTTCTCCCCCTTCTTTTTTTCCGCTTCTTTGTTGTTCTGGCAGATGAGTTCTTAGAGCTGGTCTTTGTCAGGATTCCCTGATTAATTTGTACTCCAGAAAATAATTAGGCTCGCCGGTTTTGTCTCTTTCATTGGTGGTAGTTGCTGTTTGTTCCCCTTCTAATGTTTCCACCTCAGATTCCGAGGTCTCCCTGTTGGAGGATATGCCACCTCTTTGTTGACTCAGGTTCTTTCTCGGGGCATCAAATTTGCGGGAGGTCAGGATCCAGCCCGAAGCATAGTCTTGCTCATTCCGCTGGAATTTGGTTTGTTTGCGCCGTCTTATACCACTCTCATAGTCTTTCAAGCGTTTCATCATTGCGGCTTTTAATTCTTCACTCTGTTTGGTATCTTTGTTAATCATTTCTTCCAGCTTTCTTCATCTCCTCTAGTAATTTAGCCCGATCACTCCAGGCATATATATATTTTTTTTTAAACATGTTTTTATTTAATTTTTTACATAACCAATCAGAGACATTGACATATCATGCATAGGAGTTACATTGCTGTGTTGATCAATTGCATGCAGCACCTAACAGCGATTGCAGATCGAGAATGTCGCACAGGTCATTAGCAGTGCCCAAAATACACATTGCCGCACATCATGACAACAACTTTCCCCAGAATACCAAGCGCAGTGCTCAAATCGTGAAAGGGGGACCTGTAGATAGTGATCAGTCACTGCTGGGTGCTGATCTGTCCTTGGGGGTCTGTCCACTGCTCCCCAGTGTCTGCACCTATGTCAGTTCTAACTGAGTTCGCCATCCCACTCTTGTATAGGGCCCAGAAGTTCTTTGGGCGGTTGCGTGGTTGAAGCATCTCACTATAGTTTTCAGTCTGGATACAGCAAAAAATCATGTCTTTGGCCCACTGTGCTTTAGTGGGCGTGGGGCCTCGGAGCCAAAACATTGTTACACATCTCTTGGCCAGTAACAACGCCATGTCAATCAAACATCGGACTGTTTTGGGTAGGGGTTTAGAGTACCCAATCAGCGCCAATAGTGGGTCGGGTATCAGCGTCAACTCCGTAATCCGGTTGAGCTCTGCAAAAACCAGTCCCCAGAAACGAGCAATCCCCAGGCATGTCCAGGTTAAGTGAAAAATATCTGCAACCTGTGTGCCGCATCTCTCGCACCGGGGGTCAGCACGCAGTCCATTGCGGTAAGGTCGTTCCGGGGTATAATACACCCTATTGAGGAATTTGAAATGGACCAGCCGGTGCCGGCCATTCAAGGAGACCATTTTTGTGCTCATGCAGCAATAGGACCACTTGTTATCAGGGAGATCAATTTGTAAATCATGTTGCCAGGCCAGCCTAGGCTTCGCTTACTTGTCTCCCCTGGCTGCCATTTTTTTGTTTGAATATCTTTATTAATTTTTTTTTTTTTATTTTCCCCAGTCTCGACCGATACACTTATCAGTAAACATCAATAGACATCACTTATATTTGTACAACTTTTGTTTTATGACATTGCATAGTGAAAGCGGCGTATGTCTTTCTCATGATGCCTATACCACTGGTTCCTACAGTGCATGAATGTCCGTCCAGATGCCAACTATCTTGAGCACCGACAGCTCACACATCCCGTCATCTCTAAACTATCACCAGGGCTAATGTGTTCAGTGTATCTACTCCTGACACTCCCCTGGCTGTCATAGTGATGTTATATATCCTAGAGACCATTTTAGCAGGAGTTTTTGCTTTAATAACTCCCGTTAAGGCCAAAACCTCAGGGAGTTCCTCTATATCGTCACCCAACAGTTCCTTTAGCGCATGTCAGATCCTATGAAATTGAAATTGAGCCAGGAGTGGGGGGGGGCTCGTCTCTCAGTAGGTCCGACCACGTGCGTGCTGTCCCTTCGTGAAAAAGGTCACCTACAGTCTGGACACCAAGAGTGTGCAATGCTGCTATTATGCCCTTCTCTCTGCATTGCGCCAGCCAATGACACCATTCCAGCCAGGCCACCAGGGATTACAGTAAGTTCCCCGCCTGCATAGACAGCAGACACTGCCAGGCATGTGCTACTGAGTTGAGAGACTGTAAAATACACGTGCGCCTAACAGGCGGAGCAAAGAGCAGAGCCGGGAGCGGCCTAGGGTCTGCTACTATTGACTCTATGCGCACATGTGGGATGTCAGCCGGGCCATCCATCCAATGGTATGCTTGAGAGCTTTGAGCTGCTCGGTAGTATAATTCCAAGTCGGGCGCTCCCAGACCTACCCGCGAGTAGGGCAACATCAACGTTTGCCAGGCTACCCTCGGCTGTTTGCCAGCCCAGGCCACGTGGACCAATATGGGTCTTAGACGTTGGAAAAGCACACTGGCAGTACCATGGGAATGTTTGCAAACAGGAAAAGGAATCGTGGCAATACAACCATTTTCATAAGGACTACCCTCCCCATCAATGACAGTGGGAGGTTAATCCAGCGCGCGACCTCCTCTTCCAATTTAGAGACTGAAAGCCGGTAATTTTCCCTTAGAACCACCTCAGAGCCAGAATGGAGTTTGATCCCCAAATATCGCACCGCCTCTGCAGTCCCCTGTAGTGGATATTCAGGCTCAGTGGGCTTCGTGGCGGGAGTTAGGGGGAACATGACTGATTTGTGCCAGTTGACCCGAAGACCAGATAAGGAACCATAGAGAACTATCTCCCGCAAGACTGGTGAGAGATTGTTGTCCGGATCATGGACGTAAAGCAGTGTGTCGTCCGCATAGGTGGAGACTATCAGTCGGTAATACGGGAAGCGAGTACCTCTGTGGCTGTGGTATTCCTGGAGTGCACACGCCAGGGGCTCAGCCACCAATGCGTAAAGGATGGGGGATAAGGGACAACCCTGCCTCGTGCCTCGGAATATCTGTATAGGAGCTGTAACTAGCGATCCTATTTTAATGCGCGCTGTGGGAAAGTGATAGAGTACAGCGATAAGTTGTAAGAATACCTCACCCACCCCCATACGAGCAAGTACGTGCCGTAAGGGCCATTCGACAGAGTCGAACGCCTTCTCCATGTCTAAAAATACTGCTATCGCCGGCACCGCCTGTCTAGTGTGTTGGAAGGCCGCAAATACTGTGCGCAGGTTATATGTCAAGCTTCGACTAGGCACAAAGCCAGCCTGTTCTGGAGCTACCAGGGTTGGACCAGGGGCAGCAGTCGATTGGCAAGCAGTTTCGCAACAATTTTAGTATCTACATTAATCAGAGACAGAGGCCTATAGGAGGCGCAGTCATCTGGTGGCTTGCCCAGCTTAAGGATAGAAACTATGACTGCCTCCCTCATCATAGGGGGCATCTCCCCAGAAGTGCACATATCCTCAAACAATGTGAGATGGTGCGGTAACAACAGGTCAATGAACGCCTTATAAAAGGCAGCAGTGAAACCATCCCCTCCCGGTGCACCACCCGCCCTCATACCAGAGAGCACCAGCGTTATGTCGTGGCGCTCTATCAGACGCATCAGAAACTCCCGGTGCCAATTAGACAGCCACGGCAGCTTGATATGCTCTAAATAGGCAAGATTTGTTCGTCTGGGCAGCAACCTCTTGAGGAATACAATTCTGAGTAATAACACCTGAATTTCTCCGCCACCTGGGCGTCGGTCAGGAAAGTGTCCCCGTCCGGCGTTTTGATTTCCGGAATCGCAGAGGCATTTCGGTTCTGTCTTTGAAGCCTCGCTAGTATCGCTCACGGCCGCTCCCCCTCACCATAAGTGCGGGCAGTGGCATACTTTCCGAGATGTTTATCTTCTGCATCGGTCTCCTCATTATATTCTAGTAAAGCTTGTGCCAGCGCAGCCTGACATACATCATCCGGACCGTCCAACAAAGAGGTCTCCAGCTTCTTGATCTTACGTTCCAACTCAGTCTAGAACGTATCAATTTAAGGACCCCCGCATGTTTAGAAATGGCAACTTCCCGGATATACACTTTAAAAGATTCCCAAACTGTTCGGAATGAGTCTACAGATCCAATGTTTATTTCAAAAAACGTCTTTATTGCTATGGCCATTTCTTCTTTGAAGACTGTGTCTAGAAGGAAGTAGGGTGGGAAGCGCCACATAAAAGGGGGTACACGCGGTGTAGGCGCAGTAAGGACCATCAGGAGGGAAGAATGGTCAGAATATGTGCGTGGCAAGATCGTGCATGTCTGTATACGCGGTAATAGCTGCCGGGATGCAAACCAATAGTCAATTCTGGTAGGCACATTGTGATGCGCAGAATAATGCGTGAAGCCCCCTTGTTCCACATGTCTAGCGCGCCATACATTGCACATGTCCAATCGTATCAGTGCTGAGTCTACTACCCCAGCTGAAGCCGACACACGCCTGTCCGGGCCATCTGACCTATCGACTGTTGGATTGCTAACAAAATTAACGTCACCACCCCACAGTAACTGCGTCGCCGGGTTCGAGTTGGCAAGTTCGGCCAGTTTGCGATAGAAATCTGGATCATTATAATTAGGACCATAAACATTTAGGATGAACATGTCAAATCCTTTACCGCTACATTTGGTGAGCACATACCGCCCCTCACGGTCTCCAAAGGCGTCAGTTGAATGGCCCTCTTGGGGTTAACCCACGTCAAGACCCCTCTAGCATGCGTGGTGAAACCGGATGTGTGCATTTGTTCTAGCAGCCCCTTTGTACGCAATACAGGGCTGTCAACCAGGAGATGCGTCTCCTGTAGGAGAGCTATGTCAACATTATGTCTATGCAGGTAACTTAGCACCTTCCGAGTTTTCCGAAAATCGTTCAGTCCACGCACATTCCACGTGAGCACTGCTAGCGTATCCGGGCCATTATCTTTGCTGTGTACGGTACTATCCGTCATGAGGGGGCTAATTGTACTGTCAAGTGGGCACGTGTCATGTCAAAAATCCACCTCTGCATATCTGCACACCAATAATAATCATCACAGAAAGCATTGCATATGTCAGTCTCAATACTGTCCCCCCCCCCCCCCTACCCCAGTCATACCAGACCACACATGGCCCAAAAACCACAACAGCGCATATCTAGCCAGTGGAAACAAACCTACGAACACATAAAACATTAATACATTGTACAAACCCCCCACACCCCCCTCCCACGTCAGACCAACCCCAACTTGGCCACGGTACAACCTCACACACCAACAAAACCTACTCTCCCCCACCCGCCAACCAGATGTAACATTCCCCAGTGTGATACACGCGTGGGTGGATGTTGCTCAGACGACAAACAGTAGCGTTCAGCAAAAATGCAGTCCCACTCCGTGCATGGTCACATGTATGGTATACAACTGCATCACAACACCCCCATCGGGGTACCAAATAAGAAAGAGGTGGAGAAGGATAATTGTTCCCCCAGGGAGAAGTTCTGCGCATTGTGTGTCGATTCAAGATATATCGAGGACACAGAGGCCTCTCCTCATCGCTTCACATCCTCCCGCCAAACATCTGCAGGACTAACACGTAGTACTGGGGTGCTTACCGTACCACTCAACCATAGTATTGTTACCCACACAGAACATTGTTAAGTTATTCGCGTCACAGCACAAGCCAGAGCCCAGGAACTTCCACAGCGGACCTCTATGTGCCAGCCCGGAAACGTCTCATGCACCGTACAGCAGACCCCAACATCCCCCCTACCACCCTCCCACCCGCCCATCAAATGGTATTTAGCACACCAGGGGAACTTCAAGGCATCAGTCTTGTTCATCCAGCAAGCCACTCGTCGCGCCTTCCGCCTGATGCTTCTCCGGGCTGCATCGCTGCTCTTTTTCCCACCCCTTCATAGCAGACTGTAGGCTTTGGGATCAGTAAAGAAGTGGGATCGTCCCTGCCTGTTAACCCGAAGTCTTGCCAGGTAGAGCATGGCGTAGTCCATCCCCTGGTCTCGGAGCTGTCTCTTAAGTGGAGCAAACAGCAAACAATCGGCGGGCCTCCTGAACCCTCGCCGTAAATTCCGGAAACAGTGATATCGTGGACCCCTCATGTCACAACGGCTGTTTCTCACGAGCCAATCTCAACGCAACGTCTCTGTTACGGTAGTTGAGTAAATGAGCAATTATCGGCCTAGGTTCCACACCAGGGGAGGGCCTCGGCCCCAGTGACCGGTGCGCCCTCTCTACCACAAACATATCCGAAAAAGAAGCCTCCCCCAGCAGGGTTTTGAGCAACCGCTCGATGTAGAGTTCCATGTTGCCTGTGTGTGTGTTTTCCAGAAGGCCTGTGATGCGCAAGTTACAGCGCCGAGAGCGCGCCTCCAAATCTTCTGCTTTGTCTTGCAAGAGTTTCAGAACCCTACCCAGTTGTTTATGTTCAGTGTCCAAGGCAGACTGCGCCTCCTCCGTCTCTGTCAGCCTGCCCTTCGACATATCCAGTCGTTCCGCATGTTTGTCCACCCGTTCCGCCATGCGGTCCATCCTGTAGGACAGTGCGTCGATCTTGGCACAGAGGGACGTGATACTCCCCTGCAGATTCTTTTCCATATTGATCAGCAGACCGTGTAGATCTTGTCCTGCGTCTGCATCTGGCTGCTCTCGGTCTCCTGCGCAATCTTCAGAGGCTGCGTCACTGGATTTAGACCTCGTTTGATTAAACCAGAGTTTAGGCTGTGCCTTATCCACTCTTCTCATCTTGTCGGTACTGGAGCACCGTCGTACTCTCAAGTGGTATCTCCACACGGGGTGGCCTCAGCGCAAGAAGGAAGAAACCCGGTCTCGTAACAGCCAAGGGCTCGCTCCCCAGGAACTAACGCACAACCACACCAAATCAATAGGTATCGCTCCTCCACACCACAGGGTACACACCACCTCCGCTGCGGTCGCTCGTGTACAGTCTGCCACCAAAGTCAGCAAGCTGTCCGCCGCGACAACAGCAGATCCCAGCGAAGCACAGGTCTCAGCAAATGATCCACGTCACAGCTCAATCCACCATGGCACCCGCCCCCCCCAAGACAGCTTCCAGGGCTCTGCCACTGCAATCTCTGACGCTACAGACTCCTTCAGGCTTCCGCCAAAGGCCCCACCTCAGCGTCCAGCAATTCGGAGGAGCCCCGCAGCTTCTCTCACCAGGGTCTCAGGAGGTTACCACCGCTCTCGTGGCAAAGCAAAGTGGGAGGCTCACTCTTCAATGTCTCTATCACCTCTCTGCACCTTCTCGCCAATCTCTTCTGTCTTTTCCCCACGTGCTCAGATGCGGAGGAAGGCACGTGAACTCCACCACCGCAGCCATAGGGGGGACCCCGAGAAAGAGCGCGCCCCAAGCAGCAACTGGTGTCCCGAGGCTCCCCACCGGTCTCCAGGGGGTATCTGCGGGGGCACCCCGACCAAGTTCCCAGCAGAGCTCTAGAAGAGTAGCGGCACCTCCCGAGACCAGATCAGTCGCCCTTCAATATGTTTGGTGCTGCAGAAGTGCCCCCCAAGGAATAGTGCTGCCTCCCTGCAGTTCTCCACAATGCCCGGCCGACCAGGGGGTCCCAGGCCGCTCCACCAGCGTCTCAGTGGCCACCCCGTAGTCAGTGGTGTACACCGCCAGCCCCTACAGTGCCCCCAGTACCTCCACTAACACAAGGATCTGCCGCAGGCTCTTCAGGTTCTTGTAGAGGTGAGGCCAAAAATAATGGCAGCTGCGTGGCAGCTGCTGTCTATCCAGACACAGGCTCGCTAGATATAGCTCCAGAGCAGGGGGACTCACCGCATACCAGCACCGCCGAGGGACCACCGGATCAATTACATGCAGTTTGCAGCGTCCGCCGATCACCACAGGACCCGCTGCACCGGATCTCTCACTCCTCGTGCTCCGCTCCCGCTTCGATGCTCCGCGCACCTCCCAGAGCTTCACAACAGTCCCCGATAGTGCAGTCGGAGGAAGGGCGCCCACAGTAGAGGTCTCTCGTCCAGTCGCAGGTCAAGGGGGACACAACGGCAGCGCCTGGCAGCTCCAAGCGCGCACCCCTCCATCTCCAGCCGCAACTGTACCGCGCTGTCTCCGCCTCCAGGTCTCACGCGAGCCCAGCGTCGCAGGCTAGGACAGGTCGCATCACCACGGATGCCAGATCTTCACCCCAAGTGTCCCGGGCCGGCTGGAATCGCTACAGGATGTCGCCGCCGGGTTCGTGATCTCAGAATTCGCAGCAGGTAAGCGCAGGCTCCACACAGTTGCAGGATAATTTCAGGATTGTGTGACGATTGCACGGAGCTCTCGGCTCAAGCGGCCATCTTGGTCGCGAGCAAGCTCTGCGCCCCCACTCCAGGCATATTTAATTAGGTTTCTGAACATTCCTTTAGATGATTCTATTGTGTGTTCGGACCAGTCCTTCAGTAACTGCGGGTCCAGGTTTTTATATGACCGAATTGTGAATACACAAAGACCTCTCGGTATGCGTCCAATATCCAGATATTTTTCTAATGATGTAGCCTCCCACCACTTTTGAATTTCTTTCTCATAGGTCTTCTCTAGTGTCTGGTGTAAGATCTTTAAGTTACTAAGAGGAATAGCTGGTGTGTTATTTTCTTTCGAGCCACTCTTTCCTCGTCCAGCTCCCTGCTTAAAAATGTCAGCGGGAGCTTCCTCCCGCTCTGTGACCGTAGACATGTTGAGTTCAAAGCAAAAGCAAGAGAGGCTTGCACATGTGGTTTAATTAATAAATCCCTCGGGTCTGAAGCTGTTGCAGGTAAAATAGGGAGGACAACAGGAAGAGAAAGACACTCACCGGCAGTCTGATACGGGAATCACGGGTCCTCCTATCCGAGACATCCCTGAGCGCCCCAACCAGTGGTGAAAACCTCTCTGTGTCACTCGTTTCCTTTAATGATCATCCGTCTGAGTTCTTCGATGGATGCAATTTGTACAGCAACGGGGCAGGCGGCCAAAATATAATCCAAAGACAGAGAATCACCCTCACCGCACCACGCGTTTCGGATGCAAATGTCCAACGGTGGTGAGCCGCTTAAACATAAGTCTACTATAGCAACCAATACGAAGTCGGCCAAGAAAGGAGAGCACTCACTGGAATTTATAACAAAAAAGTTTTTTAATGTGCAGAACTTTCCAGCACTGACAGACGCGTTTCGGCACTACACCTTTATCGATGTCAGTTTGTATACATGAAAGAAACCATTTAAAAGTCTAAAGTGCATGACGTGGCAAATTTCATCAACAGTGAAGATGGCCTCAAATCACCTTTCACATTTGTACAATAATGGTGGCTATCTTCTAGCATGTATTGAAACACAACGAATAAATAAATCAATTACATTCTGGGCATTTTTTAACAGCATATGGGAGTAAAGTTTAATTACTTACAAAGGCGAAAATACAATAGTAAGAGAATTCATAATTCCTTGCAGAACTAATAAGTCATTCTGTTGTAAGTAAATTCAATCTTACCGTTTCTCACATGAATTTTGTTCACTCTCCCAATTTTACTCAGAATTGCGCCCTGAATGGGCAACGCAAAAAGCATATGGTCACAGAAAGAAAGGAAGGAAGGGGTGGGCGATGGGAGGAAGGTGCTGAAATATATCTTTACAGGGTTATCCATCTCTATTTACTATTCCCGGTGAATACCTGGGTTTTCTGTATATTTGATAGTTATGTGTTGTATAGACAATCCAGACAGGAAAAGAAAAGAAACAGATACATATATACACATTGGTATCAGTTCTGTACTGCCTTTCATATGATAAATTCTAAATTATTATTCAAGAAAGTTTGGTTACAACATCCCACATATTTCACAGTTTACCTTCATTCAAAATGTACCCACAGTTCAACATTATTCAAGCCTAGCAGAGCCTTAGTTTGCAGCTCAATGATATACCTAGACTCTGTCTGTAGACTTTTTACCCTGTCCCCCCTCTTTCATTTTTGGGGACCTGGTCAATACAGAAGAATCTTAAGAGGTGTTGATTACTCTGATGGGTAGTTTGGAAGTGACGGGCCACTGGATAGCTTGCATCATTCTTTGTGATTGCCCACATATGTTCTAAGATGCACCTCTTTGCAGGGTGAATAGAGCTCCCTAAATAATTTTGTTCACTTTCGAAATTGTACTCAGAATTGCGCCCTGAATGGGTAACGCAATAAGAGTATATACCTAAACATAGATATATATATATATATATTCACACACACATTTTAAACTCCTATTTACATACATATATATACATATATTCACACACACACACACACACACACACATATATTCCCTGAAAAAAACAGGTTACAGGGAAGTTTATAGTTAGGTTGACGTTTTACCCACAAAAAAACATAGAAATTCAGCAGTTATAGTTCTACTTGCGTTAAGAAACAATAACTCGTGGCCTAAAGTTAATTAACGGCACAAGTTAATGTTTTTTCAGATAAGTGTAACTATACCTGCTGAATTTCTATGGTTTTGTTTGGGTAAAACGTCAAACTAACTAGAACGTCCCTGTAACCTTTGTTTTTTCCAGTGAACTTCTATTTTATTTTTTAAATGTAAAGTAATATATAATTACCTAATGTTAATACAACCACCGCAGCACACGGCTGAAACCACCCCCCACCCCAACCAGCGTGCACCAAAACCCACACTGCGCACAGATTTCGACAGTGTGGGTATAATGTGTGAGTGGGTTGAGGGTTTTTTTCCGCCATTAGGCTTCAGATCTGCAGGTAACCACGGATCCTCCACTCTGTCTCCCAAAAACATTTTGGGCAATATCTTGCTCCCAAGTGTCCTATGGATTCAGGATACCTGTATCCTTACCCCTTATATGTTTTAAGACTTTATTTTTTCCTCCCCAAGCAACAGAAAATGGTGGCCACAAGGTTCCTTTCAGGTTGCGACCAGCCAATCAGGCCTTTGCTTTACCCCCCTCCCAACCCCAGATCTGAGGGTACCCGCCATGGGTAGATCAGAGTACGTTGACATCTATACATTTCTTTCTTTAATAACTATCAAACTACTGAAAAGATTTTCGCCAAATCACAAAAAGCACAATCTGAGGACCAAGATCTCTCTTTCTGTCAAATTTGGTGTAATTCCTTTCAGTGTTTCAGGCTATAGCTGTGTCTAAAATTTGGTAAATCCCCATAGACATTGCATGGGGGAAAACTGTTTTAGGACCCCCCTTTTTCTCAGCCCCCACTTGACGAATCACCGCAAAACTTTCCAGACAGCAGCTAAAGTGACCAGTACACTACTTTTGAACATTTCGTGAAGTTTCTTCAAAATGTGCCAAAATTATTGGCATAACAAAAACGCTTTGTTTATGAGAAAAGTTGGTCCTAACTATAACTACCTACTGGTTATCACCAGTATATAATATATAAAAAGCATTTAAAGGTGGCTCAAGCACTTTCCTCTGTCGCCGTGTGTGCCACCCTCTTAAAATTCACTTCTAGAAACATCAATGGCATCTCTCCACGCTTCAGCTGATTTTACCACATGATAGAACATAATAGAAACAAAAAAATAAGTTGGTGTGCACTTACGAAAGAGGAACAATTATGAGGTAGGGGCCATTGAGTCTTTTGTGTTCCATCAAATAGGTAATAAGTGCAATAGTCTGGATTGTCTTTCCAAGCCCCATTTCATCAGCTAAGATCCCATTTAAATTGTTATTATAGAGCGACACCATCCATTCCAAGCCTTGAATCTGAAATCGAGATAGATTGGTGTAATTATATGCGACCAACACAGAAAAATATAGTTCCTCTAAAATGTACTGTATACCATATGTGTGAGAATATTTTGTTAAATGTGATAATCCAAAGATTATATGACGTAGACCCAATTATCAGGTACTTTACAAAAAGACAGTACTTCCTGATGAACAAGTTACTTACGTTCAGTAATGCTCTTTCTGGTAGAAACTAATTGCAGATTCCTCAACTCTTTAATAAATATCCTGCAGGCGTCAAACTGGATACAGAAACATTTGAGCAGTACCTTTGCGCGCAGGTAGGTGATGCCATGGGGCTCTGCAATGGTGCTGTTCCGCTCTGGAAAAGATGTTCAGGGCCAATATATCACCACACCCACCCACCGACGTCACTTGCTATCGAGGCTGTGTGCACCCTCAGGCTCGGAGTCCCAACAGCAACCTAGCTTTGAACAGTGTGCAGATTCCTAGACTTAGGTTATTTATCGATAGAGTTAAGCTCACAAATGGGGAGGATGGGAAGGTCAGTGAGGAATATGTGGTTAAGTAAGGTCTCTACCAGAAAGAGCATTAGCAAGGGTAAGTAACTTGTTCTTCTGATAAAGACTTCCAACCATAGATTCCTTGCTTTTTGAACGGATACCAAAGCAGTACCTATTTGGAGGTGGGTATGTGAATGGAATCAAACCAAAAATCCCTGTACGACCAACTGTTTTGTGGACATATGGAGAGGAACCCACATACTTGCCTGGCAGCTGTCCAGTACAGGAACTCATCTTGCCAAAGCGGTGGTAGCTGTGGCTCTGGTGGAATTACGCAGAGCCTTTCCAGACGCTGCTTTTGGCCAGTGCGTAGCAGATCTTAATGTAGAACACGATCCAGCAGAACTGTCCTTTTCTGCACTGTCTTGCCTTTTTTCGCACTGGTGAACCTCTACCTCATGTTCTCTGGTACAATCAATGAAAAAGGTCAGTGCTCTTTTTGGTTCCAAGAAATGGAGTCTCTCTTCCTTAGAGGGGTGAGGTGGAGCAAAGAAAGCAAGTAAGGTGATATTTTGACATATAATGGTGCCACGACTCACTTTCCACAAGAAGGATGCTCGCGTTCGCTGAATTTGTTTGTGTGGGAATAAGGTTGTATATGGCGAGTTGTCAGAGAGCTTGAAGCTCATTCACCCGTCACACCACTGTAATGGCGATGACGAACACAGCCTTTAGAGTAGAATGCTCAAAGGACAGCTGTGAAACAGTTGAAAGGGAGCACACATGAAATATGTGAGGTCCAAGTTAAGGTCCCACTGTGGCATGGTGACGAGCAACTGGGGAAACAGATATTTTAGGCCTTTTAAAAATGCATTAAAACAGAAGACTTAAACAATGAGGGCTGATCCCTCGACCTTATCAAGGTGGAAGGAGCCCTGTGGTACCCTGTAATTGTGCCCAGAGCAAAGTGTTGCTGACTGACATTGCGGTGCCAAAGAGATCGAGCCAAGGTTATTTCAGTTCATGGAAGAGACCACGTGTCACCTCAAGGAGCAATTGCCATTCATGGTCCACTAAGCATTGGTGGCTGAGCTCGTCCACCCTGGCATTCACAGATCCTGAACCTGAAAAATGCCCCAGAGGTCCAGCCTTTTCCAGAAGAGCAAGACCATCAGGCACAAGGTCTGTGACCCCACCCAAACTGTTTGTTGCAGTATCGCCTGGCAGTGCAACAGGAGGGCCAGAGAGCTGTGCAGCAAGATAGCTGCTGCCTAACGTGGCTCTGCGGGCCATGAGCCATAATTCATCAAAATCCTCTTGCCGGAGCATCTGAGATGCTGCACCTACTGGGGATTCACTATGGGAGGGTGCTCCAGACCTATGGGGCCTGCAGTGATCCGTCCCGTGGCCCCGCCCATGAGGATAGGCAGACGATTCAGCTGCAGCCTACCGGGACAGTCTGGAGATTGTAGCCTGTGAAAACACCCCTTCTGCGGACCCTTCTGTCGTCCTGCACCCCCACCCTGGCGGCGGCCGACCCGCTGCGCTCCCAGTAAGTCGAGCTGCACCTGCTGAGATGGGGTGGTGAGGGCCTGAAAAGCTGCTGTTGGGGGCTGGGGCTGCATCTGAGGGCCCAGTCTGGATACCGCACTCCTCCAAGACTGAAGCTGCTAAGTTGAATCCTCTGGCCCGACCCAACTTGGTGACCAGGTGGGGGCTGCTCCCTCCACCACGCCACTCAGCCTGGAGGGCGGTGGCCCGCAATGGGTGGATAGCGCACTGCACCGGAGTAGGGTTGTTGACTCATGGTTGTTTCTGCACGCCTGGTGCTGGCCTGTGAGGGGCCTAGGCCTTGGAACTGGATCTGGCTGCAGCGGGAGGGAAGACATCCACCTAGGATATTTGCGCCTGTTGGGCCCCAAACCCAGGGTTTGTGATGAGCAAGGACGACCCTTAGCAACCTAAGCTGTCCTTCCAGGCCTAGAAGAGTGGGGGAATGGAAGAGCAGCCCTCTGACGCACCGCAGCAAGTGACTCCGCAGGGGCCTCCCTCCCTGCTCGATCAGGATACCAAGAAAATGTTTGCGGACCTACAGCACAGCCTTCCCACCACAGACTCCAAACAAGACAGCCTCATCATTAGACTGGATTATATGATGGAGAGATTTGTCAAGCAGGGTGGGCACGTTGACCAACTTAAGACGCGAGTATCAGAAGTGGAAGTCACCCACACAGCCACCAACAAACATCATCTGAGAATGGAAAAAGTCCTAAGTCCTGGAGGTATAAAAAAGCAGGAATGATGATTTGGAGGCGAGGTCCCGGCAGAACAATTTGCGCATCCTTGGAATACCGGAATCAACAGTTGTGGAAAGAATGGACACTTAAATAGAAGTCATGCTCCACGTTTGGCGATGCTCTGGCTCCAATTTTTTCATCTGAACGCACCCACCGCTCACTGGGCCCACATCCTCCGCCAGGGGTCTCCAGCGTGCCCGACTGTGGCATGCCTTTTGAACTACAAAGACAGAGACCACCCTGAAGCTAGCCAGGAAGCTCCGGGAATTCCAATACATGGGGAAGTAATCTCACTTTACCCTGACTTCACAGTTGCAGTGCAGGTCGCCCTTCACATGTTCCTTCCTGACAAACAGTTAATCCAGAAAGCTGATGTGCATACTCATTGATTTACCCTGTCAAACTCCGTATTTCCCACCAAGGTAAAACTCACCTTTCCACAGACTCCAAGGCAGCCCTGTGATTTTACGTAAACTCCTGCCTCGCTCATCGGAGGCTGCAGGTGGTGATAGCCTCAGTGACACAATGATCGGAACACCGCCTGGCCCCTGCCAGATCCCGTCACGTTAAATTGCACTGCAGTCAAGACTGTTTACCGTGGCCCACATGGCCCTGATGTAACCACGCACACTCTGCTTATCCACTAATCACAATGCCCCCACATCCACTGCTAACACCTCTCAGCCACCCAGCTCTTCTCTGTTGGGGCAATCGCAAGGCCTCCTGGTGCCCTGTGGAATGTATTCCTTGCTTCAGTTGCCGAGAGTATGTGTTGGGGAGGGGGGGGGGGGGGGGGGGAGAGGGTGTGGACGGTTCAACATGTTGTGGGGGTTGAAGTGGGTTCGGGTGGGTGGTTTTAGATGTTGCATTTCTTCTTATATGTTTTTTGCGAAGCACACACAGCCAAACATTCCACCACTTGTTAGTGGCTTCCACTATGCCCAAGACACCCGGTATATCTTATGAGAGCAGACCTTGTAATTTCTCATGTAGCTATAACGCTCTTAGATGTCTCACTTGGATAATTTGTTGGTTAAATGACAAGCATAAGACCCATTTAGTATTTACTTACTTCCGCCAGCACTGCACTGGCATCATCTATCTACAGTAACTCCACCTGTCTGCCTCACATCCTTGCCTGCATGGCGGTTGGACTGCAAAATCACACACGGCAGTCTATTATAACAATGCATGAGGGCGTGTCCATTCTGATCTGAAAAGGCCTTCAGTGGCACACAGATGCATCCATATGTGATAACGAAGGGATGTATGTTGTCCTTCATGGCACACTTGTGGGCCACTCGCTTCCCTGGCCTCAGTATATGAACGCAACTCTGAATGTCCCGACCTCTTCATAGAAGTTTGGCAAAAGATGGGAAATGTCAGACCGACGACTGTCTTGGTGGGGGTGGGGTGGGGGGGCGGGGGGGGGGGGGGAAGAGTTCAATGTAGTACTTGACCACAACCTTGATAGGTCCAGTGATACCAGAGAGCCACACCCACATGCAGAGGCCTAATTGCACCTCATAATGAATGAGCACGGGGGCACTGATTTGTGGAAACTGGCACCCCCAAGAAAGAAAGGGTACCTGCGTAGATGCAACACACAATACCTGGCCCAGAACTGATTAATGGCTGGGAACAAAAGAAGCACCTCCCCAGGACACTCTCAGTCCACGCGTTGATCCTTCTTGGGCTCGCCATTACTGGCACACGAGCAAAAACCTGGTGCCTCCCAGCTAATGCTCTCTGTGTTCTGAGATGAGGTCCGCTTACAGAATACTTCTCTCATAGCTCTCAATTGGTGACCTCTGCCTGCACATTATGGGAGGATTTCTTCAAGAAAAGGGGAGAAAGGTCCCGATCTCTTACTCGCCGGATATTAAGCGTATGTCATAATGGTGCTGGTTCTTGCCCGATGACAGGGGGAGACCCCTATCCTCCTAATTTAAGCAAAGTTCTGTAGGTTTGTCAGGGCAAGATTAGATGTCTTGTTTTTTGAGGAAAAATTCCAATTCAATGCAGATTGATCCAAAGGTGAGTAATCATATATTTGCACTCTCTACATAGGAGTGGGTATGAAGGATAGAGAAAGAGGTGGCACAGCCAACACGTGTTTCGCCCCCTACATGGCCTGGGGCTTCTTCAGGGCTTGTGCTTCCGTAATGTGGAATTTCAACGAAGTAAGTGGTAAGAATACCGGGGGATTCTCAGGTCGTGGCTAATGCCTGATGCGAGTGTTCGGTTTGGCTTGGTGTTCAGTCAATCTGCATTGAATTGGAATCTTTCCTCAAAAAACAAGACATATATTCTTGCCCAGACAAACCTACAGAACATTATGGGAGGAGTATAAGGCCGTTGTTCGGGGTGCGTGCACTGCCAAACAGGCTGGGGTTTGCCAGCGATATGAGCGCAACTGGCTAAACTAGAGTTGGAAATGAGTGCACTTGAGCTTGCCTTCTTTACTTCTGGGACTATGACACCCTTGCCTACATTAGTCAACAGCTCAGTAAATACAATGAGGAAGAAGCCTGGAAAACCTACTATCTGAGCAAGGAGGCAGTGGCAAGACGTTACAGAGAGGGGGACAGGTGCTGGCTAAAACGTTCCACTGGCCCTGGGCTAGAGACTATATCACAGAACTACTTGATGATTGTCACACCCCACAATCAGACCAAGAGGATCTTGAGCGTGCAATGACCAACTTCTACACCAATCTCTACAGCTCTACTACGACTAACAGCCCAGCATAACTAGGTGAATATTTGGATTCGGTCGAGCTTTGGCTCAAGAATGCCCACCGTCAACACCTTGATGTCCCCTTTACCGTAGAGGACACAGTTCAGGCGATCCAAAGGTTGCCTGGTGATAGAGCCCTGGGACTGGACAGCCTGACAGTCACCTTCTACAAAGAGTACACCCAGATCCTTGCCCCTTACCTCTTGGCTCTTTATCATGAGACTTTCAGGCTGGGACGCCTCCCTCCTATCTTGCGGTAGGCGCTGATCGGCCCCTTTCTGAAACCAGAAGAGCCTCTCAATCTATGCGATTATTACCGTCCCTTGTCTATGATTTACATCGGCAACAAAATCCTTTGAGAAATTACTTGCAGCTCAATTAACGCCAATAATGACTGACGTAGAACGTCGCAACCAATCAGGACTTGTGCCAGGCTGTAACACTTTGCATAACTTATGCACAATGTTTGCATTCCATCAATCCCCAGGTCAAGGTTGCAGCAGCGTTGTTGGACGCCACCAAGGCGTTTGACTCTTTGGAATGGTCTATCTTACTTCACCTGCAGGGAAGACTGGGACTTAGCTTCCACTTTATTATTTGGATTCAATTTCTCTGAGTCACCATGCACTATGCTGCAAATTAATGGCATGGCCACTGTCTCCTTCCCAATTTCTAGGGGAGCAAGGCAGAGGTGCCCCCTCTCACCCCTTCTTTTTGCCGTTGCTATGGAGGCCTTAGCGGCTCGCCTATGCCAAGACCACTTAGGTAGGGCACTAGCCTTCCACAATAGAGGTATTCTAGTCTCCATGTACGCAGACGATATAACCTTATATCTGTGGGAGCCTCATGTCAATATCTACCCCGTGGCATGCAAGATTATTCACTTTGAAGGCCTCTCTGGCATTCATACAAACCGGTCCACACCGGTTCTCTTCCCCGTCACTTCTGTTACGGACAGTTTCACTCCCAAATAGCCACTATAATGGGTGGACGGACTGAAAATATGGCTCAGTAGAGACATTGTTGAGTTATGGTGGGCTAATTACAACACTGCTTATTTGGCTGGAGGAACGAGTACCAGTCTGGATTAAACTGACACTTTCCATGGCAGGGAGAATTGCCATTGCCAACATGCTCATCTTCCCAAAGTGTCTATAATTATTTATCAACACTTCTATACCCCTCTCAACCCATTTCTATGGGAAGCTTCATGCACATTTCGTCACATTGGCCAAGGCTTTTGAGCAACCAAGGGTTTCGTGGGAAACTCTTATCCATCCCTTTGAGCAAGGCGGCCTCTGCGCCCGAGACGAACAAGTTACTTGCCTTTGGTAAGGCCTTATCTGGTAGAGACTATCTAGCCGCATAGTCCCCTTACCTTAGAATTATCCCCAGGTGTCAAACTAGATCTGGAAGTTTTTTTTTTGAGCAGTACCCAATCAGCTCCACATGGCCTTGTCCAAGTTGGAAGTGACATGCACGGTGCCTATATAGGCCCCACCTCAGTGTGTTGACGCCAGAAGCACCAAGCCACAAAGTACAAGGACCACTGGTATGGAATATTAGGACAGTAAAAGGGGAAAACCCTGTCCCTAGAAAACCGTTCGTAGAGCGGGAAGGATGGGCTGACTGGTAAGGAATCTGCGGCTAGAGTCTCTACCTGATAAGGCGTTACCGAAGGTAAATAACTTGTTCATCCGATACAGACTTCTAGCCGCAGATTCCTTACCTTAGAATAGTTAACCAAGGAATACCTCCTGGGAGATGGGTCTGCGGACCAATTTCACACGAGGAAGTCCTGCAGGACAGAACGGGCATATTGCCCATCCCTATGTACCAGACTGTCCAGGCAGTAGTGCTTGGTAAATGTGAACAGGGAAGCCCATGTTGCCACCTTGCTCATGTCTAGGACTGTAACTCTTCTTACTAATGCAGTGGTTGCAGCTTTAGCTCTGGTGGAATAAGCTTGCAAACCCTCCGGGGTTATACAGAGCATGATCCATCGCGAGACGGTCCTCTTCTGTACAGCATGTTGTTTCCTCGCTCGGACATACCCCACTAGGAGTTGGTTGTCCACCCGGAACTCTTGTGGGCTATTAAGGTAGAACGACAAAGCTCTTTTTGGGTCCACACAGTGAAGTCGCTCCTTTTCCTTGGAGGGATGAGGCAGGGCATAAAAAGTAGGGAGAGTGATGGATTGGACCATGTGAAATGGAATGACCCCTTTTGGGATAAAAAAAAGCTCTTGTACAAAGCACCCATTTGTCTGGGTAGATGTTCGGATAAGGGGGCTTTGATGACCAGGCCTGAAGCTCAATGACCCTCCGGGCAGATGTTATTGCCACCAGGAAGGCAGCTAGGTGATGAACCAACTGGGAAATGCCCTGTTCCAGCCATGTCCAGAGGTACAGGGGCTCTTGACAAAGGGCCCACCCCAACCTGTTTGTTGCAGTACCCCATGGCGGTGTTGTTGTCTGTGAACACCTGCACTAGCCTTCCCTTGATGGAGAGCAGAAAGGCTTTCAATGCCAGCCAGATTACCTGGAGCTCCAACAGGCTGACGTGGAGTCCGAAGTCCGCCGGAGAACAGATGCCTCTGATCTCCAACTCTCCCAGATGGCCGCTCCATTCCAGGAGTGACGCATCTGTCACCATTGTCAGATCGGGTTGGGGAAAGAAGAGGGGTTTGCCGTTGGCCCAATCGTAGTCCATTAACCGCAACTGCAGATCTTCAGCAGTTCCCTCCGAAATACAGACCATGTCGGAGAGATTCCCCCGATGCTGTGCAAACTGGAACTTCAGGTCCCACTGCAGAGGTTGCATATGCCAATGGGCATGTGTCACCAGCAGGATGCAGGAGGCCCAGCTGCCTTAGAGTCAGTCTCACCTAAATCAAGGATAGAGGCTGAAACATCCGTATCATAACCTGAATATCCTGGACTCGCTATTCAAAAGGATAGACCCGAAACTGCACTGTGTCCAGAACAGCTCCGATGAAAGGGAGCATCTGGGAGGGAGTCAGGTGCAACTCTGTACACTGAGGTTCAACAGTCTGGAGGTGGGAGACGACTGAATGGGGCAAGCCCGCCATCATCAGTCGTCAGGATAGGGGAAGACTGACACTCCTGATCTCAGCAGAGGAGCTGCATCCACCCCCATCACCTTGGTGAACACCCAAGGGGCGCTGGTGAGACCAAAAGGTTTAACAGCAAACTGAAAGTGCTCGTGGCCCACTGCGAACAAGGGTAAAGCCTGTGGCCAGGCAGGACGTTAATGTGCAATATGCATCTGCAAGTCCAACATTACCATCCAGTATCTTGGGTCCAGGGCAGACAGGACCTGAGCAAGAGTGAGCAGTTTGAACTTCCTCTTGAGGAAGAAATTAAGAGAGCCCAGGAAGAGGATGGGAAAAAAGCCACCATCCTTTTTGGGCACCAGAAAGTAGCCAGAATAGCAATCACAATTCACTTCTGGCATCGGCACTCTCTCTATGGCTCCCTTGGCCACAAGAGCGGTCACTTCCTGGTGGAGAAGGAATAGGTAGTCCTCAGTCAGCCTGTCTTAAATAGGTGGCATGGAGGGAGGGGCAGTCACGAAGGCGAAGGAGTAGCTTCTTCAGACAATCTGTAAAACCCATCTGTCCAATGGGTTTTACAGATTGTCAGTGGCGCAGGTGATTCCGACTCCTGCCACCACCCAGGTGCCCATGAAGGAAAACAGGCAGACTAGGAGGGTTTGGAGGCTGCCAGGGAGGGTCGTGGACTGACTTGACCGCTGGCTACCTGACCCACGGGGCCGGTGGGTACCACTTCCATGGCCATGCAGAGGCTGGGAAGCTTGTGCACCATGGTGGTTCGTAGGGTAAGGACATGGCTGGAAGCCCCTTCCAAGGCTACAAACGGAGCGAAAGGCTGATTGAGGGTGACAAGGGGCTGTGGAAAGGCCCAAGGACTTGGCCGTAGCTCTGCTGTCCTTAAAGCGATCCAGCACCAAATCTGCCTCATCTCTGAACACACGGGAACCATCAAAGGGCATGGCCATAAGTGATGTTTGGACATCCCCACAAAGCCAGTAGTCCACAACCAGGCGTGACGCCGCAGGTCCACTGTCGACGAAACTGGTATGCCTAGTGAGTCGGTTGTGTTCAGTCCACATCTAATGGTGTTAGCTGCATCCCTCCCGTCTGCAACAGCCAGGCCTCCTCCGGAATTGTTGGCAGCACAAGCGCAAACGTATCCTACAGAGCGTGGGAATAGCGGCCCAAAAGGCATGAGGGCTCACAGACTGCAATGCCAAGCTAGTGGAAGAAAACATTTTCTTGTCTAAGTTGTTCAGCCTCTTGGATTCCCAATCTGGCTGTGGAGTTGGGAATGCGCCAAGATTTACGTGGGAAGTGGAGGCTTGGACCACCAACCTCTCCGGGGTAGGGTGTTCTCGGAGGAATTTAGAGTCCTCTGGAGGGGGCAGTGTGAGGGCAATTATCCTGTTGACCGGAGCCCTTGTGCTGGGCTTGGACCAAGTCTCAAGCAGGACATCAGTAAGTGCTTTGTTAAATGGGAGAAGCGGTTCTGAAGGTGACACTCCCAGCTGAAGCACTTCCATCAAGACATTAGCCTTGACTGCAACCGGAGCAAGCTAAGGATCAGGACCTCAGCCACCCTCCACACCACCATTGCGAATAAAGAGCCCTCCTCTTCCATAACCACTTTTTGGGGGGGTGGGGGGTACAGTGCATGCCAGTATCTGGAGAGGTATCCAGTCCGTTGGCGTCCGCCAAATCCTCACACCAGTCCACGTTGGTATCAAAGGGCTGATATTCTTCAGGGTCCAGCGCCCCTCCCATTCTTCCCCGAGTCCTAGCACATAAGAATAGGGCTCACGCTCCGACCTAGAAAGCATGACTCCAGTCGGCTGACACCATTTTGGCTCAATGTTGGAGTCGGGAATGTAAATTGGGAAGTCGCCGGTGGCTCCGTAAGTGTCAGCCACAGGACCGACCCTAGGGAAGGTCGACATGGCACGACCGGAGCCAATCCGGATTGGTCTGTGGATCCCCAGGGCCTGACTGGCAACTGAGCCACCAGCATGGATCTAGGAGGGACCCTTTCCAATTCCGCGGGGGCCCGAAGGTGCTCCGGAGGAACGGGCCACCCAAATATCAGATGCATAGCCTCATACAATTCTCTTAATTGGACGGGGTGGCTCCGGCTCACAGAAACTCAGAGAGGCACGGAGTTGGCCAAGACACTGGCTCAACTGTGGAGTCAGGCCTTGAGTGATGCTCCCTCGTCTCTTCGGCCGACAGATGATGTGAAGTCGAAGCACACTTCAACTACCTATTCTTCTTGTGGAGGGACCTACCCGAATGACCCACACACTTCGAGTGCGATTAGCTTCTCAAACTCTGCGACTGCTCCCGGGACATTCCCATCGACAGGGATCTGGATTGTCGCAGCGTCGCACGTCGAGACGCCAGAAGCTAGAGGGGTGGCTCCCTCAAAGCCTTCGGATTCATGGCCCGGCAATCAGAACAGGCCTTCGGGTCACGCTTGAGGCACCAGAGGCATACAAGGTGTGGGCCCATCAACGACATCGTGTGGTGACAGGCGCCACAGGACTTGAAGCCAGCCTTTTTAGATGACATACCTGCTCCACCAGGAGGAGAAAACTTCAAAAGATGTTGAAAAAAGTTTGTCAAAAATTGGCTAAGTATAGCTCTTCCCCGATCTGCGATGACTGTCGCGGAAGGGAAAGAACTGACATCAGAGCACTGGGGTGGTGCCTGTATAGGCACTGCGCACGTCACTTCTGGCGTGGATTACTCCAGGTGGAGACAAACTACGCCACCTAAAGGAGCGTAGGGGTACTGCGCAAGAAACATTTCTGGATCCAGTCTGACACCTGGGGATAGTTCTAAGGTAAGGAATCTGCGACTAAAAGTCTCTATCATGTATGGAACTATAATACTGCACAAGAGCACTTTACACACTGCTGGATCCACCCACCACTCTTTCAGCCACATTTAGCCGTTGAGGCAGATGGAGCGGCTCACTTCCTTCTGACAGCAGCGATTTATATGCTGGCTCGCTGCCTACGAGCCAAAATTGATACCGTTACCTGCATGATTTGGGCGTGGGGCAGACTATGCCTTTGTGCTTGCTTAATTAACTTATACTTGCCTCACATTCCCCTGAGTGGTCACCCTCTACTCCCAGCGGCCACTGACGAGGTCTTTCAGAGCAATGTATATGTGGCCTTACACGGCACATTCCACTTGATGTCTTCACATACTTCAGGTTCAGCATGGAGTGTAAGCCCTGTTCAGACTCATTGCATGGACCTCTCTCAGCTGCCGCAGTCTGCGGCAAGTGTGACGTGACAATGCTTTATTTCTTTATCTGGCAAGGAAGTGTCCTGCGGTGGCCCACTTTTGGACCTCTGTTATGAGGTCATCACTACGATCCCTGGTCAGTGTCACCAGAGGTCTCCTTTGATAGCCATCCTGAGATAAGTTAAAGATGTTCCTAGGGGTGTGCATTAGTGAGGAAGGTGTCGGGCAACCATTCAAGTTACTTCATTTTAATTTTCTACATCGTACTTAAAAGACTCCTAGGCACTTGAACAGGATCGAGCCCTCGATTGAGGCGCGATGTGCATGATGTGGGGAGCTGGGAGCCACTTTTCTGACTTGGCATGGACGTGTGTTGTGGTTCAGGGTTTCTGGAGTGATGTGCTGCCTAAAATAGCAGAGGCTACAAACATTGTGATTCCTCGGACTCCGCTGGCCTGCCTCTTGGGAGAGGAGGTGACGGTGAAGTCCAGGGGGCGGAAGATCCACTATAGGATGGCCTAGATTGCACCGTTATTGGCCAAAAGAAAAAAATGACCATTGGTTGGATGGGCAACGAGCACCGTTAGCGTCTTCATGGCTGCGAGATCTCCTCGAAAGGGGGGGGGAGCGAGGACCGAAGATATGCATATGCGCATTGCCCGTACGGACGGTGGCGCCTCGGATGCGATCATGTTGTGGGGTCCCTTCTTCATAAATGTGCTGATGAGGATAAGACTAGCTTGATGGAGGTCTCTGAGGAAGAGGGATGATGTTCGATACCTTTGTACCATGGCGATGTGACTATGGCAGCCAAGCATGTAAAACCTGTAATGTTCATTGTATATTTATTTTGATGACTTAGCCCCAATGTGCTCTTGTCCCCTAGTCATTGTGTGTCTGGTTTCAGTTCAGCCATGTATATTGCTATCTCTAATGTATTATCATGATATACAACTGGAGTCTCGCCCCCTCTCAGAATGAAGCCATGCACTTTTTATTGTTTACTGTTCTTAAAGTATAAAATCAATAAAAAGAGTTAAACAAAATAAAAAAAGATGTTTCTAGGGAAGTCCAGCCGCTAACATCAATGCTGCTACTTTTAGCAAAATGCAGAGTTGCTATTCAATGGGTGTGCCGCTATGCACACCAAATAGGTGACTGAATGCGTGATGTGATGTACAGTCAAGAACAAATCACTTCATACTGGGACTTGGTGCCCCAGAGGTCCAGCCAGCGGATATCTGTGCTCCCCCCCATTTCTCTTATCTGGCATCGTACACAGCCCCTACTGACACTTGTGACACCTCTGGTCCCCGAACACGAGTGGGACCACATCCTCCGACAGCCTATGACTTCAAGCCTCAGCTATCACACGCCCGATGGTCATAGAGACGCATGCTACCATGGCCACTTTGCCCCCTTGCACATATGATTTGATGAACCATATGCCTGCTGTAGTATGCCCCATGATAACTGGTAAGCTTGTACTATACCACACCAACTTTCTGCATGACTGGCTTTGCTTATGTAGTGCTCCGCTTGTTTTTCCCTTCTTTGTATTGTTCTTCTGTTGTACTCTACACGCATTGAATAAAATAGTTTCAATATTTTAATTTTTTTTAAATCACCTGTATCAGCCTCCCTTTGATGGAGGGCAGGAAGGCTTTTAACGCAAAGGTGCTGGCCCTCAGCTCTAACAGGTAG
Source organism: Triturus cristatus (assembly GCF_964204655.1). Taxonomy (NCBI): domain Eukaryota; kingdom Metazoa; phylum Chordata; class Amphibia; order Caudata; family Salamandridae; genus Triturus; species Triturus cristatus. The sequence goes on from NC_140581.1 coordinate 853,200,900, forward strand.
ATATGGGTCTGGGAATCCACTGGAGAACAGAGGACTGTGATCTCTACCTCTCCCAAGTGGCCATGCCAATCCAGAAGTGATGCATCGGTCACCACAGTCAGCTCTAGGTGAGGTAGAGAGAGAAATGTGCCGCTAACCCAATTAGGGCCCAGCATCCAAAACTGCAGATGTTTGGCATTCACCTCCGAAATCTGAATGTAGTTTGAGAGGTCCCCTTTATGTTGGGCCCACTGGGACTTCAGATGCCATGGCAGAGCCCTCATCTGCCACCCGATATGCTAGACCATCAGGATTCAGGGGGCCACTAGCCCCAGAAGCCTCAGAGTCGACCTAACTGAAATCCAGGACCAAGACTGAACGATCAGGATCTTAGCCTACATTTTCTGGACTCTTTTTCCTTGGGGCAAGACACACAATCAGACCATGTCTAGAATGGTTCAGATGAAAGTGAGCATTTGAGAATGAGTCATTAGTGACTTCAGCACACATCGGGGGTGATTCGAGCGCGTAAGAAATCAAAATAACATAACATTCCATTTCAGGAATGCACTCAAGACATCTATTTTAAGGATAGTTCCTTCAATCTGTCGTCCTGATCTCGCGCTGAGATACCCTTCGGGGGTGATTCGAACGCGTAATAAATCAAAATAACATAACTTGATAGTGAACCCCAAAGATGTCAAAAAGTTAACAGTAGTTTGTTGGTGGCTGACAACTGCCTGGGACAAAACAGCCAGTTGTCGAGGTAGGAGTGGACTGGCACCCCTGAAGTTCGACGGTGAATTGCCACCACTGCCATCAATTTTGTGAGACAAGGGGAGCACTGCAAAATGAAAATGCTCCTGTTCCACCACAGACTGCAGGTGGGCCGGAGGACAAGTATATAGAAATAGATATCCTGCAGGTCCAACACCGCCATCCAGTCTCCAGGGTCCAGGGGAGACAAGAACTGGGCTATAGGGAGCATTTTGAATTTCTTTTTCTGGAGGAAGGCATTAAGAGGGTGCACGTCTAAAATGGGTAGCAGTCCACAACAGAAAGTAATGGAAGGAGCGACCTAATTCTGGCACAGGCACCCTCTCAATAACCCTTTTGGCCAAAAGGGATGGCACTTCCTGCCACAAGATGGAGAGATGGTCCTCTGTCACTCGGTTGGGGGACAGTGGAAGGTGCGTCGGGAAAGAAAGGAAGGGTAAGGTTTAACCCTTGTGGAGGATCTGTAGAGCCCATCTGTCCAAAGTTACTGCTTGCCAATCCGGACAGAATCTGTGGATTCTGCTCCTCAATGGATGTCTGTGCTCCCGTAAGAGCACGCTAAAGAGGTTTGGCAGATGGGGTTGCAGGGGGAGCGGTAGACTATGCAACCCATTGATGTTGGCCATGTGGATGGATGGACGCCTTGACTGCAAAACTACTAAATGTCCTGCAGAGGCTGGATAGACAGGTGGTATGGGGCACCTCAGTCAAATCTACAAAAGGAGCGGCGGAACTGTTACATTGGGCAAGGTGGGGCGGAAAGACCCAGAGAGCGAGCGGTAGTCCTTCTCTCCTTAAAATGCTGTAGAGCAGAATCTGCCATGCCCCCAGAAAGGCAAGTCCAGTAAAAGGACATGTCCATCAGGGAGGCTATACATCAACTGAGAACTCAGTCAATCTCAGGAACACATGGCAGTCATCATCCACTTACTTTATTCGGTTTCATAATCAGCAAACCATAAAAGCACATATAAAAATCAGGGTAAAATAGTAGAATACAATATGTACACTCTTAACAGCAGGCCTGGGCACTTTCATGGCTCATCTAAAATACATGCTTGCACCAGTAATATAAAAGTAAAAACAATCAAAAAGGAGCAACGATGCATGAAATTCACTAGCCCAATACACACAATGTTGGCTGTACAAGATCATTGTGGGGAGTAACCCAACTAATCACAGCTCGCTCTGAGTTTAAAGGCCGATTTAAAAAAACTTAAAATGTGAAAAATGGTATTGCCTTTTTCAAGATAGGAATTAGATAGGATTTTCCCAGAGTATCGTAAAAAGGGCATAACATGGAGAAATGAAGCATTTCCTGCGGAGATGAACCATCGCAGCCGCAGGGAGGAAGAACTTGCCCTCTACTTACACCCCTAGGGTATGAGAAGTAGATGGAACATGTCAAGCCGGAACCTAGCCAAAAGGAATCTATTGTGCAAGTTCATTTGACTAAGTATGAATGGCTCCGCTAACTAGGTGGTCCTTAATATAACGAAGCGACGGACACTTGGCTTCATAAGCTTCCTCTCCTCCCTTAAAGCAAACCAGCACGTACCAACCGCCTTCTTTAATATGGGTATCTCTTTTTTGCCAATTTTCTGGGGGTTGGTAAAAAGGTCTCCTCTGCCCAAGCATGCTAGCTGATTTTTGATGTATTTCAACCATGGTATCCTTAGCGCTTGATCCAAAGATAAACAATCTAAAAGGATTGCCTTGTTAACAAGTCCCCCTCCTTCACCCATATTTTTAGCCAGAGTGACAGCGGCCTAAAAGCTATCTGATCTGTCTTATAGGGCATTCCCAACTCTTTGTGGGCAATAAAGGAGGGAATACCCTGGGGTACGGACAGCAGTCTTCTCATGAATTTATTTTCAGAGATTTGAACGTCCTTTACATCTACATATCCCCATATTTCACTGCCATAAAATACTTTTGACTAGCACCTTGCCCTAAAAAGCTCCAGGAGGGCCCCCACTGGTCTTTTACCCAATCTTGCGGCAAAGTTAAAGATAGCAGCAACTTCCCTGTTGAGATCTTTTCTCTTACGGGTGAGTTGTGGAGCCCAGATCAGTTTGTCGTTCAGGAGTACCCCCAGGTAAGAAAAGACTGATGTTTTGGGAATAGGGGTGGTTCCTAACTTAAAGACGTATGATCTTGAAGGGCAGGACCTAGTTGCATGATATATGATTTGGAGTTATTGATTTTTAGGTCCAAATCTCCCATGAACTGGGCAAACGATGCTAGAATGGTTTGTAAACCCCTCTCTGTCCTAGCCATCAAGACGGCGGCGTCTGCGTAGAGCAGAACCGGGAGGCCCCACCGACCGATCCGAGGTTAGTCAGTCTCGGAGGCCAGAAGTATTTTTTCCAAGTTGTTAATATAGAGATTATAAAGAAAAGGGGCCAATATGCAGCCTTGACAGACCCCGCTCTTTACAGGGAATGAGCGTGATGCCTTCAAGCTCTGCGAGTATCGCACAACCGCTTTGTCCCGGTGAAGATCATAAAGAAAGGAGACAAGCTCCCTATCTACCCCTAAGGCTAGTAGGATCTGCCATAACTTGGCCCTGTTTACGCAATCGAATGCGGATGACAGATCCATAAAAGCCAGGAAGATGGTGCCGCTGCAGGCAACTGCATATTTGCTGGAGATTAACAAAAGGTTCAGGGATTGTTCAATCGTTGAACGGCCCGGATGAAGCCCGTAATGGGCGTCCGACAGAATGTTATTGTCGGTAGCCCGGGTCGCTAACCTATCCAGCAAAATCATACCGACCACTTTAACCACCAAATCTATCAATGAGATCGGTCTGTAACACACCGTGCTGTCCCTGTACCCCTTTTTAAAGACTGGCACAATGATGGAGGTGGCCCAGGAGGGCGGAGTACCGACCCTAGCAACTGCGTTGATTACAGAGGTGAGTACTGGAGCCCAGAGTGCCACGTCTGACAAGTAAAGGTCGGGTGGGATACCGTCGGGACCCGGGGCCTTATTACGAGTCAGACCGGTGATGCCGTGCCCTACTTCTTCCAGGACGACTAGTTTTGCTTGAGTACCCCCAGATTTAGATACGGGGGTTGGGGCCAGGTCTCCTTTGAACATGGCCTCAAAGTGACTGGCCCACTCATTTTCTGTAATGTGTGCTTCTAAAGCATTGGCGGCCTCCTCACCCAGGATGGGACTGTTTACAATGCTCCAGAACTAGACTTATAGGTTGTGGCTACCATAAGGTTGCTCCCAGCTTCTTCCTTCAAGGCGGCCCTGCGCTTGCTAAGTGCCAATCTATACTGTTTCCTACGGATTTTAACAAGCGCCGAGTTCCTCGGGGAGGCATGAAGGGCTGATTTCAGCCTCCGGGCTGCAAGTGAACAGTGAGAGTTAAACCATCTGGTCCCCCCCCTCTCTCTCGGTTCTCTGTAAAGGAACAGTCAGTAGGTTGGCAACAGAGCCGGAGATTAGGGTAAAAGCCCAGATGATGGTCTCATCAGACTCAGCCTGGGCATTCTGACAAATCAGAAATTTCTTCCAGTGTGTCTCCCTTAAGGACCTGCACGAAGTTTCTGGTGTAATCTTGTCCCAACTAAGGAGTCTCCCACCATCTGTTGCCCGTAAAGCCTCACCTCCTACTGCCTGTCTTTTTAAATCAAAGGAGGGCCAGATGCCTTTGATGCTTAGGCGGTTGTGGTCACTATAACTACTAACTATTATTGTGAACTCTGAAATCAGATAATAGAGGGGGGTGGAAGTTGAGAAAAAGTCAATAAACGAGGGTTACCGTCCCGGCCCCTTAAAAGTTGGGATGAGGTATCGTCTAGGAGTCAGTTTCCGTAAGGTTAATTGCAGGTCCAGATCGCAGACCAATGCGTTTAATTTCTCCCCCGCCTACAGTGTTCAAAATGCAAGCCGTCTGCTAGAGGACAAGAGGGCTTCTCACTGGCTCCTGGACCCCTCTTCCTTAAGGCTCCACATATGTGAGTGTTAAAGTCCCCTACCAAGACTATGTTAACCGATTTACGTGACAAAACCTTACCATTCGTTATGAAAGCACTTAAACGGGTGACATTACACACCTCCATGAGAAGAGTGGTAGCGTTATAAAAATTAAAAAGTGTTAGGCTAAAAGACCCTGACTAAAAGGATAACGCTCGAAGGCACGGGTTATCCGTATTTAGTACCACAAAATCACCCCGTAGGCCAAGAGAAACAAAATGTGATACCCCCTTTAGCACGTCCCGCCCTTGACGGGGTTGCAGGAATGCAGATGATATATCTTTTAATTAAAGTTAACTACCCCATGTCCAAAAACTTGCTAGCCAAGCCGCCTATTTTCCAGGAAATTATATTAAAAAAGTTGTTATCCATAGTAGGACAGTGACTGTTCACTTTATCCGACCGGTCCTTTGGAGCCGTTTGAAGGAGAACGTTGGGTTTCCTTGGCCCTGGCCACCCAGTCAATCACATAGGTCCAATTGGCTCAGGGGCTCAAATGGGTTGTATAAAGGTAGCATGGGTAGTTGAAGAGGCCGCTCCAGTAGAGTCGGGGTCGCAGGTCTCCTCGGGGGTGAAATCATGGATGACGGAGGATAAAAATATCCCAAGGAAAGTACTCTTATCGAAGAGCGGGTCTGTTCTCTCGCCATGGTTAGCAGCATGTAGGATCCTTTCTGCCAGGTGTGGGCTGTTAATGATTACACAGTCCCCTATCCAGGTTACCCTCCTGACCATGAGGATATCCCTTTCCACTCTAAAAGTGAAGGACCTTGTTTTTTTAGTTGGAAGAAGTCCTCGGTGGTTGCCGGCTTTAGAACTGACACGTTGGCCAGCACCACTACATACGACATAGCTTCCAGGGGCAAATGGATTGAAGATGGACCTTGGGACGCTCTGGCGTGGTTGGTAGCAGAGGATGTTAGGCCATCCCCTTCTGCACCCCTCCCTCGTGAAACTGGTTCTCTTCGAGGGTTGGCCTCTAGTCTAGAGGATAGTTGGTGGCAGGACCTATCCTGTGGCCCATCAATGGAGGGTAACAGATGACCGGAGCTTGCAGGAGGGCCAGCAAGAGCGCTGACACTCACGGGGTGGGGGAGTTGAACATTAAGCGTATTATTTGGGACAGTAGTAGCTGGAACCAACCCGACCGGTGCAAGCCCTGAAACCCCAAAACAGGAGGGGGGGGATTCAATGATGTATGTCATTGAGCCAGTTTATGAATGTCCCGCTCTAATAGAGATAGCCTTTGTACGATTGGGTCCAACTTAAGATCCATGCAATCAAGAAGGGAGATAAGAACAGCTTCCAACATGGCCGCCAGTTCATCTTTAGTCACAAGGACTGGGCACTGTGTGATTTCCGACGAAAAGACCACTTCAGATCGTTTAGCCTTGGCCCCGGTGGTGGCGTATTTACGCTTGGCCCCTGTTCCACCTGACAGCGCCCCCTGGACGACTACTTGAGGGACTTTGGTTTGAACAGGTAACCCACTGCCTGGTGCAGGTCCCGGCCTTGAATTGTTGCAGTCAATGCGATCATGTTGCATCTCCGCGGTGATACACTGTGGCAGAGAGTCAACTAGTTCAAGATCTTCCATGGAGCCACAAGCCCTCTGTTAGAAGCACCTAACGGAGGAAGACTCACTGGGAACCAGGAAAGCCTACGGGACACGAGTTCAATTTCTTTTTCAAGGACTCCAGCAGCTTTTTTTTTTAAAACAATCCATGGTGCTGGTGATTGGCCTAACATGAGGCGTGGCTGTGACCGTCTTGCAACTACCCATTTAACCACACTGAGCTGTATGAAAAAAGAAGTAGTTGACAAGTGGCCAAGATGTTAAATCTCTGTCTATGGGCCAACCCTTCTTATTCGCAGGCCACAAGAGGGTTGTCAAGAAGCAGGAACGGTGAGAGCCTGTGAGCGGAGTGGAGGACTTATACAGCGTCTATAAGGTGAAGAAGTTAAGGCTTACCTTGCACACTGGCGCCTTTGGAGACAAATGAGTGACAGCAAGGGTAAAGCTAATAGATGCGGTCCGTGAAGATCTTTGAAGGTCCAGCTGCCCAGATAATGCCACCGGGGAGGGGGAAAGGGGGCAGCCCGGCCTCCTCCGGTCACTGACAGGCACGGACGGGCCCGCCCTTGGCTCGGGCTTTGTCAGGGAGCGTCCACGCGCGTCCAGCGCTGCTGTTGGTGCCCTCAGCTTTATTCAAGGCACCTCCCGGTGCTAAGGGTGCTGGGAGTCATGGTCCCGGAGTCCTGATGCACAGGAGCTCTCCTCCGTGGCAGCAAACAGTAAGCAGGTAAAGACGGGTTTTCCGCGCTGCGGGAGCCCTCAGCTGTATTCAAGGCGCCTCCCGGCGCTAAGTGTGCTGGGAGTCGTGGTCCCGAAATCCCGATGCAGGCGAGATCTCCTCCGTGGCAGCAAGCAGTAAGCAGGTAAAGATGGGCTTCCCGCGCTGCGGGAGCCTCAGCTGTATTCTAGGCGCCTCCCGGCGCTAAGGGTGCTGGGAGTTGTGGTCCCGGCGTCCTGATGCACAGGAGCTCTCCTCCGTGGCAGCAAACAGTAAGCAGGTAAAGACTGGCTTCCCGCGGTACGGGAGCCCTCAGCTGCATTCAAGGCGCCTCCCGGCGCTAAGGGTGCTGGGAGTCGTGGTCCCGGAGTCCTGATGCAGAGGAGCTCTTCTCCGTGGCAGCAAACAGTAAGCAGGTAAAGACGGGCAGAATCTTTTGATTCTGCTGCCCAATGGATGGCTGTTTTCCTGTAAGAGCAAGATAAACTGGTTTTGCAGATGGGGTTGCAGGGGGAGCGGTAGACTGTGCGACCCATTGACGTTGGCCATGTGGATGGATTGTCGCCTTGACTGCAAAACTACTGAGTTCCCTGCGGAGGCTGGAAAGACAGGTGGAACGGAGCACCTCAGTCAAATCTACAAAAGGTGCAGCGGAACTTACATTGGGCAAGGTGGGGCGGAAAGACCCAGAGAGCGAGCGGTAGTCCTTCTCTCCTTTAAATGTTATAGAGCAGAATCAGCCATGTGCCCAAACAGGCGAGTCCAGTCGAAGGGCATGTCGATCAGGGAGGCTGTACATCACCTGAAAACTCAGTCAATCTCAGGAACACATGGCAGTCAATTTCAGGAACACATGGTGCCTGTGGTCTGCCCCATGAAATCAGTGTAGTCCAAGCCAAAACGAACCAGAAACTTAACTGCATCATGACCCTTTTGAATCACCTGAGCGACAACAGGTCAAAGGTCTTCGGGTACACTAGGGAGAACTTGTGCCACCAAATCTCAAAGGATGTGTGATTAGGGTCCCAACAGGAAGCTGGCATTAACAGATCGGAGAGCCAGACTGGTTTGAGAAAATACACATTTACCAAAAGTTTCCACCCGCTTATATTTCCTATCGGGGGAGTGGTAGGTACATTTGTTTTAACCTCCAAGGTGGGAAGCTGGTGGTCAAGAACTTCAGTCACCCTAAGCATTACCATGGTGCAGGAAGGTGATTCTTCTGTGGCTGTTAGAGGGGGTGAGAGTAGACTCGTTTCTGGGGAAGGATCAAAACCATTAGCCTCCTGTAAGTCCTCATACCAATTATCCTCCTGGTAGGGTTGATTGAGCAAACTCATCAGCCAGGACAAAGTCATTGTCAGAGTCAATTCCAAAAAAAGGAATGCATAGTATGTTGCCTCCCTTGTGGAGGTGGTAAATCCAGCGGGGGAAGTGGTGACTCAGCTGGAACCGGGCACGTCTTCGGTAGAGGTCGGACCGGTGCTGACTCAGCATGGAATAAAACTATTGGGTCATCGTTCTCTGGCATCGATGGAGTTAACATTGGGGTCGAAGTACCCAGGGCCAGCATAGGTCGTGGAGCTGGAAGAAGGGTGGGAACTGGAGGCCGAGGAAAAACTGGCTTGGAAGGTCTAACTGATGCTGAGGGAAAACCACCAGCGGTACTCCAGATGGAAAGCCTCTATGGTCTTTGGAGCCCAAAGGGGTGCCAGAGGGAAATCAGTAAGGATCCGAAGAGCTAGAGCATGGCTGAGCGGAACTCTTCAATCAGACGAGTCTTGGCATTTGGGAACTCTGGTTGTGCCAGCACTAGTTGTGGGATTGGCTACTTAGGTCGGCTGACTTCAGGAGCGGGCTCGGTTCCGAAGTCTGCCTACTTCAGGAGCGAGAACGAGAAGAATGGCTCCTTACTCATGCCTCCACAGGGGAATGAGTGCCGCGAGGGAGCAAAATCCCGATTGGAATCCTTATGCTTCTTATTTATTTACCAGTGGATTTAGATAGCGGTGAAGATCAGTCTTTCAAGCAGTTCAGGCAACTCCAGGAGTGTAATCGGGACTGAACTTTAGATACGGTCCAGACTGAGAACGGCCCGATGAGGAGTACTTTTATTTTTTTGCTTGTCGATGTAAAGCTTCACCTCACAGTCCGCAATGCCCTTTGGATTGTTGCAGCAGGACTTGGAGTTGTGGCCGAACCACAGGCAACACATAAACCTGATGGGGACATTTGTTTGTGACAGTCCCTACAGAGCTTGAAATCTGTTGTTTTAGGGGGTGACATCCCTTGCACACTGAAGAAATTTCAAAGTAAATGTCTCTGAGAGACATGAAGGGATCTCTGGCTCAGCATTTATGAAGCCGAAAGAAAGGAACCAATGTCAGTGCGCAGGGGTGGCACCTATATTGGCCACTCATGTAATTTCTGGAGCAGAACGCCAACAGTGCGGGGCTGCATGGCATGCCGGTGGAACTGCTTAATTGTTTCTGGATCCAGTCTGATGCCTGGGTAATATTCAAAAGGTGATGACTCTGCGGCTAGAAGCATTGATCAGAAAACACCTTTCACAAGAGTGAAGCAGTACCAGAGCAATCTCTTGTTTTCCAATTGCAGTCTGAATCCCAGCGTGGTAGCAGAGAATAATATGCTTGAGCCACAAAACTGCAATGACTGCTTGTGGCACATCACCAAGGCCTTCATATGATAACAATGAACAGGAGCCACTGCGGAGCATTTTGTCCTTAGGGAAGCATAGGAGGCCAATTGTAGTGGCTGCCGCTGTCCTCCAACGCCTCCCCCCACCCCACCACTTATATACCCACTGTCCTCTTTTTTTCTTTGCTTTTCTGTCCATGCTGAGGAGTTGCTATAGGTGACTTTGGTACTCTTGATCGGGATTCTCTGTCTTATCTTGTAGAGAGCGATGCACAGTACTGGGTGACGATATAAGTCCTATCAATTAGTTGCGTGTTGCTCCCTGATTGTGGTGTTTTTTCTTTCTCCTTCCTCAATATGGTTGTCTTGGAGGAGGGAGGGTGGCTATCCCATGCTGTGGGCCACATGTGATCTGCCAGTTGGGGAGCTGGGGGTTTAGCTGCTGTTTTGGAGGGGAACTTAACCTGAAACTTTGCATTATCTTATGTTTATTTTTCATTTGGCAGGGTTTTTTTTCTGCTTCATTTGTTGGACCCTTACTAACGGTCCCTTTCGTCCTATTACATATATGGTCTTTACATGCTAATGTGCTGTATGTTGGTTTGTTTTTCCTTACTTATTTTCTTTTTCAAACGCCAATAAAGAATTATCACAAAAAAAAAAAGCAGCTGTGGATTTTATTACCATAAATCAATTCACAGAAGGACATCCCTGAAGCATAATCTAGAGGGCTCTCCGACATCCCTTGGAGATCACCTGTAAAGATGTAACAGAATTGTTATCCTCAGTCCTTAAGAATTTTCTATCTCAGTAAAAGGCCTCTAAAAAAAGAAAATACTTCAGGCACAGACCTGTAAACTACCAAAAATCTGCAGCTGGGGCAAATACTAAAGATTAGTGCTTCAACAAACATTGTGATATAGCAGCAGGCACGCCAGAGGGCCGTGCTGAATTTGAGACGGTGGTTGCCACCAGCATTCATTTTTGGGGATCGGCCCTTAGTTTTCCTCATCAGACATTTACACAGAGCAAGAGAGGGAGAAACACAAGGGGAAAGAAGAAGGATGAGAAAGACAGAGAACCGTCACAAAGGGTGGCAAAAGGAACTTGCAAGAGTGAGATAAAGGGGAAGGAGTTGTCTGGTAGTGGATTAAAGAGGGATGAGGTGGATTGAAGACTAAGTAGCCTTGGTATTCGACATGCTGACTTTAATAGCAACCGCCACTGGCTTCAGCACAGAGTTTTGGCCACCAAAACTATTTTACAAATTATTCACTGCCAGATAGAGCCCAGCAGCGTCATGCAGAGAGGGTATTCATGCAACAGAATCATGGTTAGAAATAGCATTAGCAAAATAGTAGCTCACAATTTTTTCATGTAATTAATTCTCCCACTGTAAATGGTATATCTTAGATGTAGAAAAACAATTGTGTTTCTTGAGCGAAACTGGATAGCGGGAATGAGATAAGTCTGCCAGTGCAGCAGAAACAAAAAGTAAAGCCTCAGATACGAAGGCAATGGAAAATACTACCAAGAAGGAAAACAAAAGAGGCAGTATTGAGAAATGGAGCAACAAAGGGTGGAGCAGTGGTTATGGGTTGATGAATATAGGTTGTAAATTTAATGGGAAAGAAAAAGAAATAAGAAGTAAAAATGAAATAACATTGTTGTATATACAAAGTGGCTTTCAACACAGTTTACAAGTGCAGCACTAACCATAGTCAGAAATCAGCAGAAGCCTATTTTTAAATCTGAGTTTAGCTAAATTGAACAAGAGTATGAATATGAAGAATAATCTGGCAAGCCAGAACAAAAGTAAAATCAAAAAAGAAGAATGCGGACATTGTTACTCAAGTAGGATTCAGTGAAAAGCAAATGTGAGATTCACCTAATGACTTCAAACACAGAAATGGATAGAAGAAAGACAGACCACACGATTGTGCATAGGTAGGGGCCTTAAAACAGATAACATCAACAATGCATAGTAAGATCTATAGTTTAATTTTGTTTGACAGGTGAATGAGGAATTTCGTGAAATCTAGAAAGGACATCCAGGCCAATTGAAGGAAAGGGGGCAGACAGATGGTTTAACCTCTTCTATGCCCATGACGAGATAGTCTCGTCATGGAGCACGGTTGGCGCTGTGCCCATGACGAGACTATCTCGTCATGGACCCCGCCCGCTAATGTAACGCCCGGCACAGGAGGGGGAAAGGGCGGGGCACTGAAGGGGTTAATAATTAACTTTCAAAGTGTAACTTTATATGCAAAACATAAATCAATAATTTACTATTAAATGACATTTAATGCTTCTGCAATCAGAGCTTCCACATAATGTACCATTAACAAATTTAAATCACATATGTATCCAAAACTGCCCTTAATCTTGTACTTACTTGATAATGTTTAAGAGAACCGTTGACAAGAAGTGAGGATTGCTTTTCCACCCTTTCAGTTATTGCATGAGCAACGCCATAATAGGATTGGGACTCTCTGGCATCGGCCTGCATACCATATTCATCATCAACATCTTGCTTTGCTGTCCTGAAATATAAAGCAAATAGGACAGCTACTTCACCATCATATAACGTTTACATGTAATGAAAAGTTATTTAATTGTAATCTTAGTTTTCCATCACATGTATCATCATTGACTTCAGTGAGCACTAACAGCTTCTTTGCAAAGCTTAACAAGCAGCATTTTAAAAGAACAAAATAGGATTAGGATGTGTATCTTTAACTACTAAAATGAATGCTCCTTGAATCCCATGTAGTCAATAATGCGCTACCCTAAAAATGAATATCTCCTTTCAACTTCACAGTGAGCCTGAGGAAGATTCTTTGATGTTTTCTTGCACAAAAGTTGCTGGTTTCTGAGAAGACGCAGGTTTCCTCATGAAATAAAAGGTGATATTCATGATGGAGTAGGACGAAAGCAAGTTACTTACCTGTAACTTTGGTTCACCAGTATTGGAAACTTTCATAGATTCCCATGCTTGGATCACTCCCCGTCGTCAGAATGGGAGTCCCCGGTATACATCAAATAGCAATAGAAACCATTACCAGAACCTAGGCCCATTCTTGTTTTGCAACCTATCCACCTCTTTTTGCAAAAGAGACCAAAAAAAAAAAAAGAACCACCAATCAGATTAGCCTCACCCCCTAGAACCCTCCTGAGAAAAGCTCAGAACCTCAGATTTTCGTAGCTGTTGTGTAACCACACCACTGAAGATGGAAGAGGCTGAGCTTTCCCAGGGGAGGCGGATGAGTCGCATGGGAGTCTATGAAAGTTTCCTATACTGGAGAACCAAAGTTACAGGTAAGTAACTTGTTTTCTTACTACAGTATTCGAACTTTCATAGATTCCCATGCTTGTATCAGAGTAGCTAGCAGTTATCAGCACATCTTTTGAAACCATTACCAATATCAAACTAGGCACAAAGCCATAGTAAACAAATCATGAAGACATTGTCAATGGTCAACAACATACTTAGAAACTTCAGAAACAAATACATAAGGTTCAAAAATGTGCTAGAGCTGATAAAACAGTAACATGGAAGGAGGGATGAAAGGGAAAGCTCACCACTACTGAAGGAGGTTCCTCAGGACTGCTTGGCCAAATGCTGTGTCACTCTGCGTCACAGAATCCAGGCAGTAATGCTTTGTAAACGTATGTGTACTGCTCCGGGTCGCTGCACGGCAGATCTCCCGGATAGGAACACCAGCAAAGAGGGCTGTAGAAGAAGACATCGCCCTCGTGGAATGAGCACGGACTCGGCCATCCAGGCGCTTGCCCGCTGTCTTGTGACAATATTGGATAGCATTGGTGATCCAACGAGCGATCCCCTGCTTGGAAAGGGGAAATCGCTTACAAGGGTCACTATAAGACACAAACATTTGAGAAGACTTTCTGAAGTCTTTAGTTAGTTGAAGATAGAACTATAAGCACCTCTGAATGTCCAGAGAGTGAAGTGCTTTCTCTGCTGGAGTAGCCGGTTGAGGGGGAAAAAGTCCTAATAATTACCAGCTCATTCAAATGAAAGTCCGAAGGAACTTTAGGAATGAATTTTGGGTTAGTACGTAGAACCACTGTGCCTTTTTTGAACTGTAGAAAGGGTTCCTGAATGGTGAGAGCCTGCATTTCTCCCACACGCCTCGCAGAAGTCGAAGCTAGAAGAAGGGCTACCTTCCAGGAGAGGAATTTTAACTCTGTTTTGTGAATAGGCTCGAAAGGAGGCTTCATAAGCTGGGTGAGAACCAAGTTCAGATGCCAAAGAGTAGGAGGAGGCTTAACTGGAGGGAAAACTCTGAAAAGTCCCTTGAGAAACTGTTTAACTATCCTTGCCGACCAGAGGGAAGGGCCTGAAGACGTGCGTCTGAATCGAGAAATTGCCGCCAGATGCACTTTGATAGAAGAGTGAGCCAGTCCCGCTTTTACTAATGATAGAATGTATGGAAGAACGTCATGCGGCTCGGATTCAAAAGGATGGAGGCCATTGTGTTGACACCAGATACAGAAACGCTTCCATTTCAATCTGTAAGTCTTATTCGTACTTGGGTCTCTTGCCTGAGAAAGTATCTCTATACATTCTGCTGAGAGATTCAGACCAAGAAATTCTCACTACTCAGGAGCCATGCCGAGAGCTGAAGAGACTGAGGATCCGGATGCCAGACTTGGCCCTGGGACATCGTAAGCAGCGAAGGAATCGTCTGCAAAGGCAGAGGAAGGTCTAGGGAGAGAAGGTGAAGCTCTGAACCAAAACGGTCTGGGCCACACAGGGGCTATCAGAATCATCCTGCACGGTTCTGCTTTGAGCTTCCTGAGAAGTCCGGGGATCAGAGGAACGGGGTGAAAAGCGTAAACAAATGCACCTGACCAGGCCATCGAAAGCGCATTCCCAAACGATCCCGGATGGTGAATCTTGCTTGCATAGAACCAGAGTTGCCGGAGTGGCAAATAGATCTATTGAAGTTGTGTCCCATCTGTGAAAAACCTTACGAAGAGTGAAGTTGTCTAGTTCCCACTCGTGGCTGACAGACATCAGTCTGCTGAGAGTGTCCGCTGCTTTGTTGAGGACACCTGGAAGATGTTTATATAATGCATGGCCGTCGTGTTGTCCATACGTATAAGAACTGTTGCCTGTTGAATTTGTGGAAGAAAGGCTTGCAAGGCTAGGTGAATCGCCCTGAGCTCCAGCAGATTGATATGCAACAGACAATTCTGAGGCTGCCACCGGCCGTTTACATGAAGATCTTGTAACACCGCTCCCCAGCCTTCAAGAGAGGCGTCCGTAGTTATTATGTGTGGAGCTGAGGCTAGCCTGAAAGACAGACCTTGAGAAATGTTTTCTTTGGTCATCCACCATGACGCGGCCTCTCTCATGGCCTCGGTAACTCAGATCTTGTCGTTGAAGGATCCGTCAACTTGGCGCCACTGCAAGTCTAACTCTTCTTGGAGTGGACGCATTCTTAATCTGCAGTAGGGAATCAGGGGAATGCAGGAGGAGATGGGACCCAGCAGGGACTTGTAGAGGCGAACTGAAAGTGACTTTAACAACCGGGAAGCTATGGACCTTAGCTTCTCTTGCCTCTACAAAGTCAGGAAGCCTTGTTTACGGATGTTTTTAGAATGGCTCCCAGAAATCTGGCTGTCCTTGACGGACGGAGACAAGACTTCTGTTCGTTGATTGTTAGGCAGAGATTGGCAAACAGGTGTGTACATGTTATGACTGCTTTCTCTGCTGCCTGTTTGGTAGGAGCTTTTAGCAACCAGTCGTCCAGGTAAGGGAAGACCTGAAGCTTTTGCTTCTGCAGAAAGGCTGCTACCAGCGCTAATACCTTTGTGAAGATCCGTGGAGCAGATCGTAGTCCAAAGGGAAGAACCCTGAATTGAAAATCGCTCTTGGCTACTGTGAAGCGAAGAAACCTCCTGTGAGCTGGGTGAATGGGTACGTGAAAATAAGAGTCCTCCAGATCCAGAGTGGTCATGAAATCCCCTGAGTTGAGAAGTCAAAGGATGTCTTGTAGAGAAACCATCCGAAAGGATTGTTTGATGAGATAGGTGTTGAGATCCCTCAGATCTAGTATAGGGCGCCACTTTCCTAACGTCTTCCGGATCAGGAAGAACCGGGAGTAAAACCCCTTTCCCCTTTGAGAGATAGGGACCGGTTCTATAGCTCCTTTGAGGAGCATTTGATGGACCTCTAACCGTAGCAGACAAAGATGTTTCTATACCGTGGTGCGAGGGGGCTTGGATGGTAGTGGTTGGACAAACTCCAGGGTATGGCCGTAATGAATGATGTTCAATACCCAACGGTCGGATGTTATTTGTTACCAGATGTGGAGGAAATATGAAACTCTGCCTCCCACTGATGACACAGGAGGAGAGGGGGCAGTAGTCAGAGCCAGCAAGCCGCTATTGGCGCTTAGAGTTGTCTCTGCCCTGGTGACCTTGCCTTCCTTTGTTGTTCGAGCGAGAGAAAGAAGATTGATTCTGCCTTTGGTTATAATGCGGCTTGTGGGATTGTGACTGGGAACCATACGTGGAGTACCGTTGTTGTTGGTAACCTCCCCTATATGAAGAGTTACCTCTTCCCCTCGCTCCTCGAAATGGGAACTTGCGGTACTGCAGAGTCTCTAAGGATTTTGCTGTTTCTGTATCCTTCTTAATGTCTTGGAGCGCATCATCTATATGTTTTCAGCGCTTCTCCATCAAAAGGCAGATCCAAGATCTTATTCTGGACTTCCGGGCGGTACCAAGTGGCCCGCAACCAGCCCTGTCGGCGAAGGACAGCCGCTCCAGCCAAGGAGCGAAAGGCAATTGTTGCAAAATCCATTGCACAGGCATGCAGCAGGAGGACCAGTAGACAGAAAAGCATCAGAGCTAGTCCCTGGTTCTTACTGTACAGGAAGAAAAGCCTTTAGAACTACAATATTCATAATAGCCCTAATGAAAGGCAGACACTGAGTACACTGAAGGTGGAACTTGGGGAACTGACTGAACCACTCAGGCAGAAATATAGAAAGTTTGTGCTCTGGATGGGGGCTGACTGCAGCTGTGGTTAGTCCACCTTCAATCACCAGTCACTGAGGTATGGAAATACGTGTATCCCTTGCCTGCAAAGATGAGCTGCATCTATTAACAAGACTTTGAACAAATGTTCAAAGGACCAATATGAGTCTGAATGGGAGCAATACAAATTGATAGTGGATGGACTGGGATTCAGGGACACTATTCTATCTCCAGACTCCATGGCCAGTAGGACAGAAACATGCAAGAGCATTGTGAACCTCTCGTGAAGGAAGGAGTTCAACACCCAGAAATCAAAAATATGTCGAAGTCCCCTTTCCCCTGAAATATCAACCAACATATACAAAAAAAGGTAGCAGTGGAATATATCAATCACACATGCCCAGAGTAATCCTTTAGGGTCAATGAGTCCAAATGATATTTATTTTATAGAACGGTTTTCAATTTTGTACTGAGTGCTACATACAATGCCCAACCCCCTGCCACCTAATGGTTGTCACAAGCGTTCAAGCCCAACTGGGTTATGACCAAATTGCAAACATATGATAGCACCAGAGCACTCCAAAACAGTAAAAGCAACGAATAACACTCCATAGCAGAAATAAATAGTTCAATAGTGTATGAGTCGTCTTTATGGATTTATTCTCAAACTCTCCAGTGATCCAAAAGTACAACGTAAAGTCAGTAGATTGCCAGTTTCCAATGAAAATCCATATTATGTAC
Organism: Triturus cristatus; assembly: GCF_964204655.1. Taxonomy (NCBI): domain Eukaryota; kingdom Metazoa; phylum Chordata; class Amphibia; order Caudata; family Salamandridae; genus Triturus; species Triturus cristatus. The sequence continues at coordinate 853,218,353 of NC_140581.1, forward strand.
CACCGACACGTGTTTCGTGTGATGTAGACTTTTTCAAGGCTTCCATTTCCCCATAAGTAGTATCAGGAATAATAAGGGTGCCGACAGTGGACAAGAGTTTGGAAACAAATCTAAAAAAATTACGCACACACTTTTGGAACATGAATTTTTGTAAGGGGGTGCTATTCTTTGCTTTTAATGTTTTTGAGTGCTCTGGTGCTATCCTATATTTGGCTCCTGAAATATCACTGGAACTTCTGGCATTGCTGATGCAACTGGTGTTTTGTGGAGTTAAGACTGAGCGTGGCAGGGCTCTGTTTAAAGTTTTCCAGAGCTGAATCAGCTTTATCTTCACAAAGCCATGCACAGTTGAATGGCATATACAGAAGGTTTGTCTGAATTGCTATGGAAAAACTGGTTACACACATACAAGTGTGCAGCCTATGGACGACAACCCACCCATGCCCATGGACCTAGTCAACAGTTATCCTGCTATCAAGATCAATTCCTCTGAAACTAATCGTGCAAAGGGACCATGCATATGCTCCAGCTTGATGGCCATAACCAGGTGGGCCATTCACAGTGCATGGGACTAATGAGTCTACCAGCATGTGGAACTGGAGGAGCGGAAAGATAAAATACCAGAGGAGGCGGCCTTCTTCCCTGCATTAGTGATGCTCTTGGACTCCCAATCAGAAGAAACAGTGGGAATGCATTGGGGTTCAAGTTGGATGAAGAAGCATGTTCAACAAAGGTCTTAGGTGATTGTCTGAAGGCCACACATATCTCTCAGTTCAACTAAGGTTTGTTGCGAACCACCTGATGGCTCACTGCAGCAGAACAGAAAGGCTTGTCCCAAGCCACAAGCACTGAGTGCAACAGCTTCACTGAAGGACAGCAGAGGTCCAGAGGGAGAAGTGGCCAGCTGCAGAATCAGTCACTAAATTACCTTTGGACTACTCAGGAGGAGGAAGTTCCAGCACTTCATCGGTTCTGCCACAGATGGCCACAGTAAAGGAAGACACCTATTTCATAGGTGGACATGATGAACACTGCAGCTCAAGTTCAGGAGATGTCTCACGCCAACTGGCATTCTGGAGGTTAAGCTAGAGATCGTCATCCATGTTTTATGGAGAAAGAAGAGCTTCTGTCTCATAATCAGTCTCATTGTGAAGTATTTTGGAAAGCATCTTGATGGGAAATATTTTGAGCATGAGTTAGTGGCTTGCACAGATGACCTACCTCAGAAGATACTAGCATCTTATCATGCCTGAGTGAAAATGGCCTGTGCTTGAGGCGCAAGAGTTGACTACAGGACTAGTGCCAGCTGCGCATAGCGAGGCACTGGTAAAAACATTCTCATCAGAGCAACTGGAGAGATCTTCAGAGCAGTGGCTGAGGAAGTACATGGTGCTAAAGTGGCCTTAGTGCTGATCCAAATGTGACCTACAAACAAAGAGGCTGGATCAGTTGAAGGATGCAGTCAGTTCCTGAACGCTCTGTAAGGCTAACAGGGGGAGCAGGAGAGGATTTAAAAACCTGAAGCAAAGCCTGAAAAAAGGCTGGGTTATCCAAAAGTGCTGGAAACTCTGGGTGCAGGTTGTCAAGCACAGGCAATGGCTCCCAGGATGTTGCAGAGTCTAAAATCAGAGATCTGTCCCTGGAACAGGAGCGATGTCTGGAGCAAGAATGCTCCGGTTTGTGAGGATTTTTTTGCATTTTGTAGGAGGATTTATCCTTATAACAATACCTCTTAGATGACCCACCTGACACAAGATTCTTCCTTTTGTTCACCTGAGCCAGGTAGAGCCTTCATCGCCTTGCCTTCATCGCCTTGCAGTGCATGAGGACACATTTCTCACAGGAACTAGTTATGTTTGAGGTTTAGTTGCCAGTTAGAAATCGGGAGGATCAACATCTGTTTGAAGCACGTAAGGCATTGTTTGAAGTGTAACATTGTGAGGGTGTCAAGACCCTTAAAGGGTACACTGTTAAAAAGTATAAAGCTAGGGCTCAAAAATCAATGAAGCAGATGCCTTCAGTGAAACAGAACAGTTTTCAGGGGAGAGACTGTCCAGGAGTCGAAATATGCAAAGTGTGTGACCAATTCAAAGCTACCTGGCAGAAGGGAATACAACGAACCTTAGAATTATTTCTCATTTCACCTTTTTGTGTGTTTGATGTAATGCCCTTAGTGGCCTAGGTTATGCCCAGACATGGGATCCTTGTTCACTGTGCTATAGGATCTAAATTATACATCACTGACAAGGCCTGGACTGGTCTGAGGTTGCTGCTATTCCATCACCTGGTAAGTTAAGGATGGACTGTTCTTATGAATGAGCAGGGTCAGTACTGATTTGCATAAAAAAGGCTAGAGTGGCACAGTGACCAAAAAACGATGGGTTGGAATGCTACTTAGACAGACCCACAGTGGTTTAGCCTATCTGCAAGCATTCCCCCAATCACCTTTTATGAGTTTGACACTAGCGGTGCAATTCATTGCTCTTGAGTAGCAACGAAGAACAAATGACCGTAAACTCCTAGTCTATCTTCATTTAATGTAATGCCTACCACTGATTCTCCTACTTTAACTGAGAGCAGAACAGATTGTACACACTTAGCGTAACAAGTTCAGCAAGTGCAAACGTTTCTAATAAGAGAACAGGGAAGAAGCATTAGATCAACGTATTATCAGTCCTCCAGCAGCATATAAATTACTCCCACCTATCAGTCAGAGAGAAAAGTTACAAAATAAGGTGCTATCCAGGACCTTGTTTGAAGAGCTGATGGCTGCCCTCCGACCAACCAAGCAGCTTCAATAATTATATCACTCAGGAGTTGTTACCCATGTGTATTCTGGGACAGGTAGCTGTTCACATCAGTTTTAGGGTAAAGGTGCTGGTCCTCAGTCAGTCACCCAATATGTTCTGCTACTTTCGGTTGTCACATTCACACCAAAATGTATTTTTTGTCAAGTTAAAGTCAGTATTACATTGCACATAAGCAATCTCCCTATGCAAGGTTAACTGTTTTTGTTTTTATCCATCTTCAGTCATGCTCAACTTTTCAGTAGTTAGTGTGAGCACAGACATACCTATCCAGTTATGGAACGTCTCTTACCTATCTGTGTTTTTTTGCAGCTTGAAGAATTTTCTTGATCCATATGCTGTGTATTATGCTGCCATCTAGAGGTTGGGTCCGGAATTCGCCCTAAAAAACTTTGTGCTACTCTTTTTTTTTTTTTTGTCTTTTGTAGTTGATGAGCATCGACGGACCTCCATTTGGTGGCCCTTTGTATCATTGCTGTGCTTCCTCCGGAAGCTCCCACCTTTAGTCGCCATCTTTGGAAAAAAAATTATGCCATTCCCTCCTTTCATCTTCTTGGCGGAGGTGGGTGGGTTCGCTTCTGAATCCAGAAAATTCTTTAAGTTGCAAAATTACACCGACAGGTAAGGAACTATATGCTTTCCAGCGTGAATCTTTTCTGGTTTCACATGCTGTGTATAGATTTTTTAGCAGTTTGTCACTACAGTGGTGGGTGGGTTAAAGATGAGCATTTATACGAAAACAAATGTTGTGTGACCTTTGTCATACTTGTGCATCCTGGTTCATCTGAATATCAACACAATAGTGTCTTGTGAACGTGTGGCAATGTTGCAGCCATACAAATGTCTTGTAATGGAGTATTTGCTAACAGCAATGGTTGCTCCTTTCTTTCTGGTTGAATGTGCACCAGGAGTGTCTTGTAATGTCTCTCCTACATTCTTGTGGCACAACTGAATAGTTTGTACTATCCATCATGCAATTGTGTTCTTGGTAACTGGTCTTCCTAGAAGACTATTTGCGAATGACACAAAGAGCTGTTTTGTCTTTCTGGCTGCCTTTGTTTTTTCAATGTAATACATTACCGCACATCTTGCATTCAAAATGTGTAATGTCCTTTCTGCCCGAGTCTTTGGTTTCTGAAAGAAACTTGGTATCTGTATAGGTTGATTCATGTGGAATTGTTTGATAACCTTTGGCATGAACTGCGGGTCAGTCCTCATGACAATTCTGTCCTTGTGTACTTGGAAATATGTAAGAGTCCATTTTGAAGACATTACCCTTAGTAGGCCGAATGATGTTTTTAAGACTTATAATCCATAAAGTACAAACACAGTAAACCATTTTTTAAAGAGAAATCCTTCTTAGAACTTTGGTTGCAGAAAGAAATGGTATGAATTTGGAAGTTTAAAAGGCAATTTATGTTTAAATATCAGCTTACTGTCAATGCTTTCTGCCAATCTACTTAGAGTTTTTCAGTACACTGTGTTGTGCCTTGGAGTAATATGAACTCCTTCATGAAAAATGAGAGTCATCCACAAATTGAAGTTTGACCGGCTTTAAAGTTAGAAATTTCTGTTTTTATTTTTTATCCATCTACTCTACATTGTTGAAGCATCAATATCACGTATTTACCACTTCTCTGTGTCAGTAACGTAGACATACAATCAGATTTACAATTTGGGCAAGTCATGTTCTGGTTTGAATTTCTTATCAGATTGTCAAATTGTACAGTTTACAAATCTGGTAATGTTAAATAGATAAACCTTTCAGAATGTATGTTAGTAGCAGATGTAAAAGAGCAATCAACACAATCATTATTCCATTTGTAACTTAGACCAAAAAACACTTCAATAGTCACTTCTTCTTGTTCCAAAAGTCCAAGGATAACCATAATAAACTCTTGTGCATCTTGTTGAGATTTCTGAAAAAATATTACAGATACACTGATTGTGTCCGCTACATGTCGTATTCCCAAAGCAGAATTTAGTACAGTTCTACCACTACATAAACGTTACAGAAAATAATATAGTCCTGTGCAGAATCATCTGTCTCCTTGTAAGGTGAGCACTCTGCACAGTGATGTTATGGCCACTAAAAAGGCAGTCTCTAGTGTGAGCATTTGTAATGTAGCCTTGTGTAAAGGTTCAAATGAAGCCTTTGTCAGTTGCGTGAGCACTATATTTAAATTCCATGTGGGTAGGGGTACTTTTTTTCGGAAGTGCAATTCTCCTCACTCCTTCTAGGAATCGCTTGATGATGGTGCACTGAAGAAACTTCTCCCAATGTGGCCCCTTGTATACACCGCTATTGCTGCTAAATGAACCTTTAAAGATGCACAAGTCAGCTTACATCTAGCAGATGCATTAAATACTTTAGCACTGTCTCATCTCGTGTTCTTCTTTAATAATCCTTCCTTAAGACACCAGAGTGAGTATACACCAGTGAGTATATTTTCCATTTTGCTCTATATTACTTTCTAGTTGTTGGTTTCCTTGCCTCTCTTAAGACAGCCATTGCATTCCCTGGTAACTGTAGGTGTGCAAATTCTAAGTCTTCAGGAACCATGCTGCCAGGCTTAAAGACTCTGGTTCTGGGTGAAGCAGCTTTCCTCCATGCACTGACAGCAGAACTTGCCTGATAGGTTATTTGTGAATATTCCCCTGGGATCTCTATTAGTTCTGAGATCCATGTTTGTCTCACCCACTGTGGCACAATTAGTATCAGGGTTATGCCACTGATCCAGCATTTGCAGATTACTCTGTGAAGTACTGGTATCGGGGGAAAAGAATATGCAAATTTCCATAACCAACCTATCAACAGTGCATTCCTATGGACTGGTGATAATGCTGTTCTGAGGCAAAGCTTTGGCATTTCGCGTTTTGTGGTGTTGAAAACACATCTATTTTTGGTGTTATACCATTTCTGAAAGATCCTCTTGAGTACTGTTTGGTTCAGTTACAATTTGAGCGACCATGAAGCTTGTCTGCTCAGTCTGTCTGCCTCGACATTGTCCTTTCCTTGTAGATGGACTGCTAAGACCTCCATCTTCCTTTGACTAGCCCAGTTCCACAGTTATTGTGCTAATCTTGATAGCTGTAGAGACAGTGTCTCAACCTGTTTGTTTATGTAAAACATGGTGGTTGTGTTGTCTGTTTCTATCAATACTGTTTTCCCCCAAAGCTCTTTTTGAAAGGCTTTTAAGGCTAGGAATCCTGCTTTAGTTCCAGGATGTTGATGTGTTGTACTGCATCCTGCTCTTTCCAGACTCCCCTTGAGTTGAGATTGTTCATGCGTGCTCCCTATCCCATCTGTGAGGAGTCTGTCGTTATGGTCACAGCTGGAGTTGGTTGTGTAAATGTCCTTACCCGTGTTATATGTGATCTGTTCCACCATGCTTTTGCCTCCTCTATTCTGTGTGTGACAATCACTAGTTCTTTCCAACTCACTGTGGCCTGTGACCATTGGTTTGGTAGCCATTCCTGAAATGGTGTCATGTGGAATCTTGTGTTTGGTATGAAAGGGATGCAGGAAGCCATCATTCCTAGTAGCTTCCTCACTGTCCTCACTCTCAGAGCTTGCTCATTCCGGCACAGCTGCATTTCCTTCAACAGTGCTACTGTTGTCTTCTCGCTGAGGAATACTTTCCCTTGAATTGAATTCATCCTGGCCCCCAAGAACATTTTCTCTTGTTCTGGTTCTGGAGATGACTTCTCAATTTTTATTCAGAATCCTAGCCAGTATAGAGTTCATATTACTTGCTGAATGTTATCTTAACATTTCTTGTGTGAGTTTACCCTTACCAAGGCAATCATCTAAGTAGGGATAAACGTGTATGCCCTGCCTTTGAAGGTGTGCTGCTACTGCTGCTAGACACTTTGTGCTGAATTGATTCCTATTGCCAGCACGTTGAACTGGTAGTGTCTTTTTGTCTACCACAAATCTGAGGGATGTTTTGTGGCGTGTGTTCATGGGAATGTGTAAATAAACATCTTTTATGGCTATTGTTGCCATGTAATCCCCTCCTTACATTTGTGGTATCCTCTTGCATGGTTGTCATTTTGAACTTTTGCCTTTTTATACATTTGTTTAAAAACAATCAGTCCAGAATTGGTTGTAGTGTTCCATCTACCTTTGGCATTAGGAAATATATGGAGTAGTTTCCTTTGTTTATTGCCAACTTTGGCACTAATTCTATAGCATCCTCTGACAACATTTCTCTACTAAGTAGACGAGATGTTTCCTCCTTTTGACTGTACCTTTCTCCTTGGTCTTTTGCATGGAGTTGTCAGGTCTAATGCTATGCAATATCCGTATTGTATTATGTTTAAACTCATTTGTCTGAAGTGATCTTCCTGCAATCCTGAAGGAGGCTCTTGATTCTGCCTCCTACTGGCGTTGAATGTAGAAGTTCTCGATATTCTATTTCTGCACTCTTGTATGTTTGTTGTTCTATTACTGCACTCCTGAATGTTTGTAGAGTGTCCTTTGTGATCTTTGATAGTCACTTATTTACTTGGGATGCTTCTCTCGTTTGAGGCTGTAATTTTCCGCGTGGATGTCCGCGAAAGGACTGTCATCCCTCCTGGTACTGTCCATTTTCTTGTTGTTGGTTTGATGGACTACCTACCTGATATGTTGGTTGGTATGTCTGATGAGAGGTTCTAAGCTGGAATGTGCCCCTTCCTGTGGATCTTCGCAAGGGTACAGATACCCTGCACATATTGCCTCTGAACTGCACAGCCCCCTTTGACTGCCTTTTCGTTATCTTTTTTCAACCGATTCAGTCTCATCGACCGCACTCCTGAATAGTGCATTTAGTATGTTTGTTTGAACCTAAAATTCTCAACCAGGCAAGGCGTCTATCTGTAATGCCTATCATCATCTGCCTGCTTGATGCATCAGCTGCATCCACTGCAGATTTTAAACAAGTATTGGCAATGTCTTTGCCATCCTCTACAAGGTGTGCTGAACCTCTTGGTACCGCTCAGGGAGGTATCTCATTAGCTCTCCTATCTCCTCACAATGTTGGTAGGCGTGATGATTGAGTAGTGTGTTGGAATTTGCAATACACCACTGATTTGCAGCGCTTTACTCAACCTTTCTACTCATGAGGTCCATCCTCTAACTCTCCTTGTCTAGAGGAGGTCTGCTGTGCTTGGGACATTGGCTCTCTTCCTAGCAGTTGATGTTATTATTGAATCTGCTAGAACTTTACCTTTTATGTAGCTTGGATCTTTGGAAAAGTGTTATTACTTCTTCTCTGCCCTAGGTGTAACTGCTCTACATGTTGCAGGTTCTTTAAATGCCTTCTTTCCTTGATCCAGTACACTTGGGAGCATAGACAACAATGTATTCCTTGATTGTATGGGCAGGAGAGTCTCTAATAGAAAAGGAAAATGCTACTTACCAGTATGCATTTGTTCTTGGCATGTAGAGCTGCAGAGATCCATACTCTGTGAATAGATCGCCATCTGGTGTTGGGCTCGGATGCTTGCACCTTGGTGTTGTCTTGGAAGAAGTCTTTTGTAGTCACAAGATAGGTGACTCCTCCCTTGGACAATAGTGTGCATGGGCATCGACTCCATCCTCAGATTGTTTTTAGTCATGAAGGGAAATGATGGAGTTTGTAATAAACAGAAAGATGTCCATGAGAATGTATCTAAGATAACACTGGAACAGATACAGGTTCCGGGGAGATGGGTGGGCGTGTGAATCTCTGCAGCTCTATATGCCAAGAACAGATGCATACTGGTAAGTAGCATTTGCCGTTCGTGGCACATGAGCTGCAGAATTCACACTCTGTGCATAGACTGTACAGCATTGTCTCCGCTAGCGGTGATCACCTGTATCAGTTGCAGTGGTTTAAAAAAGTGTCCCAAGAACAGCTTGGCCTACAGAAGCTTGTTGCTTTGCCTGCACATCTACACAATAGTGTTTGTTGAAGGTGTGTGTTGTAGATCATGTTGCTGCCTTACAAATGTCTTCTAGGGGAATGTTCCCTAAGAATGCCATGGAAGCTCCAAGTTTGCGTGTTGAATGCGCTCTAGGGGGAAATTGTTAACATACGTTTTGCTTTCTGATAGCATATTTGAATACATTTTACTATCCACCTGGCAATTCCAGCTTTGGAAATTGGGTTGCCTTTATGAGGTGTAGAGAAAGCTACAAACAGTTGCTTTGTTTTCCTAAAGTTTTTAGTCCTGTCTATGTAGTAAAGTAAAGCTCTTTTGACTTCGAGCGTGTGAAGAGCCCTTTCCGCTACAGAATCACGATTTTGGAAAAATACTGGCAACTCTACTGATTGATTAAGGAGGAAAGCAGAGATTACCTTGGGAAGGAATTTTGGGTTTGTCCTAAGAACCACCTTGTTACAATGTATTTGTAAGAATGGTTAAAGCCTGGATCTCACTTACTCTCCTGAGAGAGGTGTTTGTGACAAGGAAAGCTACTTTCCATGTAAGAAATTGTAATTCGCATTTTTGTAAAGGCTCAAATGGGGGACCCATGAGTCTAGTAAGAACAATGTTTAAGTTCTACACTGGAGAGGGTGTCAGTCTGGGTGGAATTATCCTTTTAAGGCCTTCCATAAAAGCTTTGATAGCAGGCACTATAAACAATGACAAATGTTGTCTGTTTTGTAGGTAGGCGGCAAGGGCAGCCAGATGTAATCTTAATGAGGAGTATGCCAGATTGCATCTTTGTAGGTGTAGCAAATAGCAGATAATGTTTAGATTGAAGCATCCAATGTGTCAATCTTGTTATTATTGCAGTAAATGCCGAATCTCTTCCATTTAGCTGCATAGCAAGCTCTAGTAGTGAGGCATCTGGCTTCTTTAATAATGTTCATACAGTCCGGTGGGAGGTTGAGGTAACCGAACTCTAGGATTTCAGGAGCCAGATCGCTAGATTCAGTTGTGCTGGATTTGGGTGCCTTATCTCTCCATGGTTCTGCGTTAGCAGCTTTGGGGAGAGATGTAATTTGTGGTGTGGAACTACTGAGATTTAGAGTAGTGTTGTGAACCATGGTTGCTGTGCCCATGTTGGAGCAACTAGGATCATTTTGAGAGACTGTTTGAGCTTGCATACTACTAGTGGAATGAGCAGGAGTGTCGGAAAAGCGTACGCAAATCTGCCTGACCAGTGAGGTAATTCAGTTTTCCGATCCCGTGCATATTTAGCCACCATTTTGTGTCTTTCTGCCATTTTGTGTTGCCCTCACTCAGGCAGCACGGTGGAAGAGGTGTTGTTTTCCTCTTTCCTTCTGCAACGTGTCAAATAACTTCCTGCCTCTGTTTAAGCTGGTGTCAGGGTCCGGCCGACTCCACTAATCCTCGTCTGGTTGACTGATCCCTGTTTCAACTATCTGTTGGTTCGCACCATTCTTTCCTGACTTTATCTTATCCTCTGGCCTTCGCTATTCTTTACCCATATTCTCTGATTTCACAACTGTCCTCCAGGGCATACAAATGTGTCCCGCCACGTGCAAGTCGACTTGTAAACACTACCACTGATTAACTTGTGGAGAAGGATGACAAACACAGATAGAAGAGACGCTTATTTGAGTTACTTAATGAACAAGTTACTTACCTTCGGTAACGATGTATCTGTAAGAAACATTAGTTAGTTAGATTCCTCACCTTAGAATATCCCCAGGCATCAGACTGGATCCGGAAGATTTTTGTAGCAATACCCCTTGCGCGTCGCTAGGCGTCGTCTGCGGCTTCGCGTCCGTCGTTGGCGTCGTGCGCCGGAATGACGTCGTCGGAGTACTTAGACGCCACCCTCGCGCGCTGACGTCAGTTCTTGTACATAGCTTTCCGCGCCAGGAACGCAGAGCCATGCAAGAGACCGACACTGGTGCCAAAAAATCTAGGGCCCTGAAAGGGATAGCCTTAACCCTAGATGTCAGTTCGCAGAACGGGGAGGATGGGTGGGTCGGTGAGGAGTCTAACTAACTAATGTTTCTTACAGATACATCGTTACCGAAGGTAAGTATCTTGTTCATCTGAAAGAAACACGTTAGTTAGATTCCTCACCTTAGAATAGATACCCAAGCAATACCAACCCCGGTGGTGGGTCTGCGAACCAAGATCACACCAGAAAGTCCTGGAGAACAGAACGGCCAAAGTGGTCATCCCTCCGGACTTGGCTGTCAAGGCAATAATGCCTGGCAAACGTGTGCAGCGAAGCCCACGTCGCCGCCTGACAGATGTCCTGCAAAGGGACTCCCCGTCCCAACGGAGTAGTAGCCGCTGTGGCCCGAGTAGAATGGGCTCGCAGCCCAACAGGAGGGTCCTTTTTTGCCAAGGAATAACAAATTTTGATGCACAAAACGACCCACCGAGAGATGGTCCGTTTGTGCACAGCTTTTCCCTTCTTAGCACCCACGTAGCCAACGAAAAGCTGGTCGTCCACCCGGAACTGTTTCGTGCGGTCCAAGTAAAAGGAGAGCGCACGTTTTGGGTCCAGACGGTGGAGCCGCTCTTCCTCTTTGGAAGGATGCGGAGGTGGAAAGAAGGTGGGCAAGGTGACAGATTGCCCAAGATGAAAGGGGGTCACCACTTTTGCTAGAAAGGAAGGACGAGGCCGAAGGACAACCTTGTCCGGATGAACAGATAGAAAAGGAGGCTTGGACGATAGAGCCTGGAGCTCACTCACCCGTCTAGCCGAGGTGATGGCTACCAGGAAAGCAGTCTTAAGAGTCAGAAGACAAAGAGGACAATTGTGAAAGGGAGCGCACATCAGAAATGTTAGGACAAGATTCAAATCCCACTGAGGCATTACGAAAGGGACAGGAGGGAACGTGTGAGTAATGCCTTTAAGAAAGCGTGACACTACAGGGGACTTGAAAAGAGAGAGCTGATCAGGAAGCCATAAGAAGGCAGAGATGGCAGCAAGATAACCTTTCAAGGGGCCCAGGGCAGAGCCCTGCCGGGCCAAAGAAAGAAGAAAGAGGAGAACCTCAGAAAGAGGGGCGGAAAAGTGATCCACAGCCTTTGCTGTGCACCATGCCACAAATTTGTTCCACCGGCAGGCGTATACCGTCTTTGTGGAGGGACGCCTGGCTGCCAGAATGATATCACAGACTTCAGGAGGCAAGTCAAATGGCATCAACTGCCACCGCTCAATCTCCACGCATGGAGGTGGAGGCTGGACAGGTTCGGGTGGAGGACCGTCCCCGGCTGCTGCGACAGAAGATCCTCCCGAAGGGGCAGACGTATCGGAGGATCGGTCAACATACTGAGTAGCTCGGGATACCAGTACCTTCGTGCCCAATCCGGAGCCACCAAGATGACTTGGGCCCGGTCGCGCCTGATCTTCTTCAGCACTCTGGGCAGAAGTGGTATAGGCGGAAAGGCGTACAACAGACTGCAACTCCACTCGCGACGAAAAGCGTCGCCAAGCGAGTGCCGCCTTGGAAATTCCAACATGCAGAACTGCTGACATTGCGCGTTCTCGTCGGTGGCGAATAGATCTAACCAAGGCTCTCCCCACTGCTGAAAGAGACCTTGCGCCACCTCGGAGTTCAGACGCCATTCGTGATCCATCATGCACCGGTGACTGAGTTCGTCTGCTCTGGCGTTCAGAGAGCCCACCAGATGTTGAACCACCAGGGTGATGCCCTGGTGTTCCAGCCATGTCCAGAGGCGCAGAGCCTCCTGACAAAGGGTCCACGACCCCACCCCGCCCTGTTTGTTGCAATACCACATGGCGGTGGTGTTGTCCGTGAACACCTGCATGGCTTTCAGTGCAAGTCGGATCGCTCTCAGCTCCAACAAGTTGATGTGGAGGCGAGACTCCGCCGGAGACCAGAGGCCTCTGATCTCCGCCTCTCCCATATGGCCACCCCATCCCAGGAGGGACGCATCCGTCACTACGACATGCACCGGTAGGGGTAGGGAGAGGCTCTTGCCCGTGACCCAATCGCGGTCCGTGAGCCACCACTGCAACTGCTGTGCAGTGCCCTCCGAGATCAAGAGATGGTCGGACAGGTTGCCGTGATGCTGGGCCCACTGAAACTTCAGGTCCCACTGCAGAGCCCGCATGCGCCGCCTGGCATGATGCACTAGTAGGATGCAGGAGGCCATCAGCCCCAGAAGCCGCAAAACTAGCCTGACCGAAACCCAGGATAGAGGCCGAAAGATGGGAATCAGGGCCTGTATATCCCGGACCCGCTGTTCCGGTGGATGAACCCGGAACTGCGCCGAATCGAGAACTGCTCCGATGAAGAGGAGCTTCTGAGAGGGGCTCTGGTGTGACTTCGGCACGTTGATGGAAAACCCCAGCAAATGCAGGAGATCCGCCGTAGTCTGGAGGTGGGAGACGACTGTCTGGGGCGAGCCCGCCTTCAACAACCAGTCATCGAGATAGGGGAAGACTGGAACCCCTGATCTGCGCAGATGAGCTGCGACCACCTCCATCACTTTCGTGAACACCCGAGGGGCACTGGTAAGGCCGAAGGGGAGCACGGTGAACTGAAAGTGCTCCGGACCCACCGTGAACCGCAGGTAACGCCGGTGGGCCGGCAGGACGGGGATGTGGAAATATGCGTCCTGCAAGTCCAACGCTACCATCCAGTCTCCAGGGTCTAGGGCAGCTAGAACCTGAGCCAAAGTCAACATTTTGAACCGTTCCTTCCGGAGGAAGGCATTGAAGTTCCGGAGGTCCAAGATAGGGCGCAGGCCCCCCTTGCCCTTCTTGGGAACCAGAAAGTAGTGGGAATAACAACCACGACCTACTTCTGGGCTCGGAACGCGCTCGACGGCCTCTTTGGCCAAGAGGGCCGAAACTTCCTCTCGCAGAAGATTCAAATGATCCTCCGAGATACGGTGGTGCTGCGGTGGCATGGCTGGAGGGGTCGTCTTGAAGGGGAGGGAGTAGCCCCTTCGGACGATTTGCAGCACCCACCTGTCCGAAGTGATGGTACGCCAGTGGAGCAGGTGATGACGAACCCTGCCTCCCACTCGCGAGGAATGGGCCTGAAAGCTCGGACTAGGAAGGCTTTGAGGCGGACTGACCGCGTTGTCCTCCAGTACCACCTCGGCGGAAACCACGTCCGCGACCGTGCGCAGGCTGGTTCTGTGGCCGGTGGCTAGGCGGACGTGAGGAGGTGCCCCTTCCTTGGCCACGAAAGGAGCGAAAAGTGGAAGTTTGTGGCCGCGGGGCCGAGAGGCCCAAGGACTTGGCCGTAGCCCGGGAGTCCTTGAAGCGAGCCAGCGCACTGTCCGCTTTCTCACCAAAAAGGCGAGCGCCATCAAAAGGCATGTCCATGAGAGTGCTCTGGACATCCCCTGAAAAGGACGTGGACCGCAGCCAGGCGTGACGTCGAAGCGCCACCGTGGTAGAAATCGCCCTACCCAGCGAGTCCGTAGTGTCGAGTCCACATCGGATGGCATGGCGCGCTGCATCTCTCCCATCGGCCAGAGCCAAGGAAAGCCGTACCGGGCCTCCCCCGGGCACAGTGGCAGCACGTCCTCCACCGTATCCCACAGAGAGTGGGAAAAACGCTCCAAGAGACAGGCGGTGTTCAAAGACCGCAGGCCCAAACTGAGCGAGGAGAACAGTTTTTTACCGAACTGTTCCAGTCTCTTGGAACCCCGGTCCGGAGAAGCGGACGGGAAGGAGGATTGGGAGGTAGAGGCCTGGATAACCAGACTCTCGGGGTGGGGTGTTGGGACAGAAAACTGGGGTCGCCCGGAGCAGGGCGGTGGCGCCTGGCAACGTTCCTATCCACAGGAGGGACTGTGGAGCTTGGACCAGGTGCCATGCAGAACGTCAGTGAGGGCCTCATTGAATTGCAGCAGAGGCTCAGTGGAGCATGCGGCAGACTGAAGCACCTCAGTGAGGATGTTAGTCCTCACAGCCACGGCAGACAGCTCAAGCCCAAGGGCCGCGGCCGCCTTGCGCAGCACCACAGAAAAAGCTGCACCCTCCTCCGAAGCCACAGTCGGAGGAGAGATGAATCCAGTGTCCGGTGAGGTATCCAAACCACTGGCCTCCCCCAGTTCATCTGCCCAGTCCTGTGAAGGTTGGCCCTGAAGGCCCATAGGGTCCTCAGACCCCTCCCAGTCACCCCCGTCATCCGATTCCTGGTATACAGGAGGAATGATCGGAGCCGGTCGATAGACAAATTGTGTCTCTAGCGGCGTCGGATGCGGCGTCGGGCGGCGCCGCACCGGCATCGGGACCGGACAGGGGCTGAACCGGGGATCGACGTCGACCGGAGTCGGCGTCGGAGGTGGCACCGGTGTCGACGCCGGCGGAGGAGGCGTGACGAGGTCGACCGGCGTCCCAGGCCTGGGCCCCTCGGGGACCTGCGGCGCTGGGGCCGGAGCCGCCGGTGCGCAAGGTCGCCCAGTCGAGTCCGCGGGGCCCGAAGGCACGCCGGCGGGCGTCGACGGCGGGGCCAGGCTCCTCATGGGCGAGAGGAAGGCACTGACCTCCGCCGGCGTCGCGTCAGTCCCAGGGACCGGCGGGTATGGGGACGTGCGCGGCACCGGCGGAGCCGCGGGGGTGGAACCACCCTGACCCTCGTCCGAGTCGCGCGACGGGCGAGGGGAGTCCGAAGAGCGGTGTCGCCTCTTGGACTTCTTGGAGTGCTTCGACTTACCCGAAGACTTTGAGCCAGACGAGCGACGATGTAGAGTGCGGCTCTGCGACCGATCCTTGGACCTCCTCCTAGACCGGGATCGAGAGTGGCACGGAGCCGAGTGGCGAAGCTCGAGAAGCTTACGGGACCGCTCCTGCCGAGCTTTCGAGGTCAGGGCCATACAATCGGAGCACGACTCCGCGTCGTGGTCGAGGCCCAAACAGTACAGACACCGGCGGTGATGATCGGTCACCGACATCAGTCGGTGACAGTCGTCGCAGGCCTTGAAACCAGGCATCCTGCCGGTACCAGAGTCGAGAAAGTGACCAAAAAGAGTAAAAAAAGTTAGTCAAAAAATGACTAAAGGGGTAGCTCTCCCGGATCGGCGCTTACTGGCGCGGAAAAAAGAACTGACGTCAGCGCGCGAGGGCGGCGTCTAAGTACTCCGACGTCATTCCGGCGCACGACGCAGATGACGCCTAGCGACGCGCAAGGGGTATTGCTACAAAAATCTTCCGGATCCAGTCTGACGCCTGGGGATATTCTAAGGTGAGGAATCTAACTAACGTGTTTCTTTCAGATATCTTGTTTTCACATTCTTCTGATTGGTTAACCCTGTATGCATTGGGAGTGTTCTTGGTGAATATGTGTATTATAAAAGATTGTGCGCCACAAAGTAAAGTGGCAGTCTCCTGAGAACATACCGAGTGTACTTCTGGGACAACTGTACTTAGCTGCAGCTAATAAACCTTATCTTCTACGCCTAACGGAGTGTCCCGTGTCTCTGTTCGACAAAGCAGGTGAACTCAGGAGATTAAGGCGTACCCTGCGCCGCCAAGCCTTAAAGTCTTGGTTCTTCACCAGCTCATCCATATCGCATTGCCTTGGACAACGGGTGTGGGAACCAGGCGGCGAAGGTTGGGCATTTTGCGTTTGCATGTGTGGCGAACAGATCTAGGTCTGGTTGGCCCCACATCTGGAAGAAGGGTTGAAGAACTTGCGGATGAAGTTCCCATTCGTGTATCTGTTGAGTCTGGCGACTTAACAGATCCGTCATCTGATTGTTCACCCCTGGAAGATGTTCTGACAGAAGATATACGTTTGGTGGAATGGCCCATCTCCATATACTTTGCGCTAGATGAGACAGCTGTGTGTTCCTCCTTGGTTCTGTATGTAATACATTGCTGTCGTATTGTCTGTGCGAACTAGGACAGCTTTGTTGAGGAGATGTGTTTGGAACAGCTTTAACGCTAGAAAAACTGCCAGTAATTCTAGGTAACTGATGTGGAACAGTCTTTTTTTAGTGGTTCACTTGCCCTGAATTGTGTGGTTTAGGAGATGGGCTCCCCAGCCGGTGAGTGATGCGTCTGGTGTTAGCACTATCTGTGAAACCGGCTCTAGGAACGGCCGCCCTCTGGAAAGATTTTGTTTGTTCCACCACTGCAGAGAGCGATGTGTGCAGCTGTCCACCAACACCAGATCTGTAAGTTGACCGTGAGCCTGGTTCCACTGACCTGCTAGGCATTCCTGTAAAGGGCGCATCTGAAGTCTTGCATGAGGTACAATGAAAATGCAAGAGGCCATCATTCCTACGAGTTTCATAAACACTCGTGCTGGGAGAGTGTTGGGGCTGAATCTTGGAGATGAGGGTTTGCATACTGGTTATCCTTGTTGGATTGGGGTATGCTAGAGCTTTGGAAGTGTCTATTGTGGCTCCTAGATACTGATGTATGTAGGATGGTTGAAGATGTGATTTGGTGTAGTTTACTCTGAACCCCAAGTTGTGTAGCAGCTGAATGGTTTGATGAGTGTGGTGAACACACTGGTGGTATGACTTGGCTTGCATAAGCCAGTCGTCGAGGTATGGAAATAAATTGATTTGTTGTTTTCGCAAGTGTGCTGCTACTACTGCAAGGCACTTTGTGAAGACCCTGTGTGCTGTGGTCACCCCAAATGGAAGGACCTTGAACGGATAGTGTTGGCCGTCCAGAGTGAACCTTAGGTATTTTCTGTGAGCAGGGTGTATGGGAATATGAAAGTAGGCGTCTTTGAGATTTAGTGTGGCAAGGAAGTCGCCTTGTTGAAGCAGTGGAAGGACTTGTTGAAGAGTGATCATGTGAAAATGATCTGACTGTATGTAGAGATTGAGGGGTGTGAGGTCCAATATTGGCCTTAGGGTGCCGTTCTTTTTGGGGATTAGGAAATATAGGGAGTATGTTCCTGTTCCTTGACGTTGTATAGGGACTTGTCGTATTGCGTGCTTTTTAAGCAGTGAAAGAACTTCCTGTTTGAGGAGCATCAGATGTTCCGTGGACATTGTGCGCTGCTTGGGTGGTATATTGGGTGGAGTTGCTGTAAGTTCCAGGCAGTAACCATACTGGATAATTTGTCTCACCCACTTGTCTGTGGTGATGGATTGCCAGACAGGTAGGAACTGTGATAGTCTCCCTTCGACCGGAGTGGAATGGTCTGGAGGGAGTGGAGGGAAGTCACTGTTTATTAGAGGGAGAGGCGCGAGTATTGTTGTTACCTCGGCCTCTCTTCCTTTGTTGTTATTTCCTCTGTATCCACCTCTAAAATATCCTCTGTTAGGGGATGTTTGTGTGGGGTTTTTCTATGAGGAAGAAGCAGTGTCTGCACTGATATTTTTGGATGCGCCTCTACAGAAGGAGCGCCGAAAGGAACCTCGTGTGATGGAGACTGTAATGCTCCCATGGATTTAGCAGTCTCCGTGTCCTTTTTCATTTTTTCTAAAGCTGTATCCACAGCTGGGCCAAACAATTGTTCGTGATTGAACAGGTGATTGAGGATAGTTGTTTGTACCTCCTGTTGAAGCCAGAGATGCGCAACCAGGCATGTCTTCTTAGTAACACATTAGTGTTAATGAACCTTGATGCGGTGTCTGCTGCATCAAGGGCACACTTGATTGATGCATTAGTTATTAATTTGCGCTCTTGAATTAAATCATTGGCCAGGGTCTTGTATTGATGAGGCAAATGTTGCAATAGGGTTTCTAGTTGGTCGTAATGATCCCTATCATACCTGGCAAGTAATACCTGCGCATTGGCTATCCTCCAGTGATTAGCTGCTTGGGCAGAAACTCGTTTCCCCGAAGCATCTACTATTTTAGACTCCTTGTCCGGAGGTGGAGCATCACCGGAGGTTTGAGAATTGGCACGTTTTCTAGCGTTGGTGACCACTAGAGATACCAAAGGTAGTTGACCCTTGATGTAGGTAAGATCATTGGAAGCAGGTTTATATTTTTGTCAATTCTGGGGTTGAGAATTCTAGCCCTTACAGGGTCTTTGAATATGGCTGGGGCATGTTTAATGAAGCCTTTTAGCATTGGTCAAGTTTGCACAGCTTTGTGTGACTGTGTAAAGGTGTCTATTAGGAAGACCTCCTCTGGGGATCCAAATACATTTGAACACCATGGTACAGGGTAGCCCTGTCTATAAGCTGGCTAAAACCAATATTGTCATCTGGGGGAGATGGCTTTGTTGGGTATGCATCGGGGTCTGGGAGGTCTGGAGGGCCTACTGGGTCATCATAATCATCCCAATCGTCCTGTGGTACATCTGTGTCGTCATCAGGGTCAGTGAAAGGATAATTGTTTCCTCCCCCATCCCCTAAATCATCATCATCCTGTGGTGGTGGGGAGTATGGTGGAATTATGGGAGAGTGTGGTGGAGAGAAAGGTTTAGGAGGAAGAACAGGAGAAGAGGGTCGTAGAGTTGAAGTAGCATAGTCTCTTTTCTTTGGAGGCACCACAGGGATGTCCAATTTCCTCTTCCTGTGTGGAACATTAACCACATGTCCTGTTTTGGGGTCCACTTGGAGTGTTTTTGCTTGGGATCCAGTCGCAAAAGTTCTTCCTCTTCGGTAGTCGTTTTCGGCGCCGATTTTTTTGGGTCAGAGCGAGGTTTCGATTTGTGCTCTAGAACCTTGGAAGGGTTTTTTTTGATCCTTCGGCTTAGATGTCGAAATCTTTTTCGGCTCCAAAATTTTTTGTTTCGGATCCAAAGCCTTTTCCTTCGGCGCCGAGGTGCTCGGTACAGATTGCTTTCTGGGGACTGCGGGAGTAGGATGTGCTCCCGCCTTCGGTGCCGATGGTGTCTGTGGGGCACTGGTATGCGGTTTGGTCGGTGCTGAGCAGCTGGAAGGCTTCTCCTTGGTCCTGGGAGCCGGGCCTGGGGGCGGGGCATCTAAAGTTTTCTTTCGGTCGCGACTGGGGCCAGCAGGCGAAGTCTTGACCGGAGCCTTTTTTTCTTTCAGGCGAGGTTGGAGTAGGGGCAGTTGTACTCACTCGTTGACCTGGAGAGATGTGGTCATCTGAGTCGGTGTCATCTGCTTCGGAAACGATTTCCAGATCCTCCGAATCCTCCTCCGGGACATCGGGCCTTCGCTGAAGATGTCCTCCGGCACCGGAGCTGCTTGCTGCGCCATAACGTGTCCTCGGGCCTGGCGATCACAGATAGTTTTCTTGGATCGAAAAGAGGCGCAGGCTTGGCAATTACTCCCCTCGTGCTAGGGCGAGAGGCAGAGGTTACAGACCTTGTGATGGTCGCTGTGTGGGAATTTAGCTCCACACTGGGGGCATTTTTTAAATGGAGTCCTTTCCATTAGCCGTAGGCCCAAAAGGCGCCGATAGGCCCAGCGGCCCGCTTCGATGACTAGAATCGGGCATTTGAGGACCGTGTCGAAGGGCACGCGAACAAAACAATACCGTCGAGTTTCTTTGATGATTTGCGCGTCGAAAAGGTTTGGAAAACACGGTACCGAACCGGAGCACTGAAGTTACATCCGAACCCGATGGTGGAAAAAAACAATCTGAGGATGGAGTCGATGCCCATGCGCACTATCGTCCAAGGGAGGAGTCACCTATCTCGTGACTACAAAATACTTCTACCAAGACAACAACAAGGTGCAAGCATCCGAGCCCAACACCAGATGGCGATCTATGCACAGAGTGTGAATTCTGCAGCTCATATGCCTCGAACACATGATTGATTATTCTCCTCCTCTAACTGCACCCCATATTTATCTACGGCTTTCTTTATTACTTGGTTGTGAACCCCAAAATTGGTGTCTCAGGTGCTCTCTTATCCTCAAAGTATTTGGGGTGAACACTGAACAGGCGTTGTAGTCCTCACTTTGTAGATATACAGGCAGACAGAGGTTACAGAATGGGTGTTGGTCTTTTTGAGCAAACTTATGATGATAGTTTTTGCACAACTATAACTGTGTCTTCTCCATCTCCATGTACAGGGAGCCCCCTGCATGTGCATTCTCTGGAACCGTGGATGAGAAAAAAACGTGTCCTTCTTGCGCAATTTCTCCGATACCTTCTTCAGCTGCATCCTTCTCTCCGGTCAACTTTTGGTAAACTTTTCTTGATTTTCGGCAAACAATTTCTCCCAATTGTTTGGAAGCCTTCAGCATGCATCCAGACCCAACGGCAGAAAAAATAATCTGAAGATTGCAACCAAAGGTCCAAGCTGGACTGTTCCCATGAGGCACATGATCAAAACTGATTTGCAAATAGCTATGACCGAACTGGGGTGGCGAAGTGAGCTTAAGAATGACGATGGATTCAACTCAGATCTGTGACTCGGGATGAGTGTCTGAAAAATTTCAGCGCTGCGTCCATCATCTCCTTGTGTTTGCTTCGAGCTTCCAGAGGAAGTACAATGACGTAACAAGGGGACACCAAATGGAGGTTCATTGATGCCCACCAACAACAAAAAACAAAAGAGTAGAAAGGCAAATTATTTTAGGGAGAATTCAGGATCCTACCACTACTAGATGGAGAAATAATACACAGCATGTGATTCCAGAAAAGATCCACGCTGCAAAACTATTATTGTTGTGGCCAAGAACTCAGGTAACATTGTATTGGTTGTCCTTTCTTTTCAATAAGGAAACATTACCTGTTTGCAAAAAATATTTAGGCTTCTATTAAATGCAGGTGAGAAGTTGCTGAAAGTGAAACAATGTTGACAAAAATTGTCCCGGAAATAGAATACGAACAGATGTGTAGAAACTATAATGTATTCCCCGTAGTGCACGCATATTTGTTTATTGAGGGAATGGTGTATAGTAGGCAGTTTCAATTCATCAGTCCCTTTTACTGCCATTCATAAATTAACTAAACCAAAAGGCGTGGGTGGAAGGTTAATTGCTTGGAGGAAGAAGATAGAGCAGACTAGGAGTACAAGTAGCATAATCAGTACAGTGAGTAAAGTGCACTTAACTTCAATATTCACTCCTCCTTTACTCCTGACCATGACAATATGATAACATTCTAAATTCTCGAAGGTAGGAGGAAGGAAAACAGCCAACCAAAAGTTTAGCCAAAGCATGCACAGACGGAAATCTGTAACACAATATTGACAATAAGTCAGAATAGTAGCCAACTGTCTGCTTTATTGTCAGTATCTGATATAGCCTGGTGCTGAAACCTGACAGGATCTTAGCTGGCCTTTATTGCCTGGGCATCTGTCCTTCTGTAAGAATAAGACCTCACATGTGTAGCACTCTGAGGAAGGAAACAACACAGCAGGAAACTGAAGCTTTTAAAGCTAGCTTATAAGTTAAGTGCTCAATATAGGTGATAAAGTACCTCTCTGAATCCCTCGAGCTTTGCCGACAATTCTATTTAAAACGTTTGAGCAAGCTCCACATGTAAATAGTATAACCTCATGACTTTTAGAAAAAAAGAGTAATACATGTCATTGTTAATAAGGAATTGGAAGGAAGCTGTGGGGGAGGGGGAAACAGAAAGACAACATTTGTTTAAAGACTGCAAGGATAGCACGCAGAGAAGGACAGTATCCCATCTATCCTTTCATCAGAGGTACCTGAAACCACCAAAACAGTCTTGCGCTACAATTATGTTCACTAGAGGCTGGGTGTTCTAACAGCCTTTTAACAACATTTGTCAAAACTGCCAACACAAGACTGATTTAAAGACAAATACCGTGAGGTTTGCTTAGAAGGTGAATGATAAAAATGTTTCTGAAAACGCTGCTTACAGCAGCATTTTGCAAAGATATACATATACTGCCTCATTTGTATCTGACATTCTTGCAGGTGCAGTCACTGGAATGCGGGGCTGCCACTTTTATGCGACAAGTTCCGACACTGCTTTCGCCTGCCCTGAACTGGCAGAGTTTTGAAAATTGCTCTCTGTGGAAGAAGGTGTTTGTTTTACCAAAGCAGCGGTCCTAGACCTTCATTTATGAATCAACAAATGATTTTGTGAGCATTCATTAGAACAAATTAATCGCTCATGGAACTTAATACATTATTTACAACAGAAAAGTGCAACAAACCATAATCTGGTTCACCATTCATTTTTATTTTCATGTCAAATGGTGAAAATCATATGCACGTTATCAATTTAGCAGAGAAGGTTGCTCCAGAGGGAACGTGCATAGGAGAAAGGGTGTTCAAGTGGAAGGTAGTGAGAAAGAATAATTAAAAAATTGTCAAAGGAAAATGTAATACATCAAAACAATTGGACTGGTTTTGAATCACCGTCCTTGAGGGCCTGGCCACGCTATTCAGTATATAATCACAAGTGTATTGCAGTTTAAATTTAAATAGAAATCAATCCTAGAATGGCACGTGGGGGTTAAAGTTCGAGGTCCAGGCTAGATTAAAGGGGGCGTCGACGTTTCGACCCGTCTTATGGCCATGAGAGTGATTTGATCCTCGGCCTTGCGGATCTTCATCAGGACAGCGTGGGGCAACCTAGGGAGGTATGGGGCCTTGTCACATACCGTAAACTGTGATATACTGGTCAATAATTGAGGTGAGGAGCTAGCGTCCACAATTTCAATGGCTAATGCGGGCAATTTCACGGATCAATGCGCATAGGAGCAGTAGCTTGAAGGCTTGAGACAGGACATGGAGTTTATATCCAGTGGTCTCAAGGTAGTGGGTCTGCATAAAAGTCAGTATTGTCCAATATTGTTCATGAGTTAGGTCTGATTTCTATTTACATTGAAAATGCAATACACTTGTGATTATGAACTGAATAGCGTGGCCAGGCCCTCAAGGACGGTGATTCAAAACCAGTCCAATTGTTTTGCTGCATTAAATTTTCCTTTGCCAATTTTTTAATATTCTTTCTCACTACCTTCCACTTCAGCACCCTTTCTCCTATGCACGTTCCCTCTGGAGCAACCTTCTCTGCTAAATTGATAACGTACATATGATTTTCACCATTTGACATGAAAATAAAAATGCATGGTGAACCAGATTATGGTTTGTTGCACTTTTCTGTTGTAAATAATGTATTAAGTTCCATGAGCGATTAATTTGTTCTAATGAATGCTCACAAAATCATTTGTTGATTCATAAATGAAGGTCTAGGACCGCTGTTTTTTGTATCATACCTTACCCAGGTCCTTGATCACTATTGGGTCACCCCATTTTTGTAATGGCTGTTTTACCAAAGCGGCGTGTTACTGTTTGGAGTACTGAAGCATGTAAGGTACATGCATTTCATGACCAACTATCGTCGGCACATACTGAAATGAATGTGGCGAATTGATGTGGAGAATGACTGTTCCCTTATGGGGAGCTTAAAAAAGGTTTACATTTTTTGGACGTGGGTCCCTTGCTCACTTTGTCACTGTATTCAAGCTAGGCTGGCTGATGAGGGGTGCTACCCTGAAACCGGTCTCAGCATGCTTGTTTCCAGTCCAGGGAAGAAATGGCTTGGCAGTTCGGTCTGGACTGTTCCCATGAGGCTCAGGGTCAAGACTAATTTGCATATTGCTGTCTCTGAACTGGGGTGGCGAAGCTATCTAGAGAACGATGATGGATTCAACTCAGATCTGTGACTGGGGGTGAGTGTCTGAATAGTTTCAGCGCTCGGTCCATCATCTCCTTGTGTTTGCTTTCTTCGCCTTTAGTTGACAGGGTATGCCCAAACGTGGGTCCCTTGCTCACTTTGCCACTGGATTCAATTAGTCTGGCTGATGAGGGGTGTTAATCCAAAACTGGTATCAGGATGCTTGTTTCTGGTCCAGGGAAGACATGGCTTGGCAGTTCGGTCTGGACTGTTCCCATGAGGCACAGGGTCAAGACTGATTTGCATATAGCTGTGTGTGAACTGGGGTGACGAAGTGAGCTAAAGAATGATGATGGATTCAACCCAGATCTGTGACTGGGGGTGAGTGTCTGAAAAGTTCCAGTGCTCGGTCCATCATCTCCTTGTGTCAACTATAAAGGAAAGCGTGGTCTTGAAATCACTAGCTACAAATAAGCAGCATACAAACTTGCTGGCAGGAGAACTACAATCCTGGCACCACAGGCAGTGTTTTAGGGATCACAAAAAACATAACTTCTGAGAGACTCATGATTTAAACATAAAGAGGGTTGGGGTGATCGGGGGATGCGTGGGGGGGCAGCAGGCAAGATAAATGATTCCATCATGCTGAAAAATCAACCACTAGGTACTTTAGTAAAAGAAGTAATAAGTGAACATCCAGCACCCAGAAGCAATTAACCAAGGGTCTGGCCTCAAATGGTGGAGAAGACAATGGAGGGGGAAGACATATGAGTACAGGAGTTGAGGGTATGTGCCTAGCAATATCCTAAACTTCACTGACACTTTGTGAGATCACTCTGTTCCATCTCCCTACCAGGGATGACATATCTGTGTGCAGTTGAGGCTGTATATGCACTTAAGAGTGGCATTCTGATAAGTAGACTTGAAAGACTCATGCCACTTATCAATAAACTGACTAAGAAAAGAGCACAGGAGCTCTGCACATTTTATACACGACTATGATAAATGGAAAATGAGGATATAAACCCAGAGTTTGCTGTATGCTTTTCTATAAACAAATAAAATCATAGTGCTACAGAACACTGAAAACAGACACATATGCTCCTTACAATACAACTGGACACAGACATAGGAAAAACAAACAAACAGCCCCTAAAGATCAATGCTTATGCCCTAGGATCCACGTCAGACACTGTATAGTGTCTGAGGTATGAAGTTAAGTTCTAAAGGTTTTATAAAGAAGTCCCTTTAAGTACGTTATCTCCATTTTGCCTAAATTCTGTTGGGGAATGGGGAATAAGGACTCCAAGTCAGTTGCTATGCAAAATGGACACGGATGCAGCATTAATCCGAGGATTAACAGTGATTTTATACATCTTAAGCAAATTCAACAACAGCAACCTAAACCAAGGTGCACCTACTCAATGATTGTCTTGGCATCCCTCTCCGAAACATCATCCACATTCAGATCAATCCGTCGTTTCTCTTCTGCTTCCGTCCTACTGGAATCCTCCTCCTCATCCTACAGCAGAAACATTTCCAATAAAAATTAACTTCAGTAACTGCTAGGTCCATCAGGCACAGCACAACAGCTTCACCATGGGGTTGGTCAACAGCATAGTCCGAGGATCAAAGAAGAACAAAACATACATTTTGAATTGCATTTGCCCCTATTCACAATTCTATTTTATGAAGACGCCTGCTAAGGACTAAGAGAATTGGGCAAAGATTGGATTTACAGGTTTTTCGTCTGCTGTTTTCAGCAAGATGTTACTGCCTTTTATCGTCACCAGTAAGCTGCAGAGCTCACCCTATATTCTTCTACTGTTCGATGATTATGTGAGCCATTTCTTTTTAATTCAGCTGGCAGGAGACACTCTGGCTTGTATGACTATGGATTCTTCAACATCAGCTGCTACAGTAGCCCTAATATCTTACTTACATTCATAATAAAGCTCAATAGTAATAAGACCAAAGAACTTATTTATGGTGATGCACATCTTTGGGCTACTGAGGTTCCCCTGAATAAGGGCCTTCCATTCAAGAAAACATGAACAGGGGTAATAACTGGCATACAGCATCATAGCACCATTCTATTCATTTTGTTTTAAATACCCAACTGCTGATGGTAGAGCTGATGTCTAATAGACCCAGTTGCAATTAGTTAACTGTCAAACATTCCATCAGGCTGTCTGCTTTAGAGCTGTTTCATAAAACGTATTCATACTATACATTCAGATAAACACTATTTATTTTTTATACAGGAGGTAAAATGGCAGATGTTTTTGGGTCTCGCCTAAGACGGCGCCTGCGCTGTCAGTTGTGAGACATGTTATCTTATAGTAAGCTTGGAGCCCACATACTGCTTACCACTGTTTGGCTTTGTTGTCACACCCATCTGCTTATCCGTTAGCTCTGCAGGCTTTCTATCCTCTTCGTGTGTCCCGCTCTGGGAGCATGAATGCATTACTATATATTCCTACTGCTTGCTTGTTCAGGCACTACTTTTTTCTTTTTGTATAGGTACTTTATGAGAGTGCATGTGTTCTCTCACCATCTCCCTCGTGTGCTTCCATCACACCACCGCCATCCTCCGTTTTCCAATGTCTTGACCGTGTGCTTCTCTCCCACTCATCCTGCATTGCCTTCTCGCCCATGTGTTCTCTGCCCACAAGCTCCATGTCCCTCTCTCATCTGTTTGACACCCCACCCATGCTCCTCACCCCTTGTAGCTCCTACACCCATCCGCACACCATGTTGTTTCAATCACTGTGTTGCTTCCCCAAACTGCTTTAAAAATCCTCTCCACCCATGGCCCCATGTTGCTCCTGCCCCTCCTTCCAAGTTGCTTCCATGCCCCACTTGCGCACCAGATGTTGCTTCCTCCACCTGCCTTAAATTTATTTTATTTTTTTAAACGAACAAGAGTGCTTTCGCACTTTTTTTTCTTTTTAGTTACTTATCCAACTCTGATTGGTAACGAAAAAGAGGCAGCACTTACGAAATGATGCGACATTTATGGTAAAAATCTTTCGATAGGTAAGGGTATGTGTTTCTAAGTTATTTCTTTTAATATCTTTCTATAATTTGTCTTTTTTTAAATGACTTTGTTGAAACTCCTTAATAGTGGCTTGTCATTTTCCTAAACATTCTTTAGCCTTAGAAAAACTCTGGTTAACCAGGAACTTCTTTTTTTCCAGTTCTCTAAATTCTGCTTTGATTTTATGGATAGGTTTTAGGGAAGTTTCTATACTTAAAACCATCTAGCCTTGTGAGCATTTATTTGAAACATACCTAAAGCCAGTGTTGAACTCTTTGTTTTCTGTTAATATAATAGTTATATTACACACTTGCAACCCTTTAGGAATAATACTGGAATTTAGACAATCTGTTAGGAATTTGACATGCAATTTGGTCGTACCCAGTTTCCTATGTAACCTCTCTAGGTTAGATTAATCTGAATACTTTTTCAGAGTGATACACAGGCCATTGTTTGTGAGAGGGTCCACTTGTGATTTTTACAATGCAATTGTGTTGTGTAGACAAAGTCTGATTCAAACATTTAGCCTGAGAAAAGTCACTAAGATAGCAGCTAAGCGACTTAGCAACATGTGCACTTAGATAAAGGGCTGCGTTTAACTATTTTAAAACAACTAGGGCAACCTAATAATCCTTTGGGAGACTGGGTGATAAAATATTAATACCAAAAAAGCTACTGCAGGAATAGTGAGCTTTGCATCACACTTTTGTGCACACACCTGATTTAATGCTTGCCATGGCATAATAGTTGTAATTCTTACTCATATTGTGGGCATTCAGGGGATGTACGATGATGGTACCCAATGTGCCATTATAGAACCCACCCCTGGCATAATGTTGATAATTCTTGGCCCATTGAGGACAGCCATGATACTTTGGTCCCCACCTCTCACATAATGTAAGCCATGGCATAATGGTGGATATTCTTTTTACATGGGTTTTAGCATATCAAATGCCACAATGAATCTGCCCCTTACAAAATACCTCTCCTGTTATAGTGGTTGTATTTCTTGGCATAATGTGGACATCCATTATATGACCGTGTCTAATGACTGTATAAGCATTTGCTAACTAAAAGATATTTATTTCATGGGATCTAATAGATAAAGATGTGAAACAGAAGATGACCATGCATGAGACTAATTGTTCAAACTTATATTTACTTTATTAAAAAAAAGGAGCATTTCAGGACAAAATATATTTTTTAATGAAAACTGGAGTATTTGGGACATTACAGTTTATCCCAAATTGAAACAAAGTTCATTGCAAAATGTGTATATTTCCAGAAGCTGATATTTAAGAACACAAGTATTGCAATTCACAAAGAGTTCCGGAAACATAGTGCTGACCCTTTTATTTCATGACTGGTGGGATTATTTCATCCACTATCTTCATTAAGCTTTCAATGACATTGTGACTGTTGCTAATTTAATCCAGAGCCTGTTAATCGCATGGCAGACATTCTACTTTATGATTTTCATGATCTGTCTAGCTTTGCAGTCTGCAGCCTCAGATTGTGAGCTCTGTTTAACTTAAAATTTGTCCACACTGTCCCTTTCAAGTAGATCACAATCATAATGCAGGACTGTGAAGAAGCTTGGTGGAAAAACAGAAGGGAGTGAAATGTTGAAGTGAAACATTATGCTATACACAATGTAAAAACCAAAAGGCCAAGTGAAATCACAATTTCAGATCTTTGGAGCTACGTCTGCTTTTTACCCAATATTTTGTGAAATTTGTTGTCCCACAGTTTTTCAAAGCTTTCCGGTGGAGGGTAAATCCCGAAAATTCATGGTGTGGGCCAGGCACGCTTGGAACATGGTGAAGAAATTAGACTTTACCACAAGTTCCCTTTGCAGCGCATCCAAGAGGTGGAAATTAAGCTATTTAAGTGGTTTCATCCATGTGTGAATCGTACCCGATATTTACATTTCACCACTGCCAGACCTTTCCAGACACCACTGTTGATTGCTACCCTTAATATCACTATCATTTTCATATTTCAACAGCCACAACTGCCCAAGGCATACTCAAGAAGCATTTCCTTCTCTCTAAGGTGAGTGCTCAGGTCTAAAATGGCATGCAACGGATAGGAACAAACTAAGCCAGTCTTCAATACACTTAATAAATGGTCAAGATGTCAAAACATCTAGTATCTGGATTTTTTTTTTTTACAACATCCTGCTAAAAGTAGGATGCTGGCTTTGCTTAGCCACGTAAGAAGTTGAAGTACTACTGTAATCCTCTTCAAAGAGGACATTTGGGGGTTGGGTGCAGTGGAAATTGTAATGCATGTCTCCAGAAGCAGCACTGTATTGTATCTATGGTCCATCCTTTCTGTGAAGCCTAAAATGTCTGCACCAAACAATATATTCCTCTTTATTTTCTCCTGGAATATCACTCAAAATGAATGGCAGGTTGGGGTCCACTGTAGCTGTAGTCTCTGAGTAATGTAGCAAGACTACAGCAATGGTAGGGTGAAATGCATGGCTGGTGCAAGGCCTGCCCATTTTGGATAATTCCAGCCATCCTGTGAGATGACACCTGACACTAGGAAAGCAAAGATATCCCGAACAGCCCTTAAATACATGCACCAAGAATGCTTGAGCTGGAATGAATATTACAAACCATTCTGCTGCTCCTGTCAACATATCAACACTACCAAAACCAACAAAGCAGAAAAATCATGCAAATAAAGAAGATACTTCAATAAAGTTAGGTCTTTAAAACACATTCCAAATTTGAAAAGAATGGAAGTAGAACCAATGCCAAGACAGAGTTGATGTGTCTAGGAATGTTTTTATGTCCACTTACTTATTTTTCATTCATTTATACTTCTAGAGTAAAACAATTATACTTAGGAAACACCAGTTGTTGGACCAACAAGAAGTAATAGTATAAACTTAGTTTTGCCTGTGTCAAGGTATAAAAAACTATTCAGTTTAGCCAACTAATCACAGCTCGCTGTCTTTCAATCGGTTACGTTCATAGGTGTTGGTACAATGCAAGCACTCTGAGTTATTAGCAGCGTGGAATAAAAACAATTCGGCATGAGTGAGCCAAAGCTGCCAATGTAGCCATATAGATCTTAAACAAGTTAGGGCTCATGGTTGATCGCTCGGAGCTCCAACAATTACTTTTTTTTAAATCTGAGACAAAATGCTTCATAGACACAGCTTGAGAGCCAT
This sequence comes from Triturus cristatus, assembly GCF_964204655.1. Classification (NCBI taxonomy): domain Eukaryota; kingdom Metazoa; phylum Chordata; class Amphibia; order Caudata; family Salamandridae; genus Triturus; species Triturus cristatus. Next base: position 853,248,777 of record NC_140581.1, read on the forward strand.
TTGATAAGAACAAGGTATGCCAGCTAGGAGCCGGGACTTTGACACAGATGTCTCCGAGACATTCAATAAGTAGCAGGCACATGGGGGCCGGAGCTTGCCTGACTCCAAGATGGCGGTTAGTTAGAGGTGCTCCTGAGACCATCACCTCCATCCTACATAATCCTGGTGCTTCCCGTCCCTAAACCGGGTCGAAGAGGCAAAATAACTTCGATGCCAAGCAACGGAGCCGATTTGACAGGAAAAATGGGTCCAATATAGGGACAACTGGATCTTGTGTGACGCTGAGGCATGCTGGCAAAGAAGCGGGGCGTGAGGCAGTGCCGCATAGGTGGGCCCCCATGCACCGCACTGAGGAAGAGCGGTGCAGAGCCCGGGTGGCTTGGCAAAGTGCATGCTGAGCTGAGAGAAGAGGATACCGCAGTTTCTTAACTGCGCAACACACCGAGTGATAGAGGCCCACTGCGGAAGCAACCACAAGTGTGAGGCCAAAGTCAGAGGGAGTTGAACTGAGCGAGGCCAGGGAGTGGAGGGAAGCATGGCTGGCAGGTTGGGCCTGGGCTCCAGGGACCGAGAGAACCAACCTGCGTGTGGAGGCAAGTGAGGGCCTGCTGGCAAAGAATCCCAGAAGATTTGCAGATAACCGAGTCCAGGGGACCCTACGAGAATACACAAACCGGTGGGGGTCTAGCGCTGGAGCGAGCTGACCAGGCGCAAAGCGTGAGCTCAGACAGAAGCCCAGCCTATGACGGTGCAGGATCCGGACCCCGGAGGCGACCGCATCAGGAGTGGATGAGAGGTATGCGCACTGCAGCGGTCATCCCAGCGGCTTGGTAATTGAAGGAAGGTGGCGGTGCAACCCTCCCCTCGCCAGAACTACGCAGATACCAGGTGGTGGGCGCTGAGGACCTGAGGCAGACACTGCTCAGGCCGTCAGGTGAAGAAAGAGGCCCAGTGTGCAGAAACAATTGAGCAGTGCAATGCAATCTAGACACACGCCAGCACAGGAGAGAAGTGGAAGTGGGGTGGCCTGAGCAAGGCAGCCCGGAGAGGCCGTTGCTCTGCGTCGCCCTGCCACAAAACAACCACTCAGGGTGCCAGAACGAGGAAAGGTAAGCGAGCGAGGCGTGGCTGATGCACTGGGCCTGTGCACCTGGCGGCAAACGAACCAGCGCATAGGCAGACAAGGGTGACCGGCTGCTGGTGTCACTCCCCTCCCGGCCTACAATTAACTTGGGGGAATACGATGCCCCCCTGGAGATAAAAAGACTGAAAGGCCTGACGCTGAGGAATGCTAATTTAAAGAGCAGTGAGGACGAAGTCCTTACTAGAGAAGCGCTAAAACTGGACCTCGTAGGCTCTTACACCTGGGGACGGCATAAGACATACGCCACTGCTGGCAGCTATACAGCCCAGTAATTGTAGATTAGTGACAATATAACCCTCCCGGCAAGGCTACATTAAGGTTGAGCAGAGAGCACTGCAAACCAGAGATAAGTGTGACCTGAACTAGTGAATGCAACGAAGCATGGCGTAGACTAGCATGGTAGAAAGGAGCAGAGTATAGCAGACGCACACCAATACAGAGCAGACTAGCCAGCTGAGAAAGTGATACTCCAGAGGGGCTATTATCCTAAGCAACGGTTGAACCCTCCGCCCTTAAAGATCACTGTGAGGGCAGCCCAGACACTGGCACAGCATCGGGCTCTCAGAAACACAGCGCAACAGTGCGTAAGAGGAGCGATAGCTAAGCTGTACTCTAAGGCTGAAAAGTGTACACCAAGGGTCCATACAGTTCTGTAAAATGAGCAAACCGAACAAATTATAGTCAAAGGTACATTTCAAACTACGTGAGACCCCCAGGTCCCATGAAATAAATACTCCAGACTCTGACGTACCCCCGGAAGACTCAAAGGCAGGGGCAGAGACAGACCTCAGACACATACTGCGTCCAATGCAGCAAAGTTTATCGATAATTGATAGTAAAATAGACACCCTAACCTTCCGCATAGACAGAATGTCCGAACGGCTAGACAAGCATAATGACAGACTGGACGCGGTAGAGCAGAGAGTTTTGAATGCAGAAGATGCCCTACAAACAGAAATTGGGGGACACAAAGCAATGGATAAACTTTTAAAAGCACTCCAATCCAAAGTTGAAGATTTGGAAGCTAGGTCACGTGGAAACAACATCAGAATTCTTGGCATTGCAGAAACAACCAATATCAGCAATGCGGAGCGCATATTGACAGAACTATTGGGCAGAGACACCTTCTCTTCAATATTCGTTGTGTAACGAGCACATCGCTTGCTGGTGCCGGGGACAGCGCTGTGTCCAATCTTAGCCAGACTGCTAAATTACAGAGACGGGGACGCAGCCCTGCGCAGGTCTCGTGAGTTGAGCACACTGTGACTTGATGGATATATCCTTGTTCCCAAACTTCATGAAGCAGGTCCAAGAGGGGCAAGATTATTCCTCCCTACGAAGAAGAGACTCCGTGAGCTTAATGTGGAGTACAGTATGCAATATCCAGCAAAACGAAGGATAAAGTTGGAGGGCAAAATACACTACTTCACGGATCCTAAATTAGTAATGCAGTACATAAAGCAGATGTAGCGTGCTGGAGGCAGCCGTGGCACCACTAGAGCCTCTCGGAACAATCGCGGAGATGTGCAGGACCCAGACGAACAGTGAAGTGAACATACGACACTGTGGGACTCAGACGGGATGGATAAGCACCAGCGCACTACACTAGATTGGTAAGACTGTTCTAATTACAGATGCGGGAGCCCTTTTCGGTGCCCTGGCTGCGCTCCTAATTGGGAATAAAAGGACACATATGCAAGACTGGAAAGACCATGCATGAAAACCGCAAATGAGTGGACCGCTCAATAGACCTTAAGTAATGGTAATTGTGTGGGACATGCTGAGGCACCGTATATGTTGCACACAATAACTTGGGTGGAGGGACGGATCAGAGGGAGACAGGGTTGGGAACATCTGGCCCCAAGTGTGCTCCACTAAAAGTAATGTTGTTTACGATGTTTTTACTTTTGGTATGTTTAAGGGAGGGAGGGAGGAGACAATAAGAGCTATGGCAGTTGGGGGAACACATAGTGTGGGAGGGACTGAGGGGGATGGGGTTGTTGCCATGTTCCAAAACAGGAAAACAATTACCAGACTTGAGACCGGATGCCACAACAGCACAGAGTTGCATGAGGAACTATTGCTTACATAGGCCAGGGGCAACAGGTGCACAAAAGAGCAGAAACTGAGACTAATCACCTGGAATGTTAGCGGTCTTAACGATAACAGAAAGGTCAGGAAAAAGTGGTAGCATATCTTAAAAGACACAAAATAGACATTGCAGTCCTACAGGAAACTAATCTCCAACAAGGTAACGCAGAACTAGCACACCGCGGGATGAAGGGGCAATGTTACGCTGCTAACTACACTTCACACGCCAGAGGTGTGCTAATCTGGGTGGGTCAACAATCCAGGGTTACCTTGACAGGGTTGAATAAGGACATGGGTGGCAGATATGCAATCATTAACATTTCTACTGATTGGTATATACGGACAGAAATACGACAACCCCCAATCCTACAAACTGGTTGAGGCTAAAGCACATCAGTGGGCAGGCATACTACAGGTTTGGGGAGGGGACTTCAATTGTATACTCAACCCCATCATTGATGGCACCAAGCCGCATCCCCCTCCCCCCCCCCAGATGCCCTTCGGCAGCGGCAAGCACTATCCTTGATATGATGCACAGGGGAAGGCTCACGGACATATGTAGACAAAGATCTCCGGACGTAGCGGGATATACACACTACTCAGCAGCATACGACACGGACACCCACATAGATTACTGACGAGTCTCTACACGGATAGGGGCACGGGTGACGGACTGCACTCCCCTCCCTAGCACATACTCGGATCATTCTCCAGTGCAGCTCACACTCCAGTATCAAGCACCCAGGATTTCGGCCTTCACTTGGCGATTCCCACCATAATCCCTGTTGGATACGGTCTTAAAAACTGAGCTGAAGCAGGCCATTGAAGAATTCTTTGAGCGTAAAGTGGGGTCGGTCACTACATTTGCAATGGTGTGGGATGCTTTCAAGGCCTATATACGTGGGATAATGGTCTCTAAACATGCTGGGGGTACTGCGAGACATTAGAGGGAGGTTAGAAACCCTGGAGAGGGAGCTAGCTGCTATGCAGGGTATATCGTAGAAAGAGGGCGAGTCTCAAATAAAAGCAGACATTAAACAAAAACGTACAGAGTTTCAAGAAGCAGCTAACGATGAAATTAAACATATGGGGAAATACGCTACTGCATGATCCAAACGGGAGAAGGGCTGGGCAGGAGCGACATTGGCTGGCATACTGGGACCCCCAAAGAACGTCAGACGTGATCACAGATGTATTAGACGATGAAGGACGCACCGTATGCAGCCCAGAAGCTATTGTAAAACAGTTTTGTAATTACTATAAAGCTTTATATAGCTCACTAAAGCAAACAGATGAGACGAACTGGCTGACTACTTAACCCACATCAAAATGCCATGGTTGACCTCTGAACATATAGAACACTTAATGACGTCCTTACAACAGTCCAAAATTACGTCTGCACTACAGCTCATGCCAGCTGAAAAGGCACCAGGCTCTGATGGGCTTACAGTGACATTTTAGAAGGCTTTTCGGGCGCTATTAGCACCACACCTAATAACACTATATGAAGAGATGGCTGAAACTGGAATAATGATGCCCCCCACAATGAAAGAGACTATGATAGCAACACTACTGAAACCTGGTAGGACACCCGACACCTGCTCATCTTACAGACCGCTATCTCTCCTTAACGTGGATGCCAAAATCTATGCAAAAATACTGGCTAATAGGCTGGTGGCACTGCTGCCAGGTATAGTGTGCCCAGAGCAGTCGGGATTCATCCAAGGCCGAAATCCAACTCATAATTTGCGTACATTGTTGGGGACCTTGCAATGGGTGGACTCTGAGGTCAGGGCGACGGCGGTGTTCTTAGATGCTGAGAAGGCTTTTGATTCGGTGTAGTGGGGGCTTATGTTTGCTCTACTACGCAAAATAGGTGTAGGGGACCTCTTTATACGATTAGTTTAATTACTTTACGCAGGACAAATGGCTCTTGTGAGGGTGGGAATCATGGTCTCCGACGCTTTTGAGCTCTCTAGGGGAACCAGACAGGGGTGCCCGCTGTCGCCGTTGTTATATGCGGTGGTGGCGGAGACACTGGCCTGTGCATTGAGCGAATACCACAGTCATTGGGGACTACGATTCCTAGCATACAGGCTTGTTATATTGGCGTACGCGGATTACACCTTGTTATACATCTGCAACCCAGAGAGTAATCTCACCGCTATGCTCAGAGAGGTGATACGATTTGGCCCCCACTCTGGCTTGAAAATTAACTGGGACAAATCAATCATCTTTCCCCTTACTCCAGCCATGACCACCCCAGCCCCAGAATACCCGTTACAATGGATACTGAAATCAGTATGATACTTAGGTATACGTTATCTATGCAGACCTCTCTGTAGTACTGCTCGAAAACTACGGGGATGCCATACAGAAACTAACAGATGATGTGGACAGATGGATCAAACTCCCATTATCGTTGATAGGGCGCATAGCTGTCATGAAAATGGTCATGCTGCCCAGATTGGTATTCCTATTCCAAAATATACCAATATCATTAACATGCACCGTGTTCCACCATCTCCGTACGCTGTTAATCAGACTAGCCTGGGTGGGTAAACAGCCCAGAGTGCACTGGGACTCCCTCACTATGCCTTATGAGTTGGGTGGACTTAACGCACCCAACTTGGAAATGTATTATAGAGCTGCACAGATTACACATGCACACTACTGGATACATGGCCCGCATTATACACCACACCTACACCTAGAGAGGGATGTGGCTGCTCCAACCACCCAGCCGCAAACCCTTATCTGCCGCCCATCCAGACGCCACGGGGTACTCTACTCCCTTGCAACCACGACGCAAGCATGATGCACATTACTAAACAGGCAGGCTGGTGCACTACTATACTCTGCACACATCCCAATACCTTTCTTGTGGTTTCCAATGGGCAAGAGAGAGGGGCAAGGCAGGCACTACACACACTGGGGATAAACACACGAGGCGACTTCTTTATTGATGGGGTGGTAAGCAGCTGGGAAACGATCCAGAAAAAGAACCCCCACATGACGGTAATGGCTAAATACCAATATCACTGAGCTAGGCACACTGAAAGAACCGCTAGGGTGAGATATGCTAGAGCCACAAACCATGGAGGCACTTTCAACATTAATTCAGACAGAAACACCATTATAACTAGTCACAAAATGTAATACAAGCGCCCAGGAGGCACGTAAGCCAGCGATGTTGAAGGTAAGGCTGGACTGGCAGAGAGATCTGGGTGAACTCATCAGCTAGAAGGGCTGGCAATACTGCTGTGCTAGGACCAAAACTCTCTCTCTAAATGGGCGAAACAGGCTCATACATTTTAAGTTCCTGCACAGGGTTTATTACACCCCTGAACAGTGGAGATATGGGCTTCGGGAGGACTCGACATGCTGGAGATGTGGGGAGGAAGATGCGGGATTCATGCACACAGCCTTGTGCGGCCCAGGAATATAGGACTATTGGTGAAAGATATTTAGAAACTGGGAGCTAGAACGGGCAAAGAAACAGAGCCTGACCCAAAGATGGCACTGCTAGGACATGACCTAAGCATTGAGAAAACTGTTTGGCCTAATTGCTATCGGTCTACTACTAGCTAAATGACAGGTGAGGTGGGGAAAGGCCTGACTCCAAAGATAGAAGAATGGCATACAGACATGCTCTACTGTAACACACAAACTGACACATTTAATGAGCTACTTCCCCTTAACAGCTGGCTCAAAAAACTGCTGGGGACCATATCAAACATATTCAATAAGCAGGGAGACGGGAGAAGAGAACAGCGAGGAAAACCAGACATAGTGAACTATGGGAAGAACTGTATATGCCTTTTAATAAGCAACATACATAGGGTCGTCCACCTCTGGATGCTCCATTCCAAACGTGCAAAGACCGACACAAAGAGACAAGTGCAGAGACACTACTGTGATTGTGTTGCACCTTTAACAGTGCATGATGATGTAAGTCATTTACTGAATATTATGAGCCAACTGGGAATTTACTGTTGTTTCATGATTGAGAAGCACTGTATCAGAAATCAAATTCTATAGTTGTGGTACTGGTCACGTTATGAGTCTTTTCTTGCCTAGATGTGATTTTTTACCAACTCCAATGGAATCAGGATCAAGGATATTATCCCAGTTAGATTGTTTGACCATTAGGCGGTAGCCTTTTAGGTTGCCCAACCCCCCACTGGTCCGACTAGATCTTCAAACGGGACTAATTTATGGAGGAATTGGAAAAAGGTCTTGTGGGACAACCTGGAGGGAGCACTTATGACAACCCCTCAATTGCAGACGGTGGCAAAGTCTGTGAGGTAACGCTTCTCTCATGGTACTGCTGCCTTGGGTTCTAGAACGCTGTATATTTTTTTTAAATTGTGTGTGTGAATAATTCTTTTTAAAAACAAAAAGAAAACAAACAAAGCCTTCTTACCCTTGTGGCACGATCTGATCTTCCTTGCCCCGGTCCGTCACGGCTTGCTAGTGCCGATTGTACGGAGGGCAGGAAGTAGGAGACAGCGCTTCCGGTCTCCTGGTGGCTGGACCAGGTCTGCGGTCTAGTGTGGAGGCAGGCGGGGCCTATTTAGGTGCCTGGGGCCAGAACCCCTGTCCGTCCTATAATCACTCTCAGTTATACCCCTGAGGAACTTTGTATGCTGCGCCCCCCTGTAACGGATGTATGTGCGCATAGCATACGGTCCGATTTCAAGGCACAAAAATGTGCTCACTGCCCCTTCTCACTGGCTAACAAACAGGGAGACACCATAAAGGAACAGAATTTCCTAATAATATTAGTCAATTGTAGATCCCTTACTAAACACAAACTTGAGCTATTCAATCTCCTCATGGATAGTAAGCCAGATATTATGCTGCTGACGGAGACATGGCTGTCCGAGGACTCTGCCCCTGATATCCTTGAGGCACTCTCCCTAAACTATGGGATTCTAAGATTGGACCGCCCCATTAATAGAGGGGGCAGGATTGCACTGATCCATAAACTCACAATTGAATGCGCCTTGGAAAGGGTGGCCATAGAGGCCTGTGAAGCGGGTCTCTTTACAATCGGGGCTGACAGCTCCCATGTTATCAAGGGCTTGCTAATATATCGACCTCCTGGCCCTATCCTACAGTTTGCCAATAATCTTAGAGAACAGGTCATTCAATTAGCTCTACGGTATGCTAAGGTACTGGTGCTGGGTGACCTTAACCTTCATTTCGATGATAGGGATAATGCCCCTGCACAAGAGCTTTGTCAGGAGATGGCCGCGCTCAATCTAATGCTCCAATCTACTCTCCCTACCCATCAGTTGGGACACTTGTTAGACCCCATTTTTGCCAACTGGGAAGGAATCAGGGTGGACGCTCCAATCCCGGTCCCTTGGTTAGACCACTATCTGGTTCGCTTTAGTTTCACAATTCTAAAACCCCCTACTGTGCTTAAATCAGGTAAACCCCAGAGAAAGTGGGACAGCTTCTCGGCTACTAAATTTAATCAGGCCCTATTGCTAGGAGGTCCCCCAGGGGGGAGTGATGTGGAAACTGCCTGCAATGCCTTGACACACCGCATCAATGAGGCACTTGACAAGGTAGTACCCTGGGCCTCCAATGCTCCGAGGAGACAGAGTAGATCTGTTCCCTGGTTTAATGAAGAACTGAAGGTCGCCAACTCCTCCTGCAAACGTCTGGAACGTAGCTGGAGAGCAGACTTTTCCAAAGATCGGAAACTATCCTATAAGTCTAGTCTTAAGAACTACTACTCTCTTATAAGGAAGACACGAGCTGCCTATTATAACACCAAAATTGAACTAGCAGAGAACTCCTCTAGAGAGCTGTTCATGATTTTTATAGAACTATCGTCGCTGGATAGAATCTCTCCCCCTAATAGGGATTCAGCTGAGGCATGCGACAGGGTAGCGGAATTCTTCTCCGAGAAGGTGGAGAGAATTTACTCAACCTTTCCGGAGGCGGCACGTAAAGGTAAGTCTGCTTTACCGAGAGTTGGTATTATGAATGAGGTTTCCTGTCTTTCGGGCTTTAGTCTTCCATCCTTGATAGACTTTCGAGCTTTAGCCCTGAGCATTAAGTCAGGCTCCCCGAAAGATCCCATGAAACCTAGAAACATGAAGGACAGTATGGACACTTTGGTACCCTATTTTAGACACCTCATTCAACTCTCGTTTACTACAGGCATAGTTCCCCGAGAGTGGAAACAGGCTGTGGTTGTGCCCATTAAAAAAAAACCCGGGATTAGCTATAGTCAGCCAGAAAATCTGCGGCCAATCTCACTTTTACCTTTCATCGTCAAAATTGCGGAAAAGGTGGTCAACGACCAACTTATGAGGCACGTGAATCAGAATAACTTGCTGCACCCCACGCAGTCGGGCGACTTACTCCACAGAGTCGGCTCTGCTTTTTTCTACTGAAACCATCCGCAGACTGGTCGATGCAGGTCAGACGGTTGCACTGATCCTGCTTGACCTTAGTGCTGCGTTCGACAATGTGGCCCATCCCATTCTGCTGCAGCGCCTTAAGGAAGGTGGATTAGCCAATCTGGCACTGAAATGGTTAAGCTCCTTCCTTCGGGATAGGAGTTTCCAAGTAGCCCAAGGACCGTTCTATTCCAAGAACACCAGGATGGAGCAGGGGGTCCTCCGGGGATCTATATTGAGCCCTACGCTCTTCAATCTTTATATGGCTCCCATGTCCGATAACATAAAAAATACGGCGTCAGTGTCGTGTCATATGCAGATGACACGCAGCTTGTGGTATCTCTATCCCAATCTCGTGATGAGGATGCCTCCAACTTTTCACTGTGCCTCCAAGAACTTGCCGGTTGGATGGCGAACAACTGCCTCAAATTGAACGGTGATAAAACCGAGGTACTGATTGTGGGTAGGGATAACACACTATGGTCTCCTAAATGGTGGCCACAGACCTTGGGCCCTATCCCTGCCCATAAGGAGCAGGTGAAGAACTTGGGAATGTGGTTAGATTCTAAGCACTCATTTGACCACCATTCCAAGACGGTTGCCGGAAAGGGTTTTGGTATAATGAAAGGCCTCCGGAAAGTTCTTGATGTGCTCCCAGTAGCGGCTAGGAAAACCTTAGTCCACGCACTTGTCACCTCTCGTTTGGACTATGGGAATGCCCTTTATTTGGGCGCGAGCAGTAAAAGCATGCAGAGGCTACAATATATTCAGAATGCGGCTGCCCGCCTTGTCCTGATGCTTCCAAGGAGAGCCTCATCGAAAAATGCGCGGTCCACTCTACATTGGCTCCCAGTTAAAGAACGAGTCTCCTTTAAGGCCCTCTGCATTAGTCACCGAATCCTTCAAAGGAAGGCCCCGATCTATCTCCACAACCTTCTGTCCCCCTATTCGCCCTCCAGGGCCTTGCGGTCCTTGGGCGCGGGCCGGGTTCAAGTTCCTGTTATAAAAAGAACACAAATGGGGGGACGATCCTTCCGCTACCTTGCAGCTAAACAATGGAACACTCTCCCCTTGGACCCAAGACTGGAACAATCCAAAACCATGTTCCGAAAAAAACTGAAGACCTGGCTTTTCCAGCCAGATTAGTTCTATCAGCCTTCTTTCTCTCTTGACCCTTACCACGTATTTGAGGCTGGTCCAATCGGCCGCAGCGCGGGGACATACTAGTTAGTATAACCAGGCGCTTTATAAACCTCTTTATTATTATTATTATTATTATTTTCTCTCTGACTTCGTCTCAGTTTGGCCTGCCAAGGATTTTCTTAGTTGGATTGACTTGGCTTTTGAGGCGATGGCTCTGCTGAAAGTATATAAATCTTTTTGAAGTAAACCTACAGCTCCCTGGTTCTCAGCATAGGTTAAAAGGCGTAGGTGGATTTGCCACAGGCAGGAACGTAAATGGGGCATTACTACGGACCGGTATGAAAAAAGCAAACAAAGAAAGCTCTACAAACCTAAAATGTGCTATTTTCACACAGAAAATCAGATCGGCAGACAACTCCCCAAAGGACCTTTTTCAAATCGTCAACTTTTTAGTCAATACTTCATCTCCACGACAGCGGAGTTCCTCACAAGGGTTCTGTGAGGAGTTCGGGTTTTTGGATTTTTTAGAGAGAAAATCTACTCCGAGTTTCATCCTTCATGCGATCAGAACACTGAAACCATTGCCCTGCTTGTCCTTCTGCAGAGGTACCATCGTTGTTTTCATGTTTTTCGCAGGTCACGGTACCCCCAAGTTAAAAAACGTCTGTTGGGCATTAAATCAGCTCCCAACTAGAGCCCTGTTTTCCCAAAATTCTGCAATTAGCCCCTGATATAGTAGCAAAACATCTCACTCTAATCCTCAATCAGATAATTGATGTACGACAGTTTCCCAGTTTTTGGAAAGAAGCTATTATCACGCCTTTGCTTAAGAAACCTAACCTAAACCTTGAGAAACCAAAAACAAATCGACCAATTTCCTTATTGCATACACCTACAAAAATACGGGAAAAACATTTGAACCAGCAACTGATGGAGTTCATCGATACATAGGACCTTCTTCATCCTGCCCAGGCTGGCTTTAGGAGTTGCCATAACACAGAATCTGCACTGGTGGTGGCAGCTGACAGTATCGGAGGCTAGGTTGACCTATCAGCTGTCTCTGGTACTGGTACTGTCTCCCCTGTGCTCTTAACACAGCACCTCTCTCAACTTGGTATAACGGGCAAGGTGCCTAGCCTACTGCATTCCTCTGACTGATAGATCACAAGTGGTTAGCTTGAGTGCAGTTCTGAGGTAAAGCCTTTAGTCTTCTCTGTGGAGTGCCACAGGGCTCCTCATTTAGCCCTAAGTGCTGTCTTGTGCAGACAATACCCAAATTATTGTATTGCTCATGGATGATGTTCCTGCTGTGGCAGTTAGGTTCAAGTGATGCATTTCTAGAATTAGCAGTTAATCTCTCAAACTCAACGCAAAAAAGAAAAAACAGAGGTGATGGTATTGGGAGCACAGCAGCCAATTTGGTGGCCAGAATCCTGTGTAGGCCTCTCAGCCCCTGCAGACTCTGCTAAAAACTTGGGGGTCTTCTTTGATAATACTTTGTCATTTGATAGCAGTTGAATTGCACAGCTAGCATGTGCTTCCATATTATCAGAACTTTGAAAAAAACTAATTCCATTCATCCCAAAACAATTGTGCAAATCGGTGGCCATGGCACTTGTCAAATCTCACCCAGATTACTATAATGCACTTTATTTAAATAATAACCAGGCATCCCTCAAAAAACTTCAGGTTGTTCAGAATGCTGCAGCACAACTTACTCTGGACACTCCAAATCATCTTTCGGTCGCCAAAGATTAACAGACCCATCATTGGCTCACAACTTAAACGCATGGTTTTCAAAGTCCTCTGTATGGCCAACAAAGCACTACTTAATACTGACCCCCAGGTTCTTCAAATCCACCTTTATATGACATATGCCTGGTAGGCCACTGCACTCTCCATCTAGGAGAGAGGTGGTTGGCCGAGAATCTGTAGAGCTAAGTAGGGTGGCTGCTCCTTCGCCCATTCTGCTGTTAAACTTTGAAACTCCTTACGCTCTCACATTTCAGGTGCTGAAAGCATCCTCATCTTTCATAAGCATCTTAAAACTTGGCCTTTCTCGATCTAAGTTTTTCAAATCTCTGGGTCTCATGGCACTGTTGTGATGATCTCTAAAATGCTTACGTCTACACACCCTTGGTTAATGTTGCGCTTTATAAATATATTTCTTTTATTTATTAATTCTCCAGTGCAGGCCCCTATTGTCTCCTTTCCTGGGAGTTATTAGCATGTCTCCCTGAGAGAGCAGAAGACTGTCTCTGGTTCAAGCTCCTTGAATAACCATTAAGGGCATAAGAGGCTGAAGGTAACAAAGTGGCAGCTTTGTTGAAGTTGCACACTGCAACAAGTTCCAATAACTTCGACTTGAGAAATAAGTTGGGCTTGATGTAATGAGTTGTTTAATTCCTTGGAGTACCAAGTATGGTTGCACCGTTCCGAGTTAGCTCAGGGGTCAGAGTGTAACACTTGTATTCGCCAATAGGGCGACCAGTCTTTTAACAGTAAAAAACTATACTTGCGTTTTTAATGCCAGAACACGTACAATACATTTTCTGCCCATGAAATATGTTGCACCCTGGCTTAGGGCTCGGTAAGCCTGCCATGGGGTGACTTACACATATTGCAGAGAGAGGTTTGGCTTTGCCATTGCTTTAAATGGCAACATTAGGCTAGCAGCTTCAAACTGCACTTCCAGTCTGCAGTGACAGACTGTGAGACTCGTTTTACCAGTCTCACACCCAGGGTGGCACAACCAGTGCTGCAATCCCAGGGGTGACCCTCTGGCTTACATGTCCTGGGTACAATATACTAGGGACTTACAGTTAAGTTGGCTTACGCCAGTTGGGTATAAGCCAATGTACCATATATGTTTTCGGGTCAGGGCATAGGCACTGAGGGCTGGTGAGCAGGCCTCGGTGCACTCTCAAAATCTGCAGTATCAGTTCAAAAACTTGGGGGCGATAATACAGAAAATACATTTCCTTACATCCCAGTTAAGAGAATGCAGTAGAACCTTCTACACACTGGGACCAGAAGACATCTTTCCCTGAAGGGTAAAGGGAAAACGAACTGGGCCTTCACTATAGAATGCACTGACGGGGTGTTGTAGATTACTTAGTACTTTACTTCTTTATAACATTTTGGCGACGATCTTGAACCTACGTGTGCAACAAGGAGAAAGAGTCAACTAAGGAACTAAAGGACTAGTCACTTAAGACTTTAAGGATTTTAAGGACTTTCAAAACGTCAATTGAAAGTTGGAGGTAACGCCCTGCCAGCCCCACCAGTGTCCTGTACCACCTGGACGGCCTGTAACCTGGGCGTTATCTACTAAGTTCACTAAAGACCCTGCTGTAATTTGAAAGACTTCAGCTACTCTCTATGAGGCACAACAGGCACAGCATGGAACTACCGTTTTTTTTTTGAGCTACAATTAGCATCCGACATGGTCTTGCTGTGTGTTTAAACAGCGTGTTCTTCAAAGACTGGGAATTGCAGATTTAAATGGTTTTGTTGGCAGTGTACCGATTTGCGTGTTAGTATGCTGACGACTCTCTCCGCTCGCTTTGGGGGCGTGTTGTGCACACAAAATCGTCTTGGGAGTTTCCCTGACTAGAGTTTGGTCATTTGAGGAACGGCACCGTTGGTGAGGAACTGCCGAGGGATTGGTGGATTGAGGAACGGCTTCATTGGTGAGCACTTGAACATATTTGCGGGGGCAGTGACTGCGTGTTTTGGAGTGTGTGCACGTTGTGATTCGCCGCTTTTGCTCCCTAGTGGATTCTCTACTTCAAACTGTAGCGCATTGTGTTTATTTAAAATTCCCCACGCGCACCTCACCGTTATCTTCGTTCCGTGTGGAGGCTGGGTGAATCATCTGTGACGTCTTCTTTGGTTCTCCGTAGCTGTTCAGTGACGCCTGCATGCAACTGCGTGCCTTGAGCCGTACGGCGCTGCGTCTAGAAGCGTGCCACCATTTTGTGCTTGGCTATAGCACATTCAATTGGGTTTTTTGACTTGGAGCTCCCGTTTGCCAACCACGTTTTCTCGTGACTTTCAGCAACGTTGCTTCACACCGCTTTGTTGTACTTTGCTCCAGCATATCGCCTTTTTGAGTTTCCTCTTCGGATCGAGTTGAGTTTTGTTGTTTTTGCGCGATCCTTACATTTGATCACCATATATTTTATGACACGAGCAATGGCATTGCTAGTTCAGCACCACAAACGTAATGTCAGTTACAGAGTCACTTATGAGACTGGACTGCCTACTGCATGTCACATTGCTTTTGACCATGTCTGCGATGAATTATCCATCCTGGCAGGGGACAACTCTTCTGGAGCTACATGGAGCTGCGTGAAACGAGCAAGGAAAGAGCTTCTTCTCTGGGACGACTTCGGGTGAGAGACCGCTCACCGGCGTTTTAACTAGTGCTTTGTGTTTATATAGTCTGTACTCATTATGCATGCTCTTGTCAGGTCTATGCATGTGTGGGTGAGGGGTCAGGGTATAACATTTGTGCCTTGTTTTGGTTTTGATTGTTTATCTTGAGAGGTTGTGCAGTCTTTCCAGGGCATTTTTATTTTAGTTTTGGTTTTTCTTGTGGTCTACCCTTATTTGGGGAGGTTATGGGGGTAGTCAATGCCCTTAATTTCGTGGTTTTGGTTTATAGAGTGTACCCATTTAGTTGGGGAGGTTGTTGGTGTTGTCTTTGTCTATAATTTATTGTCTTCATACATAGAGTGTATTTGGGGTAGGTTGTGGGGGTAATCTTTGCCTCTAATTTAGCTTTCGGTGTTCCAGGGTTAGTACCCTGCGTACCCTTCTAGGTGTAAACTAGTTAGGGGTTGTGGTTCAGGTTGCGTTTGTAGGTTGTCAATGTCTCTATGTTGTTGTCTGTGTACTTAGAGTGTACCCATTTCTTTGGGGAGGTCGTGGGGGTAGGCAATGCCTCTATTTTAGTTTTCTAGTTTTCTTGGGTCTGTGTACTCTATGGTGTACCCTATTTAGGGGAGGTTGTTTTTTTCTCAAGGGTTAGTACTCTGTGTTTTGGCGTGTTTGACTAATTTCCAGCGCTATCAATGGGTCTTCTTTTCTAGTTGACACTGTGTTCCAGTCGAAGTCCGCCTCCATGGAACTCGTGGCCAAGGGTTTCATGTTTGGAGGACTTTGAGTGTGCAGTTTTGTATTTAAGATCTCTTTGTTACTACTGGTGGATTTTAAGAGTCAGCATGCCTTCTAGTCTAATCGCTGTTGTTGTTTTTGGAGATGTTGTTTTCTTCCAAGGGTCTGTATTTACATCCACCTGGTTACAGGGTGTTTCCCTGGGTGTACCCACTTTTGGGGAGGTTGGGTGGGTGTTCGTCTTTCTTGTTGCATTGTGTTTTTCATCTGTGCTTTGCATTATTTTCCCTAAGGGAGGGGGATGGGGCGTGTAGTGATGTTGTTTGTGATCTTTAACATATGTCTGTTCATGCCAGTCGTTTTGTGATACCTCGTGCATTACTCCCAAGGTTAGGTGCACTTTATTGCTGCACCTTCTTGCCTAAAGTTTATGGGGTATCTTACTTTACTTCTTTTGTTCCCTAAGGGAAGAGGATGTGTTGTAGATTACTTGTTAGCTTTTCTCTACTGCACAGCTCTGTTGGAGATGGAATGTTGCATGACATCATGGAATGCCTGGGTGCCTCTCTGGAGAGGAGTTTGGCAGTTGGTGTACTCAGGCTGAGCTGAATGGAGCTTGCTCCTGGTGGGGCTAATCTTGTACTATCTAACCTCCTCCTGTTATCCTGACCACCTGTGATGGAACTAAGCTACCATTAAAGAAGTATCTTACATGAACCAGTGGACTCCCGTACTTCTTTATAACACGGGGCAAAGTCAGCTTAGACGGCATTCATCATTCTAAAAGACAGGTAGACTTTGGGTGACCCCTCTACCTCAGAGGACTATTCTGGGGACTCAATGCATTAAACAGGAAATGCTTGCATGATCGTTGGGTTCAGTTGGGAAGAGGGAGTGCATTAAGACTACATACATGAAAGATACATGACTGCACAAGGCAAGGCAGTAAGGCTCTCCAGAGCAATGAAGTGCACGTTCTGCCCCAACAACTCCCCTTACAGCTATGTTAGAAATGCAGAGAAGTATTGATACGACAGGACATACATTGACTCTTAATGCTTTTGTCTGATGTTGGCCAACTTCACTTCAGCCATGAATAGGAGAGCCCTCTGCCTGAGAGAAAAAGTGTGTCTAAGGGGTATGGAATAGTGTATGGGTACTGAAAAGTGGCAGACCAAAAGGTTAGAAAAAGTTTGGGACCCATTGTATGGTGTATCTAGAATGTGTTGATGTTTATGTACAAAATACTAAGCATCATGGGTCTACCCTGAGATTGTGAAGAAAAAAAGTCATTTGGCTTGAACTGAGCCTAAAGAAGGGTGATTTGATAGGGTTCTGGCGGTCACTAGACTATCCCACAATATCTTTAACTTGCTCCTATCTTGGTTGCGGTGCTCTAAAAGGTAGGGAGATTCACCCATCTCCCCAATGTGTTCATCCAAAGATCAAAGTGCACAAAACTCCAGCCTCAAGCACGCCACGTGTTTCGTGGCCAAGGTGCGTACCCCACATCTTCCTCAGGGCTGTCCGGCCAATAAAATCAACAAATCGTCCACAAGTGTCACCACTCTCTCTTACTTTAATCCTTCCTTTGAGTTTCACGAAATCTGTAGTTTTAAAATAATGCAAGGTGTTCCCTGTATCAAGAGACGTCCTCCCTGCACTGGACTATCTGTCCCTCAATGGTGCATGAGCGTGAACGCTCCAACCTCAGGATTCTGGCTTGAAATGACTGGACTGTACATGTTGGTGGCAAGTGATGAAAGCTAATGCAAATACAGGCACAGGCATTCATTGATAGAGTACATATAAACCACTAACTGCAGAATAAAAAAACTAATCACTGCCATCACTAATTGAGCCAAGGTATTATTTCCACTTATTCAACCTTTAACGTCAATAAGGGTACTTGGCGATTTTATATAACATTTTTGAAACCACATTCATCATGCTCAAGGGCCTTTGCTTCTTAGAGTTGATAACCAGGCCCTAGTTATTACAGGTGGGGCAAGATAAAATTTCTCCGAAATTCTGTAATTGCTAGCTGAATTACTCCAATGCGGAAGACATACCTCAAAAGAAAAAAATTACTTTTGGTAACTATCTTTCTGATAAATTCTCTATCTAGCTGCTGGTTCCTCGCCTGTTGAATAATGTCAGGTGGATCCAGAAACATCAAAGTTCTTAAAGGGCAACAACTCCACATTGTTGCAAGTCCATATATAAACTGTCTGCGTAACCATCCATCAACAGATGAGACTAGTGAAGATTCTGCAGAAAGAGAGCATCCACCAGAAATATCAATACCACAGGAATTTAAATGTTTCCTCTGCTGGATACTTCTACTGGCAGGTTCTTCATGTGTTGGAAGATTCCCAAGCAGTACCTCAAGGAGGTATATCAATGGATGATTAGATAAGCAAATCTTGCAGCACAGAATTCTCAACAAGCCTGTTCCTACGCTCCTCTGAATGCAAGCTATAGTGCTTATTGAAGGTTTTCAAGGATGCCCATGTTGCTGTCTTGCAAATCTCCACTATACGAGCACCTCTAGCAAGAGCTGAAGACAAAGACTTGGTCCTGTTCGAATGAGCCCTGATCCCCTCAGACAGTTCCTTTTTTAGCAAGGGCCTAGCACATTTTGATGTAAAGAAAAAGTCAACAGGATGGCAGCTTTCCATTTCTATTGCCACTGTACCCAACAAAGAGCTCATCATCTACTCTGAAGTTTCAAGTGCAGTCCCCATGAAAACGGAATGCTTTGCAGCTGCTCTTCCTCATTTGTGGGATTGGGTGGAGGACAGAAAGCCGGCAAGGTGAGGGACTGAACAAGGTGATAGGGTGTAACTATCCTGGTCAGCAAAGCAGCTCTGGTTCCTAAGACTAGTTTGGTAGGGAAGTACAAGTTACTTACCTTCGGTAACGATATATCTGTAAGAAACATTAGTTAGTGTTAGATTCCTTATTTTAGAATATCCCCAGGCGTCAGACTGGATCGGGAACGTTTTCGCTAGCAGTACCTCTGTGCGTCAGTAGGTGGCGTTGTGCGGCTCCGCGTCCGCCGCTGGCGTCGTATGCGCCGAGATGACGTCACGGAGACTACTTAGGCGCCACCCATGCGTGCTGAGGTCAGTTTTATACCAGACTTTCCTTGCCAGGAACGCAGAGCCATGCAAGACACGGACCACTGGTGCATAAAACTAGGGCCCTAAAAGGGATGACCTTAACCCTAGAAATCAGTTCACAGAACGGGGAGGATGGGTGGGGCTGTAAGGAATCTATCCCTAACTAATATTTCTTACGAATATATTGTTACCGAAGGTAAGTAACTTGTTCATCTGAAAGAAACACGTTAGCATTAGATTCCTTACCATAGAATAGACCATAGAATAGATACCCCAGCAATACTAACCCCGGTGGTGGGTCTGCGAACTAAGATCACACCAGAAAATCCCAGAGAACAGAATGGCCAAAGAAGCCGTCTCTCCGGACTTGGCTGTCAAGGCAATAATGCTTGGTAAAGGTATGCAGCGCGGACCACGTAGCTGCCTGACAGATATCCTGCAAAGGGACTCCCTGTCCCAAAGCAGTAGTGGCTGCTGTCGCCCGAGTAGAATGGGCATACAACCCCACAGGAGGCTCCTTTTTAGCCAAGGAGTAAAAGGCTTTAATACACAGAACGACCCACCAAGAGATGGTTCGTTTGTGCACAGCCAGACCTTTCTTGGTGCCCACGTAGCCAACAAAGAGTTGATCAGCCACCCGGAACTGTTGTGTGCGCTTCAGATAGAACGAGAGCGCGCGTTATGGGTCCAGACGGTGGAACCTCTCTTCCTCTTGCGAAGGATGCGGAGGCGGAAAGAAGGTGGGCAAAGTGATGGTCTGCCCGTTGTGGAAGGGCGTGACAACCTTGGGCAGAAAAGAAGGACGGGTCCTTAACACCTATTACACAAGAAAAACTGTAAGTCTTAGAAAATATATGGCCCTTGCGCCACCAAATAGAAGAACTGGGTAGCTAGTAGAGTCTTAAAAGTATATATTATATGTATATATAAAGGTTCCCATCACCCACTGGAAGTGGCTCGCTTCATCATCTGGGAACCGGGACTGTCAATGAGCCACCATCATTGACAGTCCCGGTTCCCAGATAATGAAGCGAGCCACTTCCAGTGGGTGATAGGAACCTTTATATATACATATAATATATACTTTTAAGACTCTACTAGCTACTCAGTTCTTCTATTTGGTGGCGCAAGGGCCATATATTTTCTAAGACTTACAGTTTTTCTTGTGTAATATATGTTGACCTGGGGATTAGAAACTGTTCAAGTCTTTAAACCAATCCCTAAGACCCCAACTCTTTTTGAGATATTTTTTATGTTGTTGGGTCCTTAACACCACTTTTTTTTTTTGTGAAAACTTTGTTTATTGATTTTGCTTACAGATGAACAGAACGAAAACAAAGAAAAAACAAGGAGAGCAATAATGCAGACATGCACTACAATATCTTGGTAAGCGATACAGAACATAGCAAGGCAGATCAATGAGACATATAATAGAGCACATGTACCTCAGTTTCACCTGAACGAAGTCCACGGCCCGTACCACCAGTCCAAAGGCCATCAGTCCAGTCTACGCTCATGCCCACTACAGTGAGTCTTTTTAATAGAAGCGGCAGACCGATGCAGGAGAAGAGACACAACCCGCGGCCACCATCCCCGGTCCCCCGCACCAGTCTCTACACATAGAGGTCAGCAAGCGTCCATTAACACCAGGGGAGCACAATAGCAGAACGGTACCCCAGTCCGCTGCCCAGGGACCGCTTAAAGGATCCTGAACTCAGTATCCAAGAATGGCCACCTCAGGGTAAAAAAAAAAGCAGCTTATGTGGAAGCATCAGAGGCGTGCAGCATCCTGAACACCACCTTGTCCGGATGAACAGAAAGGAAAGGAGGTTTAGAAGAAAGAGCCTGGAGCTCACTCACTGTTCTGGCAGAGGTGATAGCAACCAGGAAAGCAGTCTTTAAGGTGAGAAGACGTAAAGGACAGTTGTGAAGCAGCTCAAAGGGAGCGCCCATCAAATAAGTCAACACAAGATTCAAGTCCCACTGAGGCATTATAAAGGGGACCGGAGGGAACGTGTGTGTAATGCCTTTCAAGAAACGACTAACAGGGGACTTGAAAAGAGAAGGCTGATCTGGAAGCCTTAAAAAGGCAGAAATGGCAGAGAGATAGCCCTTGAAATTGCCCAGAGCAGAGCCCTGCTGTGCCAGAGAAAGGAGGAACAGAAGAACTTCTGAAAGAGGGGCAGAAAGGGGATCCACAGCCTTCGCTGTGCACCATGCCAGAAATTTATTCCACCTGCAGGCGTATACCGTTTCACTGGAGGGACGTCTGGCTGCCAAAATAACATCACAGACTTCGGCAGGAAGGTCAAAAGCTGTCAACTGTCGCCGCTCAATCTTCACGCATGGAGGTGGAGGCTGGACAGGTACGGGTGAAGGACCGTCCCCTGCTGCTGCGACAGAAGATCCTTACCGAAGAGGCAGTCGGATCGGAGGACAGATTACCAGACTGAGTAGCTCGGGATACCATACTCTTCTTGCCCAATCCGGAGCCACAAGAATGACTTGGGCCCGGTCGTGCCTGATCTTCTTCAGCACTCTGGGCAGAAGTGGTATAGGCGGAAAGGCGTACAACAAACCGCAACTCCACTCGCGACGAAAAGAGTCTCTGAGCGAGTGCTGCCTTGGAAATTCCAACGCGCAGAATTGATGACATTGCGCGTTCTCTTCGTTGGCGAATAGATCTAACCAAGGCTCTCCCCACTGCAAAAAGAGACCTTGCACCACGTCCGAGGTCAGACGCCATTTGTGATCCAACATGCATCTGCGGCTGAGTTCGTCCGCCCTGGTGTTCAGGGAGCCTGCCAGGTGTTGAACCACCAGAGACATGCCCCGATTTTCCAGCCATGTCCAGAGGCGCAGAGCCTCCTGACAAAGGGTCCATGACCCCACCCACCCTGTTTGTTGGAATACCACATGGCGGTGGTGTTGTCTGTGAACACCTGCACTACCTGTCCCCGGACAAAGGGAAGGAAGGCTTCTAGAGCAAGTCGGATCGCCCGCAGCTCCAGAAGGTTGATATGGAGAAGGGATTCCGCCGGAGACCAGAGGCCCCTGATCTCTGCCTCTCCCATGTAGCCACCCCATGCCAGGAGGGACGCATCCGTCACCACTGTGAACTTCGGTTGGGGAAGGGAGAGGGATCTGCCATTGACCCAATTGCGATTTGTGAGCAACCACTGCAGTTGACGTGCAGTGCCCTCCGAGATCTGGACGTGATCGGACAGGTTGCCCTGATGCTTTGCCCACTGAAACTTCAGGTCCCACTGCAGAGCCCGCATATGCCATCTGGCATGTTGCACTAGCAGGATGCAGGAGGCCATCAGGGCCAGGAGCCGGAGGGTCATCCTGACTGAAACCCGCGATAGAGGCTGAAAGATCGGAATCATAGCCTGAATATCCCGGATCCGCTGTTCGGGAGGATAGACCCGAAACTGCGCCCAATCCAGAACCGCTCCAATGAATTGGAGCTTCTGAGAAGGATTCAAGTGCGACTTCGCCACATTGATGGAAAACCCCAGCAAATGCAGGAGGTTGGCCGTAGTCTGGAGGTGGGAGACGACCGTTTGGGGCGAGCCCGCCTTCAACAACCAGTCGTCTAGATAGGGGAAGACTGAGACCCGCGATCACACAGATGAGCTGCGACCACTGCCATCACCTTCGTGAACACCAGAGGGGCGCTGGTAAGGCCAAAGGGGAGCACGGTAAACTGAAAGTGCTCGTGGCCTACCATGAACCGCAGGTAACGCCGGTGGGCCGGCAGGACAGGAACATGAAAATAGGCATCCTGCAAGTCCAATGCTACCATCCAGTCTCCTGGATCGAGAGCAGTCAAGACCTGAGCCAAAGTTCACATTTTGAACTTCTCCTTCCGGAGGAAGCGGTTGACGTTCCAGAGGCCCAAGATGGGACGCAGACCCCCTTTGTCCTTCTTGCGGACCAGAAAGTAGTGGGAATAACAACCACTCCCTACTTCTGGCCCAGGAAAGCATTTGATGGCCTCCTTGGCCAAGAGGGCCGTGACTTCCTGCTGGAGAAGTGCCAAGTGTTCCCCCGACATGCGGTGGTACGGAGGTGGCATGGCAGAAGGGGTGGACTGAAAGGGAAGGGAGTAACCTTTGCGGATGATCTGCAACACCCACTTGTCCAATGTGATAGCGTGCCAGTGGGGGAGGTGATGGCGGATCCTGCCGGATTAGGAAGGTTTGGAGGTAGAAGCGGCGGAGGTGGACTGACCGCCACGCTGATTCCCAGACCCGCCCCTGCAGAAAACGCATCCGCGATGAGGCTGGGTCTGCACAGGTTTGCCGAAAGAACGTGCCTGGGCACCCCTTCCGTGGCCACGAAAGGAAGAAAAACCAGGAGTGGCTCGGCTTTTCGTGGAAAGACCTAAGGACTTGGCGGTGGCCCGTGAGTCCTTAAAACGCTCCAGCGCACTGTCGGCTTTATCGCCAAACAGGCGAGTGCCATCAAAGGGCATGTCCATGAGTGAGCTTTGGACATCTGGCGAGAACCTGGTAGATCTCAACCAGGCATGGCGACAAAGCGCCACCGTAGTAGCAATTGCTCTACCTAGTCAGTCCGCGGTGTCCAAACTACACCAAATGGCAAACTTAGCTGCATCTTTACCCTCGGCAACAGCTTGGGACAGCACAGCTTGGGTCACTTCAGGACACTGAGGCAACACCTGTGCAACTGTATCCCACCGCGTGGGAATAGAGGCCTAAAAGGCAGGCGGTGTTCAGCGACCGCAGCCCTAAGCTGGCCGAAGAGAACAACCACTTGCCGAACTGCTCCAGCTTCTTAGAGTCCTTATCGGGCGGAGCAGTGGGAAAGGCACTCTGGGACGTCGAAGCTTGGATGACCAGGCTCTCGGGCGTAGGATGAGTGGTCAGAAAGGCAGGGTCACCCAGCACCGGGCGATGACCCCTGGCGACGTCCTTATCCACAGTGGCCCCTGTGGCTGGCCGCGACCAAGTGCCCAGTAAGACGTCAGTGAGGGCGTCATTAAATGGCAGCAGGGGCTCCGACGAAGTGGACACCGTCTGGAGCACCTCAGTGAGGAGATTCGTTTTTAGGGCCACCGTAGGGAGATCAAGGTTGAGGACCTCAGTTGCCCGACGGAGCACCACCGTGTAAGAAGCGCCCTCCTCCATGGTAGGCGGAGGAGGGGCAAACCCCGGGTCAGAGGAGACATCAAGGCCGCCGGCCTCCTCTAACTCGTCTGCCCAGTCCTGCTCAGAGTCACACTGACGAGCAAGAGGGTCCTCGGGCCCCTTCCAGTCGTCCTCTACCTCCGCCGTATGGGATACAAACTGCCGCGGCAGGGACCAGGGTAGGAACAAACGGTGCTGTGTCCCAATGTGGATCCCAGGTAGGGACAAAATTGTCCTGGGATCTGGGCAGGGGGGAACAAATGGCATCTACTGCAGCGCCGGAGGCGGAGCCGAGGGTGGCGCTGGGGCTGGAGCCGGCAGCGTGGGACCTTGTGGTGCCGTGGCCGGAGCCAGCGGCACAGGATCCTGCGGCACCGGGGCCGGAGCAGCCGACCCAACAGGACACTGGACCTAAGAGCGCGCCGGCGGGAGCCCGAGGCCTAAACAGGCGGTCCAAGGTAGCAAAAAATTCTTGCACCTGTGCGGGAGTCGCCGACGGACCCGGATAAGGTGGGTAAGCTGCGGGACTCCCGGGCTCCAAAGGAGCCGCAGGGGCAGAACCCCTGTCCCCCTCGTCCGCATCCGGGGACCGACGGAGGGACGTCAGAGAGCGACGCCGCTTCTTCAGCTTCTTTTTGTGTCGTCTCTTACCTGAATCCGAGGGGGACGACTTGGAGCCAGAGGAGCGATTATGGTGGCCCCGCGAGCGTTCTCTGGAGCGGCCCCTGGACCGTGAACAGCGCTGGGACAAGTGCCAGACCTCAAGAAGCTTCCGGCGCCGCTCCCTCAAGGCCTTCGGGGCATGGCCAGACATTCCATACAGGACCAGGAGTCGTGGTCGCTCTCCAGTCAGTAAAGACAGACGTCGTGGGGGTCCGCCACTGGCATATTGCGACTGCAGGCCCCACAAGATTTAAAACCAGGCATCCCTACGTGCACCAGAGTAGACTCAAACTTACAGGAGACAAAAGTATCAAAAAGATAGTCAAAAAGTGACTAAGGTACATGCTCTAACCGGATCTGCGCTTACTGGCGCGGAAAAAGAAAGAACTGACGTCAGTGTGCATGGGTGGCGCCTAAGTAGTCTCCGTGACGTCAGTCTGTCTCCCATTTCCAAGGCCAACAGGACCTGAGTTCAGGAACCTGAAGGCTAGTTTTAGAAACAGGCTGTTATCTTTCTTAGGAACAAGGAAGTATCACAAGTAGCACCCTTAACCAGCACCCTTAACCAATTTCATCCTCTGGCACAAAGCCCACCGTTCCTTTCAAGAGTTGTGTTGCTACCTCCAGCAGTAAGATGGGGAGGTGATCTTCAGGAAGGAAGGTTGGTAGCATGAGTGGAGGTGCCTGAAAGAGAGTAGGGTGTACCCCTTTTCCATCAAGTGAATTACCCACTGGTCCTAAGTAATGGCCTTCCAGGGCCCTAGAAAGGAGGACACCCGTCTTTGCACAGGCTCCTGGTGCTCTGAAAGAAGCACACTAGGGTTTATTTCCTGGTTGGGAAATGAGGATGACAAGATAATTGGGTGCTGTAATCCTCTTCCTTTTATTTTGCCTTTGCACAATGAGAGGAATTTGAGGCTGCTTCTGATGCTGGCATGGAGCCTGTCCCTGGTGAAAATTGAAACCCCTGAGAAAGGCTTATAAACAGAGAAACTGCCTGTAGTCCCTTTAAGACTGGTGAAGTAGAACCAGGAACCTAGACGTCACCCTGTTAGCATTGCACCATTCTAGAGCAGATTTGGCTTTACTGCTAAACAAGCGAGAACTATTTAAGAGCAGGTCCATAAGGCTTGCTGCACATAGGAGGAAAACCACAGCGTGGTTAGTCAAGCATGTTGGCATACTCTAAATGTGACACCATGGTTCAAGTTACCAAATCAGCAGAGCCCATCCCAGAATAAATTATATGCTGGAAGGCATCCTGCCCATCCTGGACAACTTCAGAAAAATGACCCATAAGGTCTATCAAATGAGCTATGTTTCACAAAGCATATGCATATGTGATGAAGAGGAACACGATGTTTAAATGATGAGAGCCATGCTGCTAGCCAAAAAGATTTTCTTTCCCTATGCTTCTAAGAACTTGGATTCCCTGTCAGAGGGAGTAGTAGGGAAGGTTATGGACACCCGCCTCGAAGAGCAAGATGGATGGGCCAACAGGAAGGAAGGATCACCAAGAGCAGGCCGAAACAGTCTCACCACCAAACTATTTACAACAGAAGAGGAAGACTGTTTCTCTCAGGCAGCAGGCTCTGCTTCTAGCAGAGCCTCATTAAAAGGGAAGAGTGGTTCAGACAAAGGGCGAAGGCTGCAGAATCTATGTTAAGACATTGGTCTTCAAACTTAATGTATGGGAGGGTAAGTTTTAACACCTCCACAGCCTGTACCAGCCGGATTGTGCATTTTTGCACAAACTTTCTCAAAGAGGAGCATTGTGCCACTCTGCACTTAAACATATCAGTGTGAATAGTAAACTACTGATCTCCAAAGTAGGAATTCTGCAATGTACAGGATTGTATAATGACTGTGCACTCAAGGCTTTAAAATATAATTAGCACATAGCAGTGTGTGGCACATTAAGTAAATGAAAATATTTCTTATAACTAAAAAAATGCAAAATATAGCTTACTCATGGTTGTGACTCATCAAGGAACTACTTCCCCCACACACGTGGTATGTCTGAGGCCAGCATGTTAGAGTATTGAAGCACATTAGTGCACAGAAAAAAATGGTTGCTTTAAGCCCAAAAGCCCACCTCCACACTTCAGCCCAAAAGCCCCCCTCCACACATAACCCATTTACTCTCCCTCCTGCTCATCATTCCACCAAGTGAGTCTGCAAGCATCTTTCCTCAGCCTTTTCTCGTTTTATCACAGCATTACACATAAGGGGAGCAAGGTTATTAGGGAGATGGGGGGGGGCTAAGGACTAACAGAACAAGAGGAACCAATGTTGAGTAACTTGTACTTATTTCTACACCTAATTCCACCTTTGTCAAGAGTCATTAGAACGTTTTGGTATCCAGTCAGGGCAATTAACCCTTAACTGGTCAAAAGACCTCAGGGTATTATGTTTCCACCTTGTGGAAATATTTAGAATATGCATACAAGAATCACAAGTTAACCAAAATGAATTGCCTACCTCTTCATATTCTGAACCGCTTTCCTCACTGTCTGACCTGGGAGCAACTTCATACCTGTAAGTGGAATAAACAAAATTTTAACTAATTGGATACATTCTGAAATGGACCAATGTAGCATATTACTTCTTATGCATCCTCAATAGTTTAGAAGTAAGGATAAAGAAAAACATTTTCAAATAATAATATTTCTCAAAGCAGGCCAAATACTGTTTTACAGTGCAGGATCTTTTTTTTAGAGAAAGCGCTTGCAGAAGCGACTAAATTGGAGGCTAATGTGTTTTCTTTTAGGCCTAGAAATGAAAAATATCAAAGTCTGAGCTAGCAAGCATTATTATAGTGTGTTCAAAACGTACAGAAAACCACCTCCCCCAACCTACTCATAGGATGTTTCTAATACTTTAAGCAAATTTTGAGTCCTAGTCAAAAATGATTACCTGTAAAGAGGTCAGTGAGCAACCTCTGTGGGTTCCCTAGAAGCCCGCATGGAACTGAAAGCTGCAGTTCAAAAACTGCTCCACTAATTAGCACTGGTCAACTCCAACTAAGAAGGCTGGCATCTGGCCACTATCTTCAACACTGACAATTTTTTATAGCCATTACCACAACACCTCCCCCCACCCATTATAAACACTCAATACATTTTCTGGTAAAAGAGGCAATTTCTAAAGTCAAGATTACATCCTGTGACAGAGAAGCTGTGTGGTACGGAAGGAGGAGCGTCGGTACTGCAAAAGTAAAGCTTAGAAGAACAAAGAAAAATGCTACACTTGAAGCACAGATACCTTTAAAGGGATGTAGATTTCATGTGCCATCACAGATCATTTTGAACCCCACCCAAAACATGGAACAATTACAACATGCGGATAACTTTAACTACACCCGAGTAACACACACACACGAACACACACAATTGGTACTGTATTCCCCCATGTCTGTTTCCTTTGTATCAATACATTTCTTTGTCAGCTGGAATCTGTCCCACGACACCTGAGAATGTACAGTACTCACACGACTGCCTCATTATCTTTGTAATTCAGAAATTCAAAACAAACACTGGGCTTTTGGGTGTGCCATGGGACTCATTTAAGTTACATACAAGACAAATTTTGAAGAGGTCATGAAGCAGACACACATGCTGGCTTTTCATTTTTGTAGGCATTATATCACAAAAGAATGCAATATGTAAGCCACCATTTTGGTTGAAAGCAATGCACACCATTACCTTAAACAGGTTACCACCAACTGGAAACGAACATATACACAATGACAGCTATTGAAGTTTCCCCAGCCGAAACAACATTCCTTTGAGGCTGGGCCTAAGCACCTCATATTCGTTTGATGTTTAATTAGGGGGGAGGGTGATAAGATTCAGGGCTGGGTTTGGGCTCAGGTCATGCCTATTGTTTAGGCCAGGCCACCTTCAGTGACTCTGGGATTTCAGTCATGTCTCAGATGAGAGCTCCTTATACATAGCAATCACAAAGAGTTGAAGCAAACCCAATGAGATGATGGAAGGAGACACTCAACCCCAGTCACAGATCTGGGTTGAATTTATCATCGTTCTTTAGCTCACTTCGCCACCCCAGTTCAGACCCAGCCTTATGCAAATCAGGCTTGACCCTGTGCCTCATGGGAACAGTCCAGCCCGAACTGCCAAGCCAGGTCTTCCCTGGACCGGAAACAAGCATCCTGGGACCAGTTTCGGGATACACCCCTAATCAGCCAGGCTAGCTTGAATCCAGTGGCAAAGTGAGCAAGAGACCCACATCAGGGCATACTCTGCCAACTTAGGGCGAACAAAGTAAACACAAGGAGATGATGAACTGAGCGCTGAAACTTTTCAGACCCTCACCCAGTCACAGATCTAGGTTGAATCCATTATCGTTCTTTAGCTCACTTCGCCACCCCAGTTCAGATCCACCCTGCCAGACCAGTCATTATTCCTGACTTCTGAGAGCGGGGGTCTCACCTCCTAAGGGGTTAGAAGCAAGTCTGTGGAGGCAGGCTGGACTGTACAAGTCAGCCAGCACATTAGCGGATTAGTAGGGTTCAGGGTACCTCTAAGGATCCCTCTGGGTGCATGTATTAATAAATCCATCACTGGAATCAGTGCGGGTTTATTAATATGAGGTGTTTGAAACCAAACACCACTGGTTTCAGTGAAGCAGTCATGTAGCTGGGGAACTTGTAATCACTAGTGCCCAGTACATATACTTAAGATGGCTTAAGTCCAGAATCAACTTAGACGTCACAGGGGCATATCTGCTCATGCAGATATGCCCACACATGTAGTATAATGCAACCTGCCTTAGGCTGTAAGGACTGTTGTAGGGGTGACTTGCAATTATTGCATCCATTGTCTGTAGACATGGCACACAGGCTGTGTGCCATGTTTTGTTTTCACTTTTGGCTGCACCATTTCACGCAGTCTGCGATGGCAGAGTGGTGAGGGGTCCCTTAGGATGGCACAGTGCATGTCCCTGCAGAACGTTCCGTTGCCTAAAAGCATTCTTCTTTTGGATATACTACACTGCGTCTTTTGTAAGCACAAAGAGTGGGTGCGGAAGAAATGTCTGTCCCTAGCAGCATTTTACTCTGATGCTGTGGGTATGAGTTGGCAATGGGATGAACAGAAACACCCAGACTTAAGTGCTCAGTGTTTTACTGTAAAAACGTGTGCAATGTTTATTACTAAGGAAAGTGGTGATAGTTTCTCTAATATAAGATTTACGTCATTTGTGCATAAATGTTAATGGATGTTCATACTAAGACAGCTGGCTTTCATTGGTCACAACCAGACTGAGCTACAGCTATTCTAAAAGTAAGAAGAATTCTGGAGTATGGCATGAGAGGATGTGGATAGTCATCTTCTGAAATATTCCTCTCCCAGGTTAACTGTTACTTGCCATGCAAGAGTTGTGGTTGATCCTAGGTTTCTGGAACACCAAACTTTAGAACTCCCAGTGTTTACTATGCCTATGTTGTAGAAGGGGACTTTATGCCTATGTTGTAGAAGGGGACTAGTGGAACAGTATCCCCTGTGGACAGGATTTTTATGAATTTCTACTTGTTACAGTGGTCCTCTGCACGACTATAGCACATACAGACGTTGAGCTACTCTATGAGCTAGCCATTAGGTCTCCATCAGACCGGCGTAAACCCACTGTCCCAGGAGTTGTCCCCAGGCTGGATTGTTTAAAAATAAAATCCAAGTCTTGCTCTTCTCGTTTAGGGTTTTCATCAGATGGGAGGTACTTTTAATGGTATAACGGCAAACAGTTAAATAGAAGTGCTTCATTCATTTTAATAACCTGAACTCACCAAACCTGCCCCAATAAGTCTCTTGTTAGTTATTCCAGTTGTGAAGACATAAACTGAATTTGTGTGTTTAAGTCCTCTGTTGGGTAGGATCCTTAGATATTTGAGATGTGATCTGGGCCACATTAGGCATTCCTTTGAGTTCGATGATTTACACATAAATATCTTCTACTAAAGAAAATTGAGAAATATGCCAGATCAAGGACATGTCTTCATCTGACTTCTGGTGGTCATATAAACACTGTAAAGACTATTCTGATTGAATATGCAACATTACAACACATGCGATACAACGCATGCGATACATAGCATGCCATTACAATGCGGTTGTTACAACGACCGCGTTGTTACATTGCATACCATTACAACACAAGTCGTTAAAACGACTTGCTGTAAGGGGGCGCTGGATGTTGGAATAGTATAATTTACTATTCCAACTCCAGTCTGTGCAACAGTAGCGAAGGTTCCCCCTACAGCAAGTCGTAACGACTTGCATTGTAATGGTTTGCGATGTAACAACGAGGTCGTAACAACTGCATTGTAATAGAATGCATTGTATCGAATTTGTTGTAAACAATCTCTCTCATTCCGATTTCCTGATGTTTGTTCTTTTCCAGCCTTCACTTTGCAGGTTACTTGCTTTTTTTAAGGCTTAAATGCATGGTGGTGCTCTTTATCCGGGTGGGTACATCACACAGGTTAAACGTAAGAAATGATTCACAAATTTAGCAGAAGGGGGTTGGACGCAACTGGAATATAAAAACATCTTAGTGGCCTCCATTGCCCAGGCGATGCTACAATCCGTGATCCAGCAAAATAACTTGTAACAGGTTGTAACAGGTTGACCACATTTGACCGGATGGCAATGATAGACTGCATTAAACTTTGTGGGACTTTGGAATCCAAATGTTCTTTTTTTTGTTTTTTAAAGTCAAGTTTCTATCATCTCTTATTCTGTAACACTGTGGTGGAGCTTAATTTCAGGCTCACGTAGCCTTTATTCTTCAATGGCACAGCCCAATTCTTCTAAGAGATCACAGAAGGGGCAGTAGAAATAAAATTCACAATCTGTCAGTCATCCAACTCATGGAGATTCCATCATTTCAGCCTGTACAACTGTAATATGGCCTACATCGAAGGGTTCATAAAAATAACACCACTTTTGTGGTGGGAAGCATGCAAACATTCAAGACGCTGTTTAGGAGATGCCTGATCAGAGACTACATTCATGTTGCCTATGGCCTGATGAGTACTGCTCTGGTTCCAACTAACCAGAAGATTCGCCAGATTTTCTACAAAAACTATGCAAAATTATTTATGCCACTGTATAAATCGGAGCAAACTTTACCAATGTCAGAGGCTATCACCCATAACACAGGTTACAGTGGGTGCACAGTACTGAAGAGATCTGTTGGTAAAAATAAATAAATAAATAAATCGGCAACTACAGATGCATCAGTTACAAGCGTTTATTCTGATACCTTTAAGATTTACAAAACGTCATACATAACACCATTCATACTTTCAAGATATACTTTTACTGCACCAGAAGTCTTTACTCAATGTAAAACACAATTTCACCTGCTCTAAAGCACAAAGTGTGTCAATATTCCTTATAATTTGAATGAATTTAATTTCAACAGCATCCTCCTAAAGCATTCTCCTGGTATGGAGCATTCAGAGTGTTAGTGAGAGAACCTCACAGCAGTACAGTGCACATAGCAAAATTAAGTCATTCAGATAAACACCGTTGCAAGTGCTTGGGGAGATCTATAATAGAGTCAGATAGATTGGCTAGTGGGGAAATTGCCTCACAATTAGATACAGTATTTTGCAAGCAACTATGGCAAACATATATGGTCGCACTATGCCACTGGAAAATGCCTTAATTTCTCGGACCTATGTTATTGCAGCTAAATAACTTGTTATGAAGCTAGACTTCTAGATCAAAAATGGATACACACTTCACTCTTTGGATATCCACTTGGATGGACATTTCTATAAATCTCAGAAACATCATCATCATTTCAGTTGGTCTTAAGGAACTATAACAACAATCATAATGCTAAAAAGATTGTAGAAGATTACATGGTTGTTAAGAAATTACTTTAAGAATCGCGAAGTAGGTGCTGAAAATTGCTTAATTTCGAGTCTGAACATCATTGGTGAACTGAGGCAATAACATGTGGCATCCACACAAGTGTAATTGTGAGTGACGTGTCAATGTTATGACTGTCTGGTTACTGACAGTCCGTCTGCGGATGCCCAAAGGTCGTTTTCCAATACCTTTTGCAAACTATTCTAGATAAGCTTGATGCAGCACGATTTAAAAAATCATAATACACAGCATGTTTATTCACAAGAGACACGAAAAACTGAAAGTACAGGTTGAACACGTCAGACACAGGAAACTGAGACAAGTGTACTAGAAGCACCTTAAAAGCATGCTTTAAATCATGAGATGAAGACAAAATATGTAAAGTAATACTAATACATATAAATTAAGTTTCACTAATAACTTTCTATCATGTTGCTTATTAACGTATACTGATGACATTTTGATGTGAAGTGAAGTGCCCTAGTGTTCTTCATGTTTTCTGCTGAATGCACTAGTTAGAAAAGTCAGTGCAAAAACGTGTAGAAATGAATTACAAGCTTCAAACTTTGCACCGTAATGCTAGAGCTTCACAGTTTATGAAAATACGAAAACGATATTTGAAAAAAGAATTTTGAAAAACATGCAACTTGTACGAATATTGTATAAAATTGTGGTAACAAGGTATTTCTAACGTTAGCTATTTTCATGAAATAATGACTTGTGAAAGTTCTATATACTCTTTATATGAATAGATTCATTTAATTATATTTGATGTTGGTTTTGAGTTAATTTCATTTAAATGTGCAATGCTAAGTTAAAGGCCTTTTTCAAAATTATTTTTCTCTAGTGCTGATCTTCCCCCGATTTAATAATATGGGTCATTTCATGCAAGTGAAAAGTTGCTTATTTGTACCGTACATGCCTACAACCTGACATTCCTGAATATTTCTTTAATGTGCACAGTGAAATATTCCTGTGGGAATAGAATTTCAGCTATTGCTATGGATAGTCTACTTTGCATCTTTTTATTGATACTAGGCTTATGAGGACTATCAATATTTCGTTTTTCATGACTAGTATGGGAAATCATCTCGATGTTTCAAGTGTCTTAGGTGGCACTCTGAGGATACAGTAAGATCTATCCTTTTCAGATCACAACCATTGGCCAGCGCGCCAATCTTTCTCTTTCCCTTTCCTTTAGAGCCAGTACCCCTGCCGGATACTCATGGGGCAATTACAGCAAAACGCTTGTGTGAGAATAAAGTTATTCCTTCTCACCACTTTGTTCCCGATATTATCGCCACTCACTTTAACGCATATAACGGCTTTTCACAGTAAATACCCTTCACCCCGCCGCTAACTCTGCAACCACACGAACACGACGGTTTTAAATGACTTGACGTGATTATGCATATCATGCTAACTCGCATCCCTGTATGTTTGTTGTGTCTTGTATGCTTTTATGTACAGTAAATGTCCTGAGAGGGAATCCCCCTCTTACATATAATGCACCTTAGCGCATGCAACACATTTTTTGCTCTATGAAACAACCTGTAGCATAGTTCATAACTTCACATATCACATAGGTCCTGAGGAAAGCCAGTTTACAACATAAGGCCTGTCTGAAACATGGAGACCACTCACTGGATGCAGGAGTACCCTAAATACTACTCCATCAACATACAACGCCTTGCTTTTACTACTGCCAGAGGCTCAAACATTAAAGTAAATCCTTTGGATATATGGGACCACTGGACAGTTTTTAAACCTCTTCACTTCTCACGTCACCAACACTGCACACTTAGTAACATAGCTGCTCCGCTGTAAACAGGCGTAGAAGCACACCCGGGACACATTCGGTGTCATCGGGTGGGCCCGATGATGAAGCATGCCACCAACTAGGTTGGTGGGTGAGGGCATTATAAAAAGGAACCAAGATTTTCCTTTAAACATATATCATCAATCATACACCTTTGTGACTCTCATCACGTCTATGTAGACTAGTTCTTCTTGATTAGACACATTACCTCAGGGGATCAGGAAAAGTCCTTTATTCCTCTCTCTCATTTTCCATATATAATATACTATGAGGATACGGACATGTGATAGTCTTTCGATGGTGATGTGATGCCACCTAACTGAGACGATCTTTAAAATCTTATAAAAGAAGAAAACCCAAAGGAGGGGCAAAACCATACTTTACTTTTCCTTGTGCGAGAGGTTGCTATGCTGATCGATTTTTTTAGATGAACTTTTCTTTTACCTTGGACTGCCTGGTCAATGCAACAGTCGGTAGTTAATGGACTGAACCTTCTTGCCGTCCCATTTCCATTTTTAGTGTTTCCCTATTTCTTTGATCTAGGCTAATGGACTCGCCCTTAATGGACTCTATTCCTGAACCCTTTTTCCATCCTCTTCGGACCTAGGCCGTTCGAAAACAAATTATCCTTCTGCCTTAATGGTGGTAGGACTCTTTAACTTTGTAACTTGCTGATTTGAGATAGCCTGCTAAAATGCTTGGCGCTGTAATAAAAACGATGATATTCTTAACAGAACTCCTGAAGAGATTTCTCGTGGCAATGAGTTCTCAATCTCTAATTCTAAAACCAACTTCAAATAAAAGCTTTGTCAGAGTCTATTATTGTGTCCTGTGGTTCTTCCATTTTGACTGTGATATAAAATTTCGAGCTCTGATAGAACATTAAGTGTTACTTCTTTTGTTTTGCACTGCTGTCGCTGAGCTCTTGGCCTGAATAATCCTCACTTGACTTAAATTCTTCAGGAGGTTGGGTCTTCCGGTTGCTATCCATTATTTCTATAGCATGGTCTTAAGAGTGGTGTACTTAAATGTGATCTTGAATTTTGTAAGTTAGCTGTCAATTAATGGTCCTTATTGGACAGCTAAAGTGGAGTTTGGTCACCCCAATTACCACCCCTCCTATCGGCGGAGAAAGTTTAATCAGAGGATCATTGCCTCTGTGGTAATGAAAGCGCTGCAGTTTGTCTAATCGTAAAGAGCCCAGTACAGCTAGAGCAGTAAATGAGCGTATAATGAATATTTTTACTATGCTTTGCACTGTAACAAATGTGGTAGCAGAGCTATGGGTTCTCCTTAGTGATGTGAGATTTTAGGGTGGCAAAATAGTCCTTAGCCCAAGCCCAAAGAGTCCACAATGTTTTGGTTCTGCAAAGAGAAGGATTGATGGAGTGCTGATCGCTCTGGATAGAGTCAACATGTTGCAGCAAAGGAGTGTGAGAATCAATAAGGATGCACATTGCTATTGCTTTTGCTCAAAGATTGCGTTTTTTGAAGTGGCTGTGTGTTATTGAGCGGAGTGGAATACTTAAAGTCCAAGTATGAGTGCGGCGCTGTTATGCAAAGTTGAAGTTGTAAACGGGTCCGTCATGGCCTAAGATCTTGAGATATTTACTTACGGGTTGTCTCAGTGTAGAAGACACGGAGTAAGTTGTCTGCTGGTTTGTGGTGTTACTTGTGAGCCCTTGTCAACTCCTTGGTAAGGGTTTTCTTCATGTGTTACTGGTAAACGATTGGTAAAGTTGATATGAGGTGAGCAAGGATCAACTATATCAATGAAGAGTAATATCGCGCTGGTCAAGGTTTCGTTTGCAGAGAATGAGTATAGGAAATTGAGTTACCTTGTGAGTCCAGATATCCTTTAGTGGAGCAGACAGTTTATTTGTTTGCATTGTATGGTCATGTATGGTTTAGAGAAAAAAAGTGCAGTAGAAATTGTGAAGGAGGATGAGCTGCTGCAAGGAGTGAGACTGATGTCACAGGGACCGCGCTGTGATTGGTCGGTTAGTGTAAAGCCACGCTGGGATTGGTCGACTACTTCATAAGAGTTGCGCTGTCATTGGTTGAGGTTGCCGAACAGGTGGACAGTAGGAGAATAACATTTCTTGGATTTACAGACATCATTTGTGAAAACAGAATTTAATAAAAATTACATTGTTCCAGTCATTGCAAAAATTAGTAAAGAAAGATGAGACCGCATTTGCCAAAACTAAGGTAGAGGTACCACCCAAGGGTACACCAGGAATTACATTATCATGACAGACAAAGAATTACATCCATGTCTGAGGCTTGAGTTTTGGCATACACTTCCTGAGAAGGATGAGGACTTCTAGTTCCCTCATTATGGGACATTTAATTTGAGGATTTTAGAAAATGTACGGAAAGAATATATGAAATGAAAGCGCCTGGTAGACTCACCATTCTGGAGGCTTAACCCCTTCGACGTCGATGACGGAACGGTTCCGTCATGCACGTCGGTTGGGCTGTGCTTATGACGGAACCGTTCCGTCATGGCCCCGCCCGCGCTCAGAACCTTCAGCGTGGCGCGGAAATCCGCGCCGCGCTGAAGGGGTTAAATACCTGGGAGCCAATCGCTCAACAGAAAAACAGAGAGGCATATCAAGGGAGGTATAGGAGAAAATGGATCATTACGCAGAAGCTAGATGGGCTGCTCAACAGAAAATGTGGAGAGCAGACATAATACATGGAACACAATTGTATCTGATGTTAGAGGTTGGGGACAAGCAAGGGGCAAAAGAATGGGAAAAAAGCATTAAGAGACAGACAAAACTGACATAGGGAAAGAGGAAGAAGAGAGTGACGGACAACAAACTTTTGAGTGATTTATTACTAAATTGCCCACCACCTTATAATGAGACACCCAATACAGATTTGATGTAAATGTGTGCATTTGAGGGACCGAATGCTACCTTGATTCTTGAAGTACCAAAGGAACCGATGCTTATTTATCCTTTAAGTGTGAGGACAGAAATGCAGCTCCTATAAACCTGACTGATTCAAATATTCCCAATGCTTTGACTGTTCCCACCACTATTGGACCTGCTGTGCCCCTTTACAAGTCTGGGTTACAGGTAAATACGATTCACAATTTGACTGTACCTACTGGAATAAATACTTTGGAGTTATTCAGATATGACAATAAAATCACTGATTCACACACCATGGTTCCGATCCCAACTAATAATGCTGCCACTGTGAATGTTGTCCCTAATCAGGCATCTGATGCAAAGAATGGTGCAGAGGTTTCCACCTTTTTATTGTTCCAAATCGAGTGGGCCTCCTGAAATTAATTTTCACACTTCTGATACGACTGTGCCAATGGGAATTTCAGTTCCAGATAGCTCTGTACTAAATGTACAACCTGGAACGAGAGCAAATTTTACTAGTGGAAGCTTACATTTAAATAGTACAGGAGAGCAATCAGGGACTACTCCTCAAGAACTTGACGAATCGCTTAAAGGTTACAGTACCCTGAATAATCAGAATTCAGCAATGGTTCCAGCTTTAGTTCCAGCTCCAGTTATGAATTCAGTTCCATCTCAACCTTCAGATTCTAGTTTAGCCCACATTTCAGATACGGTTGCAAGTCCAAGTTCAGTTCAAAGTTCAATTTACAAAATTAAACCGTTCATGGATGTGACCCAATTAAAAGTTGAATTAGAACAGATGATTCAGGTACCACTTAGTCCATCAAGAATAGAGATTTACAAAAATGATTAACTATTTTTTCTCTGTAAAAACGTTGAACGACTAGCAAATGCAACTTAAGAGGCATTGTTTGAATTGGCTCAGAAATATGGTTTAGACATTTGAAATTCAAAGATTTTGAAAAAATCTTCCAGGGTGGACTTTTCTGACAAAGGCATTAAAAATATGAGAGCAATTACAGTAAGTAATTACAGATAAAAAAGCTGATGGCATTAATAAGAAAATCAGAGGAAAGTGAAAAGTGGGAAGGCAGATGGTCGAAAAAGAGCCTGAGCTTTCTGGTGGCAGAATAGGGGACGTACAAATGCACCCTCTGAGAGAAGTACCTGGAGGAGGTTATGTCCATGTGATGGAACAGGAAAGATATTTTGTAATTTACAAACATTATCCATCAATTGAGAGATAAAAACAGTTGCATGGTATAGACAGGCTGAACAATTTGTGAAAATTTCAAAATTTCAGTACATGTCTTTTACAAGAGATTAGTATAGGTTTCTAAACACTATAGTGGATCAGACTTTATTGCAGAGAGAGATGTGAGACAATTAGTAAAAAAGTTTGTTATGGGTTTGAGGCCTGAGATTTATAACATGATTCGACAGCAGAAACTTTGTTGGCAGAGTACATCAGTGGACAAAATGTTGTGTTTGCAAAATACAGCAGAACTTTCCGTCGCAAAGTAGAGGTTGTGGTAATCCTATAGATACTAGAACTGGTATTGAGGTGTCCCTTTGCAAAAGACAAATCCATGTCACGTGTCCAAAAACTTGAATATTGGAGACGCGAGTGTAAGTCTGTTCTGAATAATATGGGGAATCAGATGCAGAATGTGGATTACGCACAGTCTCAAAGGAATAACATGGGACAGACTCAGCAAATGCAAGGACACAGAAAGCAGAATTCTAACTTATCACTGCAAATGCCCCACGATCATATGCCACAACAGAATGTTCAGGTACAAAGATACAATGCGAATCAAACTTCTTACAAAATCAGTTTGTAGCAAAGCAATATTTAATTGAATTGGATGACAGTGCCCAGGGGTCCTGTTAGCATGACGGTGCCTGAGGGGGGGTAGGAGGACTGCATGCTTGGCGCAGCCCTAGAGGTGGACCAGAGTGGTACCTATGTGGATGGAGAAGCGGATGGGAATCCTATCTCATTTCTTGTAAACACTGGTGCTACCCGCATTACTGTAAGAACAGCAGATGCTCCAAACCTACCCCTCTCTGGAGAAGGTATTCAAGTTATAGGAGTTACCCCAATTTCAGAACCAGCTACTGTTAAAATAGGATCCTTTGAGGATCGTCATTGATTTGTGGTGTACGACACAAGTCCAATGAACCTGCATAGACACAATTTATTTATTTGGTGTTTTACATGGCACGAACGTGACCCAACAGGGTGTCAGAGCACTTAACAGAGATCTACCAATCCCGACTGCGACAGCTGCAAGCATCATAAACTTCAGAATGAAGAACAATATAAAACAATATATACAAACACTGCCAGTAAAAGTTCTCTGTGCTTACAATAGTATCTAAGACTTACCGACGACATCAAATTATACAGTTCCTTTTTAAACATCGAAGGACTCAAGAGTTCAAAGTTTAGCGGAGTGCCCACCTTAGTGGCATAACGAGCAGGGGACCCTGGAAAAGATTGTGTAGATCACAGAGCGCTTCGTTCCGGAAGTCATAGAGTGGCCCGCCGGAGTTATAAATCTGTAGGTAACGGATGAAGAGTTAGTACACAGGCGATTTATTGTAGAGAGTTAAGGTAGGAATTTACCCATTAGGAAGATCTTAGCTTCCTTTTGGAATCTTGAATGGAACGGTATTCTTCTAATGTTTGGCGGTAGCGAGTTCCAGATTCTGTGTGCGGCGCCTGAGAAAGCTCTGTTGTATGTTTTCTTCTTCTGGAAGAATGGAGGTTTCAGTGCAAGATCTTTAGCGCCTCTGGAGTTCCGGCTTCCTCCAGATATCACCACTTTCTGAGCTAGATATGCCGTTGTTTTTGAGTGAAGCGCCTTATGAGTGATGCAGACCAGTTTGAGTTGTACTCTGGCTTCATATGGAAGCCTGATCAGAGCTTTTAAGTGCGGAGGGATGTGATCTAATTTTCTAGATCAAGTTATAAGTCTTGCAGCTGAATTGAGACAGGCTTTTAGCGAAGCTGTTGAGATCTTAGGCAGGCTAGATAGAGTTGAACATCCGTATTTGATCCTCGCGATGACCAAAGCCTGAACTGCCATTTTGAGGTCTGACATTTCTAGGAATGTTTTCAGTTTTCTAAGACAACTAAGGTGGAACCGGGCGTTTTTGGCGAACAAGTTGATGAGGGTTCGCATGTTCAGTTTCCTGTCCTGCGTGATTCCTAGTGGTTTGGCTGAGTCCGCTAAGATCAGGGTGCAGCTAAGTGCGGTGATCAGTTTGGTCCATTCCTTTATTTCCGATGAGATTGGGAGGGGTGGGGGGGGGGGGGGGGGAATTAGTAAGAATTCAGTTATTTGTACGTTCAGTGAAAGCTGAATACTTGTTAGCCAATGCATGGTCATCTTTAGTGCTACATTCATTGACTTGATCTCCTCCAGTGACGAGACTTTAAATGTGGATCTGTGTGTCATCCGCATACATATGAAACAGGATGCTGTCGCAGTTTTTAAGCCTGAGGTTCCATGTAGAGGTTAAAGAGAGTTGGGGAAAGAGTTTATCCTTGCGGTACGCCAATTGTAATAGGGGACGGCGATGATAGCCAATTTGTTCTCCAGAAAAGATTCAAACCATTTGAATCTTTTTGACAGTCCCATCCTGCTTCAGAGTTGATCTAGCAATTTATCATGGTTTACGGTGTCAAATGCAGAAGAAAGGTCCAGAAGAAAGAAGAGACAAGATTTGTCATGGCCTAGAGCTTGCAAGGCGTCATCCACTAGATGAAGTATTGTAGTTTCCGTACTATGGTCTGGTCTGAAACCCGATTGACAGCCATCCAGAAGATTACATTTCAAGATGTGATGGCTAAGTTGATGATGTACACATTTTTCTAGCACTTTCGCTAATAGGGGGATAGTGGCCTGAAATTATTTGGGTCAACAGTGTTCAAAGTCGTTTTTTATTATTTAGATGGGGATGACTTGCCCAGTTTTTAGGCAGTCGGGAATCGAGCCAGAAAGACAGAGAGGCGTTGATTATCGCAGTCCAGATGAGGATGACAAATTGGTTGGTCATCGTCGAGAGTTTCGAAGGGTGAGGATGATTCTAGTGTTTATTAGACTTTGTAGACAAGTGGATTTTGGAGATTTCGTCATCATATAACTTGAAAGAGGACCATTGCGCTTCATTTATGAGCACTGCTTGCAGGGAGTGTGCAGGTTCATCGATTTGTGAAGCCGATAGGGAAGGTAGATTGATAGCGGTTGCTCTAACCTCACTTCCCAGTGAGTTAACTTTGTCTGTGAAGAAAGACGAGAATTCCTCGCAGTTTATTAGGGGTTTTGTCGCTTCTTTAGAGGATTTGGCCAATTTATTAGACTGTAGTTTTACCATTTCGAAGAGTTTACGTTGTCCTTTTTGAGCCAGTTCCAATCTAAAACATTCTATTTTTTGATTTGAAAATGCTTTTGTTGTATGCGTTTCTGGTCTTTCTTAGTAGCTTTAGTTGAGGGGATGCTGGGTGTTGTCTCCATTTCCATTCGGTTAGTCTCAGGTTTCTCCTTTCCTCATTCAGGCAGCCACTAAACCAATGATTTGTGTCTCTATCCGCGATTCTTCTCAGTTTTATGGTTTAAATCATTTTATTTCAGTTTTAGGTGTCAAAGTTAAACAAAACTCCTCCTACAACCGGTGGCCGGTGGGGAATAACGAAGGTTAGAAGAATACTGTAGAGAGTAGAGAGAAGAAAATCAAATAGATAGAGAAGAAGATAGTCAGAGGCCTATGTGCTGTCCATATCCCGACTGGGTAGGGTTCTAGCTAGTGGGGAGCACCTCCTCCTCGTGACTGGGTTTATCTGCAGTGGGAGGCATAATGGGGCACCGGAGAACCCGCATGTACCGTGGGCATGTGAGTTCTACAAATTCTGAGGATAAATAGGCAACGGTGGAGCCCCACGTCTTGTCAAATTTGAGTAACATTGGGGAGATGCTCTCCATGCCCACTACCACCCAGACTTTGTGAAGCCAGCCCGAAGTTGTTGGGATTTCCTCTGTGCCACATCTGGATAATAACACTGGCTTAGCCGCTCGTAATGCTAAGGTGATCGCTCTGCCCCTGTGGATGTATCTGGGGTTGGGTGACCCAGAGGCGCAACGCCAGGTACCGACAGTGCGCTTCTCTGGGGAACCCAAAGCCCGACACCATTTCAGGTAAGCATTCCCTGTGCTAGCGGGGTGGGGGTAGTTTGGGTTGCCTATAAAGGGGGTCAGAGGTGACATAGCGGTCAAGAGCCCGCACTTCTCCTGCACTCTGTCCCATACCCTCATGGTGGACCTCAAGACTGGTGAGATGTACACTCCCGGCGGTCGATGTCGTTTGGTAAAACCAGGGAACCTTCCAAATGTGTATACCTGCGATACCACAGTCGATAAAGCACCAGTGCTTTTCTGATTCCAACTGGTACCACTCTATCATACAGTGTAATTGCGCTGCTTCAAAGTAACGCCTCAGGTGCGGGACCAGAGTCCCCTGTTGTCTTGCCTTAAATAAGTCCAGCATCGGGCCATGCGTGCCCTCTTCCCTCCCCATATGAAACCTCCAACGAGCTGCTGGGCCAATATTTTAGGCGGCGGGCATAATGGAAGCGTCTGCATTATCTATAGGATGCGGGGTAAGAGACATTTTGATTGCAACAACCCTGCCCAACCATGACAGTACGTGTTTCTTCCAGGTAAGTAGCTCCCTTTGTACTTTGTCTAGAATCTCTGAGTAGTTCACCGGAGCTATCTTCTCAACCGTTGAGAAAATCCGCAGCCCTAGGTACCTAATGCCACTGGGAGCCCATGCGAATGGGAACTGCATCGCTAGTTGTTGCTGATCTACCTTGGGCAGGGTCATGCTAAGGGCATGTGTCTTACGAAGGTTGATTTTAATGCCAGAGATGGTGCTAAAGGCCTCTATCACTGCCGAGGGGGGGGGGGAAAGGGGGCAATTACAGCTGTGTAAGAGAAAGCACCACGTCACCCAGGTAGAGCGAAATCTTGTGCTCTCTATCTCCCATCCGAATCCGGGTGACGACAGGGAGCCTCCTGACTCAGCGAACGGCTCCATATAGAGCGCAAAGAGGAAGGGTGAGAGTGGACACCCTAGTGCCCCTCCCAATCCGGAAAGGACGAGAAGCAACCCCGTTTACCCTGATTCATGCCTCTGGTCTATTGTATATGCAGTTCACCCATCGCATGTATCGCTCCCCAATGCCGAATCTGTGTAAGACATGTCGGAGGTAGGGCCAGTGGACCCGGTCAAATGCCTCCTTGGCGTCCACCGACAGGAGCACTGCCGGGATCTGTGTGCGCTGCGTTTTATCCAGATGGTGGCATAATCGCCTTGCCCGGTCACTGCAGTTACGTTCCGGGATGAATCCCGACTGGTCTGGTTTCACCAGTCCTTGCATGTGGGGGGGCGAGACGCGCCGCTAAGATACTAGTAAAGATCTTCAAATCCACGGTAAGGAGGGAAATAGGGCGGTATGATGCACAGTCCAGGGGGTCCTCTCCCGGTTTGGGTATCACAACCACTTCCGCCATTGACATCAACGG
This sequence comes from Triturus cristatus, assembly GCF_964204655.1. NCBI lineage: Eukaryota > Metazoa > Chordata > Amphibia > Caudata > Salamandridae > Triturus > Triturus cristatus. Next base: position 853,292,837 of record NC_140581.1, read on the forward strand.
GGCCAGACTACCAGTCGCGCTAAAGGTAGTAAACAGTCGAGTTAGGAGAGGGGGTAAGGTCTGATGGAAAAACTTTATAGAAGTCAGCTGAAAAGCTGTCCTCACCCAGGGCTTTCCCGGGGGAAGAGTCCTTGAATGGCCCACAGGACCTCCTCAGGTCTGATGTCTGCTTCTAATTTGGCCACCGCCATGGGCCGGAGGGGGGACACCGGTGCCCCACGAGTGTACTCCTCGGCTGCCAACGGGTCCAAGTATTCCACCGTATAGAGAGCGGTATAGAAGGCTTCGAATTTGGCCGCAATGTCCATATCCGACCGAAGGATCTCTCCTCAGCCATTCCTAATCTCTGCTATGCCACGTGCAGTTGTCTCAGCCGGATGTATTTGGGCTAAGAGCTTCCCGGCTTTATTCACCCCCCTCATAACAACACTGTCTGGTGCGCAAAAGGGCATATTCGGCTCGATCGAGGTCAAGAGACCTCAACTGTTTACTCGTTGTGGTAAGTAACCGGTGCGTTTGGACTACCCCTGTCCAGCGACGGACTCCCTCCAACTCCTTGATTTGGTCCTCCAAGTGTTCCCGTTTTGCTCTCTTTTCCTTGTCAAGTCCCGCCGCGATGGCTAGGAATTGACCCCTTAAGACCACCTTCAGCGCATCCCACACCGTGGGGATAGCGACCGAGCCATCATCATTGATTGCCAAATATGTTTTTATAGCACTACGTATTTCAGTGATTCAGCCTCCATATCCTCTGGCGGGAGAATCCCCCTGGAAGGAGTAACGCAAGTGAAATTGGGGAGTGGTCGGAAAGCGAGGCTGTCCCAATCGCGACATCCTCTATAGCCATTGTGACTCTAGGGGATGTCCAGAACAAGTCTATGAGTGCGTATGTTTGGTGCGCTGCAGAAAAGAAGGTGTATTCCCGAGCCTTTAAAAACATTTTTGTTTAAATATTAACTCTTCTCCCTACTCTCCCTTCTTCTTGCCCTCCTGTGGGCCTCCTCTAAGCGCCAGGACACCTTCTTGGTAACAGTTGCGCTTTATAAGTATTTTTAACATTAACATTAGTGGTGTCTCCATTCGTCCTCAAGTCCAACCTCCCCCAGCTTTTGTACCATAGACTCTGAAATGGACACTGAGTGCCCCACACAGAGAACCGATCTGTCTAACTAAGCATCTGTGGCTAAGTTAAAATCTCCCCCTATCACCAAGTCCTCGTCTGGAGATTCAAGGATACTGTGCAGTCCCGGAAGAAGGCTTCCTGCTGTTCATTAGGACTATAGGCTGATGCTATCATGTATGTGTGATTCCCAACTGATACCCTCCCTGCCAACAACCTGCCCGGTGTTTCTGCATGTACACTCCCTTGGAATTGCGTTGCCAAAAGGATGGCCACCCCGGCCCTCTTCCCAGGTCCCGATGAGAAATATTGTCTGTCAAACCATTTCGACCTGTGGCGTTTCCAATAAGCACAAAGGAGAGGAGTCTCTTGTATGAGGCATATATCACATTTAGCATCTCTTAGCATAGCAAGGAGCGCCCGCAGTTTAATAGCTGAGTTAAGACCCTAGACATTAAAGCTCAAGATAATAACATTAAGACCCGTCATTGGGGAGTGTTTTGGGAATAAGCCATGACAGAAGTTAGGTGCAGAATAGTGGGCCGAACTATGCGCTTCCCCCCCAGCCCCACCCTCCTGTGAAATCCTGTTAAAGGACCCTCGCCCGGCTCCGAACCCCCCCCCTACTCCCACATGCCGCCCGCCAGGTCAGTTGTAGTAAGCTCTCCGTGTGTGGTGCAGTATGGGTTTTAACGGCTCGCCTTGGGGAGCTGTATTCCCCAGTAGGAGGGGTCTGGCTAGTGGTCTCAAGTGTTGCGGTATATTCCCCCCCATGCCGCCCCCGTCCCTTGATGATATGGTTCGGTGTTCCTGGGACCCCCTCGTGGTAAGAGTGGGCCCTCATGTCGAGATATATCCCTGCCAAAATATGTGAGGACCTCTGACCTCAGAAGTATAGGAAAGAGAACATGAAAGAGGAAAAAGAAACATAGCAAGAAAAAACAATTACACAAATGATTCGCCGTCCGTCGGCAATAATTCACACCATCGTGCATGGGTCCATGTGTCTGGTAGTTGAGCATCACATCTCAGGGGGTTGAGCTCCCCTCACCAAGGCCGAAGTCGCTCGCCCCAGGCTGCCGATCTGCTGTCTCCATCCGTGGGCCCCGGAATTGCGCCAGTGAAAATCACTTGTTAAGTGTGTCACCCACACCCTCGCGGTCCTGTATCTGTCGCAGAAGGACTTCCCTTTCTTTCTGGCATTCTTCTTCCAAGGGTTTTGTGCTGTTTCCCCTTCTGGGACCTCTTCTCCGATTCAGCTTAGAAGATGGGCCTTCCTTTAGTGGCTCGGAGCCTCCTTCTTCCCCCAAGTCAGTCGCGAAGATTTCCTGCGCTTCTTTAAGAGTTCGCACCATTCACAGCTCTTTATTCCAGATGAAAGACAATTTGAACGGGTGAACCCATCGGTAGAGAATGCCTTGCTATCGGAGGTATGTTGCGGCTGGCTTCAGATTTTTGCGATGTTGAAGAGTGAGGGGTGAGAGGTCCTGGAAGACTCCCACTTGCAGACCCTCGAACGCCACGGTCGTCTGGTCGCAGGTGGCACTCATGATAATTTCCTTCTGCCGGTATCAGTGAAGGCAGGTGAGGATATCCTGCTGCTGTCCCGGATCGAAGGCAGGCCTCCCGGCACAATGGGTGCGATCCAAGATGATCTCTTTATCACTTAATACTGGTGCAACATGACGGAAAAAGCGGAGCGCACATTCCTCTAGTTTGCCACCGTCTGCTTGGAGTGGCACGCCTTTGATGCAGATATTAGATTGCCTAGAGCGATTTTCAAGATCTTCCAGTTTGAGATAGAGCTCCTCGTTGCGTTCTCAAAGATCTATTAGCTCCCGGGCGTGTCCTGTGATTTCTTCTTCCCTGCGGTCCCCACTGCGTTCCAGGGAGTCCACGCGGTCCCCAACTTCTTGAATCTCTGTTCTCAGCAGCTTGATGTTGGAAGCTACGTCTCGCTGCAGGCTTGCGAAGTCCTCCCTGAGCGAACTGAACAGCTTCTCCATAAAGCCCTGTGTGATCGGATCATCTGCGCGTTCGCCAGCCGGATCCAAATCTTTCTCAGTGGGCTGGGCCATCTGATGCTCCAAGCCGAGACCCCCTGATTTCTTTGCGGTTTGTGAAGGAGGTCTTTAATTGTAGCGTCTTTGTTCGCCCGTGGACGTAGACATTGCTGTGGGTCGGCGCCGCGTGGGCTAGGAGACCTCCCAGTCGAGAGATTACAAGGCAAGGACTGTCGTCTTTCAGCCCATCCACGAGTCAGTGAGCTTTGCTGCCGGCTCGCTGTCCACTTTTACCTGTCACAGGGGAGTGTGGGGGGCGTCAAGGACTAAACATCAGCCTCCGGGGGTCCTCTGTCCACCCCTGTCACAAACTTCCTCGTGTGCCCAGGGGATGTGCCTTCAGGCTCAGTCGGGCCTTCCTGTGGCAGTCAAAATAGCCGGTCCTCCATGCGGTTGCAGAGCTTCAGAGGGGCCTCCCACAGGGATCCAATTCTCCCAGCCCTCGCAAGCCTACCGGTGGTACCCAACAAGGGGGCCCAGTCCAGGTGTGGCTATTGGTGGGCCTGGAGCAAAGTCGGGTCCCAGTGTGCGGATCCTAGCGCGGTCTCCCGGCTTAAGTTACGCAGTTCCCAGCCCCCAGCCGGTTCGGCCTATCTGCTAGGGAGGGTTTGCATGCAGTTTGTGGCTGCCTGAATCTGCTGAGTCCGCTGCAATGGCCAGATACCGCAGGCCTCCGGATCGTCTTCTGGGTCTAGATCGGGACGGCCTGAATCCGCTGTGATGGGCGGATACCACAGGCCTCCGGATCGTCTTCTGAGCCTAGCTCAGGTCTCTGCATTGGCAGGCAGCAGGGGTGCCCTTCCCTCCGCCTGCGTCCAGCGCTTTGCAGGGTGCCCCTTTCCTGCGGCTCGCTGGCCCCACTGCCTTCCGATACTGCTTTTCCTGCCTGCGGGACTGACACCGCCCGCCCACCGAGACGCAGGCTCCACTTGAGGCTGCGCGCCTACAACCCAGCCCAGAACCTAGGCCTCCTTCACAATTACTGCCTCGCGGTCCCGGGGTCCAATCAGGCCTCCTTACCACAGGTCCAAAATCGCGTCACTGCAGGACTGCTGGTACCTCTCCGTGTTGCCTCCCTCACGGAAGTGCGACGGGGCTCCGCCTGCCCCGCTGTCCGCAATCGCTGCAGCCTCTGTGTTCTTATCACCCGGCAGCCTGGCATGACAGCCGCCACATTTTTCCGGCCTCCGCACCCACCCGCAGCCTTAGTGTCCTCGCAGCCAATCGCGGCTGAGTCGGGAAGGCACTTTCGGGCTCTGCCCAGCCCACTAGTGTCTGGGGACCCGGGGCAACTGGTTCACCGCTCCTGGAGTGTTTGGATGTCTTTCTCGGCCCTTGCGAGCGGCGCTTCAGAGAAACGGTGCTACTCCGCCGCCATCTTGGCCACGCCCCCTTCTTCTCAGTTTTACTGAATCGATTATTTCTTACATCGTTGCATTGTAGTGGTCCGTGAGTTCGCTGACATTTGCTATGTTGGAGGGTGGGGGAAGATCCTTCTCACAGCACTCAGCCAATTTCTCATAGTCTAGGTCTTTTGTATATCTAATCCATCTCTTAGGTTTGACATATTGTGTAGTTCTTTCCTTTATAACTCCTGGAATTTGGAAGGTAATAGAACGGTGGTCTGACCAATTACATGGAGAGATCGAGATTACATTGACTGCCTTTTATTAGAGATGATCGAGTCTACTGTAGATCCTTTGCTGTGAGTTGGGAGAGTGCAGCCTTGAGTGAGAGTCTAGTCAGCTAAAAAGTCTTTAAAGACATTAACTTGGTTAACGTTAGGATCCTCCCAGTGTAGATTGAAGTCTTCCAGGAATAAATCATTGGATTTACTTTGTAAACTGAATTGCTCAATTTATTGCACACCCAGAGAAATTGAATTTCATACAAATGATGTGGATTTTGTTTTCAAACTGGCCCAATAGAAGTCAGACGTGGGGATGTACCGTCTCCTGACAAGTGAGGATTTGCCAGTTGAATTGATAGACACTGTGCTACCTGAAGTTTGGGACTTTACATGTAAAGATATCGGAATAATTAAAAGTGTCGTCCCAGTAGGAATTACAATTAAACCAAATGCCGAGTTTCCAAGACTTCCACAATACAATTTGTCTCCGGATACTATTGCTGTAATTACTCCTTCAATTGGCTCAATGATTGAGCGAGGAATCCTGAAGAAAATAGGAGGAAGTCCATGTAATTCTCCTATTATGGGCTTGAATGGCAAATATCGCATTATGCAGGATTTGTGCAAGGTGAATGCCATTGTTGTTCCATGTTGTCAGGTGGTACTGAATCCAGCTGTGCTCTTGTTTTCAAATACCATGTGAGGCTGAATGATTTTAGTCACTGACTTGTGCCAGGCCTTCTTTTCAATTCCATTGCACAAAGACAGTCAATTACTATTTGCATTCTGTTTTGGCATGGTGCAGAGTCCCACAGGCGTATATGTAAAGCTCCTCACTCTTTAATCAGATACACAAAAAGAATCTTGAATCACTTAAAATGCTGAATCACTGTGTTAGTGCAGTACATTGACGGCCTACTGGTGGTGTCAACTACGAGAGAAACTTACAAAACTAACACTGTTGCCTTGCTGAATAATCTTGCAGAAAATGGACAAAGTTTCTCCGACTAAGTTACAGTTCTGCAGAACTGAAGTCCTGTAATTAGGACATCTCATTGAGAAAGGAGGAAGGAAAGTGTCACAGGAAAGAATCTCAGCAATTCTTAACATGAATCCTCCAACTACTCAAAAGGTCAGCATGTTCTTAGGAATGGTGGGCTATTGTAGACAGTGGATTCCAAATTTGTCTTTGACAGCAAAACCTCTTCAGAGATTGACACACAAACACGTGTCAGATCCGGTACCCTGGAATTAAAATTGCATGACTGCCTTGACAGCGCTGCAAGAATGCCTTTGCAAGGCACCAGCTTTGGGAATGCCTGATTATAACAAGTGTTTTGTGTTATTCTGCAGTGAGAGAGAAGGTTGTGACCTTTCAGCGTTAACACAAATGCATGGAAGCAACAACCGTAGGCTTATTGCCTACTTTTCAGCAACACTTGATCCTGTAGCTACTGTGCCTGGATGTCTGAAAGCGGTTGCATCTATGTATGGGACGCTCGAGTAGTGTGAAAGCATTCTTATGGGTCACCCACTGACATTATTCCTGCACCATACAGTGGAGATACTGTTGGCTCATACGTGAACACAGTATCTGATCAATAGTGAGTTGACAGAATATGAACAGGTTTTGTTGGGTGCAGAGAATATGACTCTGAAGAGCTGTACAGTGTTGAACCCAGCTACTTTGATGCCATTGCCTGGAAATGTGAAAGTGGTGGATGAAGCAGAACAGGATTGCTTGGATGTGACGGAGTTGTGTACGAAGCTGCGTCCTGATATTTCTGAAGAGCCACAGCCTAAATCTGATCATGTATTGTTTGTTGATAGTTCTTGTTTGAGAGACAATGAAGGGAATTTGAAAGCGGTGTATGCTGTGTGTACAGTTGGAGGGGTGGAAGCTTCATGGTTACAACAAGTGCTTTCTGCGCAGGTTGCAGAGCTCATAGGTCTGACATGAGCGTGCGCCATTTCAGAACAGCTCCGAGTTACAATTTACACTGATAGTCAGTATGGCTTTGGAGTCGTACATGACTTTGGACAATTGAGGTCACAGCCTGGGTTCATGACATACTCTGGTTCACCTATCAGAAATGGGGAGTGTGTGAGGAACCTTTTTCAGTCCCTACAACTGCCTTCCCAAATTGCTGTTGTGAAATGTGTTGGGTACCGACTATGTCACAGACGGCAACTGCTATGCAGATGAGATGGCAAGATACTGTGCTTTGAATGTGCACACATTTAATTGAAAAATCTTGAAAAACACATCCGACGTCACAGACTGTACCATGATGTTGTCAGCCTTATACACTGGGGAGGAGGCTAGGAAGCTACAGGATAAGTTGACAGAAGCAGAACGGCAGGGTTGGGTGCGAGCAGGCTGTACCAGGATGGAAGATGTGTGGAATTACATTGAAGGCAGACCAGTATTGTCACCAATGGCAAGGCACTACAATGGTCCTGCATATGCTGGGAGAGATGCTATGATGCGTCTTTTCCAACAGGTGTGGTACAATCCCAGATTTAGAGCAACTGCAGAGACACTGTCATATTTGTGTAATATATCAGCAACAAAACCCAGGAAGAACACATTATCATGACTCACATTAGTAAATCTGCAGGTCTTTTTAGCCAGATGCAAATGGACTTCATAGAGATGCCCCATTGCAACTGTTTGAGGTATGTTTTGGTCATTGTGTGCATTTTATCAAAATGGGTTGAAGCTGATCCTACTGGATGAAAAGACAGTTTGACTGTAGCAAAATTGATGTTACAGGAGTTGACTCCAAGATTCGGGATTTCCGGCTTCTCTTGAGTCAGACAGAGGAACTCATTTTAACAATGAGGTCCTAAAAGGTTTATGTGCAACAATAAAGGTTGAGCAGAAGCTTCATTGGTTGGTGAAGCAGATCAATGGCACGTTGAAATCCAGACTGGCAAAACTGTGTGCTTCTATGTCTCTGAAGTGGCCAGATGCATTGCCTCGTGTGTTGATGAATTTGAGAAGTATTCCAGATAAGAGGAGAGGATTGTCGTCTCACGGAGTGATCATGGGACGGGTGATGAGGCTACCAGCTGTTCCTGTTAATGCATTAGTGTCGCGATCATCGGCCCACGGCCGAGCCGTGGAACTACATTTCCCAGATGCCCCACGCAGAAACAAACCGGAAGCAGGAAGGTGCTCCCCGACCTCCGGAACTACAAAGCCTCGCCGCACCCACGGCTGGGGGCTTGTCAATCTCCCGAGTTCCGGACCAGATAGGAAGAGCCTGGGTTACATTAGCTGTCCGCTAATGTGTCCTGTCCTTTACCGCTACACTTCCGCCCAAGCGGCAATCTCCCCCGAGCCCGACTTGATCCCTTTTTCCATTGGCAGTCCGCTAATGCGTCCTGTTCTTTGCCGCTACGCAGCCACCAAAGCGGCAATCTCCCCCGAGCCCGACTTTGAAGCGCGTCAACTGCCTCCCGCGAGACTCGGTCGGCGGAAGGTGTTGTCCCCGCAGGACGACCGAGTCTCTGTCTGACCTTAAAGACCCCGCTTACTGATACGAGGTAGAAAGCGCGTTCCCGCCCTCAGCAGAACATCGCGTTTGCCACGGTGAGGTAACCGACGGCCAAACGCTCTTTCAGAGCTCCCCAGAAGGACAGCATACAGTCAGGTATTTAAGCATAACTGGGGGCTATAGTATCCTGCCAAACCAAAGGGGCTCATCGTCTGCATTCCCTGCATACCCATTGATGATTTTGCTTTTGTGCTTGTTTGTTTGTTTTATTTTTAAGAGTATTCATGGGCCACTGCTGCGTGTGATACTTCTGAAGTGATTTTCCAAGTTGCTGATTTTGTTTCGTGAGTATCGGAACCTATTCACGAGAGCACTCACCGGTGGTCCTACGAACTACAGATTGTATCTTGGGTAGCGTTTCCTCAAATCGTCACCTTACCTACCTCCTTCCCAGTTCCCTGTCTATCAGTCGTGTCTTTCAGGTACGGAACCACAAAGCAGATACGAAAGGGAGAGGATCTGGGGAGGGTCTTCGTTCCCTGTTAACGTTGGACCTTTTGTCTCTTTCCCTGTGCAGTTGACCCGGCTGGCCTGGACGGACTATCTGGAGACCTAGGGGTTACAAGAGACGCCGTGGTGTTTATTCTTTGTCCCCTTTCCTTTTCTTCCCTAGAGGGTAGTGCACATAGCGGTGGTTTCATTGCCCTGTGTGGGACTGCGCCCTGGGGAATTGGGGGAACTATCTTCCGATCCTCGTTCCTGCTGATGATCTACCGATGTTAGTGGCTATCCTCGTTCACGAGCTACTAGCACCGTGACAGATTGACAAGCCCACGTTTACCATCAGCCTGAGCGATGGACACGAACGCCGTGTTAGCCTCACTGGTGGAGAGCCTGGCGGCTTTACAGCATGAGGTTCACACCTCTAGACAAGAATCCCAAGAGCTACGTGCTGAGATAGGGACCCTACGTAGAGAGGTAGCAGGTATCTCCAGGAGTGGCAAACCCCCGACAGCAGGGAAAAGTCCATACATCAAGGACTAGACGCTGCCCCCACCTACCACCTCTGCGGGGGTGGGTGCCCAGGCCCCAGGGTTCTTTTCTGCACACACGATCAGTCCTCCTACCCTAGGGGCTACTCCCACAGTTCAAGTAATACATAACCCCGGTATACCCTTGGCCCCACCAGAACGATTCTATGGGGATCCGAAAAAATTCGAGACCTTCCTTAATCAAAGTCGTCTCCATTTTCTATGTAAACCAGCCATCTTTCAAGAAGAAGCGGCGAAGACTTCATTTATGATGTCTTATATGGGAGGAAACGCTGCAAACTGGACAATCCCATTAATGGAGCGGAACGATCCCGTCCTGCATGATTTTAAGGCCTTCTGTCTAGAGATGAGGAAACTCTTCGACAGGAAAACGCATATGTTGTCCTTGGACAAAGAACTCCTCACACTCCATCAAGGATCACAGGACCTGTTGACATATATTACGGCTTTCAATCGCCTGTTGGTGGAAACCGACTGGCCACCAGAGAAAAGAACCACACTGTTCTACCAAGGGCTCCGGAGCGAACTCAAGGACGTCCTTTCCCAAGTGGTGCAACTTCCCCAGTCCTGTGAGGAATTAATCGAGCTTACAGTGCAATTGGACCACAGAGTGCAAGAGAGAAAAGGGGATAGAAGCCGAGGAGAGATGCGCCCCATCATTGTCAGACCACGACCTGCTCAGGGAGACTCTCTCAAGTTCTCCGACAGACCCGAACCCATGCAGATAGGAGGAATCAGAGGACCCTTGACAGCTGACGAGAGAGAAAAAAGGAGGCAACAGAAATTGTGTTTGTATTGCGGGAAAGGAGGGCATTTCATTAGAGAATGCAGAGCCCGGGAGAGAGGTCCGGACCGAGGCAACCTCCCCAGAACACAGGCCGCGACTCAACAGGAGTCGGTAAACTAAAGAATCCAAGGACAGACGGGACCTACGCCTTGGGTTTGGGTTCATCTACAGTCCCAGCGCTGCTGGCAAACACTATCAAACCAGCAGTAGCCCATATCTCTGTGAGTGTCGAGTTGTGGGTTTTAAACTCCTTTCCTCTCAGTACCTCAGCCCTGCTGGATTCCGGAGCCACAGGAAACTACATGGACCAGCAGTACGCAAAACATATCGGAGTGCCTTGTGAACGCAAGAAAGCCCCAGAAGCTGTGAAAGCTGTGGATGGGAAGGCCTTAACATCCGGACCAGTCACACATCGTTCCCTGCCACTTACCTTACGAATTGGGAAGGATCATTATGAAATCATATAATTTGATCTTATCGACGCTCCCCATTTTCGCCTCATCCTGGGTATGCCCTGGCTTACATTACATGACCCGGTCATCCGATGGACGGAACGTACCGTTTCCCTGGCGTCCACATTTTGCCAAGAACATTGTACTCAGCAACAGATCATGCCAGCACAACGTACCAACACGCAAGCGGAGTTGCTCGCTACGGGCTGTAATACCGTGGGTTACTGCGGTTCTACCTCCTTACCCGAAGATTACCAGGAATACGGAGAAGTCTTCGACAAACAAAAAGCCACGCAATTGCCACCCCATCGACCCTACAATTGTTGAATAGAACTTGTTCCCGGAGCGGACATCCCCTGCAGTAGAGTGTACGCCCTTACAGAACCGGAGACACAGTACCTAAAGACTTACCTGGAAGAAAACCTAGCTTCAGGATTCATACGACACTCTACATCTCCCGCGTCTTCTCCTCTCTTTTTCATTTCGAAGAAGGACTGTGACGAACTCCGAACGTGTATTGATTATCGGGCTCTTAACAAAGTAATGATAAAAAAAATCGATACCCGTTACCTCTGATTCCTGTCTTACTGGACCAACTACGAGGAGCACGGATCTTTACCAAGCTGGATCTGCGGGGGGCCTATCACCTGGTGCGAGTAAAGGCTGGAGATTAGTGGAAAACCGCCTTTCGAACCAAATACGGCCTTTACGAGTACCAGGTGATGCCGTTTGGATTGTGCAACGCCCCCGCAGCCTTCCAATACTTCATGGACGAAGTATTACACGGCCTGTTGGACACTCACTGTATAGTATACATTGACGACATCTTGGTGTACTCGGACAACCTTCCCGAACACATACTCCACGTCAAAAAGGTGCTGGACAGACTCCGCGCTCATTCCTTGTTTGCCAAACTAGAAAAATGTTTGTTCCATGTAGAGGAGGTTACCTTCCTGGGGTATGTTATCAACTCCAGAGGCTTTCAAATGGACACCGGTAGAGGCCATAACAGGATGGAAGCCACCTCGTACCGTGAAGGCAGTGCAAAGCTTCCTGGGGTTCGCCAACTATTACAGGCGTTTTCTCAAGGACTTCTCTAAGGTGATGCACCCCATTTCCAGCCTCCTGAGAAAAAACGCCTTGTTTCAGTGGAACGCAGAAGCCAACCAGGCCTTCGAGACCTTAAAAAGTCGGTTCACACATGCCCCCATCCTCAGGCATCCTGATACTTCCCTGCCATTTGTGGTGGAAACAGACGCGTCTCAGTACGCACTAGGGGGTATATTATCCCAACGACAACCTGAGACAGGACAGCTCCATCCTGTCGCATTCTATTCCAAAAAACTGACCCCTAGCGAGATTAATTATTCTGTGTCCGATAAAGAATTACTAGCCATCAAACGAGCCTGTGAGGAGTGGAGACATTACTTGCTGGGTGCGCGGCATACGGTGGAAATCTACACAGATCACCGAAACCTCCTCTTTCTGAAAACAGCACGAGCTCTAACTCCACGCCAGCTACGATGGTCCTTATTCTTTTCTGACTATGATTTCCTAATTAAATACAAACCCGGACCCCAGAATGGAAAAGCAGATGCCTTGTCCCGACAAGAAGATGAAACATGTCCTTCTCAGGACGAAAACCAAGAGCCTCCTCCCATGATCCCGGCTGCGGCATTTCAGGATAACACCCTCGCGATCTCCCAGGATTTCATCGAAGATGTTAAAGTCGCACTAACCAACGTAGACAGCCAAACATGTCTACAGGAAGTACCGGAACACAGAACCACCACAGGGGACTTGTTGTACCACCAACATGCTCTGTACATACCGCATGCAGCTCTACAGCAACAAGTGTTAACCTGGGCTCACGACTCCAAGTTGGGAGGACATTTAGGGGAATATAAAGCCATAGCTAATATCGAAAGGTCATTCTGGTGGCCTACGCTGCGCAAAGATACGAGGGAATACTTAAAACACTGTGCAGTGTGTGCTCAGGGAAAAACCAGCAATTCTAAACCAGTGGGGTTGCTAAGGCCCATACCGATACCTCCAGTCCCCTGGCACACTGTATCCATGGACTTCATAGTCGAAATGCCCCCCAGTGACGGCTACACCACCATTCTCGTTGTTGTCGACCATCTAACAAAAATGGGACGCTTTATTCCCCTCAAGAGACTGCCCTCTTCAGCAGAGTTGGCTTTGGTATTTTTACAACACATCGTGAGAGCCCATGGGATACCCCGAATTCTCATCACCGACCGAGGATCCCAGTTCACTTCCCGGTTTTGGAAGGCGCTGTGTACAGTCATGAACCTCGACGCCCGGCTATCCACAAGCTACCATCCCCAAACAGATGGGAAAACCGAGCGGCTCAATCAAACGTTAGAGCAGTACTTAAGATGTTTTACCCTCCAAAACAATGCTGATTGGTATTCATTGATCTGGACAGCCGAATTCGCGTACAACAACGCAGAACACTCCACGTTAGGGTGCTCCCCTTTCTTTTGTTTACATGGGTTTCATCCAAATATACTGCCTTTCGACTTGCCTGTGGAGTCCAAACACCCCTCGATACAGGAACATCACGCACATTTGAGAGCGGTACCTATAGACGCCAAACAGCATTTAGCCCACGCCCAAACCACGCAGAAAAAGGCAGCAGACACAAAAAGGGCTCCGGAACCTGCATATCAAGTGGGTGACAAAGTGTGGTTGTCCACGAAGAATCTCCACTTAAAAGGGGTGGGAAAATTAGCACCTAAATACATTGGGCCCTATGGGATTGAGGAAATCATCAACCCTGTGGCAGTACGGCTCACTTTACCCCCTGCATGGCGAATTCACCCAGTATTCCATGTTTCCTTGCTTCGACCATGCCCTGTGAATATGAGGTTGCCAGTCAAACCTACTTCCTTGGATATAGAAGGACAGGAAGAATATGAAGTCAGGGATTGTCACGGGGACAGCAGGGACTACGACCTCAGAGGGGGCGACTGGTGGACTCCTCAAGAACTGACAGGTCCTATGCTTTGTGTCCCTCAGGACGATCCGTGGACTGCAGCAGCTACAGACACGTCAAAAGAAGGACCCTGTACCTTTAACTGGGAAGCCTTCTCTGATAGCACCGCCCTCTATTCTAACGTGGACAGACAACCGCCAATAAGAGCCCGGGAAGGGAGAACCAGGATGTGTGACGACACCGGAGGGAGAACGGAGAAGGAGCACGACGGTGAACTGGAGGAAGAAGACGAGACCGAGCGACACGAACAGCCGGGGAAGAGCCGAGACCGAACGGAGGACTGGAAGTCGGAGGCGGGGGACCTCCGCGCTCACGTTCCGCCGAGCCACGCCCAAGGTGGAGGTGCGTGGCTATCCCAGGTACGGGATCGTTTCTCGGGTTGGGTCGGGAGGCGGGAGAAGGGAGCGTGCCACTAAACGCCGCCGCTCACCGCCTCGTACATAGTTAACTCCCCACCCTATTCACTCACCCCCATTCACGAACGCTCGCCGCGATCACCTCTACACCTGTGTGCTTCCCTCACTCCCCATCCCTGAAACAAGTATTGAGCAAGACGTTTAACCTAACGCTAGCCTCTCTCTTCGTTTGGCACGGTCCGGAGAGTCCTCGGCTAACCTGAAACCAGCCTAGAAGCAAGACCAACTTCAGCCCTCCGTGAGCAAGATCCCAGTACCGAAACCCTGGATAATCCTCAGCGGGGGACCAAAGCTAGCGGACCATTACAGGGACTACTTAATAAACGCCTCTAACTCCACCCCTTCTGTAGCGTCCTCCTTGCATCCTGCTTACAGGGATATACTGGATTCTCGCCTCATTCGAGGCAGAGTGCAGTATCTCATCGATTGGGTAGGATATGGAGTTGAGGACAGAACATGGAACCCGCCAGCAACCTACATTGCCCCCGTCTGTTAAAGCGTTTCCACACGAGACACCCCGGTAAACCTGGGCAACCGCCGAGACGGCGGTCCGTAAGGGGAGGTTCTGTCGCGATCATCGGCCGACGGCCGAGCCGTGGAACTACATTTCCCAGATGCCCCACGCAGAAACAAACCGGAAGCAGGAAGGTGCTCCCCGACCTCCGGAACTACAAAGCCTCGCCGCACCCACAGCTGGGGGCTTGTCAATCTCCCGAGTTCCGGACCAGAGAGGAAGAGCCCGTGTTACATTAGCTGTCCGCTAATGTGTCCTGTCCTTTACCGCTACACTTCCGCCCATGCGGCAATCTCCCCCGAGCCCGACTTGATCCCTTGTTCCATTGGCAGTCCGCTAATGCGTCCTGTTCTTTGCCGCTACGCAGCCACCAAAGCGGCAATCTCCCCCGAGCCCGACTTTGAAGCGCGTCAACTGCCTCCCGCGAGACTCGGTCGGCGGAAGGTGTTGTCCCCGCAGGACGACCGAGTCTCTGCCTGACCTTAAAGACCCCGCTTACTGATACAAGGTAGAAAGCGCGTTCCCGCCCTCAGCAGAACATCGCGTTTGCCACGGTGAGGTAACCGACGGCCAAATGCTCTTTCAGAGCTCCCCAGAAGGACAGCATACAGTCAGGTATTTAAGCATAACTGGGGGCTATAGTATCCTGCCAAACCAAGGGGCTCATCGTCTGCATTCCCTGCATACCCATTGATGATTTTGCTTTTGTGCTTGTTTGTTTGTTTTATTTTTAAGAGTATTCACGGGCCACTGCTGCGTGTGATACTTCTGAAGTGATTTTCCAAGTTGCTGATTTTGTTTCGTGAGTATCGGAACCTATTCACGAGAGCACTCACCGGTGGTCCTACGAACTACAGATTGTATCTTGGGTAGCGTTTCCTCAAATCGTCACCTCACCTACCTCCTTACCAGTTCCCTGTCTACCAGTCGTGTCTTTCAGGTACGGAACCCCAGAGCAGATACGAAAGGGGGAGGATCTGGGGAGGGTCTTCGTTCCCTGTTAACGTTGGACCTTTTGTCTCTTTCCCTGTGCAGTTTCCCCGGCTGGCCTGGACTGACTATCTGGAGACCTAGGGGTTGCGAGAGACGCCGTGGTGTTTATTCTTTGTCCCCTTTCCTTTTCTTCCCTAGAGGGTAGTGCACATAGCGGTGGTTTCATTGCCCTGTGTGGGACTGCGCCCTGGGGAATTGGGGGAACTATCTGCCGATCCTCGTTCCTGCTGATGATCTACCGAGGTTAGTGGCTATCCTCGTTCACAAGCTACTAGCACCGTGACAATTAGTCAATATTAAAGATGATCTGATATTGGAGTACTGCAAGTGTCTCACAGATGTGGTACGTTCTGACTCTCACCAGGTTGTAGAAGCTGCCCTTGCGGTCAACAGGAGCAGTGCCATGACCTTAGTCCGGGGGACTGGGTAATGGTGAAGCAGCACGTGCACAGAACATGCCTGGAACCTCACTGGAGGGGCCTTTCCAGATGATCCTGGTCACCAGTAACGCGGCCAGGTGCTGGGGTCTCCCGAACTGGGTGCACGCAGCTCATACTCACAGAGTTCCAAGTCCCCTAAATGATACAATAGCGCCTGTTCCTGATGTGCTGGTGGTAACAGTGAGTTAGAGGGATCAGGTTAGCCAAGCTGTTGGGGACCAGCAAGCTACTGGGACAGCACTAGTTTGGCCTGAGGGAGTTCACAGAGAGTTAACTGCAGGTTCCGAATGAAGAGAGTTGACTACAAAACATACAGACCCCAACAAAGGGCATGGTGAAGTAAGAAAGCGAGTTGTGCCCAGAGAACACTGCCCCAAAAGAGATGAGATTCTGAGAAGGTGTCTGACATCAGGATGAATACCACCAACTATTCCTGAAAGCTCTGAGCCATCAGATCAAAGTGACAAAAATGATGAGCAAACAGCTGTGAGGAGATCAAAAAGAGCAAAGGTAACAAGTCAAAGGTACACATCTCCTGACTGGGCTTATTTGGCTCCTAATGCGTGGGAACAGGAATTCTACAAGTTTTGTGCTAACAATACGTGTCCATTTGAACCTCCCTGAAGCGAAATGTGTTATTTGAAAAGTTTTACAAAGCATGAGCAAGACCTGGCAGGGTATCAGAGCGCTGTACAAAGAAGCCGGCTGGTTAAGCCGGTAAAGGAAACATAATAATGTTTTTTTTTAAACGTAGATATAGCAGATGTGCATTGCAGACAAAACTAGACATATAAGCAGTTACCCTAGATGCAGATTGCATAGTAGATAAGGGAGGGCAGGGTTGTAATGTCAATTCAGTTAGTTTGAAAGGTTACAGGACTATTGTCGCATGTAGCTATTCAGGAGCAAACCTTTGACTTTTTTTAAAGCAGATGTCGAGGGGTTCATTCTCTTTTCTGGCAGAAGAACATTCCATATTCTAGGAGCAAGACCGGAGAAGGCGAGGTTGTAGGTTCTATTCTTTTTGAACTTTGGTGGTTTCAGCAGTAGAGTGTTTGAACTTCTTAGGGCGAGATTCCTACCCAATAGTTCAAGTTTACTTGCCAGGTACGTGGGCGTGCTCTGATGCAGAGCTTTGTGCGTCCAACAGGCTATCTTGTACCTGATCCTTGCATCGAGGGAAAGTCAGTTGAGTTGGATTAGATCAGGTGTGCCGTGGTCACGTTTTCTTGAGCCCATGTTGAGTCTGGCAGAAAGGTTCAGAGTGGCACTTAAAGGGGGCAAGTTCAGCTTTGGGTCCTCTTGTTGTTGCACTGATGTGGTCATGCATATTCAGTCATTTGCCCAGAATTAGGCCTAGTGATCTAGTGGAGCTAACATCATGTGGGGTGCAATTGAGGGCGGTTAGTTGTTTGAGCCAATCCTGAATGGGGCCAGTATGATTGTGGGGGGCAAGCATGAGGAATTCAGTCTTGAGTGTATTTAGTATAAGATGATTGTGAGAGAACAGCTGTTGAGTTTTCAAAAGAGCACAGTTGAGAGTAGAGATGTCGTCCTGTGAAGATATTTTCATATACAGTTTAGTATCATCTGCGTACATATGATATTGTATGTTAGTCCATTTCACAATTTCGGTGAGAGGTTCCAAATACAGGTTGAAAAGAGTGAGTGTGTGGATCCTTGTGGGACTCCAATTGAGACCAGTTTACTGTTGAAAAGGTTGTGGTTGACTTTGATTCTTTGTGTTCTGCTTTGAAGGAACAAAGCGAACCAAGACTGAACCTCATCACCCCATCCTTGCTTAAAGAAGGTCACTTAATTTGTCGTGTTTGACTGTGTCAAAAGCTGAGGAAAGTTCAAGCAGTATAAGAAGGCAAGGTTCTTTCTGGTCAAGAAGTCTTAGGGCATCATCAACAATGTGTGTTAGAGCGGTTTCGGTACTGCGTCCAGATCGGAAGCCCGATTGGTATTGGTCGAGGAGTCGAAACTGTTGAATGTGATTACACAGTTATGTATGTATGTATTTCTCAAGTAGTTTGGATAAAGTCATGATATTAGAAATTGGTCGGAAGTTGCTTGCATCAGATAAATCTGCATTAGGCTTCTTTGGGAAGGGGGTGACTTGTCCAATCTTGAGGCAATCTGGAATCAAGCCTTGCGAGAGAGATTCATGTACAATCTTCGACCAGAGAGGGAAAATGGAAGAGTTAATCTCTTTAAAGGCATAGAATCGTTGAAGTGATTTGATGGTTTTAATGAAGTTATGATGTTGAGCAGCTCCGCATCGTCAGGTAGTCTAAAGGCATTCCATGAAGCATCATTTTTTGGAGTATAAACAACCGATTCAACTAGAGGAGAGCTCGCTCTAGGTGGCCACGAAGAAGGGGTGGCGTGAGCCTCATTCTTTACGTCTGGTTTGGGGAGTTGCAGATCTAATTCGATCTTAATGGTTTTTTTAATGAAGTGGGCTGAGAACTCCTCACTGCTTGGGCTGGAGTTCTTGAGTGCCACGAGTTATTAGAGGAGCGGTTCGCTTGTTGATTGATAATTTCAAAATGTTTTCTTGGTCTCTTTTTGACTTGGTCAAGGTGCGATCTAATGTGATCCGTTTTGGTGCTGCGTTTTATGTTTGTTATGAGTATTTCTTGTCTTCCTTAGTTGTTTAAGGTAAGTTAGTGAGGAAGAATTTCTCCAAGATCTTTCTGCAAGCCTTAGTTTACGAGTTTCCTTGTTAAGAGAGCCGATGAACCAAGGTTTTGAATATTTGCTGGGTATCCTTTTGAGATGCGAAAGAGCAAGTGCGTCAAAATCAGTCATGGAGAGTATTTAGTGATCAAATCTAAATTTGTCATATTGGGGGGCGGCAGAAGATTAATGCTCATAATGGTAAGATAATTTGTATTGATGTTTCTCAGATCTCAAGACCGTTGGTTAGTCTTACGCGGTTGTCTCATCTGGTCAACACCTTTTCCATGATTCGAAAGGAGATTAGGAGGTGATCTGACCAGTCGCAAGTTAGCTGTATGATGTTATCTCTGGCTATGATATGATCCAGGGTGGAACCTTTGTTTTGTGTAGGCTTGTTGCAAGACTGGGTGAGGTTCAGGTAGGCAGGAAAGTCTTGAAGGTGCATAGTAAAGGATCAATGTCGTTGTTCCAGTGTAGGTTGAAATCCCCAAGGAAGATATTGGTTGTGGCATTTGTCAGCATTAACTCATATGGTCTCCATTATTTGTTCGATGGACAGAAGATTGTCTCCGGAGGGGTGTTAGATCGTGTGGAGTGTACATATTATCTTGACGATTTCCAGCTGTTCGTAGGAGGACATCGGAACAGTGTGTATTTGCCCCAAGGAGAGACCAGATTAATGGATGTAAGCAATGCCAGCCCCAATTTTAACTGGTCTATCCACTCTAATGATGTCATAGTCAGAGGGAACTAGAATGTCCAGGACTGGTGTGAGGTGTCCATGAGCCAAGTTTCAGTTGAGATCAGGAGGTACAGTTCATGTGAGAGTATGAAGTCCGCAATATCAGCTGCATGTCTTATCGCTGGTCTGACGTTAATAAGCATCGATTTGATGTGAGATTTGGTCACTACAGTTTTAAGGTGTGATGTGTGGACAGTTAGTATGTTTTCTTTGCTCACAGATCTGAGGCAGACACTGGGTTCCCTAAATGGATTGGAGGAAATAGTTGGGATATTGAACGTTGAGGGAACAGGTTCAATATGATCGGATTTGTAGCATTGTAATAGGGAATGAATGTCCTCATCAGTTAAATGATCGGTAATCCTATTTAGTCTGAAGTGATTATTAATATATGGCTGAGAGTTCCAGTGCGCATTGCCAGCATAATTCCTGGCCGAGATTTCCCTACGGAAGTGTTTGACCATTGTGGAGAGGCTAGGTTGATTAATCTCAGAAATCATACTGAGATCCCAAAACTTCTCCATTCTTAAACAGAAGTGTAATAAGATCTGAAGCACCTCCTCACCTAGTTTAAGATCATTCTTGAGGTCAGCCAGGTTCTCCTCAATGTAAGGAAGGTTTATCATGTGTGTGGGAGGTCTGGTGGTAGCCTGTAAATTAGATCCATCCGAAGGGAGAGAGCAAGTAGGCAGTGTGGATTCCTCTTAAGAGAGGAGGTAGGTAGTGGAGTAGTTAACGGACGGTTGCTGTATTATGGATGATGAATCGGAGGTGGGGAGTGAGAAATGGGTTGGAAGGTGTGTCAAATTGTTACCTTCACTAGGTAGCCTGGGTTGTAGGTCCGATGCAACCTGTGGGTTGGGGAGCATGTTGCAGGACAGGGACTTACCTATGGGTGAGTTTACATTAGAAGGGGAGAGGGTAGTAGACCTCAAGTTCCCTAGATTATTGTTGTTGCAAACTATAGCGGGTGAGCATTATGTTTCAATGCCATGTGAGTGGAGGGATAAGGGAGGTTCGGTGAGTTGGTGTATAGGCAGACTTTTGCAGCTATATGCGGCCTTGGATTAATTGAAAATGATTCCCCAATGGTGCAAGGGGTAAGGTCAACCCTATTTCTAGTATGTGATGAAGATGGTGTGTAGGGAGGTAGCGCTGGTAACAGCCCATTGAGGTTTCACTGTAGATGTTAGATTTTGTAGAGTATAAGTTATATTGTTAGCCATTGCATTTTTAATCGTCAAAAATAATTTTTCAAACATTTCTATAAGCATGCTTCCATTGCTGAATATGGATTTGGCGAGATCAGCATTGAAAATTGGAGAGGGAATAATATATAATCTAAAATCGTGAGGTGTTTTCCATATTGGTTTGGCACATAGCATGGACGTAAAGGCTCTTCTCCATTGGGCTCTTCTGTTAGTGAAGAAGATTAGGTCGTTAACGACGATGCCTTTAGAAGTACACAAGTACACATCAAAGATAAGCATGTCCAAGTTCCTTTTGAGTAGATCTTTTGTTCTGGTTGCTGTCACAGAGCTCTTGGTCTGCATAATCTTCACTTGACTTAACTTCTTCAGCACGAGGTTGGGTCTTTCGGTTGCTATCCTCTACTTCTAAAGAGCGGTGTACTTACATTTGATCTTGAATTTGTGAGTTAGCTATTTATTAATGGTCCTCATTGGACAGCTAACAAGGAATTTGGGCACCTTAATTTCCACCTCTCCTATCAGCGGAGGATGATTCATCAGAGGATCATTGCCCCTGTGATAATGAAAGGGCTGCAGTTTGTCTAATTGCAAAGGGCCCACTACGGTTAGAGGAGTAAATGAGAGGAAGCATATAATAAATATTTTTACCACGCTTTTCACTGCAACAAGCTCCTAGATTAGAGATGTACATGAAGTATGTGAAAATGTCTGTACAGGAGACACTAGCACCCCAACTAACATGCAATTAAATAATGACATACATCAGGTGCTAATAATAAGTGGTTCCATTTTGAAACATTTACCTGCAAATTATTATAAAAAATAACCATTTTTACTAAATCACATGATCCACTTACCCAGGATTCATTTCTAACCAAGTATCAAGCTGACTTGCTTTGGGCGCATCAGGTGCAAGCAGAACTTTACCAGTCTCTGTATGAATAACTTTAACAGGAAGATCGCTCATCTGACTGCTCTCATCTATTAACTAAAAGTAAAACAAAGAAATGGCAGATAAATTACCACTGATCATATTCTACCATTACCAAAGCAATATTACACAGTGATGCATGCAGTTATCAGAAAATTCTAATGTATTATCAAATTGCAAAATTGATGTATTACTGATTAAATATCTTAGGGAGGTGGTTTATAACTTATCACTGCTATGCAAAGTGTTGCTCCATCGCCTTTAGCTTTACACACCCCTGGTCATATACCTTCATAGAAGATCAGCCGAAGAAGGGTTTTGAGGTTGATTTAGAGGAAGTAGCAGAGGATCCATAGGCAGACAAATGAATGTTGGGCCCTGCTACACCATTGCTTAACCCAAAGGGAAATATGGTTTTAAAGGATAGGGTCAGCAAATTGAAGAACACGTAACTTTAGGTAATCAGGTACTTTGCAATGATTTAGCGGGATCTTATTCCATGGGTTAGCGGCTTGGAAGGAAAATGCCTTGCCACCTATCTTAACCTCCTGTCCATGTGATCATCAGGTATGTACGCTGCAAATGTATGGAGCGGAAATAGGAAGGGACAACTAGAAAGCTTTACAGACAGAACACAACACCTTATACTTATATGCTCATGACCCTTAAATCTCATGACAGGCAACAAGGTTGAGTCTAAATTTGTGTAGGAAAGTGCCCGTTTTTGACGTGGTCACCCCCACTTTTTCTGAGGTATTTGATGGGACTTCAACTGAAAGTGCACTGGGTCCCTGCTAACCAGGTCCACAGATCTCTTTCCCAAAACTGTACAACAGTTTCTCACAATTGGCAATACCTTTAGCACTCTCTGTAAGTCCCTAGTAAATTGTACCCTGATACCTACGGGATGAGGTACCAAAGAGAGTCTCTAAGAGCTGCAGCACGAATTGGCCCACCCTAAGAGACCCCTCCCAAATACATGCAAAACTGCCACAGTAAGCTGTGTGCTTTGGTGCAGACTAGAGTGAAAACACAACATGGCACTTACTCCTGTGTGCTACGTCCCCTATCACTGCATTTAATATTTGTAAGTCACTCCTACAGAAGGCTCTACAGCCCTAAGGCAGGGTTCCTTATGATATACGTGAGGAAATATCTGCCTGAGCCAATATGCCCCTGTTCTGTTCAGTTCCATTACTGCCAGTGCAAGTGAGCAGGGAAGCCATTGTAAAACTGAACACTGGTGAAAACGGGTTTCTCAGCTACATGATGGTTTCACTGAAAACAGGGATGTTTGGTATCAAACATCTCGTATTAATAAACCCACACTGATTTCCGCATTAGATTTACTGATACATGCACCTAGAGGGCACCTTAGAGATGCCTTCTGAAAACCTACCAGCCCCTGGTGAGTTGGCTGACTCGTTTCTCCCAGCCTGCCACCGGAGAAGAGTGTCTCACCCCCCAAGCTATTACCTCCTCTAAGGTGGCCTAACCTGAAGTGGACACAAGTTTTCAGAGTAGGCCATCTTTGTGATGGCAAACTTAGGAACCTGGGGACCCTATATGACCTGTTCCTACTTGCTATAGGAACAGGTCATATAGGGGGTGTTGTGACCCCAAGGGTAGATGGCTACTACCCTACACTCCCCTAACACCCCTAAATCCAGTATTTAGGGGAACCCCTGGCACCAGAAAACAAATACTGCAGACCTGAAAGAAGACAGTCGCACAAAGCAAGAATAGAAGACTCAGCAACTGCTTTGTTGCCAACCATGACAGCTTCTTTGCAGACTTCGAAAATTACACCAATGGACAACTTGTCCTGCAGCTGCTGAGTCCCCAAAGCCAGGGAGGCCTGCCAGCAGTTCACCGATGAACCAAGAACTCCCATGAAGCAGCTGACCTGCTTCCCTGCATGTCCCTTCAGAAAACTGAGAGGTCAGCAAGACCGTGAAAACCAGACGCTTAAGGACACCTCTGCACCAGTTGCTCCAAGCCAGAGTTGAAGTGGGCCAATGGCGCCAGCGTGGTCCTCCAGCCTTCTAGAGACCGAGTCCACTGTGGTTTCAACCCTGGTGAACTCTCCGACATCGCCTGCAGCCTCTGTTCACTGGCCCCCTCTACCATGACTGCTCCCAGTAAGAAAAACCCAACACCTAAGGACACCTCAGCACAGGTCGCCCCTGGGCCATGGAGAAGAGGACCAATGGTGTACCCTCATACCTGAGCATCATGAGGCCCGAGTCCCCTGTCGGTTCAGCCCGACTGGACTTCCAGTCAAAGCTTGCAGACTTTTCATGTGAAGACCCATAGATTAATATTGGGCACCTGACTATGTACTGCACCCCTGCACTTGGCTGCCCTAGTGCCACTGGTGGTGTTCTGCTGGTGCTGCCTTGGACCTTGCTCACCACTCACCCTAAGTCCAGGAGATTGGTCCTGTAAGTTGCTGTACTGTACCTGAATGCCATACTTCTTCTTCCTCCCATTGGATAGCATTGCAGCTTCTGAAAAATTTCAACTTTTTAAATGCAAAAGTATTTCTATTGAAACACGTACTTACCTGATCGTATTTATTCTGGTGCCTACATTTACATAAAGCTACATGTTATTTTTATAAATTGGTGTGGATCTCCTTATTGAGTCATGTGCATCATTTTTTGAATATTGTATGGATTTGCAGATGTCTAAAACTCCTCTCTGATAAGCCTAAGGTTGCTCGACTACACTACACCCTAGAAGAGCAACTTCGGATTGCTAGAGCAAGCCACTGTCCACTGACAAGGTAATACCTGGACTCTTTGCACAATATATCTCATTTTGATATTTCATATAAAGAGCCAGCTTCCTACAAATTGTAACTGAAATTGTATTTATATAGCGTTTACTATCCCCGACGAGGTGTCCAAGTGCTTTTCGGTGAGTAGCACGCTACTCCGAAACCCAAAATTAATTAGTGGTAAATTAGTATAGGGAAATAGGAGTTAATTTGAGCAGTGGACAAGTGACTATGTTAGTTGGATTGAAAAGGATAATAGAGGTATAGAAGCGGGAAGAGTCCAGAAAGTATTTATTGGGACATCATAGTAGTAGGAGGAGGAGGTTTGGGATGAGTAAAACAAGAGATGAGGAAAGAGTCTCAAGAAATGGATTAGGGAGTTAATAGTAGTTAAATGAGTTTTCGGAGGAATCTAAGGCGGGATAGATGAGGGAAGAATTTAGAAAGGTTTGTTTGGGAGATCATGGTAGCAAAATGAGGTTTGGGGTGATCCAAGGAGGGACAGAGAAGGGAAGATTGCAGAAAGGGTTATTTTGGAGATCACAGCAGTAGAATGAGGTTTGGGAAGAGTCAGAGAGTGGTGGTAGAGGATATATATGAGGTATAGGGTGAAGCATAGGGTAGTGCATTGGGAAAACTCAAATTGTTGCATTTATTTTTTTATAGTAGGAGGAAAAGTAATATATAGATACATAAGTACATAGAGGGTATTTGTGTATAAAGAAGGCAATATATCAAGATTTAATTTGCATTCAATAAACTCAGACTTTCGAGTGTTGCTGTACTTTAAGCATTTTTTTTTCTAACATTTTGTTCACTATTACAATAGTGAAGCAATTGCAGATAAATAGTTACATACTGTGATAGATAAACAGAGAACCATAAGCATCTAATCAAATAACTTATATGAAAGCTATTCAGTCAGTCAGTCAGTCAGTCTCTCTCTCTCTCTCTCTCTCTCTCTCTCTCTCTCTCTCTCTCTCTCTCATATATAAGTAATATGTACATTTGTTAAGCAGACCTAAAAAAAACATTTATGTATTTAAAAACATAATTATTATACATATTTATACAAAGTACACCTATCTCGATACATACATATAATCAATTTATATGTTTATATACACAGGGATATGCTGTACACTTGTGTATGAGTATGGTGGTTATGTAGGGAAGAGCCAACTCTTGAGTAGTCTTCTGAAAATAAAATAGTTACCCATGGATCTTATATTTGGGGGTGAAGAGTTCCATAGTTTGGCTGCTTGAACAGAGAAGGCTGTCCCACCTTGTATGGTGGGATTTTGAGGTCCTGTTCCATGTTTGCTTTGTGGGTGATACAAAAGCTTGAATGTGGATCTTCTGGCAACCAGTAACCCATTTACGGCCTTCAAGGCTGGGGAGGTGTGGGCTTGTGGCTTTACATGTACGAGTAGTCTGGCAGCAGATTTTTGAATCCACTGTAGTCTCTTCAAAGTTGATAAAGATGATCCATGGTAGACTTCATTGGCATTATCAAGTTTAGACAGTACAAGAGAGTTAGCAGCCTGGACCTTGTGTGAAAATACGAGGTGGGGGAAGATGCATCGCAGAGCTTGATCTCAGCAATTTGTCCACTTGGGTGTTCACTGATAGCTTGGAGTTCATGGTAATTCCATGGTTTCTTACTTGCTTAGAGACTTTAGCAGGTGGTCCCAGATAGTCAGGCCAGGTGTTGAATGGGTCATCATTTTTCCAATTATCACATGTGAGTATTTCCGTTTAGGTAGCATTTTTGAGATGGCTCCATGTCATATACTGATCAATGGCTCTGAGGGAACTGAAGATTTGTGAGTTTCCAATGTCTTTGGGACTTTCCAGTTTAAGGAGTATTTGTGTGTCACTTGAAAAGTTGTAGGTTGTGAGCTGAAATTCATTGATCATTGTTGGTTATGACTTCATGTAGAACGTTGAAAATTCTGGGTAAGATGATAGATCCTTGAGGGGCCCCTGCTTTTGTGAAGTACAGTTTGGATGAGAAAGAGGGAGAATGGATAACATTTGTTCTGTTTTGAAGGTAGGATGTGATCCAGTCGAGGGCAGTCCCCTCTATGCCGGCTTCGTAGAGTCTTCGTATAAGTGTGTCATGGTCAACTGTGTCAAATGCAGCTGAGAGGTCCAAGAGAAGTAGTGCAGCAACCCCATTCCAGTTTAATGTATTTTTAAGGTCACCCTAGATGGCAATGAGTGCAGAGTCTGTGGCCTCTTTCTGGACAGAATCCTGTTTGGAAGTCAGAAAGTATGGGGTCATCTTCTATAATTTGTGACATTTAGGCGAATGCTGCTCAATCAGTTTGCCCAGGAAAGTTACATTTGTAATTGGTCTGTAGTTGGGTCAAGCAGGTCCAAGTTAGTTTTCTTTAATAATGGGCTTATGTATGCCTTTTTTAGGTCTTCTGGCAAGATTCCCGTAGTTAAATAATTATTGATTAGCTGCAGATAATGACCAAACTGAAGTCTCTGAAGTAGTGTTTTGGGGAGAAAGAGGTATAGTAGATTTGTTTTTCCGGAATCGCGAAGGAAAGAAAAATAAAATAAAGAAATCACCAGACAGACGAATGAGCGCAAAATGTTGTATTATCTCCTGGACAGAATTAATCAATCAATCAGTGCTTCTTAAGCACGGCTCCACACCTTTGAGGGTCTCAAGGCGCTGAGGTGGGGTTTGCAGGTCCGACTGGGCACTGTGGTGAGCCAGGTCTTGAGATCCTTCCTGAATTGCGTCAGAGAAGGGGAGAGCCTGAGGTGAAGAGGCATGGCATTCCAGGATATAGCAGTGAGGTAGGAGATGGATCTTCCTGCAGTCCTGATCTTGAGGTTTCGAGGGATGATGGGCAGGGCCAGTTGGGCAGAGTGGAGGTGTCTGGTGGGTGCATGGAATGAAAGGCGGTGGTTTAGGTATGCAGGTCTGTCTTTGTAGGTGTGTGTGAGGAGCTTGAAGGCGATTCTTTTGTTAACTGGGAACCAGTGGAGTTCTTGAAGGGGTTCGGAGATGTGGCTGTGGCGGGGGAGGTTGAGGACCAATCTGGCTTTGGCGTTCTGGTGTTTTCTGAGGAGTTTCTGGGTGGTGCCTGAGTAGAGTATGTTGCCGTAGTATAGTCTGCTGCTGATTAATCCGTGGGGGACCGTTTTCCTGACCTCAGTGGGGATCCATCTGTAAGTTTTCCTAAGCAGGCAAAAAGTGTGGAAGCATGATGAGGTACATTATCTGGGGGTTCATGGTGAGCGAGGAGACCAGTATGATGCTGAGGTTTTGTGCGTGGTCACTGGGTGTGGGGGGGTTCCTAGCTCGGAAGGGCCTCCAGCAGTCATACCAAGCATAGGTGTTGGCCCCAGGATGAGGACTTCGGTGTTGTCAGAGTTGAGCTTGAGGCAGCTGTCTCTCATCCAGGTGGCGATGGCCTTCATCCCATTGTGAAAGTGGTTTCTGATGGTGGTGGGCTCGTTGGTGAGAGAGAATCTGATGGGCGTCATCGGCATACGAAACGATAACAAGTGTGTGGCTCCTGACGATGGCTGCAAGCGGGGTGATGCAGATGTTGAAAGCGTAAGGTTCAGGAAGAAGCCCTGAGGCACTCCACAGCTGATCTCTGTGGGTTCCGAGAAGAACGGGGGGGGAGGTAAGAAGGGAATGGATCCAGTCCAGGGCTTGGTCGTGGGTGCCGGCGTCGTGGAGTCTCGTGATTAGGGTGCGGTGAGAGACGGTGTCGTAGCCGGCCGAGAGGTCGAGGAGGATGAGGGTAGTTTCTCCCCAGTCCAGGAGGGAGTGGATGTCAGGCATCACAAACTCCTTTTCTGGCCAGCAGTGCCCCATTC
Organism: Triturus cristatus; assembly: GCF_964204655.1. NCBI lineage: Eukaryota > Metazoa > Chordata > Amphibia > Caudata > Salamandridae > Triturus > Triturus cristatus. The sequence continues at coordinate 853,321,035 of NC_140581.1, forward strand.
CCTCTTCTTTTCCCTCTTTTCTTCCCTCCCTCTCCTGCATGACTTCTAGGCCTATCAAAGGAGCATCTCGTCAGAGAACAGAAGCGGTGAGGGGTCCTGACAGTATGTTCCCGTTGTCGCCAGTCTGCCATGCCTACTGAACATCCTGAACAGACAGCCCAATCTCCTGCAGTGCGGTTGACCTAGTGGGACTACCCAGTAGAAAGCAAACCACATCAGGAACCTATGACATGTCTAGGGGTAGCCAAAAGAGGCAGCAGCACACTATTCTGTTTTACATGGTGAAAGGCGGCAGCAGTGCCAAGCTTCAGGCCATCTGTGATTCCTAAAAAACACCCTTGAAGGGTGGATCGATGACGTTGGCTTGTAGGGGTCTCTTAGCTGACAGAATCTGCGCAGCAAGGCAGACCGCACGATTGAAGCAGAGTACCATCTGTCTAAAGCACAATGCGGCTTATGAACCATCAAATCCAACATCTTCCACCTAAGGGGAAAAAACTGCACTATTAGAACAACACACCAGAGAAGCTGAAGGCAGATCCAGGTGAAATAACCTACATTAGGTGGGGTTCTGGAGGACACCAAGGATGCCAGTCTTCAACTGGTTTAAATCCTAGGCCCCAGAAAATAAAATATCAGCTTGCATCATTAACGAAAGGGAACACCAGGCCCTGACAAAAAAACCTCCACTAGGCTGCCCACCCCAACCCCATTATCATGAGACTACTTAACTACCTTAACTGTGACGCAATTCATAGAACGGCACATACCAATCTACCATCATCCCAGAACCCTCAGAAAGTTTAATCTTTCGGGACTATACATACATGGTCCAACAAAAAAGTAAATCATTTTTGGAATTGGAGAGTACACTTCAAACAATAAATACCCAATACATGCTCCTATATCCCACTAAGCTCAAAACGATACACCAGGGAAAAATATACAGACATACCGTAGAGGATGCCCAGGACTGGGTAGAGTAAAGAAAATCCATGTCTAACAGGCAGGGTGTGCCATGGATTCCCAATTCTGAACTGCACCAAGTTCAGCCTCCTCCCAAAGAGAAACAAAAACGCCACATGAGACAGACAAATTCTGTGTCTGGGAGGCATGGGACGAATCTTGATGAAAAGTCATCAGCTTCAGAGAGCAGTGAGGCTGAAGGCTAAGATGCACCACAGACCCAAACCACATTACCCCACTGAGACATAGTGGATCTCATATGAGACCAACCTCTCCTGCTGGTGTCAACTCTGTCCTCATCCTCTGCCTCCTTCGAGTACTGAGACGTGTTGGCATTGGCCATGCTATGCCACTACTGGATTGCAAACGTATTTGAATTTCTCCATGCCCATTATATACTAAGCAAAAATCGGGGCTAATATGGAGAGTTCCCCCCCCCCCCCCCCCCCCCATTGTCCCCCTGACGCCCGCTCATTGAGAATACCCCGCATTTTTAGGTCGCGCCTGACCCAGCACATGCGCTGGTCTGCCGAGACTTTTTGTGAGGGCTCAAAAAAGTGCTACCATGTCCAGCCTAGGGCTACAGTGCAAGTGCAGCGCTTGATCGCTATCACTTTCACGGCCGCTTTGATGTTTAATCACGATCACTTTCAGTTTTGCGGCCGTGATGATGTTCTCCGTGACCCAATGCTTTTATTTTTCTGTTTATTACTTCTATGTAGTAATGGTGGCACCCGTGCTTTAGCTTAAACATCTTAGGCTAAAGTCGAGTGCTGAGATTGCTTCAAAAGTAAAGAAATAGACAATTCTTTACTTTTGAATTAATCTCGGCACCCGACTTTAGCTTAAGATGTTTAAGCTAAAGCACGAGTGCCGCCATTACTACAGAGCAGTAATAAACAGAAACAAGCATTGGCATAGCCAATAGGTCTCGCTTTTGGGACCTTATAAGTATTTAGTTATGCAACTGTTGCATGGCTAAACACTTATAAGGTCCCAAAAGCGAGACCTATTGGCTATGCCAAAGCTTGTTCAGTTTGTTAATGGACTGTAATTTGCAGTGTAATGGATACTTCGTTTCAGAACTGTAGGGGGTGGGATGTTGTGATTGGTTTGTTACGGACACCTTGACATTTATATGCACAGAGCTCTTAGTTGTGACACACAGGTTCACAGTACCAGGTGATGTCCACTCCCCCACCCCCCAAATTATCAACTGGCTCTACCCACCATGACACAACTGTATGCTGCTAGGCAGCTCTAAATCCTGACCTGGAACGTCAATGGGCTAAATAACAACATCAAGAGGGAGACAGTTTTAAGTTAAAGACACACCTGACATACTCCTGCTTCAGGATAACCACTTGTTGGAGATTGAGTGCAATTTAATGGGCCATTTTGACTACACCAGAGTGTTCCACACTCAGTTTATACCAAGAGTGGTGGGAGTGTAGTTATCCTCCTCCGGAAATCGTCCCTACTTCTCCCCTCCACAGCACCCACTGATCGCCTGGTGCATTTCGTAATGTCTCGGGTTCCTTGAAAGGATGGACGTAGACCATCATTTGTACCTATGTTTCCCCTACACTGGTTGAGGACACGCTTAGGTCCTGTACCAGACTACTAGCACAGGCCTCTGAGAATAAAACAATACTCGGCGGTGATTTTAACGCTGCAATGGACCCCTCCTTGATGTGCAAATGCATCTTTTAGTCCCTCTGTCACTCCTTCTCAATGAGCTAATACGTTGTCATGCCTGCTACTCATGTGTCAGGGGTCCAGCTGATGAGGGTGCTACCATCGGGTCTGTCGGTGATAGGGGTACGACAGTATCGCAGCCAGACTCAGAGACCAGATTACAACTTACTTTCACTTAAACAGCTCTGTGCAGCCAGCAGCGGTACTATAGGAGACTTTCAAGGTGGTTATATATGGTGGGTCAAATCTTTTATTACTGTGAGAAAGAGGAACAACAACTGTGAACTCAATACTTTTGAGACCACGGTCTCAGGCATGGAGCAGCGGCCGTTCAGCACACAAGACGATACGACTCAGGTGACTGGTAGCGGCCATGATGGTGTAACGTCAAAGGCTTCTGAACACATCAAAACTCTCTGGAGTATACTTTCACAGCGACGGGGACATGCCTTTTGAGGCCAGTTCAATTGCATGCTCCTTCGCGACACGCCAGGTCAGTTTTAAATGCCAAAAAAGCCCCAAAGAACTGTAAAGGGTCGACCCGACTGCAGAAGATCTGATCATACATGCTCTGGACCTGAAACACAGAGATGAGATATGACTCCTATTTCACAGGCATTCATTATTTTCTGGCAAGATTTCTTGGGTGGGTGGGTGCTTAGCCACGGGATTCACTTAGCAAATGTACGCAAGCACCATTCAAAGGTGTGCTGGGCATAAAGGACATCCGAGTCCATTACCGGGCTTCCCAGTTCGATGGTATTGGCTGGATTTTTAGGGATACTAACACAATTTAGAACATAGGTTGATCGATTTCCAGAACCAGAACCTAGACGCCCTATTATACGAGTCCCTATATTGCTTTAAAAGGATCTTACTGGAATATGGACAACTAGATTCCAGAACAAAACTTCAAAAGTCTTGTGCACTAGACTACTGTGGCAGGCAGAGTCGATGGATGCGAGTCATCGTACTTGAAATCAATCATTAGATTTCTTGCGAAACTGGTTGGTTTGCAGAAAATATTGAGACGGGGGAATGGTCACCGATTAAATCTCCCAATATTGGATTGCGACCTGTGTGGGTATCCTTGAAGATTTACCTTGCAAGTTATTGACCACGCTCGCTCAAAGGATGAGGTTATCCAAATAGAAGTCCAACCAACTCGCGGGTATGGAATGAAGTGATTTGACCCAAAACCGATTGTACTACTCACTGGTATTGATCCAAACGACTCGGTCCTGAAGAGACCCCTTTACATATGTATCTCTCTTGGTTCTTTGATCATTGATGACTAGTACTGTGCACTGTGCACTGTGGACAATATATGTGCATGTGTGTTAACAAATGTTACAATGAACCAGAGTGGTTTGATTGTGTCTTTATCTTTCCTAAGCACTGCGTTGTGTATTACGTTGTATTCCCATTTGCATATATATTGGATAATATATATCTCCTACAGATATCCTTGTCAGTCTGTTTGCTACTTATGTTATCTATGCGAGTACTTATCACTAGATTATTAAAAGAATACATTAATTGTGGATCTTACCAATAAGAGTGATAGTGGGTGTACCCTTTTACTAGAAAGAGTCCCATGGTGAACTCTGTTCATATAGCATGCACATTACCAGGCATAGGTGGAGTCACTTACACCTCATGACTCGAAAAGACATTTTCGAACAAAAACAAGTTTCACACGTCCCAACACTAGATGGCAGGAGTATGCACAGTATGTGCATCTACAGCTACACATGTGAACAAAACATTTATCTGAGCAGGTGGGAGGCGTGATTCAGAAATATGCACGAAAAAATCCACACGGGGTGATCTAGGGTACCACATACTTCAGAGCTATCCAAGCCTCTCATGATGCATGGTGGAACAGTTCAGAGGTGAGACCAACATCTTACAGTGTTTCATTGATCAGAATCTCGCTGCCTGACCCATGGGAGAAATACCATGGGCTCTAAGCAACAAAGCGGGTGAAATTTATCTCCCAGATCACATGACAAACAGAGGTGTGGGACTACCTAACCAAGCATGCACTGCTTACAACCTTCCCCTTACAATTGACTTGCATGTTTGGTAACAGACTTTACCGCAGGGTTCAACATATCTAACTTTCAAAGATGGAGAGTGAGGCAGTGTGGCCTTTATAACAATGGTTCCCTCAAAACATCTGAAGAAATTAGAAAGGCAACATTTCAGAATAAGAAAGGGTTCACTATCTCCAGCTCCACCATTGAACATGATGCAAGCTGGTAAAGCCGGGGCCACCCGACCGCTCACTAATTTCGAACGCTTCTTCCAATCCCCTAGAAATGTAGTGTCCAGAATTTTACCGATTCGTAACACTCAGACATCCAAGAAACACACCTGCCAGTGTCAATGTAGTGAGATCTACGCAAGAGTGAACAACTATGCCTGGCACACTCAGGGGACGTAGGTGATCGCTAAGATTCTATATAGATGGCATTATAGATGCATAGAGATAAATCCAGAGAATGCTGCAGACAATGCAGGGAGACAGGAACAATACTACATAACTTTATGGTCTTGCCCACAACAGGTGGACTGTTCGAAGGAGGTCCTAGCGAGTATATAACATATAAGCGGTCACAATTTGGACGGTTGTCCCAAGCTGATCATTCAAGGCACAAAGTTTGAGGGTATCTATCCGTTTGTTTTATCACAGGGAGAAAGCTCTCATAAGTACTCTTAGCAGCTAAGATGACTACCCATTGGTATGGGGTAAGAAGTGCTCTCAGCACATAATCAGTGGATTCAGAGGGTATGGACACTCCTGGGGCATTAGAAATTAACATACCACCTAAAAGATATGTCAAATTAAATTAACTGTGGCAACCAGTATAAACATTCCTGAACAGAGACAAGAGGAGCCTTACACGCCTAAGGTGATTAAGAGCTGTAGGTCTCAGAATAGTGACCAGTTCCTCTTCTTCAAGATGGCAAAGAGTGGGGTGATAGCAGCGAAACATAGTGCCGAACAGATCAACATAGCTGGGATTTAGGATAGGGTTACAAGATGGTGGAGATAGTTTTTCTTTTTGCAAAAAGTAGTGGGGGGGGGTTTTGGGGGGGGGGGAATTTGCAGGAATAACAGTTTGCTTGCAATGCCAGTCTTATGTTGTACTTATGTTGTATACTTAAATAACGGCAGTACGAATGATTGAAACTTAAAACCATAGTAACTATTCTCTTTTTGGCTAATCCTATGGAAAAAAGCGTGTGAAATGAGAAGCGTAATCTAATTCGCATCCTCTGAAGGCTAATAGATGGTGGAACCAAAGTTAAGACTCAATGCCATCTCCTTACTTTTAATCCAGAGATATCCCGCCCAAGATAAAACTAGAGTGATCGGATGGACAAACAAACACAGTACCATCTTGAGCCTATGTATCAAGACAGTATCTGACATATTGGGGTCCATACTAATGAAAAAAATAAGGGGCCATATAATTTACTGGTGCAGGTCTTTCTCCAGGCTGGGCAGAACAGACATGTGCTCTTCTCGGAGAGCCGCTTGAATTGTATCTGGGTCAATGATTCCTAAAAGAACTAGAGCAATTTGGGAACCAGGGCAACCCTACACAAGCATTGGCAAAGCCAATAGGTCTCTGCTATGACAGCTAGTGGCTTTCGCAATGTTTTGTAGCCATGCTGTACAGCAGGGTAGATGCTTTGCAGGGTGGTTAAAACAAATTTTAATAAAGCTTTATAAGGCATCCAGTTTTAAAGCGTTTTTCTTTTTAAGTGCATTTGCGCTGGTTGTATCATAGTTCATTTTACTGTAAAGCATGGCTACAAATCATTGCCTAAGTCGGGAAACGCCCATATTGTAAAGTAAGAACAAAATGGAATAGTAGAGCCAATAATCTCAATGGTGAGACCAATAGGCTTTGCCAGTGCTTATTAGGTTTCAGCACAACACTCCTGTGTTTTTGAGCAAATCAGCTAACATCCCATGAATGAAAAAGAAAAAAATATGACATTTGTTAAAAAAATCCAACCACATAAAGAAAGCGATTGCCTTAACAATAAAAGCAGATAACATCTCTTGTCACAATAAATAACCATTTCAAAGGTTAAATAGGCTTCCTTGAAGTGTGTGTGGCATAGTAAAACAAAGCTACAAACAGCAAGAGGTTCAACAAGGACAACAGGAAGGAAAAAATAAAATTAGTATATCAATCACAGCGCAATCAGTGGAAGAACAGCAATCAAGTTGAAGCAATCGGCACTTGGTCAAAGCTCTAACAGAAAGAAGAGGAAGTGAAGTCAGTACACGCTGACCAATTAGAAGGCAGTAAGAAAGAGAGACAATGAGGATAACAAATGCTAAAGGGGTGGGCTGCAAGCCCCTTGTACACAATAAGCCCTTTGTTGTACACAATATCTATTGCAAGCGAGAGTGCATGCAGCACATGCGCTGTCACAGGCAGGACCTAAAAACTGTGCTCCAAGCTCATCTGCACCTGAAGCCTTTTCAGATGTATGTGATCCGATGGCCTCAAGGATTATCTGCAGTTGTCAAGAGAGACTCAATCCTCATTTTTAGTTTAAATCAACTGATATTCTAAAGACCAATAGCCAGTTCGAATCACTATCCAGGTCAACAGAACAAACGTGGAGGTTCTGTGTATAGAGACAAATGCAGCACTTCAAAATATTACCTCTGAAAAGGCTGGGGGCGCAGGAGGTAATCTGCTCAACCAGAGCACAGCAGAGTTTTTTCTGATTAGGATGCCCAAAGATCTACCTTAAATTTACCCTGTGCATTTATACAGGTTTAAGTAGTGTACACTAAAAAAAGGTTCCTTTTAGAAGCATCAAACTCATTTGGAATCCTTAAATCATGAAGCAACCATGCATCTTTAGTGTCATATCACTGTATTCCATCAAAACTATTGTAATGAGTGCTCTCATTTCTTTTGAGCTCTGCCTAGAGTATTTTAAGGGCACCACCGCAGACCAAGATAGAGTGCCCACTTATGTAGGCTACCCAAATTGTGCCAAAAGACATACTATGGGTTTTTATTATCCTCATAATAGAGTGGATATGATCAAAAAGGCAAGTCAGATAACTATGGGCAAAGAGGTGCCTTTGTGATTCCCAAAAATCAGACTTCAGTCCCCATCTATGATAACCTCATGATCAAGAGCAGCCAATCACAAGTGTATTCTGTGTGCAACAAACTGGGATTCTTCAAAATTGGGAGGATACAAATATCATAAGAACAGCATTCAACTGCCCTGAACCATCAGTGTGTAAGTATCGGCAATCCTTTCAGAACCACCAAAAAATGAAAAACATATATACTCATATCCCCCCATCTGCCATCCAGAAGCATATTGTTTGATAAGTCTGCTGAACTGGGTAGGACTTCTAGAGAATCAAAAATATCCACCTCCAGTCTACATAGAACCATGAGCTGTTTAGCCCTTTAATTCAACTGGTACAGGCACACAACACATAAATCCAATGAAATACCAGTCACTGCCTCCCACAATCTGTGGGCAACAGTCAAATACAAGTCACGCAAGGGATGCCAATCGGGATTGCAATACAAACACCCCTGTTTGGACCAAAATGCCATATGTGATGTCCTAATTCCCTGGCCCTTCACCCCAAATCACCAACCATGTGTGCCCTGCATAGAGGTCTGAACTAAATGGTAAAAAGGATCTCAACCAGCCCAATCTTAGGACCATTAAAGAACAACACAGCAGTTTAACTCACCCGCTCCTACATACATGAACAATACCACATTCCCGACAACAAAATATGCAGATCTTCAAAGCAAAAGGAGCGGAAAGTGTGAGGTACACCTTCAGTACGGAATCTGAAAGTATTCTGTGCCATAAGCGAGCAATATGTGTTTCCCCATTTCCACCGCAAACCAACAGGGGTCTTTCAATCAATAAACTGGAGAGAGAGAAGAGAGGAGAGGTGAGAGAGGAGAGAGGGGCGAGAGGGGAAAGGAGAGGGGAGAGGGGCGAGAGAGAGAGAGAGAGAGCGAGAGAGAGCAAAACCATGTGATGCACCACACCCAGTCCATCCAGTTACACAAAGGCATCATGGCTTGACACAGAATGAGAAAGAGGAGCAGAGGGTGCATGGTCAGCCTCATCCAGAGAAGGACTACATCATTCAAACACCTAAGGTAAATAATTTGATCAAGGTGCATCTTGCCAGCTAACTTTATCAAATGCAGGGAGAGGAGAGCGATGTCAATCCCCATTCGTGCACCCACCATGCCCCCATCATCTAGAAACGCAGTGAGCTTAAGGAGCATAAAAAAAAACAATACCAAAGAAGTGACACCAGCGCAATGCACATAGAAGTTAGAATACATCTGTCCCCCCACCTCAAACTCTAATGCATAAAAACCAACCCTGCAATGACATTTGAACAGTTACAAAAACAAATGGGGGTTAGTAAAGGTGGAGGACATCTGGGTAAGAAAACCAGTAAATGTGCCATACACTGCATAAAAGGGAAAAACTTTAACAATGAACATACACAATGAAAACCAAATGCATTATTTTCCAGACTGCCTCATCATGACCATGAAAAGGCAACAAGTTAGTCCACAATAGAGGATAAGGAAACCATACCCATACAGACCTATAATATCTATAAGTTAGTACAGATCTATCTACAGCTAGGCAAATAAACGCACTTATAGAAAAAATAGCCCAACACTTTTTTGTTTTTATTTTTATTAGTTTCATTAAATAGACCTCAGTGCAACAGTGACAGGCATATAACACAGATGATGTGCACTACATATACAATAGTTTGCTTTAAAAAGATGTACACATATAAATAGAATACATACACTGAAAGATGGATTAATAAGGAGAAATAGCCAGATAACTATTAATAGATTAAAGGGATAATTAATATCTCATATGACATTCATTCAAACATATTTCAACTCCTTTACATTTCATACCAATCTTAGGTCCACTAAAACTACTACAATAAAACTAGAACATCAATCCCCCCACCCACAGTTACTCCAAGTAAAACAGTCCTAAATAAAGTGCCAAGATATTCCACATGAACAAGTATATCACAGTCATACCCATTATCAATCATGCAATATATATGAATTAAACTAGAGCGCCCTTTCACCCGCAAGGATTCAGGGATCTATTCGACATATCTGTATCTGGTTCCGGGGCCAACAAACTATCTACCACGGGCCGTGTTACATGTTTTCATTGTTTGCGTCCAGCACACCTTTTAAAAGGTGCGCCGGGCAAAAAGAATGAAAACTTGCACTATTACGGTGAGTGCGCTGCCCCAGGGTAGCCACGAACTCGTGCTGCCCTGGCAGCAGCGCATTAATGTGAAAGCACAGAGCGGCTAGCCGCTCTGTTTTCTCACAGTGCAGGCGGCAACCCGCCTGATCTTTTGAAAGGGATTATAGATCCCCTTGCAGGCAAGTGCAATCAGTGACTGCACCAGCCTGCAAGGGGATATCTGGGGGGTCCATAGGACCCCCTCTCCCCCTACAGAGGGCTGCTCTTAGGGGGCACACTCACAGTCGCCACCTTCAGTGAGTGCGCCCCCTGAGAGCTTCTTTGCCTTTGCGCCCGCGTCTGTAATATGGCGCAGGTGCAGAGGCAAAGGAATTCCCTCATTTGCATAGGGCATGCCCCCTATGTAAATGAGGGAACACCCCTTGAAGGTAACGCTGACGCTTTAAGTGTGCCAGCGCTATCGGTACTACTGAAACCGACGCACCAGTGTCTGCACCCCCTTTTGTAATACGAAAGTGCCCCGGCACCGCGCAAAGCAGGCGCAAACACCTGTTGCGCCCCCAGGGAACTTACAGTAATACGGCCATAGGTTTTCCCATGCTTTAACCCTTTCAACTTTTCTTCACCCTCTCTATCTCACAAAACTCAGCCCTCTCCAAACTTGCCCATTTAACCGTTTCCTTACGCCATCTAGTATTTTTCAAACCATGCGCCGATTTACAGTGCATAGTCAATTCTCGTTTTGCCAGAATCAAACCTAAGTCACTGAATCTAGTAGTAGCTTTCTTATTTTTGGGGCGAGGGTATTCCCCTAGGAGGTAGACCAAAGGTGTACAAGAGATATCCTGTAAGGTTATTCCATTAATATACTCTATTACTTCCTTCCAGAACCCCGTAAATGAAAGGCAGGACCATACCATGTGGAACACTTTTGCCCCAACTTTCCACATCTGGGGCATTTTGCAGCAGCAATCACATAGAACCTGTTAATCCCGCCAGGTGTTAGATAAGCTCTATGCAGGATATAGAAATTAATTTGAACCTAGCATTTCTATAGATAGCTGGTATATGTGCTACAATCCTATCCCAGTCAACATCATTAATTTGCAGTTTTAAGTCTCTCTCCCATTTTATTTGCATCTCGGCAAGAGGAGAAAGATGATTTGCACGACTCGCACTATATAGATACGTGACCGATCTTACACACCCTGTTGTTGTACAGAACTGTTGACACACTGATGTGTGGCAGGTTCAGCATCTCTATTCTCCAATAATTCCTTACTGTTGCAACCAATGCTCTGTGTACTAAAAATTGTCCTATAGGTATATCAAATTCTTCAGTCAGATCTTCAAACCTAAGCAATACTCCATCCCAATATAAATCCCCAACACGTTTAACCCCAAATGTAGTCCACCTTTCAATCCCTGCTAGCGCTCCTACCATTTTCATCCATTTTATTTGCATATCAGGTGAATAGGGTACCTGGACCCGGGTTCGCTTCAGGCAACGTCGCCAGCACGGCTGTACCACTGGGAGCTCTTGAGAAATTGCAGGCGGTCTCCATCGAGGAAGCAAGAAGACTTTCAATAAGTCCTGCAAATCAGGCAGCCAATAACCAATAACACCATCCTCAGGGTTCCCTTGACTGTAAAACCACCTGTTTAACCACTGTAGCGGAGCCGACAGATAATCAGATTCAAAATCGGAAGCTGCCAGCCCTCCCTTCTGTCACAGGGCACTGTAGTTTTGTTAGTGCTACTCTATGCCTACCTGTTATCCAAAACAATTACAGAAGTAGTGATTCCAGTTCCCTAAACAATAGGTGAGGCGCCACCAAGGCAACGCGCTAAAACAATAGAGCAATCTTGGTAGCGCCACCATCTTAGCTACTGCTATTCTGATAATGGTAAGCTCGTCCAACAATTAATACTATTTGTAAGTGCTCTAACAGTTGCTCCAATATTCCCATCTAATAGGGCTCCAACTGAGGCCATGTAAATTCAGGGGTGTGCGGCATCTCAACAGAGTGGAAACAAGTGAGATTTTTGGCAATTAAAATGTAGCCCGCATACTATACCAAAGAGGTTTAATAAGTCTATACCACCAGGCAAATCCATCCCAACATCTCGAGAAAGAGCATTATATCATCAGCATATAATGCTGCAGAATGGGTTTGCCCAAGGATCTCCATCTCATAATATAAATTCCCAGTGCGGGCACAACTGGTCAGAGGCTCCATTACAATAGCAAATAATAAGGGGGACATTGGACATCCCTGTCTAGTCCTACGTCCCACATCATAGTGTTCCAATACCACTCTGCCAGTACACCACTGCACCTTAGGACCTGTATAGAGAAGCTTGATCCATCGGATAAATCTTGCACCCAAACCCATTCGAGCCATTACAGACTAAAGGAACTCCCAGCTTAAACGGTCAAAGGCCTTCTCAATGTCTATTGCCATGACAGCAGCCCTCTCCTTATTTACAAAAATCAACATTTAAGAAGAGAGATGAGCCTCTGAATATTATACACCGTATTAAGCCCTGGAATAAAGCCTGCTTGATCAGTATGAATTAAAAAGGGCATATGTGGTTAGAGTCTGCTCACCAGAATACGACTTAGAATTTTGTAATCTACATTGGGCATAGACAATGGCCTATAGGATCTAACATCCATTGAAGGGCAACCAGGTTTCAAAAGAGGAATGACCAGCTCCTCATATGTAGACACAGGCAGGTGCCATGTCTTCCAAGATGTAGAATATATTCCCACCAATCTAGGAGCCAATTCATTCTTGTATGCAACAAAGAACTCTACAAGTAAGCCATCTGCTTCAGGAATCTTACTACACATGTTTTTAAGGGCAGGTCAAATTTCTTGTATAGTTATATTCCCCACCCCCGCACAAAATCATTGGCAATGCTTACGCAAAAGGACCCGCAGTGGGCTTATTGATAAAAAAATCCTCAATATCCAGAGGTGGTGCTCTAGACACTGGAGCATATAGGAAAGTGTAATATTCATGAAAGAGAGTATTAATAGCAGCTTAATTATATAACGCTTCACCTGCAGCAGAGTCAAGCTCTAGAATCAAAGATTTACATATTTTTGGATGAATATACCATTTCAAAAGGTGTCCTACTTTATTACACTCATCATGAGCACAAGTCAAATATTCCTTTTAATCAAAACAACATAATTATTCTACTTGGGTACCAGTAATTCCTTTGCATCAAGCAGTGGATATTTAAGAGCAGGATTATCCGGCCTACGTTGCTCAACACACTCAAGTATCTTTTCCTGGGTTTCCACCTCACCAGCCAAAGTTCTATGCACCCCAAACACTTCTGCAATGATCATCTTCTTAAATGCATCCCATTCAATCAAAGAGGATGTAGCTGTTCCAGCATTTTCATTAAAGAAAACATTTATAGCCTCTTCAATATTATTTTTAAAAACAGTATCATCTAGGGCCCCTATCTTTAAACGCCAAACCGGAATGCAAGGGCGCTCAAGCCCCCAATTCAGAGAGACTAACACAGGATTGTGATCTGAAATAGTTTTGCTCAAATATTCAATACTGTGAACCACACCATGGACAGTCCGAAAGCTTAGAAAGGTATCCAGCCGAACATGAAGTTTGTGTAAGCCAGAGTAAAATGAGTAGTCACGTGCCACTGGGTGCATTCGCCTCCAATTAGTCAACAAGCCCCCAAGCTGTCCAGTTCACAAGAGAATCCTCTAATGGTGAGTGTGAACAATCAAATGCCGATCTGCAACAGTTGAAATCCCCACCTAATAGCACTTGGTCATTATTAATGGTAGCAAGCTCAGAGGTGATCGGTGGGCAACAGTTAATGTATGCAGAGGAGGATACCAGTATAGTCCTCAACTATGTCAGAAGGGGAGGGCACTGGCCAAGTCTGTGAAAATACTACCTTTATCACTGATAAGGTTCTATGAAATGGATCATGACCTATTTCATCACTCTGATGCCATAGTGCCTTCACCATATCAAAGCCCCTAAGAGCCATCTGTACGACAAGGACGATGTTTGGGCAGAAACTGAGGTAGTGATTCATAAACGATATCCAAGGAGTATTCTGGCTGCAAGAAATATTATTTCATGGTAGTTTAGAATATTTGCCACAATAGGTCCAATGGGAAGCTCGTAAAGGATGTTTCAGGTAGAGCAAACGATGGGTTACTCCAGTAATAAAAAACTCAGAAATGGCAGCATCTGGGAACAGCTTGCCAAAGATCTCATATAGGTTTCTATTGGGCTCCTTTTGCTACCCATCAGAAGACTCCCAAGATATGATCATTGCATCTGAGCGTGACCCTCTTGGTCTTCAAGGTGGTCCACAGCATTTTAGCACAGTACTGAGAGATCAAATGCACAAGTTACTACTTGTGTAACGATATATCTGTAAGAGACATTAGTTAGTGATAGATTCCTTACCTTAGAATATCCCCAGGCATCAGACTGGATCCGGAAAGATTTGCTAGCAGTACACCTGCGCGTCAGTAGGTCGCGTCCTGCGGCTCCGCGTCCGTCGCTAGCGTCATAAGCACCGAGATGACGTCACGGAGACTACTTCGACGCCACCCATGAATGCCGACATCAGTTCTGTACACGACTTTCCGCGCCAGGAACGCAGAGCCATGCAAGACTGACCACTGGTGCCATGAAACTAGGGCCCTGAAAGGGGGATGACCTTAACCCTGGAAACAGTTTGCAGAACGGGGAGGATGGGTGGGGCGGTAAGGAATCTATCACTAACTAATGTCTCTTACAGATATATCGTTACACAAGTAGTAACTTGTGCATCTGAAAGAGACACGTTAGTGATAGATTCCTTACCTTAGAATAGATACCCCAGCAATACCAACCCCAGTGGAGGGTCTTCGAACAGATCACACCAGAAAGTCACAGAGAACAGAACGGCCAAAGAAGCTGTCCCTCCGGACTTGACTGTCAAGGCAGTAATGCTTGGTAAACGTGTGCAGCTAGGCCCACGTAGCTGCCTGACAAATGTCCTGCAAGGGGACGCCGCGTCCCAAGGCAGTAGTGGCCGCTGTCGCCCTGGTAGAATGGGCACGCAGCCCCACAGGAGGCTCCTTCTTAGCCAACGAGTAACAGGCCTTGATGCAGAGAATGACCCACAGAGAGATGGTCCGTTTGTGCACAGCCCAACCTCTTTTGGCGCCCACATAGCCAACAAAGAGCTGGTCATCCACGTGGAACTGTTGTGTGCTCTTCAGATAGCACAAGAGCGCACGTTTTGGGTCCAGACGGTGGAGCCTCTCTTCCTCTTTGGAAGGATGCAGAGGCGGAAAGAAGGTAGGCAAAGTGATGGTCTGCCCGATGTGGAAGGGTGTGACAACCTTTGGCAAGAAAGAAGGACGGGTCCTTAAAACCACCTTGTCTGGATGAACAGAAAGGAAAGGAGGTTTAGAAGAAAGCCTGGAGCTCACTCACTCTTCTGGCCGAGGTGATAGCTACCAAGAAAGCCGCCTTGAGAGTGAGAAGACGCAAAGGACAGGTATAAAGGGGCTCGAAGGGAGCACACATCAGATATGTCAAGACAAGGTTTAAGTCCCATTGAGGTATTATGAATGGCACGGGAGGAAACGTGTGCGTTATGCCTTTCAGGAAACGGTTAACAACCGGGGACTTAAAAAGAGAAGGCTGATCTGGAAGCCGTAAAAAGGCAGAGATGACCAAAAGATAACCTTTGATAGTGCCCAGAGCAGAGCCCTCCTGGGCCAAAGAAAGAAGGAACATAAGGACTTCGGAAAGAGGGGCAGAAAGGGGATCCACAGCCTTAGCTGTGCACCATGCCACAAACTTGTTCCATCTGCAGGTGTAGACCGTTTTAGTAGAGGGACGCCTGGCTGCCAGAATGACATCACAGACTTCGGGAGGAAGATCGAAAGCTGCCAACTGTCGCCGCTCAATCCCCACAGATGGAGGTGGAGGCCGGACAGTTTCAGGTCGAGGACAGTCCCCTGCTGCTGCGACAGAAGATCATCCCGAAGAGGAAGTCGGATCGGGGGATCGATCGCCATGCTGAGTAGCTTGTGATACCAGTATCTTCGTGCCCAATCCGGAGCCACAAGGAGGACTTTGGCCCGGTCGCGCCAATTCTTCTTCAGCACTCTGGGCAGAAGTGGTATAGGCGGGAAGGCGTACAACAGACCGCCACTCCACTCGCGACGAAAAGCGTCGCCTAGCGAGTGCCGTCTTGGATATTCCAACGCGCAGAACTGATGACATTGTGCGTTCGGTGGAGAATAGATCTAACCAAGGCTCTCCCCACTGCAGAAAGAGGCCTTGCGCCATGTCCGAGTTCAGACGCCATTCGTGATCGATCGAGCACCGGCGGCTGAGTTAGTCCGCCCTGGCGTTCAGGGAACCTGCCAGGTGTAGAACCACCAAAGTAATGCCTTGATGTTCCAGCCATGTCCAGAGGCACAGAGCCTCCTGAAATAGGGTCCATGACCCCCACCCCACACTGTTTGTTGCAATACTACATGGCGGTGGTGTTGTCCGTGAACACCTGCACCACACTTCCCCAGAGAGAGGGAAGGAATGCCTTCAGTGCAAGCCGGATCACCCGAAGCTCCAAAAGGTGGATATGGAGTCCAGAGTCCTCTGATCTCCGCCTCTCCCAAGTGGCCCCCCCATCCCAGGAGGGACGCATCCGTCACCACTGTCTGCTCCGGTTGGGTAAGGAAGAGGGATCTGCCACTGACCCAATCGCGATTTGTGAGCCACCACTGCAATTGTCGTGCAGTGCCCTCCGAGATCTGGACAGGATCGGACAGGTTGCCCTGATGCTGCGCCCACTGGAACTTCAGGTCCCACTGCAGAGCCGGAGGGTCATCCTGACTGAAACCAGGGACAGAGGCTGAAAGATCGGAATCATAGCCTGAATATCCCGGACTCGCTGCTCAGGAGGATAAACCCGAAACAGCGTTGAATCCAGAACCGATCCGATGAAGGGGAGCTTCTGAGAGGGACTGAGGTGCGACTTCGGCATGTTGATGGGGAATCCCAGCAAATGCAGGAGGTCGGCTGTAGGAGGTGGTTGACGACTGCCTGGGGCGAGCCCGCCTTCAACAACCAGTCGTCGAGGTAAGGGAAGACTGACACCCCTGACCTGCGCAGGTGAGCTGCGACCACCGCCATCACCTTCGTGAACACCCGGGGATGTGAAAATATGCGTCCTGCAAGTCCAACGCTACCATCCAGTCTCCAGGGTCGAGGGCAGCCAGGACCAGAGTCAGCATTTTGAACTTCTCCTTCCGGAGGAAGCGATTGACGTTCCGGAGGTCCAAGATGGGGCGCAGGCCCCCTTTGTCCTTCCTGGGGACCAGAAAGTAGTGGGAATATCAACCACTCCCTACTTCCAGCCCAGGAAAGCACTCAATGGCCCCCTTGGCCAAGAGGGCTGCGACTTCCTGATGGAGAAGTACCAAGTGATCCCCCGACATGCGGTGGCACCGAGGTGGCATGGCTGGAGGGAAGGACTGAAAGGGAAGAGAGTAGCCTCTGCGGATGATCTGCAACACCCACTTGTCCGACGTGATATCGTGCCAGTGGGGGAGGTGGTGGCAGATCCTGCCACCCACCGGCGTGGGGTGCTCCAGAAAGCTTGGATTAGGAAGGTTTGGAGGTAGAAACAGCGGGGGCGGAAGTAGACTGACCCCCACGCTCATTCCCAGACCCGCCCCTGCAGAAGCCGCGTCCGCGCTGAGGCTGGTTCTGCACAGGCTTGCTGAAGGAATGTGCCTGGGCACCCCTGCCTTGGCCACGAAAAGAACGAAAACCAGGCATTGCAGGGCTCTCCGTGGAAAGACCCAAGGACTTGGCCGTGGCCTGCGAGTCCTTAAAACGCTCCAGTGTACTGTCGACCTTATCGCCAAACAGGCGAGTGCCATCAAAGGGCATGTCCATGAGCGAGCTCTAGACATCGGGCGAGCACCCACCGTCGTAGAAATCGCCCTGCCCAACGAATCAGCGGTGTCCAAACCACACCGAATGGCGAACTTAGCTGCATCCTTACCCTCAGCAACTGCCTGGAAAAGCACAGCATGGACCTCCTCAGGACACTGAGGGAACACCTGAGCAACCGTATCTAACACCATGTGGGAATAGCGGCCCAATAAGAAGGTGGTTTTCACCGACCGCAGCCCCAAGCTCTTACCGAACTATTCCAGCTTCTTAGAGTCCTTATCCGGCGGAGCCGTGGGAAAGGCACTCTGCGACGTCGAGGCTTGGATGACCAGACTCTCAAACGTGGGATGAGTGGTCAGAAACGCGGGGTCACCAGGTGCCGGGCGGTGACGCCTGGCGACATTCTTATCCCTAGGGGCCCCTGTGGCCGGCCGCGACCAAGTGCCCAACAGGACGTTGGTGAGGGCGTCGTTGAAGGGAATCAGGGGCTTCGACGAAGTAGACGCCGTCTGGAGCACCTCAGTGAGAAGTTTAGTTTTGAGGGCCACCATAGGAAGATCGAGGTTGAGGACCTCAGCAGCCCGACGGAGCACCATAGTGTAGGAAGCGCCCTCCTCCATAGTAGGCGGGGGTAGAGGCAAACCCCGGGTCAGAAGAGACATCGAGGTCACCGGCGTCCTCCAAGTCGTCCACCCAGTCCTGCTCGGAGTCACACTGACGGGCAAGAGGGTCCTCGGATACCTCCCAGTCATCCTCCACATCCGTTGCAGGAGGAACAGGCCGCGGCGGCAGAGCTGGAGAAGGAACATACAGTGTCGGAAACGGTGCCGTGAATGGTGCCGGGCCGGCGCCGTCTCCCAATGCGGATCCCAGGTACGAACTAAAGGATCCTGGAACCGGGGAAGGGCGGAACGAACGGCACCCACTGCAGCGCCGGAGGCAAGGGTGGCGCGGGGGCCGGAGCCGGCAGCGCTGGACCTCGTGGGGCCAGAGCCAACGGCGCAGGATCCTGTGGCGCCGAAGCTGGATCCGCAGGCAGCGCCAACGGCCCAACAGGATCATGGGACCGCGGGGCTCGAAGGCGGGAGCCCGAGGCCTAAAAAGGTGGTCCATGGTGGCAAGAAACTCTTGCACCTGTTCCGGAGTTGCCGACAGAACCGGGTAAGGCGGGTAGGCCGCGGGACTCCCAGGCTGAACCCCTGTCTCCCTCGTCTGCATCCGAGGACCGACGGGGGGGGGGGGGGGGGGGGGGGGGGGGGGGTATTGACGTCGGAGAGCGAACACGCTTCTTCGACTTCTTTTTATGTCGTCGCTTACCGGAATCTGAGGGTGAAGACTTGGAGCCCGAGGAGCGACGACTGCAGCCCCGCGAGCTTTCCCGGGAACGGTCCCTGGACCTGGAACGGCGTTGGAACGAGTGCCGGACCTCCAGCAGCTTCCGGAGCCGCTCCCTCAACGCCTTCGGGGCCATGGGTCCGCCACCGACATATTGCGACGGCAGGCCCCACAAGACTTAAATCCAGGCATCCCTACGTGCACCAGGAGAAATGGGGAGACAAATGTCTCAAAAGTGTAGTCAACAAGTGACTATGGTACATGCTCTAACCGGATCTGCGCTTGCTGGCGCGGAAAAAGAAATAACTGACGTCAGCGCGCATGGGTGGCGCCCAAGTAGTCTCCGTGACGTCATCTCGGCGCTTAAGACGCCAGCGACAGACGCGGAGCCGCAGGACCCCACCTACTGAGGCGCAGGGGTACTGCTAGCAAAACCTTCCGGATTCAGTCTGACGCCTGGGGATATTCTAAAGTAAGGAATCTATCACTAATGTGTCTCTTTCAAATAAAGTTTTTACTCAAGGGTAGTCTGGTGCTGATTCTCTGCTCCACATCAGCCATTCAGCCAGAGTCCAGATGACACTGCATCAAAGCCATATTTTTCATCACACCATCAACCTACTTCAAGTGTCTATTATCCATTGTCTTCATTTCTGCCGAAAGACTATGGGCAAGAGAGCCCTCTTTGTATGGTTGGGGAGGCTGGGAGAGTGCCGAGAACGACACCATCTTGAGCAGGGTGCAGGCAGATCGTAAGGCTAAATACTTTATTTTCTTTTACTGTTGATCAGGTTTCCACATTTGTGCAACATGAAAAAATTTTCAGTAACCAGCAGGAATGTAGTAAACTTTTCTCTAATTTGAACTGTTTACAGGGAAAGGGGTGAGAGCAGCATCAACACATTCAATTTCAAGCAGAGCATCAAGCGACCCCTTGAAGTACATTTTAAACTGTGAATCTAAAAAACGAAGATTTTTTATCTCAAAACTCTTAGAGAGCAATATCAAAAGATTTGTATTCCATTTTCCTTTTTTATTTTATGACTATTTTAAGTTATTATTTTTAGGGCTTTATTCCAATAAATGTGATTATAGAATATCGGACACAATTGGGTAGAGAGATTTACCTATAATAAGGAAACGCAGCCTAGTGGGAAGCCCAAATCCAGGGTCTCCCCGTACCAAACAATATAACTTACCACTAATGCCACATTTCCTATAAATCCAAACATCAGCAGACCAGTACTTTTATTTACCCATAGACAGAGTTCGTTCAGGGGGCCTCTGGCCACAAGTGGGCTACTGGGCCCCAACTGTGGTAGTCGAGGTTGATTGCCACTGTTGTTCAGAGGCCTGTCCTACTATGGCTCTGAAAACTGGGCCAAGTTCAACCCTTTCTTAACTTGGCTCTCAGGGTAACAATGCCAAGAAGTCACAAGCTTCTTAGCTGGGTAGTGAGGGGGACAAGAGCTCAGTCAAACAGAGACATTAAAAAGTAATGTCCAGTAGGCATTACTCCCTTCCTCTTGATACTTTCTCTGCACTTTGGTGATACTAATGGTCATAGGTTCTGGTATATTGAGGGTAGAGGTACGGATATGGCACAGTTGCAGATTACTTCAGCTTTACCTCGCTGTTTAGATATTCAAATTAAACTAACTCGGGCAAAAGTCAGAAGCCCTTATGCCAGATTCCTTTGTACATGTTTAGTTCCTTTTTAGAGTCAGAGCTAAGCCCTACTTTTACCTTCTCACTGATATTGCAGACCGTGTGATATGGTAGGTACTGCCCGCACTCTGGCCTTCATAGCAGCAGCTTCTTGCTGTGGGGACCTTGTGCTAGATTTCCTTCGGAACAGGAATCACTGGAGGAGATCAGCCTGGCAAGATATGCACAGCGGCATCTAGTCTTTGATAGTTGTAGCTCATCTGGCTAGTGTAGACTGGAAGCTAGGCAAGGCAGTTGCTGTCTTTTGGTCAATGAGGTGGTGATGTGTCTTCAGCAGTTTCAGCATCCCAGGTCGATCAGCTACACTTCAGTGGCTCTGGCGTCAGCAGCACTAGCTCGCGGACCACAAACTGGAACGACACAGGACACTCCTGGCTTGTCTCTTAAGGGCAGCCTGTTTGCTCTGGGTGTTACTCACCGGAAGAACACATTGGGCTTCTCATCACAGACAGTCTCTCTTCCTGCAGGGACAGGAGCTTTGTTTCCCACCCTCAGCAGACAGACATGCTTCTAGGCAGATCCACAGCTCTTTCAGCAGATACTGCCGACCTCAGGTGATGCCGCCTCACCTCTGGGTTACTGGATGACAGGCAGAACACCAGCAGTGGTCATACAGGTTATTTGAATTACTCTGCATAGCGCTCCCATCCTCGTTCATGAAGAACTTGAAATTGGCTTGGATGGCACTTTAATATACACTTTCTAGATACAGCTGTGGATCCACTGTCTAGGGTTTCAGAACCAGTTTGAGTAGGTTCCCTTTCAAATACTATATTCAGGCTGCTCTCTAGACGCAGCCTTTGCACACAGTGACGGTTCTCACAGCAGGTAGAAATGGGGCTGACTTCACTGTGCCTTGACTGAATATTTCTGCTTGAAGTTCAAGTTCTCTTCACCTTCCCAAAGCAGTAATCAGGAAGTAATCAGGAACAGACAAAAGGGCAGCCCCTTAATTGAAACTTCCTCACCTTGAACAAACGAAGGAAAAACTAATCCACAGTCCTTTGCTAACAAGGCCTCAATGAATTTCTTAATGAACCACGGTCTATATCGTCCATACTTCTTTGTCTAGGTTACCAGCCATACAAATGCAGGGAATGCACATCCACTGTCTGGGGGAAACTTGTCCTCATGCTTCATTTGTGCAATGCAAACCCAGGGGCATCCAGAACGGGCAAGTAGACTGTGACACAGGCACAAAAGTCTGATCACATTACAAATTCAAAAAACAGTATGCTGCTGCCACTGCTTAAAGTGGTGTACCAAGGGCATAAACAGTAGTCCACTACCTACCATGTTGACATGTTTGGTGATTTCCTTCAGTTACTGAACATTGCATTGTCAAGGATAAACCTAGGCCTCTGAGCACATGCAAGGTTAGTACGACACTGGTCCGAAAGTCAAAGTCAGGATACCCCTTTCACATGCAGACAGGCACTCATGGCAAGGGTACACACTTGTTTATCACGCAGGGGAGCAGTCAAAATATCTCTTAACATACAATAGTTTATCAAATATGTTTTTAACAAACTTGGAAGTATGCAGAGGCTCTGTGATACAAACAGAAGCTGCACACCCTCCTAAAACCAAAAAAAGAAAGAAACCATAGAAAAATGGCAATGAAGAAATACAAATGAGTACATTTGATAAATAGCAACCATTTGCCCATTAAGATACAGAAATACAAGAAATTTAGAAAATGGTAAACAATGTGAATGTAAACCATTTGATGGTTGGTGTTAAGTTGATGGCCTGCCACCTAGCTATGTGTTGAACAAACTATTTGCATTTGACTCCAATTGTCCCAGATCGCAGTAACACAAAAGGAATAATTTACTTACCCTGTAAGCATCGATTCTTAGCATACAGTGCTGTAGATTCACGTACTTTGCTTAAGTCCGCCATCTAGTGTTGGGCTACGATATTTACAAGTTGTTTTTGTTCCAAGAAGCTTTCTTCTAACCACAAGCTGTGTCACTCCTCTTGGGAATAATGTGCATGGTCATCAATGCCATCTTCATTTTTTTTTGCCGTGGGTAGGTGAGAATGTAAGAATGCTGTATATGCAAGCATTGAGATGTCCATAAGTTAGTATGAGATAAAGTGTATGAAATGCAACCTACACAAGAGTTTTTGGGAAGGAGGGTTGGCACATGTGAATCTACAGAACTACATGACAGGAACAAATGCTTACAAGGTAAGTAACAATCCGTTTGAGGCATGTGTGCTGTAGATACGCATGCTTTGCATGGACTGTAAAGCAGTCCCTCTCCCTAGGCAGTTGTTAACGTGTCGGGGTTGCAGTTGTTTGAAAAAGAGTTTTAAGTACTGCCTGACCAACACTAGCTTGTTGGCGTGCAAATACATCCACACAATAATTTTTTGTAAAGGTGTGTGGAGTACACCATGTTGCCGCTTGTTAGAAACGGGGTAGCGTGGTGCGGAGCGGTTAAGCTAAACTCCAGGGCATTGTGTAAAGCATCTGCGCAGCACAAACAGGCGACCTACCAGGCACACTACAAAAAGAGACTCCACACCAGGTTGCATGAAAAATAACTTGTGTATTATACCCAATACAGTAGGATGCAATCACGGAGGTAAACACGGAGCCAACTGGCATCAGGTAGTCATTTACAGAGGGGGACTATTTACCGGGCAGGGCCAATCGGGCCGAAGCCAGAATCATCACCAGGCATAACCAGGATTAATGAAAGTCAGAAGTAATATAGGTGTAACATATTAGAATGGCGCATCATACATGACCTTAGGCATGGGACACATTAGTATGAGGTGTAAAACGTTATCAGGCCTGAACCTAGGACATCACAGAAAACCATTAGGTCAGGCATTAGGCTTACACACATTAGCATAGGGCATCCTCCTCCACATAACAGCATGAGCAACACCGTGGGCATAGCATTAGCATAGAACCTGCAATGAAAACATCATGACATTAGGCAAAATCACATGCAGTAGGCATCGCCATGAGCCCGAACACCTTAGGCCTTATCAGTAGGCAGGAAACACATTATACTTCATACCAACACAAGCACCTGGGGCATCTCATCAATGTGAACATTAGGGCCGAATATTAGCATAATGGTGCATCCCTGGTAACACCACATTAGCAGTAGGCGTGGAAACCTGCGGGCATAAACATTAGGCAGAAGACCACATTAGGCATAAAACGTAATCATCATGGCATTACAATAGGCACTTGGCTTCACCCGGGCCCCCTCCTGGGACCCGGGACTTTGATGCGGGCTCGCAAGGCTCCGGGCAGCTTCCCCCAGGCAGGGGGAGGCGGAGACGGCTTACGCGAGGCTCTGACCTGGCAGGCCCAGCCCACCATAAGGCGCGGGTGCCTGTCTTCTGTCGTCTTCTCCTCCTCGCTCCTCTCTTTGCGGCTCGGCCGCGGCGGTGATTTCGGGCGGCAATGAGGGGTAGGCTCCCTCTAAATTTGTAATACTAAGCAGGGTGGGCAACCGCTTTATTTTAAAGGAGCCACTCTCCCTGTTCACACGCGGGGTGGGCACCCGCTCATAAAATATGCATAAGGCGGGGTAGGCACCAGCTGGGGAGCACAACAACGCGGCAGAAAAGCGGGGTGGGATCCCGCTATTTTTAAAATGTTCAGAGGCGGCACACACGCAGGGTGAGCACCCGCTGGAGTAAATATGCAAAATACAGCACGATAACGCGGGGTCGGCACCCGCTCCTCTTCTCCTGGCAACTTGGAAGGGTGCTTTGACAGCACAGCGCTGCAGGCGTCCGCTCCTTTTTCCCTGGCACTCTGAAAGTAGCGCTTACGAGGTGCTAGGTCCCACCAGAAGCTTCAGGGGCAGAAGATAGCGCACCTCATCTGGTAATCCAGAAAATAGTCCCACTAGGTGCAGGCAGAGCAGCACAGGCATTTCAAATACAGCTCTCACCAGGCGCTAGGTGGCGCACATTTCCAGGGTCCCATACAAGAGGGTAGTGCCCACGCTCCTCACCTCCTTGGAGTGCTGGCCAACGACCGATGGCACTCACGAGGCGCTAGCGCAGGAGAGCAGGCAGGCAATACTGGGCAAGTTCAGCAGGCAGGGGGCACTCATCAAGACAGGACAGCAGTTCCGGGGAACGGTCATCCCCCATCCAGTGGCACTCCTCCTGGCACCACAGTCTTCACTCCAGCAAAGGGCTCTCACTAGCCCTGTGGACAACAGAGGAGTACAGATGGGCTCAGGGGCCAGCACACAGGCCCTTGTGGCGGTACCGCCTGGCAGGGTCTCCCCTCTCAGTCAAGTTCACGTTCAGTCTGCCCACATGGTGGCACAGCCCCCCTATATATACACCCCTCACCCCACCTACCAGAAAGGGCTGGAAGCTTCTGGAAGGTTCCCTGGGGAACCGGTGCCAACTGGTTTAGGGGGAGGTGTAGAGCACCCTGGGTGCCAGGCTTCCCTCCAAAAGCTGGGGGAGGGAACTAGACAGCTGGACCGCCAACTCACCTCAGACAGGCGGCACATGTGCAGACAGGAATGGCGTCCATTTTGAAAGTAACATTTCCACAATGGTCAAAATAAACCTGCGTACACCATTGCGCAGTATTTAACATTTGCATTTCAAATACATCAACATGACATGTTTATTCCCACAAAAGCGAAAAATTCAGGGAAAAAGGGCCAAGTCCAACACTGCTTTGTAAATATCAGCAATAGGAATGTTCCTCAAAAAAGCCATAGAAGCTCCAATTTTTCTAGTGGAGTGTGCTTTGGTGGAACAGGTAAAAGTCGTTTCGCTTTTGCATAACACGTCTGGATGCATTTAAATATCCATCTTTAGATGCCTGATTTTGAAATTGCTTTTCCTAAACGAGGCGGTGCAAAGGCAACACACAATTGTTTAGTTTTTCTAAATGATTTAGTCCTGTCGATATAATACATCAATGCTCTTTTTACATCTAAAGTGTGAAATGTCCTTTCTGCAAATTATCTGGTTGTGGGGAAAAAAACAGGTACATCAATGGATTGATTAATATGGAAATTGGAAACAACTTTTGTTAGTAATTTAGGGTTAGTTCGAAGCACTACCCTATCTCTATGTAGTTGAAAGAAAGGCTCTTCTAGAGTTGACTGAATTTCACTGGCTCTTCTAAGAGAAGTAATAGCGATTAAAAAGGCAAGTTTCCATGAAACATATATTGCAATTGACAAGAATGTAAGGGTTCGAAAGGAGGACCCATTAATCTAGTTAGAACAATGTTGAAGTTCCATGCGGGGCAGGTGGAAGTCTGGAAGGAATGATTCCTTTAAATCCCTCTATAAAAGCTTGTATAACAGAAATTGTAGACACTGATATGTGTTGTCTATTTTGGAGATATGATGCAATAGCTGCACAACGTAAACGTATAGCAGTATATGCTAATCCTGCACTTTGCAAAGGAAATAGACATAAAATAAGTGTTAGTACCTTTGATTGAAGAGAGTTTACGTTTTGTTTGTGATAGAAGATAACAAAGCATTTGCATTTTGCTGCTTGACATTGCCTTGTAGTGGATTTACAAGCCCATTTATGAATGTTCATACATTCTTGAGGTAAGTTTCTAAATTCTAAGACTTCAGGAGCCAAATTGCAAGATTCCTTTCTTTGGGATTGGGATGTGGTTCTGTGTGAAAAGGTCCGGGTTCAGGTGAAGCTTCTTGTGTGCGACTAAAGATCGTTCCAGTAGTGTTAACCTCTTCAGTGCCCATGACGAGATAGTCTCGTCATGGAGCACGGTTGCGCTGTGCCCATGACGAGACTATCTCGTCATGAACCCCACCCACTAGTGCAACGCCCGGCACAGGAGGGGGAAAGGGCGTGGCACTGAAGGGGTTAAAAACCAAGGATGTGTAGCCCATGTTGGAGCTATTAGTATCATGGTGGAAGATGTCTGTCTGAGTTTCCGGACTACTAATGGAAGTATTGGGAGAGGTGGAAAAGCGTATGCAAATATCCCTGACCAGTTGATCCATGGAGCATTGCCTTTGGATTGATGGTGTGGGTACCTGCTTGCGAAGTGTGGGCATTTTACGTTGTCTTTTGTTGCAAACAGGTCTATGTATGGAAACCCCCACTTGTGAAAGTATGGTTGAATAACATTGAGGTGAATCTCCCATTCATGGACTTGTTGTGTTCTGCTTATAAAGTCCGCAATTTGATTGCTTGTCCCTTGGACATGTTCTGCTAGGAGACGAATGTTGTCACCTATTGCTAAACTTGAGTTAATTGGAGTGTGCCCCCCTCCCGTTTTTGTAACTACTACATTGTTCTCATATTCTCTGTTCGAATTAGGCCAACTTTGTGTTGTAGGTGAGGTGAGAAGGCTTTCAGTGCTAGATGAACAGCTTGCAGCTCTAGGTGATTGATATGGAGATTCTTGTATTGGGAACCCCATGTTCCCTGAATAGTGAGGTAATGGAGATGTACACCCAAGCCTGTTAGGGAAGCATCTATTGTATTATTTGGGGAACTGGGTCCTAAAACTGCCACCATTTGGTTAAATTATGTGTTTTCCACCATTGCAGAGTGACTTGTATGCCTGTCTACCAACACTAGATCGTGAAGGTGACCCAGCGATTGAGTCCACTGTTGAGATAGACAGTGTTGCAGAGGTCTCATATTTAGTCGGGCATGTGGAGCTATGTGAATACAGGATGCCATCATGCCTAGAAGTCTGAGAAATGATTTTGCAGGAAGTTGATTTCCTGTCTGAAACTGCTGAATTAATGTTACTGAGTTGTGTACCCTGTCTGTGTTTGTGTATGCTAGAGCGGATTGTGTGTTCAGGATAGCGCCTAGGAACGACTGAGTTTTGGCTGGTTGTAGCTGAGATTTTTGTAGATTGATGGTAAACTCTAGTTAATGCAGCAAATCTCAAGTTTTCTGAGTGTTTTGGTTGCAAAGCATGTAGTGTTTGCTTTGATTAACCAGCAGTCTAGATAAGGGAAAACATGTATATTTTGCCTGCGTAGATGTGCAGCTACTAAAGCTAGACACTTTGTGAAGACTCTTGGTGCTGTGGTAATACCAAATGGAAGAACTTTGAACTGATAATGTTTTCCTTGAAATGGAAATCTGAGGGCTTTCCTGTGTGCAGGGTGAATTGGTATGTGGAAATGCATCCTTTAGATCAAAATCCACCATAAAATCTCCTTCTTGAAATAATGGAATGATCTCTTGTAGTGTGACCATATGGAAGTGTTCTGATATGGGGTAATAATTTAATGACCTAAGATCACGAATGGGTCGTAGGGATCCATCTTTTTCGCGTATAAGGAAGTAAAGTTAATATACTCCTGTTCCTTGAAATTGTTGTAGAACTATTTTTATTGCTCCTTTTTGTAACAGAGCTGAGATATCCTTTTGCAAAAGGGTTTAATGCTGCACAGATAGTTAGTGTTTGCGAGGTGGAATATTTGGAGGAGTTAAGAGTTACAGACAATACCCATGTTGGGTAATATCCAAGACCCATTGGTCTGTTGTGATTGAATTCCAATTGTTGAGAAACTGTTGAAGATGACCCAGACAGGTGTTAGATGGTCTGGGGGAATGGTAAGGAAGTCATTATTTGTTATTGGCATTTGAGGAACGGGTGTTGTTTCCTATGCCTCTTCATTTAAATTGTTTCCTTTATAGGGACCTATGTATAAAGTTCTAGGTGTAGAGGTTTGTCCCTGATTTTTGTATTGTGACCCAGAGGAATCTGTGGTGGCAGTTTTGGCACCTTGTTTGTATTTGGACCTTTGAAAAGAACCACAGTGGATGTTTGTAGGGCTCTCATAGATTTTGCTACCTCAGTGTTATTTATTTTTTCAAGGGCTGCATCTACTTGTGGCCCAAAAAGGTGTTCCTTGTAGAATGGGATATTAAATATGGCCAGCTGTACTTCAGGTTTAAATCCTACCACCCTTAGCCATGCGCGCCTACGTAATAGGATATTGGTGTTTATACTCCTAGCAGCGATGTCAGCTGCCTCTAGTGCACACTTAATAGGATTGTTAGTAATAAGTTTACTTTCATTCACTATTTCTTGACCCCTCTTTTTGTTCTCCTCTGGGAAGTGTTGGAGGAGCCCCTCCATTTCGTTCCAGTGGGCCCCGTCATACCTTGCTAATAAAGCTTGGCTAGTGGCTATATGCCAATGAGTAGCTGCTTGTGCTGCAACTCTTTTACCAGAGGCATCTATGAGTTTGGATTCTTTTTCTGGAGGTGGTGCATCTCCATTGGTTTGTGAGTTTGCTCTTTTCCTGGCATTTGACACTACCAAAGAGTCTGTGGTGAGTTGGCCTTTAATAAAAATGGGATCGGACAGGACTGCCTTGTACTTTGTCAATGCGTGGAGTAATTATCCTTGTTTGACTGAGTCTTTAACGATTTCATCAAAATGGCATGTCATACCCTTAAGTAACGGTAAGTATTGTGCCCTCTCTGTGCAGTAGACAAAGTTTTGAATAGAAAATCCTCCTCTATAGAATCTTTATATAAAGGAACTTGATGGAACGTTGCTGACAATGCTATTAAGTCCTGATAAGCAGAGGCATCATTAGGTGGTGATGGGCGAGATGGATACAAGTCTGGGTCAGTGTCTGCTTGAGGATCAATATTATAACTATGCCATGGATCCCCTAGTTGTGAATCCTCTGTGATATCGTGATCCTTCCCTATTGTAGACTGAGGGGATATGTTACCTACCTCAGATAAATGTGGTGAGTGAGGTGTTAGAGTAGGTGGTGGAAGAGGTATGTGTGGTAGTGGTGAAGTGTGAATAGGGATGTGCAATGGACTAGTTGCAGCATCCTTCCTCTTCTTTACAGGTTGAACAGGACTGTCCAATGCCTCTTTCAAACTCAATTGCTTCTTAGAAGTGTGTTGTTTTGGTAGTTGTATCGTAATTTTTTTAGTTCAAGGCTGAACTTGCAAAGTCTTTTGTTTCCGAACGAGCTTGTGTTGAAATTGCTCAAGAACTGGCTCTGGAGGTGGTTTGGGACCGAAGACAAAGCATTTTGGTGGTGGGAGCTTTGATTTCGACAAAGGAATGTTCAGTTCAGGAATATGCAGTCTTTGTTTTGGTGCTGAGACCAAATATCTAGGTGTTATGGCCACAGATATCGAGGAGGTGAAGGCCCCGCTGTAGGCCGATCCATCCGAGCAAAGCCAGAGAGCGGAGCTTCAGAGTCATGTTTTCGACATGCGCCATGGCTCAATTGCAGTGGCGGGTCAGGAGGCGATTTTTCGGTAGAACCAATGGTTTGGGCATAGGATCAAGGGCAGAGGTACTCACTAAATGTTTTTTTTGTTCTGACTGCAAAAAGGTCAATTCATCTTCGGATTGTGACTTGGAATCATGGATGGAGAGTGATTTCTCTTGTGCAGCTGAGGCTTCTTCTTCCTCTTATTGTTGACCGAAGACGTCTAGGATATCGTCCACTTGTTTACACTGCATTTCCTGTCGTCTTGCGCGTCGACCCCAAAGGGTCTTTTTGCACCAAAAGGATTTGGAGGCCGTACAGGTGTCTTCTCGATGCTCGGTGAGAGGCTTAAGTTACAAACGGGATGTTGGTCAGTGTGAGGGTATTTCGAGTGGTACTTCGGACAGAAACGGAACGTAGTGCATTCTATTAGCATGTCATTCTCCGTGAGTGTGGAAATGGAGAACTTTTTGCCGGGCTGGACGCAGCCTGAGGAAGCGAGCTGAATACATGCTTCAGAAAGGTTGTGTGAGGAACAAATTAGACCGATTGAGACAATACTGTCGAATGGGAATAAACGACCCAATGGGAGTCTGAAGGAGTCTGGAACCAGAGCGCGAAATACTACACCCGAAGCAGTCTGGGGAAAAAAAAAAACTAAAGATGGCGTTGATGACCATGCGCAGTATTCCTCAGAGGAGTCACACAGCCTCGCAACTCAAAGAAAACGTCTTGGACAAAAACAACTTGCAATCATCCGAGCCCAACACTAGATGGCGGACTTATGCAAAGCATGTGTATCTAAAGCACACATGCCACGAACAGAAATGATTTTGAAAACGGGCTGTTATCTTCTGAAAATTAATTCCTCAGAATTTTGGAGTCACCAATTTATGAAGTCACCAATCTAACTGCAAGATTATTTGAAATCATTCTCTTTGGGAATCTCCTCATTGCACACGATTATAAATGTGACAACTGTTCATGCAGTGCATTCAAATGGTCATGCATTCTCTCTATGCAGCCTCCATTATCTGTTTCTTCAAGAGATACATGTGTGAACTGGTTAAGAATAACATCTAAAGAAATCAAATGTCTAACTTTTTTGTGATAAACCTACTGGCTGGGTAGGTAATAAAGTAACATGCTGATTCTATGCTAGCAGATAGATTAAACAATATACAGCTGTAACACAAAAACACTTTCTTGGGCATTTTTTTGCTTACCTCACCATCTGGACCTAATCCGGATCCCATTCTTTCACCAGTCTCCTCCACCTTCTGCAAGAAAGACACATATGTTTGTCACAACCAGTTTTAGCTGAATAAGCACTAAACCTTACCGAGATACTGCAGTGAAATCATATTCACCATCTAATGAACAGCAGTTAAGTTGTGTTAATATATTCCCGAACTCCTTAACACAGTTATCAATGGTGATTTATATCTGTATTGTAAACCAGGTGCAGCCTTTTTACAGGCAAACTGGGGACTGCTAGTCTTTACATATTACTCAGTCAGTGGCCTCCATATACTCTGAACCTCCAACAAATTATCCAAACAACCTTTTCTAAGTTAAATGGCAGGGGCAAAAAATATATCACCTATCCCTTCAGGCACAATACTAAAGAAACTTCAATTTTAACTTGTAAAGTTAGAACATTTTACATAATTGTTCTCTTTGTGCAATACGGTGTAGGAGAGGAATAGTTCCCCAAAAAATGTTCCTTTATTTTAGGTCTGACCAACAGACCATTTTAGTTTACAAAAAATTCTCATCACCATTACGCTCTGCATACAACATAAAATATTTAGAAAGGTGTCATCGACTGGTTTGCAGTGTTGGCAGTTAGATTTAGTATCCTGGCACGGTGTGGTGTGTGTGTGTGTACTATTTTCTAGAAATTCGCCACTTAAACAAGTGATAGGGTGGATGAAAATTAGTCCTTTCATTTTCATATATGTCATGCTTGCTGCATTAATGCACAAGTTACTTACCTTCGGTAACGAGATATATGTAAGAAACATTAGTTAGAGATAGATTCCTTACCTTAGAATTACCCCCATGCGTCAGACTGGATCCGGAAAGTTTTCGTCAGCAGAACCCCTGCGCGTCCGTAGGTGGCGTCGTGCGGCTCCGCATACGCCGTTGGCGTCGTGGTCGCCAAGATGACGTCGCGGCAGCTACTTAGACGCCGCCCTCGCGTGCTGACGTCAGTTCTGTACACTACTTTCCACGCCAGGAACGCAGAGCCATGCAAGATACTGACCACTGGTGCATAGAAACTAGGGCCCTAAAAGGGATGACCTTAACCCTAGAAATCAGTTCGCAGAACGGGGAGGATGGGTGGGGCGGTAAGGAATCTGTCACTAACTAATGTTGCTTACAGATATATCGTTACCAAAAGGTAAGTAACTTGTGCATCTGAAAGAAACACGTTAGTGATAGATTCCTTACCTTAGAATAGATACCCCAGCAATGCCAACCCCGGTGGTGGGTCTGTGAACCAAGATCACACCAGGAAGCCCCGAGAACAGCCAAAGAAGCCGTCTCTCCGGACTTGGCTGTCCAGGCAATAATGCTTAGTAAAAGTGTGCAACGAGTCCCACGTAGCCGCCTGACAGTTGTCTTGCAGGGGGACACCACATCCCAATGCCGTAGTGGCAGCCGTCGCCCTGGTGGAACGGGTGCGCAGTCCCACCGGAGGTTCCTTTTTTGCCAGAGAATAACAGGTTTTAATACACAAGACGACCCATCGAGAGATAGTCCGCTTGTGTACGGCCCGACCTTTCTTGGCACCTACGTAGCCAACAAAGAGCTGGTCATCCACCCGGAACTGATCTGTGCGATTCAGGTAAAATGAGAGCGCACGTTTTAGGTCCAGACGGTGGAGCCTCTCTTCCTCTCTGGAAGGATGCAGAGGCAGAAAGAAGGTGGGCAAAGTGATGGTCTGCCCGATGTGAAAGGCAGTGACAACTTTTGGCAGAAAAGATGGACGTGTCCTGAGCACAACCTAGTACGGATGGACAGACAGAAAAGGAGGTTTGCAAGAAAGAGCCTGGAGCTCACTCACTCTACTAGCAGTGGTGATGGCAACCAGGAAAGCAGTCTTCAGAGTTAACAGACGAAGAGGACAGTTGTAAAGAGGCTCAAAGGGAGCGCACATTAAATATGTGAGAACCAGGTTCAAGTCCCACAGTGGCATTATGAAGGGAATATGAGGGGAAAGATGAGTAATGGCTTTGAGGAATCTATTAACAACAGGGGATTTTAAAAGAGAGGGCTGATCAGGGAGCCTGAGGATGGTCGAAATAGCAGAAAGGTAGCCCTTGATAGTGCCCAGAGCAGAACCCTGCTGGACCAAAGAAAGAAGGAACAGTAGGACTTCAGACAGAGGGGCACAAAGGGGATCCACAACCTTTGCTGAGCACCATACCACAAACTTGTTCCACCAGCAGGCGTATACCAACTTAGTGGAGGGACGCCTGGCTGCCAGAATGACATCACACACTTCAGGAGGCAAGTCGAAAGGAATCAACTGACACCTCTCAATCTCCACGCAAAGAGGTGGAGACTGGACAGGTTTGGGTGGAGGACCATCCCTTGATGCTGCGACAGAAGATCCTCCCGAAGAGGCAGTCGGATCGGGGATCGATGGTCATACTGAGCAGCTCGGGATACCAAACTCTTCAAGCCCAGTCCGGAGCCACATGAATGACTTGGGCCCGGTCGCGCCTGATCTTCTTCAGCACTCTGGGCAGAAGTGGTATAGGAGGAAAGGCGTACAACAGACCGCAACTCCACTTGCGACGAAAAGCGTCACCTAGCGAGTGCCGCCTTGTAAATTCCAAAGTGCAGAAATTCTGACATTGCGCGTTCTCTTCAGTGGAGACTAGATCTAACCAAGGTTCTCCCCACTGTTGAAAGAGGCCTTGCGCCACCTCAGAGTGAAGACGCCATTCGTGATTCATCATGCACCTGCGGCCGAGTTCGTCCGCCCTGGCCTTCAGTGAACCTGCCAGGTGTTGAACCATCAGGAAAATGCCCTGATGTTCCAACCATGTCCAGAGGCGCAGAGCCTCCTGACATAGGGTCCACGACCCCACTTCGCCCTGTCTGTTGCAGTACCACATGGCAGCGGTGTTGTTTGTGAACACCTGCACTACTTTCCCCTTGACAGAGGGAAGGAAGGCCTTCAGTGGAAGTCGGATCGCCCGGAGCTCCAAAAGGTTGAAGCCTAATATGAAGCCTGGACTCCACCGGAGACCAGAGACCTCTGATCTCCGCCTCTCCCATGTGGCTGCCCCATCCCAGGAGGGACGGATCAGTCGCCACTGTGCGCTCCGGTTGGGGAAGGGACCGGGATCTGCTATTGACACAATGCCGGTTCGTGAGCCACCACTGCAATTGTTGTGCAGTGCCCTCCGAGATCTGGACGTAATCGGACAGGTTCTCCTGATGCTGCGCCCACTGGAACTTCAGGTCCCACTTCAGAGCCCGCATATGCCATCTGGCATGAACGACCAGCAGGAAGCAGGAGGCCTTGAGGCCCAGCAGCCTCGGGGTCATCCTGACCGAAACCCAGGATAGAGGCTGAAAGATCGGATTCAGAGCCTGAATATCCTGGACTCGCCGTTCGGGAGGATAGACCCAAAAGTGCGTCGTATCCAGAACCGCTCCAATTAAGAGGAGCTTCTGAGCAGGAATCAGGTGCGACTTTGGCACATGGATGGAGAACCCCAGCAAATGCAGGAGGGCGGCCGTAGTCTGGAGGTGGGAGACGACTGTCTGGGGCAAGCCCTACTTCAACAGCCAGTCGTCGAGATTGGAGAAGAGTGGAACCCCTGATTTGCGCAGATGAGTTGCAACCACCGCCATCAATTTCGTGAACACCCGAGGGGCGCTGGTAAGGCCAAAGGAGAGGACCGTAAACTGAAAGTGCTCGTGGCCTACCGTAAACCACAGGTAACGCCGGTGGGCCGGCAGGACGGAAATGTGGAAATATGCGTCCTGCAGGTCCAACGCTACCATCCAGTCTCCAGGGTCGAGGGTAGATAAGACCTGAGCCAGAGTTAACATCTTGACCATCTCCTTCCGGAGGAAGCAATTGACGTCCCTGAGGTCCAAGATAGGATGCAGGCCCTTGTCTTTCTTGGGCACCAGAAAGTAGTGGGAGTAACAACCATGTCCTACTTCTGGCGCAGGAACGCGCTCGATGGCCCCCTTGGCCAAGAGGGCCGCAACTTCCTGTTGAACAAGTGCCAAGTGATTCCCCCGACCTGCAGTGGTACTGGGGTGGCATGGCTGGAGGGGTAGTCTCGAAGGGGAGGGAGTAGCTCCTTCGGACTATTTGTAAAACCCACCTGTCAAAAGTGATGGTGCACCAGTGGGGGAGGTGATGGCGAATCCTGCCGCCCACTGGCGTTTGATGGGCCTGAAAAACCGGACTAGGAAGGTTTGGAGGAAGTGGTGGCTGGGATGGAGGTGGACTGACCCACACGCTGGCCCCCTGACCCACCTCGGCAGGTCCCGCGACCGCGCTGAGACAGTTGCTGCGCAGGCCTATGGCTCTGGAGCGAACGTGTCGGGCGCCCCTTCCGTGGCCATGAAAGGCACGAAAAGCAGAAGATGGAGGAGGGCGCGTGGCAGAAAGGCCCAAGGACTTGGCCGTAGCCCACGAGTCCTTAAAGTGCTCCAACTGCTTTGTTGCTGAATAGGTAAATGCATTCAAAGGACATGTCCATCAGAGTGTTCTGGACATCCCCAGAGAAACCAGTTGTCCTCAGCCAGGCATGGCGACGGAGCGCCACTGTCGTGGAAATCGCCCTGCCCAGCGAGTCGGCTGTGTCAAGGCCACAACGAATAGTGAACTTGGCTGCATCCCTTCCTTCAGCAATAGCTTGGGAGAGCACTGTCCGGGCCTCCTCCAGACATTGAGGCAGCACGCGCGCCACCGTATCCCACACAGAGTGGGAATAACGGCCCAAGAAGCATGCGGTGTTCACAGACCGCAACCCTGAACTAGCGGAAGAAAAAGATCTTCTTACCGAAACGCTCCAGTTTCTTGGATTCCCTGTCCGGTGGTGTGGTAGGGAATGTGCTCTGGGACGCAGAGACTTGGACAACCAAGCTCTCAGGGGTGGGGTGTTGGGAAAGGAAAAGGGGGTCACCCAGAGCCGGGCGATGGCGTCGGGCCACGTTCCTGTCCACAGGAGCACCTGTGTTGGGCCTGGACCAGGTGCCCAAAAGAACGTCCGAAAGAGCATTGATAAAAGGCAGCAGTGGCTCCACAGAGGTAGCTGCCAGCTGAAGCACTTCCGTCAGGAGGTTAGTCCTGACGGCCACTGTAGGGAGCTCGAGGTGGAGGGCCTCGCCCGCCCTACGCAACACCACAGTTTAACTTGCACCCTCCTCAATAGCCACGGTAGGAGGAGACAGCATGCCAAGGTCAGGAGAGGTATTAAGACCACGGGCATCCCCCAACTACTCTGCCCAGTCCGAGTCAAACTCACATAGTGCTGTGAGAGGGTCCTCTGACCCCTCCCATTTCTCCCCTTCCTCCAAAGGCTGATGAACAGGCCGAAAATAAGGAGGTTGGACATAAGGATAGAAATCCCCTATCGACGTCGAGCGACGCCATTCCGGCACCATATCCTCATCGGGGCTGAAACCGGGGGCGACGTCGTCTGGTGTGCCGGGCAATATCGGAGGTGGTGCCGGTGGGGACGACATCGGTGGAGGTGTCACAAGGTCAACCAATGTTGACCAGGATCCATGCCTGGATCCATGGGGGTCCTGCGGAGCCGGAGCAGACAGCGATGCCAGAGCTGCCGGCAGTAAAGAGCTAGGACCCCCAGCCAAGCCCGCTGGGCCCGTAGGCGCGCCGGTGGTGCTCCACGGACCAAAGAGGCGAGCCACAGCTGACAGAAATTCCTGCAGCTGAGCCGGAGTCGCCGACGGACCCAGGAAGGGCGGGTAGGCCGGCGGCAACTGCGTAGGCTCCGGAGGAAGTCGGAGAGCAACGGTGCTTTTTAGACTTCTTGGAACACGTAGTCTTACCTGACCCCGAGTGCCAAGACTTCGATCCCGACGAACGATGGTGATGGCTCCGCGACAGGTCCCTCGACCTCCTACGGTACCAGGATCTTGAGCGGCACGGAGCAGACTGCCGGACTTCAAGCAACTTTCAGGACTGCTCCCGCAAAGTCTTCGGCACCATGGCCCGGCAGTCGGGGCACGACTTGGGATCGTGGTCGTGGTCGCGCCCCAGGCAGTAAAGACACACACGGTGCGGGTCCATCACCGACATCATGCGATGACAGTCCCCGCAGGACTTGAAGCATCCCTACTGCACCAGGAGTCGATCGACTTGAAAAATAGAGACAAATGGCCTCGAAGAAACTCAGTCAAAAAGTGACTCGGGGTACTACCCTCTCCGGATCTGCGCTTGCTGGCGTGGAAAAAGAAAGAACATGCAAGGGCGGCATCTAAGTAGCTGCCGCAACGTCATCTCGGCGACCACGACACCAACGACGGATGCGGAGCCGCACGACGCCACCTTCCGACGCACAGGGGTAGTGCTGACGAAAACTTTCCAGATCCAGTCTGATGCCTGGGTTTCTTTCAGACATTTTTACAACAGAAAATGTATGGAAAGATATTTAGAAGCTACCGATCAACCAGCCAGCTTATCTGCGATTTTTATTATGAATCATCAATGGTTTTGCGAAACCTATTGCCAACAAGGAAATTCCGGCCCTTTGGACTTGAACTTTTTAACTATTCAGCTTATGTATCCTATTGTGCTGGTACTGTTGTGTCAATAGATCTTGTGGGATGATGCAAAACCACATGCTGCCAAAGTATGAATGAGAGCTTGCTAATGAAACATACAGCGAGTAACGAGAGTCACAGGTTTACAAACCAATGTTTAATCAGCCTTGGTTCTATAGTTTACATGTGCTTGGTCACGTGTCTTTCCTAGTTTTGTTTTCATGATGGTAGAGTCATTCTAAAAGTTAAAGGCTCTCTGATGCGATATGCAGGTTACAGGTCAGGATCCCATATGAACAATGTTGTTTATCATTTTTCAGAGAGCTATAAACTTAAGAGCTATCATAATGGTGCTAATAGTGTTTGTTGTAATTACAAAGAATCTAAAGGTTAGTTTCTTTTTGAATGCGAGGGGGTGCGACCTGCGTTTATTTTAGTTGACCTTGCTTCTTTTCAATCTGTACTGCGCTGTGAAGTCTTCTTGGTGCTGCCTTAGAAAGAATTGTGGGCTACTAGATTTCACTGTTTTATGTGGCTGTTCTGAACTGTAATTACCACAGTCTTCAGACAGTAGTCTTGCTTTCAAGAATGCGTTGTCCAATGTTCCATTTCAGCCATGTCCATCTACAATCGCCTTGAGACAAAGGTACAAGCGGGTATGCTGATTTCGGCTACATACGTAATATTTTTTGCATATAGTGCTTGATTTCACACTGCTGCTTTTTCTGAGCACTGTTCAAACAACGTTAGTTACCCATGTATTCTGTTAAATAGCACACGTTTATATAGGCATTACAGAATAGCTTACTAGATGTGAAAAAACAGATTAAGCACCACAGTTGCTCAGATGTTAACAATTCTGCTGCAATAAAAGTCTGAATTCATCAAAGAACTGCATTTTAATTTAAACCTAGCTGGAACTGACAAATACTCTTCAACTACATTGGGTGCTGTTAAATGAAATAATAGCAACACCTATTACTACATCCCTTAGGGGGTAAAAAAGCGATGTGGATATATATTATGAAGACTGTCCAAATTGTGTATGTATGTGTGTGTGTGTGTATATATATATATATATATATATATATATATATATATATATATATATATATATATATATATATATATATATATATATTCATCAAATTCGCCAGTAAATGCACACTCAGAGTCCCAGATGTATCAGGCAGGTAGTAGTTTATTGTTTGTTGCACGAACAATAAACTACTACCTGCCTGATACATCTGGGACTCTGAGTGTGCATTTACTGGCGAATTTGATGAATAAAAATTGCCGGTTTCGGGCATACTGGCGACATGCACCAACTGACAACGGGCTCGGTCTCGAAATGACCCGTTCTTTTGGAATTCATATATATATATATATATGTTAACCAGAATGCACTCGATGCATACGCCCACTGGGGCGGGATCATGAACATTTAAAACGGCATGTAAAGCATCAGCAGCTGTTTCTTTCCCTCAAGTTTGCCATTGAGAAAGGGAGCCTTGCTCCGGAAACGCGTCTGGCATGAAGCTTGTTAAAGACTTTGCAAGGAGAAAGTGTGCCGTGATTTCCTGCTGCCTTCCTATCAAATAAAGGTTTTAATAGAACATCTTGTGAGGCGCTTCGCTTTTCTGAGCAACCTTCGTCTGGATGTATAATGGCCTGCTCTGGCCATGAAGCTGCCCCCCCGCCGACAGAGCGGGTCCGGTACTCTCACGCTGGGAACACCGTGAAGGAAAGATGTTGCCTAATCGGATGGCATGAGAAAAGCAAGAAATGCGTCACTACGATTATCCAGCATGTTGAAGAAATTCATATCGTATATGAATTGAAGACCTCTGAGGCAGAAGCCGGAGGTGCTGTGACTCGCATTTTTAACATTGTATTTTGTGTTGATTTCACTTTTAAAAATACCTTTGTACCTTTAAACAGAGCTCCTCTCTGTATTCACCGCCTTGCAGGCTCCATACCAAACAGCGGTTCTAACGCTGCACCGTACGATTATACGGACGCTCTCGCTGCTCAGCGCGAGGTCACGCCCACCCGTGAGGCCACGCCCACTTCCCACCTCCCAGCCTATGAATAGCGCTAGCTGACAGCGCGTGTGCTAGAATTGAAGACCTCTGAGGCGGAAGCCGGAGGTGCTGTGACTCGCATTTTTAACATTGTATTTTGTGTTGATTTCACTTTTAAAAATACCTTTGTACCTTTAAACAGAGCTCCTCTCTGTATTCACCGCCTTGCAGGCTCCATACCAAACAGCGGTTCTAACGCTGCACCGTACGATTACACGGACGCTCTCGCTGCTCAGCGCGAGGTCACGCCCACCCGTGAGGCCACGCCCACCTCCTCGTTCTTTAAATGTGCCTCCCTCGCAAGCGCAGCGGACGAGCGCAGCGGGAGCGCCGTTTGCGCGCCGAAGGCGCGCTTAAGGCAAGCCCGTCTGCGCCCGTCCGCGACCGACCGGGACTAGGGGCTATACCCCCTACAGGCTCCAGCTCATCCACGGCTAAACCCATCCGCTACACTCGCAATGATTTACTAGCTCTTAACAAAACCACCACGGTTGCTGGATCGCCTCCATGCATCCAAACTGACCCTGGCCTATCTTATGGATCTATCTCCTGTCGCTCATGTCGATGGTCGAGCCCGGGTCCACACCCAACTGATCATCACACACTCCCCACCAGCAACCAGCTGGAATTGAAATGTCTATATTTTAATGCCAGATCTCTTCCCAAACATGCTTTAGATATCTGGGACATACTAACATTTAGGACCCCTGATCTGGTCTTTATTACAGAAACATGGCTATCTGATGCCAGTGCACCAGACCTGGCTAACGCCCTTCCCCCTGAATACAAAATAATCACACACAATAGACAAAGCCAAAAAAAAGGAGGTGGAGTTGCTGTGATTTTCAGAGACCACCTAACATGTCTCACGGAAACAACGTCTGTCTACCCTGAACATGAGATTCTTCCATTTAAAATCCTCGCGGAGAACCTCATCATACTAGCCGGTGCAGTTGTCTATAATCCGCCAGGACAACAAACCAGCATAGGCACTAAACTATTGAATCAATTGCTTCCATCCTGCCTGAAACATAAAAATTACATGGTCATTGGTGACTTCAATGTCCATTATGAAAATACTAATGCACCCGGATCGTCACAGTTGAAGTACGACATGGAAATACTGCAACTTAAGCAGCTGGTTGAGGGCCCTACACATTCAGCAGGACACACCCTGGATCTCCTTTTTACCAACATTGAGTCGACTACCATGAAGGAAATCCTTCCCTTGTCCTGGTCTGATCATTCCATGCTATCCTTCTCCTTTAAACTCCCCGGTAAATTCGCGAAGTCTAGATCCACCCCCCTCACCACCAACAGAGCTTGGAGACTAATCAATGACTCCAACTTTCAAAATCACTTTTTTGAGATAGATGTCATATTGCAGGATGACTCCTCCGTCTGTAATAACCTCACTTTGCTAGAAACCAGAATTCGCCAAACTTTAGATAAACTAGCACCCATGCGGGAACTAAGGAAAAAAACAACTACCAGGGAAAAATGGTATACCCCTCTCCTTAAAAGCCTCAAAAAGGAATGCCAGAAAACTGAACATCGATGGAGGCAAACCAAAGATTCAGAAACAAGAGCAGACTATGTCACTAAGCGGAAACAATATATTCTTGCCATTCGAGATGCGAAAAAAGCATTCCTCACGCTACGAATCCATGAAAACCATAACTCCGCAAAAGAACTGTTCAAAATTGTAAAGGAGCTTAGTAATCCATCCAGCACCTCACAAACCCTCACCCCCTCAACTGAGGCCTGCGAACGTATCAGCACCTTCTTTGTCGAGAAGATTAATAAAATTTATTCCACTTTCACCCCTTCACATTCCTCTTCCCTGCCCGATAACCCCGATGAAAATTCGTCAATATCAGACAAGGATAATGTCCATCCGGACGCAGGCAATCTCCCACATCTAACCAATTTTCAACCACTTTCTGAAAACGAGGTACTATCGGTTCTAAAGACAATTAGATCAGGCTCTCCTGCAGACCCATGTCCTTATTTTGTGTTCTCTGAAATTGCACCGACACTTTGCCCTTTCGTCACCAAACTTTTTAACCAGTCCCTCACCACCGCATCTTTTCCAGAAACCTGGAAGTACGCATCTGTAATTCCCCTCCTGAAGAAAGCCGGATCCGATATCCTCAACCCGGAGAATTACAGGCCAATTTCCCAGCTCCCTTACCTCTCCAAGGCTTTGGAAAAAATGGTTAATATACAACTGTCCAAATACCTGGAAGACAATTCACTTCTGGACCCCTCCCAGACCGGCTTTAGAGCCAATAACAGCACCGAGGCAACGTTGCTGGCAGTGTCGGACAGTGTCAGATGCATCACAGACCAAGGGGGATCTGTGGCCCTGATACTGCTAGACCTGTCAGCGGCGTTTGACACGGTATCACACGACTGCCTAATAAACATCCTCCTGAGCAAAGGAGTGCAATCCACAGCGTTAAGATGGATTAAATCATTCCTTAGCAATCGCACCCAAGCTGTGCGCATGGGCCAATTTTACTCTAAACCCTGTCCCATCGGCTGTGGGGTCCCACAAGGGGCCTCACTAAGCCCCACTCTCTTTAATGTCTACGTTTCATCTCTGGCTGACATTGGAAGAAAGTGGGGCATCGGCATATGTTCCTATGCCGATGACACTCAGCTGATGGTGACAATGGAAGGGTCGGAAACAACTAAGAAAAAACTACACAGCTGTCTCTCTGAAATGGCAGAATGGATGCGCAACCACTGCCTAAAATTAAATGCCGGAAAATCGGAGATACTACTGTTTGGAGGAGCCAAACTCTCATGGAACGACACGTGGTGGCCCCCGTCTCTGGGATCAGCCCCCGTCCCGAAACAGTATGCCAGAAATCTTGGTTTCATGATGGACGACGCCCTGTCCATGGAAGATCACATCCGCATACTCTGGGGCAAAGGTTTTGCAATTCTCAAACTCTTGGCAAAAATTTTCTCCTGGATACCTTTGGACTGTCGACGCACAATCACCCAGGCCCTCCTGGTTAGCCGCCTGGATTACGGCAATGCCCTGTTCGACGGGATGAACGAACAACTGTTCTCCCGCCTACAGGTCTTGCAGAACCAGGCAGCTAAACTGGTCTGTAACAAAGGCAAGCGAGATTCGGCCTCTGCATGCCTAAAAAAACTTCACTGGCTACCAATGCGTCAGAGGGCAACCTTCAAATTACTCTGCCTTGCACACAGAGCCCTTCATAAAACAGGCCCCATCATCCTTCAAGAGAAACTTGAATTCTATATCCCCAATAGGAATCTAAGATCCAACAACTCAGCTCTGGCAAAACCCAAGCGTATTTACAAAGTAAGGACTGGTGGACGCGCCTTCTCATACTTGGCGGCTAAAAGATGGAATGAGCTACCTGTGGACCTTAGACACATCACTAACTACCTACAATTCCGCCAAAAACTAAAAACTCATCTCTTTCCCAAAAACTAACCCCCCACCACAGTTTCAGTAGTCTTCTTTTCCTACAGCGCCGTGATATCCTATGGGATGAGTGTTGCGCTTTACAAATACCAAAAATAAATAAATAAATAAATAAATAAATATCGTGGAAAATGTGAGTTACTGCTGCTGCCACAAATGGAATTTACTTACTAAAAACTATGTTAACCAGAATGCACTCGATGCATACGCCCACTGGGGCGGGATCATGAACATTTAAAACGGCATGTAAAGCATCAGCAGCTGTTTCTTTCCCTCAAGTTTGCCATTGAGAAAGGGAGCCTTGCTCCGGAAACGCGTCTGGCATGAAGCTTGTTAAAGACTTTGCAAGGAGAAAGTGTGCCGTGATTTCCTGCTGCCTTCCTATCAAATAAAGGTTTTAATAGAACATCTTGTGAGGCGCTTCGCTTTTCTGAGCAACCTTCGACTGGATAGGCAGCAAAAGGAATGGCGCGTGGAAGGGATTTAAAGAGGGATGATTCCCTGCTTTAATCGTGCCTGAAAGATGCCTTTCTTTTCATGAGCCAAATACTTCAAAGACATTTGCGACAAGGATTTTAACTCACCTGCCTGCTTTGAAAACGATTCCTTGTAAATATCAGTGCTTGTGCAGCAGCTATTATCACCGAAGTAACTAAATAACTCTGGATTGCCATGCCATCATTTGAAAAATATGCACAATGCACTTTGGGAACGGTAGTATT
This sequence comes from Triturus cristatus, assembly GCF_964204655.1. Taxonomy (NCBI): domain Eukaryota; kingdom Metazoa; phylum Chordata; class Amphibia; order Caudata; family Salamandridae; genus Triturus; species Triturus cristatus. The sequence continues at coordinate 853,365,288 of NC_140581.1, forward strand.
TACTAATGCAGTCACGTGATACACCCTTTAAATAACACCTGTGCGCACCTGGGCGCTTGTGTTCCTGTCCGTGATCAAGGCAAATAGCTGAAACGTTGGGCGAAAAAGGAAACAGACGCTCTGTAAAGACTCTGAAATAAAGCAACTCTCAAGGTATTGGGCCTCACATTGTTTTTCCTGCCAGTGTGGTGTTTGTGAGCTGCTCCGTGCTCATGCAGTGAGGCCACCCTGAAGGGCCTGGGGCTCCGGAAACGGGGGAACGCTGTTGCTTCTTATTATATTAATTGAGGAGCCTGGCTCACTCGCGCCTTCCAACCCACGAAGGGATGTCTAATGCAGCAAAAGGAATGGCGCGTGGAAGGGATTTAAAGAGGGATGATTCCCTGCTTTAATCGTGCCTGAAAGATGCCTTTCTTTTCATGAGCCAAATACTTCAAAGACATTTGCGACAAGGATTTTAACTCACCTGCCTGCTTTGAAAACGATTCCTTGTAAATATCAGTGCTTGTGCAGCAGCTATTATCACCGAAGTAACTAAATAACTCTGGATTGCCATGCCATCATTTGAAAAATATGCACAATGCACTTTGGGAACGGTAGTATTTACTAATGCAGTCACGTGATACACCCTTTAAATAACACCTGTGCGCACCTGGGCGCTTGTGTTCCTGTCCGTGATCAAGGCAAATAGCTGAAACGTTGGGCGAAAAAGGAAACAGACGCTCTGTAAAGACTCTGAAATAAAGCAACTCTCAAGGTATTGGGCCTCACATTGTTTTTCCTGCCAGTGTGGTGTTTGTGAGCTGCTCCGTGCTCATGCAGTGAGGCCACCCTGAAGGGCCTGGGGCTCCGGAAACGGGGGAACGCTGTTGCTTCTTATTATATATATATATATATATATATATATATATATATATATATATATATATATATATATATATATATATATATATATATATATATATATATATATATATATATATATATAAAAATATTAAGTAACGTTAGTTATAGCTAGGTGAATTGGTCAGAGGTAACATTAATGTTTTGAACAAAAAAAAAACCCACAAATTAATCTGTTATAATTAGTGCGCGCGCACACACACACGCACCCCTTCCCCATAAAACATTGGGGACCCTAGAATCATGAGCAGGACATTCCTCTCATTAGGCACATATGGTGTTTTGTTTAAGATAATAGTCTATAGCTACCTTAAGTCAATCACTTTTAATAGAGGTCCATGGCTAAGGCTGGCTAAGTCAAGTTCCTAGTTTAACGGTATGCCCACACAAAGCACATTTTCGCTTAGTGCTGTGTTTGAATGTTCATCGTCTTAACTAGCTAGGACTTAATTTCATTTAGGTTGCTAGGCTATAGGGGTTGTGGAACGTTGGGTAGGAAACTTTGGGCACAAATACAGGCTATTTAAAAAAACCACAATTTACCCTCACTATCCCAGTGTCAGTGTTAAATTTACACTGATGCGTTCAATTATAACTAGACTGAAGATATTATACATGTAGTGTCAAGGGTAGGAAAACAAATCCCAGGCAAAATCAACACTCCAGTCATTCCAGCCAAGTCTGAAGCCAAAACAAAAATTTAAAACAACAAGTTGTAACATGCCAGTCCAAACACTAAATGGCAGGAGAGTGCAGAGCACGTGAAACTGAAATAGTTGTAAGTGAAAAACCATTTATTTTAATCCTCATTCACCAATCACACCAATAAACATCTGAATGCACTCCAGCATTTTGTCCCTCACATTGCAATTCAAAGCTTTATAAATTCCTGAAGCTAAATACCTGTATGTACAATGAAGTCATTCTCAATCATTTTGGACTTCAGATTTTTGGGTATCTGCCCTTAAAGTAGGCATGATGCCTGAGGCTACTTACCGAAGTAGCAGGCAACTATAAGTGCACTACAGCTATATAGTTATGAATATATGCAAACGCATAAGTAAAGCACCATCAATGTTTGCAAATTATGTTTGGAAAGGCCTTTTCATTCTGCAGTTCTAATTTGCCTTAAAAGAGGAGCTATTCTGATCAATGTATATTTTAAGGCTTCATCCACTGTGGTGTCGAACACAAGTCCTGCTGTTGGCAGTAGTTTCTGGCTACGCCAGTCTAATTATTTCCTTGAGTGTTCTCACTTTAGCAGTACCAGGTACATTTATTCTCCACCGTACACAACAACCTGCTGCCATGCCTTCAACACGGTTTAGGAGGTTTGGCCAAATTCAGTCAGCTCCAATCTACCTTGCACACTCATCTTTACACAACCACCACTGGATGTGCTGCTACACAGATAAATCCAACAACCACTGGTCCCTGTTCCTTAATCAAGAAGCTCAATCTTTTACACCCATGTCTATTCCTCCACTGCTGTTGTGCTATTTCTCCTTATTCTGATTAGTGGGGCAATTTCCACAACAACATACGTTTGTGTATTAGCAAGATTAACCACTTAACAATGTTGTACAATAGCCAGTATCTTTCGAGAGTGAGTTGGTCTAGGGGAAGAGTCACTAGTTTGTGAGTTTACAAGATCCAGTTCCTAAGTAGAATATATAACCTTCCTTTATCAGATGTTAGTATCTTTCATAAATTCTCAAACTACCAACCATTTCTTCCCTGAGAGACCTATGAATGTGGAGTAATCAAAAGGTGCCATGGAATTTAAATTGGCTGTCAATACAGCTCCAGTATTCAGACACTCATTGGCTGTTCAGCAAACCAGTGAAAAACAGGATACAATGCTAAAATGACTGCTACATGAATATTTACGGACTTTTAGATTAATATGGAAGAATAGTGTAAAAAGGCAAGGCAATTCTATGAAATTGTAAAGGTGCACAGATATAGGAAAAGTAACTAATTAATTGATGACATCAATGATGTCAAAAACATTTCTAAAGTAAAAACTTAAATACAAAACTTTGAGATATGCATAAAGTACACTTGCCACCTGCACAACTCAACTTACCAAAAGTTGGTACAGTTTAATGAAAATGCTACAGAAAAGTACATCATTCAAACTGCTGAACTAAATGCAACCCATTTGTTATTTACTTGTTCTTCAATGCAGCCTCTATCTGTGTTTGGCACGGACTACGAACCAAGGCCTGGTAACTTACAGTGTTGCTGAATCTACAGCATTTTTATGCCGGTGTTCAATATTGGATTAGAGTCTCCCATACTGGCCCAAATAATGTAGGCAGTTAGGCAACTGACTTTTCTAGGAGGTTTTAAATATTTGGTTTCCATGGCCAGAGGATAAATGACTCGCTTTGTTATGGTATTTGTTAGGTCTGTATAGCGAAAAGGACACAGCCGACATCCCTTTACGAGATACTCTTTGTCTCTATGAACTCGATCAGGATGCTGCCCCTGGACTCACCTTCTTTTTCTTTTTTTTCTTTTTCTCTTTGGCTGCTTGAGCTTGTTTGTGCTCCCACACAAGATTAGTCAGGTTGGCCACATACTCATCAGTCTGCTGTAACAGGTAGGCAAGACGGCGATCTTTCTTCTGGTCTATCAATTTACGATAGCCTTCTTCATCTTCAGCCTAATATTACATCAAACAGAAGAAAATACCCATAAAGTAATTGTACTGCAAGCACTTACATAATCTATGTTCATTCATGAGAGATAGGATATGTGTGTGATCCAAACATTTAAATAAAATACCTAAATCTTCAAAACCTTAAATGACAAACTAGAGTACATATAGGCTTCCACACAATTAACCCAGCTTACTCACGCCTTAATATAAGGAATATAAGGATAGGCTATGAATGTACTCATATTCCTTGCACAAGAATGTGTTGGCAATACACTTACTGCTCGTTCCTCCATTTTTTTAGGGCCATGTTAATGGTAAGCAAGTTGTCAAAATGCATCACTAATGGAGTGTCATTACATTTTGCACACAGAGGCAAATGCATTTGCTCTGATCTCAGAAAGATTTAATTAAAATGATGAACTAGGTGAACACTGGAAAACATGGTTTCATGAAAATAAACTTTCTTCAGGTTTGAAACAAACATTTGCAGAGGCACAAGGTTTACTTGCATCCACTCATGAGAAGGTACCTACCATTTTCTGAAAATGCCCTAAACGTTTACTTCTCTTAAATAACACGGTCTTACGCATGATAGCAGATGCAATCCAGCAACAGTTTATTCAAATCTATATGTAGACTTGGATAACTTTCATTTCCTTGATCCCTACCCTCTGTGTGTTGTTACACTAAACTAAATTGGTGGGATATTTCAAATTTGTTTAATTAATTCATGCCCTACTAAGCACAGAAATAACTACCAGAAACACTACCTCCATGAAGAGATGGGAAGATGAACAAATAACAGGGCACTTCAAACTGAAAAGAAGTGTCCCTAATTCATGCACTTTATCGACCCACCAGAAAACTTTGACAAGAATATTCACAGCAACTACCAAGGTTCATTATAAGACTCCAGTAATGGAAGAAGCTTGCTGATGGTGTGGGTGGAAGATGAGTATTTGTTTTACCCAAACTGGAAATCACTGATCTCGTGTGTAGCGAAAAACAGATGAAACTAATAAGACACATATGGTCGTTTTGTGGGTCTGAACCTACATGCTCTTACAGAAACTATCAGGAAGCCTAAAATTGATATGTCAGCTTTGGTGGAAATATCCATTGCCCTCCAGTAGGTGTGCCCACAGTTCACTTGCTTTACAAAATGTATTAGGGTGTGTTCAATCTATTCCAATGTCTACAGCAGCAACGTCAAGGACATAGAATGTGAGTTTTCCATTAATGTGTTGTACTAGCAGACTCTGAACACTAAATTTTTTACTTGGTAATTGTAATGGTTTGATCTCACGAAGTCTAGTCTATGAGCGCAGTACATAGATCTTCCTATATCAATGAGATTATAAGATTCCTCTGAGGTGCACTCCATTTCACATTTTCAACTGCTTGATTAGGTAATGTAGTCATCCCCATAAGAGGTACAGACATATAAAATTGTGAAAAGAAGTGTCAAAAACAGGTTCTTACCATCAATCGCCTCATCCTTTCCTTCTCAATCCTCTCGGTTTCTTTCTTCTGCTCTCGCTCAGTGTTGGCGTGCCAAGTTGCCACAGCTTTGGAAAGCTTTTGGATTTTTCCAGTAACAGAACGGTGATACTCTTTAAAATCCTTGGCATGCTGCAAAATGCTGTTGAGATATTCCTAAAATTGAAAAATGACAGTAAGAAATTACACATTACCCTCCAACCTGAAAGTAACAGAAACCTGCACTGTGCTGGAATTACTTTAAGCTCCCTTTAATTTAGTAAATCAACCTGGTACACCTAGTAATTTTACAATATATTCCCCATGAACACATTATGAATTAAACTTAAAGGCAATTTGTTTTAACACAGCACATTTAGATACTAGAGACTAAACTGGTAATAATTTACTATACATGTCTTTAGTCCTTCATTTAAAAACTGGTATAATGGTAACGCTCAGGCAGATTTCCAATCCACTTCTATAACAAAGTCTCTAAAACTATTATCAAACCCTTACAAGCAACTTTTACACATTTCACATACTCAGGCTGAGGCAAAGTTACAGGTACAGCCGCGACAGCCTCAATCATAGTTATTACATAAGAAGTCAAAGGCCCAATGGCAAAGACCCGCAAAACCTACAAGCCCCTCTCTTCAACAATCCAGTTCTGGTTTTCGGAGTGTCCCGTTCCCGTTCCTGCTGCCTCTTGCAGTGCTGTACTGTCACCCGGAGGTCAGGAGGCTTCTTTCAGCCCGTTGCAGCCCCCGTTGTGCCCCCCCACACCATCCATCTCTCGGCGGTGCGACGGTGAAGCTTGCCGTGAGCACCGCGGACTGCTGGTCGATCGCCGCAACGCTGTGGATGCCGCGGCTTCAGGCGGCTTCGCTCGGATCCGCGGTTCGCGCCGTCCTCCAGGTAACTCCTGGCTCACGTAAAGGTGCGGGCAGCGGTTTCTTCAACCAACAACCAGCCTGCCTATAGCCCCCTGCTTGGCCTCGCTTGCCTCCTTTCCCTCCTTGACTCTTTTGTTCCCCTTGGCTCCCCCCGGTCTGGAGTGTGGTCTGTAGTGTGCACTCAGGGGGTTTGCGTTGAGGCAGAGGCGCTGAGGCCCTCTTTGCCTTAGAGCCTATCTTGGGGCCGCTGAGAGAGCAGTGAGGGTGGAGAGGAGCAGTGTTCGGTGGCAGGGGGTTCCCCCAAGGAGGGCACCAAGGTTTGAGGAAGGAGCGCAGGCAGAGTCTGAGGGGTGTTGAAGCAACGTGGAGAGAGAGAGTGTAACCACAGTTGGGAGCCACCGCCACCGTGTTTCCTGTGCCTTCTGTCCCTCTCTCACCTCTGTCCCCCCTCGCTGCCCCTGTTCCCCCCTGACCATTGCATCAAGGTCTGGCAACTGCGCTAACTGTGATAACTGTGGCTACTTTCACCAGTTCAGCCTTCGCTACCCTTATCATCGAAAATTAGTGACAATCACTACCTGCATCCTACCTGTATCTTATTTGCATTCCACCCGTATTCTATCACACTCTGCCACGCGCCGCTTGGAGCAGCCTGGTGCTCTTACAACAAACTTGGACCACGGCGCCAATACAGTCATGAGATCGGGCAGAGTAAGGAAGACTCCCTTAAAGCAAAAACCCAAGCAGAAAAAGAAAAGGCAAGCACAGAGGTTTCAAGTGGCCTTGTACTGGGGCAAGAATCTATTAAAACAAGTATAGAAATCAACATAGCCAAAGGAAACACCGGCATTTTTCTCCGGCACAAACTCCTCTACCAATGGCAAAGATGACAGAGGAGTGCTAAGAACGGCAAAAATAACTTCTCACCAATTGGCCGACTCGATGCAGCTACCAGGAAATCCAAATGGTCAATGACCTCATAAGTATTGACGGGGCCCCCCAAAGGAAAAAATCCTGTACCTTGCAACCGAAAATTTATACAAAATTTTCTTTCTTGAAAGATCCTAGAACAGCAATTTACTCCAAAAGTGAGTACGTAAAAGGGCTGCAAACGCCACTACAGCCAGAAGTTCTGACTAACTCAGCCTCTTATCACGTCCCCTACACCCCAATCCCTCCACCAAGTTAAAAACCATCAAAGGAATTCGCCTACGGTGGGCGACCAGGTTTCATAAAAAAAAAAAAACACCGACATCAGGCGGGCAGGTGGAGACTCTGAAGAGGCACTAGGGGAAAGAGTCTAAATTGATGAACTAGGGGGCATGAGGGACCCTCAGGGTCACTCCCTGGCCCCAAACCAGTCTGCTGATCAATCAGGAACAGCCCACCTGTTGCACCCAAAAAACAGCTCCCCACTACAGCGGCAAGAATTTAAAACCAGATGCACCAGTAGATCCGGCGGCCTCCAACAGCCCACTGGTCAGCAAACCATCAGAACGCTACACAATGTCACCTTATGAAGACTCCCATGCATCAAGTCCGGACATGTCTTTCCTGGCCTCTCAGGAATGGGAGGAGCTCGTCGCTTCTTATAATTTAAAACCTGTTCAAAATCAAACATCTTCTGAACTAACTAATACACCACTGTTGGAAAAATGCAATTTCAGTAACGCCATGCACACAGAATCTATTTGGGTGGCAATCTTAAACACAATGCAACATTCAACCACAGCTCTACAATACCAATCGCATAAAATGGATTTACAGCTCACGGTCCTTCATACCCTGGCCGACTTTACATCAGGGATTGAAAATGTATTGAAAGTTATCGGAACTTAATAGACTAATTAAGCGCTACACGGAAGCCAAACCATCCATCTTGTATGCACTTGCGCCCCAATAATTGATAAGCTAACAACATTACCATCTATGTTAGGGAATCAATGTCCTTCAAATCTACAGATGGACAGCATAAGCCAGAGACCGCTACATCCGAAACCCAAAAAATGGACCCAACACCAACTAACTTATCCAACACTCCTGTAGGTAGCGATGCAACGCCAATAATGGCCCAAACACATGCGAGTCCTGCCAAAAAAAAAAAACACACCCTCGGAAAGCTCGTCACAATCAAAAAAGGAAGGGACGAAGTAAGAAACCACTAGCCTTTGCTCTTAGCACTTCGAGCAGACCTCATGTCACTGTACCAGATTCTGCTGTTGAACATACTGGGCCCGATCCCTTCTACACCTTGTCTGGCAGGTTGGATTACTCCATCGCAGGGCCTCCCACAACCTCGGCTGCCACTTTGGAGCCACCATTGAGATCAGCAAGACGGATCACCCCCAAAAGCGAACGAGAGGCAGGAGTCAACCCAATCAGCAAAAGAGCCAGTAACTCCAAAACATATTAAGGTGGAACAAACCTTGGGGTCATCATTCAATGAAGCCCATCTGTCAGAAAATGCAGACCGAGCACAACAGTCGGCGGGGGGCTCTGCAAAACAAAGCTGCTCACCTAGCAAAACCAAGTCTCTATCTGTCCTCCCGCCAATCTCCCGCACTTATGTCAACCAAGGAGCAGGACAGAACAACCTTCTGCAATTAAGGCCACATCCTCAAGGGGAAACCTCTATTTACGTAACGAAGGAGAGTACTACAGATGAACTAGTCAGCATAATTTTCATCATTTTCATTCCTGAATATGAATCACGAGGAAGAGCGGATATATTAAACAGAGGGAATGTTCTACGACTTAAATTCCATCCCGAGCCTTGGAAACAAACTCATCTGACTTCCTCTCCATAGAATTCCTTCCAAACTATAATTGTCTGGGACCTGAGGTGACAAGGACAAGATGGAGTTCCAGTGGAATTGAGAACAAAATCAAGGAAGAAGAAAGCAAGCTCAAGCTTTGGGGTATAAGACTGGTACCTGAACTGAAATCTCCTTATCCAACTCCGTTTTTAAAAGCTTGGATCGACGCCCAAGACAAAATCACCACCTCAGTATTAAGAGGGGCAAGAAGCAGAACTCCTGGCGAATTAACTGTCTGCATAAAGGGTTCCAATCCAAGCACAAGCTTAGGGTCACCAATTCCAATCTTGACACCGGGAACACAGGCTCGGTCGCAAATAACATGCACAATAACAACAGAGCGTACAAACTGACAAGAGAGCGCCACCTCACAGATAACCCCACCAGAGCAAGGAAAAATGAAACTGTGTAGCTGGAATGTTAACGGTCTGGCAGCCAAAATTGTCGATTACAAGGTAGTTAATTATATGAAGACATTTGACATAATACTCCTCCAGGAAACCTGGGAAGATAAGGCCCTAGAGCTCCAAGGGTACACCTATTTCGTTCCGGTAACAAAGGACTCCAATTTCGGTCACCGTTCAGGGGGATTAATGATGTTGCCTTCAATAACTACAATAGGCAAAATTCAGTCCATAGAGGCGAAAATCACACCACCAAATGTGGCTCAAGCAATAATGATAACGCTTAAGTACAACAATATGCCCCAAGAAGTTATAATTAACATCTATGTGCATCCCAAACAAAAACAAAAAGCAGTAAAGGAGCTGCCAAATGAAATAAAAAGATTATGGATGAGCAAGATACCGACCACATAATTGTTGCTGGCGATTTCAATTTACACCTTTTTAGGTCATGCCAAGACGACGGCCCTGTACATGAACTCACAGCATTATGGGGGATACTGAATCAGGGCCGGGCCAAAATTAATAAACCGTTGAGATGGGTCGAACATCTGCTACAGGAAATAGAACATTTAAATTTAAGAGCACTGAACGGCCGCTTCTTGGAGGATAATCCACCAGCTGCTACATTCCGCTCTGCAAAAACTTCCTCTCACCTAGACTTTACGTTTGCAACACTAGCCATGTTCAACAAAATAGCAACTTTTAGAATAGGCGACAATGCACAGAGTGACATCCACCACAGAAAGTGCTGTTGAATGCGAGGCCGGCTGACATACTAGACGTTTGGAATCAGACTGCAACTGAAGAAATCTCCAACCTAAAGATTATAAGACGCAATCCTAACAATACTGAAGCACTATCAGCCTCTGCTAAAATCCTATTCGAGAGGGTAAAAGAAACCGCCGTCCCAACGGCAACAGCATGGGAAAACTTTACCATGACCTTCAGTGGGAAATTTGCGACCAGGGCTGGGACCAAACCAAGACAACCGGAAGACAAACTAACAAAAGCGAAATTCAGTCCCGAGTCTAAGAGTCTAAAACGCACTATAAACCAAACTCTACGACAACTTCGAAAATCACCAGGGAACTTGGATCCGCAGTCGACCCTTCGGCAAATGAAGGCATCATTGAAAAGGAGGAAGTGGAGGAAAATAAGACTAAAGAATGATGAAATGTGGGCCAAGTTACTGCATGATGCCAAGCAAGAGAACAACGCTAAGTTTTTGCAAACAAGTCACAAGATAGAGCGACCAAACCACCCAGGAATAAGTTCCAATATAACAGAGGCCGATTGGGTAGATTACCTCTCCGCCCATTTCAAAAACAATGGGCAAAAGGAAGGGGAATCAAACAAGGGAACAGGTATTGCTCTACTGGATAGTGAATTCCCTAACAAGGTAAATATAACACAAAATTGCACTATCAAAGATCACTTGGCTGATAGCTCCGATACCCATAAACAACAGGGGATCCTCTGGGCCGCGGATTTAGAATCAATAGCCTTCACTAAAGAGGAATGCTATGCACCCACGGAAAAGCAAATGAAAGGTCTGATAGCCAGAGGTAGAGCTATGGGAGCCCCTGGCCCCAATGGGATCCCTCCGATGTTGTACAAATACGATGCCGACTTTTGGAGCAAGGCTCTATTACCAGTCTTTAAGGGCTTAAACTCTATAGTCACCATCCCGGAATCTTGGAAAGGATCCATTATCAGTCCAATTTTTTAAACAAGGCAATAGAAACGATCCAAATAACTATCGACTAATCGCCCTCATTGACGTAGATGCAAAATATTACACAGGAATAATCTTGGATGAGTTAATCTTTTGGGCCTCATCATTCCCATCAACCAAACAAGGTTTTGCAGTGGCCAAGGAACAACCACCAACATCTTGGCCCTTACATTGTTAATGGACGCAGTCAAGGAATCAAAAAACCCTCTTCCTTTGTTTTATTGACTACACAGCCGCCTTCGACCATGCCAAACTTTGGGGAAAACTGAAAAGCTGGGGTATACCAAACACACTCTTAGATCGGCTAAAACAGCTGCATACAGATACCTGGATCAGGATCAAATTAGGCGCAGGGAGAAATATCTCAAAACGAATCATGACCTCAAAAGGCCTCAAGCAGGCATGTGCCCTTGCCCCACTTCTTTCTAATCTCTTTTTAGCTGATTTGCCAGGGGAGCTGGACAGCTGCGTATCCCACGCTCCAAAATTGGGAAACAAGTTATTGTCTAACCTGCTTTATGCTGATGACCTGGTCTTGATTAGTCGGACTCCAATTGGCCTTCAGCACCTTTTAAATACGAAAATCAGCTTCCCTCACCGGAATGCCCTCAAAATAAACCTCAAGAAAACCAAAATTATGGCAGTTAACTATCACAAAAAGAAGAAGAATAGTTGGTTCCTAGATGGCCAACGTCTGGAACAAGTACTGAGTTATAAATATCTGGTAATACTAATGGATCATAAAAGCTCCTTCAAACTTCAGCTAGAGTCCATGCAGAGAAAGGGAACAACGTATTTAGCACTGAAGTCACTGAAGAGACGGCTTCCCGACCTCACGCTTGATCCCTTCCTACAGGTCCCGAGGGCCAAAATGCTACCAACACTGACATACGGAAGTGAGGCTCTTAAAGGCAAAGAGTCAGCAGTCCTAGACGTCATAATAGCCAACTCCTATAGAGCAATTTTCCATCTTCCAAAATACGTCTCCCCGGCTCAAATACGTCTGGAATTTGGGGTCCAAAGACAAACGATGGAAAGAAGGAGTGCTTACGTAAAAAGGTGGCATAAAATCCGAAGTGCTGAGGCAGGATCTCTAAACTCCCACCTCTGGAGCGCCTTTCTTCATCAAGAAAAATGCTCAGCCAGGGATTACTTGTTTGACTTCATTGAGCTACTGGGCCTGTCTGAACTTTGGGCCATACCGACGGATCAGCTTTCCTTAAAAAAAGCAGTGAAAAAAACAACATCTATGTTATCTGTTTTAGAAGACAAAGCAATCCTTACTAAAAAGGCACACGGCTGGATAGTGCTCAGTTACTACGCAAGGCTCAGACCCCAATCTGCGTATGGGGGCAATTGCAATTAAACCCCATCTCCCTCCATGGGAAAGGAGATGAGGTACTCCGACTTGTCGTTTATGCAGAAGCGGGAAGGAGGACATTACTCATGTAATTTGTATTTGTCTCAACTTAAAGGATATAAGATGCACCTTGTTACGTCCCTTCTTCAGGTATTACGACATACGGTCCTGTAGGCAGGCAGTGTTGACGTCCAGCTTAACTGTCGACTAACAAAATTCTTTGAGACGGTAACCAAGAGACTTACAAACTTGCCGTTATCTGAAGTATGTTAAAAATACGAGTAGAGGGGCTTCAGGAGGGAGCTCCCAAAAAATGAAAAATGTTACTTCATAGTTGTACCAGTGTTATTACTTATTGCCCAAAGGTTAAGAAAATGCTTTTCAAACGTAAAATTAACTTAACACCTTACTTAGTTGTACTCACACTATAAATTATCAAGCCTCTAATCTGAACAACGGACTTGGTTAAGCTGTGTCATGCGGCATGGAAATTATTAGTCATTGTCAATTCAGCACTACTTGAAATACAAGAATTAATGAGTATTGTCTTTAAAAACAGCCAATTGCACAAACTGGGAATATTTTATTGATGATCTTTTTTAATGCTGTTTTAAATGTAATATTTGTGTACAATGGGAATCTTTATTATGTATTTGCAAAGATTTTAACTAATCAAGCAAAAATAAACATTATCTTATCTTATCTACAAGCCCCTCTCACTCAACAAAGATGCAAAAAATATCCAAAAATCTTAGCAACTGCCCTACAAAAAACAATTACAAAGTAAATTCATCAACTGCAGACTGGTTCTGTTAAGGGTAGATTGGCCAGCGACACACATGCACTTTTTGCCATGTTAGAGAGGACCAGGCTTGCTGCCACTCATTCAGCTGCAATTGCACTTGAAGCAGCATCCTTTGGCCTTTTACCCATGCTGTACTACAGCATTGTCATCTAGGCGACCACTACATCAAAATGACTACTGTGGTATATGAACATCATCTGTATTGTTTCCCCACCCACACCCTCCATGTTGCTTCCCTCCACCCCGCCTCACAAAAAAATCAAAAAACTAACCAAACGGTTTCACTCTACCTTTTTAATTTTGCATTTACCAATCCAACCCAGATCAGTCAATAAAAAGAAAAAAACATCTATGTAATTTTCTAGGCGTGCACATGTGCGCATTCATGTTGCGCTCACCTACAAAATGAGACAGGCGTACTAGTCATAGCACTTTTTGTTATTATGCTTTAGCCATGCTGCATAGCAGTGGAAAATCTGTACAGCAGTATCACTAAAAAACAATAGGTCCCAGAGGAGAGAGCTATTGGCTTTGCCAATCCTTGATTTTATAATGCGCCCTGTTCTTATTTCTGAATAGGATTTTTAGTTTCCAAACCCCTTTTTCTTCAAAGTAATAATCACATCCACTGAGCCACAAATGATGTCTGGCAATGCCCCAGTAATACCGGAACTGGACTCCATCACCCAGACTCCTCCACATCAAAAGATGAGGATTATGAACTAATTTGCACTTTGCAGTGTAGTTCTGAGAGAATTAACCAAGGCACTGGGTCATTAATTTAATGAAAATGCTGATCGGTAAGTAACTAGCGACACAATATCATATGCAGCCAAGGTGATCATCCAGAATAAACCTATAGACCACACAGTTCGTTTTTCACGTGTACAGTAGGAAAGACAAGAGGTATTTGAGACCTGAAACCAAGATCTTATGGTGACACACAGACTAGAGGGTTTGCGCATAGTCTATAGGGAGGTCTGTCCAGCAAGAGGGTATCTCAAGGTTTAATTGATGATAAGGTCATAAACAAACTCATATACACCCAACAGAGAGATTAAAAGAAGGGAGACAAAGTGAACAGACTCTCCAGGGGCCTCATTATCTGGGTTATACTGCACATCCAGTTGCAGTGCACTGTGTGCTGAACTGATGGCCCCTAGTCACTAATGTCTGGTTTAAAATCCAGATTCAGAATATGTATTGATGTTTGCACCTTCAATGGCAAAGTCTGAATCAGTTTAAAAGACAAGTGGACTTCTAGTGACCGTAGTATAGTGAAGCAATGTGCATGGTCATCGACTGTGCTATCAATGGATCCATCGTTGACAAGATTGTTAATGGTGACATGAATGCAGATGTCTTTGACTAGGTTATATCGAGACGCAGTAGATGGGAAAGAAGCCATCGATAGTGGACCCAGTGCTGAAGAAATGGTTGTTCACAAGGTCATCAACAGTGTTCCCTTCATCACAAAAGACTTCCCTTCCAAGACAGTTCATGCAGGAAATTTGACAGAGTCTGATGAGCTGGATTTTCTCAATATCATGTGAGAAGAGAGCTCTGAAGTCTTCTGCCCCGCTGGCAGACATCATCCATTCGCTCACAACATCAATATCTTTGCCTATGTAGAGGACACGCAATTGACAAAACAATCAGCACCAGGAACAAGTTCACCAAATGCATGACCACCTGGAAAAATTCCAACTGCCTCAAGCTGAACAAGGACACGACCAAACTGGTGATATTCAGGAAGGATGCCTCACCCTGGGAATCCACCTGTTGCCAACAGATCTCTGACCCAGTTCCACATCCAGTGAACAAGCAACAACCTTCGGATCATTATACACAGCAAACTTGACATGTTTGTCTAGGTCAATGTAGTTGTACTGTTCTGTTTGAACACCCTGAAGAATCTGATGCAGAACCACACCACCACACTGAACAACAGGAAAACAGTCACCCAAACCCTCACTACCAGCAGGCTAGTCTACAGGAAAACCCTTTGCGCAGAAATAACCAACCAACTCACAAAAAGACTTCAAATAGGCCAGAATGTAGCAGCCAGGCTCGTCCTCACTCTCCCATGCTGGGCCCTCATCACATCTTACTAATTCCAACATCCATCCAAGCACCTCAGCTCTGCTAGTTTCCCCAGCACACATCCCACGCATACAAAAAAGCAGATCAGGTGGTCATGCCTTCTCATACATTGCTCCTTTAGGAACAACCTTCTGCAACACGTCACAGCCTCCTCTTTCCTTCTTGAATTTTACAAGAACCTCAAGGCCTTGCTCCTTAACTTAACCCATCTGAGGCTAGCTTCATACTCCTGGTAAAGCGCGAGGATATCCTCATGGGTGGTTGCATGCTATAAAAATATAGTTAACATAACATCACTGAACACAAAATTATACCCCGATAAGGGGGCATCTATTTTAGAGGGGGAGTTTATCATCTCCAAGAAGAAAAAGACCCATCCCTCTTCTCAGTCGCTGCAGGTCTTTGAAGTAAAAGTTTGTAAAATATCTAGAAAGTGGCTTTTAGCTTTGGTGGTAAACAAAATGGGCATTTGATGAGAGGGTGGTCAGAGTAGATCTCTTGTTGTCCAAAAGACAAAAAACATTTTGAAGAAAGATCGGTTTGCCTCGTCTGTCACAATGATAGGTGAACTTTTGCCATGGGCTACAAAAAAAGTCAAGCAATCCCTGAAACAACCCACTGTAGAAGGAGTTGTTAGGGGTCCAAGGAAGTTGAGGGAAATTATCAAAATCCTCAAAAATCGCCAATATATCAAGACTGATCAGAGATCTTTCGGGTAATTCACTTACACAAGATTCAATTCAATATTTCTTTATTCGGCACTTATAAAGATACCATAAAAGTTCAAAAAACTGTTAAAACGCATTAAAAAACATTAAAAAGACAGTTCAAATCATGGCATTTCTTTTCATTTTCCCAGATCTCTATATACAGGGCATTGCAATCAACCCATCTCTCTCGAGTTCCTTATCCTTACCGCCATCTTAATAAAACTCATAATACAGGACAAGGTATATGCATCATTGGCCTTTTGCAAAAACAATAAGGCAATCTTGGCATGTTTAAACTTAGCTCTTTTCAAAATTCCCACCAGGAACTTACGCCTAGGTGATGTATAAAATGAGCATAACAAAATAAAATGAAGGGTATCCTGCGGAGACTTCTTGTCGCAGCCGCAGGTACCCTTCTGCTCCACCATTAAGGTAAAACCAAGAGGATCAGATAATAAATGATGCAAGAGGTTGAACCTAAAGCGGGTCATATAAAATCTGTCTTGTTCATTATGAATCAGTGAAAGGTAAGGCTCCCTTCCACTCTCCCATTTCAGTAATCTATAGGCCACAACTGTAGATTTACACTCCTCAGTGGCCACCCTGCTTGCAGTTGTCCATTCCCCAAACTTTTTCTTGACTAAAGTTTTATTCTGGGCAATGAGGGCTTCAGGCTCGGTGAAGAGGTTCTTCAACCAATGGCCTCCAAAGTACACTTTACATAGTTTAGCTAAGGGATAGAGCTCCCTTTGTCTCGATTCAGACAATCTATAATAATTTGTCTACTGAGACCTGCCTCGGGGTTAGACCAAATCCTCACGCAGGCCAGAAGCGGCCTGACCTTGATTTGATCTTCAATATACGGTTCTCCCAGTTCTTCGTGTATAATGTAGGCTGATGTACTGTGCGGGACTTTCAGTATCCTTCTAAAAATTTTATTTTCCTCTATCTGGACCTGATGTATATTCGCAAAGCCCCAAACTTCAGCCCCATAAACTGCCTTAGCGCAGCATATTGATCTATACAAATTCATCACTTGCTCGGGGGACCATCTTCCCAGCCTTCTCCCATAACCCATTATAGCCCCAGATGTGGCCACCAATTTTGAGCAGTGTTTGTCCACTAAAGGTCTAAACTTTAGAAGCCCGTCAAACAATACTCCTAGGTAGGAAAAGGACTGGACCCGACCAATTTTGTGAGTTCCTATCTTATAAAAAAAAATGTTGTCTGGTCTGGCCCCCGCAAGCATGATATACGATTTATCTAGGTTTGCTGATGGATCAAGTGAGGACATAAAAGTTACAAATCCATCAATCAGCCTCTGTAATCCCCGCGGAGTCCGTGCTAGGAGCACCGCGTCGTCCGCATAGAGCAGGACAGGGACTGGGCGAGTGCCTACCTGAGGAGAATCCACTCCGAGTTTACACAGTTCACTATCTAAGTTATTTATGTAAAGTGAAAACAAAAAGGGAGCTTGGATGCAGCCCTGCCGCACTCCACTAGTGCATGGGAATGATGGAGTCTTGCTTCCGTCTTGATTAAAATGAACAGACGCAGTTGTATTCCAGTGCAGTGCCTTGAGAATATTGACTAGGTCCTGGTCCGCCCCAAGACCTGTCATCAGGGCCCATAGCTTTTCCCTATTCACGTGATCAAAGGCCGCGGAAAGGTCCATGAACCCCAAATAAACCGCCTCCTTACTGGCTATAGTGTACTTGGCGACCAGCAAATAGAGGTTCAGGCACTGGTCCGTGGTTGACCTTCCTTCTCTAAACCCATATTGGGTATCCGTTATTAACTGGTGGGTGTCTGTCCAATCCGTTAGACGATTTAGGACAACACGACACAGCATCTTCGCCGTAACATCGATCAAGGATATCGGGCGAGAACATTGTGGGTCATCCCTATTTCCTTTTTTAAATATTGGAACTATTGTTGCCGAGGACCAAGAACGCGGAAGACCTGCCACCACTGCCGCGTTCAGGACCCTCGTGAGAATGGGTGCCCACAACTCCACTTTTCCGAGATAAAGGTCTGGAGGAATCCCATCCGGGCCAGGCGCCTTATTTTTTGTTAGGCCCAGGATAGCCCCCTCCACTTCTACCACGGTGATATCAGGCCTTGCAGTCAGCTTTAACCTCTGCCCCTCATCGTTATTAATTTCACCAGTGTGATTATATAGATTTTTGAAATGGGAATGCCACTGCTCCGGCAAAATAATATTTAAAATCTGTGGGGCATTGGAGTCCTGAAAACATGGTGTGTTTATAATTTTCCAGAACTCAGTCAAGTCTCTTCTATCCGCCGCCTCCCTTAAGTCCTCCCAGGCTTGCATTTGGAGACTAGTCTTACGTTTTTTTTTGTGCCTTTTTATATATCAGCCTACATTGGGCTATGTACGAATTATCCCTGGGCAGAAGTTTTAGGCTAGACTTAAGCTCTTTATGTGCTTTTGAGCAATCTCTATCAAACCATCTGGGTGTGGTAGGTAATGTCCTAGTCTTGGTGGTCTTTAATAATCCATCAATGAGGTGCGCCATCTTTTCGAAAGCGGTTACTACCGCGGCCACCTCAATGTTGGGGTCGAGGCATACATGAAATGTGTCTTCCCCTCTGGTTATTAAGCTTTTGTAAAAGCTATCTTTGTCTATTTTAGACCATCTAAGCCTCCTCTCTTGGTCTGATATCGTCTCCACGGCACCTACCCCTCGTCATACGTATTTAATGATTGGTCCTTTTAGCTCTAACACCAGAGGGTTGTGGTCACTGAAAATGCTCCTTTCTATGTCTGCCCTACTGACCCAGGTTTTAAGTATGGGTAAAACCATAATGTAGTCGATATAATATCGACATCCTATACCCTTAAAGGTGGGATTAGGCTCCCCACCTCTGCCCATTCCTACCAGGTCCATGGTATGGACCAGATTGTGGCCTTTCAACACCTTATCTAAATGCGCCCCGTCCAGTGAATGCAAAAAGTGTGGCCCTTTCTCCACTGTGCACCGTGACCAGTCCTTCGTAAGTGGTCTTAGGTTCGCGCACAGATGACAATTGAAATCACCTACGAGAACTACAGATGGAACTGCTCTCGACTTCACAACCGACAGCTGGGCATTTAGGCGAGAGTCCAATTCTTTTTGCTCCCACCGCATTATACCTGATAACTAGGGTAATGTTTACCCGTTTTGAGCGGAGACCTACAGCCTGCATGTTGTATGATGCCCAATTTAGGTTAGACCAAACCCCTTCGATAAGAAGATCTACGTATATAATCAACCCTCCCATGGCCTCCCTGAAGCTGACTTTTGTGCGGGGACTGCGTAGCACTTGAACCCCTCCAGGGAGAAACAGTTACAATCAATCAACCAGGTCTCCTGAAGACATATAACATGAAACCTGGTGATGTATTGCCTCCATTCCTGATCCTGATATTTGGCAGCAAGTCCTGCTACGTTCCAGGATACTAGTTTTAATCCGTCCTGCTTGACAGGATTTCTTGCCCCTGCCATAGGGGGGCGAGTACCCACATTTCCCTCCATTATAAGAGTTTCATTTTGGTGGGCTAAAGTATGTAGGTGTTTTGATTGGGTGTCTAAAGCACCACTATCAGGTCCCCTTATCTCTATCTCTACTATATCTGCCAAGATTTGTGGCAGGAATGTAAGCTAAGATGGCCTATATGGGGAGTAAAGTTCACAGCACTTACATCTCAATGGCTGAAGTTTGGATTGTTTCAAATAAGGTGGTAGGAGTCAAAGGAAGTTAAAGGATTCCATTATAAATTGGATGGAATCATGGCAAGTCAAAAGTACCTTTCTTCTCGAGTTGATGAAATGATTGGTATTGAAAATAATTGCATAGTCTTTCATTGGACACACTTTTTAGTGACCTGAGCATTAATGAATGGCACTGTTTAACTTAATTGATTCTAGGTACAATGCAGCCAGCAGTTAACTGGTCAAATGGTATGTAGTAAACTGAAAAAAGAACAACACTGAGGCAAAGTCAGTCTGTATAAACTCACATTCTCTCCTTTACTAAGATCTCTTTTCCTCTGCAACAAAATACAAATGCTTAAAAAGAGGCACAATTATATGGCATTACACAAAATGTGACCTAGGAATAGGGCGGATAATCTGAATAAACTTTGCCAGATGCAACTGTAAGCTCCCCAGGAGGAAGACTGTGAAGCAATGCACCTGTCCTTAGGGAAAGCTGCAATGGCAGGCACCAGTGTGGTTTATTTTACTATGGAAAAACAGGCATGGTTGCAAGTGTTGGAATTTTAACATCTCGGTGGGTTAATGAACCTTTTGTAAAGATCTGCATGTGACCTTGTTAAGTGGCAAGCGCCAATCAGAGCAAAAAAAGTTGACCATGTTCAATCAAACATTTGTAGAGCGCACTACATACCCGTGACCTGATCGAACAGCCAGGTCTTGAGTAGCCTCCTGAAGGTCAGCAGGTCTTGGGTCTGTCGTAGGTTCAGTGGGAGGGTGTTCCAGGTCTTAGGTGGGAGAAGGACCTCCCGCCGGTGGTTGTTCTTCGGATGCGCGGGACGGTGGCGAGTGCGAGGTCGGCGGAGCGGAGCTGGCGGTTGGGGATGTAGAAGGAAAGTCGTTTGTTGAGGTAGGCTGGGCCGGTCTTGTGGAGTGCCTTGAGCGCTTGGATGAGGAGCTTTAAGGATATTCTCTTGTTGAGAGGCAGCCAGTGCAGGTTTCTCAGGTGGGGGGTGATGTGGCCGTGGCGTGGTACGTCGAGGATCAGTCGTGCCGAGGCATTTTGGATGCATTGCAGTCGTTTGATGAGCTTGGTCGGGGCTCCCGCGTAGAGGACGTTTCCGTAGTCGAGTCTGCTGCGGACGAGGGCCTGGGTGACTTCTTCTTGTATCTGTCGGGATCCACCTGTAGATCTTGCGGAGCATGCGGAGGGTATTGAAGCAGGTGGAGGAGATGGCGTTGACTTGCTTGGTCATGGAGAGCGTTGACTCGAGGATGATTCCCAGGTTGCGTGCGTGGTCGGTGGGTGTCGGGGCTGCCCCCAGTGCCGTCGGTCACCAGGAGTCGTCCCAGGCTGAAGGGTTGGAGCCGAGGATGAGGACCTCCGTTTTGTCCGTGTTCAGCTTCAGTTAGCTGGTCTTCATCCAATCGGCAACAGCCTTCATTCCTTCGTGGAGGTTGGCTTTGGTGGTGATGTGGTCCTTGGTGAGGGAGAGGATCAGTTGAGTGTCGTTGGCGTAGGAGATAATGTTGAGGTCGTGCAGTCGGGCGACGTGTGCGAGCGGGGCCATGTACATGTTGAACAGTGTCGGGCTGAGGGAGGAACCCTGGGGTACGTCGCAGATGATCTCAGAGGCTTCGGATCAGAATGGGGGGAGGCGGACGCTCTGGGTTCTGCCGGAGAGGAAGGAGGTGGTCCATTCCAGGGCTTTGTCTCGGATCCCTACGGCGTGGAGGCGTGCGCGTAGTGTGCAGTGGCAGACGGTGTCGAAGGCGACGGAGAGGTGCAGGAGGATGAGGGCTGCAGTCTCACCGTTGTCCAGCAGTATCCTGATGTCGTCGGTGGCGGCGATGAGGGCGGTCTCGGTGCTGTGGTTGCTGCGGAACCCTGACTGGGAAAGGTCCAGGATTCTGTTTTCTTCGAGGTATCGGGTTAGCAGTCTGTTGACGATCTTCTCGATGACCTTGGCCGGGAACGGGAGCAGAGAGATGGGCCGGAAGTTCTTGAGATCTCTAGGGTCTGCCTTGGGTTTTTTGAGTAGGGCGTTGATCTCCGCGTGTTTCCAGCTCTCTGGGAAGGTCATGGTCTCGAGGGAGAGATTGATGACGTTGCGCAGGTGGGGTGCGATGGAGCTGCTGGCTTTGTTGAAGATGTGGTGCGGGAATGAGTCTGACGGGGAGCCGGAGTGGATTGTGCTCATGGCCTTGAAGGTGACATCGATGCTTACGCTGGTCCAGGCTAGCAGGGGGTCGTGGTCGATGGTGTGCGGAGAGACTATTGTGTTGCTGTCTTGAGGCTGTCTGAGTGTTGAAGCTGTCGTGGATGTCTGCTATCTTGCGGTGGAAGAAAGTGGCGAGGGAGTCGCACAGGGCTTGCGACAGCGGGATGTCGTTGGTGTTGGAGCTGGGGTTGGGGAGTTCCTTCACGATGTTGAAGAGCTCCTTGCTATTGTGTGCGTTGTTGTCGAGGCGGTCTTTGAAGGAGGTCCTCTTGGCAGTCCTGATGAGGTGATGGTGGTTGCGGGTGGCGTCCTTGTGGGCTGCGTGGCTGTCCGGAGTCTGTTCGCTGTGCCATTTCTTCTCTAGCTTCCGGCAGGCTCGCTTGAAGGCTAGGAGTTCTGGGGTGAACCAGCTGGCCCTCTTGCTGGTGTCTCTGTGGGGGGGTTTCTTCAGTGGGACGAGTATGTTGGCGCAGTCATCAATCCAGCGTCTGAGGTTGCGGGCAGTGTCGGTGTTGGAGGGTTCGATGGGCGGGCTGAGAGTGAGGTTTGCGTGTAGTTGGTCTTCGGTGATTTTTCTCCAGCAGCGGCGAGGGATCTATTGGGTGCGGTGGTGTATGGTGGGTTTCTGGAAGGAGAAGTGGATGCAGCGGTGGTCGGTCCAGAGGAGTTCGGTGGTGTGGCTGAAGGAGACATGGGGGCTTGCAGAGAAGATGGGGTCAAGCGTGTGGCCTGCGGAGTGGGTAGGCATTGTGACGAGTTGCCTCAGTCTGAGGTTGGCGAGGTTATTGATCAGGGTTGTCGAGTTGCTGTCGTTGTTGTTTTCCAGGTGAAAGTTCAGGTCTCCGAGGAGGATGTAGTCAGTGGAGGTCAGGGCGTGCGTGCTGATGAAGTCGGCTATGGAGTCGTTGTACTGGGGTCCGGGGGGTCTGTAGATGAGGGTGCCTCTGAGGGTGGAGTTGGGGTCTGTGTGGATCTGGAATTGCATGTGTTCGGCGGTGCTGAGCGTGTCGTCGGTGCTGGTCGAGACCCTGATGCTGTTCTTGTGGACGATGGCGATTCCTCCTCCGACTCCATTGGTGCGGTCTCTGTGGGTGATCTTGTAGCCGTCTGGGATGGCTATATCGGGTGCGGAAGAGTCGTTCAGCCAGGTCTCTGTTAGGAAGGCGATGTCCGGGGATGATGTGTCGAGCAGGTCCCAGAGCTCGACAGCGTGTTTGCGTGCGGAGCGGGTGTTCCGTAGGATGCATCGGCGGTGGCTGAGGTCTTTCTTGGCGGGTTGTTCGGTGGCTCTGAGGCTGGTGTAGCTGCAGTTCCCGGCTGGTGAAGGGACCGTGTGTGCGTTTCGGGGCAGCCTTGAAGCAGGTGTGGGTACGTCCGGGGTTGAGAGCATGGAGTGTGCTGGCACCGTAGCGGTGGTGGTCATCGTGGCAGGTGCGGGGACCAGGGGTTCTGGCGCTGGGCGCGGGCCAGGCGCAGACGGGCTTGCCTAAGGCGCGCCTTCGGCACGCCCGCGGTGCGCCCGGCTGCCATATATGGGGATGTGGGAGGGAGGAGCAGCTGGGAGGCAAGAGGCAGGGGCAGCGAATGGGCCGTGAAGGGGGCGGGGACGCAGGGGACGCAGCGGCATGAACAGGAGCGGTGGGGGCACCTGAAGGCAACCGGGCTCAAACAGGGGCAGCGAGGGGGAAACAGAAGGCAAAAACGGGCAGAAATCAGGGGCAGCGAGGGGGAAACAGAAGGCAAAAACGGGCACAAATCAGGTGCAGCGAGGGGGAAACAGAAGGCAAAAACAGGCACAACGATACAAACCTAGGGCCTACCACTGGCCACCAGGGATGAGGCGCAGGTGGTAGCCTGCGGGTGGAGGAGGGCCTCAACTTCTACAGCAGCGTCAGGACACACAGGCGGAGCTGTGTGGTGGGGGAGCGACCTACCAGCAAGGTCAAGGGTCGCTCATGCACCATCATCTTGTTGTATTAGCTATTTTCGCTCTAAGTGGCCAAGGGCATGATCAGACGTGGGACCCTTGCTCACTGTGCCACTGGATTTAAGCTACCTTGATTGATGAAGATTTATACACCGAAACTGGACGCTTGTTTCTGGCCCAAGGAGGACTTGGCCCCACAGTTCGGGATGGGCTGTTCCCATGAGGAGCAGGGTCCAGACTGATGTGCATATAGCTGGTTCTAAACTGGGGTGGCATACTGAACAAAATGTAGGAAGCTGGCTCTGTATGCACTATACCAAAGTAAGGCATAGAGTGTACAGAGTCCAGTGGAACCCCAAAGGTAGGCAGAGGTAAAAGTAGATAATACCCACTCTCTATTTGTGGTAGTGTGGGTGAGCAGTAACGCTTTATCAGACGGCAGTGTTAAGCATTTACTGTACACACTCAAGAAATTATGTCACACACTCAGACTGAACTCAGACCAATTCATTTGTATAAAAATATTATTTATTTGCATTGTATTTTCTAGAACCAAGCCAGGCCTGGTGCAGGTAAGTGAAACAATACTTTGCAGGTATAATGCAGTTGAATACAATTGAAATACAATTGGGTGCAATTTGTTTGTTTATAGGTAAGTCAACAGTCAAAATTACTTTACAGTTTCTTTTGAGATTACTTTGTACATTACTTTTCAGATTACTTTTTAAGTAACTTTTTCTACGCAGTGTGATATGCCTAGATATCACACTGGGACATTTCCTAGAGAAAAGGATTTTGTACATTTGCAGTTTCTTATGGTTTCATACAAACCAACTCCACAATTAAAAGATTTTTTCACAGAAAAACAGTCAATGCAGTCCTATGGGAGAAAACAGTGTTATTGTTTTATCTGTAAGTACTTAGGTTTTGGAGTTGGTATTCCGGGTTTAGAACCAGGGTTCCCCCAGAGTCGAGGATGCACTCTCATAGCACCCTCAGCGCACTAGGGCAGCCAGGTGCAGAATGCTAAAGCCCAATGTTATCCAATGGGGGCTAGGGGGCCTCCGGCTGGTGGCTGCTTACGAGCAGGCCACAAGGTTGTGGGATTAAAGCTCCTGGTAGGGCTGGTTAGGCTCAGGGCAAAAGGGGATCCGATTTATCACGCAAGGTGCACGCACAGCAGTGCAGGGTACTGTTTTGGCGTCGGGTGCCCTGTTGGTTTCAATGGGTATTCGCCAATTGCAACAAACACTGCAGGCTCGGGACGAAGATCTTCTGGAGGCGACCACCGGTTGGAGAGGTAAGTTGGGATGCCTGGACACCATCCGTTGGCTCACCCAAGGCCGTGGGACGTCAGGTGCAGGGGTGTCTTTTGGCATTGGGTTTTTCTTACCGGTTCCGATCACGGTCGGGGGGGGGGGGGGGGGATACTCTAGAAAGGGGTGGCAGGTGTCGACTGGAGACTTTGGGATAGGTCAGGGATCACTAGATCCCAGGTCAGGATCGCCTGGGAGACCTCCTCGTGGTGTTGGACCACTCGAACTCGGGACGTGGTCGTCGGGTGCAGACTCGCAAATTTGGCCGGAGCCAGAGTCTGTGGGTGAGCAAATCCTGTGCTCAAAGGAGAGAAAGTCAGGTTTGGGAAGGCAGGGCGGGCACTCTGGGTTCTTGGGGGCAGCTGGCTGCAGAAAACACCGGGATTTCGCTGTAACAGGTTGAGGTCGGGACAGGCCAGTAGGGCAAGGACCAAGTCAGTTGGTGTCCCCTCTTCTTCTTCAGCACGGCTCTTTGGTCCTTCTTATTCTGGTTTCTTCCTGTCTGAGGAGGAGAGGTTCAGGGTCGCCACTAAATACAAAATTTAGGGGTATTACAGGTCGGGACCTTGGAGTACACCCCCTATTGTGCCACCCACCAGGGGTTAGAGGGCATAAGCCTCACTCTGGTTGGCTGGATTCCCCCATCTGCAAGATGGCGGTGACCCAGATTTGTGTTTCACCTTGCCTCCCCCATCTGAGGAGTGGGGTTGGCAAAGGTGGGCACACCTCTCCTCCTAACTTGGTTTTCCCGCCGATTCTCCCGCCCAAAGTGGGGGTCAGAACCATTGGGAGCCAGTTGCTGGGAGCAGCAAATGGCGGGCCAGCTCACAAAGGCGGCTAACCTTTGAAGTTTCCCCTTCGTGGACACTGCCCATCCTGGGGAGGAGGCTGGGCACTTCGTCCCAGGAGGTGCTTTGTTTCAGGACATCGAGAGCAGCAGGCCCTCGACCAAGGGGTCCAGAAACATGTCTGGTGGTGGCACACTAGGACACTAGAGTTAGGTCATTTTTCAGGGGGCATCTCTAAGATGCCCTCTGAGTGCATTTTTCATTAAATCCCACACTGGAGGGGGGCGTGGCTGGCAGCGGAACGACATGGGCGCTGCCTAGAGAAGCTCCGGACCTCCGCAGGCTTCCCCGACCATCCGCTCAGCCATCCGCAGTTGGAAGCAATAACCAACACAAGGTGACGAGATCGGAGGACAGTGGGCACCGATCCGGCCCATCGCGGTGTTCGCCTCGACGAAATTGAGCAAGTTTGACCGTCTGCAACATTCATGGCCTACACACCAATTTGAAGTCGGGGCCTCGAGTTATTTGCTGGCCCAGGCAGTCGAGACTTTTTAATACCTTCCCCAGCGCAACACGACTGTGCCGACAGCCCAGAAGCAAGGGAGGGCAAGCTTGACGCTGTAACGAACAGCAAGGTAAACACCGGCTGCCAGAGTCACTGGGACCAATGTCAGCGGCGGCGAGCGATTGCCGCGTGCCGGTTCCACGCAGTGGCAAAAAGGGACGGGTGCAGAACGCCTCGACCAGACTGCCCGGAGGACGTGCACAGCCCAATCCTGCGTGCACACCAGTGCCGGCTTCAGCACTCAAGACAGCCCTTACGACCCAACACTAATTCATACCGCATAAGCACCAACGAGAGGAGTATACACGCGCCATCGTGGCCTGCTCCTTGCAGGAGATGGCCCCGGCAGACCCATTGGACCTAATTAAACACAACCTAATCCGGGCTGTGTGAGAGGCCGCCAGTAGTAATCTTACGGACCCCACAACACTGAGGTGCGTCTATACAGGAAGTGCATATAGAAGGGGCAAGAGACTCTGTAAACGGCACACTTCGCCACGTGATACCTAGGCAAAGGAGGAAAAGTGACAGTGCATCCATAATGCGGCGGGAGCGCAATACGATAACCGTCAATGCAACCCCCCCTAACTAAAGCCTGTCAACGAGAGCGCAACCAGGTGCTATACCCTAGGGATAGGAAACGCAAAAGGCCACGTGTGATTACTCTACACACTGGTAGGCAGCGGTGAGTACTACCACCTAGCTCCTCACAAATATAAACGCACAGCTACTATACGGAACCATGGGAGGCAGGGGTCAGCGTGTCGCACACCACATCAAACTGGACAAATACACTTGCGCCAAATCAAGCCAGGATCTGCAGGATCGTGCTGGGAAGTCCACAGAGAATCGAGCCTAGACGGAGAATGAAGAAGTCACTTTGCAGGACATAATGGCCACGCTCAAGAACGTACATACATCCCTAGAGTCCAGAATTGACACTGTAGCCACTTAACTCACACTAATACGAGCAGATTTCCGAAAATTGAGCACAAGAGTTTCGGAAGTAGACAACGACAAATAGTCTCTCTATAGACACGGACGCACTCAAACGACAAGTGAAGCACTTAAAAAACGAAATCAAAACCTTGGCGGCAAAGCTGGACGATTTTGAAGGCCGCTCCCACCGCAATAATATGCCCATTGTAGGCATGCCAGAAGGAACAGGGGGACCAGCAATTGATGTTTTTGTGGCAGACCTAATCAAAAATCAATTACAACATCGCGGTCTTTAACAGTATTTTTCCAGTCGAGAGAGCCCACCGGATCCAAGGAAGCCGGCCTAAACCGGGTGCGCCACTAAGACCCATACTAGCCCGAATTTTCAACTTTAAAGATCGTGATCTCATTTTGCAGACTGCCAGAATAGCCCCTGAGGTGCAATATGAACACAGTACAATCTCGTTCTTTCCCGACTACACAGCTGCCGTAGCCAAACAGAGGTGCAACTTCCTGGCAATCAAGAAGGAACTCAGAGTTCGTGAGCTCAAATACTCGATGATGTTCCCCTCGAAATTAAGAGTACTAGCAGACGGGAAAGTGTGGTTCTTTACAACCCCGGAGGAAGCACAAGACGGGCTTGATGGGTGGCGCCAGGTCACCAATCGTGGAAGACCCAGAAAAGACAACGATCGAGTAACCTCAAGTGCATCACAGCTAGAGCAACAAGATGAAGCGACCGCGCACGACGGCTCCAATAGAGACAAGTAACTTAACACGCACTAGAGTTCATTCTGGAGGCTGAGAGCCTCAGACACTATCTGACAAGATGCCAAGGCAACTTCTGTATGGCTGCTGCAATAACCTAGTCGACACATATGGCCCTGAAACCATACAACCAATGGCCCAAACCTCATGAACATCTACTTGAACACTGACAGCTCCCAACGCCGCTTATAGCACTGCCCCTCAGATTGTACAGCAAGACATCATGAGGATCGTAATCACCACTGTGGACTCATGCACAACTGCAAGATACAACTTAACAGATAAGAAGGGGAACTGGGGTGGGGTACCGGGGCAGACTTCCCCCCACAAAGATATTGAACAATGGGTATTAGGCACTCTGCAATTTTGGGGAGACGGGTAGTTTGTAAATCGTCATGCAGGGAGGCAGGGAGGGGGAGGGGGGGACAACTGTTTCTACTTATTAGTTGCTATTTGTTTTTTCTTTCTCATTTGATGTTCTGGTTTATGGTACAACAGTCAAATACTTGTACGAGACCACAATTCATACATCAGACGCACTGCTCCGACTTTAATAGTCTCAATGCCCCACATATCCACACACCCTAAACCGGTCGTATTCCAGCCCACACATGCTCAGCACCTGCCACTAATTTCCTGGAATGTAAATGGCCTCAGAGATAAAGTGAAGAGAGGATTAGTGTTACAATATCTCAAGCATAAGGCACCAGCAGTGGTACTCTTGCAGGGAACCCACCTCGTCTGCACCACATGTAAGGCCCTTGACAGATGGGGCGTCAAACTGATAGTGCACTCCGAATTTTCAACTGACTCCCGAGGGGTTGGGATTATGGTTAATAAACAGTCCCCGCTGATAAACGCACATACACTGATGATCAAGTCCGCTTTGCAGCCGCTACCTGCCAATGGGAGGGACGATCGGTCAACATAGTAACAGCCTATATCCCCCCTGCACTTCATTCGATAGCATTCCCAGCCCTCAGCACATTTCTGCTCCGACTCCCAGAGGGAGAGCTTATATTGGGAGGCGACTTTAATATGACTCTCAATGACAATCTGGACCACACGCCCCCATGACAACAACACCGCACACACTCCATACTCACAGACTTCCTTCAGACAATATGCTTCGTGGACATCTGGTGTTCCCATTTTCCATACGCACTACAATACACATATCACTCGGGGCCCATAATAGTCTCTCTAGAATAGATTCAATCTTGTCGTCAGCGGACAATGTGGGGTGCTTAGTGGAGAGAACACTTACCATGGATAATATTGGATCCTTCCCCCATATTAGCCAAATATACACAACGTCGTATATTCCAGATATACCCTGGTTACCTTAAAAAAAAAAATTTGGAAAGGTCTGACCACAGCTACGAAACAATATTTTTATGAAAATTAACCGTCTGATACTTCGCCCCTTATTCTATTGGAGTCGTATAAGACAGTCTTACGGGGGCAGGCTATCTCTTTAATCACAGACTATAAAAGAGAAAAGGCGAACACGGTACTGACACTCGAACATGAACTACAAACGCTAGAAACACAACACTCCCATGACCACACAGACACTAACGCACATCTACTCCAGCTCAACAAACAGGAATACAAGGAATATTTGTGGGAAGATGCAAAAACCCGACTGACAGCCACGCACCATATCGTATATGAAGTGCCGGCAAGCTACTGACGTGGCTAGATAAACAGGAGCGTGAAAGTCGCTGGGTGGCAGAACTCCAACACACGCCATGCAAGGTAGTAACGGATCCCCAAATTATAGTAGACACACTAGCGCACCACTACGCCAAGGTGTACACCCCAGCAACCATGATACAGCAGGAAGAGGCAGAGATGTTTCTCCGAGATACCGGGCTTCCAACGCTCACAGAAGACACAAGAGTACTGGAGTCAGAGTTTACTACTGAGAAGTTAGTGATAACAATAGGAAACATACAGTCGGGGAAAGCCCTAGGGCCAAATGGCATTCCTATCGAACTATATAAAAAAAAGCGCAAGTACACTCACCCCCTACCTACTAAAAATGTACAACGCAAGCTTAGAAAGAGGTCCACTCCCTAAAGATCAGAAAACAGCAACGGTTGTTGCCATACACAAACTGAGGAAACCAGCCCGAGACTGTTCCTCCTACAGACCCATCTCCCTAATTAACGCTGAAGCCAAGATTTTGGCCAAAGTTTTAGCAAATAGACTCACACCCCACCTAATTAAATTGATCCACCCTGACCAGTCAGGGTTCATGCCGGGCAGAAACACAGCCTTAAATTTAAGACGCCTCCAGAATGTACTAGGACGTAAACAAACAATAAGGGAAGAAGCCATAATACTGTTCCTTGATGCCCGTATGGCTTTTGATACGGTAGAGTGGCCATTCCTATTTGCAGTTCTCACACGGTTCGGTTTCGGACCTAGATTCTGCTCATGGGTAAGATTACTGTAAATGAAACCCTTTGCGCATGTAGTGGGAAATGGGCACATATCCAAAGAATTTCCGTTAGGGCGAGGCACAAGGCAGGGATGCCCGTTATCGCCACTGCTTTTTGCCCTGGTGTTGGAGCCTCTGGCAGCATGGATAAGACAAAATCCAGTTACTCGCGGGCTCCGTTGGACGGAGAGCTGCGAGGATCGCATATCCCTGTATGCTGATGATATCCTGTTATACATGGCCCCCACCAGTCGTTCATTGCCTAGATCTGGATGAGACAGATTGGCAAGAGGCGCTAGAGTCCCCGAGGGAGGTGGCGATCTCATCAAAACTACGCTTAATCCAACTTAAAGTGTTACATCGGATTTATTACAATAGGGTTACGCTATATAAAATGGGAAGGTCAGACAGCCAGCTCTGGCTACGACAGTGTAGGACAACAAGCACATTTTACCATACAATGTGGGAATGCCCTCAAATAGGGACATATTGGGAGGCAGTAATGTCCACAATAACGAAAGTAAGTGGGGCCCCGGTACCACCAGAGCCTAGGAGACGTCTTTTGAATATATGGAAGGCCACAGACCTTAGCAATGCAACACAAACTTGGGCGACACTAGGTATGACTATAGCTAAGAAGAACGTCGCAATACAATGGGGGGCACGGAGTACTCCCACTGTAAGGGACTGGAGAAATGATATGGATATGGCGATGGTGGCCGAAAGGGAGGTGTACATGCATAGAGGGTTTCCTAAGAAATGGTGATGGAAAGTGGAACCTCTTTAGAGGCAACATATGTATAATGCCGACCGAGGATTCATCAATGTAAAACAGTGAATGAACCACAGACTACAGAATGACCCTAACTGTAAAGTTTTAATGCACAAGCTATTATGTAACAGAGGTAGGAGCTACAATGTATGATGGTTGATGGCCTCAATGCTTGCTAAAATCAATGATGTTTTGTACCGACAAATAAAATAAAAAGTTTACAAAAAGAAAAAATCCCACACTGGCATCAGTGTCGGTTTAATGTGCTGAGAAGTTTGATACCAAATTTACCAGTTTTCAGTAAAGCCATTATGGTGCTGTGGAGTTCGTAATGACAAACTCCCAAACCATATACTCTTTATGGCAATACTGAACTTACAATGTCTAAGAATTGACTTAGACACTGTAGGGGTACAGGGCTCATGCACCTGTACCTTCACCACTGGTATAGTGCACCCAGCTTGAGGGGTGGCTGACCTATGTCAGGGCAGTGCGTTGTAGGCACGGCACACAGGGTTGTGTGCCATGTCGACACTTCACTTAGTTCTGCATCAAAAACGCAGCCTACAATGGCAGTGTGTCTGTGTAAAGATACAGGGCCTCTAAGGGTGGCAAAGTACATGCTGCAGCCCTTAGAGGTCTTCCCTGGTCCCAGTGCCATTGGTACCTATGCTAACTTTTACAAGGGTCTTACATGTGGCCAGAGAGTTGCTAATTGGGTTTTGCAACAGTACAGTTTAGGGAAAGAACATACCTTCCCCTATGAAGTAGTTCTTAGATCCAGAGTGTTGGTTATTACCCTTGTAGGCGGAAGTATTTTCTGAGGAAGAATTCTTGGACCCCGCTCAATAGATAAGGCGTCGAAAGGAACCACGGCCTTGTGGTGACTGAAGCGCCCCCATGGATATGGCCACCTCAGTGTCTTTCTTCATCTTTTCCAGTGACGAGTCTACCACTGGGCCAAAAAGGTGTTCCTTTTCAAAAGGTGTGTTTAAGATAGAGGTTTGAACCTCAGGTTTGAATCCAGAGATACGTAGCCAGGCGTGCCTTCTTTAATGGACACTGGTATTTACTGCTCTGGCAGCTGTGCCTGCAGCATCGAGGGAGCACCTGATTTGATTGTTAGAAATAAGTTGTCCCTCCCTTATCAGGTCTTCAGCTTTAGATTTATGTTCTAGATTATGATATTGGATCAATTGTTCCATCTCGTCCCAATGCGCACGGTCGTATCTAGTTAGCAACGCTTGTGTGTTGGATATGCGCCAGTAGTTGGTTGCCTGAGATGTGACTCTCTTCCCCGAAGCATCAAGAAGCTTAGATTCCTTACTTGGGGGTGGAGCATCTCCTGTGGTTTGGGAGTTAGCCCTCATGCGTTTGTTAGACACTACTGAGTACAACGGTAATTGTCCCCTAATGTATGCTGGGTCCGATGGTGCGGACTTATATTTTTTGTCTACCCTAGGGGTAATTATACGTGCCCTGACAGGATCACTAAAGATATCATCCCCATGTCTGATCATACCCTTGAGCACTGGTAAAGTGTGTGATGACTTTTGAGTAGTGCTAAGGGTCTCGAAAAGGAAATCCTCTTCGAGGGAATATTTGTGGAGCTGCACCCCATGGTAATTGGCAGCCCTACCCAGCAATTCAATGTAACCTACACTGTTGTCTGGTGGAGAGGGTTTGGTAGGATATAAGTCAGGATCATTGCCTGTGGGCGAGTTAATGTTTTAGTCGTCCCATGGGTCTGCAGGTATTGGCGGACTATCATCATCCCCATCATCCTGGTTGTCAGGTTTATGTGGTGAATGCTGAGGTGAAGTAGGCACAGGTATAGGCTGTGGAGAAGGAGGAGATGGGAAAGGAGGAGGAAGAGGAGATGGGGAAGGGTTAGTCCCGACAGTTCTCTTCTTCAAAGGAATGTGATATTCCTCTTCAGCATCAGTCCTCCTTTTTAGAGTCACTGCGGTGGTGATATGACCAGTTTTTTGATGAATGTACAGCATTTTCTGTTCCGGGTCCAGTTTATCAAGCTTATCGTCGAAACTGTGCTTTTTTGCTGATTTTAGTGCCTGCAGTTGTTTCAGTGCCAAAGGTTTTGGTGCCGAGGGTTTAGGGGCTGGTGTTTTCGGATCCGAAGCGTGTTTTGGTGCAGAGTGTTGTGGGTCGGAGCCGGACCCGGACTAAGATTTCGATCCTGAAGGTTTCAGCTCGATGCCCAATTTGGCGTGAGGTTTTTCGGAGCCTGAAGGCATTTTTGCAGGCTTCGGTGCTGGGCCAGAAGGCGGGGTGTCTGAAGCGTGGCCTCGGTGCCGACCGGAGCCAGAGGACAAAGGTTGGTCTGGAGCCTTCTTTATCGGTTAGGGTGGATTTCGGGGCTAGGGAGGATCTGTACTTGCAGTACGCTGTCCATGTGGAATGTCTTCATAATGGCCGGAACCGTACTCGGAAACTGAGATCAGTTCCTGTTCCTCCTCAGCCCCAATAGCATTGCCAGCTTCTTCCTCCGATTCAGTTCCAAAGAGGTCTGTATTGGAGCCGGTGTGCTGGCTCTGCATGTCGCGACGTCGAGCCTGATAGCTGCGCAGCGACTTCTTGGAGCGGAAAGCTTTGCACGTGTCGCAGTCCTGTTCACTGTGCTCAGGGGAAAAGCACAGGTTACACACTTCGTGTGAGTCGGTACGCAGGTATTTCGCGTGGCACCGAGGGCAGAATTTAAATGGAGTTTGTTCCATCGACTGAGTCGAACCGACGCGGGTAGGCCCGACAGCCTACCACGAGCTCTCGGATCGAGAGAGGGTTTTTTTTTCAGTAAACACGACACACGAAGAATGGAATACACGATCAGAAACAATACCGTCTAGGTTGACTGTATTGGGCACCGACGGAAACAGAAGGAACGGTGCCGAACCGGAGCGCATCGACTAACATCCGAACCCGATGGCGGAAAGAAACAATCTAACAATGGGGTCGATGCCCATGCGCACTATCACCGAAAGAAGGAGTCCCCTACCTTGTAACTGGGAAGACTTCTTCGAAGGAAAACAAAGTGCAAATATCCGGACCCAACACTAGATGGCGATTTATGCATAGCATATGATCTACAGCTCATATGCCTAGAAAATAAAGATTCTGCAGGAAAGACCAACAATTGCAGCTTTACAAGCTGCCAGATTGCATCTCTTTTTCCAGAGAAAAGTGAAGGAAAGGGACCTTTTTGACGTGGTCACCCCCACTATTTGCCCACTGGTACTGATGTTCTTGACTAGATGTGCACTGGGTCCCTTCTAAACAGGTCCCAATGCCAGTGCTCTTTCCCTAAAATCTGCACATGTGTTCAATTGGAACACAATTGGCAAGGACTTTAGAACCCCAGTAAGTCCTTGATAAATGGTACCAAGGGCATGGGTACTAAAGAGGGTCCCCTATGGGCATCACATGTATTATGCCACCCAAAGGGACCCCCACAAAAACTGCATGTAGACTACCACTGAAGGATGCGTGAAAAGACACAAGCCCTTCTGAAAACAAGCCATTGCACTCTCCCTGTGTACAATGCCCAAATACACTGTATTTCTTATATGTAAGTCACCCTTACGGCAGGCCTTCCAGCCCTAAAGCAGGGAACATTATATGCCCGTGATGCCTAGTACCATTACTGGGGCACTGAAAGTGATCAAGCAGCCATGTTAAAGGTATGTATTGGACACTGGTCATTACCAGTTACCCAGCTACATAATGGTTGCATTGAAAATAAAGGTGTTTGGTATCAAACACCTCGTCTCAAATCTATACTGATGCCAGTATTAGATTTTTGTGAAATGCACACAGAGGGCATCTTAGAGGTGCCCCCCAAGAACCTACTAGTCCTCTAGTCTGCTGACTGACTGCTATGGTCCAGCCTGCCACCACAGACAAGTGTCAGACAGTCTGCGCTCTGAGGCCAGAAACAATGCCTGCTCCAGAGGAAGGTGTTCACACATCCTCCAGCAGGATAGATAGTGATTTAGCATATCAAGGCCAGAGGCTTCAAAACCTCTGCCACCTTTCATATGTGACCCTGGCTTTCCCCAGACCTGGGAAAAGCCACCCCCTGCCCTGAGGCCCATTCAGCACCAAAGCAGGTAGGAAATTAGTTAGCCAGAAGGCATGTCACACTTACAGGCTAGGCACACCATTAAGGTGGGCCACCTGAAGTGGACAGTCGAAGATGTGTTTCAACATTTTAGTTTAAGTGAAACTAGGACCTCAGGGTCAGGAAGATGCCAATTCTCCACAGGAAGTGGTCCTATAGGGGGTGTAGCCACCTCAGGGGTAAGTAGCCCATTGGCCACTAGCCTACACTCCCCTAAATTCAGTATCTAGGAGTTAGTCTGACACCTCAGATTTGTCTACCTGGGAACCGATGAAGGACTGAGAAGGGCTGAAATCACGAGAACTGGGGAACAGCTCCGAAACTGGCCCCAAACACTGAAGGAGGTCTTCGTAGCTCTAGGAGGTCAGATCCAGCTCCCTGCAGAGTTTGGTGACACCAGACAATTCAGGAGCACCCCCATCACCAATTCCATGGTACCAGGGCATTTGCCGCAACCAAGGCTTGTTGAGTTTCCAGTCTGGGCACCCACCGAAGCCAAAGCGGGACTTAAGGATTAACGAGGCCTGCACTGAGAGGCCCTGCTGTCCTGTTTTTCTTCCCCTCTCCAGTCACTCAAGTAAAGTGAGGACCTCCAACGCAAGCGGCCTCCCAGACAAAACACCTCTACACCTGAGCTCTACAGCCCGAGTTCATACAAACCAATGGTATCCCTTTGCCCTAGAGACCATCAAGAGCCGAGCCCCCCCTTTGGGTTCTGCCAGACTTGTCCTAAAGTTCCTCCTTGCAGCCTTCCTTTTACAGGTGCTTTCCCATTGACGTTAACGAGTAGCGCTCGAAGCTACTAATGCGACCAGCACTTCTGAACCCGGGCTCGCCAGGGCAAGCAAAACCAAACTGTTGGTGGTTTCTTGGACTCTAAGCACCTTGCGTCCCAAAAGGCACACTCCAGAAATGCTTGCAAGTATATGTATGCAATGTATGTTTCTCCCATAGGATAACATTACTGTGTTCGAGGCTCATACCTCAAAGCTGTTATTTGGCGTCTTCTTTTTAAAGAGAAGCGAGTCTGTGTATGCAGCGAGGGTGCTCCATCCAAGCAACGCCGACCTCACCCTGAAAGGGTCTAAAGCTCCTATTTATGGAGAAAGCAGTCTGTGGATATATTATATATATATATATATATATATTGCTACCCTTTTAGATTTTAGACTCTCACTTATTGCATTCAGTTAAATTAGTTACCCTCCAGCTACCCTGACAAAACAAAAGGAAGCTTTGTGGCCCAATGACGCAAGTGAGTCAAACTAAACATGGCTGCCACCTTGAATGACATATGCTGCTGTCTTCTATTTTGTCTAATCAATGCAATCTACAACTATTTCATTAAAAATACAAAACTATCAATCTGATGTAAAGTCTAGTGCACTTTCAATTCAGATGCAAAGGCAATCCCTGACTACCAACAAAAAGTGAAGTACCTTACATCTAGCTCAAGAGGGGTGGGCATTATGCAAAAAAAATCATTTCCATTTTCTCTTGCATCCACACACGTGGACGACCGTGGGAGGTATGTTGGGGTCACGGGCACATGGGAGGGCCAGGGCGTCACTTTCCTGTCTATTTATGCGCCCCCTGGGTTACAGCCGGCCACATTTATTGACCTTAGTGCTCTGCTGCTTACACTACCTGACGGGCATCTTGACCTCGGCGGTGACTTCTACTCTGTCGTATCGGGGGAGATGGACAGGCACCCGCCTCGAGCACTTCCCCCCCCCCCCCCCCCCCCCCCCCCCCCCCCCCCACTGCACATTCTTTTTCTAGCTTTCTAGAGGCACTGGGGCTTGTAGACGTATGGAGAACTTTTCCACCCGGACAAAATACAACACACGTTTCACTCTGGGGCACACAATAGTCTCTCCCGTCTAGATTACATAATTGTTCCCGCTTCCCAGGTCACCAGCATCCATGAGATCCGGCACCTCCCCAGAGGCATATCTGATCACTCCCCCCTATGGGCACACATAGTACTTGACCACACACGCGTGGGACGTATTGCCCTATAAACCCCTGGCACCTTAAAAATCCCAAAATACGTAACAGTCTGATCAAATCCATTGACGACTACTTTGTAGAGAATGAGCACACTGTCGACTCCCCTCAAACGCTCTGGGAGGCCTTTAAAAACTGTAGTCCGGGGCCAGGCCCTATCCCTCATCGCAGGAGCCAAGAAAGAACGGTTAAAGGACATCTCAGACGCGGAGCAAGAGATCTATCGACTTGAGCAAGATGCTACCTCTGGTGCTACGCCCGAAACGCTTCATGCACTCCGGCTGCGCCAAGATGAATATAGGGTTCTGGCCACTGTCTACGATTGGGGAGACAAAGCTGGGAAACTGATTGCTGGCTTGATAAAAAGGAGCAGGTTAGTCGGCTTGTCCCAGAGCTTAGAGGGCCTGACGGCAACCCCATAATAGATCCCCAAGACATAGCCAATCAGTTTGCAACCCACTTTCACACAGTATACAACTCGGTGGCCCCATATACACAAGCAGATTCCTTGGACCTCCTACAAGACATTTCTCTCCCTATTCTCCCGGACTCTGACCGTCTATTTCTCGATAGTGCCCTCTCCACTGAAGAAATTGCACTAGCGATCCGTGCGATACGCCAAGGCAAAGCACTTGGTCCAAACGGCATCCCAATTGAGCTGTATAAGCTCCGCCCCGACAAGCTGGGCCGCAATCTGAAATCCATGTACACCAGCAGTCTAGAAAAGGGAATATTGCCCCTAGACCAAAGAATGGCGACCATTGTCACTATACACAAAGAAGGGAAACCCAAAACTGACTGTGCCTCTTATCGGCCCATTTCGTTGCTGAATGCTGAGCCTAAAATCCTCGCCAAAGTACTCGCCAACAGGTTGATCAAAGTCATAGGAGACCTAGTGCATCCTGATCAATCAGGATTCATGCCTCGGAGGAATACGGCCTTAAATCTGCGCAGGTTGCACGGGGTGATTGGCAGGGTACCGACCATTCGCAAAGATGCAGTTGTGGTGTCGCTCGACGCTACGATGGCGTTTGACACCCTGGAGTGGCCATATCTCTTCGCAGTACTAACGAAACTAGGATTCGGCCCGATATTCATCAAATGGGTGAAGTTACTCGACAGCGCGCCCATGGCACAAGTTGTTGTGAACAACAAAAAGTCCGAACCCTTCACACTCACTCGCGGCACCCGCCAGGGCTGCCCCCTATCTTCCCTATTGTTTGCCCTGGCCCTTGAGCCTCTTGCAGCCTGGATCCGTAAGGATGCAGCAATCCGAGGGATGCTGTGGTCGGTAGACTGGGAGGACCGTATCTCCCTCTACGCAGACGACATCCTTCTTTATCTTACCTCACCTAAGAGGTCCTTGATTGTCGTATTTGACATCTTAGACGTCTTTGGGAGATATTCCGGATTCCGAGTTAATTGGCAAAAATTACTCGTATATGTTCTCCGCGGAAACTCTCCCCAACTGCCCGAGACTGCCCCATCTCAATAGCTACTGACGGCTTTAAATACCTTGGCCTATTTATCTCTCTTGACCCAGCGATCAGATATGCCCGCAACCTGGTCCCTCCCCTGCAGAGGCTCAAGAGCGATATCGTTACATGGAAACTACTCCCGATATCCCTATTAGGTAAGGCAGCCCTCTTTAAAATGATGTCCCTGCCCCGTTTCCTCTATGCATTGCAAAATTCGGCTGATTCCGTCCCAAACTCCTATTTTAGGGAAATCGAAGGGCTCCAGCGAGACCTTCTTTTGGGGTGGGCGACCACGCATTGCCTTACCAAAACTCACACTCAGCTGGTATGACGGTGGAATCAGGCTGCCAGACAAAGAAATACTACTGGCGGCGCACCTCACAGCTATAAATCACGGCACATACGGTCGCCCTGACGATCCGGGATTCCGCATGGACCGTTGGATCCTTCCTGACGGGGCCTACACCCGAGCACTCTATTCCAAACCTGACAGGCATCCACTGACCGGGGCCACTAAACACACAGTCAAGATATGGCATGCCGCAACCCAATCCTTGGGCTGGAATAATAGACTAACTTGCCACCCCACTATGGGACTCTCAAAAACTAGGGTACCTGGGTACCTCCAAGGGTTTCGACAAATGGGACCTGATCAGACTCTCCACTATTGGGGACCTATGGGAGGCAGGGGGGGTAAAACCGTTTAGCACTCTCCAAAAACAATACGCACTGGCGGATTCTGAGCTTTTTAGATATCTCCAGATCCGCCATGAAGACATTCCGTACTGCCTCGCGACGGCTCCCCACCGGATAGCTCGCCATTGGAGGATAGACTGCTGGATGGATATCTCCCCGACAGGGCTATATCTTTAACCTATGGGAAACTAATCAATAACATGAGCGATCGCCTAATTCTGCTCCGGGAGAAGTGGACGAGAGATGGCATTGAACTAGATGACGAAAGCTGGCAGGCGGCGGTCCCCTCCCCCAAAGAAGTTGCAATAACAGCGCGACTCCGGCTGGTGCAGCTGAAAATCCTACACAGAACATACATAACGGGTCCCCAACTGGTGCACATGGGTGGTCGGACGGACGGGTCCTGTAAAAGGGGATGCGCTCACCAGGGCACCTTCATGCACACTATATGGCATTGTGTGCCAATCCAGGAATTCTGGCCTAATACACACGTAATCATGAGCGAAGTACTGGGGGTTGAAATCCAACAGGAAGCGCCCAGATGCCTCCTAAACATTTGGGAACCTACAGATCTCACTACCTATGCCGCACAATGGGTCACATTCGGCTGTATGATAGCCAAAAGGAACATTGCGCAGCTCTGGGGGGCCCCACATGCACCCACCATTACAAACTGGAAAAAAGACTGACTGGTGCATGCAAAGAGAGAAGTTTGTGTACATGGCTCGGGGCTGTCCCCGTAAATGGTCTAAGATATGGTCCCCTTGGAACTTGTACCGTGGGAACATCTGTACCCCTCCCCGCACACACGACGATGATGTCTCCCCATCCCTGTGATTTCCATAACGTATGCTTACTGTATTACTCTGTATATTGAACCATGCGATACCCTCTGTATTGACGGTTGGATACTATGCCATGTTATCGAGTCTGTTCAATAAAAAGATTTAAAAAACAAAAAAAAAAAACCTGAAGTACCTGGTGTTTCTGCCTGCGTTTCCTCTCCTGTTCGATCTTCTGCTGCTTCTCCAGTTTTTCAGTCATGCGCGCTTCACGCAGAGTTTGGCGTTTGTTGCGTTTGTAAGCTTTGGAATTCAGTGCCGTCTCCAAGGTGGTGTCACGGCGCATGCACGCTACTACTTCCTGTCTTAACTGCAAAACAAATTCCACAAACTTGAGTTTCATAGTTAACCGTCAATGAGCAGAACTGAGAACTTTTGTTTCGAATTACTAATGCTGCCTAATTTCCTTAATGAAATTGCCAATTGAAGGTTCATCTCTTTAAACTGAACAGTTTCAAATACATTTTAAAAAACGCTAAAACAAAAAAGCACAAACGGAAAACATCCAAATTACACCATTACTGAATGAAAAAGCATGCAAAATTTGTTGGAATACGAGATCTGCTACAAATATAGAAAACCCTTCTACAGTGGACGAAATACACAATGTACAAAGACAGCAAAGCAATTTATGTAAATTATCATTTAAAAACCCAGCCCCAAGTCAAAATCTAACAATTATCAAGTATTTATGATCACATGCTCCATAGCAGTAGCGCAGAATGTTACAGGATAACCTATTTTACTACAGCTTTTTACCAGAATGGTTTGTTCCTGGTCTTTAAGTCAAAGGCTTAATAAAAGCTTGGATGGACGAAAATATTCTTCTAAATATATAGTGTCCCAGGGGCATGGCTAAGACGGCCAACATGGCGGACGCATCTTAATGCAGCTCAGCTCTGAACCTCTGTAATCCGGCATAAATCTGGACCTGTAATCACCATTCAGAACTTGTTTGCTATCTTTGTAAACTCTGCCAACGGAACCGATTTTTTCCAGCCGATTGCAGCTCTCCGTAGTACACGGAGCGCCTGACAAAGCAGTGGGGCCTGTGCCGCAGACTGGCAGCAAGAGCGTGGGGACTGTGGTGCGGCTGGCGATCATCACCTATCCTGGGTGCCCCGGCGCTGCTGGTGGGAGACCTCCCTGGGTGTCCGACTACCAGTGGAGCAATTGACTGCAGTGGGATCCTGGCCCGGCGTTGAAGCAGCGCGCGGCCCCTACTGGTGAGGTGGTGCCGGTGCCCGAGGCAATCGACAGCTGGCAGCGGCCCTTATGCGCTGCTACTGAGGCAAGCCGCGTTGCACCCAGATCTGTGACTGGGGGTGAGTGTCTGAAAAGTTTCAGCACTCCGTCCATCATCTCCTTGTGTTTGCTTTGTTTGCCCTAAGTTGGCAGGGTATGCCCAGACGTGGGTCCCTTGCTCACTTTGCTACTGGATTCAAGCTAGCCTGGCTGATGAGGGGCGTTACCTCGAAACCGGTCCCAGGATGCTTGTTTCTGGTAAAGGAAAGGCCTGGCTTGGCAGTTCGGGGTGGACTGTTCCCATGAGGCACAGGGTCAAGCCTGATTTGCATATAGCTGGATCTGAACTGGGGTGGCGAAGTGAGCTAAAGAACGATGATGGATTCAAACAAGATCTGTTTCTGGGGGTGAGTGTCTGAAAAGTTTCAGCGCTCAGTTCATAATCTCCTTGTGTTTGCTGCATTGCATGGTCGGCTCAACCGTTCCGAGTTGAGGTTCCCCTCTGCTGAAAACCCTGGGGCTCCCCTTCGCTGAAGACACCAGGGCCTGCTGCGCCCCCTCTCCCCCCCCCCCTTCGCTTTGAACAACTTTTGCTTGGGGTGCCCAGCCCAATATGAAGATCTCTGCCTAGTGACTGGCGCGAGTCGGCGGGAGTTTGGGCTGGCGAGGGGTCGCGGTCCTGCATTTCCACCTGCCTCTCCGGCCTACTTGTTTGCCCCGGGCCTTGATTGTGGTGCAGCGGTGATTCCGCATCGCGGCCAGTCTCTGACCCTGTCTCTGATCCTCTCCCACGCCCGCCCCTGAGGGTCGTGCTTGCAGCAGATAGGTGAGAACAATGACAAAGGCCCACCTGAGCCATCGTCGGGTTGGGCCATACTGCACGGTCGGTGTTGACACCTTTGGTGAGGGCCCCCGCCCCGTTGGAGTCTAGCTCCTTTTTCTTCTTCGGGCTCTGGGTCCACGAGCAGGACCTCCGCTCAGTGCCCACTGGGGGGCGGCTGGAGCAAAGCCGCAGCCCTATGTCCCTGCCTACCCCTACGACCTGCTTAACTGCCCCGGGATGGGGTGTGGGCTGCAGCAATCCCTCATTGTGGCTGGTGGCACGGCCATCTTTGGATGGGCACAGGAGTCCCACGGAACTATGGTCTATTGCCTATCGTTGTGCAGTCGGAGCAGCTTAGAGAGGGACCCTGTGCCAGTCACTTTGAGGGGCCCACCCCTCAGGACTGTGCCAGTGGCAGGTGGGTTCCTGTGCTTTCTTGGGGGCACATCTGCTCACTCCTTTCCTTACTGTGGACCGGAGCCTTCACCCTATTCATCTGTGGTGTCCATGCCTCCCTCCACTGAGAGGCCTGATGTATTAGACTGCTGTATATAGGACCCTGTCGTAGTTGTTTTACAGTATGATAAAGAATTGCCATTTATATTTATTTTTAAATCTGCTTTAACCAGTACTCAGAAACAGTACTTGTATCCTTGTTTGTCTCTTTTTATACTATATGTCATTTCATCCTTAGGTAACACTAACCTTGAGGTACTTATAGACCTCCAATTTATGAAGTCAATCGTTAAACTCTTCTCAGAATTGGCTAACACCGGTTCTCACAACCACTAGGTCCTGAAGAACGCCCTACGACCCCCTCCTGGGGCACTGGAAGGGCAGAAACATGTCGACCTTCTTTTGTTTTGGACACTAACGAGTGCATTGGCCACATTACCTGACCTATTGCACGCACATTTGTTATACTCTTTTAAAATAAGTCTCCTCACACACCAAACAGAATAAATACGAACTTTGGGGCAGTGTGAGAAAGACATTTTAACGTCACAATTTCACTTTATTTCACTAACATTTCTGATCACTACTGAAAAATTAGTGGTTCCCTCCAGGTGGAGGAAGCATAGTACAAAAGAGACCCAATGAAAATGCT
This sequence comes from Triturus cristatus, assembly GCF_964204655.1. NCBI lineage: Eukaryota > Metazoa > Chordata > Amphibia > Caudata > Salamandridae > Triturus > Triturus cristatus. The sequence goes on from NC_140581.1 coordinate 853,408,975, forward strand.
GACACGTATAAACAAGGCGGAGAACCAAGATAAACCGCCACACCATCAATGATACGCGATTGAGGGTTTTCATAATACCTTGATTAGGTATTGATGGATAGAAACGGATTTAGAACCCCTCTTTTTTCAGTTACAAGTGATCCATTCCCTTTGATTTTGAATACATGACAGGAAGAAGAATGGATGACTGCTTCTTCTAGCTCCCCCCCCCCTTTTTGATTACAATGTAGTTGTTTCATGAACACTTTGAAGATCCTGGTATTGTGACATATGGTCCTCTGCTGGTGACCCCTACCCCCTTTCTGATAGTTGCAGCTTGAACTATGTCTATAACTGGTTAGGCACTTCCTGAGGTGCGGCCCTGAAAGCCCCTAATGCTGTGGGAACCTGTGTCAAGATTATTGTGTACCCTTTTATCAGCCATGGGCAAGGATAAACCTGCCTGTTCTGCTTCTACACAGATGCGGATGGATCAATACACCACGGGCTCCGCTAATGGCTCTCCAGGCCCCTCGGACAACGAGAAATCCGCCTCTCCATTAGTGAGCTTACAGTAATACTGCAGGCTATCCAGACGTCGCAGGCCGCGGTGGAGACGAATGTCATGAGATGAGGATGGACATGGCACTGATGCGTCAGAATCTCCGAAAGCATCTGCCCAAATCACAGAGGCTGAATCTCGAATCTCTAATGTTGAGGACAAAGTTTCCACTCATGAGCCTCATATTTCAACATTACTTGCTCACACATTGGAGCTCTATAGAGGAGCCAAAGATGCAGAAAATCTCTCATGGCTTAATAACATTCGCGTAATTGGAGTTCCTGAGAACATGGAGAATGCCGAACACCAACAGATGGCGGACTTCAGGGAACGATGGATTAAATCCTGGATGCCCAGTGATCATTTGTCCTCATGGTTTGTTATTGAAAGGGCACATAAAGGGATGCGTTTCTCACGGAGGCCCGCTTTCATTCTAACCTCCGATGTGGATATACTAAGGTTCTCCTTTCCCCCAGACTACACACGTGAGGTGCAACAATGAAGGCGTTCTTACTTGGAGGTTAAACAGAAGTTGAGTTATAGGGCTCCAATATTGACTGTTATTTCCAGCTAGACTCCGTGTCATTCATCTCCACAAGTCACATTTCTTCAACAAGCCAGTCTAAATGACAGTATCTTACAGAGGATCACTAGCTGCACTGGTCAGTCACTTCCTCTTCATGCCAGCTGGAGGCTGCTGCTGTCCCGACTCAAGGTCACTGCCTAAACCCTGTAGACAACGCACTCAGTTGCCGGATAGGGTGCAGAGTTGTTCAGTCTACCTCACCTTCACACTCCCCACGGACACAACCAATGTCATAGTCTGAAACTGCCTCGACCCCTGCCTCTGGGGTGGAGGATGAGGGGCAGGGGGCTAACAGGCGACCATCATCGCCATCCACCAATACGGCTGTTGATTGCCTGGACTCCAATCTCTCACGCAGTCCTGTTATTTGATTGGGTTTTCATTTCTAAATGATTATTCAAATCCATGCCATCTATACTATCCTGCTCATTAGCCTAACCATACTTATCTGACCAACTGTCTAATTGTTCCAAAAGCCTGCTTTTAGGTGTAGAATGGTGATTACTGTATTCACAATACGTTTTCTTGGGTGGGGTTCCCCAGCTCTGACATTTTTCTAATGTTAAGTACTTTGTTTTCCTTGCTGTACCTTTTTTCAGGGTGACAGATGCTTCTAGGGTAGAAGTGTAGGGAGAGGCGGGAGTTGGAGGGGCTGGGTTTTCTTTACAATATGTTGATTTTTTATCAGAGTGTTATGTTTGTTGTGCTTGTTTGCCTTTTTTCTTCCCTTTTAGGTCTTGGCACACAAGTTTGCACTACTCATGACTTTAATCTCAGGGCGGTACTAACTTCTAGCATACAATTGTTGCAGTTCTTACCATACTATCTGCTACAGTGGGTCCTTTTCTCAGGTGGTCCCCTGCTAACCACAACTCTCACCACCCCCACCCCCCATCCACATGGATCTCCGTATTATATCATGGAATATTAACGGTCTATTAGACAGAGTGAAACGGGCGGCAGTCTTTTCCTTCACCCATCGGAATCTTCCAGAGGTGCTACTGCTCCAGGAGAGCCATCTTTTAGTAGAGCGATGTCCCCTCCTGGCCCATAAAGGCTACGATAGGGTCTTTCATGCAGGGTACTCCCGGGGAGCAAGAGGGGTAGCTATTCCTTTGCACTGTTCCTTCCCTTTTGTGGTTTCTCAGGCAACTTGTGACCCATAGAGATGCTTTAGTGCTCTTGAAGGTATCCTAGATGGCAAGTGACTGTTTTAGTAAGCCGCCCACCTCCTTATCGACCAGCCTCTGAGAACTCTTGAGACTTCTTTTATACCTTCCACATGGGCCTACAGTGTTAGGCGGCGACTTCAACGAGGTATTATTCCCGACCTCGATAGTACAGGAGCCCCCACCGCCTCAAGACACATTGGGGTTCGCCAACTCGCTGACTGGATCAATACCCTGCGCCTTTGTGACGCTTGGTGGTCTTAGTAATCTAGATAACGTCAATTTACACATACATCTGTAGCTCACCATACTCCCTCCCAGATTGATCTCATTCTACTGCCTTACCCCAACTGTTGGGTGCGGACACAAGTCCAAATTTTACTACACAGAATTTCAGACCATTCGTCCTTACTTCTTCATCTTGGTCAGCCACCATCTGGATTGCGCCACATGTGGCACCTTAATGCTTGGTATTTTCAGGATAAAACTTTTGTTCAGTCGCTAGAGGATGAACTTCGGGCATATTTCCACACTAATGACGGGTCGGTTGCACAGATTAGTACTCTGTAGGCAGCTGGTAAAGTGGTACTACAGGTATTTGCCAAAAGTCCTATTAGAGCTCGAGAACAAGTGCTCCTTTCTCATTGCCCAGCTGGAGGCTCGCGCTCTTCGCCTGGAACAACACTTAGAGTTGAATCACCAAGAGGATATCTCCCAACAGTTATGTCTCATCTGTGAAAAAATCCTTCTCCACTCGCTTGAAGCGGCCAAATTTCTTTGGCAGACCACAACGGCCAAGATTTATGGTTGGGAGGACAAAAATGGGAAGCTGCTTTATTGGTTTGCGTCCCACCAACAAGCCAACAGGATTGTGCCTGAGATCATAGATGATACCGGTTGCTCACGGCAATCTCTTCCTGAGATAACACAAGCCTTTGCGCAACATTATAGGAAGTTATATTCAACACCCACAGATCGAAATCTGACCAAATCCCATATCTTTCTAAATTCAGTATTTCTTCGTAGTTTATCTCTCAATGACTCCCACCTACTCAACGAACCTTTCACGCCGGAAGACATCGGGAACACATAGTCCGGTCTGGTTTCTGGGAAGACCCGTGTCCTGACGGCTTTTCCATGGAAAACTATGCCACATTTCCGGAAATTCTTCTCCCCTTTTTCTTGTCCTTATGTAAGGAGGTCTGTTGCGTGGGCTCTTTCCAGTTAGAGCTGGACTCAGCCACTATAATTCTGATACCAAAAACACAGCTTCCCTTAACATCCTGTGCCAACTATCGCCCAATATCACTTCTCAATTAGGAGGTCAAAATTTTCGCCACAGTATTGGCAAATGGACTCAAACGGGTCCTGACCACCTTGGTGCAGCAGGATCAGTGTGACTTTATGCCATCCCGTAGTATGCAACATTGTATTAGTTGGCTTCATGTGGCTCTAGCTAACCGTCTTCGATTGTGGCAGGATCTAGCATTACTCCTCATTTATTTTTGAGAAGGCTTTTGGTACGGTGGACTGGAATCCTCTTCAGTTGGTGACAGCTCGCGCTGGGTTTGGATCACGCTTCCGTAACATGGTCTGTGTCCTTTACTTCAACCTCACGGCTCGAGTATGTGTCAATGCAGTCTTATCTGCTACTTTTTCTATTGAGCGAGGGACCAGGCAGGGTTGACCTCGGTCCCCCTCCTCTTTGCCTTGGCAATAGAGCCTTTGGCTCAGCTCATACGTACAGACCCCCATTATTCCGGGTGGACCTGGAGTGTTGGCCACGAGGACAGCATTGCGTTATATGCAGATGACGTGCTCTTGTATCTCGAACCCGGCTGTTAGTGCACCTAGATGTTTACAGCTGCTTTAACACTTTGAAGTGGCCTCGGGTCTTCGGATGAACACTTCTAAATCTACGTTGGTTCCCCTGGCATCGGCCAGAGATTGCTTTGATTGGCAGACGACTATTCCTCTCTGGCGGCTTAGTTTTGGGTATCTGGGCCTATGGGTCGCTTTGCACCCAGAACTCATTTAGGCCCTTAATCTTCAACCTTAGGTCTGGAAAGTTAAAGCGGACCTTGCCAGATGGCAGGCCCTTCCTCTTAATGTTATGGGCCGCATCGCGCAATACAAGATGATAATTCTTCCGATATTTCTTTACATTTTTCAGAACTTACCACTTAATTTGTACCAGTATGGTTTTGCGAACTGGATGGAAATACGAGAGCATTTCTGTGGCGGGGTTCTAGGTTGCGCCTGGTCTTCACACACTGTCAACGAAGACACTTTGATGGTGGCCTAGGAATGTCTTCTCTATTTTTATTATATGTCCTCCCATCTTCTTGTTATCCATGACTGGTTCAATGGGGGTTGGCAGGATCCCACCTACCGCTTAGAACTTTCATTAATGGGCTTTTCTCACATGCAGGCCACGCTCTGATTTCTACTTCTATACCTTTTGTAACTAGAGTGGAGTTTCTTGTATGGAGGGCTGCACTCACAACAAACCCCTCTTTGGCACTGCACCTGGCTGGGGGAGGTGGCGGTGCTCCGTGGTTTTAGATTTTAGAACATTATTGGTATCACACGACTGGGAGATGTGTGGTCGTGAAAGCATATATATTCCTTTCAAGACCTTCAACGGACGTATACTCTACACAATACTCAGTTCTATAAATACCTTCAACTCCGACATGCTCTCCACGTTCATACCCAATCAATTAAAGCCCTCCAGGAGTTTAACCCCTAGAAGCGAAACTTCTTATGGGTCACCTGGGCTGAGGGGGAATCTCCCAAATTGATTGTACTCTTGTGATTAATTTCCCTGGTTCCCTACACCAGCTTAGAGCCCTTTGGGGAAGTTGGGTGGGCCCATGGAAGATGATGACTGGCAGAATGCCTTGATGGCCCCTCCGGACCTAACTATCTCCGCGCGACTAAGGCTGGTACAGACATACCATCTATATTTTGCTTACCTTTCTCCAGCTAGCCTTAGTCGAGCAGGTATCCTTCCTACTTCCTGTCCTCGTTGCTGCACCGACCCAGCGGATTTCTACCACCTGGTGTGGACCTGTCAAGTGGTTTGTCAGTACTGGACCAGGGTGGTCCAGAATTTGTCCGATGTCCTTGGGTGGCGGGTCCCCGTTTCACCCTTAATGATTTTCTATGAGAATATTACTCCAATAGTATTTCAAAATGTGGTTTTGCTATAGAAACGCCCCAAAAGTAAAATAAATATAATGTGCTAATATGGTAAACATGATTAAACATTTTTACGAGGGAAAGCCTCTAAGGAGGAAGCCTGATGAAAATGGGGGCTTCCAAACTTAGTATACCCTGTAAACAGGGAAAGCTAGTGACAGCACCACTCTGTACTTTCTTAAAAGCCTTACCTGCCGTTGGAAATTCAGTAGCCTAAGTGCCTTCAGCTCTACTGTAGCTTTGGTTCGCAAATCTGGAGGTAATGATCCTGGCAAGTTCTCGAGTTCTTGGATTCTGTGTGTTATGCGGGCCTGTAGCCTAAAGAAAATAACAGTAAGACTGGTTCAGTATCACAAACTAGCCCAAATGTCAAACCTCCACAACCATTTCTTTCTAATCCCCCCACTCCCCTTTCAATTCCTGATACCGGACCTGCAATTTGCCACATCCAAACTATTCAATCCGTTTTAAACACTTTGATCAATCATCATTAAAATAGTAAAGCCACAAATCAAATAAACCCCAACAATACATCCCAGGTAGTGAAATGGCATGATGTTAGTGGTAGGTTCCCAAATGTTGCATGATAATTTTAGTGGAGAATTTGCTTTTGAAAATATTGGCACCTTAAAAATACATCTCCGCAAGCAATCTGTGAACACTCTCGGAGGTGTAACAATTTCTTCAAATATACTGTATACACAAAGAGGATCGAAGGAGGGATTTTCATTTTGAGTCTGAGCAGGAAAGTGTTTGGAACACAATAAGAGGAATAAGCTATTGTAGGAAGAAAGAAAAGTGTGCTTTTGGGAGATCAGGAAAGATGGGAGGTGAAAGATGCAAAACGAAAGTCAGACCGAATATTTAGCACAGAAAGAAAAAAGCGTTCTGGACAGAAGGGAGGAAAATCACATGGGGGTACCTCTGCGAGTAGGTAAACCCAAACAAACCGTATGCAATGAATGACAGGGGGAGAGTGGGTCTGGCCTCGTCCAAAATATGGTCTTTCTGTTGCCAGAATGCGAATAGGCAAGGAGGAGATTAAAGTGGCCTGGGTTGTTTTAGGAGGAACCTAGAGAAAGGGGAATCCTGTGGTTCTGCTCAGACGTGGGTCCTGTACTTGCACCACAGGAACCAAGCTACCCCTCACGGATGAGGCACAACAGGCCTGAAACCAGTCTTAGGTTGTGTGTTCCCATGTGGAGAAAACATGGCCCAGCAGTTTGGGCTTATCTTTCCAGCAGGAGGACTAATAATAATTTGCATGATTGATTGCTCCCTCTCTAGAGTGGTGCAGTGGGCAGAAAATGATCGACTGGTATGTGGCATGAGTGACTGCCAGTGGCTAAGACTTTTGCAAGCATTTCACCCAACATATTTTGTTGTTTCAATGAAACAGCTCAGCAGAGCCTAGAAACCTCAATTGCGCCAAAAGTGCTACCATATGTGATGAAAAGTCTGCCAGGATGACAATTATTGAAAATGTTAACAATTTCAGTATCCTATCTGCTAAACAAAAATCACAAACTGTAAGAGAAATGGTTAGATACAGTAAGATTCTAATCGCTATGCTCAAGTGAAGAAGCACAGTCAAAATCAGAGTTTTCCAAAGTTAAACTGAAAGATAGATTTGTCATTTAAATTTATGGCGTTTATTCTTCTAATTATTATCAAATTTGTTTGAATAAAACGAAGCAAGCATCACATATTTTGCATCATGTTAATTCAATTATACAAAAGATTTTTTTCCCCCTGCTGCTACCAAGGGTCAAAAGTTTTCATACACACCAACATTTTCAAAAACAAAGTATGCTGTATTGGTAGTGTACTTCCAACAGCAACAAACTGGATAAGTAAGCATTCTACAAATCCTTGCTACCAAGATGAAACCTGTCAATATGGACAACAATATTTCAGCCAGATTCCTCAAGTTTGAATGCTTTATGGGAAGTGGGCACTTGAACTGTGAATTTCGAGGGAGTTGCTGATCAGCCAAGATGGAGGCTGTACATGCATGACGTTTTGGACTAGCCAGACCAAGCCAGCTGCTAAATGCAAATCAAGAGCAATGACAGTACTCTAAAAATATCATGTGAAGAGCTGGAGAACAACTGTGACCCGGCAGAAGGAATGGCAGCGATCTGCCTGTCCACACCATAGAGGGTGCCCCTGGTCTGTGAGAACGTTATATCCTCAACATGGGACTTTGGCTACTGTTGCTGCTAGACAAAGTGCACCAAGGGCAGAGAGATTAGGAGAAGGCAGAGTTCCAAGAGAGGGACAGACCGAGATAGAGTGGTATGTAGGCATGGAGCAACAAAAGAAGAGAGAACACAAGGGTCTCGCCTTTGGGACCTTATAAGTGTTTAGCCATGCAACAGTTAATGCTGTTGCACCAAGGATATTGTGCTGGATAACTAAACACTTATAAGGTCCCAAAGGCGAGACCTATTGGCTATGCCAATGCTTGTTTATTATACTAATAGTGAATAATATTAAATTATTCACTGTTAGTTTAATAAAAAAATGGAGTACAAATAGCTGGAACATGACTTTTCCAGAACACTGAGGTAAGTAAAAAAAATGCCCTTAAATGTACGTATGTTGTGTGCGTGCTTACAGTTGTAAGTGTGTTTATGTAAGAGCGAGTGTGTATGTGTGAATGTGTGTGCAAATGTAGGCAGAGTGTGTGTATGTACGCGTGAATGCCTGTGTATGTATAAGCATTTATGTGCGAGTGAAAGTGAAGGTCAAGGGGCATGTGATGTCACTTCCGCTACTGCAGGCATTTTGGTGAATTGACGTCATGAAGTGCACTAGTGATTAAGCTGTCCGGCACCACGAAGAGACAAGAGAATAATTTTAGTTTCTCACTTGGGGAAAATGTGTGATCCGGGGAAAATCGCTTTCACCTTCCGCCTGAATCACCTAATCTGCTGAAACACGGGAGTATGTGAACCTGACTAAACCACATACGACCTGCATAAAACTCCTGCATGCTCGATTTAATCCACAGGCAACATACCACTTGCAGTGTTACCCTGCCAAAAAGCATGGTTTAGGGGCAGACGCTGCCCCTCTTTGTTACTGCATCTCCTGTAGGATATGCAGGTGTGAAGGGGTATTCAGAAGGCATCACCAGGGGTATGTGGATGAGCCCGTAGGTGTGCGACTCTCTGGCACCAGGGACAGAGGGGAAGCTTGGCGATCAAACAGCCCCCTCTTTATTGTGCAAATGGTGCTCGACTGAAGGGGACAATAGCCGCCCGGGCAGGTGGGCCAGTCGGGAGGAGGGATATCAGAGCCCACTTCCTGTTAGGAGCATTTAATGTGGTCATTAACCCAAGCACTAGACACCTTCAAAGCTCCCCCGCCCCAAAGCCGGGCCACTTTCCCAGGCTGAAGCCGGCCTGCAGGATGGCATTTATAAAACTGCAGATTTTCACATCAAAAGTTTATTTGTCTGCTGGGGGCGGGTGTGGGTTTACGACATGCAACAGCTGACTACTACACCACTTTAATTTAACGGTGACACCTGGGGGAGGGGGTGGAAAAGAGTGTCAACATCCTCCGCGCGTGCACAGTGCAGCCGCCGCTTGTCTTCTCTGTGCTGGGCCCCCTTTCCTCAGCATTTCACTCTGATTTCACCATTTCAGCATGAGTGCCGGTGGAGAGAACCCAAATATTCATCTGTACAGTCCTTATCCCATAGGAAATACCAGTGGAAGGCTGCATGTGTAAAGATTCACACCACTGCAGAAAAAGGAAAATCCACTTTGTTCAAAACTTGCTATTAGTGTAAAAAAAAGAAAAAAAAGAGTACATGGTACCTAACCTCGTCCCATAATCTTGGAAGGCAGCACCACATTGAAAACGAAGAACACTTTTTGTCAACTGTGTGATAGAAACAAAAAACTATTTTGCCCCACTTTAAAAAACAAGCGCTCGCAATGCCTTGTCCTCCCCTTGACCCTGTGCGCCTCTGAGCTCCATGCCTGCTTCACAGCTGTTGTGAAGACTTTTCTGATCTGCTTCTTAAATAAACAAGCAGATCAGAAAAGTCTACACGACAGCCGTGAATCAGGAGAGCCAGTCCTGCAAAAAGCTAAAGGGAGGCAACGAAAAACACTACCCAAAGGAAATGAGGGGCAGGGCTCGAGTCCCCTTCTCCAAACTGACTTGTTTACTATAGCTCTCGCAGGCAAGGAGCGCATGCGCGCTCCAACGCCAGGCGAGACCTAAAAAGCAAACCCAAAATAATTCTTCCTCAGTCTGCTCCAGCAGTAGCTTAATTAAAGTAAGAATGATTTGAGACCAAAATTAACCCACATGTGTATAAAATGGCCAAAGGTGATGGTAAACCTGTGCCTAAACCCACACTTTGCTGGCGAGAGCCTTGAAAACAAAAACGAATAGCAATAAGCTACATGTCCACCCAGAGGACGGCTCACCTTGTAAAAAGGTCAAACAGAAAAAGAATATCATTGGCCTTGTTGGCACCAGATGTTGAGAAGGCCTTTGATAGGGTTAGCTGTTCATTTTTTAAGAGGTGATGTTCAGGCTGGATCGGGATGGTCATTGGGCCTTATATGCATCCAAGCGCTAGTATCTTGAGTAATGGTGTATTCTCAGACAGCGGTATGAAAGGAGAATGAGCAATGTCCCCACTCCTTTTGTAATGGAAATCGTACCCCTGGAGATGGCATGGTGGCATTAAGACACCAAGGGCCTAGAATATGGAGGTACAGTTAATAAGATCTTGTTATTTGCAGATGTTGGCTGCTATAAATGACTGAAATGCAGAATTTAATAACCCTCCTTACTGGCGCTACAGGAAACATTTAGGAGGACCTCGGTTTCTATGGTTAATTCAGACAAGTTTTTACTGATACAACTGCATCATGCAGGGAGAAACCTCAGAATTTTGAAGTGAGTGATCGCTCCTTAAGGTATCTGGGATTCCTGAATACATCCAAAATCTTTGACTTAAGATCAAAATAACACCATTGCTAGACAGACTATTGAAGGATCAAGACAGACTGTGCAACATATTTCATTACGGGGAAGGATGACCACAATGAAAAAAGGTAATCATATAAAGATTGATTTATGTCTGTCAGACTCTTTAGTTTGTGTTGATAATGTTGAAAATGGGGTTGCAAGGCAAACCAGCACTGATATCACACCCAATTCTAAAAGCACCAAGCAACAGATGGGTGGGGAGTGAGATTCCCAGACATTAGGAATTATAAGGCGACCCAATGCCAGATTCTGGGGCAAATGGCCAGTGGGAACACCCATTGGTCAGTGGAATCAATCCACAGAATTAGGCGATAGTTGGGAGGGCACTTTGGGATGTGACATGGCTTCAGAGAAAAGCAAGAACCACACAGCTTTGTTGTAGTCAAATTACAAGCACTGCCCTACGAATTCCTCTAGCACCTCTTATGACCATACAATATTCCTGCCACCATTAAGATCAATACAATACAAAAACTGGTGAGAAGGTGAATGTAGTGGATGTGAGGGAGGGGGGCAAATCAGATTTGTTAAGAATTGTAAGCAGGGCTTTGGGGTTAATTGAAAAAGTGTTGGTATTAGCAGCTACACCACCATGCAATATGTCTAAAAAATTAAGCAGCTGTAAACAGGCAACAGGCAGATTTGGAAAAGTTAGCGATTAAGTTAGACGAAACAAATGGACTGGCCTAAAACTTTATACATTAATGACAAATCCCGATAAACAACGGAAATAAGGGTATGTGGGGAAATTGGTAAAATGATAAAAAGAGGCACTTTAAAGAGATCCTGGAATGCCCTGTGAGGGGATATCATCTCAAAAAACAAATCAGGCCAAAATAAGTAGTTAAGATTTACAATGATTACATGCTGGTTTCTTATCCCTGACAAACTAAGTAGAATGTTTCCCATTGTTACAAATTCAAATTAATGCTGGAGAGGGTAGAAGGAGCCCCCAATGCACTTAACTCTTTCTGCATAAACATGATGCTTACAGCAGATGAACACTTTGGGCTGAGCCATGCTTTTTGTCAATGCAGCAGATGTACAGGCGTGCAGAAACCTTGAACTCAACCATAATTTTCCATAAACCTAGTAAAGAATCTAATCACAAATGTATAGTTCCACTTTCCCCAATACACTTCAGAAGTTTGAAAATGAGAACCACACGTTACCTGTATTCCCTCTCCTGTAGAATTTCAACAGGGTCTAAACCCTGTGGTTTTTGGATAGGGCTGATTCGGTTCTGTTTTTGCTGTAACTGAACTATAGGTGCAGGCTGCCCAGGAGTTGGCTGTGGCACAGATGGACCAGGCATAACAGAAGAAGGCTGGACAGCTGGAGGTGCAGGTGATGGCCTTCCGCTTGGAGGTGGCACTGGAGGCTTTGGGGGTGCTGTGGGAGCACTTAATTCTGACCCTTGACCTGAAATAAATTAAATCATGCCTCATTAGGTTTTCCAAAACGCTCTGCAACTAAATCAAAGACAAATGCTAAGAAACGCCAATAATGTTATATAGAGAATACCCAATTCCCTTCCTTGCAATCACGTAAAAATGGGTAACTTTTGTCAAAAATAAATGAACGAATATAACATACTGTCACTCATCAGTGACAGTGTGTCCAAGGAATACAGTGCTCCTTTACGAGAATATCTCCGAGACCACAAAATGCCTTGCTTGGCTGAAGTCATTTTAGATTTAGTTTACAACATAAATGCATGCTGTTACATCAACCACAACTTCTCATTTAAATATTTTATTGAAAATGTTTAACTTGAGCAGAAAAAAATATCATTGGCTTTGTCAGTTATCAGATTATAATCAAAAGTTTTTAAAATATCCAGTAGCATACCCAAAGAGAGAATATGAAAAAATAACCCTCAACACCACCCTTCAACAAACAGGGAGGTTGTTGTAAACTGAACATGGCAATCGAGGATTAAACATACAAAATAAAACAAAGTATGAAGGAGTAAGAGGGTGCATCCATGAAGTCTAGTTAGTGTCAGTGGTGGGTTCCAATAAGCCTTATTTTGCCAGGCTATGAAGCATAACGGCCAGTGAACTAGTATATACAGATATCCAATATGACACAACCTTCAATAATATTATCCTGCTAGGTTATACATAGGGAAAGGTACGAATATTGCATCTGATGAAATATTCTTTTTTGCTGACAAAAGTCTAAATGCAAATACATTGCATTTGATATTGGTGGAATGTAATTAAAAATGTAGATGATGTTTCAAACTTTACAAGTAGATGTTTTTAATATTTTGCTAATTTGTATATTACAGCCCTGATGAAGCTCATGTATGAGCGTAACGCTTTGGCTGTTTTTGACTGTTTTAATATGAAGAAACAGTGAATAGATTTTTTTTTAACATGACTGGCTGGGAGCGTCAAAACATTGATGGCTGGACTTTCTGAACAAATAAATTACTAGAAATTGGATTCCTACTTGCGTTGCCTCTCTGTCTTATTGCAGATTAAAGTTGACCCTGCTATAATGTCATATTTGAAGTTGTGGAGTTATTCCCTCAACTAGGTGAGAAGGTAAGTATCTTGGCTTGAATTAGGAGAATATAGGTTTAACATTGTAAACTTTGTCTTTCTCCTCTGTGCTTTCAGCTTGAGGAAGCAACCGTCTACGTCTCTGACAACTGTAAGGGACTTTAGCCCGATATGTAGTTCCCACAAAACACCGGCTGTTATACTACTGGAGGAGGCCCAAAATTGATGGGGGTATTTGAGATGGAGCATGCGCTTGTGGTCTGAAGAAAGATACCATCAGGATTGCGTTGGAGGGGGTATCGTCAACTGTTGCCACTTGTAAGGGGAGTTCAGGCCCCGCACATTAAATGAAAGGAATTTAAATAGGTTTTGCGGATTAGTCATCCTAAAAATATAAGGATCAACTCTTGCACAGTTACCGTCAACCTCCACACACTAAAATATGAGATCCCTCAATTCCTGTACATTCCTTCTGTCCTGACACAATTAAACAAGAAATAAAACACAGACATGTAAAGAACACAGAGATAATGAAGAAAAGAGGCCAACCAGGTCCAACCAGTACACTTTTTCCATCTTCCAAGCAGGGAAATAGAATAATTCCCAACGAGGAAAGAATAGGTAAATTCAGCCAGAGCGGGGGACCTAGGACCATGGTGGATACAAACTAGAGAGCTTGGTTTGTAGGGGGGGATAAGTGTTGTCTACCTGTCCTTTTCCTGGCCCTTTTTTTGGGCCTCAATTGGAAAGAGCACAGATTTTAGTACTTTCAGGTATCTGTGATTGTATGGGTGTCCGATGGGGAAGCAGCTCTTGGGAGGGATTCATTTTCCATTTTCAAAGTGTGGTATCGCACTATCTTTGGCTTTTTCTGCTATTTGGGCACGGGCCCCAACAGGTCCTGTTGTGACACATGGTTTGTCATAACTGCAGGAGTTCTGAGCAGTCTGATCTGCAACCATGGAACTTGTCTTCCGAGTTCAGGGTCTGGTGGTAGTCCCAGCACCTTCTTTACCTCAGAGAGTGAGTACACATATCTTTGCGTCCTGCTACTTATGTTCATTGAAAATCTCTGAACTACCAATATTATTATTGTCATAGTGACCACATCAGACAAAATTACATTGAGGGACATGCCATTCAAATTTATCAGCAGTGATCATCTCAATGGATCAGGCAGGGTTGCCAGCAATAATATTAAAAAAAGGCTTTATCAATTTGCAATACCTGTACATGAGTAATACAGAACAGTCATAGCGTAATACCCCCAGCACAGAGGTAACAATAAATCTCCTCAACGCCACCTGATTTATCACTCAAATATTAGCTTTAAACATAACATAACATGGATTTCTAAAGCACATGTGCACTCTAAATGATATATTAGAGCTGAAATAACATGTTTCTTGTTACCCAGCATAATGATTCGATTGTTGAAATTGGAAATTCAACCATTTTCTCCCAACATCAGGTTATGGGTTCTGAAGATACACACATTTCGATCTTGAATACATGCTATTCAATTTTGCCATACATTTATTAATTAAACTAAGCAAAAGCATATAATTTGATAAGCTGGGCTGCATACTGGAGATATATAACCGGCTTCTCCAACAAGTAACTTGTGAACTACTGGTTACTCTCCAGCTACCAGTATGTAGCTTGAGAGTAACGAGTAGCTCACAAGCTACTTGCTGGAGAACACGGTTGTATATCAATATAAATGGTAGACAATCAGGTCTAAGAAAAATAATACTGTCTCCATTGTCCCTGCAAGTTCAACTCATACAGAGTGACAATAAGTGAGGAATTCTTGGCAGAAGAACTAAAGCTAAACTGGTGGTGGAAAATCTCCCAACAAGAATATTGCAGATACACCTGATAACAATCCAACACATTTCTTTGAGGGATTAAAACCCCTAATCCAACCTGTTCTCCTAAAAATATTTAGTGCATTATTTATTTGTTTTTTTAATTTTATATATGTTTATAGCACAGAAGGTACAGATGTGCTTTACTGTAAAAACAATAATGCAACCCAAGGTCTTGCATAAAAACTAGAAGTTGGTGAAACCATACGCACCATAGGGGATATCAAGCAGCTTCTGGAAGGGGGATAAGAGAGCAAGAAGGGAGAGAGATTAGATAGGAAGACTTGCAGAGGGTGTAGTAGAGAAGTAGAAGAGGGAGGTGGAGGAAGGGGAATTCTAGAGGTAGAGAAGAGGAAAGGGACACTACAGCAAATGCATAGTAGGGGTGCGAGTGAAATCCATGAACCATGACCCATGCCTGAAGTGACAATAAGAGCGAAGCCAGAAGAAAATTTGCCATATTATGCTACTTACAGGCCAATTTTGACCTCAACTATACTTCACAAAATTCTCACTAAATCAATCACTGGCAGAATAGAGGTAGTAGTGCCTTAATTTATTAAAAACCGGATGGGCGAGCCGACCAAGATGGCCGCGACCTAGAGGAGCTCCGAGGGAAGCGTCGGCTCCGCAATAAATCCGTCCAGAATCCGGACACTTATCCTGCCTCTGAAGACACGTTCCGAAAGCCGAGGGCGTGAGGCGTTGGGCGCACTGCTTGGCGGCCAGTGCGGGTCCCGTGCACTGCCGGAGGGCGCGTACCAAGGGTAGCGGCCCTGCTGCGTGGATGAAGCCGGGGACTGGCGTGCTGCTGGGATCCTCGAAGGTGCGCTGTGGCGCCCGAACAGCGTAGATTGACGCCTGCGATTTCGGCGGACGGAGGCTGCCGGGAGCTGTGCCTGGGCGTCGCTGCTGTCCGCGTCCGGTGCCTCCCTCGCCCCCCCGCACACCTACGGGGAGCCTGCAGGGCTGCTGCGGGCCACGTGTGGTGAGTGGCGCGCCGGGACGACCCGCTGCGGTGGAGGCATCGCGGTCAGCGCATCGGGCCCGGTGTGACCGGAGCTGACAGAGATTGAAGCGCGCTGAAGAGAGGAGGGGCTGGGCGCCTGTGGCCGGATGAGACCTGTGCTACCGAGTGGGTTCCGGGCTGCTTCCATACACCCAGACTAACGGCCCCCTATAGACTTAGGGTATAAACCCTAATTGGATCACCGTGCCCCTGCTGTGGTGGGGGTTACAAGACGCAGTGCACCACTCGGACCGGCCCCTGATGTGTCGGGGGTGGCATAAATTCAATAAGAACTTTTCCCCGGGGCCCAGGCGTACACCATCGACGACCTTTGTATAAGGCTGGCGCAGCTTGGAACAGAGGCTTGATAACCTAGAAGAGACTGGGTGCGGTGTGCTCAGGTGTCGCTGGTGATTTGGCGCGCTTTCCTTGACGGTGCCTCGCCGATCCCCCGCCCCATCAACTTCCAGCGTGTCGGGAAAACCGACAGGCCGCGCGTGGAGTGTGCTCCCGCGGCAGGTGGCGGCGATTACCGATCGGCGCAGTACAGGACTGGGCGACAATGGGGGGCAGGGGCCCACGCACAAACTCGCAAGGCAAATTGGACAAGTATGCTTTCCAAAAGGGCCTTCCCACTCCGCCTGAGCGCAAAGACGTTCCAGACAAGGACTCAGATCTGGAGGGAGCGACAAAAGTGACACTAGAAGATATTATGGCGGCTCTGGCTAAGGTGCAATCCACAGTAGGGTCCATCTCGACTGATGTCTCCTTATTGAGAGCAGACTTTCAAAAGATGACGGCCAGGGTCACGGAGGATGAACAAGTGACAAAATCCTTGTCCAAGGACACTACTGCGTTGCTTCAAAGGGCCGGTCATCTGGAAGCAGAAAATAGAATTATGGCTGAGAAACTGGACAATCAAGAAGGGCGCTCGCGGCGCAACAACGTCCGTATTACGGGTATTCCCGAAAGTAAAGGGAGTCCAGCCATGGATCTATACGTTGAGGATCTCATAAAACAAAGACTTCAACCTCGAGGACTTTCGAACTTCTCGGTGGAGAGGGCGCACAGGGTACCGGGGGGCAGGCCCAAACCCGGGGCTCACCCTAGGCCAGTTGTGGTCCGTATCTTCAATTTACAGGATAGAGACGCTATACTACAAACAGCAAGGGTGGCTCCAACGCTGCGCATCCTAAATTCAGTGGTGTCCTTCACGGATTATACGGCGGCAGTAACTAAACGTCGCAGGAGTTTTGTGGAGATTAAGAAATAACTCAGACGTAAGGAATTACCATACTCCATGCGGTTTCCTGCGAAGCTGCGTGTGGTGGCGGATAGAAAAACCTGGTTCTTCGAAAACCCAGAAGAGGCCCATGACTGGCTCGAGGGCTGGCGACGGGTGGAAGGATCCGGAAGATCGGAGAGACGTCAGCAGCAGCACAGAAAAGAGACAGACGCCGTGGAACGCGAAAGAGAGAGTGAGGATGAGCGTACGAAACCGACCGTGGTTCAGGACTGAAATACGGAGATGCGGCATACTTGAGACCGGCCGGGATGGAGAGAGGCTCTATGGCTTTGCAATGCTCAAGTAGGACAATGGCTACAGGTCCAAGATATGTATACCATGATCTGCCCACTTGACGGTGGTGGGCACGAGTTCCAGAGTAACGTCATTAAGGACTGAGCTGTGGCATGTTCTTGTTGATATCATGTCTTTGAGGAGGGGACAGCCAGCTTTCCACGGACTTCTCCCCCCGCACGCAAGTACTGTTCATGGGAATAAGTCACTCTGCTAAGTTGGGGGGGGCGGATAGTTGGGGGTCCGTCTGGCAGGGAAGCAGGGAGGGGGGTAGTTGGGGAGGGATGTACTTCATTTTGGGTTTGCTTTGGTTTTTATTATTTTTTGTGGGCTAGCCAAACTGTGCTGAGTAGCCGAGTGTGGGTGTACTGGATGCAATCTTCCCTAAAACGACTTATTGGTTTGCTGTGTATCATACAAGGGAAACTGTTGAATATTGTCTGCAGTCACACACGCTCCCTTCGAGATCACGATGACCAGGTGTTCACTAACGGAAGTCTGGCTTGGACAGGGGGGAAGGGGGGGGGGGGGTGGTTGGGAGGGAAGGGAAAGTTGAGTTGGTATTATTTGTTTTTAGTGTTGAATTTTATATGGGCACACATGGCACACCTCCAGACTAGGAATAGTAAGGATTTCTGGATGCACTATGTAAAGGATTCTGCGAGCAGACAGATTGTGCGTGAGGGACAGGGATGACGCGGACACGTACAGAGGCTAATTCACAATTGCCTCCGATGTCCCCGATTAACCTATTAATGCTGCTTACGTGGAATGTACATGGACTGGGGATAAAATAAAGAGAGGTCTGGTTCTACAGCATCTAAAAAGATGCGCGCCTGCGGTGGCCCTGCTATAAGAAACACATTTAGTGGGCTCGACCTGTAAGGCGCTGGATCGATGGGGGTTCCGTATGGTGGTGCACTCTGAGTTCTCCTCTGGTTCCAGGGGTGTGGGTATTTTAGTGCATAAACAGTTCCCACTGATAGTACAACATACTTATACAGATGACCAGGGTCGATTTGCGGCAATCTCCTGTCAATGGAAGGGAAACTGTTTAATATCGTGTCAGTGTGCATCCCCCCAGCCCTTCACTCAATAGCTCTCCCGGCGCTTAGCGCATTTTTGTTGGGTCTTCCTGTAGGTGTGATACTGATTGGTGGGGACTTCAATGCAGTCATTGACGGAACAGGGGATAGATACCCCCCCCAGGCAGCACATGGCTGGAACTATGCGTCTGGGGGCTTTGTAGATGCCCTCGGGCTAACCGATGCGTGGCGATACAGGCATCCAGAAGGGCGACAATACACGTTTCAATCGGGGGTACCTAACAGCCTCTCCCGCATTGACTATTTTTTTACAGCCGCAGACCATCTCGCGAACGCGGTGGCCGTTGAGATCCGCCCTAGGGGTATTTCGGACCACTCGCCCTTACTGCTAACATACACAAATCATCATAAAGCACAGAAGAGGGTCTATCCAGTGTATCCGGGGTACTTACAAATCCCTAAGATTTCGAAAGACATAGTCGCTGCGACACAACATTACTTCCAAGAGAACGCTTTCTCAGTCCAGTCGCCCAGTATTCTTTGGGAAGCATACAAAACGGTGATCCGAGGGCAGGCCATTTCCTCTCTAAAAGGTCACAAGAACTCGATATCATAGAGACCGCCCGGATTGATGCTACAGATCAGCACGCACAGGATCCATCGGAGGAACAGTCTCGAATCCTGCGTTCTAAGCAATGTGAGTTCCGGGAATACCAGCTGGAAGCAACTAGAGCTCGGCTCCAAGCCACGCGGCATACGATATATGAGATAGGAGATAAGGCGAGTAAACTTCTAGCCTGGCTTGATAAAAAGGAGCGAGCAAACAGAACGATAGCACAGTTGCGGAAACCGGATGGCTCATTGGCGGCTGCACCGGAAGAAATAGTGAATATTTTAGCCGGATATTTCCACCAGGTCTACGAGTCGCGGACGACAATAGAGACGGTGGAGGCTCAAACGTATATTAGGGATATTAACCTGCCGAAACTCTCCTCAGAGGAAGCACTCACCCTAGAAGCCGACTTAACAGTCGAAGAACTACAAGTGGCTATCGGTTCCCTACAGTCGGGAAAAGCGGTGGGACCTAATTGTTTACCCATCGAACTGTATAAAAAGACGGCAGCTACGACTGCCCCTTATCTTTTAAATATGTATCTTGAGAGCCTCAGGGTAGGGGAGCTCCCACACGATCAACGCAGGGCCACCATCGTGACAATCCCAAAACCTGGTAAACCCCCTGACGAGTGCGCCTCTTATCGACCGATCTCGTTACTTAATGCTGAAGCTAAAATATTAGCCAAACTGTTGGCGACGCGGCTGACCCCGCACCTCACGGCCCTAATTCACCCGGATCAATCCTGGTTTTTGCCTAATAGGAGCGCGGCTCTCAACCTGCGGCGGCTGCAGGGAGTAATGGCCCGGATGTCCTCTATTCAGGAGCCAGCGGTTATCCTTTCCCTTGATGCGCGGATGGCTTTTGATATGGTGGACTGGCCATATCTTTTTGCAGTCCTTAGGCACTTAGGATTCGCCCCGAAATTCTGTGCATGGATACAGCTGCTCTACACTAAACCGTTGGCACATGTAGTGGCCAATGGTCACATCTCCAGAGACTTCCCGCTGACGCGTGGAACACGCCAGGGGTGTCCACTGTCACCGTTGCTCTTCGCACTGGTGCTGGAGCCACTGGCGGCATGGATCAGGTGGGAACCACTGATTCGTGGACTCCAATGGACGCCAAACTAGGAAGAATGCATTTCTTTATATGCGGACGATGTGCTGCTATATCTGACGTCCCCTGGCCGCTCCATCTTAGTGCTTTTAAATATCTGTGAGATTTTCGGTCGGGTATCTGGATACACTATTAATTGGTCCAAGTCGGTTTTGTTTGTACTACGTGGTCCGAGGCCTTTGCTTCCAAGGGATTGCCCACTGCAGGTCACGGAGGCCACCTTTAAATATCTCGGTATTCATATTATGCCCACACACGATGACTTAATTCGGAGAAATCTTGGACCCCCCTTGGACCGGTTTCGGGGTGATGCGTTGGTCTGGCGCGGTCTGGCGCTGTCAATGCTGGGAAAAGCGGCACTTTTTAAAATGATGGCACTCCCACGTTTTCTGTATGTCCTGGAAAATACTCAGTTTCCCGTACCAGTGAGTTACTTCAAGACAATTGCGCCGGAGGTTTCTGGTTTGATTTGGAGGAGCAAGCCGGCACGAATCAGGCAGGATAAGTTAATCAGGAGCTGGTATGAAGGTGGTATAGCCCTCCCCAATATACAGTTATACTACTGGGCGGCCCAACTAAAGGTAATTAATAGTTGGTTACACGCTCCTCATACCGACCCAGCATTTCAGGCGGATAGGCAAGGACTGGGGGAGGATGGGGTTATGTCAGTGCTGTACAATAGAAATAAAACCAGACGATTAATTGGGCCCACAGTGTGGTAAATAATTTAATTACCGGAACTTAATTTGATGCGGAAAAATCTATAATAATAGCTCAGTAAAATAAGAGGCAGAATCCGTGGTATTAGAGGTTCGGAACGGGCTTTATTCCAAAATCAATTCGAATTGATGGACTCCATATTCCATCACCACGAAGGTTCAGGAAGTGAAGGACCAACTTTATTGACAGGTAATCATTTTTATACAATAGGCATTACAGTGAAACAGATGCAGGAGGCGTAACAATTGATAACAAAGATAAAACATACATACGTAACTAAAGTGGGTGTAACTAGGCGTAACTAAAGAACGTCATTAGGTATGATGTCACAAGTAGGTGGCACCATGAAAGAATTTCGCAATGTCAGCAGAAATACTTGGCAGAGATGCGCGCGCAGCAGCATGACGTGTGATTGACGTGCAACTAGGGGGTGAAGGGGACTTGACATTTAGCTCTACATGTGGAGACAGAAGTCTGGGGTTATGTCAACCTAATCCCAAATCATATCTTACATCCTATGTTTAAAGAACTGTGTTATCCCAAAAGAGAGGTCTCTTAGGATAGAATCTTATTCTATACTGACTATACTGACTGTTAGTGCGTGTACAAGCGTCTAAGTGTCTACACTAGATGCGAGGGCAGAAATCTTTCCATAGTAACAGGGCTATGAATTACTTGCAGAAAGACAGAGAAGCCGGGCCTTTTGCTCGGTAGCTGGAAGAATGTTTACTTAAACTACTAGACAGGAATGCATTGGATGGGGAGCGGAGCAGATAATCTCGAAGGTGAAATACAGTTTTTGGCAAGCAGACAGGTCGAGTCAGGCACCGTTAGCCGCGCAGGGAGTAGGACAAAGTTCATGGATACAGATGCGAGCTCAGACTGGAGCTTTCAGAGGCAGAAGGCAGGGAAAGGCTTAATGGCAGAATCAGGGCCTACTCGCCTGGACTGTAAAATGGGATAAATGAACCATATAAAGCCGGTGGCCTTTCATACTTAGGAATAGAATATCCGGCCCATTCATGGCGGATCTGAAAGAGGACATGTTGACGGTGGACGCACATGTGTTTGCGTCTTCATAACTGGAACTGGAGGAAACATACATGTACTTGTAATTTATACATGAAACCGTTGGGGTCCAAGATAGGGGACATAACTGACCATAAAAATCCATATTTCCACATTCCCTCCTTGTCCCCTACTTGCCCTTAAGAGATATCAATCTTCATCAATCCGTTGATCTGTTCATATAGCATCATTTGTTCTTCTTTCTTCTTCCGGGATGAATGAAATCTTGATGGTGGAATACACGATGTGGCACACAGACCACAAATCGCTGGTCCACATTGTAGGCATAAGCAGCAACTGAATAGTATGAGAAAGCCAATACCTAGGAAGGATAGGACCCTCCATCCAAATGTTGACAATACACTCCAAAACCAACCGGACCAAGTCCAGGTGCCTGGATTCTGGTGTATCTGGCTTACAATCTTATGAAGGCGAGTGATGGCTTTATATACAGATGGCGAATTTTCTGGTATGAAAATGCAACAACTTGATCCGATGACCCTACAAGCTCCGCCCCTATCGGCCAGGATGACGTCAAGGACAAGACGATTTTGAAGCACAACAATCCGCATAGCAGACTGCTCTTCTGTTAAATTGCCTAAGGCGGAAATAGTTTCGTTCACTACTGCTTCAAGGGTTCTGGTTAATCTACGTATCAGCTTACTATTGGTAACTGTACCTATATAGGGAAAGAGACCTTTATTGAAATCTGTGTATTTTTCCCATGCTGTTTCAGTGTAATCGACGATTGGGAGATCTCTCCGTTCTCTATTGTGTACTAAATGAGTATTTCTGTGATAATCAGGAGGAGCTAGGAAAACAGGTGGCAAAAGGAATCCAATGTAACAGGTACCATCCCAATCTAGAGGCAAACGTGTATATGCAGTCTGACCACATACGAAGTAGGAATGGTAAGAAGCTCTAAATGTAGACTTGCCTTGATCACTGAATTCTATTACAGTGGTGCATCTACTATGGCCCATATGTATGGAACCATTCTTTCTTACACATAATTCACCTTTGACTGGAAATACTGACATAGCGGGCAAAATTGGTGCAGCTTCGGATTCAACATTCAGGATCATGAGATTAAGCGTGAAATTCCCTAATCCATATACCTCATTTTCTAGATCAGTTCCTGTTCTTTTGGGAAGTCCCTCCTTGTTAGGGTACCAGACTTTAAGCAAAACTAGGTTCAGGTTTCCCCATACCCAATTGTCTTGATAAGTTACTGAGTTTGAATCGAGGGAATTAATTAAACTAAACCATGCTCCACAGGAGCCATTGTGTGTGAACGGATATGGAAAGAGAGGCAGAATTCCCTTATAGTTCTGATAGGGAGGGAGTCGGCCACATATCCAACAATTCGTAGCATTGCTAGCCTGATGGGAATGATGTAACATACTAATGAAAGTGTTATTGCGCAGCGCAAATCTATAGGACAACTCATGCGGGGGTAATTCACTAAAAGAATGTTCAGCAGTAACATTGTAAACATGTTTAGAAATAGGATAATATATGTGCAACAATATACTTGCAGCCATTATTAAAAGACTTAAGAAAAACAAAATTAATAACGTCACTGTGCAATGACTACGCAGTGATTTACAGTACGCATGTTGTTTCATCTGCATTTTTCCGTTTCTTTCTCTATTCAGGTCTAGGGAATACATGTCAGAGACAAATTCGACCGATTCACCTTGGAGAGGACTTAAACAATCAAATTGTCTGACTTGTTAGACCGTAGTTTTAGTTTATATAGTTCATTGTCACTCGGTTCAACCAAAGGAAGCTTTGAGTCAATCGGTGAAGATACGCGAGGTGTGTCGTTTACATCGGACGGTAGTCCATGAAATTTCTTGATATGACTTGAATGTATCCAGCCTTTGCGACCTTCGATCTTCACGGCTGTCCTCGTGGTTAACAGTACGAGTTGAGGCGATTTCCACCTAGGATCCAGCTGAGACTTCCGGTCAAAGTTCCTCACTAACACCAGGTCCCTGGGAACTACGTCATGGGGTTTCACCTCGGTGTTGTCGGGAAAGGCTGCAGCTACCTGTGAACGACAAGATTGTAGTGCAGACATCAAGGAAGCCAAGTAATCTGTCAGCATATTACAGTCAACATCAGTTATTTTGCGTGGTATAGGCGTCCCCCACATATTTGGTGGTCTACCGAAGATCACCTCATAAGGGGATAGCCCTGTTCGAGAGTGCGCTACCATTCTCATGTAAAAGAGTGCAACTGGTAAGGCTACTACCCAGTCGACACCTTTCTCCCTACATATTTTGGACAATCTAATTTTCAGAGTTTGATTATGTCGTTCCACGAGACCTGCTGCCTCGGGGTGTCGGACACAGTGAAATCTCCACTGATAGCCTAACAAAAGTGAAACGTGTTTCATTAGTTCGGATGAGAACGGCTGGCCGTTATCTGAGTAGACAACACGTGGTAAACCGTACCGTGGGAAGAATTCTCGAACCAACTGCTTGGCAGTAGTCGGGGCAGTGTAATCTGAAACCGGGTATGCCTCTGTCCAACGGGAAAGAGCACAGACAACTACGAGAACATATTTGAATCCTCGACATCGTTCCATCTGGATATAATCCATCTGGAGGACTTCAAAAGGGTGATCAGGAGGCTGAAATCCACCTTGTTCTACGGGAATGCTTTTACCTGGGTTAAACTGACAACAGATCATACAGGTACGAACTTTTTGTTTAGCTGCTGCTCGTAAATGTTTGTTGAACCAAATGTGTTGAATGCTGTCTAGCATAGCTTTTTCTCCTAGGTGCGCTGGACTATGTACAGTATTAATGATAACTTGGACCATTGAATCAGGAAGGAACCATACAGATTTTTCCTTCGTCATCCATCCTTGATCCGTTTGGATCCCTCCTAATTCAGTCCATTTCTTTATTTCCTCTGGTGTAGCATGTGTCTGTATGTCAATTACGTCAAGAGCGGGATCCTTAACCATCATGCAATGTGTTGGTGTCGGAACTATTGTCTTTGTCATGTCAGATGTGTGAGTTTGAGCAGTCTGTTTAGCTGTTCTGTCAGCTAGGTCATTGCCTTGGGAAATGATATCAGTAACTTTCGTATGAGCTTTACATTTCATAATTGATATTGCAATTGGTAGATGTATTGCATCTAATAAGGCATGAATGAGGGGTCCGTGCTGAATGTGGGCACCGTGAGAAGTTAAATAACCTCTCTCCCGCCACAGCACGCCGAAGTCATGTACAACTCCGAATGCATAACGTGAATCAGTGTATATGTTGACTTTTTTATTCGTAGCTTGAATACAGGCTTGTGTCAGAGCGATGAGCTCTGCTGCTTGAGCTGACAAGGTATTTATGCAATTTGTTTCAATAACTTCAGTGTCTGTTGTGACTGCATACGCGGCCACTAACTCTCCTGTACTTATTCTCATACATGAACCATCTACATACAACGTCAGGTCTGGGTCTGACAATGGGACGTCTGTCAAGTCTTGTCTGGGTTTTGTCGTGATAGTGATAACTTCAATGCAATCATGTGCTAGTGGGTCTGTTCCGTTTACTGGCAAAAGTGTGGCAGGATTCAATGTACTACAACGTCTGATTTCTATGTGTGGCTGAAACAATGTTAATTCGTAACCAGTGAGTCTTGCTATAGTCAAGTGTTGTGTTTGCGTTCGGTTCAAGAGAACCTCTACTGCGTGTGGTACTTGTACTGTCAATGGATGTCCTAACACTATGGCATCGCTTTGTCTGATTGCTAAAGCTGTCGCTGCCACTGATTTCAGGCACGCAGGCAGAGCCTGAGCTACGGGATCTAATGTACTAGAGAAATAAGCACATGGTTTGTGTGATCCTGCTTGTTCCTGTGTGAGTACTGACAAGGCAGTACCTTCGCGTTCTGTAACAAAGAGTGTAAACTGTTTATTATAACATGGTGTTGCTAAAACAGGTGCTTGACATAAAGCTTTCTTTAGGCTTTCAAAAGCTTGTGTATGTTCCTGAGTCCAAGGGAGGATAGTCGATGTGGCTGCCTCCTGTGTTGTCAACTGAATGAGTGGTTTTGCTAGAAATGCATACTGAGGGATCCACTGCCTACAATATGAAGTGAGGCCTATAAAAGCCCGCACCTCCTTTTGTGTCTTGGGTATTGGCATGTTAGCAATTAACTGGATACGATCTGGTGTAAGCTGCCTTCCCTCCTTGGACAGCGAGTGCCCAAGGTAAACAACTCGCTGGACACAGAATTGCAGCTTAGAAGGGGACACCTTGTGCCCCTTTTCGGCCAAAAATTGTAAAACCGTCAGTGAGGCTTTTTCACATTCAGGTTCGCTTCTAGCGGTGATCAGCAGATCATCGACATATTGAAGCAGGGCAGTGTTGACTGGCATGTGGATACTGTCAAGTTCTCGTTTCAGTGCTTGGCTATAGATGCTGGGGCTTTCTGTGAATCCTTGAGGTGCGCGTGTGAATTTAAAGCTTCGTCCATTTAAACTAAATCCGAACAAGTATTGGCTTTCCGGGTCTATTGGGACGCTGAAAAAGGCATTCTTGAGATCAATTACAGTAAAGAATGTTGCTTCGGAATCAATGGCTGTCAGTAATGAAGAAATGTCTGGGACTACGGGGTATTGTGGTACAATACATTTATTTAATTCGCGCAGATCAATAACCAATCGATATACTGGCGGGGCTTTTGGGTCAGTTCGTTTAAGAATCGGAATTATCGGTGAATTACATACATTGGAGTCGGTTTCCACAACCACTCCTTGGGTAATAAGCTCGTCAATGATTTGCAGTAAAGCCACTACAGCATCTGGGGGTAACTTGTATTGTCGCATTCGTGGTAGTACCACTCCTGTCTTTAGTGTGACTCGATATGGTGTAATGTTCATGCAACCAACATCTGTAGGGCCTTGTGCCCATAAACGTGTGGGTAAAGTCTGCAGTCGGTGATCCATGTCTCGGGACACGTAGTGCCCTTTGAAATCACGTAAAAACAATCTTACTCCTTCCGGAGAACAACATATTATAGCTCCTAGAGCTTTCAATGTTTTTATACCTAACAAGTTTTCTGGACATGATTTAGTAAGTAATAAATCTGTAGTTCGTGTCAAGGGACCAATCGTAAGGGGAAGAGGCTGTGATACTTCGTTAATGATAGGTTTTCCTGAAAAACCAAGGGAAATATTCTGTGAGCCTGAGAGGGGTGCCCCTGGAACTTCACTACGTTTTATGGTTGTTCGGCTTGCCCCTGTATCAAGTAAAAATTTTCTATCTTGGCCTAATAGTTCACTGTGTACATAAGGTCCTTCTTGATCTACAGGGACCTCGATAAGGGGTAAGCCAACTTCCCTCTCTAGGCTGTTTCATGAGTATCGTTGATAATCAGGATAGTCATACTGTGCGGTCTGGTACATCTGTTGTGTCGTTGTTTGTGTGGCAGCAATAGGCTGCGGTGGTGGAGCGGACATAGACTGTTGCGGAGCTGGCATGGACTGTGCATGCTGCGGAGCTCCTTGTTGGTTCTGATCCTGTCTAAGTGGCCGTGGTCTTTCTTTTGTATTCCCTATGGCGATATTATGTTTTAAAACTGGACAATCGTGTACATAATGACCTGGCTGTTTACAATAGTTGCATGTCCCTTTTACAGGACCTGCTGAAACACTGGACTGTGTCATACCCTTTTTATGACCGTCAGCTGGAACTGTCTGGGAAACTAGCATTTTCATTTTCGTGTCTTTCATGCGTCTTTGTTCATGTTCTTGTTCCTCTCTAATTCTATTGTGATGGTACTGTAGCATTTGTAACATTTGCGACGGAGTGTTACCTTGCCAGGTACTCTCGAATTTCAATACTCTATTCTTAACTTGGGGCAAGGAATTTTCAACCAATTTTGTCACAAACAGATGTGGATACGACTCGCTACTTGCTTTTATTCCACTATTTATACCAAAACATTTTTCAAATCGGGAATAGAAATCACTAGTGTCTTCATCTGGTTTTTGTTTACAGGCTGAGATTGCACCCCAGTCTTCCTTTTTCGTAGTTAATAAACGTGGCAGTACCTGTACTAGTAAACCTGGTAGTGTTTTGGTCTTTTCCCCAAGCCCTGAACCTGGACCTCGAGCTTTTTCTTCGTTTTCTAATGCTGTCCAATCTATCTTCTGGTCTCCCACCTCCCAATCCTTTTCCTTGAGTTTTTCGTAAATGCCCGCAGGCATTAATACCTTCAATATTGTCATAATGTCGGGGTAGGTATATTCTCCCATGAGTAACATATCTTTAATTTCACGGTGGAAACCCGCTGGGTCTTTGTCATGACTGGGTACCACTTTCTTCATTTCTAATAGTTCTATTTTAGATATAGGTGTATATACAAATACACGTTTAAACTGATTGTCCTCACCTTTTATCGGGTGGACTTCGCGTAAGGGATTCTGTCTATCCATATAATACGTCGTTCTTTCCTTGATGGGCAGTGAGACATGTTCAGGGCATACAAAAAGAATGTACTGTTTTCTGGATTCCAGTATTTCTCTAATTAACTCAGTACCTGAACCTCTCCATTTATTCGTGAGTAATTCAGTCAATATATCAGGTAAGGGACCAGGATCGGAGTGTTGGCTTTTATATAATATAAGGAGTTGTTGAATCATATAGATACCAGCTAAACGCTGTTCATCTGGGGCGAGGTTCAAAAACGTGTGCGCTAGTGTATCATCACTATATTTTCCGGGACTATCAACCCAATGAACGGCTGACCTGGCTAATTCTTGTTCGTCCATAGAATCGAGTATATGATAACCCCTTCGTTCTCGGAGTAATTTGTCAGCGGCTTGGAACGAATGTTCGGGGGACCTTATATTTATTATAGGGGTTTGGAAATTTCTGCTATTATCTGGACGTATCGGACGTATCGGATCAGTAAAGCATCTAGTATTATTGCAAGATCTTCCTCTACCTACATAGGCCATGGTTTCTAACTGTCCTGTGGGCAGTTCTAATTCTTCCTCCTCCTCGGTTTGTTCAGGCTCGTCTACTGCTAATCTTTCTTCGTGTATTCGTTCTACTTCTTTGCGGATCTTGCGGCACATAGCTACTATACATGATCGTTTATCATGTCTCCCCTCTGATATATTCCGACTCCATGTGGTAAGAATTTGCATTTCTTCCGGATTTACCCCTGGTCGGTCTTGATTTCTGATCACACAGTTTATGAGGAAACGTAACAGTTCCCCCTGTATCTCCACTTTCTGGTACTCCATGGCTCTATTAATACTCTCAGAATCTCGCCCTGACTGGACAAAGTGATATATATTTTCTAAATGTGTAGTCATTCCTGGTAGCCTCCCTAAATATGTTGCAGCTCGTCGGATACGTAATGATGCCAGCAGCATTTCGTCCCCTTTTCCGGGCACAGGGTCATATCTACAATCTATTAGAAGTTCCTTGAGTGTGTCGGGAGTTACTAGTTTGGGCGTACGTTGGTGAGCTAATTCTTGAAAGGAAAGTTTATTTACTCTGGGTGGCGTGGAAAAAATGTTCGATGTACCTCCTGTAGCACCACCTGGGGTGCTGGATGTGAAAGGATTCGTTGAACGTGATATAGCAACCATAGGTGTGGATACAGATGTAGAAACAGATGTGCTTGCCGGAACTTGTGTCGGAGTTTGCTGTTGCGGAGGTACAGACGGAGGAGGGTCTTGGCGCTGAACCCCCTCGGCAGGCTGTCTATGTGGCGCAGTATTAGCATACTCGGGAGCTGCGTCGTCTAAATAAGAGGAAAGAAAAACATCTTCTGCGGTTCTGGGATGCCCTTTGGGATGTACTTTTATCGGAAACAATGGGGGTGGCAAGTCTTTTGGTATCTCCGGAGTAGCCTTAGGTAACCCTTCGGCCAGAAGAGGATACATACCATTCATAAGGGCATTTCTTTGTCTATTTGTTCTGATTTTACTCGAGTACCTTCTTCAATTAATAGATTTTCTCGAACTTTATTTGAATTCTCCTTACTTTTCTCTTCCTGTCTGAGCGCTTTTTCTGTACGTCTATATGATTCTTTACGCCATAATTCAATGGCATCTTTCTGTGACTGTCTAGCTTTCTTTTTCCATAATTCTTCCTCTACTTTCATGATGCAATCTGCATCCCAGGTCCCAGCTGCGGGCCACCTCTGCCTTTCTGGTAATTCCTTGGTGTAGTCTACCCATAAATCAAGAAATAATATGGCGTCTAGGCCATGTTTATGATACATGAAGTACCCTGGAGTGTCCCTAGGAGGAATGGGAACAGCTTCTTCGAGTACCCCTTTTCTAGTTTTGATCTGTCTTAATTTCGAAAAGAGCGGCATATTGAGAACTGATCTGATACCTAATTTTGAACACGTTTAATACAACAAGACACAATAATGAACAGTCATTCACACCACAATATACAGAACGTATTTAAAACATTTTAACATTTAACATTTAATGAATAAACAATGATGGCCATTTAGGGAACTAGTCACTAAGCA
Source organism: Triturus cristatus (assembly GCF_964204655.1). Classification (NCBI taxonomy): domain Eukaryota; kingdom Metazoa; phylum Chordata; class Amphibia; order Caudata; family Salamandridae; genus Triturus; species Triturus cristatus. Next base: position 853,439,555 of record NC_140581.1, read on the forward strand.
TAATACTCGGTACTAACTAGATAATTCTGAATTATATACTAGACATACTTGATATACTGCTAAACAGTACAGATACACTGCTGAAACAGTGCAGACCGGATTTGTGTACCCAAACCCGTCTTGACCGGCACAACCTATGTGCACGTCAGAACGCCTCCCCGACAATGGTACTCACCGGGTAGCTCGGAACGGAAGGCCTCGGAACTGAACTGAACTGGACTTGAACCGGACTGGACTCGACTCGAAACTTCGGAAACTTCGGAAACTGGTGGGCCTCTGTATACCTCGGATCTTGCTCTCTCAGCTAGGCTCTGGTCGGGATACTTCGCACTTCTCACCGCCTCGTCTGGGTGTTGATCGCAGCCTCAGTTACCCCCGCTCGGCAGGAGGGAGATACAGGAAATCCTGTTGGTACGCGTTGTTGTCCGTCCAGCTGTGACAGGAGACCGGGCCTGCAACGCACCTCCGGCGCGTGAGATGAGAAAGTGTCCCTGTTCGGGCGCCATATATGTGGTAAATAATTTAATTACCGGAACTTAATTTGATGCGGAAAAATCTATAATAATAGCTCAGTAAAATAAGAGGCAGAATCCGTGGTATTAGAGGTTCGGAACGGGCTTTATTCCAAAATCAATTCGAATTGATGGACTCCATATTCCATCACCACGAAGGTTCAGGAAGTGAAGGACCAACTTTATTGACAGGTAATCATTTTTATACAATAGGCATTACAGTGAAACAGATGCAGGAGGCGTAACAATTGATAACAAAGATAAAACATACATACGTAACTAAAGTGGGTGTAACTAGGCGTAACTAAAGAACGTCATTAGGTATGATGTCACAAGTAGGTGGCACCATGAAAGAATTTCGCAATGTCAGCAGAAATACTTGGCAGAGATGCGCGCGCAGCAGCATGACGTGTGATTGACGTGCAACTAGGGGGTGAAGGGGACTTGACATTTAGCTCTACATGTGGAGACAGAAGTCTGGGGTTATGTCAACCTAATCCCAAATCATATCTTACATCCTATGTTTAAAGAACTGTGTTATCCCAAAAGAGAGGTCTCTTAGGATAGAATCTTATTCTATACTGACTATACTGACTGTTAGTGCGTGTACAAGCGTCTAAGTGTCTACACTAGATGCGAGGGCAGAAATCTTTCCATAGTAACAGGGCTATGAATTACTTGCAGAAAGACAGAGAAGCCGGGCCTTTTGCTCGGTAGCTGGAAGAATGTTTACTTAAACTACTAGACAGGAATGCATTGGATGGGGAGCGGAGCAGATAATCTCGAAGGTGAAATACAGTTTTTGGCAAGCAGACAGGTCGAGTCAGGCACCGTTAGCCGCGCAGGGAGTAGGACAAAGTTCATGGATACAGATGCGAGCTCAGACTGGAGCTTTCAGAGGCAGAAGGCAGGGAAAGGCTTAATGGCAGAATCAGGGCCTACTCGCCTGGACTGTAAAATGGGATAAATGAACCATATAAAGCCGGTGGCCTTTCATACTTAGGAATAGAATATCCGGCCCATTCATGGCGGATCTGAAAGAGGACATGTTGACGGTGGACGCACATGTGTTTGCGTCTTCATAACTGGAACTGGAGGAAACATACATGTACTTGTAATTTATACATGAAACCGTTGGGGTCCAAGATAGGGGACATAACTGACCATAAAAATCCATATTTCCACAACAGCACACACAGTTCGCATATGGCATGAGGCGCATGCCAGGTTGGGTTGGAAGGGGGTTATCACCCAAATGACACCACTCTGGACCTCTCAGCGGCTTGGGCGCCTAAAGAACAGCAAAGGCTTTGATAAATGGGATGCGATAGGCACATCACCGGTGGGTGATCTCTGGAGGAAGGGGGAGGTAATCCCATTTGAACGCCTGCAGATCCAATACGAATTCGCACCGTCCGAACTTTACAGATACACGCAGGTCAAACATGCGCTGCAGGCGGTTCTACCGGTGGGGACCATCTTGGCAGAGGCTTCACCTCTGGAGGAAAGGTTACTTACTGACTATATGCACAAAAGAGCCACTTCCCTAACCTATTGTAAGTTAGTAAACAACCTGCCGGACCCCACTTTAGCGCTTCGGCAGAAATGGGTCGCAGATTTGGGAGAATTGGATGATGCAGAGTGGCAAGAGGCACTGTCATCTCCTCGAGAAGTGGCAATACCGGCACGCATGCGGTTGATACAACTCAAAGTACTTCACCGCACATATTACACCAGAGAGACCCTCTTCAAAATAGGGATGGCTGTACATCACTTCTGTCTGCGGGACTGTGGGGAGGAGGGTACTTTCTACCATACTGTGTTGGAATGTCCGAAGATCAGGGCATACTGGGTCAAGATAATGAGGACAGTGTCTCAAACCGTGGAGGACTTGTTGATCCCGGAGCCGAAACGGTGTTTACTAAATATTTGGGAACCAAATGATCTAACCCACCCGACACAGGACTGGGCAACACTAGGAATCATGTATGCTAAAAGGAATATTGCGAGGAGGTGGGGAACCGGTGAATCACCCACGTTGCAGGACTGGTGTAGGGATATGGATGAAGCTATGGTGGCGGAAAGAGCGGTGTATACACATCAGGGATGCCCTCAAAAGTGGGAAAGAATCTGGGGAAAATGGAATAAATTCAGAGGGTACATATGCGAACCACCAAGACCAGAGGTGAATCAAACATCCGATTAGGAGTGAGGGGTGGAGGGTGTTGGGGTTATTGTACTGTGGGGTCATGGTTGATGCTCCAGAGATCACGTACAACTGTTTCGTTGACAATACTATGGAAGGATTGGTGCGGATGGAGAATAATTGTACGTAGGCCATGTGTTTTTGTCATGTTTATTGTGATCAATAAAAAGAATTTAAAAAAACGGATGGGCTGCCAAGCACTTAACGTTCCCATGTCTGGTCTTTCCTTTGTGTTAGTACAAGATGCGCAACAGTGCTTTGATAGAATGCACATGCCTTTGACGTTTAAGTAATCAATTTTCATGTTTCCATGGAAAAGTGATTAAACGTATACAGGAACTATGAAACAACATTGCCATGCTGGTCAAGTCTGAATGAGGCGAAATGGGAGGTATTCTCAGTTAAAATAAATTAAATAAGATAGGGCTGTCCTGTCCCCAGATGTCATCACAAAAACCATTGCTGTAAGGGTGCTGAATGTAGGTCCAGGAGGGATGTATCGAAGGCAGATGTGTTATGATATCCAAATAAGATACATTTACATGCAACAAATAAAAATAGAAGGCATTCATGTAGAGGTTATCCTGAATATTTAAACAATTGGAATTGTGTTGTAAACATTTGCTTTAGCAGCAGCAATAAATTAACAGTAAAACTAATCTAGCATCAACCCTCAATAAGCTCTCTCTATCTTTGTGAAAGACGTGCTATTATTATACATCTCCAACCAAAGATGCGCTATTATAACCCTCCAACCAAAATATGGATTTGATTAATTGACTTACTAGGCCACTTAAAAAAACTGACCTTCAAAATGTACATGGCAAAAATCTGTAATCTCCCCTGAAATGGAATGACCCCAAATGCAAACACAGGGGGGTGGCCAAGCCGCCGACTGAAATGACGCGTAGGCTTGTAGCTCGACTCTGACTTCTTGTAATTGCTCGCCCTGGCAGCTGCAATGCAGCCACGTAACGCGCTGCCGGTGATGAAGGAGTTGGAGGTTCTCCTGCCGACATGAAGACCGGCCTGTTTTGTGATCGTGGCGTGGATCGGCGCCGACCTGCGGAGGCTGGCCATGGTGTAGCCTTCAGCCGCGCGTGAAGCCTGGGGGTCGATTGAATGATTTGGCAGCGAGAGTGAGCAGCAGCAGCAGTGGGGGCAGGGAGCTGCCTAGAACTTGATACAGGGTCACGGACGCTCCCCGGAGGCCACGCGGTGTCAGGGGCCGCGGGTAAGCCTGGGGACCGGCTGCCGAGCTGGGAGCTGTGGGACCCTCACTGTTTACTCCCCTGCAGCCGCGACCCTCTCTTGGCCCTCCAGCTGGCTTGATATCGGCAGCAGGCACAACGGGGCAGTGCTGGGTCGAGTGTGCAGCCCAGGGAGTATGAGTACCATGCGTTTGCACACTGGATAGCCGGGCACATTCTACCCTGTGGAGGGCACCCGAGGACTGGGGAAGACTGTCGAACGTGCCTGTTTGCTGCGGGGGTAGCACTTGCGATTCCCCCCCCCCCACACAGACCTGTGTATATCCACTGCGCTGGCAGCAGAGCTTGCCTGGCTTAGCTACTCGGTGTGCTAGCAGACTGTAGAACCATCGGCGAGAGCACTGGGTGCTACAGAGGTGGCATATTACCCGCGCTGCTGGGTGGAAATTGTGGAGGTCACACAGTGCAGCCCCCTCTCACAACGGGGCCCCATTTTAAACTGCCTAGCAAGTCAATTATAAGGGGGCTGTAATTATGAACTAGGTCACCGCAATCCACAAGCTCATGGTATGGGTGGTAAGGACCCCTTGTCCTTCAAAGCGCCTGGAACCAGTGCTGCGACGCAACAGACCAGCATGGCGGAGGGCAGAGTGACACACAGCTGAGGCAACTGGTGCTGATAATGTACTGCTGGAACTGAGGGCAGGCTTTAGGGCCCTGGACATCCGTTTCGATGCCCTGGACAAGAGGCTGAAATCTATGGGGGCCCGACTGGATCAACAGAGCATGTCTGACCACGGCAAAGGGTTGAATCTCCGATCTGAGAGATGGTGCTGGCCAGACCACTAAGACGTATGTAAGGATGGAGAAACTCCTCAAAGCTGTAGACATTAAGAATGAGGATTTAGAAGCACATGGAAGACTAAATAACATTCGTATTATGGGGGTACCAGAATCCACCTATACTGGGACACTGGACAGATTTGTGGAAACACTTCTTACAGATCTTTTTGGTGGGGAGGCCTTCACCACAACATTTGTAGTTAGACGTGCACATCGCATTCTGGGACCACGACCAAACCTGGGGTGCACGCCAAGACCGATCATTGCCCGGTTATTGAACTTCAGAGACAGGGATACTGCCCTACGAATGGCGCGTGAGAAGGGCCAGCTCGAGTGGCAGAGGTCGACCATTGCCATGTATCCAGACTTCACCGCCATGATACAGGAGGCACGCAGGAAATATGCCGAGGTGAAAGCGTCTCTATGGAAGATGGGGTTACAGTACGGAATGTTATACACAGCACGGCTGAAGGTGGACGTGGATGGACGGTCCCAAATCTTTGAGTCCCCACATGAGGCCGAGGAGTTCTGCCAGAAGTACTCCAAATTAGGGAAGCAGCATGGTGTGATATCGCCGCAGTTGTCGCAGAATATACCAGACTCTGGTGCCAGTGCCGACCTCTTCACCGCCAGCTAAGGTGTACTGTTGACACTTTTGAAAATCAGTGGGACGGTCAGGTTGCATTTTCTTTACACTACAATTCTTCTGCATCACCATGGATATGCGCTAGTGGGACCTTGAATTTGATGCACATATGCAGGCACGTGCCAAGACTTTGAGGAAGCGGCGGAGTGTTGCCACCCCTCGAGTGCGGATGCACCTGCTTAATTCTCTGCAAGTTTACAGTATTCAGTACATGTTTCTTTATTTGCATGCATATTAAAATATGGTTATATGGGGTGGGGGTTTCCCCCTGAAGTTTGTTAAGGGCGATGGGTGGTGGGAGGAGGGGCACTGGGTTTATAGGCAAAGTTAGTAGCATGGTTTTCTTATAGTTTCCATTCGCAGAGTAGCAATATTGGTCTGGGTGCTAGCAAGTTGGAAATACAAGGTTTAGATCATAGATAGCAAGGTTGGCAGAGGCCAATGTGGTAATGATGTCCTGGAATGTTAGGGGACCAATTACATGCAACGGCATCAGGTGGACATTGCCGTCTTACAAGAGACACATTTGGCAACAAATGTCAAGTCGCCGCTGGCCACAAGCTGGGGGCACATAAATATTTTACAGGGTATAGCTCCTATGCCAGGGGTGTTGCTGTGTTGATACATAAACAGGTGCTTTTCCGGGAGGAGGAGGTCTGTCGAGATGGAAGGGGGCGTTATTTATTGGTTAAGGGTTGTCTGCTTGAACACTCTGTGTTGTTTGTCAATATCTATGCATCAAATGTTGATGACCCCGGCTTCTTTAACACAATACATGCCCACATGGAACGTATTGGGGCAGACCACATATACATGGTGGGGGGATTTTAATCTATTACTCGAGCTGGAGCGTGACAGTACACCACACACAATTGCCACAAAGCCCAGTGCAAGGCGTGCCCTTTTGGACACTATAGACTAGCTTGGGCTAGTGGACGCATGTTGACACCACTGTAAAGATCGGGAGGGGTTTACACATAACTCGGCACCTCACAACACTTGGACACGCTTGGATTACTGGTGCCTCTCCGCTGGGGTGGCAATATGGATAGACACAGTTAGTCACCTGTCGCATATATTATCTGACCATTCTCCTGCACTGGTAAAGCTGAGGGTCCCTAGAGCGGGAATATCGGGAAGCAGCAGAGCGTGAGGCACACTTTCTAGGCAAATATGCAGTGGCTAGGTGGTATGGGGAAGGCGAGAGGCCGGGTAGAAAGCTAGCTAGATTAATGCAACAGTCCCATAGGGCGACCTATGTAGCCGAACTAATGGTACAAAATGAAGTGCTGATAACTGGTAATGTTAGGATCCTAGAAGAGGTACTTAAGTATTATACACAACAAGAGTCACCAGGCTCCCTGCAGACAACAGGTCTCGCTGGTCTGGATGGAAAAGGCGCATCAGGAATTTCTAGCCGAGCCCTTCTCGGAGAATGAAGTAACCGAGGCTATCAATGCTTTGGATGGCTCTAAAGCACCAGGACTAGATGGGTTCACGGGCTGCTTTTCGAAGAAATACAAGTCCCTCATCATACCTCATCTTGTGGACATGTATCGGAAGGCAGTCGAGGCAGGGGTGCGCCCACCTACACCGAGGGAAGCAGTTATCATCTTGCTCCCAAAACCAAATAAGATACTAGCTAGAAATTGGCAACAAGGAGTGCATTCATTGTTGAGAAACTGATTTCTCCTGCACAATAGGGTTTTATTCCCAACAAATCAACAGCTCTTAATCTCCGCACGTTATTTACCATAACTGCACAGAATATCACCGACAGTACCGGCGGCTGCTGCTCTCCTTGACGCAGAGAAATTGTTTGACTCGCTTGAGTGGCCCTTTTTGTATGCTACAATGGGAAGACTGGGGGTACCGGAGCGGTTTTTGGCAGCTGTCAGGTTGTTATGCACATTACCCACAGCACACATTCGGCTTAATGGTGCATTGACTAATGTGTTTCCTCTCACGCGAAGAAAATGGCAGGGGTGTCCACTTTCCCTCCTGTTATTTGTAGTGGCACTTGATCCCTTGGTGCAGCATTTACAATAGAGGCACTGTCATCGGGGGCTGCAATTTAACAGCGGTCCTTTGTTACGCACGCTATATGCCTATGATATTTTATTTGTAAGACACCCAGATGAAAATTTAACACCACTTCTCCGGAAGGTGACGAGATATGTTACCAAATCGGGCTTACGTACTAACTGGGAGAAGTCTGAAGTTTTCAAGTTGACAGAACAGTGGAATATCAACTGTCCTGGTGTGATGACTGTGAGGTACCTCGGAGTCCATATCCATAGAGAAAAGGACCGTATTCTCCAGCTAAACTATGGTCCGGTTTTGGAGAAACTGGGACGCAAGATAGATCGATGGTTGAAACTACCCCTGTCGATAACAGGCAGAATAGCGATCATTGAGATGGTGATTGTTCCACAATTTCTATATATTTCCCAAAACATCCCCATTCCGTTATATAACGGATTCTTCACAGAACTTTGCACGATGCTGTTATGACTCGTGGGGGGGGATTTGTAAGTAGCCCCGCATTGGCAGGGATATCTTGGTACTGCCGTATGGGAGGGGAGGTTTGGGGTACCAATCTTTCAGATTTACTACTTGGTAGCACAGGCGAGCTTTGCCAGACACTGGTATCTTGCAGATGTCAAAATTCCATACCACAGGACAGAGGCTGATCTGGCGCTTCTGGCACCACTTAACACCCTGTTGCCAGTAGGGTACCCAGGGGACCCACATGACATCCAGATACTTTCAACTACCAGCTGGGCATAGCATAAGTTATTACGGGTGACGGGATCCCGTATATTATACTCATCCGCGCTGCCGCTGGCAGGTAATGGCTGAGTCCCCATCCTACAGGAGACCTTAGTAAAACATACGCTGGCTAAATTCCAGCTGACGACATTCAGCGACCTGTTCCCCGGCGAACATATTTTCTCACGCGCAGAGGATCCTCGTTTTAGATAGGCTACTATAATGGACCATTTTGTGCTGCAAAGGCTACAGAGGGAATTGCGTGCGTGCGTGCATGCATGGCTACCCTTTGGAGCCCCCTAAATACCCAACCCTGACAGGGTTAATTAAGAATGGGGATGGGAGCCATTTGATGGCTCGGATGTATAGGGCAGCAGTGGCACTGCTCCCGTGTCGCAATACGGGAGTTCGAGCAGCTTGGGAACGCGACCTGGGCTTCCTGCTTACAGATGCGCAATGGAGTCAGTGCTCTACGCAAACCCGTCGGGTTTCTCCTAACCACAGACATAAGCTGCTGCAGTTAAAAAATTTTGTGGAGAGCATACATGACACCTAATAAATACATCGTATAGACCCCTCGCATCCACACGAATGCCCACAGTGCCGGTCCCCAGAGGCCGATTTTGCCCATATGACATGGACTTGTATTAGGATAGAGTGCTTTTGAAAGGCGGTCTTTGGAGAACTCTCCCGCATGGTTGAAATTGGGATCGCGCCCACTTCCCTGCTAGCGCTGTTGGGGTACACACAAGATCTTCCCAAAACCAAGCACTGATTCGTTGCAATTGCAACCCTTATTGTCAAACACAAATTGGCTATTAAGTGGGGTTGTAAGCATGCCCCCACATTACATGCATGGCTTTATAGTATGACTTATTGCAATACCACCAGTGACACATATGTACAACTGCAGTCACCCACAGCTAGGCCCATATATATCTGGCAGCCATTTCAATCATACCACCTCACGAAGCGGGACAGCAGTGATACTACTCCACAGCTGCTGATTGCATCCACTGGAACTGAATCCAATAGGGACGAGTCTGGGGTTAATGTACCTGTGTAGAGGTGTTGTAATAGGATGCTGCGCTGGACCTTACGTAGAATAGCTTTGGTAGCTAATATTGTACAGGACTTAGTGACGCATGTAACTGGACATATGACCATGTCATTTTTAATTATGTTGCTTAACACTGCACTGTAATGCTATGTTTCTTTTTATTTCTTGATGTAACCTTAATAAAACCTTTAAAAAAAAAAACAAGAGCAAACATGACGATCTTTTGCAATCAGAACTGTTATTTTCTACCTATAAACATTGTATGTTCAGGATGAGCAAGTCTTTTTTCATTACCAAGTGGCTGCAAAATTAAGACATGAGGGCAGGACTTAAAAAAGAGAATGATTCAGATGTGGAGCATAAGCATACTCTCCCTTTGTCCCTAATGGGAAGAGCAGCCCTACATAAGATGATGTTCCTTCAAAGATTTCTTTACGTACTACAAAACTCACCTTATCCTGTACCCCGGCATTCTTCAAACAAATCGATCAGGACCTCCGTACGCTATTGTGGCAAGAAGGTGCCCCTAGCATTGCTCTCAAGAAACTCCAGAGAGGAATCTATGATGAGGGCCTTGCAGTCCCAAATATTCAAATGTACTACTGGGTCTCAGATACTGGTGATCAAAGATTGGAAATACCCTGAATGGGATGAGCCTGTTTATAGGGTCGAGAGAAGTGCAATGCCAAGCAGTAATTACGAAGCAATCTCATATACTCATAGGAAGAGAGAGGCCCTCCCTATCCATATGGTCAGTGTGGTCAGGTGCTGGACTGAAGCAGAGGTCCAGCTCGGAGAACAAGTCACGCTGACAGCCATCACGCCTCTTTGGCACAGTGACAGGCTGGCAGAGTTCTCCAACCTGACAGGTTTCTCCAAGTGGGCAAAAATAGGCATTAAGCATTTGGGAGACGTGTGGCGGAATGGAGCCTTTTTTTCCTTTGAGTCCCTGAGACAAGAATTTGATATAGCAGTCTCTCAGACACTTCATTATTACAGACTAGGGCTTGCACTTAGAACGCACAACAAGGAGGGAACGATTCTTCCCGATTCCTCTCCCCTGGAAGACCGTGTGCTAGCAGACCCAATCTTACAAAAGGGTGTCTCAGTGATATACAAAAAGCTAATAAATAACTCCCCGGACCCACTGGGGCCCTTAAGCACATTGTGGATAGATGACCTGGGCGATATTTCTGATGAGGAATGGCTGGAGGCTCTACAAGGTCCGCAAGAAATAGCGATTCGGGCACGGTTTAGGCTAATACAACTGAAAATTCAGCATAGAACATACTGCCCCTGCACCCTACTACATAAAATAGGAATGGCGGGTGACCCCCTGAGCAGGAGAGAATGTGGACAGATAGGTTCCTTTTGCCACATCTTTGGGAGTGCCCATTGATATGCCGATAATGGGGAGAAGTAACTGCTATCATGTCACAAGTACTTTCAATAGAGGTCCCACTTGAGGCGAAAAAACTACTGCTTATGATACAAGGGGAGGAAGACTGTCCCAGAAATGACTGGATATGGCGGACACTGGCGACGGGGGTTGCCAAGAGAAATACTGCACGGAGATGCAGGGCACAGCTTCTGCCGTCGGTGGCTGATTGGAGAAAAAATTTGTACTGGTGTCAATGGGTGGAAGAAGTGGTATATCGCAGCAGGGGATGCATCAAAAAATTGGAAATAATATGGAACCAATGGCAGGCATATCGGGGAATAAATTTTGGTGGAGGACAGTCCCACAATGTGGGCTAATTCTCCCAGCTATAGTAACGAAGTGTAAATGATGAGTACACCTTCTGTTTACATGTAAATCTTGACTTCAAATGATCAGTCTGCGCTGCTTTGTAACACCGAGAGTCGACCTTCTAATTACATTTCATTGTGATTATCTCTGCAGCTGCTATGTATTGTTCACTCTGCTGTTATGTGATGTGCAATAAAAAAGTAATAAAAACATTTTTTTTTTTAAAAAAGAGAATGGACACTATAAGCCCTACTGCCGAAGATCATTATTATTTGCCCCCTCATGAAACATAAGGAGAGTCTGAAAAAAGAAGCATTATAATAATATGGAAGAGGCATTCTCCAATTTAGGTAGAACATTTAAGAAGGGAAAGCTAGAACATAACCTCATAGCCACTGCTCAGATTGAGAAGAGCATCCTCTTTCCTATTAGGACAATACCTGTACTGTATTTGCCATAAGCAGCATTAGAAGAGAAGCTTCTATCATGTTCTCCCTTTTTACTAATAAAACTACCACAGAGTCTGCAGGGGGTGAGACTGAACTAATAGGATTTCGCTTAGGGCAATACAGTACTTTTCTTGCCTTGAAGGACAGGACTTAGGAGAGGCTGCATTAAGAAAAACGGATATGACAGTTTCCAGAGCAGGGCCCAGAGGTAGCAGCCACTGTAAATTCTTAGAATACTTCAAGTATTAAAAAATGGCAGATGACAGAAAATGAATAGATTACAAATCCGAACTTTTTTAATGCTCTAAGCCAGCGGTTCTTAACCTTTTGACTTCTGTGGACCCCCACTGACTCATTATTGAAAGCCGAGGACATGCGCCTAAGTAACTTCTATGACTTGAACTACAAAACAAAACATAAAAATACATTAAAAAAGGATACATCAAACAAATACACAAATTATTAAATATTGTATTTAACTCACTAATAAAATGCAAATATCGAAATTTTAATTTCAAAGGGAAGTATGGAGCTTTTCAAAATGTAGTTTTATTTCTAAAATACGAAACAGTATGGTAGACTCTAGCACAGCAGTTATCAATTTTTCGGCATCTGTGGACCCACACTGAATCACTACTGGAATCCGGGGACCCCCCACTTATTTATTACTGGAAGGCAGGGAATACCAGGCAGTTTTTACAGTTTGGACCTTCAAAACACACAGAAATACAAACACAATTATACACCAAACAAATGCTGAAATATTTTGTGTAATTCCAAAATCAAATATAGAATTTTTATTTCAATTTTGCATCTCTGTTTGTATATACTTTATAAATTGTAATTGATTAATGCTAATACTATTTAATTTTGTAAAACAGTCACCTACCCCCTAGGTAGGCGTTTGGGACCCACAAAGGTTCACGGTCCACAGGTAAAGAACTATTGCTCTAGCACCTCACTTTGACTTTTTTCCTTGTAATGCATGCTTTCCTTTTCTTGGCGCATGCCAGTGCTCCAATTGAGGCCACCAATCGTCCACAATAGTTTCTGTTTGCTGTACTTTAAGTACTCCCACAAACCAAAATAAGGATAGCAACTTAATCCTTAGACTCTAATTTCAAATACCTTGACATTTATAAAGCATTTAAGGTTTTTCTTTGTTATGTACATATACTTTAATAATCAGCTTATATTGTTTAATTTTCTAAACAGTCCTTTACCACCGGTGTGAGCTTCAAGGACTCCCTGGTTAAGAACCACTGCTATAAGCGCAATGTCTTCAACTGGTAAGTTGTCAAGATACGAGGATCAGCGTAATCTCAGTTCCACCATGAACGGGGAGAACGGATCATACCCTGAGACATCACTAGACTGACAAGGCTCTTGTGAATGGCACCAAAGAGTATAGAATGACAGGAATTTCATAATTTTCCACAGGGGAGGTGGGTGATGCAGCCATGCACCCATGACCAAGAGGAGAAAAGAAATGCTTATTGGAGATAAGTTCAGGGTCCCACCATACTGCTGATGTAAAGCATCAGGGTTTTAACTAAAAATCACTATTTCAGCACCCCCACCCCCCGCCCACCCGAGGCATTGGTGACACATTACAAGACACCTTAGAGAATCTGACAGATCCATCCATACAAGAGAAATAAACTGGTTGGAAGATATTCACTCTGCTTAACACAGACCTTTCAAGAGACACCTCCATTCAGTAGTGAAGTATACACAGGCTAATTTAACAAAAAAGGCATGCATTTCCAAAAAATAGTAAGATGGGTGATCATAAGATGCTTACTGGTCTGTGTATAGATAATATCCATTTTAAACTAAACAGGTCACTACTTAGTTATATGAGGAGTGGGTCTTACTTGTAGATTTAACTTTGTGTCTTATCAGGCGAGGACCAGAAAAGAAACAAGAGAAAAAAGATATGTAAGGAATGAAATACAGAATTATTTAGACAAACTCTAATATGCCTTCTCGCTAACAGATGCTGGCAGCAGCAGTGGCAAGGGAGTTTAAAATAGGCCTAAGAATGTAGCCAGACAAGCAATCACGTGACTAATAGATGTAGACTCAATTAATGAGCAATGACCTTGACAAAGAACAAGTGTTAATACCCACTTCAATTAACTTCTGATTCATTCCAAGTTATAGAATGGGCTTATTTGTTTCTAAAAAGGTTGTGTGTTGTCACCATCAAACAATGGTGGCATTTCACTCAAGTTCTTAAATGTGGCAGGTGTGAACTTTGGAGCAATTAACATCAATCTTATAGTTCCCTTTAAGTGCAACCCAGATAGTATAACTAGAACCTGTATCATTCTTGTAAACAAGTATGCAATACCTTCAGTCCATGGCTTTGGGGTCATACTGGCAGCATGAAGAGGCATTCCTGGCGTTGGCCCGGGACCAGCTGGAGGAACTCCCATCGGATGCATCCCCATGGCTAACGTTAGGTATAGAAAATAAAACACAAGTGAACGTTGATTGAAAAGTGAGCTCACTATCCACTTATCTCACAAATTGCAAAATTATTCTTACTCAGGAAGTGCAAACAACAACAAATATTTAAAAACTGAAAATATATATAGGGTAGGGAATACAGCGGACTGAAAAACAAAAATAAATAGTACGCGAGTTAACAACTGACAAATTAATACACTCAAGGCAATTACGAGAAATACATTAACAAGTAGTAAAGACTTGCATTCAAAAGTAGTAGGCGTTTCTCACATTAAGCTTGATAATTACTTTTTATTAAAATGTATGTTTTCTCTCACTTATTGTAACGCTAACCCACTGCTTTCTTTAAAGCGACCATTGACCGAAGAGAAGGAGCTCCTTAGGATTACAATAGATGTTCACCCAAAATGAATCCAAAGTAGCCAGTACCTGTTAACCTGTTCACAGAAGCAAATACTCATTCTTTTCAATCCAGGTTGAACGAGCACTTATGGGACCAAGTGTTACTCTAAATATGAAGTGTGACCTGGCTTGTGTTTTGTAATCCATTTGAAGATTTGTTTTATTATTTCATATCAGTGCACTCATCTGGCTACCCATTTTATTATTTTCATGTATTTTATTATATCTATGTGGCAGCTCATTGAAGACTGTTTTTAAGGCGGGGGCGGAGCTTGCAGGCTCGAAAGATGGCTGTACAGTAACGAAGCTCCTCTAAGCCATCAATACTGTCCGGCAAATATCCGTGAATCTTGCTTCCGTTTTAATTTCGAACTGGGCTGCTTTGAGAGGGGAAGTGCTGTTGAGTCGCTGCGTACCTCCACTGAGCCGGAGGATTACATGGAGGTGCCATAAATTATGTCTCACGAGGAAGTAAGTTCAACCCACGCTTGAGACCCGCAGCCGCTCCGGAAGAGACGCCCGGATTTGGATCAGTGGTTGTGGAGCCTTCGGTCTCCTTGCTCTGCCGGAGGTGAGACGGGCGGAGTCTCGTGGGGGACGCCGGTGCCGCCTGAAGTCCCTGCGCCCGCCGCACAGTCTGCGCCGGCCTCCTCACCGCCTAACCTGGGCCGTGGTTGGCGGCCTGCGGCGCCATTGAGGGCCCTCCGGAGATCGCTGCGGTGTTGCCTGTTCAGGATTCGGCGCCTTCCTGCGGGAGCTCAGGCCATCCAGCGGGGAGGGCGAGAAGATTCCCTCTCCAGGAGCAGTAATTACAACATCCGGTAAGAACGAGGACAGGCCGAAAACCCACGGGAGAGGACCCTGAAGGCTGCAGGTGGGGGATGTGCTGCGCAGTGATGGCAGCAATCTACCCTGGAGCGCGAGCTGCATTGTGGATGCACTCCTTCTGGGGTCGCTAGTGTTGTATCCCATTGCACTTCAGCCAGAGAAAACAAAGGCACCTCTCCAGTGACAATTGAACAACTACTTGAGACCTTTTAGCTACATACTTGTTTTTGCCTCATCATAGACTTCTGCGCTAGAGGAGACTTTGTGGCTGCTCCACCTGTCGATAACGCTGAGTGAGTGGGTGCTGGAAGCACTGCCCTTTCGCCCTAACTGCTTAAACACCGCACGTATTGATTAGGCGTAGAGTGAATGCCTGCACTGCCCTAGTTCGAAGCAAGAGCCACTAGAAATTCAAGTGAGCCCCACAGAGGGAACCTGTGGGGAGGGAGGGGGGGCGGGGAAGGGAGCTGCAGACCCATCTACAATAGGGAAAGTAGACACATTCCAATTCAAGCTGCAATTCAAACAGCGGAAAGCGAGGAACCCCTGAGCAGTGCGACATAGCTGAAGACACGCCTGCTGATTTGCGTCAGATCCTAGCCGCCATGCAGCTAAGCCAGAGTATGATAGATGTGAAAATAGACTCCTTAGCTTTTTCGCATGGACCACATGTCCGAGAGGTTAGATAAACATGTGGAGAGGCTAGACATGGTGGAGCGACGCGTAACCAAAGTGAAAGAGGCACATATGGAGACTGATGCAGCACAAAAGCAACTCAATAAGGCTTTAGCACAATTGCAAGATAAAACTGAAGACTTGGAAGCCAGGTCTAGAAGGAGCAATATACGAATTACGGGCCTTCCTGAATCCACTGTTACAGGGAATATGGAGTTATTCACCGAAAACCTCTTAGAGACCCTCTTAGGCCGAGGCATTTTTTCCACTGTTTATGATCGAGCGTGCTCACTGCTCTCTAGGTTCTAAGCCTCCCCGGGAGCGCCCCCGCGCCAAGATTATCGCCAAACTCTTGAACTACAGGGACAGTGACGCTGCGCTCAAGAAAGCCAGAGAAATAGGGTAATTACAATATGAGGGTTCATCCCTCTCACTCTTCCATGACTTCACCCTCAAGGTTCAAGAAGGAAATGTATGCCATTGAAACGTACACTACGTGCACAAAAAGATATTGCTCTTCTGCAGGAAACCCACCTACCGGCAGATAGTATATTCTCACGCAGAGGAAACTAGAGACCCTTTCATGCTGCTGGTTTCTCGACACATGCGAGGGGAGTGCTCACATGGGTCCATCCAAAATCAGGTATTGCACTAGAATCGGTTGCTATAGATGCTGAGGCTCGTTTCACTATTTCTAGGTGCAGAGGGAAAGTCCTAGAATTACTGGTGTTTAATATCATTCGGCCAAACCACGACAACCCACAATTTTACCAGTCCTTGCTAACATGCCCATACACTGATACCCAGCTGAAGCTAGTAGTGGGGTGAGATTTCAACTGTATACTTAATCCAACACTGGACTGCTCAGGGGGCCCAGCCCGACGCACATCGGCTTCTGCAAAACTCATAGCAGACATCATGGTACGCCTGGATCTGGTAGACGTTTGACGCACCCGCGCCCCAGGAAAAGGAGGTTACACACATTGCTCAGCCCCACACGAACTACACACAAGAATAGATTATTGGCGAGAGCATTATACCCTAATGTCATGGAATGCACGATACACCCACTGACAGACTATTCACCGATATTGGTTGAGTTGCGTTGCCCGAGGAGGAGACCTGTTCCTTTCACATGGCATTTCCCCACTTATTCATTGCTGGATAGTGTTTTTAAAACCGCCATATTTGAATCTATAGAATATTTTATTAAGAATTAAGTTGGTTCTGTAACTAGTTTTTCCACAGTCTGGGAAACCTACAAAGTTTATATCAGGGGCATTGCAATTCCTAAACACTCGGGGGTGTTGCGCTCCATCAGGAGCCATTTGGACAGCTTAGAGAAGCGCCTATCTGAACTAGAATGGGCCTTATTGCGGGGGAGGAGGCTGGGGCTATGGAGGACCTAAAAAAGACGTTAGAAGAATATCATGAAGTAGTGGACAATGAGATCAAACATATGGGAGAGAGGCATCTGCGGTCACAGCGAATCAGACAGAGTCAGGAGAACTACTGACTGACCCTGAAAGTATTGCAATCCAATTCAACCTGTATTACTCCGAACTTATCACTCTCGGGCAGCAGCAAATGAGACCAATATTTTAGATTACCTCAAACACATTAAGTTACCCTGGCTGACCGATGAACACCGTGAATATCTCATGCGACCTCTGGAGGCCTGGGAGATACACGAGGCCTTAAAAAGCATTCGCTCATGAGGGGCACCCGGTTAGGATGGCCTCACAGTTGCCTTTTACAAGGAATTTAGAGATTTTCTAGTCCCTCACTTAGTGACACTTAGTGACACTATTAGAAGAAATTAGCAAATCATGTAAGATGCCCCCCTCAATGAGAGAGGCCCTGATAGCCATGATATTGAAGCCTGGTAAGTCGCCCGATGAGTGCTCCTCAAACTGGCCATTGTCCATATTGAATGTGGATACCAAAATCTATGCTAAGGTCCTTCCCAACTGTCTCGCCCCGCGGGTGCCGAAGTTGGCTAGTACGGAACAGGCAGGTTTTGTCCCAGGACGTAATTTGATGTATAATCTACGAACCTTCATAGGAGCAGTGCAACACATTAATCCTGAAGTCAAGGCTGCTACAGATTTCTTTTTTTTTTTAAGACGCAGAGAAAGCCTTTGACTGTGGAATGGTCATTCCTGAAAATGGCGTTGCGTAGAATCTGGGTGGGTGAACTATTCATTAATCTGGTGGCCGTCCTGGATACCTCCCCTCCCACAAGGATAAGAATAGGGGATATGGTTACAGCCCCCTTTAAAATATCCAGAGGCACGAGGCAAGTTTGCCCACTATCCCCACTTTTGTATGCAATCGTAGCGGGCCTTCTGGCCTGTGCACTTAGGGAGTACCATGGGCAGAGTGGAATTTGGTTCCCACATTATACTTTAATATCATCATCATATGCAGATGACTTCTATATATTAGAAACCCTGAGACTAATCTGTCCCCAGTGTTGAGAGGTTGTCCGCTTTGGGGCTCTTTCCAGATTAAAGATTAATTGGACCAAGTCCATAATATTCCCGTTGACCGACACTACTCCTTTTGAATTAGACTTCCCTCTGACTTGGTCAAGAGACCTGGCACAATATTTGGGTATCCAGATTCATACAGATCCAGAAATAATTATCAGAGAGATCTATGGCAGGACAGTTACCAAACTTGAGGAGGATGTGGAACGATGGGCCCCCTGTCTCTGCTCAGCCATAGATCAATGATGAAAATGGTGATACTCCTCAGATTCCTGTTCTTGTTTTTAAACATACCTGTGGTCCTCCCATCACATTTTTTTAAATCCATAGGATCAACACTGTTGAAACTGGCATTGGCAGGGAAGCAACTGCATATTCAATGGGGAATTCTCACACTTCCCTATGCTCTGTGAGGGCTAGGAGACCCAGATTTGGAACTTTATTATAGGATTGCACAAAGTGTGCATGCCTTCCACTAGATACACCAGCAGCTGGATCCACCTCGCTTACATATTGAGAAGATCGCAACTGCCCCTGCAACACTCCCCTCATGATTATTTAATAACTCTGACCACCTAACTGGTGTACTTGACTCGATCAATGCAACGGTTCATGCGTGGCATGACTTCGTGAAGAGACAAGGGAGTACTATATTATATTCCCTGTCGACCCCAACAGAATGGTGTAAATGGTAGCTAAAGACTGTGCTTTTCAATTAATCCACAGTTTTTCTTAGCTGCGTTGCATTGGCAGTTGGCTTCCGCGCCAGGACACTCTTGAGTATCCGTGAGTGATATAAGTGCTAATAACATAACATTGGCTGCCTCTTGGTTGGGACAGGGAAGTGATCAAGGCATTAAAAACTATTACCATCACAAAAATTGGTGACCTCTTCCTCAATGAAAGGGTGCGCAATTGGGCAGAGACTGGAGCCGATGATCAAATTGCTACACCGTTGGTGAGATTTCACTTCCATAGAGTCCGACACGCCCTGCAAGAACTACTTGGGGAGGATATGGCGGAGCCTCCGGAGGTCACTCCCCTCTCATTACTGTTAAAGACTGACTCGCCTAGCAGACTGGTGTCTAGTATCTATGGTTCGGTCCACAGTTACCACAAGCATTTTTATACTAAATCGCAGCTTGAATGACAGACAGACTTGGATATAATTATTGATGATGACACCTGAAGCTACTGCTGGGAGACAACGCGGCATATCTCACTGAACAGGAGACATAGGCTTGTCCACCTCAAATACCTACACAGGGTATACTATACGCCTGCCCGCTTACACAGAAATGGACTGCGGGAAACAGCAGAGTGTGATCGATGCAGAGCCTCCCCAGCGGGTTTTCTGCATACAGCATGGCTATGCCCAGACATAGCTAATTTCTGGGGCCTAATATTTCAAGAATTGAGCGGAATAGTGTAAACACCAATACCACCGGACCCTCTACTGGCCCTCTTGGGCTACTCAAAAAGTATAAAGAAAGATATTCTGCGTCTTGTAGAGATGGGGTTGTTGATTGCAAGACGCAGAGTTGCAGTGCGTTGGACGCGAGGTCCGCCTCCTACCCTTGCGGAATGGTCAAGAGATATGCTCTACTGTAACACACAAACGGAAATACAGCAAACTCCTTCCTCCCCAGAGTCGCCCTAAAAACATTTGGGGACTTTATCAAAAGTACTAAGCAGGAAAGGTGCCAAATGGCCTTGAATAAAATGGGTACAAACCTGGGCATCAGGTGTTAGTGAAACCTGATTGATGATGCAGGTACTGGGTTAGACACCTAGCTAATCGATAATTATTTTAAAAGATATTGATCTCTCAGAACTGTATTTTTATTTGAGATCCCTACGGTATCTTCGGTTTGCCCCCATGGTGTTGGGGTAGTCGATAGCTGCTGACTCCTAGTAGAGACTAACTGGATTTCCAAAGGTTATAAAATCGGAAAAGAGGATATGGCCCCATCAGCCAGATGCTGTTCCCTGATGCCATCTACAACTGTATACAGATATAGAGATTACCGCAGTTGCATTTTACAGAAGTGTAAGAGATATATTGTTACAATCACTGATGTGAGTTTTTTATTTTGGCTTCATTTCCCTTTTTCTTTAACAGTTTTTCTTTTTAGTTCTTGTTTAGTTTTTGCAAAATGTAACTTTCACGCTTCCTATGATACAGCATTGATGTCATTGCATATGTTTGTATAACATGGTATAAAACTTCAATAATAACATTAAAAAATAAAAAAAGACTATTTAAGGCGTGTGTTGAGCTTCCAAATGAAGCCTAAACAATAAGTCTACCAAAATGGTTACCAGTTATAATTTTACGATGTACTAATCATGAGTCCTAGGATGAGCTAAGCACTCCACGCCAATTTAGTTATGTCCCTGCGTGCTCATAACAGAAACAATAACTTACCAAGAAACAAAATTATATTTAACAACAGTTCTTCCCCGTTTTTATCCAGTTGAGCGTCCCTGGTCATTAAAATTCATATACTAGTATTCTTACTGTAACCCTTAAAGTTCATGATTACGCCTTCGAAGCGCCTGCAAAATGTCCTATCCGCCTACCCTATTACCAATGATCGATTCTACAGAGCACACATAGTACAATGAAGCCAAGTAAAGACCAAGATGTGACTCATTTAAAGCCTTTACAATATGGATAAATGTCAATTACTAGGTGTCAAACAAGCTACCACTGGGGAAGCCAATGAATATAATATTACAGTGTTTTCCACAGGTCAGTCGATCAGCTTTCTGTTACTTCAGCATCAAACATGCCCCTGCATTTATATATGCTATGATGCGATTAATTTGTTGGAATCCTTGTCCTACAATGGCTACTCCAGGTGTACGAATTTCCAGTTAGAGGCAATAAAGAGCAGTATTGTTTTCAAGCCTTTTCTGGACAGCTTGTAGCTGGACTCCGCATTCCACAATCCACAGACTGTAACCCACAGATTTTATCTACACATCTGATACAACTGAAGAGCTTCCAAGGTTATTCAAACAACCCACTGCTGAACACAGGATTTCTGTTGTTCGTGTACTGGGGTATTAGTGTTCGTAGTTGTAAAGAATGTTTGCCCCATTAGCCTTTGTGAAGAAATTGTACTTGATCCTCACGTCCACAGATGGACATTTAAGATATTTTAAGGCAGGCTTTATGTGGTAAAATGTAGGAACTCAAGCACCTCAAACATTTCTCCCACACAGAACATACCACATGCAACAACCTTCCAACCACACATTTCCAAAAGAGTATCATCAGGGATAGGAAGTACCACACGCTGCGTTGCAGAAATCAAGTAAATAAATACAAGAATAGTATGAACAATGACAAATACTAGAAAGCAGAAAATAGGGAGTGGTTGTGGGGAACTGCAAGTTTTTAAGTGAAGACTGTCTTGGGTTCTACACACATTTTTACCCGATAATCAACTATATGTTGCAATTAAACTGGGAAGAAGCAAACTTGGTTCTAATCCGCCACAGTGAAACACTGTCACTGTAGTACGCTAGTAGTGCTCGGAGAGCTTGCCATTTAAAATCATCGCATAGTGGGCACTTTCCAAGATTTCTGTGCAGAAAGATAGACAGAGCAGCAGTCTCAATGTCAGTTCTTACCACCCTATACCCATTTTTGGATTGTCACTGCGGGGTGGTTGTTTTTAAAGAACTAGCTTATTGCTGATGCAGAAGGTAATGGTGCTGATGGAATGTGCTCTTCAAGGAATGGTGGTGAGCAGGTTTTGGTATGGGTGATTAAGGAAGGTCAGAAGGCAGTGGTATTACCAGTCAAGTGACGAGATGAGCCAATCAGGTCACAGCTCGGAGTGGCATTTGCAGGCTGAAGTCCTGCGTATGAGGCAGGATATCCGAGGAAGATTCACAGCAAGGGACTGGAAAGTCACTTTGTGGGGGAGGGGTTGTGATTTTGGTATGTGCTTGAAGTTGGGCTGGAAATTCTCTTCTTTAAAGTAGGAAATGCACATATGCAGCTCTTTTTTCATCAGGGAGACTGGTTCAGGCATAGTTAACTTTGATCCAGATGAGATTTGAAGGTCATGAGAATAATCAGTCACAGTTAACGCAGCTTGGTATCTGAGTGTTCTACTTCTGCAAAATGACAAATGCCCAGAGCAAGAAAAAACTAAATATATATACATATACATAGTAAATTGGAGTACACGCAATCCAGGATTGACCTGTATACTTTTGTTCGTAAATTGAAGTTACACAAATACTTTAAATTAAGACCAAACCTAACCAAATCCACATCAGCAGGAGTAAGGATCACTGCTACTGACGTATTGACTTGTAATGACCTATCTGGTGTGGAACTTCTGCAGAATCTGCAAATTGGTACACCCACTCAACCAAGCACATCGGAAGACATGGCTGAAAGGGCAAGAGCGGTGGGCATTGAACAAGAACTCGAAGTAAGTCCTTTCAAATTAAAATCCACTTTTGTACCACAAATGCCTTTTGACACCATAGATACATTCTCAGATATAATGGTCAAGGATTTATTAAAATTCAGATGCAGTACTCGTAAACGCAATGTTTGTGAAAATTTGACCAAAGAGGAAAAGCAAGCGTTAGACGGCTTATTGCAAAACACGTCAATTATAATCAAGCCTTCAGACAAAGGCGGCAATGTGGTGTTACAAACTAGGGAGCAATACTGTGGCGAAGCCCTGAGACAACTATCGGACAATAACAACTATACCAAATCCTCTCGTGAACTCTATCAAGCGAGTGTTCAGAGCTATGAGCTGTTAATCAAAAAATGGTACGATAAATCTATGCTGGGGACTGATGAACATTTATTCTTGAGGAATACCAACCCTCTGGTGGCAACATTTTATCACATCCCTAAAATCCATAAGGATAAGGAGAAGCCACCTGGCAGACCCATAGTCTCCTCGCAAGGAAGTTTAACAGAACACATGTCTATGTTTATCGACCATTTTCTATTCCCATTCGTGCTACAATTGAAATCATATGTGAGAGACACAAAAGACTTTTTGAGCAAATTGAACAGTTTAATCTGGGACTCCAATTATGTATTAATGGTATTGGATATCACCAGCCTATATACATGTATAAAACATGAGGATGGGATTAATGCTGTCCAATTTTTCCTCAACAGACGACAATTGAGATATGCGGAACACAACTCCATGTTGATTGAATTCACAAGTTTTTGCCTTTCCAATAATATTTTTGTATTTAGTGATCAATATTACAAACAAATTTCAGGGACTGCGATGGGCACCTGCTTCGCCCCAAGCTACGCCAACTTGTTGGTGGGCTGGTGGGAGGAGCAGGTGTCCAGAACCTATGTCAATGGTGCAGTGACAGGACAGGTAAAAGCATGGTATCGATATATCGATGATCTGTTTATTGTTTGGGAAGGAACCACCGAATCAGCAGAAGGATATATTGAGGATCTTAATAAGAACAACCTCAACCTACACTTTTCGGGTACAGTTAGTCCAGTGGCAGTGGACTATCTGGACCTGAAGGTGTTTATTTCAGAAGGTAAAATAGAAACAGCCTTGTATCGTAAGGCTACAGCGGGGAATTCGATTCTCTTTGCTACCAGTAATCATCCCCCAAAACTAATACAGAGCATACCATATGGGGAGCTTTTGCGATTAAAACGCAACAGCTCCAGAACTTGTGATTTTGAATTGGCAGCTAAGGAATGTGTAAATAGATTTCGTGTAAGAGGATATGGACAGGCTCTGTTGGAGAAAACACTCAATAAAGTCAGGGGTATACCAAGAAAACACTTGCTAGAAGAGAAGACGGTTATAAGTAAAGATTCCGTCGATCCACATGAAGGTCAATTTAGAATGATCACGACATACTCTGCAGAGTCTAATTTTTTGAAAAAGATGCTTAATAAAAACTGGCATATTTTGAAAAGTGATGCTATCATAGGGGGAGATATTCCAGATTATCCAATGATAACCTTCAAAAAGGCAAGGTCACTAAAGGATAGTTTGGTTAATAGTCATTTGACGAAACCATCACCACAGCAGGGCACTTTGAAACACATGCAAGGTTTCTTTCCGTGCGGCAAGTGTAAGGCTTGCTCCAACAGCCATAGAGTTCTCAATTACACTATACCCAATGTGAATCTGAAAAAACCCATTAAAAAGTTTTTAACCTGTAGTACCCCCTATGCAGTCTATTGTCTCGTTTGCCCGTGTGGCCTATTATATATAGGAAGCACAATTCATTCCTTGAAAATCAGAATACTAGAGCACAGGAGGGCGATATTGAAAGGGGATCCTTCATACCCTGTAGCGAGACATTATGAAGAAAGGCATCCAAACTGTAAAAATGTTCTACAGTTCTTTGGTCTAGACTTTGTCCCAGATAGCATCAGAGGCGGCGACCGCTTAAAGAAATTGCGGAGGTTAGAATCACGTTACATTATTGACCTTCAGTCTAAGTCTCCGTCTGGTTTAAACAGTAATGAGGAGCTATCAGTACATTTGGGAAATTAATTTTCTTTTATTGTCGGGATAATTAATTGAGATTTTATGAACCTTGTCTTCTGATCGTGGCAACCTGTGGTTGTAGGCCTCTTCGACTTTCTAATTGCTGTTTGTGTTGAGACCAGATGTATTGTATTGTACATGAAATTAATTTGTTTTGACATTAAATGCAAGCCGATACACGGCATTATCAAGAGCAACGCCGATACACGGCTTAATCATCAACAGTGTTGGTGTGGCGGACATCTTTTAGTGATATACTTAATTGGTGTAGAAGTTTTCCCAGTAAATATTGAAGTGTAAGGATTAATTACAAAAAAACTGGGACCGCCCGTATTGATGGTATAAATATGTGTATATATTGTATATATTGTATATATTGCATAAATTACATTGTATGTATGGACATAGGTACATTACAAGATGGCGCCTGTAATTCCACCGACACTGGATGCTGTCCTCTGTCTAGGTCTATGTTGTGACACGTGATGATAACTATGTATAAAATATGGCGTTTCCCAGTGTGCCGTTAACACCGAGGAAGGCAGTCCGCCGAAACGCGTCTGTTCCGGAAATAAAGTCCTGTTGCCACGCCACCCGTGAGTGCTTGCATTCTTTGCAATTGAAAGGATTTGGAGCGATAATACTATACGGCCAGCACCGCCGTAACCATAGCACCCGACCGAGAGTGACTCGTTTACCGGTGCAACTGGAGCAGTCGTCATATACATTATATATATATATAAATACACACACACACATCTACCTACATATATATGTATATCTACATATGTATATCTATCTACAACAGAGCAGAGTCATGAATTTGAAAACATAGGTTCAGTGCAGGGTTTTGCCTCGAGTAAATCTACATGAGCTGTATATGGCTAAGGCACAACGTTAGTGACATGTATTTATTTTTATTTAATTTTTTCTTACTTATGAAGCACACTGACAGTTTCATGGTGCTCACAAGGGTGCCCAATAATGAAGAAATGAGCATCCGCTTAGGCACACTTTCTTTGCACAAGGTACACTGAACAAAGTGCGAAGACTGTAGGGGGGGGGGGGCGGATGTGAGAATAGGGCACTAGAAGGTTCTTTAGTTCAGATCTTTCCAGACTATAAACGAACTGATGCACAATGCAGAAAGCCTTAAACTGCACTTGTTGTTCAACTAGTAGCTAGTTAAAGAAGCGTTGTGACTAAATGACGTTATGAAAGGTGTAGCTTGGAATTAAAATAACAATATTTCTCCCAACTGGTGTTACAGAACCAAGCCAGCTGCAGTTGGATCTCCAAAATAACCTGATATAGTTCCGCCCACTTGGAAAAGCAAATTATTTAGCAGTTAAGTTTACCACGACCACTCCCCCCTCACATGAGTCCTCCCAAAGAACACATTCAGTGGTCAAGCTTCCTCAAGGCTAGCAGCCTCGTTTGTTCACCTGAAATAAAAAAGAAAATCAAGAAACTGATTTCTCTTTGAACAACTGGGAGGGCACCACACCCAACTGTGTTGCAAATAGTAGCCTGTCAAAGTTTAGTTCTCCAAGGTAAGGAACACAATCCCACTAACAGCGTGGTCGAGGCATCATCGCAGGAATAGTTCATTGTCCCAGAACTCAAGTCAATATCAATCCACAAAGGCCCAAACATTGTTAGGTGCATTTGCTTACTCAATAGCCAGCCGATGTCTTAAATTCTTCAAAATATTTCCTACTGTAAAAAAAAATTAAGAAACCACAGTGTCATTTCAAACAGGACTAGAATAAGACTGGTGTTGATACTACAGCTAATGATCTTCTAGTTTTTCCTTTTATGTTTTTTTAAGGGATGGGGGTTTAGTCCATCTGAGGATAGGACACTGCTCTTCTCTGCTGCCCTTTGAAGTACGGACATGGATACCAAAACAAAGCATTCATTGAGAAGATCTGGATTCCCTATAGTTTTCAATCTCCTCATTGAAACAAATGAAAACTATTGAATCTCAAAAATAATTTTAAATATTAGGAAACTAAAGTAAGTATATCTGCATAAAGCTCTTAAAATAGTGAGCAGACCCCATACCAGTTCATTTTTTGCACACTATGTACTCTTATACCACAACCACCTTGTGCAATCAGTCCTGGTCCAGGTCCAATAGAATAGTCCAGCCTGAATTGTAAGGTCAGGTCTTCTCGCAACAGGAAACAAGCAACCTGAGACAGGTTTTGATCTATTTCAGCCATGTCAATGAGGACAAGCTGAACTTCACAGATGAAGCCTAAGAGGGACGAAACCGGTCAGGAGCTGCTTGTTTCCTGCCTAGGGCTCGTGGTTTGTGATGAACTGTTGATAAGGAGTATGATCAGGCCAATTTACATATTGAGGGTCTCTCCCAGAGGGTCACAGTGGGCAAAAAAACAGATAGATAGACTGGAAAGCAGCTCAAGCGACTGCCAGTGACTGAGATAAATTACTGCTTTCCTTTCACCACTTTGTAGTAAGTTGTATAAACACCGTAAAAGTTTCTGCAATTTATTAATAGTTCAGTGTCATACGTTGCAGGTCTATTTGAAAGGTATACTTCTTGCAGTGTGGGAGCCTTACCACATCACTGATGGTTATTATTCCAATTTAGACATGGAAACGTTCATCTTTCGCATATTGCTGAAATTGCTGTGTTCTTTTTCCTTTCTTTCAGTCTCGATCTTAAAATCTTTCATATTGTGCAAGTGTCTCCAACCAGTCGATTGCGAGCTACCAGTAGCTCGCAGAAAACCTTAAAGTAGCTCTCAGCCTTGAGTTCATTTTTAACTAAGAACTACAATAAATAAGTGTTGTGTTTTCCTTTTAAAGTTAAGGAAAGGCTGTGCTTATTTTGCATTATCAGGCTGCAGATAGTGGAGCCTGATAATGAGCATTGCTCAAATCAGATTTATTACTCAGGTGGGCAACAGAAGTGAAGAACTGAAGCACTGAGGTATTAAAGTCCTTGTCACCTCAACATTGGAGCATGAGAAAAAAATTATGTTGCTCAATTATTTTAAATGGGAGAAAATTAAAATGAAGCTAACAATGACTAAGGTAACTTCATTTTAATGCCCCCCCCCCCCCCATTTCAAAGTGCCATTTACAAACAGCAGGCATCTTTCTCCCAGTGGCTGGTAGACACAGTGCCATATTTATAACTGAAAAAGTAATTTGTTTTAAATGGGATCAATTTAAAGTGAAGAAACATGTTTCTATGAATTTTGTAAATGCAACACCTTGAATTGGGAGAAAATTAAAATGATGAGTTTTATGGAATTGATAAAAACAAAGTTGACTCTTCCATTGAATATTTTTCTATTTCAAAGCGCTGCATTTACACACCAGCATCTAGCTCCCAGAGGCTGGTCGACACACTCCTAGATTTATAACTGAAAAATACAGCCACTTTTTTTCAATGGGAGGAATTTAAAGTGCAGAAAAATGTTCCATGTTATAAACATTTGTGCAGAACATTGTTCTGCACTTTAAATTTCTCCCATTTAAAAAATAAATTGTTGCATATTTGTGTTGTACATGTAATGGTGCCACATATGGCGAAAGGTATGTCCCATGCCACAAGTCCATAGGACCCTGGCTCTCAGTCACCCATACAGATATACCCCATTCATATTAAGACACCCCGACAGACCATGCTCTCACTGACGCACATGGCAGCCCTCTCATAGTGCCCTTAGGCACAGTATTTTGTTCAAAACATAGAGGGTCATTAGGATGGCGGGCATCCTCTCGGAGAATCGGACCGCCCGCCATCGGTGCGGGGGTCCCGTTGCAGATATTAGGATGCGCCCGTCACACTGGCAGGCACATCTTGCACACTTGACATTGCGGCGGGCGGGGCTCTCAGCACCGCCCGCCACAATGCCAAGAAGGCATGTCGTGCACTTCCATGCACAACATGGCAGGCACCGCGCGGCGTTGTGTTGTGCATGGAACTGCAGGGGGGTACCATAGGTACCCCCCATGTGCACTCCCCAGGATCCCTGGGGGCACGCTATGGGCCCCCAATGGCAAAATCCACCTGCATTTCCGCCGCCACGGAAAGGCAGGTCCCCGCCTGCATAATAATATGGATGGCGGTGTCTCCTAGACACCGCCACCATATTAAATGCTTCTGGGTCTTCCCGTCCGCCGGGGTCCCCCCGCCATGGTAATGTGGCGGGGGGAAATTTGCAGCAGGCGGAGGTTTTTGGTGGGCAGATCGCCACCGCCATCCGGGCGGTGGCGATCCGCCCGTTATCCTAATGGACCCCATAGTCTCTAGCACCATGGACATTAGGTTTAAAGTCAATGAAGCTGGGCATTGGGGTGTCTGGTAACAGTGTGTGAGTTGCTTAGCCTTCAGTATATCACAATGATTTTTACTGATCAGAAGTAGCTCTCAAATCAAAAAAAGTTGGAGACCCCTGATATTGTGACTGTTTATTTGTTAGCATGGATGGCTCTCTAAACAATCTACATAAAGGTGTGTAATGGGTCAGTAAAAATGTTATCATGTAAAAGTAGAAAAAAAAACTTATATGTCAAACGCCACAACTAATTCATTAAACTTTAATTTAGATATTTGCTGTGCACAGCTTAGTTGGTTTATGCAGGGGGTTATTCTGATTTTGTTTCTTTCTTGCCACAAACTCCTTAACTAAAAATATCTTAAGCTCTTTCAGTCTCTAGGCCATGGTACATAGGGGTGTGATGCTTTTTGGGTTGTTTTGTACTGGATGATGGTGGTCCCATTTAGAAGGCAAGCTGCTATTAAGTTTAGACTCAAACTACCCTCTCTCGGTATATGCGTTGAAACTAATCTCAAGTTGAGTAATAACTTTGCATTGCCTTGAGCTTCCATGATACTAAAAAAGTTAGACTACTAGGGGACAATCACCATTAGCATTCCAGAACGCTAAGTTGAGAACCCCCAATCATACAGCTAAGAGAAAGAATTATTAAAAGTATGCAAGAGTTCTCATTTTCGTAGATTTGTCGATGTGCCCAAAGCTTTCACATCTTGACCAGCTACTCTTAAAAAGTGTCAATGAGCTAGAAGTGGTGTAATCTATCCGAACACTGGTAAACAGTAAAATATTGAAGTCATACCCTGGGAGTCCACTTGGATCACTATGGTTAAAACAAAGAAAACTGGTGGCGCTAGCTATGGTTTTAGTGAAAAGGAACATAGCACAATTATGGGGAGCCAGACAGACCCCCGCGATGAACAGATGGTTTCGAGATATGAACGAATTAATGGCGACTGAAAAATCAGTATATATTCATAGGAGATGCCCAAAAAAATGGGCTGAATATGGGGTAAATGGAATCTATATAGGGGAAACATTTGCGAGCCGCCACAGAACGACTCTCTATCAGACGATACTGACTAACTACGGTATCAGTAACAGATGTTCCTACAATGTATACAAAAGCAGACATAGAAGAGTGTGCAAAAGAAAACCCTGAAATGTATGTCAACAAGCCCGTACAGTTCTTGATTCAGATAAGGTCCGTAAGAGTGATGTATGCAATAATGAAACTATGTGATACTGCAGCACTGTTCATAATAGAAAATGTTAATAAAAATATTTAACAAAAAAAAAAACCTAACAGGCTTATTTAGCATACATCACTGTATTGTTGGGCATACTTGTACACAAAATGAACTTGAATCCCAAAGATTTTGCTGTGATTTACACTTGCAGTACTGCTGGCTTACTGCTGGAATTAAGTAGTACACGAGTAGTACTACATGAGTAATTCTCAACTTAAAGCAAAACTTTTGTAAACTGGGCTAAATGGGTAATTTGGAAGCGGTGAGCCATTACTAGAACAATAGTTCTGGGAATCAATGGCATTCGAGTGACAACAAGTAGAGACACATATACCGACAACTGGAGGGTGCATGAAACAGCTTTTCACATGTGGATGTTTGCATTTTCTGAACTGAGATTGCGCAAATCATTAGTAGGTGGTTGAATGTGCCCAGATATATACCATTATGAATGACTGCTCACATTGGAAACTTGCACACTGATGAGAAAGTGAGGGACAAGCAACCTTGGGGATCATAGAGTCTTTCTTTTACCTGAATAGATTTGATGTTGTGCAAAATATATAAGCAGAGAGAAGGAAATTCATTTCTCTGTTGACAATACCAAGCCTTTGTTTTCCCTCCTGGAATAGCTTGAGAACCACAGAGCAAATTATATCTCTGTCATTTCGACCTACCTAAATGGAGGTGGGCCTAGCTGCACCAGGGTCTGTTCCATGACATACCTCAGACCTAGGGAGCTGATACATAGAGACATGCCGACACAATAGAAGTATAAAGAAACACTCAGGTGTACATGCATTTTTAATCTTGTGGAGGGACATACAAATAAAGTGACATTATCAACTCTGACACAATGTTAGCAGATCTCTGATGGTATATCCATTACACACTAGGGATGTCTTGAGCCAACCGCTAGGACAGCATAACTTTGAAAATGGAACAGCAGACATGTGGCAAAACCAGCATGTCAAGAAGTTGATAACTGTCTTGAATCTTCGCAACTACTCTTGAAATAACCATCTTAGGTTTTTGCCTAATAAGAAAACTGAAGTGATTAGTTAAGATACTAGCTGGTTCATTCTCCCACCCACCACAGAATGATTGAAGGGATTCCTTGAAAAACAAGCATTTGCAATGCAATCGGTCTCGCCTTTGGGAACTTCTATGTATTTAGCTATGCAGCACATTAGCCTAGGTGCTGAAACATCTACTGTTCTTTAACATGGAGGCAAAGTAAGAACCAAACTGTGTGACACGCCAGGTATGGAAACACATGGAGAGAAATATTGCCTTTCAGCTGGAAATGGTATAGGCCAAAACTCTGTTTTTAATATAAAATCAGGGCCTTCGGTGATCATATCACTGAAAATACAAGATTTCAAAAAAATATTGTCTATGGGTGCTCGAGGAAGACAATTTCTATGGACTGGAATTAGAGAATGCTAAAGTGATTCTGGTACTTTACTGACCTCTGCTGATCGTTTTCTATCAAGAAGGTTAAATAAAGGCAGTTGCCAATATTTCTTTTTTTTTTTTTTTTAAAAGTCCCTCAGCAGAAAGCAATCTGGTATTTCACTGACCTCTAATGGTCGTTTTCGATCAAGACAGTTAAATAGAGGCAGCTAAACAAGCAGAAAGCAATTCTGTTTTTTTACTGACCTCTACTGGTCGTTTTCTATCAAGACCGTAAAATAGAGGCAGTTGAACAGAAAAGAAAGTCCCTAAGCGGAAGCAGACAAGTCCTAGGGCTGATCTCCAGAGCCCACGAAGTACATACAAGTATATACTAAAGTATATACAAGAGGTCTTGAATGCTCGACCTAAACAGGACTTCCTGTCCTGTAGGCACACCTAATAGAAGCACTGTGTATTTACTGCATCACGGTTGTCCCTCTTGTAATAGGTATCAGTGTGACCTCAAAGAGGACGTGACTAGAGGGAAGATTATTTTAAGAAGTTCCTCCAGTACGGAGAGTATCAATTTCCATGTGTGAAACACTATTAACCAGTCAAAAGGAGCAGAGTCCTATCCAGGAAATGTGCACCCCAGGCATTATAGCATTGTACCTGCTGAAGCACTCTTACTCACTTAAAAAATAATTCTTTTTTTTTTTTTTTTTAATACTACTTAGGTGTCATCACGAGGTCGAGATCCTTTCGTAAATTTGGGTTCCTACATTGAAAAATAATGCTTTAAATAATAGATATTGCAATACTAATAACTCCTTGTCCAATGTTAAAATACTACGCCAAAGCCAAAAGATCTGACTTGCATTTTCAGTAAATAAATAGACCTATTAGCTTTGTCAATACTTGTTTTATTTACGTATATTATTGGCTCGGTCTGTGAATGAAGAAGATTGAAAAAAGAAATTAGTACTCTGAGTTAATTAGGGAACACTAAAAAGGCTAAAGCAAATTGCACAAGACTCCCACAAGCAAAGAAGGTTAAAAAGAAAAAAAAAAAATACTCTACCCCTCTCATGATATATTATTGAGAGAATAAAGAAGCAAGTGTCTGGAACTAGGTTAGAAGAGGTTTCCCTGCATAACGCAAGGAAAGGATTTGGAAACTTATTGATAAATACATACATGGAAAATAATAAAAGTTCATTTTATTCACAAACTCATGAATGGTGGAAGATTGTGCATGGCCTTCTCCTAAGGGTCTCCACAGGCAATCGAACTCATTTCTTCTGTGGAGTATGCCCTCAGATTTTCTACCACTGTTGAAAACGATCTGAGGATATAGTTACTTTTTTCCAAATACGCGGAACCGGTTGCCTTTATTCAGAAAGCTGTGGGAAGTGTTAAGGCTTCGCAAACGCACCTTATGCCTGTAGTTTTTCTACTTGCCCACCCCAACCAGACATACATCACCCTACATACTCTATCGTTATTGCTGTTTTGCTTATCACAGCTGGATTACCTCTGGAATCCAGATAGAAAGTTATTCGCATGGTGACACGGTAAGTTTTGATTAGCATGGTGTGCTTTATTTTATATTTATTTTATGGAAAGACTCATATTTGCATTTTTCATGCAACAATCCACCTACAGCAACCTTAGTCCTTTCAACATGGGACTAGTTATATTGGCAGTGTTTAAATACATCGCATTAAGGGCCTCATTACGATGTCGGTTGGAAAGCCTCCGACCAACAGTCTGGTTTCTCTAGACCATGTCGGAACCCATCCGCCCGACTTGGTCAGAAACCATTCCGTCCGACCGACCGACCGATTATGATGCTCGCGGTCTGAAGGGGAATTCCGAATTAGTTCCGACCGGCATTCAGAGAATCCAAGTCGGTCTGAGACGATTTATACAGCTCAACGGAGAGCGTTTCAGACTTACCAATAACGGATTCCAACAGCCTTTCTGACTGTCTGCCTAACACGAAAAGGCTGTCGGAAACTGAGTTTGGTGGCCCTTAGCAGGCCACCCCCTTCATACATCGTAATGAGGCCCTCAGTATATTTCTTTGCTAACTCCTCTATTTATATATTTGTTTTCATTATTTACAGCCATGCCGCCACCACCCCACCCTGAGAACTTGACTTATTCCCAACTAAAAGCCTATTCTGAAATCGAGACAAGTAAGGGTATCACAATTAATTCCAAAAAAAATGCTAAAGCTTCTGCTAAGCTTCAGAGGAGCAATGTTCAACACTACTGTAAAATATTCACTTAGATAATACAAATGTCTTTTCAATGATCCTGTTTCAAGCTGAGAAAATCAGGCTCAACTGTCATCAAAGTCTAACAGAACATTTTTTGGATACAGAACAACGCTAGATAAAGACTATGCCGGCCCAAGTGCTAGGTTGGTTGGGCACTCCTAGATGCCAAAATGTATCAATGAGAAGTGCTGAAAAGGTGGCTGCCATCACATTTGGAACTTTAATTGAATCCAGTGTGATATATTTCCCTAGCTTCACCTAACATGTAAAAGCCACGCCGGACACCTTTTTGGGATGCTAACATGACACAGCCACCAGAGTCAGAGGAAGATTCAGAATGACAGTTATTAGCCTTCTTCCTCTGCGGAGAGTAAGCATCAGATTTCTCATACACATTGTATTTGGGGGAAAGGGATGTTGACTGCTGAGTCAATGTTGAATGCCAAAGAGCAACGTGACCAAGAAGGCAAGGCTGAGCTACAGATTTCATAGAAAAGAGGCAGTAGAGCAGTCTGCAAATCATGTAGCACTTTCTGATACGTAGATACTTTTAGGATCTAGCCAATTGTCTAGATACATGAATATACGCCTTCTTTTCCATCGAAGACGGTGAAAAATTTCCAAACGTGGGCATATGAGACTTAACACAAACAGTTATAATAAGAAGGGCAGCATCTGGTGCTTGAGGTGCTATGAAGGTGATATGAACACACAAGAAGCTGCCTTGCACACCAGATGATCTCAAAAGACTGCAGGGTCATAGAACAAAGCTGCTTATGTGTAATCTTAGTCCTGCATCATGAAAATCTTCAATGAAGTCAAACAAGCCATCAGTGGGGAGCACCTAACTCGGGCATGCCGCCTAATGAAGAATATTGCAGTAAAATGTATATTCTGCGGGAACAACTAAGTTCCCTTCTCGAACAACTGAACCGCACTGAGTAGCAATTGGCCAGCCTTCGAATGGCTGATACAAGGAGGAGTTGTCCTAATCTACATCCCAGCATCTGCACTTGATGTAGTTTTCACCCATTGAAAGATGTTAAGAAAGTTTGATTACTGAATACTAAAGATAACCCACCCTCCCATGTAGATGTTTAGAGTGAATTATCCTCAGCAGGTTCCTGTGAGCAACTGTCTCGCATTACATCTGTAGCTGCCTCACGTCACCATTCAAATGAACATGAGGTTTTGAAATTGAGGGACAATAATTTACTTGGGACCCCAACACCCGTGGTTGCGTCGGTTTCCAACAATACAAATTATAAGTTTACCCCCAGCATTAGGTCCCTATGTTCTGGTGCTACTTGGTTTACCACCTTTAAGGCATTATCAATCTGAATTCTGGGAACAACTTTTTTTTATTTTTTTTATTGATTTTCATATAGTCTCATACAATTCACAGGTGAGGCAGTGAATGAGAGGACAATGTAAAAAAAGAAAAACAAAACAGTACAATCAGGCAACTCGTGGTATTCTGGGAACAATTTTGAAAACAAAGTAACTCATTGGCTTTGCAGGCATAAGGATTTTAACGTGATAGAATGCAATAAAATCTTAATGATACGTAGATTTGGTTGGGTGGGGCCCTCGAATAAAAACAGATATTGCATTGTGGTTAATTTTCGTGTTCAAAATATTTTATTGAGTTTTCATATTAAGCAATAAACAGACAATACAGAAAAATAATATTGAGAGAAAATACCTAATCACAATATAAAGATACAAGAAAATCAATTGAATTACAGTAGGTAACATCAGTAAATATATTCATTGAAAAATAAAAGGGGGGAGGAAGGGAAACAGCTATAAAAACATTGCATGAACTTTAAAATAGAGCTACTATAGTGAGGATATTGGTGTACCTTAATAGCAATAACAAACTAGATATAAACAGATATAAATATGTTATTAAGAAGATAAATATGTCAACAGGTTTCCAAAAAGTGATCGGTGTTAGAATTATTATTAATACCCGTCAAGGATAACGGAGCTCCCCTTCTAGTAAAAATAACCCATGACCACCAAGCATGAACTGACAATAGCGAAACATCTTTCCAACAGAATGTTATGGATTTTAAAGCAGCTGATATTAGAAAATTAAATAGTTTACCTTCCAAGTCATTTATGTATTGCGAGAGAACAGCAGATTTGCAGATTAACATTTGGAATGAAACAACATCATGAATATTTAATATCTTTTTTTATAATATCCCAAACTTCAGTCCAAAATTTAAAAACTAAAGGACAATCAAAAAGCATATGCTGTAAAGTACCAGGTTGTAATTTACAGTGCCAACAAGTTGAAGACTGAAGAAGTTTAGCTTGAAATAAACGTAATGAAGTCCATAAACAGTTGAATAAAATATAAGAGTAAGTTTGATAAAGCGTTACAGGTAACCAACCAGAAATACTATTAAGCCAAATATCTTTCCATGCATCAGTAGAAAAGGAGGTTGAAAGTTCATTATTCCAAAATACCGAAATCATATTAATATTGGTTCCTAGAGAAATAGATATTTTTTTATATAAAATAGAAATTACATGAGATAAAGTGGAAACAGTTTGACTATAAATCGATAAATCAGATTTAACATTAGAAGGAATAACATGAGGAAAAGAATCTAAAATCGAATTACACAAATATTCATATTTGGAAAGGTCTGACTGAGGTAAACTAAATTTTGTTTGTAAAGCCTCAAATGATATGAAAGCACTGTTGTAATAGACATCATTCAGATAAAATATACCAGCACTAATCCATGAGTACCAGAAACTGATATTTCTATTTAATCTAATGACTGGGTTATGCCATAATGACATGTCTTCTGTAATGAACATGGGGGACTGAAAAATGTTATCTAAATCATTAAAAATCAGTTTAGTCGATTTAAGAATAACAGATTTACGAAAAAATGGTGATTTATTAGACATGATTAACAAAGTGGGTAATGGAAATGGTTTTACTATTAATTTCTCGATAAGAAGCCAAATAGGTGGATTACTTAACAAGCATTTACAATGCAACGGTCTTGGCATTGTTAAAGTTAGAGCTATTGGCATTGCTCATGACATTATTTTTGTTTATGTTTTTAAAACATTTAAAGAAACGGCATTGTTATTTACAATGTCAATAGCTTAATCACTCTCAAATGCGAGACCTATTGCATTTGCACCCACACACAGAGCCACCCACACACAAATAGAGCCACCCACACACACAGAGCCACCCACACACACAGAGCCACCCACACACACAGAGCCACCCACACACACAGCCACCTACACACACAGAGCCACCCACACACACAGAGCCACCTACACAGAGCCACCTACACAGAGCCACCTACACAGAGCCACCTACACAGCCACACACACAAATAGAGCCACCCACACAGAGCCACCTACACACAGTTACACAGACAGCCACCCACGCATAGAGCCACCTACAAAAAAAGCCACCCACACGGAGCCACACACAGAGGCACACACATATAGAGCATCCCACACACACACAGAGCCACCCACACTTACACAGAGCCACACACACAAAGCAGGTATCTTCAAAGCCTGGCAGGCAACGCCAGACCTATTGGCTTTGCCAGTGCTCGTTTATTATTCATCCCTGCAGTAAGGGAATTGTTGCATGCACTGTCACTGCGGGAGTTTGTACTGCAAACGCTGCGGCTCACAGGCAGGCGCTTCCGGTGTGCCCCTGGCCTGGCACGCTGCCAACCTGCCCACCTACAATACTCTAAAGAAGATTTTAAGCCAGGCAGAAATTGGACCAGTAAACGTAGGAAAGGGAGGCAAAACTACTCCGTTATACATTGTTTGAGGAAACAAAACGTTTCTCTGGTGGAGGCTCTAATGTTGCCTTTCTAACTCATATTTGACTCACTATTAGATACATTCGACTCAAGGTACACGTATTTCTGGTCCTACGGTATAATATATTTATTATTCAGAAATACTATTTTCGAAGTGAGCAAATATTTGGGGGTGTAAGGGGGTGAGGAGTGGGGGTCGGCGCTGCAAGACATTCGCCTGTATGACCCATATATTAGCCGCAATTTCTGCACTTTGCGGACTCATCACATCTCACGTAATTGACACACTAAAAGCGCTACGAGTCCGCACACACGCTAGCAGGAGCTATAGAAATGCAGACAGGAGGATATAAAACTCCAACATGGGAAGCCCATTTGTTGAAGGGTCGTCTGGTCCCTAAACTGTGCCCCTGTATTTCTAAAGAGCGCCCACCTAGGGGCACTGCTTGTACCCCGTTAGCTCGGCTTAAGTGTCGCTCATATGTAAATATTTTTACTAGATGACTGCAAGCCGTGTAGAACCGCATATCAAACGTATGGGAAAATAGTCAAAACAGACAAACAGCCCCACCCATCAGACCCTTTTTATTATTAAAAAGTGATTCGAATATTTTTTTCATGTTCACCACAGGGTTTAGTTTCGATTTTAAAATACACTGAAATGTATGTTTTTTCAATAGATGTGTGTAGGAGTGCATTATAGGCGATATATATATATATATATATATACTTTTACTGTATATCTTTAGCAACGTTAGGAAGAAAGGAAAAAATAATATTTCATAGTTTCTTTAACATTACCACATTCCATCTACCTCGAATAAACTTACAGAAACATAGTACACCGTTTTTAAAATAATTTTTTTTTTAACTTTGTTGTGTTTTCTTCTGTTCCCAAAAAATAAAAGCGCCAACATTAAAAGGTAAAAATAGAATATAAATATTTTACTATTCGTATGCGAAATGTTGAAATTGTATTTTGATAGGTAGGATGTGGTGGAAAAAAGGAAATACATTTAAAATAAAGATAATACCGTTGTATGATACTTCCTACGCATTCACGAATTAAGAAACCCATAGGATTTGAAAGTTCATCAAATTAAATAAAAAATCGATTCTACTCGTGCAGGCATGTGTAGATGGTATTGTGTCCATTCGAATATTACAAACATGGTAACTAAATAACCAAAATTATTGAAAAATCAATATAACCCCCCAAAAAATCGCTTTGAGAAAATGGCCCTTTGTTGTGTGTTAACGCATCGCATATATGATTAAAGTCGGGATAATCCCTGAAAATGTTCCTTTGCACACATCTTGGGCGTCGTTTCTGCTTCTTCTCTGAACATTGTCAATTCCTAAGAAATTAGGGTTTCAGGTCTCTGGGGTCTAAAAGCTCGTGACGGCCCCTCATGACGCGCAGTACAGAGTCAGTGTAAGAAGCCAGGGGTGGGAGGGGGGGGTCTAGACAGCACCCCCACGCATGTACCTGCTTGCACCGCACCTGGGGCGCAGGGGCTCGCGTGCACACGTGAGATCACTAAAAGTGCACACATCACTTTGGTGCGAGAGGAGACTGAGGGCGGGGCGCCCCCCCGGAGGTGATCTGGATAACTGCACACGTACGTGGCCTCCGTACACAGGGAGGGGTGGGCCGCAGACACACCTGTGATCGTGGTGTTCTCAGGGGCACGTGTGAGTGACCCCCTCCGCCCCCAGGTGTCTGCACTACACACGGTTACAATGAAGGGGGCGTGTGTCTGCAGACGAGGCTTGGGGTGCGGTCCGTGAGTTCAAAGCCAAGTGTGTGGGGGGCACGTGGGCTGGCGCCGCACGGGCTCTGTAGTGGATAAAAGCGTTAGAAACGGGTCGGGCCCGATACGTGAACAGAATTATACACGAGGGCACACGGCTGGCATCTGATTAAAAGGGTGTGTGTGTGTGTGTATAATTATACATAAATATATGTATGGTTTATAGTTTGTGTATAGATATATAGGGGTGTGTATGTGCACATATGTGTATGTGAATGCATCTGGGTGTATTTACTTATGAACACACATGTGAAAATGAAGAATGAGGGTGATTGGAAAATTATACTGATGAACATATAATTTAACACTAATTAAATTGAAAAAAGAAAAAAAAAAAAGGAAATACAGCCAAGCCCTGAAATAAAGGAAATAGAATTTAAAATACACCGCTGAGATAGCATATAAATTGCTGTGTGTTTGTTTACATATGAAACACAGATCCCTCCCTGAACACATTACACACAGCACATCCGGTCTGCACACACCCTCACACAGCCATCTGTGACTGTGTTGACTTCATTCGTGTTTCTGCAAAGGCTCTGTCTGAAATATTCACATATCGAATGAAAGACTCTTCAGTGCTTCGAAGCCAGACTTCGGATCTAGCTACGCTTTCGGGTGTGCTTTTTGGGTGGGTAGGCGTGGGGGGTTGTAGTGAGGGCCCCCAGCAGGCTGCTGTTGGGTGAAAATATAACACGAAACTATACATAGAAGGTGATAAGAAGATTGGCAGGTGACGTACTGGGCGTGCACACCCATGGTGTGCGCTCAAGGAGGGCGTGTGGTAATAACGTGGCGCTGTATGCGCAGACCCCCATCTTTCTGTCAGAGCGAAGGGCCCCCGCAGAGAGCTGGTTCCAAAAGCGCCTTCTGGGGGAGGCGAAGCGCTGGTTGCACCCCCTGTCTCCTCAACACATGCAGGGAAATAATTAAAACAGTGGGCGAGGTGCCTCCCCGACAAGAGAGGGGAATCCGAGGGGTGGTGGTAAGACAGAGAGAGAGGGTGGAGTGTGGACGTGAAGAAAGGGGGAGAGAAAGAAACGACAGAGAAACAGAGAAAGAGAGAGACAACTGAGTGTGTGTGTGAAGGAGAGGACAGTATACGAGAAATACATTTTGTGAAAAATATTCCACCGATGACGCCTGTGCGCTTAAAGATTGCGCGCCTCCTTCCTCTCCACACATGCAAAAGGTGATGTTTGCGGAAAGGGGCGCACACATCGCTACAATATGCTTCCATTAAATAGAAAGTATTGAGCCTGGCAGGCACTGCGCCGAGGAGGGTGTCTTTACTTCATGTAGCGCTGTGCGCCAGGTTGCAGTGTGCGTGGGCACCAGGTGCTCCCCGGGCCGGGCCTGTGTTCTCTCGAGGACAGCACCTGGGCCCCGCTGGTAGGCATCGATGCCCGGGGCAGAGCCTGGGCCCCGCTGGTGGGCACCGATGCCCGGGGGCACCGCTGTCACCACCCCCGCCGCCAGCACACACGCACAGGTGCACAGACACACACTTGGGCTCTGGAGCTCAGCGCCCCGTCTGCAGCAGAGAGCGAAAGAGAGGCGTAAGAAGAAGGGGTGGGGTGTGGCGTAACCTGACAAATATTACTGTACAATGAGGTAAAACTGCAGAGAATAACAGCTTCAAATGTAACCAGAAATAGGCGCAAAATCGGTGATGAATGGAAAAAGAATATATGTGTGGAACACAGTAAAATATAAAATGAATGAAATATTGGTTTGCTAAGCTGAACACGGGGTTGAGCTATATAATTATTTATATACAGGGGAATAAATCACGTACTTCTATGCATATCCACATATAGTCGTCGGGGGCGCAACAATCATTCAAGGGAGTCGCCATGAAAACCGCCGCCTTTCTCCGAGGTCAAGCAGAAATGCCTCGGAGAAACGCAGTGTCGTTTTCGGAATCGGGGGCGTGTTTTTCTTTCTCTCCTCTTGCCATTGGAGAAAGATTCGAAAAAACACGCCACCAAATCCGAAAAAGACGGGGCTTGTTTGGAGAGACAATGCTCTTCTCCAATGGCTGACCAGTATTTCAGAGGCCAGCCAATAGAGAAGAGGTAAAAAAAAAAGGGGCGGGTTAAAGGCCCACTCCTAAACATTAAATCTCGGAGCGAGACTGCGCAAGCGCAGCCTTCGAGCCGAGACCTAAAAAGGAATGGTTAAACCATTTGGAATTTTGTTTTAAAATAAAAGCTTTATGGTAATGAAAAAATTCAGGTGATCCAAAACCTGCATTACATTTGAGCATTTTTAATTTTTTGTAGCTAATATGAGGTGAAAATTTTAGGAGCAATAGTCATTTTAATAGAGTCCATTCTTCCCCACCATGAAAGGGGAAGTGAAGCCAATTTGGATATTTTATTTTTAATATAATTTAAAATAAAGTCACAGCTCAATGTTATTGTTGATGTTATGGATGAAGAGAACAGAATACCAAGATATTTCAATGTATCCTTTTGCCAAATAATTTCATTCATAGGTAGCATATCAGGAGTACAATAAATATTTAAAGGAAAAAATTCAGTTTTATTAGTATTTAACTTATATTCAGAAACTGTGGAGTACTTCAAAATAATCTCTAATAGGGAAGAGAATGAGGATATAGGATCACTAATAAATAAAAGTACATCAGCAGCATAAACTAAGGTTTTAATAATAACGTCCTTAACCTGTTCTGTGCCCATGACGAGCTGGACTCGTCATGGAGCACAGTCGCGATGTGCCCATGAGGAGTCCAGCTCGTCATGACACCCACCCACAGGGGAAGCGCTGGCGCTCCCCCCGTGAGTGGTCGATTTTTTTTACTGGGAAAGCAGGCCCCCCACCCCCGCGTCATCAATGACGTCAGCCCGCGAGCCGCGCTGACGTAATTGGAGGTTTCCCCTTTGTTCTCTGTGGTGCAGGAAGCCATTTGCTTCCTGCGCCACGGAGAAGAAAGAGGTGAGTTTTGGGGCTGGGGAGGGGGTATTTGAGTTTTAACGGGCCGGGGACTCGGAATGCAATAGCAGTGAATGTATTTTTGGTTGCATATTTATATAGCGCTAACTCGACCCGAAGGTATTGGAGCGCTTTACATAGCACCGTATTTACATTACACATTCGTGTGCACTCTTTGACAGTGCACCTTATATGAATGCCAAAGTGCAGCAGGATGGAGAGAAATAGAAGGTAAGTGGCCAGATTGTTTTTTATTTACATCCAAATACATCAGCATCATGTTACAGAGTTTGCCAGTGAAGCGCTACTTTCGTTTCTCGTCTTTCTTTGAACAGCATTGTTGTTCCAAGGTGGTTGATGGGTGGATTGGAAAACACAATGTGTACCATGGCTCTGTGTTTATGGATGTGGTCTTTTTATACCATACTGCTTACTTTTTTGTAAGGATATAAGCAATGGACATTGAAACGGTGCCCTTCAGGGCACTCTAGTCATGTCCTCGCTGATGTCTGAATAGTCAGTGAGAGATCGTTAAGGTAACCATGTTATTTCTGCTTACATTTCACATGCTTTACTTAATCTTGCATTTCCTACGAGTGTTTTTTTTTTTTTTTTTTTTTAGGCAGCATATTACTCTTATCAAGTGCATAATTTGAATTGAGCCACATCCAAGTGTTTATAGCGGGCACAATTAGGTTATAGCTGAAGGCAGTGCGAGTTTCTCATTGGGGGAGAGGATGTGGCATTATGGCCAGAGCTGTCAAATTTGGAACTGGGGAACCGGGTTCAGCCTTCATGACCAGTCCACCAGACCACTGTACTGAGGGAGCACATTCCCATGCTAGACCTTAGAAGGCCCCACTAGACCTTAGAAGGCTTGATGTCTTAGCACAAGCAGGTGTACCCTAGTGGTGTCAATTGTGGGTTAACCTTGAAGGCCTGTCCACCACAATTCATACTGAAGTTCATCTCCAGTCTTGCGGGCAGGCCTACGAAGCAGCACACCCTAGAGCAACAGTGATCCAGTCGCTGTGACTCTGTCACTGAGGTCACATGAACCTTGAGCAGGTTAGGGCGATGCGAATGGTGTGACCTCTCTGGGTACCTATTTCGGGTGGGTGCGTAGTGTTTGCAAGTATATTATGGTTTGAAAAAAACTTGCTGCCTCCTTCCTGGCCTCCAGCAATTTTCAGAAACAATTAAAATGTCATGATAACTTTGGTGATTAATGTTCTTCCTAGAGAGAGATGGAGTTTTGTCTAGTGGAAGGGTTGACTCCTGGAAAGGTAGCACAGAGGGTTAATATGCCTGCTGCAAAGAACATGTACCATGCAGATCACAAAGTGCACTGCTTTAATGGGGGGACCATGATGAATGGTCATTTAATGTCAGCTGTAGATGATGGATCCCTGAACAGTGTCATGTATGTACATGTTTGCATTGTGCGGAGGGGATTACCAGGTAATTATTCACGCAGCTCTCTGATGGATGTCACATGCGGTTTTTCTGAGTCCCCAGATAGATCATGCAGTCTGTGTGTTCTCTTTTGTACTGCCAGTCACCGGTGTATTCAACTGTGTAGCCTTGGACCGTGTCATGTATGTGCATGTAACTTGCATGATCGAGGTAACTATTAGCGGTGATACTACGTGTCTCTCGGACCTCTTTCAAGTGGTCATCGTCCTTTTTCCCCAGCAACCCCCCCCCTCCCCACAGGCGGCAATCTGAGAGATAGCCCCGGGCGCCACAAGCTCTAGCTACACCTCTGCCCCCGATGTCTCTTTTATGCATTCCTGCTGCACGATCGCGCAGCTGGAATGGCCACTAGCGCCAGGGTTTTTTTTCTTTTTTTTAGGTTTGAGGTTGTTTGTGGGAGCGGCCCCTTAGGCAAGGGTCGCTCCCCTTATCGCCACATTATTTTTTAAATATTTTAAAGTGCAAACAAAATCAAAGAGGTAGCAGACGATACGTTGCAAGAGGAAAAAGTGACGTGTGCATGTTACAAAAGAGTACAAAATACAAGTAGAGGTAAAATACTGCAATAAATGGCAGACACTCAGAAAACAAGAGCAAACGTTACGTTACATGAGGCAATGGTGGTAATTGTGCATGTATCAAAAGCAAACAAAATACAAGAGGTAGCAAACAATACGTTACA
Source organism: Triturus cristatus (assembly GCF_964204655.1). Classification (NCBI taxonomy): domain Eukaryota; kingdom Metazoa; phylum Chordata; class Amphibia; order Caudata; family Salamandridae; genus Triturus; species Triturus cristatus. Next base: position 853,484,421 of record NC_140581.1, read on the forward strand.
AGAGGAAAAGTGACATGTGTGCAAGTTACAAAAGAGTACAAAGTACAAGTAGAGGTATAAAAGTGCAATAAATGGCAGACACTCAAAACACGGGAACACACTGGGAAGGCACTTCTATAGGCATGGAGAACAGAATTTCCAATAATGTAAAGACTTCCTTCAGACAATAGAGAGGGCGTGAATTAAGTTTGGAAGTGTCTTTGCAGGAGAACTTTGAGGTCAGTTTTGAAGGACTGGGAAGAGGGGGTGGTCCGGAGCTGAGGCTGAGTTCCAGATTCTCGCCGCGTTGCCTGTAAAGGATTGGGCCATCGATCTTTCGTTCTTGAAAGTGGGAGGTTCAAGCAATAAATTTTGCGCTGTACGTGATGGTTTAGAGCATTATATGCATATGTGACATTATTTTTTTTCCCCTTTTTATTCTAGTCTAAAGCTTTTGATTCCTGTTTCGACAGTGGTTGTTCTGCAGTTTTGTGTAGTTGCATTTTTTTGGTAAGAAATTTTTTTTGTTGCATTTACGCCAAATGAGTAATATTGTAATGTTTGAATGAATTTTTTTGTAAGTGATGTCATAATGGCAGCATATTTAGTTAGTGGTTTGAGCATGAAATTCTTTGCGATGTGTTTTGCATAGACTTATGTGTAATTTCTTTTCTCTTTCTTTTTTAGTGGGATATTGTTGATCTATACGGTGTCTGTGCAGAGCAGGTGGTGGTGAGTAGTTTAGCTGCCTCTGGCAAGTGAGTGGTATTGTTTTGGAGTATATATGTGTTTTTGATAAAGGTGCTTTTTGTTTATTACTTATTTTACAAAGTGTTTGTAGTTGTTGACAAGTTACCTTTATTAATGAGCATTATGGCTAGCCGTAGAATGACTGCTCAACAGGTGGTTGGTATGCTTCTTGAATCTTCCTCTGAGCAGGATTATGAGACCGACAGTGCGTCTGAGGGAGAGGAGGGAGGGAAAGATTCTGGCAGTGAGTTTTCTCTCCACATGGAATCATCGGATGATGAAGGTACCCTCAGTGCAGATGAAGGTACTCTTGGTGTGGATGAAGCAACTCTCAGTGCGGATGAAGTGCCTGTCTTAGAGGAGGAAACTGCTGTGCAGATGGTGCAAGAGGCATCTGGATTGCAGTCTGAGGCTGCTAGGCTTCCTACTGAAAGTGCTGGACTTTGGGTTGATCCAAACATGGTGCAGCCGGTGTTGCCTGCCTTTAGCGGTGACGCAGGGTGTAGAGTGGATTGTGAACACTTTTTGCCTATACAGTTTTTTCAGTTGTTTATGGATGATGTATTTTTGGGTGAGATTGTTGAGCAGATGAATTTGTATGCTGAACAGTTTTTGAGGGACAACAGTGACAAACTTAGGCCCCAGTCTAGAGCTACCCGGTGGACACCCACATATCTGGAAGAGATTAAGAAGTTTTTGGGTTTGACTTTATTGATGGGTGTGGTAAGGAAGCCAACCGTGGCTTCATATTGGTCTACTAGCCCGTTGTTGGGAACTGCCATATTTTCTGCAATTATGACTCGTAATCGGTATTTACTTTTGCTCCGTATGCTGCATTTTGTTGATAATTCTATGGCGTTGCCACGAGATCACCCTGACTGTGACCGTCTTTTTAAGATTCAGCCCGTTCTTGATCACTTTGTAGATCGATTTTCTGAGATATATACTCCAGGGAAATAAATATCTATTGATGTGTCTTTGGTATTGTTCAAGGGCCGTTTGGTTTTTAGGCAGTACATCCCAAAGCAAGAGGGCACGCTAGGGAATTAAGCTGTATATGTTGTCTGAGAGTAGGACAGGATATGTTTTTAATTTTCGTGTGTACACTGGTAGAGATTCTACTATTGACCCCCCAGGTTGTCCGTCCACTTTTGGAGTTTCAGAGAAAATTGTGTGGGATCTTGCTAGAAGACTGTTTAACAGAGGCCACCATTTGTACCTTGATAACTTCTATACTGCTGTGCAATTATTTAAGGCATTGTATAAAGTGGACACTTTTGCATGTGGCACAATCCGCTCTAACCGTAAAGGTTATCCGAAAGAGCGTGTTTGCAAAAAACTTCAGAGGGGGCAGTGCAGTTCCTTGCATAGTGATGAACCATCCATGATGAGAGTACTTCACCTGTGGCGGTTTGGGGTCAGGTTGCTGAAGTGCGCAAACCTGTGTGCATTCTAGACTACAATAAGCACATGGGTGGTGTTGACAGAGTAGATCAGAGGCTGGAACCTTACTCTGCTATTCGGAAGGTTTATATTTGGTATAAGAAGTTGGCCATCCATTTCTTCGATTTAGCAAATTTCAATGCTTTTATTGTGTTCAAGGAGTGTTCTCCTGCGTCAAAGTTGACATTACTTCAGTTTCAGCACTCTGTGATAGCTAGCCTTGTTGTTGTGGAACAGGCAAGTGTTCCTAGATTTGGAGTGGTGGAGGATGTGGCTCGATTGAAAGATCGCCACTTTCCTGATTACATCCCTCCCACACCTTCAAAAGATTTTCCCACTAGGAGATGTAGAGTCTGTTGGCGAAGAGGTAAGCGGAAGGAGTCTCGTTATTTCTGTCCCGGGTGTCCTTCTAACCCTGGGCTGTGTATGCCTGCTTGTTTTAGAGCGTACCACACGCAAAATACATTTTGGGAACTTCCATGAGTGGTAAAGTGACCTGCCTGGTCTGTATTGTTTAAAAAAATTATTCTGTTTCAACGCTGGCATTAGTGCAATGTATTTAGTTTCAGATTTTGTGTTAGAAGATTTGTATCTATTTGCAATTTGTTTGTGTTTTTTTGTATATAAAATCCTAAATGTGATGGTGGTGTGTGTAGGTTGGTGCTTGGCTGGCGGTGTGCGTGGAGTGGCGCTTGGCTGGCGGTGTGCGTGGAGTGGCGCTTGGCTGGTGGTGTGCGTGGACTGGCGCTTTGCTGGAGGTGTGCGTGGACTGGCGCTTTGCTGGAGGTGTGCGTGGACTGGCGCTTGGCTGGCGGTGTAATCTTGGGCCTCCAAGCCAATATTTATGTCGCCTCACTACGTTTTGGGCCCTTGCCTGTCGTGGGTACTTGGGCCTTCCACACAAGTGAGGCACCATTTTTACCGGGAGACCCGGGTCAACGCTGGGTGGTGGGAAATTTGAGTGAGCCCAGTGATGCTACAACTTTCCCACACAAAAATGTGTGAAAAATGGAATTTTTTGCAGCTAAAATTGAGGTTTGCGGGGGATTCTAGGTAAGGAAACGTTGGGGGATCCACGCAAGCCATACCTCCCTGGAAGCACACGGGTGTCTAGTTTTCAGAAATGTATAGCTTTGCTAGGTTTCCCAAGGTGCCCTCAGAGCAAGGGTTCAAAAACTAGAGCTATGTACTTTGCCAAAAAAGGGTCATTTTTCACTGCGAAATTGAGGTGTGACCACGTTGTGTTTTGCGCCGTTTCCTGTCGCGGCCACTAGGCTGACCCCCACAAGTGAAGTACCGTTTTTCTCGTAAGACTTTCGGGAACGCGGGGTGAATGGAAATTTGTGGCTCCACGCAGATTCCGGAACTTTCCACCACAGAAATGTGGCGAAAATGTTTTTTTTGACAATCTTTTAGGTTTGCAAGGAATTCTGGGTAACAGACCCTGGTGGGAGGCAGTCAAGTCACCCCATCCTGGATTCCCCTGGGTGTTTAGTTTTCAAAAATGTATAGGTTTGCTAGGTTTCCCAAGGTGCCCTCAGAGCAAGGGTTCAAAAACTAGAGCTATGTACTTTGCCAAAAAAGGGTCATTTTTCACTGCGAAATTGAGGTGTGACCACGTTGTGTTTTGCGCCGTTTCCTGTCGCGGCCACTAGGCTGACCCCCACAAGTGAGGTACCGTTTTTCTCGTAAGACTTTCGGGAACGCGAGGTGAATGGAAATTTGTGGCTCCACGCAGATTCCGGAACTTTCCACCACAGAAATGTGGCGAAAATGTTTTTTTTGACAATCTTTTAGGTTTGCAAGGAATTCTGGGTAACAGACCCTGGTGGGAGGCCGTCAAGTCACCCCATCCTGGATTCCCCTGGGTGTCTAGTTTTCAAAAATGTATAGGTTTGCAACATTTCCCTAGGTGCCGGCAGAGCTAGTGTTCAAAAACTACAGCTAGACACTTCGCAAAAAAAGGGTACATTTTCATTGCGAAAATGTGGTGTGTTCACGTTGGGTTTTGAGCCAATTCCTGTCGTGGGCACTATGCCTACCCACACAAGTGAGGTACCATTTTTATCGGGAGACTTAGGGTAATTCAGATTTGTAAAGAAACTGTTATTACCTATTGACTTTCGATGCATTTCTGCCTTCCAAATGAAAGACATTGTGTAAAAAAGAAGTCATTCTAAAAAATGACTGATAATTCTCATGCTAGTATGAGTAGTCCCAATTTCGGAAATGTGCAAATATCTACTGTTTCTAAACTCTATATTTTGTTCCCATTTCAGAAATACATAGGTGTCTTTCATACTGATTTTTCCATGTACACATTTTTACAGAATAATTACTATATACCCGGTACATAACAAAAAACCATTGCAAGTTGCTGCTCAGTTTTTGGCTCTGGGTTCGTCGGGTTCTTGGTGAACCTACAAGTCCTATATATCCCCACAACCAGTAATGTCCAGCGGATGTAACGGTATATTGCTTTCAAAATTGTCATAATTAGAAGTTACAGGTGAAAACGTTGACAGAAAAGGCTGTTTTTTTCAACTAATTTCCAATTTATCTTATATTTAACTGTTAGTTTCTATAAAGAAACCTTGATGGATCTACACAAATGACCCCTTGCTGAATTCAGACTTTTGTCAACTTCTCTAAAATGTATAGCTTTCCAGGATCCATTATTGCTTTTGTACCCATTTCTACCATTAACTGGAAGGAGGTCGAAAGCACAAAACATAGCAAAAATAGGCAATGTCCCAGAAAAATGCCAAAACTGTGTAAAAAATGTTGGGTTTCTGACAAAAGTCTGGTATCCCCTAAAAGCTGGGAAAATTGTGATTTCAAACCCACAAACCCTTTTTTGATAACATTTGCAGGGAAAACCCCAGATGCTTTCATTTGCAGCCCGTTTTTCCCATTTTTCCGAAAAAAACAAAATTTTGCTGTATTTTGGCTCATTTCTGTGACCCCTCCAGGGAAATACACAAACCCTGAGTACCTTTAGAATCCCCATGATGTTGGAAGAAAAGGACACAAATTTGGCGTTGATATGTTATGTGGTCAAAAAGTTACAGGGGCCTCATCGCGCACTACCCCAAATAGCCAAAAAAAGGCTTGGCACAGGAGGGGGAAAAGGCCTGGCAGCGAAAGGGTTAATATTGATTCCTTTAATTTTATCACATTTTCTTATAGAAGTAAGAAACAAAAGCGGGGAAAGGGGGCAACCTTGTCTTGTACCTCTAAAAAGAGAGAATTGGTTTGAAACTTGGCCATTGATAAATAAACAAGCAGTAGGAGCAGAGTACAAAACAGACATCATGCGGATAAATGTGTCACCAAAATTAAATGATAGTAACGTATGGAATAAAAATTGCCAGTGAATTTTATCAAAATTTTTCTCAGCATCTAATGCGAGAGTTCCTGATGGGAGAGTTAAAGTGGAACCTTGCTCAATACCACATAACAAAGTTCTTGTATTGTTGGCAGAATATCTATTCTTCATAAAACCAGATTGATCTGGATGAACAATAGAATCTAACACAGGGGATAATCTAGAAGCATGTATTTTAGCACATCATTTACAATCTTGGTTAATTAAAGAGATAGGACGATAATTTGACACAAGTGTGGGGTTCTTATCAGGTTTGGAAGTACAATAATTAAAGCTTCAGTAAAAGAACCTGAGGTAATTCCTGTGGAACTAAAAAAGGTAAAAAGTTGAAATAAAAAAAGGAATAAGCCATAATTGAAATTCTTTATAAAAAAACTCAGCAGGAATGCCATCGGGACCAGGAGACTTATTTATTTATTTTTTTTAGAGATTTTATGGCTGATAGAATTTCATCTTGAGTAATGGGTGAGTCAAGCCCAATTTTATCTGATTGCAAAATCTTAGACAATGCACATTTAGTAAAAAAAAGACTCAATTAAGGAGACATTAAAATTGGGGTTGTCATACAAAGTAGAGTAAAAATCCAAAAATTCATTATTGATATCATTTTGGGATAAAGTAATTTTACCATTAGGGCCATGAATTGAATTAGAGTTTTATCTTTTTTTATACGCAAGTAATTAGCTAAAAGTCTTCCAGATCTGCTGGCATTAAAACAAAATTTGGCTTTAGAATTTGAAATCTGAATGCCAGCTCTTTTGCTAAGGATTGAGTTAAATTCATATCGAAGTTTTTGCAATTTGATTATATATTGAGGATCATTAGACGTGATAATAAGTCTCTCAAATTTTGCGATTTGCTTTTCTAAAATTTTAATATTAGCATTAAAGGTTTTATTTCCATGGGCCATAAGAGAAATAGTTACACCTTTAATATAAGCTTTAAAAGCTTCCCATCTATTGACCATAGAGGTAGAACCTTCAGGGTTAAGAAGGAAATAATCCTGAATGGCATTTAAGAGCTTAGGTTTATTATGTTAATTAAGAATACCCGTATTCATTCGCCATCTAGATTGCGTTGTAAAAGTTGAATTTAAATTCAAAACAAAAGAAATCGAAGCATGATCCGAAATATCAATATTACCAATCATAGCAGTAATCACAGAGTTAATTAGTTGCTTGGAAACTAATAAATAATCAAGTCTAGAATGAGAATTGTGTGGGTTAGAAAAGAATGTAAAACTTCTTTCTGTAGGGAAGTGTAGTCGCCAAATATCAACTAACTTTGTGGTTTGAATAAATGATTTGAACGCAAAAAAAACTTTAGGAGGAAGAAATTTAGTAAGAGATTGTCTATCTAATAAGGGATCAGATATAACATTAAAATCACCTCCAACTATTAGAGGAACTTTACCCAACTTTAGAACTTCAGTTGTAAGATTAGACCAAAAAGCAGGATCATCAGCAGTAGGCCATAAACATTTAGCAAAAACATAACTGAATCATGAATTTTAATTTTAACTATGACATATCTCCCATCAGTATCTGAAAATGTACTCAAAATTTGGCAATGTAATATTTTTGCAAAAAGAATAGCCACACCATTTTTTTTGCCATTGGCAGGAGAAGAGAATATTATCATCCCACTTTTTTTCATATAATCTAAGATGTTGTCATCTATATGAGTTTCCTGTATAAGACCAATATCTGCTTTGCAACTACCTAAATAATCTAAAATTTTAGTACGCTTAACCGGATGACGCAAACCTTTAACATTTAATGAGACTACTTTGTTGTTATGAACATTAGCCAGGAGAGAAAGAGAAAGAGAAAAAAGGTCAAGAGGAGGAGTGTAAAAGGTGAGGAAAGAATATGAAAAATAGCAGCTCCAGAACAGGCAAAAAGGCAAGAGTAGGTAAAAGAAAAAAACAAACTAACATACAAAAGACAACAACAAATAAACATCAATAACAAAAGTGAAACGCACACATGCTTTAACAAGCAGGACCAAACCGTTGGAGCCCAACGGGAAATCTATAATGAAATAATTAGTCAGAAATATATATTTAAATCAGTGTTTAAGTAACAGAATTATGCAAAATCATAAATTACTGCGAACGTTGTCCAGGAACAAATTTTAAAACCTCTGGACATTTGAAGACCCTTGAGTAATACAAAAATGCATATTAAAGCATTACTTAAGTGACAGAATCCTGTGTTTCCATAGAATGTTGTGAACGTTGGTCCAGAAACACTTTCAAGTCCTCTGGACGTTGAAAGGACTTAGAAAAATGGTCTTTCCAAATTCTCATTGTTGAAGGGTCAAAAAGGCCATATTTAAATCCAAGACTTCTCAATTGTGGAGGAAGTTCAGAAAAATCCTTACGAGTCTTAACAGTATCCTTGGCTAAATCTTGGTGGATAAAAATCTTATTGCCATTGACCATTAGGGAAGGAATATCCCCGTGCTGCTTTTCTTATCAAAACCAAATGATGGTGACGTAAAACCTTAAAAATCATTTGTCTTAAATTGTTAAAAAAAAAAAATCATTTGTCTTGGTTTAGTATGGTGAGGATTACGATGGACGGAATCCTATGCACTTTGTCAATCTCAAATTTCTCTGGGAATTTTATATTTAAGAGACCAGGTAACAAATTCTCCAAATATAATCTGCAATTGGAACCTTCGACATCTTCAGGCAAATTAAAAATAAGCAAGTTATATTGCCTATTGCGATTTCCCATATCCAGAAGGAGAGCAGACATTGGAGAGATTTTTGCAACAAGTGCTGTGAAAGCATCAATTTTAACTTTGTTGTCCTGAATTTTAATTGAATTGTCTGAAATTTTCATTGACATGCTAGCCATATCTTTGCGCAGGTTTTTTAATTTCAAATGCTATAGTTTCAGTGTTAGCATGAAGTGCTTGAAGTTCTTCAAAAATTAAATTTAAGGAAGGCTCACTGGATTCCACCACTTTAGATTTTATAGGAGGAGGAGAAATGTGCTGCTTCCTTTTATTATGAGAAGCTTGCGCACTTTTATTATCCATTGGCATTTGTAGGGTTTGAGTGCTTCAGTGTGCCTGCAAAAGCATCACAGCATTGGTGCGCCTCAAGGGGTGTATCTATTTGTATTAATCTATTGTTAGGTGCAGGTGCCCATACCCTGGAAACACCTGAAAAGTATTTTTAAGCTGTATTCATAAAGGTTAACTCAAGTTTCTGTATGATTAATTTTGTAAACATACCAAATGCAAAGTTCCCCATTACGTTTGTGTTCATTAGTTCACTTATATCAAAGACTACTGTTATGGGACGTTAGGTACACTTAGTCTTAGCAGGTGATTTTAATGCCAGGCTGGGCCAGTGCCCTATGTCACGACATACAGTAACAATCAATCAATCAGGGGTTTATAAAGCGCGCTACTCACCCATGAGGGTCTCAAGGAGCTGGGGGGGTGAGTGCACCTTCAGTTCAGGCGAAGAGCCAGGTCTTGAGGTTCTTCTTGAAGGTGTGCAGGGTGGGTGAGTGTCTGATGTTGACCGGTAGCTCGTTCCAGGATTTGGCTACGACGTAGGAGAAAGCTCTTCCTCCTGCTCTGGTTCTGCGGATGTGGGGGTTTCTGCGAGGTTGGCAAAGCAGAGGTTCCTCTTGGGTATGTGGAAGGAGACTCTCTCGTTGAGGTACTTGGGTCTGATGTTGTGGAGGGACTTGTAGGCGTGGGTGAGAAGTTTGAAGGTCACTCTCTTCTCGATGGCGAGCCAGTGGAGGTCTCGTAGGTGTTGGGTCATGTGTTCGTGCCGTGGGGTTCCGAGGACGAGTCTAGCTGCGGTGTTCTGGACGGGCTGGAGCTGGTCTAGGAGAGTTTTATTAATTCCGGGGTAGAGGGCATTGCCGTAATCCACTCCGCTGGTTATGAGTGTGTGGGTGACTGTTTTTCTGCATTCGGGGGGTATCCATTTGAAGGTCTTGCGGAGGGTCCGAAGGCAGTTGAAACTGGTGGAGGCGATGGAGTTGATCTGGCGACTCATGGTGAGGGAAGAGTCTAAGATGATGCCGAGGTTCCATGATTGTCTGTCGGAGTGGGCGGGCTCCCGAGAGCGGCGGGCCACCAGGTGTTGTCCCAGGCGGAGGCGGAGGGTCCGAGAATGAGTACCTCAGTCTTCTCAGAGTTGAGCTTCAGGCAGCTGTTTTTCATACAGGCGGCGACGTCCTTCATTCCTTCCTGGAAACATAGTCTGCTGTCGTCTGGGTTCTTCGTGAGGGAGAGGATGAGCTGGGTGTCGTCTGCATAAGAAACTATGCTGAGCCCGTGCTGTCTGACAATGGCAGCGAGGGGGGCCATGCAGATGTTGAAGAGCATGGGGCTTAGTGATGATCCTTGGGGTGTTCCACAGGTGATCTCTGTGGGTTCGGAGAGGAATATATTGTAGGTGACGTAGACAATAGAGGCAAGGAATTAGAGGCCTTCGTAGCATCCTATGATCGGAGTAATATTATGGATCTCGAAGGCACTAGCAACTTGGATTGCCTACTTATAGGGAAAGAGGTTGTACTTCAGTAATTGATTACATTTTCAGTTCTAGCGGCTTAATTAACCTACTAGCGTATGGAGTCATTATACCTTCAAATTTTGGAAACCACAACCCCATGGAAGCAGCAGTCTCTGTATCATCGGGTAAGGCATCCAATGCAGATGATGGGATTAGTAAACCTCAACCATCTAATGATGGCCTTAGTTTGGTATAGAAACTCCATAACCCAGTTCAATTCCTTGAAACCTTAATAAGCGATAACTGGGAGTTGACTATGCGATGTTTGGAAGATGACAAAGACATGGACTTAGTAGTTTGCTCTTTTGTTGTCCTTTGGGCTTGCATTAAAAAAGCTTTTGTTAATGCAATCAGACCTAACCATCTGTACCAAGGTGGTTTAATAATAAATGTTCGAAAGCCAACTGATGGCTTTGTAGTGCTTTCACTGCTTATCTTAGGGACCCAGTCACTGTAGTCACTTCACGTAATCAGTATAAAGCTGTTACAAAGAGGAGGAATCAGATCACTACCCAGCAATGGGACAAATTTGTCCAAGCAACATCTGTGAAGGACTAAATCCTTCTGACCTGCAGTGACTGCTATGCGAACTTTAAATCAGGTAGTGACCCCAATAGTGGTCACATTTCTAGTGAAAGATGAGTAGCTCACTTTTCTAAAATATATTTGGTCACAGCACTTACTAACCAGTTTAGTACGATTAGCAGCAAGCATCAGAACATTTCGATCTCAATGTACGGAGTCACTGAGTCTATCCAGCAGAGTGCCAGTGAGAAGGGATCTGGGCTGGATGGAGTCCCTATAGACTTGATGATATGCAATATTGATGTGAGGGTGCCGTAATTGACTAATGTTTTAGAATTTTGCACGCTCCCAGTTACTGGGCTTATGGTTCATTCTAATCATTGTGTCAATATTTAAAAAAGGTAAATCGGTCTAATACCAGCTGCTTTTGCCCAGTTTCACTTATTGATGCATCTGTGAAAATATTAGGCAGTCATTCATAACAGAATAAAGGATTGATTGGCTGTCAGAAAATGCCATCCTACATAGCTGCCAGTTTGGCTTTAGGAATCGTGTGGGAACAACTGAGCAATGTCTGAATCTGAACCTAATTAAACAATGCCCAATATATATTGCCTCTAAGGATTTGTCCCCGGCTTTGGATTGAGAAAATCGCTCAAACCTGTGGAGACTCCTTTTATCCATGGGAATGGATAAGGCGCTCGTACATTTATTAGCAACCCTACACAAGAATATGAAAGGCAGAATAAGATTTGAGGAAAATGGTGAATTCCCTTGTGAGATGGAAATTTCTTGAGGTGTCAGGCAGGGTTGAGTATTTACACCAATTATTTGTTATACTCTATATTAATAAGCTAAGCCCCTATTTAACTGCTATTACCTCTGATGTTCCCAAGGTTAATTGGTACATCCCCACGTTGCTATAAGCTGATGTCGCAGTGTTGATGGCCTGCTCTCCGAAAGCTTTGCGCCCAATTTATGGCAGATCTTAATCTTCTCACAAACCTTTCAAAATCGTACAGTATGGCCTGTGGCCCCAAACGAATTAGAGTTTCTACTCTAGCAGCTGATACTAATTGCTTAGATAGAACTAGTGCTTCTTTAGGTCTCGCCTGACCCAGCGCATGCGCTGGTCTGGCAAGACTTATTGAGAGGGCTCCAAAAAGTGCTACCAGGCGAGCCTAAAGCTACCGTGCATGTGCGCGGGCGCCGCGCTTTACCGCGATTACTTTTACTTTCATGGCCGCTTTGATGTTTGATCGCGATCATTTTCACTTTCGCGGCCGCATGGCCGCTTGGCATAGCCAATAGGTCTCGCTTTTGGGACCTTGTAAGTATTTAGTTATGCAACTGTTGCATGGCTACACACTTATAAGGTCCCAAAGGCGAGACCTATTGGCTATGCCAATGCTGGTCTTATCTTTTGGTTATTTTTGACTCGACATAGCCTTGGGTACCTAATATTGCATATCGTGGGTGGAAGTTATCTAGAGCAGTTGGGCCACCCTTTAGCCTGCCAAGTGCCCCCCGGGCGAGGGAACTTACCCTGCTCTTGCAGATTTATAGTACAGAGTGCGTGCCTGTGACAATGTATGTAGCTGGGGTTTGAGGCATAGGCGGAGGAAAATAGAGTTTATAAAAAGGTTTTGTCAGTCCCTCGATCCACCTCATTTTATTTGGCACGAGGAGCTAGGCATGAGTTATATGGTGGATTGTATCAGGGCAATTCCTCTACTTTTGTGGTTATCCATATGGGGAACTGAGGAGGCGGCCTTGAATCAAGCCATCATTAAAGATTGCCTAGCATGTGCTAAGAGTCTTCGTATCCCGTTGGTATCAAATGAGGAGAAAAAAAACTTTCAAGCGATAGAGCTTCCTCATGCCTTCGCAGAGTCCTGCTCTAGCGGGGGCTAGATACAAAGTATGTGAAAAGGCTAGTAAAATACGTCATATAATTAAAACAGTGCAATCTCTACTATAAAGCACTAACTGGCACATGCATCAAGGTAGGATTTTGCGAGTTCTTAATTGCGATTATTAAGGAATCCCAATTAAGGACTCGCAAAAGCCTATGCATGTAGGAATCGCTATAAAAATAGCGATTCCTAAACATTCCTTAATTGCGACTCGCAAATTGCGAATCGCAATTAAGGAATGGCTTCCCATTCATTCCTATGGGCCTACAGGCCCATAGGAATGAATGGGAAATTGCATGCGCAATTTCCGAGTACCAATTGGTACTCGCAAATTGCGCATGCAATTTCAAGGGTGCAAGGGTGTCAAAAGGACACCCTGTTGAACCCCTGAAATTGTACTGTGCACCCATGTTGCGCACACACATCCCCCAAGGGCATGTGTGTGTGTGTGTGTGTAACATGAAACTTTGAAAAATGCACTTTGGTGCATTTTTCCACGTCTTTGCAAATTTGCGTCCAGTTTTATTTTACGGTAATTTGCGGCCCCAAATATTGAAATCGCTATTTGAAAGTGCTTCAAGCATTGCATTTAAGGAATCGCAAATTGCAATTCCTTAAATGCAATCGCAATTTGGGAAATCGCAAAATATTGCGCATCCCAATGTTTCATGCATCGCAAAAGGCCATTTTGCGATCGCAAACGGACGATTTTTGCAAATCGCAAAATCCCTTGTATGCCTAAAACCCTACAATAGAAGCAAGTAGCATCAATGATTTCACATGAACAAGAGTATAAAATAAACGATAAGTCAGATTTATAGCGATTATCTGGAGCTTCTAATAAATAAAGTTCCTTCAGTAGCAGCTAATGGACCTCGGTTAATCAACATATAAAATAGAATAGATTAAATAAGATATATGTAAATAGAAAAACTAATGCACAAGTGAAAACAAAAAAAAAAAAAATTACTATAATTTACAACCAATTACATAAAACAAAAAGGGAGAAAATAATAGAATGCAAGTTCCCAGCCAAATCTACTGGTGGAAAAATCTATTTCTTTCTTAGCCTCGACATAAGTAACTGGAACCAAGAAACAGCAAAAACAATTGACTGGGCTGTGTTTGATCACATGATTATTGAAGCAGATCTATAGGCCATAACCCCAAACTTGCGACATAACAGCAAAGTCCTGGGGGCGAAAAAACAAAATGTGCTCAAGTCTGCTTGGTCCCAGGGCAGAACAGGCAGCTCATTTCAGACTTACAACGGGAACATTGCCAGTTCGCCATGAATGGACTAAGCGGCAGCGTCCCAAATCTAAATTGAATATAGTGTGTTCTGGATGCCGTGGACTCTATGGCATCCAAGTATTCTTCCAAATAATGAAGTGTCCTTATACACTCAAAAAGCTGCGGACAAGGAGCCCAGGCTTCTGAGCCTTTGTAACCCTTCACTAGTGTGACTCCAATGCATCTTTTTTTTAGCATGGGCTTCGACACCCTAGAAGCGGATTAGGGATTTACCCTAAGGTTCTCACAACCAATCTAAATGAAACAATTTTTTTAATACTCCAGCCACGGGATATTACCAATCCAATAGAGTTTTAGAAGATCATCAAGGCCCATTCTACAGGGTACCAATTCAGGGCAGAACTCCAATTACAACAGGGGTATAAGTCTAACCACATGCCTGAGAGATCTAATAACCAGGTCTAACTGAAAGGGAACAAATGAAAAGCAAGAAAAGAGTTGGAGCTAAAATACACCATGGCCTCACTCCGAGACACTGGAATTAGACCAGTCAGTTCCCCAGACGTTCCGCACCCGACCTGAGCAAGTGAAATCAATTGGCATTGCCAGTGCTAGCTTCATAAAGTATTTTTCAATATCTGTCAAAATCGATGTGGTCTCTTCTGCATTCCTGCAGCAGTTTTTCTGGTAAAAAGTAGTTGGCACTGGAATGCACGAACTGGTGTTTTGAAGTGGCCCTGTTTTCTTAGATGCAATGCCAAGTTCGGAGCAGGACAAACGGGTCCACCAACAGTGAAATCAAAAACCTCACAAAAAGTTGGGAAAGCAACAAATAACAGAAAGGCAACAAAGTGAAACAAAAGTCATCCAATCTTCAAAGATTGGCTCTGTGGAGTATTGTATCTAATGCTGTCTGAGACAGACAGCTGAAGGTGTCTATAGGCAAGACCGTAAAAAAAAACAAAGGCTAGAGGAGGCAAATTTAAAGACCACTGTTCTGTAATGTACATGTGTGCAGTTAATATACAGTCTCTGACAAACAGTTAAAGATGCCTGTAGGCGAAACCTATCTAGGTTATCTTGTCTGTCAAGGTGCACTTGATGTCAGTATCTAATTCACTAACATTGACTGAAGTTCTGGAAGGGATGGTGCATGAACCCTACTTTTTTGCTTGACGAAAAACTCTGACTTTCAGCCAGGTAGCCCTTTCTGGCAGCAAACGACTATGTTGAGCTTACGTCCAAGGCCATCCGACTGTTTTCATTTTCTTGGACCTGATCAAAAGTCTTCTATATGGTGAACCATCAGATCCTTTTCAGAAAGTTTCTGTTCTGGAATATGTGTTGAAGGAGCAGATGAGGCTTGGCTGGAATCTTTTCACACTTGCCTGACTCAGAAGGATAGCCTCTGTACCTTTAGTTCCACGACTAGGGAGCATAGCTGTGGGGTCCCAAAAGGTTCAGCAATTACCTACTACGCTAGCAATTATAGGGTGCCTCTTTGAAGGGTAATTAGGGAAACAGAGTGCCGTTTGGCACCCGATTAGCTTTAAAGAGAAATAAGTGGGCAAAGAGTGATTTCATCTGTATCATATTTTATTACAATGTAAAGCACACAGAAATCACTTGTTCAGCTACGCTACAAAGAATGTTAAACAGATAACTAAATACATATTTAAAACATGAATATAGATTGACAAGAAAGAATAAACGCATCCTTTACAATAGAGAATCGGAAACAATACAGCCAGGGTTGTACATTTCCATGCATTCATCAACTTCCCAATTCAGCCCAAATGTTAACCTTGGATGTTCTTCCAATGGGCTCCACATTTCGAGTTACAAAGACTTCAGAAGGTACAAAACAGGACAGTTCATTTCATTGGTAGGCTTAAGCAATCAGCCCGTGGGGCAATACTTATAAAGCTTCTCAATGGCTTTTGGTGAGACAGAGAGTTTAGTTTAAGACTCTGCTGGCTCCACAGAGCTTTTCAGGATGCCGGTCATATAGACCCAACAACATTTTATACAAGTTACTGTCCTTTGATACAGTTTAGATTGTCGCCCCTGGTGAGGCTGACTTCACCAATATATCTGAAAGATCCAATAAGGAAATTGGCTGTTGGGGGGGAGCAATCTTGGCATTCATGCTGCCTGATTATGCGATGCCTGTCTCCTTCTATCAAGACACAATCTCATTAGTTTAAAAATGGGTTAAGAGTTGGCTTTTAAAGAAAGCATACCGCTTGAGGCAGTGTTCTCGCAGGATCTCTGGTCAGATGTGAGCCGCATCCTAAAGCGACTTTTAGGCAGCATCAACTGCAGGATATAAGTTACTTTTAATATAATGTAACTTAAGAAGGAACTGGTCCCACTGCATGTTTGGGAAGTAAGGTGCTGGTCACTGCTAACAACTCTGATAGAGATAAAACAATTTTCTGGTGGAATGGCAAGCAGAGGGGACTTAAACTTCAAGTCATAACTAAAACTTCAGCAAACATCTGTCTTATCTATTTGTGCTTCTCTGCAATATTATTAGACAATTATCTTTGCTAGCAGAAGGGGGTGATCATTGTTTTTCAGTGTTACAGGCTGATCATCTTGCTGCATAGAGGTGTTGGCCTACTCGAGATGAAAATCAAAAGTGAAAAGGCTGTTTTTGTAAGAGGTGGTGTTGTGGTCATTAAGCAATTCTCTTGTTAAAAGCACATATGTTCATTGGGACATATAGAAGTGCCTGTGAAACATTTTCTTCTTTGCCACACCCACATGTTGCAGGGATTCTGCTTTTGCACAGAACTATGCGCAGGAGACCAGGACCTCAGAGAATTGTGGTGTACCAGAAAACTCCCCTCAGAACCCCTTATCCGACTAGCTTAGTATCCCATTCGTTAGCCTAGATCCAGCTAGGCGGTCCCAATGTATAGACAAACCAGAACAAGCGACTTAGATATTTCTCTGGAGTGGTGGGAATCCGAAATACCCGTTCGTATCTATTTGTTAGTCCACAACTTAATAATACAGACACGGTAAAGTTTAAGGAGTTTATTTTATAAACCTCGCGTCCTAAGATGCAGTACTTTGGCTAACACGAGCAGACTAACAGTACAGATCAGAACCATAAGCATTATTACAATACCATACAAAATGAAAGGAGCAATCATACTAATAATGACAGTGGTATACAGCCACACTCCTTTCTCTAGAATCTAATACATTATTATTATTAGACTATTAGAACGTCTCTTAGGTTAACAGGGGGGACCCCATACCGTATAGATTAGCTTAGTAGAATCACATCAAAGGATCAGCTAGCTCTCTCATGCATCAGCTCTTCTGTTCGAATGTGTGCAAACCCAAACTGTTCTGCAATATTAAAGACGCTTGTCCTTCAGATATTGGCAGCTGCATGTATGATATGTCTAAGAAGTGGTACGATCAATCTAATCACAACACTCTGTACCTTCTAGTGACCCAGACTCGTTCTTTGCATGATGTACAGACCAAGGACACATTTCACGGTTAAGAATGTGAAACAACAGTTTGTTATCCTGTAAAGCAAAGTCGAGTCAGCATTTCTAAAATGAATAACACATAACAACAGTGTCGTGTGCAGCGCAGCAGAAACGACAAGCTTGCTTGCTAACAATTATCTCGTTTATGCTAACTTAGTGTTGTAAATAGGGCGTGGCTTAGTCCATCCTACACCCCCCCCATGATCGGAGCACGAACCAAGAGGGATACACTTATCAAGAACGCAGAGTTCAAGTGATTTAGAACGGAACCAGGGGCATGAACTACAAGTCCATATAAGGTAAGTGTAAAGTCCGAGAATAAAAACAAAAGAAACAAAAGAAAAACGATGTCTTAAAAACGTTAGCCAAAAAAAAGAAATTTCGAAGAAATTTAACATCCCTGGATGCATCCTGGAGTGACAATGTTAATCAGTCAATCCATGAAGGTATATGCACCGTAAGTTGCAACAGCTTCCAAGAGGAAATCATTGGAGCGTTCCGCAAAAGTATCCGCCATCCAATTTAACAAGGGAAAACAACACACGTGTTCATCAATTATCGGAGCATCCAGCACCATGATAGGACAACTGTCAGCATTCTCGATATAACTCCTGTCAAGGAATTCAATAGCTGCCTCTCCGATATCCCAGTTACCAAGGACTCCGTGTGCAGCACCCAAAGCCATAAACCCGACACCAGAACAATCAAATTCATGAGCCACTAAGGGACACATTAGTTCATCAAAATCCGGGTCAGGTGACGCAAAGTTTGACAGGCACAAGTCCAGAGCCCACTGGAAGGGACAATCTAGGCAATGAAAGACAGGTTGCACACACGTAAAAAAGGGAAACCGGAAAGACAATCCATACTTGACGCTTAATACCGCCAGCGGTAAGGTGCCGTAGTAATCAAGCATCCGGCTACGAAGATGGAGCAAGCGCAACATGCTGTCTTGCAACTCCTGGTGTGCAGCCATATCGAAGTGCGCAAATCAACAAGAGGATCCCGGCCACCAAAGCGAGGAGCAAGGGTACCCCCCGAAGACAATCGAAAAAACAGAATGTAAAAATGCGGGGATTACACCAAAAACAGTCTGGAAAGATGTCACGAGGCCCGAGCCCACAATTTTAAAAAAAATGAACAAGGTCAGTCGTAGACGAGGCATTAAAGATAGTTTGAATCAAGGTTCCAAAATGGAGGGGGAGGTCAGTATTTAAAAGAGCTTGTACCTCAGTGCGTGTGTTCGCCACATTTAGAAGAAATGTTTCACGGGACGAAGTCAACGCAACTTCTTTTTTAGACAAAAGAGCCCTTATTCTGCTCATCCTATTGAACTATGCGTTCAAGGTCGGAATCGCCGGCCAGATGGATATATCGAGTCGGCCTTGCGGGGGAGGGAAAAGGACGTTATTACAGCAAACCACCTTTTGCGAAACAGTGACTATGTAAGGAATACCCACTAGCATCCCACAGCAAGCTTCACTACTTAAAAGCAGATAACTACCGTTGGCAAGCAGCTTAAAAGAAGACGTTATAACTGGCATTGGACTTCCCTTTAGGACACAAGCCAAATTTGGAGCGTGTATATTGCAAGCTCCATGTAATTGTATATGTCTACAAACCACAGAAAGATCAGGAGCGGAAGTGCATTCTTCGCCCTTTAAGTAAACCTCCTTACCATCCCTTACGCATCTGTAAGTGAACGGAAGTGACCAAACTTCGTGCAAAAACGCATCACCAAGTTGTTCATATCTACCAATGGCATAATGCTTCATGCGCGAACTAAATTTAAACAAACTAAAAGGTAAAGTGACCAATCCGTGTATAAGCCACACGGCTGAATTCAACTCAGCCACAGAAAAAGGTAAAGGTTCTAATTTTTCAATGTGCAGCAATGCATAAGTTGCATCTTTCATGGACATGAACTGCTGTTTTTCTGTCAAATTAAATGGAAGGAACAACAATGAAATATTAATGTAATCCCAAGGGACTTTCCCTGCCTTTAACGTTTGCAATGTCCATGCAAACTGCATTATTGAACGCAACTGATTTTGGCCATGATACAACACAGATACATCATCTTGCACAATGTCTACGACAGAAGAAACAATATTATCTAGTGTATATATTCTAGAAGACAAAGTATTAATACGATTATCTATCACAGTCAATACTTTTTCCATATTGGCCTGGTCAATAGCACGTAATCTTGAAGCAGCTTCAATTTGCGACAATTTCCAAATTTCATTGTAAATAGCATAAACCCATCGTTTGGACCTGCCATTTGCAGGACCCTTAATAAAATCATTCAAATCAATTTTGTCATTTAATCGTGATAAATGTAGCTTAACTGAAGCCAACGTGGAATGTTGTAGCCACGACTGACATAACTTACCTACAGAGTAGGTAGTCACAGTATGTGAAGATGTAAAACGAGGGTCAACCCTAGGTTGTGTATACCCTGGATCCAGCTCCAGAAACCGCCGTTGACAGGAATCGGAGCTCGTTTGCCAACCCAACCAACCCTCAGGATTCAATGTTGACATATTAAATGTGTCGTTGGAAACAAGGGACTGCAACATAGTAAGGGACAGATCTGAGTGATTCTCCCAACCACGGTAAGTGCCCAGATCCGGAATCGAGGGGGACATTAATTTTTTAGACATAGCCAATCCAAAACAGGTGGTTTGAAAAATAGATGAATTCAAAAACAATATATGGTTTGGGATAAGACAGGCACGATGCAACGCTTCTGTTCCTTGTACCTGCCACGGTTTAGTTCCCCAAACCGATTTAAGATCGATAGTAGCTTTCCATACATCATAACCGCCAATAGCCAATTCATCCATAAAGGATTTGGAATATAATAATTTTGTGTGTGTCAATCTGACCTTAGAAGTGGGTTCTATCGCCACCTTAAAATAAAAAGACTCAGGGTTTGACACACTAAAATCCGAAAAGTATGTGAATTTTTTCAATAAAGTGGCAGAGCTGCCAGGCATAGGGACAGGACAATGTTCCCATTGAGTGAAATTAACAAAATTTCGAAAAGTATTTGCTCTATGTAGGAAATGTGTGCCATAATGTTGAAAACAAAATTGCTCATCGTAATTTGCAGTATTTAAATATAGGTCTTCAGTATCAAATGCAGCATAATATTTTAAATCAGAAAACAGTGCTTCTATTGCGTGTACATCCCAATCATCTGAGCGCATGTTTTGTTTAACTACATCACCCATAGAAACACGAAAAACAGTTGGCACATTAATAACTTCGGTGGGACCATGAATCTGAAAGTTCACTGCATCCCAAGCAATCCCATCACGTACAGGCCAGGCGGTGATGTTCACAAACGTCAGGTCTCTTTTCATGATATGTGATGAGGAATGGGGGGGCCAAAGTTCCATCAATTAATTGAATTGTAGAACGCTCATTCAGGTAGTGTCCATTGATAAGTCTAAAAAACACCACCACAAAGCCAATTGTCATGAATGAAAAAATACAAATCAGCACCAACCAGATGTAAGTCCAAGGTGCAACCAAAAAATGTCTCTTGAACCAGGCAAAAAATATAGAAATTTTGGAAGGGGCAGTGGAAGTCAATGATTCAGTTTCAAAGGAAGAATGGGACTGGGTAAGTGTTGTTGTATGTAATAGGGGCAAAGGGACTTCTGCAGGATAAGCATACTCAAGATCATCAGGCAAACCACCAGCAGTAGGTGGCACAGGCGGATCAGTAACTGTAAGCATCTCAATGGAAACCTCAGGCACGATGATAGAGGGTGGCATCACAACAGAGTCTCTCAGCATCGAAGGGCAGGAAACCGAATGTGTCATACTATGGAGAATCGGCCACTCTGTGTAGCTTGACATTCTCAATTGAAATGTACCCGTTACCCTTGCGACCAGGAAGTGGGGGTAAAACAACTGTACGTGTACCCAATACTCCAAGCACCGGGACTGGTGCACGATAAGAGGGGCCAAACTCCTTCTTGTTCTCCACCTTCTCACGGACCAGGTCACCAACTCAAGGCAGCCAGCCGACTACCGGAATCAGGAGCGCTTCTTCGGATGTAGAGGGCACGTGTTCCTTTGCTAGAGTGTTTCTTGCTTTTTGTAGATTCAGCAATACAGCACAGTGGTCATCTAGGTCAAAAGGCGCGGCAGCCGCCGCCATGTCTAGACCGTCAAGGTCCGGAACAAACATTCTCACTCCAAAGAGCATCATGTACGGGGTCCTCCCACCCAGAGACCTTCTAGGGAGGTTATTAAGTGCACGTTGGACGTCATACAAGTGGGCAAGCCAGTTCCGGCCTGTACCTAATACCTTGGCTGTCAACGATTGCTTTAGGTCACGGTTCATCCGTTCCACAACACTATTGCCCTCAGGCCGGTATGGAGGCGAAAATTTGACTTGGACCCCCAAACTTCTCATTGCCTCTTTGTACGCCTTGGAGGCGAACGCCGGGCCCTGATCAGAGTGAAGGGTACCACATGCAAAACTCCCTATAAAGACACGCAATGCTTTGATGACAGTCCTGGCATCAGCACTCCTTTGTGGCCACACCCACAGAAAACGTGTGCACGAATCCACTGCAACCAAGATGTACTTGTACGCAGTATCAGAGGTAAAAAGACCGCAGTGATCTAAATAAACACACGCAAGTGGTTGATTAGATATATGCAGCTGCGTTGGAGGTGGACGCGCAACAGAAGAAGGTTTAATCTGCTGGCAAATGTCACAACTAAGTACATAAGCCCGCGCTTGTTTATACAAACCGTACCACCAGTAACGTTGCTGTAAAAGAGACACAGTTGCCGACACTCCAGCATGCGCAGACGCAACACCTTCGTGGGCAGCCGTTATCAAATTTGGTCTGCAGTCCGCGTTGGGAATCAATCTATCACCAACGTCGTTAATCCTCACTAACGGGACGTTATCAGGACTTAAGTGATAATGGTATCGAGAAGGGAAACCTCTAGGGAAGTTTGTCCCTATCTCAGAAGCAGCAATAGCCGCCAAGATGTCAGCATCTATCTTAGATTTTGATCTTGTAACTGCTGCTACTAAATATGTTGCCACTGCTGTTTTAGCTGCCTCGTCAGCCAAACTGATACCGACAGCATGGACACCAACTCGTTGGTGACCAAGAGTGTGAATTACATTCACAAGTGGCAGACTCCCTTTAAGTTCTGCCACTCGAGCCCAAAGTGTTTTATGCTTTACTGTGCCACCTTTGGAATCACGAAAACCATTCATAATCCAAAAAGCAAATTGTCGTTGTAAGATTGAACACAATAGTAAGAATCACTCACTATAAGAGTAGTGACCCTGTGATCAGCAAACTCAAGTGCAAGCACTAGAGCATGAAGCTCCGCCAACTGCGCGGTACAATCACCCAATGACTGCGTATGCACTGCATCAGATTGGAAATCTCCATTTACGAAAGTACCGACTACAATTGCGCAAGCCGCTGAATAAGCGTGCCTTGATCCAGTTGCGGGTTGCGCCGACCCGTCAGTGTATATGACACAATGGTATTCCTCGATAGGGCGCAATGACAAGAGGAGCAGGATGAACAAATTCATACTCCAAACTCTCCTGAGTCTGAAACGCCGCGTCAAAGATGTATTCGACGTCAGGCGAAGCTAAGGAGGTCGCCCATTGTATCCACCTTGGATGCAAAGCCTTAGAATTCGGTACACTAGCTTTAGTGACTGCTTCGAGAGCAGGAAACGGTGTTACCACCAGCATGCGCTTTCCTTGTGATAGCGCTCGTTCTTTCAGGATCGCCATCTGAACTGCTGTCAAGACTTTTTTAACAGTGGAAAATCGCAGCTCAGCCGAAGTGTACAGATGAGATTTGTAAGCAATGGGGACTGTGTCGCCCTCATTGAACGTTAAGTACGTGAAACCTTCTGCGCCTGGAACAATTCTAATGACCAGGTTGGTGTGGTTGTCACGAGTTTTTAAATATTTAGCTGTAAGAAGATCAGTTTGCAAAGTATACAATGCCAATGAGTGCTCTGGCAGCCAGCAAGATCTGGTAAAAGTTGGTTGTATCAAAGCAAAAAGCGTCTTGATACGCTGGGCATAATCAGGAATGTAGGATCGACCGAAATTCAGAAAGCCCAGTAATGATTGTAGTTTTTTCAGTGTCGTAGGGCTACGAAGGCGTGCGCATTTCTCAAGGAAGTGCGGAGCCAAGCCTCGACCCTCATTATTGAGTTCGTACCCCAAGAACAACACTGTGAACTCTGCAATGTGGGACTTCTTAAAGTTAAACTTGTAACCGAAGTCTGCAAACATAGTCACTATGTTATCCACACGAGCAAGGTGTGGAAGCAACTCGTCATCTGTCAGATAGATGTCATCAACATACGAGTATGCCTCCGGGTCTACCATCTCCAAGAGAGAGACCACGCGAGCGGCAAAAACTCCAGGGCTGTTTTTATAGCCCATCGGGAGCCGTTTGAACAATTTTTGTTTGCCACCCGAGGTGAATGCTGTCCACTCATAACTAAGAGGGGCCAGGTTATGGCAATAAAAGCCATTTGATAAGTCGAGCGTAGTTTTGGAAACGTTTTCTCACAAAACTATCGACGAGAGCCGAACTATGAGTATTTTGTACCGCACACGTCCGGCAATGTGAGTTTAAATGCCGGTAATCCAAAACTAGGCGGTACGACCCGTCAGGCTTCGTCACAGTGAATAAAGGATTATTCATGGGTGACACACATGTCTCAATCACTCCTTGATATTCCAATTGTTCAAGGATGGACGCGACGTGAGGTCTTGCCTCACGACGCATGGGGTATTGGGGTTGAGGCTGGGGATCGGACCGCAATGGAATCTCATGATTGGGAGAACATTTATCCCAGCCAACCTGATTACGATATAACGCAGGTGCAAGCACCTGTGCCCACTCCCCGGCTAACCTATTAGACTCATCCGTGGGCACTGCGTGCCCAAAGGAAGGAAGAATTACTTCCTCTCCCCTTGGAGCGTCCAAAATGAAAGCCGGAGGCCAATCTTTCTCCGCCAAAAGAATATCATAGGTGGTCGTAAGATTATCCCAAAAAACCACTTTAATTTTGCGTTGTATGTCACCCTCTATATTAAGGACTATTTCAAATAATCTTTCTGGGGGAGCTACGCGAGTATCAGCAGTTTCAACTGTCACATAAATGTCAGTTGCTGTCGCCTCCAGAAATGGACGCAATGCTTCCCGCACTACTGTAACTTCCGCCGCGCTGTCTAGCAGCGTTAGTGCCCATGTCAGGTTCCGAAGCTGTGTCCTGACCAGCTGAGGCATATCTCGGTGAGATAGCAGCAACTTTCTTTTTCTGAAACGGTGGACGTTGTCTGGCACTGTTTTCCTGCTTGCCTTTACCGTCAGTCTGGCGGGGCTGGTCTCGACCTTGAGTACCCCGTCCTCTCCCACGCTCTCCACCACCACTGTGCGAAGTCGATGTTTCCTGTGAAGAACGAGGAGAGCGTTGTGCAGAAACCTGAAATCTATCAGGTGACTTAATACGAGTACGATCGCGCAAATCATAAGTGCGTTCACTATACGACTGTACGGGTGAGGCAGGACGAGAAACCTGTTTCTGTTGCTGCTTCTCTTGTTTTTTGGCTCGCCAACTTTGTTTAGGAAAGTTGGGCTTTTCGTCTTTTGTAGACGAACTCACCTTAGTTTGCTGCACTACATCAGGAATTTTGATGGTGGGTTTCACGCCTAAGGCACTACGGCCAACCATCCTATAGGCTTTCGCAATAATTTTTGCGAACTCCCTGGGTTTATCGGCATCAGCCACAAGTTCCAGCATATTACCAACTTGGAACTGCATGGCATCTCCTTTGAGGTTGCCCATTACCATGGAACAAACCACATCGAAACTGTCGACAAGCCTTAATCCTAACTCAATAGCTGCCTCCGCACCATGACTTTCTTGGACTTTCTTGATGACGGAGGGTAGTACAGACATAGACGGAGTGCCGTAGCACTTCGAATAGGTCGCAGCAAAGACCTTGCCCCAATTGTCACAATCAACAAGTTCAGGGACCAGGTCCTTCGGCAAAGTAATGGTGAGTATCCTGTGTTTATCCACAGGCGTAGTGTTTGGAAACACGGCTTCTAATTGATCAAATTTTTCCGCAAGCCAGTAAGGAAATTCATCCTTACTGAGGGGGCGCTTGCCGTCAACCGCATTAACCATAACAGGGCTAATCACCACCGCGTGATGGTGATCCGTCCCGTGCCCAGCAACCGCAGGTGCTCCCACCTGAACTGTGCGTGACACATACTGCACTAAAGCCCTATGGGCCGTAATCAGGGCTGTGTGTAGCGTTCGTAAATCACCCACGCCCACCGTAAGGTAGCGTGGGTGAGGAGTATATCCGGCCAGTACCGGCCAAGTGGCCCCTGCAATAGACAACGGGCCCATTCTCGCCGGTACGACCTCATGGGGGAGGGCGCCATTAAACCAAATTGTATGCTGCCAGGCAGAAATGGGAATTTCTAGTGTCCTATATGGGGCATAAGCCGCAGGTACAGGCGTGGCTGTATATTCGTGGAACAAATTATCGTCCGTATCCACCTCCTCAAAGGTCACCCATGAGTAAAACAACTCATAAGGGTAGGTGGCATCAGCACTGACCACAAAGACCACGGCCATCCCGTCATCAGGTACCCCATAAGCTCTCAAATGAGCGCGCAGAGGAACCCTACTATGAGCGGGAATATTAACCGCCATAAGGACACCCTAAAGAGTAACAACGATATCTACAGTAGCACTTGGGCTCAAAAATTATAACCTTTTTAATTTCCAAGCTTGTAAGAACCTATAGTCAAAACCTAGGTAGGCTAAACCGTCACTCCTGTTTTCCGGAAACGAGAGTGAGGGTGGTTGTGGACTAACACAAGTACTACTAAAGCGTCTCAGATCATAAGACCAAACGTTAGGTGCGCCATGTTGCAGGGATTCTGCTTTTGCACAGAACTATGCGCAGGAGACCAGGACCTCAGAGAATTGTGGTGTACCAGAAAACTCCCCTCAGAACCCAGAACCCCTTATCCGACTAGCTTAGTATCCCATTAGTTAGCCTAGATCTAGCTAGGCGGTCCCAATGTATAGACAAACCAGAACAAGCGACTTAGATATTTCTCAGGAGTGTTGGGAATCCGAAATACCTGTTCGTATCTATTTGTTAATCCACAACTTAATAATACAGACACGGTAAAGTTTAAAGAGTTTATTTTATAAACCTCGCGTCCTAAGATGCAGTACTTTGGCTAACACGAGCAGACTAACAGTACAGATCAGAACCATAAGCATTATTACAATACCATACAAAATGAAAGGAGCAATCATACTAATAATGACAGTGGTATACAGCCACACTCCTTTCTCTAGAATCTAATACATTATTATTATTAGACTATTAGAAGGTCTCTTAGGTTAACAGGGGGGACCCCATACCGTATAGATCAGCTTAGTAGAATCACATCAAAGGATCAGCTAGCTCTCTCATGCATCAGCTCTTCTGTTCGAATGTGTGCAAACCCAAACTGTTCTGCAATATTAAAGACGCTTGTCCTTCTGATATTGGCAGCTGCATGTATGATATGTCTAAGAAGTGGTACGATCAATCTAATCACAACACTCTGTACCTTCTAGTGACCCAGACTCGTTCTTTGCATGATGTACAGACCAAGGGCACATTTCACGGTTAAGAATGTGAAACAACAGTTTGTTATCCTGTAAAGCAAAGTCGAGTCAGCATTTCTAAAATGAATAACACATAACAACAGTGTCGTGTGCAGCGTAGCAGAAACGACAAGCTTGCTTGCTAACAATTATCTCGTTTATGCTAACTTAGTGTTGTAAATAGGGCGTGGCTTAGTCTATCCTACACACAGTTTTCCACCTTCCTCTGGTCGTCTGTGACTACTCAAGAGTGACATGTAGCAGAAAGGGAGACTGCAAAACCTTCCTTTACCATCAAGTCTCAAACCTGTAAGCTGAGGCCACAGGATCTTAATTACAAGCTGCAGCAGTGTCTGTGCACAAAAAGGTCAGAGAAATGTACTGCTACACTAATAATCTGATTTGAAAAGAGGAGGCTCTCACCAAGTCCTTCCATTGGCAACACCTTACATTTTTTCTCGGAGGGACCTATCATAGTAGTTGCTCAAAGCAGCTGCAATTACAGCATTCAAGATTGCACATCTCATCTTTCATGAATGTGCATCCAGTTTCTTCCTCTCCTCATCATTAGGATGAGAAGATGAAAATGGGACAGAAAAATGTATTTTCCTTATTGCAACAAATAAGGAATCTGACTGAGAACGTCTCCTCAGGAACAGAATTCCTTGGTTTGTTGGCTTGATTTTTTCACCAGGCAGAGTGTTTCTAGCTAGGTGGATGTTACTCTGAGAAACTGTCTTGGTTATGATGAGACCTTGAACCAGTGTGAACTAATAGCAGCAATGGTTTGGATGGTGTAGCATACATAGGAATTTTGTAGATCACCTAGTTTTCGATTGGGTGAACCATTACTGATAAATTACATTTTATCAGGATGAGAGAGCATACAAAGTGATGACACTGTTCGCTAATGGAAATCTTGAGGGTGGCGTGTTGCTGTACGATATGATATTGTGTGGTGGCATTTTTTCCAACACATGGTATGAGACCTCTTTGGCATTTATTCACATATTGAGAGTTCCCGCTCGTCTTGAAGTACACTACCATCTGGCAATGTGCAGAGATCTTCATATTCAATCACACCTCAGTGTTTATGATTATGGCATGTTCCTTCAGGTCTTCAATCCCCTAAACGTACAGTCGCAGACCTGCATTCCTCTGAAAATGCATTTCTGGAAGTCAGAGCCTTCATTTACGACAGCCCAACATCTGATCACTTTTTGTGTGACAAATGAAGCACAACTGGAGAGCAATCAGAAGGAAGAGCCAAAATGGTAATCACTGTATTCGTTTCTTGGCAGAGAATAAATACCAGAATACTTGGAATTCATTGTAGCTGGAAGGTGCCTGGACATCAAGGTTGGTCTCAATAAAAAGTCCTCAAAGACCTGAGTAAAGGAATCATCAACAATGCTATGCTTATTAACAGCCTACCTCTTCTCGACATTGAGTGTACGTACTCAACTGATGGGAGCAATTACATTTTTCATTACAGTCTTCTTTTTAGCAAGTCCTGTTGGGCATTCGAGTGGGATAGAGTGACTTTTTGAAGGCTAACTTTCATCTGCCATTCCCGGAACAATGACGTTTCAGATTTTTTTTCCAATCTTTTATCAGAGAGTCTTTTTTGGATTGGTTAAGGATAGTCATTCGGAACTGTTGAAACCTTTGTTTATAGAGATTGTAGGGTTAGTGTACTAAAACAAGTCTGCACTCCAGGGCGTCTAAATTGCAGGAAAGTAAGCAGCTGCAAGTAATTTGTTCCTCAAAATTAATTGGCTGTCCAGGAAACTAGTCTTTTTGATTAGACTATTCAGATTGGTGGCTGGCAGCAATACAGAATAGCCGTGGACAGACTGGTCCACGTTTTGCAGTGGACTGGAACGCAGCCCTGAATAATTACAAGTGACTTGCTTATATTAAGGGTTGCTTTGCCCATGTAACCTGTTCATTATTTTACCTTCTTAGGTTGACTTGTTCTATTTGCTTGGTGATTGTTTTAAATTTTGTTTTATAAGTTTTAACTTGGAGTTCATTTTACCTTCTGTCCCACTAGCCATCTCGTGTGGTAATGGAGGGCACTGGGTTATGTGTTTGTTTCCCCTTTTTTGGCCATTCTTGTACTGCAGAAACCTTTCTGTAGCTCTACATCATCTCCGGTTCTCCCTTTGACTTCGCCTCCGGTAGTCATCTCATTTCTGCAGCTATAGGATGCCCTCTCTAGCATTAGATGCATTGCAGGCGTACAGACTATGTGCCTAAGGAAAGGCTGTCTGTGTCCGTCCGCACACTGTCTGGGCACAGGACCAGTGATTCTGGACATTCGGTTTTCCAGGTCAATAAGCAGTTTCTGCTCTTGTGTCACTCTACTTCACTCCGCATACTTTTTACTCCTTATCTTTCCTTCCTCCTAACATCCTGTCCTCTCTTCCTAGGGTGCCCTCTCCCCTACTAGTATCTGCTCCAAACTTGCAATTTTGTCACATTGGACCCTACTTTTTTCTCTTTTACCACTGTAAGTGTCGATACAATCATTTATCCTATCTTAGCCCTGCGATCACCTTCCCTGCTAAAGTAGCCAACTCTTGCCTCCTCACGGTCCCGTTTTTACTGAGTTCTCTAATCTTTCCTTCAATTCAGGGACAGTTCCTGACTTATGGAAACAAGCCCTGGTTGTTGTTCTGCTGAAAAAACATCCATGTTCGAATTGGTCAATTATTGCCCCTACTACCTATGGCTGCCAAAGTTGCAGAAAGTCTTGTCAACTGCCAACTTTCCATCTTCGCGGAGGAATTCAAAATCTTAAATTCTTTCCAATCCTGATTAAGACCCAATCTCAGAAACTGTGTTCATGTCTGCCTTTAATAACATCTGCATGATCATTGATTCTGGTGGGTGGGCTACCCTCCTTTAACATTATATCTCGGCTGCTTTCGACACAGTATCCCACCCACCCTTTTTCAAAGCCAGTGGGATTTCAGGGTTAAAGGCTTTGTCTGTGACAGGCTTTCCTCCTCCTTGAAAAGACACTATAAGGCTATCCAGCTTGGGACATTCAGATCAGAATTCAAGTCCATCAACTGTAACACTATGCAGTGTTCTTTTATAAACTCGGACACCAGTCCAAGATCACATGACAATGAACTTCAGAAAATATAATTTTTTAGTTCAATCCAATATTTTATTCTGTAATCAGTTGTACTTCAAAGCTTGATACAGACCTACGATTTTTTGCTTCCAGCTACACAACACATGTTTCATCAAAACATGTAAGTACCCATTGATTTCCTCACGGCTAGGAACAGCTTACATAAACTCAAGAGTTAGGTATGGACCATATCCAAGTATACAGGATAGACCCATACCCATTCACCATTGGTGAACCTTGTGCTAAAACATGTGAACCGAATAAAACATTGTGGAATTGTATGTATGGAAATATACTGCCCAGGTACAAAATACAAAGAGTGGAGCACCAAATGCAAAGAGCGGAATATCAAATAGTAGTGTCTGTTGCACACTTAGTGCTCTAAAGGGATTTCTAATTGTGTGAAACAAACATGCGGAATATCAATGCAGAGCCAAAACCACTGTAAGGAAATAAAAAACAGCATAAAATTTGCACTCATCAATAATTAGGAAGTGCAGAAGCTAATTAGACTGAAATTAAGTGCAATATATATTGGAATGTATTAAAGGAACACTGTTGCTGCAAGTGGTCAAAGCTACACTCTTTCCGTAAAACAGAAGTAAAAGGGCAATAAGACACAAGACCATGTAAATGGAAATGTTCTGTACGGGAAAGTGCACAAATATGCACATAAGGCGACAGTTTAATGGTGTGGGCGATCAAGCATTCTACAGTAACTGTACTCCTATAAATATCAAGGGTTACTTACTAGTAGGCGGGACAGCCTCATGAAACCAGAAACTAAAAACATGCATACTTCCTGTGTCTTTCAGTCCATTACAAAGGCAAAAAGAGTAAGACCTCAGGCATGGAATAGGAGATAAGGATTATGAGCACAATTATCCAATAAAATGATAAATTACTTAACAGATAAGTTTCAAGTCAAAGCTCCATTTAATTGTGCTATCAAACCTATCTAGACACGCCAGTCAAGGACCAGACATAAGAGTGCGCTGTAGTTCCTAAATTGCTTGAAAGATAAAGTAGATGCTTAACATTTTATTAGTTAATTTGAGAAAATAAATATTTTATCTGGAGAGAGCTGCACCTAGCGGCATAGATACCGCAATTATGAGTAACACAGGTG
The DNA here is from genome assembly GCF_964204655.1 of Triturus cristatus. Taxonomy (NCBI): domain Eukaryota; kingdom Metazoa; phylum Chordata; class Amphibia; order Caudata; family Salamandridae; genus Triturus; species Triturus cristatus. The sequence continues at coordinate 853,515,734 of NC_140581.1, forward strand.
GAGAGGGGCAACCATCCACATATAAAATAAATGTATACCTATGTAGAGGTCAAAGTTAGGAAAGTGGTAACATCCTGAGAGAAGAGTATACTAATGGCTCGCCCGTTTTACTATAGTTGCTTGTGATCGAAATACTAAAGCAGCGTCATACTTGGCAAGTTTACAGAAAACATAACAAAGAAAGGACATCTCCATTAAATTGAGCACCATGCTGACGCAGTAAAATCACAATTAAATTGAGAGATTTTATAATCACATGTAGTGAGATTTCAGTCGTCTGGTGAAATAACGATTTATTCCATTCCATAACTATGATAGGAAGCAGTAAGGGTAGCTATAAGAAAAACCCAGGTTAGGCTGGACTTTTCCCATTGGGAGCAGGATCAAGACTGATATGCAAATGGCTGGGTCAAAACTGAGGAAGCAGAGAGCAAAGAAACAATGGATTAAACCCAGATCTGTGACTGGGGTGAATGTTTGATTTGTTCAGCATTCCGTCAATCATCTGTTCTTTTTGCTTTTGTCGCCCTAAGTGGGAAGAGTATGCACAGACATGGGTTCTGTACTTTCTGTGTCACTGGATTCAAGAAGCTAGCCTGGGTAATGAAGGGGGATACCCTAGAACCGGTCCCAGGATGTTTGTTTCGGGTACAGGGAGAACCTGGTCTGGCAGTTCGGACTGGTTTGTATATGGCTGGGTCCAAACTGGGGTGGCGTACTGAGCAAAAAATAAATGGATTAAACCCAGATCTGTGACAGGGTTGAATGTTTGATTTGTTCAGCATTTTGTCCATTATCTGTTCTTTTTGCTCTAAAAGAAAAACCAGCATGGAGTGTCAAATGGTGGTATATAACTGGAGTACTAAACCAGCACCATATTGAGCACATATGAAGGAACCAAAGAGAAATAAAGAGGGGATGTAGCGCCATGTTGAACTAACATATACCTAACTGAATAGAAGATATGTTTAAAAATGTGTTGTGCAATAACAGATTAGATGAAGGAAGGTTAATATAATTACAGACGAGAAGGATATCTAAATACAGCTACATCAAGGAGAGTGCTTTAATATGATATACATTTATCATCAGAGACTGTATGGCCCATCTTAATGGAAGTGAAGTTAATTGTGGAGTACGCACATGAGGTTATAGTCACTAAAGAGAAGTGCTAATACAGGCGAGGGAGGGTATAATGCAGGAGAGATCCTATCCAAAAAAAGTCATAATATAAGTGGCAATGAAAACAAATGCATCGTAAATTATTCTGTATTCTATTAAGGATAATATTACACCATGAATGAATAAAGAGAGGGTAAATGGGGAGATAAGATCCTAAAAACTGTATGCACAGATGGGAAATGTGAGATCTTACCCAAAGGAAGGATAGGGTTATTATCATATCATAGTAAATTGTAAATGAAACGCAACTGAGATAGATGTTTGTATATGTTGTAAAAAATTCACTGTGGCCGAACAGTGCGTTACCTCCAGCAGTGGCATTTGGTATGCTATATCTGTACCTGGAAAAACATCAATGTACCATATAAGAAAACATTTCCGGCCATTAGAAACCAAGAAAATATTGATACTTATGGTAAATACTAATCCTATTCTGCGCCGCCCTTTACCTCAAAATCCATGAAGCTTCACTTCTTTCTAATGTAAGTTCACAATCCCCCTCCTTTGCGACCTCGAGCAGTGGGCTGGATACAAAGAAATTGAATGCCAATAGTGTCACTATCTTTTTCGCATTGCGTAAAGTGTTCTGCCAAGAGGTATTTCTGATGGCTCGTATGCGTTCCAAGACACATTTTTTAAGCGGTCTAATAGTGCTCCTAATATGGATTTTGCCACATATGCTTACAATAGTATAAACAACATACTTAGTTACACATTAAATAGAAGTATTGATATACATTTACGTCCTGTGTTATATTGGAACTTAAGCAGCAGTTTCTAGCAAATTCACACATTCAGCAATCCATACATTGGAAGAAACCACATTTTATGACGTTCACCTAATTGGTCTTGGAACCTTTTTAATGGGTAACTGAGGCTAACTATAAGCTCGAAGGTATTACCCCATTTGCAGGTGCTGCTTGGTTTGCAGTCACCCATCTAGCAATAATGGAGTAGTGTGTTAGGAACCTCCAACGTGTATTACGTATGTGGCATTACTACTTTATCCCTAATCGTAGGATGTAGTCATCCTACAAATTTCTGTCTTGCATTTAGACTTGTTCTTATTACATGGTATCAGGGTCCTGTCTCTATTAATTATAGGTATTCTCTTTCTTGCTTTGTCAATATAGTGTTAATCATAACCCCTTGATCTAAAAATGGGTTTACATATCCAGCACATTATGTATAAAATCGTTAGCCCATTAAAATGTATAAATGCCCTCATTATTACCCTAAAGGAGGTGGCTTTAATCTGGGATCTTGCATGTGAGCTAGCAGAATGAACTAAAGAGTTACATGTCACCTAGGGCTACATTTGGCTCTCAAACGTTTTAAGATTACTAGAGAGTTCAATATCCAAAAATGATTTTTATTTCTTTACTCATAGTCAAAATCATGTTCATTTGGCATGAAATTGCCCACGTTCTAAGATCGTATTTGTCCACAGACGTCGATAAACATATCTAGTAAAAAAGAAATCTCATTCGTCAAAGTGACGGCTTACTGGCTCCACACACTACTGCAAGGCTGTGAGACCAAATTCATATAAGGTCACTAAAAGCATATTATTATCCCAACTTATGCCACTGATCAAATTGAGTAGATGCGGAGTGTCCCTGATGAAAGGGGTCAGCTGAATACAAATGGTTGTAGAAATTAATCTACAAACTCAGAGTTTCTCAGAGGCTGGGTTAATGGCCAAGATAATTGGGATCCCTGGTGGAAATGAAGCATCTTTATGTATCTTATATAGCATATAAATGCAAGAAAATCTGGGTTTGCTGGCTTTACAATACATATATCCTTCTTTACTAACGAGCCCTTGGTCAAACTAAGTTTTAATTTTCTCATTGATGGTCTTACAAATCCCAGTTGCCAGATTTTGTCCTGCTCTTAGATAGTTGTAAGTGTTCAGGAACCGGAAGAGCAGCTCTCCGTCATAGTCAGTCTTTTTCATTATGTTGACACCCTTAATCGCCTCACTTATAATGGTGTCCTTATTATGCAATTCCTGTAATGCTCATTATTTGGTTAAGGTTATTATTAATACAATGCCAAGTGTTTAATATGTAGTGGTTTTCAAACATTTCCAAGTCATTGTTAACCGCCTTCAGAAACTTATCCAAAGTATTACCCACACTAAATGTGGAGTGAATATAGATTTTGGCCTGAGGCCACCATCAATAGTGATGTCTCCTCCTAGTTCTAAATCAGTTAGCAATTGTGTCATAGTAAGCAGATATGTGTCTTTCCCCCTTAAACCCACTACTGTTTAACATCTACGTCACTCCTCCTACCAAGCTCAGAGAGTCTTTCAGCCGTAGGTTTGAGGACTATGCGGATGACACTCAACACCCTCACGCTAAAAGACGGGGAGACGCAGCGCCTGGACCAGCCAAAGCAGGGAGGAGGTGAGAAGCAGCGCGAGAGGCACCAGCGCTACCCGTCCACGCCCCCTTTCACCGGACATCTTAAGTTCACCTCGCGCCTCCTGCTTCGCGGGAGACGCAGCGCCTGGACCAGCCAAAGCAGGGAGGAGGCGGGAAGCAGCGCGAGAGGCACCAGCGCTACCCGGCCACGCCCCCCTTTCACCGGACACCTTAAGTCCACCTCACGCCTCCCGCTTCGCGGAAGACGCAGCGCCTGGACCAGCCAAAGCAGGGAGGAGGTGGGAAGCAGCGCGAGAGGCACCAGCGCTATCCGGCCACGCCCCCCTTATACCGGATATTGCCTGCAGATCTAACCTCGCCCACGGGACACGCGCGGGCGGCGCTGGGCGAAGCCCGGGCACAGGGCGGGCTGTCTACGGCCGTCAGAGGCCGAAAGAGGTCGGGCCACCCCCCCAAAACCTCGAAATGGGTAAGCGCAAACAGACAGATAACATGGAGGTGGAAGAAAGCGAAGGTTGCCAGAAAATCGGACAGTATTATCTCCTATTTGTCTACCGCAGTTGGGGCTTTATCAAAAGAAATTGCCAATGCAGAGCAGAAACTTGGTCTGGTAACCCCCCTCTTTATCCTGTGAACAAACTGACCGTGTGGCAGCGCCTCGTATTCCCTTGGAGCCTGTGGTGGTTGTTTCTAATCCACCCATCATGAGTGCCCCTGCTAACTCTATTCAGTTGGGTGCTGTTCAATTGGGGCATTATGCCCATGGTAATGTAGGTCCTGTAAGGGGGGGTAAGAAGAAGAGCGTTAAACGGCCCAAATCTCCAAAAGCTCCACAGATTACTGACGGCTCTATAGGAAACTTTTCGGCGGACTTACAGGGAGACCTAATTGCCTCACGACTAGAACCGCTACTTGTGGGCATTGCTAAAGACATTGTGGAGACTCTGAACGCTTGTGTTGCCGACCTGCTTAGTAAATGTTCCAAAATTGTTGCCTCCATTAAAGCTCTTAGTTCGCAACAATTGGGGGTTAGTCAGGAGAGGCTTAGTTCACAAAGGGTCGACGGGGGCATGGGAGTTCCCTTTGGGCCATTGGCCATACCAAGTCCTCGAGTGAATCGCAGTACCCCAGGCAGGCCACAGAGTGTGGGACCATCTACCACCGTCGTGCAGCCGCCTCTAGGCAGGCATTCCCCTGGTAACACGCCGCGGGCGACCAGCCCTGACGCTGTCCAGCCCCCGGGCCGAAGTGTGAAGCAGGTAAGGAGCTGCTCGGTTACCCTTGACCTTCCCCCGGAAGCGGCCCCGTTGGTGGCTGTATTTGTAGGGGTCCCTCCGCTCCGTGTGGGAGTGATTGAATCTACTCACGATTTGGTAAGGGTGACCAGATCCTGGTGTACAGCCTCCAGCTGTGGGGGTCTGGACATCTCCTCCAATATCATCATGGCGAGAAGGGTGGGGTGGGTTGGGCGGCGGCCAAAGCGGCTTGTGGGTGATTGTGTTATAGTCAACTTCAATAGTCCTGACATAGCAGATAGACTGTTTTGGGATGGGTCAGAGGTAGCGCTAAGGAGAATTAGACCAGTCCCCCTTGGGTTTTTCTACCCACCCCCAGCTAAATTGTCAGGCGGCATACACAGTCATTTAGGTGTAGGTCGTGTAGCAAAAAACACTCTCCCCCTACCTCCAAGGCCATTTTTTACTCTCCGTCAGTCAACCATAGCGGGGTGTCAAAGCTCTGGGGAGACCCTAGGGTTTGGTGATTGGCAGCTACCCTCTAGTGTCCTTTTGCCCCATCCCCCCAATCTGATCTTGAACAACCGTTTTACCCCACTGTCTAATTTGGAGGCAAATGATTGACTGACAGTGTCGGACCAGTCACCTGCATCCTGTCACGTAAATCCTGTTGCAGGGGTATGCTGTAAATTAATTAGCTGGAACGTTGCTGGGATTAGATCCAAGAGAGCGGATCCAATCTGGCTTCATTATTTAGGCAATCATGAAATGTCATGCAGGAATCATGGGACCCGTCAAGTAACTTCTGTTTGGATGGTTATTCTAGCTTTGCGCTCCCAGCAGTCATGGGTGGGGCGGGACGAGCGAAAGGGGGGTTTAATTTTTCTTTTTCCATTACATCTGAAGGGCACATTTACTCGTCTGTTTTCTGGCTCGAACAATTTTCTTTGTGTTAAATGGTCCGTCTCCCACTCTCTGAAAATGTTACTGATTAATTTTTATAATGCTAGGGACTGTATTGTTTTTAATCAACATGTGGTCGCTTTGCAATGTTTCATTTTAGAGTATAGTCATAAAACAAAACACTGGTTTCGAGATCTTCCTTATGGGCGATTTTAATGTTCATCCTTCTGATGCTGAGTGTTATGCGTGGGGCCATGAAGCCCATGAGGGGCCATCAGGTGCTGCGGCCTCTCATTTTGAGCACACTAAGTATGGGGAGGCCCTAGAGGATTTTCTTGCTACCATTAATATCTTTGAACCGAATTTTATAGAGGTAGGGGGCAGGGTTACTACTTATAAAGGCACCACTGCGGGGTCAGTGATCGATTACATCTTCCTGTCTTCTGGTGCCCTTCCGTGGGCAAGAGCTTACAAAGCTGTCCCGTCGGCCTTTAGTGATCACAATCCGGTGTACTTGGAGTTGGAAATGGCCGAGAGTCTGGGTGACGTGCGCCACGTTCGCCGAATTGACCCTCCCCTGATCACGAAAGATCAGGGCCGCAGGATCAAGTGGGCGAAGGTGGTTCCCGCAACCTTTTTAGAGGCTCTATGTGCAAAAATTGATGGGCCTTGGGCCACCTGCCTCAACGAGAAATCGCCTGCGGCGGAGGTAGTCTGTGCTTTTGAAGTAATCTGCTCACAGATCTCTAGGGACCTGACTTCCACCAATACTGGTGGATGCAGCAATCCCTCAAGATGGTTTGATGGAAGTTGCTCCAGGGCCCATAGGGTTTTGCGTCAGGTTCTAAAAAGCAGCCCTAGAGATAAGGTGGCAATTGCTATAGCGAGAGGGGCCTATAAGGAGGCCATTGCTAAACGGAAAAAGGTGATAAAAGCGGAGGCTTGGGATAATCTCCTATCCATCGATGTCCTACGGGACAGTGGAAAGTTCTGGGCTACAATTAATCATCCATTCTTTTCGGGTATCGAGGGCACCAATCTGGATTGTGTAATCCCGGACGAGCAGTGGTTTGATCATTTTAGTAACATGTATGGGGCAGGTGGCTCAAGTCACCCAAGCAGCAGTATTTCCCTTGAACCCCACTCTCTGCCTTGCTTATCTTTCGATAAATTGGCTGTGGAGAAAGCCATAAGGGAATCCTCTAGAAATAAGGCGCCGGGCCCCGACGGCGTGCCGGCGGACCTATATGGCTCCTCACCTAAAGTATGGGCAAGGATTTTAACAAATGTTTTTAATGCCGTCTCTGGCTATAGGTTCCCTGCTTCGTGGGCTACTGCGGTCATTATCCCAATTTTTAAATCACCGTGATGACCCCTCTTGCTATAGACCCATTTCCCTGATAGACTCGGCAGTGAAGATCTTGGGCGGGGTTTTACTCTCTAAACTCAGGGATGGCTTAGACACTCGGGGTGTCCTGTCTAATCTGCAATATGGGTTTAGAGAGAATAGGGGGGGACCTTGGATCAATGTTTAAATCTTCAGCTTTTAATTAGCAAATACACGGTTGCGAAGGACGGGTCCCTTTTTATGGCCTTTATGGACCTGTCGTCCGCTTTTGATTTAGTTAACCGGGAGAAGTTATGGCTTATTTTGCTGGAAATGGGTATTGCCCCCCCCCCCCCCAGTGAGCTTTTTAGCAGCACTCCATCAGGACCTTTTGTCTCAGTAAGGGTCACTAAGGACGGGAAACGCACTAAGCACTTTCGGTCAGTGAGGGGGGTGAGGCAAGGGTGTATCCTGGCCCCACTCCTCTTTACTATCTACATTAACGGCCTGGAAAAGTCCCTGGGGAACTCGAGGGCGGATGTCCCGCGTGTAGGGGATTTAGCTATACCGGTTCTCCTATACGCGGACGATGCTGTCCTGTTGGCCCGAACTGGTGTGGGGCTTCAGAGATTGCTGGATGCCTTTGGCGCCTTTATGGCCGCCTTAGACCTTAAGGTGAACATAAAGAAATCTCATTTTATGGTAGTGGGGAAACAGGGCAAAAAGCCGAAACTTAGGTCTTTTTTCTGTAACGGGGAAGAAATTTCGAGAGTGAAGGTTTTTTGTTATCTGGGGGTCCTCTTTGACGAGAGAGGCAATTGGGGCCCGCAAATCAAGCTTAAAAGCAACTCGGTAGCCAGGTCTACCTCAGCGCTACTGAGTTTTGCCAGAAGACTGGGGGCACGGCCGATGGAGGCCCTGCTGAAATTCTATAACCCGAAATGCTTGGCCATCGCCACTTATGGTGCCGCTTTGTGGGGTTACGTCGTGCAGGACATGATTCAAGTGGTAGAAAACAGATTTCTGAGACACTTGCTCTCTGTTACCCAATCTACTCCCACCTTCTCTATTCACTCGGAGGTTGGGTTGGGATACGTTACGGATAAACTGAAGATGGCCCCACTATTGTGCTGGGTGAAAACCTGGCTAAATCAGGAAATTACTCTTAATCACATGATCCTTAACGATATTTTAGCTATGGACAATGTTAAGAGAATACCCTGGCTGGAGTACGTTAGAGCGGCGTTCTCCCGTCTTGGGCGACCTGAGCTTTTTCTATTCCCTTCACATATCGTTAAGGCAGATGTAGCATGGATTAAGCAGTCTTTCTTAGACAGGGTAAAACTGGATCGTGAAGAGAGGGAACTTACAAAACCAAGCGTTAGAGCACATTATTTGCTTCTCTTATCTCCCTCTCTGGAACCCTATTTAAGTATTGTTTCTAACCCATATCACAGATTTCTATTGTTGAGACTCAGATTTAATCTGATTCACCATTCACTAGGTTTTTATCCGTCCTGGGGCAAACCTGAATGTGGCAGGCCGTGTCCATGTGATAATTTCTCTTATCAAGACACATTGCACTTTATTATGTTTTGTGAGTTCTATTCTGCTAGCCGGAAAAAATACTTGCTTCCAATTTTGAGGGATGCCGGCTTTTTACAAGTTAGGCCTGCTTTGTTATTTTTACAGCAGCTGAGCAGTACTCGCATTGTATTCAGTGTGGCAAATTTCCTGGTGGCAGCTGTGCGTTGCAAATCAAAAAAATTTCCAAGCCTGTGCAATCCTGATTGACTCTTTTTCTTTTTTAATCGTTTATAGGCATCGTTTTTAGGTATCGTATTTTTAAAATGTGGACATGTTGTAAACTTGATGGTATATATTATGCTCGTTGTCTCATTTATTGTATGAAATTTGTACTTTTATGATTTTAATTAATCGAATAAAGTGTTTTGACTGACTGACTGACAATGTGTGTAGCCTCTAAGAGCAATTCAAGCATTGCCATTGGTTGGTGGTCCCTGTATTGATTTGCGTTTCCTAAAATACAACTCAGCAAAACATAATGTCATAGTTTTCTACACTTTTTCAACCTGGTCCCCTAACTGGCTACCAGATTCCCTTGGCTCCCACCCACAACATCTGCCTCAGCACACAACATAGGTGTCATTTTCAACCAACATCTCGCTTTCAAAGTCCACAAAGTAATATAATTCATCTTGATTTGCTTACTAATGAGGAGTCCTTAGGAAAATTCCACCCCTTTTTTGTGGCTTTAGTCTAGTCGCTCATCATTTCCAGACTGGACTACTCTAATTCACGGTCAGTCTTCCCAGTTTCCTAGCGAAAAGACTTCAGCTTATAAGGAACTGAGTAACATGCCAAATTCTTGGCCTACAGATAAACGCTCACACTTAGCATCCTTTTACTAGCTGCCAATCCAGAAACGCTGTAAGTTTACCATCTGTTTCTGCCATAAAGCCATTTACAACTCTTCATTCTTGAACTATATGCTGGCCATCTTCAAGCTTTTTGTTCCCTGAGGGTCACTTCGTCCCAACAAGGCTTACTTCGTCAGCTCATTGATTTAGGAAATCACACAATGAGTGGCCATGTTGGTTCTGCTACTAAGGCCAAAGACTGGAATGCCCACCCATCCAAACTCAGATCTGAGTAACAGCTTTTGGTATTTCACAAACTACTGAAAATCCACCTTTGCATATGTTCTGCTGGTTCTTTTTTTCTTAGTGTCAATGCATCGTCTTCTTGGGAATTTGCACACTAGAAATTCAAACACAAACTCCGCCCATCACCTTTTGTATTCTAAAGTGTAATGTATGCCCAGACGAGGGGCCCTATGCTCAGGTGATTAAAAGGCATTAACATTTGTTCAATCTATTTGCAAGCAAAGCTAGTGAATCAATAGTACAAGTGTAGTATATTTTATTGAAAATGCAGACAATTCCAATTAATACATTAAGTTTCAAAAAAATGTGATAGTCCTGTGAAAAAAAGTAGTTTAACAAAGAAACTATATCAAACACCCATACAAGGATGTGGAGAGCCACAGAGGGACACCATGATCTTGAAAAACACTAGATTGATGAACGAGAGCTCTAAATTGATAAAACCCTGCAATGATATTTCCATTAAGCTGCTGCTAGTTAAAGGATTTATTAATTTTTCAAATGGTCTCCTGAGGTCTAGCAGGACATGCATGCTACTTGGGAAAGAATTACAGCTGGAAGCAAGCAAAATGGTTAGGTTGCCATTTTAGCGATTGATAAAAATCAGTTTAAACATTTTATGGTCATACTACTACTCAGTCTGCCAGCCCTAATGTTGACCTACCAGGTGGTCTGTTGTAGTTAGCTGGAGGTTGCGGTGGTGGAGGCTGCTGTTGAATTGCAGGTAAAGTCCTCTTTCCTTGAACGGCAAGCTGAAGGTTTTCCGGTAAAGTCTGACCACGAGCCAGCATTTTGTATGCCAAAATTTGAGCTCGAAGCTGATGAAGCTGAACAGGACTGAAAGGAGAGGGACCACGGTTTGGTTGACTGATAACCTGTGGATCTCCTGGCATCATGGGTGCCTGTTGGCCAGGAGGAATTTGCGGAGGAGTTGGACCGCCTGCAGACATTGGACTGGAAACATGTTCAGGTGCTCCTAAAGGAGATGGGTGAGGAGACATATAACCTGAAATAGAAAACCAAATGTATTATTTAAACAGTCTCACATGATATGATTTTCATGACAAATGAAATTAACATTTTAATCTTTATCACCTACCCATGATTAAATAAATTCCCTAAGCTATCTCATGTTAATCTCCCTAACAAACCATATTAAAAAAGCAAAGTAACCATTACAATGCCACCCAGTCCACGTTATGAGTAAGGAGTGAGTTATGCCCGGCTCCACGTGTTCACATAATGGACAACAGATTGGAAACCCTCTGGGAAGATTGCTGTGGGCCACATTACTCAATAAATAGGACTAGGATAATCTGCAGCCACCCTCACTGGCCTCCTACCCTTCCTGCCCATTTGAAGTAATGCTGCTGCCCTGTCCCCCCTGGCATACATGTAATGCCACTGATGACTACGCCCATACCACGCTGCCTACCACCTGGTTGGGCACTTCCATTTCGTAATCTGCGGGCCAGTGAGGCGCATGGGGCTGCTTGTGCTGTGACAGCCTACCGCACTCAAACACATATGCAAGTGAGCCCTATCAAGTATATGCCTGGGAGAGGGGCGGTGGTCGGTAGGGATAAGTTACTTACCTGTAATCCTAGTTCCCTTCCAGGGGTATACTCATCAGTCATAAGCACTGAATTATCTCCGCCCACGTGCGGGAACCCGGAGCATATACAAAAAAATACATATATATGTGTATGTTTTAGAAAAGGAATACATAGTACTTAATAAACACACACATATATACATGTATAACATAAAAATATGCAGCCCCATACATATCCAATAGGCTAAGAAGCCAAAGTTATAGCATTCCGCAATAACCTTTTATTTTCATAAAGGAAAACAGGTAATAGCAGGAAATTAGCCTAAAAAAAGGCTGCATAAATAAATAACATCCATGTACAGAAAAGGAAACCGGCACCTTGCCTTTAAGGCCTCAGAGACCCTGAGCACCTTGCCTTTAAGGACTCCAGGAGCCCTCTGCTCCCATCATGCACCACAGGTGACAGTTAGGTCAGTTCTTTTTTCCGTCTCCTTCTGTGAGGAACCTGGAGCTTGAGCTTAACTGATTTTGATATTTTTCAGTCAGAATTGACATTCTAACTAGACGTCGAGACCAACTGCACAAGTGAGATCGACGTCAAAGACCAGGTCGCCGTCGAGAAGTAAGTCGACGTCGAGACCAACGACGCAAGTGAGATCGACGTCAAAGACAAGATCTCTGTCGAGAAGTAAGTAGACGTCGAGACCAACGACGCAAGTGGGATCGACGTTGAAGACAAGATCACCGTTGAGATCCGTGAAGCAACCCAGGGTTCAGATCCTGAAGAGGGGTCGACCAGGTCCCTCAGTGACGACAGCTCCACAACCACTTGGCCTTCCGGGACAGACTCCGTAATTCCCCCTGATGTTACACCGCAGACGTCTGATGACATTAGCTGACCTGATCTTCGCTGGTCTTTCTATGCCCATCTGATAGACATGTAATGCCCAATGTTTAATGTAGGTTTGCAGCAGACATGGGGAAAAACTTTCAGAATTGTCTTGTCCGGTCTTGCTAAAGTCCTGTCGCCACCTCAGACACCGCAGATGCACTCAGACGAGGGACAATGTACACATCATAGCCGATGCACACCAACGCTCATCGCCCCAATCCCTTCTCTCCACGCTCGCATTTCAGGGTCTGTATGCCGCTTGATACAAAAAGGCTCGCAGCTTAGGCGGACACAAGTCACTCTGCTCTGATGGTATTCACTGTTTTTTCTTGGTTCTTTTTTTGGTTGTAACTCTCTGTTTTCTAGCACCCAACATTGTCGCCCATGCCTGCAAGACACGAACACAGTATATAGGTTGGCCTTCTGTCCACCACACTCCACTCCAACTCATATATGACCCACACTAACGTTATCACCTGAAACGAATGGGGAATGCACACCTCCTTACGCCGGTATGCTTTTACTCATATCTCAAACGCCGCTCGACCTATATAAACGCTCTTGCAAGAAACTCATTTATGACGAGCTGAAGCAACTAAACTGCCAAAGGGATGGAGAAGCCAAGATTTTGCCACTAATTTCTCCTCTTATGCTAGGATCGTTTTGGTATGGGTCAGGCCAAGGGTCCCTTCTCAGTCGATGAGGTGGTTGCATACACAGAGAGCTACTATGTGCTTGTCAGGGGCCTCCTAGACAGTCGCCATACACTAGTAGGCACAATATATGCACCTAACAAGTCCTGTTCCTCCACAGCCTATCTGGTAAGCAGGGCCGATGGAGTGGAGTGCCATGGCTATTAGGTGGGATTTCAACAGCATCCTGTACACTGAACTTTGTCAGTCACATCCTCCACTTCCTCTTACACCCACTGCATCCAATGCCCAAGCACTATGGAACTGGCTTCAACACTGGCAGCTAGCAGGCATCTTACACTCACGCAACACAAACACTAGGGTGCATTCTATCTTTTCCTCGCCACATCACCTCCACATCCAGATAGATAGGTTTGCTGGCACAACTAGTCTGCTCTCCTCCATTACACATGTGGATTACTTGGGTCGCACCCACTCTAATCATAATCCCCAGTACCTGCAGCTAGCACGGGACACGCCCCCCATCATCCTCCCCTTGAGATTACAAGCAGCGTCGCTAAAAGATCCTCCCTTCTGCGCCTCTATCAGCACTGCTCTCATGGATTACTTTGATGACTATCTCAAATGCATACCACTTGGTAGGTCTGTAGGTTTCGTGTTACTGGTTAATTCAGAGGCCAGTGTTTAGGGATGAACTGGACATACATAGGCAGCTCGACAAAGATATCTCCAATATAGGAAAGGCACTCAGAACACGAAACCCAAAAAGTGGTCATCGCACACCACCTTGCGGAGGCACAGCATGAACACGCCTCATTATTTTAGAGTCTTAACTATGCTGCTCACTCGGCTCACACCCACACCGTTGCTGATAGATCTGGCCGATTGTTGGCGTGGCTGAAACGCCAAGACCAACCGAAGCACCCCATGACAATGTTGTGCTTGGCTGCTGGCACTCTACTCTACACACAGTGTGACATACATAACAAACTGACACTCCTCTACACCTCGCATACACCGCTCACTACAATGACACTGGTTCCTTCCTATCCGCTGTGCTCTTGCCCTGTATCATGCTGGACCAGCGGAGAGTAATTGGCGAACCTATCACTCTCTTTGAAACACAAGTGAGAATACACATCCTCATCAAAGGCTGGTACCCAGGCCCGGACAGCCTACCTGCAGAGTCATACAAGGTATATGCCACACTTCTTGCTCCCCATTTGCAAACATTATACGAGGAGGCCCTGTCAAACTCATGCCTCCGTGCATCCCTCCGTGAAGCAGTACTCGTATCCGTGCCAAAGTCGGACAGAAACCCCTCTGCGTTGAGCTCATACAGACCTTTGGCCCCGCTTAACACAGACTATAAGGTACTGGCCAAAATCCTAGCAGACTCTGTCGCCTCTGGTCCAGGCACTAGTTTGCCTGGACCAGATTAGGTTTGTTCCAACCCATAACACATCCATGAACCTAAGCGATTCTTTTGTGTCTTGAAGTATTCTTTGCACCAGTGGCCGCAGGTTGGTGGCCTGATGCTGGACCTGGAGAAGGCCTTCAACTCCCTAGAATGGGCCTTCCTGTTCAAAGTGCTGCAACGGTATGGAATTGGGAACAGATTTCTCTGACTGGTCAAATTACTATATACCCTGCCACTATCTAGAGTCAAGACAGGCTCTCTTGTCTAGTAACCCCATCAAATACACAGAGGCACCCGCCAGGGCTGCCCACTTCCCCCGCTCCTCTTTCTCCCTGGCAATAGAGTACCTAGCAATTGTTATTCGGGAGCAGCGGGAGAGCTGGGGCATTCCGCTGAGTGATGGTATTCACATCATCTCTCTTTAAGCAGTTGGCCTGCTTCTTTATCTCAGAGATGTGAACTCGATACCCGACATGCTCGCTCGGGCACTCAGTCAATTTGCTGAGCTCTCCAGCTTGAAAGTGAACTGGGCCATATCCTGCCAGTTCTCATTTACACCTATGCACCCACACCAGAATTTACCTTCAATGGGGTCCTTATAGTCTGGCAGCCCTCCACATTCCGGTACCTAGGAATCCGGGTAGATCATTCACGCAAAGATTTATTTGATGGCAATCTCACATGCGCTGTCACCACCCCAAGGTTCCAAATCACGTTTTGGCAAACACTACCAATTTCGGTGGCGGAGCATTTAGCCCTCCGAACAATGGTTGCCCTCCCTTGCCTCATTTATTATTTTGCTAGCCTTCCCCTATATATTCCAGCCCTGTTCCTTCGAGAATCTCATGCGAGAATTTATTTGGAGTAATTCCCGCTACAGAGTAGCACTCTCAAACTTCATTTGCACACAGACCAAAGCAGGCTTGCAGTGCTGAACATCGAGCAGTATTATTTTGCTTGCCAGCTCCAATAGGTGGCTAAATGGTGGGCAAACCTGCAGCTAGATGACACTGCTGCGACACTACCCGCCTGGTCCCTTCCCTCTATTCTCCAGTTGTTCCAGCTATGTACTAGGATGGCACCGCCTGACTCACTGCTTCTGGAGGTGGCATATCGCTGTGATCGTCGATGCCCAGTCACCGAAACCCTATGCACTGGCAATAGCCCTTCTTGGTACGCCTAGGGGACACAACATCACATCACCAATAGAACTTACTGCCTGGCATGCAGCTGCTATTAACATCCTGAGGGACCTTCACCGTAAGGATGCCCTCATCCCATTGAGTCCCTGATGGAGAACCATGGCTTACCTCCAGGTCATTTCCTCTTATACAAGTCACTGCATGAGACACTACGGCCCTCATGGGGCGACATGACAAGCAACCGACACCTCACCATGCAATATCTCCATATCATGGGACCAGGCAAACACCTCATCCATTTGGTTTGCAGACTCACTACGAATCCATACGGTGCAGCAGCTCACACCTTTGCGCCGCTATTGGGTGGGAAACTTGGCTCGCCCCTGCATGGACAAGGAGTGGGCTGTCTAACTCGAAGACCCGGTTCATATTCTGCGCAACAGTCAACTTAGGCTAATCCCATTCTATGTAATAGACCACGCCTACCTT
Organism: Triturus cristatus; assembly: GCF_964204655.1. NCBI lineage: Eukaryota > Metazoa > Chordata > Amphibia > Caudata > Salamandridae > Triturus > Triturus cristatus. The sequence goes on from NC_140581.1 coordinate 853,531,612, forward strand.
ATCCCGGCAAAACAAACTGCGGTTTCCACCCCCTGACGCAGCCTGCACCCGCTGTCACCTTGTCAATGCTGACCTATTTCATATGTTGTGGGACTGCCCATCCCTTCAAAATTATTGGCGAGGTGTTACATCCCACTTCTCCCCATGCACAGGGCGATATGCTCTGCACACATGGGAAACATGCATTTTGGGTGTCTGCGTAGGAACAAAAAACTGAGGGTAACCTCCGTTTACTGTATTTGGGACTACTGACAGCCAAGCGCCTTATTACAAGGTGCTGGAAGTTGCCTGAACCCCCCCCCCAGGCACTAGCAGTCTGGATTCAGTCACTTATGGTATAGGCCCAGGCAGAGGGCGTTGCACAGAGAAGACAGCTTAAGACTGCGCAAAATCCCAATCGCCGCCAATTGGGACACAATCCTTACTGACCTTCACAGTTACATACACCTTGCCCATTATGCTCAATACAGCCCACTGGAGAGAGGGGAGGGACTGGTACACGCTCAGGCCCCTACATAATAAAAGCGGCAATCCTGAGGCAACGGTTTTCGCTGCTCATACTGATCCAGGTTTCAAGCCTGAACATGTTGACCAACAGGTTCATGTGTTCAACTGACCAATCATGATGGGAACGCAGGGCAGGTGCGGTGCGTGGCTTGGGGCTTCTTTTTGTTAATTGTTGTATTACCTGTAACTAGAATCATTTATCCATCTCTCCATAGTACATGCTGTCGGCTTCAGAGGTGGGTCAGTAAGTACATACTGCTTTGCTCTACTCATGTGATTGTGAACGCACCGACAAAAACTTGTACGCTGTCAAGTAGTTAAACTTTTCACAGTGCTACCCTGCCTTTTACCGTGGCAATTGTAAAGAGTAACATGCTCAACCTCTTAAGGGCCTTAATTTTTGTATCACTGTAGAAAATATCACTGAATGTACAAATTGTTCGCATTTTGCAAAAACCCAATGAACAGAAAAAAAAAAAAAAGAAAAGATGAGCAAGGAGTTAGTTAAGAAAGACATTTGAAGAACAACTTTATTTTTTTTTACATCACTCGGGCTTTATTTTTTTTCCTTATACTAGTTTTAGTTCATATAAAAAAATAAATGGCTACAACTGTTACCCAATTTAAGGCTTCTTTGAAAATATGGAAATTATTGACCTTTAAAGGGCCAAGCTACGCTGACCTGAATCAACCTCCAGTTCACACAAAAATGTATAAGTAAGCACTGTCCAGTTTATGACATCACACGAGGGTCTCAAAGAAAAATCTAAAACTGGCTTGATGGCATTTAAACAGTCGGTAAAAATACTTTCATTCAATTAAGTAATAAGAATAGCCTGAAAAACACAAGTACTTCGTACAAACAAATGTTAATTTAGGGCATTAATTAGGTGCATCAAGACCAAGAAACGGCATGAAAGTCACTTGAGTAAGAGTTTGGAGCAAACCCCAAAATAATCTGAAATTAATCATTCAAAACGTGTCCGTTACAAACAAATCAAAAATTGTTTACAATCAAACGCATACGAGAGGTTCCGGAATGACAGTAACCATAAGTATGAGCCTATCAATGTTATGAAATATTTTTCTTATAATAAGTTTTGCAATGAAATGGAGATAAAATGGTAGTGAAACAGAGGGGACACAAATCTATACAGACACAATTCAAAACCGCATTATATCACCAGCACGTAGCAGTTCTGTACTGCAAGGTATAGTACAACCATTGATCATTATAGATATTAAGTACTCATTAGTATTACTACAACCGAAAACATTAAAGACTAAACTTGCCAATTTCCCTTCAAAAGGTTTCTATAGATAGCAATCTAGCTAGTGCAAAGGGGAAGGATGGGAGGAATTAATAGGAATGAGTAATAAAGTGGTGCTTGCGGATGATTACAGATAAGTGTCATTTTTTCTTGTTTTCAAATAGGTTTCTTTTTATTCTTTTCAGTTTACATAACAAATTCAGTATCACTGGAACAATAACTGTCGCTTGGAGGACATTCCTACAGTACAGGCAACAGTGATTCCACAAAAGGTCAGTAGCACAATTAAATGCGACATTGCTTCATATTTTAGTACACTATCATAACATCAACAATACTTCACACTGATCGACCATCATGTCTCAAGGGTAGGTTTAGGCTTGCATCTACCTCTACAGGTGGGTCTTGAGAATCGTCTAATAGTTCAAAAGGGTAATAACTCATCTAGCAACCCTAATTCTTTCGAAACTGCCAGGGGTAGCCACATCTTTCATAAGTGACTTTCTGCAGCCATATATAGATCCATCCCCTTTCTCCACTCTAGTAGTATGGGAACTTCCTGCCCCCCATCGCCTGGCCACATCACGCTGAGCTACAACTGGGATCAGGACACTAAAAAGTAGTTGGGATCTAGTACCAGACGTCATTGGGGATACCCAGGAGAACAAAGTTAGGATCCGCCGGGAGGGGCACCTCAAGGACGGCACTAAGTTTTTCAAGGATTGCCCTCCAGTAGCTCTGTATGACGGGGTATCCCCATAATGTAGGTAGGAAATCCTCCATGGCATTCCGACACTGAAGAAAGGTCAGAGACTCTGCTCTCCCCAACTTATACAATCTGTCTCTATCGTAATATACCCTGTGGAGGACTTTATATTGAATGAGGCACAGTTGGGCTCTGTAGGCCATCTCCCTGGGGTGCATTAAGGCCGCCTCCCAATCAATAACTTCCATATTGCCCTTGTCCCTCTCCCATTTCTCCTGGAGTGTACCCAAATTATCAGGCATATTATTGTTTAGTGTCTTATATGTGAGGGACATTGCTTTACTCCTGCAGTCGTCTCCCCTCTAACAGAGCATATTTGGTTGCTCGGCACCCACTATTCCATCCGCAAACCATGCATGGCGTAAAGTGAATATTTGCTGAATTGGGACTTGTCGAGGCTGTATTCACTACAAAAGGTTGCCAGAGGTTTAATCTGCCCCCAGCAACAATGTCTCCCATTGTGGAGATTCCCGTCAGATCCCATGTCCCAAGGCCTCGCAATTTACCGTTCTCTCCGAGCCACGTTTCTTTCATTAGTAGCGTTGCTTTAGTGACTCTGCAGGCCCACCCTATTGATCTTGTTGCTCGTTCCCATACTTCCAGGGTGACATGCGTCACAGGAAGAAGCCCACTTGTACTCTTGCCATCATAAAGATAATATAGGTATGTGTGCAGTTCCAGTGTCGCCCTCTCCAACCTGTAGAGTGGTCTTTCAATGCATGTGTTTATTCGTTGATGGGAATTAGGTGTGCTGCCCAGTGAAGACCTGGCTTGGCAGTTCGGGTTGGACTGTTCCCATGAGGCACACGGTCAAGACTGATTTGCATATGGCTGGATCTGAACTGGGGTGGCATGGTGAGCAAAAGAATGATGGATTCAACCCAGCTCTTGGCTGGGGGTTGAATGTTTTGATTTGTTCTTCAGTCAGTCCATCAATTGTGTGTCTTTTGCTTTCTCGCCCAGTAGTAGGCCTCAATGTCAGGCAATGCTATACCGTCGTTGTAAGGGTTTCGCAGTAATGTCTTTAGCGCTATCCTGGAGTGGCCTTCCTGCCATAACAACGATCAAATCTCTCCAGGAATGGTAGTGAACACTGTCCTAGGGAGTGGGTGGTATGTATCTTGGAGGGCGTAAAGAAGCTGAGGTAAGGTGATCATTTTAAAAATGTCCGCCCTTCCTAATAGGGAGAGGGGGGGGGGGGGGGGGAAGATCTTTCCACCTCTATACATCTTCCTTAAATTGGGATATTACCTTTCCAATATTGCAGTGCCGACACATCTCCCTTTGCGGAGTTACATAGATACCAAGATATTTAAATCCATCAGTGGTCACCCTCAAGTCCGCGGGCAAGGGGGGCATTCTTGCATCTGACCAGGGCAGTACATCGTGGATTTATTCCAGTCTTGTATCCTGAGTGTCTCCTTTATTCCTCGAGGATGTGGAATAGCACAGGTATTGTTGTCCGAGAAATAGCTAAACATCGGCATAGAGGGAAGTATTTTCGACATCATCATTGGAGGTGATTTTGAAACCCAGAGCATGTCCGAACAGTACACAACAATGTACACTGTAAGTGTAAATAGGAGAAGGGATAAGGGGGCACCCCTGCCTGGTCCCACGACCAATGGGATATCCCGAGGACAACCTGCTATTCACTTTTACTGCAGCTATTGGATTGTTATATAAAAGCACTACCCATTTCCAAAAGTTTTCTCCTAATCCAAAATTTGACTAATGCACTTTCCAGAAATGGCCAATGTATCGAGTCAAACACATTTTTTGCGTCGATCAGGAAAACATAGGTCTTTGACCTCAATCAGCCAGTTATCTGTTCTCCGCAGATTCAGTCAGTTAGCTTGACCTTGCATGAACCCAGACTGATCCTTATGTATTCATTAATTACTAATCATTGATCGGTATGTCGCTAAGATTGTGGCCAATATTTAAACCTCAGTATTTAGTAAAGAAATGGGATGATAAGAGACACAACTGTCCTTAGGTTTGCCCTCTTTATGTATAACCGTAATTGTGGCCGGCAGTCCAGGGAGAGGGTACCATCTTTATATGCGTCTTGATAAAGATTTAATAGATGGGGACCCAATAGATCTATACATCTTTTATAAAATTCAGCGGATATTCCATTAGGACCCGGGGTTTTCCCTGGTCATAACTTGGCTACCGCTAAGTCTTCTTCTAGCACCTTTGCCTCATCTTCACCAAGAACTGCAGTCGGAATGGCGGTTAGATAATGATCTACATGTGAGAAGCTACTTAGTGGATGTGTCTCATAAAACACTCTATAATAATCTGCATACCCCCTAGCAATTTGAACATCCATGTTGTGTCTCGTTCCTATGGCATCAATAAGGCCTGCACTCATCCAGCCTCAACTACTTTTTTGCTGAGCCAGGCAAGGAGTTTCCTGGCTTTGTTTCCAACTTCATATAGTCGGTGTAGTGTTGCTAATCTCAGTTTCATAGCACTGTCTTGTGCCAGGTCATGATACTCTAGCCGTAGGACTTTTAATTGTCGAGTGAATAGTGGGGCCCCCTCCCTTGTCGATGATGCGTTTCTCTAGGTAAAGGATTTGGCGCTCTAGTTGTTCCAATTTCTCAACTCATTTTTTCGTGCAAGTAAATTCTGAGCTTTGTCGCGTAATACTGTTTTATAAGCCTCCAATAATATAGCCCCAGAAGAGACTGTCTTTATTTTCTAAGAAGAAAAATTCTGTATCTACCCGAATACCTCTAAGTACCTCGCCATCTCACAGATCCCATGCATTAAGTCGCCACTCGGTGCTCGGACCATAGGCCCTTGCCCCAAGAGGCACCAGGAGCGGGGAATGATCGAGAGGCCCCTAGCTAGGTAGTCAGCTTGTCCTATTTCGCCCACCTCACCACTGGGCATGAAAACATAGTCCAGTCGAGAGTATGCTTTTTGAGCTCCTGATAAGTATGAATATTGTCGGTCATATGGAGGTTGACGGCGCTATATGTCAGTTAATCCCAGTGCACTAGCAAAGTGTGCCAACGGGGTAGAGTGTGCAACTCTCCCGTGAGTCTCAGATCGATCAAGCAATGTGTGAATTACATCATTGAAATTCCCCCATCACATGAAGGGATGAGGGAGTCTCCAAGAGAATGTCCACCATGTTAGACAAGGTGGGCTGCAGAGGAGGTGGCGCATATCCACATATTAGAGTAACATCATGGCTGTTCCAAATCACGATAACTCCTACATAGCAACCTATAGGGTCCTCCCACCTGCGTTGTGCTTTAAACAGGGGAGACTTTTTGACAAATATTGTTACTCCCCCGAGACCCTGTAGTATGACCCGCATGGGTCAAGGCGGTATAATCCCCCTGCCCAGAAATCTACACTGAGTGTCCTGTAGGTGCATTTCTTGAAGCATCACTATGTCTGGTGCATACGTTTAATATATTGTGACACCAACTCCCTTTGATTTTGGCTCTCTGTCCATTGACATTCCATGTCATTACCGTAAGGTAGGGGTGTCAGCTAAAGTTAACATGGCCTTGGTGTACGCTTAGAAATTGTCCTGATGTCTGGAAATCACATGAAGCCCTTGTGTCGTTCTGTACCAGTTTGTCCTCCTAAAACCTGTGCGACCAACAAAATAGAATAAGCCAAAGTCCCCCTTCCCAACCAACCACCCCCTCCGTAACTCCCACAATGTTTCTACTTCTCTTTACCATTCCATCATAAAACAACTGTGTACAAAAGAAGGAGAGGTCTGTCGCCTGCCCCCCTTAACTACTCAGTGCCTGGGCATTGTACCACTTACAGCATTAGACAAAACTAAACAGAAGACAGAGAAGAATCTCAGTACAAACTCAGTCACACTTGGGGTGTCGGGGCATCTGCTGTGTGCTCCGATCTCAAATTCCTTTATTTCAAATCAGAGGTCTTGATGTTCACAATCAAGTGTTTGAGCCTGTGTCGGCTGTTGCCGTGTCTCTGTATATTGTTCCAACACAGAAATTTCGTCACAACGGGATGCAGCCTCTCAGCCTCTGAGAATAGCTAGGCCTCGCCCGATTCTGAGCGGGAGGCCTGCAGTTGCACCGGGCCTTCTCCCTTGATCAAGAAATGACCATGGTCACGTCTGTGGAGACCCCTCTCCCTTGTCTCGCCTGTTTCTGCAGGTAAGTGGATCCCCTGCCCCTACGCTGTGATCCGCGGCCTCCCCTCAATGGCTGCAGCTGGCTCTCTCTAGGTCTGGCACCCAAGTTCAGGAACTGTCGTTGCTCATACCTCGATTCCCTCTGCGGGTGAAAGGCCATCCGTTTCTCTATCCACGCCCACCCTCTTTTGGCAATTGAAAGAAGTGTACCTTGCCTTGGCAGAGGACTTTAAGTTTTGCAGGGAACAGTAACATGTGTTGCAACTGAAGAGCACGGAGCTTTACTTTCACTGAATCACAGGTACAGCTCTAACACTGGACCTCACCGATACAGTCCGAGAATACCATAAATTTGGTGATTTCTATATGTAATCTCTCTCTTGCGACGTACCTCTCGGAGGATCATGTCCCAGTCCAGGAAGTGAAGAAATTTCGCTATTTTGGACCTAGGCGGGGGTGGGTTTGCCCTTAATGCCCTGTGTGCTTTTTCTATTACAAAGCATGTAGAGAACTGGTCAGGTGGAAGCGTGTTTTTCAGCCTTTGTGCCAAAAACACCAGTACCTTCTGCGCCCGCTGGAAATCCTACACAACTGAGGTTATTTCTGCATGCTAAATTTTCTGCATCTTCCAGGCGCTACATTACATTTTTATTGAAACTACGAAGCTCTTCCACCCCTTTCCAGAGGTCCCGCATTGTGTCTTCCATCTCCGAGATTAAAGTCTCAGCCTCCGTTAGTCTTTCAAAAACATTGCGTAGGTCTTGGCACAACAGGGATACTTCAGAACAAACCTCCCCAATCTTGTCCTCCAGAACCTCTCTCGATGATTGTATTGCTTGTAACAGTATGACATAACTCGGCAGCAGTTGTGTACCCTCTTCAGTATTCACCTGAGGGCCTACAACCTTGGTATAGTGCTATGGTATTGGGAAGTCCGCCGTATTGTCTACAATAGGCGAGGGTTCAGTATCACTCCACCCATTATCTCACAGGCTGCGAAAGTCACGCCAGGAAGAGGCAAGTGGGAGGCCTCTTAGCCCGCCCCAACCAAGCCGCGATATCAATCAGGCAGAACCACTGGTATCTGACATATGTCTCAGTCTGAAGTTGTACTGGGGTGGGCTAGGCAATGCGGCAAACCGCAGTGGGTATGCATCCAGGGCAGCGCTAACATGACATCAGAGTAGGAGGGGGTCACAGTCTGCCATAATCAGGCGCGTCCCACGCCTCGTTGAGTGATGCTGCTTTGTCGCGCCGTGACACTGATCATGTGAGCGCTGATACGGGGCAGCCTTTCGGGACCCTGGTGCATGATGGAGAATGCAGTCTTTTTCCACTCTATCTGCCCACTCATTCTTGCCCATGCTGAGGCAAGGGCGAAGCTGTTGTAGAGTGCCTTAACACTGACCATGTGAGCGCTAATACGGGGTCGCCTCCTGGGGCCCTGGTGCTTGATGAGGAATGCAGTCCCTTTCCCCCTTTGTCTGCCCCACGCATGCGCCTCACAAACCGCAGAGAGTGCAACACTGTTTTGTAGCGGTTTAACACCAACTAGAAATCGCTGATACGGGGCCATCTCCGTGGTGGAAAATGTTGTCTTTTTAGCCCCCTGTCTGCTGCACTCGTGTGGGTCTCCTTGTTGGGGGCAAGCAGGTCTGCTCACATGTGCCACCAGATTTGCACTGGCTTTCTGCCGCCCAAAAGTCTAGTGACACTGCACACAATCCCCCCAATCATCCTACTGCCTCACCCTGCGTCCTCAGGACATCCTCTCCCTCACCCACATCTGTCTTGTTTATTTGGGCAGCCACACGCAGCCTAGTTGCTCCTTGTTGCTGCCTGTGGTGCCCACACTGCGGTCACTCCTTCACAAAAGGCTGCGCAGGACGCCCTAAGTCCCGGCAGTGCGGCCTCCATTGCTCACGGGGACCTGCATCGGGGGTGTGTCTTCACAAGTGGTGTCAGCCCTACAGCCCAGGCAACAGTCAGTCCACGTGGACCTCCACTGCAAACTGTAGTACTGGGACACCCATCACCATGCCCAGTGGCAAACAGCAACAGCCTGGCCCGGGCATTCCCCTCCGGCTCCTCAAAATGATCTCGCCACCCCATCCGTCCCACTAGGCCTCAACTGCGTTGACCCTGTCACCCATGCAGCTTCTGGTGCCTTTTGAGGGCCTTACCGTGTGGGGAGGGGAGGCAGGCCCCAAGTCTCAACGCCGAACACTCCTCTAAGGCCACCTTGTCATTCGGCTGTCATCAACACAGCACTCTAAGCCACCAGTACGGGACCCGTCAATTAGTGCCTGCTGCCATTTTAAGTTTCTGCATTGTGCCCCCAACTGCACGTCTCCTACTATCACGGCTCTGCAGTGTCTCAGGGATAAAACTCACTCGACAGCAACCCAGTGGCACCGCTTCTCCACGTAAATCTCTAGGGGGGGGGGGGGGGGGCGGGCTGGAGCTGGGGCCTGTAGTGGCAGGATTGTCAAATTAATCTGAGCTGGCTGGAGCTAATGGAGAGTGCGACTTATTCGGCCATGTTGTTGGCCATGCCAACAGAGGTGTCATTTTTGTACTAATTCCCATGAATTGGTATTGAGAGACTACTGGATCTGTAGCCCCATATGAAGGTCTTTAAAAGTTAGATTTGCTTGAAAAGACTGTGGTATATTGCTCATATCTCACTTAATGATTTATTTTTACAATCAGGAACCGTGCTGCAAGAAGTCCTATAAAGAACTGATTCACTTGGGAACTATATTCTCCGATAAGACTTTCTCAGCACTTTAACGGCAACACCCACAAACAACTAGCAAAGCATTACTAACTGGTTCGTCTCTTTAATCTTACTTCTCGCTTTAGTTCAAATCTGTTCAGCCTTAAAATGTTGTTTTTCCAGCATTCTATCCCCAACGGGAGTGGTCAGACCACACAAACTATGACTGAAAACCGGAAACAAAGTACGGAGGAAGCAAGACATTTTATTATACAAATGCAAGTTGTGTCAAAATGACAACCTTACCCTAGTGAGAAATTGCAAATGGAGGGTCAACTGAAAAATCCAAAATCTTCATATTAGAACCATAAGTAATACCCTAAAGAAAACAGTTTTTAAACTGATTTTCTTAAAAGAAATTCTTGTCACCAGGCCAAAACTGAGCGTATTTCGTGAGTTTCTAATATTTAATGCAAATAAACAATGTATTAAAAGAGCTCTAATTAAAAATCTGAAATAGTTAATCAAAGACAGTTGCAATGCAAGTTGCAGATCCCATTCAGGGGCCAAAGGACAGAAAGGGCTACTAACCCCGCACTGTGGTGGTTGACGATGTACATTTCTGACTTCTTTGGGTGCATTCTACTATGTCTCGGTAAACTGGGGCAAGGAAAGCCTTTCCACAATCACACACAGGGAAGTAAAGTCAAGCAGAGAAATGTTTCTCAGGAAGGTAGCGTGGAATGCTAGAGCTCAGAACTCAACTAACATTAGCAGCAATTATCATTGTCCTGTTGTTCCTGTTGCAGGACATGGTCTCAGTATCTACTTTATCCAGAGTGGGGCTCAGATGCCTGCTCAAGTTGCCAGAATTGGCTGACGCTAGCGAACGCGCCTCAGGATGATGCTCTCTGCGTCATCTTCTCTTATGTGGAACCATAGTAGCAGTTGCATTTGGGGCTGGAGATGTGGTGAGGAAGCAGCACAGCACAACAGTTTGACAGGAAGATACAGCCTAAAGGCCGAGATCCGGCGGGTGATCGGTGTGCAGTTGCAGCTTTCGGGCTGGGTTTGTAAGGGGGGGAGGGAGGCTTCTCTGAGCAGTTGTGGCCTTCAGGCTTGCATGTCGTTTAGAGGAACTAAGAGTGGGATCAGTAGACCACACTCTCAATGACGCAGAGAACAAGTACTGGCAAAGCCAACAAAATCTGGTCTGGACAAGTTCATACCATGGTTATTTCGTTATTCTATTTTATTGAAAGCATGTACAACAAAAAGAAGGGAGGCCAGGCACCTAGATAGAGCACCTACTCATGTTGTGGCAACAAAGGTTGAACTCAAGTGTTCTTGTATACTGTTCCCTGTTTCTAAAGTCATAACGTTTTAAAGTTAAATATTGTAAAGTTGTAAAGCCCAAAGCTTTTTAGGATAAGGCCCTCCTAACGTAGTGTTGGTAGGTTTTCTGGGGGGACCTGTGAGATGACCTCCGAGTACATGGTATAATAAATCTCGTACTGGCATCAGTGTGGATTTATCGAAAGGAGAAGTTTGGTACCAAACACTCCTGTGTTCAAGGAAGCCATCGTGGTGGTGTGGAACGAGAGTTGTCGAGTTTCCAGCCCATGTACTCTGTATGGTCTTCACTGGCACTTACAATATTGAGGTATGGCCCCAATATTGTTAGGGCATATCTGCTCTTGCAGATATGCCCTCACCTGTGGTATAGTACACCCTGCCTTAGAGATGCGAGACCTGCTAGAGGGGTGACTTACCTATATCTTCAGGCAGTGTTGGTTGGCATGGCACCCAGGCACGGTGCCATGTCGACTTTGTCTTTTTCTCCCTCACATGGGCATGCAAGTTGCAAGGATAGTGGCATGGTCCAAGTGAGGGGGGGGGGGGGAGGGGAGGGGGTTTGCCAGGGGAACCTCTTCAGCTCCCAGACCCTAGGTACCCAGGGCACCACTAACTAGATACTTACAGGGGGAAAGCACCAATTGTGGATTTGTGTTTAGGGACGAAGCCCTGGCACATGGGACTTGGTTGGCAAGGACCCTGTGCACTGCAATTGAAACCACATCAAAATCAGGTGAAAAGTGGGGGCTAACCATGGAAAAAGAGGTACTTCCTCCTGCTTCACAAACATTTGATGTTTCAAATCATCCACTGTATGCAAAATACTTACTTCCTGCAGGGAAATTGATGACTAATAAGAACAAATGTGGCTTCAGGATACCCTTATTCATTAGTAATAAGGTGCAGAGGTCATGGAGCTTAGGGTTTGGATCTCATTAATCTTGTGTGCTGACATTATCACAACAAGTGAAGGAGCCTTCAACAAGAGATGCTCTAAGTGATCCTTGTGGATAGGTTGAAATGGGGGACTAAGGAGTATTGAACGGACCATGCTGTATTAGCCAGATAAGAAATATCTTCCATTTGAATGCATTCTGATAAAAACCGTTGATTATGATTGATCTTTTCTGGTGGCGGGGATTCCACAGATTTACAGTGGCAATTGGGAGAAATATGATATTACAGTTCAGCGTCAATTTCACCTTCAAAATAACTTTTCTTCACGACTAATAATTGTAGAGGAATGGCTCAAAGAGTTCAAGTATTTGGATCAGTGTATGGAACACTATGCAGAGGACTAAAGTGGAAGGGAAAAGTTGTTTTGTTTCTTGAAGGGCAGAACTGAACAGGGTGATAAGAGCTCCCACAAACTAATGGTGAATTAAAGGGCAGCAGGCTCACTATATGTGCAGCAGTTCAATGTCTCGAGTAGGCCATCAACCATCTGGTTGTTCAAATGCCAAGCGTACTAATTACTAGATGGACAGCAATGGCTAGTGGGTGTTTTACTTCTTTGAGGTGTCCCCCCACGCAAGCCTTCAGACAGATTGCCTTGGTCTTTGTCATTCGGGTCACGGTTGCTTCTCTTGAGATGTAGTCCAGCAAGTCCTCTTCAAGGGTATGGTACAATATAGGTGTGGCTCCAGTCTACTAGGACTATTCTCAGCCACAGTAGTCAAACCAGAGCTACAAAGCTCAGTCATCAATTCCAAACATATAAAGATTTGAATTTAGAAGACTAGCTATTATACACTTGAGGACACACTGGCTGGAAGCCAGGCTCAATCAAATGCTGCACCATCTTCAAAATCCATAACTCCTGCCAATCCACTGCAAATAATATTAAAGGGGTTATTATACTAGGAGAGACAGCGCAACTCCTTACGGGGGGTCTCTCCTAGCTTCAGAGGACTTTCACCTTATACAAAAAAGGAAGCCACAGATAGTCGTTGGGCTATGATTGGGTCCAAAACTGCTTAGACAACCACCAGTCTGTCAGACTCTTAACAGCTCCTGCGGGACAGCTGTTCCCATCCTCCAACGGCAGGAGCACGCTTGATGCGTACACAGAGGGCCACAAAGTACAGCACTCTGCTGGAGGAGCAACAGAATCACTGTGGAGTGCCACCCAGTGGTCATGAAATTGAAGGCCCGTGGTCTAAATAAAAATAAAAAAAGGCTGGAAAACTGCATTAAATGTAGGCACGGCATAAGTGGATTGCCCAGGAGGAACCTCAGTAACAACATAATAAAGTAGGAAAAATAGAAACACTAGAGAATAGCTATGACCATAATAAACTGTTTTCAACAAACCTCCATTAAGTTGTGTTTAAGATCAACACTGGGATGGAAGTAAACAGACAATTTTATCATGTTTCCATGAAAACATTGTTGAACACAATTCTTCTGTAGACTATTACAGGAAGAGAGTTGTCAGCAAAGGGAGTTTGTGGTTTCCCTCATAAAATTTAAGACGACAGCCTTTCAGACACATGATTTAATTTGCCCAGTTTGAAGACAAAGGTCTGCAGACCTCAAACAGTTTTCACCTATAGTAAAATTAGATGCAGTGACACAAAGAAAGCGGTTACTGAGTTAACTTTTGTTCTGATTAAGCTGAAAACTTTTTTATTTTAGGTTCTTGAATGGTGTATTAAACCAAACAACAGAAACAAAAGCATAACAAGTTCTACATTATCATACAAAAAAGCACAAGTTTTAAAATATTGTATAGAAAACACAATTCAACAACATACACTCCGAGGCGCACAGCCTTGCCTCTTTGCTAATGTCTAACTAAGATCTCTTAACACCACAAAACATAGCATACCAAGTGAGAACAGCATGTAAGTGCATTTAGTTCAACAGCACAAACCCATGGCTTAATAGTATTGAATGTTCTAGGTATAAAATTGTGAGAATACCTCTCAGTGGTTTGCCTATACTGCAGAAGAATTAGATATTTAATGCATCTAAACTGAGCTCTATTCATAGCAGACCAAACAACTCAGATAAAATTAACCCCTTGCATTTTTTTGTAGCTGGAACTCCACTTCCGCTATTAGGCAATATGAGTTAGCAGAAAGGTGAGATCTGCCCTGGAAACAATATTTTGTCCGATGAAACATACAAACGAGACCTGAGTGATGATTCAATTGTAATTACTTCAAAGTCAAGTGATTTTTCAAACCCTGGCATCCTTCTCCAGATAGGGGCCTCTAAAATGTCCAAAATGACCTCAAATCCGGAGAATTATATCTCTGAACTACAAATTGCAGATAGCAAAACATCAGCATAGGTTAAAACTCTGCTGTAATCACAATTAACCTCGGATAATCCCATTGTCTGAGTACTAGGTATACCTTCATTGATTCCAATATCAGCCCCTACATTAAACCCAACTTAAGTTGAAGTTCCACACATTTATACATATACAGAACCACAAGTTTATCATGCCCTAGGCACCTGTTCGCATTATTATGCCTTTGTGCAAAACAGATGACCTTTGTCTCTTCAATGTTTAGCAGTGATTTTATTTTCTGTACCCCTCTAGGATATTAATCCACATCTGTCAAATATAATTCTTCTGTAGACTATTACAGGAAGAGAGTTTTCAGCATGTAAATCCAGGGGTGTCCTGTGTATGAGCAAAATGCTCCCCACCAAACTATGAGGGAATGATTGCATTCTTTTTTGCTTTAGCCAACTTGTTAACAGACGTATGTTCTTTCAACATCCTCAAGTCCAAAAGAATAAATAATTTTCTTTTGTACACATCCCATACAATATGCAGATGGGGGAGTAAGCAATTTGAACAGCCTGCATAATTCTACAGTAACTGCATCTGAACCATTTATGTAATCATAAAAATAACAGTACTCAAGTTTAGCAACTCAATCAATCAAGTCTATAGCTCTAAACCTGACCTAGGCTTCAAACTGCTGCCCTTCTCAACCTTGGTGAGCATTTAGTAATATCGGTACAGTGTTTTCTACTTAGAAATAGATTATGAATGTCTACATTTTCTGGAAGATTTTGTGATTGCTCACCTGTTTTGCAAATAATTTACTGCTTGCTTTCATCCTTTGATGGATTTAGCTGTAGATGTAGAGCATTTAGCCCCTAGTTGGATTATAGACATCATCCATGATGTTCATCTATTAAAGGCTTTATAGCATATTGCTTTATAACAGTGGTAGAGTTCAGAGTCAATTCTTTAGTAAATTAGCAGACATTTAGTAACATGGGAAATACATTGTTATGAGCAGTATCATCAGCTGTCAAATTCTGAAATACTTCTAATTTCTTAACATTCAACAACTGAACTCGCACAAGTTAAACACTAAAAAAAAATGGTTTCTAAAATATATTTGTTGGAAATCTGTCCTTTCTGCAGGTCATCCAGATTTCTGTGTTTTTCCTAAAGCCTATTTTTGCTGGCTAAATAACTCTGTTGTCCAATGGTAAAGTGTGTGTGCTTCATCTTCCAACAAAGAGAACTTGATACACTCCTGATTGGCATATGTAACTTATCTATAAGAGCCTAGTGTATGGTACCCAGAGCCTTTAAGTTAAAAGTCCCCAGTGGGCTGCAGCACTCATTGTAAAAACCAGTACAGTGAGAGTATGGTATGTCTCCAGGTCTACAACTGTAGCCTGGCTGTGAAGTTTCCAATTTGAACTGTGAAAATAAACCCTTTTGACAGGCTTTTCTTTTAAATATGAATAAGTCACTCCAAGTTAGGCCCTATTGTCCATAACGTAGAGTGCATGGTACTTAAATGTAGGACATGTAGCAGCTTAATATTCCACTTGCCCGGACACTGAAAAGCCCCCCAAAACGATTTTCAATTTAGCAAGGCTGGATGTGTCCATAGGGTAACACTGAATTACATCATAACACCTTATAATATCACTTTCTAATTGGTAAGAGCTAGACAAATAGTTCAGGGAAGGACTTATAATAGTTGCATGAATGTCACATGCTGCTTGGCAGGTCTGTTGGGGTTTTAGCAATTAGGGCACACTTCAAAGGATGGGAACCGAATTCTAAAACCTTGTGTGTGTATCCACTGTCTAGGTGTTGAGATCTCAGCTTTGTTTTTAACAGCATCGATCTCCCTGTTTTTTGGGGGTACAGGAGCTGCCAAAAATCGGATTTTGTTACTAGATGTAGGAGGACACTAGGATTACCATAATATACTTCCCACACACAGAGACCTCAGAGTCCAGGTTTAGCGTGGCTGAAGACTTTGACCACCTTACAAATGACCTATGTGAGTAGAGTTAACTTTGGAAAACTTTACCTTCATTGGTTAGGGAATTCCCAGGACTCATTCCCACAGGCTAGCTTGTGTCAGGCATAAATGTGGTACCTCCAGGTACCCACTTCAGAACATTCCTGAACCTATAAAAGATCAGGACAGGGCTGAACCTGCTGTCTGAGATCTGAGAACAGCCTAGAAGACTGGACCTGCTCTTCTTGTTTCCAGGACAAAGTGGACTACAAGGGTCCTAAAGCTGAACTCCTGTTCAAACTACAGCGATACAACAAGCTCCAAGATTACTCACTTGCACCTGCCCAGTTGAGTAGTGGCAACTGAACTCTGCTGACCACCCTGTGAGTCTCTAAGTGCTTCCCTTGAGGCCCTATGGGGCTTTAAAAATGTACTTGTGAGGAAGATTGGGTCTTAAAAGCCTAAAGTCAAAAGGTAAAATCTTTGACCAGGGCAAGCCTGGTTAGTGTTGCTGACCCACATTCCAATGTGATCAGCATCAACCATGACCACTGACTATCATTGGCACTTTGGGAGTCTTGGCACTATTTCTATTTGAACATTTTTAAAATTCATGTCACCGGTTCCCCTTATTGGATTTTTGCCATTTTGATTATTAAATGTTACTCTATTTTTCTAATTTGTTTTGGGATATTTATCGATTTGCATTTCGCCTCGATTACTGTTATGGGACTGAATGAATACTTTACACATTACATCCAAGTTATGCCTGTCTGCTCTGTGCCATAGCTACCAGGGGTTTCAGAGCTCAGGTTTATTTAGTGGTGTTAGTGGGTCACTCTGGCAAGGATTGGGATTATTATTTGAGATGGGCACTTACTCTCCTCACCTAATAACTCACGGTCTTACAATATCTCTCTGCAATAAAGGTCAGAGCTGGCAAGTTGTATATCTTTTAAAATTAGACAATGAATAGCATGCAAATAAAATGCAAAGATCTCTACTACCTTGGCTGTGCTGGTCCATTGGACTTTGAGGAGGACCCATCCCAGGGTGAGGCGGTCTCATGCTGGTACTCTTCATGGAAGCACAGTGCATTTCTTCAGCCATTGCTTTCTCATGCATTCCATCAATTGACTGCAAAGTATAAGGAATGCACTAATTTCAGTAAAGATCCCTTCACTATTATAAGACAGAAATGTACAAATAAACTGAACATTAGTGTGTTCATCTTTGCTTCACTGAGAAAGGATATGCAAAATGTACATGGCTACACCCCTCTTGTCAATGACAATAAGCACTACTGAACCTACTTTTTGCAATCTGCTTCTTTCAAAAAGAGAACAACATTAACAGAGAAATTGACCCTAGATTGTAGAGCTACTGATGTAATGTCGTTAGAAACAACATGACCAGACAACCTACCTTGACGGTCATGACCTGGAACATTAACGGGCTGAGGGATAAGATACAACATGGATTAGTGTCACAACATATCAAGAGGCTGCATCTGGATGTCGCAATGTTACAAAAAACACATCTCAATGGTACACAGTGTGGTTTTATCGGCCGTGGGGCCTACAAGGTCCTGGCACACTCTGGGCTCACATCTGGGGCAAGAGGGGTGGTGATCCTGATCAAGAAGAGCATTCCCTTTCAAACCTCACGCCTTTGGCAGGACCCCTTGGGCAGATAGGTGGGAGTTCAGGGGCTATGGGGAAGGACGGAGGTCACATTGATATGTTGTACGCATCCCCCAGGCTACAAGCGCCCACCATGACCAAAGTGATGGATATTCTGATTGAGGCACCCGCTGCTTTGCATGCAGTTGGAGGCGACTTTAATGATGTCATGGACCCAGTTCTGGACCAATCCTGGGGGAGTGGGGGGAGATAGATCTATAACAAATACACCACTACGGCGCTTCTCCACAACGATGAGATTGACATACATCTGAAGGGATAAACACCCCCTAGTTAGACAGTTTTCGTATTCCGGGGCACACGATAAACACTCCAGGTTGGACTGCATATTTATTCCCAAGGGTCAACTATGGGACGCAGGATATGCAGACTATACTGCCAGAGGCCTTTCAGACCACTCCCAGTCTTGGTCCAGATGGGGTTGAGGGAGCGGGATAGCGCTCGCAACTGGAGACTAAGCCCATTGGAACTAAATAATGCCAAAATTGCGAGAGGGCTTAGAGCGGACACCGAAATCTATTTCCTGGAAAACCAGAACTCTGTCCCCTCCGGAGTGACGGTCTGGGAGGCCTACAAGATTGTGTTGCGGGACAGAGCCCAAAACAGACTAGCGTGGAAAAAGAGGGAGAAGGAAAAGGGCTTGGTAGAACTGGAACAAAAAATAAATTAGTTGTCTCGTAGACTCATAACCCTAAGACTGGAATATAAGGAACTGGCTAGAGATAATGCCAAAAAACTGCATCTGGCGACACTACACCGCCTCTATGAGGTGGGAAATAAGGCCGGGAAGCTCCTAGCCTGGCTTAGCAGGCGGGAAGTCCACGACAGATGGGTAAGAGAGTTGATGGACCCCCAGGGAATTAGGCAGTCCACCGCTGAAGGTGCTTAGTACTATAGGGACTTACATCGGGTTCGCCCACTCAAATCGCAGGTCGAAATACTGGAAT
This sequence comes from Triturus cristatus, assembly GCF_964204655.1. Classification (NCBI taxonomy): domain Eukaryota; kingdom Metazoa; phylum Chordata; class Amphibia; order Caudata; family Salamandridae; genus Triturus; species Triturus cristatus. The sequence goes on from NC_140581.1 coordinate 853,550,262, forward strand.
ACCTGGCAACAATTCCCACCCCAATACTAGGACAAACAGAGGCTCAGGAATTGGAAGAGGATCGGTCACTGACAGAATTCCAGGAGGCTGTGGCCAAGATTCGCCCTGGGAAGACCCCTGGCACCAATGGACTACCTGCGTAATTTTACACGCGATACACAGATATCTTCGGTCCCCACCTCCTCAGACTTTTCACAGATGCCCGGGAGAAGGGTGTTCTTCCACTGGACCTGTGGATGGTTGCTACTGTGGTCATATACAACGAGGGCAAACCACGTGATCAATGTGGGTCTTATAGACCCATCTCATTGCTGAACTCAGAAGTTAAAATCCTGGCCACCATCTTAGCAACGAGTTTCCTAGGTGCAATTACTGGCTTGACCCACGAAGACCAGTTTTGATTTATGCCATTCAGATCTACTCGTCTGAACCTTAGGTGAACACACAATTGGCTTATGAAAGTACAATACCGGACAACTCCGCAGGTGTTCTTATCACTGGACGCTGAAAAAGCATTCAACGCTGTTAATTGGTTATTTCTTGATGCCACCTTGGCTAAATTAGAGGTGGGGCCGAAATCCCGTGGACCTGGATGACACTCCTATACAATCAACCGATGGCCTCGATGCACATTAACGGCCGGTGCTCGGGGGCCTTACCCATTGAGAGGGGGACGCTCAGGGTTGCCCCCTATCACCCCTCCTTTTTGTGCTCACTCTCGAATCGCTGGCATTTCCTCTCAGGGTACACCCCACTATTCGGGGCTTCCACATTACGCATACAGACATAGAACAGGAAAAAAAAATTCTCTATGCCGATGATATTTTGATGTATATCACATACCCTGAAACGACCATACCGGCTCTATTTGATTTGATCATGGTGTACAGATGACATTCGGGCTACAAAATCAATCGGAATAAATCCACACTTTATTGCCTGACTGACGCACAAATAAATTGTTCCCTACCTGGTGAACTGCGGATAGTACCAAGGGGCTTTAAGTATCTGGGTATTTTCGTTACTCCACACTCAGAGGTGTGTAGGAGGGAAAACTTAGATGTAGTCCTAAACAAATTTAGACAAGACGTGGAGAGATGGAGGGATCTTCGCCTTACCCTGCTTGGTCGAGCAGCCATCCTTAAAATGATTACCCTGCCTCAACTCCTATATGTCCTCCAAAACTCGTACAACTCCTTGCCTATAGCCATATTTACAGAAATCGTCAGCAAACTTAGAACACTACTGTGGCAAGGGGGACACTCAAGAATAGCACTTAGGACACTGCAACGCAATCCCTACAATGGCGGAATAGCACTCCCTGACATAGAGGCCTACTCCTGGGCGTCCCACTTGATACCCATAAATGACTGGAAACACAAACACAGAGACCACCCCAGATACCGCTTCAAGAGGGAGGAAATGCTGCCCCATACACACCTACACTACATCTATTGGGGGGAAGGAGGCGGGGGGAGGACAGCTCACGTGTGTTGCCTGCGACTCAGGTGACCCTGTCGGCATGGACAAGGACTAACAGGACATAGGGTTGGAAGGGACGGAGCACACCGCTTTGGGAGGGGACCTGGTTCAAAGAATTACATAAGCTCACAGGGTTTGGGACTTGGGATCTCTACGATAGGAGACATCATTGAAAAAGGGGAGCTTAAAACGTAGGCAAAGCTCAAACAGGAATATGAGATGAACAACTCCCAATTTCTTAAATATGCACAACTGCGTCATGCCTGGCGAGCGGAAAATATCCCCAGTGGGCAACTTCCAGAATATTCACCCTTCGAGGGTAGGCTGTTACAAGAAGAACTAACTCATAAGGCGATCTCCTTCACATACAAAACCATCAATAATAATATCCCAGACGGGCTAACAGGGCTTAGAGCAAGATGGGAGAAAGGCGTCGGGTCCATGGAGAATATCGAATGGGAGGCGTGAGGAACTTCGATTTTCGATCGAATCGACCCGCCATTTTGTGACCCGCCGCCATTTTGTGTTGCCATCACTCAGGCAGCACGGCAAACGAAGTCTGTTCTGCTTTTCCCGTAGCTTGGTGTCGAAATACGTCCTCGGCCTTATTTGCGAAGCTGGTGTTTGGACTAGCAGAGTACACTAATCCTTGTCTGGCTTTCCTAATCCCTGTTTCAACTATCTGTAGGCTCACACTATTCTTTCCTGATCATATCTTATCAACTGGCCTTCACTGTCTCCTGCTAGCATTCTCTCATGTCATGACTGTCCTCCAAACCACACAAGCGTATCTCACCACCTGCAAGTTAGTTATAATCTGTTAATGAATTAGTTCGGGGGTGGGATGACAAACACAGTTGGAGGAGAAGTCTCTTCGAGTCATCTGATATTTCTGTTTTCGAACCTTTCTTATTGGTTCCACTTTGTTTTTCCACTTACCCTATTGGCTCTTTTCTTCTATGCTTGGGGAGTGTGTCTCGTTAATAATTATGTATTTTATAGTATTTAATCTGATGCGCCACAGAGTGAAGTGGCAGTCTCCTGAGAACCTACTTTGTGTACTTCTGGGATAACTGTACTAGCTGCAGCTAAATAAATCCAATCTTCTAACGCCGACAGTGTCCCGTGTCTCTGTGTAGCGAAGCAGGTGAACTCCGGAGACAGAGGGCATACCCTGCGCCGCCAGGTCCAAAAGGTTCTGGTTCTTCAACTGGCGCCCATTGTGGGGTGGCTTCAGTGGTACCGGTTCTGCTCGAAGGTCGTGAGGAACCCCGCAAGAAAATTCCAGAGGGTTCGCGAGCCACACTAAGCGACTGTATGTCGAAAGTTGTCCGAAGGTCTTTTGCAGCGCGGTTACTCCTTCCTGACGGCTACTGACGACCGCTGCCCTGACTGCCGCCCTGCTTTGGCCCATTCCTTTGATGATGTATGGTAAGGCGAGACAATAGACGGGCCTCTGTTGGTGGAAGAAGACGTCCTTAGTTAAGTATTTTCGTGGGTCGCGCCCACAATTTGGTTCTTTGTTTTATGTCCTTAGGTTTCTTAAATTTAGCGTTTGCAAAGGCTAAAACCGAGGGTAAGTGCATTTGTACTGCGTAAACGGAGTCTTACTCCCTTGAAGTTTGTGAACAGTCCAGAGACATTACGAAATGCCTGGTCTGACTAAGTTTGGAAGAATTTGTTGTCTTGGTTGTAATAGGGACTCCCGACTTGAGGACTCTTGTCCGATTCCTTCGGTTGGAACTCCCACATATGAGCTCTATTCGAAACATGGTATCAGCCCCATTGCCTTTAACGAGACATGGACTCGATACACGAAGAAAGATGGTGTTGTCAAATGGCCAGAAAACGGTAGTTTTGATCCTGATGTACTAGATAATTTAGAAGCAGTTTTGTTCAAAGGAAATGCCCGGCCGGCAATGTTTGACTCTTTCCGCCTTTGGCGTAAGGAAGCCAAACAGAAAGAAATTAAACAAGCAAAACGAGATAGGAAAGCACAGGGTATGACAATTATACAGGCTGCCCAACAGTTCAAAAATGATGAAATTGATAATGCGACTGAAATTTCAGAAAGACAACATCGTATGGCAATAGATAAATGCTATCCGGTGTTGCCTGTTTCTCCTTCTGATAATAAGAAAAATATAGAAGAAGATCCCCTAATGTCTCATTTATTAAGGTTGCCTCCACCCTATGCGCAAAATGCCAATGTACCTCAGCTGTTACAGCCTGCTCAGCTGCCAGTGGTACCTCCGCCGGTTCCGGCTCTTCAGCATTTGCCTCCTCCAGTATTACCGCCCTTGCCGGTTTTACCATTAGTCTCAACTTCTTTGCCTTCATCTCCTGATCTTAGCTCTCCTTTGCTTTCTGCTCCTCCTGCAATTTCCAGTTCTTCTCCTGTCAGTTCTCCTACTACTCTGTCTCCAGTTCTAATGTCTAATTCACCGTCTGTGCGTAAGCGTCTCACAGATTCTGTCACTAGTATTCTATCTCCTTTCTTTGGAGCTTTTCATGTGTCTCTGGCTTTTGCTCGAAGACAATCTCGTAGTCAGTTCCCAGATTTTGAGGAACGAGAGAAGCTAGACTCTCTTGCACGAAGATGGATCAAGAAGGGTCCACAATATAGTGTGCTTGATATTATGCCTACCTTTTTGCAATGGAATGCGCCTACGCAGAGATATGTTTTTAATGTAATGTGCGACATTCTCATTAAAGAATGGGAAGATGTGAGTTTGAGTCCGATCTCACAAGATCTGTTAGATGTTCAAGCTGAATTTGAGAAAGGACTTATTGTAGGTTCCAAAGTCGAGGAAGCTGTAAGGACACTTATCTCTCATAGATCCTTATTGTTTTCTCAGATTTTTCTTGATTCCGATCCGTCGGTTAAACTGACGTTGAAAAATTACCCTATGAGAGAGGTTCCTCCAGTATGGAAGGAAGAGGTTGCAGGAGTAGGTGCTAATCCAGCTATTCCTGCTCATTTTCAGCGTATATGGGTACATGTGCCATGGAAGAGATCTGAAGTTTTGGCTCTTAAGCAGACTCTACCAGATCCTCGTAAGAACCCTGCAGGTTATTACAAAGAATTATCGCAGACAATCGATGCTTGTATTATGAATTTAGCAGACATCGATATGTTGATGGGTAATGTTGTCCCACAGACAATATGGGCTAAGATTCGTAGGGAGGATCACGCACAGGAACTAGGTGCTACTTGGGATGTCATAGCTGATACAGATAGAGATCAAGTGGGTGGCGCAAAGCCTGACGCTTTGATCTCGGAACTTCCTGGTAGAATCATTACGTTAATGAAAACTATGATGCCTGCACTGAGAGTTAATTGGGATAAGTTAGCAGCATGTAAGCAAAAGAAAGATGAAAGTGTCTCTGACTTCTTTACTCGTTTCGAGGAGACATTTATCGATCACAGTGGTCAGGACATGGCTACCGAGGGTGGACAGCGATTATTCGTGGATAAATTTGTATTCAATTTGCTTCCCGAGCTGTCACACAAATTAAAAGATTCAGAGAGTTCTTGGGCTGTTACTTCTTCTGCTCAGATATTGGCTACTGCACAATATTATGAGAATAGGGATAAAGAAGAAAAAGAAAAACAAGAGAAAAAGACGAAAGATTTAAAGACGAAGGTTCTCTTGCAGCAAGCCTATCCTCCACGTTATGTTCAGCCTCAGACTCAACAGCCACCGCAGCTTCAGATGTTGTATCAGAAACCTGAGCCATACATTCCGCGACCTTTGTTAGGTCCTCATCAATGTGCCTATTGTAGAGAGGAAGGTCATTTTAAGAGTAGTTGTCCGGTTTTATTGCAGCGCAATGGAGCGTTATCTGCTCCAAGGTCGTGCTGGCCTCCAGTCAGCAAACAGAGGTAGAGGTCGAGGTATGTTGACTAAAGAACAGCGTGCCCTTCCGTCTCCCAATTCCATGAACTACTTTGATCAGCAGAATGTGAGATCTACTCAGTATTATAATTAGGGCTCCCGGTTTTCCGTTTTTACGGATTTTTACATATAAATACAGACGGAAAACAAGTTTTCCTTTATCTGTATTTATATATAAAAAACGGGAAAATACTAGTACATGTTGCTGTGCTGCCGTCTGGTGTCTCCCCCTCCTTAAAGGGTTAAGAGGTGTCAGCCCGGGCTGAGAAAGCTTCCCGGACACACACAGAGCTGCCAGCCGCACCCGAGTACTTCACAGGTCTTTGAAAGACCATTTATTTGTTAATGAGGCTTTTTTGTTATTTCACACCTTTTAGAGCCCCTGCCATTCACATTGTGACCTCGCGTCTGGCCACTGTTTTCTGTAACAGATGGCGGTTGCGTTAACTTGCGTTCGTGTTTACTTTTGTTTCCATGTGCCTGCTCGCGCTGACTTGTTTAATACAGGCATTGGAACGTCATATTTAGGAATGTGAGATTCGGAATGTCTTTGGGAGGAGAACAGAAGACCAGGATGCGAGCGATCGACTTGCGAACCCGGCGTATTTAGTACAGCTCTGCATTCATTGTCCCTCTGCATTTATATGCTACATTGATGCAGACTTAAACGCGCATGAATGCGGGAGCACGAAGCATGTAGACATTTCAACAGAAAGACTTTAACGCGTGTGAACGCAGGAGCACGAAGCAAGTAGACATTTCAACAGAAAGAAAACCAGAAGAACTCTATCCCTGGGCAGCTGCTTGGGTCCACCGCTGGACTGCTGATCAATACTCACGGCAAAGCACGGCACACATTAATACATCACAACATCCTTGGGGGGGGTGTCTCGCTGCTGTTGCATTAGGAGCCCCTGCAGCAGCATGGAAGCAGTTTAAATGGACTCTTTGTTAATTTTATATAGTGTTGACCAATAACAACTGAGCGCATGTGTGCATTGACAATTTAAATAAATGTGGAAAAATACTAGCTGTAGCGTCTTTTGCTTGTGGCAAAAATAGATGTGGATAAATACAGAAAAAATGCCCGAAAAATAAATATGGATAAATACAGACGGAAATGGCAAAAAAATAAATACCATAAAACCGGGAGCCCTAATTATAATGAAGACCATTATATTGAAGGCGAGAATGAGAGTCTTCATGCCAACTAGGACAGCCATGGACAAAGTAGAGGAGTTGTGCCAATCCCAGTAGATCAAAATGGTCCTTATGTTAACGTCACTACAATGGGTGTATGAGAGCCATTTCTTTTTGATACTGGAGCAATGAGAAGTTCCATCATTCATTCTAAACTCCCTGGGGCACCTTTGTCTGGCTTAACGAATGTTTCTGTAGGATTCTCTGGCGCCCCTGTTCGCAATCCGGTTTTCTGCCCTTTGCCTATTTCAGTTGGACCCTTACGATTTGGAAGCTCCACTTTTGTTGACGAATGGTTGCGGTTAAAATCTATTGGGTCTAGATCTATTGAAAAGAATGCACGCTACAATATATTGTTCTCCTTCTGGTGTACATCTCACTCTAGGTCAAAAGTTGATCTCCCCAATGTATCTGTCCAAAGATCAGTTTCCTCCTGAGTTGCTTTCTCTTCCAACAGCACTTTGGGCCACGGGTCCGAATGATGTGGGTTGTCTTGAGATACCGCCTTATGTTGTTACTCTCAAGCCCAATGTTGAATTACCACGTGTCCCACAATATAGAGTTTCTGCTGAAGGTGAAAAAGCGCTTTTGGAAATCATGCATGACCTAATTCGGAAGGATGTGGTTGAAGAAACGAGAGGTAACTCATGCAATAGTCCTATCCTTCCTGTTCTTAAACGTACTGATCCTTGTCAGCCTCCTGTGTACCGGTTTGTGATTGATCTGCGAGAAGTAAACAAAATTGTGATTCCACAATTCCCTGTCGTTCCAGATATCACTGCCTTGTTGACTATGATACCTTCCACAGCGACCTGGTTTTCTGTTATCGATCTAAAGAATGCTTTCTTCAGTATTCCCACTGCAGAAGAGAGTAGGGACATTTTTGGTTTTTCTCTTGGAGGCCGAAGCTTCCGATTTAAGCGCGCACCCCAAGGCTATTGTGAACGTCCCTCCATTTATAGCCAAGCTTTGAAATGTCATCTTGATACTTTTCATTTGCCGTCTGGTGCTACTCTCATCCAGTATATGGATGACTTGTTAGTAGCCGCTGATTCAGAAGAGATTTGTAAAGATGTCACTGTTGCACTGTTACGCCATTTGTTTAAGCTGAATCACAAGGTATCACCTTCCAAACTACAGTATGTTTGTCGAGAGGTTACCTACTTGGGTCATCTCCTATCAAAGGAGGGACGGCGACTAACACCAGAACGAATTCAAGCGATTGCACGAATGGCCGTACCATCCACACAAAGGGAAGTACGTGCCTTTCTGGGAATCACTTCTTATTGTAGACAGGGGATTCCTAACTTCACATGGCACCAAAATACAGCATGGTCAGTTGGTGACTGATCTCCTTGAGTCACTTGCTTTACTCATCCAAATAGCGATAGTGAAGTGTAGTGCACACAAGAAGATTACGGATGATGTTGGACGAGGAAATGCATTTGCTGATGAAACAGCAAAGAAAAAAGCGCGAGATTCAACGAGTCGAATATATGTGGGAGGTCCTGCAAATTGGGTCAGAGAGAGAGGAATGTGTGAGAATACAGTGGAAAGTGTGAAAACGATTCAGAAAGAGGCTTCAGAAAGAGTGTTGAGCAAGTGGAAAGAAAGTACGGGAATGTTGGATGAGATGGGTTGTTGGATAGAATTATCCGAACATCAACGTTGGCTGTTACCGGATGCTTATGTACTTCCAGTGGTTACTATGGCTCATGGTCCAGCTCACCTTAGTGCAAAAGGCATTTGTAAACTTTTAGCCCCAGTGTGGCAAAACGAGAACATCCTAAAATGTGCAGACAATGTAGTAAAGCATTGTATTATTTGTCTAATGTATAACCCAGGAAAGGGAACCCCAACTCCAGCCGGTCACTTTGCTCATCCGACATACCCATTTGAAGTGTTGCAAATCGATTACATTCATATGGATCGATGCAACAACCTCAAATATGTTCTGGTGGTAGTATGTGCCTTTTCAAGGTGGATAGAAGCATACCTTTTGAAAGATAATACAGCTTTATCCACAGCTAAAATCCTACTAAAAGAGTTCTTTCCCATGTTTGGTTTGCCGCGCATTGTCTGGAGTGACAATGGGAGCGAATTTGTTGGCCAAGTCATGCAGAAAGTTTGTGCAGGTCTTGGAATCAAACAAAAGTTCCACGTGGCAAATCATCCACAATCAGCGGGTTTAGTAGAGTGTTACAATGGATCTTTGAAGTTGAAATTAGCGAAGATTCAAGCAAGTACGGGACTTAATTGGCCTGATGCTTTGCCGTTAGCTCTGCTATCCACCAGAACTGCAGTACACTCTCGTTTGGGACTTAGCCCTTATGAAGTGGTATTTGGCCGTCCGGCCAACGTATGGGGAATACCTCGCCCTAAAAAATTCTCCGACTTGCCCTATCCAATGTTGATTGATTATCTGCATGACCTTACAACTAAATTGCGTGTTCTTCATCAACAGGTTCAGAGTGCTCTGCCAGAGGCCTCCGCAGACCCAGGTCATTCCATCCGACCAGGTGAATGGGTCTGTGTGAAGAATTTTCAGAGGTCCAGTAATCTGCAGCCCAGGTGGCGGGAGCCTTGGATGGTCCTTTTGACAACAAGAACAGCAGTTAAAGTTGAAGGAAAGAAAAATTGGATTCACGGTGTGCATTGCAAGAAAGTACCTTTGCCTTTGCCTTTTGATCAGTGGGTTCGTAGAGGGATTGGTGACTGTGAAGGCAAAACAGTTCCACGATTTGTACCCTTTAGCGATGCACACCTGAATGGGACATTGTCTGAGAAAGTGGACGACGACATTTTACAACAAGCATTTGCAATGCAATAGGTCTCGCATTTATACGAGTTTGAGCTATTGGCATTGTAAATGACAATGCCTTTTATTATTGTTTTAAAAACCCACACATAAATAAAAGGCATTGCCATTTACAGTGTCAATAGCTCAAACTCTTAACAACTGCGAGACCTATTGCATTGCAAATGCTTGTTTCTTTTGTCTGGTTCTCGTTTCTTCCTCAACATCCACAGCTAGCCCGTTCCTCGGTCCTGGTTGCACAGTAATTGTATATTTAAAAGTGCCTTGTATTGTCGGCCCTAGCCACTTAAATACAGTTAGTTATTTTTTTACTTCATTTTGCAAACTCCTAGTTTACGGTGTACGTTTTGTTCCTATTATACACAGCATCCTGTTAAATCAGTTGCACAGGGAATATCTTAGTACCTCTGAAAATATGCTCTTGTCAACTCTGCCTCTTCTGCACACACAAGTGGTGTTCTAGTGCTGTCTCTGGTTGTGTGGGTTAGATGAATGTATATCCTCACGCTTTGAGAGGAGTATTCCAACAAACTACAACATCTAAATGATGTAAGGGTTGCAAAGTTTAGATACAAACTAACTTAGTTATTTGCAGCTTTCTTTAGCCACTTTACTAGGAAGATGTAAGAGCACTTTACAGATAACTAGGAAGATAAAAATGCTAAACAGTAAGAAACAGTGCCATGGAACAGAAAACAGTTAGAACAGACTAGACATAGTTGTATGTATTATATAATATGTTGTATTGTAAGATATAGCGCTCACAACCCGCTGAAGAGCTTGTCTTCATGGGTAGCATGTTACACCACGTAAGCCAATGATCTTCAAACTTTTCAATGCCATGCCACTCCTGTGGGGGGAAAAAAATCATCAAAGTCCCCCTCAAAAATGTTCACAATTATTCTAATAAACTGGCAATGTTTAAATATGACTAGACTTATTTAAACATTGCAGTTAAGTTCTGATGCAGTTTTAAAATTCCAATCAAATACATGATTGCCAAACATACTATTCTTGTCAAGCAGGCCTTACTAACGTGTAAAAGTATCCACAGTGCGATTATTAGAAATGGGGGTGGAGGGTTTGAAGAATATTTGGAGTCTCTTCCTTTTTGACACCTTCTCCCAGCCTGGAAATAAATGTCAAAAGATGTTAGCAATGTCCCATTACAGGGCAACTTACTGTCGCTCATCTTTTTCAGCTGAAAAAAAAGCACTGTTCTCAGCATAATGCTTCTTTTGGCAAGAGCCTGACCCGGATTCACTGGAGGCCCAGTTTAAAGATCACTGGCGTAGGGTGTGGTTGGAAGGATGTGGTCTTTGTTTTAATCCTATGTGTGAAGTTTTTCCATGTGGTGCGTGGTGACTACCGAGGTGCAGATATTAGGTTAATGGGACGCAATGCTTAGGAGTGTGATGGATGAAGTGTGAGATGGGCGCGCAATTTATGGTTTTCGGTAAGGTGGCAGCTCTGCATTGCCCTTAATGGGATTTCTTATGTTCATAGTCCACTTACCTAATTACTGTCTATTCTGAAATATTTTGTTTAAAGTTAATGTTCCTGAGCAGGCGTTGACATATACATGTTTAATTTTCAGTATCTTTAACTGTGATTTGTGCTACACTAATTCTCCTTTGCTCCACTCTTCTATAGCAGTTACTTGTGTTTGAACCAAGTACTTGCTGCAAAAGTAGCCGCTTGGTGGCTTTTAAAAGTAATTTCTTACCTAACACCCGTTAACTGTAACCAGAGGCGCAACTAGAGCCAAATTTCGGGGGGGGGGGGGGGGGGGGGGGGGGGCTAAGCAAACATTTCGGGGGGGGGGGCTGAATCTTTAAACAGTAGGCAGAGTGGCGCTGATTTCGGGGGTGGGGGGGCTGAATCTAGGCAGAGTGGAGCTGCAGGGGCTCTTAGAAGGGGGGAAACAACAGCGAGGCCTCATTTACATACAAATGGTCTTTTAAAGACCTGTGAAGTGCTCGGGCGCGGCTTTGTGTCTGCCCGGGAAGCGGTCTCATCCCGGGCTGCCACACACGACGGGGGGGGGATGAAGCCCTTTGAGTTCAATGGGTGTTGCGCGCCTGACTGTAACCCCGCTTTGGCTGTACGACTATGATGTAAAATACACCCCACCTGCTGTTCAGAATAGAGGTTCATTTATGCAGTGGTGCCCTCAACCCTTGTGCACCGAGAGGTGCAGCATGTCGGGGGTAGGATGCGATCGCGGAGTTGTGTACGTGTTTATCCAAGTACCAGAATATCTATGTGCAGCTGATGAGGAGAGTGGTGCACTGGCAGACCTGTGGGAGTGTTTATACGAGTACTAGAATATCTGCGTGTACAGCCGGTCAGGAGAGGGGTGCACTGGCAGAGCTGCGGAGGTGTTTATCCGAATAATAGAATATCTGTAAGTACAGCCGGTCAGGAGAGAGGTGCTCTGGCAGAGCTGCAGAGGTGTTTGTCCGAGTACTAGAATATCTGTGTGTACAGCCGGTCAGGAGAGAGGTGCACTGGCAGAGCTGCGGAGGTGTTTATCCGGGTACTGGAATATCTGTGGGTACAGCCGGTCAGGAGAGAGGTGAACTGGCAGAGCTGCGGAGGTGTTTATCTGAATAATAGAATATCTGTAGGTACAGCCGGTCAGGAGAGAGGTGCACTGGCAGAGCTGTGGAGGTGTTTGTCCGAGTACTAGAATATCTGTGTGTACAGCCGGTCAGAGGGGTGCACTGGCAGAGCTGTGGGGGTGTTTATCCGAGTACTAGAATATCAGCAGGTACAGCCGACCAGGAGAGAGGTGCACTGGCAGAGCTGTGGGGGTGTTTGTCCGAGTACTAGAATATCTGTGTATGCAGCCGATCCGGAGGGAGGTGCACTGGCAGAGCTGAGGAGGTGTTTATCCGAGTACTGGAATATCTGTAGGTACAGCCGGTCAGGAGAGAGGTGCTCTGGCAGAGCTGTGGAGGTGTTTGTCCGAGTACTAGAATATCTGTGTGTACAGACGATCCGGAGAGAGGTGCTCTGGCAGAGCTGTGGAGGTGATTATCCGAGCACTAGAATATCTGTGCAGGCAGCCGATCAGGAGAGGGGTGCACTGGCAGAGCTGTGGGGGTGTTTGTCCGAGTACTCGAATATCTGTGTGTACAGCCGGTCAGGAGAGAGGTGCACTGGCAGAGCTGTGGAAGTGTTTGTCAGAGTACTAGAATATCTGTGTGTACAGCCGATCAGGAGAGAGGTGCTCTGGCAGAGCTGCGGAGGTGTTTATCCGGGTACTGGATTATCTGTGTGTACAGCCGGTCAGGAGAGAGGTGCACTGGCAGAGCTGTGGAGGTGTTTATCCGAGTACTAGAATATCAGTAGGTACAGCCGGTCAGGAGAGAGGTGCACTGGCAGAGCTGTGGGGGTGTTTATCCGAGTACTAGAATATCAGTAGGTACTGCCGACCAGGAGAGGGGTGCACTGGCAGAGCTGCGGAGGTGTTTATCCGAGCACTAGAATTTCAGTAGGTACAGTCGGTCAGGAGAGAGTTGCACTGGCAGAGCTGTGGGGGTGTTTATCCGAGTACTAGAATATCAGTAGGTACAGCCGACCAGGAGAGAGGTGCACTGGCAGAGCTGTGGGGGTGTTTGTCCGAGTACTAGAATATCTGTGTGTACAGCCGATCAGGAGAGAGGTGCTCTGGCAGAGCTGAGGAGGTGTTTATCCGAGCACTAGAATTTCAGTAGGTACAGTCGGTCAGGAGAGAGGTGCACTGGCAGAGCTGTGGGGGTGTTTATCCGAGTACTAGAATATCAGTAGGTACAGCCGACCAGGAGAGAGGTGCACTGGCAGAGCTGTGGGGGTGTTTGTCCGAGTACTAGAATATCTGTGTGTACAGCCGACCAGGAGAGAGGTGCACTGGCAGAGCTGTGGGGGTGTTTGTCCGAGTACTAGAATATCTGTGTGTACAGCCGATCAGGAGAGAGGTGCTCTGGCAGAGCTGAGGAGGTGTTTATCTGAGTACTAGAATATCTGTGTGTACAGACGATCCGGAGAGAGGTGCTCTGGCAGAGCTGTGGAGGTGATTATCCGAGCACTAGAATATCTGTGCAGGCAGCCGATCAGGAGAGGGGTGCACTGGCAGAGCTGTGGGGGTGTTTGTCCGAGTACTCGAATATCTGTGTGTACAGCCGGTCAGGAGAGAGGTGCACTGGCAGAGCTGTGGAAGTGTTTGTCAGAGTACTAGAATATCTGTGTGTACAGCCGATCAGGAGAGAGGTGCTCTGGCAGAGCTGCGGAGGTGTTTATCCGGGTACTGGAATATCTGTGTGTACAGCCGGTCAGGAGAGAGGTGCACTGGCAGAGCTGTGGAGGTGTTTATCCGAGTACTAGAATATCAGTAGGTACAGCCGGTCAGGAGAGAGGTGCACTGGCAGAGCTGTGGGGGTGTTTATCCGAGTACTAGAATATCAGTAGGTACTGCCGACCAGGAGAGGGGTGCACTGGCAGAGCTGCGGAGGTGTTTATCCGAGCACTAGAATTTCAGTAGGTACAGTCGGTCAGGAGAGAGTTGCACTGGCAGAGCTGTGGGGGTGTTTATCCGAGTACTAGAATATCAGTAGGTACAGCCGACCAGGAGAGAGGTGCACTGGCAGAGCTGTGGGGGTGTTTGTCAGAGTACTAGAATATCTGTGTGTACAGCCGATCAGGAGAGAGGTGCTCTGGCAGAGCTGAGGAGGTGTTTATCCGAGCACTAAAATTTCAGTAGGTACAGTCGGTCAGGAGAGAGGTGCACTGGCAGAGCTGTGGGGGTGTTTATCCGAGTACTAGAATATCAGTAGGTACAGCCGACCAGGAGAGAGGTGCACTGGCAGAGCTGTGGGGGTGTTTGTCCGAGTACTAGAATATCTGTGTGTACAGCCGATCAGGAGAGAGGTGCTCTGGCAGAGCTGAGGAGGTATTTATCCGAGCACTAGAATTTCAGTAGGTACAGCCGGTCAGGAGAGAGGTGCACTGGCAGAGCTGTGGGGGTGTTTATCCGGGTACTGGAATATCTGTGGGTACAGCCGGTCAGGAGAGAGGTGCACTGGCAGAGCTGTGGGGGTGTTGTCCGAGTACTAGAATATCTGTGTGTACAGCCGATCAGGAGAGAGGTGCACTGGCAGAGCTGCGGAGGTGTTTATCCGAGCACTAGAATTTCAGTAGGTACAGCCGGTCAGGAGAGAGGTGCACTGGCAGAGCTGTGGGGGTTTTTATCCGGGTACTGGAATATCTGTGGGTACAGCCGGTCAGGAGAGAGGTGCACTGGCAGAGCTGCGGAGGTGTTTATCCGAGCACTAGAATTTCAGTAGGTACAGCCGGTCAGGAGAGAGGTGCACTGGCAGAGCTGTGGGGGTGTTTATCCGAGTACTAGAATGGCAGAGTTGTAACTCAGTTTCAGTGCTTGAATACGAGGTAGTGCAAAAGACCTGGAGAAAAGTAGATTGGCACAGCTTTGGGTTTCAGTTTTGGAATACTGGGAGGTGCACGTGGCTGAAGTGCACGTGCTGTGTGCCTCTCAAGAATGGAACATCCGGGAGAGCTGTAGATCGGTATTAAGAGACATTGGCAGAATTAAAGCCGAGTCTCTGCAGGTGATTAGTATGGGTTTAGAAGTGCAACACTGAAGTGTATTGCGTTCTGTACGTGCTACTGTACTGCAGAAGCAGGCTGCACTTTAAATGGAGAGGTGTGGGTGCATTGGTACAGAGATGTGTGTTGCTGATGGAATAGCAGTGTACTCTAGCTCAAAGCCGAGGTGCGTTGGCAGACGTGTTTAATAACTTGCTTTTCGTAGAAAGCTTAGAAAAGGCTCTTTGGAGGTTTCTATGCACTGCCAGTAATGGGCGCTATCATGCTCAGGTCATCACTAATGAAACGATGAAAGGCAGAGTTGGCCGAGCTGGGATTTGAACTCCTCGCCGACTTCAGCAGAGCATCTTTGCGGTTACAGTGCGTTGTAGTCCAGTTTGGTACCAGGAGGAGCTGTTACACGCCGGTATTGAGGTGCATTGGCATGGCTCCGAGGAGACTCGAATAATGGGCGTTGCAGGTAAGAACGTGGGTGCGGAGGAGGGGTGCTTGGAGGTCCAATAGTGGCCGAATGCTTCAGGTGAGGGCTGAGATGCCTGCGCAGAGCAGCACGTGGGCTCGGGTTCAGTTTCTGCCCTTCTTTTCTTGTCTGTAGTTGGGATAGCAGAGCTGTTGGGAGGGGGTTATTTAAGGTGAACGTGACATTGGTGGATGTTTCAAAGTTTCCGAAATGTTAGGAAGTTCCATTGACGTCAGATGGAGGGGTGAAGAGTGTGTTAGATAGAGGATGTTTGTGGAGAACAAGACGTGCTATAAGAGAGAGTCAATGCTCTGCAGTCCTCTCTCCATTAGAGATGCTGAGGCGCGTTGCAAGGTATGGAGGGGGCTTGGAGGGTTCCCTCTGTGGGTCAGGCATCCGATTCTGAATGTATTTCTGGCTTGAATGCAGAGCTACTGGAGTTCCCTCAGAGCTGGAGTCATGTTATCAAATGTCTTTAAAGAACAGAAGACTGCGTTCATAGGAGAGAGAACCCTTTCAGTGCACCTCCTATGTGTGCATTCAAGCAGTGAGCAGGGAAGGAACACTAGTCGAGTGTGCAGACCGGCACAAGAATAAGAGTAGCATCTACCCTTGTGCTGCCCTCATGTACTCCTGTGCTTCAGGTTCATCTCTCTCTGCATAAGAAACCCTCCGCCATGGATATGCAGGGACATGTGCAAGGCTCGTTTGCCACTACACAAATACATATTGGGAAGAAACGTGAATACACCAGAAGGGAAGAAATTTAGAGAGGACAGAGGGAAGATAGAAGTAGAAAATAAACATAATTGGGGTAATGCAGTGAAGTGCGTATGAGCGTGGTAGACTGAGGTAAAAAGAGGTGGGGGGGCTGCAATGGGAGAGATGACGACGATGAGGTAGGAAAGAAAGAATTCTAGGGAGGAAACCATGAATTGAATAAGGATCGAGCAAACAGGGAAGGCTGGCATGAGATAGGGATCAAAGAAAAAAACAAGGGGGTGGCAAATGGTGTGCACTTTGATGTCCTCAGTGGCCGAGCAGCTCACTGAGGACATCAAAGCAAGTGATCAGGCAGTGCTTTTCAGGCTGCCAAATGGTGCGCGCCCCCGGGGCACATGCACTGTATTTGGAGGCCTGAAAAGCCACTGTTTGCACTTCCAAAACTCGCTTACTATAAGTCTCGCCAGAGCAGCGCTCAAGCGCTGTCTCAGACGAGACCTAAAAAGCAATTCCATCGCATCGTCGCTTGAATACGACTGAACCAAGAACATTGTTTCAAGATCAGAGTGTTCTGGGGAAGGAACGTTACAACCTCAGGTCCAGACAAAAGAACAACTGAGACTTTCTTCTCCCTTGTGTAGTGTTCTGTTTAGGTTGCAGGGTCACGGTAGGAGTCTAGGTCACGACCTGAGTAGTGACAATAGGTCTGCAGGATCCTCAGTGTCATAGGACGGTAGAGCATCGTGACTTCGGTGATTGAGGAAGATTGCCGTGAGCATCCACTAGTAAAAATGGAAACTACACCAAATAATAAAGAAAGAAGAAATTAAATGAAGAAAACATCTTGTAAAATAATGTACAGTCGTTTTAGTATAACTCTATGTGTTTTTATATCATTATGTATTGCTTTGGCGATTATTGGTTGGATAGTTTATGTTTTGCAGCCGAGAAATACCTCCCCTTCTTACTCTTTGCCTTCTTCTACTATCTCTCCACATCTCTTTCATACTTTTCCTTTACATGAACTTGTCAGAAGAACCGAGTATTACAACAATTCCTTTGTCCAACTATTACACCAGCATCAATTGGTGGTCAACACAACTGATTGTTGGGTATGTGGTCTTATGCCACATACCACCGAGAAAGGAATCCCATATCTAGTTCTTCCTTTTTCCTAGGAGGGTTCTGCTTGGTCATTCTTCGTTATTTTCTCCAATGCTTATCAAAGCAAATTCAGACGGTCCGTTACTTCACAAATTAATTATCCAGATTTTAGTCATAGTTCCTTGATTAAGGGTATGGTAGTTATGGCTAAAATCATGGAGAACAGCAAAATTTCCATTGACGAAAGGAAAGCATACACCAATTGGAACGTCACCCAATACATGTCGAGTCTTAATAATAAAGTGGGAAAGGGAAAATCCTCGCCAATCTGGACTATACCGCATCAAGGTAACTTCTGTTTACAGATAAACGATCGTTCTTCTGACACTGCACAAAAGAGTAACTGTTCCTACACGTACATTTATTCCTCTCAAAACTCGCCTCCTCTAGTACCGTCTCAAGGCACCTATTTCATTTGCTATGATAGAGCTTATACTTGGTTACCAACGGATTTCTCTGGTACTTGCTACATAGCCTTCCTTCTTCCTCCTACTTACACTGCTTCTGCCAATTATCACCGAACCCGTTTCAGCCGAGGAATTATTGACTCAAAAGACACCGCGGGACAAGAGGGAGGAGATTTCCTTAAAGGTTTCCTTCCCTTCTGGGGTCCAATGGCCAACAGCAGAAATATAAGGCAACTGGTCCGTGTCGTAGAGACTACAATAGACATCACTGTAGGAGCCTCAAGTAATATCACGGCGGAACTACAGGCGGATCGTCTTATGGCCTTACAAAATCGAGTTGCCTTAGACTTTATTCTTGCCGATCGTGGTGGAGTATGTAAATTGATCGGGTCAAGCTGCTGTATTTTCATTCCTAATGACGCTCCCACAGTATACCAAGCTATCTCCAAGTTACACATAATCTCCGAGTCTATTCATCAGGACGAAGGAGATTGGTCTTTAACGGAATGGTTTTGGGGACTACTGTCCAAATGGGGTTGGAAAGCATTGACATTCCTTGGAATAATCTTGACCATTGTATTTTCTTGTTGTCTTTGTATGCACTGTGGTCCCGCTATCTGTGATCTTTGTGCTACTCTGTGCATCCCAAAACCCAAACCACCTGTAACGGAAAACATAAGAATGATGTTACAGCAACAGCTCGATGATCTCATGGCTATTGATGTGGACTCAGATTAACGTGAGTCTATCTTGCCTGAGTTCTGACAAAAGGAGGGTCTGAGGAACTTCGATTTTCGATCACGATCGAATCGACCCGCCATTTTGTGACCCGCCGCCATTTTGTGTTGCCATCACTCAGGCAGCACGGCAAACGAAGTCTATTCTGCTTTTCCCGTAGCTTGGTGTCGAAATACGTCCTCGGCCTCATTTGCGAAGCTGGTGTTTGGACTAGCCGAGTACACTAATCCTTGCCTGGCTTTCCTAATCCCTGTTTCAACTATTTGTAGGCTCACACTATTCTTTCCTGGTCATATCTTATCAACTGGCCTTCACTGTCTCCTGCTAGCATTCTCTCGTGTCATGACTGTCCTCCAAACCACACGAGCGTATCTCACCACCTGCAAGTTAGTTATAATCTGTTAATGAATTAGTTCGGGGGTGGGATGACAAACACAGTTGGAGGAGAGGTCTCTTCGAGTCATCTGATATTTCTGTTTTCGAACCTTTCTTATTGGTTCCACTTTGTTTTTCCACTTACCCTATTGGCTCTTTTGTTCTATGCTTGGGGAGTGTGTCTCGTTAATAATTATGTATTGTATAGTAAGTATTGTAAGGGATTAGTCTTCTAGTGGTCGGTAAAAATTTCTCCTTTTGACCCTCCTTTGATATATTCTTATATCTTGTTGTATAGTGTTTAGAGCAGCCACGGCTGTGAGTCACTTTTGTATGCTCTTTAGTTGCTGATTCCAGCGTGTCTCTAATACATTAGAGCGTTTTTAGCCTTTCACAATTCTTAGATCTCCTAATCATGGCTGAATACTCCGGTTTGTCATTCGATGATAGTGTTCTACAATCAATCTTGACAGACAACCCTAGTATTCTAGACACATTACCAGAGGCTCCGTCTAATTCCCAAGAGGATTGGCAATCCTTGCTCAATCTCAAGAGAACACATACACGGACATCAATTCACCGTGCCATTATGGCTGAATACCTTCGGGGCAACTGTGCACCCACTGGTGTAATAGTAACGAATGCCCCTAGATTATTTCTTACTGATAAGATCTTCATGAAGGATTGGTCTCTAATCGCGTGGCGGTGCACACACGATTGGTTGATACTCATTATAAGCACTGCCAAAAGAATTGCTGACGCAATCCTTATTGAGATTCAGGTGTTAGAAGGCCAAATTAAAACCACCATCACAAATACTGTGTACAAAAAGAATCTAGAAGAAACAAACAAATCCAACAAAGAATATAAAGACTCTATTCTTTTAAACAAGATAGAAAAATTCAAGAAGGATTTGGCACGTTTCTCGCTTGAGAAAGTTTACCCTTACACCAAAGAAGGATGTGTGGCACCAGAATTCAACAAGAGGGGTAGAAAAACTGGTTCCAATTACTCCTCTTCAGGGTCAGACACATTGTCAAGTGACTCAGAATCGTCGAACTATGAAGCACAGTACAATCAAGGCATGAGTACTCACTCAAGGCCTAATCGAAGAAGAGGGAGACATGGCCCTTATCAACAACCAGGCCCTTGGTGGCCCCCCGACACCTTGGGGTTATCCACAATATCACCCCCCTATGACACCCTTTCCTCCTCCTACACAATTTTTTGGGAACCAGGCTTTTTTAGAACAAGGCCATGGAAGAAACAGAACCAGAAACAGAAGCAGGAGAAGAGGACAACAGCTTGTCCATTGGGAAGACGATCTGCCTCCCCCGAACACACGGAGCAGGAAGGGCTTACAACAGCCCAGCACCAGCTCGAACACGACAGTCTAGTTGTGAATTTGAGCTCACGCATTCTCACTGAAGATGAGAATGCGGTCCTAGATAGACGATTAGGATTTGTACCGACTAATCTTGGGGATCCCTTCCTTATGAGATGCGAATTGGCGCGTTTTTTTAGGAAAATTCGCCTTCATTTCTTCTTCAAAAATAAAGAGAATGAGACTGTGATGCTAGATGAGGCTTCCTCTAACACAGGGTTGAAATTACCTTCTAAATTCAATCCACCATATCACCTTGTACCAGAGCAAGTGCTAACGTTTGAGAAAGCTGTCACCCATGACATTAAGGCGATCTGTGACTCTAAAGATAGACCCTATCACAATTTACAGGCCAATGAGAAACAGGCCTTACAAACTTTGTCTAAGGATACAGATATCACAATCAAACCCGCTGACAAAGGTGGAGCGATTGTGATCCAGGATACTATATCCTATCGACAAGAATGTCTACGCCAGCTGGGTGATTCGAGTTCTTATCGTCTTTTGAAGACTGACCCCACTCCTAGGTTAACTAGAGAGATTGGTACTTTGATTGAGGAAGCTAAAACTGAGGGATGGATCACACCAAATGAGGCTGATTTTTTGTTATCTAAATATCCTATCATGCCTCAGTTTTACACTTTACCGAAAATCCACAAGCCACAAAGACCTCCACCGGGACGCCCAATTATTTCAGGGATAGGGTCCCTTCTGGAGCCTTTATCCACCTTTGTCGACTTTTTTCTGAAACCAATGGTGAAATTGATGCCAACTTTTTTGCAAAACACATAAGATATTCTGAGACTATTACCAGAAACATCATTTGATGTAGATGTGGATTACCTTGTCTCATTTGACATAGAATCGTTATATACCTCGATTCCACAAATAGAAACTCTAGATACTATACGTGAGCTTCTAGAATCTAGATTACAAGATTTGGATACTATTACACCAGTATCATTTATTCTTGAATGCGCAAGGTTGGCCATGACTGAGAATTTTTTCAGGTTTGAAGATGATATTTATCTTCAAATCTCGGGCACTTCTATGGGCAGTATTTTTGCACCTTCGTTAGCCAATCTTTATGTCCATAAGTTTGAGCAAGATCATATCTTGACCTCCGCTAATCCTTTCCGCAACAATATACTGTAGTGGAAAAGATATATAGACGATATTTTTGTCATCTATAGAGGTACAGCTTCTGACATTCAAGTTTTTCATCAATGGCTGAACCATCAAAATGCCTTTCTAAAATTCACAGTAGAATTCACAAATGAACGTCTTCCCTTTCTAGACATCTGTATATATCCACAAGATGGATTTCTTGGCAGCGAATTATATAAGAAGCAGATGGCAAGAAACTCATTGCTCACTTCTGAAAGTCATCACCCTAGAGCATTGAGAGAAAACTTGCCAGTAGGCCAGTTCCTGCGCATCAAGAGGAATTGTTCTGATCCTGTCAAATTTCATAAACATGCAAAAAATCTGTCTGTACAACTGAAACAGCGTCGCTACCCGATGCGATTGGTCAAAAAAGCGTGGAAAAGAGCCTCTAATAACAACCGAGAGGCTCTATTGGAACCCCCAGTGACTAAACAACCTTTAAACAGACTGACATTTGTACATACTTTCAACACCATGACGAACAAAGTGCAAAAAAGTATACGCAAACACTGGCGGATTCTTAACATAGGGCCTGACACTGTACCTAGTCCGTTGTTTTCATATAAGAGAGGTTCTAATTTGAGGGATGTGTTGGTCCACACGAGACCAAAAAATGTTACACTGACTCAAATCAACACCTTGTGGAACCTTCCTCCGGTACAAGGCCACTTCCCCTGTGGTTCTTGCTCTGTTTGCCCTCAAACACAACATGTGAAACTGATAGACATAGGAACCCCTAGACCTTGGGTTCTGAAAAAGCACACAAACTGCAACTCTGAGAGAGTAATCTACATCATTACTTGTCCTTGTTCATTGAGGTACGTAGGTATGACGATACGCAAAGTGAAGCTACGTATCAGTGAACATAAGAGCATGATTCGGTGCAAAAAACAGGCCACTCGCTTGACTAATCCCTTTCTGATGCTCAATCATAAAGCGGAAGATCTCAAGTGGTCTGTACTTGAACAGCCATACATACCTGCTCATGTGAGTGACATTTCACATTTTTTGTTCAAAAAGGAACAGAAATGGATTTATAGACTCCGTACTGATGTGCAGGGCTTGAATGATAATATTCCCTGGACAGCACTGTGATGACGTCCTACAATAACTATATATGGTGGTCTTTACAAGTGGTCAGGTACAGTGCACATTTGGCGCATTCTTCCAACGTTCTGTTTGGAGCTTACTGATCTATTAAGACAACCCTCATTCAATCTGTATAGGCTCCTTCAATATAGTTGGTCTGTACTCGTTCCTTACCTCCCCTTTTTCATACATGCAGGGATACTACAATTTCATATTGAGCTGACTTACACTAAGCCGATATACACAATCATAAGAACCATTATGTTGAGCTGCATTATGGAAATATATTTATGAGACTGTCAGCTTGTGCCAGCTCTGTTGAGGTATAATAATCCCCCATTATATTGGGAGTCGAAGGCTGAGTCAGAACTTATTAGAATGCATTGGGCGACATCCTAATTTCAACAAGCTTAGTTGTCGATGCACGAGTCTGCTCCCCCTCTTTGATGGCATGATAAAATACACTGTTTTTGATTGCATGGAAACGTAGAACGAGGGATGAAATTACCCATATGATCGTTATGCATCATGTGATACCTGGGAACTCGAAGTCCCATGATGCCCAGTTATATGGAGGTTATGTCACATATTCACGCGGGTCTCGAAATTTTATTTCAACCAGTTGAGATCACATTACCAATGAGACTGTGCCGCATCATGTTTTGAGATAATGAAATTATTGGCAGCTTCCGTGTATTTTACACGGGAACTTCATATCCCATGATGCCTAGTCGCTTTCGGATGACGTCACGCTCCGATGCGGACATCGGGATTGCATTTCAGCCAACAACACCGGCGCGTCTGTACCTTCCCGTCTTACTCCTCAAAGCTCCGTGGTACCGACGGACAGGTCAGTGTATTGCCCGTGTTTGTTTGTTTGGCTGTGTTTGTTACTTGTCTGGGTTTCGATGTTTTGAGTACGAGTTGCAGTTTTGGATAGACCATTACCGCTATACTAATGAGATGTCAAGTCTGAACACTGCCGATTTGCGTCACCATTTGAATAAACGAGTTGGTGTAGACCATGTGACCTTTACACAACAGTCGTTATGTGTAGTATAATACTCCATAATACGTAAGACTGGCTTGGTTGTATAGTATGATGCCGATTAGGAAATCAGTAGAGTTGGTTTTTAATAATAGACAAGAGGTTGAATAAAGGTTTTGCACCACTTGTCTTTTTTATGTAGAGCGGGGCCACTTTTATCTGAGCAGGATGCCAGGTGAGGTGAGGCGGTCTCCCGTACTATAGATGGGTAAGCATGGTTTTCCCTCTTTTCTGGAATCTGCCTTATTTCATGATATGGACATGGATTTGTAAAAAAATCTTTGGATTATTAAGTCCAAGTATGATCAAGCAATTTGTCTTTACATGTACGTTTTCTTCCCTCTTTTTGCTTCTTACCATTTAGGAATAAAATAAAGACGCTCCCCTAACAAATCGTAAGGAGAGGTTTGAAAATTTGTAATAAACTAATTGGTTTGCACTGGGGTTAAATTTAGTTTAAATTTGATTTCACACTATTACACAGCAGTAGCAAGGGTTCTGTTTGGTCCTGACGAAAGCCGGATTAATAGTCCCCATCGGCTGAAACACGTTGACCTAATTTTTGGACTTATGCAGTTATTTTGTCAAAACTGCGTCTACACTGTTTTTAACTGTTGCCACATGGATAGACATTAATAAATAGTTTTTCTTTCCATTGGGCATTTTTAACATCACTTTCTTCAAAAATGTATTGTTTTTTTGCACTGCTTTTGTCACCATCATGTATGTTTGTCAGCCACACTATCACTTGATAGACACCTCATCTCAAGATGTATAGAGAGGTGCCCGTACTGTTTGCAGCCTTGACCTTTCTGATGGCCCAGACAGGGCTATCGGATCCCAAATGATGTGGGCTGCTATTTTGGTGGCTGATGGGATTCACGTTTCATGTGTAGACAATTTACATGTTTGAATTGCTTGATCTTTTTTGATTTGACCCTAGATTTCTGTGTTGTGGTATTTGTCCTCCAAACCACACAAGCGTATCTCACCACCTGCAAGTTAGTTGTAATCTGTTAATGAATTAGTTCGGGGGTGGGATGACAAACACAGTTGAAGGAGAGGTCTCTTCGAGTCATCTGATATTTCTGTTTTCGAACCATTCTTATTGGTTCCACTTTGTTTTTCCACTTACCCTATTGGCTCTTTTCTTCTATGCTTGGGGAGTGTGTCTCGTTAATAATTATGTATTGTATAGTATTTAATCTGATGCGCCACAGAGTGAAGTGGCAGTCTCCTGAGAACCTACTTTGTGTACTTCTGGGATAACTGTACTAGCTGCAGCTAAATAAATCCAATCTTCTAACGCCGACAGAGTGTCCCGTGTCTCTGTGTAGCGAAGCAGGTGAACTCCGGAGACAGAGGGCGTACCCTGCGCCGTCAGGTCCAAAAGGTTCTGGTTCTTCAGGCGGCATGAATGCATCCAAGAGAAGTTGCCATTAAGGCAAGGCAAGGCTCATACAACTGAAAATACTACACCGAACATATTATGATAGGGACAGGCTACACAACATAGGAAGAGCAGAATCACCATTGTGCCTGGCATGTACCGCCGCTAAAAGCAATTTTTTTCCACACGATTTGGGCATGTCCTGCACTTCAGCTATACTGGACTCAGGTAATCGGGTTAATAGGAATGGTCCTAGGGATAGCGCTGCCGATGGAGCCAAGATTTGTGATACTAGGGATTCCAAGTGAGGTAGATATCACCAGAACACAGGTAATCTTTGCCTCCCAGTGGTTAATAGTAGCCAAGAGAGATGTAGCTGGGAGATGGGGAGTGGGTGACAGTACGACCATTATGACGATCATATTTGTTTGAGACTGAATCTAGCAGATGTATCATGTAAGAACTGTCTTGTGTTGATTGTTCAGTTTGAAAATAGAAATACATTAAAAGAAATTTAAAAAAACATTAACAGAGAAATAAGCGATAGGACTCAGAGGAAGACAAGCCATTAATGATTTAGAGCATGGGAATACACTTGGTCATGTTGTTTCAACAATTGCTGTACATGAAAATGCAAGTTGAATAATATCAGAGCAGATTTTGGAAATCATCAGGTACATCTTATTTGACTTGCAGACTCGTTAGTCTCGGACTTGCCTCAATCTTACCAGCTCAAGTGAACTTCTTTCTGACTGACTTTCAGAAGGTCATAGTTGAAATCACTCAAGTAACTCCAACCCATAAGATACTGTTTGCAATTTAGCTTCACATCTCCCAAAGAAAATTTTAGCCCACAACCTGTTCGATGTATTGACTATGTATGATTTTATACCATGCAAACGTCACCTTTCAGCCACTTGACAGCAACGCAGCCAGTGTATGTTTCACTGCAGGAATGGCTTCTTCAGAGATGGTCAAGAATAGATCCCCTTCCATTGAGAGAAAGGTTGGTCCCACTGGAATGAGAAACCTTGGAAAACTGACAACTCAGGATGAGAGGCATTGCTCCAAGCTTTTTCTTTTAAGTCAAGGAAGGTTTCTCTGAACAAATGCATTTTTAGGTTCCTTTCGATAACCATGGTAAGGGATGTGCTCTGCAGTAGGTCCTGCGCATCCAATCAGGACATTGCATTGTAGCCCAATGGTCTTGGCCATTTGGCTTCCTTGAAGCTATGATTGTTGGAATATTCTAATGTATGTGAGAGGTTGTGAAGCAAACAGTGATATCATTACTGTCAGCAATCCAATCTGTTTTGACCTTGTGCAGGAAGCTAAAGGTCAGTTTCGATGCTGACTGGAAAATTGAATCTTGTGCGCTTCAATACAACACAAATCAAAGGTTTGGACACGGAATGGTCCGACTTGGGTTACTAATGAAAGGAAGTCAGACAACTCATGTGCCCACTCTATTTATGTGTAATCCGCTTGATTCCAAGAGTGAACGATCAACTTTACACTAGCGGTTGACCCTGGGCTACATTTGAATGCATTCTATTCTTATGGCAATCAACCCTGCCACCGAGAGGGCCAGGACAACAAACTGACCTTGAAGCGGTCTCTCAGATGCTGCTGACTGGAGTGTTAGGGGATGGGAGGGTTAGTTGGGATCTGTTTGCAAAGAAAGCGTTAGACTCCTCGCCAGCTGGATGGTAGTAGGCGAGGGTATATGTTAGTCAAAATGCAAATAAAAACAGGTAATCCTAAAAAGAAGTAGACACCTCGTACTTCCAGAGCTTGTGTTAGGGACCACATTTCTTAAACATTAGTAGCTCCTTAAACATTAGTACCTCAACAAACCTATTCCTCCTCAAAAAGAAACTGAACAGACATCTGTGAAGCAGTCCAGTAATCACCAATTCTCATCAGAAAGTGAATCCAGGTAATTAAGCACAAAGAGCAGTGACATACAAGTCCATTCATTATCTGATTGTAAACGTTTTGGTGCCACAAGAAACAAACCTTCTAATTCCCATTATGATGTGTCAAAGAAAAAGGAGCTTGGCAAAATAATTGTTTTCAAAAGCGTATTTGGCAGATTCACATGGCCACAAATTGCAAAATATACCCTAGTTCCCAAATGTGCAAAAAAGCAGGGGGTGGAAGTTTCATGTAGGAAAAAGCTGCATGCTACACAACCAGAAAAATATATTTGTGAAAAAAAGAAAGCTGTAACAAAACTATGCATTTCTAAATGGAAATTTCCTACGAGCCATTCACAAGGGGCAAGGGGGGCGCTACAACTTTCATAAATTCCTTTGTTTAGGCTTGTCAACTCTAAAGTCTACACATATGGATCGTTGACAATCCATATTAACCATTTTTTCCTTTACATACAAAATAGTTTTCCATATGAAGAAATCCCAATGCATTGAACAATATAACACGGACTTCGACTAACCAACCCCTCATTCTTGCATCATTAAAGCCAATAACCACGGAGATGAGTAAAAACAAATTTCTACTTGCAAATGCTAATGAAACAAAGTACTTACGTGTATTTGTGTTTTATCCTCCCCAACCACAGAACATACCTATATTTAGCAACATTGTGTATCCTGTGATACAAATTCAGGACACCAATGGCCAAAAGTACCATTCTACCAAATTATGCATCACCTACTTTAGACGTATGTGAACAATTCAAAATACGTGGTTACAGAAAAATAAAATCAACCAAGGTTAGGGTGAGCAAATACAAAAAGTAACCAGCATTTCAAAATAATTTTAAACACAGTAGTGATTCAAAATAATACCTTCCTCCCTCTTTTTAGGCTGGTGTTAGCCAAGGCCTTTAGATTTTACTAAAGTTATGTGCATAGTATACTTGCAGGAGCTTTCAGCCAGCCTTCTTCATCCATTGGTGTTATGGTGACATTCATATTTTTCTTCCGCACACTGCTGCACACAACATAGGACACAATGGGCCAACCTCCTTCAGCAACTGGCTTACTTCACTGTAAATTGCTTAATTCTGCAATTTCATGAGGAGTACCTCCACACACCAAGCTGTTCCCTAGGCACCAAGAATTACCAAAGCAATTTTATTTATTAGGTGCACGAATCATCCCAGAAGGGATACCTCGGAGCAATGTACGCTTTATGAGACCAAAAAATATTTTTGCCTCTAGCCAATATTATTATTTTTCTTTTTAGATTGACAAGAGCACGGCAGCTTGCCCTGTTTGGCAAAAACAATAACAAAACAAGTGCTGACGAGGCCAAAAGGCTGACAGTCAGCGCCAGACCTACCGGCTTTTTTCAAATTCTTGTCATTATGGGGGAGCTAGTAATACATGCCATTGTAAAGTCTTGAAAACTACAGTAGCAGTGAAAATATATGGAGAAACGGAGTACAGCCTGTGTGTCACCTCACATCCCAACCACCTTATTTCACATTGCTTTCGTCTTAAAAAAGTCAAACAACTGAAAAAATAACTGATGGAATGTTCAATGTCTCTCTCCAAGAATCATCAAGGTTTGGAGTACAAAGCAATACATGCAGCGCTCAAATGTGAAGACAGGATCTCATTTCTAGATTCTTTCAGGACACGCGAGATTAATGTGAACGTCTATTCTATATGGTTCTTCTAAAGCACAGTTTAACCCAGGTTTCATGGTTATTAACAGAGAACTATTTAGATTGTATAACAAAATTAGTTTGGTAAGTGGAAGGTTAAGATCCTCCCTAACACAAATAACTAGGGTCAAGACAAAGTCGATTGAAGATTAACAAGTTTTTTAATTCTATTACGGGAAGGTCAAGCAGAAGTAAAACTACAAAGCCCTGGCGTCTAGGTTAACACTTAAAGCAACAAACAGTAAGAAGTATCTTAACTGAGTAAAGGAGAATGCATGCAGGATTATATCACGACTTTCCTGCATAGAAAAGGCGGAAGCTTTCCATAGAAAAATGTACGTAATAAGCATGTGAGTTTGAAAGCGATTCGATGATGAAGGGAGCAGGTGTGAAGTGCACAGTAGATGATATGTATTACTACTGCAGGGGGAGGGGCACCAAGGCCTATGAAACATGATTTATTTTATTTGGAGTCGCTATAGCAGAGAGGTCTCTATATCTAAACAGAACGAATTGCAATAATCTAGTCTAGATCAGATCAGTGCGGAGACTACTGATTTTCTGCTGTGTATAGGGGATATTTAACAATATCCTTAAGGCAGTGTAACTGAAAACTGCAGGATGATACTACAAAGAAGACCCGAGATGTATTTGATGGTCATCATCAATATTTATGCCTAGACTTTTGACTATCTTGAACAGTACCAGACACCTGCCGATATAGGATGAATCCGAGGAAGTCATTCCAGAGCGATGGATGGGAACTGCACTTCCTGATCTGTAGACATAATTCAGGGTCTGAGAAATTAGATGTCTTTCCCAAACTAAACTGTGGGTGCTGACCCACTGGTGGGTCGTTAACAGAATTTTGGAGGGTTGAGAAAGTCCAAGCAAGAAATAATGAAGCCTGTAAATTCGGTGTCTCTCTGCTGCACTTCAATGACAGGAGTCAAATGTCAGACTATGTCTTCTGACAAATCGCTGCTTATATTTTTTTTTTTAACATGAGAACTGAGGTTTACAAAATCCTCTCACTTTGCAGTGAGAGAACAAAAAGTAAAGTGAATTATGTGACGATCTTTCTGGAATACAGAGAGGGTGAAAGAAAACGCTGTGGGATGTCACTTTTTACAGCACAATAAAATGTAAATACCTTTAAAAGAACTGTACACATTCAGCAGTTGGGAAAGCAAAAATGAAGCACTTTTTTAGTAATTCTGAAGTGTGATGGGAACAAAGATTTTCATGGGATCAAAACAATAAAGGCACCCTCGGCGACAGCCCGGCCGGGACCGTGTGGATGGAGTGGAAGGCGACCGGGATGGACAGAAGTGATACCCCCGGTGTCGGTCTGTTTTGACTCAGCCCCGGACAGTGACTCGTACCCTACTGCAGTAATGGGAGGGCGGCGGGGGGAAGATAGGAGCTCTTTCCTCCCTTGGGGTACTTTTTGTAGATTTGTTTTTGATAGGGCGACAGGCACACTGCAAGTTGGGGGGGCTTAGTAAGCTGACGCAGGGGTGCAGGGAGGGGGGGGGGGGATTCGGGATGTTGGGGTTGTTGGGGGTTGTTTTTTTTCTTGCAAGGCGTAGCAATGGTTGTCAGTATTGTCCGTTCGTGGTTCTCCGGGGGGGGGGGTGGAGGTCTCTTTGTGTTTGGGGATGGGGGATAGGGGCTTAAACGTAATCAGCTGGAATGTCAATGGCTTAGGGGATCGTATTAAACGGGGGATAGTCCTGCAATTCTTGAAACGGACCTCGCCAGATGTGGTCCTCCTGCAGGAGACCCACCTTATAGGGAATACATGTTATGCACTTAACAGGAAAGATTATAAATTCATTGCTCACTCGGGGTTTTCCTCGGGCTCCAGGGGTGCGGGCATACTTGTTAGAGCTTCCCTACCATTTGAGGTTGACTCCACCATCGCTGATGACAGGGGGCGCTTTGTGGCTGTGGCGGGGAGGTGGGAGGGCAGAACGTTGGTATTGGTTTCTGTTTATGTCCCTCCTGCCCTGCAGGCCTCCACGTTTGCTGATCTGGGCAAGGCCTTGTTGGAATGCTAGATAGGTACCCGCCCAGGGACACCGGGGGTGCTCAGAAGTGGCTCCCCGACTTTATAGATACTTTTGGTCTGGTAGACTGTTGGAGGCTACGGCACCCCACTCAGAGACAATATACCTTTCATTCCGGGGCCCACGGGAGTCTCTCTCGGATCGATTACCTGCTCACTCTGGCTGCGCACGCCTCATTGGTATCTGAGGCTAGGCACATGGCACGGGGCATTTCTGATCATTCGCCGGTGTGGGCCCGTCTGGATATTGGCCGGGTGGCGGGGGGGCAGGGTGGCTCCCATTAACCCCTGGTACTTTCGTGACCCCAAGCTGCGCAGTGCGTTGCTGAAGACAGTTGATCACTATTTTCAAGATAATCAGGGTTCAGTTGAATCGGCGGTGTTTGTGGGAAGCTTTTAAGACTGTATTGAGAGGGGAGGCCCTCTCCTTGGTAGTGGCCGCCAAGCGGCGGAGAGACGCCGAGGTGACGCAAGTAGAGGACGAGATAGTGGCTTTAGAAGTGGCTTTGGAAGAGGATGTTGCAACGGCCACACTGCATAATTTGAGCTTGAAGCAATTGGAATATAGGGATCTGGTGACGAACGCTGCCAAGACCCTCAATAGGGAGCAGCAGGGTCGATTGTACGATGTTGGTGATAAGGCCGGGAAATTGCTGGCGTGGTTGGATAAAAAAAGAGCGTGTTAATCGAGTGGTGCCGGAGTTGTCGATGGATGGGGGAGAGGTTGTCACTGACCCCGACGGTATAGTTCAGTGTTTCTCGGACTATTTTCGTACGGTATACACTTCGGTCTCGGATAGGCCGACTGAGGACTCGTGTGACCTTCTGCGTGATATCGCTCTGCCCTGCCTTTCTGCCATTGATAGGGATGACCTCGATGGCGATATAACTGTAGACGAAGTGGCGTGTGCTATCCGTGCGTTGCGCTCCGGTAAGGCCTCGGGCCCAAATGGTCTGCCGATTGAGCTGTATAAGCTTCGCCCGGATAAGTTGGCTCCTCACCTGCGCGCCATGTTCGTGGAGGCGCGGGTGAATGGGTTTCTTCCGCTTGATCAACGGCTGGCGACGATTGTGGTCATACATAAAGACGGTAAGCCCCGGGACAAGTGTGGCTCCTATCGGCCGATATCACTTCTCAACGCCGAGCCGAAAATCCTTGCTAAGATCCTTGCTAACCGCCTGGTCCGGGTGCTTGGCGACTTGATCCACCCGGATCAGTCGGGTTTTATCCCGCACCGTAACACTGCACTGAATCTTAGACGCCTCCATGGAGTGATTGCTAGGACGGGCACGATGCGAGAGCCGGCTATTGTGGCGTCCCTCGATGCCACGATGGCCTTCGATACGGTGGAGTGGGCATACCTGTGGGCTGTGCTCGCCAAGTTCGGCTTTGGGCCTGGATTTGTAGGCTGGGTGAGGTTGCTCTATGAGGGGCCTCTTGCTAGCGTCGTGGTGAACGGGCGGGCGTCGACACCGTTCGAGCTCGGGAGAGGCACCCGGCAGGGTTGTCCCCTGTCGCCGTTGTTGTTCGCCCTTGCTCTTGAGCCGCAGGCGGCGTGGATACGATGGCACCCCGATATACGTGGGATTCGTTGGTCGCCTGACCAAGAAGACCGTATTTCACTTTACACCGACGATATTCTGTTATACCTCGCCTCGCCTCAGAAATCTCTTATAGTGGTTTGTGACGTCTTGACTTCTTTCGGTAGGAACTCTGGTCTTGTCATCAATTGGGGGAAGTCATACTTGTATGTCCTGTGTGGGGATGTCCCGCCTGTCCCGCGCAACTGCTCGATCCAGATAGCCCAGCAGGGTTTTTTGTACTTGGGGATTTATATTTCCACCGACCCCATTTTACGATACGAGAAGAACTTGCTCCCTCCCTTGGCACGTCTGCGACGGGACGTGGCGGGCTGGCGGCGGTTGCCGCTTTCCCTCCTTGGCCATGCCGCCCTGTTTAAAATGATGTCTCTTCCCCGTTTCCTCTATGCCCTGCAGAATACCCTTGACTTGGTCCCGGCCAGTTATTTCCGTGAGGTCGAAAGCCACCAGCGCGCGCTATTGTGGGAAGGGCGTCCGCGCATAGCGATTGCTAAGTTGACGCTTCCATGGTATGACGGTGGTATCGCGCTTCCAGACATTCGACGTTATTATTGGGCCACTCAGTTGAGCGCGATTAACCATGGTGTATATGGTCCGGCGCTGAGCCCCGGCTTCGCCATGGACCGATGGTTATACATGGGGGTAATTACCACAGAGCGTTGTACTCGAAGTCGTCGGACTTAACCCTTACGGGGCCCACCAGGGTGGCCGTGCATGTATGGAAGGTGGCGACGGATTTACTGGGCTGGAGGGGTAAGCTTACCCTTGCCACCCCTCTGTTTGACTCTGATATTCTGGGAAAGCTTTGGCATACAAAAGGGTTTGAGAAATGGGACCTGATCGGCATATCCAGGGTTGGAGACCTTTTGGTAAAGGGTAGGATAAAGTCATTTGAGGAGCTGCAGAAGGAATATGAGCTAGGGAGCAAGGAGTTCTTCCGATACGCTCAAGTGTGCCACGCCTTGCGGTCAGTCCTTGTAGAAGGGGAGAAGGTGCCTGAGTCCTCTCCGTTAGAGGACCGGATCATGGATGGCCATATGCCAGAGAGTACGATCTCGCTCATTTATAAGAAACTAATTAATGTTCGGGCGGATCTTCTACTAGGGTTGCACGAGCAATGGACCAGGGATGGCCTCGAACTCGATGATGAGGATTGGCAGTATGCAGTTTCTTCTCCCAAAGAGGTCGCGATCCCCGCGCGCCTGCGGCTGGTGCAGCTTAAAATACTCCATTGGGTCTACGTGACGGGGCCCAGGCTGGTCCATATGGTTTTCTCTGAGGAGGGCTTATGTAAGAGAGGCTGTGGTATGGTGGGCACCTTCTTACATATTATTTGGGAATGCGGTGCGATTATGGAGTTTTGGAAGCGAATCCACGATGTGATGGGGGAGGTGACGGGCATCGTCATGCAGCCTGAGGCGAGGTGTTGTCTCCTGAATGTTTGGGGTCCTACTGACCACGACGCGGCACAGACTCAATGGGTGACCCTAGGGAACATGGTAGCCAAGCGCGACATCGCTCGTCTGTGGGGCTCTACTAGGCCTCCTACATTGACAGCGTGGATGGAAAACATGGATTGGAGCATGTTTAGGGAGAAGACAGTGTATTGTGCTCGAGGGCGCCCTCGGAAATGGCACTCTGTATGGGGGCGATGGAACCAGTACAGAGGGGGCATATGCCTGCCCCCAGACCCGGACCCGCCTGAGGAGCAGCTCTCGCCTTAGCTTTCTTTCCGGCTTTGTACTTCTTGCTGCTATGTGTTTGTCTTCTTGAGTCTCTGACTTCCCCTCCTTTCCCTTGTTATCGATCTGTGTCTGTTGGACGAAATGGGGCTCGCTCCCCCTGATGGGAACCCTTTTTATGCTTTCAGTACTTATCGCCTTGCTTGTGTTTAGGTTTGGGTTTGTGTTTATTTAAAACTGAACCTTTAACTCTCCTGCCAGTGAAATGTGGACGCTCGCATGTGTTGTGTTTCTAAAGCTGCCGTACCTCCGGGTTGTCGGCTGAATAGCTGTGTCACTGATTTAAAAGAATAAAGGTTTTGGAAAAAAAAACAAAACAATAAAGGCACTTAAATGGGGACGTGCAAATGATAATTATACTCTGAAACTCAATTTCCACACATTATCATTTATGTGGTATAGTTTTATCAGTTACAATGGATGTCTGTGCAAATTTCTCGGTTATTTCAATGTAAAATGTGATATCTGTAAAAGACAGCGGGCTACCATATAATGCTTTAGTTGTATTAATTTTTTATTTTATTTATTTTTTAAATTAAAACGTCCGCCTCATGTCCTTTAAAGCTAGGTCGGTCGTGAAAGTTTGTCATGATAAAAAGTGGGTCGTGGTTCTAAAATGTTTGGGAAGAACTGAATCAGATAATTATTTTGGGTGGGTGACTACTCAACCCAAGGAATAATCGCAATCCTTGTCAAGGTGAACCCTCAATATCGCAAAATTAACCTGAGCTAAACTCCCCCTGCGAGCTATGGCACAGAACAGACAGGTTTAATTTAGGGCAATGTGTAAAGTAATAATGCAGTATCAAAACAGTAATAAAGTTAAATTGTAGAACAATAAAAATTAATCCGTAAAATAGAGTAAAATCGAATACACAAAATGACACCATAATAACAACAATCTAATGAAGGGAACCGGGGATATGAATTTGTAAAGTTTTAATCGTGCCAATGACATGCAATGGTCGCAGTAGACCAGGAAACAGGCACAATTTGACTGGGATGGAGCGTAGGTCGAATATACCTCCCAGGTTCGTCTTGGTCAAAGATTTTAACTTCTGATTTTAGTCCGATAAGTCTCAATCCACCACAAGAGTACACTTCTAAAGCCCCCCAGGATTTCAGGGGAGGCACTTAAGACTTGGACTGGACTATGATCTTTGGCCTCTACCAGACATCCTGTGAGTCTCTATTTGCCACTGGTCAGGGGGGCAGCTGCAAGAAAAGGCTGGTTTTGTGAAGAATGGTTAATGGTTAATGGCAAGGTCAGAGGTACCGGCCAGGGCCCTTTTCATCATGCGTGGTGTTCAGGAGGGCTCCCACCCATAGGGAACTGCCGCTTTGAGTGATGTTCCCATTCCGTCAGTTGGAGAAGCCCATGTCTTTTCAGTCTTGGCACACGGGGGGCTGCAATATGGGAGGGGGATTTGTACCCTAACAACATGTTTATATCTTTTGAGGAGGCATAGCTGCAGTCTTGTTCAGGCCCTGGACAATTCTTGCATTATGCAGGCATTTCGAAGGTGGCCAAGCAGATTTGGGTGTCCTTTCCTGAGGCGCCATGAGATTCAGGCAGTGTTGGGGGCGCTGTTGACAATGGGTTCTGGGCACCACCTCATCTCCTCGATGTATAAGGCACTGCAAGTTGGGGTGGGACACAGGCAGTTACAAGTTCGACACGCCTGGGAGGCAGATGTGGGAGCCCTATTGTCCGGCATGGACTGGGCTAGGATTTGTGGGCTACTGAAGTCTGTCTGGAAATGCAGTTTTAAGTTGATCCACTTTAATTTTAAGCATTACACGTATATTACCCCGGTGAGAATGCATAGGTTTAGTTCAGAGTGCTCGCCCGCTTGCCCCTGGTGTGGAATTGTGAACGTAGACTTTATGCATCTGGCATGGGACTGTCCGCAGGTGGGGGCCTTTTGAGCAGACGTGGTGACACGGTTGCAGAGAAACACAGCCTTGGTGTGTGAACTAGTTCCTCACCACGGTTAGTTGAGGAATGTTATCAGGCCAAGAAGTGAAAGATGGGGTACCACTTTTTACAGCTGGCCCTAGTGTTGGCTAGGAGGCAGGTCACCGTTACATGGAAGGGATTGAGGGTCCCCAGGGTGGATCCGAGATGTCTCGGAGTGGTTACAGGCCGAGAAACTGCAGCTTTGTCGCACACGAACGGATGCTGAATTGCAAATTGATGTGGAGGTTTGGGGGGGGGGGGAGGGGCACACTACAATAGATTTCTGGGTGAAGTGAGGGAGGGTAGTCTTGAGAATTGTTGTGCCAGCAGTGAATCGTCTCGGTCTGATAAAGGGGACTAGGAACATAATGAGTAGAACATGTTGGCTGGGCGTTGTACCCTGTTCAATGTCCACCTTGATTCTTCTGTGATGTACTGCACTGTTTCTGTTCATGAATCTAGAGTATATAAGATTGTTCTACATCAGGTAATCCCGTTTGACCACTTGTCGACAATGCTAATCTGGTAACATGGCCTACATTGGGGTGGCTTACAAATATTTAAAAAGGCGGCCTTGGCCTGTCAAAAGGTTATTTTGAGAGGTCAAATTAGCATTTTTAAACTGCAACAGCCTGGCTACCAATGGTAGGCTCCGGCATGTTTGCACTATCACTGTTGTGGGTGGGACAATGGGTGCTGCAGTCCACTTGTGACATTTAACTTACAAGACCTGGGTACACTTTATACCATATACTAGGGACTTATAAGTAAGTTAAATACGTCGATTGGCGTGTGCCAATATCACCAAAAAAGGTACATTCCCTACACTGGTCAACCCACGTTAATTAACGACTGAGCAATCTCATTCCAATAGCAGCAATTGCCCCCAGTCAATTTATTTATTTAATTTATTTATTGGGCGAGCAAATCATCCCCGAAGGGACCTTTAGGCGCCCTGGCTGCAGGGGACACGTCACGAAGCAATGAAAGGGTTAGAGCTTAAACAGCCAAGTTTTCAGCAGTTTTTGAAGAAAGTGAAATTGGAACTGGCGCGGATGGACTAGGGCAGCCAGTTCCAATGATGTGGAGCCAGAAATGAAAAGGAGCGACTCCCAAATCTGGCCGTTCTAATGCGTTTGGGGCGTAATAATACTAGATCACTGGATCTAAGCCGACAGACGGGGATGTGCGGCTGTAGCTTATTTTTGAGGTAACATGCTCCATTCCCGGGCAGAGTTTTGCAGACTAGACAGAGAAGTTTGAAAAAGAAACTTTTTTTAAAAAAAAATTTATTTATTTATTTTTAAAAATCGGTAGCCAATGGAGGGACTGCACCGTAGGTTCCGATGGATAGCGAGGGGGGGAGGTTCAAGATAAGGCGAGCCGCTGTGTTATGCACCACCTGAAACCTGGCAAGGAGGCTTTCAATGATTTCCACCAGTAAGGCATTTCTGTAATCAATGCAGCTTATTATCAGAGCTTGGACTAGGGTTTTCTTGGCCTGTAGAGGTATCCACTGAAAGATTTTCTTAAGCATGTGCATGAGGCCAAAACAGGTTCTGAAAGTACTTTTGACATGCTCACTCAAGGAGAGATTACCATCTAAGAGGACTCCTAGGTTCTTTACATACTTTTTTGGGGTAGGTGGTAAACCAAGCTCCGGTGGTCACCAGTCTGCCGACCAGAGTGGGCTTTCCCGAAAAGAAGGATCTCGGTTTTATTCGTGTTTAGCTGCAGAAAGGTTACGTTCATCCATGAAGCAATTTTTAGCAGCCAATCCTTGAATTTAATTTTAGTAAGAGTAGGGTTATGATCCATAGTGATGACCAATTGCATGTTGTCTGCATAGGAGATTGTTTCAAAGCCTCATGACCTATTATGTTTTGGACAGGGGAGCAACAAACATTAAAGCAAGCATTGGCATAGCCAATAGGTCTCGCCTTTGGGACCTTATAAGTGTTTAGCCATGCAACAGTTGCATAAAGTGAAAGTGAAAGTAATCGCGGTCAAGCCCGGCGCGCGTGCTCGCGCACATGCACTGTAGCTCTAGGCTGGCCTGGTAGAACGTTTTGGAGCCCTCTCAAAAAGTCTCGCCAGACAAGCGCATGCGCTGGGTCAGGCGAAACCTAAAGAATGGGGTTGAGGATTGAACCCTGGGGCACCCCTTTGTCCAGTACCCTGGGTTTGGATAAATAGTTGCCCAACTGGACAGAATGATTGCGCTCCGAGAGAAAGTTCTCCATCCGTCCGTTCCAAGGCTTTACCAGTGATAACGATCTCCCCTAATCTTTGCACTAGGATTTGATAAGAGATGGTATCAAATGCCTCTGACAGATCCAAGAGAATCAGCATAGCTGAGAATCCCTGATCTAAGGCGAGCTATATGGTATCGATGACCTCTATTAAGATTACGGCCGATTCTGTGCTATGAAATCCACAGAGGCCTGACAGCGAGGAGTTCAGCAGGCGGTTGGATTCGAGATAGGACACGAATTGTTGATTCACTAAAGACTCTAGGATTTTGGATATGAAAGGGAGTAGGTATATAGGTCTGTAGTTTACCATATCCAGAGGGTCTACCGTAGGTTTCTTAAGAAGGGGTTTGATGTGTGCTGTCTTCCATTTCTGAGGAATAGTGGCTGACTAAAGAGAGATTTCATAGGTCAGTAACTGAAGGGAGTAAAATAGGGGACAAAGTAGTGAATATGTGAGGGGGGGAAGGGTCCAACTGAGAACCAGTTTTTATTGAGTTTAATAAGGCCTGTATTTGATCCTCTGCAACAGGATTGAACAATTCAAGGGTGGAAGATTGGAATCTCAGGAAGTCGAGATCAATTCTCAGAGTCATAGATATTGTGTTATTTGCAAGAGAATTGTAGATATTGTTGATTTTTTGTTCAAAGTGCACAGCGAGATTATGGCAATGTGATTGGGAGGTGGGTATTAGGGGATTACAATTATCGCGAAAATGTTAAAAATCTCTGCAAACACGCGGAAATATCGCGAAGATGCGGAAGCTTTTTTCCCGCCCGTTCGCGGTATTTTCTGAGTGGTCGCGGTTCGCCAACTTACCCATGCGGTTGCTCGCGGGCGCGGCCATCTTGTTTTCACTTGTCTCGCGGTGCATGATCGCGAGAAAAAAGACGCGATCGCGCGACGAATGACGTTACTGCGGGCGCGAACTGTCGCGAGACAGCGCAACAATCCAACATCTCGTGGAGAACGCGACCGGATCGAGAAAACTTGGCGGCGAATGCGGGGATTCAGGTAAGGCGAGAATGTATTATTTTACAGTGCGAGCAAGCAAAAAATTTCCGGTAAAATGCGGATTGCGGAAATTGACATTTTCGCGCGGCACGCAAAAATGTCAAATTATCGCAATTTCCGCGAGCGGAACGGAATTTTAGCCCAGGCCTAGTTACAACTACGGATTTGTGAGTTCCTTAGATTTAAAGAGCTCTTTGGAGGAGTTTTTGAAGAGTCGATTCTCTCTGCTATGTGAGTTCTTCTAGCAATGTGACAATATTTCAAGTATGTCCTTAGGGATATTTTATAGGAGAGTCTTCCCTCTTCTGATTTGGATTTCCTCTATTTACGTTCCAGCTTTCCAACTACGGACTTCTCCTTTTTTTAGAGATTCGGAGTACCAGGGGGCAGGTGGGTTTTCCCTTTTCATTTTGGATCTTTTAACGGGGCGATGATGTCTAAAGCCTTTATAAAAGAATCTTCTAAGGCTTTTAATGCAAGATTGGTGTCTTCATAGTCCGATATGATGGGGGAGTAAAGACTGGGAGAAAGGTGGAGGGGGACTACCTTTCTCCACGGTCTAATGAGTTTCATGGCCTGATCAAGGGCATCCTTAGGTTTCTGAATAACCAAGTGAAAATCTAAGGAGAAGTGGTCAGTCCATGCCTGCGCAACTGGAGTGTCTACCACTAGGTTGGTAATACTGATGATCAATTTTGATTAATAATAAGAAAACAGCACAGGAGCACTCAATCAAGCCACGCCAGCACTAATTAATAATATTTATTAGAAGAACATCTTTTTTGTTTGTTTTAATTTTTATCCATAATTATTTTGGACACAAATATACAAAAACACCACGAAAATTTGACAGGGAAATTTGTGGTATAAATAGAGGCGACAGCCTCTGTTGACTGGTCTCTTCTCGTTTTAGTTAGGCCATTTTTGTGCAAGCCCGGAGCTGCCGTATGCTTTTAATGAACTAGAGAGTCTCTGTGTATAACCGGGCGATCAGGAAGGATTCTTCAAAATAACGCCGTATCTACTCCGTGGCAGCAGCAGTATTTTTTACGAAAAAACGTCTCGACAGCCAGCGTGTCCCCTGTCATTAACATATGGTTCTCCATTAGAGAATTTTTAAATTAGACTCATTGGTGAGCGTTTAATCGTGTCTTGGTCCTGAAGAGAACCCCCCAAAAACAGTGGGTTCGAAACACATAGACCTTTTTTGGATATGACAAACAATGGTTTAAATTTGGTTTTTGTTGTGCATTTTGAAACAATTGTTGATGAATCATAAAATTAATTACCATCAGTAGGATTTATGCACATCTAAATAAGTTGGTCAATCATTTCCTTGTTTGGTTTTAGGTCCTTGGTCCATCAAATTGAAAATATAGGGAACCAAGGAGTGGACATGTGAGCGTGTGTTTTATGAATGAGGAGTGTTGTATGAATGATCAAGTATATAGTCAGTCAGTCATGAGAGCTTTATTCGATTTTCAGAGTAAAATCATAAAAGCATACATACATATAAATAGAAATTCATTACATATTTGATACAGATAAAAACAGTTAAAAAAGATAAAAAGACATAATATGCTTTTTAGGATGGTTGCATTGAGTTCCGAAATTTAATGACCAGTTTTAAAAAACTGATTACTGCAGAAGTAACACATTCGTTTTCTAATTGTAGAAGCCTAGTCATGGCAAGTCTGCAGGTACGGATTACCCAGGCTTTTAAAATCGGTTTTAGGAAGGCTCCCCTGGGCAACTGGTAAAATTTACAAAATAGAATACAATGTATATTTGATTGGGCAGAAATATTGTCACAGGGGCATAGTGGGATTTCATTAGACCAAAAGTTACAGACAGGGAATGTAATCATACGAAAAAAGTTGCCAAATCTAAGACGGGTCAATAGCATTCGAGCATAGCAGTTTGGCTGAGTTAAGAGGTACCTTTGGAGGCCTTCATTGATA
The DNA here is from genome assembly GCF_964204655.1 of Triturus cristatus. NCBI lineage: Eukaryota > Metazoa > Chordata > Amphibia > Caudata > Salamandridae > Triturus > Triturus cristatus. Next base: position 853,591,453 of record NC_140581.1, read on the forward strand.
GTTACTTTTTGGAAATCAGTGACTGTAGTTTTGGTTTTTTCTAAGGTCCATCTATTAGAAATTAGATGGTTGAGAGCCAGCTCTCTTAGAGTTTTTCTAGACACCATTTCCATACTTGATGGCCTCGCAAAGAACTCCGGATGGCCAAGTTCGATCAGCATATTTTTTACATATGCAAGCCATTTAATGTTTGTCAGACCATCGAGACTAAAACAGTCAGTAATTAGATCTCTGTTTAATGAGGTCTCCGGAGTAACCCAGATTTTATGCCACAAGAGTATGGGCGCAATTTTAATAACATCTGAGATGTACAGCATGCCCAACTCAATATGTATAAAATAAGTTGATGTTGATTTGGGGACTCCTAATAGGTAGCGTAGAAACTGATTTTCTGTTTGTTGTATCAGAGATGGATTTTCAATCCCCCAAAGGCCCGCTCCATAGGTGGCAGTAGAAACGCATTTAGCTTTGTAGATTTCAATCAGCTCTTTCACTGGTCTGCCACCTATTTTCGAGGAGAACTTTTTTAGGGCGCCTATGAAGGCTAAATTTCTGGCATTAATAGCTGCTAGCCAGTTTCCCTTCCTATCAAAATGTATTCCTAGATAAGAAAATTGGTCTGTGGTCTCGATCCTCTTGTTGTCTAAGAAGATTGGACAAGGCATTTTCTTTGTACCGGGTCCACAGGCCATCGTGAAGGTTTTTGAAATATTAATTTTTAGCCCTCGTTCTTTCATATAATTAGCAAATTTCTGGACTGCCCTCTGGAGGCCGATGTTTGTTCGAGACATGATGGCAGCGTCATCAGCATAAAGAAATAATGGGGCAGGTGTGCCCAGAATTGTTGGGTAATCATACTGAGATTCCATTAAGTGTTTACCAATGGAGTTTATGTATAGTGTGAAAAGGAGGGGGGCTAAAATGCACCCCTGTCGCACCCCTCTCTTAATAGAAAATTTGCCAGAGCACTCCCCTTTGTTTCCAAAACGTACTCTGGCACCTGCGTCGCTATAAAGTGCTTTTATAAAGTGTAAAATATTTAAATCTATACCCATCTCTGATAAAATGGACCATAATATCTCGTGGTTCACGCAATCAAAAGCGGAACTCGGGTCCACAAACGTAACAAAAAGTTTTCCCTTTTTTGCCTGGTTATATTTTGATAGAACTAAGGCCAGGTTTAGGCTCTGTTCTATAGTACCTTTACCAGGGCTAAATCCATACTGTAGGTGTGACACTATCTTGTTCTCTTCCGCCCAAGATTGTATTCTGTTTAAAATTGCCCGAGCTGCTACCTTCATTAATGCATCTATAAGCGATATTGGCCGGTAGCAGGTGGAGTCGTCTCTGTCTCCATTCTTAAAAATCGGAACGACTATGGCTGCAGACCAAGACGGTGGGAACCCATGTCGGTTAGAATGGTTTAAGACATTTGTTAGCAGGGGGCCCCACAAGTCAGGTTCGGCTTTATACGCATCTGTCGGAACGCCATCCGGGCCTGGAGCTTTGCCTGAAGGGCTATCTTTGATTGCCTTTGTAATCTCCAGGCAAGAAAAAGATATGTCTATTGGAAATAAGATAGATAAAATTGTGGATTTTTGAATGAGTAACCCATCCGCCAGAGGATTGCTATAATTAAGGTCTTCATGTTTATCATAGAGAAGTTTGAAGTGATTCACCCAGGTTTCCCCGTTAATGGCTATATCTATAGTGTCTGACTGGTTGTTTCGTAGATAAGGAGCATTGACAGCTTTCCAAAAAGCTGTATTGTCCTTAGCTTTAGAAGCTTCAGTTAGGGCCAGCCAGGCCTCTTTACGTAATATTTGTTTCCTCGATTTTACAGCCAAGTTATATGCTTTTCTACACCTGCGAATCTCGACTGGTGATTTGTTTGTTTCATGTAGCGCCCTTTTAAGAGCTTGAAGAGCTCCAGTACAGTTTTTATCAAACCAGCCGTGGCTGTTTTTAGAATTAGGACGATATTCTCTAGTTAACAGTTTTTTAAGCTCAAATTGGATTTTTAAAAAGGAGGTCATAATTTCTAGTGACTCCTCTTTTTCTGTTAAGCAGACAAGTATGTCATTTCGGGAGGTTTCCAGTAGTTTATGAAGGAAATCTACGGGATTTACCCTATCCCATTTTATCGAGTAGCCATTTTTTGTGGCTAAATTAATGTTAGGGTGGTAAGTAAACTTCTCTATGGAGGTCTGATGTATATTTTTAATTTTAAGATTGAAGGAGATTGGGTAATGATCGCCAAAAAGGACATCAAGCGTTTCCCAATCTACAATTAACCCTGCGTTGGGTGAGGACATAAGGGTAAAATCAATAATAGAGCTACAACCCCGCCCATGAAAAGTTGGTTGAAAGGGGATATTTGGGGTACATAGTTCATTTATAAAAGACAAATTGAAATGAAAAAGCACGTTATTAAGAAGATTTCCCAGTTTAGAGTGAACAAAATGGGTTGGGTTATCGTCCTTATGTTTACCAAGGCCGCAAATACCTTTGGATCCATAAGGGCAGATTGTACAATTAAAGTCACCCACCCAGATCAAAAACGACTCATCTTCTTTCTGGGTCTTAATAGTATTTACACTCTGAGTAAGTATATCGATCTGGCTTTCTAGACTGTTAATTGGAATATTATTATAAAAATTAATGAGGGTCACAGATTTTACGTGGCCCCAACTAATGACTAAGATCTGATAGAAATCAGTGAATAAGTATTTAACAACTTTTATATCCTGTGTCGTAGAGAGATATATGGCCAGGCCTCCTTTATTTCTCCCCTGTGGGGTAAATTGTGCAGGTGCATGAAAAGTCTGATATCCCAATATGTGGAGTTCATCAACAGCCCATGTTTCCTGGAGGCAGATGACACTAAAAGTGGACACAATGTCTAGCCAGGGTTGATGGGATATTTTAATAATAAGACCTGCAATGTTCCATGAGATAATGTTTTGAGCCACCAGTGGCTTCCTCGTAAGGGAATCATTGGTAATTTCATCTCTAGGTATAGGATTTAAAGTTGAAAGGGAACTAGGCTCAATGATAAGATCCAGTTGGGGAATGACTTCCAAATGAGGTTTATCAGAGTTGGTATGAATCTGATCGTTGACTGCCTCTTTAATTAAAATTCCCTGAGCACAGTGGTTATGGGCATCCAAATCAAGGGTTCCAAGGTTACGATAGAGATTGGGAGCCACAAAAGACTGTTCATAGGAGTGAGTTTCCGGGAATACTTCCATCTGTCAGTCCGGATCGTCTAAGTCTGTCAGTGCTTCGAAACGATTAGTGATAGGGACAGGCCATAAGGAATACTGAGGTAGATTACGAGTATTTAGATGTTGATAAGAATAAAGCCTGTCTGGGAGGAGTGGGGGGGGGGGGGGGAAGTGGTCCGTCCACTGTCTTGTTGTACTAAGATGTTGAGGTAATGACGAGTGTCTGACGTTTCTAGGTGTTTTAGAGGTGAATTCATTGTTACAAGGGGTAAGGAGAGATTGGGGATAGAAGTAGCTCAAAACACGGGTTGATATTCCTTCCCTTCCTCTCTCAAAGAACCAATCCGCTATGTGGGTTACTGCTCTTGGATCTTTAAAATTAGTAATTATGATATCACCCTCTATGTCCTTTGGCCTACATCCCAGCCAGGACAGCCTTCTCACATGTAGTATCTCACCGTTGATATTGGGAGGCAGAGGCCTATGCTTGCTTAACCAATCAATTACTTTATTTTTAAGTTCTGTAAACCCCTCTTTCTTACCCGGTGCTAGTTTTGGGACTCCTGTCAGTATAACGGCATAAGGTGCCGCCTCAGGTGGTAGATCTATGCGCACGTCCGTTCTTTTTAGAGACTTGTTCGGAGAAGGTACCCTAGTATTATTAGCGGGTTTACGACCTAAGATGCTAGATCTTTCAGTAGTATTGTATTTGAGGAGGATACAGCTTCTAAAGTGTCTAATTGTTCGGTTAGCCTTTTAAGTCTCTCAGAGAATGGGAGTAATAAGGATTTGACTAAATGTTCAATCCTCTTGATTAAGTCGTCGTTTAAGTCAGAGACAGCAGATAGTTGGTCATTGGTAACTTGTGCAGGGTATAATCTTGGTGTTTTTGGTCGGTTGCCTTTCATACCCTCGCCCCCCCGCTTTCTCTTTGCTGTTACCCCAGGTTTTGGTTTATTTTGAGGATTGTTGTTTTTATTAGGTTTTGATTTTTCTTTGGGTGGTATGATGGGTGGGGCCTCTGACAGGATGGAGTATGCAGAAGGGCCCGAGTTAGTATTAATGATCACAGGTTCCGTTGGAGTATCCGCTATCAGTGGCTGAGTTTGTAGAAGTAAGGGAATGCCTGGATCACTTATTTGAATAGAAGTATTGGTCGTGGGTGGTAATGTGGGAGAGGGAATTGTTTGAATGGGGCCTAACGATGAACGTTTGTTAGGAAATGGGCCAAGCGACAGACGACGCTCTGTGTCCGCTATTTGATGGTCTAGTTTCGAGACAGCTTTTGCCAAAAAATGATCTAGAGTACCTTTCCGTGGGGGTCCTAATGAGGGAGTTGTCATTTTAGTTACGTTATCAAGCGGTTTGAGGGCCATTTTAGGGCGTATATCAGACAAAGTGGTATTGATAGGTGATAATGAATTACGAGATCTGTAAGCAGAATGACTAACAATCGTAATTGGCAGTATGAATATTATAACAAGGATGGAAAAGTCTTACTATCAATATTGCATTCAGTCCTGAATTCCAGAGCCAAGGGGGGGGGGGGGGGGCCCGGCCTGGCCTCCCTTGGCCCCTGACGGCCACAGACGGCCCGCCCTCTGCCCTGGGTCAGCCCGGCGCTGCCTGCGCGCGGTCCCGCGGCGCGGGGTAGTGTCCGTTTTTTAAACCCCTCCGGGCGCGGGAGATGGCTTCGCGCTGCTTCCGGGGTGGGAACAAGGAGGGAGCCTGGGTATTGTAGTCTCTTCCTCCCTCCACACTGCGGCCGCGGGATTGGAAATGCGACGGCGGGAGGGAGGAGGCGGCAGGAACAGCTGATATGGCACCACTCAAGGAACAAGCAGCAAAGGTAGGACCCAGCAGGGACAAACAGTCGTTGTGCTTCAGAGACGCCCGCTCTGCCGAGGTAGTGTCCGTTTTTTAAACCCCTCCGGGCGCGGGAGATGGCTTCGCGCTGCTTCCGGGGTGAGAACAAGGAGGGAGCCTGGGTATTGTAGTCTCTTCCTCCCTCCACACTGCGGCCGCGGGATTGGAAACGCGACGGCGGGAGGGAGGAGGCGGCAGGAACAGCTCATATGGCACCACTCAAGGAACAAGCAGCAAAGGTAGGACCCAGCAGGGACAAACAGTCGTTGTGCTTCAGAGACGCCCGCTCTGCCGAGGTAGTGTCCGTTTTTTAAACCCCTCCGGGCGCGGGAGATGGCTTTGCGCTGCTTCCGGGGTGGGAACAAGGAGGGAGCCTGGGTATTGTAGTCTCTTCCTCCCTCCACACTGCGGCCGCGGGATTGGAAACGCGACGGCGGGAGGGAGGAGGCGGCAGGAACAGCTGATATGGCACCACTCAAGGAACAAGCAGCAAAGGTAGGACCCAGCAGGGACAAACAGTCGTTGTGCTTCAGAGACGCCCGCTCTGCCGAGGTAGTGTCCGTTTTTTAAACCCCTCCGGGCGCGGGAGATGGCTTTGCGCTGCTTCCGGGGTGGGAACAAGGAGGGAGCCTGGGTATTGTAGTCTCTTCCTCCCTCCACACTGCGGCCGCGGGATTGGAAACGCGACGGCGGGAGGGAGGAGGCGGCAGGAACAGCTGATATGGCACCACTCAAGGAACAAGCAGCAAAGGTAGGACCCAGCAGGGACAAACAGTCGTTGTGCTTCAGAGACGTATATATGTTAATGGTCAGATATGCCAAATTGGTGGCTAGTCATGGTCTTAAACTCTTTTGTATTGCGTTTTTGTAAAAATTTGTGGTGTTTTTGTATATTTGTGTCCAAAATAATTATGGATAAAAATTCAAACAAACATCTTTTTTGTTCTTCTAATAAATACTATTAATTAGTGCTGGCGTGGCTTGATTGAGTGCTCCCGCGCCATTTTCTTATTATTAATCAAAATTGATCATCAGTATTGGCAGACAGTTTGTTCTTTATGCGAAGGGGCTCAGCATTACTGATTAGAGCCACACCTATTTTTGTTCTTGGTTACCACTAGGTTGGTGGCATCAGTAATTATTAGATCAAGACTGTGGCCAGCTGAATGTGTTGGACCTGATACCATTTGGTGGAGCCCCAGTGATTCCATGTCTAGTAAGAGACACATGGCACCGGGGTCAGCTTGATTATCAATATGATAATTAAAGTCCTCTAAGAGCAGAAAGTGGTCTGCTGCTAGGATGTGCAGTGCTAGCCGTTCCATGAGCTTCGCAGTGAAATCTTTCTTTCCATCAGGTGGACGATAGACCAGTGTCCCCTTCCAGGTTAGGTTGGTTGAGGTCTTAAGTTGGAATATTATCATTTCCACCGTAGAGGTGGAACAAGAGTCCAAGGTATCCATTCTTATAGGATTCAGTGTCACGATTGCTACTCCCCCCTCCATTTTTCCGTCTAACACACCTAGTTATACAATAGCCATGAGGAAATACTATGGCTACGTAGGGAGAGGAGGACTAATTTAGCCAGGTTTCAGCGATCAGGCATATGTCTGGCTTTGTGGGATCTAAAAAAAATCCCAAAGTTCTGAAGCGTGCTTGGGGATGGAACATGCGTTTAAATAGGTGAACTGAAACGGGGGGAAATAGTCTTCTCTGAGTTATAGTCTTAATATTGACAGAGGGATAGCTGGTTAAGGGATCAGATGTTAAGGGCCCACGAGCTCCATGCCTAGCTGGGGAAATGATACTGGCCCAGGTAAAGTTACAGGTGCCACATTGCCAGTGGTCTAGGTTATCAGGTAGGTGGAGTTTCTTTCCACAGAAAGTGCCGACAGCATGTTTCAATATCGTTGTAAGCTCCACACTCGAGTAAATTATATGCGACATAATTACTCTGAAAGATGCAGCCTTCCTGGTGGCGGCCAGGTGCAGACAGGCTTGCCTTTGGGGCGTCAGCTGCGAGCCCGCTGTGTGTCCACTGCGCATCTGCGTCGGGCTCCAAATACATTAGGAGCAGAAGCCCGATGCAATGTGGGGTAAAAAGACTAGAACGACAGTTGCGCAAAATGGTGGCAGCTCACATCCCGGAAGTTACCCTCGAGGACTGCTCTCTCCGCTCAAACTGCACCCTTGCAGCCGCAGCAGACCGGAGAGCAGCCCAGAATGAGGACGAGAGGTGAGGACTACCAATAGTGAATGAGGCTAAGCAGTGCTAAGCTGCACTAAAAGTAGGTTTTAAAAATATGTTAAAATAGAGATTAGAGGAGTTTAAAAGAGTACTTGCGGAAGTCCCTCTCGCTGCACTTGCTCTGGGCGACCTTGGCTACTCAGCAAGGTCAACAACCTAACACGCCACCCAAAGCTACAGCTGTGGTCAAGGTTTGGAGAACAGTCACACAAAATTGCAATAGGAAAACAGAAGAGTGCATCTTAACAGCCCCCATGGGTAAGTGATGATTCGAGGGAGCTGCATAGATAGCAGGGATTTCACAGTTGGGGTGTGATAAGGATCACAACATAAGGTGAGGTATGTGGCCCAAACGTGATGAAGTCTTCTGAACATCTACAGTATTTGTTTTTGAGTCCAAGGAAATATTTTGATATCTGAAGTTTTATCATGATTTTGGGGTTCACATCTAGGATGATGCCAAACTATCAGGTGATAGACTTCGGGAGCAGAATGCGGTCAGAATCACCTTTTCAAAAGCAAATCTTTTTGATTTACAAAACAGTGGTTACTAACATCCCAAAGGATTTGATTAGGCTGAGCTCCCGCTCTAGGGTAGAAGATACAGACATGGAAGATTCGCAATGGGAGGAAGCCTTACAGTATCCTAGTAAGTGTTTTTGTGCCGGCTTTGGACAGGGGGAGCTACAAGTGTTACCTTGAGTGAAGAAGACTTAAAAAATGAGGAAAACTAGAATAAACCTCTGTCTTAGCGTCCTCACAGATGATTTTTCCACACTATGTGGCACCCAAGCGCATGGGGTTTTGGGAGGGGATGGATAGATGCTTCAAGGCAATACACAGGTCCCCCAGATGCTAAACGTAGGTTATTAGGGATATATTATGATGACCAGCAACGCTATGCAATAAGAGCTATTTATCTGGGACTAATTGTCACTCACCAAGGCGTGGCTAAGTTATGGGGCAGGTCTAAGGTCCCCTCTGCTGAGGTGGTATGCTACTATAGACTGGTGAATGCTCTGACGACCATTTGGACAATTAGGTAGGGGATGCCCTAAGTCAAATCAAATAAAAGGTGAAGCTTCTGAACCAAAAATATAAAAGGTCTAGAGGATGGCTAAAATTATGCTATGCTGGTTACGTGGTAGGAATTATTGCTTATGATGGGCAATTTTGTCCACTCTGGGATGTTGGCTGCCCCCACCTCCTATGAAAAGAGATGCTAATCCTCTAATGGAAACTGCGCTTTATTGTACTTAAATGATCGAAATGTGTGCACCATTGACAACTGACACTATGGACAATGGAAACAATACATAACTACATTTTTGTTTAATGGCTGTACTAACGCAGTGACATTTTCTTAAACAAAAATAGACCACAGAGTCAGAAATAAATGCAGAAATTCACATTTAAGTGATACAGACAGGTATGCAAGTCTAAAACTCTAAACTTTCACTGCTTATAAATTCCTTTTCTGCTACATTAAGGGAATTGGACATATAGTCCCCCTTGTCCTCAAAGTCCAAATAAGGTTTATCTCCCAACGTGAAAATACAGCAATATTTGAGATGTCTGCAATTTTACCCAACGAGATCAAGACGTTCATGGCATATAAAACTGATTACAACTCAGTATCCCACCAGTTTGAGTGACAACTGATTTTTAATATGTACTAATACCCTGAGGTGACTAGGTTTGACAAATTCCTCCTATTCCCTAAATCTGGAAGCAAAAAAGGGAAATTACAGGCAGACTTGGCATTTTAGTGCTTTGAATCCTTGTGTAATCAGAGTTTCCCCGCATTGTCTCCCCTGACCAAATTTGTAAGGAGAAAATTGTAGTTGTTTACTGCAAAAAGTAGAATTCTTGCCCTTATGTACTTGTCAGTTCACTAAAAAGCATCTGAAATTAAGATCCAGGGAAGAAACTAGGAAAAAAGGGAATGCTTTAAACAAGGATTCTTTACTGTCCACAAATATATCCTAAATGTAAAGCTAGTCAACATGCAGGGCATTTTAAAAACAACCGCCATTCACAACCTAGCAATAATAAATAGTGAGCAAAAAGTCTAATGTGTATAAAACAGCAATGCTGAAGGACTCATGGTAGCATACTCCAACAAAATCTATCAAATCCCAATATTTTTCAGGACATCTAAAATATGTATGACAAACTTTTGCTAAATATTTGTGTTTACCTACAAGATATAATATTATGTTTGCATGAAAGGCACAATTGTCAAAAATGTTTAATAAAACCAAACTAACAGTTTATTATAGTGTTTTAGACAAGGCTATTAGGTCAACCAATGCCATGGAACTAGCTTGCACTTGGCTTCACTGAGAGCTAGTAAAGTAGAGACATGTACATGGTCTTCCTGTTCTAAAATCTCAGCTAGGAGAAAAGCCTTACTAGACAAAAATATGTTTTAGATGTTGTGGCAAGGGGCTTGTTTCCGGAAGAGAACTGAGCATTTATTCATTCATCATTCATTCTATTCTCCTGACTGAGAAAACAGCGATAAACAACTTACGTTGGATTAAGAAAAGTCCCGGCATTTACTGAACTTGGTTCTTTCATCTGAACATTACAATGCGTGTTTTCTAGACCGTTTATGAAGCATTAGCCATCAAGAAGCCAGTTTAGCCCTCCAGGGCCTTAGGGTTAAATACATATTGATTATATTTTTTTCTTTCAACAAGAAGCTAAATAAATCATATTGCTAGTGTGGAAAGAAAGATCGAAGATGGGTCTTGCTGGGCTTCGTCCTACAGTTCACCAAATTCTGGATAAATGAATGAATGTCAGTGTTCTGGAAACAATTACCATCTCATACATATATGAAATTTGATTTACCTTTGAAAAAAGTTTGAGGTGTTGGGGAAAAAAAAAAAAGCAGGGGAAAACTGTATATGCTTCTGTAAATGCTCTAATTAAAATAATAAAGCGGGTCAAGATATACAATTGGTACGGTCTGAGTCATCGTAAGACTAAGCCTGTCTGATGTGGGGACCAGTAAGACCAAGGTTTCCTTCATCGACGGGGGCACTGACCTACCTCCCCTGTCTCAGTGAAGATTTGAAATACTTTGTCAGGGAGTATCTCGGTGGCAAAAGGCAATCACCTCTGTGGGTTTTTCTGTTTTTTTGGATGCCATGGAGAGCCTCACTCTGCTCTTCTTTTGTAACGAAGGATCCTGATACACTGATATGTATATAGTCATCAATATCAAATGTGTAACCAATCTAAAGGTCACTTTTTAGTGCTGGCATTAGATACTGAGAGTCTACTTGTTACAGTAGATTGAGGTTGTCTGCCATTGATTCTAGATAAATGTGGGTTTGGAACAAGTAAGTTAAAATTCCTTTACCGTAACGTGTTGATAAATACTAGTAAACTAAATGCGACTCATCCACCCTCTATCTTGTAGCATGAGGCAAGGATGTACATATTAACCCTTTGTGTTCAGCCTCAAAATGGGAGCCTGTGTTCAAAATATTAAGCAAAAAGAAAACCTCTAAAGACTAAAAGTGATTACTTAAACATCACTGAATACTTTTGTTTGCAGGTGGATTATGTTGGTTTTCCAATCATAATTAGAGATATTATACAAGATTCCAGATTTAAAGTCAACAACATGCAATCCATTGTTTTCCTTACAAGGACAAGCATGATAAATAACTTGAAAGAATACTTCTGCCGCCGCCAAATTTAAACACTAAGGCCTCTACTTAACTAGATCCTTCATCTGAGACTTGTTTATTCAAAACATCAGCAACAAGATTTTGTGATGCAGCAATTTCAGTATTTTATTTAAGGGGGCAAAGAAACCAGTTATAAGCCTGGGTGCGACCTCCATGGCTTTATTTCGAGTGGCGGGGAAATAAGAGTTGATGGACCACGTAATATAATGCATCTGACCTCAAAGTGTTTATCTTTTTACTCAGTGCTACATCAGTTATAATCAAAAATCTAATTTGTATTGGAAGTTCAATCTTGCATTTCAGCAGCAATGAAAGACGGCTATCTGGGTAAAGTGATGCACTACTATTCTTCAATGATAGTGGCAATCTCATGGGAGAGGATATTGGTTTGCCGAAACAAGCTCCGTCAGATACTGCATATGTGAAAACCATAACGTAGGAGCCTCAGAATTTCTAGGAGCACAATCAGAGCATTGTAGGAATTCAGGTACCACTCTTTTATGCTTAGACTACAAAGGATAGACAATGTCATCTCTTGGGGAGGAGTGGGAGAGAAATCCCCAAACAAAAAGATGGATAACTAAGGAGGGGCTAGAAAGAAAGACTAATCAATGTATTGATTCAAGAGGATCTTGAATCAAAGATGGTCACAGCATGAGGAATACGTGCATGATCTGAAAAAGCATAAATATGAAATTTATGTTAAGGGACAGAATAAAGAAAGAGATAAGGCAGGGAGGTCCCTAGCTTGATTGTGGCTAAGGACAAGGCACTATAATCAACTGCTGCAGTGAAAAGGTAGAATGTCTCAATTGCAAGTCAATAAGAAAGAATGAGACATTTTCTTCTTTTTGATATAGAATCAAGCCTATTTTCTCTAACTAGGCAAGCGCTGATCCTAAACAAGTCACATGTTTATCCAATTAGCTACAGCTGATTAGGCTCAATCACTGAACAAGGCAGTACATGGGCCACAGAGAAGACATGCAGAGGCAGGACACCAGGGTTGAGATGACCTGTCTGTTAAAGATCATTCAACATTAAACGTTTTGTCCTGGCTGTTCAAGGTTTGTAATGTGATTCTTAAAACAGGTGAGTTTTCTACCATTAAGAGAAAAGAAATGATTATATCACTGAAAAAATCAATTTAGAAACATCAGGATTATCAGGCCAACAGGCCACTTTAGACAATCAGGGTCGATATGATAATCTATAGTAAGAATTTCACGGACAGTTTGGCTAAGGCTATAGACTCACTGACCAAGAAGGATCACGCATTATTTGCACCAGGTTGCAACGTTTCTTTTAACTTGCACAGTCCACTTTTGGTTTCAGACAAGGGTTGAGAAAAAACAAGTTATTAAGCAGTTCTGAATCTTGACACCTACAATGCATTTAACTCTATGGAATGAGCATTCTAGACAATGGTATTACATGGCAGGGCCACAGTTCATGTGTTGGACAGCTGCACTGCATCAATGGCAAACTGCAGGCTAGAATTCAGACACCACTGTGGTTTCAGATAGATGGCCTATTCAGAGAAGGATGCTCCAGCAACACCCTCTCTGCTCAACTAGTATTTGTACTAGTACCAGAACCTCTCAGTAACTTGATGAGAAGCAGCTATGCAGGCAGTGGCATATTGGCAGGTTGAATGACTGACGCATGTTTTACTGTTATTTGTGGATAACATTTTCCTAATTTCTAGGACACCACTAGCAAAACAGACAGACATTTAAGAGGTGGTCGAAATATTTAGTCGATATCAGCTTCAGGACCAATGTGTCCAAATTACGTTTCCTTATGTCAACTGAGGGTCACATTGGGGCTCACAGTAGCAGCAGATTTCTTTAAATAGCCCAGGACAGGTACACAAGAAAGCCCTTACATTCATAATCTGATATGTTCATAAGGGTCTGATGAGCAAAAGTGAATCATTGAGCTTTGCACCCAATTCAAGTGCCAAAGACTGGTTGTATAGGATCAGATCAATTGGTCATCCACCACCAATATAAGGGTCAGTTTCCAAAGGTAGTACATAAAATGCTTAAGCTACTTTGTGGAAGAGGCGGCATGGGAGTACACAATTTCCACAATTACCATTTGCAACCCACAGCAACACACAAGGATGCTTACGAATCTCACTGCTCCAAATCCCGTCTGTTTAATATATTGACAGATAATGTTCCTATTATAAGGTTGCCTGTGGCTTTTAGGAGGGAACGCAGAAAAGATACCATCAAACCAACTGATATGGTTTCCTATTTCAATAATAAACTATTATAGTGGCAATAGTGTTTAAGGACAAGTGCATGGTAATTAGTAGATAGCAATAGTTAGGCAGGGATGTGCAACCGATACAAGTAGAAAAAATACATGAGGAGCCCTCCATTTATTAGGTCGAGCATTCAAGACCTCTTGTAAATACTTTAGTATATACTTATATATGTATGTACTTTGTGGACTCTGGAGATCAGCCCCAGGACTTGTCTGCTTCCACTTAGGTCCATGTTAAAGAACAGTAGAAGTTTCAGCACCCAGGCTAATTTGCTGTATAGCTAAATACATATAAGGTCCCAAAGGTGAGACCGATTGCATTGCAACTGCTTGTTTTTAACTTGGAATGCACACAGTTGATACATGTAGCACTATATAGATATTGGGTCAGAACAACAAGGATGATATTTCCAGATTAAATGTGGAGGACAAAGTTGGGAGAATAGATGGCCATAGATTGAAACTTCCACTATTTACAGACCACTTCAATGAGGAACCACTGTGCAACAGATGGACAAGAGACCAGGAGAATGAGACTGTAAGCAACAACTTGAAAAACACTTGCAAAATATCAAAGTGCCACAGTTCGTGCAGAAAGAAGACCTATCCTTCTACAAATACGTTTTTAAATTACCATATATGCTGTAGTGGGTTGTCTGAAGATGGGGGGCGGGGGCGAAAGAAGATTGTGAAAATGACTTTGTCTGGCAATGTTCTTAACTGCAGGTTTTGTATGTATACACGTGATTTATTTATAAAGTAAAAAAGCAAAAACCTAGCTTCAAAGCTGTAAAAAATGAAGGCGTAACAATAGAGAATTGGCCTCAGTCAGAGCAAGTAAGCAAAAGCTGGAGTAGTCAAGAGAATGAGATTTACAAAAGCGAAGAGAGACATCAGGAAAAAGGATAAGGAGGAGTGATATTACTTGTTCAGTGTGAATGGGCGTGGAGTACCAGGCCATTGCTGCATAGTGAGATAAGGCCCGACATCTGTACTTCTTTCTGTACTCACAGTTGACCATTGTGGTGGGTAGTTTGTGTTGACCTTTTGTTTTTTGTTTTTTAAAAGGACAGAGTAGGTCTTGAATGCAAGATGAGCTAGCAGAGGGAGCCATTGGAGTTCTCTGATGGCTGGTCTTAGATAGTCTGTCAAGCCTCCAACGTCCTTTGACAACCACAACGCAGTATGGAGAACACCAATCTGAGGACTCCGGTAGGTCTCACTCGCCGACTAGTAGGGTCTTGTCTCCATCAAGATAGGACAGGACCAGTTTGCTCAGCAGTTATGAAGTCAAATTCCAGAAGATAAGCCTTTTGTTTGCTGAGCAGAGACAGTTAGTGCCAGATGTTTTTCCTCTGTGCAATGTGAATCCTGATTTCAAGATAGGAGATTTCTTCAGTATTTAAGGAACTTGGTGCTACCAGAAACTCAAGGAGTGCAGCCTTCAAGATTTATAATGGAGAGCCAGGCGTGCACTAATTGTTGCTTGCTGTTACAGGAGATTACCCCAAATTCTGATTATGTTGGCCTGAGTTTAAGTGAAACCTTTGAAAGCCATGCATAATTGGTGGCAAATCAGCTCTTGAGACTTTTGCAGTCATGCTATGAGGATACTTTCAAGTAAAGGAAGTTCATGTCCGCATACCGATAGATATCTAAATCCTTTTTTCTTTTTTGTTAAGAGATCTCCAAGAGATCCCATGTACACGCCTGTCACAGGTGAAAAGATGGAGACTTGGGGAATGCTGTGGGCTAAAGGGATTGGCTCAGATCAGGACAAAATCATATGAACAGGATTCGTTATTCAGTTAGGATGGAAACCATAGCACAATGTTCCTGTCAAAGTTCCCTGCACAAGTAATGGCGCCAAGCAAGGTCAATGGTCGAAGGTGTGTACAGACGACAGGACAAAAAGGCGATTGTTGCTAACATAAGTGATAAAAAGTGAATTGTTGATCATTTGAATGGCTGCCAGGAAAAGCACGTGGGTGCTATAACATTAGTTCACAAGGTTGTCAAGGTGTGAGAGGGGCAGGGTGTGATTAATCCAGTGAGGAATCTTCAGTAAAGGTTGCAATGATTATCTCGAGAAGAGCTTTAAGGGTATTCACTGGGATTACTGTTCACTATAAACAAAGAGATGATCTCACATTCGTATGTAGTGGCCTTAATTGAATGGAGGAGGCTTCCCAGTCAATCAAGGTCTACGCACCAGATTAAAAATGAAAAAGCAGGTCTGTCCCTGCCACAAATCTACCATATTCAGAAATGTTCTCGAAAAGATACATTACAGCTTGATGTTTACAGCTTTTACCGTTACACATGCAACAGTTACAACTTTGCAGGGGTTACACATTTTAATAATTTTATATTAAATGCAGCAGTGTCATTATGCTCAGCTAGTGTGGCAAATGGATACATTGGATCACTGGAAGTAAACACTGACCTTTGAGTTACCTTTAATAAAAAAAAAATTCCTCCTTCTGGACTGAGGACTTCATTATCCTTATTTTAGTTTGAGGGCTGAATGTATTGCCTGATGGCCGTTGGTTTTCTGTGGGCCAGATATACTAAACATTTTTATGGCCACAAATGCTCGGATTCTGCATTGCTACTGTGAAAATGTTTCTTCAAATGGACTATTCTTATTTTAGAAAATCAGAAAAGTTTTTTTAGACTCCTAAAAAGGAATTGCAAATGGATACCATTCGCATCTGTAAAGACGCTTGCTGTAGGCTTCCACGATGCCACTGCCGACTCTCATATTTTTTAAACTTCTTTTTAAACACAGTTTCATTTCAGGAAAAGGGGTGCATTTAAAAATGCTTTGTTTAAAAGCCTAATCACTGACATGGTGGTATGCTGACCCCCGCAGGCCCCCAGCCAATCGGAGTGAATTGCAATTTACAACCTACCTCATCAATATTCATGAGGTAGATCAGACTGCGACCTACTACAATTTGGAATTTAACGAAAAGACATTAAAACATAGATCGATTCTTAAAAATGTTTAACTGGTTGCAAAAAAAGGGCTTGTAATTTACGACCAACGGTTTGCTAGCAGTTTTTTTGTACATCTTGCCATTGTTTTTTTTTTTTATAATAAACTTTAAAAAAAGTCTTGGATTTGAACAATACAGGCCAAAATGAATCTGATGATACAAAGGCTCCTACCAAAGATAACCCTAAAATGTATTTGAGTAGTGGCACCAATTTGCCCTGGCAGTTCTTGTCAAAAGCCGCAAATGATGTCACTTACATTTCACACTGGCAATAAAGACATTCAATTAGAAAAATAATTAAGTTAACATACTTTTCATGTTGTTAAGAATAACATGTTTAGAATGTTTCAATGGGGACCAAGTACAACAGTATGTTTAGCCCCTTAATAAGGGCGCACAGTTAGTACAATAACCCACAGATATAATGAATAGAAAGCAAGTCCGTAAGAATAGGAACAATCTGTCTTACAGAAATCCATAGAGGCAACAAGACTTTGAACAATCCTATACTGGCAAACTATATCTTATTCACCAATTAGCAGCCCTCTTCATTAATATTAATCAGGCTTAAACTCACTCAAACGAAGTACTGATGCCTGCTTTGATCAGATGAAAGAAAACTCAAATTTTTAATTGATATGTACTATGTTTACCTTATGCATTTGATGCATGCCCTCTGGTGGATAATCTGATGGTCCCAGGGTTGCCATTGGATGGGGTACACTGGGTGGACCAGGGCTTGGCCCCATCATGCTGTGTACAGAACCAGGTGATGGTCCAGGCCCTGGGCTAGGCCCTAAAATAGGGCCAGGAGAAGGGCCTGGTCCAGGAGAGGGACCAGGGTGAGGCATTCCGCCAGGATCTGTTGGGGTAGACATCTGATGCAAGGCTTCCACCAAACAGTTTAACTCTGAAATAATAAAATAAAACAGGATCAACCTCATATATATTCATCAAAATAACGATTGATTAAAAGAGCATCCTTGATAAGAATGGTCATGAAAACATTTCAAAGGGGCACACAAAATGTCTTTATGCTCATTAATATGTATATGCTTGAAAATATATATTATCCAAAGTAAGCATAATGTTTTACAAAATATTTACATCACCACTGCTGAGCACTAATAGTTTAAAACATTATGTATCTGAAGTACTTGCAATGGAAGAGCGTATTTGTGGGCAAAGGAGTACAGTTTCCAAACATATAATAGGGCCAGATAAAATCAAACAACCTACTAACCAAAAGCAGACCCGTAACCAAAGACACTGTACCGAATCGCAAAGCCTTTGCAACGCATACCAGATTAGAATAAACCCAACTTTTGATGAAAATGCAAAACATTCTAGACATAGATAGGCAAGGCTTACCAACAAACAAATAGTTAGCAGTTTAGAACATAACAGCATACTAGCATGGCACTGAAAAAACAGAATAGTTAACAGGCAATGTAAGCAGTAACACAAACAATTGCTTGCTGAGCGGAAACCAGCCCAAGACTAAATAGGAAGGCTGACAAATGTACAAACTTGACAAAGGCAATAGCAACTTTGAGTACATTGTAAAAACATGAGGATGGAGCAAGACTTTTGTTTAATACACGGTTGTGAAGAACGAGGGTTGGTGTACATGATACTTCATTTTGAAGAAATAGTGGTTTTCATATTATGCTCAAAATTGTCTTCCTTCCAATATGATTAATGAGAGATGACAAAACGTCTATGAATCGCACCTTCGAAATCTTCATTGAAATGCATGACACAGACTTAGACAGGGCAGATACAACCAAATTACATAAAGCATTTTACGTACAACCAAAATGCAAAAATGATACATCTAATAAGTATGCCTGGGACTATAATCCTAGACATCATATTACTCTTCTAGATGCCTCTTTAACACTGGCAAGATGAATATTAACTGGGCACACCCAAGAGCTTCGGGCCTTGGAATTTTATTTTTCCAGAAATGCAACATGGGGAAGGAGAGTACTAGGGGAATGGTGTCGGGCAGCTATTACAATGCCTCAGTGAAATGTACTGCGGGAAGTTATTTCACCACTGCAATAAAGTGGAACTTTTCACCATGAATTCTATATTTGTATGGACAGTACCAACACTGGTCAGCAGAGATGCTAAATGAACACGTCATTAACCATACCTTTATTAACGCTCTGTCTGGTGGATACTCTAACTGCAAATTCCTCACCTTGTGAATATCCCCAGATGCCAAAGTGGATCGGATCAGGAAACTCAAATAGCAGTGCTTCTGTGTGCCGATGGGTGGCCATTGAAGAGCCGCCTATGCGCACTTACACCAATTTCTTTCAGAAGGTTGTCTGCAGCTTCAGATGCAGAGCTCATCAGTAGACTGGAAGGACTAGCATGCAGATTCCTAAATTGGGACCACTTTAGTAAGAAAAGGAGCCCATTCCACAGAACGGGGAGGTGGGAAGGTAGTGAAGAATCTCAGTTTAGATGGAGTATCCATCAGAAAGACAATTACCAATGGATACTTCTAACCACAGATTCCTCACCTTGTGAAAATATACCAAAGCAGTATCTCCCAAGGTATTGGGTCTGAGGAATGGTTCACATCAAAAAGTATAAGAGGACTGAAAGGCTAAACTGCCCATCCCGATGGACATAAATGCCAAGGCAATAGTGCTTTGTGAATGTGTGCACTGATACCCAAGTAGTAGGCTGACAGATATCCAGGACAGGCACTCTGCATGACAACGCAGTGGCAGCAGCCTTATCTCTGGTGGAAAGGGCCTTCAGAACTTTTGAAGGCTGTTTACTAACCAATGTGCACCATATCTTAATACAGAGGATTATCCATTATGAGATGGTCTTCTTCTGCACTGCATTGCCCTTCTTTCCCCCAGAGAACCCCACAAAGAAAAAATCATCCACCAACTGCTTCTTGGTAGACTTCATGTAAAATCTCAGTCCAACTGATTGAGTAATTTACTTCAGCAGGAACTCAGCTTGAGTTCTTAACACAAGTTTGTCCGGAAAAAAGGTGGTATCAGGCATATGGGCATCTAGATCACTCTCACAGCGTGCTGTAATTAAAATCCGAAAAATTAGTTTTAAGGTCAGTAGGTGCTGTGGAAAACTGTGTACTGGCTCAGAAAGTGCACACAAGGACAGGGAAAACCTAATTTAAGTCCTGCTGTGGTATCATAAAGATGTAAGGAAGCCTCTGCGAAGGAGTCAGGTGTGCTGTTGGCAGGTTGACCTCAGATGTCAGCAGGTTCACCCCCCCCCCAATCACAAGATCCAAATTAGGACAATGGACCCTATCCTTCTTTGTCACAATGAATTAGCAAGAACAACATCCAGTACCCACCTTTGAGGCTAGTATCCTATCTATGGCTTCTGTGGCCAAAACAGCCTGCACCTCTAGGTGTAAACCAGGAAGATGGTACTCCGAATGCTGCTCTGATGTAGGTGGCAGGTGGGGTGGGTTGAAGAACTGTCTGATGCGATGCGATGCGATGCGATGCTCTGCCAACCCTGAAGGAAATGGCTGACCCTGATTCACATCAGATGGCTGTGTGCCACTAAGGGTGCATTAAAGAGGTTTTGAAGTTACTGTCGGAGGGTGGGGGATTTGGGTCCTACGCGGCCCCTGATGAACTGTGGCAAAAATTATAGATGGAATGCTGAATGAATCAAACATTCACCCTAAGTCGAGAGATCTGGGTTAAATCCATTGTTCTTTTGTTCACTACGCCACCCCAGTTTGGACCCAGCCATATGCAAATCAGTCTTGACCCTGCTCCTCATGGGAACAGTCCAGCTGTTTGATACATTCAGCATTCCAGCTATCATTTGTTGCCGCAGCACTTTTCACACTTCTGGACTGGTTATGGTCTGTTGGGCCCACGATGACAAAGTGTCGGACAGTGCCATACAGTGTAGTCGAGTCTTGTAGAGTCAAGCTGTAAAAAATACAGCAGGGTGTTGAACTGTAGAGGTGCGTAGAGTGAGGTAAAAGGTTCGTATAGTGGAGTAAAGTTGAGTGGAGTTGTTCAACGTAGTGTGGAGTAAAGTACAATACAGTGTATTGGCGTGTTGTAGGGTGGCATGGAGTAGAGTGGTGTGGAGTGGCATAGATACCCATCCCTTGCATCATCTCAAACCTCTTTACTATTCAGATCTCCCAAACAACAAGCCTTTCTAAACCCTACCCTCTGACTCCTGCCCCCACTCATCCCAAACCTCCTCCTCCTGCTATGATCTCCAAAGAAACCCTTTCTAGACCCTACAATCTTCTATCCCTCCACAAACCTTTTCAATACAACTAACAGAGTTGCATGTTCACCGCTCAACTGAATTTCATATTTCCCTATACTAATTCACCATTAATCCTTTTTGGGTTTCGAAGCAGCATGCTACTTGCCGAAAAGCACTTCGAAGCCTTGTCAGGGGTAGTAAGTACTATATAAATGCAATTACAATAGTGTAGAGTTGAGTAAACTGTCATAAATCAGAGTGCTGTCTCGTACAGCAGAGTGCAGTGTTGTGTCAAAGTGTTGGAAAGTCTCAGACTACACTAGAATGTTGCACCGGCAAAGAGTGGAGTGTACAGGAATAGAGTGGAGTACAGTGTTGCAGATTTATATAGAGTGAAGTAGAGTCCACCCATAGCTTCCAGCCCACCCACAGCTTACCATTTGTGAGCTTCAGCATCGCTCAAATTTCCTTCATTCCAGTTTGCCACGGTATGTGTGGGTCATGTCCTCTTCTTGTGTTTGGACCTCCCTTAGAGCATGGAACAACTAATTGTACCTATCCACTGTCCCTTTTTTTGGGCTACTTTTCTGGTGTTAACGCACCCCATATGAGCACTTCTATTTTCAGTCCGTCTCCCATATCCCTGTCCATGTAGCTTCTATTCCCTTCCACCCATTCCTCTTCCAGGTTGGTTCTTTTTCGTACCACCTCCCTACCCTGTACTTTATGCCACTGAGCTCTATTCCACTGCTGTTTACTCTGCACCACTACTCTCTATGCCACTGTAGTCTGCATCAATGCGCTCTACACTCTGCGACACTGCACTCAGCGTCACTGCACCATTCTACGCCACTGCACCACTCTACTCTATGCCGCTGCACTCTGCGCCAGTGTACTTTATGCCACTGCACTATATGACACTCTACCCAGCACCACTCTATGTCACTGCACCCTACTCTTCACCACTTTACGCCACTATAGTTGATGCAACTGCACTCTATGCCACTTTAATCTACTCTGCACCACTCTACTCTATGCCACTTTAATCCCCTCTGCACTATTCTACTCTGCCACTCTACTCTAGGCCATTGCACTCTATGCAGCACCACTGCACTCTATGCCACTGCACTCTATGCCACTGCACCACTCTACGCCACGGGACTCTAGGCTAGTGCACTATATGCCACTCTACTCTGCACCACTCTAAGCCATTGAACTGTACTCTGTGCCACTCTACTCTATCCCAGTCCACTCTACTCTATGCCATTCGACTTAGGTCATGTCACTGCACAAAGTGGCACTACACAGAATGCCACTTCACTCTACCACACTCAAAGCCAATCTATGCCACTCCACACCATGCCACTCCCCTATGCCATACCACTCAACTCCACTGTATGACACTTAAATCTACCCTACTCTACGCCAGCCCACTCCGCTCCACACTACTCCAGTCCACTCCAGACACCACTCCACTGTAAGCCACGCTATCACACAACTCTATGCTATGCCACTCCAGTTCACTCTACTCTGCTGTACTACATGGCTAAAAGACACTGGCAAAGCCAATAGCTCTTGCATAGGTGAGACCTATTGACTTTGTCAATGCTTGTTTTTATTTAATTGTTTGCTTTCTTGCGCTCATTTACAATAGATTTTTTCTGCACTATAAATAGTGCAATCCAAACAATTTGCAATTATAGCCCAGTAGGGATTACCGACAATGTAAATATAATGCAGGTTTTCAATCATGGTTCTGTATAAGAAGGTGTAAATTGCTACACACAGGGGAATATTCGAGGCAGAGCTAGCCATACAATTTTCATTAGGGAATAAACAAATTAGCAGAAGACATTTTTCACTAGAAGGATGATTTAACTATATTGTTGAAGACTTGACTGTAAAGAACATTAATGTTTTTGTTACTTAAGCTTCTTTCCAAAGAGAGTAGAGCCCGAACGGCAAAAAGATGGCTGCAGAAAAGTAGATGTAAAACGAGTAACTGGATTACCACAGGCTTGTACAATACTCTTGGGTAGGTAGCATGGCTTCGCGCCACAGTACTAAAACTTGAGTCTCCATTGAAACTCCGAAGCAGATGCGGCGATACTGCCCACGCTCACTGAAGTAATGCGATCGTGCATTCTCCAACAGCTGGCACACAGCACCCAACAGGACTTTCTGCCATAAAGCAAACAGAATTGATCCCGCTGGTGTCAGCAACCCCCAAAGTCCAGATGTTGAGCGCTCCTGCGCCTATAATGAACCGTCGACTCTCTGCCACCTTAGAATTGTAAAAAAAAGGTGTGATATATTATCAAGACAGCAGTGCATTATTTGTTTGTCCTGAAGATGATGCCCTATACTCAATGTGGCATCGAAACGTCGTCGACACCCAAACACCCTATGCACTAGACTCAAGCTATAACACATTGTGCAACGGTGTTAAATGATTAATTTGTGTCTGTCTATACTGAGAACAACTGTACAGACCCATTTTGGCTTGCCCTTTGGCCAATTCTGTGTTCATTGTTCTGTCTTGTGTTCTGTTGGTCACGGCTGTGCCCACTTGTCATTTGAATGTTTTATTTGATACTACTTTTGAAAAATACTATGAAAATAAATTCTTGTCCGGCTGGACAAAAGACATACATTCTATTCTAAGTGTATGGTTATCTATCACACTGTATTCCTCCTGAATAGGGACCACTGTTCTCTATAACACAGTACTAAAACACAGCAGCATGTTCTAGATCAGGAAATTATATTATGGCGAATATTTGAAACCGTAATCCGTATTCTAATAATTCATTTGAAAGGAACGCTACGATTCATGCTTCTTTGCATTCATTACAAAGATGCAACAATGCATTTTTTATAAAAATCAATTTATTGTTCGCTACAATTTACGTATTTAATACACAGGGTGCATAAAACAGGTTATCCCCCGCCGCACCCCGCCCCAAAAGGCGCCGCAGATACGAGTGCCTCTATAAAGAGACAATGTGGTCACCGTACTGTAGATGATAACCACAAGGTCTTCACTCAAATCTGTACACAACTTGCGAAAAGGAACAATGTATTTGCCCATTTTAAATGGTCTTACTATCGTTGGGCCCTTGACACCTCAATACGATGAACACTTGAGTAGCCATTATTAGAGCAGCCTATGCAGTGGTACTGGTGCACCAGGATGTGAGGGGCCCACCTGCACCTGAATCAACACCGTCTTTTACTACTCAGCTATGAGGTAGACCAGGGAACCCATTTTCCAACCCAGCACTACGATCCATATCACCCTTACTACATACGCCAGTGCCAAAACTAACTAGGATATGGCAATAGTGAATAGAAAATCAGAGGGATGTTTGAAATGCAGTAGGGTCATAATGTGTAAACCCATCACTGACAACTGTTTCTGCAGTCAGTGCTCGAGCAACACTGCATCGTTTTAGTTTAAAAAAAAAAAACAGAAAGACAATTTTTCCCATGTCCAAGTTTTACAACAGAAAGAACCTTACACTTGTCCTCTGGGAAACTGAGACACTCGATGCGGATTTTTGAAAATGAACGCACTCAGTTCTGCCTACATTGTTAAAGGATGTAGTTGGGAATTACTGATACAGTTCCAAAGACTGACTGTCCATTTTACTTAGCTCTGTAGCGACAATATTTGGCACTAATCTGCTGTATGGCACAGCTACTCTTTAAGTTACAATGTCAATCTTACTGATATATCCCAAATAGTAAGTCAGAAGTCATGAACATTACACAGTTCATAACTGAATATTCCCCATCTGTTGCACAAGAAAGATTTTCTGGGGCGCGCGCGGCGGCGACACTTCCTGCCAAAGGAGCTCATTTACCGCAACGCTAATGTTCGCGGACGGGTGCCAACGCGTCTGAAACTGCCAGGAGTACTCGGGTAAGTTTCTGACCGCTTTCGTCGGCAAGTAACCCCTTTTTTTCTCCCGCACTGCAATCTCCTCAGTAATGGCGACCGCCATTTTGCGCCCTCCCGTTATAGCGCACAATTAACCCACTGACTGTTTTACTGTATCTGGACTCCAAACCTTCTGCTACTATTTCTACAAGATGATTTATCGTTTCTTTGCAAAAGGATATCCTTTTTCAGCAGATTGACGGGCCTGCTTTCTCCTAGGCAGTTTGGAATCATTTCTCCTCAGCACCATGTTAGCATTACTTTTCTACCTGCAGCATTTCCTGTTACTTGGTGCATTTTTGCCTTATCATGTTACCAATGTTTAGCACATTACTTGTCTGTCTGGTTCTACATTGCATTTTTGTGCACCCACAGTCTAGTCCAGTAATTTAATGAGCGCCACTATTCATTCCCTACAGCATTAATATCTTGAAAGATATACATTCCTGCTGGTTGCTTTAGCTCCTGTTTATCTGTTATTTGGTGGCGTTTTCAGTGACAGACGACTGTTTTTTTTGCAATACCTGTT
The DNA here is from genome assembly GCF_964204655.1 of Triturus cristatus. Lineage (NCBI taxonomy): Eukaryota > Metazoa > Chordata > Amphibia > Caudata > Salamandridae > Triturus > Triturus cristatus. The sequence continues at coordinate 853,616,497 of NC_140581.1, forward strand.
GGGACTACTACCTTTGTACGTTTTCACGTTCTGCTTATTATACCCAAAGAAACTTTTTTTTGTTCCTTTTCTGGTGTTTCTCATAATTGGAGCTCTGAATTCGCCTCATTGGTCTGTATATTATGGATCATCTGCAATCTTCCAAGCCTCATGGTGCTGCAGGGTGTGTTTCTGGAGGTCGTAAAGATAGAACATCTAACTCCGGCAAGCGACTCAAAAAGGACCTCTGTTCTCCGCCTAAATCACCTCCTCCCCTCACGCTGGAGGATATTATGGAGGAATTACGCCTTATTCGTCCCTTTATGTTTGACACCACCGCTACTCTTCAAACAATTGAGGAGAAATGGTCCGGCCTTGACTTGAGACTGTCTGATGTTGAGCAGAAGATAAGTGATGCGCAAGATATTATTGCTAAAGTTGACACCCTCACCAAAGAAGTTACCCAATTTAAGAAGACTGCAGAAGATTTAGAAAATCGAAACCGGCATAACAACCTACGCATTATGGAATTCCGGAAGGTTCTGACATGATCTCTTTCCTGAAAACTCAAGATTTACAGATGGTTGGCCTTCCAAAATCAATGGATTTTAATATTCAAAGGGCGCACAGATTAGGAACTTAGTCTGCTTCCTCTTCTACTAAACTAAGAGGCATCATCGCCTATTTCCTGCTGTATTCTGATCTTATGGCGATCCTTAATGCTGCCAAACAACATAAACAGATGCTATGGTCTGGTCATAAAATCTTCTTTAGTCAACATGTATCCAAACCAACAGCCACCAGACGTAAAGAATTTCTTGATCTCAGACCAGCCCTGAAATCCATGAACGCTCGCTACGGCCCCATACATCTCTGCTTCTTTAAAGTAACATACAAAGACAGAACATTTTCCTTTGAGGATCCAGCTGACCTGCGGAAGTTCATCCATTCTCATAGAGGAGAACTAATGGAACTTAGCAATCATTGATTGTTTAGTTATTTGTCATATATGTTTGTCTCTCTCCCTGAGGCTTAATATTTGTGGTATGTTGTGTCATCCATCTTGACTGTGTCTTTATTCTATTCATATTTTCCAGGTTCCCCTTGTGCTGTCCTGTTGTTGAAGACCCATCCCTGCACTACCCTCATGTTTATCACGTCTGATTCATCCGGTTGCTTTGTTCTTTTTAGTTTGGTAAATTTCCTTCCTCCTTGTTCACTCGTCTATTATTTTCTATTTGGAGTTTTTTCTCCCTCCTTTCTTTATTGTTTTCCATATCAGTTTTATTTCCTCTCGGTGTTTCTTCTCAGTGTAGTGGTTGTCCTGGTTATTGCCGTCCCCCCCCCCCCCACACACACTATTGCTCCTTTTTGTGGACGGTTATGGCTAAAGCCATTTGTCTTTCTGTCATCCCTTCTTCCTTATCTCCTCCTAGTCATCTTCTTTCCCCTCCATCGTTTTTCTGGCAGCATTCTCCTTCTCTACTTTCTCCTATATCTTTTTCTCAGCTCATGCTTCTTTCTTGTTCTCTTATCTCGCTCTTGTGGTGGCTATCTGTTTCAATCACTTTACCTTTGGCTGTCCATTTTTTCCTCCTCTTTTTGTCTTTTTATTCTCTACTCTTTCCCGTCTCCAACTTCTCTTTACTTTCGGGCTTACCTTTTCTCAAAACTTACACATGAAAGGTCTTCGCGTTATCTCTTGGAATGTTAAAGGTATTCGTAACCCTGTTAAAAAAACAGCGAGTCCTATCTCATTTAGCAAGATTGAAATGTCAAGTTGCATTATTGCAAGAAACGCACCTCAAACTGCAAGATTTATCTTCACTGCGTAAACAATGAGTAGGGGAAATCTTTTGTTCTCCGGCAGTGAATAACAAAAATGGTCTTGTTATTCTGTTTCATAAGTTGTTAAATATTCAGTTACAAAATGAGTTTCATGATAACAATGGTAGATGGTTATTTTTAAATACTACTGTTAATAATACTTAACTTTCCTTTTGCAATGTTTATGGCCCTAATGGCATTGATTTCGTTTTCTGGAACGATTTTTCTACTCTTCTTTCATTGCATGCAGTTGATGATTTAATTGTAGGTGGTGATTGCAACCAACTCATGGACCCATTTCTACACCAGAAATCACTAACCAAATATGTTCCCAATAAGAAGCAGAAATCCTTTTACAAAGCCATCTCCTCTAGAGGTCTAATAGACTCATGGAGAACCTCTCACCCAGACACTTTAGAATTTTCCTTTTTCTCCCCTGTTCACAGGTCCCACTCCCGCATCGACTACATTTTTCTTACTCAACACACCTTACAATTCATGACTAATTCAGAATTAGGCTCTATCCTTATTTCAGATCACGCTCCCGTCATTTTAGACTTAATTACCCTTCACCTTCTCCTACCTGTCGTCGATGGTGCTTTAATAACTCTGACCTCTTAGACTCCCAATTTGTTGAGCAATTTAAGTCCTTTATTGAAGAATCTTTGCACAACAATCTTCACTCCACCCCTCAATTTCATTTCATTTGGGATGCCTTTAAGGCTGCTGCTAGAGGCTTTATTATTAACTTTGTAGCTCAGAAGAAGAAAAGAGCCCTTTCGCAATCTTCCCTTAGCCTTAAACAAATCAAAGACCTTGAACATCAATACTTCACCACAAACTCCACTGATACATTATCTTCTCTTATCAAAGCGAAAATGCAATTCAATAAACACTCATGGGACTCTGCAACTAATAATCTCCTCAAATTCAATGCAAAAATGTATGGTGGGCGTAACAAGGCTGGCAAATCTCTTGCAAATTATCTTAAAATTAAGAAGCAGACATTCAAAATCATATCAATTACGGATAATCAGGGGGTCCGTCAATCTGCAGATGACAAAATTCTCGAATGTTTTGTCCAATATTACTCTTCTCTATACACTCCAGAGTCCAATCCTTCTTCCGCACAAATGGATTCCTTTTTTCAAACTATTCCCAAATCTCCTGAACACTCTATAGATCTTACATCCCTAGATACACATATCTCAGATAAAGAAATACTTAATGCTATTACTCAACTACCCAAAGATGAAACACCTGGTCCAGATGGCTTCACTGTTCGATTTTATCTTCACTTTAAACAAATCTTAATACCCCATTTACTTACATCGATCAATTATTTTCTCAATAAGGGGCAGTCTGATGGAACCTTTACTCAGGCAATGTTATGCCCGATTCCTAAAAAAGACAAGGATCCCTCACTTTGCAAAAACTATAGGCCTATCTCCTTAATTAACACAGATTGTAAAATGTATGCCAAAGTCCTAGCCATTCGTATTAACAAAGTTATCCCTGATCTCATCAATATTTATCAATCTGGGTTTGTCAAGGGCAGATCAATTACTGACAACTCGAGAACTCTTCTCAACATCATCTATCTGGCTTCCAAGATGGATTCTCCAGTTTCAGCTATCACTTTAGATGCTGAGAAAGCTTTTGATAGGGTTAGCTGGGATTTTATGTTTGGAGCATTGAGATGGCATGGTTTTAGTTCCCACATCAACATATTCAACTGTTATATTCTGCCCCCTCTACCTCCATTTGGGTTAATGGGTCTCAATCTAATTGTTTTTCTCTCCACTGAGGCACCAGACAAGGTGGTCCCCTTTCCCGTCTTCTTTATATTCTGGCTTTAGAACCTTTTTATTGGAAAAGATTATGCGTTCATCATCTTATACTGGTTTCAAATTTCAGAACATTGACATTAAGTATACCGTTTATGCTGATGACATTTTACTATACATCTCCAACTCATCCACCTCTTTACCTGCTCTTTTCTCCTTATTACAAGAATACTCTCTTGTCTCGGGCTACAAGTTAAATATTGATAAATCTGAGGTTTTACCTTTAAAAACATTTTGCCTCTCCCATATGTTTTGTGGTTCCGGTTTTGAATGGAATCCTACGAGCATCAGATGTTTAGGTGTCCTCTATGCGAACAGTATTAGAGAAACTATTAAGGTTAATCACGCAGACATACTGAAAAAGTTATCTACACTCACTGAAGGTCGGTCCCCTCTTTTCCTTTCCTGGTGGGGTAGACTTGCTTCTATAAAAATGATGCTCCTCCCCATAGTCAACTTTTATCTTTCAATGCTTCCCATCTCTCTCCCGCTCTTCTTCAGAACTATTAACCGCATCTTAATAAAAATTTTATGGAACAATCGCAAAGCTAGAATTTCTCTTTCTTGTCTTCAGTAACCCAAAGACCTAGATGGGGTTAACTTTCCAAACCTTAACCGTTATCACTCTGCTTTCACGTTAAAACAAATTTGGCCTTTTTTATCAGATTCTTCTTGCCCTCCTTCAACAGCCGGGAGCTCAAATCGAGCTTGCACAAATGTCACCCTTTTAATTTCTTACAGCTACTCGCTTATCCCAACCCCCGAAGCGTTTTATCACTCCCATATTTAAATACTCCAAAACACTTGCCCATTCACTGTCTCATCTCTTTTCCTCACACATTGACTCTTACTATCAAACCCCGATCTGGTATAGCAAATTCTTAAAAATTAATAATAGAGCGCTATTTGGGAAGGAGTGGATTGATAAGGGTATTATCACTTACGAACATTTACTTAAAGATAACTCGCCGAGGGATTTCTCAGACATTTATGACTCATTTCATATCTCAAATACATACTCCTCCCAATACCCCTTGCTGTCAAACACCCTAGCCTCAATTCTTACTCAATACAATCCTCCACCCACCAACGCTTCGTCCCTTTCCCCTCCACCAGATTTCTCCATTCCTCTCAAAGCTGCTGCTATCTACAAATTACTATCCCATCCATCTGTTGGTAGGTCAAAGTCTAAAATAGAATTCTTATGGAAAAAGGACTTCGCTCAGGAGTTTTCTTTTCAAGTTTGGGATTCTATATGGTCAAAACTACACACAGCTTCCTGTTCTGCAAGCACCACACAGACATTATATTTTTTTATAACAGACTTTTTCTTACCCCTTCCGATCTCCATAAATTCAGACTGCTTGACTCCAAGAAATGTTGGTCCTGCCCACACGTTGATAGTGACTTCCTCCATATGTTTTTTCATTGCCCATTGGTTAAATCCCTTTGGTCTCACATCTGGTTCAAACTAAACGATATCTTGGATACAGATTTCCCTTTTGAGATTGTACATATCTTTATGGGTGGTTCCTTACCTCTCTGGAACGTTTCATGTAATGTGCGTATGTTTATAGATTTGTGCATTGCTATTTCTTTTCAGATTATCACTACTAACTGGAGGGATACTTTAAAAATTTCTTACATTGCCTGGTGGAATTTGTTATGTCACCATCACAGACTTGACCGTGCTTTTGCCACCTCTGTATCTCCATCAAAAAGGACCCGTTATGGCTACCCCTAACCGATTTTCTTTCTAAACATGCTGTTTGAACTTTTCCACTTTCTCTTTTTATCATCCCATTTGTTTATCTTCTATCGATTATCTTTCTTATTCCTAAAGTATTAATACCCAGCCAGTAATGATTTACTTAGCTTTTAGCTCTCTTTCTCCCTTTTTTTCTCTCTTTTCTTCTTTCTCTTCCTTCCCTCCTTAAAAAAATAAATAAATAAAAAAAACTCTTAAAAGCTTTTTGTCTTAGGTACAGTTTATATTTCCTTTTTTGGGATTGTATTGTACACATGTTTCTTTTAATATCATTCCAATCTCCTTTTATTTCCATATTTTTCTTTGTATTGATGTTTTACTATGGTTCATCATATTCAATAAAGCTTTTTAAACTCAAGAAAGATTTGCTTACTGTTTGGTGATTTTATGTTCTGTTTTCTTATTAAAAGTTACTTTTCAAAATGTGTTATCTAAACTAGTTAGGATGTTGTTTGTGTAGCAGGAATGCTTTTTTGATTTAATTGTTCACTAGCACGTTCGTGAACAAGAAACTTGGGAGTGTTTTTAGGTTTTCCATTTAGACTGCTTAAAACGAGTTCGCCCTCAGCAAATCTGCATCACTTTCGTTTGCATGGACTAAAGCGTTTTTAACCTCAACCTACCCTTTCAAATGTGCCACTGACAAGGCAAAATATTTGAGGCAAACTCTATGTGGTAATTTAATTACAAGACCGGAGGCTACGATTAAACATTAATCTTTTAATGCCACCTCCACACAGCCACTTTGAAGTATTACATCACAATACAGATGTTCTAGAACATAATACAGTCAGGATAGAACAGGAATGCACTCAGTACAATCTGCCTCTTTTAAATGCGGCTCCACACAGATATGTAACCTCCTATTACCTTCCTTAACCGTTAACTAACAAGATCTCTCCTTCCATATTATTAAGGTTACTATAACAGATTTAATCTGGATATCCATAAATACCTATATACGGTTTTAGTCACATGGTGTAAAATATATAAAAAAAACTTAAGAGTATTTAAACAACTGTCATGGCCGAGAGCGCGTCATGTGATCAAGTCCCCTGTGAGGGACGAAACGCGTCAGGGCTGCTGCACTACTTGGAGAGTTTGAATAAAATTACAGATGACGAGCCACGGTGGTCCACGCTCTTTCTTTATGCCCTGTGAAGACTGGCTGAATGGGAAGGAGTTTATTGGGGGGGGGAAACACACACACCAACCAGTCCCACTACACAAATGGGTCCGACACATGCTCGGAGGCTTAAGTAGAAATGTATTGCTCTTCAGGCTTAGGTCACAAATCCTGCAAAATACGGTGAAATGCTGGGCAGACGCGTTTCAGCCTGACAGCTTTCCTCAGTGCCCGCTTTACATGTAATGTTGTTTCACTTGGGGGCTCGTTGTTAAAGACTCAATTACTGTTCGCTCATTGGAGCAAACAATATGGCCCGCCCGCCACAACTTCCAGCCATGTCAGTCCTGCGTTAATCCATGCAGGCTTTTTCATGCTGCCGGTTGGTGAATGTTGGTACAGTGATCAGCCTCTTCATACATATATAGTGATTGTTCCGTTCTCCTACAGGAGACAAAACACACTTCCGCCTGAAGTAAATCACCGGAGCACCTTTTGGGCTGCAGAGCTTTGTCGAAGGTATTTTCCATTACCAAACATGCTAAAAACTATTACCAAGCCTAACCAGAAAAGAAAGAAAAGTATCCCGGTAATTACCCATAGTTCTACCCAAGGTGATACCAGTAAAGTATTTTTAAGAAAGTTCAGAAAGTCTTTAACGTGCTGCTTGCATGATTGTTGGGCTAGCATAGTTTCAGGTTCACTTGGATCCTAAGAAAACGTATCAAAGTTTATGATGTAGCCTGAAGCAGTTCGATCAATTGTTGGCATTGCATCAGGATTTGTGGAAATCGTAGTTTGCTCTTGTTGAGGCATGTTGAAGTAGGCATCTGTATTTGGTCGAATTGAAATTTGTCTTTCATTTAGATTCTGAATTTGAACTTCAGGTTCAAGGGGAAAGAGTTTCATAGCATCATTGCATAGTCCATCATTCCGTGCAGAGGACTCTTCGAACGGGATGAGTCTTTCCATTTGAACTTCTTGAATTGTAGCGAGAGGAGGGCGTCTGGTACTTTGGAGTCCACGTGGCCTACTACTCAGTATGGGCCACATAGTGTGGTTTGATTACGTCGATTGAGACAAATCTTTTCTCCTTTTTTCGGCAAGAGGCGGCAGAAGTACAGTTCTTGTTCCTTCAACTGCTAGGACCTGTACAGGCTTTCTGTATGATGGCCCAAAATCTTTGTCTGCTATTCTCTCTCCGACCAGATCCCCGACTTTTGGGATCCAGACAGGTCTTGCAGTGACTGACTTGACTTCCCCAGTTGTGTCCTGGATTCATTTAGATCCTGTAAACAGGCAAACGATCATGGATGTCAAAAGGCTTTTCATCCACCACTGCGCCTTCACAATCAAGATCAGGTACCCACATTCTTGTCCCATACAGGACATCATACGGAGTGAACCCCCTAGAGAACTTCTTGGCATGTTTTTCAATGCTCGCTGCACTCCATACAGATGTTTTACCCAACTCTCACCCGTGCCGAATACACTAGCTGTTAAAGATTGCTATAAGTCTCGGTTTTTACTCTCCACGACCGAATTTCCCTCGGGATGGTACTGAGAGGAGTACCGCATTGTTACACCCAATCCTTGCATGTATGAGATTCGTACTAGGGAAAAACCTGCGTTCTGAATGCAGTGTTGTATCTAGGTAAAAGGTCAGTCCCCAAGAACCGTTATGTACGTAATGTAGGGAAGAATATAGGTGAAAGGTTGCAATGTTACCTGCGCCTATATAGGGTACCTATATGGAATATAACACTATCATAGCTAGAGATATTTAAAGGTAGGAAGTAGCACATGGGATAATATTAACTCAATGAGTATGCAGAATAGAACCAGTGGTTGACTAGAGTATACGGGCATGACTGTGAGCATCCAATGGTGTCCCTTGGTGACAGCCATTGGTAGAAGCACCAATGGAAGGGCTGTTCAAACAACCAGGCAGGGATACTAGGTTGCTGTAGTGCCTTCAAGGACTAAAAGGCTACTAACTTTTTGATAAACAAAGCAGTGATCTGAACACATTCAGAGTGTGATTGCTGGAGTAAATGATGGGCCTTGCTCAAGTGGGCTACGTGCGTCTAGATCCTGAATGTACTCCAGATGTGTGCTGTGACAGTGGTCCCGTTTGAGCAGTGGATTGGCAAAGTGCTCTCAATTTGCCTCCGGAGGCATCTTGGTGGGTCTTTTATCAACTACCGCCAAGATGGCTTTGCAGAATTATAAGAAGGTAAAAACACCATCGATAGAAGACATGTTTGGGCTTGCACCAAAAACACAAACAATAAGGGGCTGTAAATTAGAGGCTTCAAGCGGCTGAAGATCCAATAGAACGGAGTGATTCTCAGGCACCGGCTCAGTTTGATGATACATTTCTTTAAGTCAGAAATGGCATTGTTGCTTATGGATTTGGGGGGAGGGTCCATATAAAACCTTTACCATATTCACCAGAAAGCCAATTTTATGCTACAAGCAAATATTTTGTGAAGCGGAGTCATGAACAAGACAAATTGACAGTGCATATGGTAACTTGTGTCTCTGCATCTTAGAATGTTGGAATAAATGTAAGACCATGAGAATCACTCACGTAAGAATAATATTAGAATTTGTGGTGTTAATTAAGAGACCACTACAACAGAGCTTGAAGGTAATGTCCAGACCCACTGCCACCATGTAGTGGTAGAATCTGAGAACTTGGTTATTGAACTGGATAGGACAATGTTCTTTGCTACTTTTTTTTTTTTTTTAGTTCATCAAAAATGCATCCCAACTTTGTCAGGAAGGTGCATTTTTCAAGCTTGAGGTGTCCATCATAGAAGCAGAAAGAACAAAATAAGAATTCCAATTTCAAGGAGATAAAATCATGCTATATCAATATGTCTCATCAGTCCTTAATGCAGGGCATTCCCATTATGCCTCATGTTCACAGTTGATGGCAAATCATGTGTTGCAAAAGCCACTGAAGGCGCTCAAACTCTTCAGCATTGTTGATACTGCTGCAACTTACGATGAGACTACTTTGCCAAAGGTGCCTATCCGATTCTGATTTAAATACCTCATTTCGGTGAGAGACCATAAAGGCAACATAGGATTGTGATGTTAATCAAGTAAATATAAGCTAACATTTTCTGATAAAGCCACACTTTTAAATGTTTCAGTTTAATAACAACTGTGTGCAAAGTTGATTTGAAGAATAAAACACAATTTAAAAGCAGAGCAACGTTAGAACATTATTTTGTTGTAGGATTCAAAAGTTCTTGGCAGACCGTGTTTACTAGTCAGCTGCACAAAAATATACATTAACAGCTGTCATTACTATAGTTAATTCCTATACTCAGTGTTTAGCATCTGACATTTGCTGGAGTATCCTAACAGGTATAGGCCAGATTGCTTCTAGGACTTAAGCTACAGAAAAGGCCACACAAGGCCCAGTGTCTGACCTACAGAAACGGAAGGCTTGCTTATGGAAGCGTTTTTCAAGGTGTCTACACTAGGTGCAATCCAGCATCTCCGTTGTCTAGTAAATGCTGGGCAGAAAAATAGCAGATGGGCTTCTGGCTCCTGGTCTGCTCCGTATGCCGGACAAGCTGCGCTACTCTCTGGGTAAAGCCTCCATTTACAGGTAAAAGATGTGAGTGGCAAAGTACCCATTTGTATATACAAGGATCTGGTAAATGGCGGGTCGATCGCATCCAAATTGGTTTCAAACCTTGGCTCACATTTGTGGTACAACCAGAACTCAGATAAACTACTACTACTAGTGGATATCATTGCCTTCCTCAACTCATATGTCCAGAAAACATCTTTGACCTTTTTTTCCAGAAGAAGAGGAGATACACTCTGGGCATTGCCAAAGGTAGAAAGCCCCGAACGCAAAAAGGGATTGCTTAACATAGGTTTGCCACTGCAAAGTATTAACGCATTTAGGGATTAGAAAAATATCCTTTAAGCCATTCCTCAAGCATTCCAGCTCCAGGATCAGCCATAGTCTCAGCCAGTATAAGATTGGTTTAAATCTCACTATGGCATCGATTGACATTGACTGGGGGGGTGGACATTTAAGTCCACACTCTAAAGTCACTCAGGCATAGACAATAAGACATCTGATGAGACATCTGCCTCGAGCAAGTGCCTTGTTATCTCCATTTCAAGGTCAAATAAGAACAGCACAAATAGTGTAGTCTAAATTGTCATATTTTTATCTCATCTGTTTATGAGAATGCATCTAAGAGTAGTCTCTTAATGCTGATTGGTTATGCCAGACATTTCTCAGGTGATGTTGGAAATTCCATCTTAGATAAGATATGGTATAAAAAGGCTGCAACTTGCCCACTTTTTAGAAGAGGTTCTTCGCCTCAGATTATACTGCCCGAGAAGATCCTGACTGCCAGAGATGCTGTTGTATTGCACTTTCTAATGAAAGCGGATATTGAGCCAGAGTCCGGGAGGAGAGGAACACATACGTTGCAAGTTTGCCTTTCGAAGGGAACACAGCATCCCTGACTAAAGATAATTACAGCTCCTGCCTGTAAACAGGTTTGCAGTGCGCGGATACTGCCTAAGAAAGTCTTGACACAAGTTATACTACTCCATGCACTCCTAGCATAGCGCACTGAAGTAGGTATTAGCAGGGGGTGTTATGTTTTTTAGATGACATTTTAACCATGGCAAAAACGTTCATTTTATTATCACTGTTCTCAAAATCTTTTTAAGCTGTTTTAATTATATTATATGTGGCTGTTTTAGATGTGTTAAGCAACAAGCCTGTTAAAATAAATGTATTTTCTTACTGCAGTTTGCATGAGTGGTATTGAGATGAATGAAATAGGTTTGTTTGCAATCACCCGGGTGTCCATGGATCCCCGTTTAGGTACTATTAGTAACCCAAAAGCATTGATGTCACTTCAACTATGTATTGGATGGGGTTAAGGGGGAGAAGGGGGTCTACAAAAATCTGTCTTTCACATTCAAGCATTGGTGAATTGAACTAATTTCACTTGTGTCATCCGCGAGTGTGAAAACAAACCCTGTAGAGCGGAGGCAAAGACTCAGTTTACACAACAATTGCATTGTGCTCTATATGATGCATGAACTTTCCTTTGCTCTACTTTTAACAGCTTTCATTTTTTTATGCTTTTTCTTCTATCAAGCTTATATGTTTGCAGTCAGCATTACTTGCTTTTATGGTTTGGTTGTTTTAGTAGCTTTGAAAGGGATCTACCTGGGGGCCCAATTTGTAGGCTTTTCAGATGTAGCAACTTTTGATGTTTGGCGCTCACTCACTGAATGCTCAAGGCGGCTATTTTGTGATTGCGCCCCAAAGAGATAGACACTATACTACTCCAGAAAACTCGACTTGAACAGCCTCGACTCAACATATTAGGGCAATCTACTGGAGAAAGTATAGTGCTACAAATATTTGGGATTTTTCATCGATGATAAATTATCGTTTCGCGATCAGAAAAAATACATGACACAGCGAGAAGGGGAACTAACATTCGCCCTTAAAACACTTGCAAAGAAACTGGAGGGACCGTCCTTGAAACCATTATTAACGATTATTTCAGCCAAAGCTCTGCCAACATTATCATATGCCCGTGCTACAATGCACGGGGAGGACTCAGAAACCCTAAACAAACTAATGGCGCGCATTTATAAAAAGGTTCTTCAACTCCCGAAGACTTACCTCACCAGCACAGATGTGCCTGGAGTTCGGGCTAATGAACGAAACACTGGGCAGGCTTTACACATACATAAAAGTATGATACCAAATCAAACAAAACATAGAGGAAAACAGTCTCAACAAATCTTTATGGCAGGAAATGAAACAAGATAAACATTCGCCAGCATACAAATTTTTTCCACATGCATTAACCCTTTCGATGCGCATGACGGAGCGGTTCCATCATGCGCATCGGTTGCGCTGTGCGGATGACGGAACCGCTCCGTCATGGCCCTGCCCGCGCACGAACCCTTCAGCACAGCGCGGTAATCCGCGCCGCGCTGAAGGGGTTAAAGGTTACCTGCACAAGTGAGCTGTGGAATAAACAAATGTCCTACCAAACATTCAAATTAACACTAAACAAGGCTGCAAAGTTCCACTCACTGCTGATTGATAAAGACTTTTTTTCTACAAGAAGTCATTCATGGACAGTGATCAACACTTATAAAACACTGAAACAGGCGGCCTATTTGGACTCCACTTACTCAATTTAGGTAAAGAGGAAATTAATAATATTAAGGTTTGGACAGTTCCCCACTCTTGCGGATGCCCCTCCTTGGAAATATAAGGAAAATTAAAATTTCCGGCATTGTGGCTATAAAAAGGAAGATCTGATTCATCTTATATGCCACTGCAAGATACTGCAACCAGCACAAACCACACTATTACGGCGAGCATTTCTGGACAGAGGCATAAAGTCGTGCAGAACAGCTATCATAAGAGGACTGGATCTACTGATCCCCAAATGAACTGTAAACTGATTACATTTTTATGTACTCACGAACAAGAACTGAAAGCTAAATCTCAGCAATGGTAAAACATGAAGTATATTTTATAAATACATCCATTTTAAAATGTTTTTAGAGACATGTAACTTTTATGCGATTTGCTCTTTTTTAAAATTGTTTGTAATATTGTTATGGTTTTAACTTACTGAACAATAAATAAATCAATCAAAATACTCCAGAAAACTCAACTTCTGTACCAAGATTGCGCTCATATTAATATTTGTTTCAATTCAACTCCATGCTCTCAATAAGACCAAGCGGTATCTACATTACGGAGATGCCACCTTTCCTTCACACTAGATTGAGTGTCTGGGATACAAATTAAACTTTAAATGTGATATGGGGTAAATTGTATGCGTTAGATTGTAATTTGTTTTCATCCTATAAGCCCAATGATGAATGAAAAGAATCAGTTTTATTCTTCAGTATTCCCCACAATTACTCATTTTATGATGGGTCATCTGATGGAGATTTCAATGTGGTGCTTGTTTGAGCACTGCACACTAGTAATCAGGAGGCATGCTATAGCTTAATGTCTGATGCTTTACAGAAGTGGATTAATTATCTAGTGCTTTTTTGATTGTTGGCGTGCTCAGCGTACTCCGAGACAGAGTATACTTTCTACTCTCTGGCCCACAAGTCGATAATAGATTTCTTTTTGTTGAAAAGTTCAGCCTTTGAACTAGCATTGGATACCTCTTTTGAAAACAGGGCACTTTCAGATCATACTCCTGAGGTGACAATTGGTATCCATTTCCCTAGGTCTTCTCATCCCGAAATGTAGTGCTTCAATGGCTTTTAGGGACAGGGTGCTTAGGGAGGAAAATGTTTCAAGGAGGTGACTAGAGATGTGCTCGGGAATGCTTCAGTGTTAAAGGGAGGATTGCTCTCTATACCTCAGCCTTTAATGAGAGGGTTAAGGTCAAAAGATTGTTATTGGAGTCCAGTGTCTCGACTAGAGTCACAGTACAAAATAGATGGCTCGAGTATGGCCCTTCGAACTGGTACGGGTGAATTGGAGCACTTGTTAATGGGTGTTACAGCTAGTAAGATGCTGCATGTTGGGCAAAAAAAGAAGTGAGACGGGAGGTTAAGCCAACCGTCACCTGGCTTACAAAACGAAAGTGGTACAATCGCTAAATTACACACTTAAAATAAGTGATAAGTTTGGCATCAAACACACTACCATCACTGAAACTCTACAGGTATTTACAGGTTTCTATTCAGATTTATATCAAGCACAGGCACTTGATGAGGTAATCTAAGAAAAATACTTGGGGGACTTCGCATGTCCAACGATTGCACATCAGGTATTGTTGGTGTTGGAACCTGCTGTGACTGCTTTGCAGGTTGTCGATCCTGGTCATGCATCGTAGTAAATTGCCAGGTCCAGATGGATTTTCTGTTGGCTTTTATAGTGTTTCAAGGCTTTTGACAGTGCCCCATTCTACTTTTTTTGACTATTTTGGGTATTCCGGGAGTGTTTCCGAGTCCATGATGGATTAGTTGATTACTTTGTAGTTAAAACCAGATAGAAGTCCTAAATTGGGTGGTTTCCACTGCCTGATAGCGCTGCTAAATCATGATGCAAAGATATCTTTGCTTCTTACAGTTCGTCTGTACATTATATCTCCTTATCAATCTGGCCTTAAAAAATTGCCAGGCTTCACTAGTTTGGTAGCAATTAGTAAAGACCTAGCAGCAAAAATAAAACTTAGATGGCACTTCTCTCACTTGATGAGAAGAAGGTATTAAGGATACATTGGCAGTTTAAATCAAAGGTATCGGCTGCGTAGCAAGCAATAAGCGCATGCGGTTAAATCCATCCAGCCGCTCTCAGTCCCCGAGGTGCCCGACGCCACAATCATATGTACAGGCGGCGGTGGTCACACCTCTCCATCCTGCCGAATCAGAGGCACTAGACCCACCTATTCGTATAGAAGAGGTGATATCAGCGATTGCTAGCTAGCCTGAAGCCATTGAAATCGCCGGGCCCGGACGGGTTCAGCGCAGCCTTCTAGAAGACGTTCTGTGGGGAACTGGCTCCGTTCTTAACTCGCCTCTTTAATTCTTTTGTCGACACGGGCACATTAACAGAGTCAAAGCTACAGGCCTCAATCTCAGTAATACCTAAGCAAGGGAAGCACCCCAAGCAATGTCGCTCCTACCGCCCGATCTCATTTCTAAATGTGGACGCAAAACTGTTTGCCAGAGTACTGGCACATCGCCTTAATCCTTTGATGCCTGGCCTCATCGATCCGGACCAGGCTGGGTTTATCCCCTCTCGCCAGAGTGGGGATGATACCAAACAAATTCGTCATCTTATTGACCAGGTGCATCATTCACGGGGGAGGCCCTGCTTCTGGCCGCGAAAGCGGAAAAGACGCTCGACGAGGTGCAATGGCCTTATTTGTTCGCAACTCTTGGACGGTTTGGTGTGGGCAGGCGTTTTGAGAATTCGATTAAAAGCATTTATAGCACCACCAGCGCCATGGTATGGGTGAACTAGGTAAGTTCTTGCAGATTCGCTATTCAGCGAGGCACGAGACAGGGCTGCCCGCTCTCACCGCTTCTCTTCACCCTGTATATGGAGCCTTTCGCGCAGAAACTGAGACAATCCCAAGGTGTCAGGCATCCGATTTTGGCCGATCACCACCTGGTTAGCCTCTATGTGGATGATATAATCTTTTCCCACACTCATACCCTGTCCTCACTCCCAGCCATTGTCTCTGAGCTGCACGAATTTGGGGCGATGCCGGGTTGCCGAATGAACTCACAGAAAATGCAAATCTTAAACCTTACCATGACACAGAGCACAGAAGAAACTACTATCCCAGTTCGACTTTCAGTGGATTGAGGCTGACCTCCCCTATCTAGGACTCGTTCTAGCTCGGAGTCTCACTAAAACAACCCAGGCTAACTACTCTAGTCTCACAGCCCTAATCAACAAGGACTTAGCCCAATAGCAACGATTATCTCTCTCGTGGCTGGGCAAAATAGCTGCTGTTAAAATTAATATTCTTCTCCGGGCCCTTTCCAAACATTTCCCCTCGCTCCACCACCCGGTGCTATTAGCATCCTCCAAAGGGAGATTGAGCGCTTCATATGGGGGAAAACGAAGCCCAGACTGCAAAAGCAGCTGCTGCAAAGCTCAAAGCAGGCGTGGGGACTGGTAGTGCCTACCGCCCGATGCTATCAGGCGGCGCAACTGCGCAACCTGGTGAAGTGGAATCGGCCCATGCCGGAGAAACACTGGGTCTTCATAGACCAGACAGTGGCGGGTGCACACATCTACTGCGAGGCTTGGCTTACCCGCGTCCACAAGGCTTGGGGACTCTACTCGTCCCCTGTAACCAGTCCATCACTCAAGGTCTGGGACAGGGTAGAGGAAGCTGCGGGGCTCTCATCCTTCCCCTCACCCATGGTGCCTTTGTTCGCAAACCCGCACTTACTCCTAGGCATCGCTAAGCGGTGGACGGCAGGCGGTTGTAAGCAGTCTGTTTGACCAAGAGTGTCTTATCCCATTTGTTCAACTCAAGACTCACTATTCCCTATTAAAGAAGGACCGATTTACCTACACACAGATGATGCACTGGTTGCTGAACTCGGAGATATGCCCGAAGGAGAGCAGACCAATGATCCCCTTCGAGAAATGGCTGTTCCTCAAAGCGGACGACTAGAAGCTCATCTCTGAGATCTATCACCACCAGATGAAAACACAACACAATCACAAGACCCCAGGCCAGATCCGCTGGGAATCAGAACTAGGTCAAGCCCTCACAGACAAAGAATGGAAAGACACATTTTATAGGGCGTACCATATGGCACATAACTGTCGGCACACTGAAACATCTTACAAAGTTATCTCTTACTGGTACTATACCCCCGCAAACTTACAAAAATGGAACGTACAGTGTGATAGCCTGTGCTGGCAGGGATGTGGTAACCCAGGGACGCTGCTCCATCTCTTATGGCACTGTCCAAAGCTTTCTAGATTCTGGGAGAAAGTCCTGGAGGACATGGACAGTGCCTTTAAAACTGAAATGCTGCGGTTCCCGCTTAGACCATTTTGGGGCTCCCCAATACACTCATATATTCACTTTGCTCCACTAGAGAAAAACAGATAGCATTGGCCCTGAATGCTGCACACAGGCTACTACTGACCAACTGGGACACAGATATAGTCCAGGACCACAGACAATGGCTTCACCAGTTGTGTTCCCTGTTGGGCATGGAAAGGCTGTTGATTTCAACAGGTAACGATCCTTCATCATATACTAAAATCTGGTCTACATTCATTTATATCCTGTCCAAAGAATTTAGGGAACTGACATGCCTATCTTACCTGCGAATCCTGAGGTTACTGTTCAGCACACAAGAGGAGTCAGGGGCCACATGAATTAACCGGCCCTTTATGAATTCTAGCCGATCTAGGTACCATAAGCCCACTGGATTGTGTCTCGGTCGAAAAGGGAAGGGGTGGGGGGCGGGTATGGGTGTTTGTTCTTCCTGGGTTATTTTTATGTTTCCTTGGTTTAATTGTCATTCATTGGCTTGCATACTGACTTTTCACACACAGCAACATCATGCGGAGATCGCGTAGAGACAATCCCAGAGTATGAAGCCCATTACGCATACTAATATACTCTAGTGTCTCTTACTCAACCTCCCCTTGAACGCAGCTGGCCCAATATGGGTTGTAGGCTGCATGCTGTGTCACACTACTGTTATACTGCGAGAACGTTGACCCTAGAGAATTGAACTACTTCGACACCACATGCAGCCAGCCTTGTTTGGGTTGTAGGCGGATTGCTGTGTAATTGTTATACATCCTGTCGGCCAATACAAAAGAAATTTGATCATAAATCTAAGGTATTATCGAAGTCGCCTTTAGGGCACTTAATGAGCTACCTCCCTTATAATGTGTAACTTTGTTCAACCCTCTGCATGCATGAGGGTCAATGGTGAATTGTCACACCATATAGAACTCAAAAGGTATGAGGCAGCCTTAATATGTGCCCGCATACAAATGTCTGGTCCAAATATTAAGGCGAACGTGGGCATAAGGGACTGGACACAGTCAGAGGAATGAATTCAGTTGTATTATTTGTAAATTATGTCCTATGCCTTCTTGCCAAGCCTACAAATTCCTTACCTGCTCTAGCAGAAATGTTTGAGGAGTTTTACATAGTTCCAGGATTTTACATTAACTACACATAATCCCAGTCCATTGAAATAGAAGATCTGAATGGCGAATGCTTTGAACAGAATCACGTCCTCAACGAAGTGAATCCCTTCCATGAGTCTATTAGACTCTGGAAGAGATACATCGATGACATTCTTGTGATCTGGCGGGGTGATCAAGAATCGGTCAGGCGATTCCAAGAGTGGCTAAATACACAGAATACATTTTTAAAGTTCACTTTAGAGATGCACCCATCTAAGATAGCCTTTCTCGATTTGTCTATTTTTGCAACAAGCACAGGATTGGGCAGTGAGCTATATCGAAAACCTATGGCTCGCAATTCGCTGCTTCGATATGATAGCCAGCATCCAAAGGCATTACGCGACAATCTGCCATATGGCCAATTTTTACGCTTGAGACGTAATTGCTCATCAACTGATCTCTACAAACATCATGCGAATGTCTTAACTGATCAACTTTCAGCAAGGCTCTATCCTAAGAGGCTTGTCAAGAATGCTCGCAAACGCGCTCTCAACAATCATCGAGAGGCTTTGTTAGAGAAGAAGATAGAAAAACCACCATCAGGTCGTTTAACCTTTGTGAATACTTTTAGTACTCTATCTAATGGCATTCAGAAATGTATTCGGAAGAACTGGCGTTTTTTGAATACCTCTAAGACAAACATTCCACTGCCACTTTTTGCCTTCAAACGAGGATCCAACTTGAGGGACAGATTAGTACATACACGTACTAGGGAACTAGAACCAAGGAGAGTAGGCACCCTTTGGGACCTTCCACCAGTCCAGGGACATTTCCCGTGCGGTAACTGCACAGTATGCCCACAAACTAAGCATACTAAAACTCTAGATCTAGGTATGACCAGACCTTGGATACAGAAGACTTACTCCAACTGCAACAGTGACAACCTTATCTATTTATTACAATGTCCATGCCATCTGAAGTATGTTGGCATGACGACGCGTAAGGTTAAAACAAGGATGCTTGAACATAAAAGCACCTTCAGATGCAGAAAAGAAAACACGAGACTCACCAGACACTTTGTGGAGCTTAAACATCAGGCAGACGATTTCTCCTGGACTGTCTTGGAGAAACCATTTATACCGTCCCATAACAGTGATAAGGCTAAATTCTTATTTACTAAAGAGCAACGCTGGGTTTTTAAACTCCAAAGTGACACAAAAGGCCTAAATGATTCTATTCCATGGACTCTTCTGTAAAGGGTCTGACTCTGACCCATGATTTGATAAAAAAATCACAACGAGTCTAGTATTTCCCCCATGGGGTGTACTACATGTTCTGCACAACATAGGAATTGACATTGAGATTTTGGTCTTAATTCCTGGATTCTTTTAGCACTATACTCGCAATATCTATTAGTGCTATGTACACACTGACTGTGTCCCATTTTCTGTGTTTAGGGTCCAATACGAATGAAAATCCCTACATGACTAATTGTCCTTTCCAGATCCTCCAACATATAAACTAAGACATTGTTCTAGATGCGATTATTCATGTCGCCAATCTACTCGTATATCATACATCAATATGCAGGTGTAAGAACTACTATTTCTGGGTTTAGTGACGTAATTTTGTAGTCATCCATCGTCATTACCCCGAGCCATTTGCAAAACGTAGCGTGCCGCGTCACATGACTCACTCACGCTTTAAACTCTCGTCACACTATGCCTCGGTACCTCCCACAAACACAGGAAGGACCGAGGCACCGACGGAGAGGTGAGTTTGACTGCGTGCAAGCGCTTCAATCTAGTTTGACCCATGGTTTTTAACGTAGCTATAAAGATATGTGCCCAGGTATTTCTTCATAAACAAAGGGCGATGTCCAAAGTAGCTGTGGAACGTCGTCTGCCCCCGGTTTACTTACATTCATAGTGTGGGATGTAGACACGTTGACGCTATTGACATTGCGATCGAGAAAGTATATATTGCTTTCCTCCTCTGTTAACTAGAGACAGGTCTAAACCGTACTTAGTCGGCCGGAGAGACTCCGGATCTTATATGTCATATTAAGTAGTGACCGGCTATTTACACTGGCAATATACGTTTGATACGTTTGAAACTCTACACTCGACCTAAGTACTGAATGATTCATGAACATATAGTTACACGATGTCGACATAATAACCCCGATTAATTATTTTTGGGGTTCTTTAAAACATGCTGTGAGTCTGCCATTTTCAAAGCCAATCGGTCCTCTTTATTTGAACAGCTACAATAAGATGCCGATTATTGCGGTACATACACAATACTTTTGGTGATTTATTCTGACTGGACATGTGACTGGGATTCTGTCCCAAAACCTCATTTTAACAATTGCTAACATTTTTTAACACTACCCTTGGTTTGTTAAATAATTCGCACTACATGATTCATACTTACAGGGCGGGGTCTCAATTACCTGAGTTGGATACCGGGTGAGGTGAGGTCTGACGCTCACACAAGTAAGGTGAGTTGGCGCTCTTCTCATACAAGATACACTGATTGGTACTGTTATGAGGTTCATTTTTAGCTTTGTATACAATGAGGAACATTGAAACAGAACACAACCTATCGTTTGTATTTTCTTTCAACAGGAGTGAAATACACCCTACTTGCCGTGATGTCGATAGGTACCAGGTTGTATTGTTGGACAACTTGTCACTTTTTCTTTTCTTTTTTAATCACTTGCAGTAGCAATTATGTATTGGTCCTGAAGAAAGCCGGGAACACAATCCCTTCTGGCTGAAACTAGTCGACCCCTATATGACGCAACCTATTAGTTGAAAGTTGCCGCTACACGCTTTTTAAATAGGATTGGTACAGAGATATTCATTAAACATAGTTTCTCTTTTCCAACTCCCTTTTTAGATTTTCACTTGCACTGCACTTACTACACATAGCATCCATCAATAGAAATACATATGGCCGCTCTTGGTCGATTTCTCTCTCCAACTTGTACTCTACTCTAATCTTGGCTACTACATCTGCCTCTTTGATTGGAGGAGTAGTAACAAGATAGAAGGATGACCAAGTGATGACACTGGCCTCCCTTGGCAGTTGATGGAAATCCGAATCTAGAGTTCAATGTTCCATCTCTATCAGTAAGACCTAGATCAGTTGATCTCAATAACACTCCATTGGTTGTTTCTTTTCTGTTCTAGCTTCCTTATGTTTAGTTCCTCTTTTTGCACGACCACCAGTTCACTATTGTTTTTCATTTTTCGAATGCTTTGAACTCACAGAGGGAGCAATTTGATTTTGGGCATTAATATTACCAATACATGCGATGATCTCTCTGCCCGTAATGTAGCTTTTCTTCTTGTGGGTCTATGGTGAGTTCCACCTAGTCGTAGTCCTAGAACTCGTAGCTTTCTGTTCGCCTCTGCTGTTCTGTTCACCTACATGGATGGCATCTCTAGAAGCCTGTGGGAAGATAAGAGGGTACCCAAATTAAGTCCCCAATGACTCCCTCCCTTGCTCATAACCCCAAGTTTTCCTCCAGGCTTGACTGATCCATGTTTCAAGAGCTGGGGGTGACTCCAGCTCTCAAACACTGGAAAATGTTTTTTGGGGGGAAAAGGCCTAGAGGACCATAAAGTTTGTATGATGACATGTCACTTATCTCCTGGTGACGGATTTCAACTGCTGCAAGTGCTTCATTGGGCAGAATATTTATCATGACGGGGGAGGGGCAGTAAAGATCTGACTCGGAAACTGCTCAACTTGTGCCTGTGGTTTACAATGCTCTGTACCGCACTTAATTGTCAACCCTGGCACTTATGACAGTCTGCCACAAGGTGGCGCTGTTTGTCCAATTTAGTGATGAGCTCAACAACAGTTGACTAATGATTCAATATACATTAAAATGACCAATACCTTTTTGCCCAAGCCATTCTTATATCTTTGTGCGGCCTGGAGTAGTCTGAATTGTCACACTTGTAGAAGTATTATGGTTAGTAGTTGTGTTGAAACTATCACTGGCAAAGGGTGGTACAAGCTGCAGCGTCCTCCTGACAATGGCCCTGGCACCTTTATTTTTACAAATTAAGCACTTGACTCAGGTAGAGGTACTCCTCTCTCAGGCTAATACTAGGAATGGAACTTTACATTTGTGTGCTCAACTCGATGATTCACCATCTCATAATGAACATAGCTACATGTCTTTTTGGGGACAGGATATGGAGCTAGAGGTCTCTAAGAACATTTGGAGCACAATCTGAGTGCAACTATTCAATATAAAAGACAAAACCAATACAATTTTAACCCAAAAGTGTCTAACGCTAAACTCGTCTAGAGCTATATATGGGTGTACTCGGGGATGCTGTTCCATACATGGTAATTATTCCTGCATAATCAGTCAGATTGGTGCCTGTTGCTTAACCTTATCAAAGAGGGTAACAGGTGCTCCACTGCCTTCTGATACACTTATAATGATGTTATTATACTCAGGTGAGGGAGGCATCTACCCCTTTTATATTACAATGGGGAAGCTACATTAATTACTTCTCACTGACTGGGTGACTGCCATTGTCACAATTGTGGAAACTGGAGTCCCCATCACCGATGAGGATTTGGCAGTCAAAAATCTGGCATATTTTGGTAATGGAAAATGTGTCTGCCTTGGTAATGACAGAATGCCTTGCTTTGAAGAGACATATAATCCTTTAAGACCTATGTGAGTAAGATTAGCACGTCATATCCTGGATTTAGAAAGGAGAGCTGCCACGTATTAATTGTCTGGCTCATCTGCTGAAAGCGAGAAGTCAGTTAACTACAGATTTACTAATTTTCCCCTTAGAGTTACCGATTAGCAACTAATTGAGTTGATTCGATTTTGGAATTCTGAATATATTTAACTGATACAGACTAATCTAGGTTTAGCTCATGCACCATTTTAGGACTGCACTATGAAGTGGTTCAGAGTCTAATTAATGTACCAATGCTATTATTGGCAATAGCATGTATGCTTTTTTAAGCTTTAACAGGGTATATAGTGCTTGTAATTATAAAGTGGTCAAAAAACACAATAGTAATGTACCACCATAATTGACAAAACAACTGTATATTCTTCACTTCGCTGCAATTGTTTGTCACTTGTACCTCCCCTTCCCAGTGTGCAACAGTGAGCTCTAGATTCTGAAGGTCTACCATCCAGGTGGTTATACCACATGCTTTTGCAAAGAATTTGACCAGCAATAATACGGAGGCTTGTTATTAGCTCACAGCTTTAGGTTAATTAGGATTATGAATGGAGTCTTGTCCACATGCGTGGTACTGTACATGTACAGACTAAGTATACTTTTAGTTGTTCTAGCTAACAAGATTGATGTAAGCTACTGTTGCAATAGGATGGTAATTTCTTTGTGAATATTAAAAAACGTTCAAACTAACCGCTGTCTTCACTGGTGGATGAAATAGGCTTTGTGTGGTAGGTGGTCTGACTTTGGCTGATGGTTAGCCTCTGAAAGTAACAAAAGCAGATGCGACACAGAGTAGACGCTTATTGGCATGAAAACTTACACAGTTACCAACAGATGCAAACAGACCATGTAAAGTTGCTGACACACCGCATCTGTGGTACATAATTTTGCCCCATCAATGGGGTCATTTTGTGAGGATTGCAAAGTGATTAAATATTGCAACTCCGGAGGGTGGAACCTGACTGGCTCAGAAATTACAGTGTTGTATGCTGCGCCTCCAATCGCTCACATTATCCAACTAGTATCCTTGGCCAGTCTAGCCACAGAGGTCGCAGAATCTTAAAATATTGTCCCCTGTACACACTGCTATCACTGAGTTTCAGTGGGGTTCTGTTTATGGACTTGGAAGATACTACGGAGCAGCCACACATACAACAAGCATTGGCATAGCCAATAGGTCTCGCCTTTGGGACCTTGTAAATGTTTAGCCGTGCAACAGTTGCATAACTAAAGTGATCGCGATCAAACATCAAAGCGGCCATACGGTCGCGAAAGTTAAAGTAATCGTGGAAAAGCACGGCGCGCGCGCCCGCGCACATGCACTGTAGCTCTAGGCTGGGCTGGTAGCACTTTTTGGAGCCCTCTCCAAAAAGTCTCCCCAGACCAGCGCATGTGCTGGGTCAGGCGAGACCTAAAAAGGTGCGGTCTATACCACTAGGATTTGGGACCAAAGAGCAAAATATCCGTGCTGTTTTGAGGGTCTAGAAGCTCACACACAAAAGGTGATCAATGTAAGGGTTGGGCTTCTGAACATTCAAAGGATGAATCACTGAAGAAGACCATGCAAGTCCCCCATGCTGTGGGGGACCGAGCACCTGCTGGTAAAGCTGCTGAAAGGAAGAGGAGAGCGCAAGCTGCTCCAGGTTAGGTGAGGTAACTGAGGGCCGCTGGCATTGGCCTGCAGACCTGCTGGTTGCTACAATAATGAAACAACCTTCCCAGAGACTATACAAACACGCAGAGAAGTAACTGGGGCCTAAGACCTAAAAGCTTACCTGAGGTCATCACCGAAGACCAAGTGAGTTGATTCTTATGCACAACTGTTTGTTGGCCCCCCTGATCCAGGGCATTGTCTGAATCACTGCAAGTCAGACCCAGAAAACTGACCTAAGCGAATTGCCTGCTCTTGTGGTGCAAGATCATCAGCAACAATGGTAAATTTCACCACCTGATTTAGGTTGAGTGAAAGTCATTGAATGTGGTGCCTACTTAAACTTGGTACATATCTGCTTCTGTGAGTGCACTAACTGACCCAGATCTTAAGGTAACGACTGGCGATTAACACTATGCGCACTACATCGGGGAACTCGCTGTGAGGTTGGCATTAAGGTGGGTGAGGAGGGATTGAGATACTACCTAGAAGTCCCCTTTTACCACCTGAACAAACCCACCTGGGATGTAAAGGACCCTGCCACATTGTCACTGCATCATGGCCAAAAGAGACAAGAGCATTAAAGGTTGTCCTTAAATACCAGGTACTTGGCTCGCACTGGTGACAGAGACCGGGGATTCTCAGAAAATGGCTGAATATCTGCTGCCTGAATACCCAGAGAACCAAGATAACAAACCCTATGTAGTTTTGAATTGAGAACCAGCTTGAGAATATTACATAGAAAAAGCGATACCCTGACATCAAAGATGGATCAGATTACTTGGCGCATCAACAAGCAATAAACCAGATTCAACGTGGTGGACCGTTGTGTGTCGGACACTGAAGAGGACATGTTATTGAGGGCTCAGAAAAGTCTCTAGATGGAATACATGCTCAAAGACAACCATACTAAAAAGAAAGCCCTAGAGGCGCGCTTTGGGTACAACATTAGATTAACAGCTGCCCAGGGCCCTACAAATAAATGAAATAAGGAAGCCTTTGTGAAGTTACTCCTCACTGGCTTGTTTGACAGAAATAGCTTTCCACCGGTTTTCATGGCTGAGAAGCAACATGGGGTGTAGGGTGCTTACTGTGAGATAGTTCCTAGGGGCACCGTTGAGACCAATCCGGTTGCTGAACTGTAGGGACTATGATGTGGCATTAAGGCTGGCTCAGGGAAAACAAGATCTTCACTACCTTGGGTCACTGACCTCGCTTTTTCCAGATTTAACAGTTTCCTTCCAGAAGGCTTGCAAATCATTTGGCAACAGTGGGTGTAGTCAATGATGTGCTTTATGCTCTGCTTAAATTGTACGCTCAGCTTAAATTCAAGTTAGATGGGAAAACATGTTTTCAGCAACCCACAAGCGGCACATACATTGCTTAAAAAGCACCCAAAACAAGAGGCCTACAATGTCCTGATGGGGAGAAAAGAAAGAACAGGGAGTGCTTATGGACAATGATAAATGAATTTGCTTTCAACATTCTATGATACTAATATTCGCTATTACAATCAGTTGCTGAGCGTCTAACACTTCTCGATCACTGGTCCAAAAACTACGAATCTTCCATAAGTGTGTGCATTAATTAAGGCAGCACCTCCGTAAACATTGCTGTTGCTGATCAGGGCTGACTTTTTCTACGTGGGTGGGATATACATTTGATTAAAATGCAGACTGGGAATACATGAAGATGTAGGCATTCTATAGGGGCAGCGGCCTGCATCCTTTGTTCACAGTATCTGCCACACTAGTTGTGAATTGCAGCTGAAGACAGTTTTCTTTCTTTAGTTTTTTGGAGGAATCAGTTCACCGCGAGCTGGGAAGTGCAGTGTCAGAGGCAGGTGAGGTTTATGTTACTGTCTGCAACTGTGACATCTGCCATTTGTAAATTATTGATGAGATAGTTCAGTCACACTGTGGCACCACATATTGGCTCACACTTGTAGTATGGAACATTAAAATGATTTACAAAGGAGGAACACTTACATTAAAGCGGTTATCCTGGAATGAAAGAGGGCTAAGTGACCCCCATAATGCCAGACAGATAGCCACCAACTTGTATAGACAAAATACAGATGTGGCACATTTACAAGGAATGCACCTTGGTCCAATGACTGAAAAATAACAAATCTAACGGATGGGGGGTGGATGCTGTTTCTTGGTTTCCTACAACACACAGGCTAGGGAAGAGCCAATATAAACTGGGAGGGGTACACTGTTCTGTCTCATAAGGGTAGTCTGAGATCAAGAGGGGCGGTGCCTAATAGTTCAGGGAGTCAGAGAGGCAACTCATCCCTTTAACTAATGTTCACAGACATATCATCCACACCTCACAAGTCTATTCAGACCGGTTTGTGATATGCTAGGGTTTTGAGCTTCGCTTTCATTCTAGCTGTGCTTTTAAAAAGATATTGAATATCGACTTGGATCTGGGACATTGTCTCAAGGGCTGTCAACCAGATCGAAGGCATTCTATCATAAAATGGATGAGGGCAACCAAGTTGGCATTTGGAAGTTCAGTCGCTCTTTGAGGCCAGACTACACTTTCTCTTCATCAGTGCATCTATACACTTGCCTTTCGATTACTGCCTGGCTACTTCAGACATATGTGCGACTCAGTCCAAAAGTATGAGCACTTCCTATGGACTTTACCAGACCACTCCCCAATTGTGTGGGGCATCAAATGGTTGTGTGTGGTGCATCGCTTCAGAGGCCCTATTCGAGGGTTTTTAGGACTGAGGTGAGGACCGCAATTGAAGAGTACTTTAGTTATAACTTCGGCTTGGTATCCAGACCCTGGAACCCTAGAAAAACATTTAAGGCTTCGATGTAGTGTATATACATAGCCAGACATCTGGGAGTTTGAATCGCTAAATGTCTCCATTGCAGATACCCAAGTGCTAGCAGATATATACACTGAATATGGCGTATTTAGAGATACTAAAGAACGTGATACAGTGCACTCCCAGTTTGCTATTGAAATATGTAAATAACTAGTAAACTAGGATGTGTGCTTCTCTGGAACGGAACATGCCTTGGTCTGTATTAAATTGAACAGAACTAAAGACCCGAAGGTTAACTAGAACCAGAGCGCTCAACGACAAGCTGATAGGTTAAAGATTTATGTCAAGTGTGTGCAAAACTATTCATATTCTATTCAAGATTACAGGTAAATATGCAGCCAAAGTTGATCAAGATCGTGCAAGTCCTAACATGCACGGCTTATTAGTGACATGAAAACGCAGAATTAAACCCTATTGCTATAATTGAAGTGACATCCAAATGTTACTCCACATTTGAAGCTTGATCAAAATGTAACAATATGCATAAGTGTTGCTAACACAATCTTGTTTCTAGAACCCAATGCATTTCGGGTGACATCACCCTTCGTCAGGGGTAACTGTGAACGAATAAAAACATCATAGAGTTCACAATGTGCATTGTACAAGTAAAACACGCCATCATGACTTAAGAAGAGACAAAAGAAACCTTTAGGAAGAAAAGGAGATCCAGTCCTCTGGTGTGAAGCCAGTAAAGATGTTAACATAGAACATCAAGCAAGTGTTGTAAACAGTATTGAACAAAAGGAACACACAACAGTGGTCAATTAGTAATGGTGCGTCATGACTGAAGTGAAAAACTTTGTACCCATGTGGATTATTGTATGCCCGGTCATGCACGTGGAACCGCCACATGATGAATGATTCAAACATGACAACATGTGAAACATAGCTATAGGAACAACCAATGACAATGTATTTAAGCGGATTGAAACCAAATTCCCAAAGACACCATTTCCGTGCATTTACATACGTGAGGTAATAAACAAGAGCAACCCTCAGAGCTCCCGCACGCAAACAATGCAGATCTAAGTGTATAACCAGGAGACGCAGCATGCAACGAGTGAGTCTCTAAAAAGCGGTCATGCTCACTGAAAAAGCAACTGCAACAACCAATAAAGTATAAGCACAGATGGATAGCGGGGATAAAGGGATCATTGCGATTCAACTGAAAACCGTGGAAAAGGCAATAAGTGATAAAACCTTATAAGGACATACCTCCGCTTGAATACGAGCAGCGAGAACAATGTTTTAAAACATGCTACTACGGAATCCCGATACTCATTGAAACACACAGAGCAACAATTTTGAACCTTGTTGGTGAATAACTACCTGAAATGATATGCTGAGCCAAGATTCTGAATTAAGTGTCCTTGCCCAAAACACGCTGTGGGAAAATGCCCCCGTGGTGGTGCAAGAATGAGAACCGAATGTGGGTGTTGTTAAAAACATGGACATCAGAACATGCAACGTAAGTGTAATGAAAATTAGAAACAGACCGAGTTTGAGCATGCAGCTTTTTCCCGGGCGGCCCCCCTCGAGCCATTAATGGCCCCAGGGACCCCATCCTCCAGGGGCAGCTCAATAGCTATGTCACGGGTGGCCCACCCCCAGGACATAGTGTCGCCCTGCCCGCACAGGTGCTGGCAGGAAACCTGTGTTTGCTTTCACTTGGTGGGAGCATTTTTAAATCTCTCGCCAAACGGGAGCAAATACTGAGTCTGCTCCCAGCCAGCAGAAGCTTTAAAAAGCCAGCTAGGAGCAGAATTTTGATATGTTTCCCAGCCCACGGTGATGCGGGCAGGGAAACAGATAAAAATATTGCTCACGTCCAGAGGGAGCACTATTAGTAGCTGCTTCCTCCAGGCCGAAGCAGTGACTGCTTCCACTGCATGCGGGGAACTAGTTGGGGACGCGGGGCATTGGCACTCCCGCCCAGCCTGAACAAATGTATAGTGGGGGATGGAGTTCCCAAGGCCTAATGTAGGGGCATTGCCCATTTTACTTTAATTTAAAAAAAAAAAAAAAAAAAAAAAACGCCCTGGGAGGTTAGGGACCCCGGGGCCTAACTAGACTCGGGGAGTGGGGCCACGTGGCAGCCCTATTCTTCAATTAAAATAAACGGCCCTGAAGGAAGGGGTCCCCAGGGCCTAACAAGGCTCGGAAGGGAGGCCATGTGGCACCCTCACCTTTCTTTTATTCAGTGTCCCTAGGGATTAAGTCCCCAGGGTTTAATAAGGCTTGAGGAGAGGGGCCGTAACCCACCCCCCTCCAATTTACAACAAAAAATGACCCTAGGGGATTAGATTCTTACGGTCTAATAAGGCTAGTGGAGGGGGCGGATCACATGGCCCCCTTCCTCTTTCATAAAAAAATGGCCTTGGGAGATGGAGTCCCCAGGACCTATCAAGGCTTGGGAGGGAAGCCACACAACCCCCACTGCCCTTCAATCACACAAAAAGGCCCAGGGGGATGGGGTCCCCAGGACTCAATAAGACTCAGTGAGGGGGGGTGCATGCCACCCCTCCCTTTTCTTAAAATAAAACAGACCTGGGAATAGGGTCCCCAGGGCATAAGAAGGCTCGGGGAGGGAGGGCACACAGCACCATCCCCTTTAATAAACATTTTTTTTTAACTGCCCTGGGGTATGGGGTCCTCAGGGCCCAATAAGGCTTAGGGAGAGCCCCCTCCTCTTTAAAAACGAACACAGGACTGGGCGGGAGGGCCTAATAAGGCACGGGCGAGGGGCCATGTGGTCCCCCTCCTGTTTAAAAAATATAAGGTCCAGTGGCCAACCCTCTTGCCACACAGTCAAAGGCTATGTGTGGAGGGGTTTAGCTTTACACGTGACAATAAAATATGACTTTACCTAGAAATTCAATGAAGAAAACCAAAGGTTAAAGTAACGTTATAGTACGGTGTGATAAAATGAATCAGTTTTCATTTTCAAAAACTTAGAGACTCAATAAAAAAATAAAAAGGTTAAAGTAGAGTTATAGTTAGGTAAAGTAAGTTTATTATGCTTCATTAATTAAAACCATTGCATACATAGACATTAAAATCAAAACAGATTATGTTAATACAAAAAAATAAACAATGTTGAAAACGTTCCGCTTTGTTTTCATACACAAGACGATTAAGATTATCTCATGGAAAATAGTATAGTTAGGTGAATCTGTCAGTGACCAATTTAATGTTTTGAACAAAAAAAAGAAAAAGAAATTCATCAATTATAGATAGCAAACCTAACTAGTGTACGCCAATTGCATTTATATAGTGCTTACTACCCCTGAGGAGGCATTGCAGCCCTTTAAGCCAGGCAGCACACTGCTCTGGGACCCAAGGTCGATGGTTAGTTCAGTGTTATTGGTACTGTTTGTTATTAATTGGGATTATTCTTGTGCACTTAAACCAAACCATTCAGTGCAGTCATTTCAGTTTTTTATGGTGGACTAAAGTTTTAGCTGTTGGTCGCAATCAGTCGGAGGGGTGAGCTCAAACATATGGTTGGAGGAATTAATACAATATTTGGTGGAGATTAGGTATGGTTAGGTTGCACAGCTATAACTTTCAGCAAAAGGAAGAGAGAATGTGATCTTGTAAATGAGTTGTGGTAAATTTGCTGAAATATAGAAAAGTCAATGGTGCATGTGAGAGCAGGTTGTGCTAGGACAGAGGAGGCATGCAGAGGATGGAAGAAAAGGAGAAGCACATTTGAAAGAGAAGAAAAAAGGAGGGGCAACAGACCAAAGTTTTAACTAAAGGACAGTTTTTAATGCCAGATTTAAGGAATCTAGTGAATATTTTTGAGAAAGCATACATTTTGAAGATGCAAAATGAAGAAATATTATTTACTTGTGAAGATTGTACTATATTGGAAATTGTAATAGGTACTAGAAACAGCTAAACCATCTCTCCATTGCTAGACTACTGCTAGAACACCGATCCAGCCAGGTCAGTTAATCAGCTCAAGGGTTGAAAGAGAAAAATAATGTCTGGACGCATGTTAGAGAAAATACATGGGAAAGAATATACACAATGAAAAAGAGATTCTGGGGTTCATCCTCGGGTTTGACTCGGTATTCATTATACAGCAGAGTAGAATCCATTTAAATGGCTCGGTTATGCATTGACACCAGATGGAAGACGAGGACAGCTTCCCAGACAGTGGAAGTGCATTCCAGTAGATGGAGGGCAAGGGATGCAAACATTGGTGACTTGTGAGTGAGAGGGGGTGAAAGGGCTTGTTAGAAATGGGGTCTCTAGTTGGCAATGGCTGGCCACTGTCCAAGTAGGAACCCTTCTTCCTAAGTCAGAGTAAGCGGGCTACACCCTTTGATAACCCCTGCACAACCCTGTGGTAAGATAGCACGAGCAGATAGGCTTATCTCAGAGGCAGTGTGTGAAGCATTTATGACCATACACAGTAACACAGTGAAGAACACTACAAAGGGACACCACACAAGTAGTTATAAAAAATAAGTATCTTTATATTTAGACTTAACACAAGACCAATAACAGTAAAAATCCACAATGCTAGAAAAAGAGGGTTACTCTTGAAATGCTGCAAAAATAGTTCAAAGTGTGCAAAGAGGAGTCCAGTTCAACGCAGTGATCTCTGTGACCCTTTTACTCACAAAATACCTGGATTCTGTAGGAAAGCAACCAAAATGTCGCTAAGGAGCTGTAGCGATGATTTTCCTCACGCGTGACCAGCGATGCGTTGAATCCTTGCCGCAAGGGAGGATGATGCGCTGATCTGTGTGCAGGACAAAGCAGCAAACTTCTCCACGCTAAGCCGGCGATGCGCTGAAATCCCTACTGCAAAGGGAGGATGATGCGCCGAGCCTGTTGCATGTGCGATCTTGTTGCGATGAAAAGAAATGGCGCTCCGCGAGGGAGCGACGATCCTGATGTGATGAAAATGGCAGATGCTCGGCGTCCGCCATTTTCGTGAAGCAATGAACTCGATGCGATGATCTTTGGTTAGCGAGCAGTTGGCAGCCCGCAACCGTGCGATGCTATGATCCTCGGGTTAGCGGGCCTTTGGCAACCCGCAAACGTGTGATGCGATGATCTCCGGTAGCAAGCACTCAGCGGCAGCAGCGTGATGATTTTTCGTACGCTCTTCAGCTGCGGCTGCTCGCAAACGGGCGTTAGCGACGATTTTCAGCACTCTCTTCTCTGTAGTAGAAGTAGAGGCGCTGGAATTCACAGGAGCCTCACCTGCAGATAGAAATCCACGCTGGGAGGAAACAGGAGGCTGGTGGTGGAGCCTGATGTGCCTGAGACTCCAGCAGGAGGCTAGCTCTCCTCTAGCCCTAGGGTGATTGCTGTAGCAAGATAAAATAAAATTTCCTTCAAATAACTTTTCCTCTTCTTCCAAGTCCAATAGTAACCACTGCAGGCCAATCCAAGAAACAGCACACAAGCACAAGGACAATCCTCTCCTGCAGATTCCTTCAGTTACACTGACAGAGGTTCTTCTTGTTCTCCAGGAGCAATACCAAGGGTCACTGAACCCAGCCAGAACCAGTTCGGCCCAGTCCTGGAGCACTCGGTTTACCAGGCTGCATCCTTCCTTTCAGAGTGCTGGGCAGAGACATCAGACGCACCACAGGAGGTGGAGCCAGCATTGTGGAGGGAAGGCACAGCCCTATTCAGGTCCCAGGTGCAACTCCTCCCACCCATCTAGATGCAGATCTCTCTATTCACCACTGGGACACCTCACCCTGTCTCCTGGAATTCCCCAGCCCTGTCACTCCAAAACCAGACAGCCAATACACAACAGCAGAGCACACTGGAAGGCTTAGGCAAGAAAATACCTACTTTCTAAAAGTGGTATTTTCAAACACAGAAAATAAAAATAAACTTCACTAAAAGATGCATTTTAATATTCTGAGCTCAGGCATACTAAATTCGTTTTTCTACCATGTTCTTTGGGTCAGTTAGGACTATAGAGTGTAATAGTCAAACTGCCCATTCTGACCTATGGAGAACAGGTAGCCTTACAGTAGTGAAAAACGAAATTGGGTGTAATTCATTACCAGGACATGCTACACACACCAGGGCATGTCCTACCTTACACATACAATACACCCTACCATAGGGGTGGCTTACATGATGCCAAGGGAAGGTTCAGGGGCAGGGAAGTGGGTGCACTTCACAGCCAAGATGGCAGTTCTGGACTGCACACAGACACTGCAGTGGCAGGTACGAGGTACACTTTACAAGCTGCTTCTGTGGGTGGCGCAAACCAGTGCTGCAGGCCCACCAGCAGCATTTGGGTTACGAGCCCTGGGCACACACAGGCCACACTACTAGGGACTAACAGGTAAACAAAATAAGCCAATCAGGGATATACCAATTCATTGTCATATTTACAAAGGGAGAGCATATGCACTTTAGCACTGATCAGCAGTGGTAAAGTGCCCAGAGTCATAAAGCCAACAAAAACAGGTTAGAACAAATCCAGGAGGAAGGCAAAAAGCTTAGGGATGACCCTGCAAAAAGGGCCAAGATACTGAAGACCTGTTACATAACTAATGTCCTACTATGGACATCTTTACATGTATCAAACCACTGACAGTCACTGAAACCACATTGAGAAATGAAGTGGAAAGAAGTAGAACAAGCATTGGTAAATGCATTAGTTTTCGCCTATGTGATTAATAATAAGCTGTTTATGCATGTTATAGCTTGCTGAGTAGTTGTACAATATGAGTTATAGAAAGTCTGTCAAAGTGTTATGACTTGTTTATGTACAAAAAGGCAATATATTGTGCTGTTGCCAGTGATATAGTGCGGGTAAGCTATAACACATTTTTGAAAAATTAAATGAGGTAAATAATAGAATTAATTGATGTAATGGCAATATTATGTCTTTAGAGGAGTTCCGTCAACTTTTATGCCCGGTGCCACTGAACCTGCAGCACCATTGAAATGATGCCCCTGGTGCCTGCAAGATAACTGCACTAGTGACTACTTGTTTAGTAGTAAAATATAGCAACGTTTGGTGTTTAGAGGGACTTCTAGAGCTATGGGCCCCGGTGTCACTGCACCTGTTGCACCATTGAAATCATGACCCTAGTGCCTACACGGTAACTCTACTTGTGACTGCTTATTTAGGAGTTAAATATAGCAATATTGGCGTTTAGAGGAGTTTTGACAACTTTTGTCCCAGGGACACTGCACCTGCAGCACCCTTGAAATCATGGCCCTAGTGCCAGCTAGAACTCTGCACTTGTGACTGCCTGTTTAGTAGTAAAGTGTAGCTATATTCTCAGTTTAGTGGGGTCCCTAGAGCTTTTGGCCCCAGTGCCACTGCACCTGCTGAACTAGTCAAATCAAGCTCATGACCCTATTGTCTGCAAGGTAACTGCACTTGTGACTGCCTGTTTAGTAGTAAAATATAGCAATATTAGTTGTTTAGTGCGGGCCTAGAGCTTTTGGTCCTGGTGCTACTGCACCAGCTGCTCAATGCAAATCATGACCCTATTGCCTGCTAGATGAATGCACTTTTGACTGTCTTGTTAAGGAGTCAAATTTAGCAATAATCTGGGTCTGCTGGGATCCCTAGAGCTTCTGACCCCAGTGCCACTGCACCCCTTGCCACTGCACCTGCTGCACCATAAAAATCATGACCCTGTTGTCTGCTAGGTAACTGCAATTGTGATTGCCTGTTTAGTAGTTAAATATAGCAATGCTACGTGTTTAAATGAGTTCTGACAACTTGTGGGCACTGTGCTACTACACCTGCTGCACCATCAAATCATGACCCTGTTGCCTGCAAGGCAACTGCAGTCCTGGTTGCCTGTTTAGGAAAAAAATATAGCAATATTATGTGTTTACTGGGATGCTTGGATATTTTAGTACTGGTGCCACTGCACCTGCTGCACTACTGAAATCAGGACCCTAGTGCTAGCTAGATAACTGCACTTATTACTACCTGTTTAATTGTAAAATATAGCAATATTAGGTGTTTAGAGATGTTCTGACAACTTTTGTGCCTAATGCCAGTGCACCTGCTGCACCAATCAAATAATGACCCTGTTGTCGGCAACATAACTGCACTTGGCCTTTTTAGTTTTCGTTTTTAGAAATAATCTGGGTTTAGTGGTGTCCCTAGAGCTTTTGGCCCCGGTGCCACTACACCCGCTGCACCATCCAAATCAAGTCCATTTTAACTGCAAGGTAACTGCAATTGTGACTGCCTGTTTAGTTGTCAAAAATAGCAATATTGTGTGTTTAGATGGGGTTCTGACAGATTTTGGGACCAGTGCGACTGCACCTGCTGCTCCATTCAAATCATGACCCTGCTGTCCGCGACGTAACTCTCTGTGCAGCAGTAAAATATAGCATAGCTTTTGTATATCAACATTATTTTTAACATGCAATGTTTATTACACATTTGGAATTTTGATCATAATGACCAAACAGATTAAGTGTAAAAAATCTATCCCATAATGCCTACAAAGTAAGGGACTGAAGCATGAAAATGAAATGCCAAAAACGTTCTAGGGCTAAAGCATCTGCTTTACACAACTAAGTAATAAAAAGCAAGCATTCCACATACTGTTAGAATCTGTCTGCCTTTTCCATGGGAAGAAATCTTTTCTTGACAGTGAACGGGGCTTAAACAGTGTGAATAGCTTTAGTAGAAGTATCATAAATGCTTGCAGCCAGGGGAAGTTAACAAAAAGAAAAAAAGAAAAATCAACAAAAAAGTGAATGAGCACAGTAATTCAGCTATGGGAACGGATAAGAGCTCTGTTTTACGATATATCAAATACAAGAGATTTCAAGAGCACAGTGCAAGCGCTGAGCAAGCGAAAGCTAAAAATGGGTACTTTGGGCCACACTGTTTGCAGACAGTGAAACTCTCATGAGAAATACGCCACAGAGTATTAAAAAGTTATCTATTAAGAACAGTGTACACACTAAGCAAAACATGTCCAAAGAGCGACTATTCACTTAAAATAACCAAGGTCCGAAGGTGCTAAAGATCATACTACCTGCAGCCTTCATACTGTTGTGAAAACTTTACAGTTATCCTATCTTCTGAAGCAAAACAAGCATGTGCACATAGATTAGTATCTGGTGCACACGGTCTTCTATGTTAAGTAAAAACTGTCAAGCTAAAACGATCCGGTCTAATAACTCAAGGCTGCTTACCAAACTTAGTATGTAGCACGTAGAATCTTTGTCCTGCTGGAAACGTTTCTGCAGTACCAAAATAACTTGTGTGGAACATAATGAACAAGTCGTAGAGTGTCACCTGCACACAGAGTTACTCTTCAATACAAAGATTTACAATGCAATCAATACCTCTACACACTTAGTGTGCATTAGGTGAACACGCATTTTGTAATCACTTAAAGCCATTAGCTAGACACAGCTATAAAAAAAAAAAAACGCACACTCATTGGTTGATGTCATCAATGATGTTAATTGAGGTGTCATCAGTGATGTCATAGAACAGCTCATGACTGATGTAATATGTGAGGTCATAAGCAGCGCATGGTGGGTTGCAAGTTCTAGTTATCTCTGCTAACTATAACTGGTAAAGTTCTGTAGTTTTTTTGGTTTTGTTCTAAACGTTAATGTTGTCACTGGCATGTTCACCTAACTATAACGTTACTGTAGGCTTTGTTTTTTTCAGTATACACACACACTTTTTAATTACAGTTATTTGATTAAAGAAATGCTATATGTGCACAACAGATCATGTAAATATTGATGCTGCTAAGTACATATAGTTATTTATATAGAGGGGTTTACTCCACCCACTAAACATTTAGCAAGTATCATGTGTATATATGTATATATAAACTGTAAAACCACCCCACCTCTCTCCGACTCATTCCAAACCTTTCTTACTACTATTAACTCCTAAATATCGTTCTCAAACTTCCCCTTCCTTTTTAACCAATTCACCCAACTAACAGGCGCACATTTTGACTACTTACAAAAACACAGGTTACTACTTTCCTTTTCTAAACCCTTTCCATCACACTATCCCTACTCTAAACCCTCAAGAAATCAAGAACACAAACTTATCTTCGAGGAAAAGAAAAATAATTTTGTTACTAATCTACTAACTATTAAACTCCAATCTTGCGTTCCGCAGAAGCGTGCTGCTTGCCACAAAGCACTACAACACCTTGTCAGGGGTAGTAAGCACTACATAAATACAATATACAATGTTAAGGATGTTTCTCCTGAAATTAGATGCTTAAAAGCCCTGGCTATTTCGGAGGTTAATCGAAAGGTAATCGATCATGCACTAGGGCGGAGCCCATGCTCCTAAAGTGGTAGACTAAATCAAAGAATTAATCTTCTGTAGCAATGCCTCCAATACATACACTGTTATATACAGACCCCCAAGAGGCATTGCTTACATTCTAAGACATAACCTCAGGATTAGCAACCTCACGTTTCACTGAGAATAAGGCTGTTGCATTTCATTTTAAAGTAGTCCTCCTCGTTGTTCCCTGAAATAAGATGCAAGTCATTGTTAGCACTTTGTTTGGATATTTTGAATATGCTGCTTTTCCAAAGCTGAATCAAGTCATGATGAATTGTCCATACTAGTTATGTATAAGACTGAAAATGCTTACAATAAAAGTGAAAAAATATACCGCATGCCTGATGGAAATGGGGGTCTCTAATTGGCAATAGTTTGCGCCTTTGTTCAAATAGGGACCCTTCCTTCTAGTCAAGATAACGGGGATACACTACTGAAATAAGCCCTGCTCACCCCACTTGGTAGCTTGGTACGAGCAGTCAGGCTTATCTCAGAGGCAATGTGTGAAGCATTTTCACATAACATACAGTACTTTGGAAGACATATTTAAAAAAGTGTTTTCAGAAGGCTCACAGGTTAGAAATAGCTGGGCTAACACTGAACTAAACGAGAAATACCAACTTGGTGCCATACGGATGTCATAGGCAAAACATAGAAGCAATTAAACTCTCCACTCACCACATTGTCTATTTTGTACTGTTAAATTTCATTTACAACTAATACTAAAAGTGGAAGCTGTTCTGCGAGGAAATTCTAGAAGGTCTGGTGGACGCCACCTTATTTAAACTAGACAGAACAACTGTTTCTCGGATCTAAGAAGAGTACTGGGATAGCACTGAGGGGTGAGGATAACAGGATTATAAGAGGCAGGCCAATCTGCACCTGCGTTGTTAGGGCAGCAACCCATCATGCGCTTCGTCTGAAACTCGCATGTATAGAGGGCCAGTATGGATAAGGACTGAGGCATGACCCATTCAGTGCTCACCCGACTTGTATTTGTCAGTCTTTGGGAGCTTGAGAGGGTCTTGGGGTGTGAGCCCCTGTTCAAATTCATGGCTTTCTTCGGTCTAGGAGGAGTAAATGGAAACTGGGCCTTCAAGGGTTCTACTCAAGTTGCCAACCTTGATTACTCTTCCACTCCATTTCTAC
The DNA here is from genome assembly GCF_964204655.1 of Triturus cristatus. NCBI lineage: Eukaryota > Metazoa > Chordata > Amphibia > Caudata > Salamandridae > Triturus > Triturus cristatus. Next base: position 853,655,411 of record NC_140581.1, read on the forward strand.
TTCATGCTGTGTGTTTACCCAGCAGTAACCCACCTTTTAAAAAATAAAATAATGATGGTGCATGGCTACGGCTCATGTCGTCAATTACTATTCTTGCCCTTTTGGCATCTTTTTACTCATTCGAATCTCCGCCTAGCGCATTCATCCATATGCCTTACTGGGCCTTTTCCAATGGCCTCCCTTTTTGGTGTACACACACACAGCACCCTAGTGCCCCTATGGCTAAGCTGGCGCTAAGCAGATGCCTCTATGTATGTTTTAGTTCCTTTATGCAATTATAATGTGCGTTTCTATCGCTCACAAGCCCTCAACCATCACACTGTCAGACGCTGCCTCCCATGAACAAACTACACATCAGTGGTCCTCACTTGCAACATGAAAACGTTTCTCACATAGGCTTAAGACAAAAATCTACACTTTTCCAAACATAGACCCTACACAGTGTAGATTTCAATCTATGTGGGTAAATACTTCAGCACCCCACATATGGATAGTAAGCACAATACAAATAGTGCAATACAATACAATGAGAATCTACACTATACCATCGAGATTAGAAAGTAGTTTAGCTGCAAAAACTAAATTTGTATCACATTGAGGACTACTAGGTGGAGCATGTGTTGTGAATTGGCTTATGGGTACACACTGGAAAATCATGGAAAACTTTCCGGCCAAAAGCTGCTATTGAAGGTCTGGCAAGAATACTGAAGATGTTCTTCTGACCTCAGCACCACTGTTTACTCCTGGCATTCAGATTTGTTAAAGGAGAGCTTAAAAAACAAATTGCCTGCAGATCGCTCATCTATGCATGCAAACTTTGAACACTAGCTGGTCATAGTGGTTATTCTGGGTTGGTATTTTCCAATGAATGTGTCAGGATGCACTTATAGCATGGGAGAACTACAGAAGCATATCTTCTGAAACCATGATCTGCATTATGCTAGCTGCAATGATAACCTCTCTGACATACCAGCAACCTTCCTTGGGCTTGAGAAAAAATAGACAGACGCCTGCCTTTCTGCAGTTAAAAACAAAAAAAAATTAAAAGTTATCAAGACAGGCTTTGGAGACGAAAGGTGAATAAGGTAGGGTTGGTTTCAGAAGGGCAAATCGCTGCCTCCCAAAGTAGACGTGCGCAGTGACAACCATTACAGTGTGAAATTATTTTGGGCATATTATAAAATCAATAACATTTAAAGAAAAGAAATTGCTATACGCGTTCTTTGTATTGATTCTACTGCGAATGATAAAATGCATCCTATTATTATGTACTGTGTTTCTAGTAGAAATGCTTTATTTACAAAATACTTAAAACAAATACAATATGAAATATTAGCACATCTACTGATACAATCAAAAATTTCTAAGTCTATATTGGTACTCAATAATATGATAATCTCTCCCTATTTTAGAGGTACCTATCCAAATACTACTAACTTCATGTATTCAGTTTAAAAACAGGCAAAGTCCTATTCCATTGGTCTTCTCTATCAATTTGTTCTCCAACAGAATCCAAACACGTAAAAAAAAAAAACAAATGGTGTGACAACGCGAATTTCACCTGAAAACAAGCATTGACATAGCCAATAGGTCTCGCCTTTGGGACCTTGTAAGTATTTAGCCATGCAGCACATTCTTCTGGGTGCTACAACCCCTACTAATACTTCATGTGACACTGGTGAATGGGGGTGCAGAGCCACCAATCAACCAGAATCAACAAAGCCAGTGTACAGTAATTCAAAACAAGGGGCACTGTAGTTAAAGCAATACATTAATCAAAAGAGCACAGAGCCACAGATTCCCTATGAACCGTTATGTTCATGGAAAGAAAGTTGGCCACTATGGAACAATACCCAGTGGGTATAAAAAGCCCTCACTCGCCAACCTGGTTGGTGACATGCTTCATCATTGGGCTTCCACTGGGACGACCGAATGTCATCCCAGTGTGCTGCGACGCCAGGTTACTGCGGAGCGGGGTTTGTTGTGTGGGGAAAGTGAATTTAAAATATCCAATTGAGTCAAAAAGAAACTTTAATGATTTTGCTTAATTGGAAAGGAGTAAAAAGGACTACTAGTCACTTTTGATAGGATAACGTTCTGTTATCTTACACCGATATTTGATTATACCTAGGTGCACAGCTTCTCACATTTTTGGCACCTGAGGTAGATCTAGAGGCACTCATTTGTCCTTCGAGCACAACAGTTCTTAACTCCTGATTTGTAGAGCACGATTTTGCGACAAACATTGATATCTCTCTTTATGTTTTGTCTTTCTGTTTGTTTGTCTCTTTGTATCGTCAGAGTAAACTCGTTCCTCTCCCCATAATTATTACTTTATCTGGCGGAGTTTACACTATTTAGTGTTTTTTTTTATTTTCACATAAGCAGCCCACGGCAGGGTGGACCTTAGTGAGTTCACACCACCGGGGCTCCGCACATCCCACTCTGGTCCTGAAGAATGCCCGATTAACACTCCTAGAGGCAGAAACATGTTGACCGCCACGGAGTGAACCAGGTCTTTTATTTTTTTGACCCTCACTCCTTTTTACTCCTTTCCAATTAAGCAAAATCATTAAAGTTTCTTTTTGACTCAATTGGATATTTTAAATTCACTTTCCCCACACAACAAACCCCGCTCCGCAGTAACCTGGCGTCGCAGCACACTGGGATGACATTCGGTCGTCCCAGTGGAAGCCCAATGATGAAGCATGTCACCAACCAGGTTGGCGAGTGAGGGCTTTTTATACCCACTGGGTATTGTTCCATAGTGGCCAACTTTCTTTCCATGAACATAACGGTTCATAGGGAATCTGTGGCTCTGTGCTCTTTTGATTAATGTATTGCTTTAACTACAGTGCCCCTTGTTTTGAATTACTGTACACTGGCTTTGTTGATTCTGGATAATCTACTGAGGGGACTAGCCGTGTTGATCCCTTCCTCTCTTGTTGATTTTTGATAGTTCAGCAGCGCACAGCTGTGAGAGACCGTGTTGTTTCTTTCTTCCCCCCCCCTTACCTTAGGCGGGGGCTCTCCTTATCCTCCCGGGATTGCATCATCCCTCCAGTACCCAGACAGTATGGCCTCCCTTGGTCTTACTTTCTCAGACTCTGAGGTGGATGCTATTCTAGCACGCCCCTCACTTTTTGCGGACCCTTCCATATCGCAAACAGTGACATATGCTAGCGAATGGGAACAACTCTCTGAGTTGAAGAAAAATCGAATCCGCACAATTCTGCATGGCACGATCCTAACGGAGTACCTACGGACTAATACAGCCCCAAGGGGCTTACTAGTAACCAACGCTCCACGTATCTTTCTGGAGGATGCCACCTTCAGAAAAGACTGGGCAATGATAGCATGGCACTGCACTCGAGACTGGTTAGTCTTAATCATAAAAACAGCCGTCCGACTGTCTGAGGCGATTATGATCGAGATTACCCAAACAGAAACACAATTCAAAACCACACTCACTGGTTTTAAAAAACGACTTGATGAACTGAACAAATACATCAATGAGTATAAAGAGAATCTCACACAGAGCAAGGTGAATCAATTTCAGAAAGATCTTAAGAAATTTGAATTTAATAAAGTATACCCTTATGCTGACCCGGCCTTTGTGGCCGTACGTAGAACTGAAACCAACTCCTACGGGACAGATGATGACTCCTCTAACAGCAGCGGTTCAAGCAGTGGCAGCTCCAGACAAACCAGAAGGGGCAGACAAAGAGGAAGGTCACGTCCCTTCCCTAATCAAGCACCTTGGGCAAACTTCCCCCCACAACAAGGTGCTATGGGCTCACACCCCATACAATTCCATTACCGATTCGGCCCACAGATGGGATGGAACCCTGGATATGCCTCCCCAATGTACCCTCCTAACCCGTTTTCACAGCCCCATTTTTTAGAGAGGGGCCAAAGGGGAAAAGGCCGGCAGAGAGGGAACAACCAAAGAGTACACTGGGTACAAGACGACCCAGTGGGCAACCACACCCGGAGCAAACAAGCTCAGGAACAGTTGGCCTCGGTACCGAGCACTTCAACAGCCTGATCGTCAATCTGTCGAATAAGACACTAACAGACCATGAGAGATCGGTTTTGGAAAAGGGATTGGGCTTTGTTCCATCAGCCCGCCCCGACAAATTCCGCCTTCACTGCGAACTGGCAGCATTTTTCAGGAAGTTGAAATTAAAAGCTTTCTTTGAAGGTCGAGTTAACGAGGGAGCTGACTTGGACGTAGGGGACACCCCCCTCCGACCACCATCGACCTTTAACCCTCCTCCACATACCATTCCTGTGGAAATTACGACCTTTGAACGAGCAGTTTTTGCCGAAATTGAGCACACAGTCATCCCCACTACTTTTAAGAATCTGAGGGCAGACGAGTACAGAGCCATCACCTCTCTCCGTGCGGACTCCACCCTAACCATAAAACCCGCAGATAAGGGGGGTGCTGTCGTACTACTGAACACTACCGACTACGACCAGGAGTGTCTCCGTTTATTGAACGACCGCCACAACTACACACCACTCCTCAATGATCCATCTGAGGAGCTCAAGGGTGAGATCCTAAGTGTGGTCGAAGAGGCACAGACACAGGGTGTCATCACCAGAGTTGAAGCGCGTTTCCTCACTGAAGGCCCGGGTAAGATCCCTTATTTCTACACCCTTCCCAAGATCCATAAAGAGAGAGTCCCCCCACCTGGACGCCCCATTGTCTCGGGGATTGACTCTCTCTTGGAACCCTTATCCCGGTTCTGTGACCACTTCCTGAAACCCTTGGTCCAAAAATCCACCACCTACCTTAAGGATACTAAGGACCTTCTGAAATTACTCAGTAACACCACGTGCTCAGAACACACTATACTGGCAACATTGGACATAGAAAGCTTGTATACGAGCATTCCCCAGGACGAAACCATCAGGGTCCTGGAAGAATCACTTGACTCCACTCCCTGGGAATACAGAACCACTAAAGAGTTCGTGATACAATGTGCTTCCTTGGCCTTGAAGAGAAACTTCTTTGAGTTCCAGGGACAATTGTATCTCCAAACCACAGGTACTTCCATGGGGAGTACCTTTGCTCCCAGTGTAGCTGGACTGTACGTCTATGCTTTTGAACAGAAGTTCATCCTCCCGACTTCAAACCCCTATCGCTCTTCCATAGCCTTATGGAAGCGATATATAGACGATGTGCTTCTGATCTGGCAAGGTAGTTACAACACCCTCCAGTCTTTCCTCACATGGATCAACACTCTGAACCCGCACCTGAATTTCACACATACATATGGCGAATCTGAGGTTGTATTTCTTGATGTGGTGATAACTAAGGTACGAGGGTCCTTTCAAACTAGGACCTATTACAAGCCAACCTCGAGGAACAATCTCCTCGAGTTTACCAGTTTCCACCCACGCACCCTGAGGGAAAATTTACCCTACGGACAATACCTCCGCCTACGACGAAATTGCACCACCCTGAGCGATTTCAAGAGCCAATCTCAGGATTTAACGACTAAACTGAGAACGAGAGGGTACCCGTCCCCCCTCCTTTCCAGAAGTTACAAACGTGCGAGGAATCAACCAAGGGATGTACTCTTAACTGACTACCCAAAGGATACTGCGTCTATCCCACTTACCTGTGTCACCACCTATTGTACCCTTTCAAACCAACTGAAAAAGACTATCAATAAACATTGGGGTATAATCAACAGCGCTAATCGCAACTGGGAAAAACCGCTCTTTTCATTCAAACGCGCACAAAGCCTCCGCAACAATCTGGTACATACACGACCACTGATGCCACGAGAGACCCCACAAAGATCTATAACGGAAGCTTGGGGCCTCCCCAAGATCACTGGGCATTTTCCTTGTTCTGACTGCAGTGTATGCCATCTGACCTCACATACCAAAACCCTCAACCTTGAACCTAACAAGATCTGGACCCAAAGAGGCCACACGAATTGTAACACTCCGAATGTGGTTTACCTCATTACATGCCCCTGCGGTTTACGATACGTGGGGATGACGACGAGGAAGGTCAGACTCCGGATATGCGAACACCGGAGTAACGTCAGGTGCAAACGCACAACTACCAAAATGAGTGAACACTTTCTATCTGTCAACCACACAACCAACGACTTAAGGTGGACAGTGATAGAAGAGATCTCAAGTGGTAGAAACATCCCTAAGGTACTTTTTGAAAGGGAGCAGAGGTGGGTCTACCGTTTGGGGACTAACCTTCATGGGTTGAATGATAATGTCCCTTGGGCCAATATCCTTTGAACACTCTCAGCCTATATGATGATCACTATTTTCATTAGAAACCCCTGATACCACGACTTTTTGACTCTAATTAGTCGTTTGGTTCATCTCATCTTTCCTGCTTTAACGATAATTATTCTGTACATTAGGAACTCCTGCCACCCCGGCAGTGATGTCCGCATTGTGTCATTTCCCAGCTATGTTGACTTTGGTCTATTCAGGCCCCAATCTCAGACAGGCCAGGTCTCCTCGATCCAGTGCACGAGTCTTCCTTGCAGTCCCTTCGAGCAGTACCGTACACGTCTATTCATGCCCTAATCTCAGACAGGCCAGGTCTCCTCGATCCAGTGCACGAGTCTGCCTTACAGTCCCTTCGAGCAGTACCGTACACTTGATACTCTCCATCCACCCATGTGGAACCGGGCATTTTCTCCAGGCCCCGATGCGCACTCCACGTGTGCTCTGTGTTAGTTTGTTTAGTGCTCCCAGTGGTTCCTGCCATTAAAGTTTTGTACAAACTTCCTTTTTTTCCTCCTTCGTTGTTTAGCGTTGCCTAGCGCAACGAACAACCTCTTCTTTCACACCTTTGCTCCGATTGGATCTCTCTAGGCCAATCAGCATTGGAGTAAGAGCTTTCTACCCAATCAGGTAGAAGCTCTCTTAGCGAGCCTGACTAGGGACGCGCCGAGTGGCCTTTATATACACACCTCCGGCCCCGGATCACTACCATCCGGACCCGGCAGCAAGAGGCTGTGTAGGCTATCCACGGGTGCAGAGCAGCAAGGGCGTAAGTAACATTATCCGCTCCTCGCCCAACAAGGTAAGCGAGCCTTCGCTTTCTCCTCCGTTCGTGATATTCACACGAACTCCGTTTTCTTTTCTTCCTGATGCAGGGTGTGCCAATTTGCTCCCACCCCCCTCCCGGGATCCTTGAGGCATCTAACGGACTGGCCTCTCTGTAAGATCCGTTCCCTTATTTGTGCATACTGAGCATCGCGGGCCATTTTTATCAGTCCCTAGCCCGATTTCTCCGCATTTGAGTGTCACCGTTACATTTCACGTGCGTTCCGAGATTTGACTACTAGTCACTTTTGATAGGATAACGTTCTGTTATCTTACACCGATATTTGATTATACCTAGGTGCACAGCTTCTCACATTTTTGGCACCTGAGGTAGATCTAGAGGCACTCATTTGTCCTTCGAGCACAACAGTTCTTAACTCCTGATTTGTAGAGCACGATTTTGCGACAAACATTGATATCTCTCTTTATGTTTTGTCTTTCTGTTTGTTTGTCTCTTTGTATCGTCAGAGTAAACTCGTTCCTCTCCCCATAATTATTACTTTATCTGGCGGAGTTTACACTATTTAGTGTTTTTTTGATTTTCACATAAGCAGCCCACGGCAGGGTGGACCTTAGTGAGTTCACACCACCGGGGCTCCGCACATCCCACTCTGGTCCTGAAGAATGCCCGATTAACACTCCTAGAGGCAGAAACATGTTGACCGCCACGGAGTGAACCAGGTCTTTTATTTTTTTGACCCTCACTCCTTTTTACTCCTTTCCAATTAAGCAAAATCATTAAAGTTTCTTTTTGACTCAATTGGATATTTTAAATTCACTTTCCCCACACAACAAACCCCGCTCCGCAGTAACCTGGCGTCGCAGCACACTGGGATGACATTCGGTCGTCCCAGTGGAAGCCCAATGATGAAGCATGTCACCAACCAGGTTGGCGAGTGAGGGCTTTTTATACCCACTGGGTATTGTTCCATAGTGGCCAACTTTCTTTCCATGAACATAACGGTTCATAGGGAATCTGTGGCTCTGTGCTCTTTTGATTAATGTATTGCTTTAACTACAGTGCCCCTTGTTTTGAATTACTGTACACTGGCTTTGTTGATTCTGGATAATCTACTGAGGGGACTAGCCGTGTTGATCCCTTCCTCTCTTGTTGATTTTTGAGAGCCACCAATCAAGCCAGGCGGACTTTTACAGGCCACAAGAGACTTAAGAAGCTGTGAGGGTCAGGTACTACACTATATGGTAAATAAAAATTCCTTTACCGGGACTGAATTTGATACAGAAACATTATAAAATAGCTCAGTAAAATGAGAGGCAGAATCCGTGATATTAGAGTTTCGGAATGGGCTTTATTCCAGTAATCGATTATAATCGGATGCTCCAAGTTCCATCACCACAGGAGGTTCAGGAAGTGAAGTACATACTTTATTGACAAGAAGTAACTTTTATAGTACATACATTATAATGAAGTGAATACAGTAGGCGTAACAATTGATAAGGACATTGACGTTTGGGCTGCGTAACCGAAAATGGGTGTAAAAATGAGTAAAAAGGAACATGATTGGTTATGATGTCATGTATAGGTGGATCTATAAGATAATACTTGGCCTAAATGCGCGCGCAGCAGTATGACGTGTAATTGACGTGTAACTAGGGGGTGACGGGGACTTGACACTTAGCTCTACATGTGGAGACGAGAAGTCTGGGGGGTCAAGTCAACCTAATCCCAAATCATATCTAACATCCTATGTTTAAAGAACTATGTTATCCACAAAAGAAGGACTCTCGGATAGAATTTATTCTATACTGACTGTGCGTGCGTGTACAAGCGTCTAAGTGTCTACACTGAATGCGAGGGGGTAGGAATATTCCATGGTAACAGGGCTATGAATTACTTGCATGAGGACAGAGAAGCTGGGCCTTTTTGCTTGGTAACTGGTAGAATGTTTACTTAAACTACTAGGCAGGAATGCATCGGCTGAGGGGGAAGCAGATAATTCGAAGGTGAAATACAGTTCTTGGCAGAGAGTAGGCTGATGTCAGGCTTCGTGAGCCGCGCAGAGAATGAGACAAAGTTCATGGTCACAGATGCAGGCTCGGACTGGAGCTTCAGAGGCAGAAGGCAAGAGGAGTTTTGATGACAGAATCAGGGCCTACTTGCCTGGACTGTAAAGTGGCATAAGTGAACCATATAAAGCTGGTGGCCTTTCATATTTAGGAATGGAATATCCGGCCTATTCATGGCGGATCTGTCAGAGGACATGTTGACGGTGGACGCACATGTATTTGCGTCTTCATAACTGGAACTGGAGGGAACATACATGTACTTGTGACATGCACATGTAACCGTTGGGGTCCAAGATAGGGGACATAACTGACCAGAAAAATCCATATTTCCACATTCCCTCCTTGTCCCCTACTTGCCCTTCAAGAGATATCAATCTTCATTAATCCATTGATCTGTTCATATAGCATCATTTGTTCTTCTTTCTTCTTCCGGGATCTTGAATGAAAATCTTGATGTGGAATGCACGATGTGGCACACAGACCACAAATCGCTGGTCCACATTGTAGACATAGGCAGCAACTGAATAGTATGAGAAGGCCAATACCTAGGAAGGATAAAACTCTCCATCCCCAGGCTGATACCGCATTCCAAAACCAACTGGACCAAGTCCAAGTGCCTGGGTTCTGGTGTATCTGGCTTACAATCTTATGAAGGCGAGTGATAGCTTTATATACAGATGGCGAATTTTCTGGTATGAATACGCAGCAGCTTGATCCGATGACCCTACAAGCTCCGCCCCTATCAGCCAGGATGACGTCAAGGACAAGACGATTTTGAAGCACAACAATCCGCATAGCAGACTGCTCTTCCGTTAAATTGCCTAAGGCGGAAATAGTCTCATTCACTACTGCTTCAAGGGTTCTAGTTAATCTACGTATCAGCTTACTATTAGTAACAGTACCTATATAGGGAAAGATGCCTTTATTAAAATCTACATACTTGTCCCATGCCGTCTCAGTGTAATCGACAATGGGGAGATCTCTCCGTTCTCTGTTGTGTACTAAATGAATATTTCTGTAATAATCAGGAGGAGCTAGGAAAACAGGTGGCAAAAGGAATGCAATGTAGCAGGTACCATCCCAATCTAGTGGTAGACGCATATATGCCGTCTGACCACATATAAAGTAGGAGTGGCGAGAAGCTCTAAACGAAGATTTGCCTAGATCACTGAATTCTACTATAGTAGTGCATTTACTATGGCCCATATGTATGGAACCAACCTTTCTTACACACAATTCACCCTTCGCTGGGAATACTGACATGGTGGGTAAGACTAGTTCAACTTCGGATACGACATTTAGAATCATGAGATTAGGTGTAAAATTACCTAATCCATATACTTCATTTTCTAGATCAGTTCCTGTTCTTTTGGGGCGACCCTCCTTGTCAGGATAGCAGACCTTGAGTAAAGCTAGGTTCAGGTTTCCCCATACCCAATGATCTTGGTAAACTGCTGTATCTGAGTCTATGGAATTGATTAAACTAAACCATGCTCCACAGGAGCCATTATGTGTAAATGGATGTGGAAAGAAAGGCAGGACTCCTTCATAATTCTGATAGGGAGGGAGTCGGCCACATACCCAACAATTGGTGGCATTACTAGTCTGATGGGAATGATGTAACATACTAATGAAAGTGTTATTGCGCAGCGCAAGTCTATAAGACAATTCATGCGGAGGTAAGTCACTAAAAGAATGTTCAGCAGCAACAACATCAACATGTCTAGAAATAGGGTAATATATGTGCAACAACATACTTGTAATAATTATTAAAAGACTTAATAAAAACAAAATTAATAATGTCACTATACAGTGGCTACGCAGTGATTTACAATACGTCCAAGGGATACATGTCAGAGACAATTCAACCGCTTCACCTTGGAGAGGACTTAAACAATCAAATTGCTCGACTGGTTGGGCCTAAGCTTTAGTTTGTACTTTTCAGAATTGTTCGGTTCAACAAAAGGAAGCTTTGTATCAGTCTGTGAGGGAGTGCAGGGCACAGTGTCTATATCCGAGGATAGTCCATGAAATTTCTTGATATGGCTTGAATGAATCCAGCCCTTGCGGCCCTCGATCTTCACGGCTGTTCTCGTGGTCAACAGGACCAACTTGGGTGCTTTCCACCTGGGCTCCAGCTGAGTCTTTCGGTCGAAATTCCTCACAAAGACAAGATTACCCGGAACAACGTCATGGGGTTTCACCTCAGTGTTGTCGGGAAAAGCTGCAGCTACCTGTGAACGAGAAGATTGTAGTGCAGACATCAAGGAAGCCAAGTAATCTGTCAGCATATTACAGTCAATATCAGTTATTTTGCGTGGTATAGGCGTCCCCCACATATTTGGTGGTCTACCGAAGATCACCTCATACGGGGATAGCCCTGTTCGAGAGTGTGCTACCATTCTCATGTAAAAGAGTGCAACTGGTAACGCTACTACCCAGTCGACACCTTTCTCTCTGCATATTTTGGACATTCTGATTTTCAGTATCTGGTTATGTCTTTCTACGAGACCTGCTGCCTCGGGGTGTCGGACACAGTGGAATTTCCACTGATATCCTAACAGAAGTGAAACGTGTTTCATTAATTCGGATGAGAACGGCTGGCCGTTATCTGAGTAAACAGCACGTGGTAAACCGTATCGTGGGAAGAATTCTCGAACCAACTGTTTGGCAGTAGTCGGGGCAGTGTAATCTGAAACCGGGTATGCCTCCGTCCAACGGGACAGAGCGCAAACAACTACGAGAACATATTTGAATCCTCGACATCGTTCCATCTGGATATAGTCCATCTGGAGTACTTCAAAAGGATGATTAGGAGTATGAAATCCACCCTGTTCTACGGGAACGCTTTTTCCTGGGTTGAACTGACAACAGATCATACAGGTACGGACCTTTTGTTTTGCTGCTGCTCGTAAATGTTTATTGAACCAAATGTGTTGAATGCTGTCTAGCATAGCTTTTTCTCCTAGATGTGCTGGACTATGTATAGTGTTAATTATAACTTGGACCATTGAATCAGGAAGGAACCATACAGACTTTTCCTTCATCATCCATCCTTGGTCCGTTTGGATCCCTCCTAATTCAGTCCATTTCTTTATTTCGTCTGGTGTAGCATGTGTCTGTATGTCAATTACGTCAAGAGTAGGATCTTTAACTGTCATACAATGTGTCGGTGTCAGGACTATTGTCTTTGTCATGTCGGGGGTTTGAGTTTGAGCAGTCAGTTTAGCTGTTCTGTCGGCTAGATCATTGCCTTGGGAAATGATATCAGTAGCCTTTGTATGGGCCTTACATTTCATAATTGATATTTCAGTGGGTAGATGTATTGCATCTAATAATGCATGAATGAGGGGTCCGTGCTGAATGTGGGCACCGTGGGAAGTTAAATAACCTCTCTCTCGCCACAACACGCCGAAGTCATGTACAACTCCGAATGCATAACGTGAGTCAGTGTATATGTTGACTTTTTTATTCATGGCTTGAATACAGGCTTGTGTCAGAGCGATAAGTTCTGCGGCTTGAGCTGACAAAGTGTTTATACGATTAGTTTCAATGACTTCAGTATCTGTGGTGACTGCGTAGGCGGCTACTAACTCTCCTGTACTTGTTCTCATGCATGAACCATCTACATACAAGGTCAGGTCTGGATCTGACAATGGGACATCTGTCAAGTCTTGTCTGGGTTTTGTTGTTATTGTAATAACTTCAATACAGTCATGGGCTAGTGGGTCTGTTCCGATTACAGGTAAAAGTGTGGCAGGATTCAATGTGTTACAGCGTCTGATTTCTATATGTGGTTGAAACAATGTAAGCTCGTATCCTGTAAGTCGCGCTATAGTCAAGTGTTGTGTTTGCGTTCTATTTACAAGAACCTCTACTGCGTGTGGTACTTGAACTGTCAATGGATGTCCTAACACTATGGCATCGCTTTGTCTGATTGCTAAAGCTGTCGCTGCTACTGATTTCAGGCACGCAGGCAAAGCCTGAGCTACGGGATCTAATGTACTAGAAAAATAAGCACATGGTTTGTGTGCTCCTGCTTGTTCCTGTGTGAGTACTGACAAGGCAGTACCTTCGCGTTCTGTAACAAAGAGTGTAAACTGTTTTCTGTAACATGGCGTTGCTAAAACGGGTGCTTGACATAAAGCTTTCTTTAAGCTTTCAAAAGCTTGTGTGTGTTCCTGAGTCCAAGGGAGAACAGTCGATGTGGCTGCCTCCTGTGTGGTTAACTGAATGAGTGGTTTTGCTAGAAATGCGTACTGAGGGATCCACTGCCTACAATATGAAGTGAGGCCTATGAAAGCCCGCACCTCCTTTTGTGTCTTGGGTATTGACATGTTAGCTATTAACTGAATGCGGTCGGGTGTAAGCTGCCTTCCCTCCTTGGACAGCGAGTGTCCAAGATAAACAACTCGCTGGACACAGAATTGCAGCTTAGAAGGGGACACCTTGTGCCCCTTTTCGGCCAGAAATTGTAAAACTGTCAGTGATGCTTTTTCACATTCCGGTTCGCTTCTTGCGGTGATCAGCAGATCATCGACATATTGAAGCACGGCAGTGTTAACTGGCATGTGGATACTGTCGAGTTCTCGTTTCAGTGCTTGGCTATAGATGCTGGGGCTTTCTGTAAATCCTTGAGGTGCGCGGGAGAATTTAAAGCTACGCCCATTTAAACTAAATCCGAACAAATATTGGCTTTCCGGATCTATTGGGACGCTGAAAAAGGCATTCTTGAGGTCAATTACAGTAAAGAATGTTGCTTCGGAATCAATAGCTGTCAATAATGACGAGATATCTGGGACCACAGGAAATTGTGGCACAATGCATTTGTTTAACTCGCGCAGATCAATAACCAATCGATATACCGGCGGAGCTGTAGGATCTGTTCGTTTAAGAATCGGAATTATCGGTGAATTACATACATTGGAGTCTGTTTCTACAACTACTCCTTGGGCAATAAGCTCGTCAATGATTTGTAGTAAAGCCACTACAGCATCTGGTGGTAACTTGAATTGTCGCATTCGTGGTAGCACCACTCCTGCCTTTAGTGTGACTCGATATGGTGTAATATTCATGCAACCGACATCAGTAGGGCCTTGTGCCCATAGATGTGTAGGTAAAGTCTGCAGTCGGGGATCCATGTCTCTAGATACATAGTGACCTTTAAAATCACGTAAAAACAACCTTACTCCTTCCGGAGAACAACATATTATGGCTCCTAGAGCTTTCAGGGTTTTGATTCCTAACAGATTTTCTGGACATGATTTAGTAAGCAATAAATCTGTAGTTCGGGTCAGAGGTCCTATCGTAAGTGGAAGAGGCTGTGATACTTCATTAACAATAGGTTTTCCTGAAAAACCAAGGGAAATATTCTGAGAGCCTGAGAGGGGTGCCCCTGGAACTTCACTACGTTTTATAGTTGTTCGACTTGCCCCTGTATCGAGTAAAAATTTTCTATCTTGACCTAATAATTCACTATGTACATAAGGTCCTTCTTGATCTACAGGAATCTCGATAAGGGGTAAGTCAACTTCCCTCTCTAGGCTAGTTCATGCGTAACGTTGATACTCAGGATATTCATACTGTGCAGTCTGATACATTTGTCGTGTTGTTGTCTGTGTGGCAGCAGCAGGCAACGGTGGTGCAGCTGGCACAAACTGTATTGGCTGTTGTGCGGCTGGCATGGCCTGGGCATGCTGCATAGCTCCTTGTTCATTCTGATCTTGTCTTAGTGGCCGTGATCTTTCTTGTGTTTTACCTATGGCGATATTATGTTTTAAAACTGGACAATCGTGTACGTAATGACCTGGCTTTTTACAATAATTGCATGCCCCTTTTACGGGTCCTGCTGAATCGGAATGTGTCATACCCTTTTTATGTCCTTCAGCTGGAACTGTCTGGGAAACTAGCATTTTCATTTTCGTGTCTTTCATGCGTCTGTGTTCATGTTCTTGTTCCTCTTTAATTCTATTGTGGTGGTACTGTAACATTTGTGTTGGAGTGTTACCTTGCCAGGTACTCTCGAATTTTAATACTCTATTCTTTACTGGGGGCAGGGCATTTTCCACTAATTTTGTTACAAACAGATGCGGGTATGATTCACTACTTGCTTTTATGCCACTATTTATACCAAAACATTTCTCGAATCGGGCATAGTAATCGCTAGTGTCTTCATCTTGTTTCTGTTTACAGGCTGAAATTGTACCCCAATCTTCCTTTTTCGTAGTTAATAAACGTGGCAGTACCTGTACTAGTAGACCTGGTAGTGCTTTAGTTTTGTCCCCAAGCCCCGAACCTGGACCTCGGGCCCTTTCTTCTGCTTCTAATGCTGACCATTCTATCTTTTGGTCACCTACCTCCCACTCCTTTTCCTTGAGTTTCTCATAAATGCCAGCAGGCATCAATACCTTTAATATGGTCATAATGTCGGGGTAGGTATACTCTCCCATGAGTAACATGTCTTTAATTTCTCGGTGAAAACCCGCTGGGTCTTTGTCATGACTGGGTACCACTTTCTTCATTTCTAACAATTCTATTTTCGATATGGGCGTATATACAAATACACGTTTAAACTGATCGTCCTCGCCTTTTATTGGGTGCACTTCTCGTAAGGGATTCTGTCTATCCATGTGATACGTTGTTCTTTCCTTGACAGGCAATGAGACATGCTCTGAGCATACAAAAAGAATATACTGCTTTCTTGATACTAGAATTTCTTTAATTAACTTAGTACCTGGACCTCTCCATTTATTCATAAGCAATTCAGTTAATATGTCAGGTAAAGGACCAGGGTCCGAATGCTGACTCTGATATAGTATAATGAGTTGTTGAATCATATAAATCCCAGCTAACCTCTGCTCATCTGGGGTGAGATTCAAAAATGTGCGTACTACTGTCTCATCACTATATTTTCCGGGACTGTCCACCCAATGGACAGCTGCCCTTGCTAAATCTTGTTCATCCATAGAATCGAGAAAATGATAACCCCTTCGTTCTCGGAGTAGCTTGTCGGCGGTTTGGAACGAATGCTCGTTAGACCTTATGTTAATTATAGGTATTTGGAAATTCCTGTCATTATCTGGACATATTGGACGTATTGAGTCAGTATGACATCTAGTCTGATTCCTATTACAAGATCTTCCTCTACCTACATAGGCTATGGTGTCCGACTGTCCTGCGGGCAGTCCTGACCCTTCTTCCTCGCTTTGTTCGAACTCGTCTGTCTCTAATCTCTCCTCGTGTAGGCGTTCTATTTCTTTACGGATTTTTCGGCACATGGCTATTATACAATTTTGCTTATCGTGTCTCCCTTCTGATATATTCTGGCTCCATTTTGTAAGAATTTTCATTGCTTCCGGATCTACCCCCGGTCGGTCTTGATTTCTGATCACACAGTTTATGAGGAAACGTAACAGTTCCCCCTGTATCTCTACTTTCTGGTATTCCATAGCTCTGTTAATACATTCTGGATCTCGCCCTGTTTGAACAAAATGATATATTTTATCTAGATGCGCAGTCATTCCTGGTAGCTTCGCTAAATACCCTGCGGCTCGTCTGATACGTAATGATGCCAGGATCATTTCGTCCTCTTTACCGAGCACCGGGTCATATCTACAATCTATAAGAAGTTCCTTAAGCGTACGATCACTTACGAATTTGGGTGTACGTGAATGCGCTGACTCTTGAAAAATAAGTTTATTTATTCTAGGTGGCGTAGAAAAAATATTGGTAGCACCTCCCGTGGCCCCGTCTGGGGCGTCGGGTGTGAAAGGATTCGTCGAACGTGACACAGCAACTATAGGTGTGGACTCAGCTATGGAAGCACCTGTAGGAACAGATGCAGAAACAGATGTGCTTGCCTGAACTTGTGACTCGATTTGTTGCTGTAGGGATACGGGTGCTGGATCTTGGCGTTGGACCTCCCTGGTATGCGGTCTACGTGGGGCGGAATTTGCATACTCGGGAGCTGCGTCATCTAAATATGAGGAAAGAAAAACATCTTCTGCGGTTCTAGGATGCCCCTTAGGATGTACCTTGATTGGGAATAATGGGGGTGGCAAGTCTTTCGGTATCTCTGGAGTAGCCTTAGGTAATCCTTCGGCCAGAAGGGGATACATACCATTCATAAGGGCATTTCTTTGTCTGTCTACTTGTTCTGATTTCACTCGGATACCTTCCTCAATTAATAGATTTTCTTGAACTTTGCTTGAACTTTCTTTACTCTTCTCTTCCTGTCTACGTGCTTTTTCTGTGCGTCTATGAGATTCTTTACGCCATAACTCAACGGCGTCTTTCTGTGACTGTCTGACTTTCCTTTTCCATAACTCTTCCTCGACTTTTATGATGCACTCTGCATCCCAGGTTCCCGCTGCGGGCCATCTCTGACTTTCTGGTAATCCCTTGGTGTAGTCTACCCATAAATCAAGAAATAATATAGCGTCTAAGCCATGTTTGTGATACATGAAGTGCCCTGGAGTATCCCTAGGAGGAATAGGGACGGCTTCTTCGAGTACCCCTTTTCTAGTAGTGATCTGTCTTAATTTCGAAAAGAGCGGCATATTGACAACTAATCTGATACTTAGTCTTGAACACACTTAATACAAAAGCACAATAATGAACAACCATTCATACCACAATATGCAGGACGTTTAACACATTAAACATTAAAACATTAAACCTTTAACTGAAACAACAATGATGATCGTCTGCATAACTAAATCACCATGCTTAATTCTTGACACTTACTAGATACTTCGGAATACTTGATATACTGCTAAACAGTACAGATACACTGCTAAAACAGTGCAGACCGGATTTGTGTACCCAAACCCGTCTTGACCGGCACAACCTATGTGCACGTCAGAAATGCCTCCCCAGTAATGGTACTCACCGGGTAGCTTCGGAAACGGAAGGCCTCGGTAACTTGAACTTGAACCGGACTGGACTCGACTCGCCTCGTCGGAAACTGGGCTTGACTTCGAACTGGTGGGTCTCTGTATACCTCGGATCTTGCTCTCTCAGCTAGGCTCTGGTCGGGATACTTCGCACTTCTCACCGCCTCGTCTGGGTGTTGATCGCAGTCTCAGTCGCTCCCGCTTGACCGGAGGGAGATACAGGAAATCCTGCTGGTACGCGTTATTGTCCGTCCAGCTGTGGCAGGAGACCGGGCCTGCTACTCACCGCCGGCGCGTGAGATGAGAAAGTGTCCCTATTCGGGCGCCATCATGTGGTAAATAAAAATTCCTTTACCGGGACTGAATTTGATACAGAAACATTATAAAATAGCTCAGTAAAATGAGAGGCAGAATCCGTGATATTAGAGTTTCGGAATGGGCTTTATTCCAGTAATCGATTATAATCGGATGCTCCAAGTTCCATCACCACGGGGGTTCAGGAAGTGAAGTACATACTTTATTGACAAGAAGTAACTTTTATAGTACATACATAATAATGAAGTGAATACAGTAGGCGTAACAATTGATAAGGACATTGACGTTTGGGCTGCGTAACCGAAAATGGGTGTAAAAATGAGTAAAAAGGAACATGATTGGTTATGATGTCATGTATAGGTGGATCTATAAGATAATACTTGGCCTAAATGCGCGCGCAGCAGTCTGACGTGTAATTGACGTGTAACTAGGGGGTGACGGGGACTTGACACTTAGCTCTACATGTGGAGACGAGAAGTCTGGGGGGTCAAGTCAACCTAATCCCAAATCATATCTAACATCCTATGTTTAAAGAACTATGTTATCCACAAAAGAAGGACTCTCGGATAGAATTTATTCTATACTGACTGTGCGTGCGTGTACAAGCGTCTAAGTGTCTACACTGAATGCGAGGGGGTAGGAATATTCCATGGTAACAGGGCTATGAATTACTTGCATGAGGACAGAGAAGCTGGGCCTTTTTGCTTGGTAACTGGTAGAATGTTTACTTAAACTACTAGGCAGGAATGCATCGGCTGAGGGGGAAGCAGATAATTCGAAGGTGAAATACAGTTCTTGGCAGAGAGTAGGCTGATGTCAGGCTTCGTGAGCCGCGCAGAGAATGAGACAAAGTTCATGGTCACAGATGCAGGCTCGGACTGGAGCTTCAGAGGCAGAAGGCAAGAGGAGTTTTGATGACAGAATCAGGGCCTACTTGCCTGGACTGTAAAGTGGCATAAGTGAACCATATAAAGCCGGTGGCCTTTCATATTTAGGAATGGAATATCCGGCCTATTCATGGCGGATCTGTCAGAGGACATGTTGACGGTGGACGCACATGTATTTGCGTCTTCATAACTGGAACTGGAGGGAACATACATGTACTTGTGACATGCACATGTAACCGTTGGGGTCCAAGATAGGGGACATAACTGACCAGAAAAATCCATATTTCCACAGATGGAACATGCTGTGCACTTGTAATAGTAACAGACGTAATGTTGAAACGTGGGGCATTTACCACAAACCTGCAGTAATGGATAAGCCAAACTAACTCTGTAATGCAAAAGAGTTATACTGACCTTGGACAGTATAATCTAGTCTGCTAACATAAAAAGTACTTACTAAAGTTAGAAAAAAAAAAGTCTGAATGTCGTCTGGTGATTGGTATCTAAATGTGGTGCTTCTCAGCTAACCAACATTCAAGAGTTTAAAAACAAAGTAAAGTGCAGGTCAAGAACCTTAATTGTCAAAATACAGTACAAGTTGTACAAAAAATTGAAACTACCTACAACTGTTTTATAGCAAGATATTCCTCCCCCTTCCCCCATCCCAAAACAGGAAGAAAAGAAAACCAGCTAGTCTACAGAAGTGGAAGTTCAGCTGGTGAGTAAATCCATCTATATGTTACACGTAAAAAGCACACATGCAGTGTCATTGTGGAAGGTATGAGAGTCATGTCAAAAGAGTGCATCACGGGCATAAGCATGTTACCAGAAAATAGCTGTGTCCATAGATATCACTTGCTGTGGGAAATCAAACTGGTGCCCAGTTAGGCTTCTGAGCAAGAGTCCATGATAAGCTCCAATGCTGCAAAGAGTAGGCAAACGAAGTTCCGTTAAAAGTATAGCAATGATGATAGTTAAGTTGTGTCAAAGATGTGACAACCCCATAATATAGGTTTTAAGACCTGTAAACCTGTCTATATTCAATCCACTTGCCATCATTAAGTGGATGGAAGAACCATGTTTCTACATTCTCAAATCAAATTATTTATGGAAATACTGCAGTATGTCACCTCTCATGCAGTATATAAATATATGTTAAGTCTGCTGAAAAACGGGTATACTTAGGATATCTTACAGCTCCTCCTGCAGTGCAAAAAGCCAGCCAAAAATCCAATGTTGGGTGTATATTTGAATGCAACAAAATAACTGGTATAGGCATGTAATTCCCGTGCTCTAAGTCTTCATCTTGCACCCATAATTAAATCAGAACCAGGTCCTGGAAAACATCTTGTGCTACCTGTATTTGTAAAAATACGAAGATGTGGATAGATTTCCAAAAGCACACGAAGAATAAAAATATGCCCCAACAGACACCACGCATATGTGCCACATGTGCTGGTTATGTTTACGAGTCCTTACAAAAGATAGCTATAGTTACGAGACCTAAAAACCATACAACGTGGCACAGAGCCCATCACTTACCCGTCTAGCCTCGAGAATGCCAAAACGCACGTGAGGCAACCCGATTCCACACCCCAGTCAAATTAACGCTGAAGCATCACGTCCTGCAAGTTTATGCAGGTGAGCGGTCACGAGTGAAAAACTGTGTATGCCGGTGACGGCAAGACCAGCACGGTTAGAGTCATCATGGAGTGTCAAAACATACAATGCCCCATCCATAATGGTTGGAAAACATTAGATTTTCTGCTTGTCGATTAGCTGGCAGGAAGCCTGTGTATCAGTGGAAGACTGGCAGCTAGCAGCTAGAAGTCAGCGCGTTGCTCTGCTGCCCTCCAGTGGACGCTGCACAGTAAATCAAAGAGTGTAAAATAAACACAAAACAAGCTGCTAATTAAACAGGCGCGGCCGCGAAGGAATGTCAGGAATGCAGCTGGCATCCGGACGCTCTACTGCTCGCTCCCTAGGCCAGGGGAGAGAGAAGGCAGGACATGCACCCGCCTTTGGCCAATTGCGTGCTGTCTTTCTTAGAAATAGCGTGTGATGGGAAAAAAAAAAAAGCACACGAACGTGCGTGTGGTCCGAGTTGAAAGTCCTTACTATAAGCCTCGCAGAGTAGCGCATGCGCGCTGGCTCAGGAGAGACCTAAAACGGCGGAGCACAGTGGGATGACTAATTGGAATGCAGAAATGAGAGTGGGAGCAATGCTGCACTGGATAGAATTAACGCAGTCTGACACTAAGGACTGCCAAAATGTTAATCTAAAATTGTAACAGTTGTATAATCAAAGCGCAACAACCCCCAAGTTAATGCAACAACGCCCAAGTTAGTGCAAATACAAGTTCCTATTAAGTCCCCCCAAAATTAGCCCCCCCTCATAAAATTCAGTGCAATCAGAACAGAATAACAGGTCAAAACATTTAAAAAACGATTAAAGAGCAGATTTTTAGCAGAACTAACCTCTGCTCGTCCGCGGCATTGACGGCATTTATAGAAAGTGAGGAAAGTGAATCTGAAAACTGGAGCGCACCTTTGAAAACAAATGGGGCTCACAGTGGGATCACTAATTGAAATGTGGAAGTGAGAGCGACAACAGTGCTGCACTGGAAAGGATTAAAGCATACTGACACTAAGGACTGCCAAAATGTTAATTTATAATTGTATCAGGCGTACAGTCAAAGCACAACAACCCCCAGGTTAATGCAACAACCCCCAAATTAGTGCAAATATAAGTCCCCCAAATTCATCCCCCCACGTAAAATTCAGTGCAATCAGAGCAGAATAATAGGTAAATGTTTTTAAAAATGAATAAAAAGGAGATTTTTAGCAAATTAACCACTGAGCATCCTCTGCATTTAAGGTATTTATAGGAAATAAAGAGAGCGATTCTGTAAAAACTGGAGCGCACCAAGGGGGGAAAAAAAGGGGCTCACAGTGGAAACGTTAATTAGAAACTGGTAGTGAGAGCGGGAGCAACGTGCCGCTGGATAAGATTAAAGCAGTCTGACACTAAGGACTGCCAAAACATTCATCTAAAATCGTATCAGGCATATAGTGAAATCGCAACAACTCCCAAGTTAATGCAACAACCCCCAAGTTCTGCAAGTTAGTGCAAATACAAGTTAAAATAAAGTCTCCCAAAGTCACCCCCCATGTAAAATTCAGTGCAAACAGAACAGAATAACAGGTAAAAATGTTTACAAATGTTTAGGAAGCAGATGTTTAGCAAACCTAACTACAGCGCCTCCACAGAATTGAAGGCCTTTATAGGAAGTGAAAAGAGCGATTCCGAAGCACTGGAGTGCCCCATGAATCACCAGCACGCACCTCGTGCTGAAAGTGGAAGGGGGGGGGGGGAGTGCGAGAGCACACAAAGCGTTTCCCTTGCGGGAGCGAGCCACAGGCACCATGTGTAAGTTAGTTCAAAACGTATATTGTCAAGCTCGCTCCCGCAAGGCAATTGCCACACATGCACGCGTTGCCTTTGAAGCCAATGAAACGCGTGCACGCTTTTGGCTGAAAAGCCAAAGCCATTCCAAAAAGGTCTTTTTGCTTATGCAGCACATGCGCGCTGCATAGGCGAGACCTAAAAATGAATGATTATTGTACGATATTTGTTAAGAATCGCTATTTAAGCATTCACAATTCCAAAACACATTATTTTTCACTTTAAAAATTCATGCGCTCACTCTAACCATTTATACACATCGAGATATTCAAAAAACATTGTTGTTTGCTTATAAGGAAGTGACCGACTCCTTAACATCACGGAACCTGTTCTCCTCAAAGAACAGTGATTATTTTAAAACTGTAGAGACAGAACACACCACCAACAGATTGCTGCAGTCTTGGTGAATAACGATCTATTAATGTACCGATTTAAGGTGTAATCCCACGATATCTAAGGCTCAATTACAGTCTTACCAAAGGGATAAAATAGGCGCAATAGGACCCAATAAAGCGAACAGGTGTAATCGCAGAAGGTCCAAGTCAGCTGGCTAGAACTGCTGAGCACTCAAGATTTGAACTTTTAATAAAGTACAATTCATCAATCACAGTATATTTAGTGTACAGGCCAAGCATTTCCTAAAAGAACCAGGCATAAAATAAACGAAATAACAGAAGAAGAGAAACGTTATAGTTCATTGCATCAAGACACTACTCGCAGTTGTAGACAGCAAGACTTACAAGAGTCAAACCAGAAACCAATCTACATAAACCCAAATACTGCATAAATTAATTCTGCTGGCACCCACCACTCAAGTTCCTACTCTGTACTAAATGTCTGGCAGCATCATTTGAGAGACTTTGCCCAACTGATGACACCCTTTGAAACAATACTGTTATCTCTACACAGACTAATTTGAAGCAGACATCAAAACAGCAATGCAATCTGTCAAGAAACGAACAAGTAATGGAGGCAAATGCTTGAACCGAAGATAACCACGAGAAACTGTTCTGAGTGCAAAACATTTCACCACATTAAAGACAATTAGAACAGATATGCAAATCAATATTGTTCCTAACCCAAATGGACATTCCAGCCCAATACTGGTATATACTTGAATTTTCCATACATTGGCACAAACAAGTGGGGAAAAAGGGGAAAAGAAACCAATGGGATATAAAAGGCTTCTAAAGACTAATTCAAGCCATTCCATCTTTCTCTTTTCATTTATTTATCTTAGTATCCCTAAATTGCAACGGTATCTGAGACATGGCCCCCACAGGCAATGTAAACATCCTTATCAATGTGGTGCACTAAATCAAACATTCACCATCACTCTCACTACCCTATCTGAATCAACTACACATGGTTGCCCAAACAGTGAAGTAAATTCCCCTCATAGTGGACTTGAGATTAATTAGAACATGTGAAAGTTCAGATTGTTTTGATATTGCAGGCTCTCTGTTGGAGCATTAGTTAGTTAGTTTATGCTGATACTGTCTGCTCACAAAAACCCACAGGCGAGTTCTAATGAAGCTAGGGAGCTGGCACGATTTTGAAGACAATGGAATAGGATGCAAAGCTGGCTAATATGACCATAACCCGCATAAAACATCAAGAGAAAAGGGTAACTGCAAGTAAAAAATAAGCAGCAGTACATACGTGCCACATAAATGTAAAAGATAAAGTATCTGTGAAAAAAAAATCTACTTTCATTCTCTGAAACATGGAGTACTAGAGAACGGGTGATGATAACATAACGTCTATTACCAGAAACAGCAATTCTACTACTCAAAATAGTAAGCTCAAAATACACCCCAAAAAAAAAAGTTAACAAAAAAAGGACTAATACATTTAGTTAATTACCTTGTGTGCACGTCTACTTTCTCATCTATCAATCATTTGCCCGCACGGTGAACAAGTGTTAATTACAAGGCCTAAAATATGACATTCTCTAGGAGGGAAGGTGGTGTGCTGCTACACAAAATATCGAAAATATTCATTTTCTCCGAGCTCAATAGAAGCTGACAACATGGTTGGCAACTACATCCTTGGGGCTGCCCTCTGCTTATGAAAAAAGTATGACAGGATAATGCTGACCTGGGTCAACGAGAACAACAGAGTGATTAGGCTCCTGCAGAGAAAGTGTGCGGCAATTAGCATGACAATACTCAAAGGCACGCAAGAGCAAGATCCCGATCTGTCTCGCAGCGTGAACCCAACATGTCAAGTGAATGACAAGTCAATACAAGAAAGAAGCAGGTATCAAGCATTTACGTACCCGTTATAAAATGAAGCTTACGCCACATGTGCACGGGTCCCATGTCAGGGCTTCTGTTGCACGGGCACAGATACACCGGTTATTAGGAATCCTTAACTACAGTAGAAAATGGTTAATTGTAAGATGTGTAAGGAGGGCTGAGCGTTTACTCACATCTTCACTTAAAATCAAGTTGTGGGATCTCTTTAAGGAAACATGCCGGTAGCAAGCAATTAGATGATGTATACGTTCTATACAAGCTGTACACTGACATTTAAAACGGGTTAACTGTAAACACCGTGAGAAGCGTATGAAAATTACGCAATGCGTAGTAACTAAATGTGAAGGGGAGTAACACTAGCAAATGTCTCGTAGTGGCTTCATAGCAGTCACAGAGGACCGCATGCAGCCGCTAAACTGTTGACTGGCCCGGCCAGTACCCCGCTACACATAGCACCACAGCGCAGCGGCCCCTCGTTACCTTATAGTACCACTGTAAACAGGTGGGGCCGAGATTTTGTTTGATGGCGGGCTCGACCCACAAACGTGCGGGGTGTGTTAAACTTCTATGACGACCCAGCGTTATTGGATTACGTGTAGCGGTATACACTGACAGCGGCTAGCGGAAGGGCGGTGGAAATAAAGTGAACCAAGCACATTCGAGTTTGACACCCTTTTAAACAGCGCGCTGGGGCTGGTAGCCTCGCACTTCAGGGCAGTAGGCTAGTCCATCAAAACCTGCCGGATGAAGGGATTATAATGTCATGAGACGAGGTCTACCACAGACAGCACACAATGATGAGCACCCCAGTCACTGTATATATTAAAGGGAAGAGAGCACGTGCATGCAAAGCAGATAAAATGTTAAGACAAACAGCATACAACATCACGGCACTGCATCAGGTTTTACAACGCAGACTCCACGACTCTTAAGGCAGCCTTCACTGAAAGGTGGGACGCCAACACGGGGTGGGATGGAGTTGTGTACGGCCAGATCGAGTAATAACTGCATTCGAGCACTGTTTATATGGGGCTCACTAGAGACAGCAGAGGTTACCTAGCCTGTCAGGTCACGCCGCACGAACGGCAGTTGGAGCATTCCGTGGTGCAGGAACCTAGGCCAGACTACCATCGCTTGCAAAAGTAACAATTAAGGACAGAAGCGGCCCAGAGCCCCACAAACAACATCGGCATCGCAAACAGTGTGCGTAGGGTACAACTACCTGTAGCTGTACCTGTCAACTGGACCCTAGTACTTCCGTCTTCACTTTTGTTTATAACAAATTCACACGTTATATCCTCAAAATCCAAGCGAAATTATGCTGCCACAAAACTGGCAGGCTTGCATATACGCCATACTCCTACAGAGCAACAAATCCCGTGTGGTCCTGTAACGGGCAAATGAAATAACGGAACTGCCCAACAGGATGCTCTCCCTACTTCTACCTGCATGGCAAAGTCGGAAATCATGAGTGCCAAAAACCTCCTTCTTATTTGAACGTGTTCTTCCCTGTGTGGTTTCAATAAGTGTGTATTTGGTGAGTGGCCTGGCCCCGCTTTGCCAAGAGGCAACGTATGATTTGGGGGTAGAAGCAAATTGCCCACGGGTGCCCACTGGCATGCCAAAAATGGATACACTTTTAACAATCCCTGAAGGACCAGTCTCAATCAACGAACACAGCAGATCCCACCCCCGCTGGCGATAAGGCTGACAATTACCTAGGCTGCGGGGGCGGTGCCTTCGGGTGTCCCCACTCCCGGACACCGCTGTTCGTCTAGACGGGCCAGACTGTAAGCAGCGCGGCCCCGTCCGCCGCCCAACGCAGTTTCCTGTGTCTAGACCCCGCCTCTTCCTAGAACTGACTGATTTGCACTCTTCTTGACACCCCCGGGGGACTGACGAAGGAGCAAATCTTTCAGGACACCGAATTAGCGCCCCTGGGGTACAAATGAGAGGTAGTCGTTATTCGTACTATGCCCTTATGTTTGGGTCCTTTAATGCTAAGGTGCTCCTTTCCTTCAAGTACTTCACGTGTATATAACAAGCCACAGCTGTTTGCGATTGCTCCCAGACACAATCTGAAACTATAAGCACCGAGTTTTAATAAGGAACTTGTGTTCTCGCAGCTGCCAAGTTTTCATTTTGCTTAAAGTTATGTGTGATATGATATCTCCATGCCATGTTTTGGTGAGCTTGTCGTGTATGACGTTTCAATGTACCTCCTCGCGTGCCACTTAGAGTGATAATGTATTGCGCATTAAACAAAGTAGTTATAGCCATGTATTAAAACAAGTCAGACGTTTCTCCTGTTTATTCATTTTAATAGTTGTGAAACAACTATAACATCTGCCACACGCATGGCATGTGCAATGTCACTAGCTGACTTCCCTTTTCTTTCAGGGTTTTTGTCGTTATAATAAACGTTAGCCCAGTAAGGCAGTAAGGTCCATTGTCAGTCTTCCCCTGGAAAGAAGAAGAACAAGCATTTACAATGCAATGGTCTCGGCAATATTATAGGTAGAGCTATTGGTATTGCTCATTCTTTTTTTTATCATTTTTGTATCCCTAAATAAATGGCATTGTCATTTCTATTGGCATTAGCTTTTTTTTGCATATGTGATACCTATTGCATTAGCAGAGAGAGAGTGAGGTAGTGAAATAGAGAGAGAGAGTGAGGTATTGAAATAGAGAGTGAGGTAGTGAGAGAGAGTGAGGTAGATAGAGAGTGAGGTAGTGAGATAGAGAGTGAGGTAGATAGAGAGTGAGGTAGTGAGATAGAGAGAGTGAGGTAGATAGAGAGTGAGGTAGTGAGGGAGAGGGATGTTGTGAGGTAGTGATATATAAGCATAGAGTGATGTTGTGATGTAGTGAGATAGAGAGAGAGGTAGTGAAAGAGAGAGTGAAAGTGAGTTAGTGAGATAGAAAGAGTGAGGTAGTGAGATAGAGAGTGATTGAGGTAGTGAGTGAGAGAGAGTGAAGTTGTGAGGTTGTGAGCTTCTAATTCTGAACTCTGCATCTTATTAATTTTCGGTCAATGCATATACGCTGTTCTCTTAAACCTACTCTGCACATTTCTTTGAAACCTCGCTGGTTTAAGGTCGTTCTGTGTAACACAATGTACAATCTTCTCACAAAGCCGCTTGTGACAACATCTCACTCTCTACCAGTGCCAGCTTCTCACTACCAACTAATTACAGCTCCTCACACCAATCACCAGTGTTAGCTTTTCACATTGTTCATTAATGACAGCTGCTTGCACTGTACACCAGGAACAGCGTTTCATTCTACCAACCAATGCAGACGCACTATAAAACCCACGACTGTTAGTTCCCACAGTGCCCATCAGTGCTGGTTCCTCACACTACTCACTTGTGCTAGCTTCTCACACCGCACAACAGCCCCAGACACTCACTGTCCACAGGTACCTTTTCCTTAAGCTGTCAATGGCAGCTTCTCACACTGCTCACCAGTGCCACTCTCACTGCCCACCGGTGACTTCTCACACTCTCGAACAGTAGCAGCTTCTGGCACTGTGCACCATAGGGCCCCTCATGCAAACCCATTGTCAGCTTTTCGCACTGCGCACCAATACTGGCCCTCATACATCAGTATCTGCTTCTCACACTGTGCACCAATACTGGCCTCTCATGCAAAAGTAAGGATTTTTTACAGATTTGTCTGAAACAAAACCCAACATTAACAATTTAATTGATGACTAGGATGGTGAAAGTATGGGTAAGGGGCGGGTATGTCTGAAGGTAAGCAATGCAGCAATTAAACACATGGCCACAGTGTGTGGGGTGGGGGTGGTGAGGAAGTAATGTGAGAGGGAGAATCGAGTGTGTAAGTCTTGGTTGAGGTCTGAAGTGCGTTTACAGATTTCTTGGTGTGTTCTTTAGTAACCTTGTTACGGTTTTAATTAATTAACCAAACAATTAACGTTCATTGATTGAATACAATTAAAAAGGAAAAAACATAAAGGTGAAACCTTTGCCAAAGAGAACAGTTTGACCTCTAATGACCCCTCCAAGTGATGCGCAGACATTCAATCCCAAAACTGCGCCCCCGCCTTAAAAACACAGAGCATCGTGGAGGGAGGCTGTAAGACATGTAGCCGGAGTGCTGGCTGTACGGTCGGTGTAATCTGCGTACATGAGAGATAGCTCTGCTGTTTAAAGAGCGCACGCGCTGCACCAACACACCTCTCCCATTGTGCCACCAAGACCCGTGCCGTCAGGTTGCAGGCTACTCGGCTGTTAGAAGTGAGAGCTCATAAGATACGTACTGTAAGGGGTAGCTCTGCTGCCTGGCACGCGAGATGTGTATTACCTACCTATCAGATAGCTCAGCTTCCGAGGCATCTAAAAACCATATGTACTGTTCAAGGTAGTTCTTTTTTGAGGTTTGAGCTATATAGGGCCATCTGACAGTGAGCGTGGTTCAAGTGTCTGATTGAATTAGGGAGGGGATGAGGTTCCTTACATGCGAGATTGAAAGCAAGATGTGCTTTCAGAAGGAGTTAATGGCCCTATTAACCAGTTAATGGCCAGTGGCAGAGAGACGCCCATCCTACCCGTCTGCTGCAAAATACAGCCACAAAACATGGTCGGTTTAAAGAGGGGTTCAGAGGTCCAGGAAAGAACATTTCTAACAAAGTCCAGAATTAAGTATCAGTTTCATTCTTTCAATGAAAAAGGGGGAGGAGGGCGATGCAGGAAGCAACAGATATAATAACTACATTATTATGCGAGTGTTTACGTGAAATGCTTATATTAGCTGTAATTGTGTGTGGAGAACACGCGCGCGCAGTGTACCAGCTATCTCCCAACTTACGCCATTTGTGTAAATAACATTCGTATGGTCGGAATATTACACATATATTACGGATACACATACTGTTGCGTTACTGGCATTATTCGTTTACCAAGCATATATACAGCCTGTACTAAGAATCCAAGTGCGGATTAAGTATGTATATATACATGTATGAAAGTGTGCTAAACGAAAAATGAGCGATTACGTCTACACAGACATTCGTTTTATTACACACACGCTAATAGGGGCTTGTAGCGCGATATATTTCATAAACATATACAAAGTACATAATAATAAGTGCCTCTGTAATATAAATATTTCATTTTTATAACAGACACAATGTCCACCTGGACTTGTCTTGAGAACCAATCATTAAATATGAATCTAGGGAGCGCTTAATTTGTCTTTGTTAGTCCGCTAACGGCAAAAAGATGTAGGCACACACACGCACACAAACTATATTAATGCGTACACGTTTTCCTCATACGCACATACCTGTGGAGTAAGAGAAGGTAGAGTGTGCCTATATATATTTCATTCTGATCTAGGTTCTGTTATCCCTTTTCTGTGCAACTGCAAACGGTACTTTCCTTTAGAAAAGAAGAGCAGGCGAATATCTTAAGAAAATGAATTATTGGATTATAAATGAAGCCGGGTATCATTGTACGCCAGGTCTTCCCGGTGCACCCTCCTCTGTCCGATGATCAGCCCCCACTGCCCCCAACGAACACCTAGGCCTCCGAATCGGGCATGCAACCTTTGTAATGATCCACACTACACTAGACTCCAGACCACCCCATACCCCTCTGAGAAACCAGATCGCCGAGGCAGGTTAATACTCAAAAGCAGATGATATGAAGGACCGCTGTTAGTGCCAAGCGGCACTAGTCGGAGCGCTTGGGAAGCGCCGCTGAAAGGGGCCGCTACTTACGGAAGTGAAGGGTATTCCCGCTGAAGCCGGGTATTTAAAATGTGTGAATTTATAGACGTTAGCAAAATAATAAAAATGGTAGGTCTTATTATAGCTTCCATGATGCTCACTTATATCAATGTGTATTGTAGTCTTAATGCTTTTTGTAAACCATAAACATTAACAAACAAAACATAATAGTGTATCTAAACGTAACATACTATAATCTAGAGTATGTTATCTAACGTAACGCATGCTCCAGCCCCATCAGATCAGATCTTTTCACAAAGCCATAAAATGGGTATTTTCCTTGCTAAAACCAGGTGCAACGATTACCCAACTTGACGCTACTCAGTCGTAGCTGCGATATAACTGAACTTCCGAACACTAAAAGAGCGTGCCATAAAGTGGGTTGAGATACATTACACACAAAAAACAGTGCAACTTATATGCCATGTACACAAGCAGGGCGTGGTGTCAGGGTGAGTTTATGCGTCACCCTTACATTTCTGGGGAAAGCTTGGTTTATGTGACTGTAGAAGCTGCATGCCGTAGCCACCTTTCAAATGTTGTATCCACAACATTTTAAAAGATGCAGTGTTTGCATAAGAAACAGTGCAAAAAAGGTACAATACTACATATATTGTAAAAAACCAAAACGCTCGATTTCAAATTGCTGTTGTATCAGCTGCTTTACTGTTATTGTTGATATCATCTTAAGAATCGGCTAATAAACGACTAACGACCAAGTAAAACGGTCGAAAGGAAAACATTGAACAACAAATGTAAAAAAAAAGAAGAAGAAAAAAAAGACAGTAATACACAGTCACCTACCAATAGAAAAGGTCCTGTTAAATGAAGTGACCGAGGCTGAGGGATGGCATGAAATGGCCCGGAAATATTGGCAGCTTGACTACCTTCGAAAACTAAATAAATAAGACAAGCCTAATGTAATTGTTGGTTTTAACGGGAGAAAAATTGTTACGAAAATCAAATAAGATAAAAGAATTAGTGAAATCCGGTTTGTTCTACAAAAATAAAAACAAAGGTGTAATTAAATTACACCGGGTTAGCCTCTAATACTCTGTTGTTCAGGTTGGAAAACGTCTCCAGTGTTTTTAAAATAACGTATTACCTCCGTATTCTGAAACAAAAAAGTAAAACGGTATGAAAATGTACACTTTTCTGAAAACAGAAATGGAAAAGGGGCGTGCTGCCCCCTTCCAGAAGGGTTAAAAAGACAGATTAGTGATGCGCTCTGGGTGGGAGGGGACTGGCCTTTCCACTGCCCACTACAGAGGGACGGGACATTGTCATGCAAAGAGACCACCGCCTCGCATTGTCTCTCCCCTGCCTCTCACGTATATTTGAAGCATCTCATACAAGCCGGGAGGCGCATTCGCAGCCAGAGGGGTTCAGGCAGTAAGAGAGAGAGAGAGCGTGGACAGGGAGGGTTACTGCACTGCGCGAGAGCACCACGCACGCGGAGACTCCTGGAAACACTACACGTAGAGAAACTCCAGCACGACATCCCAAACCCGAGGGGTTGTTCGGAGACAGAAGACCCTTGCCACCTAGGAGAGGATAAAAAGACGGACTTTCCGACAGAAGGAAAAAGATACAACCACCGCGCTGGAGGATGCAAACTGGAAGTCAAGTCCAACTCCCGTAGTCCTCGAGGACAAGAAGATTGAGAGCGCTGTACAGCGAGAGCAAGAGGTTTCGTTTTACGGTTGAGGAGAAAAATAAAAACAAGCACACCACTGCCTAGCACACCACTGCCTTTCTCCGAGGCGAAGCAGAAATGCCTCGGAGAAACGCAGTGGCGTTTTCGGATTCGGGGGCGTGTTTCTTTTTCTCTCCTCTTGCCATTGGCTGGAGGAGAGAAAAACACGCCTAAAAAGGGCGTGGCTAAAAAGTGGAAAGAACAGCACGGGACACGCCCCCGAATCTGAAAAAGACGGAGCCTATTTGGAGGGACGGCTCTCTCCTCCAATGGCTGGCCTCCGTTTATGAAGCCAGCCAATGGAGGAGAGGCAAAAAGAGCGGCGGGCTAAATAGCCACTCTAAAAAACATAAGATCTCCGGACTTCCGGTTCTGCCTTCGGCAGACCGGACGGTCCCTCGACCTAAAAACTGTAACTACAAGCCCCAGAATGCACATTTTTATAGGCTAAAAAAAAGCGAGGAGTAATACAAGGTGTCTATCATTAAGTAGTTGTCTCATAAGCTTACCCTCTCCCCCTGAATTAGCTTTTCTTTCAAAAAGTCTCAAAGCACAGTCCAGTCTGGACGTGGACAAATCACTTCTTGCCACTGCAAGAAACGCCTACCTACCACCAAGTGACTTAATACATTTAGCCTGTTGAGACTTTTTTTGTTAACATAAGGTGAATTCTTTGCCCTGCAATTTCGCTTTTTAAAATGTTGTTGGCTAACCAGCTAGAACTCACTGAGTATAACATAGTTCTCCGACTGTAATAATGTTACTAGATTAGAATAAGGCCAAGCAGCTGTGGTCCATTACCCTGCAAAAGTCGCTCTGCATTTAAATATGAGAACTGTGGTGCTGTTAAATGCAATTCATTAAATGGCAACAACCAGCTTTCGTTGCCAAAATGCAAATTGTGCATCAGATTAAATTGTGAGGCGCAGGAATTGTTCAGGACAGTTTGGATTCAGCTCCAAACTTTTGTTAAGTACTTGATGGGAG
Organism: Triturus cristatus; assembly: GCF_964204655.1. Classification (NCBI taxonomy): domain Eukaryota; kingdom Metazoa; phylum Chordata; class Amphibia; order Caudata; family Salamandridae; genus Triturus; species Triturus cristatus. Next base: position 853,688,801 of record NC_140581.1, read on the forward strand.
TTAAGGCATCGTTCGTTTTCATTTATTCCTTCACATCCATTTCAATCGAACTGATAGTGTATTTGACAGTCAATCAGTTGAAATAACAGTAGCAGTAATATTTAGTTCGGGGTACTCATACCTTTGCTACCAGTGGGTTGATTCATACGTTGCTGGACATGCTGCTGTAGGAAGCAGCAAATCTGTAGAGTCGCCACGGCTACCTGAGGCTTCAGTACAGAAAACTCCGGGCCACAACAAAGGAGCAGTACCCGGGAAGAGAGGGTGAAGACGGCGAGGCAAACATTTTACCATCCAGCCACCAGTGGCCGTTGGTGTTGTACAAAAAAGGTGGGGCGCTATACGAACACACATTAAATAAAAAACATTTAAACTTCTCCACAGCTTCCCATCTTCTCAAAGTCGTTAAATTGAGTAAAATTAAGTTGTCCAGTAGTAAAACTGGGTATGCGTGGCGCTGAGAAACGGCACTATGTGAAGGCTAACAAGGCACTCATAACGTTAAAGTAAGCAATCGTCATAAGAAGGCTCTAGGAAACATATTGTATTGTCATGTTTTCATATTTTTCCTAAATGTTAGAATGGACGCGGTATGCTGGTGTTTAGAACGGCTGACTGAAAGTAGGTCACTTTCTGTTAACTTAAAAATGACCTTGTTGAAGGCCTATGAAGTGAATGGAGATGTAGTCAGTGAAGCAATGTATCGATCTTAGATAAAACGGTCCTTAAAGGTACCCCAATTGCATACTTATAGAATAAAAGAACTATGAACATATTTATGATATTGCTGATTATTGACGTATCATTAGTACATCTTGTGCGCTAGAGCGTCTTCCTCCCAGTAGCCCATGTAAGCAAAGGCTGCCCACTCATTCAAACGTTTGCACTGCTGATGTTCACAATACCACGCTCCTTGTGGCATCCCCACCACAAACGACTGGTCTCATTACAAGAGCCAAGGCGTTACATTTGGTAAGGTGTCACGAATGATTATAGGATGATCCACTTAAAAAAAAGGAAGTAGGATAATGACCTTGCATGAAAACTTCCCTCATACGCATTCGCTTGGTTTTAATGCAGTTTTCAGGCTGTAATATTGCACAAAATATGTGACCTCTGCCTAATTATATGGTCATATGTAACTCATCTCTTCACAAATGATAACGTGTCACTCAAAGGGTCAGACACGGCAGTGAAATGTCACACATCTGTACACACTAAAACAATGGAAATGGTTGTACTTTCCTCGGTATGGTATCATCCTATCTTTGCTTCATAATTGCAAAATGTAATAAAGTGTTTTTATGGTTTAAATCTGTTTTATTGTCATCATTATCACACTTCATTACATGTCACATTGCATATCTTCAGTTTTGAAAAAGATCTGAAAGCTTCAGGGTAGGCAGGACATACCTCAATGACATGCAGGTAAATAATTAACTCCCCCCTATAACTGCCCTCCCCAGTACCAATAGCTATTCAACTAGCAATGCAGTGTGGGTCACTCATTGTGTGTATTCTTCTCTTTCAGTGTGAGATGAGTCCGTGACTCTCAATATCCGTAAATAAGGGGGACATGTCACTTCTCAAAATTCTTGGGAAAGTAACACTAGGAAAGGGTGCAAAGTGGTACTGAATGTGTCTCCCCTGCCGGTGAGTGTATGAGTAAGTCTCTCAATCGTCAAGACACCCCACAGATGGTGTAACAAACCCAAATGTGTCAGTATGGTGGTCGATCCCCAGTGTGAGACGATGGTCTGGTGTGCTGCGCCTAGTGTAATTTCTATTTGATGTCCTCTACGGGATGCTAGGGGATAGGTTAAGGGGTTAGGGAGGCTCAGCAATGCGTATGACGAGAACCTTGGGAGCTGTGTTGAAAGATGGGTGTCTATGTCGTTTAGGACCGAGTCCCAGAACAGTGTTATTTTGGTGCAATCCCAGAGGATATGGGTAAGTGTGCCCTTCTCCCGCACTGCCACCAGCATTCGTCACTACGAGCTGGGTTGCCCCAATGAAGCCGTACTGGTGTAAGGTACCAGTATGAGGTGATTTTCAATTCTGCCTCTGTGCCTGCTATGTTGTAGGCTATGTGTTTTGCTCTGTGATAAAGTCTTTCCACTCCTTCTGAGAAAAATGACGCCCCAATTCTGCTTCTCAGCGACGTTGGGCTGGGCTTTTGTCTGCTGTCTTTGTAGATCGTAAAAGACCTACACAGTTCTGAGAGGAGGCATTTATCTGAGCATTTGCCCAAGAACCATTTTTCATAGTGAGTCAATACCCACCCCACTCAGTGTCTCATTGTTGGGTGTAGTAGCCAATGTCTGATCTGAAAGTACCTAAAGCGTTTGTCCTCAGGGATGGTGTAGTCCCTCTTAAGGACGTCGAAGGGTATAGAGCCTTCCAGGTGAAAGAAATGTCCTGCCACCCTGCAGGTGGCCCCCATCCATCCTCGAAAGGATGGCCTGGTCCCTGGTTTAAAGGCCAGATTGTCAACAACTGATGCAAGGGGTGATGGAAGAGTAGTTAGCTGCCCTCTGCGTGTGCATCCATCCCACATTTTCAGAAGGGAGATTGTGACAGGGGAGATGTAAAGACAAGGTGCTCAGTGTTGGCGCTGTAGGAATGGGACCTTCTCTAGTGAGGTACCGGATATAGCCCTGTCCATTAAGAGCCAATGTTTCTCTGACTCTGTTCTGGACCATTCAACTAGGTATCGAAGCTGAGCCACTTGGAAGTATCTGAGAAGGAAGGTTATCCCAAGTCCCCCCTCCGCCATCGGAAGCCAGCTAGGCTCCATGCTCATCCGAGGTCTTTTACCTGACCAAACAAAGCGGTGTAGAGCAGCTTCCATAGTCGATATTATTCCTGGGTGTGGGGGGGTTAGTGGCAGTACTTGGAAGAGAAAAAGTATTCTAGCTAGGGTAGTAATTTTTAAGGCCGCAATGTGGCCCAACAGAGAAAGTGGGTAGTGTCTCCATTGCTCCAGTTTGGTGCACACCCTCTCACCCTCTTTGTCAATTCTCAGTAATTGAGAGCATTCATGTGCTCCACAGAGGAGCAAAGCTGAACTTCCAGGCAGCCGCGGTCGGTATTAGGAGTTCCTGCAGGGCGGTGAAGTGGGGAGGGGGAGGAGCACGGTGGGGGGTAGTAAACTATGGAGTTCCTCAGGGCTCCAGTTTAAGTCCCACGTTATTTAATTTATATATGGAGCCTCTAGCGCATATTGTGGAAGCTTTTGGAGTGGATGTGGTCACATACGCTGACGATACCCAACTTATTATTAAACTTACTCACAATCAGGCAGAGGATGCTACTAACTTTTCCAACTGCATGCTTTCTGTGGCAGGGTGGATGAACAACAACTGCTTGCGCCTTAATGGCAACAAAACAGAATTGCTTGTGGTTGGTAAATCCCCCTCCGACTGGCCAATTTCGTTGCGTGCACTGCATCGCATTTGGGGATGCAGTGCACGCAACGAAATTCGTTTTAATAATTTATATGTTAACTTACCTGTAAACCTCCGTAATCCATAGTTTACTACCCCCCACCCTGCCCCTCCCCCTCCCCACGTCACCGCCCTGCAGGAACTCCTACTACCGACCGCGGCTGCTTCCAGGTATGGAATGGACTCTGTCGCCCAGCTGACTGTGTATGTTCATTACTGATTCTCAACTGCAGCTTGGGGAACTGAGATATTGAGGGCCTGAGACTTATGAACAGTCATGCAGAACCAGGAGGCCGCACCAAAATCCTCCATCTCTCTTAGAAAGTGGGACAGGCTCCCCTGCGGGTCATCAAGCATGACCATTATGTTGTCTGCGTACAGACTGATCCAGTGCTCTTCCCCTCCAAGAGGAATTCCTTTGATGCCAGGATGGTCTTTCATCCGCTGCACAAAAGGTTCTGTATATAGGGCGAAAAGGAGGGGAAAGAGAGGGAAGCCCTGCCTCATACCCCGTTGTATGGGGACGATGTTGGAGCTGTGCCCGTTTACCCTCAATACAGCCGTTGGAGACCTATAGCCACTCAGAACCCAATCTCGGAAACGTTCCCCCAGCCCAAAGTGTGCTAGCATTGCGTCCAGAAATGGTCAGTGTACCCGGTCAAATGCTTTCTCAGCGTCAACTGAAAATAGCATGCTGGCCCCCTCCCTATGACGTGCTTTGTCCATAATATTTAGTAGCAGTTTAGTATTGTCCGCACACTGTCTCTGTGGTACAAACCCAGCCTAGTCCGGGCCTATCAGTCCCTGCATAAAGGGATTCAAACGGGCAGCCAAGATACTCATGTATAGCTTTATGTCCATGTTCAGGAGTGAGATAGGGTGGTAGTTAGCGCAATAGCATCTGTCCTTCCTGGGTTTGGTGATAACAACCATTTACGCTTCTTGCATCGAGGACAGGAGGTTAGCCGTGCGCACAATGTCATTAAAGAGTCATGTGAGAATTGGGGCTAGGTCCAAGCAAAAGGTTTTATAGAAAAGTCGTCTGGGCCCGGAGATTTCAGAGCTTTCTGTTTGGAAATAGCAGAGATGACCTCTTCAATGCAGATGGGGTCGTCCAGGGAGGCTTCTTGAGATTCAGTCAGGGGAGTAGTAGCCACTGAACATAGATAATGAGAAGGGACTTCAGGAGGGGAAGTCTGCTCCGAACAGAGAGATGCATAGAATTCTCTGCAGTGCGTCGCTATCTGAGCGTCTCCCTTTATCACTTCACCTTCTCCCGATAAGAGGAAGTCTACTCTGGTGTACTGTTTCTGGGCTTGAAGTTTGGTCACAATGAGCCTTCCGCATTTATTCCCCTTTATGTAAAAAGTGTGTTTTAGCTGGAGAAGCAAGTACCCAGACTTATCCAAGGCTAGGCTCTCCAATTGTTTCTGTGTACTCTCTAACTGGCGCCAAATCCTAGGGGCCCTGTGTGTTGGTGCATGTGTTCTAATGCAAAAACGTCTAATTTTCGGACCTGCTCATGAAGTTCTGCCCTTTTTGCCTTGCGGTGGCAATTTTCGGCCACTGCGATTGCTATGATTACTCTCTGATGACTGCCTTTAAAGCGGCCCATAGGGTAGATGCAGAGCTGTCTGGGGTGTCACTAAGTTTAATATAATTGTTTATTGCCTTTTGAATCTGCGTAACCACCTCCGGTCTTCGCAACAGAGTCCCTCTTAGTCTCCATTGCTGCCCCATTTCCCTTTGTATAGGATTATGTAGGTGCAGAATTAGAGCTGAGTGATCCAAGAGCAATCTAGGTTCGATCTCCACCGACCGTGTGAATTGCTGTATATGCTGGGTTCACAGAAAGTAGTCCAGGTGGGCATATGACTTATGAGTATGTGAGAAAAAGGTATAGTCCAGAGTTTGGGAATGTGAAGCCTTTCAGAAGTCCATCAGCCCCATCTCCCTCAGCCAATCAAGTCCCTCCTTCCCTGGAACCAGAACAGTCTAGTTTATTATTGAGGACTATGTTAAGGTCACCCCACTATTAAGACTAGGCAATCTTGGGATGTGAGGAACTCCTCTAGGGCAGTTCGGATGAATTGCTCCTGCACCTCACTAGGTGCATACAGTGATCCCAGGGTAAGGATCTGGGCTCCCAAATGTATTTGGTATACTAAGAGGCAGCCTTTAAGCTCATTAAGTTTTGGTCCAGCTGTTCCCCGGAACCTACGGGCAAAGAGTATTTCCACCCCCGCTGCCTTGCGCCCTGTGGAGGAGAAGTATTGATGCGGGAATACCTTAGATTTAAGCCTGTGGGCCTCTCATACTAAGAGATGGGTCTCCGGAAGGAGACAAATATCAGCCTCAGTATGTTCTAAATATAATAGGATGGCCCTCCTTTTGACAGGGTTGTTCAATCCCTTCACGTTGAGGTAAAGTATCCTCAGGTGTTCACCGGGCGTCACATTATAATTATGTTATCATGCTGAGTATCTCCCTATTATTTTTCCGTTCATGAAATTTGGCTTCTGGATGTGTTGGACCCTTACGACGCGGAAGCATATGTGAAGTAGCTACAACTTCGGCTACTTCTGGAACCCTTTGTGTTGTTGTAAATGGTGCTTATCAACCATAAACAATTGAAAAAAAAACACCAACAAAGTCTCTGAAAGGGGTGGAGTCTCAAGGTCTGTCCCCGCCACTCCCAGAGTAAGACAAAAGATGGGGTCCATGGTAGCCAGCAGTGCTCATGAGAGGTCCCTCCCCTTCTCGGCCACAGATGGCTTCTGTCGTGCATCATCCCAGGTTACGATTTATAAGATTTAGTCTCAGCCTCTCCATCTATATGGTCATGTGTCGGATCTCCAGCCAGGCTCTCCAACACTGCCTTTCTCTCTTGAGCTATAGTAGCTGAATCTGGCTTAGCGAGGCCTCTGCCCTGTGGTCTCCTCCTCCATCTCGAATGTCTACTAGGACTGGGCCCTGATCTTGTGTTGTTCCCAGAGGGTCCCTCTGGAGGGTATATCCGGAGAAGGTCACAGGCTGCTTTGAAATAGCGCAGTAGATGGGCGTTCCCTTCCCAACTGAAGATTAGCCAGAAAGGGTGGCCCCATGAATATGAGATATCGTGTTCTCTAAGATAGGCTGTCACCGGAAGGAACTCTCTCATTTTCTGTAGGGTGATCGCCGGTAGGTCCTGAATAAGTTGGAGTGAGTGTCCACGAAAGTGAACCGGGTTGGTGTCTCTCGCCTTTCGAAGAATGCGCTCCTTCAGGGGGAAGCTGTGAACGCATGCTAGAATGTCCGCAGGAGGCAAATGTGCAGCCCTAGGTAGTCCCACTCGATAGACCCTGTCCTATCTGATGTCAGAGGCATGTGTGTCTCCCAGGATCTTTACAAAAAGCTCTGTCACATATTCCTCCACATTTCCTGCCTTTCTGGCTGTTGGAGCGTTCCGGATTCGGATGTTGTTACATCTTGATCTGTTTTCGAGATCCTCGGCGTTTAACTGAAGGTCTATCTGTTGGTCCGTGAGTCAAATGAGTTCCTGTCTGAGCTGCTCAATTTCTTTATATCTGGTGATCTTGTGGTTCTCCAGGGCATCCATTCTGTCCACTATTTCTGACATGTCTGTTCCTGGAAGCAGGAGGGGTGAGGGCGTCAACTGCACTGCATGTGTGTTGGCCCCCTTGCCCGCCACTGAGGTTCAGCAGTGTATTAGGTCATGTCTGCGGTTAAGGCCGGCAAAGCGTGGCCACAGCACAAAGGGCTCTATGGTCTCGTATATGCTGGCACTGACCTCCTCCCTATGTAGTCGTGACCCATGCCGCTTCCTCGGGACAAAAATCCTGCTGGTGACTCCTGGTTTTGGTGCTGATTGCTAGGTGGGACCGGAGACACCCAGTGCAATGTTCCCCTCATTCAATGCCCTTCGTGGGTCCTCATACCCTGGGGGGAATAATCTCTCTTGCCGGCGTCAGTGTTTGCCGCTCTGCTGCCTGGAAATCGCCTGAAATGTGGACCACCTCCGAATCCTAGTGATCTGAGGAGGTTACTGGATATGTCTCATCACTGTTGCATCCATGAGGGCATTACCCCCCACCACAAGCCCTCTGCCGGATGCGTGTGATCTCCATACTATCTATATATATTCCTGTGAGGTAAGCCCCCGTCTAACTCTGGGCAGAAGAGACCCTGCCATCTGATGTGCCCAATAGCCTCTGTTGCCACTGCCCCCTGATGTGGCGAGTGATAAATCGTTCTCCGAGGTGCAGGTCACACGTCCCGCTCCTCTGCTAAATGTGGGTTGTCTGGTGGGGGCCTATATGTCTCCCAGGGATTCTCTCTACGTGGGGGAGTGGGGCGATTCCCACTTGCGTCGCTGCTGGGGCACACCCCTCTGTAGTCTACTGGGCACCGTTGTCGCTGCCTTTGTCTGGCCCAGATACTTCAGATGTGCCCTTCAGTATTCATGCTCAGTGGGCTCTATGGGTTTACACCATAAGCCACGCCAGAGCTGACACGAGGCCTCGCCTGTCACCGCGGCTCCGCCCATCAGCACCACGCGTCTCAGGAGTCTCCTCACCCCAGCCCGGAAGTTACCATCTGGCCGGGCCTCTCTCTGCTTTGCTTTTCTGTCCTCTGGGTGGGCCAAGAAGGGTCCCAGGCCGCCTCCGCCCCTCCTTCAATTTCAGACGTCCCTGAGCTCGCAAGCCGCCGGTGCCCAGGCCGATCACCTTCTGGGCCTCCAATGTCGATCTCTGTTGTCTGAGGTGTGTTCCTCTCTCCTGTCAGGCACCCTCCGCTGCATCTCAGTGCCCCTCCTTTGGGCCGGGAGGGTCATGGGTCGCCTCGCCCCTCCTCACTGCACCGAGCTCTCTCGCAGTAGGCGGCCGCCTCTCCCTGTGTTAAGCAGCATGAGTGAAGGGTCTGGATCGGCTGGAGTAGGCTGCCTCAGTGCCCTGAAAGGCATAGGAGGCCTGCGCCTGCTCACCAACCCAACTTGGAGAGGTTTGAATTGCGCATGTCAAACTGGCCATAGCAAGGTAGCCGGCCATACCAGCATGTGTTCTTCAAATTAAAGTGACCAATCCTCAGTGCTGTGAATCGGCAACAATGACAAATAGGCCATACCCCGCCCTCACACACATTTGGCAGAGGGTAAAAAAGAAAATCTAAATAAAATAATGTTAATACCATTTCATTTTTCCAGCTTTCTGCGCAGCAGTGTGGGGTGGGTGGGCGCTCCTCCACTCCTATGGAGGAACTGCCGCTGCCAGCCACTGCCTTTCTGCAGCACCAGTGCAGCCAATTTTAACTTCTGTGCTGTTTCTAGGCTCATGTTGCATAGAGTCTAAGTGTTCATGACCATAGACCTTTCATTCCAAATCTACAGCAGAATATTTTCTCTAACTTAAACTTGACATCCGACGGTATAGATACGGGCCCTCCAGTCTAGTCTGACTTTGTCAATACTTGTTATTCCTAGTTGTTTACCCTGAGCTGCTCCTTCAGAGCAGCACTTTCTGCAATTTAAAATGACTAATTTTCAAACACTCCTGAAAATACTTGGGGAATTTATAACTTTCCCCAAAATCCTCCCGGACTGGGGTTAGAATACTCCATGAGTATCCTGGAATATTTTGGGGAAAGCTGCTCTTTCCCCAAATATTCTAGCACTAGAATTAGAATAGTACATACATACATACATACATACACCACACCCACTGCTGCCCTGAGGGTACAGTTCAGGTCAAGAAACATAAACGTGAGCAATACTTCCCGAAACTCCATGAGGTCTGTTCTGTGCCTGCTACATAACAGTTCATGTAGGAGTCTCAGTGGGATCCGCCCACCACTTCTCCAGGGCAGTTCTTATTAAACTGGATATCCAATGCATGATAAGAAACAGAGGCTGCCACAGACCTTTTTTTGTAAATCACATAATGTGAGCTCAGTCTCTTGTAACCCACCTGGAGGTAGTGAGACAGTTCTGGCACCTGTGCCACAGGAAACAGAGCAAGAGAATGATCATGGGCGTCTGTTGAGGTTGTGTGACAATCTCAGGCCCTTGTGGTAATGCTTAAAAGATTACTAAATACATTAGTCTAACACATGATGCGTGACACTTAGCAGAACTGTTTTCTTACATCTCTGATAAGTTGTTCTTGTGTCTCAATGTTGCTGCTCCAAAGCAATCCTTCGTGTTCTTATGCAGAATTTGTTTCATGTGTGCTGTTTCCCACTCTAGAACTGTCAATCTTTTAACTCCATAGGTCAACCGTAGGTGTTTAAAGTGCTTCCAGTCTAAATGGTTTCAAATCCATACAAATGGTCAGTTCAGGAATACATAGACAAAGAAGGAACTTATTTTAACTGACAGTTTCAGTTCACGGAACACTGTGTTCAGGTGTGCGTAGCTACCAAATTCTGTCTACATAAATATTTAATTTCAGTGTTTGCACTATGCATGTACACGACATTTGCATGCATCACAAGGGATATTTTATAGCAAGCAGAAAAGTGGCGCAGTGCCAGATCAATAGTCCTAATAAGGTCGAGCCTACAAGACAGAGAAAGCTGTCTGGTTGTGAAAGGCACATTGTGCGTTTACCAAGCTGTCTGGTTGTGAAAGGCATATTGTGGGTTTACCAAGAACATATAGGGGCTTGTAGCCCAGCCACCTCTTACAATTGTTTGGCTTTACTGTCACTCCTAATTGCTTGCTTTCAATTTGATGGTTTTCCTTGTTTCAGCCTGTCCATCTTATGTTCATCCCTCCCCGGGATCATAGCCTCTTTACCATCGCTTTGACTGGCTGGCTGTTATGCTTCTTATGCTTATTTTCAGGGAACTACTTTTTTGCTGTTTGTGTAAGCTCTCCAAGGGTCTGATTATGAGTGCGTTGGTTAATTACGACCCAGACGTAACCCCTGTTTATGTATGGGTCGGAAGTAGGAGTTTGGTCTTATTTAATTATCAGATGCATTAAATCAACCAGGTTTTACCTGCTGAAATGTAATGGGGGAAACATACAGTATTTACTGTATCATGCAAATGTTGGTGTGTTAAACACCAAAATTCACATGTTATTCTCCAATAACTCATAATAGGTGTTGTTTATCGCACTTAATAAATAACTTACTGTAGTAACTATTACTGTATGCTGTACTACAATGTTAGCTTGGTTCGGAATACTGTGCTGAGCACTGAACGTTGTGACAGTTGGTTTCAGAGGTGGATGGAGCTCTGCCTGAGGTGGTTCAACGACACTTAATAAACCGTGCTGTGAAGATTACCTTGCCTCTGCATCTTGGTCACTAAACTTTTTGTGGCGACGAGCGCTGAGCCACTCCACGGACCTTCGTGCCTTGCCGTTTTGGTCGCCCTGTTTTCCACGCTGTCTCCAGTCTCCTCCCGAGTCACATCAGTGACATCTGGTCTTGACGGAGGCTGTTTCAGGTTGCCGGGTGTCGCGCTGAGCTTCGCGAATACATCAAAAAGATGCACAACGCTGTGGGCAAAGCGTTTCTTTCTGGTGAGTCGACACGTCAGCGGTGAAACGCAAGGAGGGCAGTGCGTTTCACCTTCCACTACGACTGTACGTTACGACGATGTGACAACAGCATAACGGAGCATGCAACTTGCCACAAACTTCTCTGTCGTCAGGTTCCACACCACGGAGGTTATGCTCTCTGGTGCATCTTGTCGTATTTCTCTTCGCACAGCACCTGTCTTTGACTCGCAGAACACCACAGAAGTTCTGCGCTCTACTAGTGCCAGTTTCGGAGGGGTTCTACGCGCTTGTTTCAGCCCCGGAACCGTGCACTACTGAGAGCTGGGTCACAAGGTTACAGTAGTGTGCTCCACTCTGCTGGTGCGGCGCTACGTTCAAGGATTGAGTCTTTTTCATGTCAGTTACCTACCCAGTGCCTGACGTGTAAGGGTGTTTTCGTCATAGTTACTGTTTCCACCTGATATTTTCTCTACGCACATTGTGCTTTTTGGTTGGTCAACATTCCAACCCCATTTTGAGCAACTGCACACCAGTATTCAATTCTTGTGGCTATCCATTTTATTCCACTTTGCCTGGTGAGAGGGGCGCTTGCTACACTGTGTCTAAGACTCTGTCCTCTGGAATAAGCTCCACTTGGTACCTGCCTGCTCTCTCTGTGAGCATTTACTTATACGGGCTCCACACAGGTGTGTGAGGGGGTGACAGTTTCCTCACACTGTTCACAGTTTGTGCATTGGCCAGTACATCAGCCAGTCTCTAATTCCTAAACCTTCTGGATTAAATATGTCAGTTTTAGCGGTTCTACGCGGTTTTGGAAACTATCGTGTGGAAACATGCAGGCAGTTGCACCCCCACCCCCATTTTTAGAAACACCGGGTGAACCACTAATCAAGTAGAAACAATGGTTTGATGGGTTCGAAAAACTTATTTAGGCACAATTGGGTCTATTCGCTTCAGGGCTGAGAGAAAGAAATATCTTCTGCTTCATTCGTTAGGGTTTGAAGGCAGGGCCATTTTGAAATATTTGTTGTTAAAGGACAGGATATCCTTGATGATTATCAAGACACTGTAAAAAGACTTCAGGCCAGGTTCGATGTTCAACCAAGTTTGGTCGTATTGCGCAATAAGTTTTTGCTTACGAGTTCAGAATGCTAGTGAGGATGTCGACGCCTACATAACGGCATTGAGAAGGTTCATTTCCGAGTGTCAATTTGAAACTTTTGCAGACCAATTGTTTAGAGACCAATTCATTTGACATTGTACTGATATGATGATCAAGCAGAAGCTGTTGTCGATGGGCAACCCAACGTTGGAGGATATTATTAAAATGGCCAAGAGCATTGAAACTTCTCAGCTGTCAGCTAAGGAACTAGAAACCAAGAACAGTGAACCTGTTTCGGTGGTTAAAGTGAAGGATGTAAAGGAGTCTAGAGATAGCAAACCGTTTGACAGGCCACGTCCTGGTTATGTTGACAGACAACATTCATTTTTTTCTCAACAAAACATTTGTTTCAGGTGCAGGTACAAGACAAATGTGAAGAGTGGTAAATGCCTAGCAAATTTCGTGACCTGCAGAATTTGTAACAGACCTGGTCACTTTGCTAAGGTTTGTAAGTCCGGCAGAGGTAAATAATCATCCTCAGGCAAATGTGTCATGGATGATAATCTTTGTGGTGAGGGGGATGAATCCATCAGAAAACATCTCAGGGACATGGTCATGGTGGTGCAGAGTGAGGAAGTCAAAGTGGGAAATCCTGAGTTATGTGTGGATCCGTATGTAGATGTCTTGGTTGGAGATAACATTTTCAAACTGTTGGTAGATTCTGGGGCACGCAACTCCATGAACCCACAAAAGCTTTATGACAATACTTGGCCTACCACTCTTACCCCCTGATCATAAGGTGGTCTCCTATGAAGGACATGAAATCAATTTGTCTGGGTACATTGAAGACATTATGGAGTTTAGAGGTACGAAGATTGCCGGGAAGGTGTACGATGCACACAAGGGTTTGAACATATTAGGCTGGTTCCACCAGGGGTTATTTGGGATGGTGCTCAAACCTGGGACCAGTGAACAAGTACTGGTGGTGAGGGACAATTTGGAAATGGAGAGTGTAATTAACAAATTTCCCCATGTGTTTTCAGGTGAGTTAGGGAGAGTCAAGGATTTCCAGCACAGAATCATTATGAAGGATGGGGCTAAGCCTATTAAGCACAAGCTGGGAAACGTCCCTTTTAGCATTATGCAGTATTTGGAAAAAGAACTTGATTCCCTGTGCAAGATGGGCATAATTGAACCTATTGAATCATCCTTGTGGCTCCCTCTGTTGGTGGTTGCCCGCAAACAGAATGGGGAGTTGAGGGTTTTTCGTTGACCTCCGCTCCTTGAACAAAGAGATTTGGGTAGATTCCCACCCGCTCCACAACATCAATGAACAATTGGCAGAGTTGAAGGGTGCCAAGTTCTTCTCCAAGCTACTCTTAGACTCTGCATACCACCAGGTTGAGTAGGCTCTGGAGTCTAGGCATCTCAACGCTTTAGTTTCTCCCTTTGGGACTTAACCAATATGTTTGTATGCTGTTTGGCCTTGCGTCTGCGGCATCGGTCTTCCAGCGGTTAATGAACAATATGCTCAAGAAAATCGCAGGGTTGTCTGTTTTCCAAGATGACGTTTTAGTCTTTGCTCCAGATAGTGCTACTTATGATGCCACTCTTCAGGAAGTCTTATCTACATTTCAGTCCAATGGTGTGGTGTTGCGGAGAGACAAGTGTGTTTTCCTCCCCAAGGAAGTTGAATACTTGGGGCATTTGGTTACTGCTATGAGAATCCAAAGCTGTTGAGGTGGTCCATTTCCCTACAGGGGATGGATTTCACGGTGGAACCCCGTCCTGGTACAGAGCACACCAATTCTGATGGTCTGTCCAGATTTTTACGCCTTAGTGATGAGAACTCCCAGGAGGTAGGGTAGTTCTCCCCACATTTCAGCTGGAGGGGACACGTGTTAGACCTGGCACCTTGGGGTGGGTCTCCTTTCCATTTTTTGCTGTTGCCTCATGTGTTTTTGCTGGTGTTAGATGCTTTGGGCACTGTGCTACTGCTATTCAGTGCCACAGTGCAAGAGCTCCCTATGGTAAGTTGATGTATGGATTAGTGATTCCATGATTGGCTGGTTTCGTTTCCTTGTCAGACCCTAGTACAGTGCGCCAGGGGTGCTCAGGGCTGGTAATCCAAATGCTTCTGGTGGGCTTGCAGCACTGGTTGTGCCACCCACAGAAGCAGCCTGTTAAGTGTGTCTCAGGTCTGCCATTGCAGAGCCTGTGTGCAGTCTGGTACTGCCATGCTGACTGGGCAAGTGCACTCACTTGCCAGTCCCTAAACCTTCCCTTTTTTGCATATTAGTCACCCCTATGGTAGGCCCAAAGGCAGGGTGCATTGTAAGTATAAGGTAGGACATGACCTGGTGTGTGTGGCATGTCCTAATTGTGAATTACAGCCATTTTCGTTTTTCACTATTGCAAGGCTACCTGTTCCCCATAGGCCAGAATGGGCAGTTTGATAGTTACCCCTTGTAATCCTAACTGACTCGGGGAAGTAGGTAGAAATTCGAGTTTAGTATGCCTGAACTCAGAATTATAAAATCCATTTTTTAGTTAAGTTGGTTTTAACATTCTGTGTTTGAAAATACCACTTTTAGAAAGTAGGTATTTTCTTGTCTAACTATCCAAGCCTGCCTCTGCTAGGTTGTGTATTCCTTGTCTGGAGTTTGAGGGACAGGGGCTGGGGGATTCCAGGAGACAGGGTGAATCAGCCCAGGGCTGAATAGAAAGATCTGCATCTAGATGAGTGGGAGGAGTTGCATCTGGGACCTTAATAGGGTTGTGCCTTCCCTCCACAATGCTGACTCCACCTCCTGTGGTGCGTCTGATGTCTCTGCCCTGCACTGTGAAAGGAAAGAAGGGGTCATGTCAACAGAGTGCTCCAGGACTGACCAGAACTGGTTTGGACTTGGCAAAGGCCTCTCTGCCTTCAGAGAACAAAGAGAAACTGAGTATTAATATTGGGACCCAAACCCAAGAACTTTAGTTCACTTTTGGGAAACAAGAAGAAACCTTTGCTGAGGACAGCAACCAGAGAGACTGAGGAGAGACTATTCCTAAGCTTGAGGGATTGGCCTGCAGTGGTTGCCTGACTACCAAAGAGAGGAGAAAGGAACTTTGTGTGTACTTTATTCAACTTGTGAAGGATCTCCAAGGGCTTGAGAAAAGAGCTTGCCTCCTGCTGAAGTCTCAGGGACAACAGACTTCACCAACCAGCTCCCCAAGAGTTCTTTGGAAGTGCCTGCAGTTGTGTTGGGCTTTCTGAGGGACTGCGTGTCGCAAGGAGCTGGAAGGGCGACTCACGAGCAAGAAGCGTGACGCCGAACTGCAGCTGTCGCTTCACAACGTGAAAGTGCCTCGCATCACCGGAGAAGAGGATCAACGTCACATCAGACGCCGCCGCATCACCGGGAAGTGAGTCGCAGGGCCTGTCGCGGCTCAGGAGAATCGTTGAGTCACCGCAAGGTTGCCGAAGCGCCTCGCCGGAGAAGAGGATTGACGTCGCATCAGATGCGGCCTCATCACCGGGAAGGGTGTCGCAGGGCCTATCACGGCTCAGAAGAATCGTTGAGTCAACGCAGGGCCGTCGCATCATTGCCGAAGCATCTCGCATCGCAGGAGAAGAGGATCGACGTTGCATCAGATGCTGCCGCATCACCGGGAAGCGTGTTGCAGGGCCTGTTGTGGCTCAGAAGTATCGTTGAGTTGCCGCACGGCCGTCGGGCGTTCACGCATCGTTTTGCATCAAGAAGAAGACGCCATCTTTGTCGCATTGTACCGGATCTTCATCTGGTAATGTTGAAGAAGGTTGTGGTGGTCACAGTGTGGATGGTGGAAAGATACATACACAAACGGATCAGATGAGCATGAAACGTAATTCTCGGGTGTGGAATGTTCCTCTCCATTTCAGGGACTGAGGTGTTTGGGGAAATATTGTCTTATCTTATGGGATGTTTACTGTACTGTTTTATTACCTGTTTTCTTATCCTCTTTTGTTTCCTCCCTGTTTTCCTTTCCTTTAGCCAGGGTTTTCTGCATGTTTTGTTTTATTTAAGGAAAAACCCATGTACTAACTATTACTGTATGCTGTACTAGAATGTTAGCTCGGATCGGAATCTCACTGCGTGAGAGTTCTGTGCTGAACATTGAACTTTGTGACAGTTGGTTTCAGGTGTGGACTGAACTCTGCATGAGGTGGTTCAGCAACACTTAATAAACCTTGCCGTGAAGCTTACCTTGCCTCTGTGTCTTGGTCACTACACTTACCCCGTGGTATCATTGTTTACCAGGTGCGATAAATAGCACCTGAACTCATAATCAGGTTGTATGTGTTTTCCAGCTGTCTCCCTCATGTGCTTTCCACAGTATACATACAATTACAATACACAGTTATTTCAAGTTGTTACAAGATTTATGGTAAAGTGACATCAATAAACACTTAACCATTAAGAGAACATCCTTCAGATTTGTGTGCTACTCCATGAATAGAATTGTAATGATATTATCAGCATCATGAAGTGTGGGTGGGTATCGGAGGGCACATTTACTATCTACCATTATCCAAGCAACCCATAGCTCGTGTTTAGCTGTTAGCATTCACCAGTCGCTGTGTCAATTTAATTTCACTGTGAGGTCTCACTCAGCATTGATTTAGTTGCCATTACACTGTGCTTGGATTTCCAGGTTCCTGCTATTCTCCTCTCCATTTTGGCTTCTGTAATATGTCAGTGTATCCCCCCAGTTATGTGTGTGCTCACGTTTTTCTAGCCCTTTGTAGTTTTCCGTGCACATTACCACAAACCAGTGGCGGGGCCACTGGGGCGGTTGCCCTGGCGCAAAATTACTTAGAGGCGTAAAATTTGAAAAGAAAAGAAATTAGTGGCGGAAGGGATTCAGGAAGTGGTAACGGTCCACGTGTTAGGAGGACCAATACTTGCCTTGTCCAGGGTACTGGCTACCCATGCTACGCAGCTGCCACATGCTCAAATTCTGCTTATTAGAAAACCGATATGACCCACCCATGCATGTATTTGGGCTGTCAGTTGTTTTTCATACCATGGCAAGGGAACCCTTAGCAAGGGCAAGCGTCTGGTTTATAAAATGATTTGCCTTATGCGTTTACTTCATGATAGTGGTCTGTGGATGAGAGTGAGAAATGTGTTTTGGGCCGAAAACAAATGAAGAACTTACTTCAATTAAGTGCAAAGCACATCAGTTCTAGACCAGGATTGATGAAGGCCATTGAGGTTGCCCTTGCTCCAAAGGACAGAGAACAGGTTATGCCCTTCTTTGGGCTTTGTGAATTTTATTTAAAATTCTTGTCTGACTTTTTGTTTCGAGCAAAGAGCAGGAGTGTATTTTTGTATGCATCAAAGTTGCAAACATATGTCCCTGGTTTGTCAGCGTTTGTTACAGTAGTTCACACGAAACATGAGCTTGAGCTGTTGTCACACAGAAAAGTGTAAAGGGCTAGAGTTACATTGCGTTTCTCTCTCCTGTCCTAAGGGGTTCTCAGAAGCAATACTCTGTCAATAAAAAGAGAATTTCACATGTACTTTGACTGTACAAAAGTTCAGTAGCTACCTGTTGGGCACCCAATTTACTATTATAAATGTCACAAATTGCTGTTTTACATCCTGGGGAAACGCTGTGACACTCAGAGAGGATGGCGGCCAGACTCACTAGGTCAAGCATTAAACTGTTGGTGTATAGTTTCTCAGTTCAACATATTCCAGGATCATAAAATTGAGTATCATATTCTTTATCTATTATACTTTACTTTATTTGGATACAAAAAATATCCTTAAAAGAACACCTCAAAATTACAGCAACAATACACATTATAAAAAGAACCATAACATAAGAGCACTAATTCTTAAAAACTTCCAATTACATTAAAAAACTACACTGGTGAATTAATGATAAAGAGCAGAATATGCAAATAACAATGACAATTAAAATACATTCTTTGTCGTTCATGCAAGTACAGGAAGAGGACAGAGTAGAAAAGAAGTTTGAGGATGTTGAATGTCTCATAACTCCAGACAATGGCGTTAGGCCATGTCTGATGATCGTGTCATCCAAACAGTGGTGACGTTTGCTACAGAGGGTGGGACTAAGGAAAGGTGCTTGGTGGGTGAGCTAGATGTTTTGCCGAGACTGCTGCAGATTTATCAGTGGAGAGTGGTATACTCTATTGAGGTGAGCAACTGGTTCTTCCCTTCTCAATTAGAAACAAATTGGTTGATGTAGCACATATTGGACACCTAGGAATGACTTGGAACAAAAAGAGACTCCCAGCAACTTTCTGGTTGCCAAAAAATGGATAGTGATTTTGAGAACTAGATTAAGGGGTGCTTTACCTGTAAGAATTTTGACACACACCTTGTTAGTAGGAATCCCCCCATTGTGGCTGTGGACTTGTGGAGAATTGTATAATTGACTCCACCCTGAAGAACATGTTAGGAGTGCGTTATAGCTAAATGTAGTCAGCACTCGTATATATTCCGTGTGACTAATGTCAATAATAGAAGTGGGGGTATGGTATATATAAAGATATCTAATGTGATTTATGTGTGTGTTTAGAAATGTAACTGAAAGGATTGAAATTCCTCGTGAAAATGTTTGTGAACATGTCCACAGACAAGAGAAATAGTGCTGTGTTTACTAAATGCAAGTTCATGTTCATAGAAACCCTAACTGAATAATCCTGCTAATACTGCATTAACTTTAAAGGTACGTTTTGAGAAATTTTGATTTGTTTGTGTGTAAAAAGTGTACCTAAATGTAACCTGTGCACCTGTTAACCTAATTTATGGGCCTGTGGTCGATTTGGATTCCAGCTCACGTTTCAGTTTAACATGTGCATTCATATTTCATTTTTTTCCCTTTGCAATAGAATGTTGCTTATATTTTGTGCTCCCACAGCACAGCAGGTGAACAAGGTTTTGTAGCAGAGAGAAAGAGATCTTTGTTCTTAGTAGATAGTGAGGCATGTGAAGCGGCAACTGGTACAAGAAGAGCAATAACAAGATGGGAGTCGAGTTCTCATGGGAGAAGAAGATGAGACCTAGGAAGGCTGGAATAACGATTGTGGGATTAGCAATTTGGTGTGAAGAAGCCAATGTAAACTGGAAGAATGGAAAAGTACTAAGCGGATTTGTGGGACATACCACAGATGCAACTGATGTTATGATGCAACATAGTGAGGGATAGTTAGCATTCTGACTGAGGGCGCCTTGAGGTACCGACTTCTTTTTGAGATCTGTGGCTTTATGCTACTTGATCCATGTTAGAGCTTCTTTCACAGAGGACTCTGACGGTGGACACCTTTTTTCCCCTATTTCTTAGCTATGGTTGCCACGTTAGAGCAGAGTAGAATAGAAGCAGACAGGAGTCTATGCATATCTTTAATGACAAATTGATGCTATCTGATGCGAAGTTCTGTTTTCTTATTACTTATATCGCAATTATTGAACTATAAAGAGTGAATCGCTTTAGAAGATTTGGCTTCATATTATTTGCAGTGTACTTCTATACTACTATGCTTAGACTGGTTTATATTAATCTGTTTCTGAATCAGAATCTAGAATAAATTTACTAACTTAAGACTTGGTTACGTATTGAGTTTGTAACCATATTGGCTACACTGTATTTGGATATTGGATTGAAATGTTTTTTCTCCGCACCTCTCAAGTCTCACAAAAAAAACATAGAGTAATTGTTTCTGAGTAAGTGGGCCCAGGCTCCATCACTTGCTTGAACTCATTTGGGAGAAGCTTTTGTTGGACTTTTCAGGATTATTAATTGTTTTCAGAAAATGGTTCACGCTGGTTATGATAGACCACAAATCGGAATGGATCGAGATCAGGTTTCTAAGGCGACCAGACCAGGGACAATTTGTTGATTTTTTGAGCGAAGGTTTTGCACTGGAGGGTCTGTCCAAGTCCATTGTTATGGATAATAAGGTGCAGTTTACCTATGGTGAAATGCTCACATTTTTTAGGACACTGATATAGTACACAAGTAGGTGATACTTTATCACCCTCAGGGGGTCGGTTTTGTTGAGAGGGCAAACAAGGTGGGTGGGGGATGAATCAGAAGAGCTACCTCTTGTAGGTTATCTCTTTGAAAATATCTTTTAGGAAATGCTCCTATTCTGTCATTCAACCCCCATACTTGCCCACAGTAATAACTCCCTTTTACATGTTTACAGGACAGAAAGCATTTACACAGTTTGAGCTTCAGAGGCTCAAATATCATTCCAGCATGGTTGGTTTTGAATTATGTAAGGAAAGAGCTGTCAGGAGCAGAGTGGAGGAGAAAAAAGAGAAATCCCAAGGACATCATTAGTCATTGAATTCCTTAAGAGAATGAAATTCCTTGTGGAGATGTTTTTATGATCATACTTCCCCAGGGGGTGAGGAAGGACAAACCCAAGTTTGGTCCTGAATTTCTAGTTGAGAAAGTGTGGGAGTCTGCGGTATATGTGAAGGGAGGGAAAAGGTAGACATTGTAGCCCTTTGTGAACCAGCTGGTTTTTCCAGCAGTGACAGAACCCAACTGGAAATCGGAAAGAGAATGGCTGTGGGGGTTGGGGCCTTTTACTCCTGATGTCGGGGTCCAGACCTACTATGGGTCCTGAGCAACCAGGTTAGGCACCGCTGAAGTACTTCACTCTCAGTGGGTCACACAATCCATGGCTTCCTGTGTGGGTTGATGCAGCGAGTAAGCAGAGGCTCACAATTCAAAATACCTTAGATTGCAGCAATAAATGATTGTCCAGTCAAATACTTGCTTTTAAGAAAATAAGAGTATCACCGCACTGAAATGCATTGTTACGCATTTATAGCACCTCTTCAGCAAACTTTGGAGTGCTGCTAATTAACACCACACTATTACAAAGCTCTCAGACAGATCGCGTCCATGCTGCTTGCAGCCAGCAAGCTAAGCTTGGGGGCTGTCTCATTTCGCTCTGGGTTTGGTTGGCTACAGTGTTTCACCCAACACCGGTCACAAGAGTCAGTTGTGATGAGTTGTCCAATCACAACAGCCGACAGTGTGACAGGAGGGCGTGGCACATTTAAGTATCATGGCAGTCTGAGCCAGTTTGACGTAACCGGCCGCTGCACTTTGCACTGTGTTGTGCTGTGGCTAGGGGCTCCGTGGCGTAATGATTCCTAGACGGTCTGACCGTCGTTCACCTGCCACTGACCCTACACAGTGGAGTCACTTCATCAAGCAGATCTCCCTCTCTGCAAAGAGCTGCTGTGTCGGAAGATATGCCAGACTTGGGACTCAAAGATTTATCAGGCAGTGATCTGCTGCGCACTATCTGAAGTGATTGGGGCCCGCGGCTGCTGCAGAGTGGTGCCAGGTGCCTCAGCAGCCTGGCCGCCATGCACTGCAGTCCAGTGCAGCTGAGTGAATGCAGCCATGCAAGTCGGAGTTGTTCCTCTCCTCTTGGACCGCGCTACCTCCTTGTGCACATCGCGACTGTGCCCGTCCTCTGTGTTCGACTTTGCATTGTTAGGTAAGTGTCACTGACCCATCGAATTTAATTTACTTTTACAGGAGCACATATGTTCAGTTGGGCAGGTCTTCCTTACTTGATTTTTTTTCGCGAGAAAGCGTCACTCATAGTCATTGAAATGTCACTGATCATTACACTGAAATTATTAAAATGTCATACATAGCAATCTGAAACCTTGGCAGCTAATAGTCTTCCATGTGTTGTACCATTCACAGGCATGCATATACAAAGCACACACATGCAACCACAGGCACACTGCAAAGTGCAACATACTAACTTGATGTATGTCAAGGATGAGGTAACCTATTTACATGAGTGAGCCTTTAGGTCTCACTCCAGTGAAACAGGTAAAAAGGGCTGCTCACTCCTGATCACTACACGGTACGCTGCCACCACTGCACTTGTGCCACTTAACTCTTAGTAAACGCAGTAGCCTTTCAACACTATGAGGGTAGCGTTTTGGGCACCTCTCCCAGTCCAACAAGACCACAATCCTTGAGACAGGCCTGTGTCATGACGCGCGCGCATACACATGATTCATGTTCACACATGACTTCAAGAATCAGCACCAGTGATCCAAATATCATTGCAGCAGAATCACTCAGGTCAGGGATACACATCTGTCACCAGGTTGTATGATAGAGGCACACATGGCTAAAGCACGCATGCCTCTACCACACAGCCCAAACCACAAATGCGTCCTAACCACGCATTCCTTTACCACGCATACCTTTACTACGCAATTTCATGGTAAATACATGAATGGTAAAGGGGTATGCATGGCTAAGTTTACCACTACTCTGATCCCCTCCCCCTGCCCTAAGCTACATACCCCCTACCTGAGACCCAAAACCGTCCCCTGACACCCTCCGTCCCCTGCGATGTCCCTAAAACTACCCCAACCCCTTCCACTTCCCTTAGGCCTACAACCCTAACCCCTATTTTAATAAACTACCCGACCCCCTTAGCCCTAAAAACTACCCACCTGTCCCTATTCCCCTCCCTCTGCCCAGAGGCCTAAAAACCCTTCCCCTTTACATATATTACCCCGGCCCCCCAACCCTGCGCTGTCCCTAAAACTACCCCAACCCACCCACTGCACTTACGCCTAACACCCTAACCCCTAATTAAAAAAAATTACCACCCCCAGCCCTGTAAATTACCTCGACCCCCTGCCCTGAAAACTACCCCCAACCCGTACAAACTACCCCCCACCCTCACCAAATCCTGGCCCCAGCCCAACTTACCTCACCACGTCCTCCGCTTCCTCGTTCGAAGTCTTCCGGCTTCTGAGTTCCACCGAGCAGCAACCAACAGCTTGACCGTGCACTGCCTTAACCACGCATATGTGTGCTTAAGGCATATGCCTGGTTAGGGCAAGCGTGGTAGTGCTTGCATGGTCGGAACATGTTTGCCTTCGGCTGCGGTGTTCCAATTGTTTCCCCTGTCACCATGCAAGAGACTTTTCCGCCCCAACAGTCTGGAAGTGTTCTCGTGCTAGCGTCCCTTGTGTTTCTTGAGCCATAATTGCATGCACACTCTGGGCCTGATTTACAAAGATAATCCTACACTTTTGTGTAAGTTCATGATTTTTTGCAATTTACCAAGGAATTTTCCGAGTAGTATCTTTATGACTGCCTATCTTTTTATGTGCAGAGTCTACGCCACGAGTGCGGAGACTCCGCTGTCATAAAGATACTACTTGTAAAATTGCTTTGTGAATTGCAAAAAGTCATAAACTTACACAAAAGTGTATGCTTTCCTTTGTGAATCAGGCTCAGAGTTGCCTGGTAGAATGGTCAAGCTGAGTCAAGTGAGATCTGTTGGAGTGTACCTGCGTGTTGGCATTGCGTCTCTGCTATGCTGCTTGGGCAATAAAACTACTGTTTTCCCTCGTTTTGAATTTGTTTTATTAGAAAGATATTTCTTCTGCCAGTGTGAAAGTCTAAAACTGCTGCAGACTCTCGGACTGTCGGTGTAAATAGGGATACACAACGTTCGCATCTCTTGGCCGGCAAGGCGAACTCATCCAGGCCAGCTTGCTCACCCTGTGGATTCAGAGCGTTGACAGGCTGAGGTGGACCTTCAGAAAGGCCCCATAGCTCTCTAACGGCATTCTGCCTTTCAGCGCTCTAACCAATGGCAAGGCTTAGTTTAACACTTGCAGTGTGATTGACAGGGAGGGATCAAATCAGGAACTGCACTGTCAATCACACTCTATTTGTGACTGGAGGCATCGCCAAGCAGGATCTTCAAAGAGGGAACTGTGTGCCTGATGGTCCATGGACACAGCTTCGACTGCTGAGGACCTGAAGCCGAATGCCGGCAGGCGGCAGAGGGCAAGTAAAACAAAAATCAAATGTCAAATGAGCATGTGTGTGTGTCTGAGACAGTGAGTGATAGAGATTGAGCAAGTGAGACAGTAAGAGTGAATGAGTGGCTTTGAGAGTAAATGTAAGTAAGTGACAGAAAGCGTGAGTGGCTGAGAGTAACTGCAAGAGAGTGAGTGAGCAAGTGACAGATTTAGTGGCCAATTGAGAGTGAGTAAGTGGCCGGGTGAGAGAGTGTAAGTGACAGATTGACTTTCAGAGTGAGTGAGAGAGGGTGAATTACAGAGAGTGACCATAACATAGATTGACTTAGAGTTAGGGCCAGATGTACGACCGTTTTTTGCGGTCTCAAATGGAAAATCGGCCCGTTTGCAACCGCAAAATAGATCTTTCCTATGTACAAACCCTATTATGCGAGTCGGTAACCTATTACCGACTCGCAAAATAGGGTTTGCGACTTGCTCTTGAGATGCACTTCAATGTACGATTGTTTTGCAACCACTATTGCGTCTGCAAAATAATTGCAGCTTATCACCCATTCCAAAAAGGTGGTAAGCCCCCAGGGGACCCCTTCCCCTTTGTGACTGGCAGCCAACATATTTTTTAAGAGCAGGCAGTGGTCCCAGGACCCACTGCCTATTCTTTAAAAATGAAACAGAAACGTTTCATTTTTCTTTTTTAAATGCATCCCCTTATCTTTAAAAGAAAACGAGCTGCATTAAAAAAAAATGCTTTACTTAAACAGCAGTCACAGACATGGTGGTCTGCTGATCCCAGCAGGCCACCATCCCTGGGAGTGCTAGCCATTCCCAATGGGGTCGTAAATTGCACCTGCCTCATGAATATTAATGAGGCAGGTAATTTGCGACCCCATTATGAATCGCAAACAGTGTCTGAGATACTGTTGTAAATTCCATTTTGCGAGTCACAAAACAACGCAATTTGCGAGTCGCACAATGGAAGGGTCATACATCTGACCCTTAATATCTAAGTGATTGAATGAGATTTTGTTATAGTGATAAGGTGAGTGACAGAGAGTGAGAGAACAATGACTATGAGAGGGAGTGACTGAGTGTGTGAATGCCTGGGAGCAGGGGAATGAATGAGAGTGATTGACCGAGTGACTGAAAGATTGACTGTGGGAGTGAGTGAATGACAGGGAGTGAGTGACTGAGGGTAAGTGACAGAAGGCGAGTGGCGAGTGGCCGAGGGTGACTGATAGAGAATGTGTGGCAAAGAGTGACGTGAGACTGAGAAAATAAGAGTCAGTGTGACATAAAGTCCTACTGTCCAACTCCATTTTTAAGGATGCCCCAACTCTATCTTAGGTAATAGAAGTCTCCATCCTCTCAATTCTAGACAAGAAGAGTCAATATTTTCCTCAATTTATGCAGAATCACTGGCATATCTGCCAAAGAGCAGATGTCATCTGATCGTATCTTTCTAAGAACTGTGAAAGTGTCAAATCATTCGGTTAATGACATAGATAATACACCTGACGCGACATCAGTCTAGGACAGGTGTCTACTTATCACCATGCCAAGGTCACATAATAACAAATACAGACAGATAACCAAATTAGTGTAGGCTGAATTAACGTGATTTTACCTTACATGTTCATAAGGAAATGTCTGGGATCCACACATTGATGCACATAATCTATGTCAGACAATCCTAAACTTATGTGAGAAACTTCAGTCTCTGATAAAATTTAGTATATAAGGGCGCCACTTAACCAATGTCAGGAGAGGTCCTTCACTTAGATTATCGCATGAGATTTTGCCAGAGACGGCCTCACCTACTGCCACTTCACTTCGCAGATGCTACATCCTACCTGTTGCTTATAAAGCAGAGTCCTGGAGGAAGACCACTTCCGCAGCGCATGATTGCCCTTCGCTGGGAACGCTTCCATTGCTGATAACGAAAGGTCTTGCTGTCAGCGAGGTATGCAGTGCATCTCTTCCCCCTAAGAAGCTCAAGATGGCAAGTTGCTCTAATTTAAATACTCTCTCAGTGTAGAACATAAAAGCAGGTTTTAGGTGTGTCAGGTTTCAGATGGCATTTTTACCATATTAGAAATATTAAATTTAGGGGCGTGGCTTAGGAGCCGTCGGAGATGGCCGCCGTTCTCTGGAGCTCCGCAGCGGCGTGAGCGACGAAGATTCTCCAGGCTCTTCTCCTCGTGTGTCGGACCTCGGAAATCAGCTCCACAGACGTCGGAACCTCTCCGCTATGCTTTGTGACCGCTGTAGAGGTATGAGGAGCATTTTAATGATGCCGGTCTGACTTTTCTCCTCAAGCGAGGCTCGTCAGAGTTGCGGCCGCCATTTTGTTTTGTTTATTTTTCCAATGCTTCTCTCGTTTTGCCGCCAATTTCCCTGCAGTCTATGTTCCTCATAATTTACACTGGCAATGACTGCTCAAAGGTTTTTCCTCGCCTCTTTTTGACATTTTGACATTTCTTCATTATTTCATGAGGTGTTCAATACAACCTATTTCTCCTGGAATGTTAGTTCTTTTTTATTCTCCGTAAATGCTCCATATTGTACTTTCTTGCATTGGGTTTCATATTTATTAAGTGCCTTTATTTGCCCAGTTGCTCTTTCTGGGTGTATTGAAAGGAATTCTGCCTCCTTTTCTTCATGGCAATGCCTCGTGGCACTCGTAATGGGGCTCAACAATCCAGCAATCTTTCATTGGCAGATCCTAATCCTTTCACTGTCTTGCGTGACAATATGGAGGAGGTACCCATTGAGTCTTCTGACCCTAAAGGCTCTGCTTCTTCAGTCACTCGTCCCAAACAGAATTCTAAACTACCAGCAGCTTCGACTTCTGCATCAGGCAAAAGGGTGAAAGTTAATCCTCCTTCCCCTACCAATCCCTCATCTCCCATCTCCATGGAGCTTCTCCTTGAAGAAATTTGTGCTCTGAAACCGTATATGGAAGAAACCAATCTACGCTTACAAAGTCTCGAAGACATCTGGTCCCACATGGCTCAAAGGGTTGTGGACCTAGAGCAGAGAGTTGACTCAGTCCAGGACTCCATAAATTAAGTTCCCCTTTTACATAAAGAGATTGGTCACCTCAAACAACAAGTTGAAAATTTGGAAAACCGCAATAGAGGCAACAACCTACGCATTTATGGTTTGGTTGAAGGTCTTGAAGGTTCTAATCCAATTTCATTTTTTCAATCATTTCTACCAACTCTTCTAGGTCTCCCTGACACTCCTCCATTAAATATTCAGCGTGCTCATCGCTTGGGTCAAAGCTCTCACTCCTCATCCTCTTCAGCAAAACCTAGAGGAGTTATTTTATATTTTTCGGAATACACCGACTTACTCAAAGTGCTCCAAGCTGCCAAACAACGAGGAAAAATTTCATGGCATGGTTCCAATCTATTTTTTGCTCAAGATTACGCCAAGGTGACTGCGGACTGTCGAAAAATGTTCCTGGATATGAGACCTACTCTTCGCAGTCTCAATGCTCGATATGGTCTTTTCCACCCTTGTCCTTTTAAGGTGACTTATAACAATAAGACAACAAATTATGAAGACCCAGCAATACTTCAACAATTTTTGAATACTTGTCGACATGATTCCATGGACATATCCAGAGCATAAATGACTTAAGTATCTTCACATTGGTTACTTGCTGCTTACTTTGTTTATTTTGGCAATGATGTTATTCACTTCTGTTGTAGTTTGTACTGATTGTTGTTAACATATTTGTTCTTTCTTTCCTTCATCAGATATGGATATATGGTCCCCCGTATGTTATCTCCTTAATTTTTCCTGGATGACGTCCTCCTTGTCGTTGTTGTGCTAGAGTTTCCTGTTCAGCGTCCCCTCTCCCCTATGTGGTTCCACCACCCCCATCTTTATTGTCTTTTTGTGGTATGTCTTTGTGTTATTGTATTCTCATTTTCATATCAACAGCTTCTTTTGTTCTGTTCCTTTATCTTTGTTTGTTCTTCTCCTTTACTTTTCTCAGATTCTTTTTTCTTCTTTATCTATTTGCCTTTTTTTGTATTTTTTGCTCTTTTCTTTCTCTTTATTTTTCTCTCCTTGACCATTTAGTTTGTTATACTTATTGGTTCTCTTCTTCATCTTATTTTCTCAATCTTCTCTTTTTACTTCAGTTTCATATGTTTTTCTATTTTCTAATTCCTCTTCTTCTAAATACAGTTTGTTTATGGCAGTTCTTCAATTATGTAAAAGGTTATGTAACTTTTTTCTCTTTGCACATATAGATAGTCCTTATGCTTGCAATGTTTTTATTCTTTGATTTACAATTTACCAGTTGTTGTTTATTCTTTAACACTTATACATTCGTTTTTTTTTTCTCTACTTTTAAGTCCTAGTTTATATCCTTAGATGTCTTTGAATATTTTATCTTGGAATGTTAAAGGTCTCGGTTCCCCCATTAAACATCAACGAGTTCTGTCTCATATAGCAAATTTAAAAGGGGACATTGCACTATCACAAGAAATTCACGTTAAGGATATTGAAATTTCTAAACTGCGTCGTCATTGGGTAGGTCATGTTTTTGCATCTCCTGGGTCTGGGAAACGTAATGGTGTTGCTATTTTTTGCATTAACGTTTAGATGTCCACCTCGTTAAGCAAGATAATGATTCGGAAGGTAGGTGGGTAGCAGTCTCTTTGTTGATTAATAGAATTCCTCTAACTATTTTCAATGTATATGCTCCCACTGTTCAGGATAAGTTATTTTGGCCCCATATTCTATCCTCTCTCATGCAATACACTGATGATTATCTTATTTTGGGTGGTGATTGTAATATGATTATGGATCCATTTTTAGATAGAAGATCTGATTCTAGATTCTCTCCCTCCCCAATGCATTCTCTATTTGCTTCTACTATTTCTCAAAGAGCTCTAGTAGACTCCTGGAGACTTTGTCATCCTACTCTTAGAGAATACACATTCTACTCACCCCCTCACTCTTCCCAATCCCGGTTGGATTATATGTTTATTTCCAAAGCCCTCATTCAACACATTACTCACTCTGACACAGGTTCTATTTTAATCTCTGATCATGCCCCGGTTTCCTTAAGTCTAGATTTACTCCCCCCCATGAAAGGCACTAGGAGATGGAGGTTTAATAACTCTCTTCTATTGGATCCCAACTTTACACAGGCCTTTCTTGAATTTGCCTCTTTATTTTTTGATGACAATGATTCTTCCCAGATATCTCCTTCTCTTATTTGGGACGCCTTTAAAGCTGCCTCTAGAGACCTCATTATTTCATTTGTTGCCCAAAAAAGACGTACAGCCTCTCAATCTATACATTTACTTAACACTCAAATTAAACGGCTAGAACATACCTTTTATTTAACTGAGAAACAATCTGACCTGGATAATCTTATTAGGGCCAAAATCTCCTTTAACAAGCTCTCCACTGAATCTATAAATTTATTTTTACTTAAGTCTAGTGCTAAATATTACAGCGCAGAGAATAAAGCTGGTAATCTTCTTGCTAATTATCTCAAAGTAAAAAAAGAACGTACTAAAATTGACTCCATTGTTACTTCCTCTAACGTTACGGTCCATAAAGATGAAGATATCCTAGCTGAGTTCACTGATTTTTACCAAAAACTATATACACCTGAATCCCCACGTTTACTGTCTGACATTACTCATTATTTGTCCTTCATTCCTTCGCCCTCCTCTTCGGATGTTGATTTCTCCCCATTGGAGGCTGATATACAACCTAAAGATATTCTGGAGTCCATTCAGGTTCTTAAAAGAGGTAAAGCACCTGGTCCAGATGGGTTTACCATAGAGTTTTACTCTAATTTTTCCTCCCTGCTTATCCCTAAACTTCACCAGTTATTTTCCTTTTTTATTACATCACAGAAATCTGAAGGACCTTTTCAAGAAGCTCTAATCTGTCTTCTTCCCAAAGAAAATAAAAATCACACTTTATGTAAAAATTACAGACCGATCTTGTTAATTAAACTAGATTATAAAATTTTCGCAAAAATTCTTGCGTTTCGTTTGGAAAAAATGTTACCAAAATTAATTAGTAAAGAACAATGTGGTTTTATCAAAGGCCGTCACCTTTCTGACAATACCCGTCTCTTTTTTAATGTTCCAAGTAACTCTAATTCTTATAAGAAATCATTAGCAGCTGTTGCGTTAGACGCTGAGAAAGCTTTTGATAGAGTTAATTGGCAATTTATTTTTTCTTCTCTCTCTTGGTTTGGTTTTGGTCCTAAATTCCTTTCATATATCTCACTACTTTATTCCTTTCCCAGATCTTTTATTTTAGCCAATGGTCTTGTCTCTTCTTCTTTTCCTCTTCTCAGAGGTGTCCGGCAAGGTTGTCCACTTTCTCCTCTTTTATTTATTTTAGCATTAGAACCCTTTTTAACAAAAATTCGTATGAATGAAAACATTTCTGGTTTTCCTTATGGTGATAAACATCTAAAGATTTCTGCTTATGCAGACGACATTCTTTTATTTATTTCTAATCCTCAAACTTCTCTGCCGAGGTTTCTATTAGAGGTCTCGGAGTATGCACCGGTATCAGGTTATAAACTTAATGTGGATGAATGCGAGATCCTCCCTCTAAATAAATTCTGCTTTCATGATGACTTTTTATCTTCTTCTTTTCACTGGTGTCCAACTAAAATCAAATACCTCGGCCGTTGGTTCACTCATTCTATTAAAGATACTGTAGCATTAAATTTAAAAAATCAGCTAATAACCCTCACCACCTTTACTGACAGATAGCATCCCCTGTTCTTATCTTGGTGGGGTAGATTAGATTCTATCAAAATGATGTTAGTCCCAATAATTTTATTTTTCTTGTCGAATCTTCCAGTTAATATTCCTAAATCTTGTTACAAAAATATTTATTCTATATTATCAAAATTTTTATGGCAAAATAAACCAGCTAGGATGTCCTTTTCCAAACTTAAGTCTCCTAAACATTTAGGTGGTGTTAATTTCCCTGATTTCTCCTCGTATCACACCTCATTTTTTCTCACACACTCTGCCTCTTTCATTTCTGATCATATACCTGATCCCTGTTCTCAGCCTTTGTGGGTAGAGGTTGAATCCCCCTTCTTTCATCCTTTTACGTTTGAGGAATTTGTTTAGTTAACACACACCCCAAAGAAATTTTCTCTTCCCATCCTTAAGAATACTCGCTAAATCTTTCGTCCTATCATTTTGGACGATTTAGATGATCGTGCTCGCTTTTTACAATCTCCAATTTGTTATAATAACCATATCAAAATCAAAAATAGGACTCTTTTTTGGAGTGATTGGTTAGATTTCGGTCTTAAATGGACTCACCAGCTTTTTCAAGATGGATCTTGTATTCCCTTTTCTGTTCTTCGAACTCGTTTTTCTCTTCCCCTATCTTTTCATTCCAAATATACATTATTGAGAACGGCTGCTCAAACTGCTTATGATACCCTTACACTTTCCTCCACACATTCTAAATCTTCTTCTATTGTTTTATCATTTTTATATTCTTCTCCCTCCGCTTCCCAGATTTATAAGAAATTACGGGATAATTCTATCACTCGAGAGAAGTCTATTGTGGAATGTGCTTGGGAATCAGATCTAGATGGTTCTTTCTCTATTTCCACCTGGGATAGCATTTGGACCAAAATAAGGAAGTCCTCTAGAGCAGCAAATACAACTCAAACTTTATTTTTTATATATAATAGACTTTTGATTACCCCATCCAAATTACATAAAATTGATCCTTCTATCCCATCTACCTGCTGGTCCTGTTCTGCCTTAGTAGCTGATCTTAAACATATGTTATTTACATGTCCTGCTATCCATAATTTCTGGGGTAAAGTGTGGCAACAAATTAATAAAAAAATGTCTTCAAATTTTCCCTTTTCTCTTTCCCATATTTTTCTTGGTACCATTTCACAGATATGGTCCTCCTTTAATATTAACACAACCATTGTTGATTTACTTATAGCTGTAGCATTCCAACAAATCACGAAGGCGTGGAAGGATACCTCGAATGTTTCTTTTCAAGCCTGGTGGTATGGTGTTTGTTAGAACCACAGACTAGACAGGGCCTATGTTCACCCCATTACTCTTGCTATTAAGCGGGACTTGTTATGGTTGCCCATCACTAACTTCCTGAATATATCTGCCCAATCCCTTCCTTTACATATTCCTTGCAATGAGGAAGTGTCCAAACCTCCTTGAAACTGTTATTATTAATGATTGTTGATTATTACCTGTGTTTTATATCCTGCTATTTTATAAGTTTTTTAATAGAGGAATTACTTTCATTCAATTGTTATATTTATCATACATCGTTTTACTATGTTATTTGATATATCTCTCTTTCTTTTCTTCTTTTCCTCTCCTTCTTTCAGTTTCTTTCTCATTTTTATGAAACGTTTTGCAATTTGTTCTATTTATATAATGTATGCTACTATTATTATGGCTCTTTCTGTTCATTAATAAAATTTTCTTTTAAAACAAAAAAAAACCAGAAATATTAAATGTATTCTTGTTACTCACAACGTGCCTTTTTGCTGTTTTTATAATCTCCTGTGTAGTCATGTTAGATGTACTGAGAAATAGATTCATCCTGTTGTAATAAATGTGTTTAGTCAAAAGAGTCTATTTTTCTTAGTACAGTGTGTATGTGATATTGTGAATAACGAAATAAATAGGCTTTGTTTCTGTTACCACAATGCCCCTGATCCTGTTGCAGGGATTGTTAGTAACCCAAAAGCAAAACCTCTACATGAATTGGGTGGGGTTCTACATGATTATAATAACCCATCTTTCACACTCAGCACTGGTGCATTGGACTGAGTTCATCTGTGTCACCCATGGTTGGGAAAGCAAATCTTGTAGAATGATGCCA
This sequence comes from Triturus cristatus, assembly GCF_964204655.1. Taxonomy (NCBI): domain Eukaryota; kingdom Metazoa; phylum Chordata; class Amphibia; order Caudata; family Salamandridae; genus Triturus; species Triturus cristatus. Next base: position 853,721,591 of record NC_140581.1, read on the forward strand.
AAGTCGTAGTTTACGCAACAAGTGGGTGAGAATGAGAGTGAATGAATGAGGAGTGTGAGAGAAGAGTGATGGAGACAGTAAGAACAAGTGTTTTAGAGAGTGACTGAGAGCGATAAGAGAGATTGAATGACTGAGAGAGTGACCCAGAGAGAGAGTGTAATAGAGAGAGATTGCCAGTGAAAGTGATAGAAAGTGAGTGACAGGTGGGTGCTGCTAGAGAGAGAGAGAGAGCGAGAGAGTGACTCAGAGAGATTGAGAGAGTGACAGAGAGAGAGAGAATGAGGGAGAATGTGGCAATAATGCAATGTAGAGGCTGGTCCGGAATTGCTTGAGCAATGGTGCTAGGACTCAGTGGAATGTTGTCTCCTACTTCTGGGACCCCACATAGAATCTACAAATTTGGTGACTGTCTCGGATCATAAGGTACTCTGAGGTGTACCTGCAGTGGAAGAGGCTTGAGAAGGCCGGAGAAACTCAAGTTTTGAGGGGCCTGGAAAATAGAGGATGTAAAGAGGACGATGAAGTTGGAAGCGGAGCTAAGTGGAGTCTAATACGCAGAGCGTGGGATAACTAAAAGTACACAGGGTTAAGGAGCATGAGTTGACTAGGTGGCTGTAGTGCACGGGCACAGTCATTGAAATTCGTGTAAATGTGCAACATCATACTGATTTAAGAGATCACCAGCTGCCACTGATGTCGACAAGTGCCCTGGAAAATTAAATGACTGGAATAACCACTATCATTGGACATGTGCTAACTGAACAAGTAAAGATGACATATTTTTGAAGCTGTCTGGTCTCAGTCTACTTTCATCTTCATGATGTAGACGCATATTTCTTCAAACAGGGGAAACACCAATTTGAAACAAATGCACATTGTGATATTTTTATGTCCAGCTTCTACTTGCGTTTCTTTCCTTGCAGTCTGCTTTTCTTTTCCAGTTACCAATGCAGAAATACAAGTACCAGAATGCAAAGTAAAAAAGAAGCCTTGGTGATCAGCTTACAGTTAAATATGCCCCCATCGAGGGCCCCTTGTAGTACATATTCTCCATTTTGCTGTTCTTCACAGGTGTACTGTGGTCCACCTCCCTTCTTCCATTCAAGCGGTACTCCTTCGGAGATGGGAGTTAGAGTCAAGGAGATCATCAGTCATTTCACATATCTTCACCCTAGAAGCTGAGAGACACATGGTCTATCATCCCTGCACTGCATCTAAAACACCTGTGTAGACAGGTAGCCAACATAACAAGCATTGAAAATGCAACAGGTCTCGCCTTTGATTAAGTTAAAGCCATTTGCTTTACTAATGGTATTGTATAGCAAAGTAAATGGCTTTAACTTAATGAAAGGCGAGACCTATTGCATTTGTAATACTTGTTTGGGCATTGGTAGGCACTCTTTTTTTGGGCACTGGTACGTAGTGTTGCTCAACAGATTTTGATCTAACACAAGAGAGAGAAAAACACAAAAGAGGGCAACAGAAAGATGGAAAACCAGTGACAACCAGAAGAAAAACCTGCGAGAGTAGATAAAGCGTCAGGGAGTGTCTTGTGGGGGCATTAACGAGGCACAAGGTGGAATCGCTATCTTCGGTGGCGCTGCCTGTGGGCACTGGCACTTATTGTTTTACAAAGGGGAGAGGAGATGGCCTAACGGCTAGGGCGCTGGACCTCGAATCTGGGGAACCGGGTTCAAGTCTCAGCAATGACGCTGAAAATCTGTGATTCTGGGCAAATCACTTAATCTCCCTGTGCCTAACAAAAATGAATGTGTCCTCATGTAACGCAACTGGTGCTATGTAAAGCGCTCTGATACCCGATACCGGGTCAATTTCGCGCTATATAAAACTCCTTAAAACTTTTTTTTTAAATAAGCACTGCCTGCCCTGAGCCAGGGCATAGAACTTGTGCCTATTGAATGCAACTCTGGTATAGGCAGGGCTTTAAGTGGGCTGGGTCTCACCGGTGCTGAGCGCCAGCAGTTTTTTTAAGGAGGCCTCGAAACGGGTCTCTATTGGGCTCTGTTTTGTGCCCTGGCACAGGCACTCACTTTTCTTCTGGACTGCAGTGACAGCGGTACATCGATGTGCTTTGCTCACATCGCTCACTTCTCACTAGTGGAGAAGTTACGGCATGAAGTCTTGTCAGAGTGAGCGATATAGGGGAATGGAAACCCTTTAAAGAGAGTCATTTTCTCTCTCTGGATTTCCCTTCTATTTTTGAAAGTCAGGAGCAGCAACATTGTTGTGGTGTCACTAGGGCTTTAAGTGGAAGATTTTTCAATATTATATACAAGCCATAGTTGCTACTTATTTATTTATCTTTTCTAACAACCATTGACAAAGCCAATAGTCCTGACTTGTAGGTATGATGTTACTTGTATCATATACCTGGATGCAATGACAGAAACAGCAAAATACAAGTCAGGTGGCACACTGTGCTAAGCACAGATTTGTAGGTTACTTGTTTTTAAGCCACGCCCTTACTTACATTGGCCACGCCCCATTGAGAGACCCCCCCTCCTTCCAGTTTTTTCATTCCACTTAAAGCCCTGGGTATAGGCACAGGTGGTTGAAGGCCATCTCAAGGGCACATCCAGTCGTTTATTAGCCACTTGAAGAGTATCCATGGGATGAGGGAAGCACAGGGCAGGGTGGGTGTCGAGGCTCCGACCGCACCATTTGCGGTTTATCGCAGGTACAGGTGTCCGGATGTGATTTATGGCGCCGGCCGAAGCGCCTTGCTGCCGGCTCCGCTAGCCCCCGCCCCATCCCCCGCCTCTGTGCTTAATACCAAATAAATAAACACCAATAAAAGAATTCAGCACAATCACTCATAAGTAATTTAAACTCATTCTTATGCGCTGCACAAAGACTGCCTCTGTCAAGGAAATGAGTTTTCCTACATAATCAGCCCTATTAAAGCCCACCGAGTATGGCTCGTTCTGCGTGACATTGTGGGTGGCAGAGTCTCGTGCGTCCGCGTGAAAAATGACCCACATTTGTCGGCTTTTGGGGAACCTTCCACACAGGGTTTGGCAATAGCGACTTATAGATGGCAGGGGTTTGATGGCCCACCCGCCCGGGCTATCAGTCAGCACAAGTGAGAGCCACTGATGCCGTGGTGAAATAGGCGCCGCACCCTGGGCGATTTGAAGCCAGTTGTGCAACCCTGTGATCTACTAGCAGTTTTATGTAGCGCCATCCCGGTGCCAAAGCGCTTTACCGAGACGTGTTACACCTTCGGTAATACATAGATTAAAACCATGATCGAGCGTGCACAAGTGAACGACTAAAAAGACCCGAGGGCTCAATCTGACAAAAAAAAACGCAGTAGTACAGGAAGAAATGTAGATCTCCACCTAGAAGAATATATTTATTTGTCTTTTTAGAGTCCTTTAAAGCTGCAGAAGGCAGACGTTCATGGTGTGGTGCGACGACGGAAGTTGTCGACTTTGGATTCAAGTCTCGGCATTTTCTCAACATCCAGTGATTCTAGGCAAAACACGAAAAGTAATCTGTCCTTGTGTAATGTATCTGGGTGCTCAATAAAAGCGCTCCAATATCTTAGGGATGCGTTTGCCCTTTATTTAACAAGCCCTCGCCATGACGTTTTTTTCCACTTTTTCTGCCGTCCCAGGCCTCGCCTGCTAAAAGGTTTCTTATCTTTATGGGGCCATGTGTTTGGCCCCATAAAGATAAGAAACCTTTTACGCCAGCAGTAAGTCTGGGCAGTCAGTCCAAGTGGGACGGCAGAAAGAGAGAAAAGAGTATGTCACACAGAGCTCTTTTCGAATGGCTGGCCACCGTTTAGCATAAACGATGACGCCAGCCAATGGAAAAGAGGGGTTGGGCTTAATGCCCTTTACTAAAAAATCCCCATATCATTAAATCTCGCCAGTGAGACTGCGCATGCGCGCAGCCTATGCCAGGCGAGACCTAAAAAGCCATCATGACCCAGTGGATCATTTCCTCAGCGTAAGGTTTGAGTCCATTTCGTATTGGCCCCGTAAGTCATGAACAATCTATCAGTATACCGGAATTCCTTCATTTTGTATAAATACAAATAACCAGTAAATGGGAAAGAGTCTCTTCAGGAAAAGTGGCACGTAAACATGCATAGAGGGGGAAATCCTCATGTTTGAGATGGATCAGAGAAATGAAGACAAAAGAAGGCCCCAAAGACGAGACTAATCTATCGATTTAGACACAAAGAAAAGACTCCAGACATGATTTCATACGCAACTTCCTCATGTGTCATTGAGTGAATTATGTGAAGTGTTACTGTGAAAAGCAACACTTCCGTTTTTTTCACAAACATGTTAAAAATAGGTGTAACACTCATTGAACCAAATTAAATCCATCTCTAACAGTAACATTCGAAGAAATATTGGAAAGGATTGTTTACTTTCATGTATGACTTTTTAGGTCGAGCCTACTATGTACAGGTACTGTCTGTTTTGAGACATTGTGGGTCTACCAAGTACCTCCAGGGATTTGGGGCCAGCCCTTTTCTTACCATTGGTTGGCCTTGCTATCTCTCGCATTTGTCTGCTTATGAATTGTTTCCCAGCTTGTCGGTTTTATTTGTGTACCTTTCATGGAGCATTCCTCTTTACCATCACATTTGTTTCCCTGGTTTTGATGCTTCTACTGCTTGCTTTTCAAGAGCTATTTTAAGGTCTCACCTGACGTTAGCAGCGCACATGCGTTGCCCTCGCCATGCCAGAGCCTTTTGTAATCGATACGATTCCAGAAGGGTACTTGGAGCCCTGCCCCTCTTTTCCATTGGCTTGCGTCATCGTTTATGTTAAACGATGGCGCGTGATTGGAAAGCAGGCTTTTGGGTTATCTTCGTGTCCACTTTTCGGACGGCCCAGCTGGACAGGCCGACGCCATCTTTGTTTCACCTGCTCCTCCCTCCCCATCCCAAAGCAAATTTCCCACGAGTCAGAGGGCTGTCCTTACTCCAGCACCAGTCAGGACGTCACCAGGGTAGTACGTTCAGCGCTCGGTATCACACACGCGACATTCGGTGTAGAAAAGCGGGTGATAACTTAGGGGTCAGGCCAAGGTACCGGTGAGTGATATTTGTTTATTTGCGTGTGTTGTTGTTTAACAATGTTCCTTTATGTCTTCAGAGCATTTGAACGGGTAAGCCGCAACTTAATCCGTCAATGACTTTTGTGGTTGCCCCCCCTCCCTACCCCACCTCCCTCCTCCTTTCCAGTTTTGTATTGCCCTAACAACTCCTCATTTTTACACGGACACAACCGATGTACCGTGTAGTCACTCGGCACCTTCATGTTTTTCAGGGGCTCACGCAGTCCGGAGTACTCGGCCTTGTTTCTCTGCGATGTTATTAACTGATCGGACCCTCAGTCACAGCATGTTGCAGACCGGAGTCTAGTGTCTGTTAGTTTCTCTCACAGTACCTGCAACCCCGCAACTTAATCCGTCAATGCCTTTCGTGGTTGCCCCCCCCCTTCGTTTTCAGTTTTGTATGGCCCCAACAACTCCTCATTTGCACACGGACACAACTGATGTACCGTTCAGTGACTCTCTGCACCTTCATGTTTTTCAGGAGCTCACGCAGACTGGAGTACTCGGCCTTGTTTCTCAGCGATGTCATTAACTGATCGGACCCTCAGTCACAGCATGTTGCAGACCGGAGTCTATTGTCTGTTAGTTTCTCTCACAGTACCTGCAATCCAGCCACCCCCCTCCCCCATTTATGTTTCTCTCCCCATCCACCTTTTCCCCTCAGCACCTCTTTTTCTCTTCCCGTCCGCTTAGCCCACCCTGCTCACACTCATCTGTTCACCACTTGATTTTCTTACAATCCCTTCACCCATAACTCTGTTCTCCTACCTCTTTTTCTCACCTCCCCTCTATTTTTATTCTTCCTCTCTCTCCCTTTTCACTCCCCCCTCTGTAACCACCCTTCTTTCTCGTCGTTTATTTGGACCTTTCTCCCCCTCTTTCTATACCAATCTACCTTTCCTTCTCCATACTAGCTCCTATTCCCCCACTCTTTTCTTTGGTCGCGGTGCCAGGGCATTTGGGTAATGCTTGGTAATGTTGGCTTATTAGCAGCCGCGGTCGGTAGTAGGAGTAGCAGCAGGGCGGTGATGTGGGGAGGGGGAGGGGCAGGGTGGGGGTTAGTAAACTATGGATTACGGAGGTTTACAGGTAAGTTAACATATAAATTAATAAAACGAATTTAGTTGCTTGTACTGCATCGCATTTGGGGATGCAGTGCACGCAACGAAATTCGTTTTATTAATTTATATGTTAATTTACCTGTAAACTTCCGTAATCCATAGTTTACTACCCCCCACCCTGCCCCTCCCCCTCCCTACGTCACCGCCCTGCTGCTACTCCTACTACTGACCGCGGCTGCTTATTAGGTCTGTTTTGACCGCGCAGGTCACACCAAATCTTCGATTCGCAACCTGAAAAGAGCTTTCAGAATTATTATACAAAGGATCTTTGGCTCTGTACATATGTTGGTGGACAGAAGCACATGTTTGTATTCGGCACAAGTTGTGTGCTTCCACACAAAAAGTGCTTACCATCCAAGAGCTGGAATTATCGGAAATCAAGTTCTCGGAGCTCTTTATCAAGTCTAGCTGTTGTGTAACAACATTGCTTCACTTCTAACCCTAAAAAATCCTTACTGCCCCTTAATGCTACCCTTCTCTAATCCTTCGATCCCCTTAATGCGACCCTTCCCTAAACTCTAAAAACCCATTACTACCACTTAATGCTACACATCAATAAATCCCCTTGTAACTACCCTTCACTGAATCCTGCAACCCATATGACGATTCCTTCCCTAAACCCTACGAACCCCTTAATATCGCTTAATACTACCATTCCCTCAAAACCCTTATTACCCTTTGACACTGCCCTTCTCTTAACCCTAAAAGCCTCTTCCTGCACCTAATGCTACTCTTCCCTAAACCCTAAAAAATCCTTACTGCCCCTTAACACTACTGATCCATGATTCCAAGAACCCCTCACCATTCTTAGTACTTGCCTAAACCTTAAAAATCACATACTATCCCTTAGCGCTACCCTTCCCTCAACCACAAAAACATAATACCCTGTAACATTAACCATCCCTACACTATAAACATCCTTACTACCACTTAAGGCTGCCCATCCCTAAATCCATTAATGCTACCCTTCCTCGAACCCTAAATAATCCTTACTGTCCCATCACGCAACACTTTGCTGAACCTTAAAAAAGACTTGCTTTTTCATCCCACGTAAAGCCCTGGGTACACCCCACCGCAAAAACACTGGGATAAGCTCTAAAAACTCCCCCGGCGACTGGGTCTGTTCACCATGCAACACAAGTAAAACAAGCATTGAAAATGCAATAGGTCGCGCCTTTGATAAAGTTAAAGCCATTTGCTTTGCTAATGGTATTGTATAGCAAAGCAAATGTTTTTTTTTAACTTAATGAAAGGCGAGACCTATTGCATTTTTAGTGCTTGTTTCTTGTCTGTTAAGCACTCCATGAGAGCACATGTGCATGTTTTTTCCAGCTGTCTTTCTTGTGTACATCTCCCCCAGCCATCCGTGTTGCTCTTCGTCAGCTGTGTGCTTCTCCCTGCCTGTTCATGTTGCTCTTGCCCTCATGCACTTTCCCCTTGCTTTGTTGCCCTTGTTCTTCTCCCCCGTCTGCTCCACTTTGCTCTCTTGTGTGCTGTTTATATCTCTCACCCCTGCCTTCTGTGTTGCATATCCCTACCTGCACCCGACTTGCTCACCTGTTGCTTCACCTCCCTCACTGGAGCACTTTGTGCTGTCTCTGTCCCACCGTGTTACTTACGTCCCCCACCCCCAATGCTTCCTCCACCCACATTTTTTAAGAACTTATTTTACTGTTTCTTTTTCTTTTTTCTTTTTAGTTGCCAATCCAAATAAGGTCAGCTACTAAACAGAGTCATTTTGTAGGTGTGTGCATGAGTAGTGTACACACCTCCAAAATTGAGCAGTTGCGACAAATACTGTTTTTTATCCTTTAGCCAGGCTGCACAGCATCATGGATGGTTGCAGCATTATTATAAACCATTGGCAGAGCCAACGGGCCCCAAAGACTAGACCTATTGGCTTTGCCAGTACTTGTTTGGTATGGCGTTTGAGAGAGTTTTAGTTATCTACCCAGACTATTGTTTTTTCCCAAACATCATACATAATAGACAAAGATAGAGGGTCTTTTGGTTGTCGGTCTTCAATGATTGGTCTGTTAACTTGTCACTCACATTTTGCATCTTTTCACCATTGACTCCCTTCACTTTGAGTGCACAAAATCTTCGCACATTGATTGCATCCTCCTAAAAAAAAGCTAATTTTGCTTTATTTGCGAAGCTGACTCGGCGTGCTTTTTTTATTATTTATTTTATATGAACTTTAAATACCAACTGTTTATTTCGCTAGCATTCCATTTGAGAGTTTACGTTATAAAATATTTAACATTCTTTCATTATGCTGCTAGCGATCTGAGTACTTTGTTAGATGGTGATTTATTCTTGTCTCTTCCACCACAAACAATAATAAAGTGCATGGCACAGCTGAAATGTTTGTTATTTAAAAAACGTTATGGGTAAAAGAAACATACTGTTGAATGCTTTTTAAATGTAACATTTGTATTATAAGCAGAAGGTGGCAATGTTTACATGACAACATATTTTCTTGTTTCATTTAGTTTTTGTGGCATATGCTTGTAATATAAATAAAAAAATAACCATCCCACAAGCTGGCCAAGGCCAGACCTATTGGCTTTGCAAACGCTTGTTTTCAAATGTCCTCCTGATCACAAAGCAATCATGGTACTAACAGATAAGAAAAAAATATGATGTGAACAATAACTTTTTTGTTTGTTTTATCTTTATTTCTGGAATCAACGGGCTATATACTGCAAGAGGACAGGGACATGACAAGGGTGCCATGGGTACCAATCCAAGCTAAAACTATGCAAGATTCAAGCAAAAAAATGCCCATCCCCTTTGTTAAGTAGAAACAACCCTATTGTGTGCCCCTCAGCCCTAGGCCTGGGCCCCATTGTCACTGCACCTAATGCACTATTCATAATTTCTCCACTAAAGAGAGAACAAACAATTCAGTTAAGCACGCTACTTGAAGGTATCCATCGTCCCATATCCCCCTGGCACATCCAATATTTTTATATATCAAGCTCATGTTTTGTCTTCTCTAGAAATCAATGCCTATTAACGGAAACATGAAACGTCGAGGGGGCAAAATAGCTTATTGAACTCTTCTTAAAATGTCATAATTTTCTGTCATGATCATGGATATTTCCTTGTCACTCAGGACATTGCCCTCTACCTCTGTACCCAACCTACAGCTAGCCAGGTATAAGTGGGTGGCACAGGCGCGCAACACCCATTGGACTCAAAGGGCTTCAGCCCCCCCCCCCGTCGTGTGTGGCAGCCCGGGATGAGACACCTTCCCGGGCAAAAAAGCAGCCGCACCCGAGCACTTCACAGGTCTTTAAAAGACAATTTGCATGTTAATGAGGCCTTGCTGTTGTTTCACCCCTTCTAAGAGCCCCTGCAGCTCCACTCTGCCTATTGCTTGAAGTTCAGCCCCCCCCCCCCGAAATTTTTGCTCAGCCCCCCCCGAAATTTTTGCTCAGCCCCCCCCCGAAATTTGGCTCTAGTTGCGCCTCTGGGGTGGCACGTTTGAAGGTCAGTGTGGGTCTTCTAAAAGATGCTTAAAGTGACATTCGACTTGGACCTGACAATATAGAGGTTCATTTTCAAAATTGACTACCCTGTGTTTTTTTAAACCCCTATTAAAATCGTTGGGATACCTGAAATGTCCATCATTGCAACTATTGAACACCCCAAGTATCTGCTGCAGGGTGATATATTTTCTTAAGGCAGCAGTTAAAGTGAGGAATTCCATGGTTAGATAAGCTTGTATGTTTTATTTCATGCTGATATTGTATTGTAACTGTATTTTATGCTTTTTAGATATTTGATTATATTTCATTGTGTGATATAGTTTTGTTATGCACTTTACATTGGCGTAAATTACTTTTCGATCTACATGCCGTCGCTGGCATCTTCTTCACAGGTTTAGACTATTGTACTACTTTTATCTTGCTTGCTTGAATTGTATTGATACATCGATGTCTTTCATGGCCAGGATTGGCCGAATTAAGAATCCTTGAATGAATGGACCACCCGGGATAAAGTCCTGAACTGGAAAGTATTACAGAGTATAAAGCCAGCTCCTCAAGGCATCCGAACAGGTAATTTAATAGAATTAGATGGCCTTGGGCAGGGATCAACCAGACATCTCCAAATCAATAGATTATATGTAAATGCTGTTTTTCTGGACAACCTGCTTGTGCGGCTGGTGCTTCCACGGGGCAAGGTAAGTCTCAGTCAAGGGAGCCACGTAGCCATAGCGCCAAATGAGTGCAAAAGGCACAAAACATTGTCTGCGCATGCTCAGCGCTCCAGTAAGTAAAATGCTAATTTGCCCGGAGTGCAGCGAACATTTGCGCCGCTCATATCTGCATCATAAATTATCTTTTAAAATATGTGCTTCCCTTTTGCCCAAACACCGGTCTTTTCTAACAGATATAAAACTGTTGCGTGTTTCAGAAATTACGATTTGCTTTTAGTTTGATTTTTCGGTGCACCCGAGTCTATGTTCTAGCTGCTCAGTATTCGCTTTGAGCCCCACAAACCCGAAAGCCACCCCCATCCGTTTCTTATCACAAAAAACCAACGTATTTCTGCCACATCCGGCCCGAAACCCTCATCCTCTTTAGAGGTGCATACTAAAATGAAATAAAACGACATAACCGTTGTGCAGCAGAGGAAAGACGGCCCTGGCCTGAATGCGGCGCGCCGCGCAGCACATCCAAATGGGTTCCTCCCAATTTAGAATAAAAGGAGGCCCCGGCAAACTAAATTGGAGCCACGGTTGCCATGGCAATAGTGGAGCCATGGTAGTCAGTGCATTAGACCTTGGGTGCTGAGTTTATTTTTAAAAAGGTGTACGCTTTTTTTCATCCCGCGGAGCAGACTTAAAACATTCATCAGTGCCACTCCACTCGCATTCTGAAGACGTGAGGTCACGGGAGATTATTATTATTATGTTTTTTTGGGTGTTAGTTGCAAAGCATCCAAGGAATTGAAAGTGCAAAAAAGGCTGTTGATAAGAGCCTGACATATCTGTAAATGGTATGAAAGAAGCAGGTTTTGTGATATTATTGGAAAGGGGTGAGCCAACCCATTATTATCATTCATTAAATTTATTTCAGTGGAATTAAAATTAAACACATAATGCGACTCGGCTAATCAAACGAGAAGTACCTTTCACTCTCGCTGCACTTGTGTTCTACATTCATCTTTGTGCTTCGATGTGGTATAATACGATGAAGACATTTTTGAAGAAGCCAGTTAGTTACTTGGAAGATGCTAGTTTTTCATCAGTTGTCAGGGAGAGATCTGCTCTTGGACATTTTTCGGAGGCCACATGAAGCGTCTATGACCGCCCTTAGGTGTTATTACTTCAGGTCACCCATGGGCAGAATATGTATTTGGAAGCTGTAATGTGCGCAGGGCCGGACAGGCCTTTATTCCATCGGGTATTTCCATGTGAGCTGGAGCCCTTGAAGGCGGGTTTGAAACCCAGGCCACGCCTCGTGCCTCTGTCACTTTCCCTAAGTACCCGAGGTTAATTTGCAAGAGGCAGGGGAAGGCTTCAAGAGAGGGCGTGAGGGGTTAGGTAGAGAGAAATGATCAGAGAGGGAGAAGAGAACGAGAAGAGAAGAGGAGAGAGAACGGAAGGATGAACGGATTTAAATGGGATGAAAAAACTGGAGGGGTCTCTCAAAGGGGCGTGGTTGATGTAATTAAGAGCGTGTCTTTAAAACACTCATGCCAAAAATCTGTGCTTAGCATTGTGTGCCACCGGTCTAGTAGTTTTCTGCTTCTGTCATTGCCCCCAGCTATATAATACAAAAAATAACATTACACCTACAACAAGCCAGGATTATTGGTTTTGTCAATGGTTGTTAGTTACATAATATAAATAAGCAACGAGAATCTCAAAGGAAACCGCTGAATGATTGGATAAGTGCTCGGGGATGTGGGTAACTTTCCTAGTGTTTTTACTAATGACTAAATCAACAAGAAAGAAATCGATCTTAGAACAATATCCATGCTTTTTATTATGAAAAGTGAAGTCTCCCCTCGGTCCCCTCCCTAGAACTCATGAATTTCCAGATGTCGATAAGACCTGTATCTAAAATCAATTGTTTCAGAACCCTTCTTATGTTAGGAGTCGCTGCGGCTGCCCTTTTGGAAGTTGTACTTTGTAATGGGTCCAGAAAGACATTAAAGTCGCTTCCCAGTATGATTGGTTCATTAATATCCACTAAATGCAGGAACAGGGTACGTAGGGGCATAGGATCGTCCAGATTGGGGCCATAATATCCAACCAATGCCAGCCGTACACCATAAATTTTGGCCTCAGCGATTGCCCATCTACCTGAAGGTCCACCACACACTCCCCTAGTATAACTTGAGAAGATTTTTTTAATAGAAGGGCGACCCATTTAACTGTACAAGACTGAGAAGTACATACACAATGCTCAATCCATTGTTGGCCTTTAAAAATCTCCCGCCATTCTTCCTTATGGATGAAAATATCCTCCGTGTCGATGAGCCTAAGATATTCTAGAATCTTCCTCCTTCTGAGGGGGACCCTAAGGCCATTAACATTCCAGGATAATAGCCTTAGAAGCCTAGGCTTATCCGGACCAGCCATACAATGTAAAAATATTTAAAAGAGGGAAAAGATACCAAAAAGACCTAGATGTCTTGGTCCACCTTAAAAAAAAAAGATTTGAGGAAAGGGTTTATTCTAAAATTAGCAAAAGAGGACATTTTGTTTGATTTTCTCCCACATGCTCCGACACCCAACGTAATTGTATTTTTATTTTTTTTTGACTTTTCATTTTTACAAGTGACCCCCTCCACCCACCCTGGGGAACCCTCCTTATAAACTAGAGGTATACTGTTGATTACCTCTTATGTGCTCTCCTACTGCGTTGGACTTTAAATCGCACCTTACTCTCAGATCCCTCGGTAGTGGATAACTTGAAAGCAGCAACAACCAAGTTTTTTTATTTTTAACCTGGACTCAGCCCTTCTGAACACGGTATGGGATGCATATATGGCCTATCTTTGAGGTTTTTTATCTAGTCTAAACTCAGCACAAAATAAAAAGTTTAAGGAGGAGATTAAAACTCTTGAAGCTTCTATTAATACCTTCCAATGTGCCTCAGCACATGCCCCTAACCCTGCAACTAAGACTCAAATACAAAGGGATTTGGTATTGGCAAAATCTAAACTGGCTGACTATTTGGAGGCCAGGGTAAGATGAAAATGGGAAGCCAGCAGACTATCTAATTAAAAGTTTGAGGAGGAGTGCGGGAAACTTCTAGCTTGGAAGACCAAAGCCAACCATGGTCTAGAAATCTTATTAAAGATCTTAAATGCCAAACCTCAGGTAATACAATTTCCGAGGACGGCGATATTGAAAATACATTCGTACAGTTTTTCCAAGACCTGTACACAGAGGATATAGCAATAAATAAGGAACAACTAGAAGCGTTTTTTCAGGATCTTGAACTTCCATTCCTTAATGTGGCCCTAAAAGATAAATTGAATGGCCCTATCACTATAGAGGAAGTCCATAAAGCCATTGTTGTTGAAAAAAAAGGGAAAGCTGCAGGCCTGGATGCCTTTTCCAATGAAATTTATATGTTATTAAAAGAAGAACTAGCTCCGATTTTGCTTAAATTCTTTAACTTAGCCGTTATTTCTAATCAAGATTTACCATCCTCTTGGGATTTTGCTACTATAACTATTCTACTCAAACCCAATAAAAATCCGAGGGTGTGCAAGTCATAGTGACCTATTTCACTCCTCAATAGCGACTATAAGGTCTATACTCAGATTCTCAGTAGGCGCTTAGATTGGATAGTAGGTTCTTTGATACACACTGACTAAAAAGGCATTATAAAGGAGAGGCAATTACAAGACTTGACGCATGAGTTACTTGGCACTATTGATTTGGCTATAGAGCATGGTAATCCTCTGACCATCATGACATGCGATGCCGCAAAGACATTTGAAAGGGTTAGTTGGTCCTTTCTTTATGAGGTGATCCAACGTTTCAATTCAGGTGAAACCTTTTTATCTGCTGTCAAATCTCTCTATAAAAACCCTTTAGCCAGAGTGTTGGTCAATGGGAATCTGTCTAAACCATTAAATATTGGTAGGGGAACCAGACAGGGATGCCCTTTATCTCCCCTCATTTTTAACTCTACATTGAGCCGTTGGCCCTAAAACTGAGAGCATGTAGGAGGATTATTCCCTTTGTATGCAATTGCTGGGAGAAGAAGATTGGGCTCTACACTGACGATCTGATGATTTTCACAGGCCATTTACATCCATCTCTGCCAGCAATTTGGGAAACATTAGAAAGTTTCAGCAAGATATCTGGTTACGCCGTGAACCAACAAAAAACTGAGATTATGCAAGGGAACACCAACTACCCCTGTGATTTAATATACAATATTTAGGAATTCAAGTTGTGCAAAAATTTGGAGAAAATAGCTAAAGTGAACTTTGATAATGTAACATCTAAAGTGGGGAAACAACTTCAGGCCTGGGAATCCCTTCCTTTATCGTTATTAGGTAGATCCAATCTTTTTATAAAATGTCTATTCTCCCTAAATATACCTTCCTATTCAATACAATTCCTTTAGAATTTAAGAAGGAGTGGATAAAAAAGGTACAAGGGGACTTTGCCAGCTTTATATGGGGGAAACAAAAGGCCCAGAATTGCTTGGAGAAAACTTAGGGAGAAAAAGGAAAGTGGCGGTATAGCTAGCCCGGACCTCCTCCAGTATTATTGGGCTTTTCACTTGAACATTTTTAGGCAGTTGCTGAGGGATACCCCTGATTTATCACCGCTTTTCCTAGCTCTTACACTTGGTCCACCAGACCAATCCAGTTTTTTTCTTTTTAAATTTGGGGATCACAAGTATTTAAAAAAAGTGAGGCTCAAGGTTCTTCAGGGTGCATGTAAGATCTGGCATCAAATAAGAACACAACTACAGATACCATACTTTAGTTATTATGCACCCATTTGGAACTCACCAGTTAGCCAGCTTGCCTTCAAGACTCATTTGCTATCCCGTTAAAGGAATGTGGTATTCTTAGATGGGGTCAACTCCTAGAGGGCACGGAACTAATCTCCTGGCAAAGCATGCAGGAGATTTCTGAGGGATCGGTTTCAAAATTCAAATATTTTCAGCTAATGAGCTGGGTAAAAGCGCTAAGAAAAGGTGGAAAGGGAAACTTCTTCTAGGAAACAAAGATCTACTCATTCCCCCTTATGCGGAGAGAGGTTTCAGAATGGTATTGGATGCTAATACAGGCCAGGGAAGATATACACGCCTTGCTGATAGCAACTTGGAGGAGGGAACTGCCGGCATACGACCTCGAGCTATTATAGCAAGTATCTTTATCTTTCCTATGGCCATATGTGAAATCTGCACCACTCAGAAAAAATCAAATTTTCACTGTTCACAAGGCTTACTGGACGCCCCGGAGACTTTCTAAATTGTGGACTCAGGTTGTGAAGAACTGCCCAAAGTGCGGCGAGGTTAATTCAGATGGAGGTCACATATTCTGGCAGTGTCCCTCCATCCAGACCTTCTGGCATAAAGTGGGTACTTCGTTATCGGGACTTTTGGGTCAAGAAATCAAGGTGAGCTTTGCTTTAGTTATTTTTGTGGTAATACCGGCTGAGGAAGGAAATAAGGTTTTTTTCCAAAGCACTTATTTTCATTCTATTCCTTCTGGCACGCAGAGAACTATGCATTAAATGGATCTCACCGAATCCTCCACTTGAGGGAGAATGGGTGAGCTCAGTATTGAGGATAGCAAATTTAGATGGAGCCACTTTGAATACTAAGAAAACGAAATTTTGAGAACTTTGGGATAATACCATTGATCTGTGATATTCCCTCTTTTCTCTTTGTACTCTTATTTTCTTACATCTTAAGTTTAATTTTGTGTCTCTCCTTTTTCTTTGTTTCTGTCATGTTAAACACCTGGTACAATGATTAATAATCTTATATACAGGTTTTTCTTTGAAAGGGATTGCTAAATTATGTTTAGCACCTTGGTCTGTGGGGTTAACCCACAAGTACCTGTATAACAGAGCCAGACTTTAAGTGGTAACGTGAAAGGCACCCGGGATCAGTGGCGGCTCCTTGTGGGAGTACTGTGGGTGGTGAGCGGGGCGGGGGAGGGGCAGGGTGAGGGTAGTAAACTCCGGCTTAAGGCCGAACGGAGTTCAGTTAATAAATAAATAAAACTAATTTAATTGCGTGCGCTGCAATGCAGTGCACGCAATTGTAGCGCGGCAGGCCTCGGTCGCAGTTAATTAGGGAACGCTAATTAAAGGACACTAGAACGGGGTATGAGTTTCTGGGCCGCTCAAAGACCACGTGCGGTCTTGCCCACGTTTATTTATCCCCTCGGGACGAGCCCGCCCCGAGGGGTGTGTGGATGAGTGTTTTAGTGCAACATTGTATAAGAGAGCCTGGGTGGCTCTCTACATCCCTTTCTTCTCTTAGTTAACTGTCCCCTAATGCACCCCGTCATGGGGAAGTATATACATAGTCTTTTAGTCTCTGACTGGGTGCAGGATTGGGGTGTAGTCCATATCGTTGACTTCTGGTGGAGTGGTCGGGAGACCGGTCCAGCGGGGTAACCCCAGAAGCACCGGCAACGGGACCCCAATCAGTTAGTCTCTGATGGTCTTCTCCACCTGGGGCCGCGGCTGCCTGCCTGACGGAGGTGACACCCCTCCGACGGGAGACGCTGGGGCACCACTCTCCATCACAACCCCTGGAGTCTCGAGCCCTTCGCCATCTATGCCCGTCTCTGGCACCACCTTGAAGCTTGACACATTCCTGGTGACGGTCTGGTGTCTTCTCCGTGCCGTGATCATGGTCCCTCGCACCTCGATCACCGTCCACACTTCAGGCTCGTAGGTAGTTCGGAACTTCAATCCGGGGTGCCGATCTTTGATGACCACACGGTCTCCAATTCGGACCACGGTGTCCTGGGCTCTACGGGCCTCGCTAGCCTTCCGGTTCGTGGCCTCCCTCCGTGCCTGAATGGCCACCCCGTCTCTTTCCACCGGGGCCCAGCCTGGATCCGCCGGAATGCTGTCCCGCGGGGCTTGCTTGAACGGGATGTGAGCAGGAGCGCACTTGGTGATGCTGTGGGGGGTCTGGCGGTACACTCCCAGGAATTGATCTAGAGCTGCTTCCAGATCTTCCTCGTTATCCACGGCGATCCGCATCTCTCGATTGAGCGTCCTCATCAGCCGTTCCACTTCCCCGTTGGCTTGAGGCCAGAGGGGGGTGATTTTCCGTTGTCCGACTTGACTTCTTCGGGCAGTCCCATCGTTGCAAATATTCTGTCCAGAACCTTCTTGACGTGAGGGAACGCAGTGGATGGTATCACCTCCACTATCGGGAACTTCGAGAAGGAATCGACCATGACCAGCATGTGCCTGCCGTCCGGGAAGCTCCCGAAGTCGATGCTGAGATGGGTCCACGGCGTCTTACTCGCTTCTTCTGTAATCACTGGAGCTGGAGCCGGATCACCTCCGGTGATAGTGCAAGCGTGGCACTGTCAGACCATTTCATCCACTTGCACGTCCATCCCCGGGAACCACACCTTGTCCTGGAGCCGGGCCTTAGTCTTGGCCATTCCCTGGTGGCCTACATGCGCAAGCGCCAGGATTTTCTGCTGGAGGCTTTCTGGGACCACAATGAGCCGTCCCCTCAGAATGACTCCTTCTCCTCCTATGCTGAGTTCACTCCTGACCTGCCACAGTTGCTGTCGAGCGTGACTGACCTCTGGTCGCAGGGCTCGAACCCCGTCTAAGAAACGGGCCCATGCGTTGCTGTCTAGTGCCCTGCGGACACGGGTGAGGGTAGGGTCTTCACGAGTGGCTTGACCGATCTCCTCCAGGGTCATAGCTTTCGGGCAGGACCCTTGCGATACCATGCTGATGAAGGCCTCTGTGTTGCACGTGTCTTCCGGTGTGGCAGCTGAGGGGGTTGATCGCGGATGCCGGGACAAGTAGTCCGCGGGATTGTGAGCCCCCGGCCGATAGATCACCTTAAACTGGTACGCCTGGAGCTGCACGGCCCAGCGTTCGATCCGCGGCGGTGCCAGCCTCGACAATCCCATGAACAGGGGGAGTAACGGCTTGTGATCCGTCATGACGGTGAAGTCCTGTCCGCACAGGTACAAGTGGAAGTGCTGGCATGCCCATTTGATGGCCAGCGCTTCTCTCTCTATCTGGGCATACCTCGTCTCGGTGTCGGTAAGCGCCTTGCTGGCGTACGCAACAGGCTTCCATACTTCGTGCCCTTGTTCCTGCAAGAGGACAGCAACGAGGCCCACCGGGCTGGCATCCACCACCAACTCTGTCTTCCTCCGGGGTGGAAGTAGGCCATGATTATCTTGTCGAGGAGCTCCTCTTTGATCTCTTGGAACGACTTGTTGGCCGCCGGGGTCCACTCCCATGGGTGAGCGTGGCGTGTGAGGGCGCGTACTGGTTCAGACATCGCGGCTAGCCTGGGGATGAACCGCCCACAGTATGTAGCCATCCCAAGAAAGCTTCTTACCTCAGTGGGACTGCACGGGGTGGGTGCCGCTCGGATGGCTTCCGCCTTTCTCGGATCTACCAGCAACCCCTCTCGAGTGAACGTGTATCCAAAGAAGTCTACACTGTCCTGGTAGAACAAGCACTTCGCTTTGTGTAGCGTCAGCCCGCACTCTGTCAGTCTCCGGAGTGTGGCCCGCAGGTGTGCGTGATGCTCTTCCAGAGTGTTGGAATAGACTAAAATGTCATCGCTGAGGTTGATTACGCCCTGCAGACCGGACAGGGTTTCTGGGATGGCATTCTGGAATACCTCTTCCGCGGAGGAGACACCAAAACTCAGCCGTTTGTACCTCCGGAGGCCGACATGGGTCGAGAACGTGGTGATGTACCGACTGCTGGGGTCTAGTTCTAGCTGGTGATAGCCAGCATTTAGGTCCAGCTTCAAAAACCATTTGGCCCCGTTGAGGTCCGCCACAATGTCGTCCATCGTGGGGGTGATGTGCCGCTCCCTCTTCACTGCTGTGTTGGGCAGCCGCATGTCCACACAGAGTCTGATGGCCCCTGGTTGCTTGGGTTTGGGCGCCACGACCAGCGGGGACACCCAGGGAGTGGGGCTGGAGACTTTTTCAATGACATCCAGATCTTCGAGCTTCCGCAACTCCTCTTCCATTTGCGGGCGCAGGTTGAACGGCACCCACCGATGTCTTAGGGCTACCGGCCGTACGGACGTGTCTATGTGCAGCTTGAACTTCTTGCCCTTCAGTTTTCCCAGGCCGGTGAAGAGCGTTGGGAACTCCTTGAGTATGTCTTCGGCATGGGAGTCATGAACCTGGTTTGCCAAGAACACTAGCCCAAGGTCCTCTGCAGTATGACAGCTGAGCAGCGTACCTTTCTTGCCTTCCGTGACATGAAACTGTGTCTGAGTCGAGTATCCCCCGCTGGCGATGGTGGCATTGATGACGCCACGGAGGGGAAAAGGGTCCGTCCCTCCGTATGTATAAATCCGCACCTTGGACGGCGTCAAGGGGGGTCTCGGCGACAGACGGTCATATTGGTCGGAGTCCATCACATTGACTGATGCCCCTGTGTCGATGAGTGCTTGGACTTCGGTTCCTCCCACTGAGACTGAGCACATGGGCGGCGGCCTCCGCCGGGAGCCTGTCCTGCTGACATACGATACCACGAATACCTCGTCGTCCTCGTCTTCATACATCGGGGCCCGCGACTGTGGCTGACGTTCCCTGCTTGGCAGCGGGTCTTCCTGCGAGACCTGGCGCACTTGCTTTGGCCCGAACCTGGGTCTCGATGACGGTTGTCTGAAACGCCCACCCCGGCATACTCTGGCGTAGTGATTCATTCTTCCACAGCGGGAGCATGCCTTGCCTTTTGCCCCGCAGACTGCCGTTGCCGGGTGGTCGTCCCCGCAGTATCCACACGAGGCACCAGTCGCAGGTTTGGGTGCTGGGCGAGGTGCGGCGGCCGCCGTTGTATCACTTCCACCTTTTCTTCTTTGATGGGTGCGCTCTTGAACTCCGGCCCTGCAGCCACGGGCACGTGGAGGGCCGCTTCCATTTCCTCCGCCCGGGCATCGGATAACTCGTGGGACCGTGCTAGTACTAGGATTTAATCCAGCGAGATCCCTGGCTGCCAGAGAATCAGCTTCCGTAAAAGTTTGGAGCGACAGCCCAATATGATCTGATCCCTTATCTCCACTCTCTGGTCTGTGAATGGGCACGTGCTGGCCAGCCGGCGCAGCCGCGCGTAAAACATATCGACGGATTCGGCGTCGGTCTGCCACGCCCTCCGGAACTTATACTTTTCTAAATCCGGGTTCAGTTGAGGATCAAAATGTCTATTCAGCGCAGCCACCGCTGCGTCATAATCATCATCGTTCCCAGTGTTGGGAAGCGTGTCGAACAAGTCATAGATTTCAGCCCCTCCATAATATATAAGTAGTGACCGCCTCACTGCCCCATCGGTTTCTCGGGTCCCTCTGAAGTAGTGGTTTAATCGCCCTACCCATGCCTTCCATCTCGGGGCGGCGGTAGCTGGGTCAGCGGTTTCGCTGAACGGTGGTAGGGGCGCTACTGCGTTGTGGGTGACCACCGGTGGCGGTGGTGGGTTGTTGCCGGCACCTGCGTTGGACCCGCTAGTTTGTGGTGCACCAGCGCCTGCTGCCGGCCCTGAAGACATCGTGCGATTTTACTGGTGGGACCTGTGGGTTTTGCCAGTGCTTGTTAGCCCAGTATGGTCACTCTCACTTGTTGCTGAGGCTCTGCCAAGGCTTATTTATTAAACTGATGTGATCATTGGGTTTGCCAATGCTTGTTGCTCCTGGCCTACTCTCCCTGCTCTGGGCCTTATTATCTCCTCCCCCGGGCTTCAGTAGCTGCACCACGCAGCATTGGGCACAGTTCAGGCAGGCAGGAGAAAGGGCAGCCCTGTCGAGGCCCCCTCACACGATCGGCTGATGCACCCAGGGCCAGCACAAGAGGAATTCCCCAAAGAGTCTCGAAGCGGGGGCCGGAGCAGAGCACCAATGAGGCGCCGGGGTAGCCACTCACCCCTGAAGAGCGCGCACAGTGCTGGAAGCTTCCGGTGCAGGGAGCAGCATGCGGGTGGGCTCCGCGAACAACAGGCCACGTCGGGAGGCGGTCCGCCTCCAACACCACGCGGGCGGGCTCCGCAGCCGCCTGGATGAAGCAGGTGAGCAGCGGGGGCGTCAGCAATGCGGGTGGGCTCAGCACGCTCCCCGCGCAGGCTGACTGAAACAGCACGCAAGGCACGACCGGCCTCGTCGCCAGTGTAGCGCGGCAGGCCTCGGTCGCAGTTAATTAGGGAACGCTAATTAAAGGACACTGGAACAGGGTATGAGTTTCTGGGCCGCTCAAAGACCACGTGCGGTCTTGCCCACGTTTATTTATCCCCTCGGGACGAGCCCGCCCCGAGAGGTGTGTGGATGCGTGTTTTAGCGCAACATTGTATAAGAGAGCCCGGGTGGCTCTCTACATCAATGTCATTTTATTTATTTATTTATTTATTAACTGAACTCCGTTCAGCCTTAAGCCGGGGTTTACTACCCCCCACCCTGCCCCTTCCCCGCCCCGCCCCACCGTCCCGCAGCACTCCCACGTGGAGCCGTCACTGCCCGGAATGTTATTCGAGGCCGCCTGAATTAATTTTGACTCCTAATCAAAAAATTGACAAATGAGGACTAGAAAAAATAAATAAATAAAAAAAGATAAATAAGCAACAACTATGGCTTTGTTGTGTATAATTTTGAAAATTCTTCAGTTCTGAAATAATGAGACTGTGCAAGACCTATAACGAGTCTCTGAAGTTATATCACAGGCTGTGAAGGGAGGTACCCCTGCAGAGTTAAGATTTTTGTTTTTCACCCTGAGGGTGAGGGAAAAAATGAAAATACAGACCTGTCTCAGCACCTGCTGAACACCGGCAGGACCCGGCCCACTTAAAGCCCTGGATAGATGGAAAGAGAGAGCTTGCGCAAGGAGGGGAAGGGGGTGGGTTCCACCCTGAATGCAGGCTGATTACATCCATTACCAACTGACGCACTGGAATTCCTCTGGACTGATTTTGAAATGCACAACTTTTTGTGACATTCCCGAGTACTCAACCCTTGTGAATTTATGTGTGATTGGGGTAGATATTTTTCTGCCAGTTACTACCCCCTGTAAGTTTATGTAAACCGTTAGGTCCAAAGATGAGTACCACTCCTGCCTTCTGCTGTTAACAGGAAACACGATTTCTCTTGCAAAGCTAATTGCTTACAGCTCAAGGATCTGCGTTTCACAGTGGAGGCGAAATTAACGCATTTATACTTTCAACAAGTACAAGAACAATTCTTCAGTCAAAGCAGAGCTCTTCTGTACATTCCCTTTAAGGAGTCGGGTTTCTCTAAGCTCCTCTTACATTATGATAGGCATCCATGTCACCGTTGCTAATTCCGTGCAGAAAAATTACCTAACGGGGGCGCACTGTGAAACTTCCCTCGCAGGTAAGAATAAGGTGAAAAACCTCACTATGAACCATGCCCCAAATAGCCTTCAACAAACGGGTAAGGCAATCGAACCTGCTGTCCATGAGGAAATTCTGAAATTATTTAATTTCCTTTCTTCCTTCTCTCCATCCTTACTTCGGATTTTGTCAGTACTTCTCTCCATCCTTCTTTCTGTGTTTTTCCTGTTGCTTTCCTTCCTTTAACATGCTTTCCGTATCTTTTTTTCCCATCGACCCACCCATCTTTCTGTCTTTTTCATCGTTCTTTCTATAGACCCATCTTTCTTTTAATCTATTTCTGCTTCCCACCATTTTTCTTTGTCTTTTTGCTTCATTTCTTTTTTCTACCCTTCATCTATCCTTCCTTCTTTCAGCTTACATTCCTCCTTTCTTGTCCTCCTTCCTTCCTTCCATCCATCACTTTATATTTTTTTCCATCCATTCATCCTCTCCATCCCTCATTCTGTACACCAGTTTTTTTTCATGCTCTCCATCCACCCTCCTCTGCATCTATCCCTTCATTCTCCTCTCCACCCTCTTCTACAGCCATCAGTCTTCCTTACTGTCTTTTTCTACCCATCTTATCTTCTCTTCATCTTGTTTTTTCCTCAATCCTTCATTCTCTCCATCATGCTTTGTCCTCTTCCTTCCTTTTTGTCCATTCATCCTTCCTTCCCTCTCACCATCCATCCATCACCCATTTCTATTTCCTCCCATCATCTCTCTATCTTTTATCTCATCCATTCATCCTTCTCTTCAACCTTCTCTCAACCCAGCCACCTTCTCATTCCTTCTCTCCATCTAAACTTCTCTCCATCCACCCCTCCATCCTCTACTCCACCCCTCCATCCCTGCATTCATCCATCTATCTCTCCATCTATTCACCCATCCACCCACCCATCCGCATATTCAATGTCAGGCTCTCTAATAGACAGCCTGGGCACTCTACTGCTTTCCCCAAAGAAAATGCAGAGATTCTTTCGCCCTACATCATTAAATTCCTGAACTTTACTATTTTGTCTGACTTTAATTATGATGTTGAGGTGAAATTGAATAATGCAGCTAATCGGCTGCTGAAATGTATGACTGCCCTTAATGTTACCCAAAGGGTATATGAGGAAACTCACACTGCACGACACACTCTAGACCTAATATTCTCAAACCTAGATACTCTTTCCTGTGACACTCCGCTCCCTCTTATTTGGTATGACCACTATGAAGTGCCTTTTACTGTGCCTAAACTCGCTTCTGACTTGATTAAAAAGAAAAAGTGTGGCATTCGGTCACTGTAGGAAAGTAGGATCTACTTCTATGGTTACCCCCACTTTTTGCCTGGTACTAAGCTGTTATTGACTAGTCTGACTGGGATCCTGCTAATCAGGACCACAGTTTATCTGCTTTCTTCCTTAAATTGTTGTGTTCAGTACTTAGGTACATCCCAGATTGGATACTGGGGTACCATTATAAGTCCCTAGAATATGGTACTAAGGTACCCAGGGCATAGGTACCCCACACGTCCCCCTTGGACAGAAGCATGTATTATGCCACCCATGGGAGACCATTCAGAATGGAACTACAGGCCTGCCATTGCAGCATGTGTAAGCTGGTGCTAGCACCACTTACTAAAGATATAGGTTTCCTGTATCTAGGGTCACTGCACTTAAAACCTATAAGTCACCCCTATAGCAGGCCTTTGAAATCTTGAAGGCAGGGGGCTTGGTTCTAAGTGAGAGGGTGCCCATGCAGGAGCAGGACACCCCTACAGCCTACAGAGTCCATTCTCCTGGGTTTTCAGTGAAGCAGCCATATACCATATATAGGGGCACTGCATAATTACACAATCTCAAAACTGGCTGCAATAAATCCTATCACTTTTGGTATCAAATATTTTGCAATCATTCCTCCCACAGTGTTAACAATTTGGGAGGTATGATTTCAAGCACTGGAAGAGCCCTCCATTAGGCTCTCAGTGTTCTTGGTGCCAGCCTTCCAGACCTGAACAGCACCAAATGGTTTCTGCCGACCAGAGACACGATTCTGCCCTTCTGCTGCTGAGCCAAGCTCGAGCAGGGGAAGGCAGAACAATAGGCATCCTGTCACAGGGAGGTGTGACCACCTCCCAGACAGGATTTAGTGTATTGAGACTGGGTGGGTGCGCTTGCCAGCGCCACTCAGTCTGCATGAGGGGCACGTTTGGTGTCCCCGTGCATAGTCCGGTTCAAATCAGTCCTGGGAGCCACTGGCTCCCGCTCTGGTGCGAAACTGGACAAAGGACATGGGAGTAACCTGCCTCTGTCCAGACTCTCCCCTCGGAGGGTCCCCTGAATTGTCCCAACCCTTTCCTTAGGGTACTCAAGGGCTTACCTGTGGCTGAGTCCCTAGATTCATCCTGAGACAAGATTCAGATCAGACACCACTTCCTCTTCTACCATCTGGGCACTCTGGACTTTGCTGGACTTCATCTGGGCTCGACTTCATCTCCCTTTCAGTCTGCTGTATCGTTTGTTCCCATGCACCTTACAGGAACCTTCCAAGGCCTGTGGGCATCAAAGACATCTGAAGGAATCTCCCTTGAAGTGAAGGAGTCACTTCCCTGGATTCGCAGGCTCTGCAACTAAGTAGACCGGTCTGCTGATTCTGAGCTCCTCTGGACTCTGAAAGGTTCTGCAACACAGGTGGTAATTTTCCACAGCTCACAAGGCCTGCCCTGTCCTCTTACCAAGTTTGAGGCCAGTATCCCTCGTGGGAGTTGCAATAACCGAACCCCTGAGCACCGCATCAACTTGCAGTTGCAAAGGCTTGTTGGCTTCCTTCCACCAAGATCTTTGGGCTCCAAGAAGCCCCTATCGTAAGCACTTCCAGTGACCAAAATCCTTGTCCACATCGCATTGTGTGTACCGTGGCCTGCATCTTTTGGTGAGCTGCTCGAGGTTCTCTTGCGACTCCAGTGCCTCTGGCCTGCGGGTCCTGTTGAGGGTCACCTTTGTTTTTTTTGGGCTCCCCTGATTGCTAGGGCCTGACCTGACTCACCTGCTTGTGGTGAGTCCCCTGGACCTTGCTTGTCCCGATATTGCACCTTCTTCAACTTCTGCATTGGTTGTCTTTGCCAAGGCTTGTTGGTGCTCCTGCCGAACACCAACCCCTCAGCACTCGACATCCTTCGTGGGACAGCTCGTGCATGGCTCCTGGTCTTCCTCAGCATCGCCTGGTTCTCACAGCTGCTGAGTCAAGGTCATTGTCAACTCTCCTGCAACACCTGACATCGGAGGGCATTTGTCTTCCAAGTCTCCTGGTCATTCCTGAGTGACATAGACTCTGTCCCTTCTGCTTGCAGGTACCGCTCATCTAGAATCCACCTTTGGATTCCAACGGACACTTTCTCCTTCTTCAGCAGCGGCACTTTTCTGAAGTCTTCCATTGGGTTCAACAGCGGTTTACGACACAACTTCACACGTATGCACCCGGCTTCCCTGGTGTAGATAACATGGGTACTAGGGTATTAACGGGTGGAGTGGCTCTCCAACCTTCTGTTTTCCACGGGGTTTCTTCAGGGTCCACTGGGAAGGGTCCTTAATCTTTAAAAATCCAACCGCGACTTACACATAGACTTGTACGGCGCATGCGGCCGCCTTCCCACACTGCACACGCTCTCCGTGGGCTCCTAGTCACTCACCTTGGGTGGTGCCTTGGGTCCCTAGCACTTTTACGTCTTCTCGACATTGTCTTGACCCAAGTAGTGGTTTTTATACCACTTTCTTATTATATGGTATGGCCCCCCGTGCGGTACGCTGTGTGTTCCGTGCTATTTACTGTGTTTCTTTGCAAAGTATCGTGTGCATTGGCATATCTCCAGGTAGGAGATATTTGTATGTGTTAGAGAGTACTTTATAATAAACACATATTTTTATAAATACCTTGTGTGGTCCTTTTTCACTTAATCTATACTATAAGATTGCATTCTGGTAAAATAAGTTGCTTTACACTCCTTCTGGACTAAAGGCTGCTCTCCACAGCTACCACTTAGAGAGCTTTTTGAGGTTTTCTAAGACCTCCTAAATCACCATAAGGTTTGTCTGGACTGGTGCAAGGTGCCCTCTTACATAAGTGGACATCATATACCAGGCCAGCTTCTCACATTGGTGTGCAGTGGTTGGGATTCAAGCCTGCACAGTTTTACCAGATAAATCTTTGTGTTAATTAATTGAAAAACGATCACTAATACTAGGCACGTGTAATACAAGCTTAGAATAAATAAGTTCTACTGAACTTAGGGTTCGGTAGCCAAGGGTTTAGCTCACCCTGTCTCCAACCTCAGAGAGTTTAGTTCCCACCAGGTTAGGTAGGTGCAACACCATACCACACTTAGTATGTTTTCCAAAGGAGATGCCAGTGGCTCTCTGACTGCTAGATTCAGTGAGCTTTCCTTCCAAGCCCTGTGTGCCTCTAGAAAGTTGAAGACAGGGAAAGGTGCCAACACTCAAAGCTTCCTAGAGGTGATACTGTTAGATAACCTCAGGAACACAAGTGTGTCAGATGATCAGGAGAAAATGGGTGGGTATGGGAATGAGGATAGGCCAGGAGAGGAAACTCTCTTTGACCTTGAATCTAACTCTGACCTGGAGGAGCCTATTGACTCCCACCTGGAAAACTCAAAGACCCCAGAGGATACTGCAGGTGACCCAGATGGTGCCCCCTTTGTTCCTCCTGGAAAAGTGCAGAGTAGACCAAGGAGGTCTAAGTCCTCCTCTAGAGAATCTAATGCTTCAGGGCATTCAGTAGGGACCTCGATTTCTAGTGCGAGGGAAAACTCTTTGAATAGGGAATACCAACTTCTTGTACTTGAGAAAGCTAGGCTTAGGCTCAGGCAAGATCAGTTGGCCCTTGACAAAGAGTCCCTAGAAGTCCAGAGAGCTAGGAAGAAATTCGGACTAGAGTCCCATGGTGGCAGTAACAGTGTCCCTAGAGTTTAAGAACAATTCTTTTGAACATAGGAACCTAAACAAGATAGTCCCTTCCTACCATATTGGGGATGACATCTATAAATGGATAACTGCTTTAGAAAGGGCCTGTAACGTTCAGAGGGTCCCCCAAGAGCAGTGGGCAGCTATCCTGTGGCTCTCCTTTGTTGACAAAGGTAGAGATACGCTCCTCACTGTTAGAGAAGAAGATGCTGATATTTACTCAGTTTTGAAAAGTGCTCTTATTGATGGGTTTGGCTTAACCACTAAACAATACAGGATTAAGTTCAGAGACACCCAGGACTGGGTAGACGTTGTGGATAGTGCCATTAAGGCTCTATAAGGTTGACTACTTGGCAACAAAGTGTATGACTACCAAAGATTGTACAATTTGATTATTAGGGAGCAAATCCTTAATAATTACCAGAACCGGCTTTTGCACCATTACCTGATAGACTCAGATCTGACTTCTCCCCAAGAATTGGGAAAGAAGGCAGATAAATGGGTCAGAACCAGGGTCAACCAGAAAAAGCCGATCAATGATGGTGACCAGAAGAAGCAGGATTCTTCTAAAACTCAAGATAAGGGTGGGGACAAGGGCAAAGATAAGGAAGAGTCTTCACAAGGGCCACAAAAACCTGCATCTGGGGGAGAGTCCCAATCATCCAAGAAAGGCAAAAAGAAACCTTGGTGCTATATCTGTAAGGTAAAGACCCATTGGACAAAGGATGCTGATTGTCCAAAGGCCAAGGAAACTACTACTACCACTGCCCCTAAGGCAACTGCACTCTTAGCTCCAGTACAAGTGGTAGTACAGCAAACAGCAGGCAATGGATTAGTAGGGTTAACCTTGGGTTCTGAGGTGAGCTCTGACTTAGCCAGAACTCCAGCTCAGGCTGTTTCAGACCTACCTGTAGATTGTTTGTTGGGCAATGATTTGGAAGCTTCAGCCTGGGCTGAAGTAGAGTTCAGGACTCATGCAGAAATGGTGGGCATCTCTGCTAGTGTGTTTGCTGTGACAAGGGCTCAGGCCAAACAGCTTTCCACTGAACAGGTCTGGATCCTGGAACAATGGACCAGGTGCCTTCCAAGAGAAGGAGCAGGAAGGGTAAGGCTGTGCCTTCCCCACAGACTCAGAGTGAGGATCAGTCTCTTGAGGGAGATGATCTTAGCCTCTGTGAAGGTACTGCCCAGATGAACGTGAGCCTGATCAGGTTGAGGTCTTGGTGCAGGGGCCCCTTCCAAAGCAGATTTGAGTTTGGAGCAGAAAACCTGCCCCTCTCTTGAACCCCTCAGACAGCAAGCTGTTGCTGAGGCCTCAGGGAATCAGTGGGTCCCATAGGATTTAGTGGGATGAAGGACTTCTTTACTCAGAGGGTAGAGACTCCAGGCCTGGTGCCACTAGGAGATTGGTTATACCTCAGACGTTTAGAGGTTTCCTGCTAACCCTTGCACAGGATATTCCCCTGGCAGGACACTTTGGGCAAAGCAAAACTTGGGACAGGCTTGTCCCTCACTTTCACTGACCCCATATATCTGAGGACACTAAGAGTTTTGTCACTACTGTGCCACTTGCCAAGCCAGTGGTAAGTCAGGTGGCATCACAAAAGCCCCCTAGATTCCACTTCTAGTGGTTGGGGCCCTTCCCAGTGGGCTTCCCTGAGGAGGTCTTAACTGACAGAAGTACACATTTCATGTCCAGTTATATAACTGCAATGTGGAAAGAGTGTGGGGTGAATTACAAATTCACCACACCCTACCATCCTCAATGCAATGGGTTAGTTGAAAGATTCAACAAGACCCTAAAGGGTATGATCATAGGCCTCCCAGAAAAGCTTAGGCGAAAATGGGATGTCCTGTTGCCCTGCCTTCTCTTTGCCTACAGAGAGGTTCCTCAGAAGGGGGTTGGCTACAGCCCTTTTGAACTTCTGTTTGGACACCCAGTTAAGGGTCCCTTGTGTCTGGTGAAGGAGGGATGGTAGGTACCTCTCAAACCTCCCAAACAGGACATAGTGGACTATGTACTTGGTCTGCGCTCCTGCATGGCTGAGTACATGAAGAAGGCAATCAAAAACCTGGAGGCTAGCCAAGAACTTCAAAAAGCTTGGCATGACCAGAAGGCTGCCCTGACTGTTGACCAGCCAGGTCAGAAAGTGTGGGTGTTGGAGCCTGTGGCCCGAGCAGCTCTCCAGGACAAATGGAGTGGACGACACACTATACTTGAACAAAAGGGTGGACCTTGGCACTCCCAGAAGTCCCCATAGGGTACTTCATGTGAATAGGCTAAAGCCTTTTATTGACCGGGCTGACATGGGCTTGCTCATGGCAACTGAAGAGGGACAGGAGGAAGAGAGTGACCCCCTCCTTTATCTCCTTTCTCAGAACCCTGATGATGGATCAGTTGATGGAGTGGCCTTGGCAGGCAACCTCAGTGATCAGCAGCAGATTGATTGCAGGATGGTCCTCAATCAATTCAGGCATAAGTTTTCTCTGACTCCCAGTCAGACCACCTGGTGTACCCATGAAGTGGACACAGGTGAGAGTCTACCTGTTAAGAATACAATTTACAGGCAGCCTGACCATGCCAGAGATTCCATCAGGACAGACGTCCAAAAGATGCTGGAGTTGGGAGTGATTGAGCCCTCAGATAGCCCTTAGGCTAACCCAGTAGTCCTAGTACCTAAACCTCACACCAAGGGTGGAAAAAGAGAAACGAGGCTCTTGTATACTACAGAGGACTCAATGCAGTAACTAGGGCTGATGCTCACCCAATTCCAAGGGCAGATGAGCTTATTGATACTTTGGCCTCAGCCAAGTTTCTACGTACATTTGACCTTACTGCTGGCTGTTGGCAAATCAGAATAGCTGAGGATGCCAAGACAAAAACTGCATTATCAACCCCTAGTGAGCATTATCAATGTATTGTAATGCCTTTTGGTTTGAAGAATGCACCTGCCACAATCCAGAGGTCGGTGAACAAAGTTCTCACAGGCTTTGAAGCCTATAGTGCAGCACATCTAGATGATATTTCTGTCTTTAGCTCCATGTGGTAGGATCACCTGGTCCACCTCCAGAATGTTTTGAAGCTCTGTATAAAGCAGGCCTCACTGTCAAGGCCACTAAGTGCCAGATAGGGCAGAGTAAGGTTGTGTACTTGGGCCACCTGGTAGATGGAGGCCAGGTTCAACCACTACAGAGCAAAATCCAGACCATAAGGGAATGGGTTGCTCCAACTACCCAGACTTAGGTCAGAGCTTTGTTGGGCCTGACTGGGTATTACAGGAGATTTGTAAAGGGATATGGGTCCCTGAATAATCTCACATCAAATAGAATGCCCAAGAAAGTGGACAGTAAGCTGTCAGAAGGCATTTGATGACCTTTGCAGGCCATGTGGACTGCTCCCATTCAGCAACGTCCTGATTACTCAAAAACGTTAATTGTGCAAACAGATGCATCTGAGTTAGGGGTAGGGGCTGTATTATCACAACTAAATGTGGAGGTCCAGGATCAACCAGTAGCTTTTATCAGCAGAAGGTTGACCCCTAGCTAAGATAGGGAGACCTTTGCTGTGGTCTGGGCACTAAAGAAGTTGAGGCCATACTTGTTTGGCACTCACTTCATTGTTCAGACAGACCATAAGCCCCTCTTATGGCTTAAACAGATGAAGGGTGAAAACCCCAAACTTTTGAGGTGGTCCATTTCCCCACAGGGTTTGGACTATACCGTGGAACATAGACCTGGGAGTAACCATGCCAATGTAGATGGACTCTCTAAATATTTCCACTTAGAAAATGAAGACTCAACTGGGCAGGGTTAGTCTCTTCTCCTTACGTTTGGAGGGGGGGTTGTGGAGGAAAGTAGGATCAGCTTCTATGATTAATCACACTTTTTGCCTGGTACTAAGCTGTTATTGACTAGTCTGACTGGGATCCTGCTAATCAGGACCCCAGTCTATCTGCTTTCTCCCTTACATTGTTGTGTTCAGTACCTACGTACATCCCAAATTGGATTCTGAGGTACTCCTATAAGTCCCTAGTATATGGTAATAAGGTACCCAGGGAATAGGTACCCCACACGTCCCCCATGGGCTGAAGCATGTATTATGCCACCCATGGGAGACCATTCAAAATGGAGCTACAGGCCTGCCATTGCAGCCTGTGTTAGCTCGTGCTAGCACCACTTACAAAATATATAGGTTTCCTTTATCTAGAGTCACTGTACTTAAAACCTATAAGTCACCCCTCTAGCAGGTCTTTGCAATCTTAAAGGCAGGGGGCTTGGTTCTAAGTGAGAGGGTGCCCCTGCATGAGCAGGACACCCCTACAGCGTACGGAGTGCATTCTCTCAGGTTATCAGTGAAGCAACCATATGCCATATAGAGGGGAACTGCGTAATTACACGATGACCATCTTGAAACTGGCTGCAACAAATCCTATCATATTTGGTATCAAACATGTTGGAATCATACCTCCTGCACCATAAATGGTGTAGGAGGTATGATTCCAAGCACTGGAAGAGCCCTCCGTTAGGCTCTCAGTGTTCCCGGTGCCCGCCTTCTAGACCCGGACAGCACAAAATGGTTGCTGCCGACCAGAGACATGATTCTGCCCTCCTGCTGCTGAACCAAGCTCGAGCAGGGTAATGAAGAACAATAGGCATCCTGTCACAGGGAGGTGAGACCACCTCCCACATAGGATTTAGTGTATTGGGACCAACTGGGGGCGCTTGCCAGTGCCACTAAGTCTGCATGAGGGGCACATTTGGTGTCCCCGTGCATAGTCCAGTTCAAACCAGTCCTGGGTGCCTTTGGCTCCCGCTCTGGTTTAAAACGGGACAAAGGACATGGGAGTAACCTCCCCCCTGTCCAGACCCTTCCCTGGGAGGGTACCCTGAATTGTCCCAACCCTTTCCTTAGGGTACTTAAGGACTCACCTGTGGGTAGGTCCCAAGATTCGTTGTGGGAAAAGATTCAGATCAGACACCACTTCCTCTTCTACCGTCTGGGCACTCTGGACTTAGATGGACTTAGTTTGGGCTCGACTACGTCTCCCTTCCAGTCTGCTGCATCATCTGTGCTCGTGCACCATACAGTAACCTTTCAAAGCCTGTGGGCATCAAAGACACCTGAAGGAATCTCCCTTGAAGTGAAGGAGTCACTTCCCAGCATTCGCAGGCTCCGCAACAAAGTTGACCAGTCTGATGATCCTGAGCTCCTCTGGACTCTGAAAGATTCTGCAACACAAGTGGTGTTTTCCACAGCTCTCGAGGCCTGCCCTGCACTCTTATCAAGTTTGAGGCCAGTATCCCTTGTGGGGGATGCGCTAACCGAACCCCTGTGCATCGCGTCAACGTGCAGTTGTAAAGGCTTGTTGGCTTCCTTCCACCAACATCTTCTGGCTCCAAGGAGCCTCAACCTCAAGCACCTCCAGTGACCAAAATCCTTGTCCACATTGCATCGTGTGCATCGTGGTCTGCATCTTTTGGTGAGCTGCTCGAGATCCTCTTGCGACTCCAGTCCCTCCAGCCTCTGGGTCCTGTTGAGGGTCACATTTGTTTCTTTTGGGCTCCCCTGATTGCTCTGGGCCTGCTCTGACTCACCTGCTTGTGGTGAGTCCCCCTGGACCTTGCTGGTCCTGACATTGCACCTTCTTCTACTTCTGTATTGGTTGCCTTTGCCAAGGCTTGTTGGTGCTCCCACCGGTCACCAACCCCTCAGCATTCGGCATACTTCGTGGGACAGCTCATGCACAGTTCCTGGTCTTCTTAAGCATCGCCTGGCCCTCACAGCTGCTGAGTCAAGGTCATCATCAATTCTCCTGCAACACCCAACATCGGAGGGCATTCGTCTTCCAAGTCTCCTGGTCACTCCTTGTACCTCTCATCTAGATTCCATCTTCAAATTCCACCGGACACTTTATCCTTCTTCAGCAGCGTCACTTTCCTGAAGTCCTCTACTGGGTTCGACAGCGGTTTCCGACACCACTTCACACGTATGCACCCGGCTTCCGTGGTGTAGATAACATGGGTACTAGGGTATCCATAGGTGGGATGTCTCTCCAACCTTCTGTCTTCCACAGGGTTTCTACAGGGTCCACTGGGAAGAGTCCTTAATCTTAAAAAATCCAACCGTGACTTACACGTAGACTTGTACGAAGCACAAGGTTGTGTTCCCACACTGCATACGCTCTCTGTGGGGTTCCTAGTCACTCACCTTGGGTGGTTCCTTGGGTCCCCAGCACATCTACGTCCTCTTGACATTGTCTTGACTCAAGTCGTGGTTCTTATACCACTTTCTTAGTATATGGTTCGGTTCCCCACCTGGGTCCGCGTGGATTCCATGCTATTTACTGTGTTTCTTTGCAA
Source organism: Triturus cristatus (assembly GCF_964204655.1). Lineage (NCBI taxonomy): Eukaryota > Metazoa > Chordata > Amphibia > Caudata > Salamandridae > Triturus > Triturus cristatus. The sequence continues at coordinate 853,755,697 of NC_140581.1, forward strand.
AGTATTGTGTGCATTGTGCATATCTCCGGGTATGTGATATTTGTATATGTTAGAGAGTATTATACAATAAATACATATTTTTAGAAATACCTTATGTGGTTCTTTTTCACCTAATCTATACTATAAAATTGCATTCTGGTAAAACAAGCTGCTTTACACTCCTTCTGGACTAAGCCTGAATGCTGCTTTCCACAGCTACCAGTTAGAGAGCTTTCTAAGGTTGTCTAAGACCTCTTAAATCACCATAAGGGTTGTCTGGAGTGGTGCAAGGTGCCCTCTTACATAAGTGGACATCATATATAAGGCCAGCTTCTCACAGTCACTAAATCAGAACTCAATTCCTCATTAGCTATGAATTTGGTTCCACTCCCCGGTATTATAGAGGAAGATGTTACTCTATACCAGGACTGGATCACCTCAGCCCTTGATGAATTAGCTCCATTAAAAAAAGAAACAAAACTCCTGCAGTTAACCAGCACAATGGCTCACCCAGGAGCTATGATTTATTAAACAGCTGTGCCCTCACTGGAAAGACAGTGGAGACCCTCCAGAAGAGTGTCATTGAAATGAAATGAAATGAAAAGTGTAGCTTATATAGCGCAACTGTCACTCCTAACGGAGTCTCCTGGTGTTGCCGATAAATGAAGTCAGCTATAACAGTGTAAAAGCTAAATCAGGGCCGAGGAGTAGACATCGGATTAAAAAAGCACTACTGTGTCGCTAAGAAACTGTGTCAGAAAGAAATTAAAATTGCTATAGCTATTTCTAGGGAAAGAAGAATTGGCTGAAAATTCTTCAAAACATGTTTGGTATTGTCAAAAATCTGATTTACCCTTCTGCAGTTGGTCAAGGAATTGATCACTCTCTATCACTCTGTGATAATTTATCCACCTTCTTTCAGGATAAAATCATTAACAATGGACTGACAACTAATATCAAATTGAGCAAGGCCCACACCCTACCCCATCTGAGTTGCCAAAAACCTTGGTGTAAAGTTTGATAATCAGTTATCCTTCGAGCAGCAAGTTATCTCAGTCGCTTCATCTTGCTTCGGCATAATGAATAGACCAAGGAAAATGACTGGGGGCATATTATCAAGGATGGCGTTAAAAATTATCGCCGGTTTAGCGGCAGAAAACTGCCACTAAAGCAGCGATAACGGGCTTGATAATATGCCCTTGAGAATTTCAATAGAAGTCCATGTTCTGGTGTGAACATGGGCTTCTATTGGAATTCTCCCGGAGATAATTTTAACGCCGTCCTTGATAATATGCCCCTGGGTTCCTTCCCCAGTATGCCAGGAAAATCGTGGTGCACTCCCTCATTACGAGAAGAATAGATTACTTCTTTAGGTCCCCCCCAATCTTACTTGAAAATTGCAGCTAACTCAAAATGCAGCAGCCATACTGCACCTTCATTTCCCAAACATGCTCTATTTCGTCCTTACTCGAGGACCTTCGCTAGTTACCAAGAGGAAAAAAAGAAAATTCAAAACGTCTTTTGTTCATAGTGCTTTTTATCTGGCCCAAGCAGCCTTCTAAACATAAACATACCGGCTACATGCTTCCCCCTAAATATAATTAAAATCAGAGAGAAGGCCACTCTTCTGCAGTCCTTGGAGCCAAAATGTAGGGCCAATTACTGCAGAAACTGCGAACTATCCCCAACCGAGCTGGATTCTTGAAAGAATTAATGGCCTGGCTTTTCACTGCTCCCTAATCTGAAAGGTTTGGCTCTGATGTTTGTTGCCTGGTATCAGCGATCATAAGCCCTTTCTTTGGGCATTAGATATGTTCAGTAAATCTCCCTTATATTACATTACACTATGTTGCTTCTCTCCAAGCACACTTCCTCCCACACCAAGAGGTGGTATTTATGAACTTCCCTTTGAAGATCAGAATCTCCGACAGGAGTCAAAAGAGGTATAAACAAAAATGTGAATGTTTTATGTTACATAGAACTGCATAGTGGTACCCCCTGATTTAGGTGCTAATGTGGCGGGTTAAGGACCCCCTGTCACAGTGACAAGGGTGACAGAGTGGTGAACAAAGTGGTGGATATAGAAATATGATGTTCATAGAATCAAAACCATTGGGGAGAGGATGTAGCCTTGCGGCTAGAGAGGTTCACGTCGAAGCTGGGGAATGGGGTTCGAGTCTCGGCCACGACTCATGCTGGGCAAAATCACTTAACCTCCCGTGCCTAAGAAAAAATCAATGTGTCCTTGTGTAACGAAACTGGCGCTATGTAAAGCGCTCTAATACCCCATTTATTCGCGCTATATAAAACTTCCCAAAAAAACCAAAAAAACAGCAGCCCCGTCTTGCTTGCCGTTTCATAGAGTAACTGCTTCAAAAGTAAGGAGGTGGTCGGGAAATGCTGTCAAGGCAAACAGTGGTGTTGTTGAGTGTTATAAGTGTAAAACTCATCATTGCTTAAGCACAAAGTAGACTTAACATAAATAATTCATCAGTTAATGAATCACCTTTGTATGGCTCTGAATTCAGGTAAAAAAAACCTCCTCAATTATACTCATTTTAGGAACCCCAGAAGGCTACGCGTCTGAATGATGCCTAATAGTGTTCCTGGCTCAGCCCTAGGTGCTTTTTAAGGCTAAAAGACTTCAATGAGCTATCCACAGTTATTATAGCATGATAAATAACATTTGGAAACATTCTGGAAAAAAATCCAGGGAATTTATTTTTCCCATCGAGTTGCATTGAAGTGGAGGCAATTCTAGGCTAAAATAAAGCCATATATGATGGATGCTTCTTCCTGCAAATCTTTGACCTGCTGAATAATCAATTCCTCCTCATAGTGGATCGGGAAACTTCAAAACTCTAAGTCGCTGGTAGGGGGCGCTGACTTCTTATTGGCCCCAGAAGTGATGTCAGACTAAATTGTGTAAGTCATATAGCACCCATCCCCCTGTAACGTCAGCTCCCTTCTTTCCACGCCATCGTCACGGATCCAGAGTTCATTCTCCGAGAGAGAGAGTTTGTGTGAACATTCTTAACACAGAAATATGTAAGAAAATGCTATGCAGCCCTAAAGCATTCAGGCTTCAAGCCTTGAAGAAACTGCGAGGGCCAGATGTCCATCACCAACCCTCACTCCATTTGTCTTTGGTGTTTGGGGTCAAACCATGACTCAAAATCATGCAAGTCCTGTCTCAACATGAATCCCAAGGCAATTGAGAAAAGGAGGCCAAACTGTTCATGGTGGGGGCACGCGATGAAAAAAAGACCGATGCCACTTGTGGAGCCCCAATATGTCTACTTCCTCCCACTCTTCCGAATAAAAGAAGGAAATATAAGAAGCACAAAAAGCGTTCAAAAGGAAAGTCTCCTAGGCACCCGCCGACTCCCACTGATTTTCATCTTTGAAGCCGTGTTTAGTAGCACAACTGGGTTTGACCCCTGAGCCACCAGGCCCTCCACCGGCAATAATACCATCATACCCTGATTTTCCTGCAACTGGGTCTGATCCAGTAACTTTTCTCAAGCTACGTTCAGCATATTTGCACATTCAACTTGCCTCTCTGGCACTTCACTTCACGTCATTGAGTCCGATCTTGACACTGCAGAGACAGTGGCATGCACTATTGGGTCCGCAGTAGTGGTCTGCCATCAGGCTTGGATTCACACATCTGGAATTCCATAAATGTGTGGGCCTCCCTCATGGACCTACTCTATGATGGTGCCCGCCTATCTAGCTGTAAAGCAGAATAAGCCCTGGAGTGATATAAGGCTAGGAAGGCTATAGCCAGATCCTTAGGCCTTCGCCCTCAGTGAAATTATAGGCAATTTGGGTGCTTTTCAGGCTTCTCTAGAGCGTTCAGCTTTTGTCAAGGCCAATCCGCCCAGACGGAGACACAACAGCCCCAAATTTCTCTAGTTAGACAATACAGATGCAGGGCCAGAGGTAAATGCTGTGAATCCCTCTAACCAGCCTCCTCTTCCTCCTCCTGCTTCTCCACCTCTTCCTCCCTAGCACTACAAAGTTGGCGTGGTTTGTTTAGCAACCTCACAAGAAGCCTGTGGGAGGCTGCATGTCCTCCTTTCTATTTGCCCAGAAAGCAATTTAAGACAGTGGGTCTTTCAGATAATAGAAAGGAGGTATACCCTATCCTTCCTTCAGGCTCCTCCTTTCCTCCCCCGAACTCCTCTCCATCCAAAGACGATGTCCCCATCTTGTAGCAAGAAGTGGCAGCGCCACTTCATGAAGGAGTGCTGGAGTTAGTGCCAGAGCAGAAAATTGGGCAAGGATGCTATTTACTGTACTTCTCTGTTTCCAAGAAGGATGGAGATCTGCGTCTGATCCATGAACCTCTGTCCTAGGAAGAAGTTCAAGACACCAGCTAAGGTTCTGTTGGCATTGGAAGTGGGTCTCTGGATGGTGCCACTCGGCTTGCAGGATGTCTGCTTCCACATCCCGATTATGCAATCATTCCAGAATTACCTGCATTTTGTGGTGGTTTCCACCCACTATTAATTTGCAGTGCTCCTGTTTGATTTGACATCAGCACCTAGAGGCTTCACCAAGGTGATGGCAGCAGTTGCGGCTCATTGCACATGATAGGGTATTCCAATTTTCACATATATTGATGACTGGCTGCTCAAGGCCGGAATCTGTGTCTCACCAACTGCAATCAATGGCAATTCTGCTGTTTGACTTGGGCTTTTCAGTAAACAGACTCAAATCTCACCTGCAGCACCCCCCAAACGTCTCCTGTTCTTGATGTCCGTTCTGGACACTACCCTTCTTCATGCCTGTCCTCCTGATCCACAACATCCAGAAGATGGTTCCATCCTTCATGGACGGCACAAGAGATCCAGTCCTGCTAGTCTTACACCTGCTAGGTCTGATAGCTTCCAGTATCCTTCAGGTAACAAATGGGTGTTAGAATATGATGGCTTTGCAGTGGTATCTCTGCAGGCATTGGTTCCAGCACAGGGGAAATTTGTCAACACCATTGTGGTTTCACAGGACTCTAAGGCAGATTTGGCCTGCTGGGGGAATGAGGTGAAATTTCACTGAGGCATTCCCTTCAGTCATCCTCCAAACCTGACCATGGTAGTAATGGATGCCACTGCTCTAGGGCACATCTTTAGGATCTGGAGAGCAGCGGTCTCTAATTATCGGAGGAACAGATGCTTCATATAAACCAGCTAGAACTTCTGCAGACTTGGCTGGCACTCAATGCCTTCCTCCCATCCATTAAAGGTCGGTCTGTCCAGATCTTGACACATGATATGACTGTGATGTGGTCCATGAAGAAACAATGGGGAGTAGAGTCTCAACTCCTGTCTCTAGAGGTATTGAGGCTGTGGTCTTTGGCACACCATCAAGGAATATGGAAGTGGGTCTCTGGATGGTGCCACTCGGCTTGCAGGATGTCTGCTTCCACATCCCGATTATGCAATCATTCCAGAATTACCTGCATTTTGTGGTGGTTTCCACCCACTATTAATTTGCAGTGCTCCTGTTTGATTTGACATCAGCACCTAGAGGCTTCACCAAGGTGATGGCAGCAGTTGCGGCTCATTGCACATGATAGGGTATTCCAATTTTCACATATATTGATGACTGGCTGCTCAAGGCCGGAATCTGTGTCTCACCAACTGCAATCAATGGCAATTCTGCTGTTTGACTTGGGCTTTTCAGTAAACAGACTCAAATCTCACCTGCAGCACCCCCCAAACGTCTCCTGTTCTTGATGTCCGTTCTGGACACTACCCTTCTTCATGCCTGTCCTCCTGATCCACAACATCCAGAAGATGGTTCCATCCTTCATGGAAGGCACAAGAGATCCAGTCCTGCTAGTCTTACACCCGCTAGGTCTGATAGCTTCCAGTATCCTTCAGGTAACAAATGGGTGTTAGAATATGATGGCTTTGCAGTGGTATCTCTGCAGGCATTGGTTCCAGCACAGGGGAAATTTGTCAACACCATTGTGGTTTCACAGGACTCTAAGGCAGATGTGGCCTGCAGGGGGAATGAGGTGAAATTTCACTGAGGCATTCCCTTCAGTCATCCTCCAAACCTGACCATGGTAGTAATGGATGCCACTGCTCTAGGGCACATCTTTAGGATCTGGAGAGCAGCGGTCTCTGATTATCGGAGGAACAGATGCTTCATATAAACCAGCTAGAACTTCTGCAGACTTGGCTGGCACTCAATGCCTTCCTCCCATCCATTAAAGGTCGGTCTGTCCAGATCTTGACACATGATATGACTGTGATGTGGTCCATGAAGAAACAATGGGGAGTAGAGTCTCAACTCCTGTCTCTAGAGGTATTGAGGCTGTGGTCTTTGGCACACCATCAAGGAATATGGTTAACAGCCAGTCACCTGGCGGTGTCTCTGAATGTCAGAGTCTACAACTTGAGCCGGCGCTATCTTGCTGATCATGAGCGTTGTCTTCTGCCAGAGGTAGCCCTGGACATCTTCGTCAATTGGGGCGCATGTCAGGTGGCTTGTTCTCCTCCTCCATAATGCTTAGTGCCAGCTGTTCTCTTCCGTCCAGTATCCAGTGTGGGGAGCCTTGGAGGATACGTTTCAGTTGAGGTGAAACTTTCATCTGCATTACACATTTCCCCTTAATCTTTATTTCTCGAGTTCTGAGGAAGATTCGCAAGGACTGAGCCCAAATCCTTCTAATTGCCCCGGATTGGCTGAGGAGAATGTGGAATGCACATCTTCTGTGCTTCTCCCTGTGTACCCCGCTCTGACTCCCGTCCAGGGCAGACCTTCTCTCCCAGTCAGAGGGTATGATGCTGCAGCCCAATCTTCAAGGCCTGCACCTTCATGCCTAGAGATTGAGCGAGGACATCTAAGCTCCTTTTAACTGCAGCTGGAGGTGGTCAACGTTCTCCTGTCAGCTTGTCCCTCCGCCACAAATCTATTTATTGTAGAAGATGCTAAAATTTTGTTTCAAGGTGCGTGGACAACAAAGTGGACAATTTTTGAACTTGACTATCAAAGGTCCTTTAGTTTGCACTCTCTCTAGTTCAGAGAAGGTGTGAGGTGTATATTGTAAAAAAGTATTTAGCTGCGTTGTTGGTGGTGTTACTCTGTCTCCCAGACCAGCCTCCTTGTTCAAGTCCCCTATTGTGATGTGGTTCCATTAGGGCATTGACCAATCTGTACCCTCCAACTCCCTTTGGTATGCCCCAGTGGGAACTAATGTTAATTTAACGTTTTTGATGTGGTCTCAGTTTGAGCCTTTTCACAGTTGTCAGTTGCAATTGTTAACCATAAAGTTGGTATTTTTATTGCTCATCACTTAGGCAAGGGAAGTCAGTGAGGTGCTGGTCCTGATTGCCCGCTGCTGTTTACAACCCTTTTCCCTGACAAGCTATTGTTGTGAGCCAGGGAGGCTTTCCTCCCAAAAGTGATTTTTTCCTTCCTAACTGTGACAGCCCATTACTTTCCCTTCCTTTTATCCCCACCCTATTCTACCAAAGAAGAGGGATGGCTGCGTCGCCAAGATCCTAGGAGACCAGTTAGTTTTTATCTCAACCATATTAGAGACATGAGATTGGATGACTGTAGGAGAGTAGGATCTGCTTCACATGGGTATCTCCACTTTTTGCTGGTGTTTCACTGTTTTTCGACCTTAGTCTGGCTGTGGCCCTGCTAATCAGGCCCACAGCCTAGCTGCTTCCTCTCAAAAATGGTTTGCATGTACACTAGGTACATATCTAATTGGATTCTGGAGTGCCTTATAAGCCCCTAGTATATGGTATACTATGTACCTAGGGCATAGGTACCTCAGAGGCCTACCAGGGGCTGAAGCATGTATTATGCCACCCCTGGGAAGCACTCCAAAATGGCACCACGGGTCTGCTACTGCAGCCTAGGTAAGGTGGTGCTTGCACCCCTTACAGTGGTATAGGCTACCTATATCTTCCTATATATATATATAGACACATATAAACCTATAAGTCACTCCTATGGCAGGCCTTGACAATCCTGAAGGCAGAGTGCTTGGTTTTGTGTGAGAGGGTGCCCAAGCATGAGCTGAGCCCCTCTGCAGCTTTCGGAAATACTTCCTTATGGCTGTTCTGTGATACAGCCATACCATATACTATTAAGTGCATTATAACCTCGCAGTAAATGCTAACTTTGGATTGGCTGCATCAAAACATGTCGTGTTTGGTGTCAAGCATCTTGGAATACTACCCCCCGCCAGTTCTGGCGGCGGGGGTAGCATAACACCCTTCTAGAGGGAGAGACATGTTCACACTGGTCAAACCCGGTAGGACTTTCCTGAGCCCTGGCATCACAAAATGGATGCCTCTGCCACAGACACGGGTGTGGCCTCCTGCTGGTGACCGAAACTCCGGCAGGGGAGGACTGGACAATAGGTTTCCTGTCGAAGGGAGGTGTAACCACCTCCCCAGACAGGCAGATGTGTATTGGGGCTGGGCGGGAGCACTCTCTGGTGCTTTGAAGTCCTGTACTGGGGGCACGTTTGCTGTCCCTGTGCATAGTCCAGTTCAAACCGGTTGCAGGGGCTACCTGCCCCTGCTCTGGTGCGAAACTGGACAAAGGAAATGGGTGTAACCACCCCTCTTTCCAAACCCTCCCATAGGTGGGTCCCTAGAGTATGTCCAACCCCCAAACGTAGTATAAGTATGGGAACCCAGTCCTAGAGACTTTAGATTACCCTGGACGAAACTCTGCAACATAAATCCTGGACCTTCAACTTTCTATTTCGACTAGAAGACGGAAGAAATCTCCCTTGGGGCCAAGGAGTGACTCCCCTGCTTGGCAGGCACCAAAGAAGCAACTGATCAGTCTGCAATTCTGAAGCTCCCGCCGGACGCCGAAGTCTCTGCATCCCCAGAGGTAGATTTCCAGACTTCCCCGAAGCTACCCTGAGTCCACAGCAAAGCTGAGGCCCGCGGCTATCGTGGGTGACGTGGAACCATGACCCCTGGACACCATGATCTTTTGCAGCAACAGCATCTTCCTGGGCTTCCTCGAAGTTGTGCTTTGGGCTCCGAGTAGCCCCAGCCTTGAGCACCTCCTGCACCAAAGATTGCTGGCCTCCACTCTACGAGTGACCCGTGGGCCAGTTTCAAGTGTGACCACTTGAGGCTCCTTCACGATCACTAGCACGTTGGCTAGCAGGTCCCCACGAAGGCAACTCCTCTTCTACTTGGGCTTTCCTGGTTGCTCCAGATGTACCCTGACTTACCCTTGCTGGGTGAGTCCCTCAGACCTTGCTGGTCTACACCGCAGTCCTTTCTCTGAATTCCAGTGACTTGCCGTTTCCAAGGTTTGTTGGGTCGCCGACACCGCAGCACTCAACAGACTATATGGGACAGCTCGAATCTGGCTCGTGGGCTTCGTCGATGCCTCCTGGACCTCATGGCTGAAGAGTCAAGACACCCGGCAACTCACCTGAAGCACCCGGCATCTGTGGGCATTGGTCCATCCTGCCCTCGGTCCCTGGCTCGTGACCCAGACTCTGTACCCTCTGCTGTCAGGTTCCTTCCATCCTAGATCCAGGCTTGGATCTCTTCGGACACTTCTTCTCTTCACGGCAGCAGCAGTTCTTTGCAAGCTTCCTTTGCAATCGACGACGCGACCCAACACCAAAAGACAACTATGCACCCGGCTTCCCTGGGTGAGGTAACTCGAGTTCTCCCATGCTCCCGTGGGTGCTAGCCCTAGAACTTCTTAAGTCCAAAAGGGTTTGGTCCTGACTCGATTCTAAGTGTCCCTAATCTTTAAATTTCCAACCGCGACATTGCCCACAGAAGATAACGGGAACCTGCAGTTGTGTTCACACACTGCATACAGTCCCCGTGGGTCCCCTGTGTCACTACCTTGGGTGGTTCCTTGGGGTCCCAGCGATTCTACAGGCTCTAGGACTTGTGTCTAGTTCAGTCGTGGTTCTTATACCACTTTATTGGTATATGGTTTGGTGCGCCCCTAGGGCCCAAACGTGTATTGTGCTATTACTGATGATTGCTCACTTGTAACTTAAGTACTTTGAACTCCAGTCTCATTAAGAGACTAGAGGGGTTTGTTTTAACCTAAATACATATATTTTAAATATATACCTGCTGTGGTTGTCTTTTCATTTGATCATTCAAGAGATTATAGACTGGTAAAACAAGCTGCTTTACATTCCTTCAAGACTTAGCCTGAAGGCTGCTCTCCATAGCTACCACTAGGATAGCTTTCAATAATGGTTGTCTTTAACCTATCACAATAAGGGGTTGTTTGGACTGATACAAGGTGCCCACTAGAACTAGTGGACAGCATATATCAGGCCACCTTCTCACATTGGTGTGCAGCGTGTGGGATTCCAGCTTGCTATTATTTTACCAGATAATCTCAATTGAATTGATCAACTGAAAACCACTAAAGGTACCTGAGGTACATATAATATCACGTTTAGCTACAGTAAGTTCTACTGAACTTAGAGTTGTGTGTCAAGGGATAGCACACCCTTTCTACAACTCAAGAGAGTTTAGTAGGCCACACTAGTGTAGGTAGTGCTATATACCACACCACATTAGTAATGTCTAACCAGATAGGAACCAGTGGGTCCCTACCAGGAACCAGTGAGCTCCTTCCCTATAAATATGAGGATCTCTCCTTTGCTCAGCTTAGGGCCTTATGTTCCATTAGGAAGCTGAAGACAGAAAAAAGTCCACCCACCCAGCATCTCATAAAGATACTTAAGCTGGATGATATTACAGGGCCTAGTGGGCCTGATGGGATAGACAGTGTGGGTGGGGCAGCAGGTGAGGGTGGGCCTAGGGGTAGCAATTCCCCTGACCCTACCTCTAATGCTGACCAGCCTGATGACAGTGATCAGGATCTGGTGAACACAGCTCTCCTGGATGAGGATGAGGAGGATGACAACAATGCGCCTGTCTTTATTCCTCCAGGTAGAGTTGAACATAGGGCTAGAAGGGATAGATCTCTGTCAAGGGGATCTATCCAGTATAATTCCTCCATCGGGATCTCTGTCTCTTCTCACAGAGGGAGGGAAACCTCCCAGGAGAGGAGAGAGAGACTGCTGAAGTATGAGCATGACAAGTTCAACCTCAGAAAGCAGCCGATGGACTTAGATAGGGAAGCTCTAGAGCTCTACAGAGCTAGTAAAAAGGAGGGACTAGAGTCCCTTGGTGGCAGCAATTTCCCTAGAGATAGGGAGAGGTCTTATGACCATCGAAACCTAAGTAAGATTGTCCCTCCCTACCAGAGCGGGGATGACATCCACAAATGGATAACTGCCTTGGAGAGGGCCTGTAAAGTACAGAAGGTCCCTCAAGGCCAGTGGGCAGCAATCTTATGGCTCTCCTTTGCAGACAAATGTAGAGATAAGCTCCTCACTGTAAGAGAAGAGGATGCTGATGATTACCAGCTCATGAAAAGTGCACTAATAGATGGGTTTGGCCTAACCACTGAACAATACAGGTTAAAGTTCAGAGACACCCAAAAAGCACAAAATCAAGACTGGGTTGACTTTGTTGACTGTGCTGCCAAGGCTCTGGAATATTGGTTATTGGGCAGTAAAGTGTGTGACTTCAAAGGATTGTACAATCTGATAATGAGGGAGCAGATTCTTAATAACTGTCAAAATCAGCTGTTGCACCAGTACCTGGTAGACTCTGATCTGACCTCTCCCCAATAATTGGGAAAGAAGGCAGACAAATGGGTCAGAACCAGGGTGAGGCAGAAGGTACAGAACCAAGGTGGTGATCCAAAGAAGCAAGATTCCAAGAACTCTGACAAAGGTGGGGACAAGGGCAAAGACCAGAAGTCTTCTCAAGGGCCCCAAAAATCTTCTTCTAATGGGGAGTCACAGTCAAGTAAGGGTAAAGGCCAAAAGAGACCTTGGTGCAAAATCTGTAAGCAGAAACCTCACTGGACCAGTGACTGCACCAAGGCCAAAGAAAAATACTCCAGCCACCACCAATGCCCCTAAGCACCTGCTCCCCCTAGTGCAGTTACAATTGGTGGTGGGAATACACAGAATAAGTGTGTAGTAGGGTTGACCCTGGGTTCTGAGATGGACTCTGGCCTAGTCAGAGTTCTAACTCAGGCTGTGCTTGTCAGTGATGGGGGCATGGATATGTTCCCCTTTGTGAGTCCCAGTAACCGGGGCAAATACAGACAGCAGCCTTTAATAAATGGAGTAGAAGCTTGGGCATTCAGGGACACAGGAGCAAGTGTCACAATGGTGACAAAAGATCTTGTGGATCCTGGGCAGATTATACTTGGTGAAATGTACCAAGTGACCAATGCTAGCAATGTCAGAACAGACCATTCACTGGCAGTTGTTAACTTTTCCTGGGGAGGGGTAACTGGCCTTAAGAAGGTTGAGGTAAGTGCAGACCTACCAGTACAGTGCTTGCTTGGCAATGATCTAGAGACTTCAGCTTGGGCTGAAGTGGAGCTCAGGACACATGCAGAAATGTTAGGGATCCCTGCACATGTCTTTGCTGTGACCAGGTCACAGGCTAACATGTCTAAAACTAGACAGGCCCTGGATTCTGGAATAATGGACCAGGTGCCTCACAAGAGGAGGAGCAGTAGGGTTAAGGCAGAGCCTTCCCACCTGACTCAGAATGCTGATCAGTCTCCCCAGGGAGAAGATCTTGAGCCTGAAGAAGGAACTGTCCCAGAGGAGCTTGATCCGGACCAGTTTGAGTTCTTGGGGACAGGGGGCCCTTCCAGGTCTGATCTGAGCCAGAAGCAGAAAACCTGCCCCTCTCTTGAACCCCTCAGACAGCAATCTGCTGATGAGGCTGCTAGGAATGCTAGTGGCACCCATAAAGTTTATTGGGATGATGGACTCCTATACTCAGAGAGTAGAGACCCCAAGCCTGGTGAATCCAGGAGGTTGGTTATACCTCTGAAGTTTAGGGGTTTCCTATTGACACTAGCCCATGATATTCCCCTAGCAGAACACCTGGGCCAGAACAAGACTTGGGACAGAATCGTCTCTCATTTCCACTGGCCCCACATATCTGAAGACACAAAGGAGTTTTGTTGCTCCTGTGTAACCTGCCAAGCCAGTGGCAAAGCAGGTGGCACTACAAAGGCCCCCCTGATACCACTACCTGTGGTGGGGTTCCCTTTGAGAGGGTTGGGATTGACATTGTTGGTCCCATGGATCCTCAAACAGCATCTGGGCACAGATTTATACTGGTGGTGGTGGATCATGCCACCAGGTACCCAGAGGCAATTCCCCTAAGGACCACTACAGCACCTGTAGTGGCAAGAGCTCTCTTGAGTGTATTCTCAAGAGTAGGCTTTCCTAAGGAGGAAGTATCTGACAGGGGTGCAAACTTCATGTCTAGTTACTTGACTGCTATGTGGAAAGAGTGTGGAGTGAACTACAAATTCACCACACCCTATTACCCACAATGCAATGGTTTAGTTGAGAGATTCAACAAAACCTTAAAGGGCATGATCAAAGGACTCCCAGAGAAATGTAGGCGAAAATGGGACCTGCTCTTGCCCTTCCTTTTATTTGCATACAGGGAGGTGCCTCAAAAGGGGGTTGGCTACAGCCCATTTGAACTTTTGTTTGGACTCCCTGTCAGGGGTCCATTGTGTTTGGTGAAGGAAAGATGGGAGTTACCTCTCAAGCCCCCAAAGCAAGACATAGTAGACTATGAACTTGGTCTCCGCTCCAGGATGGCTGAGTACATGAAAAAGGCAAATAAAAACCTTGAGGCTAGCCAGGAATTGCAAAAAGCCTGGCATGACCAAAAGGCTGCACTGACTGTTTACCAGCCAGGAGAGAAAGTGTGGGTGCTGAAGCCTGTGGCCCCAGCAGCCCTCCAGGACAAATACAATTGTCCCCCATACAATTGTTGATCAGAAAGGGGAGGCTATCTACTTGGTAGACCTTGGAACCCCTAGGAGTCCCCACAGGGTACTTCATGTCAACAGACTCAAACCATATATTGACAGGGCAGACATGGGCTTGCTCATGGCTAGTGGTGAAGGACTGGAGGAAGAGAGTGACCCACTCCCTGACCTGCTTTCTCAGAACCCTGATGATGGGTCAGTTGATGGTGTAGCCATGGCAGGCAGCCTCAATGCCCAGCAGCAAACTGACTGCAGAAACCTTCTCAGCCAGTTTAGACATATGTTTTCTCTGACTCCAAGTCAGACCACCTGGTGCACTCCTGAAGTGGACACTGGGGACAGTCTACTTGTGAAGAATAAGATCTGCAGGCAACCTGACCATGTCAGGGACTGTATAAGGACAGAAGTCCAAAAGATGTTGGATCCGGGTGTGATTGAACCCTCAGTTAGCCCTTGGGCTAGCCCAGTAGTCCTGGTACCTAAACCTCACACCAGTGGTGGGAAAAGAGAGATGAGGTTTTGTGTAGACTACAGGGGTCTCAATGCAGTCACTAGGACTGATGCCCATCCCATCCCCAGGGCAGATGAGCTAATAGGTAATTTGGCCTCAGCCAAGTTTCTAAGCACATTTGACCTGACAGCTGGCTACTGGCAGATCAGACTAGCTGATGATGCAAAGCCAAAGACAGCATTTTCTACCCCTAGTGGGCACTATCAATTTGTGGTTATGCCCTTTGGTTTGAAGAATGCACCTGCCACTTTCCAAAGGTTGGTGAATCAAGTCCTTACAGGCCTGGAAGACTTTAGTGCAGCATATCTAGATGATATTGCTGTCTTTAGCTCCACCTGGGAGGATCACCTGGTCCACCTGAGGAATGTTTTGGAGGCCCTGCAAAAAGCAGGCCTAACTATCAAGGCTACTAAGTGCCAGATAGGGCAGAGTCAGGTTGTGTACCTGGGCCACCTTGTAGGTGGAGGTCAGGTTCAACCATTACAGAGCAAAATCCAGACCATAATGGACTGGGTTGCTCTAACTACCCAGACTCAGGTGAGAGCCTTCGTAGGCCTGACTGGGTACTATAGGAGATTTGTCAAAGGGTATGGTTCAATAGTGACAACCTTGAATGACGTAACTTCTAAAAAGATGCCCAAAAATGTTCTGTGGACAGCTAGCTGTCAAAAGGCATTTGATGACCTGAAGCAGGCCATGTGCACTGCTCCCATTCTGCAGAGTCCTGACTACTCCAAGAAGTTCATTGTCCAAACAGATGCATATGAATTGGGAATGGGGTCTGTACTGTCACAATTGAATGATGAAGGTCAGGATCAGCCAGTAACTTTCATAAGCAGAAGGCTGACCCCTAGAGAGAAACGTTGGTCAGAAATTGAGAGGGAGGCCTTTGCTGTGGTTTGGGCTCTGAAGAAGTTGAGGCCATACTTGTTTGGTACTCACTTGTTCAGACAGACCATAAGCCCCTCTTATGGCTAAAACAAATGAAGGGTGAAAACCCCAAACTGCTTAGGTGGTCCATTTCCCTACAGGGGATGGAGTTTACAGTGGAACATAGACCTGGGAGTAACCATGCCACTGCAGATGGACTCTCTAGGTATTTCCACTTAGAACATGAAGACTCAACTGGTCAAGGTTAGTTTAATGTCCCTGCGTTTGGGGGGGGGGGGTTGTGTAGGAGAGTAGGATCTGCTTCACATGGGTACCCCCACTTTTTGCTGATGTTTCACTGTTTTTCGACCTTAGTCTGGCTGTGGCCCTGCTAATCAGGCCCACAGCCTAGCTGCTTCCTCTCAAAAATGGTTTGCATGTACACTAGGTACATATCTAATTGGATTCTGGAGTGCCTTATAAGCCCCTAGTATATGGCATACTATGTACCTAGGGCATAGGTACCTCAGAGGCCTACCAGGGGCTGAAGCATGTATTATGTCTCCCCTGGGAAGCACTCCAAAATGCAACACAGGTCTGCTACTGCAGCCTGGGTAAGGGTGTGCTTGCACCCCTTACAGTGGTATAGGCTACCTATATCCACCTATATATACAGACACATATAAGCCTATAAGTCACTTCTATGGCAGGCCTTGACAATCCTGAAGGTAGAGTGCATGGTTTTGTGTGAGAGGGTGCCCAAGCATGAGCTGAGCCCCTCTGCAGCTTTCAGAAATACTTCCTTATGGCTGTTCTGTGATACAGCCATACCATATATTCTTAAGTGCATTATAACCTCTCGGTAAATGCTAACTTTGGATTGGCTGCATCAAAACATGTCGTGTTTGGTGTCAAACATCTTGGAATACTACCCCCCACCAGTTCTGGCGGCGGGGGTAGTATTCCACCCTTCTAGAGGGAGAGACATGTTCACACTGGTCAAACCCGGTAGGACTTTCCTGAGCCCTAGTATCACAAAATGGATGCCTCTGCCACAGACACGGGTCTGGCCTCCTGCTGCTGACCGACCGAAACTCCACCAGGGGAGGCCTGGACAATAGGTTTCCTGTTGTAGGGAGATGTAACCACCTCCCCAGACAGGCAGATGCGTATTGGGGCTGGGCGGGAACACTCTCTGGTGCTTTGAAGTCCTGCACTGGGGGCACGTTTGCTGTCCCTGTGCATAGTCCAGTTCAAACCGGTTGCAGGGGCTACCTGCCCCTGCTCTGGCACGAAACTGGACAAAGGAAATGGGTGTAACCACCCCTCTTTCCAAACCCTCCCATAGGTGGGTCCCTAGAGTATGTCCAACCCACAAACTTAGTATAAGTATGGGAACCCTGTCCTAGAGACTTTAGATTACCCTGGACAAAACTCTGCAACATAAATCCTGGACCTTCGACTTTCTATTTTGAATAGAAGACAGAAGAAATCTCCCTTGGGTCAAGGAGTGACTCCCCTGCTTGGCAGGCACCAAAGAAGCATTCATTCATTTGATAACTTTATTTCGGTCGGAGACCATAAAAGCACAAGTAAAATTACAAGCAAAATTGCATGTTACATTAAAACAATAAATAGAATCAAGTTAATACAATAGTTAAGAATGAATTAAACTGGTGTTATCAAAGAAACTAATTTGATAAAAAGACAAAAATGATTACAGAAAACTTTTCCTTCTACGCCATAAACCATATAAGAAACGGGACACAGCGAACACAATAGGGGGGTGAGTGTCATATGTTAAGACCCTGCATGCATGCATGCAGTGTCTAAACCCAAGATTCCTGCATAAGGGGATAAGCCACTTTTTCCTTATTGGTTGGTACGCAGGGCAAAAAAACAGAACATGACATATATCTTCTTGATTATGGTTACAAGCCGGGTAGGCAGCATTTTCTAATTTTGCCCATTTATGGGTAAATGCCCTAAGCGGTAAGCTACCATGCCTTAACTGTAAGTAGAGTTTCCTTGCAAGAGGTGGGTAAATTACATCTAGGAAAACCTCTGCTCTTGCTTCGGATTTTATTAGGAGAAACTCTGTAGTAAGTTTCCCCAAGGAGCTTGAACGGTGAAGGGTAAATAATCTCAGCTGCCTTATATGGCCGGTAATTTCGATTTTGGATGTTTTTTTGCAGGATACCTCCGGAAATTCCCAGAGATCGGTCCTGCCGATCTTTGTGCAAAGGTCCTGAATATGGGATAACCAAGAAATGTTCTTATTTTTAATTAGAGCCCAGACCTCCATAAATTCCTCTCTATAAGATGCCAATTCTGGCACCGTCCAGAGTCTTTTCCAATAGAGCAAGGGCCGCAAAATTGCTAAGTCTTCAATAGGTTCTATCCCCAAGTCGAATCGTAGGGGAATAAGCGGTGTGCTTATTGGCAAACCCACGAGACTTCTCATAAAGCCCTGCTCAACCATGGTTAGTTTAGTGATGTTTTTGTGACCCCATAATTCGACTCCATACAATGAAGCAGTTCTGGCTAGCAGTCGATATATTTCAACTACCGGACCTGCTGGTTTGAAGACCGAGATGCGCTGGACCTTGCTAATCCCTCCCACTATTTGAGACAACTTCAACCTTGATTTTGAGATTTGTGGACCCCAGTCAAGGTGCTCAGTCAGGGTGATCCCAAGATAGATAAAAGTCCTGACTCTCTCAAGAGGGGAACCATTTAGGGTGGGATTTGGACGGGTCTGTTTTGGAGGATTTAAGATCATAAACTTGGTTTTATCCAAGTTGATCTCCAAGCCTCGGGCAGTACAAAATGCAAGGAAGCCATCCAAAATACGCTGAATGCCCGATGTTGTTTTGGATAACAACAAAGTGTCATCGGCAAACATCAAAGCGGGCACTCTTCCCATAGCCAATCTAGGGGCATCATTATTAACTACGTCAGCCAGATGGTTGACGAGACCATTAATGTAGAGACTAAATAGTTTTGGGGCCAAGACACACCCTTGGCGCACGCCCTTCCTGACAGGAAAGCGTGTGGACAAATCACCATGCCTCCCACACCTAACCTGGGCATAATTACCGTTGTGGAGTCTGATTAAAATATTCAGCAGGTAGGGGGGGAAGACCCATATCTGCCAGAACCTTCCACAACTTTCCTCTTGGGACAAGGTCGAAGGCAGAGCTCAGATCGACAAAGATAAGGTAGAGGCTGCCACCCTCCACTCTTACCGTTTTCCAGTATAAAACCTGTAACCGGACAATCTGATCTATAGTTTAGATCCCAGATCTGAACCCTGCCTGCAATATAGTCAATATCTTGTTTTCATCCATCCATCCCAGGATTCTATCTAAGATAATTCTGCCCAATAACTTCTGGGAGGTGTCAATAAGGCTAATTGGTCTATAATTTACCGGCTTTAGCGGACAACCTTTCTTGAATATAGGGACTATCTCCGCGCCCAACCAGGTGTCTGGCAGATCACCCCCCTTGAGGATTGAGTTGAATAGTACCACCAAGTACGGGGCCCAGATTTTAGGTTGGGAGCGGAATAAGTCCGAGGGCATCTTATCTAGACCGGGAGCTTTATTGAGCAAAAGCCTTGCTATTGCAAACTCTACTTCTTTGAAAGTAATGGCCTCAGGCAGTTCTAGAGAAGGAATACCCACGCCCACCACAGATAGAAACGGTTGACGCTCTTGTTGAGGCTCGGGGGTAGGAAACGGAGGACCAATCTCAGTATCGCCGAAGGCAGGATCACTTCCTCTCGTTAGTGTACACTCCAGCGGTGAATCAGTATTTAGAGGATCGCCCAAGTCCCCGTACAATTCCCCAAAGTGCATTTCCCACACTTGTGAGGCTATGTTTGCAATTGGGGGCATGGCTCCCCTACTCTCGCCAGAGATCACAATAGCCCAGAACGCCTTGGGATCTCTTCGGGAAAGGGTTATCCTAAGTTCCTCTCACCTTTGCTCCTCCAATCCTTCTTTCCCCTAGAAATGGCCTTCTTATGTTCTAGGCGGAGTTTCTTTAGGTTAGCCCTGTTTTTGCCTTTTAATGCCAAAAGCAATTCCTTTTTTTCCTTTCTGCAGAGATCATTATACCAGGGATGTGTTTTGGCCTGCTGTTGTTTTTTCCCCACAGGATTAAACAGATTCACCAAGTTATCAACTAAGTGAGTATGGATCTCAGTGGGGTCGTTCAGGTTATCTACACTTACATCCCCCATTGCGGAAAGGAACGGACGAACTAGCTGATATATTTCCGCGAGTTTAGCGGGGGAGTTCTGAAAGTGGGGCCATTTAACCCTCCTCCTGTTATTGGAAAGGAGTACTGGAAGCATTGAGCTATTTAAATTAGGAGGAGGATTTGTTAGGCCGAAGCTTCCCGGTTTGAGGGTTAAAACGAGGGCATTATGATCGCTGTCTTGCCTAGGATAAATTGTAAACTCCAGTATATTATCCCAATGTCTTATTTCCATTAGTATGTAATCAATATTGGAGTTTTGGCTTGATCTGTTAAACGTTGGGAGGGCCGGACGGTCAGGTTTAAATCTCCCATTACAGGCCCTTAGGGACAGTGCAAGAGATAAAGAATTAATTTGGAGGACCAAGGGGGTCCAAGCTCTGACAGGAGAAATTTGTGGCTCACAAACATGCCAGAACTGATCCTCGTCGTCCAATTCTCCCATGTCAGAAGACTCGAGGGGCTCGAATTGACAGTTGAAATCGCCTCCTACTATTAGAGTGGGTGGGGGATCAAGGGACAATATGAAGTGCTTCAATACGTCAATGGTGCCAGATTCTTGACCATTCTTGACTGGTCTAGAATAGACGTTTATTAAAGCAACCGTTGAATTATCTTTTAGTGTTAGCAGGACACATTGGACGTCAAGAGAATTAGTTGGAATCTGGACTGCCAAGGCGCCCAAATGCGTCCCTACCCATATTGAAAGACCACCCGAAGGCCTCCCTCTGCCACTTGAGATAGCCAAAATATCAAAAGTGGCATAGCCAATCCTCGGGTTCTCCTCCGTAGCCCACGTTTCTTGGAATAGACAGATATCATAACTGCCTGTAAAATTACTCCATTCAGGGATAGATAACTTACTCTTTATTCCAGCCACGTTCCATGACAAAAATTTTATGTGTGGGGCTCTATTCCTATCTAGTAGGTCACCAGCCTTTACATTTTGGCAGACATCTTGTGTTTGAGGGTTAATTTCTAATATAGAATCCCCAGGATTGGCTCCCGGTAGGAAGTCCTCGGGGAAAACAACCACATCATTATCCATAATTTGTCTTGCTTCCATACCTTCCAGAGGTATACTCAAGGGGCGAGGCGCTGGTACATATTCTAAAATGCTTCTCTCACAACTACCCCTATCTACAACTGTTTGGGTGCCCATGATTTTATCTGGCTGGGGAACTAGACTCTGGGTCACGCCTGGTCAGTCAACCTCCTCCAGCATGCTGAATCTATTTTTTGGGGGGAATAGTGACAATAAGGGGATGTTCTGATGCCGGTCCTCCCGGATTACCATTTCTTGGCATGGTCTATCATGCAATTTATTTTGTCCCCCCACCCACCTAGTACCTCTGTTCTGTCCTGCTCTATGCTTGGATGCTAGATAGAAATAAGACAAATGCAGTGGGATGATTTGGGTATTAGACCTAGGGGGTATCCTACTGCAGATATGATCTACAGCAAGTGTGTGCCTAAAGTTGACAATGACACAATTTCCTGCAATGGATTTGGGTGTAAACCCAATCCAGTCTATTCTCCTTACACCCAGTATTTCTCCAGAGATATTAAAGGGGACAGGGCTGTTTGAATTAAACCAATGCATACATTTGTTTTTCAGTTCCAGATAGTTCTCATTCTTCCCTTGGGGTAGAGGAGGGACACCAGCAAGCACAACAACATATGGAAGGGACTCGGGCGGCAAGTCTATACAGGGAAGTGCGTTGTTAGACCCCTCTCTAGCAGTATTACTGTTTACTTTCACTTGATTAACTAAACATTTTTCCCCCCCTTCGGTAGCCTCTCTCTGTACTTTACAACTTTCAGGATCTATGTCCCTGAGCAGAGGAGTGGTTATGTCAGGGACAGTGTTAACCACCATTTGGGGGGGTACAGACAAAGTCTCAGAGCTAACGAGGGGATTATCATAGGTAGGAACAGAGCTGGAGCCGGGGTTTACAAGAGAGCTAGTCGATTTGGCTTTGCCAAGGCCTGCATTATTGATAGTGGAAACCAATCTATCCAACCTGGTTAGCAAAGGTTTAAAATGCGTGCCAAGTAACTGTTCTATATGTGTCTGGAGGTCTAGTATCATGTGGGTGGCCCAGAGAGGTGCCCGCATAGGGGACAGGGTAGGGGTGCCATCAATCAGTGTGGAAGATTTGGTTAGAGGCATATTTTTACTTGGTACTTTGCTCTTCCCAGTCCTGGGTTTCTTGACTACAGTGCGGGTCACAGAAGCCTTATTAGGTGGAAAATGGGAAGGGGAATTGAGAACCTCTAATACATGCGTATCACTAGTGATAGGCTGTGCACAAGGGAGCTCAGCAAAGGAACACATGAGGGAGGAATTAAAATCAGGAGGATTAATAGTAACCATTGAAGCATCCTCCATTGGTTGGGGAGAAGAAGGAATTACAGGAGTGATTGATAGACGCCGCTCTATGTTTTCTATAGCTGAAGCCACGACTCCAATTGTTTGCTGGAGCATTTTGTCAATGGCTGTCAGACTTGGGAGAGATTGCGTCGTTGCAGTCTGGTGCCTGGTTGCTGGGCGAGAAATGGACGAACTGGGTTTTTTACCAATTCCTTTCATGTTTACAGATGGAAAATAGAAAATACGCAATCACGCAATTGGTTAACAATCTTCCCTAGAATGATAGATATCACAGAGCTTTGCAAAAGGGGGAACAATTAGGCATATAGTCCAAAAGTCAATGTATTTTATCACCTGGGCAATTGCAAAGTATTAGAATAAGTAGGCACATCCACCTTTCGTGTTTTTAAAACAGTACCTTATAACT
The DNA here is from genome assembly GCF_964204655.1 of Triturus cristatus. Taxonomy (NCBI): domain Eukaryota; kingdom Metazoa; phylum Chordata; class Amphibia; order Caudata; family Salamandridae; genus Triturus; species Triturus cristatus. Next base: position 853,777,996 of record NC_140581.1, read on the forward strand.
TGATGGGTCCAGATGAGGGGGCGTCAGTGGGGTGGCCCTCGCCCGGGCCAAGGGCGGGCCCGTCCCGCGCTGCGTGGGCGCCTGGCAGCCTTTATCCTGTCCCGGCGCTACCGGGTGTCGTCATCCACGTGCGCTGGTGCAGAGGATGCTGGGAATTGTAGGCAGGATGGCCGTTCCCCTCACGGCGGCGTGGATCTTAGGCGGTGTCAAGGAGCAAGAAGCCCGCTGCTGTGCCGTTCCCCTCACGGCTGGTAAGTACTGCTGCGAAGTAATAAAGCGTCCCGCACTGCGTGGGCGCCTGGCAGCCTTTATCCTGTCCCGGCGCTACCGGGTGTCGTCATCCATGTGCGCTGGTGCAGAGGATGCTGGGAATTGTAGGCAGGATGGCCGTTCCCCTCACGGCGGCGTGGATCTTAGGCGGTGTCAAGAAGCAAGAAGCCCGCTGCTGTGCCGTTCCCCTCACAGCTGGTAAGTACTGCTGCGAAGTAATAAAGCGTCCCACGCTGCGTGGGCGCCTGGCAGCCTTTATCCTGTCCCGGCGCTACCGGGTGTCGTCATCCACGTGCGCTGGTGCAGAAGATGCTGGGAATTGTAGGCAGGATGGGCGTTCCCCTCACGGCGGCGTGGATCTTAGGCGGTGTCAAGGAGCAAGAAGCCCGCTGCTGTGCCGTTCCCCTCACGGCTGGTAAATACTGCTGTAAGTGGAAACGAACAAAATTGCCGTATATTTTGGTCTCAACGAAACGTTTGTTCCCGCTCTCACTGCACGCAGCAACTGACCGGTCTGCAATTCTGAAGCTCCCGCCGGACGCTGAAGTCTCTGCATCCCCAAAGGTGGATTTCCAGACTTCCCCGAGGCTACCCTGAGTCCACAGCAAAGCTGATGCCCGTGGCTTTCGTGGGTGACGTGGAACCGTGACCCTGGACACAGTGATCTTTTGCAGCAACAGCATCTTCCTGGGCTTCCTTGAAGTTGTGCTTTGGGCTCCTCGTAGCCCCAGCCTTGAGCACCTCCTGCATCGAAGATTGCTGGACGTCACTCCACGAGTGACCCGTGGGCCAGTTTCAAGTGCGACCGCTCGAAGCTCCTTTGCGATCACTAGCCCGTTGGCTAGCAGGTCCCCACAAAGGCAACTCCTCTTCTACTTGGGCTTTCCTGGTTGCTCCAGACGTGCCCTGACTTACCATCACTGGGTGAGTCGCTCAGACCTTGCTGGTCTACACCGCAGTCCTTTCTCTGAATTCCAGTGACTTGCCGTTGCCAAGGTTTGTTGGGTCCAATCTGGTCGCCGACACCGCAGCACTCGACAGACTTCGTGGGACAGCTCGAATCCAGCTCATGGACTTCGTCGACGCCTCGACCTCGTGGCTGAAGAATCAAGACACCCGTCAACTCACCTGAAGCACCCGACATCTGTGGGCATTGGTCCATCCTGCCCTCGGTCACTGTCTAGTGACCCAGACTCTGTCCCCTCTGCTTTCAGGTTCCTTCCATCCTAGATCCAGGCTTGGATCTCTTCGGACACTTCTCCTCTTCACGACAGCAGCAGTTCTTTGCAGGCTTCCATTGCAATCGACGACGCGACCCGACACCAAAAGACACCTATGCACCCGGCTTCCCTGGGTGAGGTAACTCGAGTACTCCGGTGCTCCCGTGGGTGCTAGCCCTAGAACTTCTTATGTCCAAAAGGGTTTGGTCCTGACTCGATTCTAAGTGTCCCTAATCTTTAAATTTCCAACCGCGACATTGCCCATAGAAGATAACGGGAATCCGCGGTTGTGTTCACACACTGCATACAGTCCCCGTGGGTCCCCTGTGTCACTACCTTGGGTAGTTCCTTGGGGTCCCAGCGATTCTACAGGCTCTAGACCTTGTGTCTAGTTCAGTCGTGGTTCTTATACCACTTTATTGGTACATGGTTTGGTACGCCCCTAGGGCCCAAACGTGTATTGTGCTATTACTGATGATTGCTCACTTGTAACTTAAGTACTTCGAACTCCAGTCTCATAAAGAGACTAGAGGGGTGTGTTTTAATCTAAATACATATATTTTAAATATATACCTGGTGTGGTTGTCCTTTCATTTGATAATTCAAGAGATTATAGACTGGTAAAACAAGCTGCTTTACATTCCTTCAAGACTTAGCCTGAAGGCTGCTCTCCATAACTACCACTAGGATAGCTTTCAATAAAGGTTGTCTTTAACCTATCACCATAAGGGGTTGTTTGGACTGATACAAGGTGCCCACTAGAACTAGTGAACAGCATATATCAGGCCACCTTCTCACAATGACCAACTCTTTGTTGGTTACTGTGGCAGTAGAAAAGGAAAGGAAATTGATACAGAAACCGACATTATCCCGCTAGATTATCCTTTCTATCAGTAGTTATTACACATGTAGCAAAAAGGAGCCACCTGAAGGTATCAGAGCTCCCTCCACCGGAGTCCTCGTCTTCTGAACTCAGAAGAGGCGTTCCTTTTGCAGAAATCTGCAAGGCGGTGATGTGGGTGTCTTTACACACCTTCGCCAAACATTATTGCTTGGACTCAGAGGTGCGTATAGATGTGCACATTGCCAGGTATACGCTACAAAACTTTCTTTTTAAACCATCCATCAGTCCTCCTCCAGCAAAAGTACTGCTTGGGCATCTATTGTACAAGTGAGAAATCTGCAAGTAGAAGTATCAATCAGAAACAAAGTTTCTAACCTTCTGTAACTATCTTCCTTTTAATACATATAAGCTACTCCTAAGGTAGGCCCCAACGCCTCATAGGTCGGGGGCACTGTATTTAAATGCAGAACATGTGGTTTTAAGGTTTACATGTCCTGGCAATGAACAATTCTAAAGCCGTTTTTCACTGCAGTTAGGCCTATTTCTCCCATTGACTAAAACTCGGTTACCTTATTACATTTCATAAGTGCTAAATTTAAATTGGGAGCAGATAGAGATATGCTCTTTAGACTCAAATGAATTTAAATTTAAAATCCTCTTTAATGGTAAAGATTGATTTTATGTCACAATTCTGAAAATGGCACTTTTAGAAAGTTGGTATTTTCTGGTTCTAACCATTTATGTCTTCTGCCAGTCTCCTGGGTCACATGACTGTGAATGGCTCTGCTGTTAGGGCTTGTGTACTGCTTCCAGACATTAACAAGAAAGGGGCTTAGGTGTGGACAGGATAGGCCATCTTGGCGGTATGACTGGGAGGGGCGGCACCCAGCCCCACTTTCACTTCAAAGGGATTTGCCTTACACCCACACAAAGGAATCTGACACCAGGCCTGCCTGCTTTTTGTCACCCCTAAACAGTTGGAGCCTTGATGGAGGAAGTGAAGAACTTTCCAGAACCAGATATGGTGATAGGACAGAGAGTCACCACACATACAAAGGCTGGCACCAGGTATACATTTTGGACTTCCAGAGGGCCACTCTTCAGAACACTCCTAGACCTGTGGACATTACTAAAGCAGGGCTACCCTGCTTCCAGAGAACTGCCCTGCTGCTTCAGGACTGCCTTGCTGTCTGAGAAGGAAGATTGGACCTGCTTACTTTCATCCCAGACCAACCTGAGTGACTCCAAGGGTCAGTTGGCTGTCCTCCTGTTTGAGTTACAGGGACATAACAAGCTCCAGAGACCTCCATGCAACTGCCCAGCTTACCTGCTGCAACTGGACCTGCCTGAGCCCTGACGGCCTCTGCTGGAGTAAGTTCCTGATCCCCAAGATGTGCACCCAGGTCCTGAACCCTTGGTGTTATTAGTGTGAGCTCCTCCTAAGAAGAAAAGGTGAAATCCTGAATTTTGGCTCTTCATGACCACAAACAAGCCAGTCCGTGCTGAGACTCTGCTGTCCCCAATCGACCACCAACGTGAATCTCCAGTAAAGACCTGCTCTGCGCGCCACAGTGACCATTGGTGACAACCAATAATGCAAGATCTGCATTTCGCGCTCTAGCAACGACAGCCTGCATTGACTGCCAATGGGAAGCCTCAGCAACGACCATCCGCGATGCCTGACCTGCTCATTGCGCTAATGCTCTGATCATCCCCAACGCTCTCCCTGCTTCTTGCAACCGTGTCCACCATGAACAGAAATCTTTGCGTCGAACTTTGAAAGGGAAACTCTTTCACTGGACTGACCTGGTCCCTGTATCTGACATGTGTTCCAGAGCGGCCGAACTGAAGTTGAGACTTTCCCCTGGTCTAGCAAGACTAGATGACTACAAGTGGTGCTTTGTGCCTTTTGACGCTATTTTTACTGAAAAGGTTGAAATTGCATATCTCCGGTTCAACTGATTGGATTTTTGTTGTTCTAATATTTTATATATTACATTTTACCTTATTTTTCAAAATTGGTTTGGGATTTTTCTTTTGTTGTGCTTTCACTTTGTGTACTGCTAAATATTTTACACACTGCCTCTGCATTAACCTTGACTGCTTTGTGCCAAGCTAACAAAGGGTTAAGCACTGTTTAATTTAGTGACTTTTGTGGTTTACCCTAACAAGGATTATGGTTGTTGCTTCAGTGGGACTTCCACACTATTACTCAATAACCCAATTGGGGTGGTGCTGCAACAATGGATTATTCTGCTCCTAGTAACCTGGAGAATTGAAAAGGTGGCCAGAGAAACGTCTGTTTTACAGCAGCAGGCATGGGTTCCTTTTGTCCATCAACATACCTCCACCATTATCTCAGCATTCACACCTCAGCATTCCTTTGGTTTAATGTTGTCTCTTGAGTTGCCATCAATAATGCAACTATCTCTAGCACAACAGCACAGAAATCAAATCCCCATGAGCTCTTGTAGCTTGTGGTGGGGTGCCAGGTAAATTGATGAGAAAAATGTAGGATTGATAAGAGAGTAGTAAGAATGCTTCAAGTAGGTGGAGCAAAAATGAGCATCAAGAATAGTATTTATGACAGAGCACATGCAAGAAAAGGAATCTGTGTGGGAGAATTTATTAGACGGCTAAGGAGCAGTAGGGCAAGATACTGAGGGCCTGATTAAGAACTCGGAGGACTGGTTATTCCATCACAACGGAGACAGATATCCCATCCGCCTAAATATAAATCCCATGGGATGTTATGGGATTTATATTTCGGCGGATGGGATATCCGTCACCGTTATGTCGGAGTAACCTGTTCGCCAAGATCTAAATCAGGCCCTGAGTCTGCAAAAGGGGAGCCACGACAGCCGCTCACCACCCAAGAACAACTGGTGGCTGCTGACATTCCATGGCCCTCATGTTTTGCACTTTTCCTCTCTTCGTCCCTCCCCCCATATTAGGGACCTTGGTGTGTTCCTCTCTCCCACCTCACACTTCCTCTTGAGTACCCAGTTTCTTTGTACTCTAGGCGCACACAACTGCTCTATGCTCCGGCCCCTGCCCTTCTGATTCATTGGCCCACATCATTCCCATTTGGCCACTATTGCTTCCTCCCCTCCCCTACAGTGGGGGGCAGGAAGAATGCAGATGAGGCACAGGTCTCGGTTAGCCCCTCCATAATGACTCCCCTGCACGCCACGCCCTGCCAGACACTCGTACTCTTTTTGATATCCCACCTTGCTCCCCCTTTTCCCAGGCTTCCTTAGGTGCTCCACTTCCCGCAACCCTGGGTTGAATCCATCATCATTCTTTAGCTCACTTCGCCACCCCAGTTCAGACCCAGCAATGCTTGTTTTCGGTCCTGGGAAGACCTGGCTTGGCAGTTTGGGTTGGACTGTTTCCATGAGGAACAGGTTCCTTGTGTTTGCTATGTCATAGAATATGTCATGAGTGATGTAATATGTGAGGTCATAAGCAGTGCATGGCAGGGGAGCAAGTTATAGTTAGCTCTGTGTCGAAAATGTAAGCCATGGAGTCCAGCGATGAAGTTAATGTATTCATTGTAACAGTCTGGTGAAGAGCGATTCCCTCACACCAGCGAAACACCAATGGACTCAAATAGAATCTATGCTTCTCTCAGAGTCATTCAGAACACATTACAAAGCTCTAATGGAATGAACGGATTAAAGGTTGCATAACTTTAAAGACACAATACAACACATCCCCTGCCTTTCTACCCAACAAATAAACAAAAGCTTAAAAAACAAAATCCACCGAACAAAACAATACTTAAACGAAATGAACTTCCTGAGAAAGAATAAATATAAAGTCATTTTTCCCCCAATGTACAAAGAACTCACATTCAAAATTCACTGCTCTTGTATGTAGTCTTCCAAATAACGAGGCGGTCTGCGACATCTTTGATGACATACTTCACTTACAACCAAATGAGATATGAGATACAATGTTACTGCAAACTCCCTCTCTCACATCTACACCACCATTTTCACTACTTATCATGTCGCCAACTGAATTTCATACTAATTTTGCACCATCCATTAACATGAAACTGCTGTTACCCCCTGACTGGGTTCCTCCTGGTCATTGTCACTATCCACTCACTAGTATAGTACTACCTTGCGACGATTTCATTTGTTTCCATTAACCAACTTTATATACCCTTCATGCACCTCCTCTACTTTGAAATGACCCCAAAATGTTGATAAACTACCACTCACTCTGCCATGTTTCACCTTCACCCTATCACCCACTCTGATGATCCCTTTTGTTGCACCACATCACCTACCGTCCTTTACCTTGCTACCCCAGTTCAACAACCATGCCAGAAAAATGTTTGTGCTTGGCTTCCTTTTGCTCATACTTTCAAACTGTGATATTTTGGTCACTCCATTCTCTGTGCTCTGATGGGCCCATACCATGTTATTCACCAGTTCTTCCACACCACCCTCCTCCGGAACCACGATCAATTTTGCGCCTTTAACCAATCAGTTGGCCCGCTCCACCATCCCATTGGCCTGGGAGTTGTAAAGTGCAGTAAGATGATGCTTTAATCCATCCCTTTCCATTATCTATGATCAGCAGCTGGGGAAAACCTTCCCCAAAATCACCCTTTCCAAAATTTCAATGGCAAATCTGGTGGTCACCTCTTTCAAAAACTTAACACTTAGCTATTTGAAATGTACATCCACCATGACCAACGCATTCTTGACTTCACAAGGACCCAAAAAATCCAAACACACTGTACTCCATGGTTTACCTGGTACCTCCACATGGCCCTGTACAGCCTGGACTACTGTTTTGTGTCTCTTTTCACTCTCTTTGCACAGATCACACTTTTGCACCCACAATGTGATTTGGTCATCCATACATGGCTAACAGAAAATTTCCCTTGCTTTTTTTTAGCTAGGGTTTGCCCCAAATGCCCCTCATGTGCTATGTTAATAATTTTCTCCTTCAAGCCCTCTGGTGGTACAAACCTATCATTCCTCATGATTACTTCCTTACCACACACTGTGTACTCATCCAAAAACCTTCACAAATGGCCTCACGGGAGAAGCAACTGTATTTTCCCTCCACCACCATTTGCCTAACAATCTTAAATACATGGTCAGTTTCCATTCACTTGTTCCACTCTTCCACAATGAACGCTCCACATGCACATTTTTCCATGTATGGCAGCCACGTCACAGCTCCTTCTTGCTCCTTGGCAAAAACAGCCGGTCTATCAACCTCAGTCCAATCTAGTGACAATCGTGACAGACAGTCTACTTGAGCATTCCGCCAATCCGGAATGTGCTCAATCTTATATTTGTACAGCAGTAACCTAGATGCTAATTTTGCCAATCTGGCCGATCCTTTTCCTGCCCCTCCTAAAGTCAGAACCTTGATCAAACCCCAGAAAAAAGGCCTGAAATGTTCCACACTCCATGCTGAAGCCAACGCCTCATGCTCTATGACTAAGTAGTTCTATTCTCTTTCAGTTAATGAAGGTGATGCAAAAGCCACGATTTTTCCGGTCCTCCATGGAACTGGGACTACACAGCACCCACTGCACATGCACTAACATCCACTGTTAAGATGGATTTCAGCTGAGTGTCAAATGATGTTGAAATTCTTGCATCACATATTCCCTTCCTTACATTATCAAAAGCATCTTGTTGTTCCTTGCTCCATCTAAATGTGCAACCTTTCCTCAACAATAATCTCAATCCTTCAGTTTTCTCTTCAAAATTGTTCACCAATTTTGAATAATATTGAAAAAGTGCCATAAAGGATCGCAGCTAATCCTTGTCTTGAGAAGTGAGCGTCAATCTGATGGCTCTAAGTAGATCTTCCTTAGGTTTGACACCATCATCCAATATTGTATGGCCCAGGTATTCAATTTCTTCAACCAAGAACCTACACTTGTCTTTTCGCAGGGTAAGTCCAGCATCGTGCAATCTACACAAAACAGAACTCAAGGTACAATTGTGTTTTTGTATGTCTCCCAAACACCAAGATGTCAACTTGGAAATAAATTTCCCAGACTCTTGAACACTTCTGTCATTATGTGATGAAAGACTCTTGCAGCGGAGGAGAACTCGAAGGGCATTCTCTTAAACTGAAATGTGCCCTCCATCTTGTTAAAGGTAGTCAAACTTTTTGAGTCCTAATGCAAACAAATTCGATGGAACACACCCTTGAGGTCGAGTTTAGAAAAACATTTCCCCCCTTTGAGCAGTAAGAGTAGCTCATTGATATTTGGTAATAGAATGGCGATTCTCAGATTAACATGACAAGGGAATCAGGATTTCATTAAAGACATGGAGGCCAACATTATGCATATTCTTTTATTTGCTACTCCTGCAGCAGCACCTTCAAATAACTTTTCAACCAATAAAAATCCAGAACTGGAATCTCAATAAACATTAAATGTCTCCAGCATAGAACTCTCCTCCTCTTTTAAATGTAAAACTGTGAAGAAACTGATCCTTCTGCCTCCATGTGTGAACTTCATGTTTTTTTCAATTCACGGCTGTGCATCTGTAACAAATATAAAATGAAAATTCTTCGTCCCCAAATCTGAACTCTAAAACACTATCATATTCACTATTTTACTTACTATCTTTCTATCGTTACTATAATCAACATACATTCAATCAAAATTATTAATTCTTAAAATTTTGCTCGCTGTCCTTCCCTTTATTCAAATTAACTCCCCCCCCCTTTTTTAATATATGGGAGAGGCAGGAGGGATAATGTTAGCCTCTGTGTCTTTAATAAAATCTTGATTCTCTTGTCATGTTAATCTGAGAATCGCCATTTTATTACAAGACCAGAGGCTACCATTATGCATCTTGAATGCCCTTCAACACTACTGCTGACATGTGCTCATTTGGTCTAAAATATTCTCCACATCCACTCCAGCTCGCTCCATTGCAATTTTCACCCATCTCGAAATTGTCGCTGTACTTACCTCCTTGAATGGCTTAACAAAAGATATTAACAACTGATACTCACCATCTCTTCTATTTTCCAATACTCTACATTCATACTCCTTCAAACACTCTACCACACATAGCTTTTTACATTCCTCATATTTTGGATAATATATGGAAGTTGACATGGTCTTTGTTATTTTCCGTTTCTCAAACAAAATACCATCTGGACTGAAAGTTTTATTACTCACCTCCAGATATTTAACATCTGATACTCTTTTACATGACACCACTTTGGAGGTCTTTTGAGTCTCATGCTCTTCAATATTCTACAAACCAAAACATTACTTACTAGTGACCTATCACCAGCAAAAGCATGTCCAGCAGAAATAGCTGATCTATAACAATTTATAGTCCGATAGCTTAACCCTTCTCAAATTGCTCTGCTAAAAAATTCACAACTTCCACTACAGACGCCTCGACGGGATCCAAATTCCTTTCCATGCACCAACAAACCCAAACGTCCCATACTCCTTTGTATCTTCTTCTAGTGCCTGGTGCCCAAGATTCTTTGAGCAACTTTGCAGCCCCCTGCTAAAGGCCCTCAAATGCTCTAGATCTCCTGACACCTTCCAAACAAAAAGGTTCAAGACTCTGCTCAGCACCAAAGGATACTCCTCTCCTTCTTCGTTTAACAACAGACCTTCTTCTGCCAAACTTAACAATAGCACTTCGCATGCCAGTTCAATACTGTTCGAAACCATGCCTGAGATACCCAAAAAGGCCTTACCAGTACCAACTGACATCTCTCCTTCCTCACCTTCAGAAGCACTCTCTGGATCGTTGCAAAAGGCAAAACGCATACCCCCTCATCTCTGTCCATTTCTTTTGAAAAGCATCTATTGCCGTCTCACCTGGGTCTGGTAACAAAATGAGATACCTGTGAATCTGGTATGTTAACCTTGTTGCAAACAAATTCACCTTCAAGGGTTAAAAAAAATCTGATCCATCCTTGTGAAATATTCTTGCCTCAGCATCCAATCACTGTAATCTCTCACATGTCTCGAATTCCAATCTGCCATCATATTCATGTTCCATGGAAGATACTCTGCTCTTAATTATATATTTTGCTCCAGACAGAACACCCACAATTCTTTTGCAATGCCAGAAAGACCCTTGGATCTGCAATCTTCTAACCTGTTCATGTAAGTCATACCTGATATATTGACCATCTTTATCAATACCATCTGAACCTGTAACACCTTTCTGAAACTTCTCATAGCATACAATCCTGCTGTCAATTCCAGACAATTTATGTGTAGGCCCCTCTCTAGGTCTGACCAATCACAACTGGTCTCCTGTGCCCCAATCAAGCTCCCCAACCTAACAGACTGGCACCCGTCTCCAATACAAAATCCGTCACACAACCAAAAATTGCTCTTCTACTCCATGCTTCCAGATTGTGCATCCACCAAGTGAACTACTCCTTCGCTTCCTGTTTCAAAAGTATTTTGTCTCCATAATCCTCCCTTCAAGGCATCTTCTTTCACTCTCTGTAAAGCCCGGGCGTGCAAAGGCCCTGGAAAAATTGCTTTTATTGATGATGAAAACAACACTAAAGTCCTTGCTAAATCACTCGTACAATGTCTTTCTTTATCACACTTACTTTCTTCTCTGGCAACAACAAAATGTCCCCAATTGTGTCTATCTTGAAAATCCAAAAACTCCATACTCTGTGCTGAAGTTAATATTGATTTTTCCTATTTTATCAAAAATCCTAGCTTCTCTAAAAGATTAATCGACTCTTTTAGTTGTGAAATCAATTCCACACACATCCTGAGACATCAACAAAATGTCGTCTAAATAAACAATCAAATGGGATCCTCCCTCCCTCAAAAAAATCTATCACGACTTTCATCACTTTTGTGAAGCAGCACCAGGGAGACAAAAAAACTGATATGACTTGTTCTTGCATCTGAAATGCAGAACTCTCTGGCTTTCTTCTTTCATAGGCATTGGAAATATACATTTCCCAAATCCAATTTTACCATTCAGTCCCTTGACTGTAGCAATTCCCTTAATAGATGGATACCCTCCATCTTGAAATGTCTGTAAACCACAGACCGATTCAAACCTCGCAAGTTTATTACGGATCGCCATCCTTTGTCCTGTTTCTCCAATAAAGTATTTACATAGCCTTTCAAATGATCCTCTACCAGACGAATTGCACTTTTCTGTAACATAGCCTCTATTTCCACGTCTTCTACCCTTATTTGTTCCTGAGTTAAACTTAACTCTTTTGGTTCTTCTGCCTGAACTGGTAATTCTACAAACTCTATTTTGAACCCCTGGACCGTGTTTAGAACCCACGGGTCCTTTGCTACCTTTCTCCATTCCTCCTGAAACAAATGTAAACATCCTCCTACCTTTTCTGGGGAAGAACCAAAAGTAATCTTCATACTCACCTCAGGAGCCGGAAGCTGATTGACCTCTTCCCCGATTATTACTTCTCGCTCTGTTAAACCGTCCACATTTTGGAAAGAATCCAGAGTAACCCTTGAAACCTCTTCCTGCTCCTCTGTACATGTAGTTGTACTGGGACCTTTGAAATCCCCGTCCAGCATAAGGTCCTCGTCTGCTGGCCCTACCGAAAACACTTCAAAATACCTTCCTCATATTATTGTGTGCTTCATCAAGAGGGGTTAATGTGGTTACATGTTTGCCCTAACTCTTAACCATGCCTTCACCAAAAAGCAAACGTTTCGCATCACTACTGGGCCCTTTGTCTGCCACCTCGCCCAACTTTGGGTTTATTTTTATCAAAACAGATTTCCTGCGTTCAGCCAATTGACTGGAATTTGCATTCCCCAGAAACACCATAGCTCTTTGGCTCCAACCATGTAAAAGTTCAATATCAACCAGTTCTCCATTAAAATGAGCTTCATCAGCCATATCCATTATTTTTGCAAGTGGACCCAAAATGTCCAAAAGCCTAACTTGGCATTTCTTTAAAGAAAGTTCTAGACCCTTTTGAGGGTTCCTTACCATCTTAAGCAAATAGTAATTTCAGGGTAAAGATTAGGAGTATAACATACCTTATTATCTATTTGTGGCCTTGAACACTCTGCTTTTAGGACATTCCTTACCTCCCTCTCCAGATGCTTTCTAATCCATATTTTAATACATTTGCTGACATGTTCCAAAGGCCACCAATCCACACTACTTCGATGCCTTAAATCATATGGACTGAACATTTCCTCCCCTAAAGGATATTTTTTCACCATCTTAGATGATGTCGCAGCTCCAGCTTTTAAATCATCATTCAAATCATCGTCATGTTCTACATCATAAATATATTAATCGTATACTTTTCCTGACCCTTCTAAAACTGTGTGATCAGTTTCCATTAAGTAATCAAAATCTGATAACTCTTGTGTGCCGCCACGGACATCTTTGCTCTGCATGCCGCCACGGGCACCAACTCTTGTGATGGAGTTAAATCCATCCTTGCTGTTTTTATCCATATGTTTTGTTTTCCTAAGTCTCTTCCCTTGTCTGTTCTCCTTTCTGTTACCTTCTTCCTTTGAAAAAGACCAAAAATCATCCTCTGATCTAATCTCGTTCCTTTTTTTATCCAAAACAATCTCTACCACCCCTTTACAGAACCTTTCTTTTTTTTTACACTATCAAAACTTCACAACAAAAACTTCCTTGTCTATTTCATCTTAAGTATATTCTAAAATCACATAAAAACTTTTTTTAATCGTCCCCTCGTAAAATCATTGCCCTTTCTCAGCTGTTCACAGGGTGTGCATAACAACGCTGCACTCTGCCTCCAGTCAAAAAAAGGGCAGCGCAACTGCCATTGTAAAACATGTTCCTGAGGGGTGTGGCCGGGAGCGTCACAATGGCGGTCGCATTTTAGAAGTGCTCCGGACCCCTCCGTCATCCGCTCCTTAATCCGCCACCATCGGAGAGTATTCGGCCCGTTATCCTGCTGCCGAAGCTACCCTTAACTCAGGACCTGGAGTGCGACCTCAGTGCTACTTGGGCCCCGAATCTAGCCCTGCCGTGATGCTCCGTGCTGACCTGGGCCCAAGATGGTGGCCCCCGCTTTTAAAGGCACCCGACTCCCCACAGCGGTGCTGTGATCTCCTGCCGCCCATCTGCTGTGTGGAACGAGGGGGCCCTGTGGAGCTGTCGGGGTCGTCCTGTGCCCAGAATAGAGGACTGCACATACATCGGTGGCCGATCCCAGCACGGAGGTGAGAGGCGCCTGGAACGCCCGAGGCGGGGCCCGTCGGTCGCGCTCGTCTGCTGGTTGCAGAGCAGGCAGGCGGGTTGCGGAGGACTCCGCCCATCAGTTCGGGTGGCGGGGAGACTGGGGTCTCCCTCCCCCCTCCCCCTGGTGGCCTGGGCCTCGACATTGCCCACGAGTGCTGCGCCCTCAGCCCTGATTGAGGAGTGGGGCCTATGCTTTGGGACTGCCCCAGTGCACACGGTGAATCATATCTACCTGATTCCCGGACCGGCAGGGCATGCGGCGGTGAGGCATCAGGGGGGCCTCGGCTGTCATTTCGGGCAGCGGGGTCACGATGAACTGTGTTTCTCCCCCCCCACTTTGCCGTGATCCTCTCAGCCGCGCTCTGCCTCAGAAGACCTGCACACTGCCGTCACACGCCGGTGCGGCGTCTTGTGGCTTCACTGGGAACTGGGCCTTGTACCTTGGGCCTTACGCCTGGGCCCACTGCGAAGCAGGACCTGCACGTTTTGGCCCTGGACCGGCTGGAGGGGGGGTGAGGGGGTGTTGGGGTGTATCAGCTGACATTCTGGTCAGCGGAGGTTTGCTGGTCCGCATTCCACTTCCACCTCCACACTGTTGTGGGCACGGAGATGCTTCTAGGCCTCAGGGGCCCTCTCCTTCCTTCTTTCCCCTTCCCCTGCCTGGCTGCTGCCCGCTTAACCTGGAGCCCTGAAGCTGTGGAAAAGGAGCGCAAGGGGCCAGCTGTCGTTCCGGGCAGCGCGAGGGCGGCATGCTCGGACTCGTCCTCCTCCCCCATCTGTCCTGCATGAATATTCGAGCACCAGCCATCATTCACTCCTAAGGGGCTGCAGGCGGGCTCACCGGCCCCCCTTGTTGGGCCTCCTGATAACGCGAGGCCCATAAATTAACAGCGCAGCAGTGGTGTATCTGTTTGGTGAGTGCCCCCTACGTGGGCTAGACCACAACGGAGCGGATCAATTGTCTTTTCGAACAGTAGGGGGTCTTTGCTGGGGGCCCCCCTCCTTTCACCCTGCCGCTTGGAACTGAGAGCCTGATGAGAGGGGCACTCCCACCGGACCTCCTGGACTACCCGCCTGGTCTCACTGTTACCTACTGAAGCTGGTGGCAGCCACACCGAGGGGTCACCTGCCCTTCTGGTCGATGGAGATCCTTCCCCCTCACCCGCTCCTTAGAGCTGGTGCCCACGGAGCGTGCCCTGATACAGTTTCTGCCATGGAAAGTCCTTTGATCCTTTGTACTCTCCTTGTTCGGTGGGGGTGAGCTACAACACGAGCCTGGGTGCTGGCTGACTGGTCCCCCCCTCCTAACCTGCGCCCTCTCACCTGGATCGGCTGCAGGCGCCTGAGGGGTCGACCACGGAATCGTGCGGTGACCTGGCTTGGTGGAGCCTAACGGAGCTGTCCCTGAGCTGCGGATTGGAGCATCTGCCTGTGGCCTGTGTCCCCCCACCACCTGGAGCAGCGTGGCTGCTAACCCGATCACTCCCCCTTTCCCCCCTGTCCGCACTTGACGTACTTGAAGTTCCGGCTTCACCTGTTGAGCGGTGATCATGGGGAGAGACCGGGGACCAAAACCTCCTGCCACACAGACCAAGATGGATCAATATACGACCACAGAGTCCGGGGCAACGGGCGGTCCCACGGAGAAAGATGCCCCCGCCACCGCAGACCTCACCACTATCCTCCAAACCATTCGCATCTCCAAATCCTCGGTGGAGGGCAAGATCGAAGAAGTCCGGGTCGACATGACTCTCATTCATCAAGAACTTTGCAACGCCGTGGCCCGGATCAAAGAAACTGAGTCCCGCATCTCCACGGTGATGGACGGTGTCCAACATCTCTAAAACCAGGTCGCCCGCTTCCAGACTCATACTCAAGAATTGCACAGGTATGCCGAGGACGCCGAAAACAGGTCGAGACGAAACAACCTCCGCCTGGTGGGGTTCCCGGAGGGCTCGGAACAGGGTCAAAATTCTGACTTCATTGAACGCTGGCTGCGCTTGTGAGTGCCTGAGGGCTCCCGCTCCCCATGGTTTGCAATCGAGCGGGCTCACCGCTCTCTCGCCCCAAAGCCGCCACCGGGAGCGCCTCACCAGCCAATTATAGTGCGGATCCTTAACTTCAAGGACTGGAACTCCATCCTGGCTGAAACGCGCAGGCAACAACAGCTCAAATATCAAGGCCAGACGATCATGATTTTTCCTGACTATACACGGGAAGTTCAGGGCCAAAGACGCTCCTTCCGAGAAGTCAAGCAGAAGCTTCGTACCTTAAACATCCAATATAGGCTTCTCTTTCCGGCCCGCCTCCTGGTGGTGTTCCAAAACAGAACCCTCTTCTTTGACTCCCCTGAAGAAGCCTGGACGTGGCTGACAGAGGAATGCCCTTTGAGAATCAGCACCCGGAGCCAGTCCCCCAAGAGTCGCACCAAGGATGCCCAGGGGGTTTACCTGAACCACGCCCTAAACACACCCGTTCGCTTAGGAGACGGGGCCCGAGATGACCTTCCAAACATGGCAGCGGCGGGTAGGTCACCGGGCATATTCGGATTAAGCAAACTACATGAGGAAGTTCCTTATGTATGACCTGCCGGGTATTGATGAAGCATTAGACATAACCTAATTAGGCAGGTAGATCCAGTGCTACCAGGTACTCCTCACAATAGATGTTTGGGTGGCTAGTAGTGTGAGTTTTCACAACATCACTGTCTTTGTTGTAGATATATTATTAAACCCCTTAGGTCCTGACGAATCGCCCCCAGATTATTGATTAGGCGAGAAACATGTTGACCTTTCACACAAAAGAGCGCCTCATCTGAGACATAATCTCAGCCCTGCGCCTCTTGTTTTTATTTTACTCAGGGTAGGAGACCCACTGATTAAAACTGTTGTTGCCGGTACTCCCAATCCTGTTTTAACTCACATGTTTAACACACTTTTTTGTCATCTACACTCACCAGGCCCCTCACCCCCACGGAACTAAACTGCTATTGGAAAAAAGATCTCCGTCAAAGTGCCCCTCATTGGGAGCCCGTCAGGTATTGCAGCGCCGACCCGACGAGGAGCAGCCCGATGACGAAGCATGAGACCCACTCGGTGTGTGAGGGCCCTAAATTCCAAGAAAATGGATTTCCAACTCTGAGTCATTCATGGTCGAGTAATCTTTGAATTCCCTTCAACTGACTCTGTTTTAACTAACCAGGAACGGCATATCACTTTTTCCTCTAGGGGCCAGAGACGAGCCAGATCAGAATCACCGCCGGGTCCCAGTCAGCATCCAGCGTCCGGAGAACCCCTGAGTGACCTCCTAACTGTACGACGCACTGGCTCCTCGAACCACTTGGATCCAGGAGGAACTCCGCCCCGTCCATCCTTACTTGATCTAACAGACACAGATCTCTCCCGGATTCCAGCCCTCCTCAAGGTGCTACCCTGAATCCACAATAGACTGCTGGCCGCAATCAGCTCTGCGGCCCATAATACAGCAATCATGCTTGCAGCCACTTATCTCTCTCGATGGACATTGCCACAAAACATGCTGCTACGAGGAGGGGTCCTCCATGAATCCCCATTCCCAAGCGTTTCAGTTTCAGTTTCTCTTTAGACTTTCACCTGATAGGGTCGACAGATGCTTCCGTTCCCGAAGTATAGGGAGGGGGGAGGCGGGAGGGCAGGGGACAGCCGCGGCCCGTGGAGGGAGTTCCGTGGGGCGGTAAGGCGGGGCGGGGGAGGGGCAGGGTGGGGGTTCTAAAAACCGGAATATGGATAATTGCAGGTAAGTAAACAATTAAATAAATAAAACGAATTTCGTAGCGCGCGCTGCATCGCAAAACTCCCTCCACGGGCCGCGGCTGGCAGAGGGAAGCGACCATTGTCCCAGTTTTTTTGTTAACACACCTTGTTCATTAAACCAGCATCTCTAATCAGCAGCACGACGAGCACATACACAACCCGCATTACAATGGTGCACCCACCAATCCACGCAGGCGGAGAACTCCACCCGCGTTAGGCATCCGTTCCACCGGCCTCATCACGTACTTAAATCGCCCATGACTGACAATCATAGTGGTAAGGGGACGTTTCGCATAATGTCCTGGAATGTTAATGGGCTGTTAGACTGAGTCAAGAGAACAGCGGTCCTGCGGTATGCACAACGCCACGCAGTTGACATACTGCTGCTCCAAGAAACCCACCTTGTAGGTAACAACTGCCCCTTCCTGGCGAGGTACAGCTATGACAGCGTCTGGCGCTCCAGCTTTAATTGAGGGTCGAGAGGCGTGGCTGTTCTCGTGCGTCACGCTCTCCCATTCATGCTACGCAAGGTTACTAATGATCCTCTGGGTACGTTTGTGACCTTGGAAGGGACCATAGGGGACCGGGCCCTTAACGGACTGTCCATTTACTCCCAGTCATCACTGATGGCCCCCACCCTTAAGCGAACTGTGGAACTGGTTGCCGCTTTGCCCTCTGGGATGACCATCATTGGGGGCATTTTAATGCAGTCATGAATCCAGCCCTTGACACCGCCAGGGCCTCTTCGACTACCAGAACTACCCACGCTAATCTTTTGACGAACTGGGCGGCCACCCTGGGGGTTTGCGACGTCTGGAGACTTTGGCATCCACTGGTCCGACAGTACACACACACCTCGGCGTCCCACCACACGCACGCACGACTGGACCACATTTTTATGCCGGCCATGGACTATCGGGTAATTAAAGTCATTGCCATCCTCCCCAGAGGTATATCCGACCACTCGCCGGTAGCGATGGAGGTGGGCGACCTCCCCGAATCTTTACATTCGGTTTAGAGACTGAACACTTGGTTTCTCCAAGATAAGGACTTTAGGAAATCGGTAGGCAACAAGCTCCAACACTATTTCACCACCAATCGAGGCTCTGTCTCCTCCCCTGGTACCCTATGGGAAGCTGGTAAAGCCACCATTCGTGGCTTCGCTAAGGGCCAGCTCAAGCTCAATCGACTTGCGCAAGATTCTCGGATTATGCTCCTGGAAGCTGAAGCCACCCTCATCGGAAGTCAGTCGTCAGAGGAGAGATCCGATTCCCAAGACAGAAGACTGGCATTCCTGAGGGACGAGATTCGGCAGACTACCTTGGAGGCCGCCAAGCTGTTGTGGAGGTCCTCTGTAGCTATGTTTATGGATGGGGAGACAAAAATGGGAAGTTCCTTCATCTACTGGCCACTTACCCATTGGCCCACCGCATAATTCTGGAAGTGATCGCTCCGGATGGCGCGTCTCAGCACTCCCCGGTGGCGGTGGCCCAATGTTTTGCCACTTACTACACTGCACTCTACTCCACACAGCTTCCCAGTCTTTCACTCCCGGAGCTGCTTCACCAGGAGCAGATCTCTCTTCTGCGGCTCAGTGATCCTGAGGCGGCGGCGCTGGACCTCCCTATTTCTTTAGAGGAGGTCAATTATGCTATATCTCGCATGGCCTCTGGCAAGACCCAGGGTCTGGACGGATTCCTGCAGGAGTTTTACACGGCCTACTGAGACACACTAGTTCCCCACCTTCTGTAGGTGTACGCTGAGGCAGCTGACAAGGGCGACTTCCACACGGAAACTGATATTGCCACAATCGTGGTGATTCCTTAGTCTCAGCCCCCCTCGAAGCACTGATCTGACTACCGCCCCATCTCCCTCATTGACTCAGAGGTCAAGGTGTTCGCCTCTATCTTAGCCAACCGCCTGCGACCACATTTGACCAAGCTGGTCCATTCCGACCAGTGCAGCTCCATGCCCTCTCAGGGCACCAGACACTGCCTCAGATGCCTTCACCTCAGTCTAGCGAATCGCCAGTTGTTGACCTAATACTTGTTGCTTCTTCTCTTTGACTTCGAGAAAGCCTTAGATTCTGTAGACTGGCGGTATCTTGAGGAGGTGTTGGCGGAACTGGGATTTGGGAATTACTTCTGTAAGCTGGTGAAGATTATATACAGTAGACCGTGGGCTCGAGTGCTGGTCAATGGAGCTCTGTCACGGCCTTTCCCCAGTAGCAGAAGTACAAGGCAGGGATGCCCCCTCTCGCCCCTCCTCTTCGCTTTGGCAATGGAGCCCTTCGTTTGCCTCATAAGGTCAGACAAGCAAATTATGGGGTGGAAATGGCCTGGTCTGGGAGAGGACAAAATTACTCTCTACACAGACGATGTTCTGCTCTTTCCGGCCGAGCCAGCGCAGTTGGGACCCCGGTGTCTTCGAGGGTTAAGTCTCTTTGAGCAGGCCACCGGCCTACGACTGAACTCCGCTAAGTCTGTCCTGGTCCCCCTTTATCTCTCGAGAGACTGCTTTGACTTGCAGACCATGATACCCCTCTGGAGACAGTCCTTCAAGTACCTTGGGATCTGGGTCGTCCTTCTCCCAGACCTTGCCTGGTCGCTTAATATAAGGAAGAGGGTCCACGCTGACCTCCTCAGATGGCAGGTGCTGCCGCTGAACCCCATGGGCAGAATAGCCTTTTTCAAAATGATGATTTTACCCAGGTTCTTAAATGTACTTCAGAATATACACTTACTCTTCTAGCAGACGTGGTTCAGGGATATGGACAGTCTAGCCACCAAATTCCTCTGGGGGTCCAGACGCCCCATTTGGCCCTCGCCCCATGCCAGATTGCACCTTTTGATGGCGGCTTGGGAACGAGAAACTTGTACCTCTATTATTTAGCAACCTGGCTTCTTACTATACATGACTGGTTCAATGGCGATTGGTCAGACCAAGCATACAGAGTGGAACTACATGCCCTGGGCTTGTCTAGCATCCAGGGGATGCTCTACGGTGACACAATTCCCAGAGCCCTGTCTGCAGTGACACGGGGAGTGCTTCTGGCTTGGAGAGCCTCTCTGCGACACACCCACTGGTCGGGCTAACTGACTCAATACACCTCACGTTGGCAGGGCACCTGGCTCCGGGAGGTTGCCAACTTGTCTGGCTTTAGAGTGTGAGATCTGAGTGGTGTCTCGCAGTTGTGGGACGTATAGGGGGTGACCCTCTATGTACCTTTCAGGACCTACAAACCCGGTATTCCCTGCACCCTTCACAGTTTTACCGTTACCTGCAATTGTGTCACGCCCTCTGCTCTCACATCTCAGAGGGCACCTCCTTACCCGAATACAGCCCACCCGAAGCTCAAATCATGACCGGCAACCTGGGAAAAGGGGGATTTCCCACATCTATTGTTCCCTCACGAACAACACTACACCGACTTAGGGACCGATGGGAGGGATGGCTCGGGACCCTGGAGGATGACGATTGGAGAGATGCACTAATGACACCCAAAACAATCACAGCCTCTGCGAGGCTCCGTTTAGTCCAAATATACTACCTCCACGTCTACCTTACACCAATGCGCCTCCACTGCGCAGGGCTGCGACCTGATGCGTCATGCCCCCGTTGTAGCCACCCACAAGCTGATTTTTTCCACATGGTATGGCTTTGCCCTGTGGTTACACGCTTTTGGGATTCTGTGTATGGGGGACCTCACTGAGGTCCTGGGCTGGGATGCTCCCCGTAACCCACTGAATATACTCCTGGGGTTACCGAAGGGACGGACGGATCCAGAGCAGACAAACACTTCCTGAACACAGCCATGATGGTGGCCAAGAGGGACATTGCGGCGAACTGGCTGATCCCGGCTGCACCCACCATGACTCGATGGCGCAGGGGGGTGGATTGGTGCGCGGCGCAGGAAAAGCCCTTGTACGAAGCCAGGGGATGCCCAAAGAAGTACCGTAAAATGAGGGCAAATGGGTGGGGGTGATGACACTCCTCTTGGGTGGCTGTGGCCCCCTGGTGGGCATTACTCTGTTTTTCTTCCATGTTCGATGCCTATCCAGGACGCATTCGATGCCATAACAACACCACGTTTCTGATGTGCACTAATGTCTTTCCTTGCTGCTGGTCTTCTGCTTCCTTTTTGTTTGTTTTTTCACTAAAAATCAATAAAATTGGTTATTAAAAAAAACATGTTCCTTACCCCAATCCAAGATGGCCACCGTGATCTTGTGAGATCACGACGAGCCAATCCGTGGGCCTTTCCTCTCCGAGTCCGCTTGCGTGCAGTTTACTTTCACAAACTGCCATGCTACTGGACTTTGAATGGCTACACGATCCCAGGAATGAGCGCCCACACACAGCCAATTGCACGTCCTGTGTGAACGATAAGCCTGCGTGCAAGGAGCTGAAAATTTCATACAAAGAAAAACACAAAATTTCTTAGAACTCTATCATTTAAAGTTAAGTAATTAACTCGCAACACGCTAATCCTGTGGCATGAAAAAGACCACATAATACCCTTTTACCACTTTCCTTTTCCCAACTTACGAATTACAATTAAATTATTCCATTTACCATAATATTCTCATTTAAACAAAATACACTGCTGAAAATTAGAACCCACCAATCAACTCAAAACTTAACTCACGCACTTCCTTAATAAAGTACCTAACTGTATATAGCAAGAAGGTACTTATCTGAACAGGAGCAGCATTTAAAAGAGGAGGAGAGTTCTATGCTGGGGACATTTAATGTTTATTGAGATTCCAGTTCTGGATTTTTATTGGTTGGAAAGTTTTTTGAAGGTGCTGCTGCATGAGTAGCAAATACAAGAATATGCATAATGGCAGCCTCCGGACTTGTAATGAAATTGTGTCTGTAACAATGTGCTGATTCGGGTTTTGCAAATCCACACATAATCTCAGTCTGCCATCACTTTTTTTAGTTATTACAATGGGCGAGACTCAACTAGTAGCCTCCATTGGCTCTCTGATAACTTTTTTAATCATAGCTTTCAACATCAACATGTTTTTTACCTCACCTGTCAAAACCACAGGCACCCTTCTC
Source organism: Triturus cristatus (assembly GCF_964204655.1). Lineage (NCBI taxonomy): Eukaryota > Metazoa > Chordata > Amphibia > Caudata > Salamandridae > Triturus > Triturus cristatus. Next base: position 853,800,404 of record NC_140581.1, read on the forward strand.
AATCTGTGTTTCATGGAGATGGTACCCGGTTTTACAACAATTTTTAGAGCATATCCCTTCAATTGTACCAATTTGCCATCACACATATCACCCATATCATTCAGCACCTCATCAACACCAATGTCATCCAACACCATAACTTGACTGGGAACATGAGGTTTACTAACGATGTGTAAGTCATACTGATGCACCCATCCCAATATCAGTGGCGGCCGCTCCATAAGAGCGGAGGATCGTCGCCTCCCCTGCAATCACCAACAAATGAAATGATAATAAAACGTTAAAAAATGCCTTTTTTGTTGGCCCCAGGGGGCGACCCTCTGGGTCCCCTCATAGGTCCTAGTGGGCAGGGTATCCATACCCTGACCCCTTATATTATATTTTGTAAACTTCAGGACAGAGGACAAAGTCCCCAAGTCCTGTGATGGCTGCCAGCAACATTTTCTAATGTTGCTGCAGCCATCAAAGCGCTTGCACCTGCGAACTTTAGACTTCCGCTGGAGCGAATTGGCCCAAGGAAAAAAAAGCTTGCTGGGCCTATCAGAATGCTCTATTTTAAAAAAAAATTAGGTTCGAGAGACTCTCGAGAGAATTCCTTTGACCCAACCGTCCAGCTATACAATTATATTTGAACCTTAATTTCTCAAAATCTACTGAGCAGATTTACACCAAATCACAAAAAGCACAATCTGCGGACCAAGATCCAGCTCTCTGCCAAAGTTGGTGCAATTCTGTTCAGTAGTTTTTGGAGTGGTGCGTCTTAAAGAAGTCTATGAAAAATGCATTGGTATTTTGCATTTTGGGACTCTCCTTTTTTCTAGGCCCCCGCTTAACGGATCACCCAGAAACCTTCCATGAAGGAGTTGAGGTGGATGATTTTTTGGGGGAAAGTTTCGTGAAGATTTTTATTATGCAAGAGTAATTGGAGTAATTTTAGTAACTCAGCATTATTCTTGTGATGCAAAATTACTGAAATTATGCGATTACTCCAGTTTGAGTAATTAAGAGTAATTTGGGACACAGATCCTACTGCGGGAACAAAGGAACAACAAACTAAGAGACAGCAAGAAATGAATGCTAATTTCTTAATGTAATTTACATCCTCTAGCCTTTTTGGAAGCAAGGGTGTAAATAGTGCTAAATGCTGGATTATGATTCTCACATATTTATGACTAATTACGAGTAATTTTGTAGTAATAATGAGTAATTACACTAGCGAGAATTACATCAGTTACACCCATCCTTAATATATATATACACACACACACGCACACACACATACACACATACATACACACGCACACGCACACGCACACACACACACACACATACACACACACATTTACACATTTACCTTTTGTATACTTACCACTTCTTTGTAAAGTTTGTGTGGTAAAGGTAAATGAGTGGTAAAAACATGGGTGTTAAAGGCACTGCATGATAATGGCATTGCGTGGTAAAGGATGGTAAAGACATTGAGTTGTAATGCCAGTGTTCTAAAGTCTGTCTCTCATTTGTGAGTTATGTATCCCAGCATCTTCTGCTATTTGCACCACGTGGTCGATATTTTTGGAAACAAATTAAGAAAATGTATGAACAATGCAATGCATATGACTAGGTTCACCCGAGAATACTTGTCCGTCTCATATTATTTCGTCCTACTCTGCCCTCTTTAGTTGTCATCTGGCTGAAGTTTTTAATCTCTCGCTTTTAATTGTGAATGTGCCAACAGTGTGAAAGCACACTTATCGGCTTCCTTTGCTTTAAAAACCCCTCCCTAGACTTATCTGACATATTTAATTACCGTACTATACCCCTGCTCCTTTTTCTGGCCAAGATTTTAGAATAACTCATGAAAAAACTGTTATCAATATCTTTTGAGTCAAATAATCTTTTATACTTGTCGCAGTCGGGGTGTAGGGCAGAGCAGAACACCAAAACTACACTTCTTGCAGTAACCAATAAGATTAGGCTGAGCTTGAATGAGGGTAGGCTAGCTACTCCATCTCTCTGCAGCCTTTGACAGGTTGTTTCATACCATTCTGATTAGACGACTGCATGAGCTAGGGATCTATTGTAAAACTTTATACTGGTTTCAATCAATCCTGTCAGAAAGAACGCAAACTGTACATCTTGCACTGTCCAAATCTGACTCTGTCCTCATCCCGTGTGCGGTGGGGTGCTACAGGGTCTTCACTTAGACACATACACTTTTTAACTTCTATATGGCCCCATTAGCTGCTATTGTTAGAGCCTTTGGATTTTTAATGCTTATCCTATGCAGACTGCTTGCAACTTGTAATCTCTATCACCGATAACTCAGAGGTCACAAAAAGCACATTTTGTGAGTGTCTCAGCTCCGTGGCCGCTTGAATGAGGGAGCATTGTCTCAAACTGGCAGTGATGAGACTGAGATCATATTGTTCGGAAAAGCACATTTCATTTGGTCTTCAAAGTGGTGGCCTAGCAAGCTTTGATTTGCCCATACACTGAAAAAGGCAGCAAGAAATCTGGGCATCATAAATTACCACACCCTTAACACGAAAGAACTGATTTCTTCAGTCTGTTTTACTGCTATGGCATCCTGCATATGTTATGGACAATTTTCAACTGAGCACCTCTACATAGCAGGAAAACAGTCATCCAGTCTTAGATCACAAGCTACCTGGACTACAGAAATGCAGTGTATGCTGGTATTGATAATTACCTGTTGTCCCGTCTGAAAACCATCCAATGCTGCTCGGTTTGTGTGCCGCTGATCTCCAATATCTGCATCCACCCCATTTAGAAAACCATTCATCTGGTTCCTATTCACAAGCTGCATTATTTAACAACTTTTGTGCCATGTTCACAGAGCTCTTTGTTCTGAAGGCCCCTTCTACCTTCACAGTGGAATCAGCTTTTATAAACCAGCTATGACCTTCAGGTATAGTTCTCTTGCTTTTGCTCAACTTCAATATATTTTTTGAGTCAGAGCAAGAGGACGATCACTTTCCCATTCATGGGGTTTATATTGGAATAAACTAGCTGCACGGAAGTTGTAATCTCAAAACTCTAAAAACGTGGCTGGTTCAACTTGGTCTTTTACTCTCCTATCCCTGATCTGTTGGTTTGCTGGTCATGTTACGAATTCATATAACATACCAATGTCAGCATCACAAACTAACTTTGACAAAATGGGAATTTTACAGATCCCTAATGTGTATGTGGGGTTTTCTGATATGATGTTGCAAAATATTTTTTTTTAAAGCATTTCTTTAATGTCAATATAAAATGATTAGCCACTCCAAGCAAACCTACTACTATACATCCATGTCAGCAGTGTTCAACTTTCAAACTTTTCACAATACAAAACACACATGTTGAATACAAAGTGGAAGGTTAGAACAAAGCTCAAAGTGAACACATGACATGATACCACTCTCAAAACACATGTGCACTTAAGTGAATATTCCCAAAATTCACTGGCCACCTCTCTGCTGCTCAAAGTTTTCTATCTGATTATGGAAGGTCAGTGAGGCAGCTCTCTGGACCCTCCTTTACAGTGGTGTCATGCACCAGTGCCAAGAATGTGGCTGGGAGGACAAGCCTATAATGTCCTAGATCTTTATTCAGGCCCAGCGACCAAGGTCCTCCGAGCGCTTGTGGCATAGCTTCCTCTGACTGGTGTGGACACCTATTGCACTACCTTGTGTGGCGATGTCGAGCCAGATTTGAGCTCGCCCTGCATTACTCAGATGGGTCTCCAGACCCTCATAAAGCTGAGGGTATTCACTAATTCGTTCTGATTCAGCATCGGTGAATGAGGACCTTCTCATCAAGTCCCTTACTTAGCCAGTTCATGCATCTCAGTACCTGCTGCAAGATTATAGACTGGCTTTCCTGTGAGGTACTAAAGTTGTCAGAGGTGACCCTTGGGAAAGACCCAGTAGAGATTAACTGGAGCACATCCAGTATTTTGACAAAGGCAGGGATACCCTAGAAGAGGGCTATAGATGAATCAGGCTCCTGCTATCAGTCTGAAACCATGTCATGGATCACTTTAAGTGAGAAGTGGTATCTGGCAATGACAGTTTCCCTGGACACTCTAAAGATGTTTATCCTTTGCTTGTAAGACCTCTCTCCTCCTTCTCAAATAATTATTCCTCAAAATGAGAGGAAAAGCAACAAACACATTCGCTGACGGAGTGAAGGCAGACAAAGTTGTTTAGCATGTGAGTTCACGTCAAATGTGGACAGCCTAGCTCAAATTGTTTGGTGCTGCAATGTGCTTCAGTTGTAGATGGGTGGTGGAACTGAGAACAATTACTCCTCTCATTATCAGGTGTGTCGCAAGCATTTTAGCCCTTATTATATAAATTTGCAGCATTTTAAGGGAAAAATAACAACATTAAATAAAAAAAATAGTTGCCATTGGTCTAACATTAAAGAGGATTTGCTTCTCTGAAAAAAATAAAGCTGGTAAAACTCAGATTTCCACTTGATCTAAAACTACACAAGATTTGCTATAAAATTATAAAAATACTGGGTGATAAAATCAAATTAAATAAGTATCACCTGTGCACAGGATTTCTTAAAAAGGTTCACATTTGGATATTCAAAAGAAGAACCAATATTCCTTTATTTTCCTATATATTTCTATAGTTATTTGTTGTCTCTATTATTTTCGATGAGAATGTAATGCAGTACCATTGGCTGGCCAGGTATGGTGCTGAACTTACTCCAATGCTGAGCTTGAGTACATTAACTAATGTTTTGGGTCCTTTTTAGGTCTCGTCTGAGACAGCGCTTTAGCGCTGCTCTGGCGAGACTTATAGTAAGCGAGTTTTGGAAGTGCAAACAGTGGCTTTTCAGGCCTCCAAATACAGTGCATGTGCCCCGGGCGCGCGCACCATTTGGCAGCCTAAAAAAAGCACTGCCTGATCACTTGCTTTGATGTCGGACATCAAAGTGCACACCATTTGCCACCCCCTTCTTGTTTCCTTTGATCCCTATCTTTCCCTTTCTCAGTCTCACCCTCTCCCTGCCTTTTACAACTGCGGCCCGCACCACTGTGCCACTCCCTGCCTTGATATCTTTTTTTTTACCATAGTCCTGTTTTCGGGTTACGTAAAATGCAGCCACATCATTTTAAAAACGCATCACGCCTACACATTTACCCCCAACACGCCCCCCTCTGCACTGTTAAAGTCTCTCATCTCATTGACCAGCCCCTGCCAGTCGCTCTCTGTCCTATTAGAATTCATGGCTGAATAAAGCATCGGAGCTCTTGTTCGTAATTAGGTTTGGGTTGAGGAGGGCTTGTTGTCGTCACCGGAGAGCAGCGCGCGCAGCACTTGGAACAGAGGGCCGGCTCTCCGGACTGTGCAGGGCATTACCTCATTCCCTATGAGTAATGCATATGTGCAACGCTGAGATCAAGAGCCGCCGAGTCCGCTGCTTATTGGACCTGCCGTGGGCTCCCATCCCCCGGATGAACTAGTTATTTCTAACCGCTGTAAAGAAGAGGAGTTATTATTACCCAACGTGACAGTACTCACTCTGTCCGCCTTAGAAGGATGAACGTCTGAGCTGACCTGTCGGTATTCAAAATCATGGTATAGACTGCACCAGAAGTCAGCAGCAAGTACTGAACCTCCTGCGCTATCTTGCTATGCCAGGAGTACACCCATGAGACAGGTGGTGAGGTGAGTAAATGGAACAAAAAGCTACATGCCACCCTACAGCCCACCGCAAACACATTTCACTCTCTTTGTACAGGAAAAATACACAGGACCCAGTAATAGAATGTGTGTATACACTTACATTTGGGTTTAAGATTTATTGCATATTATACATGCCAATAGAGTAAGATTCTGTAATGGGAATGTTAGGGTATGAGCAGATCATGGCAAAATGTAAAAAGAAGCAAAAATATGAAAAATCACAGAAAATATTTAGTGGCACTTTGGCGTAGGTATCATGCATTAAATCAGACAGCTACATGTGTATAAATGACTTAATCCTTAAAGTTGGATGTGGGAAGGAGCTTAGATGCACACCAGTCTGCTTACAACATTAAAAGAAACTCCCGGTTTTTGCACAGCTCATGCAGTTGAGGGGGAGGGGTGGTGGGGTCCCAAGCCTGGGTTAGTGGGCTGCCTTCTCATCAGAGTCAACATTACGTTTTCAGGTTATCCGCTGTCCCGAGCCCCGAAGGAGGAACCAGGGCAGTGGTGTCAAATTTAATTCACCCGTGTGCTTGGCTAAGAGCTAAGACCCTAGCGAGAACCACTTTGAAGTGTTCGTAAATCCAGTGGCGGCTTGTGACATTTGAAAGTTGTGGGGCGTAGAAGCTGTTGAGTGTTATGTCGCAAGCGAAGTGATCGAGCCTATTATAAAGCAGGTTTGGAGGGAGTTCTTTTTTTCTTTAAACAGTGGGCAAATCTTTGCTTTATAATATCAGAAGTGCATGATTGAGAAAATGTAGGTGTAGGGAAAGCATGGCGGCTGGTGAAAGAACGCAGCAAACCCGGGAAGAGGAACGAGACGTGCGTCCCAGCGGGGGCCCTGCAGGCCCTAGTTGGAGATGCTGAGAAGCACATGTTATTTTAGAGGCCTGCCCAGAAGAAGCCTTTAAAATAACTGTCGCAGACGAGTCGTGCATGCTGGCCATGCACGAGCCATTGCAACCTTTGGCAATGAGCACCCAGGGTTTAATTTTTAGACACAGCACGTTTTTATTTCTTCACAGGGGCCAGTCTCTGCTACGCTGATTATTGTGGAGTTATCCTAGCTGTTATTAATTGTACTGATCATTTCACAGCCTTTCTTAGAATCAGCTTTGGACGGGGTAGCATTTCTGATCACAGTAGTTGTCGCATCAAAAACACAGGGTTGGGGGTAGAAGCGAGGTTAATTTAGTAGTGAGAACTGGATTTCGTTCGATGGTAAAATGATTGCAGCTCTCGAGGGTGCATTTGATGACAGCAGAACACAGTTTTGTTTATGGGAACATACTTTTAACTCCTCGGCGACAGTCTGAGGCTTAACCATTAACCGACTGCGCTGCGCAGAGATCCGGATGAACGTATACAGTTTGCATTTTAGGACAATAATTTGACATCTTTAGCGCCTCCCAGGGCAAATCATATTCGCCTTATACTTTTAAGTGCTGCCCACTGTTCATGCATTGTAAAAATGCGAATTTAAAGCTTTTTTTTTTCTCAATACAATAATAATTTGATATTTTTAATATGTATTGCTATGGCTTGCTGAAAGCAATACTGCTTGCTTGATTGCACTGCTGCCAAGTGATACTAAAGCATGAACACACACGCATATTATATATTAAAATACACTCTTTAAATTGATCGCATCGTCACTCACAATCTCGTATTACTGTTTATGGGGGGGTTTCCCATGCCCTCCCTCACACCGTGGTATCAGAACGGCAGGGAACGGAACACATTACACAGCAAGGGTGTGTAAGCCTTAAGGCCGGAAAAATGAGGGCGGATCCCCTGCTGCACGAGGCAGGTGTCAGAGAATCAGTGCTCAAGTTGCAATGCTCAGCACTGGCTTTTGGGCTAAGCTTCTAGGCGCAGGTTGGCATCTCACGAGCCAGCCGCGCAGTCTGCACAACACACCCTCGGCCCCAGAACTTTGACAGGCGCCATAAAAACTCACCCCCGCAAGCCTCCCCTTTTGTCTGCCTCTGCCCTGCTTTTTCCATTAAGCCTGATGTTAATCTCCTGCCGCCGACCACGGGTCACAAAATGGAGCTAATTAGGCTGCAGCCCGCGAACCGGGTGAGACCTTCGCTAGAAGTTAACAGTCGCGGCCAGCATAATGGGCGGGGGGGGTAGAAATGGGGTAGTCAGGTGGGGTATGGGGGGAGGCGGGAGGGGTTAAATAACTTACTAATACTTCAAAATATTAAATAAAACTTACAGAGCTTCTGGATGGGTCCGACGACTTCCGACTCCCGCCGTCCGGTCCAGCGCCAATTCCTGCAGCTCCTCCTCGTCAACTGGAAACGAAAGGCCGCCTCGCTCTGGAAAGGCCGCCTCCCTCCCTCCACCAATCACAATGCTGGTGAGGCGCTGGGGAGAGCGCCCCAGCCGCGCCATTTTCTCCCGCATAGAGAAACATGGAGAGTGGGCGGTCGTGCTTGAGGGCAGGGGGGGGAGTGGCTTACCCACTGTTGTGGGTATTGACTGTTTGGTCGGCTTAGGGCCGACGGCCAAACATTCAGTATCTACAACAGTGGGTAAGCCACTCCCCCCCGCCCTCGAGCATGACCGCCCACCCTCCCGCCCCCAACCAAGCACAGAGGCACTTCTGCTTTCTCGCAATGCGAGAAGGCAGAAACATAAATGGTCGTTTTTACCAGTGGCGGCTCCCCCATTAGGGCGTTGGGGCGTTGCCCCACTGCTTTCTCGCGGTGCGAGAAGGCAGAAACATAAATGGTAAAAACGACCATTTATGTTTCTGCCTTCTCGCATTGCGAGAAAGCAGAAGTGCCTCTGTGCTTGGTTGGGGGCGGGAGGGTGGGCGGTCATGCTCGAGGGCGGGGGGGAGTGGCTTACCCACTGTTGTAGATACTGAATGTTTGGCCGTCGGCCCTAAGCCGACCAAACAGTCAATACCCACAACAGTGGGTAAGCCACTCCCCCCCCTGCCCTCAAGCACGACCGCCCACTCTCCATGTTTCTCTATGCGGGAGAAAATGGCGCGGCTGGGGCGCTCTCCCCAGCGCCTCACCAGCATTGTGATTGGTGGAGGGAGGGAGGCGGCCTTTCCAGAGCGAGGCGGCCTTTCGTTTCCAGTTGACGAGGAGGAGCTGCAGGAATTGGCGCTGGACCGGACGGCGGGAGTCGGAAGTCGTCGGACCCATCCAGAAGCTCTGTAAGTTTTATTTAATATTTTGAAGTATTAGTAAGTTATTTAACCCCTCCCGCCTCCCCCCATACCCCACCTGACTACCCCATTTCTACCCCCCCCGCCCATTATGCTGGCCGCGACTGTTAACTTCTAGCGAAGGTCTCACCCGGTTCGCGGGCTGCAGCCTAATTAGCTCCATTTTGTGACCCGTGGTCGGCGGCAGGAGATTAACATCAGGCTTAATGGAAAAAGCAGGGCAGAGGCAGACAAAAGGGGAGGCTTGCGGGGGTGAGTTTTTATGGCGCCTGTCAAAGTTCTGGGGCCGAGGGTGTGTTGTGCAGACTGCGCGGCTGGCTCGTGAGATGCCAACCTGCGCCTAGAAGCTTAGCCCAAAAGCCAGTGCTGAGCATTGCAACTTGAGCACTGATTCTCTGACACCTGCCTCGTGCAGCAGGGGATCCGCCCTCATTTTTCCGGCCTTAAGGCTTACACACCCTTGCTGTGTAATGTGTTCCGTTCCCTGCCGTTCTGATACCACGGTGTGAGGGAGGGCATGGGAAACCCCCCCATAAACAGTAATACGAGATTGTGAGTGACGATGCGATCAATTTAAAGAGTGTATTTTAATATATAATATGCGTGTGTGTTCATGCTTTAGTATCACTTGGCAGCAGTGCAATCAAGCAAGCAGTATTGCTTTCAGCAAGCCATAGCAATACATATTAAAAATATCAAATTATTATTGTATTGAGAAAAAAAAAAGCTTTAAATTCGCATTTTTACAATGCATGAACAGTGGGCAGCACTTAAAAGTATAAGGCGAATATGATTTGCCCTGGGAGGCGCTAAAGATGTCAAATTATTGTCCTAAAATGCAAACTGTATACGTTCATCCGGATCTCTGCGCAGCGCAGTCGGTTAATGGTTAAGCCTCAGACTGTCGCCGAGGAGTTAAAAGTATGTTCCCATAAACAAAACTGTGTTCTGCTGTCATCAAATGCACCCTCGAGAGCTGCAATCATTTTACCATCGAACGAAATCCAGTTCTCACTACTAAATTAACCTCGCTTCTACCCCCAACCCTGTGTTTTTGATGCGACAACTACTGTGATCAGAAATGCTACCCCGTCCAAAGCTGATTCTAAGAAAGGCTGTGAAATGATCAGTACAATTAATAACAGCTAGGATAACTCCACAATAATCAGCGTAGCAGAGACTGGCCCCTGTGAAGAAATAAAAACGTGCTGTGTCTAAAAATTAAACCCTGGGTGCTCATTGCCAAAGGTTGCAATGGCTCGTGCATGGCCAGCATGCACGACTCGTCTGCGACAGTTATTTTAAAGGCTTCTTCTGGGCAGGCCTCTAAAATAACATGTGCTTCTCAGCATCTCCAACTAGGGCCTGCAGGGCCCCCGCTGGGACGCACGTCTCGTTCCTCTTCCCGGGTTTGCTGCGTTCTTTCACCAGCCGCCATGCTTTCCCTACACCTACATTTTCTCAATCATGCACTTCTGATCTTATAAAGCAAAGATTTGCCCACTGTTTAAAGAAAAAAAGAACTCCCTCCAAACCTGCTTTATAATAGGCTCGATCACTTCGCTTGCGACATAACACTCAACAGCTTCTACGCCCCACAACTTTCAAATGTCACAAGCCGCCACTGGTTTTTACCATTTATGTTTCTGCCTTCTCGCACCGCGAGAAAGCAGTGGGGCAACGCCCCAACGCCCTAATGGGGGAGCCGCCACTGCGTAAATCTCAGTTACAGACAGGCGCGCAACACCCATTGGACTAAAAGGGCTTCAGCACCCCCCGCCCCCCCCCCCCTCGTGTGTGGCAGCCCGGGATGAGACAGTGTCCAGGGCACGCACACAGCCGCGCCCAAGCATTTCACAGGTCTTTAAAAGACCATTTGCATGTTAATGAGGCCTTGCTGTTGTTTCACCCCTTCTAAGAGCCCCTGCAGTTCCACTTTGCCTATGGCTTAAAAGATTCAGCCGCCCCCGAAATTTTTTCTTAGCACCCCGAAATTTGGCTCTAGTTACGACTCTGGTTACAGATAATGGGCTCTGCATGCTTTGATCTGCCCCACTCCACATGAGTTATCCACTATGTGACAGCAAGCGGTTTTACCCCACGCTTTACCACTGTGAAAAATCATCAGCCGCCACTGCCTGTGGGATGATAGCATCCTATTGGGGATATCTATTCCACTTTGTCTCTCATGCTTGAACAACCTCTTCTACCCGACCCCCTGATTGCTTTGCTAGGGTACGTTAGGCCATTACCATTAGGATTACATTGTTTTACATCTATTGCCTTACTCCTAGTGAAACAGCAGATCCCGCTTCACAGGGTTGCTTACACTCTCCGAGCTGTGTGTCAGCCTAGCTGAAAGATCTGTCCTATTGTGATATTATCTCTGAATTGTACGCTTCCCTGCAACTAGTTACTTCCAGGCCCAAAGATATCTGGCAACCCCTGTAGGACGACTTGTTGTCCATTGATAATTCGGCAGATGATAAAATGGCAAGTTAAACACTCGTTATCTGTCACCTGCTGTATAAGGCACTCTCCTGTTGTGCTCTGAAGTGCCCCGATGCGCTATGTCTGCTTTTGAAGTGTAACCTGTGTATCATTTGTTCGCCTTGCCCTTGTATTTACCTGCATCATTTTCTTGCCTAGTAAATTTGTGGTGCCACACATGCATTATTGTTTTATATTTGAGTTCTGGATTCATTGAATGTATTTGTTGTATAAAACGATACATAAAGTTGAAAAAGAAAACAAGAAAAGTATTAGAAAAGGGATGAAAGCTCATGTCAGCTATTTCATTCTTAGCAGCTAAGCAGATGTATTTTTTATTCAAACAAATTAATCCCTGCAGTCTATCATTAAGAAGTAGAAGTTACATAATCGAAAGTATCTATTTATGAAGTGAACTTTATTTTTTCAGTCGATTAATATTCATGGAAATATGCAAAGCAACTAGATTGTATATCAGTTTTTAATTAATTCACAAATCGGGCTCTATTTGGCACTGGAAATTTCAAGCAAACCCTAAAGTAACATACTGACGTCTACAGTTCCTAGTGCTCCTATCCAACGTTCCATAAAGCGATGTATAAGCCTGCTTTGCCAGACACAGACATACATTTCCACATTGGAATGTTGGGTGCCGCACTGAAGGTACAGCGGTAGAGGGTCAATAATTACTGGTATTGGCCTCCTTAATCATTTCAATATTTGCCTTCCTGTTACATTGCCGCATTCTACCCCATTGCCTGTAATATTACCCTTTGTCTCGGGCTATGCCAGTCTTAAAAGTGCCCTAGATGGAGGCGCTTGCCTGCAGCTCAAGTCAGAAACTCTGGGCCTTTAAGTTCCTTGGAGCCCTCGGCAGCAAACTATAATGCTACCGAAGAGCCCAGTTATCCCACCTCCAGACAGAACACAAAACACCAAGCATCTCTCAGCTGGGGTAGTAATGTTCCTGCCTTTACATATACATCCACTGTGCCCCTATGTGCGCAGACTATTTCGCTACTCCCATACTGATGGGCAATGAACTTTCCAGTGCCAACGATTCAAGGGTCGGCAAAGTGCTTGGCAAGGATAGCAGCAAGCCGTGTCAAGGTCTCATCATAGCCTGCGTAGAGAAACCATACAGGACATTTTACAAGACTTTTTAAAAAGGGAGATCACACAATGCAGCTGCAATGTAGGCATAAAATTAAGACTCTGAAAGAAAGAAGGGCAACTACATTAGGCACAGACTATAAACATTCTGGCTCCTCTTAGTAATGTTAAAGATCACTATAAACTTCCGTATCACACAGCTCTTATGCCCATGTATCTTCTTACCCATTTCTTAATCATAACATATAACTTGAACTCCATACCTTTTCTTGACTTTCCTTCACAACATTTTTTTTGTAATCCAGGCCTTCCATATGCATCTTTACACACTGGGTGCTAGGAATGCTAGCCTCACTCTTACCAGTGGGGGACAGGATGTGGTCTAACGGCCAGAGTTGCCGCATTTGGAGCTGTGGAACCAGGCTCGAGACTAGGTATGGGCTCAAAATCCAGTGAGTCTGGGCAAATCCCTTAATCTCTCCATGCCTACCAAAAAACAAGCATTTGCAATGCAACAGGTCAAGCATTTACGCAAGTTTGAGCTATTGGCATTGTAAATGACAATGCCTTTTATTTATGTTTTTGTTTTTGAAACATAAATAAAAAGCATTGTCATTTACAATGCCAATAGCTTAAACTCGCATAAATACGAGACCTATTGCATTGCAAATGCTTGTTGACTGTTGTAAGTTTAGGATTACAGTTTGTGAAAAACAACTGGCGTATTCTGTTGTGGGTGGGTCTTCGCATATGTGTACGGAGATCTCTGCAGACGGCTGGAGATCTCTCCACAGAAAAGACATGAAAAGTGGAGGTGAAGACCGCCACATGGAGGTTTGTGAATAACATTTTGGTGTACATAAGTAATATTGTAGTACTACTGAATTTGCTAGAGAATGCAGTTTATGAAACGGCCTCTAGATGTCAGGATAGTGCACAGCTTGCTATCTACAATACTACAAGCTGAAAACCAACTGTTACAGATAACGTTTTACTTACAGACAATGGTAATTTTTTGTTAATGAAATATTTTCATTGATCTAAAATGAAAAACTAGTATGTGGGTGCAAAATTGTCATATGTGCAGAAAATGGTAAGCTGGTGTTTGAGGAAAATATATTAAAAGTTGGTACTGAAGTCCAGTAAGAATATATTTGATGAAAATAGCAAATTGATGTTGAGGGAAATATGAAACATTAACATAACGTACTTAAATTTTACGTTTAAAAAAAAAAAAATTATTTATTTTTTTAAGTCTTCATATAACTAAGGGTGGGCGGACAACTCCGTTCCGCCCACGGAATGTGCGGAGATTTGTCCTTCCGCGATAATAGGCGGAGAAACAGGGCAAATCTCCGCACACTCGGGGCATAACGGAAGTTGTCCACCCGCAGTATTAAATACATAAAGAAATAAATGTTTAAATAACCTTACCTGATCGGCGGCGTCCCCGGGCTTCAAACCTCTTCCAGTGCGTCTTCTTCTGAGAACTGCGCATGCGCGGGCGGGAGCCCGTGCATGCGCATTCCTGCCGAGGAATGCGCATGCGCGGGCTCCCGCGCATGCGCAGTTCTCAGAAGAAAACGTGCTGGAAGAGGTTTGAAGCCCCGGGACGCCGCCGATCAGGTAAGGTTATTTAAACATTTATTTTTTTATGTATTTAATACTGCGGGCGGGAGGCGGGATGTGCGCCACCCTTACATATAACCTCCATGGAATAAGCATCCTCTCGGTCTTAACCATCACAACTGCTTATATCTTGGGGTCTGATCTCAGCTGATGGTCTTAGGAGACCCAGCCCGCGCAGTACCTAATGAGGTGACCAAGAGGTGTAATCATTGGACATATTATTCCAACAAACATCCCGCTATTCAGAGTCTAAAAACTTCCAGAATTACCCAAGCTCGGTTCTTTACCTGTAGCAGTTGACCTTTTGGTCTAAGTCTCTGAAGTATCTTACAGAGTTTCACAAGCCTCTCCATGTAGAAGGTGCTGCCTGGCACCAGTTCTTACATATTTCCCTTCTTGCTAAGAGAATCAAGTAAAACCCAAGTTTGCTCCGCAACCTCGGGAGGCCATCTACCCTCTCAGGCGACAGCACAATACCAAACAGGATTACTGAGGGGCTTACCTCCACTTCTTTGCGCAGTGCGTCTGACAAGGTCTTACCCCCATTGTCCCAGAACTCCTTCAGCAGCGGACAGGTAGAGAACATATGTATGTCATCCGCCTCCTGGGAGCCACATCTTGTACATCTGGCTTCTCCACTACCTTGGACAGATTGAGTGGGGACCAATATATCCTGTGGAGCGTGAAAAAGTGGTTTCTCCTTAGTTCAGCAGATTTAATTGATGGTTAAAGCATATCTAAAGATACTTGCCATAGGTTTTTCAGCTCCTCCTCAGGCAGGCACTTCTCCCAGACCAGATGAGGGCAATCCATCTTCCTGTCTGCTGCATTGAGGAGATAATTATACCAAAGCGCGACTTCCCTTTTCTTTGGATTTTGGTCTTGTAGGTCATCCTCCATTGAATTGTCTAATGGAAAATGCCACTGCTGGTTCGTGCACCATGTTGAAATTTGGTAGTATTTAAATCTACTTAGCATACCGTTAGTCAAATTTCTCCAGGTGTCCCAGGGCAAACAGTTATTTCCTTCCACTAAGTCCCTCCAACGTGTACCGCCCGCTGCTTTCAGTGGCTGAGCTAAGGCCTCCAAGAGGCGCTCAGGTGTTCCAGAAGAATCCCACACGGGGCCCATTCGCTGCATTAGGGTATACCTAGACTTGAACGACAGTCAACCATAATTTAGCAGTGTCATATAAGACCTTTAGCCGAACTTTTTATAAACATTTTGGGACGCTGAATTTATATATAAAACCCTCATCTGGGCTGCCCATCAGCACGGCCTTAAACATGTTACTGGTCAAAGTATTGTTTGGCCTGAGAAGGAGCATCCTGCAGTTCTTTAACTGATATGCCCAACAATATAATTGCAGGTCTGGTAAGCCCAGGCCACCGTGCAAGAACTTGCATCTTAACTTTTTCCAGGTTAACCTGATCCCCTTGCCAGCCCATATAAAAGCAGAGCTCCTTCCCTGAATTTTAACTAGAAGGCTTTTGTCAAACACCAGCGGAATATTATTAAATAGATAGGCAAACTTAGGAAGAACGCACATTTTGAGCAAATTTCTCCGCCCATAGTGTGTAAGACGGAGACTCTGCCTTCTATTCACGAGTATATTAAATTCCTTGGAGACTCTCGCTACATTTACTTTGGGTACTTCTTTTAGCTCCTGTGTTATAGTTACTCCTAGAAATCTTATCTCCTTTGATAACCTTACCCCCTTCACTGCCAAGTTCCAGGCCATAACTTTGGTCTTATCATTACTAACCTCACATCAGTAAATGGGTGCAAAATTGTCATATGTGCAGAAAATGGTAAGCTGATGTTTCAGGAAAATATATTAAAAGTTGGTACTGAAGTCCAGTAAGAATGCATTCGATGAAAATAGCAAATTGATGTTGAGAAAAATATGAAAACATTTACATAACATATTTAAAGTTTACGTTTGAGTGGTAAATCATACTGGTTAGGAGGTCCATTTACTGATGCTATTTCCTAAATGCCAGAAGGGACTTGCTTCTACAAACCTTAATATATAACTTGCTTGAAATGATTTCACCATCTATATTGATGAGGCTTTTTATGACTCTTTTTTTTGGGTTTCGAAAACTTCCGTCCGCTGGTATTGGCCCAAAACAAGTTCTTGCGATCTCTCACTGGTTTACCCCAATCTACACCCTTAAAACCATTGTTGCAGGATTTGGGGTGCGTATCCTTTGAAGAGGTAGCTGGGTTTAGACCACTGGCATATTGGAGACGCCTGTGGACAACCCCAGAGTTAGCTCCTTACGCTTTGGCCCTTAAATATTTTATAGGGGTGGACAAGCGCGGCCAAATCTCTTGGCTATGTAACATTAAAGTAGCTCTTAAGGCTTTGAACCTAGGCCATCCTTGGTCAGATCCAGAAGGTTCTTCTTTTACGTCCAAGAGTGAACTTAAGAGATTGTATGCTGAGATGCTTCTATTTAGGTCCCTTGCCAAGTCCCCTAGGGATTCATTATCCGACCTTTTTATGGACCATAAGGTCGATTATTCGTTGGAACCCTACTGGGACATTATTATTGGAACCATTGACAGGAAGTTGTACCACCAATATAGAGTGGGCTGTTTGCCCCTAAAATCTTTTACTAAAAAATGGGGTAACAACCAGGCTTTAAATGCAGATTTTTCCTGTCAGGGGTCAACTGAAACCATTTCTCATGTTTTATTTGTATGTCCAACATATAGAGCTCCTCGTTTGAAATGGATCAAGCCACTGTGTAAACAGTTAGGCATAAGCTCAGCGCAAACAGCTCTGCGTATCCTTAAGTGTGATACTAAGGAGGTGATTGTGGTTGCTATGGCAAAGTTTTGGTCCACGTGTTGGGCCATAAGGAGGAACCATCTAGATCATCTGCAATCGTAAAAACTATTTTTTGGGTTTTTGACCCGTTTATTGTTAATCCTGATTTACTGAAATTATTCTAGTCTTGGTGTATTTAATGTTTTTTTATCTAATTTATTGATGTGGCTTATATATTGTGATGCTGTGTCTTTTATGATTTTTAATCGAATAAAGACTTAATGAATGAATGACTCTTTTTTTATCAGCCCTAATGCTGTCTTCGGTCTAGGCCTTTAAGAGTGGGAAGCCTAAAAGATGTCCATGATGCACTTTTGTAGGTCTCTGCAACCCGAGTTGTAGTTCTAGTATCTGAGCCTGGAGATTTATTTAACCCAAGGGATTTCTCTGAATCCCTGAGTTAAAATCCTGAGTTTGTGAGATCTGTATAAGTAAAATGTTTTCCACTCATCCCATTTCAAGTAAATTTTCAGTCATAATACAAGGCTTAAACACGTTGTCTCCTATTTTCTTCCCCATGTTGTGGAGCTCTGTTTGGGGCAGGTCGGGTTATTCCATGGAGGAATTATTCTAGACTTCAAAGCAATTTTCAATATTTTCATGTATTCCCTATATAATAATTTACATATGTCTGCAAGATTCTAAATCTTGCCTTTAAAACAATTTGTGTTAATGGCCACGTGGCCAGATATTACCCCTTGATTTAGTATCTTAACGTGGATTTGAGTAACATCAGGAGGGTTTGAACTGGAAAAAAACACTAGGGATACACAATCAAGCATTTATTAATTATATCTTGACCATAGATAGAGCTAGATGGTATCATGTGATTAGGTATATGTGTATTTGAAAGGCTTTCTTAGGTTTCATTCTCTAGCACTACACCTGGTACAGGAAAGAGCTGATTCTTTTCAGCAATGTACACATCATCATCAAACAGACCACGAATGTGAATTAAAAAAAAATGTCAATATCAATGAAACAAAACAATGTTGAAAATGAGGGGTGTAGCAAGATGATGTTTCTGATTTTGCCACAGGTCGGGCAAAATTATGATACTGAGCTTCAGACAAATACTTTTAGATTCACTGAATGAAAGTGGAATACCACAGCAGGTATTTCTTACAAACCGATTCGGATTAGAGCACTTTCCCGCAGCCATTTATGTGAAGCCATCAAGCTTCTTGTTGTTTGTCATATGTTTTGCTTAAAGATTTAAATTACAGAAATTGCACTGACAAAAATGAAAGCAAAAAAAACAAGAACAAAGAAATATGTGATTCTGTTTTTTTCCGATTGGAAGGCACTATGTAAAAACAGCGCTTTGGCTCTGAATTGTGACCAGATATTTGGATAATAAATGCCATTCGCATATTCTATCGAGAAACATTCAGAAAAATGAAATTTGCTTTAAAAAAGAAAATGAATAGGTGTTTTCCAGTAGAACCCTTGCTGATGACGTTCGTACATGTTGCTAAGCTATCTCGAGGTACAAAACCGCCATACAAACACAATAGCTAACAAGGTTATGCCATTCACTCATCCCCATTCTCTCTGCAAACGATTCTGTACTATAATAGAAAGTGCCAAGGACTTTGTGGAAGAGCTATTATGCATGTAGTAAGTAGTATGTTCCCTCAGACATCAACGTCAGTTAACACAAATGACTGCACTAGTGCTAGGGAGAACGGTGAAATGTGTGGAGCTTCTGAATTCATAGGGGATATTTTACAAGTAGGAGTCGATTTTGAAGAGCAGGGTTAATGGGGCAGGGATTCCTAACGCCCTTCTGAGTTTTCTGACAGGAATGCAGAATAACATGTGAGATCTGGATTTAACGGCCCATTCGTATAGGTGTTTACGATTTCGACTGTGTTCTGCACACAGATTCACCCTCCATTCAACACAGAATATGAGGGCGACACCAGGTGCTGATTCGCACCCAGTGCAACTGGAAATCGAGAATACTGCTCCTCTCGACTTGTGGTCAAGGCCTGAGTCTGCAACTTGGTCAGAGAGGGATGGTACACTGGTGTCGGACTGAATTTTAGGACATTGAGATAAATAGTTTCAATATAGAGGAAGGAGTTTATTCATTGTAAACAAGAATCCTTTACTATTGCAGGCCCGATAAAGTTCCATTTTTTGGCCAACACTTGGCATAAATGTTTTTAGAAAGATTTAGATAGGGTAACAGCCAAGACATGGTCATGTAATGTAATGAATAAGAAATTAAGAAGTTGTGAAATTCAGATGGTCATGCACATGAACCCAATTCAGTTTATCCTTGCTTGTTTTCTCTTGGTAAGGTAGCCATTCTGAGCTAATGTTAAGACTGCACCTTGCAGGTAGCATGATTACATGTTCACAGTTCATGAGGGCTATTTCCTGAGGCGGGCTGTTCTGAAGACGATGTCAAACCTGCCAGAGACTCCAGCACTGGTATTTTATTTGAGGCCCCCTGCTTTTTCTGAGAAATCAGTGAATAAAACAATGGTGTACGGTCATGCGCAGAGCAGAGGACTGTAGTGATAATCCACAAACCCCCTAATGTCCTCATCCCTGTTTGTACAGCAGAAGCTGAGGATGTACAATAAAGGGAAACGGGGAGAAATAGGTTAGTAGGCAGAGGAAACAACGGCGGTCCATTAGCTAGGGTAAATAAGTCAGGAGCATACCACTTGCAAATTAAGGAATTCATTAATATTCCAATAAACACTTAACAGTATTAAAGGTAACCCAAAGGCTGATACATTTACCACAGTTAGACCAGAGGGTAACTTGGATCAAGTGGAAGCTGAAGACTGGTTCCTTCTGGTAAGGATGCAAGAATAACTGTTTAAGTAGCAAGCAGTTACATAAAAATAGGAAGGGAGACTGGAAAACATAAAAAAGGTCCACACAAAGGAAGGGGAGAAAGGGAGTGAACTAATCAGCAGTGAAAGCACACACCAAGTAAAGACATTGACAGGTATAGACTAGAAGTCAGCACTGACTTATGTACTGTCCACACCCCTTTAACCCGAAAGTGACGAATCGTCAGCTTGGAAGTCAATGACAGCCATCTTGGATTAGGGAAGTAGCCATTAAGGAACCAAAGGTCATAAGATGGCAGAGCTCTAATCATGAAAAAGGCATAAACCATAATGGGAAAACAATTGCCACTATCCCCCAGAAAGCGGCATACTGTGGTGCAGATGGAGAAACAGGGTGCAACCTTCTGCCAGTTCTGGATTCAACAGAAATCTCCCAAAGGTCCTAACAGATCCCTCCATACAGAAGGCCCCCAACCCCTTGTTTGGAAGGGAACTTCCAATGGAAGGTGTAGTGTCTTGTGAATTAAAGATGACAAGACACTTTTGGTCCCTGACGGACTCTGTAGAACAGTGACGTAAGTACTTGAGTGTGGGTGATGATGTAGAATGTTCAGTTAATGGTTACATGCTAAGGAATAAAGAAGAGTAATACCAAGCTCCACATGTGGTGTGATCATTTGCATGAACCGAGGCTGGGGGGGACGCTACAACTGGCGACGAGATAGGAGATTACGTAAACCCAGCAACCCGAAGGGCTCTCCTGGAGAGTTTGCCGTGGTCCAGCAAACTGCTCATGCATGCCACGTGTGCCACGGTTGAACTGAAAGTCAACGGGTGCCATATGTAGAGTCAAAGCACCACTCCAGCCAGTGCAAGGCCTGTGAAGAAAGTGAAGGCCTTACAGAAAATTAGTTTGTTGTTGGCTAGAAATTTGCTAGTAAAGTTAAGACAAAAGATGCTACACCACAGCCTAACGCAGAGGTGTCATTCATACAGTACAACAATGATAATGGCAACGAAAACCAGGTACAGAGAAGCGCAAAATGCAGTAATTGCTGAGTGCAAGAAAGTGCTAAAAGTGGAAAACATTTTTAACCCAAAGAAACTTTAAAGTCAGTGACAATTAGGTACGGAAAGTGCAAAGAGTGGTAACAGTCAGATACCAGAGACCACTGTGAGTAGAAGCAGATAAATACAGAGAAACATTAGAGGCGGTGATAACCAGAAATAGAGAATATGATCACGCTTACCAGAACCTGAGTAAGGTGAGCCATCTGACCTGAGCACTAGGTGCCACAACCCAAGCAGATGCACAGGGGTTGTGCTTACGAGGCTGGTGAATCACATCAAACTGACTGAACGGCTATGAGCAGCCGTCAGATTAGCACAATTTTCTTTTCCAAAGGCTGCTGAAAAGAGTGTCAAATATGGAGCAGCTGCCTTCTTGAAAGTACCACCTCCCTTCGATACTGCCAAATGGCAAAATATTGGCGAACGATGGACTAGCTGGATTGAAGCTTCGATTATTTCATTGATGAACTGGAAGAAGCTGTGAAAAGTTGGCCTGATATATGCTGTCCACTAATTATAGTGGGCACCTTGTATCAGTCCAAACAACCCCTTATGGTGAATAGGTTAAAGACAACCATTATTGAAAGCTATCCTAGTGGTAGCTATGGAGAGCAGCCTTCAGACTAAGTCTTGAAGGAATGTAAAGCAGCTTATTTTACCAGTCTATAAACTCTTGAATGATCAAATTAAAGGACAACCAGCTCCAGATGTCAGAAGGGAGACTTATCCAACTGAGAATCGGCGAGCCCAACGACTGTACCAGTGTCTCTGTCACTACTGCCCGTCATGGACACTTCTCTTGTATATCTGCAAACTCACATGACAATATCTGGGTAATTGATTTGAGCACCAAAATGACTTATTGAAGAGTTGTGATGTATATATGTATTATTTGTACTTTTTATTTAACAAAGGGGAGATATAGTGTCTTGTGAGTTAGAAAGGACGGGACACTCTTGGTCACTGACAGACTCTATAGAACAGTGACGTAAGTGCATGGGTGAAATAGTTCATGATGTAGAATGTTCAGTTAACGGTTACACACTGAGGAATAAAGTCGTGCAATACCATGCTCTGCGTGTGGCGTGATCATTTGCATGTACTTTGGCTGGGGAGGACACTACAGAAGGCACCGATCAGCTGAGGAGTCTGCACGAAGAAAAAGCTGGTTTCCAGCAACGAATGCAGGGGCCATAACCCTTTCAATCAACAAGATAGTTGAGCTGCCACCCATATGTATGGGAGTCAAAGACAGCATGAACCTCATATTCAGGTGTATCATCAACCAGTATAGTGGGAAGGTGACAAGGGTTGGAAACTCTAGACTGGGCTTTTTCTCCAATCTGGACTTCCAGAAGATGGGTCGACCGCTTACAATAGTCACTTTGTTGTCCATGCCGGAAATCCCAGGACAATATATGCTTTCAAGAAAGAGCCCTAAATCAGGAAGAGAAAGGACAAAGGAAAAAAAAGTCCTTCCCAGGAATGGTGAACACAAGGAAGACCACCAAGAATAGCGAAGATGCAGAAACACCAGCAAAATAAGAACCCTGGAATTGTAAATGAAATTGTGAGGGTAAGACCGCAGTTGTTTTGAGATCATGTTCACAGCACATGCATGAGTCAGTGTAGGGAAATGAGGGCCAGGACAGTAGACAAGGTGAATACTGTGTCTAATGTGCACCACTCATTAAATGACATCTGCAAAGGTGAAATGACTTATGGCCAGAGTCTGTACCTTCTATGCCCAGTCCCACCAACATGCCATGGGGACGGGTTGTGCATATCCAAGGCCTCTTAGACTCTATCCAGGGAAGGGGAAGGTGTTGGCCATATTTCACACTAAAGACATTGTGGGCACTCAATTGACAGTGGTAAGTACTCTGTAAATATGTCTTTACATTTGGTATGCTATAACTAACAGCCTCCACATTTGTAGACTCATTTGGGCTACAAAAGCTAGTATTCACATAGTTAAATTTGTTCAGTCCTCAATGCCAACATACACAAAATATAGAAATATATATACGTGAGTGAGCAAAGGTTTTTATTTATACTTTTTCACCAACTCCGTCACGGACATCATCTCCCCGCATGCCATCGCATCCACCAACTACACCCTGCTGGGAGACCTCAACTTCCACCTCGACAACCAACTGGACCCCAACCCCACATCCCTCCTGGACAACCTCCACAACATTGGACTCCGCCAAATCGTGACTGGACCCACGCACTCCGCAGGACACACCCGCAACCCCCTCTTCACAACAGGAAACTCCATCACCTTCAGCCACACCACCAAACTCCAATGGACTGACCATCGATGCGTCCACTTCACCTTCAGAACACCCACCATCCACAGACACCAGCACCTGCTCCCACGAAGAAACTGGACCAAAATCGCAGACGACCAGCTCACCTCCTCACTCAGCAACTTCGCCCCAACCATTGCGGAAAACGACAACCCCAACACCACAGCCCGAACCCTGCACAGATGGATCTCCGACAGCGCCAACCCCATAGCTCCCTCAAGAAAAACAGCAACACCCATGCCAAGAAAGCCAGATGGTTTACCACCGAACTTTGAGTGTCCAGACGCACATGCCGCCACCTGGAAAAGGCCTGGAGGAACACCAAATCCACAGAAGCCCACAACAACTTCAGAGCCGCCACCAACGCCCACTACCAACTCATTAGAAAAACGAGGAAAAAAGTGTCTGAAGACAGAATCTCCAAACACGCATACAACAGCAAAGAACTCTTCAACATCATCAAGGAGTTCGCCCAACCCACCCGCGACTCTACTGACATCCCTCCCTCACAAGACCTCTGCGACAAACTCAGCACCTTTTTCCACCACAAAATCAGGAGCATCTACGACAACTTCGGCGAAGGCAACCAACACACTGAACCCTCACCAACCACCACCGACACTCGGAAGCCAGTGATTGACAACTGGACAGCCCTCACCACCGAAGACACACTGAAGACAATGAAGTCAATCCACTCCGGGGCCCCCACGGACCCCTGCCCCCACCACATCTTAAACAGAGCCGCCGACACCATCGCACCCATGCTCCGCCACACCATCAACCTCTCCCTAGCGGCCGCCTCGTTCCGTGATGACTGGAAACACGCCAAGGTCAACCCCCTCCTGAAGAAACCCTCGGCGGACCCCACCAACCTCAAACACTACAGACTCATCTCCCTGTTCCCGTTCCCAGCGAAAGTCATTGAGAAAGCCATCAACAGAGAACTCGCCACATTCATCAAAGAGCACAACATCCTCGACTCCTCCCTATCCGCTTCAGAAATAAACACAGTACGGATACAGCCCTCCTCGCCGCAACAGACAACATCCACACCCTACTGGACAAAGGAGAAACAGTAGCCCTCATCCTCCTCGACCTCTCAGCTGTGTTCGACACAGTCTCTCACCCCACCCTAATACGCAGACTCCAAACGCAGGGATCCAGGACAAGGCCCTCGACTGGATCTGCTTCTTCCACTCCGGCAGAATGCAGCGGGTGAGACTCACCCCTTTCCTCTCAGACCCTACACCAACCACCAGCAGAGTCCCCCAGGGTTCCTCCCTCAGCCCTACACTCTTCAACGTCTACATGGCTCTGCTCGCCCCATCGTCAGAACCTATGGACTCAACATTGTGTCATACACAGATGACACCCAACTCATCCTCTCCCTATCCAACGAACCCACCACCGCCAGAAACAACTTTTGAGAAGGCATGGAAGACGTCGCCAAATGGATGAAAAACAGCTGCCTACAACTAAACACCAACAAAACAGAAGTACTCATCATGGGCCCAAACCCCGATGCCTGGAACGACACCTGGTGGCCCCCCACTCTCGGAAGCCCACCCACCCCCACGGACCACGCACGCAACCTGGTAATCATCCTGGACTCCGAGCTCAAAATGGACCTCCCGATCAACTCCGTCTCGTCATTCTGCTTCCACACCCTCCGCCTACTACATAAGACCTTCAATTGGATCCCCCTCGAACACAGAAAGACCGTCACTCATGCCCTGGTCACCAGCAGACTCGACTACAGCAATGCACTCTACGCCAGAATAAACAAAAACCTCACCCGCAAGCTACAGAACATCCAGAACGCTGCAGCAAGACTAGTCCTCGACCTGCCAAGACACTGCCACATCTCCCTGCACATGCGCACACTCCACTTGCTCTCCTTCGAGGCTAGAGTCACTTTCAAGATGCTCACCCACGCACACAAGCCCCTCCACGACACAGGCCAGCATACCTGAACAGCCGACTCAAATTCCACGCACCCCAAAGGACCCTACGATCAGACCAGCTCTCCTACGCCATGGTACCCTGCACCAGAAAGACCAGCTCGGGAGGCCGCTCCTTTCTCCTTCCTTGCGGCCAGAGCCTGAAACGCCCTTCCGCTCCACCTCAGACAGACAACATCGCTCCCCATCTTCGCAAGAAACCCTAAAACCTGGCTCTTCGACAGACCCCCTCCTTGATGGACTGGAACCTGCACCCACCCTCCCCCAGCGCCTTGAGACCCTTACGGGTGAGTAGTCATGCTTAACAAACGCCTGATTGATTGATTGACTTTAGAATGCTGGGCACTATGCTTCAGACCTGGAATATTGGACTGTCCTATTAAAAAACATAACGTGCACAAGGGAGAGTCTAACAAATTGTCATGATTTTGTTGGAGAGTCTTCCTCTGGGACTGGTGGCGTAAGGCTGTGGCAGATGGTCGGTTGCATTTTGTGAATTTGGTCTACGTAGGAGGTTACACAGTGCTAAAATTTGATTTTACATACATCAAATACATTCTTCATTTCTGTCCGGGAATGGTAAAGAAATAATATTAGACACAAACAGCACTGTTTTAAATTGACGTATACAAGCTATGTCTACACTCCGAGGCTGTCTGGGGTTTTTAAATGTATTATTTGTCACATTTTAAAATAATTATATAATTGTTACATTTTCTTAATAATAAAGGACATACATGCCCACATTAGACATGGTGGCTCCTCAAAAGCAATATGCATCCTATAATCCTTTTGTTTTTTTGGAAGGTTCGGAGTCAACACTGCTGTAAAAACCATTTGCAGAAGGAACATCACATTCCTTCAGTGGAAGCAGCAGCCCAGCAGCAGCTTTAGACATCCAAGGTGACACACCAGGTGGTCTGTCTGGCCTTCCACCAAATACCTACACAGATTACATCAACAATACTACATCCAGTAGTGTTCTGTCTTCCACTCCGGCTACCGCCATTAGGCTAAAGACAATCCACATTACCACAATGAGGTTTCTCATTGGCCTAAGAACTTTAACATTACCACAACCACCTTTACTGTGCCCAACCCTGTCTTGCCTCGTCTCACAAGGCAAATCACTTCATTGTTGGCAAGAAAAGGGAGCCATGGGGCCACAAAATCAAGGGTCACCGGATCTTCCCAAGCTAGTAAGACAGGGTGGCCTCTGTTGAGAAGGAGGTACAGTGTGCATGTGAAAATCTCAGGTAAAGAAAGGACAACCTGATTGGTGTGGCAATGAGGCAGGAGGAGCAAATGGACAAAGTCATCACACTGTTTCAGACACTGAGTGGCACCCTGGAGAGGAATCACAATGTCAGGAGACAGAAGTATGGCATATGATTTGATGGCTTTAAGACACTGGCAGGAGCAATCACAGATTTTATATCAGTTAATCATGGCCAAACACCCCTTTTTACACCCCCACCGACATATCGCAGTCACTTATTCATGGAGAGCTTAAACATGCCACACATTGCTGCCCCTGACAATCAACCCCCTATGAAGATCCTGCTCCTCAAAGGACACTGCGCATTGGTCAACAGGCACTACGCATGGGTCCTTCTGCTGGCCAAGTTGACGGAAACACTGAAAAACCCACCATGAAGAAAAAAACGAATGACATCCTGTGAGCCTCTAACTTTGAAAATCTATGTTATCTTATCCACATGATGACTTCACAAAACTGCTTTCTGCACCTCAACAGCCATGGTCTATATTCCCACACTTATCCACCAGTTTTTCTATCTCATTCTTAGAATAAAGTCAAAGATAAACCAAAAACCTTTGTATATACTTTTTTATTTGAATACAAAAATCAATAAATTTGTTTCCTATGGGTGAAATTTGCAAAATGGTGGGGTTTTAAACTTAACAGATAGATGTACATGCACCAAGTGAGCAAAACAGCAATCAGGCTGCAAATATTGCTAAAGTATCTTATTTGATACTAGTCTCAAACCATCTAATTTGAAAAAGATTTAAGCCACAAAAGAGTTCTTTTGAAACAAAAGTATCAAAGAATTCATCGTGGTAACTCTTTAGTTCTATAAGTAACATTCACCTGTATTTAATAACATTTCTAATCATGATCTTGTTGGCCTAAATATATCTTTAAATTGTGTTTTTTTTAAAGATAAGTATTGAGTTTCAAACTTTTTTATGTTTGATACTAGGCTTATTCGGCAAAACAAAAATTGAAAATATCATATAATCATTTGAGATTACCATAATTCTATATGAAGTAATTATAAAATTACATAATCATTAAGAACAACGGGGCATATTATCAACGGCCAGCGATAATTATCGCTGGCCGTACATAGCGATAGAAATATTATCGCCGGCTATCGCTGAATATTATCGCCATGATGATGCTATATTTACAACGCATAGCGCTATG
This sequence comes from Triturus cristatus, assembly GCF_964204655.1. Lineage (NCBI taxonomy): Eukaryota > Metazoa > Chordata > Amphibia > Caudata > Salamandridae > Triturus > Triturus cristatus. The sequence goes on from NC_140581.1 coordinate 853,827,988, forward strand.
GCGATAATATTTCAGCGATAGCGGTGTTTTCAATGGAACATCGCTGGTTTTCCAGCGATGTTCCATTGAAAACAGCGATAACATTGCTGAGAGGACCCTGTGGTCCTATCAGCATAATCCATCACCCATCAAAAGTATGCCTTAGTCAGGAATTTAACAGACGTTAAATTCCTGAGTTAAGGCTGAGGTAGCGCGATTTTTTTTATCGCTGCATCTCCTTGTTAATATCGCGAAGCTGCCTTCACGATATTAACATGTGTTGTTTTCACAGCCACGCCTTCTTTGCATCTCATTAGCGATGCGAGGCAGTGAAAAAAACGGGCTCTACATCAAGGAAACACGCGCTAGCGTGTCCTTGATGATATTGCGATATCATTATCGCCGCTTTTCGACCAAAAACGGACGTTAAAGCGGCGATAATTATATCGCCAGCCCTTGCTAATATGCCCCATAATTACTAAGAATAAGATTCCTTAAAAATTCTGGATCCGTTTTGATTCAAAACATTTCTTAAAAGCAACTGAAAAGAACCACATGTGAAACACATTTCAAAATTCGTTATATTGTCCACAAATATGAGAATGTTGCCAACATTACCAACTTACTTTCCTCCTACTATTTCACAGTTCGAGCAGACCCTATGCATAAATCCAAGATTTTGCCTTACAAATGTGAAAAAGAAAAGCTCAAAAGCTAAACCATATTACATAAGTATTCGATCACCTGTAGCTGGAGACAATTTAAACAGCATGGAAGGTATATTGTGCAATAAACTGAGCCATGTTGATGCAATGAGAAAAAATATATAAGGTGCCATTATAACGTTAACATGATGTTGAAACATTTTTTTATTGTTTTCAAACACAGCAATACAACAACCAACTCTCAATCCCCGCCCAGTCAGGAAGTACCCCCCATATACCAGCATTTCCACTCAGCTGTCCCGCCCTGCCCCTTCCCCCCCCGCCCCCCACCCTCTGTCAGTGTGCCCCCATCTGCCACCCCGGTCCCACGCTCGATGCTTCCCCTCCCCTTGGTCAATGCAATACAGGAGCCCCACCTCTCCCTTCAGCCACAATACCTTCCCCCCCAACTCTATCCAGAGTGCAGTCGGTCAGGGCCCGCCAGTCGCCTCCACTACTCCCCACTCCCCACTACCACTTCCTCATCAGGCCCGCTCCCTTCTTCCCCCGGCTCGGACATCAGCCCCTGGAGTTCTACCACCAACGCTTCCCACGCCCGGGCTGTCGCTAGCGCTTTTTCGTCATCTCGCCGGAGGGCCAATTGCACCCGGAGCGTGCCCTCAGCCCCCGCCCAGCGCTCCAGGGCTGATCTCCAGCGCAGGAAACTGGGTCCCCCCCGGGATTTCCAGTGCAGCGTCAATTCCCTCTTTGCCAATATCAGCCCTAGATCGTAGAATTTACTCGTGACCTTCGTGCGACGGGTGTGGGGGAACCAAAGCAGCAAGCAGGTGCCCATCTCTGGGCCAATGGAGCGTTCCGTAACCTGGTTCAGGCACTCCACCACCGCTTCCCAGTAGTCCCTCAACTGCCTACAGGCCCAAAACATGTGTCGAAAGTCTGCTCCGTCCGCCCCGCACCGCGGACACTGAGAGTGCGCTCCCCCGAAATACTGTAAAACCTTAGCCGGCGTCAGGTACGCTCTGTGTAGTGTAAAAAACTGGACTAGCTGGAACCTGGCATTCCTCGTCCCCTTCCATGCCCTCCGCACCAGTGTGGACCATGTGGATTCAGGGATCTCCTTCCCCAGGTCCGCCTCCCACTTCCCCCTCAAGGCGCCCAATGGGGGGAGGCTCTCCGTCGACAGCCTACGATAAAGGCATGTGATGGCCTTGGTCGTCCCCGCCGCCATCACCACATATTGGCAACCCGTGGCAGTCGGGGGCTCCGATAACCCCGCATTCCAATGCCTCTGAAGGCTCGCCACCAAGGCCGCATGGAGCAGGAAGTCTCCCCGCGGAAGCCCGTAAGAGTCCTGCAAGTCTTGGAAAGGTAGCAGTACTCCCTCTCGAAATAGATCCCCTACCATCTGGACCCCCATTTCCTCCCAGACCGCCAACCCCGACGAGTCGCCTCCATGCGGGAACGCCGTGCACATTCCCAGGGGGATCTCAGGGGCATAGGGGTGAACTATGGCGGCCTTTCTCTGGCATCTATTCCAACATAACCGGAGGGTACGTTCCTCCATGGTGAGCTGGGCGAGGTCCAGCCTCTGGTGAAGGACTATAAAGGCCAGCACGTGGCGCGGGATTAGCCTGCCCTGGGGACCGTCCGGGCCCCTGTACTCCCTGGCCACCGCCTGTGTGAGCCACTGGAGCTGGGCCGCCAGATAATACCATTCGAAGTCCGGAGCCGCCAAGCCTCCCTCCGCCCGCGGCCGCCGCAAAGTGGTCAGCGCCACTCGACGCCTTCCCGAACCCCAAATGAAGCTCGTGGTGAGTACTCGCAGTGCCGCAAAAAACGACGCTGGGATCCATATTGGAAGGGTGCGAAAATAGTAAAGGAGCCGCGGCAGCGCCACCATTTTCAGCAGCGCCACCCTCCCAGCACACGAGAGCGGGAATTATAACGTTAACATGGTATAAAATCATTCACTCGTAACAAAATTAGGAAAAATGGCTTGGGCAATAAAACAACAGTTTAAATAAAAGAAGATTTTATTGGGTTTTGCATCATTACAAGGCTTAATCCACAAGGTGACTAGTAAGCTAATCAGCATATTTCTGCCAAACTTCAGAATCTCTTGTGTAACAGTAAATAATCCCCCCTCCACCTCCACCCAACCAACTCTTCTCCTCCCACATTCACGTCCAAGTTGCCCTGCTTCTTGATAGCACGTCAATATGTCCCAATTGGATGTGCCTCATCTCCTAAAGTAAAAGTGGTATACCATCAAAGATCATAATGTCATTACCACTCACCGCCCTTAGTAGTATCTACACTCAGGCAACTCATCATCTCATTTATCGGTGACAGAGTTCCTCTCCGGCGAGTTATCTGGGGACAGTGCTGTAGGCGAGGGATCTGGGCCTTGCATGAAATCTACCAGTGCCTCCCAGGTCCTGGCCAAGTGTAAAGAACCTCGCCCTCATCTCTAAGCAGCACTGCGTTCTCATATCCCACCCACCTCTCAAGCTCTTTGGGCCATGGTTCCACTCTGGGTCCTCCTGGGGTTTTCCGATTTCTTGCGATTTCGCGTTTTTCTAGAATGTATGCTGATTCCTGGAATCTGCTTATTGCTTTATTCTTTTTTTTAAACATCTTTTTATTGATTGTAATATACAAACAAACAGTCGTATTGCTTTATTCTTGTTGTTATTTGGGAACCAACTTAGGAGGCAGTGCCCCAGTGTGCAGGAGACTTCTTTGGATGTGATATCTGCCACAGTGCTCGTAATCCTACCCCAATGCTCTGTAAACGACGGGCAGCTCCACATCATGTGTAGGAACTCCACACACTCTTCTCTACAAGTTGAACATGCTGTCCCTGCTATATGGAAGAGTCTCCTAGTGTGTGAGGTGTGTGAGGTATGCCCTATGGAAAATGTAAAAGTTTATTAACTTGAACCGGGTGTTTTGTGATACTTTGGGGATTCTTTCCAATATGACTGCCCAGTATCCCTCCGGTATGGGGATTCCTAAATCTTCTTCCCATCTAGCTCTTACAGCCTTGAGAGGCTTATATATGTCTCCCTGTATCACTCTGTATAAGTAGGTGACCGCCTTGTAGGTGCCCAATGCTGTAGCCATGTACTGGCAGCTCTTATGGGTCGTGGGTTCTGGAAGGCCCACCTTCCAGTGTCAGCGAATCGCAGATGTTACTGTTCCATGTAGTAAGATGTGACCCTGTGGTAAGCCAAACGTCTCCCTGAATTTGTCAAAAGGGAGGACCACCTTTGTGGTTCCCGCTTCCATCCACTATATGAGACCCCTCCAGTCCCCCGTGTGGCAGTTCTCCACCAGAGTTAACGATATATTGGACAAGTATGGCCTCCTCACTCTCGTTTTTTGCAAGAATCTATTCCAGCTGCATTGCAGCACCTGAAATTCAGTGATGTCTTTCCCCTGGAGTTGTCGCAATCTGAGCAGTACTCTCGTCAGGTCTTGGTGATTGGGTATAGTAGTTGGTAGTTCTCGTCTCACTCTTTGTCAGCCTGCTATACAGTGAGTTAGCCATTGTCGCTGCGCAGCGAGATATTATGATTCAAAATCGGGGACAGCTAGGCCTCTGTACTTTAGTGAAGGGTACCCATCTGCGGCCTTTCATCCATAGAAAATCGAAAAGCAGGGAATCAATTTCTTCAAATAATACCCTGGGCATTCACACTGGTAGTGTCACAAAAAAGTATAGCAATCTGGGGAGTGCTACCATCTTGACCAAGGCCACCCTTCCTGTCACTGAGAGGGAAAGTGTCTTCCAGAACTCTACACTCGCTCTGAGGGCTCAGATCGTCCTCCCGACATTGCCGTCCAGAAAGTCCGCTGGAGCATGGGATATTTTTACCCCCAAACACGCCAGGCTTGTAGGTTACCATTGTAGTGAGGTTAGCGTTGTCGGAGGTTCCCGGTCAGTGGTCACCAGGAATAAGTTGACCTTTAGGCTAGAGAAAGTACCACATTTCTACAGTAAGCCCCTTGCGTCCTCCAGGTCTTTTGTCGTATTCCTTAAGAATATTAGAAGGTCGTCCATGTATAAGGCAATTTAATGGGTTTGTCCTGAAACCTCTATCCCTGGTAGCAATCACCCATTTTGGCTAAGCAGGCTAACGGTTCCATCGCCAGAGCGAAGAGCAATGGGGAAAGAGGGCAGCCCTGCCGGGTCCCCCAGCCCGCTTTGTAGCTCTCTGATATGTATTGGCAGGTAAGAACTCTAGCTGTGGGGACCGTGTATAACAGTCGAGTCCAGGCTATAAATCCCTGCCCCAGGTGGAAGAGCTCCATCACTTCGTATAGAAAGCCCCATTCTAGGCTATCAAAGGCTTTCTAGATGTTCACTAGTAAAAACGCGGCAGAAACTCGATTATAGGTATCAGCTTCTGGGATCATTAAGAGTCTCTGAATATTGAGCGCAGTGTTGCATCCAGGGATGAATCCTGTTTGATCTGGGTGAATCAGGTGCATCGTGTGAGGGAGGAGCCTGGTGACTAGAATACGGCAAAGAATGTTATAATCATTAATAAGCATCAATAATGGCCAATAAGATTGCATACCGTATAGCGGCTGCCCAGGCTTCAGGAGAGGAACTACTAACGCTTCCCTAGTGGAGTTTGCTAGAAAGCCAGACTTTTTGCTCACCTTGTATAAGTCTACTAATCTAGGCCAGCGTAGAGTGTATCACTCCTATCGACTCAGATAAGAACTTCCCCCTGAGCATAGCTTTAAGTGCAACCCATTCAATCATGGCAGAGGAGGCAGTGTTGGAATTATCCTCTAACTGTCTAATGTAGTCCCCAATGGTGACCCGAAAGAGAGGGTCCTCTAAAGACTCGGGTTAATCACAACGTTGGTATACATAGGCCTAAGTCGTTCCCACTACAGGGGTAATGGAAGCGGGTTATGATCCTATATGGCTCTGGTTAGTTACTCAACATAATTCACCAGTCCATGTATTTCTGGAGTGCAAAGAAACTTGTCTAGTTGCACATGAAGTTTGTGGAGACCCGAACAAAATGAATAGTCTTGTGTAAAAGGTTGTGTTTGACACTGAGTCTCAATCAGCCCCTACCAGTTCGAGAACACTCAGGCTAGTTTGGTGGTCGAAGAGTCCCGCATTCGCAGGTGGGAGTGATCAAATTCCAGATCAGATACACAGTTGTAGTCCTCTCCCATAATGACCGCTTGGACTAGGTAGGGGCTAAGCACCTCAATAGCTCAGCAAAATATGTTTCCTGGTTGACGTTTGGGACATATACGTTGATAAGGAAAATGCCCCAGCCCTTTAGGATGCCCATCACCACTACAAATCTTCCAGCTGGGTTAATAATATCCCATGTGTGTTGAAAGGGCACCTCTGTTCTTATCCAAATCAACGTCCCCCATTCATAGGCCGAGAAGGTAGTGTAATAGGCCTGTCCCCTCCATCTCCTTTGTAGTGCTGCCCCTTCTTTGGCCGTGAGGGGTGTTTCATGGAGTAATGCTATTTGAATCCCCATCTATTCATGTGGGAGAACACTTTGTATCTTTTGGTCATTGTGTGCATTCCCCTGATATTCCAGGAGATGAGTTGGTAAGTTATGACTGCAGCCATCTCATTTGGTCAGTCATTGTTCCTTATGGACCACCATAGGGGTTCTACCCCATGCACGTTCTCATATTTCCAGAGACAGACCTTGCCATAAATCAATCATAGGGCACGACTTCCATACATTCCCACAAGAGATAAACAACATTCAACCCAACACCCCTTCCCCAGGACAAGTAGATATTGAACCCCCATCCAAATTCTCAGGTAACCACAAACACTTTTGTGAGAATCCATGTAAACACTAATCAATGTTGGCGTCTTAAACCAGGGCACCCTACTGGTTATCCCCTTCCAATAGAAGGATGCAATGATGGCTCTAGGCCCTGGGGACCACCACACCCCCCACGTTAGTCCCTTCCTCCCTTCTCTTTTCATCAGCTCGCTATCAGGCTGAAGTCTATTTGGTATATTGAGCATTCAGATTATTTAGCCTGAAGTTCCAGGCACTATTTTCAGGAGTTCATCAGTGATCCCGGAAGAGCTGAATCTCGGATCGGAGTCCGAATCTCGGACCCCAGCATCACCCACTGAGGATATGCAGCTCACTGCGCTGCTGCTCTTCATTGTGGCCACAGCCCTCTGCTGCTCCTGGTTCACCTCTTCTCTAGATCAATGGGACTACTCTGGTATGACTGGCGGCCCTGCGTTGCGATCTTTACCTCTTCATTTGTTTGCATGGCAGCCTTGCACAGGAACCTGATGGCGGTTGCTTGTCTAGCCAGTCACATACCGTTTGTGGAGTTCTGAAGAACTGCTCCTCACCAGGAGTCACCATTTGGAGCCTGGCCGGGAACATCATACCATAGGACTGACCCATTTGCGACAGTTATTTTTTCACCTCTAAGAGCGTAGAGCACTGCATTTGGACCTCTCTGATGAAGTCTGGGAATATCATCACTTTGCTATTTTCCACTTTAAGTTCTCCTCTTTATCGGCTTGCCCCAATATGTGGTCTCGGTCTTTATAGAACAACAGTCTGGCGACCGCAGTTTGTGGGGGGGCACCCAGCTGCGGTGGCCTCGCCAGGATCTTGTGTGCCCTTTGCAGAGCATAGAGGGGGGAGAGCCCCTCCATAACCACTTCTTCCTTCAGCCAGCATGTGAGATAATCCACACTGCTTGTCCCTTCGACCCGCTCAGGCTGGCCAATTACTCGAATGTTGCTGCATCTGGATCTATTTTCGGGATCCTCTGCCCTAATTTCCAAGGTGCGCACTTTCCTTTCAGTTCCACCAGTCTCTCTTTTGACGAAGTCAGTTTAGGCGGGATCTCGGCCAATTCCCGTTATGCCACGTTGCCAGGCGGAGGTGGTCATCTTTCATAATTCCAATGTCTGCTACCACTGTCAATTTGTGCCTCAAGAACCTCTCTGGAGGCGGTTATGACTTGTAAAATGTCCTGGAGGGTAGGGCCAGGTTGAGGTCTCAGGTGTGAGTCCATTGTGGCCTCCCTTGCTGCATGGTCACCAATCTCTCCTGCGGTTATGCTCCCCATGTGAGGTTCCTTCCAGCGTGACACCTTCCTCATGATGATTTTTCTGTGCTAACGTTCGGTAGTGTTTATGCCAGGGACTGAAGCTCATAGTGAGCCAGATGGGCATAGCAACACAAAAAGATGATGGATGGAATGTTGAACATTGTCAAACATTCACTCCCTGTCACAGATCTGGGTTAAATGCATTGTTTTTTGCTCACCATGCCATCCCAGTTTGGCCCAGCCATATGCAAATCAGTCTTTACCCTGCTCCCTATGGGAACAGTCCAGCCCGAACTGCCAGGCCAGGTCCTCCCTGGACCGGAAAACAAGCATCCTGGGACCGGTTTCAAGGTATCACCCCTCATCAGCCAGGCTAGCTTGAATCCAGTGGCATACCCTTCCCACTAAGGGCAACTTATAGCAAAAGTAAAAAGATGATGGACAAAATGCTGAACATTCACCTCCAGTCATAAATCTGCACTCATAAACCCATAGTTTTCCCCCTAGAAACAGATGGGCAGCCAGCTAGTGACCCTGCAGTAGAGCCTCTGATATAGACAGCAGTGACAGCAGTGACAAGCTCACGGTGTGCCGTGTGATATGCTGTGTGCCCCCCTTGTAGTTCTGCTGTAGTTGGGTTGAGGCTGGCTTGGTTTCGCCATCGTTAGGTAACTCGCAGATGGTCATGTGGGTTTTCGCTCTGGACAGTAGAGCAACAGACGGGGCTGGCCTTCGGATGGGGTTCTCAATGCAGTGTTTGGTCCCAGTCTTATGTCTCCTACCGTCTTCAGAGTTTCTTGTCAGGCGACGATATGGTGCGTCCCCATTCAGGGAGCCATCTACTTGCAGCACTCCCTGCTTCCAAATAGTGTGATCTACTTGAAGGCTTCCTGTAAACTACGTTTTGCCATGCAACATCTGTTTAGGGGGTGGTTGTCACTACAGAGCAGCCTCAGGTTTCCCCTTATGTGCGCTCTCTAATCGCTGCAGGCCACTATGGTCTTAGAGCAGGGAGATGGGCAAATGCAGCCGAGGTGTCCTCTCCCATCTGGCCCACCCATATACTATGAGGTTGCAGGAAGTTGCCTATGGCCTGGTCGCTGCAGCAGCCCATGCTCCGGCGCGTGCCTCTTTAAGTGCCAGCATCAGGACAGACGTAACAGTGGTATTGCTCTTGGGAAGATTCTCCTCTACTATGGCATCTGAGGCCAAGTAGGACTTGCCAAGGGGGAACAGGTCTGCTCCTGTCTTGCCAGTGCTGCTTCGTGCCCCTTAGGCATGCAGGAGGGTGCTCTGCTCTTGTCTCCTGAACCTGTTGAGCTGCTCTCCCCTATCCAAACGAGAAGGCAACCCACTAATTTTCTCTGCAGCTGGGGCACACCTCCTAGGAGGCCCCTGCGATACTTCGCCCAACTATGAGTGGGCAGGTGGGAGTCCTCCACTGTTCTCACTGACCTCCGCTCTGGTCTGCTGTGCCGCTTCCGGCCACCTGCTGTGAGCTGCCGGTAATTGGGACAGGCGATTGTGTGGTGAAGACCGGCCTCCTGCCGGACCACCTTAGCTCCAGAGCTGCTGGGTCCCATCTCATGTGCCGCAGGGTCTTTCAACAGTCTTCCAACATGCACTTCCGCTTTACCTCCGCAGATCATCTGAGACCCCGCCACAAACCTCAATGGCCAGGACTCTCTCGTCCTCGGGTCCCCAGCGCTGTAGGGTCCCACTCAGCAGTTAGTCACTGCCCTCGTCCCGTGCTTAATTTGTAAAAGAACAAGTGCCGGGACTCGGGCCACTGCAGCATGCACCACACATTTCCCTTGCCAGCTGCCAATAACATTACAAATACAGCTATTAACCATCACACTTTTACAAGTATGACAATTCATACATTTCCAGACCCCTAAATCTATAAGAATGGCTTGGGAGGCAGGTATTAGTCATTGTCAATGTAAATTGAACTAATAAACAGCTGTTGTTATGCTAATACCTAAATTAGCTAGACAGCACCATCATGTGGCAGCCTGTTATAAGCCCAAGGTGCTGGCAATTAGGTGCCGGTACTGAGCACCGGAAACCTCTGGCTCAAATTAAGCACTGCCCTCGTCTACCATCTTGAGGGCCACCTGTGCCACTGTAGTCTTTAGCTGCTGATCGCCAAAACGAAGCATTGGTTGTCTCCCCCAGTTCGGTGCACGGTACCGGGGGGCCAAATGGGCTGCACTGGATTCCAGAGGTGCTCCACAGGCCCTTATTGTCTGCAGGATATCAGATGGGGGACTCTGGTGGGAGCTCTCCTAGTGAGTGTCCAACTCCATGGAAATGTGGTCATGCCCCCCCAGGACAATAACACTGAAGTTAAATTATAAAGTGTATTAAATTATAAATTGTTGGTATAATTAATAATATTTTTATTTTATTTTATTTTATTTTAAAAGTTTTATTTAGCGTTGGTTAGACCCAGAGGTATCAGAGCGCTTTACATGAGTGAGATAATATAAACATGGCATACAAGTAGATAAAAGATAATGAAACAACATGCGAAGTATACAAATCAAAATAGATAAATAGGTGCAAGAGATAAACACTTCAAGTAATTAGGTAGGTGATGTTAAGGAAATGGACAAGTAATTGGACAAATATAACATGGCGATTGGGGATCAAGTGCAGGTCACAGGTTAGGACCCCCAATAATAATTGGGCCAACATGGCATACAAGTAGTTAAGGAATAATGAAGACAACATGCGGGATATGCAAATCAAATAGGTAAACAGGGGCAAAAGCTATACATTTCACGTAATTAGGTAGATGATGTTCAGGAAATGGACAGGTTTTACTGGCCAAATATAACATGGTGATTGGAGATCAAGTGCAGATCAAAGATTAGGATCCCCAATAATAATTGAGGAGGTGGATTTTGAGGTCTTTTTTGAAGCAGGAATAGGAGGGGTTACAGCGCAGGTTTTTTGGGAGGGCATTCCAGATGATAGGGGCATTACCAGAGATGGAGCGTGATTGTGTGGATTTCTTTTTGTGAAGTGGTGGGATTAGGAGGAGGGTGTTGGTGTTTCTCAGAGTTCGTGTGGTGCCTGCAATGAGGAGTTTCTTGGAGGCGTACTGCAGAGTGTTTTGGTGGAGGACTTTATGAGTAATGCAGGCAGTTTTGTAGGCAGATCTGCCTTCAATAGGGAGCCATATAAGAGATTTGAGAGCTGGGGATATATGATCGAAATTTTTGCAGTATGTGATGAGCCTAGCTGCAAGGTTGAGCACAGCTTTGATTGGAGCAAGGCGGACCGTTAGGATTTCGTTGAGGATGGCGTCAATACGTGAAAGAACTAGTGACTGAACAAGTTTAAAATCATCGGTAGGTATAAAGGGTTTGATTTTCTTGAGGTGACGGAGAGTGAAGAGGGATCCTTTAGCGGAGTTTTTGATGTGGACGTTGAGGGTTAGGGTGTTGTCGCTAGAAATACCAAGAGATTTGATGGAGTTGGACAAGGTGAGTGAGCAGTTGAGTGCGTTAAGGTCAGAGATCCAGGATTGAACGGGTAGAGGGTTATTTTTAGGGGAGAAGAGAATGATTTCGGTTTTATTAGGGTTAAGTTTGAGGTGATTGAAATTTAACCATGTTTGGATCTTGGTGAGGGTGTTGTTCAGGTGTAGGATGTCATCATGAGTTTTAAACTTATGATTTGGGTGTTATCGGCGTAGAGGAGGTAGTTGATGCCTGCTTGTTTAAGAATGAGGGTGAGGGGGTTCCATGAAGAGGTTAAAGAGGGAGTGAGAGAGAATAGATCCTTGGGGGACTCCAAGGGAGACAGGAGTGGGGTTAGAAAGACAGTTTTGAATTTTGATTTGCTGAGTTCGGTGTTGTAGGTAGGAGACAAACCATTTGTAGGCAGTACCATTAAGGCCGAAACGGGTCCTAAGCATGTTAAGGAGGGCTGAATGGTTGACTGCATCGAACGCTGTGGAGAGATCAAGGAGGTTAAGAAGGCAAGTCTCGCCATTATCGAGTGAGTGGTGGATGTCATCGATAACATTGAGCAATGCCGTTTCGGTGCTGCAGTCTTTCCTGAAGCCTGATTGAAAGAGTTCGAGTAGGTTGAAGTTTTCGATGTGTTTGTCTAGTTGTAGTAGTACACATTTTTCAAGGACTTTTGAGAGAAGTGGGAGGTTAGTGATGGAGCAGAGATTATTTAGGTAATTGGTGTCAGCATTGGGGTCCTTGATTATGGGAGAGATTTGTCCAAGTTGAAGGGAAGTGGGGACACAGCCAGTGGAGAGAGAGGTGTTGATGGTTGTGGTCCAGTATGGGGTAATGGTGTGCTGAAGGGCAGGGATAAGGTTAGAGGGTAAGGGGTCTTTTGTGTGGGAGGACGGTTTAAGATTACCAATTATTTTAAGGACTTCTAGCTCAGTCATGGGGAGGAAGTTGAGCAATGAGGCATTATTCTTTAATTGTGAGTTAGGGGAGTTGGATTTCAGGGATGTGGTAGGGGAGAAGGGGTCAACAGCTGGAGGGGATGTGGCGTAGGAATTAGCGGTGAAGACAGTTTTGCATTGGAAGTTGGAGGGGAGCTGTGTGGGAAGGAAGGATTGATCAATTTTAGCTATTTTTTCCGAGAAGAAGTGGGAAATTTCTTCACATCTGGCGGAGGAGGCGATCAGATTTGGGGTTGCGGTGGAAGTTTAGTTTCGAATGATTTTGAAGAGTTCTCTATGTACTGTACTATTAAAAAGGTTTCAGTTAACTCTGTTGACCATCTGGCCTCACAGTTATTTCATAGGGGCCATAAGACATATTACTTTAGTTTAAATATGTAGAACCTGGCTATAAGTGAACATAATAATCAGAGGTCACAACCCCTTAGCTCTATAGCTTATACACATTGAACATTTTAATCTTCACAGGTTAAAAAGGTTTGTTTAGCATTTCTATGTTAACAGCTGACTTGCTTTGACATTAATCACATCCAAATATTTCCCAAGTTTGAAACATAGACGCATCACCACAAGCAGTTCATCACGTTTCCTACTTTTCAGTTGTCTAAAGTAAGTAGAGGAAGTAAAAGTCTATTTCTCTCTAATAAGGAATGTGTACAGAAGACAATTAAGTAACTTTAGGCCACATTAATATCTTGGTGGTATGTGTACTCTGTTGCAGCGGCGACGGAGTATACATACCCCCAAGATAAGGGTCCACATGCCAAATTTAAAAGTGGGTGGACCTTAGGTTTCATCATGGCAGAGACTTCTCTGTCTTCGCCATAATTAAACCCCTCTGACGACCTTGTGGAGTAAGGGCCGGTGGAGGCAGGCCTCTAAGTTCGCCCACCTAATTTAGATGGGTGGAATTAAAGGTCAGTTTTTACTGCCCATCACTGTCAGGAAAACTGCTAAATGCTCCCCTCGCCATAGGAGAGGACCCCCGTGGGGAGAGGAGCATTTTCTTTTTTCTTTTCAAAAAGAAAATACAGTTTCGAGAAATAAAAAAGAAAACAGTATATTGAGGCAGCCCTGCACCAAACTGTAAATGGCATAGACAGTAACTGTCATGACAGTGGATTCTGCCAGTACTTTAGGAATGACCACCAGCTTGGCTCTCTGACAGAGAAATAGGCTGCCCACCTACATATAATTTAGGCCCTTAATGTTGCTAAGTCAGATTTATGAATGGGGCATATAGATGATTCCACTGAGCTTTTTTCAAACTTGTTTTTAGTGCTCGCCCCATTTGCAGCTTCAGCATCCACCTCTCGACATTTCGATTGTTTATGTCTTTCAAGTTATAATTTTCCAAAGGCTTCAATGGTACTCGTATGATTAAGATTCTTTTTATTTTTACAGGTCTCTAAATCTGTTTTAATAGCCACTGCTTTTACCATGGTTTTAAGGATTTTCTTCCTACTCAATAGTGTACTAACTCCCAGTTTGATGGAACTAGTGGGGTCGACCATCGCCACAATACTACCTAGACTTGCCAACCAGGATACAGCATTTTCTGACTGGAGGTCATTTTTAATTGTTTACTTCAAAGACCCTCTGTTGCTATGGCAATAGTATACCAATAATTAATTGCTCTTTGGTCAGAAGTATGGTCATATACAAACCTGCGGTTTGTGACTCAAATTTATCAGTAGTTATATATGTAACCACATGATTTGACAAAGGTAAAAACCTATGTTTATCAGTTTAAGAAACATAGCTAATATTTAAACCAATATGGTAAAGTTAATCTGGGAATACTGTGATAATGGTGTTCGGAAGTGGACCTCTCTACCACGAAAGGGCTAGTATTATAATGACATCACAACTTCCTTTCTAAACGCCTTCAAACAGGAGACATGTACAGCATTTAGACATGGTAAAAGAAGCATAAATGTGCTTGTGGAACATAAAATTAATCTCTGACAAGGATCTTAAACACTCTGCCTGCTGTGAGACAGAGCCAAAGCCAAGCACTTTGCATCGCTTGCCCTTCAACATAAGCCCCCCACGCCTGCAGCAATAATCACTTATGCAGTTATTTGCTTTTTGGTTGTAACACCAGTCATATACTTTAAACATGGAAAACATCTGGTTTTGTTATTTTGATCTGAACTAGGAATTCTAAGAAACAGCACACAGCTACATTTTTGGTTTCACATGTTTCTCCATCAAATAAAATGTTTATAAAAACTGTGCACTGGTTATCAACCATTAATATGAGTTCTCAGCACAGCAGGGAAAAGGAACCAGAATGACCTAGGAAAACCTGGTTAGTGCCAGAGCCCTAGGTATGGAAAGAACCAGATGATTGGCGGATGCCCTCTTGATAGAGTTCCAACAGAGCGAGAGTCGCCTTAAAACAATGGTACACGTCACGGTATTCAAGAAAAAACTTGAAGAAATTAATAAAGACTATTCAGAGTACAAGGAGTACCTGATGCAGTCCAAACTTACAAAACTAAAGAAAGACGTACAGAAATTCAGTAAGGAGACTGTGTACCTATTACCACCGATGAACATTATGAAAAATCACTGCAGCCACAACCAAGCAAAAAACAACAACGCTTCATACCAACCCCACAGAACTGGACATTCAGCTCGGGAAAAGAGAGGACCTCAAGTGACAGCAGTAGTGACGAGAGCACGATGGGTCCATATGACAAACAACAACAAAACAATCATCAACCCATGATGCACCCAGCGATGCCACAGTTTGGGTTCTGGCAACAACCATATTACCCACCAGGCTTCGGCTTCCCACAAGGCCCGCAGCCTTTTTTATACAGGGGCAAAGGCAGAGGAAGACAAAAAAGACAAAGCACACGAGTAAGTTGGGAGGACGATACACCCAACATAATGGTGACCAGGAGCAAGGGGAGAGGGAACGGCCCGTCGAACAGCAAGTAGTAACTAACATCATGAACCTTAGTGATTATACACTCTCTCAGGATGAGGAGTCGATTCTGTCCAAAGGACTGGGCTTCGTCCCCACGCCAACTAATGACCCATTCACCCAGAACATAGAACTAGCTCAGTTCTTTAGAAAAATGAAACTCAGGAATCATTTTGGGGACAGCGGAGACGAGCAGAACGATCAAACCAATACAGGCCTAAGAAGGAAATCAACATTCGTACCACCAATTCAAACTATCCCATGCCACATACTAGCATTCGAACAGGCGGTCCTGAAGGAAGTGGAGAAGATTGGTTTCCAGAGAAAAGGTTTTCAGAACCTAACAAAGGGAGAAAGGACAGCACTCCAGAAATTGAAAAAGAACCCAGATATGATTATCAAACCAGCGGATAAGGGGGGTGCCATAGTCCTGATGAACCAGACGATGTACCAAGCTGAGTGCAACTGTTTGCTTTCGTACACAGTAAGCTACGAGATATACCACACTGACCCTACTACCCGCCTACAAAACAGAATAAAAATCATGGTTGATGAGGGCCTCAACAATGACTGGATCACCAAAAATGAGGTGGAATTCCTTGTGAGCGAGACTCCAAGAACACCAAGATTCTACACTCTCTCAAAAATACACAAAGGTAGAATACCCCCCCCCATCCCCCCGGGGCAGGCCTATAGTGTCAGGCATTGGATCCATTCTGGAACCGTTATCGCAATTTTGCGACTGGTTTCTGAGACCTATTGTGCAAAAAGCACCTTCCTACCTAAGGGACACAAAAGACATCTGCCTTTTGCGTGACCTAGAGATCAACGTAGTGGAAGACCTGTTTATCACAATGGATATAGAGGCATTGTATACCAGCATCCCTCAGAGACGTACATTGACTGTGGTCGAATAGATTCTATTTAACATGGACTGGGATTTCGCCACCCCCCCACATTTTGTCCTGGATTGCGCAGAAATGGCGCTCACTGAAAACATTTTTTAATTTGAAGATGTGATATACCATCAAATTAAAGGCACGTCAATGGGCAGTACCTTTGCCCCCAGAATGGCGTGCCTTTATGCACAACAGTTCGAGGAGGACCACATCTTCAATGAAAACAACCCATACACCACACATATAAAGACATGGAAGCGCTATATAGACGCTGTCTTTATTGTATGGCGTGGGAATGAAACAGAAGCAACATCATTTGTGCAATGGGTCAACAGTAAGGATGAACATCTAAGGTTTACGCACACTATTGATGAAAATCATGCCACTTTTCTGGACCTGGACCTTGAGATTTCTATGACAGCAGAAGGAATCAACACCACATATACACCAGCATCAAATGCCAATCAGAGCATTCGAAAAAACTGGCATATTCTGACCGGTGCGAAGAGACAATGGGAACCACCCCTTTTCGCATTCAAAAGGAACACAAGCCTGCAGGATGAGCTGGTGCATACAAAAACACCATCTCTGGAGAAAGAAGAGCAAAATACGCTTTGGACCCACCAGATACCCATGGGACACTACCCATGTGTAAGCAGCGTCGCTTGCCCACTGACGAAATCCACCAAGGAGGTAGACATAGGTACTGGAAACCCATGGAAGCTGAGAAATTTCAGTAATTGTAATACCGAAAATGTGGTATACCTGCTCACATCTCCGTGCGGTCTCATGTATGTGGGAATGACCACACGTAAAATCAAGATCCGGATCAATGAGCACCGAAGCACGATACGCTGCAAAAAAACCAACACAAAACGTACCCGTCAATTTTTGGAACACAACCACTTGGACACTGAGTTGAGATGGGTGATCCTAGAGGTTATGAAAAGACATAAAAACGATATGAGCAGACCCTTGCATATCAGGGAACAAAGGTGGGTCTACCGCCTCCGCTCTTGGGAAATAGGCCTAAATGATGAGATAACATGACTTCAAATGGCACGATAACTTTCCTTATAAGTTATCTGTCATATATAGAAAAAGCCTATGATCAGACACCAAATTACATCTTTCTTTTGCCTGGACTATTTTTTATCTCATGCAATAGTTTTTTTATCTTTGGCATATGATGCAATTCCATCCTTTGGACGGCACCATGAATTATCTGTGATAAAGGCATTTCCATATAGTACCAATCAAGTTACTGTAGGCCCATTTTTTTGGTGACTTGTCTTTGACGCTTTCCTATCTCCCAGATAGCACTATGAATAAACAGTAACAGAGGCACAGCCACGTAACACTGGGTGAATCACTCTAAGATATCATTAAAAACACATTGGCCTGTGATACGAACTACCACAGATGGCACTGAGGGCACAAACATATCCAAACCATGTCCTGCTATAGAGAACCTCTATTTGTTTTAAATCACCAACTGCACTTTTATTATTATTTTTACTCTCTGCTAATTAGTAAGTTGTAATATGGTATAAATTACTCCCGACTCTCGTTGTTGGTTATTCTTCATTATTGCTATGAAGTCATCAAAGCGGAACCGCAGGGAAACAGCTGTTGCTCAGTAGAAAGGCAAGCAGAAATACAAACATAGAGGAGGAATGAGAGAGAGAGAGAGTAAAGAAAGACTAGAAAAGAATGTTACACATCTTCCCCTTTATATAAAATAGTTACCTAGTTACCTATGTATAAACAAACTAAGAGATTCAAATTAGGACAATTTTTAAAAAATATTTTATGACATAACAAAATCCTTAAAATGAGCAGGTAGCCTACAAATCCTTCTAGAAGCTAAGTTGGAATAACAACAAGAAGGACTTCTTGAAGAATGATGTAAAACAGTCAGCCTGTCAAAGTAGAACAATCAGCCTTCTTAAATGGAAGGTTAAAATGCTGAAAAGAGATGTTCCAATGAAAGAATGTTCTTTATTGAGAAATTCTGAAAGCAACAAACATCTCTGTTGCCATGTAGCCTTTGTTAAACATGGTATTCCGGTTTCTAGAATGTTTTAATAATGAGCGCGCACCAGAAATAAAGGGAAGTACCAAGACGCGAGGATTAATTAGCGCTCGCGCTGGTTGGAATGCAGGAAACACTCAGTTGCCAAAATACACGTATATACGGTGCGTCACCATACGCGTATACACAGCGCGTCATCAAATGAAGGAGAGCTTGTGCTGAATCATAAGTGCTCGCGCTGGCCAGGAGACGGGAAATCCTTCGTTGCTGGGAGCGCACATGCACAGCGCGTGATAGGACGAAGGAGAGCTTCCCTTGAAACGCGGTCGGTTGCTTAGACACACGTTTTTAAACGTAGCGCGTAAGGATTGATGAACATTTCTTTCCTGTCTCGCGCTACAGTTTATGTTAAAAATAGATACAAGTCAGCGCGAAAAGAAATTAATGATCCAACATGAAAGAGCATGTCCTGCGGGTCCGTAGTGGCAACAAAGTTTCCATCAAGCGATTGTTCCCATGAAGAAGTCTTTTATGGTAAACGAGATTCGTAAAAATAGGGCAGTGGGAAGACGAGACGTTTCTTCACCCCACTCCTGGTACCAAAATATGTAATATGGTATAAATTACTCCCGACTCTCGTTGTTGGTTGTTCTTCTTTATTGCAATGAAGTCATCAAAGCGGACCCGCAGGGGACCAGCTGTTGCTCAGTAGAAAGGCAAGCAGAAATACAAACAGAGGAAGCATTCTAGAATACAGAGAGGAGGAATGAGAGAGAGAGTAAAGAAAGACTAGAAGAGAATGTTACATAAGTGCAGCCACCTTGGACCCCGTTCGATATTCTCTCAAACCGCGAAGTACGAAGTAAGTGCAGCCACCTTGGGCCCTGTTCGACATTCTCCCAAACCGCGAAGTACGATACTGGTGGTGCTCTTTTCACTTTAACATGCTCCTTAATAAAACGCCAGAATCACGGCGCAAGTTGCGCTCACGCCACAACCGATTGGCAAAACAGGCCCCGGCATCATCAATAATGGACCTATCGGTGCAGATGCACGTGGTCTTAACCTTGCCTCTGCCTCGTGTCAGGACTGCTGGATTAGATCTCACACGCAGGGTGCATCTAAAAGCTTTAGAAAACCCATGTGGGGCCATCCAGTCTATTGCTGCAGACTGCGGGCTGATTGGCCAGGAAGGGGCACACCCACGACCAGGCCAAAATCGGCCACATTTAACTTGGCACTCGCGCTGACACCGGATACTTACGAACCACTTGTGCGACAGGTTACCATCAGGCTGAGAGCAGGTCAGGCATTCCATTACATATCTGTTTTGGTGCATTTTGGGACACCGGATTCTACCACCAGGTAGCCACTTATTCAATCACGGAGATAATTGTTTCGAACCGCCCATTTTTAAGCACTTCAAAAGCATGCTCTCCTTACATTACATTTCATCTTTAGAGAGGAGAGAGGCAGACATACAGGTGCACCTACGGGAGACGCACCTTGATGCAGTAAGTAGATGGCTGACATAATTGCTTGCAATGAGATCGTTTTCTATACATTCTGAAAATGAAGTTCTTAGCCTTTTTAAATTGTCTGTTTTTCCCCATTTAGTGTTTGACTACAGGGGTCATCCCAATCTGCCCTCCTCCCATGGGTCATTTAGGCTCTTGTTTCAGAGTAAGATTTACTCACTCTCAAGCAGGTTTTGGCTTATACACAGAAGAGTGTCACATGTTACACATATAGTCACTCACAATTAAGGATTTGTTCTTGTGACTGAATGCAAATTCTGGTAAAGTGACCTCGGATTATCTCATTTATCCCTTTGTACTCTGCTTCAAATTGAGTCCTCCTTTTTGTGGAGCGTGACATAGGTAACCCCACCCAGTGGCATCTTATCACCATAAAGTTGGTAAGAGCGGAGCCCTTCACTTTACTTAGGTCCTGATGAATACCATGGACCCCACTGGGCCACACGGCAGACACATGTCGAACACACCGATAACGGTGAGGGGACCTTAAATTCCCCAGTACACCATTCACTTGTTTTTAAAAAACCATATAGCTGCCCACCACATTAAAAATAATTTGACAGCTATAATGGCCTCTTAATTCTCACTCACTTTCCACAGGCCCCCACTTAGTTTAAAAGTGCATCCCTGTCGTCAGGTGTATGTCCGCCCTCCACCAAACCAAGTTTCTGGAGGGTGAGGACTGATCAATGATGAAGCATGACATCAGGTGGCGTGTGAGACCAGTCCTACACATTTTGTGAGATGCCTACACTCTCAATTTAAATCCTCTGCACCTAGGTCACTATATCTGGGAGCAGCTTCATTTTGTGTTGAACATTTTATGTTGGAGGCTGGCCTGCTCCTAGTGCCCGCGCCTCTAGTTCCCTCCCCCTGGACCACCAGGGGATGGTGTGGTTATATGGAAAGAAGTCTCCAAGCTATTAAGGGCGTTGCTAAAAAGTGGGGTACAAGCCTCCTGGACCCCATTAAAAAGATATATGTTGCAAAAACAAAGACAGCGATGACGTATGGGTTGGGAGTCTGGGGGATAGCCAAGATTGAGAAATTACAAATATTAAAAGATAGTTTCTTTAAAAACAGGTTGTCGCTCCCCCAGTCCTTCTCCAATTTCATCCGACATAATGAACTTGGGCTGCCTTATATGACAGATTCAGTTAGACTGGCCCCAATTCTGCTTTGGATCTCAATCTGGTGTAGGACTACTGTTAATTAAACACAGCGAATAATTGATGACTGCCTGAAACTGGTGCGTCATAACCATAGTTCCCTCTAACCTGCGCTCTCGAGCGGGTGCGCACAATGTGTTTTCCTCCGCGCATTGAGTGTGATGCAGCGCGCACCTTCCCGAGCTCTGGCTGCCATGACATGCTTCGGTGAAGAGTTTCAAGTGACTCCTTTCTTTCTGTTGAGAAGTGAGGAAGGCACGCGTTGTCAATCCGAAATGATGTGTTCTTCTGATACGCCAGGTTTTAGAGCCAGGAGACTAAGGTGATGTATATTCATGCCACCCACCAGCCAGCATTTCTTCTGTGCATGGGGACTGGGCCTGGAGGTGTCTGTTATCCAGTCACTGTGCATAAAAGAAGTGCCTTAGAGCGGCTTGCATTTGTAAGAAGCGATCAGTGATGATGCTGCCACACAGATAATGAGCTGTGAAATGCAGCTTTCGGGACAGTTCTTTTATTTTTTATTTTGAGAGGAATGTGAACACCTGTAGTGGGGCTCGGCCCTAAATCAGCAGGGGAGGGCAAGCGGATCCAATGCCTTGATAGCAGACGGGCAAGTTTTGTATTCATTGCTTAATGAGTCTGTCTCCTTTTTTTGCAGTTTTATATATAGAGAACCCGACCAAAGGTATCGGTGTGCTTTACATGAGGATCAGTTACAATACAAAAGGTCATATTCATTTTTTGTAGGCACGGAGAGATTATGTTTTCTGCTCAGAATCACAAGATATTGAACAAACGCTGACACTCGAGCATAGTTAGTTTCCCAGTTCCAAAGTCTGCTTTTTTTCGCCATTGTTCAACACCCCCTCCCATGTCCCCCCTCACCTCTCCTCACAAATCAAAAAGGTGAGTTCAGAGTACTGCAGGGATGGGATTTGTAAACAATTCTTCACAGGCTCGCACCACCCATTGGGCTCAAAGGGCTTCAGCCCCCCTCTCTGGCTGAGACAGCTTCCCAGGCACACACACAGCCGCACCTGAGTACTTCAGAGGTCTTTTTAAAAGACCATTCACTTGTTAACGAGGCTCTGTTTTTCACCCCTTCTTGAGCCCCTGCATCTCCACTCTATCACTGGAAGAATTATCAACGCCCCCCTCCGCACCCCCCTGAAATGTGCCTCTAATTGCGGCTCTGAATCTTCAGCACACAGAAAAAAGACGGAGCAGCTGTTCACCTAATGGCTGCTCTATGTGCAGGAGCAGGGCTGGCAAAGCTGTGCCTGCCCTGGGTCAGTCTTTCTGTAGACTGTATCTTGATTTATTTAATTTTGCTCTGCTTGAACATGAGAAGGAGGAAGCATCAAACATCTGATTTTTCCCACTTCTGAAATCTAGATGGGGCCCGGATTTCTGAACTTTGTCATACCCTCCAAGAAATTATAATTCAGCCATGATCCAGGGCATGTTTTCTCTATCTGATTTGAATTGTTCATTCAAAGCTACGAAAAACAGGCACAAGCAATAGTGTCTGTGTGGCAGTCAACATGTAGGAGTAAAAGGTGGAACTGAAGAAAATAAACTATGGAGTGTGATAGAAATAGATAATGAACATAAGAGAAAACAAGGAAATATGAATGTAACAAAGAGGAAAAGTGTATGAGAAGAGTGAGAACTAAGGAGAGCAAAGAAGAGAAATACGCATGATTGAGTGACCTTGGATGTGTTCGTTTGGCTAGTATCTCATGTTCAAACATTTTGCACCCCAGTAATGTGCAGGCCTTTCATGGCACATTTTATGTGGCCCAGTGACAGGTGAACAGTGTGTTCTGTTCAGAGTTATCTACGGTCAGGTATTCTGTGGCACATCAATCTGCCAGTTTGCTACCACTCTGTCTTACTTTATTTAGTTATTTTTCATATTGTTAACCTTGTATTCCAGATGCTGCACTTTGGAATTAAAATGTCAGAAAAATACATTTCCAGCAAAAATGTTTGTCTTTTTTGGATCCATTTCACAGGGGAGCAAATACAAGAAAGGAGAGGAAAGAGTGAGAACCCGCCTGGAAGTCACGGTTATCAGTAAGAGAAGAACAGCTAGACAGAAAGAGAGGGTAGAAGGAAAGAGTGGGGGGGGCGGTAGCTGAAGCGGCAGAGCAGAAGTGGACAGTTTTTTTTCTTCTCTGGGCAAGAAGGAAAAGACAGAGTCCTGTTACTTCTCTGCTGCCCGTCCTCGAACGCCTGGAACGCTGAGCTTTATTTATAGACGATGGTGATTTCTTGTGTCCTGGGGCGCCTTTTCAAAATAAAAAAGTAGGGGAACGGAAACATTGGAATTGAAGAAGTAGGGGCACGCCGTGCCCTGCCGATCCCGCCCACTTCGACCACTGGGCACATTGACTATTAGACAAGCAAAGGCACTGTAGTGCTTCCTCTCTGTTAAAAGTGCAACCACAGAACATCTTTATATATGTTCACATACATTTTGCTATATTCCTAACACCAAGAAATGGATGACTGCACCGTTTTATCTTGTACTGTTGATTGCCTTCTTTTGTGTCACAGGTATTTGAGATACATATTTTAGTCTAGATCCTGTCCCTGGTTCCAAGATGCTTATTTTTGGGGCTGGCATATAAATTTGGATGGTCGATATTTTTGCTCTGGCACTTTTTCACATGGGCATATTTCCTCTTGTTGCACTTTTATTTTTGTGTGGTCTAGAAGTGATGTGTTGTTTTTTTTATATATGAAAAAATGAAGAATACTCCAGAGTCTCATATGATTGCTTTCATTCCAGTACAGTGTCTATGATTGAAGTACTAGTCACTTTTGTGAGCTATCAGTTTCAACAGTATCTAAACATTTAAGTCAGTATCATTGGGAAAATGTGCTATAAAATGCACACTTTAGAAAAGTGAAAACTAGCGTGGATGGTCAATGGAGATTCCCTTCCTCCATACCTACTTTTAAGCAGTACCTGGTTCACCTGCATAGTTGCACATCATATAACTCGGTTGCGCTCACAGGCAAGAAAAGTGTGCACGCAAACATTCTGCTGCGGCACATGAGGAAGAATAATTAGAGGGAACATTGGTCATAACAAGATAGGCTGGCTCAGTTACGTAGAGGCGCAGCTTAGTGAAATCGGATTGGGCGAATTATTCAGGGAACCTGCATCCTGTAAAATGGTGTCTAAACAGAAAATCGTTGAGGCATTTATGCAGAGGGCAAACTTCACCTGTAGAAAAAAAGAATCGGCATCAAAAAGGGTTAATTGTATATGACCTCACCCCTGAAAGAGAAGAGGGATATTTCTCTTATTTATCTAGTATTGCGTCTATCCAACACAGATTCATTCTCCTTCGCTTCCGCATGAACTTCATTCCCCTGATGATAGGGTTCACGGAGAAGCAATTTAAAGCCGTAGACTTGATTACATGGCCATGTGATAATTACTCGTCCCAGTCAGTTCCTCACCTCGTATTGTTCTGTAAATTTTATCAGACAGAAAGAGAAGTTTTCATCTTTCCAATTTTAAGGCGTAATTATTTTAGTCAATGCAGGGTGGCATTGTATTTCTTTAAATCCCTCCCAGATTCATTTGTCTGTTTTTCTGTAGCCACCTTTTTATGGGCATGCATGGGAAAGAGAAAGGTTCAGGGGAGCCAGAGAAAGTAACTAACTACATTTTTGTCATTTCGTAATTTGGAAAATAACGAGGCACCCGGCTTCATAACTACTAAAGACCATTTATGATCTGGAAGTTTTATTCAATGCATACTATCTGATTGTAGTCTGTATAAAATGTGTTTGAAATGAATTTGTGATTTTATGACCACTACCAAGTGATCGAATAAAGATTTTTTTTTTATAAAAGGGTAAATGCATGTTTTTCATTAATTAAAGTAGGGGACTTCAGCAACAAAAAAATATCAATCATCTGATCACCGGAGGCTTACTTTTACTGAACCGACAGTGCAGGATGAAGGCACTATCTAGGTCAGTGTAGACGATGGTTGTTTATAGTGTAAATAAAAGTTATGGTATGCCACTCACTAGTGCTGAGATGATGAAAGATGAAGAGTTGCTCTCTCAATGCTCTGTCAGCACAAGACAACATGCTATCAGTGGCGGCTGGTAGGGAACGGCGGCAGGTGTGCAGGGGCAAGAAGTGGGGGTTAGATAAAAAAAAGACTTACCTTGTCATCGCTGGTTACCAGACTCATATTCTTCTCTGTCCTCTCTGTTCTCCTGGCAGCACCCAGGCTCCCCTAACCTAATCACTTGCTGTTGTCACCATGATAGCAGTGTCATGATTGGTCTGAGCGCCGTGGTTAGCCGCTTAGACAGGTACTCGGGGGCTGTGCATGTTCTCCACCTAGGCTGTACAATACAGCTGGTGAAGAACATACTACGTGCGCATGACAGTTTGGCCAGCCCAAGCCGGCTGGCCAAACCGTCATGCGGACTTATGGTGCAGCAGCAACCACTCCTCCTCCCTCTCCCTGTAACAAGCCCAGCCCTGCCCCAACCTGGCTCTCTCCTTACAGAAGAAGACAATGATAATAACGTAATATTATTAAAGCTGCGTTATTATCATTTTCTTTTTCTTTTTACAATTAGTGGGTCGACGCAACTCCGCCTTAGCTGCCCCTGCGTACTATACAGCACATTAAAGCATCTGAAACTTAAAGTCAAAATCAAGACATGCAACTTATCATACAAAAACTAAACCAGCTGTGGGTGAGAGTGGAGGATGTGGGGTCCCCACTTAGGTGGTAACCACCCACTCCTACCTTGTCCTCATCAGCCCGCTTCTCCCCTGTCTCATTACTTGAATAGAGTTCTTCTGACCCTGCCCTTGGTCATATTTTCCAAAATGCAAATATATGCAGCACTGCTAAATCTTTACACCCTTTATTGTGATGTCACTGCACGGTAAAGATTTTACTCACTCAAAATATACACAGGCTCTCCAGCCCCAGCACCAATCCCTCCGCCCACAGCAAAAAACACAATCTAGGCAGATTCATCAGAATCATCTAGTAATCCCTCTTGCTAAGCTTCTTGAAATTCCTACTCCTCTCAGCGGTTATCGTGGAACAAGTCTCCTTATGCCCTTGAACATCAACCACCTCTTATAAACCCCCAGATTTTTTTTACCATGGATTTAAGAACCAGAGAAGTGCTTAGGTCCGAAGGCCACCACCTGTCAGACCAGATCGAACTAGGGGAGCCCAAAAAAGCACGTCAGTTTATCTGAGTTTAATTTTAAGGTGTGTTTGCCCACAGTAGACAGACAATTTTAAATTAAAGAAACCTGGTTGCTATTCGTAGGATCATATTAATGAATTATGAGCTAGTTATCATCAACATACATCATGAAAAAATGACCAAAAGATAGAATTAATTGTGTCAGAGGGACTTTGTAGATGTGAAACAGCGTGGGGCTCAATGATGAACCCTTGGTAACCCCATGCCTCATTGACCTAGTGTTAGAAAAAAAGGAAACTATTTTGGCCACTTGCAGTCTATTTTCTAAACAGGAAGACAGCCTATGCAGTCCTGTGCCTTTGGCACCAGCCTCAACAAACCTCATTTTAGAACTTCATGAGAAACAGTATCAAAGTCTGCTGATATATACAAGAATATAAAGGCAGAACACCCACTTTGATCCAAGACCCAGCTTAGGATATATTAATGTATTTTCATTAAAATAAAAGTACATGTGCAGAGCACATAAAATGAATGTGTGACATTTGGAGTAAGGCTGGCTATCAAACTATTACATTTCTAATGATTTTGTGTTCATTTGTACACATCAAAAATATAAATATTTTTTTAAATGAGAAATCATTTTCAAATTAAAAATGGAAAAAGCAATCGAGCAATAAAGCTAAAGTTTTCAACAATAAGTACACAGTATTTTATTACTACAAATTTAATGTAAAAGCTTTGGGGGTGATTATGATGGCGGGCGGACTCGAGTCCATCGCCATTGTAGCGGTGCCTGGGACACATTAGGATGCGACGGCCACCATGGCGGTCGCATCCAGGCACTTTAACATTGCGGCGGGTGCTGCTTGCAGCAGCACCCGCCACAATGTGAAATTGCCATGCCCTGCATTTCCCTGCACTACATGGCAGGCACCCCGCGGTGCTTGGGTGATTGCCACTTAGTGCAGGGAAATACAGGAGGGTACCATGGGTAACCCTGCAGTGCACCACCACCTCCCCCCAACACAAGGAGGGCCCCCAACGGGCCCCCGAAACCAATCCCGCTAGCCTTTCCATGGCGGTTCTACCGCCATGGAAAGGCTGGTTGAGGCCAGCATCGTAATTTGGTGGACTGTGCCTGCTAGACACCGCCACCATTTTACATCTGCAGACCGCTCCACCAGGCAATCGGAACAATTGCCTGTGGCGGATCCATGGCGGGCGGTCTTTGAGCCCGCTGTGGTCACGGCCCGATTCCCCCTGCCATCCTAATTTGGCGGGGGAAATTGCTGTCTGATGGTGGCGGACCCTCCGCCATCGTAATCACCCCCTTTGTTTTTATTTTATGTGCACTCTCTAAAATAAGACAGAAGAATAATATTCATTCTTTTGCTTGAGTCGTTTAAGTCAGCAAGTTTTTCACTCACCATGAAGAAATAATACATGATATATAGAACTACATAATATGCTAAAGCACTATAAATACATATTGTTGACATATGATGAAGTAGGTTTTAGTAAAGTGGTACAAAATTCTATACCTCATCAATTGCTAAGATCATATATGTGTAGCTTTCCACTATTTAATTGCAAAACATTGTTGCCGATTTTGTCTATCACATACAACATTTTCTGCTGTGAACACTTCTACACAATGAGTCTCTACACATAGAGTTAGTCTTTGAAGGTGGAGTTTGGATTGAAGAGTCTCACAATGCTTAAGATCCACGTTTACAGAACCACTCAACATTTGTTAGGTACAAATATTCACAAACATGTTAAATATACATGATAGAATGACCAAAAATTGGCATCTAGCATCCATAATCACTTTCATTCAAATATTGTGAATGTAGCTAGTACTTGATTTTGCTTCTTTTCCAGTGACTGATCAAGGTTCATAACACTTTTAATTAATTATAGCACAGTTAATCAATTTTGCCTAATTTTTAAAAATGACCATGATGGGCGTGCCTGTGTGCCTGTAATGTCTATTATGATACACAATTAAAATAACAAAAAATGTATGATTGACTATTATATATATATTTTTTAATATATGAATGTATATTGAGGAATTTAGTCAAATACATGTTCTCTCAAATCATGCCTGACCTAATGGCCACCTTCTTCATCATTGTCATCATGCTCATAACCAGCACGAATATAAATCTCCGACAATGGCTGGTAATCATCATCAGTGATGAGTGGTATGTTTCTCCCTAGGATAATGTTGTGTAGCATACAGCAGAGGACTGCAATTTTACAGATCTTCACAGGGGAGTTCCTTTAAGCACCACTGGTCTATCTAGACATCTGAAGCTGACCTTTAGGAGGCCAAAAGTACATTTTACAAGCCCTAATGTACTTCATTGTAACAAACTTCCCTTGGTGGTGCTGGGTCACTTAAATTTATTAAAAGTCCTATTCAGCTTGATTAGACTGAATCGCCTGAAATAAAAAAATGTTTAGCGCATTACATTTGTAGAA
Source organism: Triturus cristatus (assembly GCF_964204655.1). NCBI lineage: Eukaryota > Metazoa > Chordata > Amphibia > Caudata > Salamandridae > Triturus > Triturus cristatus. Next base: position 853,856,460 of record NC_140581.1, read on the forward strand.
ATTATTTAAAACATTTAAATTACTATTTTAAATCATTGAGCATTAACTTAACAAACCTCCAGACTCTCCTAGGTGCTAGGACTTCTACCTGTTGTGGGACACTGCTATTGCTAAGCACCATCTCGTACTGAGTTTATAGAGGAAATTCCCCTTCTTTGAATCCACTTTTTATGAATATGTGTGATCAAATCAAAAGCACATTCTTTTACATAATGTTCTGTTCTTGCACAAATGATAATCAGGTTCACATGAATATAACTGTAGCATTCATTCATTGCTTTTGATCCTTTCTATGTTTCATCATTATTGTGAAACAATAGAGTTTCTAAAAGGTTGCTAATTATGGGTTACATTTGTTATTATTCCACAATAACTGTCTGATAGATTGAAAATAGCTGAAAGGGCATTACACCACTCTTTGTTGAATAGTTGTACTAAATGATTTCAGCAAAGCCAAGAATAATCAATAAAAACCAGACACAGAGAGCTAGAAGTCAGATGAATTTATGGCAGAATAAAGAAGGGAACAGGCACCCAATTGCCCACCTGCACTAACTAAAGCTGCAAAGACATCAGCCTTTATCAGTAACTTGTCTGGTAGCTGTGTAGAATGTGCCTTTTTGCAAACACACACACATGCCTTCTGAGCTAAAAATATAATTTATTGTTCTGGAATAAAGTATGTGTGTGCGAACCATCTTTGAAACTCAAAATAGGCTTTTAGTATAATATGCTAATAATGTGCTAAAACTAGTGTAGCACTTGGAAGTAGTAAATGAGGGTGTTAGTGCTGTATCTTCCATAACAAAATGTAGGAGAATATTTCATTGGTTATGTGACTCATACATTTCCCTCTGCCTCACTGTTCATATTCATTGTGGTGACAATTCATGTTGTGTGCACTAGAAAAGGGTTTTAGTTTTAATTAAAGGTCTTTAAACGTGCATCTTGTGTTCAGCTGCTGATGATTGAGTGCATTGTTTATTTATGAAAAATAATTTGAAGTTCCAGTTATTGCTCCTGTCACATGTCTCATGGAACTGCATGTTACCTGAAACAAATCTTAGTCAAACATTGCATCTGTGGGTTGTGTATAAGTTGCCGTTCAACTGGTTTTGTGACTTGGGTTGCCATTTTGACAGAGTTCTTAGTGGCAGGGGGTCAGAAATTCAAACCTGCAGCTCTAGAAAGTTCCAGAGAATGTAACAGAAGTAGAATCAAGGCTACATGTGGAAATTCAATAGCTGCATACAGGTGAAATTCCTCCTAAAGCATAGATCTCTGCACTAATGTTATTAATAATTGTGGCATCATTTGGAAGTAGACATAAAATTCCACATACAGAAGCATACATTTCAAAAACTGTATGAAGACAACAGAAAATATTGGTTGGTCCAATTGGACATTCCATTTGATTCTGCAACCGTATTGTGAAAAGATCCAGTTGTACAAACGTGGAAGACTGCCATGATCTTAACAAGTTGTGACATTACCGTTGAAATATTAGTGTCTTAAATGAGATCTGGTTTCAAAATATTTTCCAAGCCCAATATTCTATTGCAGTCTATTCTGTGTTTCCTAATAATATGCTTTTCTTCCATGGCATGTAGATCTGGACACAACCTGTAGACACGGTCTTCTATCACACAGCTGTCTATGTCTGTTTTAAATAAATGCATTCAAAATTATTTTAAAAATGTGTACACATAACATAGCAAAAGTGTTAAGTATTAAGGATCATATCATGTGATAGAATATTTAAGACTGTTTTTTTTTTTTTGAACAAACGAGATCTTTATTGGTATCGTTGATCATACAGCTCAACCACTGCCTACATCCCTTCGGGCCGGCAGGGCCAAAGTAACAGTGCTAGGTGGCATGTGGGGGGGCCGGGGCAAAATACACAGCAAGCCGCCTACAACCCCATATGGGGCCGGCCGCGTCAGGGGGGGCAGCGGCTATAGAATATTTAAGACTGTTGACCAATTTCTGAGTACATATTATGCATTACTAAGTTGAATAGAACATTTACAATACAGAACATTATAGATATTTTCTCATTTATTTAATGCATCATACTAACATTGCATTTTTAAATATTTTTTTGCTAAAAAATCTACATGTATATATTATTTTAAAGAAAGATTTCTCATAAAGTTGTTTATTACATTTTACTATTGAAAATAAAGATGTGTAAATATCATAGGGTCAGTAATGTTTATTTTTGTTCAACATTTTATGATGGGCAGGCACACCATGGCAGACAATGCTATAGCACTGGTGGACCATAGACACATCAATGACATGGTATAACATTAATAGGGTTTTTGTCCATCTTTGATATTGTCATCCAGAGTCTGCTAAGTAATCCTTTGTCATCCACTATTGTGGGTCAACCATTTTGTCTGATTGTTGTTAATGGTGTATATTCACGGCATAATGACAAGAAAGTCTTGACAAGAATGTTAAACTTGATAGGCAGACCGTAATGAATGCCAGATGCATCCTTTAAAGATGACGTTCCTGTTTACCATCCTGCCAGGCATTTATATTTGTAACAACGTATGAAAAACAGAGTGAATGCACCATGGTGGTTGGGTTACTCATCTGCTATGGATGTATTAAAGCTACGTCTATGAAGTACAATCCTCATCTGGTGAACAAACCTCGTCATGGATGGACTTACTTTTGGAATAATGGAAGTACTCAGCCTGCCGTGGTACAGCCGGTGATGGAAACATGCTCCGTGGTGTAATCAACAATGCTTCTTTAAAAGTTCACTTCCCCAGCCACCAATAAATTGCAACCACCTCTTCCATTGATTCTGCTGGGAATTGAGAATGTCAGAGGGATCCTGTGACATGGACCCGATTTCACCCAAGAAGATCTGGAGATCTTGGTGGAGGGTGCCCTGATCAAGTAACCTCAGTTATATAGTCCACCAAACAAACAGGTCAGTAAACCATTCTTGTGTGTAAATGTGGCCTATGGGATCATGAACAGTGCAATATTCGAAATATTTTTTCATTTTATAAAATATTTTCATATTTTACGGATACAGCATGATTGGTCATTTAAAGAAAATGTAATTGGTGTAGGCCTTCATCAAGTTCAATAAGGTCCTCATAAAGAACCTTTTTATTCCGGAGTTAGGTCCATGTAATACTAATGGGAGTTGGACCATAATCTTCAATGCATCAAAAACCATACCACCATTGTGTATGTTCAAAAAGATTAATGTGAGTTACGAATAAATCACAAACATATTCTAAGATGAAATATATAATATATTAATTCATATTTGTAATAGTAACACATTTTATAACAATTGCACAACATTAAATGATCACTGTACAGTGGATAGTATACTCAGTTACAAATGTGTTTTCTATCTCACCCACTGTGATTAATATGCATTACAGTATCTCGTTCTGGAAAATCAAAAATAAAATAGCCCTAAGGTGGTTATATAAAGTTTGATGGGTGGGCATGTGTTGCACATGTTTTTGCACATGGAAGGATAACTACCCACCACATTTAGAAATATCTGCATGACTGGTAGAGATGTTGGTACCTTCAAAGGAGCAGCCACCAACACAGATGATTCTCTGAAGGCATTGAAATCTCCAGCCAGAAGGCGGAGATTGTTTAATTAGGTAGGTAGTCATCTACCAAGGCGGCATAGGTTAAAACCTCTGCCACCCTTGCAAGATGGTGGCTCACCAGCAATACAGTAAGTAAAAATACGTCTTAAATGGTTACAAAAACGTGTCAGTTCATTTTGCACTTTGATTTTTCATTATTTAATTTGTTCTTTAAAAAGTAATAAAAATAAAAATTACTGAACTATATATTTTTGGGGGCTATTCGCTTATTATTAATTATTATTATGTATACAGCCACTGCTCAGGTCACTTACCAAACCAGGAAGAGGATTTGGTGAGCCATTGCCAAATGCGTGCCGCTCTGGCAGTCGGTCATCTCCGCATCAACTGTGTGCACAAATGCTGGGAGGACCTCTGTAGGTGGAGAAGGCTGACTGCATTACTTCATCTGAGAGTTCTATCCAACAAAAAAAGGTGAGGTGCTTTATGCAGTATACAATGGAGGTAGCCTAGCCTGACTTGGCTAAGCAGCTGCATGCCAGAGCGTAACAGCAAAGGGTGAGTATCAAACATGACGTACTTTAAAATTTTAACAAATATAGCTTTGTATTTAGTTTATGAATAAAGTTGAAACATCACCTTTTAAATCACATAACTTGGGGTGTTCAAAATTGTGTTGTTTACCTTGAATATGATGAAAATAATTGGATTTTTTCCAGCCTTTGAAGCAGAGATATTTTTTTGCCCAATAACAAACTATAAAATATATTGATAGTTAGCCGTTCATTAACATAAAAGAAAATGTGATTTGGGCTTCTTTTTTGTTAAATGTAGCAGGTACATTCCCTGCAGACAGTAACAACATCTTTGGCTATCTGGCAATTTGTTTTAATTTTTTTTTTTTATCCACCTTTATAAGTTGGTCACTTGCAGATAAAAACTTTTATGGAAAGAATCTACTTTAAGCAAGATGCACATTTAAAAAAACATAAGTGCAGTTAAAGGATGTGCTGTGGGAGGAGCTTCATCCACATAATGACATACCCACCTGGCAGGCTGTGAAATTCTAATGTGGTGGACTTTTCTCCACCAAGGTGATGGATGTCATGATCTCCGCTCACATGGCAGGACAGCAGACTGCCCGCCAAAGAATAAAAAAGGGACATTCAGCCTTCATTAGAATTTGGCGGATGGGATACCTCGTGGTGGGTTTCCAGTCCACCATATTAGTAGTGCATTAAAGCCTATGGCACTTGTAATATGGCGGAGAAGATATTTACCAACATTTGATTGATTGTCCATTCTCCAAACTCTAAAGAATGTCCACAGTTAACTAATTTATTTAAAAATACTATTCTGAGATTTATATTGTTTAGCCATCCATGTGCAATGAGTCTGAGCAACCAGAAAACAATGAAGCACAGGAATTAGTATGTAATGGCACATCAATCTTAAACATTGTGACTCCTTTTTGTGTTTGTGAGACAAGATACAGTGTAACCAACATGGCAGATCTAACCTAGGAAAATATATTTACCTTTTTTACGAATTCTGTAAATGATTTACACACATAGCAAAATTCTATATTGGTCAATAGCTATAATATGTTAGGCTAACTGAAGATATAGATTTAGTAAATATTATTTATTTTTCTTGATCGTGGCCAATATGTGGCATACTCCCTTGGATAGAATTTATGTTTGACATGTGTATGTTAGATGATTGCTAATAGAGCATTTGCCTAAAATGTAACAATCTATCATTATATCATTTTTATTTATGTGTCTATTGTAGAATCCTGAGCACAAAGGAGCAGCTTTCCCATCATCAGCGCTGGAGAAGACAATGGAGTCAGACGGAGGAGCCGTCACATAAGGATCCAATGGCACAGAGGGAGAGAGGGCTTGCATTGAAGACAACTTGGGGCCCGAGTCCATCATAGAGTCATTTGACTGCTAAGACCCTGGCCAGCCCCTTGTGGTAGCAGCAAAGGCTGTGTCATCTTTTATTTGAACTGCCACCATCGCTACGCCTGTGGAGATAGTTAACCACAAGCCAGGACACATTGGGTTCGGGTCTCCTTTGCCCCAATCACCTCTCTGTCTGCTCCTGCATCACCATTAATTGTTTCTGAAGAGACACCTTTGTGCTGGGCAGACTGCAGCGTTGGGTGTCCTCCAGAATTTGGTCCAGAAGGTGGAACGAACCTTCCAAATCCAGAATGGTCCAAATCCTGGAGAACATTCGTTAAGCACATGATGCCACTCCCATTTTCCATTCTCCACCATTTCCAGAGCCCAGAATTCCCCATTCTCACCCCCATTCAACCATGTTTTATGTTGATTATCTCTTCTGCAACCATTCACCTTCCTCCCCACCATGAGGTGTCTGGGTGTCGAGAGAGATTGCTAGATGATTCCCAAAATGAGAAGAGAAGAACAATTGTTGTAATGGCAAAGGAAGTGTTTGAAACAAAAAATACTTTATTCCCCAGCTCATTGAGAGACTTTTACAATAACCTCTCCCCAAAATAAGTGATGTATTTAATTCAATATTTGTTTTAATAAAAAATAAACATTTTTTAAAGATGTAAGTGTGATTTGTATTTCTTATATTGTTTGAGGGATGTATTTTATATATATGATTGTCACATAATTAAGTAAAATACAAGATTTATACATTAGTATGTCCTGACTTAATAATTGCTAATGCAATGCTTTTTGGTACTTGTAGACTATCCAAACAAGGCAAAAACATACAAAGGAAAAAAATCTTCATTTCATATGTAATGTTTGAAAATGAAAGCAGACTCATGATGATTGTTGTAACATGATGTGAGAGTTTAGAATACTGTAAGTATCTTGCAAGTAAAAAACGTGCTTTCTGACACAAATGAAAGTCCTTTTGCATTCCCTGCCTCTGACTCAGCCCCCTGGGCTACACCTCCGGTCTAGTCACAAAGGTAACTTACAATTGTGAGTAATTTACACAGGTAAGATTACTTTTTCATTTTTGAATAACTTTTATACTTTTGGCTATTCACAAAATCGGAGTGTAAAGCTACTCAAAAGTGTAGACTTAAACTTCTCCACCTGCTTTAAAAAGGGGTAGAGCCAAATTTCAGCAGGCGTTACTGCTACTAAAAAAGAAAAATTGGTATATCCAGCACCACAAATGGCAAAGCTCTGGTACCGCAACACCCTCCAATAGAAAAAAATGAAGGTAAAGATTAAAATATATCCCATGTGAAATAAAGTGAAATGTAATTAAAATTATTAATAAATATAATGTAATACTAAATAAATCTAAAAATAAAACATATGTATTATTATGATTATAAAATATATAACTACCTTTGAATTTGTAAAATAATGTAACATTATTTTTAGTATCATGAAAATACTTTTAATTAATTCTATACATCACTTTTAATGATTATTAAAACATTATCAAAAATGAATTTTTCTAGTTTAGATAATAATAATAGTACAGAAGGATTTATAAAGTGCACGCTACTCTGAAAGTGTGCCGGCGCTAAATAGGCTAAGTGACACATCATTGCAAAAAAAACAACCTACTGAAATGCTGAGAAGAAAAGCCACGTTTTCAAATTTCGCCTGAAACGGTACTCGCCTTTCATGGCTCATAAATTCAAGGGGGGGGCATTCCAGGCTGTGGCAGTGAGGTAGGAGAAAGAAGTGCCACCCCATTTTTTCCTTTTAATTTGAGGAACCGTGACCAAAAGGGTGCCAGAGAAGTGAAGGTTCTCGCCTGGTGATAAGGCATAAACCTCTTGGCCAGGTATGCAGGGCGGGTCTGGTGGAAAGCTCTATGGGCCAGAAGAAGGATTTTAAACTATATCCTCTCCTTAACTGGCAACCAATGCAGCTCCTTAAGATTATGGTGGATATGCGCCCCTCTGGGAACCTTCAGTAGAAGCCGAGCAGCAGCATTCTGAACCAAGTGAAATCTCTTCAGCTGGTATGCAAGAAGGCCCCAGTAAAGAGCATTGGCATAATCAAGTTGAGAGGTAATGAGAGCATGTATGACAGTCTTCTGGGTCTCCAAAATTAGTAAATACAGAAATTCTTTATGTATTTTAAAAGTCCAATACACCAGCCCACAATTCCTGCCACCTGGGGATAAAAACGTAGCAAGATTATCAAAGTTTACCCCTAAGTTGCACACAATAGAAGCCGGGGCAGGCGGAGCCGGGATATGACTGGGCCAACATTCACCATCCCACAATGAGTGAGGTAAGCCAAATAAAAGAATATCTGTTTTTTTGACATTGCACTGAAGATTATTCTGCTACATCCAATAGAAGATCACCATAAGACATGACTCAAATCTGCCTAAAGCATAAGTTGAGTGTCATCAGCAAAAGACACAATCTGAATACACAAAGATTCCACCAAAATTGCCTGGGTAGTCGTATATAATAAATAGCTTAGGACTGAGCCCCGAGTGGCACCCAGCTTTAAATGTTTTGAATCAGAAGCATATTGAGCCTTCCAAACCGATTGGCTTCTGCCTGTCAAAAAGGAATGAAACCAGGCCAACTCTCATCTGCCCACACTGATATTTTTCAAACGTTGCAAGAAAATGGAATGGGAAAAGCTATTGAAAGTCATCAATAGATCAAGGAGAATCAAAGCGACTTGCTTCCAGTGATCCACTGCCAACCTGATTGTATCAGTGACTTCCACCAGGGTGGGCTCTGTGCTGAAGCGTGGGCTGAAGCCCGACTGGGAAGGATGTAACAGTTGGTCATCCTCCAAGTAACTGGACAGTTAACGATTAATAATGTTTTCCACAATCTTGGAGAAAGCAGGCAGTAAGGAAATCAGCCTGAAATTAGATAGCTTTGATTTGTCAGCGTAAAGGTTCGGCTTGGTTTGTTTCCAGCAACTCAGAACCATTGCTGACTGAAGAGAGCTATTTAGAATGGGATTGATGACCTCAAGACTCGCACTCAAGATGCAAGGCGGGCAAGGGCCATCAGGCGAGCTTGATTTACATCCTGCCAAGGCCTGTTCAGTCTCCTCAAGAGAGATGGAGGCAAATTCCAGCAAAGAATAAAGCAGTGTCTTAGAAGGACTGGTACTCACAGCATCCAAATCAAAACTGTCAGACATCACACGGGACAGTAAGGGTAGTGAGATTGAGTTTCCACAATGTGCTTAATTTTATTACCGTAAAAGTCCGATAGTTGTTCACACAGATAGAGGGAAGCCACTAATGGCTGGAATAGGGCATCCAGATGGGAAAACTTCTTCACCATTTTAAAGATATCTTTTGATTTATTGCCTAACAAAGCAATTTGTTTGGAGAAAAAGGCAGCTTGAGCTTTCTTAATGGAAGGGTGATAGTCAATCAAACCTTTCTTGTAATGGACTTTATCAGAGAAGAGATGATCCTTTCTCCAGACTCTTTCTACTTACTTGCAGTAGCTGCATAATGCCCTAAGTTCATCACTATATCAGGGAGCAGAAAAGAGTTTATTTGTAGAGTTTGCCAATTTCTGAATTTTAGTGGACGCAAAAGTGTTCTTTTTTGCAAAAGACATGAGTGAACAATTTTAGCGTCCACCTCGATGTCTCCACTTAGCCTTGGGGTGGTATCATGAAGAATAGACATCAAGTAGAGGCTTTAGACCAGTTCCTCTTGAGAACTAAAGGTATGAGCCTTCTACTAATGGGGGCAGAAGCACTCTTCCAAGTAAAGAAAATAATAATGAGGTCAGTCCAGACAATAGTTTTAAAATTAGTAACCAACACCTGGTCATTTGAAAAACATTGTGAGAATTCATTCATTTAATTGGGCACATGGAGTTTGTTGTCGCCGCAAGGAGCAGTCATCGCTGGAGCTTCCTGTTGGTGGCTGACGTGGGCGTTCACTGTTTGGCACAAAGAGCCAGTTGTCACTGAAGCTTTACCTTAGCAGGGGATGCAGGGGTCATTGATAACGTGGATGGTCATTTCTGACACAGAGAGCAGGTTGTTGCTGGAGCTTCACATTGGCGAGCAAATCGTTTCTGGGTGTGAAGAGTCTGCTAGTGGTTGTGAGGAGCCCAAAACTCCTGGATTTTCACCTGCAGTTCATTTTTTAGTCAGAAGAGTACACTCTGATACCGGCCAAGAGCCCAGGACCTAGGGTGGGCACCACTTGGAGATCAGGACTCACTCCAAATAAGGCCAAAAGCAAGGCCCAGGCAGATCCCAGGGTTTGGCTCCTAACTGTCTAGCGTGAAAAAGGCAAGGGCAGGCCTGGTGTCAGGTTCTCTTGTGTGTGCTGCAGGCACGGCCCTTTGAAGTGTAATCAGATCAAGGCACAAGTTCTCCCTAGCCATCCTGTCAGGAAGACCCACTCACTCTACACCAAGGTTCCTTTTGTCCCCATGTCTGGAAGAAATACACAATACACCACAGGAGAACCATTCACAGTCATGTGACCCAGGACACTGGTAGAAAGGCACATGTGGTTTAGGCAGAAACCTGCCAAATTTCTAAAAGTGGCATTTTCAGAATAGCAATTTATAATCCACCTTGAATGTTAAAATGGCTTTATATTACTATTCAAATGGGTGAAAAACGTATTTCTCTAGCTGTTCCCAAACTGACATTATCACTTATTAAGTGAAATAAGGTAGCTCAATGTTATTCTATGGAAGAGATAGCCAAACAACAGTAACAAACAACTCACTTTAGGGGTTTTCCACTGCCAGGCCATGTGAAATGTAAGTACACATCTCCTACTTTTTCAACAACATGCACCCTGCCCTATGAGCCTTTAGGGCCCACATCAGAGGTTAAAAAGGAAGGTATTCCCCTGGAAAATATTTTGCAAGATTCAAATGGCAGCTTAAAACTGAACTACATTTTTCAGAATCAAGAAAGAGAAGCACCCAAATTGCGTCAAGGTCTTTCTGTTAAGTATCACTCCATGTAACATATTTCATGGTCAAATACTCTCAATTATAAATTGTAGTAAAGCTTACATATTTCAAATCGACCAGAATCATCCAAAGCAGACAGCTTCAATCTTCTTGCGTTGAAAACAATAATTTATTGTCCATTGATGTATCTTCTTAAAATATATAGAAAAATCAGCCCAGTGAGGACATCTGGGCTGAAACAAAGATATATACAGCATGACTACAATAAAAACTATCCATTCTACTAATACCCGTCTTCTTTGGATTACTAAATATGCCTCTCTATTTCTTTTTTTTTTTTAAACAATTTTTATTATTTTGATTTGCAACAGTACAAAGCATTAGTATTCGTGTACACATTAATGCCACAGCAGAAAACCTTTGCGCATTGGTCACTATATCCCACCCCCTGGCAGGACTGCTACGCATTGTTCTAGTTTCGACAGCCACACCCCAAGAGTATGTCTCAAAGCCTCTCGTTTCAGTCTGAGTCGAGGCCTCGTCCTCTTGCAGAGGTGGTGGTTCGCATATGTCCCCTCTATCATTCCACGACCCTCACACTTTATCCCATTTCCGGGGGCACCCCCGCCTGATGAACACTGATCGCTCAGCCAGCATAGCTCTGTCCATGTCCCCTCTCCAGACAGACAACAAAGGCACCTCCCCCGTACCCCATTTTTGGGCTATGTTCCGCTTGGCTAGCACAATCCCCAGCGTAGCCCAGCTCTGAGCCTGGCGACTAAGGTCATTGGGTTCCCACACATTTAGCAGGCATCGCCTAGGCTCCGGTACCAGCGAGACTGCCCCCGACTGGGACAGTGTCCTCATCACCCGCCTCCAGTATTCTTGGATCTTGGGGCACTCCCAGATAGTGTGAAAGAAGGTACCCTCCTCCCCGCAGCCGCGTAGGCAGAATGGGTGTGGTGCCCTACCTATTCTGTGCAGGGTGCGTCTGGTGTAATATGAGCGGTGGAGAATCCGTAGCTGCACCAACCTAAGCCTGGAGGGGATCCCCGCCTCCCGTGGCGACGTCAATGCATCCCGCCAGTCCGGATCGTCAAACTCCCCTACATCACTGGACCATTTCGCACGCAAGGGTCCCATAGGATCCGGCAGATTATTTATGAGCTTACGGTATGTGAGGGAGGTAGCCTTTTTGTACATGTAATCTGTCAGTAATCTGTCCTCCATGGGCGACGCTTCCGGAACAGCAGCGCCGGGGTCTATTGTTGACAGTAAGGCATGCTTAATTTGCGTGTAACGGAACCATTCCGAGGGCGCCAGCTGATATTTTTGTTGCAGGCGCGTGAAGGGAACCACCGCACCCCCCTGCCACATGTCGCCCACCGTGGATATTCCGATATCGTCCCATTTATCGAAGCCCTTGCAGCCCCTAAGCCTCCCAAGCCGCTTCGTGTCCCACAAGGGCGTGAGCCGAGTCAGGACTCCTCTAAACCCCAGCCTAGCCTGGGCCGCGTGCCATATGGGCACAGTCTGCCAAAGGGGGCCGAACAATTCTGGGGTCAGCCTCCCGTCGTACAAGGGTGCTAGCATACCCCGCGTTCCTAGTATATCCCTGTCTGCCTTGAAGGCGGGGTCTGAGTGTGGGACATGGAGCCATTGGTTGACAACCTTCAACTGCGCTGCCCAGTAATAAAGCTGGATGTCGGGAAGCGCTATCCCTCCGTCATACCAACCGCGGGTCAGTTTGAACTGTGCAATACGTGCCGGCCCGTTATTCCACAGGAGACAAGTCACCTGTGCCGCGACTGAGCGAAAGTACGCCGGCGGTATTGGGTACGGCGTGTTTTCCAGCACGTATACGAAACGGGGCAAGGGCATCATTTTAAAGAGCGCCGCCTTCCCCAACAGGGTCAGCGGTAGCGCTCCCCAGTGACGGGCATCTCGCTTGAGGCGGTCCAATGGGGGCCGAAGATTTTTTTGGAGAAAGTCCGCCGGATCCACTGTGACATGGATACCCAAGTATTTAAATGACCCCTCCGCCAATCTAAGCGGGCAATCGGCCGGCAGCAGTGGTGGAGGGCCGCGCAACACATACATGACCGACTTGGTCCAATTTATGGTATATCCGGATGCTTTACCGAAGACGGCACAGATGTTAAGCAGCGTTAATATGGAGCGGCGCGGGGAGGCCAGATACAGCAATACATCGTCCGCGTAGAGAGAAACTCGGTCTTCCCAATCGGTCGCCCATTGGAGTCCCCGTATCATGGGTTCCCAGCATATCCATGCCGCCAGCGGCTCAAGTACCAGGGCAAATAACGGCGATAGAGGACAGCCCTGGCGCGTACCCCGCGTCAGGGGGAAATCCTTTGACATATGCCCATTGGCAATGACATGAGCCACTGGCTTGGTGTACAGAAGCCGGATCCAGGCACAGAACTTGGGCCCAAATCCCAAGTGCTGCAGCACTGCGAAGAGAAAGGGCCATTCGACCATGAGCGTCCAGTGACAGAAGCACCGCCGGCTCCTTGACTCGATCCGCCCGCGCCAGCACACTGTGCAACCGCCTCAGGTTATGGGACATACTTCTGCCGGGCATGAAACCGGACTGATCTGGATGTACGATATCTGCCAAATACGGTGTGAGCCGAGTCGCCAGTAGTTTGGCCAGGATCTTCGCCTCCGCATTGAGTAGGGAGATGGGGCGGTAGACTGATCCGCCGGCTTGCCCGGTTTTGGTATCACCACTATGGTGGCTGTACGCTGATCGGGCGGGAGTTCGCCTTTCTGCAGGCTGTCTACAAACATGTTGAGCAAGTGGGGTGTGAGCGTCTCCACCTTCCGTTTGTACAGCTCGATCGGTATGCCATTGGGGCCTGATGCCTTGCCTGACTGCAGCGCCACCACCGCAGTCTGTATTTCATCCGCAGTGAGATCGGCCTCCAAAGGCTTCACCGCCTCAGGGGCGAGTCGAGGCATATACAGGTCAGTAATATATGCCAGCGCCCCCTCCACCGTCATGGAGGAAGCAGAAGTGTAGACCGCTCGAAAATGACCTGCAAGGATGCGCACTATTTCGCGCGGGTCAGTTACTACCTGTCCTCCGTCGGAGCTAAGCTGCGCTATCCACCTATTGCCTCCGTCCCGTCTATCCAGCCATGCCAACAGCTTCCCTGTCTTGTCCCCGACATCGTAGAGTTTATGCCTAGTGGCTGCCAACTGCTGTCTGGTACATTCCGCTAGATGCTCCTTATACCGTGCCTGCACCACACGAAGGCTGCGGGAGGCCTCAGGAGCCGGATTCGCGGCCTGGTGCGACTCTGCCGCACTGAGGTCCGCTTCCAACGCCTGTAGTTCAAGGTGTTTCTTGCGTTTGTGCGCCGTAATGGATGTTATAGCCTGCCCTCTCAGGCCTGTTTTGTACGCCTCCCAAAGGGTAGTCGGGGAGTCAACCGAGGAGGCGTTTTTCTGGAAGTACAGGTTCGTCGATTTCCCAAGTGCTTTATTAATGGCGGGGATCTGAAGATATCCCGGGTGGATTGAGTAAATACGGCGTCTAGCCCGGTGGTAGTGTGTATACCGCAGGAGTATAGGGGAGTGATCCGATATTCCTCTAGGCCTGATTTCCACGTTGTCTATATGTTGGAGACCGCCAGCCGAACCTAGGAAGTAGTCTATCCTAGTTAGGCTATTATGCACCCCAGAGTGGTACGTGTACTGACGCAGTGTAGGGTGATGTAGCGTCCAGATATCCGTCAGCCCGAGTGCCTCGAAGAAGCTCCCGAGTCGGGATGGCCCCGTACCCCCAGTCCGCGCTGGGTAGCGATCGAGCAGGTCATCTATAACCGCATTAAAGTCACCGCCCATGAGGAGCTCCCCCTCCGGCAGATCGAGCAGAAAGCCACTCAACGCAGGGAGCGCCGTGGCGTGCAGTGCAGGGGGAATGTAGACTGAGACAATATTGAGGGGACGTCCCTCCCATTAGGCGATGATCGCTGCGAATCTCCCCGAGCCGTCAGTCCTAACCCTGTGTATAATAAGCGGGGATTGTTTTTTAACCAGTATGCCCACCCCTCGGGAACCGGAGGAGAATTCAGAGTGCGCTACCATCTTATATTCCCACCTGTCCATGGCCTTGCTCGTATTGCCCGTGAGGTGGGTCTCCTGCAGCAAAACCACCGCTGGAGAGCACCGCTTAAGACTCTGAAGGACCAAGCCCCGCTTGATTTTGTCACCTAAACCGCGCACGTTCCACGTGAGCAGGGAGAGAGGCTGCATCGGAGTTAGGGGGATCTTATCAGACTGTCCTTGCGCTGTATCAGCCATCGCAGCAGCCGGGGTTTTGGGGAAGCGACAGTAAGGATATATCGGTGAAGGTCGTGCGTGCTGTGTTTGGTGCGTGTACTGTTCGTTGGAATACCCAATGCGTCATTAACGTAAACTGACATAAAAAACCTTTAAACAACCCCCTACCCCCCCACCCCCTCCCTGCCTCCCTGCCATACGGACTCTGAACTGCCCGCCACCCCAACTCAGCAGAGTGCTCAAAGCCCAAACCCCCGAACAGTACTTGCGTGTAACGGTGCGGGAGGTCCGAGGAAGACCAGGAACTCCCAAAGTCCCACTGTCCAACTGTCCGACTGTTAAAGCATTTCTGAGTAGGCACCGCCTGCCCCAGTAGACCTCCGCGCGCTACACATCACAGTAAACCAAGAAGGGCACATAAGGTATTGCAATACTGTATTCTACAGCCGATCTGGGTCCTCCTCTCCTCGTCCATGGTCGTCGACATCTTCCGCCCCCCCCGGGCGCCGCCTCCGCGTGTCGGAGCGTCCATGGCCGCCCACCCGTTGCCAGCCCTCGAGCCAGTCATGCGCTTCCTCCGGTGTCTCAAAGAACAACGTCTTTCCTTCCGCCACAACCCTCAGTCGCGCCGGGAAAATCATGGAGTATGGTAATTCCCGGGCTCTCAATTGCTTCTTGATCTCCAAGAAACTCCTTCGTCGCGCCGACACCGCCACCATGAAGGCCGGGAAAAAGGACACCGTCGAGTTCAGTATGCGCAGGGGCGGCACCACCCGGGCCGTTTGAAGAATGGCATCCCTGTCACGGAAGTTAAATATACGCGCTAGCACAGGCCGGGGGGGCGCCCCAACCTTAGGTCTACCTCTGGGCACCCTATGAGCGCGCTCCACAGAGAAGAAGGATGACAGGCCCCGTGGCTGCAACTTGGTTTTGATCAAGTCCTCCACGTACAAGTCCATGGTGGGATTCCCCTCACTTTCGGGAATTCCCGTGATTCGCACGTTATTGCGCCGGGAGCGCCCCTCCTGATCGTCCATCTTTGCAGCCATACGCTTGTTTTCTGCCTCTAAGTGGGACACCTTTTGGAGCAGGGAGGCAGTGTCTTTCGTTAGGGCGGCTGTCACCTGCTCCACTTCAGTGACCCTGGTCGTCATTTTCTGAAGGTCCGCTCGGAGGAGGGACACATCCGTGGAGATGGACCCCACTGTTGTCTGCACATTAGTAAGGGCCGCCATGATGTCCTCCAGCGTCACTTTAGGCGCTCCGGCCTCGTCTCCAGCCTTGTCCACTCGCCCAGCCTTCTCCGACATGGTGGAGGCGTCTTTGGCAAAAGCAAATTTGTCCAGTTTACTCTGCTGGTGCGTTCGAGTCCCTCGCCCACTCATGGCTAAGCAGGTGGATGCCGTACCAAAGGGGAGGGGCTCGCCCCTCACCGGCAACGTGGGGGAGCGGGGGCCCCGGGCAGACACCCCCGCACTCCAGGCAGCTGAATTCGCAACGACGTCGCAGCCCCCAACCGGCAGCACTCCTCCCGCGCCAGTGATCCAGCCGCAGGCTCACCTCCGGATCAGTCGGGGTCCCGGACTCTGATTCGCACCCGCTCCACTCCGCCAACCGCGATGCGCAATCCACGTGGCCCCCACGGCGAAAGAGCCCCACAGCCGGCGGTTGCACGGAGTGAACGTCAGCCTCGTGCCTCTCAAATCGCGGCCCCGGTGCAGGGGAGGGGACCGCCTCGCCGGGCCGCATCAGCACCAGCCCCCCTCAGGGCCGCCTCCAGACGCCCGCGACGCGGACACACAGGGTCCCTCGTCGGGCTCGCGCTGCCGCCGTGGGATGATTCCAGGTCAGGGCAGGTCAGCACCACTATCTCCGGCACCTCTCGCGGGCAGATCAGGCGCCCTCCGCTTCGCCCCCGGGCTCACAATCAAATCGAGGCCCCGGCTTCAGCCGGCGGCGCAGGCCACAAAGTTCAAGACGGCGCCGTCCGAGTTTCGTAGCACGGAGGAGCCCCCAGGGCACTACAGGCGGCATCGCTACCCTCCGGCTCACAGCACACGTCCTTTAGGGACAGTTGTAGTTGCGGATGACTGTTCGGATGCAAGGGGAGACGATCTCACCCTCGGAGCTCCTTCAGGCTGCGGCCATCGTGCTTGGCAGCTAGCCACGCCCCGGTGCCTCTCTATTTCTTGAGCACTTTTCAATTAATCATAACACCTATTACATATAACTTTATGTTAAGTGCATCGAAACACACATGAAAATCTTATCAATTTAGTTCTTGTAAGCACAGGGGTCCAATATACCATTTTTCAAACTCAATCTAACAGTTCATATGATTACATACCAAAGACAATCACCATTTAATTCCTATAGAAATTAATCATAACTTTTCATAAATTCCTCCTACAGTCCATTTTAATGCATACACACTCACATATTGAGAAAACAGTCTAATAGCTATTATAGCGATACAAGGTTGAAACTTCAAAGTGCAATCCACCATATTTAATCACTACAATATCCTTTTTCATACATGTCTATACATCAATCTGTACACACACTTTGTCACATAACATTTCATAATAATATCGAGAAAAACACGCACATAATTTCAATAATGGACATCAAATTGGTATTCAAGACTCTTATTACATCGGTTTCCAAAATGTAAAAATATTACTTGTGTTTATTCATCATGGACCGCCTGTAGTAAAAAGAATTAAGGCGGCACTGGCAGGACTGAGACATGTTTTCCAGGGCTCATTTAATGGGTGGCACAATGAGTGCTGTCACCTACTAGTAGCATTTAATTTACAGGCCCTGGATACATGTAGTACCATTTACTAGGTAATTAATTGTGCCAATTAAGTGGATACCAATTTTACAATATTTGAGGGAGAGAGAAGAGAACACTTCCTTAACAATTGGTTAGCAGGAACAAGAATCACTGAGACCTAATGCCAACAAAAAGAGGGGAGTGTAGGCAAAAGGTCTGAGGCAACACCATGCCAAGGATATCAGCTCTAACAGATGGGGGGAAACCAAAGTACTCACTAAAACACTTTAATGCAATTAATAAGTCATTGTCCAGCCACTGATTTGACATAAGTGAAAAGAAATTACCTTTCACTCACTCAACACAGTACTGTACTTAGAAAGGTTAGAGAGCAAACATGGGATACAACGTTAAGTGGACAATCACTGTGTGAGAGAACCAGCTTGTTTTATCTTATGCTGTTCCTAGTACTAAGGTACTGTATGATATAGTCAGTGCAACTTTGGGCACACTGCTGTCCTGAGAAATAATGATGGGTACAAGTCAATTGGCTCCCTGTGTCCACAGCCTCCTACTTGCACTAGAAATATTGCTAGGCGTGTGGTAGTGTGCAATAGTCCTCATAGTCGCAATTTTCCTGAAAAGCTATTCCCTTAAACTGCACCTTAGTTTTTGGTCCTCGGAGGATCGGTCACCAGGGATGGTCACACTGATTTGGCTCATGCTCAGCCGATGCTGCTGTTGACTCAGTCCCCAGCTTGTACCCAATTGCACTCACCAGTTTAGTAGGCTGGGCCACACACACATAGGTGAGGAGTAGTTCACACTACACTGATGGCTCTCAGGGTTGCATGGATCTATTCTTGGGGCTTTTCCTCGGGTCAAACACAAACCCAAACCATTAAAGCAAAGTGAAGAGCTCACTTTAGGTTGCCATGCTGATCCAACAGAGGTCGATATAACTGTAGGCTGCAGTATGCAATTTTGGCAAAACACTTTGACCTCTTTGGGTACTCTTTCTGAAAATGCAACCACAATTTTCTAGGCTAGGGATGTGGTTACAATTTCCATGAGCACAAAGTCACCAGAGGCGCTTCTGCGGCTGGGCACGCTGCTGGGGCCTCAGGGTCTCAAGACCTCACCACATGGCCTGGCAGTGCTGATCCTTCCCTGGGTTGTTGCGGGCTGTGTTCCACTCCTCCTCCATCAACTCTAGGTCCTCTCTTCTTCGTGCAAGGGTACTTTCAGCACCCCTCTTCTGCATTCAGACAGCCCTTCCGATCAGGTGTTAGAACTTCCAAACTCCTCTTTGGGAACTTGGCAAAAGAGAGTTGGCAGTCAGTTTGTTTTCAATGTTGTGGGGTCTCGGATTCTGGTAGAAGAGAAATCTTGGCACAATGGCATACGGTTTCTGCCTGATACATAGAACTAGTTTGCGCACAGAAGTTTTTACTTTCCAAAGGTCATGCTATGG
Source organism: Triturus cristatus (assembly GCF_964204655.1). NCBI lineage: Eukaryota > Metazoa > Chordata > Amphibia > Caudata > Salamandridae > Triturus > Triturus cristatus. Next base: position 853,875,524 of record NC_140581.1, read on the forward strand.
GACTGGTTTCAAGTAGTTCTTAGCTTTTGCATAGTCTTTCCAGACTGGGCCAGCCATAATCTTTGTCTCACAATGTCGGCAAGAAGATGGATGGGGTGAAGTTGTGAGTCTTCTGTCAGAGAAGACCCAAAACAAGGGAACCAAAGTGGGAGAAGCTTCCACACTTAACTATCATTCGACTTGTTGGCTAGAACAATTTCAGGTAACAATGGAGCAGGAAAAGGCCGGGGTTTCCTTACACCTCAAAGGGACTCCCTGACTCCTATCTTTCAGACCTTAGACTCTGGTTGATTACAAAGGACCTCAGGAATGCTCTAGTGAAAGCCTGTAATTCAAAATGCTGTCTAGGCTCTATCCATCCTCCATGCACTAAATGTACATACATCAGGGCTGGACTGGGAACCAAAACCGGCCCTGGCAAAGTGCTTGGCCAGCCCCCCTGGTAGTTGGGGGTGCGGCTGAGCTGTTTTCTAGGGCCGGTTTTGGCTGATTTTGTTACGGGTCGCTATTGCAGCTATGCTGCAAAAGCAGCCCTATAACAAAAATGGCCCCCAGGGGGCCAAAACCGGTTCCCAACCTGGCGGCCTACCGGGGAAACGCCCTGTGCCCGTTACGACCAGTCCGGCCCTGACACACATTAGGAATACCGATTTCCTAATTGCAGTTATCTCCGAATCGCGATTAAGAAATCGGTATCCCTAATTAAATATTTTTATATTCCCAAATAGCGATTCCTAATAGGTTGCAAATCGACCTACCTTTTGAATATTAATTAGGTTGATAGCAATTTTGAACCCTTTCGGAATTGCTGCCATCGCAGGGAGGGTGGCCTGCTGGGGTCAGCCGCCCACAATGTCTATGATTGCTTTTTAGTGAGGCAATCTTTTTTTAAATCTAGCCTGTTTTGCTTAAAGGATAATGAGATGCATTTAAAAAAACAAAATTAAATATTTAGGTTTTATTTTTCAAGAGCAGGCAGTGGTCCCTAGTTCCACTCCCTGCTCTTTAAAAATATTTTTATAACGTTCTCAAAGGGTAAGGGGTTCTGCGGGGACTGCTGGTGGTAATACATACCATACCGATTTAGTATTTGCAAGGGACGCCCCTTTCAAATGCCAAATCAGTATATGGTTGCAAACCAAAATTGTGATTCGGTAACAAGTTTTCAAACTACACTTTGATTTTGTACATTTAAAAGAGCATTTTGAGGTTCCAAACGGCCTGACTCTGCATACAAAATGCTTTGCACATCTGGCCCCATATTATGTGCCTATCCAATGCAGCAGATCAAAATGGATTCCTGAGTGGTCTTAACCATACCGAACACCAGAAAATTATCGAGGGCACATCTATCTCTCACATTGCCTCATCCATCTCACTTCTAAGTGCTGTTCCCTATAACATGATAACTGCATCTCATGGATCACGCACAACATAAAAATACTTGCCACACAAGCTCAGAACAAACACAACACTCTTATAACCACACACCCTACATGGTGTCACTTGGTATCTATGCAGGTATGCACTTCTTTGCCCCACTCATGGGTATTAAGCACAATACAGATATTACAATCCAGTCCAGTCCAGTACAAAGTATCACGCACAACCTATGCAACTGCACATACATGAACTATACACACATGCAGGGATGCAACCAGAGTCAAACTTTAGTGGGGGACTACACTTAAGCCCAACTCCAAAATATCTGTGAGCACTTTCTTCACTTTTCTGGTACATTGTGTATAATGGGGTGCCATTTGTCTGCCCAATACATGAAGTACAAGACATCTTAGCAGAAGAAATTACAAATGTTGTATTATAAGACACATTTAGTCTGTAGACTTAATAGAACATGGAATTTTACGTTTTAGTTTCTAGGGCTAGCAGTGGCAAATGGTGCATTCTAAAAACACATTGGGACAGCTGATTATGCCTCATACTAGAAAGGCTTATGAAAAACAACTTTTAAAAGATATTCAGGTGCCTGGTCCTCAAGTCAAGATTGGGAAAAATTGAGGTAAACAGTGCTAGTTTATCACATTTCTTTTGTTATTCTGTTTCTACTATATTCTCATGTACACGGAACCTTTTGCCATATGCAGGAACGCTGATAGCAGCAGAATACTAAAAAGTAGCACAATTTGCAAAAATATTTGGCAACAAGCATGAAGAAAAACTCAGCCATAAATAGAGTCTGTAGAATTTTTGAGGCTGGAATAGTGAGTGAGGCAAAGTAATAGCATAACAAAGCCCTTGCAGAAAGTAATAGTAAATCATGCATCTGGCTACCAGCAGGAATGGTGGGCCCAAAACAAATAAAATTGTAAAGTTTTTTTATCAACAGGAGTAATTATAATATGAGAACAGGTGTGATTTGCAACATTCTAGGGTCTTCTGTTTTGTAGCTGTCCAGCTATACATTTTAATTGCAACCGCATTTGATTTTCAGAGGCTGAGTACTTGAACTTCTGACTGGGAGGGGATACTCCAAGAGAGCATAACCTGTATCGGATAGTTTCAATTTCAGGTACTGCCATACCTGCTAACTCTTAAACCGTGGGTAAAGATCTGACATCTCTAAATCTAAACGTGCTTGTCCTCATAGAGCCCGGACCCCCTAGGATGCTCCCCGCCCCGCCCTCCTGAGATCCCACAATCAATACTTGATACTTTCAGAGTGCGGGTATAAACGGCAATGTTTAATTTCTAACATCAACACACATAAACAAGACAAATTGAAATTACATATATTACAATGTTATAAACCAATATTTACACTTTTAATATTGACAATCATAATCAAATATTATAACTACCGGTTATCAGATATTAATTTGCTCCAACACCTAGGGGGCCTCTGGCCCGCATATCCTAACTGAGAACCACACAAGGCGCAACCCACCTGCGTCCTTGAGAGGAGCACCCAAGCCCTCTGGTCCTTGTCCGCCATTTATGGGGCCCATCCCTCTACCACCAGGCTGCCAAGGAGGTTCGTAGGGAATAACCAGGGGATGCTGCCCCATGCCCTAGTTCGTGACCTGGTGCCCTTGCCTCCCCAGCCGGTGTCCCCATTCTCCCTGCGGAGAGCTTACCGTCTCTCCCCTCAGTGCTGACCTAGGAAGTATGAAAGGAGGACTCCCGTTAACCCTGCGAGTCAATGTTCTGTGGCCTCTTTATCCCCACCTTCCACTCCTATCCCCCCCAAACACCTAATCTAAGGGACGGGTGGGTGGGAGATTGTTTAATCCACGATCATTCCTGGGGCCCGGCGTGGGTAAAAGAGAACTTACATGGCGGCTCTGAGGCCTTGATAGGCCATTGGCTCCACCACTCTCCCCGCGCCGGTCCCTGCCGGAAATTCGTCATGGAGTGACCCGGAAGTACTCCCCTAAGGCCGGTCGCCAATCGGGCTAACCCGGTGGGGCTATGGGGGCATGGCGTGAATCCAGGAGGCTGGGCCCTAATGGCGCACTCTCTAAATCTCACGCTTTTCCATAGAGCCCCGACCCACTAGGATCCTCCCCGCCCCACCCTCCTGAGATCCCACAATCAATACTTGATACTTTCAGATAGTGGGTATAAACGGCCATGTTTAATTTCTAACATTAACACACATAAACATGACAAATTGAAATTACATATATTACCATTTTATAAACCAATATTTACACTTTTAATATTGACAATCATAATCAAATATCAAAACTACCCATTATCAGATATTAATTTGCTCCAGCACCAAGGGGCCCTCTAGCTCGCATCTCCTAACTGAGAACCACACAAGGCGCAACCCACCTGCGTCCTTGAGAGGTGCACCCCAGCCCTCTGGTCCTTGTCCGCCATTTATGGGGCCTATCCCTCTAACACCAGGCTGCCAAGGAAGCTCGTAGGGAATAACCAGGGGCTGCTGCCCCGTGCTCTAGTTCGTGACCTGGCACCCTTGCCTCCCCAGCCGGTGTCCCCATTCACCCAGCGGAGAGCTTACCGTCCCTCCCCTCAGTGCTGGCCTAGGGAGTATGTATGGAGGACTCCCGTTAACCCTGCGAGTGAATGTTCTGTGGCCTCTTTACCGCCACTAGGGTGACCAGGGCCCACAGGTCCTTCACCCTCCCCACCACTGAACAAGTTCTGTACAAATGACCAGATTCCTTTGATCCATTCATACGTCCCAATGTCCGACAAATGTACGCCGTCATGGCGAAACATCAGATCCCCTGTAATCAGTCTGTGTGGTATATGGCATAAGCAGCCCTGTCCAGTGCACAGCTTGGCCAATTCCCCGTTGAGTCGCCTCACTGACACATTCAGCGCTCGTGATCTTACTCCGGCACCCCTTGGCCGGCGTGGTATCAAACATGACCAGGCTATCCGTGCCTGTGGGAACACCCGTCACAGCCAGGCGATCTCCGTCAGTAACGCCTCTCTGACAGCCTGGCGCCCAAGGTCCACCATGTCGTTGCTGCCCAAATGCAAGATAACCAAATCCGGGGACTGCTGTCCCTCATGTGCTCTTGTCCCATCTACCAGCCACCGCAGCTGCTGGATTCGCAAGCCCCCAACACACCACACCACAGGAACGACATCCCTTTTAACCTCGGTGGTTTTGACACTCGCTGCTGCTGTAACCGAACCGTGGAGCGCAGTACGAACGAGTGTCCCAACACCCATACCACTTTTGAGGCCAACTAATGACGGGAAGAGAAATGGAAAAGTCAGAATGATCATGCCAACATATCTGTGTGTCATCTTACAGTAATTTGGGCCCCACATAGCCATTGAAACAAGCTGATGACCAACGCCCAACCCTTTTTCACTGCCTCCGCCGGTAAGCCGGCGCCTGCTGCAAGAGTTGCTGCCCCAATTCTGAATGAATGGGAAGCATAACCGGTTGGATCCAGCCCCAGACTCGCCAATGCCTGCCCGAACACTGCCCTGAATTGATATTGTGACAGGCAATCCCCTTGCTCATGTATGAACAGGGCCTGCCCCCTCCCTCTTGGGCGGATCGCCAAGTATGCCTCCATCCTGGCTACTGGGCATATTGTTGCCCCGGGTGCCGAGCTAAGCCGAATCGTGGTCCCATTCCCCAATGGGTCTGTCTTAGACTTCCGCAAGACCACCACCAGCCCACCCTGGACTACCTTGGTGTCATGCCATTGCAACCCCCGCCTGATCAGCTTGTAGGCCCCCACTAACTCCCCCAGTCGAAAAGCCCCATAAAAAGCTAGGGAAAAGGCGGCCCCAAATTAGATGCTCTCATATTCTGCGCAGCATACCACCCGCAAGGCCCCCAGAATGTCATCCAGTGTAGTCACGTCCAGTGGCCTTCTGCTGTCCTTCTTGACCCCTTCCAATCTTGCCCATCTTGAGAGTGCTTTCCTGATTACGAATGCAGCGCCTGGATCCCGCTCGCCTGCTAATTTAGCAAAAATGCCTACTGCCGTCACGTGCACCATAGCATAGGAAACTGGCCTGCCCTGATCTCTTAAAGCCTGCAACAAACCGCATATGGTCCCTGGAGAGAAGAGGCCCACTAGCCCGCGCACTGCACAAACATCCTGTATGACTTGGAATGTTGCTGGTAAGTTCTCCTGGTGCGCTCGCTCAACGAGGCACCCACCAACCCCGCTAAAGCGGGGCTCCAATCCTCAACAGAGATGTCGGGAACACTGTCATGTGATCCTCTGCCTGTGGGTGGTACCTCCGTAAATCCTGCAACTTGGAGCGAGACAAAGCGTCAGCAGCCTGATTCTCTACACCTGGAATATGTGCTGCTTTGAACAGCAAACTCAGCCTCAAGCAAACCAACACTAAATGTTTCAATAGCCTCAGAACATGTTTACATGTAGCCCCTTGCCTATTGATAGCCTCCACCACTGCCATGTTGTCCGACCAGAAGACCACGGATTTGTTCTAAAAGAATTCAGCCCAAATTGTGACTGCCACCACAATTGGAACCAACTCCAAAAAGGCTATGTTCCTAGTTAACCCGTTCTCATGCCAAGCTGTCGGCCAATCTCCCCTGCACGAGCGTGTCCCAACACTGTTCCAAAACCCACGCTACCAGCTGAGTCCGTGAGTAAGCCCAAGTCTGCGCTGGAGATTGTCGGCGCTGGCCATACCACCTTACCATTAAAACCGCTCAGGAAACTGAGCCACACCCTCAGATCCTCCCTCACATTGGACTGCAGTCGCACATGATGGCACTTTTGAGTCAGCCTCACCATTGCCCGTGCAATTGACCTTGAGAAGGGGCGCCCCATCGGAATGATCCGTAAGGCAAAGTTCGACTGGCCCACTAGCACCTGGAGTTGGTGCAACATCACTTTTGCTCCTGCCAATGCTGAATCTATCGCTTGGGAGAATGCCTGGACCTTGTCCATCGGTAACCTGCATTCCCCCGCCACTGTGTCTATCTCAATCCCTAGGAAAGACATGCATGTTGCAGGACCCACCATCTTACCGGGAGCCAATGGCAACCCAAAGTCTTCAAACATGGCAACCAGTTCCCTCAACGCCTGGCCACACTCCCCTGATGTCGAGGGGCCCATGACCATAAAATCATCCAAGTAATGCACGATGTCCCTGTGCGCTGTTCTGAGGGTAAACAGCCACTGAAGCATGAAACTAAACATCTCGAAGTACCTGCATGACACCTCACAACCCATTGGCATACATTTGTCATAGTAAAACTGGTGATTCGGCTGGAAACCTAACAAGTGATAATCCTCGGGGTGCACAGGCATGAGCCGGAAAGCTGACTCAATGTCGGTTTTTGCCATGAAGGCGTTGGGCCCTAAGTCGCGAAGCTTCTGTAATGCCATGTCAAAGGAAGAATATGTCACAGAGCACAAGGACGGGTCTATGGCATAATTCACTGAGGCTCCCCTTGGTGCCGATAAGTTATGTATCATCCTTCTTAGGAACCACTCCCAGCGGTGAACAAACATAACCCGGCAACGGAGGAGCTGAGAATGGTCCAGCAATCCGCCCCAATGCCCTTTCTTTACCAACATTCTGTGACACTATGGTGGGATGCATGCAAGCTGATAATAGATTACTGCAATGCTCAACATGAGGCACCCCTTGTGCTGGAATGCGAAAGCCTGTGGAAAACCCCTGATACAATGTCCTGGCTGCACTCCTGTCAGGGTACTGATTCAGCCAGAAAATCAGTTTCCCTACCTCTACTGGCGTGGGTAATTTATTGTTGGGATGGCTTGTGCTCCCTACCTCTCTCCTTTGATTTTTTTTAACATACTTAAACTCGGGGTGGGAGGGGTGACTGCAGAACATGCAGGCGTGCTTAAACTTACATATCCCTGTTGGCCAAGTACACACTTATAGGTTAAATGCCCAGCAAGTCCCTTTTTTCTCGCCTGCCCCCCCCGGGAAGTCCGAAAGAGCTGTTTAATAGGTGCCTTATTATTTATGCTTTCTAACCACACATTCACCTCTGTCTGATCCCACCCCATGTCTGGGTCCTCAACCTTGGCCCATCTGAAATCCCTATCATAATCCAGCCACGTCATACCCCCATACGTTGCTTAAGCTTTCAGAATTTTGTTGGCATAGCATATCAAGGGTATTGCCAGTTCAGGCTTCTTTTCTAGCATTACAGTAGTAAAAACGTGGAAACTGAACAACCAATTAGTAATTGACTCCTTCACTCTTGGTTTCCTATCCTTGAAAGAACCCTCTTTCCCGTCCTTTTCTTTAGAATCCACTTCCCTCCTCTTTGGCCTGATTAAGGAGAATATATCTATGAATTCTCCCCTCCAAATCTTTTCCTTTGTGTCAAGAGGAACATGCGCTGCCAATTTACCACGCTTGGATAATACTGTATCCTGGCCCCTGATTGCTTTAGACCCGCTGTCTGTGCCCTTGCTTGAGCTCTCAACCGCCTTACCTGTTGCGGTCCCTGTTGTCTCTGGTTGGGCGGGGGCCGCTTGACCCACCGCCAGAGGGGTTGTGTTTATACCTCTGTCCTGCGCTTTGCCTAAGAGAGCCACCTGCCTACTAATCTCGCTGAGCGCACTCTCCGTGGCCAATCTGCAGAGCTGGCACTATAACTGACTTGAAGGATTGGGCGCGGGCCCTAAGGCCTTCAAAGCACCCCTAATTTCAGCCAATATCGCCCCCACATCATCACGTTCCCCTACATTAGGTACTGGTTGCGCTGGCTCTGGTTGTGGGGGTACAATGGGGGCATCTGGCGCAAGAGGCTGATCAGGTTCCCTGCTCCCTTGGCCTTTCTTATTCCCCTTGGTCCCCTTTCCACTCATCCCCCTCTCCTTGCTCAGCTGCGTCCTGGGCCTCTTCTCCAGGGGGGGGAATGCCGCTTTGGGAGGAACAATGGATCTGCGGGCGGTCCCCCCCCTTCCCTCTCCGGGACCGGCTCTGGGACCTGATCCCCGTCTGGCATCGGAGCCTGACCCCCTTGTTCCTCATCGCTCTCCTTATCTCGGCTCAGTTTCGCCAACACCAGCTTTAACAACAGTGCCAGGTCAGGATCGCTATCTTTTCTCTTTTGGTTGTGCCCCTTTGCCGGCATTCTGCACCAGATTAATTGAACCCTTAACCATGAGAGTGAGAGTTGAGAGTTTTAGATAATTGCCTACCTGGACCACCTGGTCACAAGGACTCTCGCCGCACCAGCGCTTACTTTGCCACTAAATCCGCAGGATTAATTCGCTCCGACCACCGCATGCTACACTCACTCCCCCCTTCCCGCATGGCCTGCACTCCATGTGCTCGAGTCGCAGTATGCTACAATAATATCCCAATTGCACTGGATCCACTCCCGCTCTTACGCGCCTCAGTAATCAGCAGCGTGCAATCAAGAAATTCCTCAGACCTCCCGCTAGCCGCCCAGGATCCACGGAGGAAGGTGTCGCCCTCGCTCACTCAACGCGCGCCGAAATGCTGAGGGAACTCTCGGCAGCGGGGAGGGTCGATGGTGCTGCACCCCTATTAGAGCAGAAAATCGCCTTGACTAACAGCACACCGGCCACCAACGGCTGCCCAAAGCCCCCCCAAGACCCCGACACCTTACCTCCAGTTCCGCGAATACCGCCCTCTATCGCGCTAGCCCTGGCACTGCAACCGCTGCCTCAAAGAATCCGTTGCCCAGGCTCCATAAGTCGGGAAAAAATTCACCCGGCGCCTCGATCTCCTGCTATCCTCGGTCACACTCCGCCTGCGACGACAACCACGGACGGCAGGCCCTCGACGATGGAGATTGTTAATCCACAGATTGTTTAATCCACGATCACTCCTGCGGCCCGGTGCGGGAAAAAGAGAACATGCATGGTGGCTCTGAGGCCAAAATAGGTCATTGGCTCCACCCCTCTCCCCGCGCCGGTCCCTGTCGGAAATTCGTCATGGGTTGTCCCGGAAGTACTCCCCTAAGGCAGGACACCAATCGGGCTAACCCGGCAGGGCTATGGGGGCGTGGCGTGGATCCAGGAGGCCGGGCCCTAATGGCGCGCTCTCTAAATCTCGCGCTTTTCCAGAAGTGGCCTCTCGCAATCCCGCTCCATCTGCAGAAAAATAAGCTAAATATCAGCGAGAGGCTCACGCGAGGTGAATTTATAGGCCCTATACAGTGGATGGACCGTATGATGCCTCCTAGAGACTTTTTAGCCAGCTCAAGTGTGTATTTTGCAGTTGGAACTTTAATTATGAGTCCCTGTTTGGCCACTGTCCGTGATCCACAGAGGAAAAAAGTCTACTGTGCTCTTATTGTTTCAATTGGTTCCACTTCCCTCTTTTGCCCTGGAGTCTTCCTTCTGCATCGAAAACTGAACCGTAAGTACACCTCTTTGGCACTTAACCCTGAGCATAGTTAGGCTCAGCAGTGCAATGTTTAATCAGGAAGGTGATGAGAGTTAGACAATCAGAACGCAATGAGTCTAAATATCATTTAATAAATTAATGTCCAGTTGGTGGTTTATAGTAGCAAACAAAAAAGTACTCTCTTTTACACACAAAAGGTAATACTATATATGAAAAGATGACAGTGCTAATCACTACCTTAAATGTACAGGGAAATAGCAAGCAATGTTATACACTTGCCTAACAATAACAAGGTGGTAAATACCTCTTTTAATACCATTAACCGAGGGTCAGATATTCACTGCCTATGGTAAATACCTCCTATTCTACAGGAAAATGAAGTATAATATGCAGAAGCGTTTTGTAACACACCGAATTCTGCATGCTTTTTCCTTTTTTCTCGGCCATTCGCCCTCATGTATTTAATCAGGTTCGACTTGCCAGTATTTATGAGTGGAAAACTACAAGGGTGATATAGTTGTCACACATCTCGTAATTCTGATCCCTGTGCAAACATGTTTTTGCACAAGGAATGGAACTTAGCCCTTAGCCCAAAGGTCCAGATGTACAAACATTAGAAATACCAATTTCCTAATTCTGATTATCTCTGAATCGCAATTAGGAAATTAGTATTCCTAATGAATTCATTTTGTATTCCAAACAAGCGATTCCTAGTAGGTCGCAGATCGGCCTACCTCATGAATATTAACGTGGTAGATCGCAATTTGTGACCCATTAGGAATCGAGGCCATCACAGGAAAGGTGGCCTGCTGAGGTTTGCAGACCACCATGGCAGTGATTGCTTTTTAAAGAAGCAATCCTTTTTTAAATGTTTATATTTGTTTACAACAAAGAGCACATAGAGAAAGCTATTCAGTTACTGACTTAGCATCAACATTTAGCCACCGTCAGCTGTTTGTGAAACTTATAACAAAAGAAAAGAAAACTTACCCCTAAACACCTCATATAACTGATATTTTAGCGCAGGTCCCCTCGGACAAGTTAATGCTGTGATTCAGTCAGGCGCAACAATTTTAGGTACCTGGGGCAGGTGAGCTCTGTAAATTCCTGAGAGAGAAGAGTAATGAACGGAAGCCAAACCTCCCTGAACGTGTCCCCATGCAATTTAAGTATCAAAGTAAGCCTCTCTATACCCAATAAATGCCAAATTCAGTGGAGCCACACCAATCTGGTAGGGACTCTATCAGTGCCCCAGAGGGCCAGGATCGATTGGTGAGCCACCCCCGGTGCCAGTGCGTTATGTCTGCCTCTTCTGGATTTGAGTGGGTAGGTTAACGGATTGGGAAGGCCCAGCACCACAAATGCAGGGAATAGGGGGCGTTGAGTGTTAAAGTGTAGATCAATCTCCGTCAGGATTTCGTCCCAAAATTGGGTCAATTTGGGGCACTCCCAAAATATGTGTCTTAGTGTCCCGGGGGCATCACAACATCTCTAACACCCCTCACTTCGATCCGAATTCCCTCTGTGAAGGTGAACCGGAGTTAAATACCAATATGTAGCGCTTTTTGTCATGGTTTGTATGCTGGATGTATTGGTCACCGTGTGCCTCATCTGATAGTAGATAGATCCAGCCCCAACTCCCGCTCCCATCTCAATTGGGCTAGGGTCCTAGTGTCTGAAGCCTTGTTCATCAACATCTTATATAATTCAGATACTAGATGTCTGTCTGATTCTTTGCTTAGAAGCCATCTCTCAAATTTAGTCAGGTGATGCTGAGCTGCATCCCTGATCTCTAGCTGCATCAACCAATGCCTAGTCTGTGTATACCGTAATCTCTCTCTCTCTGGGATTGCATTGTCAGCCCTCAGTGTCAAACTGTATTGGGCCATCTTCATCAAAGAAATGGGCTATCGATCTACATCTCGGCTTCAGCCACTCCCCGGAAAGCTACTTTATTCATTACCGGGGTGAAGTCTGGATTCTTCACCACCGGAGAGAGCAGGGAGGGGAACGACGAGAGGCCTTTCATTCTGGCAACTGCTTCCCAGACTCGAAGGGTGGGTGCCATGATCGTGGACAGGTAGAGATTGGGAAGGCGCTGTGGCTGGCCCAAAAAGGGGATCTTCCACAGGGACATTCCTGCCAGTGCCCGATCCATATAAGGCCAACCCTTCTCTGATTCTGGGCGCAACCACTCCACCAGGAATCTAAACTGAGCAGCCTGGAAATATCGCAGAATGAATGGGATGCCCAGGCCACCTTCTGCAGGAGCCTGCCAGCTGAACTCATGGTGCTTTCGGGAGTGCCAACTCACCCACACAAAATTTTGGAGAGCTCTTTGTAGGGTCACAGAGATAGAGTCAAAAAAGTGTATAGGATTCTGGGATGGACTGGCTATCCTTCCGAGCCAAGAGGTGAGTATGTTCGCCATTGAGCTAGATCGGATTGTACCCTTTTAACCAAGTTTTGATAATTGAAATCCACAACTTCCTGGACAGTCGATGTAAGATGGGTCTCTAAATACGAGATGTTCCGCTCCCTTCGGATGGAGAGAGCCTCAGTAAGGAATACCTTCGAGTCTCGCGAAACTGTTAGGCTTAGTGCCTGCGATTTGGCTAGGTTGATTTGGAAGCCCCAAATCTCAACATCCTTCAGAAACTCCGGTAAGGCCTCTCGGAGTGGTCTATGAAGACAATGACATAATCCGCATATAAGGTAATTAAGTGTTCCTCTCCCCCAAAGCATATTCCTGTGATCTTTGGGTTATCCTGGACCCTCTGTGCGAACGACTCCATGTAGAGCGCGAACAGGAGCAGGGAGGGGGGACATCCCTGCTGCGTTCTGCGATCAATTGGGAAGCTCCCTGTGCCCCTACCATTCACCCTGACAGTGGCCCTTGGCCCCCGTACCGGCTCAGCACCCATGAGCAGAACATACCTCCCAGTTCAAAGCACTTCAATACCGCTGCTAGATAAGGCCAGTGCACACGGTTGAATGCCTTCTCCGTATCGATAGAAAAGAGCATTGCCTCGCGTTGAGAGTGAGTCACCTTGTCTACAAGGTGATGGATCTGCTTGGTGTTATCTGAGCACTGTCTACCAGCATAAACCCAGATTGATCAGGGTCTACTAGTCCAGGCATATAAGGGGAGAGGCAGGTCGCTAAGATCCCTGTTAACAATTTTGCATCCACATTCACAAGCGATATAGGTCGATAGGACCAGCATGATCTCTTGTCCTTCCCAGGTTTAGCTATGGCCACCACCAAAGGTTACTTCATTGAGGGAGGCAGTGCCGCTGAAATTGTGATCACGTTAAACACTCTAGTGAGGAGAGGGGCCGCAGAATTGCAGAAAGCTTTATAAAAGCTGGCCGAAAAGCCATCTGGACCAGGGGATTTATGTGGCTTCAGTCTGGAGATTGCAGCTATTACTTCCTCAATTCTAATAGTACCAGCCAGGCCTATCGCCTGTTCCTTTCTTAAGCGTGCCACTTTAGCATTTTCCAAATACTCAGAGATAGCCTGGGGCGTAAGATCCTGCGCCAAATATAGATCCTTAGAGAAGGGTCCAACCCTCTCTGTCACAGCCTCATCCCCCTCTATCACTGACCTGTCTTCAGTTATCAATGCCTCCAGTACGTTGGCCTGGCGCTGTCCTCTGAGTTTGTTCGCTAGCATTCTCCCGCACTTGTTCCCCCCCACGTAGAACACATGTTTAAGGCAAAGTATCGAATACTCAGCGCTGTCGAAATCTGTGACTGCCAATTGCTTCCTTATCGCCTCCAGCTGTCGCCATACCCTAGGCGCTCTAGTACGGTGATGTATGCATTCTAGTTCACGCAATTGTTGTTGTAACTGTGTGCGCTTGTCTCGCCTATCCTTTTTGTCCGCCGCAGGGATGGCGATCAACTCCCCTCTAATCACTGCTTTCATTGCATCCCATACCATCATGATCGAAGTATCTGGGGTGTCGTTCACTTCCAAGTACATCCTACTTGAACTGCTGTACTACCTCTAGTCTACAGAGTAGGGTTTCCAATAAATGCCAAGAATGGGGCTTGTGATCGCGTAATGGAGGGTGAGATCTAGCAGGCCTACCGAGTGATCGGATAAGGAGTGGGGTTCAATTTCCGCCAAACGTGTCACTGCCAGGACCTCCCTAGAGCCCAGGTAATAGTCAAGCCTGGGGTAGGATTTATGCCCGTGGGAGTAGATGTGTAATCTCTTGAATCTGGGTGTAAACTCCGCCATATGTCCCAATTCCTGCAGCCTAAGGGCTCCCCCCTGGACCGCCCTCCCCACATGCTCCTTGTCACTGGGTTGAGCGGTCTAATTTGTTATGAAATACCAGATTTAGGTCGCCCCCCAGGGCCACCCACTTGTCTTGTGTAGTAATAATGTTTGCTACCGCTTCTTGCAGAAACTGATCCTGTCCCTCGTTGGGGATGTATATGGACCCCAGGACGATAGAGTGAGAACCAAAGTGGACACGGTACGCCAGAAGGTGTCCCCTAACCTCCGCTACTTTCATCCACACTTTGCTGTAGGAAGGCCGAGGATTTAAGTCTAGTCCAGTCCTTATGTAACAGATACATTCCCTGGAGGAGGCAAATATCTGCCTGAGACTGCTCCAAGTAGGAAAGTATTGCCCTCCTCTTAACCAGGTTATTTAAGCCTTTTACATTCGGGTCAGCACCCTGAGACCTTTTGCTAGTGATGCCATAGTGGGCTCCTGACTCACCTCTGACCTGTTCTGATGGGTCCTCCTGCATTCCACCTCCTAAATACCTTGTGGAGTTCCTGCAAACTCATGTGTGGGCTAATATGTAAATTTTGACTCTCTGATGGGCATCCGGTAACATTCCCAAAAAACCATAACAATAACAATGAACACCCATAGTCCCTGGATTGGGGAGGGAAACAAAAGGTTCATCCCTCTACCAGTGCTAAAGTCTCTGTGTGGGCTGATGACCAAGTCCTTGAAGTCTCATTCTGCCTCCCTTCCCCCACCACCTGTCCCTCAACTCAAGCCATTTCACCTCAGGATAGTTGGAGGAAGTGTCCTCCTCCAGTTTGTCCAGCAGGGCTCTCCTTTCAGATGCCATGGTCGCCATCTTCAGCAGCCCTCCCTTCCGAGTCTGTCGGTTGGCGTCCCCGGTCCAGGCTCCTCTATCTGAAGCAATGCACATGCCGCAGACAGGGAGTGGATTTGATTAAGCTGGTCATGCCATCGGAAAATCAGCCGGAAGGGATGTCCTCAAGAATAGGCCATTTTGTTTTCGTGCGGAAAGGTCGTGACTGGCCAAAATTCTCGCCTTTTCTGAAGTGTGGAGGCCGCTAGGTCTTGATACAGGTGGAGGACCTGGCCTCGGAACTACACTGATGGAGTTTCTCTGGCTTCTTTCAGGATCCGTTCTTTCACGGAGAAATTATGAACATTAGTCAGTATATCCAGTGATCAAGGCAATCCAGGACTCCAACGACCCACACTGTGGGTTCCGTCCAGATGGATCGCCGATGCCTGAGTGTCTCTAAGGATTTGAGTGAACAGGTCCACAATGTAGGCCTCAGTGTCATCTCCCTCGGCCCCTCGTAGAGACCCCCTAATTTGGATATTATTACGTCTATAGTGGTTTTCTAACTCCTCCGCATGTGCTTGTAGGTCCAATTGCTGGTCTGTTAGGTGAATGACTTCCTGCTACAGTTGCTCGATCTCCTCTTCGCGAGACGTTTCTGATCCCTCGATGGTCCTCGATATCAGTCACCTCCTTGCATACCGACTGCAGTTCACTTGAAAGGTCCCCCTTCACAGCCTGGAGATCATCTTTTAGGTCAGAGAACATGGCCTCCAAATATGGACACGTGACTTGGGCTTCCAAATCTTCCGCTGACGGTGAGGTCGCCATGCTTGAGCCTCCCTGTGGATCGCCTTCCTGGGAGCCCGTCTGCTTTATTAACATGTCTTTAATGAAACCCCCTTTCTTTGTCCTTGCAGACACCATCCCCTCCGACCTGCTAGGCCCACCTGATCTGTGGGAACCTATGTTGGCTCAGTGCTTGTGCTCAGAACTGGGAAACGCTGCTCCTCTGACCGGGCTACAGCCTCAACTGTGCTGTGCTCGCTGGGTTGTTAGGCCAGTCCAGTGGATATAAATTCAAGCTCCCCTGGTGGTGGCCCCGATGACTCTTACCCTCCGCTGTGAATGAGTTAGGGATGGGGCGACCCCTACTGCGAGGAACCATCTCCGTTTCTTCCTTATTGAGCTCCCTTCCTTCTCTCCAGTGGCTTGGGGTACACCGTCCCGTGTATTCCCGTGCCTGTAGTCTGGATTCCCAGCCGTAGGCCTGGTGCTCTCACTGCCTTCTTCCACTAGATGCAGAGTCTGTAATGCTAGTTTGCGCCCTCTCCCTTAGTGGCTTACTGCTTTTCGGGGGGGACCCCAAAAATTTCCTGCACCCGTGCCTCCAAGCTCTGTTGCGGCAAACAATCGCGCTGTCCACCACTGCTGGTCGGTGGCCCCTCCCCCGCTGTGTGCTCTCTGTCGTGACGCCTGCTGTCGGTTACGACTACCACTGACTCACCCGAACCCAGGGTATCCGCCCGGTGCCAAAGCTGTCTGCCCAAATCAAATGGGAGGAACTTCACCCAGACCCAATGCTCGCTCGCTTCGGGGGCATGGATTCATCCTCCGGCTGCCGCCCTTCAGCATTAGTCCTCTTCTGTTGGTCTCCGTGTTCTCACCAGTCGAGCGCTCTCCGCGGCCTCCGCAGGCACTCGTCTCTGCCATACGGGCCGCTGGCGCCCGACTAGACACCTCATTGTCTCCTCTGAGCCTTCCCACTGCTAAACCCGCTCCTCTCTGCCTCTCACCATTGCACCCCGGCCCAGGCTGGCCTGCCCTTTGGGCATGTATGTGCGCCACATGTGCACACATGCTTTTTTCAGGGGTGCAACAGGGTGTCCTATTGACACCCTTGCAACCTTGAAATTGCATTCTCAATTTGCGATTCTCTAGTTGCAAATTGAGAATGTCTTCCCATTCATTCCAATGGGCCCTCTGGCCCATAGGAATGAATGGGAAGGTATTCCTTATTTGCGAATCTCAATTTGCGATTCGCAAATAAGGAATATGTAGGATTCGCAAAATATTTAGCAAATCCTACATACATTGCATTTTGCGATCCTCTAATTGCGATTCCCTAAAAATCGCAATTTGAGAATCGCAAAACGCGTTTTTCATACATATGGCCCCTAGTCAATAAAGTTTGAGTTGAGGTTGGGTGAGTTACAGCTGAACTGTAGACAGACTGTTAAAGAAGGTGATAAAGCAAGAAAAACATTTATGCATTCAAAAGTTAAAGATATCGCAGTTTAGGGACTCTTGAAATGATGTTGATAACACCATTCTGTTTCATTTGTTATTCTTTATGAATGATGGCATACTCTTTGGTAATAGGGAATCAATGATGGAATGGCAATATGAATTAAGCCCAGATTCCCTAATGAAGGCTATATGGTTGATTTTCACTCCACCTGACCCGCATTTTGAAATTGTGAAACCATAATGCTCAGTGACGAGTTGTTTTATCTGCTCAATATACAGACACATATATATTAAAATTGAGTAATTGTTATAATTATTATAATTTTACCTAAAGTTCACAAAATTGTGAATAGCTTTCTGGGATTCACGTGTGCTTATATATATGAAGTTTAATGTGTAATTACTGTGAACCATTTCACAGTTTGAAGGATAATTTATTTTCAGTTGTTTTTGAGTACTAGTCATACATGAGTTAATTCATAGAGTGTTGGCTCAAAACTGTTTACACCTAATGTATTTACTCTTGGCTTGCACAATGTATTTTATATTTTACATGTGCATTAAAATAGTATAAAAAATGCCTTTGCTCTAAGAGATAAAAACACTTTAAATGTATTTAAGATGTATCCATGGGGGTGTGTGTGGCGTACAAAGTCATATTCAGTGACTACATGAAAATATTTACGAATGTAGAAGTCCACAAACCATCAAACTGTTTAGATACTGGTGACTTCTGGCCCAGAATGATCAGGTCCGAAGTTTGTAGACCCAGGATTACCAGGTCCAAAATTTGCAGACCCAGTGTTGCATATTAAAACACTTGTATTCAGTAGTAAAGCAGAAGTGCTTATTGAAGCTGAGGAGCAAAGCTAGATAACGCCTTCCTCCAAGTGTCCACCTTCCCATCAGACCATAGACTTACATTCCTCTTGAACAAAATCATTCCATGAATGTCAATTGCACTAGCATTCCACATTACTAGCAACATAACACTTCCCCTTCTTTCCACCATAAAAGAAAATAGAAAGGAAAAAAACCTGAACCTGCGTGACATACATGTGCATGCTCACTGTCCAGGATCTCTGCATGGCAACTGGCAGAGACAAAGCAGACAGACATTTTTTTTTTTGACAATATAATCCTTCAACCAACATGGTGGCTTCCTCCTCCTCACACAGCTTTGATGTGAGTCAAAATCCTCCGTCTCCTCAGAACCAGCCCCTACAGTCTCCTGGGCATCCAGTTTGCTCGCATCAACACAGTTATTAGCTGTATCCATCAATTCGTCCTGGTTATTTTCCCCAGCATCCTCTCTCACAAACTCCTGTGTACTATTACTTTGCACAACATGTCCACCCATATGGGAAACTTCACCTGAGTTATTCCCTTCAATCTCCTCCTGCAACCAATCGTATTCACCTTCTTTACTCCAGTCAATTCTCCCTGTTGCACTGCTATTTAAATTCCACACTTTTCTATTCCTCAATCAGGAGCCGGTTAAATCTTTCCACCATTCTGTTCCCGCTCGGGTTATATTAGGATGTGGTTCAGTGTTTTATTCCCAGTTTCTTAAAATATACTTTTGCCTTGTTGGACAAAGATTTAATGCCATTATCGTTTACAATGGAAGCAGAAATGCCTTCATATGTGAATGTGTCATCAAAAAATTCCCAAACAGAATTGGTATCAGCTTTTTCAACCATTCTAACCACATGCCACCTTGTATACAAATCAATTAATCCAATCAAATACTTATGGGACTCACCAATAGGCCCCATGATATCAATGGCAACTATCTACCATGGTTCCTTAGGACAGAATCCCTCACCCATTGGTGGACGCAAAGTCTGCAAGGATATCAGCAGTGGAGCAAGCACAACAATCTCGTGCAACTCTCTCAGCCACAAAATCCATTTTAGGCCACCAGAATAGTCTTTTAAGAACAGACTTGGGTCTGACAATACCTGAATGCCCTTCATGACAAAGCTCCACAATCACACCACGCAAACTCTCGGGTGGAATAATCATTTTCCTACATGATAAAGTACCTTGCCTCACAGCCAATTCAAATCTCACCTCCCAAAAAGGTTTCACAGAAGCCTTCAAAGAATCTTTCCGTGTACAATAGTACTTCCTGAAGAACCTTTCCATTTGCATATTTAGTTAACCATTCACTCTTATTAATGGCAGAAAAACCCTGATCATAAATTAATGCCACTTGGTATCCATTTGTCTCATTTTCACTATTTTCCAACATAATCACCATTTTGGACAGGAAATCAGTTACTGCATTGTCTTGACCAGGTGTGTAGACCATCATGTATACACATTCTGCATGCACATTGATATACTTCCAAGCCTTGATGATGCAGTGGTGGAAACTGCGATCATTAGAATTTTAACCAAAGGTTTATGGTCACAACGGATCGTACAAGCTTTCCCCAAAATAAATTATTTAAAATGTCTCAATGCACATGCACAAGACAACGCCTCCCTTTCAATGATTGGATATTTTTCCTCACAGAGGGACACAGATCTAGATGCATACTCGTTATGCTTTCTTCCCCTTGTGAGAAGTTGGCCTGATATATGATGTCACTAATTCTAGTGTACACCTTGTATCAGTCCAAACAACCCTTATGGTGATTGGTTGTAAAGTCAACCTTATAGACCAGCTATCCTAGTGGTAGCATGGACAAGAGCAGTCTTAGGCTAAACTCTGTATGGCATGTGAAGCCAGCTGTTATACCATTTGTAACCCCTTGAATACCAAATGAAAGGACACCACAACAGATATATATAAAAATAGAATGTATTTATTCTAGTCAAACCCTCAGCACTCTTTATGAGATTCGAGGTAAGTACAACACAGTCTTATTTAAGCATACATTAAGTCACACAGGTAAGTAATACAGTTAGGCCCTAGGGGCCACGCAAACCATATACTAAGCAAGTGGTATAAGAACCACTGTCACAAACACAGGATAGGCCTAGGCCTAGGGAATCGCTGGGGCTACACTATACTACCAAAGGTTAGGAAGTGGGAGGCCCACGGGATTCAGGTGCAGAGTGGAAACACTCACGCGTAATGCATAAAAGTCGATAGAAATGGAAGTTGTTAGAAATTAACAGTTTTAGGAAACTTCTGTTATAGCTAGGAAGTCGAGACTCAGAAACTAGACCCTTGGATAGTCAATACCCTTGTGAGCACTAAAGTACTCAAGTTACCTAGCCCACGGGCTGCGGGTGCATAGGTGTGAACTTGCATCGGGTTTCGTCATTAACTCCTATGGATGCCTGAAGGAAAGTTGCTGACAGGCAGTCAGTGAAGAGTGTCCGGTGGAACCCAAGGATGGGATCAAGAAGGAAGGATACCTGCAAGCAGAAGGGACAGAGTCTAGGTCACCAGCCAGGAGCCGGGAAGGAACCAGGAAGGAACCAGGCGATGTTGTGAAGATGCAGGTGAGGAGGTGAAGCTTGTTGCAGCAGCCATGGGTACCAGGAGGCGTCGAGGACGACCAGGACCAGGAGGTGAGCTGTCCCACGAAGGCTCTTGCTGTCGGCGGCGTCGAAGTCGAGTCAGGACCCAACAAGCCTTGGCAAGCGGAACCCACGCAGGATGGAGGACTTGCTTCTGGTGCAGACCAGGAAGGTCTGGGATGCTTCTCTTTCACAGAGGAGTGGGTGCCAGTCTGGAGGAGCCGGACCAGCAAGATGAAAACAAAGGTTCGTCGTCGCAGAGGTCACTAGCCAACGGGCCAGCAACCGGACAACACGTCGAGCAACTCAGGTGCAGAAGGGCCCCACGCAGAACACGTGAAGTGTGGGGAGCTGGTCTTCTTTGCAGATGGTGCTCGGGATGGGGGCTTCTCAATTCCCCAAGCACAGCCTCGAGGGAGCCTCGGAAGTCACGCTAGTCAGGTACTAGCCACTTTTCCCAAGTCACCGGTCCCACATCCCTCGTCGCCTCCAAGGGTCTCAGCTTCGCTGTAGATGTGGATCTGGGTCAGAGGTGTCTGAAAGTCTCGACGCTGGTCAGTCTCTGCAGTCGTCCCTCGTAGGATCAGTCGCAAAGCAAGCAGCAGTCGCTGGATGGTGCCTGGTTGCCCAGGGTGGTCACTCCTTGGCCACAAGGGAGATTTCTTCAGTCTTCTTCCTGAGGTCGAATGTCGAAGGTCCAGAGTTTCTGTTCATGTTGCAGATTCAGGTTAATCTAATTTAGCAGGGCTCAGCTACCTACTGATATACTGGGCTAGTGGGCTGGGCTACCTGCAAGGTCCCTCCTATGGGTGGGACCAGGAAGGGGAGTGGTTACACCCCCTTTCCTTTGTCCAGTTTCGCGCCAGAGCTGGGGCTGGAGTGCCCCAGCGCCGGTTTGAACTGGACTATGCATGGGACACCTTGCGTGCCCCAGGCAGTGTCTAGTTTCTTTCAACCCTCCCTGCCCCAATACACTAAATCCTGTCTGGGGTGGTGCTCGCACCTCCCAAGGCAGGAATCCTATTGTCCAAGCCTCCCTCGCTGGAAGGACTCCCAGCAGCAGGAGGTCAGACTTGTGTCTGTGGCAGCAGCATCCATTTTGTGATGCTGGGGCTCTGGTTAACTTTAACCGGGTAAGTAGGTTTCAACAGGTCTTCTCCCTCTAGAAGGGAGGAATAATATCCTCATTGCCAGAAATGGTATGGGGGTATTATACCAAAGTGTTAGACACCTTACACGGCATGTTTTGATAAAGTCAAACCATAGTTACCATAACCGTTTAAGATTATAAGGTACTTTAAGAGTATATGGTAGGCTATATCATGGAACAGCTATAAGGACATGGTTCCGAAAGCTGCAGACAGGCTCAGCTCATGCTAGAGCACCATCTCACATGTTACCAAGCACTCTGCCTCCAAGATTGTTAAGGCCTGCCATAGGAGTGGCTGATAGGTACACATGTGTCTATATATAACGTAGGTATAGGAATACTACACCTAAGCAAGGAGTGATTACACGACCTTGCCCCAGCTGAGTGATCAGCCAGTTGTGTCATAATGGAAGGCCGGGCAAGGGGTGGCACAATACATGCTGCAGCCCCTGGTAGGCCTAGGGTACACCTATGCCCTGGGTACCTAAGGTACACTATACAGGGGCCAATAAGGTGATCCTAACCAATTGGGTTATGCACCTAAAGTACATAGTATAAGTTTAGAGAGAGAACAGCTGGGCGGTGGGTCTGATTGGCAGGCCCACAGCCACATCTAAGTCGAAAACCAGTGAAGCAAAAGCAAAAAGTAGGGGTGAACATAGAAAGCAGACCCTACTCTCCTACACCCATTACTGTCCATATGAGACAAAACCACCCCAAACCCTCGATACTCGCAACAGTGGCAATAATGCTATTCAATGAAGGGTCAAAACTTTGCAGGGCTGTAGAATTTGCAATGGCTAATTTGATGACTTTGAAATCCTCTTCACAATTAAGAGACTAAATGAATATGCTATTTTTTTTAACAACCGGCAAATATTGCATGTTTTTTCAGCAAAGTTTGGAATGTACTTTGCACGATATCCTGCTGTCCCCAAAAATTATCTTACATCCTCCTTACTTGTCACTGTGGAAGCTCCCTCAATAGCTGACACCAAATCCGGTTTGGGTTTGACACCAAACCACTCAATGACATGTCCAAGATAGGGGACACTCCTTTCTGAAAAGTTACATTTGATATGTTCCACAGTAAGACCCTTCTCTTCTAAGATTCTTAAAACCCTCAATAACCTGGACGCATTGGTCCTCTTTGCTAGAGAAAAAAACTAAAATATCATCTTGGAAGAAGGTCACAACATATTCTTTGATAAACAATTGGTACATTAACTGCTGAAAAACAGCGGCCGCTGAAGCAAGACCGAAAGGCATGCGCCCAAACTGGAAGAAACCAAATGGGATGATAAAAGATGTTTCATGGACTCTGGTAACAATTAAATCTGGTGATAAGCCTCGAAAGGTCTGTCGTGGAAAACCACTTAGCATCTTTAAGACTAGTGACCATCTCGTTGATTTTCAGTAAAGGGAATCTGTCTGTAAGGATATTGTTGTTTAGATGTCGCAAGTCCACACATATCCTGATTTTCCCATTGCTACGTCTAGCTATCACCAGGGGAGAAATCCAATTAGAAGTTTCAATTGGTTCTAATGTGTGTGTAGCCACTAATTTATCCAGTTCCTTAGAAATGTTGCCCCTCACCAGTATGGGTATGTTGCGACTCCTGTGTACTTTAGGTACCGTATCCTCCTTCAGGATTATTTTATGCTCAAATCTCTAAAGGTTGCCCAACTCTTTCCTGAACACTTTAGGGAATTGTTTCAGCATCCTGTCACCCACTGCAGTACCATCATCCACCACCAACACCTGTTCCTTAATATTAGGGTCTAGGGTGATATGCAACTGTTTCTGATCAAACCAACCCAGAACCGGCGGACCTGTTTTAGCCACTTACATTTTCCCTCTGGACTCCATGCCTTTAAATTTGAAGGAAGTTCATTGGTAACCTGGTAAATCGGTAGTGTTGCCACTGTAACACTCTGGATGTATATCCGGTTCTAACAACTGTTCTCCTACTTTTTGTATGAAGGACCACTTTCAAAAGTCCTCACTTATGATAGTATATATGGATCAGTATACATTTTTACATCCACTCCACCAATCTCCATCCAACATTCTGGTTTATTCCTACAACTAGCATCACTAACACTCCTATTCAGTAGTAAAGCAGATGTTTTTATTGCAGCTGAGAAGCAAAGGTAGACACAGCCTTCCTCCAAGTGTCCACCTTCCCAACTGACCATATACTTACATTTCTTTTGAACATAAACATACCATTAATGTAAACAGCACTAACATTCCACATTACTAAGCAACATAACACCCAGTAATTCAAAGAGACACCAGCACACTCAGAATGGTGTGTAGAAGAATTCCAATCCGAGTTACCACTTTGGATGGAATACTGCAACTCATAATGAAGGCCTATGTGTCATCATTGATTTACTGCCAAATTTCCTCTGGGATTTAAGGGTAAAAAGGGTGAAGACAGGAATGGTCTGGGGATTATCGACATCACAAACCAAAATGATTTTGCTTGCTGTGCTGCCTACCTTTTTTTGCACTCAGTAGACGACCCAAATTTGCATTTTAGAGCTGCAGTGTGGCACACTTTACTGCCCACTGCTAGTGGCACTGTAAGATAGCGGAAAATCAACATAGTTGCTTTTCAGTAACGCTCATTATACTAAACCCTTAATTCAGGGAGATCACCAATACCACAGAACAAACACCCAAATTGGCATATTGTTCAGGAAAAGTCAAAACATTTGTGTGGAGCAATACTTTATTTTTTAGCCATTGTAGTTTGTATCAATTGTGTTGGACTTGGCCCTTTTTGGCTAAAGTTCCCTAAACTTTTTGCTTTCCCCCTAGACCTTTTTTTCTGACATGGTGTTACAAACTTAGATGCTTTGGGCACTTTGCCACTGCTAATCAGTGTCAAAGTGCAAGTGCTCCCTGAATAAAGTGTAATGGTAATTGGTTGTCCATGATTGGCATATTTGCCTTACTAGCAAAGTGCACTATGTGTGCCAGGGCTAGTAATGCAAATGCTACTAGTGGGCCTGCAGCACTAATTGTTCCACCCACACCAGTAGCCTTAAAGAAAGAACTCAGGCCTGCCAGTACAGTGCCTGCACACAGTTTGTTAAACTGCCATGTTGTCCTGCCAAGTGCACTCACTTACCAGACCTTATCCTTCCCTTTCTATGCACATCAGACACCCCTATGGTAGGTCCAACATACCCCCTGGGCAGGGTGCAGTGCATGTGAAAGGTAGGACATGCACTGAGGTGTGCACCATGTCCTGACAGGGAAATACTCTCCATTTCGTTTTACACTGTTGAAAGGCCATCTTGCCCATAGGACAGAATGGGGAGGCTGTGTAATATGTTTTCCAGCCTATCTTCCAAAAGGCTTAAGATGGAGAGGTGAAGTTTACTATGCCTGAACTCACAATGTAATAACACATCTTTTACTGAAGGTGGTTTTTGCATTGTGTGTTTAGAAACCACTCTTTTAGAAGTGGCTGGGTTTTTGTGCTCTAACATTTCTGTGTGGCTCTGCCTGGTTGTGGGTTGACTGTCTGGATTTGAAAGTGATAGGATCTGGGGAATGTCTTGACCCAGGGGAGGAGGTGAGACAGCAACAGGCTGACCTGCATCTGGAGTGTAGGGGGGAGGAGTAGCCCCTGGAAGTGAAGAGACCTGGGTTGGTGCCATAAAACAATGGTCCCATCTCCTGCTGAGTGATTGAGAATCCAGACCCCCACTAATCAAAGGAAGAAGGTGTCACTGGCAGGGAGTCACCCAGAACTGTTTTGAACAGGGGTCAGTGCCCCCTGAAAACAAACACTTCAAAGACATTTAGGGGTACAACTATGAGAGCTAAAGCCCCTGAATGTTGGAATGGAACTGTTCAAGACTGAAAAGGATTGAAACTACTTTGTGGTCAAGAGGAACCTCTGCCAAGGAAGAAGCAGCTGTAGAGACTGAAGGAAAGGACTGGCCCTTGCTGTGTGTTCTTGGGCTGCCCTGCAGTTTGTTGCTTTGACATAGGAGAGGCTAAAGGGACTTTGCTGTGTGCTGTGTCCCACTGCTTGAAATGACTTTGCTGTATGCTGTATCCTGAAGTAACTTATCCCCAAGGGCCTGAGGAGAGCTGGTTCCCTGTTCAAGAGACTCAGGAACACAAATGTTTCCAGGAGAGTCTCTGTGATGCTGTGTGCATGTGCTTTTTGCAGCCTGAGACCCTCGTAAGACTTGCCCTGTCATCGTGGGCACCTGGAGTCCAAGCGAGTCTCAGTGATGCTGTGTGCATGTGCTTTTTGCAGCCTGAGCCCTTCGTGAGGATTGTCCTGTGATCGTGTGCACCCGGAGTCCAAGTGAGTCTCAGCGACGCTGTGTGCGTGTCCTTTGTGCAGCCTGAGACCTTCATGAGGATTGCCCTGTTATCGTGCATCCGGAGCTCAAGTGAGTCTCAGCGACGCTGTGTGTGTGCTTCCTGCAGCCTGAGACCTTCTTATCGCCAGCGGCCCGGACCGGCAGCCCCAGAGGATCTGAGCCACCGGCCCAAACCCACCGTTGCCGGAGCGGAACCTCAAACCAACCCCGTTGAGGGAGGGCCCGAGTTCTACTGCCCGGAATCCACAAAGTTGCATCGGAGGCCCCAGTCGCGGGTAGAGGAGAGGAGAGCGAGGTCGCACCCCCCCCCAGGTAACGTGTGTTGCCACCTGGGGCGGGGTGCAGGCTCGGAGAGAGACGCTCTTGGCCTCTCCCATTCTTGCAGCGCAAGCCTCTGCTTCGGCTCATATCACGGCCCGTACTTGCCAAGGAGTGGCAGTACCGGGGCCGGAGTGCGGAGCTGCACTTTGGTTGACATCATACCTGTGTTGGGGGCATCCGTTGGCGGAAGCTGTCCGCGTGTCAGTACGAGTGGCGGAGAGACCGCCTAAGGCACCGTGATCGGTGCTGGAGTATATTGCGCATTGCATTAGTTCTGCATTACGGACTACCTGATTATCGTATTACGCATTTCATTATTTCTGCATTACGAACTACCTGATTAGTGTATTACGCATTGCATTAGTTCTGCATTACGAACTACCTGATTGTTGCATTACTCATTGCATTATTTCTGCTTTATGAACTGCCTGATTGTTGCATTACGCATTGCATTTTTACTGCATTACGAACTGCCTGATTGTTGCAGTACGCATTGCACTATTTTTGCATAATGGACTACCTGATTGTTGCATTACGCATTGCATTAGTTTGGATAACGAACTGCCTGATTGTTGCATTACGCATTGCATTATTTTGGCATTACGAACTGCTTGATTGTTGCATAACGAACTGCATTATTTTTACAGTGCAAAGTGCCTGATGCTTGCATTACGAACTGCATAGCATTGTATTAGGACTGCAGTGGATCATTTAGAACTGCTCATTAATCTCGCCAGAACTTACAAGGGCTGGCTGGCCTAATAACCGTCCAGGAGGAATATTACAAATACGCATATGTTGGATTTATATTGTGTGGTGAAATTGTAACTTTATCTTTCATTAACATCTTTGTTTTTTCATTAACAAATATTTATTATGTAATGTTTTACGCATGAGGGCCTGAGGGCTTTACAAGAGTCAAGAGTCAAAAAGCGAGAATCAGACAGTAAAGCAAAAGTATACATATTGGTTCGGAAGTCTCCGCGCATTGTACAACATTAAGGCAAGGAAGTCGTAAAATAACCTAGTTGTGTGCACGTTGTCTTGAGCTGCACCCCTTTCAGGGAGGGGGATCGAGGTAGGGGTCGCGGAGGTGAAGGAGGTAGAAGTCTTAATGTCACAGTATCAGTGTGCTGTAATGTGCAGGCTTGTGCGCTTCGGCGGCGGCTATCGGTTCGAGAAGAAACAATTGAGGAAGAGGTCTTTGGGCTGTCTTTTGAATTTTACAAAGGAGGGGATAGTCCTGATATAGAATGGAATGCAGTTCCAGATTTTGGGCACGTTTCCAGCGAAGGACCCAGCTGCGGGTTTCTTTTTAACGTGTTTTCCGAGGGATGAGTAGTAGAGTGTTGGAGCTCCTGAGATTCTTTGTCTGACCGGCCTTCTTGAGTTTGGAGGCCAGGTAGTCTGGTTTCCCTGTGTGCAGGGCTTTGTGCATGAGGCAGTCAATTCTGAAGCTGGCACACATTTCTACTGGGAGCCTTTTTAGTTCTCTGAGTGCTAGTGAGATGTGTTCATATTTCTTAACTCCGGTGACCATTCTGGCTGCTGCGTTGAGAGTTGTTTTGAGGGGAGCAAAGAGATGGAACACTAGGTATGTCATGTAGAGGAAAGCATAACGCACTGATAAGAGCAAGTGCTACATTACAACACACACCTCATTGCAGACACCTATGACGCATTGCTAGTCTGAAGGAGAGGGGAGTACTCAGGAAAGGAGTGAGGCATTAGCAATTGAAAAGTAAATGCTGTAAAGTCAACTGGGTGCTTGTAGCTGGAAATGACATTGATATTAATGGTGAACACAGGAGTCTTGCAATACTTTTCAACAGACCTGCCTTGAGGGGAAAGTAGGCAAATCTCCCTGTTAGGCAACGGCACAAAGGCCTGTCTGTCCTGCCAAAATAATCTGCCCCACAAACTTAGCCATGATATCCACCTTCCATAGGATATCATGGCTAAGCCAGTTCTGAGCAGGCGTAAGGAAAGTAGCGATAACAGGGGTTATCGCTACTTTTCCTGCTGCTATGCTTCATAGCGTGGGGCTTGATGATAGGAGAAATGTTCTCCTGTCATGTCAGATCAGGAACGCCCACTTTGCATCTCATTAGAGATGCAAAGCTGGGCGTTAAGAATTTGGGCGCTAATGCAAGGTTTCACACGTTAGCGTAACCTTGCTAATTAGGCGATAAAATTATCGCCGCTTTTCGGCAGAAAACGGCCGCAAAAGCAGCGATAATTCTATCGCCTCGCCTTGCTGATATGCCCCCAAAACTCGGCATCCGTGTGAAGTCGTGTAAAAATGTTTCTGGTCAGAATGGAATAATTATTTTTATACAGGATCAACGAGCGGAAAGGGTAAAGCTCAAAATGAAACCCTCGCAAGTAATGTTCTCACGGTTTTGGGCTTGCCTCTGGTGTCCTGAGCCCTAGTGCAAGAATAAAATGGAACCCCTGGCTGGTGTCTTAATTATAAAACACAGCAATAATAGGGATCAGTGGGCCCCACAAGCCTCTGGGTCCCGGTGCCACTGCACCTGCTGCACCAATGGAAGCTCCCTACGCCCCTGGGGGCATATTTACAAACTGGGGATAAAAAATTATCGCCGCTTTTGCTTCCGTTTTCGGCCGAAAAGCGGCGATAATTTTATCGCCTAATTAGCAAGGCCACGCTAACGCGTGAAACCTTGCTTTAGCGTTGGGATTCCTAATGCCCAGCTGGCGTTCCTGACCTAACATGACAGGAGAAATGTCGCTAAGCGACATTTCTCCTATCATCAAGCCCCACGCTATGAAGCATAGCATCAGGAAAAGTAGCGATAACCCCTGTTATCGCTACTTTCCTCACGCCTGCTTCAGGACTAAGGGGCATATTTACAAGCTGGCGATAAAAAATTATCGCCACTTTTGCGGCCGTTTTCGGCCGAAAAGCGGCGATAATTTTATCGCCTAATTAGCAAGGCCACGCTAACGCGTGAAACCTTGCTTTAGCGTGGGGATTCCTAACGTCCAGCTTTGCATCTCTAATGAGATGCAAAGTGGGTATTCCTGAGCTAACATGACAGGAGAAATGTCGCAAAGCGACATTTCTCCTATCATCAAGTCCCACGCAATGAAGCATAGCGGCAGGAAAAGTAGCGATATCGCTACTTTCCTTACGCCTGCTTCAGGACTGATTTAGCCATGATATCCTATGGAAGGTGGATCTCATGGCTAAGTTTGTGAGTCGCTATCAGCAAGCTAACGCCACACTACGTGAGATTATCGCTGGGTTTCCAGCGATAATCTCACATTAGGCAGTTAGCGTGAGGATTTTTATCGCTGAGGAGATAAGCATTGCTTATAGCACGCTATCTCGGCGATAAAAATCCACGTTACCTGGCGATAATTATCCTCACCCTAAGAGCACTGAACGATAATTATCGCCGGTTGTTGCTGATATGCCCCCTGGTTGTCACACCATGTTGATAGACCTGCATGTTTTGTGCTAACCCGTTGAGATCTATTGCAGCGCTCCCCGCTGTACTGCTGTGATTCAGCGCTCCTTGGCTGCCGCTCTGAGGCTGAGTTTTGAACTGTATTGACCTCTCACTGGTCTACCATCTCTTCAATGGAAGTACATTTCGTTCTAGGCGTTCTTTGCGGAAGCTGGTGGAAGCAGCGTGCAGAGGCAGGGAGGGGTGACTTTTTTCACTGCTTAACAAAGCACTACAAATACATTTCGAATGGAAGATAGGATTACGATCAGTACATATTTAAAACACAAAGCAACATATATATGTAGTTGTATCTAAACGCCAGGCGCGCAACACCCATTGGACTCAAAGGGCTTCAGCCACCCCCCCCGTCGTGTGTGGCAGCCCGGGATGAGACATCTTCCCGGGCAAAAAAGTAGCCGCACCCGAGCACTTTACAGGTCTTTAAAAGACCATTTGCATGTTAATGAGGCCTTGCTGTTGTTTCACCCCTTCTAAGAGCCCCTGCAGCTGAGCTCCACTCTGCCTATTGCTTAAAGTTCAGCCCCCCCCGAAATTTTTGCTCAGCCCCCCCCCTCCGAAATTTGGCTCTAGTTGCGCCTCTGCTAAACGCCCAAAACACGTCTGCCTGAGTAAGTACACGAATCTCAAAGTTTTCTCCATCACATCCTCAGCCGTGCGTCGCCGTCTGCGGCGGTTTCATCAGCGGATATGCTGTGCGATCAATTCTTTGAAGATAGGGCGCCCAGAAGAGACAGCGAGAATCAAGATCTGCTCGGACGGGTACTGGTAGCGGTGTAGTGTACCCGCTGGTTCGTCCCATTATGCTGTGTGCAACATAGCCACCGTGTGCGGCCGGGCGTGATGATGTAAAGAGATAATGAAGGGGGCCCAAGGACAAGGCAGGCCGGTTGAAAAGTACTGCAAGACTCCTGTGTCGGTGTCCGGCGGGTATGCTGCAGAGAATGTCACAGTGCCCTGGAAATGTGCTTTCTTAAGGCAAGCGGAACAATTGCTGTGATCTCACACGCCGGGACCCTGGGAAGTTACAGGCATTATAACTACGCCTGTCCTAGCCTTTGCTCTGCGTGCCTCCTTACACTTCCCTGCAAAGGCACTTGCATACAATTATCGATGCAACTCCGCATTATTTCATGCATACTTGCCAATCAATTCAAGCTGAAACCACTAAAACGCTGCACTATGGCTTTCTCTGACGGTTCAACTTCCTTATTTGTGAACACCAACAACACACATCTTCACTCTTTATTACTTGGAATTACCCCAATTCATAGTCTCCTCATCCACCATATGCTGTTCGTTTTTCTGAAATCTTCCACATAAGCCTTCACGAAGATCATTGGGACAGAATAAATATCGGCTGTATTGATGTATAGTTTTCAACCACTTATCGCGATAATATATGAATGTTCTACTAAGAAAACTCCGTGGATTGTTGGATTTCGGTACAAGCCGATTTGAATGCTGTGATACAGAACCCACTTAACTATTAATAGGCAAGGCCATAAGCCAGAAGCTTGAAGGACACTCCTATGTAGCCGGATGTCGGTCATCCTGATAGCACCAGCTCTAGAATATTGTATGCCACAGTAATTTACGTACCCATACTGTCCTGTTGGATGTGCAGGGAGCTTTTTCTCACTGCTACATGCATTTCTATGAGATATAGAGACCAGGCACCCCTGGCCAATCCTAGGATGCCACATCATTTCTACGCCCACCTTTTCCAACGCTCCTGCACAGCATTCTGAGACAACCCAATATGGCAGAAGTATTCTTGTCCTGTTCTGTGCCCACCCAAAGATGTGGCTATGGTAATGGGTAAAGCCTTCCTTGTGGTCACTCCAAACCATTTCTAGGGCAGCTCCCACTGGTTTTGGAGCCATGTTGGGTAGAGGGACAAAGGAGGGGGACAGGCCTGGTGTCAGGTGCATTCACTTGAGAAAGGGAAGGGACCTTTGAAGTGAAACTAGTCCATGGGCACAGCACCCAGGTCATCCTGTCAAGGAGGGTGACAGTTGAATACTTACAGACTGTAGGCAGGAAGATAGTATCTTTTTTAAAGTGCTTATCGCTTAATAGTTAGACAAAATGTGATTTTTCCATTAAATTAGATTTTGAATAACTATTTAAATGAGTCCTTTAATTATTTTTCTAGCTGCTACCAATCCAAATTCAGCATTTAGTAAATGTAACAATGCAATTCATTTTCTCCCTGTGGAAGTAGCCAGCCTTGCTAAGTGAGAATAGGTTTTGGGGATATTTTACGGTAAGGACATGTTCAGGGAGTGGAAAACATGGATCCCTAAATATTTAAAAGTAGAGGAGGCCCAGTTAGGGTCCTACATGAAGTCTGGGGGGGTGGGGCAGTCCAGCCGACATAGCGAACAAATAGGTCTTGCTTCGATTTACTTTAAGTCCTGACAGAAACTCATTTGCCCCATTAGATTCAGTGCTGTCGTAGTACCCACAGCCGCGTCTTTAAGGTAGATCAGTAAATCATCTGCCTATAGAGAGATAACATGGGTATGTTCACCTACTGTCAAACCCAACCCCTCACCGCCTTGTCTGAATAATGCTGCCAGAAGCTCAATCGCTAGCACAAATAGAAGGGGTGACAACGGGCCGCCTTGTCATTTGCCACGGCAAACCCCATATTGTGTTGACACTGTCTTACCAGTTTTAACTCTGGCCGTGGGGCGGTCATAAAGCAGTGACACCCACTTCACCCAATCGTCCCCTAGCCCCATGTGTCTCATTGTCTTGAGTAATCCCATTGCACTATATTGAAGACCTTTTCAAGGTCTATCGATAGAAGGGGGGCTTGTGGAGATTGCCATATGTTAGGGTAATACAACACAGAGTACAGTCTGCGCAAGTTGAATGGTGAATAAAACCGTTCTGGTCTGCTTGCATTAAATTGGGCACATATGGCAGTAAACGGAGCGCCAGGATCTTGCTAAGTATTTTGAAATTCATTTTGAGAATCGAGAGTGGTCGGAAGTCTGTGACCTGCTCCCCAGTGGTTTTCTTAAGAGTGGGACCACTAAGACGTCCCGTATGACCCAGGAATGTTTCCCAGACTTAGTGATTCAGCATATAATACCTCCAGATGGGGAGCCAACATTGAGGCATAACTCAAATAAAATTCTGCGGGGGTACCGTCTGGACCTGGGGTCTTCCCTGTGGCCGTACTCTTAATTGCCACTCGGATCTCTTGTGCGTTCACCGGGCCTCCAAGCACTTCCCTTGTCTGACGGGCTAACGTATGGAGTGTTAATGCTCCTAGGAATTCCTCCTGTCTACCCGGAAACCTCAGAGGGTGCCTTATAAAGGCCTTCATAGTAGTCACAAAATAGGTCAATAATCGCCTCGGGTCATGAACTGAGACACCTGTGTGAGATAGAAAATGCATAATCGGAGATCCACTGGTCTCTGGCCAGATTAACCATGCCACCAGTGTACCAGGCCTCCCTTCTTCCTCCTGAACCCTAGTAAGGCATCCCCTATAATCGTGGCACTGCAGCTGTTCGAGAACCTGGTGGTACAGTGTACGTGTTTCTCTTAGGGTTTTCAGAGCATCTGGACCAGTTCCCTGGGCATTATCTAACTCATGTAGTTTACCCTCTAGTTCTGCCAGTTCTCAGTTCAGTTATTTTTGTGCCCTTATTGACTGCCCCAAACAGTGTCTCCTCATCACCACCTTAAATGCTTCCCATTCCATCAGAGCCGTGGATGATGTCTGTTTGTTATTATGGCTGCACCTGTGGTCTCTTTAAAACAAATGTCTTCTAGCATCAGTGGATTTAGTTGCCACAGTGGAATCAGCGGGGGCTTCCCCAGAGGTTGGAGGGCCAACAGAAGGTGGCTATGGTCTGATAGCGCATGTCCTAGATGGTCTGTGTGGGTGATGGAACAGCCCAATCTGGGTGTACACAGGAAGATGTCGAAGCCATGTATGCAGTAAGTCTAGGTGGTGAACTCCGCTATGCTCGTGTTAGGCGGAGCTAGCGGAGTTCCAAAACACGCAGAACGGAGTTTTTTTCCTCGCTCGCATTCATCAACATCAAGATGGTGAGCGCGAGTGCGGAAAATCCACCTCCTGGCGAGATATTTCCTCATTCGCGCTTGTCAACATCAAGTTGGTGAGCGTAGGAAATCAACCACCAGCCGAGATTTCTCAACGCGGGCGGATTTCTCAATGCAAGTGACCATGTATGCTTGCGACTGCTCGCATTGAGAAACCGTCTGTTCACGCTGAGAAAGCTGCCGCTCGGGTAGAAAATCTACTCAAGCGGTAGAAAGGAAGTAGCGCCCTCTTGCACTGTGCATGGTGTATTTTTCTAACCCACTCTGCCACTTGAGGAGCGCAGCGTAATGTGGCGGAGTTTTTTTTTGCACTACCCAGAGTTCCGCTTTGAGGAACTTCGCGAACTCCACCCAGACTTAGTATGCAGCTGATAAATTGGGGGATAATAGGAGTAGTCTATATCTCCTACTTGTTGTGTTTTCCAAATGTCCTCCAGCCCCCAGTGTTCTCTCCAATCCCAGAACCCTACTGTTGTGTGGTGAGCCTGGGCACCCGGCAATGGGGCATGTGAGTGATGTAGTGTGATATCAGCAACACAATTAAAATCACCCCCAGCAGCATGTTTGGCATCAATATCTCCACTACCATTGTCGAAAGGTCCCAGAGAAATGACACCTGGTCCTGGTTAGGGGTGTACACACTACCCAATACAATTTTGCAACCAAGGAGCTTACCCTTCAGTAACACATATCTAACTTCTTAACCTACTAGGGTATGCAGTGGTTCGAAGGGTACTTTACCCCATATTAAGATTAGCGGGAGACAGCGTTTACCACGCAGTCATTATTACATCGCAGTTCCATTACAACACGGCTGTTACAACGACCGATTTGTTAGAACACGATGCCTTTACATCGCAAGTCATTAGATCGACTTGCTGTAGGGGGCGCTCTAACATAAGGAATAGTATGATTTACTATTCCAACACCTTCCCTGCTGTTGCGCAGGCTGGAGTTGGAATAGTACATTATACTATTCCTAAGTCCAGCATGCCCCCTACAGCAAGTCGATCTAATGACTTGCGTTGTAAAGGTATTGCGTTCTAACAACGCAGTCGTTGTAACAACCGAGTTGTTAAGGAACACGATGTGACATGCTTTATTCCAGATTGGCACACCCCTAGCATATGCAGAATAGGAGGTCGCAGATATTTGTCCGCACCATCTTCTGCGTAGTTTCTCCACTTCATTATGGATGAGGTGTGTCTCCAGTAGTAATGCTACCTGCTCTCGCCATCTGCGTATCAGTGCATATTGTGCCGTTTAACGGCTGATCTCATACCCCTGATATTCCATGTTAGGAGGTTCAGTGTGTGAAGTTTGGACGCCATTACCTAGAATCTTGGCACTCCGACCTGTCATCTCCCCTCATCCCATCTACCCTGCTCCAGAGTGGAAAGCCAGGACTCCACCTGCAAGAGAAACAAAAACATAACAGTAAAAACCCCTATAAACTGAAACTCCCCTTTCCCCAGAGGAGCCTGGCAAGGGCCAGTCGCCCAAACTGCAGACAAGTGATCGTGGCCAACAGAAGACCCCATCCAGATGCGGGTGCGGGCCTCCAAGAGGGGGTTGGCCGCATTTTGTGTATTATTGTCCGTAAGGCAGTTCAATGCTGAACAATTCAATTCGCATCAGTTCAATCAGCATCTGCCTCCAGCCTGATCTGAGGTTTCCATATCAAAGTGTTCCATAACATCCCAGCGCATGGCCCCACCCAAGGGAATCCATTCGTTCAGAGGTTATCAGCTGTTCTTGGGGTAAAAGTTGTCAGTGTAACATTATCTGCATGTGAGGCCTCGGAGTCCGTACCTCCTGTACCCTTAGCCGACCGAGAGCAAGGCTCCAGGACTGATTCATTTCCTTTCATAAGTGTGGCCACCGCCTGTAAAGCTGCAGCTCTTTCCTTCTCAGTCAGGGATGGGCTCAGTTTTTTAGACGGTCTCCGCTTCGGTCTGGTCCGTGTCCTCTCCCCGAACCGTGGGTCTCTAGGAGAGGCATTGGTGTCCGCTTTCTTGGATGTCCCCCCAGATTTGTAGGATTCGAGCCAATCCCAGACCACCTCGGGATCTTCACAGAAATGTGTCTTCCCATCCAGCATAATGCGGAGCCTGGCGGGGAGCATCAAGGAGTATTGCAAGTTCTCATCATGTAGGGCCCTCTTGGCCTCGAGGAAGAAGGCCCGACGTCTCTGCACTTCAGCAGTGTAATCAGGGAAGATGGAGACCTTACTGTTGTCTATCTTGAACGGGCCATCCGTCCTCGCTTTCCGGAGAAGGACATCTCTATCCTTATAATGAAGAAGCCTTGCCACCACTGGGCATGGCGGGCAGCCCGGCGCAGGGGGCGAGCAGGGATTCTATGTGCCCTCTCAAAGCTATAAAATGATGAGAGGCCCACTGGTGCCATTCCCGTACTCAACCAGGGTTCAAGGAAGGAGATCATGTCCTCACCTTCCAACCCTTCCGGTAATCTCACAATTCTGATATTCTTCCTCCTGTTTTGCCCACCCGCATCTTCAGCCCTGCGTTCCAGGGTCTGGGCCCGATCAGTGAGCTCAATGACCCAGCGAGTCAGGGTTTGTTGTGTGGGGTGAAGCTCCATTATTGAGGCTTCTGGACCTTCAATCTCTCCGCCAGCTTGTGGTGTTCAGCTTTCAGTAGACCCAGCCCCACCAACACAGTACTGATAGCCTGGTGGAGTGTAGCTTTATGATCCCTAATAGCTTCCAGGATTTTGGTCAGCTGTTGCTGCACGAGGTCCGCCATTGCCAGTGGGACCTGCCTTTCCTTCTGGGGCTCAAATTGTTCTTCCCCTCGGTCTGAGGGCACTCCGGTCATCTTCACCCTAGCTTTGCCCATTTTTCACTGCATTTGGGGTTTCAGAGATCAACAACTGGTTTGGACGGGGATAGTGTGGTTCACCTATCGAAAAGAAAATGTATAGACTGACTAGATTTTAGGGCAGCCGTATTGTGTCCCCAGTGCCCTTCCGTTCACGGCAGAGTTTGTAGTGAGCAGGGAAGGATTTATGTTCTGATAGTCATTTGCAGGTGGTGTGTAAGTGAGCAGCCCCAAAAATAATCCAGGGGTCGAGATCTTCCTTTCTAATCGGAGCTCAGAATTATGCATATGAAGGGGAAGTAGGCCCAGGGCTCCCATCGAGTCGCTCAGTAGTTCCAGACAGGGGCAAAGTTCGTGTTGGTTAAATGCAATAGAGCCTCTCCGCCAACTAAGGCCAGCCACACCACTGCCGGGTCATTCTGCACTCCCTATTAGGATTTACCGTGCCCCCGGGCCTTCTCCAGACCATCCGCCCTTCTGGCCAGATATTGAGTTGACTGCAGGAGGCCCGCAATCCACGATCTGGTCCAGATGTAGGGATATGCCAGGGAGTCTTGGAGGAAGATTGTTAAAGCCCCCACTGCACCAGTACAAGCTGGAACCCCCGCCGAACCCCGACACAGGCCCCGAATCACCATGTGGATCAGGCAGTGTCTCCGGTACCATGCACAACTCTCACCTTGCCGGTCCTGGGATCGGCCCCGATGTCTACCACCTCAACCTCTCCCGGACTCGCTTGGGTCTGCTGTGCTTCGTACAAGGCTACGTGTAAGTCGCAGTTGGATTTTTAAAGATTAGGGACCCTTCCCAGTGGACCCTGAAGAAACCCAGTGACAGACAGAAGGTTGGAAAGCCACCCCACCCATCGATATCCTAGTACCCACGTTACCTACACCAGGGAAGCAGGGTTAAAAGGTGTTAAGTAGTGTCCGAAACTGTTGTTGAACCCAATGGAGGACTTCATGAAAGTGCCGCTGCTGAAGAAGGAGAAAGTGTTCAGTGGAATCCAAAGGTGGATTCTATTTGAGAGGTACCTGCAAGCAGAGGGGACATAGTCTATGTCACTCAGGAGTGACCAGGAGACTTTGAGGATGACTGCCCTCCAATGTCGGGTGTTGAAGGAGAGATGACAATGACCTTGACTCTGCAGCTGTGAGGACCAGGCGATGCTGAGAAAGACCAGGAGCCATGCACAAGCTGTCCTATGACGGATGTCGAGTGCTGAGGAGTCAGTGTCTGGCAGGAGCGCCAACAAGCCTTGGCAAAGGCAACCAACGCAGATGTCGAAGATGGTGCAATGTCGGGACCAGCAAGGTCCAGGGGACTCACCACAAGCAGGGTAGTCAGGGCACGCCCCAAGCAGGGGAGCCCAAAAGAAGCAAAGATGACCCTCAACTGGACCCACAGCCCCGAGGCACTGGAGTCACAAGAGGACCTCGAGCAGCTCATCAAAAGATGCAGGCCACGGTGAAAACGATGCAATGTGGACAAAGACTTTGGTCACTGAAGGTGCTCGAGGTTGGGACTACGTGGTGCCAGAAGTTCTTGGTGGAAGGAAGCCAACAAGCCTTTGCAACTGCAAGTTGATGTGGTGGGTTCGGTTATTGCAGCTGCCACGAGGGATACTGACCTCAATCTTGGTGAGAGGGCAGGGCAGGCCTCAAGAGCTATGAAGAACCACCACCTGCATTGCAGAACCTTTCATAGTCCGGAAGAGCTCAGGATCAGCAGACCGGTCGACT
The DNA here is from genome assembly GCF_964204655.1 of Triturus cristatus. Classification (NCBI taxonomy): domain Eukaryota; kingdom Metazoa; phylum Chordata; class Amphibia; order Caudata; family Salamandridae; genus Triturus; species Triturus cristatus. The sequence goes on from NC_140581.1 coordinate 853,914,131, forward strand.
TAGTTGCGGCGCTTGCGAATGCAGGGAAGTGACTCCTTCAATTCAAGGGAGATTCCTTCAGGTGTCTTTGATGCCTACAGGCCTTGGAAGGTTCCTGTATGGTGCACAGGCACAGTTGATGTAGCAGACTGGAAGGGAGACGAGTTTGAGCCCAAATGAAGTCCAGCGAAGTCCAGAGTGCCCAGATGGTAAAAGTAGAAGTGGTGTCTGATCTGAATCTTGTCCCACGACAAATCTAGGGACCCACCCTCAAGTAAGCCCTTAAGTACCCTAAAGAAAGGGTTGGGACGATTCAGGGGACCCTCCCAAGAGAGGGTGTGGACAGGGGGGAGGTTACTCCCATGTCCTTTGTACAGTTTCTCGTCAGAGCGGGAATCAATGGCTTCCAGAGCTAGTTTGAACTGGACTATGCACGGGAACACCAAATGTGCCCCACATGCAAACTTAGTGGTGCTGGCAAGCGCACCCACCCGGTCTCAATACACTAAATCCTGTCTGGAAGGTGGTCACACCTCCCTGTGACAGGGTGCCTATTGTTCTGCCTTCCCCTTCCCGAGCTTGGCTCAGCAGCAGGAGAGCAAAATCGTGTCTCTGTTTGGCAGCAACCATTTTGTGCAGTCTTGAAGGCTGGCACCGGGAACACTGAGAGCCTAACGGAGGGCCATTCCAGTGCTTGGAATCATACCCCACCACACCGTTTATGGTATGATTCCAACATGTTTGATAGCAAACAAGATAGGATTCGTTGCAGCCAAATTCGAGATGGTCATCGCGTAATTACGCGGTGCCCCTCTATATAGTATATGGCTGCTTCACTTACAACCCGGGAGAATGGACTCCATAGGCTGTGGGGGTGTCCTGCTCATGCAGGGGCACCCTCACACTTAGATCCAAGCAACCTGCCTTCAGGATTGATAAGACCTGCTGTAGGGGTGACTTATAGGTTTTAAGTGCAGTGACCCTAGATATAGAAAACTTATATCTTAATTAAAAGGTGCTAGCACCAGCTTAAACAGGCTGCAATGCCATGCCAGTAGTTCCATTTTGAATGGTCTCCCATGGGTGGCATAATACATGTTTCAGCCCATGGGGGACCTCTGGGGTACCTATGCCCTGGGTACCTTAGTACCATATACTAGGTGAAGGAGAGTAGGATCTGCTTCACATGGGTACCCCCACTTTTTGCTGGTGTTTCACTGTTTTACGACCTTAGTCTGGCTATGGCCCTGCTAATCAGGACCACAGCCTAGCTGCTTCCTCTCTAAAATGGTTTCCATGTACATTAGGTACATATGTAATTGGATTCTGGAGTGCCTTATAAGCCCCTAGTATATGGTATACTATGTACCTAGGGCATAGGTACCTCAGAGGCCTACCAGGGGCTGCAGCATATATTATGCTACCCCTGGGAGGCACTCCAAAATGGCACCACAGGTCTGCTACTGCAGCCTGGGTAAGGGTGTGTTTGCACCCCTTACTGTGGTATAGGCTACCTATATCACTACCCTACACAGACACATATAAACCTATAAGCCACTCCTATGACAGGCCTTGACAATCCTGAAGGCAGAGTGCTTGGTTTTATGTGAGAGGGTGCCCAAGCATGAGCTGAACCCCTCAGCAGCTTTCGGAAATACTTCCTTATGGCTGTTCTGTGATACAGCCATACCATATACTCTTAAGTGCATTATAACCTTGCGGTAAATGCTAACTTTGGAATGGCTGCATCAAAACATGTCGTGTTTGGTGTCAAACGCTTTGGAATACTATCCCCCCACCAGTTCTGGCGGCGGGGGTAGCATTCCACCCTTCTAGAGGGGGAGACATGTTCACACTGGCTAAACCCGGTAGGACTTTCCTGAGCACTGGCATCACAAAATGGATGCCTCTGCCACAGACACGGGTCTGGCTTCCTGCTGCTGACCGAATCTCCGGCAGGGGAGGCCTGGACAATAGGTTTCCTGTCGAAGGGAAGTGTGACCACCTCCCCAGACAGGCTGATGTGTATTGGGGATTGGCGGGAGCACTCTCTGGTGCTTTGAAGTCCTGCATTGGGGGCACATTTGCTTTCCCTGTGCATAGCCCAGTTCAAACCGGTTGCAAGGGGTACCTGCCCCTGTTTTGGTGCGAAACTGGACAAAGGAAATCGGTGTAACCCATAGGTGGGGCCTTAGAGTTAGTCTATCCCCTAAACTTACTATAAGTATAGGAATCCAGTCCTTAGGACTTTAGATTACCCTGGACGAAACTCTGCTACAGATATCCTGGACCTTTGATGTTCTATCCTGACTAGAAGACTGAAGAAATCTCCCTTGGGGTCAAGGAGTGACTCCCCTGCTTGGCAGGCACCAAAGAAGCAACTGACCGGTTTGCATCGCTGAAGCTCCCTCCGGACACCGAAGTCTTTGCATCACCAGTGGTGGATTCCAGACTTCCCCGAGGCTACCCTGAGTCCCCAGCAAAGCTGAGGCCTGTGGCTATCGTGGGTGATGTGGAACCGTGACCCCTGGACACCGTGAACTTTTGCAGCAACACTATCTTCCTGGCCATCCTTGAAGTTGTGCTTTGGGCTTCGAGTAGCCCCAGCCTTGAGCACCTCTTGCACCGAAGATTGTTGGCCTCCACTCCACGAGTGACCCATGGGCCAGCTTCAAGTGCGACGAGGCTCCTTTGCGATCACTAGCCCATTGGCTAGCAGGTCCCCACGAAGGCAACTCCTTTTCTGCTTGGGCTTTCCTGGTTGCTCCAGACGTGCCCTGACTTACCCTTGCTGGGTGAGTCCCTCAGACCTTACTGGTCTGCACCGCAGTCCTTTCTCTAAATTCCAGTGACTTGCCGTTGCCAAGGCTTGTTGGGTCCATTCTGGTCGCCGACACCGCAGCACTCGACAGACTTTCTGGGACAGCTCGAATCCGGCTCAAGGACTTCATCGACGCATCCTGGACCTCGTGGCTGAGGAGTCAAGACACCCATCAACTCACCTGAAGCACCCGACATCTGTGGGCATTGGTCCATCCTGCCCTAGGTCACTGGCAAGTGACCCAGACTCTGTCCCCTCTGCTTTCAGGTTCCTTACATCCTAGATTCAGGCTTGGATCTCTCCGGACACTTCTCCTCTTCACGGCAGCAGCAGTTCCTTGCAGGCTCCCATTGAAATCGACGACGCGACTCGACTCGACACCAAAAGACACCTATGCACCCGGCTTCCCTGGGTGAGGTAACTCGAGTACTCCAGTGCTCAAGTGGGTGCTAGCCCTAGAACTTCTTAAGCCCAAGAGGGTTTGGTCCTGACTCGATTAGAAGTGTCCCTAATCTTTAAATTTCCAACCGCGACATTGCCCATAGAAGATAACGGGAACCCGCGGTTGTGTTTACACACTGCATACAGTCCCCGTGGGTCCCCTGTGTCACTACCTTGGGTGGTTCCTTGGGGTCCCAGCGATTCTAGAGGCTATAGGCCTAGTGTCTATTCCAGTCATGGTTCTTATACCACTTTTCTGGTATATGGTTTGGTACGCCCCTAGGGCCCAAACGTGTATTTGTGCTATTACTGATAATTGCTGACTTGTAAACTAAGTACTTCGAACTCCAGTCTCATAAAGAGACTAGAGGGGTGTATTTTATACTAAATAAATATATTTTAAATATATACCTGGTGTGGTTGTCTTTTCATTTGATCATTCAAGAGATTATAGACTGGTAAAACAAGCTGCCTTACATTCCTTCAAGACTTAGCCTGAAGGCTGCTCTCCATAGCTACCACTAGGATAGCTTTCAGTAAAGGTTGTCTTTAACCTATCACCATAAGGGGTTGTTTGGACTGATACAGGGTGCCCACTAGAAGTAGTGGATAGCATATATCAGGCCACCTTCTCCCACTAGGGACTGGTAAGGATACCCCAGTATCCAATCTGGGATGTACCTAAGTACTGGACATAACAATTTGAGGGAGAAATCTGATAGACTGGGTTCCTGTTTAGCAGGATCCCAGTCAGACCACTCAATAACAGCGGAGCACCAGGCAAAAAAGTGTGGGTAACCATAAAAGCAGATCCTACTTTCCTAGAGCCTGAGTTCCAAACACATTGGCACCCTGAATGCTCAGCTAAACTTCTTTAGGAACCAGAAGTAGAACAAGAGTACTTTGAATGCAATAGTGCCTTAGTACTTTGTTATATATGGTACTCCCCACTACAAATACTACCTAGTAACCATTGACCAGGACAATCCTAAACTCTCTTCTACCTTCTCTCTTGTCTGTCACAGGTCGACGAATGAGTGTAAATGGTTTTGCCCCCTTTTTGTTAGTAATGTGCCAATTAAGACTTTAGTACAAAAACTGCTTCATTGCATTTTGTGCTTGCTCACTTTAAGCTTATAGTATCAATAATAATAACAAAACCGAGAAATGCATTTTATTTTGTTTTATAACTCTTTTTAATGAAAACGGGACTTAAAAGATACTTGGTATGACATTAACATGAAAAAGGGGTTCTTACATGCCTCTAGCTAGAGATTGTGATGATACATTAAGCAAGCAAATTCACACACCTTTAAAATGTACTGTAATCAGGTGATACCCTCTTCATCAAAGGCGGGGAGGGTAGGGAGAAGCGGGGGAGCACATATTGCACCACGATATTCATTCCATTTCGCCCATACTTGAGAAATGCATTATTAGTGCACACAAAATGGGTGCTAAAGTGTTTTTTGCCTGTTATTACTTATTTTTTTCTGCTGAAAAACTCAATCAACACTCAGTGCAATTGTCTTTTTGTTGGGTGGTTTTGTACCCAGGATCTACTAGGGGATATATATGGGAGCCTTAGTGTTTCATTAGTGCATTTAAATCTGCCACCTTACAAAGTAAACCACAGATCAGCCATTGAACCAAAACTAAACTCAAAGCAAAGCATTAGGAGGCCAATTGAGTAGTGGGCTTTTTCTGTACAATCATATTTGACATCACAATTTGTGACCCGACCTTCACGTTCCTATAATAAGAAAGTAACTTCAGAATAACTGTAATCCTATGCACAGATAACGACCTCCTCAGAATATTTGTGCACGTTCCCCACTATGCTATAGATCACATTATAAATACTGACCCAGTAACCTTCAGGGCAGCAGTGGTCAAGAACACACATCACTCATATAGCAAAACAATTATAGAATCCTTTATATATCAAAACAATAACAGAATCCTTTACCCGCACCCAAAGATCTGCTATCTACTCAAGGCATTCCACACTCCAAACACTGAGAAGGCAGACAAAAATGAAGCAGGGTCTGACCATCACATAAAATCTAGCCCTCCAAATCTAACTCACCTCAGATAGCTCCTTGGGTCCCCAACACTTCTACGTCTTCTCAACATAGTCTCAACCCGAGTCGTGGTTCTTATACCACTTTCTTAGTATATGGTTTGGTCCCCCCCCTGGGGTCCATTGTGTATTCTGTGCTATTTACTGTGTTTCTTTGCAAAGTATTGTGTGCATTGTGCATATCTCTGGGTAGGAGATATTTCTATGTGTTAGAGAGTATTATATAATAAATACATATTTCTATTAATAGCTTGTGTAGTTCTTTTTCACTTAATCTATACTATAAGATTGCATTTTATAGCTGCCTTTCACTACCTCTGGACTAAGCCTGAAGGCTGCTCTCCGTACTACCACTTAGAGAGCTTTCTAACGTTGTCTAAGACCTCTTAAATCACCATAAGGTTTGTCTGGACTGGTGCAGGGTGCCCACTAACATAAGTGGACATCATATACCAGGCCAGCTTCTCACACAGGCCCTCTTTCATGAACGTTGATTCAACAAAATACCAAGTGCAGTGTAAGTCAAGTCACACACCCTTTGACCCTCCAACAACATCACAGGATGTGACATCATATGATCTTTGATGTCTTTCTGGAAGTGATGCCCCATGGCCTGTGACCCTAGTGATGTCACAGGAATTGAAAAAAACCCTAAAATTAGTATTAAATAGAGATACAATTCTTATCTTTATCATATCTTCCCTTGTCTCTTTACTTCTTTACTTCACCTTCTCTACCTCTGCCTCAGGATTCCTCTCTATAACTGCTATCTTATTGACTTCTTTCCCATCTTCCTATAACCTCCACATTTTCATGTCATACTCATCAATTTAACAGTTTTTCTACATAACCCGGTGATGAGCTCTCTCCTTTCCCAGTTTACGTCTTAACACCACATCCCTGTAATCCTGTTACAGTCAGCTCTCTCTCTTATTCTCACAGCTCCATCAACTGTTCCCCCCCACTGCCACCTCTCAATACAAGTAGTCACATATTTTCCATCACGTCGACCTCTCATTCTCTCACCACTGTATCTGACAGGTTCTCCTTCTTTCTCCTGGGATTTTCTGCATGCCCTTCACTCTAATTTGGGTCCGGAATTTGCCTTTTACCTCCAACGTTATCTCTATGATTCGCTCAAATTTCTCTCTTCCTGTCTCAGGTGCATCTACATCCTTCCCAGTTTTCCTCCCTACTTCACCTCTCTCATTATCACCTCCTTACCCATTTCTCTTAGACGAGCTTGTCTTGAGTTCTCTCAGCTCAATCTCCTACAATATTCACCCCATATTTCACAATTAATTATCACTATCTCTTTTGTTTCTCTCTCTATCTAATCTTCTTATTTTTATACTCCTCCCCCACAGTCCCCTTACCTCATATCTACCTCAAACATTCTGTGGCATCAACCTTCCATATTCGATTTTCCTCTGTCAGGCCACATGTTCAACAACTCCCCTCTTACCTCTATCTTTCCCCATTCTTTACAAAAGTTCACCCAATCATTTCAGTGGCTGTAATTTCGGGTGAAATGCACTGGCTCTTTGGAGTTACTATTGGCCTTAGAACTCTCATTATACCAGTTACTGGTCTCGTTAGGATTACAATGGGACTTGTATGGAGACCTTCAAAGACTTGCCTTGTTGGAATTTATTTTCTTCTCCAGACATGAGAGAAAGTGAAAGAAACTCTGCTGCTAGCATAAAGCCCTGAAATGCACTGTCCATGTAGGAGGCATATTGGCCCCACTTCAGAATGGCTCTATGCCTTCCATGTAAAGACATGCGTATGTCTTTACATAACTGTAATCTGATTGTTTTTTCGTATGTTCATGCAACCCACCAGATGGGCTTTACAATTGCATAACAATTATTTGTATTCACGAGTGTTCATGTACCCACCTGAGGAGTCTTACGCTTTCTCAATTATCGCTAGTATTTATATGCCCATTTGTTTGCTCACCTGTGACCCACTCTGATATGTCGTAACCTTTCTGTTTTTCATTTCATTTCTATTCTAAAAATATTCTCCTCAATCACAATATGTTCTACTGGGTGCAACTTACAATTCTAAAATCCTTCTTTTTCTTTTTTCTACCCATTTCTCGCCACTTTATCCCTTTACTTTTCTTTCTTCTTCCTTCTCCTTTCCTCTATCACCTGTGTATGACTCACTCTCTGATCTCTTTCAGTCTGTTCACTACCCTAAAAATATATAAATATATATATATATATGCTGATGTCTCACATACTCGTATTTGCATTACTTCATTCTGTATTCTCACATCTCTTTCTCTCCGCCTTCTACTGTGTATGACTTATTTGTTGATCTCTCTCTTTCCTTTCACTACCCTATAATTGTATAATTTCACTGTTTTTTAAAATCAGCCTTGAGAAAGCCCTGGCCTGCCGGCCTGTGGGCAAAACACGTGTTGGCTGTTCATTTGTTTTCTACACATGACTTTAAATAACAAGCATTGGCATAGACAATAGGTCTCGCCTTTGGTAACTTATAAGTGTTTAACAATGCAACACTTGATGTTGTTGCACCAAGGATATTGTGCTGCAAAACTAAATACTTATAAGGTCCCAAAAGCGAGACCTATTGGCTATGCCAATGCTTGTTTTAAATGTATTTCATTCGTTCTCCGTGCACATAGGTTAATATACAACACAACCATAACACTCTCATACATGCCAGTATTTTGGAAAAGGAAAGTGGTAGATTTTTTTTTTAAAGACTCGGGAAAATGCATTTTTCCCATATAACTATTGTGGTGTCCTGCATCGGGTCTATTGCCATGTGTGGGGCTTGCAAGTGTGCTGATGCATACTTGCAAAATGCAAATGTATGTTTGCATTTCTGCATATCAGAAATGCAAATATACGTTTTTCCATTACCTGTCAGGAGCACAGAGAAATCGCTATGGCAGGAAGAGAGAGTGTGAAAAATAGGTTACTGGCAGTCCATAATCCGAGTCACATAAGACCAGCCCCTGTCGGCTCGAAGCCCGCAGAGGAATTGGGTTTTTGCATGCAGGAATAGGGACTAGCTAGGAAATCGGTAGTCTTCCGCCTGAATCGGGAGGGTTGTCATGTATGCACTCCGTTCTCTCGCTCAGTGCCGCATAAATCAAACAATATAAGCTGTACCGTGGGCTCAACAAGCGGGTAGTCAGGGTCCAATTTATGGTGGTCCTGTTCGAGCAGCGAGGACTCCAAGAGCATAACCATACAGAGGTGGCTCAGCATATATGGGGTGCATCCACTAGTGCCAGAAGAGAAACAATCGAAATCAGTAAAAAGAAAACAAAGGGAAGGAAAAACCACTTAAACCAAACAACCTGCTGGGGTAATCGAGAGAAAGGGGAACAGAGGTCTATGCCCTCTATGACACTGTATCCCCAGATCATGAAAACAATATTCGGCCAGAGCGATAGGTTATAAAAAAGATTGAGACACTCATTTAGCATTTGACAACCTGTTCACCAAACTGCTAGTATGGTAGAGCCACCCCTCTGCTCTAACAATGGCAGCTGGTCAGCATATTTACAGTGCCCTTCATTGATGAAGATATTTTTCCATAAAAGGGCTCTTACTTGCTGCTTAAGTATAAAAAAGGCTGTGACAGCTGGTGGCATGGTGGAACTGTCGTCATATTTCTTAATCTTAGTACAGACCCCTAAGTGAGGCTCCATTTCAAAGACATGCATACACAATTCCCCATATACTCTGAGGTTTCTTCAGTATATAGATGGACATTTAAGAACGCATGCTTGTGCAGTAGCCCCATGGTTTTAATTATGGTCCTGGACATAAGACACACTTGTGAAAATGGTGTCCGATAGACAATTCCAAAGTGAAAAGCCCATAGAACACCATTGCCCCTGTCAGGACAACCAATGGGTATTCCACATGTTGACTCTCCAACTTGAAGCTGTCTTTCTCTTCCCCTTATCTTCCTGAAGGGGAATGCAGAACACAGAAGAGGATGCCTTTTTGGCAGGAGTACTGTTACCACCCTTCCCTACAAGAGACTGGAGTTACATGTCTGAAAAGAAGAGCAGATGAGAATTTCAGAATATGTTACTCCCATTATACGCCTATCAGATTTAGTAATTTGCTTTGATAAACTTACAAAGGAAATAGAAACAAAAACTAAGGTCATAACATTCTTTAAATAGTATTTCAAACTATACCTATATTTTCTTGTGCTTTCTTGTTTTCTATGTGCTTCCTATATTTCCCTTCCTCCTGGTATGTGAAACTCTTAAAAAATAATATTTATGTAGAATATAAGACGATACTTCACATGCCATTACTACGCATGCTTTTAGTGCGATGTTTTTTACATCGCAAATGCATTTACTTCGCATTTTTTTTTGCGCATTCAATTACTTCGCAAAGGCATTTTTAAGCTAATAATTTACTTTTAGTACGCATAACTTTTCTACGCATACCACTACTTTGTGATCATTTTCTTTTTTTACCAACATTAAATTTAATTAAATAAATACCCTAACACTACACCAAATTCTAATTGTAAAAACACTACACTACACAAGACATACTTCACAACAATACTCTAATCCCTTCAACCCCAGAACGAGCCTAACCTGTGCCCGAGTCCTGCCCCTACATGCAAACACTTCCCTACACGACACCCTGACACTACTCTAAACCCTAAAAAACTACCTTACACTACTTAAACACTACCCCCAGCACGACCCTACCCCCAGTCCATCCCCTACACTGAAACACTACCCTACACAACCCCCTAAGACAACCCTAAACCCTAACACACTACCCTACACTACACCTACACTATAACACTACCCTAACCCTAAAACGCTACCCCAAGCACGACCCTGCCCCTAACACCAATCCTGTACACTACCTACTCACAAACACTACCCTTCACAACCCCCTACACTACCCTATAGACAATTACTCTACTGTACACTACACTACAAAAACACAACACAACCCTTAAAACTACACAGCCCCACTTACCTCTCTCTCCGCGTGGTCCCTCTCGTCTCGCCTGGTTCCTCTCTGCTCCGGCTTCCTGCCTCATCTGGAAACGGATGCGTCTAGAAACGGCTGCGCCTTAAAAATAACGATGGCGATAGCGCATACAATTACTACGCATGCGTTGTAACAACACTTGCGATGTAACAGCCTGCGTACTAATGGTATGCGTTGTTACATCGCAAGCGTAGTAACGCTTGCGAAGTAATGGCATGCGTACAAACAGCCGCGTACTAATCTGCATCATGCATTTATGTATGATGCTTCTTGGGATACCATGCAACCATAGACTGATTTCAGCCTAGTTAAGACTTATCAGTAATCTTGTTATGGTAGCTCAGCTAGCACAGAACCCATGTCTCAGCATGCCCATTGCACTCACAATGTCTCACTGAGAAAACACAAATTTGATTGGTTGAAATACTTGCCAAAGTCCAAAACCAGTCAAGGTTTGCTTGTGCTCCCATTCAGTAGGGACCGTAAGTCATAAGATAAGTCCAAAGTGGCAAGTCATAATTTAGCCCATACCAGGTCTCCAGTGTGAATTGGACGAATCCGTAAAGTTCTTCTGAAGCTCAAAAATGGAGGATAAAATCTTCAAATTTAAAGTGGGATTATGCACCCCCCATCTGATCTCCCTTCTTGTTCACTATTGGGTCACAGGTCCAGATGTTCTCTGCCTGACTTGGGGGGGGGGGGGCAATAGAGGGCAACAGAAAGTCACTGGATAGACATCTTAACTGTTGCTGGACTGCTGCTGGGTATATGAAGAAATGGGTTGCTTAGTCATCCATAATCAGACCTGCCAACTCACATGGTGCCAATATGTGTCACACGATCTCAGCTCTCTTCACACGGTCACCCGGTGGGGAGCTGAACTCACACAGTGACAGGAAAAATGAGATGAAAACCACTGTAAATAGTGGATTTTCAGCTCGCTTTTGGAGGCTGCAAACATGAATGTCCTTGAAGAAGTGTGAAAACACCCCAGGACATCGACAACAGCCTCAATGACCCTTTGTTTTTATTTTTATGGGAGAGGAACAGGAGAGGGGCAAAGTGCATCTTCGGTTGCTCTTGGCACTAGGCCACGCCCCATCGAGGGCCTGCCGCCTCTTCAGACAGTGACATTATTTAGTCAGTTGGCAGTTATATATTGTTGCAGGGCAAACTTCTTGGCAGAATGCGTATTGCAGTTTAGAAACATGTTGATGAAATCATTCTTGGGTCTTTGAGTTATAGGCCCCAGGACAGGGAATCCAGTACAAGGGTAACCCTCATTCAAGCAAGCACAATCTTATGTGACATACATTGAGACAGCACAGAGGATATTTATACAGCATATAATCTCCAAGCATACTATAAATATGCACAACCACACAGCACACACTCAGTGAAAAGTGGTGAATGCCAGTTATGGGAGACTACAGATTCTCCAAGAGGGTCGGTAGCCCTTTTCCGGATATCTAAAGAAAGAGGCATGTGGTCTTGGATATCCAAGAAGCAGCATTTTTGTGTTTTATTTACATGGTCTACTAAAATAAAAACTCTCTCCATGCATGGGTAAATAGATTTTCCTCTAATTCCCTAAGTTGTTAACTGTTAGCATCAAATAAAAATAAAAGAAAGACCCTTTAGAGTTCGGAGAGGATCCCAGACCATGACGGCTAAACTTGGCACACAGATTTAGAAACAACAGCTGATCAAACTGGCAGGTAAGCAGAAAGCCATGTAGTGGGAATGGAACACATTTTATATGAGCCAGTGAGTCTATGTCAGGACTGGAGGTGAGGATTATGCTGTTCTTTCTCCACTTTTACAGACAGCAGCCTTTAGAGAAAACAATATTAGACTTAATTTCCCACAACCCTTGGGAAGAAGTTATAGTTCAAACTTTAACACTGTCCTATCATTTGAATCAACTAATCTCCATAGTTCTCTGTTGCTGTTGCCTATCACTCAATCAATCAATAAGGCGTTTGTTAAGCGCAACTACTCACCCTTAAGGGTTTCAAGGCGCGGGGAGCAGAGGTGCACGTTCCAGTCCCTCAAGGAGGGGGTCTGTCGAAGAGCCAGGTTTTAAGGTTTCCCGCAAAGATGGGGAGTGATGTTGTCTGTCTGAGGTGGAGTGGAAGGGCGTTCCAGGCTCTGGCCGCGAGGAAGGAGAAGGCGCAGCCTCCCGATCTGGTCTTTCTGGTGTAGGGGACCACGGCGTAGGAGAACTGGGCTGATCGTAGGGTCCTTTGGGGTATGTGGAATTTTAGTCGGCTGTTCAGGTATGCTTGTCCGGTGTCGTGGAGGGCCTTCTGTGCATGGGTGAGAATCTTGAAGGTGATTCTAGCCTCGATGGGGAGCCAGTGGAGTGTGCGCAGGTGCTGGGAGATGTGGAAGTGTCTTGGCAGGTTGAGGATCAGTCTTGCGGCGGCGTTCTGGATGTTTTGTAGCTTGTGGGTGAGGTTTTTGTTTATTCCGGCGTAGAGTGCCTTGCCGTAGTCGAGTCTGCTGTGCTCGAGGGGATCCATTTGAAGGTCTTACGTAGGAGGCGGAGAGTGTGGAAGCAGGAGGATGTGACGGAGTTGATCTGGTGGTCCATTTTGAGCTTGGAGTCCAGGATGATTCCAAGGTTGCATGTGTGGTATGAGGGGGTGGGTGGGCTTCCGAGGGTGGGGGGGGCCACCAGGTGTCATTCCAGGCATCGGGGTTTGAGCCCATGATGAGTACTTCTGTTATTTTGGTGTTAACTTGTAGGCAGCTACTTTTCATCCATTTGGTGACGGCTTCCATGCCTTCTTGAAAGTTGTGTCTGGTGGTGTTGTGTTCGTTGGATAAGGAGAGGATGAGTTGGGTGTCATCTGCATATGACACAATGTTGAGTCCGTAGGTTCTGATGATGGGGGCAAGTGGAACCATGTAGACGTTGAAGAGCATGGGGCTGAGGAGGACCCCAGGTGGTTGGTGTAGGATCCTAGAGGAAAGGGGGGAGTCTGACTCGCTGCATTCTGCTAGAGAAGAAGGAGTAGATCCAGTTGAGGGCCTTGTCCCGGATCCCTGCGTTGTGGAGTCTGCGTAGTAGGGTGCGGTGAGAGACTGTGTTGAATGCCGATGAGAGGTCGAGGAGCATGAGGGCTACTGTTTCTCCTCTGTCCAGTAGGGAGTGGATGTCATCTGTTGCGGCAAGGAGGGCGGTTTCTGTGCTGCGGTTTTTTCTGAAGCCGGATTGAGAGGAGTCGAAGATGTTGTGCTCTTTGATGAAGGTGGCGAGTTAGCTGTTGATGGCTTTTTCAATGACTTTCGCTGGGAACGGGTGCAGGGAGATGGGTTTGTAGTTCTTGAGGTCGGTGGGGTCCACCGAGGGCTTCTTCTAGAGAGGGTTGATCTCGTTGTGTTTCCAGTCGTCGGGGAACGAGGCGTTTGTCAGGGAGCGGTTGATGGTGTGGTGGAGCAAAGGTGCGATGGTGTCGGTGGCTCTGTTGAAGATGTGGTGGGGGCAGGGGTCTGTCGGGGCCCCGGAGTGGATTGACTTCATTGTCTTCAGTGTGTCTTCTGTGGTGATGGCTGTCCAGTTGTCAATTGTTGGCTTCAGGGTATCGGGGTAGGCTGGTGAGGGTTCTGTGAGGTCTTGTGAGGGAGGGATGTCAGTAGACTCGCTGGTGGGTTGGGTGAACTCCTTGATGATGCTGAAGAGTTCTTTGCTGTTGTGCACGTGTGTGGAGATTCTGTCTTCAATTGCTTTTTTCTCGTTTTTCTGATGAGTTGGTGGTGGGCGTTGGTGGCGGCTCTGAACTCATTGTGGGCTTCTTTGGATTTGGAGTTCCTCCACGCATTTTCGAGGTGGTGGCACATGCGTCTGGACTCTTGAAGTTCGGTGGTAAACCATCTGTCTTTCTTGGCGTGAGTGTTGTTGTTTTTCTTGAGGGGGGCTATGGTGTTGGCGCTGTCGGCGATCCATTTGTGTAGAGTTCGGGCTGCGGTGTTGGGGTTGTCGTCTTCCGAGATGGATGATGTGGAGTTGCTGAGTGAGGAGGTGAGATGGTTGCCAGTGATTTTGGTCCAGTTTCTTCGTGGGAGCAGGTGCTGGTGTCTGTGGAGGGTGGGTGTTCTGAAGGTGAAGTGGACGAATCGGTGGTCTGTCCATGTGAGTTCGGAGTCCTGTTGTGAAGAGGGGGCGAGGGTGTGTCCTGCTGAGTGCGTGGGTTCGGTCACAATCTGGCGGAGTCCAATGTTGTGGAGGGTGTCCAGGAGGGATGTGGTGTTGGGGTCCAATTGGTTGTCGAGGCGGAAGTTGAGGTCTTCCAGCAGGGTGTAGTTGGTGGATGCGATGGCATGCGGGGAGATGATGTCCATGATGGAGTTGGCGAATGGTCCGCGGGGTGGGTAGATGAGAGTTCCCCGGAGGGTGGTGGTAGGGCTGGCCAGTATGTTGGAGTGAAGGTGTTCCATCAGGTCTGTGGACTCGTCCGCGAGTATGCTCAGGCGGAGGGTGGATTTGTGGGCGATGGCGATTCCTCCTCCCGGGTGGGTGGGGCGGTCCTTCCTGGAGAGCTTGTATCCTTGGGGAATGGCAATGGCGATGTCCGGTCCCGAGGTGGTGTTGTTCCAGGTTTCGGTGAAGAATGCTACGTCCAGGGTGGTGCAGTCGAGGAGGGCCCAGATTTCAGTGGTGTGTTTGTAGAGTGATCTGATGTTGAGGAGGATGCATTGCAGGGTCTTCAGTTCGGGTGTGTTCTTGCAGGCGGGTTGTGCTGGGTCGATGTTCCTGGCGGTGCTGCAGGTGTGCCGGCAGCAGTGACAGCTGAAGGGTCCGTGGGTGTCGGCTGGTGATGCTAGCTTGCAGTTGTTGTTGTGCCTGGGTTGAGTGTGTGGAGTGCTGCTATGTCGTAGCATTGGGCGTGCGGAGCTCCAGGGTTCCAGGCGCTGGTCGCTGTCGGGCTTGCCTTTGGTGCGCCAGTGGCGCACCCGCTGAGTGCGTCTGCTGCATGCGGCCGAGCAGTGGCCACCATTAAGTAGGGGTCGGGGAGGGCTGGACAGCTGGGAGGCGAGAGCGGGGAGGGGAGCTGGATTGGGCATGGTAGCGCTAGTCGTGCTGGGGTAAGTGGCTGCGGGAGGAGCAGCGGCAGGGAAAACTGTCTAAAAAAGGGAAAGGAGTAGAATAAAAGGAGAAAAAAGCTGAAAAGTGCAAGAAAAGTGGATGAAGAGATAGAGGGAGAGTGAAGGGAGAGCTACTCCAGCAGCCGAGTTAAGTGCTCTGACCTTTGGCCTGTTTCTTTCCTTAGTACTGTATTTTGCCATGTAAATTGCATAGCATTGGTATATAAATTATTTTTTCGACTGTTTCTATTATATTTATTGCTAGTGTTGTTCTGTGGCTTTGGGAACACTTTTTGCTCCTCCGCAGCCACTTTGTTCCTCACATAGCGCTCTGCAGTGCCTTGAACCAGTGTCGCGTGGGCAACAGACCACTAGAGGGAGCCGCCTGCTGCAAGCGTCTGATGCATTTTGCTGCCCTGAGCTGCCGTGCACTGTCAGTTTCAGATCATAGCATGGCCGGCCGGGTGCTCAGCTTTCGCAGAGTTCAAAAGACCCGTTTGCCCTGAGCGTGACACCCAAACTGGGTCTATATTTTCTCAGCTCTTAACGCACACACTTCACAAGCACACCGGCCCAGGCAAGTCTATTTACTTCATAGTTGGCAGGGGATGTGAGGTGCCCACATGGCCTGGTATCCTGTAGTTGGCCCATCTGGGCTTCAATATTGGGCTGGGAGATCCCCACCCTTTATATAACTCTCTTACATTAGCTGGGAGCACCAGAAATTGTACTATTACCTACCTGTGCCTTTTCACGCTCTTCCTGATCAGGATGAGTGATGTTGAGGAGACATATGCGGAGGAGGATAGTGTTACCTACCTCCCCATAGATGATCACTTCTGCAAGGTCATGGACGACTCCATTTCTAAGGCGGATTTGCAGGTGGTGGCCCCCCTGGAGAGGATATTAATGCAGTATGCAGAGTGCTGCTTCAAACCTTTCTGTGGAAGCGAAGAATTTCTGGGGCTTGGACCCCTTTTACCTCCTGGCAGACCTGAACCACCCACACTACCTCCCAAAGGTAGGCGGGACACAGAACCAAGCATTGACCTGGGCGCCTTTAACAAGCTGAAACAAGCATTTCTGGACTATTCTCAGTCTACCCCACTGACTCCCCACAGCCTGGACCTTCAGGGGTCCAACCCTGTGATACTTCAGGGCTACAATCTCCATCCCCCTGCCCATCTCCCTCCTGGGTTTAGATTCACCCTCTCATTCCGAGGCAGAGCCAGAGTCAGGTTCTCTCCCATGCCATTCTTTGCCCTGCGACCCACAGTGAGGCACATCACCTGGTGGTACTCCACAAGCCCCCTCTGACATGCTGGACCTGGACAACTTGATGCACCCCCACTCCTTGGAGTGGACGCCTGCAGACAAAGTTGCAACCTAGGTCACAGGTCTGTTGGATAAGGAGGTCTGAAATATGAAATCCGAATGCCCATGCCCCTCCCTAGAGAACGAGGTAGCACTCACCCATGATAGATGACGGCATGGCTACCTTCCTAGAGAAGTACATGCGTGACCCCAAGTAGTGGATTGACCCGTCCCGGCGGCTTGCCAGGACAAGTTTCTGTGTATTGCAAGCCCCCTGACCCGCATCTTCAATATGGCGGAGGAGGCCTGGGTATCTCATCATTAAGATTAACCCCAAATTGGGGAGCTCATCATATCTGAGGCAGACCATGTCATCTGGGGGGTTTGCTCGCAACCTGTTTATTTGGGTGCTGGGCAAGTTTGTGCAGACCTTCAATTCACTGTGCAAGGACCAGGCATCCAACAAACTCATCTCTACAACTGATTTTCTCTGGGGATGTTTGAAGCAGGGGCAGCTCCGCTGGCCGCACACAGCACCTCACCTTCGGCAGGGGCTACACCAATAGGAGAGGACAGTCCCAGGATGCCTCCAAATTCGAGAACTTCGATCTCTCTAGAGGTCACCCACATCACCGGGGCGTAAAAGGAGGACACTGAGGCGCCGTCAACCAGGGAACCAATCAAGGTGAGTGTCCATCTGTTTCCTTTGCAATGTCTGGGGGACAGGCTCCAGGGGTTCATCCACAATTGGGAGTCCCTTACCTCCGATGCCTGAGTCCTTTAAACAGTATGCGGTTTCCACACAGAGATCTCCTCCAGCCCAATGATCGTATGGTATGCTTCGATCTAATGGACGCCTACTTGACCATCCCAATCTCCCTCCCCCTCACCGCCACTTCCTGCAACTTCAGTGGTGGGGACACATTAAAATTCACCACGCACCCATTTGGTCTGTGGTCCACCCCATGGTGCTTCACCAAAGTAATGAACCCTGTGTTAGAGTTTCTAAGGGCTGGGACATCCATCTAATAATCTACCAAGATGAAATCCTCTTCATGGATCAGAGTCCTTGGGTTCTGTCCATACACTGTCAGACAACACGCTTTCTCTTGAAGTCGTTAGGCTTCATTATCAATCAGGAAAAGTTGGTGGTCAGTACCTGGTGTTCCTGGGTTTTGTGGTGGGCTCAGTCTGGACCACCCTCAGCCTCCCTTCCCAGAAGTTTACCAAGAGGTAACAAGAGCTGCGTCACCTCGCCCCGCGACCATCCACCTCTCTGAGACAGATTGCGCAAGTGATGGGACTGTTGTCATCCTCCATACAGGCCATTTTCCCAGCACCTCTTCATTGTCAGGCCCTCCAATGATTGAAAGCCTCTCACCTCAGGAAGGGCCGCGCATATTCCAAAGTCTCAGGTTCAGATTCAGGGGTGGTTGGCTCATATGGAGGCATGGAAAGGCTGAACGTTCTTTGGATCAATGCTGGACCTGGTGATAGAGTCCGACACAAGATGTTCGGGGCTCACTCTGTCAGAGGGGCTATGGCGTTAAAGGCGTTCTTCCTCGGAGCTCTTATAGAAGATATCCTTATAGCAGCAAACTGGTCTTCAGACTCTACCTTTAAAAGGCTCTATTTTAAACCAGTCCCGACTATGGCTTCGCTGGTTAGAGATAAGCTTTAAACCTACGTAATCCTCGCCTCCCGTCCTGACATTGAGTGAAAAATTTCCTAGCTATCGTAACGGAAAGTTTCAATTCTATGTATGAGTAGGTATGCTTTAATCAGTTGAGATAAGTTTTGTGTAAAGAGTTTGCCTTGATTGTGATGATGTGGACTCCGGATGTTTGTATTTGCAAGCATATTCTGAATATGGGTTCATACATCTCCGCTCCTTTTTCCCTAGGATCTGATTGGTTGTATCAGAATTAAAGATGATACTATCCACCTGCAGTCGCAGAAAGAAAGAGGAAGAAGAGACAGCAACAAGGGACTATGGAAATGACACGTATTAAAATGATTGGACAGTGAAAGGTTTTGAACTATGATACCTTCCCCAAGAGTTGTGGGAAATTAAGTTTGTTATTGTTTTCTCTAAGGGCTGCTGTTGATAAAAGTGGAGAAAGAACAGCTTTGGTCGCCCTAAGTTGGCAGGGTATGCCCAGACATGGGTCCCTTGCTCACTTTGCCACTGGATTCAAGCTAGCCGGACTGAAGGGGGGTGTTACCCTGAAACCAGGGGTCTCAAGATGCTTGTTTCCAGTCCAGGGAAGATCTAGCTTGGCAGTTCGGACTGGACTGTTCCTATGAGGCACAGGGTCAAGACTGATATGCATATGGCTGGGTCTGAACTGGGGTGGCACAGTGAGCTAAAGAACGATGATGGATTCAACCCAGATCTGTGACTGGGGGTGAGTATCTGTAAAGTTTCAGCGCTCTGTCCATCATCTCCTTGTGAAAGAACAGCATAATCCTCGCCTCCATGTCTTTACTAGAATTGAAGCTTTCCGTTACAATAGCTTGGAAATTTTTCATTCTACCATAACATATATCTTTGTTTTTGTATATTTGTGACCAATTTTCTTGGGTGAATGACTGTTGCGTCTATATGAGAACACATACAAGGATCATTTCCAAGTACCTGCAAGCAACAAACTATCATCATAGGGGGTGTTGAACTGCTAATTGAGAGAATCATTTAGCGAGCAAGATAAATATGCGTAACTTAACAGATCGAAATGCAAAATTTATGATTTATTAATGATTTGCACTAATACACAATCAATGACAAAGGGTATTCTGAACAGAGTTTTTTTTTTGTTTATTTAATTTGTGCTCTGATAATACAGACAGCAAATTTGCTGAGTTTCTGTATTTTGAAAAAATCA
The DNA here is from genome assembly GCF_964204655.1 of Triturus cristatus. Lineage (NCBI taxonomy): Eukaryota > Metazoa > Chordata > Amphibia > Caudata > Salamandridae > Triturus > Triturus cristatus. The sequence continues at coordinate 853,933,772 of NC_140581.1, forward strand.
CAAGAAGAAAACGTTGTAATGACTTACACAGGAAACACTTTAAAGTACCTCTTCTGTTCTGTGTCCTGCTTATGTGCCTTTTTCATGTGCAAAATGCATTGAGTAACAATGGTGCTGAGATGAGCTTTACTTTTAAAATATGTTATTATAATTTTGATAATAAAGGAATGCTTTACAACCTAATTGAACAAGTGAATTGCACGTAAGAATGAATTTGATTTTATTTGTAAGCTAAACAATATAAAATCTCTGAAGACAATATTCGAAATGTAAAAAACCGTGCCTGAGCCTGATGCTTAGAAGTGCACAGTAAAATATAGGCATTGTTTACCAGATCTTCCCAAAAGAATGAAGCTGCTGCTGCCACCAATCAGCAGCGTCCCCATAAGCTATTAAAAGAGCAGTAGTCAATTTACCCTCTCGGCACGGGAACAGTTTGAGCTCACACTGAGACTAAAAGAGTCCTGTTCTTTGATGTGGAGCAACCAAAAATACATTGCAACACCACTAACATGTCCAAAGACATCAGGTCAACATGGGAAAACACGGCATTGGGCAGAAAAGTCAGTGAGCACTGGTAAAGCAAATAGTTGGGGCATTGGCCCCCAGCCTTTTGGCTTCGTCAGTTCTTGTTTTGGTTTGGCATGGTTTTTGTAAAGCTTTATATTTGAAGAGTTGCTGGGCCCTTGCCAATATAAACAAACATTGGCAAAGCCTATAGGCCTCACCTTTAGAATGTGAGTGCTGAGCCTTGGCTTTGCTAATGTTTTCCGTAAAGTATTGTTTAAAAAGTAAAAGAAGGACACTTTTCAAAATGCTGGAAGAAAGGAAACACATATCCTTTATGTGTCTCAGAATTGTGCATTGAATTCAACATCTTCAACCTTTACAAATGGCAAGGTTTATTATTGAAGTGCTTTTCAATCAGCAAACTCTGAACACAATTTAAAAAGAATAAGGAAATGTCAAAATGTAAACAGAAATACTTGCCCAGGTCTAATTTACATTCCACATGGTTTAGCCATTTTTTCATCGGCAGTAGCCCAGGGAGCAGATTTATGGGCTTCAAGGAGAAGGCTCTACCACTGAAAAACAAACAAGACACAACACAGAGTCCAAACCTAGGGGATTACCCATATAATGGGGACCTTAAAATCCCTAAAACTTCTTTGACAAAAAGAGAACCAGGGAATTCAGGCTCCCAATTATATGGGTAACCCCCTAGGTCTGGACTCTGTGTTGTATCTTGTTTGCCTTTTTAGTGGTAAAGTTTGTGTTTTTGGGAGGACCCAAACACAGACAACCCACTCATTTCTCTTGTTCCCTTGTCCCCCTTTCCTTTAGGGGATCATAGGTCATACCTCCAGGAGAAGTAGCATGCTAACTACACCTTCTGCATTCAACGTCACCTGAGTAAGTACAGCAGATAGCTCTTCTTCCAAGCCTTTGTGTGAAAAAAGACAATATGTGAATGCAGGAGATAAAACAGAAACAACCCTTAAAGTCTGCTCTTCAGCCATACCTCAGCAAAAACAACCTCACTGCTGTCTTTTTACAGACAAGCAGGGAGGGGTGGAAAGCAACGTAGCATAGCGTGGGGGTATTTGAGTGTGGAAGCAGTACATGAGGAAGAGAGCTAGAAAATACATCACGGAGTGCCGAATAAAAAAAAAAAGTAGTTCTGTAAATGGGAGCACTAAAACGATGTAAGTCAGCTAATCAAAAGGTCGTAAAGAGGCTATTCTTAACAGGTTTGACAAACACTAGAAGAGGAGGACAAGTTGTTGAATAAGAAGCAAACAAATAACCGCAAACTCAACCAATGGTAAGCAATGGGTGGGTTATAAATCCACAGTAAGTTCACAATAGGTCTTTCCCAACAAGAGAGCTTGCATTGCTTGGTATGTGCGACCTAAAAACACATGTGCTTAAAGAAAAGATATGTTTGGCCTTACAAAGCACACTTTATGATAGGAGTCCCTGGTACTGAAGATTACTATTTTGTGTGGATATGCTGTTTGTGAAAGAGCAGAATGCCATCACTCACAGTAAAGTTAGCCAATGCCTGAGATGGGCTGACCCATTGCCCCTTGGTGTATGCTGTAGTGTGTGCCTGTCAAATGTGAATGACATAAAAACAGACCAATGGATGAAGATGGCTGCTTGAAAGCACCTGTAAGTGAGCATGTTATGCATATAACTGTAGTAAAATCAATAAGTCTTGGCTGACGCCAGACTTAAACAAGCATTTGCAATGCAATAGGTCTCGCATTTATACGAGTTTGAGCTATTGGCATTGTAAATGACAATGCTTTTTATTTAAGTTTGGTTTTTGTAAAACATAAATAAATGGCACTGTCATTTACAATGCTAATAGCTCAAACTCTCGCAAATGCGAGACCGATTGCATTGCAAATTCTTGTTGTTGAAGGTTCTGTTGTGCACAAAACCAATATGTAAAGATGGCTTTGGGTCAGCATATTACTTGTGATTTGTTGACTTTATGTTTATCTGCCGCTTCATGACGCACACCGTACTCGTGTAGTGATGCAGGAACAAACATATGTCATCATGCTGGAGTCTAAGCCAGAATGGCCTCCACGTCATGACATATGCATGTGCATTTTTGGTGTTGTATGTGTACATCATCATGCTTTGATCAGATTTGTTTTCTCTCATGCTATTTAGCATCTGCAACAAGTCTGTAACTCCGTTCAAAAGTGAGACCTATTGGCTTTGCCAGTGCTTGTTTTTCTTATTTTATGCCATTTTTAAGTAAGTTCAGTGTGCATTGGACAATGTTAAAATAGTATAGATTATTTTAGGTCACATTGGGGCATACTTTGGTTGTTTGGTTATTTCAGTTCTGGCCAGGTTAATGTACCAGGTTAGGTTATTGGCCGGGCCAATGGAATTGTGCGCAGGGGAGGACCAAATTATGTGGCAGGGTCGACCTCATTATGCAGCAAGATAAGGCAAGTTATGTGACCTATTGAGGAACATTTTGTGATAGTATTGCTTCATATTTTTTTCATGTTAACACAATCTGGTCAAAGGTTTCACCTCAGTAGTACCAGTTTAACACCAAAAAAGAGTAATAGGAACATGACCAGTCAACCTTTGCATAGGGCCTTCCACTGCGTGGCAACATGGGTCGCTGCGTTTTCAGAAAACACATTTTTTTGTATTAAAATCTGGAGATTATGCAGTAGATGATGGATTGTGTGGTTTATGCTGCAAATGTATTATTGTGCATACAACACTGCCGCCGCAGAATCACATAATTCCAGTGGTTCTGATTATTGGATATTTATTGAACTCACTATTTCCCAGCTTTTTGGCGCTATGGAAAATGTATCAATTTAGTAGCAGCTAGAATATCTGTTCTGCCGAACTTTCCGGTGAACGATGATTGTACGCATTATGTAATAACGCAATAATGTAACTCGTGATTATAAGAAGCGCTACAATACCTTAGGGCCGAGTTCGCGCTAAATGAATCTAAAAACAAACAAGCATTGAAAATGCAATAGGTTTTGCCTTTGATTAAGTTAAAGTCATTTGCTTTGCTAATGGTATTATATAGCAAAGCAAATGGCTTTAACTTAATGGAAGGCAAGACCTATTGCATTTAAAATGCTTGTGCTGTGTTGCGGTCCAATTTTCCCCTCTGGAAATTGTATGAGGGGGTAAGTACAGTGGAACCCCATCCCTTTTTCTTGGGCCCTACTTGACAGATCAAGATCACCCCAAAAGTTTCCAGAAAGGAGCTGAGGTAGATTACTTTGCTTTGTCGAAAAAAAAACCTGCTTTTGGCATATTTGTTCGGTAAGACTGGGGAAACTTAGATGGTACTAGGGGGCTTATTTGCAAGCCCCTCACACCACCGGTGCATCACTTTTAATGGGGAAAGGTGACTTACGGGTGGTGCAAGGGGCTTGTAAATAAGCCCCTGGGTGTCCTCATAAACTTGTGAAGGGTTTCTGGATTACATTGACGACATGAGCCCCATAAAAGTTTTTAAAAGGCCTGGCTGTCAGGAAGCATGAAGTCAATCCAGAGTGGATTGGCTTCAAGTGGTGCAATTTTTTTTTGCATGGAATTGTGTGGTGTGAAATTGTATGGCGTGCAATTGTGTGCCATGGAGTGAAATTTTGAGACATGGTATTGTGAGGAGTGCCACTGCGTGACATGGAGTGCAATTGTGTTGAGTGGGATTAAGTGTTGTGGAGTGGAATTATGTGACGTGGTGTGGAATTATGTGGTGTTGAGTGAAAGTGTGTGGCATATAGTAGAATTCTGTCGCATAATTATGTGGTGTAGAGTAGAATTAGGTGGCGTGAAAAATTGTGGAGAAGAATTGTGTTGCATGGAATTGTTTGACATGGTATTGTGCGGCATTGAGAGGATTGGAATTATGCGACATGGAGTGGAATTATGTTGCTTGGATTGGAAATATGAGGGTGGAGTGCACTTAGGTGGCATGGAGTTGAATTGTGTGGTGCAGAATTGTGTTGCATGGAGTGGAATTGTGCAACGTGGAATTGTGTGGCGTGAAATGCAATTGTGTGATGTGGAGTGCAATTGGGTGACATGGAGTGTCACTGAGTGGAGTGCTAATTATAGCATGGAGTGGAATTATTTGACATGGTAATGAATTGTGTGGTGTTGAGTGGAATTACGTGCCGTGGAATTATGTGGCATGGAGCCGAATTATGTTGATTTGAATTGTGTGGCATGGCATTACATGCCATGGATTGGCTTTAAGTGGTGCTGTTTTTTTTGGCATGGAATTGTGTGGTGTGAAATTGTATGGCGTGCAATTGTGTGCCATGGAGTGTAATTTTGAGACATGGAATTGTGATGAGTGCCACAGTGTGACATGGAGTGCAATTGTGTGAAGTGGGATTAACTGATGTGGAGTGGAATTATGTGTGGTGGTGTGGCATTATGTGGTTTGGACTGTAAGTGTGTGGCATATAGTAGAATAATGTGGCATGGATGTACGTGATGTGCAATTGTTTCGCATGGCAAGGAATTGAGTTGAGGGGAAATATGTTGATCAGAATTATGTGGCACGAAAGGGAAGAGGCATAATGTGACACAGATAGCCATTATGTTGTAGGGGCTGAAATTATGTGGCATAGTATGTGGCATGATGTGGATTTATATGTTGTGCACTGAAGTGGAATTATGTGGTATGGACTAGAATTATGTGGCATGGAATTGTGTGAGTGGCAATTTGTGGCACGAGTGGAATGATGAGATGTTGAATTGTGTTGCATGGAAATTTTGTGGCATGGGGTGAAATGATGTGGTATGGAGTGGATTGAAAAGAGGTGGAGTGGAATTATGTGACTTGAAGGGGTAATATATGGCATGAAATTATGTGGTGTGGAGTTGAACTACGTTGCGTGGAACTTGGTTGCGTGGGATTCTGTGATGTGGAGTCGAATTGTGAGACATGGAATTGTGCAGCATGGAGAGCAATTGTGTGGCATGAAGGGCAGATGTGTAACTTGGAGTGCAATTGTGTGATGTGGAATGCCATTGTGTGGAGTGGAGTCATGTAGGGAGGAGTGGAATTATGTGACACACATGGCATGTGACTGGTGTTGGTTTGTACAGATTTCTATCTGATTTTCGTAGCGTTTCGCATTATTGGGGCCCCATAGGTCATTTAAGTGCCTGCTGCATGTTTCCTCTGACATACGGTCACTTGAGAGCAATGTATCGGAGTTCAGAGTTGATCAACAGGACCCGATGTGTTCTCGGGCTCAGAGGGGAAACAGCAATTAAGGAGGATGTCTCTGTCTCCCTTAAGGCCCAGGGAGGAGGGAGATGCGAGCAGAGCATCAAAGGGCTGGGTGAGAAGGGAGGGGGGAATGCAAAGGTCAAAGCGCGAAAGTGAAAGTAATTCTGTCTGCCATGTGGCACAGTGGCGCCTGTTGTCTGTTCCCAGCAGAGAGGAAGGAGCTGTAGAATCCGGCTTCATGCGCTTGTGGAGGAGGAATAATTATTCTGAAAAGTTTGCCTTGTCTCCAGGTTACCCAGAGTTTCGTCCAGACTAAAACCTCCCATGCTTGTTCTTTGTAAATATATAGAGCGCGTGCATGTTTACATTGAGGCAGAGAGCAATGGGGTTTTGGGGGTGGTGGGGGGGGGATGGTTGTGGAGGAGGGAAGGCAGCTGAGAAAAGTATCACGGGGCAGCTGGCCGATCGCCTTGGCACTGATGTATGTCTGTGTATATCTACCTACTCACGGCTAAACTTTCTTTGCAGAACAAATAAAAGTAGAAATGAATGCGTGTGTGTGAATGTGTGAGTGCGTGTGTGTGTGTGCAGTTGAGTGAAGTTCGCATCAAGTTGGAAACTGATGCCTGCCAAAGCATTAAGCATGCAGGATGGCTCTCTCTGCTGTCTCTGCGTCTTTTGACACGCCTCTATGTTCCTTGGACAGTTTACCCAAATGTTCTTGTAACTAAATAATTTTTTATTGTAAATGGCAGACTCCATGAGAGATCAATCCAGACAGAGGCTTCGTAAAGAAGCAATGGGGTTTGGGGGGTGGGGGGTGGTTGTGGAGGAAGGGAGGCAGCGGCGAAAATTAGCAAAAGTCAGCTTGCCGATTGCCTTGGCACTTATTTATGGCTGTGTATATGTCACTGGTCACGGCTAAAGTTTCTTAGCAGGGCCTGCATGTCGGCCTTGCTTCAATGCGATCTCTTATCAGCACAGGGGTCCGTCAGCTGTGGCCAGTGTGCCCTGCAGCACTCACGTCTTTCACCCCTGTCAAGAGCCTCTTTCCAGTTACCCTGCAGAACATGGGTACATTCATGCGTGTCCACTCACCCCATGACATACCCCTCCTGGCAAATAATAAATAATATTTGAGACACGTTCCCTAGCTAAAATATTTCAGCGTATTTCCATTGATTAACTCCAGCTAATACAGATAGATGTGGATACCCTTTTGGCTGACCTAGAGGAGGGGTGCTGTTTGACAGGATGTTTTATATAACTGCAGCTGGCAGGAGAGAAGGGAGGGGGAGTCAATCCGAGGAACAGGCTCTGTGTTCTCCGTCTCATCCCTGGCAAGAGCCTCTTTCCAGTTACCCGGCAGAACATGGGTACATTCTTGCGTGTCCACTCTCCCCATGACATACCCCTCCTGGCAAATAATAAACAATCTTTGAGACACGTCCCCTAGATAAAATATTTTAACGTATTTCCATTGATTAACTCCTGCTGATACATAGAGATGTAGACACCCTTTTGGCTGACCTAGAGGAGGTGTTATGTTTTACAGGATGTTTTCTATAACTGCAGCTGGCATGATGACAGGGTTAAGAGGTGTAGAGAAAGAGGGTTTAAGAGAGGGATAGAGAGAAAGCTGGAGAGAGAGGTTTAGAGCTAGGGGTACAGAGAGGAATAGAGTGTGAGTATAGAGAGCGATGGGTAGAGAGACAGGTATACTGTGAGCAGAGAAAGAGGGTTTAAGAGAGGGATAGAGAGAAAGCTGGAGAGTAGAAATACGTGTTGTCAAGTAGAGTGGAAATATGCAGAGTGAAATTTTGCCGTGTGGGGTGAAATTATGTGGCATTAAAGTATGTTGAGTGTCTTGGAACTGTGTGGCATGGAGCTGAATTGTGAGATGTGGAATTGTTTGGCGTGGTGTGGCATAGACTGCAATTGTATGGAAATGAATTATGTTCCCTGGATTTAAATTATGTGGCATGGTGTGGAATTAAGGGATGTGGTGTGGATTTAGTTGGCATGGCGTGGAGTAGGATTATATGGTGTGGAGTGTAATTGTGTGGAATGGAATTGTGTGTCATGGAATTGTGTTGAGAGGAATGGAAGTATGTGTCATGGAATGGAGTGTAAATATGTGGGCTTGAATGATATTATGTGGTGGACTTTAATTATGTCCCGCTAAGTGGAATTATGTAATTGAGTGTATTCATTAATAGTGGAGTGGAATTATGCGGCATGGAATTACGTTCCATGGAGTCTAATTATGTGTTGTGGCATGGAATTAATTGGTGTGGATTTGTTTGGTGTGTCCTCCAATTGTGGGGTGTTGAGGGAAATTGTGAGACATGGAATTGTGTGGCGTGGTATGCAATTGTGTGACATGGAGTGCAATTCTGCGGAGAGGAAGTATGGGGGTGGAGTTGAATTATGTGATGTGATGTGGAATTATGGGGTGTGGTATGCAATTATGTGGCATGCAATTCTGTGCCATGGAATGGAATTATGTGGTGTGGATTTATGAGAAGTGGAGAGCACTTTATTTTGCATGGAATTATGTGTAGTGGAATTTGTTTGCATTCACTGAGATAGACATGTTACTGTGTGGCATGAACTACAAGTATGTGACGTGGTGTGCAATTGTGCGGAGAGGAATTAAGTGCCGTGAAGTGGATTTATGTGACATGGTGTGAAATCAAGTGGTGTGGCATAGAATTAGGTGGCAAGGAGTGGAATTATGCTCTGTGGAGTAGAATTATGAGATGTGACATGGAATTGTGTGGCATGGAATTGTCTGGTGTGGAATTGTGTGGTCTGAAATTAGTTTGGTTTGGGGATCTTAAATTTAGGTGGTACAGTGTGGTCCAATGTGAAATTACGTGGTATGGAGTGGAATTATGTCTCATGGAGTGGAATTATGTTGCATGATGTGGAGTCGTGATGTTGCATGGAGTGAAATTGTGTGGGCTGGAGTTGAATTGTGTGGCATGGAATTGTGGGGTGTTGACTTGTGGAATTATGTGGTGTAGAGTAGAATTAGGTGGCGTGAAAGTATGTGGAGAAGAGTTGTGTTGCATGGTATTGTGCGGCATTGAGAGGATTGGAATTATGCGACATGGAGTGGAATTATGTGGCTTGGATTGGAAATATGAGGGTGGAGTGCCCTTCGGTGGCTTGGAGTTGAATAGTGTGGTGCCGAATTGTGTTGCATGGAGTGAAATTGTGTTTCCTGGAGTGGAATTGTGCACCGTGGAATTGTGTGTCGTGAAATGCAATTGTGTGATGTGGAGTGCAATAGGGTGACATGGAGTGTCACTGAGTGGAGTGGAAACCATATAGCCTGGAGTGGAATTATGTGACATGGTAATGAATTGTGTGGTGTTGAGTGGAATTACGTGCCGTGGAATTATGTGGCATGGAACCGAAATCATGTCGATTTGAATTGTGTGGCATGGCATTACATGCCATGGATTGGCTTTAAGTGGCGCAATTTTTTTTTGCATGGAATTGTGTGGTGTGAAATTGTATGGCGTGCAATTGTGTGCCATGGAGTGAATTTTTGAGACATGGAATTGTGAGGAGTGCCACTGTGTGACACGGAGTGCAATTGTGTTGAGTGGGATGAAGTGTTGTGGAGTGGAATTATGTTACGTGGTGTGGAATTATGTGGTGTTGAGTGAAAGTGTGTTGCATATAGTAGAATTCTGTTGCATAATTATGTGGTGCAGAGTAGAATTAGGTGGTGTGAAATAATGTGGAGAAGAATTGTGTTGCATGGAATTTTTTGGCATGGTATTGTGCGGCATTGAGAGGATTGGAATTATGCGACATGGAGTGGAATTATGTGGCTTGGATAGGAAATATGAGGGTGTAGTGCACTTAGGTGGCATGGAGTTGAATTGTGTGGTGCAGAATTGTGTTGCATGGAGTGGAATTGTGCAACGTGGAATTGTGTGGCGTGAAATGCAATTGTGTGATGTGGAGTGCAATTGGGTGACATCGAGTTTCACTGAGTGGAGTTGTAATCATAGCATGGAGTGGAATTCTGTGACATGGTAATGAATTGTGTGGTGTTGAGTGGAATTACGTGCCGTGGAATTATGTTGCATGGAGCCGAATTATGTTGATTTGAATTGTGTGGCATGGCATTACATGCCATGGATTGGCTTTAAGTGGTGCTGTTTTCTTTGGCATGGAATTGTGTGGTCTGAAATTGTATGGCGTGCAATTGTGTGCCATGGAGTGTAATTTTGAGACATGGAATTGTGATGAGTGCCACAGAGTGACATGGTGTGCAATTGTGTGGAGTGGGATTAACTGATGTGGAGTGGAATTATGTGACGTGGTGTGGAATTATGTGGTTTGGACTGAAAGTGTGTGGCATATAGTAGAATAATGTGGCATGGCTGTACGTGACGTGCAATTGTGTCGCATGGCAAGGAATTGAGTTGAGGGGAAATATGTTGATCTGAATCATGTGGCACGAAAGGGAAGATGCATTAAGTGACACAGAGTGGAATTATGTTGTAGGGAGTGAAATTATGTGGCATAGTATGTGTCATGATGTGGATTTATATGTTGTGCACTGAAGTGGAATTATGTGTTATGGAGTAGAATTATGTGGCATGGAATTGTGTGAGTGGAAATTTGTGGCCTGAGCGGTATTCTGAGATGTGGAATTGTGTTGCATGGAAATTATGTTGCATGGGGTGAAATGATGTGGTATGGAGTGGATTGAAAAGAGGTGGAGTGGAATTATGTGACTTGGAGGGGTAATATATGGCATGAAATTATGTGGTGTGGAGTTGAACTACGTAGCGTGGAACTTGGTTGCGTGGGATTCTGTGATGTGGAGTCGAATTGTGAGACATGGAATTGTGCAGCAGGGAGAGCAATTGTGTGGCATGAAGGGCAGATGTGTAACTTGGAGTGCAATTGTGTGATGTGGAATGCCATTGTGTGGAGTGGAGTCATGTAGGGAGGAGTGGAATTATGTTACACACATGGCATGTGACTCGTGTTGGTTTGTACAGATTTCTATCTGATTTTCGGTTTGTACAGATTTCTATCTGATTTTCGTAGTGTTTCGCATTATTGGGGCCCCATAGGTCATTTAAGTGCCTGCTGCTTGTTTCAAGGGCTGGGTGAGAAGGGAGGGGGGAATGCAAAGGTCAAAGCGCGAAAGTGAAAGTAATTGAGCAGAGCATCAAAGGACTGGGTGAGAAGGGAGGGGGGAATGCAATTAGCAGAGGAGCAGCTGTGCACGTGCATGTGTTCTCGTGCACTCAAGGTTTAGGCCAGCCAAAAGTGTGGGTAGCACTTTGAAAATCCCACATATAAAATGTCTCTTCGAGCCTTTGGCTCGCGAGACCTAAAAAGGACAAGCGAGCATAGCTGTGTTAAGAGTTCACGGACCTTTGTCCCTTCACCATTATTACTCTGAAGCCTTAGAGGACTCTAGCCATGCCTGGACTTCGGGGATTTTCAAAGTTTCTTTGGTTTTCCTTGCAATGGGCACCATTGAACCTCATTATCTGCAGCCAGATGTACTTATTTAAAATGCTGTCGTTTTTGTTAAGGATGTTACCCGTGCCATTTGATTTCTGCGTTTAGCTTAGATTTGCTCCAGATAAAAACGAATAAACTTTTACCCCATCGACTCGTTGTCCTAATCCAGGCGACATAAATAAACGGAAGTACAGATAGTCCAGGCTCTCGGTGAATTGATTCTGAGCCACGAGGGAGCTGCAGTGCGCTGCCAGTCTCTCAGAAATGAGCCGAGAAACTGCCATTTCATCTTTTTTCATGTAATCATCCAAGCTAGAGAGTGAATGTTTGGAAAGTCAAGAGCAGACAGCCACAGGCCACTGTACCACAGGTCTCGCTTTGATTAGTTCTGTGTGAGGATTCACTAAATCTCTGTCTTGCGATTTCTGAGAATCATTAACTCTTTAGGGGGCATATTAACAAGGGCCGGCGATAAATATCGCAAAGCGCGCTTAGCGCTTGCATATTTATCGCCGGCTATCTCTGGAATTTATTGCCCGGTTTGCGCGTTATTAACAACGCGCATCGCCGAGGCGATAAAAATTCCAGCGATAGTTGGGATATCGCCGTTTTCCATGGTGGCAAACGGCGATATCCTAGATGATAGGGCCTGTGGTCTTAGCCACAAAATCCACACCCCATGTTAGGTATGCCTTAGTCAGGAATTTAACAGACGTTAAATTCCTGCGTTAAGGCATACTTAACGCGATTTTAAAAATCGCTACCCTCCCTTGTTAATATCGCGAAGCTGCCTTCGCGATATTTTCCCAAGGGAGTCTTGTCAGGCACGCCTCCTTTGCATCTCATTAGTGATGCGATCGGAGGCGTGCTGCAAACGGGCGCTAAGTCAGCAAGACACGCGATAGCGTGTCTTTGCTGATAAGGCGATGAAATTATCGCCGCTTTTCGCCCGAAAACGGACGCAAAAGCGGCGATAATTTCATATCGCCGCCTTGTTAATATGCCCCCATGTGCCCGCAAGGAACATAGATCAGAGCGGTTTGCACTTGGTCTACTAGACAAATTCATGAACAAAACTGCAAGCACTTTTTACATGGTTAGTAGATGCTCCAAATTACCTGGTCATATCTATAGTAAACGTCCGCAACCAGATCTGATCATGGAGTTTCTACTTTTCCTAGCCTAGTTGAAATGCCCAGTCAAACATATTTTTAAACAAAGGGGAGGTTGCTTCGATTAGCATATTTACATTATGTACTTTTCTGGAATGTGAAGTTTTGCGAACATCCTCAAACTCACACATGTGTCGGTATTTGCAAACTCATCTTTGACCCCTTACTATACTGTAAGGGTTTGGAAGCTTACTACTGTCTAGAGAAGGAGTAAGTCTATGTGCATGGTGACTCTCTTTGCAAGGTAAAAGGGGAGAGGGGTGTAGGGAAAGTGATTTCTCCATGAGAAAATGTATTTCCCCTGAAGAAAAAAAAGAAAAAAGTTATCATTTGCGAAGAAATGTACATGCACACGTTTGCATAAACAAGTGAACGTTGCAGATTACCAGCCCTTACCTAGAAAAAGTTTGTGAATTCTAAATGTAAAAATCTGTACTTCGCAGTGGTCAGAAAGCCGGCGGGTGCAGATTTCTGCCTTTTTGAAAATCAGGTCCTATGTAATTAAGCAATTGAAAACAATATTTTTGACTGTGCTGTAGATTCTTAGCACAATGTGACCAAGTAGGCATGGAAGCCCATAATTCCGAACACAGAGGGGCCTATAAACAAACTGCAGTATGATAGTACTAGTTAACTTACTAAAAAATGCTATTTTGCAAACCTACAGGTGTAAATCGCCACTTCTCCTATATCTTCTAAAGGGAGATCCGTACACATGTAAGTTTAGTTGGCAGTCGGAAATTAAACCGGCTGGTCGTTCCGGCTGACTTCCGATGGGCTCAAGGAGCCCTTTGGCCAGTCGGAGACCTTTCCGCCCTTGGGATTAGGATACTCGGTCTCAGAAAGGCTTTCCCTGTTGGGCTTTCTGACCCTATGGGGACCCCTTACAGGTCCCCCTTGCCTCTGCGGCCTCAGGTTGGGGGGCGAGGGGGCACCTATGATTCCCCCCTGTTAATCCTTGCACCCTGTGGCAGGCACCTTGAGGTGCCTTCCACGGGGTGCAGGTATGAATACCTACTTCCATTTCCCTATGGGAGCATGTACTACAGCCGGTTTACGGTCGTAATACATGCTCCCAGAGGGAAATGTCGGAATGCGACAGAACAGTGTTTGGTCGCATCCTAATTAGGAGGTCAGGACCACCGACTGGAGGTCGGTCGGTCCTAGTTCTGAGAAGGTGTCGTGTGGACGCAAGTCCGCCCAACATCGTAATAGGCCCCTTAGTATTAAATGTGGCATTCATTCTTACGAAATGTAAGGGGTTTAGGGTAGAACAGATGGGGTGTAGGAAGGGTTAGGGATGGATTTAGGAAGAGGCATGCGCCCACCCACTGAAAAGTAAGCCAATTGCTGCTCAGAAACTGCTCTTCTAAAGTTACTACAGCCAAAAAGGGTCCCCAAACAGTAGTAAACTACTCCAGCTTTGAGGAGTAAGTACAGCACCACACATGGTCAATCACTGGTGCTGCAACATGGATGTATGATGATACAACGCGTACCATCACAACGTGGTATGTTACATCGCGGTTTTGACAACGCAAGTCGTTACATCGACTTGCGTTGGAGGGCGCTGGATTTAGGAATAGTGTGAATTACTATTCCAACTCCAGTCTACGTACAGTAGGGAAGGTGTTGGAATAGTAATTCACACTATTCCTTAGTCTAGAGCGCCCTCCAGTGCAAGTCGGTGTAACGACTTTCGTTGTAAAAACCACGATGTAACCATACCGCGTTGTAATGGTTGCGTGGTAAAGGATGTTTCCCCTGCAACACCCTCCAATAGAAAATAACGGAGGTAGGGACTAAGAAATATTGTTAAATTAAATAGTTAAAATATAAAAAAATATTATTTAATGTTAAAACACTTTTGAAAACAAAAACATATGTATTAACAACCTTTTTTGAATGCTTACATATTGTAACAGTAACTTTAAAAAAAATATTTATTGTTTTTTCCATTTACAAACATAACATTCAACATTATATATAAACTGTAGTCATCAGAAAGTTCAAGCATATGTTTTAGATTACAAGATATAAGTTTTGGTCCCTTGTTATTCCCATCCACATCATCCATAGTTGCATTGGCTATACACATAGCAAATGTCATCTCAGTCTAGGCCTCATGCTGGGTTTAGCAACCTCTTAGGGGCATCTCTCTTCATCTTGGTGTTCCTCCCACTGCTCCCATATCCTCCAATGCTTATAGGGGCATCCTCTGAATTCATAAGTAGGGAGTTTGAAGAGGCAATATCTGCCTATACTTCGTCATCACTCGATTAAACTTGGGGTAGCTTGTTTACTCTAATTCTGGGCAATATCATATTTCCCCAGTGTGAGAACCAATGTCACAAGAGTCTTTTCTGCCCAGACAAATCCTTCATCATGAAGTACATTCAATAGTGCTATTTTAGGCATCAATTCTAGGGGCGCTTTAGCATGCTTTGGAATGTTCCCTTTATTCCCTCCCAAAAGGGTCTAATCACAGGGCATGACCAAACTATGTCAAAAAAATCTCCACCTTCTGCCCAGCATCTAAGACACTCCGGTCCTGGGCCCCTCTGAACATTACATAGTCCATCTGGAGCTAGGTAGATTTTCTGAAGGTTTTTGAACTGAATCAATTGATACCGGTTTGAGATGGCTGCCATTCTAGGAGCCATACTTGCAAATGTACATTCCCAGTCCTCCAGATGGCATTTGTCACTCTCCCAAGCCTCACATAGCCTGTGTAAAGTGTCAGGAGAGTTGATGATTAGCGTTTTATGTAGAGACAATATTTTCCATTTTTGAGGCAGGAGAGTCACAGTCAGTTTTGCCTGTAAAGGGATAATTTATGATAAGTCATCTAGGGTGCTACGGCATGAGGCAGCTGAAGATATCTGTAGAACCTTAAGTATAATAGACCAAAATCTGCCTGCAATTTGGCGAAGGATCTCAGAATCCTGGCAGGCATCACATTGCCCGAGAGCGATATTCCTAGCCTAAACAACCCAGTGAAATCCTCAAGTCTGTACATCTTGGATTCAATGATACCAGTCCAAGGGGCCTTTGACCTGTTATCATGCTATTCCACCAATTCAGTGGTTTGAACTCATCCTTCACTTCCATCACTACCTTTGCGGCATTGGAGCCTTCTTTCAAAGATTTCTACCATAGAACAATTGGATTTGGGGGCCCACCATTGCCCACAATTCTGCAACGAGGTAGGATCTGAGGGTAACTGTTAGCGTATGGGAGAACCTTCGAGGGGTAATTATAGATCTCCAGTGTATAGAAGACTGAGGACACATATAGTCTTTAATAAGGCAAGTTTACTCATCATCGACAGTGGCAGGGATGGTAGTACCGTATGTCTCTGCATTTATTCTTCAGGAGGGCTAGAATGTTATGTGTTTGTGCTATCTCGTCAACATGTGTGAGGTGTGTGCCTATATATATGATACTGTGTTTGTTAACAACGATGCCAGCCTACTCAATTGAAGACTTGTATGTGCTCTCTGGATCCAGAGGGTCTATCTACCATTGTTCCAGTTAGTACTGAGGCTGGAGTATTCACTGAATTCTGCTAATGTCAGCCTCACCACTGGACATGTGCTCAAAGGATTTCTCAGATGAACTAAAACATAATCTTCAGACATTGACATCTTATCCTAAGTTCCTGCTGCCCATTTGAGTCCAGTTGTATGGTCGATCTGTCTAATAACACGGGCTTAGGGTTCTAACGCAATAGCAATTAATAATTGGGAGTTTTTAATTCCTTGCCTTACTGTCTTCTCCAAAGGAAGGACTGAGAAAGCTCTCCTTCTAGCTGTACCTAGGCTGCACGCCCGTGGTATAGCAGTCACGTTTAAACTAAGAAATGTGGTCCAATGTCTATATAACTTAAGGGTAAAAAAAGGTAGCCCAATTAAATGCTGTTGAATGCTTTTTCAAAAACAATCAACAATAGTCTGTGTCAGGGGGTGTGACCAGCAAGATGTTGAGCTAGACTTAGCAGATCAAAGTTCTGTCCTGGCCTGACAAAGACTTTGGTAAACCTTCTGCTCTGGGAGCCATCGATCCTCCAAGACTGGATCTCTGTGCCCAGTAATGTGGGGGGAGTGTTTTCTGCTGAGTTTTGGGGCCTCATGACGCTTTGATTGCTGCGTAGCTGCTGGTGTGAGGAGGCCTTTACAACACTAAGATGGCAGGACCCATGACCAGCTCCGGCTGTGACAGTAGCTTGGGGCTTCGTGTGGTCCTCCCACATGCCCTGGGGCAACCTGTGATTGTGGTGCCTGTCCTGCAGGCCCCCCCCAGGCCTTTCCCTTTTCTCTCAGCTGTTGATGGTGAGGCAAGGCGGTGTCTGGGCGGCATCCCAGCCGTACAAGTGATTGGGGACTGAGTAGCAGATATAGTGGGCCAGGTGAGGTGTCCAGCCCCCAGCCGAAGCCATCTAGGCAGGGAGGTGCCCAAAGGGAGAGGTGTGCAGCGGTGCTGGCTCTGCGGTGACGATAGACTGCGAAGTGAAGTACACCTCCCTCTGGTGGCCTGATCCCTTCTCTGTGTGCCCGCTACCTTGGGGCCGTGAGAGCCGCTGGCACCCGGATTTGCTGGCCTGCGCCAGGCATGCATTGAGGGGAAGTGGTGAGAGGACCAGCTGGGGGATCACCGGTGAGTGGAAAGACTTTGACCTGCAAATGCGGCTGGTGCCTGCAGTGCACTTGGTGTACTAGGTGAGCCCTTGACGGGGCTATGTGAGACTAGGCCTGAGAGACTTGCCTTTTCAGTGCAGCACGTTTCTTTTCGGGAGTCTAGTGATGTGAAGTGCTCTTATGGCAGCAGGGGGCTTCCCCCAGTGATCTGATCCCCTGGGAAGTGGGAGACATGGTGGTGCGGCCATGCTTGCTATGCATAAATAACATTGATGGATGGAATGCTGAACAATATCAAACACTTACCCTCAGTAAAGAGGTCTGGGCCTAAATCCATCTTTTTTGCTCACCATGCCTTTCCAGTTTGGGCCCAGCCAATATGCAAATCAGTCTTGACCCTTCTTCCCATGGGAACAGTCCAACCCAAACTGCCAGACCAGGTCATTCGCAGACCGGAAACAAGCATCCTAGGACCGGATTCGGTATATCACCCCTCATCAGCCAGGATGGCTTGACTCCAGTGAAATGGCAAGCACGGGACACATGTCTGGGCATACCCATCCCACTTTGGGCGACAAATGCAAAAAATAATAGTTGAAAGATGGAATGCTGAACAATGTCAGAAGTACGCTTCTGTATACATGTTTCAAGACTGTAAACAACAATACTTATCTGAACTTGTGCCTGTGCTACACCACTCCTGTGCCCTCAAGAAAATCTGTCCTTGATCATGCCTGAAGGGGGCACAATAGATACAAACAATATTAGTGATAAAGAAGGACTAGGCTTTTGCATGATATCTTACTGGACTCTATGAATATCTAATTGTTACTAGGCTTGCACAGTTAGTTTTTGTGGTATTTTTTGACTGACATATGATGGCTTGAATCGAGGCACATGATGTACGGCACTTAATTTGTATGTTATATTCTGTTCTCTTGACTATGTTCTTTTTATTCAGCCATCCAGTGTTAAGCCTATGTTTAGAAGGCATGAAGATTGTAAGAGATAGGCTATCATAATGCAGACTTAATAATTTAGGAAACGATAAAGTTACATTGATTCCTATCCACCAGTCTTTTTTCTTTTACCCTTAGATATGTGGAATGGCTAGTTGACCTTATTATCATCACAGTAGATGGGAGAGGGGGTTCGAACAGGTACACTGAATGTAAATGGCATATGCATTTCAGAGAGTCTGGAATATTCTTTTAGGTGCTTGTCTGATACACTCTTGTTTTTCTTCTAACATGAAAAGCCATAGACAAGTCCCCATAGACGCACTTCCTGCAGTGCAGTCTTCAGTGTGGGCTCACTTTTTCTCTCATCACTTCCCCTCTTCCCCGTCGGTTGGGGTTGGCTTTGACTTCGTTGAGCCATCGCGGTTGAAAGGGAGGTCGGGACATTTGCATTGTGACCTTCTCACACCCACGGAAAATCCAGGTGAGGCTCTTACACCAGCAGATGGCCCATTCAGGCACACCTAATCCCTCTATTATGCGACTGGGAGGAATTCACAAAGTCTGTCAGCTACACCCAGTCATGTGACCTAAGACAGACTGCAGGCAAAAAGGGCAAAGGGCAGGAAAATACCAATTATCTAAAAGAACCATTTTCAAAATTGTAATGAAATATCTGACTTTACCATTAAATACGTTTTACCATTACACTTTCATAGGTACCAAGCATGACATATCTTACTGCCCCTAATTAGGAATTACAGCTTATTAAATATAATAAGGAATCCCAAGTCTTATCCTATGAGAGGTGTAGGTCTCACAGTAGTGGAAAATAAGGGAGCCCGGTCAGCGCCTACCTTCGGGCTTAGAAGAACCTCTTGGAAAAAGTGTCTGAAAGGTAAAGTTCAGTGGGTCAAGTCTGTAGGAGGTGTCTAAGGAGGGGTTGTCATCATCAGAAGGCCTTGGGTCCAAGCTGCGGTGAAGATTTCTTCATCCAAAATCTCCAGTGGGACAAGGCAGAGGGCTGTACCCTAAACAGTTCCACAAGGTCAGATTCTTCTTTGGTGAAGGTCTGCTGAAAAGGATTTGCTGTTGCGGAGAAGAACATATTGGTAGAAGCAACAGAGTCAATCTGAACGGCTATGCACTTCGGGCAGATAGGCAAGCAGGTTGGTCCCGGTCTCCTGCTGATTCTCAGGCCAGTTTTTGGCTAAGATATTGCTCAGATTTGGGAAGTGGCCATCTGGGCACCTTTAGCATGACAACCAAGGATCCAGGACTGGTAGGACACCTCCTGGGGTTCAGGAACAAATATGACACGTTATTTCGCATGACATTACTTAGCAATCCATTACTACGCAGTAATTACTTAGCAATAACCATTACTACGCAAGTTTTTAGTTTGCATACCTTTACATTGCAAGTGTTAATGTATGCGAACTAAAAACTTGCCTAGTAATAAAAACAGACATTTACCCCAACACTACACTAAGTACTAAATACAAATACACTACCCTACACATAACAAACTCTAAAACACTACCCAAACACTACACTACCCTACACTACTCAAACACCACTACACTACCCTAAATCACTACCCCAGCACGACCCTGCCCCTACCCTCAGTCCTGTCCCTACTCCCAAACACTACCCTTCACGACCCCCAACACTACCCTAAAACACTACCCTATACTACACTAACACCACAATACTACCCTAAACACCAAAACAATACCCCCTGCACAACCCTCCCCCGATCCCCAGTCCGCTCCCTACACTACAACACTACCATGCACGACACCCCAACACTACCCTAAACCCTAAAACACTACCCTACACTACACAAACACCACAACACTACACTAAACCCTAAAACACTACCCCCAGCGGGACCCTCCCCCGGTCCTGTCCCTACACCCAAACACTCCTCTGCATGACCCCCTGACACTACCCTAAACCCCAAAACACTACCCTACACTACACTAACACCACAACACTACCCTAAACCCCAAAACACTACTCCTCAAACACAACACTACCCTTAATCCTAAAAGACTACCCCCTGCACGACCCTCCCCCTACCCTAAACCCTTAAAAACAGACCCTCTTACCTCTCTCCTTGTGTCCTCTCTTCTCCTTCCTGCATCGTCAGAAGGGCGGTGATCGTTGCACTTCGTTGTGAGGAAACGCCTCAGTTTCCTCACAACGATGTGGTTCGCATTACAACGCATGCGTTTGTAATAACATTCGTAGAAATGGCTATGCGTTATTACAGCGCATGCGTTATAACGCTTGCGTAGTAATGGTACGCGGTGTAATGACCGCGTACAAATGGATGTTTACCTTCAGACACACTCTGGCTGAGTCCAGGTGTGGGTTCAAGATGGTGGGAGTCTTTTATGTCCCTGTGGCTCTGGACAGGAAGCCAGCAAACCATCACTTGGAGTCACTTCTGGTGCTCCTGGATGTAGATGAAGATGTAGGGCTCAACAGCAGGACTGGCCTCTGGGAGTTAAAGGCAGGCTCAAGGCAGTCCTCACAGAATTGAAACATGAATTTAGGAGTTTTGCACTACTAGGAATGAAAAACTTAAAAGTACTTGTCCAACCTTTAAATTACACAGTACTCTCCCCTATGGGGTACCTAGGGCCTACCTTAGCGGTGACATATGTAATAAAAGGGGAGTTTAAGGCTTGGCAAGGCAGTTTAAAACTGCACTCAGGCTGCAATGGCAGACCTGGGACATGTTTTAAGGTGCTACTTAAGTGAGTGGCACAATAAGTGCTATGGGCCCTCTAGTAGCATTAATTTACAGGCCTGGGGTATATGGTATATCACTCTACAAGGGACGTACACGTAAATTGATATGTGCCAATTTAACTGTATTTTAGCGGGAGAGCACAATCACTTTAGTACTCCAAAAGTGGAGGGTAATAGGCAAAAACGATTTGGGGTGAACCTGCAAGAGAGGGCCAAGTCCAACACATTTCAGTAGCTGTTTGCCTATTTTCAAGATTGGTTGAGGCCTACCCAACTAGGCGATGTGACAGTATGACAGTATCCAAATTGGATCAGTGACATAATATCAAGCACACAAATATTGTGACACAGAAATATTGTGTCAAAAATATCATTCACACAAATATCTTTTTTCTATCCTTATAAAGGCAAGGGCAAAAAGTTTGAGTTAATAATATTAAAAATAAGACAAAAATACTGTTTTTCAATAAATACAGTCTAAAATAGTAAAACTTAAAAAATGTAAAGCATATAGTTATAGTTAGAAATTAGCATTTTAAAAACCTTAGAAATTCACTGAAAAAACATAGCTTTCAGGCATGTTATAGTTATAAATTAGCATTTAAAAAAACCTTAGAAATTCACTGAAAAAAACATAGGTTTCAGGGACATTATAGTTAGTTGTGCAAAACTACAAATGCTAATTTCTAACTATAACGTCCCTGAAACCTATGTTTTTTCAGTGAATTTCTAAGGTTTTTTAAATGCTAATTTCTAACTATAACGTCCCTGAAACCTGTGTTTTTTTCAGCGTATTTTTAAGGTAGTTACAGATCAGAAGCATCAGCACTTGTAGAAAGAGTCAATGGCACATTGCCATGCAAGCGTACAAAAGTGTGTGCCTCAACATCACTGAAATGGGCTCATGCACTTCGACTTGTGCTCATGAGCATCAGAAATACAATTAATAAAAAGATGGGACATTTCCTGCACAAAATGTTGACAGGGACAGCTATGAGAATTCCTTGCATTCCTTCAGCTGCACTTGTGATAGCACTGCGTAAGTGATGACTGTCAAACCTTCACTCACCTGAAGTCCGGGGTGTCACCTTGAGAGACGTGAAGATTTTTCTCGGCTGCCCCCAAGAGCTTACCTCCAGCAAACCAACTACAAATTGCGGCTTACTGAATGCAAACGCTTAAGGGAAGGGGGAAGTGGACAAAATAATAAACAGAGAGAGAGAGAAACACGCCACTCTTCTACTGCGCTGTGAGGGTTTAGTCGCCTCAGGTGGTCTCTTTTCTCTGGACAGCAAGACACAAAATAAACATTTATAAGTGCTCGGAGTTTAAAATAAAGTACTTAGTTTGCAACTACTAATCACCTATGATAACATTTGTTTACCTCTTAATTCTGGTCTTACAGCTGCCAGAACGTCACTTGGTAAATATGCAGACTTTTCTATGTGTTGATTAACACTGTTCTCTGTAACATAAGCAAACACACTTTACCTTAACTCTAACACCTCTGAAGATATATATATATATATGTATTCCTAAACTCTGATTACCAAGATGAGAAAAACTGTTAAACACAAATTGTCTTTGTTTTTTCTGTTTCCTTAAAGTCCTTTTATGTCCTCTTTCAGGTTTTTTAAAAGAAGTTCTTGCCTGGCTGAGGAAGGAGTTTGCAAAGATAAGTATTGTCCTTTCTCTCCAAGTTGGTATAAAGAAATAATGAGAACTTACTTGGTTTGTCTTCGTGTATTTGCGCAAAACACTAACTCACTGTCTTTATTCTTCTTTTTCAGGTCGTGGCTCCTTTAAGAACCGAAGCTAGGTTGCTGTATGCTGGGTTTCCTGTTTGCTGCCGAGGGGGAAGACAAGCGGGTGAGGACCGGAACTTGACTCCTGGATCCGGAAGCAGGAAGAAGCTGAATGAAGGCGATCCATGAACGGGAGCTCCAGATGAAGACGAGATGACTTCAGACTTCAGGTAAGCGGGTAGCATAGGACGAGCGCAAGCAGCGTTTCACGCTTGCAGTGGGTTTAAATAGTTTCTAGACTGGGTGGGGTTCCTGGCACACAGCGTACACGTGCCGTGAGGTTACCGGAGCATGCACCAAGGGTTTCACGTGTAATTTACAATAGAGCGGATGCACATGTTTATCCTAAGGCCCGTGTCAACTGCCTAAGGGTAACGTGACGTTAACTGCAGTTCAGTCATGTGCAGCAACACGCGCATAATTACCAAACGAAGCAGAAACAATGTCATTTGGCAACAGCAGTTCAATCATATGCAGCACCACGTGTATTATTACAAAACGGAATAGAAACAATGTCATTTTGGCAATTTACAAATGCAGGGGCCTACCAATGAGTCAAATGGCGATTCAAGCCCCCATTATCGCAAAGCAATAGAAATAAAAGCAACAAAAGGCAGAAACAATAAAAATATAAAGAGATACAATTATAACTCAGCATTTACATGAGATTGAGCATGAACCTGACGGCAGACCCTAACAGTCGCTCCCCTCAAAGGCCTCCCTACTGGACGTGGTTTATGTGGGAATCTTAAATGAAATTGTCGTAACAACCTAGGAGCATGAACAAAGGATGCCGGCTCCCAAGAATTCTCAGAAGCATCATAACCTTTCCAGGCAATTAAATAGTACAATTTTCCTTGTATGCGTTTAACATCCAGTATCTTTCGGACTTCATACTCCAAATGTCCATCAATAGGAAGTGGTGGTGGTGGGGGTTCCAATCTAGTGTTTGGATTGTATGGTTTCAACAAGGAGACATGAAAGGTAGGATGGATTGCATATTCTGGAGGTAAGTCTTGTTGCACAGTCACAGGGGTCAGTAACTTGATTATGGGAAATGGCCCTATGTACTTAGGTAGTAGTTTTCTGACACCCAATAGTTTTAAATTTCTGGTTGAAAGCCATACTTTCTGACCTATTTGATATTGCTGAATGTCACTCCTATGTTTGTCTGTCTGTTGTTTCATTACCTTCTTGTATTTATTTAAATGTTTTGTTGCTTTTTCTTGGATATTTAACAGAGAGGTAAGCCTTTCTGTAACTCCTGGGGGAGAAGAAGGACTCATAGTTATTGGAAGAATCCTTGGATGATAACCATTTAAAAAATAAAATGGGGTACATTGTGTTGCTGAATGTACATTATTGTTGCAAATGAATTCAGCGACAGGTAAAGCTTTATCCCATTCTGACGTAAAATCTGCCATCAAACATCTTATCGTTTGCAACAACGTTTGATTCACCCTTTCGGTTTGGCCATCTGTTTCTGGGTGGAAGGCAGTGGAAAGAGCAATTTCCATTTTTAAAGTTTTACACACATGTGTCCAAAATTTAGAAGTAAACTGACCCCCTCTGTCCGAAATAATCTTCGTGGGTAAGCCATGTAATTTTACTATTTCTTTAAGAAATATGTCTGTTAACTCTGCTGCAGTTGGAAGTTTTTTCAATGGTAAAAAATGTGCCATTTTAGATAAATAATCCACGACTACTAGAATAGTTGTATAACCATTAGTTTTAGGTAAACTGGTTATAAAATCCAAACTGATTGTGTGCCAAGGATAGGGTGGAGTAGATAAGGGTTGTAATAAACCCATAGGAGCTTTATGCAAAGATTTATTCCTAGCACAGATAGCACAAGCACTTACATACTCCTTAACATCTGAAATCATGGAAGACCACCAGAAATGTTTCTTACAATTATCTAGCGTCTTTTTATATCCTGGGTGACCAGCCAGAGAGGAATCATGATGCCACACCACTACCACATCTTGTAATTCTTTAGTAGGCATCAACAACATAGTTTTATGGTAGAGCAAACCATCCTGTATCGAATGGTGAGGATCTTTCAACCATCTTTGTGCATCTATTTGTAAATGTTCAGCTCGTAACTTTGTCAAAAACTCTTGTTGAACCAATGGCTCTACTACCTTTTGTGGAGGGATAATAGGAGGTCCTGTCAAATCTTTTTTTGAATCCTGTGTATACCCATATCGTGATAAGACATCTGATTGTACTTGTTGAGTACCTGGTCTGTAAGTGATTACAAAATCAAAAGCACTAAAAAAATTCAACCATCGCATTTGTCGTGGTGTTAATGCTTTTACTGAACTAAAAAACTGTAAATTTTTGTGATCACTAAAAATAGTGACTGGGAATCTTGTCAAATGATGTCTCCATTCTGTGAAAGCCAACTTTATAGCCAAAAGCTCCCTTTCAGCTACAGTATAATTCTGCTCAGCAGGAAGTAATTTTTTAGAGTAAAAAGCTACAGGATGCAACTGTCCATCTTGAGCATCTCTTTCAGATAGTACTCCTCCGACCGCCAGCTGTGAGGCATCCGCCTCAACAAAAAATGGAAAATCTGGATCTGGATGCTTTAACAGAGGAGCAGTGGTAAATTTTTGTTTAAGGGATTCAAATGCTTGAGCTGCTTGGCTAGACCAAGAAAATACCTGACCCTTATGTAAAAGCTTGGTGAGAGGCACAACTGTTTCAGCAAACTGAGGAATAAAGCGCCTATAAAAATTAGCAAATCCCAATACTTTCTGCACTTCTTTAAGAGTCGTGGGTTCAGGCCATTCTCGAATAGCGCTCACCTTGTTTGGATCCATCATAATACCTGCAGGTGACAAGCAATATCCAAGAAAGTCAACTGTATCAACATTGAAAATGCATTTTTCCAATTTTGCGAACAAATGATTCTCCAATAGTTTGTTTAAAACTGCTCTGACATGGTGGATATGTTGTTCTTTATCTTTTGAATAAATCAAAATATCATCAATATATACAATCACACACACATCAAGAAACTCATGCAACCCTTCATTTATAAAATACTGAAATGCTGCAGGCGCATTACACAAGCCAAATGGCATCACAGTGTATTCGAACAGACCAAATTTAGTTTTAAAAGCTGTTTTCCATTCGTCATTTTCTTTCACTCTAACAAGATGATAAGCCCCTCTTAAATCTAACTTCGTATAGATGGTTGAATGACGCAGCTGATCTAACAAGACAGGGATTAGAGGCAATGGATACTTATTTTTTATGGTTGCTTTGTTTAATCCGCGATAATCTATGCAAGCGCAAAGACTACCGTCAGGTTTCGGGATGAAAAATAATGGCGAAGATACAGGTGATGTTGAATGTCTAATGAATCCTGACGCTAAAAGCTCATCCAAATATGTTCTCAAATATTTGGTTTCTTCCTCAGTGAGGGCATATACTCTACTACTGGGCAGAGGTGCTCCAGGTATTAGATCTATGCGACAGTCATATGGCCGATGTAGCGGTGAAAAGGCGGCTTTTACAGGATCAAAAACATCCTTAAAATCCTGATATTCAGATGGAATGTTAGGAATAGACGTTACTATATTTGCACAATGTAACATAGTCATAAAGTCATTTGATGCTTCCTGATAACATAATTCCCTACAATGAGAGGAATCTAAAGTCACTGTTCCAGAAGACCAATTTATTTTAGGGTTATGTAAAGATAACCATGGTACCCCTAAAATAAGGCCAAAAGTAGGTGTGTCAATTAAATCAAAAGATATTTGTTCCGTATGGCCATTCTGACAAACCATAACAAGAGGACTCGTCTTTCTAGTTATCATACCTGAGGTGAGTGCAGAACCATCCACTGCACACACTGATTCTGGATGAGTTTTCCACTCCGTGGGTATTTGTAAATCTTGAGCCAACTTAATATCTATGAAATTACCAGTCGCCCCACAATCCAGCAAAACTGGAATTGAATGACGCATATGAGTGCTAATTATTAACACTACTTGAATGACAAAATGTTGTGGTATTTTTGGCACCATATTAGTTATTTTGGAGATCTGTAAAGAATTCCTACTCGAGCAAGTGACCTCCCTCCTTGACGAGTTGCCTAGTTTTCCTGTTCTGAGGTACCCTGTGTGAGGGCATTCACCTTTTTAGGACCCTTAGGTTTATTTGGACATTCTTTTGCAAAATGCCCAGACCGGGCGCAATATAAACACAGATTCAGTTTTCGTCTTCTATCCTTTTCCTCTATAGTCAAAGGTCCTTTTATTGTTCCTATTTGCATAGGTTCAACCTCTGCTGACTTTGAGTCAGATTCTTTCTTGTCCTGTTTCAACACTGTAAACCGTGGCTCAAAACGTGATTTATCACCCTTTCGTTCCCCCAAACGATGATCTAATTTTACCACTAGATCCACAAACTCGGAGTAATCATCTGGGAGATCTACAATGTGCGCCAAGGCGTCCTTTAATTCGTCACGCAAACCCCTATAAAATAATGAGGTGCGCTTTTCTTCTGGCCACTGAGTCTCAGTTAACAATCTATTAAAAGCTGTGACATAGGTTAACAAATCTGATTTACCTTGTTTCAAATTTAAAAGTTCGTTATCACTGGCCTGAATGTATGTATGTCGTGCAAACAATTTGGTCATAGTATCTTTAAACTGAGGCCAGTTATGCAGAATTGGGTCATTCCTGTTGATATAGGGTATAGACCAATTGGCCGCTGTACCTCCTAAATAAGAAAGCACAAAAGCCACCTTGGTTGCATCATTGGGAAATAACTGCGGTTTGCAAATAAAATGTAACTGGCATTGACTGATAAATACGTTAAACTTGTTACTATCTCCAAAGAAACGCTCTGGAGCAGATAGTGGAACTACATTAGGAACTGACACCGTAACTTGTACTGGAGGTGCATTAGAGTCTGAATCCAAACCGCCCCTAAAAGATTTAGTCTTTTTATCTGATTCAAAAGATCTTGGTACAGAAGGAGCAAAGGGTACATCCCATAAGGACTCTCTAGGCTTATAACGAACTACTTCTTGTCGCAACACCACATTTTCCTGCTTTAACTTATTAATTTCTAATTGCATCTTCTGCATCATATCAGTGATCGTGTGACCCCTTTCTACATCTTCATCTAAGGCCTGAGCCATTGCGCGACTATCGATTCCTTCGTCTGCCAAATCCATGTCTCTCAAAACTCCTTAGGTTAGTAAAGGCTTGCGCTTCTGTCAAACCTTCACCCACCTGAAGTCCGGGGTGTCACCTTGAGAGACGTGAAGATTTTTCTCGGCTGCCCCCAAGAGCTTACCTCCAGCAAACCAACTACAAATTGCGGCTTACTGAATGCAAACGCTTAAGGGAAGGGGGAAGTGGACAAAATAATTAACAGAGAGAGAGAGAAACACGCCACTCTTCTACTGCGCTGTGAGGGTTTAGTCGCCTCAGGTGGTCTCTTTTCTCTGGACAGCAAGACACAAAATAAACATTTATAAGTGCTCGGAGTTTAAAATAAAGTACTTAGTTTGCAACTACGAATCACCTATGATAACATTTGTTTACCTCTTAATTCTGGTCTTACAGCTGCCAGAACGTCACTTGGTAAATATGCAGACTTTTCTATGTGTTGATTAACACTGTTCTCTGTAACATAAGCAAACACACTTTACCTTAACTCTAACACCTCTGAAGATATATATATATATATGTATTCCTAAACTCTGATTACCAAGATGAGAAAAACTGTTAAACACAAATTGTCTTTGTTTTTTCTGTTTCCTTAAAGTCCTTTTATGTCCTCTTTCAGGTTTTTTAAAAGAAGTTCTTGCCTGGCTGAGGAAGGAGTTTGCAAAGATAAGTATTGTCCTTTCTCTCCAAGTTGGTATAAAGAAATAATGAGAACTTACTTGGTTTGTCTTCGTGTATTAGCGCAAAACACTAACTCACTGTCTTTATTCTTCTTTTTCAGGTCGTGGCTCCTTTAAGAACCGAAGCTAGGTTGCTGTATGCTGGGTTTCCTGTTTGCTGCCGAGGGGGAAGACAAGCGGGTGAGGACCGGAACTTGACTCCTGGATCCGGAAGCAGGAAGAAGCTGAATGAAGGCGATCCATGAACGGGAGCTCCAGATGAAGACGAGATGACTTCAGACTTCAGGTAAGCGGGTAGCATAGGACGAGCGCAAGCAGCGTTTCACGCTTGCAGTGGGTTTAAATAGTTTCTAGACTGGGTGGGGTTCCTGGCACACAGCGTACACGTGCCGTGAGGTTACCGGAGCATGCACCAAGGGTTTCACGTGTAATTTACAATAGAGCGGATGCACATGTTTATCCTAAGGCCCGTGTCAACTGCCTAAGGGTAACGTGACGTTAACTGCAGTTCAGTCATGTGCAGCAACACGCGCATAATTACCAAACGAAGCAGAAACAATGTCATTTGGCAACAGCAGTTCAATCATATGCAGCACCACGTGTATTATTACAAAACGGAATAGAAACAATGTCATTTTGGCAATTTACAAATGCAGGGGCCTACCAATGAGTCAAATGGCGATTCAAGCCCCCATTATCGCAAAGCAATAGAAATAAAAGCAACAAAAGGCAGAAACAATAAAAATATAAAGAGATACAATTATAACTCAGCATTTACATGAGATTGAGCATGAACCTGACGGCAGACCCTAACAATGACATTGTGCCGGAGTATTGTAAAGGCTTAGCTGATGTAATACATGCTATCTTCCATCAGGTGAATTTGCAAACTACATTGTTAAAATAAAAATTGTGTCACAATATCCAGCCTGTGAACTGGGTGGTAGTGAAGAAGCATGCTCATAAATCCTGTCTGAAGCCAATGTAGAAAGTTCCCTATCAGGTGATTCTTTTGATGAACAATGCTGTGAAACATGGAGGCTTCACACAGTGGATCACACAGCATCTTGCAGGAAGAGAGTGAAGAGTGCATATGAAAAAGAGGTGATACCAACCACTGATTCACAGTGTCAAGCTCGAGTTTGCTATATAGACATAGAAGGGGTGGTGAAGATCAGGATCAAGATCCTCAAGATCAGAATCAAGAACAACAAAAACAACAAGAACAGAAGCTGAAAACGAGAGTCTTGAAACCCCCATAAAAATCATTCCACAGCGGAAATTAAGAATCAAACTGTTTCAGACAAAAATGTGAACCAAATGGCAAGTGCCCCAGCAATTAGGCTTCCCAGCCCTGACCACCTGACCAAAGTACCACATCAAAAAGTGCAGCAAAGGGGATCAGGACCTCCTAATAAATGAAAAGCCAAGTTGTGAGCTTTTCCTGAACTCAAAATGATTCTGGATATTTCTTAGCTCAAGAGGCAAACTGTTCCAGAGGGCTGGAGCTAAAACTTGAAAAGAGCGGCCACCGGCACGTTTCCTGTAGAACCGGGCAGTCAATTCCAGATTTAGCTTGGCTGAGCAAAGTGCTCTGGTTCAGAGATAAAAATGCATTAGATCAGACAGGATGGGAGCACCTTGATCGTTCATGATCCTATGTGCCATACTATGGACTTTAAATTGAATTCGCTTCTCTAACTGCAGACAGTGGATTACATCAAGGTAATAAATGGCCTGAGACTGTGAGAGGTAGACAAAGAGTGTACAAGAAAGCTTGAAAAACACAAACAATCAGAGAAGAATCAGACCCAGAGGAACAATACGACAACAACAGTGAGAGTGAACAGATTGTAGCCAAAAGATCAACAATAGTAAGTGGTTCAGAGAAAAAGTATGTAGCCCCTGAATTGTCTTACCTCGCTGATGTTAACACTGATGTGGAATTTGTTGAACTGACAAATGGCCAATTCATTTTGTATTGTGTCTAAAATAAAGAGGTTATGTTTGGATTCATGAACAATTTTTTGTGCAGTGTTTCATAAATAGGTCCTGTTTTGTTATGTACCTTTTGTATCCAGTAGAAGATAATTGGGTTCCTTTTTTGCACTTACAATAAATATATGAACTGAGCCTGTGAATTGAACATTTGAAGAAACTGAAGTTTGATTTTGATTTTCCACCTTAAAATTAGTAGAGCTTTGCTTTGTTTAGAATTTTTTGTAGAAAAATTATGGCAATTAGTAAGTAAAGGTGCTGAATGGTTTTGAATATAGTTTTATTGATTAAAGTTTAAAAGTTTATTGACAGATCGAAATACATTTTTCATTGCCTGGCAACAGATAAAAACAATACCCCATCACTTCAACATTTGAATACATTCATGAAAAATATTTTAAAAAATGGCACATAGATAATAAAAAAACTTTGTTGATAGTGACAATCATAAATACAGTACAATTGAAAAGCTAAAAGGAATAAACATTCTACAGTAGCGCTCAAGACCTCTTGGCCACAGCCACTAGAGTTTTAGTAATGGTCCAGGCTGCAAAAACATATTTTGAAACTGCAACCACTACCACTGGGGTGGATGCACTTGTGCATATTCTGAGGGCGTTACCTTGATCGTAGATTGACAAACTTCTGCATAAATGGTCAATCTACCTGCTTCTAGGCAAAACGTATTTAGGGCAGAAGAAGAGTAGGTGTTCATCTGTTTCATCAGTGCTAGTACAAAATTTGCAGATCTTAGTGCCGACAATAGAGAAAGCCCAGCTTGCAGTGAAGGCAGCAATAGGAGGATACTGTACCTAAACTGCAAGAACAGGGTGCGAGCACGTATTGGCATCATATAGTCCAAGAACTCCTCGGCCTTGGGTACTGCTTCATGTATTAAGAAACATCTAGTCAGTGTTCCTCTTCAGCTGGCCTGTTCGATCCGGGAGCATGCCTTTTCAAAATATCTCTGCCTAACCATTGGAGCAGCATTTGTTGGGATGGACTCTGGGTCATCTCAAAACCCTGGTAATCCTAGCTCAGTCCATGAACTCCTCAGATTCTTTAGCCACTCAATCTTCTGCATTGTTTGCTCACTTCCTTGGTAGTTTGGCACAAGCAGACAGGCTTATCTCAGAGGCAGTGTGTAAAGCATTTGTGAACACATACAGTAATCAAGTGACAACACTACAGATGGACACCACACAAGTTTTATATAAAAAATAAGTATTCTTTATATAGACTTATCACAAGACCATAAATGACAAAAATCCACAATATTGTGCTTAAAATGGTAGAATTAGCTTAGTTCTCTTCGAATGCTAAAATGCGATACTTCAATGTACCTTAAGATGCGTAACGCAATACAACGAAAGTGTTGCAGGGAAGATGATGCGTCGGTTCCTTACACGCAAGAACGGTGATGCGTCGGGTCTCTACTGCTGCCTAGGGGATGCATCAGTTCTTCTCTGCGAGGGGAGGTGATGCGTTGGTTTCTTACTGCGCTTCCGTGGTGATGCGGCACGCAATGCTGTGATCCGATGAAGATCTGGTGCAATGAAACAAAGACGGCGTCTTTTCTTGATGCGACACGATGCGGACTGCGACAGGCCCTGCCACACACATCCCGGTGATGCGGCGGCATCTGCTGCGACGTCGATCCTCTTCTGCGTTGATGCGAGGCGCTTTCTCATTGTGAAGAGACAGCGGCAGTGTGGCAACACGCTTCTTGCTCGTGAGTCGCGCTTCCAGCTCCTTGCGACACGCAGGCCCTCAAAAAGCCATGCAAAACAGCAGTCACTTCCAAAGAACTCTTGGGGAGTTGGTGGGTGAAGTCTGTTGTTCCTGAGACTTCAGCAGGAGGCACGCTCTTTCCTCAAGCCCTTGGAGATCCTTCACAAGTTGAATAAAGTATACACAAAGTTCCTTCTCCTCTCTTTGGCAGTCAGGCAACCACTGCAGGCCAATCCCCCAAGCTTAGGTATAGTCTCTCCTCAGTCTCTCTGGTGCCGCTCCTCAGCAAAGATTTCTTGTCTCCCAAACTGATTCAAAGTTCTTGGGTTTGGGTCCCAATATTTATACCAAGTTTCTCTTTGTTCTCTGAAGGCAGAGAGGCCTTTGCCTAGTCCAAACCAGTTTTGGTCAGTCCTGGAGCATGACTCCCTCTTTCTTTTCACAGTGCAGGGCAGGGACATCAGACGCACCACAGGAGGTGGAGCCAGCATTGTGGAGGGAAGGCACAGCCCTATTCTGGTCCCAGGTGCAACTCCTCCCACCCATCAAGATGCAGATCTCTCTATTCAGCCCTATGCTGACTCACCCTGTCTCCTGGAATCCCCCAACCCCTGTCACTCAAACTCCAGACAAGGAATACACAACCTAGCAGAGGCAGGTTTGGATGGTTAGACAAGAAAATACCTACTTTCTAAAAGTGGTATTTTCAAACACAGAATGTTAAAACCAACTTCACTAAAAATGGATTTATCATTCTGAGTTCAGGCATACTAAACTCGAATTTCTACCATGTTCCTTGAGTCAGTTAGGATTATAAGATGTAATAATCAAACTGCCCATTCTGGCCTATGGGGAACAGGTAGCCATGCAATAGTGAAAAACAAAAATGGCTGTAATTCACTATTAGGACATGCCACACACACCAGGGCATGTCCTACTTTATACTTACAATGCACCCTGCCCTTGGGTCTACCATAGGGGTGACTAATATGCAGAAAAGGGAAGGTTTAGGGACTGGCAAGTGGGTGCACTTGCCCAGTCAGCATGGCAGTACCAGACTGCACACAGGCTCTGCAATGGCAACCCTTAGACACACGTTTACAGGCTGCTTCTGTGGGTGGCACAACCAGTGCTGCAAGCCCA
This sequence comes from Triturus cristatus, assembly GCF_964204655.1. NCBI lineage: Eukaryota > Metazoa > Chordata > Amphibia > Caudata > Salamandridae > Triturus > Triturus cristatus. The sequence continues at coordinate 853,967,121 of NC_140581.1, forward strand.
CCAGCAGAGTTTGATTTACAAGCCCTGGGCACCCCTGGTGCACTGTACTAGGGTATGACAGGTAAATCAAATAATCCAATCATGGCGTCACTAATCCATACATCAATTTACCATAGGGAGAGCATATGCACTTTAGCACTGATCAGCAGTGGTAAAGTGCCCAGAGTCATAAAACCAACAAAAACAGGTCAGAGAAAATTCAGGAGGAAGGCAAAAAGTTCAGGGATGACCATGCAAAAAGGGCCCAGTCCAACAACTTTGTAGTTCACTAGTGGTCCATAGATGGACCCAAAACAACAGCGGTCTTAAAGGTGCTAGCTATGCAACAGGATGGAGTCCCAGGTCTAGTTTTAGTGGCAACAGGGGGGGGGGCTTCCCCACCTGTGTGAGAGCTCTAAGGAAGTTATTCTCCTTTACACCCAAAGTGCTCAAATTGCACTGTCTCCTGAGATCTGCCTCATACTAGGCTGCTTCCCTTACCTGCCCTTTATAGATGTCTACCCCAGGATAAACTGGAAACCACTGTGCTTTTTTGCCATTCTAATAATGGCCCAAGCTCGATGATTTGTGACAAGGAAGCTTTTAGTTTTCTATAGAAGCCTGGAACTGGAATCTGCCAATCTAACACCCAGGTATTCAATCTCAGCGACCCTTTCCAATATCTCATTGTTCACTGTAATCATGCAGTCTCCTCTTGTTGGTGTATACCATCAGCTTTGTCTTGGCGATAATAACTTCCAAGCCAAAATCTTTCCAAAATGCAAAAAAGCTATTCACTAAGTTCTGTAACCCCATCCTAGTTTTAGCTAATACAAGGGTGTTGTCAGAATAAAATAAACCAAGAAATTGTTGTGCATCTAGTAAAGGGGAATCATTAACACAATTGACTAGGTCCCCTATACAGTTGTTAATATAGAACAGGAAGAGGGAAGGTGCCAGGACACATCCCTGGTGGACCCACTTGTTGACAATTTCCTGGTCCGTAAATTTGACTTCGATGCCGTAGCGGATCCTGGCACGATTCCCTTCATGAAGGTGTACAATAATGTTAAATAGTTCTTATGGGACCGCCATCACCCAGAGGGTAGCCCACAGCTTCCCTCTGGGAACTAAATGAAAAGCTGCGTGAAGATCTACAAAGAAACACAAATAGATCTCTGCCTCCAAGGTCCACAGTCTTCCACTAAATCTGCATGAATCTGAATACTTGGTCAATAGAGCTAGTTGAGGATCTAAACCCTGCTTGGAGGTTTGAGATTGCATTATTCTCTTCAATACACTCCACTAACCGATCCAAAATTTGCTTACAAAAAACCTTCTGGAGGTTATCCAGAAGTCTGATTGGATGGAAGTTAGATGGATCACTGGGGCTTTCCTTTTTAAATATGGTCACGATCTCAGCCCCTTTCCATGTTAGAGGAATTGGTGCACCAGTAATAGTTGCGTCGGTAATGGTATTGATATACGGCATCCAGACACTGTTCCATTTGTATAAATCACTTGGTATTTTTCTTAGCCAAGGGCCTTCCCTTGCTTTATTGCATTAACTGCTGATAGAGTTTATGTTAAAGTAAACTCTAATGGGACGCAAACATGCTACCTCAGGGCTATTAAGATGGGGCTTTTCTTAGATGTATATAGTATCAGGGGGTAGGAATAGAGATTGCTGAAGTGGGCAGCTCATTCACCCTGGAGTGTTGAAGACCCAGCGGGGACTGTAGGTTTCCCCTACAACTGCTAGCAAGCTGCCAGAAGCTTCTTTGGCCGTCGATCTTGGCAGCTTCAAGTAACTCTGACAACAGCTTATCCTCCCAATCCCTTTTCACTTGTTTTAATTCCCACCTATAAACAGTTCTAGTGGCCCTAATCTCTTGTCTATTCTCTGCCTTCATTGCTGCTAGAAAGATGGACCTAGCCTTCCTGCAGCTTTTATTGAACCATCCACCGTTGCAAAGCCACCTGGCTGAGTTGGAAGACCTAGACACAATAAGGTCCCTTAATGTGTTATAGAGTTCCATGTGTTCCTTCATGATCTTCCCACAGTCATCCCAATGTGTAAGCATGGCCTCCATATAAACAATGAGGCACTGATGTAATACAGTTGTTGCAGTGAAGGAACGGTTTGCGGCCTCCTATCTAATGTTCCTTTCATTGTTGGTCAGTTTGAGTTGCTGTTCATAATTCCTAGAATTTAGCAAGGTGGCTAATATTAGCAGTTTACTAATAGAAAGTACAAGGGTGTCATGGTCGCTTTCATCATTCTCAATTACCTCCATATCCGAAATATGTTTCTGTAATCTAATGTCTTGCAGGACGTAGTCAATGTAACTTTTTTAGGACCACGCCTAAATGGTGGAGTAGGATGTGCGTGTGAGGGCGAATTGCTATTACATGCACGAAGCCTGTGTACCAAGTTAATATCCACTACCTGCAAAGCCGCTCTGGATAGGCATTGCCTAGTTGGAGCTTTCAGTTCTGGAATGCCCCAGATTTAGTCTTCATCACAGGTTATATATTGGTCCATAGAATTTGGCTCAAAGGTAAGATTAAAGTCTACCATAATGATCCTATAATACGATCACTTGCAACCTTTGAGACAATTATCCAGTATGGGCAGTGTAGTACTCACTGCTTTTCTCCACGCTTCTGTTGTATACGTATATTAACAAAATAGAAAGCTCCTTATCTAAAGAGAGAACTTCCTTGGATGTCACTGGATCCTAGACTAAGTTTGGTTAAAGTGCAAAGAAGTGAAACCTTTATCATTGCAAGTAGACCACCTGAAGTCCACCTGTAGGACTTGGCCTTTAAGGCTAAAGTTCCCTAAAACCTTTTGCTTTCCCTCTAGGCCGTTTTCCTGACATAGTGTTGCCAATTTAAATGCTTTGGATGCTATGCCACTGCTGATCAGTGTCAAAGTACAAGTGTTCCCTTTGTAAAGTGTGATGGTAATTGGTTGGCCATGATTGGTATGTTTGTCTTACTAGTAAAGCCCCTAGTGATGTGCACTGTGTGCGCAAGGGCTAGTAATGCAAAGGCGCGGAGAGAAGGGAACTCAGGCCTTCAGTGCAGGCCCTGCGCGCAATTTGCTGAGTTAGCATGTTGTCCTGAAAAGTGTAACCCCTTGTCAGGCCTTACTTTCCCTTTTGCGTACACAGTGGGCATCCCTGTGGTAGGTCCCAGGTAACACCTGGGAAGGTGCAGTGTAAGTAAAAGGAAGGACATATACTGAGGTGTGAGTTATGTCCTGACTGTGAAAAACACTTCATTTAGTTTTTCACTGGTGAAAGGGCATTCTATGCATAGGACAGAATGGGGGAGGCTGGGTATTGTGTTTTGTTAGCCTAGTTTCCTGTACGTTTAAAATGGAGAGGTGAAGTTTAGTATGTATGAACTCACAGTGTCATGACACATCTTTCTATGAAAGTGTTTTGTCACGGTGTGTTCAGAAACCACTCTTTTAGAAAGTGGCTGAGTTTTGGGCTTTAAGCATTTCTGTGTGTCTCTGCTGAATGTGGATTGACTGTCTGGATCTGAGAGGTGCGAGGAGCTGGGAGAGGTCTTGACCCAGGGAGGGGTTGAGATGGCTCCAGGCTGCCCTGCATCTGGAGAGTAGGGGGAGGAGAAGCCCGGTAGGTGAAAAGGCCTAGGCTGGTGCTATAAACCAATTGACCCATCTCCTGCTGAGTGATTAAGGATCCAGACCCCCAGTATCAAAGGGAGAAAGCTGACAATGAGAGGGAGACACCCAGAACTGATTTAGGCAGGGGTCAGGGACCCCTGAGCACACACGACCTTCAAACACATTTAGGGGTGTAACTATGAGAGCGGAGACCCCTGAACGTTGGAATAGAAAAGATTGAGACTGAAAAGGTTTAGACCCATTTCGTGGTCAAGAGGAACCTCTGCTAAGGAAGGAACGACTGAAGAGACTGCTGTGGAAGGACTGACCCTAGCTTCGTGATTTGGGGCTGTTCTGCAGTTTGCTGTTTTAACCAAGGAAGAGGCTGTTGTGACTGTGCTTCATGCGCTGGGTCCCCCTGCTTGAAGAAGACTATGCTTCGTGCTGTGTCTTGTTACCCCAAGGGCCCGAGGTGAGCTGGCTCCCTGTTTGGAAACACAGGAACATAGAAGTTTCAAGCGAAGAGGTGGGCGCGTGTTGTGGCAGCTTGAAACCCTCCGAAGGTGTGCCTTGTGATCTTGGACACACGGAAGTGAAGTGAGACTCGGACGCGCAGGGTGCGTGTCATGGTGCACTGCAGGCGTTGGTGAGGAGCATCTTGTCAGCATGTGCATCAAAGGTGAATTGAGTCTCGGACACGCAGAGTGCATGTCGTGCTGCACAGGAGGCGCTGGTGAAGAGCGCCTGGTCATCGAGTGCACCGGAGGAGAAGTGAGTCTCGGACGCGCAGGGTGCTTGTCGTGGTGCTCCGCAGGTGTTGGTGAGGAGCGCCTGGTCAGCATGTGTATCGGATGTGAAGTGAGACTCGGACGTGCAGGGTGCGTGTGGTGGTGCACCGCAGGCATTGGTGAGGAGCACCTGGTCAGCGTGTGCATCAAAGGTGAAGTGATTCTCGGACGCGCAGGGTGCGTGTCGTGGTGCACAGGAGGCGTTGGTGAGGAGCGCCTGGTCAATGTGTGCATCGAAGGTGAAGCTAGTCTAGGACACGCAGGGTGCATGTCGGGGTGCACCGGACATGCTGGTGAAGAGCGCCTGGTCGTCGCATGCACCGGAGGAGAAGTGAGGCTCGGACACGTGAGCCTGTCGAGGTGCGGCGAACGCGTTTGTGAAGAGCGCCTGGATATCGGAGCACCGGAGCTTAAGTAAGTCTCAGTGAAGCAGTGTGCATGCTTTGGTGCAACCTGGGACTGTGGAGGTGATCGGCTGATCATCGTGTGCACCGGAAGAGAGTGAGTCTCTGTAGCGCGGTGTGCATGTCTTGGTGCCAATTGAGACCGCAGGAAGGAGTGAACGTGCACTGCCCTATCGCCATTTCCCTGGCTGGGGTCCCTAAGCTCTTAAAGCCATTCCCATATATTCGATATAATGCCCAAGGTTCTTGAAACAGGCATATTTGATGCTGGTCAATGATTTGTCCCCACAATTGGTTATTCAGTTTAGAGCCAATCCCTGCAATGCTCCAGCCCAAAAAACCCACTATCATGTCAGGAGGGGTCGAGGACAAGGTAGTCGGTGGTGCTCTGAGACAGTAGTGCATTGCAATCAGCGTTGCCATCAGAGGAAGACCTCCTATCCCAGAAGGGATTGCTTGTGTATCCTTGGGGGGGGGATAATTCCCTTTCGGTGTTGCTGTCAGGGCTTGTTCCTCCATCTTATCTAAATTGCATGCCTCCGACATACTCTGCCGTGACATTATGTATTTAAGTTTATCAGATACTTGTGGAACAGGCAATACCATCCCTAATGAGCCACTAGCTAGATCATGCCTAACAGATGCTTGTGTTAGTGGGTGCTGCTGCCTAATGAGGTATTTGTGAAACAAGGGGGCAGTGGAATATTGGGAGTGGTCCCGTAAAGTCAATCGTTATCAGACAGAGGTGAGCACCCCTTCTTCTGCACAGATGGGTACATTTCTAAGGACACTCCAAGGCCAGTTCTGGGAGAAAACCGCCCCCTTCGTTGGACTAGAATAAGGATCAGTTCTGTAGGTGTGGGAGGGTACCAAAAACTCAGCGGGCGTGGGACTGGACCAAACAACTCAGCGTGTGCAGAACCATTTTTTTTAAATTACAATTATGATAGCATTACATGGCCTGTTGTTATGTTTGATTTCATCTGAAGGATGTCTTATCTCAGGGTGAGAATATTGAATTAACCACTGCACACAACAATCTGGTAGATGTGAAGCTAACACACAGGGTCAGATCTACAGGTAATTTTTAAAGAGAGTACATATTATATATAACCTGTTTGTAGATTATCCTGAAATCATAAAGATTCACAATTGTTATGCATGCACCTTTCTACCTGCTTCTCTTTCAGGGGGGGCAAAGTACTTGCAACTTCCTTTGACTTATTTATTGTGTAATATGTTTGTCAATATTCATCATAATTGAGAATTCTTGGCACCCCACTTGGTGGACTTCCACATTTCTTTGGAAGAACTTCCTGAAACGGAAAATCCTAAATCTATCTGTAATCATTTGAAACTAAACTAATGTGAAATCTAATTAGAATAAAAATAGGTTTGTGTGTAAATTGAGAGAAGAGGATTATGCATTGATTAAATAATATAATGAGAGAAGAGTTAGAATTATCAGAATGGAGCAAATGTAAAAAAGGAATGATGTGTATGGTGTGTCAAGAATCGCAGACTAATGAGTCAATAGAAATGTATGTAAGGAGTGAATGTGATCAAAGCCATATAGTTGATGGTTTGTTTGTGACTGGAGATGATCTGATATTTAGAGAAATGTATTTTATCTGTGGCAAAACTGCTTATTTTAACCTCTCATGTAAATGGGTGGGAAGATAGTATCTCGCATTACTGAGGAATAAATGGCAATGCGTGCAATGATTATACAAAATTGTCTTGCTTTAGGCACACTACTTGCAGAAGAGGGTGGCGTTTGTTGTGTGTTGAGGGTTCGGCAGGGCGGTACTTACATACCAAATAATAGGAAGTTGATTAATTATAACATTGCTAATATTACTAATATGTTGCATGAGGTAAAGTTTCTTGTAGAGCATGGGTTGTGGGAATCAGGTGGTATGTGATTCAGTGATATTGTAAAGTGATTTACAAAGTTTGGTGAAGGGTTTGAGAATATACGTGGAAGCTTGCTTTGAAAGATTTTACCCCACTAATAAGTCTTCTTCTTTGTATAATTGGCCTCATACTCTTGTTTAAATCCATAGAAGCAATTTGCTTTAAAAGGGGGGAAATTGTGGGTGTGAGCAATGTCTGCTAGAAAAAGGACTAGAAACAAGATTGAGCATTAGAGCATGTGCCTATGACGATATAAAGATTTTGTGAGAATCAAGATGCAAGAAGCTGAAGTTGAAGGAGACTGTATGGTGAATAAAATAGTGTGAAATATGATGATGAAGATTTGTAACAGATATTTCTGATTAATAAATAATGTTTGCTTAGTGGCATGAATGTTTTGCCCTAAAAAAATTATGTAAATTACAGAAACCTGGTTTTCTATCATTGACCAAACAAGGCCCAATTTAGGTCCAACTTGAATTCTATGTGTCATGTTTTAATTCCTCACTATCTCTGCTTGCAGCAAAATGTGCACAAATGAAATGCTGTTGATGTGTTGTTCTTGGTGAACTCTAGAGGAAGCTTACCATCAAGGTCCTTCCTGTCTGTCCTTGGTGGGTTTCTTCTTTTCACGAGTCTCTCATTGTTTTGAGTGTAATTTGATGTGGTCTCTCACTTCGGATGATATTTTGTCAAAAGGGGACTCAGTATTCTCTAGGGGATGGTGTTTAGAATGGAGTTAGGTAATGTTGCATTATTATTCTGTACTGGTATTTGTTAAGCCCCTGTCATATTTTACTCACATCTACAGGCACTCAAGCCAGCATTAGGTAGACTGTGTAAATATTCAAATGGAATCCAAAGCAAACTATTTGCAACTGCCGCCTCTCTGGGGGCCATAAGTGCAAATACCCATTCCGCATCCTCAATATGTCCAATATCTGCTTCCCATTTCTCTTTTAGTTGAGCCATGTTGTGAGGTGAGTTAATGATCAATATGTTACAAAGAGTGGATATTTTACCAGAGGCAGGGAGGAGAGACATGTGGACTTGCAGTCAAGTCTATAATGAACACATATAGGTTAAGAAGTGGAACTCTTGTCTTTTAACCTATATGTGCACATATGTGACTTAATTCACACAGTATGGTTGTGTCTAACACTGTGACCCTTCTGGGGAGGAGTTTTTCACATATCTAGTGTCATAATCAAAGGAATGACTGATCCTAACCTGAAGATTGTTCTTTTAAACATACCGAATAATGAAGGATTCATGAGGGCTTAGAGGATGTTCTGAGATTGAGGCTCACATTAGAAAAGACAGATATCGCTCAAAATCGGAGGAACCTGGCTCTTCCTAATGTTCTGAGGTGGACAGGTTGAATCCTTGAGATTCCTATATGCCAATCCACAGGAAGTCCTCGTAAGCATCATCGTATATGGGATGCATGGGTGATATATTTTGATGACTCCACTGATGCCAAATAGTATGCAATTGTTGAAGTTGTGGATCATTCATTGTGTATGATTTTCTTTCTACACGTCTGTCTGTATACATGTTACATTGTTACCAGATAATGTTTAAGTACAACATATTGATACATGTGTGATTCTTGAATTGTGAATTGTGCCTAGGATGAGAAAACATTGGTGGCTTTAACACTGACCTAGTTGTAAAGCCCCAAGAATTTGCTGGTGCTGTAGAATTTAACGCTAGAAGGCTATCCACATGTTACTCCAAGCCCCGGATCTGTAGGGAATCAAGTATTTTAGCCAAATCCACTAGGCTGAAGCCTTGTGGATCCACCTCACTGAGACAGGATTAGAAATGTGGGCTTGTTATTCTGTCATCAGCAGCACTAACCTGTGGGTGCGAGTAGGATTCTCAAGCTGCTGGCTCCCAGTTCCAATCATTCCTCATTTTCAACTGAATTCTCAGTTAATAAGCCCATCATGAAAAAAGAAAATAACAAGTTATGTAATCAATCACATTTCAAAACATCATAACTATATAATTTTGAGTGCAGTTGAAATAGTATATTGGCCCAAGATGGGCATGCTCTCACAAGCTTTTAGACCTTTTGCAAGAGTGCGGCCTCAAAAGCACATAAACATTGGTGGAAATAGGTGACAAACTCACTGGCCACATCCACTCTTATGGGTCATAAATGTGGTGTGATTTTAAAGCTTGAGGGCATAATCATTACATCCTTGGGGGCATACTCAACAACATAATTGGACCTGGCGGATAAAATGATACTGCCTTGCCTAGAAATGTCCTCATCTTGAACAATAGAAACTGCTGTGCCACCCCTGACCCCTACCATATACCAATGATCAGCCTGAAATAGCCACCAGCCCTATGCTATCAAGGACATAATTCAATGTCTATGTGTAGCCCTGTCTTTATCCTACCTCACTTCAGTGTCTGGATCTCCACGCTCCAGTCACTGGAATGCAGTCAATACACTTTCACTATTGGGAAAGCTGTATATACCCTCCATCTTGTGCCATGCTAAACAAGGGGCTATCTGAAATGGATACTACTGGTCCTTGTACTCAGACTCTTACCACACATAGAGTCCTGGTACCATACATGTTCTACACATCCACCATACGTACATGTATTCGATGTGCACACAGTATGTCAGACCAATGCCTGGGGTTCACTTTAAAGAGCAGCTTTACATAAGAGAGATCAGTAAACCGTGCTCCCTTCTAACCCACAGATAAAGGTCTTGTTATACTAATAATTCACAAAAACTCTGGATGCTGCTACAATGGCTTTATGTGACTACCCCAAGACATGGCAGTAGTTCTATGCCAGCTATGAGGCCATGGTTGATGCGACCCTCCAGGTCACAGAACAGGTTCAGGACCTCGCATGACTATGGACAGGACTAGGTCTTTTTGCACATGCTAGATTAGCACGGTTATAGGGTCAAACAAAAAGTCAGGATACCAGTCACATGTAGTTGAGCATTCAGGCCAAGGATACATGCCTATTTACTGTACAGCGAATATTTCTGTCCTAACATTTGGCAACTAGGATATCACACCTCATACGCACCACACTTGAAACAACATGGAAAGTCATAGTTGGAAAAACAGAGGCATATATCTTGTACGGAAAATCTTGAGCAGGGTTTGAAAATCTTGAGATGGTTCCTAGAAGGAGCACAAGCTTTTCATCAATGTCAAGATCTAAAATAAGTAGTTGACCTTATGCCACAATGAATGCCCAAAACCTTTTGCAAGAACTTGACTTCCATTATTGCCTAGTGATATGTGTAATTATGCATGTAACTTAAAAAAACATTTGAGATTCAATTTGCTAATATCACAGAGAATATCAAATCATTGTTTCTTTTATAGTACAAATCTTGTTATTGAGTTCTCAAAGCAAAGTGAAATAAGGACTGAAGCATTTTTTTCACTTGACATTGATAAGCTAATAACATGAATGTGACAGAAGAGTGCAAAAAGACATAAAGAATAAGGAGAAAAATAGAAATTAAGAATAGGAAAGAAGACAAAGGGAAGATAGAAAGTAAGACCACCATAGATTATATAGAATCGTATTAGAACTGCACTGTGGGAATCATACAAATGTGTCGGTCAACATTTTGGCCAGCTAACATATTGATATTTGTCCCATAATTTTTTCTCAAATTAAGTCTGTATATTTTTTTCATTTTTCTGATCACATCAATTACTTTCACAAGAGTTTTTATTTGAGAATATAGTCTGTCTAGTTATAGTAGGAATATTTGAGGTGTACATCATGTTTCAATAAATTGTTCAATTCCTAACATTACCTCACACAGACAATCAATGCCCACCGAATATGATGATTTGTGGCCTTTATATGAGCTCAGTGGTCCTGGGACCGGTGTACTCGTGGTGGTGTTCCCACCGCAACCACCCTGGTGGTCCGACAGCCGTATTATGAGTGTAGTAAAAGAACGTGGAAAACCCAATATACCCTTGGAGGCTTGGGCAATTATATGATAAGTAATAAGGGGCCTACAAGGGATTTCGTTTTTCTCAACTGAATTATCAAGTGTATCAAAACACAAACTGATTAATTTGTTCAGTTAACATAAATTCTGAACCTGAGTGTAACAAAAACATTTGTTTATCATATGGGTATTAACCCCTTCAGTGCCCATGACGAGCTGGACTCGTCATGGGCTGCGGTGGCGCTGTGCCCATGACGAGTCCAGCTCGTCATGAACTCCGCCCGCTAATGTTAAGCGCGGCACTGGGCGGGGAAAGGGGCGGGCATGCAAGGGGTTAAACTCCAATAATGTGACTCATGTCAAACAAATATAAAAAGAAACACGGGAATATCTTTTTCTCAAAAAATAGATACATTTTATAAATATAAAAGCCAAAGGGTACTAGTCACAAAAATTTATGTAGCAAAAACAACATGAATAGAGGAATGTCCAAATCAACCTACAATTCATGCACATGTACATCTATTCCTTTGTTTTACAAGTAACATGTCTAAGCATACAAAGAACAGTTACTGCTTCATCAAATCGTCAGGAAATAGATGGAAAGTCGACGTTTCGGTCTGTGATGATATAAATCCGTCAGACCATCATCAGGACGTACAATTTGATTGCATGAAAAACACCCTTTAATAGATGGTCAAAGTTAAATATATGACCAAATGTATATTTAGAAATTTGATAGACTATTTCACCAGAGGTTGAACTTCATAGATGCAAAACTCACTCAAGAATAGTAAGTCACTACTTGCTTTTATTTTGGTAGTGCAGTCAGTTCAATCTGTAGTATGACTGTTTAGAATTCAAAAAAAGAGGCAACACGTCTAATGTCGTCAACCCAGGTATTCTCGGAGCAGACAGTCTGCTCCGAGAATCACTGCTTGAGTGAGTTTTGCATCTATGAAGTTCAACCTCTGGTGAAATAGTCTATCAAATTTCCAAATATACATTTGGTCATATATTCAACTTTGACCATCTATTAAAGGGTCTTTTTCATGCAGTCAAAGTGTACGTCCTGATGATGGTCTGACGGATTTATATCATCACAGACCGAAACGTCGACTTTCCATCTATTTCCTGACGATTTGATGAAGCAGTAACTGTTCTTTGTATGCTTAGACACGTTACTTGTAAAACAAAGGAATAGATGTACATGTACATGAATTGTAGGTTGATTTGGACATTCCTCTATTCATGTTGTTTTTGCTACATTAATTTTAGTGACTAGTACCCTTTGGCTTTTATATTTATAAAATTGATCTATTTTTTGAGAAAAAGATATTCCTGTGTTTCATTTATATTTGTTTGACATGAGTCATATTATTGGAGTTTTATACCCATATGATAAACAAATATTTTTGTTACGTATTATGAGTGTGGCAGTGGGACTGGTGTCTCGGCCGAAATCAAGGATCCCGCTGTGGCGGCGGTCTGCAAATGGCCTGAATATGCTGAAGCTGTCGATGCCGGCACCGACGAGCATATTCTGACCTGCATATCCACCAGGATAGCAGACAAGCAGACAAGCAGGTAAGAAGAACCTAACGGGGTCTCTTGCTGAATCTGGGCCTGGGGTGCATGTGGGGGGCACATGTTGGGCTCTCCTGAATTTGCACCCTTGTGCCTGCACGGTGTGGCATGCACAGTGGCGCTTTGCTGTTTAGGCTCTCCTATGAGCCTAACACAACAGACGCTGTGAGACCACCGCCGCACCGTCCGCCCTGGATTAAAGTCATAATCAGGTGGGCGGGCTGACCATGGGCTTGGCAGACTTCCTGGGACCGCTGAAGTGGCGGTCCCATTGGAAGACCGCCAAACCTGTAATGAGGCCCTTAGATTTGTTCCATCCTTCCAACAAAAAGGATTGATTCTAAAGCAAAAGAGCCATACCTTGCTGGTCCAAGTCTGAGTCCCCAAACATGACCATATCGGATTAGAACTAATATTTAATCACAGACGGTTATCATATTACCTAAATTGCCCTCATATTTAGAACAATGCCAGCCCAACCCTTTCCCTCAGACCAGTTGGTGCTGTGTTCCAGGTGGACTGTAGATTAAATGAAAACTGGTTTACAAAAGTAAAGTAGAAACTTTGTTTTTGAAAGTCGAGAGGCAGATTTCCTTATAATTTAGAGTGAAATGTGCAGTTAAGGAAGTAGTTTGAAAGAGTGAATTCCACATATCCTCTGTTCCCTTATTCAAAAAAAGTGAATTCATTGTTATTAGTTGCTGTATTTTGAGGCTGCATGATCTGGTTTTCAAAGTTTAGCAAAGAAAATGATGTACTTCTTGCAGTAGTTTTCTTTTTGTTGAAGGTCCCTTTAGTTTCAAAAAGGGGTAAAATACAATATTATGCTAACCATAATCTTGGAGTCTGGGAAAACGGCATTATATCTTCACTGTCCATTCGGTCCTTTACCAAACATATGCACTCATCTACCCATTGGTTCCAATATCTGTTTGTTATCAATCAGAATGATGTTATTTTTCCTAATGGGAAGATAGTAAAAATCCTTTATTTATACCTGTTCTGTTCCATCTAGATATCAAAGTAAGCAAGAGGCACCCCAAACTATAAGTGAATTAGATTAAGATATAGCGTTACCCGACACCAACAAAGAGAAAAATTACTCATGTCTAATCAGCTCTTTCTCAATTACAAACCAAAGAGGTTCCAGAATAGGGTCACATAAGGACTGAAACCACCTGGATGTTTTAGTATAAAACGGACGTATGCTATTACTTGAGGCCCGCAAGTTGGACCCCTCCCATATCTTTTTTAAATTTTCAGTCAGACGGTTTCATATGAGTTTTTTATTGTTCATAAGAAACTAGAGCTAATGCAGTCCACCATATTAAAGACTATGGGCCTGATTTAGATCTTAGCAGATCTGGTCCCGTGCCACTTTTTCGACGGCTTCACCGCCCGCCTAATTGGCGGTCCTTCCACTCGATTTAGATGTTGGCGGCTCCATGGATGAAAGCCTGTCAGAGTGCCACCGACTCCACAAGGATTTCCCTCCCATGTTGATGGCGCCGTAGGTAAAAGTGGCTGTCGGAAGGAGTCCAGCCAGGATTACTGCCGGCCTAATCACGGTGTGCTTTTCCATCGGAACAAATTTGGCAGGAGTACCTCCATACTTGAGTTGGTGGATTCGAAGGAAATGAGGTAAAAATTTGCCTATTTTTCTGTTTCCCACTACCTTTTCCATCTTGAACCCCATTGTCCAGGTCCGTTCCTTGCTGCAACAACTTTACCCTTACAATAATCAACTCTGTTGTTGCTGGGATCAAAGGTAACTTTTGTACCCATGTCTTACTATGAATCGTGTGAAAAGATTTCCTTTAGCCTTGTGTACTTTTACATTGCCCTTGCATGCAATTTTATTCTCATGTGTAATGCATTAGTGTTCATTTGACAACTTATTACTGTAAAAGGAACACACCTGTATTGAAACGTTAAAAAATACAATTTGTTGTGGTAGTTGCGGGTGTGGGTGTACATTCAACAGTATGTGTATGTTGTATGTGTGCTATGCTACATGTACAAAAAGGGGCACGGCACATTACCTAAATATATTTTTCAACCAAAAATAACCTATATGTCTAGTGACACATTATAAAAGGAATACTTACCAGTCTCCACTACACCAGGGACTCACTCCATAAGGAAACTGCCTCTAGGACAATGTCAGCACAACGAGGAAATCTAAATCGGCTTGGCGCAAACCGGTCGGCTTGACGGTGACGGAGTACTGTTAGCCAACAATGGGGTCCGCTGTGTCAACGGAGGTGCGCCGCTTATGCGAGGGTAAAGAGTCTGTCTACGCAGATGACGGTTGAGCCAGCACACATCTAAATACGGCGGAAGGGACTCCGTCAGCTCGACTGAGTACTTGTAACCACAGCCACGGAGGGACGACTGGAGTTATGCCGAGATCTAAATCAGGCCCTATATTTGTAAATTGTACCGGTAGCATACATATGCTAGAGAAATATGGGAATCATAATCATTGTAATTGCTTCTCATATTCCCCACAATCTAAAATATTTGAGGAACCATTTGTTAGTAACATCAGCATGTTTGAGTGGCTTTTTTTATATTTACCATTATTGTGTCTTCTATTTTGTTAGAGAAAAGCAATCCGAGGTATTTTAGAGGCTCGTTGTTCCATTTCAGGTTATGCTGCACCATCATTTGACTGGTACATAGATGGTTCAATGGCATACAGTCTAACCTGATATATTTGCATATTCGTGAATGAACTGAAGTACTGTCAGAATAGATTATTCGCCTTCAGACAAGAATAAGATAACATAATCTGCATGTGCAACATATTTGTAACAACTCAAACGTATATTAACACCTTTCATGCCTGTTTCCTTGCTCAAGAAACATAATAATGGTTGCAAAGCAATGATGAAAAGTAAAGGGGACAAAAAGCACCACTGTCTGGTCACCACTGTCTGGTCCCCTGTCTAAAGTGACAGTGGTTTGATGCAACGGGAAACAACCTTTTAGTGCAGTCATTACATCGCACTACCTTCACAACGCAGTCATTACAACGCAACATCCTTTACATCGCATGCCATTACAACGCAGCGATTGCATCGTATGTCACTACAACCCATGTCATTACAAAGCATGTCACTACAACGCATGTCATTACAATGCAATATAAGGTAAGTAATGGGGAATAGAAATTTTTACCCCCCCCCTATCCAACACTTACCCTACTGTTGCACTCACTGGAGTGGGAATAGTAATTTTTACCCCAACACTATCCAACACTTACCCTACTGTTGCACTCACTGGAGTGGGAATAGTAATTTTTACCCCTACACTATCCCACACTTACCCTACTGTTGCACTCACTGGAGTGGGAATAGTAATTTTTACCCCCTACACTGTCCAACACTTACCCTACTGTTGCCCTTAAAATAATATGTGTTGTAATGGTATGCGTTGTAATGGAATGCGTTGTAAATGTAGTTGCTAAAAATGCGTTGTGATGGCATGCAATGTAAAATCATGCGTTGTAATGGATGTTGCGATGTAAAAACTGCATTGTAAAGGCGTGCATTATAAATGTTTGCGTGGTAAACCCCCAAGACAGTTTATCAAAGGTTTTTTCATGTCTAAGGATATTGTGAACGATGGTGTGTCTTGATTTTCAGACGATTCTAAAATCTGGCCCAATATCTGAGTATTGTCATTGAAGAATCTCTCTTTTATTCTTCCCTTTTAAACATTCTGTCTGTGGAGGGTGTATACCATGCATGATAATTAATAGACTGTTAGCTATTACCTTACTATACAACTTACAGTCTGAATTTATCAGAGATATCGGGCAGTAACTGGACGATTCTATTGGTCAGCAACATTGTAATTTAGACTCTCCTGCGGCCATGCTACTGCATCATTATTAATAAAGTAATCAAATAATTTACTCATGGTGTATTGCAGAATAGGGTTTAGTGTTTTATAAAAACAAGTTGATCAGATAAACTGGTCCTGGAGCTTTTCCTAGGGGCAGCCGTGATACAGTCTTTTTGATTTCAGTGATGCAAAAACTTTACACAGTTCAACTTCTTCCTCATCGCTAACCCTAAGCCTGGGCAAGCCAATATTTTTTCTTCTACTTTGTCTTCATTAGATGTAGGACGGTATAGTGCTTTGGAAAGAATCTTTAAAAAGCATCACTATTACCACATTCTTAAATACCTTACATTTAAAAAAAAATCTTTTAGGGGTATCATTCAGTTTCTTGACTTCTTCAAATTCAAATAAGATGCTAGCTGTCTCCCATGCCTATTCACTCTGTGCAAAGTTCTTGTTTTGTTTTCTATCATATATTTCGCTCTTCTTGATATTTTGTTCTTTTCATATTTTTTTCAGCTTTAAAAAGGAATTATGTCTAGTTTTAATGTCTAACTTTTCTAGATGTGTTATCTCTCTTTTTCTGTAAACAGATCACTGTTATTATTTTCTATTAATACAAACCCCTCTTCAGGTTTCCTATATTGCATCTAGGTTTGGACATAATATATATCTATAATATAATCACACAGAATTACCTGAAACCTCTGCAAGATAACACAGAAATACTAGAGAAGAGTAATTCTGCATTTAGCTTATTTGACTCACACGCAGCCTCTTGCACTTGCTAAAAGTGCAGTTGTGGTAGGATTTTACCCTTACTGACTCTCAGCATTTGACACTAGTTGCTTAACTTAAAAGGATGCACCCTTGCGTCTAAAATTGACACGAGCATGCATTTTGTGCTAAGAAAATAGTACTAAATGCAACAGAACATAAGCAGCAGCCAGTCACGCTTGCTAAATGTGCTCTCGCGGTAACCAGGTGTTATTATCAATAATTTTGTGTCAAAGAAAGAATAATGCAAAAATACCAGAATTACTACTATTTTTCCCACATATTTGAAATTCTGCCCAGGCCTAATTGCATCCCATAATATAGCAGAGCCTTGAATTGATCCTTAATGTTCTACAAATATGAATTTACAGTGTCCTTTAATAATTCTAATTTTTATATAATATGTAGAATCTCTTCATTCAGTCTCCATGCTCTGTCCTCTACTATGTTTGATGAGAAGTCAATATCAATAGAGACAGATACACATAGCTTCTAGAATTTTCAACTTGGTAATAAGTCCTGGCATATGATGTAGAAAATGCACCAAGGGCCTAGAAGTTGAATGACATCTGTTGGGACGGAAAAGTCCTCTGCATAATAAGAGACGTGTACCCCTGCCCTGAATTCTCAACTGTACTGTTGTCTGGATCCCTAATACACATTTTTGTCATATGCATACACGGACCATGCATGTGCCCCATGACATAGGCCTGTCTCACAGATTGTGGTCTTGTTGGACTGAGAAGGACACCCAAAGTGCTACCTCCTTCACTAGGAGTTAAGCAGTACGAGACATGTAGTGATCAGTAGTAGTGAACAGGACGTTTTTACCCTGTGTCACTGGAGTGAGGCCTACATGCTCACTCACCTTTTTAAAAGTTCATCTGTTGTGTGCTTACCTCACTCTTAGCCTGCATCATGTAGATGTTGAGTGCTGTATAGCACAGGAGTAGGGACTCTGCATTAGTTGTATGTGTGCCTGGGGAGGGTACAGTACAAGTATGGAGTGGAGCAGTACTGTGCAGTACATGTGTGGTTAGTACATGTACTCTGTATATGTATGCCTGAGAGGAATATATTACATGAGAGATGTAGTGCTGTGAAGTGCATGAGCAGGGAAAGCATGTGCTGGGTGTATGTGTGCTTATGTGAAGTACAATACATGAAGGGACAAGAGCTGTGCAGCGTCATATAGTGGATGTCTGTGCTTGCAGTGCGTGTGCTCTGAAATATCACACCCAGGTTAAAGATAGAAAAGTGCCAGCATGGAACAGTGCAAGCAGACTGAGTGTGTGTGATGAATGCATGTGTAAATGTGAGGGTACAATGCATAGAGGTATTAGTGCTGAACAGAAACAACACCAAAGGAAACCAAGACCACCTGCCTTGGAGCCTGGGCACCAGTGTCAGCCGGCTTGCCAAGACCAGTGTTGCCAGTGAGGAAGAGGAGAACATTTGAGGGAACAAATTCCAGTGAGGAGCCCTACCATGCGGACACCCTGTGCGAGGTGTGAGGGTTTGGCTGTGCACCGATTGAACCGTCTGTGTGTGCAAGATTGTTTGCAGAAACCCTCATATGCCAATAGATGGGTGCTGTAGATTGATTCGTATGTTGAGCACCTTGCGGCTCTTGCTACACCCGTACTGCCACACTGCTGTGACCCTATAAGCAGGAGGTGCCCACCGGTAAAGCTACCACTTCAAAGAGGGCTAAGATATTGTGACTTTCTTGGCTGTGGCCTGTGTACTGGGAGATCGTTGGGCTGGATAACCCATACTGCGGCAACCCAGTATGTAAGCAGGGGCTTCCAATACTAATGTTACAAATGAATCTGTGCAACCCGAAGTAGAGACTGAGGCTACGATCTGAGGGTTGGACTTGTACTGCGAGGGAACTGCCTCTGATTCACCACTGATGACTGCCGGAGATGCTGTGGACGGTGTTGCACCCTCACTGGCCCCAGTCGGGAGCTGATGAAAGGATCCCCCCTCATTGAGCAAGGTCAACATTCTGCACCTTCATGAACAGTGAGCGGCTCCAACACCTGGGAGACCTCCGGCCTTGCAGCTCCGGAGAGAGAGCCTGCTCTGCCAGGTGATCCTGTGTGGACAGCGAGCAGCCCGACCTCTCTGAACTGAGCAGGGCTCATGGGTGCATGTTTGAAGTCCCCCACAGCATCGCTGAACTCTTCTGAGCTGCGAGAACAGGTAAAATGTGAACTGGGCAAGTTGGCCCCAGGGGGAACTCACTGCTAACGGATGCTGCGGCACCATATACACTTTTGACTAAGTACTCTTGAGTACAGCCTTAAAGTTTGTATTCCCTTTAAGGATGATGCCTATATTAGTAATTTAACTATTAATTTGGAAAATCTTGATTTAACTGTACCGTCCGAGAAAGATGATTTGGCTGAGCCCACGATTAGTGATATTGAACATTCCCACTGGTAAATCGATGAATGTTGGTCCCTGTACACACTCAAGTGAGCTTCTAAATATTATGATGTGGAATGCTGCAGGGATCAAAAATAAGATTAGTGATGAGGGTTGGTTGAAAATGTTAGATGGGTCCGTGGTAATACTAATCCAAGAAACATGGTGTACTGAGCCCTTTTTTGTAAACGGCTATCAAACTGTTTGTACTAAAGCCAGCCCATCTAGGATGGGAAGAGCAAAAGGTGGCTTAGCCACATTAATTGCAGTTACTTCGCCTCAGATTTTAAAGAAAACATTTATTTCATCACAATACTATCAGCTTTTGTATTTTTATTCAAAAGGAAAACAGGCCATCGTTGTAATACATTCTTATAATAATATTTTTGATACAACAACGAACAAGCTATTAGCTATTAGAAAATGCTTGGATTATTTTTTAAAGGGAGTAGGAGGGGATTATATTTTAGTTTGGGCAGGTGATTTTAATTGTGCTAAATGTGTTTTTGAAGTTGGAGAACCTTGCGGGTATTGTGATTTTTTTGGTGATAGGATTCCCCATTTTTCACACGACCCGTATGGGGAAGCCATTAATAATGTCGTGCATAAATATGATTTAGTAGCTTTAGAACCCACTACAATGGATGGAGAAACAAAAACACAAACTTATGTAGGAGCAAGGCCATCCTCCAATATAGACCATTTTATCATATCAGCCAACTGTAGTGACCTGGTGGAAAAAGTTCTGATTAACATATGTCTTTTTAGTGACCATCACCCCCTAATAGTGTCATTGAGATTACATCTGATACTAAAAGAACAGGGAAAGACAGTGAACAATGATATTATTACACAGGGGAATAATGGAATCTCTATAAAATGATCAGGTGTGAATCCAGCCACATTCATGGAAAATCTTAAAAGAAAAAACACACAGAGACCTAGAAATCTGCCTGGATAGTTCTTCCTCGAACTCGGCAATTGTAACTGCCTTTTGTAATAGCATAACTGGAATTGCAAGTGATTTAACCACTAAAAGGAGGAAGAAAGTTTACCCTCAAACAAAAGCCAAGAGATAGTGTTATGATTAGCACTTTGAGGAAAGCCTATAAAAATACTCTGAAAGAATGGAAAAGGGAGATCCGTGAGGGGGTATGGGAGAAATTAATCCAGGCAGCAGAGTTAAAAGACCCAGCTCTCTTTTGGAAAACAATGAATCACCCGTTTTTAAAGACAACACTGCAGTAAATATTGATATTGTGGTACCCCCAGAAGATTGGGTATCACATTTTGAGAGAGTATTTTTAATCCAGATGCTGCAAAAATAATTGAGAGTAAAAAGGGAAATTTTATACTGGTGGAGCCTGTCAACTCATCTCCAATAACGCCAGATGAAATTAAATCAGCTTTGCAAAAATGTGCTAATGGTAAAGCTGCTGGCTCGGACGGGGTACCCATTGATGTTTTTAAGTATAAAATGGATTTCTGGATACCAATTTTATCAAATGTTTTTAATGCTACACTTTGGCCAAATAATGTTGGAAAGGCTAGAAATTGGGCCAGTGAGAATAAAATCAGAAGAGATGCGCCCCATAGCTTCAGAAGAGGTATTGGGACGGTAGAACAATGTTTAAACCTAGAGTTATTAATAGGGAAGTATACATTAGCCAAGGAAGGTGAGC
Organism: Triturus cristatus; assembly: GCF_964204655.1. Lineage (NCBI taxonomy): Eukaryota > Metazoa > Chordata > Amphibia > Caudata > Salamandridae > Triturus > Triturus cristatus. Next base: position 853,988,144 of record NC_140581.1, read on the forward strand.
TACACCTTTGTTTTGTTGACCTCACTAGCGCTTTCGACCTAATCAACCACCATAAATTATGGCAAACATTGAAAGGGCTAGGGACCCCTACTGACATAATTATATATCTATCCCAGATTGATACCTTTTTAACATCTAAGGTACGGTTTGGAAAAATGGGGGAATGTACACCCGACTTTAGGGTTATGTGTGGCATTAGACAGGGATGTGTATTAGCGCCCCTTTTATTCTCCCTATATATTAACAATGTAGACCCCTTCTTACAAAACTTCATTGCAGATGCCCCGAAAGTTGGGACACGCCCCACGGCAGTATTATTATATGCAGATGATGCTGTCCTAATATCAAGGATAGCTAACGGTCTGCAAAGCCTAATAGAAAACTTTGCACTGTTCATGACTGTAAAAGACATACAGTTAAATTTAAAGAAAACTTTCGTCATGACATGCGGGAGCAATAGGCTTAAGAACAGACAACACCACGTGGGTGGGGTCGTTATTAATTGAATTTTATCTTTCTCATACTTGGGGATGCTTTTTGATAGGGGTGGCACATGGAATACTCATGTTGAATCATGCAACATGACATTTTTAAGAACTACGGAGAGTATTTTTAGATTTTCTGCGAAAATAGGTAATAACTCCATCCGAGAAATCCTAGCTCTAAATCGGAGTGAATGTGACTCAGGGATCTGCTAGGGAGCTGCGATTTGGGGAAGAGCTAACACCGCCATCCTACAAATCCAAGAAAATAAGTTCCGAAAAAGATTTCTGGCAGTCCCTAGCGCGACAGCAAATATATAGTTCATAAATAACTATCGGTATCATATTTAAGCGACACAATAAACATGTCTGGCGTTACTTTCTGGCAAGGGGTATGGGCTAAGGATGAAACAAAGTTTACAAAAGAATTAATTATGGATTGCCTAGCCCTTGACTTTAGCAGGAAAATACCATGGATGGAGTACATTTTTAACCTCCTAAAACTTTGTAAAGTCGATATTGACAGGAAGAACCCTATATCTATTCAGGAGTTCAGTAAAAGCAACATGAAGTTGAGATATCTAAATGCCATGGAAAATGAAAGAGAAAGGGTTGCCAGCCAAAAATGTAGTGTTGTTTCTTACTGCGAAGGACCGCTCATGAGGGGCACACAGCTATATTTAACACTGGTGAGAAATATCCAACAGAGATGTTACTTAACTATGCTAAGGATGGGTGCACTACATTATTTAGTAGCTTTTCCTAGAACGGAAAAGTGGTGTTATAAATTACCAAGCTGCCCATGTGATGGTAAATCCATACAATCCACGTTGCATTTTATTCTTTTTTGTAGCTTTTATAGGGATCTCCGGAAATCAGTTGTAAAATCCCCTTTTTCTATCAAATATGCTTTTTAATTATAAATATGCTTTTAACTTTGTATGTACTCTGGAAAATGTGAAAATCATAAACTCTGTTATTCGATTCATATAACTCACAATTAAGAAAAGAAAGGACTACTCATACCTGGATGTATTGACATATGAAAATCTGGATGACTACCCTTAGTCTTGTCCTTAATCATTAACCTTGACAAGTTGTGGCACCTTGCACTTCATGTACCGTTATACACTTTATGCATTAGCACTTTACATCCTATGTCGGGATATATTTTTTTTTAATAGCTTGTAGTGCATTATTGATTTGTTTCCAAATGTCTATGTGTATCAACAATGGCACTCTGCACTTTATGTATTCTATATGTACCAATATTTTGTTTTAGCCTGCTACTTTTCTAGCTGATGAATTTTAAACTGTTATTTTTATAAATATTTATTATGATGTACTGTAGGAATGTTTTCCTTGATTAGGATGCTTTTATGGTGGTATTTGTTACACCAAATAAAGCTGATTTTGACTTTGTATTCCCTGATGTGGCCACTAGTAAATGGGTAATAACCCTGAACCTGACAACTACTAGAGCCTCGATCTCAAGCAGGATTGTGTTGTTAAATTTGAATTTCGCATTTCTGTGCATGTGGCGAGTTAGAATTAAAATACTACTTTGTTTTATAAAAGCAAGTATATGCCTGGACATTGATTTATTGTTTGTAATGTTTGCACTTTGCACTTTGAGTTATGAGTCATGTCCACTGATCAGTATCTACATACCCCCGAGGCATCCTTGACTGCTCAATCACAGCTACCATTGAGAGTCAAATGCATAAGAGGTACTTAGCACAGTTGAGTGGGATCCATAGTAAGCCGGGCCCCGGGACATCAGGAGTAAAAGGCTTCAACCACCACGGTTGGGCCCATTAGCCACTGTGTGTCCTGTGGCCCTCGGAAAGGGGTTCTGACACCATCTGTGGACTTCACACCTAATGTGCATCTACAGAGTTGGCCTACTATATGTAGCCTGACTGAAGCAGTCTAAATACCTTCTGTCAAACCTGTGAAAATAACCCCTCCAGACAGGTAGGAAACCCTGCTTTTAAATATTAATAAGTCTCCCATAAATACACCTTGTTGCGCACAAGGTTGGATGTCTGATATTTAACAGAGAAACATGTGTGGAATTAAAAGTGACATGTTCCTCCAGCGACTAACCCCCAAAAGCTTTTTTCTCTGGCATGGGTATAGCTAAATCCTGGAAAAGGCCAAAGTACAGAATGTAAAATTACAAAATGGCTAGAATTGTCATTCAAAGTCTATTTTTCATATTTATAAAAAATCCAATTCATTGGTGATTTATAAAATTAATGGGAAAAAATAACTTTTAGAAAGTTATACTTTTTATGCCTGAGCCCTAGTTATGCTAATTAGCATTAACTCAGGACAGCTGGCCAGGAGGTGTTAATACTGCTCCCACAGCAGGGATAATACCCTGGCTGCGGGATGGTGTGTATACTTCCTTTCAGGAAGGACTGTTGGGATGGGCCCAGGAATATCATTTACTTGAAACGGAACAAGGTGAGGCCTGCTCTTTTACCAGAAGATGTAAAGTGAGACAGGGAGAAAAACAAACATGTGTTTCCCAGGCCCACACTAGCCAGGCTTTCTCCAAACACAGAGGGGAGGAGGAAGCTATCCCCCAAATTACTTTGAAGTAGACACAGGTGAGGGGACTGCTCATTTTCCTGCCCATTCTACAGGCTGTACACAAATGCTATGAACAAGGGAGGAAGGGTTTTCCATTTTAGATATTAGGAACACAGTGCACTGTGGGAATGTTTGCAGAGGGGCAAACAGGCTTTGCTGTAAAAGAGGCTTAGGCCCCTGGGAACTTTTAGCCCAATGGTGCCCATAAAAGTGACACCTCAAGGAACCTTCCTCAGAACACTTTTTGGACCTGTGGAAGATCAGAATATCACTGGGGCCTGCTTGCTGTAACCAGAGAGGAGCCCTGAAAGACTGGACCTGCTCTGTCTTGTACCAAGTACAAAGATGTGGACTAACCTTCTGCGTAGCTACAGGGACACAAAAAGCTGAAAAACCACTTGCTCAGTTACAGCTGCGCCTGCACAGGACCTTGCTCAAGGTCTTTGCTGAATCAAGCCCTAAAACCTGAAGACACTCCCCTGAAAACTTGAATAAATTAAGTTGGAAAAAATAGAGTACAATTTAATAAACTAAATGACACAAAAAAACAATAAGGGGAACCAGATGTATCAGTTTTTAAAGTGAAAATAGTGCCAAAAAACACTACGTGCCAATGATAGTCTATGGTTGCGATAGACAAAGAGCTAAGCACATACATTCTGCTCTCAGGAGAAGAAATTCACCAGGAAAAGGTCTTCCATCCATTTTGGTTTTGCTTTAATTGTCTGAGAAGGTTTCTAAACCTTGAGCTTCACCAAAGATATGAGATTTCGCGTTATACGTGATCTTCATGCTTGATGGACCAATGAATACAAACATTATATACATATCATGCATCCTAGGTCTCAAGTCTAAAAATTACTTTCTGATCTGTGTTGATTTCTTGCCATAATTTTGTGCTAAATGTATTTTGTTGCCTTGCCATTTAAATTGGGAATCTGCTTTTGACCACGAGATGGTCTTCACTATATTTGTGTAAAGTAAAGGTAAAAATGAAAAAATAATTCCCACTAGGATGCCTACTTTTTGTGGAAAAATTGAAAGGAATCTGATGTGCTCCTTGGATCTCAAACACTGGAATCTAATATGTCTATTATGGCTGGGATCCATGTATCCAAGATTTCTATATAAGCGTTTGCACCTTATTTTATTTGAATAGCTATCTCCCACTTTCTCCATTATGTTTGTTGTGTCTTCTATCATACTCACTTGGTTTCTACTTCGCTAACCTTCATGGACATTTTATCCATACCCCTTAGATATTTTGCAATATCTGAGTGAATGAGGTCTGTGTTTGATTTTGTAGACTGTATGAAGCTTGCCATCAACTTCAGTGTCTTCATAACTACCTCCAAAGTTTAAGGAAGATCTGATTTGCCTTAAATTGGTGATTTTGTAAACCACCCTTTTCAGTCTTTGACTTCTGTTTTTTTAGGTTTAGTTTTAGACATTACTTCTGTAGTAGAAGAGTTGTACACTTCTCAAATGGTTTTTGAATAACCATGCTATCAAGTTTGGCACTAAGCTTTGGTACACTGTAAACCTTCAATGTGCTGGATCTCTCCAATCCACATGAAGGTTCTTCTTCCTCTCCAGGCTGTAATTCAGCCTCTATGATTGTGCACGTCTATAAAGGTATAAGAGCAATAACATATTTATTCATCTCCTATAAATGCAGGAGCATTATGTTACTCTCATGCTTTCAGGCGCCTAGTCAACAGGGTCACTTTCATTTTCAGTTGATTTCATTTTTGCTGTTATAGATTAGCCCTCTGGGCCCTACTACCACTGTCTTAAGGCCAGGCTATGTTCCATAATTTTGAATTTCACTCTTCCAAATGGTGATTTAACGTCCACGTTTACATTTGAACAGTGATGATATCTCTGCTGGAGTTTTCTTTTGTTAAATAGCTTGCCAACAGATTCAGTACGGGCATAAATATGCAACTCACCTTGAATTCTCATGTGCATTGTGGCTGCAGGTTCATCCTCCCAGCCTCATGCCTGATGCCTCATGAGGATCAGGGCACGTATTAGTTATATGGAGCACTGTCTTTGTTTGCACCATGGTGCACCTTTAAAATGGTGCGCCCGGCAAAATATGCACAGTGTGCCCTATTACAAGGAATGTGCGGCCCCCAGGGCAGCTGCGAAGACGTGATGCTCTCGGAGTAGCGCATTCAGTGAAATATCGACATCTGTGACATATCTGTTTGACAATTATTGGCTTCAGAACAAATTCTTGAGAAGACCCTGCTCAAGTAATCTGTGTGTGTAATCAGGGTTCCCTTGATATGAACTATTTTTAGATTCAGTAAACCATGCTTGCTTCAGTGACAAATCTGACGAGTCAACTGATTCAAAGGAAAGGAACCCGTTCCAAACTGGTTGTTTAGATCAGACATAGCAACTCTATTGACCAATCTCATTAGCAAAGGTTTGCCCACTAAAAGATTAAGAAAATCCTGACTCGCCTTCTAGACAGCCATAAATTCCCTTCAGTTGGAGGATCTGTTGCTCTTGGACACTGTGCAAACCATCTGAAGGGGATAATTGTCCATTACTGACCGCTGGTATTGGTGGTGATGCCTACTGGATTGGGATGAGAGAACCAGGTGCCCTGTGTCAGAAATGTTGGATCCATCCACCAAGGCAAGAGATCCCAAATTGATTAGTTCACCAGAATCATCATTCATAGCAATTGCGGTGAGGAGCCCAGTGATCCAGTGTATGCTGAACAATGTCTCCGAGATGCGTAAGTGCCCAAGGAATGATGATCAGTGTAGCTGCCTAGAGCAAAGACAAAATAAAGAAGAAATAATGTGAAGTCTGAGCAGCAAGTAATACTAAATCTCTAATATGTACGAGTGTTGGAAAAAGAAATAATCGTCCATGATCATATCTTCCTGGACTCATAACCATTGTCTCGCCAGGTCCTTTAATGTATTAGCAATTTCGCTATGGAACACTGGAACGTCTTCATTCTGACCTCTGGTAATTAGACCAATCTCAGGGCAGTGTTGAATACTACTCCAATATACTCTAAACGCTGACAAGGTGGCAAATGGGAGTTTTCCCAATTTACAAGGAATGGGGCATCTGGATCACAACTTGTGTATCCCTCAGCGCTTGTTCTTAAGTTTGAGAATGAATGACGATTCTCCAATTATCATACAGAGAGAATCTTGATTTCATTAAAGACAACGGAGGCTGACATTATGCAATAACTTTTATTGCGCCGCTCAAGATGCAGCCCTTTAAAGTGTAACAAAATACATCATAGTAAAAACATTCCAAACAAGGCAACAGAGTCCCATGGTAACCGCAAGACTTCCTCTTAGAGCTGCAAAGTAAAAGGTAACTGTAGCTTCAAATTCTTCCATGAAGAACAAATGATTACAATGAAGCAGAATCTGAAAGAAAAAAAGGGCAAACAGGGTAGTACTGACCATAAAAGGTGACAAAGTTCACATTAAAAAGGTATATTACATCAAGAGAAATAAATAATCTCAAATACAAAATTAATAAAACAACCACCTGGGAGTGGTGGGAGGGATAATGTCAGCCTCCGTTGTCTTTAATGAAATCAAGATTCTCTCTGTATGATAATTGGAGAATCGTCATTTCATTACAAGACCGGAGGCTACATTATGCAAGTTCAAAGCTCCTCAGTGCAACATTGCTTACATGTTCAACAGGTTTAAGATAAAATTTAACAAAAGTTGAAGCGTTAGACCAATCAGCTGCCTTAAGAATATCTGAAAGTGATCCTCCACCCCAAAAAACCTTACTTGCCATGGCGGCACATGAGGAATGTGCACCGAATTTGGACAAATCTATTCCTGCTTCAAACAGGACAGATCTTACCCATCTAGCAATAGTTGCAGAAGAAACGGCTTTGAAAGGTTTAACATAAGAAATCAATAATTGCATTTCACTGAGAGGTCTAAAGGCACTCATCATTTGCTCATAAACTTTCATGCAACTAACCACACATAGTTTAGGAGAGTCAGGAAAAAGGGGATAAAAGATGTTCTCTGACATGGTTTTAGTCCTTTTACAAATTTCAAAAACTACTCCATCAGGGGAGTAAAATCTATTACATATTTCTAGGGCTTTAACATCGGATACTCTTCTAAAAGAAATAAGACAAAGTAAGGTAGCTAGCTTAGAGGATATTTGCTTTCTTGACAGAAAAGAGTTGTCCGGCCAGGATGAAAAAAGGTCAAAAACCAGATTAACGTTCCATAATGAATCATATTTGGGTTTAGGAGGACGCTTGATTTTAATACCTTTCATAACTCTTCGGATTAAAGGATCGGTACCGATAGAGAAATCGTTTAACAAGGAATGTCCTGCTGAAATAGCAGATCTATAACAATTAACGGTTCTATAGCAAAGGCCTGAATTAAAGAGATCCGCTAAAAAATTTGCTACTTCAACTACAGGTGCTTCCACGGGATCCATACTCCGTTCCATGCACCAACTACACCATCTTTTCCAAGCACTGGTGTATTTTTTTCTGGTTCCGGGGGCCCATGATTCATCCAAAAGGCTCTTAGCCTCTCCTGAAAGACCTGAGTATCTTGAAGATTCCCTGAAATCCTCCAGACAAGAAGGTTCATGTTTCCTTCTAAAAGAAGAGGGTGTAATTCTCCTTCCAGTCCCTGTAAAAGATCTAAATTCCCTGGGATAAGACGAGGAACTTCCATGGCCAATTCCATCACGCCTGGGAACCAAATTTGTGAATTACAAAAAGGAGTGATTAGAACAATTCGGCAATGATCTGAACGAACCTTCAGAAGAGTCCTCTGGATTAGAGCAAAAGGGGGGAAGGCATAACAATTGAGATTGTTCCAAGGTTGGAGAAGTGCGTCCACCGCTAGAGCGAGAGGGTCTGGTCTCCAGCTGAAAAATTGGTCTAACTGGGACGTCAGTCTGCTGGCAAAAAGGTCTATATCGAAGGGGCCCCATAGATTTTGAATCCTCTGGAAGACTAAAGGATTCAGTTTCCAATCGCTGGAGTCCTTCAGGAATCTTGAATTCCAGTCCACCCTTGTGTTCAAATGACCCGGAATGAATTCTGCTCTCAGAATTATCTTTTGACTCCAGCAGAAATACCAAATCTTTTGAGCAAGATCCGCCAAGCGTTACAACAAACAAATGATGGACGGAATGCTGACAATGCAGACATTCTCCCCCAGTCAAGAGATCTGGGTTAAATCCATCGTTCTTTTGCCCACTACACCACCCCAGTTTAGACATGGCCATATGCAAATCAGTCTTGACCCTGTGCCTCATGGGAACAGTCCAGCCCGAACTGCCAAGCCATGTCTTCCCTGGACCGGAATCAAGCATCCTAGGACCGGTTTCTGGCTATCAGCCGTCATCAGCCAGGATAGCTTGACTCCAGTGGCGCCCAGATCTCTGTACTGGGGTGAATGTATGACATTGTTCTGCATTCTGTCCATCAATTGTTGTTTTTGCATTTGTCACCCCGAGTGGAAAGGGTATGCCCAGACGTGGGTCCCTTGCTCTCCATGCCACTGGAAATCAAGCAAGCCTGGCTGAAGACGGCTGAAATGCCAGAAACCGGTCCTAGGATGCTTGTTTCCAGTCCAGGGAGGACCTGGCTTGGCAATTCGGGCTGGACTGTTCCCATGAGGCACAGGGTCAAGACTGATTTGCATATGGCTGGGTTCAAACTGGAACGGCATGGTGAGCAAAAAAACGATGGATTTAGGCCCAGATCTCTGTACTGGGGTGAATGTATGACATTGTTCTGCATTCTGTCCATCAATTGTTGTTTTTGCATTTGTCACCCCGAGTGGAAAGGGTATGCCCAGACGTGGGTCCCTTGCTCTCCATGCCACTGGAAATCAAGCAAGCCTGGCTGAAGACGGCTTAAATGCCAGAAACCGGTCCTAGGATGCTTGTTTCCAGTCCAGGGAGGACCTGGCTTGGCAATTCGGGCTGGACTGTTCCCATGAGGCACAGGGTCAAGACTGATTTGCATATGGCTGGGTTCAAACTGGAACGGCATGGTGAGCAAAAAAACGATGGATTTAGGCCCAGATCTCTGTACTGGGGTGAATGTATGACATTGTTCTGCATTCTGTCCATCAATTGTTGTTTTTGCACAAGATCCGCCAAGGTCATAGATCTCGCACCCCCCAAACGATTGATACAAGAAACGGCAGTAAAATTGTCTATTTTTATCAAGACTATGCTGTTCCTTAGGATAGATTTGAAACTCATAAGGGCATTCAGACTGGCCATCATCTCTAAGTAATTTATATGTAAGTTGATCTCTTCCCGTGACAATTTCCCACCTGTTTCTAGGGTACCTAACCTGGCACCCCAACCTGAACTGCTCGCGTCGGATTCTAAAATGTGATCCGGCGAATTCCCAAATATAGCTTTCCCGTTCCAGCTCTCTAGGTTGTTCCTCCACCAAAGGAGGTCGGTTTTGGCTTCTGTGGATAAGGGAATATGGTCTGAGTACCAAAGACTATTCCTGAGACCCGAAGATTTCAACCTCTGGAGGGCCCTGTAATGAAGCGGTCCTGGAGAGATCGCTTGAATGGATGAGGAAAGAAGACCTATTAACCTCGCTAACTCTCTTAAACTCACCGAGTCTTTTGAAAGAACATAGGAAACTTCCTTCTTTATTTTTGATAATTTCTTTAAAGGAAGTTGTAAGAGAGCCGAGGATGTGTTCACTTGAAAACCCAAAAACTCCAGATTCTGTGAGGGAGTCATGACTGATTTCTCTATATTGATGATGAAACCTAATTTTTCCAGAAGGTCCACTGTCCATCTCATATGGGTTAATAATTCCTCCTGGCTCTGAGACATCAAAAGGATGTCGTCCAGATAAATAATCAAACGGACCCCTCTCTTTCTTAAGGAGGCTACGACCGGTCTCAAGATCTTGGTGAAACACCAAGGAGCTGAAGAAAGTTCAAAAGGAAGGCAACGAAATTGATATGTCACTCCCTTCCATATAAATCTTAAGTATCTCTGCGAGTCCGAATCCATGGGGACTGTAAAATATGCGTCTTTCAGATCTAGTTTTATGAGCCAATCTTTTACTTGGAGGATGTCTCTTAGAAGGTGAATCCCCTACATTTTGAAATGCCTGTAAACGAGAAAAGAGTTCAAGAGTTTTAGATTTATTACCGGGCGCCAACCCTTGTCTTTTTTCTTCACAAGGAAAATAGTGCTCACGAAACCGGGAGCAGTGTTTGAAGCCTTGAAAATTGCCCATTTGTCTAGCATTTGGCGTACTTCTAGCTCTACGAGGGCGGATTGATCTTGATCTAGAGTAAGTTCCCTTGGAATTTTCCTCTGATGAGGAATTGAAGTGAATTCTATTTTGAATCCTTTTACAGTTTCTAGAACCCATGGGTCGTTTGTAATTGATAACCAATTTTGGCTGAAAATAGCAAGTCTTCCCCCTACCTTTGGGGGGAAAGAAACAAAAGGAGGAGTAGTAATTACCTTGATTTCCTTGACCTTGGAATCTTCCGCGACTGTTTGAACCTCGCCGGAAGTTGCGACCTCTTTGGGGAAAGAAAGAGTTGTTCCCTCGGAAGGACCTTCCATAGCCACGTGTGTTTTGGTAAAAGTAGGACCTGTTGTAACCATGGCTGGCAGCCGGTCCTCCCCTGTCAGCCCTTCCAAAAAATCTTCCCCCGAACATGCGTCTCATGTTGCTCTGTGCTTTATTAAAAGCTGAGAAGGTAGATACATACTTTCCAAGGACCTTGATGAAGGACTCCCCAAAGAGGAGACCATTAGGATCTCCCTCAACATCCTTATTAGCCAGATCGCCTAATTTCGCGTTCATCTGCATCAAGATGCCCCTTCTTCTTTCAGATGTAAGGGTAGCATTAGCATTGCCGAGGAGGCAAACAGCGCGTTGACTCCAGCCTCTTAAAAGTTCTATGTCGACTGGGGTACCTTTCAAGGCGGACTCCTCTGCTAAGTCCATGATTCTGGCAAGAGGGCCCAACGTGTCCAAAAGCTTGTCCTGACACTGTTTCAAACAGCGTTCAAGGCCCTTACGAGGGTCTCTTCCTGTTTTGAAGAGGAAGGTTAGTAATTCTGGGTCCAAATTAGGGGTCATGCCCGCCTTGTTATCTAAAAAGGGTCTAGGGCATTCGGACCTCAACAGATTACGTGAGTCCCTTTCGAGTGGCTTCCTTATCCAGAATTTAATGAAGTTGGCCACGTGGTCAAGAGGCCACCAGTCAAAGCCTCTAGGGTGAGAAATATTTGAAGGATTGAACATCTCCATCCCAGTAGGATCCTTAAAGGAACCCGAGGTTGTGGGTTGATTAGAATCCTCATCAAGGAGGTCGTCCATCTTCTCTGAGGGGTCAAAGACATATTCGTCAGGCTCGTCGATATCATCATTTTGAGAAAAATAATCATCATCATCAAAAGGGATGACGTCTTTTGTGCCGTGAAAGACACCATGTCTTCTTGTGCCGCGAGGGACACCTGAACCTTTTGCGCCAAGAAGGCTGCTCAATCTACTTGTGCCGCTGGGGGCACCTTGATCTTTTGTAGCGCAAGGGCTACCAATAACTATTATATGATCGCTTGATACGCAAACTTTCTCTTTATTTTGTAGGTGTTTTGTCTTTTTCAATACCTTACCGTCCTTTCTAGGAGGGGTCTCCTCATCACCTGAAGAAAGAGAGTCATCCTTGGGGATATTCCTCTTTCTTTTAGTCAGTGCCGCTTCAACTGCTTCCTTTAGAGATGACTTAAACTGTCTATCGAAGAGACTCATTAAAGAGCTCTCAGTAAGGCTTTGTATATTGTTAGACATGTCAATGTCATTAGTCTCAGTCATTCTCCCCTTAATTGATGGTTAATATAAGCTTTAAATCAAAATACAAGCTTCTTTTTTTTTTTTTTTAAATAAATAAATAAGTAAGCTCAAGTAGAGGCGAGCTACACTTTCCCCGTAATACTTTCAAAATATCTGATGTTTTTCTAGAAAAAGACTTCGCCGAGAGAGAAAGGCTCTTGTCGTTAGCTTCGCGCTGTGGGTTGTCATAGAAACCCACAGCGCGAGCACAAACGAGCCCTTCTTCCTTCAAGCCAAATTTATGCCTTGTGGGTCACCCACGATACGCGTGAGGGATGTGACCGCTCATTTTGGCGAGCGGGTCACAATCCCGGACGCGGAAGTAGATCACGCAAACACAGATTCATTGCTCGCTACAGAGGAACGTTGGCGGCACGAGGAGTTTCTTTCTCAAAGGTAAATATCTCTACATCTCTTAAATCATTTCTTTGAGGGGAAAGAAAGTGTATAATAAACGAAGCGGTGTCAACCCGCTTCAATCTCGAATCGATTCCAATTTTAAAACTTATTATTTCTAAGCGGTGGCAGTTCGCTTCAATTGCTTTTGAAAAACACTAATGAAAAAAACGAAGGATTCTCCGAAAGCGTTTTAGCTAGGCATCTCATGTAATCTAAAAGCCTAAAACTTTTCTTTAAAAAAACGAAGAATAAGCCCCAACCATAAATTGGAAGGGTTTTGGAAAGGAAATAAACTTACCTGGTAGGGTAAAGTAAGTAAAAAACCTTGAGGGTATAAATAAAGTTACTTACCTTGAACCAAGGTAAGAATAAAGTTAAAATATCTGAATAAACAGTCGTATTACAACCATAAAATGGGAGAGTAAAAAAGATATACTTAACTGTCCTGAGCAGCGAATAAAAGAGGAAGTCTTGCGGTTACCATGGGACTCTGTTGCCTTGTTTGGAATGTTTTTACTATGATGTATTTTGTTACACTTTAAAGGGCTGCATCTTGAGCGGCGCAATAAAAGTTATTGCATAATGTAGCCTCCGGTCTTGTAATGAAATCAAAAGATCGTCCAGATAAAGGATGGACTATAATTGCTGAAAGGTAAGACTTGAAACTGCCACTGTTTTTTATTTATTGCAAATCTGAGCTACCTCCAGTGGTAATGAGAAATGGGGGTGAGTAAGTACGCCCCCTGCAGATCTGTTTTGGTTTTGAAAATCCCCCACTGACATGAAGAAATCACATGTTGGAGAGTATTTATTTTGAAGCGCACCCTGGCAGTTCAGGACCCTGATTGTCTATTATCATCTTGTAATCTCCCAATACCATCTTCACCAGGAATATTCAAGAATACCATCCCAACATTTTCTCACCGACAGGGAATGAAAGGATGGCTTTGTTCTTATTCAACAAAGAAATGCTCTTGAAAAGGGGTTTTCTAATTTACCTGTTCAGTAGCCAAATGGTCTTTACAAAATGTGGATTTGGAAATTGAGGAGACACCTTCATACAATAGCCCTGTAATATGGTTTGTTGAACTCAACTGTCTGCGATCAAATCCTCCCATCTCTGGTGGAACTGTAGCAATTGACCTCCAGCAGGAGCCTCCTGTCTTTGGTCCCCTGATTGTGTCCACCCCTGCCTCCAGTTTGGTGAGAAAAGTTGTTAGAGTGAGCACCTCTGGGCTGAAATCTTGTTTCATTGCAGTGAATATTTCTTCTTCTTGTAAATATCATACTTTTTCCTGCTGATCTCATTAGATATTTGTTTGTAGTTGAATGGTTTAGTGTGTTTTTGTGACTTGACTGATTCCACAACACTTCTTCTAACTCCTTCCCAAACAACATATTGCCAGAATTGGGCGTCCTTACCAAGCAACTCTTCTGTGCACCGTCAGCCTTTTCATCTAGCTGCCACGGCTCCAGCAGTTGCCATGGCTGAAGCTCCTAGACTGTCAAACATCAGATCTGATTTGCCTGGATCTCCATCCTCCCAAGAAGCTGTGAGAAATCTTTGCCTTCTTGAATATAAAAGGATAGGGCCTGGAATTCCTCGACCAGAGATTGGGAAGCATAAACTGCATACATTTCTGATATAATTGAAAGGCTGAGTATGGCATGAGCCCTCTTCAAGGCATTGTTGTAGGAAGCTGGCTCTGTATATACTATACCAACGTATGGTATAGTGTGCACAGAATCCAGGGAATCCCCGGAGGTATAACAGAGGCTAAATTAGATAATCACTAACAGCTCTCTTTGTGGTAGTGTGGTCGAGCAGTTAGGCTTATCAGGAGGGTGTGTTAAGCATTTATTGTATTCACTCAATCAAGGCTGATGGCACACACTCAGAGACAGAATCCAGACCAATTAGGTAAGTATAAAAAGGTGTACTTATGTTTAATTTCTAGAACCAAGCAGGACTTGGCACAGGTAAGTGAAATATATTCTGAAATGCAAGACTTTTCAAGGAAATGCAGTTGTGGTTGAATTTGCAATTGTTACAGGTTTGTATTTGCTTTCAAAACAGTTTAAAATACATAGAGATTATTCTTGGAATACCTTTAGATTACTTTTGGATTACATCGACTACTCAGGGTGATATGCCTAGATACCACACGGTGGATCCTACAATAAAAGGTAAGTAAGACCATTTTTGATTTAAAGCACAATTACTTTTCTTCCATACAAAACACAGGTCCGCGGACATTTTTAGGACAAACACTTGTAACATTAGTTCCTATGCTTACCTGTATGGGGCTTCCATACCACGAACCTTCACCCCCGTCACCCGATCAGTGTTCAGGGCCTGGCGTGTGGCCCTACGCCACACATGCTGGGATGGGACACTCACCAGGCAGACACCCTTGTGGAGTGGCACCTGGCTAAAGGAAGCTTCGTCCCTCCAAGGCTTCAGTCGCTGGGACCACATCGGGATTTCGCTCCTCGGAGACGTTTGGGTAGGGGACCACATCCAATCGTTTGCGGATCTCCAACAACGTTACTCACTCCACTCCTCCCAATTTTATAAATATTTACAATTAAGGCATGCCCTAAGAATGCACATTCCGTCTCCCACCTCCTTCCCGGAATTCAGTCCCCTTGAGGCCCAAGTGATGATGGGGAACCTGGGCAGAGGGGGGGTATCGCGGATCTACCGTTCCCTCATCAACAATGGCCCGCATCCCTAGACTTGCTGCGCGCCTGCTGGGAGGGGTGGTTGGGTCCCCTAGAACACGCTGATTGGAGGGATGCCCTTATGGCTCCCAAGACCCCGACAGCCTCCTCCAAGCTGCGTCTGGTCCAACTCTATTATCTCCATGCGGCATACCTTACTCCTGCGTGCCTTTACAGGGCCCGTTTGCGGCCTTCTCCATCCTGCGTGCGTTGCAGTCACGCCCCTGCGGATTTCTACCACATGACCTGGCAGTGCCCCGTCCTGGAGCCATTTTGGGCGGGGGTGGAGCTGGAACTCACGCAGACCCTGGGATGGGAGGTTCCTCACGACCCGGTGCGCCTGATCCTGGGTGTGTTTGACGGTCTTAATGGCTCCCGGGCCGATAAGCGCTTCCTGGGCACAGCGTTGGCGAAAAGCGATATAGCGGCACTCTGGTCCCAGGCCAAGCCACCGACTAGGCAGAAATGGAGAAGGGGAGTGGACTGGTGCGGTACCCAAGAGGAGGCCTTCTTTGAGGCACGGGGCTGTCCGGAGCTTTTTGATAAGGTATGGGGCAAGTGGTTCAACCTGCGGCCCTATGGGGTGCAAATGCTTTTTGTGTAAGATTGTTCGTGGGTGATTGTGTTCTTATTTTATTTGCATCTACCTTACAGGTCTATGTCCTTTTTCTTTCCATTGGGCATGCCCCTCGGTCTTGGGAGCAAAGCTCCTAGGGTTAAGGTTAGGGCAAAGGGGGTCCCAGGTCAGCACCAACTCCACACCACAACTGGCACAGGGGCTGCCTTTGCAAGGTACTTAGGATGGGTCGGGAGCCCAATGCAATCCTAAGGAGGTTGCGGGCTTGGATTTTGGCTGCAGGCTCGGTCCAGAAAGTCTTCCGGGAGAAACCAACAGCAGGGCAGGTAAGTTGCAGGGCTCGGGACATAGGTGCACCTAAAATCCTCTTCTCCAGGATGCAGGGCGGGCAGATGCAGGGGTGCCTTTTGTGGTCGGATTGCACCTTACCAGGCCACCCGTGGGTGGGGTGGTCTCCGTGCAGAGCTGCAGGCAACGTCAGGGAGTCTTGGAGGGGTCAACCCACGGTTGACTCAAACTCTGCAGCGCTGGGGAACCTCGCTGGGACCGGTGGGCCTCTTGGACTTGGGCTGTAGGCGACAGGTGCAGTAAGTGGTTCAAGGTGTCGAGTTTCTTCATTCTCAGCAGGCTCAAAGTCTTTCTTTGGAGTTTCTTTGGAACAGATCTACTGTTCGCAGGAGATCCAGTCTTTGTTGAGGACAGTCAGTCCTCCCAGAGGTTCTGAACGTCGCTGGCTGTGCAGGACAAGTCGACTTTTGGTGCAGGATCCCTGGAAACTGCAGACGGGACGGTAGGGCTGTGGCCAAGTCAATTTTTCTCTACAGTCTCCTCTGCTGTGCGACTTCTTCCATCCTTCTTCTTCGTAGGTTGCAGGAATCTGGGGAGGTACGGTTCAGGTTCCCCCTGAATACTAATTTTAGGGGCGTTACAGAGGTTTGCAGGTCGGGACGAATAGGTCCCTTCCTCCGGCGATGACACCCCCTATCATGCCACCCTCCAGTGGGAGGGAGGCATGAGCCTCTCTCAAATTGGCTCGGTCCCCTCATCGTCAAGATGGAGGGGTCTAGGATGTGTTCTTTACCTCGGCTCCCCCACCTCAGAGGTGGGGTCGGCAAAGCTGGGCACACCTCTCCTCCTTATGTGGTTTTCCGCCAATTCTCCTGCTCAAAGTGGGGGCAGAACCGGTGGGAGCCAGTTGTTGGGGGCAGCAAAAGGCAGAGACAGCTTACAAAGCGGGCAGGCCTTTGAAGCCTCCTCCTCGTGCACCCAGCCCATCCTGGAGGAGGAGGCATTTATTTATTTATTTACGTTTTTTTGTAGAGCGCAACACTCATCCCATGGGATATCACGGCGCTTTATACCAAAATAAGAGCTACTGCTGGTGTATGCTGAGATAATTAAGAGTTGGGGAAGAGATAAGTTTTTAAGTTTTTTCGAAACTGGAGGTAATTTGTGGTATGTCTTAGGTCAGTGGGGAGTTCATTCCACCTTTTTGCTAGTAGATAAGAAAAGGAGCGACCGCCTGTTCTAACTTTGTAGATACGTTTGGTTTTAGCCAAAGCTGATTGACATGAGCGTAGGTTCCTATTGGGTACATAAAATTCAATTTTCCCTTGGAGAATTGTGGGGCCAGTCTTATGTAAAGCCCTGTGGGCATGGCTAAGCAGTTTGAAGGCAGCCCTCTGGCGCATCGGGAGCCAATGGAGTTTCTTTAAGCATTCTGATGCCGAGTCTCGATTACCTTTGTTGCAGATGAGTTTGGCCGCCAGATTTTGCAGAACCTGTAAGCGGGAGAATAGATGTTCGTTCATCCCTACAAACAGCGCATTGCCATAGTCCAGGCGACTGACCAATAGAGCCTGTGTGACTGAACGTTTGCAGTCTAAGGGTATCCAGGGAAATATCCTTGCGAGGAATTTTAGTATGGCAAAGCCCTTGCCAAAAAGGGATCGAACGTGATCCTTCATGGACAATGCATCGTCCATGATGATTCCTAGGTTCCTGGCATGTTGTTTTGGAGTGGGGGCCAATCCCAATGAAGGTGGCCACCATGTGGCATCCCACATACGTTTGGCGCCACCGGACAGAAGAATCTCCAATTTACCCGCATTCAGTTTTAGGCAATGATCATGCATCCATTGTGCCATTTCGGAGAGGCAGTCATGTAGCTTGGTTTTGGTTACATCTGGCCCTTCGCCCATGGTCACCATCAGCTGCGTGTCGTCCGCATAGGAGCAGATGCCAATGCCCCACTTCCTTCCAATGTCGGCAAGAGATGATATATAGACATTGAAAAGAGTGGGGCTCAGTGAGGCGCCCTGAGGGACCCCGCAGCCGATGGGGTTGGGCCTTGAATGGAACTGACCCATATGTACTGCCTGGGTATGGTTGCTCAGGAAAGAGTGTAGCCAGTTCAACGCCGTGGATTGAACTCCTTTGCTCTGAAGTATGTTCAACAGACACTTGTGGGATACCGTATCAAATGCCGCTGACAGGTCAAGCAGTATCAGTGCCACCGCTCCACCTTGATCAGTGGAGGATCTGATACTGTCCGATACTGCCAGCAGCGTTGTCTCGGTGCTGTTATTGGCTCTAAAGCCAGTCTGGGAAAGGTCTAGGAGGGAGTTACTTTCTAGGTACCTAGTCAGCTGTGCATTGACCAGTTTCTCTAGAGCCTTAGAAAGGTAGGGAAGCTGGGAGATCGGTCTGTAATTCTCTGGATTGAGAATGTCGGATCCCGCTTTTTTCAGAAGGAGGGTCACAGAGGCGTGCTTCCAGGTATCAGGGAAGGTGGCAGTGATTAATGATTTATTGAAAAGTCGAGTGATCAGGGGGCAAAGCGTAGGCGCAATTTCTGCGAACACGAAGTGAGGACAGGGGTCCAAAGGTGATCCAGATTTGACTGTATTTAGAACTGCTAGAACCTCATTTTCAGAGAGTGGTTCAAAGCTGGTTAAGCGGGGTGCATTTCCTAGGTCTGGTGGGGCCATAGGTGTTTCTTGTAAAATCACAATCTTGGATGGGTTATCTAAGTTATTGTGGGTATATTGGGGAGTGAAAGAAGAGTATATTTTCTTGATCTTTTCAGAAAAGAAAGTACTGATACGCTCACAGGCCTCGATCGAGGGGGTGAGTGTTTGTGAAGTGCTAGATGGTTTACTAAGCTCCTTCACTATCCTAAACAGCTCTTTCGCTGAGTTGCTATTTTCTTGAATGCGCTGAGTAAAGTAATCCTTTTTTGTGTTTTTAATGGTGAGAATATACTGGTTTCATTTATGAACATAGGTTAGTCTCGTTTCGCTGTCTTTGGACTGTCTCCATAGATGTTCAGTTTTTTGGCATTCCTTTTTAAGGTTTTTTAGATGAGGGGTATACCATTTCTCTGTTATAGATTTTTTTCTGGATTCCCGCATCGGGGCTAGTTTATTTAACCCCTTCAGCGCGGCGCGGATTCCCGCGCCACGCTGAAGGTTCGTTGCGCGGGCGGGCTCATGACGGAACGGTTCCGTCATGAGCACAGCCCAACCGACGCTCATGACGGAACCGTTCCGTCATGAGCGTCGAAGGGGTTGATGTTTGCAATATTCCAGCATCTAGTAGGGCAACGTCATTACAGACAGAAGAGTCCTCCGATGGTTTGATATTAACCACTTGAAAGTGTTTCTCAAAATTGGATTCGTTGATTAGCTTCCAAGCTCGTTTGGAGATATAAGAGACTACCTTGGATTTCGAAGGTTTACCGAGAAGGCCAAGTGAGAAGGAAATGAGGGAGTGGTCCGACCAGGATAGGGGGTGGATCTCTCCTATGCTGGTGGATTCGATATTAGTGAATAGTAGGTCTAATGTATGGCCAGCTGTATGAGTGGAGCCCACTACCCACTGCTTGAGGTTGAGAATTCCCATGTCGTATTCAAGCTGGGAGGCTCCCGGAGAATCCATTTTTTCATAGTGAATGTTAAAATCGCCAACAATTAGGTCGTTTTTGTGTATCAAACAAAGTGGCAATAGTTGATTCAATAATTTGGCTCCGAGACTAGCTTGTTGTCCAGGGGGTTGTATATAACTGCACCGGCTAGGATGGTAAGGCCCTTGTAAAGTACTTTAAAAGGTAAGGTCTGATGTTCAATGTGGGCAGTTATAGGTTCCACAAAGCATGTGAATTGTTCCCTGAATATCACAGCAACTCCCCCTCCTCTTTTACCAAGTCTGTCTTGCGTAATGATTTTGTAATTAGGGGGGAGGGCGTTTGCTAAGTCTGGAGCATTGGTCTCGGATAGCCAAGTTTCATTAATGAAAACTAGATCCGGGGTCTTAGATATAAGTAGATCCCAGATGTCCAGGGCGTGTCTAGGTAAGGATCTAGCATTAAAATATAGACAGTTCAGAGTCAGGTGATTTTTTACATGGGTTGTGTGGTTTCCTGATGGGGTTTGATCCATGCTGGACCAGCGACAAGCGAGGCAGGAGATTGGTCCATAAGATAGTCCTGGCCCCGTTTGAGTACATAGATGTGTTTTTATACCCTTGTTATTATGAAAGGCTAGCAATTCACTGCGAGAATAGCGGATGGGTGTGGACGACATTTGAGCCGAACCGGCAGGGGGTATAGCCCCTAGTCCCGGCCGGTCGCGGACGGGCGCAGATGGGCTTGCCTTTGGCGCGCCTTCGGCGCGCTGACGGCGCGCCCGCTGCGCTCGTCCGCTGCGCGTCCGGGCCAAACACATATTTTAGAAGGGAATGGAGGGGGCGTGTCCTCAGGGCAGTGGGCGTTGCCTCACTGTCCGCGTGATTGGTGGCAAGAGGATGGTTACACCCGCAGCAGCGTTCTGATCAGCTGTGCGGCGTGAACGGCGACTCGATTTCAGGGGGGAGTGCTCAGGGCAAAGTGACACACAGGTAAAAAGCAGTTTTACAACAAAATAATTCTTTAAAAAACGAGCAAAACTCCCGGCTTCCGCCTCAGGAGCTATCTTTTGGTAGTAGCGCGTTTGGGGTTTGGCGCGATTTAAATACCGATAGAGAGGGCGTGTCCTCAGGGCGGTGGGCGTTGCCTCACTGTCCGCGTGATTGGCGGCAAGAGGATGGTTACACCCGCAGCAGCGTTCTGATCAGCTGTGCGGCGTGAACGGCGACTCGATTTCAGGGGGGAGTGCTCAGGGCAAAGTGACACACATGTAAAAAGCAGTTTTACAACAAAATAATTCTTTAAAAAACGAGCAAAACTCCCGGCTTCCACCTCAGGAGCTATCTTTTGGTGGTAGACACCTTTGCCCAGGATGGGCCTTGTTTCAGGACCCAGAAAGCGGAGGCCCTCTACCCAGGGGTCCAGAAACCTGTCTGGTGGTGGCAAATGGCGGGCAACCATTCAGGAACCACACAAGGGCTGGTCGTTTTTCAGGGGGCATCTCTGAGATGCCCCTTGAGTGCATTTTACATTAAACCCCACACTGGCATCAGTGTGGGTTTAATGTGCTGAGTAGTTTGCTACCAAACTTCCCAGGTTTCGGTAAAACCAATATGGAGCTGTGGAGTTAATAATGACCAACTTCCAGACTATATACTCTTTATGGTTTTACTGCACTTACAGTGTCTAAGAATAGACTTAGACACTGTACGGGTACAGTGCTCATGCAACTCTACCCTCACCTGGGGGCTAATGGACCCTACTAGAAGGGTGACTTACCCAGGCCACCGGCAGTGGGTTGCAGACATGGCACACAGGGATGAGTGCCATGTCACTTTTCTCTGCACCAAAACACGCAGCCGGCAATGGCAGTATGTGGGTGTGAAGGTGCAGGGTCTTTAAGAGTGGCACATTAAGTGCTGCAGTCCTTAGAGGCCTTCCCTGGTCACAGTGACTTTGGTACCCATGGTACCTTTTACCAGGGGCTTACCTGTGGCCAGTGATGTGCCAATTGTGGGTACAAAGGTACCGGTTTGGGAAAGAACACAGGCCCTGGGAGCCTGATTGGCACAATTGCTAAAATGTAAAAGAACTGTAATGATCAAACTTAAGTTAAGAATGTTAGTATAAAGAAACAGAGTTGTCAACTAATACCTTTAAATAGACTGAAAGCACTTTGCAATCTATCTTGAACAATCCAGAAGGTTCTGGCACAAGCCAGATGGTTCAGAAACAAACCAGAAGGTTCTGGAACAAGCCAGTAATTAGACATTGACTGCACATGTTAATCCATATGGAATAAGTCGGAATATTCTGAAACAAGCCAAAGGTTCAATCATATGATGGTGGCAGCCATCTTCAATTTCAGGAAGGTGTACATACCACTCCCTTGGACCACATCCTTTGCTAGGCAATCGGAGTTCCAGTGCAGAAATCGCCCTTGTTTCTCCCGCTGACCCGGCCTACCTGTGCATCCAGGAAATCTTCCTCTGTGAACCTTGCACTTCCTGGAGAGAGTTCTCTGTGAACTTCAAAAGATAAGAGACAAGAGAAAACTAAGCACATTTGATGTTTACCTCCTTCATGCGCACAGGCATGTCAGGAATTTGAGGCAAAGAAATCATAGTTGAGAATCAGTAAAAGAATTTGGGAAAAGAAATGCAAGATACTTGATTATTTGCAAGGTACTTAATTACTATTCTGTGAACCGCGCAATCTGCGCTAACCAGAGAGACACAGTAAGGAAACCAAGTGTGCCAAATCCAGAGACTAGTTTAAATCTACTAAAGAAACAACTAGAAGAGAAAGAACTGTTTTAAAGGATTCTCACATGAATTACCAGGTATAATTAGCCTAGAATGAGTGAGACAATTTAAATGATTGGAACTGTAAATCAAAAGCTTTAAAGGTTTCTTTTTTAGAAAAACTAAATATCTGTTCTTGTTGTTCAGGCACTCGTACACTGAAAGGCAGATGACAGACGAGTCTGAAGGGTGATACAAGGAAGCTGTCAATCAGTCAGTGGTCGAATATTTTCTTATTTTGTCCCATTCCCCTTGATGTTCCTACAGAATGAGTGCTGTGTACAACTCGCTTGTATGAGCATCAATGGGTGTGGAAGGACAAGCATCATGCATTGCTCCTGCTGGGCTGGTTATCATAGGTAGTCACTCTTTGTTCAGTAACTGTAGCATCTGACCACTACAGGCCTACCATTCACATCTGGAAGTACCACAGCAGTTTGTGTGGAATGAATGACCAGCTGGACAAATGTGTCACAACCAGTGACTCATAGAGCACCTACCAGTAAAAACAGGGTTCTATCTGGTCCTGAAGAAAGCCGGGCACCCGAGGGACACTTCAGCTCCGACTGAAACATGTAGACCATTTACCTGTGGAAATTTAGCTTGCAAACTGAACATTATCTGCGCCATCTTGCCTCTCCCCAGCGCCACGCACAGCGAATGCACGGCCGCCATTTTAGGCACCCCACTCTCTCCCCGCTCACTCTCGATCGCCAGCGCTTTCCCCTGGCGCTGCGAGCATCCCCCGCGCGCCGGCCACCCCCGCTCTCTCATACAGGCCATAAACCCTCTCCTTCTGCGCGACCCTGCTACGGAACCACATCCGACCGACATCCCATACATGGTCATGCCTCTCCTTTGATAACCCCCTTCCTCTGCGCCCCATTGTCCGAACTGGTCCCAGGCCATCACCTAGCCCTGCGGATGCAGTTTATTGTCCCTACTGTAAGGGAAACACCCCGCATCAAAGGGATTACAGTAGATCAAAGCCCCTACCCCCTGAGACCCGGCCGGTTGCACACCCCCCCGGGAATTAGTGGAATTCCCTGCTGCGCGATAGCCATCTCCCACTGCGGGTAGGGTGGGAACCTCTACTGTAACTATGTGTGGGATCGGATCTGAGCCGGGGCTTCAGGGGATGTTCTTTCATGCATCAAGAGAATCTCAAGAATGTACTATGTGTAATAAAGCAATAAACCGGTGTATAAGAGACCAGGTCTCAGAGATGCGGTTAGAGCACCTCGTGACGATACCTTGCTGTCTGATCTGATGTGTTCTGCTCCGACGGAATAAAACTTTGTTTCCTGCCTTCCAGTCTCCGGCGCCTGCCTCTTTCATTGGTAAATTATCGAGTGGTATGAGAGGCGTTTACCGCCGGGCAAATACTTGAAAGATTATCGACTGAAACTGCCGCTACCATTTAACAATTGGCGTCCCAAACGTGGGGCCCATCAGCGACACGTGGATCCAGTGGGAGAGGTCCCGACGACAGAGTGAACGACTGCAACGATCGGGAGAGCTCCTGCCCAATAGACCCTCGTCTGGCAGCCGATCATCCGAACTTCACTGGCTCCGAGCAGACCTCTCTCGAGTGATCTACGGTCCTGACTGGGAACCATCAGGAGTGCCGCGGCAAATACGGAGAGTAGAGGACGATCGGGCGCTGGAGGCGGAAGACGAGAAACTGTCCACGCGGTCCGGGTAAGGTCGTGACACACGACAAATTGCGAAATAATTGATTGATTGTCCGAAACTTTTTGAATACTAGTATTGCTCATTGATTGTGCTCATTGATTGTTCTCTTTGAGATATTCGCTGTCTACAAACGGGGAGGAGTAGAAATACTCTCTCTCTCTCCCTTTGCAGATAGTGAAGGGTAGGTAACGCAGACTTTTGTCCCCGTTGAAACCCGTCGTGCCTATCTTTATCTCCCCATTGATTGATTGTCCGAACATTGATTGTTTTGGAGAATAGTGCTTTTTGAGATATTCTCTGTTTGCAAATAACGTAGAATAGGAATATTCTGTCTAGTCTTTGCAAATAGTGAAGGGTAGGTAATGCTGACTTTTGTCCCCGTTGAAACCCGTCATGCCTATCTTTATCTCCCATTGATTGATTGATTGATTGATTGTCCGAACACTAGTTGTTCGATATTGGTTCTTTGGAGGTATTCTCTGCTTACAAATAACGAAGAATAGAGATATTCTGTCTAGTCTTTGCAAGCAGTGAAAAGATAGGTAGTGCTGACTTTTGTCCCCGTTGAAACCCGTCATGCCTATCTTCTCCCCACTGATTGGTAGTTGGTTCTGCCCGGACCGCTTATTAGAGGTGAACCATCCGGCTCCACTGGAGGGCACCCCTAATAAGGACATGTTCACTAAATATGGACTAGTCGCCGTAGCTTATACCAAGCTATGGCATAAATATACAAAGAAGGACCCCGAGAGTCAGTGGCCACTGAGGGGATCCTTCGACGACCATAAGATAGAAGCGCTAGAAGTAGCTCTGCGTAGCAATAAGACGACGCCTACTATGCTTGACAGTATCGGCATGTGGCGCAAAGAAGCAACGCAACGGAAAAAGAGGGAAGAAGTAAAAGCAGAAAAGGAATTACGAAAGGCAGCTCACCTTGCCGCTAGAAGGTTAGAAGAAGTCATAAAGGAGAGAAGGGAAACTAAACTAAGACAGGAGCCCGAAACCTCAGGCCAGTACGCTGTTAGGACCCCTTCTTTGCTCTACCCTGAGTTGTCCTCCAAGCAGCGAACGAATGATGAATTACTGTTAGGTCCCCCGATCATTTACATGCCCCCTCCATGTGCACCCTCCCAGTCAGTAGTGCAACACCTACAACCCCCGAACACGATCGAAAACAGTACAGGGGCCTCGGCCCTCACGGCCTCCGCGCCGGCTGAGCCTCTTGTACTGAACCCAATGTCGGTTACAACGCTAGATGACCATGAGATGGGAAAGAAAGAGTCCACCAGAATGAATCGATTAACAAAGGATGAACGAGCAGGAATTGATAAGATAGTAGGGACACTGGTGGAGCGAAAAGAAAGTGAGGAGTATATAACAGACGTGTATAACTCGTATGCCGACAGCCGCAGACGACACTTCGTCGTACGGCTCTGTTATCACGCCCTGAATGCATATGAGGAAAGATACCACGATAAAGGTCCCGAGGGATTAGCAGCCCTATATAGGAAGGTAGACATCGGAGAGGAAAGAGAGGGCGACGTTACGAACCTCTTCACTCGTACACTCGAGGTCTACCGACACCTTAAAGAACATGGACAGACCACCAAAGCAGAAACCCCCATAGCGACTAAGCCCCAGGAAGGAAGGGCTGATGCCATGATGCCCATTAAAGAAGCTGCCCCCTACTGGGTCCCCCCACGAGGTCTGGGAACACATGACGACATCAACCACCAAGATGCGAAGGGAAGGGTTGTATATAACTGGGTCTACCAGCCGTGGGACCGGCAAGATATTTTGACCTTTAGAAAAACTCTACCCGACTTGAGAAAGAACCCGACTGCCTTCTACACTGAATTGGGTACAGCCTTAGGTTCTACGATTATGACTTTAGCAGATATCGACTTGTTCTTTGGGCTATGTCTGCCGGCTGATGTGTGGAAACAAATCCGGAAAGTTGACCACGCTGAGCCGTTCGGATATACCTGGGTACAACTCGATACCATAGATAAGCAGCGAGAACCAGGACAGAAACCCCCAAAAGCCATATTAGAGCTCCCAGACAAGATTGTACTAAAACTGAAGACTCTAATCCCAGAAAGAAAGGTAGACTGGTCGATAGTAACGGCTTGCCGCCAGAAACCCCAGGAGGATGTGTCTGAATACTTCTCCCGATTCGAGACTGTGTTTTCCGATTACAGTGGCCAAGACATGACCACCGCAACCGGACATCACCTCTTTGTCCAGAATTATGTGAAGGGTCTGACACAAGAAATTTCCCAGAAACTACAGACCAGCGAGAGTAGTTGGGCAGCCTCCAAACCCGCAGCAATTCTCCAGATGGCCCAATACTACGAAAATCAGAAAAACGAGAACGATAGGGCATCAGAGAAGAAGAAAAAGGAACTGAAGGAGAGGGTAATGATAGCACAGTTGCAAGGGGTGACCATAGGAAGGGAACCCCCGAAAGAGAATTACCACCCAACCGCCCCAAGAAAGCTACCCCCTAGAGACCATACACCTGCACCCTACAACGGACGGAGAGACTTAGATGGGAACCAATGTGCGTTCTGTGGAGGGTTCGGACACTGGAAATCCCAGTGCCCGGTCCTTCTGGAACTAAACAAAAATAGGGATCCCAGAGACACAGCATATGACCCCAGAAACAGAGGACAGGGACGAGGGCACACGAACGACGCAACCAACGTCAGGCCAGGCAAACCAAACACCTTTGACCGCCCCCGACAAAACCAGTGTCAGCAGTCCGACTATGAAAGCACCCATGACTTCGCATAGGACCGCCAGGGGCAAGGGAGGGATCCAGTCGAACTCCGTGTTGACCAGCAAGGCCCTTACGTCACTGCTAAGGTCTTGGGCACAAAATCTCCATTCCTGGTAGACACTGGGGCGACACGTAGTGCGTTATCCAAACGACTGATCCCTAGGGCACCCTTGTCTGGCTCACATGTAACCTCAATAGGCTTCGATGGAACGCCCTCCACTAACCCCTTATCAGCACCAATCTCCTTTGACTTAGAAGATAACACCACTGACACGACCTTTCTGCTCTCCTCCAACACCCCCGATGCTATTATAGGACTTGATTTGCTAAAACATTTTCGAGCTACCATCAGATGCTCCCCAGACGGAGTTCGAGTCATCCTACACGATAACCCAGATCTGTCCAGACCCTGTCACACACGGCGTATGCTCTCTATAACCGATGCTGACATGTCCCTACTCGACACATTACCTTCACATCTATGGGCTAAAACCGACTCAGATGTAGGGCGCATGGTGATCGACCCGGTACACATAACCGTCCGACCGGACGCAGTGCTCCCAAAGCTTCCACAGTATCGGATATCACCCGAAGGCGAGAAGGCATTGGTGGAAATCATCGAGTCCCTAGTCGAGGCAGGAGTGGTAGAAGAAGTAGTCAGTAATGTTTGCAACAGCCCTATCCTACCCATTGTAAAGAAGCAAGGCGAGGGGGATGAGAAAGCCTACCGTTTCATTGTTGACTTGCGAGAGGTTAACAAAGTAGTCATACCCCAGTACCCCGTGGTCTCAGACATCACCACCATCCTCACCCTGATTCCATCCACTGCCACCATCTTTACTGTTATTGATCTCAAGAACGCATTCTTTTCCATCCCCATCCACCCAGACAGCCGCTACCTGTTCGGCTTCACTTTAAAAGCCCGTTCATACAGATTCTGCAGGGCACCCCAAGGCTACACTGAGAGTCCCAGTATTTACAGCCAAGCCCTCAAGAGGCAACTGGATGCAGTCCAACTACCCGATGGAGTGGTGTTGATACAGTACGTCGATGACATTCTTTTGGCGGCCGACACCACTCCACTTGCCGTCGCAGCCACCATTCACCTCCTCCGCTTCCTTGCGGAGAACGGTCACAAGGTCTCCAGAAAGAAATTGCAATTCTGCCAGCCCCAAGTAACGTATCTAGGCCACCTACTATCCAAAGACGGGAGGAAACTTACCCCTGACCGAATTCAAACCATTCTAGAAACCCCTGTTCCCAAAACTCAGAAGCAAGTGCGGTCCCTAGTGGGCCTCACCTCCTTTTGTCGACAGTGGTTGCCAAATTTCAGTCTTATCGTAAAACCTCTGCTTTCCCTGCTGGCTAAAGATACCCCCTTCCCCCTCCCCTGGACACCCGAATGTCAATCCTCCTTCAAGGAATTACGAGACGCCCTCTGCTCGGCCCCAGTCCTAGGAACCCCAGACTACACTAAACCTTTCTCCCTCTACACCCACGAAAGGGAGGGATGTGCGTTGTCTGTCCTAACCCAGTCCATAGGCCCTAAGCAACGCCCTTGTGCCTACTTCTCTGCCACTCTTGACCCCGTAGCCAGAGCTTTGCCCGCCTGCCTTCGAGCAGTAGCTGCCGCTGCTGTCTCTATCCGGCAAAGTGAGGGGATCGTGCTCTCGAACCCCCTCACAGTATTGGTACCCCATGCTGTTGATACCCTCCTGAACCAAACCAAGACTCAACACCTGACTAGCGCACGACTGACTGGTTATGAACTGACTCTGCTTGCACCCCACATCACATTGAAACGATGCACCACTCTGAATCCAGCTACTCTACTACCTCTCCCTGACGCTGACCCCAATGCATCCCCTATACATGATTGCGTGACCCTCACTGACGAACAAACCAAGAGTAGGGTTGACCTCCGGGATACTGCCTTCCCGGACCCTGACGGAGAACTGTGGGTGGATGGCTCATGCATCAAGCTCCCCGATGGCACCACCTCAGCTGCCTATGCAGTCACCACGGCTCGAACAGTTGTTGAGACAGCCCGCATCACACAGCGATCCGCACAGGCGGCGGAACTAATTGCCCTCACACGAGCCTGCATCCTGGCAGCAGGGACAACCGCAAACATTTACACAGACAGTCAGTACGCCTTTGGGGTAGTTCACCCCTTTGGGCTCTTATGGAAAGAGAGGGGATTCTTGACTTCTCATGGCACACCCATCCTGCATGGAGATCTAGTCTCTGCCCTGACCGAAGCAGTCCTCCTCCCCACACGGTTAGCTGTGATCAAATGCCAGGCACACAAGAAGGTGACAGACATTATAGGACAGGGAAATGCACTAGCTGACATTACTGCCCGAACCACAGCCGAGAATAGGTCCACGACCCGCATGTACGTGACCAGGTCACAAACTGAGAAATGGAAGGATGTTAGGGAAACGATTAGGGATATCCCACTAGCCAGCACACCACACGAATTAACTGAATGGGCCCGGGTGGGATTGAAGGACGATGACGGTTGTTGGTGGACTAAAGACTCGAACAAATGGTTGCTACCCGACTCATACTTGATCCCCATGCTGACCATGGCACACTCCCCCGCACACATAGGGTCTGCCCCCATGATCGAACTCATCTCCAAAGTCTGGCACAACGACAGAATACCAGACTCAGCCAAACGTCTGGTCCAACATTGCCTAGTATGCCTCCAACACAACCCTGGGAAAGGAACTGCTGTACCCCGGGGAGGGTTTGGGGTCCCCAATCACCCCTTTGAAGTCCTACAAATGGACTATGTCCAGCTAGAAAGGTGCCAAGGTTTAAAGTATGTACTTGTCGTTGTGTGTGCCTTCAGCAAGTGGGTGGAAGCCTACCCAACCCATGACAACACCGCTATGACTACCGCAAAAGTACTACTGAAGGAATTCTTCCCCCGATACGGCCTTTGTCGAATTTTGTGGAGCGACAACGGCCCCCACTTCGTAGCCGAAGTTATCCAACTCATCTTAAAAGGGTTGGGTGTAAAACAGAAATTCCATGCGGTCTTCCATCCCCAATCTGCAGACCTGGTTGAGCGACACAATGCCACATTGAAGCTTAAGATAGCAAAAATAGTCGCCACCACAGGACTAAGATGGCCAGACGCTCTCCCACTAGCATTGCTATCAATGCGTTCCACCCCCACCAAACACCACTTAACCCCCCTACGAGGTCGTCTTTGGGCGGCCCATGAACCTTTGGACTGCACCAAAACCAACATCTACCCACGACGTCCCGGACGTCCTCATGTCTGACTATTTGTATAACCTAACTAAGACGTTGTCTGTTATCCATCAGCAGGTGCTGCACGCCATTCCCGATGTTTCCAGGGGCCCCGGGCACGACATCCAACCCGGTGACTTCGTCTTAGTGCGTAACTTCCAGCGCACCAAGAGTCTGGAGCCCCGGTGGACGGGCCCCCTGCAAGTCCTGATCACCACCCGAACAGCTCTTCGAGTGGAGGGGAAACGCAATTGGCTGCATGCACACCACTGCAAGAAGGTATCACCGACCCTGACAACCACGGACAACATCACCGCCCAAGAGGAACTTCTGGACAAAGACCGACCATCCCTGAGCCGCTACCCGGATACAGAGACACTTGAATTGATTGAATATCCCGATCCCACTGTGCCATCCAAAGAAGGGTATAACTTGCGACGAAAGGAGAGAACTTCGGCTAAGCAAATCTCAGAGCGGTAGCCTAGTCACCTCAAAGGCCACCAGGAGAGAAACTAAAACAAAGTCTGTGGTTCTGCCCGCTACCGAGTCTCTTGAAGGTGATGGAAGCGCCCGACATGAAGATGATGGAAGCAACCGGACGTCCGAAGATCCACTACAAAAACCCAAAGACTGACCGAATGCACAGCTTTAAGACAATAGCACTTTTCATTTCCCTTCTCTTTTGCCTTCTCCTCGTGGTCACCTTCTGGATCATGGAGGAGAGCACACCCGCTCATAAGACATTGCTGACCACCGTTCAACCTACCACCACGAAAGAACACCATCTGATCTCACTTTCACCCCAACTCCGAGAAAGGCGTAAGGAGTTCTGGAATAACTCTTTTGTGCAGTTGCTCCACCAACACAATCTTGCCACCAACGCCACTAACTGCTGGATCTGTGGATTGCTACCCCATGCCACTGGGCACTCAATCCCTTTCATCCCTTCACCTTTTTCTGTCCATGGTTCCTGCCTCGCCTGGCTGATCCTCCTGCAGGAGAGCTACAAGGACAATGCCACTTCCGGCAGAACCATGTCACACTTCTACCATGGGTTCTGG
Organism: Triturus cristatus; assembly: GCF_964204655.1. Taxonomy (NCBI): domain Eukaryota; kingdom Metazoa; phylum Chordata; class Amphibia; order Caudata; family Salamandridae; genus Triturus; species Triturus cristatus. Next base: position 854,019,324 of record NC_140581.1, read on the forward strand.
CTGAACAAAACTGGTAGAACTTCCGCCCTCTTCTGCCCTCTGAGATCGAACACTTCCTTTCACATGGACATCCCCGCCAAAGAACGAGTTGAAATGCAAGTGTTCAACAATCCAGCCAGACCCACCTTCTCTTACCTCCGAAAACGGACGGCCGCCACCCTAACAGTGGCCCTGTCCGTCATCAACATCACTGGATCTGTATGCCTCGAAGGCCTGGGGGCACAGCTGGTGGGCCACAGCTCCTGCCTCATCACCCGAACATTGGACTCAGTTGACCCACCCTCCTTTGTTGCCTCCCCGAATATGTACTTCGTCTGTGGTACTAAGGCCTACACCTGGCTCCCGAAAGGTTGGGGAGGCACCTGCTACATCGCCTTCGTCCTTCCCCCGACATATGTGGCTCCAGCAAACCATCACCAACAGAAACGTGCCAAAGACAATGTACAAGCCGACTCCGCCGGAGCACAGTTCCTGGACGCAGTAAAAGGTCTTGTTCCGCTCTGGGGTCCGATGGCAAACAGCCGTGCCATCCGCCACTTAACCCAGGCAGTCGAAACAGCAATGAACATTACAGCTGGCGCCCTCGCCAACAACACCGCTGAGCTTCAGGCCGTCCGCCTGGTGGCTCTTCAGAACCGCCTTGTTCTAGATGTGGTTCTGGCTGATCGTGGAGGAGCATGCCGCATCATTGGGTCCAGCTGTTGTACCTACGTACCAGATAACTCACCCTCAGTCTACAAAGCAATTGAACACCTCCACAGACTGTCCACAGAGGTCCATCAAGAGCAAGAAGAATGGTCGCTGGGGAGTTGGTTTTGGGACACTATTAAAAGTTGGGGATGGAGGCTGTTTTCATTTATCCTAATACCGATTGTGATACTATGTGGATGTTGCTTGGGGATTCAGTGTCTGCCACCTTTATGTTCGTTTTTTATGAACTGCATCTGCCCTAAGACTTTGAACTTTGAAACAGAGCGGATGAAAGCCCTTTATGAGGTGGAAGTCCGCAGTATTATGGGGATAAATCCGAACTAGACAAGCTGGCGAGATATGTTAAAAGGGAGGACTGTGGAAATTTAGCTTGCAAACTGAACATTATCTGCGCCATCTTGCCTCTCCCGAGCGCCACGCACAGCGAATGCACGGCCGCCATTTTAGGCACCCCACTCTCTCCCCGCTCACTCTCGATCGCCAGCGCTTTCCCCTGGCGCTGCGAGCATCCCCCGCGCGCCGGCCACCCCCGCTCTCTCATACAGGCCATAAACCCTCTCCTTCTGCGCGACCCTGCTACGGAACCACATCCGACCGACATCCCATACATGGTCATGCCTCTCCTTTGATAACCCCCTTCCTCTGCGCCCCATTGTCCGAACTGGTCCCAGGCCATCACCTAGCCCTGCGGATGCAGTTTATTGCCCCTACTGTAAGGGAAACACCCCGCATCAAAGGGATTACAGTAGATCAAAGCCCCTACCCCCTGAGACCCGGCCGGTTGCACACACCCCCGGGAATTAGCGGAATTCCCTGCTGCGCGATAGCCATCTCCCACTGCGGGTAGGGTGGGAACCTCTACTGTAACTATGTGTGGGATCGGATCTGAGCCGGGGCTTCAGGGGATGTTCTTTCATGCATCAAGAGAATCTCAAGAATGTACTATGTGTAATAAAGCAATAAACCGGTGTATAAGAGACCAGGTCTCAGAGATGCGGTTAGAGCACCTCGTGACGATACCTTGCTGTCTGATCTGATGTGTTCTGCTCCGACGGAATAAAACTTTGTTTCCTGCCTTCCAGTCTCCGGCGCCTGCCTCTTTCATTGGTAAATTATCGAGTGGTATGAGAGGCGTTTACCGCCGGGCAAATACTTGAAAGATTATCGACTGAAACTGCCGCTACCATTTAACATACCTAGATGTAGAATTTCTGGCCAACTGCAAGTACATCTAATACTGTTTTTAGTTTTGCCAACGGGCATCCAGGATATAGTGTGTGAAGTATTTCCAATAGTCTTCTTGTGATTTTAAAGCTTAATTTATTAATAAGTTACAGAGATAAGTATATAGGTTCAGAGGGCTCAAAGGGAAAGATCCAACTCACACATTGGAGTTCCAAGCCTTCCTTCATACATTCCAAGTGTAACAAAGCAGATAATGAAAGCTCAGGTGAATATGAGAATTCCACATATGTCCTGTAAAGCAAGGGAAAGAGAAATAATACAGAAACACACAGCAAAAGAATAAACAGAATAAACACCACATCTCTCCCCCTTTTACAAAAATGAAGACTTCATTAAATTGAATCATTGAATTTGCAAGGAACTCTCTTGATCCTTGAACTTTTTCTGACAATCATAGAGTCATAACTTTCCTTTTGCACATTGGAGAAATTGCCAGAGTTTTTGGCCTTGGCCAAGTGGGAAATATTCCACCATTGGCCATTATCCAGTTTCATGGCTTGACCTCTAATGTTAATAATGCGTGCGGGATCTCTGAATTTTGATTTCCCTTTTTGCATTAATAGAGGTTCTTTAACACACACCCAATCGCCAATGGAAAACTTGATCTCCCTTTTAGTGTTAGACAGTTTAGACTTTTCATACCTGTGACGGCTAACTTCATCACTCATAAACTTAGCTTTGGAAGCTTCTTTAAACACAGTGCAATCCTCATTCAAAGCTTCTACCATCCAAAAAGGAGTGAGGGTAGACACAACATTTCTTCCTCTCATTAATTCGAAAGGAACAGACCCAGAAACAGAGTGAGGAGTGGTTCTGTATGCCCACACAACATTTCTAAAAGCAGTCTCACAATTAACTCTCGCCTTGATGGCACTCAGTATGCATTCAACCAAGACCCTGTTGAATCTTTCGACTTTACCATCGGCTTGGGGAAAATAGTTGGAATGCGTAAGTGTTTCACTCCCATTTTAACAAAACATTCTTGCATGGTGACGGAGATAAACTGGACACCGTTGTCAGTTAATAGTACTTTGGGAACCCCTTCCCTACTAAACACGTCTTGTAAGAAGCGAATAACCGATTTGGTATTGGGTTCTGAAACACCTTTAACTTCTATCCATCTAGAGAGATGATCGATGAGAACAACAAAATACCTCATACAATTGGGAAGTACGTGGAATGGTCCTAAAAAATCAAGTGCAACCCTTTGCCAAACTTTGCTGGGACATAAAACAGGTTTGGCAGGTGGAGAACATGTGGAGAGGTGTTTGTCACTATACGAGCATTGGGTACATTCGTTCACAAAAGCTTCAACTTCACGATCAACACTGGGCAACCAAAAGTTGTTGTGAATCCTGCGTTTGGTAGCAGTCATACCTAGGTGACTAGAGTGAGCTGTCTCTAGAATTCTTAATCTGAAACAAGAAGGTGGTATAATTTTCCCTCTCTAACCAACAAACCGTTTTCGATGGATAATTCATCTGCAACTTTGCAATAAGATTGTAAAGTGGAGTCAATGGATCTTTCTTTGGGCCAACCAACCACAGCAACATTCCTGACTTGTTTAGGAATGGTGTCACTTTCTAAAGCTTTGCTCCACTCTTTCATGTTGGCGCAAATGAAAATATCATCAAACGTAGCTATAATGCATTCTTCAATATCCTCCTTATCCTTTGTACTAAAAGTGGAATCTTGAACAGGGAGTCTAGACCGGAAATCAGCGTTGCCATTTTTGCTTCCAGCTATATGTTGAACAGAAAAATTAAACTCCAAAAGTTTTGTGGCTAGTCTGGCTAATCTGGCCGTAGCTTTTTTTATCTTCTTGCCTGACAAAATGTCCACTAATGGTTTGTGGTCGGTTCTGAGCCAAAATTTTCTCCCCCAAAGGTAAGGTCTAAATTTCTCCACTTCCCACACACACGCAAGCATCTCTTTTTCAATGACCGAATATCTAAGTTCCACATCTTTCATTCTCCATGAGGCGAAACCAATGGTTACCTCATCATTACCCACCACCTTTGAGAGAACAGCACCCATGCCATATGCACTGGCATCAACGGTAACAAAGATATCACGCCCCTCAACATATGCCTGAAGAGCTGGGGCAGTTAGGATGAGTTGAAAATGCTCTTCACATGTTGAAGTCCAAACAAAATGAGTACCTTTCTTTAACAAACTCCTGAAACATTCAGTGAGACTGGCAACATTTTTGATGAACTTAGAGTAAAATTAACATAGTGCAATGAAAGATCGAAGTTGAACTTTGTCAACAGGGTGAGGAACATTGACGATACCATCTACAATACTTGGCTTAGGTTTCACACCATCCTTGGAAAGGATATGTCCCAAATATTTGATTTCATTTACAGCAAAAATGTATTTCTCATCTCTAACAGTGACTCTGTTCTCTTGCAAAATCAATAGAACTTGGTCAATTACAGCATAATGATCTTCCTCAGAAACAGTATGAATAAGAATATCATCTTGAAATATTACAACATTGGATACTCCTTGAAACATATTGCTCATCACTTTTTGAAATACCGAAGCGGCTGATGCCAGCCCAAATGGCATTCTCCTAAATTGAAAAGTACCATCAGGTGTAACAAAAGCAGTTAGGTGTCTGGATGACTTATCCAGTTGCACCTGATGGCACGCCACCCGTAAGTCAGATTTTGAAAACCACTTAGACTGGCCCATCGCTGTGATAAGATCATCGATGAGTGGCAGAGGAAAGTTGTCCACCCATATGGAGTTATTGAGTGTTCGTAAGTCCACACATAAACATAATTCACCATTTTTCTTTTTAGCAAGAACTATGGGAGAAAGCCATAGGGTGGCATCAACTTTCGCTATGATACCATCATTCTGCATTTTGATTAACATTAGTGATAGCTCTGATCTAATACAGTGAGGAACATTACATTGCTTGTGTTTTGTAGGTAAAACACCTTCTTTGACCTTGATGATGTGCAAGAAGTCTTTGATCAGACCAATTTTTTCACTAAAGACATCCTTTAATTTTTCTTTCCATAAAGTGTGATCAGAAATAGAGTTAGCTAGTGAAACAGGGTGCTTGTGACCTGGTTTAATTATCATGCCAAATTCTGCCTGGTGTCACCATCCTAAGACATTAATACCTTTGTGGGCTACGTAAAGTTTTCAGAAAATAGTTTTTGTTTCAAAAGTAATGTTGCCTGTGAAATGCCCTGCCAAGTCAATTCTACTGCCTTCAAATGTGGTGGTGATAACATCGGAGGCAATAAAACTTTGTGAGCCCACATGCGTTTGTATTTGTCAATAGAAATTATGGTTATTCTTGCTCCTGAATCAATCAGAAGAGGAATGTCGACATCATCTATTTTTATCTGAACTAATTGGTCGCTAATTTTGTTGTCTATTTGGATGTTGTTGATGTTCACACAATCAACAGCTAACATTAAGTCTTCAAGTTTCTTTTCAACAACCTCATGTTCATTATCTACAGAATGGTCTTGAACATAACGGACAGGAATGCGTTCACCTCCTCTACAGACATTACCAAAATGGGCAACTTTTTGCATTTACAGCATTCCTGGACTGCAGCAGGGCAGTTCTTAAAATTGGAAACATGAGAAGCTGAACCACATCTGTAGTATAATAATCTGGGGTGACCTGAAAACACACCTCTACCACCCCTGGTGCTGGTATCAGAGGAAGCCTTAGACTTTTTGAAGCCAAATCAGAGGTGTTCAAAGTGTGTGGTTCTTTGTAAGAGAATTTGATAACACTAGTGGTTGGGATTCAATACTATGTCGATAGCTTCATCAAGAGACGGATTTTTGCGAGACAATAGTTTTTGTTGGAGTAACACCTGCAAACTATTTGGTCTCTGATTAATTGTGAAGGGAAGTTTTCAAAATTGCAGTATCCAGCAAGAACCTTTAAGGCAGTAACATACGTGTCAATAGATTCATTTGGACCTTGAACGCACGTAAACAACTTATGTCTATGGACAACAAGGTTAACTTTTCCTTCAAAATATAAAGGCGATTTTTTAACCGCTAATTGAAATGTGTCCAGATCACCTCTGTTGTGACCTAAATAAGTAGGCAAATGATCAAAAACATTTTGGCCCTCAACGCCCAAATAATAATATAAAACACTGCGTTTTCTGTCAGGTTTAAATTTCAAACCATCAATAGCTCTCAAGTATGCGTCGAAAGATCTGTACTAGAGACGCCACTTAACAGGTGGTTCTCCAGGTTCCTGTAAAAAAGGAGTAGGAGGTGTAACTGACTGCATATTGAAGAAACAGAGAAAAAAATTAGCAAAAAGATGCAGAAAAGATGAAAAAAGTACAAAAACAATTTGTAGAAAACGCAATTGAAGAATAAGTACAATCCAATTTTATGGTTGAGGAGTTTGTAAAGCATGTTAATAGCTATTGACACGAAGGTAAAACTATTTTGCAGGAGCGTGTTAATCGCCGTTAACACGAAGGCAAAAACATAGTGCAGGAGCATGTTAATCGCTGTGAACACGAGGAATAAATCAACATGTGCTGAAAACCGATGGGTGTAGTGCCGTGACACACCTTAGAGGGTGCTGTGGTAGAACGTGCCGAAAAGGAGTTTTCTCTGTGATTTTCTTGACACAAGAGAAAGTGTCAGTCCTTTGTAGATATGAAGAGGAACAGTAACCAAAGGAAGGACTCGAGAACGGAGTGCAGGCCTCGTGAGGGCTTCAGAGAAGGAGAATACTTTGTTCGCTAGGAGGAGATGCAAGATAATGGCTCCATAGAAGTTCGCACGAGTGGAATGCTCAAAGCGACGGCAGAGAGGAAGCCATGGTAACAGGTGAGCTTGGCAACATGCCGTGGCACACAAGCGGAATGCTCGAGCCGACAAGTGAAAAATGCAGGCAGCGCGACCACATTAACGTGTGGGCTCAGCAAAATCACAATGTTAGTACAGATAAAAGGCACGTAGAGGCTGCAACGATGCCAAACAGCAGAATGAAGAGTTGAAAAATATCTTTGTGACACAAGAAAAGTGTCCAAGGCTTTTAAAACTGTAAAAGGCTCCAAAACGTGTAAATTGGGCCCCATGGCAAAATGGATCCTTAAGCCCTCCGTATAAGAAGTAAAATAAATTCACAGTACCTTAAGTTGAGGCGGGAGCCTGTGTGAAGAAAGTGAGGCTGACCTTGAGTTGAGGCAGATGCGAGTATGAAGAAAACAAAGCTGATCTTGAGTAGATGGATGGAAAAACAAAAATCAGCATACAGGATGAAGCCTCAGGCGGGGTCTGTATCCCAAGCTTGTCGCCAAATTTGTGAAGTATTTCCAAGAGTCTTCTTGTGATTTTAAAGATTAATTTATTATTAAGTTGCAGAGATAAGTATATAGGTTCAGAGGGCTCAAGGAGAAAAGATCCAACTGACACATTGGAGTTCCAAGCCTTCCTTCATACATTCCAAGTGTAACAAAGCATATAATAAAAGCTCAGGTGAATATGAGAATTCCACATATGTCCTGTAAAGCAAGGGAAAGAGAAATAATACAGAGACACACAGTAAAAGAATAAACAGCATAAACACCACAGAGTGTTAGTAAGAGCTTTTGTCTTAGGCATTTTTAACTAGCTTTGCAGATCCCAGATAAAATATAATATCAAGTGTTACCTTCATGTGAGCGGTAGAGCCCACTCAGATGTATCTACTCTGGTCAAGGGCTCAATGAGGAAGAATGCCACAGAATAGCTGTGGGTGACAACTCTTATAACAAGACTCTATGCCTTTCCTCCAGAGGTACAGAAACTATAATAACAATAAAGTAGACAACCTCTCTAGTTAGTGTCTCCTACCTTTTACTGTTGCCTGCTCCTGACAACAAAGGGCTTCATTACAAGGTGTCCAGATGGGGGGATGTAAATAATTCCAAGGGTCCCGTTACCTATGGGAGAGAGGCAATATAAGGGGATTTTGAGTTGAACCCTGAGAATCTGAGGATCCTGTATTTCTGGGTCTGACTCCCATGGTACGCCCTCATTCCCCCTTGCAGTTTCCATAAAAAAATTAAATGTGCTATTTATTACTTTGAAGGGTGAAAGTATTGTGCAAAGGCTAAATAAATGCAGTAGTGTATACACATTAATGGTCTCACAAAATAATGTTTTCTTCCCTATTGTGCTTCTGTAGTATTTTTTAAGGACTCACAACACACTAGAAGGACAACATTTCTGTGTATCTATAAGTGTAAATGGAAGGATACTTGATTCCTTGTTTCACCTCTCACTGTTGTAAACTTTATTATTGTGAATTTGTTTGTGATACACAATATTATTTATGCTTTTTTGTTTGGTTGATAATAACATCTATTATTTACAGTGTGTAAGAAAGGACATAATTTTTGTTGTGGTCTTGTCACCACATTATTTCCTCTTTGGTTTGCAGCCTTAGGACTGAGTGCTATATCACTGCTACAAAGCATCACAGTGCATGTGCTTTACCCTTAAAATATTTACTGCATATTTAATTCACCTAATTTGCTTATAATCCTGTGAGGCCATTGCAAATGTCACAATAAAAGCACCAATGGTGTGGAAAATAATTGTGAAATTTGAGCTGACGTGTATATTTACAGCACCAACAAATATAGCGATGCAGTATGGCTACAGGGAGCACCATTGTGCTTTGACTTCACTGTAGTTTAAAAAGAAGCAGTAAAATATGTCAAGGAAACAATTTTATATCTATTCTTATATATTAGAGAAGTGACCCCTGAACCGCACCTTGTAAGCCTTGGGGTAGGCGTTTAATATATCAAAATATGACATACCCATTGGGAATAGAATACCCTTACAGCAAACAATTATCCATTAGCTGTTTTCACTATGTAGGCAAAGCTACATTTTCCATGAACAGCCGTAACTATAAATACAATTCTTATTTTTATCCATGCCTGGGGAAGTCCTAGAGCATTGATTAAAAGTTATTTTTCAATTAGTTTCAAAAATGTAATTAAATGATCTTGCCCTGCTAGTGTATTTTAGAAATAAAAAAATGACAAAGTCTAAAATAAACATTTGAACCAATTGAGACCGCACATCTATCCCAGCAGCAAAGGGTCTTCAGTGGCTACAAAGCCCAGCTATGTCCACTTGTCGCTTTTGGTGCCAGAACTAATAGCTTCACTGGGAGCTTGATGATGATGCATCCAAGTCTGAGGAACGTTTGCTGGATTCAGCCTAGAACCATGATCTGCTGGAAGACTCTGAAATCCAAACATTGTGACCTGCTTGGCTTACCCAATCTCTGGTCCTCCACTGTGGTCGGTCTGAAATTCAGCTTGGGTCCTGGCCAATCACAAGCTGAACTGACAACAGTGCTTTCTAGATCTTTTTATCCTAACAGTTTAAAATTCATATCTCCTATTCCTCTTATCTTAAGATAGTTTTTGAGTTTTTTGCTTATGTATTTTTCTCCTTTTTTTAAAATTGATTTGCAAGTTGTGCATACTGATTTAACTTAGCACACATTTCTCTGGGGAATTGATGGCCACTTGTGTCACAACTAGCAGTGGTTGAGCAGTGTTTCACTGCAAACTGTGTTGAAACCTAATCAATGAGTGTTAATTAAGTTTGTAAGGCTCTCCCTTCCATAGCAAACCACCCACATTCTTACACAGTGCCACTTACGTGCAAGACTTTGTAATAACTGTAGACTGCAAAAATGTGTTTATAATCAAACCACATGGACATCATTTAGGGGTCACCAGGGGTCACAGCTGTGATCCCTGATGTGCCCCTTGCGATCCCTGACACTGGCTTTGTGACCCCTGGCCTCAGAGGTGGCAAAATCAGTGTCAGGAAGACAGAGGCAGCTCGTCATTATTGACGTTGGTTGGGGCTCCAGTTTCCTTGTTTTTATTACACTAATAGTGAAATTGTTTTATTCGCTATTAGTGTAATAAAGAATGGAGTATGATTAGCTGGAAAATGGCACTTACCTGGCAACGGAGGTAAGTTAAATGCTTTAAAATGTATGTTGTGTGCATGATTGCAGTTGAGAGTGTGCTTATGTGAGAGTATGAGTGAATGTGAGTGTATGCGTGAGTGAAGGTTAAAGTCAAACAGCATGTGATGGAACTTCTACTACCTCTGGCATTTTGATGAATTTACATTAATGATAAAACACAGTTTTTTGTGTAGTGCCATCACCTGGAATCTCTATGGCCTGCAAATAATCACTAATTAGCTTTCCCATCCTTTCCTTCTTGCTCTCGATTATTGGAGTTGGACAGACCTCCATATATTAACAAGCACTGGCAAAGCCAAAGGTTTCGCCTATGCTGGATCTATTGGCTTTGGCAAATCCTTTTACATGTTGCACAGCAGCTTAAACTGCTGTGCAACATGGCCTAAAGTTAAAAAAAAGTGCTACAACATGGTCAATGCTGACCATGTTATAGCACTTTTGTTTTTAACTTTAAGCCATGTTGCACAGCAGCTTGTGCTGCTGTTCAACATGTAAAAACACATTGACAAAGCCAGTAGATCTCATATAAGCTAAACCTATTGGCTTATCCAATGCTTGTTATCAGCTCTACCAAGGGAAATTCAATGTCTTTTGTATAAACTCCAAGAGTAGAACTGTATGAATTTTCTGTTGGTTAATTAAATCAAAGCAGTGAAAATAAAAATGGTATTGTAAATACAAAGAAGCAGGGATGGAGTCCTTCATTCTCAACATCAGGCTGGTTCTTCCCTAGGGGTTTCTTGGCTACATACACACAAATACATGCTACACATACAGATCTAGGCTAGGTACATTTAGGCAAATTACTTAGGGCGCACATTTTAGAATATGCAAGTGCTACTTTTTTTTATCTGACCTACTTATGTTAATCTCATTAGCACTATGGTAGAAATGTATCTACTATTTACTATGTTGGCACTAGCAATCGCTTTTGTGTGCTTCTGTCTCCTGATTGTCACAGCAAACATGTTTTACACAACACTGACGTTGGACCAATAAATACTTATTGAAAGCGTCCTAATTGCCTTCCTGTGTATACTCTGAGAATAAACCAGCACGAGTGACTGAACGAAAAGTACTGTACTGTTTTCCACGATCACTGAGGAATCAGGGTTATCATGTTTAGTGGTTGCCAGAAACCACCTACACCACTGTAGGATAGAGGGGGTGGTAGTAGCACTGTAGAACTAACTGGTCGAGCGGCTGACATATCCTGTGGTGTGTCCAGAACCGGTAGGGACATCAAGCCCCTAGTTTAGGTAATCCAAACCATGCAGGTCCTGGGGGGATTCCTAGGAACTACAAGACATGGTGCCGCCAACGTTGGTTTAGTTCTTATATTAACAGTAAAAATCTGAGTAGTTCAGTTGTGCTCTCTCAGAAAGCCCTAATCACACTTTTCAGAGACATCTAAAGTGGGAAGGGAATCCACCTCAGCTGAGGAGATATACTCTGTGTATTGGCTGACGGTTTAAACAAGCTTGTAAGGAAGAAGGTTCCCGCATTGTGCAAAACCCTTAATGACTAGAACTTGTATTCTTCTCCATTTGAGAATGACTGAGTCCACGAGGGGTGGTTCAGGTACGGGGAAAGAAGAGTTTGCTAACGCTCTCAACATTGTAGAAATGCAGTAACTATTAAGTTGATAGAACACAGCGTACCTGCAACAGGTGGCTGTGTTACCTTCGTGATTGAGGCACACAAGGTGTTCGGATCAAAGGTATTCTATTCTTGGGTTCAGATCCCACCTGCAGATCCACAGAGCAAATTGTTCCACACATACATTGTAGTTAAACCACCAGATAAATACATTCCATACTAAGACATTGAAGTCCCGTTAACTTACCAGCAACACAGAAACTGGTTTAAAGGCGCCCAACCACACACATCTGTCGTGAGACTCGGTCCACTCAGCATAAAAGGAGCAACTTGTCCAGTCTTAGCGACATACACTCCACATCCTGAGATAGATACACTACCAGTGGATGAAGTCTGTATAATATATAAAGATGTAGTCAGGCTATACAGACACATTGCCAGTTTGTCATGCAAACATTAACAGTCCAACCTGCGAGAAATGCTCCAGTTGGTCCATATCTGACCACACCTACCATGAACCCAAAGACACTAAAATCAGTGATAGGAATAATACCTTCCAAATGGGAGCTGATTCAGTTCTGGATAACACAAACAATTGCGCAGGTGGAAGCAATATTTTCCCATATGGGCTGCTGGGAAAACACAGAATGCTAACCATTTGCTTGCCACTGGGAATGGTTCTCTCGATTGAGGAGTGTACCACTTGGGGAACAATCTTTGCTGCCGTATACATTAGGATACATGGTATCCCTTCCATAGCAGTTGTTCCAGAAGTAATGAAACAAATATAGAATGAGTACGGGGCAGGACCTGCCCTGGTCTTGGGGATGAAACTGATGGGTAATTTTGCCCTAGTCTCTGCAATCCTGCTGAACAACATAAAAGGGGAGGCAGCAGCAGTGGCCATAGACAGCTGCCTAAGGGAAATAGCTCCTAGGAATAAGGACCGAGAATTGCCAAAAATGATCTAAGAAACCCATGCTGCATTAGGTAGAGATAGTTTGGGAGTCAAAGCAGGGAAGCCACAAATGCGGGTAGTCCTGACACGGACAACTCAAAGCAAGCACCCGCTTATTCTAAAAAGAAATGGGAGAACAAACTATCTAAGAATAACAATACAGAAAAGAATTCATGATCAAGGGGTGGGTCTTCCTAACGGGAGTCCTCTAAAAAGAGGTATAACCTTAGGAATCATGATAACATTAGGAAACCTGACAGGTATCAGGACACTGATATATGTTCCTTTTGTTCCTTTCTGGGTTCATCCAAAAATTTGGAGAGGGACAGGCGATCAGAACAAAAACAGGAAGATCGACCAAAAACAAAAAGGGAAACACATCGAAATTCAGATTATATTATCAAACAAGAAGAAACAACCTAAAGCAAAACCTCAACTCAATATGAAGAAAGTGCTGGCTTGAAAATTAGACATGCCCAGGTTACTGAGTACTCAGCTTCTGAACGGGGAATGGGCTCTGACGATGCTAGACAGCACAGCAGAAGTAACAATAGCTCGCCGGAGCCTGAAGGATTTTCTGGTGACAGCAGTATTGAATGAACACATCACAGTGGAAACATCTGATAGAAGAGTTAGTGTCCCACATCGATTACACCAAATTACACTCCAAATAGAGGGGGACATTTCAAGAAAGGTTAAAGGTCTCTTTTGGGTGAACTTAACATATGGATATGAAATACTGTTAGCAGAAAAAGATTGACTGCTTGAGTTTGTGATGAATTGCCCAAAAGGGGAAAACTTTATTTTGCCTGTTTTCTCTGACCTAGTTCCAGATTCTTTAAAACATTCATACGCACAGGAGTGGCCACTGACGCTAGCTCCGGCATTATACCGCAACCAAGTAGGGTGGGACCTGGAGACTACCAACCACGAAATCCCATTAAAATCAACTCCAAACCCACAGGGACAGTACCCTATTAAAAATTATGCAAAAAGACAGGTCAAAGACATCTTAGACCAACTTGAATACCAAGGTGTGATTGAGACTTACACTTCCCCCATGAACAATCCTTTGTTTCCCGTAATGAAACCTGACAATTCATATTGTCTAGTTTTAGACTACCAACATTTAAACACATGCACATGAACATTTGCAGTCCAGAACGCACACAGGGCCACATTAATGAATAACACTGTGTGGAAGAAATACAAAATGACATTAGATATCTCGAATGGATTCTTCTGCCAAAATATAGCTCCAGACAGCAGATATCTGACAGCATGTTCTGCCCTCGGCACTCACCGTCCCTTTCGTCGTTTGCCCCAAGGGTATAAGAACAGCCAGGGCTATTCTCGACAAGAGTCTCAGAAATATCATAAACATGCGATGAGGAGGCAGTGTTCTATGTAGGTGACATCTATCTGACGAACGATTAATTACTTGAACACTTGAGCAGGGCGAACAACATAATTGTGGGATTCACCAACTTGGGCTACAAATTTAATTTCAAGAAATCTAAAATTGCCCATCTCAATGTCCTATTTTTAGGATATGAGCTATCAAGTGAAGGCAAGAGCCTGGCAGAAAACTTTTTAGAAAAGTGCGTTCTTCTTCAGTCACCAAAGACTCTGAAGGGTTTGTAATACATTTTATGATTTCAAAATTTTGGTAGAACTTACATTCTAGATTATGCAGAAAGAGTAAAACCTTTCTACAACATAATCAGACCTGATTTCGCAGAACATCAGTGGACACAGGAAAATACAGATACTCTCTGTTCAGTTCAGGCTGACATGATAGCATCAAAACACTTGCACACACGTAAATACCACTAACTTGGTGATCCCGGATAGTCCTGGGTTTATCAGGATATACATACATCACTTTCAATGAAGTTGAGACAGTCCCAATTGCATATAAATCACATTTATATACAAATGCTGAAATGCGATTTGCTGTCACAGAAAAAATACTGACAGCAGTACAGACTGCTGTAGTGAGAGAAAGAACACCATCAAAGGGGAAACTCATAATAGTTGTGACCCCAGTGCCAACTTTAGAAGCTGTTACTAAAGCAAGCATTCCAAATGCAAAAGCACTGCATCCACGATGGATCCAATGGGCTAATTCTCTCACTGCAACAGATGTAGATTACAAATACGATTCTACACTGAAAACACAAGCTTCCTGCAGTACGAACAAGAATACCCTCTCCTGAATGAAATCTTGTATCTTGAAAAATATGAGTACATCATTTACACTGATGACTCTGCTCAGCATGTCATTGGAAGTAAACAACAGTACAGCGCAGCATGTGCCATAGTGAAGGGACGTATGAGGGACGGTAAATTTCATTCCAGCAATACAACTACACAATCTCTAGGAAAAAGCCCTGATGCTAGCACTACAATATACGGATCAGGAATTATCCACACTGATAGTGTGTGATTTGTTCTAATGTGTGCAGTCTTATAATGAATATCTTCATTACTGGGGCCAGAATGGGTTTGGAGATTCCAAGGGTTGCACAATTAAACAGTTATTCACACCTTGAGTCATCAAATTGTTAGCGGACACGTTGAAGGGAAGTCACTGGCTGATAAAGCAACCGAGAGGACAGTGCAAACTGCTGCTGTTGCTGCAATCACTCGTTCTAGCAATGTGGAGACATACTGATAGCTGTCAACACCTCAAAGAATGGCTCAGCCATCCCGAAGGGCTTGCCACTCAAATATTCCTATAAATCAGATGCGCAAAACACACCGTATGCTCAAATTCCAGGAGCGGGGGATAGAGTTATACTTAACATGGATTGTATTTTAGGTTTAATACTAGCTTCACACGAGGGTCTGGGCTCAGCACACACAGGAGTCACTGCTAAGATTTCATTACTGAAGTGGTGATTCTGGTGGCCAAGTATGTCTAAACAAACTAAGGCTTATGTCTTAAAGTGTGACATCTGCCAGCAGATGAAAGGTTTTACCGTGGCACGGCCACCACAAACACCATTACTCATTTCAGACAGACCTCTTGCATGTGTCTATTTGGATCCCTGCGGCCCCTTATATTCAGACAGGGCTTACAAGTACATCTTGGTAGCAGTAGATTCATGTTCTAGATTTCTATAGGACTGTCGAACTGTTATAAAGGATTTGCGAGTCTTCATCGGGACAGATGCAATTGGCTCTTTATATTCCGACCGTGGCCCTGCGTTTAGATTATGGGCTTACAAGGAAGCCATGGAAACAATGGGCATTGCCTTGCGGTACTCCTCCCCCTACCATCCTGAGGGAAATTCGGTGGTGGAGAGGAAAAAACGGGACCTAAAGCAATCCTGAACAGCAAGGGTATTAGGTGCGGGCGGTAGTTGGGTCAATCACCTACATGGGATCCAGAGGGCACTAAACAATATGCCAAGAAAATTCTTAGGAGGACGTACCCCCAATGAGATCCTGTTTGGGACAAGAATGTGGGTACCTGATCTCGATTGTGGCAGCACAGTGGTGGATGTAAAACCGTTTGAATTGAATGATCGTTTGGCTGTTTTACAGGAATGAAGGAAAGGGGAGGGGCCCCTTGACACCTAGGGAATAGGGTGCAATAAAGCAATATCAGCAAAACGATTTCCCTTGGACTATCCCATGTAAATGATATTTGCTACTAATCACATCCACTCATGATGGTCTATGCCACACAATCTCTAAACCACCTCACATACGCCATACATTACCAGGCGGTACAATAGTTCGCCCAAGGTCACAACTAGAGTTTTTAAAAACAAATAGATCTATTAATAGTTTTACAACAAAGTACACGTTTACTAATATTAAAAACAATATAAAACAATATTAAAAAGACTTGATGAGTTGTGATGTTGAGTTCAAATAACAAATCAGCATATAGCAAACATATATATACTCTAGCATAACATATACATACTCTAGTCACTGTGGGCTGCCAATTCAGATTATTGCCGAATTATACTTACATTGGTTTCCTACTTTCTTTAGCTCGGCGATTATATTTGGTTTGCGCGACACTTACTGATAATATTACACAGTATTTCCCATTCACATAGTCTATTCTCAGTGGGCTGCCGATTCCGATTATTGCCGACTTTTACTTATATTTATTTCCTACATTCTGTGGCAAATATAATTTTTTGCTGTCATTTATCAACTGCAATCTAATAGCATACTTCTCCAATATGGCGGCCATTATCATCTGCTGGTTTTACAGTGGACGCGTTGTCCCTCTTCTGCTTTTATTACTCTCCACCATAAATTGGCAGATCAAGATGGCGCCGCTACAAGACGCCGTACCTCCCGGGGAGCACTCGCCACGGGGATTTTCATGTATCTCAGGTAACTTGACTCTGTGAACTTGGTTTTTTCCAAAGTGCACGTCTAGCGTGGCCCACTGAGTACAAGCAGACGGCTTTAAAAATACGTCCAGACTCGAACAGGTACTCTAATTGTTTTCGCCTTACAGGCTAGTAGTTACACATTAGACTCCGCACTTTTTGATGGTAGTTCTTACGGTTTAACATGCATGCAATATCGTGGCATGCGTATGTATTTCCGCAATTGTAGTGAGGTTTCATGAGGTTAGTAGTGGCCTACACTCACTGGGTTGGGGCAAAGTTTAGATTTTTGTGTCTACCGCATTTACTAGCTTTCTTTTTTTACTTTCACATGGAGAGTACACCTTTTGTGATAATCTTGATTATATTGACGGATTACAAATACACTTGCCAATTAGTTTGGAAATTTCCCTTATAACGTTTTGTCAATAACTCTACTATCACCTGTAATTACAGTGTGACTTTGTATGTGTGCCCTCTGTTTTTATATTAGAACGTATGGCAGTCATGCCGCATTACAATAATTGTGGGGTGAATACGCTTCTTTTCGCGACACTTTGTCAATACCAGTTTACATCTGATAGGGAGATGGATTATGGTTGATACAAGCTCATTTCAACTTATTTGGAAATTATTAGGTCTTGACTATTGGACTCTTACTATTATTATCGTTATATGCTGAACGATGTTTTTTAGGCATTAATGCGCAATTCCTGTTATTACTGTTAGGAGACTCATGGATATCGTTCATTGACTTACGATTGACACTTGAGAATCTAGCGCCTTGCTATTAGAGTTTTGTTCTCTTTCTTTATGGGAGTATGGTTTTTAGTTTTAGCACAATAACTACAAATTACAAATTTTAGAGCAGCAAGTGCTCAAGTAATCTGTTTCGATTAGTCATTTATTACTACTAATTTTTCATCTTATTCATCCGATATAGATCTTTGAACCACTGCGCTTCCCAATGCAACTGGAGTTCCTAACTTGGATACTGTACCTTTAAGTATTTTATATACTACTATTCTGACCAGGCTTTATTGCAGTTTGGTGAGTGGTTGTTAATCTTTTCCGCACAATTAGGGGAACGCATGGTTTGTGTTTTCACATCCCAGTTTTCCTTGCTTCACTTTCCCACCTTCTATGCTCTCCTTACATCACTATTCATTTATTCTCAAGTATTTTTTCTTTTTGAGCGTTTTCTCAATTTTCTGCACGATTTGGTGGCGGTTTTAGAAGTATTTACCTCATTTCTTTGGATCAGGCATTTGACATATTATTCTCTCTTCTCAACACATTAAGGGTGTTTCTGACTATGGTTTTCTGCTCACTGACCTTTGCACAAAATAACTCAAACTGTCCTTTTGTTTTCTGCGACTAATGTAACTCAGCAATTCTTGACTTGTAACTTGAGATTTATTGTTTCCAGCCCTGAAGAAGTCTGTGGTTTACTCCATACAGATGAAACACGTGTTTGGTTTACTCCATATAGACGAAACACCTGTTGGCTAGAATCTACATCTATGTTGAATTGTGTCAAATGAAAATAAAGAACAGAAGAAGAATTCTGTGGCAACTACCAATGTGGACTGTTCTGGTTACTTTGGACACTTATTTCTCAGGATAATAACTCTTTGTATTGGCTATACGTGTGAGCTTTTGTCTACACAATTGGTGACGGCGGGTGGCCGTTACCTATATCCTTGAGCATTCTGATTTGTATACTGTGACTCTACACAACACAGCGCATCCCAATCCCTGCCACCCCTTTTCTCTATTGTTATTGACATAATGGAACAAGATTTGTCTATTATACAACATGGGCCATCTCAATTGTGCTACATTTTGCTTTTGAGCTGGACGATACAATCACTGCCTTCTGGCCACGTGCCATGGAGGTACATTAACAGCACAAATTTGTTCTCTGCTTATAATCTGACCGACAGACAATTGACCATGGCACGCAGAGATGCAAAGTACACCATGCTGCTCATTGAAAAATTACAGAAGTTACCTTTTACAGTAGCAGAGTCACCATCTAAGCAATAGTTAATTCATGGCTATATCACGCTGCCAATCACGACATTCCAGTTCCAATACTGCCTTAGATACATCCAAGTAGGCAGGTATGAAGCGTTGGGTGAAGCGTACATACAGGCAACCTGGGAATTACCATAAAGACATAGGGGTAGAAATAAGGACACTAAAGTTTTCTTAAGTGGAACAGACTGTGCAGGCTTTAAGTGGTTCTTTAGTGTGTAAGGAGGTCTCGCTTCACAGAGCGTGTAATGCTTTGAAAGCAAACTTATCTTGCTACTTGAAAGGCTACTTGAAAGGCTCCCCAGCTGATTCATCCAGTTTTTGAGTCGCTCTCGAATAGGAGTTATTTTATTCTGAATGATCAAAGCTATTGTGGGATGGCACCAGGCATCGCATATCTAGTCACAGTAAACCTCAGGGTTGTTTGTTGTGAGCAAGTATTGTTTCCCCGGCTCACACAGTTAGGGAAGCACCACTGTGGCCTTCATTGACTGTTTCTAGTATAAGGTTTGACTCACTGAGCAGACTGCAAGCCATGTTGTTTCAACAAAATGTAGCCTTAACTTCAGCCCGAGAGACTTTTGATCTCCAGGTTGCAAGCTCTTCAGCAGAGCTATAGGTCCTGGACCGTACGAACTTCCTGATCCATTTCGGAGAAATGGTTCATCATATCTTTAACATGTCTGATACGAGTGGGATCGTGCACTTATTTAAGTGTCTTGGATCAGGTCTCTTAACCACCTTTCAGACTATCTTCGGAGTAATTCAGCTTTCATACGCTACGTACTTGGAAGCATTTTTGGAGGGCTTTCTTTGGTCCTGCTATAGGTAGCGGGTATCCTGATTTTAATCCTACTGCTTCGCAATGGACATCTCAATCCCTCAAGACATGGAAAGAACACTGCTGGAATGATGTTGTTGTGAGGGTATTGTGTTCTACCAGGGTACGCCATGACTTTGAGAGCTGAGGGAGCATTGGTTACTGTCTTTTAGACCGGTCTTGCTAGACTGTTTCCTGCCTGTGTCCGGAAGTGGTTGGGACACCAAGCCCTCAGTTTAAGTCATCCAAAATGTGCACGTCCTGGGGAATTCCTAGGAACCACACAACACCAACAGAGTCACCAAGGACAGCCCCTTCCACCTCCACAGTGACTCCTGAGCACCAGGCAAAACCGCACGGCAGGAGGAGGGGGTTGGTAGTGGTGAGAAATGGACAGCTGGAGGAGGGGGGCTAGGGTGCTGAGCAACATAATATGACAGAAGAGGACACGGACTATGGACATAGGAGAAAAGTGGGTGATTAAACAATGACACAGGAGGAGGGTGGGCAAACAACCAACATGGGAGGAAGTTGGGAAGACAATGGATAGCGCAGTGCAGAGAGATGAGGCGAGGTGAAGATGAGGGACATTTAAATGAAAAGAGTGCCTGAAAAAGTCTGGGACCAGTGGAAGAACACATGGCCACCAGAAGCAGTACTTGGTCCCGGCTCCATGGCAAGTCCAAGGGGAAGACAGAGGCAAGGAGGAGGCATTGACCAATAAGAAGCAAGGGAAGGAGAGTGATGTGGGGGGGCACGTGGGAGCCAGCCAATGGCAAATAAAGTGATGTGGGAGCCACTTGGGAGCTAGCCAATGGTAAGTACAGGTAAGTAATGGGTGGGTTCTAAGCCCCTTTTAAGATATTTTTTTAAATACAAGAGATTTCACAACCACAGCTCAAGCGCTGTTCAGGCAATATCTAAAAAAGATTAGTTTAAAAAGCAATGCAAAGGCCATTAGATTTTTACAGTCTTTTGCCAGGAGTCGGTAAAATGGAAAGCAAGGCTCACATCTGGGATCCTTGCTCCAGAGTCCGTAGGGTTGTTTTGTATGAAAAATGTTTTCTGTATTAGTAGCTACAGTGACTTTCTTGTAAAGTTATTGATGTACTTGCTTCTCTGAAGCTGAATAATGGGTAATTTAATGATCAATGATATGTTTGTACTAAAGCGGGGAATGTTGCAGTTAAAATTTCGGTGTACCATCATCAGGGCTAAACCCGCTGTCTGAGCCAATGAATCTTTGCCATTGTTTTAGAGAACATCAAGAGCTGTACATCACATTGAATAATAACAATATCTATCTAGGTCAGACAATAACGAGAGTTTGGTATGAGTTAAAGGGTTTTATTACTCAGATTTTTAGTAATTCATCTTTATTAGGTTACGAATTAAAATGAATCAATCTCAAATCTTTAGACTATCATTAAAGTCAATCAATCAATTCATAATGGTTCTCGTGCCTTCTCCAGCTGTGGAGGCTCTCCTCTCTAGATTGCCCGCAGTATGCTACCCTCTGCTACCTTCTCTTTGTGCCTTTACTGCTCCTTTCTTGCTCTGTTTTGCCTTTTCTGTTCATTTGTCTGACCTCTGTTTCTCCTTTTCTCTGCTCGTTTGTCGGCCCTCTGTTTTGCCTTTTCTGCTAGTTTTTCTGCCCTCAATTTTGCCTTTTTTGCCATCTGTTATGCCTTATTCTGCTCTGTTTTGTCTTTCTGTTTGTTTTTCTGCCCTCTGTTTTGCCTTTTTCTGCTTGTTTTTCTGCCCTCTGTTTGGCCTTTTCTTCTAGCTCATTTTTCTGCCCTCTGCATTGCCTTTTTCTGCTTGTTTCTTCCCTGTTCCCACCTTTTCCTCAAGACTTGGCATTATGACAGAGACCTTGCACCCAGGCGGGGCGGCACAGGTAACAGCAGTGTGGCGGGGCGGGTAGGGGCAGAAATGGACAGATGACAGAATAGGGAAATTAAAATAAATAAAACCACTTGCCTTAAGCTCACTGCAGCGAGTGCAAGGTAAGAGGTTTTATTTATGTTTTATATTACTTTCCCCATCTGGTTGTCTGCCTACTTCCTCTCCCACCACCCCACCCCTGCCCCACCTTCCCACCGCTGTTACCTGTACCTGCCTCGCCAGCTCACACCCGGCATCCACATATCCTCAGGAGTGACAGTGCTGCGCTCTACAAATGCTGATTGATTGAAGGAGTAATCAATAAATCACAATTAAATTAAATTAAGCTTGTTCTATAAAGAAAAACAATCCCTATTCTGAAAGTAAAAAGGCGTCTGTCTCAGTAGCCCATAAGGAGTTCTGATATCAAGAAGTCTTAAAGCATAAAGCTTTAGCATTAAAATCAGCTCAATAATTCAATAATCGATCAAAGCAGAACGTCCCATAAACAGAGGATCCAGAAACTCAGTAGAGTCTCAGAGCAGCGTGGAATGGGGAAAAAGTGGTTGTGAGGTCTGTAGCCTGATCTAGGAACACACACTCTTATAGACAAACAAAATATTTTATCAATCTCCATGTTGCTTCTTCTCTCTTCAGTCGACCAATCAGCTTGCGATGCTCCCATGGAAACACGTTAACTCTCCATCTTCGCACAGGCACACATTATTCTTCAGACAGCAACTTCTAAGTTTGCAACTAAGTTTTATCATTTCTTAATTTCATATGAGTCAATCTCCCATTCAAGTCTACTTTCCTACGTATAAAACTAAATTTCTAACCCACTAAATAACAAGTCTATTTATTTGTTAACATTAATCATCTATGCAGGAGTTGAAACATCTATATAAGTTAAAGAAAGCATTTTTGCACAGCAACCATTCATTGGAAAAAAAAACCAACTATGTTAAAAAGGTCAAGATCACGTGTAAATGTTGGATTTACAATTGCTTAGCTCTGTTAATTTTAATATGGCAGTGTCTCAGCATATTAGGCCTAGCGTCTCTAAGTATGATTACCTAGTGCAATTTTTGCATTAAATTCGTGTTTTGTCTCATTAGGTTTGCAAACTAATTAACATTTTTCTCAATATTTTTTAAAACGTTTCTTCATTTGTTTTCAGAAAGAGCTGTAAGCTGTATTTTTAGAATGCATACACTGAACTTCAGTATTATTTTCACACACTGGGAAAAAAAACATCAACCTCTTCAAACTCCTGCCCCTTAATAGCAACAGTACACGAAATAAAAAATCATGGAGCCTGATTTACCAACTTTTTGTCCGGACCAAGGGAACATGAAAACCTACATAGAGTAAATATTACATTGGTACTCCATGCCCCTTGGGAAAAAAACCTCGAGTAATATCACTTCTCTAATTCAGTGACCTATACATAAACTACTCACATAGTAAATGTGTATAGCACTCACCAGCTGAAGCACCTGCATGCGCTCCTGGAAAGCCTTAAAATAGATATTTTGGGGTCGGCGTGCCAATTAGCAGGAAGTAATGTCAGAGAAAATGGCGCTGAGGAACCCGATTTGAATTGAAGTGTTTCACGGATGTGTTCGGTGCAAAGTGTTTTTACAAATCTTGCAATACAACACTCAGAGACATCTTAAGGATTTTTGGGGCCCGGGGCCAAGCCTGTTGGGGGGGGGGGCTGTTTGTAACAGCTTCGAATTTATGATCCCGCGTCAGCTCTTTCATGCCCTCTTTTGCACAGTCAGTGACAGTGTACAGGTGCACTGGTCCACATTCTAAATCTGTGCACATCTAATATTCAGGGATAGCGACATGTGTTTTCAATATTGCAACACAGCAGCAACTCACTAAGGGGCATATCAACAAGGGCTTTATCTCTGCTTTTTTGGCTTTAAAAGCCAAAAAAGCAGAGATAAAACTAGCACCCTATCAACAACAGGGTGCTAACACGCAAATTTGCATGTTAGCACCCTTTTACTCTACGCTTCCCCTTGCATCTCTAATGAGATGCAAAGGGGGCGTTCCAGAGTAAAATAATAGGAGAAATGTCGCTAAGCGACATTTCTCCTATTATCAAGAATGTCGCTAACCCTGTTAGAGACAAAAAAAGCAGCGCTAACCGCGGTTAACGCTGCTTTTTTACGTCTGCTAATTTTCAGACTTAGCCATGATATCCAATGGAAGGAGGATATCATGGCTAAGTTTGCCTGTCCCTATCAACAAGGTAACGTGTGATTATCGCTGGGTTTCCAACGATAATCTCACGTTAGCCTGTTAGCGTGTAGATTTTTATCGCTATTGAGATAAGCGTTGCTAATAGCACGCTATCTCAGCGATAAAAATTCACGCTAGCCGGCGATAATTATCCTCACGCTAAGAGCGCTGAGCGATAATTATCGCCGGTTGTTGTTGATATGCCCCTAAGGGGCATATTTACAAGGGCATTATCGCCGCTTTAGCGGCACTTTGGGGCATATCATCAAGGGCTTTATCTCTGCTTTTTTGGCTTTAAAAGCCAAAAAAGGAGAGATAAAACTAGCGCCCTATCAACAACAGGGTGCTAACATGCAAATTTGCATGTTAGCACCCTTTTACTCTACGCTTCCCCTTGCATCTCTAATGAGATGCAAAGGGGGCGTTTCAGAGTGAAATAATAGGAGAAATGTCGCTAAGCGACATTTCTCCTATTATCAAGAATGTCGCTAACCCTGTTAGAGACAAAAAAAGCAGCGCTAACCGCGGTTAACGCTGCTTTTTTACGTCTGGTATTTTTCTGACTTAGCCATGATATCCTATGGAAGGAGGATATCATGGCTAAGTTTGCCTGTCCCTATCAACAAGGTAATGTGAGATTATCGCTGGGTTTCCAGCGATAATCTCATGTTAGCCTGTTAGCGTGAGGATTTTTATCGCTATTGAGATAAGCGTTGCTAATAGCACGCTATCTCAGCGATAAAAATTCACGCTAGCCGGCGATAATTATTCTAGCGCTAAGTGCGCTTAGAGATAATTATCGCCGGTTGTTGTTATGCCCCTTTTTGCCGCTAAAGCGGCGATAATTTCATCGCCCTATTAACAAGGCGGCGCTAACATGCATTAGCGTATGTTAGCTGCCGTTTTTGTAACGCCACGCATCTTACCGATCTACATCGCTAATGAGATGCACAGTAGGCGTACCTTACCGTAACACCATGAAAAAAGGTCCCGAACAGGACAGCACGTTATTTACGACATGGCCCCGGAACCACGAAGCGAGGATGGAAACCGCGCTAACCGCGGTTTACGCCGGATCCTTACGCCTGGTCAAAACTTGACTTAGGCATGTTTTGAATGGGAGGTGGATTCTTTGGTTACGTCCACACTCCCCTATTATCAAGCCTTTCATTAGCGTGTGAAATCATCGTTTGATTTCACACGCTAATGATGAATATCGCCGTCTATCGCAGGTTTGTACATCGCCTGTGAGCAAGGCATTGTAAATATGCTGCTAACACGGCGATGTAAACCAGCGATAGGCGACCATATTCCAAATCGCGCTAAGCGAGAATTGCGATGTGTAACGTGATTTGTTGTTAATATACCCCCAATTTTGCAAATAATCTAGCTGACATGCTCTCATTTCTCATATGCTAGGTGCTGTTCTGATCTAAATGAACCTTTTCTTGGGATGTTGCATGAAACATAAACATAACATTTTTCTGTAAAATGTCTGTAATAGACTGACACATCACCCACATTAAAAATAAATTCAAGGATAACAGTATTTAAAACAATCTGTTGAAGAATTAAGGTCATCAGGGCAAGACTCTCCGAAGAACAAAGCTGGCTCTATCAGGGGGCCCTCTGAAAGATGGGGCCCTGGGCCAGAGCCCACTTTGCCAAAGCCTTAAAACGTCTTTGACAACACTGCCATACATTCACTATAACGGGATGGGTCGATTTTCCAGTAAAAAGCCAAATATAAACTTCGAGATTGTTATGGTAT
Source organism: Triturus cristatus (assembly GCF_964204655.1). Lineage (NCBI taxonomy): Eukaryota > Metazoa > Chordata > Amphibia > Caudata > Salamandridae > Triturus > Triturus cristatus. The sequence continues at coordinate 854,044,994 of NC_140581.1, forward strand.
CTGTACTTGAATATATGGTGTCCAATGTATGTGTTGATACACAAACCACACACTCGTTTATCTACTTATTCACTACTGCAAAGCATTGATTCTGTAAGAAAATACACAGGTCTACGTTTAAAAATGATGAAAGCATTCCTCACACCATGCTATAAAACACAAAGGAATGCAAGGATTGCCTTAAGACATTCTGTAGGGTTACACAGTTATATTTTATATGTAGACCTTAACCGGTAAGTATCAGTCAAGGGGCATCATGTTAAATGGATTTGTGAGTGATGCATTGAAGAAAGTATCCAATGAGAGTGCCTCCAGATATCTCTGAGGTTTGTGGCCGTAATGTTGTATTAGAGCATTGAACCGACCGCCAAGCTGTGTAAACACTGTACAAAAACAGTAAATGAAATGTATATTGTCACAAAAGGAAATATAAAAAGATAATTAAAAAATGCATTTATATATATGATATGACAACTATCTACCCCAATTACTGAAGGCTAATTAAGCATGCAAATGACTCGAAGTAAAAAAAAAAATTAATCCTATAAAGAAAAGGTAAGCTTGGCTGGCACAATTTACTAGTGTTTGTAGAGTCAATGGGTCTGTTTTCAAAGTGTTCAAGCATGGAAACACAGACAGACATAACACATTACCACAGTAAACAGACTCATTGGCTTGACAAATGCTTGTTTACTGGTACACTTGATTAGGAATTTCGGATACTGAGGTTCAGCTTGCTTTGATAAATCGTATTTGTGTCAATTTCCCTTCCATGCTCTTTTTCTCTAAAGGAAGTGCTTGTTTATCAAGCCACTAGCCAGATGGGATTACATTTCTGCTATACATAGCTGCCAAGGTTTCAGATTGCTTATGTGTGACATTTTCATAATTTCAGTGCAATTATGAGGGACATTCAACGACTATGAGTGACACTTTCTCACAAACAGTATAATGTTACCCACACTTAGCAGTAGCAAGGCACAGCACACAGCCTAGGTCGGACACCTGTTGCCAGCGGAACTGCAGAGAAAAATAAATTAAACAGAAATGTCCTGCCTTAGCCAGCCTGCGCCCCCTAGCTGGCAATCAGTCAAATTAATGGCATGATCAGATCATGTCAGTCTGGCCAAGCTCACTGCCACGTGGGACCTGAGGCTGACTGCAGGATGTGACAAGGGCCCCAGCAGGGATCTTCTCTCTGTACAGTTCTCCAGTTAGGCCCCTCTTTTACTGCAGTTTTTTTTAATGCATTTAGGAGCTCTGCTTTGCTGCTGGACACCCACATCTGTTTGATACTATGGTTTGAGCAGGGGGTGGTATTTTAGGTCTCGCCTGAGCCAGCGCATGCGCTGCACTGCAAGACATTTCATAAGTGGGCTTTTAAAAGTGCTACCACACGCTTTTGCTGGCCTAGCGCTTGCGGTTCCGCGCGAGTGCATGCCCGTAGCCGCCAGCTTTCATCACCCGAGGTGCCATCTGGAGCGTGATCACTTTCACTTTTTGTCGCTGCTGTTGCTGTACGCACCACTCACAAGCTTTTTTTTTATTTCCTTTTGCTGCTCGCACCACTCGTGGACCTGGGCTTGTTATGGATGCAGAGATTAGGACGAAACGTGCACAGAATGGCCTTCATTTGTCGGTTCAAAGTTCTATTTATTTTTGTATATAATCCTTTTACCAACTTACTGTTGTGTGTTGAAGTGGAGTGTGCCTCAGGTCGGAGGCAATAGACGTGTATATCACAACTCTGCGCAGTGGGTGGCTTCTCACCACTCGCGTGCTTTTTTAAAAATGTCCTTTTGCTGCTCGCACCACTCGCGGACTTGGGCTTGTTATGGATGCAGAGATTAGGAAGAAACGTGCACAGAATGGCCTTCATTTGTCGGTTCAAAGTTCTACCTATTTTTGTATATAGTCCTTTTACCAACTTACTGTTGTGTGTTGAAGTGGCATGTGCCTCAGGTCGCAGGGAATAGATGTGTATATCACAACTCTGCGCAGTGGGTGGCTTTTAGGCACATGCATTGCAGACTCAATTAAACAGTCCATTTTGTTTCATGGAGCAGTGTTCACTCTATTTATAAGCAGGCGACATTTTGGTAATAAGGGAATTGGGTGACGGAAAAAGAAAGTACTCTGTCCAAGATCACACGCTTTCGGTCAAGTGACGAAGTAGGGGTTAGCGCCGAAGTCTCCTTGTTTTAAAGTTAATCAGCTAACGTTAATTAGCTACGTGCGCCTCTTCGCTTCATTGGGGAGAGGAAGGTATAGTGCTGTAATGTGAACTGGGTGTTCTTCAGGCACTGTTTTTCAGCAGCACCCTTCCTCCAGCGGACCACAAAAGGGTGCGTCTGAGTTCCCATCGGGTTACCCTCCGATGCTTTCCCCTTCCGCCCCCCTAGCACCAAGTGACCTTTGCCCTGGAGATGATGTGCTTTAAGGTAGCTCTTACATTACGGCGCTCCCATCACTGGATTTAGACACTACACCCCAAATCAGTGTTCAGCTGAGGCATCAAGAGCTCACACCTTCAGTTCTTCAAACATTTTAACAACACACACACAGCTGTGCCACCTCCTGCTTTATCAGGGGGTGCGTGGGGCTTTCCAAGGAGACGTGAGAGGGCCCTCTGTGAAGCACCAGAACAAATACTGCTTTGTATAAAGCGCTTGTAATGTTTTCACTGTCAGCCTTGTAGCTTAGTGACACTGTATCAGCTGTCCTCACTTGTGCAGAGCTGGCAACTGGCCCGTGACATAAGCGGTAGCTTGAGCCTTCCGCGGGGTTGTAGCCTAGAGTAAGGTGCATTCTGGGACCTGTAGTCCCACGGGTCATTAAATACATACAAACTGCATATAAGAGTCAAGACACACAAGAATTGGCGGAGTGTGGCAAAAATGGACTGTCGGTTAGTAAAACACAGACCGAAGCACGTGGATTCTGTTTTCAGCAGCAGTGACAGGGGCAACAACAGTGAACAGATTGGCAAAGGCGCGGAGAAACGCAAAACAAAGGTAAAGCCGGAGTCCAGGAAGGATCCGCGTGTCAGGAGCAGAGAAGGGTGCTCAGTCCACTGTGAGTAAATCTGCAGGAAGCTCCTTCACCAGTGCCGGGCATCTTCATTTTGTCAACAACTGCTGGTTCTGACAAGCTACATACCAGGGCAGCTTTTTAACATCTCAGAATCAGGGCCACTGGAATTATGCAGCAAGGGAAGCTCAAATTATGCGGCAGGGTTGACTAAATTATGCGGCAAGAAAAGGCTAATTGTGTGGCATAACACAGCAAATTTTGTGATAGAATTACTTCCTTATTTTGTCATGTTTACACTTGCTAACCCTGTTGCATGGCTAAACACTTATAAGGTCCCAAAGGCGAGACCTATTGGCTATGCCAATGCTTGTTAAATTAATTAGGCAGGTGTGTGGTTTTGTGTTTTGGTCTTCAAATATCTGAAGTTTGTTTGGCTTGCTGTGATAGCAGGCTCTTTCCACTCATCGTATATTGAGAAGCCTATACCTCTCGTTGTACACTAGCACCATCTTGTGGCATTTGGAAAAACAGCACTCGCGCTCAGCTTTTATGACATTCGTCCCAGCAAAGTGAAAAACTGCAATTATCAGTGGAAAAATAGCTGAACTCATCAACTGGTTAAGCATGGTTTTATCACTATTTATCCAGCTACTGGCTAGGTACTAGCTGGAGATGGGTGAGGCAATAAATTAACAAGGGGAGCCGAGCCAAAGCTGAGCCAAGGGTCTGGCTTGGCTCTTAAAGACTGTGTACGAGCCAAGCCCTGAAAATATTTGCCATGAAAATCATAAAAAATAAACATATACAGTCTCTTCAAAATTCAAGAAAATTAATTTCATGTTTGGAAGCGTTGACATTATTATGTCACATTATAGCACTACACAGATGAGTAAAAGTGATCGTTTTAAAACATGAACATAGAATCATTTCAGCCACCCCATCCCTGGTGACAGTGCCACTAGTGAACTAAGAGGCAAGACAGTTGTCATGTGGACACTGAATGGGCCCAGTTTCTTATAGATGGAGTAACATTTTTGTCTATTAAATCAAATACAATAGGTTTTTGTACAACTGGTATTGTGAACTTACGTAGTTCAAGGTGCTTTCATATGCAACAGTAAAGAAAAAGGAAGAACGGTAAAAAGAAATATTTCCGAAAGGTCACACAATTTGGTTAGGCGGGGATGCAGAGATAAATCTAGGCTTTCTTTTTTCATCTTGTACTTTCTTTTTTCATCTTGTACAAATCAGGCTTCACACTCGAGCCTGGCTCAAGCTGTTTGCCGCTTGCCCACTTCTAGTAGCAGTGATTATATATATTACAAAACCTGAAACTGGATAACTAGTATGAAGGAGCTCTTTGTTTGGCAGATAGGTGTTTACAATGTACATCACCACAGTTAAAACAAGCATTGGCATAGCCAATAGGTCTCGCCTTTGGGACCTTATAAGTGTTTAGCCATGCAACACTTGATGTTGTTGCACCAAGGATATTGTACTGGATAACTAAACACTTATGAGGTCCCACAGGGGAGACCTATTGGCTATGCCAATGCTTGTTTTTTTTTTAAAGGACAAGCAGTGCTATCAGGCTCCGGCTGCCACTTAGTCCACTGCATCCCACGTAGACGCTGCAGCCATCTTTATAAGAGGTAGAGAGGTAGAGAGAGAGAGGTAGAGATAGAGAGGAAGAGAGAGAGAGAGGTAGAGAGAGAGAGAGGTAGAGAGAGAGAGGTAGAGAGAGAGGTAGAGAGAGGGGTAGCGAGGTAGAGAAGTAGAGGTAGAGAGGTAGAGAGGTAGAGAGAGAGAGAGAGGTAGAGAGGTAGAGAGGTAGAGGGGGAGGTAGAGAGAGGTAGAGAGGTAGAGAGAGAGAGGTAGAGAGAGGTAGAGAGGTAGAGAGGTAGAGAGAGGTAGAGAGGTAGGGAGATAGAGAGGTAGAGAGAGAGGTAGTGAGGTAGAGAGAGAGAGGTAGAGAGAGAGGCCCTGTGTAGTTCGATTAACATTTTATTTTAAAAAAGGAATGCCGGCATCGCAAGTGGGCATAGGGAATGAAACACTCTACGATGGTAGAATGTAAGTGCCAGGGAACCCGCTTACCTGAATAGTTTAGCTCGATGTAACAGTGGTCAGCTGCTGTGTTGAATGAAGCTGTCAGCCCACTGTAGAAATACCATGAATGATTTACGTCACGGTTTCCGTGCTGAAAGCGTGCGCGGCCCGTGACAGCAGCTAAATGCTGTTGTCTGTGTAAACTGATACCGGAGAGGGCATGGGTCAGTATCATTGATACTGAAGAGTTACTGAGTCACAACAAAACTCGGACATAAAAATATGACCGAAATAACGTGCCACCTCTGGTTAGAAAGCGACATTCCCTTCAAAAATAATTATGGTAATTCGAGAATGCCGATTGACCCTTATGGGAGGACCGCGTTATGGGCATTCAGAAGCAGAGCTATAGAGGAAAGAGAAATTGAATGAGAGGCGTTAAAGTAGTAATCTGCAAGCGGCAAAGCGGCTGGTATTCCAACATGCAGACAACCCCGGGAGTGGTGCGTGCGGGCGCACTTTGCTCTTTTTGGAAGCACAAGCTCGTGCTTGTGGCGCGCCACTGCGTGCTCCCGCAAAGTGGATGCCGCCTCAAGCACGAATATGTGCTTCCAAAAAGAGCAGAGCGACGGGTAAAGGTCCTCCTATGCTGCGCACGCGCGCTGCGTAAGCGAGACCTAAAAAGGACCCCAGGCAATGGCAAAGGCGTGGCCATCTCAAAACAGGGGTGCAGGAAAGTGTATTAAACATTTGAAAGTAAGTCCAAGAATAAAAATAAATCCACAAATCACACTAAGTTTTTAACAGATATAAACATATTACAATAAAATGGCAATAAATATATTTATATTTGCAGGGGTGGTTCCTCGTTTGGAGCGTAGGAGCGTCGCACCACTGAACTTCCCTAAAACCCCAGAGATGAAAAATAAAATGGTAATTGTTTACCATTTGATCTTTTATGGTCCGTCCCGAACAGAGTGTCGGGGCGGGGCCACTGCCGAGTGACACCAGCATGTCACTCAGCAGGGAGGAGGGTGAGCTGACAAAGCATTGTTTAAAGTGCGCATCTCTTTTTAGCCAGCCGTCTTGCAATGGCCAGCCACACATGCGCAGTTTAAACAGCTTTAACCAAGCTGTCTTAAGAGAGCTGAGTTAGAGGAAGCCAAAGCCTCCAGAGGGCTGTGGAGTGCTGAGTGAGGCTGCTCCCACCAGACCTAAGGCTACTCTCATGCTGGTGAGAGCAGCTCTAGGATTGGCCAAGAGAGTTGCTGCTTGCGGTTCCAGTTCCAAAGAAGAGGTCGTTGTGTTCGTGTATAGTAAATCATTTTTCTTTATATATTATTTGTGCGCTTTTTATTTTATATATAATGTGTGCTTGCACCCGTCCCCTCCCCGTAGATGCCAGCCATCACTGTATATTTGCATAAAACTAAAACAGAAATACAGAAATCTACGGCTGCAACAAGTGCTTTCAAACAAATGCAGAGATCAGTGGCTGCATACTGCTGCTTCACGAGCCTCAGTTTATAACATACATATTAAAGAAGAACCATTGGCTTGACAAATTCTTGTTTACTGGTATTCTGGTTTAGGAATATCAGATACTGAGATACAACTTGCTTCAATAAATTGTATTTGTGTCAATACTCCTATCCTTGCTGTAGGTTTTTTCTAATGGTAGGGGCTACTTGGCCGGCCACTGGTAAAATGGTACTTGATTTAAGCAATGTTACTGTGCCCCGAACTTAACACCAAAATGTTCATAATGAGACAAATTAGCATATCTTCCGCACTGCGACTGCATCCCTGTTGTCGCTATGTCCAGGTCCTTTGAAGGTCGGAAAAATGACTAAGTCACAACTTTTGAAGACCCTGAAAGACTTTTTCTTGGTCCTTCCGACAGCTCCCAAAAGGATGAGGAGGATTCTAGGGACCAGATCACAGGTAAGCATAATCATTCATTCTGGCAATGGCCCCAGCACAGTAAAGCTCAGTCCACTCCCAAATGGTTATCTAGTTCCTCTACACAGGAGCCCCTCTCTTGGGGCTTTTCTGTATGCGATGCTAAAGCAGATCCAAGCCTTGAGAGCAGATCCAAAGCAAGGATACAAAGAGCAGGAGTATCCCCTTAGTCCTCCAGATGTGGAGTAGACAGCAAGCACACATTGTTATGCTCTTTTTACTTATCTATTCTAAGTTCAGGTTTTTTCTGATGAGATGATAACAGGCAGTCATTCTTATAAGGCACACTAGTCAGTGACTGGTGACAAATTTGCATTCCATTCTAAAACAATTCCTAAGCTCAAACCAACCTAGTTTTTTAACACTTCCTTTTGTGTTCTGCTTAACTATTGCCTGGAGCACCTCTTGGGGGTGTTTTAAAATGGCAGAACCCCAGGATCATTGTGTGAAGTTCAGAACTCTAACTGAGGTCTGTTCTATTTAGATGAAGAAAGTACCTCAAAAAGCAACCCTGGATGGTTCTGAAGACAGGGTTGAAGCCTGTTGATGTGATTAGACCCAAGGATCTGGTTTGCTCAGAGTTGGACCTCATATCCTTGGTGTGGTTTTCCCCCAACTTATTTCCTTCTTGTCTCCTGTTTTTGCTGACTTTAGTTTTGTTGGTTTTAGCTTTACCACTGCTAATCAGTGTTAACGTGCTTGTGCTCTCCTTTTTAAACATGGTAGTATTGTTTTACACCCAATTAGCATATTTCATTTACTTGTAAGTCCCAAGTAAAGTGGTACTACATGCACTACATGCACCCAGGACCTGCAAATTAAATGCCACTGGTGGGCCTGCAGCACTGATTGTGCCACCCACATAGGTAACCATTTAAACATGTCTCAGGTTTGCCATTGGAAACTGTGGGTGCATTTTGAACTGCCATTTCGACCTTGCAAAATAAATCTTTTTCTGCATATGAGTCATACCCAGGGTAGGCTCTAAACAGCCCAAAGGGCAGGGTGCACTGTATTTAAAAAGTTTGACATATATGTTTAAGTTTTACATGTTCTGGCAGTGAGAAAATCTTTAATTTAGTTTTTCACTATTGCCAGGCCTACCTCTCCCAAAGGATAACATGGGATTTTCTTACTACATGTACTAAGTGATAACATTCATTTTAGAGCATGTACGCAGGTCGAGTTTGGTGTCTAGAAAATTGTAATCAAAGGTCCTCTTTAATGGTAAAGTTGGATTTTTAGTCACAATTCTGAAAACAACACTTTTAGAAAAATGACATTTTCTAATCCTAACCATTTGGTGCTTGCAGCCTGTCTCGGGGTCACATGAGTAGGGAACAGCTGGCAATTGGTCCTTGTGTATTGTACCAGACAGTGAGACAAAGGGAAGCTAGGTGTTGGCGAGATGGGCCACCCTGACTTAATGAGGGGAGGAACTGTCACCTACCACATTGTGCATCACAAAGACCCCGCCTAAGCACACTCACAAAGGGGGCTCCAGAGGCTTCTCCCACCTCAAAGTGTGCACCAGGTATAAACAATGGATCCTCAGACCCAACACTTTAGTATACATCTGGACCTGTGAAAGACTCAGAAGAAGGACTGCTGTGCTGCTTTGCTACAAGACGGACTGCCACTCTGCTGCCATGCTGCTCTCCTGCCTGAGTGAGAAAGAATGGACTTGCATCTTGAACCCAGGACCACCAGAGTGACTCCAACGGCTAGTTGACTGGCCTCCTGATCAGAAGCCTCAGGGACATAACAGACTTCCTCCATCTTCAACCCAGCACCAGCACTCTGCCAGCTGGTGTCCTGCCCTCCCAAGTGGTGTCACCCCACTCCCGGAAGCCTTGGACGTGGGCCTGAAGGCGCTCTGCTAGCCCAATTGTGGATCCTAACAGAAAAGATCCGAAGAGTAGCGAAGGCCCACAACGCCTTGCCGCACAGCTGCCAGCTCCATCAGAACCGATGAAAGACCCGTCAAGTTATGCCATACAGCTCACTGGAACCAACTCAAAGCCCCGCAAAGTCTCATTGCGCTGCATCATCGTGACCAACGTCGGATGATGTGAAGTCCCTCAAAACAAAGCAGTGCAGACCGCGCACCAGGATTTATTCTGTTCAGAAGGCTAACTGGGTCCCTATAGCCGGCTTGCATTCCATCACTGTCAGCCTAAACCTGGTCCTTTGTCCAGGTCTGGCGTGACCGATAACCACAGTTGGTGCTTTGTGCTTTCTATGTGATATTTTTACTTAAATCTTTAAAATTGCATATCTATGATTCTACTGATTTTTGTCGTTTTGTTCTTAAATTATTTATAAAATTTTACTTTCGTTTTCTAAAATGAGGTGGGATTTTTCTTGTGTTGCATTTTCACTTTATTACTGTTTGAAGTGCTGCATAAATACTTCACACTTTGCCTCTAAGTTAAGCCTGACTGCTTCTGCGGTAAGCTACCAGAGGGCTAAGCACAGGTTAATTTGGAGTTTGTTTGTGTTTCGAACTGACAGATATTGTGATTGCTGCTTGAGTAGGATTTCATCCCCATCAACCAGTAACCCAATTTCCAACACTCATCCAATAAGCAATCTTCCTGTCCCAATGAGGATTTTTGAATAATATAGCTGCAACCTTGTGAACAAAACATTCTGAACTTCAATAGGCATGTGTGGAGAAGGATCTTGAGCATATTGTGACATCGTATAGAATGCTAAAGCTCCTTTTTGCAATTTCCTGCTGCTAAAATCCTTGAAGAGAAAATCCTTGAAGAGTAGTGACATCTTTGTTTATTTGATAACATGTTTGTAAGCATACCTTCCACAGGGTTCACTTCTAAACTAAAGGACCCATTACCCTCATCACATTGGAGTAAGAATATATGTTTGTATGAATTAATGAAACAAAAATCTAAAGCACATTACAATGCAGGAAGTGTGTGCCATGCCACTTAAACCTGAAATCTCAATCAATCAATTAATTAGGGAAATGTGAAGCACGCTACTCACCCGTGAGGATCTAAAGGTGCTGTCAAATCTCAGCCCTGAAGGGAAAGAAAGGTACAGAGAGACATTAAAGGGTGGAAGTAAAGAGCAATGTTAATGTAGAGCATGCAATTTTCCATGTCTCTAACTGGGGTTAAGATGCAATTCTATGAGAAGAGAAATATTTAATCCATTTATATGGATTCCAAGGACCCTGTCTATGGAAAAGAGGTAGGTAGCAAAAAAGGCATCACAAAATGTAGACACCCCAAATTTTACCTCAATCAGAGTTGCCACATTTCACTCAATTGGAGACGGTCTTGGACCTCAATTTCATTTGGCAATGTGTTGCCGTGTTAAGGCACTTCCCAAGCAACAAAATCTGAAAAATACAATCAATTTAAAAGCAAATGGGATTAAATGAGCCCATCCAATAACTGAGTTCTAGAATAAGTGACACGTTAAAGGCTTTTCTTATGTAATTCAAAAAGTGGTAAAGAATCAATGCCATGAAGGCTCTTACTGTAGAGTTATACAGAGAATACAAACATCAGAAATGATTCTAACTCCCAAATGGACAACAAAATCTGGAAAGTAATTGAAATCCCCCCTAGTAGAACCCGAAAGTCTTCTAGCTCACTCCTAAAATCAAGGTTTTTTATACATTATTTCTGCATATGAAACTAGAAAATCGGAAGATTCACTGTGGTGTGATAAAATGTAGCTTTTCATCAGCAAATCAGAGCGCATGAAAAATAAATGTCACATTACCTTAACACTTAAGCACTAACCCACCACATGAATAGTTATTCATCTGTGCTAATGTCATCCAGAGATGCTAAAACATAATTAGATACATGAACAATAATCTACGATATGAATGAATAGGCACAGTGAACCATTGGAAAGACCTTGGTAATGTATCAGGTTGTGACTGAACATGAGTGAAAGGGGGTGACTTCCATCTTGGACAAGATGTCGTTTATGTCTAATCTGTTAATTGTCAACACCAGCACTTATGACAGTCTGCCACATGATAGCACTGTTTGTCTAAATTGCAGATGAACACAACAATAGTTGTTCATTAATTGAATATATATTAACAATTACTATTACGTGCCATCCAACGCATTCTTATAGTTTGGAGGGCCTGGCATATTCTGAATTGTTACACTTGTAGGGTGTGATATTGGTAGTTACTTTGGTTCTAAGACTGGTGGCTCTGGAAGGGGCAAAGGGTGGTGCAAGCTGCAGCGCCCGCCTGACAAGGTCCCTGGCACTTATATCTTTTTTACAAATCAAACACTGATGCCTGTGATCTGCGAGCTACAAGTTTTGATAAACATACACAACTGCATAGTTCTGAAACGAAACAGCGAGAAAGGCGGGCAGGTAGTTACAGACCACAAGGATGCTTTATTATTATTTACACTCTGCAAAGTAATTAGAAAATAGGTGAAAAACAGGCACCTTGCATCTTCATGCACCAAGCAAACGAGTGTGGGAGGGAAAAAAGGAAGAATAAACAACATATTCTCAGTGACAATCCTAAACCTCAAAATGCAACCTTACTAATCAGAAACCATTCTTTCTTGCTGCAGGCAGTTATAATAAATTCCTGAACTTTCGTTTGAGAAATCAAATATTTTCTTGTGCTTTTCAGTGTGTAGGACACATTATTGTGAAATTGTCTGTTTGTCAACTGACTCCTTCATCTCTTTATGTGTGTTGTATATAGCAACATGATTCAATCTTTTCTGGGACATAGTTTGTCGTAAGCAGGTTTTCCGTCTGCAGAGACCAATGAAGCCTCTCTCAGCCTCAAAGAAGATACTGGAACAGCTAATAATCAGTCACAGCTTTTCAACCTATGCGCAGAAAGTTCAGTTTGCTGGAAGCATTTTTTAGAGTATGTCTGCCAGTTCCGGGCCTGAAGACTACTTAAACATACTTGACTATATAGTTAACTGAGCTGAGAGTACCAAAGGTTGATTTCTTGATATTTAGCATTGGTGTCTCTGAGCTCATTTTTGAGATTTTGGTCCATAAAAACCCTTTCTACAATAAGCTCCCAGTCTCTTCAAAAGATAAAGCTGCAATCACACATTGAATTTTATTGGATGTGGTTAATGTATCATGTGGTAAGGCAGTCTCCATCCCTCTATTACCTCCACTAGCCCTTGACTGCCCACTGGTGCTACCTTTCGAGAATTAGTTGTAGAAAGGCTTACTCTACTGGACTTTAAGAGCATCTTAGGCAATGGATCACCAATTATAAAAAAAAGTAGTCATCATTCAGTAACCACCTACTATCCCAGGCATCGGGGAGGGGCTTCACAATCTGCCTTTCAAAGAACGAAAGTGCTTAGAAACAGTGGTATGAAAAACCCTTGACTGGACCTCTGGTTGGTCATTAGCTGGAGTTAACAGACAGCCCTACTCACCCAGTCTGTGTGTGTGAGTTTTAGTCAAAGAACCTTCAGATTTGCCATCTTATCTCAGCTTTTCCATTTTTAATAACCAAATATTCTAATAAGCGGTTCATTGAAATCTGGACAGGGCTCCCAACAGAGACCTTTGTCCATAGGGACATTGCCAGAGCATTTTCATCAGAACCTACCCCACAATAACTGCAGTGTTATGGGCATTGTGGAAGTAGGACAACTGATTATTATTCCCAGTCTCCATGGCCACGAATTGTATGCTCATGGGCAATCACATTTTTAAAAATTAAGGGGCATATCAACAAGGGCTTCATCTCTGCTTTTTTTGGCTTTAAAAGCCCAAAAAGCAGAGATAAAACTAGCGCCCTATCAACAACAGGGTGCTAACATGCAAATTTGCATGTTAGCACCCTTTTACTCTACGCTTCCCCTTCCATCTCTAATGAGATGCAAAGGGGGCGTTCCAGAGTAAAATAATAGGAGAAATGTCGCTAAGCGACATTTCTCCTATTATCAAGAATGTCGCTAACCCTGTTAGAGACAAAAAAAGCAGCGCTAACCGCGGTTAACGCTGCTTTTTTACGTCTGCTAATTTTCAGACTTAGCCATGATATCCTATGGAAGGAGGATATCATGGCTAAATTTGCCTGTCCCTATCAACAAGGTAACGTGAGATTATCGCTGGGTTTCCAGCGATAATCTCACGTTAGCCTGTTAGCGTGTAGATTTTTATTGCTATTGAGATAAGCGTTGCTAATAGCACGCTATCTCAGCGATAAAAATTCACGCTAGCCGGCGATAATTATCCTCACTCTAAGAGCGCTGAGCGATAATTATCGCCGGTTGTTGTTGATATGCCCCAAGCTCTGCTAACCATTTGCTTTAGCACTGCACAGGATGGGGTTGGGGCTCAGGACACTACCACAGATTCAATGAATTGCTTACTCTCCTGGTACTGTAAGGTCCAGACGCTGAATACAATCAATGCAGCATGAAGTATAATACACAATAAAACATTTGCTATCTAATATGTGGGAAGAATTCGTGCAGATGGATGGCATGAGTTTAGAGTGCTAACCAACTGAATAGCTGATGACACAGGTTAACATCAGCAGCCTCAAGAGGCACAATGGTAATAACCCTTGTTTATGAGATGGTCACAACATGAGATGCATATTGTGGGCTTGATTCACAAAGGTTAACTTACACTTTTGTGTAAGTTGACATTTGTTTTGGAATTAACAATACTGCATTTAAAAGTAAGTTTCAAAGTGTGGAAACTCTGCGGTCGGGGTGGAGAACATAAAAAGATAGGCGTGTCGTATCTTATGTGCGGAGTTCCCCTCCCCGACTGCGGAGTGTCTGCACTCATAAAATTACTATCAAAATGCAGTTATGAATTCCAAAACAAACTAAAACTTACACAAAAGTTTAAGTTTACCTTTGTGAATCAGGGCCTGGGTGTGTTTGAGGAGAGATGCTTAAAAAAAGTGAAGAACCTGATGTACAATAAATAGATACATGATGCCTAGCATGTAAGATATTCGCAAAAACAAGATGCAGTGTGTGTGCGTGTGTGAGACATGTTAAAAAAATAAGAATCAATGCATGTGTATGAAAGGTAAGTACAAACGGAAAAAGCATGCTGTGTGAGACACACAGTACCCTAGTATGTGCGATGATTGAAAAACATGATAAATGGGCCTAAAGTCTAGGAGATGCTCACAGAAATTTAATATAGTGTAACATGCAGAACATGATGAGTGTGGGTGATGCTTGGTTCATAAGCACATCTAAGGGGCTCTTTGAAGCCAGTATAGGTTTTAATTCAGAAAATCATTTGAAGCTTCCTGGTGTCAAAGAGTTTTTCTTTTTTGAAAGGTACTCTAAGGTCGTTACCAGTCTTGGACAGGTTTGCACTAGGTACAGTCTGAATGTGTAGAACCCCCAAAATATTTTTAAACCACTGTAAGCACTTGAACACTGTGCGGCAATTTTTAAACTTTTGATGCAAAGCATTACAGCAACCAAAGTTGCTGCCCTTTGTCGATAGGCAAAAGTGGCACAGCACCATAACTACTAAGATATGTCACAGATTTTGTCTCTCCTTCCACTGATGCACTTTTGGCTGCCTTGCGCCAATGCACACAAACATGCCCTTTTGTGCATCGGTGTGTGTGTGTTGACAAGTATTTGTTTTGCAGTGAAAGGAAACAATTGAAGTACAAAAACTATGCTTTGACATAGATTTATATATTTACAACTGTATTTGTGCTGTAAAGTAATGTGCATGTAAAAAGTTTGAAAAGTTTAGAGAAAATAAAACATTTCTCAAACTATATACCTGTCTCAGGGAAGTGAACATTTTTAGCACAAAGTCTTGTCTACCTTTTTGTAGTAGTTAAGGGTGTGTATCAAAAAACATGGGTGGCTCTATGGGAATGCCAATGTACAACCCATGAAATGTATCCTTGCCACAAAGTAGCGAATAGCTGTTGCTGTGTTATGTAAGGCAACTTTGAAACACAAATCAGGCTGTGTTGGAAAATAAATGGCAGCACAACTCTTTGTTCCAGGTTTGAGCATCTTCTTTTGTACGCAAACCTTGTAAAACAAGTCAGTACATTTTTTCCTGAGTCTTTCTGCACATTTTCTGGCAGTTTCTTTCATAATGTGTGCAGCCTGTAGTATGTTGTTTTAACTGACCTACATATTCACAGTGCTTTCCCTCCCAAGCTGGGACCTCATAGGTCTATAAACACACAAGTCACCAGCATAAAACTGCTATACACACATAAATGTGAAGTAATCATATTAACCAACTCAGCGCTGCTCTCAGAACAATGCAGTTCCCACAGATTAGTTTATCTTGCATTTGTTTTTCATTTAAGTTGTCTGGAATTATATTTTGCATGCATTTATTGCCCATGGTCAGGGTCACTGAGATTATGCAACAGCAGCGAGAATGACCAAATTATGTGGCAGCATCAACTAAATTATGCAGCAATAAAAGGCAAATTATGCTGCGTATTGAAGTGGGCTGAAGAGAGAGCAACTGCAGAGGGCGCAAGAAGGCAATTAAAAAATCAAAGCCTCCTTTACTTTTTAAAAAAAAACATTTTATTTAATTTAATTTGGGATCTGCAATACATTCCTCATACTGACAAGGATACTTGAATAACATCTTATCGAGCAATAACATATACAGTGATGGACAGGATATTCAGTTACGCTTATTACATCTCATCGTCTGAGCCATGGTCCACAACTGGAGGGGTACATATATGACCTCTGTATTGATTCCATTTGGCCCATACCCTCCCCCATTTCTTGGGGCACCCTCTGTGAACATATGTCGCTTTTTCAGCCACCATGATTATATCCATGTCTCTACACCACTCTGTCACTGTTGGGTTTGGTGCTGCACCCCAGTTCTGAGCAATGTTTCGCTTTACTACCATCATCCCTGTTGTTGCCCAATGTCTGTCTGCGTGGTTGAGGTCCGTTGGCTCCTATATGTTTAATAGGCAGCATTTGGGAGAAAGCGGAACTATGTTCCCGCTAACTTCCGTGATGATATCCATTACTGCTGTCCTGTATGACGCAATCCCTGGACACTCCCACAAAGTATGATAAAATGTGCCCAAACCCTCACAGTTGCCCAAACAGTACAGGTCTGAGGCTCTACCTATCTTGTGCATGGATGTATGACGTTACAACGCATGCACTTACAACGCAATTTTTACAACGCACCATCCACTACAACGCATTCCATTACATCGCATGACACTACAACGCATTTTTAAAAACTACCTTTACAACGCATTCCATTACATCGCATACTACCTTTACAACGCATACCATTACAACGCATAATATTACATTGCATTTAAGGTAAGTATTGGATGGTATAGGGGTAAAAATTACTATTCTAACTCCAGGGGGTGCAACAGTAGGGTAAGTGTTGGATAGTATAGGGGTAAAAATTACTATTCTAACTCCAGGGGGTGCAACAGTAGGGTAAGTGTTGGATAGTATAGGGGTAAAAATTACTATTCTAACTCCAGGGGGTGCAACAGTAGGGTAAGTGTTGGATAGTATAGGGGTAAAAATTACTATTCTAACTCCAGGGGGTGCAACAGTAGGGTAAGTGTTGGATAGTATAGGGGTAAAAATTACTATTCTAACTCCAGGGGGTGCAACAGTAAGGTAAGTATTAGATAGTATAGGGGTAAAAGTTACTATTCTAACTCCAGGGGGTGCAACAGTAGGGTAAGTGTTGGATAGTATAGGGGTAAACATTACTATTCTAACTCCAGGGGGTGCAACAGTGGGGTAAGTGTTGGATAGTATAGGGGTAAAAATTACTATTCTAACTCCAGGGGGTGCAACAGTAGGTTAAGTGTTGGATAGTATAGGGGTAAACATTACTATTCTAACTCCAGGGGTGCAACAGTAGGGTAAGTGTTGGATAGTATAGGGGTAAAAATTACTATTCTTACTCCAGGGGGTGCAACAGTAGGGTAAGTGTTGGATAGTATAGGGGTAAAAATTACTATTCTAACTCCAGGGGGTGCAACAGTAGGGTAAGTGTGGGATAGTATAGGGGTAAAAATTACTATTCTAACTCCAGGGGGTGCAACAGTAGGGTAAGTGTTGGATAGTATAGGGGTAAAAATTACTATTCTAACTCCAGGGGGTGCAACAGTAGGGTAAGTGTTGGATAGTGTAGTGTAATATTATGCGTTGTAATGGTATGCGTTGTAAAGGTAGTATGCAATGTAATGGAATGCGTTGTAAAGGTAGTTTTTAAAAATGCGTTGTAGTGTCATGCGATGTAATGGAATGCGTTGTAGTGGATGTTGCGTTGTAAAAATTGCGTTGTAAGTGTAGTGCGTTGTAAAAGGTGCGTTGTAAAGGTTGTTCCCCCTTGTGCATTGTCACTCTTGTGAAGTAGGTCCTATGTAGTATCTTTAGTTGGATGAGGCGCATTCTGGAGGAGACCGCTACCTCCCTTGGTGATGCTATCGCGTCATGCTAGTCCGAGTCATCCATGTCCCCAATCTCCGCCTGCCAGATCTCCCGGAGTCGTGTCAGGGGATCTGGCTGATTATTAATAATCTTCCGGTATGTAAGGGAGATCGCCTTTTTATGTAAATAATCAGTCAGTAGTCGGTCTTCTAAGGGGGACGATTCAGGGAGTACGTCAGCTGCTGGCAGTGCTGTTTCTAGTGCGTGTTTAACCTGCATGTATCGAAGCAGTTCTCCAGGAGCCACTTCGTAGTGTTCCTGCAGGTACACAAAAGTGACCACTTTGCCTTCCTTCCATAGTCGTCCTATCAAGTCCCACTTCTGAAACCCTTTGCTCTTTCCCAGAGTACCTAGTCTATCAGTGTCCCACAATGGGGTGTGTTGCGTGAGCTTGTCGGCCCATCCGAGGTGTGCCAGACGTGGATTGTATGTGCTGTTGGTCCCATGAGCTCCGTCTTTTTCCTCTTGTTGTATAGTGCTCTATTCATTCCCCCAAGTCCCAGGGCTCCCTTATCTAGGCGATATGCTGGATCAGTATCAGGCACATGGAGTCATTGATTGACTGTCGTCAGCTGTGAGGCCCAGTAATATGCCCGGATATCGGGCAAGGCAATGCCTCCGTCATGCCAGCTCCTGACCAATTTGCACGTGGCTATCCTTGCAGATTTATTGTCCCAGAGGAGATTAGTAACTTCTGAGTTTATTGCTTTAAAATATGAGTCAGGCACACAATAGGGTGTATTGTGGAGGGCATATAAAAATCGAGGGAAAACCATCATTTTGAAAAGTGCCGCCTTGCCCAGTAGGGTGAGTGGCAGTGTCCGCCAGTGCTTAATATCTCGTCTCAGTCTTTGTAGTGGTGCCTGAAGATTGAGCGCCTGGAATTCGTCTGGATCAGACGTCACATATATCCCAAGGTATTTAAAGCTGTCAGTTACTATCTTGACCATACAACCCCAGGGCAATTTAGGAGGTGATTCATGCAGAATGTAGAGCACCTACTTTCCCCAATTTATTGTGTATCCTGACACCGATCCGAACGCTCAGCAGATATCCATTAGTGCATTTAGAGATCGAGCAGGGGAAGCTATATACAACAGAACATCGTCTACGTAGAGGGAGAAACGGTCCTCCCAACCCTCCCTCCACCTTAAGCCTCGGTACACTGGATCTCTTCTAACCCATGCAGCCAGTGGCTCCAGGACCAGTGCAAATAGGAGTGGTGATAGTGGGCAGCCCTGTCGCGTCCCTCGCCCCAGAGTAAATTCTGGTGATATGTGGCCATTAGCTACCACGTGTGTGATAGGGTTCGCGTATTAGAGACGAACCCATGAGCAAAACTTAGGCCCAAACCCCAAGTGTTGGAGGACGGCGAAGAGAAACGCCCATTCCACGGAGTTAAAGCCCATTTTCGCGTCAAGAGATAGGACTGCTGCGTCCTCCCGGATTGTATGCTTTCGGCCCAGAACGTTATGGAGGCGGCGGAGGTTCAAAGTAGTATTTCTACCAGGCATAAATCCTGATTGGTCCGGGTGAACCAGTTTGGTGAGATATGGGGTTAATCTAAGTGCCAGCGCCTTGGCTAAAATCTTGGCCTCCGCATAGATCATCGATATCGGCCGTTACGATGCACACTCCTCTATTGGTTTACCCGGTTTATGGATGGCTACAATGGTAGCTATACGCTGGTCCTTAGGGAGTTCGCCAATAGTACGGCTCGATTCGTACATTTGCTTCCTGCACCGTGGCCGTGTTCCTGGAGGTGTATACTTGCTCGAAGTGCACGGCTAGTGCAGTCACTATGTCTTGCGGGTTTATGAATGTGTCCCCATTATGTGATCTGAGTCCTGCCACCCATTTCGTCGCGTGCTCCCGCCTGTCAAGCCACGCAAGTAGTTTTCCAGCCTTGTCCCCTGCCCCGTACACCCTGTGCTGAATCGCTGCCAAGCAGGTCTTAGCATCAGCCCAGAGGTGTTCCTTATATTCCTGTTGTTTGGCGCGCAGTCTATGTGCATTGTCATCAGTGGGATTTTCTACGTGTTGGGATTCTAGGTGATGTACTTCCTGTTCCAATGCTTCCACCTCTTTTTTTGTGCTTTTTTATGTCCCTCAATTAATGAGATGGCTTGCCCTCGTAGGACCCATTTATACGCCTCCCATAAAATTAGTGGTGAGGAGACCGAGGCTTCATTTTCTGTGAAGTATTGTGTGGTCGCAGTTAACAGACCTTGCCTGATTTTGGGATTGTGAAGGAAACCCGGATATGTGGGGTATATACGACGCTGGGTGGGAGCATACGATCTATATTCCGCCATCACTGGGGAGTGGTCAGAGATCCCTCTCGGTTGGTGTGAGACCGACCCAAACCTTCCCATGTTGTCTGTTGCTGTAATAATATAGGCTAAGCGGGAAAGGCTGTTGTGTGCCCCTGAATGAAAAGTGTATTGTCTCATGTGCAGGTTTTGGAATCACCAGGTGTCTAGCAAGCTGTGTGCCTCTAAACATTCGCCCCCAGTATTAAATCTCCTTCCGGCAGTGTAAGCAAGAATGTGCCCAGCACCTGGAAGGCCAGCGGGTGCAAGGCAGCCGGGATATACACTGTCACAATATTCAGTAGGCGGCCCTCCCATTGTACTGCCGCCGCTGCAAATCGACCCTGCTCGTCTTGGAAAGTGCGATGAACAACAAGGGGGAATTGTTTTCTAATCAGGATGCCCACCCCTCGGGACCCTGTGGTGAATTCTGAATGAACTATAAGCATAAACCCCTATCTATCCAATGCTTTACATGGGGACCCTGTTAAATGCGTTTCTTGTAGTAGTGTAACTGCTGGGGTTTTACGTTTTAAGTATTGCAGTACAAGTCCCCTCTTCACCTTGTCTCTCAGACCATTAACATTCCACGAGACAAAGGACAGTGTTGGTGTCACGGTGCGTTGTGACATCAGATTAGGTGAGGTCAGCCTAAGTGTTTGCTCCTTTCACTGATCTAATACTGGAGTGTACGTGCATATCTGCCCTTAGAGAGAATATGTCTTAGTATGTGCAGATCCGTAAGTGTCATAACAAGTGTAACAAAAAACCATACAAACATAGTACGTAAAAAGCCCCCTGAGTGTTGACCCTCCCCCTCCCTGCCTCCCAGCATGACGGACTTAAAACTACCCACCTCCCCAATGTTGAAGAGCGCTTACATCCCTTACCCATTTACCTTAGTGGGGTTCGGGCCCTCCTTCCAACCCCTCCTGCGTCCCTCCATGCAATAGTGGTGTATTTATCCCTGTACTCAAAATTACTAGAAAAGGAAATACGTGGCAGTAGCAATGTCTAGTGAGGTGTCCAATTGCGACTGTGTCTGCGTCTGCCAAGTACAAGCAAATGGCTCGCATCGTCGGATGGAGAAGCTGTGACTTCATTGCAACTATGAGAGGTGTGTAAGTTGGTCCTTTGCCTCATTAGCGTCTCTCCTGTGAGTCCTCCCATGATGTGGAAGTAGCGTCAGAGTCAATGCGTGTGGTTGTTGCTGGCATTTGGTGCAGTTTTCCATTGCGTCTCCCTGGTGCCGTCACTGGGCGCCATCCCTCCAGCCAGTCACGGGCTTCCCCGGGTGCGTGGAAGAGCCATACCTTGCCCTCCGCCTCCACCATCAAGCACGCCGGGAAGAGCATGGAGTATTTCAGTTCTCTTTTCCGGAGTTCCTTCTTTACTTCTAGGAATGTGCGACGCTGCTTAGTGACTGCTGCCATGTAGTCAGGAAAGAAGGTAATGGTTTTATCTTCAGATCGGACTGGTAGAGTGATCTGCGCCGTTTGTAGGATTACGTTTCGGTCCCTGAAGTTGAAGATACGAGCCAGGATCGGTCTGGGGGGTGACCCTGGCTTTGGCCTTCCTCCGTGCTCTTTAATTTGAGAGTCCCTTAGGGTGTAGGCGCTGCTGAATGAGTTCTTCCATGAAGCCGCTCCCCTTTCCGCCCCTTCCGGTACGCCAATAATGTGTACGTTGTTGCGCCACGACCTGCCCTCGTAATCGTCGAGCTTATCGGTAAGTAGATTTGTTTCACTTTCCAGCACACGCACCCTTTTCCGAAGTTCTTTGGTTTCAGTGCACAAGTTCTCAGTGGTCGCCTCAACCTCTTTGACTCTGGCGCTCATGTTTCGAAAATCAGCTCTAAGCAATGAGAGTTCTGTCGAGACTGTACCAATTTTGCCATCTGGATCCGTATGGACCCTGTTTAGAGTGGTGAAAAGGTCCTTAAGCGTGATCTCCGGATCGCTCACAGAGGGTGCGTCCTCAGCAGGTTCCTTGGAATGTTCAACTGAGTTCGGTTGATCTTTAGCGTAGGCAAATTTCTCCAGTTTGGATTGCTGGAGGTTGCGCTGTCCACAGCCTCCCATTTCCACTCCCAGGGTTGTGTTACACTATTTAAATGGTATTGAGTGGCAGTACTCACCGCTGCCAGCCAAGAGGGTCTGCGTCTCTTGCAGCCTTTCGGGTTCCCTGCCCCCAAACAATTAGTAACGGTTGCTCCTTACAACGCCAGGCTCTGTATTGCTTAATAGTCACGTGGTTTGTGTAATGCCAATGTCTCTTACTGTGCGCACATGGAAGGCCAGTATCCAGGCACCACACTGTCTACTAGTCCCAGTGCCCCAGTGATGATCAGGATGACGCGTTGCCGCCTCCCGGCTGGATGTCCACCGCAATGGTGCCCCCCCGCTGCAGTGGATCTGCACAATTGTCTTTGTCCTCCTGCTGGCGCTGATCGCGCCAGATGTCCATCGCACTGGGCCTCAGCGTGTTGTGTCTAACTTTGCCGCGAGCTGCGGCCGTGCTGCCAACTTTTAGTAGTCGGGGGGGAGCCTCCTCGGGGGTCCGGCAGTGTCAACATTTGTGACACCACCGTCTCAATCAGTACTTTGAGCCAGACAAACAGAGAGGGAACCCCGTGTACTTTAGGCCCCGGCTTCTCAGCCTCACGTAGGCGTCAGCTGTAGCACCTGATGGTGCGGCAGTGCGGAGTACTGTCTGTCCGAAATTGAACTGTCGCTGCCTGGCTGGCTGCTTGCCTCTTTAATGCTCTTCCGCTGTTGTGAAATTATGCAGTCGCTTATAGTGGCAACTGGTACCGATTGCGCCTCGATGTCTGCCGCCCTGGGGCTCAGCACCATAAGTCAGACCTCGCCGCAAATAGCGGCCGTGCTATGCGCTGATAGTGGGAGTCCAGTTGTGACGAGGCAGTATTGCGGGCATCCTCTCCTCAGTCAATGCTCCTTACCGCCTCAGGACGAGCCGATCCAGGCCGGCCGGCCAGCTGGTCCCTCCCCCGCGATGCGGACAGTTCGTGCACCTTAGGCCCAGCTTCCCGGCCTCACGTAAGCCCCTGCTTTGCCACACGGTGGTGCGGCGGCACGGATCACTGTCGGTCTAAGATGGGACCGTCGCTGCTTGCCTACCGTGATCCGGTACTTGTTCCTCCACACGGGTCCATGCGGAGGATACGGATTAGTGACAGGATTGCTCAGGACGTCGGAAGGGGTCTCAGAGGCCCGTTAAGCAGCAGCCATTTTGTTTGGCTGCTAGCCACGCCCCCGCTTCCTTTACTTTTGAAAGGCCTCTGAATGACATGCAAAGTGCTATAGCCCAGCGCACACATCAGCTAAAAGAATTCCCCATGTCACTGAAGCTGCAGCAGCCCGTGCTACTGCACACGATAGGGGTGGGTGGAGGGTCTAAAGCCCTTTAAGAGCATTGGGCGTTGCGCATCTGAAATTGTGAAAAGAGGCATGTTGTTTTTAGAACAGCAGCCCTTGTTTAAACTTCATTCATTTATTAATCCCAGTGGTTTTAATGAACTGAAAAATTAATAACCCTTATATTTAAAGAGAGACAGCGTGAAGCTCGACTTTGAGGCGGCAAGAAGGATCCTGCTGAGGAGGGGCTGGGACAGATTTTTTTGTCCCCATGGTCCTCTCACCCTTGTACCCTGTGTCCCTCCAACACAAAGTCTGGGGCGGAATAAATCCATGATGTCTGCCACACTTCCTACACCTATGTATAGGCTGTATGCATTCTGTAGTATAAGGATATTTCTAATAGGGTGCAATTCCCCTCTGAAGCTAACCCTCCAAATGAATAAACTTGACCCACCGGAAAAATTCACTAAGGGCCAGATCTACAAACGTTTTTTGCATAGCGCAAATGGGTTTTAGACCTGTTTGCACCTGCAAAAAACCTGTGGCGCATGTACTAATCCTATTTTGCAAGTTGCAAGTCAATTTGCGACAAAAATTAATGACTCGCTATTAGGAAGGGGCGTTCCAAGGGAGTCCCTTCCTAATAGCGACTCCTTAAGCTATGTAAGAATGTTTTGCGACCTCAATTGCGGTCGCAAACCACTTGCAGTTTACCACCCTTCTCAGACGGGTGGTAAAGCACTCGCAAACATCGCATGCACAAATATTTTTTAAATTGATGGAAAACGGGCTGCATTTAAAAAAAATACCTGCTTTATTTAAAAGCAGTCCCAGACATGGAGGTCTGCTGACCCCAGCAGGCCACCATCCCTGGGAGTACCAGCCATTCCCAATGGGGTCGCAAATTGTGACAGCCTCATTAATATGCATGAGGCATGCAATTTGCGATCCCATTGGGAATCGCAAACAGTGTCTCAGGCACTGTTGTGCATCCCAATTAGCGAGTCGCAAATTGCGAGTTGCAAATGCGAGGCAATTTGCGGCTCGCTAATTGGTGGGTCGTACATCTGACCCTCAATGTATTCAGTTTGAGTTTCTGCAGCAATTGTAATGTTTTCTCCTCACAGGAAATATTTTTGGATGGTGAATGATTGGCTACTTAGGCGAACAGAGAAGGTTTCGACAAGCTCTGAAGTGCAGTCCCACACATGCCAGAAGCAGGCATTTCACGAGTCAGTTTTAGAGCGTCTGTATTTCAAGGGATGGTGCAGTAGTGCCTGCACTGGTATTAGTGCCGCATTATCTTATTTAGTGGCCACATTTGGTGGCCACGGAGTGAGGTGACATTATTAGTGAGCATGGCACAGAAATATTACAGCTCCAGATCCGGAGAAGCAAAACAGCCCTGCTCATATAGCAGAGTATGAATCTCCTATTTAAATCTGGGCTGTTTACCATCCCAGGCCAATTTAACCAACAAGGACTTGAGTGTCTTGAAAAGCTGTCTCGGGAGTGGTATAAGAATGTTAATATAGAAAGCAATAGAGCAGGGTTTCTTGAAACTCAGGGGCATATTATCAAGACAGGCGATAAAATTATCGCTGCTTTAGCGGCAGAATACTGCCGCTAAAACAGCGATAATGGGCTTGATAATATGCTCTTTGGAATTCCAATTGAAGCTCAGGTTAGATGTCCTTCACATCTAACATGGGAATTGAATTGGCATGAATTGAATTGGCTAAAGCGATGATAATTTTATCGCCTGTCTTGATAATATGCCCCTCAATCTCTTAGTAAAATCATCAAAGATAATCCCGCTTTGGTCGCATTGACCTTTGATAGTTGACTTCATGTGTAAGAAAGGAGCTAACATCAGGAATACTTTCAAGTACAGTTAAATCGATGTGGCTCCACAGGGACAACTTAGAGGATGGTGTCCAAACCTTAAGGGTTTATTACCAATTTAGTATAGGTTGCAAGTTAAATCAGTTGGCAAAATTGGGAGCAGGTAGACTCTCTAGATTCCCAGGTCTATGCAAATGCATAATTATCTGGGTGACCTTGGATGTAACATCAGTCTGGTCTGTGTAGTACAGGAGGATCTCTCCAACCTAGTCTATTCTAACTTAACTAACACGATGAAAAGACACCTGCAGAGGAGAGAAAAGACACAAGACACTGGCAAGGCATTTAATAAAATGAAATTTATGCTACTCATGCCAGGTTACATGTTAAGTTAACCTGCATCAAAATGAATCCCACACAAGTATAGTTAGCATGAGTAAATATAATGATATAATGATTACATTTGGCACTCAGCCTCTTCACAAGAACTAAGGGGAGTATTTTGGCATAAGTGTTAATGAGTGATAATGGCCTGTAGGAGTCACATTGATTCGGTGACTTACCTGGCTTAAGAAGAGTAATAGTGATAGCTTTTCTAATGGAAGGGGGAAGAATCTTCTTCTCACGAGCCTCTTCAAATAACATGAGCAGGTGTGGGGCTTTTAAAAAGATATGGGTTTTATAAAAATCACAAGTCAAACTGTCTGGTGTGAACATGGACTTCTATTGGAATTCTCAAGGGCATATTATCAAGCCCATTATCACCGCTTTAGCGGCAGTTTTCTGCCGCTAAACCGGCGATAATTTTAACGCTGTCCTTGATAATATGCCCCTTCTTCATTAATTTCTTTGCGAAAGACAAAGGGGTATATTCTCAAGCTCCCATCGCCACCACAATGTCGCTTTCAGTGACGTTGTTGTGGCGACAGGGGCTTAGCCCTATTCACAAGGCAGCGCTAAGCCACGTTGAGTGGCTTAATGCGGCTTAACGCTGCCTTGTGAATAGGGCCCCCTTCGTGCTGTTTTTAGCGTGAAAGGGTCCTGCAATGGGTGTTGTGGTGGGCGTTCCACCGCAACACCCATTGAGTTTGACGCTACCTCCTATTCACAAGGACAGAGTAAATAGGAGGTAGTGCCAAACTTAAGACCAGATTTTCCTGGTGGCGAAACGAGGAGAAATGTTTTATTTCTCCTCGTTTTTGCTTTTTCCATGTATGCTGCCTTGCGCAGCACACATGGAAAAAGCAAAATGCCATGGTTTGTTTATGTACAGGAAGGTGTACATAAAAAAACCTTTTTTTTAAATGCCGTTTGTAATTTACATATGCGCTGCATGAAGCAGAACACATGTAAGTTACAAACTGGCATTTAAGGTTTGTTTATGTGCAGGAACGGACACCTTCCTGTACATAAACAAACCTCCCTGCTTGCAGACACCCTTGCACTCTGGTGCAAGGGTGCGTGCTTTGGCGCTAAGTTGCGAAACTTAGCGCCATCGCAGGGTGCAACGTGAGGCTGCACCCTATTCTTGAGAATAGGGTGCAGCCTCGCGTTTCCGAAGTGGCGGAGAGAGGCGTTAAGCCAAGAAGGCTAACACCTCTCTCCGCCACTTCATTGAGAACATGGCCCACAGTCTGATAGTTTGTTTGGCAGCACAGTAATGGAGGGTGAAGTGTGTTTGGGAACCACAGGCATATTAGAACAGGGACATGATCCAAGGGCATTTTCGATAGGAGTTTAAAAGGCTGAACTTGTGTATTGAGGTCCTTGCTGGCCAATCTCAAACATGAGTTAGGTACAGTTGATGTAAAGGTGCCCTTGTGGGACATGGGTTGCCTGACTCTCCATACGTCTACTAGGTCATGAGATACTAGTAACCCTTTCAGCTCTGCCAATGATGCCCCACTGTGCCCCCTCCCCATAGCTCCAGACCTATTAAGAGTGGGTTTAAGCTTCAGGTTCGAGTTGCCACCCCACATATCGCCTGTGGGGACACTGACAGCAGCTCATTTCACAAACCGGGGAAAAAAACGTGTCATCTGCATTTGGCGCATAAGTGTTTAGTAAAGTTACATGTCTCCTGCATAAAATGCCCTCTACAGCTACAACTCTGCCCTGGTCATCTGTTTCAGGGGGTAGTAGATGGAAAGGGACCCCATTCTTAACCAGAATGCAAACTCCACGTGAGCATGAGGAGTAAGTAAAGGCATAGTGGAATGTCACTCATTGTTGCTGATGTAGATGGGCTTCCAACATTCTTGATGCAGGCAGTTTGTAGCAGACCCTTGCTATGCAGAAAGGAGCTGGTTTGCTGTGGGGCTTGGCAGATGTTGTTTACCTTTCATCATCATCTTTAGTCTAGCAGGGCATAACATAGCACATTGGACCCGTGGGGGTCCTCGAGGTCTACTCAATGGATCCTTGACAGGTTTACAAAATTGATTCATATTAAAATTTGTAAATTAAAATTAATAAAAAAAACATGCAATTAAAGAAGCAAAATTGGAAACTTTTTCAATATATGATTGTGAATTGAACTAAATATTTTAACTTTTGAGCATTTGTTTGGCGTTTACATGTTTTGATTTTTTTGTGTATTGTTTTGAGGTTCAAATCATAGAAATTACTTAGACTCGGGATCCCTGACTTCCAATATTGACTCAGTGGGGGTCCTGGGATTCAACTAATGATTCAGTGGGGGCCCACAGAAGTCAAAAGGTTAAGAAAAGCTAACATACGGCATGTAAATTCGGTCTGCTGTGACTTCTCTTTAAATGGCTGGTACTCTTGTCTTACTGCTTGGACCACCACAGTGAGATCTTGAAAGATTGAGATGATTTTCCATTGCAGTTTATGTCTTTTTTTTCTCTCTTAGCCATAGAATTGAATCTCTGTCCCTAAAGGTGAGCAGGCCCAAAATATGTTGCTTATGGGAAGAGACCATGATTAATGAGAAGCGAAGCCTCAAGCTGCCCTGCCAAGTTTCTCAAGTACATGCGCGATAAGCTGCTCCAGGTCAGGTTTTTTCTTTGAATTATGAGACTTGTATTTTTTATTCTGTTATAAAATCAGGACTAAAAGCCGAAAAATTAAAAAAACAATCTGGACTGGAGCAGCTCATTATGCATGGACCTGGGAAACTTAGCACCTCTGCTCAAGTGGGTCGTGATGTTGTTCCTCAGCTTCAATACCAGTGATAAACAGACAGCATGTTACACATAGCAGATGTGCCTGTAAAATTTGTGCTATGCTGTTTTTTCACATGCAGTAGTTATAAACAAAGGTATGTTGATCGTTGCTGCTATTTGCGTCGAAGAATAACCGTACAAACCTCTTGTATGGCTCTAATAAAACGTCCTGCATGCATTTCTTGTACGTTTGTAGGCACCAGGATATTTTGAGAATAATCATGCACAGAAGTCACTTGCAAGTTATCTTCCCAGAAAAATTGCAAGTGGCATTTATTTGGTCAAGCTGAAATTGTTGTCGACAGTGTAATTATGTACCATAACCACTAGATGACACTAAAGACCGATACAAGTACATTAGATACCGTTCTTCAGACTGTAGCCACTGTAACAACATCTTTCATTTACATAATACAGATGTACAATTATCTATGGGGCATATTATCAAGCACGGCGTTAAAATTATCGCCACTTTAGCGGCAGAAATCTGCCGCTAAAGCGGCGATAATGGGCTTAATAATATGCCCTTGAGAATTCCCATAGAAGCCCATGTTCTGGTGTCAACATGGACTACTATTGGAATTCTCTATGGCACATTATCAAGCCCATTATCGCCGCCTTAGCGGCAGTTTTCTGCCGCTAAAGCGGCGATAATTTTAACGCGGTGCTTGATAATATGCCCCTATATATATAGGGGCAGATTTATAATAACTGGCGCATCCCTGCATATCAGCAGGGATGCGCCAGTTATTTTGCGCCCCAGCTCCGCCATCATGAATGCGCCGCATTTATAATGCGGCGCACCATGGGGCAAAAACGGCACAGATGCGTCACGCATCTGTGCCGTAAAAGTGGCGCATTGCTGGAGTTGCGTCGCAAGCGCAACGCAGCTCCAGCAATGCTCTGGGGGGCCCTATCTGCACAATGCTGTGTCAATCCTTACGCCTGCTTCAAGCAGGCGCAGGGTTTTGACGCAGCATGGGCTCAAAAGTGACTGAGTGAAATCTTGTAGATTTCACTCAGCCACTTTTAGGAGGCGTTCCTGCGACGGAACGCCCCCACCTGCCCTGGAACGCCTACATGTGGCGCAGGGCTTTACAACGTGACGCATCTCCCAGATGCGTCACGTTGTAAATACACCTGAACCATGGCGCAGGATTTGCGCCGCTGCTGCGTCACAAAAGTGACGCAACGGCAGCGCAAAAGTGGCGCAAGTGCAACATAAATCTGCCCCATAGATCTATACTCACATGCAAAGTCAGACTCAGACTTTGTAGGCAAACATATACATCTATTTATCTATCTACTTATCTATCTGTTGCCACTGTGTAAGGAATACGTGAGTCAGAGTTTTCAAAGGAAGAGCGTTTTTTGCTACGTTAATAACTTTAGTGTCACTTGACAACTCTTCACAAAACTTTAAAAAAATAAAGCTTTATCCAGTTTTTCTTACCACAGGCACGACGTGCTTTGGTGCCTTCTTTACAACCCCGCCCTCCCTCCCGCTGTCCTTGTGCCTTCTTTACCCCCCTCCCTCCCTCCTGTTGTGCCTTTTACCCCCCTCCTCCCTCCCGTTGTCCGTGCCTTCTCACCCCCCCACCTCCCGTTGTCCGTGATGCCTACCATTTGCAATAGGTCTGGCATTTACGCGAGTTTGAGCTATTGGCATTGTAAATGACAATGCCTTTTATTTATGTTTTGGCTTTTAAAACATTTTAAAAAACACATTTTCATTTACAATGCCAACAGCTTAAACTTGTGTAAATTTGAGACCTATTGCATTGCAAATGCATCTTTCCTATGCAATTTCTGATACAGAGCTAAAGACTGAATTCCACCAAATCCAGTAGAAAGCTATATATTCATCCAGAAATTGTGCCTTTGGTACATATCTGTTTTAGCCTTTTTAGAGAAATTAAGATTACAAAAAAAAAAACACAAAAAAATTATTCGGATTCTGTCAGTCTTGCAAGACTCCTGCTGGACAGAGCAATGTGATTGGTGGCATCACCAAGAAGAAAAATGTTGCACCCGCCATTAGAGGATGCGGGGACTCGGTGCCTGAGTCCTGAAAAATAAAATAAAAGAGGTTATAAGGGGTCAAGATAGGGATACCCTGAACCCTTACCTATCCCCCAGAGGAAAACTCCCTTAGAACAGCATTGTAAAAAAAAATGTTCGGGTCATCACATCCCATGGGAAGCAGCATGGACCCCATGTGGTCCCTCAAAACTCTCACAGAAGTCCGGGAGGACTAAAAGCAATGTAAACAAGCATTTGCAATGCAATAGGTGTCTCATTTGCGAGAGTTTAAGCTATTGGCATTGTAAATGACAAAGCCTTTTATTTATCTGTTTTGATAATTAACACATAAATAAAATGCATTGTCATTTGCAATGCCAATAGCTTAAACTCTTCATCAAAAGGTCGGATGTGATAGATCTATTCAAAGAAGTGGTCGCCATTGTCCCGGGCTGCTCGGAAAGTTAAAGCATGCATGGCGCAATGAATGTTGTAGGAAAGCATGCCGTGCCTGCAGTATGAGAAACTCATTAAAGAAAATAGTGTTTACAGACTAAAAAAGACATACCGTGTAACAACAGAAGTAAAAAAACAAGTCCTCATGGGAGGTTACAAATTAAGACAAGGCGGTACTGAGGAGGAACTAAAAAGACTATAAACGAATCAGTAGCCAGCAATTACGAAGGGCAATGACAGTAGCCAATGGGAAATATGGATGGGGAGTCGGTGGGGCTTCAGTTCCATACTCCAATACAGCAGCGCATGCACTGCCAAGGCTCGACCTAAAAAAAGGGATGAATGTGGTGGGGGATCTGCGGACGGTTAGCCGCTCATGGCGTTGCCACCTGTGGGAGGTTCGGCCAGGGCTTCCGCCCAACCCCCGTGCACACTGCGTTTGGATATGCACAGCTGTGGGGTTTGCTGCCCATGGGTGGTTGGGCACAGGGCCAGGCTGCAAGCCAGGCCCTACAGCCAACACCACGCCGGACACAGCCTTTGACCCCAGATGTATCATTAATTAACAACCTTTATAATGTACACGCTCTGCTTGGTGGTTTTCGAACATTACACAGGTTCACCTAGGGTAAGCTAATGCAGAGATTAATGTGCCTGAAGAAACTGCTGCTGAGAGAGAAAGGTTTGTGGAGAAGGGATTGTCTACCGTCACATTGCCAACCATAGGCCATAGCTGGCAAACAGCAAACTAAGGGATATTTACAGCTTTATGAACAGGGTTCTCAAATGTAAGCACTACGGAGTACCTTGACTGCTAAATACTCAGTCAACCTGCCTCATTTACAGTTGAGGAGACTGTAAGCTTTCAATCGACGGAGCTCCCATTGGCTCCTTTGATGGAAGATTTCCTCCAGTGGCCAGACAGAGAAGGGGCTGTCAAAAGAAGGACATTGCACTACCTGCCCTATTTAGGCTGGATGGTGTATCATCATTTTATTCTGGTCAGTCAGTGCCAGTACTGACCCCCACACATTGGGAGAAACCCCCTAGGGTGTTGGGTCAATAATTATTTGTATTTCTGAAAAAAACTGCTGCTGTGGGTGTTCGTTTCAGAAAAACAAAAGTTTTTGAGAAGTTTGGTGAACCGCCCTCATAACCAATGGCGGGCAACATCCAAACATTTTGTACATGGAAAGGAACCTCTGTGATGATGTTTCTTTTCAATGTACAGAGAAGACCGATGGGTCGGTGGTCATCTCTAAATTTGATGGGTGGTAGTCCATCAGGATGGGGGTTGCAATGTCCTCTGCCACCCCGAGGGACGGAGTACCATCCGTCAAATGTTAAATCATGCCCTGCCTTATGCTGCGCATCTCCCAACAAAGGAGATGGTAGGCAGCCTCCACCTGAGTCCTGGGCCATATGACCCACCCCTGTTTATTCTAATAGAATTTACCATGCTGTTAATGCACCACTTGAGGACAGGGTGACCCATCAGAGAGTTCAGCAAGCATTTAGAAATACAAGAGGTTCCTTCTTGTCCAGTCTGCTTCCCGAAACCCAGGCAATGGCAACATTATTTGTCTTTGGTTTGGAACAGGTTAGCTAAGCATGCATATTAACATATCTGTTACATAAATTCACTTGCACTGATTCTTTTCTTCTGTGAGCATGCCTGCATTAATGTTAATCAAAATAAACAACATTTGTTCGCTCGCACCATAATCCAGTGGCTGCCCACAATATGCCAAGGGCTTCCTCTATTGTGCTGCCATTTTTCCAGGGCCAGCCTTTTGCTAGGATTAGCGTTTTTACAAGGAATTACCACCATTGTAACAGAAACAGCATGTTACCAGGGATTACTACCACTGTGCCAGGGCCAGTATTTTACCAGGAATAGCCACCATTGTGCAAGGACAAGCATGTTGCCTGGGATTACCACCATTGTGCTAGGGCCTACATTTGACCAGGAATGAACCCTTTTGGGAAATGGCCAGCCTGGTGCCTCAGATTACCACTATTAATACAGGTCCAGCATTCTACCAATAATTCCCACCATTGTAAATCAATGAGCAAGCTTCCAATTATTACATCACTTTGCCCTCAATATCATGTTAACAGAGATTACCACAATTACACGAGATTTTATCTAGGATTACCACTAGTGTGCTAGGGCAAGCATGTTGCCAGGAATTATTGGCATTTTGCCAAGACAAGCATTTTAGCAGGAATTACCACCATTGTGTCTAGAAGAGCATTTTGACTGGGATTACTCACATTGTGGCTGGGCCAGCATTTTAAAATTGATTACAACCATTGTGAAAGAGTCACCATGCTGCCAGGGATTACCACCATTGTATAAAGCCAGCATTTTACCAGAATTTATCACCATTAAGCCTGAGCCAGCATGCTGTGAGGGATACCTGTATTGTGCCAAGGCAAGCATGTTGGCAGGGATTACCACCAAAGTAGCGGGTCCAGAATTTTACCAGGAATTACTGTCATTTTGCCAAAGGCCCATGTGCTGCATGGGATTACAAGTATAGCGACAGGGCCAGCATGTTGACTGAAATTACTACCTTTGTGCAAGGGTCAGAGTGTTGCATGGGATTACAAGTATTGTGCCAGAGCACACATGATGCCAGGGTTTATCATTGCACCAGGGCCAGCAGGTTGTCAGGCAAATCTCCACTGCTTCAGGGCCAGCATGTTACCAGTGATTACCACCATTTCTGCCAGGGTCAGCATTTTACCAGGAATTACCACTATTGTGCAATGGCCGGAGTATTGCCAGGGATTGCTACCAATGTGTCAGGACCATCATTTTGCCCGACATTATTAACATTGTTCCACAGTCAGCATTTTACTAGGAATTCTTATAATTTTGCAAGGGTCAGCATTTTACTGAGGATCACTGCCATTGTGCCAGATACTGAGCAGCTTGCAGATGCAAAGTCGCTACATTTGTAATCCAGGCATAACCCTTAAGAACTCTTCAGACTTCTTGAAGGGCCAACATTGTCAACTTCCAATAGGTGGCTCACACAAGCAAGTCTTTGAGGTAAGGAAATACTTAAAACCCACTGTCATACACAATGGCCATTAAGGAACTTTATAAACACCTCTGGACCAAATGAAGCCTAAAGATAGAATCTGAAACTGAAAACAGTAGTTATGGACGGCACTTTTCAGAAATCTTTGATGTGCAGGCTTAACATGCACATTTAAGTTGGTTCTTACATGGAAGTCAAACGTTTCCTTGGCAAATCGTCATATTAATCCAATGGGGTGTATCAATCCTGAGAGGTTCTGACTGGGCAAACATTTTCACATTTTTATAGTTTATATCTTTTTATTCGCATTTTAGATAGAACAACAGCAACCACCTACATCCATAGGCTGGTGGGTTAAGTTACTGTACAACAATAATTCCATGCAGAGAAACAAAGACAAAGAAATAAGGATGGAAGGAAAGGAGGGAAGCCCAACTGCCTACGCAGAAGCCACCAAAACTAGTACTTATTTAGAGGTATAACATCGCTCCGGGGGGTAGTTACTCTTCCCCATGGACTGCCTGCCTGTGTGAGGCGTAGCACCCGCAGAAACACCGGGCAGGTCAATTATATAAATTCGGGGGACAAAAATGTGATTGTAGAGCCCCACGGTTTTTCAAAGCACCGTCGTTTTCCCTTGACACCCACAGTCAACTTTTCCATGCACACAATATCCCACATTTTGTGCAGCCAATCTAAGTGGGTTGGGACTGCCGTAGTGGCCCATTTAGCTATAAGAGTCTGTTTAGCAGCCCCTAGGGCTAGTGCAATCGCTCTACCCTGGTTCGAGCACAGGGGGAAGGTCAAGGCAGGGGGAAGGTCAAGGCATTGGGAAGGCCCAGGAGGACATAGCTTGGGAATCTGGGAAGGTCGGTCTCATTAATATTATCTGTATCTGCCAGGACTGCGGAACAAAATTGCTGGATCTTTGGGAAATCCCAAAGGAGGTGTGTGAGGCTACCCTCCTGCCCACACTGTCTCCAGCACTGTGTGTCCCCACCCACTGGCCACTTGCAGTCCTCACAGGGGTATAATATCAATAATGAGTGATATTGAGCAACATCTCCTTACCCCTTGTACTGCATGAAGACGCATGTGCCCTATGGATTATATCCTGCCACTCCTTAACCAAAAATTCCAGCTCGCATCCATTCTCCCACCTATGCTGCGCTGGTGTTTTGGCGCAATGAGAAAAGAATATATGTCCGAACGCAACTTCTTAGCCGAATGGCGGATGATGAACCATTTCTCAAATGTTGTTATACAGCGACCAGCGTGTGGGCGCATATGCGGCTGCGTGACCCAGTGCCTCAGCGCGATGTATTGCCAGTGAGAGTCCCTCGAAAGGTCATAGTTGACGCACAACTCCTCAAATTCCACCACTCACTCCTCGTCAAATAGGTCCCCTATCCGCTTGCAATTGGCTTCTTTCCACTTGATGTAAGCATCTCCGGTAGTTGCTGGTGGGAATTCCGGATTTCCTATAAATGGGGTCAGGGCGGACGTAGGGGTGGATAGCAGTCTTTTCACTTGCACCTTGTCCCACGCTTCCATTGCTGCCCTAGTTACTGGCGAGATGTACATTCCGTTATTTTCACATTTTTTAAGTAAAAAATCAGATGGAACTCACACAAGCCTTCTTTACGAGACAGAGGACAGAGTACACCTAGGTTCCCCACTCCACCCTGGGCACTATAATGATAGCACCCTTCATCAAGAGGTCGGAGTGCTCCTCAGAAGGGTGTAATAATTCTGAGGATTCCTTGGCATTGGGGAAGTCAAACAAGTCAAGGAGTCATAAGGAAGCTGGGAGAATTCAATGCAATCGTCACCACATCCAGGACCCACTGGTCCAAAACATCCCTCTGCAGGGAGCTCAAGAAAGAAGTCAACCTATTCTCAGGCAGGTGAGAATGCCATTGGCTCTAGTGCCCCCTTGGCTGGGTAGTAAAATACTGCCATAATTCAGAAGAAGTAGACCCCTACAACTCCTTTTCCTAGGAGACACTACTCTTGTTGGACTAAAGACCTGGAGCAAACATAGGGACCAGGGTGGAATAGTAGGAATTGCTCAAAATTGGCAGAAAAGAAAGTCTGGGAGCACTTGATCTCTGCCTCTAATCTCAAAGAAATAAGCTCTTGAGATAGGCCAACTCAAATGAACATTGTTGGGGGGCCCGGGCAGGGTTCTGTGGAGAAAACAAACATTCATTTTCTTGTTCCTTGCCTCTTCATCAGCTCCTTAAATTGTGCACTGAAGAACCTCTGACCCAGGGCATCTGCGTCCCCTTCTGTAATACCATTGTGCCCCTGGGGTGCACAAGTTGTCCATGTGAGTGCTACTGTGCTGAAAGGCATTGTGTTCCATAGACAAACACAAACCATCACTTCAAATCATCATATTATCAAGAACGGCATTAAAATTATCGCCGCTTTAGCGGCAGAAAACTGCCGCTAAAGCAGCGATAATGGGCTTGACAATATGCCGCAGAGAATTCCAATAGAAGCCCATGTTGACACCAGAACATGGGCTTCTATGGTAATTCTCCAGGGCATATTATCAAGCCCATTATCGCCGCTTTAGCGGCAGTTTTCTGCCGCTAAAGCGGCGATAATTGTAACGCCGTGTCTTGATAATATGCCCCGTAGGGTCATATTATCAAGAACGGCGTTAAAATTATCGCCGCTTTAGTGGCAGGAAACTGCCGCTAAAGCGGCGATAATGGGCTTGATAATATGCCATGGAGAATTACCATAGAAGCCCATGTTCTGGTGTCAACATGGGCTTCTATTGGAATTCTCTGCGGCATATTATCAAACCCATTATCGCTGCTTTAGCGGCAGTTTTCTGCCGCTAAAGCGACGATAATTTTAACGCCGTTCTTGATAATATGCCCCCTAATTTTATAGGGTTCCGAACGAAGGATTTCATACACTCAATACAGAACTTCATAGTTCCCACAGAATGAACCAATCAGAATTTACTAGAGTGAAAAAATTGCAATAAAATACATTTTGAAAGTCTTTCATAACTCTACAACATTAAGGTTCTCGTTAACACCACTTGTACTAGAACAAACATTGCTACATTCTGTGCGGCTCTGCTGAGACCTCTAGGTAAAACCTTGAACATGAGCAAATCTGCTGAGCGATCGTTTAAAGGTCATTGTCTTGTCTGTGAACACATGTTCAACATTATTCTGCTGAGACAGGTAAATATGAGTTTGTCCACCCGATACAGAACATTTGCAGGAAGTGTCGAAAGCAAAATAGAGTATGCAGCCTACAATTGCTAAATTAGCTAGGGTTCGATTCTTTATTAGTAAAATGCATTTTTTTGAAAAAGACAATTAACACCTCACCTCTGGGGATTCATTGGAGTCACCCCATCCTGCCCTTCTAAACAAGTTTCCCAAAACACAAGTCATCAGCTTTGTATTTCTGTGTTGAGATTCTTCCAGTCCCTCAACTTATCATAAATGTTACTTTGAAACTCCTCTTATTCAACAGTGCTCCTTTTTCTTTTTCTTCCGCTCATTGCTGACAGCTTCTTTTTCCCACAATTTGTTCCACCTCTTAATGAAATATATCCACAAAATTTTATGAAGAGAAAAACACACACTTCTACAATAAAGATAATTTGTATGGGCTTTAGTATTTTAGTTTTAGAATTCCTTCTCTTACATTTCTGAACCAATCACCTACCTTTCAAAACCCTCTTCCAATGGAACTAGCCACATGAACAATTTCTTCCCAAGCATTAGTTGCCTCTATTTCCTTGACATTCTGTGTGTTATTAGCAGCCGCGGTCGGTAGTAGGAGTAACTGCAGGGCGGTGACGTGGGGAGGGGGAGCGGCAGGGTGGGGGGTAGTAAACTATGGATTACGGAGGTTTACAGGTAAGTTAACATATAAATTAAAAAAACGAATTTCGTTGCATGCACTGCATCCCCAAATGCGATGCAGTGCACGCAACAAAATTTGTTTTATTAATTTATAGGTTAATTTACCTGTAAACCTCCGTAATCCATAGTTTACTACCCCCCACCCTGCCCCTCCCCCTCCCCACGTCACCGCTCTGCAGTTACTCCTACTACCGACCGCGGCTTGTTATTAGTAATGTTGACCACAAAATTGTTAATCTGGTTATCCACTTTACGAATAAAAGCAGAGATTTGCTGTAAATGAAGCACGCAGCAGACTCTGCCTTCCTTTGCGAATAACGTCCAATTTAAGATGATTTTGCACAATCCTGGCATAATCATGGCTCTCATATCAACCAATTCCTTGTTACTGGCTGTTAGTGCACTTGCAGTATTAGTAGCGAGCCTATTCACTAAGTAGACAATTTTCTAATCTTCACATCGTTCAAAGCTACACTAACAGAGGGCATTAAAGAACCACATTTATCAGCCATAACAGTTCTTGGCGGGCCCACGGCGGTGCTTATGAAAAAAGCACCGCAATGGGAACATAAAAGGCAATACCTGCACGGCATGGACTTCCCCCCGGCATGCACCCCATGGCCCTGAGGCACCAGGGGGCTCTGTAGGGCCTCCTTTGTTTCCTCTCCACCACAGTTTTTATGGAGTAGGAACCACCATGAAAACCGTGGCGGAGAGGAAACTCGTAATTTTCTTTGCGGGACTGCGGCGGTCCCGCCAAGCATATCACAGCCTCAAGACATCCGCGCCACCACCAGTCATCTCTGATCCCTGGTGGTTGCGGTGGTGTAATGGCGGTCTGACCGCCCAAGTTGTAATAGGGCGGTCAGACCACTGGTGCGACGGTGCCCGGACCTCCACGGCGGCTATGACGATCCATACTAATGCCGCAGTCATAATCAGGCCCTAAGTGTTTTTAAAAACCAAGAAATAGGGTTTAAAGAACACTTCTGCCTTAAACACCATAATAAGATCTCTACCGCTCAAGGCAGCAAACAAATGTACAACACTTGATCTCGACAATATCAGGTAAATTCTTTTATTACCATCAGGTCAGTCCACACTAAATACTATATTTCCTACCCTCTCTAGATATTTAAAGTGACCATCGTCTTCTTTAGCTGGATACCTATGGACTCTAGAGGCCTTTGACTATCGACCTAATGTAGAAGCGTAAAAATCGCCTCTTCGTTCAGCGAGGTTTTGTAATTTCAAAAATCGTAGCCTAATTCTTTTGCACTTTGACTACAGTCCTGGCATTTCATTAAGGCTAGTCAGTGTCAGTCTGGTAGTCCCTTAAATCAGTGTCAACTCTCACAAGGTAAGTCCATTCAGGGTCTGCGTACGTCTTGTACGGTCTTTTGACTTCTGGCTGCTCACTGTTGCTACCACTAAGCTCTACTTATTCCATGTATTCTCGGTCTTCTAGCTCTCTTTCTTCTCTAATAGTCTCTGGCCTTCTTGATCCTATCAGCACTTTCCTTCTCGTAGTTTCATTCCATGACCATTTATCTTCATGATGCACTCTCTCCTTTAAGGTACTTGTCACTTCTGATCCCTAGAGCACAATTCCACTTTCAGAGTCTAGATTTTCCCCTACTGCTTCTCCTGTATCATCTTCAACTGTCTGTGCACTTTTTTCTGCTTGATCATTCTCTGTTCTCGAGAATCTGCCACGGGAACAGTGAATGTGGAGTTTCAATTGTTTCTTTGCATTTCTTCTTGAGCTGGAGATCCTCGAACTTCTCTTTTCTTAGGCTCAGCTCTGGCTGCTGTTCTGGTAGATGGTGCTGTTGACTCAGATAGAACCTTTTCCCCTCCTTCTTCCTCTGACACCTTGGAAACTTCAAATCGTACTGGACTCGGAGAATCAGTGGGTGTCCTCCCCACCTCTTCTTCTGCTTGTCTCACTCTTTTTCGTATACAAGGCAGGTATCCAGTTTGCAAACCTGCACATTTCAGTAATTACACAGAAGTGTGGATTATACCAGTACTGTTTGAAGGTCTACACCATTCCATCCGTGCCAACATGTGCTGTACCATGTAAATGTCGAACCATTGCCGGTAAAATGACATAGGGCAGCACAGGTTTGCCATCCATTGACACACAGATCTCACTAGTATCTCTAACACATGCTACCCTTTCCCATTTCTCTTTCTCAGTTCCAGGCACCTCCTTCTGGAGCTCTCGTAGATCAGTAAAGGTGTACAGAGTGGTTAATAGCATATTCAGAAAACCTTTATTTTCAGCATTGCATGGTTCATCCAAAAAAATTTGCTGGACTCAAAAGTACAATATCTGGCGATAATGTCTGCATGGAGATTTCCAGTGGCGACACAATCATTTCCAGTCTTTTGAGCACCACCTTTCATGACTGCTATTTCCCTGAGTAACTGGAGTGCATTTTACTGATTCATTACATACATGCTGTTTCGTGTAGGGGAACCAGAAGAGGTCTAGAAACCTCTCTGTGACTATAGCTGTTTGAAGTTATGCACTACGCTGAATCCATACTGGCTTTTGTTATAAATATTAAATCTCGGCCCCTTAGAGGCACAGCATGCCCTTGTTAATGCTATCAACTCAGCTACTTTTGCAGAGGTTACATGACACCATTGCTGGTGCAAATCGCATATGCTGCTCTCAAAATTCTGCCTGTCTCTTAAACAAGAACCATCTACAAATAGTGTGTGGCCAGATTCTTCAAGTGGTACATCCAGAATGTCTGTCTCGGCTTAGTGCACAGCTCCGTTACATCAACAAAACTCAAATTCCTCGTCTTCAAAATCACAGTAACGAAAATAAACATTTTTTAGCAGTATTTAGCATGTTGCAGCATCTTAATGACACATTTTTAGCTGCTAAAATCACCTGTTCATAATTCGTAAAGGGGGCTATTCATCATGTGTTTGAATGCGGGTCAAGAGAATTTTAAATGTGAGACCATCACAATGAACGGATGACCCATCACGATTCCCTCACTCAGTTGTATGCTAAGACTGACAGCAGCACCGATTTTAGGCATGGATGAATGGAAAAGAATGATTGACGCAAGTCACTGACCATGAACCACTCAGCATCAGAGGGAATTTGGAAAAGGATTACAACATGATTAGGTACCACTGGACAGCATGGACCACTGGATAGCATCTCCTCCATTTTTGTATTAAATTTCTAAAGGGCCATTATTGCAGAATAACATTGGCCTCCCAATGACTTCCTTTAGAATGCCCTGTTCTAATATGCCTTCAATGTTAGAGGTTATATCATCTATTGCTTCTAGTGATTCAAGGGTATTTGCACTTTTGATGAGCCCAATTACTTTTCCTGTGAAGCCCTGTACTTCTTCCTTCACTGCCTCCTTTAATTCACGAGGTAAATCGTCCTGTCAGATCTGAATACCTTGGCATGGTTTCCCCTGACTTCTTTGCCTTCTGACCTCCTGTTTTGCTAACCTATTTTTTTTTTCTGGCCCTAGTATTCTGGGTATTTTACCACTGCTAACCAGGGCTAAAGTTCATGTGCTCGTTCCCTAAAACATGGTAACATTGGCATATCCACAGTTTACATATTTAATTTACTTAGAAGTTACTAGTAAAGTGCACTACATGTGCCCAGGGACTGTAATTTAAATGCTACTAGTGGGCCTACAGCACTGATTGCACCACCCACTCCAGTAGCCCTTTAAACATGTCTCAGGACTGCCATTGCAGAGCTTGTATGTTCAGTTTTAAGCTGCCATTTCGACCTTGCAAGTTAACTCTCTTGCCAGACCCAAATCAGGGTGCAGTGAATTTAAAAAGTTGGACATGCATTTTTTACTTTAGCATGCCAGGTAGTGAAAAACTCTTGAATTCATTTTTCACTATTGCAAGGCTTATCTTTCCCATATGTTAATATTGGGATTACCTTACCACATATTTTAAGTGTAATTCCCAATAGGGAAAAGATAGATATTTCAAGTTTAGTGTCTCTTGATTTACAGTATAAAATCACAACTTGTGCTAAAGTTGGATTTTAAGTTGCAAGTCTGAAAATGCCAGTTTTAGAAAGTTGGAATTTTCTTAATGTAACCATTCTGTGCCCTTGCTTGACTCTGAATACAAAAGATACACAATTGATGGACGTAATGCAGAACAAATCAAAACATTCACCCCCAGTAAAGAGATCTGGGTTAAATCCATCATTCTTTCGCTCACCATGCCACCCCAGTTTAGACCTGGCCCTCTGCAAATCAGTCTTGACCTTGTGCCTCATGAGAAGAGTCCGGCCCAAACTGCCAAGCCAAGTACTCCCTGGACCAGAAACAAGTATCCTAGGACCGGTTTCGGGGTTTCACCCCTCATCAGCCAGGATAGCTAGATTCCAGTGGCACAATGAGCCCAGGACCCACGTCTGGGCAAACCTGGCGCACTTAGGGAGAGAAAGCAAAAGACACACAATTGATGGACGTAATGCAGAACAAATCAAAACATTCACCCCCAGTAAAGAGATCTGGGTTAAATCCATCATTCTTTTGGTCACCGTGCCACCCCAGTTTAGACCTGCCCATATGCAAATCAGTCTTGACCCTGTGCCTCATGGGAACAGTCCAGCCCGAACTGCCAAGCCGGGTCCTCCCTGGACCAGAAACAAGTATCCTAGGACCGGTTTCGGGGTTTCACCCCTCATCAGCCAGGATATCCTGATTCCAGTGGCACAGTGAGCACAGGACTCACGTCTGGGCATACCTGGCGCACTTAGGGCGAGAAAGCAAAAGACACACAATTGATGGACGGAATGCAGAACAAATCAAAACATTCACCCTCAGTCAAGAGATCTGGGTTAAATCTATCATTCTTTTGCTCACCATGCCACCCTAGTTTAGACCTGGCCCTATGCAAATCAGTCTTGAACCTATCAGTCTTGAACCTGTGCCTCATGGGAACAGTCCAGCCTGAACTGCCAAGCCAGGTCCTCCCTGGACCGAAACAAGCATCCTAGGACCGGTTTCGGGGTTTCTCCCCTCATCAGCCAGGATAGCTTGATTCCAGTGGCAAAGTGAGCCCAGGACCCACGTCTCGGCAAACCTGGCGCACTTAGGGCGAGAAAGCAAAAGACACACAATTGATGGACGGAATGCAGAACAATTCAAAACATTCACCCCCAGCCAAGAGATCTGGGTTAAATCCATCATTCCTTTGCGCAACATGCCACCCCAGTTTAGACTTGGCCATATGCAAATAAGTCTTGACCCCGTGCCTCATGGGAACAGTCCAGCCCGAACTGCCAAGCCAGGTCCTCCCTGGACCGGAAACAAGCATCCTAGGACCGGTGGGTGCAGGGTCAAGATTGATTTGCATATGGCTGGGTCCAAACTGGAATGGCATGGTGAGCAAAAAACGATGGATTTAGGCCCAGATCTCTGTACTGGGGTGAATGTATGACATTGTTCTGCATGCTGTCCATCAATTGTTTTTATTTTGCATTTGTCACCCAGAGTGGGACGTGTATGCCCAGACATGGGTCCCGTGCTCTCCATGCCACTGGAGTCAAGTTATCCTCACTGATGAGGGCTGAAAGCCCGACACTGGTCCTTGAATGCTTGTTTCCAGTCCAGGGAGGACCTTGCCTGGCAGGTCGGGCTGGACTATTCCCATTGGGTGCAGGGTAAAGACTGATTTGCATATGGCTGGGTCCAAACTGGAATGGCATGGTGAGCAAGAAAACGATGGGTTTAGGCCCAGATCTCTGTACTGGGGTGAATGTATGACATTGTTCTGCATTCTCTCCATCAATTGTTTTTTTTTTGCATGTCACCCCGAGTGGGACGGGTGTGCCCAGAAGTGGATCCCGTGCTCTCCATGCCACTGGAGTCAAGCTATCCTGGCTGATGAGGACTGAAAACCCGAAAGCGGTCCTAGGATGCTTTTTTCCAGTCCAGGGAGGACCTGGCTTGGCAGTTCGGGCTGGACTGTTCCCATTGGGTGCAGGGTCAAGACTGATATGCATACGGCTGGGGCCAAACTGGAATGGCATGGTGAGCAAAAAAACAATGGATTTAGGACAAG
Source organism: Triturus cristatus (assembly GCF_964204655.1). Taxonomy (NCBI): domain Eukaryota; kingdom Metazoa; phylum Chordata; class Amphibia; order Caudata; family Salamandridae; genus Triturus; species Triturus cristatus. The sequence goes on from NC_140581.1 coordinate 854,088,749, forward strand.
ATCTCTGTACTGGGGTGAATGTATGACATTGTTCTGCATTCTGTCCATCAATTGTTTTTTTTTTGCATTTGTCACCCAGAGTGGGACGTATATGCCCAGACATGGGTCCCGTGCTCTCCATGCCACTGGAGTCAAGCTATCCTCGCTGATGAGGGCTGAAAGCCCGACACTGGTCCTCGGATGCTTGTTTCCAGTCCAGGGAGGACCTGGCCTGGCAGTTCGGGCTGGACTGTTCCCATTGGGTGCAGGGCCAAGACTGATTTGCATATGGCTCGGTCCAAACTAGAATGGCATAGTGAGCAAAAAAACAATGGGTTTAGGCCCAGATCTCTGTACTGGGGTGAATGTATGACATTGTTCTGCATTCTGTCCATCAATTGTTATTTTTTGCATTTGTCACCCCGAGTGGGACATTTATGCCCAGACGTGGGTCCCGTGCTCCTGGAGTCAAGCTATTCTGGCTGATGAGGGCTGAAAGCCCGAAACCGGTCCTAGGATGCTTGTTTCCAGTCCAGGGAGGACCTGGCCTGGCAGTTTGGACTGGACTGTTCCCATTGGGTGCAGGCCGAAAACTGATTTGCATATGGCTGGGTCCAAACTAGAATGGCATGGTGAGCAAAAAGACGATGGATTTAGGCCCTGATCTCTGTACTGTGGTGAATGTATGACATTGTTCTGCATTCTGTCCATCATTTGTTTTTTTTAGCATTTGTTTTGCATTTGTCTCTGAAAACAGGCTGATGGGCCCTCCTCAGCCGGATGGGTGGGTAGATCTGACACTTGCACCTGAATAGGGATACCCCTGTCCCAACACAAAGAGTTGCAAATGCCCCTGTAGTGAGCCTGGAACCAGGGTACGAAGGGCAGGGACCTTGTGAGCTTCAAGGACCGCTCTTTGAAGTCTCCCCCTCTTTAAAGGCAGATCTCAGTATAATTACTGGACCTCAGCCACCACCAATTCAGTGCACTTCTGGAATTCAGGACATTCTACCAGGAAGAAGGATTACTCTGCTGCTGAAAAGACTGTCACTCTGCTGGTCTCGGCTAGACTTTGCTGGGCTCCTACTTTGTTGTGCCTGCCCTGCTGCGCTCCTTGCATGGGAGTGAGAAGGACTGGACTTGTATCTCTACATCCCCAGAACCAGAGTGATTCCAGGGGCTTCCTAGCTTGACTCCGGTTCTGAAGTTTCAGGGAAAACAAAGACTTCTAACAACCCTGCTACAGCCTCTGCTCTGCCAACTGTTAGTCCTGCCTTGCCATGTGGTGCCAATCCAGTCCTGGGCCCTTGGAGGTGGGTGTTCTGGCTGTCTTCTGCTAAAATTCACAGATCTCCGTTGTTTCTTATTCAATAAACTTTAGTCGATCTAATTTAAAAAGCATAGATAATTAAATTATACATCTTAAAGTAATATCGTCCTTCTCAATACAATAAACATTAATAAGAACAAACAATTAAAAAGTTAGATACAAATTACAACACCAACAAGAAGGGGTATAGGATTAAACTGTGCAATGATTTGCAGTTCAGTATCCATAGTTTGTGCAATAAGTGCAATAGAGGGCCAAATAAAATGCTAAAGATTCCCAATTACCAGATTAATTAAAAAATAGTTAAAAGAGAACTTATAAAACCAATTTAAAACATTACCTACGTTATGCAAGTCCAGTGTCACATCATGCCTGTATGACATAATTTTCATATTATTTTCAGAAGCTTGAATAAGGGTAGCACTAGGGATTAGCCTGGCTTTCCAATTCTAGTGAATATCTCCTTTGCTTGCAAGCGCAAAGGAATGAGGCTATGCAGATACATATAAAAGGATTGTGGAGCTTATTCTGAAAAAACAGGGCAACTCTACATTGCTTAAAATTGTACCTCCTTAAAAGAGGTAAAATATGTTTGGCTCTCTGTTCCCTATAAAAATGACAGAAGAAAAGAAGGTGGAGGTCAGACTGGGCAGATAGGTTATCACATGGGCATGTTGTCAGGTCACTAAATGCATACTTTTTCGGAGGGAAGCCCAACATCAAAGGAATTAAATGAGACCAAAACCGTAAAAAGATAAACCTGTGATGCTGGATCCTTACAACATCCAAGTACGAGTATTTACCCTCTGTTAAAGGTGGAATCAGATAGTAAAGTTTTACAGTTGTTTTTGCATGTTGGGATTCCTCCCTTTTGTAGGCTAACTTTGCTAAAAGTAAAGCCTTTAGCCTTTTTTTTGACAATCTAGAGCAGAAACAGGGGTTTGCATACAATTCGGGAACTCCTATTGAGTGCAGTCGGTTTAACGTATTCTAGCCAGGGAATTTTATATGCCTTTTGTATAATGGTCTGCTTAGGGTCACTGTGTCTCTGTTCCATATTGAGTGCCGGAGCATAATTGGGGCTACTCTCACTATTTCAGACACAAAAGGCAAATCCAGTTCTAAGTGAGTGACATAGTTTGCGAATGAGGGGGGGAGCGAGGCGATCCTCTTAAAGAACCCGTTCTCTATCTTCTGGAGGGAATCAGTTGGTACTATGCTTCAGACCCCTGCCCCATATGTTGTTGCCTGTTTTAGCATTGTGGATCTTTTTTATGCTTGCTAGGGGCTTTGAGCCTAGTTTCTTAGTGAAGCTAGATACTGCTGGCTGCCAGAGTGTGCTCTATTATTTGTGCCTTGCTACCCACTGTTGGACTTGGCCCTTTTTGCAGGGTCATCCCTGAACTTTTTGCCTTCCTCCTATATTTTTTCTGACCTGTTGTTGGCTGTTTTATGACTCTGGGCACTTTACCACTGCTGATCAGTGCTAAAGTGCATATGCTCTCCCTATTGTAAATCGATGTATGAATTTGTGATTCAATGATTGGTTGGTTTGGTTTACCTGTCAGACCCTAGTACAGTGCACCAGGAGTGCCCAGGGCTTGTAAATCCAAATGCTGCTGGTGGGCTTGCAGCACTGGCTGTGCCACCCACAGAAGCAGCCTGTAAAAATGTGTCTAAGGTCTGCCATTGCAGAGCCTGCATGCAGTCTGGTACTGTCATGCTGACTGGGCAAGTACACCCACTTGCCAGTCCCTAAACCTTCCCTTTTCTTCATATCAGACACCCCTATGGTAGGCCCAAGGGCAGGGTGCATTGTAAGGATAAGGTAGGACATGCCCTGGTGTGTGTGGCATGTTCTAATAGTGAATTACAGCCATTTTCATTTTTCACTATTGCAAGGCTACCTGTTCTCCATAGGCCAGAATGGGCAGTTTGGTTATTACATTTTATAATCCTAATTGACTCAGGGAACATGGTAGAAATTCAAATTTAGTATGCCTGAACTCAGAATGATAAAATACATCTTTTAGTGAAGTTGGTTTTAACATTCTGTGTTTGAAAATGCCACTTTTAGAAAGTAGGCATATAACACAGGGGAATGATTCAATTTAGGGGTTCAGAGGCCGGAATCAGTATAATGACAATATAAACAGCAAAGTGCCTCTGACACCATTGATCACAATATTTATTTTGCCTCACTAATCCTTTTTATTGACTCTGGGCTTCAGTTTTTAATTTTTATTTTTTATCAAATCTTATTTTCAAATGAGAATCCCTTCATCATATAGATTTTCACCTCTCCTCAATATTTCAGAACACATAAAACTATTATGAGACATATACAGATTATGTTACTAATTAGACAGACTCAAAACATATTGTACACGAATAAACTTAAAGTGCTGTAAACATAAGATTGTGTTACATCACACACTAAAAAACACATTCTTGACAAGTTTTGTCCTGTTTTTTTTATGTTTGATTCACAAACTAAAATACATGTTCCTTTATATGTCCTACTGATTTATATACAAGATATGCTGGGACCGTAATTCTCTTAGTCTTCACGGCTAGCTTTTTCTATGGTCCTAAGCAGGGTCGGAGACTATTTACAAAACTTATGTGGAAAAACAAATCCACTATTGTTCAATACGTGGGAAAACAAGATCGCCGTGTTGCCTTCCTAATTTAGTCTGAACCGCTGCGTGGTCAAAGCCACGCGTTTCGACCTTTTAGTGGTGGGACCAGGCACTCTATTTGTAGTAAGGTCTTCGTCAGGGCTGAACGTGATTCGAATAGGACATCTTCTGCCTGTATAAATAACAATATACCTTGTTTTAGTGTATGTTGGTGCTCATTTTGGCTCCATAAAGTTCTGAATTAAATTAACTGATGTACCGTTTTCTATTGTTTTCTATTACTGCGTGAATATGCAATGGCTTCCTGCCTGTTTGAATAAAATCAAGACAACGTCTCAGTTATACGTTGCATGTTCTCATCGTTTTTTCAATCTGAAATTTTATGCATAGAATTGGGGCACCTACCAGATCAAGTGTTGTATGGAAGCAAATTGTTCAATATTGGCACCTCTTGTATTCTATTGGATGATTAATTGTACGGCTTCTGTTGATAGTAAACATAAGTTGATAAGTTTTTGCACTGAAATGTCGAAACGTGTGTTTATTTTGTGTATATAGCATATGGTTTTGGTGTTACAGATCTCACCGTGATTGGACATTTACGGTCTCATTAATACCTGTGTTCAAAACAAAGTGTTTATCATACTCCAATTTATAATGTGCATATAATATTATACGCTAAGCCGGAATAGTGTAGCCTCTATTAGTTCGTATCGGCAGGTGGTATTGGTTTCAACTATTTACATGCCTGTAGTGCTGGTTAGTATCAAAGCATTCTTCTGTTCGTGGCTTCTCGTACCTTAATATCGGGAGACCAATCTTCGAGCTCTTTTTGTGGCATAAATCTTCGTTATTCCTCTTCCATATGAATCTGCATTCCAATTCATAAAAGGGTCACTCGGCAGATCGTTGATTCTTTATTTCCTGTCTTTGTTTGAGTGGCGTGTGATGTCTTTACGTCTATAGTCACTACGTGTCCGTTGCCATGGAGCTCAATGACGCACAGGATGCTGTGGATCCGATAGGTCATACCACGATTGCGTGGCTTTTAGTTCAGGTTTTTGATTAGCTACTTTTTTAAGTAGACGCCGCGTTGGTTGTTGTCATGTTGAACAATAAAGTTTAGAGTGTGAGAACTACATATTAGCTCTTGTGTGTTGTTTTTGGATATAATTTCGAATAGAAAGTCTCAAACACTGCTTGTTCGCTCAATTATTGGTAAGAGTAAACAATGGAAAAGCTTTTCCATCGTAGTTGTCGCATTGCACCGCATCAAGAAAAGCGCCTCACATCCACGGAGAAGTGTGCCGCCGTCGGAGCTGCTGTCGTCGCATCGCGTAAAGGGGTGTCGCACCTGTAGCATCTCATCGAGCGGAAGCGTCTCGCAACGTCGGAGAAGAGTGTCGCCGCCAAGGCCGCTGTCGTCGCATCGCGTAAAGGGATGTCGCCGCTGTAGCCGACGCATCGAGTCGAGCCTTCTCGCAACATCGGAGAAGCGTGCCGCATCTGGAAGATCTTCACGTCTTTATTTCTGTGAGCTGTGCGTTGCAACACTTTTATTGCCCTGCGTGTCGCATCTAAAAGGTACATTGACTTAAAGTGTCGCATTTAAGAATTTAAGAGAACTAAGTTAAATTCTACCATCTAAGTAACAGTATTGTGTGTTTTTGTAGTTTAATGGTCTTGTGGTAAATCTATATAAAGAATACTTATTTTTGCTATAAAACCTGTGTGGTGTCCATCTGTAGTGTTGTCACTTGATTACTGTATGTGTTCAAAAATGCTTTACACACTGCCACTGAGATAAGCCTGTCTGCTCGTGCCAAGCTACCAAGGGGGTGAGCAGGGGTTATTTTAGGAGTGTACCCCCTTACCCTGACTAGAGGCGAGGGTCCCTATTTGTCACAAGTGCATACCTGTGCCAACTAGAGACCCCCAAGTCTAACACCCACCATGTGTGACCAAGTTTATTTAGTGTCAAATATAACTCCTAGGTATGAAAAGGTCTCCACCACTGCTAGTTTACGAGTCCCAATATGGAAAGATGGTATATTTTTAGGGGAGGATAGTCCTGACACTGGGAAGAAGATTTTTGACTCGTTTACTTTTAGGTCCGGGGATAACATAAAACTCACATAGGTGTCAATTAAACGTTGGAGTGCTACGTCTGTCCTTGCTATTAGGATGGCGTCATCCGGATAGGCCAGGATTGGTAATGCAACTGAAAGAAAAGATGGGACATCAGACGTAAATCTTTTCAGGGCGGCTTCCACCCCATTTGTATAAAGCAAAAAAATTAAATGGGGCAAGAACGTAGCCTTGCGAGACAGTCCTCTCATGATCTTAAACGCTCTAGTACATTTCCCATCCCTTCCATAATGGACAGACTCTGTCGCCTGTGAGTACATTTGGTGTATGAAGGTGATCAACCTGGAATCTATGCCCATCTCAGTCATTATTGCTCACAGTTTGGGATGATCTATCCAGTCAAAAGCCCTCTCTTTGCTCTGGTGTATTTAGAGATGGTCAGGCTTAGGTTTAGACATTGATCAACCGTACTTCTGATCTTCTGGGATCCATATTGAGTTGGCATCAAGGTGTTATTTTCTCTTGCCCAGTCTTCTAAACCAATAAAACACGCCCCAGGCGTTTAGCGGTGGAGTCCAAAAGGGAAATAGGCTGATAATTCTGAGGGCTGGATGTTAGAAGGTGACCTCAGAGGGGCCCGGAGGGGGCCCTGACTGTCCTGAGACCCACCCTCGAGGTATCGTAGCCGGGCACTGGCGGGAGATTCCTCAGGGGAGCAATCTCGTATCTAGGATTGTACACTCGGCACCACACGACAAAGAGACACCACACCGAGAGTTCTTAAGAATAAATCTTTATCAGATCGGAGTTGTAGGATCTTTATGATCGGCAAGGCAAATATATACAAGTGGAGCGCGGGCTCACAAAGTCTTGGAGGGGGGGGGTAGGAGGTAGCGGGACAGTCTTTGGGGATATGGATCAGATGCAGGAGCGTACCCGGCGCACAGCTCACAATCCTCGAGCTGGGGGATACGCTTGTCGTCGTGGGGTCCGGCGGGACCAAGAGAGTCTGTGGGAGCCGCGAGTCACTCAGCAGGGCTCAGGTACAAGTTCGGAGGTCTTACGATCTTCAGGGAGCCGCGAGTCACTCAGCAAGGCTCAAGCACGGGTTCGGAGGTCTTACGATCTTCAGGGAGCCGCGAGTCACTCAGCAGGGCTCAAGCACAAGTTCGGAGGTCTTACGATCTTCAGGGAGCCGCGAGTCACTCAGCAGGGCTCAGGTGTTTCCAAAGCGGATCTGCCGGACAGTCCCAGACCACCCCTTGTTATAGGGCGACTCCTCTTTGATGTCCGGAGTCTGTGCAGGCAGGGGTCTTGTCACCTGGGGGTCGCTTGTTGGGGTTTCCTGCCATTGTCCTTTGATCCTTTCAGGGCCGGGTCGGGAGGAGTCCCAGACACCCAGCAGGTGTGGAGCCAGCCCTCGGGGAGGCCGGCGGGTCGATCGAAACCCACCTTCCCAGGGAAGCGCAGAGGTGTGATGGAAACTGCTCCTCCCTTTCTCATCCCAAGGGGAGCGCGATGTCCCCCAGCCGGAGTGGCGCCTCTAGGCCAGGGTCGCGCTGGGGCCGGGCGGCCATCATGGTGCATGAAGTGGGCACGCGGGCCCGGTGTGGCCACGGATGGGGAAGTCCGGGTCGGGTGTGTGTGTTCTGGTGGGAAGGATCGGCTAGGCCGTGGGCTTGGGGGCTGGTGTGAGGTGCAGGGGTCAGGTCTGGCTATGTTACGAGGGCCGGGTCTAACACGCGTCCCCCCAGCTGAAAGCCGGAGAGAACTACCCATCCTCTTGGGGGTTCTCCTCGCTGAGGCGGAAGAACCGGGAGAGGCCATCGGCGTTGGCGTGGTCCGTACCAGGGCGATGTTCCACGGTGAAATCCATCCCCTGGAGGGAGATTGACCACCGCAGTAGCTTGGGGTTTTCTCCTCGCATCTGCATGAGCCATCGCAAGGGGCGATGGTCGGTTTGGACCTTGAAATGGGTGCCGAACAGGTAAGGGCGTAACTTCTTGAGGGCCCAGACTACGGCGAACGCCTCGCGCTCGATGGTGCTCCATCTCTGTTCCCTGGGCAACAGCCTTCGGCTGAGGAAGGCTACGGGCTGGTCTAGGCCTTGGTCATTCACCTGGGAGAGGACTGCCCCGATGCCATGCTCGGAGGCATCAGTTTGTACCACAAACTCCTTGGAGTAGTCGGGGGCCTGGAGGACGGGGGCAGTGCACATGGCCGCTTTCAGGGCATCGAACGCCTCTTGGCAGGCAGGGGACCACTGCACTTTCTTGGGCTGTTTCTTGGACGTGAGTCCCGTGAGGGGACCGACCAGGCTGCCGTAATTCCGGATGAATCTCCGGTAGTAGCCCGTGAGGCCCAGAAAGGCTCGGACCTCCGTTTGGGTAGTGGGGGGTTCCCAGGCTAGGATGGCGTCGATTTTGGGCTGTAGAGGGGCGACCTGCCCGCTTCCGACCTGGTGCCCCAGGTAGGTTACCGAACCTTGCCCAATCTGGCACTTGCTGGCTTTCACGGTGAGGCTTGCCTGGTGCAGGGCGGTCAGCACCCTCCGGAGGTGCTCACTCCATTCAGAGCTAAAAACTGCGATATCGTCGAGATATGCAGCACTGAATTTTTCCAGCCCGGCCAGGACTCTATTTATCTGTCGCTGGAGGTGGCCGGGGCATTTTTCATCCCGAAGGGCATCACGCGAAAGCGATAGTGCCCATCCGGGGTGGAGAAGGCGGACCGCTCCTTGGCTCCTTCTGTGAGCGCAATTTGCCAGTAGCCGCAGGTGAGATCGAAGGTGCTGAGGAACCGAGCAGCCCCGAGCCGGTCAATGAGCTCGTCGGCTCGGGGAATGGGGTGGGCATTGGCTCGGGTGACTTCATTGAGTCCCCGGTAGTCCACGCAGAAGCGGAGTTCTGGGGCGACACCGGGGGCAGCTGCTTTTGGGACCAGGACCACGGGGCTGGCCCAGGGGCTGTCTGAGGGTTCGATCACTCCTAGGGTCAACATTTTCGAGACCTCGGCTTGAATACAGGACCGGACCCGATCAGGGACTCGGTAGGCTCGGTGTCTCACCGGTGGGCTGTCCCCGGTATCCACGTCATGGACACACCAGTCGGTGACTTTGGGGACCAGGGAGAAGAGGTCAGAAAACTGCCCTAGGAGCTGGCGGCAATCCTCACGTTGCTGGGGAGTGAGGGATGGGGAGAGGTTCACTCCCTCTACGGAGCCGTCCTTCTCTTTGGTGCACAGGAGATCAGGGAGAGGTTCCGACTCCTCCTCGGACCCGTCATCAGTGGCCAGTAGGAGGCTCAGCTCCGTCCGCACAAAGTGGGGCTTGAGGCGGTTCACGTGGAGGACCCGGAGGGGGTCCCGGGGTGACTGGACGTCCACTAAGTACGTGACCTGGCTCTTCCGCTCAACCACTTTGAAGGGCCCGGTCCATTTATCCTGGAGGGCGCAGGGTTTCACGGGGGCCATGACCCATACCTGCTGGCCCGGCTGAAACTCGACCAGAGTGGCGTTCTGGTCGTACCAGCGCTTCATCTCCTCCTGGCTCGCCTCCAGGTTGGCCTCGGCCATCTCTCGGAACCTCCTAGTCTGGTTTCGGAGGGTCAGGACGTAACGGAACACATCTCGGGGGGGGGGCCTCGGGGCGCCGCCTCCCACCCTTCCTTGACCAGGCTGAGGGGCCCCCTGACGGGGTGTCCGTATAGTAACTCAAAGGGGCTGAACCCCAAGGATTTCTGGGGGACTTCTCGGTAGGCGAATAGGAGGCAGGGGAGCAGGACGTCCCACTTACGCCGGAGGGGCTCTTCCAAGCCCGCGATCATCCCCTTCAGAGTCCGGTTAAACCGCTCTACCAGGCCGCTTCCTTGGGGGTGGTACGGTGTGGTGAATTTATAGGACACCCCGCATTGTTGCCATAAGGACTTCATGTATCGGGAGATAAAGTTGGTACCGCGATCGCTCACGACCTCGCGGGGAAAACCCATGCGGGAGAAGATTCCCATCAACGCCTGGCCCACCACGGGGGCTGTGACGGTGTGCAGGGGGATGGCTTCAGGGTATCGGGTGGCATGATCCACCAGGACGAGGATAAAACGGTGCCCTTGGGAAGTTGGGGGGTCCAGAGGCCCCACGATGTCGATCCCGACCCGCTCAAAAGGGGTACTGACGACAGGGAAGGGTTGGAGGGGAGCCTTGCGCTTTCCTCCGCTCTTCCCACTGGCCTGGCACGTGGGACAGGACTTGCAGTGGGCTTCTACATCTGCTTTCATTCTGGGCCAGTAGAAGTGAGTCACGAGGCGACTGTAGGTTTTGTCCTGGCCCAAGTGGCCTGCGAGGGGAACGTCGTGGGCCAAGCCCAGGAGGAGGTTTCGGAAGCGTAGGGGTACCACCAGCACCCGGCCGGACCCTAGCTCCACCGACTTCTGCTCGCTGTACAAAAGGTCATTCTCCCAATACACCCGGTGCGACCCAGTCTGGTCGCCTGCGGCCTGGGCCTCTGCCTGTTGCCGGGGCCCGACCAGGGAAGGACAGGTAGCCTGCTCTCGGCAGAACACCTCTCGGGAGGGGCCCCCCTCGTGGCGCCACTGGGCCAATTCGGGCAGATCGCCTAACTCGGTGACCTGGGCGGAGTCGGAAGGCGGGGGTTCGTCACTGGCGACCGACCCTTCTGGTGGGGGGATGTGGGGTCCCTCGGCGGGGACCATCCTATCTTCAGTGGTCGGGGCATCGTCGACTTCCCTCAGGGGGGTCAGTCGGGCCGCCATGGATCGAGTGGTGGCGCACACCCACTCAGGGAGGCCCATCATCCCTAGGTGGGTCTTGCGCTCGACTTGTTTCCAGGGGGAACTTTCCAGGTCGTTCCCCAGGAGACAGTCGACTGGCTGGGAGGTTCTCACTGCGACTTTCAGTTTACCGACCACCCCTCCCCACTCAAAAGGCACCAGGGCTACCTTACATAGGCTTTCCGTGTTGTCGGCGGAAATGACCGGGCAAAAGACGTTGGGGAGGACCTGGTCTTCGTGGACTAAATGACTGAGGACACCGGTGATGCTGGCCCCGGTGTCACGGAGGGCTTCTACTTGGTGGCCATTGATCGTTACGAGCTGCCCATATTTCTTCGTGTTGGAGGGCAGGAGGCTTCCAGGGACCATTTCTCTATCTCCTAAGGATACTATGGCCATGGCTGTGGGTTCCCACTCTTCGGTCTCCTCAACCTCCTCCCCCAGTGCTACATTGGCTATCTTTCTAGCGGGGGGTGCTGCCTGGGTGGTGTGTGGGGCCATGGAGCATTCAGGGTTGTTGGCGTAATGCCCGGGCTTCTGACAACGGAAACAAGTGATGGTCACCCGGTGCCCCCGTCTCAGGGGGGGCCGGATACAGCTGGTGGGGGTGCCGGGAAAGGCGGAGGTTGGGACTTCGGGGGACTAGACTGGGACTCTCTCTGCCCTCCCTGGTTTCCCCCCCCTCTCTGGCGGGGTGGTCCCTGACTGGCTCGGGTTACTCTCCTACAGGGACCCGGGAGACCCGGGTGTTGGTCCAGCGATCCGCCTCGACGGCTAGCTTTCTCGGATCCGTGAGCTTGCTGTCGAGCAGATGCTGGCGCAGTTCCACAAAGCAGTTCGCAGCCAGGTGTTCCCACAACATAAGGTCTGTTAGTTCTTCCAGGGTGGTTACCTTGCTGCCCTTGATCCACCCATCGAAGGCGCGGCTGAAGAAATTCACATACTCCACCCAGGTGGTACCCGGGATCTTCCTGCAGTCCCGGAACCGCTGGCGGTACATCTCCGGGGTGAGGCCGTACCTTGTGAGGAGGGCCGCTTTCATGTGGTCATAGGAGGTCTGCATGGAGATTGGTAGGTCGAGCAGGGTGTCTCTCCCTTCGCTCAGGAATCGTCCCCACAACCCGGCCCCCCAATCCTTCTGCGGGACCCGATGGGAGGTCATGGCGACCTCGTAGGCCCGGAACCACTGTTGAATGTCATCGTTTTTGTAATATTCTTTGACCACATCCTTGGGGATGTGGACCTTCTGCTCCGCCGGGGAGGCCGCCTCTCGGTTCCCCGGGGGCCGCGCTTCTTTGCTTTTGCTTTCAGCTCCATTTCCTTCAAGCTGCGTTCATGTTCCAGTTGAAGTCTCCTTCCTTCGTGTTCCCGTTGGAGTTTCTTCTCTTCTAGTTCTCCCTGCACTCGCAGCTGTTCCACCGCTAGCTTTTTCTCGGCTAATTTCAACTCGCCCTCAATTTTGAGTTTGGCTAATTCGAGTTTGTTATGGCGACTTCTTTCTCTGTCTGCGAGTTCCTCCGGGGATAGGCCCCCGTCTGGTACGAAGCCTCGCACCTGATTGCTGCTGCGTTCTCCTTGGGAGGGTCCAGCTTCGTCGTGGGGCTTCCCCGCTCCTTCTGGGCGGGAGGCTCCAGAATCCACCCAAGCTTTCAGTGCCTTTTGCATATCTTCTTTGGTGTTGAGACCAGTGGTAGCGATTTTGAGTTCCTTACAGAATTGCTTCAGTTCTTTGTGTGTGTACTCTTCCAGCTGTTCCACCTGGAACACGGTACTGGTGTCGTTTTCTGTGAGAACCACGGCGTTTCCTTCTGCCATCTTTGTCGGTAGTGCGTCAGCCGTTCACGGTACGATCTCTAGATTATGGGCCCGAATCCCACCGTTGCCACCAATGTTAGAAGGCGACCTCAGAGGGGCCCGGAGGGGGCCCTGACTGTCCTGAGACCCACCCTCGAGGTATCGTAGCCGGGCACTGGCGGGAGATTCCTCAGGGGAGCAATCTCGTATCTAGGATCGTACACTCGGCACCACACGACAAAGAGACACCACACCGAGAGTGCTTAAGAATAAATCTTTATCAGATCGGAGTTGTAGGATCTTTATGATCGGCAAGGCAAATATATACAAGTGGAGCGCGGGCTCACAAAGTCTTGGAGGGGGGGGTAGGAGGTAGCGGGACAGTCTTTGGGGATATGGATCAGATGCAGGAGCGTACCCGGCGCACAGCTCACAATCCTCGAGCTGGGGGATACGCTTGTCGTCGTGGGGTCCGGCGGGACCAAGAGAGTCTGTGGGAGCCGCGAGTCACTCAGCAGGGCTCAGGTACAAGTTCGGAGGTCTTACGATCTTCAGGGAGCCGCGAGTCACTCAGCAAGGCTCAAGCACGGGTTCGGAGGTCTTACGATCTTCAGGGAGCCGCGAGTCACTCAGCAGGGCTCAAGCACAAGTTCGGAGGTCTTACGATCTTCAGGGAGCCGCGAGTCACTCAGCAGGGCTCAGGTGTTTCCAAAGCGGATCTGCCGGACAGTCCCAGAGCACCCCTTGTTATAGGGCGACTCCTCTTTGATGTCCGGAGTCTGTGCAGGCAGGGGTCTTGTCACCTGGGGGTCGCTTGTTGGGGTTTCCTGCCATTGTCCTTTGATCCTTTCAGGGCCGGGTCGGGAGGAGTCCCAGACACCCAGCAGGCGTGGAGCCAGCCCTCGGGGAGGCCGGCGGGTCGATCGAAACCCACCTTCCCAGGGAAGCGCAGAGGTGTGATGGAAACTGCTCCTCCCTTTCTCATCCCAAGGGGAGCGCGATGTCCCCCAGCCGGAGTGGCGCCTCTAGGCCAGGGTCGCGCTGGGGCCGGGCGGCCATCATGGTGCATGAAGTGGGCACGCGGGCCCGGTGTGGCCGAAGGGAGGAAGGCCACGGACGGGGAAGTCCGGGTCGGGTGTGTGTGTTCTGGTGGGAAGGATCGGCTAGGCCGTGGGCTCGGGGGCTGGTGTGAGGTGCAGGGGTCAGGTCTGGCTATGTTACGAGGGCCGGGTCTAACACTGGATTTATCCCCTTTTTTGTAAATTGGGACTATGATACTTGTTATCCATGATGGGGCGAGCCTCTCTTGGAGAATTCATTGAATATGTTAGTTAACAATGGGCACCATAAATCTTGATATTCTAAAAAGAAATCTATGGGTATCCCAACTGGTTCTGGTGCTTTGGAGCGGCTACACCTGGCCAGGTACACGTAGGCAGGGCAAGGCTTATTTCCGTCAAATTAAAAGTCAGAGGCTTAAATAGGTACTCTATGTGGTTGGGCGGTTCCACCCCCATTAGAGTCTCGGTCCCAAAGATCTTTTCAAAATGTGCCACCCATGTATCTTCGCCCACGTGATTATCCAGTAGTTTTTCTGACTCCTTAAAGAAAGGTGAGTTTATTATCTTCCAGAAATCCCTGCTACTGTTTGAGGATGCGGTCTTGGCCAGATTTCCCCACGCCTCTTCTTTTAGCTCCTCTTCTCTATTTTTCTGGACTTTCTTGTACACCAATCGCAGATCCTTGATCTGGGATTGATTTCTGGGGGATGCTTTCAGGGCCCCACGAAGGTCCTGTAGGGGCTGGGTGCAGATCTCATCGGATCATTGTGATTGTGGTCTCCCCTATTATTTTGGGGCAGAGTCAGGGACAATTTAATCTCCTGGAGTTTTTCTGTAAAAATGTTAATTAAAATATCTGGCACAGTGTCCGGTCTAGACAGTTTACGACCAAAGTCAGCTTACTCGTTACAACTTTTTGGATAATTTTATTATTATCTGTATTGTCCCAATTAAGCTGATATCCATTTCACCTGGCTAGGGTTGGTTTTAGTGCTTTCTCTAATTGGGAAGGAGATGATTCCAACTCCAAGTAGCTCAAGGAATAGTGCTGCGTGATCGCTTAAGTTTGAGATTATAGTGTCGGTATGAAGGATATATCCCCAACAGATAGTAGGTGCAACTATAAGATCTGATGTAAAATTGGATTCGCCACGAAAGAAGATTTCCAATCCTCCTGCATCTACGGTTACTTTGTTGTACACTTCCAAGCTCTTAGATGATAGGAACCTATTCAGAGCATTCCCATATTTGTGATGCATGAAGTGTGCCTAGTGGGTCTTCCTCTGTATCTGCCATGCCACAAACCGTTCCCAATGAGTAAGGGCATGGTTGGGAATTAAAATCGCCTAGCCATATAATGTTAAAATCTGTGCACATCAAGGACCTTGTAAAATTTTCCAGTTCTTTTTTCAGTGTGTCTATAATCGCCACCATATTACTGCCAAAGTTGTAATTATAGTAGTTTATTAATATCTAACACTGATGGGGTCCTCCTACAAAAACTAAGTGATGGAAATATGGGGAGAAGTTTTTGAATTTAACAACCTTAATAGCTAATATAGTCGAAATTAAGGTTACTAAACCCCCCTTAGCTCTTCCTGCCAAGGAGGGGACTGCATAGGTTTAGTAGGTTTGATAACCGTTAATAAATATTGGGTCCAACGCCCATGTCTCCTGGAGACATATGATATCTCGATCCTGCCATAACACGAACCTCTCAGCGTTAGCCATCTTTGTTGCAAGGCCTGCAACATTACACATAGCTAAGTATACTCCACTCTTTTGTAGGCCCATCTGATTTACAGGGGACAGTGCTCCTAAGTTAGTTACTAGATCCTTGCTGCTAAGTAAATTGTCAGCCCTCTAGAAAGATTAGTCCGATCTATGGGAACCTGTTTAGCTGGGAAATATGGGAGCTCACTGGTAGCAATTAGGTTACCGGTTTCGCGCCCATCAGATAGTCAATCACAGGCCTAAAGATCGGACAGGGAGGTGAATTGGTTTGATAGCTCAAACCTCGTCCTCAATCTCTGGGGGCTAGGGGATCCCTTGTTGGGAGCAAGTGGGGACATAAAGGATTATTTAAGGGTCTCTGGGGATGGAGGGTCTGGCGTGGTGTGCGTCTATAAAATTTTGCTAGAGGCAAAACAGTGATCTGTGTGGAGAGCAGAGGGGCCTTTGAAAAGACTCTCAACATATTTCTTACAGCATAACCGTTGTTAAAGTTAACAACAACACTGTCCCCATTAATGTCTTTGACAGAAGCACCCACCCATCCAACCCTCATAGCCATAATAGTGTGCTTATCCAAGCTGGTGCCCCACAGGCAGTAGCCTTTAAGATGGGTGTTAAACCAATGTAGGGGCTTTGACCATTAACTTGTCCGTAGATTCCCTGTGACCTGTAGCTAATGGGGGTACATTATTCAGGACCAAAACATAGGGAAGTGCTCCTGGGGGGAGGTCTAATGTGTGTATCTGACTTATTCCAGCAGGAGGAAACTCTTAAGTCAAGGCTGCCTCCCACCCCCGCCCTTCTCTTCCTCCTGTTATGTGTGGGTTGACTTGAGTGGCCCGGGTAAAGATTTCATTTTGCCCCTGAACAGTGTTAGTTGTACTAGTCGGTGGTGGGAACAATAGGGAGGGGGAGATGTGCTGAGGAATTATGGGTATTGTCATAAGATCTGAAGGATTAACCAGGTTTGCCCGCCTTGAGTTTTTTCCCACCAGCTGGATCCTCAACTGGATCTCCCAAAGACTCAGGGAGACGTTCTAATACAGAAGGGTGAGGCACACTCATAGAAACACCACCAGTGCAAGAAGAGCGCCCATTAATAAGGAGCTCTATTTTCTCCTCAATCTTCTCCAATCTACAATTTAGCGGCTTAAGTAGGGAGAGAACTGCCTGTTCCAACTTTAAAATCATGTTCTCACATATCCCCATCGCAAAGTCTCTTTCCACAGGCAGCACTGTTGGAGCCATATCTTGGGCAGTTTTCCTCGATCTTGTCACCCTCAGGGTTCTGGGTTGCTGTTTCCCTTCTGGGCTGCTTTTTCCCTTCATTACGCTTCCTCTTGACCGCTGGGGCAATTACGGACTCGTTGGAGACAGGGGAGTCCGGTAGGGGTGGAACAGTCAAGGTCATAGTCAAGGACTGGTTTGGGGTTGCGCTAAGTTCAACAACCTCGGTCAATGGGGCCTGGAAGAGTGAATTGGGCTGTAACGGAGGGCCGCCCCGCCTCCCTTAATCCAAGGAGAGACGGCGCTCTGTAAGCAAAATTTGTTTAGATAACATGTTTGCAGCCCTGGCCAGGAAGGAGTCAAGAGTGTTGACCATTTCGCCCCGTTGTTTGCGGTGCAGCTTTGCGCTTACCCATCTTTTTCTGTCCACTTCACCGACAGTTCCTTAAGGCAATTCGAAGTCCTTGCTGAAAATATTCCCAGGTGGCAGGAGTTAGGGGGGTGGCCCAGCCCAGCCTCTTCCCGGCTCTGATGGGTTTTACGGGATCCGCCCTTGGCCCAGGCGCATCGCCACACGCATCCTGCAGAGTCACAACGAATGTCTGACAGAATATCGACGGACAGAAAATCGACCTACAAAAATATCGACACAAAAATATCGATGACAAGAATATCGAGATCCTATCTACAACATGGTAAGTACAAAAATATCTAAAATAAAATATAGAATGTCAAAAATATCGTTATTAAAAATATAAAGTATTTTTTAGTTTAAAAAAATATGTAAAATAAACCAAATAATACTTATAAATAAAATAAACATAATTAAATATATTTTATAATGTTTAAAATTAATAATTAATATATATAATGTAATAAAACATTAATTAAACATATACATATAATATATAATATATATACTTAATAATACATTTTAATAATTGTTTTAATAACCTATAACTTGTTCAAAATTATTATAAATTACAAATACATCATACACATAAAACAATAACATGAATAAAAATTAAATAATTATATATAACACATTAAAAAAATTACATTTAATTTGAATATTGTTAAAATTAATTATATATTACATTAGCTAAAATAATACAAAAAATATTAAATAGCACCGACAATAAAACTACTACTCCAGCTCCAAAAAAAAACCAGTAAAGAAAATGTTGGATAGCGTAGAGCTAAAAATTACTATTTCCACTCCAGGGAGTGTAACAATAGGGAAAGTGTTGGATAACGTACAGGTATAAATTACTATACCCACTGCAGCGAGTGCAACAGTAAGGAAAGTGTTGGATAGCGTAGGGGTAAAAATGACTATTCCAACTCCAAAGAGTGCATCAGTAGGGAAAGTGTTGGATAGCGTAGGGGTAAAAATTACTATTCCCACTCCAGAGAGTGCAACAGTAGGGAAAGTGTTGGATAGCGTAGGGGTAAAAATTACTATTCCAACTCCACAGAGTGCAACAGTAGGGAAAGTGTTGGATAGCGTAGGGGTAAAAATTACTATTCCCACTCCAGAGAGTGCAACAGTAGGGAAAGTGTTGGATAGTGTAGGGGTAAAAATTACTATTCCAACTCCAGGGAGTGCAACAGTAGGGAAAATGTTGGATAGCGAAGGGGAAAAAATTACTATTCCCACTCCAGAGAGTGCAACAGTAGGGAAAGTGTTGGATAGCATAGGGGTACAAATTACTATTCCAACTCCAGAGAGTGCAACAGTAGGGAAAGTGTTGGATAGCGTAAGGGTAAAAATTACTATTCCAACTCCAGAGAGTGCAACAGTAGGGAAAGTGTTGGATAGCGTAGGGGTAAAAATTACTCTTCCAACTCCAAAGAGTGCAACAGTAGGGAAAGTGTTGGATAGCGAAGGGGTAAAAATTACTATTCCAACTCCAGAGAGTGCAACAGTAGGGAAAGTGTTGGATAGCGTAGGGGTAAAAATTACTATTCCCACTCCAGAGAGTGCAACAGTAGGGAAAGTGTTGGATAGCGTAGGGGTAAAAATTACTATTCCAACTCCAGAGAATGCAACAGTACGGAAAGTGTTGGATAGCGTAGGGATAAAATTTACTATTCCAACTCCAGAGGGTGCAACAGTAGGGAAAGTGTTGGATAGCGTCGAAGTTAAAAATAACATAGTTATAAATAAAATAATTATATAAAATAATTAGTGATTTAATTATTAAATACCTATTTTTTACAAATACCAATAAATAATTATTACAAACATAACTACCAAAGAATAATTAATTAACAATACATTAATAATAAATAACAATAAATAATAATTAATAAATATTAATTACCAAATAATAAATATTAAACGATAAAATATTTTTCATACCCAAAAACATATGAATTATTAAAAAGTAAATACCAATTAAAATATATTTAACAATTTAAAAAAATATATACCGTAAAATAATAATTATGAAACATTACTCACCAATTAAAAAATATTGAACTATTAAATATTTTTCATATGCCAAAATAATACATATCACACATTAATTACCAATTAATAATTACTTATTATTATATTAATTAGAAATATCAATGCATAATATTTGATTATATTTAATTCACAATTAATGATTAATCAACAATTAATTATTTTTCATAACCAAAATGTTATAATTTAAAATATTTACCAATTAATAATTACTGTCCAATTAATTAATTATCAATACCCAACAACTAATTTAATAATTACTTAATTAGATTTCAATTAATTCCAACACTATTCCCCTATAAACGCACGACACACTCCACTAATAAAATAATACACTTAACATAATTATCAATTAATCAACTAATTAAAACTAATTGCCAATTAATAAAAATTAATTACCAATTAACACTTAATTAACAATAATATAATTATCAATACCAATAAATGAAAATAAATTATTAATTAATTACAATTAAATTACTTCCCACCCTATTCCCCTATAAACCCACAACCCGCTACAGAACTTAAACGCAAAAATTTATTAAAATCAATTTATATTTCCTAAAAATGTATAATTAATTCCATATAATTAAATTACTTCCCACCCTATTCCCCTATAAACCCACAACCCGCTACAGAACTTAAACGCAAAAATTAATTAAAATTAATTTATAATTCCTATAAATGTATAATTAATTCCATATAATTAAATTACTTCCCACCCTATTCCCCTATAAACCCACAACCCGCTACGGTACTAAAACACAAAATTGACTTAAAAAACCATTGTTAACATATAAAAATTGTATACATATATGTTAAAACCAGTAGAACACTTAACTAAAAACATATAACACATACATATTAAATACATAATAAAATACATAACAATAATATAAATATCGATATTTGTAACATCAATATTAGTAAAATCGATATATTTTATGTCGATATTACTAACTTCGATATTACTAACATCGATATTAAAATACTTACCTTAGGATCGATATTCTGTCCATAGATATTATTGACATCGATATTCTGTCCCTTCGATATTTAAAACTCGATATTAGTGGAGGTAGATATTTTAGTTTCGATATTTTGGCTGCTCACCGACACAACACGCTTTTATGCGTGGTAGAGAGTAGAGCAGGTCAGAAAATGCATTCCTCCCCAGCAGTGGCAGAAAGTGACACGGCTTTCTCCTGGCTCCCAAATCAGTTGGCAGGTGGCTACCACTGCTGCGGGGACACGACACGCATTTATGCGTGGTAGAGAGCAGAGCAGGTGGGGAAATGCAGTCCTCCCTAGCGGTGGCAGAAACTGACACGCCTTTCTCTTATCTCCCAAATCAGCTGGCAGGGGTTGTTGCGCTAGTCAGAATTTACATCTCACCTCGACCCCAACTCAATGCCACTGCTGCAGAAGACTAGGACATCGCATCGCGGGCTGCACAGTTTGACAACGACGCATCACCTTCATCAAGAGGGGTTCGCCGATGATGCATCTCCAACTGAGCGGGTCGGAACCGACACATCGCCTGCATCTGAAGGGATCAATGCCGATGCATTGCCTCCTCTGCTCCTTGCATCCGGTCTTTATTGTCAACACATTTCCTCCATTCAATGTACTTTTGCAGCGAAACAAGGTTGGTCCCTGTATCTGACCCGCGCTCCAGCATGGGTGGTCTGTACTTTTAGAATTGACCTGGTCAGGGACGACCAGTTAGCGCCGGGTGGCGCTTTATGCTTTTAAGCACTGTATTTCAAAATATTTTTTTAAAATTAATTATTCCTGTTCAACTTACCGGATCTTTGTCGTTTTGGTCTTGTTTTGTTCAATAAATTAAGCTCTATTTGTATATCCAGGTGCGGTATATTTTTGTGTGGTGTTTTCACTGTTTTAATGTTTTAAGTGTTGCACAAATTCTTTACACATTGCCTCCTATGTTAAGCCTGGCTGCTCTGTGGAAAGCTACCGGAGGGTGAGCACAGGTTAATTTAGGGTGTGTATCTGACTTACCTTGATTAGGATTGTGGTCCCTACATGGACAGGGTGCACACTTCTGCCATCTAGAGACCCAGGTGCCGATCACGATCCGGTAAAAAAATTCCCCGTACGACTCGTATCCGGTCTTTTTACCGTACGAATCGTACAAGTGCCGTACAAACTGCCAATCACGATTCGCATGGTAAAAAGTCCATATGAACCGCATTGGGAATTATTCCCCACACGTCCTCGGGTCGGAAAATGTGTCCGACACGTCCTCGGACGATTTACTGTACAAATGTGAAAAGTGAAGTCCGACCGCGGAATCACGATCCATCCCGTGCGTCCGATGTTACAACCGGATGGAAAAAACACCGTCCGCACCGAACTCCCATAGCAACCATGGAGACATGTGCCCGCATACGTGCCCAACACCCCCCCAGCCCTCCTATGTACGAGTCGAATCCCCACCCGTGTATGTACACCCGTGTATGTACGAGACGTACCCACACCCGTGAATGCATGGAGCGTACCCCCACCCCAACCGTGTATGTACGACTGGTCCCCCCACCCCAACCATGTATGTACGATCCGTACCCTCACCCGCGTACGTATGGAGCGTACCCCCACCCCAACCATGTATGTACGACCCGTACCACCACCTCAACCGTGTATGTACGACCCGTACCCTCACCTGCGTATGTATCGAGCGTACCCCCACCCCAACCGTGTATGTACGATCCGTACCCCCACCCCAACCGTGTATGTACGACCCGTACCCTCACCCGCGTACGTATGGAGCGTAACCCCACCCCAACCGTGTATGTATGACCCGTACCCCCACCCCAACCGTGTATGTACGATCCGTACCCTCACCCGCATACGTATGGAGCGTACCCCCACCCAAACCGTGTATGTACGACCCGTACCCCCACCCCAACCGTGTATGTATGACCCGTACCCCCACCCCAACCGTGTATGTATGATCCGTACCCTCACCCGCGTACGTATGGAACGTACCCCCACCCCAACCGTGTATGTACGACCCGTACCCCCACCCCAACCGTGTATGTACGATCCGTACCCTCACCTGCGTACGTATGGAGCATACCCCCACCCCAACCGTGTATGTACGTACCCTACCCCCCCAACCGTGTATGTACGACCCGTACCCTCACCCGCGTACGTATGGAGCGTACCCCCACCCCAACCGTGTATGTACGACCGGTCCCCCCACCCCAACCATGTATGTACGATCTGTACCCTCACCCGCGTACGTATGGAGCGTACCCCCACCCCAACCGTGTATGTACGACCTGTACCCCCACCCCATTCATGTATGTACGACCCGTACCCTCACCCGCGTACGTATGGAGCGTACCCCCACCCCAACAGTGTATGTACAGACCCTACCCCCACCCCAACCGTGTATGTATGACCCGCACCCTCACCCACGTACGTATGGAGCGTACCCCCACCCCAACCGTGTATGTACGTACCCTACCCCCACCCCAACCGTGTATGTACGACCCGTACCCTCACCTGCGTACGTATGGAGCGTACCCCCACCCCAACCGTGTATGTATGACCGGTCCCCCCACCCCAACCGTGTATGCACGATCCGTACCCTCACCCGCGTACGTATGGAGCGTACCCCCACCCCAACCGTGTATGTACGACCCGTACCCCCACCCCAACCGTGTATGTACGATCCGTACCCTCACCCGCGTACGTATGGAGCGTACCCCCACCCCAACCGTGTATGTACGACCCGTACCCCCACCCCAACCGTGTATGTATGACCCGTACCCTCACCCGCGTACGTATGGAGCGTACCCCCACCCCAACCGTGTATGTACGACCAGTCCCCCTACCCCAACCGTGTATGTACGATCCGTACCCTCACCCATGTACGTATGGAGCGTACCCCCACCCCAACTGTGTATGTACGACCCGTACCCCCACCCCAACCGTGTATGTACGATCCGTACCCTCACCCGCGTACGTATGGAGCGTACCCCCACCCCAACATTCTAAGTACGGAGCGCACCCCAGGCCCCAACACCAGCACCTTCACACAACATCGCGCATGTACGAGTCGTACCAAGCCAGACACAAGGACAGCACTGTACAACAAAATGCCCTAAGTACACACCGTACACACGTTAAAAACGCACGTACACAACCAGGACAAAGCAAAACAACACAAGAATACACCATTCGAATGGCACAAAGCCACAAAACATGTCCAACAAGCACAAAAACATTCACTGACCTGCAACTGCCAAAATCCCAAACAGAGGCCCAAAACACAACCACTCCTTATAACACACCCACCCAAACTTCAAACACAGCCACACCCACCAATGGACCAATAAAAAGGTCCCACACACACAAACCATGAGCCTTTGCAACAGACTCACTGCTGCCAGACCCCACAGACAACCTACAGCACCATACTAGAACCTTTACTACACCTTACACTTGCACACCTTCACACACACACCTTCACAAATACCCCCTCATCACATTCACACACACACCTGCACAACCACACCCATACACCCACAACCATCCACACACACCCCCCCACCATCCACACCCACACCCCTCACCATGCCCACTAACAAGAATCCAAAGTTCACTAGCCGAGAGTTGGAGGTCCTTGTCGATGAAATCCTCAGAGTCGAGCCACACCTCTTTGGAACATTGGTCAGACAGACCAGCATTTCTGAAAAAACAGCCATGTGGCAGACGATTGTCGATGCTGTGAATGCTGTTGCGGACACCAGAAGGACCAGGCATGAATGCCAAGCCAGGTGGTACGATCTGCGGAGGAGGGTCTGAGCCAAAATGACCGACGAACACAACCAGGCCAACGTCACTGGAGGAGGGCCGCCCCGCAGACCCGCACACTACCATCCCTGGGAGGAGAGGGTGATGGCCATACTGCCTGTGGTGGCAGTGGACGGATTAGAAGGACTCCGAGACCCGGGTGAGTACACAAACAACTCACCTCACATGGGGGGGACGTCATCCACAACCAAACTCACAAACAGGCACTCAACCACCCCAAGCTATCGCATGACTCAACCACACTCCATGAACACGCACATGCCACTGGCGCCACCATGCCCCATGCACCCAGCTGGACAATGCCAAGTCACAGGCCACAGAAAACACCAACACAAGACACGGTAAGCCGGATGGCGGGAGTGTGGGCCCCAAAAATCACATAGTGCAACTCAGAAGCAGACAACAATGCCCCCTGCCCATATGGCCTAGGTCACAGCCAGACAAACAGTGTGTCCCCACACAGGAAAGACTTGCCAGCAAATGGCGGACGCCTTGCATTAACACATGGGGGTGACGGCACGTTCTTGCACATGACAGCAGCTAATGAACACCCAACACTGTGAAAGAGTGGCAGCACACACCACCACAGCAGCAGCGCAGACACAGACACTACACCCATTGGGTGCATGGAGATCAGAAACAAACTCACATCAACAATCCAAGGGCCATTCAAAGATCTGCTAACAGTGTGTGCCCAGGAAAATGGGCTGAGGTGACAGAGGGTGACACACAGAGGGAGGGAGAGGGGGACAGAGAGGAAGGGAGACACAGGGAGACGGACAGAGGGAGGAGGCTGACACACAGAGGGAGGGAGAGGGGGACAGAGAGGGAGCGAGAAAGGGACACACAGGGAGAGCAAATCAGCCTTGTGGGGTGTGGGAATGTCTGCTCGTCAGCAGGTGGACTGCGTGCATGTAGACAAGGGTGGCCAGTGCCTCAATCCCCCCTCTTCTCCATGGCAAAACACAGGGCCATGTCACAACCTGTGCACGAGCACAACAACAGCTACCTGCATTATCTAAGTGTGTGGAACCACTCCATGTGCCCACATACAGTGCAACACGGAAGGCGCCAATGCATGGCTCGCCACACCTGCCCACTCCACTGCTGACTGCAGTCACAATTGACGCAGCAAGTAAGACTGTGCCACACATAGGTAAAGTCGCAAAAGCTGTGGCCAAGGGACATACCCATGCACAAGTGCACTGTGAGTGGAATGCAAGACATATCCAAATTCCCAGAGGAAATGTGCCAACTTAGAAACCAATGAAACATGGATGTTGCATGGAACAGAATTAACATTGTCTCTCTCACACACAGGTCAACGTCGTGGATCACCCCTCAACACTGGGGGGGAAGACTCACAGGACCCGGCTCGGCGGGATGACGGAGCCACCGGCAGCGACGACTCTCACCACTCTGTGGACGAACCCGACCCCGACCAACCTGGCCCCTCTGGTGTCCAACGACCTGCAGCACCTGCGTCAGGTACAACTGGGCCAACCACCACCCCCACTCCTGCCACATCCCAGGAGACACCCAGGATCCCTGCCCCACCACCACAATGCAGCCAGGCTGGCCAGGAGGGACACGGTGTACCGGGCACCCAGGAGGAGGCAGGCGACAACGCCAATGCCACCCCTCAGGGGTCCCGGAGACCTGATGTGCCCACAAGGGCAGGCCAGGTGCAAGTGGGTAGGGGTGGTGGGAGTGGAGGACGGTGGAGGCGCGAGCCTGACCTGTTGGCTGGGGAACCGGTATATTCCCATGTCCGAAACATCCTGGACACATACCGGCAGGACACCACGGGCATGGCCCAGGTTGTGTCCATCCTCGAGGAGATCAAGACCCAGCAGGCCCAGCAACATGCGGATCAACATGCCTGTCTACTGCGACACCAACGGCGGATGGAGGAAAGAGAGGCTGAGCTCGTGACGGTGCTCACGGGAATTCACAGTACACTCCGTCGGATAGCCGACAACATGGGCAACCCTCCCTGTGCCAGCAGGCGTAGAACATCACCACCCACAGGGAGGGATGAGGAGGAGGAGGAGACATCTGACGGAGCATCCCAAACATCGTCACGGCCTGCTTCTGAGGGTCCCCGCAGGAGGGCGGGTCGTCCACGGAAAAGACCGTGAGGGTCGGCGCAACAGCATCATCTCCCAGGACACCTGGCCTGGCCCACTGGAGCAACAGCAGCACAGCAGCAAAAGACATTCTGTGCCACATGGACTTGCTGGTCACTGTCTGACCAATGTTGACAAAGACTGTGGCATGGACTCTGAGGATTTCCAATGGCAAGGACACCAACTCCCCTAGTGAACTTTGGATTCCACACACCCGGAAAGCCCCTCATGTCATACCCCCCCCGGTACCCCAACCAAAATAAATGTTACACCATAAAGAGAAGATGCCTACCTTTTGCATTATTACCTTACATGTGTCTTGTAAAGTCTAACCATGCCTGAGTTCTCATTTGACTTCAACCATCCACACCCTGGGGCCTGAGTCTGGCACAGGACACACATGGGTCACATTGTATTAGGCAAGACAGACATGGAGCACCATACACACCTGTGATGGGCCCAACCGTGCCAACAGACATTTTGAGTACAGCGACAGCCATGCACAGAGGTCAGGGATCATGTGGAGTGTCCTGGGGGGCACCCAGGTATGTGTGGACAGGTGGCAGAACCATGTCCTGCAAGCTTGAGTCAGGTGGATGCAGAGAATGGTGGCCTGGCCAACGTTGGATGCATGGGGATGGCACATGTCACAATACCCACACAGTCATGGACATCATGCACAATACACAGTCTAATCCCACACAAACAGCTTGCATCTTGCCACTCTACACATAGACACATAGCCACTATCATGGAAAACCATGCCAGACATGCCGGATGCACCGTGGCAACACACCAGCATTGACTGAGAATAGGCACCTTGGAGGCATAGGGACACCTTTATTAGTCATGTATTCAGGATTGCAGAGGCAACTCGGAGTACACATGAACGGGTCATGTGGAGTAACATGTGGGTCCAACACTGGAACCCCCCTTCTGCAGCACAAATGCGTGATAGCCATGGAACTGGCACACAAGTGTCGGCTAACAGCTAAACACCCCCTGCTGCTCACGGAGAGACTGCCATACACCATTGATCCGCTGATGTGGAAGTCCCACACCATGTCAAGCCAATGCAAACCGTATGTGTCCGAGGGCAGTGTAACACACATTGATGCCATCATCACATTCCACAATCCCATCACTGATGACTGTCAGCAAGTCTGACCATCTATTCAGGTGTACCCAGCTGCATGTCATGTGTACCATGGTGATGCGACATGTCTGCAGAGGAACCAAACATCGACAGGGGCAGTGTGCATACATCGTAGACAACTGCCACACCCAATACACCCCTGATGCATCCCTTACCCTAAGGAGACTTCCAAACTTGTCCGTGCGTGTAACGCTGAGTCAGCACACGATGACGTGTCCATGAGGAATAGCAGTGCCACAACAATGCAACCAGAAGACGGCATGCGCAAGTACCTGGGGAAGAGAGATACACAAGAAGTCAGCCACAAAAAGCACAGCCACTTGCATGTGCATGTACTCGACACATGTAAGGATGACAACATGCTAGGTCACAATTATGACTGGGGAAATA
Source organism: Triturus cristatus (assembly GCF_964204655.1). Taxonomy (NCBI): domain Eukaryota; kingdom Metazoa; phylum Chordata; class Amphibia; order Caudata; family Salamandridae; genus Triturus; species Triturus cristatus. The sequence goes on from NC_140581.1 coordinate 854,116,381, forward strand.
CACATCACTGGCACCATCACTCCAGTGACACATCCACACACACCTCTGACTCACGTGCCATACATGCAGATGGACACACACATCGCAACACATGCCACATGGGGACCAATGCGTGCACACACAGACACTGGTACTCACCACTAAGCAAAGAAGTCACGTATGAGCCGAGTCCGGATGTCCTCTTGCGGAACCACATCCTCCACATCACTAGCCCCATTGCCAAGATCTTGGTCCTCCACGGGTGGATGGTCCTGATCATCTTGATCCAGGATGAGTGGCACAGCTTTATCAACTGGCATGTTGTGCAGCATGCAGCAGACCATGAAGATTTTGCAGACCTTCGCCGGGGCATATGGGAGGGCGCCGCCGGTCTTGTGGAGGCATCGGAATCGGCTCTTCAGGAGGCCAAATGTCCTCTCTATCACTCGCCTTGTCCGGCCATGGGCGGTGTTGTAGCGGAGCTGGGCCGGCGTGATGGGGTTGCGGAGAGGTGTGATCAGCCATGGCATGTTGGGATAGCCAGCGTCCCCTACATGGAAAGCACATGGACATAAGTAGGACAGGAGAAGCGGTCGTGCTGGAAGTCTACGCAAAATACAGGACAGACAGAGTGTACCCACCAACAACACATGCTCGTTCGTTGTGCAGCTGCGTCATCATTTCAGGCACCCTGCTACGCCTCATGATGTAGGCATCGTGTGCTGATCCTGGAAAACGAGCACAGACATGTGAAATCACCATGTTGGACAGACACACCACAAGGGCATTGATGAAGTGGTAGTGCTTGCAATTCCTGTACGCTACCTCCTGTGCCTGTGGTGGGACCAAAGCCACATGTGTCCCATCTATGGACCCAATAACATGGGGCATCCCTCCCAGGGCATAGAATCCACGCTTGACACCAGTCAACATTTCAGGGGTTGGGAAATGGAGGAACTCATCCAGGTGAAGCAACATGGCCTCTAAGAAATCATGCAGCACATGGCAGAACATGCTCTGGGACATGCCACCAACATGAGCTATGGTATTTTGAATGGTACCCGTGGCAAGAAAATGTAGGGCTGCCATTACCTTCAGCTTGGGTGTCAGTGCCGTAGGATACCTGTGCAGCGGTTGCAGGTGTGGTGCCAGCCTCGTCGTCAACTCCACAATCAACGGTTGGGGGAAGCGGTAGCACCTGATACAGTCATTCTCCCGCATGTCAGCCAAGTCCGGAATTGGTCGGGGAAGAGGCGGCGCTCTGCAGTAATTTGGAAGTGATAAGGAAGAGTGAGTGCACTACAACAACAATTTTTTGGTGCTGAGCACATGTTAATCTGTCAATACACATATGCGACATACGGAGTCAGGTATGTGCCACATGCCCTGGACACGTATGGCTGCCAGGTGACACTCCTACCAAGACCCAGCTACACACGGAGATTGTGAACCTCCACATGCCATGGCATGGGATTAGCTGTGTCCCAGTGTAAGTGAACAGCCAGACGCAACACAGGAGTGACATACATCCACACATCAGCAGAAGTAGGATGTCGATTGCAGAGACTGGTAGCGGAACACTAGAGCCACAGGTCACATGACATTAAACCAGGACAGCCCACACACCTTGCCATGAAGGTGTACATGTAATGACTCACCACACATTCATAGAGAGGATGCAGACATGTCCTTGTTACGCTACTCCGTGTCCCATGCATACATACGCACCTTACATCCGATACCACATGTGGCCTGGTGTGCGGAACAGTGTGCCATGTCCATCTACACACAGACACATGTTGGTTGCTGCAACAGCTGATGCTTTTGAGGGAGCTCCAACATCAAGCTAATGGGAACCCCCCACACATACATGACATTGTCACATCGTGCACCGTGGGTAGTGACATGTCTGGTGTGGTAACCCCTGTAGCGGGCATCAGGGGACTCTTGCGTGTGTTGTTGACCGTGCCATGCCAGTGACGCTCATCCCAAGTGTGCAGTACGACATGCACACATGTCAAAGGAGTTAAGGGCATGCCTGGTACACATTGCACCGTCACACATAACATCTGTATACATTTCATCATACATCTGGTGCCTTCTCGACTCAGGAGTAATGTGCCACATCACAGCCTTTCACACCTGTGCCCCACACATGTAGTACTGCCCAGACAATGCCTTGATGTCCATCCATGGACAAGTATGTCAGCCCTATTCCTTCCTGTGTGCTGCCTGTCACCACTGTGATGTGTGAAAGGCACCGTACTTTCGCTCAGAGGGCCTGTGTACGTTCCCTATCACTATGGGAGTGCTGCCGTATGTGTACCCATAGTGATAGTGAGCGTACGCACGCGTGTACGGTCCGTATCCCTATGGGAACGCATACGCGAGAACACCCATAGTGATAGTGAGCGTACAGGCGTGTGTACGGTCCATACCACTATGAGTACGCATACGCGAGAACACCCATAGTGATAGTGAGCGTACAGGCGTGTGTACGGTCCGTATCACTATGGGAACGCATACGCGAGAACACCCATAGTGATAGTGAGCGTACAGGCGTGTGTACGGTCCGTACCACTATGAGTACGCATACGCGAGAACACCCATAGTGATAGTGAGCGTACAGGCGTGTGTACGGTCCGTACCACTATGAGTACGCATATGCGAGAACACCCATAGTGATAGTGAGCGTACAGGCATGTGTACGGTCCGTACCACTATGAGTACGCATACGCGAGAATACCCATAGTGATAGTGAGCGTACAGGCGTGTGTACGGTCCGTATCACTATGGAAACGCAAACGCGAGAACACCCATAGTGATAGTGAGCGTACAGGCATGTGTACGGTCCGTACCACTATGAGTACGCATACGCGAGAACACCCATAGTGATACGGACCGTACACGCGTGCGTACGCTCACTTTCACTATGGGTGTTCTCGCGTATGCGTACTCATAGTGGTACGGACCGTACACACGCCTGTATGCTCACTATCACTATGGGTGTTCTCGCGTATGTGTACCGATAGTGATACGGACCGTACACGCGTGCGTACGCTCACTTTCACTATGGGTACGCATACGTAAGCACACCCATAGTGATACGGACCGTACACACGCCGGTACGGGCCGTTGCTATGCATTTGTGGTGCCCTAGGGCCCCGGGACGCACCGTACCTGTGTGTGAAACTCCAAATTACATAGGGGACACATGAGGGACAAGTAGAAAGGCCTACATGCATGCTGGTTGTCACGGAGACCAACTTTAAATTTGAATTTTTTTAAGCAGGTGCACAGCAGTAGTCAGTTTGAATGAATCTACTTTGTTGCAATGTGGTTCTGGAGGTGACATCATGCTCAAGAAAAAAACACAATAAGAACCCACTCACTGTGCTAGGTTTGAAGGGATTGGAGGAAACATAGGATGCAAATGTGAGTGACCAATCACTCTGTACTCCTGTGCATGAAACAGGCCAGCAAGGCAGATATAAGGCAGCCAGGTCCCATGAGGGAGCACTTGCCTGCACATCTTTGTATTAGACGACCCAGCTGCTGCTACTGATTCCCTGGAACCATGTCAAGGTCTGTGGAGAGGTCACAGCCTTTCACCCTGGAGGAGAACCTGGCTTTGCTGGATGTGATCCTCCCACAGTACCCCCCGCTGTATGGCCGACCAGGGTATCAGGTGAGTGCAGAGTCTACTAGCACAGACTGTGACCCTTGTTTGTGACTGTGACTTCTGGCATTGTGTCCAGGTGTGGCACACATGCTATGTACTGTAGGGGGGGTCCCAGGGGGGGGAATGCCTGATGTCTCCCAGCCAGTGCATGCTGTGGTGCATGTCTGCCGTCCTCACTTGCATTGTGTTTACTGTGACAATCACTGCATGGTGCATGCCACATTCTGCCTGTCTTGTCCTCCTGGGAATTTGGCCTCTACAGTCCTCATGTGATTATGTGGTCAGCCCAGTGTGACAGGTGACTGTACCCACAGATGTGTGTTAGTTCTGTGTACCTGTGCTGAGAGTGTCCACATGATGTGTTCGTACCCTGGACATCGGTGTGTGTGTGTAAGTCCCCTGTCATGTGGGTGGGTGCATATGTGGAGTGGGGCACCCGGGCTGCGTGAGGGATGGATATACCCTGCCCATGTGATGTGAGCAGGGAGCAGTGCTGTGTGTCTCATGTGCAGGGCCAGCCCCACACCTGTGAGCCCCCCCGTCTAGTGGCACATGTGCAGAGTGAGGTTTGTCGCTGCATTTGGCAATGGCAGGTGAATGTCCTGTGCCTGTGTGTGTCTGTGTACTCTGCTGCGGTAGCGTCAGTGGCCTGTGGCATGTGACTGCTTAGAGGTGCTGCACATTATCCTGGTGTAGCTTGTGATGCACAGTGTGAGCCTGGATCATTGCTTGTGTAGTTGCCCTCATTCCACCTGTGTACTTTCAATGGCACGTACTGCTTTTGCCCTTCCCCAGAGGATCATGTCCCTATGACAATGGTGCAATGCATTGGATGCATACTATGCCTTGTTGTAAACAGCAAGGTTGTTCTAATATGTCTCTCTGTGACATGTGCCTGGTGTATTGATGTAGTGTCACTTGTTCATCCTCACAGGTAGGCGCCTCTGCCAAGAAGCAGATATGGCTGACCGCCATCAGTGCCGTGAGGAGTGCGGATGGTCGCAAGCGGCGCCTGGCCCAGGTGAGGAAACGCTGGCAGGATATCCGGTGCTGGACGCGGAGGATCGCACGGGTCCTGCTGGGGGACTCACCTGAGACCCATAAGAACCGCGGGCGCCACCGTCTGACCCACATCCACAAGCGTGTGCTGGCGGTGGTATTTCCAGACTTGGAGAGGCGCTTACAGGAGAAGCAGCAGCAGGAAGGGGGTAGGTACATGTGTGTTTGTTGTGTGTCACCAGCATTTGTAAGTGCACAGTTGCATGGATACACTGCCAGGGTTTAAAGGTGCTGTGCAGATCCTGTTACCCACAGTATAGCGGTGCTCTCCTGTCTCCCTTTCCCTCGTTGCAATGTGTTCCCTGGTCTGTGTGTAGTCACTCCTTCACAAGGTAATGTAGGCTGGCGCTTTCTCCACGTGAACTATGCCTGTAGCATCATGTGTGGGGGTGGTGTGTAACAGGTTTTGGGACCTTGCCTGTGCCCTGTCCAGTTCAGTACATGTGGGTTCCATGTCAGTTGGCACTGATGCTGAGTCCAGACATGGGAGTTATTCTCTCAAGTGTCATGCCTTACAGTACGCATGTCCTATGTTGTGGCCTGTGACATGATGTGCATGAGTGTGCGATACGCATAGTGCAGGGATGGTGGCGTGTGTTGCAGTCATTCCCATTCAGGACCATGGAGTTGTGTGGCCACTACTGTCCCCTGGGGCATATTTTCCAAGGTGTCATGTGTGTCATCACAAAACGTGGACACTCTCAGTGTCTACAGCATAGGTTGTGCTCTGTGCCATTGTCCCCTGGCACCATGTATATTGACGTAAAATGTAGTACAAGTGTTCACTGTACAGCCTGACCTGATTTTCCTTGTTCATACTCACAGTGGCCAGTGCCTGTGTGTCTTGTTACAATCATCTGATGATGGCCATTTGTACATGATTATTTGGACAGGCGCACCTTGGGTATTTGGCGTCCAATCTTGCATTTATGCAGCCCCTGTGTATTTCACCCAGACTAAGAGATGTAAGTGCCACCTGTGTCTCAACAAATTGTCTCATGTAGGGGGTGGTTGGTGCAGGCCAAGCCTACATGTCAGAACCAGAATTCTTCTTGCTAGGTCTGGCCAGTGTGTGATGTTTGTCTGGACATACACTCAAGGTGCAGTGAGCCAGTCATGGTGGGCATGTTTTCAGTATTACCTATGCAGCATGTGCCTCAAGTTCATGGATATGGTCCCTGCTCATCCCTATTTTCGGCAACGCTGTGTGGTGCAGATGCAGTGCTGGATTGTCCCCAGGGCCTGGCTCCTATGTCAAACTCCATTTCATGTCATTTGCTATTGTGTCATGCTCTCCATGAATTTTCAGTGGCATGGTGGGTCAACCAACTGTGTGTTGCATGCCCTACATCTGTACCTTGTTTTGTAGATGTTACTGATCTTTCTTTTCAGGCTTTGCACTGTAACTTATGTAGATTGGACTCATGTGACATATGTATACAGGTGTGTGATTAATTGCTGTCTCTTCACCTTGCCCACAGCATCGTCGGGGGACACGGAGGGAGACATGAGCACAGACGGAGCGGAGGGACCGAGCACCAGTGCCAGCGTTGACATCGTGGCTGGCACATTGAGTGGTACTGAGGCGGAGGAGAGTGAGGCCGAGGACCTGTCCACTGGCACGACAGAATATGAGGCTGACGGGTCCGAGGATGATCTCTCCGAGTGGGCGGAGGCTGCACCAGCAGCTGACAGCGGCACAACATCTCACCCCGCCCCCTCATTGCCATCAGCCGCCTCCCACTTGCTCGTGTCCCTTCCCAGCGTGCCCGGTCACCACATGTCTCCTTCCTGCCAGGCACCGCACCCCCTGCCCCTGTCTCCACTGCTGCCGCCAATGCCGAGTCTGTGGACATCCAGCGGCAGTTGCAGGTTGGTCAGGCTGCGATGCTTAATGTCCTCCATGGCCACAGCCAAGTGCTGAACAACATGGAGGCATACTTGGAGGGCATTTTTTCATTGCAGGCTGACCAACGCAACTTGCTGAGGTCCATTGAGTCGACACTGACTGCAGCAGTGGGTCTCCTGCAGCGCTACGTCCAACCCCCTACCCCTGACCCATCCACACTTCCCACTCCCATGCCTGTCCCACGTACACCCAGACGTCAGCATGCACCCACCACAACAGACACAGGCACCACACCAGCAGGGAAGGTCATACGCACACCTCCTGGCACGCACACACAGGGTGAAGTAGGCACACCCACTGGGTGGGGGGACAAACGTAAGCCACGCAGCCAGAGTGGGAGTCCGCATTCCACCCAATCCACTCCCTCCAAATCCCCTCCCCTCAGCTCTCCTGGCCACATATCCAGCAAAGACTCCTTCATGGCCGCTCTGTCCCTGAGCCCCACAGTGACACCACCCCGCAAGCGGTCAAGGGAGTCGCCGGTCAGGGTGGTTGAGTTCCCCCCCCCTGTCCACACCCTTCCCCAGTGGCGCTGCGACCCATCCCTCCGCCCCCCCCCTCCTTGGGGCCTGTGGTTCCTTCGGGTGCAGGGGAGTCTCTGGAGGACCTTGCTAAGGTGTGCAGCGACATCCTGGCCTCCGCCTTCGGCCCTGCCCCACCCCCTGTGGTGGAGTCCTCCATCCCTGCACCCACGACGCCTACCCTTCGCTCTCATGTCCCTGCGGTGCCTGGTCCTTCCCCCCCACATGATGCCCTCCCCGCTGTGGAAGACGAAGGAGTCTGACTGTGCAGGCAAGCTAGGGGACACACGTCCCACTGTGTCCCCCATCCAGCTGTGACTCATGGACTGCCCTATGGGCTTTGTAAATATTGAACTTTATCCACACACACTTTATTTGGAAATGCTGAATAAAGCCTTTTTTTTTTCCTTAGAACACTACTGCTTTTGTGGTATTGCTGTTGGTGGGGCTGCTCCATGATTTTGGGTGGTGATCATGTGTTGGGTGTGTGGGAAATGTAGTAGTGTGCTGGTCATAGGGGGTACCCTGGTATCTGTGTGCCATCACAAGGTGTTAGCTAGGTTTCTCTGTTCATGTAAGCAGTTACTGCAAGGTGAAATTGTCCCAAGGTGTGTTCCTTCCTCTGTGTACCCTGACATCTTCCCTGCAGGGTGTTCCCAATATTTAGCGCTGAGCTGTGTCTACATTAGCTGGGTGTGTGACGGACCCCTTCAACTTTGGCCATGCATGCAGAGCGATGTCTCCACCTGCATCATTCGTGGCATCCTTGGTGATCACTGTACTTGTGTATGTAGTCTGTTGACATGACTTCATGTGGACATGTTCCCTTTTAGGCTGTATGCATGTGTGTACTCCCAGCCTCGCACACATGTGTTACATGTACTGCAGGGTCTTTGTGCACCTGACTGACAATTGTGGCAATTGGATCTGTGGGTACTCCACCCTTTTCTTTCCATGGGCACTGCTGGGAGGACTCTGCACACACCCCTCCTGTGTCTGGGCACTGCTGGGAGGACTCTGCACCCACCCCTCCTGCGTCTGGGCACTGCTGGGAGGACTCTGCACCCACCCTCCTGCATCTGGGCACTGCTGGGAGGACTCTGCACACACCCCTCCTGTGTCTGGGCACTGCTGGGAGTGATAGGCACACACCCCTCCTGTGTCTGGGCACTGCTGGGAGTGATAGGCACACACCCCTCCTGCATCTGGGCACTGCTGGGAGGACTCTGCACACACCCCTCCTGTGTCTGGGCACTACTGGGAGGACTCTGCACCCACCCCTCCTGTGTCTGGGCACTGCTGGGAGGACTCTGCACCCACCCCTCCTGCATCTGGGCACTGCTGGGAGGACTCTGCACACACCCCTCCTGTGTCTGGGCACTGCTGGGAGGACTCTGCACCCACCCCTCCTGCGTCTGGGTACTGCTGGGAGGACTCTGCACACACCCCTCCTGTGTCTGGGCACTGCTGGGAGGACTCTGCACCCACCCCTCCTGCATCTGGGCACTGCTGGGAGGACTCTGCACACACCCCTCCTGTGTCTGGGCACTGCTGGGAGTGATAGGCACACACCCCTCCTGTGTCTGGGCACTGCTGGGAGTGATAGGTACACACCCCTCCTGTGTCTGGGCACTGCTGGGAGGACTCTGCACCCACCCCTCCTGCATCTGGGCACTGCTGGGAGGACTCTGCACACACCCCTCCTGTGTCTGGGCACTGCTGGGAGTGATAGGCACCCACCCCTCCTGTGTCTGGGCACTGCTGGGAGGACTCTGCACACACCCCTCCTGTGTCTGGGCACTGCTGGGAGTGATAGGCACCCACCCCTCCTGTGTCTGGGCACTGCTGGGAGGACTCTGCACCCACCCCTCCTGTTTCTGGGCACTGCTGGGAGGACTCTGCACACACCCCTCCTGTCTCTGGATATGTACGCTTAGAACATACACAGGTGTGGGTTCGCTCCATGCATACGAGGTGGGGGTAGGGTCCGTACATACACTGTTGGGGTGGGGGTACGCTCCATACGTACGCGGGTGAGGGTACGGGTCGTACTTACACTGTTGGGGTGGGGGTTCGCTCCATACATATGCGGGTGTGGGTACGGGCCGTACATACACGGTTGGGGTGGGGGTACGGTCTGTACATACACTGTTGGGGTGGGGGTATGCTCCATACGTACCTGGGTGAGGGTACGGGTCGTACTTACACTGTTTGGGTGGGGGTACGCTCCATACGTCCGCGGGTGAGGGTACGGGTCGTACTTACACTGTTGGGGTGGGGGTACGCTCCATACATACGCAGGTGAGGGTACGGGTCGTACATACACGGTTGGGGTGGGGGTACACTCCATGCATACGCGGGTGAGGGTACGGGTCATACTTACACTGTTGGGGTGGGGGGTACGCTCTATACGTACGCGGATGAGGGTACGGGTCGTACATACACGGTTGGGGTGGGGGTACACTCCATGCATACGCGGGTGAGGGTACGGGTCATACTTACACTGTTGGGGTGGGGGGTACGCTCTATACGTACGCGGGTGAGGGTACGGGTCATACTTACACTGTTGGGGTGGGGGGTACGCTCCATACGTACGCGGGTGAGGGTACGGGTCGTACTTACACTGTTGGGGTGGGGGGTACGCTCCATACGTACGCGGGTGAGGGTACGGGTCGTACATACACGGTTGGGGTGAGGGTACGGGTCGTACATACACTGTTGGGGTGGGGGTACGCTCCATGCATACGCGGGTGAGGGTACGGGTCGTACTTACACTGTTGGGGTGGGGGGTACGCTCCATACGTACGCGGGTGAGGGTACGGGTCGTACATACACGGTTGGGGTGGGGGTACGCTCCATATGTCCGCGGGTGAGGGTACGGGTTGTACTTACACTGTTGGGGTGGGGGGTACGATCCATACGTACGCGGGTGAGGGTACGGGTCGTACATACACGGTTGGGGTGAGGGTACGGGTCGTACATACACGGTTGGGGTGAGGGTACGGGTTGTACATACACTGTTGGGGTGGGGGTACGCTCCATGCATACACGGGTGAGGGTACGGGTCGTACTTACACTGTTGGGGTCGGGGCACGCTCCATACGTACGCGGGTGAGGGTACGGGTCGTACTTACACTGTTGGGGTGGGGGGTACGATCCATACGTACACGGGTGAGGGTACGGGTCATACTTACACTGTTGAGGTGGGGGGTACGCTCCATACATACGCGGGTGAGGGTACGGGTCGTACTTACACTGTTGGGGTGGGGGGTATGCTCCATACCTACGCGGGTGAGGGTACGGGTCGTACATACATGGTTGGGGTGAGGGTACGGGTCGTACATACACTGTTGGGGTGGGGGTACGCTCCATGCATACGCGGGTGAGGGTACGGGTCGTACTTACACTGTTGGGGTGGGGGGTACGCTCCATATGTACGTGGGTGAGGGTACGGGTCGTACATACACGGTTGGGGTGAGGGTACGGGTCGTACATACACTGTTGGGGTGGGGGTACGCTCCATGCATACGCGGGTGAGGGTACGGGTCATACTTACACTGTTGGGGTGGGGGGTACACTCCATACGTACGCGGGTGAGGGTACGCGTCGTACATACACGGTTGGGGTGAGGGTACGGGTCATACATACACTGTTGGGGTGGGGGTACGCTCCATGCATACGCGGGTGAGGGTATGGGTCGTACTTACACTGTTGGGGTGGGGGGTACGCTCCATACGTACACGGGTGAGGGTAAGGGTCGTACATACACGGTTGGGGTGAGGGTGCGGGTCGTACATACACTGTTGGGGTGGGGGTACGCTCCATGCATACGCGGGTGAGGGTACGGGTCGTACTTACACTGTTGGGGTGGGGGTACGCTCCATACGTCCGCGGGTGAGGGTACAGGTCGTACTTACACTGTTGGGGTGGGGTGTACACTCCATACGTACGTGGGTGAGGGTACGCGTCGTACATACACGGTTGGGGTGAGGGTACGGGTCATACATACACTGTTGGGGTGGGGGTACGCTCCATGCATACGCGGGTGAGGGTATGGGTCGTACTTACACTGTTGGGGTGGGGGGTACGCTCCATACGTACACGGGTGAGGGTAAGGGTCTTACATACACGGTTGGGGTGAGGGTACGGGTCGTACATACACTGTTGGGGTGGGGGTACGCTCCATGCATACGCGGGTGAGGGTACGGGTCATACTTACACTGTTGGGGTGGGGGTACGCTCCATACGTCCACGGGTGAGGGTACAGGTCGTACTTACACTGTTGGGGTGGGGGGTACGATCCATACGTACGCGGGTGAGGGTACGGGTCATACTTACACTGTTGGGGTGGGGGGTACGCTCCATGCATATGGGGGTGGGGCTACGGTCCGTACATATCCGTACCCACGCTATGGAATGCTTGTGCGGGCCATACCCAGGCCTTTGCCACGTGGGTACAGCCGTCCCGCCATTGCTGGGGTGACGTAGGTGTGGGCGTGGTACGACTCGTTCCCACGCTCTTAAGGCATGGGTACGGGACGTACCTGTATTGTTGTGTTGCCGGTTCGCGTCGTCAAGCACTTCCGTTGTGGCGGACGCTGGCTTTGCTGGACACGCCCCCACCCCCTCGTAGTGACCAGGGCCTGGGGGTCAGGTATGTCCAGGGCATGTGTGCTGTGTGACTTTGGTGGGGGTTTTGTGGCCTGCCCCTGCTCCTGCCCCCCCCCTTTCCCCCCTCCCTTTGTTGTTCTGACCTTCTGCGGCGTCTGCGTCATAACCTGTAGAGGAGGTCGACTGCTATGAGGGCCGGGATGACACATAGGTTCGGGTCCATGTCTGTCCGTCGCGTGCAGGTACTCCTTGTTCACGTCGTCCTGATTTCCCGGCAGTTTTTGGCTGCCGGAAAATATTGTCCGTGCGGGATGACGTCGGTGCGAATCGTAATTCCTGGTTCGTGAATGGCAGGCTGCGTGCGTCCCGACGTCACGCCGGCGCTTTCCCGGATCACATTTGTATGTTTATTTTCGTCGGTCGGGGTTTTGTACGATTCGTACGGAAATGGTATTTCCGTGCGAATCGTAATTCCATGTTTGTATATTTTTGAGCCCGGGTACGCGTCGGACGGAGAATATGCTCCGTCCGACGGTTCGTACCTGGTTTTTACCGGATCGTGATCGGCACCCCAATTTCTAACACCTCCTTCATGAGGACTGGGTAAATCCTGACTGCTGACTCTTGGGTCTTTATTTTGAACTACGCGTCAGATGCCTAAGTTTCCATTTTCACACCTTCATGTGTGCTGTAGATCACACAATTTAGTTTACAGGGCAAGTACCTTCCCTGTAGGTTCATGGGACTTAAACTGCATATAACAATCAGATATTCAAGCCACAATGTTCCCTTTAAACCTGCTTCAATCTCTCAAAGAAAGCATGTTCTGGCTCTTTCAGTCCAAATTCGTCATCAAAGTCTTAGGCCAATTTTCTTCCTTCTGCTATACCTTTGTTTTCAAATGTGCAATCACAGCATAATATTTAGGCTTGATCAAGGCAAAAGGGGTATTGGTATTCATTACTCTCTAGGGCTCTTTAATAGGCCAATCTACAGCTCTCTTACACTGTCCACAATTCTCTGGGAACCACCACCTCAAAGAACATGTCTAAATCATCATACAAGACCTTTATAATAGTCACAGTTCTGTCTACTTGGGTGTATAATTCATTCTAGGTTTCTCTCAACTTAGGGAGACTGTTTGTGAAATTGACAAAGTTTTCTGGAGTTCATGGAACATGTGCATATGATCCTACCTTTACCTCTCTGAAAGGGTATTCTTTTGCTCCTACACCATCAATACTGCCACTTTTTTTCAACTTCGATCTCCACCCTCTTCATTTTTACTTTAGACTTTTCCTATCTTGATCATAACTCCTTGGATTTGTCTAAATCTCACCACTCTTCTAGACAATTGATCAATTTAATTGCCTTCAAATCCGTGTCCCACACAGATATTGTGAATGTTTCTCATAACTTCTTCATTTGTGCCAAATCAAACCCAAACTCCTCAACTAAAACCTCTATCATTGCATATGCTCCACACACAATTTTATCAACTTCTTTGCTCATATACACCAATTCACTCCCGCTATAGTTTTCAGAAACTCTATAACAAAGTTTCACTTCAAAATCTCCACAAGCTCATTATTCAACTGCAGATTTAATTCTATCGGATGATTCAGGTGCTGCCGTCGCAGGGGCTCTATCTGTGCTCCGTGCATCCGTCTGCTCTCACTCTGGGGACTGCTCGTAATAACTTCCAGTGGGGAAATGCTTGTACTTGCAAAAATCTGGCACATGCCTGAGGCTACCAATGTTGAGGGAGTGCTTTGAGCTACCGGGGTTTGGGGAGCACTTGCCTCTACATTTATTGGGGGTGCAATTGTATCCACAAGGGGACCAGTCACTGCCCCTCCCTCCGGGAACTCGGTAAGGATTGCCCTTTGGGCCTAACTAAATTATAAAGGATGGTCTTGACCTCAACAGATCGTCCAAAAATTCATCATCCTCAACAAATTCAGTCCCAGTGTAATTCTCCAGACGTTTCTTGGTAGGGCACTTCTCCTGTTCTGAAATTGCTTGTCTGGGAGAAGGGCTTGGTAAATTATTCTCTTGCTAAGGCTTGGCAATTTGTGAGAAATCCACTTGCTGCGGCAAGAAGTCATTATTCCCATGCCCTTCTTGCTGTTCCAATCGGATGGGTGATTCTGGGCTCTCTGTGCCTGTCACCTCCTTAAACCAGGAGACATGCCGGGTCACTGTTTCACCTCTTTGGCGGGCTGCGGTGACCATGGTCCTTTGGATTGTGATTACTGATAGGGTTGTCTCTCTTTTCTCTTTTTCCTCACTCTCTGGAGTTTGTTGCCTGGGAGTCAGGCCTTGATGAAGACTATGTCTCCATTTCAGAGCACTGGGCCGTGGTCAGCTGGTTTTGGCTGGCCCTGATTTTGGTAATTCTGCATTATCCTTGCACTACCTCACCGTTCATGGTTGGGAGGCTGCCATTGGTGGCTAGCTGGAATGTTCTCCCTTGGGGGGTGCTCCAGCAGCAGGTCTATGGAGGCACACCCTGTTGTGCTGTATGGTGTTTGCCAGTATGCCCTCTTGAATCGGTGAAGGCATTTCTCAAGGTCTTCCCCTTGGTCGACCCCAATTCTTAGCGTTTTGTTGAGGGTCCTCATGAATCTCACAACCTCCCCATTAACTTTGGGCCATTGTGGCATGATCTTCCAGTGCCATACTCCTAGACTCTTGAGATAGTCACCAAAGTCATGATTCTGGTATGGGAGTTCATTGTCAGTCTTGATTTCTTCTGGCAAACTGAAAAGGGCGAGCATATTCTCCATCACTAGCTGTACTACTCGGAATGACGAGGAGTGTACCACCTTGACCACTGGGTATTTAGTATGGTTATCTATGACAATGACAGTGTACCTCACGTTCGGAAAGCTGATAATGCCCATGGTAAGAGGAGTCCACGGTTGAGTATAAAACTGTTCTGTTATGACTGATGCTGGCACATCCCCCCCTCTGGTGATCTGACAGGGGAGGCACTGCCATATGGCATCATCCACCATGTTGTTCATCCATGGAACCATACTTTCCTCCTTAGTAGTGTCTTGGTGCTGCACTTCTGTGGTGCACCTTGTGCGCAAGGTCAACTATCTGGTTCCACAGGGCTCTAGGAACTATTATGTAGTGCCTTTGCAGTAAAAATCCATCCGTGAAGTGGCTGACTTTGTGGCAGACATGCTACAGCTGGGTCAGCACAAGTTTGTCGAAATTGTTCCATCAGCTTCTGCCGTCCAGGAAACGGCTCCATATTCTGCAGCATGATGCCTGTTTTGCTTTCTGTAGCATGGGTGTTAGTTGGTAGCTATCTTGATCTTATCCACGGTCATCCCTGGGGAACAGGCGCTTTGCCCTAACTTGCTGCCAAACTCCTAGGTGGACTCATACTCCTCCTTGACTGTAGTGCCTCCAGTCTGCAGGTGATGTGACAAGAAGTTGGCAGTATTATGCGCTCCTAGCCACTTTAAAGTCATAAATCTGCAACAGGACAGCCCACAAAGGGTGTCTTCTGCAAAAGTAGAGGTAAAATTGGCGGCAGCCCATACAAATTTCTAGGGCATCCCTTTCTATTTTAGCATATCTGGACTCAGTACCTCGAATGGCCATGCTGGCGTTTGCAACAGGCACCCACGGCTTGTGGCTCTTCTTCTGCAGCAGCACGGCACTCAGCCCAATGGGGCTCGCGACTGCCACCAGTTCTGTGTTGCAGTGTGAGTCAATCTATGCCATTGCTGCGTCACTCAGTAGTACCTCTTTCATGTTCCGTAATGCTTCCTCCTTTCCCAATTGGCATCTACTCTTGTGTGGGACCCCTAGGGCTCCGATAGAGTGGCCAGGTTTGGGATAATCCCCAGGAGCCTCAACACCTCCACCGAGCTCCTCTGCACTAGTGTTTTTCTTATGATGTCTGCTTTCTTTGGGTCCACCTGTAGACCTTCTTTGGAGAAGATATAACCAAAGATTTCAATGGGCTGTTCGAAAAGGAACATTTCTACCACTGTAGATTGAGGCTGTGGTTTGCGTGGTGAGCCAGTGTCACTTGGAGTAATCTCTGATCTTCCTCCAGAGTTTGAGAACTCCAGCGTGGCTAGCCAGTCACTTCCTAATCATGTTCTTGAAAACCTTGGCAGTCAAGGAAATACCAAATATGAGGCGCTGCCACTCCTCAACCCGAGGTGAGTGGAAGTGTTGTAATGCAGGGGCAAGCTGGTCCACCTTGAGCTGGTTGTATCTCTCATTTAGATCTAGGTTCGATAACCACTGCCTGCCATTCAGATCCAATATAATATCATCCATGTTGGGAATGAGATGACGCTCTCGGGGGATTGCACAATTTGGGAGGTGCATGTTCACGCAGAGATGGATGGCTCCTGGCTGTCTTGGCTCGGGCACTACTACCAATAGGGACACCCATGGGGTCAGCCTGGACACTTTCTCTTTTACAACTAGTTGTTCCAGCATGCGCAATTCCGTCTCTATCAAGGGTCTCATGTGGAATGGAACACTTCGGTGGTGAAGGGCTACCGGATGCATGTTTGGTGATGTGAAGCTTGATCAGTGTACCTTTCCGGCAGCCAAGGACCTGGAATAGTCCTGGAAAGTCCTTAAGAATGGCATCTGCGTGTCATGCATGTGCCAGTCAAAGAATACAAGTCCAAGGATTTCAGCCATGCCGTAGCCGAGGAGAGTGCCCATCTCTTCTTTGGTGATTTATTTATTTATTTAAGTAGCTTATAAAGCGCGCAGCTACCCCCGGAGGGGTGTCCCGGCGCTAATACAGAAACTCAGAAAGAAGGGAGTAGTCAAGCCGATTGCAAGACGGGAATCATAAACTGGAGAACAGCCATGTTTTTAGTTTACTACGGAAGATGGATTCAGACGGGCAGAGCCTGAGGTCGAGTGGGAGACAGTTCCATAGCTTAGCAGTAATTACGCTGAACCTTCTACCACCCATTCTGGAACGTCGAAAGCGAGGTGCAGTCAGGAGGCGTAAGTGGTTAGATCTCAGTGATCTGACAGATTGAGATATTGCTACTCGCTTTTTCAGGTATCCAGGTCCAAGGCCGTTGATAGCTCGGAAGGCGAGGGTGAGGATCTTAAATTGAATGCGGCTTGCAATGGGGAGCCAGTGAAGCTCTTTGCAATAGGAGGCAACAGATTGACGGTAGGGGATGTTTCCGATCAGTCTGGCTGCCGCATTCTGAACGATCTGAAGACGAGAGATCAGATATTGAGGGGCACCGGCGTATAAGCTGTTGGCGTAGTCTAGATGAGAAGTGATGAGGGCCTGAGTGATCGTTCTACGGGCATCCAGGGGAAGGTAGGGAAGGATCTTTTTAATCATGCGAAGCTTCATGAAGCAGGCAGAGGTGACCTTATTGATTTGCGCTTTGCAAGAAAGTGTATCGTCGAATTGAAAGCCCAGGTTGCGTGCAGATTGAACAGGGGTAGGCGCAGGGTTAAGTGCTGTAGGCCACCACAGGCTGGAGGATATTGGAGTTTTCTGGTTAAAAAACAAGACTTCCGTCTTGTCAGCATTAAGACTAAGGTGGTTGATGGTCATCCAGGCACAGATGTTATCCAGACATTGGCGGAAGTTGACAAAGGTGGAGTCTGAGTGGTCTCTAAAGGAGAAAATCAACTGAGTATCATCAGCATAAGAGACCACTCTGACTCCACAAGACTCCACCACTGCGGCCAAGGGTGCGAGGTAAACGTTAAAAAACAGAGGGCTCAGGGCAGAGCCCTGCGGAACACCACACAACAGGGGTTTACCCTCTGATTTGAAAGGCCTAAGCACCACCTTCTGAGTTCTGCCAGTGAGGAAAGACTCAATCCAGGCGATAGCGGAGCCACCGATTCCGACCTGCTTTAAACGGTTTAATAGGATGGTATGTGAAACCGTATCAAAAGCGGCGGATAGGTCGAGGAGGACCAGCATGGCCTCCTCGCCCCTATCCACACACTCACGGATAGTCTCAGCCACTTCCAAGAGAGCAGTCACAGTACTGAAACCTGCTCTGAAGCCAGATTGGGAGTCGTGTAGTAAAGAGTTTTTTTCTAGATATTCTGTTAGTTGCAGCTGCACAGCCTTTTCCAAAATGTTTGCGGGTTTGGGGAGGAGGGAGATGGGGCGAAAGTTAGAAAATTTTGTAGGATCGGCATCAGGCTTTTTCAGAATGGGGACCAGCAGAGCTTCCTTCCACGTAGTTGGAAAGATGCCATGGTGGAGGGAGGCATTCCAGATAGAGAGAAACGGATAAGCCAATGAGGGGGCCAGGTCACCCATGGTCTTAGCGGGAATAGTGTCGGAAGGAGAACCAGATCTGCACTGGGTAAGTAACCTAAGTGCGGTCTCAAGAGTCAGCTCATTGTAAGACTGTAAGGAGGCAGATTCCGGGGCCATCACAGGGGGGACCAGGGGGGATTCCTCAATAGGAAACAAAGTTCTAATTTTATCAATTTTCTCAAGGAAATAGTCAGACAGTCCATCACATAGTGCCTGGCTAGAAGGGTTCTGCGCGGCCCTGGCGGGGGGATTTACAAATTCTTTGACGATATTAAAAAGGGTTTTAGAAGAGTTCTTAGCGTTAGAGATTTGTAGTGAGAAATAGTCTCTCATGGTAACTTTTTTGAATTTGAGAAATTTTTTCAGAGCAATTTTGTAGATTGTTTTAGATTCAGGGTCATATTTCTGCCGCCACTTGCGTTCAAGTAGTTTGCAGCGGCTTTTTTCCTCACGAAGAGTTAGAGAGAACCAAGGAGCAGAGGGGCGTGTTCTGGCAGAAGTGATGGGTTTGAGAGGGGCAATGGAATCGATGGTGAGGAGCAGTGCGGAATTGAGTCTGGACACATTTTCATCAATGTCACTAAACAGAAGGTCCGGCTGATAGTTGAATAAAGGGTCAAAGGTTGCACAGGAAACTTTATGCCACTTTCTTCCCAGCACTTTCCTGACGACAGTAGGAGTGGGTCTCAGATTTAGCTCTAGGTCAAAAGGGACAAGATGGTGATCAGACCAGGTGAGAGGAAGGGAGGGAAGGACTGTGATATTCGAGAAATTAGCGAAGATAAGGTCAAGTGTATGCCCAGCTATGTGTGTGGGGCCCTTGACTAACTGAAGCAAGTTCAGGCTCTGCATCGATTCCAGCAAGTTGTTAGCTTTCGAGCAGAGAGAGTTGTCCACGTGGAGGTTGAAGTCTCCAAGCACCAGAAAACGTTGGTGCTTAAGGGAGAGATCAGCCACCAGGTGGATAAATGCCGTTAAAGTGAGAGACGAGGCAGTAGGAGGGTTATAGACTAGAGTACCCGCCAAAACTACTGCCGCGGTATCCGAGATAGTGAAGTACATAGCTTCAATCATCCCGATATTCGTCATTTTGGTAATAGACAGATTGAGGTGGGATTTTAGGATAATGGCAAGACCACCTCCTAGTTTGTCCCCTTCACGATTAATGCCCTTTAAGAGATAGCCCGGAGGGGTAGCCAGGTGAATATCGGGGGTAGAGGTATCTCTAAGCCAGGACTCGGTAAGAAACAAAATATCCCAGGCGTCAGAGACTATTGATGTCCAGATCTCGTTGGAATGGCGGGGCAAGGAACGGCAGTTGATCAAACCTGCTTTCAGCGTCAAAGGGTGGACCAGGCGTTTCGGCAGGCTGAGGCAGGGAGAGGGACGAAGGCTCCAAGGCGGGAGAGTGTAATTACATTGAAGGCAGTGGAAAGGGGCATCCTCCAGGTGACCAGGACTACAGCGTGAGGTGGACAGACAAGTAGCGGGTTTTAAAAGGAGGAGCTGGGGTCTGGTCCAGCAAGTACGACCAGGAACTGCCCGACAGCCAGGGGGACTGGCCCTAGGCACGGGCCAGGCGCGGACGGGCGCAGACGGGCTTGCCTTAGGCGCGCCTTCGGCGCGCAAACGGCGCTCCCGCTGCGCTCGTCCGCTGCGCTTGCGTGGGAAGCACATTTAAGGAAAGAGGAGGTGGGCGTGGCCTGACGGATGGGCGTGGCCTCGCGTTTGAGCAGCGATGGCGGCCGTGAGTTATTTCACCCGGTAAACAGCGCTAGGATCCGCTGTTTGTGGGGAGCCTGCTTGGCGGGGGTAGCAGGGAAAAGCTCTGGGTAAGTGCACAGTTAAGAATAATGTTTAAAAAAACACAAGTCACACAATTTAAAACACGAGAGAGAATACCTCCGGCTTCCGCCTCAGAGGTCTGAAGTTTCCAGGTGACGCGCTATCAGTCAGCGCTTACATAGGCTTGGAGGTGGGCGTGGCCTGACGGATGGGCGTGGCCTCGCGTTTGAGCAGCGATGGCGGCCGTGAGTTATTTCACCTGGTAAACAGCGCTAAGATCCGCTGTTTGTGGGGAGCCTGCTTGGCGGGGGTAGCAGGGAAAAGCTCTGGGTAAGTGCACAGTTAAGAATAATGTTTAAAAAAACACAAGTCACACAATTTAAAACACGAGAGAAAATACCTCCGGCTTCCGCCTCAGAGGTCTGAAGTTTCCAGGTGACGCGCTATCAGTCAGCGCTTACATAGGCTTGGAGGTGGGCGTGGCCTGACGGATGGGCGTGGCCTCGCGTTTGAGCAGCGATGGCGGCCATGAGTTATTTCACCCGGTAAACAGCGCTAAGATCCGCTGTTTGTGGGGAGCCTGCTTGGCGGGGGTAGCAGGGAAAAGCTCTGGGTAAGTGCACAGTTAAGAATAATGTTTAAAAAAACACAAGTCACACAATTTAAAACACGAGAGAAAATACCTCCGGCTTCCGCCTCAGAGGTCTGAAGTTAGTTCATACTCTCTAGTCTCAGTTCATCACTATTTGTTCAATGACACCAGCTAATGGCAGCTGACACCTGCTACATTATGGTAATATCTTGGCCTTTGTGCATTTTAACTGGGGATGGGATGCAGTTTGTCAAATTGATGCATGTCCATGATGGTCTCACTGACCCGGGTGTCTATAAGGGCTGAATTGGGGGCACAGATATATAGAAATAATGCCTCGGGACAAATAATATAACAAATACTAGGATGAAGAGATAGCTAAATTATCTCTTCCTTTGAGTTATATTCTTTCTCTGAAAAAACTTTTTATATTATGTTTTCACATAGAAATCAAAGGCAGTTCCACCAAAAAAGTAATTTCACTTTTAGGTTGAATATATGTGGGTATATTTATTTTATACTTTACATATTCCACATAATTACATAAAGATCTTTTTTTATATATATGAACAAACATATACAATATTTACATACATAGAGAAGACTAAACACATATATTTTTTGTTTTGCACCTTACCAAAAAATGCCCTATTATTCAATCAGGATGCTTCTGAACTTATTTTCCTAAAGCATTCCTTCAAATAAAAGATCACTCTTTAAGAGACACTTCGAGATCTATTATTACAACCTCTATCTTGTTGAAGTACTCTTTACTAGTTATCACAAAACCAAATTCCCACGAGTGTCTTCAAAATTGTTGTCGACGCGTTTCAGCCAAATCAATCTCAGGCCTCATCAGGACTAGGGTAGTCGAATATACAATTTTTTCAAAGTTCAACCTAAAGGAACAAATTAAATATTCCTTTTTATCCGTATATACAAACAACATTACTTATGTTTATATACACTTTATACACACAGGAACATATCATACAACCATAGCGCTCCATTGTATTACAAACTCTGAAATGGCGGACCACAGGAAATAAAACACACCCAAATGTGAACTTCAAACACTTTAGCTGTGTTATTCCTTACCAAGAAAGTGAAGTGTATTTAGAAAATAGCTTTTTACCAACACCACTCTTCCCAAATGTATTCCTTCTGAAAACTTGCTTAATTCAATGCCATAGGGAAGTCAGAATATACCTATTTTCTGCAATTTTTGCTCGAGGTATACGGATATTCTCTTTCTTTCTTTTCTCTGTCTCAAAGCGCTAACAACAAGTGAGTATTATGTTAAGAATATTTTTATAAATACAAAGAATATAGTGGTCCAAACACATTTCTTGGATTTATTTACTTACTGGCAAGCAATATTATGTTATTCATCCTTTCTGTATCATGGGACCTTTAATTTCCGTAGTTCTTTACAGTCCAATCACTTATACTAGTTTTCTGTAACGAAAACAAAGCCCAATAGATCCAGGTGTAACTTGCCACCAATTTTTAACCACAATATCTAAAATAGTCCAAAAAATAATCTATAACGAGTCATACCTTTCAATTCACTATTCTCCCACAATACACCACTTCGTCACATTTGTAACATCGTCTATTGAAACAAGGAAGAGATAGACATTAATCTGAGTGCTTATTGCCTTATTCAATCTCGTCACCTAACACTTTTCATTTTAGCCTTTTCTTACCTTAAATATCTTCACTGGCCACGCTTCTAACAATCCGTCTCCAAACCACGTACTTTGCACGTCTAAAGTCACATGACGCGGAAGTACGTATTCATGTGGAAGAGCGAGCCATAGAAACAATAGAAGGACCTCGTTTTCACATGTTTAATCAAATGCAACGAAAGACTATAGATTTCCAAGAGACTCGTCTCTGAAAGAACAGACTTACAAAGTATATCGTGTTCTAATCTGTATCGTACTCCATATTCTAATCTATACATAAGAATGAGGTAAACTTACGCATTATCTCCATTATATCAAAAAACTGCTTCTTGCAAAATAATAAATTGTTAATATAAACTAACCAAAAAGGTGAATACATTAAAAAATACCTTATAACCCAGTGTGATACCGCCACTCCTTACAATCTTTACATCTGCAGTAAGTTTATTTTGTAAATTGTTGGAAATCAAGTATGTAGGGTAAAGCACTTCAAGTCAAAGAAACATATAAGCAATTATATATACATATTTCATTGACTCGTACCTACTCTATTGGTGACCCCATTACTGTAACAGCGCCCAAATTTCATCTTTATCATTAAGGCCTCTTGTTGCAGTGTGATATTTTTCTATCAGCCTGGCTTCCAATCTGTTGAGTTTCATTTGAAGTTCTGCTCTTTCTAGATTTCCAACTAAACACAATACTGACCATTTTATGTCGTTTTCAGAATGATTTTGGTTCTGAAAATGTTGTACCAAAGGAGCCCCTTGTACTTTACATTTTATCCGCGATTTATGCTGTAGTATGCGTTTCTTTATAGGTTGTGTTGTCTGTCCTATGTAATATTTATTACATGGGCACTTTACGCAATATATTGCATTCTTAGAATTACAATTAGAAAATATCTTTTGATAATGTGTCTGGCCGTTAATATTCAACTGTTTAGAGTCTTCTGTTAGATTGCATGCCAAACAATTTTGGCTACGAAAGTGGCCCACCACAGGTGGCAAACTAAGTAGGCTCCTCAAATCCTTTTTGGGTAATTCAATCTGTTTTACGGCTCTCACAAGTTGTTGCCGAATATTTTTACTTTTTTTAAACGCAAACAGGGGTTTTGGAATTTCCCAAGCGTTCTGTGGAAATATGGATTTTTATGATCAGTTATGTCCCCTATCTTGGACCCCAACGGTTTCATGTATAAATCACAAGTACATGTATGTTCCCTCCAGTTCCAGTTATGAAGACGCAAATACATGTGCGTCCACCGTCAACATGTCCTCTTTCAGATCCGCCATGAATGGGCTGGATATTCGACTCCTAAGTACGAAAGGCCACCGACTTTATATGGCTTAGTTATGCCATTTTACAGTTCAGGCGAGTAGGCCCTGATTCTGCCATCAAGCTTTCCCTGCCTTCTGCCTCTGAGAGCTCCAGTCTGAGCCTGCATCTGTGACCATGAACTTTGTCTCATTCCCTGCGCGGCTCACGGTGCCTGACATCAGCTTGCCGCCTGCCAAGAACTGTATTTCACCTTCGAAATTATCTGCTCCGCTCCCTGCCCAATGCATTCCTGTCTAGTAGTTTAAGTAAACATCCTGCCAGCTACCGAGCAAAGGCCCGGCTTCTCTGTCCTTATGCAAGTAATTCATAGCCCTGTTACTATGCACGATTTCTGCCCTCGCATCTAGTGTAGACACTTAGACGCTTGTACACGCACTAACAGTCAGTATAGTCAGTATAGAATAAGATTCTACTCTAAGAGACTTCTCTTTTGGATAACATAGTTCTTTAAACATAGGATGTAAGATATGATTTGGGATTAGGTTGACTTGACCTTCCAGACTTCTGTCGCCACATGTAGAGCTAAATGTCAAGTCCCCTTCACCCCCTAGTTGCACGTCAATCACACGTCATGCTGCTGCGCGCGCATCTCTGCCAAGTATTTCTGCTGACATTGCGAAATTATTTCATAGGTCCACCCATATGTCCACCCATATGTGACATCACAACCAATGACGTTTCCTTGTTACTCCCAATTACGCCTCCTTCAGCTACGCATGTGAAATGTTATCTTTGTTATCAATTGTTACGCCTCTTACATTGGTTTCATTATAATGCCTATTGTATAAAAGTGATTAATTATCAATAATGTATGTACTTCACTTCCTGAACCTCCGTGGTGATGGAACTTGGAGGCCACGATTTCGAAATCGTCCATTGGAATAAAGCCCATTCTGAAACCTCTTATATCACGGATTCTGCCTCTTATTTTACTGAGCTATTTTACTAAGATTCTGTATCAAATTCAGTCCCGGTAATTAAATTATTTACCACATAATGGCGCCCGAACAGGGACACTTTCTCATCTCACGCGCCGGCGGTGCGTTGCAGGCCCGGTCTCCTGCCACAGCTGGACGGACAACAACGCGTACCAGCAGGAATTCCTGTATCTCCCTCCGGTCAAGCGGGGGCGACTGAGGCTGCGATCAACACCCAGACGAGGCGGTGAGAAGTGCGAAGTATCCCGACCAGAGCCTAGCTGAGAGAGCAAGATCTGAGGTATACAGAGGCCCACCAGGTTTCCGATGTCCAGAAGTGTCCGAAGTTTTCGAGTCCAGTCCGGTCCAGTCCAGTTCAGTTCCGTTCCGAGGCCTTCCGTTCCGAGCTACCCGGTGAGTACCATTACTGGGGAGGCGTTCTGGCGTGCACATAAGTTGTGCCGGTCCAGACGGGTTTGGGTACACAAATCCGGTCTGCACTGTTTTAGCAGTGTATCTGTACTGTTTAGCAGTATATCTAGTATATCAAGTATATAAATTCAGAATAATTCAGTTAAAATGCCGAGGATTATGTCTTGTGATAAAGTCTTCTTAGATCGTCATCATCATTGTTGCTCATTTAAACGTTAAATGTTAAATGTGTTAATACGTCCTGCATATTGTGGTATGAATGACTGTTCATTATTGTGCTTTTGTATTAAGTGTGTTTAAGAATAAGTATCAGATCAGTTGTCAGTATGCCGCTCTTTTCGAAATTAAGACAGATCACAACTAGAAAAGGGGTACTCGAAGAAGCTGTTCCTATTCCTCCTAGGGACACTCCAGGGCACTTTATGTATCACAAACATGGCTTAGACGCCATACTATTTCTTGATTTATGGGTGGACTACACCAAGGAACTACCAGAAAGTCACAGGTGGCCCGCAGCTGGGACCTGGGATACAGATTGCATCGTGAAAGTAGAGGAAGAATTATGGAAAAGGAAAGCCAGACAGTCACAGAAAGACGCCATTGAATTATGGCGTAAAGAATCATATAGACGTACAGAAAAAGCACGTAGACAGGAAGAGAAGAGTAAGGAAAATTCAAATAAAGTCCGAGAGAATCTATTAATTCAAGAAGGTACACGAGTGAAATCAGAACAAGTAGACAGACAAAGAAATGCCCTTATGAAGGGTATGTATCCCCTTCTGGCCGAGGGATTACCTAAGGCTACTCCGGGGATACCAAAAGACTTGCCACCCCCATTGTTCCCAATAAAAATGCATCCTAAAGGGCATCCTAGAACAGCAGAAGATGTTTTTCTTTCCTCATATTTAGATGAGGCAGCTCCCGAGTATGCTAACCCCGCCCCACATAGACCGTCTGCCGGGGAGGTTCAACGCCAAGACCCTGTATCTGTATCCTTACAGCATCAAATCCTGACACAAGTTCCGGCAAGCACATCTGTTTCCACGTCTGTTCCTACAGCTGCTTCTACAGCTGTGCCCACACCTATAGTTGCTGTATCGCGTTCAACGAATCCTTTCACGCCCGATACCCCAGACGGGGCTACCGGAGGTGCTACCAACATTTTTTCTACGCCACCCAGAATAAATAAACTTACTTTTCAAGAAACAGCACATCCACGTACCCCCAAACTCATAAATGCCCGCACGCTTAAAGAACTTCTAGTAGATTGTAGATATGACCCTGTGCCCGGCAAAGAGGACGAAATGATCATGGCATCATTACGTATCAGACGAGCCGCGGTGTATTTGGGGAAGTTACCAGGAATGACTGTGCATCTAGATAATATATATCATTTTGTCCAAACAGGGCGAGATTCTGAATGTATTAACAGAGCTATGGAATACCAGAAAGTGGAGATACAGGGGGAACTGTTACGTTTCCTCATAAATTGTGTGATCAGAAATCAAGACCGACCGGGGGTAGACCCGGAAGCAATGCAAATTCTTACCAGATGGAGCCAGAATATATCAGAAGGGAGACATGATAAGCAAAAATGTATAATAGCCATGTGTCGAAAGATCCGTAAAGAAATAGAACGCCTACATGAAGAGAGATTAACGGTAGATCAGTTCGAACAAAGCGAGGAGGAAGGATCAGGACTGCCCACAGGACAGTCAGAAACCATAGCCTATGTAGGTAGAGGAAGATCTTGTGATAGTACTAGATGTTTTACTGACCCGATACGTCCGACATGTCTAGAAAATAACAGGAATTTCCAAACACCTATAATAAATATAAGGTCCCCCGAGCATTCGTTCCAAGCCGCTGACAAATTACTCCGAGAACGAAGGGGTTATCATTTTCTCGATTCTGTGGATGAACAAGAATTAGCCAGGTCAGCCGTTCAGTGGGTTGATAGTCCTGGAAAATATGGTGATGATACAGTAGCACACACATTTTTGAACCTCACCCCAGATGAACAGCGTTTAGCTGGGATTTATATGATTCAACAACTTCTTATACTTTATCAAAGTCAACATTCAGACCCTGGTCCGTTACCTGATATATTGACTGAATTACTCACGAATAGATGGAGAGGTTCAGGTACTAAGTTAATTAGAGAAATACTAGAATCAAGAAAGCAGTACATTCTTTTTGTATGCCCAGAACATGTCTCACTGCCCATCAAGGAAAGAACGACGTATTATATGGACAGACAGAACCCCTTACGAGAAGTACACCCAATAAAGGGCGAGGACAATCAGTTTAAACGTGTATATGTATATACGCCCATATCGAAAATAGAATTGTTAGAAATGAAGAAAGTGGTACCCAGTCATGATAAAGACCCAGCGGGTTTTCACCGAGAAATTAAAGACATGTTACTCATGGGAGAGTATACCTATCCCGACATTATGACAATATTAAAGGTATTAATGCCTGCTGGCATTTATGAAAAACTCAAGGAAAAAGAGTGGGAGGTAGGAGACCAAAAGATAGACTGGACAGCATTAGAAAATGAAGAAAGGGCCCGAGGTCCAGGTTCGGGGCTTGGGGATAAAACTAAAGCACTACCAGGTTTACTAGTACAGGTACTGCCACGTTTATTAACGACGAAAAAGGAAGACTGGGGTGCAATCTCAGCCTGTAAACAAAAGCAAGATGAAGACACTAGTGATTTCTATGCCCGATTCGAAAAATGTTTTGGTATAAATAGTGGTATAAAAGCAAGTAGCGAGTCATACCCACATCTGTTTGTGACAAAATTAGTTGAAAATTCCTTGCCCCAGGTGAAGAATAGAGTATTAAAATTCGAGAGTACCTGGCAAGGTAATACCCCATCACAAATGTTACAAATGTTACAGTACCATTACAATAGAATTAGAGAGGAACAAGAACATGAACAGAAACGCATGAAAGACACAAAAATGAAAATGCTAGTCTCCCAGACAGTTCCAGCTGAAGGTCATAAAAAGGGTACGACACAGTCCGGTGATTCAGCAGGACCTGTAAAAGGGACATGCAACTATTGTAAACAACTAGGTCATTACATACACGATTGCCCAGTCCTGAAGCGTAATATCGCCACAGGTAAAACACAAGAAAGACCACGGCCACCTAGACAGGATCAGAATGAACAAGGAGCACCACAGCATGCACAGTCCATGCCAGCTCCACAACAGTCTATACAGTTTGTGCCAGCTGCACCAGCGTTGCCTGTTGCTGCCACACAAACCACGACACGACAGCTGTACCAAACCGCACAGTATGACTATCCTGATTATCAACGATACGCATGAACCAGCCTAGAGAGGGAAGTTGACTTACCCCTTATCGAGGTCCCTGTAGACCAAGAAGGACCTTATGTACATAGTGAACTATTAGGCCAAGATAGAAAATTTTTACTTGATACAGGGGCAAGTCGAACAACTATAAAACGTAGTGAAGTTCCAGGGGCACCCCTCTCAGGCTCACAGAATATTTCCCTTGGTTTTTCCGGAAAACCTATTGTTAATGAAGTATCACAGCCTCTTCCACTTACGATAGGACCTTTGACCCGAACTACAGATTTATTGCTTACTAAATCATGTCCAGAAAACTTGTTAGGTATAAAAACTTTGAAAGCTCTAGGAGCTATAATATGTTGTTCTCCGGAAGGAGTAAGATTGTTTTTACGAGATTTCAAAGGGCACTATGTGTCCCGAGACATGGATTCCCGACTGCAGACTTTACCCACACATTTATGGGCACAAGGCCCTACAGATGTTGGTTGCATGAACATTACACCCTATCGAGTCACACTAAAGGCAGGAGTGGTACTACCACGAATGCGACAATACAAGTTACCCCCAGATGCTGTAATGGCTTTACTGCAAATCATTGACGAGCTTATTGGCCAAGGAGTGGTTGTGGAGACCGACTCCAATGTATGTAATTCACCGATAATTCCGATTCTTAAACGAACTGATCCAAAGGCTCCACCAGTATATCGATTGGTTATTGATCTGCGCGAATTAAATAAATGTATTGTACCACAATACCCCGTAGTCCCAGACATCTCTTCATTACTGACAGCTATTGATTCCGAAGCAACATTCTTTACTGTAATTGACCTCAAGAATGCCTTTTTCAGCGTCCCAATAGATCCAGAAAGTCAATACTTGTTCGGATTTAGTTTAAATGGACGAAGCTTTAAATTCACACGCGCACCCCAAGGATTTACAGAAAGCCCCAGCATCTATAGTCAAGCACTAAAACGAGAACTTGACAGTATACACATGCCAATGAACACTGCACTGCTTCAATATGTCGATGATCTGCTGATCACCGCCCGAAGCGAACCTAAATGTGAAAAAGCATCACTGACGGTTTTACAATTTCTAGCCGAAAAGGGGCACAAGGTGTCCCCTTCTAAGCTGCAATTCTGTGTCCAGCGAGTTGTTTACCTTGGTCACTCGCTGTCCAAGGAGGGAAGGCAGCTTACACCAGACCGCATCCAGCTAATTGCAAATATGCCAATACCCAAGACACAAAAGGAGGTGCGGGCTTTTATAGGCCTCACTTCATATTGTAGGCAGTGGATCCCTCAGTATGCATTTTTAGCAAAACCACTCATTCAATTGACAACACAGGAGGTAGCCACATCGACTGTTCTCCCTTGGACTCAGGAACATACACACGCTTTTGAAAGTTTAAAGAAAGCTTTATGTCAAGCACCTGTCCTAGCAACACCATGTTACAGCAAACATTTTACACTCTTTGTTACAGAACGCGAAGGTACTGCCTTGTCAGTACTCACACAGGAACAAGCAGGATCACACAAACCGTGTGCTTATTTTTCTAGTACATTAGATCCCGTAGCTCAGGCTCTGCCTGCGTGCCTGAAATCAGTGGCAGCGACAGCTTTAGCAATCAGACAAAGCGATGCCATAGTGTTAGGACATCCATTGACAGTACAAGTACCACATACAGTAGAGGTTCTCTTGAACCGCACGCAAACACAACACTTGACCATAGCAAGACTTACAGGATACGAACTAACACTGTTTCAGCCACACATAGAAATCAGACGCTGTAATACATTAAATCCTGCTACACTTTTACCTGTAATCGGAACAGACCCACTAGCTCATGATTGTATTGAAGTTATTACAATAACGACGAAACCCAGACAAGATTTGACAGATGTTCCATTGTTAGATCCAGACCTGACGTTGTATGTAGATGGTTCATGTATGAGAACAAGTACAGG
The DNA here is from genome assembly GCF_964204655.1 of Triturus cristatus. Lineage (NCBI taxonomy): Eukaryota > Metazoa > Chordata > Amphibia > Caudata > Salamandridae > Triturus > Triturus cristatus. The sequence goes on from NC_140581.1 coordinate 854,146,497, forward strand.
AGATTTAGTGGCCGCATATGCAGTCACAACAGATACTGAAGTCATTGAAACAAACTGTATAAATACCTTGTCAGCTCAAGCAGCAGAGCTTATTGCTCTGACACAGGCCTGTATTCAAGCCACAAATAAGAAAGTCAACATATACACTGATTCACGTTATGCATTCGGAGTTGTACATGACTTCGGCGTGCTGTGGCGAGAGAGAGGTTATTTAACGTCTCACGGTGCCCACATTCAGCACGGATCCCTCATTCATGCTCTGTTAGATGCAATACATTTACCCACTGCAATATCGATTATGAAATGCAAAGCTCATACGAAAGTTACTGATATCATTTCTCAAGGCAATGATTTAGCTGACAGAACAGCTAAACAGACTGCGCAAACTCGCACATCCGACATGACAAAGACAATAGTCTAGACACCGACACATTGTATGACGATTAAGGATCCCGCTATTGATATAATTGACATACAGACACATGCTACACCAGACGAAATAAAGAAATGGACGGAATTAGGAGGGATCCAAACGGACCAGGGATGGATGACGAAGGAGAAATCTGTATGGTTTCTTCCTGACTCTATGGTCCAAGCTATCATAAATACAATACACAGTCCAGCGCATCTAGGAGAGAAAGCTATGCTAGACAGCATCCAACACATTTGGTTCAACAAACATTTACGAGCAGCAGCTAAACAAAAAGTCCGTACCTGTATGATATGTTGTCAGTTTAACCCAGGTAAAAGCATCCCCGTAGAGCAGGGTGGATTTCAGCCTCCTGATCACCCTTTTGAAGCCCTTCAGATGGATTATATCCAGATGGAACGATGTCGAGGATTCAAATATGTTCTCGTAGTTGTCTGCGCTCTTTCCCGTTGGACCGAAGCGTACCCAGTATCAGATTACACGGCCCCGACCACTGCCAAGCAGCTAGTTCGAGAATTCTTCCCACGGTACGGTTTACCACGTGTTGTCTATTCAGATAACGGCCAGCCGTTCTCATCCGAACTGATGAAACATGTTTCACTTCTGCTAGGATATCAGTGGAAGTTTCATTGTGTCCGACACCCCGAGGCAGCAGGTCTCGTGGAACGACATAATCAAACTTTGAAAATCAGATTGTCCAAAATATGTAGAGAGAAAGGTGTTGACTGGGTAGTAGCTTTACCAGTTGCACTCTTTTACATGAGAATGGTAGCACACTCTCGAACAGGGCTATCCCCTTATGAAGTGATCTTTGGTAGACCACCAAATATGTGGGGACGCCTATACCACGTAAAATAACTGATGTTGACTGTAATGTGCTGACAGATTACTTGGCTTCCTTGATGTCTGCACTACAATCTTGTCGTTCACAGGTAGCTGCAGCCTTTCCTGACAACACTGAGGTGAAACCCCATGACGTAATTCCGGGGGATCTCGTTTTAGTGAGGAACTTTGATCGAAAGACTCAGCTGGATCCTAGGTGGAAGTCGCCGCAATTGGTCCTGCTCACCACAAGGACAGCCGTGAAGATCGAGGGCAGAAAAGGCTGGATACATTCAAGTCATATCAAGAAATTTCATGGACTACCATCGGATGTAAATGCCACACCTCGTGTGTCTTCACCCATTGACTCAAAGCTTCCTCTGGTTGAACTTAGTAGTCCGGAACAATTTAAATTAAAACTCAGGTCTAACCCGTCAGGCAATTTGACTGTTTAAGTCCTCTCCAAGGTGAAGCGGTTGAATTTGCCTCTGACATGTACCCCTTAGACCTGAATAGAGAAAAAACGCGAAAAATGTTGAAACGACATGCATACTGTAAATCACTGCGTAGTCATTGCACAGTGACGTTATTGATTTTGTTTTTCTTAAGTCTTTTAATAATTACTGCAAGTATATTGTTGCACATATATTATCCTATTTCTAAACATGTCTATAATGTTACTGCTGAACATTCTTTTAGTGACCTACCCCCGCATGAATTGTCATATAGATTTGCGCTGCGCAATAACACTTTTATTAGTATGTTACATCATTCCCATCAGACTAGTAATGCTACCAATTGTTGGATATGTGGCCGACTCCCTCCCTATCAGAACTATAAAGGAATTCTACCTCTCTTTCCATACTCGTTCACACACAACGGCTCCTGTGGAGCATGGTTTAGTTTAATTAATTCCTTAGACTCAAACACAGCAGTTTATCAAGACAATTGGGTATGGGGAAATCTGAACTTAGTTTTATTCCAAGTCTGCTACCCCGACAAGGAGGGTCGTCCCAAAAGAACAGGAACTGATCTAGAAAATGAAGTATATGGATTAGGTAATTTTACGCTTAACCTCTTGATCCTGAATGTCGAATCCGAAGCTACTCCAATTTTGCCCGCCATGTCAGTATTTCCAGTAAAAGGTGAATTATGTGTAAGAAAGAATGGTTCCATACATATGGGCCATAGTAGATGCACTACTGTAATAGAATTCAGTGATCAAGGCAAGTCTTCGTTTAGAGCTTCTCGCCATTCCTACTTTGTATGTGGTCAGACTGCATATATGCGTTTGCCTCTAGATTGGGATGGTACCTGTTACATTGCATTCCTTTTGCCACCTGTTTTTCTAGCTCCTCCTGATTATCACAGAAATACTCATTTAGTACACAATAGAGAAAGGAGAGATCTCCCAATAGTCGATTACACTGAAACAGCATGGGAAAAATACACAGATTTCAATAAAGGTCTCTTTCCCTATATAGGTACAGTTACCAATAGTAAGCTAATACGTAGATTAACCAGGACTCTTGAAGCTGTAGTGAATGAAACTATTTCCGCCCTAGGCAATTTGACAGAGGAGCAGTCTGCGATGAGGATTGTTGTTCTTCAAAATCGTCTTGTCCTTGACGTCATCCTGGCCGATAGGGGCGGAGCTTGTAGGGTCATCGGATCAAGCTGCTGCGTATTCATACCAGAAAATTCGCCATCTGTATATAAAGCTATAACTCGCCTTCATAAGATTGTGAGCCAGATACACCAGAATCCAGGCACTTGGACTTGGTCCGGGTGGTTTTGGAGCGTGTTATCAGCCTGGGGATGGAGAGTTCTATCATTCCTAGGTATTGGCCTTCTTATACTATTCAGTTGCTGCTTATGCCTGCAATGTGGACCAGCGATTTGTGGTCTGTGTGCCACTTCGTGTATTCCACATCAAGATTTTCATTCAAGATCCCAGAAGAAAAAAGAAGAACAAATGATGCTATATGAACAGATCAATGGATTGATGAAGATTGATATCTCTTGACGGGCAAGTAGGGGACAAGGAGGGAATGTGGAAATATGGATTTTTATGATCAGTTATGTCCCCTATCTTGGACCCCAACGGTTTCATGTATAAATCACAAGTACATGTATGTTCCCTCCAGTTCCAGTTATGAAGACGCAAATACATGTGCGTCCACCGTCAACATGTCCTCTTTCAGATCCGCCATGAATGGGCTGGATATTCGACTCCTAAGTACGAAAGGCCACCGACTTTATATGGCTTAGTTATGCCATTTTACAGTTCAGGCGAGTAGGCCCTGATTCTGCCATCAAGCTTTCCCTGCCTTCTGCCTCTGAGAGCTCCAGTCTGAGCCTGCATCTGTGACCATGAACTTTGTCTCATTCCCTGCGCGGCTCACGGTGCCTGACATCAGCTTGCCGCCTGCCAAGAACTGTATTTCACCTTCGAAATTATCTGCTCCGCTCCCTGCCCAATGCATTCCTGTCTAGTAGTTTAAGTAAACATCCTGCCAGCTACCGAGCAAAGGCCCGGCTTCTCTGTCCTTATGCAAGTAATTCATAGCCCTGTTACTATGCACGATTTCTGCCCTCGCATCTAGTGTAGACACTTAGACGCTTGTACACGCACTAACAGTCAGTATAGTCAGTATAGAATAAGATTCTACTCTAAGAGACTTCTCTTTTGGATAACATAGTTCTTTAAACATAGGATGTAAGATATGATTTGGGATTAGGTTGACTTGACCTTCCAGACTTCTGTCGCCACATGTAGAGCTAAATGTCAAGTCCCCTTCACCCCCTAGTTGCACGTCAATCACACGTCATGCTGCTGCGCGCGCATCTCTGCCAAGTATTTCTGCTGACATTGCGAAATTATTTCATAGGTCCACCCATATGTCCACCCATATGTGACATCACAACCAATGACGTTTCCTTGTTACTCCCAATTACGCCTCCTTCAGCTACGCATGTGAAATGTTATCTTTGTTATCAATTGTTACGCCTCTTACATTGGTTTCATTATAATGCCTATTGTATAAAAGTGATTAATTATCAATAATGTATGTACTTCACTTCCTGAACCTCCGTGGTGATGGAACTTGGAGGCCACGATTTCGAAATCGTCCATTGGAATAAAGCCCATTCTGAAACCTCTTATATCACGGATTCTGCCTCTTATTTTACTGAGCTATTTTACTAAGATTCTGTATCAAATTCAGTCCCGGTAATTAAATTATTTACCACAGTTCAATCAATTTCCAGTTTTTTTGGATAATTTTCTTGACTTTATTTGCTTTTGGGTCATAAGTCAGTACACACGTCAGTGGGGTGATCTTATCTAGTTGTTTCGGAATCAATAAAACTTCTCTTGGAGTATACCATGCTCTTTTGAGCGCACCTTTCACAAGCTTTTTTGGGTACCCTCGTACTATAAGTTTATCTTTTAATATCTCAGCATTAATGAAATAGTCTGTTTTATTTGTACAGTTCCTTCTTACGCGAAGAAATTGCCCATAAGGCAAATTTTCTTTTAGCGTACGTGGGTGACTACTTGTAAAATGTAAAAGGGTATTTCGGTCTGTAGGCTTCGTATACAGACAAACCCCTAGCATTTCATTCTCCTGTTGGATAAATACATCTAGGAAATTTATTCTTGAGTGATCCACACATTTGGTAAAATTGAATTCAGCAGTTCTTGAGTTTAACCAGTTGTGGAAGTCTGTTAATTGTGTTTCCTCTCCATCCCAAATCATAAAGATATCGTCTACATAGCGACACCAAAAATTAACTTGTGTTTTAAATGGGTTGGTGTCACTATATATCCACTTTCTTTCGAATTCTGCCATAACCAAGATTTGCTATTTCTGGTGAGAAACTACAACCCATTGCTACACCTGATACTTGGAGGTATAGATTTTCTTTGAAATTAAAGAAATTATTTTTTAGGCACAGAGTTGCTAATGCTATTATAAATTCAGTAGGAGCTTGATGGGGGCGTTCTCTTTCATCCAATGTATGTTTCATAACTGCCAATGCCTCATCCTGAGGTATATTGGTGTACAATGATTCGATATCGAAGGATACCAAAAGTTGTTTTTCTTTGTTGTAAGGTAACCCTTCAACCTTCGATTTCAAATCCATTGTATCTCTCACATAAGCTGGAATCTCTTTTACCAAAGGGATCAAAAATGTATCGATATACTTTGCTAGCGGTTCTAAAATTGATCCACATGCAGACACTATGGGTCTGCCTGGTGGGTCTATCAATGTTTTATGTACCTTTGGTAGAACATATATATTTGGTACCTTAGTTTTGTCACTGTTAAGGAAATCAAACTCATTTTTACAGAGCCACCCCTCTTCCAAACCTTCTTTGGTGATCTCCAAGATCTCAGATTTCAACTCGGGTGTAGGATTGGTTTCAAGTAGTCTATAGTGCAAAGGGTTGGACAGTTGGCGTATAACTTCTTGATCGTATTTGTCTGTGTCCCAAAGGACTATCCCTCCCCCTTTATCAGCAGGCTTGATTATTATAGCCGGGTTATTGGATAAATCTTTAAGGGCTTGGATTTCTTGTTTGTTACAATTAGCATTGTAAAAGATTTTCTTTATTTGTAATGCATCTAAGTCACGTAGAATTTGTTCTTCAAATATTAGGATTTCAGTTGGCAAAAGTATACTTTCTGGAATAAACTTTGATTTGTTTCTTAATCCACTTATATTGATTTGTTCACTTTTTCCTCTTTCTAAGAAAAAGGCTTTCAGCCTAACTTTTCTCAGGAAGTGTAAGATTTCAGTTTTTGTGTCTACAGGGTTTTGTAAAGCCGTAGGGACAAATGATAACCCTTTATTTAATATCGACAGTTCCATTTGGGTGGGAGTATATTTTGATAGTTTATAGATAGGTATAGTCTCTAATCTATTTGGCAACATAGTATTATTTACATTCAGCGCCTGTATGTTTTCTTCCGGGTTCTGAAGGTCTCTGAATCTTGGTTCTGATACTGTTCCGGAGTCTGATATTGGCCCTGCTGTTGATATTGGCCTACTTGTGTATTGTAGTTTCTCCATCTTGTTCCTTCTCCTCTGCCTGGATACCTGCCTCTGCCAAAAAAAGGTTGGGATCTAGGATACTGCGGGTATGGTTGATAGCTATTGTATGACCCTTGGTCTGAATCTGAAGAGGTGTCTGAAAAAGTAATAAATTTATTTCGCGACCTACCTCTATATTGCAAATTTAGTGAACTTGGGTTATTGTTCTGGTAAAAGTCTTCCTTCAGATAAGGGTATATCTCTTCTAATTTGAAGTTTTTTATATCTCTAGCTACTTTTGTAGTTTTTTGATTTGTAGTATGTACTTTGAAATCCGCAATTGTTTTTTCAACTGATTCTAATAAAGTTTTAGAATCTTTAATGGTGGTGTCCCCTAAGATTTCTTGTTCCAATATTTGAATTTCTTTAAGTTCTTCTTCATTCAATCTAAGGGCAGTTTCTATTGATAATGCCATCCAATCCCTTGAACATTTAGTTCCCACACCACCGAATTCACACAGGTAGGCTTTGTCTGTAATGAAAATCACTGGGATATTTCTCACTTGGAGTCCCACTGGGATGGTATTATTTTTCAGATGTTCCAACAAAACTTTTGCATGTAGTTGGGTTCTTATATTTTTCTTTTTCAATTGTTTTAGTCTCTCAACCTTATCTATATTCAAGACCTGTGTCACTATCTGATCGCCACTCAGTAATGAAGGAATTTTACATAAGGCACTGATTTCTTCTTCAGTATAACTCACTACTACTGGTTCTGACATATCAATAAATATCTACAATTGTTCTACTACTGTTCCTGTGTGTTTATAAGTGTGTAAGGGCTGAATTGGGCATCGCCTCTCGGTGTACATTGAGGCCAACTTCCTTGTGATGCCTTGAGGTGTTTTCTTTCACTGTCATATGCCCTTGGCTCATGTTGTGAAAATGCTTCACCATGGAGTTTAAGTGTAAGTACTTCTTTATTTCAGCCCCGCACGGGAGTCTCCAGAAACGCAGTCAATCTACATTTCATCTGGCTTCAACTGACTCCTATTCAAATACTGCATTCTAACCTGGATTCTTGACTGGAGCAGAAGTCAAGAATCTTATGATACAACACATCCCCATCCCTTCACAAGTTCTAAAATATTAAATACATAACATAAATAGATATTAAAATACATAAATAACAATAGCACATAACATTCCATAGTAAAATGTAATACCAATAAATCTACCCCATACTGATTAACAGCCAGCAACCCCCTTTAGTGACAAAAACACACATAAAAATATAACATAGTAAATACATAACATAAATAACAATACCTAGACGCTCATGTAATATACTCATGCAATATGCAGGTTTCTTTACAACACGTCCACTTTTGCTATGTTTTTCATTGTGTTTCCCTCCTGCATTGTTTTGCTATCTCCTGCTCCCCTTCTGCATTCTCTTACACCTTTCCATCACCATCATTTTCCCCTTCCTTACTCAATCCTTCCTCTCTCATTACCATTCAGCTCTCCTTCTTCTTTTTCGTTTTCTGCCGCTCGAGTAGATTTTTACTCGAGCGACAGCTTTCTCAACACGGACTGGTAGTTTCTCATCCGAGCGGTCGCGAGCATACGCGACCACTCGCGAACGAGGAAAAAGTCTCGTCGGGATGTCATTTTGCTCGCTTGCGGTCGCCAACTTGACGTTGAGGACCGCGAGCGAGCAAAAAATGCCAACTACGCTACGTGCAATTCGCGTAGCGCGAAGTAGCACAAACTACGCAAACTTCGCGAGCGTAGCGTAGTTGTCCACCCAGGGTTGCTGAGAATACCGAGGACAACCACTCAGCATGCAAAGGAGGTACACATTCTTCCCATCTTTTACATATCTCCCTCCTGGCCAGCAGTACAGCATAGAAGAGGAAAGACCTAGCCGAGCCTGTAACCTCACTAGTTATTCCAAAAATTAGCAAGGTCGAGTTTATTTGGACTTGCAGGCCAAGAATATCTGAGGCGGTTTTACCTACTTTCCCCCAGAATTCCGCAATAGCTGGGCACTCCACAAACATGTGTAAGCCAGAGGCTGTCTCCAGATCACATTTCTTGCAACTGGTCGGGGGACCGTCCATCATCTTTGACAGCCTTAATGGTGTTAAATAGGCCCTATGAACCGTAAAGAGATGATTCCTTCTCAGCCATACTGGCTTTACAGTGGCAAACAAAGTACAAAAGGATGTTTGCCACAGGTGTTTCCAAGGTTCATTTGGTATACTGTCACCCCACAGTTCCTCGGCCAATTTGAAATCCCTGTCAATTGTGTCCTCGATGCTCCAGTACAAAGTAGAGACCTCCTTTTTCCCTGTGGGTCTGGTCACCAGCTTTTCCTCTAAGGTATTGCCAATACCAATGGGTGTTTTCAATTTTTGGGCCCAACTCTGTAGCTGGATATATTTAAATTTAGATAGACCCCCTTCCATCATGTTTAGAAGTGATTGCCAGGATTAAAGGATGCCCTCTTGAGCCAGATCCCACCACACATTTAGCCCAGCCTCTCTGAGTGGTAGTGCTAGTCTGTCCTTCAGGCACTCCGGCGCACCGGGAGAGTCGCACAGGCGGGCCAGACGCGAGAAATAATTGAGACACTTCAACCGTTTGATCTCAGCCCACGTTCTTGCCATCCCCTGTAGGACCTTTAGCTTGATCTTTTTGAAGACTTTGGGTTCTCCAAATTTGAACAAGAAGCCCTCCTGAGACAAACTAGAGCCCTTTAACATAGCGGAGAACATTGCACCGACCCCCGCACTTTCCGGAATTTTTAGGAGCATCCTAGAATGGGATAATTGAAAGGCCCAGGCATAATATTGTAGATCTGGCAACGAAAGACCTCCCTTCTTCCTCCTACGTCTCAGCTTCTTCCAGGCGATCCTGATCCCTCTTTAGGCCCAATTGAAAGAAGTAATGTCCTGCTGAAGCTTAACTATAAGTGGTTTATCAAACTGTAATGGGATGGTATTAAAAAGGAAGGTAATTTTAGGAAGTACCACCATCTTGACCAGACTTATCCTACCAAGAATGGAAAGAGGGAGGTGAACCCAGGACTTCATGAGCTTCTGACACTCCCTAGCTATCTTGGACGGATTAGTCTCTGGGATTTTGTTGATGTCCTGAACTATTCTGACCTCCAGGTACCTCATATAACGCTTGGTCTGATTCTGGCTCACCTCCAAATTCCATACCATGACCTCAGTCTTCTCTGCATTAATCTCATACCCAGAGATCTGATCAAAGTCCTGCGCCAGCTCTATTACTTCCGGAAAGGCAGTAGAGAGATCAGAGGAGAGAACCAAGATATCATCGGCATAAAGAGCCACCTTCTTCTCCCACCCGTCATGCTTAAATAGCCGAATGTTCCGATCCTCCCTTAACCGCTGGACAAATGGCTCAATATACAGGTCGAACAGCAGTGGAGATAGAGGACAACCCTGCCTGGTAGATTTCCACTTACTAGCAGTTTAGCTGATGGATCCTGATAAATCAGCTGGACGGCTCTGCAGAACTTCCTACCCAAATTAAATTTCTCCAAGACCGCCGACAGATACACCCAGTTGACTCTGTCGAAGGCCTTGGTGGTGTCAAGAGTCATGGCTGCGAGGGGAAGCGAGTAAGTTGTGGCCAGATCAATGGCACATATAAAGTCATATGTGAGGTCGTGTACGTTCCTACCCTTGACAAAACCTTTTTGATCAAAGTGTAGCATATCTCCTGCTACTGAACCCAAACTGCTCGCCAGGGTCCCGGCAAAGATTTTATAATCTGCGTTCAACAGCGAGATGGGTCTATATGACCCACAACTTGCTGGATTCTTGCCCGCTTTCAAAATCAAGATGATGGATGCCTCTCCTCATGAACCTGGCAGCTCTGTTACAGCACTCAGAATCTCATTAAAGAGCTGTGTCAAGATGGGAACCACCACTTCCCCCAGAGATTTGTGAAGCTCTATGGGGGAGCCCGTCGGGGTTAGCTGCGTTCGCCCCCTTGCAGGCTAAAATGGCATTTTTCACTTCTTCTTGTGTGATATCCTGCTCAAGATCTTCCTGCTGTCTTAAATTCAGGTGGCTGAGCGTGCTTTCACTCAACCATTCCAAAGCCGCAGATCTATCTACCCCCATGTCTTCTCGGTATAAGTCTTGGAAGAAATAGAAGAAGCCACCCCCTATCTCCTCATCAGTTACCAGGACCGTAACCCCATCTATGTGATTGAGTTGTTTTATAAAGTTTCGTTTCCTATCTGCCTTGGCCTTCCAGGCCAGCAGCTTACCCGCACCTTTGCCATACTCAAAGTGGGCAAGCTTACTAGCCTCCCACCTGTGTATGACCCTGGTCTGAAGGATGGTATCTAGCTGCTCTTTTAGTGATTTTAGCCTTTCAAGGTTTCCTTACTGTTTCTCTGCCTCTTTGTATGCCACCTCTTCTCTATATTGTTTATTTCGGAAGCACACCCTGCTCTTTATCTCGCCCCTTAGGAAAGCTTTCAACGAGTCCCAAACAACAGGGGTCACAGCCGATCCTATGTTGTAACTCAAAAAACTCTCTGTCTCTTGAGATAGATGCTGCATCTCAGAGCTGTCAAGAAGCAGGGTGCGATCAAAAGTCCAGACCCTGATGTTCTGCCTGCCTTCCAGATCCAGGTCCATCCAAACCCCAGAATGGTCAGAAAGATGGGCTGTCAGATAACCAATGTCCTTGACTTTTCCCCTCTGACTATGGCTGACCAAGATATAATCAATCCTTAATTTGTGGCCATATTTGCTGTTGTAATATTAAACGCCTAACTGATGGCCAGATCTATCCCTTCAGATATCACAGAGTCCTGTCTGCGCCATCATAGCATGGAGATATATCCGAGATTTAGAGGGAGTCCTAGCTCTGCTATTTGAAGACTTGTCCAACTCAGGATTTAGAACAATATTAAAGTCCCCAGCCATAATTACTGGATTTGGCTAATCCAATAAATTTGAAAAAATAGTCTTAAGAGGGGAGGGATCATCTTGGTTAGGACCATAATAGCCTACCAGAGTAAAAATAAAACCTGAGATGTCCACCTTCAGGATAACCCACCTACCACAGTGGTCAACCATAGAATCTAAAATACGGGCTTTTACTTGTTTTTTAATTAGTATAGCGACCCCCCTGATATTGGTGCTCTGATTGGAACAAACAAAGTGGTCCACCCATTTTGATTTTTTAAATATCTCAGTTAACTCTTCCTTCAGGAGATGCGCTCTAATATATAGTAAAATATTTGCCCTTCTAGATTTAACATGCAGACCATTAACGTTCCAGGACAGTAACTGAAACATTCTCATGGAGGTTTGGAGCCTGAGCCTCCGTGCAATTTACAAAGCATCAAATGCCAGCACCAGACCAAGTAGCACAAGATTAACATCCCTAGGGCAGTCAGAAACATGCGGATACAGTCTAAAGCATATGAGGACATTTTTTTTGTATTTTATCCCTATGCTCCCCACCCAGTGCTCCCCTCCCTCCCCCCCTATGAACCCCTCCCAGGAGAACCCCCCCCCCAATTTCCCTGGAAAGATGTAAGTCCAGATTTCTGCACCCCGGGGCGACTCGTCGTGTCTCTTTATATAGAAAAAGGGGAAAAGAAAAGAAGAGAGGCGAAAGCTGAAGGGCATCCCTTAACAGCTACTGTATAGATATGGTTATATAGGCAGCATTGTACACATACGGGAAATCGAATAGTTATGTTTTAAAAGAATATAACCAAATTGGTACTTAGTATTCTGCACCCAGGGACCTCCCACTATATACAACCGCCCCAAGAGCAAGAGTAAACTAGCTATCTATGCCTCACCTTCCTTAAAACTTTCCAGGAACTCCTCCGACCCCGTAGCGATCTAACATTGTGCATTTTAGTCTTATGCATTATTTTGAGGGTTGCAGGAAATTTGAGTTGGGCCACTGCACCAATTTTTTAAAAATCATCCAGTTTTCTACCCAGCTCCCATTGCCAATCGAGTGTGGCTCGGGTAGGTCAGAGCATACTTAAAAAAAAATCCCTGGCCTTCAATGATTTTGGCTTCAGGGCCATTTTGAGGATTTTTACTTCAAGGAATAGGTATGGAAATTCAAGAGGATTTTTCTGGGATTTGTTCTGTTAGGATTTCTTCTGAAAGGATCTCTGTGCGCCCTCTATATATCCTTCCTCAGATCTTCCTCTGTTTCCTCTAACCGCAGAGTCTCTTATAGTAATGCGACAATGTAGGATTTGAGGTCGTCCCCCTCCCTTCCCATAGGAATGTTCAATATACGGAGATTACTTTTTCGGGAGGTATTTTCTAAAGTCTCCAGTTTATCCCGAAGAACCTCATCTTCCCTCTTGTGAGCTAGTATTTCCGCTTTTGCCACACAAAGATCGTCTTTTAATTCTCCCACAGTGTTTTCCAAAGTGTCAGTTCTTGAGTTGAGGAGATCAATCTTCTTTTCCAGAGACTCGCAAAAGTTTCTAATATCGCCTTGATTGGCCTCAGATACTGCAAACCCTTTCTTAATGTCCTGTGAGAGAGTGAAGAAGAGGGCTTCGAGAGATGCCATCAAGGACCCCGTTGTGGCTCCATCGGCCTCCGGGGGGCAACTCCCACCCCCGGTCTAAGCCTGAGCTGTTGAGACCCTCTGACCACCGTTTTTGCTCCCATTCACCGGGAGCCCAGCTTTACCAGTCCCCACTTCCTCATGGCCTTGTGTGGTGATATTGGGTGTGCAGTGACAGGGACCTCCGAGGCCTCCATCCCCTCTAAACCAAGACCTGTAGGAGACAAAACAGCAGACCCCCTTCTAAGTGCTTCTCCCTGTTTGACCACGTCCAACACTGTGGGTTGGACTTTGAAGTACGACCTAAGTGATGGAGTGATCCTGACCTTATGGTCTAAAGGGTTCATTCTTACTTTCCCAGCTTTTACACTCCTGCTTTTCACCTCACACCGCTGAAAAGCAGAACAGTCTATGTCGGTGCCTGTACACTGATAGCCAGCCTGCAGGGGAGAAGGAGAACTCTTCCTGCCCCCCCCAATAGCAGACCTCTCTTTCCTGGAAGCCTGTTTCCTCCCTCTTGTGGCAGACCTTAGCAATCCCAATTGAGCCCCCCCTGCCCTTTGACTCCGTTTGCTCCCTTTACTGGGAGGCCGGTGTCTAATTTCACCTGATCTGGTGAACACACCTGTAACCAGGTAGAGAAGGAGATCCTTGAGCCAGCGCTGAGTGCCTGTGCCTCCGTCTCTGTCTCCTCTGCGGACCCTCCTGAGCTCCAGGACAGCCGCCTCCCACGAGTGGAAATGGTGGAGGCGGCCGGCAAGTGAGTTACAGGAGGCGCCGAGGCACCAAAACACATCCCACAGCACTGGAAGGTGAAGACAGCAAAAAGAAGAATGTAGGATCCGTACTCTGCCAAAGAACAGCAGTTACAGAGGTAAGGCGGGATTCAGCTTCGCCCTCTAATTCATAGTGCGGGACACAAGTCCCTCCGGGGAGCAAGCGGCAGCTCACACATCGGCAGCCATGTTCTCCGCCACCCGCCTTGATGCACTTGCACTTCTACAACTTTATTGCACCTTGCCATTATGCCTCAAGTGCCATATCCTTCCATCACTCAATGTGGCCATATTTATAAATACTTCTTCAACCTTCTAAGAGCCTAAAAATGTACTCTCATCCATCCTCCCATTTCCATATTTCTTCACATATACCATATCACCCACTTGCACCCTCACCTCCTTAGCACCTGACTTACTATCACAATAAGTTTTATACTAGTTTTATACTGATCCTGTGTATCCATGACATTCTGTCTTACAACCTTTGGTGACCAATGCACTTGCTTGAATTTTTCCATCCAACCCAGGGTATCCTTGTAAAAGGGTACTCTACCCCGTATATTGGTAAAAGGGCTACAGCCTGTAGCCTCTGGGGTGATATGATACATCCAAACCATTTTCCTTATTAATATTATCCAATTTCTCCTTCTGGTACCTGCTACCTGAAGGGCACCTTTAATCACGCGGTTGAAACTCTTAACTCACCATTACCTTCTGGGTTATAAACTGATGTGCACTTATGTTGCACCCCATTGAGTTTGAAAATGATTCCACCTCTGCCGCTCAGAATTGTGGACCATTATCTGTAATCACCTTTTTAGGTAACCATTTTCTCTGGAATAGTTCATCTAGAAATACAAGAACCTTTTCCGCTCTAACCATGTCCACAAACACTACCTCTGGCCATTATGAAAATAGTCAATAGCTACCCAAACATAACTACAGTTGACTCTTCATTAAACAAAGAGCCCACAATGTCTACTGCAATGGTCTCCCATGCTATCTTGGAACACTACACTGGAACCAGTGGTGGTCTCAAGGTCATCTTAGATTTATCTGCGCACTCGCATTCCACACATTTTCTCACGCTCAACCTCTCCATCCACTCCAAGCCACCAATATTGCTCCTTCACAACCTTTTTGCTCTAATCAATACCCAAATGGCCTTCATGGTATCAATCTACAATTTTACTTCTTAACTTTTGAGGTGGTATAACTTTGTACCCTCTCAGTAAATGTTTATTCCACACAGATAGTTCTTCTCATACCTCCCAAAATTTGCAACAATCATCTCCCCATAACTTCCTCAACTTTCGCTCTCCTATAAGGATAGGATAGGATAGTATTTATAGAGCACGCTTATACCCAAGGGTGTTAAGGCGCTGAGCAGACAGATGGGGGGAAAGAGAGAAACGCACCTGCAGCCACCTAAGATAAAGACAGCCAGGTAATAACATGGCTCTTTACTATTTGTAACAGAACATTGTTGTTCATCGCTTCCTCCTATTTCTTTTTGGTAAAGGCACTTTTCCTCCTCACCAATCCAAGCCACTTTCAACTCCTCATCACCATCATCGCTTCCTTCCACAGTGGCAGTGGAAGACTACTGAGACAGTCTGCCACCTTATTCTTTACTCCAGCTACATATTGTACTTTGTAGTTGTAATCTATCCACCTTATAGACAACCTGGTAATCCTAGATATGGCAGTTAATCACCCTCCTGCATTCAGCAATTTTATCATCGGTTTATGACCACTCGTCACCAACACATTCTGACCCCATACAAAATTCCTAAAATGTTCTAAACCACACACCACAGCTATAGCTTCGCTTTCCACTACCGAATAACGTTCCTCAGCAGGGGAAAGTTCATGAGAAGCAAAAATGACAGTTGTTTCCTTGCCCTCCTCATTTTTTTGAGACAAGACAGCTCCAATACCTTTGGAACTTGCATCTACCATAATGATACAAGTAATATTTGGGTCAAACCCATGCAACTGGTCTGCTTTACACAGTTTTCCCTTTATAGCACTGCTGCTCAAAGTACGGCCCAGGGGCCGCATGTGGCCCTCCTGACCTTTACATGGGGCCCCATGAGCAGCAGCAGCACTGGGCTGCTGATTACTCATCTCAGCACTAACATTTGAACAAATATTAAATATACAGCAAGCACTTATTTAAGGTTCATTTTAGTTAAATAAAAAGAAGTAACTAGGCCCTTACATTTAGGAACACCTTCATTTTTGAAGACAGCAAACCTGTAAAAATTGATGGTCTTTTTAAAATTCAAAAAGTGTATTTTGTTTACTTTCAGAACCATTTCACCTTAGTCAATCAAATTATAGCAGCGCATTCAGAAGTATTTTTTGAAAGTGATGTTTTCCAAACATGAATTTAGAGACATTAATTCTTCCCCCCACACACCCCTCCCCACCCCCACCCTGACAACAATGCTGTTAGTGATTACATCTAAGCACAGGAGATGGTTTTGTACAGCACATATCCTGAAGGCATATATTTCAGGGTCCTCCTATATGTGACAATGAAGAAAAAGGAGGGAAATGGAAATAAAACAATTGCCCAGGGTCACACAATTTGGTCAAGTGGAGAAGCCGAGATTGATCCCAAGTTTTCTGGTTTCACATTGCGCAATTGAACTCAGCCAGTAGATATACATGCTTTGCTTCCCCTATACCCACTTTACACCCCCTCCCCCGCTGGGATCAGTGCGGCCCTCGGTCACACCAAAGACCAAACTTTGCAGTCCCCAGTAAAATGTTTGTGAGTACCCATGCTTTATAGAGTCAAATTCAGCCTTTAACTTTTCTGACCATTCAAACTTGACTATATTTTTTAAAAGTTGTCTCATTCCATATGTTTTCTCTTTATTCTATTAAGCCAAGGAAAGACCTCGGCTCTTCTTTGTTCACTGGCCCCTGAGCTTCCTGAATGGCTGAATGGCTTCCAAAATATCCTTTATGGTTTTTTACCATCATTGCTCAGCTCATGACCCAGATAATTCAGGGGTTGTATCTTGAATTTGTACTTCTATGCAGACAGACCATTCTTTTGTAATGTAGCAAGTACTTTCTTCAAGCAAATAACATGTAGGGCTTCATCTCTCCCCTTCACAAGAATTGGAAGAATAATATTTCTTTATCCACTTTGAAAAGCTCATACAAAAGGTTTCTGGAATACTGTGGCCACCGAAGCTAAGCCAAATGGCACTACAAACCTATAGAACCAAGACAGTGTCATAAACATAGTCAGACTTTTAAAATCCGGGTGCAAGCTGATTTGACGATACGATGATGCTAAGTCAATGGTGGAAAATTATTTCATCCCCCTAATCTATTTTGGATCAGGGGAAACCTTTCAAGTACAGTATTCTCATTGAGGTGTGTCAGGTCCACACATAAACAGATTTCCCTATTAGTCTTCTCTGCCACCACAATGGGAGGCAATCCATTCAGATGTCTCCACTTTCTCAATTATGTCTGCAGTTAATAGCTTTTCTACTTCTACATTCACCTCGTCCCTTACACTACTAGGTAAGTTCCTAATTTTGTGTATTTTTGGTTAGGCATTTCTTTTAAAGAAACAATCTTGTAAGATCTCTTCAATGACCCCACTTCTCCTGAAAACACCACTGGAAACTCCTTCCTCAAGTTATTACTAATCCTTTCTTCATCCCTCATCACTAATAGCTCCTCTTAACAAATAGGATCTAATATGATATCTAAGACCCTCAGATCTATCCATCCCAATACCAATTGATCTTCCTCAGTGACACACAACTTTCCCATCATCTCTCTGTTTTTTAACTCAAAGCTCACTACTCTGTAACCAACCATGGGAATAGAGTCACCAGTGAAACTCTCAGGGGTAACATCTGCTTTGAGAAAATGTGAACTCAATATCTTTTTTTATTAGTTTTTTCACAGTTTTTTGTCCACTATTGTGTATGGGGATCTTGATTCAGCAACTATAAGGATTTAAACCCTCCCTACTTGATCTCGCAAACAGTTTTGTTTCTACACATTTTTGATAGGCTACTTATAACATCAGAAGAACTCTTTCCTTCCCCATCTATACTCAATACAGAATTTCTGTGGTAACTCTCTATTCAGACTTCAGACGTGTGCTCAGACTCCGAACTTCTTTTATCATCAACTATTCTCACTTTCCAAACCTCAGACTTACTTATGCACCCCTTACCAAAGTGTCCTCTAATCCAACAATTGGAACATTTCTGATTAACTGCTGGACACAATTTGCTATATACCGGGTGTTTAACACTACCACAACTAAAACATTTATTTAAAGGACTGCGATATCTGATACTGTCCAGTCTTTTAGTATTTCTTCCCTTTTCTTACCATTTATTTTTGTTGCCCTGCACACCCTTCTTTTTGCCCAGCCCGACCTTTGCTACCAACTCACTAGACCCTTTAGATGTAGACTTATCCAATGCCACTTTTGCACATTTGTTAGACTCTTCTGCTTTCTTTATTAATGAAATTACCTCACTTAAAATAGAACCCCAAAAGGCCCAAAGCCTTTCTTGAACATGCTCACTATTTCCATGGAATATCATCTAGTCCCTTACGAGTTTGTCATGTAAAGAACAAAATCAGCAATAATTGCTCAAAGCTTTAACACTGACACATAATCCTCAACAGACTCTGATTTTGCTTGTTGTCTTTGAACAAACTTAAACCTGTATTTGGCAATACATACTACTGGTGAGTAATACTGAGTAATACTATATATCCTGTGGGGCTAGTGAATGCAGTAGAATTTTCTTCTTTTCCAAAGTCAAATACTCTATAGTAGCTAAATAATTTTAAAAGTTTTCCTTCCATTCTTTCCACTTTAATGGTGGCTCTTCTGGTACCCCATAAATGGTTGTGGGGGTGCTAGCGTAAAGGTTTGTGATGCACACATTATGTATCCCAATAGTTATTGCCTCTATATTCCTCCCACAAAATTGCACACTACATAAACTTCTTTTTTTTTCCTTTATATACTTCTGAGCATTTGGTCTTATTCAATGTCTTATTCAATGTTCATTCCCTTCCAAAACAATAAAGTACTTCTAAAAATTCACAGGTAACTATTTCGAATACTAGAATTACACACCCAAGCGATTTCACCTGAAGTGCACAGTTACAATTTGAAGGAAAAAACCTACTAAATGTTCCCATCAAACAATTATGCTGTGCCTGTCGGTGTGTGACCAGAAGGATGTGGCCGCTTAACTACAACAGGCTTCATGCTGAGTAAAGTAGATACCAGCTTTGCCTGTCAGTGTAGAGATTATCAATTGAGCTGTGCTGTAAAAGGTTGCTCTGCCTGTCACCGTGTGACCAGTCGGACATGGCCACCTATTGTTGCTAGAATTGGCTCAACGCTGAGCAACATAATGAGAAGCTGTGCCTGTCAGCATGGAAGTTGCGGCTTGAAAGCGCTGTTAAAGATTCAATGCAGGAGATGCCTTCACTCGTAATACTCATTTCCAATAGTACTCGTTAACTTTAGTGAAGTTCAAAATGGCTGCCTTTAGGGGTCACGCAACATGACCTCATTATGCGTATGAACATGTTCTTCATTAGACCACATGCACTGTAGGGGACTCCAAAATGGCTGCCTCCAGGGGTCACATAATGCAACCTTAAACGTAATGAAGAGCTGGTAACAAAGCAGGTCTACATGAGGAAGGAAAGCAGTTCTTTCGGGGTAGGAGGCATGCGCCTACCAATAAGGTCTTGCACACAACAGCTTCTGTGTAATGCTTAGGGCTCGCGCCTACTGGCCGTGACTTGCGACCTAGTGCACTTACCGCCTTTTTTTAATCCACTGTTACTTCCCATAGCTTAACACTTGTGATATCACACAGGTGTTCCCAGGCACTAGTCGTATGGATTCCTGCACTGCGGTGGCCAGCAGCACACTTCCTGTGTCAATATTTTCAACGCCGCAATCTGGGAACATCAGCGGCTGGCAACTCACTTCCTGCAGTGTCCACGCAGGTTCTCTGCCAGGGTTGAACTCGTTGCCCCTTCTGTTGTGAAGAAGACGCTTCACTGCAGAGTTTAAGTTATATGAACGTCTTTATTTCAGTCCCGCACAGGAGTCTCCGGAAACGCTGTCAATCTACAATTCATCTGGCTTCAACGGACTCCTATTCAAACCCTGCATTGTAATCTAGACTCTTGACTCCAGTGTGACTCAAGAATCTAATGACAAAACAACTTGCTTTGTGATTTGAGCTCCTTGTCTGAGCTTCTTCAGACATGGTCAAAGTGGTTCACTTTTCCCTCTGGAAGCACATTGTTAGAAACGGGGGTCTCTAGTTGGCAATGGTTTGCACCTTGTCCAAGTAGGGACCCTTCATTCTAGTCAGGATAAGAGAGTTACATTCCTAAAATAACCCCTGCTCACCCCCTTGGTGGCTTGGCACGAGCAGTCAGGCTTATCTTAGAGGCAGTGTTAAAGCATTTGCACATAACCAACAGAAATACAGTGTAAGCACTACAAAAGGACACTACACCAGTTTAGAAAAATATAAAGTATTTTTCTTATTATTATTATTATTATTTAAGGTTTTGTAGAGCGCGTAGTAACCCTAGAGCATCCCAGCGCTAGAACCTGAACTCAAGGGGGGTCAGCGGTGGAGGGGGTTAAGGGTCAGGGAAGAAAAGAGTCTTCAGTGCCTTCCTAAATTGAAGGAGATTGGGTTCAGTTCTCAGTCTCCGGGGGAGGTTGTTCCAGTGTTTGGCCATGTGGACCGAGAAGCGGCGGCCTCCGGACCTGGCTTTATTAACTCTGGGGACTGTGATGAGGTTCTCTCCGCTGGAACGGAGGGCCCTTTTCGTTTTGTAGGGGATGATGAATTCCTTGAGGAGGGGAGGGCCATTGTTATAAAGAGTTTTGTGGGCCAGACAGAGGGCCTTGAAAGCAACCCTTTCTCTGACTGGGAGCCAATGGAGAACCTTGAGGGCTGGCTTTGCCGATGATCTGGCGGGGGTGTCAGTGAGTAGGCGGGCCGCGGCGTTTTGAATTTTCTGCAGGGTGTTGAGAGTGGCTTCAGGAGCTCCCAGATAGATTGCGTTGCAGTAGTCAAGCCTTGCCAGGATAAGGCCCTGAATCAAAAGTTTCTTGGCGGTCGCGGGGAGCAGGGGGAAGATCTTTCTACAGGCCCTGAGAAGTCCGAAGCAGATTCCTGCCGTCTTTTTTGCCTGTGTTCTAAAGCTCAGGTCGTTTTCGAGCCATACGCCCAGGCTCTTGACCTCTTCCTTGGGTGCAGGGGGGTCACCCAAGCAGTCAGGCCAGAGGTGAGGCAGCAGGGAGGGCCCTTTGTGTCCGAGCAGCAAGATCTCGGTCTTGGAACCGTTTAATTTTAATGCTGAGGAGTTCATCCAGCTGTGGATTTCAGTGAGACAGCTGTGGAGGTCAGAGGGAGATTGGTGCGGGTGTGAGAGGGTTACCACCAGCTGGGTATCGTCGGCGTAATTGATGATCGATACGCCGAACGGAATGACCAGTTTCTCCAGCGGGGACATATACACGTTGAATAACGTCGGGCTAAGAGATGAGCCCTGCGGTACTCCACAGCGGAGAGGGATTGCGGGTGAGTGGCTGCCGTTCTCCCAGACTTGAAAGGAGCGGTCATCAAGGAAAGATTTTAGCCACTTCAGGGCCGTGCCCCTTACTCCGATTTCTCCCAGTCGTTGGATTAGGGTATGATGGTTCACAGTGTCGAAGGCCGCACTGAGGTCCAGGAGGATCACTGCCACTGATCCTCCTGTATCCAGAATGCTTCTGGCCTTCTCCACAGCCGCCAGGAGGGCGATATCGGTGCCCTGGCCTGGACGGAACCCTGTCTGGGAGACCCCGAGTAAGTTGTTGCTCTCCAGGAATAGTGAAAGTTGTTTGTTCACTAGCTTCTCCGTGATCTTACTGTTTCCTGGGAGAAGGGAAATAGGTCTGTAGTTGGAAAGGTCCTGGGGGTCTAAAGAAGGTTTCTTTAGTAGGCCTTTGACCACTGCCGCTTTCCAGCTATGGGGGACTAGGCCCTGCGAGAGGGAGGAGTTGATAAGCGACGTGAGGGGGGGGATGATGGTGCTGGAAACTTTTTTCAGGAAACGGAGAGGGGCAGGATCGCGGGGGGACCCACTTTTGATTGAAGCCAATGTTGCGGCTACCTCTTCCGTCGACACTGGGCCAAAGGTGTCCAGGGAGGGTGAGGGGCCATCAGGGAGATGGGAGAGGAGGATAGGATAGTTGGCAGGATCCCCGTCCATGTGGCTAGTTACGATAGGGGGAAGGGCCGAGAGAATTTTTTGTATTTTCTCATCAAAGAAGGTGGCGAGTTTAATGCATTTGCTTTCCGCTGCTTTGGGGTCCAAATTTTTATATACTTAAGACAAGACCAAAAATGATATAAATACACAATACAGTAATTAGAAATCTTCAGTTATCAAAATAACCTTGAAATACAGTTCCTTGAAGTCGATAGCTCCGTCCGGGGCTCTCATGGCGTCGTGAACAAACAAATCCAAACAGTTCCAGCTGACCGCGGCGTCGTGGACCAATTACGGTGTCCGGAAGACCCGCAAAACAGTACCTTTAGAAATGCAGGGTGTCGGCGGCCTCTCGTTGAGTTCCAAAATTCAGGGTGTCATCGGGCCCTTGAAGTCACGCATTGCAGATCGATCTCCTCACGGTTGAAGTCAGGAGCGTTGATGTCGGCAGGCGTCGGGTGCTGCGGTGTGAAGTGCAGCGGTGCGGCATGCAATGCCCTCAGGTCGCAGTGTGAGCAGCGGCTCGGTGGCAGCGTCAGATGGCATCGTCGGTAAGACCAGGGTCGCGGTGCACCACGGTGTAGGCAGCGGCGTCGATTTCAGCATGGAGCAGCAGCGTCAGGGATACCAAGGCGTCGTCATGAAGCAAGGCGGTGCGAAGTGCGGTGCCCACAGGTCACGGTGCTAGCAGCGGCTCGGTGGCGGCATCAGATGGCATCGTCGGTGAGACCAGGGTCACTGTGCGGCGATGTGGCAGTGCCCTCAGCAGTGCCTTCAGGACACGGGTTGGCAGCGGTGTCATAGACGGCGTCGGGTTGCTTTTACTTCTGTTGCAGCACAAAACACACAGTCCCCAGTGCTGATGGCAGAAAAACTTGGAGAAACTTGGAGTCTTTGCTGTTCCTGAGACTGCTTGAACAGGGAGCAAGCTCTACCTCAAGTCCTTGGAGATACTCAAAGAAAGAAGTTGCAGAAAGTTCAGTCCAGTCCTTTTACTGCCCAAGACAGAAGTAGCCACTGCAGGCCAACACAGCAAAGCACTCAGCAAAGTAGTAGCTCCTCCTCACAGCTTCTCCAGCTGTTCTTTTTGGCAATCTTCTTGGTCCAAAAGAGTTCTAAAGTTCAGGGGTTTGGGCTTCACTTTTTATAGCCCAAAATCCTTTGTTCTCTCAGGCAGAGAGCGTCTGTGCCCAGCCAGAACCAGTTCTGTCCTCTCTGGTGTAGTTTCCTGGCAGGAGGTGGAGACGGCATTGACAGAGGCAGACCAGGCCCATTCAGGTCAAAGGAAATCTCTTTCCACTACTCTAAATGCAGCCAAGGTCTATTCAGCCCATTCCTGACCCACCTAGACTCTCTGGAGCCACTGCTCCTCTCCAGCCCCTGTCATCCAAAACCCAGACAGTAAATCCACAAACACAGCAGAGGCCTACTGGATGGCTGAGCAAGAAAAACCTACTTTCTAAAAGTGGTATTTTTACAATACATATAATGTAAAAATCACCTTCACTAAAAGATGCATCTTTAGATTCTGAATTCTGGTATACTAAACTTTATTTCTCTACCTAGTTCCCAGGGCCAATTATGTTTATAAGATGTTATAAACTAACTCCCCATACTGTCCTATGGGAACAGTTAGCCTTGCAATAGTGAAAAAACGAAATTCACTATCAGGACATGCCACACACACCAGGGCATGTTCTACCTTTCACATACACTGCACCCTGCCCACAGGGGTACCTTGAACCTACCTTAGGGGTGACTGACGTGTAAGAAAACAGATGGTTAGGTCCTGGCAAGTGGGTACACTTGCCGAGTCGACATGGCAGTCCCAGACTGCACACAGGCTCTGCAATGGCTTGTGTGGGTGGCACAATCCAGTGCTGCAGCCCACTAGCAGCATTTGATTTACAGGCCCTGGCACTTTACTAGGGACTAAGTAAATCAAATATTCCAATCATGGAAACCCCAATCCATAACACAATTTATAACAGGAGCACTTGTACTTTAATACTGAACAGCAGTGAGAAAATGTGCAGCGACACTAAACCAGCAAAAACAGAGTCAAAACCGGGAGGTCAGAAAGCAAAAAGTTAGGAGAAACATGCCAAAAGATGCCAAGTCTAACACACATCTTCCCTTTGGTTCGGCAGATTTCCCCTTGGATGGGTCCAAGGCCACAGTTCCCACACTTTGCAGGAGTCCGGGTTGTCTGTGCTGTCATTTGTGGATGCCCTGATCATCTAAAGACAATGGCAATCCTCTCTGCCTTGATAAAAGTAAGGCCTGCTTCTCCTTCCCCTGCGGGACGCAAGGGTCTGATGAGGGCTTGGTTCATCTCTTCAGCTGGGCTTTTACAGAGTTTGTGCAAGCGAGCTAGTACAAGGATAATGTCCACGGTCATAAAAAATGTATGCATAAATTCTTAAGAAACTGTTGAGAATATTGCCAAACAGTTGAAGTAATGAATAGAGAAATCCAGGTGAAAATCTATAGCAAAATGATTTCATAATATCAAAAGTACAAATAGTATATAACATCAATTTAAAAAAAAAAAAAAAAAATTATATTATGAACAATGCTTTTTAGGATCATGTATTTAATTTAATGCAGTTTTAAAGTGATGTTATATTATATATATAACATCAATTTGAAAATACAATAAATTAAATACATGATCCTAAAAAGCATTGTTCATAATATTAAATATTATTCATAAAGTAGCAATCTGTATCTCCTTCTTCAGGTTGATGAAAGACGACTGGATATTCACTCACACTTACACATTCATTCTTCTAGGGTTGGTAAAGTCCCCTTGTCTCTCAACCAAGATGCCTGATAATCTAGAGAAGTTTTATTCGCTAACTGACGAATCAGAAATTTCGGATATAAGTATCTCTATGAGCATTGTGTTTAAAGCCCTTCAGAGCAAGGGCCGGTACCATTCCAATGTGGATTAAAAAGATACGCCCGAGAAGGCCACTACTGGCTGTGAGTGCAAATCTCACTCAAAACCATAGATTCCGAGGCGGACAAGCCTTTTCAGTTAAAGTGGCTTAGTTATGGAATACGCTGCCATATAATTTAAGGTCACACACGGACTTGTTAAAATTTTGAAAAGCTCTGAAGACATGTTTGTTCTCAAAACATAAGTGCCTGCTATTGATGTCACCATTCCCTGCTTCCACTATCTGGACCAGGATATCAGTCTGGTCACAGTGTGCTTTACAAATACTATCAATAAATAAATAAAATAAATGTCACATTCACTGTATGTCCTGTATGAGCTCCAGTTAGGGTTACTTTTATTTTCGAGTTGAAATGTTAACAATTTGCAGTACTTTTGCTTTCTTGTCCTAATTTTACGCGATAAGCCAGTCAAACATTTACTCTGACTAGTACTACCAGAATCAAATTATTTGCGTTCTATTCATCTTTTACCTAGATGCAAAGCAAGTTCGACACAGCCTGTTCTGTTTATCCTTGGCTCTTGCACGCATGCCAGTTGTCTACGCTTGTGGCTTTTTACTTTCTGATGTCTTTATCAACACCAGTGTGCACTAGGCTAGGACATCTCTGCTAAGGAGTGGGTAAAAAACACAGGGGCAGCAATTTTGGGTGGGTGCATTATATTTTTTTATCCCCTGTATGTAAAATTTGAAATGTGCAATTTAGGGCAATTCTGTCCATTTCTGCTGGTTTCGCACCTGCCTGACCTGGATGGATTGAAACAAAGATGAATGTAAAAGAATTCACTGCGCCACTAAGTATTCCTCATTCTGCGCAGTAAGGTTAGCAGGGAACGAGGAACACATGTGCAGTGTCCAACAATTTTACTACCTTACTGGTATTTGCAGTTGGTAAATTACACAGCCCAGCCCCAGATAGTGCATAAAAGCAGGTATGAATTCCAGGGGGACCTTGCAGGCAGGTGCTGCACTGAGGGCCTCACTAATAAGAAGGTAGCTTGGAGAGCACTGTCATGAGTCAGCGAAATGAATTTACCTAAATGCAATTATCATTAAAGTAATTATATTGCCCAGACCCTCACAATGCTGTTACAAAAACATTGTAAGCAAAATGACTTACTGACAAGGTAGGTATAGTAATGTAAGTTATATTTTATTACATTTAACTCCACTTATAAGTGATTTGACGATGTATACATCTCCAAGGGGCATAGATGAGTTTGGTCTCCAAAGACAGTGCCTCTGATCAGAAGGAGCTTTTGTGAAATGTATGTACTCTATGTTTTCTTCTGCTCCTGCTTCCCTATGGAACAATTGCTGGCTAGAAATAAGTCTGCCTATGCTGTTTAATGGAGATCTCATATCTTAACCTGCCTAAGGGATATCAGCATGCAGATAGCCTCCAAGAATTGAAAATGCCCAACTATAAGTTAATCTTAAAAAAACTGGTCAAAGCTGAATCCCTTAAGTTGGATAAATATGCACTAGCAGGGAAAAATATGCATGGTATGAGATTAACTCATACCAATTTTTACGCATTCAGCCATATTTGACTGCTCATTTCACAACAAAAATAAATAATATTTTTTTTAAATTTATGAATGGGAATTGTTGGAAATGGCCCTTTTTGCAGGGTTATCCCTAAACGTTTTGCTTTTTCCTCCTATTTTTTCCTGACCTGTGTGTGTTGGTTTTAGGACTCTGGGCACTTCACCACTGCTGATCAGTGCTAAAGTGCAAATGCTCTCTGTGTAAACTGTGTTTTGATTGGTGTTTCCATGATTGGCTAATTGATTTATGTGTCAGTCCCTAGTAAAGTGCACTGCGAGTGCCAGGTCCTATAAATCAAATGCTGTTGGTGGGCTGCAGCACTGGATTGTGCCAGCCACGCAAACAGCCTGTAAAGTGTGTCTAAGGCCTGCCATTGCAGAGCCTGTGTGCAGCCTGGGGCTGCCATGTCGACTTGGCAAGTGCACACACTTGCAAGTCCCTAAACCTTCCCTTTTCTACATGTTAGTCACCCCTAAGGTAGGCCCAAGGTACCCCTGTGGGCAGGGTGCATTGTATGTGAAAGGTAGGACATGCCCTGGTGTGTGTGGCATGTCCTAATAGTGAATTACAGCCATTTTCGTTTTTCACTATTGCAAGGCTACCTGTTCTCCATAGGCCAGAATGGGCAGTTTTATTATTACATCTTATAATCCTAACTGACTCAGGGAACATGGTAGAAATTCGAATTTAGTATGCCTGAACTCAGAATGATAAAATACATCTTTTAGTAAAGTTGGTTTTAACATTCTGTGTTTGAAAATACCACTTTTAGAAACTAGGTATTTTCTTGTCTAACTATCCAAACCTGCCTCTCCTAGGTTGTGTATTCCCTGTCTGGAGTTTGAGTGATAGGGCTGGGGAATTCCAGGAGACAGGGTGAGTCTGCCCAGTGGTGAATAGAGAGATCTGCATCTAGATGGGAGGGAGGAGTTGCACCTGGGACCTGAATAGGACTGTGCCTGCCCCCCACAGTGCTGGCTCCACCCCCTGTGGTGCGTCTTATGTCTCTGCCCTGCACTGTGAAAGGAGAGAAGGAATCATGTCAACAGAGTGCTCCAGGGCTGTGCCTTTCCTCAACAATGCTGGTTTCACCTCCTGTGGGGTGTCTGATGTCTCTGCCCTGCACTCTGAAAGAAAAGAAGGAGTCATGTAAACAAAGTGCTCCAGGACTGACCAGAACTGGTTTGGACTAGTCAAAGGCCCCTCAGCCCTCAGAGGAAAAAGGATTTTGGGCTCTTCGTCTGCCAAGACGAAGAGCTGGAAGAGCTGCCAGGAGGAGTACTGCCCCTTTGCTGTGTTGTTGCTTTGTTGGGTTGGCCTGCAGCTGCTGCTTCTGCCTTGGGCACTGAAAGGACTGGACTGAACTTTCTCTACTTGTGCTGAGTATCTCCAAGGGCCTGAACTGAGCTGGCCTCCTGTTAAGAAGTCTCAGGGACTGCAAAGACTTCACCACCCTCTGGGTACCGCTCCTGGAACCGCTGTTTCAGTTGCCACAGAGAAGAGGGAACCGCGACCAACTCCATCACCGACTCCGTCGCTGGCCTTGTGTCCTGAAGGCACCGCAGGCCGCACCGACTCGCCCTGCACCGCAGGCCTTGGTCTCACCGACTCCGTCACTGAGCCGCTGCCTGCACCGCATCGAGAGACACTGTAACCGGCATCGCCTCGCTTCACTTCGCTGGCCTGGGCTCACCGACATGGTCGCTGCTGGCTCGACACCCGTGACCGACTCGTCACGCACAGCTGTCCGGCTCGGCCAGTGCCAATTCCCGCCAACCGGCTCTGTCGCTTGCATCGCAACTTGCTAGCACCGCATGAGCACCGTCTCACCCTGCACCGTAAGCCTTGGTCTCACCGACGCCGTCTACACGATCGTCACCGAGCCGCTGCTCGCACCGCATCGAGGGACACCGCACCTTGCACTGCTTCCACCTTGCACCGTGACCGCGACGAACGCCACAACCTGCTCTGTCACCTGCACCGCAACCTGCCAGCGCCGAGCACCGACTCGCCCTGCACCGCAAGCCTTGGTCTCACCGACGCCGTCTGCACGGTCGTCACCGAGCAGCTGCTCGCACCGCATCGAGGGACACCGCACCTTGCACCGCCTCCATTTTGCATCGCAACCGCGACGGATGCCAAGACCGACTCGCACACCCGTGTGAGCCGCACTAAGAAAGGTACTGTGAACGAACCTGTCCCGCTGTTGCTGGCCCGTACTGACGCGGTCAGCGGGAACTGCGAGATTCTGTTGTTTTCAGCATCGCGGTAGGCTCGGACCAAGCTACAGACTCGTACTAACTGTGTTTTTCAACGTATTTTGCAACTTAAAGACATTTTGAGAAGTAACCATTTTTGAAGTACTGTATTGTGGATTTTTATCGTATTTGGTCTTGTTTATATAAATATATTGGATAGTTTTCTAAAACTGGTGTGGTGTCCGTTTGTAGTGCTTACATTGTATTACTGTTGGTTTTGTGCAAATGCTTTACACACTGCCTCTAAGATAAGCCTGACTGCTCGTGCCAAGCTACCAAGGGGGTGAGCAGGGATTATTTTAGGAGTGTAACTCCCTTGTCCTGACTAGAGTGGTGGTTTCTGCCTGGCTTGGGTGCAAACCTTGGGCAACCAGAAATCCCATTTCTAACAGGGATAAATCCAACAAAAGAGGGCACTCAGTCTTGGATTCAACAGTGGCCGGATTCTAATTGTAGACTATGCGGATGGCCACAAGAATCATTAGTACATATAGTATGAATGTGTCCTAAATTGATTAACATTCAGCGTACCTTCTTGAAACCCCTATTCTTGAAGATCGGGGTTAGATCAGCTCGCCAAGCACTTATTAGGTCCTTATCTGGTGACTCTACCCCATCGTTATGCCAACGTATAACAATTTTAAATGCAGCCGAAAAATGTTTGGTATAATCAGTTTGAGATGTATTATATTTATGTCCCTTGAACTTAAGAGCCTTTTTGCACAGTATGACATTCCATAGAACTTAGCATTCATGCTGGTAGGGTAATATTTAGAAATCTAATAGTTGAAGGTACTCTGTTATAGTAATTGCTGATGCATTTCATTATTATCTTTATATAATGGAATTACTTATTATTGCACATTGGCACTTTAAAATGCATTATGTGCAAAATCCTGTTTTAGTAATTATTGATACTTTTTAATATGTGCTTACACTGGAATTACGTTTTTTCTGCATGATTTAGCCCATGTTTGATTGATTTTATATATTTATTTAATATGCACAATGTATGGTGAATTGGTCTGGTTTTATGACATAATTATGAATATTTGTGGTACAGATTTTAAATATTGTGTGAAGTGAAGATGTTATGATTGCAATGATTTTTATTAATCAAGCAATAAAGATCTTATCTTATAGTGAGTGTGAATATAACATCTATGCTCACCAACATATACATATACATGTTTTACTCTCTTTTATTGATTTTCATCAAATACTTACCAATATATACTTGCCACACGATATTTTGTTTGTCGATATTCTTGGCATGATATTTTAGTTGCACACTATTTCTCTAGTCTCTATTCGGATACACAGCTACGACCAGTCTACAGGGAGAGGCAGCAAGACCCTAAAATTAACATTATTTAGAATTCAGTAAATGTATGCTTGTTAGTTTTTTGCCAGAAAATTCCTACTGCATGCTACTGAATCCAGGAGGCACGCAAAGCTGTATGACACTTTTATTGAGTAAATGGTCTGTGAACATTGATATTTCTCTCTATGATTGCCTCCATCCTGTACATCCCTACTGCTCTTCACTCTGGACAGACAGAGGTTTCCTGTGATGATAGGACAAAAGGTAGTAACTGGGCATATGATCCAAATTCTTAAATATTCCTGTGCAATGCAGGGCTGGAGTGGAATCCCTTGCCCTGCCCCTCCCTACTCAGACAGTGTTGCTGTTCCCTTCCATTCCAAACCAGCCGTGAGTGATGTAGTACGTATTTGTTAATTTTACTGTTTGCAAACGTAAACCACACGAATATCAAAAACTGAAACAAAAGAGAAACACAGGGGCAACAACATCAAGTGTATTAGTACCATCGCAGTCGAAAGGGGAAGTGCCTTGGCGATTGGGAAGTAAAGTAACAATGGCGGAGAGCCAAGCCTATCTCCCAGTTTACCTTTGGGGGCATTTGTCCCTTACAGTGGACTTATCTTATGACTTGAGGGGGCCTTGAGATTCCAGGTCAGCTTCTCCTCACTAAGGAGAAGCCAGTGTCCAGGACGAATGGGGACAGGCTTTAACCCCACATATAAGGACAAAGTCGTGAAAGTCCAAAGTACACAAAAGAATCAGACTGGATTTCCTAGGCCCTTACTTATTTGGTTAACACATAGAACTCTGAAGAAGAAGCAGGGTCAAAGATGACAAAAAAAATGTCATACCACGAAAGGAGTGTACTGTTCACAACGTCGACACTCACCTTGCCATCACTTGTAGCAGTAGATTTATGATGCAGACCCCGTCTGACCTCTGGTGTGGGGCAAAAAGAACTTCCGGATGCAGGGTTAACACCTCTTGACTTTTTGGGCTGACTCAAGGCTTCCAGCCTGTCAAGCTCAGCATCAGTAGGGGTCAAAATATCTTTAGCAGGTTATTGTGGTTTGCATTCAGCCAAGAGGAAATGGGCACTGAACCCATTGTTCCAGCAGCAGCTTCATCCAAACAGGTCTGGCCCGAAGAGGGTATTTAGGAAACTAGACCGGAGCTCCATATTATACTTACAAGTCGTGGCAACATAACAAATGTTATGTTATGTTAATTTGTTCTTGTATAGCGCATGTACACCGACAGGTCTCTTAGCGTTTTGGAAGAAGAAAAACACAGTCAAAGGCTGGATTGTCTCCAGGTACTGAAAGGATTTTAAGCCGTATCTAATGCTTCCCTAAAAAGGATAGTTTTTAGTTGTTTCCGAAAGAGAAGAAGATTGGGTTCTTTACGGAGATTAATGGGCTGCTCATTCCAGAATTGAGGCAGAAGGACCAAGAACGCTCGTCCCCCCTTGGATGTGGTGTTAAAACGTGCTGACGTGCTGACTGTCTAGCAGTCAGTGCATATTTAAAGTTCAAAACTCAAAGAACCAGGTTAGAGGAGTTTCCCTTCTAACAGCAGCTCCTGATGAAGGCACTCCTTGCCATGTTCCCAGAATGCAAAGTGATGGCCACTGCCTATGTGCAGCTGATCATGTAGAACTGCCAAGGAAGCCTTGCATATTACCGTCATGTAGGTCCTGGGCACAAAGGAACAGGAGAAAGAGAAATGAGGAGTAGGGGTGTTATTGTGTCCTCTTTGGGCAGTATCCATCCTCCATCTTGCAAAAGCCATTCTCACTAATATAAGAACGTTGTGATCAGCTAAGGGTAACACCAAAGCTGGGTGCACCACAAACTATCTACCATGCACACATGTTTGATGTTCACACTCATTATTGCAAAAACAATTTCCAATCATATGAAAAACATTAGCAGAGAGGGGTGGCAATCTGCCCTGGGTCCAGCAGGCATCACACTTGCACCCCGTAACTAGGGCCTGCTGAGGGGATGAAGACAAGGGGAGGGGGTGATACTAATGGAGGGTCTTCTCAGTTCCTACAGTTTGTACCTGGAGTTTTGGATCAAATGATTGAGCCCACCAAACGCACCTCAGTGAGTGTTGGGTTATGCACTGAATTTCAGGAGAAGCTTTGTCCAAGAGAGCTACTTTACCCATCTCCATTGAGACAGGTCTCTGCAGAGGTCACCATATTTTGCTATTTAACAGATGACATCCCAGCAAATATATCATTTAGGATAGCTCAGTGAATTCATGTTCCTGGTCTCTAAATATGTGTTCAACCTAAGAATCACATGATCAAATCTTTTTGTGGTCATCAGAGGTTTTTATCACTGTTAGGTTGTTAGAATGAGTACCACTGTGTTGGCATAGTAATAAGTACTATTTTGTACAGGGTAAATTAACAGCAACACGAAGGTACCTGTTCCATGGCACAGATAGAAATACAAATGTAAGTGTGCATGCACCTCTGTATGTATGCATGACCTGAAAATGGCTGGGGGCAAAGGGGGCTACTGTTCTTTCACCATGAAGTTTTGTATTCAGTAAGCTGATAAATCAACGGATGTTCCCTACCAGGCCCTCATACCTACCCTCTTGCCGAGCTCAGTCTTAGCCAATGGGGACAGAGTTGGTTGATGAACAAAGATCCCGCTCTATGGTAGGGTGGTCCATGGGCACCTAATCTATTGCTCGCCCTGCTCCTGCCTCATCCTTCTATCATTCTTTCAGAAGAGTTGGGAGAGAGGCAAGTAGAGGGTTCATTGAATCAAAAGATTGCAGAGATGTGCCCTTTGTTCATAGAAATAAAGGTGAAATGCAAGTCAGAACACGTATGGAGGGTCCAAACAGCATCCTAGACTGATTAATAAACCTCATAGGGAAGACCAGACCAGCATTTCCTAGTCATTGAAATGCACTAGACTGATGGCATCATTTGGAAGATCACAGCCGGCACAATTTACTGTTGAAGATGGAGGTAAAATGCTGGACCTGACCAGACTGCTACAGTAATTTGTAATACACAAACGCCCTTTCCCTGCTATGACCTTCCTAATTATCCATTTATTTCAAAGAATTTTGGGGCATATTATCAAGACAGGCGATAAAATTATCGCCGCTTTAGCGGCAGAAAACTGCCGCTAAAACGGCGATAATGGGCTTGATAATATGCTCCATGGAATTCCAATTGAAGCCCATGTTAGACTCCTTCACATCTAACATGGGCTTCAATTGGAATTCCATAGAGCATATTATCAAGCCCGTTATAGCCGTTTTAGCGGCAGTTTTCTTCCGCTAAATCGGCGATAATTTTATCGCCTGGCTTGATAATATGCCCCTTTAATTGTTAGCTTAACTAGGATAAACAACTCCATTCCAGAGAAAATCACCCTCATTAAAACTTTGAAAAGTTAAGGGTTATGTAGCAGGCAAGGAAACATTCGAAGGTGTGTGGGGGGGACATGTACACGTCCCTCTCCAGGAATGTCCCCTCTCCCCACCTCCACACTAAAAACACCCTGCTTAGACTTCTATCAGTTCGACAGAAGAGTTACTAAGGGTCACAACAAATCGATACAGGTGGGAGAAGGGTGAGGGCAGGAAAGTGAGGACGAAGTGAGACCGGAAAAGGATATTTATTTGAGGGAGACCCAAACACTGAAATCAGGGACAGGATGGTGGAAAAATGTGAACTAGTGGGACGATTAGACGGACTTGAGGACGCACAAAGGAGGACCGAGGAAAGGCCTAAGAGAGATGTGTAATGGGAAAATGGACCTCGGCTTCAGTTCACCCACAGAAGGACTGAGGAGGTCATCAGGAAACTCAGATCGTAATTGAGGAAACTAAGGGGCATATCAACAAGGGCTTTATCTCTGCTTTTTTGGCTTTAAAAGCCAAAAAAGCAGAGATAAAACTAGCGCCCTATCAACAACAGGGTGCTAACACGCAAATTTGCATGTTAGCACCCTTTTACTCTACGCTTCCCCTTGCATCTCTAATGAGATGCAAAGGGGGCGTTCCAGAGTAAAATAATAGGAGAAATGTCGCTAAGCGACATTTCTCCTATTATCAAGAATGTCGCTAACCCTGTTAGAGACAAAAAAAGCAGCGCTAACCGCGGTTAACGCTGCTTTTTTACGTCTGCTAATTTTCAGACTTAGCCATGATATCCTATGGAAGGAGGATATCATGGCTAAGTTTGCCTGTCCCTATCAACAAGGTAACGTGTGATTATCGCTGGGTTTCCAGCGATAATCTCACGTTAGCCTTTTAGCGTGTAGATTTTTATCGCTATTGAGATAAGCGTTGCTAATAGCACGCTATCTCAGCGATAAAAATTCACGCTAGCCGGCGATAATTATCCTCACGCTAAGAGCGCTGAGCGATAATTATCGCTGGTTGTTGTTGATATGCCCCATAGTAGGACACTCGGAGGCTCAGGAGGCGTGGACGAGTCGGCCATTGGGCCCTCAAATCTAAATTAGTTCCTCTTTCTACACTTTAGGAATATGTGAATACACAAACACAGAAGGGGCATGTCAATGTTATTTGTTTTTTATTGTCTTACATTGAGACATAGCCATGATAATTGGCAACCAGCGCTGGTCAATGTTCTGGAAAGAGTTCGGGGACCATACATTGTTCTCATCTGGGGGCCTCTTGGTTACAGTTTGGCTAACACGAGCTAAAGCCACAACTAGGGTAACGCACTGACATGATGTTTGTTGAATAGCCATACCTCATTAAAATGTATGTACTGTTTCACATTCCAGCAGGTACACATAACCAAGAATGCCAGTGACAACCACCCATCTCTTTCAAATACCAGTTACACTCACAATAAATCGACATGCAAATATGGTATGATTTTAATGGCCATATTCCAAAATGCCAAGACTAATAAATATTTCTCCATTCAGCAGATAACTCATTTCAGAGATTGTACTGGGAATTTCCCTCAATTAGGAACAATGTTATGGATGTCTTCTGAAAATTCATGTAAAGCAGGCTGTCTATGTAGATAACAAATACTGACTCCCTCCACATATTTAACCTCAAGGGAGGTTTACATGATGCATATATACTAATATATCACATTAATTGGTATTTCTATTTGTTTGTACTCCAACCTCAGATGCTGGAATGGGCGCTGCTGGGAGGGTGTTTATTTTAATTGTACAAGCAGTTTTGTTTGGCAAGTGAACGTCTCACTGCCATTCCTCCAAAGCACCCTCGACAGCGACTTATTTCCTTCTGATAAAACATCTTCGTTGCCCTGTGTACCATGGGCACTTGCTTTCTTCTGCTTTGTGTGGTGCCTCCCTTATATGCTCTGTTCACAATCAGCTCTTCTTTAATTCCATGAATGTAGACATTCAAATAAAACTTAGTTTAAGTTACAGATGAAACTGTAAAGTTTTATTTTAACTTTTTAAATGCATCCCGTTTTCCTTTAAAGAAAACGGGCTGCATTAAAAATAAAAAAAGTGCTTTATTTAAAAGCATTCCTAGACATGGAGGTCTGCTGACCCCAACAGGCCACCATTCCTGGGAGTGCTAATGGGGTCGCAAAAATGCAACAGCCTCAATAATATTCATGAGGCATGCAATTTGTGACCCCCATTGGGAGTCGCAAACAGTGTCTCAGACACTGTTGTACATAGCATTTTGTACCTCGCAAATAGCGACTCACAATGCGTCACAATTTGCAAGTCGCACACTGCTATGGTCATAAATCTGGCCCTATGAATTTTATTCATATCCTATCCATTAATCAGCGAGTGTTTCGTAAGCAGATAACTCATAAATTTACAGTGTAACTGCTCGTTAACTCTTTCTCAGTGTGGTAAAATGGGGTCTTACATTATTTTTATCAACCAATTTGCACACTAATTGCATAATTTTTGTGACTACAGTTATCTGAGTCTACTGAGTTTGCAAAAAATTGGGAATGTCTGTGGATACTCTCAAAAGTTACACAATTGTGTGTGTCATCCAATTGCAATAAACTATTGCCTCTCAGTGCCTCTGAATTTAAAGTTATGGGGGCAGATTTATGAGCCCCTTGCGCCACTTTTGCGTCACTTTTAACATGGGAAAAGTGACGCAAAAGTGGCGCAAGGGGCTCATAAATCTGCCCCATGATGCCTATTTAAGAAGTCCACATGAAGGTCAAGTATCTTAAATCTTTGCAAGACTTGATAACGGATGAGTGTGAGATGACTGCTTGAACAGGAGACACACCATTGGGTCTGGATGTTGGAAAGAAACTGAGAGAGGAAGAGCATTTCCGATCTATTTTTGGATGATGGAATCCTTGGTCTGAGGTATGGAAACATCTCCTGAGATGGATCTGCTAGAAACAGCTGAAAATCTATGTGTTTCAAAAAGGGAATAGAGGTTGTTTCCCAATTGATGAAAAATTATAAATCCTGTAGTAAATGTACCCCGATTTGGAACTTGTCCTGTAAAACATTCAGCTTTTGCGGCACTAAATGCAGTGCTTGATTTGAGCTGGTGCTTGTCGGTGAGGTCCACAGGCACTAATTTTTGAGGAGTGGCATTTATTTTTCCTCATCAAACATTTACGGACAGCAAGAGGGGGAAAACACAGAAAGTAGAAATAGAAAGCAAGACAAAGATGGAAAACCGACACAAAGGGAGAAAGAAGGAACCTTCAAGATTGAGATAAAGGGTCAGGAAGTGTCTGATGGTGGGTTAAAGAGGTAAGAGGTGGATTCAAGACTACGCAGCCTCGGTATTCAGTGAACCAACATATAATAGTGAAAAGCACTGGCTTCTAAGCAGAGCTTTGGGCACTCCCTCTTATTCTATAACAAAATAATAACTGATTAAATGAATATTGACAAACCCACCAAGATGCAAACCGAACTAGTCCTGAAACAGGACAGAAAAGGTTTGTGTGGGTTTGTGAGCCGTGGGATTCTAAATAAATCTGGAATGAAGGCAAATCAGCTGGCAAATCTGACCAGTCCAGTTGGCTAAAGGGTGGAAGGGACTATATCTCCCTTTTTTAGCAGATCTAAAAGTTCTCAGGGAACAGGACTTCACCTTGATTCTGAAAAAAGTAGAGTGCTAGCCAATGTTGTTAGAAAGGCTTGAGAACCCACCTATCTTAAATACTACTTTTAATATGTATGTACTACCCCTACTCTTCAAGGGGTAGGAAAAAGCCTTAGCAATATAACTGACATTTTGTACTTGAATTCTATGCCTGCAGGAACAGGCCCCGCTGCCTCGTTGGGAGAAAAAGGATGGTTGTTGCTTTTGAGTTTGCAAAAGGACCATTTGAGTCAATGCGAGAGGAGTGTTGGAAGTGGTGCGCGCTATTGGTCGATTCTCGACTTGATTCAGGAAAATGTCAGGGGGGAAAGAACGGACACAGAGGACAATAGGCTTCAAGCAGAGGTGAACTGCAATACAGCTGCGAATTTCCTTAACTGTTTGCCAAAGCCTGGAACTTAAACATCTTATTTGATCACCTTATTTTTTTTGGTTTGATGCTGTTTATTGGTTTTACATGAGACATTTGTTACCATACAGGAATAGTTGTTGCTGTACAAGGTATGACAATGATATACAAAAAGTGCGTAAATTATACTTATCTGCTGCTATTCTAACTTGTGTGTTAAGGGATGGGTAAAGCCCCCGCGCTCCAGATGCATTCTTACATTTCATATATAAACAAATGGTGGGTTAGAACCCTCAAGTAGATGGCAAAAGGATGTGTGCATCGGAAAACTATCTATGCGTATTGCCACTCTTGCCTTCCCATGTATATGTCTCAGGAACCATGTGAAATTTTGTATGAGAGCCACGCATCATGTGATTCTGTATTGAACAGGAGAACTCAAACTCAAACATGGGGGGATAGGAAGGGGTGCAACTAACTAAGCCTGTGTCCAAACATAGCCCACAGCACTCCACCGCCATTGAATAAACGTTTATGTGATCCTGAGGTGCCCGGTTACCTTGTCATGAACATGCCCGGGTGCTTGTAAATTAGAGCGTCACTACACGTGAGTACAGAAAGTTTTGCGTGAGTCTGCTGGTGTTTGTACAGTTTATCACTGTTCCGGGGTGTCAGTGGCTCCCACTGATGTTAGCTCCGATTGGAGTAACGCCAGAATCGCATCCCAGTGAGCAGAGATTGGGAATGTATTTGAGCCCAGGGTGTCCTCCCATGGATTGCAACTCCTTCCACCTTGGCCCAATTAAGCATAGAGTAAGACTGAGCTTGCAGGGGCGGGGGATCGCTGGCTTTCCAGAGCTTCGTGTTGGGGCGTTTAGCCACCACCAGGCCAAGATCTAGAAACCAAGGGGTGACCCTGTGTGCTTTGTCTCCTGCAAACACCCCTAGTATACAGGCCTCCTAGGTGTTGGGGAGCGTCCGCTCAGTGCATGTGGATAGATATCCTCTCACTCCTTCCCAGTATAGTTGCAGTGTTGGGCACGACCATAGCATATGCAATACACCAGCATCTTGAAAGTTACAGCGTGGGCAGCATGCATCTTGTTTGTGGAAGTATCTATTCATTTTTTCTGGGGAGAGGTATGGACTCTATAGTATTTAATATTGGATCAGGCGGAACCATGCATTTCGGGGAACCAATGTGAGTCCTGCTAATACCATATCCCACTCCCGGGGTGTGAATACCCATTTCGAGGCTGGCTCCCAATGGTTACGCAAGCGGGTTAGATCTGTTGCTGCCTGCATGCGAAGTGCCTCCTCAAACCATCTTACAAGGTGATCTCCGATGCCCATGACGTGTAAATACTGCAGCACAAGATGTGTGTGCGGTTCCTGTGGGATGTCCCTCCAACTACGTTGCATCGTGTTGACCCAGGAGGTGTGGCTGAGAAACAGACCCGGAGGGACACCCTCCTCGCTCATTAAATTCTCGTAAGTCATGAGAACTATATCTCTATAGAGATCGCCCACCGTGTGAATGCCCACATCGTGCTAGTTCTCGAGCTCAGACAGTCCCGTCCGCCTCTTTCCCTTGGCCATTCCCAAGAACGGGAGTGCTGGTGCATATGACTTTGCCTGCCTGGTAAGGAAGAGACTACAGAGAAAGCATCTGGTTACCACCCTGACAAGCACAGGGAGAGATCCCAGGGCGCCTGCGCAGGGGTTAAATATGTGAAGTATGGCATCTAAAGCTAGTGGAGGGCCATTCACAGCTGTGTCCTGTAGGTGCAGCTCCCCCATCCACCTGGCCGCCCATTGTATCTGAGCCACCAGGTAGTAGTGCTCTAAATTACGGACTACTAACCTCCCCTGTTTCGAGGGTAGGTATAATTTTGCGAGCACCACTCTGTTGAGTGACTTATTCTAGATAAAGTCACGGCCCATGCACTCCAAAGGTCGGAAAAAGGTCGGGGGTAAGTAGAAAGGGAGGTTGGGAAAGTGGTATAAAAGCTGGAGGAGTACAACCATTTTGATGAGTGCCACTCTTCCTGCTACTGAAAGACTCAGCGTCTTCCAGAACTCTATTTGCGATGCCAGGGAGGTGATTGCTCGCAAGTCCTGATCCGTGTGGTAAATTTGTATTCCAAAGTAACGGAACATAGTCGGTTTCCAGGTTACTGGCGTGTCACATACAGCCTGGCCCGGATCCACTATGTGGGGGGCAAAGGGGGATAGGCATGATTTCCCCCAGTTGACCTGTAGCCCGACAGTCTTGCAAAGAGGGAGAGAATATTAGGGTGCCAATTACGATCCGGTAGAAAAAATCCCCGTGCGACTCGTATCCGGTCTTTTTACCGTACGAATCGTACAAGTTCCGTACGAACTGGCAATCACGATTCGCATGGTAAAAAGTCCATACGAACCGCATTTGGAATCATTCCCCACACGTCCTCGGGTCGGAAAATGTGTCCGACACGTCCTCGGACGATTTACCATACAAACGTGAAAAGTCAAGTCCGACCGAGGAATCACGATCCCACCCGTGCGTCCGAACTCACAACCGTATGGTAAAAACACCGTCCGCACCGAACTCCCATTGCAACCATGGAGATATGTGCCCGCATACACGCCAAACACTCCCCCCAGCACCCATACGTTCGAGTCGTACTCCCCGTTAATGTACACCCCCCCCTGTATGTACACCCGTGTACGTGTCGAACCCCCACCCGTGTATGTACACCCCAGTACGTTCGAGTCGTACCCCCACCCCTGTACGTGTCATACCCCTGTGTACCTACACCCCAGTACGTTCGAGTCGTACCCCCACCCCTGTACGTGTCATACCCCCGTGTACCTACACCCCAGTACGTTCGAGTCGTACCCCCACCCCTGTACGTGTCACACCCCCGTGTACCTACACCCCAGTACGTTCGAGTCATACCCCCACCCCTGTACGTGTCGTACCACCGTCTAAGTACACCCCAGTACGTTCGAGTCGTACCCCCACCTCTGTACGTGTTGTACCACCGTCTAAGTACACCCCAGTATGTTCGAGTCGTACCCCCACCCCTGTACGTGTCGTACCACCGTCTAAGTACACCCCAGTACGTTCGAGTCGTACCCCCACCCCTGTACGTGTCGTACCACCGTCTAAGTACACCCCAGTACGTTCGAGTCGTACCCCCACCCCTGTACGTGTCATACCCCCGTGTACCTACACCCCAGTACGTTCGAGTCGTACCCCCACCCCTGTACGTGTCGTACCACCGTGTACCCACACCCCAGTACGTTCGAGTCGTACCCCCACCCCTGTACGTGTCGTACCACCGTCTACCCACACCCCAGTATGTTCGAGTCGTACCCCCACCCCTGTACGTGTCATACCCCCGTGCACCTACACCCCAGTACGTTCGAGTCGTACCCCCACCCCTGTACGTGTCATACCCCCGTGTACCTACACCCCAGTACGTTCGAGTCGTACCCCCACCTCTGTACGTGTCGTACCACCGTCTAAGTACACCTCAGTACGTTCGAGTCGTACCCCCACCTCTGTACGTGTCGTACCACCGTCTAAGTACACCCCAGTACGTTCGAGTCGTACCCCCACCCCTGTACGAGTCGTACCCCCACCCCTGTACGTGTCGTACCACCGTGTACCCACACCCCAGTACGTTCGAGTCGTACCCCCACCCCTGTACGTGTCATACCCCCGTGTACCTACACCCCAGTACGTTTGAGTCGTACCCCCACCCCTGTACGTGTCGTACCACCGTGTACCCACACCCCAGTACGTTCGAGTCGTACCCCCACCCCTGTACGTGTTGTACCACCGTGTACCCACACCCCAGTACGTTCGAGTCGTACCCCCACCCCTGTACGTGTCATACCCCCGTGTACCTACACCCCAGTACGTTCGAGTCGTACCTCCACCCCTGTACGTGTCATACCCCCGTGTACCTACACCCCAGTACGTTCGAGTTGTACCCCCACCTCTGTACGTGTCGTACCACCGTCTAAGTACACCCCAGTATGTTCGAGTCGTACCCCCACCTCTGTACGTGTCGTACCACCGTCTAAGTACACCCCAGTACGTTCGAGTCGCACCCCCACCCCTGTACGTGTCGTACCACCGTGTACCCACACCCCAGTACGTTCGAGTCGTACCCCCACCCCTGTACGTGTCACACCCCCGTGTACCTACACCCCAGTACGTTCGAGTCGTACCCCCACCCCTGTACGTGTCATACCCCCGTGTACCTACACCCCAGTACGTTCGAGTCGTACCCCCACCCCTGTACGTGTCGTACCACCGTGTACCCACACCCCAGTACGTTCGAGTCGTACCCCCACCTCTGTACGTGTCGTACCACCATCTAAGTACACCCCAGTACGTTCGAGTCGCACCCCCACCCCTGTACGTGTCGTACCCCCGTGTACCCACACCCCAGTACGTTCCAGTCGCACCCCCACCACAACCTCCTAAGTACGGAGCGCACCCCATGCCCCAACATCACAACCGCTTGTACGAGTCGTGCCAAGCCACACACAAGGACAGCACCGTACAACCAAATGGCCC
Organism: Triturus cristatus; assembly: GCF_964204655.1. Taxonomy (NCBI): domain Eukaryota; kingdom Metazoa; phylum Chordata; class Amphibia; order Caudata; family Salamandridae; genus Triturus; species Triturus cristatus. The sequence continues at coordinate 854,188,618 of NC_140581.1, forward strand.
ATCTACACACCGTACACACGCTCAAAACGCACGCACACAACCAGGACAAAACAAAACAACACAAGAATACACTATTCGAATGGCACAAAGCCACTAAACATGGCCAACAAACACTCAAAAAACACACATTCACTGACCTGCAACTGCCAAAACAAACAGAGGCCCTAAACACCACCACTCATTATAACACACCCACCCAAAGTTCAAACACAGCCACACCCACCAATGGACCAATAAAAAGGGCCCACACACACAAACCATGAGCCTTTGCAACAGACTCACTGCTGCCAGACACCACAGACAACTTACAGCACCTTACTACAAGCTTCACCACACCTTACACTTGCACATCTCCACACAACCACCTTCACAAACACACCCTCATCACATTCACACACACACCTGCACAACCACACCCACACACCCACAACCATCCACACCCCCCAACCACCATCCACACCCCCCCCATCCACACCCACACCCCTCACCATGCCCACTACCAAGAATCCAAACTTCAGTAACCGAGAGTTGGAGGTTCTTGTCGATGAAATCCTCAGAGTCGAGCCACAGCTCTTTGGAACATTGGTCAGACAGACCAGCATTGCAGCAAAAACAGTCATGTGGCAGACCATCGTCGATGCTGTGAATGCTGTTGCGGACACCAGAAGGACCAGGCAGGAATGCCAGAACAGGTGGTACGATCTGCGGAGGAGGGTCCGAGCCAAGAGGCAGGAGGAACACAACCAGGCCAACGCCACAGGAGGAGGGCCCTCCCGCAGACCCGTACACTACCAGCCCTGGGAGGAGAGGGTGATGGCCATACTGCCGGTGGAGGCAGTCGAAGGATTAGAAGGACTCCGAGACCCGGGTGAGTACACAAACAACGCACCTCACATGGGGGGAACGGCATCCACAACCAAAATCACTAACAGGCACGCAACCACCCCAAGCCATCGCATGACTCAACCTACACTCCATGAGCACGCACATGCCACTGCTGCCACCATGCCCCATGCACCCAGCTGGACAATGTCAAGTCACAGGCCACAGAAGACACCAACACATGACACGGTAACCCGGATGGCGGGAGGCTGGGCCCCAAAAATCACATAGTGCAACTCCGAAGCAGACAACAATGCCCTCTGCCCATATGGCCTAGGTCACAGCCAGACAAACAGTGTGTCCCAACACAGGAATGACTTGCCAGCAAATGGCGGACGCCTTGCATCAACACATGGGGGTGAAGGCACTGTTTTGCACATGACAGCAGCTAATGAACAGCCAACATTGTGAAAGAGTGGCAGCACACACCACCACAGCAGCAGCGCACAGACACACATCACACCCAATGGGTGCCTGGAGATCAGAAACAAACTCACATCAAGAAGCCAAGGGCCACTCAAAGATCTGCTAACAGTGTGTGCCCAGGAAGCTGGGCTGAGGTGACAGAGGGTGACACACAGAGGGAGGGAGAGAGGGACAGAGAGGGAGGGAGACGGACAGAGGGAGGAGGCTGACACACGGAGGGAGGGAGAGGGGGACAGAGAGGGAGGGAGAGGGGGACAGAGAGGGAGGGAGACACAGGGACACGGACAGAGGGAGGAGGCTGACACACAGATGGAGGGAGAGGGGGACACAGAGGGAGGGAGACACAGGGAGACGGACAGAGGGAGGAGGCTGACACACGGAGGGAGGGAGAGGGGACACAAAGGGAGGGAGAGGGGGACAGAGAGGGAGGGAGACGGACAGAGGGAGGAGGCTGACACACAGATGGAGGGAGAGGGGGACACAGAGGGAGGGAGACACAGGGACACGGACAGAGGGAGGAGGCTGACACACGGAGGGAGGGAAAGGGGGACAGAGAGGGAGGGAGACGGACAGAGGGAGGAGGCTGACACACAGATGGAGGGAGAGGGGGACACAGAGGGAGGGAGACACAGGGAGACGGACAGAGGGAGGAGGCTGACACACGGAGGGAGGGAAAGGGGGACAGAGAGGGAGGGAGACGGACAGAGGGAGGAGGCTGACACACAGATGGAGGGAGAGGGGGACACAGAGGGAGGGAGACACAGGGAGACGGACAGAGGGAGGAGGCTGACACACGAAGGGAGGGAGAGGGGGACAGAGAGGGAGCGAGACACAGGGAGAGCAAATCAGCCGTGTGGCGTGTGCGAATGTCTGCTCGTCAGCAGGTAGACTGCGTGCATGTAGACAAGGGTGGCCAGTCCCAGAACCCCCCCTCTTCCCCATGGCAAAACACAGGGCCATGTCACAACCTGTTCACGAGCACAACGACAGCTACCTGGATCATATAAGTGTGTGGAGCCACTCCATGTGCACATGTACAGTGCTACACGGAAGGCGCCAATGCATGGCTCGCCACACCTGCCCACTCCACTGCTGACTGCAGTCACACTTGACGCAGCAAGTAAGACTGTGCCACACATAGTTAAAGGGGCCAAAGTGGTGCCCAAGGGACACACCCATGCACAAGTGCACTGTGAGTGGAATGCAAGACAGATCCCAATTCCAAGAGGAAATGTCCCAACTTTGAAACAGATGAAACATGGATGTTGCATGGACCAAAATTAACATTGTCTCTCTCACACACAGGTCAACGTCGTGGTTCACCCCCCAACACTGGGGGGGAAGACTCACAGGACCCGGATCTGCAGGAGCCCGATCCCACCGGCAGCGACCACTCTCACCACTCTGTGGACGACCCCGACCGACCTGGCCCCTCTGGTGTCCAACCACCTGCAGCACCTGCATCAGGTACAACTGTGCCAACCACCACCCCCACTCCTGCCACATCCCAGGAGACACCCAGGATCCCTGCCCCAACACCACAATGCAGCCAGGCTGCCCAGGAGGGACACGGTGTCCCGGGCACCCAGGAGGAGGCAGGCGACAACGCCAATGCCACCCCTCAGGGGTCCCGGAGACCCGATGTACCCACAAGGGCAGGCCAGGTGCAAGTGGGCAGGGGTGGTGGGAGTGGAGGACGGCGGAGGCGCAAGCCTGACCAGTTGGCTGGGGAACCGGTATATTCCCATGTCCGAAACATCCTGGACACATACCGGCAGGACACCACAGGCCTGGCCCAGGTTGTGTCCGTCCTCGAGGGGATCAAGACCCAGCAGGCCCAGCAACATGCGGAGCTACATGCCTGTCTACTGCGACACCAACGGAGGATGGAGGACAGACAGGCTGAGCAAGTGACGGCGTTCCAGGGGATTCACGATACACTCCGTCGGATGGCCGACAACATGGCCGACCCTCCCTGTGCCAGAAGGCGGAGAACATCACCACCCACAGGGAGGGATCAGGAGGAGGAGGAGGAAACATCCGATGGAGCATCCCAGACGTCGTCACGGCCTGCTGCTGAGGGTCCCCGCAGGAGGCCGGGTCGTCCACGGAAAGGACCGTGAGGGTCGGTGCTACATCACCATCTCCCAGGACACCTGGCCTGGCACCTGGCCCACTGGAGCAACAGCATCACAGCATCAAGAGACATTCTCTGCCACATGGCCCTGCTGGTCACTGGCTGACCAATGTTGACAAAGACTGTGGCATGGACTCTGAGGACATCCAATGGCAAGGACACCAACTCCCCTACTGAACTTTGGATTCAAACTACCCGGAAAGACACTCACTTTGTCCCCCCCCCCCCATAATAAATCACACTATGAAGAGTAGATGCCTGCTGGTTGCATTATTACCTAACATGTGTCTTGTAAAGTCTAAACATGCCTGAGTCATCTTTTGTCTTCAACCATCCACACCCTGGGGCCTGAGTCTGGCACAGGACACATGGGTCACAGTGTATTAGGCAAGACAGACATGGAGCACCATACACACCCGTGATGGGCCAACCAGCTGAGGGGGTGGCCAAACAACCGTGCTGACAGACACATTGAGTACAGCAACAGTTATGCGCAGAGGTCAGGGATCCAGTCCAGTGTCCTGGGGGGCACCCAGGTATGTGTAGACAGGTGGCAGAACCATGTCCTGCAAGCTTGAGTCCGGTGGATGCAGAGAATGGGGTCCTGGACAACGTTGGATGCATGGGGATGGCACATGTCACAATACCCACACAGTCATGGACATCATGCCCAATACACAGTCTCAGCCCACACACACAGCTTGCATCTTGCTACTCGACACATTGACACATAGCCACAATCAGGGAATACCATGCCAGACATGCTGGATGCACCGTGGCAACACACCAGCATTGACTGAGAAGAGGCACCTTGGAGGCATAGGGACACCTTTATTAGTCATGTTTTCGGGATTGCAGAGGCAACTTGAAGTACACATGAACACATCATGTGGAGTAACATGTGGGTCCAACACTGGCACCCCCCTTCTGCAGCACAAATGCGTGTTCGCCATGGAACTGGCACACAAGCGTCGGCTAACAGCTAAACACCCACAGCTGCTCACGGAGAGCCTGCCATACACCATAGATCCGCTGATGTGGAAGTCCCACACCATGTCAAGCCAATGCTAACCGTATGTGTCCGAGGGCAGTGTCACACACATTGATGCCATCATCACAATCCCCTATCCCATCACTGATGACTGTCAACCAGTCAGACCATCTATTCAGGTGTACACAGCTGCATGTCGTGTCCCATGGTGATGCTACATGGCTGCAGAGGAACCAAACATCGACAGGGGCAGTGTGCATACATCGTGAACAACTGCCACACCCAATACACCCCAGATGCATCCCTTACCCTATGGAGACTTCCAAACGTGTCCGTGCCTGTAACGCTGAGTCAGCCCACGATGTCATGTCCATGAGGAATAGCAGTGCCACAACAATGCAAGCAGCAGACGGCATGCGCAAGTACCTGGGGAAGAGAGACACACAAGAAGTCAGCCACAAAAAGCACAGCCACTTGCATGTGCATTTACTCGACACATGTATGGATGACAACATGCTAGGTCACAATTATGACTGGGGAAATACAACCATCACTGCCACCATCACTCCAGTGACACACCCACACACACCTCTGACTCACGTGCCATACATGCAGGTGGAGACACACATCACAACACATGCCACACGGGGACCAATGCGTGCACACTCAGACACTGGTACTCACCACTAAGCAAAGAAGTCGCGTATGAGCCGAGTCCGGATGTCCTCTTGCGGCTCCACATCCTCCACATCACTAGCCCCATTGCCAAGCCCTTCGTCCTCCACGGGTGGATGGTCCTCGTCATGTTGATCCAGGATGAGTGGCACAGCTCTTTCAACTGCCATGTTGTGCAGCATGCAGCAGACCATGAAGATCTTGCAGACCTTCGCCGGGGCATATGGGAGTGCGCTGCCGGTCTTGTGTAGGCACCTGAATCGGCTCTTCAGCAGGCCAAACGTCCTCTCTATCACTCGCCTTGTCCGGCCATGGGCGGTGTTGTAGCGGAGCTGGGCCGGCGTGATGGGGTTGCGGAGAGGTGTGAGCAGCCAAGGCATGTTGGGATAGCCAGCGTCCCCTACATGGGAAGCACATGGACATCGTTAGAAGTGGTGAAGCGGTCGTGCTGGTAGGCTATGCAAAATACAGGACAGACAGACTGTACCCACCAACAACACATGCCCGTTCGTTGCGCAGCTGCATCATCATTTCAGGCATCCCGCTACGCCTCATGATGTAGGCATCGTGTGCTGATCCTGGAAAACGAGCACAGACATGTGAAATCACCATGTTGGACTGACACACCACAAGGGCATTGATGGAGTGGTAGTGCTTTCGATTGCGGTACGCCACCTCCCGTGCGTGTGGTGGTACCAAAGCTACATGTGTCCCATCTATGGACCCAATGACATGGGGCATCCCTCCCAGGGCATAGAATCCACGCTTGACCGCAGTCATCTGTTCAGGGGTTGGGAACTTGATGAAGTCATCCAGGTGAATCAACATGGCCTCTAAGAAATCATGCAGCACACGGCAGAACATGCTCTGGGACATGCCACCAACATGAGCTATGGTATATTGAAAGGTACCCGTGGCAAGAAAATGTAGGGCAGCCATTACCTTCAGCTGGGGTGTCAGTGCCGTAGGATACCTGTGCTGCGGTTGCAGGTGTGGTGCCAGTCTCGCCGTCAACTCCAGAATCAACGGTTTGGTGAAGCGGTAGAGCCGGATGCTGTCATTCTCCTGCATGGCAGCCAAGTCCGGAATTGGTCGGGCAAGAGGCAGCGCTCTGCAGTAATTTGGAAGTGACAAGGAAGAGTGAGTGCACTACGACAACAAATCATGTGTACTGAGCACATGTTAATCTGTCAATACACATATGCTACATAGGGAGTCAGGTATGTGCTACATGCCCAGGACACGTATGGATGCAAGGTGACACTCCTACCAAGACCCAGCTACACACGGAGATTGAGAACCTCCCCATGCCACGCCATGTGAATAGCTGTGTCCCAGTGCAAGTGAACAGCCAGACGCAAGACAGGAGTGACATACGCCCACACATCAGCAGCAGTAGGATGCCGATTGAAGAGACTGGTAGCGGAACACTGGAGCCACAGGTCACATGACATTACACTAGGACAGCCCACACACCTTGCCATGAAGGTGCACATGTCATGACTCACCACACATTCCTTGTGAGGATGCTGACATGTCCTTGTCACGCTACTCCGTGTCCCATGCATACATGTGCGGCTCACATCCGATACCACATGTGGCATGGTGTGCGGAACAGTGTGCAATGACAATCTACACACAGACACATATTGGTTGCTGCAACGGCTGCAGCTTTTGAGGGTGCTCCAACATCAACCTGATGGGAAGCCCCCACACATACATGACATAGTCACATTGTGCACCGTGGGTAGTGACAAGTCAGGTGTGATAACCCCTGTACCGGGCATCAGGGGACACTTCCGTGTGTTGGTGTCCGTGCCATGCCAGTGACGCTCACCCCAAGTGTGCAGTACGACATGCACACATGTCAAAGGAGTCAAGGGCATGCCTGGCACACATTGCACCATCACACAGTACATCTGTACACATCTCATCATACATCTGGTGCCTTCTCGACTCAGGAGTAATGTTCCACATCACAGGCCGTCACACCTGTGCCCCACACATGTAGTTATGCACAGACGATGCCTTGATGTCAATTAATGGACAAGTATGTCCATTCATGGACAAGTATGTCCATCCATGGACAAGTATGTCCATCCATGGACAAGTATGTCCGCCCTATCCCTACCTGTGTGCCGCCTGTCACCACTGTGATGTGTGAAAACCGCTGTACTGCTGCGAAGAGGGCCTGTGTACGTTCCCATATCACTATGGGAGTGCTGCCGTATGTGTACCCATCGTGATGGCGAGCGTACAGGCATGTGTACGGCCCGTACCACTACGTGTACGCATACGCAAGAACACCCATAGTGATAGGGAGCGTACAGGCGTGTGTACGGCCCGTACCACTACGTGTACGCATACGCAAGAGCACCCATAGTGATAGGGAGCGTACAGGCGTGTGTACGGCCCGTACCACTATGGGTGTTCTTGCGTATGCGTACACGTAGTGGTACGGGCCGTACACACGCCTGTACGCTCCCTATCACTATGGGTGTTCTTGCGTATGCGTACACGTAGTGGTACGGGCCGTACACACACCTGTACGCTCCCTATCACTACGTGTACGCATACGCGAGGCCACCCATAGTGATAGGGAGCGTACAGGCGTGGGTACGGCCCGTACCACTACGTGTACGCATACGCAAGAACACCCATAGTGATAGGGAGCGTACAGGCGTGTGTACGGCCCGTACCACTACGTGTACGCATACGCAAGAACACCCATAGTGGTACGGGCCGTACACACGCCTGTACGCTCCCTATCACTATGGGTGGCCTTGCGTATGCGTACTCGTAGTGATAGGGAGCGTACAGGCGTGTGTACGGCCCGTACCACTACGACTACGCATACGCGAGGACACCCATAGTGATAGTGAACGTAGGCACGCGTGTACGGTCCGTTGCAATGCATTTGGGGTGCCCTAGGGCCCCGGAACGCACCGTACCTGTGTGTGGAGCTCCAAATTACATAGGGGACACATGAGGGACAAGTATTAAGGCCTACATGCATGCTGGTTGTCATGGAGACCAAGTTCAAAATTTGAATGTGTTCTGGAAGGTGCACAGCAGTAGTCAGTTGGAATTCTTCTACTTTGTTGCAATGTGTTTGTGGGGCTGACATCATGCAGGAGAATGAAACCGATAGAGAACCCACAGACTGCTAGGTTTGAAGGGATTGGAGGAAACATAGGATGCAAATGTGAGTGACCAATCACTCTGTACTCCTGTGCATGAGATGGGCCAGCAAGGCAGATATAAGGCAGCCAGGTCCCATGAGGGAGCACTTGCCTGCACATCTCTGTATTCCACGACCCAGCTGCTGCTACTGATTCCCTGGAACCATGTCAAGGGCTGTGGAGAGGTCACAGCCATTCACCCTGGAGGAGAACATGGCTTTGGTGGATGTGATCCTCCCACGGTACCCCATGCTGTATGGGCGACCAGGTTATCAGGTGAGTTCAGTGTCCACTGGCACAGACTGTGTCCCTTTTTAGTGACTGTGACTTCTGCCATTGTGTCCAGGTGTGACACACATGCTTTGTACTGCAGGGGGGGTCCCAGGGGGGGGAATGCCTGATGTCTCCCAGCAGTGCCCTGAGACAGGAGGGGTGGGGGCCTATCACTCCCAGCAGTGCCCTGAGACAGGAGGGGTGGGTGCAAAGTCCTCCCAGCAGTGCCCTGAGACAGGAGGGGTGTGTGCAGAGTCCTCCCAGCAGTGCCCAGACACAGGAGGGGTGGGTGCAGAGTCCTCCCAGCAGTGCCCTGAGACAGGAGGGGTGGGTGCCTATCACTCCCAGCAGTGCCCTGAGACAGGAGGGGTGTGTGCAGAGTCCTCCCAGCAGTGCCCTGAGACAGGAGGGGTGGGTGCCTATCACTCCCAGCAGTGCCCTGAGACAGGAGGGGTGGGTGCAAAGTCCTCCCAGCAGTGCCCTGAGACAGGAGGGGTGTGTGCAGAGTCCTCCCAGCAGTGCCCAGACACAGGAGGGGTGGGTGCAGAGTCCTCCCAGCAGTGCCCTGAGACAGGAGGGGTGGGTGCCTATCACTCCCAGCAGTGCCCTGAGACAGGAGGGGTGTGTGCAGAGTCCTCCCAGCAGTGCCCTGAGACAGGAGGGGTGGGTGTGATGCACAGTGTGAGCCAGGATCATTGATTGTGTAGTTGCCCTCATTCCACCTATGTCCTTCCAATGGCACGTACTGCTTTTGGCCTTCCCCCACAGGATCATGTCCCTATGACAAAGTTGTAATGCGTTGGATGCATACTATGCCTTGTTGCAAACTGCAAATGTGTTCTAATCTGTGTCCCCGTGACATGTGCAAGGTGTATTGATGTAGTGTCACTTGTTCATCCTCACAGGTAGACGCCTCTGCCAAGGAGCAGATATGGCTGGACGCCGTCAGAGCCGTGAGGAGTGCGGATGGTCGGAGGCGGCACCTGTCCCAGGTGAGGAAACGCTGGCAGGATATCCGGTGCTGGACGCGGAGGATCGCACGGCTCCTGCTGGGGGACTCACCTGAGAGCCACAAGAACCGCGGGCGCCGCCGTCTCTCCCACATCCAGAAACGTGTGCTGGCGGTGGTCTTTCCTGACTTGGACAGGCGTCTACAGGCCATGCAGCAGCCGGAAGGGGGTAGGTACATGTGTGTGTTTGTTGTGTTTCACCAGCATTTGTAAGTGCACTGTTCCATGGATACACTTCCAGGGTTTATGGTGCTGGGCAGATCCTGTTACCCACAGTGTTTCAGGCCTCACCTGCCTCCCTTCCCAACCTTGCAATGTGTTCCCTGGTCTCTGTGTAGTCACTCCATCACAAAGTAATGTAGCCTGACACCTTCTCCAAGTGTACAATGCCTGCAGCGTCATGTGTAGGGGTGGTGTGTAAGAGGTTTAGTGACCTTGCCTGTGCCCTGTCCAGTTCTGGACTTGTGGGTTCCATGTCAGTTGGCACTAATGCTGATTTCAGACATGGGAGTTGATCTCTTGAGTGCGAGGCCTTCCAGCAGGCATGTCCCATGTGGTGGCCTGTGACATGATGTGCATGAGTGTGCGTTACGCATAGTGCAGGGATGTTAGCGTGTGTTGCAGTCATTTCCATTCAGGAGCATGGAGTTGTGTGGCCACTACTGTCCCCAGGGGCATCTTTTCCTAGGTATCATGTGTGTAATCCGAGAATGTCGACAATCTCTGTGTCTACAGCATCGCTTGTGCTCTGTGCCATTGTCCCCTGGCACCTTGTTTATTGACGTGAGATGTATTACAAGTGTCCACTGTCCAGCCTGACATGATTTTCCAAGTTCATACTCACGGTGGCCATTGCCTGTGTGTCTTGTAGCAATCATCTGATGATGGCCATTTGTACATGATTCTTTGGACAGCCGCACCTTGGGTATTTGGTGTGCAATCTTGAATTATTGCATCCCATGTGTATTTCACCCAGACTAAGAGATGTAAGTGCTTCCTGTGTCTCCACAGATGTGTCTCATGTAGGGGGTGGGTGGGGCGGCCATGGCCTACATGTCAAGACCTGTCATCTCCTTGCTCGGACTGGCCAGTGTGTGATGTTTGTCTGGACATACACTCAAGGTGCAGCGTGCAGTCAGGGTGGGCATGTTCTCAGTATTACCTATGCTGCATGTGCCTCTAGTTCCTGGATTTGGTCCCTGCTCATCCCAATTTCCTGCCACGCTGTGTGGTGCAGTTGCAGTGCTGTATTGTCCCCAGGGCCTTGCTCCTCAGTCAGAATGCCATGTCATCTCATTTGCTATTGTGTCATGCTCTCCATAGTGTTTCCATGCCATGGTGGGTCACACAACTGTGTCTTGCAGGGCCTACGTATGTACCTTGTTTTGTAGTTGTAACTCATCCTTTGTTTCAGGCTATGCACTGTAACCTACGTAGATTGTACTCATGTGACATATGTATACAGGTGTATGATTACTTTCTGTCTCTTCACCCTGCCCACAGCATCGTCGGGGGACACGGTGGGAGACATGGACACAGACGGCGCGGAGGGACCGAGCACCAGTGCCAGCGGTGACATCGGGGCTGGCACTTCGAGTGGGACAGAGGCGGTGGAGAGTGACCCCGGGGACCTGTCGACTGGCACAACAGACTATGAAGCGGACGGGTCCGAGGATGATCACTCTGAGTGGGCGGTGGCTGCACCACCATCTGACAGCAGCCCTACATCTGGCACCGCCCCCTCCATTGGCATCAGCCGCCTCCCACGTGCTCGTGTCCCTTCCCAACGTGCCCGGTCACCACATGTCTCCTTCCTGCCAGGCACAGCACCCCCTGCCCCTGTCTCCACTGCTGCCGCCAATGCTGAGTCTGTGGACATCCAGCGGCAGTTGCAGATTGGTCAGACTGCGATCCTTAATGTCCTCCATGCCCACAGCCAGGTCCTCAACAACATGGAGGCATACTTGGAGGGCATTCATTCATCGCAGGCTGACCAACGCAACTTGCTGAGGTCCATAGACTCCACACTGACTGCAGCAGTGGGTCTCCTGCAGCGCTACGTCCCACCCCCTACCCCTGCTCCTTCCACACTTCCCACTCCCATGCCTGTCCAACATACACACAGACGTAAGCATGCAACCACCACAACAGACACAGGCACCACACCAGCAGGGAAGGCCCGCCGCACACCTCCTGACACGCACACACAGAGTGCAGTAGGCACACGCACTGGGTCGGGGGGCAAACATGTGACACGCAGCCAGAGTGGGAGTCCGCATTCCACCCAATCCACTCCCTCCAAATCCCCTCCCCTCAGCTCTCCTGGCCACATCTCCCCCAAAGACTCCTTCATGGCCGCTCTGTCCCTGAGCCCCACAGTGACACCACCCCGCAAGCGGTCAAGGAGGTCCCCGGTCATGGTGCTTGATTCCCCCCCCCCTGTCCACACCCTCCCACAGTGGCGCTGCGACCCATCCCTCTGACCCCCCCCCCCCCCTCCTTGGGGCCTGTGGTTCCTTCGGGTGCAGGGGAGTCCCTGGAGGACCTTGCTAAGGTGTGCAGCAAGATCCTGGCCTCCGCCTTTGGCCCTGCCCCACCCCCTGTGGTGGAGTCCTCCATCCCTGCACCCACGACACCTACCCTTCACCCTCCTGTCCCTGCGGTGCCTGTTTCTTCCCCCCCACATGATGCCCTGACCCCTGTGGAAGACGACGGATTGTAACTGTGCAGGCAAGCTAGGGGACACGCATCCCACTGTGTCCCCCATCCAGTTGGGACTCCTGGACTGCCCTATGGCCTTTGTTGAAATTGGAATCACGTCATACTAGTTTTTTTCTCATGCTGAATAAAGCTATTTATTTTTGCCCTTGGAACACTCCTGCATTGCTGGCCTTGCTGTTGGTGGGGCTGCTACATGGTTGTGGGTGTTGGTCATGTGTTGGGTGTGTGGGAAATGTAGTAGTGTGCTGCTCATAGGGGGGACCCTGGGATCTGTGTGCCATCACACGGTATTAGCTACCTTTCTCCATTCATGTATGCAGTTGCTGCATGTTGCAATTGTCCCAAGGTGTATTCCTTCCTCTGTGTACCCTGACTTCTTCCCTGCAGGGTGTCCCCTGACTTTGGCACAGAGCTGTGTGTCCATTAGCTGGGTGTGTGACGTAGTCCTTCACCTTTGCACCTGCATGCTGAGCGATGTCTCCACCTGCGTCATTCGTGGCATCCTTGGTAGTCATTGTACTTGTGTATGTGGCCTATTGACATGACTTCATGTGTACATGTTTTCTTTTCTGCGCTATGCATGCGTATACTCCCAGCCTCGAACACATGTGGTACATGTACTGCAGGGTCTTTGTGCACCTGACTGACATTTGTGGGCATGGTATCTGTGACTACTCCACCCTTTGCGTTCCATGGGCACTGCTGGGAGTGATAGGCACCCACCCTTCCTGTCTCAGGGCACTGCTGGGAGGACTCTGCACCCACCCCTCCTGTGTCTGGGCACTGCTGGGAGGACTCTGCACACACCCCTCCTGTCTCAGGGCACTGCTGGGAGGACTTTGCACCCACCCCTCCTGTCTCAGGGCACTGCTGGGAGTGATAGGCACCCACCCCTCCTGTCTCAGGGCACTGCTGGGAGGACTCTGCACCCACCCCTCCTGTGTCTGGGCACTGCTGGGAGGACTCTGCACACACCCCTCCTGTCTCAGGGCACTGCTGGGAGGACTCTGCACACACCCCTCCTGTCTCAGGGCACTGCTGGGAGGACTCTGCACCCACCTCTCCAATTTCACAATATGTACGCTCATGACATACACGGATGTGGGTACGCTCCATGCATTCGAGGTGAGGGTACGTGTCTTACTTACACTGTTGGGGTGGGGCTACACTCCATGCATTCGAGGTGGGGGTACGTGTCGTACTTACACTGTTGGGGTGGGGGTACGCTCCATACGTACGCGGGTGTGGGTACGGGTCATACTTACGCTGTTGGGGTGGGGGTACGCTCCATACGTACGCGGGTGGGTACGGGTCGTACTTACGCTGTTGGGGTGGGGGTACGCTCCATACGTACGCAGGTGTGGGTACGGGTCGTACTTACGCTGTTGGGGTGGGGGTACGCTCCATACGTACGCGGGTGTGGGTATGGGTCGTACTTACGCTGTTGGGGTGGGGGTACGCTCCATACGTATGCGGGTGTGGGTACGGGTCGTACTTACGCTGTTGGGGTGGGGGTACGCTCCATACGTACGCGGGTGTGGGTACGGGTCGTACTTACACTGTTGGGGTGGGGGTACGCTCCATACGTACGCGGGTGGGTACGGGTCGTACTTACACTGTTGGGGTGGGGGTACGCTCCATGCATACGGGTGGGGGTAGGGTCCGTACATATCCGTCCCCACGCTATGTGATGCTTGTGCGGGCCATACCCAGGCCTTTGCCACGTGGGTACGAGCCGTCCCGCCATTGTTGGAGTGACGTGGGTGTGGGCGTGGTTCGACTCGTACCCACGCTCTTCAGGCGTGGGTACGGGACATACCTGTCTGGTTGTGTTGCCTGTTCGCGTCGTGACGGACTTCCGTTGTGGCGGTCGCTGGCTTATCTGGACACGCCCCCACCCCCTCGTAGTGACCAGGGCATGGGAGTCAGGTATGTCCAGGGCATGTGTGCTGTGTGACTTTGGTGGGGGGTTTGTGGCCTGCCCTGGTCCTGCCACCCCCACCCCACCCCACTTTCCCCCCTCCCTTAGTTGTTCTGACCTTCTGCGGCGTCTGCGTCGGAACCTGTAGAGGAGGTCGACTGCTATGAGGGCCGGGATGACTCGTAGGTTCGGGTCCATGTCTGTCCGTCGCGTACTGGTCCTCCTTGTTCGCGTCGTCCTGTCGCGTACTGGTCCTCCTTGTTCGCGTCGTCCTGTCTGTCCATCGCGTACTGGTACTCCTTGTTCGCGTCGTCCTGTCGCGTACTGGTCCTCCTTGTTCGCGTCGTCCTGTCTGTCCGTCGCGTACTGGTAGTCCTTGTTCGCGTCGTCCTGATTTCCCGGCAGTTTTTGGCTGCCGGAAAATATTCACCGTGCGGGATGACGTCGGTGCGAATCGTAATTCCTGGTTCGTGAATGGCAGGCTGCGTGCGTCCCGACGTCAGGTCGGCGCTTTCCCGGTTCGCATTTTATTTTGTTCGGTCGGGGTTTTTTACGATTCGTACGGAAATGGTGTTCCCGTGCGAATCGTAATTCCATGTTTGTATTTTTGTACGACCGGGTACGCGTCGGACGGAGAATATGCTCCGTCCGACGGTTCGTACCCGGTTTTTACAGGATCGTAATCGGCACCTAGGTATGTCAGGTGGCACATGTTGGACTTCACGGATATATAGCAGAATGTCCCAAGCGGGATATCCTAGGAGTGTGCAGAGTCACGCATGGCCATAGCTAGTGGCTCAATAGCCAGCAAGAAGATTAGCGGGGAGAGCGGGCATCCCTGTCTATTGCATCTGCAGACCCATATGGGTTCCGATATTAGGTTGCCGGTTCAGACTAGCACTGACGGTTCTCCATATAATAGTCTGATCAGACTTAGCCTGATCAGACTTAGGAAGTAAGGGTCAATCTCATATAGTGGTAGTACCTTAACAAGGAACAGCCACTCAATGGTGTCGAAAGCTTTCTCCAGGTAAAGCACCAGGCAGCCCAATGAGGGCCATGCGTGCATAGCACATCTCATCATCCGGAACAGCCTAAACAAGTTAAGAGATGTGCTACGCACCGGCACAAAGCCATTCTGGTGCGCATGTACCAGTTGTGGAGTCAACAAGGCCAGCTTACCCGCCAGTACCTCAGCCAGTATTTTGTAGTCTGCATTTAATAATGCCAGCGGGTGATATGATCCTAAGTGCGTGGGGTCTCTGGCCAGTTTCGGCAGAGTGATCAATGTGGCTTTCGTGAGCGGCGCAGGTAACTGCGCATGTTGTAATGCCTCTGCAGATACCCAATGTAATTGCGGTGCTAGCAGTTCTGCGAGTGCGTATGCTTTTTAAAAGCTCAGATGAGAAGCCGTCCGGGCCCGGCTCCTTTCTCGAGGCTAAGGTACGCATTGTGGTGCGTATCTCGTCTTACGTGCTTGGGGAGTCTAATTCCATGCGTTGGTTTGGGGTCAATCTGGAGAATGCAAGGCCATTTAGGAAGTCATTGATCTCCAGTTCCAATGCCTCCAGCGCTGACTTATATACTCTTGTAAAGTGGAGAACAATCTCATTGTGTATTTCATGCTGGGTGTACCTCAGCACGTCCTCCAATGACCTTGGCACAGTAATGGGGCCTGTTTGTTGGTCCTACTTAATCAGCCAAGCCAGAAGGGGAGCCGGCGCGATCAGCTGTCGCGTGAGCTCTTGCCGAGTGTGGCAAGTAGTTCAGGCATCTCAGCCGCTCCATCAATGTCATGTGCATTTTACGTGCTTCTGTCAGTTCATATATACCCGAGGGCAGCTCCACTGCTCGTGTCTCTAACGACAGGAGCCTGCGTTCCACTTCAGTTAGCTCGGCCTCCACTTGCCGACTCATACCAGCCCCCTTCCCCAGGCAGTATCCCTGAAGTGTGACCTTAAGTGCTTCCTATTCAACCATTGCATACGTGGCCGTGTCTGTGTTATGTGTGAAGTAATCCGTGATAGCTGCGCTAAGGGATTCTCAGAACAGGGTGTCTTCTAGTATCCTGGCCTGCAGGCGCCACGTGGGAACCAGGGGGTTTCATTATCCCAGGCTAGCGTTATAAATTGGGGATTGTGGTCTGAGTGGGTGCGATCCAGGTAGTCAGTGTATGCAATAGAGGGCAGCAGTCTAAGTGTGCCCAAGAATCTATTGAGCCGGACATGTAGTGTATCTGGAGCGGAGTAAAAAGAATAGATCCTCCTCAATGGATCGATTACAGAGACATGTACCAGATCACAATACTGTATCCAGCCCCCTAGTGCAGTTGTGTTAGTAGATGCCGCAGTATGACGGAGGGGAGGGAAGGATCTATCAAGACTCACGTCTATTACACTGCTAAAGACCCTTCTATCAGCCACGGCATACCACACCATTTCGTCAGAATTGGTGAGAGCTGTATCAGAAATGCTCCTTGTTCGACACTGGGGGCATACACATTTCCCAATAGAATATGTTGGGCAACATATCTGCCTTCTGCGTCCGATACAGTGTCCTCAACTAGAAAGGGGGTGCCCGGACGAATCCACACCAGTACTCCCCGGGCATAGGAAAAGAGATTTGTGGCGTATACCCTCCCCCGCCAACTGCGCTGCAGCCGCGATGTCTCGATGTGTGTCAAGTGCATTTCTTATAATAGGGCGATTTGTACATTATGCCTATTAAGGCAGGAGTATACTGCGTAACGGAGGGAAGGTGTGGGTAGGCCACACACATTCCAGGTAAGAATGTTCTGACTCGTCATGTTACTGCTGCACGGCGAGTTTTGTCTGTTTGTACAGTAAGGCATGTGCATGTGTATATGATAAGGTGACAGTAATAGCCCCGTAGGACGTTACAGCTATAGGACCTCGGTAATCAGGTTTGTAACCTAAGTTCCAACATGGCGATACATGAATACCAAAAGAGCGGTCTCTTTAAACAAAGAGGAGCTGCCCAAACTAGTGTTGTCATCGTATGAAACTAGTCAAAACCCCAATGTAAATATGGGTAGGGGGTTGGGCGCCCCGTGAAGCTTGTAGGGTTAACCTTCTCCATCCTTTCCAACAATGAAATTGCATACACAGGCAATATTGAGTCATTTAAATGACAAATAAATACAGGGGCCATCCCCGCTCAGGGCCAGCTCTCGCCATCGCAGACAGCTTAACATAACCAACTTGTGACATATGCGAGTGGAGGAAAAGATCGGCAGGGCAATAAAGGCTCCCATCAGACAATAGCGTCAGACATCTGTGGTGTGATGTCCGGCAGTTCGAGTGAGGCAGCTTCTGACGCAAAGAGTAAGGAGGATTCCTCATTTCCAGATGAGTGGACTGGTGGCGCCGCTTTCTCCGAGCCGCTATGGGTGTCCACTAGTCTCTGTGACTCTCGTACGACCTGCTGCCTCTCTCAAATGATTTGTTCTAGACCCGGTACTGCTACCAGTCCGGGTGGGCAGATCCTGCCTTGACTTCCTCCGGCCCTGGGTGTGTCCTGTGTGTTGCTTTGCGCTACTGTTCTAGTGCTTGGGCGAGGACCTGAGAACTGACCGGTGGTTTCTAGCCAGTCCCAGGGATCCTGGGGCGTGTCGAAGAATCTGCCCTTTTCATCTGACAATACGCAGAGTCTCGCCGGGAACAACAGAGAGTATTGAATGTTCAGTCGACTGAGTTTCTGTTTCACATGCTGGAACGAGCTCCACTGGTGCTACACTCTCATTGTGTAATCCGGGATGAACATTACACTTGTATTTTCCAGCTTGATATCTTGTAGTTTCCTTGTCTCCCGTAGTATCGCATCCCTGTCTTTATAGTGCAACACTTTGAAGATGAACGGGTGGGCCCTGCTCCAGGCACCAGCTTCTTAGAGGGGATGCGGTGCACACGTTCGATCATGAAGAATGGAGACAGCAAGGAGGCAGGCAGCAGGTCCCTGATCCACAGCTCCATGAAGGCTGTCACATCTTGACCCTCCGTTCACTCTGGCAGACCAATCAGGCGGACATTGGTCTGCCTAGATCTGTCCTCTCTGTCCTCCACCCTCTCCTCCAGTTGGCGTAGTCTGGTCTCCTGTTCTTGCTTTTCTACTAGATCTGACACTGGTTTGAGTTACGATAGGGTGCGTTCTGTGGTCGTCACCCGGTCTGCCCCAGCTTTCTTTTGGTCCGCGTACAGCAGCATGAGGTCCGCTGCCACGCTATCGATCTTGGATTCCAGGGAGACACAGGATCTTTCATTTGCTTGCAGTATGGTATCAAGTTTATCTCCCTGAGGGTGGGGTAGATCCAGGGTGCCCGTTTGGTCAATTTCTGTTCTGGTCGAGGAGTGCGAGGGGGCCCTGAGCCCGGCCCCCTTGTGCACCCCATTTCCATGATTGTCTCTGTGTGGGGGAGGCCACACCAGTGGACCCCACTGCCCAGGGAGTGGAGCTGTGCGAGGGACAATTACCACGGGTGAAGATCCCTCCAGTGACAGCAGGTGGCTGGTCATCGTGGTTGCGGCTAGTGTGTGTGTGTCCACAGCCAACTTTCCACAGTTCAGTGCCGGCTTTATCATTCAGTAGCCTTTCAACTTCTGCAAATGTGTTCCCGCGGGTGGTGCTCTATAGTGGCTCACTCCTGTATCTCCTCAGTGTGGTCCGCAGTTGCAGTCCAGGGGGAGGCAGGCCCTCTCCACAACCACCCCTGGCATCCACGACTCCATGCAGCCAGTGTCTCGCATCTCCAGGGGGCAGACTCCTCAGCACAGCCACTAGCACTTCACAGTTTTGGGAGGAATGGCCCCTCCACACTGTCCAAGCACTCAGATGCGCAGTAGCTCCACAAAGTTATGATCTGGACGCCCAGGGTTTCAAACACCAGGTCATGTGCCCCCCGCAGCGCCAATCCTGGCTTAGGCCTCACTTCCAGCAGCCCCCGGTCCCCTGTAGCCCGCTGTCCATCTCCTCAATGCAGCGCCGCTCAATCCGCATCCCAGCACAGTGGGGATACTAAATTATATATGTTTAGTATCTAGCACCTTCCCTGACTTTTTCAAGTTTGGAGTGGGAATTGTACTTTATATATGTTAAGTGTCCAGCACCTTCCTTGAGTTAATGTAGTTTGGAGTGGGAATAGTACATTATATACGTTAAGGCACCATTACGATGGCTGGCGGACAAAGTCCCCCCGCCACCGTAACGATATGCGGTCACGCTGTGCCTATTAGAATGTGACCGCCGCCCTGGCGGTCGCATCCCACATATTGACCATTGTGGCGGGCGGTGCTGCAAGCAGCACCCGCCAGAATGTTCAAGATGCATGTTGTTCATTGGCATGCACAACGTGACAGGCACCCCACGGTGCCTGCCACCTTGTCCATGCCAATGTTGGGGGGTGCCATAGGTACCCCCAAGTGCAGCCCTCCACCCCCCACCTCCCTGGGGGCCCGCAACAGGCCCCGATGCAAAATCCACATGCCTTTCCATGGCGGAGTCTCCACCATGGAAAGGCATTGTAAATGCCACATTCTCAAATGGATGGCGGTGCCTGCAAGGCACCGCCACCATATCAATGGCCTTTTCCACCCGGTTGGGAATCCGACTGGCAGAAAAGCCGCGGACCACCGCGGTGCCCCTCAACATTCTAATATGGCGGGGTGATGCATGTCCATCTGGCGGGAGGCTCACCACTGCCGGGCCGGCGGTGGCGATCCACCCGCCATCCTAATGGGGGCCTTAGTGTCCAGCACCCACCCTGAGTTGATACAGTTTGGAGTGGGAATAGTAAATTACATATGTTTAGTGTCCAGCACCCACCCTGAGTTGATACGGTTTGGAGTGGGCATGGTATATTATATATGTTTAGTGTCCAGCATCTTCCCTGACTTAATGTAGTTTGGAGTCCGAGTAGTAAATTATATATGTTCTGTGCTCAGTACCTTGCCTGACTTTTTGTACTTTGGAGTGGGAATAGTAAATTATATATGTTTACTATCCAATGCCTTCCCTTGCTTTTTAAGTTTGGAGTGGGAATAGTAATTTATATATGTTTAGTGTCCAGCGCCTTCTCTGAGTTAATACAGTTTGGAGTGGGAATAGTAAATTATATATGTTTAGTGTCCAGCACCTTCCCAGAGTTATAACAATTTGGAGTGGGAATAGTAAATTATATATGTTCAGCACCTTCCCTGACTTTTTCTAGTTTGGAATGTGAATATTATATTATCTATCTTTAGTGTCCAGAGCCTTACCTGAGTTAATACAGTTTGGAGTCTGAATATTAAATTATATATGTTTAGTATCCTGCAGTTTCCCTGAGTTGATATAGTGTAGAGCGGGAATAGTAAAATATTAGTTCTTTATTTTGTAGTAAAGTTAATGATACAAATCTATGTTTAAGTGGTAACAGTATGTCATGCATGTGTATTAAAAAAATATATGTGTGATATATAATTTAAGATAATTATTTATTGTAAACACAGAGAACACCAATTAATATAGGAAATAAATACAACAGAATATTGATAGTTTTTATTTTCATTCATTCAAGCAAATAAATATGTTGTTTGTTTTATTAAACATTTTTTAATATATATTGTCATAAAGAGACATAATATTTTGTTGTTGTTGGCTACATTGCATATTTAGTACACATTTAAACGCTACATATAAATTTTAAGTATAGTCAGCATGAAACAATTTTAACTTTTTTATAATGTTGAACTTGGTAAATATATACATTTTAACAAATAAAATATGTAGTTGTCCACTGGTTTTATACATTTTTTATAACAGTTTTTTGGTAACAGTTAACAAATATTTGTTTACATTGTAAATATGCATTACATGATTACATACAGTGTATATTTTTAATAACATACATTTGTTTACAATTTTCTCATTGCATTTTTTTTTTTTTTTTTTTTTGTCCTCATCTGCCACTCAAGTTCCAATATGCAATCTTGCAGGTTTATATGCATTGTGCTGCCTCAGTTACTAAAAACTGGTTGGGGCAGTAAGGTAATGGAGAGACTAACCCCACAGCATCAACGTTGCACCCAGCGATGATCGCTAAATAGTTGCCGGACAGGCAGTGGCTAAAATCCAGCCAAGGTACTAAACTTAGCACCACCAAACAGGTAACCCCGAAAATGGAGTTAATGGCTTAATCATTGGACCTGGGGAAAAAAAAAAAAAGAAAAAACCCAGATACTCAATGAACCCAATTCAGGAGATACCAGAAAGATCTTGTATCTGGATTACCAGATCTAGCCAGGTCCAACTTAGAGATCAGCAGGATGGAAGCATACCAGTCATTAATAGAGGGAGATAAGGAATCCTTCCACTTCCTACATATCTCCCTCCTTGCTAACAGGACAGCATAAAAAATAAGCTTTTTAGCCGAGGAGGGGACCCCTTGATAACAACCAAAAATTACTGATGTTAAATCCAGGGTAATGTTAATTCCAACCGAAAGAGAAAGAGTTTTACTAATGTCTTCCCAGAATAGGGACAAATGCGGGCACTCAAAAAACATGTGGATGTCAGAAGCAGCCACCAAACCACATTTCGCACAAGCCACACTACTCCCCTCAGAAAATTTAGAGAGACGAAGGGGTGAGTAGTAAGCACGATGAATAGTAAAAAGATGATTCCTGCGTAACCATGCAGGTTTGACAATATCCCACATCATCATACAAGAGGAATTCCAAAGATGTTGTAAATCGGAATTGGTGAAATGGAGAGACCAAAGTTCCTCTGGTAATGAAAATGTTCCATCAGATTCCTCCAAAATTAAATTGTACCACAGTGAAATTTCCTTCTTGGCAGGCGGCTTATCTACCAAAAGCGTTATGAGGTGACTATATGCACCCAAGGGAAATTTAACACCGCGTGGAGCTTGAACAGAGTATGTACGAGACCAGCTTGATATTTGGAAATACTTAAGCCTGGAGAAGTTTGGACCAATTTTAACACTAAGATATTCCCAGGGTAACAACTCCCCGTCAACGAATAGGTTGCCCCAATCCTTCAAGCCAGCCTCTCTCATAGGTTTCGCTAATGCATCCCCTAACCGAGCTGGGCTATCGGGAAGTTCCCACAACGGTGACCTGCTTCCATAGTACCCAACTTTAATAGATTTAGACATCTGTGCCCATATTTTAGCCATACCCCTCAAGATTTTCAATTTAATTTTTTTGAAAAACTTAGGGTTACCAAATTTAAAAAGAAACCCTGACTGGCTTACCCCTTCTACATCCAATAGCATTGAATAAAGGGACCCTACTCCATACCCTACTGGGCTTTTTAATAAGATCCTAGCATGTGATAGCTGGAAAGCCCAGGCGTACGCCTGGAGATCTGGAGCAGCAAGCCCTCCTTTTTCCCTACGCCTCCTGATTTTTTTCCAGGAAATTCTTGGAAGATGTTTATTACAGATAAAGGTACTAATGTCAGACTGCAATTTTCTGATGGAAGCGGGATCAAAATATAAAGGTATCGTATTAAACAAAAAAGAAACTTTCGGTAAAATGGACATTTTAACAAGGCTGACCCTACCCAGTAGGGAGAGTGGGAGGTGTGCCCAGGTCTGAAGCAACTTACGGCATTCCTTTGCAACTTTTGCAAAATTAACAATAGTAATCTGGTCAAGGTCAGTTA
The DNA here is from genome assembly GCF_964204655.1 of Triturus cristatus. Taxonomy (NCBI): domain Eukaryota; kingdom Metazoa; phylum Chordata; class Amphibia; order Caudata; family Salamandridae; genus Triturus; species Triturus cristatus. The sequence goes on from NC_140581.1 coordinate 854,211,518, forward strand.
CTATATCCAAACCTAAATATCTCATCCGACTTGCCGGTCTAATTTCGGAGTTAAGGATACTATGGTCAATATTCCACGTCATCATTTCAGTTTTCAGAGTATTAATTTCGTAACCAGAGACCATCCCAAACTCTGAGGCCAACTTAAATATAACTGGGAGGGCCTCTTGCGGATCAGAAGTAAATATAAGGATATCGTCGGCATACAGGGCCACTTTTCTCTCCCAGCCCCTGTGCGTAAATGCCTTGATGTTAACACTATCCCTCAAAATCTGAGCAAAGGGTTCAGCATACAAATCGAACAGGAGCGGGGAGAGAGGGCAGCCCTGTCTAGTGCCCCTCGAAATGTCAAATGAATCGGAGAGTATACCGTTTACCAAAACACGAGCCCTAGGGTTCTGATAGAGAAGACCAATCACCTGACGAAATCTATCCCCCACACCAAACTTTGCCAAGGCCTCCGACAGATAAAACCAGTTAACTGTGTCGAAGGCCTTGGTGGCGTCCAGCGTTAGAACCGCCAAGGGCAAAGATTTTAAACATGCCATATCTATTGATCCAATCAGATCGAAAGTCAATTCAAACAGCTGTCGCCCCTTAATAAATCGCTTCTGGTCAGTATGTAAAATGGAAGGGGCGACCAAGGCCAATCTCTTTGCAAGAATGGAGGCAAAGATCTTATAGTCTCGATTCAAAATAGAGATCGGTCTGTAGGAACCACAGGCTGTTGGAGACTTCCCTGGTTTCAAAATAACCGTTATGGATGCGTTATCCCATGACACAGGTGGTCTTACTCCATCCAGCAGGATCTGATTAAACAATGTAACTAAAAAAAGAACAAGTTCCTGCTCTAACGTTTTATAGATTTCAGCAGGCAGGCCATCAGGCCCTGACGCCTTGCCTTTCTTGGCATCCTGAATGGCTTTCCTTACCTCCTCTTCCGAGATTTTACTATCCAGTATTGCTGACTGATCAACGGAAAGTTTTGGTAGAGCTATTTTTCCAAGCCAATCATTGACCGTAGCAGCATCCAATATCTTATCTTCGCGGTAGATGCCTTGATAATAATGTCTAAACGCAGCTCTAATGTCTGCATCAGAAGAAAGAGGGACGTTATTGACATTGATCTGGTTAATGTTGTTACGAACCTGATCAGTTTTTACTTTCCATGCCAACAACTTACCGGCACATTCCCGATACTGAAAATGTGCGATTTTACTGGCTTCCCATCTTTCCTGAAGCCGCCGGTTAAGAATCGAAGTCAGTTGGCCCTTTAAAGTAGATAATTTAAACCGCAAGGATGCCAAAACAGTATCTGTAGAGGCCAAGTTGGCGTCAATATCAGCCTGTGTTTTAGACAGATTTGCCTCAATTAAGGCGATGGCCTCTCTATACTGCCTCCTTCTATATGACATCTTACCCATGATAAGACCCCTCAAGGCGGCTTTAAGTGAGTCCCAGACCACACCGGGTTCCGCAGAACCCACATTCACCTCTAAAAAAGACCTCACTTCAGATTTTAGAAAAGTGACATCTTCAGGGTGAGAAAGTAAAGTACGGTCAAAAGACCAAGTTCTTACTTCATCAGAAATAGAAACCACGAGTTACAGGATAACAGCAGAATGGTCAGACAGATGTAACGGGAGGTAATGAATGTCCTTAACTGAGTCGGATAAGCTATGGTTAATTAATATAAAATCTATCCTAGACTGATGGTTGTATTTATAGTTTCTAAAAGACACACCCTGCTGCTGACCAGCCCTTAATCTCCATACATATCCATACTGACTCATTTCATTCAACAAAAAAGATCTTGATTTCGAGGGAATACGAGATCTATTATTATGGGATTTATCCAGGACTGGATCCAAGACAATATTGAAATCACCAGCTAATATAACTGGTTCCGGGAAAGACAGAAGATGAGAAAAAATCGCTTCCAAAGATGTAGGGTCATCGAGATTTGGGCCATAGTAACCAACAAGAGTAAAACGGGCACCCATAATTACCAAAGAAGCGATAACCCATCTTCCCGCCGGATCCACCTTAGAATCTAATACCCTGGCCTTAAGCTGCTTTTTGAAAATCAATGAAACGCCTCGGGAAGTCATAGATTGAGAGGTCGATATTGTAAAATCAATCCATTTATTCCCTTTAGCCAAGGTATCTCATTGCTTTTATATTTTTTTCAATAAATAATAATATATTTTGTATAATATTATTTATGTTGTAAATACAAATGAAATGAATAAGGTAAGGAAACATTTTGAAAAACAACAATATTTTTTTACCATTTACACATTTTTAAAACATTTTTAGCAAGCATTACAATTTTTATAAGTCACATTGGTAAATTAACATATTTAATTATATTGTATAATAATAAATAATATTTATCTGCCAATATTTAATATTATATTTTAACATTTTTAAACAGTAAAGCAAAACATTTAGTACATTAGTAATATTAATTTTGATTTTTTTAAAGTTTTTTGCATTGCATTTCTAATGTACATTGACTTTAATGTAATAAAGTCTTTTTATTATTTCATTTACAGCGGCATTTTCTAAACCTAGTTGTGTTTTGTAGGCTAGCTGTGTTGTTTTATGTCATTTCTGAAGGCAGAAGCTCACTGTTGGAAGCTGCGATGCATCGGTTGAGGTATGTTTAATTTAATATTTTTAGGCTTAATTTAGGTGTAGGGGGAAGGTAGTTAGGTAGTCTATAGTGTATGTATAGTTTGTATTTTGTGTTTTTGGTGCAGTTTAGTTAGTAGTTTTGCGTTTGCAAAATGCTGTTAGTTCGTTGATAGGTAGGTGTTAGGGTATGTATTATATGTATAAATATGTTTAGAGTATCGTGTTATTAGTGTTTTTTAAATGATTTTATTATGTATTTGTGTGGGAGGGATTGTGTTGTTTTTTTTACAGGTTTTTGTCATTTGGAAGTTGCCGTTGGCAGAAGGAACTGTGTATTAGTTTCTAGTAAACTACTAATTATTTTACAGTTTCATTCTTTTTCAGCTTTTTCAGGAGCATTTGTTTCATTAATTACATTTTTGGGGATTTTAATGGATTGGAGTCTGTGGATTCGTTGTTGCTAGATTATATTTTTTACAGTTCTATTTTTCCATTTTTTGGGGGACTTTTAAGTAAATTTGGGGATTTTTTCACGTTTGGATATATTTATGGCACTTTGGATTCAATTCTTCAGCAACAAAAAAGTAAGGGGCCTATTAGGATGGCGGTCAGAAAACCATGCCGACCGCCATGGTAGTGGGAAAAAATACCACCCACCGGACCAGCAGGAAAAACGCCGGTCAAATTATGATAAACCGCCAAAATATTCCAACCGCAGTGGTAGGAGGCATCGAAAATCCGCCCGTAACCGGCGGAGATGGGTGAAAATCTGACCGCGACAGTCGGATCCGCAGTGAAAAAGAAACAAACTGCCGCCAGGCACGCATAGGAACCGCCCGTGACATCATGATATCCCGGATTCCACAGCGGTACGTTCCACTGTATCCGACCGCCGTGGTCGCGAACAGTAATAAATGTGATATCCGGCGGATGGGCTGCAGCACAGCCATCGCTGCGGAGGCTCCATGAAAAAAATGGCGTCCGATGACAAAAACACACACTAAGACCACTAAATGCACGCAGGAAACTAGCCCTGCCCCCAAATTAACCTAAAACCTCACAATGACACACCCCCATGGCAAATTCAAACCAACAAATCACAGAACAACCCACACAACCCACCTGACAGCAATACACTAGCTTGCCACCACCGTTCCCTTTAAGGCACGCGTGCACGCACCTCTCCTGACGTCAGAGTCGCGAGAGAGAGTCGCGCCGCCGCTTGAAAGAAGCGAGCGGCGCGAAAAGCAGGCACTTTTAAATGCGGTGTGCGTGCCGGAGGAGTCGTGATGGAGTGCAGGTAAGGGGGATTGTGGGCTTCTGGGCTTGGGGGCTTGTGGGCTTGGGGGCTTGGGGACATGTGGGCGTGTGGCTGCAAAGCGCGGGGCAGATTGTGGCCTTTTGTTTGAGTATTGATGTCCATCACAGCCCGTGAAGGGGATCTGATTAACATCAATACTTAAACAAAAGGCCACAATTGTCCCTGCGCTTTACTAACAAAAGAGTAGAGCCAGTTTCAAAACACAGGGTGTACTTTGGTACACGCTGTGTTTTTAAACTGGCTCTACTCTTTTGTTAGTAAAGCGCGGTGCGGAGACGATTGTGGCCTTTTGTTTAAGTATTGATGGTAATCAGAATCCCTTCACGGGCTGTGATGAACATCAATACTTAAACAAAAGGCCACAATCGTCCCCGCACCGCGCTTTACTAACAAAAGAGTAGAGCCAGTTTAAAAACACAGCATGCAATTTCAGAAAGTACACGCTGTATTTTGAAACTGGCTCTACTCTTTTTGTTAGTAAAGCGCGGTGCGGGGACAATTGTGGCATTTTGTTTAAGATTGATGGTAATCAGAGCCCCTTCACGGGCTGTGATGAACTTTGGTGCTGGAAACCAGAGTTCGAGCCTCGAGGTCGCGTCCACATCCTGTGATTCTGGGCAAATCACTTAATCTCCCTGTGCCTGAATGTGTAATGTAAATACAATGCTCATGTAAAGCGCTCCAATACCTTCGGGTTGAGTTCGCGCTATATAAATATGCAAAAAGAAAAAACACAGGTGTACTTTCAGAAAGTACACGCTGTATTTTGAAACTGGCTCTACTCTTTTGTTAGTAAAGCGCGGTGCGGGGACGATTGTGGCATTTTGTTTAAGTATTGATGGTAATTAGAGCCCCTTCACGGGCTGTGATAAACACACAGCGTGTACTTTCAGAAAGTACACGCTGTATTTTGAAACTGGCTCTACTCTTTTGTTAGTAAAGCGTGTGTTATGTTAGCATATTAACTTTACACATCATGTCATAAACACAAACAAAGGATCTCTTTTTGAATCACTACTTGAAGCCTTTTGCTAGAGAGGAAGGGACTTCTAATGAAACTGTTAGAGGAGGGCCGGTAGAGTTAGGGTCAGATCAACCATATTTCAAGCTCGAGCCTCTGACTACTGTCTCTGCTATGAAGAGTTAGTCATGTGACATGGGTGTTTCTGGAAGCCTATCTCTGTCTGCACTACTGTGCGCCTTATCATTATACACAGGGGTATCAAGAGACACAATTTCCTTTTTGTCAAGGGGTGGGTGTGAATGTGCGGCAGGGATCACATAACCCCACGCCCCTAGCATGACATGTGCATGTGTGGAAGCTTGTATGAGTGGCTGTACGATTTAAGTATTGATGTTATTCAGAGCCCATTCATGGGCTGTGATGAACATCAATACTTAAACAAAAAGCCACAATCTGCCTGGTCCTGGCCCACGTGCACTGTGTGACTCAGAGTAAGGCTGGCTTTGCTAGATAGCGCTATGGTCACCATCTGCACATTGCTGGGATGAGGGTGTGCTGCTGTGCGTCAGTCCTCCATGCAGCAGCATGTGTGTTTAACAATGACTTCATTGATGATGATCTGGATGGCAACCTACCGTCCTCAGACCCAGAGCTGCTCGCTCTGCAAGACTGCTGTAGTAGAGTATGGGAGAGAAGCAGCGTCCACTCTCCTCCCACATTTTCCATTTGCTTGTGTCATTGTCTTTCGTAAATGCTGCCTTTGGATTCGTTAATAGGTTTGTTAGTCCCTCCTTAGTACGGCCTTGTCTTCATTGTACCCTCCCATGGTGACTGGCCCTTTTACTTCAGTTGTTACACGGGACCTGTTATTTAGTCTTGAAGCACTATTTACTTATTGAGTTTCTCTTACTGCAAGCTGGACATGCGCTGCTTCAGCTGAAACCGCGTGTGTTTTTTTTAAGCAGCATGGCCACCCCTTTAACACAGGTGCCTGCTTTTGATCACTTTAACCAGCATTATCTCATGTCTGTTTCCAGCCCCCAAGTAAAATGGATTTAGAAATGATTAGCAAATTAAGTCATGTGAATTCTAGGTAGCACATAATCCTGTGCTAATGGACTGAAGCTGACAACAGCACATCTGTGTTACATATCATCTGTACTTAAGCCACCCGACGGGTTGTTTTCAAAAGCCTGTTTTATTAATAACACCACCACCACTCCCAATACCACCACCAGATTGTTGGCTTTTGTGTAAGTATTCATGTTAATCACAGCCTGTGAAGGGGCTGTGATTAACATGAATACATAGCTGCCACCTCCTCAGCAATCATTTTGGCAGGTGAGAAGAGAAGCCAATGGGTGGACTAGTGTAAATTCCAATTAAAAAGCTCCTAAAACAATTTGTTTGTGAAAACCCCCATAAATGTCCCTTTGAACAAGAAGGGCAGCCGAGGCAACCCTGTCAATTACTAACAAAAGAGTAGAGCAAGTTTAAAAACACAGCGTGTACTTTCTGAAAGCACATGCCCTGTTTTTAAACTTGCTCTACTCTTTTCTTAGTAAAGTGAGCATAGCTGCCAAGGTTTCATATTGCTTATGTGTGACATTTTCATAATTTCAATGTACTTATGATGACTAGCATTCGATGGCTAAGGGTGACATTTTCTTGTGAACAAAATCAAAGCAATGAAGATGTGGGTAATATGCAAAAATCTCTGCAAGTAAAACAAAATTGAAGGTTATTCCTCTTGATGCAGATTTTTAAATTTAAGGCTGAATTTTTTTATTTACTGTTCGAAAACACCCTTACGTTCTTACAATCAAAAGCTATGTTACTCTTCCGCTCGGGTGGTCTGTCGCTGGTTTTCTGCCATTGCAATGAATGGAAATACCGCTCTTTGGTAGTTAATAGCTCACTGTTCTATATTAAGATTTAAACTTATAAACTGCAAGTAACAAAAGGGGCTTTCTGACAGAAGCAGTAATGCACTGACCTATTTACATTGCATGTAATTTGTGATCTGCATGGTTCACCAGCTTTTCATCAGGCATTTTAACCTCCTCGGCTACTTGATGATGAGTCAACTTCCACTAGACAAAACTTAGATCTCTCTGCAGCAGGTCCATCATTCTTCAGAGTTATCTTGAAATATTTATGGTTGCCTGAAAATTGCTAGAACCTAGTTATCACATTTTTGGCACGCCACTGCATCATCTTCAAGTGGGATCTTTTGATGGATTGTGTGCTGCTCAATCCTGTGAATTTCCTTGCTCACCCACCTCGACCATTTGTGCAGTTTGAATGCTAGGGAAAAGCTGCGTCACGGAAGGTGTAACACAAAATACAGATTTATAGACCAGTTTAAGATATTGGATGCTAATAATGAAACACATGGGCACACGCCTGTTTGTCCTAGACTGGAATCCCAGGTAATTATTTGGTCATTTTTCCTATTGGGGTCTCTAGACCGGTCCCATTCATAGTTTGTAATTCTTCAAGCGTTTGCTGACTATCTTGTCTTCAATTGCAGATTTCCAGTCTGTAAGGTATTTGGATATGAGTGGTCAGGTGCGAGTACCCACAAAGACAAGGTAATTCTGTTTACGTTCCTCGTTGGGTTGGGGGTTGCTGGGTAAATAGATTCACAATCTGCACCCCTTTTCTTTTGCAGGTTCGTGAGACCGTACTACGAATACAATTGCACAGGCAGACGGGAGTACAGGCAGAACAAACAGGTAATTGTTTGGTAGAGTTAAAGTAGTGCATCTTCTGTTGCAGGTTTCGCAGCCAGAACCCCACACATTTAAACGGGCATACGTGATTACAAGCACAAGAGGTAATTGTTTGATAGAGGTAAACTGTGGTGCATCTTGAACATTGTAGTATAATATACTTACCCATGTTTTCTTCTGTTGCAGGTTTCGCAGCCAGAACCCCATACATTTAAACAGGCGTATGCGAGTTCAAGCAGAAGAGGTAATTGTCCGGTAGAGTTAAACTGTGGTGCATCTTGTACATTGTAGTATAATATACTTACACATGTTGTCTTCTGTTGCAGGTTTCACAGCCAGAACCCCATATATTTAAACGGGCGTACGTGAGTACAAGCAGAAGAGGTAATTGTTTGGTAGAGTTGAACTGTGGTGCATCTTGTACATTGTAGTATAATAGACTTACCGATGTTTTCTTCTGTTGCAGGTTTCGCAGCCAGAACCCCATGCATTTAAACAGGCATACGCGAGTTCAAGCAGAAGAGGTAATTGTTTGGTAGAGTTAAACTGTGGTGCATCTTGTACATTGTAGTATAACAGATTGCATTCATGAGCTAGGCTTCAACGTAAGCCATGTTCCCTTATTTTGCAGTATTGTGGCACAGCAGGTTCAAACCGGCGGGCACGGGAATGTCCAAGCGCAAAGCTGTAACTTTGGGAGAGTGCAGTGCTTCACCACAAAGGAAGAAATGTTGCCTTGTATTCAAGGAAGAGTGGATGAAAGAAATCGTGGAGGCTGAGACACAGAAATCACGAAGCAAGGTTCGCGTGCAACTCGGGGAACTTTTTCAATACAGTCCAGACGTGGGCTTGATTTGCAAAGCATGTGCTGAAGCCAAGATTGTTGGGGACTTTTCCACAGGGAAGAAATGGAGTGATGGCTGGAAACTGGATTACATGAAACGCCATCTACTTAGCAAAGTACACGAGTCTGCCATGGTGATATCGAGAAACAGAAGTGCTGCTGCCAGCTTTGGTTATGGAATGCGGGCAATGCTGACAGAAACTGCCACTGACAAAGCAAATAGAATGGAAGTAGTTGAACGCCAAAGATCTATGCCTGAAGAGATAAAGATTCTCAACAACGTGTTGCTGGCAGTCAAGATGAATACTTCAATGTTATCTGTACAAGACATCCATGACCACCTAGCTTTGTATGTCAAGATACCAGACAGCTGGAGGAGCAAGAACTATGCCTTTGAGTTCCTTGAGGCCATCAATAGTGTGATACACTGTGAAGCTATGGTAGAACTTCGGCACGCTTTGTATCACACATTGATAATTGATGAGAGCACAGATATTTCTGTTGCAAAAATGCTCATCCTGTACTTCAAGTTCCGACCTGTAACATCAACAGAGCACAAAACACAGTTTGGGGGCATAGTGAAGCTGGCTAGTTGTAATGCTGAGGCTATCACTACTGCTGTGAAAGAATTCTACACTGCCAATGAACTGGACCTTATGAAAATGGTCATGTTCACATCCGATGGTGCGTCCATGATGCTGGGTAAGAATAATGGTGTTGCTACTCGCCTTAAACAATCCATTCCTCGTCTCAGCATTGTGTCGCCCATCGAGAAGATTTGGGAGTTGATGATGCCTGGAAGAGGGTTCCAATGGTTAAAGAGAAGGAGATATTATTGAGGACTGTCTACACTGTCTTCTCTAGATCTCCTGCAAGGAAGTCCAAGCTGGATGAAATTGCATCGGTCACTGAATGTGAAGTGGTCTCTTTTCGACCACTGAATGAAGTCCGGTGGCTTTCAAGGCATTTTGCTGTTGGTGCACTTATTCGAAATTACGAGTCTGTTCTTAAGTACTTTGAGCATGAGAAAGTTGAGGAGAATGATCCAGTTGGTAAATATTGTTACAAAAAGCTATCAAACTCCAACTACCATATTTCACTTGCAGTACTTAATGACATTCTGGGTGAATTTGCATCTTTGTGCAAACTATTCCAAAAAAGTTCTTTGACTACTGTTGAAGCTGTACAGTATGCAAGAGCAAAGATTGGCCAAGTTAAGCAACAGTATTTGGGGGACACTGTCTTTTGGAGCAGCAATGTAAGAGATCTGATGGTGTTGTACAAGGGAAGGCAAGAGTTTGGCAGTGGGCCTATTTTGTCTTTCGTTTCCCTTCTTTGTGAGCGCATGCAAAAAAGTTTCCCTGAAGATGAGCTGAAAGAATGGGCAAGTTTTGAAATCCAGGCAATAGCAACACAATCATATTTTGATTTTGGGACTGAGAATATACAAAGACTTGTAGAAAAGTATAAAAATGTCTTGGTGCTGGGTGATTGTGAAACACCAGAAGATGTTGTTCGAAAATACAGAGACCATAAATATGTGGTGGCAGAACATGTAAAGGGTGGGTTATTTACCACCTTTCAAGACATGGTGAATTTCACTGTACGCAATTCTGCTCAGTATAGTGTGGTGTCTCAGCTTGTTGATGTCTGCGCAACGTTTCAAGCATCTAGTGCAGATTGTGAACGAGGATTCAGCCTCAAGAATACTATCAAGAGTAAATTGAGGAATAGACTAGAGCAGAAGCATTTGGATATGCTGATGAGGACAAAGGCCTATCTCCTGAATGGGAAAGTTGACCTAGATAGAGTTTATCAGCACTGGAAAAATGGCAAGGATCGCCGTGAGAAGCAAACCTGTCACCCCTCTAGAGATGCCACTTGACATGTCTCCCTTATTGTTTATATGTGATATTGTATAGGCTCTCAACATTTCCCCATCCAATGAACAGTGCTCCAGTTAAGAATATTTATTAAAATCTTATGATGGTACCACAGTTGAAGTCTTGTGCTTTTCTAAACTTGAAGTGTACTTGCCTGTGTAACCAATTCATGTCATGGCATGTTTATCCAATTTGGAAACTACCCTTAAGACCATTATTGTGGCACTGTATGTGTGAAAATGCACCATCTTTCCACTTTTTAAAGTAAACGTTTTGAGTGACATATGGCGCCGCGCACATGCGCGGTCTGGTTCCTGGCACATCATAGACATGGTTGCAGCACACAGAGACCCTCCACGGCCGCACACAGAGGAAAGAAATTAGAGGGAACATTGCTTGCCACACCCACATAGCTGAGCATAAAACCAGCCCCTTCCCTGACCACACTCCTTTGCAAAACTACACAACTGAAGGGCCCAACAGCAGAGCAAAAAATAGAGGCAAAGCTGCACACATCACACCACAAACACTATACACACACACACACACACACACACACCACACCCACACCATCCTCACAACTGCACCCCAAAACATCAGCACAGCACACACCATGGCACCACATAAAATGCCAAAATTCACAGAAACAAAGTTGACAGTGATGGTAGATGAGATTATAAGAGTTGAACCACAACTCTTTGGTAACATGGTCCAACAGATCCCACTAGCCACGAGGACCCGGAATGTGGGTAAGAATAATGAACAAAGTAAATGCCGTAGGGACCACACCCTGCAACAAGAAGAGGGCAAAGAACCGTGAGCTGGGGTAGGGAGGCCTGCTCCACAACTCCCACCAGCCACCCCTGTCCCCCCTCAGCAGGATGGAGCCCTCCACCCCAGCCAGGAGCATTTGTCAGCCATTGTCTGCTTCACCCTCAACTCACAGGTAGGTAGCCATCTTCACAGGGAGGGATGTTTGGGGTAGGGAGGCCTGCTCCACAACTCCCACCAGCCATCCCTGCCTCATCTCAGCAGGATGGAGCCCTTCACCCCAGCCAGAAGCATATGTCAGCCATTGTCTGCTTCACCCTCAACTAACCGGTAGGTAGCCATCTTCACAGGGAGGGGGAATGTGTCTTGGGACCCAGCACTACAACTCCCACCAGCCACCCCTGTCCCCCCTCAGCAGGATGGAGCCCTCCACCCCAGACAGAAGCATGTGTCAGCCATTGTCTGCTTCACCCTCAACTCACAGGTAGGTAGCCATCTTCACAGGGAGGGATGTTTGGGGTAGGGAGGCCTGCTCCACAACTCACACCAGCCCTCCCTGCCCCCCTCAGCAGGATGGAGCCCTCCACCCCAGCCAGAAGCATGTGTCAGCCATTGTCTGCTTCACCCTCAACTCACAGGTAGGTAGCCATCTTCACAGGGAGGGATGTTTGGGGTAGGGAGGCCTGCTCCACAACTCCTACCAGCCACCCCTGCCCCCCCTCAGCAGGATGGAGCCCTTCACCCCAGCCAGAAGCCTAGGTCAGCCATTGTCTGTTTCACCCTCAACTAACTGGTAAGTAGCCATCTTCACAGCGAGGGGGAATGTGTCTTGGGACCCAGCACTACAACTCCCACCAGCCACCCCTGTCCCCCCTCAGCAGGATGGAGGCCTCCATCCCTGCCAGAAGCTTGTGTCAGCCATTGTCTGCTTCACCCACAACTCACAGGTAGGTAGCCATTTTCACAGGGAGGGATGTTTGGGGTAGGGAGGCCTGCTCCACAACTCCCACTAGCCACCCCTGTACCCCCCTTAGCAGGATGGAGCCCTCCACCCCAGCCAGAAGCATGTGTCAGCCATTGTCTGCTTCACCCTCAACTAACAGGTAGGTAGCCATCTTCACAGGGAGGGATGTTTGGGGTAGGGAGGCCTATTCCACAACTCCCAACAGCCGCCACTGTCCCCCCTCAGCAGGATGCGGCACTCCACCCCAGCCAGAAGCTTGTGTCAGCCATTGTCTGCTTCACCCTCAACTAACAGGTAGGTAGCCATCTTCACAGGGAGGGATGTTTGGGGTAGGGAGGCTGTTGGAAGGCGGACCCCGAGGAGTCGGCGAGACCACCAAGGGGGGCCCTCACACTGTACGAAGTAGCCGAGCGCTGCCGAGAAGTCTCCTGAGAGATCCTTCTCCTATCACGTACTAGCACAGTAACACCACCACACCGGACTCAAGGAGGTTGTCTCAAGACAAGCAATTCTTTATCAGCAATAAAAAGGTTACGAGGTCAATATTGACACGAAGGGATCGAGGGATCCACCAAAAGTCTCAGTGTCTCTTTGGAAGGGTAGGGGTAGCGGGACAGTCTTTGGCAGGAGTGCGGTACGAGGGTACCTGGGGCCCAGTTCTTATCCTCAAGCTGGAGGATCTCCGGATCTCGGAGGGGTCGAGCCGTGACGGCGTCAGCAGGGCTCTGGCGTACAGTTCGTGGAGAGCCGCGATCCAATCAGCAGGGCTCTCAAGATGGTTTCTGCTCAGCTCGAGCCGCGACGTCGTCAGCAGGGCTCCGAGGGAGGTTTCAGCGAGGTTGGGCCGCGACAGCGTCAGCAGGGCTCCGATGTTCCAGGTGGCTTCAAAGTGGTCACAAGAAGGAGCCGCGACGCAGTCAGCAGGGCTCGTGATGGTTCCGACAAGAGTTCTTCTCCGTAGGGTCAGCCGCGATTCAATCAGCAGGGCTCTCGACTCCGGGATACAACTGCCGATCTGTGGCGGGGTCGCCCCAGATATAGGTCTGGAGCCCTTTGATGTCCGGACCCAGGCGCCCGGTGGGGGCGGAGAGGCCGGGTGGAGGTGGCCAGACGCCCAGCAGGAGAGGCGCCAGGCCCAAGGGAGTTGCAGGGCGATCACACCTCGAGAGGGGAGGACAGTTGGGGGTCCCATCGATACTGTCCTCCGCCGGGGGCGATGAATGGTTCCTGCGGCACCCCCTGGCCAGTTCGTGGTGCCTCGATGTCGGGGCTTCGCTGGGGTCGAGGCCGGGTTGAGCGGGGTCGCGCTGGCTGGTGCACAGAGTCACGTGGGTGCCAACAAGATGGCGGAGCCACGAGGGGTATGCGACCTCGTGCAGCTCAGGATGAAGGGCCTCGGTGCAGTTCAGAAGGGTGGCCCGTGAAGGCCGGGGCGGGGAACGGGCACAATCCACGGGGGTAAGGACCATGCCACGCGGCCGGGTCCAACAGGCGTCCCCCCAGCCGAAGGCATGGAGAGTCACCCATCTCCTTGGGGATTCTCCTCGTCAAGGCGGAAGAAGCGGGACAGGCCGTCGGCGTTGGCGTGGTCATTGCCGGGCCGGTGTTCAACGTCAAAGTCCATCCCTTGTAGCGAGATGGACCACCGCAGCAGCTTGGGGTTCTCGCCCCGCATTTGCATTAACCACCGCAGGGCCCGGTGGTCGGTCTGGACCCGGAAGTGGGTACCGAAGAGGTAGGGCCGGAGTTTCTTAAGGGCCCACACCACAGCGAAGGCCTCACGCTCGATGGTGCTCCATCGTTGCTCCCGGGGCAGTAGCCGTCGGCTGATGAAGGCCACTGGTCGGTCGAGACCCTTTTCATCGGCCTGGGACAGGACGGCCCCGATCCCATACTCGGAGGCATCCGTCTGCACCACGAACTCCTTATTGTAGTCAGGGGCCTGTAGCACCGGGGCAGTACACATTGCGGTCTTTAGGGTGTCGAAGGCTGCTTGGCAGCGGGGTGTCCAGTGCACCTTCTTGGGCTGCTTTTTGAACGTTAGCTCTGTGAGGGGGCCAACAATGCTCCCATAGTCCCGGATAAACCGCCGGTAGTATCCGGTGAGACCCAGGAAGGCCCGGACAGCGGTATGGGTAGTGGGGGGTTCCCAGGCCTGGATGGCATCTATTTTCGGTTGGAGAGGGGCCACCTGCCCGCTCCCCCCTTGATGGCCCAGGTAGGTCACGGATCAGTGGCCGATCTGGCATTTGCTGGCCTTGATTGTGAGCCCGGCCCGCTGGAGGGCGGCCAGGACGGCTTTAATGTGAAGGAGGTGCTCTGCCCAGTGGTTGCTGTACACGGCAATGTCATCTAGGTAGGCCGCGCTGAAGGCCTCAAGCCCGGCCAAAACCTTGTTCACCAGTCTTTGAAAAGTGGCCGGGGCGTTCTTCATTCCGAAGGGCATCACCCGAAAGTGGTAATGCCCATCCGGGGTCGAAAAGGCGGATCTTTCTTGGGCGCCGGGGGGGAGCTGGATCTGCCAGTACCCGGCGGTGAGGTCCAGCGTGCTCAAGTAGCGAGCGGCCCCTAAGCGGTCGATGAGTTCGTCGGCCCTGGGTATAGGGTGGGCGTCCGTCTTGGTCACTGCATTCAGGGCTCGGTAGTCCACGCAGAATCGCAACTCCGGGGGGTGGCCGGGAGCTGCGGCCTTTGGCACCAGGACGACAGGGCTGGCCCACGGGCTGTCGGAGGGTTCGATGACCCCCAGGGCCAGCATCTTTGTTACTTCGGCCTGGATGCATGCCCGCACTCGGTCGGGTACCCGGTAGGCTCTGTGTCGCACGGGGAGGCTCTCCCCGGTGTCGACGTCGTGGACGCACCAGTGGGTCACCCCCGGGGTAAGGGAGAAGAGGGCTGCGTAGTCCTGCAGCAGTTGCTGGCAGTCGTTGCGCTGTTCCGGAGTCAGGGAAGAGGCGAGTTGGACACCCTCAATTGTTCCATCATGGACGTTGGACCGCAAGAGGTCGGGCAGGGGCTCGGAGTCGTCCTCGCCCCCCTCGTCGGTCGCCAGTAGCAGGCTCAGTTCGGTCCGGGCAAAGTGGGGTTTTAGCCTGTTAGCATGTAGGACCCGGAGGGGGTTCCGGGGGGACTCCAGGTCGACCAGGTAGGTGACGGGACTTTTCTTCTCCACTACCTTGAAGGGCCCGGTCCACTTGTCCTGGAGGGCGCCGGGTTCAACCGGGGCCATGACCCATACCTTCTGACCTGGCTCGAATTCTATGGTAGAGGAGTTCCGATCGTACCACCGCTTCATGTCCTCCTGGCTGGCCTCGAGGTTGGCTTCGGCCATGGCTCGGAACTTGCGGGTCTGGTTTCGGAGGGTCAGGAGGTATCGGTAGACGTCAGGAGGGGCGCCTTGGGGCTTCGTCTCCCAGCTCTCTTTGACCAGGCTGAGCGGTCCGCGGACCGGGTGTCCGTACAATAGTTCAAACGGGCTGAACCCCAGGGACTTCTGCGGGACCTCCCGATAGGCAAACAGGAGGCACGGCAGCAGGACATCCCATCTCCGCCTGAGGGGCTCTTCTAGGCCCTGGATCATTCCCTTTAATGTTCTGTTGAACCGCTCAACCAGTCCGTTCCCCTGAGGGTGATAGGGGGTCATGAACTTGTATGTGACCCCGCACTGCTGCCACAGGGACCGCATGTATCTGGAAATAAAGTTCGTGCCTCTGTCGCTCACCACTTCGCGGGGAAATCCCACTCGGGAGAAGATCCCCATTAAGGCCCGGCCTACCACGGGGGCCGTTATAGTTCTTAGCGGGACCGCCTCCGGGTACCTGGTGGCGTGATCCACGAGGACCAGGATGAAGCGGTGGCCCAGGGCGGTCTGGGGGTCCAGGGGCCCCACGATATCGATTCCGACCCGTTCGAACGGGGTGCTGACGGCTGGAAAGGGTTGGAGGGGGGCCTTGACCCGACCCCCCGTCTTCCCGCTGGCTTGGCAGGTCTGGCAGGACCGGCAGTGGTTGTCCACGTCTCTCCGCATCCGGGGCCAGTAGAAGTGGGTCACCAGACGGCTGTACGTTTTGTCTTGCCCCAAGTGTCCGGCGAGGGGCACATCATGTGCCAGGTTGAGCAGGAACTCCCGGAAGCGGAGGGGGACCACCAACACTCGGCTGGCCCCGAGTTCTGCCACTTTCTGCTCACTGTATAGCAGGCCCTCGGCCCAGTAGACCCAGTGGGTGCCGGTCTGGTCCCCGTTGGTTTGGGCGGACGCTTGTTGGCGGACCCCTTCGAGAGTGGGGCAGGACTGCTGCTCTTGTTGGAACTTCTCCCGGGTGGGGCCACCTTCGTGTCGCCATTGTGTCAGCTCTGGTAGAGCGCACGGGGGAGCCATCTCTTTGGGGGAGGATTCACTAGGTCCAGGGTCGGTGTCCGCCTCCCCCTCGCTGCTGGCGGGAGGTGGTGCGAGCCCCTCGGGCTGGGCGGCCCCGGAGGCCGAGGATGAGCGGGGGGCCCGGGCGGTCATGGACCGGGTGATGGCACAGGCCCAGTCAGATAGTCCCAGCATTCGGAGGTGCTCTCGTCGCTCTACTTGAGCCCAGGGGGAACTCTCCAAGTCGTTCCCCAGGAGGCAGTCGACGGGGGCGTCGTCGCGTACCGTCACCTTCAGCAGGCCCGTCACCCCTCCCCACCCGAAGGGGACCAGGGCCATCTGGCACAGGCTTTCGCTGTTGTCGGCCGTCCGGACGGGACACAGCACATTCGGTAGGATCTGTTCGGGGGTCACCAGGTGGCAGCGGACAGCGGTGACACTGGCGCCGGTGTCACGAAGGGCTTCGGCCCGTTGTCCATTGACCGTGACCTGCTGCCGGTACTTCTGGGTGTTGCTTGGGATGGGGGTGCAGGGTACCATTTCTCGGCTACCCAGGCAGACCAGGGACATGGCTGCCGGTTCCCATTCAGTGGTCCCTCGGTCGAGGGTCTCCTCTTCCTCTTCTCCTTCTCCCAGGGCGGTGGCCGCCAGCTGTCGGGGCGGGGGCCCGCCGGCCCCGTTTCTTTGGTTCAGGGGGCAGACCGGATCGCTGGCATAGTGTCCGGTTTGTTGGCAGCCCTAGCACGTTACTGGTGGCCGTGGTCCGGGTCTGGCCGGGGGCGCCCCCCTTCGGGCTAGGCTCGGAAAGAGTTGTTGCTGCGGTGGCCCTCGAGGGGGGCTCCTGGGGGCCCCGGCGGGAGGGTCTCGGTTCCTGTTCGGCCCTCCCCCTCCACCGCGTTGGCGGGGGGGTCCGGTGGGGTTCCTCTGGTACTCCCCCATTGAGTTCCGGGGGACCCGGGAGTTGACCCATCGATCGGCCTCGACGGCGAGTTTTCGCGGGTCGGTCATTTTGCTGTCGAGGAGGTGCTGTCTCAGTTCCACGAAGCTATTGTTGGAGAGATGTTCCCACACGATGAGGTCGACCAGCTGCCCGTAGGTGGTTACTTTGCTACCTCTGATCCACCCTTCTAGGGCCCGACTGAAAAAGTCCACATATTCCACCCAGGTGGTGCCCGGGATTTTCTTGCAGTCTCTGAACCGCTGGCGGTACATTTCTGCGGTTAGCCCGTAGCGGGTGAGCAGAGCCTCCTTCATGTGATCGTAGGAGGTCATCACCTCCTCCGGCAGCTGGAGCAGTGTGTCTCGACCCTCACTCAGGAACCGCCCCCACAGGCCCGCGCCCCAGTCTTTTCGGGGCACCCGATGAGAGGTCATGGCCACCTCGTAGGCCTTGAACCATTGTTGGATGTCGTCATTCTTGTAGTACTCCTTGACGACCTCTTTCGGGATATGTACCTTGGTCTCGGCAGGCGGTAGAGTGTCTCTAGTACTGGGGGCGTTGGTCCCTCCGTTCTTGGCCTTGATTTCGAGCTCCTTGAGACTGCGCTCGTGCTCAAGGGTCAGTTTCTTTTCCTCCAACTCCCGGTGTCGCCACTTCTCCTCTATCTCCTCTTGAAGCCGTAGTTGCTCTAGGGCCAGTTTTTTTTCCGCCAGCTGGAGTTCGCCGTCCAACCGCAGTCGTGCGAGCTCTAGCTCGTGGTTCCGGACCTTCTCCCGCTCTCGTATTTCTTCTTCGGAGAGGCCGGTTTCTAGGCTCTTTCTTCCTCCGGTTGCCGGAGTCAGTGCGGTTGATGTGGTCTCAGTCAGGGGCAAGGGACCTTCTTCCTGGGAGGGGCCTGCCCCGGCCTCCAGCCATGTCCTCAGAGCTTTCTGCATGTCCTCTTTGGTACCTAGGCCGGTGGTTGCAATGCCTTTGTCTTTGCAGAACTGTTTTAACTCTTTGTGCGTATATTCTTCCAGCCGTTCGGGCTGGAACTCCATTGTCGCGTTGTTTTCCTGGCTGCTCATGATTACTGTACGTTTGGATGGGTAGCTAGTGGGTACTGGTTGGTACGTACTGCGTTCGGCTCGGATCCCGTCGCTGGCCACCAAATGTTGGAAGGCGGACCCCGAGGAGTCGGCGAGACCACCAAGGGGGGCCCTCACACTGTACGAAGTAGCCGAGCGCTGCCGAGAAGTCTCCTGAGAGATCCTTCTCCTATCACATACTAGCACAGTAACACCACCACACCGGACTCAAGGAGGTTGTCTCAAGACAAGCAATTCTTTATCAGCAATAAAAAGGTTACGAGGTCAATATTGACACGAAGGGATCGAGGGATCCACCAAAAGTCTCAGTGTCTCTTTGGAAGGGTAGAGGTAGCGGGACAGTCTTTGGCAGGAGTGTTGTACGAGGGTACC
Source organism: Triturus cristatus (assembly GCF_964204655.1). NCBI lineage: Eukaryota > Metazoa > Chordata > Amphibia > Caudata > Salamandridae > Triturus > Triturus cristatus. The sequence goes on from NC_140581.1 coordinate 854,230,396, forward strand.
TGGGGCCCAGTTCTTATCCTCAAGCTGGAGGATCTCCGGATCTCGGAGGGGTCGAGCCGCGACGGCGTCAGCAGGGCTCTGGCGTACAGTTCGTGGAGAGCCGCGATCCAATCAGCAGGGCTCTCAAGATGGTTTCTGCTCAGCTCGAGCCGCGACGTCGTCAGCAGGGCTCCGAGGGAGGTTTCAGCGAGGTTGGGCCGCGACAGCGTCAGCAGGGCTCCGATGTTCCAGGTGGCTTCAAAGTGGTCACAAGAAGGAGCCGCGACGCAGTCAGCAGGGCTCGTGATGGTTCCGACAAGAGTTCTTCTCCGTAGGGTCAGCCGCGATTCAATCAGCAGGGCTCTCGACTCCGGGATACAACTGCCGATCTGTGGCGGGGTCGCCCCAGATATAGGTCTGGAGCCCTTTGATGTCCGGACCCAGGCGCCCGGTGGGGGCGGAGAGGCCGGGTGGAGGTGGCCAGACGCCCAGCAGGAGAGGCGCCAGGCCCAAGGGAGTTGCAGGGCGATCACACCTCGAGAGGGGAGGACAGTTGGGGGTCCCATCGATACTGTCCTCCGCCGGGGGCGATGAATGGTTCCTGCGGCACCCCCTGGCCAGTTCGTGGTGCCTCGATGTCGGGGCTTCGCTGGGGTCGAGGCCGGGTTGAGCGGGGTCGCGCTGGCTGGTGCACAGAGTCACGTGGGTGCCAACAAGATGGCGGAGCCACGAGGGGTATGCGACCTCGTGCAGCTCAGGATGAAGGGCCTCGGTGCAGTTCAGAAGGGTGGCCCGTGAAGGCCGGGGCGGGGAACGGGCACAATCCACGGGGGTAAGGACCATGCCACGCGGCCGGGTCCAACAGGCGTCCCCCCAGCCAAAGGCATGGAGAGTCACCCATCTCCTTGGGGATTCTCCTCGTCAAGGCGGAAGAAGCGGGACAGGCCGTCGGCGTTGGCGTGGTCATTGCCGGGCCGGTGTTCAACGTCAAAGTCCATCCCTTGTAGCGAGATGGACCACCGCAGCAGCTTGGGGTTCTCGCCCCGCATTTGCATTAACCACCGCAGGGGCCGGTGGTCGGTCTGGACCCGGAAGTGGGTACCGAAGAGGTAGGGCCGGAGTTTCTTAAGGGCCCACACCACAGCGAAGGCCTCACGCTCGATGGTGCTCCATCGTTGCTCCCGGGGCAGTAGCCGTCGGCTGATGAAGGCCACTGGTCGGTCGAGCCCCTTTTCATCGGCCTGGGACAGGACGGCCCCGATCCCATACTCGGAGGCATCCGTCTGCACCACGAACTCCTTATTGTAGTCAGGGGTCTGTAGCACCGGGGCAGTACACATTGCGGTCTTTAGGGTGTCGAAGGCTGCTTGGCAGCGGGGTGTCCAGTGCACCTTCTTGGGCTGCTTTTTGAACGTTAGCTCTGTGAGGGGGCCAACAATGCTCCCATAGTCCCGGATAAACCGCCGGTAGTATCCGGTGAGACCCAGGAAGGCCCGGACAGCGGTCTGGGTAGTGGGGGGTTCCCAGGCCTGGATGGCATCTATTTTCGGTTGGAGAGGGGCCACCTGCCCGCTCCCCACTTGATGGCCCAGGTAGGTCACGGATCCGTGGCCGATCTGGCATTTGCTGGCCTTGATTGTGAGCCCGGCCCGCTGGAGGGCGGCCAGGACGGCTTTAATGTGAAGGAGGTGCTCTGCCCAGTGGTTGCTGTACACGGCAATGTCATCTAGGTAGGCCGCGCTGAAGGCCTCAAGCCCGGCCAAAACATTGTTCACCAGTCTTTGAAAAGTGGCCGGGGCGTTCTTCATTCCGAAGGGCATCACCCGAAAGTGGTAATGCCCATCCGGGGTCGAAAAGGCGGATCTTTCTTGGGCGCCGGGGGTGAGCTGGATCTGCCAGTACCCGGCGGTGAGGTCCAGCGTGCTCAAGTAGCGAGCGGCCCCTAAGCGGTCGATGAGTTCGTCGGCCCTGGGTATAGGGTGGGCGTCCGTCTTGGTCACTGCATTCAGGGCTCGGTAGTCCACGCAGAATCGCAACTCCGGGGGGTGGCCGGGAGCTGCGGCCTTTGGCACCAGGACGACAGGGCTGGCCCACGGGCTGTCGGAGGGTTCGATGACCCCCAGGGCCAGCATCTTCGTTACTTCGGCCTGGATGCATGCCCGCACTCGGTCGGGTACCCGGTAGGCTCTGTGTCGCACGGGGAGGCTCTCCCCGGTGTCGACGTCGTGGACGCACCAGTGGGTCACCCCCGGGGTAAGGGAGAAGAGGGCTGCGTAGTCCTGCAGCAGTTGCTGGCAGTCGTTGCGCTGTTCCGGAGTCAGGGAAGAGGCGAGTTGGACACCCTCAATTGTTCCATCATGGACGTTGGACCGCAAGAGGTCGGGCAGGGGCTCGGAGTCGTCCTCGCCCCCCTCGTCGGTCGCCAGTAGCAGGCTCAGTTCGGTCCGGGCAAAGTGGGGTTTTAGCCTGTTAGCATGTAGGACCCGGAGGGGGTTCCGGGGGGACTCCAGGTCGACCAGGTAGGTGACGGGACTTTTCTTCTCCACTACCTTGAAGGGCCCGGTCCACTTGTCCTGGAGGGCGCCGGGTTCAACCGGGGCCATGACCCATACCTTCTGACCTGGCTCGAATTCTATGGTAGAGGAGTTCCGATCGTACCACCGCTTCATGTCCTCCTGGCTGGCCTCGAGGTTGGCTTCGGCCATGGCTCGGAACTTGCGGGTCTGGTTTCGGAGGGTCAGGAGGTATCGGTAGACGTCAGGAGGGGCGCCTTGGGGCTTCGTCTCCCAGCTCTCTTTGACCAGGCTGAGCGGTCCGCGGACCGGGTGTCCGTACAATAGTTCAAACGGGCTGAACCCCAGGGACTTCTGCGGGACCTCCCGATAGGCAAACAGGAGGCACGGCAGCAGGACATCCCATCTCCGCCTGAGGGGCTCTTCTAGGCCCTGGATCATTCCCTTTAATGTTCTGTTGAACCGCTCAACCAGTCCGTTCCCCTGAGGGTGATAGGGGGTCATGAACTTGTATGTGACCCCGCACTGCTGCCACAGGGACCGCATGTATCTGGAAATAAAGTTCGTGCCTCTGTCGCTCACCACTTCGCGGGGAAATCCCACTCGGGAGAAGATCCCCATTAAGGCCCGGCCTACCACGGGGGCCGTTATAGTTCTTAGCGGGACCGCCTCCGGGTACCTGGTGGCGTGATCCACGAGGACCAGGATGAAGCGGTGGCCCAGGGCGGTCTGGGGGTCCAGGGGCCCCACGATATCGATTCCGACCCGTTCGAACGGGGTGCTGACGGCTGGAAAGGGTTGGAGGGGGGCCTTGACCCGACCCCCCGTCTTCCCGCTGGCTTGGCAGGTCTGGCAGGATCGGCAGTGGTTGTCCACGTCTCTCCGCATCCGGGGCCAGTAGAAGTGGGTCACCAGACGGCTGTACGTTTTGTCTTGCCCCAAGTGTCCGGCGAGGGGCACATCATGTGCCAGGTTGAGCAGGAACTCCCGGAAGCGGAGGGGGACCACCAACACTCGGCTGGCCCCGAGTTCTGCCACTTTCTGCTCACTGTATAGCAGGCCCTCGGCCCAGTAGACCCAGTGGGTGCCGGTCTGGTCCCCGTTGGTTTGGGCGGACGCTTGTTGGCGGACCCCTTCGAGAGTGGGGCAGGACTGCTGCTCTTGTTGGAACTGCTCCCGGGTGGGGCCACCTTCGTGTCGCCATTGTGTCAGCTCTGGTAGAGCGCACGGGGAAGCCATCTCTTCGGGGGAGGATTCACAAGGTCCAGGGTCGGTGTCCGCCTCCCCCTCGCTGCTGGCGGGAGGTGGTGCGAGCCCCTCGGGCTGGGCGGCCCCGGAGGCCGAGGATGAGCGGGGGGCCCGGGCGGTCATGGACCGGGTGATGGCACAGGCCCAGTCAGATAGTCCCAGCATTCGGAGGTGCTCTCGTCGCTCTACTTGAGCCCAGGGGGAACTCTCCAAGTCGTTCCCCAGGAGGCAGTCGACGGGGGCGTCGTCGCGTACCGTCACCTTCAGCAGGCCCGTCACCCCTCCCCACCCGAAGGGGACCAGGGCCATCTGGCACAGGCTTTCGCTGTTGTCGGCCGTCCGGACGGGACACAGCACATTCGGTAGGATCTGTTCGGGGGTCACCAGGTGGCAGCGGACAGCGGTGACACTGGCGCCGGTGTCACGAAGGGCTTCGGCCCGTTGTCCATTGACCGTGACCCGCTGCCGGTACTTCTGGGTGTTGCTTGGGATGGGGGTGCAGGGTACCATTTCTCGGCTACCCAGGCAGACCAGGGACATGGCTGCCGGCTCCCATTCAGTGGTCCCTCGGTCGAGGGTCTCCTCTTCCTCTTCTCCTTCTCCCAGGGCGGCGGCCGCCAGCTGTCGGGGCGAGGGCCCGCCGGCCCCGTTTCTTTGGTTCAGGGGGCAGACCGGATCGCTGGCATAGTGTCCGGTTTGTTGGCAGCCGTAGCACGTTACTGGTGGCCGTGGTCCGGGTCTGGCCGGGGGCGCCCCCCTTCGGGCTAGGCTCGGGGAGAGTTGTTGCTGCGGTGGCCCTCGAGGGGGGCTCCTGGGGGCCCCGGCGGGAGGGTCTCGGTTCCTGTTCGGCCCTCCCCCTCCACCGCGTTGGCAGGGGGGTCCGGTGGGGTTCCTCTGGTACTCCCCCATTGAGTTCCGGGGGACCCGGGAGTTGACCCATCGATCGGCCTCGACGGCGAGTTTTCGCGGGTCGGTCATTTTGCTGTCGAGGAGGTGCTGTCTCAGTTCCACGAAGCAATTGTTGGAGAGATGTTCCCACACGATGAGGTCGACCAGCTGCCCGTAGGTGGTTACTTTGCTACCTCTGATCCACCCTTCTAGGGCCCGACTGAAAAAGTCCACATATTCCACCCAGGTGGTGCCCGGGATTTTCTTGCAGTCTCTGAACCGCTGGCGGTACATTTCTGCGGTTAGCCCGTAGCGGGTGAGCAGAGCCTCCTTCATGTGATCGTAGGAGGTCATCACCTCCTCCGGCAGCTGGAGCAGTGTGTCTCGACCCTCACTCAGGAACCGCCCCCACAGGCCCGCGCCCCAGTCTTTTCGGGGCACCCGATGAGAGGTCATGGCCACCTCGTAGGCCTTGAACCATTGTTGGATGTCGTCATTCTTGTAGTACTCCTTGACGACCTCTTTCGGGATATGTACCTTGGTCTCGGCAGGCGGTAGAGTGTCTCTAGTACTGGGGGCGTTGGTCCCTCCGTTCTTGGCCTTGATTTCGAGCTCCTTGAGACTGCGCTCGTGCTCAAGGGTCAGTTTCTTTTCCTCCAACTCCCGGTGTCGCCACTTCTCCTCTATCTCCTCTTGAAGCCGTAGTTGCTCTAGGGCCAGTTTTTTTTCCGCCAGCTGGAGTTCGCCGTCCAGCCGCAGTCGTGCGAGCTCTAGCTCGTGGTTCCGGACCTTCTCCCGCTCTCGTATTTCTTCTTCGGAGAGGCCGGTTTCTAGGCTCTTTCTTCCTCCGGTTGCCGGAGTCAGTGCGGTTGATGTGGTCTCAGTCAGGGGCAAGGGACCTTCTTCCTGGGAGGGGCCTGCCCCGGCCTCCAGCCATGTCCTCAGAGCTTTCTGCATGTCCTCTTTGGTACCTAGGCCGGTGGTTGCAATGCCTTTGTCTTTGCAGAACTGTTTTAACTCTTTGTGCGTATATTCTTCCAGCCGTTCGGGCTGGAACTCCATTGTCGCGTTGTTTTCCTGGCTGCTCATGATTACTGTACGTTTGGATGGGTAGCTAGTGGGTACTGGCTGGTACGTACTGCGTTCGGCTCGGATCCCGTCGCTGGCCACCAAATGTTGGAAGGCGGACCCCGAGGAGTCGGCGAGACCACCAAGGGGGGCCCTCACACTGTACGAAGTAGCCGAGCGCTGCCGAGAAGTCTCCTGAGAGATCCTTCTCCTATCACGTACTAGCACAGTAACACCACCACACCGGACTCAAGGAGGTTGTCTCAAGAAAAGCAATTCTTTATCAGCAATAAAAAGGTTACGAGGTCAATATTGACACGAAGGGATCGAGGGATCCACCAAAAGTCTCAGTGTCTCTTTGGAAGGGTAGGGGTAGCGGGACAGTCTTTGGCAGGAGTGCGGTACGAGGGTACCTGGGGCCCAGTTCTTATCCTCAAGCTGGAGGATCTCCGGATCTCGGAGGGGTCGAGCCGCGACGGCGTCAGCAGGGCTCTGGCGTACAGTTCGTGGAGAGCCGCGATCCAATCAGCAGGGCTCTCAAGATGGTTTCTGCTCAGCTCGAGCCGCGACGTCGTCAGCAGGGCTCCGAGGGAGGTTTCAGCGAGGTTGGGCCGCGACAGCATCAGCAGGGCTCCGATGTTCCAGGTGGCTTCAAAGTGGTCACAAGAAGGAGCCGCGACGCAGTCAGCAGGGCTCGTGATGGTTCCGACAAGAGTTCTTCTCCGTAGGGTCAGCCGCGATTCAATCAGCAGGGCTCTCGACTCCGGGATACAACTGCCGATCTGTGGCGGGGTCGCCCCAGATATAGGTCTGGAGCCCTTTGATGTCCGGACCCAGGCGCCCGGTGGGGGCGGAGAGGCCGGGTGGAGGTGGCCAGACGCCCAGCAGGAGAGGCGCCAGGCCCAAGGGAGTTGCAGGGCGATCACACCTCGAGAGGGGAGGACAGTTGGGGGTCCCATCGATACTGTCCTCCGCCGGGGGCGATGAATGGTTCCTGCGGCACCCCCTGGCCAGTTCGTGGTGCCTCGATGTCGGGGCTTCGCTGGGGTCGAGGCCGGGTTGAGCGGGGTCGCGCTGGCTGGTGCACAGAGTCACGTGGGTGCCAACAAGATGGCGGAGCCACGAGGGGTATGCGACCTCGTGCAGCTCAGGATGAAGGGCCTCGGTGCAGTTCAGAAGGGTGGCCCGTGAAGGCCGGGGCGGGGAACGGGCACAATCCACGGGGGTAAGGACCATGCCACGCGGCCGGGTCCAACAGAGGCCTATTCCACAACTCCCAACAGCCACCTCTGTCCCCCCTCAGCAGGATGGAGCCCTCCACCCCAGCCAGAAGCATGTGTCAGCCATTGTCTGCTTCACCCACAACTCACAGGTAGGTAGCCATCTTCACAGGGAGGGATGTTTGGGGTAGGGAGGCCTGCTCCACAACTCCCACCAGCCACCCCTGTACCCCACCCAGCAGGATGGAGCACTCCCCCCCGTAGCATGTGTCAGAAAGCCCCACACCCCCCCAAAATGACAACTGGACAGGTAAGCAGACAGTGCATCTACCCCACCATCCCTCACCAAAAGCATTGAGCCATATGACAACATAAGGCCTCACTTCACACCAAAATATGAGCAAACTAAATATTTATTGACAGTATGCAGACAGCTAAGCGTACGGAACTGTGCCAGAAACAGAACTGTGACTCACCAAAAATCATGTTTAAGCAAATCCGGGATCATACATGCACTGCCCCGAATGTCATCTGTAACTTCCATGGGTGCTGAGCATGAAGGACCATAGGAAAAACAGACAAGCATGGTCTGTTGTACAAAGAAATCCAAGCACAGGACATTACCAAGTTATGCATGACATGGCAATGGCTAGTTCATGCGCACATGTAATGGCTGCCCGGCAGAGTAATCAGCAAAGATGCCTCACATCAAGTTGTATTTCCACCAGTTGTCAGATGACAACCTTTCATCGTAATGAGAAATTCCACACGTGGGGAATGGTATCCAATTACATGTCACACCATTTAAAAAAATGAATGTAACTCCACATCATGTCATGACGCACATTACTGTGCACACATACAATGTGTGAAATACTTAACTGTGTAGCAAAACATGTAAATAAGAGACATCAAACACAGCAAGCATGCGGGGTGTAAGGCAATGACCATCTACCCTCTGTCCCACAGGTGACCAACAACTGACTGCAGAGGACGACAACTGCAACCTGCAGAGCCAGTCTCCTTCCCCGGAACATGGACACTCAGATGCGGACTACCAGGAAACTGAGGATGTGGTGGACCAAGCCGGACCATCTGGTGTGTCAGGGCGCAATCTGTCCCAGGTCTCCACTGCCCCACCCCACTCAGCAACAACATCAATGCTGACCCCTGCTGGAACGACCTGTGCTGCCGCTACCACCACCACCACCACCACTACCACTACTGCCTGCAACACTCGCCCTGCCACAGCGGATAACCAGCCCACCCCAACAACTGCAGATGTCAGGGAGAGTAGGCAGGTGCCTACAGTGGTGAGGCAACAGGTCTGTGACAGCAGGCCAGGTGGGAGGCCAAGTGTCACTCAAAGCCAACAGAACACTGGGTCCGAAGCCCTGGCAAACATCACCAGAGTTGTTGGGGCCTATAAACGGTGCCAGGGACAAATGGGCCAGGCTCAGCAAGATGCCCTTGAGCAACAACAGCTGCTGAGGTCCATAGACAACCACATGGGCCAACTCGTGGACCACATGGGTCAAATCGTGGACCTCTTGTGCCAGCTAGTGGCGGTACTAAGGGACAGGCCCGCGGCACAACCAACACCTCCACCTCCCTCCGGTGGCCTGCAGGATGACAGTTCCACATCCTCCCCTGCGGTCACGGAGAGGGGGGACTCCTCAGACTCCCATGAGCCTGCACCTGTGTCCCCCTCTGCCAAAAGATCAAGGGGCCGTCCCAAGAAAACCTTGGAAGCATCCTGTGGCAAAGCACCTACAAAACGCCAGTCAAGGAGCCAGCCATGTGCATTACAAGACACACTGGCAGTAGGGATAGGCATATATATAGCTTCAAATGGCGGTTGGCATGCTCCGCCACCAAAATCATGGCCAGTATATTCAATGTGTGGCACACATATCGTGGAAGTAACCGCCTGGCCCTGCGGTGTGTCACCGCCAATGCCCGGGACACAATCGCAGTAGTGATAGGCATATGCACATTGTGAAATGGCTGTTGCCATGCTCCCCCACCCAAATCCCAGTCACCCATGTCTCTGTATGGCACTAAACTCGCGGTAGCTATTGCCTGGCCCCTGCCGTGTGTCACCGCCATGGACCATGCCCTTACAGTCAATGAGATCCGCTGTTGTGGTGGCCTGATGCAATTTTGAAAATCGCGGAAGGCGTGCTCCGCCACTGCGGAGCCGGTCATTGGATGCATTTGAAAAAGGCTAACTTGGAACACCAATTACAGCAGCTTAGAACCACTAAAACAACACCAGGGGGCTATATATGTATGGGAGAGAGCCCCACATTTCCACTGCTCACAGAGCCTGCTGCCTGAGACCCCTCCCCTGGTGCTGCCTCCAGGGACTGCTGCCTGAGACCCCTCACCTGCTGCTGCCTCCAGGGACTGCTGTCTGAGACCCCTCACCAGCCACTGCCGCCGCTGCTGTCTCATGTCCACAGTGATGGCAAGGACAGAGAAGATCTATGCCAGTCCTTCACGAGCGTGGAGCTGGAGGTCCTTGTGGACGAGGTGCTCACACTGTACCCAAGGCTATATGGTGCCCCAAATGTCGTGGTAAGTCTTCAACAGTGGGGGTGAGAGTGCAGGGGGGGCACACATGTAGTCGGTCTGATGCAATATGTGCCTAAGAGTGTGGGGTTGTGTCATGCACTGCCTAACATGCTGTTTCCTAGGGTGAAGGGGGTGTACCCTACTCCACACGTTTCCCTGCCTGCACATCAAGATTGGAGGGACATGTCTTGTCTTGTCTGCTATACAGTGACACAGCAAGATGGTAATGCAGGAGTCAGGACAGTGATTGCATGTGCGAATGGCTGTGTGGGTCCATGTTGTAGTGTGAGCCCACCTGGCCTGCACAGTCACCGCCCAATGTACAAAGTGTTACATGTGTGTTTTTGCAGGACTCTCCATCAATGACCCATATCAGCCCTGTAGATTGCACATGACTGGCCCTGTGAGAAGGGTGTGGGTTTGTGAGATCATGTCCCTCAATGTGAAATACATGACACAGTGAGCTATTCACAGGGCAAGGTCGTTGAGGCCTGCACAGTGTTGGACACAGTCCCCCCAAACAGATGTTTATATGTGACGTATGTCTTGTTATACCTGGAAATGGCCAGTAGATGTGGGCAGACTACACATGGCTTTCTGTGCTGGCATCCTGCTTGTATATGAGATGTGCAGGTACTGTGTCCCCCCTATCACCTGCATGCATTTACGTGTGCTTCTCACATGCAGATGTACCCTGTGAGATGCATTCCTGTTTCTGCAAGACATATCTGTGGAGTTGGGATGAGTCAGTATCATGCTACTGTACTGACAGATTTTGTTACATAACAGTGTGTCACTGATGTTTTCCCCCTCTTGTCTTCCATGCCTGCTGCTCAAAGTACACCAGCGTAAGGCCGTGTGGAGGGCCATTGCAACAAAGGTGCGGGCTCTGGGTGTCTCAAACCGCCGGCGCACCTATTGCCTCAAGAGGTGGGACGACATTTCACGGCTGGCAAAGAACGTTGCGGAGATGACACTGGGGCTGCTCCCGCGAAATAGCAGGTTGGCACGACGCAGCATGACACCACTAATGTGCCGCATCTTGGCCGCGACACAGCCTGAGCTGGATGCACCATTGAAGGAGCGTCAGCAGCAAAGTAGGGATGAGTATTCTGGGAAGGGTGACTTTGGCTATGAGTGGTTGCATGTGTACCAAGCCTGTGCCAGCGCTGGGCTATGTGATGTTGTTAGTGTGATGCAGTGGCTTGTAAGTGGCCTCTGTGCTGGGTGCAGCTGTTATGCATTTGTCTGAGCTGTACTTCCTGAGGGAATTCGAGTACTGGGCATTTCAATGGCATTCTGGGTGGTGGGCTTCAAGTCTGATCTATTAGTATTACTGTTTGAACGGAGCCACATGCAGGATGTTGTGCTGTGTGGTCATCACATGGCTCACTTATGCCTGCTTTTCTTGTTTACGCACACTGTTTGAGTAACAAAAGTGTGTTTGCACAATGTTATTGCACAGGGTGGCGTGCAACATGTCAATTTAGTCATCCCCAGTGTTGCTTTGCTTGCATATGTTTGTTCTGTTTCTGACACTAAACTGACCCTACATCTCTCTCTCTCTCATGTAGCATCTCCCATGGTCACGGAGGGACAGGGGATGGACACCAGTGGTGGGGAAACCAGCACAACAGCTGCGCAGGAGCCCAGTGACACAGATGTGACCAGCGCCTCAGAGGGGGACAGGAGTCTGCTGGAGGAATCACAGCCCGAGACGGAAAGTTCTACGTCATCTGATGCCAGCGGTGACGCATCCATGTTTGCGGTCACAGGGAACGGGGACTCTGCATCATCTTCCACAACACAGCGAACAGTGCCCACCCTCCCAGCCACTTCCTCTGGTGCTGCCTGACTCTCCTGTCCCAAAAGCATCTCGCAAAGACAAGCAGATGGTTTCCGTGCCCACTGAGAAGGTGGTTCCTGCCAAGGCTACACATAAGAAGGGCTCCAAGGCAGATTCACCCACGACCTCGACTTCCATTCCAAGCCCAGTGAAGCAGGGAAAGGAGGGCACTGTAGGGGGAACACCTGGTAAACAGAGGTTGGAGGGGCAGAGGCAAGGCCAGGTGAAGCGTACTGCTGGATCCAGCACGTCCCCAGAGGGAGGGCCAGCGTCTGCACCTGCTGCAGCCTTGGTGTTGAGTGTGCCTGTGGTGTCCACACCACTTCCCATTGATCCAAAGTCAGGCAAGCCATTTAGAATCCCCAAGAAGTGGAAAGGCACCCCTCCACAATCTCCCACCCACACTGTGTCTCAAGTCAGCATGACTCCTCCTCCACGTGCCACTACACCACCTGGTCCAATCAGCCCTCTGGCTTCCCAAGCCACTGATAGCTCTACCTCAGCTGGGCCTCTCTCTCACCATTCCAGTGCTCCAACTGTGCTTGACACACAGCCAGCTCCCAGTTCGACTGAGAGCCAAGTCTAAATCTTGGTTAACCTGCCACACCTGTCTCTCCCACAGCGGTGCCTGTGCTGCCCACTGGCCTTGTTGTTCACTGCTGAGTGCCCCCTGCCTGTGCAGCTTCTCATGGACTCACTTTGCACCTTGGACTGGCCACTGGCCTTGCTGTGTGTCCCTGCCTGTGCATCTTCTCATGGACTCACTCTGCACCTTGGACTGGCCACTGGCCTTGCTGTGTGCCCCTTGCCTATGCAGCTTCTCATGGACTCACTCTGCACTTTGTCCTGCCGACTGGCCTTGTTGTTCACTGCTGAGTGCCCCCTGCCTGTGCAGCTTCTCATGGACTCACTCTGCACCTTGGACTGGCCACTGGCATTGCTGTTTGCCCCCTGTCTGTGCAGCTTCTCATGGGCAAGCTCTGCACTTTGTCCTGCCCACTGGCCTTGTCGTTCACTGCTATTTTCCCCCTGCCTTTACAGCTTCTCATGGACTCACTCTGCTCCGTGGACTGGCCACTGGCCTTGCTGTGTGCCCCTGCCTGTGCATCTTCTCATGGACTCACTCTGCACCTTGGACTGGCCACTGGCCTTGCTGTGTGCCCCTTGCCTATGCAGCTTCTCATGGACTCACTCTGCACTTTGTCCTGCTGACTGGTCTTGTTGTTCACTGCTGAGTGCCCCCTGCCTGTGCAACTTCTCATGGACTCACTCTGCACCTTGGACTGGCCACTGGCCTTGCTGTTTGCCCCCTGTCTGTGCAGCTTCTCATGGGCAAGCTCTGCACTTTTTCCTGCCCACTGGCCTTGTCGTTCACTGCTGTGTGCCCCCTGCCTCTACAGCTTCTCATGGACTCACTCTGCTCCGTGGACTGGCCACTGGCCTTGCTGTGTGCCCCCTGCCTGTGCATCTTCTCATGGACTCACTCTGCACCTTGGACGGCCACTGGCCTTGCTGTTTACGCCCTGCCTGTGCAGCTTCTCATGGACAAGCTCTGCAATTTGTCCTGCCCACTGGCCTTGTCGTTCACTGCTGTTTGCCCCCTGCCTGTGCAGCTTCTCATGGACTCACTCTAAACTTTGGACTGGCCACTGGCCTTGCTGTGTGCCCCCTGCCTGTGCATCTTCTCATGGACTCACTCTGAACCTTGGACTGGCCACTGACCTTGCTGTGTGCCCCCTGCCTGTGCAGCTTCTCATGGACAAGCTCTGCACTTTGTCCTGCCCACTGGCCTTGTCGTTCACTGCTGTTTGCCCCCTGCCTGTGCAGCTTCTCATGGACAAGCTCTGCACTTAGTTTTGACCACTGGCCTTGTCGTTCACTGCTGTTTGCCCCCTGCCTGTGCAGCTTCTCATGGACAAGCTCTGCACTTCGTTTTGACCACTGGCCTTGTCGTTCCCTGCTGTGTGCCCCCTGCCTGTGCAGCTTCTCATGTACAGGCTCTGCATTTTGTGCTTTGCTCTTGTCTAATATTGGTGCCTATCTGTGCAATTTGTGAATAAAAACAGTTGCTCCTCGTGTCTGTTTGGTCAGTGTCCTTACTAAATAACGTTTTTCCGGTGTGTATATGTTTTACTGTGCCACATGCCCTGTGTGCCACTTCAACATTGCCAATGGCTTGTCTGACTTGTTCACTTTTGTCCTGTGGTGACAGGGACTTCAGTTCTTCCTGACTGTGATACTTGTGGGTGCAATGATGTTGTTTTTAGATGGTACGCCGTTGTAATTTTCATTCTTAGTTCATGTTAGCTATATTGTACACATGCCAGGTTTGGGGGCACTGCCAGCACAGTGTGTGATTCTTTCCACAGGCAGCCTGGCCAGGGTCATCATGTATGTGTGTTCTTACTTTCTGTGTGCCCAGCAGTATAGGTGTATGGTCATGTTGTGATGGGCAGTCACCCTAGTCACATGGGTTACTTTCAATGTGTGCCCTTGGGTGGTCAGGAAGTGAGCAGTGTGAAGGGGGTGAGTTTGTTGTGAGTGTTGATGTGTGTGTGCCCATGCAATGTCAACTACACACATGTGTCACCCAGGAGTAGAGTGCCTGTTTGTGTGATTGTTTAGGCCTGTGATTGTGATTGTGTGCACAGTGTGTTGGTGTGTCCTTGCTGTTCTGGCTGACTCCTACTTGTTGCTTTTGCCAATTGTGTGTATGCAGAGTGTGTGACTGGCAAGTCAGGTTTTTGTTTTGTTGAACAGCCGTGTGTCTTGATACTGTTTGTACTCACTGTGCATACCTGCTCAACCACACTGACATTGTGGGAGTGATGTTCTCATGCATTGCTGTCACATGGTGCTTTATTGCCTCCAGTGTGGCATGTGGTGTGCGGTGTCATACCATCCCCTATCTGTGCTTCAGATGCCTTGACATTGTGAGTCAGCACCCCCTCTATTTGTGTATGGTACACTCCTGCCTGTCCACTCATGAAGTGCACACCACTTCACTTTGATGTCAGCTGTCCCCTTGTGTTGCCTGTGTGTGTGCCTCCCCATCACTTCATTTGTGACACTGCGCTTTGTGGTGCAGGTCATGACATTTCCCCAATTAGTTATCTGTGTTGTTCTAGTACTGTGCAGCAGTCATGGTTGCACATGTGTAGTTCAACTGTCTGTGCTGCCCAGTCCTCTGGTCAAGTTGTTTCCGCTTTTATGTCCCAGACTTGTGCATCTGTGGGTGTTGTGTTAGGTGTATGTGTGTATGCTGGGGTTCTACTTGACTTCCCGAGTGTGATGTTGTCAGTGTGCTGTTGTGATTGTTGTTGTGGGTGTTCATGGTGTGTCGCTCATGGCATTTTGGGACTGTTATGTTTTGTGTGCACACACTGCTTGTTGTGCATACAGTGCTGTGGGTGTATGTTACCTGGTCCTGGCCTGGTGTGCATCCCCTGATGTCCTGCTGTGTTGGCTATGTGATTTATTGTCATGTGCATCTGTTGTGTGTTTGATGTGGCTGTGTTGTTCTGTGATGGTGCACTTCTTGTCTGTGTTGTGGTATGTTGTCTGTGCATTGTTCATGACAGATGAGGTTGTGCACTCTTGTTGTGTCTGTGCTCCCATTGCCTTCACACAGTTTGGCTGCACAGGTCATGTGTGGTCTTGTTGTGGTTCTGTCTGTTTCTTTTGAGTTATGTGTTTGGCAGTTGTTTCGTGCAGACATTGGTTCTGGCATCCCTGTGTGTGTGTGTGATGTTTGTGGATACCCCCAGGGAGTATGATTGTTTGTCTGTGTATTGACTGGACATTATTGACACCCTTCTGTGTGTCTGACACTGGGGTTGTGTGCTGCAGGTGTGAGGGGGTATGTGTGAAGAATCCTACTTGTGTTTGTCAGTCATGGAGCGTGTCAATGTTCCCTGTGTGTTGTGCTGCTGGCATACTCCTGTGTAGTTGTTGTGTACATATGTGTGGCTGTTCACAGTTTGACTCGAGGGCCTTCCTTTCATCCTTGTGCCTATACATGGGTTGCCTTGCTGTCTCCCTGAGTTGTTGCACTGAGGTGACTGTGGTTTGAGTTCACTCACTGTTCCAGCCATCTGTGCTTTGCTGGGGTGAGGGTGTTGTTCTCTGTTCCTTGTCTTAGATGTGACGTACACATGCCTGTTGGTTGTCTCCTTGGCCTTCCATTTGTGTGCACCTCACTTTGGCTTTCCTATATATTGTGCTCCATTGCTGGTGGCATGTGGTCTGTGCATGTGGCTGTGTGTCAGTGTGGGGTGTCTATGTGACTTGGCAGGCTGGGTGTCCAGTAGGATGTTTGTTCATTGTATGTGTGTGTGTTCATTTGGTGCTTCAATAATAATCCCTAGCGGTGAGGGCTTCCAACTGGTGTGCACAGGACAAGATTATTGCTATATCAATATAATCCAATCAATCACGCTCAACCTTCTGTAGCCCACCGCTGCAGGACCACCTCCAATGAAAAATACCACAATGAAGGGAGCGCCGTATTCAGTAATCAGTATTTGCAAATGCAAATTTGTTCCCAACTGACTCAATCAAAAAGACAGATTTCCTTGAATCCACAGAGCCACAATTTATTGCACGTCACTTTAGGATAGTGTTTCCACAACGATTATGACAGTTCATCAATATTGATTGACAAGCTTGCAGCAGTTCATCAACAGAAGTTCCTAATAAATTCAGCCAACACGTTTCGTCCAACGTAGGACATCATCAAGGCTATAGTTCAGTGTTCTCTCTGTGGCTGTCTCCCTAGTTGTTTGTTGTGTGGTGCAGGGTGTGGATTCACCTACCTTGGTTTTGGGTATGCAGGTGCACAGTGGGTGCACATGGCATGTCCATTCATGTTGGGGGGCAGTGTGGCCCTGTGTACTTTATGCCCTGCCCATGCCTGGTGCTGGCCCTGCCTTGTGCATTGCGCACATGTTTTCCCTTTTCTTCACCACTGCGGTGACATGACCAGGACATTACTTGGAGATCGCGGTGTTTCCTGGCTGCGGAGGGGTGACTTGGTGGCAGGTAGGACTTGTGGATGCGTTCCTGTTCCCACCAGGGTGTCTGGTGTAGCCAGGGACCCTGTATCAGCCCATGAGTTGTGTGTAGTGGTTGTGTGCGAGATTGTGTTGTTGCATACCTGCGGCAGCGTCCGCGACGGTCCATGAGTTGCTGGTGATGTATCAGGTACAGCACCGGAAAGACGTGAAGAGCTGGATCCATTGCGGTCGTGACCGGGAATCAGGTTTCGCGCTCCGCTGTCGAGCTTCCGCCATCTCTAGTTGGGCGGTTTCTCCACTGCGGTACGGCTGGCTTTTTGAGGCATCCTGATTTGTACAGTGGACGGGACGTCATTCCGCATGGCGGTGAGTTTCCATTGGCTCCCACCGCTGCGGTGGCGGGCGCACTTTGATGGCGGTGCGTGTCGTACCGCGGCGGACGGGAAATTGGCTGTGTTTGGCCATACTAATTTGGCGGGCGTGAGGCCCGCTGCTGGCATGCGGAAAACGGCATTTTCCACCACCCCAGGTACCGCGGTGGTGCCACCACCCGCCATCCTAATGGACCCCTAAGTTATTTTTAATTATTTACAATGGGAGGGAAATGTAATTTTTTTCATTTTTATTGACGATATATAGAATATATTTATTATGTCAAATAATTTTTAAAAATAAGTTCAAATTAATTGATTTAATATTTATATCTTACATGTTTGCAAAGAAATGTTTATTTAGGAATTTAGTGCACAAGTACTATTTTCCTATGTGTTTGTAGTACTGTTCTAAAGTAGGGATTTAGCTATTGTTTCTAGATATTCTAGTCCTTTAGTGTTTGAGTAATGTCTTACTTTGCATTGTAGGTGCTCGAACATTGTTTAGTCTGTTTAGTTAGTTTTGGACCTAGCTGTGTTACAGACTATTCAAGTTTTAGTTTTTAGTAGCTTTGTTCTTTTTGGAATGATTGTAATAATGTATGTAGGGTTGCTGGTGTTCTGCCTGTTGTGGCTTGGAAAGCATTATGCCAGCCTTCCACAGCGTTATTAGTTTTTGCTTCTTTGTTTAGGGTACTGTTATATGCATTCCACTTTGGATTGTGATATTTGGGCTGTCTCCTGTGTCCAGATTTGTGCAGCCTTCCCACCCAGGTGTCCTCGAAATAGTTGAGTAGGAGACTAAGGGGCTCATTAGGATGGTGAACGGACTGGAGTCTGTCCGCCATCCTGGTGTAAACCGGCACCGTCTGCCATACATGCGGCGGTCCCGCACGACAAATCAGGATGCATCCGTCACCAATCCCCACCAGCCTTTCCATGGCGGATCCACCACCATGGAAAGGCTTTCTCCAGCCATCATTGTAATTTGGCGGACGGACCGCCGCCATTTTACCAGTGAAGACCGCTCCACCAGGTCCTTCCATACGCCAACGTATGGCTGGCGGTGGCGGTCCTTCCACCATTGTAATCGACCCCATAGTTTTAGTTCATTTGTTTGATAGTAGGGGCTTTCTATGAAGAGATTGTAGTGTTCTGCTACATCAGTTATTTAGAAGTATGCTAGTGCAATTCGTTTTTTAATTTCATATGCAAAATTGCTATTAGTTGCATATTCTACACTGAGCGTAGATTTTCTAAGGTGTCTCCAAATGCATTGATTAAATTGGTAATTGCAACCTTGTATTGCTGTGTGAGGGCAGTTTTTCAGGATGGCTTGTATCATTGACTGTTCAAAGTCTATAATAATTTTGTGAGTATCGTAATTAGCAGTTTCTTGCTTTACTTTTGTTAAGAGTTCTACATAGGTAGTGGTTTATTTGTTTGTTAACAGGGCATATATAAAGGGGTGCTGGTATTGTGATACAGTCCATGGATTGTGTATTATTGGTAAAATGGGTTGGGACATATTTCAAATGTTCCGTCCATCATCCATGTCTCACAATTCCGAAGTTTAAGTAAGTTTGTGGGAGTTGCATATATAATATTTCTTTTGCCATTAGATTTATTGTCATAAAGTAGAAATTGCTCTTTATTATGACTTACAGTGAGTTAACGTGGTATTTGTATTCCACTGAAAGTTTTGGGGGTAGGTGGGGTGGTAGTTGTTGCTCTTTTTGCTCTAGCTATTAGCCTTAGCATTGTTGAGACAGAGGGTAATTGGCCAGTTACATGTTCTGGAACTCTGGGGAGTACTTCTTTTAATATTTCAGTAGTAGGTTTTTGAGAGCTAGTGCTAGCTTCTTCCAGAGTGTCTAAAGCGTCTCTCACTTCTATTTCAGCTATGTTAGGGGGTGGTTATGTTCTTTAACATGTAACACAGTAGTTTCTTTTGTTGTAGCCCTCCCATAACATGCATTTGAATAATATCTGCTGCATTTCCAAATAACTTTGTCGCCTGTCTGTTTCTCCTGGGTGTAGAAATATCCCATATAACATAATAAAAATGTTCCTGTCTGGGAAGTTATGAATTTGGCACCTTCAGTCATTCTGATGTTTCAAATGCTATGAGAAATGAATGTAAAAAATAAAAAATGTATTTTCATACAGGTTTTTATATACAACATTATACTTACATGTTTGCATATGTTGATTTTTTTTTTTATGCAGAGATGTTTCTGTTGGTGCTTGCCTTTAGTGTTTCTTTTGATTTTCTGCAGAAGAAAAATTTAATTTTTAATAAATGTGTTTAACAGCATTTATTTCATTTTGGGGTTTTTGTGGTTAGTGGGCGATATGGGCTGGGAATTTTACTTGTTTTAATAGTTTAATTGAGATTTATACTTATTTTTGTGGTAAGGTGGTTTTCGGATGATGTTTGAAGGTAGTTGAGTATGTGTTGAAGTTTCTGTAGAGGAGATAAAAATAAATATACATTAATTGTTTCATTATTTTAAAAGTGCGTACAATTATTTTATGCAGTTGTAACATTAAATAGATATTTTACTTACTTTTTGAAGTTGAATTTAGAGCTTTCAATGATTAAGTCTAGTGTAGCAGAAGCAATCCGGCCCTTATTCTTGGTTTTATTGTTGGAGAATAAAATAATGTTACATTTTCTTTTGTTTAAATAGTGTTTGTTTAATTGTGCTTTCAAGCTTATTTGGTTATTCTAGTTGTAGGTATTTTGTATTGGTTGTTACTAATGTTTTCAATTAATTGGGCAGTTTTTCCTTATATGGGACATGCTAATTAATGTTCAGTTGAACTTTTTTTTATTCTTACTTTAATTAAAAGTGTAATAGTATATTATTTGTATTTTATTTTGCATTGCATGTATTTTAAAATATATTCATTTTATATATAATGTTTGTAAGTATAATACATTTAGTGAGTTTAAATATGTTAAAGTTATTTGATTGAATTATAATGTACTTAATGTTACATTTATTTCTTTGATATGTTGTGTGTGTTTATGATATTGTTTATATTATTGTAATAATCTTTATTCATTTTATAGTGAACACAACAGACAACCGTGGATACAATATGATAACGCACGTGCTGTAGTACAGCACCATTTGCATTATCGTGCATTATCGTGCCCATTAGGTAGGGGGTCGAATCACCATAATCTACATTACAAATATTCAAGGACAACGGTAATTCTCTACAAAATGTGTCTACTGATGATATTGCACATAGCTGTATCAAAACATAATGTTAAATAAGAAGAGAAAATTAAACTACCTAAGTAATGTGTCCGCCTCATGATTGACATAACCTGTTTCATGTTACCGCTAGATGTGTCGCTTATGCGGGGTCTGATCCATCAGGGTCCTGCTGTGGAAGGTAACTTCTATGAGAGAGAAGTGGGGTAAAGGGTAGTACAGCGCCAATGCCACGGTATGTGCAGGTACGGTCGGGCCGTCACAACAGTATGAGACAGCTGTAACTGTCTGCCGCGCGATCTATATTTTTGTTATTGATATTTGTGTCATTTTGTATGTTTATTTAATGTTTCGATATTAGTCATGACGATATTGTTTTGATCGATATTAGTGATATCGATGTTAATGTTTTTTGATAATTTTGTGTCGATATTTGTGTATTTTTTAAAATAAGTATAGAGTGTGTCGATAATTTGGTGGGTCGATATTTTAAGTGTCGATGTTATGTCAGTGATCCCTGATTCATATTGAATCTGTTATTTCCCATACTCCATGGGGCCATCGGGGTATTGTGGAACTTGTATCATGGGACTTTGTGATTGCACAGACATCTGTAGTCTTTGTGCAGGTACTTACACAGGAACATTTTGCATCTATGCTTAAATTACTCCCTGTATTTGACCCTCGCCACTCACTTGATTTGGATGCTGTCTACACACTCTTGCCAATCCCTGAGCCTGTTACAATAATGATAAGGAGTTGTTTTCTTCAACATTGTAATGTCTATTCCCGAATTTGGATCAATAGAAACACTTTGACCTCTACCCTTTGAAACAGCAACTCCACCTGGTGCCATTTGACCTCCAACTTAACAATGAACACCTTGTATTATTCCAACATTTCCGTCATGCTGTGGGTTTTGAACCCCCTTTTGAGCTAGCTTTGTCTGTTCAAACATAAACATCTCCTTAAATCTCTTTTGCTTAATTTCCTGCTCACCACTGCAGTATTTTGCATACCTCAGGATCTCATCTAAAGGTTTTGTCTGCAGCTAAACATATTCTGTTGTATGTGCATTCTGATCTCAACTGAAGAACGATGTGTGACACAAAACCTCCCATATCTCCCTTTTTGGTACACAAGTACGCGCATTTCTTGGTGGTTCAGAACGTGGCCATTGTACAGCTATCTTGCCTTCAGCCCACAGATCCCTCAGCACTACAGTATTAAAGAAAGTATTCAAGTCTGTCCACAAGACCTTTGAAATTTTCACAAATCCGTCAACTTTTATATACCACTGTGCAGGATTTTCTCTCAGTTTTGGAAAGTTATTCATAAATGTTACAATATCACATCTACTCGATGGTAGATGAACATACCCTCATAAGGGAAGCATCTTTGTCATCTGAGGGTCATGCGGGTGGTATCTGGTTGTTTCTTTTTCAATCCCTGTTTCTTTGCCCACTTACTCTCTAACCTGACAAAATCACATCATCAAAGTGCTGTTCTTAAATCCCAATGCGGCATCCACAAATCACTGACCTATCACAGCACGGCACCTGGACATCACCAACCAATACCAACGCAAAAGCACAACAACCGGTCAATTCCAGGATGGACCATTTTGGTAGACTTTGAGAAGAGTGAAAAGAAAATAGGCTATTCACTGCAACACCTAACTCAGTACATTGGCAATGGGAAGAGAAGTAAACAATAATAATTTAAGCCTGACTAACACAGGGATTAAAGTTTGGAGACCTACACACATGTAGATTTACATCCATGGTTGGACAGATCTCCAACAAGACAGTATTTACCAATTATGAGTATAAATGGTGGTACAGAAATTGCAACCATACAGTTAACCCCAGTAATTTTAAAACCACTGTATTTCTGATCTATGCCTATAGGTGAATGTCTCAACAGTAAAGACAGAAACCTTCCTCTCCACTGTGGAAAACTCAGAATGAAAGGTTATAGAAAATCAACATCCTCCTGATCTCAGTCACACACACACGCACACATGCACACACCTGACTCACAATAATGGAGCCAACCCACAGCAAAGGCTCTACTCCCTTCCCCTTGGACAGTGTGATATGCACATCTTTATATACTGCAGTTCCAGCCTAAAACATCCAGCCAGGACAACTCAAGAAAAAGTGGAACTTCACTATGGAGGAGACATACCTCATAGTTACTTTTGTTGTTGATTATTAAATGGAGCTACATGGTTTACATCCACACCCCTCAGTAAAGCAGAGAAGTGGGCCATGTGGCAGAAAACAATCGGCTCTGTTAATGCAGAGCGGGTGGAGGTACACACAAGGAGGGGATTTTGAGAAGAAACAACAGTATGAGATGAGGTGGAAGAAGGAGAAGTTTTCCAGGATGCAAATGAAAAACGATCCTCCTGGAAGTGGACCCAGATTCTTTCTCTGTCTCTCCTCCCTGGATGAAAGTATTCTCTCCACCATGTACACTGACTTGATGTATGACTTGCCAGTTCTGGAGAATCCCAATGTCAAGCCAGGTACGAACCAAATTGTTGGACTTGGCCCATCCTGCAGGGTTATCCCCAAACATTTTGCCTTCTCCCTCCAGCTTTCTGAACACGTTTTGTTGATTTTTAAGACTATGCACACTTTACCGTGCTATCCAGTACTAAAGTGCTTGTGTTCTCTCCCTAAAACATGTTAGATTGACTTACACCCAATTGGCATATTTAATTTACTTGTAAATTCCTAGTTAAGTGGGACTACCTGTGCCCAGGGCCTGCAAATTAAATGCCATTAGTGGACCTGCAGCGCTGATTTTGCCACCCACTTAGAAGCCCTGCCAACATGCCACAGGCCTGCCATTGCAGCCTGTGTATGCAGTTTTAAACTGCCATTTCAACTTGGCAAAGTAAACCTTTCGCCAGGCTCAAATTTAAATTCTGAATATTTATGTCACCCCTAGGGTAGAAACCAGAAGGCAGGATGCATGTATTTGAAAAGTAGAATATGCATTTTAAAGTTTTACATCTGTTTTTTTCGCTACTGTAAAGCCTACTGCTCCCATAGTATGGCATGGGAGTGATGTTATTACATTTAATAAGCTGTACTTTCCGAATGGGAGCAGGGAACCAGTTCATGTTTGGAGTCCTTGAAATGATAAGCAAAAATCCTAACTTATCGTGAAATCGGATTTAAAATTACAATTTTAAAAATGCCACTTTTAGAAAGTTATTTCATTTGATTTGTTTTCAAAAGACAAAAGCGTCCCATGTCTATGTGAACTGGGCATTAGCTATTTGGCTAACAACAATTGTTCACAAGGAAATCATTTTCACGCACAATATTTTTCATTTCTGCAAGCTTTGATCAATTGCAAAGATTTAATCACAAACCAAAATTTCTGGGTGTGCCTGGAATATGACACAGTCTCTACACCTAAATTAATCACAGTACACTTGACATTATAAAGGTCGCGTAACTAGTGTGTTTTTGATGAATAATCCCTTTATGATGATGAATAAATAGATAACTCGCTTCGGCTGAAGTGAGTACTAATCAATATACTCTATGGGCTAATTTTGGTCCTTGATTAAATCTTTGCAATTGAACTATTAGAAAGTTGCCATTTTCCTGTCTCAGCCTTAGCCATCTGGGTCACATGACTGGGTGTAGTTGACAACTTTGCTTTTTGTATTCCTCCTAGACAGTCATACACAATAGAGAGCTTAAGTGTGCCTGGCTGGGCCATCACTGGCAGGAGGGGAGTGAGTAGCTGAGCCCAGCCCACACTTGCACTTGAATAGGCTGTGTTCTGCCACCACAGAAAGGGTTGTATACGCCCTGTAATTAGTCTGGAGCCAGGGCAAGGAAGGCAGGACACCTGTGCTCTTCAAAGACGTGCCTCTGGAAACTTCTCCCCACTTTAATGGCACAACGAGGTATAAGTAATGGATCTTAGACACCACCTCTTCAGTACACTGCTGGACCTGTGGATACTCTGCCAGGTAGAAGGACTGCTGTGCTGCTGGAGGACTACCACTTGCTGTGCTGCCTGCTGCCCTCTTGCCAGGGTGAGAGGGACTGGACCTGCATCTCTTGAACCCAGAACTCTAGAGTGACTCCAAGGACTAGTTGGCTGGCCTGCTGAGCTGAAGCATCAGAGACACAATATGCTTCCAACCAGCGTGCACGTGTACCTGGACTCTGTCATCTGTGAGTCTACCCTGCCAAGTGGTGCAACCCTAGTCCTGGACCTTTGGAAGTGGACCTAAGGTGCTCTGCCAGCCTCTGTGGAACCCGCTGAACTGATGCATTGCCTCTGCAGCACAGCGCAAACTGGAGCAGAAGTGACGCACCACTGCTACTTTGTGGATCGGAACCGCCACAAAGACCTGCATCGCATCGCAGCTGTTCACTGCATCAGAACATCCGCTGCTCGACGCATCCTCAGTGCAGGCCCTCACATCCCTAATGAATGGCATCCTTGATGGCGATGACTGACTTCTCAGAACTTATTTATCTCCCTGACGCATTCTCAACGTGGATCCTTGCAGCACTCTTCAAACCAGGCTTTAAGGTACTCTGCTCAGTGGGCCTATCTAGGCCCCTGTATCTGGGCTGTGCTCCATTGCAGTTTGCCTGAACTTGTCACTTTGCCCCTGTCCGGCACGACCAGATATTCACAATTAGTGCTTTACACATTTTAACGATATTTTTACTTAAACAATTTTTGTTGTTTTGGTCATGTTTGATTTATTAAAATGTACTCTATTTTCTAAACCTGTTGTGTGCTCCTTTTATGGTGTGTTTTCACTGTGCTACTGTTAGTAGTGTTGCACAAATATCCTCCACATTGCCTCTGAGTTTAGCCTGACTGCTCTGTGCCAAGCTACCCGAGGGTTGAGCACAGGCTAATTTAGCTTTTGCATGTGACTTCACCATGAGAAGAATTGTGGTTACTGCCTGAGAAAGTCTTCACCCCCCTCAACCAGTAACCCAATTTCTTACACTAATCCTCACTCTTTCACTACTGTATTTTTATTCCACACTTATGACACACTCCCCTCCCACATAGTATCACTTTTCTCGTACTTCCTAACATGGGCGTAATGCAGACCCCTAGAGCTCCTTTGGTGCACAGAGGTCTCAACCCTCCAGGAGGCCCGCAACCACCCAAGGTCAATCAAAGTCTGTGAGATATGTAAACTTCAGTGGGCCCCCATCACATTCTGCAGACTGCTTATAGCTTAATCCCAATTTAAATTTTATAATGATTACAATGATCTTAAAACACTTTTTTTTTACTATACAGTCCCCATTTCAGGTACATCGTAGCTATAGCAGGAGCATGAGTACCATCTACATTCGCAGGGCAACAACCAGAACATGTGCCTAAACACGTACTAATAACACACAGGTATGCCATGCTGACAACTAAGACGCTACCACACTCTTGTCAGTGTTTTCTGTCTTGGATTTCATACCTCAAATGAATAAACATTTATATACAATGTACTCAACATATAGTTCCACTGTTACAAAAATGGGGGAAGGGGAACAGAGGCTCTCTAAAACGGTTTGACACCGACCTCAAAAGATATTACAGGACAGCACCGCCAGGCCTGTACGCATTTAAGGTAAACACTGACTGGTTTTGAGGTCTATAGTTAGATGAACAAAATGTAATAGTTGAATTGCAGTTGATTAATCATGAGTTTATTAAATTCTTTTGTATCAAAAAATATTCCTCACGGTCCAACTCGTGTTTCACGACATCATGTCGCTTAATCAGGGCCATGTAGTATATGTTTCGCAGTTGTCAAAATGTTTCTAAAATGTAGTCTGTTGACAGATCCCCCCTGCGAAATTCAGCTTGCGGCCATCGTACCAAAATAGTGAAATTTTGCTACTTTTGATGATTACTACTAAATCATACACTTATTCTTCTTTGCGAGCATTATTTGTGATAAATGTAATAAATATATACTCTTTCTCTACACATTAGAAACATTTTGACAACTGTGTAATGTATACTACATGGCCCTAATAAAATGACAAGTCATGAAACGTGCCTGCCTGTGAAGAACATCTTTTGATACAAAATAAGTGAATAAACTCATGATCAATCAACTACATTTCCACTATCAAGTTTTACTCATTTAACTTTAGATCTCAAAGCCAGTCAATGTTATACTTACATTGTAGTTCTGTGGACATTTAGGGCCTCATTTACAAGGCCACTGCGCAACCGGTGAGTCACTTTTTTTAACGCACCGGCAGCGCAATGGACTTGCCCATATTTACAAGGCTACGTAAAGTCACCCTGTGTGACTTTTCATGGCCTTGTAAATATGGGCCCCTTTCACGCATTACTCTGCATAGAGGTGTATTCCCTGGATGTTGCTGTGGGTGTTCCCACGCAACATCCATGAAACCTGACACATTCCCAGATTTACAATGTTTTGTAAAGCTGGGAATGCGTCAGATTCCTACACTTCCCTAGTGGAAGAGTAGGAGTGGTGTAACGTGGAGAAATACTTTTATTTCTCCTTGTTTTTTTCTCTTTCCATGCGTGCTGCTTTCTGCAGCATGCATAAAAAGAGGAAAATGCCATCAATTATTGTTTTTGTGCAGGAAGGTCTCCCTTCCTGCATAAAAACTATAATTCTCCAACTCAGGCAACCTTGCATCATGATGCAAGGGTGCCTGCGCTGGCGCATGGCCACCAATTGTGGGCCAGCGCAATGGAAAGCACATGGATGCGTCGCATTGTGGTTAACAGGACGCATCTCTGTGCTTTTAAAATAACACAGTTTGGTGCAACAAAATGACTTGCGGCGTTGTGCTGTGTCATTGTGTAGTAAATGAGGCCCTTAATGTGCTACTTGATATTATGTCATATTACATTATGAAGGCCCTGTATTATCTGTCTATCTGCCATCTGCCACCACCTACTCCAACCCGTGCCTCGGCTTGTGGACTGGCCACAGACATCAGATCAGTGACAGAGACTGGTGAGTCTTAAGCAGTATTATTTTCAATATGTATAATCATATTTCTTTTTCCATATGTGTCATTATATGTCATATATTTTTCTTAATTTAATGTAAACCGCTTGATTGGCATGTGTTAATTGCAAAAGGTAATGGGTGATCTTATACATTTAATCTTACTCTGACGCCACTGAATACATCTGTCCATTGTTCTACTTAATGTTAAGAATATTTACGTATCCCTTTTCACCCACTCTAATTTACATGTCCCCACTAATTACATTTGGTGAATGATATTTTTTAACTCATACAACTACCTTTTTACCTCTTATGTTATGACATAAAATGTGTATTAATAATAACTTTATTCCACTAGCTGTGAACTAGGAGTTCTGTATATTCTTCTTATAGCCATGTGTATAACATACACCTTAATATGCATTGACACTATTTGAGTACTGTTGACAAATGGATGAGACTCTTTGCACCACCCTAACTCACCAGAGAAAGGTACCTAATTTGATGGAGATACAGACCAGTTTCTTGAATAGATGAAACCACCTCTCCAAGATATGGGAAAGTTGCACCAGAAACATCTTTATTTATCAAGAGAAAAGGATGTAAGGTGATATTCCTTGGCCACTCAGCTCACACAGGCCATGCAACACATGGACCTGTCTGAAGTTGCAGGGCCAAGGGATAAGCCTAAGTCATCTGATGCACAACAGCAATGTCAAGGGTGACTACTACCACAAACCCTAACCCACCTGCACCACTGCACCAACTACAAGCTCACCAATTTCCACCTGTACACCACTGTCACAGGCTCAAAATCCAATGAGCCCAGTCTTGTGTAGCCAGACATGCGTATAACCATTTCCCCCTCTCCCACTGTGGCAACAATCACCAACCACATGCAATAATCTTCTGGCATTGAGTCAGCCCCTTGCACTACAAGCATCCCTCCACACAAAACAAAAAATTAACAGAACTACTTTTATGTTTTTAAATTTGTTTCAAATATATATTTAACAATCTGAAAATATATTTTATTCATTCATTTTTTTAGAAAGGACTTTGACCTTACACCACGAGTCCACGCAGGTATATTCAGCTCAGTGATGGGGGGGGGGGGGGGGAGGTGGGGTGTTTGGAGGGTGGGCAACTTAAAAAATACATTGGGAATGTCAAGTGACCACTTTATATAAAAATTCAAATGAGGATAGAGTTCACATAAAAATAAAATCACAAAAATCAAGTCCCAAAGTTCAAAACTATAAAATTATGAGCAATTTCAAAGTAACAGTCAAAAGTTCAAAGTAAATTTAAAGTCAACCCCCAACTGAGATGCGATGACAACATTTCTCGCCATTCTCATCCTGTTCCGCAGAGACCAGGGCCACCTGGATTTCCTCCACATATGCAAGCACTTGGGGTTGGAGAGTAGGACCAGACACCATTTGAATATCTGGAGACCCCGGGATCTGGTTTAGGGACAGAGGTGAAGAACATACCAGGGAGCACAATGACACCATTAGGGAAGTCTTTGGACCCATGAATATGGCAGCAGTCGAGGAGGGCAGGAGGCAGAGAGCTCTCTGTGCTGGTCAGCATGCACCTCTTGGTGTGTCCTCCCCTCTGCTGCCACCACATGAAAGCCCGGAGAGAGCTCTTTCAGAACAACAATCACTTGCTACGGTTCTTTTTCAGAGGACAGACGGGTCACATACTAGGGGTAAGGTTGGAAAGGCACATGAGAGCTCAGCTGTGTCAGTGCCAAATCTTACACTCAGCTGCTGCACTTCTGGGTCAGCAGTTGCATAGAGAAGCGGGACAATATCAGGCCGGGCCCAGGTGACCCCATTGTGCTGAGGGCCTCTTGACTGGTGGAGGGGATGGCTTCAGGCTTCGATAACAAAGATCCAGCTTCTGGAACACCACAAAGGTGTTTCTTGTTGGCTAGGAAAAGCCCTAGTGTCTGACTCCTCCTGTCATGTTGTTTCCAGAATGATCACCCTCTCAGTGGTCAGTGTGAGGGCTCTTGGCTTGGGGTCAATTGACTTTCCAGGTCGGTGCACCCTCCCTGCTGGTGGATGCTCCTCCTCTGTGGAGGTGCTGGCACCTTTCTCCTGTGCCCGCCTAGCGACCGAGGTCCTCTTTCCACTTCACCCCTGGTGCCGCTGTTCACCACTTGCTCCGTGGCTGCCAGTTAAAAAGGAAATAAAGAAAAAATACATTCATGAGGAAATATATCTGCTTTATTGTGTAAATCAAACTTAAACATTCAATAAAATCAAACTACATATGAGAACACGTCACATAAGCAGATCTTCTTTGCCGTGCAAGCTTCTAAAATCAAGATTTCACTCTTAACAATGAGCCACAATGATTAACATAGATACAAAAGGATCACAAATGTTTTGTCAAAAATCGAAACTGATTTTTTTATGTATAATTGAGAAAGAGATATATCACCTCACCATATGGTATGCCAATATGTAGTAAGACATCAGCTTCAATACATCAATTTCCGATGTCACAAGGGAAGATAAGCATGCATCAAAGCTCCACATTGGTTTATTTATTGTGATGGCCTGCATGCGTATTATGTGAACATGTCATGCTTGTCATGTTCAATCAGAGACGTTTTACGACGTGGGCAAAGTTGGCTCTGGCTCAGATCCCCAGCCGTTCAGGGAGGTCCTGATAGGGCCAGCTCTGTTAAGCAGAGCCTTCCCCTAATGATCTTGAATAATGAAACATATTGTTTTAAACACCATTTTCCTTTAGTTTATTTCTAATGCGGGTGATGTATGGGAGTCTGTAAGAGACATTTCGCAGAGAAATGTTTGTTTTTCCATCCATAAACAAAGTTTCTTTTAGATCAAGACCGGACCTTGCATCAGAAAAATGGGTGGGGGTCACAAAGCTTTTTTGCAATAATATTAGTGAGTTGCTGCTGTATAATAATATTGAAAACACACATCACTATCCTTAATTATTAGGTGTAAACATTTTTAGAATTTGTACCACTGTGTGTCTGTGCACTCGCAGGGACCTGGCCAAAAATGGCATGACAGAGCTAAAATTGGATCATAAATTCAAAGCTGTTCCAAACAGAGGCCTTCAAATAACTATTGGCCTAGAGCCCCCAAACGTTTGTTTCCATGTCCCTGTGTGTACTAGTACATTTTACCTGCATTACATAACAATGCCAATGTAATGCTTAAGGCCGTGTTTTGCCTGGTTGTTTGCCTGCCTCTGCTGAGCCTCACCTTGGGTCCCCTAGCGTGGTGCTGTGGTTGCTGTACTCGGTGTTCCCTCCCTCCCGCCGCCGCGTTTGCCATCGCGTGGCCGCAGTGAGGAGGGAGGAGAAAACTACAGTTCCCAGGTTCCCCGGCCCCCAACATCCCGGAAGCAGCGTCAACATCGCCCGCGCCCGGAGGCGCTTTAAATTTGGACTTACTCCCCGCGTCGCGGACTCGCGCGCGGGCTCCGCCGGGCGAAGCCCGGGCAAAGGGCGGGCCGTCTGTGGCCGTCCGGGGCTGGAAGAGGCTGGGCCCCCCCTCTAAACTTTGGCACTAGCTCACCTGCCCCAAATCAGGTACTTTTGTTGATGTATGCCGATAATTGCCTATTGTTGTGGACTTGGACTGTGGTTGCGTTTACTGGACATTATCCGGACATTGTCTGTGATAGCCGCCCTACTCATTTTTGCTTGTCTGTGGCTGGGACCCCCTCTTGATATTTGCTTATTTCTTGTTCCTATTATATATTATCCATCGCAACCTGCTGCCCTACTTTCTGTCAGGGGGTTGGTTTGAATCCACTAAAGGCCTGGTCCTGTACTAGCAATGTCAACTCGCTCAGGTAAAAGTCTGAGGGGGAGTGAGAGGGGTATGGCTGGTACTATGGACCAGTTCATTACCCGTGTGGCCAACGTTATCGATAAAGAAATCACCATGGCCGAGCGGCGGCTATCTCGTAGCCCATTTGGTGATAGACGATCTTCGATGGGCCTGATAGCCTTGATACCCTCCCCAGAGCGAGCATTGGACCCGCTCCTCCCTGTCTCCTCCCCCTTGGATCACCCTCGTGTGGCGGCCTTGAGAGCCAACATAGAAGGGCTGGAAAATTTGACGGCTACGACACTCAATGCCCAAAATCATGTGGCCCCTGTCCCGGCAGTAACCAAGCCAGCCATTCCTATTTCGTATCCGGCTGACCCGATTACCCACCCAATGTCGCCCTCCCCGGCGGCTTTTGTGGTGCAGGCGGAAATCCATCCAGCCTCCCCAAAGAGGAGAAGATCTGCCATTATACGGAAAAGCAGACTGTCCAAAAATTGTAGAAACCAGAGGCGGGCGGGTGTCAAGAGGGGTGATTTTAATAATGTAGTAGGGGGGGACCTTAACCTACTACAGGAAGAGAAAGATGAGGGCACTACTGAGGGGCTTGTGACCTCTGTACCCAATAATCAGACTGTTGATAGCGTAGCGACTCTTTCCTCAGATTTTCACCTAATTACACAAATGGAGGAACTAATGAAATCTCTACTCCTTCCAGTATTAGACAAAATTAGAGGGCTAACCGAGCGAGTGGACAAAATGGAGCAGACAACCCTAGATAGATTTTTTTTCATTAAAATCATTCATAAAACTGCAGCTAAGAACGAGGGACGATGGTCTAGGGGGTGGACTCGTTAGCAAGGTAACGTCCACTGTTCAGCATAGTTCAGCCACCATAGTTGATAACTCACCAGTTGCATTGGAAGCGACTAATCGGAACCTGTACCCTACTGTGCTGGCGGCAGGTACTACAAGTAACCCGATCACCCTTTTCCTAAGCCTACAGAGAAACCTAAGTCCCCCAAGGCCACCATCAATATTCCAGGCAAAAAGAAGGCATGCCCCCCCGCCCCGGTCTTTACAGGTGAGGAAAATTCTACTACTATAGCCATCTCTCCAGTAGCCCATAGTGTACTTGAGTTCCCACCTTCTAAACCAGCTGAAACTGCAAAGGCCCACGTGTTGCAGTCAGATGAGGGCCCTCTCTGTGGGAGGGAACATAATATAAATCTCCCCCCTGATTGTCAGCCCTATGTAGTTGTGTTGACTGGGGTACCTGTGCTTAGCCCAGGTAAGCGTGAGCCTTATATTGAATTGCTTAACAAGACTTTATTTTGGCTCAAAGAGAACAGACCTTTGCCCGAGTTCTGGGAGGGCCGGATTATTCACGTACGTAGAGTCGGATGGATTGGCACCAGGAAAAAATCTATAAGTGGGGATTGTATCATAGTGAACTTTGAAGATCCAAGGATCGTTAGCTATATATGCAGAGGACCTATGAAGGATCATAGTTTAATAGATAGCAGGGGTTCAATAGGCATTTGCGACCTCAGTTATTTTAACCCCCAAATTCCCCCCCCGTAAGGCAAGCCGGAATCTATATGTGGGAGGGTTGGGACAGCAGACAAACTCGCGGTTGTATCTCTAAATTTAGTCTATTTAACAATATCCCGAGTCAGCCGCAGGGCCGATTTTGGCAAGGTTGTTGACAGGAAATTCGCCCTGTACGGAAGTCATATATTGAAGTCTCCGGGGAGTTACAAACTGATAGCTTACCCCCTGGAGAGCAGCAGGTGAGCTCTTCCACCACTACCCTCTCCTCTTTATTCACTCCTAGGGGCCGCTTACAGGTGCTGCCCCAGCCCAGTAGGGACTTGCCTGTTGGAGGCTTTCAAATCCCTCATGCTGCGGTAACACCCATCGTCGAAATGGACATTGCCATTGATAATACCCCCACTAAAAGGGCACCAACATTGGGGCAGGGAGGGGTTCCCAGGATGCCTCTGAAGGTAGCTAGCTGGAATATAGCCGGTTTAGCTCGGAATATAAGTATCCCTGATTGGAACACATTTATCGAATCCTTTGGGATTTGCTTGTTCCAGGAAACTTGGTGCCTGGAACCACAGCATAAGCTGGGTTATACCACCTACTTCGTACCAGCTGTTCGACCGAACGGAGGTAAGGGGCGTCCCTCCGGAGGTTTGTTAATTTGGGTAAGCATCTCCCTGCGGTACTCCATCAAATGTATAGCCACTAATTCACCGGACCTCCAGAGATTATCAATGAGAGGCCCGTGTGGAGGAGGAGTGCTCGAAATATTTAATATATATGTTAGAGGTACTAGGGGTGGCCTATCCACTCTCTCCCCAACCGGCATTGACGAGGAACTCAAGAGTTGTGGTCCAGAATCCCTCGTCTTATTAGCTGGGGACTTCAACTGCACATTTGAACCGCTTGCTGCGGACGATGTGCTGGGCACCAGTGACGACGATGCAAGGAGAGGTATCCCGCCGTTGTCAATTGCTCCAATTAGGAGATGGACCCAAAATGCAATTGACCTTAATGCCCTCTGTCTGGAGCATGGTCTTAGAGCAACCAACGGCAGATCCAAATCAGATCAAATGGGGGCACATACGTTCAACAGAATAGGCCATTCCTCTAGGATTGACTACATTATGTTGAACTTTTGTTTGTGGTCTTTCCTGGTGGACATGGAGGTCCGGCCATCCATTGACAGCGACCATAACCCTTTATTTCTGTCTTTGTCCCCTCTGTGGAAGGGTAGCTCCCCTCCCCCAATCCCACATGTGTGGAAATTAACACACGAAGTGTGTCCCTCCAATTGGGGCAGGCGCCTGAAATGGAAGAATATCATCAGCAATGAGAGTAAGATGCTGGAGGTACAATCTATTATGGCTAATATCATACCTTGCATCGATTCCCCATCTTTCAGTGCGCAGGAGGTATCCGTAGTTTTTGCACAAACTACGAAGGCTTTAGGCGAGTTATTCGTTACCCACAACGTGGGAAAGGGGGACAACAAGAGAAGCGGCAGGAAGGGTTCTGCTAGGTGGTTCTCATCTGCATGCCGAGCGGCAAAATGGGAACTACTAAAGGCAGTAAAATCTAAGAATTGAGTCCTGGTTTGCGCTGCACGGGGTAATTATAGGAGGGCCTTAACAAAGGCAAAAGCAGAATGGGATGATCATTTCTGGTGTGACCTGAAGGCCGCTAGTCTTAGGAAGGATGCAAAGGGTTTTTGGGACCTATTAAGAACCAGGGAGAAACCTGTGGACACAATGATTACATGTAACGTACCTGAGTGTGCGTGGGTTGACCACTTCTCCCAACTTTATTCAATGGTCCCGGATGAGGGGGAAAGTTTGATAGTACGACACCCTTATGCATCTTCCCAGTCCAAGGACGAGCTTCTGTTCACATCTAAGGAAGTGGTGGGGGCGATTAATAGCCTTGTGCCCAACAAAGCAGCAGGTCCGGACGGCATACCAGGAGATTTGCTACGCATTAACCCGGAAGAATGGGGAAAACTTATCTCCGCCCTATTGAATTCCAGTCTTGAAGGGGCAACTTTCCCGACCTCATGGAAGGGGGCTGAGGTCGTCCCAACCTTCAAGAAAGGTTGTCGGAATGACCCAGCCAATTACCGCCCAATAAGCCTCTTAGACACCTCACAAAAGGTGGCTGGAAAAGTGGTCTTGGCCAGGATATTGCAGTGGGTAGAGGAAAAGGGCAATCTTTCAGACTTTCAGGCTGGCTTTAGATCAGGCACGGGGACTATAGAGCAATCCTTTCGACTCATGATGTTATATTGGAAAGTGGTTGTACTGGGCAAAGGCAGTCTGTACCTTGCTTTTATAGACTTGCGGACTGCCTTTGACCTAGTTCCCCGCAGCCAATTATGGAGTGTCCTTGACGAACAGGGTATTCCACCCTACTTGCTAAGCATGTTGATAAAACTCCATGCTGATAATTTTGCACAGATCAGGTGGGGTAATCAAGGGCAAAAAACAGCACGTATACCTGTAAATAGAGGGGTGCGCCAGGGTTGTGTCCTTGCCCCCACTCTGTTCTCATTGTATGTCAATGGAGTGGTGGAGCACCTGCTACAACATCCTGCAGATGCACCATCCCTGGCTGGCAGAAGAATACCTACCCTTCTATTTGCAGATGATACCCTCCTGATCTCTAAAACTCCGGCAGGTCTGCAGAGCCTATTAGTTAGCTTTAAGTCTTTTTGTGATGCAAGAGGGTTAGTCATTAACACAGCGAAGACCAAGTATTTGGTCCTTAACCCTCCGAAAAAATTGGCCAAACCACTGACTCTAGATTCCGTTGCCCTTGAGAGGGTCTCAGAGTTCGACTACCTTGGCATTCGTCTCTGTGACTCCATGAGCTGGAAATGCCACCACCAAAAGATGTTGCTGACCCATAAGAGGGTGGTGGGTGCCCTTCTTAAGGAACATCGTGCCTCATCCCTTAAACCCATTGCTCCTGTTCTAGACATCTACAGGGCAAGGGGTGTTAGCGCTGCCCTCTATGGGGCTGAACTTTGGGGGGTTTATAGGGCGGACCATCTATCCTGCTCCGAAAGCAAATTTCACAAAGATTTAATGGGTCTCCCCTATAGAACCCCAACCCTCCCACTGCTTTTAGATATGGGTACTCGGCCAATTAGCGACCAGGCTAAGCTCCGCCCTCTTCTCCTATGGGCAAGAATTTGGAGAACACCAGAATTATCCAGCTATGCGCACGGCCTAACCGATGTGTTGGGGTCACCAGGCTGGTCCAAGATCCACTGGTTGAGGGAAGTCAAGCGTCTTCTCGTCAGCCTTGGTCTCGGCGAGGCCGAGCTAAAAAAGATATATTGGAGCTGGGTAGCCGATACCAGAAGTTGTAACGCCAACTTGTGTAGGTCCACCATGGATTTTCTTTTGACTAAGGAAGTGCACTTCTGTGAACCATACCTGGATATCATCTCAAACCGTAAGGATAGGGCACTATATTTCCAATTTAGAATAGGCTTACTTCCTGTTGGAGAATTGACATCTAGGTGGAAGGCACCGACCCAGACAATTTCTTCTTGCCCATTTTGTGAAAAGAGGTCTGAGTCTGTTCCCCATTTTCTGTTCGAATGCCCGGCCTATGCAGCTCCTCGGAGTAGATGGTTAAAGCCACTCTGCAGAGAACTTGGAACTAGACACTATTTGGAGGCCCTACGAATATTGAAAAACGACCCACGGCCCCTCTTTGCTTGTGGCTTAGCTAAATTCCTAGGATGGGTTTGGCGTATCAGATCAACTAGGCTTTTGTATCTTGTTTAATCTGTTTTTTTAACAAAATATACAATGGTTTTTAGTTAATTTATTGGTACCAGCAGTAGCATGAAATGTTTGTCCATCTCTTTATGTACTGGTTCCTTTTTACTATTTTATTGTTCATTATTGTATTTTTGCTTTTTAAGATATATTTATATCGAAATAAAGCCTTTGACTGACTGACTGGCTTAAGGCAAAAAACAATTTTAAACTATACGTAACACTGTAACAAAGGGGAATACCGTGCCTCTGTATATCAGGTCTATGGATAACCTGTTCCTGTTCAGGAAAGCTGTAAAAACATGGTAATTTAAGTCCCAGTCAGCTTCTTGTACTCCGTTTCAGTTGAGCTAGCGCTAAGACACCGCCGGGTATACGTGGGCTCTAGAAATACATTTATCATAACATACCTGTATGAGATATAGGTTTAGAAAACCATCACGTAGAATAAATGTGAGCTGTGCATTCAACAAAACAAAGTTTGTCATTGTGAAAAAATATCTAAATGTCAACAGTGAGGTAAATTTATTATCAAAATATAACAATTTAAAGAAAAATAAATGGTGCCAAAAAAAAAATACACCAAAAATCTAGATCTTAATTAAAAGAAAATGAACAACAACATAAAAAATATCATATACGACAATACAAAGCCTTCAAACCACAGGAAAAATGCTTTAAAAATGTAATACTGTACGAATTACCTCCTTTCTGCTGCATGGGAGGCCTCAAGATGAGAGTGGAGGGTTGTCCATACTGTTCTTATTGCTTGATTAAACACTGTCCCTCCACTGTGATATAGCAACAAAACTAGCAGGCTAGGTGAACAATGAGGTCACTAATTGTTCATGCATCTCCAGACCATGACGCTCATTCTCTGTCCCATACTGGGAACCTGGATGGGGCGCTAGCCCAGGGGCAGGTTCTAAAGAAAGCCCCATCACATGGCGGTGCTGTGCAACAAGCAGCTGGCCACAATATTTTTGCACACAACCTCTGGGGTGCTGAAGCACCCCTTCACATGGTGAAGAAATCTGAACTGCAAGTTGAAGTTACCAAAGATGCTTTCAATAATTGTCATGCATCTATGTGTGCATTATTATATCTGTCTTTGTTTTTCTATATTTCCTTATGTGGTGTTAGTGTTATAACTTGCCTTCATTGAATTCTATGGAAGTGGCTTGCAGTACCAGTACTTGGCAATGTGTGGTGTGTGACTTATTCCTACGGTTGGGTGGAGAAGATTTTAGTCTGTTTTGTCAGCAGTACTACTGCAGTAGATGAGGCAACTTTGGTGCATAGCAATTGTCTTACTGTTTTTGGGTGTGTTTTAGTATTTGTATGTCCCTCTCTAAATCACTCCTTGTTTTCCTGTTAAGGCCACATATTTAGTAGTAGATTTTCCTATTTTTCCTACACTCTCTCTTGCCCCTCCCACATTTCCTTAAAACGGAGACCTCTGCATTGGAGTTTTCCTGCACTTGCGACAGAGATACAAGAGGTAGGCTTACGTGGAGAACATTGGATGGCGATTTGAGTACATCTTGGAGTATGTAAATTAGTAGTACTACTTTAATGCTACTCTACATACTGAAGAATGCTTCCGTGACAAGGCCCCATTGCATGCAAAAAAAGACCCAGGTAAACGTGGGGGCTACATAGACCCTGGTGCAGGTACTTTTGCGAAAACACCCACCATTCATTCAATATGAACTGCAACAGGACCCAGCTACTGGAAGGAAAAACTTTGCAAAAATAAGTAAGTACAGATCATTTTGGGGTTTCCAAAAATAAAGATTTACAGTGCTGAATTCCCGAAGCTTGGATTTCTGAAAAGCTGCACCTGTTATTGTACAATCTGCATTTCGCAACAGATCCATAATGTTCACTTTTTGAAAACCTTGTGTAAATTTAAAATGTTTTTTCGCCATTAGATCCTCGCTTCATTTGTTTCTAAACATGGTAGGTGTCTGGGTTTGTTACCTTTAACTTGCACAGTGATGTTGACAGCAAATCTAAGCTCCTGCAGTCAAGAAGCAGACGAATTTGACTTCGCTTCTGTGAGGATCATTTGAATCATCCCCTGGATGTTTCCCTCTCTAGCTTCGTGAATGTGTTCGGCAGGGAAATGTGCCACCTGGGAATGCAAATAGACCGCGCTGTGTACTCAGTGACCATAAACAAATGGAGATTTGCACCGATGTAATTAAGAACACAAAATACAAACTTGCGCCTGGGTCTCTAAATCACAGTCAAATTTTAGAGGTCTGAGGACAAGCTTAGATGGTGTTGCCTGTTGTTTAAGTATCAAGGTGTGTGCAAATCAGACCATCGCTTCTGTGTGACCCTTTATAGACACACATGCAAGACATATTTCGCCCTAGGTTTTGATATTTCTTGGTATAACGCAAAGGTGCGCAGCATCAGCAGTGATCAGTACTCACTGAAGATGTGCAAATGAGTTACAAATGGTTAGATCTGTCACATTACTAATGAGTGGGTAAGTTGTGGGTTTTACACACCAGAACAGTGTGCTTGCTGGAACCATGTTTTTTTTCCAGCTTAAACCAAGTCACTAATATGGTTTATAAATGTTTATAAAATGATCTGATAGCGACTAGAAGAAATGTAGCACTTTCATCAGAATCTACGTTTGCAAAGTTGTCAGATAGAGAAAAATGCTTTGTATTGAGAATTTTGCACTAGCATTATATCAGAACCTTATGGAACTAATTAATTAATGAACTAATTAATAACCCAACGAATAAATATATACATAGATGGATGAATGAATGATAAGATTAATGAGCAAATAGGTGGGTCTATAGAGGAATTAGTGATGTATGAGAACATACAAGCAGTACACAAGTGA
Organism: Triturus cristatus; assembly: GCF_964204655.1. Classification (NCBI taxonomy): domain Eukaryota; kingdom Metazoa; phylum Chordata; class Amphibia; order Caudata; family Salamandridae; genus Triturus; species Triturus cristatus. The sequence continues at coordinate 854,269,398 of NC_140581.1, forward strand.
AGCACACTGTTCCTTTCTGCTAGAGGTACTGGCCTGTAAACAAGGGGCAAGGTTTAATAAGATGGCACGCTGGCTTTGCTTGGCTCCAAGATTAACAAATAAAGTGTTCCAAAACTCTGTGCTGATCCTGGGAGCAAGGAGGACGTTTTGAGCAGTGGAAATGTGACCTCTTCAAGGTAAGACATTTTTCGGAGTGAAACCCTGTAACACCCTTGGCTCTGAGTACTCGAGTGTTTACAATGAGAAGTTCAATGGAGATGGCAAGATCACAGATGCCAGCAGTACGGTGGGTAGCAGGAAATCAAGGCACACATGGGTAATTTGGGAGCGTGGGTACACATGAGCTGGTATAGCAGACTGGAAACACAAGAGCAGTGGTAGAAATGGGCACAAAAGAGTCGAGGAAAGTTAGGAATAGGCAAACAGTAATTGCTCACATTGGTGGGCGGGCACCTGATGGGAGTGTAAGGACTAAACATAGTTGTAAACACTCCTGTTTCTACCAAGAAAGGTCGATACGCAGGATGAGTGGGAGGCAACATTGACTTAAAAACACGGCCATGATGAATTTCTCCAGAGGCACAGTTTTGGCCTTTTCAAAGTATTAGTTTTATTCAGTAAATATAATTAACATTACAGTAGTACTGTAACTAGCAAAAATATTCACCAGTCAAACAGTATGCTCACAGCACATGATGTGCCTAAAGAAACAATATGCAGCAAATCAAAAGAACAGAATAAATAACCAAATCGTTAGACTAAGCAACAGAGTGCTCAGCAAGACAAAACCAAAGAGTGCTTCCTGCTGATAAATCTGAGTCTTTGAGGCTTTTTAACAATAAGAACAATTCAAGTAGATAGAACTAAAATTGATTGTAACTCATTTCATATTTTACATTCTCCCAGCAACAGGGACCAACAACAATAATGTTGCATAAAAATGAAAATATTTCCCAGTGGTTTCAGTTCGGACACATATCTTTTTAAAATACGAATAAACTACACAAATATTTTCTGTGCAGGTATTCATTATATTCATGTAACTTGAAATGGAAAATAGCAACTTCGAAATATATTTAATCAATTCATTTATTTGCACAACATTTCCTTACGCGTACTTCAGGCTATAAAGGAATCAAAACATAAAATATAACAATATGAGAACATTTGCACTTCTGTCAAAACATGCCGCCGACTTTGTCCTTTTAATGGTACATCTGATAGCAAAGGAAAGACACAACAGCAAACCATGCAGTTACCAGCAAGCCAGGAAGGATTCACCTAAATCACAATATTTTTCTATTCTACAGAAAAAGAAATGCGTTGACATGTATTTGTCATGCACATTTAAGGCCTACTCTGTTAGCAAATGCGGAATGACATCATAACTGCCTTAATATAGTATGGCTGGGAAACTTTAATACCCACGCCTGTAATAAGCTGGGAAAATCTGTATGTGTAATGTCTGATGGGGAGGGATAGACTATTCCACCCTTTTCCCACAACTGTACTACGGCAACGCCGTGAATAGATTGTTAATAACTAGGAATCTAGAAATAATGAATACTCTCGACCCACATACAGGCCTATGAGAACATTGGAATGTTGGGTAGACAATGGAGTGCTCCCTGCTTCTACAGTCGGTAAAGGCCGACAGAGCAACATTCCAATGTTTTACAAAGGCCTCTCGGAGCTCGAGGGTATTTAAATCCTCTCGAGCTTCGAGAGGCCTTTGTTTTATTTGTTAGAACATTCTGCCCTCTAGTGGCAGAATGTTCTAATAGCCTTATAACCCTTCGTAGCAGGGCTATACCGGCTATTAAAGTCCCGGTCCCTTGCTAAAGTCCCTCGCCTTCGGCTCCGACCTTTAACGCGGGAGCGGGCCTTTAATAGCCGGTATAGCCCGCTACGGCGGGCTATAAGGCTATATCAATGCACACATTTGGGTCCCCATCTAACGGTTCCACTATTGATTTTATTGTTGCCTCTGAAGCCTTTCCAGGGCAATTTACACATGTAGAATCCAAATTCTTAGCATTTAGCGACCATGCAGGCTATCGCATGTCAAAGGAATTGGTGAAATGGGCATAAGCACCCAGCTATTACAGCACCCAAGCCAATGATAGCAATTAGGATTGGCATTGTGCTGAAATTAGATAAGATTGACACAGTGAAATTTGTCCAAAGCTAAAAAGCAGACGGAGATATTGACCAGTTTAAATCTAAAATCAGACATCCGAGATATATTATTAGCATTTGAAGGGATCTTGGGGGGAAATCAGGAGAAATTTGCTCCGCCCCGATCCCCCCAATAGATTGGAAACAGTGCATTGGTTTGAGAGGGTATGCTCAAAGGCACTAAGAAACTTTCATGCAGCACTCAGCATTATCCCAAGAGATAAGGCCTTAGTGTTAATACAAAGAAGCCAGGCAATCTAGATGAAGAGGCCTGAAGGAGGAGGAATGGGACACATTATACCAGGCAGCAGTGTCTAAAAACAGCAGGAATTTTTGGAGTAAAATCAATGCACCATTCCTCAAAGACGAAAGCAACCTCAATTTAGCATTACATGTAAGCAAGGAGGCCTGGGTGGCCCATTTTTTGAGAATCTTTGGGGTGTCAGATGAGGGCATGGTGCCATAAGCTGGTACCCCACAGGTTGAAGAAGGGGGCTATGGTCTTTGACTTGGCAGTGGTGAGAGCAAGGTAACAATAACAAGGCCCCGGATAAGGTTCCTATAGATTTATTCCTAGATAATCAAGAGCTTTGTGCACCAGTATCTAATGTTCTGAACGTATTAGAGAAGACAGGGCCCCCACTTTCTTGGAAAAAGTCAGTAATAATCCCCATCTATAAAAAAGGTGACAAGGCCCTGCCCCAAAACTACAGGCCAATATCCCAATTAGATGGTACAGCAAAGCTGATGGGTTGCCTATTACTGAATGGATTGAAGGACTGAATAGATTGGAGGACTGTGCCTGGGAAAGGGACATTTGAGTACCCTCGCAGTATGGTTTTAAAAAGTGAAAGGGACATTGGACCAATGTCTCAATCTGAGCCTGATTATTTCAAAATATATGCCAGCTATGAAGGGTCAGGTTTATATGGCATTCACGTACCTATCAACTGCCTTTGACTGTGTCTCTCACTGCAAGTAACCGTCAGCCATGGAAGGCATGGGAATAGATGACACCATAATAACATTTATACAACAGATGTATTCACAAGCGACGGCTTGTGTACGGTATGACAGGAACGGAGAATGTATGAAACAATTCTCTATTCAGCGTTGGGTCAGACCGGGGTGCGTCCTTGCGCCCTTCCTGTTCTCTATTAATACTAATGGAGTGGAAGCAGCTCTGTCTGTGTCCACAAAAGATGTGCCCTTATTGAATTCGGCCCTTGTTCCGTTACTCCCAAAATGTTATATAGATGGAAATAAGATGGAGGTGGTAGATACTTTCTCTTATGTAGGGATCCCATTTGATAGAAAGAGCACATGATCCAACATGGTAGCCAACAGAGCCCTCCAACTGGAAAAAAGAATTATGGCCAAATTTAGGTTCACAAAGAAATTAGATTCCAAACTGACAGAGGCAATAAAAAAAGGTGTATTTGGCCAAATCCGTCTCCGTTGCCACATATGGGGCTGGCGTATGGGGAATGGTGGATATTGCTCCCATCCACTGAACGGAGGACAGCTTTCTTGAGAGGCTAGTAGCCCTTCCCCGAAGCTGCTCTAACTACAACTGCCACACTGAGCTGGGCATAGCATACATCACAGATTACATCTGTTTAGCACTGATCCTGTTGTGGCATTTAGTTTGGAGAAGGGAGACAGTTAACCTTACCCAGAACATCCTGAATGATTGCCTGAAACTTGATCAAGCACACAAGCTTACACAGCTACAATATATCAGGGACACCTTGAGATCCAAGGGATTGCAGGAGTTATTTGAGAATCCATATAGCTGTGTGACAATATCTAAGGCAAAAATAAAAGGAATTTTGTTCTCTAAAATGGCAAGAGAAAGAATGGAGGCTAACTCCAATAAGCCTACGGTGAGGCTATATCAGAGAGCCCCCATGTTACCAATAGATATATACTCCTATTTAAATGTTATCACAAATCCGCAACACTGATACATCCTAGTGATATTCAGATAACGTTATTTCCCGCTGATGCTAGGCTACCCCACTAACACTCATACTATAGATGATCTTCCTGCTTGTCCATGTGATGGCACATCCCCTCAAAGAGACCTGCATTCTATATTTGTCTGCAACATTTACCTTGTGCAAAGATATATCCTCCTGCTTCTTCACAAACACAACTTCAGACAATGTCGGCCAGCTTTATATTCGATGCAAATGCTAATTGACCCTTTAACGTGGTTTTGTCTAGCATAATTTTTTTGGTCGTCTTTGAGGAGCAGGGGATCTCAACATCACGACTGAAGATTGAATTGACTGTTAATTATGCCAATAACTGCACCTGTCCCCTTATTCTATATTACCTCTGGGAGTATTTTATAGAAAACCTTTTTTAATGGAATATTAATGTCATATTAATATATTTTATTGTACTTTTTTACTTCAATTGTATCTACATTTGTATTTAATATACCTTTTTATGCTATTTAATTATAGCGAAATATAGAATATATATTGGTATTGATTGATATCAGATGCATTTTTAATTTGTTAATTAGTGCTCTCATAGTCAAGTCTGTAGACGAGATAAGGCAGAAAAACACATGGATGGAGGACAACCTAGTACAGAGTGAAGGTTCACTTGAATTATGGGAATACAAGAGGTGGAACCCTCGCCCATTACATCAGGGCTGCAACAATTCAAACACTGTCCATCAGTGCTGCCATTTTACAGAAAACCCACTGTACTTGCTAGTCCCTGTATTCCTAAAATTCCATAAAAGACTGTACCAATTGCAGAGATGTGGAACATGGCTGCAGGGTCGTACTGGGGAACCAATGCAGGCCTGGCAAAAATGCTTCAACCATTCCCCCTCACTTCCTCTCCTCGTGCAATCCATCCAACCATCCATCCTCTTTATCTTTTTCTTCTGTGGTTGATTTCTCTCTCTCTTCACTCTCCCTCCCTCTTTCTCTCTCTCTTAAAGCCTCCCTGTGCCTGCAGCAAACCTTGAGGAGCTGGGGAAAGTGACTGAGGCACCAGGAGTTGCCCTGGGCTTTTAAAACCAGCATCCAAGGGGTCAAGCCTCCTGGTAAATGCCGATGGAATTAAAGGCTTTTCGATCACTGATCTTCACCAGCTTTAGCACAGCAGCCACTTTTTCTACTCAATACTATGGTAGTATCCCCTAAAATACAACTTCTTATTCCAAACCTGGGGGAAGCGGGATACTTCAGTAATATTCTTTCACTTTACTTATAACACCTGCTTTTCAATATTTACATCTTGGATTAAGTACAGACTAACCTCCTGGCTCCAAAAGGGGCTCCTCTTTATTAGTAACAAAGATGATCTACCAAGTATTCTATTTTGATCCCCCAACTCTGACTCAAAGTACTGCATGGGCAAAATAAACCTGTGCCCATTACCTCCTGGCAGAATCTTAGTGGAAGAGAGCTTCACTTTTCCTGGACCAAAGATCTCCTGAGCAGTACTCATTGCCATCATGGTGCGCAAAGTAGTAGAGCACACCAACATTTTTACTTTTGTCGCTGCCTAGTCAAAATTCATATGCCCTTGGTGGCCATGGTTTCCCTATATTATGAGAGCCATTTTATCCATAATCTCTGTAACAAGCTCCTACTACTCCATTTCAGCTATCCATTCCATCCCTTCTTCTTTCCCATACAACAGCTCATAAACTGACCTTTCTTCGTTTACTCCTGGGCAATCTCTGTCATAATCAAGATACAAATTGCCATAATGATAGCACAACTTTAGTCACCTCAGCTATTTTTTGTGTGTGCTCTCAGAGTTCACCACAATGTTCTTTGACTCCATTGCCAGACACTCATTGGCAGCGCTGTCCTTATAAGGAGCTGTAGCCCTTTGACACTGTACCTCTTCTAGAGTGCGCACCTAACCACACCTCCTCTCAAATTCTTTCAGAATGACAGAGCAACTTAAACTGATATTGAATGTACATGCCATGCGGCTGTCAAACCTGCACAAAACAACCAGATGACACAATGCAGTGACGTAATTTTCATAGCTTGAGGATCACATTTGTTTTTCTACTAATACTACTTCTGAAAGGGTTGCTGCAATATTTTGAGGTGTCCTTTCTGGAGACATCCTCAACAAGAATAAGGAACAATGTCTGACTTGGCACCCAAAGCTGAAATTTCAGCTTCCTTGTGGGCTAAGCTTAATGTCACTAATCACCATTGCCATGTTTTGTCTGTATGTGCAATACCCTCCAGGAAAGGTGCCTGAAGCTATTCACCCAGAGAATCCTGATAATTTGGGGATTATTGAATACATGTAAATTGCAGATTGTAGTTTAATGCAGTGCTCTCAAAAGATTCAGTCTGCAACAATATGATCTGGCTCACTGTTGAGCAGCCCTATTGATGTTATTACATATGCAAGGAACAAAGGGCCAGGTGTACAAAACTGTTTTGCTGTTGCAAACGCTCTGATTTGGAGCTTGCGACTGCAAAAAAGGGTTTTGGCCATATACAACACCCATTGAGGCAGTCAGTTCAGTTCAACTGACTTCTCAAATGGGTTTGCAACTGGAAATGAATTCGTTATTTGGAAAGGGTGTGTTTTGGGTGTTGCTTCCAAATACCAAATCAGTATTAGATGTATCAATCGCCACTGAAAAATTATTGACTTCCAAATTGAGGTGGTAACTCATCCGTAAAAGAGAAAAGGGTCTCTCTTGGACCTCTTCTTCTTTGTGAGTTGGGGTCCAAGTTTCGGAGGAAGCAGGCAGTAGTCTAGGAGACCACTGGCAAATCTCACTGAAACGTTTAAAAAGAAACCTTTTTTTTTTCTTTTATATAAAAAAAAACTGTTTCATTTAAACAAAAATCAAAAGTATGGTGGTCTGTTCACCGTTGCAGGTTAAAATGTCTGCGATTGCAGCCACTCAGAATGTGTCACAATTTTCAGCCAACCGAAGTAATAAATTAGGTAGGTTGGACTGCATCCCACTCTTAAACCCGATTTTGTGAACTATCCTATTATTACATAAGCCGGTTCGCAAAATAGGTTTTTGCTCACAAAATACTGGTTGTGAATAGCGACTGCTTTGTGAAACCAGATTAACAGTAGATTGGGCCCAATTTTTTTAACACATGCAGCCCAATGAGCCGAAGCAGACCTATGTACCGCAAGTTGAATGTGGAACTCAAAATGACACGATAACTCCTGCAAGGCAGATCCACTCAAGACACATTTTATATTTTTATCTTTTATTGGAAGAAGTAACCACTATAAAATTCGGAAGGCACCACACAAGCACCAAAGCAGCACGCCTCTTACAAAACGTCTGCTTTCTAAAATTAGGGTCAATCCCCATACATGCACACAGAACCAGAATGTTCCATTTCCTAAAGTGGCAGGTGTAATGACCAGGGAGGTGCATTAGGGATTTAATGGATTACATTTATTTATTTATTTATTTATTTATTTTTTTTGAAACCGTTTATTGCAGTTTATAGAAGTTACAGGTATGGGCCTACAACCACACGGCCGGCCGCTAGAGCATCAAAAGCATATTACATACATACAGCAAAAAGCTTTCTCAGCGGTGCACAGTAGGAAGACAGGAGTGATCAATGGTGCAGGCCTCACAGCTCCATGCCCACGGTACGGTTCCATTTTCTTAACGCAAAACAACGTAAACAAACCACAACCGCAAGGCAACCCTCGATCCAAAGTGACAACACATGCTCCATAAGTGGGGGATCCTAACCAGCAGCAAGATTCTGAAGAGGGGGACAGGAGTAGATCAGGGACTGGGGGACCGCGCGCCCGCGGCCAAGGGAGGGGCGCCATCTAGGGGGACGGAGCCGGCGAGGCCGCCGGTAGCAGCGGCGGCTCACAAATACCCCCGCGGTAAGCGTTCCAGGGGCCCCAGAGTTTCATCCACGCCCCAGGCTTACCCCTCGCCACATACACCACCTTTTCACGAAACATACACCAATCCATATGCTCTTTCCAGGCCGACACCGCAGGGGGCCTCTGGGATCCCCACAATTGGGCAATATCACGCTTGGCTATCATGTATCCCAGAGTCACCCACCGCGCCTGCGGGACCGAGTAGTCATTTGGTTCCCAGACATTCAGCAAGCATCTCCTCGCTTCAGGCAGCAGCGCGACACGCGTAACCATTCGTAGAACCTCATGCACACCACGCCAGAATCGCTCCACCTTCGGGCACTCCCACAGTATATGCATGAAAGTCGCCAACGCACCACAGCCACGCTTACACATTCCATCACCGGCAAAACCCATACGTAAAAGCCTTGGCCCCGTCACGTAGACCCGGTGAAGGATCTTGAGCTGGACGAAACGAAGGCGAGCCGGGATGGCCACCTCTTTCGGAGAGGCCACCGCGGAGATCCAATCCTCGTCGTCCAGCTCCAGCCCGTCGGCAACCCAAGCCTCGCGGAGACTAGTCAGCAGACACGATCTATCGTTAATCAATTTTTTGTATATGAGGGAGATCGTGCTGTCCGGGACATGGCCATCTAGCACTCTGTCCTCCAGGGGGGAAGACTCCGGAATGGATGCAACATCCGGGAAGACGGAGTCCAGCGCATGGCGGACCTGTAGGTACCTAAAGTACTCACTGCCCTGCAGCTGAAACTCCGCCTGCAGCGTCTCAAAAGTTTTGAATCCCCCCCTCGTCCAGAGATCTCCCACCGTGCTGATTCCGATCGTGTCCCACTTCTCGAAGCCCTTCGACGTCCACAGGGAGCCCAACCTCTCAGATGCATACAGCGGAGACGCTCGGGTCAAACGGTCCTTCCACCCCATAGCTGCATTAGCCGCGTGCCAGACACGCACCATGACACGCGTCGGTCCCGTCAAACGGGAGTCGGGCGCGCCAGAGTAGAGCGCTCGATTATAATCGCCACCGGGCAGAAGCGTCCTGTCCATCTCAAATGCCGGGTTCAAGGCGGGCCCGTAAAGGCCATGATTAATTGCAGCTAGTTGGGAGGCCCAGTAATACCGTTTGATGTCCGGGAGGGCGACCCCTCCATCGTACCACGGAAGCGTCAATTTAGCCAAAGCAATACGCGGCCTCCCGTCCCAGAACAGGCGCCGCTGGAGGCCCTCCACCTCGCGAAAGTAGCGTGCCGGGACCAGGTCCATGGTATTCTGGAGGGCGTAGAGGAAGCGCGGCAGGGACATCATTTTAAATAAGGCCGCTCGGCCGAGCGGCGAGAGCGGCAGACGCCGCCAGCGCACCACGTCCTCCCTCAGACGCTGGAGGGGGGGCAGCAAGTTCCGCTCATAGCGGGCCTCCGGGACAAGGGTGATATATATACCCAGGTACCGGAAACCCTGGGAGGCAATCTGGATCGGACAGTCCCGTGGCAAGACCGGGGCCTCCCCGGAGAGCACATAGACACAGGATTTCGCCCAGTTGATGACCAGGCCTGAGTTGCGACCGAAGGAGCGCAAAACATCAACCAGGACGATCAGTGACTTGCGCGGGGAGGCGAGATACAAAAGGATATCGTCAGCATAGAGGGACACGCGGTCCTCATGCTCGGGGGTCCAGCGGAGACCACGGATAGAAGGGTGCCACCGCAACCACTCCGCCAGGGGCTCCATGGCCAGGGCGAACAGGAGAGGCGACAGGGGACAACCCTGTCGCGTGCCCCGCCCCAGCGCGAATGGGGCAGATACTCGCCCATTCACCACCACCTGCGCCAACGGGCCCGAATATAGCAATTTGACCCAGCTGACGAAACCCGGGCCGAACCCAAACTTCGCCAGCATCGCCCAAATATATGGCCATTCGAGCGTATCAAACGCCATGGTGGCGTCCAAGGACGCCAAGATGGCCGGCTCCCGCACAAATGGGACACGCGCGAGCACCCCGTGTAAGCGCCGCAGATTAAGCGCCGTGTTGCGGTGTGGTATAAAGCCCGATTGGTCTTGGTGGACCAAATCGCCCACCACGCCAACCAACCGGTTGGCCAACACCTTGGCGAGGATTTTGGGCTCCGCGTTCAGAAGTGAAATCGGCCTATAGGATGTAACCCGCTCCCGGGGCTTCCCCTCCTTATGGATCACCACAATTGTAGCCAGACGCTGGTCTGGCGGGAGGGAGCCCTGCGAGTGGGCCGCAAGGAACATCGCGCGCAGGTGGGGCGCCAACACATCCGGGCGTAGCTTGTATAGCTCAATGGGAATACCATTGGGGCCCATGGCCTTGCCGGATGCAACCGAGCGAATAGCCGAGGCAATTTCGTCCGAGGTGGGCGGGGCATCCAGCGAATCCCTGTCCTCCACCGTAAGGGAGGGCAGTGCGATGTCCCGAAGCAAGGCATGGGAATCTTCCTCCGAGCAGGGAGAAACCGGGGAGTAGACTTCGCGGAAATAATCCGCGAAGCAGGAGACAATGGCTTCCGGCTCAGTGACGCACACACCATCCACGCTCTCAATCAAAGGCACCACGCGGCTCGCTCTTTCCCTCTTGTCCAACCACGCAATCAATTTGCCAGCCTTGTCACCCACATCATACAATCGCCCCTGCTGCTCTCTACTGAGGCCCCTGGCCGCCTCCGTGACGAGGGCCCGGTAGGCCGCCTGCTTTAAGTGCAAAACATGCAACTTGGCGTCTGTTACCCCGCTCCCCAGGTCGCCCTCCAGTTCTGCAATCTCGGCCTCAACCCGGGTCACCTCCTCCCGCTCGCGCCGCCGGGCATTGGAAATAAAGGAGAGGGCCTCCCCTCTAAGAACCACCTTGAAAGCCTCCCACAGGGAGATGGCAGACGGGACCGACCCCACATTCTCATCGAAATAGCGCTGTAAGGATTTGATCAAGTCGGCACGAATGGTGGGGTCGCGCAAATACCATGCATTGATCGGGGCCACCCTGCCATCCCCCCTCGGGAAGACATCGAAATGCAACAACAATGGGGAGTGGTCTGAGATACCCCGTGCCAAATGGCGCACCTCCCCCACCCTCCCTGCCTGGGCCGCCGGGACAAGGATGTAATCAAGCCGCGAGAGGCTGCCATGGGCCCCCGAGTGGAAGGTGTACTGTTGCAATACGGGATGCTTTAAGCGCCAGCAATCCACCAGGCCCAGCGTGTCTAAAAGGCCGGGCAGCCACGCCTGTGCCCGGGGGAGGACCCTAGGGGGATGGCGATCCATAGACCCAGAGGCAACCGCGTTAAAGTCCCCTCCAACCACCAACAGGCCACCCGGAAGGTCCAGAAGGAGGCGCCCCAGGTCCGCAAATGTAGTGGCTTGTAACCCAGGCGGGACGTACACTGATATAAAGATAAACACTCTACCCTCCATTCGTCCCACCAGAACAGTGTAACGTCCCCTCTCATCATGGCGCACCTCGTCAATCTCCAACGGGAGCGAGTTCTTGACCATAATACCCACCCCCCGCGAGCCCGAAGTGAAGCCGGAGTGGGCCGCCAAACGATATCCCCGCCGATTCATTGCATGAAAGGTGTTACCTATAAGGTGTGTCTCCTGCAGGAAGACAACATCTGGAGAAATACGTTTTAAATACTGCAGGACCACACCACGCTTAATCCTATCCCCCAGGCCGTTAACATTCCATGACAACACAATCAAATCCCTACCCCCCATCATACGTCAAAACAATCGGTCGCCCCCCACCGAGCATCTTAAAAACAACAAAACAGTTGCGGGTTTGCCTTGCGGTGCTAACAAACAACACACCCCCCCCACCCCCCGGTCCCAACAAAACTCCCCCCTCCCTGCACCCCTGCATGAGCCCAGACAGCCCCCCCAAAGTGCAGTGTGCCTGTCGCCCCATAGCTAAGTACTAACTAGTCCCCCCGAGGAGGAGGGAAGCCCCCAGCAGACCCCACCCGACCTCCATGAGAGGGGAACATACGAAAGCAATATTTGGTAAAGGAACAATATCCAGAGCAAGGCCTATACAGTCACCCCTCAATTCTGAGCCGGCGGGCCCCCCCCGCCAGCCGCGCCCCCCCACCCCGATCTCCAGGCAAAGTATCTAACCAGTCCCCAGCCACCTCGGGCCGGTCGAAGAAGTGCGTACGGCCATCCACCTCCACCCTCAGCTTAGCCGGAAAGAGCATTGAGTACTTGAGGTTTAGGTCCCGTAGGCGACGTTTAATACCAAGAAAGCTCTGTCGCTGCTTCTGGACCGCCGGAGTAAAGTCTGGGTAGAAGTGTACATCCATGTTGTCAAGCCTGACCGGTCCCTGTTGCCTGGAGGTCTGGAGGATGGCGTCTCTGTCCCGGAAATTAAAAATCCGGGCAATAATAGGTCGCGGCGGTGCACCGGTCTTAGGGCGGCCCCCAGGGACCCGGTGGGCACGCTCCACCGCAAAAAGCTTACTCAGCCCCCGGGGCTGGAGATGGGTCAGGATCAGTTCTTCCACGAAGAGATCTGCCGCCTCCGCCTCTCGGCCCTCCGGCACACCAATAATGCGAACATTGTTCCTCCGGGCCCGACCCTCGGAATCCTCCAGTCGCCGGTCCATCAGGGCGCTCGCCTGGCCAAGCCGGCGCACCTCCCTCTGGAGGGCCACCACGTCTGTAGTGAGGCCCGTTGTGGTGTGGGCCAGGGAGTCAACTCGGTCGTTCGTTTTTGACAAGTCTGCCCTCACAAGGCCCACATCCACCAGGACCGAGTCAATTTTTTGCGCCAAGGTATCGAAACGCTGGTCCACTGAGGCCTTCATCTCTGCGATGGCGCCCATGACGTCCCGGAGGGTCAGATCCACCGGTTGGGCAGGCGCCTCCGTCGGGCCCACCAGGGATGACCGCGATGTCTCCGGAGAACCCTTCTGGAGCGTATAGCGATCCATACTATTGGCCTGGTGCGCCGTGCCACGGCGGGTTGTCTTCATCTTCGCCCGGTCGCCATCTTGTTTGGTGGACATGCTGGCCCTTCCACCGTCGTGCCAAGATCTCCAAACGGGCCGCCACACCAAATCACGGGTGTCAGGGGGGGGGGCGGGGGCGACCACCGGGCCGCGGGTCAACCCACCGCCGGCGGGTCAGCCGGGCACCTGGACAAGGCAACACCACCGCACCCCGCTCCGCAGCCCGACCCCGCCTGAGGCAAGGAGGGCGCAAAAGCGAAAGTGAAAGTGCGGGGTACGCGAGTCGCCCAGCCCCGCTCGCCGCTGTTATTCACTTCGTCCCCGGATCGCCCCACTACTCCAATCCGGGGGGCCGGCGAGGAGAAGGCCGCAACCTTCAATCGATGCTCCCACCGGTGTTCGGGGTCCGATTCGAGCCGAAAAAACGGGTGGCGCCTCAGCCCGGGTTCACCGACACAGTCCCCTCAACAAGGACAGGATATCGCCAGGATTAATTCAGGAGGTCGCGGAGGTCCTCGGGAGCCTCGCACCTACGCGGCCATCTTGGTTGCGCGCTAGGCTCCTCCTGGATTACATTTATTGGTACGAATCCCATGCACCAGCTTAAAGCAGCCATTACCTTAGGAACAAAACTGATCACTGGTTTGTTAAATTCCATATATAGGCCCCCTGTAATTTTGTTACCCTTCACCTATATTCTTCCCTATATTACACTTGTCACAGTTTACAGGGACTGACCTTTTACCTAGATACAACACTGCATTCAGAACACAGGTTTTCCATAGTTCGAGACCTCATACACTATGCATGAGGATTTTTGGAAGCACAGCAGGACGACCATCTCCTGTATAATAGCTATGTATAAAGTTAATGCCCGATGTCATCTTTAGGCTGACGCAGTAGTACAGAGAGGTAGGACCCCTAGGGAGACCTATGGTTATATATACATCACATCTTGCTAAGATAAGGGAGAGGAGACCGAGACTTCCCGGCAGACACACTGACCAGAGACGCTGAGGTTCCCGCATGCAGACACTCCAGCTAGCAGTGGTCTAACATCCCTTGCGGGGTGTCCAACTCAAGAACAGGACGGGGTCCCACAGTCTCCCACTTCAGGTAATGGGGTTGACTAAATCCTAGAGGGATTCTTGGCTTAACACCTTTACACATACTAGGTACATATAGGTACATCTAGCTAGGGAGGCATCGTAGGAGTACGCATATTTTAATCATGTGTTTTATATCCTCGTGTGTATTCATGACTATTGTAAGATGGTAGAACAATACCATCCACTTACCTTCTCAGTACTGCTAATCATTTATATCTTATACTGTCTAACGGTTGATGCAGCTCATCTATTTTACCCTAGAATAACAACTGTTCAATAAATACTTATTGAAAACGCCCAGCCTGTTTATTCTGTGTATCTCTCTGAGATAGACTGAGTAAGCACGAGTGACTGAGCGAAAGTAGTTTATTGTTTCCCCGGTCCTGAGGGATCAGGGTTGTCATGTTCGATGGTTGCCAAGGACTATTCTCTCCTTGGCAAGAGGAGATTCTAGTGGCACTGTGAGCTAGTTGGTACAAGAAGCCAACATACCCGGTGAGGGTGTCCGGAATCAGTCAGACACCAATCCTGTAGTGTATGTTGTCTAAATGCGCAGATCCTGTATACTTTTATAGGAGAAACACGACACGGCACCGCCAACGTTGGTTGGGTACGTATTTAACAGCAGAATCTGAGTAGTTCAGTTGTGCTATTTTCAGAGACCCCTACTCACAAATCGAGACGTCTGGAGTGGGAGGGCACAAACTCCGCCACAGCTGAGTAGGAGAAAAATCCTATTTATTACCTGTTGGTTAATCCAGCTTAAAGTACACAGTGTTTCTAAAAATTGTGCAAAACAGCTTATCTTAGTTCCCTTGAAAAGTTATTTTGTGTTCTGAACACAATGACTAACCAGGTCTTAGACCCACTAGACCAACCATTACCACTCTCGGAAGACGCAAACGAAATACATATTGCGGCAAACATTAGAAACGCTTTCACTCTGAAACTGCCTGCACATGGTCTAACACCTAGGGGTGGTTTAGTAGCTTTCGGGATTGAGGCTCACAAATAATACAGAACAGGGGTATTTTATTTGTGGGTTACATTCCCAGCAGCAAATACAAGAACAAAGACATTTCAGAACTACACAGAAGATGACCCACCAGCGGAATATTGTCCGTATGAGGACATTGAAGTTCCGCTCATGTAACAGAAACACATATACTGGTTTAAAGGTGCGTGAGTAAGACTCAGTCCGCTCGGAAGAAAAGGAGCAACATGGCCAATATTAGCGGCCTACACACCACATCCTGACATCGAAACAATGCCAGGAGGAGACTTACTAATACTTCACAAAAAATGAATACAAATTTACAGAAACATGACACAGTTTGTCATGAGGACACTTATAGTCCAGCCGGCAACTGTTACAACAAACACAACTACAGTTCAAAATACAGCAACTAAAATTACACCACAAACGTTACACACAGTAATGGGTAAAATGCCCGCAAAACGTGAACAAATGCCATTCTGGGTAGCTCAGAAGATAACAAAGCTAGAAGCAGTATTTCTGAATTCCAGCCCATATGAAAAACACACTATGCTGACAATCTGTTTGCCCATGGGGATAACACCACAGATAGAGGATTGTACCTCTTGGGGTACAGTTTTTGCTGCCATATATACCAGAACACATGGTATCCCGTCATTAGCAGTAATACCAGATGTATTAAGACAAATAGAAAATGAATGCGGGGCAGAGCCTGCTCTGAACTTAGGGATGAAATTACTAGGTAATTATGCCCAGGTATCAGCTATAATATTAGCAAATATTAAAGGGGAGGCAGCATCAGTGGCCATCCGCCAACGCCTAGGGGAGTTCAGTCCTTTACAGCAGGAGCATGAACTACCTAAAATAATTGAAACTGCATATGCAGAATTAGGCTGGGACAGTTTGGGTGGTAAAGCATTAAAACCACAACTGATGGGTAGTCCCGAAAAGGAGACTTTCATGCAGACACCTGCTTCATCAAAAAAAAAGTGGGACAATAACAAAAAACAAAAAGTTAAAGAAAACCGATCTCAATCCAGAGGTAGATCTCCTCCACAGGAGCCCTGCGAAAGGAGGTATAACCTTAGTAATAGGGACAATATTAGGAAACCTGACAGGTATCAGGATATTGATACACGTTCCTCTCGTTCTTTTCAGGGTTCAACGAAAAACTCCGAGAGGGAAGGACGTTCAGACAGACAAGAAGAGCGTACAAAGTCCAGAGACAAGCAGCACGCTCAAGAATATACTTCCAAAAAACAGAAGATAAACCAAAACAAAAGCCACAGTTCAAAAAGAAGAAGGTTGCAGGTCTAAAAATCAGACATGCCCAGAATTCTGAGGACTCGACTACTGAATGGGGAATGGGCTCTGGCGATGCTAGACACTGCGGCAGACGTATCAATAGCTCACCAGAACCTGATGGAATTTCTGGTGACAGCGGACATGAATGATTATATCACGGTAGAAACACTGGATACTAGGGTAAGTGTCCCGCATAAGTTATATGAAATAACACTCCAAATAGAGGGGGACAAATGCAGGACAGTTAGAGGTCCCTTTTGGGAGAACCTAATGTTTGGCTATGACATTTTGTTAGCTGAACAAAATCGGCCCCCAGTATTCATCATGGACTGCCCTAGAGGAGAAATGGTAATTTTACCAGCATTCTCAGACCATATTCCCAAATCCCTAAAATATACATATGCGCTGGAGTGGGCAGTAGCCCAATTCCTTGCAATATACAAAAACCATGTTGGATGGGATGAGGATTGAAACCACCACATAATTGCTTTAAAAAATACGCAAACTGCTCAAAGGCAGTATCCAATAAAGCAAGAAGCTAAAAAACAGGTCAGGTAAATCTTAGATCAACTTGAATACCAAGGGGTGATTGAAACTTGAACCTCTCAAATGAATAACCCTTTGTTTCTCATATCAAAACCTGATAATTCATATTGTTTAGTTTAAGATTACAGACATTTAAACACTTGCGCTAAAACATTTGCAGTTCAAAATGCCTACAGTGGCGCACTAATGAATAACATTGTGCAGAAAAAATACAAAACAATACTAGATATCTCTAATGGATTTTTCTGCCAAAACATAGCACCTTAAAGCAGGTATTTAACAGCATTCTCCACGTTAGGCTCTCAGCGGCAATTTTGTAGACTCCCCCAGGGGTATAAGACCAGCCCAGGGTTATTTTCAACCAGAGTAACTGATTTACTTCAAAATTTGGATGAAGAGGCATTGTCCTAACTGGATGATATTTATCTAATGAATGATGACCTAGAGGAACACTTGAACAGAGTAAATACCATAATTTTGCCTCTGAGGGTTACAAATTCAACTTTAAAACATCAAAGATAGCCCACCTCAATGTCCTTTTTCTGGGATATGAGCTTTCAAGTGAGGGTCAAAGCCTAGCAGTTAACCTTTTAGAAAGGTGTGCACTGCTCCAATCTCCCAAAACATAAAAAAAATGTACAATCAATCCTGGGATTCCTGAACTTTGGCAGACATACATTTTAGATTACGCAGAAAGGGTCAAACCTTTCTACGATTTAAAAAAACCTGACTTTTC
Source organism: Triturus cristatus (assembly GCF_964204655.1). NCBI lineage: Eukaryota > Metazoa > Chordata > Amphibia > Caudata > Salamandridae > Triturus > Triturus cristatus. Next base: position 854,287,119 of record NC_140581.1, read on the forward strand.
AGTTGGACAATGGACACAGGAACACACTGATATCCTTCGTTCTCTACAGGCTGATATGATAGCTTCAAAACACAGACACGCATAAACGTACGCAACCTGGTGATTCGTATAGTTGCAGATCAATCAGGATATACCTACCTAACATATAATGAAGGCGAGACAGTACCAATAGCATATAAATCATATTTGTACACAAACGCTGAGATGCACTTTGCATCAACTGAAAAATTTCTGACAGCAATACAGACTGCTGTAGTAAGAGAACGAGCCCTGGCTCAAGGGAAGCGTACAATTGTCATCACCCTAGTTCCAGCCTTAGAAGCTGCGACAAAGGCAAGTGTTCCCACGCTAAAGCTTTACATCCAAGATGGATACAATGGGCTAATTCTTTCACTGCGACAGATGTAGAATACAGGTAATACCCATGTCTAAAGACACAAGCATTTCTGCAATACAACAAGAATATCCTCTACCAAATGGAATAATGCCTCTAGATCAGTATGAATATATAGTTTACACTGACGGTTCTGCTCAACCGGCCATAGGGAGTAAACAACAATACAGCGCCGCGTGTGCTATCGTTAAAGGACACATGCAGGATGGAAAGTTTTGTCCGAGTTGTATAAAAAAGCAGTCTCTAGGAGACTGCACGACACAGCTGGCAGAATTAAAAGTACTATTACTGGCACTGGTAAATACAGATCGAGAATTCCCCACATTAATCGTGTGTGATTCCTTTTACTGTGTACAGTCATACAATGAATATTAACATCATTGGGGTCAGAATGGGTTTAAAGATGGTAAAGGTGGTAAAAGTGGCACAATAACGCACAAAACGCTATGGGAACAGATAGTGGAGTTGAAAAACGAACTACTAAGGGCTCAGGTGATACATTCACTAAGTTATCAACGTGATGGCGTTCACATTGAAGGGAATTCATTGGCTGACAAAGCCGCAAAGGGGGCAGTTGCACAGCTTCCGTAGCTGCAATCACTTGTTCAAAAACGAGAATAGACGGTGAGATAATGGTTGCGATTATTGCCACATGCAATAACTCGGCAGTACCAAAAAGATTTCCACTCAAGTACTCCTACAAGTTAGATGCAAACAATGTTCCATTTGCTCAAATTCCTGGAGAGGGGGATAGAGTAATACCAAATATGGATTGCGGGTTAGGATTCATTCTAGCAGCACACAAGGGTATAGGTTCTTCACATGCAGGAGTTACAGCGATTGTTTCTCTACTAAAACAGCGCTACTGGTGGCCTGGGTTAACAAAGCAAACTAAGGACTATGTCTTGAAATGTGACATCTGCCAGCAGATGAAAGGCTCCACTGTAACACATCCAGTACAGACACCATTATTAATGTCAGACAAACCACTGCGGCCCCTTACAATCTGATGGGGCTTACAAGTATATCAGAATTGCAGTGGATTCCTGCTTGAGATTCCTATGGGTGCAGCCCCAGCGATCGGCTGATGCTCGAACTGTTATAAAAGATTTAGGAGTCTTTATAGGGACATACGCAATTGGCACATTACATTCTGACCGTGGTCCTACGTTTAGCTCTAGGGCTTACAAGGAAGCCAAGGGAAGTTTGAGTGTAGCATTGCAGTGCTCTTCTCCGTACCATCTCGAGGGAAACACGTCGTGGAGAGGAAAAACCGGGGCTTAAAGCAGTCTTTAACAGCTAGAGTATTAGGCTCGGGTGGAAGTTGGATAAAACATCTGTATGGAGTTTAAAGGGCGTTGAATAACCAGCCAAGAAGCTCTCTAGGGGGTGTCACTCCTTATGAGGTCATATTTGGGACGAGAATGTGGGTACCTGATCTTGATTGTGAAGGCACAGTGGCGGATGAAAAACCTTTTGACATCCATAAACGTTTGGCTGTTTTACAGGACCTAAATGAATCCAGGGCACTACAAAGTAACATCCAGTTGAAAAGGACCGCCACTGAGAAAGTCAAGTCTATAACATCAAGACCTGCCTGGATCCCTAAAGACAGGGACCTGGTCAGAGAAAAAATAGCAGACAAAAAAGAATTTGGGCCATCATACAGATAGCCTGTACTTGTCCTGGCAGTTGAAGGAACAAGAACAATACTTCTGCCACCCCTTGCCGGTAAAAAGGAGAAGAGATTTGTCTCAATTGACTTAATAAAACCACACTATGTGGCCAATACTGAATAGAAACCATGTGGACTCCGGAGTAACAGACACCCTCCTCTCGCAACTATACAAGTAGTTCAAATAGAAAGACTCTTAACGTTTGAAGACTCACCTGCACGGAATGATGGACTATGCAAAAATACGATGGAACTTGTTCCTCTTGAAACTGAAGTTCAAAATAAAAACTCAAATGAAAGACAAATTTCTATTTGACCAAACACTGATATCTACGTCAACATGCCCCAACACGAACAAGCTACAGTTTCCACAAAAGTTGTGGAATTACCGAAAATGTATCGAACTGCATCTGGCTATTTCATTGACTTTGATACTTTTTCATTGGATCCAAGTGAACCTGAAACAATGCCAGCCCAAAGAACTCGCCAACAATGAATTAAAGATTTTTAGAAGTTTCTTAAAAAGACTTACCTGGTATCACCTTGGGTGGAACTCTGGGTAACTACCGGGATATTTTTCTTTCTTTTCTGGATAAGCTTAGTGACTGTCTTTAGCATGGTTATAAATGTAATTTATCTCAGAGAAAGTTCTGCAGCACAAAAAGTGAATGTGATTCTGAAACAACATCTATCATCACATTGTGAAAAAAGAGACCTATCATCAGTGAACATTACAGCAGTTCCTATACCTGACGGTATAGTGTGGGACAAGGTTGATTACCATATATTTGGCCCGACCTGAACTTTTAAAAATACCACATTTATTTAAAATTTCATTGAGTGATATCATTACCTCCAGTACATTTTCCGATGATTGGGATTATGAAACTGTAAATAACATGTTGTCTGATTTAGAAAAATCTGCTGCTTTTTCTAATGTTGGAAGATACATCAGACTTTGAAACAATGTATTGCTATCAACATTATGGTCATCATTTTCTGCATAAATCTGCTAATCCCAGAAATGTTTTCACATACCACCAATGGGAACATTGTGGAACACAGCCAAAAAGCAGTTCAAAAACATTTGCAGAAAAGTTTCCATATTTTTCAGGGTTTTGATACGTCAGACCCAGCCTCAAATTATTATAGGGTTGCACCAACACCAGCACAGAAAAATATGTTGACAAACACCAGATTTACTCTGCTTCCTTTATTTCCCAGTTGTCTGAAAAAGTTTCGACTTATGGAAAGACACAATAGACTTAAAATGTATCTGGGGTACTAGAGAGTGGCAGGTCCAGGGAACAGAAGCGCTATTTAGAGCATCCGTTATTCCTCAGCAAATAATATTTTTGAATGAAACGGTGCAACAAACTACCTGTCTTGGACTAGCCCAAAACAAAGATTTAAATACACCTTGGACGGCCACACCATCACACACCTAGGGGCCAATTACGATCTGGGTTGGAAAGCTCTCCGACCGAGCCGGATCCGGAGTGTTTTCCTACGAGCCGGATTCGGGCAGTCCAACCGAGCGACTACGATGTGGCCGCATGCTGCCGGACTCTGTTCGGTCGGACTCCTATAGAAGTAAATGGGAGCCGGTCGTACGACGCGTACATGGGCTCCCATTGACTGTATGGGTACGTCTCACACAAGGGCAGCCCCTACAGTGGGTACACGTTGGTGCCATCCGTACCATACATGCCTGTGTTGGGGAGACCCTTGGGTCCCCCCCTGTGTCCTAGTCGTAAGGCTGCGGGTGACGGGGGCTCCGACCCGGACCCCCAAAGGCAATTTCCCAGACGTTTTGCGAGCTGGAAACTTCGGCTCGATCCGGCTGTCCGACGTGTGCATTGTACTGGCTCGGTTGGAATTCGCCTCCATTGCACGGCACGGTTCGGTAACGGGCGAGGCGTACGGAGCAGTTCAGACCCAGAAACGAGTCAGTCGGCGAATTTCACGTTGCGCGCATCGTACTTGCTCGCTCGTACAGTTATATGAGTCGGTCGGTAAACATGCATACGGCTCGTACTTTTTACGGCTGGATCGCATTCGGAGCCCTTCCGAGCGAGAACGGAATCGGCCCCTGATTGTAACATAACATCACAGGAGGGGATTATGCTAGATGAGATCATTCAAGATAATAGATCAACCCCAATTTGAAGGGATGGCTGATTTGGCCCACAGACACCAATAGCTGTCAGAAAAGGTTGATGGGTATAACCAAAGGGTTTAGTATCAACAGGCAAGATCCACGCCATGTACAGAGACAACACCCAGGGTTATGCCTCGATTGGTTAAAGACCTCAACACTTACACAGGTGAAACAACACTTATCCTTACTTACAGAGAATGTGAACGCTCTCTTATGTTGTTAAACTGGACGCTGCAATCGTTGCACGCAGGCTATGTGCCTTGGCGTTTCATAAACAGCACGTCTCTGTTTTCCTCATACAATCTGACAGAAAAACATATATAGAAATGGCACAAAGGGGAGCAAAGTATACAATGCTACGTATTGAAAAACTGGACAGATTAGCATTTAAAGTGGCAGAGTCACCGTCTACAGAATGGCTAATCCACGGCCACATAACTCTTCCGGTCACAACTTTTCAATTCCAATATTGCCTTGAACAAATGCAGGCAGGCAGATATGAAGAAATGGGTATGGAATTCATCAAAGAATCTTGGGAATTACCGTACAGATTTCAAGCTGGAATGGGGAAAAAGAATTGTTTCTAAGCGGTAGAAACTGCAAGAATACTTTAAGTGGATCACTCATATGCCAGGATATAATGCTTCATGGGGCCTGTAATGGTTCGGTAGCAAACTTATCCTATCACTTAAGGGTTGCCCTAGCTGCCGTGCAGTGTTCAGACTACTTTAAAATGGGAGTTACTTGATGCTGAACGATCAAGGTTGCTGTGGGATGCTTCCGGGCATCTCATATGTGGTAACCGTGAGCTCCAGGATTACTTGCTGTATGCAAGTATTGTTTCCACCAACATATACAGCCAGGGAGGCGCCATTATGGCCTTCACTAAATGTTTCATTAATACGGTTTGATGCTTTGAGCAGAATGAAAGCCATGCTTTTACAGAAATCCGTGCCCTTAACCTCCACTCAAGAGACTTTTGATCTCCGGATCGCAAGGTCTTCGGCAGAGATACAGGCACTCATACGTACAAACTGCCTCTTCCATTTCACAGAAATGGTAAGTCGCATCTTTAACATAGGTTCTGGACTATTAAGCACCTTTCAGATGGTCCTCTTGGTTATACCAAACTTTATAAACTCCGTTTTTGGAAGCATATTTGGAGGGCTGCCGCTGATCCTGTTTCTAATAGCAGGTATCCTGATTGTCATTTTTGTGCTACGCAATGGACTTCCCAGTCACCAAAGAGATGGAAACAGTACCCCTGGAGCAAAAATACCATGAACGCATGGTACAACACCTAGGCACACCTCGCCTAAGAGAACTAAGTGCATCTTGGTTCTTGTCATTTAGACCAGTCTGGATGGACTGCATCTTACCTGTCCTTCGATGCCTGTTTTGCGGAGAAGAATGCGTGTTAGGTCTCTGTCTGACACTCCCATCATGTGCGTAACCGGACGTTGATGCTTTACTGGACCCGATAACGGTCCATGTTCTGCAGTGTCCCCAGCGTATTCCAATGTTGATGGCGGCATTCCTAGAGCCACCACAGGTAGTATCAGCTCCCGTTGGTATGGACATCGGCTCCTCCTCTGACACCCAGGCCTTGGATGGTACACTGGCTGCCCCAACATCTGTTGCGGACAGTACAAAAGAACATCTGTGACCCATTGACATAATCTGCGAGGTGTTATAGGGACCGTCGTCTGCGAAGGTAGGCAATGAGAATGTTGCGTCTACCAGCCAGGACACATAAACATTTGACTCATTTGTCCCATCGTGTGCTGGCAGAAATTCGACCACTTTATTTTGAGACGCAAACTGAAAATTGGAACTCCATATCAAAATTGACATTCTTTTGAGCATGCATGGCTTTCAAATGCTTATAGTAGTTCGAACTATACCTACGGACACTTTAGGGCTATGGCTAGAGTGACAATTTCCTTTTTAGATTTTTAACCCCTTCAGCGCGGCGCGGATTTCCGCGCCACGCTGAAGGTTCCGTGCGCGGGCGGGGCCATGACGGAACGGTTCCGTCATGCGCACAGCGCAACCGACGTGCCTGACGAAACCGTTCCGTCATGCGCGTTGAACGGGTTAAAGATTTTTAAACATTGTTTTTAGCAGAACAAAAAACTAATGTTTGAACTATTTGTGTACCAATATCTAGCCAGCCTAGTAGTACGTTTACAATTTAACTATGTCGTCCATTCTGAAGAGGAGTGGGTTTTATATTCCATATAGGTACCATAATATAGGCCCCGGTAATTTGATTACCCTTCACCTATATTCTTCCCAACATTACACTTGTCATGGTTTACAGGGACTGACCCTTTACCTAGATACAACACTGCATTCAGAACATGGGTTTTCCCTAGTTCGAGACCTCATACATTATGCATGAGGATTCTTGAAAGCACAGCAGGACGACCATCTCCTGTATATTATCTATGTATAAAGTTCATGTCCGATGTCATCCTTAGGCCGACACAGTAGTACATCGAGGTAGGACCCCTGGGGAGACGTATGGGTATATATACATCACATCTTGCTAAGATAAGGGAAAGGAGAACAAGACTTCCCGGCAGACACACTGACCAGAGACGCTGAGGTTCCTACATGCAGACATCCAGCTCGCAGTGGCCTAACATCCCTCACGGGGTGTCCAACTCAAGACCAGGACGGGGTCCCACAGTCTCCCACTTCAGGTAATGGGGTTGACAAAATCCTAGAGGGATTCTTGGCTTAACACCTATACACATGCTAGGTACATATAGGTAAATCTAGTTAGGGAGACATCGTAGGAGTACGCATCTTTTTATCATGTGTTTTATATACTTGTGTGTATTCATGACTATTGTAAGATGGTGGAACTATACCATCCATTTACCTTCACAGTACTGCTATTCCTTTATATCTTATACTGTCTAACGGTTGTTGCAGCTCATCTATTTTACCCTAGAATAACAACTGTTCAATAAATACTTATTGAAAACGCCCAGCCTGTTTATTCTGTGTATCTCTCTGAGACAAACTAAGTAAGCACGAGTGACTGAGCGAAAAGTAGTATATTGTTTCCACGGTCCTGAGGGATCATGGTTATCATGTTCAATGGTTGCCAAGAACAATTCTCTCTTTGGCAATAGGAGATTCTAGTGGCACTATGAGCTAGTTGGTACAAGAAGACAACATACCCAGTGGGGGTGTCCGGAATCAATCAGACACCAATCCTGCAGTGTATGTTGTCTAAACACGAAGATCCTGTATGCTTTTATAGGAGCTACACGACAGGTTGAAACAGAAGGTAGAACTCAACTTGAGCACAAACCAGGAAAACAACAAGTATAACAGCCACAAGTCCAATACAAAGCCAGCTTTGCACATCAACTCCTTATGGCACATCTCACCCTACTAAAAAAGAAGAACCCTTCCCTCCTTATTTACAACAAAGAGGGAACAGCAAGAAGGGACAGTGATTACTCCACAACATAGACCTCAAATTCCTTTTTAAAGTTAACCACTCTTGTAGACCTTCACAGAGGAATGTCCCAGGTAGCTTGATTGGATTTGTGAGACTCCAATGTTGCAGCATTCACCACTGCTGCGTCTGCCTATGCACTGAAGGGACAAATGTCAGATCACTAAACCCACGAGTGTTCAAAATGTGTAACGTCTTCTTCTCTAGAGTCACCTCTGTATTTGCCTGTTCTCTGCAACCACCAGCAGGTACCAATGTTAAGTTGAACTAAACTTTTTCCAATTCTCACAATTTTAAAAACTCTCTTAAATAGTGACCTCCCCCGCCCCTTCTCAACACAATGTAGATTTGTTATCATCACCAAATCCCCAATGGCTTATTGGAAACACCATGCAACACTTGAGAACTGGGGGGCATATTATCAAGACAGGCGATTAAATTATCACCGCTTTAGCGGCAGAAAACTGCCACTAAAACGGCGATAATGGGCTTGATAATATGCTCTATGGAATTCCAATTGAAGCTCAGGTTAGATGTCCTTCACATCTAACATGAGCTTCAATTGGAATTCCATAGAGCATATTATCAAGCCCATTATCGCCGTTTTAGCGGCAGTTTTCTGCCGCTAAAGCGGCAATAATTTTATCGCCTGTCCTGATAATATGCCCCCCGGTTTCTCAAATGAAATCTTGTTTCTACACCACATTCTGTCTAGCTTACTCATGCATATCTCTAAGCAACAAAGGTTTGGAGGTTCCCACCAACCATTCTGTTGTTAACACGGTCCTAGGTTTCATTCAAGTACCTAAAACAGTGTAACCTTATTGTAGAATCTGGTGTACAGAGATACGACTACCCCAAGTTGCTAATGTGCTACTCAAACTTTAAGCCACATTTGAAGCCAGCTGCACTCCCTCATCCAACATTTTATTGATCCTCTCCACCGGCCCATTCATATTACATGCATATAATTGTGTTTCTGTATGTTAATTTCTAAAACCTTAAAAATGTAGAAAAATATATATAGCAAACAGTTATCAGACTTGACTGAGACTGGTAAACCCTTCCATAAAAACATTCCCGCAATTTAAACCTCAAGTGTTTTGACTCAGCAAGCCCTACCACGCATTCCTTAACCATGCATGTGTGTGGTTAAGGCATATGCGAGGTATAGCTGCAGAACAGATGGAAGCAGGAAGCTGGGAGAGGTGAGGTAAGTGGGGCCAGGGGTGGGTCGAGGTACTTTTCTGGGTTGGGGGTGGGTTGGGGTTGTTTTGGTGGCAGGAGGTGGGTCCGGAATGTTTTGTGGGCTGGGGGTTGGTCGGGAATGTTTTGTGGGCTAGGGTGGGTCAGTGTTGTTTTGTGGACTGGGGGTGGGTAGGGATACTTTTGTGGGCTGGGGGTCGTGGTTGTTTTGTGGGCTGGGGTGGGTGAGGGATGTTTTGTAGGCTGGGTGGTGGGTTGGGAATCCTTTGTGGGCTTTGAGCTGCATTGGACGCAAGCAGGAAGCAGGGAGAGATCTGCGGTGAGGTGAGTGGGGCTGGGAGGATGGGTCGGGGTACTTTTGTGGTCTGGGGAATCAGGGTAGTTTTGTGGGCTGGGGGTGGGTTCGGAATGTTTTGTGGACTGGAGGGTGGGTCAGGGTTGTTTTGTGGGCTGGGGTGGGTCAGGGTAGTTTTGTCAGCCAGGAGTAGTTTTGTGGGTTGAGGTGGGACGGTGGTAGTTTTGTAGTCTGGGGGGTCGGGGTAGTTTTGTGGGCTGGGGGTGAGTCTGGGGTAGTTTTGTGGGCTGGGGGTTGGGTTGGGGTGGTTTTCTGGATGGGGAGTGGGTAGGGGTAGTTTTCTTTGCTGGGGGTTCAGGGCTAGTCTTCAGGGCTGGGGGGTTGGAGGTAGTTTTCAGGGCTGGGGTGGGGCTAGTTTTTTAGGGCTGGTGCACGTTTTAAGGGCCTAGAGGTATGGGGTAGTTTTCAGGGTTGGGGGCCTAGAGTAGTTTTTAGGCATGGGGGAGGGTCAGGTAGTTTTTCTAAATTAGGAGTTAGGGTATTAGGACTCAGGGGACGGGAATGGGTAGACGGGGTAGTTTTTAGGGCTTAGGGGAGGGCGGGCAGTTTTTAGGACTGGGTCAGGGCTGGGCAGGGTCAGATTAAGGGTCAGGGTTATGGGACAGGATTTTAGGACTCAGGGCAAAGGGAGGGCAATGCATGGGCGTTGGGAGGGGTATTTGCACCTCAACGGGAGGGAGCAGGGGGGAGTTTGCACCTTAAGACAGTGGTAAAGGCATGGGTGGTAAAGGAATGCATGGTTAAGACACTGTCGTTATTCAGACTGCGTTGTTTAGGCATGCAGTGTTGGGGAATTTGTGAATGCATCATACAACCTTTCCTCTGTGTGCCATCCATCAATAACCAGTCCATGGGGCATCATGAAATTCTGAACCACTTGATTGACAATTGAACTGCTTCTAATCCTTCTTTGTACTCATATGATGCTTGCAAATTTGAACAGAATTTGACACCTGGTCATCCATATTTGGCCGCTAATAAATCTGTCTACCTTTCATTTGGCAGCTGTTACATATATGCCATTTCAGTAATCTTATTGTGTAACACAAGAGGCGGAATATAATAATCATAACAAATTTTCCCATAACAAATTCTCCCTCAACAGTAACTGTATTCCTGACTTTTCAAATCACCTGCTTATTCAGTCTGCATACATGAAATCCTTTACCGTTGCTAAAGTTTCTTCCTGATTCAAAGCATCCAACCATTCACTTTCCATGATGATGAGCACTTACGCTCCTAAAGAGTCCTTGACAGTGGTCACAGCATATTCCTCTACTATCTGGCTCTTCCATTCAACTTTCTCACTCATTGCTAATTGAGATAATCAGTCTGTTCTCACAATAGTCGTACCCAGATTATTCATATAGGCTGTACAAAATCTTAGATGGACCTTGAAGAAGCTTTTCCTGTACCATTACCATTCAACAAATGCAATTAATGTTTACGAATCATTCTGATATGGAATCTTCTACCCTGGAAATACCTTTTAAAGTACTCTATTCTCCAAGAACAAATTAGTGACTCTCTTTCCATAGGGTAGTCTATTGACTCAGCATTGGTAAATGGTCAGATGCAACAGCAATGGTGTAATTGTTTCCCCAAGGCAATTTGGCTAAACACTGCACAGGTCCTAAACAGCTATCATCATTCTTAAAAATATTTGGGAATCATGAGAGTAGACTGTAAGGGGTGAATAATTAACAATTGCTCTCACAGTTCAACAAATGCTTTTCTTGCTCTTCCTTCTAACAGTTGAAGCTAGCACCTGTTTCTAAAAAAAGGCTTTAATAGCGTCATGAGTATGGCAGAATTTTTAAAAAGTACTCAACGTCAGTAATCAAAGATCTGCACCTATCCATTTGTACAGTCATACCTCAATGCTGTAAAACTAATTATACCTCTTCCAACCTTCTTTTGTGTTCTTTTATAGAGTCAGGAAAAATTGGACTATCATCTTGATAAGCCAAGGCATCCTCAATACTCCCCATTTGAGAATAAAATGGATAAAAGGTTATTGGTAGGGAACCAACACACCACCCTCCAGCAGTCACCAGCTCAGAACCAAAAATGATCACTGGCAGAATCGGTACATGGAACTGAACTTGTGCACAAACCTGAAGAACAGCTTTAAGAATAACTGCTTTGTGTGTCATACAGGTTAACAAACACCACCACCACCTTTGCTAAGATGGCTGCTCTCCTTTTTAGGTCTTGCAGACCTAGCGCTGGAGCACGCATGCGCTCCTTGCACTGCGAGGCTTATTGTCATCGAGTAGATTTCAGAAGGGGACTTGACGCCCCGCCCATTATTCCCATTGGCTGACGTCATCATTAATGCTAAACACTGGCCTCCGATTAACAACTAGGCTTTTTTGTTACCGCCCTGTCTCCTTCTCGGACGGCCCATCCGGACTGGATCGTTTCCTTGCGGCTTTACATCAATAACCAGTCCATGGGGCATCATGAAATTCTGAACCACTTGATTGACACTTGAACTACTTCTAATCCTTCTTTGTACTCATATGATGCTTGCAAATTTGAACAGAATTTGATACCTGGTCATCCATATTTGGCTGCTAATAAATCTGTCTTTATCTGGTGGGTGAGCACTATTTTCCAGCTTGTTTTACTTCAGGTGGCGGTATGGAGGTAGCAGTGTGCTTTCGGAGTTGGCACGATTGTATTTTTAGCTGTACTCCAGCAGCGCTCGGGTTCAGCTGTTGCTCGCTCATTTCTTTGGCGGCGGCTGCCTCCTCCTCCCCCCTGCTTAAACCAACGGTGGCAAGATATCATGTTATCTTAGTAAATATATGTAATGAGCGATGGATCGAGAAATTGCTTTTATTTTCAGTGCGGTCCGCTTCGGCTGCGCTTGTTTCTCTATTTAATTATTTTCTCGCAGCGGCTCGCCGCTCTTCTGTCAGACAGTTAACTTTCCACTCAGCGAAGCTGGATAGCGTCCCAGCCACCAGACTAAGTCTGTAAAAACGCACACACGGGCGATTCAACATTACCATCGAGCCCGCCTTTCATTATCCGACCCGCCTATAGAAATCCTCCGCTTCCGTGCCTCTTCCCCCTTAAAATTTCCACTCAGTTGCCTTGGGATAAAAAAGTGGAACCGGGTCCATTATTGAGCAGAATACAAAGGCGGTAAATTAACTCCCCAACCCCGTCCCACCACCCCCTCTCTCTCTTTCTTTTTTTCTTTTAATTTGATTAAAAAGCGAGTGGCAGGAAAGGAATTGTATGATGCACATCTAATAACTGTCTCTGCTGCTGGTTAGCTCCCAGCATTGTACGCAGCTGCCTGAGAACTCGACTCAGGAAGAAGAAGGGGGTGGGGGAGGAGAGGGCATCTCTGATCTCCTCTGAAAGGGAGCATGAAGGGGCCGGTGGCTGCGCTTTCCGAGGGCTCAGCCAGCAACCCCAGAAATGAAACACTAACACTACGAGCTGCAAAATCTGGGGTGCTGTGAGGAAAGGGGGTTCTAGTCAAGCTGACTTAATCCGGGCTGCGCGGAAACGGCGAGATGAGAAGGAAAAGTAACCCCGCTGCAGCCCAAACATGCCAGCTCCCCACGGTTGGCATGGGGACTTCCACACACACATGCTGAAGGTAAAATGTTGCAAGGGGCCAACTTTGTTTACGATCACACTCACGAGAAGACTGCAAACACACCCTTCTGGGAAAGTGTGTGATTCTTCCAAAAAGATACAATTCCGGTCCGGGAGTTGCAGTGGTGCTGTAAACAGTTAATATGGCCAATAGGTTAAAATGATAGATCCAAAATATTTTTTCTTTAAAAGGTAAGAAAAATTCTAGCTTTAAATTCCGAGTGGGAGAAGCAGTATGCGTCGTAGGAGTAAATGTGATCCCAAAATAAAAATAAATGCAGCGAACATATTGCATACCATAGTATTAATCGGGGTAACACTCTGTGGATAACGTGTTTCTCAAATGCATGTTATGTTATGATTCTGCATCCATCTGATGCAGACTTCCTCTCGTGCGTGGTGCGGTGCCAGACATTGGCATTGCAGTTCCTTCAGTCTGCCTACTGCCCATTGCTTCTACCCATGGGTATGGAGTATATTTTAGGACGCCGGGGCTCCACTGTGATGTTGCTCCAGGGGAGCCCCGGCGTCCTAAAATATACTCTATACCCCATGTCGGGCTGCCAGCAGTGGGACTGTGGGATGGAGTGGAGAAGCGGGGTTAATAATTCAAAGCGCCTATTTCCTTACAGCACAACGTGGCAAGAGAACACACATTATTAAAAAAAGAAGAGCGACGCCAGCGTCGATTACACAAGTGCGCAGCCCAGTTGTTCGAGAGAAGTTTTACCTTTCTAATTGTTTTAGTGGAAAGGGTGGAAAGGGGCAAGCGCCATGAAGAGAGTCCTAGCCTAACATGCAATCGGAGTGTAATCACACATTTCATTACAATTCCATGCTTTCGGTTTCTTTTTCTCACCATAACAGCAGGTTGCCAATCTGACTGGATCACACGTGTAACGCCTCGAACCACCCTCAGAGTGAAGTTAACCAACACGGGGCGAGGCAGCTCGACTGGTGCACATCACCACGAGAAGCAGCCTGACACTGGAAGGACAGCAAGCAGAAGTGCAACTAACGAGGCTACTGTCAGATAGGATTTCCGTGTACTCAGATCAAGCATTTGCAATGCAATGGGTCTCGCTCTTCGAGTTTGAGCTATTAACCCCTTCCATGCCCATGACGGAACGGTTCCGTCATGAGCATCGGTTGCGCTGTGCTCATGACGGAACCGTTCCGTTATGGCCCCGCCCGCGCTCGAACCCTTCAGCACCGCGGGGGAATTCCCGCCGCGCTGAAGGGGTTAAAATTGCAAATAACAATACCTTTTATTTTTGTTTTCGTTTTTAAAACATAAATATAAGGTATTGTCATTTACAATACCAATAGCTTAAACTTGCGTAAATGCGAGACCTATTACATTACAAATGGTTGTTTATGGATGGCAGGTGCTGGCAAGCGACATCAGTGCAACACTTGCAAAATTTTAGCACTGCGTCTCCCATTGATATTAAACCAGCCTAACAGTTCCCTTAGACAAAGACAAAGTTGTAGAATTATCCTGCAGCTGCCGGGAGGAAAAGGATGTGGGATGGGAATGAAGTGGACCCAATGCAGAATGCACACATAGGGATATCTATCGGAGTGATCTTCAGCTTCACTTTAAAAGTGTAGAAATGGTAGCTCAATTGTTTTTATGAGGCCTACGGGAGAAGACCAACTGCACAGAAAGGCAGCATCCATGGCACTGATCTTGAGCCAGGTGTGCTAAACACTGGTTGCAAAATACTGGTTGCAATTTGCAATCTGTATTTTTGTAACCAGTGTGGAATTTTGCAGACCGACCTATATACTAATAGGTTGGTTCACAAAACTCTGAATAGCAGTGGGTAACAGTTTGATTTACCTTACTAATATTCATGAGGTAGGTCGTGAATTTCAACCTGCTATGATTAGATGCCATCACAGGAATGGTGGCCTGTTGGGGCCAGCAAAAACCGTGTAACTGCAATAAAGTAGACATTTTTTTGGTCCAGGATCCGGGTGATGGGCTAGAATGCTGCATAACAAAGGAAGAATGGGAATCACATTTTAAACAGTTCTATAGTTGTGTGGAAGCGGAAGGTGTTAATTTGCCTCCTGGTAACAGTGATGGAATTATTATGTTTGATAAAGGCGAGGTTATGGAGGCCATAGAGGGACTTACAGGCAGGAAAGCTCCCGGCCCTGACGGGATCCCACCAGACTTATATAAGTCTGACTCAAGTTTTTGGGCTCCCATTTTAGAGTCTGTTTTTAACGCTGCTGCTGAAATTGGCTGTCCCCCAGCATGGGGAGTTTCAACGATTGTTCCTGTCTTCAAGAAGGGCGATAGGGGCAGTCCTTTTTGTTACAGGCCGATTTCACTAATAAACTCTATGGTCAAGGTTGTGGGGAGAATCCTGTTACAGAGATTGTCAAACTGGGCGTTAGAAAATAACATCATGTCCATTTCCCAGTATGGCTTTTGTAGTGGTCGATCTACTGTAACCCAGTGTCTTAATCTTTTCCTAATACTAAGCAAATACACTGTTATTCGGAAGGGCACTGTCCATCTTGCCTTAATGGATTTGTCTTCAGCCTTCGACTGTGTCAACAGGGGAAGGCTGTGGCAATCCATGTGGGAGAAGGGTGTGGATAGTGGAATTATCAACTTTTTGATAGACCTACACAGTAACACTATCGCTAACGTTAGGTACTCGTCGGATTCGAGCACCATGGGCAACTTTGATATTAAGAAGGGTGTGCGTCAAGGATGCATTCTCGCTCCCTTTCTTTTCAATTTTTACATTAATGAGTTAGATTCCGTTTTACAGACGGTACAGGCTGACTGTCCTAGAGTTGGCAGGCGGGGTATTCCAGTTCTTTTATACGCAGATGATGCGGTTTTAATCTCTAGAACCGAGAAGGGTCTCCAAGCTTTATTAAACGCTTTTAATTTGTTTATGATAGAAAGAGACCTACTGGTTAATAACTCTAAGTCGTTTATCATGCAAGTTGGAATACAGCCAATAAGGAACTTTGTATTTAAATTAGATGATGTATCCATCCCCATTTCGAAATCGTTTTCGTATCTTGGGGTCCTATTTGACACTAAATTAAATTGGAGCCCCCACATGGAAAAAAAGAAAGGGGAACTGGCAAGGGTTAATGCTACCATCTTTAACTTCGCATCGAAATTGGGGAAGAAGCCCATTAATGCTATGATGAAACTTTATAATGCTAAATCAGTGGCAACTGCTG
Source organism: Triturus cristatus (assembly GCF_964204655.1). Taxonomy (NCBI): domain Eukaryota; kingdom Metazoa; phylum Chordata; class Amphibia; order Caudata; family Salamandridae; genus Triturus; species Triturus cristatus. The sequence continues at coordinate 854,303,231 of NC_140581.1, forward strand.
TCTACGGCAGTGAATTATGGGGCTATGTGGCTGGGGAACAGCTTCAGGTGGCTGAAAACGTTTTTATGAAACGTCTTCTATGTGTTCCATCTGGTACATCTAATTTGGCAGTACACGAAGAATTGGGGGCTCAATATTTATGTGATATCTTTTCTTTGCGCCCTTTGACTTGCTGGGTAAAACTCTGGTTGAACCAGGATATTCCATTAACCCATATGATCGTGAAAGATGTCTTGTCTCTTGACAAGGCAATGCGCTCCCCCTGGTTAAAATATTTGAAATCCTGTTTTACCCGACTTGGCCATCTGGAGCTATTTGAAAATCCAAGCAGGATCGTAAATGGGGATGTGGAGGTAATTAAGCACACCTTTTATATGGGGAGAAAGGTTCAACGTGAGGAAGAGGAGCTTTCGAAACCCAGCATTAGGAAATATGTCATGTTAAAAACTTGTGAGACAATGGAGCCGTACTTGATGGGCTCATTTAGTTCCCATGAGAAGTTCCTGCTGTCAAGGTTTAGGTTAAATATCTTTCATCATCTGTTAATTAGACCAAAAAAAGATATTTTTAATAAGGCTGCAGCTCCCTGTGGCTGCGACGGAAAGTCTCCAAAGGACATGCTGCATTTTATATTTTTATGTAAATTTTATGAATACCCTCGCAAACGTTATTTGATTGCTCTTTTAAAGAAACTCAATTTTAATCAGATCAGACCAGCATTAATGTATTTACAACTTTTGCACAGCGACAGTGTTCTCCATATAATCGAATTTTTAAAACTCTCTGTTAAATTGAGAACTTGCATGGATCAATGAAGCGGTTTTCCGTATTGTTTGACTGCCTCATTTACCTTAGGAACCTATATGGTCTTTTTTATGCCTTGCGCTATTTGCACTTTACTGACTATGAATCATTGTACGGTCTTTGTGAGATTTGTCTGGTCATGAATCATGGCATTTTATAGTATTTGTATGTGATGTTTATATGTATACTTTTATGGTTTGAATCAAAACCGAAATAAAGTCTTTATTGATTGATTGACATTTTTTTAAATCCAGCTCGTTTTCTTCAAAGGAAACAGGTGCATTTAAGAAAACATAAATACCTTTTAAGAAAGCTTGTTTAAGCGTTTACAGTATTCCCCTGGACCACTGCCAACTCCCAAACACCCTTTTTTTATATTCACAAAGGGGAAGGATCTGTAAGTCTGACAGTCTCTAATTTTTAAATGTTTGGCAACCAGATTTCAGTCACAAAACATTGATACAATTTAATACAAATTGCTATTGGGGAGAGATAATATAAACACATCCCTTCCAAATTACGTTTGGAAATGCATTTCTAAACCAATTGAATGATTCAGAAACCTATTACTCAGTAAATGTCAATAAGCCATTTTGCACATTTTGCGACCCCTAGTTCTTTATCTTCTATCTCCCACTTTTCCTGAAACACATTGTAACACCCACTTGCACTCAGTCTATTAAACTGCTGTGCAATACATAGACAACACTCACTGAACACAACTAGCAGTCAAAGCTAAAGAACAAAACACAAGATACCACAAAATGCTTGACAAGGACATTAAAAACAATGCATGTGCATATAAATAAAAACTGCTGTGAAACTCCAGGAAGGATTAGACAACAAATTCTGCGAACAGGTTGATTTATCTAATGATCTCTTTAAAGAGGTTGTGTAAGTCACAGATAAGAGAGCCAAAGCAAACAACTGGTAATTATATGGCTGTAAGTGCTCTATAAGGAAAACGAAAATATGCAGATGCTTCTGCATGAGCTTAAGTTGCTACTTGATTGACACTGATTACTGTTTGGGCATCAGGTCCTTATCTCTGTGGGTGTGGGTGGAAATACGGTGCTAATTGAATTAAATTATTTTCAAAATAAATCTGAACTCATGAACTTATAAGACTGTCTACAGGCGCTCCATTGAAACCAGGCAGATGCAGAACCTGTTTGATAAATGACAACTAAAACTTCTGGTGACTTACCCCACCCAAATCCTCACATCCTCCATTTCGCTTCTGTCCCGCACCCTTGTGATTTCTGCCTCTGGCCTCCATGGTGCTTTTGCCCCCCCACCCACACCAAGATGTGTTGCATCTGCTCTCCCATAATGCTCTCCTCATTGGCTTGAAAAACGTTTTCTTGCATTTTTTTTCTTTTTAGTTACAGATCCAAGAAGGATCAGTAACTAAAAAAAAATAAGGAAGAAGTCAAGTAATTTTGCAGTTGCGCACAAGCGTGAGTTGCTCGCCTACAAAATGATGTGGCTGGCCAAGTCAAAAGTTTTTTTGGTTCTTTTTTAGTTCTTCAGCCAGGCTGCATAGCATCAGTGATGTTGTTCAGCGTGGCTAAAGACCATTGGTAAAGCCAACAGGTCCCAAAGGAGAAACCTATTTGACTTTGCCAATGCTTGCTGAGTTGTGGAGAGCTCAAACCTTGTATGATCATTAGAGCAATTTGCATCCATGGTCAACTCATAACCCTTTTCAGAGTGCAGGACATTAACCTGATTACACATAGGGGATCAAGATAAAATTATGAATGTCTTGGTAGATTTAATAAACCTTTATCCACACAACGATTATTTTATCTAACATCATATATAGACAGCTACAGCTGAGGTTACGTCCATCAAAAATGTCTAAAGCCTGCAATAATGTCAGTAGCTGTCCCTTGAGGCTATAGCTATTTTTAGGGCCACCAATTGGCCAAAAAGAGCTGAAACATCTGTAGGTTTCGATTTTAGACAGTTTTGTCTGTCTGCCTTATTGTTTCCAGTATATATAGAGTGGGCTTTGGGTCAATCCCTTGCTCATGACTAGAAGGCTTTTCTTGTCCATCTCATTTATCTGCTTCATATTCGATGGCTTTTATCCCTATTCATGTATTGGTCCAATGGTCCCACCCGGGAGGATTTTGGCTTCACGGTGTTCAGACTGGTTGACTTTTATCATTACATTGGTGACCTTGTTTGGATTCAGGGACCTCATTTTTATGTCTCGCCTAGCGTTGCTGCGCACATGCGCAGCTCGCCCGGCGAGATTTATTGTTAATGAGTAGTTTTAGAAAAGAGCTTTAAGCCACGCCCATTATTTCCATTGGCTGGCATCACCGTTTATGGTAAACGGTGGCCTGCCATTGGAAATTAGGGTTTTTGGTGGAGGCCCTTTGGCCTTCAAGCCGACTCGGTGGCCTGCTTTGCATCTGTCGCAAAGCAGTTTCTTATCTTTATGGGGCCATGTGTTAGAAACACATGGCCCAATAAAGACAAGGGATCGATGCTTGTTGGGACTGGCAGCGGCAGGTCGGAAACTGAGCTCCACGCCATGAGTCCAGAGCCAGGAGGGAGATCAGTCTATGGGCCCGGGCCACCACTGCACGGGCGTGCACATGGATGGATCTCATTGTGAGCCCTACATTGTGAAGGTTTGTTACACGAGGCAGCAGGCACCGTGGGCTTTGTGACCATGCATTACTTCCATGGCTGTGTCGTCAGCAGCAACAGGCATTGTTCTTCTCGTCTCCACCTTGCACATCACCTCTTCCCCGCGGCACCACGTTGGTGCGACACGTGTATCTCTGGAATGCAATGTATATCGTAACTAAGCAAACTTTACACATTGAACCGAGGTGTTAGGTGGGATGGGGTCAAAGCCTCCTCTAGCGTGGGCGCCAGCCTTCAGAGGGGCGCACACAACTGTCTGCGTTAAGATAATACAGATGTTTTACACCCCACCAGCCCTCTTCTTTCCTCATGTTTAGTTACCTTCTATTTCACGTGCAAACAACCCCCCTCCCTCTCCAGGTTGGCAGGCGAGGGGGGTGTAAACCATGAGTGATTCAGGTGAGTTGGGGGAGGAGCCGATGTTTGTGTTCAGAGGCCAGAGACTGTGAACACACAAGGGCCGCTCCGCTGTCTAATTTATTCACCAGTAGCAGTGAGGGGCAACATTTCTTACCGCCCAGGGCGCTATCCCTGCAAACTCCGGCTCTGGATGGGGCTGATAGGGATGTTTAGAGTCCTGGGATGAGTGGACACAGTACACACGAGCCGTCCTCTAAAGACGCTGCATTTCTCTGGTGTCACCTGATCGGACCTCAAGTGCCTGCGCTGCACCCTGCTCCCAGGTTCACCAGAGGAAGTGTCCAGAGCTGTAAGAGCATCAGTCATAAAACCACCTCTTCTGGAGGCCCAACACTAAAGCACAATACTTGCGCCCCATAAATAAGCAGCTGGGAGCGTGGTGCGCACGAGTTACAGAAAAGTCGTATTATTTGCACATGCGTGTGAAAAGGAAGAAGGTAGCCTCGGTCGTCCGGGCAGTGCAGTTTCCAGGCTCAGGTCTTTACTTTGCACTGATTACAGGCAGTTACAGGCAGAGCTGGAACAACAACAAGATATTGTGACTTGTGAACTGCTGTCAGGAGCACGGTGTTAGCTTCTGGGGATTTCACCAGCGCCGTGCCCTGTATCAGGAGCACGGTGTCCGCTTCTGGGGATTTCATCAGCGTCGTGCCCTGTATCAGGAGCACGGTGTCTGCTTCTGGGGGTTTCACCAGAGCCTGTATCAGGAGCACGGTGTTCCCTTCTGGGGGTTTCACCAGCGTCGTGCCCTGTAGGATGCCCTCCCCGCCCCCTCGAAGTCAGGTTTGTTTCTGCGCCGGTTTCCGTCTCCATGGCCCCACCCCGCAGCCCCGCTGCCTGCAGTATTGTGGGAACTCTGCCAAGTAGGTGAAAGGTAAAGGGCCAGCTGTCGCTGCTCTCTTTAGGCAGGGAGGGCACTGGGGAGCGGCGGTGAGCCGGCCGAGGGAGCCTGTCTGAGAGGGGAGGGGCGCTGTGGGGCTGTGCTCACCGCACTGAGGAGAGCTGTGGGGCTGTGCTCATTGCACTGAGGAGAGCTGTCGGGCTGTGCTCACCGCATTGCAGGGAGATGTGGGGCTGTGCTCACCGCACTGCTGGGAGCTTAGGGGCTGTGCTCACCGCACTGAGGGGAGCTGTGGGGCTATGCTCACCGCACTGCAGGGAGCTGTGGGGCTGTGCTCCCCGCACTGCACTGCAGGGAGCTGTGGGGCTGTGCTCACCGCACTGCAGGGAGCTGTGGGGCTGTGCTCACCGCACTGCAGGGAGCTGTGGGGCTGTGCTCACCGCACTGCAAAGAGCTGTGGGGCTGTGCTCACCACACTGAGGAGAGCTGTGGGGCTTTGTGCTCTCTGCACTGAGGAGAGCTGTGGGGTGGGCTCACCGCACTGAGGGGAGCTGTGGGGCTGTGCTCACCACACTGAGGGGAGCTGTGGGGCTGTGCTCACCACACTGAGGGGAACTGTGGGGCTGTGCTTACCCCACTGCGGGGAGCTGTGTGGTTGTACTCACGGCACTGCGGAGAACTGTGTGGCTGTGCTCACCGCACTGAGGGGAGCCTGGGGTGATCCGGCAAAGGGAGCATGAGTGTCTAAGAGGGGAGGGGGCGCTGTGGCCTCACTGAGGGGAGGTGTAGTGATCCGGCTGAGGGAGCATGTGTCTGAGAGGGGAGGGGGCGCTGTGGCCTCACCGAGGGGAGCTGTGCTCGCCTCACTGAAGGGGGCTGTGCTCGCCCCACTATGGGGAGCTGTGTTCACTGCACTATGGGGAGCTGGACGGCTGTGCTCACCGCACCAAAGGGAGCTGTGGAGCTGTGCTCACCGCACTGAGTGGAGCTGTGGTGAGCTGGCAGGGGGCGCTGTGATCTCACGGGGGAGGGGGGGACTGTGGGGTTGTGATCCGACAGGGAGGAGAGCTGTGGTGAGCCGGCTGAGGGAGCCTAAGTATCTGTGCGGGGAGGGTGCACTTGTGAACTCACTGAGAGGGGAGCTGTGGGGACCACCGCGCTGAACATAGAAAGCAAAGCTGTGGAGTGGTGGCGGCACAGTGAGGATGGCGGCTTCTATCTCTGATAGTTTTACCACGGTAGCTGGAGCACGTGGTGGTGAGCTCACCAATACACGCTCTGGTGAGCTCACATGGGGAGTTAGATTCATGGATGGAAGCTGTGCTGGTTTCAAGGAGGGAGTCATGAGAAGACATAATACAAAGGGACCTCCAGAGCTGCATCTCACTGAGGCCCGTGAACAGTGCGCCTGCCTCTCACACTTTTGTCTCCCTCATACTGCGAAGCGCCGTGTCCCGGAGCACGATGACCACACCTCCGTTGTCATTACGTGCAACATGGAAACACTTGACACGGCAGATCACAACCGCCAACCACACCCTTCATGGTGCAGCTTGCTGCCCATGTAGGCAAGTGCTTCAGCGCCTCGTCTAGGGATAGTAAGTACTATACAAAGGTTGCAGTATAATACAGCACATCACACATTGTGAAGCTGCTCTGGCTGAGGGTGTGCTCCTGCGTGTGTGGGGGACGTGTGACTGCTGTGGTGATTGGGCCCTCAGGCCCTCATGTATGGAAATGAAGGACGCAGACACCGGATGACTGGTACAGCAAACTGGCCACGAGCACGTGCGCTCGGCCCCTTTTATTGTCAGGGTCACCTGACTCGTGACGCCTGTGGTGGGTGGGTGTTCAGTGTGGGTTACAGTAAAGTGGAACACTAGAATGTATCCAGCCGGATACTACATCCCTCCCAAACTTTAATGAAAGTTAAACCAAAACGAAGTCCGAACCTGTGGGAGAAAACGCACAAGTTACAAACAAAACATTGACTGGCGAGCAGGACTTCCACGTAGTCTCTTTGCTGATGGTCGACTGCCGGCGAGGGTGTTCTGACAGCCGGGACCACTCTGTCTCTTTGGCATAATGTCCAAGTGCTCTATGGATGCGTGATTTGGGACTTACAACGTGGAAGTGCGCTTCACAGTCTCTTTCTTGTACCGCCGTCGGTGGAAGTGTGGGTGGAATGACGGTGGACCCTCGTTATTCGACCTTCCGCTGTATGCCCTGGTAGAGGTGTTTCCTCCAATTAGTAGTTGTCTTCTTACAGGACTCCCCGTTGCAGGATATCCCTCTCATGGATACCCCTCTCTCGTGGGTGTCCCCTCTCACGGGACGACCCGGAGGCCCTTTTGTTGCCAGGCTTCCACTGGAACGGTTTGACCGCGCCTTGTCGCTCCAATCGCGTTGGAGGAGTCGCTACGGGTCCTTTTTCCGTGTCCGAAGTTCCACCTAAAAGGGTGCTGTTGGCACTTGGTCCTTCGCGCTCTGCCTCTGTTCTCCTAGGATCTCCAGAGCCAGCTTCAACAGTCCATCTCTCGTCTTGGGGATCCGCTGCCACCGGTGCCCCTGAGGCCTCTGCCCCTTGGATGTCCACGGTCCTGTTTCCGTGACGTCCCAGAGGTGGTTGGTACCAACGGACCGGCCTGCTCGTCTCTGTCATCCCCGGGTGACCTTCGGGTTTACGCACCGACGTATACTCCCAGTGGGGCTGATGTTGTTTTCCAGGTACTAGGTCAGGGTGCCCATGCACCTTCGCACTTCCCTCTTCGGGTACTCCTTCTGGTGTGTGTGTTGATCTGTCACGCACGCCTCTGTGCTCTTCTCCTTTCCTCTTCGGGTGTTCTCCTTCTGGTGTGTGCGTGTTGATCTGTTACGCACACCTCTGTGCTCTTCTCCTTTCCTCTTCGGGTGTTCTCCTTCTACTTCCACTGCGACGTGATCCAGTCTTCCTGCCTTTTTAGCTCATCCTTACCAGGCTTCCTCATGTAGCGTGCACTCTACGCGTTTCCCTCTGGTCTTGTCCCGCCCCTCGGACACTGTCTTCCTTTCGCTCTGTGACTGGACCAATCATCGCGACCTTCTGTCTCGTAGTTGCTTCTGATGTTGAGTGATGTTACTGGACCTCTTTTTCTACTCCTCCTGGTCCTCTTGTGAACCTCTCATGGGGTCCTCTTCACTGACGTCCCTTCGGACTTCCTCTTCTCTTCAGCTCTGACCTCTTGTAGGTCTATCTCCTCCTTACGACCAACTGGTGGTCAGCTTCGTCCTCCTTGCGACCATCTGGGTGGTCGGCAACCTTCGCGCGACCATCTGGGTGGTCGGCAACCTTCGCGCGACCATCTGGGTGGCCGGCAACCTTCGCGCGACCATCCGGGTGGCCGGCAACCTTCGCGCGACCATCTGGGTGGCCGGCAACCTTCGCGCGACCATCTGGGTGGCCGGCAACCTTCGCGCGACCATCTGGGTGGCCGGCTTCACGAGGTGCGTCACGTCGTGCGACTACCTGTGTTTGCTGAGTTGTCGAGTGCTGGTGCATGCTTCTCTTCGTACCGTCGCGGTACATCTTCAGAGGCGCGTTGCTCCTTGCGCTGTGTGATGTCTTGACGTGGTGGCTTCTTGGCGCCACTGGGTGTACCTCTTCATCCTTCGCCCGCCAGTGTCGGATACTTGCTGCGCGCATCTTTGTCAGTGAGTTCCTCTTCCTTGGCGCTGCAGTGTACCTTCCGCGTCCGGGGTACATCTGCGCTGAGTCCTTTAGTTCGCTCGAGGGTTCCGCTCCACTTGATGCGGCGACAGCGCAGCCCTTGCTGGTGTGGATGTGGCTTGACACTTTCTTACTTCTTCCTCCTTGTCGCTGTGGGATGGCGCTGCTGCGCATGCCTGTGCGCCTCCGTCGCGCGCTCACCATCGCGCATCATTCAGCGGTACGTGCCTTGCTATCTCTTCTCCTCTCCGCTGCGATCCGTCGGTCTCCTGTAGCTGCTGGATTCCCTTGGCTTGCTGCATGCTTGTTTGTTCCTTTGTTGCTGCAGTACCACCAGTGGCCACTGGGTGGCAGTGGTGCTTTCCTCCATGCAGCAGCACCCTTCTTGGCTGCCGGAGCTTTCTTCCATGTTGTCTTCCTTTTCAGGCTTCACCGGCTGGGTAGGAGAGCTGGAGCCAGGCAGACCAGTGGAGTCCAGATGGGGCCAGAGCTGGTCAGAGGGGCAGCAGAGCAGTGGAGTCGAGGACAGCAGGTAAGTCTCTTTTGCTTTTAGTTGTGCTCTGAGGCAGGTGAGGGGGGGGCACAGGCAGTGTCGGTGGGCAGCCTGGAGGATGAGACACCACTCGCGAGCTGGGGCAGTGTACTGCTCATGTGGATGGCTGTTGGGCTCAGTTCCTTTACCTTTGTTCATCTGCACCAGCCGGGCCCAGTCACTGTGTGCACACGTGATCGGGGCACATCTCCTTCCGCGATCGGGGCACTTCGCGCTCTTCGCGCCTGTTTGAAACTCGCGCTTCGAAGCGCCTTAGAATTGCTATCTGTTCCGCCCCCCAGCAGCTTCACACACGCTGCGAGGCACACTTCACTGCCCCTTCGCTCTCGCCTCCGCTCCTGCAGTCGCGTCGCCCCCCTCTGCGCTCGGTTCTCTCCTCACGCTGGCACGGCCTGTCTTGTCGTGCCTGATGGCCACTCGCCCACTATCTCTGAGGGTGGGGCACTAACGTCGACGGCTGCTCCCACACGCCGTTGGAGGCTCTCATCGGACCGCAGCCCCGCTTTCCATCTCCTGGTAAGCCTTTATTTTCAGTTCAGGTCGGCAGGAAGGGAGGGTGCAACATGCGGGCTTCAGCGCCGGTCTGGACACTATCACCCCCTCCCGCAGCCTCGCTCCCTTCGTGCGCTGCACGGGGCGGGGCAGGAGTTGCTGCGTGGATGCTTCGTCGCTTGGCTGCGGGATCGTGTTCCCTTCGATGGAGGTGGGCTCTGCTTCAGTTGGGCCTTGGCAGGCCAGTGGCAGAGATCCGCCACGGTTCTGTGCACTGTTTCTACTCGTGCCCGCCCCTGAGGCATCCGCCGCAGCCTCTTTCTCTTCCCATGCTGCGCTGGGGCATGAGCTGGCGCCGGAGACTGTTGTCTCTATTATGGGCACAGTTTTCCCTTCCTCGCGGAGACAGGGGAGTGGGTAGCTACTCCACTCTCCCTCCTTCCTGCCTTAAGTCCTCTGTGTTGCCTCTTATGTTCGCGCTCTGGGCTCACCTTCACCCGATGTCCGATCAGGCCACTCTCTCCTCACGGCAGTCTGCGGCGACGGCCGGCCCCGTGATCGTCCGGCCTCGCTCGCCTCTCGTCTCGGCCGCCACGGGGCTCACTCCCTGCCGGATGGGACCGCAACCGACTCTTCAACGCAGGGTGAGCTCCCGCTCAGCTCTTTCACCCCCGGGGCTCTTCACATGCCCCGTGGACAATTGGGCGCATCCAGCGCTTCTCCACCGGGGATGTCTTTCAGGCAGGCATATCAGGTGCGGGGTGGGCACCCGATCACCTTCTTGTCGTCATCTAGGCCCGGGGCTATTCACATGCCCCGCGGGCCGGTAGGCGGGTGGCGCGCCTCCTCGCAGGGGGGGTGGGGGGGTGCCTTTCTCACGCGGCAGCTCTCTCTCCCCCTATCCCTACATCTGCTGGGCTGCTGCACACACGGGCACAGCCCCCTCGTCGCCAGTGTGGTGATTGGGCCCTCAGGCCCTCATGTATGGAAATGAAGGACGCAGACACCGGATGACTGGTACAGCAAACTGGCCACGAGCACGTGCGCTCGGCCCCTTTTATTGTCAGGGTCACCTGACTCGTGACGCCTGTGGTGGGTGGGTGTTCAGTGTGGGTTACAGTAAAGTGGAACACTAGAATGTATCCAGCCGGATACTACAACTGCTGAGCTCACCGAGAGAGGCTGCTAGGAGCTGTTGAGGTCACAAGGCGTGATGCTGTTCTGGGCTGGCTGAGGGCGTTCTCCTGGCGTGGGTGGGGGTGCTGTGCGACTGCTGAGCTCACCGAGGGAGGCTGCTATGCGTGTGAGTTCACAAGGTGTGGGGCTGCTCTGGGCTGGCTCCCTTTTCTTTTTCCTCGCTTCTCCTCGCTCCAACACTATCAGCCTCTCTCTCCTCCTGTCTCTCTCTCCTAGATCTCTGTCACCCTTTCTCGCTCCCTATTCTATTTTTGCTTTTTTAATCTCCGCTCTGTCTTCTACTGCTCTCACTTGCTTTTTTCTCTCCATCCTTCTCTCTCTCTCTCTCTCCAGCCTCTCACTCTTACCCTCTCTCCTTTCTCTTTTTCACATTCATACTCTTGAACTCTTTATCGTTTTCTTGTTATCTTATTCTCGCTCGCTCTCTTTTTCCTTTTACATCTTCTCTCCCATCTCACTGTCTTTCTCTCTGGCTCCATCCCCCTCTTAATCTCTCTCCCTCTCTCTATTAATCTATGGCTTTAGCTATCTATTCTCCCCGTTGTTCCTCACTTAACACCACCTCTCTCTCTCCTCTTATTTGCCCTATTCAGCCTCTCTCTCCCTTTGTCTCCCTCTCTCCCTGGGATATCCTGTCTCTCACTCTCCTCTCACCTCCTCACTCTTCCTCCTATATTCCTGTGTCTGCCATTTCTCTCTCGCTCTCACTTTCTCGTGCAACCCGTCTCTCTCTGTCTCCAGCGCTCTCTGCAGCCCGTCTCTCCCTCTCTTTACCTCCTCTCTCCCCCCGGGTTCCCCATCCGACCCACCCAGCCCGGCAGTCGCCTCAGCAGGTCCCACAATGCGGCTCTGCTAATCTGTCTCACTAAAACCAATGCGCAAAATATCGGCGCCCGCAAAGTTCCACTTTTAATAACAAACCGGCCGTCTTCTGCTTTCTGGGACCTGCGATCTATGCTGAAAGCGTAAATAATAATAACAGCCTGGCTGTCTACTGCTTCTTGGGGCATGAGCTCTACGCTGAAAGCGTAAATATCAATAACACCCCAGTAGCATGCTGCTTTTTGAGACAGGAGTTCTACGCGGAAAGCGTAAATAATAATAACGACCCGACTGTCGCGTGAGTTCTACGCTGTAAATAACAAGCATTAAAAATGCAATAGGTCTCACCTTTCATTAAGTTAAAGCCATTTGCTTTGCTATACAATACCATTAGCAAAGCAAATGGCTTTAACTTAATCAAAGGCGAGACCTATAGCATTTTCAATGCATGTTTCTTTTATTGGTAGTACATGTATTTGCGTGCTGTAAGCCCCTGTGCCGTTTCCCCATTCGCTTCCCCCTGTGCTCGTGCTGCATGTTGCTTCCCCCTTCCCCTGCCAGCTCACTGATTGCATCCTATCCAGTGGCGGTCCGTCCATTGGGGGCGTTGGGGCGTTGCCCCCCCGCCCGAGAACTGTCAGTCAGTATGACGTTGGACCGCCCACCCCCTTCAGAGTCTGAATGGGGTGGGCGGTCTGGCGTCATGTTGACTGACAGGCAGCCAGCAGCACACAAGTGCGCATGAGTGGGGACGGAGGGCGATTTTTGCACCGTGCCCAGTCATGCGCACTAGTGTTTCCCGTGAATCTGGCGCATGCCCATTAGGAGAGCGAGGTTGAGCCAAGGCTCAAACCTCAGTCTCGTAATGGGTAGGCGGGCGGAGCGTAAGCCTGCTCTAAGCCAATCCTGGTGCTGCTCCAGCACCAGGATTGGCTGAGAGGGGTCAGATGGGCTGCGCCTGTTCCAGTGAGTGAGTGTGTAGGCGGCAGCGCCAGAAGTAACGGACCTGAGGCGAGGCAGCGCCCGGACCTGCTCAGGACAGGTAGGATTTTTTTTTTTTTTAAAACACTCCCGCGCGACACCCCCCCCACCACACAACACGAGCCGCGACTGCTTGAATTTGCTGACGGTATGGCATACGCACAGGTACTTTCACCGATTTACCAGCAATTTGTGTGGTAGTTAACAGTGCCGCCACATTGGCATTCAGTGGGCATTTAGAGCAGGCTACCGTCTGACATCTATTCCCTGTAGGTGCCCCTTGGCGCGCGCCCCGCGCCTCCAGCTCCGCGCCCTGGTTAAGCAGGTAATCTAAATTCAGAAAGAATGGCCGTCGCTCGCCGGGCCCCTGGGGTGCCGCGTTCACGCCGTGCAAGTAGGCCTCACTGTCAGGTCCAGCAGCTGTCGTGCTCGCACCGACGCAAACAGCCTCGATATTGCATTATCGTACTTTAATGTTCCTGACTTGAGCATTGTCACTGAGAATAAACGCTTGCCCGACTGCTTAGCCGAGGAAATAAGACGCATGTAAACAGGCGTGAGTGTAATATTTATCCTCACCGACAATGTAAATGGAAGGACTAATGGGTGTGGCTTAACGGCTAGAGCAGTCGACTTTGACGCAGGGGAACCAGATTTGAGGTTGGTGGGAGAGGCTCAAGCATCCTGTGATGAATGAACGTGTCTGTGAGTAATGCAACTGGTGCTCATGTAAAGCCTTGATGCCTTGGGGTCGAGTTCACACTGTATAAAAAAATTGCAAACATTTTTTTTAATCCACTGCAGCCATAAATGCAAAAGCCTGAGAGGGCAAGAAGAAAGAGGTGCAGGGCTTCCTTTCGTATACCAGCAAAAGTTTGTGGGTGTTCTGGCTCGTGATGAAGCGTTATTTTCCAAATATTGAACACGAAATTCGAGAAGTGTCCATCTCAAACTTCTCAACTAAAAGAGCAGTGGGCTGTAGTGAGGTCGGGAGAGATTGCAAAGGTTTGGGATGAACTGTTGAGTAACAGGGCCAGTACAGATTTGCATTAGGTGGGCCTATGTCTGTAGTGGCACAGTTGGCGAAAAATGATGGGTTGGCACAGGTACCGTTTTAGGGTTAGACCGAGGGTTTCATTGATGTGGGAAGGTGGGTGGGGAGGAGGCAACCATAGATGCAGAGTAAGATTGAAAACAACAAATGTATGGTTTCTTCTGAAATCTACTAAAAGCATACAATTCTGTATATTTGGTATTTCCTCCCTTTGTGTGTCAGATCTAAAAAATTGGTCGTCTTAGAACTAGCCTCCTGTTCCTGTCTCTGTGTCTTGTAGTGGTGTCCTGTGATCACCTTCGGTATATTTATTTAGTTTCTTGCCAATTTGTTGAGAGCCGGCGTGGCGGTAGTTTAACTGCGTTTGGGTGCAGGCGTGTGCAAGGCAGGGTCAGGACACAGAGTTCTGGCTGTTGGTATGGCAGGCACTGCATTCAGACAAGGCCATCGAGGCGCTGTACTCCCTCTCCCCTCTCCCCCCCCCCCGTAAGCAGTATTTACACTCTTAAATTCGGCTCCTTGTTCTCTCACTCCATTGTGTTTCAATGGAAGCTTAGTATTTTCATTCTAAAATATGTTGTTATGATTCTGTTTTAATGTGACTTATAATAAATAAGATTATAATTTAACGAAATATCATATAATAATAAATATGTGGTGGCTTGGGGGTCAGGATTCACCCCTTGCCCTATAACCCGGGCACAAGTTGCGTATTGGTTTGGGCATCTTTTACAGAGCCAGGTTACTCCAGTATTAAGTTGTACTTTGTGCTGTTTGTAGGTGAGTCCTTTTGGAGAGTGGCTGCTCAGGCTGCATGGAGGAGACCAGTGTAGTGTTTAGGGGTGGATTATAATTAGGGCTCCCGGTTGTATGCTATTGATTTATGTTTTCGTCTGTATTTATCCGTATTCAATGTTTGCCATCTTATCTGTATTTATTCATATTTATTTTGTGTTTGGAAAACACACGAAGTCATAAAATTGTGTTTTTAACATTTATTTAACATGCATTCATACTTTGATGCCTGTCTTGTTTTGAGCAAAGAATGGGTGTGTTACTTGGAGGATTAGTGCTTGGGTGTGTGCTTGGGACATTAGTGCACAGGTGTGTTCCAAGAGCATTAATGCATAGGGTGTGGCTGGACCATTAGTGCACAGGTGTATGCCTGGAGCGCTAGTGCACAGGTGTGTGCGTGGAGCATTATTGCACAGGTGTGTTCTAGGAGCATTGGTGCACGGGTGCATTAGAGCATGGGTGTGTGCCTACTAGGGCATTAGTACACTCCGAAGGGTATGAATGTTCCTAATTTTGTCTGAAAATGTAATGAAGAAACAGGATGGGGAACTCATTTTCTGGGGATGACTCTCTTTGTTAAGTGGGGAAACTGAGATTATAATGTTAATGCATTTTAGTTTCAGCAGGACTTCACCTAAGAACATACCCTCTGCAGTGGGCTCTATGTGTGTTTGCAGCTCTAGTCTCTGTGCTTCTCAAATTTGCTTGAAAATGCACCCTTTACCCACTTTTTTTTCTAAGGTGGGCGAGCTCGCTCGCTGCGCTCGTTCGCCACGGTGCACTCCGACAGAAAAGTTTACGCCCACCACTTTCAAATGTCACCATCCGCCACTGATCCTATCCCTTGCATCCCATTCTGCTTACTATTTAAAACTATTTCCCATCCACAGCCTCACTCCGCATCCCCCTGCCGAGTACCGAGAGTCAATCACCTTGGTCTCCACTGGCCCACCCTGCCTCACCCCCAGCATCACACACCTAGCCCCCAATCAGCCAGGACACCAACATCAGTCCAGCTAGCAGCAGATCCTATTCCCAGACGAGACAAAGATGTTGGGACTGATTGTTGACAGCAGCCAAGAGCAGATTGCAAAGCTACCATTTACTTTGTCACAGTGGGCCTGAATTCTCAGTGTCCCAGCATGGTCTATCCGCTTACAGTCAAAGGTTGCTTTCCAACAACTCTAAGATGATGCCGGAAAATGGCTCCCTCGGTGCACGTGACAAGAAGTAGTTTTTACAGTCTGATTTGTATACTCTTGCTACAGTCTATGAATCGAATCTTCTGTTCGGATATCGCTGCCTGGCAAAGCTTAAGATTTTCTTTTTTTAACCAAAAATGGCAATTTCCAGTTTATTGCAGACACACACTTTTTAACATACCCAATAGTGACACCAAAAATACCGGAGTTCGATAAAGATAACATTATTTGTAGGGGATCACATAATAGTGAAGTGGGAATGCTGGGATTTCAAGCCAGATGTCCAGCTGTGACAAGCAAGGAGCTAAGTACTAGACCACACAAGTTCAATCAATCAAATACTCCTTATTCGGCTATACATCCATAAAAGCACTTAAAAAAGTCATAATATACAGAAGCCATAAAACCATTAAAATACAGTGAGAGTTAATAATTGATAGAATACAATTCATCAAATGCATCCAGGGAATGGAGAACCGAGACTAAAATACAATATTTACAATAAAATAAACAGACACAGGCTGGGGACCAGAACTAGGATTAGGATGGCTCTGTAACTCCTAAGGCCCAGGGTGCGGCATGCAGGAAGGATCCACTTCCTTCTGCAACCAGAATAGGTTGGACAGAAGAATACGTGTTCAGCTGATCTCTCCTATTATTCAACAAATAGGAGCCTTAGAGGCAAAACAAGCATCAAGGGCACCCTCCACTCAGCATCCATACCATAGACAAAAAAGCCCTTCACACTTCAAGTCAAGTGGGTCCCCCCTTTTTTTCTTTTTGAGCAGGGGAGGTTTTAGTGCCTATGTATGAACCAGCCCATATGTGTGTTTTCTTTAAAAACATTAAAGCAGGTCCCATGCGTCGTGGTGAATCCTACAAGCGTAAAGAAAAAAAAGAATGTATATACAGGAAGTGCCTCACGTAAGCAGCCACCAAGGAGCGAATGGCAGGTTCTCGCCATCTTGCTCACTCCCTCATCATTGGCACTTTCCTACAAAAGGGAATGAAACCAATGCCCAAAACATGTTTGGAAGAATATTGTACACCTAATAACTACTAATAGTGTGTGGTACACATGTAAAACACTCTCTATGGATCCCCGTAAATGGAGGAGAACTTCTTCCTCACAGGCACTAAAGAGTTAAAAATGAGTTACGAAAAGGCACACTGCCTCCGCCTTTAATTTGTAGTGCCCATACTCATGATTGAAACCATACCATGTTTAGACCATTTTAAGCTGAACAACCGACATGTTTCATTGCCACTTCACTTTTTGGCAAATTCATCAGGGCACGGGTACACCATTCCACCTTTGAAGTGCACTAGATCATGCTGCTACCAGAAGGGAGCCTACCAGCAGACCACAGGCAGGTACACGGAGCTAAATTTAGGTACCAACACTCAGTCACTGCCGGGCTCGACGTTTCTGCGTCTGATCAACCCCCAGCTGGTTCATCTGCCTGACAGCAAAGGGGACAAGTTCACTGGAGTTACGCTTCCCTTTTCATATCACTGGAGTGGAGTGGCAAAATCTTCATACGAAATTTAATATGAAATGTCTCCAGAAAGGAGGCTGTTAGAGTGTCTGCCTTTGCAGAGGTGTGGCGCAGAGGCCAGAGCGACTGACTCCGGAGGGCCAGTTTACAGTTCTATCCCCGGAGCCGGTGGCAGCTCAGCTCAGCATCATGTGACTCTGGGCAATAGATCACTTAATTTCCCTGACGGCCCACAATGCCTTGAAACCCTTAAGGGGGTGATATGTGCGCGCTTTACACACAGGAATTATTTGCAGGGTTGAGCATTCAGCCATTAATGTAATGCCAGTAGGTGCCCTTTAGCATTACTTTCTATACCCCGATGGCTTCTGCAGGTGTAGTCCATATATTTTCATGCAGTAGTAGCCTAATAGTCCGAAGCCAGGAGATCTTATGGGTCATAGGCTGCCCCAAAACATCCTCAAGATTACTTCGATACTGTAGAAGCTCAGGAACTTTCAAAAGCCGCCGCCAGTATCAAAGTGGTTAGAGACTTACTAGGTTGACAATAGATCTAAGGTCCTAGTAAGGGTAAAAGCGAGGTACTAAGAGGGAGATTATTAAGGTTGAGCATTAACTGGTTTTCAACAATGTCCAGGGATCTAGCGTCATTATAGCCCCAGAGTTCCCTGCCATATAAGGTAACCCCCAGGGCTTGGCAAGTATATATTTCAAGACCTGGTGACATTGCGCAAAAAAAAGATCCACGTTGAGACCTCATAATGCCCCCGGAATATTGTTCTAATTTGAGCCTGCACATCTGAACATGGGGGGACCAATTAAAGAGCTCTGTGAGCGTGAACCCAAGGTAATCCAACTCCTGGACTCTCTCCAGCAGTACACCATCAAGATTGGATTAGGACAGGTTGTAGTGTTCTCCAGGTCCCTCTGTTTGCAGAAAGACCCAAACCGATTCAGAAGTTTTTGGATCCCTATTGGAGATTTTGATTCCAGGAGGTTATCATCCACAAACAGTGATGCAAGAGTTGGGCATCGTTCTCACATTTCTCTAACTGTAACACCAGGCCATTAATATAAAGAAGCAAAAGAGTTGGAGCCAACACACACCCATGCGTCATGCCCCGTTTAACTGGGTTAGCCCCTGTCAATTCAACCTGGACTCTGCTTCTGACCTGGGCAAAATTATTAGTGTGTAACTGTTGGAAACCGGGCAACCGGGTTAGCAGTCACCAGGTTCCCAACACAGTGGTAGCTTGGCTCGAGCGGCTGGGGTCAGGCACCGTGTGAAGCGTACGTCACACCCTCACAATAACCATGCGTTCATCCGTTCCAAAAACGACACTACACCGTAAAAATTATGAAAGAAAGAAGCTTGTCTTTATCTTATTTTCTCTTAGTTGCAGGTTTCAAAACATACATACAATACCATAAGACTTTTCTTGAAAATAGCAGGTCAAATAAATAATACCACAGTGGGGTTTCAATAAATAGGATCAGGTCATAAATAAACACGGAATAAATATAGGTGCAATAAATACAGATGGCAAATAAATACTGTCAGACAATAAATACAATGCAGGAATAAATACAGTCAGACAATAAATAAAGCACCCTCAATAACTTAAATAACACAATCAATGACAATTACAGTTCACAACCCTTTCATGAGGTAGTTTGGTTTCACTTTGCCCAAGTACAGCTTGTGGTCATTTGGATGACATGGGGGGTGTCCCACCTAGACTGGTCAAGGCTGGGCCTGAACTGAGGTAGAATAAGGGTAACCTAAGGATCTGGCTCTCCCAAAATACACAACCCCTCACAGAGGTCACTGCACCAGTCTCAGTTCACCCCTGGCACTCCCAGGCTGGTTCTAACACCCCTCTAGCCCCTAGAATGGTCTTTTAGGGCTCCACGGGGCCTCAGACACCCCCTCTACCACTTACTGCCCTTTTCACGATGATCGGCTCCGCTCGGCGCCGGGTCGACGTCGCTGGACGGCTCCGGTTCGATGTCGCCAGGCGGCTTCGGATCGGTGTCGCTGGGCGGCCTCGGATCGATGTCGCTGGGCGGCTTCGGATCGATGTTGCTGGGCTGTTCCGGATCGATGTCGCTGGGCGGCCTCGGCTCGATGTCGCTGGGCTGCTCCGGATCGATGTCGCCTTCCGGCGTAGCAGGGTCACGGCCTCCCCGCTTCCGGGTGTCTCCGGAGTGCGACCTCCACTCCCGACCTCCGGCACGCTTCACCTCGACCTCAGGTGATTCCCGACTCGACCTCCGGCGCCTCTCCACGACTTCCGTCGGCGCCCTCACTCGACCTCGGGTGACTCCTTACTCGACCTCCGGTGCCTCTCCACGACCTCCGTCGGCGCCCTCACTCGACCTCTGGCGGCTCCGGGTACGACGTCTGCTTCCTGTCAGCGCCGCTTCTCCACCTCAGGCCTCAGGTCTCCAGGCTTCTCGACGTCAGGACTCCAGGAGGACACCGCTAAACAGGTCAGGAGCTTGCTGGTCTTCTTCTTTAAGGCCTCTTCACAATATGTAGGTCCTTAAGATGGTTTTTCTGGTCTTGGTCCCACACAGGGCTCTAGGCTGGGCTTGGTCAGTAGGGACTAGCATCAAGGGTGGGTTTCTGGACCCCACTCCAAGCACTGGTTTCCACCCCTGCTGCCTTACTCCGACCTCCTTCTGAACTGCTCCTCTCTCCTCTCTAGTCAGGTGCCAACTGCCACTCCGAGATGGCCTCCCAACATTCTAAACTGCCTCCCTCTGTCACAGGGTTCCAGAATGTTACGGAAGGTTCTAGAAATCTCCAGTGGGTTCTGATGATGTCACAGGTGGCCACCATTTTGTGTCTCAGGCCCTCAGACAGAAGTTCCAGGGGTAGGGAAAATGGCTCCCTGACCCTGCATCAACACTAAAAAGTCTGGTGGTTCCCAAAAAGGAAAAATTATAACAGGGTTTGAGGCAAAAGTGGGACAAAATAAATAATGATGAGGAGGGACCACCCAAAGGGCTGACAGGTCTAACACGCGTCCCACCCCAGCTGAAAGTGGGGAGAGCTACCCAACCCCTTGGGAGTTCTCATCACTAAGGCGGAAATACCTTGAGAGACCGTCTGCATTGGCGTGGTCCACTCCAGGCCGATGTTCCACCTGAAAGTCCATTCCCTGTAGGGAAATAGACCACCTTAGCAACTTGGGATTCTCCCCCTTCATCTGCATCAGCCAACGAAGGGGTCTGTGGTCGGTCTGAACTAGGAAGTGCGAGCCAAACAGGTATGGCCGCAACTTCTTCAGAGCCCATACCACGGCAAAGGCTTCACGCTCTATTGCACTCCACTTCTGTTCCCTGGGAAGTAGTCTCCGGGATAGGAAGACCAAGGGTTGATCCAGACCCTCTTCATTGAGTTGCGATAACACTGCCCCAATGCCATGTTCCGATGCATCCGTCTGGACAATGAACTCCTTGGAAAAGTCTGGGGCCCTTAAGACCGGGGCCTCGCACATGGCTTGCTTCAGTTTCACAAAGGCCTGCTGGCAAGCCTCCGTCCAGACTACCCGTCGAGGTTGTTTCTTGGACGTAAGCTCCGTGAGGGGGGCCACAATGGTCCCATACCCCTTCACGAAGCGGCGGTAATATCCTGTGAGGCCCAGAAAAGCTCGGACCTCAGTCTGAGTCTTGGGGGGTTCCCAGGCCATGATTGCCTCGATTTTCGCCTGGAGGGGTTGCACCGCTCCCCTACCCACCAAGTGTCCAAGGTACACTACCGACCCCTGACCGATCTGGCATTTACTGGCCTTGATCGTTAAACCAGCGTGTTTCAGGGCCTGGAGAACAGCTTGCAGGTGACGCAAGTGATCCTCCCAGCTGTTACTGAAGACGGCAATGTCGTCCAGATAAGCAGCAGAGAAACTCTCCATTCCGGCGAGGATCTGGTTCACCAGACGCTGAAACGTGGCAGGTGCGTTCTTGAGCCCAAAGGGCATCACGCAGAACTGGTAGTGGCCCTTGGGCGTGGAGAAGGCTGACCTTTCCTTAGCTCCATCCGTCAGAGAGATCTGCCAGTACCCAGAAGTAAGGTCAAAGGTACTCAGATATTGGGCAGCTCCCAGCCGGTCAATCAGTTCATCCGCCCTCGGGATCGGATGAGCATCAGTCTTGGTTACTGAGTTCAGTCCCCGGTAGTCCACACAGAACCTCAGTTCCGGTTGGGCCCCCGGTGGTGCAGCTTTTGGTACTAGTACCACCGGACTGGACCAGGGGCTGCTGGAAGGTTCAATCACTCCTAGCTCCAGCATTTTAGTGACTTCACTGTGAATGCTGGCCTTCACCTTGTCTGTCATCCGGTAGATCTTTGACTTCACAGGTGGGCTGTCTCCTGTGTCCACGTCATGGACGCACAGGTGAGTCCTACCCGGAACAAGGGAGAACAACGAAGAGTACTGCCCCAGGACCTGGCGGCAGTCCTCCTGCTGTTCAGGAGTTAGGGACGGGGAGAGAATCACTCCCTCCACCAACCCATCCTTTTCTTGAGACGCAAATAAGTCGGGGAGAGGCTCGCTTTCCACGTCCTCTGCTCCGTCAGTCACCATTAACAATAGGACTTCGGGCCTCTCATGGTGGGGTTTGAGGTGGTTGGCATGCAGCACCCGTAGGGGCTGACGAGGGGTCTTCAGGTCCACCAAGTAGGTAGCCTTACCCTTCTTCTCCAACACCTCAAAGGGTCCTGACCAGCGATCCTGGAGGGCGCTAAGCTCTCCTGGTTCGATCACCCACACCTTCTGGCCAGGCTCCAACTCCACCGGGTGAGCATTGTGGTCATACCACGCCTTCATTACTGCTTGGCTGGCTTCCTAGTTGTCAGAAGCTTGCTTCCACAACTTAGCCATTTGGCTCCAGAAGGCCAGCATGTAGCTCACCACGTCCTGGGGAAGCTTTCTGGGAGTTCTTTCCCATCCGTCTCTCACCAGGCTGAGAGGTCCACGCACAGGGTGCCCATACAAAAGCTCGAAGGGGCTGAAGCCCACTCCCTTCTGTGGCACTTCCCTGTAAGAGAACAATAGACAGGGTAGGAGGATGTCCCATTTCCTCCGCAGGCTTTCAGGCAGACTTCTGATCATGCCTTTCAAGGTTTTGTTGAACCTCTCCACCAGACCATTGGTCTGGGGGTGGTAAGGAGTGGTGAACCGGTAGGTCACTCCACACTCCTTCCACATCGCCCGCATGTATGCTGACATGAAGTTGGTCCCCCTGTCGGACACAACTTCCTTGGGAAAACCCACTCGGGTAAAGATTCCCATCAGGGCCCTAGCCACAATAGGTGCAGTAATGGTCCTCAGAGGTATGGCCTCTGGGTACCGTGTGGCATGATCCACCAGAACCAGGATAAACCTGTGACCAGCTGTAGTAGGCGGATCTAACGGACCCACAATGTCGATGCCCACCCTTTCAAAGGGGGTGCTAACGACCGGAAGTGGTTCCAGGGGAGCTTTCAGCTTCACCCCTGTTTTCCCACTGGCTTGACAAGACACACACGTCCGGCAGTAGGTGTCGGACGACACTTTCATCTGAGGCCAATAAAAGTGTGGGACAAGACGGGCAAAGGTCTTGTCTTGCCCCAGGTGTCCTGCCAAGGGGATCTCATGAGCCAACTCCAGAAGGAAGGCTCGGTAACGTTGAGGGACAACCAAGGCCCGTGACGATCCGGTTCGATCACCCACACCTTCTGGCCAGGCTCCAACTCCACCGGGTGAGCATTGTGGTCATACCACGCCTTCATTACTGCTTGGCTGGCTTCCAAGTTGTCAGAAGCTTGCTTCCACAACTTAGCCATTTGGCTCCGGAAGGCCAGCATGTAGCTCACCACGTCCTGGGGAAGCTTTCTGGGAGTTCTTTCCCATCCGTCTCTCACCAGGCTGAGAGGTCCACGCACAGGGTGCCCATACAAAAGCTCGAAGGGGCTGAAGCCCACTCCCTTCTGTGGCACTTCCCTGTAAGAGAACAATAGACAGGGTAGGAGGACGTCCCATTTCCTCCGCAGGCTTTCAGGCAAACTTCTGATCATGCCTTTCAAGGTTTTGTTGAACCTCTCCACCAGACCATTGGTCTGGGGGTGGTAAGGAGTGGTGAACCGGTAGGTCACTCCACACTCCTTCCACATCGCCCGCATGTATGCTGACATGAAGTTGGTCCCCCTGTCGGACACAACTTCCTTGGGAAAACCCACTCGGGTAAAGATTCCCATCAGGGCCCTAGCCACAACAGGTGCAGTAATGGTCCTCAGAGGTATGGCCTCTGGGTACCGTGTGGCATGATCCACCAGAACCAGGATAAACCTGTGACCAGCTGTAGTAGGCGGATCTAACGGACCCACAATGTTGATGCCCACCCTTTCAAAGGGGGTGCTAACGACCGGAAGTGGTTCCAGGGGAGCTTTCAGCTTCACCCCTGTTTTCCCACTGGCTTGACAAGACACACACGTCCGGCAGTAGGTGTCGGACGACACTTTCATCTGAGGCCAATAAAAGTGTGGGACAAGATGGGCAAAGGTCTTGTCTTGCCCCAGGTGTCCTGCCAAGGGGATCTCATGAGCCAACTCCAGAAGGAAGGCTCGGTAACGTTGAGGGACAACCAAGGCCCGTGACGATCCGTGCATGGGTGCCTTGGGTTCACTGTAGAGGAGGCCATCCTCCCAGTAAATATTATAGTTCCCCTCAACGTTCCCTGCTGCCTGGGCTTCGGCCTGTCGCCTCAGTCCCTCAAGGGTAGGACACTCCTTCTGGCCCTTGCAGAATTCCTCCCTGGTCGGCCCTCCCTCCACGTGCCACTCGGCCGGGATGGGTAGGTTCTCCAGTTTGGTAACATCCCCCTCCGCGGACTCCTGGTCCACCTCCTCCGGTGGCCTATCCGTCACACGGGGCGCGGATGCCGAGGTAGGCTCCTCCTGTCCTCGGTTCTTCCTTTGATTGGCAGCCGGCGGTGCCTTTGTTCCAGGCTCCCGCCTAAACGAACTCCCCCTCCGGGTAGTCGCAGACCTTGTGCTGACACAGGCCCAGTCAGGTGTACCCAGCATCTCAGCATGAGTCCGGTATTCCACCTCCTTCCAAGCATTATGCTCCATGTCATTCCCCAGCAGACAATCGACTGGCACGGCAGGGCTTACGGCAACTCGAAGTAACCCTGCAACCCCTTCCCATTCAAATGGAACCTCGGCCACCGGATAGTGGCCCATTCTGCCGTCAGCCATCGCGGCGGGGTGGAGTACATGGGGAATCACCTGCTCTGGAGACACCAGTTGGCTACGTACCATAGTCATACTGGCTCCTGTGTCTCTCAGAGCCTCCCCTCTTTGGCCGTTGATGGTGACCCATTGCCCATACTTTGTGGTATTTGCGGGCACCTGGATCTTAGGAACCATCTCCCGTTCTCCCAGGGACACTAAAGTGACACCCGCCCACTCCCTTCCCTTACCTAAGGGCATCTCCTCCCCGAGCACTACACTAGCTACTCCGGGGGTCTTTCCTCCGATGGGAGGGGGTGGTCTTTTTGGGCACTTCACATCTCCCTTATAGTGTCCGACACCACCGCACTCGTAGCAATGGACAACCCTTGGCTGCTGACTCTGGCCAGGATTAGGGTTTCTGGGTGGGTTAGCCCTAGGGGTGAATCCTGTTCCCTTCCCTTGGGAACTATTTTGGGGGCCTTTAGAAAACTCCGTTTTCTTTTCCCCTCCCTCTTTCTTCTAGGGGGCGCCCTGTCCGGTCTTTTGAGAGTCCCCTCCAGTCCCCCTTGCGGACACCCGGGTACTAGCCCAAATGTCCGCCTCCTCAGCAAGCTTCCGGGGATTGGTCAGCTTGCTATCCACCAGGTGTTGACGCAGTTCAGGGAAACATTTTTCAAGCAGGTGTTCCTTCAACATCAAATCAAACAACCCCTCGTAGTCCCTCACCTCACGGCCTTGTATCCAACCCTCTAATGCCTTCTTCGCATAGTCCAGGAAATCCACCCAATTCTGTGTGCCCAGTTTGTGGCTACCCCGGAACTTCTGTCTATACTTCTCGGGTGTTAGTCCAAACTTCCTTACGAGCGCCACTTTCATGGTGGGGTAGTGGGTCTGCTCATCCTGCTCCAGGGCCAATAATGTATCCCTACCAGCTGGAGGCATGTATTTGTACAATCCCCCTCCCCAATACTTCTCTGGAACCCCATGGACTCTTAATGAGATCTCATAGGCCGCTAGCCACTTGGCGATATCATCACCTGCACTATAACTAGCTACTATGTCCTTTGGCAAATAGGGTTTGGATTCCCTGGTGATTCCTCTTTCTTCGCTGCCACCACTAGGAACAGGGTGTGCCCCGACCCGTAGGATCTGGAGATCTATCTCCCTGAGCCTCAACTCGTGAGCCATCCTCCGTTCCTCTTTTTCATTCTCCAGCTTCGCCAAATCCCATGTGAGCTGTCTTTTCTCCCTCCGGTCAGTGAATTCTACTTCTAATAAGCCGTTGCTAGAGACACTGCTGCCCTTCCTTGAAAGTGTTCTGGGCCCCTCTACTAGGTTCCCCACCTCAGGTTGGAACAAACCAGCCCCCTCGCTGTCAGGCTCTCCATCCCTATCTTCCTTCTCCACCTTACTTTCTCATCGTGCCTCCCCCCAAGCCCTTAAGCTGGTCTGGAGCTCACCCTTCTTTGCACCTTGGGGACAAAACACCCCCTCTCGCTCACAAAACTCTCTGAGTTGGGCCACAGTATAAGTTTCCACATCCTCTAATACAAACTCCATTTTGCCCACTCAGGATAGAAGACAGTTGCTTACAGAAGCTATGCAGGGGGGTACCTTTTGTAATACCTCCTCCCACCACCAGAAGTAAATTTGGAAAAAACAAAACTCAAAATTAGGAAGTCCGCTTGGAGAAAACTCCCGGTGTAGGCCTATGGACTACCCACAGTTATTGTCGAGTAGACGCAAGCACAGCTCAATCCCACCACTGAACACCAATTTTATGTTGGAAACCGGGCAACCGGGTTAGCAGTCACCAGGTTCCCAACACGGTGGTAGCTTGGCTCGAGCGGCTGGGGTCAGGCACCGTGTGAAGCGTACGTCACACCCTCACAATAACCATGCGTTCATCCGTTCCAAAAACGACACTACACCGTAAAAATTATGAAAGAAAGAAGTTTGTCTTTATCTTATTTTCTCTTAGTTGCAGGTTTCAAAACATACATACAATACCATAAGACTTTTCTTGAAAATAGCAGGTCAAATAAATAATACCACAGTGGGGTTTCAATAAATAGGATCAGGTCATAAATAAACACGGAATAAATATAGGTGCAATAAATACAGATTGCAAATAAATACTGTCAGACAATAAATACAATGCAGGAATAAATACAGTCAGACAATAAATAAAGCACCCTCAATAACTTAAATAACACAATCAATGACAATTACAGTTCACAACCCTTTCATGAGGTAGTTTGGTTTCACTTTGCCCAAGTACAGCTTGTGGTCATTTGGATGACATGGGGGGTGTCCCACCTAGATTGGTCAAGACTGGGCCTGAACTGAGGTAGAATAAGGGTAACCTAAGGATCTGGCTCTCCCAAAATACACAACCCCTCACAGAGGTCACTGCACCAGTCTCAGTTCACCCCTGGCACTCCCAGGCTGGTTCTAACACCCCTCTAGCCCCTAGAATGGTCTTTTAGGGCTCCACGGGGCCTCAGACGCCCCCTCTACCACTTACTGCCCTTTTCACGATGATCGGCTCCGCTCGGCGCCAGGTCGACGTCGCTGGACGGCTCCGGTTCGATGTCGCCAGGCGGCTTCGGATCGGTGTCGCTGAGCGGCCTCGGATCGATGTCGCTGGGCGGCTTCGGATCGATGTAGCTGGGCTGTTCCGGATCGATGTCGCTGGGCGGCGTCGGCTCGATGTCGCTGGGCTGCTCCGGATCGATGTCGCCTTCCGGCGTCGCAGGGTCACGGCCTCCCCGCTTCCGGGTGTCTCCGGAGTGCGACCTCCATTCCCGACCTCCGGCGCGCTTCACCTCGACCTCAGGTGATTCCCGACTCGACCTCCGGTGCCTCTCCACGACTTCCGTCGGCGCCCTCACTCGACCTCGGGTGACTCCTTACTCGACCTCCGGTGCCTCTCCACGACCTCCGTCGGCGCCCTCACTCGACCTCTGGCGGCTCCGGGTACGACGTCTGCTTCCTGTCAGCGCCGCTTCTCCACCTCAGGCCTCGGGTCTCCAGGCTTCTCGACGTCAGGACACCGCTAAACAGGTCAGGAGCTTGCTGGTCTTCTTCTTTAAGGCCTCTTCACAATATGTAGGTCCTTAAGATGGTTTTTCTGGTCTTGGTCCCACACAAGGCTCTAGGCTGGGCTTGGTCAGTAGGGACTAGCATCAAGGGTGGGTTTCTGGACCCCACTCCAAGCACTGGTTTCCACCCCTGCTGCCTTACTCCGACCTCCTTCTGAACTAGTCCTCTCTCCTCTCTAGTCAGGTGCCAACTGCCACTCCGAGATGGCCTCCCAACATTCTAAACTGCCTCCCTCTGTCACAGGGTTCCAGAATGTTACGGAAGGTTCTAGAAATCTCCAGTGGGTTCTGATGATGTCACAGGTGGCCACCATTTTGTGTCTCAGGCCCTCAGACAGAAGTTCCAGGGGTAGGGAAACTGGCTCCCTGACCCTGCATCAACACTAAAAAGTCTGGTGGTTCCCAAAAAGGAAAAATTATAACAGGGTTTGAGGCAAAAGTGGGACAAAATAAATAATGATGAGGAGGGACCACCCAAAGGGCTGACAGGTCTAACAGTAACCTAACAATGACACTCAAGAGGTATGGTGGGACCCCCATTTCTGCCAGCACATTCCACAGGGACTCTCTAGGCACAAGGTCAAAAGCAGACCGAAGGTCCACAAAATTCAAATAAAGTTTACCTCCCCAGGGTAACATACTTTTAGTAGAGAAGCCGTAGGCAGAACAGATGGTCAATTGTACCAATACCATCCCTTAAGCAGGCTTGTAATGGGGTCCGCACACCAGAATCAGTTATCCACTCACGCAACCTATCCAAAATAATCAGGCTGAATAATTTTTGTGACTATCAATGAGGCTAGTGGGCCTATAATATGAGGGTAAGGACCTAGAACCTTTCTTCAAATTTGGGACGATCTCTTGCCCTTCCCAAGTAGGGGACATTGGGGTGCCAGTCATTTTATCATCAAATAACAGAGAGAAGTAGGAGAACCCTTACATCCCTATGCGCGTTGAAGAGGTCTCCAGAGACCTTATCCAACCCTGGAGCTTTATTAGGAGTAATCCAATGTAAAGCTTTTCTGATCTCTGCACCGGAGATAAAACAGACATTTGGAACCTTGGGCTTGGAATGGGAGACTAACATGGCAGCACTACCAGCCTCACAATCCCATTCTTTATTTGTCTGTCCAGAGAGGGCACATCCTGAGGATGTTCCAGTCCAACGCCCCCCGAATATAACATAGAAAAAATGATCAACTTAGTCATCAGCAGAAATATTATTCGCCAGTGAGCATGGTTGTCAGAGTCACCACTATCAAGGATATGCCAAAAGGGGGAGTAGTCTTTACCTTTAATGGCATACAGCATTGAATCCCATTTTGCACACTCCCAAGCTCTCTTGGTGCTAAGAATCATTGCTCAATAAGATACCATGGATCACAATTCTATTCCCAGCTTTTATGGCTCTAGAGAGGGCATGCCTGACTATTCTGCAGGATTTAGAGTACCAGGAGGCCACTTTCTTCCTTTTAGGGATAGTCCTGGTTTCTACTAAGAAGAGATTCCTTAAGGAAGCAAACATGGAATTATGGATAGAGCTAAGTATCAACAAGGAATCTGTTTGAACCAGTGGCATCCTCACAGCCAGCACCACATCAAGACCCATGGAAGCTACCTAATATACCTTACTCAAAGCTATCTTGGATTCCACTTGAGAGCTCCATTTAAGCCTACAACGGTTATTGGATGGAAGAAGTCTTCTGTCAAATATTTTGTTGGAGGTCTTCGAAAGAGAAATACCAAGAGCCTCCAGTGTTAATTGTCACGGACATATCAATTATAGATGGCCACAATCTAATATCCAACAGGATATAGTCAATGAGACTAGAACAGTATAAATGGTTAAATGTTTGTTTCCCCTCTTTGTCGGATTTGGATCTTCCAGTATAGGTTCGGAGAGAATTGCTGAGTGTGAAAGCATTTAGTTGAAACACAACAGCGGTCCATTTCTTAACAGGGGGAAGTGTGAGACCGGGAACTGACCAGACATGATCCTGCTCACCATTAAGGACCTCGGAGGACGTGCTCAGAGGATCAAAGTTACAATTAAAATGTTCTGCAACAATTTAAAAATAATCCACGAATAGAACTGCCATAAGTGATCCAACTCAAATCTATGACGTGCAACTTGGCTCCCTTGCCCCTAGGCCTGCAAAGGACATTATACATAAAATAGGTAACACCAGGAGAAAATGACAAGCTAACACACTGCAGGTCAGAACATGTGACTGACCTTCATGCACTGTAACTGGGTCAACAGGTGGCATTCTGACTTGCAGCAGATCTATCACGTTGGCAACACAAAGCAGAGTGGTTTTATCCAAATTGTTAACACCCCCCCCCCCAAACCCCTCCTCCCAATGGTCTGCCCTTCCCCATAGAAGTTGCAGCCTACGAAAAATAAACAAAACCTGAAGGACCCTGCAGGGAAAGGCTCCTTCTTTGGATTCCTCGAGCTGAAAACCAGAGTCAAACCATCCTCCCTCCCTTTCACTTAAAATGAGGCATCAGAGTCCGCCCCAGCTCCTTTCCTCATCTGTACTTATTATTTATGTGACTGACCTTCATGCACTGTAACTGGGTCAACAGGTGGCATTCTAATTTGCAGCAGATCTTGAGTCCTGGGTAGGGGTGGGCGGAATTTGCGAAATTCACTTTCGCAAATTATCGCGAAAATGTTAAAAATCTCCGCAAACACGCGGAAATATCGCGAAGATGCGGACGTTTTTTTCCCGCCCGTTCACGGTATTTTCTGCGTGGTCGCGGCTCGCCAACTTACGCATGCGGTTGCTCGCGGGCGAAGCCATCTTGTTTTCACTTATCTCGCGGTGCATGATCGCGAGAAGAAAGACGTGATCGCGCGATGAATGACGTTACTGCGGGCGCGAACTGTCACGAGACAGCGCAAATGGCGACTAACAATCCAACATCTCGTGGAGAACGCGACTGGATCGGGAAAACCTGTCGGCGAACGCGGGGATTCAGGTAAGGCGATCGCGCGCACACGAGAATGTATTATTTTACCGCGCGAGCAAGCAAACAATTTCCGGTAAAATGTTTTTAAAAAAAATATATTTTATAATATTTAATTGCACCTGAACCATTTGCTTCTTCTTTTTTTTCAACGCGTGCACACTTTTATTTAACTTTATCTTGACTTTTAATTTACTAGTTCAACAAGGCCATCTTCCATGCTACATTGGGTACATCAAAATGTTTTGCCATGGATCCCTATGTATTCACACGCATCAGTGGCCATCTTTGAAAAAGGGATTTCTTTAATTGAAAACTGATTCCAAAATTAATGACCAGGAGCGTGCATGTTTAATGCAGCCAATGAAAAAAGTATTGGCACAGCCACTAGCTCGGCCTTTTACAATTTGGAATGAAGTACTGTGGCTTGTTTTTTGCCATATTTTGTGGTGTGCGGGCGCATTTGCTTAAATAGTGCTTCGGTCTGTAGCTATGATACACGTATGATAATTAAAGTCTATAGCTGCACTTGGTGCAGATTAGGGCATACAAATTCTCCCTACTTCCACGGATAGAGTAATTTCACAGATACACACACATGCACTCATCATACACTTGGGCCCATTTCACTAACATATACTCGATTACTCTATCAGCACTGAACCTGTGTAGAGAAAACTCCTAAACACCCTATATCTACACTGAGGCCAATAGGATCAGTTTGATACTGTCCTGAGTCATGATCTAAACAGTAATCTAAACAATAATAATCAAAATAGAGTACTCAATAATTGACAAGAAATAACCACCAACACTGTATTTAAAATAATGGTACTTTATCTAAAATTAGTCAAAGAAAATCAATCAAAGTAAATCATTATTCTCATAATTACCTATTCTAGCTAAATGTCATGAATGGGTCAGGACAGGTCTCTCAGTAGAAGTCTCCCGAGTCGCCGTCCTTACAGCATCGATCCTCACCAACGCAGGTTTGGGAAGAAGTGGCCTTAGACCCTCCCTAGGCTAACAATATTTATAGTGAATCTTGCAAATTAAAGAAACATAAAATGTTCTAAACGTCCGCTGAACCGCTGAGCAGAGCGAGCAGGAAAGGATGTAGCATCGCTACATTTGGAAAATCTCCGCTCAGAAAAATCACAAAAATAAAAAGACGGAAGAAGGAAACTCGAGTTTTACAAATGTTTCTTTTACGTTCACATTTCCTCGGAACCAGCGCTGTAATCACAAAGTTCATTGTGGCTCCCTTGTCCTCCAAGGACACTTGGACATTCGCCCAGAGCTGCTGTCCTCACGGAAAACTTTTAAACCAGGCGAAGACTGTGGTCAGATGACTCTCGACCATGTTCAGCAAGGCCTTCTCATCAAAATTCGACTACTCGAGTGCAGGCTTTAAACGGCGGCCATTTTTTGATAGGCCAAACAGACCATCTTAATTAAAAGAGACAAAAACAACGTTACCACAGCATAGTGATTAAACAGTGTTAACCCCACTAATACCCTTATGTGTATGTAATTATCTAGCCTTTGTAACACAGAAAAGCATTAGTACACGATATTTCAAAAGCGTATTGTGCTTTAAAACAAACAGCACTCAGCAACATTCATTTAATTAAACCCGCACATTATTATTAAGCAACATGAATGCATTCCCACGTGTAGTTTTCTCTTGTTAGTCCGTATTGATTAATCAGAACATTCACACAAAACAAATAATTAATAGTTACAAATTAATATTTTTAATTTTCGACATATAGACAAACCAGAGCTTAAAAACCCAATAGATTTTCAGCAGAAAACTCTGCTCCAGCAATCCCCCCTTTGGTGATATTATCACCAAATAAACAACCCAAAAAAAAAAAAAAATTAGTAAAATTTAGTCCCATTTTAGGAGAAATTGGAAATGTCTTTTTCTCCTTACACAACTCTACACACCAGACTCCCTTTCATCATCCCTCTTCGTTTCCAAGTAAACACTCTCCCTCAATTCTTCTAATGCTATTTCTTGTGGTTCTCTTTTTGACCTCTTATTTCTCTTTTCAATATTTCTTTTGATTAATTTCTTTTTCCCTCCCCTGTTTTTACAACATAAACACACCAATCTTAGTATCAATAAAGCAACAATTATACAGGTCAAAGGAAACAATATCTTACCTATATTAGTACTACCCATTTTTGCAATAAAACTCTTAACAGCAACTATCTTATTAGCTATTTTAGTCCAAATACTCTCAGCTTCCAGTGGTACTAATTCTTCATGCAAATCAGTAATATTTTTGATATAGACCTTCAGGTCTTTGCTTTCGTCTGGAATGTAAGTGCAACAATGTTGAACTTTCAGCATTCCACAGACTCCACCCTCTTTGGCCAATAGAATATCAAGGGCAAGTCGATTTTGCATAGACATGGCACGTACAGCAATCATCTCCGTATTCACCAAAAGAAACCCTCCAGCGGTATTTGTCGATAAGCGATCCACCACTGTTGACAGTTTCCGAATTCCATAAGCATTCAAAGAAATTCCCACTGCTGGAATTAAAGCTCCAAAAATATCACCCACAATTTCAGACCAAGTTTCTCTCTTAAAACGTGTTAGTAAATTAATATGTTCTACATCTTCTATTCTATCTATATGAAAGATCTTTGGAAAGACCAGGCCCACATAACACGTGCCATACCAATGGTCAGGCAACCTGTAATAAGCCTTGTTCCCACAAACATAATACACTCCTGGGAAAACTGGATCTTCTCCTCCCTTGAAACCCCATCCTGTTGCAATGAAGTATGTATCATGACACTCACTAGTCCCAACAAAATATGTATCATATTGGGATTTCCTTCTTGTAATGCACAGCTTACCCTTCTGTGGTGCATCTAGAGCTAAAGTTGTACTAGCCCCATTTCTCAATTCTTTTCCCATCTCAATGTCCCAAATTGTCTCACTCATTTTATATTTCCCTGCCTTTTCATGCATGCTCATTCTCCTTTCCTCCACCATGTTTAGGAAAGCCTTCTCCTCTTCTTTCAGACTGCAAGTTAAATTGTTCTTAAAAATGTAATCTAATGTTAATTCTTCTTTTTCAATAAAAATCTCACCAAAAATATTAGCTTCTTTAGCTGGATTCAGCTTTTTGTTCATAGGCAATTGCCCAAAAATGTTATCTTTGTTAGACATCTCATAACCTATTTTCCCTAACAAATAAAAAACACTACTTAACACACTACAAGAAATTCCATACGTAGCTGGTAAATGGTGATAAGTAACACCCTCTGAAACGGATGCAGGTAATTGCATACATACGTAGCAATCCCTAACTTCCATTGTCTTCACATATTCGTACAACAATTTTGAAAAAACATTACTAGAAAAATCATTATTTGACCTATCTTTATGTATGTAAGTATTACTAATTCTAGTTGGAACTACTTTTTGTGAACTCTTCCCTACATTAGTCACATTCTCTGTATGCATCTCAAATGTACCTATTGTAACTCTAAAAGTAACTAATAAAGCTAACACACCCCATAGTAGCATTAATAATCCAGTACAGCAGCAGCACATTTTACACCATCTTCTTAAGAAGGCACATCTACTTTGGTTATTCTCTATGTTAGCCATTTTACTACTTTGGCCGTGTCTTTTGACTTAGCCTCTACTACTCCACTACTTGAGTTTCTAGAACTCTGGATTACTTCAAACAACTAATTTTCAATTTTTCTTCTTTTCACTTTCTCCAAGTGATTTCTTCTGTTCACTCAATTTGGATACTCATCACTCTTTACTTCATCTTCTTCAACATCAAATTGTATTATATCTCCAACAATATCCTCAGTATCCGACTTTTCTCCAATGTCAGTCAAGATTACTTTCAGGATTTCACCTGTATCTTCCTCAACCACTTCTCGTACGGTCTCCTCTGGATTTCCTTGACTTTCTGCCTCTTCACCTTCAGACAGTGCCACGTACGTCCATTCCGGCGACCTATACTTCTGGTTAGGTTTTCTTATCCTCTTGATCTCCTCTGGTTCTTTTGACTCTTTTCGCTTTTCACCTTTTGCTGGATTCTGACTCAACACCTCATTCACTTGTTCAGCTTTCGAGGTATTTGCTCGTATCAGTCTGTATCTCAGCTTCTTTATTCTGTTGTTAGGCCAAAGATCTCCTCTTATAACCTTTTTCGGTCTTATTTCTTTATTATTTCTTTCTCCAATCCAAGTTCTCTTTCTCAGAACTCGACCCTCTGATTTCTCATTCTCACTTTCATCCGATTCTGTTTCAAATGCCTCTTGTTCTTCAGCAGTTTTCTTTCGCTCCACAGTCTTTTCCACCACTGTTTGAGACTTCCCTATTTCTGTCCCTCCTCGGGTCTCCGACACGCAATCTTCTTGCTGTCTACTTGTCCCTTCACCTAGCTTATCAAGAATGTTCCCTACACCTCCTCGGGGGTCTTCCGCAATCTGTCCCTCTCTATCTTCTTCTGACCCTGCTTCTTCAGGTATAATCTCAAGTGGTTCTTCAATCTCCTCTTCTGATTCAGGAGTAGTCTCTGTGGAACTGCTCTTTTCTCTTCTTTTTCCTCCACTGCTTTTTGGAACTTCAGGCTTTCTTACAGAATCTGATCTCCCTTCTGAGACCCTCAATGGTTCTCTTGAAGCCTTTTCTGATTCTCTTTCTGAACTTCGATTTTTCCTCACTGGTTCTGTGTCTTCATCATCACTGGAATCTGACTCTTCAAAATACTCCTTACCAGTCCCATCCTTTGGGTTAGGAACTCTCAGAGTATGACTCGCATGTACCCAGTTTTTCACACCAGCACACTTCACTGCAGTTGTCGTAGTCAGAATGACTTGTCTTGGCCTTCCCCACCTTGGAACCAAGACATTTCTTCTTCTGTGTACTTTAATCCTCACCCAGTCCCCTGGACTCAGATCATGAGTTTGCTTCTTCTCAAGTGTGGTAGCGTCTTCTCCAACCTGGTGAAACACAGAATGAACTGCGTCATTCCAGAGACACAGCGTTGCTCCTACCTGGGCTCACGACAGCAGCCCGCACATTCTCCTGGTCGCCAGCTTTCCCCGCCGCCTCCTACCACCCGAGGCCGCAGTTGGGAGAAAACTACAGGACCCAGCATCCCTCCCCGCCACGCCCACATCCGCCGGACATCGCGCCCGGAGGCGCTACATAGAGCGAGGCTCCCTCGGTGGAGCGGGGGGTCATTCCAGAGACACAGCGTTGCTCCTACCTGGGCTCACGACAGCAGCCCGCACATTCTCCTGGTCGCCAGCTTTCCCCGCCGCCTCCTACCACCCGAGGCCGCAGTTGGGAGAAAACTACAGGACCCAGCATCCCTCCCCGCCACGCCCACATCCGCCGGACATCGCGCCCGGAGGCGCTACATAGAGCGAGGCTCCCTCCGCGTCGCGGGAAGCGCGCGGGCGGCGCCGGGCTGAGCCCGGGCAGAGGGCGGGCCGTCTGTGGCCGTCCGGGGTCGATCAGGGTCGGGTCGGCCTGGTCCTTGACAACGTGTGCCCGGTTCACCAAGGTCCGTATATTTGTCATCAACTCTTACAGCCATGGGTAAAAGGAAAAATCCTGAGGGAGAATCTGACTCTTCACGTTCCCTGCCTGTGAATTCTAAGATAAGGAAGACTAGAGCAAAGAAAGCTCGCCAACATGCAGCCAGTAACTGTGTAATGGACCGCATTGAGGTTATAGTCGATGAATGCGGGGAACTACTTAATGCCACCCCCTTGCCGGCTATTGGTGGGAGAAGTGTGTCTACTAAAGGTGCTGTTACAGTTCCGGATATGTTCCTCTCGAAAAAGGGTGGGGAGGAACAAACAAATGGGGTAAGGGGCAAAGCTTTGGTCCCTACTACCCCTACAGTATTAATGGCTGCGAGCCAAGATCACTCTGGTAAATCCCTTTCCGATCTTAACTGTTCTCCGGGTATTGCTTGTAGCAACAGGTTTTCCATTCTGAGCGAAGTTGATACTGATGTTAGTTGTCCAGCTCTGCCTTCTCCTGCACGTTTTGATACAAATATAGGTCCTCTTCTATCTCAAGATAGCTCTACCATTAACCTGCCCGAGGGATTTATAGGGACTGAATCTTGCAAACATGATATAAAATCTCTGTTGGTTCTAGTGAAAAACTTGTGCTCCTTGATTGAGACTATGCAATCTAAGATTGATATATTATCAACCACTGTCATGAAGTTGGGTGAATCTAAGATGGTTACTGATATTCATTCTAAGCTAAACTCTGTCAACTCGGAGAGGGGTTTGGTTAAGGCCCCCTCAGAGGTGCCTGATGGGCCGCCAGTGCCATCTAATGTTAATGCTATGATTCTGCCCCATGTTTCTCACCCCTTGAATATTCAGTCTCGTCTCCTAGCTCCATCAAGGGCTGACTATGCCGCTGCCTGCACCCCACCTCTCGTTAGACATCCTACCAGAGCCTCTCCTGGTACGCCTCAGGTTTTGACACGTGCTGGAAGACCTTCCCTTATTAATGAGAGAACTGGAATCAATCCTAGAGGTAATCCTTACCATCAAACCCAAACACATGGGTCATACAGTCGTATTTTTCATCCACGAAAGGTCTTTATGATAAATGTCCCTAGATTGTCCTCTGGGTCCGATTATGAAACCAGTGAATCTCTGATTAATAAGGTTATACACTGGTTCAGACATGTAAGGGGTTGCTGCTCTGTAATCAGAGCTGACATAGAGGGAGCCAGCAGGATTTCTCAGCATGGTAATGGGATGGACCTTATAGAGGTCATTTTTTATATGATCCCACCATAGCAGATAACCTTATCAATCTGGAGTTCAGAAGTTGCCCTCCTGATTATTCCACAATCCAAATCAAGTCTTCCCCTATTCAACCTTCTTGCTCAGGTGGTGTTTGGCCTCAGCCCTTGGGAGAGTCCTGCCTAGAACTAAATGATTGACTTTGTAAAGAAGATAGCCTAGTGGTTTCCCCTGTTTCCTCTTTTTTGCCTAATAAAGTGCTTAATATCGGTACTCCGGCTAGTATGGATAAACAATATGCTTCCATAGACCCTGCAAGGATTACCTCACTGAATAGCATCCCGGAGATCAACAAAGTCCCTAACATTGGTAACTGGGGTAGTATGGATAAGCAATGTTTCTCTGTAGACCCGATAGGGATCACTCCACTGAATGGCATCCCGGAAATCATCCAAGAAGACAGTGTAACCCTCCCTGAGTTTGGTACACTCCTGTCCTGGAATATCGCAGGATTGAAATCTAAGTTGAATGATCCAAACTGGGTACTATTTATTAATTCTTATGACATCTGCTTATTCCAGGAGACCTGGCTACTTGAGGCTCAGTTCTTAGCGGGTTTTTTGAATTTTAACGTTTTGGCCGTAAAGGGCAAAAAGGGGCGTCCCTCAGGTGGTCTCACCATCTGGATTAGACAGGACCTAGGTATTGTTGTTAAGGAGCTCCCCACTTCTCACCCAGATATCCAGCTACTTAAGCTTAAGTTTAGAGATGGCAAATTGCTGGATATCTATAATATCTACGCTAGAAGTACTAGGGGCAAGAAATCTGATATCATAGCACGTTTGGATGAACTGTTGCTTCTCTACTCCCAGCACTCTCATGTAATTCTAGGTGGTGATTTTAATGTAACCTTTGAACCCCTTTCTGGTATAGATTGGAGTATCTCGGAGGTTGAGGATGGTTTATGGGGTGTCCCATGTTTAGATCTTGAACCTGTCACTCGTTGGTCTGAACTGGCAATCCAGATCAACGGCCTTTGTTTGAGCAAGGGGCTTCGTGCAACTAACGGCAGGACTGAACAAGATAAATCCGGATCAATCACCTTTAAGAGCGGCTCCCGCACCAGCAGGATAGATTATATCCTATTATCTTTAGATCTATGGGAATCCCTGAAGGGCATGGAAGTTATAGCCAGATTGGAGAGTGATCACAACCCTCTCTCTCTAACTTCCTCATTTTGGGTGACTCCCATTGCCCATAGTAATCTTTCTCTTCAGCTCCATCAAGACGTAGTTATTTCTAATGATATGCGTCATGTAAAGTGGGCAAAGGTTGCTCAAAGTCAAGAATGTCTTACTTATATTTTTAATAGATTAGTGCTTGCCACTCAGGATATGGGGGCCGTACTTAACCAGTGCCCCTTGGCATCGCATTGTAAACTCGGAACTTCGATCCACGAAACCTTCTTCTCAGAACTTAAAGATATCTTTGTAAGACCCCTTAAAAAAAACTAAACCCAATGACGACTCCCCACTACGGTGGTATTCTACCGATTGTAGAGATGCTCGTGCTAATCTGGGCACCGCACTGAAATCTGGTGATATCTCCTTAGTTCGTCCTGCTAGATATGCTTATAAGCAAGCTATCTTTAAAGCCAAGAGAGCGTGGGACTTCCAAAGATGGCAGGAACTCAGGGAAGCAGGTACCCATAAAGACATGAGACGATTCTGGTCTGTTTTTAAATGGGGGGTTGGAGGCAACCCTGATAAACCACAAAACTGGGTTTCACAAGATGATTGGGCCAAGCATTTTGAATCTCTATATGCCATTGACGAAAACATGTGCCCATCTTCAAATTATCAATGCATTTTCTACAATGAAGACGCCTTTACTCTGGGTGATGTTGTTACTGCCCTCAAGTCATTGGTTCCTGGGAGGGCTCCTGGGATGGATGGAGTTCCTGTTGATATTTTCTTCTGTAAAAGCGAGTCATGGGGTAACTATATTTTAATTTTAGCCAACTTGATTGCTAGAGGCGCCCCGGTTCCCACGTCCTGGAAAGGAGCAGAAATCATTCCAGTGTTCAAGAAGGGGGACAAGTCTCTCCCTGTAAACTATCGTCCAATCAGCCTGATTGATACCACACAAAAGATCTTAGGCAGGTTGATCCTGAACAAAGTGTTGGATTGGGCCCTAGACAATGCAATCCTTTCCCATCTACAAGCCGGCTTTAGAGCAAGAATAAGCACCATCGATCAGGTGCTGCATTTTGCCATGCTCTATTGGAAGGTGGTTTACTTGGGGGGAGGCAGCCTATATGCCGCCTTTATTGATCTTAGGGCAGCCTTTGATTTAGTCCCTCGGAAAACCCTATGGGTTGTCCTAGACAACTTGGGGATGCCAGCTGTTCTAGTTTCTCTAATTGCCAGACTCCATGTAGACAATTTTGCGCAGATTAGATGGGGTGGTGTTGGACAAGTGACCAGGCAGTTCCCTATCCAAAAGGGGGTCAGGCAGGGCTGCGTCCTTGCGCCAACCTTATTTTCTCTGTATATCAATGACGTAGCAAAACTATTAATAGACGCGAAAGTGGATGCCCCTTCTCTGGCAGGTGCGAAAATCCCTATTTTAATGTTCGCCGACGATTGCCTTATAATTTCTAAAACCCCGAGCGGCCTTCAGAGGTCCTTAGGTTTGTTCGAGGAGTTCTGTCTAGCCCGTGGGCTCGAAATTAATGTTTTAAAATCCAAATTCATGTCTTTTAATCAGCCAAAATCTACTAAATGTAAGATATTTATGAATAATTTGTTACTGGACCAGGTCCAAGATTTTACTTATCTGGG
This sequence comes from Triturus cristatus, assembly GCF_964204655.1. Lineage (NCBI taxonomy): Eukaryota > Metazoa > Chordata > Amphibia > Caudata > Salamandridae > Triturus > Triturus cristatus. The sequence goes on from NC_140581.1 coordinate 854,343,183, forward strand.
CATTTGTATTCAGCATGATCTGGGTTGGAAAAAGCAGGTAAACCTGGCATCTCTTAAGCACTCCCAACTCTCTGGTGCTTTAAGCAAAGAACATGCTAAATCTTTGACCAAACCTATTGATCCTGCACTTCGGGTGTATGATGCCAAAGTGGTTGGAGCTGCACTTTATGGAGTTGAGCTGTGGGGATTTGAAAATGTACATAAATTATCTTCCTCTGAAAATAATTTCTTTCGAAATCTAACTAGACTACCTCAGAGTACTCCCCTTTGTCCCCTGTTCTATGACCTTGGTATGAGACCGATAGCATTAATTGCCTCATTCCGCCCTATTCTATACTGGCGGCGTTTATGGGTCACCCCCGAACTTAGGCTTTTTGCTCTTGGCCTCATGGACATTATCAAACTGGACATTTGCCGAAAGGTCAAGTGGCTCCGTAGGATCTATGAGTCGCTTCGGGACCTGGGCCTAAAAAACCTGTGGGAGGATCCTCAAAATGCTTGCTTCCCCACTAAACAAGTCCTGAAGGCTTTGTACTGGGAAATGGTAGCTTCCCGAGTTTTCAGATCTACAGCACCGCTTTCACTATCAGGCATCTTCTTGGACTTTAAGGACACCATTTCCTTGGCACCCTTTTGGGATGATATTACCAATCCTTTGGACAGGAAGCTGTATTTTCAGTTCAGAGTTGGTAGTCTCCCAGTAAGAGAGTTTACATCTAGATGGTCCACAGAAAATGTGCTTAATTGTCCCGGTTGTACTGCATCTATTGAATCTGTTAATCACTTTCTGTTCCAATGCCCTTCCTATATAATCCCTCGACAGACCTGGCTTAAACCAATGTGCCGGACCTTGGGTACTAGAAATACCAAGGTGGCAGTTCGTATTTTACGGTCTGCTGAAACTTCACTTGTTTATATATCTGTTGCAAAGTTTCTTGGCAGGGCATGGGGGATTAGGAGCAAAATGTTGTCTTGATTAATTTTCCTTCCCGTGAATTGCTCAATTATTCTGTAAATATCTCTATTTATTTATTGTTTTAAACTATCCTAAAATATTTTAAAATCTATTGTCTTGTAAATGTATGGTATTTGTATGCTTTTATGACAATCGTCGAATAAAGCTTTCTTGACTTGACTTGACTTGAACTGCGTCAGCCAGGCCTTTACAGTAATCCAAAATCATGTCATCAGTTATTGTCATCAACTTATTGACAGGTACAAATGCATGACGCATTGCACGTCCCATCAAAATCTCATGTGGACTCAAACCAGTAGTTCTATCTGGAGTAGATCTAATAGTCATTAGCACTAGAGGCAAGACATCAGGCCATTTCATTCCAGTGGCTAAACACATCTTACCAATCCTGTTCTTGATCGTGCCATTCATCTGCTCCACCACGCCAGAAGCCTCTGGCCTGTATGCACAATGTAGCTTCTGCTGTATGCTCAATGCCTCACAAATCAAACTCATGAGCTCATTATAGAAGTGTCCACCTCTATCAGACTCAATCGTTACTGGAAACCCGTACCTAGGAATCAACTCCCTTAACAGTAACTTTGCCACTGTTACTCCATCATTTCTCCTAGTCGGATAGGCCTCCACCTATCTTGAGAACAAGCAGACTACCACCAGAACATACCTCAATCTGTTCACTTGGGGCATTTCAATGAAATCAATCTGCATTCTCGTGAAAGGACCACCTTCTCTGCCTATCGTTCCCAGACTCACCACTGTCTTTTTCCCAGTGTTAAATTGCTGGCAAATCAAACATCTTTGACAGATGCTTTCTGCAATTGTCCTGAACTTTGCATTGTACCAGGTCTGCTTAAAAGACCTGATCATCGCATCCCTCCCCAAGTGTCCCTGGCCATGATACATTCTTGCCATTGTCGACAGCATAGAGTTAGGCATGACTGGTCTACCATCTCTATAGACCCAAACATGGTCTGTTTCTCTTGGGGCACAACCTGCCTTGATCCAGTCTTTCTTTTCTTCCTTTCCTGTCTCATCCTGCAACTGTTTCACCTCATCCCACGTCTCTAGGACATTAGTAAACATCACAGAACAAAAAGACATTTCCCCTTCTCGTTCCCTATTAATCGAGTGATTATTTTTCGCACAATACTGTGCAATGTCATTAGCAAATCTGTTTCCAAGAGTTACAAAATCATCTCCTTGTCCATGAGCAGCACATTTCACAACTGCTAATTCTTTAGGCAGCTGTATCGCCTCAAGTAATTTTCCAATCACTTCAGCATTCTTTATTGGAGTCCCACTCGACGTCAAGAAACCTCTCTGCAGCCAAAGCTGGCCAAAATCATGCACAACTCCAAATCCATACTGACTATCAGTTATCACAGTCACTCTCAGATTCTCTCCAATTTTGCAAGCTTTTGTCAATGCCACCAATTCAGCAACTTGTGCAGATTTCACTCCTTTCAATGGTGATGCTTCCATAACTTCTGAAACTTTGCACACTGCATATGCTGCACTCAGCACACCCTCATCATTCCTCAGACACGATCCATCCACAAACATTGCACTCTCAAGCAATGGAAAATCTCTTATGTCTGGTCTCGGTTTTGTACAGTAATCAAGCACATCCAAACAATTGTGATCATCTTCTGTCTTCACACCCACATTTTCAATATCCGGCAACAATGTCGCTGGATTCACATTCACACATCTCTCAAGAGTCACATTTGATGCTCCCAGAATGACTTTCTCATATTTAGTCAGCCGACTATGTGACATGTACTGGGTTCTGCTTCTTGTCAAAAGAATTGCCACATTATGAGGTATGAATACCCTTACAGGATATCCCATTATGATTCCCTCACTCTGTTCCAGGCTTCTGCATGTTGCAGCTACAGATTTCAAACAACCTGGTAAACCTACAGCTACAGGGTCAAGTGTCGATGAGTACGCAATAGGCCTCCTCAGCTGTCCATGCTTCTGAATTAACACTGAAAGTGCACATCCATTTCTCTCACTGCAGTACAACTCAAACTCTTTTTCATAGTCTGGCATACCCAAAGCAGGGGCTTCACACATTCTGCTCTTCAGCTCTTCAAATGCTGCCATTTGTTCTCCATCTAGTTCCAATGGGTCTTTTACCTCACTTTTTGTCAGCTTAATTAGTGGTCTTGCTATCAGAGAAAAGTTACTAATCTACTGACGACAATAACCCACCATCCCCAGGAACATTCTCACTTCCCTCTGGGTCGTTGGGGCCTTCATTCCCCTGATGATTTTAATCCTGTCATCAGTCACCTTTCTCAGACCTTTTTCAATATTGTGTCCAAGATAATGCACCTCTTTCTTGCAAAATTGCAATTTGGCTGGAGATACTTTTAACCCTCCATCTGCCAGATGATTCAGTAAAGCTATAGTATCTACTTCACAAGCTTCACGTGTCTTTGATGCCACAAGTAGGTCATCAATATACTGCACTAGTACTGAGTTTTCAGGCATGATCAAACTCTCCAATGATTTTTTCAATAACTGATTGAATATCGAAGGACTCTCTCAGCGTCGGTTGTCCAGCTGTATGGAACGCAGAGTGCACAGCTGGGCTGATTTTGGCCTATGTGATTCAGCAGCCAGAGTCCCTTTAGGAGTCTCCCTGTCACAGCAGTCAGTGTTTGATAAACCTTTCCAATGAACACAGACTGAGGACAGAGTCTGCGTGTTCTGGATTGGTGTGCATGCATCACATCCTGTGGTTTCAGCCCTTGTTTACTGTTTAATTGTGATTTCTGTCTGTGCACATATCTTTAAATTTACATATGTGCAATAAACTTGTGTAAGTGTATAACAATAAATATTTCCCCAGAGTATATCAAGTCATGCTGCTCTTTTCTGAATCAGTGGGGCAAGCTTTATAAAGGTAGATATGCCACAGACACACATTATAGGAGCCTTCAATCCAGGCTACCTTTTCGTTTCCTTTGCTTTAAAGTGCTTACACTGCATGCATTAGCACACCGAAGGCACTGCTATTGCCTTTGCAATGCTTGTTGCATTTAGCTGCCGCTCCAAAAATCAGGGATCTAGCCATTTAGTTGTAGCTAGTCCCTATTTCCACTCCCCCTTGTCTCTCCGAGATGCTCTTCCAAAACGTACCTTCGTTTGCAGCGATCTCAAACTTGTGGCGAGATCCCCACACAAAAGAGGTAGGACAGGCAGAGATCTCCAGACGAAGATCTGGGAATAACATTGGTGAGTACATAATGTAGAACTACTGGAGTACTGCTTTCAATTCTCAAAAATGCTTTTGTGAATAGGTCCATTTATATGTAAAGCTTTCGGATGGGATAGGTGATTGGAGAATGTGGCCCCTTTTGGGGCTCCTCATGGCTTTTGCTCCTTTTAGCCTGGCCCTACTATTGTCCTAATCCCATTTTAGCTTACATCGGAAAACATCCTGGTGAACTGCTACCACCCCGTGGATCTGAAGTTGTCTATGGAGGTTCGAAAAGGAGAAGGAAAAACAAAAGACAAAATAACTCCTGATTGTACTAACAATGTTTGCCTGGGCAAGGTAAGCAAAAGTGCAATGTTTCGATGGGGACAAACAATGCACCAAAAGCCATCCATCCACCAGTATCCGGGTAGGCAAATAAGATTACATTGCCCACTGTAGAACCATCAATTGTGACCCACTGTGGACCAAACTGTATGATCTTTGGCAAATCACCCTGTTTCGATGTACCTTATTTCACTATATTCCAGGGAAATAAAATGTCAAGATTTGGACGGGCCGGTAAGTATGAGGTGAAGGTGAGAGAGCAGTTTCTCCAGCAGATGTGGCATCTGCTACAAAACACTGTGCGGTTTTCATAATAATATTCTTACTGATACTGTTTATACTGTAAAGGGCATACAGCAAATAGATCTGTTTATGGCTATTAATAACAAGTGTTACTAGTACCCAAATAAACTGCACCCGTTTTGTCGAAAGTGGAAAGCTAAAACTCTGAATTGGCCCTTTCAAAATTCATTTCTTGGTATTAAAGAGAGGCCTCTCCAACAAACACTTAATCCACCTTATTACCATCACTTGCTTAGCAGGTCACTCGTATGTATATACCATGGGATGTATGTGGCCCAAAACAACAAGGCACGTCAATTAAATAGAAAATGCCCATCTAATATTTTTTCATGCCATTTTAACCTGTCCTAATTTCAGACGGGAATGCATAGAAAATATGCAAAGTAAATATGTTATTGAGTTGCAAGATATAATTGGGCGGATGCCTTAGTGGTTTATTACATGGTTAGGGTGTGCTTAACTTTTAAGACTCTGGTTTTTGACCCTCACAGGGACAGCTGGGACCAGCAAAGTGACCATCTGTGCATTGTTTGGTGGATTACGCATGCCGAAAACGTATTTGAGGCAACATGAGCTTTCTTTGCTATGAATCATTTTCACAACTACCATTTTTTAGAATCCTCAGAAGCGAGGCCAAGGATTGAATGGGCATGACATAAGAATGTGTACTCTAGTGGTATCTACCCTATCCATCCAATCTTGCTTTACTTTCCACACATACATTCACATCCTCACTCTGCAAAATACACTTCGCAAACTGATGCGACTAATCCAAAAGGGTTACTTTTCTCCATCACCATATTCCACAAAAGTAGACATTTGAGACACGTCACATGCTATTACCAACACCTCACAGACAAGCTTCGAGCCGATGTCTGATAGGGATGCTGCCACTCAAACCAATAGCTGAAAAGCGCTGATCCAAAGCCCTTAAAAATAATACTATGGCAGTGATAGTGCCAGAGTAATTATAGTTAGGTCAGACTTTCCAGTTGTAAGGCATTTTTTTCCTGAATTACTTTGGCACCGTTTGACGGATGTGCATGAAACCTTCCAAAAACAAAGTTCATACACTTTCGCTCCTTCATGGAAAGCTGCGCATTGATCCATTAAATAGAGGCTCAGTAAAAGAGAGCATCCCAACTATTTATTTCCCATTTTAATTCCCATAGAAATGTTTGCTCTCTGATACAAACAAAATGGCTGAATGGGACTACAAGAACTTTGTCAGAAAGTAAGAACTTTACTCAGGAAGAGTCTTTTCAGTTATTTGGTGTAAATTCCTTCAGTAGTTTGAGAATTAGCATTCAAAAAGATGCTCACTTGGGCAAGCAGGGGCTAACCCGCAGAAAGAACTTAATGATATCTGAATCATTGGTGTCCAGATATGCTGTGATTGGCCAATTTAAAAGGGATTGGTCAATCCTGATTGGATAGCTACAACATGGATAATATGTTGTGGCAGCCATTACAAGACTCTCGTACCCCGTGAAAAATGCTTATCTTCTGCTGGGAGTTGATTAACTATATTTGAAAGAAAACTTTTTCTCTCATGATTTTCTCATTGAGGTTATAGAAGGTGCTCCTATAATTAATTAATCCAATTAGTTTCAATATCAAAATTAAATACAAAAATATTTTTCTGAAGTTTAAATTAAATAATGGATGAACAATTATCAAAAGTGATGAACATAATTAGTTAAAAGTAATATAGTTATATATTATTAAAAGTTAATGTTATATTCATTTCTGAACTCATACAAAGTAGTTAAAATATTTTATAATCAAGCAATTAATATGTTTTACATCTATATATTTCTTTTAACATTGAAATATATTTATCGATATATTTAGCTATTTAAAATATTTAATTCAATGTATTTTAACATGATTTTCCATGGGGACTTATTGTAGCTCCCTACCTCCTTTATTTTCTAAGGGAGGGTGTTGCAGTACTAGTGGTTAGCCATGGTTGGATTTACTCTAGCTGTGAGCTGGTGTAATTAAAACTGCTTTGAGTTCCTTTGCGGCTATAGTAACTTTAGAAGTGCAGTTTGTGAGTAGTAATGGGCGTACTCTTTTGTGGGAGGGTGCAAGCCCCTCTCTAAACCCCTCTCTAACCTTCCCTATACCCGTCTATACTCCTCCATAAGTTCACTCATTTAGTAGTAAGTATGCTACTTTTTCTAGCCACTCCCCCTGGTCCATCACAATTTACTACTAAGGATCCGATTACGATGTCGGACGGACCGGAGTCTGTCATACATCGTTTGGGAACTGGAACCGAGCGACCTCCTGTCATCTGTTCCAGCCCAGCAAGTAGGATGCGACCAAACACTGTTCGGTCGCAATCATATTCTTTACAATGGGAGCATGCATCCTGAACGGAATGCATGCTGTCATTGTAAAGAGTAGAGGTGCAGTTCATCCCTTCACCCCGTGGCAGGCACCTCAAGGGATCAACAGTGGGGCACCTATGGTTCCCCCTAGGTCACCATCTGGAGGCCTTGCACCTATGGGTGCCCTGCTGGGAGCCCCCAAAGTAGGATTCCCACAGCCTTTTTGTGTCAGAAAGGCCGGCATAGAAAGGCTGTGGGAATCTTCCATCGCAATCCCTTGGCTGGAAAGAGCCACCCAAGGGATTAATGGAGGATTTGCAAATGGCAGCCGGGCTCTCCGAGCTCGTCGGAGGCGTTTCAGAAATCCGATTTGGATTCCTTTCCGACCAACCCCATCAAAATGAGTCGCGCAGAAAGGAATCTGAATGGGCCATTTCGATGCGTACAGAACGGCTCCGACTAAGAGTTGAGGTCGGAACAGCTCCAACCGAAAGTCGGAGCTGTTTCCGACCGCATCGAAATCAGCATCTAAGTAGTAAACTTACTTGTGTGAGGATCTCCCCATAGAAAAGATAGGAGAGGTTGAGATTTACACCTGTAGTTTTTTAAACACCATATTTGTAGTACTTTAGTAGTATTATTCTAGTATTACAAAACGTACTACAAAATGCAATCTGTGAATAGACCCCTGCAAGTACACATTTGTCAAAAAAATAATAGTAAAAAATCTGCAGCATTACCTAAACTTAAACTAAATGTAATTTTTCCTCGAGATATATAAACAATATACCTATATGTGTAATGAGGAAACAATGAAAACACCCATTTTAAGTTTTAAAAGAATAATTTAGAAAATATATTTTAGTTAAATATAAATTATAAACTACAACAAACAAATCGCACACAAAAGTAAAATCAAAACGCTAAATATACCTTATCATTTACAAAGCTCTAAGCATTCCAAAATAAATTTTGTGTTGGTGATTTACTATTCTTATTCCAGTTCAACATAAACATCATAAAAAGGGGAAAGTACATAAATGAAAGGGGTGGGATTTACTATTCTAACCGCAGATTTACAGACATTTGGAACAGTATATAAATTAGAGGGGTAAGGTTTATTATTCTGAATTCAATCCAAATAAAATGAGGAAAAATAAGGTTAGGTTTACTATTCCAATGAAGTGCACATAATTTGGAGAGGAGGAGATTCAGATTTAGGATTCTAACTCCAATTGCAGAAATATTGGAGCAAATGCATACATTTCTTGGAGGGAAGATATCAAATTTATTATTCTAACTCTGGTCATAAAAATATACAGGAACCTGCCTAGATATATTTTGGAGTGGGAGCATCGAGAGTTAATCCGCACAAATATTGGGGAAGAGGAAAGTACATAGATGTCAAATGGGGGGGATTAAATTTACTAATCTAACTGCAGTTTTATAAACATTGGGGAAGGTGCATATATTCGGGCAAGGGAGAGGCAGATTTACTCTTTCACCCAATTCCATGAACATCGCAAAAAGTATAGATATTAGGTAGGGGTTACTATTCTAACAGCAGTCCGTTCAAATACTTGGGGAAATGCATATATTTGTTGTGGTATGGTATACAATTCTAACTCCAGTCCCACAACTACTAGTGAAGGTGCATGTGCTTGGGGGTCAGAATTACTTTTCTGACTTCAGTCCCACGAATATAGTGACAATGGATTATATTTCTGTGTTCTGATTAGCTATCCTAACCTCTGTCTCATAAACATTTAAGGACAGCACAGAAAGGGAGAGGCGGTAGAGTTCAGATTTTCCATTCTAACTCCAGTCCCTCATTTATTGTGAAGATGGGGGATGCAGATTTACTATTCTAACTCCAGTCCCACACATTTTCGGTAAAGTGTGTACTTATGTATTTTTTGGGGAGGAAGGTGGTGGTCATATTTACTGATCTGACTCGAGTTCCACAAACTCTGGGGAAAGTGCAGATATTGAGGGGAGGTTCTGATTTACATTGCTAGCTTCAAACACATAAATTATTTAAAAATTAAATAGATTGTGGATAAATTAAATAAATATCCTAAAAACTATCCTCTATCTTGATCAACAATTATTAATTATTAAGAGTGCAAATACAAATACATAAATGTTTTGAAACCATTTTTTGGATTCATATACAATGTTTTCATTGTACTGAAACCAAAACATTTAGAGACAAATATAAATATCAGACCCCCTTTATAATGTTTAATTGGAAAATTATGGAATTATACACAAACTTTCTTAGTGAACCCATTTTTTTAAATGAATAGATTTTAAGAATTGAAGATAAACCTCAAACAATGCTCAATAATGCCACAAATACTGATATAAAACAATATTCATAAATTAATAAACTACCATCCCAATGTGCCGCAAAAACAGTATTTATATTAAACAATCTGTGAACCCCAATATTTTGTTCAATAACTGTTAAGATGATTTTAATTGACTAAATAAAACAACTTTAATGTATAGAATTATTAAAAAACATGTTGATGTTATTTAAAATATCTTTAAAACAAAACAACATTTACCTAGTCCCCGATAAAACCTACAACCTGAAAAAATAACATATTAAAAAGTGTATAATAAAGTTCAACATGCATTTATAACAATAATTCATAGCATGAGTACAACGAAACTTCTCGATAGCCAACAATATTATGATACTATTTAACAATTTTAGGTTATTGTCAAACATAAAAAGATATACTAATCTCTAATATAGTGTTCCACAATATTTTGGCACTCTCAATCTTTTGCCCATGGCATTATGGTCAAATGGCATTTTGGGGTCAATATTCTGGAACCATACCAATCAAAATACCCAAGTCCTCAAACATGTGATAATTTATTGGCTATACTGTGATATAATGGTTTTCCTTACGATAATTACCACTGTACTCCCAAGGGACAAAAAGTTTGATCTGTGGTGTGACCGAGGGCCAATGGCATAGCTAGACCTTTTGCTGCCCATGGCGGCCCCTTAGTTTGCCACCCACGGCGGCCACATGTAAGAGGGGGTGCTGGTGATTCCTGTCCTTGCCACCCCACGATGGCCACAGGTAAGAGCGGGGGAGAAGCCGCCGCTCCCAAAACTCATTCTGCCCAGGGCGGCCCGCTCCCTCTCCCTCTCTTGCTACGCCACTGTTGAGGGCCGCATTGCTGCCAGCATGTGGCGATCGGGGCGTGGGAGGTGTAATGTAGGCGCAGGTAAAGTGACGCATGTACATACAGTGGTTGAATTGTACATGAGCTAAATCCCACCTTTCCCACTTGACAAAATATGTGATCCTAGGCAACTGTTTTTTTTACTTTGCCTCATTTTTCTTCATTTTCACATATAAGAAGGCCACGAATTACATAACTTCAGGACATGTGTCGAACAAAACCTTCTTGTGTTTGAATTAATAAACTATAATGTTGTCCAGGAATAATAGCAACCCAGGACAGACAGAGGGCGCACATAACAACCTGGCATTGTGTGAGGGTGATGGGAGGCATGAATGTTTGTAAATTCATGTTTGATAAAAATTTTTATATTTTGCAAGATGTATCCAAAAATGAAGGTGTTCCTAAAGTTAAGTGGTGCATGACACCTTCTGTGCTTCTTTTTTTCATTTCAGTTCAACTGTAAATACATGCTTGCTGTTTATTTTATAGATTTATGAATATTAGTGGTTTGTTCAACCAGGGGCCGCATGTAAAGGTCAGGAGGGCCACATGCGGCCCCTGGGCCGTCCTATGAGTATTGCTGGCATAGCCTATTTTTCAGGAATGTACAGGCCACTTTTAATTTAAAAGACAGGAACCCATTCATGGGGATGTCTGTGCACACGCAGTGGGTTACACACAATGGTAGTCTTACACGCACAGCCCGGCATCTCTGCACAGGTAGCCTGTCACATGAAGGATTGTTACTGACCCAGGTAGGTCTTATGATACCCATAATGTAGGTCTGAGGTGCTTACTGAGGTCTGTAGTGTTTTCACTGTTGGACACATTATAGGTGATATGTGGCCTAAAGTACAGTTCTGTAACTATTTACTTCCAAATCTGTTACTCCTTCACAGAATTCTTTTGTTAACGTCCTTTTTACCCATCTTGTTTTGGGTCGAGCATGTTTACATGGAACACCCAAAGGCAGTACCATCCCCAGAGCCACCTCATCGGCACCATTATGGACGTTGGAATAAGTCCCATTGGAAGGAAAGAAAAACCCTGGGTGCGCATATATTGGCCCCTGAAAGTTCACAGCTAAGTATCTGGAGTTCATTCCCAAAGTGCTATAATCCTTTTTATTCACGAAAGGGACTGTATGTTTAAACAGCATTATCCCTGAACAATTAATGTACAAAGAAGTATCCATACTGTTCACTATGGGGCAACAAGCAGGATAATAACCGGCCTCTCGAGGTACTGTCAACTCCTTGTAATGCCAACCCCCAGCATTATATTCTGCGCTTCCATATAAAAGTTATCACAATATGATTTGTTGTCACAACCCGGATAACCTATCCCCTGCAGCTTCTTATGATACAGACATGGACCAGGATTACCAAATCGAAACATTCCCTTTACTTCTGCAAACTGAGGTGGCCGAGTGTACGTGTAATTCACAAGTGACAGTGGGTATGCAGTCCAAAGGCTAGTAACAGATCGAGTGGGGTAGCAGGCAGTTCCTTTCCCAAAGAATCTCTTATTGGTCTCCACAAACACATTACTCAGGATAGCCCTTTTATTACGTCTCGGGGAGATGGCCTCACTCTTACTATGTGTGGTTACACTATATCTATCCTACAAAAACCATGATACCCCACATATTATTATTATCACCATTATCTGAAAAATGACACATACAATTTTACTCAGGATTGACCAAGTTATACTGCATTGCATGGTGACAATTGGTTGCTCCTCCTTATTAATTTTCCTGCCAAAAGGACGCATAGTGAATCAAAGGAAGAAAATGCAAAGAAAAATATGAATATTCCCACGGTCCTTCAGAGCCTCACTGGTACAGGCTCCTATCGCCCATCAATTAGTTGGCGCCTTTGAGCAGCGGCGGTGGAGTTTGCTCTTTCCTAAGCTCTTTCCTAATCTATCCCACGCTGATAAAGGTGGTATACCCTCAGAGTATACTTTCCTAACTAATGTTCAAACAGCAAAAGCAAAGCAAATACAGAATTTTCACTTGTTACGATCCCTCGTTGCTACTGCTACTCAGTACTTTCCTACATTGTACAGTCCATCCCTAATCTTTTTTCTCCTTAGGCTCGGTGGTCCTTGTCCGAGGACGTAAGTTGTACCTGGCAGCCCCAGACACTGTGTGATCACTGAACATAGTCTCCTGGATAGCTCGTATTTCTGGTGGGACAGCCTCGTTCAGAACATTCTCGTTCTGCTTGTCTGTTTGGGTCCAGATTAATTGGGCGTCACTAAAAGGTACAAATCTGGGCACTTGCTCAAATTCAACGTTTCCTATTCCCTCCTTAACACACTGGTCATAAGGCAACGGTAAAGGTATCCTCTTACAATGGGTCACATGGACTCTGTTCTTCCGACCAGCAACCTTTAAAGCCGTCTGTGTAACCAACAAGACCTGCTCAGGACCTTTCCATCTGGGCTCCAAACTTTTCTTCCTCTGTAAGTTTTTAACCAAAACATAGTCTCCAGGCTGGATGTTTTGGCCAGGTCCCTCTGGTTTAGGAGATAAGGAGTCTCGCACCTGTTGGTGAATAGAACGCAAACTTTCCATTAACTGCCCAAGGTAATCAAGCAACACAGGATATATTCAATATCCAAAAACTTTTTTGGCCTAGGAACCCCCCAGACATTCGCTGGGCGTCCAAACATGACTTCAAATGGTGATGACCCAGTTCTAGAATGTGCTGTAGTTCTAGTTGACAAAAGAGCCAACGGAAGAGCACCTGGCCATTTTAACCATGTAATTTCCTGAATTTTTGCCAATTTCAGTTTGAGCATACCATTGTACTTCTCAACAAGACCCGCTGACTGCGGGCGATTGGCAGCATGAAATTACTGTTTAATGTGCAAACCTTCACAGATTAACCTAATCACTCTCCCATTAAAATGAGACCTGTTGTCACTCCAGATAATTCAGGGCATTTCGAAGCAAGGAAAATACTCTTTAAGGAGTACTTTTGCAGTTGTGGTGGCCGTATTGACTTTAGTGGGGTAAGGCTCAACCCATTTACTACACGTGCATATAACCGGTAAGACATACTTGAGATTGTTACATTGTTCCAGCTCAATAAAGTTCTTTTGAAGGACTTCAAATGGAAATGTAGGTTGTGCAAAGTTACCGGATGGTGTAGGAGTACCCTTTCCTGGATTGTGCTTCATGTAAATAATATAACTTTTCACTAAATGCGTAGCAGTTTTGGAAATGTTATTGTTACACCAAACCGGGGCCAATAGTTTACAAATACCTTTTGCACTAATAGGGACATGAGCTATAGTAACCACAGGGAACACATATGCATCGGGTAACATCCATTTCTGCTCTCCAGACTTGTCAATCCAACATCCTTCTTTGTTTAACTGTGCTGTACTTTCCTGCAATACTGCTAATTCTTCTATCGTGGCCTCACTTTGTATCTCTTTTACACTTTCAACCGTATTTTAAAACATGGCGTTCTCAGGAACCCATCTGGCTGGGCCTGCAACAAGCATTCTTTTATTTTTTCTTCGAGCAGTCTCTTTGGCTGTCTGATCTGCAAATGCATTCCCTCTGCCTACATCATCAGTCACCTTCTGGTGGGTGCTATTCTTCACAATCACTATTTTCTTAGAGAGTGTTAGTGCAGAAAACAATCACAGTATGAGATGTCCATGTTGTATTTTAGTGCCATGGGAAGTAAGGAACCCTCTCTCTGCCCACAATCGCCCAAAATTATGTGCGGCCTCAAATGCATATTAGCTTTCTGTATAAATATTGACAACCAATTCTTCACTCAATTCACAGGCTCGTATAAGGGCAACAAGTTCTGCGGCTTGAGTTGACTGATAGGGGACTTGTGATGTCTCTACCACTGTGCGCAACGTAGTGATAGCATAAGCTGCTGTGGTGGTGCCATCTGGTAATTTAAAACAAGAGCCATCGACACATAGTTCTCCTTGGGGGTCAGATAAGGGATCATCAGTCAAGTCTACCTGTCCTTTTGTCTCTTCCTCTGTTTGGAAAATACAGTAATGTTTGTCGACTGCATCATTCTCAGAAGGGCGGGGTAGTAACATGGCTAGATTCAGAGGGGCACATCTTTTGATCGTAATATGCTTAGCAAACAATGTAAATTTATAACTGGTAAGATGTGGACTGGTGAGGTGCTGTGTCCTTGTGTTATTCAAAAGTGTATGCACAACATGGGGTAACATAATTGTGAGGTCTGTATCAAGTACGAGTCCACCCGATTGTCTGATTGAAGTGGGCACAGCCGCGACAGCTTGCAGACAGATAGGAAGGGCCCTTGCGACAGGGTCAAGCACAGCAGAAAAATAAGTGCAAGGTCTCTGCCTATCACCAAATATCTGGGTCAAGACAGAAAGCGCACAACCAGCCATCTCATGGACGTACAGCACAAACGTATTCCTATAATTAGTTGTGCCTAGCACTGGAGCAGAGCAAAGTGCAGCTTTTAATTGTTCAAAAGATTGCTGACAATCTGGCGTCCAAGGCAAAGGCTCATGCACTGCTTTCGTTGTTAATGCAAGCAAAGGTTTGATTAGTAAGGAATAATTAGGGATCCACTGACAACAGTAGGAAGTAATGCCTATAAAAGCACGCACATCTTTTTGAGTTTGTGGAAGGGGCATTTTAGTGATGGTACTAATGCGTTTTGGAGTTAACCTTCTAACCTCCTGTCGACAGTACTGGAACTTCTCAAGGGAGAACTTATGTCCATGATGTGCCAAATGCAACAATAATTTCACCGTACTATCCTTGCAACCTTGTTCTGTATCAAAAGCAATTAACAAATCATCGACATACTGCACCAATACATTACGTGGGGAAATTGAGAGTGAATCCAACTGACCTTTTAATGCTTGACTATAGATACTAGGAATTTCAGTATAGCCTTGAGGAGTGCGACAGAATCGGAAACTTCTGCCAGCTAGTGTAAATCCAAACAAACACCTACTATCTGGATGTATAGGCATACTAAAGAATGCATTTTTCAAATCAATAACAGAGAAAAACTTAGCAGTGGATGGAATCATAGTTAAAAGTGTGGTGATATCAGGAACCACTGGAAATTGCGGAACTATTATTTTATTGGCCTCTCGCAAATCAATCACAAAACGATATACATCATCAGCTCTATAAGAGGAATCTGTGAGTGCCCTTTTTAGGACCGGAAGAATAGGACTATTGCATACGTTGCCTGTAGTCTCTTCGACAACTTCCTTACATATTTAAATCCTGGACAATATAAAGAAGGGCTAGTTCTCCTGCCTGTGGTATTTTATACTGAGGAATGCGGAGCAATATGGCATTATCCTTGACCTGCAAAGAAACTGGGGATATATGCAATACTACTACATCGGTGTCACCGGTGGCCAATAGCGTTGGCGGTACTTGATCAAATTCAGGCGGAAGGGGGTATCTTTAGATAGACACTGCCTAGTACCCACGTCCGGACCCATGGTAATACAAACACCATCAGGGGAACAGTAAATTGGAGCCTGCAACTTCTTCAATAAGTCCAAACCCATCAATCAAAAGTGAAAAGAAATGGAGAGTCCACAGTAAAAGGACCAATGTTAAAGGAGAGGGGGAGATGGGGCTTACAACTGGTACTTCTGAAAAACCCACTGAAACATTATTATGGCCAGACAGGGCCACCCCAGGGACCATATGTCGGGAAACAGAACTCTTTGTAGCACCATTGTCCACAAAAAATTCCTTAGTCCATCCTTGCAAATCTGCTGTGACATAAGGACCACGCTGATCTGCAGGTATGTGAACTGGCCCCTTACCCTGTCCCTGGCTGTCCTAGCTATAAGACATGCCTGTCGCATCATCAAAGTGATAGTCGTCATTAAAGTACTGTCCGTCCCTAGCGTCATCAAAATAATTATCAGAACGGCCCACAGAGGCCGTATTATTTTGCTGTCTATCAGTCCCACGACCCTTTTTTCCAGAACCCCTTCCTCGAGTGGACAAAACCTTTTGCAAACGTACAGGGCACTGGCTGCGCCAGTGACCTTTCTTGCAATAAGCACTCTGATTCTGCCTCAAAGGTGCAGTTGGAGGCTGTCTGGTACGAGGAAGTTGTGTTACCCCGATTTGCCTGCTGCAATAATACCTTTGTCTTCAGATCCTTATGCCTCTCGTCATTTTTTTCTTTTTCTTCATTGTCTCTGTGCTTGTAATATTGGGCCATATTTAAGATAACAGAGAGAGAGAGGATGTGGACCATGTGCTTTCAGATGCCTGAAGTCTAGACATTATTTCGGGGAGGAGAGTAGTGACAAACCTGTCAATGAACAAACGGACTCCCACTTCCGTAGACATATCCTGTGCACTGTGATCCAGAAACGTTTCTTCAAACCTAGTGAAGAAATCAGACACACTTTAATTTTTCTTCTTCCGACTGGCAGTCAATCTATCCCAACTAATTTTCTTGGACAGAATAAGTATGTGCATGTATGCTATTATATAGCCGGGCAAGGCAAGTAACTCAGCGCATGGTTTATCTCCTGGCTTCCTATCCCAGTCCCAACCTTTAATCACATCCCATGTGCCACCCAACTCAGCGACATGGTCTTGGGTATGCACTTGCTGCCAAATATCAACTGGAACTACTAGGCCAAAAAACATTTCAATATCAGCAAGAGTCATCACAGAAGAAGAGGCAGCCTCTGTCAATACTTTATATGGAGTATATACCCATTGTTCCTGAAAGCGGGCAGCCACGGCTGGGCTGGTAACCACTCTGTGCTCGTCCGTCACTGCAGGAATTTCCGGGTAGTAAATTGGGTGAACTTCACGCATTGGAAACTGAGCTATTTGAGTGAGACTCCTATCATGTAGTTTGCCTCTGTAAGAAAGCAAAGTGGAAATATTGCGGAACACTTGGTCTGGCGCCATATCTGTTACATATATGCGATCTCTAATATCAAATAATATTTGAGGAGCCTCTGTTTCAATATGTGTGTGCCAAAGGTCAATCAGTGCGGCAGACATATACTTAAGGGCATGCTGCTGTATGAAAGATTCGAAATCTCGCATGACCTGCCAGATATCCTCAAGACATTATATTATATTACGATCCCACCATATTGCCTGATCCGCTATTACTCTCTTCTCTTCCTCGCCTACTCTGGATCGCATTAACGGACGTAACCGTTCCCTAAATCTAGTCAAATCTCTATCTTCTGAGCCACGTACTGGTGTGTCAGTAATCGGCAACAATGGAGGATGAATAACTGGAACGGAGGTAACAGGTGTTACTGGGGTCAGAGATTGTAATGGAGGAGAAGGAGTAGGGGGCACATTAACCAGTGCAGTAGGTGTAACAGTCATAGAGACAGATGCACCCTGAGCAGGTTGTCGTTGCTGATGAGGAACAATGGGATATTTCCGTTCCGGGACATATGGTGGCGGGGGTCGGGTATCTGACAAGGCCTCCATAAAAGTATCCCCATCTTCCTGAACCATATAAGACTTATCAATTTTCAACCTAAATCTCCGATCCTCATGTTCTATTCCTGTCTCTTGCTTGTCTTTGTCATAAGCCACAGCTTTTTGTGTAAGCGTGTGTATTTTTCCTTTTCTAGTATCTCTCTCCATTTTTAACCACCTCTGTTTGGCCTCCTTCTACCAAGTTCGAAGAGAGTCAAACATAGACTGTCTAATACGTCTTTTGAAAAAAATTTCCTGGAGAAATCCGATCTTCTGTTCTTCAAAAGAGCCCGTCAAAGGCCACTGTAACTCTGCATTGTTCCTCGTCTATTTGTGCCATAATGTACTAAACATAATAGGGCCAAGACCATGATTTACATACATACCAAAATTAGGACTACCTTCAGGAGTTGCAGGCTGGGATCCCTCCAACCGTGCATCTGTAGAACAACAACAACACAAACTCCAAATCTTACTAAAACCAGGCATTGCAAAGGAAAAGAAAAGAAAATCGTTATTTTACATGGCAAAGTATGTGCAAACACTTTTCATCAAAACAGCCCTTAGACTGAAACAAAACCAAACCACAGTGGTACCACATCCACATGGAACCGAAACAGACTCAGCTGATATCCGAGGTACAAATAAACCAGTTCTCCACTGCCGACTCTTCGGACCAAACAGTCAGATCAAGGATTTTGCTGTTCAGGACCCCAGTCGGGATGACCACTGGGCGAGACACCCTCTGGTGGGACAGAGTCAGCAGCTGCGAGAAACAAAGCTCTTCGTGCAGGGATCCCTGAGCCGTCAGTCCGACCTGATGATGCCCTCGTCCTCCCCTCCGCTTGTGGAAAATGGATGGGTCATAACCCAAAGGGGTCCATGTTCAGGTGCCAAATGAAGGAAGTGACCCACAAAGGGCCACCCGGGTCACCACTGACTATCTCTCAGCCTTCTGTACCAAATGAAGAGTCGAGGAGACAGTAGAGAATATACACCAATAACTGTTTATTCATATACGTTCAGAGTGGGACCCCGTCTAAGGAACTTAGGAACTGTAAGCATAGAGATACATTATGTACATTTCATGGTGAGACAAGAACACGCCCACAGTGGAATTTTCCAGGCAGATTTAACTGGACAGTGAAAGACAAGAAACAGGTTTTTTGTCTCGTATCTTGCACAACCCGGCACAGTCAAAGGACGTTTCACCTTGGGCTGCGATCAAACTGCCAGACAGGTAGGAGAGGACCTTTATCGAGTGGGAAAGCTATTCAATGGCACTAACAGTCTTTATAACAGAAACAAAACTTAGTGAAGGGCATTTCTCAGAACTAAGAAAGATTAGTTTTGATCAGCGTACAAAATGGAGTCTGAAAAGAAAATGGTGCAACGAATGCTAACTAAAACATGGCATTGTGTGAGCATCAACGGGCCTAATCTAACACTCTACTTTTAGTATATCTTTGGCATTGACCTTTGTAGTACGAGAGATGTTTGGTTGAAGAGATTGCACCATTCTAGCTGTCCGTTATGTTATGTTAGTTAGATTTGTAAATTGCTGCTTATCATCGAAAGGGTATCCAGGTGCTCGTGCAAGTGTGTAGGTGTGTGGGTCATGTAATTAGTTGAAGAGCCAGGTCTTCAGCCTCTTGAGGAATTCAAGAAATAAGAAGGAGGAGGAAGCCCTGATGTGTAGAGGAAGGCCGTTCCATGTTTTGGGCGCAATGTGGGAGAAAGCAGGGCCTCTCATTCTGCTTTTGCAGATTCAGAGGGGGTGTGTAAAGAGAGAGTGAGGCTGAGCGCAGGAGTCTGGTGGGTTGGTGGAAGTGAAGGCGGCTGTTGAGGTGTGCTGACCCTATGTTTTACAGTGCTCTGTATGCATGCGTGAGGAGTTTGAATTAACAGCATTTGTGGACCGGAAGCCAGTGGAGTTCTTTTAGATGTGGCGTGATGTGCGAGCGACGTGACATGGGAGGTCTAGGATGAGTCTTGCTGCTGCATTCTGGATTGTTTGATGTTGGTGGAAGAGGTGGTTAGAGTTTCTGGCATAGAGAGCATTGACAAAGTCTAATCTGCTGCTGATGAGGGCTTGAGTGGCTGATCGCCTGACGTTCCTGGGTATCCATTTGAAGATTTTTCTGAGGATCCTTAGTATATGAAAGCAGAAGGAGCTGACTGCATTTACCTGTGCTGACAAGTTGAATTTGTCGTATAAGATGATTCCCAGGGTTTTTTGCGTGGTGAATGGGTGTTGGTGGAGGACCAAGCTCTGACATCCACCTGGTGGAGTCCCAGGGGGAGTTCCTGTTCCCATAAATCAGCACTTCCATTTTGTCAGAGTTGAGTTTGAGAAAGCTGGTTTTCATCCATTCTGCTACACAGATCATGTAGTCAGTGAAGTTGGTCGTGATGGTGGTGGACTTGTCGGACATTAATAGGATGAGTTGAACGTCATCAGTGTAGGAAATGATGGATATGCTGTGTGCTCTGATGATGTTGGCGAGGGGAGTTACACTCCCATTCCTTCTCCCTTCTCACTCTTTCATCAAGATCTGTGAATTCTGATAGTTTATCCTCTTTGACATGAGTTCTGTATCAAGCTCACTGTAAATCATTGCACAGGCCATTACAGATACTTAGGAAGATTTAAAGACGGCTTGTAATGAGCGAACCTATTACTTTGTTTTTTAATAACATTTCTCCTCTTTTGTGGGAGTCCACTAATCCAGCTCCCAGTGATTCCAGTTCTCCTTCTACTATAGGGTCTTCATCAGTCATGGTATCTTCCTGCTTCGGGAACTCCAATTTGGCACAACCTAGCAAATTTATAGGAGACCCCCCAGATCTTTGAGTCTTTATTTCCTTAATGTAATCAACACTTCCTAACCCGATCAATGCAATTTTCCAGTGACACCGATAGGGGTACTTTTATTTTGTTATCTTTGTCTAAAGACGCTATAATTTGGGCTGTACTTTTAATCCTCGTAACTATCCTTAGTTTCATTAATACATTAATTTTCTACACCAATTTAAAGTAGCATTTGAATATTTGAATGCCATAGGGGCCTCCCGAAAATGTCTCTAACTACACTGGCTCAAGGCTTCCATGACGGCAGTTATTGCACACCCTGACATACGCAGGTCTTACTTGGCATCACTAAATGAATGAGCATTTGCAATACAAGAAGAGTTGTCGCTTAATTGATAGACATCTGGGGAACTATGGTTACCAGGCAGCACTGTATGAGGTCACTCAGATTAAACATCTGCCATAACGTACACCATCTGTGATCAGGGCATGATTTAGCTACAAAGAACTTAGAATTGGAAAGCAAATTGACTGACCTAACCTTTATTGGCACGTAGCAGACTGAGAGAACTGAGACACTTTCAGAACTTCAACCAAGTAAAAGGGCTCTTCAATTTATAAAACCATGATTAATAATCCCAAAGACAATGCCGACAAATGGAAGTCTCATTTGGTATCGGATCTGCGGTGATCTCAATTTCACTGAATGAGAAGATGGTGTATCATACCAGCTATAGATGGCTATTACAGAAGGAATCAGACTAGTATAACTTAAGCTTTTGCAAAGGTTCTACTATTCCTGAACAATCTTAAAGACATTGGAAGATTGGATACCAACCTATGTCGTAGAGGCTGTGGGCAGGTTAGAGGCTCCTTCCACATTATCTGTCTCTGTCCCAATTTAAAGCGATTAGAGGAAAAGATGGGTTACTGTCTAAAAATTATAACAGACTATGCAAAATGAGTGGGTAAAAACCTCGGTGTATGGAGTGAAATGCACCTTCACAATGTTACATTTTTTGTGAGCTAGGATTATTGGTTGGTTGATCAATTAATGCCAGATTGTTGGTAAACTGTGTGGCCCTATTTTTATCAGCATGGGCTCAAACATGGACTGATGCATGCTTGCTGAGAAATAAGTATATAACGGCAAGGGTTGCCTCAAATTTATGATGCAATCTGGGGTCCTAGGATGAAATACATAGGAGGTGCTAGAAAGGGAGAAGGAAAGATGGGTAATGGTAGCATAGTTCACAGGGTAAGGGAACCACAACATAAACTATTAGAAATGTTTGGAGGCTTTGCCTCATGTAAACATGTAGGGGCCAGATTTATCAATAGTTCACACAATGCAATGCAGCAAGACAACTTGCTGCATTGTGCTGCGTGAAATGGTGAGTGCAGGGTATTTGAATGTATGACTGTTGAACGAATGCCATTCGGGAAGCCCGCACATTAATTCAGTGCGGGGCTCCTGCTGCGCGGGAGCCTACTCACCTGCCTTTCCTGCCTTCGCTGCCTGCTGCCATTGACAGGGGACTCCAGACCACAGAAACCAAAGCGCCAGGAAGCGCCAAAGTGAGGTCCAGAACGCCCGAAGGTGCATAAATTCAGCGTGGGGCTCCTGCTGCTCGGGGCTCAGTGGCAGGAAGAAGCAGGGCGGGGCCACCCCCTTTGGCTTTGCAGCGAGCTGGTTTGCTAGGTTCACCTAAAGCTCGTTTTCCATCACTCATCAGTTCTGTTTTTTATGCCTTAGCGCTTGGACGCCCACTGGGCAGCAATCGCGCTTTACAAATCACAATACAATACAATACAATACCTTGGTATAGCGGGTTGGATTGCCCACCATTGGTATTTATCTTCTTTATTTCTATTTCTTTTCCTTTTATAGAAATGTTATGTTGTAAAGTTGATCCACACCACTGTTAGCTGGCCATCCTCCCTCCTCCCTTTGTCCCTAGGGGTTTGGTGACAGCTGTGGAGTATCTCTCCCTGGAGCGTAGAGGTTGTACATATGTAACCGAGTGGATTCTAGAAAGACGGGTAAAAGAAAAGGTGACCGCAGGGCTCAGGGCATGGACAATCCTAAAAGGAAAAAGAAGTCTCTTGGTGCAGTCTGCCACGAGACCATGGACCGAATTGAGTCAATCTTGATTGAGTGTCAGGAAATGGCTGATGCTGGTTCACCAAGCTCTCCTACTCAGGCAATTAACTCAGCCAGAATAGCCACAAGTACAGCCATAAATTCTGTAGCCACGTCAATCATTTCACCCAAGCTATCACTAGGGAAAAAATCAGCAAAGCTAATACCACAAATTTTTAATCAATGTTCCGAAAGAGAGGAGCAAAGGTCTGGTAAAAAGATCTTCTGATCCGGAATCTGATCCCGCCCCATCTGTACTATGTATCGAGTCGAGTGGGTCCCCTAGCATGGCACATGTTACTCATGTTGAGTGCCACAATAGTTTTGATGTCCTTGTTCATAAGGCAATAGGAGGGCCAGGAGCTGGACTAGATGATCCCGAGGAGCTTTGTAAAGTCCCTGCTCATGAGGTGCATGCATTGAAGTCGCTAATTGAGTTACTGAGAGAGGAGGTTTCTGCCCTCAGAAGGAAGGTTGCTACCGTAAGTGAGAGATCAGTCTGTAGGAAGGGGGTGCACCAAGGGTCTTTGTCAGCCCCCTCACCAGCGGCACAATTAACAATAGAGGATGTGTGCATAGGATCTCACCCTTGTGGGTACACTGAGCCCTCTCACAAAGTTGTTCCTGCAAGTATTTTATATCAACCTTCAGATTACACTAGGGACCACCGCCCAAATGACACATCTACATTAGCTGTAAGAAATATGCTGGGAGTTGGTTATGCAAGGGCCGGTCTTGGGGCCCCAGATAGAGGCGAGCTGATCCTAGAGGAAGGGTACACACCCAGGTCAGGGACACAGGGGATGGGGTCAGTATGGGATGGAGTCTATATGAGGCAGAGATCAGGGTGCTCAAGATGTGGTCTATCTCACTAAAGTCCCTAAACTCTCTTGGGCTAGGCACGAAGACCAGGATTCGTTAAAAAACAAAATCAATCACTGGTTGAGATCTACCCGCCACTGTTATTTCATTATCAGAGATGATGTTAAATCTGTAGGAAGATATAGTTCACCTGGGGCCGCTAGGGATACGATTGATGTTCGATTTTTTGATAAGGACATGGGGTCTGATTTACAGAACTAATCTGAGACAAACTCCTAAACTTACTACTTTTGGTATTCACAGAAGGCACTTACGATTTTTGGTATTCACAGAATGCACTTATGACTCCTAAGTTTACGTCCGCACTCAGGCCGGAATTTACGCACCCCGACCGTACTCTCCGCATCCGGAGAGTACTCTCTGCACCCGGACCATACTCTCCAGCCCGAGCCGTAATCTCCTGCTGGGGCCGGGAAAAGTGTAATCAATTGGCCGGATTGCAATTTTTACATAAAGGAACATTTGGAATGTGCGATAAATGGTGGAGGAGGTAATGAAAAACAGTTTGGGCAGGGAAAAGGGTACGGCCAGACTCTACATCAAAACCCAGAAAAGTTTTCTCCTTTGCATCATGGTACATGCAGTGCACAATTTGTGCTCCCCTCAAAATGACTGCACAGCATGAGTGTATGGGTACTGCCTGAGTGAATGGATGAGTGCATGAGTAGTGCCTGAGTGGAAGGTTTGGTGGAAGGGTAATGTCTGGGTCATTTGATCAGTGGAAATATGAGTGCAAGAGTAATGCCCGGGTCATTGGATGAGTGCATGGGTAGTGCCTGAGTGAATGGATGAGTGCATGAGTAGTGCCTGAGTGGAAGGTTTGGTGGAAGGGTAATGTCTGGGTCATTTGAGAGTGCAAGAGTAATGCCTGGGTCATTGGATGAGTGCATGGGTAGTGCCTGAGTGAATGAATGAGTATGTGGGTATTGCCTAAGCGAATGCTAGAGTGCAAGAGTAGTGCCTGTCTGATGCAATGAATGCATGGGTAGTACTTCAGTCATTGGATGAGTGTATGGGCAATGCCTGACTGGAAGAATGGGTGCAAGGTTAATGCATGAGTCATTGGATGAGTTCATGGTTAGCGTCTCAGTGAATGGTTGAGTGGAAGGATAATGCCTGAGTGATTGCATAAGTACATGGGCAGTACCTGGATGATTGCATAAGTGCAGGGCTACTGTCTGAGTAATTGGATGAGTGCATAGGTAGTCCCTGAGTGACTTTATTAGTGTGTGGCTAATGTCTGGTTGCTTAGATGAGTACATGGGTAGTGCCTAAGTAAAAGGATGACTGCAACAGAAATGCCTGGGTCATTGGATGAGTGCATGGGTAGTGTATGACTGAATGAATGAGTGCAGAAGTTGTAGTAGAGGTGAATGAATGAGTTCAACAGTAGTGCCTGAGTGATTGCATGAGTTCATGGGTAGAGCATTGGTGATTGCATATGTGCAGGGGTAGTGTCTCTGTGATTGCATGAGTGCATGTGTTTTGCCTCTGTGAAAA
The DNA here is from genome assembly GCF_964204655.1 of Triturus cristatus. Lineage (NCBI taxonomy): Eukaryota > Metazoa > Chordata > Amphibia > Caudata > Salamandridae > Triturus > Triturus cristatus. The sequence continues at coordinate 854,368,381 of NC_140581.1, forward strand.
GAAAAATGCAAGGATAATGCCTGCGTTATCCTATTAGTGCCAAAGTTGTACTACATAGATTAGATGACAGCATGGATAGTGTTTGTTTGAAAGGATCACTACCAGGCTGATGATAGTGGCAGCATAATTTAAGTTTTTAAATAGTGTAAAGGATCAACATTATTTTTAATAGAAATAAAGAACATAACAGTGTTGACTGCACAGTGAACACTGAGGGGAGCGCAAATTGTGCACTGCATGTAGTGTCTGGCCATACCCTTTCCCCTGCCCAAACTGTGCTTCATGACCTCCTCTACCATTTATTGCACATTCCTAATGTTCCTTTTTGTAAAAATTGCTATCCGGCCCATTGATTACACTTTATCCGGCCCCAGCCGGAGATTACGACTCAAGCCGAAGAGTACGACCCTAGCCGGAAAGTACGGTCCGGATCTGGAGAGTACATTCTGGGTGCGGAGAGTACGCACTGGGTACGGAGAGTACGGTCCGGGTGCGGAGAGTACGGCCCGGATGCGGGAACTACTGCCCGAGAGCGGATGTAAAATTAGGAGTCATTAGTGCATTCTGTGAATACCAAAAATCGTAAGTGCCTTCTGTGAATACCAAAAGTAGTAAGTTTAGGATTTTGTTTCATATTAGTTCTCTGAATCGGCCCCATGGTCACTGGTCGACTGATGATTGATCCTCGTACTATCCCTCTTGCAAATACATCTGTTTCTATTAGGTATAGACACTCACCAAGACTGGAGCCAGTGTCCCATAGATCTATTGGGGCCAGAACATTCCCCTGCCCTCGTAGAGTAGGGAACGGCCAAAGATGACTGCAGCCTGGTGACAGAATGACCCCTGACAGAAACTCAGGGTATCCAGGGCCCTCATTGACTCCACCCCTACCAGAAGCTCCAACACTCAGAGGTTTAGCATATACTACTGAGACTTGTGGTGAGTTTCAAACTGTTAATGCAACTAGTGATATAGTTCCTAGATGTGGCACTGCAGAAGAAGGGGCCCTTGTCCACCCTGTTTTTAGGGTCCTAGTCTAGAACGTGGCAGGGATTTCAAAACTGCTATCTGATCCAGATTGTTGTATTTTTGTGGACTTCTATGATGTAATCCTATTTCAGGAAACGTGGAGTATGTCTACTCCTTTTAGAAGTGGCTTTTCTGCATATGCCATTGATGCCACTAGGAAAGAGCAGGGTAGACCCTCTGGAGGTCTAGCAGTTTGGGTGAAAAATGCCCCGGGGGCTAAAATCAAGCTCCTTCATGTTGACTCGCAGGACATTTTGGCCTTTGAGCTTGTCCTTTACAGTGGTTGGAAGGTTAGAATGTTTAATGTAATAGAGTGGTCCGTGCCCTAGAGGAAACAAATACAATTCATATATTTGCTCATGCTCTGGCCGAGTACTCAGATGGTGTTCCTGTATTAGTGGTGGGCGACTTTTGAACCCTTTGCGTTTACCCCTCTGGACTTGACTGAGGATTAGGACCCTGAGTGGTCAATCCCACCTTTAGACCTACCGAACTTGAGATGGACTAAGAGAGGAGGCCAGGTGCTTGCCCTTACCCTGCAGCACTATTTAAGAGCAAAAAATGGGAGAACTAGGTCTGATCCTAATGGGGAGTGCACTTTCAATAGACCTGGCCACATAAGTGAAATTGACTACTGCTTAGTCACTCCCAATCTCTGGCCCCTAGTGGATGATATGGCAGTGGTTAAAAGATTCGATAGTGACCATAACGCTCTTGCCCTTACTCTTGTTAAACCAGACGCCCCGATATCAGGGGGTGTCCTGATTTGGGTGTGCTCTCTGTTACAAACAATCAAAGATCAATCAAGTGGGATTGGGTGGAGGAGTATCCGGTAGCCCTTGAAGCAGTCAAGAGTAAAGCACGGCGGGTGATTGAGGAGTTAGTAAAATTCCCCGCTAAGGACGTTGTGGAGAGCCTGGGACTTTGCCATGAGATGTTTTTTAGTGAGATAAGGGATATGCTTAGCCAGCCTCCTACAGTGTGGAAAGGGGGGGGGGCACTGTACAGTCCCGATGTAGGACCCTAAGTGTGCCTGGTATAATCAAGACCGCAGGAAAGCTAAGGGGGCGCTTATTTGCACAGTAAAACAGAAGACAGGTCCTCAGATTGTGACTTGCAGAGCCAAGTACAGGTAGGCCATTGACAAAGCTAAGAAGGAATGGGAGGGTTCTCTCTGGTTTTCCCTACACACCGCACTGACAGATAAAGACCCCAAGACTTTTGGGAGAAAAGCAGCATATTGGCTTAAGGGAAACAGGGCAGCCTTGGACACTGTCCAGCCAGAAGAGTGGGTTGCTCACTTTGGCTCACTCTGTGGTAATGGCACTCTTGCAATTAATGAGAGTAGAGAGATGTGGGGTGAGACCTTTGGTGGGGAAGGCGAAACTCTGGTTTTCTCTATTGAGGAAACCCAAAGGGCGATCTCATCTTGTGTGCCCGTGCGAGCCCCCGGACCAGACAGAATTCCCAATAATCTGTATAGAGAGGATAAATCTCTCTGGGGTTCCTATATAAATCTGGTAAACCTGATCATGTCTGGTGCTCCCATACCATCATTGTGGCAGATTGAAGAGATAGTGCCCATTTACAAAAAGGGGGACAGAGCTAAGCCGGAGAGCTATAGGCCAATAAGCCTCATTTTCTCTCTTCAGAAAATTTTTTGTGAGCAAGTTTTAGGAAGGATACAGGATTGGATGACTAAGTTTCAAATCTTGAGTGATTTCCAGGCAGGTTTCCGTACAAAAGTCAGTACTCAGGACCAGGCCTTCCACCTTCTCTGTATTTTTTGGAAGGAACTAGTTGTCAAGGGGGGAAAATTATGTGTGACCTTTGTTGATTTGCGCACAGTGTTTGACCTTGTCCCCCGGGCCAGACTCTGGAGAGTACTGAAAGAGATGGGCATGGCAGCTAATCTTTTAGACATTTTAATTAGACTACATTCATCTAACACAGCACAGGCTAGGTGGGGTGCAAACAACCAAGTAACAGGAACATTCCCTGTCCAACGTGGAGTGATACAGGGTTTTGTGTTAGCCTCTACTCTTTTTTAAGATCGAGACGGCTGTGATGCCCCCAAAATCGGCGTAATAAGAGAACCTGCACTTCTGTTTGCAGATGATACACTTTCAATTTCTAAATCTCTCGCAGGGTCTTCAACAACTTATGAATGATTTTATAAGGTTTTGTGATGAGAGGGGCCTGGTTTTAAATGAGGCTAAAACTAAGTATATGATTTTTAACAGAGGAATGACAAAATTGTCAAAAAGACCTGTATTGGCTGGTAGTACTAACCTGGAGCAAGTCAAAGTTTTTGACTACTTAGGTATCCGTCTGACTCCATCGATCCACTTGGGTGCCCACATTGAGAAAGTAAAGTTACAACTAATCCACCAGTGCGCCCACATTAGTAAAATACATAGGAAGACGGTTTCCCGCCAAATTGCTCCAGCATTTGAAATTTACAACGTCAAGGTTCTAGGGGGGGTACTTTATGGTGCAGAGCTGTGGGGCACGGGTAATTCAACCTCCCTCACTACCATTGAAAAACGTTTCTTAAAATCGCTGGTAGATCTCCCCTCTAGCTCCCCTTTGATACCCCTGTATATGGACCTTGCTCACATACAGCTGGTACACAAGTTGAATTATAAACTTTTAATGTTCTGGCATAGGCTATGGGCAGTGGAAGAACTTGAAACCTATCGAGAGGTTTTTTCTGACCTTCTAAAATTCCCTAGGGCAACATCGATCACGTGGATCATTTCCTTAAGGGAACTACTGGGGAGGCTGGGGATGGAAGCCTTCTGGTTCAACCCGGAAAGTATCGTCCGAATTCCAAGGGCAAAGTTAAAAGAAATGAATTGGGAACTGACACAGGCAAAGGACTTGGTAAAAGCTGTGACCAGTCTGACTAACTACTTTTTAAATTTTAAACCTGTCCCCTATTTCGAGTTCAGCACTGATGAAATAGTTCCCCCTTTGACACACAAACTTTTCTTCCAGTTCCATTATAAGGCTTTGCCCACCAGATTGTTCTGTTACACGTGTGCTGTGTACTTTTTTAGATCTGTGTGATCGAAATAAAGTTATAATGATGATGATGATGATGAATACCATTAGGCCAACAGCTGAAATAACAAAAGCGTTATTCCAAAGTTGGCATTTTCACACCAGTTTCTTGATCGGAGTACATCATTTCTCTGGCACACGGGATGCTACCTAACTTACAAAAAGAACAAATGGCTTATTCAAGTGGCCTCCAACAATGAATTTTTTGCATTTTAATAGTCCACTTACTTGTTCTTTTTTCATTTTTCTCGTGACGTATTCACACGTTACTTTGATATTTCTTAAATTGTTCATACCCCGTTCTTTCTTTCTCCTGTGCCTCCAAAACAGCCCGTGTCAGGGAACTGCGCATCACCCCCAAACCCTTACCCCTAAACCTCACTCATACCCTGAGCCCTAAACCCCCACTCCCTTAGCCCTAAAACTGCCTCTTCCCTTAACCCTAAAACTCCCAACTTCCCTTAACCCCAAAGCCGCCCCTTTCCTTAACCCTAAAACTGCCCCTTTCATTAGCCTAAAACTGCCCCTTCCCTTAACCATAAAAATGCCCCTTCCCTTAACCATAAAAATGCCCCTTCCCTTAACTCTTCCCCAGTCTGGTTAGCCTTTTCTTCTGGCGTTTAAGTAAACGATGCAGCATAAAGGTGGGCGTACGTTAATAAGGAAGGAGTCGTTTATGCCGCTTTCGTCCTAATTGCTGTTTTCCATAAAGCCTTCGTTCAAAAGGACGTTTCCACTATATTTACCAATATATGGCACATTTCTGCTCTCTGCCTGTCTATCACCAATGCAGGCACCCTTGCACCATGGTGCAAGTGTGCCTGTGTTACGGACAGGACACCTTGCTGCACAGAAACAATCCTATTCTAATTGTGCTGCAGAATGCAGCACGCATAAAAAGAGGAAACAAGGAGAAATTAAGATATTACTCCTAGTTATGCCTCCCCTGGAAGGCGTAGCATTTTGACACATTCCCAGGTTTACCAGTATTATTAAATCTGGGAATACACCAAAATACATGGCTGGATGCGTGGGAACACCCACGCTCCACCCACTGAACCCTTCCTGGGGCAGAGTAACGCAAGGCAGCTACTTGTGCTGCCTTGCTTTACTCTAGATTTACCAAGCAACCCAGGGCCATGCAAGGTGGTCTTGCCTTGCTTTGTAAATCTGACTTAGGGATTACATTGCCCTTGTGACACCCTGTGTGACGCAAGGGCAATGTATTCCTTTGATAAATCTGGCCCGTAATGTCTTACTGGATTAGCTGTTATATGAACTTCGTCATCTGGAAATTATGTAATGCTAAGTGGCAAGGCCTGTGGGTCTTCACTTATTGCTGTTTTTTTAACGGTATAGTTAAATACTAAAATCGGTTTTTAGTATTATGATAACTTTAGTTATATTTATCGTCCCATAAACTTTGTAACCCATCCCAAGGATTCCAACATTCTAAGGGGCAGATTTATAACGGACTTGCGCCACTTTTACACCGCCGTAGCGTCACTTTTGTGACGCAGCGGCGGCGTAAACCCTGCGCCATGTTGCGCCCCATTTACAACGTGACGCATCTAGGGAGATGCGTCACGTTGTAAAGCTTGCGCCACATGTGGGCGTACCTGCACGGGGGGGGCGTTCCGGCGCAGGAACGCCTCCGAAAAGTGGCTGAGTGAAATCTACAAGATTTCACTCAGTCACTTTTCCGGCCATGCTGCGTCAAAACCCTGCGCCTGCTTGAAACAGGCGTAAGGATTGATGCAGCATTGTAACGATAGGGCACCCCCGAGCCTTGCTGGAGCTGCGTCGCTTTTGCTACGCAACTCCAGCAATGCACCAACCTTCCGCCATCAGATGCATCACGCATCTGTTTATCCTTGCGCCACGATGCGCTGCATTGTAAATGCGGCGCATCTATTGTGGCGCAAGGGTAAACTTTCGTGACGTATCTTCCCTGGCGCATCCATGCTGATTTGCAGGGATGCGCCAGGGAACATAAATCTGCCCCTATGTTAATAGTATGAAAATCCTTAACTTTATCTTGGATTTTAGTAAACTGTTGACTTGTTTCCATGGAGTTATAAACAATATGAGCATTTTATTTCATTAGTTCTAGATTAAAATTAAATATTTCAATTTAATTTGCATTTACATTTTACCTTAAAATAATTTAAATATATTTGACAGAATGATAAACTTTAATAAGTTTCGTATACTTTCCCATAGGGTTTTTCCCATGGTTCCTAACAGTAATTTACACTCCTAATTCCTGGTGTAGGAGGCACCACACCATGTTTTGAGGGGGTCTAGACACATAATTCTACACATAGGTGTAAATCTGCACTTAGACATAGTGAATAGCAAAAAAGTGCAGGGTTTCACCTAGGTGTAGTAAGTAGTAAGTATGCTCATGAGTTAATATACAGGTGCGTTTATTCCTTTGTGTAGACCCTGTATCTTTATTCCAACAGTTTTTTAAGTCAGCCCCTTGTTGTATTTTTAGAGGCCCACAACCATCGCATCCTGCCAATCATCATTAGTTAACAGCATTTCACTCTAACAGGATTGCACGCAAATTGTATTTAAGACAGGTTAAGACCATGTTACCATAATATCAATGTACTGTTTATGGTATAATCAAATTAAAGAAGAAACAAAAACATGGTTTTAATTGATGTCATCCTTGCCATGCACATTTGATGACAAAATATGTTTGGAAACTGCACAAAAGATTAGTGGCCTTTACGCAAACAACATTAAGTGCGCACTTGAAGATTGGTAGCTGGGAACAAGAAACAGCTTGTCTTACCTTACAAAAGTCAACATTACCGCTGCCTGTCAGTTACCGTGCTTGATTCCTCCAATAATATTCACTGCTCTTGTCTAATGCAGAGGCCCGAGAGAAATGGAATTGGCTTACTTTTAAAATGACTAAATCAAGAGATGCGAGGTAGATATCTAAGAGAAAAAAACGAGTTAAGAAAACGCTGTTGGGTAAGTGAAAGTGTGCCTGCCGCTAATGTACCCCAACAAACTTCTAACTGCACCAAATTGTTGCCGGTTTATCGTTTAAATAATCCGATTATATTGCAAGCCACATTTTTTCACTTAATCATACCATCTACTGAAATCTAGCAGACAAAACAGAAAACACATCTTGAATTCCTTTCAGACATGGCTGCCAACAGTACCATGTTATGTGTGAGACACTCAGTCCTAGCTTTTTCGCCAAAAGCACTGTGACATGACAAACACCACTGGTTAGCCATCGCTGCTTTGATGGTCAGTTATGGCAGGTTTCAAAAATAACAACCCTTATTAATGTTGATAATTTTTGCTTTTGATTACTGGAAAGCTGTGCACAAACTTCAGCAATGCAGAAAAAACGTAAAAACAACATTTGAGGGACAGAATGCAGAACAATGTCATACATTCACCCCAGTACAGAGATCTGGGACTAAATTCATCATTTTTTTGCTCACCATGCCATTCCAGTTTGAACCCAGCCATATGCAAATCAGTCTTGACCCTGAGCCTCATGGGAACAGTCCAGCCCAAACTGCCAAGCCAGGTCCTCCCTGGAATAGAAACAAGCATCCTAGGACCGGTTTCGGGGTTTCACCCCTCTTCAGCCAGGATAGCTTGATTCCAGTGGCATGGAGAGCACGAGACTCATGTCTGAGCATACCTGTCCCACTCTGGGGTGACAAATGCAAAAACAACAGTTGATGGACAGAATGCAGAACAATGTCATACATTCACCCCAGTACAGAGATCTGGGCCTAAATCTATCGTTTTTTTGTTCACCATGCCATTCCAGTTTGAACCCAGCCATATGCAAATCAGTCTTGACCCTGTGCCTCATGGGAACAGTCCAGCCCGAACTGCCAAGTCAGGTCCTCCCTGGACAGGAAACAAGCATCCTAGGACCGGTTTCGGGGTTTCACCCCTCTTCAGCCAGGATAGCTTGATTCCAGTGGCATGGAGAGCACGGGATTCACGCCTGAGCATACTCGTTCCACCCTGAGTGGAACGGGTATGCTCAGACGTGAGTCTTGTGCTCTCCATGCCACTGGAATCAAGCTATCCTATCACCCTGAGTGGAACGGGTATGCTCAGACGTGAGTCCCGTGCTCTCCATGCCACTGGAATCAAGCTATCCTGGCTGAAGAGGGGTGAAACCCCAAAACCGGTCCTAGGATGCTTGTTTCCGGTCCAGGGAGGACCTGGCTTGGCAGTTTGGGCTGGACTTTTCCCATGAGGCACAGGGTCAAGACTGATTTGAATATGGCCAGGTCTAAACTGGGGTGGCATGGTGAGCAAAAGAATGATGGATTTAACCCAGATCTCTTGACTGGGGGGTGAATGTTTTGATTTGTTCTGCATTCCGTCCATCAATAGTTCTTTTTGCATTTATCACCCCGAGTGGAACGGGTATGCTCAGATGTGAGTCCCGTTCTCTCCATACCACTGGAATCAAGCGATCCTGGCTGAAGAGGGGTGAAACCCTGAAACCGGTCCTAGGATGCTTGTTTCCGATCCAGGGAGGACCTGTCTTGGCAGTTCGGGCTGGACTGTTCCCATGAGGCACAGGGACAAGACTGATTTGCATATGGCCAGGTCTAAACTGGGGTGACATGGTGAGCAAAAGAATGATGGATTTAACCCAGATCTCTTGACTGGGGGCGAATGTTTTGATTTGTTCTGCATTCCGTCCATCAATAGTTCTTTTTGCATTTATCACCGCAAGTGGAACGGGTATGCTCAGACGTGAGTCCCGTGCTCTCCATGCCACTGGAATCAAGCTATCCTGGCTTAAGAGGGGTGAAACCCCGAAACCGGTCCTAGGATGCTTGTTTCCGGTCCAGGGAGGACCTGGCTTGACAGTTCGGGCTGGACTGTTCCCATCAGGCACAGGGTCAAGATTGATTTGCATATGGCCAGGTCTAAACTGGGGTGGCATGGTGAGCAAAAGAATGATTGATTTAACCCAGATATCTTGACTGGGGGTGAATGTTTTGATTTGTTCTGCATTCCGTCCATCAATAGTTCTTTTTGCATTTATCACCCCGAGTGGAACGAGTATGCTCAGGCGTGAATCCCGTGCTCTCCATGCCACTGGAATCAAGCTATCCTGGCTGAAGAGGGGTGAAACCCCGAAACCGGTCCTAGGATGCTTGTTTCCGGTCCAGGGAGGACCTGACTTGGCAGTTCGGGCTCGACTGTTCCCATGAGGCACATGGTCAAGACTGATTTGCATATGGCTAGGTCTAAACTGGGGTGGCATGGTGAGCAAAAAAATGATGGATTTAACCCAGATCTCTTGACTGGGGGTGAATGTTTTGATTTGTTCTGCATTCCATCCATCAATAGTTCTTTTTGCATGCAGAAAAAATGTAGCACACGAGCAACAGTCCTTATGTTGGTTGTCTATTTACTTACTTATACACTATTGCGTGAACTCCTTTAATGTGCATGTAAAAAGTACCCTTGTCCCGAATTTTTGTCCTGAATTTTGACCTTTTGTCCTGAATTTTTGTCCTGAATTTTGACACTTTGTCCTGAATGTTTACACTTACCGTCCTGAATTTGCACCCATGCCAGCTGGCCAACCTAGTTCTGAGTGAGGAAATATAGGCGACTGTCACCTTTCTTGTGACTATTCTTGGCGCCTGACGATGTACACATGATTGCAGCTGCCAGAGGGTGTGCAGGGTGTAATGCGGAGAGAGTGAACTCGCAAGGGGTAGGGAATACAAGGTACAATGGGTAAGTGCATGGTACAGTGGGTGATTGATTCAAAAGGTTTAGAGTTGGTTGCAAGAGTTGGGGAGCAAAACAGCCTCTAAGCTGCGGTCTGCAAGGGGAGACAGCCAAGTGAAAGGGGTGGCGAGCTAGATGAGAGTGGGCGAACACTGACTCCTGGTGCAAGGAGGAGAGCACAGGGTCCATGTGTGAGTTTATATGGCAATGCTCTGGCTTCAAATGGGGAGCGGCAGGGTACAAGAGAATGGAGGATGTAAGGTGTGCAATCGTAGGGGAAGGAGTGAAGAGTGCTGGAGGAAGCATGGTGCAAGGAGAGTAGTATATTAAGGGGGAGTGCATGCTACATTGGGGAATCATATGCTGCACAAGAGGTGAGCAGATGGCACAAGAGAGAGGCAAGGGTGCAATGGACAGAACAGGTTCAGCTGGGAGCGCAGGGTGCTGGGTTTAATGGACGCAAGAGGCCATGAAAGGTGCAAGGGGAACAACACAGGTTGCAAGGTGCACAAGGTGCGAGGGGGAATATAGGCTACAGGGGAGCACATTGTACAACTGAGAAAGCACAGAGTGCAAGGAGGAGTACTGGGGGAAAAGAGAAGTGAATGGAGTGAATAGGAGAGCACAGAGTGCAGGGTGAAGCACACAGCACAACGGGTAGCCAACCATAAAGGGGGAAGCACGGTACAAGAGGACGCACAGGATGCAAGAGAGGAGAGCAGGGTGCAAAAGAGGCGCTCGGAATGCAAGGGGGAGCAGAGGGTGCCAACAGGGTGTTGAGAGTGCAAGGGGGAGAGTATGGTGCAATGCAGGAGCACGTTCTTCAAAAGAAGGGAGTGCTAAGTGCACGAGGGTGCAGAATTTATGGGGAAGCAGAGATTACGAGCAGTGCATGATTCAAGGGAATTATCAGTGTCCAAGGGTGTAGTGCAGGTTGTAAGGGGGATGCAAGGGAAGTGCAAGGTGTAATGGATAGCGAGCAGAGGGTGCAAAGGGAACGCAGGTGAAAAACTGGAATGGATGGTGCAAGGGAACACGCAGATTCTTGCAACAGTTTTCATTTGTTTTAATAATAATCCAGTTCTCTAACAACATACATGTCTGTAATAGATTCCCACACATCATCCGTGTTAAAAATAAATCAAAGGAAAATGGGGTGTAGAGCAATCGATGTTTATGAATCCTTCAAAGTCATTAGGGCAGGGCTGTGTGGAGAACAGAGCTGGATCTATCAGCCCACCCCCGAAAGGCTGGTGCCCTGGGTCAGAGCCCACTTTTGTAATGCCTTAAAACGTCTCTGTGTTCCAGTGTCCTTTATGAGTGGGGCTGATTTGTAGTATTTAGGGAACTAGGGGCAAGATGTATGACCCTTCCATTTTGCGACTCGCAAAATGCGTTGTTTTGTGACTCACAATTTTCGACTTGCATAATGGCATTTACAACAGCGTCTAAGACACTGTTTGTGATTCCCAATGGGGTCTCAAACGACCTGCCTTAATAATATACATGAGGCAGGTCGCAATTTGCGACCTCATTGCGAATGGCCTGGACTCACAGGGATGGTGGCCTGCTGGGGTCAACAGACCACCATGTCTGTGACTGCTTTTTAAATTAAGCAGTTTTAAAAAAAAAATGCAGCTTGTTTTCCTTAAAGGAAAACGGGATGCATTTAAAAAAAAAAAATGAAACATTTCTGTTTCAATTTTTAAGAGTAGGCAGTGGTCCGTGGGAAAAAAAATATTTTCGCTACCTGTCACAAAGCGGGTGGGGTCCACCGGGTACCCCTTCCCTTTTGTGTGTGGCTTATCACCTTTTTGAAATCGGTGGTAAACGGCGAGTGTTTTGCGACCACTATTGCAGTTGCAAAACAATCGTACATTGAAGTACAACTCTCTATTAGTAAGGGACGCCCTTGTCAAGCCCCTTCCTAATATCGAGTCACAAACCCTATTTTGCCAGTCAGTAATAGGTTACTGAGTCGCAAAATAGGGTTTGTACATATGGCGGACCTAATATGCAGTCGCAAACAGGCCGATTTCCAATTTGCAACTGCAAAAAAAAAGGTCATACATCTGACCCTAGGACTTTGATATCTTTTGGCAGTGAAGCAAGATCAGGTACATGAAGATATTGGCATTTGCTCACTATAGCACAGTTTTATGTTTATATCATTTTTATTGATATCAAAAGACTGCAACAGGGAGAGAAGCATGCCCTGCAAAATTGTTATAAAAGCACTTTCCCTGCCGTCAGAGACAGATGATCTTCTTAGACCTGCAGCATAATAGTGTTATTCCATCTTTTAGAATTTGAACAATCACTTATTCCATATTTAAGCCACCATCCATAAAGAGGATAATAAACAGAATGGGGACAAATGAAACAAGCATTTGCAATGCAATAGTTCTCACATTTGCAAGAGGTAGAGCTATTGGAGTTGTAAAGGATTTTTTTGTGGTTGTCTTATCAAAGTACTTAACATTGTGCAGCCTCTCCTCTGCAACACCTGAAATGTACATCTTAATAGCTGCACTCATTATGTTTGGCTGATGTGTGCATGCGAATGGCATGGTCTCTGTATGTGGCTGGCCCATCCCAGAAGCTCGGGTGGGCGCTGCAGGCTGTGTGGCGATTCTACAGTGCACAGCCTTCCCTGCCTGCTGTGGCGGAAAGAGGAGGTCTCGAAAAGAAGGCGGTGTCTGCATTGCAGCTACATTACCTGCAAAGTTTGTCTACACACTGTTTGGCAAATGCTGTCCAAACAAGAAGCATGGCGTCATAAAGCGGGCGGAAAGCAACAAAAGAAAACAACAAGCAGCGACGGGCCAAAAGATGATTGCTGTAGGGGCTATGTGCGCTCGGAAGGTGGTGGGAAGGCTTATAATGCAAAGCAGCGTGTGTGCTGAGAGTTCAGCTGGTTACAACACAGCATTTGGGTGGGCGAAAGTAGCTATGGCGTAAATCATGCAGGGAAACACTGCGTTTGTGTGAGAGCGCAACATTGAAAACAAGCAGCGATGGGCCAAAAGACGACTGCTGCAGGGGCTGTGTGCGCTCAGAGGGTGGGAGAGGGCTTATAACACAAAGCAGAGGGGGAATCAAAACGGGTGAAAGCACAGACGGGCCAAAAGCATTAATAAAGATACGTTTTCACACACAGGAGGTAACGAAGTCAAGTGTAAGTACACTGAACTTTACCGGTGCTCCTGAGCCTTCAAAGAAAGTGCGCTATTGGCTGCCTGAACGAGACAGGAGTCAGCAAAAAAGAGCGATGCTGGAATGAACCAATCATAAGCAGTAGGAGGGAATAGAGTGGTTTTATTGATTACAGCAGGTCTTGCAGACAGCGACGGCGCCCTGCCCAAGTCTTGACCTAAAAAACGGTTTTTCACAGGGAGAGAAGGAAGGACCACCTCTAGAAAACACTGCTTCAGTTTACAAGTACAACACAAGATCCTTCTGTGCACAAGGTCACTTTTGCTCCTGATTATTTAGACAATCAAGCAAAGAACACAGGAAAGATACAACCAAGAAAGGAGTCCATATCTGTTCTTCCTTCTGTGGTTATTTTCCATTCTGACCAAATATCTTGTAATGTGCTGGTACTGCAGTAATCTGGAATTACTGTGTGATTTACCTACATCCAAATTATATAGTAAGTAATTTACAAGGTTATTTCAAGTTTGGGTATAGGAGTTATCTGCCACCAAAAAAAGTGGACTTCCCATTTTCCGCAATGAGAGCGTATTACCACAGCCTCGCTGCTTTCCCGGATAGATTCCTGTAGGTTAAACCCTCAGAAATGTAATTGGAGAAAAGGCCTTGAAAAAAGGATAACATACAGGATTTGGTCTGTTAAATCAGTATGTGTTAGACCTGGCATCCTAGGTGTGGGTTCCCCTAACTTTTTACCTTCAGACCTCCTGTTTTTGCTGACTTCGATTTTTGCTGGCCTTAGGATTCTGTGCACTTTACCACTGCTAACCAGTGCTAAAGTGCTTGTACTGTTTCCCTAAAATCTGGCAACATTAGCTTATCCACAATTGGCATATTTAATGTGCTTATAAGTTCCTAGTAATGTGCACTACCTGTGGCCTATAAAAATTAAATGCTACTAGTAGGCCTGCAGCACTGAATGTGCCACCCACTTAAGTAGCCCTTTAAACATCTATGGCCTGCCATTGCAGAGCCCATGTGTGCAGTTTTAAACTGCCACGTCGACCTGGCAAGTTAAACCTCTTGCCAGGCCCAAACCCTCCTTTTTAATACATATGTCACCCCTATAGTAGGCCCTGGGCAAGCTGTAATGTATTTAAAAAGTAGGACATGTACTTTTAAGTTTCACATGTCTTGATTGTGAAAAACTCTTAAACTCGTTCTTCACCACTGCAGGGTCTGTATCTCTCTTTGGATAATATTGGTATTACCTTATTACCTTTTATAAGCGAGATGTTCAAATGAGAAGATATAAGTGGTTCTTGTTTGGTGTCTCTGGACTCCATATTTAAAACCCTAACTTATGGTGATGTTGGATTTTAAATTGCAATTCTGAGCATGCCACTTTTAGAAAGTTACTAACCAAAAAAGGGTTTGGTCCTAAATCAGTAAGGCCGGGCCATATACTAGTAAACACCGCAATAAATGCCAATACTGATCACCATTCATTCATACCTTCTTCCAAAGATCACACAACCCAATTAGTATGATCCACCTATTTTTTATTTATTTTTTTATTTCAATCTTTTGGTTCGTTTTAATGCAAAATATTAAGAAACAATTTTGACGTTTTGATACATAGAAAGCTTTACAGATATATACACTGGAATCACTAACAAACTCATAAATGACATTCAAAATATTTTACGAGATACATTACAAACACTAAAGACAAAAATGACATATTAGACAATTGTGGCTCAGGTTCTTACAATACTCAAATTTGATCCAAACCGAACGCCCCTGAATAGTATCTTGTTAGATAATGTTTTGGATAATTCACAGAGGCAATGACCAAATAGTGACCCTACTGGGCTCATTGTATTAGTTATACAATAGAGAACATTGGTCGTGAGCCCAAGTGGTAGTACATAATTTAGAACACTTATTTGGCCAATGAAAACAACTGTTGACATGTTTCGAACCCCATTCAGTTTCTTAAAGTGTTCTCCTCAGTACACAGAACGAGTGTAGAGCTCTGTCCTTCACTTGCAAAAAATGCACCTTCTTTCACTGTGAACTGTCATTAAACAACTGAAGGCTCTCACCAGTAACAACAATTTTGGGAGAATAGTCCAATCCCTGGACTTGCACCTCTTCTTTTTTTCAACTTTCTATTGTATAATGAATACAGTGAGCCCAGTAGGGTCACTATTTGGTCATTGCCTCTGTGAATTATCCAAAACATTACCTAACAAGACACTATTCAGGGGCGTTAGGTTTGGATCAAATTTGAATAATGTACAGAACCTCAATATCTCCATTTTCCCTGAATGTTTTTTGTCGTTTTGATCGTATTTTATTTAATAAAGTCTACTCTATTTTTCTTAACCTGTGCAGATCTTTTTGTGTGGTGTTTTCACTATTTTACTGTTTGAAGTATTGTACAAATACATTACACACCCTCCCAGCTAAGCCTGACTGCTCTGTGCCAAGGTAACAGAGGGTGATCACAGGTTAATTTGGGGTTTGCTTATGCCTTACTCTTGACTGGGATTCGGGTTGCTGCTTGACTAGGGCTCACACCCCAGTCAACCAACAACACAATTTCTCACAGACTGTTATTCCTAATTTTCAGTTTGGAAACTTGGAATAGGACGTTTTACAAAACCCAGTAAACATGTCACCCCGGAGTAATAGTGTTTACCAGGTATGGTCAATTTCCCACCCTACTCCAAATAACTCAGATTCAGGGCATACATCAGATAAGAAGAGAATCCAAGTCTGATGGCTCAAAAGTCACCACATGAGGCGGTAGAAATCAGACGCCATTAAAGAAGTCTGACGCTCGACCATGCTTTTAACCTGGTAAAGTATGCTCTTACACTAGCTGCACTATAGTTGCTTTGCAGGCACCACAGAGCTGCAGTTAACAGTCCTTGTGCGCCCTACTCAAGCTCATGAACACTTAGGGGCAGATTTATGAGCCCCTTGGGCCACTTTTGCGTCACTTTTCCCATGTTAAAAGTGACGCAAAAGTGGCGCAAGGGGCTCATAAATCTGCCCCTGATTATGTCTAACCTGCAACATAACACAATCAGCGTCGCGATGCTGTTGAGGAAATTTTCCAGGCACCTTAGATGTCGATGAACAGAAAAGAACAAGTCAGGTTTGTGAACAGGCGGTTTTGCATAGAGAAAGGCCCAATACCACTGGTTGCCTGTGTGAATTACTATAGGATGCTAAATTTCATACCCTCTTAACTTGATGGCTGAAACCAGTAAGATTCTCAGCTTGTCGACTGTGTCTGCGGCTGCACAAGCCCCAGGATTTGTGAGTGTTTAGAACATTCTGCCTGAGCTGCGTGTTTGTACCTGCAAAGTGTGCTGTGATGTGGTTATGGAAATATTCTATTTCAGTGTATGTCTAAGCGTAAAGAATACAGTACATAGCCATCTGCGTGATTTCTGTCACAGCTCATTTGCAAAGTGAGTCGCGCTCCTTTCCCTGCTGGTCCCTGCAGAAGGGCAGGCGTGTGCCTAGTCTGTAATTACGTAGTGCTAAAAGCGGGCAGGTATTTGCATGTTGCTTTTAATGCGCGATACAAAGTTCAAAGTAGTAACAGATAAATGTGTCCAGATTTGCATGCAGGTGGACCACTTTTACCGTGGGCGACTCTTGTGTCATACAAGGAAGGGACTGGTTATATTTGTGCTATTTCTCAAAATCATGACTTCATTTTTTCTTCTGATACAGCTTTGCATATCGACGTGTTGCCAAGGAAGCATCATCTAATGGAGAAAAAGCACACATGTTTCCTCATAAAGACACGTTGAGAACGTGAATCTCTCTAGGAAAGAAAAATAATTGAAGCTCATTTGAATTCAGGATTTATGCAGGAGGTGGTATAGTGCACTAAAAAAATTGCACTCTTTACCAATTAGGTTCATAAAATAATTAAAAAAAAAAAATAAAGCAACCACAAAAATCACCTGGATACATCTTTGCATTTAGATTGTGCAGTTGGGCAGAACTGTTGACAAAATCAGCTGTGCAACATCAAATGATGATGTCATGTGTGTAGGTATGGCCAATCAGAGCACTTATGCAGACCACCCTCCTAGCAATGCAACATTTCCTGACACATTGCTAAATGTAGTCTTTTTACACAATGCTCAAACAAATACATCCCGCACTAACGTAGGCACACACAACCGACAACAACTCGTTCCCAATCCACACACATCGCTGGACATACATTGGGTATCATCTTCACCAACCCAGACCTAGTCACTTTCTAAACAATTACCCTAGTCACTTGGTCAGACCATTACCTTGTTGCTTTCCAACACAAAACACCAAAACTCACTCCAACTAAAATCATCATCTTGCCTTCAACTATATATCGACCGTGGAACAAGCGAAGGGGCATATCAGCAATGAGGCGATATAAAATTATAGCCGCTTTTGCGTCCATTTTAGGGTGAAAAGCGGCGATAATTTTATCGCCTAATCAGCAAGGTCACGCTATCGCGTGAAACCTTGCATTAGCGCCTAGATTCTTAACGCCCAGCTTTGCATCTCTAATGAGATGCAAGGTGGGCGTTCCTGACCTGAGATGACTGGAGAAATGTTGCTAAGCGACATTTCTCCTATCATCAAGCCCCACGCTATGAAGCATAGCGGCAAGAAAGGTAGCGATAACCCCTGTTATCGCTACTTTCCTTACACCTGCTTCAGGACTGACTTAGCCATGATATCCTATGGAAGGTGGATATCATGGCTAAGTATGTGAGGCCCTATCATCAAGCTAACACCAAACTTCGTGAGATTATCGCTGTGTTTCCAGCGATAATCTCATGTTTGGCAGTTAGCGGTAGGATTTTTATCGCTTTTGAGATAAGCGTTGCTAGTAGCACGCTATCTCAGCGATAAAAATCCATGTTAGCCGGCAATAATTATCTTAGCGCTAAGTGCGCTTAGCGATAATTATCGCCGGTTGTTGATGATATGCCCCTAAATTTGGAGGCACTAGAAAATCTGCTTACCTCAAACACACATCTGGCCACAATCAATTCTGTACAAGCACTCTATGGATGGCTCCAGAACGTTTTTACTCTCATAGTGCCATGAAATATCTACGCGTAACAAAAGAAAATACGCTCCTTGGATGACTGCAGACTTTAAAAATATCAAAAAACAAATAGCTAAACTATAATGCAACTGACTCAAAACAAACAACCCTCAAGAGAAGATATTCCTGCACAGACACAACAGAATATATAAATCTACAATTAAAAAGGCAAAAGAAACTATACTATTCCAACCAAATCCAAAATGCAAAGTGTGCTTATAAAGAATTGTATAAAATACTCACAGAATTCTACAAGTCAAAATGCAGAAAAGCTACATACCCCATTTCTCAAGAAGTTTGTAACAATCTAGAAAATACACAAAGAAATCATACATGTTGGGTTCCTATTTAAACAAAACAAAAAAAACAGCACCAACCCATTTCCTACAAAACCCTCTAAGGAAAGGCCTGCACAGCCTCTATGTTCCTCCAAAGAGCTATCATCAACTGAATTTCTGGATCTTGCCAAAGCGAGCAAGACAGTAGGCTGTCCCTCTGACCCTTGTCCACCTCAAATGTTCAAAAACATTCTACTATCAACTTCTGTATCCATCCCAGTCAGAACACTCATGGACAACTCCTTAACAAGAGGAGTTTTCCCAGAAGCCTTAAAAAAGGCATACATAAGCCCATTAATTGACAAAACTTACTGTGGACAGTCAAGACCCTGAAAATTACAGACCCTGACAACTACAGACCCATAGCAAATGGCCCGTAGGCAACGTTATAGAAAGAGCAGCTTTCGCTTAGATGTCACAATTCATTGAAGAGAATTCCATACTTTCTGACTTCCAAACTGTATTCTACACAGGAAGAGGCACTGAATCGGCCCTTATCTCTGTCTGGGATGATGTTAAAAACATGGTAGACGGGGTGGCGTGGCCTAGCAGTGAGCCAAGATGGCAGCAATCTAGTTTCACTCCTTCGGCTGGAGAGGTTATCCTGCAGAAACATCCATCTTAATGAAGCCTACTTGCCAGTGAATGCCATCGCATGATCGGCTGATCCGCTGCTCCCGGTGGGCATGCCTGGGTCTTGCTGCAGAGCCTGGCAGATGCGTACTGGAGGAAGCCCTCCCATGCTACGTTCCAACTGCTGTGTTTGCCACCCGCACCCGCTTGCGCAACTTCCTATGTGCAGCCACCGCCCTAGGTAATTTTGTGCGGGGGTGGTGGCTTCGCTTGCTGGTGTGAGGAGTCTGTTGGTGCACAGGTGCGGGGACCAGCAGAGGTGGTGAAGAGGCCGGGGATGACCAGTTGAGCCTGTTGGCTCCCATGTGGCACTGGGGCCTAATCACGGCCTGCGGGCCCTATGAAGATGTGTGACTGGCTGATGCATGCCCTTATCCAGTCCTCACAGCAGGAGGCCTGGCCAATTTGTGGGAGCTGCGGCGAAAGGCTCTGAAGGAATTTTTATACTGCTATTCCAGTAACTGCAGAATCTTGGGAAGTATGCAGTAAGGCTGATTACTATTGTTGGTATCACAGTACCTCTCCAGTTTGCCTTTAAGAGTATTGCCTGACTTTGGCACTACACCATCGGTGAGCCTTGGTCCTCCTATTCCATCCCTCTCTTATGACTAATTAACGTAGCTAGCAGCTATCGCTCATTGGAGAGTTGATGACCTGAGAATTATTTTACCCTATGTGGTGCTTTCTCTACATTGAGCCCATCAGCACTGTGCAATAGAGAGATGTTGAGCTGGCCCTGATTGCAGCTTGTGCCCTTCTTCCTCTCTGTAACCATAATCTGATGCCAAACAACAGCATTTAACATTTGAGTCCAGGAAACAATCCAATTGCCATCATCAGACCCTGATCACACATCAGTTGGTGAGGAAACTATGGGAGTGAGCCTCCTCACTGAAGACATTAAAGAAGTGTTATTAGAAATTAAAAGAGCTTAATGGCTTTTGTCTGTAAATAGGACTCCCTCACCAGATGAATGGATGATTTGAAAGATTGCATTGACAAGCAGCACACACGTATGACAGACGCAGAGCAGTGAATCTCTGATATAGAAGGTGTACATAATCAGTAGGCTAAAATGAGATCAAGGAACAATCGCACAAGGTTCAAATAAAAAATGGGGATTTAGAAGCCTGGTCAAGGAGAAATAACGTTCGCATCCTTGGAATACCCGAGTCCACTGCAATGGGGCGCACAGAAGACTACAATGAAAAACTGCTGAACTCCATGTTTGGTGCTGATTGCTTTTCCAAGACCTTTGTGGGTGAGCGTGCCCACCATTCTCTGGCCCTCCAGCTAGTCCCGGGAGCACCTCCTTGGACCATTATCACCAAATATTTAAATTACAGGTTGGTACGACTGGCACGGAAGGTGAAAAAGTAGATCTGAGGGGATGCGTCTTTCTTTTTTTCTTTGACTTCACGCAAGCTGTATAGGATGCCCAGAAGAAGTTCCTTCCTGTTAAAATGGGACTACAGGAGCATGGCTTGCCATACACCATGTATCCAGCCAGATTGCAATTAAACTGGTTCACAAAGGACCTCTGCATTCTTGGCAGAGGCCCCGCCATCATGAGGAAGTCTTCCCACCTAGGGCAGAATCTCCGCAATGAGATTTCTCATTGCGGAGACTCCTCTGCGACTGTGGGGACTCCACCACAAGTACGGAGGCCCTTTGTGAATCAGGCCCATCGATTTTTGCTGATACAGCGGCAGGCCTCACATTTTTGCAGAAAGAATCCCTGTCATGGAGTGCTGGCCCATCGCAAGACAGTGCTGCTACTAGATCAAGGTGAAATGATGTAGTTATCCAGCTGTGTGATCCAGGTTAAATTTCGTCTGCATTAATATTACAGCGCTACATTGTTCTATATTGTCTTTTAGGTCTCCTGGATGTTTGATCTTCTTCGATGATTTCTGGCTGATGCCACTGTCTGCTCCAACAGGCTGGTTGGTGCAGTCCATAATGTATAAAACAATGCTGAGTAGTACTGTTAATTCAACATTAATCTGTGGCTACTGTGCAAGGTTTTATTTGCTGTTGCTCTGACCGCCTCCGGCTTCAGGCCCTAATGAGTGTTATGACATATGTGTATGTTTGTCTTCTTGTTGTTTCATTTACGTTTTGTCAGATTACATACTTTTGGGATTTCACTAAGCAAAGGCAGTGAATCTGGGTACACATATTGCATGACACTAGACTATCAATCTCACTATCCTGTATGGATTCAGTTGTTCCTAATTAATGTTACACAGATATGATCATGGTACTCATTCATTGATATTAATCACTTGGAATGTTAGAGGGCTCAATAACGCTTGCAAATGTCAGCAAGTCTTTGCCTATCTTAATCGACATGTGGTGGATATCATATTTTTTCAAGACACACATTTCACCTGGGGGTGAATCTAAAATGACTACTGCAATGGGGCCCCAAAAAATAAGTTTCTTCTTATTCCTCCTATTCCAGAGGTGTGGCTATTATTCTTAAAACAGTGAGTTAATTTTTGACATATTAAAACTATCATAAACCCCAAGGGTGGGTATCTGATTGTGCAGGGTCTGCTCAACTGCATGCATATTACCTTTCGGAATACATATGGCCCTAATACAGACAGTCCCAAACTTTTTCAGGCAGTGTTAAAGAAATATGTGGTGATTGATCTTTGCACAATTATACGGGGTGGGGATCAAAACCTGGTCCTGAATATCAACCTAGACCAAACATCATCTCACCAGAGCTAGAATTGTATCCCTAGATGTTATGGCATACTTTAATCTGGGTGATCACTGGTGGTCGACATAAGCGGTGTCCCATGAATTCACTTTCCACTCCTCAATGCATGATATCTCATCCTGACTTGACTTCTGAGTGGGATCGCGGGACGTGCTGGATGGACAAAAGAGATCCTGCAACTATAGAGGACTTTATCAGATCACTCTCTGGTGGTACTACAGATAGCCCTGACTAGTAAATAGACTTGATCACCGGTGTGGCTCCTACAACCCAAAAATCTCCTAGATACGGTGTTTCAAGAGGAAATCATAAATGCCATTAAAGATTACATTGAGCTGAACAAGGACTTTGTGAGCATGGTTGCCACCTTCTGGGAAACTCTAAAGGCTGCAGTTTGGGGGAAATGCATTGCTAAGGGACATGGTATATTCAAATCTATTAGGGGTAGGCAGGCTGCATTGGAGCGCGACCTTCGTGTTCTGAAGCTCCGATATGATTCGACTGAGGATAGTGCACTCTTAGCCCCCATGTGTGTCCTACTAGTTCAGATTAAGTGGGAGGCAGTCAAAGAGGTCAAGTTCCTGAGTAAACATTCCCAATCCAGGCTATACTGGGAGGGGTATATATTTGCTGCTTTGCTTAAACCTAGATGGGGCAATAAATCATGTCCATTTCGTGTGTGCGTTCCATTGATGGGCGCACGGTTCATGAGCCAGCTGACATGATGGAAGAGTTTGTTGCCTTTTATCAGCTCATGTATATGTCTAAAACAGAAGCCTTACTTGCTGACCTTACAACATACTTAAATAATCTGACTTTGGCATAGGGGGATCAGGGAGAGTGCAGCCTTCTTTGTCAGCCCATATCAATAGAAGAAATCAAACTGGTCATTAAACAGCTGAGAAATGGGAGCGACGGCCTCCCTGCTGAGTTCTGTCAGATGTATGTGGAGGAGCTTGCACCTGTATTGTTGGCGGTGTATGAAGGAACCTATCAATAGGGACAGCTGCCCTTGACAAAGCATGAGGCTATAATTATAACATTAATTATTCCGGACAGGTGCCCAGATAAAGGTGAGTCCTATTGTCCTTTATCTCTTATTAATGTGGATAGCTAAATTTTTGCCAAGCTCCTAGTGAATAGGCCGCTCCCCTGGATGCCGTGTCTGGTCCGCCCAGACCAGTCCGGGCTCATTCCGGGCCTGCCCACTGCGGATAACCTCTGCACACTATTTGCCCTTACACACCAACTTGGCCCTGACATGCATATAGTGGCTGCTTTTTTAGTTGCCACCAAGGCATTCAATACTGTTGAATGGCCATTTTTGCTTAAAGTATTAAACAGAATGGGGCTTGGCAGTGCCTTTGTGAAATGGGTTTGGCTTATTTATACCATCCCCTCTACTAGAATATCATAAACGAGGGGATGTCCAGTCTGATTATGATTGGCAGGTGCATGTGGCAGGGTTGCCCCTTTTTGCCTCTTTTATTTTCCCTTGCTGCGGAGCCTCTGGTCTGCGCCCTTCAAGAATCCCATTGTAGGTGGGGTGATAAATATGGGATTTCGTTAAACACTTTTATCGATGTATGCAGTTGATTCTATGCTGGTGGTTAAAGACCCTGCAATAAACCTGAAGCCTATTATCGATGAAATAGTAGAGTATGGACGCTGGACTGTCCTCCAGATCAACTGGTCAAAATCTATGGTGGTGCCCCTGACTGCACTTGTGCCACCAGATAATACACCTCATTTTGATGCGGTTTATTCATCATGGTATTCAGCCAAAATGTTGAGTTTTAAATGTCAACTTACACTAATATCGAGTTTTAAATATTGTGACACAGAAATCTCGACAGCAAGAATATCGTGGTAAGATTATCGACTGTAAGGTAAGAAATATCGATTTAAAAAATATAGAAGTCAATATCATTTACAAAAATATAGTTGTTTAAAATATCGATTTTTAAAATGAGTGGTATGTATTTTAGTATATATTTTAAATGTATGTGATGTCTTTTTTTAATGTAAGTATTGTTTATGTTTTGTAATATATGTGTTACATTTTTAGTAGTTAATAATTTCATTTTAATTACATTTTGCGGTTTTTAGTTCCATAGCAGGTTGTGGGTGTATAGAGGAATAGGGTGGGAAGTAATTTAATTATAATAAATTAATTCATATATGTATTTATTATTATTTTTTTAATTGAGATTTTATAATGTTAATTTAGTTTAATTTTTTGGGGTACATTTTAGGTGCAGGTTGTGGGGTTTATAGGGGTAAACGGTGGTGAGCAATATTATTTATAAGTAATTAATAATTACTTGTTAATTAATATTAAATAATTAATTGACAATTAATTTTGGTAATTGTGTAATTAATTTTAGGTGTATGTTGTGGGGTTTATAGGGGCAAAGGGTGGGAAGTAATTAATTTTTTATTATTAATAATTAGTTGTTAATTGATATTAATGAATTAATTGACAATTAATTATGATGATTGTGTAATTAATTTTAGGTGCGGGTTGTGGGGTTTTTAGGGGTTACGGTTGGGAACGAATCTATTTTTAATTAATTAATGATGAGTTGATAATTAATATTAATTAATTAATTGATAATTAATTAGTGAAATTGTTTAATTATTTGTTTTGTGTGTGGGCTTTGGGTTTATATATGGGTGAAGGGTGGGGAGTAAATTAATTTTACTTAGTTACAATTGGCTGTTAAATACTATTAGTTATTTAATTAAAAAGTTTTTTAATTGTGTAATTAATGTTGTCACAGTTTAATTTTAGGTGTGATTTGTGGGGTTTATAGGTGTAAAGGGCGGGAAGGTAATTAATTTGTATGTGTTCTATTTTGTTTTTTAATCATTAATATTTGTTTAATTTATAATTAACGATGTTAATTATGCACACAAAAAAATACATTTTCAATGTGGGTTGTGAGTTGGGTGGTGTTATAGGGTAGGAAGTAAATAGACTAAATTTATGTAATAGGAAATGTTTTTGTTAATACATTTTTTCTAAATTAAAATATTTAGGGGCTGATTACGATGCTGTTTTGAAGGCCTCATAAGGGCATTTGCTCCATCCGATTCGGATCGAGAGCGTGTCTTTCCGACCGAATCGGAAAGGTTTCCAACCGACCGATTACGATGCTAGTTAGTTGTAGGGAATATCCTAATCTTATTAAATAAATCATGTTATATCTCCTTGCAATTCTAAACATGGAAGATAATGCAGGAGTAGATGTCTGATTGTTGAGAACAAGCAGGGAAAATGTAAGTGTGGTAAATGAAGATGCAGGGTAGCCATTAGTATAGGTAAAACAAGATAAGGTTTATTCTCAAGGTGGGAGTCTCAGGTTACATGTAATGATGGTAGTAAGGAAGCAGCCAGGCATCACCGGGAGCAGCATCCTTGCTGCTCAGCCCACGCATTCCAACTGACACTCACTCAAACCATGCATACATCAGCATTCTATTACCTCACAGTCACACTGACTCAGCAGCAGGGGACAAAAAACTAAGTAAAGAATGCATGGCAAAGACATCACGGATGAACTGGTGTAATAATTCTTGTTTCTGGAGGAGTTGACTTCTTGAAATGTAACACTTGCATAGCTGTAGTGGCACAAATCTGGGGGAAGACGACCCACCAGCTTGGTATGTAAAGACATGAAGATACCATACACCTACCTTGTTTATGGAAAAAATAGAAAATATGCATTCGAAGATGGTAATACTCAACATCATGAAAGGAAGACATATGGGGGCCGATTCCGAACCTGTATTTTTTTTTCCGTACGACTCGTATCCGGATTTTTTTCTGTACGAATCGTACAAGTCACGTCGGACCCGTGAAGTACGATTCGTACGGGAAAAAGTACATACGGATCAGCCCAATCCGTACGAATCGTATCGGGAAAAGTTGTACGAGACGGACCCGGACACTTTTCCGTACGAATCATAAAAATACAGTCCGAGCGTACAAGTACGATCCGGACCGGCTTTCCGATTTACGATTCGTACGGAAAACGTCCCGTGCACGGGGAATGACTTTACCCGCTACGAAGCGAAGTTTGTATGACTCGTATCCTGGGAAAAGTTGTTCCCGGGGTGCGAGTCGTACAGGCCACCCATGCATATGTACGGTGCGTACCCCCAGCGCGTATGTACGGTGCGTATCCCAGCGCGTACGTGCTGGTGGTACGGTGCGTCCATACGCACTGGTGGTAGGCACCGTACATACGCGCTGGGGGTACACACCGTACATACGCGCTGGGGGTACCCACCGTACATACACAACGCACGGGGGAGTATGCCTGTACGACTCGTACCCCTGGGGACTCTGCTTTTACGGCTGTTATTGGCTCCCATCAAAAAAGAGCCGTACGGAGTGACGTAGGGACGAATCGTACTTGCTGGGCCGTAAAACGCTGCTTAAATACGTACGGACGTCACGTACAGGCTGTTCCGGATCAGAATCGTAGTTTTTTTTTACCCGTACGGTCTATTGTACGATTCGTACGAAAATAGGCTTTCTGTACGAATCGTACTTCCTAGGTTGTACGAACAGTTTACCGGGTACGAGTCGTATGGAGAAAACGCTCTGTACGACGATTCGTACGGCCTGTTTCCAGGATTGGAATCGGCCCCACGGTGTTGGTAAAAATGTAATCATACAATACATAAAATAAACAGACCAGGGTAAGGAATAATGATACAAGGTCAAAAATGACAAATACATACATCTCTCGGGAAAAACACACACACACTGTCTCCCCTCAGCATACAACAAAATATAGAGGAGCAACAAAAGTGACACCTCACACTAAAGTCACCTACTCTACAGCATGGCACAGAGGTGCAATACGTGTGCACCAACGGGTGCCATACATCTGTCTAATCGACCAACCACACAAGAAGATCCAAGAAAGTGCAAGATATATGCCCCTTCGGGTGCAACACATAGGACCAAAGCAAAAGGTTTGGGCACAACGAAAAATACTCCATCACCAGTACTAGTAATGTAATATTATTTGGGTAGCAACTCACCAGCCCATATCGATGTAACATTGGGGTGCAAGTTAAAATGCCCCAACAAATGTAAATGTAATTACAGTTTAGATGCAACGTACATGGCTATCACCAGCAACATAAATATAAGTACAATTTGGTCGCAAAACAAGGACCCCATCACCAGCAACAGTAAGAAATGTCTGGATGAAAATAAACATTCCACAGTACAAGTAAAAGAAAGTATGGATTGGGTGCAATGACATGCCCCATCACCAGCAACAGTCTCAGGTTACAGGTAAAGATGGTAGTAAGGAAGCAGGAAGGCCCCATCGGGAGCAGCATCCTTGCTGCTCAGCCCACGCATTCCAACTGACACTTCCTCAATTCATACACACATCAGCATTCTATTACCTCACAGTCACACTGGCTGAGCAGCTGGGGACATATAACTAAGGAGAGAATGCATGGCAAAGACATGAAGATACCACAGTAAGGATGTTTTGGTCTGCATAAACGAAATTCCTCATACTAGTATGCCTCGCATTGCATGTGTTTCCATGCTGTGCTTCGTCAAATAAAACCATAATATTATATACTTTAAAATAACAAAAAAAACACTGTAGACCAGAGCTGGGTTGTTGTGCTTCTTCTCTTGGACCTTTCAGCAGTCTTTGACACAGTGGATCATGACATACTAATACAAAGACTTGAAGAAGCTGAAAAAGAGGGTACATCTCTCACTTGGATCACATCGTACCTACACAATAGAAAAAATACTATACACACACACACCTCCTTTCTCTTCCTAACCATAGAGCATTAATTTAAGACCCCCCTCAAGGCTCAATCATCTCACCCATGCTTTTCACCATTTATATGAAATCCTTATCAGATCTGAGTAATGGTTTTGACTTCACCTGCTTTAACTATGCAGATGACACGCAGATACTTCTGAAATTGGAAAACCCAAAGAACATTGGAACATCATAAATCTTCAATTGCCACCGGCCATTGACCAATGAATGACATGGAGCCACCTCAAATTGGTTGCCTCCAAACCCAAATACTCATGTGTGGCAACAGGAAAACCTATGCCCTTTCTGCGTCTGACCTGATGATCTAAGATTGATCCAGCGGAAAGGGGCAAATTTACAAATCCTCCCTGCGTCACAGATCTGTCACCACACTTATTCATTCACACATGCATTCATTGGTGGGGTCCATAACACCAACATTCACATTAATGCACTCGTATCTGCACACAGTGGGATGAAAAATCCGCTGGACATGGGAGGGGGTACCTTATTACCTATAGGGAAGAAAAATTATATTATAGCATATACATATTTACATCACCTCCTATAGGATCCTAACCTTAACATCAAGGCACTCCACCACTTGGTCGACGGACCAATTAGTTGGACTGGTTGATGGTGATTTAGAACCAGCTAAAACACATTAAAACTTCAGAATCCTCTAGTCACCTAATGGAAAAACCACAAACTCATAATTTCTGTTAATCAAAATTTTGTTTATCCAAATCTTGTTTGCAATTATATAATTCGCATTTCGGTCAATCAAATTAGAATTTTAGTCAATCAACACAAATCGCATGACATTTTATATTTACCTATTCTTGCTATCGGGGTCTTTTCTAATTCAATTGGCTCTGCATAAACCAAACTTTCTGCTTAATTGTCCCAATAGGAAACAGGCCAAGACTCAAAAGTCCGGGAAAGTTCTTTGCTCAGCACGACACAGCCCCAAAGATCTCCAAAGATCTCCAAAGGACCAAAATCGTGCAATCATGTAGCTCATCCATCATCGCCTGTGGGGTAAAAGGGGGTGCTTGCAGACTCCTCCCTATTCTACTACCCTTTTTATAATAAAATTCTGAGTAACATGAAACATTTCTTTGGCAATAACGAGCTTTGATTGGTCCATTTGAAGAAAATTTTAACATCATCCGACTTTCCCAGAGATTTTGGTTCTCAGAGAAGTGCTGGGTCACTTCCTCGGTTTATGTCAAAATCATGCAACATTGTTGTATCCTGGTTGTGGAAGATCATTGTTTCCTGCGTTGATTTTCACTGACTAAAGTTTGGCAGTCCTCCATGTTCCTATCTTTGACCAGGAACACTGTGCTCTGAATTTGAGGATGCCTGGAGATCTTCGGAGCCATCTGAGTCTGCCCAGTAGACATCGCGCTCACAAGACGGTGGCCACTTCCGAACTCCATTTTGTATGTCATGGCTTTGTAGGCCCGAATGCCAACTTAAGTAAAACAAACACAAAATAATAATTAATATGTGGAAATGAAGATTCTAATGTTAAACCCACACTAATCCCTTTATATATTAGTATTTTCCTTGCTTATAGCGACATTTAAAGCAATACTACTCACCATTCGGTCCTTACAGGAACATAAAACATCACAAAAGCAACATAAATCATGCAATTTTCTATTACCACATCTCCTAGTGTTAATATGCGTACCATAATTAATCATTAAGTTATTCTACCATGCAAATAGCAATGAGTCCTGTGTGTAATTTGTGTTTACAAAAAAATGCATTATGTTGGTTAATATAACACAGCACACCGTTAATTCAAATTAAAATATAAATTGATTACCTAATTAGTATTTTCATGCAAAATAGAGAAGGTATACAACATTTTCCATTACCTGCTCCATCAAGATCACCACCAAAAATATGTAAGGAGGTAAGAAACCTTGGCATTTCCATGGATGCCAAACCATCAATGAATGCACAAGTAGAAAAGGCAGTCAAATAAAGGTTTCTCAGAATGAAAAGACGGTAACACATCTTCCCACACCTAAGATTCCCTCACAAGGTTCAAGCTACCGTCTCTCTTGTCCTATCGAAGCTGAAATACGCTAATGGATGGTATCACGGCTCACCTCTGTCAACTTTAAGAAGATCACAGAGAATTCAGAATGCTGCCACTAGACTACTCCTACTTGTAAAACCACAAGCACACATCTCCCCTGCCTTCAGGGCCCTACACTGGCTACGAATTGTCAGAAGACCCACCTTCAAGCTGCTTTGTATCACACACAAAGCAATATGTGGCAAAGTACCACTCTTCATCAGGAAGAAAATCAACAAATACATATAACAAAGGAACCTATGCTCAAGAATGGCTCCCCCCTCAACGATCTCACATGCAAAAATAAATCATGGGTGGAACGTGTTTCTCTGTTCCAGCAGCCAAACTATGGAATTGACTACCAACACACATAAGATCCAGAGACAACCATCTTAGTTTTAGAAGATTACTCCAGAGCTGACTCTTCCCCACATGACACCTATGCTCAGTGCACAACAGTGTAATCAGACGTCACTCACTGTGTACAGATGAAATTGTTGTTATACATGTGCCATTGTACATTGAACTACATCTGATGCAGATGTGTTCATATAAGGAGATAAATGTATTTAACATCACAAAATACATGTGTTTATCAAACAGTGTCATCATTGCCGCTCCCATGTACATATAGGTGCATATATTGAAGAGTTTTTGCCTGGTACTAAACTTTAAGAAATGTCATGAAAATTTGTATTCTTCATCACAAGATAAAGGTGCACCTCAGACCATGTAAATATTGCTTCTATGCAGATACGGGTATTTTAATAGAAAGATTTTCTCCAGCCAATACAACCTTACCTAGTGGCATGTGAATATGTGTAAGTATAAGTTAATTCCAGATTTGTGATATCAAAATAGAAAAACAGTCCTCCTTCCAACCTTTGTTCCATACCTTCACTCTCTGGCTCATCCTTATCCTTTCTGACTGCTATGAACCCCCAAATATCCTTCTCAAACTTCCTCTCCTTTTTATGCATGCCACCCAACTAACAGGCACACACAACCACTACTTATAAAAACAACTGACCTCCCCATTCAAATCCATTCCCATTATTCTGTCCCTACCCTAAACTCTACTAAACGCACAAGAAATTAAGAACACAAACTTTACGCAACTAATGCACAAAGGCAAAAAAAAATGTTTCACTAATCTACTAAATATTAGCCTCTAATTTTGGGTTCCAGCGTAGCATTCTACTCACGGCAAACACCTCAATGTTTCGTTAGGGATAGTACGAATAATATAAATACAATTTGCAATATAATATTTGCTGCAGGACTTCTGAATCTATATTGTGGAAAATGTCTCAAAATAACCCAATCTTCAAGGGTGCATACAATAGAGGTCGGCAAAGGCCATACCTTTATGGGAGAGTTTGAGTCTCAGTGAACATCTCCACATATATACTATCTGAAAATGGATAACAAATAAAAATTTCATTCTCCCAAAACTATATCCAATTGAGATATCCAGGCTTTATTTCCAATTCTATATGAACTGCTGCCTTAAAAAATGTGGTAACCTTTGGAACTATTTATTTAGGACAAGTTGAGCTATGATTGGTAAGGCAAGAGACCTGGTAACACAGTGACTCTGTTAAGCTATGGGTAAACGCTCCTTAGCCTCATAATATATCTGAGTATTCACAGACTACCCTGTGCATAGGTAGTGAATTTAGAGTGTATTGATCATAAAAAATTCACATCTCACAGTAATACCTAAGGGCCTGATTATGATGTCGGTCAGAGTTGCCTCGGTCGGTCAGGAAACCTCTAACCAGCAGTCAGGGGTTTTTCGACCGACTTTCAAATGAGGCCCTAAGTGTCTATCACGTTCTGTACCAATTACAGGGGCAGAATTAGAAGGCTGATATTTTATTTTGAGACCATCCAACAGAACACTCTAAATTCTGTACAAAAGGCCTTGTTTCCAGGCCGGATTAAAATGCTAAATACTTAGAGATGCACAAGCTGCTTCTTATAGCATCAAAATAGCAAATTTTATGGGTCAAAATTAATAACGCTTGATATTTTTGTACTATGTTAAAGTTAGAATAAAAAAAGTGTGATGTTTATTAAAGGTTTAAACTAAAGCAACCTTGGGAATGTCCTTGAAGTTTTTGAAATGTGTATTATTACAAATCTGCTCAGTGAAAATGATTCAATTTCCATTCACCAGAAATAAGATTAATTTGCTTCTGTGGGTGAAAAATTAATCTGATATATATATAATCACTGAAAAAACCATAGGTTTCAAGCACGTTATGGTTAGTTGGACATTTCACACGTATAAAACCAGAGAAATTCTGCAGTTATAGTTATTAGAGCTAACTATAACTCGCGTCCCCGCAATGCACTGCTGATAAAGTCACATATTACATCATTCATGACATGGTCAGAGACATCACTGATGACATCATTCATGACATCTCAAATTACATCACTGATGACATCATCCACTGACTGTGTGTTTCTGAAAAGTTTAAATATGTTTTATATATATATATATATATCTAAATATATATATATATATATGCCAAGGTTTATTGAAGAATGTGTGGCTGTTTAAGTACCTGAATAGATGATTTAGTAGGTGCGTGACTGACTGTATAAGTGAGTGATTAAACATGTCTTACTGAATGCATAGGTTAGTGACTAAACTGTGTAAATGTTGGTATCAGTCTGTCAGTAGGTGTGTAAGTGGCTGCATCAGTTGGTGAGTAGCTAAATGAGTATGTATATAGGTTATTGATTGGTTATCTGAGTATCTGTATGGGTGCCTCAGTGTCTGTGTGGATGGGTGGGATGTGTGTTCCTTTGTGTATAGATATGTGAGTGGTTGATTCACTGGCTGTATGGGTTCAAAAGTACATGTGGAAACAGCTGTATGGGTGGGTGACTGTGTGTATGGGTGTGTTGGTGAGTGCATGGATGTCTCAGTGGTACATGTCTGAGTAACTTCATATGTAAAAGGTAGTGTATGTGACATTTGGAGTATATAATTGACTATATGTGAGAGTGAGTGATTGTGAGAGTGGCTCTATTGATGAGTGTGTACTTGTATCAGTGATTGTATAAGAGAGTAAGTATGTGTTAGTATCTCTATGATTAAGTGAGGTGGTGTGTGTATAACTGTATAGGTGAGTAAATGGGTGTGATTGATTCTTTGCATGATTGAGTAGGTGTGTGAGTAAGTCTATGGGTGAGTGGCAGTGTGTGAGTGTCTGTATAGGTGTATGAGTGCATTTGATAGTGCTGTATTGATGAGTGACTGCATGTATCAGTGATTGTATGGGTGAATGAGTGGATGTGTGTGTAGACCTAGCAATCAGTGAGTGGGTATGTAGTAACTGGTATTGGCGTGTCTATGGTTTCGAAAATGGTAGTCTGTATTTTAGAGGGGGTGTATCAAAGGTTATATTAGGGTGTGAGGAGGTGAATCAGTTTTTCACGTGGATGATGTCATCAGTGATGTCATTTGAGATGTCATCAGTGATGTCATCAGTGATGTCACTGACCATGTCATGAATGATGTAATATGTGACGTCACCAGCAGTGCATTGCGAGTACGCGAGTTAAAGTTAGCTCTACTAACTATAACGGACGAATTTCTCTGGTTTTGTACATGTGAAATGTCCAACTAACAATAACATGCTTGAAACCTATGGTTTTTTCAGTGAATTTCTAAGGTTTTTTAAATGCTAATTTCTAACTATAAAATCCCTAAAACCGATGTTTTTTTCAGTGAATTTCAATGTTTTTTTAAATGCTAATTAACAACTATAACGTCCCTGAAACCTTTGGTTTTTTCAGTGAATTTCAATGGTTTTTTAAACGTAACGTTATGTGCGTGTGGGGTCGTGCTGGGTGCGCGACTCCCATAAAAATAAAATTATGTTTAAAAACTATGGGCCTCATGTAGGTAGCATACCAGTTACCACTTCTAAAATACCGAACGATACCGAATCGGTATTTTAGAAGTGGTAACTCGTATGTAGGTAATGAGTCGGTATTTTTTACCGATTCGTTACAATTCGGTAATTACCGAATCGGTATTTACCGATTCGGTAATGAGGCATACCTTCCCATTGATGGAAAGGTATGCCTCATTACCGAATCGGTAAATACCGATTCGGTAATGTGGTGAACACATGCAAGGGTGGCAGGGTGTCACATTGACACCCTGTTGCACCCCTGATTCGGCCATGTGTACACATGTGGCACACATACATGCCCTAAGGGCATGTATGTATGCCACATTGCACACTGCTACGCGCGTAAAAATGCATAAACACATACATTGATTATTTACCACCAACTATAAGTTGGTGGTAAATACCGACTCTTAAACACACCCACACACTCCCCCTACATCTCGATTTTGGTTTCGGAATTTACCGAATCGGTAAAATTACTGATTCGGAAAAGTTACCGATTCGGTAACATTACCGATTCGGTATTATTACCGAATCGGTAATTTTACCGATTCGGTAAATTCCGAAACCAATAATTGTCCCCCTACATACCAATAGCCAAAATACCGGTCGGTAACGGTATAATTACCGAAAATCGGCCGTTACCGACCGGTATTTGGCTACCTACATGAGGCCCTATATGTATATATTAGACCAAGAGATTATGTAAACTAATTATAAAAATCATATATTTCTAATTACAATAAGGTTATATTACTCTTAAAGATACTTTCGCGAAGTCGCGCCGGGTGCGCAACTCCCATGTGACTATAAAAGAAAGCATTTCATTGGTTTGCAAGGTTTTCCATTCTAGAAGTTGCAGGAACCCACCCATTTTCCTCATTCTTGCTACACCATCTCAAGAGATACACCTGCTGTATTTTATCAGCTGCTTTGTTTATTTTTTTGGTGTTTTCTTTCTTGAACAGAAATGGCTTCTTCAAATCCTATTGTGGATATCCCATACGAAGAAGAGGAGTTGGCCCAACCTTTAAAAAAGAAGGAATCCATTGTGTAGAAATTGTTCACAATTCCAGTTGGTGAAAAAAAAGTAAATGCCCGCAAGGTCAGCTGCATTCTTTGCGGAAGAGTACTGTCGAGGGGAAGTGAGAAAAGGTACTCATGCGGAACATCTAGCATGATGAAGCATCTTCAGACAATTCACCCTCGACCTCTGGCACATGAACAACTGAGACATGCCCAAGAAGAGATGCAACAGAATGACCAGGGAGCTAGTCCAAGCACTTCTGGAGCCTCAAGCTCCACATCTCGAGGCCGGGACATTCGTCCTGAATTTGCTAATCTACAGCAACACTGCATCAAAGGCAAGACTGTGATTTGTTGTGGGGAGCAATCTATAGATGCAGTGGTTTCTGCAGCAAGAAATCACCAGTATTCATTTTTTTTTATGGTGGCAATGACTGTTTAATTGCAAAGTTAAAATTTAGCTCTGTTCTTTCTCCCGTTTTTTAAAAAAAAACACCAAAAAAATATACAAAATGGTTAAAAAAAACACAAAGAAATTACAAAAGCAAAAAAAGAAGAAAAAAAGAGTGCTTTTCAGAACTACCTTATCTGTTAAAAAAAGAGAAATAAGTGCATGATAATGCCTGGATGATTGCATAAGTGAATGGGTAGAGCTTTATTGATTGAAAGAATGCATAGGTAGTGCCTGGGTCATTGCATGAATGCTTGAGTAGTGACTGGATGATTAGAGTACTGAAAGGAGAGTGCATGCTGAATTTATAAGTGGTTGTGTTTTGGTGCAGTGATTGGATAAGGACATGGTGCAGGCTGGGGGATTGGAGGAGTGCATAGGCAGTGACAGGGAGATGGCTGGACTGCATGAGTAGTGGTCAGGGGATTGTACCAGTGCATGTGTTAGTGTCTGGGTCTTTGCATGAGTACATGGGTACTGACAGGATGATTAGAATGCTGCAAGGAGAGTGCATGGTGAATTTATAAGTGCTTGGGTTTTGGTGCAGTGTTTGGAAAAGGACATGGGACTAGCTAGGTGATTGGAGAGGAGTGCATAGGTAGTAACAGGGAGATTACTGAACTGTATAGGTAGTGCTCAAGGGATTGTAGAAGTGCATGAGTTAGTGCCTGGGTCATTGCATGAGTACATGGGTAGTGACTGGATGATTAGAGTACTGCAAGGAGAGTGCATGGTGAATTTATAAGTGCTTGGGTTTTGGCGCAGTGATTGGATAAGGACATGGTGCTGGTGGAGTGATTGGAAGAGTGCACAGGGAGTGACAGGGAGATTACTGAACTGCATAGCTAGTGCTCAAGCGATTGTAAAAGTGCATGAGTTAGTGCCTGGGTCATTGCATGAGTACATGGGTAGTGACTGGATGATTAGAGTATTGCAAGGAGAGTGCATGGTGAGTTTATAAGTGCTTGGGTTTTGGCACAGTGATTGGATAAGTACATGGTGCTGGATGGGTGATTGGAGGAGTGCATGGGAAGTGACAGGGTGATTGCTGGACTGGATGAGTACTACCTGGGTAATTGAAGGTGTGAATGAGCAGTGTCTAGGCAGTTAGAGGATTGTATGAGAAGTGCACAGGTGATTATAGCAGTGCATGTGTTAGTGCCTGGGTCATTGAACGTGTACATGGTTAGTGACTGGATGATTAGAGTACTGTAAGGAAAGTGCTGGTGAATTTATAAGTACTTGGGTTTTAGCGGAGTGATTGGATAAGTACATGGTGCTGGCTGGGTGTTTGGAGGAGTTCATGGGAAGTGACAGGCGGATTGCTTGAGTGCATAGGTAGTGCTCAAGGGATTGTAGCATTGCATGAGTTAGTGCCTGGGTCATAGCATGAGTACATGGGTAGTGACTAGATGATTACACTACTGCAAGGAGAGTGCATGGTGAATTCATTAGTGCTTGGGTTTTGGCGCAGTGATTGGATAAGGACATGGGACTGGCTAGG
Organism: Triturus cristatus; assembly: GCF_964204655.1. Classification (NCBI taxonomy): domain Eukaryota; kingdom Metazoa; phylum Chordata; class Amphibia; order Caudata; family Salamandridae; genus Triturus; species Triturus cristatus. Next base: position 854,405,067 of record NC_140581.1, read on the forward strand.
TGATTGGAGGAGTGCATAGGTAGTAACAGGGAGATTACTGAACTGTATAGGTAGTGCTCAAGGGATTGTGGAAGTGCATGAGTTAGTGCCTGGGTCATTGCATGGATGATTAGAGTACTGCAAGGAGAGTGCATGGTTAATTTATAAGTGCTTGGATTTTGGCGCAGTGATTGAATAAGGACATGGGTCTGGCTAGGTGATTGGAGGAGTGTATAGGTAGTAACAGGGAGATTACTGAACTGTACAGATAGTGCTCAAGGGATTGTAGAAGTGCATGAGTTAGTGCCTGGGTCATTGCATGAGTACATGGGTAGTGACTGGATGATTAGAGTACTGCAAGGAGAGTGCATGGTGAATTTATAAGTGCTTGGGTTTTGGCGCTGTGATTGGATAAGGACATGAGGCTAGCTAGGTGATTGGAGAGGAGTGCATAGGTAGTAACAGGGAGATTACTGAACTGTATAGGTAGTGCTCAAGGGTTTGTAGAAGTGAATGAGTTAGTGTCTGCACCATTGCATGAGTACATGGGCAGTGTCTGGATGATTAGAGTACTGCAAGGAGAGTGCATGGTGAATTTATAAGTGCTTGGTTTTTGGTGCAGTGATTGGATAAGTACATAGTGCTGGCAGGGTGATAGGAAGAGTGCTCAGGGAGTGACAGGGGGATTGCTGGAGTGCATAGGTATAGTGCTCTGGGGATTATAGCAGTGCATGCGTCAGTGCGTGAGTCATTGCATGAGTGCATGGGTAGTGACTGGATGATTAGAGTACTGCAAGGAGAGTGCATAGTGAAATTATAAGTGCTTGGGTTTTGGCGCAGTGATTGGATAAGGACATGGGACTGGCTAGGTGATTGGAGCAGTGCATAGGTAGTAACAGGGAGATTACTGAACTGTATAGGTAGTGCTCAAGGGATTGTAGAAGTTAGTGCCTGGGTCATTGCATGAGCACATGGGTAGTGACTCCATGATTAGAGTACTGTAAGGAAAGTACATGGTGAATTTATAAGTGCTTGGGTTTTGGAGCAGTTATTGGATAAGGACATGGTGCTGGCGGAGTGATTGGAAGTGTGCACAGGGAGATTACTGAACTGCATAGCTAGTGCTCAAGAGATTGTAGGAGTGCATGAAATCGTGCCTGGGTCATTGGATGAGTACATGGGTAGTGACTGGATGATTAAAGTACTGCAAGGAGAGTGCATGGTGAATTTATAAGTGCTTGGGTATTGGCGCAGTGATTGGATAAGTACATGGGACTGGCTAGGTGATTGGAGGAGTGCATAGGTAGTGACAGGGAGATTACTGGATTGCATAGCTAGTGCTTAAGATATTGTAGAAGTGCATGACTTAGTGCCTGGGTCATTGCATGAGTACATGGGTAGTGACTGGATGATTAGATTACTGCAAGGAGAGTGTATGGTGAATTTATAAGTGCTAGGGTTTTGGCGCAGTGATTGGATAAGTACATGGTGCTGGATGGGTGACTGGGGGAGTGCATGGAAAGTGACAGGGTGATTGCTGGACTGCATGAGTACTACCTGGGTAATTGAAGGTGTGAATAAGCAGTGTCTAGGCAGTTAGAGGATTGTATGGGAAGTGCACAGGTGATTGTAGCAGTGCACGTGTTAGTGCCTGGGCTCATTGAATGTGTATATGGGTAGTGACTGGATGATTAGAGTACTGTAAGGAAAGTGCTGGTGAATTTATAAGTGCTTGGGTTTTGGGGGAGTGATTGGATAAGTACATGGTGCTGGCTGGGTGATTGGAGGAGTACATGGGAAGTGACAGGGTGATTGCTGGAGTGCATGGGTACTACCTGGGTAATTGGAGGAGTGCATGAGCAGTATCTAGGTGATTAGAGGACTGCATGGGTAGTACACAGTTGGTTGTAGCAGGTGCATGAGTTGGTGCCTGGGTCATTGCATGAGTACATGGGTAGTGACTGGATGATTACAGTACTGCAAGGAGAGCGCATTGTGAATGTATAATTGCTTGGGTTTTGGCGCAGTTTTTGGATAAGGCCATGGGACTTGCTAGGTGATTGGAAGAGTGCATAGGTAGTAACAGGGATATTACTGAAGTGTATAGGTAGTGCTCAAGGGATTATAGAAGTGCATGAGTTAGTGCCTGGGTTATTGCATGGGTACATGGGTAGTGACTGGATGATTAGAGTACTGCAAGGAGAGTGCATGGTGAATTTATAAGTGCTTGGATTTTGGCGCAGTGATTGTGTAGTGAAGACAGGGATTTCCCTGCACTCATTGCTATGTTAGCATAAGCGCTTTAGAAGCTAAACGTCATCTTGCCGCTTTGCTGCTTTTGCACACAACACTATAGGTAGCTGTTATTACAAGTAAAACTGATTGCTTGCTTTTTATTCACATGAGAACGGTCTGTTGTTCACATACCTAGACTACACCGCGACCTTAGTCTGAACACTCTGTGCAGAAATCGCCACGGTCAAATAACAATGTATGCTGTTGAATTCAGGTTGATCGGCCCACGCTCTAGACACAACAAGCACACAGCTGCAAATAACTGAAACTCGAGTGCCTTTAATATTGCATATGCATGCATGATTCAGGCACTTGGAGAAAAACTTTTCCAGATACAGAGAGCAGAGCTGATCCTGTGATGTGATTCACCTAAGCTGATCTTTGAGGTATGGGGTTCCCCATTTAAACCTAGAGACCTTCTATTATTATATAAAACTAGGTTATTAGCGAAGGGAGGGTGTTACACAAGGTATTATAGGACCTGTTTCCACTATTATTATAATATGATTTCTCCCTTCATTTTCTATGGAATTGTAACAATGCTGATGGTTTTATTTCTGATCATTTGTCTGCTTATGTTAGCCAAAGTACTGCATCTTAGAGCACATAGTTAAAAATAAACATTTTAAACGTTTCCGTGTCTCTGATTACTCTTGTTGTGGACTGATATGAGAATAATAACGAAAAGGTGTTCATGATTCCCACCATTCCTGAGAGTTCTCTAAGTCGCTTGTTCTGGGTTGTCTAATCATTGGTAGCTTGGAAATGATACGAAGAACCAATGAGACACTGATTCTAGTCGGATAAGGGGTTCTGGGTACTTAAGTGCGTTTTTTGGTACACCACAATTCACTGAGGTCCTGGTGTCCTGTGCATATTTCTGTGCATGAGCAGAATCCCCGCAACATGGCGCACCTAACTTTTTGGTCTTATGATTGAGACGCCTTAGTAGTGCTTATATTTGTCCACAACACCCTCAGTCTTGTTTCCGGTTGACAGGAGTGACAGTTTATAGTTTGAATGTAGGTTGCTTCAAGCTTGATAATTAAAAAGGTTTCTATTTGAATTGCTGCCCGTTTTTGTGCTATCTGTTTCAATATAGATTGTTTTTCTTCTCTGCGTCCTTATGGCTGCGGTTGCTATTGCAGCGCATTGTCGTGCACCTCTGTGGCGTCATTTGACGCAGTTCGGGGTGCCCGACGATGGGATGTCTATTATCTTCGTAGTGAGTGCCGATGCATCGTTCCGCTATGAGCTGTTTTACTCTTGGGTTACTTTTCCGGAGGTGAACGTGGATGATAAGACGTTCCACTCATATACTCTTACGGCAGTCCCAGCGAATTATACTCCATATAGAACGCAGGAAATTCCAATTTCTGCTTGGCAGCATCGTATTTGGTTCAATTGCGCCCTCCCCCACATGGTTACTCCGGTTAGTCTCGGTCCCTTGTCCATTCCTGGGGCCACTTGGCCAGTTTTGGCCGGGTTCACACCACATCCACGTTATTTGCAAGCCCCGGTGGATGACTTACATCTGCTCCATACCGCCCTGATTACGGTGTATAGGGCTTTAGTGCAATACGTTTCACGCAATGTCCAGGTCCTCCTCGTTCTTCACAGGAAACATCGGTCTCACAGTCCGGTGGAGGAGAACGTGGAAGAGGTCGGGGTGCCCCTCAAGGACGTGATCAGCCCCGCCCATTTGAGGGTAAAGGCAAGCAGGACGAATTTGCACGTCAACCACCTCCGTTTCAGAAAAAGAAAGTTGCTGCACTAACAGCGAGGTATGCCACAGATAGTGAGAACACAGCTGCAGAACCTGACATGGGCACTAACGCTGCTAGACAGCGCAGCAGAAGTTACAATAGTGCGGCAAGCACTGCGTCCATATCTGAAGGCGACAGCAACTGATACGTTTATTACTGTAGAAACTGCAGACACTAGAGTGGCTCCCCCTAACAGACTATATGAAATAGTTCTTTTAATTGAAGGTGACATACAGAGTAAAGTAAAATGGATCTTTTGGGAAAATCTGACCTCTGCATATAACATTCTATTGTCTGAGGCGGACTGGCCTCCAGCTTTTGTTTTGGCCGCTCCTAGAGGGGAGGAGGTAATCTATGCCACAGCCACAACCCCAATATCCCATGCGCCGCAAAGCTAGATCTCATGTCGCAGAAATCCTTGAACGATTGGAATATCAAGGTGTAATTGAAATGTGTGTCACCCATGAATAATCCTCTTTTCACTGTGACCAAACCTGATGGGTCGTACCGCTTAGTTTTGGATTATCGACATTTGAACTCTCATTGTCGAACGTGCATGGTACAAAACACCCACTGTTCTGACCTCGTGGATAGTCTCATGAGAAAAAGGTTTAAAACAACACTTGACATCTCCAATGGCTTTTATAGCCATAACTTGTCCTCAATGAGTAGTCAATGGACAGCTTTCACTTCAGGCGGCAAACAAAAGCAGTGCCATGGGCTACAAAAATAGTCCAGGAGTCTTTGCCGCGCATGTAGTCTCTCTGTTAGAGAGCATTGACCCTGATGCGTACTCTTATGTTGATGATATTTATCTCACAGACGACAAATTATGGCCCCATCTGTTTCGCGTTGACCGCATCATTGTCATGTTTGCGGACTTCGGTTATAAATTTAACTTTGCAAAATCACACATTGCAGAGTATACAGTGTTGTTTTTGGGCTATGAACTCAACAACGAAGGACAAGGTTTAGCACCTCACTTCCTGGAGAATTGTACATGTTTGCGCGCTCCAACAACTCTGAGAAAGCTACAGTCTTTGCTGTTTTTTTTTAACTTTGGGCTTACTTACATTCCCGAATATGCCCAGATTATCAAGCCGCTATATGCCTTGGTACAACCTAGTTTTACCAAATCGAGCTGGCTGCCAGAACATTCAGCTATCCTGCAATCTTTGCAGGCTGATCTTCTTGCTTCTAAATACTTAGTGACGCGTGATGACCACACTAACCTGGTAATAAGAATTGTGCCTGGCGCAGTGGGTTTCACGTACTTGATGTTTGATGAAGGGGACACAGTCCCTATTGCTTACAAGTCACATTTGTACACTTCGGCTGAAATGCGCTTTTCCACTATCGAAAATGTTTTTACTGCAGTGCAGATGGCGATTCTGAAAGAGAGAGCACTGTTGCAGGGGAAACGCATGTTGGTTGTAACACCGTATCCTGCCCTTGAGGCAGTGACGAAGGCCAGTGTACCAAATTCTAAAGCTTTACAGCCACGTTGGATACAGTGGGCCACTTCTTTGACGTCCCCGGATGTCACTTTCAGCTTTGATGCCTCATTGCAGACTCAGGAGTTTTTGCAGTTTGAATTTGTTCATCCAGCTCTTCTGTCTTTGTGCCCGCTTGAGGATTACCATTGTATCATTTACACTGACGGTTCGGCGCAACCGGCAACATAATCTAAGCATGCTTATTCAGCAGCCTGTGTGATAGTGGCTGGTACTTTTGTGAATGGTGAATTCAAGTCTGATGTCGTGCATACGCTGACATTAGGTGATTGTACCGCCCAGTTGGCAGAGCTACGGGCTCTGGTGCTTGCACTAGAGTTTGCTGATCCACGAGTGACTACTCTTATAGTGAGTGACTCATTTTACTGTGTTCAGTCTTTCAACGACAATCTATTCTTCTGGTCTCAAAATGAATATCATTATTCCGAAGGTAGCACAATCAAACATAAAATGCTTTGGGTTCGAGTCGCAGAAATTAAACAACGTCTGCCTCTTGTGAATGTAATTCATACTCTTGGTCACCAGGGCGTCGGGGAACACGCTGTTGGCAAAGTTTCACTGATGAGGCAGCAAAAACGGCAGTGGCAACATATCTGGTAGCAGCAGTTACAAGATCCAAAAGTAAGATTGATGATGACATCTTGGCGGCTATCGCTGCTACAGAGAAGGGTGATAATTACCCTAGAGGTTTCCCTTCCAGATACTCTTATCATTTTAGTCCTGATAAAGTTCCCTATGTGAGAATTAACGACGTTGGTGACAGATTGATTCCCAACGCGGACTGCAGGCTTTCCTTGATAACAGCCGCTCACGAAGGTATGGCTTCTGCCCATGCAGGCGTTTCAGCGACTGTTACTCTCTTACAGCAACGTTACTGGTGGCGCGGATTGTATAAACAGACTCATGCTTATGTCCTTAATTGTGACATTTGCCAGCAGATTAAACTTTCGACTGCTGCGCGTCCACCTCAAACACAGTTTTACATATCTAATAAACTGCTTGGGTGTGTTTATTTAGATCACTGCGGTCCTTTCTCCTCTGATACTGCGTATAAGTATATCTTAGTTGCAGTGGATTCGTGCACATGGTTTCTTTGGGTCTGGCCACAACAGAGTGCAGACGCTCGAACTGTCATCAGGGATTTGCGTGTCTTTGTGGGAATTTTTGCATGTGGTACCCTCCATTCGGACCAGGGTCCAGCGTTTGCCTCTAAGGCGTACAAGGATGCCATGAGATCTTTGGGGGTCCAAGTTAAATTTTCGTCTCCATACCGGCCTGAGGGCAATAGTGTTGTGGAACGAATTAACCGTGTCTTAAAGCAATCCTTGACAGCTAGGGTTTTAGGCACTGGCAGGAACTGGTTGGCCCATTTGTACAGCGTTCAACGTGCACTTAATAATCTCCCTAGAAGGTCTCTGGGTGGGCGGACCCCATACGAAATGCACTTTGGCATAAAAATGTTCGTCCCGCACCTTGATGGTCTAGACATGGCGGCGGCGGCTGCACCCTTTGACGTAGATGATCATTCTGCTGTGTTACAGAATCTACAAGAGGCTCGAGACAGTCTTGCAAAGGAACACTTGCCCTCCACTGCTGATGCTACACTTCAGATTCCGGTAGTTAGCTGGCTACCTCGAGTTGGTGACCTGGTCCGTGAGAAGGTGGAGAACAAGAAGGAGTTTGGCCCCTCTTATTGTGCACCGGTTCCAGTGCTTGGCGTGCAGGGTACAAGAACAGTCATTTTACCTCCACTTCCTGGTTGCAAGGATAACAGGTACATCTCCATTGACAATGTCAAACTACAGCGAGTGGCCGATTCTTCTTAGTATGACTCCAGCAGACTCTTGTCCAGCAATGCTGAGAAATTCTGTTTTCGTTCTGGCAAATACCAACAGGCCTGACATTGCCATCGAGATGCATACAGTTCCTAATCCTTTATTGACTCCACCAGCTGGTGGTCCCCATGAAGATACTGAATATACCTATCCCACAGTTATGTCGTTGCCTGGTGTGCAATCAACTGCAGTTGACCAGTCACATTTTTCATTTGACACTAACTCTACAACATCGAATGCCCCATCGAAAATTTCAATTTTTGCTGTTTGGTTTAAAAGAAATTTTTTAATTCCACCTTGGACTTACATTTGGCTGCTGCTCATATCTATTTTTTTGTTTATGTCCGTTGGATTTGTGGTTGTTCGCCTGGTGAATGGACATTATCTGACTGAAAGATCTACAATTAGATGAATTGATGGAACTTTGGCACCGCACTCCTCATCACACATCATGAAGAGGGGCCAGACTTTTGTTAACATTACTGCCTGGCCTGTGTTAGATGGGATTGTATGGGATGCTGTAAAATTTCAAATTCATGGCCCTACAGAGGTGATTAATGTTCCCAATGTGCTTCGTGTTTCTATGGGGGATGTTGTGAAACAAAACATATGCTCTGATGATTGGGATGTCCAAGCCGTAGAGGCTCTTTTTTCTGATTTGAAATATTATGCTGCATTTGATGCGGAAGATTTTTATTTAGAGTCAGCAAATTATGGTGAATATTTTTGGTACCAGCACTATGGCAATCATTTCCTGCATTAAGCAAATACATTTAGAAATGTCGTTAATTTCACCCAATGAGAACATTGTCCCCCTCCCATCGAAGGCAGTTCCAAAACTCTGGTTAAGAAATTTACATATTTTACCGATTTCAGTGTATCTAAACTTGAAGCCTTTTATTTTAAAATGTCTAATGGGTCACCTTCTAAAGTTAGATTGACTCATACTAAATTACTATACTCAAAGTCCTTTATGGATGAATTGGCTATAGGGGGCTATGAGCTGTGGAAAGATACCATTGATCTTAAATCTGTTTGGGGTTCTAAATCCTGGCAGGTGCAAGGCTCCGAGGCTTTGCATCGTGCATGCCTCATCCCAACCCATGTTATTTTTGAATTCTACTATTTTTCAAACCACCTGCTTTGGATTGGCTACTTCTAAAAAGATGAATACCCCTAACATTCCTGATCTGGGTGCTTATCACTCCTGGGATAATCACACAGATCTGTCCATGGATGAATTGCAGTCACTGATTACAAATACATCCTTCAATATTTCCAGCCTCGATCCCCAAGGATGGCTGATATGGCAAAAAACTTCAGACACATGTCAACATCGTTTTCTGGGGCTGAGATCCAGCTACACACAAGTTAGGGTCAATCCTCCCATTCTGTGACTACCTATTCGGTGGTAAAACTATGTCAAAGTTGGCTTCAACATTCCAACTTGGCATCAGTTAAGTTTCATTTGTCCAAATTAATTGACAATGTAGATTTGAATGATGTTGTTAAAGGTCCTGTGGGTGGCAGGTCATAAAGATGGATATATGCTATGTACAACAAAGTTTGGAAATTGTCCCAAATTGAAGCTGCTTCTAGATTAAGAGCTATTGATGAAGCAAATTTAGAGAAGGTGCTTGCTGTCGTTGATAATAGCATTAACACTCTTTCTTCCAGGATTTATACATTAGATAATATTGTTTCATCTGTATGTATCCATCTGGTCTTCCATCCCAACTTTGAAGGCAGAGTTCAACAAGAAGAGCAGAATAAGGGCTCTATTGTCTAATAAAGAAGTTGCCCTAACTTCCTCTCGTGAAACATTTGTCCTTCACGTAGCTAACACCCACACTGAGGTGCATGCTCTTTTAAATACAGATCTCCCCCTTCATTTCGGTGCTCAGATTCAGACTATATTCAATGCCTCGTCAACAACTGGCTTGGTACATTTTTTCAAAGTTGTGGGCTCCGGCCTTGTGACCTCGTTCCAAACAATATTTGGTGTGATACCGGCATTATTTCATTCTATTTTTTCCAGCGTCTTCGGCGGGCTTCCATTAATCCTCGCCTTGGCAGCTGGTGTGCTGCTGTTGGTTTGTTTGCTCCGCAATGGCTGCACTATCTGTGTCACACAACAGTCTGCCCCGGCTGCTCCAACTGCGCAACCGGATGCTTGATTAATATGGCACACAACCTCTGGCCACTTTGAGCGTAGCCTATGGATTGTCCTTCCGGTTCTTATATTTTACTTGCGTGCAACCCGTTTTCCATTGCCTAGATTGTCCATTCGAATGGGCTCAGGATTTGTGCCTGTCAAATACAGTGTCTCCTGCCCCGGATTATGATCAACTGATGAGTCCCTTAGTGGCTCATGAGTTGGACTGTTCTGGTATTGGGATTATGGCCTGTGGAGCTGCGCACGGAATCCTAGGAAATTGGGATATATATGCTGCAGCCCATGACTTTATGGCGCAAAGTTATCTTGAAGAACACGTAAGTTGTCCTCTGATTGTGCCAGAAGCTCCGGTTACATGTATGTTCATTTGCTTTATTAGACTGGATTGCTGAATCATTTACTGAAGGCTACAATGACTTCCTTTTGGAGGCTGTTGCAACATACTGTGCCTATACGTTGATGGATTAAATTGGCTGTTCTCCATCTTCCGCACGTACTAACTCTATTTTTTTACTTTTATTTTTTACTCTTGACTGGGCTATGCATAGCCCATGAGTGATGTTTTTATTTTTTACTTTTTCCAACAAACTTTTCGAACTTTCACTTCCAATTATACGGATTGGCAATTTATAAACTTGGTTCTGTCTCACTCGAACTTGAACTCTGCGTTCCTACATTACTTCCCTGTTTTGTTCGTGGTCCGATCAAGGGAGGGTGTAGTGAAGACAGGGATTTCCCTGCACACATTGCTATGTTAGCATAAGTGCTTTAGAAGCTAAACGCCATCTTGCCGCTTTTGCACACGACACTATAGGTAGATGTTATTACAAGTAAAACTGCTTGCTTACTTTTTATTCACATGAGAACGGTCTGTTGTTCACATACCTAGACGTGCACCGCAACCTTAGTCTGAACACTCTGTGCAGAAACCGTCAAAGTCAAATAACAATGTATGCTGTTGAATTCAGGTTGATCGGCCCACGCTCTAGACACAACAAGCACACAGCTGCAAATAACTGAAACTCGGGTGCCTTTAATATTGCATTTGCATGCATGATTCAGGCACTTGGAGAAAAACTTTTCCAGATACAGAGAGCAGAGCTGATCCTGTGATGTGATTGACCTAAGCTGATCTTTGAGGTATGGGATTCCCCATTTAAACCTAGAGATCTTCTATTATTATATAAAACTAGCTTATTAGGGAAGGGAGGGTGTTACACAAGGTATTATAGGACCTGTTTCCACTATCATTATAATATGATTTCTACCTTCATTTTCTATGGAATTGTAACAATGCTGATGGTTTTATTTCTGATCATTTGTCTGCTTATGTTAGCCAAAGTACTGCATCTTAGAGCACATAGTTAAAAATAAACATTTTAAACTTTTCCGTGTCTCTGATTACTCTTGTTGTGGACTGATATGAGAATAATAACGAAAAGGTGTTTCTGATTCCCACCATTCCTTGTTCTGGGTTGTCTAATCATTGGTAGCTTTGAAATGATACGGAGAACGAATGAGACACTGATGCTGGGTACTGAGGTGAGTTTTTTGGTACACCACAATTCACTGAGGTCCTGGTTTCCTGTGCATAGTTCTGTGCATGAGCAGAATCCCCGCAACAATTGAATAAGGACATGGATCTGGCTAGGTGATTGGAGGAGTGCATAGGTAGTAACAGGGAGATTACTGAACTGTATAGGTTGTGCTCAAGGGATTGTAGAAGTGCATGAGTTAGTGCGTGAGTCATTGCATGGGTGCATGGGTAGTGCTTGGATACTAACTGTGTGATTGCACAATATGGAATCAGTAAATCATTACTCATGCAGTTTTAAAATCACATATTCACTACCTTTGAACTCCTGTAATCGGTCAGGCACCTCTCAATAGTTCAGTAAGCATACATACAACTGTATAAATAGAATCTGAACACATAGATGGGTCATTACATACTATCTAGTTAACTAGATAAGTACAACATAGCAGAAAGAGTAATATGTGGTGGTTTACTTTTGAGCTACATCTTGACCATTCAATGTACAAAAATGCGACATCATCAAACTATAACTCTCAACAGACTTAAGAAAGAAGGATAATTAACAACACCTTTTGTGAGCATTTCCAAAACCACACTTTTATTATACATCTTCACCTTTGTACCTAAAATGATGTGGCATCATTCAACTATACCTTTGCTCAGACTACAAAAAGAAGCCTAATTAACAATACCTTATTTCACCATTCTATCTTAAAATATATGACATCATTTAACTTTACCTTCTGTACAAACTAGTAACAGAAACCTAATTATTAACACCTTATATGATCATCTTTCAAACAACACAGTTGTGCTGCATCTTTACAAAAGTATCTATAATTATGCAGTACCATTCAATTATACCTTTGTAGAGAGAACAACAAATGAAGGCTAATAAACTACACCTAGTATGAACATCTTTCAAAGTACACATGTGTACTGCATCGTCAACCAACTATCAACAAATATGCGGCATCATTCAATTATACCTTTGAACAGACTTAAAAAGCAAGGTTAATTAATAACATCAGTAATCATCTTAAAAAATACACATATTACTGTACACACTCTTTTTTAAACAATAGTCAAGCACAATGAAACTAATTCCTATATACATCTCTACGTTTAATAATATATTTCAAACAACACTGATGGTGAGATCGGGCTCGGGCATGGCTCTTTGTTGACCGCTCCAAGAGGACTTTGCGGACTGCCATCTTGAGACGGGGTCTCTCTCCATTTCAGTCTGACCCCGATCGCGAGTCTAAATTTAAAGCTCCCACTATCTGCCCCAAACGGCTGACCCAACTCTTCCGCCGGGAAAAGCATTCTATTTGATTCCTTGGTTCCCTCGTTCTCTGGGCGTTATTTCATCTCGCTGCAGACTTCCGTCCTGCCTGGCTCGCTTGACCCTGACGCCATATCTATAATGGCAGATTCCACCGTGATGTTTATCACTGCCTTTGTGTATGACAGGTGATCTTGATCTGCAGGCAGTTATTTTACTAACAAAGAGAACCAAGTAGGCCCTTTTCTTGCTTTCTTCCTTGTCTAATGCTATCAAGCCCTTTCACCTCACCAACCTCCGTCCTGCCTCAGATGCCTGACCCTAATATGGTGGACCTACCTGCAATCGACCACCACCAAATTGGCCTCCACCCACCTCCTTCTCGCTCCACAGGACTGCAGCAAAGAGAGAAGCTCCTCCAACCACACCGGACTACATGGACTGGCTCTCCGAGCGTACACCAGCGAGGCTAGGGATGCACTCCCGTGATCCTCCCCCACTCGGATCACCCATCTTGACACTGAATATGTGATTCATCTATTTTCTTTAAATGTTTTACCAGTAACTGATGTAACTTCTTAACTGATGTGAATGTTGTAACTTTTTGGATCCTCGTGTACACCGCTCTGATACTTTCGGGTCTAACCAGCGCTATATAAATCTCATAACTCTAACACACACCTACCTTTCAACAAACAGCTCTTCAAGACCTGTCATCATTTTGTTGTGGCTAATTTATCGTTAATTGAAGAGTAAGAGGGATATACTTTGGGCAGATTTTTCCCTCTGTCTTTCTGTCGTATCTCCCCCTATCCTGTTACCTTACCCCTCTACTTTTCCTCAAAGATCTCTATATGTTCTCCCTGCAACCGTTGTAACCTGTAACTGATGTAATTTTGGAACAATAAGGATGTCATGTAAAGCGCTTTGATACCTTCGGGTCTAAGCTATTTTAATCCTGAATGCTGAGACCTGAGCAACATGGCTGATGCCCGGTGGAGCTGCTAGACAGCTAATGAGGAGATTGGCCCTGGTTTCCCCCTCGACCGTCACCTACCCAGCCGGACATTGGGCATAGTTCTTCCTCATCTCCCTGCTATGGCTCTCCTTCCCTCCGTTCCTATGAATTCTTTCAGCCTCGTTGTTTGTTTACTGTACCTTACTACGTGACTACGCTATGGTAACTGATGTAGCTTGTAGCGTAAAGTTTCTCTGGTAAAGCGCTCTGATACCTTCAGGTCTAGCTAGCACTATATAAACTCTTTTTAGATGTACCTTGTAATGCAACAATCCTCTGGTTAAGCACTCTGTTACCTCTGGGTCTAGCCAGTGCTATATGCTCCTATCAAATCAAATAAATTGGTTCCCCTGATCGCTGAGACCTGTGCAACATGGCTGATATCCGGTGGAGCTGCTAGACAGCTATTGAAGAGATGGGCCCTGGTTTCCCCCTGACCGTCACCTACCCAGCCGGATATTGGGCACTGTTCCTCCTCGTCTGCCTGCTACCGACTCCTTCCTTCCCTCCCTCCTACGAATCCCTGCAACATTATTTTTGTGTATTGTACCTTCCTATACTCTTGTAACTGATGTAACTTTTAACGTAACGATCCTAAATGTAAAGCGCTCTGATACCCTCTTGGGTCAAGTTCACGCTATATAAACTTTATAAAATAAAAAAAAATAAAAAAAATAAAAAAAAACACAGTTTTAGAATAATCTCAAATCTTTTTTAAATAAACCTCAAAAATGTATAACTCACCTTGCAAATAAATCTGTTGAAGGAAAAATCTCACACACTCAGACAGGATTTTCTTTTACACACAGTCAATATAATGTACCAGACTCAGCAAGGTTAAACCAGTAATGGGATGGTTTCCCTCTCTTTTTCCATACAAATACACATAAGCAACAAATGACATTGTTTCCCAGAGTTTATCAAATTGTAAAACACATTTCCATTGGTTACAGATAATAACTCTTATCAACTGACTTCTTCACCCCTTCTGCTTAGTGCCAGTTTCCATAGAAACAGCTCATGCAACATTCAACTTAACTGACAGGTCACAAGTTCACCATATTTTCAAGTTCACCACACAATGTTGCAAATGGAAACAGCAGGTGTGGCTGCCTTTGCAGAACACGACCTTAACCTTTCTACTGTACTTTTCAAACATTTTTTACTAACCAATAAGAAACTTGCTTTTTAAAGAAAGTAAAATGCACCCTATTTTTGAATGGACAATGATCTTAAACAGCCAATCAATTCTCTTCTTTCTCAAAAACAGCATCTTCTCCACCATTTTAGATACCTCTCATTTTACCAACTAACTACCTCAGCTACAGACATCTTTTGAATACCTACAGACATCCCTTCAAGATGCTTTCTGTGTGGATTGTTGGTCACAGCGATGTATTCTGGTGCAAAAGGTATGCTGAACACAGAGGTATTGACAAAGACCTAGCATTGCAAAATGTAGATATAAAATGGGTTGGGCAGAGAGGATTAAAGTGGCAGCAATTGATGCCTTTTGTTAAAACCTTTTTGCATCTCCAAGCCCCTAACCTCATGATTGTGCACTGTGGTGGCAATGACCTAGGCACATTGACTGGGGTAGGTCTGGAATTGCTAATGAAGGACACCTTTGCAGAATTGATGTTGCTTTTCCCCCAAACTGTCTTTGTATACTCTAACATATGCCACAGACAGAAATGGAACTGGTTCAATCAATTTGCTCTCAGATTGAGAAAGCTAGAAAAAATTTCAATAAAGCTATTGATTAGAAATCTGGAGTAGCATATTGCTACAGCTGTTAAACACAGACGTTCATGGTGTTGTCTGCAACACTCAAGACCATTGGGATCAGATATACAGAATTGGTTGGTAGACAATTGTACTATTTAGACTAGAAACAACGGGACGGGAGCACCTTATTACTTCGGTCGCTTCTTTGGTGAAGGCGTATCTCCGTAATTACTAAAATCTTTTTAGAAATCCTTGCCACTTGCTGTGAAATCTTTGGTTGCAGGCTTATATCTGCTTTCTCTCTTAGATCTATACTTATTTTTCCTCCTTGTGACCAAACTTGCTTTGGTCAAACTCAAAGTATCTGGATAACCTGTGCTGGAAGTGTCAATATACAGAATACAGAAAAAAAGCAACAGTGAAAAACTTGGAGTGTGCCAATTGGATCTTGTGTAATTTTGTTTACCAGGGAAATTAATGTACATGTTCTTCTTTAAGGATTATTAAATATTGCATTCATGTTTGAGAATATCCATGACTCTTCATGGTTGTACTAACTGTTCATGAGGGTGCTGAATACGGCTCTATTGCATACATGCATAATGTCCATTGTTTTGAAAAATTTTAGTTTCTATTTTTGAATGTGTGTATCAAAGGTTATATGAGGGGGAGAGGAGGTCTGCCACTCTATCACAAGGATGATGTCATCAGTGATGTCATTTGAGATGTCATCAGTGATGTCATGAGTGATGTCACTGACCATGTCATGAGTGATGTAATATGTGACGTCATCAGCAGTGCATTGCGGGCGCGCGAGTTATAGTTAGCTGAACTAACTATAACGGGGGAATTTCAATGGTTTTGTACGAGTGAAAAGTCCAGCTAACTATAACGCCCCTGAAACCTATGGTTTTTTCAGTGAATTTCTAAGGTTTCTTAAATGCTAATTCCTAACTATAACGTGCCTGAAACCTATGGTTTTTTCAGTGAATTTCAAAGGTTTTTTAAATGCTAATTTCTAACTATGCCTACAGAGATAGGACATGTGAAGAAAGAAGAAAAACGCACAGAAAGAAAAAAAAGAAATGCAGAAAGAAGCAACAGAAGTCCTCAAAGACGAAGAAAAGTGCAGGAAGAAGGATAACATGCAAAAAGAACAAACAGAAGAGCAGAAAGAAGCCTTGTTGCAAAATCATCCTGTACCCTCAACTTTTTCAGACGGATACTGGTGGTAACTGAGTCTGACTAACCAGTCCTAGAGCCATTGCTATGTTAAAAGACACTCAGAATACAGTGAAAACACCTACATACACTAGGAACACTATGCGTTGGGGTCCCCCTGTGATCAGCATGACCTCCTCTGTAAGCCCCTAGTATATAATAGGGCAGGGGATTAAAACTACCTCTTAAAACGCGCCACAGGGCGTGTTTGCACACGTCACCTCAGGCCCCGTCCCCTCACTTCCCCACTGTGTAAACACACCCTGTGGCCGTTTTAAGTTGGAAGATTAAGTCTCCTTGAATCCTGAGGGTCCCTAGGGTCCAACTAGACCACTAGGTACCTCCAGTAAGCGCCACAGAGCTGCGTTGCAGAGAGATGTAAAAAGGGGCATGGCATAGACCACCTCTCTGCAACGCAGTGCAGTGGCGCTTACTGGAAGCACCTGGTAGGCTAGATGGCTCCCAGGGTCCCTCAGGATTGAAGGGGAATTATTTCCCCAACTTAAAACGCGCCACAGGGCTTGTTTGCACACTTGAACTCAGGCCCCGTCCCCCCCTTCAACACTGTGTAAACACGCCCTGTGGCCGTTTTTAGTTGGGAGATTAAGTTCATTTGAATCCTGAGGGTCCCTAGGGGCAAAATAGCCCACTAGGTACGTCCAGTAAGCGCCATTGCAGAGAGATGTAAAAAGGGGCACGGCCTGCACCACCTCTCTGCAACGCAGAGCAGTGGCGCTTACTGGAAGCACCTGGTGGGCTAGTTGGCCCCCTGGGTCCCTCAGGATTGAAAGGGAATTAATTTCTCCAACTTAAAACACGCCACAGGGCGTGTTTGCACACGTCACCTCAGGCCCCGTCCCCTCCCTTCACCACTGTGTAAACGCGCCCTGTGGCCGTTCTAAGTTGAGAGATTAAGTCCACCTGAATCCTAAGGGTCCCTAAGGTCAAACTAGCCCACTAGGTACCTCCAGTAAGCGCCACAGAGCTGCTTTGCATAGAGGTGTAAAAAGGGGCGTGGCCTCAGAACACCTGTCTGCAACGCAGCTCCCTGGTGCATACTGGAGATACCTGTTGGGCTAGTTGGCCCTCAGGGACCCTCAGTATTGAAGGGGAATTAATTCCCCAACTTACAACTGGCCAGGGAGCACGTTTGCAGAGTGCTGCAAGGAGGGGGCGTGGCCTCAGGCGCGATGCCGGTCTTTCATTTATTTAATTTTTTTAAGAAGGAGGGCTGTGTGGCCCCCCTTTTTCTAATTTACTGGCCCTGGGGACCCCATCCCCCAGGTCCTGCACCCTAATTTTTTTTGTTGAAAAAAATAAATTTGGCCCTCCCAAGGCCTTAATCGGCCCCGGGGACCCCAACCCCCGGGTCATGGCCTTTTTTTTTTTTTATTCTTTAGGAGGGGGCTGCCTTTGTTTTTTATTATTTTTAAAAAATATATATTTATAGAAAAACCTAGGACATGCTGGACAAACCGTATGTACCTATCACCATGACGATTTGCGTGATATTCATTAAAAGGTGACTATGCATAGAATGAATCCACATGGAATGTATTTACACTGCTAGTGAAGCTCTGACGTGTCTGACGCCCTACCGTGCCTAATCCCGGCGCCCCCGCCGGTGGGTACTCTCCAAGTAGACACCCTTGTCATTTATTTATACAAACATGGGTAGCTATTGACGGGCACATTTAATATACACGCACAGCAAGCCATTCAAAGGGGATTCGACAAAAATTCGACCAAACTATGCAAGAAACCCCCCTCACGGTTAATAAAACACACATCCACCGCCGGATGTGTAACACTTTTTATTTTACTCTCTGGAAAGGAGATAAACCTCACTTGAGAGTCACAGCGTGCTCCTGGCTGAGCCCAATGCTGTGTTACACCCACCAGTGCCCGCCGAGTGCCTCACACCTCTGTGTTGTATTCCACCAGCTAGTGCGTATGCTATGACACTCTCTAGCCCATGTGCACTGTAACACCACCCCGTGAATATGTCATGCAACACTTGCCTTCGCACCGGTTATATTGCCCCATCTAACATGCCTTCCTCGATGCCTATGTTATAACGCACAGCGCTATGCCATACATATTACAATCTGGGATCCATATCTTTGTCACAGTGCATATGCAATGTTACACTCCCCAGCACATATTTTATATTACAACTTTAGAGACTAGTTAGGTTACACAACACTGCCCTGTGCATATTACACTCCAAGGCGCATATCGCATAGCACGCGCTAGTGCCTGTGCTATCTCGCGCTCTCCAATGAATCTGTCATTGCGCACAATGTATTGCATATTATATTTCACGCCCCGGTTCATCTTATATCACACTTTTTGGTGCATAGTTTATACCATATACTATATCTAGTTTTCATTTTCAATCGTGCTCTCAGGAGTATGTTCTATATAACATTGCGTCCACCTACCCTTTTCACGGGCATTACATTTTGCGATGGGGGTGGAGGGTCAGGGGGTGTTTCTGCCAAGTGAGCCCGGAGTCACAGTCACAAACGTCCTCTTCTTCCTGAATAAAAGTGAGATTATGCTGCATACTTGTTCATATTTTAAGTAGTTCGCACAGACACACATTTTAAAAAAATAACGTTCCTAATACCCACCTTCTCTGAACAGTTAGCTTGCTGCCCCATCCACCATCTACCTATCCTCTGTTGTCTGAATCCATGGACTAGCCTCCTCCCTCCTGCCATGCATGGTCTGATGTGCTGCCACTGCCCTCCATTTAGCATGATGTACCAGTCCACTCCTCCTGCCCTCCATTGCCCAATTCTATGGCCCATCATTGACCTCCTGCTTAGCCTCTGCGCTTAGCTTGCTGCCCCTATTCTCCTTCCCCCTGCCCTCCGATGTCTTTGTGCATGCCCCTGCTCCATCCTTTTTGCCCACCATGTTCCATGGACCTGCCACTCCTATCTACTCTGAGTGTTCTGTTGAGCTGCCACTCCCCTCCCACCTGCCTAGCATTGTCAGATGATTGTAACCTGTCCCTGCCACCTCCACCCTGCCTGTCCACATGCCATGCCCCTATTCCCTTCCTCCTGTCCTCCATGGTCCATTTTACTGCCACACCCTTCTGCCCTCCCTAGTCTGTTGAGCTGCAATTGCTCCTCCTGCCTGCCCCGCGCGGTCTGTTGTGAGGCCCCTTCCCCTGAACTCTCTTGTCTGTGCCCAGGTCCTGACCCTCCCTTCTATCCTCCATGGTCCTTTGTGCATGCCCCTGCACCCTCCTTCTTGCCCATCATAGCCATTGTGCTGCCACTAACCCTCCCTCTTGCCATGCATGGTCTTCTGTGCTGCCATGGCCCCTCCCACCTTCCCTGTGTGGTCAGCTAGCTGCCCCTGACCCCCTCCCTCCTTCCCTCCATGGTCTGTGTGTATGCCATCATAGTCTCATTGTTGCTCTCCATGGTGTGTCTTGTTTCTAGTGCCCATCCTGCCTGACCTCCATGGTCATCTTGCTGCTCCTGCCCTGCCCCCTTGCCCCCAGCCATCTGTTTCCATGTGCAGACCCCTATTCCCTCCCTCCTGGCTTGTCTGTTCCATTGTAATGCCCCTGATCCGTCCCTCCTGCCCTTTATGGTCTGTTATGCTGCAGCTTTCAGCTAGCTACCATTGCCTCTTTCCCCTCTGTTCTCTGTTGTCCATGTGCATGGTCCTGTCCCCTCCCTATTGCTTTCTATGGATTGTTGTGCTGCACTCCCGTCCCGCATGCGCTGTGTGGTGTATTGTGCTGCTGCCAACCCTGATGCCTGCCCTGTAGGGTCAGTTTGGTGCACCTCTCCATGTCCCTCCTGTCCTCTGTTAACCGAGTCCATGTCCCTACCCCAATTCCTCCTGCCTACCATGATCCAATGTACCATACTTGCGAACATTTTGAACTTGGTAAGAGGGAGATTTTGAAAAAAACTGGGGTATTGATTTTCCCCTTTGAGTTACATTGGAAAAGAGGAGATTGTAGATAGGAGACAGATCAAATAAAGCCCATTTGAGCTTAAAAACATTGGACGTTTCCTGGCTGAAACGGTTCTGTTGGTATGTATGGCTGTACTACCACTGCCTCTTCCTTCTGCCCACAATGGTCTATTATATTGCCACAGCCTCTCTTGCCAGTCCTGTATTGTTGGTTTGTTGCCCCTGCCCCCCTTTCCACTGCCCTCCATTGTCTGTTGTGCTGCCACTGCCCTTCCTTCCTGCCCAGTGTGGTAAAATTGTTGCATCTGCACTCTCCTACCTGCCTTCAATTTTCAGAGTCTGTGCCCCTGGCCTCTGCCTCTCAACAGTATCCCAATGAACAACTAGATTGCTAACATTCTATATGTATTACAAAAGTGTGGAACACCTGACGTCATCTTGATGTAATCAAAACTGTAATACCTAGAGTATTTCCTTTAGAAATTACATATATGAGAGGGTCTTATTTGCATCAAAATTATGGTTAGTGCTCTAAAAAACTAAAATGAGGACATATTTTCTGAGTTTTCAAATAGCGACAAAGAACTTTTAAATTATTTGTAATCTTTATGTTTTTTTATCCAGTTGACCACTTGATTAAATGTTGCACCTAGGGGAGAGGATGTGGTGTTACTTCCAGAGCTGCAGACTTTGCAACTGGGGAACCAGGTTGGAGTTTCTGCTTCAGCTCAACATTCTGTGATTCTGGCCAAATCACTTAATCTCCCCATGTCTACAACCAAAATGAATTTGATCTTGTGTGATGTAACCAATGCTCATGTAAAGCACTTCAATACCTGACAGGTCTGCACTATATAAAAGTGCAAATACAAAAAAAATAAGTGTTTTGCACACTTCTGTCATTGGGCCACATGTGGGCTACATCTGGGTGATATTTGTGCTGCATTTGGGCTCTTTTGTCTCTGGTGGCCATCTTGGGAGATTTATTTGTTATGAAGTTTCCTAATTTCCACATTTACTGCAGTCTCCTCAGTAGGAAATGCTTTCAGTTTTTTACTTTGATTCCATCAAGAAGGTATTCAGATATGTCACACATTTGCCATAAATTCTGAATGTCAGCACTCTAGTTGCTCATTAGATCACTGTAGTAAAGCTACTGCTCACCTCGGAAGTCTGCTGCTGGTATTAAAAGTGCATGTTTCAGTCTGCATGTCAGAATTTTTTAATGAAATAGAAGAGGATTTGAGAAGTCACTCAAAATGTGCCCTAATGTTTCTTTCTTCAGTACTAATCATAATTTCTATGGCAAAATGAACCCCCTCATTGTGTTCCTTTTTAAATTAAATGTTTTAAGTGTTACCAGTTTATTCCAATCAATATGGCTTCAGGTGTGCCATACTTTTGTCATAAGTAAGACAGTAAGCGCTCTAGTTGTTCTTAACAACACTCTGGGACATTCTGTCATTGGGCTATACTTGGGCTACATCTGGGTGATATTTGGGCTACATTTGGGCTCTTTTGTCTCTGGTGGCCATCTTGGGAGATTTATTTGTTATGAAGTTTCCTAATTTCCTCATTTACTGCAGTCTCCTCAGTGGGAATACTTTCAGTTTTTTATTTTGATTCCATCAAGAAGGCATTCAGACGTGTCACACATTTGCCATACATTCTGAATGTTAGCACTCTAGTTGCTCATTAGATCACTGTAGTAAAACTACTGCTCACCAGGGAAGTCTGCTGCTGGTATTCAAATTGCATGTTTCAGTCTGCATGTCAGAATTTTTTTATGAACTAGAAGAGGATTTGAGAAGTCAAAATGTGCCCTAATTTTTCTTTCTGCAGAACTAATCATAATTTCTATGGCAAAATGAACCCCCTCGTTTTGTTCCTTTGTAAATTAAATGTTTTAAGTGTTACCACTTTATTCCAATCAAGATGGCTTCAGGTGTGCCATACTTTTGTCATAAGTAAGGCTGTTAGCGCTCTAGTTGTTCGTTAGAACACTCTGGGACATTCTGTCATTGGGCTATACTTGGGCTACATCTGGGTGATATTTGGGCTACATTTGGGCTCTTTTGTCTCTGGTGGCCATCTTGGGAGAGTTATTTGTTATGAAGTTTCCTAATTTCCTCATTTACTGCAGTCTCCTCAGTAGGAAATACTTTCATTTTTTTACTTTGATTCCATCAAGAAGGCATTCAGATGTGTCACACATTTGCCATAAATTCAGAATGTTAGCACTCTAGTTGCTTATTAGATCACTGTAGTAAAGCTACTGCTCACCAGGGAAGTCTGCTGCTGGTATTGAAAGTGCATGTTTCAGTCTGCATGTCAGAATTCTTTTATGAAATAGAAGAGGATTTGAGAAGGCCCTCAAAATGTGCCCTAATTTTTCTTTCTGCAGCACTAATCATACTTTCTATGGCAAAATGAACCCCCTCATTTTGTTCCTTTTTAAATTAACTGTTTTAAGAGTTACCACTTTATTCCAACCAAGTTGGCTTCAGGTGTGCCATACGTTTGTCATAAGTAGGACTGTTAGCGCTCTAGTTGTTCTTTAGAACACTCTGGGAAGCTGCAGTAGAACACAAAGGAATCAACTGACAGTCTCTGCCCTTGTTGGATGTACATGTTTTACTGAGAATGTCAGACTTCATTCTCACATGACTGAGAAAGATAATGTGAATTTACAGAAAATATGCTCTCAGTTTAGCTTATAGATCACCTTCCAAACCTCTGTGGGAAAAGCATGAGAAAATAGTTTTCTCTCAAGCATGATTCATGATATCACAGCAGAAGGCTTTTTCACATGGTAAAATCACCTAAGAACACACCACAATTCCTAAAATTAGTATGGTACCATCACCAAACGATTTATAATGTAACTAAAGTCTTAAAACCTTCTATTAACTGCCATGCTTTTTAATGAGGTGCTATCATGTATATTGGTCCCAAGATGGCTGCCAACACTTCTTGGATGAAGTGCTGACAGACAATCAGATCTCACGATGAGATGTGTGGTTAGGCTCCGCCCAGATATATATGTCATTTTACTTTTGATTTTCTCAGGAACTACGGAACGGATTTACACCATTTAAGCAAAAGGCACGAGTCTGAACTGAGGACTACCTCTGCCAAATTTCAAGTAATTCTGTTCAGCCGTTCGGGCTGTACCTTAGACTAAAGGTCCTATGGGAAAATGCATGGGGAAAACGTGTTTTGGGACCCCCCTTTTTTCTCAGCCCCGCTTGACGAATCACCCCGAGACTTTCAGGGTAGGAGCTGTGCGGAGCGCCCCATTAGTTTTGAATATTTCACGAAGATAAGTCAACCGGCGCCAAAGTTATTCAAAATAGAATTTTCAGATTTCCTATCGGAACTCGGTCCTAACTATAACTATCTACTGGCGACCGCCAGTAGATAATATATATATATACATATATATATATATTTATATATATATATATTACCTACTGGCGGTCGCCAGTAGGTAGTTATAGTTAGGACCGTGTTTCCATAGGAAATCCGCAACATTCTATTTTGAATAACTTTGGCGCCGATTGACGAATCCTGGCGAAATTTTCAAAATAGGTGGGGCGCTCCTCTCCGCTCCTACCCTGAAAGTCTCGGGGGGATTCGTCAAGCTGGGGCTGAGAAAAAGGGGGGGTCCCAAAACGTGTTTTCCCCATGCATTTTTCCATAGGACCTTTAGTCCAAGCTACAGCCCGAACGGCTGAACAGAATTACTTGAAATTTGGCAGAGAGGTAGTCCTCAGTTCAGGGATGTGCCTTTTGTAGGTCTGGTGTAAATGTGTTCAGTATTTGCTGAGAAAATAGCATTTAAATCAATATATATATCGATAGGCGCGCTCCGAGCGCGTACGGTAAGCTTACCGTACGCGTACGCTGCCGTGCGCGAGCGCAATTCTGATTGGTGGTTACATGACTGTAAACATTCGAATCGGTCGAAATCAGGAAGTGTCGGCCTCCATTTTGTGTGTCTCACACTGATAAACAAAGGACGAGAACGTGGAAAGGGGGCAACGAAGAGAGTTGCAGACCCCCTAGCGTTTGTCAGGGGGTCCAAGAAGGTCATAAAAGTATGAAAAATACATTTACATTTTTTTTTAAAAAATCGCGGGGTGCTCGTATGGTAAGCTTACCGTACGCGTATGGTAGAAAAAAAAAACAATAAAAAAAATAGAAGAAAAAAACAAATTTAAGTGTTAAGATATTAGGGGGCTCTAAAAAGAGCCATTGTGTTTATGAAGTGTTTTTTGGTACCTATAAGTAAGTACCGATGCAGAGTCTAAAGTTCAAGAGGAAGACTCTGTTGCCTTTGTCAGTGAAATGTACACCGTCTCTTCTATAAATGCCTTGCATGTTGTAACGCAAGTTGTTGTGGTATATAGAACCCATACCATAGTCTCTGAGGAAAGCAGAAATAGATTTGTTGACGTGCTTTCTTGCTTTGTCAATCTGGGGACAAAATTGGTTGGACCAGTTCCACTTTTGCCTTTGGCATATGTTAGAATATACAAAGGCAGATTGAGGAAAAAGCGACATCAATTGTACAAAGGTGTCCTTAATAAGCATTTCCAGACCTACACCAGTTAAAGTGCCTAGGTCATTTCCACCACAGTGCACAATAATAAGGTTAGGCTGTGGGAGATGTTGAAAGGTTTTCACCAAAGGCAATAATTGGTGCCACTTTAACCCTCTCTGACCAATCCATTTAATGTCTACATTTGGCAAAGCAAGGTCTCTCACCATACCTCTGTTTTCTGCATACTTTTCACTCCAGAAGACATAGCTGTGACCTACAATCCACACTGTGAACATCTTTCAAGGAGATCTGGATGCACTCAGAAGGTGTCTTTCAGTAGAATGGCAATATGAAATGAAAGACTGTTGGAAAATGGAGGCATACATATTTTTTTGAAATAAAAAGAACTCATTGGCTGATTCAAATCTTTTTACAGTAAAAAGTAGGCTGTATGTGTACATTTTTAGAAGCATGTTTTGTATTGGTTCAGAAAATTGTGTTCCCACAGAAGATTAGTTTGGATTTGCTGTTAGGTTGGACAGGTGAAGCACTCTTGCTCTTTGGATTTGAAACATTGTGTGGTGAACTTCTGACCTCTCTCCTCACAGCAGTGTTCCATGAGCTGTTGCTATGGTAGCAGGCAGAAGTCAAGTTGGGGAAGGGTACATTTGGAAAAGGGTTGAAGTTTTCAACCAATAGAAATGTGTGATTTCATTTGAAAAAAGTGGGAAGCACTGAGATTTGTAATTAACATGTATATGTGTGAAAAAAGAGAGGGAAACATTGCCATTTACTGGTTGTGGAGGGAGGAGAGAGGTGTAGAGCTCTGATATTCTGACTCTGATAGTCTGCTGTTTGAGTGCCACATTTCTTTCTCAACTAATTTTAAAGGTGAGTTATGAGTTTGAGAGGGGATGTATGTGGTGATTTTTGATATAAATATTAGAATTGTGATTCTTCTTTAAAAGTTATGTTTTACATTTTGTGGTTTGGGAGATATTTAACTGTCTTTAACTAGTTAAATATTATGGAGTGTGTTTTTGCCATAAGTTAAGGTGTACTGGTATCACTGAGGAATACTGTTTTGTGCCTAGAATCAACCCATGAGTCTGTGTGCACACAGGAATTGTTGTTAGAGATTTTAATAGTGATGGTCCGGTACAGTAAGAATGGCATTTGTAGGAAAGGGGCAGCTTTCTTTTTGTAAATATGATGGTTTCCATTCAGCATAAATCAGTAAGACAGAAATGGGAGGCAAATGCTGACACATTTGAAATTGATATCGCAGATTTTGCTTATAATCATGCAATTGCTGAGCTTGGTCATACATATACAAAACTGCAATTAAACCTTGCCACACATGTACTTTTACATACATTACTACAATGTTTAAGCTGTTATGGATGCATGCATGAATATGTCTCTTGCAACTGAAAATACACAGTCTGCATAAGCAGACTGTTAGCACACACCCAGCAGTTTATCCTGTAGAATCATGCTGAGTATTCACAAGTGAGTGGTGTTTCAGGTAGCAGTGAGTAACGCTAATACATTCAACATCACTAAGGCTGATTTCTTTTGCTGGAGTGTAGTTAGTCACCAAGGTCACACATGTTCATGGTCTCAAAAAGCTGTTTGCACATGTGCTCTTTTCTGTTTCTGAAAACTGTAATGAAAATGTAACAGACTGTTAGAGTACTTAACACTTGCAGAAAAAAACAGTAGTAAGTGTGCTTTGAAATTGGCAAGCAAATTTCATTTTCTGCCTAGAATCACAGCATGAGTCTGTGAGCACACAGGAATTGTTGTCAGAGGTGTATTTCGTGTCACTCTGGGTCTTTTTGGATGTATCCATGCATATGACTCTTGTAACTGAAAATTCACAGTCTGCATAAGCAGACTCTTAGCACACACCCAGCAGTTTATCCTGTAGAATCATGCTTAGTATTCACAAGTGAGTGGTGTTTCAGGTAGCAGTGAGTAATGCTAATACATTCAACATCACTAAGGTTGATTTGTTTTGCTGGAGTGTAGTCAGTCACCAAGGTCACACATGTTCATGGTCTCAAAAAGCTGTTTGCACATGTGCTGTTTTCTGTATCTGAAAACTGTAATGAAAATGTATGCGACTGTTAGAGTACTTAACACTTGCATAAAAAAACAGTAGTAAGTGTGCTTTGAAATTGGCAAGCAAATTTCATTTTCTGCCTAAAATCACAGAAAACAGTAGTAAGTGTGCTTTCAAATTGTCAAGCAAATTTCATTTTCTGCCTAGAATCACAGCATGAGTCTGTGAGCACACAGGAATTGTTGTCAGAGATGTATTTTGTGTCACTCTGGGTCTTTTTGGATGTATCCATGCATATGACTCTTGTAACTGAAAATACACAGTCTGCATAAGCAGACTCTTAGCACATACCCAGCAGTTTATCCTGTAGAATCATGCTTAGTATTCACAAGTGAGTGGTGTTTCAGGTAGCAGTGAGTAACGCTAATACATTCAACATCACTAAGGCTGATTTCTTTTGCTGGAGTGTAGTTAGTCACCAAGGTCACACATGTTCATGGTCTCAAAAAGCTGTTTGCACATGTGCTCTTTTCTGTTTCTGAAAACTGTAATGAAAATGTAACAGACTGTTAGAGTACTTAACACTTGCAGAAAAAAACAGTAGTAAGTGTGCTTTGAAATTGGCAAGCAAATTTCATTTTCTGCCTAGAATCACAGCATGAGTCTGTGAGCACACAGGAATTGTTGTCAGAGGTGTATTTCGTGTCACTCTGGGTCTTTTTGGATGTATCCATGCATATGACTCTTGTAACTGAAAATTCACAGTCTGCATAAGCAGACTCTTAGCACACACCCAGCAGTTTATCCTGTAGAATCATGCTTAGTATTCACAAGTGAGTGGTGTTTCAGGTAGCAGTGAGTAATGCTAATACATTCAACATCACTAAGGCTGATTTGTTTTGCTGGAGTGTAGTCAGTCACCAAGGTCACACATGTTCATGGTCTCAAAAAGCTGTTTGCACATGTGCTGTTTTCTGTATCTGAAAACTGTAATGAAAATGTATGCGACTGTTAGAGTACTTAACACTTGCAGAAAAAACAGTAGTAAGTGTGCTTTGAAATTGGCAAGCAAATTTCATTTTCTGCCTAAAATCACAGAAAACAGTAGTAAGTGTGCTTTGAAATTGTCAAGCAAATTTCATTTTCTGCCTAGAATCACAGCATGAGTCTGTGAGCACACAGGAATTGTTGTCAGAGATGTATTTTGTGTCACTCTGGGTCTTTTTGGATGTATCCATGCATATGACTCTTGTAACTGAAAATATACAGTCTGCATAAGCAGACTGTTAGCACACACCCAGCAGTTTATCCTGTAGAATCATGCTGAGTATTCACAAGTGAGTGGTGTTTCAGGTAGCAGTGAGTAACGCTAATACATTCAACATCACTAAGGCTGATTTCTTTTGCTGGAGTGTAGTTAGTCACCAAGGTCACACATGTTCATGGTCTCAAAAAGCTGTTTGCACATGTGCTCTTTACTGTTTCTGAAAACTGTAATGAAAATGTATCAGACTGTTAGAGTACTTAACACTTGCAGAAAAAAACAGTAGTAAGTGTGCTTTGAAATTGGCAAGCAAATTTCATTTTCTGCCTAGAATCACAGCATGAGTCTGTGAGCACACATGAATTGTTGTCAGAGATGCATTTCGTGTCTCTCTGGGTCTTTTTGGATGTATCCATGCATATGACTCTTGTAACTGAAAATTCACAGTCTGCATAAGCAGACTCTTAGCACACACCCAGCAGTTTATCCTGTAGAATCATGCTTAGTATTCACAAGTGAGTGGTGTTTCAGGTAGCAGTGAGTAATGCTAATACATTCAACATCACTAAGGCTGATTTGTTTTGCTGGAGTGTAGTCAGTCACCAAGGTCACACATGTTCATGGTCTCAAAAAGCTGTTTGCACATGTGCTGTTTTCTGTATCTGAAAACGGTAATGAAAATGTATGCGACTGTTAGAGTACTTAACACTTGCAGAAAAAACAGTAGTAAGTGTGCTTTGAAATTGGCAAGCAAATTTCATTTTCTGCCTAAAATCACAGAAAACAGTAGTAAGTGTGCTTTGAAATTGTCAAGCAAATTTCATTTTCTGCCTAGAATCACAGCATGAGTCTGTGAGCACACAGGAATTGTTGTCAGAGATGTATTTTGTGTCACTCTGGGTCTTTTTGGATGTATCCATGCATATGACTCTTGTAACTGAAAATATACAGTCTGCATAAGCAGACTGTTAGCACACACCCAGCAGTTTATCCTGTAGAATCATGCTGAGTATTCACAAGTGAGTGGTGTTTCAGGTAGCAGTGAGTAACGCTAATACATTCAACATCACTAAGGCTGATTTCTTTTGCTGGAGTGTAGTTAGTCACCAAGGTCACACATGTTCATGGTCTCAAAAAGCTGTTTGCACATGTGCTCTTTTCTGTTTCTGAAAACTGTAATGAAAATGTAACAGACTGTTAGAGTACTTAACACTTGCAGAAAAAAACAGTCGTAAGTGTGCTTTGAAATTGGCAAGCAAATTTCATTTTCTGCCTAGAATCACAGCATGAGTCTGTGAGCACACAGGAATTGTTGTCAGAGGTGTATTTCGTGTCACTCTGGGTCTTTTTGGATGTATCCATGCATATGACTCTTGTAACTGAAAATACACAGTCTGCATAAGCAGACTCTTAACACACACCCAGCAGTTTATCCTGTAGAATCATGCTTAGTATTCACAAGTGAGTGGTGTTTCAGGTAGCAGTGAGTAATGCTAATAAATTCAACATCACTAAGGCTGATTTGTTTTGCTGGAGTGTAGTCAGTCACCAAGGTCACACATGTTCATGGTCTCAAAAAGCTGTTTGCACATGTGCTGTTTTCTGTATCTGAAAACGGTAATGAAAATGTATGCGACTGTTAGAGTACTTAACACTTGCAGAAAAAAACAGTAGTAAGTGTGCTTTGAAATTGGCAAGCAAATTTCATTTTCTGCCTAAAATCACAGAAAACAGTAGTAAGTGTGCTTTGAAATTGTCAAGCAAATTTCATTTTCTGCCTAGAATCACAGCATGAGTCTGTGAGCACACAGGAATTGTTATCAGAGATGTATTTCGTGACACTCTGGGTCTTTTTGGAAGTATCCATGCATATGACTCTTGTAACTGAAAATACACAGTCTGCATAAGCAGACTGTTAGCACACACCCAGCAGTTTATCCTGTAGAATCATGCTTAGTATTCACAAGTGAGTAATGTTTCAGGTAGCAGTGAGTAATGCTAATACATTCAACATCACTAAGGCTGATTTGTTTTGCTGGAGTGTAGTCAGTCACCAAGGTCACACATGTTCATGGTCTCAAAAAGCTGTTTGCACATGTGCTGTTTTCTGTATCTGAAAACTGTAATGAAAATGTATGCGACTGTTAGAGTACTTAACACTTGCAGAAAAAAATAGTAGTAAGTGTGCTTTGAAATTGGCAAGCAAATTTCATTTTCTGCCTAGAATCACAGCATGAGTCTGTGAGCACACAGGAATTGTTGTCAGAGATGTATTTCGTGTCACTCTGGTTCTTTTTGGAAGTATCCATGCATATGTCTCTTGTAACTGAAAATACACAGTCTGCATAAGCAGACTCTTAGCACACACCCAGCAGTTTATCCTGTAGAATCATGCTTAGTATTCACAAGTGAGTGGTGTTTCAGGTAGCAGTGAGTAATGCTAATAAATTCAACATCACTAAGGCTGATTTGTTTTGGAGGAGTGTAGTCAGTCACCAAGGTCACACATGTTCATGGTCTCAAAAAGCTGTTTGCACATGTGCTGTTTTCTGTATCTGAAAACTGTAATGAAAATGTATGCGACTGTTAGAGTACTTAACACTTGCAGAAAAAAACAGTAGTAAGTGTGCTTTGAAATTGGCAAGCAAATTTCATTTTCTGCCTAAAATCACAGAAAACAGTAGTAAGTGTGCTTTGAAATTGGCAAGCAAATTTCATTTTCTGCCTAGAATCACAGCATGAGTCTGTGAGCACACAGGAATTGTTATCAGAGATGTATTTCGTGACACTCTGGGTCTTTTTGGATGTATCCATGCATATGACTCTTGTAACTGAAAATACACAGTCTGCATAAGCAGACTCTTAGCACATACCCAGCAGTTTATCCTGTAGAATCATGCTTAGTATTCACAAGTGAGTGATGTTTCAGGTAGCAGTGAGTAATGCTAATACATTCAACATCACTAAGGCTGATTTGTTTTGCTGGAGTGTAGTCAGTCACCAAGGTCACACATGTTCATGGTCTCAAAAAGCTGTTTGCACATGTGCTGTTTTCTGTATCTGAAAACTGTAATGAAAATGTATGCGACTGTTAGAGTACTTAACACTTGCAGAAAAAAATAGTAGTAAGTGTGCTTTGAAATTGGCAAGCAAATTTCATTTTCTGCCTAGAATCACAGCATGAGTCTGTGAGCACACAGGAATTGTTGTCAGAGATGTATTTCGTGTCACTCTGGTTCTTTTTGGAAGTATCCATGCATATGTCTCTTGTAACTGAAAATACACAGTCTGCATAAGCAGACTCTTAGCACACACCCAGCAGTTTATCTGTAGAATCATGCTTAGTATTCACAAGTGAGTGGTGTTTCAGGTAGCAGTGAGTAATGCTAATACATTCAACATCACTAAGGCTGATTTCTTTTGCTGGAGTGTAGTCAGGCACCAAGGTCACACATGTTCATGGTCTCAAAAAGCTGTTTGCACATGTGCTGTTTTCTGTATCTGAAAACTGTAATGAAAATGTATGCGACTGTTAGAGTACTTAACACTTGCAGGAAAAAACAGTAGTTAGTGCGCTTTGAAATTGGCAAGCAAATTTCATTTTCTGCCTAAAATCACAGAAAACAGTAGTAAGTGTGCTTTGAAATTGGCAAGCAAATTTCATTTTCTGCCTAGAATCACAGCATGAGTTTGTGAGCACACAGGAATTGTTGTCAGAGATGTATTTCGTGTCACTCTGGCTCTTTTTGGATGTATCAATGCATATGTCTCTTGTAACTGAAAATACACAGTCTGCATAAGCAGACTCTTAGCACACACCCAGCAGTTTATCCTGTAGACTCATGCTTAGTATTCACAAGTGAGTGGTGTTTCAGGTAGCAGTGAGTAACGCTAATACATTCAACATCACTAAGGATGATTACTTTTGCTGGAGTGTAGTTAGTCACCAAGGTCACAAATGTTCATGGTCTCAAAAAGCTGTTTGCACATGTGCTGTTTTCTGTATCTGAAAACTGTAATGAAAATGTATGAGACTGTTAGAGTACTTAACACTTGCAGAAAAAAACAGTAGTAAGTGTGCTTTGAAATTGGCAAGCAAATTTCATTTTCTGCCTAAAATCACAGCATGAGTCTGTGAGCACAGAGGAATTGTTGTCAGAGATCAATTTTGTGATACTCTGCTTCATTTAGAATTGCATTCGTATGAAAGGGGAAGCTTGTTTTCTGGAAATGTGGTGGTTAGCATTCAGCCCAAAACAGTTTCTCAAATAAGAGGCAAATGCTAACATATTTGAAATCAACATGGTAGATTTTTCTTCCACTCTTGCAATGGGTCATGTAGTTGCTACATGCTAAAAACTCATATTAACCCTTACCACACATGTAGTCTTACATACATGTTTACAGTGTTTATGCAGTTCTGTAAGGGTCCATTCAAGTCTCTCTTGCACCTGACAGTAGACAGTCTCCAGAACCACACTCTTAGCAGAGAGCTAGCTGTTTTTCCTGTACACTCATGCTTACTAATCAGCACTGTGTGGTGTTTTAGGTAGGAGTGAGGAACACTAATGCATTGAACATCACCAAGGATCATTATCTTTGCTGGAGTGTAGTCAGTCAGCCAGGTTATACATGTACATGCTCTAAAAAAGCTGATTGGACATGTGCTCTTTTCTGCCTCTCTAAACTATAAAGAAAATGTGTCAGACTGTTAGAGTAATTAACAGTTGCAAAAAAAAAAGTGAGTGTGCTTTTGATTTGCAAATGAAATATCGTGTTCTGCCTAGAATCACACCAAGAGTCTGTGTGCACACAGGAATTGTTCTTAGAGATTAAACTCGTGTTGGTTTTGTTGTGTTTTTCACTTGTAGGAAAGGGGTAGATAGTGTTATAAGAAAAGAAAAGATCATAACAAATATAGTAATATATTTAAATTACAAAAAGGTATTTTTTTTTAGTTTCTTTCAGGTATTGCTGCAGAGCAGTGAAGGAAATATAAGATGCCTGTAAAATCAAGACAGCGAAAACAACAGAAAAAACATGTATATTTGAAGACAACTGGAGAACCCAAGTTAGTTGAAGATGCTCATGTTGGGAAAAAGAAAAAGTCTTCTGGTAAGCAGACAAAGGAATTCTTTAAAAATATATTCAAAAAAACGAAAAATTAAAAAAATGTCCCCATTGGAAAAACTGTTTCAAGTAGAAAACAACAGGAGAATAGTGAGAATTTACTAAATGCTAATGTACAAGCAGAAGCTATAAAAATTGACTTGAAAAGAAAATCAGCATTTAAAGAGATCCGTAGGAAAATGTTTCAGAGAAGAGTGATGTCCAATTTGCTAAAGGATGTGAAAAAATATAAGAAAAGAGCTAAATTTTACAAGAGAAAAAAAGATACTGAAGCCATTGTAGCTAAGGCTTTAGAATTAAAAAGAAAACTATTCATTTTAATTTTGAACAGGATGCGTACATTAGAAAAAATAGTCAATGTAATGAAGTCACAAAGCAAAACGAAAAGAGTAGTGAAAAGAAATAACTTTTGTAAAGTGTTTTTAGGAGAATGGATGCATAGTTCAAGTACTGAACCATTTTTTAATGAAGAGAGTTATCTTCAAAGTAATAGTTTGCTGCATGCAGTTGACACCACTGGACGAGCATATGAAGTAAAAGATGGTTGTATAATGGAAAAGGAGAAAATGGTTCCAAGAAATGAGGAAGAAGTGATTGCGGATGAGGTTATGGGGAGACGTCCTAAAGCCCCAGTGTATACTTGGAATTGTAGTAGTATTTGTACTTTGCGACAGGAATCTATTGATAAATTACATGAGTTTTTAAGAGAATATCGTAAAAAGAGTGTTAAACAGAAGATTAAGGTGCTTCAAGGACTAGATCCATGCAGAGTGAGAGAGAATACTGGTTTGCAAGGACACTCTCTGGCTTGTCTATCTAGGAAAGTTTGTCAAAGTGTTTTTCACCATTTTAGGATGCTGGCAGTTCATCATACTGAAATTAGAAAATTTGTGAGAAGATTGTATTTTGCTAAAAGTCCAGCACTAAAGTTAAATGAGTTGAATAAGGCTCTGTTCCGTGGATCTGTATCAGATGTTGAGAAGGTTACTGATGAAATTCAGTTAAGTTACTTTGGTCCGGAACAAGAAAGTGCAGAGAATGACACAGTTATTGAGGAAAATGTGGAAGAGAATGTAGAACCCTCCGTAAATAAGAAATTTGAAGATCAAATAACAAAATTTGCTATCATCTCTAATGAAAGACCAAATATTACTTGTATTTGTTGCCGGAGAAGCCATTATAAAATCCAAACAAGGAATGTTGATCTCTACAAAAAAAGTGAAGAAGAAGAAAATTATAAGTGGAAGGATTTTGCAACATATATATTTCTTGAAAATTGTTTTGATTTGGGTGAAGATCATCGTATTTGTAAATACTGTTACAACAAGTTAGAAGAAAATAAAATGCCAGCTAGAGCTGTACATAATAATTTAGAATTGGTTGAAGTTCCTGCAGAACTTTCTGATTTAAATACGTATGAGTCTATACTCATTCAATGTGTTCATCCGTTCCAGACCATAGTACGTATGGAGCCAAAAACAGGCAAATTACCTCCTTCAGATTTACAGAGAGGTTTAAAAGGAAGAGTTGTCTATTTGCCGTTGGATTTGAAAAAAAATATGGAAACTATTGATACAGATACTTTGGAAACTGAACCATTAGTTATTCTGGTTAATGGTGTTCCTACAAAGAGTAAGAAAATTTGGCAGGAGCTGGTAGATGTACGGAAAGTAAAAAGAGCAAATTTATATTTGAAAAGGAATAATAAATGGTATGAATCAATTTATATAGATGAAGATGAAGAAGATGTACTAGGAGACACAGAAACACCAACTGGGCAAATTGAAAAAGTTGACAAGTCAAAAGAAGAAGAAATTTATGAACATTTCAGCATACATCCTCTTCATTCAAAAGAAGTAATGGCAAACACCATTGATCTGTTTCAAATGAAAAAAGCACAAGGAACTCCCGTGAGTGTATGGGAGGAGAGCTTGGAAGCTTGTTGTTTTCCCCAGCTGTTTCCTACAGGAGAAGGTGGACGATACGATGAACGTCCAGTCCAGATTCCTGCTTCTGAGTATCGGACTACAAGATTATATGCAGAAGATCCCAGATTTCGTCAAAGTATTCCTTATTTGTTCCATCTGTTATTTGAAAGTGACTTGTCTACACTATCTTATGCAGTAAACCACATTTTAAAATGTGGAACACATCTACATAATGTGTCTGCTAAGGATTTTATGAACAAAGTGCAGCAGCGAGATGATCATTTGGAATCACAATTGATCAATCTGATGGCTTGTCAGCGTGGGACGAATGAATATTGGTACCGACGCCATGGAGAATTGAAATGTATGTTACGGAATTTAGGAACTCCTTCATGGTTCCTAACCCTAAGCTGTGCCGAGTACGCTTGGGATGATTTACTGGATTTTCTACGAGAGGCAAATTCAAACATTAAAAACATCGAATACAAGACAGCAGGAGAACTGTGCTCATTGGATCCGGTTAATGTTTGCAGATATTTTAATCATAGATTTGACGCTATGATGTCCTTCATCTGCAATAAAAAAAATCCACCTCTTGGAGAAGTTGTGGATTTCTTTTGGAGAAAAGAGTACCAAGCAAGAGGTGCTCCTCATATTCATATGCTGTTGTGGATCAAGGATGCTCCAGAATTTGGAACAGATGCTGATGAAGCAGTGTTATCTTTCATTGAAGAATATGCAACATGTGCTATACCTAAAAGCACAGAAGAGAAAAAGTTAAAAGAGCAAGTTTTACGTTTCCAAAGTCATCGGTGTGGAAAATACTGTCTACGGAAGTACAAGACCAAAGATAAATTCTACACAAAATGTCGATTTGGATTTCCTAGACCTGTTCTTTCAAAAGGAAGAGTCAACAGTTTTATGTCAGCTGTGCGACATACTATTACAAGAAAATCTCCCAAAAATACATACAACCTAAGAAGAAAAGAAGAGTCAAAATATATAAATGACTACAACCCAGTCATTTTATCCATGTGGAATGCTAACATGGATATTCAGTATGTGGCAGACAATTCTATTGCTGTTGCTCGGTATGTCACATCTTACATCACTAAATCTGAGAAAACGGAATTGAAGGAAATGTGGGAAGAGATTTCTCACGAGAAGACTGTCAGTAAGAAGCTGTACAGTTTCAGTTTAAAGATGTTATCACATCGAGAAATTGGATCCTACGAATGTTCAGATAGGTTATCATCTGCAAGTCTGTACTCGAAATCAAGAAGAATAATTTGGGTCAGTTTAGGCCTTGCAGGAATGCGAAATCGGGTACTGAAATCTGTTGGAGAAATTGAATATTTGGCCGAGAACGACCCAGAAAGTACAGATATTTTGAAAACAAACATGTTGGACACATATTACCCAAAAAGAAGTCATCATCTTGAGAACATGTGTCTCTATGAAGTGCTGCAGAACTACGTTTTTTCACGGAAAGCCACAGAAGACATCAACAATGGAAAATATAAAGTCATTGGTGAGGAAGGATGTTTGGTGAAGCAAACAAAAGGAAGTTTGATTAATCACAGGAAGCTGAGTTGTGACACTACTGACAAAAAGGAATTTTACTACTTGGCACTTTTACAGCTGTTTAAACCATGGCATTCAGAGGACAAACTACTTGGAGAATTTCAAAGCTATGAGGATTCATTTAATGCATGTAAAGATACCATTGAATGCAGTATTTTCAGGAATTATGTCCAAATGTTAAATGAAGAAATTGAACAGGAAGCTACAATTGCAGCTGAAGTAGCTAGAGACAGTTCTCAAGACAGCCAAAGTTCTGGAACGCTCAGTCAAGATCCACTAGGACAGCCAATCTTAGAAAATGAATCTGCAATAGCCATGACTGAAGTGGAAACGGCTATGAATCAAGCTCAGGAAGATTTAATAGACTTACCAGATTTGGAACAACAACTGAATGAAGAACAACAACAAATTTATGAAGAAGTCAGAAAAAAAATTTATAACGGATTACTACGTGAAAATAAAGAGTGCACATGCACATCATTTGAACCAATTAGGTTGTATGTGAGTGGACAAGCTGGAACTGGGAAAAGTTTCTTAATTAAAGTCATCAGAAGCTACCTACAGCAAAAAACTGATTCAACTTTATCTTGTGTTGTTACTGCTCCAACTGGGTTAGCAGCATATAATATTAAAGGAATTACTCTCCATCGCTTGCTAATGTTACCAGTGGAGCATGAGAACAAAATAGAATATCACAAGCTCACTGGTGAAGCATGTTTCGAAGTTTCAAGAGTGTTGAAGTAGATGCAAGTTCTCATTATTGATGAGGTAAGCATGGTATCAAACTTAATGCTTGCCTTTGTGCATTTAAGAATGCAGCAAATTCTAAAGAGAGACTATGACGTGTTATTTGGTGGAAAACATGTTATAGTTTTTGGGGATCTTCTACAGCTTACTCCAGTTAAAGGACA
The DNA here is from genome assembly GCF_964204655.1 of Triturus cristatus. Classification (NCBI taxonomy): domain Eukaryota; kingdom Metazoa; phylum Chordata; class Amphibia; order Caudata; family Salamandridae; genus Triturus; species Triturus cristatus. Next base: position 854,442,803 of record NC_140581.1, read on the forward strand.
ACCAGTGTTTAATACTGTGACACATGAGGACACGAAGAAGTCATTAGGAAGCATTGGTAATGCGAATATTTGGTCATTCTTTGAGTACAAAGAACTCACTACCAATATGAGGCAAGCAAACGATGAAGAATATGGAAGTATTCTGAAAGATATCAGAATTGGACTACTCACAGAAGTTGGCAGAAAAGCATTACAGAGTCGGTTGCTACATAATTTATTTCCAAGTGAAGAAATAGTTGCAGAGAAAATATACAAGAACATTGCAGAAAAAAATACTGTAATCTGCTTAATGCCAACACTACGTGAATGCTCAATATTCAATGAGGAACTTTTGAAATTGGAAAAGGAAGAGATTAAGAAAATGGAAGCAGTGGACAAAATCCAACATGAAAGAATTACTATTACATTAACAGGCAAAATGAAAAATAAATTGGATTCTCTAGAGAAGAACATTTCGAAAACAGCTGGATTAGAAAAAAATCTATATCTTTGCATGAACTGTCGAGTATTTTTAAGGAGAAATTTGGATGTTGAAAAAGGTTTAGTAAATGGAGCTATGGGTAAAGTTGTGGGTTTTGTTAACTACCAGAAAAAAGAAGGAATTGAGTTTTTAAAAATAAAATTTGATCAGATTGAAGAGGTAAAAGAGATTAGTCGTTGTTCAGTTCGTTTTTTGCTTGTGAAAGACTTATATGTACGTAGGAAGCAGTTTCAATTTTCTCTAGCATATGCTGTAACTATTCACAAGTGTCAAGGATTAACTGTTGATAGTGCATTTGTAAACATTGGATCTACTGTGTTCAAAGAAGGTATGGCATATGTTGCTTTGTCACGAGTGAAAACATTATCTGGTTTATTCATGATAGACTTTGATGACTCAAAAGTTAGTGCTGATGCAAATTGTGTAAAGGAGTATAATAGATTAAGAAGAACCTATGCTCCTCATTTAGGTTAGTATCCTGTGTTGGAGAAACGTGTTGTTTGTCGGAAAAGGAGAATTGAGAATATCTGTAATGAGGATGTACAGAAGAGAAAACAAAAAGAGAGTCATGTGATTGCAAGCAAAAAGAAAAAGGACAATGTTGAAGAGGTTGTTGGTTGCCATTTTGAAAATAGCTCTGGTGTCAACTGCAACGCAAATGTAGTGCTGAATGTTGTATTTTATCTTGAAAGTTTGCAAGAGCAGATAATAGAAAATCATGAAAAAAGATTCTGTTCTGTGCTAAGTCTTCTTTATGAGAAGCTGAGTGTTGATAAAGCTAAAATAGAAAGTGCGACTGAAATTAGAAATCTATTAGATGTATGTTCAGGACGAACACAGTTTTCTCAAAATGTCCAGCAAGCTGCACAGGAATTCTTGATGTACATCCTTTTGGTACTTGAAGATGAAGGGATAGAAATTGAAAATTTGTTTGGTCTCTGTTATAAATGGGAACATAGTTGTGAAAACTGTTTCTACACATGCAGCTCTAATGTTGATTCAGAAAGGTTTATCTATTTAACATTGCCAGAGACTAAATCAGTGACTTTTAGTAAATTAGTTAAATATGCCACTCATAGCATGGAATGTTGTGAATGTAAATCTGACATGTTTTCAACCTTACTTTTAAAGAAATATGGACAGTATGTAATTTTAATGATGCAACGTTGTAGAGCTGATGGAACAAAATTGGACACTTTAATAAAGAAATTTACAGGACAGCAATTATCAATTTCTGGAAAAACGTTTGTCACAGTTGCAATAATTTTCCATGATGGGCCTATTGTAACTTCTGGTCATTACACAGTTTTTGTTAAATGTGAAAAAGGCTGGACACTGTGTAATGATTCTCAATTGGTTTTCAAGCAACGTTTGCCTTTTGAATTAGCAAATTCCTATTTAATTTTTCTGAAACCAAAATTTTAGACAGAAATTGCAACATCTGTACAAAACATTATTGCAATTTAATTGGATTACCATTGGAAATGTCATCAAAAAATATTTTAAAAATTACCATTTGGCCTAAAGGAAAGGTAATAATTTGCATTGTGGACTTCTTTGACACAAATTATTTTGGTGATTATGCTTATGCAACAGAATTTTCAGACGATATTTATTGGAATTAGTTATTGTTCTTAGGTGAGATTTTTATTGCAAATGTTACATTTCTATTACGGTATGTTTTAGTGAGAAGAGATTCTGGGCTTTTTTTAAACAATCTTTCAGATTGGTTTTTTTTTTGCCCGCTGTTAAGTGATGAATGCAATTGCTTTTACGATTTACAGTGAAATGCAATATATTCTGAAAACAGCAAAAAAAGGGCAAAAAAATGTTTGTTGAAATATGAAAATATGTGCACTGTATTCTAAAATGTATTGTTAAATATTAATACTTTTTTCTTTTTTTACAGATTGAGAAAGGAAAAATATGAAAAATAAACTTCTTTATAGAAAGTTAAATAAATCACTTTTTTTTAATTTAGTTATTTTGATTGGCAGGTAAGTGTGAAATTTCTGGAATTATCACACATTTACTTTAATGCTCACTTTTTTTCACTACTCTTCTCTATGTTTTTCTCATTTCTGTAGTAGTCCCTCAAGGACCTTGTAGGTTGATTAAAACATTTTTGTTTTAAAAAAAAAAAAAAATGCGCGTACCGTACACGGTAAAAAAAAAAAAAAAAGATTACAAAATTTTTTAAAAAGTTAAGAGGTAAGGTTGGCTCTTAAAAGAACCGTTGTGTTCATAAAGGGAAAGAGGAAAGAAAGAATGGGAATATTAACAAGGACCACAGATGTGCTGGTCTATCCTATTGTTTATTAGGGAAACACTGGTCTCCGCATGAACAATTAGGCCATGACATCTTGTGCACCTCATTGCAACCCTCCCAAAACGAGGGTTTATATCCAGAGGAGCAGAAAAGGGTGATGCTCCCACCGCAGAGGAAGGGCTCAGCTGAGCTGCCGAAGATGTACTCGGCTGAGCTTCTGCAGGTGTGCTCGGGTGACTTACTGGAGATCAGGGCCGTTTCTAGGAGTTTCGCCGCCCTAGGCGAGATTTGAAAAATGCCGCCCCCTCCCTTTTACTACTATCACTCTCTCCCCCTGTCATCCAGGCTAGAATAATTAATGCATTAGATATAAAAGAACTTGTATTGAACATTAAACAAAAAACACATCAAACATTAAAGAACTAAATAAACACTGTTCATGACATTTTATTCTGTTTTTAACTTTCTCCCTTCTAACTTCAATGGTGTTTTGGGTTATTTCTCTTAATCCAATGATACCTTCCTTGCCTTTATTTTAGCAAAGTCTTTAACAAGATCTCTAATGTCAAGCTGGTAAGCCATGTCTTTTTCTACTGAAATTGTGGCTAGTCCTATGAGTCTCTCTTGGCTCATGGAACTGCGCAGATAAGTTTTTATTAATTTGAGTTTTGAGAAACTCCTCTCCGCACTTGCCACTGATATCGGTAAAGTCAAAAGGATACGAAGAGCTACGGACAAATTAGGAAAACCATTTTCTAACTTGTTTTGGCACAGATAGTTCAGCACATATTCGGGTTTCGCATTTTTTTGTATTCGATGACTTATTCCTGAAAGTTCAGAGCAGAGAGCTGCCGCGTCAATGTCCTTTAGAAAAGATATGGTTTCTCCAGGTCTATGCTGGGTTAGAGCTGTTTCCAATTTGATACACAAATCCATGAGTTCTTTTGAAGTTTTCATCTTGAGGTCACTTATATTGTACAGAAAACCAAATATTCTTGCAATTTCATTCAACTGTGTGAATCGTTCTTTTACAGAACTAATTGCCGTGTCCAATATTGCAAAATAGTAATTTACTCTGAACTTCTCTTTGGGGTCAGCGATGGGTTCATCTTTTGATTCGTAAGCGAACATTTTCCTTTTCCTCCTTCTTATCTCTGGCTGAAAAATTGGCTCAATATTGATTTCTTCAGCTAGCTCTCGAGCATCAACCAAAACTCGCTCAAATTCCATGTCACACCTCATGTTTTTTAAATACTCCTCTGTATTTTTAAGCTCATTTACTGTTTTCTCAATAGTAAAGTGCTTCTCTTGCAGCAGTTTACTGGTCAAATTGATTTGAAATAAAATACTGTGCCAGGTTACAACTGCCACAACAAACTTAAATGAAGATATGCTGTTCAGAAGACCTTCAGCTTCAACCTTAGTCATTGTACCAGAACAGCCTTTGAGAGTCGAATCTTCAGTAATGTCAAACAACGCATCATACACATGCGGTAACTGGTACCTGATGGGAGTTAAGGCATCGATCCTGCTTGACCACCGAGTATCACTCAGAGGTTTTATATTCAAAGATGGTATATGGTGTTTCAGTATATCCCATCGACGTGGAGACGCTGCAAAGAATACATACAATCTTTGTATAACATCAAAAAAGGCTGTTACTTCAGTGCAACACGAAGCAGCATCATTTACCACTAGGTTCAGGGTGTGGGAACTGCAGGGGACATAGAAGGCACACGGGTTAATATCCAGAATTTTCTTCTGCAAACCTATTTCCTTGCCCTTCATATTGCTCCCCTTATCATAACCCTGACCTCGTAGGTCTTCAATTGACAATGACAAGCTTTTGAGCTGATTTCTCAGAAAATGACACATCGATTCACCTGTGGTTTCGGTTAGTGGCACAAATCCCAAAAAGTGTTCTTTTATTTGCACGAGGCTGCTTTCTTGGAATTCTTCACCTGAAGACTGAAATGACTCTGTTCCTGAAAATTGCACGATGTCCACAAATCTTATGATCATGGTCATTTGTTCCGTGCGACTGATATCTGGGGTGCAATCAAGGATGATGAAAAATACTTTGTCTTTTTAACCAATTAAATGATTTTCTCTTTGATAACGTTTGATAGCACTTGGATCAGTTCATTTTGAATAATGTTGCCTAAATAGTGAGCATGTCTTCCACCCTTATTTTGTATTCTCCTGAGATGTTCATTCATAATAGGATCAAACATGGCGAGCAATTCCACAATTTTAAGAAAATTGCCATTATCATGAGCATGAAGTTTATCACTGCTGCCACGGAAGGCCAAATTTTGTGCACCTAGAACTCTTACAAGAGATATTACACGCTCTAAGATCTGATGCCAGTACTTTTCTTCTTCTTTAAGCTTTTTTGTATTAGCACTATCTATAGTTGCGTCTTGTTTTAGACTTGTATACAGGCCCTTCCAGTTATGGAAGTTGGTAATATGTTCAACACTCTTTTCGTGTGAAGACAGAATTGCTGATATGTTATGCCAATCGTTGCATCCATTCTGAGTGAGACTTGTACTTGAACTTGAATTTCCGCCAAATACATTGCAGCAAAAACAGAAAACCTTATCGGTTGATACTGAATACTGGAGGTATTCACGGTAAACTTCTCCATTTGGAAGTTTTCTTTTATAATGTACAGCTGAAAACTTCCTTTTTTTCTCATCTAAAGGAAATTTTTTGCTCACTTGTTTTGGCCCATTTTCAACCAAAAGAGTTCTTAATTTGTCTCTACTTATTGGTAAGTCTTCCCAGGAAGCAGGATCTGAATAATCTATTTTAACGCTTTCTTCAGTTATTTTCGGGCGTTTACTTTGATCACCATCTTCATTTTCAAGGTTATCCTTTGCAGTATCCACTACAACCTGTTCTTCTTGCTCTCTGCTGTTAACTTCTAAGTCCTTGTCTGGTAGGCCTATATCGTCATCTTTTTCTGAGGTTGAAGTTGATGCACAAGCAACTTCAAGAGAACTCTTTGGAGGAAGTAGAAATGTTTCAATAGACCTGTTCAATTTGGATAGTTCTATTTCTCTAGCCGCTTTTCTTTTTCTGTACTGAGCACCTGAGAGTTTTTTCCTGTCTGCTATTTTTGATCCTTTCTATTCTACCTGAAAAATATAGGGCAATATTAGTTCTGAATATTGTATATAATAATTCTGTATATTGCATTAGAAAATTGTAACATTATTACTGAAAGATTTAAGAAGCCAGTAACATTAATGGAAACGATTTTCGTAAATCTATTTTAAGATCAATTTAATGATTTCAGCAAGCTACTCTGAGACCCATAGACGATTAGTGTTGAATTAGTATAGTGAAATATGAAAGTAATTTAAGTAGTGGATAGGTTAGTCAGTCATTTGGATTCGGAAGGATAGAAGAGGAAAAAAGGTTCATATTTATATAGCGCTAGTTACCCCATATGTTTTCCCAGGTCGAATTTGGCCAGCAGTGAAACGCAGATTTGTTCAGTGCTCACAAACCACTACTACCACTCACTTGCCAAGGCCCATTTTCCGATGGCCAAGAAATAGGCTCTGGTAGTCCCACTCCTCAAGAAACCTTATTTGCCTCCTTAGATTCCCAGTAACTATAATCCGGTCTCCTCACTTCCCCTTCAATTCTTAAGTTCTAGAAAAACTGCCCCCTCTACTTTTAGAGGCTATTTCAGCATGCTCTTCCACTGCTACCTGGTAGCCAAAAACTCTGGAATACTCTCCCACTTTCCCTTAGGCACAGAACTAACCTTCACTCCTTCTGTAAATACTTGAAAAAGTTTCTCTCTTCAGTTTCATGAGTCTATTTTTTACATATTTGAGCGGTGTGTTTTTCAGTTTTTCTCTGCGGCGCTAGGACACAACCTGTGGGTAATCGTGAGCGTTCCTAAACCTAGAGGGTTCAACCTCAAAATCATGCACTGTGAAGAAATATGGTAGTACCTAGCATAACAATTCATATATAAAGCAAAGTATATGGCAAGATAGCTGGATGCCAAAATCAAGAAGGACTTTTAACTCAAACACTTACCTGGCCTATTGCCAAACTATTATGCAACAGCCAACAGAGAATACGCTTTTGAATGCCTAATTCCTGAAAATCAGTTGTCACTCCAATTTCCACCTTTTGCCCTTATCTCCAGTACTTCACACTAGGTTTTAGTATGCCCTCCTAAAAAACTGGGCCTCGGTTTCAATAGGCCCAGTAACTGCCGTCACTAGACCCGCAGGAATGCACCGGGCAATCAAAATTATGGCCTAAATGGGAGAACTATTACAGAAGACCTACAGAAGAGCCACTGACTGTCAAACTCAGTTTTTTGGAAGTGCAAACAGCAGAGCAACCTCATAAAATATTGGGTCATTTCTGAAACAACAATACTGATCACCCAATGAAAGATGCGCAGACTGCAAATTACCTTTTTTCAATCCCAGCAGGGCTCCTCGGATGTAATTAGGCACAAAGGCAGGTCTAAACAGCTTAAGGTCTTCTTGCCATTACATAAACACTAAAGTTTAGATACATTTAAATAAGGGGCAGCATAGGATGCAAACATCTATGAGCAATACATTTGATTAACGGGTTTAATTCTGTTATGTAAGTGTCAGCTGTCCTGGATGAAGGATTTTTTTTAACAAAGTGTTATATAATGAGTAAGTCGTTTCAATTCGTGAAATACATATAGTATAATGATTGCAGTAACACAAGCCTGTAGACACAACCCTACAGGCATACGGCTTTAGAAAACAGAACCTACAGCATCCCTCAACCACAGCGCCGGATAAAAACATGGGCTGCTAATCCCCTAAGAGGGAGGCGGCGGCAGCGCCTTTGCAAGAGGATGAGACCAATTAGTGGCCTTACTTGCACATACTCTTTGCCACATAACGGACGCACTTTCCTTTCCTCAATGTGAAAGACTTCCCCCTCCATCATGCATCTCCACTCAAACATGAAGTCACTCAGAGACCACTTCCCCCCTCACCAATGGGCATTCTGCCCTCCCCCTTTTAACTTGGGACCAAGCCACTGGGATGACCCCAGTTGAAACTCTTCCCTAGAACCTTTAAGCAGGCAGCAGTACACGATGACCATTGATGCACATCTGCAATAATGGGTAATAACTTGGTACTGTCGAACATCAGGCATGCCAAGCTTCGCCTCTCATGACGCCGACGGTACCACTTCATAATCCCGTTCGATTCCATGTGTAAAACCTGAACTCCATCCATACATCCGATCCTCACATTTCACCAACAGCATCTGCCATGACACATCGCAAAAAACAACCCCGCCCCCACAAGTAATATGGAGGATGCCATCTATCTCCAGGTCATAGGACACTAAGGAAGCCACTAGCCACAACCGACCCTTTCTATTAAACTACGGTCTAAATATATCATGCAGAGAACCTTACACTGCTGCTGCAGAGTCAATGGCCGAGGCCAGACACACAGCGCTACGACTGCCTGGATGAAGATCAGATCACCAAGAACAGAGAGTTGAGTAAAGTAAGTTTTGCTACCCCCACCCGAGTATCTGTAATAGTACTAGATTAGTGCCCTTCAATTTCGGGTACTGTGCAGTATGTTTAAAATCTTCTTAGTGTTTCTCGTTGCTGAAATTAGAGCATTTTCTGATATTTATGTGCTTCCCTCATCTTTATGTTGCTTGCCAGAAAGTGTCACTCATAGTCCCTGAAACGGCACTCATAATTACACTGAAATTATGCACGTCACATCACACATAGCATTAACAAGAAATAAGCCATTCCAGGTGTAAAATGATGTCTAATTATTTCTGCAATTAGTGTAATCCTAATATATTAACTCTATTATAGCCCTTTTATCATCGTAACTGATTGAACCACGTTCAGGGCCGGCTTTAGTGCTGGTGGCGCCCTGTGCGACAATGTTTGTTGGCGCCCCCCCAATGACCACCTCCACCACGGATTCTCTCACTAGCACCCTTTAACAGTGAACAAGTCTCCATAACCACACTCTCTCAGATGCATTGAATTAGTTATATAGCGCCACTCATACCAGTGTAGGGTGTCCGAGCACTTTTCATCACACACACACATTACACAGAGACAATCAATCATACGTCTGTAAATCAGTGTATAGGACATGTTACACAAGCCAAAGGACTAAAAATGTAGGAGTCACATGTCATCCATACTGGTAGGCAGTATAGTTTAAGAGTGATTGGTGTGGAGAAGCACAAACTCAGAGTCGAAAAAGAAACCGCATAGTTGAGAGTTCTGTTTAATAATAAGAATGTATACTTTGCAGTGTGTATGCAGTTCTAGGATGAAAGTTGATAGCTCCCTATTCTATATTAGGACTTTAAGTTATAAATTGCAAGTAACAAAAGGATGTCTCTTTTGAAAGCAGTAAACTGCTGATCTGTTTACATCATACGCACTCTGTAATCTACTTGATACACGTCCTTGCAGCAGGCATATTAACCCTCTGCACTAACTTCACATAAGTCAAAACCTCAACTATGCAAAAAACTGATCTCTCTCCAGGACGATAATTAATCACAGGAGTTATTGTGACATTTATGTGAGGCCCGGGAGAAAGAAATGCTGCAGCAGGTGCTTCAAAAGCATAATAAACTTTCAAGCAAGGCGCCCCCAGGAAGCCAGCACCCGGTGCGGTGGCACCGGCCGCACCGCCGTAAAGCCGGCCCTGACCACGTTAGTCCTAAGTCAAAAAAATAACATAAAAATATGGCCAGATATTTACATCTCCAGCTAAAAGAACTTTTCTTTTCTATTCAAAAACGTTTCCAGAGGTATGCCTAAAAAGCTGCCCCAGCCAGACAGAGATTTCCGTGCATCCTGGGAACTCATGATACATATTCCAAGGGCTCCTCTTCCACCTGTGCACAACTCTTCGTGCCTTAGAGTTTTGGCAGCTATGGTTTAGTGGTGGCGTGCCTGGAATGAGCCTGCCCTGCTGCACGCACTTCAAACCACCCTCGGCTCCAGACAGACACGACCGCTCAACTAACTTACTGCTTGCTTACTTTACTTTGGTTAATACTTAGCCTGGGCCAGGTTATAACTAACTGACCAGGCCTTTAGCCCCCTATACATTTTTTTTACATCTACCTGCCTGCCGCAGGCTGCCAACCCGGATGGATCCCACCGCTGCCTCCCCCGGTACCTGATAGGCAAGCCTCCAGGCCGCAGCGGGAACTCTCTGTCTCTGCCTCATGGCCCTTGCCGGCCGCGCGCGCACAGCCTCCGCCCGTGGCGCCGAACGTCGGTCGGAGGTAGAATTGAAGGAGCTACGTTACCTGGCCTCACGGTAACTGCACTGGGATTGCAAAGTCATGGATGCAAGGATCGCAGCTAATTTTTGATGATGATTATGATAGATACATATGGGGACTCTGGGGAGAAAGCACACCTGCCCAGTCTCGACCGAGCACACTAATGTTTATGGCTGATTATGCGTTCCTGAATTTGAGCTTCAACTCGGACACGCACCTGCTTTATTAGTGCTTCCTGACAGTTGACGTTTCATTTTTTTGCTGCGGCCGCCCTTCACCTTTTGCCGCCCTAGGCAGCCGCCTAGGCCTGCCTAGTGGTAGAAACGGCCCTGCTGGAGATGTTTCTCCAGTATGTCGAGCCTAAGTCCTGGGATGTTTATCCTTAATGTGTCTAACCATAGAGTGATTGTCAAAGGAATACTTCTTCCTTGGATTCCCTCTAGATAAGACACGCTCACAAAGTGAGCAGGTGACTAAAGGAGCATTTACCTTTTTCTGCCCCTCTGGATAGGTAAAATATTCCCATACAAAAGAAGTCTTTTGTTTCCTCCTTCTCTCTCTGATGATGCTGCTACCAGGCTCACTCTCAGAAGAGGACTGCTGTTCTGCCATCGTATCTCAAAGACAACTCAGCTCCTTCTCCTAAGGGGTCACAAGCAGTAATTAGGGGAATGGGTGTGGTGTAGGAAGGTTCTAGAACTGAAAGTAGTTTAAACCAATCAAAAGTGTTCTTTCTTGATCACATGACCTACCGTGCGCGTACGTTACGCTTACGGAGCGCTTACGGTAAAAGTACGCATTCGCGTACGAAAGACACGCGCACGCGCGAATGCGCATTACAGGCACGCTCGTACACTTCCGCGTAACGTGCGCGTGTAAAGCATGCGCTTACGCGTCGCGTAGGAAGTACGGACGCCTACGCAAATTGCATAACCATACGCAAACAGAGTAGAAATATTACGTACATAAAGCGAAACGTGCGCTTACGGTACGCTTACGGTACGCGCACGGATTTTTTTTTTTTTTTTTTTTTAAATTTGTTAAAGAGTTTCACTATGTTATACAACTATATCTTACCTTTTTTTTAAAAAAGGTGAAACTTTATATATTGCAGAATGCATTAAATTTTAGCATAGTGTTTAAAGGGAAAAAAAAGTTAAAAAAAAAAGATGTAAGAAACCTTGCAAAGTAAAAAAAAAACGAAATGTTTCACAAACGTTAAATTTAAGAATTAGCATTTAAAAAACCATACAAATTCACTGCTAAAACCATGGGTTTCACACACGTTATAGTTAGGAATTAGCATTTAAAAAACCTTGCAAATTCAATGAAAAAACCATAGGTTTCACATACGTTATAGTTAGCTGGACATTTCACTCGTAAAAAACCATTGAAATTCCCCCGTTATAGTTAGTTCAGCTAACTATAACTTGCGCGCCCGCAATCCACTGCTGATGACGTCACATATTACATCACTCATGACATGGTCAGTGACATCACTCATGACATCACTCATGACATCTCAAATGACATCACTGATGACATCACTGATGACGTCATCCATGTAATAAATTAATACATCTTCTCACACCCTAATATAACCTTTAATACACCGACTCAAAAGTTCAATTACTCATAAAAATAGTATCACATTCTTACGCTCTTATAGAATCATTGATACAAGCACACACTCATCCATACAGTCACTCTCACAATCACAAACTCTCACATCTACCCACTTATATACTCTTACACGCATATATACTGCCTTTCACATATGTAGTTAGACACAAATGTACCACTGAGATATAGATTCAATTCCTAACACACCCATACATACACTCACTCAACCATACAGTCCATCACAGATGCACTCTTAAAACCATGCACCCATAGAATCACCCACTCACACATCTATGCATAGAGTCACACACACCCTACCCACACAAACACTCAGGAACCCATACAGATACTGAGACAAGCAATCAATAACTCATATAGACACTTATATAGGTATTCACAAAACCATGCCACCACTTATACACCAACATACAGACACATACAAACATTTACACAGTTTAGTCACTAGTCTGCAGTAAGATACATTTAATGACTCACTTATAGAATCATGTTACGCACCACAGAAAATAATCCATTTACACACTTGTACACCCACTCATTCTTCAACTGGCCTTTCCCTATATATATTGAACATATTAAAATTCTTCAGAAACACACACTCAATGGATGACGTCATCAGTGATGTCATCAGTGATGTCATTTGAGATGTCATCAGTGATGTCATGAGTGATGTCACTGACCATGTCATGAGTGATGTAATATGTGACGTCATCAGCAGTGGATTGCGGGCGCGCAAGATGAAGTTAGTACAACTAACCATATAGGAGGAATTTCAATGGTTTTGTTCGAATGAAATGTCCAGCTAACTATAACACCCCTAAAACCTATGTTTTTTTCAGTGAATGTCTAAGGTTTTTTAAATGCTAATTCCTAACTATATCATCCTGAAACCTATGGTTTTTTCAGTGAATTTCAAAGGTTTTTTAAATGCTAATTCCTAACTATATCGGGCCTGAAACCTATGGTTTTTTCAGTGAATTTCAAAGGTTTTGTAAATGACAATTTGTAATGTATTAATTGTTAGACTGATTTTTTTTATACTGATTTACTAAATTTTTTTAACTATTTATTTTTGGATATTTTATTTTTTTAATTACATTATAATTACATTATACATTACAATACAAAATATACTTTCTCAGAATGAATTACTTTAATTTAAATGCTTTGCAAATAGGCAATAGACTTTTAAGTACAGTAGTTACAGTTGTTGCAATGGGCAACACAATTTCAAACACAATGCAACATTGAGCTCAATGTAAATTTCTAGTCAAATACAATTAGTTACTTTATGGATTACTTTTCTAACCACAGGACTGGACTCTAGATTCAGTCCTTGAACATATCCTGTAAACAGCTGAGTAAAAGCATTTTGGTTACAGTAGTGATTTTTAAGGAATATTATTGTATTTTAAAAGTTGACACTTACAGATTTTTTCACATAGAATCACCAATGTTATCCTATGGCAGAAAATTCACTTAGCAGGTAAGTAGTGTTATCGTTACTTTTTCTTACTCAGTGGTGGATCCTGGATCCAGCACTGGTGAATCTCCAGTAAACAGTTGAAAGAATGTGTTTAAATCATACAGACGATTTTTTAGGAATATTTTTAGTTTGTGAAAATAGACACTTGGAAACTTTTCTGCTGAAAACCACACAATGGATTCCTATGGAAGGAAGTACAAGTTACTGGTAAGTACGCTTAGAATTACTTTTCAGGGTCAGTGCTGGGCTAAATGATGCAGCACTGGGTTTTCTGCTGATAACAGATGAGTAAATTGGAATTCATAGTTCGGCTGATTTTAGAGGAATATTGGTATGTTTCAAAAATGGACACAGAAACTTTTCTGCTGAAAACCACACAATGGATTCCTATGGAAGGAAGTACAAGTTACTGGTAAGTACGCTTAGAATTACTTTTCAGGGTCAGTGCTGGGCTTAAAGATGCAGCACTGGGTTCTCTCCTGATAACAGGTGAGTAAATCGGAATTCGTAGTTCGGCTGATTTTAGAGGAATATTTGTAAATTCCAAAACTCCACACTTAGAAGAATTTCCAAGTGAAAGCAGTCAATGTTAGCCTATGGAAGGAAATAAAGTAACTGGTAAGTACGGTTAAAATTACTTTTCAGGATCAGTACTGGGCTCAAAGTTGCACCACTGAGGTCACTCCTGATTAGGCCTGGGCGGTAAATTACGTTCCGCTCGCGGAATTTGCGGAATTTCGGTAATTCCGCGTTCCGCGGAGAACGCGAAATTGCCCAAAATTCTGCTTTCCGCGACTTCGCGAAATTTTTTCTTGTTCGCGTTCTCAAAATGCGTGTTCGCGAGATATTTTTCCCCGAGCACGCAAACAGCAACTGTGAACAGGAAAAAAGCATCGCGAACAAGCAATTCCGCGTGTTCGCGGAATTTCTGCATGTTCGCGGAGATTTTTTACCGTTTCGCGGAGATTTGCGTAACGCGATTACGCAAATTCCGCCCACCCCTACTCCTGATAACAGGTGAGTAAATCGGAATTCGTAGTTCGACTGATTTTAGAGGAATATTTGTAAATTCCAAAACTCCACACTTAAAAGAATTTCCAAGTGAAAGCAGTCAATGTTAGCCTATGGAAGGAAATTCAAGTAACTGGTAAGTACGGTTAAAATTACTTTTCAGGATCAGTACTGGGCTCAAAGTTGCAGCACTGAGGTCACTCCTGATAAATCGGAATTCGTAGTTCGACTGATTTTAGAGGAATATTTGTAAATTCCAAAACTCCACACTTAGAAGAATTTCCAAGTGAAAGCAGTCAATGTTAGCCTATGGAAGGAAATTCAAGTAACTGGTAAGTACGGTTAAAATTACTTTTCAGGATCAGTACTGGGCTCAAAGTTGCAGCACTGAGGTCACTCCTGATAACAGGTGAGTAAATCGGAATTCGTAGTTCGGATGATTTTAGAGGAATATTTTTACGTTTCAAAAATCAACAGAAACTTTTTCTGCAAAAAGCAGGCAATGATATCCTATGGAAGGAAATTCAAGTTACTGGTAAGTACGGTTAGAATTACTCTTCAGGATCAGTACTGGGCTCAAAGATGCAGAACTGAGATCTCTTGTGATAGCAGGTGAGTAAATCGGAATTCGTAGTTCTGCTGATTTTAGAGGAATATTTGCACAATGGTGAAGGAAGGGGGTGTGGCCTGAGGTGATATGTGTGCAACGAGGCCATAGATATATATGTACTTTTAAATGTCATTTTCTCAGGAACTACAGAACGGATTTACACCATTTAAACAAAAGGCATGGGTCTGAACTAAGGACTACCACTTTGCCAAATTTGGTGTAATTCCATACAGCAGTTCGGGCTGTAGCTGCGGCTAAAGGTCCTATGGGAAATTGCATGGGGAAAATGCATTTTGGGACCCCCCTTTTTTCTCGGCCCCCGCTTGACAAATCACCGTGAAACATTCAGGATAGGAGTGGACCGGAGCTGGCCAAAAGTTTAGAAAATTTCGCGAAGATTCGTCAATCACCGCCAAAGTTATTCCAAATAGAATGTTGCAATTTCCTATGGAAATAAGGTCCTAACTATATCTACCTACTGGCGACCGCCAGAAGGTAATGTATATATATATATATATATTTAAGTGTTCCTCACATGCTGCCAAGATCTACATGTGCTCAGCCAGTGAACAAGGGCGTTCTGCTGCCCGAAACGCGTGTGGTGAACTCTTTCAATTGAGAGCCCTTTTCATTGCTGGCCACAATAAAGGAGGTGTTTACTTCAAAGTGTGCAGGCGTATTCAATGAGGGCAACCTTTGTGTGTATGGATTAAATAGCGGCGCGCCTCGCCGCGAATATGCCCCGCCGCGGATGAAGCGGACCTGCAGCACTGACGAAAATTAGGTGCTGCGAGGACTTTGAAGCCCGAATATTGTGTGGTTTGATTTGGCAGTGACAATGATGTTTCCATTGAGGAGAACCCACTTGGGATATATTTATGCATGTTGGAGATTCTGGCGGCACCCACCGAGGGTAATGAAGGGACCACAAGAACCAAGATGCAACGGGGCAGGTGAAGCCCACTGAGGCGTGTCCATTTAGTATTTAAGTGTTCCTCACATGCTGCCAAGATCTACATGTGCTCAGCAAGTGAACAAGGGCGTTCTGCTGCCCGAAACGCGTGTGGCGAACTCTTTCAATTGAGAGCACTTTTCATTGCTGGCCACAATAAAGGAGGTGTTTGCTTCAAAGTGTGCAGGCGTATTCAACGAGGGCAACCTTTGTGTGTATATATATATATACTCCTTTCAAGTAACCAGAGGACACAGCAGGGATGCGTTCGGGAGTTCCTTTAATAACAAATACTCGGCATAATGCATTTCGGCTTGTGTGTGCCTTCCTCAGATGCCGCCTGCAGTCAAAGGTTCCATTTTGCCTCTTCCCTTGAAATACTATGGCCCTCCCTTTTGTAGGAGGTCTGCTGGCTCCACTTGATCGGATGCAGCTGCAGTCTGGTGTTGGGGACTGCAACTACCATAATTCCATATTCCAGTAAGTACCGCTCGTGGAGTCAGGAGTCCACTCGCATGAGCGCTGCTGTGTCTGGCAAGGGAGGGGGTTTGATGTTAAAAGGGAACCCCTAAATTAATGTCCAGGACTCCCTCGGGTCCCCAACGTTCTGCCTCATTCACAAAGAGAGACGGGGCCGTGAAATGGTAATGTAATCTTCCTGTCTCCCCGTGAAGTAACGGTCTGTACCTGACAGTG
The DNA here is from genome assembly GCF_964204655.1 of Triturus cristatus. NCBI lineage: Eukaryota > Metazoa > Chordata > Amphibia > Caudata > Salamandridae > Triturus > Triturus cristatus. Next base: position 854,459,266 of record NC_140581.1, read on the forward strand.
GCCACTTGCCTGGTCTGCTTCTGAGGCGGTCCTGCGGTATCCGATCCCTCGGTAAAGAAAATTGCCACGTTGCCAACAGCCCACAGGACGCTTGAATAGCAGGTCCTCTAATACGCATGCTGGCAGCGCGTGAATACATCAACAAATCGATCACTCCTTTCAAGTAACCAGAGGACACAGCGGGGATGCGTTCGGGAGTTCCTTTAATAACAAATGCTCGGCATAATGCATTTCGGCTTGTGTGTGCCTTCCTCAGATGCCGCCTGCAGTCAAAGGTTCCATTTTGCCTCTTCCCTTGAAATACTATGGCCCTCCCTTTTGTAGGAGGTCTGCTGGCTCCACTTGATCGGATGCAGCTGCAGTCTGGTGTTGGGTTCTGCCTCATTCACAAAGAGAGACCGGGCCGTGAAACGGGAATGTAATCTTCCTGTCTCCCGGTGAATATACATATTTCCAAAAGAAAACACGTACTTAACCATTCGGTAACGTGAAAAACATGCCCACCAACCAGTCCTTAGTAGCAGTTCTTGTTTAATTCTGGAAAAGCGTACACCATCAGCATAATGCGTTTTAACTCTAAACAAGTCTTAGTCATATGCAACTAAGGGAGTGGTCATTTGTTTGGCATTCAAACCCCAACTTCATCGACACTGAGAAAGGAAATATTGTTCAATACAGTTAATATTGAAAACGTGACTTGTGGTAAGATTATTAAAGTCCAAAATGGATAACTTGTATAGATCTTCAAACAACATCAAGTAGTGTGTAGTTATGTGACTAGGTGTGCTAGTGATTTTATGAGTGTCTAAATGGTTATGTAAGTGGCTCTATGTATTGGTAGCTGGATGTTTTAGTGGGTGTTTAAAGTGTGTAAATGTGTGTGCAAGTGTCTCTGTTAATGGTGGATACTTAAGTGCTGTGTGGGTGTATGAGTAGATGTGTAAGTGCCTCTGTCACTGTCTAACTGGGTGTTGGAGTGGTTGTATGTTTTTGTAAATAGATATTTGAGTGACTGTTGGGTGGGTGACTGAGTGCATAACTGGGTGTATAGGTGTGCAAGTGCTTGTGAAAATGACTGTCTGAGTGCTGGTTGGTTTTTAGGTGTGTGAGTGGGTGTGACAGTGCTTGTATGAGTGTGTGAATGACTATGTAAGTCGATGTATAGGTGAGTAAATGGGTATTTGAATGGTTTTATGGGTGTGTGGCTGAGTGTGTCAGTCACTGTCTGGGTATATGAGTTGTGGGTACATAAGTACTTTTGTGGTAGTGTAACTGGGTGTGTAGGTGCCTGCCTGACTGTGTGAGTGGGTACAAATTACATACTATAATATTACATACTATTAGCAACCACCCATAGTTTCCAACACATTCATTCATAATGACTTCATAAAATAATGATATTTTCAGTATAGAAATTCCTCTTCCTCCTTTGCTGCTCACTATATTTGTAGTTAATGTTCTCAGCTAACCTCCCTTCTATTTTGCCATTTACTGTAGCGTTTAGACGCTATACCTCGTCTTTCAACTTATATACACTCATAGTATTTTTTATAACTATACTTTTTTGTAGTAAAACCAAATTAAAATACCTGTAAAATCTCTTTGCTGTTGTCCAAGTTTTATTTTAATATCTGTTAATATCTGTTTTCCACTGCCAATCTCAAGTCACAAAAATGGCAGTCCTCCACTCCCAGTACAAAAGTACCAATAATGGCTACCCTTCCTACTGTGTTCTGATTCATACTCCTGTTCTTAGTAATGCAAAAACAACAGTTGAAGGACTGAATGCAGAACAATGTCATACATTCACCCCAGTACAGAGATCTGGGCCTAAATCCCTCATTTTTTTTGCTCACTATGCCGTTCCAGTTTGAACCCAGCCATATGCAAATCAGTCTTCCCCCTGTGCCTCAAGGGTACAGTCCAGCCCGAACTGGCAAGCCAGGACCTCCCTGGACTGGAAACAAGCATTCTAGGACCGGTTTCGGGGTTTCACCCCACTTCAGCCAGGATAGCTTGATTCCAGTGGCATGGAGAGCACAGGACCCAAGTCTGGGCATACCCTTCCCACTCGGGGTGACAAATGCAAAAACAACAGTTGATGGACAGAATGCAGAACAATGTCATATATTCACCCCAGTACAGAGATCTGGGCCTAAATCCATCGTTTTTTTTGCTCACGATGCTGTTCCAGTTTGAACCAAGCCATATGCAAATCAGTCTTGACCCTGTGCCTCATGGGTACAGTCCAGCCGGAACTGCCAAGCCAGGTCCTCCCTGGACTGGAAACAAGCATTCTAGGACCTGTTTCAGGGGTTCACCCCTCTTCAGCCAGGATAGCTTGATTCCAGTGGCACGGAGAGCATGGGACCCACGTCTGGGCATACCGTTCCCACTCGGGGTGACAAATGCAAAAACAACAGTTGATGGACAGAATACAGAACAATGTCATACATTCACCCCTAGTACAGAGATCTGGGCCTAAATCCATTGGTTTTTTTGCTCACCATGCGGTTCCAGTTTGAACCCAGCCATATGCAAATCAGTCTTGACCCTGTGCCTCATGGGTACAGTCCACCCTGAACTGCCAAGCCAGGTCCTCCCTGGACTGGAAAGAAGCATTCTAGGACCGGTTTCGGGGTTTCAGCCCTCTTCAGCCAGGATAGCTTGAGTCCAGTGGCATGGAGAACACGGGACCCACATCTGGGCATACCCTTCCCACTCGGGGTGACAAATGCAAAAATAACAGTTGATGGACAGAATGCAGAACAATGTCATACATTCACCCCAGTACTGAGATCTGGGCCTAAATCCATTGTTTTTTTTTGCTCACCATGCCGTTCCAGTTTGAACCCAGCCTTATGCAAATCAGTCTTGACCCTGTGCCTCATGGGTACAGTCCAGCCCAAACTGCCAAGCCAGGTCCTCCCTGGACTGGAAAGAAGCATTCTAGGACCGGTTTCGGGGTTTCATCCCTCTTCAGCCAGGATAGCTTGATTCCAGTGGCATGGAGAGCACGGGACCCACATCTGGCCATACCCTACCCACTTGGGGTGACAAATGCAAAAACAACAGTTGATGGACAGAATGCAGAAGAAGGTCATATATTCACCCCAGTACAGAGATCTGGGCCTAAATCCATCGTTTTTTTTGCTCACGATGCCGTTCCAGTTTGAACCCAGCCATATGCAAATCAGTCTTGACCCTGTGCCTCATGGGTACAGTCCAGCCCGAACTGCCAAGCCAGGTCCACCCTGGACTGGAAACAAGCATTCTAGGACCGATTTCAGAGTTTCACCCCTCTTCAGCCAGGATAGCTTGATTCCAGTGGCATGGAGAGCACAGGAACCATGTCTGGGATTAAACCCAGATCTATGACTGGGGGTGAATGTTTTGCCAATGTGCAACATTCCGTCCATCATCTTGTGTGTTTTGCTGTTCGCCCTTTCTGGGAAGGGTATGCCCAGAAGTGGGTCCCGTGCTCACTACACCACTGGAGTCAAGCTATCCTGGCCGAAGAAGGGTGAAACCCAGCAACCGGTCCTATGATACTTGATTCCAGTCCAGGGAAGACATGGCTTGGCAGTTCGGATTGAACTGTTCCCATGAGGCACAGGGTCAAGACTGATTTGCATATGGCCCTGTCTGAACTGGGGTGGTGTGGTGAGCAAAATAACGATGGATTGAACCCAGATCTGTGACTGGGGGTGAATCTTTTGCCAATGTGCAACATTCCGTCCATCATCTTGTGTATTTATTTTACTGTTCGCCCTATGTGGGAAGGGTCTGCCCAGACGTCGGTCCCGTGCTCACTACGCCACTGGAGTCAAGCTATCCTGGCTGAAGAGGGGTGAAACCCTGAAACCTGTCCTAGGATGCTTGATTCCAGTCCAGGGAAGACATGGCTTGGCAGTTCGGGCTGGACTGTTCCCATGAGGCACAGGGTCGAGGCTGATTTGCATATGGCCATGTCTGAACTGGGGTGGTGTGGTGAGCAAAATAACGATGGATTGAACCCAGATCTGTGACTGGGGGTGAATGTTTTGCCAATGTGCAAAATTCCATCCAACATTTTGTGTGTTTTGCTGTTCGCCCTATGTGGGAAGGGTATGCCCAGACGTTGGTCCCTTGCTCACTACGACACTGGAGTCAAGCTATCCTGGCTGAAGAGGGGTGAAACCCCAAAACCGGTCCTAGGATGCTTAATTCCAGTGCAGAGAAGACATGGCTTGGCAGTTCGAGCTGGACTGTTCCCATGAGGCACAGGGTCAAGACTGATTTGCATATGGCCATGTCTGAACTGGGGAGGCGTGGTGAGCAAAATAACGATGGATTAAACCCAGATCTGTGACTGGGGTGAATGTTTTGTGAATGTGCAACATTCCGTCCATCATCTTGTGTGTTTTCCTGTTCTTAGTAAGCCACACACTTCCTTTCATCTTTTATTTTTGTTAGACCACTTCTAAATGATCATTATTTTTAACTCTTTCCATGTTTCCAGTAAAGAAGCCCAATTTGGTAGGTTTTTCATGGATCCGCGGAGCCACAGCTGGGCTCGGTGTGGCTCTGGGGTGAATCTGCGACAGATTTGCAGATCCACACGAAAGCCCTAGAAAGCATTCAACAATCAAATGTTAATGCTTTTCATTTATATTTTATTTTGTAAAATATTGTCAATTACAAAACATACACACCCTACTGAGCAATATTTACACACCAATCTGTTTTTAAATTTCACACTGCAGTCTCTTTTATTCCCTTCCCCCACACTCTTTTAGCTCTGTTTCCATAGTAACCGGGTTTGCAATGATCTCTGCCCACCAATATGTCAAAAGTTCACAAGACTTTCTCTCAACAGCAAACTAGCTTCACATTAATTGTAGTAGGTGTGATTGACTATTTGCAATTCCAAGCATACCCCAAACAACATGTATATTGTTTTATTTCCAAATCCAATCACAGTTAGTTACTTTTTTCTTGAAAGCCTCTGACTAATTTTTAGTGCCCTGCAAATCTCCACCATCCAATCAAATATGTTTCTTTTTCTGTGTGCTACTCCTGCTTGACTCCAAAATGGCCAGAGTCCAGATTGTGGGCCATGGTTTTGTGTTGTGGGATAGAGAGCATGCTAGAAAGAGTGGCATTGACAAGGACCTGGGTTTACCTAATGTAGACATTACTTGGGCTGGCCAGAGAGGGTTAAAGTGGCATCAACTGCTGCCTTTGGTTGAAAGCATTGTGTCCTGCCAAGATCCGCCCCTCATAATTGTGTATCGTGGTGGCAATGACCTAGGCACACCTACTGGGGTAGGACTGGAAATCCTAATGAAGGATACCTTTGGTAAATTGATGTCACTTTCCCTCCCTACTGCCTTGGTGTTCTCCAACATTTACCAGAGACAGAAATGGCAGTGGTCAACCCAATTTTATCCGCTGATAGAGAAAACCATATCAATAAAGCTGTTTCTGCATTTCTCTGAGACCACAACATGGGCTCTATATATCCTAAGAAGTTACGCTTCTACATGGATGGAATATTTTGAAAAGAGAGTCCATTTTACAGACACAGGAAACAGGGCGTTTCTCAGCATCTTTAACCCCTTCGACGCGCATGACGGAGCGGTTCCGTCATGCACGTCGGTTGCGCTGTGCGCATCACGGGACCGCTCCGTCATGGCCCCGCCCGCGCACGGAACCTTCAGCGTGGCGCGGAAATCCGCGCCGCGCTGAAGGGGTTAAATACTGCATCCTGGTCAATTTTTTTTTTTAAACAAACTTTATTGGGTTTTACATGTGTTTTCATTTGCCACATTTCAATACAAGTGTCATTGAATCAGGAGGTAAAGTCCATTCCTCTTGTACCAAATATAACGGAGAGATGTCCCAACAATGGAAGACATTCTTCTCTCGTACCCCTTCAATTTAACAATAACATACAGGTCTGAACTTCCTTAGTGCAACCCAATTAGTTCTTAACCTCAATACTCTATGTTACCCTACCCCACTTGCCCCATCCAACCCTCCCTCCAGGCGTGCCACTTACCATTGAGCAGCTGCTTTGATGCAGCTGAGTAGCCCCCCTCCTGTTTGTCATATATCTCAAAACCTGTGTATCAGTTATAGTTCCACAGCTGGGATGTCCGTGCATTACATCGGTTGTCTAAGAACACAGCTTGGTAGCATGCTCTATCATGCGTGTTATACCCTGCTTCTTCGGGGGCCTCCTCTATTTGATCATCAACTCTCATATCGTCTAGGTTCCTTAGTAATACTACCAGTGTTTTCCATGCCCTCGCTGTCTCCAACACCCTCTCACTCCTTGTTTCGCTGCTTGCATTCTGATTCTCCCCTCACATTCTGCCCATTTAACAAGTTCCATCTGTCATCTGGTTACACTCGGGCTCTTTTTTGCCTTCCAGTGCATAGTGATGTCTTTTTTAGCGAGTAAGAACCCCAGATCTAAAAACTTGCTCGTTGCTTTGTTCTTTGCTGTATGGGTGAACCAGTGCAAAAGACAGGATTTCGGGGTTGCCTCTTTTTCCCTATCAGTTACATCAGCCAATACCACAGTTACTTCTCCCCAGAAATTCCCCATCTGTGGGCAGCTCCAGAACAAATGGCGAAAATCTGCTCCCTCCCTACTGCAGCGCGGGCAGGCTGCAGTCTGGATCCCAAAATATTTGTTAATCTTACCTGGGTAAGATACGCTCTATGCAAAATATAAAAATGTACTAGCTGGAATCTAGCATTTCTGGTGCTCTTCCATGCCCTTTCCACTAACTCCGCCCAAGTTTTTTCTGGAATTACTTCTTCTAGGTACGCCTCCCACTTTTGCTGTAGCTCAGTCAGAGGTACCAATGTTTCCTGCGTCATATGCCTATATAAGCATGTGACCGCTTTAAAAGTCCCCGCTGCTATCACCACATATTGGCACCCCATTGACGTCTGTGGTTCAGTGAACCGCTCCCCCCAGTGCTTTCATACGGCCGCAGTGAGTGAAGAGTGCAATAAGAAATCTCCTCCGGGCAGGTCATATCTCTCCTGAAATTCATTGAATAGGATCATGGCACTTTCCTCATTTAAGTTTCCTAATGTTGTTAGCCCCCTCTCTCTCCAGGCCTCCAGGCCCCGCCAGTTTCTTCCATAAGGTAAAGCCTCACAGATCAGTAACGGGATTTCTGGGGCATATGGGCGCTTGATCTGCGCTCTTCTCAGGCTCCTATTCCAGCACATACGTGCCGTTCTCAGTTCCAAAGGAAGTGTATTAGCTCGCATGGGGAGCCTTAGTACAATTTGGGATAGCAGTCTCAGGGTTGGGAAATCGTTGCGCGGCTCTTCTGTCCCCCTAAACTGGACCACCACCCATCTCGTGAGCCATTGTAACTGCGCCGCCAAGTAGTAGGCCTCAAAATCAGGCACAGCCAGTCCTCCTTCCGATCTTGGCCTCATAAGCACTCCAAGAGCAAATCTCCGCCTTCCAGTCCCCCATAGAAAGCCTGAAATCATTGATTTGAGCTGGGCAAAAAATTTAGCTGGAATCCAGACCAGCAACGTCCCAAAATAATACAGTAGCCTCGGGAGTGTAATCATTTTAATAAGAGCTACTGCATCCTGATCTATGTGGAATTATCATCCACTCACCATAAACACAAAGGCTCTTTTCAGAGGAGCCAACGCTTTTCCCAAACACTGGTTCTTTTTGTTTTCAAAAACCTTTAGTGAACTTTCTCACTCGGATCCGCGGATCCGCCATGGATCCTTGGCCAAAAAGGAGGTCTGCTGGCTATGTTGCAGGTAAATCCGTGATGGATCCATGAATCCATTCCCAAACAAAAACACACATACAATACAAAACAACAACATAATTGAATACAAACATCAATTTATATAACTGTATTACTGCCTGTGTGTGGGTGTGTGAGTAGTTGTGTGAGTGACTGTGTGGGTGTGTGAGGGGCTATATAGGTACGTGAGTGGGTGTTTTTGTAGCTGTGTGGGTGTGTAACTGGGTGTGAGAGTAACTGTGTGGGTTTGTGTGTAGCTGTCTAGTGCCTGTGTGGGTGTGTGAGTGATTTTCCACATCTGTGAGAGGGTGTGTAAGTGGCTGTATGGGTGTATGAGTGGGTGTGTCAGTGGTTTTATGGTGTGCATGTTGTTCTGTAAGTCTCTGAGTGGGTGTGTGAGTGGCTGTGTGACAGGTAGTATAGGTCTGTAAGTGGCAATATGAGTGGCTGTATGGTTGTGTTAGTGGTTGTATGGGTGTATAACTGGGTTTGTGAGCATGAGGTGGGTGTGTGAGCGGCTGTATTGGTATGTGAAGGGGTGTTTCTAGTAGTGTTCTGGGTCTCTGAATGAGTGTGTGACTGGCTATATGGCTGTGTGAGTGCGTAAGTGTGTGTGTGAGTTTGTGGTGGTTGTGTGGGTGAGTGTGTAAATGGCTCTGTGGACCTGTGAGTAGGTGTGTGACTTCCAGTATAAGTGTGCATGTGGATGTGTGAGTGGGTGTGTGAGTACCTGTGTGGGACTATGAGTGGATGTGTAACTGGTTCTCTGGGTCTGTAGGTCTGTAGGTGGGTGTGCGAATCACTGTATGGGTGTGTGAATGTATGTAGAATGGGTTTCTGGGTCCCTGAATGGATGAGTGAGTGGCTGTATGGGTGTGAGTGTGTAAGTGTGTGTGAGTATGCCCTGGGTGTGTGAGTAAGTGGCTGTGTGGGTCTGTGAGTGGGTTTGTCACTAGCTGTATGAGTGTGTGTATGAGTGGTTTCTGGGTCTCTGACAGAGTGTGTAAATGGCTGTTTGGGAGTGTGAGTGGTTTTCTGGGTCGCTAAGTGGGGTGTGAGTGACTGTATGGGTTTGTGTATGTGTGAGTGAGTGGTTGTGTGGGTATGTAAGTGGACGTGTGAGTGTGTGATGGGTAAGTGTATGAGTGTGTGTGCAAGTTGATGTGTAGATCTGTGAGTGGGTGTGTAAGTGGTTTTATGGGTGTGTACTTGGCTGTGTGAGCGGGTTTGTGAGTGCATGTGTGGGTCTGTGAGTAGGTATGTGGGTGGTTCTCTGGGTCCCTGAGTGGATGTATCAGTGACTGTATGGGTATGTCAGAGGGTGTGTGAGTGTATGGGCATGTGACTGGGTGTATTGATGTGTGAGTGGGTGTGTGGTTGTGTTAGAGAATGTGTGAAAAGGTCTGTGAGTGGGTTATGTGTTTTTTTTAATTGGTGTCTGGGCCCACAGATCTCCTGCGGATTCATACAGGGGCCATGCTGAGTGCCGCTGTGGATCCACAGATCTTCACGCGCACAAAAAACATTTTCCCACAATTTCTTCCCCATGAGAGGTCCCTCACAGACCACTCCATCAGTGATAGAGCTATCCTGACCACTTATATCCTATTTCTACTTTATTTTCACCCCCCCGAAACCATGTCCCGATTCACATAATGGCAATCACAACTCTCTTTCATGTTGTGGTCAGCCAATCCACTGATCCACCGCCATGGATCCATACTGGATCCAAGTCTCTAGATATATACACATCTTTTTACTTCAATAACTCCAAATATACAAACAGATTTACACCAAATTGCAAAAAGCTCCCTTTCTGGACCAAGATCTAGCTGTCTGCCAAATTTTGTGAAATTCCGTTGAGCGGTTCGGGCTGTAGTCGTGTCTAAAATACGTATGAGAAATTGCATGAAGAAAATGCATTTTGGGACCCCCCTTTTTCTCAGCCCCCACTTGACCAATCACCCTGAAACTTTCCTAACATCAGCTGAAATGACCAGTACACTAGTTTTGAAAATGTCATGAAAATTCTTCAAACTGCACCAAAGTTATTAGCAAAACAAAGATAATTCTATGGCAGCTAGTTCCTAAATAGAACTACCTACTGGCAACCGCCAGAAGGTGATATAAATATTATTGTTTTGACTTATACTGGGTGCCCCCTTCTGTCTGGATAAAGCTAAACCACTTTGAAGAACTAAAAGGATAGCAAAACAAGTGTCAGGGATTGTTTTTATTCATTTCAGGTTGGCTTGGATGGTATTTTACCAATACAAATCTGCAGTACTGTGGCTGGAGTGGTAAAGGGCTTTTGTCATTTTACCGAAATGGGATGTTCTAGTGCCCATGTATGAACCCCTGCTGGGGCACCACTTTCACCACTCCCTGGTTTCAGTCACCCAGCTCCCTTCACTCTCTGGTTTAAGACATGCAGTCCCCCTTCGCTCCCTGGGTGCAGTCACACAGCCCCTCTTCGCTCCCTGGGTGCAGTCACACAGCCCCCTTTCGCTCCCTGGGTGCAGTCACACAGCCCCCTACGCTCCCTGGGTGCAGACAAACAGCCTCCTCTTGATTTGCGTGCACTGACTGCCTTTTATAGGTAGTGCTGACAGGACAGACATCTCACAATAATCATCCTTCAGAACCAGGTTCCCCAGTTCCAAATTCGGCAGCTCTGACCATGGTGTCACATCCTCTCCCCCACTTAACACCATACTGCCCCACTGAGAGAAACTCGCACTGCCTTCAACTACAACCCAATTGTGCCCGCTAAAAACACCTGGATGTGGCGCAATTTAAATTACGCACTAGACAAGAGCAATATGCTGCGCTGCCTACAAAAAAGTAACAACATCCTGGAAAAGGCAAACACTCATAGAGAATGCAAAATTAAGTAAAGCATGTGAAATGTAAGCTGGAACAACTTGGTAACTTTAACGCTTTTACACTCACTATTCAGAAATCAGTGAGGGCTTTTGCCTGACAAGTTAAGGACATAACTACAGGGCACGGAATGAACCCATTTCAATGTCCATTGCTTATATCCTTGCAAAACATAAGCAGTATGGTAAAAAGACCACATCTCTGAACACCGAGCCGCAGTACACAGTTTGTTTTCCAAACCGTGTGTTGCAGTACCGCCAGGATTGGTGCACTAGTTCCCACCCGGTGAAAAGAATGCTATTCAAAGAAAGACAAGAAAACAAAAGTAGCGCTTCACTGGCAAACTCTGTAGAGTGGCGCAATTGTGTTTGGGTGTGAATAAAATCAATCTGACCACTTTCCTACCACTCTGTCTGGCTTTATTTAGTTATTTATTTTTCATATTTTGAACCTTTTATTCCTGCAGCTGCTCTTTGGAATAGAAAAATGTCAGAAAAAGAGGACATTTCCAGTGTTTTTCTTCTTTGGATCCATTTTGCAGGGGAACAAATAAACGAAAGAAGGAAAGAGAGGGTGAGAGCCGTTTCTTGAAGTCACAGTTTTCAGTAAGAGAGAAGGAGCTGCTAGACAGAAAGAGAGAAAAGGAGGAAAAAAGAAAGGGGTGCAGCTGAAGCAGCAGAGCAGAAGTGGACACTGTTGTTGTATTCTCTGGGCAAGTAGGAAAATACAGAGTCCTTTTCCTTCTCTGCCCACTCTTCCTGTCCCTTTCCCCGTGCTCGGAACCTCATTTAAAAAAAAAATAATTCCTACAGTTACGCGAAGGGTTGAAGCAGTTGAGCCTGTGAGCTGGAGAGCAAGAGTCGGCCAGCCTCTGCGAGCCATTGATGGGTCACTGGATCCCCGACGACATTTGGTGGTGGCAGACGTGTCCTGTAGGGCATGCTTGTCTAGTTGTCCCTATAAATGATGAACGCACCGTGCATCCTTTATAGCCTTTACAGAATGTGCCAGAAAAGCGATACTTTCCTTTTCTATCTTGTCTTTCTTCAATATTGTAATGGAGTAAGCAGGCAGCTATTAGGGCTGTACAGCGCCGTTCACTTGGTGATGTATGCGCGTACAGCCAATAAAATGCCATCATTGTTAGGTCTCGCGCCTAGAGTTGCAGTGCGTAGCACTGCTCGCGCAGCATGGGACCTCTTGTAAGGGGGTTCTGAAAGCTGCTCACACGCTTGTGCGTGTGATCAGGCTTTCGCCGCCCGCCATTGGCTTTAGCGTTTTTTTAATACCAAAATACGGCATGCAATTAAGCAAAGGCAGGCGCATGTCCCGCCTTTGCTCCGCCCATTATGGAGACCATAAGTCTCCATAATGTGGCTAGCACGCGCAGCAGCGCGCGTTCTCCTTGCTGCGTGCTCCCTTGTCCCGCTCCTCTGTGGCGCACGCGCACCACTGGTTTAATTTTCCGCACCCGCTCCTCTGTGGTGCGCGCGCACCACTGGTTTGTCATATTACCATGGCGCTGACGAGGACCTTTCTGGATCGCGTTACATGACTATTGATTAGTCTTGTTATGTAGTTACAAGCGCAAGAAGGCAGAAGAAACTGTAAGTTCTAAGTTGCTGTGACGTAAAGGCAGGCGTGGTTTGACAACTAATGCCATCGCGCCTGTCCGGTCAGTTGGAGAAAAAAAGACGGAAAAGATCTAGTAGGAGGAGGGGCGGGGCTGTGCCAGGCACAAGATGGCAGAGGGGGCGGTGGCGCATGCCAAGGAGCGGCGGCGGGAGCAGCTGCGACATTGGACTGCCTCTTGCACTAACCAGGAGGCGGCTGAGCCCCGTGGACAGGCGTGGGCAGTTTGCTTCGATGGAGCCGCCGAATTCCTGGCAGCTTGCGTAGGAGGTGATCTGGAAGAGGACAAGGCCATGCTACAGGGCAAAGGTGGGAGCGACCTACTCAACAGCACCAACGTCGATGGCATCAGCGCACTTCATCAGGTGAGGGACGTCATGGGTTGTATGATGTCACAGTGACGTCAGTTACTGGACGTGGTATTGTTGCAGTGACGTGTTTTTGAATTGTCATTCTGGCCGAAGGCTTGGTTCTCGTATTTCGGGGATGTGACATCAAAGCAAATGTAAAGGACTTCACTGCTTTTAACGAGTTTGTTTGAAATTGTGATGCATGGGATGTGCAGTGCTGGCGTGGATGTTAGAAGTACTGTAATAACCTGCTTAGATCCTAGAAGCCAGCTTGGGTGAAAGGGAGGCAATCCTATATTCCACCACTGTTGACAATTATTTTTGTCCTCCAATAGGGTCGGGACAAGGATTGCTATTTAGATGTAGGTTGCCCTTGCTGAAATGGGTTCTTAGATTTGCATGATGTCAGGCGTAAACTGGCCTTTACAGCTGTCTAACCCTTTGCATGGTATATGATCTCCCAGGCTTCGAAGTTCCAGAATTCCATCCAATGATGGCACACCCCGATTAAGACTTTTTTCCCCACCAATGACTCGCATGTTAAAAATCAAGTGAGTTATTTATTTATTATGGTCAGTTGCAAAAAGCCTTAAGTTACTGGTGTAGGAGCGCTTTGAGTGGGTGGGTATAAAAGTTGCAATCAAAAGAATGGCGTTTGAGGAAAAGACCAGAGACTGTCGTACTCTTGTCTGTTCACAACTCTCCAAGCCGCCCTTGTTGATGGTTAAACTTTGTGAAAGATTATGAAGGGTGAGCACCGTCATTGAAATGTTTATTTAGTGACCCTGGGTCCCTGGCTCAGGCATCAGATCTGACTCAAATGCTGCAATGGGATTAAACACCGCAGCTCTCTGTATGCATGTCTTCATATCGTAGAGTAGTGTCACTGGCCCCATGTCGCTCTTCCTACCCCATTATGGAGCTGAAAACGTTCTCATAAGATTAACTTTTAGTGTGACTTAGTTGGCACAAGAGCATGCTTTCTGCTCTGTGTATATGTGGGGTGGGTGGGAGTTAGGTCTTGCGTTGGCCAAGATCTTTTGGTTTTTGATAAAATAACATGTTCAATATACTTGGGGGTGCCTTCAGCCAGCTCTCTGCAACCATTGATCTGTTGTTGTGCCATTCACATTTTCTTATGCCACTACAGAATAGAGCCCACTTCTGCGTTTGGCTAAGGTCACTGTGAGTGACTGTGTAGTTTCCTGTTTATGTAATTTTCCTGTCTCTTTCTCCCTGGCTGCTCAACCAGTGTGAATGTGCTGTGTTCTGCTTGGAATGTTGGTGTGGTGTCGATGAATGGAATGTTTGGGTGCCTGTGAGGTGAGATGGATAGTTGGAGTATGGGCTGAGCAGCAGGCAGGCTGCTCCTGGTGGGGCTGTTTCACATGTACATAACATCTTGTAGCTAAGACTAAATAAATCAACTGGAACTACGTCTCGTCTACTGGACTTACTTGCTGCATATTTTTGGCGACGATTTTAAAGAACCTACATGTGAAAATAGATTGAAAGAAGAAACTATGGAAACAAAATCCATGGACTGACTTACTACAGATTGCATTTTGCCCATTTACAAAGAGTACACCCACATACAAAGTAGTTACCTTTAGTGTTGGGAACTACTTATGGCAATGTGTGCTTTTGAGGTGCCTAAAATATTATTTGCTTTTAGCCAACGTTTTTTTACATTGACGTGGACTCCACGGCTTCCCCCAAGAATAAAGTTTTGCAAAAACGTAAAACGAGCTAAAAAAGTTAAAAGGCTGGCGGCTGACTTTGTCAATGCCTGTGTGATTTTTAATTTTTTAAATTTTTTATTTAAGTTTCAGACCATCTTAGTTTTAGTGGACGACCAGCCACGATGCACCTTGCAGAGCTGTTCCTTAAAGTCAGCTGATTGTCTAGCTACCTACTTAGCCAGCTTTGCTGTTGTTCAGTCACGAGCTAGGTGACCGAAGTCAGGTGACCTGGCTGTGACCTATTTAGCAAGTACTGCTAGAATTAAACTCTTTGTTTATGTGCTGCCATTTCTCTGGTGCAGTGATGGAGTTGAAATCAAGGATCTACTCAGAGCGTATGCCTGGAATCGGACTTTGTTACTAGGTAAGAGTGAAACTTTCAATTTGGCAAGCTCATACAGCACTGGCTCCATCACAGAGCATCAGCTGCTGAAAGCTTGGCCGTTTTATGATAATGCTCTGAACATTAATGTTTAGTGGGCACCAATGCTGCCCCTGTGATTGCGTCTTGGCCGTCAGTTGTCTTTGCATTCCAAATCTTAACATTCTTTTTTCACTGTAAGAAAACAAGCATTTGCAATGCAATAGGTCTCGCATTTACGCGAGTTTGAGCTATTGGCATTGTAAATGACAATGCCTTGTATTTAAATTTTGTTTTTTAAAACATACATAAAAGGCATTGTCATATACAATGCCAATAGCTTAAACTCTCGTAAATGCGAGACTATTGCATTGCAAATGCTTATTTTAATGCCTGCTGGGAGACCTTTTTTTGCAGCCGGATTGGTACATATCGCAGCCATCGCATTTTCCCACTGATTTCACGATTGTTTCCGTGAATCGCGAAATGCTGGAGGGTCTGGCTGTTGTTTGTCAAGTAGGTAATGTACAGATTTAAGGGGGTGACAAGTAATTCATGCAATGCAGTCTGAGATTCGGGTAGTTTGAGCCGCCGCGGTCCGTATTTTTTTTCATAAAGTCAGAAGACATGAATCATAACTATCAAACATTGGAGGGCCAGGATAGAGTGGACTGTTTCAATTATGTCTGATTTTGAGGGGTCATGGAACTTGTCTATTTTCACAAGTGGACGAGGTTACCAAAATAATTGGGCTCCTTCCACTTTTTTTTTTTGTCTCTTTTTTTTTTTTTATAACTCTTTTTATTGGCATTTGTAATAAAAACATTGCATTGCATACATTTTCACATCTGGAAATGCAGTAAGTAGGAGCCCATGAACAGAAATGTACAGACACTGCTTTTGCGGTCAGCAGAACTCGCAGGCCTAGGGTGTTATGGTCCCCACATTATCTCTGAGCTATAAACAGGCTACCCAAGCCTGTGCCTGGGCCCAGCCCACTAGTGTGCGCTGTAGATGCCGCACCATATGGGGGATACTAATTGTATCTATATCCCCTGTGTGGAGTAACACATAGGTCATGGAAGTGCAGCTACCTGGTTACTATTAACGAACTGGGGGTATGTAAACTGGGGAGTGCACCATACCTTGGAATATAAGCAGTGTGAGTCTAGGGTCGGAGAGCAGTGCCATTGCCTATCATTATGTTAGAGTTTCGCAGGTGCGGAGAAGGGTCGGGGGAGGGGTTGGAGGCGGGCGTAATGATCCTTTTCTGTGCGTGGGCCTAATGAGGGAACAATTGCAGTCCGTAGTTAGGATCCGCCGGGTGCCCGGGACTCCTGCGTGCCGCCCTGAGCGGGCTCCTGAGTCGTGGAGGCCCCCGGAGAGCCAACCGTTCGCGGGCCCGCCGCCGGTAATGTTTCCTGTGCGAAGGAGTGCCTTAGCATCGCCCAGGGCAGGGAGATCGGGTGTTTGCAATGTCCCCGGGCCTCCTCCGTTCTAAGTAGCATTTCCTCTGCCTTCCCCCACTTCTTAACTGCCCCCACCCATGCCGCCAAGGGAGGTCCCTCTGGTGTCTTCCAGTGCATGGTAATGCATCGTTTGGCCAGGATAAGCCCCAGGAAAGCAAAACGCCTCTCCACCTTCTTATTCTTGTGCCGCCCATGAATGCCCAAGGCGCTGGCCTCCCATGTGTATAGGTCTTGCAGCCCCGTGACTGTTCGAAGGGCGGTGTGTATCGCACTCCAATAACTGTGAAGTGTCAGACACTCCCAAAGCATGTGTATGAAAGAGGCAGCCGGCTCTAGGCACCTAGGACAGGCAAATATTTTATCAGGAAAGTATTTCTGTAGTTTTTCAGGAGTGAGGTACGCCCTATGCAGGATGTGTAACTGTATATTCTTGAAGCGGTAATTACGGGACACTTTTTTGGTGTACTCAAGGGCCCTGATCCATTCCCTGTCGTGTAGTGGCCTGCGAAAGTCATTTTCCCAGTGTTCCCTGAGGGGTGCAAGTGATTGGGCTCCTTTCACTTGACAAAGAAATTACATTGTAATACTTAAATGTATGCTTAGATCAAAAGCTCGTTGGACTTTGCTCTATCTTGGATTTTCTTGACATATATGATGTGAGAATACGGGGTGTACGGCTCCTTTCTTTTTTTATAAAGAAGTGACATTAAAATACTTCAATGAATGCTTAGAATAAACGTTTATCGGACTTCGCTCCACTTCAGCTTTTCGTCGCATATACATGGTGTGTGAATACAGACTGTATAGCTCTGGTGTTTAGGACACTTGTCAACTGGAAATATGGGGCATGTGGTCTGGGATTTTCTTATATGCACAAGGATGGCTGATGAGATATTTGACTTTTTCCATCCCTTAGGAGTCAAAAAACATAAAATGTGTTAACTGCCTGTGCTTTTTCTGATTGGAAATCTGATTACCCACCGGTCCTCTTAGTCCTACTAGTCCTCGATCCAGTCTTAACACGTGGGTTAATATTCACTGACAGGAAACAAAACAGGAAACGCTTGCTAACCCCACCAACCCTCCTGCAAGGGACTATAATACGATAGTCAGTGCACAGCACTACCTGACACACCAAGCACAACAAAGGCCTGAACCAGGGAGGGTCAGTGGAAAAGATGACTGGGTCGAGGACGAGTAGGACTGAGAGCAAAGAGGATTACAGGTAATTAATCAGGACATTACCTCTACGTCCCTCGTCCTCCACCCAGTCATCACACGTGAGGCATACCAAAGCAGACCCCTCCAAAGTAAAGGCCTTTAAAACATCAGCAGAAAAAACAGACAACACACAGGAAAGAAGCGCACCACAGTGAATTTTAATGCCATGGAAACTGACTCAATGAGGAGCATCAGACTCCACAGTATGCAAAACACCGCACCCAAACTTCAAACTTGTTCAGGGGCCGGAGGTTTATCACAAATCAGAAACACCCTGTCACTTTTGGCACCAGAAAGATGACTGAATAAGTACTCTGACCCCACTCCAACCAGGGAACAGGGACAATTGCCTTCTTCAAGAACAACATCTGAACCCCGTTCAACAGGGCCTTCAGATGAGGAACATCCCTCAGAACAGGAGTACGAACCATGCCAGACTCGGGGGGGGTAAAGGAACTGGATCTGGTAACGTCCTTCCAGGATCCCCAGCACCCACTGGTCCATAGTTGTGAGTCTCCAGGCCGCCACAAAATGATGCAGTCTCCCACCAACATCTGGCCTTCCTCAAGCAGGCCTGTGGAGGAAGGCATAGTCCGGAACGCTGACTCCCAGGACCGGCATCAGGAGGAGGCTTCCTCTGAAACTTCCCCGGGAAACCCTACCACGGGGCCTTCCGGTTACGGAAATTATTCCTCTGCTGTAGAGAAGGCTGACAAAACGATTTTGCAGAGGAAAAGAAAGGCTCCTTGTGATGCTGCTACTTCCGAAAGGAAAAGGAGTGTTTCCATTCCTTAAACACCTCATGCAATTTCTCCTCAAGGCCTTTACCAAAAAGCGGAGGACCAGTAAATGGGAAACGCAAAGCCATGGAACAATGAGCAGCATCCGTGTTCCAACCCTTCAGCAGCAAATTACGTCTAGCCACAATGGAAGCACCACACGATAATGCAGGCTCCCTAAGTGAGTCAAACGCAATGCCAGAAAAAACTCAGCTTGACGTTCCATGGATTCTAAGAATTCACCAACCTGGATTGTAGAGAACAAAGTTTTGAAGTCTGACAACAAAGATGATGCCACATATGCACCTTAAACACCAGAACGAATGGCAAGATGGGACCCCGCTTAAGCCTTCTTCAAAGAGGAATCAACTTTCTTATCCGCACCATCCTTAAGAACATTAACTTCGGCCATGGAAGGACACCACACCAAACTGGCCACAATACAGTCCAAATGAACCAACTCCGAAATAGTATCCTCCATGTCCCTCAAGGAGTATAGCTTAGACATGAAGCAAGGCATCATGATGTCATACGGATCCTTCCACTCCTTTAAAAGAATGTCCATGGCAAATGGATGATAGGGCGAAGCCTTGGTAGGCAGCTTCCAAAACTGGGTTAACACAAAGTACTTAGATGTGCTGGCGACCTCCCCATCCGTAAAACCCATTGTGTCACTCACATGGGAAAGAAGATCCGGCAACATATCCTTAAACATATATTTCCCCTTAAGGTCCACACACCCCAAGGAGGACTCATCCGAGGAATCTGAACTGGAAATGTCAGAGTAGAGGTCGTGTCCTCTTCCAGAGCAAACACCAGCCAGCTTCTTACTCTGCTTCATGGAAGAAAAGGTCTTCAAAATTATCTGGCGCAGACGTTGTCATCCCCACCTTTAATCTTCTTCAAAGGGGGGCCACAATCACGACTCTCCCTTGAGGAGGAGGAAGAAGAAAGGGGAGAGCAAAGCCTGTGATTAGTAGCATGCTTCCCCATACTGCCCCACAGAGAAATGCAAGACAACAACCATTGTGGAGTGTAAATCCTAAATACAGGCGCACCAGAAGCAATGCAAACTGCACAGAACCGGCATTCCCAGTGTGCTATCAGAAAGCGGCAAAAAACCCTCTGAAAAACGCAGCTTGGCACCAACAGCAAGCAAGGGCGGGGACCTGCTCTACCCCTCCCAGGCAGCCCACCTACACAGAGGGAGCTGAGCAGGGAAGCCGGTAACACAAAGCCAGAAAGGATAGAGAGAGCTCAGGGATACTACAAACTCCATCACCAGCAGAGCCCCTTCATATGATCTACAAGCCTGGAATCCAGGGAACCGGACCCCACCGGTTCCCACCTGCGCCATATACTGCAGCGGCCGAAGCCACGCCAGTCAACCTGCAATGTGGCCTCCCTCCCAACACTCTGGGGACGTGAAGCAAAGACCACCACCAAGGCAAAGACAGGAGACCGCTCAAGCCCACCCAGCCCAGACCGGCACCCGGAAACAGGCAACGCCATGGGAAATCGGATACTGGTAGATCGGCAAAGAAGAAACACTGACTGGGAATCCAACTGCTCCCAGCAAGCAGCGGGGCTGGTAGCAAAGGAAACTCACAGTGTCCAGGAAGCCGACCACGTTTCCCAACGATCAGAAGCTCCCATGACAGTCCCCAGGCACTCCTCGAGCCCAGCAGAAGGGGAAGCTAGGAAACAACACAAAGGACATTAGAGCCCAGCAGTTACGTCAGCCTCCCCTGTCAGAATCCACTGACAGGAAACAAAAATGGAATGCTTTGCTCTGGCTATCGTATTATAGCCCCTGGCAGGAGGGTGGGGGGGGGGGGGTAGCAAGCGTTTCCTGTTTTGTTTCCTGTCAGTGAATATTAGCTCATGTGTTATGACTGGGTCGAGGACGAGGGACATAGAGATAATGCCCTTTGAAAAAAACAATTGCTTTGCCTCTCATATATCTATTGATAAGTTTTCCCTATGAACTAGTTTCGGAGACGTTGAATTTGTTGCTTTCTCTCTAAAATTACATGACATCAGGTAACCGCCTGTGCTTTCTCTGAATTGAAATGCTCACTGATGACAACGCATTTTTTACCTCTCATTTGCCAATCAGTAATCTTAATCTTTAATTTTGACGTTTTGAACTGTTCCAGTTTGCGATATATTTTTCGATCGTAGTGCTTTTCGTGACATACATGATGAGTGAGCACGGGGTGCATGGCTCCGGTTCCCAGCACACTTGTACACGTCGTAATATTATCTTGTTATTTGCTTATGCATGATGATTTGGAGAGTAGATTTTGTTTTGGAGAGAAACTATCGACAATGTTTATTCTGAGAGTCACAAGATATTGTTCATTAGATGATTTCAGATCTCTTTGCATGCAGTCTTAATACTGTAGTATGGGGCATTTGGATTTTATCTCATAAAACTAGGGAGAGGGCATTCATAATGGTAATCAAACAAATTGGATTTAAAAGAGCAAGAAGGAATGTGGATTCCAGTGTGGAATTACCTTCAATGTCAATTTGAACAGATTCTGATCCTGACATAGCATGGGACATCATATAGGCAAAGAATGTCTACACAGTCTGGATCATGTAAAAACAACAGGAAACACAGTGAAAATTGCTACTGTGTTGATCACTGATATAAACGTTGTGAGAAGTTGGCCTGGTATATGCTGTCCACTAGTTATAGTGGGCACCCTGCACCAGTCCAAACAACCCCTTATTGATGATAGGTTAAAGACAACCTTTATTGAAAGCTATCCTAGTGGTAGCTTTAGAAAGCAGCCTTTAGGCTAAGTCTTGAAGGAATGTAAAGCAGCTTGTTTGACCAGTCTATAATCTCTTGAATGGCTAAATGAAAGGCAACCACACCAGGTATATATATAAAATATATGTATTTATTACTAAACACACCCTGCTAGTCTCTTTATGAGGCTAGAGGTCAAAACACATAAGTTGCACTTCAAATAGTACAGTAAAATAGCACAAATACACGTTAGGCCCTAGGGGCGAGCCAAACCATATATATATAAGAACCATGACTTAACGAGACACAAGGCCTAGAGCCTGTAGAATCACTGGGACCCCAAGGAACCACCCAAGGTAGTGATACAGGGGAGCCACGGGGGCCGTGTGCAGTGTGAGAACACAGCCGCGAGCTCCCGTTAGCTTCTATGGGGAAAGTCGCGGTTAGATTTTTAAAGATTAGGGACACTTAGAGATGAGCTAGGACCAAACCCTTTTGGACTTAGGAAGTTCTAGGGTCAACACCCATGGGAGCACTGGAGTACTCGAGTTACCTCACCCAGGGAAGCCGGGTCCATAGGTGTCAAATGGTGTCGGGTCGCGTAGTCGTTTTCAATGGGAGCCAGCGAAGAAGTGCTGCTGCCGGGAAGATGCGAAGTGTGCGAAGAGATCCAAGCCTGGATCGAAGTCGAGAAGAACCTGAAAGCAGAGGGGACAGAGTCTGGGTCACTAGCCAGTGACCAGGGGCACGATAGGCGAATGCCCACCGATGTTGGGTGATTTCAGGTGAAGAAGGTGAAGCTAGACTCTTCAGCTACGAGGACCAGAAGGTGTCAAGGATGACCAGGAGCTGGATTCGAGCTGTCCCATGAAGGATGTCGAGTGTTGCAGTGTCGGTGCCCGGATTGGACAAAACAAGCCTTGGCAACAGCAACCCATGCCGAAAGAGAAGAAATGCTTCGATGCAGACCAGCAAGGTCTGAGGGGACTCACCACATGGTGGGAAGTCAGGGCACATCTGGAGCAACCAGGAAAGCCCAAGGAAAATCAGAGTTGCCTTCACAGGGACCCACCAGTCGACAGACCAGAGATCGCAAAGGAGCGTCAAGTGGAAATGCAAGAAGCAAGCTCACGGAACACTTGTGGAGTGTAGGTCCACAATCTTCAGTGCAGATGGTGATTGGGGCTTGGGCTACAAGTAACCCAAAGCACAACTTTGAGAGACGTCGGTAAGTTAATGCACTTGCAAAGGTTCATAGTGACTAGGAGTTCCAGATCCACATTACTCACAAGGGCTGCGGGTCTCAGATTTGCTGGGGACTCGGGTTGGCCTCTATGAAGTCTGGAAATCCTCTTCCTGGGCTGCAAATACTTCGCAGTCCGGCGGGAGCTTCTGAGATGCAGGCCAGCAAAATGCTTTGTTTGTGCCTGCCAAGCAGGGGAGTCACTCCTTGACCCCAAGGGAGATTTCTTCAGTCCTCTAGTCTTAAGTAGAGCGTCGAAGTTCCAGGATTCAGCTTCAGAGTTTCGTCCAGGGATATCTAAATTCCTGTTGCTAGGGGTTCCTTACTTATACGTAAGAAAGGCGTTGGACTAACTCTAGGGACCCAAATATGGGAGGGTTTGGAAAGAGGGGTGGCTACACCCATTTCCTTTGTCCAGTTTCATGCCAGAGCAGGGGCTGGAAGCCCCTGAACCGGTTTGAGCTGGACTATGCACAGGGACACCAAATGTGCCCCCAGTGCAGGACTTCAAAGCACTCTGAGCCCCAATACACATCAGCCTGTCTGGGAGGTGGTTACACCTCCCTGTGGCAGGAAACCTATTGTCCAGGCCTCCCCTGCCGGAGTTTTGGTCAGCAGCAGGAGGCCAGACCCGTGTTGTGGCTGCAGCATCCATTTTGTGATGCCAGGGCTCTGTTAAGTTGGTACCGGGTATACCGGTGCTGTCATGTCTCTCCCTCTAGAAGGGTGGGATCATATTCCCACATCAGCAATTGGTGTGGGGGTATGATTCCAAGGTGTTTGACACCAAACACAACATGTTTCCGTGCAGCCAGTACAAAGTTAGCATTAACCGTTTGGTTATAATGCACTTAATTGTATATGGTCAGGCTGCACTACTGACAACCACGGACGATGGATTCCGAAGGCTGCAGAGGGGCTAAGCTCATGCCTGGGCACCCTCTCACATATAACCAAGCACCCTGCCTTCAGGATTGATAAGGCCTGCCATAGGGGTGACTGATAGTTTTCTATGTGCAGTTATAGGAGAGATATAGTGAACCTATATCTCAGTAAGGGGTGCATGCACCACCTTACCCAGGCTGCAGTAGCAGACCTGTGGTGTCATTTTGGAAGGCTTCCCAGGGGTGGCATAATACATGCTTCAGCCCCTGGTAGTCCTCTGGGGTACCTATGCCCTGGGTACATAGTATACCATATACTAGGGACTCACAAGGGTACCCCAGAATCCAATCTGGAGTTTACCTAAAATACATGGAATCAATTTAGAGAGGAAGCAGCTAGGCTGGGGTCCTGAATAGCAGGGCCCCAGCCAGACTAAAATCGAAAAACAGTGAAACACCAGCAAAAAGTGGGGGTAACCATAAGAGGCAGATCCTACTCTCCTACACAACCCCCTCCCAAACGCAGGGACATTAAACTAACCTTGACCAGTTGAGTCTTCATGTTCTAAGTGGAAATATCTGGAGAGTCCATCTGCATTTGCATGGTTACTCCCAGGTCTATGTTCCACTGTATAGTCCATCCCCTGTAGGGAAATGGACCACCTTAACAGTTTTGCTCACCCTTCATTTGTTTTAGCCATTAGAGGGGCTTATGGTCTGTCTGAACAATGAAGTGAGTACCAAACAAGTATGGCCCCAACTTCTTCAGAGCCCAAACCACAGCAAATACCTCCCTCTCAATGGCTGACCAACGTTTCTCTCTGGGGGTCAGCCTTCTGTTCATGAAAGCTACTGGCTAATCCTGACCTTCATCATTCAACTGTGACAGTACAGCCCCTACCCCCAACTCAGACGCATCTGTTTGTACAATGAACTTTTTGGAGTAATCAGGACTTTGCAGAATGAGAGCAGTGCACATGGCCTGCTTCAGGTCATCAAATGCCTTTTGACAGCTAACTGTCCACTGAACCTTTTTGGGCATTTTCTTAGAGGTTAAGTCATTCAGGGGTGTCACTATTGATCCATACCCCTTGACAAATCTTCTGTAATACCCAGTCAGGCCTAAGAAGGCTGTCACCGGAGTCTAGGTAGGGGAGCAACCCAGTCCATTATGGTCTGGATTTTGCTCTGCAATGGTTGAACCTGAACTACAAGGTGGCCCAGGTACACAACCTGACTCTGCCCTATCTGACACTTAGTAGCCTTGATAGTTAGGCCTGCTTTTTGCAGGGCCTCCAAAACATTCCTCAGGGGGACCAGGTGATCATTCCAGGTGGAGCTAAAGACAGCAATATCATCAAGATTTGCTGCACTATAGTCTTCCAGTCCTGTATGGACTTGATTCACCAACCTTTGGGAAGTGGCAGGTGCATTATTCAAACCAAAGGGCATTACCACAAATTGATAGTGCTCACTATGAGTAGAAAATGCTGTCTTTGGCTTTGCATCATCAGCTAGTCTGATCTGCCAGCAGCCAGCTGTCAAGTCAAATGTGCTGAGAAAATTGGCTAAGGCCAAAGTATCTATTAGTTCATCTGCACTTGGGATGGGATGGGCATCAGTCCTAGTGACTGCATTGAGACCCCTGTAGTCCACACCAAACCTCATCTCTCTCTTGCCATCTTTGGTGTGAGGTTTAGGCACAAGGACTACTGGACTAGCCTAAGGGCTATCCGAGGGTTCAATGACTCCCAAATCCAACATCTTTTGGACTTCTGTCCTTATACAATCCCTGACATGGTCAGGTTGACTGTAGATCTTATTCCTCACAGGCAGACTGTCCCCAGTGTCCACTTCATGAGTGCACCAGGTGGTCTGACTTGGAGTCAGAGAAAACATATGTCTAAACTGGCTGAGAAGTTTTCTGCAGTCAGTTTGTTGCTGGACAGTGAGGCTGCCTGCCAAGGCTACACCATCTACTGATCCATCATCAGGGTTCTGAGAGAGCAGGTCAGGGAGTGGGTCGCTCTCTTCTTCCTGTCCCTCATCAGTAGCCATGAGCAAGCCCATGTCTGCCCTGTCAACATGTGGTTTTAGTCTGTTGACATGAAGTGCCCTATGGGGACTGCTAGGGGTTCCAAGGTCTACCAAGTAGGTGACCTCCCCTTTCTGTTCAACAATTATATGGGGGCCACTCCATTTGTCCTGGAGGGCTGCTGGGGCCACAGGCACCAACACCCACACTTTCTGCCCTGGCTGGTAAACAGTCAGCACAGCCTTTTCGTCATGCCAGGCCTTTTGCAATTCCTGACTAGCCTCAAGGTCTTTAGTTGCCTTTTTCATATACTCAGCCATCCTGGAGCGGAGACCAAGTACATAGTCCACTATGTCCTGTTTAGGGGGTTTGAGAGGTAACTCCCATCCCTCCCTCACCAGACACAAAGGACCCCTAACAAGCTGGCCAAACAAAAGTTCAAAAGGGCTGTAACCAACCCCCTTTTGTGGCACCTCTCTGTAGGCAAACAAAAGACAGGGCAAAAGGATGTTCCATCTGCGCCTAAGCTTTTCTGTGAGACCGTTGATCATGCCCTTTGAGGTTTTGTTGAATCTTTCAACTAAACCATTGCATTGTGGGTGATAGGGTGTGGTGAATTTGTAATTCACTAAACACTCCTTCCACATTGCAGTCAAGTAACTAGACATGAAGTTTGCATCTCTGTCAGATACTACCTCCTTAGGAAAACTCTCTCTTGAGAATACACCCAAGAGGGCTCTTGCCACCACAGGTGCTGTAGTGGTCTTAAGTGGAATGGCCTCTGGGTACCTAGTGGCATGGTCCACCACCACCAGGATAAATCTGTGCCCGGATGCTGTTTGAGGATCCATGGGACCAACAATGTCAATCCCCACCCTCTCAAAGGGAACCCCCACCACAGGTAGTGGTATCAGGGGGCCTTTGTGGTTCCACCTGCCTTGCCACTGGCTTGGCAGGTCACACAGGAGCGACAAAACTCCTTAGTGTCTTCAGACATGTGGGGCCAGTGAAAATGAGGGACAATTCTGTCCCAAGTCTTTTTCTGGCCCAGGTGTCCTGCTAGGGGAATATCATAGGCTAGTGTCAGTAGGAAACCCCTAAACTTCAGAGGTACTCAACCTCTTGGAAGCACCAGACTTGGGGTCTCTACACTCTGAATAAAGGAGTCCATCATCCCAATATATTTTATGGGTGCCACTAGCATTCCCAGCAGCCTCATCAGCAGCTTGCTTTCTGAGGGGTTCAAAAGAGGGGCAGGTTTTCAGCTCCTGGCTCAGATCCTCCCTGGAATGGCCCCCTGTCCCCAAGAATTCAACCTGGTCAGGTTCAAGCTCTTCTGGGACAGTTCCTTCTTCAGGTCCAAGATCATCTCCTTCAGGATTCTGATATGTATTGTGAGTCAGGGGAGGAGGTACTGCCGTATCCCTACTTCTCCTACTCTTGGGAGGCACCTGGCCCATTCTTCCAGAATCCAGGGCCTGGCCAGTTTTAGACATTTTGGCCTGTGACCTAGTCACAGCAAAGACATGAGCAGGGATCCCTAGAATTTCTGCATGTGTCCTGGGCTCCACTTCAGCCCAAGCTGAAGTTTCCAGATCATTGCCAAGCAAGCATTCGACTGGTAGGTCTGCACTCACCACAACCTTCTTAAGGCCAGTTACCCGTCCCCAGGAGAAGTTAACAACTGCCAGAGAATGGTCTGTTCTGACATTTCTAGCATTGGTCACTTGGTACATTTCACCAAGTATAATCTGCCCAGGATCCACAAGATCTTTTGTCACCATTGTGACTCTTGCTCCTGTGTCCCTGAATGCCAAAGCCTCTTTTCCATTAATCAAAGGCTGTTGTCTGTATTTGCCCAAGTTACTGGGACCCACAAAGGGGGACATAGCCATGCCTCCATCACAGACTAGGACAGCCTGAGTTGGAACTCTGACTAGTCCATCTCAGCACCCAGGGTTAACCCTACTACACCCTTATTCTGAGTATTACCACCACCAATTGTAGCTGCATTAGGGGGAACAGTTGCCTTAGGGGCAATGGTGGCTGGAGTTGAGTCCTTGGACTTGGTGCAATCACTAGTCCAGTGAGTTTTCTGCTTACAGATCTTGCACCATGGTTTCTTTTGGCCTTTTCCCTTGTTAGACTGTGAATCCCCACCTAAAGAAGATTTTTGGGGACCTTGTGAAGACTTCTGGTCTTTACCCTTCTCCCCACCCTGTCAGAGTTCTTAGGATCTTGCTTCTTTGGTTCACCACCTTGGTTCTGTACCTTCTGCCTCACCCTGGTCCTGACCCATTTGTCCGCCTTCTTTCCCAATTCTTGGGGAGAGGTCAGACCAGAGTCTACCAGGTACTGATGTAGCAACTGATTTTGACAGTTATTAAGAATCTGCTCCCTCATGATTAAATTATACAATCCTTTGAAGTCACACACCATACTGCCAAGTAACAAGCCTTCCAGAGTCTTATTAGCACAATCTACAAAGTCCACCCAGTCTTGATTTTGTGCTTTTTGGGTATCCCTGAACTTCAATCTATATTGTTCAGTGGTTAGGCCAAACCCTTCAATCAATGCACTTTTGTGACTGGTATAATCATCAGCATCCTCCTCTCTAACAGTGAGGAGCTTATCTCTACCTTTATCTGCAAAGGAGAGCCATAAGATTGCTACCCACTACTCCTGGGGGACCCTCTGAACTTTACAGGCCCTTTCCAGTGCAGTTATCCATTTGTGGATGTCATCCCCACTCTGGTAGGGAGGGACACTCTTATTTAGGTTTCTATGGTCATGAGACCTATCCCTATCTCTAGGGAAGTTGCTGCCACCATGGGCTGGCTCTGTGGAGCTCTAGGGACTCCCTTTCTAGGGCTATCTGCTGCTTTCTGATTGCAAGTTGAGCTTCCTCATACTTCAGCACTCTGTCTCTCCTCTCCTGGGAGATTTCCCTCCTGTGAGCAGAGATAGAGGTCCCTATAGATGAACCAGAATGGTCAGACTCCACTGAGGGAGATCTAGACCTTCTAGGCCCACCACCAACTCTTCCAGGATGGATAAATGGAGGACCAGTGTGGCCCTCTCCCTCATCCTCCAGGGGAGCTGGATTTCCCAGGTCAAGATAATGCTCTCAATTCCAAGAATGGGAGGTTATTATACTGGGAGGCGAAGAAGCCCATTGGCTTCTGGCAGGGACCCACTGGTTCCTGGCCTTGAAGACAATACTAGTGAGGTGTGGTGTATTGCACTAACTACTCTAGTGTGGCCTACTAAACTCTCTTGAGTTGTAGAAAAGGTGTGCTAAGCCCTTACCACACAACTCTAACTTCAGTAGACCTTAATGAATTCTAAAGCTTGTATTATATGTACCTAGGGTACCTTTAGTGGTTTTTAGTTAGTCACTCAATTGAGATTATCTGGTAAAACAATAGCAAGCTGGAATCCCACACGCTGCAGACCAATGTGAGAAGTTGGCCTGGTATATGCTGTCCACTAGTTATAGTGGGCACCCTGCACCAGTCCAAACAACCCCTTATTGATGATAGGTTAAAGACAATCTTTATTGAAAGCTATCCTAGTGGTAGCTATGGAAAGCAGCCTTCAGGCTAAATCTTGAAGGAATGTAAAGCAGCTTGTTTTACCAGTCTATAATCTCTTGAATGGCTAACTGAAAGGCATCCACACCAGGTATATATATAAAATATATTTATTTATTACGAAACACACCCTGCTAGTCTCTTTATGAGGCTAGAGGTCAAAATACATAAGTTACACTTTAAATAGTACAGTAAAATAGCACAAATACACGTTAGGCCCTAGGGGCGAGCCAAACCATATACTAAAATATTGGTATGAGAACCATGACTTAACTAGACATAAGGCCTAGAGCCTGTAGAATCGCTGGGATCCCAAGTAACCACCCAAGGTAGTGACACAGGGGACCCACGGGGCTGTGCAGTGTGAGAACACAGCCGTGAGCTCCCGTTAGCTTCTATGGGGAAAGTCGTGGTTAGATTTTTAAAGATTAGGCATACTTAGAGATGAGCTAGGACCAAACCCTTTTGGACTTAGGAAGTTCTAGAGTCAACATCCACGGGAGCACTGGAGTACTCAAGTTACCTCACCCGGGGAAGCCTGGTGCATAGGTGTCAAATGGTGTCGGGTCGCGTTGTCGTTTTCAATGGGAGTCAGCGAAGAAGTGCTGCTGCCGGAAAGATGCAAAGTGTCCAAAGAGATCCAAGCCTGGATCGAAGTCGAGAAGAACCTGAAAGCAGAGGAGACAGAGTCTGGATCACTAGCCAGTGACCAGGGGCACGATAGGAGAATACCCACCGATGTTGGGTGATTTCAGGTGAAGAAGGTGAAGCTTGACTCTTCAGCCATGAGGACCAGGAGGCGTTGAGGATGATCAGGAGCTGGATTCGAGCTGCCCCCAAAGGATGTCGAGTGCTTCAGCGTCAGTGCCCGGATTGGACACAACAAGCCTTGGCAACAGCAACCCACGCAGAAAGAGAACAAATGCTTTTGGTGCAGACCAGCAAGGTCTGAGAGACTCACCACGCAGTCATGTCCGGAGCAACCAGGGAAGCTCAAGGAAATCAGAGTTGCCTTCACAGGGACCCACCAGTTGACGGACCAGGGATCGAGAAGGAGCCTCGAGCAGAAATGCAAGAAGCAGGTTCACGGAACACTCGTGGAGTGTAGGCCCACAATCTTCAGTGCAGATGGTGCTCGGGGTTTGGGCTAAAAGTAACCCAAAGCACAACTTCGAGAGACGTCGAGAAGTCAATGCACTTGCAAAGGTGCACGGTGACCAGGAGTTCCGGTTCCACGTTACTCACGAGGGCTGCGGGTCTCAGCTTTGCTGGGGACTTGGGTCGGCCTCTGAGAAGTCTGGAAATCCTCTTCCTGGGCTGCAAATACTTCAGAGTCCGGCGGGAACTTCAGAGATGCAGACCGGCAAAATGCTTCATTAGTGCCTGCCAAGCAGGGGAGTCACTCCTTGACCCCAAGGGAGATTTCTTCAGTCCTCTAGTCTTGAGTAGAGTGTCAATGTTCCAGGATTTAGCTTCAGAGTTTCATCCAGGGATATCTAAATTCCTGTTGCCAGGGGTTCCTTACTTATACCTAAGAAAGGGGTTGGACTATCTCTAAGGACCCACCTATGGGAGGGTTTGGAAAGAGGCGTGGCTTCACCCATTTCCTTTGTCCAGTTTCGTGCCCCTGAATAGGTTTGAGCTGGACTATACACAGGGTCACCAAATGTGCCCCCAGTGCAGGACTTCAAAGCACTCTGAAAGTGCTCCCACCCAGCCCCAATACACATCAGCCTGTCTGGGAGGTGGTTACAACTCCCTGTGACAGGAAACCTATTGTACAGGCCTCCCCTGCCCGAGTTTCAGTCAGCAGCAGGAGGCCAGACCCGTGTCTGTGGCTGCAGCATCCATTTTGTGATGCCAGGGCTCTGTTTAGTTGGTACCGGGTATACCGGTGCTGTCATGTCTCTCCCTCTAGAAGGGTGGGATCATATTCCCACATCAGGAATTGGTGTGGGGCTATGATTTCAAGGTTTTTGACACCAAACACGACATGTTTCTGTGCAGCCAGTTCAAAGTTAGCATTAAACACTTGGTTTTAATGCACTTAAGAGTATATGGTCAGGCTGCACTACTGACAACCCCGGAGGATGGATTCCGAAGGCTGCAGAGGGGCTCAGCTCATGCCTTGGCACCCTCTCACATATAACCAAGCACCCTGCCTTCAGGATTTATAAGGCCTGCCATAGGGGTGACTGATAGGTTTCTATGTGCAGTTATAGGAGAGATATAGTGAACCTATATCTCAGTAAGGGGTGCATGCACCACCTTACCCAGGCTGCAGTAGCAGACCTGTGGTGTCATTTTGGAAGGCTTCCCAGGGGTGGCATAATACATGCTTCAGCCCCTGGTAGGCCTATGGGGTACCTATGCCCTGGGTACATAATATACCATGTACTAGGGACTCACAAGGGTACCCCAGAATCCAATCTGGAGTGTACCTCACGTACATGAAATCAATTTAGAGAGGAAGCAGCTAGGCTGGGGTCCTGAATAGCAGGGCCCCAGCCAGACTAAAGTCGAAAAACAGTGAAACACCAGCAAAAAGTGGGGGTAACCATAAGAGGTAGATCCTACTCTCCTACAAACGTTATATAATAACAACAAAGTGTAACACTGTGATTTTATGGTTGTAGATACCCCAGATTTACTCTGAATCTAAATCATGAGAAAGATCAATCATTCTTGAAGGATCATCAAAATATACAGTGGATGTTAACTGTTAGCCAACATTGGTGCTATCTTATTAAATGTATATTATTTACAATTATGTATTATCTTTTTTTCTCATGACAGGATGATCTGATGAATGCAGAAGTATGGAGGAACCATAGGAAATTCATACAGGAGAAAATAAAGAGTTTTACATGGGATTAAAAAAAAGAGTTAGAATGATTACCCTGTTTCTGAATGGTATTGAGTTTTTCATGGAAATTTATGATGACTGGAATATAAACCAAACAGTCTCAGACTTTAGGATAACTCGTAAACAGTAAGGGGCTTATTTACGAGTGCCTTGCGCCACTTTTGCGTCCTTTTTAACTTGAGAAAAGTAATGTACGGGTTATGCAAGGGGCTTATAAAAAAAACCTAAGTCTCTTGAATGAAGGAGATAATGAGATGTGCACTGGGACTATAATCCATGTATGACAGGAAATTTTTAATTTTGAGATCACTTGTGTACAGTTATGTTTTGAAATGTATGATAAACAAAGATTTGTATAGAAAGGATTTTTTTTGTCAATTGATTTTAATATACATGTGCTATTTTTAGTCCTGTAGCCCTGAGGAAGTCCTTTTCGAGAGATGAAGCACGTTGGACCCTTTGGAGAAAAAGTTTTATTGAAAAACAAGAATATATGAATAAAGGAATCTTTTTTTTTTTTTTAAACCTGAATGGAGTCTGTGCACTATGTTAAATGGATTAATTTTTAAATTATATAATCAATAGTGTGTGCTGATCATTTTTGTGTATAAATATCTGTGTACATATCTATATTCACTGAAAAAAACATAGGTTTTAGGGGTGTTATAGTTAGCTGGACATTTCACTCGTACAGAACCATTGAAATTCCTCCGATATAGTTAGTTGTACTAACTACATCTCGCGCGCCCGCAATCCACTGCTGATGATGTCACATATTACATCATTCATGACATGGTCAGTGACATCACTGATGACATCTCAAATGATATCACTGATGACATCACTGATGACATCACACAGTGAATGTGGTGTGGTTCGTTATTTAAATATGTATTATATATATAGCAATTTGCATTGAAGAATGAGTCGATATATAAATATAAATATCTGGAAGGAGGATTTAGTAGCAGTGTGATTGACTGTTTACTTGACTAATTTATAGTGTCTCACTAATTATATTGTATAGTAACTAAACTGTGTGAATATCTGTATCACTTTGTCAGTTGTTGTGTAAACTACTGCACCAGTTGGTTACTAGCTACTTGAAAGTCTAAATAAGTTATTGATTAGTTAACTGAGTATTTGTATGGGAGAGTGAATGTGTGTGTGGTTCGGTGGGGGTGTGTGTGCCAGCCCAAAGATGTGTGAATAGTTGATTCAGTAGGTATATGAAATTAAAACTACATGTTATAACAGTTGTTTGGGCGAGTGAATATATATGTCTCAATGGTACATATCCAACAAAGTAGAAAAATAAAAGCCAGTCTCTGTGTCAGTTGTATATAAGTAAGTATACATAAGACTCAGTGATTGTATGAGTGACTGTATGGATAACTGTATACTTGTAATAGTGATTTTATAACACACTAAGTATGAGTTACTATCTATATGAATAGATGAAGTGGTGTTTGTATAAGTGTGTAGCTAAGTAAAAGTAAGTATGATCCATTGTTTGCATAAGTGAGTATGATGACTTCATAAGGTATTAGGATGTGTCCTGGTGTGTAATGTCGATGTAGGTGTATAAGTATATTTGATAGTGTTCTATTGATCATTGACAGCATGTATGAATTAATCTATAGGTAAGTGGTTAGATGTGTGGATAGATCTCGGAATCCCTGAGTGGGTGTTTAGAAACTTGTATTGGTGTGTCAATGGTTTCAAATATGGCACTCTGTATTTTACAGTGAGTGATGAAAGGTTATACTAGTGTATGATGAGGTGTATCTGATTGTCACGTGGATGCTGTCATCAGTGATGTCATCAGTGATGTCATTTGAGCAGTCATCAGTGATGTCACTGACCATGTCATGAATGATGTAATATGTGATATCATCAGCAGTGGATTGCGGGCATGCGAGATGTAGTTAATACAACTAACTGTATCGGAGGAATTTCAATGGTTTTGTACGAGTGAAATGTCCAGCTAACTATCTCAAGCCTGAAACCTATGGTTTTTTCAGTTAATTTCAAAGGTTTTGTAAATGCTAATTCCTAACTATATCAGGCCTGAAACCTATGTTTTTTTCAGTGAATTTCAAAGGTTTTGTAAATGACAATTTTTAATGTATTAATTGTTATACTGATTTTTTTATACTGATTTTCTACATTTTTGTAACTATTTATTTTTCGATATTTTTTGTTAATTACATTATAATTACATTATACATTACAATACAAAATATACTTTCTCAGAATGAATTACTTTAGTTTAAATACTTTGCAAATAGGCAATAGACTTTTAAGTACAGTAGTTACAGTTGTTATTAGTTACTTTATGGATTACTTTTCTAACCACAGGACTGGATCCTAGATTCAGTCCTTGGACATCTCCTGTAAACAGTTGAGTAAAAGCGTTTTTGTTACAGTAGTGATTTTTAAGGAATATTATTGTATTTTAAAAGTTGACACTTAGAAATATTTTCACATAGAATCACCAATGTTATCCTATGGCAGAAAATTCACTTAGCAGGTAAGTAGTGTTATCGTTACTTTTTCTTACTCAGTGGTGGATCCTGGATCCAGCACTGGTGAATCTCCTGTAAACAGTTGAAAGAATGTGTTTAAGTCATACAGACGATTTTTTAGGAATATTTTTAGTTTGTGAAAATAGACACTTGGAAACATTTCTGGTGAAAACCACACAATGTATTCCTATGGAAGGAAATACAAGTTACTGGTAAGTACGCTTAGAATTACTTTTCAGGGTCAGTGCTGGGCTAAAAGATGCAGCACTGGGTTCTCTCCTGATAACAGGTGAGTAAATCGGAATTCGTAGTTCGGCTGATTTTAGAGGAATATTTGTACGTTTCAAAAATGGACACTTAGAAACTTTTCTGGTGAAAACCACACAATGGATTCCTATGGAAAGAAAAATACAAGTTACTGGTAAGTACGCTTAGAATTACTTTTCAGGGTCAGTGCTGGGCTAAAAGATGCAGCACTGGGTTCTCTCCTGATAACAGGTGAGTAAATCGGAATTCATAGTTCGGCTGATTTTAGAGGAATATTTGAACAATGGTGAAGGAAGTGGGCGGGGCCTGAGGTGATATGTGCAAACACGCCCTGTGGCGCGTTTTAAGTTGGGGAATTAATTCCTCTTCAATCCTGCAGTCCCCTGGGGACCAACTAGCCCACCAGGTACCTCCAGTATGCGCCAGGGAGCTGTGTTGCAGAGAGGTGTTCAGAGGCCACGCCCCTTTTTACAGCACTCTGCAACACAGCTCCGTTACGCTTACTGGAGGTACCTGGTGGGCTAGTTGGCCCCTAGGGGACCTCTGGATTGAAGAGGAATTAATTCCCCAACTTAAATCGCGCCACATTGCGTGTTTGCACACATATCACCTCAGGCCCTGCCCCCTACCTTCACCACTGTGCAAACGCGCTCTGTGGGGTGTTTTAAGTTGGGGGATTAAGTCCCCTTGAATCCTGAGGTCCCCTGGCAGCCAACTAGCCCACCAGGTACCTCCAGTATGCGCCAGGGAGCTGCGTTGCAGAGAGGTGTTCAGAGGCCACGTCCCTTTTTACAACACTCTGCAAATAGGTCCTAACTATATCTACCTACTGGCGACTGCCAGTAGGTAATATATATTCACTGACCATGTCATGAATGATGTAATATGTGACGTCATCAGCAGTGCATTGCGGGGGCGCGAGTTATACTTAGCTCAACTAACTATAACAGGGGAATTTCTCTGGTTTTATATGAGTCAAATGTCCAACTAACTATAACATCCCTGAAACCTATGGTTTTTTCAGTGAATTTCAAAGGTTTTTTAAATGCTAATTTCTAACTATAACGTGCCTGAAACCTATGGTTTTTTCTGTGAATTTCTAAGGTTTTTTAAATTCTAATTTCTAACTATAACGTGCCTGAAACCTATGTTTTTTTCTGTGAATTTCTAAGGTTTTTTAAATGCTAATTTCTAACTATAACGTGCCTGAAACCTATGTTTTTTTCTGTGAATTTCAAAGGTTTTTTAAATGCTAATTTTTCATTATAATGTTCATTAAACTTATCTTTTTTTCTGTGATTTTTAATTATCAACCCATTCTCAACTTGGTGAAAACTGCAAATCTCACCACTCTTCCATAGATACCTTACGCCAACAAAATCGCCACAAACGAGAGCCACAACTAATGCTAATGAAATGCAAAGTAGGCGTTCCCTTGCAAAAAAAACATGAAAACACCACTTCCCCATATTTTCAACGACCAGCCAAATCTGCAAGGCGATCCAAAAAGCAGGCGATAAGACGAATTAGCAGTAACAAATTAACATCAACCTTTAACTGGTGTAAGGAGGTCGACTATCTACTCCGTGAATTGGACCAAACTAATGGCCACATCTAAAGACCAACACGTGATAGAACTACTGATCATGCAGGTCCGACACACAACAAGACCACAACACCCAGCGCCACAACCACCAGCACCTTCCCCCACACCCCCCCACTACCACCAAGGCAGTGCAAAACAGGACAATCGGACCTTCCCAAAACACCATGCTCCTCAGCCACACAATAGCTGAATGTTGGGAGATGTGGCAACCAACTATATATGAAGGAGGCAAGTCACTCTTCAACAATAAAGCACACAATGCCAAGTGTAACGCTGATGTGCTGCACCTCACTATGCAAAGAACAAACTTCTCCATGTGGAGATATACTTTTGAGACTTGTAGTGTAGTGCACAGTGGATGCAACCATGTTACCTCAGGTGGGGGGGAAGATCTCGTTCATGTAGCTCTGTTGTCCCCCCCCTGGAAGCGGAAGCGGAGTGGGCTGCTCCAACGTACGCCACTCCAGCATAGCAGTATGAATAAATAGGCCAGGCCCTAGGCGTGGTTCACTTGAGGTTAGACCAACGAGTCTGTCACAGTGGCAGCCCTCACCCTGATACGTGTCTGCCGCCATAACCACGGGCCTCCTCGACACAGGCCCCCTGTGAACCCAACGTCACAGCACCGCAGACTTATGTCTGTACCGACTACTGCCTTTGATCTACACTGCGGACAGCAGCGCTCACAATTCAGATGCAGTGGCGATTGCAGATGTCGCAGTCCAGTTCACAAGACACTTTGCTTCCAGTGCGGCCCGCCCAGACCACGCATCATCGCACGGTGTGCACACGCTGTGTGCTTCAGGTGCTACTAACTCACTGCACCATAAATCATCGCCACGTAGCTGTGTGCCCCTCCTGACCGCTGCCTCCACCCTACACTGGGGTTACACGGTTCACAATTCAAGATTAGTAGCGATGCAAATTGTGTAAGACACTATAATGGGTTAAGAAGACCACATGCTCCCAATCTGTGCAGCTCAAGTCAACGTCACCTGCCTATGGGCCTTTGCTGACCGCTGCCTCCTGCCTACATTGTGGAACACCGGTGACACGTGGTGCCAACTAACCCTGTTCAACACAAGCTAATCCCACATGTGTAACTGTGTCCTGAGTCATCAATGGCAGCGACCACAGCACCAGACTCCCTTCGATCACCGAGGGGTTTGTCCACATGGAAGACCGGCGACACGTGGTGCTACTGAACCTGTACTACGCAAGGTTTGTTTGGGTCACCAATGTATGCATGTGGCTGTGGACCCTAGCTCACCGCTACCTCTGGCCTACACTGTGGAATACCGGCGATAAATGGTGCCACTAACCGTCTTCAACACAAACCGATCCCACATGTGGAACTGTGTCCTAAATCCTGAATGTTAGTGACCCTAACTCCGTGAGACAACCACAGCACCAGACTCCCTTCGATCAGTGAGGCATATTTCCATATGCAACGGCGGAGACACGTGGTGCCAATAACTCTGTTCAACACAAGTTGAACTATCCCACATGTGGAACTGTGTCCTGAGTTCCGAATGGCAGTGGCCTCAAATCCATGGCAGCGACCACAGCAGCATACTCCCTCTGATTAGTTAGGCATATTTCCGTATGCAACAGAAGCGACACATGGTGCCAATAACTCTGTTCAACACAAGCTTATCCCACATGTGCAACTGTGTCCTCAGTCCTGAATGGCAGTCACCCCAAGTCCGTGGCAGCGACCACAGCATCACACTCCCTTCAATCAGTGAGGCATATTTCGATATGCAAGGCCGGCAACACGTAGTCCCACTAACCCTCTTTAACACAAGCCGATCCCACATGTGTAACTGTGTCCTAAGTCCTGAATAGCAGTCACCCCAAGTCTGTGGCAGCGACCACAGCACCACACTCCCTTTGATCAATGAGGTGCATTTCCATATGCAACTACAGACTCCAGTAGGCAACTAACTATCACAGTCCTACACCCTACATATTATCCTTTTAGTAACCTCGCTTCAAGATTTATTTTTATATCAGTTATAGCTTTACTACAATGACGAAATTAATCTTCAAATGCAAACTAACATGGAATAGCAGTCTACACTGCAGGCAGTACAGCTCGCATATCCAATTTTAAATGCTAAAGATTGTACTCAGAAAATACAACACTTCATCAATGTATTCTACACTTATTTCATCTTTTCATCATACGCCTACACTGCACTCAGTAGAGCTCAGAATAAAAATTATTTCTTCATTCATTAACTACAAAGTCCACTAGGCAAGTAACTATTACAGGCCTCAAATCTACATAATATCTTTTTAGTATCCTTTCTTCTTGAACATTTTTTATATCAGTTATAGCTTTAGTGCAATGACCAAATTCATTTTCAAGTACAAATGAACACTCAGCAGTCTACACTGCGGGCAGCAGACCTCACAATTTGAATTTTGGACACGTGGTGCCAACTAACACTGTCAAACACAAGTCGATCCCACATGTGTAACTGTGTCCTGAGTCCTGAATGGCAGTGACCCCAAGTCCGTGGCAGCGACCACAGCAGCATACTCTTTGATGAGTTAGACATATTTCCATATGGAAGGCCGGCGATACGTAGTCCCACTAACCCTCTTTAACACAAGACGATCCCACATGTGTAACTGTGTCCTGAGTCCTGAATGGCAGTGACCCGAAGTCCATGGCAGTGACCACAGCACCAGACTCCCTCTAATCAGTGAGGCATACTTCCATATGCAAGGACAACAGCAGGTGGTGCCACTAACCCTATTCAACACAAACCGATCCCACATGTGTAACTGTGTCCTGAGTCCTGAACGTCAGTGACCCGAATTTCGTAACAGCGACCACAGCACCACACTCCCTTCGATTAGTGAGGGGTATTTGCATATGGAAGGCCGGCAACACGTGGTGCCACTGAACCTCCACTATGCAGGCCGGTGGGGCCACCAACGTATGCATGTGGCTGTGGGCCCTTGCTCACCGCTACCTCTGGCCTACACTACGATCAGCAGGCCTCACAATTCAGATAGAGTCCTGATTCCACATGGCGCAGTCCAGTAGCCAAGACACATTGCACCCAGGGCGGCCCGTCCACACCAAGCATCATTACAGGCTCATACAGTCTCAATACTTCTGCTGCCACTAACCCTCTTTAAAACAAGCCGATCCCACATGTGTAACTGTGTCCTGAGTCCTGAATGGCATTGACCCCAAGTCTGTGCACCGACCACAGCACTACACTCCCTTCGATCAGTGACGCATATTTCGATATGCAAGGCCGGCGACACGTAGTCCCACTAACCCTCTTTAACACAAGCCGATCCCACATGTGTAACTGTGTCCTAAGTCCTGAATGGCAGTGACCCCAACTTTGTGGCAGCGACAACAGCACCAGACTCCCTTCAGTCTTATTTGTTGTTCTTTTCTTTAAATAAATTATTTTATATGTAAATCTATACATGACTAAGATTCTTCTTTGTCCAACCGCATAGGGACACTTCCTGGCCCAAGAAGGTTGTTGGGGGTATGATGGTAATGTGGGAAGAGGGTGCATTACCTGCTGATGTGGGGAGAGGCAGCGTCAAAGGGGTATCTATCACAGAAAGAACTCTGATATGTTTTCACAAATGCCTCGGACAAATGCCAGCTGACGGACTGAATCACAAAATGGTTTTAATATAATATAACACTATCATATGCACTCATACACATATACAGACAGTCACACACCGCCACTCATCCAGAGTTACTCACATACCTAGTCAGTCATGCAAAGAATCAATCACACTCCCATTTACTCAACTATACAGTTATACACACACCACCTCACTTATTCATACATATACTAACACATACATACTCTCTTATACAATCACTGATACAAGCACACACTCATCTATACAGCTACGCTCACAATCACTCACTCTCACATATAGTCATTCATATACTCCAACACTCACATATACTGCCTTTCACATATGTAGTTACTCACACATATACCACTGAGACATCCATTCACTCACTAACACACCCATACACACACTCACCCACCCATACAGCCCTTCACAGATGTACTCTTGAACCCATACACCCAGTGAATTACCCACTCACACATCTATCAATCAATTAATCATGGGTTTGTTAAGCACGATTACTCACCCGTAAGGGTCTCAGGGCGCTGGGGGGTGGGAGACGCAGGGTCCTGTCCATCAAGGAGGAGGTTTATCGAAGAGCCATGTTTTGAGGTCCCTTGTGAAGTTGGGGAGTGATATCGTCTGTCTGAGGTGGAACGGGAGGGCGTTCCAGGCTCTGGCTGCGTGGGATGTGAGTCGGCTATTCAGGTATGCTGGAGGGCTTTGTGTGCATGGGTGAGAATCTTGAAGGTGATTCTTGCCTTGATGGGGAGCCAGTGAAGTGTGCGCAGGTGCTGGGTGATGTGGCAGTGTCATGGCAGGTTGAGGATTAGTCTGTTGGCGGCATTCTGGATGTTTTGAAGTTTGCGGGTGAGGTTTTTGTTGATTCCGGCGCAGAGTGTGCTGCAGTAGTCAAGTCTGCTGGTGACTAGGGTGTGTGAGACGGTCTTTCTGTATTTGAGGGGGATCCATTTGAAGGTCTTGCGTAGGAGGCAGAGGGTGTGGAAGCAGGAGGATGCAACAGAGTTAATCTGGCGTTCCATTTTGAGTTTGGAGTTCAGGAAGATTCTGAGGTTGCGTGCGTGGTCCGTGGGGGTGGGCGGGCTTCCGAGGGCAGGGGGCCATCAGGTGTTATTCCAGTCGTCGGGGTGTGGGCCCATGATGAGTACTTCTGTTTTGTCCGTGTTGAGTTGTAGACAGCTGCTCTTCATCCATTTTGCGAATGCTTCTATGCCTTCTTGAAAGTTGTGTTTGGCTGTGTTGGGTTCTCTGGATAGGGAGAGGATGAGTTGGGTGTCGTCTGCATATGAAACAATTTACAGAGTCACAGCACACGCACACAGACACATAGGCACCCATACAGATACTCAGACAACCAATCATGAACCCATATAGACAGTCATTTAGCTACTCACCAACCCATGCAGCTGCTTACACATCAACTCTCAGACTGATACAGACATTCACATAGTTTAGTCACTAACCCATACATTCAGTAAGACACGTTTAATCACTCACTTATACAGTCAGTCACGTACCTACTAAATCATCCATTCAGACACTTATACACCCACTCATTCTTCAATACACCTTGGCATATATATATATAAAACATATTTAAACTTTACAGAAACACACAGTCACTAGATGAAGTCATCAGTGATGTCATTTGAGATGTCATCAGTGATGTCACTGACCAAGTCATGAATGATGTAATATGTGACGTCATCAGCAGTGCATTGCGGGGGCGTGAGTTATAGTTAGCTCAACTAACTATAACGGCCAAATTTCTCTGGTTTTGTACGAGTGAAATGTCCAACTAACTATAGCGTCCCTGAAACCTGTGTTTTTTTCAGTGAATATATCTATAATTCTTTTTCACTGAAAAAATCAAAGGTTACAGGGACGTTATAATTGGGCTCAGATGTCACTCGTACAACACCATTGAAGTTCAGCAGTTATAGTTTAAGTTATCTCAAGTGACTATAACTCATGTTCTAACTCACGCCCCACCATGCACAGTTTTCTCATCAATAAATAATTTTTCAGCAAGTGTTGCAGTGATATTATCAAGGATGTCATAGAAGATGTCTGATGAAATATGTGGGGGGTAATTAGCAGTACATGGCAAGGCCCTGAGTTATAGTTACCTTAGGACATGAATTATAGTTACTTGGGATAACTCTACCTATAACTTCTGAATTTCAGTGGTGTTGTACAAGTGAAATCTGAGCCTAACTATAAAGTCACTGAAACCTTTGTTTTTTTCCAGTGAATTTCTATGT
Source organism: Triturus cristatus (assembly GCF_964204655.1). Lineage (NCBI taxonomy): Eukaryota > Metazoa > Chordata > Amphibia > Caudata > Salamandridae > Triturus > Triturus cristatus. The sequence continues at coordinate 854,501,191 of NC_140581.1, forward strand.
TTTTTTAATGCTATTTCCTAACTAGAACCTCCCTGCAACCTGTGCGAGTGTGAGTGATTGTGTGGGCGTGTGTGTGTGGTGGGTATGTGAGTGCATGTGGCTGGTTGTGTAGGTGTGAGAGTGGCTGTGTAGGTGTGAGTTGCTGTGTGGGTAGTTTTTATGGGTCTGTGAGTGGGTGTGTGACTAGTTATATGGGTGTATGAGTGGCTTTGTGAGTTTTTGTGTGGTGTGGTGAATGCTGTGTGGTTCTCTGAGTGGTTTTGAGGGTCTATGAGTGGGTATGTGAGTTGCTGTAGGGGTGTGCGAGTGGTTGTGTGGGTATAAAAGCTGTGTGGGTCTGTGAGTGGGTGTGATTAATTTTGAGGGTCTGTGTGGGTATGTGAGTAGCTGCATGATTGTATGAGAGTTGGTGTGTGAGTAGGTGTGTTGGTGTGTAAGTGGTGGTATGAGTAGGTATGTGGATCTGGGTGTACTGTTTTTTTAATTGGGGCCTGCATCCCCGGATCTTCCCTGAATCCACCCAAATCCATGAGGATCTGAGGAGGATCTGTGACTCCTGTTGTGGTAAATAAAAAAAGATTTTTGATCAATTTCTTACCCACAAGGGGTCCCTCACAGACCCCTCCATCAGTCCCATGGGGTCTGGGTACCTCTACCTGGACCCCTTCTATCAATTTTTTACTTTATTTTCCCTGCACGGAACTGAGTCTAGATGAACAAAATGGCAGCCGCAACTTTTCTCTCAGGTTGCAGCCAGTCAATCACTGCATTGCTGTTGGCATGTTGATTTGCAAATTACGAGGAGAATCTGAGTCTCTTTATATACAAATTTGGATTTTCCTTAATATTTGCAAAACTGTAGAAAGGATTTATACAAAATCAGGAAAGGCACTTCTCTGGACCAAAATCTACCTTTATTCCAATTTTGAAGTAATTCTGTTTAGCGGTTCGGGCTGTAGCTGTGCCAAAATTCCCTATGGGCAATAGAATGTGGAAAACGTGTTTTGGGACCCCTCCCTTTTTCTCGGTCCCTGCTTGACGGATCACCCCGAAACTTTCAACACAGCAGCTGAGGATAGTGGCAAACTACTTCCGAAAGTATCGTGAGGATTCATCCAACAATGGCCAAGTAATTGGCAAAATAAAAAAACACTTTTCCTATGGAGACTAGGTCTTAACTATAAATACCTGCTGGCGACTGACACCACTCCAGTGGTGTACACTGGAGTGGTGTACACTAGAGTGGAGTGTCATGGCATATCATAGAGTGGCATAGAGTGGGGTCTCATAGAGTGGAGATGCGTGGAGTGGCATAGAGTTGATTCTCGGAGAGCGGAGATGCGTGGAGTGGCGTAGAGTGGAGTCTCTTGGGGCCATATGTATCAAGCAAAATTGCAATCGCCGAAATTCGCCGAATTTCGACGTTTGCGATCGCAATTTTGCTAAGTGGTATGTTGAAGGCAAATCTGCGTGCAAAATAAGGAATCGCAACATTTGCGATTCCTTATTTTGCAAATGCATTTAAGGAATCGCAAATTTTGCGATTCCTTAAATGCCATGTAAGAAGCTCCAAAAAAGTGCAATTTGGCCTTAAGGAATCGCAAATTACCACCAACTACAGATTGGTGGTAATTTGCGATTTGTTTAAAAAATGCAAATTTTTGCATTTTTTCAAGGTGGCATGTGGCGCACACAGGGCATGTATGTGCGCCACATGTGCACCCATGCTCATTTCAGGGGTGCAACAGGGTGTCATTTTGACACCCTGGCACACTTGAAATTGCATTCTCAGTTTGCGATTCTCTAATTGAGAATCGCAAATTGAGAATGTCTTCCCATTCATTCCTATGGAGACTAGGGCTTAACTATAAATACCTGTTGGCGACTGACACCACTCCAGTGGTGTACACTGAAGTGGAGTGTCATGGCATATCATAGAGTGGCGTAGAGTGGGGTCTCATAGAGTGGAGATGCGTGGAGTGGCATAGAGTTGAGTCTCGGAGAGCGGAGATGCGTGGAGTGGCGTAGAGTGGAGTCTCTTGGGGCCATATGTATCAAGCAAAATTGTGATCGCAAACGCAGAAATTTGCCGAATTTCGGCGTTTGCGATCGCAATTTTGCTAAGTGGTATGTTGAAGGCAAATCTGCTTGCAAAATATGGAATCACAAAATTTACGATTCCTTATTTTGCAATTGCATTTAAGGAATCGCAAATTTGGCACACTTGAAATTGCATTCTCAATTTGCGATTCTCTAATTGAGAATCGCAAATTGAGAATGTCTTCCCATTCATTCCTATGGGCCTCTGGGCCCATAGGAATGAATGGGGAGGCCTTAATTGCGAATTGCAATTTTCAATTCGCAATTAACGAATATGTAGGATTCGCAAAATGTATTGCAAATCCTACATACATAGCGTTTTGCGATTCTCAAATAGCGATTCCCAGAAATTCGCTATTTGAGAATCGCAAAACCTAACATTGATACATATGGCCTTTAGGGTGGAGATGCATAGAGTGGAGTCCCGTAAAGTGGAGATGCGTGGAGTGGCAGGCCATAGGGATGTATGTGAAATTTAGCAGCAATGTTGATCATGGTGTTCAGAGTATTGTAAAACAGTAAATTGCACTGACATGATTTTCTCCAGATTTACCAATCAACGCATGGTGGCCTTGCTTTGTAAATCTGACCTAAGTATTGCGTTGCCAATGCGACACCATGCGTGACGCAAGGGTAAAGCAATCCAGTGACTCAGCTAGGCTTTAATTATATTGTGGGCTATGGAATGCCACTGTAACTTTGCAGTATACAGTGGTAGACAAGCCAGTATATAATTGGGTAATGGCTGTTTATAGAGAATGAAAAAGCAGCCATGGTGTTTTTACCAAACTTTGACTGTAATTTGTTGGGGCCTTAGATATAGGTAAGTAGGAGGTCCCTACCTATTACCACATTATTAAAGTGGTAATAGGTAGAGATTTTTCTTTTTACATATTTTGGAATAAGTTTATGGACATGCATCGTGGCAGTTTCACAAAATTTAGTCAAATTCCACAAAAGTACTGCAGTGACCGATACCACTAAGTTTAAATGACTCATCACTTAAAACATACCTACTTAAATGAAATACCCAAAAAACATTATCCGTGCACCATAATATCTAATCCTAACAAATTTCATATAAATCTATTTAGCCTTTTTCACACTTTATTAAATAAAATAGTCTATGGAAAAAGCAATGGTGCGAAAATGCGCTTTGAGACCCCCCTTTTATCTTTTCACCCCCTTAATGATTCACCACAAAAAATTACATCTTCTCAAAATGCAGAAAATGCTATAGGACTGTAAAGTTTTGTGGTCTTTTGCCAAACGAGTGAAAAGTTATTTGGGAGCTAAAAAATTCCTATCTCTGGGAATACTAACTATAACTATAGAGTGGCAATTAGATTTAATGTGATTTCTTTCTTTCTACCTATTGTATTTGTTTATTGGTTTCGATAATCATGTTACCATAAATATGTTTGTTATTTGTTCATGTAGTAATTCTGAAACTTTACGCATGCAGTTTAGCTAATTTTTTGATCTGCCTTGCTACTAGTAGGATTGTGCTACATATGATGCCCAAAGTGAATGAAAGGCAATCATTGTTGTTGCTATAAAAATTGAGATTATTTTTTACCTAGTGGCTAGTTATCATGTCCTCCAAATAGAAGTCTGTGTGGCTTACTGCTAGGACACTTTTTCATTTTGTTGCACTGGGTGTATAAGGAAGATGGTTTTTGTTTGGCTTGTTGGGCACGGTTTTATTTTGTGAGCCAGAGAACATACAAAGAAAATGTATGTAGATTAAGATGTATTTGATTGGTTATGTATTTATTTATAGGTTTCCATATATATATTACCCAGGGTCAGGGCAGTCACTCTTGGGTAGTTATAGTCAGTGGCGTCTCCTCCACTATGGTGGAGGAGTGCCGCCACACTGCTTTTAAGCAGTGTAGCTAAAGGAAAAATACAATGGTAACTAAGTTATTAACATTTTGTTTTTCCTTCTTGCTTCAACTTTGCGGGTGGGGCTGCTCTGCTGACAGAGCAGGGGAGGAGTGGTTTGCACTGGCCAAATATTTATGCGCACTTTGCATGTTATCTACCCAGGCTGCATTACAACCTGGGTGGAGAACATGCCCAGGACCCCAGTCCACATCTGAGCGCCAAACCATGGCACTCAGACCAATCACAATACTGCATTGCAGTATTGTGATTGAATCTGGGAAGTTTGGGTGCTTCCTGGGTGCTCTTTTCCTGTCTGGAAATGATGGAGAGAGCGGCTAGGTGGTAGATTTTTTTCCTTTACTCCCTCTCCCAACCCCTCCGCCTTCCCACCCTGATCTGTGCTAGCCATCACTGGTTGTTGGGATCGTGTTTCCATAGGGAATGTCTTTTTTGTGTTGCTTTAGCTTCGTCTAATGAATTTACACAAAACTTCCCAAAAAGTGCAACGTTTTTACTAATTTGCAGATGGAAAGATACGGGCTTGTCCGTCAAGTGAGGCTAAGAAAAAGGTGTGTCTCATAATGTTTCCCCTCTTCATTTTTCCATAGGAAGTTTAGACACAGCGACAGCCCAAACAGCTGAATAGATTTACACCACATTTGGCATACAGCTAGATCTTGGTCCAGAAAGAGAGCTGGTGTAAATTCATTCAGTAGTTTTTGAACAATTAATGCTCAAAAACTTGTATATTTCATGCCTCAGAGGATAGGCTGAGTCGACATGTCTCCTCCTGAGAGCTAATTGGCTGCTACTACACCATCCAGGAAGTGATGGCTGCTATCGTGGGACACTGGACTCAGTCCTGAGTCCTACAAAATGCAAAAAAATCATTGGGGCCTGGTCGTGGGGTTCCAAAAATGTGTGTTTATTTTATTTTTTTACAGCGAATTCACAGAGGATCACCAGCTAATATAAAAACAAAACCAAGCACAGGCTCCAAGCTTGTTAAGGAAAAAAAAACCTGTGGTGGACCAGGACCTGGTGGGGGCACGCTTGAATTACTTTAGGGAGGGGGCACGTAGGACCCCTTTCTCCCAGGGCCGAGTAAATACATGAAGGGAGGAGGTGTGCCCCCCAAGCCTAATTAGGACCCTGACATCACATCTCCTGGGGTCAAAATGTAAATAAAAGGGGAAGGGGGATGCTTGGCCCACCTCCTCAGGCCTTAAAAAGGCCAAGTGGACCCCAAGCCCCGGGGCTGTAATTAAAAGGGAGGGGGGCTGTGTGACCCCCATCCCTGGCATTTTAAAGGCCCCAAGTACCCTTCACTGAGGCCAGCTCAGTTACTGTGTCCCGGTGAGCCCACCCCTGGGACACAGTAGTTTTTCTGCCTGCACCAGGCGTTTTTAAATCACCCACCAGACAGAAGCTAACATGCTAATCTGCTCCCACCCAGTGGGAGATTTAAAAAGTCATCCACTGGCTGGGAGAAAACTTCTGTTTTGTTTCTGAAATAGAACACACATTGTTGCGGCCTGGAGGGCGCAGGCATAAATAGCTTCTTACTCTGGGCAGAAGCAATGCTGGCTCTTGCCCTATATTGGGAGCTGGTTGGGCCTGCAGGGGCCCTGGGCCTCCCCCGGCGGCCCCAAATGTATTGCTTGGTGGGTGTCTTGGTTATAATAATGAGAAGCCCATAGGGATGATGCCCATGAATCCTCGGGGAAGCGCATGCCACCTCCCCTTTAAATTTAAGATATGGCCCAGGGGGATGGGGTCCCCATGTCCTATGAAGGCTCGGAGTGGAGGGTCATGTGACCCCCCCTCCCATTTTTTTTTTATAAGATATGGCCCTGGGGAAGGAGGGCCCTGGGGCTAATGAAGCAAAAGACACACAATTGATAGACGGAATGCAGAACAAATCAAAAATGCAGCTGAGAACATGGCGGCCGCAGGCTAGGCGGTGCGCGCGTCCGTGTCCTCGCTCTCACCCTTACCGCATATTTTTTATTTTTTTTTGTAATGTCGGAGGATTGAAGACTTCGAAGTGTGTGATCCTCCAATATATCGGCCCATCTCTCCAGGCATATTGGTACTCTCTCCAGCACGTTTACTGCTGATGTGTCCCGGCACGGTTCTACAGCCCCTCCAAACCGCCTCTCTGCCTCGGTGGAAGTGTGCAGCCGTGGAGCTGGGGCGCGGCCGCAGAGCGGCAACTCGCGGCCTCTTCCGGGGGATTGTTGGCGGGGTCAGAACAAGCGCTGCAGCCGGTCAGCGCCCGGCGTTTCCCAGCTCTTTCTTCGCTTCTACTGAGAGGCCGAAGTCACCAGAGGACGGGGGTGCTGAGACGGGGACGGTGACCTGCAAAAGCTTCTACGTGGAAGGTGTGAGTAGGGTGGGGGGTTCGCCCACAGAAACGGTGAGTGCTCCCTTAACTCTTGGCAATTATCAAAATAAGAAACAGGCTGTAAGGAAGGCAGCAAAGGGTAAATCACGGGGGAAAGGCACTAGAGGCTCAAGTAACCATAAGGGTTTGGGGGGCTCACCAGTCAAGAACCATCTTCTAACTCACCGGCAGACGAAGTTTTGGGAGTCGAGGCGGACAGACACAGTTTTTGCCGAAGACAAGTTCTCAAGAACGTTGAAGTAGCTTTATTTATTTTTTTTAAAATATTTTTTATTTTTTGCAAGACATACAGGATTACTACAAACTTGACAATTCAAAAAGTACAAAGGAGAAAAATTGACAGAAAAGAATAAAGAGAAGAAAAAAAAAGAAAAACAAAAGATACAAGAAATGCAATTACACTAATAATAATATTGTTCAGGCCAGCTTCCCCTGAATCCATTGCCGAAGAGGGTCCCAAATTTTTCTACCAAAGCACCTTTTCCTTCTGCCTTTTGTTCTGTAAATAACTTTTTCTATATTAAAGGAGGCTAAGAGACGCGCTCTCCATGCTTCAAATGAGGGAGGAGATGAACTAATCCATTCTTGAGTTATGCAGGCCCTAATTAAAGCCATAGAAATAAATAAAAAGGCTTGTTTTCCTTCTGATAACGTATCTGAGTTCACGCCAATCAAAACAAGTTCCCCCGTTAGAGTAGGTGAAGACCCAAGCACTGTCTTCAAAAAAGTCTGTATTGCCTCAAAAAAGGGTGCTAACCGCGGGCAGGCAAAAAACATATGTATTGAATCTGCAACCTGACTACCACACCTATTACATACTGTTCCCGCCGTCCCACCCCATTTTAAAATTTTTAAAGGCGTGTAGTATAGATCAAATACAGCCATATAATGCTGAGTACGTGATCTACCAGTAATCAAAACCAGATTAGCCAAAGTAATTGATTCTTCTAAGCAAATAGCCTTAGTACCTAACCTCTCAGCCCATCTTGCTGCATGAACAGCTAAATCATCTAGACAAGTATCCAAAAAAAGTCTATAGTAAAAACCAATTCGTTTTTTAACAAAAAGATTATCAATAAGTGGGATCCTTACAATGCCGGCTACTTCCAACACTGACAGAGAACAGAAAAAACTATGAATCTGTAAATATTTAAAATAATCCTGCATTGAAAGTTTATACCCTTCAGTTAATTCCACGAAGGTAAGTAACCGGCTATCCTGCCATATATCATGCACACAGTAAATTCCTTTATTTTGCCATCTAGACATGACTGCATCCTGAAAAACTGGAGGGAATATTTTAGAGGCAGAAAGAGGTGTATAAATCAATAGTTTCATAATTCCAAATTGATGCCTGACTAACTTCCATACCCCAAAGGCTGCTTTCAACGTCTTAAATTTAATTTTTTTATAGTAACTTGGTTCTGTATTTTTGAGAAAACAGCCCCGGCATTCCTCTCCCATTAAAAGTTCATATATAGAGGGTGAATGACTCTGAGGAATCCTTACTTTTTCCCCAATAATCAGGGGAGAAATAAACTGAAGAACAGAGGCAGCATAGTAAAACAAAAAATGCGGAATTCCCCATCCCCCCTAGATTTTGGTAAGATCATCTTTTTATATGCCCTACGATGTTTTTTGTAACCCCAGATAAACCTGGATACCAATCTTTCCAATTGTTTAAAAAAAGGCAGGGGAAACTCAAGTGGAATGGATCGAATCATATAAAGAAATTTTGGAAGTATGATCATTTTTAACACATTGTTCCGACCAACTAAAGATAAATGAAGGTGATCAATCCGTTCAAGTGTAGAGTTTGCATTTTGAAGAACCGGGTTAAAGTTTATAGCTGGAATATCTGATACAGGGGATGTGATTTGAATACCCAGATAAGTCGCTACAGATACTAAAGGAATCGATGGGGGAGGGGTCTGACCTATAAATACATTCTGTGTTTTCGCTATATTCAATTTATACCCAGAAAAGGCCCCGAACTGAATGGCCAGGTCTTCAACCACTGGAAGAGCTTTCAAGATGTTAGTTGTAAGTACTATAATGTCATCAGCATAGGCAAGCGCTCTGTAATTACTATTAGCAACGGAAACTGGAGGTATTTCAGATGCTAAGTTCAGTTTATTTAGAAATATATCTATATAAATGGCAAACAAAAGTGGGGAAGAAGGACAGCCCTGACGAGTACCTCTGGAAATAGGAAAGGGAAGAGATTTTTTAGAGCCCAATTTTATACAAGATGTGGGGGATACGTAGAGAGATTTTAAGGCAAGAATGATGCAAGGACCAAACCCTTTTATTGCTAACATCTCCCACAAATATGACCATGCTACCCTGTCAAATGCCTTTTCGGCATCCAACAGGGTAATACCTAAATCACACCCCATCGTTTCGGCCCGATCCATTAAAGTAATTACTCGCCTAACATGGTCCGAGGTATCTCGATGAGGAATAAAGCCATGCTGTAAAGGCGATACTACTGTAGAGATTACCCTGGATATACGATTTGCTAGGATCTTTGAAAAAACCTTACTATCAGAATTAATAAGGGATATTGGTCTAAAAGATGAAGGAAGAAGATGGGGTTTGCCTTTTTTGAGAAACGCCATGATTGTCGATTGACTCCAGGAAGGGGGTGCAACCGCATTTTGAGCCTCTATGCAAATCCGAAGAAAATCTTGTTTAAGGAGGGATCTAAATACTCTATAAAACTCTAATGGTATACCATCTGGCCCCATGGCTTTCCCAGAAGCCAGCGAGAGAATAGCTGTCTCTACTTCATCCCATGAAATTTTTGCATCTAATGCTACAGATTGGGCCTCAGTTAGCTTGGAAATGTTATCGGTTCCACAGAAATTTAACAAGGATTCTGATGAGTATGATACATTTTCATCAGTATAGAGTTTGCTATAGAATAAACGAAAAACCTCCAAAATTTCTTCCGGTAGAGTATAGATTTGACCCGAGTCACCTTGAATCTCACTCACAGTATTGAACACTTCCTGCTGCCTAAGCCTTTTAGCCAAAATCCACCCTGTCATTTCCCCCACTTCGTAAATTTGAGAGCGAAACGCTGTGACCTGCTCCGCTAATTTCAAGGCAAAGACCTCATAGAGCCTAGATTTGTGTATGGCAAGTGTTGATTTGATGGGTTCAATATCTTGGGCTGCAGTAATAGCGGAAACTAATTTAGCCTCCCACTCTGATACTAACTTCTGATAAATAATAAGTTGGGCCCGGGAAGACCTTTGTTTATTAATAGAGTATGATAGAGTTTCGCCCCGGACCGCGGCCTTGAACGAATCCCAAACCATTTGAGTGGAGGCAGAACCACGATTAATATCAAAGAATTGCTTAATCCAATTAGACACGTGTTCAATATACAATGGATCAACCAGAAGTTTACGTTCAAATGTCCAAGAATTTATCTTCGGGGATAAACCCAATCCATACTTAATCTCAATTAATATGGGGTTGTGATCTGAAATTATTCTAGGTAATACCTCATAGGAAATATTATTTAAAAGTACCAAAGACACAAAAAAATAATCTAGGCGAACAACTTTCTGGTGTGGGGCTGAAAAAAAAGTAAATCCCGGTGCCGTGTCTCTTTTTACAAACCCTACATCAGAGAGGCCAACCTCTGAAACTAAACCTCTTAGTGCCTTGTAAACCTTCTTCTTAAGCCCAAAATAAGGAATCTCTGAACTGAGGTTAACATCTCTGTCAATATGTATATTGAAATCTCCACAAAGTATTAATGGAGTGGGCCAACCAGCTAGTTCGACACTTAAAAAATTTAAAAGGTCAGGGTCATCAGAATTGGGGCCATATATAGAACAAATAGTAATTTGTCTACCATCTAGAAACAATTCTATTATGACCCATCTTCCAAACTGATCAGTTTTGACACGATTACATGACCCTAGCCCCTTTCTGATGAGAACTGCCACCCCCCTGGTAGTAGTTCCTTGACTCGTACATCCCACAAGATGCATTCCTAGATCATTTAAACATTTTCTATTATTCCAAGTCAGATGTGTCTCTTGCAAACAGAGGACATCTATTCCCATACTTTGAATAATATGGGCACACATACCCCTCTTTTGCTTATTGTTCAACCCACAGATATTCCAAGAACAAACTCTTAAATTGGCCATTTAAGATTCTTTCTTTTTTTTGTATATTTATCATTTCTCCCCACTCTTTACCTAGTTCAGAATAAAAAAAAAAAGAAAAATTAAATCTATAAAATACAAAGCATCTATAACTTCCTCTGCTAAACAGGAATACAAATTAACTGCAATAATCCTGTACTTGTTTGACCCATCCCCACACCCCCCTCCCCACTCCCCCAAACCCCCAAACCCCCCTCAACCCCGACCCCACCCCCACCCATAAGGGGCAAAGGGACTGAACAGTCCCTGATAGTGATGGTCTGAGAAGCATAATGCGTCTCGCTGCGCACTCTCATCTGCTAAACAGAAGACCAGTAAATGCTTGTAAGGAGAAATAGGCCCACCTATAACAAGAGCAAAGAAAAAATAGAACCAAAATAAATGATTAAAGAAAGTGAGCCCCCTAAATAGGGTTTAGTCCAAAAGTCAAAAACAAGTCCAGCTGGGATTAGATCATCACATCTAGGAAAGAAATTCGTTTGCTACGCTCTCCGAAGTAAAAAAAATGAGTTCTCTCCTTAAAAATAACCTTAAGTTTCGAAGGGTTAAGAAGCAAAGCTTGGGCTCCCTTCGTCTGAAATGAAGGGATAAGTTGGCGAAATTGCCAACGTTGTTGAACAGTAAAGTGACAATAGTTAGGACGAACAAAAAAGTCCAGACCCTTTCCCCTTCGTTTACGATCTGGCCAAGCAAGATCATACAGGGCTTCACGGGCCAGAAAGTTATTCAGCGAAATCAAAATAGCTCTTGGTTGGTTGTTAGAGGCCATTCCAGAAATCTTCTTGGGTTGGAAAGGGAACTCGTGTGCTCTGAGAATCTCGCGGTCTCACTGCCACTGATTAGCTCCGGAAAAGCTTCAGAAAAGAGCTCTATAATAAATTGTCGAATATTAATCCCTTCACTTCCTTCGGGAACGCCTAGAATGCGCAGATTATTGCGTCCTGATCTGTTCTCTAAATCCACAAGCTTCCAATTAAAGTCCTCCTTTAGATTAGCAAGAGTAGAAAGCTGGGAACTCTGCTGAGTCAACACGTCTTCGATAGCAGAGATCCTCCCCTCAGCCTCCTGTACTCTAGCAGAGTTTTCGTTGCATGTTTTTATCACCCGCCTTACATTATTTTGGAGCTTACACAAGACCCCTTGCGTTCGCAGGTTCTCGGCTCTGGTTTCTTCCCGGTGTTGAACCATCACTTGGTAGAGCATATCTAAGGTAACCCTGATGTCTGAGGACTCTGCAATGAATCGCTTGAATCTGGATGAGTATTTCCAGAAGGAGAGATAAGAGCAAGAGATCCTTGATAATTAGCAGCCTCTAGATTTGGTGATAAGGACCCCCCCTAAGGACAGTATTTTCCTCACCCCCCCACTCCATTCGAGTAGACGGAGAGTCACCGTTGACTGACCCTTTTTCACTGGAGTGATTAATATTATCTTGAACCCCAGCAATTGAGCTAGAAATACTAGCATCGTCTCTCCATTCCTCATCCCCATCCTGATCTGAGCTTTCCACCTCCAGCGCGGCTGATAAATCCGACATTGAGTAAAAATTCCCTGCAGAGTCAATTGAATGTGCGTCCACAATGTTATCGACCAGCTCCTGAGAATTAGCATGGGATATAGAGCCAGCAGTGGAGCCAGCAATGTTATCAGAAGACATACCCAGGGATTTTAACTGTGGGTTCAAAGCGGTAACCATATCCTTTTTACCACCATCTACTTTGGAAGCAACAGTCTGTACCGTCAGGCGTGTGTCATTGCTGGAGAGGGGGAGAGGAACCGGGACTACCAAATTCATGCTATCGCCACTAAGCACAGAAGAATTGTCCGGGGGTTTATCACTTGGATGTAATAAACAGGATTCAAGATCAACCAGTGAGTCACCAACTGTCTTTAAGTTCAGGTTATCTTTTAAATTATCCTTATACTTATCTAATGTCTTATTTCGTTTTTTAAACATACCCGGTATTTTTTTGGGGGGAGTAACACTACAACTCCCAGCATGCATCAGGTTGGCTTCGTGTAGCTTATGTGGAGTGAGATTACCAGAATCAGCAGGAGTGCTACTCAAGCTGCTATCCTTCTGTATCGGTTCAGCAACTTTTGTTTGTGTATTCAAAACAGTTCCACAGTTGCCCGGCTTACCACTAACTGTTGCGGCAGCCGCCGCCACTGCCCTGGTAGTTGGTTTGGGTCCCATCGCTGGACCCCTTCTCCGTACTCGCTTCCCCAGTGCTTCTTGGTTTTTAATCCGTCCGTTGATGGCAGCTAGTCTTAACGAGGAGTCCTGAATCCAGCACAGTCGTGGTTCAGTAGCCAGATAATACCGCCGCGATAGCAAGCCAGTTGTAACGGTCGCCACACGCCAGGCAACTTGAAGAAAACGACGATATTTGAATAGGGCAGCCTGCCGCATACTCGTGGATCACACCATTGATCGAAAATCCATGAAGAATCTTCCCCCGCAACTCAGCAACTCGGTCCGGATGAAAAGAGGAAGAGCGAACGCCCAGGGACAGCCGCAGGTGAGAGTGACTAGCAGCGAGCTCGTCTCTGCTGCTCACTCGGATACAGATGCATCCGCCATCTTGCCCCACCCTGCCAGGTCACGTTGAAGTAGCTTTAAGCTCAAATTCTTGTTGGGGATCTCATAGAAAGGGCCCCCAGAGAGGAGCAAAAAAAGACCATACTGTAGTTCGCGTAACTCCCTCCCTGCGCTCCTTTTTCAATGTTCTACCTCAGGTATTAGACATACACCCTCTTCCTTCTGTAGACCCTCCTTGTACCGAAGTTATTACGATGGCCGAACCTTCCCCGGTCTCTTTAGCTTCACCGGCTCCGGACCCATCGCTCCCTCCTGTAGAGGACATCGTTACAGGGGGGCAGTCTACGCACGGTGAAGCCCTTGCCGGCCCCCACCCCAAAGTGGGTGACTCAGAGAGGCCGGATGATGATATCTTGAGGGCTGTGAATCTCACGGTCCCTAGTTCTCTTTTCCCGGTTATTCCGAGACAGATTGTTGTGGCGGAGACAGTGAATGAGGGTGGAACTTCGTTAGAGGATATTCTTACTTCTATGAGGGAAGAGATAAGGAGCGGCTTTCAGGTTTCTAAGGGAAATCAGAACGAGATCAGGGCTGCTTGCGAAATACTGGAGAGGAAAGTAGAAGGTCTCTAATCCTTAGAGGGTACGGTGGGCGATCTTAAAACTAGCTTGGAGTCTGCTGAGGTAAAGATCCAAAGTCTCCACAAGGAAGGAGACGCCCTGCGGGAAAGAGTCGAATCATTGGAAAACTACTCCCGTCGTAACAATCTTCGCCTTTTGAAGGTTCCAGAGGGGAAGGAAGGGAGTGATTTAAAATCTTTCGTGGTTTCTCTGTTAAAAGACTCTTTAAAGGTAGACGAGACATCCGATGTCCTGCTGAAAGATATTCAGCGGATACACAGGGACCCATTTCGACTAAATCCTGGCAGAAGTAAACCTAGGAAAATTTTGATCAACTTCAACATGTATACCCTGAAAGAAACGATCTTAAATTTAGCATTGAAGGCTAAATCTTTAAAGGGCCCAGATTTTTCTTTCGAAGTTCGGTCGGACCTCTCCAAATCCACCCTGGAGCGGCAGTGGGAACTTGGCTAAAGGATGGACAAATTTAGATCATTGGGTGCAACGGTGCAAATGAGGTTCCCCGCGTTTCTGCGGATTATGTTCAACAACAAAATGTATAATATCAGATCCCCCTTGGACGCAGATCAATTGCTGGACTCTGTCAAGTGTCCCTCGGGTGGATCTAGTTAGCCCGCAGCATAACTTTGGGTTAAGACTGGTACAAGATCAGCATTTCAGCTGTAGAAAAATTTAATAGCTCCTATATCTTGCTTCAGTCCCAAAAATAAAATAAAAAAGAGAATATAAGAAAAGAGAAATAAAAAAAATGAAAAAAGGGGTTGGTACATAATAAAAAAAATAAAAATATATATATAAAAGTGTGATTTGAGAGGTGGGGGATATATGAGCACAGGGGGGTGGAGAAAAGAGGAAAACGAGTAAATATAACAAGCATTGGCATAGCCAATAGGTCTCGCCTTTGGGACCTTATAAGTGTTTAGCCATGCAACACTTGATGTTGTTGCACCAAGGATATTGTGCTGGATAACTAAACACTTATAAAGTCCTAAAGGCGAGACCTATTGGCTATGTCAATGCTTGTTTTACAGGGTGTGTTCGTGTATTTCTGGTTTATTGGTGTTGTCTACAGATTCTACACCCAGTTAGACAGGAAACAGAGTGTGCAGTCCTGAATGACCGGACATACTGCCATGGAGAGAAGACACAAGGTCAACGTGTCTTTGAGTGAAGGGCGGCAGAATACGCGTTTAAAAACAAAAACTAAAAGAAACAGCAAAGCAGTAGCGGTCCGTGGAGGGAGTTCCGTGGGGCGGTGAGGCGGGGCGGGGGAGGGGCAGGGTGGGGGAATGTAAACACCGGAATATGGATGAACGGAGGTAAGTACACATTTAAATAAATAAAACGAATTTCGTTGGGTGCGCTGCATTGCATTTTGAGATGCAGCGTGCGCAAAGGAATTCGTTTTATTTATTTAAATGTGTACTTACCTCTGTTCTCTGTTCATCCATATTCCGGTGTTTACATTCCCCCACCCTGCCCCTCCCCCGCCCCCGCCCCGCCTCACCGCCCCACGGAACTCCCTCCATGGACCGCTACTGGCCTACGTCTGGGGCTGCCATATGCTGCCGGGATTGCTGAATAACAAGCCTGCCTAGTATTGATTCCACATTTGATTCCATCTCATACCTCTTTCTTCCATCACCCCACACTTCCTAATTCTTTATCACAGTCTTGTGCATGCCTTCTCTCTTTGTCACTTTCATCCTATCTTTTTCTGTCTCCTTTATCCAGTTCCCTCGCTTGTTCTGGGTTAAAATCTAATGATAAAAAATGGAGTCCCGATGCCCACCACCTGCAATCACCGACACAAGTTAAGCCCTGGCAAAAATATTACACATGAAAATATTGTCCTAGTATAACATACCACGTGCATAGGTATGCATAAAAGAGATGGATTTAATATATATATATATAATATTACAATTACAGCTCTTGGGTTAATTTTAATAGGTTAGTTGAGAGCGTCACGCTTTAATGAGATAATATTAGCAATAGTACCTTTTAAAATATAGCAATTCATAGATATTAAGCCCACAGACCAACTTCCAATGAGTCTATTTTTTCAGCTGGTCCACCACTTTTCATGAGACAAGTTCTCGAAGGCTAGCAAGCATCCTCATCCCTGTAAGGGGCAAGCGTTAAGTTGTCCGGTCATCTCCTCAGAATTCTTCAGCGGTAGTTCTCTACTAATACACATGCTGCAATGTATGTAACCGACTTCAGTCTTAACTTACAAAGCTGTTGGCCAGTTGGAAATAAACGCATTGACAAAAGTAGGCTAACAGCTGTAATAAAGTTAGGGTATGCTTCAATACAACTCAGGCCTGAATCATAGAGGCATTTATGGCCATAGACCAGTGTTTACGACCATAAATGGCATTCACAACAAGCATTGGCATAGCCAATAGGTCACGCCTTTGGGACCTTATATGTGTTTAGCCATGCAACAGTTGCATAACTAAATACTTATAAGGTCCCAAAAGCAAGACCTATTGGCTATGCAATGCGGCCGCGAAAGTGAAAGTGAGCGCGATCACGATCAAACATCAAAGCGGAAAGTGAAAGTAATCGCGGTAAAGCGCGGCGCGCGCGCCAGCGCACATGCACTGTAGCTCCAGGCTGGCCTGGTAGCACTTTTTGGAGCCCTCTCAATAAGCCTCGCCAGACCAACGCATGCGCTGGGTCAGGCGAGACCTAAAAAGGACACAAGCAGGAGTAAATAGTTTCAAACTGTGTAATTCTCCACCACAAGTGCACAGAATTACACAGTAGTAAACCCTCCTCAAGGAGGAAGGGTTAATGAGCGGTTCAAGGTGTGGTTTAGTTTCAAAGTATATGTCCACAAATCTACTAGAGAAAAGTGAGTTTATCTGCATTCCTAAACTCCCATATGACCATTTTCCACTCTGGAAATTTACAAAGTTTTACTCCACCAAAGAGCTGGAGTAACTCCACCTCCAAGTAAGGAATAGGACTGGAATACCCCAACATTTGGGGAAGGCGTAGTTGAAGGAGGTGTCCCCATGGAAACATGTTTTGCTCTGGGGGGAAAAAAACAA
Organism: Triturus cristatus; assembly: GCF_964204655.1. Taxonomy (NCBI): domain Eukaryota; kingdom Metazoa; phylum Chordata; class Amphibia; order Caudata; family Salamandridae; genus Triturus; species Triturus cristatus. The sequence continues at coordinate 854,518,023 of NC_140581.1, forward strand.
GCATTGGCATAACCAATAGGTTTCGCCTTTGGGACCTTATAAGTGTTTAGCCATGCAACAGTTGCATAACTAAATACTTATAAGGTCCCAAAAGCAAGACCTATTGGCTATGCAAAGCGGCCATGCGGCCGCGAAAGTGAAAGTGATCGCGATCACGATCAAACATCAAATCGGAAAGTGAAAGTAATCGCGGTAAAGCACGGCGCGCGCGCCCGCGCACATGCACTGTAGCACCAGGCTGGCCTGGTAGCACTTTTTGGAGCCCTCTCAATAAGTCTCGCCAGACCAGCGCATGCGCTGGGTCAGGCGAGACCTAAAAAGGGGAAGAGAGAGAAAAAAAAAAAATAATTATGAAAAGAAATTATGTACACTGTATGCGGGAGTCTTTTTCACACAATATAGATGTTAGGTGTTACAATCCATTCGAAAGCAGTTTCTTTTTTTTTCACTCTTCCCAACACCTCACTCTTTACTCTTCATTTCTCTGACAAAGTACTTTTAGTAGCGTCAGGTGGGTAAGGGGGGGGAGGACTGAAAGAGGGCATCAAACTGGCCATTTATCTAGCCAGTCCAAGTGGGGAGGGGTTCTCTAGAGGAGGGGAGGGCGGGGGTAGAGGAACGGGGGCACTGGGTGTTCTGGGGAAAGGGGAAAAAACCCTAAAAATAATCCTCACAAGCCAAGCTTCTTGTGTTGTTTTTTATGGGCAGGCAAGGGTGATTTTCCACCACTTTAAATACAGATTATCTTACTTTCGGAGGCAGCGATGTGTGATGTACGGTCGGCTTGCCGGCTGGCGAGTCTGTGGAGGGGGAAGATTTGATATGAGCTCCCTGCATTATCTATCCTGGAATGTCAATGGCCTGCGCGGTAAGGTTAGAAGAGACCGCATTTTTCAATATCTAAGGGATTCTCCCGCGCAGGTCATTGCCTTACAGGAGACACATCTTCTTAAAATAGAGATTACGGATATACTAAAAAAACAGAAGTGGATCGATAAATTAATTGCCACGGATCAATCGGCGAATATAAGAGGGATCATCCTTATTTTTAAAAAACATGCCAATGCCCAAGTTTTAGAATATAAGGAGGACCAAAGTGGGAGATAGCTTCTGTTAAGAGTCTCAGTAGGTCAGTGCATATACTCACTGGCCGCTTATTACGGCCCAAACCAAGATGATCCCTCGTATTTAGACATCATTCGAAATCATTTGTTATTGGTCAATGATCCGATTATCTGGTGTGGGGATTTCAATGTCGTGCTGAATCCTAAACTCGATAAGTCTCCAAACTCGAGAGCTAGTGTGGCCTCTAAATCACGACAAAGCTTAGTGTCAATAATGGCACAATTGGGTCTAGCCGATATATGGAGGGAGACGTCGGGGGATAAATTGGGAGTCTCATTCCGGAACCTTAAATTCAAGCACAAATCAAGAATTGATTATGCTTTGTTCAGTTTTTGTCTTAAAGAATCATTAGTGGAGATATCATATCTCCCTTCTCATCTCTCCGATCACTCAGCCATTTATTTTACCTTGAAATCCGGCCAGCAGTTAGGTCATGTTTCTTGGTCATTTGATTGGTCAATTCTTCATGATGAGGACGAAATTAGTTTTTTACTAGCCGAATCTAAGTTTTTTTTAGAAGTAAATCTAGAATCAACTCTAATTGCTACAGTATGGGATGCTCTGAAGGCTTTTTGGAGAGGTAATATTATCGGTAGAGCCTCCCAGAGACGGAAGATTTACAGGGAGAAGATTACAAATATAGAAGCGGAAATTAAATTTATTGAACAACAACTTAGTACTTCGGTAGGCTCTAAAAGACAGCAAGAAAAATTAGTCGACTTAAAATCACAATTGGAGAGTATATTACAAGAAAGGGTTGCCAGGAGATGGGAGGCAAGTAAAAATTCCCATTTCGAGTTCGGGGAAGCAGCGGGGAGGGTGTTAGCATGGAAAATAAAAGAAGATCAAACAAAAAAATATATTAGAGTGATAAAAGTGGAAGGCGAACTATCTCCCCGATCCTCAAACTCTGATATTGGGAGAGCTTTTCAGGACTTCTTTCAGGCCATCTATAAAGAGGATATCATAGTTGACCAACGTGCAAGAGATTTTTGGTTGGATAAAGTATCCTTGCCATGTCTTACTCAGGTTCAAAGCAGCTGCTTAGATTCTGAAATTACAGAAGCAGAGGTTATTGGGCAACTTAAGCATGGGAAAGCGGCTGGCACCGACGGCTTACCAGCAGAACTATATTGTGCGATGAGCGAGGCTATAATACCAACTCTGATGATCCTTTTTAACAGTATTCTTTTAAAAGGTGATGACCCTCCTAAATCGTGGAGTGATGCCATTATAGTCCTGATACTTAAACCAGGGAAAGACCCGGCTGAGTGCGGATCATACCGCCCGATTTCACTCCTTAATAATGACTACAAAATCTTTGCGGCTATTATGTCCGCTAGGTTGGGGAAGGTCATAGCCTCAATTATAAATCAGGATCAGAAAGGATTTATAAAGGGCCGTCAGCTGGCTGACCTCACGCATGACTTGGTCGGAGCCATTGATATCATCTCTAATCTCTCTCTCCCGTTAGCTACTCTCACTTTAGATGCAACTAAGGCCTTTGATAGGGTGAGTTGGCCCTATCTGGCTGCGGTATTAAACAAATTTAAGTTTGGAGATAACTTTTGTCGGACGATCTCTCTCATGTACAAGGCCCCTTCTGCTAGACTCTTAGTAAACAACACTTTGTCAGAACCTGTTAAAATCACAAGGGGGACAAGACAGGGCTGCCCCTTTCTCCCCTTCTTTTCAATTTGTACATTGAGCCTTTTGCCCAAGTACTACGAGAGGAGGTTAATATTCCCCCTTTTAAATATGAGGGGTGGGAAAGGAGGGTAGCCCTGTATGCGGACGACATCCTTATATTTACAGCGGACCCGGTCTTAGCATTTCCAATCGTCATTAAGCGCGCAGAGGAATTTGGGCGGATATCCGGATACGAGGTAAACGCAAGTAAAACGGAAATCATGGCGTGGAACATAAACAATACACAACTTGAGGTGACTTCCTCTATGAGATATCTCGGCATTCGTATCACCCAAGAAGTAGGGAATATTGCGCAAACCAACTTGGATCGGGTCTTTAAAAACTGTCAAAAAAAATGAAAAGCTTGGTCCTACCTCCCTTTATCTATATTGGGGAGAGTTAATTTAGTGAAGATGTCTATCCTGCCTAAGTTTATTTTCATTTTTAACACCATTCCCCTAGCCTTTGACTCTAAACAACTAGATAAATTTCAGCGCGAAATTAACTCATTTATTTGGAAGTATAAAGCCACTAGATTGGCATGGAAGAAATTGAGAAGGAGGAGGGAAAAGGGTGGGTTGGCGTTACCCGACCTGTTTGGCGTCTCCTTTGAAACATGCTGGAATTGTAAGGTGGGGAGAGTTGTTGGTAAATGACTCACTGGTGACATGGGACGAACTAAGGGACAAGGTTGGTCCCGGGCTTTCGAGGTTTAAATATATCCAGCTTGATAGTTGGGCCCGGGCCCTAGGTAGAAAAGCTGTCCCATTGGGAAAATTTAGTAACCTGGAACAGCAGCTTGTGGTTAGGCAGGCGGGCGGTAAAGAGGTGGTCTATTGGTATTGGAGTATTTTGGAGGAGGTGGACGGAGACTTTAACCTCCCTAATCAACTATGGGGGGAAGAGATGGGGCGTCAGTGTGAGCAATTATGGCTTATCTCATTTACTCTTCTACATAAATTAGTCAAACCTGCTTGGCTAAGGCGTAACCACCTCTTTACCGTTCACCGTGCATACCTCTCTCCTCTAAGATTATCAAAATTTTTGCCAGGAAAGAGGTGTAACAAATGCAACCTTCTTGATGCTTCAGATATACACATGTTCAAGGACTGCCCTGCTATCTGCACTTTTTGGGAGAAAATAAAGGGGACGTTGGACTCTATACTTAACTTCCCCGTGCACATTACACTGGCACTAGTTATTTTTGGCATAGATGAAAATATCCTGGGCCAGGCAAGATCTTTTCTTTTCTATGCTATCCTTCTGGCAAGACGTCAAATATGCAGATTTTGGGTAGACGCCACTGCCCCATCACATGCAGATTGGTTGACATCCTTATATGATACATCTAAGGTGGACCTGGCTAGATGTGTCAGCCAAAAAAGTTTGGCTCTCTGGGATTTTCTGTTAAATTGGAAATAGGGCGCCGGTGTTTTTTTTTTTTTTTTCCGCGGGTCCTATGATTATGCCTACTTTACTCTATGGATCTTGAACGTTGGTCTTACTGTTCAATGATTCGCCCCATCAGGTTGAAAGATACCTTGACGGAGTAATATCGCTAACTAGCATCCCTCATCGTGGACTTATCTTCCACCATTCCGTGAATTGTGTCCTGGAACGAGAGTTAACTTGAGAAGTTGGAGCTGTCTTCTCAGTTCATGACACACAAGGTGGTTGGTGATTCCTATAAGAGGGTATTTGGCAAAAGAGGAAAAAAAAAATAACAAATCAAAAATGCAAACCACAGTCAAGAGTTCTGGGTTAAATCCATCATTAGTTTGCTCACCATGCCACTCCAGTTTAGACCTGGCCATATGCCAATCAGTCTTGACCCAGTACCTCATGGAAACAGTCCAGCCTGAACTGCCAATCCAGGTCCTCCCTGGACCAGAAACAAGCATCCTAGGACCGGTTTTCGGGTTTCAGCCCTCATCAGCCAGGATAGCTTGATTCCAGTAGCACAGTGAGCCCAGGACCCACGTCTAGGCATAACTGGTGCACTTAGGGCGAGAAAGCAAAAGACACACAATTGATAGACGGAATGCAGAAAAAAACCAAAACATTCACCCCAGTCAAGAGATCTGGGTTAAATCCATCATTTTTTTGCTCTCCATACCATCCCAGTTTAGACCGGGCCATATGTAAATCAGTCTTGACCCTGTGCCTCATGGGAACAGTCCAGCCAGAACTTCCAAGCCAGGTCCTCCCTGGACCGGAAACAAGCATCCTAGGACCGGTTTCGGGGGCTAATGAAGGCATGGGGAGGGAGGGTCCGGCGGCCCGTTTCCTTTTTAATGGACCCCAATAGATGAGGTTCCTGTGGCCTAACAAGGCTATGGGAGGGGACCACATGGCTCTCTCCTTTTTAATTCAATTTGGCCTCAGGAGATGTGGTCTCTGGGGCCTAATTAGGCTCGAGGAGGATGCCACACAGCCCCCTCCCCTTCTTAATGTAATTCGTCCCAGGGGATACCATCCATAGGGCCTATTAAGTCTTGGGGAACTGAGCTGCATACGCCTCCCTTTACTATATAAGTTTTAGCTCTACGAGATGGGGGCTGGCCACAGGGCGTGGCAGCCAACCTCGCACCATAGGGTTGGCTGCCTGTCGAGGGGGTTGGAAGCAGTGCATTGGCTTTATGCATGGTAACAAAATATTACTCTAAAGTAAAGTCTACAAATTAACTGAAAAAACAAAGGTCAAATTAACGTTATAGTTAGGTGAAATGTTCAGTAACAACGTAACGTTTTAAACAAAAAAAACACACAAATTCACAAAGTATAGTTATAGTTATCTTAAGAAACTATAGCTCATGCCCTAAGGTAGATAAATATACATATATTCCTACCTAGTTGTCCTATGCTTGAAAGCGCGACAATTTCGGATGGGCGGTGCAGCTTTTGGCGGCCGGACTGCGGCGTGAAGTATTCCTACCAAGTTGTCCTATGCTTGAAAGCGCGACACCACAGAAGATTGTTTCAACAGAAACTTTATTATGAATCCGGCAAGGCTGCCCCAAATTTAGAACCATGACGCGTTTCAGAGCTACCTGCTCCTTCATCATAGGGTAATGTTCTGTTAGTCATCGGCAAGCACTACGATGCATTTCTATTCAGCAGGCTTCTTTATTGGTTCTCTAGTGAACGTTCACAGGTGAGTAGTTTACAGCTGCCTTCTGGGAATCGTAGTGCACACGCTTTTTCCCCTCCGGTGGGGGCCGCTTCATTTCAGTCCATTATTCGTTCAGATGCCCTCCAGTGGGCTTTAGGGCAGACAAGCCGATTTGATTCGCAACTTTCCTCTGTGCTGGCTGGGCTCGGAGAGTTACAGAACTCGCAGTCCCACAATTTCGGATGGGCGGTGCAGCTTTCGGCGGCCGGACTGCCGCGTGAAATATTCCTACCAAGTTGTCCTATGCTTGAAAGCGCGACACCACAGAGGATTGTTTCAACAGAAACTTTATTGTGAAACCGGCAAGGCTGCCCCAAATTTACAACCCTGACGCGTTTCGGAGCTACCTGCTCCTTCTTCATAGGGTAATGATCTGTTAGTCCACGGCAAGCACTACGATGCATTTCTATTCAGCAGGCTTCTCTATTGGTTCTCTAGTGAACATTCACAGGTGAGTAGTTTACAGCTGCCTTCTGGGAATCGTAGTGCACACGCTTTTTCCCCTCCGGTGGGGGCTGCTTCATTTCAGTCCATTATTCGTTCAGATGCCCTCCAGAGGGCTTTAGGGCAGACAAGCTGATTTGATTTGCAACTTTCCTCTGTGGTGGCTGGGCTCGGAGAGTTACCGAACCCGCAGTCCCACAATTTCGGCTGGGCGGTGCAGCTTTCGGCGGCCGGACTGCCACTTGAAGAATTTCTACCAAGTTGTCCTATGCTTGAAAGTGCGACACCACAGAGGATTGTTTCAACAGAAACTTTATTGTGAAACTGGCAAGGCTGCCCCAAATTTACAACCCTGACGCGTTTCGGAGCTACCTGCTCCTTCTTCATAGGGTAATGTTCTGTTAGTTCACGGCAAGCACTACGATGCATTTCTATTCAGCAGGCTTCTTTATTGGTTCTCTAGTGAACGTTCACAGGTGAGTAGTTTACAGCTGCCTTCTGGGAATCGTAGTGCACACGCTTTTTCCCCTCCGGTGGGGGCCGCTTCATTTCAGTCCATTAGTCGTTCGGATGTCCTCCAGTGGGCTTTAGGGCAGACAAGCCGATTTGATTTGCAACTTTCCTCTGTGCTGGCTGGGCTTGGAGAGTTACCGAACCCGCAGTCCCACAGTTTCGGATGGGCGGTGCAGCTTTCGGCGGCCGGACTGCCGCGTGAAGTATTCCTACCAAGTTGTCCTATGCTTGAAAGCGCGACACCACAGAGGATTGGTTCAACAGAAACATTATTGAGAAACTGGCAAGGCTGCCCCAAATTTACAACCCTGACGCGTTTCGGAGCTACCTGCTCCTTCTTCATAGGGTAATGTTCTGTTAGTCCACGGCAAGCACTACGATGCATTTCTATTCAGCAGGCTTCTTTATTGGTTCTCTAGTGAACGTTCACAGGTGAGTAGTTTACAGCTGCCTTCTGGGAATCGTAGTGCACACGCTTTTTCCCCTCCGGTGGGGGCCGCTTCATTTCAGTCCATTATTCGTTCAGATGCCCTCCAGTGGGCTTTAGGGCAGACAAGCCGATCTGATTTGCAACTTTCCTCTGTGCCGGCTGGGCTCGGAGAGTTACCGAACCCGCAGTCCCACAATTTTGGATGGGCGGTGCAGCTTTCGGCGGCCGGACTGCCGCGTGAAATATTCCTACCAAGTTGTCCTATGCTTGAAAGCGCGACACCACAGAGGATTGTTTCAACAGAAACTGTATTGTGAAACCAGCAAGCCTGCCCCAAATTTACAACCCTGACGCGTTTCGGAGCTACCTGCTCCTTCTTCATAGGGTAATGTTCTGTTAGTCCACGGCAAGCACTACGATGCATTTCTATTCAGCAGGCTTCTCTATTGGTTCTCTAGTGAACGTTCACAGGTGAGTAGTTTACAGCTGCCTTCTGGGAATCGTAGTGCACACGCTTTTTCCCCTCCGGTGGGGGCTGCTTCATTTCAGTCCATTATTCGTTCAGATGCCCTTCAGTGGGCTTTAGGGCAGACAAGCTGATTTGATTTGCAACTTTCCTTTGTGCTGGTTGGGCTCGGAGAGTTACCGAACCCGCAGTCCCACAATTTCGGATGGGCGGTGCAGCTTTCGGCGGCCGGACTGCCACGTGAAGTATTTCTACCAAGTTGTCCTATGCTTGAAAGCGCGACACCACAGAGGATTGTTTCAACAGAAACTTTATTGTGAAACTGGCAAGGCTGCCCCAAATTTACAACCCTGACGCGTTTCGGAGCTACCTGCCCCTTCTTCATAGGGTAATGTTCTGTTAGTTCACGGCAAGCACTACGATGCATTTCTATTCAGCAGGCTTCTTTATTGGTTCTCTAGTGAACGTTCACAGGTGAGTAGTTTACAGCTGCCTTCTGGGAATCGTAGTGCACACGCTTTTTCCCCTCCGGTGGGGGCAGCTTCATTTCAGTCCATTAGTCGTTCAGATGTCCTCCAGTGGGCTTTAGGGCAGACAAGCCGATTTGATTTGCAACTTTCCTCTGTGCTGGCTGGGCTCGGAGAGTTACAGAACCCGCAGTCCCACAATTTTGGATGGGCGGTGCAGCTTTCGGCGGCTGGACTGCCGCGTGAAGTATTCCTACCAAGTTGTCCTATGCTTGAAAGCGCGACACCACAGAGGATTGTTTCAACAGAAACTTTATTGTGAAACCGGCAAGGCTGCCCCAAATTTACAACCCTGACGCGTTTCGGAGCTACCTGCTCCTTCTTCATAGGGTAATGTTCTGTTAGTTCACGGCTAGCACTACGATGCATTTCTATTCAGCAGGCTTCTTTATTGGTTCTCTAGTGAACGTTCACAGGTGAGTAGTTTACAGCTGCCTTCTGGGAATCGTGGTGCACACGCTTTTTCCCCTCCGGTGGGGGCCGCTTCATTTCAGTCCATTAGTCGTTCAGATGGCCTCCAGTGGGCTTTAGGGCAGACAAGCCGATTTGATTTGCAACTTTCCTCTGTGCTGGCTGGGCTCGGAGAGTTACCGAACCCGTAGTCCCACAATTTCGGATGGGCGGTGCAGCTTTCGGCGGCTGGACTGCCGCGTGAAGTACTCCTACCAAGTTGTCCTATGCTTGAAAGCGCGACACCACAGAGGATTGGTTCAACAGAAACATTATTGAGAAACCGGCAAGGCTGCCCCAAATTTACAACCCTGACGAGTTTCGGAGCTACCTGCTCCTTTTTCATAGGGTAATGTTCTGTTAGTCCACGGCAAGCACTACGATGCATTTCTATGCAGCAGGCTTCTTTATTGGTTCTCTAGTGAACGTTCACAGGTGAGTAGCTTACAGCTGCCTTCTGGGAATCGTAGTGTACACGCTTTTTCCCCTCCGGTGGGGGCCGCTTCATTTCAGTCCGTTATTCGTTCAGATGCCCTCCAGTGGGCTTTAGGGCAGACAAGCCGATTTGATTTGCAACTTTCCTCTGTGCTGGCTGGGCTCGGAGAGTTACCGAACCCACAGTCCCACAATTTCGGCTGGGCGGTGCAGCTTTCGGCGGCCGGACTGCCACTTGAAGTATTTCTACCAAGTTGTCCTATGCTTGAAAGTGCGACACCACAGAGGATTGTTTCAACAGAAACTTTATTGTGAAACTGGCAAGGCTGCCCCAAATTTACAACCCTGACGCGTTTCGGAGCTACCTGCTCCTTCTTCATAGGGTAATGTTCTGTTAGTTCACGGCTAGCACTACGATGCATTTCTATTCAGCAGGCTTCTTTATTGGTTCTCTAGTGAACGTTCACAGGTGAGTAGTTTACAGCTGCCTTCTGGGAATCGTAGTGCACACGCTTTTTCCCCTCCGGTGGGGGCCGCTTCATTTCAGTCCATTAGTCGTTCGGATGTCCTCCAGTGGGCTTTAGGGCAGACAAGCCGATTTGATTTGCAACTTTCCTCTGTGCTGGCTGGGCTTGGAGAGTTACCGAACCCGCAGTCCGACAATTTCGGATGGGCGGTGCAGCTTTTGGCGGCCGGACTGCGGCGTGAAGTATTCCTACCAAGTTGTCCTATGCTTGAAAGCGCGACACCACAGAAGATTGTTTCAACAGAAACTTTATTATGAATCCGGCAAGGCTGCCCCAAATTTAGAACCCTGACGCGTTTCAGAGCTACCTGCTCCTTCGTCATAGGGTAATGTTCTGTTAGTCATCGGCAAGCACTACGATGCATTTCTATTCAGCAGGCTTCTTTATTGGTTCTCTAGTGAACGTTCACAGGTGAGTAGTTTACAGCTGCCTTCTGGGAATCGTAGTGCACACGCTTTTTCCCCTCCGGTGGGGGCCGCTTCATTTCAGTCCATTATTCGTTCAGATGCCCTCCAGTGGGCTTTAGGGCAGACAAGCCGATTTGATTCGCAACTTTCCTCTGTGCTGGCTGGGCTCGGAGAGTTACCGAACTCGCAGTCCCACAATTTCGGATGGGCGGTGCAGCTTTCGGCGGCCGGACTGCCGCGTGAAATATTCCTACCAAGTTGTCCTATGCTTGAAAGCGCGACACCACAGAGGATTGTTTCAACAGAAACTTTATTGTGAAACCGGCAAGGCTGCCCCAAATTTACAACCCTGACGCATTTCGGAGCTACCTGCTCCTTCTTCATAGGGTAATGATCTGTTAGTCCACGGCAAGCACTACGATGCATTTCTATTCAGCAGGCTTCTCTATTGGTTCTCTAGTGAACATTCACAGGTGAGTAGTTTACAGCTGCCTTCTGGGAATCGTAGTGCACACGCTTTTTCCCCTCCGGTGGGGGCTGCTTCATTTCAGTCCATTATTCGTTCAGATGCCCTCCAGAGGGCTTTAGGGCAGACAAGCTGATTTGATTTGCAACTTTCCTCTGTGGTGGCTGGGCTCGGAGAGTTACCGAACCCGCAGTCCCACAATTTCGGCTGGGCTGTGCAGCTTTCGGCGGCCGGACTGCCACTTGAAGTATTTCTACCAAGTTGTCCTATGCTTGAAAGTGCGACACCACAGAGGATTGTTTCAACAGAAACTTTATTGTGAAACTGGCAAGGCTGCCCCAAATTTACAACCCTGACGCGTTTCGGAGCTACCTGCTCCTTCTTCATAGGGTAATGTTCTGTTAGTTCACGGCAAGCACTACGATGCATTTCTATTCAGCAGGCTTCTTTATTGGTTCTCTAGTGAACGTTCACAGGTGAGTAGTTTACAGCTGCCTTCTGGGAATCGTAGTGCACACGCTTTTTCCCCTCCGGTGGGGGCCGCTTCATTTCAGTCCATTAGTCGTTCGGATGTCCTCCAGTGGGCTTTAGGGCAGACAAGCCGATTTGATTTGCAACTTTCCTCTGTGCTGGCTGGGCTTGGAGAGTTACCGAACCCGCAGTCCCACAATTTCGGATGGGCGGTGCAGCTTTCGGCGGCCGGACTGCCGCGTGAAGTATTCCTACCAAGTTGTCCTATGCTTGAAAGCGCGACACCACAGAGGATTGGTTCAACAGAAACATTATTGAGAAACTGGCAAGGCTGCCCCAAATTTACAACCCTGACGCGTTTCGGAGCTACCTGCTCCTTCTTCATAGGGTAATGTTCTGTTAGTCCACGGCAAGCACTACGATGCATTTCTATTCAGCAGGCTTCTTTATTGGTTCTCTAGTGAACGTTCACAGGTGAGTAGTTTACAGCTGCCTTCTGGGAATCGTAGTGCACACGCTTTTTCCCCTCCGGTGGGGGCCGCTTCATTTCAGTCCATTAGTCGTTCGGATGTCCTCCAGTGGGCTTTAGGGCAGACAAGCCGATTTGATTTGCAACTTTCCTCTGTGCTGGCTGGGCTTGGAGAGTTACCGAACCCGCAGTCCGACAATTTCGGATGGGCGGTGCAGCTTTTGGCGGCCGGACTGCGGCGTGATGTATTCCTACCAAGTTGTCCTATGCTTGAAAGCGCGACACCACAGAAGATTGTTTCAACAGAAACTTTATTATGAATCCGGCAAGGCTGCCCCAAATTTAGAACCCTGACGCGTTTCAGAGCTACCTGCTCCTTCGTCATAGGGTAATGTTCTGTTAGTCATCGGCAAGCACTACGATGCATTTCTATTCAGCAGGCTTCTTTATTGGTTCTCTAGTGAACGTTCACAGGTGAGTAGTTTACAGCTGCCTTCTGGGAATCGTAGTGCACACGCTTTTTCCCCTCCGGTGGGGGCCGCTTCATTTCAGTCCATTATTCGTTCAGATGCCCTCCAGTGGGCTTTAGGGCAGACAAGCCGATTTGATTCGCAACTTTCCTCTGTGCTGGCTGGGCTCGGAGAGTTACCGAACTCGCAGTCCCACAATTTCGGATGGGCGGTGCAGCTTTCGGCGGCCGGACTGCCGCGTGAAATATTCCTACCAAGTTGTCCTATGCTTGAAAGCGCGACACCACAGAGGATTGTTTCAACAGAAACTTTATTGTGAAACCGGCAAGGCTGCCCCAAATTTACAACCCTGACGCATTTCGGAGCTACCTGCTCCTTCTTCATAGGGTAATGATCTGTTAGTCCACGGCAAGCACTACGATGCATTTCTATTCAGCAGGCTTCTCTATTGGTTCTCTAGTGAACATTCACAGGTGAGTAGTTTACAGCTGCCTTCTGGGAATCGTAGTGCACACGCTTTTTCCCCTCCGGTGGGGGCTCCTTCATTTCAGTCCATTATTCGTTCAGATGCCCTCCAGAGGGCTTTAGGGCAGACAAGCTGATTTGATTTGCAACTTTCCTCTGTGGTGGCTGGGCTCGGAGAGTTACCGAACCCGCAGTCCCACAATTTCGGCTGGGCTGTGCAGCTTTCGGCGGCCGGACTGCCACTTGAAGTATTTCTACCAAGTTGTCCTATGCTTGAAAGTGCGACACCACAGAGGATTGTTTCAACAGAAACTTTATTGTGAAACTGGCAAGGCTGCCCCAAATTTACAACCCTGACGCGTTTCGGAGCTACCTGCTCCTTCTTCATAGGGTAATGTTCTGTTAGTTCACGGCAAGCACTACGATGCATTTCTATTCAGCAGGCTTCTTTATTGGTTCTCTAGTGAACGTTCACAGGTGAGTAGTTTACAGCTGCCTTCTTGGAATCGTAGTGCACACGCTTTTTCCCCTCCGGTGGGGGCCGCTTCATTTCAGTCCATTAGTCGTTCGGATGTCCTCCAGTGGGCTTTAGGGCAGACAAGCCGATTTGATTTGCAACTTTCCTCTGTGCTGGCTGGGCTTGGAGAGTTACCGAACCCGCAGTCCCACAATTTCGGATGGGCGGTGCAGCTTTCGGCGGCCGGACTGCCGCGTGAAGTATTCCTACCAAGTTGTCCTATGCTTGAAAGCGCGACACCACAGAGGATTGGTTCAACAGAAACATTATTGAGAAACTGGCAAGGCTGCCCCAAATTTACAACCCTGACGCGTTTCGGAGCTACCTGCTCCTTCTTCATAGGGTAATGTTCTGTTAGTCCACGGCAAGCACTACGATGCATTTCTATTCAGCAGGCTTCTTTATTGGTTCTCTAGTGAACGTTCACAGGTGAGTAGTTTACAGCTGCCTTCTGGGAATCGTAGTGCACACGCTTTTTCCCCTCCGGTGGGGGCCGCTTCATTTCATTCCATTATTCGTTCAGATGCCCTCCAGTGGGCTTTAGGGCAGACAAGCCGATCTGATTTGCAACTTTCCTCTGTGCCGGCTGGGCTCGGAGAGTTACCGAACCCGCAGTCCCACAATTTCGGATGGGCGGTGCAGCTTTCGGCGGCCGGACTGCCGCGTGAAATATTCCTACCAAGTTGTCCTATGCTTGAAAGCGCGACACCACAGAGGATTGTTTCAACAGAAACTGTATTGTGAAACCGGCAAGGCTGCCCCAAATTTACAACCCTGACGCATTTCGGAGCTACCTGCTCCTTCTTCATAGGGTAATGTTCTGTTAGTCCACGGCAAGCACTACGATGCATTTCTATTCAGCAGGCTTCTCTATTGGTTCTCTAGTGAACGTTCACAGGTGAGTAGTTTACAGCTGCCTTCTGGGAATCGTAGTGCACACGCTTTTTCCCCTCCGGTGGGGGCTGCTTCATTTCAGTCCATTATTCGTTCAGATGCCCTTCAGTGGGCTTTAGGGCAGACAAGCCGATTTGATTTGCAACTTTCCTCCGTGCTGGCTGGGCTCGGAGAGTTACCGAACCCGCAGTCCCACAATTTCGGATGGGCGGTGCAGCTTTCGGCGGCCGGACTGCCACGTGAAGTATTTCTACCAAGTTGTCCTATGCTTGAAAGCGCGACACCACAGAGGATTGTTTCAACAGAAACTTTATTGTGAAACTGGCAAGGCTGCCCCAAATTTACAACCCTGACGCGTTTCGGAGCTACCTGCCCCTTCTTCATAGGGTAATGTTCTGTTAGTTCACGGCAAGCACTACGATGCATTTCTATTCAGCAGGCTTCTTTATTGGTTCTCTAGTGAACGTTCACAGGTGAGTAGTTTACAGCTGCCTTCTGGGAATCGTAGTGCACACGCTTTTTCCCCTCCGGTGGGGGCTGCTTCATTTCAGTCCATTAGTCGTTCAGATGTCCTCCAGTGGGCTTTAGGGCAGACAAGCCGATTTGATTTGCAACTTTCCTCCGTGCTGGCTGGGCTCGGAGAGTTACCGAACCCGCAGTCCCACAATTTTGGATGGGCGGTGCAGCTTCCGGCGGCCGTACAGCCGCGTGAAGTATTCCTACCAAGTTGTCCTATGCTTGAAAGCGCGACACCACAGAGGATTGTTTCAACAGAAACTTTATTGTGAAACCGGCAAGGCTGCCCCAAATTTACAACCCTGACGCGTTTCGGAGCTACCTGCTCCTTCTTCATAGGGTAATGTTCTGTTAGTTCACGGCTAGCACTACGATGCATTTCTATTCAGCAGGCTTCTTTATTGGTTCTCTAGTGAACGTTCACAGGTGAGTAGTTTACAGCTGCCTTCTGGGAATCGTGGTGCACAGGCTTTTTCCCCTCCGGTGGGGGCCGCTTCATTTCAGTCCATTAGTCGTTCAGATGGCCTCCAGTGGGCTTTAGGGCAGACAAGCCGATTTGATTTGCAACTTTCCTCTG
Source organism: Triturus cristatus (assembly GCF_964204655.1). Lineage (NCBI taxonomy): Eukaryota > Metazoa > Chordata > Amphibia > Caudata > Salamandridae > Triturus > Triturus cristatus. The sequence goes on from NC_140581.1 coordinate 854,533,053, forward strand.
TGCTGGCTGGGCTCGGAGAGTTACCGAACCCGTAGTCCCACAATTTCGGATGGGCGGTGCAGCTTTCGGCGGCTGGACTGCCGCGTGAAGTACTCCTACCAAGTTGTCCTATGCTTGAAAGCGCGACACCACAGAGGATTGGTTCAACAGAAACATTATTGAGAAACCGGCAAGGCTGCCCCAAATTTACAACCCTGACGCGTTTCGGAGCTACCTGCTCCTTTTTCATAGGGTAATGTTCTGTTAGTCCACGGCAAGCACTACGATGCATTTCTATGCAGCAGGCTTCGTTATTGGTTCTCTAGTGAACGTTCACAGGTGAGTAGCTTACAGCTGCCTTCTGGGAATCGTAGTGTACACGCTTTTTCCCCTCCGGTGGGGGCCGCTTCATTTCAGTCCATTATTCGTTCAGATGCCCTCCAGTGGGCTTTAGGGCAGACAAGCCGATTTGATTTGCAACTTTCCTCTGTGCTGGCTGGGCTCGGAGAGTTACCGAACCCGCAGTCTGACAATTTCGGATGGGCGGTGCAGCTTTCGGCGGCCGGACTGCGGCGTGAAGTATTCCTACCAAGTTGTCCTATGCTTGAAAGCGCGACACCACAGAGGATTGTTTCAACAGAAACTTTATTGTGAAACCGGCAAGGCTGCCCCAAATTTACAACCCTGACGCGTTTCGGAGCTACCTGCTCCTTCTTCATAGGGTAATGTTCTGTTAGTTCACGGCTAGCACTACGATGCATTTCTATTCAGCAGGCTTCTTTATTGGTTCTCTAGTGAACGTTCACAGGTGAGTAGTTTACAGATGCCTTCTGGGAATCGTGGTGCACACGCTTTTTCCCCTCCGGTGGGGGCCGCTTCATTTCAGTCCATTAGTCGTTCAGATGCCCTCCAGTGGGCTTTAGGGCAGACAAGCCGATTTGATTTGCAACTTTCCTCTGTGCTGGCTGGGCTCGGAGAGTTACCGAACCCGCAGTCCCACAATTTCGGATGGGCGGTGCAGCTTTTGGCGGCCGGACTGCCGCGTGAAGTACTCCTACCAAGTTGTCCTATGCTTGAAAGCGCGACACCACAGAGGATTGGTTCAACAGAAACATTATTGAGAAACCGGCAAGGCTGCCCCAAATTTACAACCCAGACGCGTTTCGGAGCTACCTGCTCCTTCTTCATAGGGTAATGTTCTGTTAGTCCACGGCAAGCACTACGATGCATTTCTATTCAGCAGGCTTCTTTATTGGTTCTCTAGTGAACGTTCACAGGTGAGTAGTTTACAGCTGCCTTCTGGGAATCGCTGTGCACACTTTTTTTTCCCTCCGGTGGGGGCCGCTTCATTTCAGTCCATTATTCATTCAGATACCCTCCAGTGGGTTTTAGGGCAGACAAGCCGATTTGATTTGCAACTTTCCTCTGTGCTGGCTGGGCTCGGAGAGTTACCGAACCCGTAGTCCCACAATTTCGGATGGGCGGTGCAGCTTTCGGCGGCCGGACTGACGCGTGAAGTACTCCTACCAAGTTGTCCTATGCTTGAAAGCGCGACACCACAGAGGATTGGTTCAACAGAAACATTATTGAGAAACCGGCAAGGCTGCCCCAAATGTACAACCCTGACGCGTTTCGGAGCTACCTGCTCCTTCTTCATAGGGTAATGTTCTGTTAGTCCACGGCAAGCACTACGATGCATTTCTATTCAGGAGGCTTCTTTATTGGTTCTCTAGTGAACGTTCACAGGTGAGTAGTTTACAGCTGCCTTCTGGGAATCATAGTGCACACGCTTTTTCCCCTCCGGTGGGGGCCGCTTCATTTCAGTCCATTATTCGTTCAGATGCCCTCCAGTGGGCTTTAGGGCAGACAAGCCGATTTGATTTGCAACTTTCCTCTGTGCTGGCTGGGCTCGGAGAGTTACCAAACCCGCAGTCTCACAATTTCGGATGGGCGGTGCAGCTTTCGGCGACCGGACTGCCACGTGAAGTATTTCTACGAAGTTGTCCTATGCTTGAAAGCGCGACACCACAGAGGATTGTTTCAACAGAAACTTTATTGTGAAACCGGCAAGGCTGCCCCAAATTTACAACCCTGACGCGTTTCGGAGCTACCTGCTCCTTCTTCATAGGGTAATGTTCTGTTAGTTCACGGCTAGCACTACGATGCATTTCTATTCAGCAGGCTTCTTTATTGGTTCTCTAGTGAACGTTCACAGGTGAGTAGTTTACAGCTGCCTTCTGGGAATTGCTGTGCACACTTTTTTTTCCCCACCGGTGGGGGCCGCTTCATTTCAGTCCATTATTCGTTCAGATACCCTCCAGTGGGCTTTAGGGCAGACAAGCCGATTTGATTTGCAACTTTCCTCTGTGCTGGCTGGGCTCGGAGAGTTACCGAACCCGTAGTCCCACAATTTCGGATGGGCGGTGCAGCTTTCGGCGGCCGGACTGCCACGTGAAGTACTCCTACCAAGTTGTCCTATGTTTGAAAGCGCGACACCACAGAGGATTGGTTCAACAGAAACATTATTGAGAAACCGGCAAGGCTGCCCCAAATTTACAACCCTGACACGTTTCGGCGCTACCTGCTCCTTCTTCATAGGGTAATGTTCTGTTAGTCCACGGCAAGCACTACGATGCATTTCTATTCAGCAGGCTTCTTTATTGGTTCTCTAGTGAACGTTCACAGGTGAGTAGCTTACAGCTGCCTTCTGGGAATCGTAGTGTACACGCTTTTTCCCCTCCGGTGGGGGCCGCTTCATTTCAGTCCGTTATTCGTTCAGATGCCCTCGAGTGGGCTTTAGGGCAGACAAGCCGATTTGATTTGCAACTTTCCTCTGTGCTGGCTGGGCTCGGAGAGTTACCGAACCCGCAGTCTGACAATTTCGGATGGGCGGTGCAGCTTTCGGCGGCCGGACTGCGGCGTGAAGTATTCCTACCAAGTTGTCCTATGCTTGAAAGCGCGACACCACAGAGGATTGTTTCAACAGAAACTTTATTGTGAAACCGGCAAGGCTGCCCCAAATTTACAACCCTGACGCGTTTCGGAGCTACCTGCTCCTTCTTCATAGGGTAATGTTCTGTTAGTTCACGGCTAGCACTACGATGCATTTCTATTCAGCAGGCTTCTTTATTGGTTCTCTAGTGAACGTTCACAGGTGAGTAGTTTACAGATGCCTTCTGGGAATCGTGGTGCACACGCTTTTTTCCCTCCGGTGGGGGCCGCTTCATTTCAGTTCATTAGTCGTTCAGATGCCCTCCAGTGGGCTTTAGGGCAGACAAGCCGATTTGATTTGCAACTTTCCTCTGTGCTGGCTGGGCTCGGAGAGTTACCGAACCCGCAGTCCCACAATTTCGGATGGGCGGTGCAGCTTTTGGCGGCCGGACTGCCGCGTGAAGTACTCCTACCAAGTTGTCCTATGCTTGAAAGCGCGACACCACAGAGGATTGGTTCAACAGAAACATTATTGAGAAACCGGCAAGGCTGCCCCAAATTTACAACCCAGACGCGTTTCGGAGCTACCTGCTCCTTCTTCATAGGGTAATGTTCTGTTAGTCCACGGCAAGCACTACGATGCATTTCTATTCAGCAGGCTTCTTTATTGGTTCTCTAGTGAACGTTCACAGGTGAGTAGTTTACAGCTGCCTTCTGGGAATCACTGTGCACACTTTTTTTTCCCTCCGGAGGGGGCCGCTTCATTTCAGTCCATTATTCGTTCAGATACCCTCCAGTGGGCTTTAGGGCAGACAAGCCGATTTGATTTGCAACTTTCCTCTGTGCTGGCTGGGCTCGGAGAGTTACCGAACCCGTAGTCCCACAATTTCGGATGGGCGGTGCAGCTTTCGGCGGCCGGACTGCCGCGTGAAGTACTCCTACCAAGTTGTCCTATGCTTGAAAGCGCGACACCACAGAGGATTGGTTCAACAGAAACATTATTGAGAAACCGGCAAGGCTGCCCCAAATTTACAACCCTGACGCGTTTCGGAGCTACCTGCTCCTTCTTCATAGGGTAATGTTCTGTTAGTCCACGGCAAGCACTACGATGCATTTCTATTCAGCAGGCTTCTTTATTGGTTCTCTAGTGAACGTTCACAGGTGAGTAGTTTACAGCTGCCTTCTGGGAATCATAGTGCACACGCTTTTTCCCCTCCGGTGGGGGCCGCTTCATTTCAGTCCATTATTCGTTCAGATGCCCTCCAGTGGGCTTTAGGGCAGACAAGCCGATTTGATTTGCAACTTTCCTCTGTGCTGGCTGGGCTCGGAGAGTTACCAAACCCGCAGTCTCACAATTTCGGATGGGCGGTGCAGCTTTCGGCGACCGGACTGCCACGTGAAGTATTTCTACGAAGTTGTCCTATGCTTGAAAGCGCGACACCACAGAGGATTGTTTCAACAGAAACTTTATTGTGAAACCGGCAAGGCTGCCCCAAATTTACAACCCTGACGCGTTTCGGAGCTACCTGCTCCTTCTTCATAGGGTAATGTTCTGTTAGTTCACGGCTAGCACTACGATGCATTTCTATTCAGCAGGCTTCTTTATTGGTTCTCTAGTGAACGTTCACAGGTGAGTAGTTTACAGCTGCCTTCTGGGAATCGTGGTGCACATGCTTTTTCCCCTCCGGTGGGGGCCGCTTCATTTCAGTCCATTAGTCGTTCAGATGCCCTCCAGTGGGCTTTAGGGCAGACAAGCCGATTTGATTTGCAACTTTCCTCTGTGCTGGCTGGGCTCGGAGAGTTACCGAACCCGCAGTCCCACAATTTCGGATGGGCGGTGCAGCTTTCGGCGGCCGGACTGCCGCGTGAAGTACTCCTACCAAGTTGTCCTATGCTTGAAAGCGCGACACCACAGAGGATTGGTTCAACAGAAACATTATTGAGAAACCGGCAAGGCTGCCCCAAATTTACAACCCAGACGCGTTTCGGAGCTACCTGCTCCTTCTTCATAGGGTAATGTTCTGTTAGTCCACGGCAAGCACTACGATGCATTTCTATTCAGCAGGCTTCTTTATTGGTTCTCTAGTGAACGTTCACAGGTGAGTAGTTTACAGCTGCCTTCTGGGAATCGCTGTGCACACTTTTTTTTCCCTCTGGTGGGGGCCGCTTCATTTCAGTCCATTATTCGTTCAGATACCCTCCAGTGGGCTTTAGGGCAGACAAGCCGATTTGATTTGCGACTTTCCTCTGTGCTGGCTGGGCTCGGAGAGTTACCGAACCCGTAGTCCCACAATTTCGGATGGGCGGTGCAGCTTTCGGCGGCCGGACTGCCGCGTGAAGTACTCCTACCAAGTTGTCCTATGTTTGAAAGCGCGACACCACAGAGGATTGGTTCAACAGAAACATTATTGAGAAACCGGCAAGGCTGCCCCAAATTTACAACCCTGACACGTTTCGGAGCTACCTGCTCCTTCTTCATAGGGTAATGTTCTGTTAGTCCACGGCAAGCACTACGATGCATTTCTATTCAGCAGGCTTCTTTATTGGTTCTCTAGTGAACGTTCACAGGTGAGTAGCTTACAGCTGCCTTCTGGGAATCGTAGTGTACACGCTTTTTCCCCTCCGGTGGGGGCCGCTTCATTTCAGTCCGTTATTCGTTCAGATGCCCTCGAGTGGGCTTTAGGGCAGACAAGCCGATTTGATTTGCAACTTTCCTCTGTGCTGGCTGGGCTCGGAGAGTTATCGAACCCGCAGTCTGACAATTTCGGATGGGCGGTGCAGCTTTCGGCGGCCGGACTGCGGCGTGAAGTATTCCTACCAAGTTGTCCTATGCTTGAAAGCGCGACACCACAGAGGATTGTTTCAACAGAAACTTTATTGTGAAACCGGCAAGGCGGCCCCAAATTTACAACCCTGACGCGTTTCGGAGCTACCTGCTCCTTCTTCATAGGGTAATGTTCTGTTAGTTCACGGCTAGCACTACGATGCATTTCTATTCAGCAGGCTTCTTTATTGGTTCTCTAGTGAACGTTCACAGGTGAGTAGTTTACAGATGCCTTCTGCGAATCGTGGTACACACGCTTTTTCCCCTCCGGTGGGGGCCGCTTCATTTCAGTCCATTAGTCATTTAGATGCCCTCCAGTGGGCTTTAGGGCAGACAAGCCGATTTGATTTGCAACTTTCCTCTGCTGGCTGGGCTCGGAGAGTTACCGAACCCGCAGTCCCACAATTTCGGATGGGCGGTGCAGCTTTTGGCGGCCGGACTGCCGCGTGAAGTACTCCTACCAAGTTGTCCTATGCTTGAAAGCGCGACACCACAGAGGATTGGTTCAACAGAAACATTATTGAGAAACCGGCAAGGCTGCCCCAAATTTACAACCCAGACGCGTTTCGGAGCTACCTGCTCCTTCTTCATAGGGTAATGTTCTGTTAGTCCACGGCAAGCACTACGATGCATTTCTATTCAGCAGGCTTCTTTATTGGTTCTCTAGTGAACGTTCACAGGTGAGTAGTTTACAGCTGCCTTCTGGGAATCACTGTGCACACTTTTTTTCCCTCCGGTGGGGGCCGCTTCATTTCAGTCCATTATTCGTTCAGATACCCTCCAGTGGGCTTTAGGGCAGACAAGCCGATTTGATTTGCAACTTTCCTCTGTGCTGGCTGGGCTCGGAGAGTTACCGAACCCGTAGTCCCACAATTTCGGATGGGCGGTGCAGCTTTCGGCGGCTGGACTGCCGCGTGAAGTACTCCTACCAAGTTGTCCTATGCTTGAAAGCGCGACACCACAGAGGATTGGTTCAACAGAAACATTATTGAGAAACCGGCAAGGCTGCCCCAAATTTACAACCCTGACGCGTTTCGGAGCTACCTGCTCCTTCTTCATAGGGTAATGTTCTGTTGTCCACGGCAAGCACTACGATGCATTTCTATTCAGCAGGCTTCTTTATTGGTTCTCTAGTGAACGTTCACAGGTGAGTAGTTTACAGCTGCCTTCTGGGAATCATAGTGCACACGCTTTTTCCCCTCCGGTGGGGGCCGCTTCATTTCAGTCCATTATTCGTTCAGATGCCCTCCAGTGGGCTTTAGGGCAGACAAGCCGATTTGATTTGCAACTTTCCTCTGTGCTGGCTGGGCTCGGAGAGTTACCAAACCCGCAGTCTCACAATTTCGGATGGGCGGTGCAGCTTTCGGTGACCGGACTGCCACGTGAAGTATTTATACGAAGTTGTCCTATGCTTGAAAGCGCGACACCACAGAGGATTGTTTCAACAGAAACTTTATTGTGAAACCGGCAAGGCTGCCCCAAATTTACAACCCTGACGCGTTTCGGAGCTACCTGCTCCTTCTTCATAGGGTAATGTTCTGTTAGTCCACGGCAAGCACTACGATGCATTTCTATTCAGCAGGCTTCTTTATTGGTTCTCTAGTGAACGTTCACAGGTGAGTAGTTTACAGCTGCCTTCTGGGAATCGCTGTGCACACATTTTTTTCCCTCCGGTGGGGGCCGCTTCATTTCAGTCCATTATTCATTCAGATACCCTCCAGTGGGCTTTAGGGCAGACAAGCCGATTTGATTTGCAACTTTCCTCTGTGCTGGCTGGGCTCGGAGAGTTACCGAACCCGTAGTCCCACAATTTCGGATGGGCGGTGCAGCTTTCGGCGGCCGGACTGCCGCGTGAAGTACTCCTACCAAGTTGTCCTATGTTTGAAAGCGCGACACCACAGAGGATTGGTTCAACAGAAACATTATTGAGAAACCGGCAAGGCTGCCCCAAATTTACAACCCTGACGCGTTTCGGAGCTACCTGCTCCTTCTTCATAGGGTAATGTTCTGTTAGTCCACGGCAAGCACTACAATGCATTTCTATTCAGCAGGCTTCTTTATTGGTTCTCTAGTGAACGTTCACAGGTGAGTAGTTTACAGCTGCCTTCTGGGAATCGTAGTGCACACGCTTTTGCCCCTCCGGTGGGGGCCGCTTCATTCCAGTCCATTATTCGTTCAGATGCCCTCCAGTGGGCTTTGGGCAGACAAGCCGATTTGATTTGCAACTTTCCTCTGTGCTGGCTGGGCTCGGAGAGTTACCGAACCCGCAGTCCCACAATTTCGGATGGGCGGTGCAGCTTTCGGCGGCCGGACTGCCGCGTGAAGTATTCCTACCAAGTTGTCCTATGCTTGAAAGCGCGACACCACAGAGGATTGGTTCAACAGAAACATTATTGTGAAACCGGCAAGGCTGCCCCAAATTTACATCCCTGACGCATTTTGGAGCTACCTGCTCCTTCTTCATAGGGTAATGTTCTGTTAGTACACGGCAAGCACTGCGATGCATTTCTATTCAGCAGGCTTCTTTATTGGTTCTCTAGTAAACGTTCACAGGTGAATAGTTTAAAGCTGCCTTCTGGGAATCATAGTGCACACGCTTTTTCCCCTCCGGTGGGGGCCACTTCATTTCAGTCCATTATTCGTTCAGATGCCCTCCAGTGGGCTTTAGGGCTGACAAGCCGATTTGATTTGCAACTTTCCTCTGTGCTGGCTGGGCTCGGAGAGTTACTGAACCCGCAGTTCCACAATTTCGGATGGGCGGTGCAGCTTTCGGCAGCCGGACTGCCGTGTGAAGTATTCCTACCAAGTTGTCCAATGCTTGAAAGCGCGACACCACAGAGGATTGTTTCTACAGAAACTTTATTGTGAAACCGGCAAGGCTGCCCCAAATTTACAACCCTGACGCGTTTTGGAGCTACCTGCTCCTTATTCATAGGGTAATCTTCTGTTAGTCCGCGGCAAGCACTACGATGCGTTTCTATTCAGCAGGCTTCTTTATTGGTTCTCTAGTGAACGTTCACAGGTGAGTAGTTTACAGCTGCCTTCTGGGAATCGTAGTGCACACGCTTTGTCCCCTCCGGTGGGGGCCGCTTTATTTCAGTCCATTATTCGTTCAGAACATTACCCTATGAAGAAGGAGCAGGTAGCTCCGAAACGCGTCAGTATTTTTATCACCATTTTTAAAATTTATTAATTTAATTAATTCTTTTAAAAAATAAAAAATATTATTTGTTTTTATTGGGTTTTTCAAACATATTTTTTTATATTTTTAAAAATATTTCTTTAACTATATGTTCAAAACTTTATTTTACATATTTTTTTTCAATGTTTTTGGATCCGCTCACCCTATAGGCACCGCTCTCGATCCCTACGCGGAAGCATCCGCACTTAGTATGTGTTGGGTACGTGTTTAGTGCGCGATCGCAATGCGAGAGGTACGCGACTCCCAGCCTATATGCAACACGTTCGATGTACGTGACGCGATGTTTATGTGCTTCTGCGATGCGTCATCTGCGTCTATTACGCGGTAGGTGCGTGGATCCCGCGAAATATTTAACATTTAAAAAAACATATATATATGTATTTCATGTGAATATTAATTGAAGACAAACTCTAAACTAGTCTTAAAACTAATATATTTTTACATCTAATCCTATAATTTCTTTTAATTAAATTTCGTGGATGCGTGCTGGGTGCGTGCTGCGTAAGCGCAGGATGCGCGGATCGCATGTGACCTGCAAAAAAAGAGATTTGATTGGTTCATTACACTTCCTGTTCTAACTATTGAAAGACACCACCCAATTCAATCATTCTTCTTTGACCTTCTTTGGAGGAGCATCTCTTTGCAGAGAAGAAGGTTTTTTAGACTAAGTGTACACTTAGCTCTAACTTTTTTCAACTTCAGGGCAGCAGGCATCACCTGCATCTCCTCATACATCTGAGGATGAATTTTTAGAGGAGGCACCACGCAAAGAACGTTTTTCTTCAGTGGTGTGGACATTTTTTACTTTTCCCAAGGGGCAGAATAAGACCAATGCCACCTTGGTCACATGCAAGATTTGCAAAAGAGTGCTGTCGCGAGGGGATCCTAACAAGAAATACTCATGCGGCACGGCTAGTATGATGAAGCACATAAGGACCCTTCATCCAAACAATCTTGCATGAGAAGAGTGCAAACGGATGAGAAACACTCCTGCTCCTGCGCCTTCCACCTCATCGCAGCCGAGCACTTCAAGAGTGCATCCATCAGCCCAAAATTTGGACATCCGTCCTCAATTTCATTATTTAAAAGTGCTCTGCACTAAGTGCAATGCGACTTTGTGCTACGGTGAGCAGTCGATCGATCTGATCTGCCGACGGCAAGAAAGTCACATTTGCTAGTTTTTTTTTTATTGTTCCCTGAAGTTCATTGTTTGGTTCCTCTTGTTTTGTGTTTTGGTTTTTTTTTGCAGAAAAACCCCCAAAATTTAAAAATTGTTCAGAAAACCCCCCAAAAAATATAAAAGAAGAAAGAAGAAAAAAAAAAGTTCTTGTAAGAACTAACTTTCCTGGTTTAAAAAAAGAGCAAAATTTCTTTGTTAGTGTGTGAAAGTTAGATGAATGTATGTGTAGTACGTAATTGACTGAATGAATGCATTAGTAGCGTATGTTGAATGTATAAGTGCAGAACTATGAGGAAGTGCTGCAGCATCACACAGTAACCTCTTTAACTGCAGTGTGCTGTAGTACTTCCGAAGCACAGGGATGCAACATATGTACATAAACATGTTGCAAATCTATACTTCTCTCTGCACGGCTGCTAAAACTGCAGCCATGTGGTGACACAGGCACCCTTGCACCATAGTGCAAGGATATCTGTGTCATGTGCTGTTTGTTTTTGTGCAGGAAGACACACCTTCCTGCACAAAAACAATCAGTAAAGGTATTTTTCTCCTTCAATGTATGCTGAGCATTGTATTATGCATTGAAGATATACAAATGTGGAGAAATGAAAACAATTCTCCTTGTTGTGCTTTCCTACACCAATTTTAGAATGGTGCAGCCTTCACACACATATCGAAATTCATAATTTCTGGCAAATCTAGACATGTGTCTTGTTCTATGAGTATTCAGTTCAATCATGCACAACAACACTCATAGAACACCCTTTAAACGCAAACTGGTGTGCATAATGAGGTTGTATTTACATGGAGTATAAAAAGTGCACAGAGTGCCTTTTCCTCTCTTTGTAAATATGAAAGAGTGTCTTGCGCAATAACTATGTTACAAAAAGTGACATATTTCCAGTTTTAAAATTCCTTGCGAATGATAGAAGGTAAGCACAGAGTTTTGTCTGCAAAGATATTCAAAGAAGAATGATTGAAATGATTGTGATCCTTCAATAGATACAATGGGAAATATTATGAACCCCTCAAATCTCTTTTTTTGCAGGTCACATGATATCTGATTATGGTCAGATTTCAAAACTACATAGGTATAAACAGAGTGTTTTTAGAAACGTGTTTCAACTTTGTAGCTTCTTGCAGACCTCCTCATTCTGCATATTGAGACTTAGATAAACTTACCTTCACAGTAATAGGAATAAAAAATGGTATACATTTTATTCAGATTTTCATTGAAATCTAAATTCATATAAATTGCTTATTTTTAAATTTGGATCTGTGAAAGAAAAGGAAAAAAAAATATAACATTAATAATAAATTTTTTACAACACAGCATAATTTCCACAAAGTAATTTGTTTGCCTTTTTTGCTGTTCTCAGAATATATTGAATTTCACTAAAAATAGTGATTTCAATCGTACTCATCATTTAACAGCGAGCAAAAAAAAAAAACAATCAGAAAGATTGTTAAAAAAAAACTAACATTCTATTCTCAGCAAAATACCACAAGATACAAATCACAGATATATAAAATGCTTGCGGCTAACAAATTTTTATAAGTTTAACTTACAAAAACTATAAATGTTGTCGCTTTAAAATATTCACCGAATCTAAGGATGAATTTTTGGAGGAGGCCCCACGCCCACAACGTTTTTCTTCAGTGCTGTGGACATTTTTTACTTTTCCCGAGGGGCAAACAAAGATCAATGCCACCTTGGTCACGTGCAAGATTTGCAAAAGAGTCCTGTTGCGAGGGGATCCTAACAAGAAATACTCGTACGGCACGGCAAGTGTGATGAAACACCGAAGGACCCTTCATCCAAACAATCTTGCACAAGAAGAGTGCAAATGGATGAGAAACACTCCTATTCTGTATCTGTAAAAAAGAATCACAAATAAATGTATTTTAATAACTTTCAAATTTATACTATTCCATTACTGTACAAACACATTTTATATAAAAACTGACTAAGAAACTATAACCCTGAACCACAAGTGTGACGATGGTTAAAACACTACATGCATAGTGCATACTACTTTGAAGCAGTTCATGCCCTAAAGCTTACCTCACTAGAAGACTACATGCTAACTGACTGAATAATTACACTACTATAAGGAGACACACTGGGTGAGTAACAGGGTGTTTGCTAGAAGTGTATGAATACTGACTGGGGAAATGAAGGTGTGAAAGACAACTGTATAGGTGGTTAGAGGCCTGCATGCATAGTGAATAGGCATTTGAATCAGTCTATGTGCTAAGGCCTGGCTCACTGCATGAGTACTTGGGAACTGACGGAATGATTAGAGTACAGCAAAGAGAGTGCCTGGGTGAATTTATAAGTGGTTGGCTTTTGACACAGTGAATGGATTAGTACTTGGTACTGAATGGGTCACTAGAGGAGTGCAAAGGGAGTGACAGGATGTTTGCTGGACTGTATGGATACTGACTAGGGAATGGAAGATGTGAAAGACAAGTGTATAGTATGTTAGAAGACTGCATGCATACTGCATAGACATTTGAAGCAGTCTATGTGGTAATGATTGGTTCACAACATGAGTACTTGGAAACTGACTAAATCATCAGACTACTGCTAGGACAGTGCCTGGGTAAAACTTTTAAATTTTCAGTTCTGGCACAGTGAAGAGAATAGTACATGGTACTGCACTTTAGTGTCAAACCCTGACTCATTTTATCAATGCATAAGCAAAGAATAGCTTGTAAAGCTACTAAAACTTGACAACATGACCGGTTTTAAAACAGTTATCTGTCAGCAAATACACAATGTTACCAAATGCTTCTATCACAATCCTTACCCAAATGCACACAGACTCACAGTGTGATTTTAGACAAGCAACACTATCCTAGGAGTTTACCAAAACTCATTCACTAGTCTAGAAGAGGTAAGGGTACTGCACACAATCTACATATTTAAGTACAGCACATTAGTGTCAAAGCATGACTCATTTAATCAACGCATAAGCAAAGACTGGCTTCTAATGCTACTAAAACTTGACAACATGACAGGTTTTAAAAGAGTTATCTACCAGAAAATACACGATGTTACCAAATGCTTCTCTCACGGTGGTTCCCAAATTCACACAGACTCACAGTGTGATTCTAGACAACAACCACTATACCTAGGAGTTTACCAAAAATCATTCACTACTGTGGAAGTGATAAGGGAACTGCACACAATCTACATATTTCAGGACTGCACTTTTGTGTCAAAGCCTGACTCATTTAATCAAAGCATAAGCAAAAACTGGCTTCTAATGCTACTAAAACTTGACAACAAGACAGGTTTTAAAACAATTATCTGTCAGCAAATACACGATGTTATCAAATGCTTCTCTCACAGTGGTTCCCAAACAGACTCACAGTGTGATTCTAGACAAGCAACACTATCCCTAGCAGCTTACCAAAACTCATTCACTACTGTGCAAGGGGTAAGGAGACTACACACAATCTACATATTAAAGTACAGCACATTAGTGTCAAAGCCTGACTCATTTAATCAAAGCATAAGCAAAAACTGCCTTCTAATGCTAGTAAAACTTGACAACAAGACAGGTTTTAAAACAGTTATCTGTCAGCAAATACACGATGTTACCTAATGCTTCTCTCACAGTGGTTCCCAAATGCACACAGTGTGATTATAGACAAGCACCACTATCCCTAGGAGTTTACCAAAACTCATTCACTACAGTGGAAGTGGTAAGGGAACTGCACACAAACTACATATTTCAGGACTGCACTTTTGTGTCAAACCCTGACTCATTTAATCAAAGCATAAGCAAAAACTGCCTTCTAATGCTACTAAAACTTGACAACAAGACAGGTTTTAAAACAGTTATCTGTCAGCAAATACACGATGTTACCAAATGCTTCTCTCATAGTGGTTCTCAAATGCACACAGACTCACAGTGTGATTCTAGACAAGCAACACTATCCCTAGAAGCTTACCAAAACACATTTCGTCATCTAGAAGGAGTACTACATGTTAGTATAGAAACATAACTCATTTCACAAATTCATAAACAATGACTGGTTTCTAATGCTACCAAAATATAAAAACAGCACAGTTATCTGTCTGCAAACACATGAAAAACACAAATGCTTATCAGAGAATGGTTTCTACATGCACACACACTGTCAATAAGATTCTATAGAAAAAAGTACCCCTTACACTTGAGCAGGAGAAATACATTAGTCTGATTAAAATCAAAATAGTCTACACACATCCCCTCACAATTAAATAACTCACCTTTCAAATTGTTTTGTAGATTAAGAAATATATCAGTCACACACCAGATTTTCTTTTACATAATCTCTGCACTGTGCACCTCTCAGCAAAAAAAAGAATGGAAAAGTTTCCCTTTCATTTTCCACACATATACATGTAAACATCAAATCACAACCCTTCACACATAAATCCAAAAGCAAACACACATTTCTAATGGTTAAACATTTCAACCCTTTCGAAATGAAATACATTTCAACCCTTCCCCCAATCTTCCTTCTGCCTGTTACCATAGAAACAGGTCATGGAACACTGCACTGAGCACACAGGTCACAAGTTCAGCACACAATGTTGCTAAACAAGACAGCAAGTGTGCCTGACTTTTCAACATATCAGCTTATCATATATAATGTTCCTTACAATCAGTTTTTGTTAACCAATAAGAATCATGCCTTTAAAAAACAGAAATATACACCCTACCTTTCAGTGTAGAAAGTTGTCATACAACCAATGATTTCTTGTCTTTTTTCAATTTTTTTTCCCTTGGATCCACGCACCCAACGCAAGAGAATCCGTGCACCCAACGCGATAGGATGCACGCACCATGCGCGCATTTCGCTGTTCAAAAAAGAACAAAAAGGGGCCCCAGGGGGTCCTTCTGAGACCCCCTAGGCACCTCTAGAGAGTCAGAGTATTTCCACTCTGCCCAATTTATATGTTTTACACACTTATTCCCCTTGCTTCTTCAGCCTAGCTTCTACCGAGGCAGAAAATGGCCGCTAACAGTTCCTGGTTTCGAATGTAGACAGACACTCGACAGCCAATTAGCATTCAGCGCGTGATCGGGAGGGTGCGTGCTCAGTTCGAGGAGGGTGTGCTTATGGTGCGGGTAGGGTGCGCGGATCCTCCCGGCAATAGATATATATGTACATTTAACTCTAATTTTCTCAGGAACTACTGAACAGATTCACACCATTTATGCAAAAGGCACGAGTCTGAACTGAGGACTACCTCTTTGCCAAATTTGGTGTCATTCCGTTCAGCGGTTCGGGCTGTATCTGCGACAACAGATCCTATGGAAAATTCAATGGGGAAAACGTGTTTTGGGACCCCCCTTTTTTCTCGGCCCCCGCTTGACGGATCACCGCAAAACTTTCAGGGTAGGAGCGGAGCGGACCTGGTCAAAAGTTTGGAAAATTTCGCGAGGATTCATCAACGGGCGCTAGATTTATTGGGAATAGAATGTTGCAGATTTCCTATGGAAAATAGGTCCTAACTATAATTATCTACTAGCGACCGCCAGTAGGTAATATATATATATATATATATCTATATATATTCGCCAAAAAAAGTGCTTCAGCACCCCATCAGGGGTAACGAGCGCTATAAAAATGCAACGTTCTTTCCCTCTTCTATCCCTCCACTATCCTCCTCAAGCCAAATACCTGACTATATCCACCACTCAAATGACTTTACATATTTCACTATACTAATTCACCACTAATCCTTTATGGGTTCCGGAGTAGCTTGCTACCGCCAAAAGTGCTTCAACACACCATCAGGGGTAACAAGCGCTATAAAAATGTAAACCTTATTCCCTCTTCTATCCCTCCGCTATTCTTCTGAATCCAAATAACTGACTAATATCCACTACTCAAATTACTTTCATATTTCACTATACTAATTCGACTGTAATCCCTTCTGGGTTCCGGCATAGTGTGCTACTCGGCAAAAAAGCACTCTGACGCCTTGTCAGGGATAGTAAGTGCTATATAAATGCAATTACAATATATGTATGGATTCACAATGCAGCGACGTCATGTGATCAAGGCCGTTCTGAGGCCAAAACACGTAATGGCGAACTGTCCTGAATAAACTACACAATATTTGGACAAAGCTGGGGTCTGTGCCTGTTGTATTCCGAATGAGTGGGAATAAGGTGGTTGATATATATATTCACTAAAATAACATAGGTTTCAGGCACGTTATAGTTAGAAATTAGCATTTAAAAATCCTTAGAAATTCACTGAAAAAACCATAGGTTTCAGGGGCGTTATAGTTAGTTGGACATTGCACTCGCACAAAACCATTGAAATTCCCCTGTTATAGTTAGTTCAGCTAACTATAACTCGCACGCCCGCAATGCCCTGCTGATGACGTCACATATTACATCACTCATGAAATGGTCAGTGACATCACTCATGACATCACTGATGACATCTCAAATGACCCTGGGGGTCATTGTGGTGTTTCTACCCTGCCCCCTTTTCGTGTTTTGTGCGTTTGTTTTTCTCTTTTCTTGTGCCTCGGTGCTACCGAGGCACAAGCTGGCTGCCAACACTTCCTGGTTTGGAGTGTTGACAGCCAATTAGCATGAAGCTTGTGATCGGGAGGGTGCGCTGATCCTTCGTGCCTCTAGATATCACTATCTTTATTTCTTAATTTCTCAAAAACTACTGAACGGATTTACACCATTTTTGAAAAGGTCGCTTTCTGAGCAAAGCAGTACCCTTTTGCCAAATTTGGTGTAATTCCGTTCAGCAGTTTTTCTATAACCGTGTCTAAAGTTTCCTATGGGAAAATGATTTTTGGACCACTATTTTTTAATTTATCAGGAACTACTGAACGGATTTACACCATTTTTAAAAAAAAGGGCGTTTTCTGAACCAAGGGCTACCTTTTTGCAAAATTTGGTGTAATTCCGTTCAGCAGTTCGGGCTGTAGCCATGTCTAAAATTTCCTATGAATCACCCCCAAACTTTCAGGATAGGAGCTGACCGGAACGGGCCATTAGTTTTGAAAAGTTCGCGAAGATTCGTCAACCGGCGCCAAAGTTATTGGGAATAGAATGTTACAATTTTGCTATGGATAATAGGTCCTAACTATAACTACCTACTGGCGGTCGCCAGTATGTAATATATATATATATATATATATATATATATATATATATATATATATATATATATATATATATATATATATATATATATTCACTGAAAAAACCATAGGTTTCAGGGGCGTTATAGTTAGTTGGACATTTTACTCGTACAAAACCATAGACATTCCCCGTTATAGTTAGTTCAGCTAACTATAACTTACGCCCCCGCAATGCACTGCTGATGACGCCAGATATTACATCACTCATGACATGGTCAGTGACATCACTGATGATATCACTGATGACATCTCAAATGACATCACTGATGACATCATCCATTGACTGTGTGTTTCTGTAAAGTTTAAATATTTTTAATATATGTAGGGAAAGGCGTATTGAAGAATGAGTGGGTGTATAACTGTCTGAATGGATGATTTAGTTGGTGCGTGACTGACTCTATAAGTGAGTGATTAAACATTTCTTACTGAATGTATAGGTTAGTGACTAAACTGTGTGAATATCTGTATCCGTCTGTTGGTGTGTAAGCGGCTGCATGGGTTTGTGAATAGCTACAAGAGTGTCTATATGAGTTATTGATTGGTTGTCTGAGTATCTGTATGGGTGCCTGAGTGTTTGTGTGGGTGGGTGCATATATGTGGGAGTGGGTGATTCACTGGGTGCATGGTTTCAAGAGTGCATCTGTGATGGACTGTATGGGTGAGTGAGTGTGTGTATGGGTGTGTTAGTGAGTGAATGTATATCTCAGTGGTACATGTGTGAGTAACTACATATGTGAAAGGCAGTATATATGTGTGTTAGAGTATATAAATGGCTATAAGTGCGTGTGTGATTGTGAGAGTTGCTGTATGGATGAGTGTGTGCTTGTATCAGTGATTGTATAAGAGCGTAAGAATGTGCTAGCATTTGTATGAGTAAGTGAGCTGCTGTGTGTATAATTGTATAGGTGAGTAAATGAGAGTGTGATTAATTATTTGCATGACTGACTAGATGTGTGAGTACCTCTATGGATGAGTGGTGGTGTGTGAGTGTCTATATAGGTGTATGAGTGCATTTGATAGTCCTGTACTGAGTGACCGTAAGTATGAGTGACTGTACGGGTGAGTGAGTGGATGTGTGTGTAGACCTAAGAATCAGTGAGTGGGTATGTAGTTATTAGCATTGGAGTGTCTATGGTTTTGAGAATGTCAGTCTGTAATTTAGGGTGGGGGTATCAAAAGTTATATTAGGGTGTGAGAAGATGCATGAAATTATCACATGGATGATGTCATCAGTGATGTCATCAGTGATGTCACTGACCATGTCATGAGTGATGTAATATGCGACATCATCAGCAGTGCATTGCAGGGGCGCGAGTTATAGTTAGCTGAACTAACTATAACGGGGGAATTTCTATGGTTTTTGCATGAGTGAAATGTGCAACTAACTATAACGCCCCTGAAACCTATGGTTTTTTCAGAGAACTTCTAAGGTTTTTTAAATGCTAATTTCTAACTATAACGTGCCTAAAACCTATGGTTTTTTAAGTGAATTTCTAAGGTTTTTTAAATGTTAGTTTCTAACTATGCCTACAGAGCTAGGATATGTGAAGAAAGAAGAAATAATGCACAGAAAGAAGCAAAAGAAATACAGAAAGAAGCAACAGAAGTCCACAAAAACGAAGAAAAGAGCAGGAAGAAGCAAGACATGTGCAGAAAGTACCAACAGAGGAGCAAAAAGAAGCCTTGTTGCAAAATCATCACTTGCCCACAACTTTTTCAGACAGGTACTGGTGGTAACTGACTCTGACTAACTAGGCCTAGAGCCAGTGGTATGCTAAAAGACACTAAGAATACAGTGAAAACACCTACATACACTAGGGAACACTATGCATTGGGGTACCCCTGTGATTAGCATGACCTCCTCTGTAAGGCCCCGGTTCATAATAGTGCAGGGGGATTAAAACTACCTCTAAGTCAGAGGTGCAGAAATATGCTACTTAAACTAGTAGTCGCGTTTGCAGAGTGGTGGAGAAAGGGTGCTGGGCGTCCAACCAACGCTCAGGAATTCCGCTGCGTTGGACTTACAGGAGGTACCAGGAGGGATTCTTGGCCCCCAAACTCCCTCAAGACTAAATTGGACTTCATCCCCCATCCCATAGTCTGCCATGAGGCACATTTGCAGAGTGGTAGAGAAAGGGGGCCATGGACTCTGAAGATGTTTTAGCAATCCCACTGTGTGGGACTTACTGGAGGTAACAAGAGGGGTAGTTGGCTCCCAAGGACATCCTTGGGGGCCAACTTCCCAAACTATTACCTCCAGTCAGTCCCACACATCAGCATTGGTAAGTACTTGTACCAGGCCACGCCCACTTTGCCCACCACTCTACAAACATGCTCTCTGGCAAGCTCTTGGATGGGAATTGAAGTCCCCTTCACTGCTGGGGGTCCTTTAGGGGCCAACTAGGTTATCTTTTACCTCCATTAAGCCCCAAGCAGTGGGATTGGTGAGAGGTAGACAAAGGCCATGCCCCTTTCTCCACCACTCTGAAAACGCGCCCCCTGGTGCGTTGTAAGTTGGGGGATTAAGTCCCCTTGAAGCCTGATGGTCCCTGGGGTCCAACTAGCCAACCAGGTACCTCTAGTAAGCGCCACAGAGCTGCGTTGCAGAGAGGTGTTTAAAGGTGCATGATCTGGACTACCTCTCTGCAACGCAGAACTGTGGCACTTACTGGAGGTACCTGGTGGGCTAGTTGGCCCCCAGGGACCCTCAGGATTGAAGGGGAATTAATTCCCCAACTTAAAACGTGCCACATGGCGTGTTTGCATACATGTCACCTCAGGCCCCGCCCCCTCCCCCTCCCTTCACCACTCTGCAAACACGCCCCGTGGTGCGTTTTAAGTTGGGGGATTAAGTCCCCTTGAATCCTGAGGGTCCCTGGGATCCAACTAGCCCACCAGGTACCTCCAGTAAGCGCCACAGAGCTGCACTGCAGAGAGGGGTAAAAATGGGCGTGGTTTTGGCCATCTCTCTGCAACGCAGCGCAGTGGCGCTTACTGGAGGTACCTGGTGGGCTAGTTGGCCCCCAGGGACCCCCAGTATTGAAGGAGAATTAATTCCCCAATTTTAAACGCGTCACAGGGCGTGTTTGCAGAGTGTTGCTGGGAGGGGGCGGGGCCTCCGGTACAATCGCGTTTTTTTTAAATTATCTTTTTTGAAGGGGGGCTGTGTGGCCCCCCTTCTTTTTACCTTTTTGGGCCCTGGGGACCCCATCCCCCAGGGCTTGACCCCCATTTAAAAAAAAAAAGATTCAAACTGGATAGGCGCCGCGTGGGCCCCCCTCCCGTGGCCAATTCCCGCCCCGGCGACCCCATCCCCCGGGGCATGGCCACATATATATATTTTTTTAATGGAGGGGGCTGCGTGGCCCCCCTCCTGAGGCCTCTATTGGCCCCAGGGAACCCATCCCCCGGGGCTGGCCTTTTTTTATTTTTTATTTTTGGGGAGGGGGGCCGCGTGGCCACCCCTGGGCCACTTCTAGCCACAGGGACCCCACCTCCTGGGGCAGACCCTATCCTTTGGGGACTGTGGGGGGAGCCCCAATGCCCCCACGGTCCCGCCGGCTTCCCGTGTCCTGCAGGAGCCGGCATTGCTTTTCCACATGGGAGAGCTGCAGCTGCTCCCCCACGTGGAAAAGCAATTCTGCTTGGCTTCATTGAAGAGGGAGAGCAGGTTTCCCTGCTCTCGCTTCAATGAAGCAAAGCAGTTTTCAATGACAGGGCAGGAGCTGCACGGCTCCCACCCTGTCATTGCAAACAGCAGTGTCCCGAGGGTGGGCACCCCGGGACACTGCAGGAGCTGGCCCTGGGGGGGTGGCGGTCCCCAGGGCCATCAAGGGCTTCTGGAGGGGGGCCGCACGGCCCCCCTCCCAACATTGGCAAAGACCCAGGGAGGTGGTGGACCCCGGGGCCGGGGGGCCCTTCCGGACCCCCAAATTTAAAATCTTAGTGCCCCGGGGAGGTGGCGGTCCCTGGGGTGTGTGGGGGGGCTTGAGCCCCCCACACAGGTTATTTATTTAAAAACAAAACAAGCCCCAGGGGGTGGCGGTCCCCGGGGCTGTGGGGGGGGGGCTGTGTGCCCCTCGCAAATATTTAAGGAAAACCCCGGGGGTGGCGGTCCCCGGGGCTTGGCCCACCGCAATTACAAAATGTCAAGGGGGCTAAATAATAACGAAGCGCGGGAGCCCGCGCTTTGTTTTTTTATTTTCATGGCAGGAGCCGCGGATCCTCCATGACTTTTGCCGGTTGAAAAAAAAATAAGATTTTTTGGGCCCTGGGGGTCCTGGTGTTTCTACCCTGCCCCCTTTTCATGCTCTTCGCATATGTTTTTGTTTTTTCTTGTGACTTGGTACTACCGAGTCACACGATGGTTGCCAACACTTCCTGGTTTCGAGTGTTGACAGCCAATTAGAATAAAGCTTGTGGTCGGGAGGGTCTGCGGATCAACCGCGCCTCTATATATCGAAACTTTGATTTTTTGATTTTCTCAGCAACTACTGAACGGATTTACACCATTTAAAAAATTGGCTCTTTCTGATCCAAGAGCTACCTTTTTGCCAAATTTGGTGTAGTTCCGTTCAGCAGTTCGAGCTGTAGCCGTGTCTAAAGTTTCCTATGGGAAATGTATTTTCCGACCTCTTTTTTTTCAATTTCTCAGGAACTACTGAACGGATTTACACCATTTAACAAAAAGGTCTCTTTCTGAACCAAGTGCTACCTTTTTGCCAAATTTGGTGTAATTCCGTTCAGCAGTTCGAGCTGTAGCCGTGTTAAAAATTTCCTATGGAAAATAACATGGAGAAAACACATTTTGGGACCTCCCTTTTTTCTCGGCCCCCACTTGACGAACCACCCCGAAACTTTCCAGACAGGAGCTGACCGGAGCGCCCCACGAGTTTTTAAAAGTTCAAAAAGATTCGTCATCTGGCGCCAAAGTTATTGGGAAAACAAAAAATGCTTTTCCTATGGAAACTAGGTCCTCACTATAACTATCTACTGGCGACCGCCAGTAGATTATATATATATATATATATGTATATATATCAGGACACAGTTGCTCAGCAAACGAGGGCGCACTCCGAGACCGTAATTCACGAGCAGGCAATATGTAGCAGTTCAACCAAACGAGCCATGCCTGACGCGTTTCGGGTAGTTCCCTTAATCATAGGCAGGACTCACGATAATTTGCGCCACTGCTGAACTTTATTTAAAACATCTTCCCTCTAATGGGCTCAATGATAACAACACCCACTGATTGCTGGGAGTTGTAGTGTCCAACAGTCTGCCTCTTGCCCCCGTGGGATCCGGTAAGTTTCCTTCAGCTTTGAATAAGCTGTGAAGAGCCGCATATGTCTGCAATCCATGGTAGCAGTCTCCCCACTACTGACGTCGCTGAGATAGCGCGTCGTGGCCCCTATGCAAATCCAAGGGTGGTGCGCCCTCCACGCCCGAAGCTGGCGCGAATACATCAGGACACAGATGCTCAGCAAACGAGGGCGCACTCCGAGACCGTAATTCACCAGCAGGCAATATGTAGCAGTTCAACCAAACGAGCCATGCCTGACGCGTTTCGGGTAGTTCCCTTAATCATAGGCAGGACTCACGATAATTTGCGCCACTGCTGAACTTTATTTAAAACATCTTCCCTCCAATGGGCTCAATGATAACAACACCCACTGATTGCTGGGAGTTGTAGTGTCCAACAGTCTGCCTCTTGCTCCCGTGGGATCCGGTAAGTTTCCTTCAGCTTTGAATAAGCTGTGAAGCGCCGCATATGTCTGCAATCCATGGTAGCAGTCTCCCCACTACTGACGTCGCTGAGATAGCGCGTCGTGGCCCCTTTGCAAATCCAAGGGTGGTGCGCCCTCCACGCCCGAAGCCGGCGCGAATACATCAGGACACAGTTGCTCCGCAAACGAGGGCGCACTCCGAGACCGTAATTCACCAGCAGGCAATATGTAGCAGTTCAACCAAACGAGCCATGCCTGACGCGTTTCGGGTAGTTCCCTTAATCATAGGCAGGACTCACGATAATTTGCGCCACTGCTGAACTTTATTTAAAACATCTTCCCTCCAATGGGCTCAATGATAACAACACCCACTGATTGCTGGGAGTTGTAGTGTCCAACAGTCTGCCTCTTGCCCCCGTGGGATCCGGTAAGTTTCCTTCAGCTTTGAATAAGCTGTGAAGCGCCGCATATGTCTGCAATCCATGGTAGCAGTCTCCCCACTACTGACGTCGCTGAGATAGCACGTCGTGGCCCCTATGCAAATCCAAGGGTGGTGCGCCCTCCACGCCCGAAGCCGGCGCGAATACATCAGGACACAGTTGCTCAGCAAACGAGGGCGCACTCCGAGACCGTAATTCACCAGCAGGCAATATGTAGCAGTTCAACCAAACGAGCCATGCCTGACGCGTTTCGGGTAGTTCCCTTAATCATAGGCAGGACTCACAATAATTTGCGCCACTGCTGAACTTTATTTAAAACATCTTCCCTCCAATGGGCTCAATGATAACAACACCCACTGATTGCTGGGAGTTGTAGTGTCCAACAGTCTGCCTCTTGCCCCCGTGGGATCCGGTAAGTTTCCTTCAGCTTTGAATAAGCTGTGAAGCGCCGCATATGTCTGCAATCCATGGTAGCAGTCTCCCCACTACTGACGTCGCTGAGATAGCGCGTCGTGGCCCCTATGCAAATCCAAGGGTGGTGCGCCCTCCACGCCCGAAGCCGGCGCGAATACATCAGGACACAGTTGCTCAGCAAATGAGGGCGCACTCCGAGACCGTAATTCACCAGCAGGCAATATGTAGCAGTTCAACCAAACGAGCCATGCCTGACGCGTTTCGGGTAGTTCCCTTAATCATAGGCAGGACTCACGATAATTTGCGCCACTGCTGAACTTTATTTAAAACATCTTCCCTCCAATGGGCTCAATGATAACAACACCCACTGATTGCTGGGAGTTGTAGTGTCCAACAGTCTGCCTCTTGCCCCCGTGGGATCCGGTAAGTTTCCTTCAGCTTTGAATAAGCTGTGAAGCGCCGCATATGTCTGCAATCCATGGTAGCAGTCTCCCCACTACTGACGTCGCTGAGATAGCGCGTCGTGGCCCCTATGCAAATCCAAGGGTGGTGCGCCCTCCACGCCCGAAGCCGGCGCGAATACATCAGGACACAGTTGCTCAGCAAACGAGGGCGCACTCCGAGACCGTAATTCACCAGCAGGCAATATGTAGCAGTTCAACCAAACGAGCCATGCCTGACGCGTTTCGGGTAGTTCCCTTAATCATAGGCAGGACTCACGATAATTTGCGCCACTACTGAACTTTATTTAAAACATCTTCCCTCCAATGGGCTCAATGATAACAACACCCACTGATTGCTGGGAGTTGTAGTGTCCAACAGTCTGCCTCTTGCCCCCGTGGGATCCGGTAAGTTTCCTTCAGCTTTGAATAAGCTGTGAAGCGCCGCATATGTCTGCAATCCATGGTAGCAGTCTCCCCACTACTGACGTCGCTGAGATAACGCGTCGTGGCCCCTATGCAAATCCAAGGGTGGTGCGCCCTCCACGCCCGAAGCCGGCGCGAATACATCAGGACACAGTTGCTCAGCAAACGAGGGCGCACTCCGAGACCGTAATTCACCAGCAGGCAATATGTAGCAGTTCAACCAAACGAGCCATGCCTGACGCGTTTCGGGTAGTTCCCTTAATCATAGGCAGGACTCACGATAATTTGCGCCACTGCTGATTTGGGGATTCAAGCATGGATTGGAACACTAACGGACACTTCGCCCAGTTGGGGGTTAACTTGAACTCTTGAATAAAATACATCAATTGCCATTTGGTTAAATGTTGGTTGCTGCGAACTTCATTTCCCAGTATGCACTGGTACACAGCGTGAAAGCTCATTGAAGTTGAAATGATGACGCTAGCAGCCTAGCGAGTTATTGATGGAAGCCTTTGAGAAAGGAATCATTTCCGAAACGCGTCAGGCTGACAATGTGGAGGTGTGCGCTGATGTCCCTGCAGAATTTTGAGTCCCGAGTGCGCCCTTGCTTGCAGAGCAACCGTATCCTGATGTCTACACGCCGGCTTCGGGCGTGAGGGGCGCACCACCCTTGAGATGTGAATGAGGGGCCGTGACACGGTATTTACCGTAGTTTGGGGATTCAAGCATGGATTGGAACACTAACGGACACTTCGCCCAGTTGGGGGTTAACTTGAACTCTTGAATAAAATACATCAATTGCCATTTGGTTAAATGTTGGTTGCTGCGAACTTCATTTCCCAGTATGCACTGGTACACAGCGTGAAAGCTCATTGAAGTTGAAATGATGACGCCAGCAGCATAGCGAGTTATTGATGGAAGCCTTTGAGAAAGGAATCATTTCCGAAACGCGTCAGGCTGACAATGTGGAGGTGTGCGCTGATGTCCCTGCAGAATTTTGAGTCCCGAGTGCGCCCTTGCTTGCAGAGCAACCGTATCCTGATGTCTACACGCCGGCTTCGGGCGTGAGGGGCGCACCACCCTTGAGATGTGAATGAGGGGCCGTGACACGGTATTTACCGTAGTTTGGGGATTCAAGCATGGATTGGAACACTAACGGACACTTCACCCAGTTGGGGGTTAACTTGAACTCTTGAATAAAATACATCAATTGCCATTTGGTTAAATGTTGGTTACTGCGAACTTCATTTCCCAGTATGCACTGGTACACAGCGTGAAAGCTCATTGAAGTTGAAATGATGACGCTAGCAGCATAGCGAGTTATTGATGGAAGCCTTTGAGAAAGGAATCATTTCCGAAACGCATCAGGCTGACAATGTGGAGGTGTGCGCTGATGTCCCTGCAGAATTTTGAGTCCCGAGTGCGCCCTTGCTTGCAGAGCAACCGTATCCTGATGTCTACACGCCGGCTTCGGGCATGAGGGGCGCACCACCCTTGAGATGTGAATGAGGGGCCGTGACACGGTATTTACCATAGTTTGGGTATTCAAGCATGGATTGGAACACTAACGGACACTTCGCCCAGTTGGGGGTTAACTTGAACTCTTGAATAAAATACATCAATTGCCATTTGGTTAAATGTTGGTTGCTGCGAACTTCATTTCCCAGTATGCACTGGTACACAGCGTGAAAGCTCATTGAAGTTGAAATGATGACGCTAGCAGCATAGCGAGTTATTGATGGAAGCCTTTGAGAAAGGAATCATTTCCGAAACGCGTCAGGCTGACAATGTGGAGGTGTGCGCTGATGTCCCTGCAGAATTTTGAGTCCCGAGTGCACCCTTGCTTGCAGAGCAACCGTATCCTGATGTCTACATGCCGGCTTCGGGCGTGAGGGGCGCACCACCCTTGAGATGTGAATGAGGGGCCGTGACACGGTATTTACCGTAGTTTGGGGATTCAAGCATGGATTGGAACACTAAGGGACACTTCGCCCAGTTGGGGGTTAACTTGAACTCTTGAATAAAATACATCAATTGCCATTTGGTTAAATGTTGGTTGCTGCGAACTTCATTTCCCAGTATGCACTGGTACACAGCGTGAAAGCTCATTGAAGTTGAAATGATGACGCTAGCAGCATAGCGAGTTATTGATGGAAGCCTTTGAGAAAGGAATCATTTCCGAAACGCGTCAGGCTGACAATGTGGAGGTGTGCGCTGATGTCCCTGCAGAATTTTGAGTCCCGAGTGCGCCCTTGCTTGCAGAGCAACCGTATCCTGATATGTATATATATATATATATTCAGTGAAAAAACCATAGGTTTCACACACGTTATAGTTAGCTGGACATTTCACTCGTAAAAAACCAATGAAATTTCCCCGTTATAGTTAGTTCAGCTAACTATAACTCGCGCGCCCACAATGCACTACTGATGACGTCACATATTACATCACTCATGACATGGTCACTGACATCACTCATGACATCACTGATGACATCTCAAATGACATCACTGATGACATCACTGATGACATCATCCAGTGAATGTGTGTTTTTCTGAAAATTAAATATGTTTTATATATGTATATCTCAAGGTCAATGGAAGAATAAATGGGTATATAAGTGTCTAAATGGATGCTTTGTTTTTGAAAAATTTATTGTGTAACTGACTGATTAAGTGTATCATAGTGAATACATGGCTTACTGAGTAATGTTTAAATATGAAAATATCTGTATCAGTCTCTCACTTTGTGTATAAGTGGCTGCATGGGTTGGTGATTAGCTTCATGGGTGTCTATATAGGTTATTAGTTGTTTTTTTGAGTATCAGTCTGAGTGTCTGTATGGTTCGGTGGGGGGGTATTACGTAGTGCATAGGTGCATGAATGAGTGACTCACTGTTTGTATGTGTTGAAGACAGCATGTGTGCAGGACTGTATGGGTGGATGAGTGTGTGTATGGGTGTGTTAGTGAGTGAATGACTGTCTCAATAGTGTCTTTATGAGTAACTACATATCTATTAAACTAGTATATGTGACTATTGGTGTATATAAGTGAGTATATGTGAGAGTGAGAGATTGAAAGAGTTCCTGTATGAATAAATATGTGTTTCTATAAGTGATTGTTTTAAAGACTAAGTATGTGTAAGTTTCTGTAGAAGTAAGTGTGGTGGTGTGTGTATAACTGTATATGAAAGTAAATGTATGTTTGATTCTTTATTAGCATGAGTGACTATGTGTGTGAGTAACTCTATGGATGAGTGGCATTGTGTAACAGGATGTATAGGTGTATGAGTACATATGATGAGTGAGTACATGTATGAGCGACTGTATAGGACTGTTGGTGAATGAGTGGATGTGTATGTGGATCTTAGAATTACTGAAGAGGTTGTTGTAACTGGTATTGGTATGTCCATTGTTTTGAAAATTTTAGTCTCTATTTTTGAATGTGTGTATCAAAGGTTATATTAGAGGAAGAGGAGGTTTACCACTCTGTCACAAGGATGATGTCATAAGTGATGTCATCAGTGATGTCATTTGAGATGTCATCAGTGATGTCATGAGTGATGTCAGTGACCATGTCATGAGTGATGTAATATGTGACGTCATCAGTAGTGCATTGCGGGCGCGCGAGTTATAGTTAGCTGAACTAACTATAACGGGGAAATTTCATTGGTTTTTTACGAGTGAAATGTCCAGCTAACTATAACGTGTGTGAAACCTATGGTTTTTTCACTGAATTTGCAAGATTTTTTAAATGCTAATTCCTAACTATAACATGTGTGAAACCTATGGTTTTTTCAGTGAATTTGCAAGGTTTTTAAATGCTAATCCCTAACTATAACATGTGTGAAACCTATGGTTTTTTCAGTGAATTTGCAAGGTTTTTTAAATGCTAATTTCTAATTATAACGTGTGTGAAACCCATGGTTTTTTCAGTGAATTTGTATGGTTTTTTAAATGCTAATTCTTACCTATAACATATGTGATTCCCATATTTTTTTTTATTGATTTTGTATGATTTTTTTATTATAAATTCTTATCTTAAATGTGTGTTTTTTTTTTAAAAAAAACAAGTTTTTTTTAAACTTTTTATTCTCTTAAAACACTATGTTTTTTTAAAAAAAAAATATGCAATATATCAAGTTTTCTCTTTTTTTTTTTACCAAACAGGTAAGATATATTAGTATAACATAGAAAATATATTTTTTTTTTTATTACGCGTACGGTAAGTGTACGGTAAGCGTACGGTTTACGCAATGTTCGTAATTTATCTACTCTGGTTGCGTATAGTTACGCAATTTGCGTAGCCGCACGTACTGTGCGTGGGGCACGTAGGCGTGTACGCTACACGCGTACGTTCCGCGGAAGTGTTGTAGAGTGACTCTTTTGCGCATGCGCGCGAGCGCGTGTCTTTCTTACGCGCATGCGCACTTTTACCGTAAGCGCACCGTAAGCATAACGTAAGCGTAACGTACGCGCACGGTGGGTCATGTGATCATGAAACACAACTTTTGATTGGTTGAAACTACTTTCAGTTCTAGAACTCTCCTACACCACACCCATTCCCCTCATTTCTGCTTGTGATCCCGTAGGAGAAGGAGCTGACTTGTCTTTGTGATACGATGGCAGAACAGCACTCTTCTGCTGAGAGTGAGGCTAGCAGCACCACCATCAGGCAGAGAAAGAGGAAACAGAAGAGCTCTTTCATATGGGAGTATTTCAGTTTTCCAGAGGGTGAGAAAAAAGTCAATGCTGCCTTGGTGACTTGCAAGCTGTGCCAGCGTATACTTTCGCGAGGTAATCCCAACAAGAAGTATTCCTTTGGGAATCACACTATGTTGAGACACCTTGAGGATGTGCATCCTAGGACACATGCACGACATACTAGGGGCAACCCTTCAGTAAGTCGAGCAAGCACATCCACAGCAGCTCAGCCGAGTCCTTCTTCGGAAGCTCAGCAGAGCCCTTCATCTGTGGGGGCACATTTACCTTTTTCTGAACCTCTGGAAATGAACCCTCGGTTTGGTAGGGTAACTATGCGGTGTTCATTTTGCCATGATCTAATTGTTCATAGGGAGACCAGTGTTTCCCTCATTAACAACAGAATAGATCAGCACAAATGTCCAACCAGCTAATGTTCCCATACTTCCTTTCCTCTGTCCCTGCATGAACACAACGGCTCTTTTAAGAGCCAACCTTACCTCTCAACTTTTTTTTATTTTTTCTTTAAAACTTTTTTTTTTTTTTTTACCGTACGCGTACGGTAAGCGTATTTATTTATTTTTATTTTTTTAAAAACACTAAAAATCAATTACCACATCTCAAGATCCTTGAGGAATTAATAACTAAATACTAAAAATCTTTTTGAGATAAAGTGGAAGAAAGAGACCTTCTAATTTCTCAGTTACCTGTCCCACCCAACAATTTAATTTTTAATTAAAATGTAATTGAAATTACTTGAAAAAATGGTTGTTTTTTTAAAAAAAAATTTCTTTCACAATCTGAAAAAAAAGAAAAAAGTATTAATATTTAATAAATCAAGATATTACACAGTACACGTATTTACATATTTTTCCCCAAAAACTTTTTGTCTTTTTTTTGCTGTTTTCAGAATATATTGCATTTCACTATAAATTGTGAAAGCAATTGCATTCATCATTTAACAGCGGGCAAAAAAAAAATAACAATCTCAAAGATTGTATAAAAAAAGCCCAGAATCGCTTTTAACTTAAACATAACATTATAGAAATACATAATATTCTAAAAAAATATCAACTAATATCAATACTTATTTCTTTAAAATACCGTCTGACATTTTTGTTTCAGAAGTATAATCACAAAAATATATCTCAAATAACTCCACAATACATCTGGTTCCATTTCCTTTAGGCCAAATAGTAATTTTAAAATTCTTTTTTGATTAAATTTCCAATGGTAATCCAATAAAATTCAAAAGTTTAAATTGTACAGATCTCACCGATTCTCTGTAACATTTTGGTTTCCGAAAGATTAAATAATAATTAAATAAGTTCACAATACAATTGTTTACTTTTCCTCATGGCCAAATAGTAATTTTAAAAATCTTTTTTGAATAAATTTCCAATGGCAATCCAATAACATTCCAAAATTTAAATTGTGCAGATGTTACCGATTTTGCCTAAATTTTTGGTTTTCCAAAGTTTCATTAAAAATTTAAAAAGTCCACATTACAATTGGTTACCTTTCCATTAGGCCAAATGATAATTTGAAAAATCATTTTTTTTTTAAATTCCAATGGTAATCCAATAAAATGGTAAAATTGTTTTGTACAGATCTTGCCAAGTCTCTCTAAAATTTAGGTTTCAGGAAGATTAGATAGGAATTTGCTAAATCAAAAGGCAAACGTTGCTTGAAAATCAATTGGGAATCATTACACAGTGTCCAGCCTTTTTCACATTTAAGATAAACTGTGTAATGTCCAGAAGTAACAGTAGGTCCTTCATGGAAAATTATTGCAACTGTTACAAAAGTTTTTCCTGAAATTGATAATTGCTGTCCTGTAAACTTCTTTATTAAAGTATCTAATTTTGAACCATCAGCTTTACATCGTTGCATCATTAAAATTACATATTGTCCGTATTCCTTTAAAATTAACGTTGAAAACATTTCAGATTTACACTCACTGCATTCCATGCTATGATTAGCATCTTTAACTAATT
The DNA here is from genome assembly GCF_964204655.1 of Triturus cristatus. Lineage (NCBI taxonomy): Eukaryota > Metazoa > Chordata > Amphibia > Caudata > Salamandridae > Triturus > Triturus cristatus. The sequence continues at coordinate 854,564,492 of NC_140581.1, forward strand.
TAGCAAAAGTGACTGTTTTACTTTCTGGCAATGTTAAATAAATAAACCTTTCAGAATCAACATTAGAGCCACATATATTGTAACAGTTTTCACAACTATGTTCCCATTTATAAGAGAGACCAAATACATTTTCAATAGGAACCCCTTCTTCTTCCAGTACCTGAAGAAAAAACATCAAGAATTCCTGTGCGTCTTGCTGTACATTTTGAGAAAACTGTGTTCGTCCTGAACATACATCTAAAAGTTTTCTAATTTCAGTAGCACTTTCTATTTGAGTTTTATCATTACTCAGCTTTTGAAAAAGGAGACTCAACTCAGAACAGAATCTTTTTCCCTGATTTACTATTATCTGCTCTTGCACACTTTCCAGATAAAATGCAACATTCAGCACTACATTAGCGTAGCAGTTGACACCAGAACTATTTTCAAAATGACATCCTACACCCTGTTCTTCATTTTCCTTTTTCTTTTTGCTTGCAATTACATCACTCCTCTTTTTTTTCCTCCTCTCTACATCTTCATTACAGATATTCTCATTTCTCCTTTTACGAGAATCTACACGTTTCTCCAACACAGGATACTGACCTAAATGAGGAGCATAGGTTCTTCTTAATCTATTATACTCCTTTACACAATTTGTATCAGCACTAACTTTTGAGTCATCAAAGTCTATCATGAATAAACCAGATAATGTTTTCACTCGTGACAAAGCTACATAAGCCATACCTTCTTTGAACACAGTTGAACCAATGTTCACAAAAGCACAATCTACAGTCAATACTTGAGACTTGTGAATAGTTACAGCATATGCTAGAGAAAACGGAAACTGCTTCCTACGTACATATAAGTCTTTCACAAGCATGAAACGAACTGAACAACGACAAATGTCTTGAACTTCTTCTATCTGATCAAATTTTATTTTTAAACATTCAATTCCATCTTTTTTCTGATAATTAATAAAACCCACAACTCTTCCCATAGCTCCATTAACTAAACCTTTTTCAACATCCAAATTTCTCCTTAAAAATACTCTACAGTTCATGCAAACATATAGATTTTTTTCTAATCCAGCTGTTTTGGAAATGTTCTTCTCTAGTGAATCCAATTTATTTTTCAGTGTGCCTGTTAATGTGATAGTAATTCTTCCATCCTCAATTTTGTCCACTGCTTCCAATTTCCTGATATCTTCCTTTTCCAATTTTAAAAGCTCCTCATTGAATATTGAGCATTCACGTAGAGTTGGCATTAAGCAGATGACACTTTTCTTGTCTGCAATGTTCTTGTATATCTTCTCTGCAACTATTTCTTCCTTTGGAAATAAATTATGTAGCAGCCGACTCTGTAATGCTTTTTTGCCAACTTCTGTGAGTAGTCCAATTCTGATATCTTTCAGAATACTTCCATATTCTTCATCGTTTGCTTGCCTCATATTAGTAGTTAGTTCCTTGTACTCAAAGAAGGACCAAATGTTTGCATTACCGATGCTTCCCAATGACTTCTTTGTGTCTTCATGTGTCACAGTATTAAACACTGGTTGTCCTTTAACTGGAGTAAGTTGTAGAAGATCCCCAAAAACTATGACATGTTTTCCACCAAATAACACGTCATAGTCTGTCCTTAGAATTTGCTGCATTCTTAAATGCACAAAGGCAAGCATTAAGTTAGATACCATGCTCACCTCATTAATAATGAGAACTTGCATCTTCTTCAATACTCTTGAAACTTCCAAGCATGCTTCTCCAGTTAGCTTGTTGTATTGTATTTTGTTCTCATGCTCCACTGGTAACATTAGCAAGCGATGTAAGGTAATTCCTTTTATGTTATAGGCTGCTAACCCAGTTGGAGCAGTAACCACACAAGACAAAGTAGAATCCGTTTTTTGCTGTAGGTAGCTTCTGATGACTTTTATTAGGAAACTTTTTCCAGTTCCAGCTTGTCCGCTTACATACATCCTGATTGGATGAAATGATGTGCATGCGCACTCTTTTTTTTCATGTAGAAATCCGTGATCAATTTTGTTTCTGATCTCTTCATAAATTTGTTGCTGCTCTTCATTCAGTTGTCTTTCCAAATTTTGTAAGTCTATAAATTCTTCTTGAGCTTGATTCATAGCCGTTTCAACTTCATTCATGGCTATTGATGCTTCATTTTCAACGATTGGTTGTCCTAGGGGATCTTGACTGAGTGTTCCTGAACTTTGGCTGTCTTGAGAACTGTCTCTAGCTACTTCTGCTGCAATTGTAGTTTCCTGTTCAATTTCTTCATTTAACATTTGCAGATAAGTTGTGAATGTACTGCATTGTATGCTGTCTTTGCAAGCATTAAATGAATCTTCATAGCTTTGAAATTCTCCCAGTAGTTCATCCTCTGTACGCCATGGTTTAAACAGCTGTAAAAGAGCCAAGTAGTAAAATTCCTTTTTGTCAGTAGTGTCGCAACTCAGCTTCCTGTGATTTATCAAACTTCCTTTTGTTTGCTTCACCAAACATCCTTCCTCACCAATGACTTTATATTTTCCATTGTTGATGTCTTCTGCGGCTTTCCGTGAATAAATGTAGTTCTGCAGCACTTCATAGAGACACATGTTCTCCAGATGATGACTTCTTTTTGGATAATATGTGTCCAACATGTTTGATTTCAAAATATCTGTACTTTCTGGGTCATTCTCGGCCAAATATTCAATTTCTCCAACAGATTTCAGTACCCGATTTCTCATTGCTGCAAGGCCTAAACTTGCCCAAATTATTCTTCTTGATTTCGAGTAGAGACTTGCAGAAGATAACCTATCTGAACATTCGTAGAATCCAATTTTTCGATGCGATAACATCTTTAAACTGAAACTGTACAGCTTCTTACTGACAGTCTTCTCGTGAGAAATCTCTTCCCACATTTCTTTCAATTCAGTTTTTCAGATTTAGTAATGTAAGACGTTACATATCGAGCAACAGCAATGGAATTGTCAGCTACATACTGTATATCCATGTTAACATTCCACATGGATAAAATGACTGGGTTGTAGTCATTTATATTTTTTGATTCTTCTTTTCTTTTTAGGTTGTAGGTATTCTTAGGTGATTTTCTTGTAATAGTATGTCTCACAGATGACATAAAACTGTTTACTCTTCCATTTGAAAGAACAGGTCTAGGAAATCCAAATCGACATTTAGTGTAGTATTTTTCTTTGCTCTTGTATTTCCGTCGACAGTATTTTCCACACCGATGACTTTGGAAACGTAAAACTTGCTCCTTTAACTTTTTCTCTTCTGTGCTTTTTGGTATAGCACATGTTGCATATTCTTCAATGTAAGATAACACTGCTTCATCAGTATCTGTTCCAAACTTTGGGGCATCCTTGATCCACAACAGCATATGAATATGAGGAGCACCTCTTGCCTGGTACTCTTTTCTCCAAAAGAAATCCACTACTTCTCCAAGAGGTGGATTTTTTTTATTGCAGATGAAGGACATCATAGCCTCAAATCTATGATTGAAATATCTGCAATCATTAACCGGATCCAATGAGCACAGTTCTCCTGCTGTCTTGTATTCGATGTTTTTAATGTTTGAATTTGCCTCTCGTAGAAAATCCAGTAAATCATCCCAAGCGTACTCGGCACAGCTTAGGGTAAGGAACCATGTTGGTGTTCCTAAATTCCGTAACATGCATTTTAATTCACCATGGCGTCGGTACCAATATTCATTTGTCCCACGCTAACAAGCCATCAGATTGATCAGTTGTGTTTCCAAATGATCATCTCAGTGCTGCACTTTCTCCATAAAATCCTTAGCAGACACATTTTGTAAATGTACTCCACTTTTTAAAATGTGATTTACTGCATATGATAATGCAGACAAGTCGCTTTCAAATAAAAGATGGAACAAATAAGGAATACTTTGTCGAAATCTGGGATCTTCTGCATATAGTCTTGTAGTCCGATACTCAGAAGCTGGAATCTGTTCTGGACGTTCATCGTATCGTCCTCCTTTTCCTTTAGGAAACAGCTGGGGAAAACATCGAGCTTCCAAGCTCTCCTCCCATACACTCACGGGAGTTCCTTTTGCTTTCTTCATCTGAAACAGATCAATATTGTCTCCCATAGCTTCTTTTGAATGTAGAGGATGTATGCTAAAATGTTCATAAATTTCTTCTTCCTTTGACTTGTCCACTTTTTCAATTTGTCCAGTTGGTGTTTCTGTGTCTTCTTGTAAATCTTCTTCTTCTTCTTCTATATAAATTGATTCATACCATTTGTTATTCCTTTTCAAATACAAATTTGCTCTTTGTACTTTCCGTACATCTACCAGCTCCTGCCAAATCTTCTTATTCTTTGTAGGTACACCATTAACCAGAATAACTAATGGTTCAGTTTCCAAAGTATCTGCATCAATAGTTTCCATATTTTTTTTCAAATCCAAGGGCAAATACACCACTCTACCTTTTAAACCTCTCAGTAAATCTGAAGGAGGTAATTTACCAGTTTTGGGCTCCATACGTACTATGGTCTGGAACGGATGAACACATTGAATAAGTATAGACTCATATGTATTTAATTCAGAAAGTTTGGCAGGAATAACATCCAATTCTAAATTATTATGTACAGCTCTGGTCGGCATTCTATTTTCCTCTAACTTGTTGTAACAGTATTTACAAATACGCTGATCTTCACCCAATTCAAAACAATTTTCTAGAAATATATATGTGACAAAATCTTTCCACTTATAATTATCTTCATTTTCACTCTTTCTGTAGAGATCAACATTCCTAGTTTGTTTTCTATAATGAGTTCTGCGGCAACAAATACAAGTAATAATTGGTCTTTCTTTAGAGATTTTTTCAAATTTTGTTATGTGATCATTAAATGTCTTACTTACATAGGGTTCTACATTCTCTTCCACTTCTTCCTCATTTACTGTGTCCTTTTCTGCACTGTTTTGTTCAGGACCAAAGTAACAAAACTGAATTTCATCAACAACCTTCTCTACATCTGATACCGATCAACGGAACAGAGCCCTATTCAATTCATCTAACTTTATTGCTGGACTTTTAGCAAAATACAACCGTCTCACAAACTTTCTCATTTCAGTATGATGAACAGCCAGCATCCTAAAATGATGGAAAACACTATTACACACTTTTCTAGATAGACAAGCCAGAGAATGACCCTGCAAACCAGTATTCTCTCTCACTCTGCATGGATCTAGACTTTGAAGCACCTTAATCTTCTGTTTTACACTTTTTTTTACTATATTCTCTTAGAAACTCACGAAATTTATCAATAGATTCCTGACGCACAGTGCAAATACTACTACAATTCCAAGTGTACACTGGGGCTTTAGGACGTCTCCCCATAGCCTCATCCGCCATCACTTGTACCTCATCTCTTGGAACCATTATCTCCTTCTCCATTATGCAACCATTTTTCACTTCATAAGCACGACCTCTGGTGTCAACTGCATGCAGCAAACTATTACTTTGAAAATAACTCTCTTCATTAAAAAAAGGTTCACTACTTGAACTATGCATCCATTTTCCTAAAAACACTTTACAAAAGTTTGTTCTGTTCACTACTCTTTTCCTTTTGCTTTGTGATTTCAGTACATTAACCATTTTATCTAATGTACGCATCCTATTCAAAATTAAAATGAATAGTTTCCTTTTTAATTCTAATGCCTTTGCTGCAATGGCTTCAATTTCTTTTTTTCTCTTGTAATATTTTGCCTTTTGCTTATATTTCTTCACATCCTTTATCAAATTGGACATAACTCTTCTCTGAAACATTTTTCTACGTATCTCTTTAAACGCTGTTTTTCTGTTTAAGTTAATCTTTGTTGTTGCAGAAGGTATATTTGCATTAACTAAATTCTCAATTTTTTCCTGTTTTTTTCTATTGAAAACATTCTTTCCAGTACAGACATTTTGTACATTTTTCCTTTTTTTGAAGATGTTCTTTAAAAAATCTTTTGTCTGCTAACCAGAAGACTTGTTCTTTTTCCCAACATGAGCATCTCCAACTAACTTAGGTCCTCCAGTTGTCTTCAAATATAGGTTTTTTTTGTGGTCTTTCTTTAGTCTGGATTTTGTAGGCATCTTAAATTTTGTTCACTGCTCTTCAGCAATACCTGAAAAAAACTAAAAAAAATTCCTTTATTTTAATAAAATATATTACTACATTTTTTATGATCTTTTCAAATCTTAAAATACTATGTACCCCTTTCCTACAAGTGAAAATCACAATAACACCATCACAAATTAAATATCTAAAAACAATTCCTGTGTGCACACAGAGTCATGGTTTGAAATTAGGCAGAAAACGAAATTTCTTTGCCAATTGCAAAGCATACTTTCTACTACTTTTTTTGGCAAGCGATAAGTACTTTTACAGTCTGACACATTTTAAATCCACTTTTCAGATTCTGAAAACATCACATGTCCAAACTGCTTATTCAGACCAGCACCATGTGTAACCTGGGTGACTGACTACACTCCAGCAAGGGCAACCAGCCTTAGTGTTGCTGAATGTATTTGCATTACTGACTGCAACCTCAAACCCCACTCGGTTGTGAATACTGTGCATGATTCCACAAGATAAGCAGCTGGGTGTGTGCTAAGAGTCTGCTTCTGCATACAAAAAAATGGCTCCCCCTTTCCATCTAATGCAAATGTAAAATCACCAGAGCAATACGCAATAAATCTCTGCCTGTAATTCCTATTTGCACACAGAGTCATGTTTTCACATTAGTCACAAAACGAAATTTCTTTGCCAATTTGAAAGCACACTTACTACTCTTTTTTTTGGCAAGTGATAAACACTTTTACAGACTGACACATTATGAATCCACTTTTCAGATTCTGATAAAAGCACATGTCCAAACTGCTTTTTTCAGACCAGCACCATGTGTAACCTGGGTGACTGACTACACTCCAGCGCAACCAGCCTTAGTGATGCTGAATGTATTTGCATTACTGACTGAAACCTCAAACCCCACTCGGTTGTAAATACTGTGCATGATTCCACAGGATAAGCAGCTGGCTGTGTGCTAAGAGTCTGCTTCTGCATACAAAAAAATGGCTCCCCCTTTACATCTAATGCAAATGTAAAATCACCAGAGCAATACGCAATAAATCTCTGCCTGTAATTCCTATTTGCACACAGAGTCATGTTTTCACAATAGTCACAAAACGAAATTTCTTTGCCAATTTGAAAGCACACTTACTACTCTTTTTTTTGGCAAGTGATAAACACTTTTACAGACTGACACATTATGAATCCACTTTTTAGATTCTGATAAAAGCACATGTCCAAACTGCTTTTTCAGACCAGCACCATGTGTAACCTGGGTGACTGACTACACTCCAGCAAGGGCAACCAGCCTTAGTGATGCTGAATGTATTTGCATTACTGACTGAAACCTCAAACCCCACTCGGTTGTGAATACTATGCATGATTCCACAGGATAAGCAGCTGGCTGTGTGCTAAGAGTCTGCTTCTGCATTAAAAAAAACCTCCCCCTTTCCATCTAATGCAAATGTAAAATCACCAGAGCAATACCAAACAGCTTTCTGAGACCAGCAACATGTGTAACCTGGGTGACTCACTACACTCCAGCAAGGGCAACCAGCCTCACTGATGCTGAATGTATTTGCATTACTGAGTGCAACCTCAAACCCTTAAAGTATTCCTTATTTTTACCAGTACACCTTAAATTTTCGTGAAAACTTAGTCCATATTATTTTACATGTTCCTCACATTTAAATTTCTCCCAAAACAGAAAATAATAAACACAACTTCAACAAAAGGAATTCCAATTCTATTATTCATTTCTTAATTTACCATATACATCCCCTCTCAAACTCTAAACTCACCTTTAAAATTAGTTAGTTGTGAAAAAAATGTGGCACTCAAACAGCAGATTATCAGAGCCAGGATCTCTCTTCTGTACACCTCTCTCCTCTAAGCAGAACCAGATAATGGCAAACTTTCCCTCTCTTTTTCCACACATATACATGTTAATTTCAAATCTCAGTGCTTCCCCCTTTTTTTCAAATGTAATCACAGATTTCTATTGGTTGAAAACCAACCCTTTTCCAAAAGTACCCTTCCCCCAACTTGACTTCTGCCTAGTACCCTTCCCCCAACTTGACTTCTGCCTGCTACCATAGCAACAGCTCTTGAAACACTGCTGTGTAGAGTCAGGTCAGAAGTTCACCAAACAATGTTTCATTTCCAAAGAGCAGGAGTGCTTGACTTTTCAAACCTAACAGCAAATCCATAGTACTGTTCTTTGGTAACACATTTTTCTGTACCAATACAAAACATGCTTCTATAAATTTACACATACAGCCTAGTTTTTATTCTAGAATGGTATGAAACAGCCAATCAGTTTTAAAAAAAAAAAAAAATATGTATGCCTCCATTTCCAAACTGTCTTTCATTTCTTTTTACCATTCTACTGAATTACACCTCATGAGTGCATCCAGTTCTCCTTTGAAGATGTTCACAGTGTGGATTGTAGGGCACAGCTATGTCTTCTGGAGTGAAAAGTATGCAGAGAAAACAGATATGGTGAGAGACCTTGCTTTACCAAATGTAGACATTAAATGGATTGGTCAGAGAGGGTTAAAGTGGCACCAATTGATGCCATTGGTGAAATCCTTCATGCAAATCCAACACCCTGACCTCATAATAGTGCACTGTGGTGGCAATGACCTAGGCACTTTGACTGGGGTAGGTCTGGAAATGCTTATGAAGGAGACCTTTGCACAACTGTTTTCACTTTTCCCTAAAACTACATTTGTGTTTTCTAACATATGCCAAAGGCAAAAATGGAACTGGTCCAATCATTTCTGTCCACAGATTGACAAAGCAAGAAAGCACGTCAACAAATCTGTTTCTGCTTTCCTCCGAGACTATGGTATGGGTTCCATTTACCACAACAACTTGCGTTACGACATGCAAGACATTTATAGAGGAGATGGTGTACACTTCACTGATGAAGGGAACAGAGTCTTCCTCTTGAACCTTAGACTCTGCATCGGTACTTACTTGTAGGTACCACTAAAAAATCACTTCATAAACACAACGGTGATTAGAGCCCCCTAATATCTAAACACTTAAATCTGAATTTTATTTCTTTTTTTATTTATTTTTTCTACCGTACGCGTACGGTAAGCTCACCGTAAGCTTACCGTACGCGTACCCCGCGATTTTTTTTTAAATTAATAAATGTTTTTTTTTTACTTTTCTGTCCTTCTTTGACCCCCTTTCAAATGTTAGGAGGTCTGTAACTCTCCTCCTTGCCCCCTTTTCAAGTTATCACCCTTTTTTTTTCTGTGTGAAACACACAAAATGGCGGCCGCCGCTTCCTGGTTTCGACCGATTCGAATGTTTACTAAGATCTGACAGCCAATCAGAATCGCGCTTGCGCACGTCACTGTACGCGTACGGTAAGCTTACCGTAAGCGCACGGTAAGCGCACCGTAAGCTGCCACAGATATATATATTGATTTAAATGCTATTTTCTCAGGAACTACTGAACAGATTTACAACAGACCTACAAAAGGCACTTCCTTGACCTGAGAACTACCTCTCTGCCAAATTTCAAGTAACTTTTTTCAGCCGTTCGGGCTGTAGCTGTGTCTAAAGGTCCTATGGAAAAATGCATGGGAAATACGCGTTTTGGGACCCCCCTTTTATCTCAGACCCCGCTTGACGAATCCCCCCGAGACTTTCAGGGTAGGAGCGGAGCGTAGCGCCCCACCTATTTTGAAAAATTCGCGAGGATTCGTCAACCGGCGCCAAAGTTATTCAAAATAGAATGTTGCGGTTTTCCTATGGAAACAGGGTCCTAACTATAACTACCTACTGGCGACCGCCAGTAGGTAATATATATGTATATATATATATATATATATATACTGAAAAAAACAAATGTCTACATGTCACTGGAATCCAAGGACAAGCTCTCTGATGATTCTGCTCCATCCTTAGTGAAAGGAACCAGTCAGTCAACCTGCCACCGTACACCTCGACCGCATCCTTGGAGTTCCGCAAGGATTCTACCTGAGCCTGACCCTCTTCGATGAATACATGATCCCGCTAGTCAGCATAATCCACTCTCACAACACCAATGTCCTCTTCTCTGCTGATGATACACAACTAATTCTCTTCCCCACGAACAAGATGACCAGTACCTAGATAAAGTTCAATGCCTGCATGACTGAAATCGCCCACTGAATAAGGATCAACTGTCTAAAGCTGAACAACGACAAGACCTAAATCTTGATCTTCGGGAACAGCACATCATCACAAGACTCAACCTGAGCTAGGACCAACACTCACCCCACCACCCTCAGGCTCAGGAAGATTTTCAAATGCCTCTCAATCAGCCCCCGGCAAACCATCAAGCACACCCTGGTCACAAGCAAGCTGGACTATGGGAACACCCTTTATGCCAGGATCAATAAAAAACTCACCAGAGGCTTCAGACCATTCAGAACACGGTGGCCAGAATCACTCTCAACCTCCCACGCCACACGCACATCACACTAGACGGAGCTCCACTAGCTTCCCATTCAAATTAGCACAATTCAAACTCCTCACCGACACTTTCAAGGCACTACATAACAATGGCCCAGCATACCTGAACTATTGCAGCTGCTGTCACAAATCTTCTAGAAACCTCTGCTCGCCTGTACTCCTACTTGCATAAATCCTGCGTATGTGGAAAACCAGATCTGGTGAGCAAGCATTCTTCTACATTGCTCCTAAAGCATGAAAAGGCCTGTCGCTACACGTTACAGCCTCCGCTTCACTTCTGGAACTCCACTTGAAGCTGAAGACCTGGCTTTTCGAATAGTCTCACTATTGCCAAGACTCACATCTGCTCAGTGTCAGGATACCCTCCCTGGTGATAGTGTGATCTAAAAATCTGCATAACATAGCACAGCACACAAAATACAACTTAAGAAAACATAAAACATAGCACGGCATAACACAGCAGGCTCACACTACCTACCACAAGGTCATTTTCTCAAGCGTTCTCTCCCTAATGTCCAATCAACTTCTGACATTTACTGAGACTTAAAATTGCAAGTACAGGACAGTTATGGATATTTTAGAAACAATTACACTTGAAACATGTTTGAAGCTGTGTCGATTTGCAACGTATATTGTATAACTTCATTTTGCCTGCCCAGTGTGTTACAGTCAATCAATCAGGATTTATAAAGTGTGGCGAATCACCTGATGGGGTATCCAGGCACTTGCAGGCCCTGGAGGCTTATTCAAACAGCCACGTCTTGAGGGGCCTTCGGAATTCCAGAAGTGAGGTGATGGTTCGAAGGTGCGTTGGAGGCTGCTCCTGGTCTTTGCTGTGATGTGGGAGAATGAGTGTCCTCATTTTCTGCTTCGGAAGATGAAGGGAGTATGGGCAAGTGAAAGGGAGGCAGATTGTAATATTCTCGAATGTTGGTGGAAGTTCAGGTGGTGGTTAATGTAGGCAGGTTCTTGGTTGTGCAGAGCCTTGTGTGCATGGCTCAGCAGCTTGAATTGGCATCTCTTCTGTTTGGGAAGCCAGTGGAGTTTCCTGAGGTGGGATGTGATCTGGGTTCGTCGGGGAAGACCGAGGATGAGTCTGGCTGCAGGGTTCTGTATGGTCTGCAGTCTCTGTAGAAGGTGAGCGGTGATTCCTACGTAGAGGGCATTGCCATAGTCCAGTCCGCTGGTGATGAGGGCTTGCCATGGTGCGTCTCATGTGTAGGGGTAGCCACTTGAAGATCTTACGTAGCATGCGCAGAGTGAGGAAGCAGGCATAGGAGACTGCGTTGATCTGTGATTTCATGGTGAGCTTCTTGTCAATGATAATTCCGAGCTTCCTGGTATGGTTGGAGGGAGGAGGTGCGGGTCCTGGGTGGGTGCTACATTTGCTGATAAGTGTGGTTCTTGCTTTGATCTGCTAGTTTCAAACTTTTGTCGTGGGTGCCTTTTACGAATCATGCCCTCTACCCCGTTGAGGCTGAAACTTTCTCTCCCAGCTCTTTTTCATGGTCTCCTCAAAGAACACATGATTGTGGCCCACCTTCTGGAGTCCTACCATGACTATTTATTTTCTTCTTCCCTGACATTATGCCCAGCTCGGAGGTAAAGGGGTGAGAGGTTAAGGGGGACTTCTTCCAGTGATTTTCCTCTTTTGCCAGGAGTAGCCTTAGGCCAGAACCCAACCACTATTCACTTCCTCCTTTTTTCTTGAGCTATGCCCTGCCCCACCCTTTCTTGTTAGTAACCTAAATGTATTCCTTTACAGAATCAGTGATTGGCACATTTCTAACGGTTTCTCTCCTTGAGGGACTCCCAAGATCATACACCATGACTCATTAGGATGAGCAGTCCCTTGTCTTGCAACGCTCTTTCCAGTGGTGACTCCTCCGAGTTTTTAAAACTGCAGGTTACATGATCCCCATTCATATGGGTTGCTCCCTGTGATACTGGCGGACTTTTATGCACATACCAGGGCTAGCTGCATAATATCTGTTTCCATGTGTTGCCCCTCTGTTCTGTTCTCTAGACTCCACAGCATGGACCTGAGTTTATGCAAGACCGCACCTCTAATAGTAGCGTCATTCATCACTGAAATCCTCCTTATGCATATATTCAATGTGGTTCAAACTGTACGACAAAGCCCATTCAAAGCCGATAGTTCTGTGCTTGTATGCACAGTCGTGTTTTTCCCCAGACTTTTGACTATATTCAGAGATAGGCGCAACCACATGCTTGCTTTGTTCGGTGAAAACGATGCTTTACACAGAATCTGGTGCCTTTGTTTTTAAAAGTTCAATTGTAACTGAACAGAAACCATGTCGTTAAAAATATAATTTAATTTGCATTGTATGCGTTTTAATTAACTAACAAGGTTAGTTAATTATTGTGATTCTTTGAATATTAAAGATAGGGGGACAATATAGTGTTAATCTGTTTTTCTGTGGTTTTTTAACCTTGAAGGCTAAAGATCAGCCATGAGAATCAAAACTGGGCCCATGTTTAAAACGCGCAGACATTTCAATTTGTTTGTTCGGTTTTTCAATACCTACCCATTCTGCACAATTTATGATCTGGCATTTCTTTTTGATTTTCAATTTTTGGGATGGTTGTAAATACATTTGCATTCATGCGAGAAGAAATAACATTACATTATTTATAGTGCACTTATAGAAGGGCCTCTGCTAGCACTCGTTAGAGTGTGCATGGTTAATTTCAAACTAAATAAATACCTCCAGCAGATTTAAGATCGCCCTTCAGATTTCGCCGACCCTGAAATAACTTATTTCGAATGACATAAGGCATGCTTGTGCAACACCTCTTCTTTACCTTTAGGCCCTGACTTTTATGAGTAGGCCAGAGTTTTCCAAACCCTTGTTTACATATGGGTTGGTAATCCATGTTGCACAGTTTACCACACTCATTAATTACTTAGGGGACGTTACAACGGTGACGAAGTGCCCTTTCTGCCAACATAATGGTCAACCCACCCAATTTAAGTGGGGAGGGCCTTTGAGGGCCTTTGGTGTAACAACAGCCCGGCAAAAGTTGACCTTTGTGTTCACCCACCTAATTTAGATTGGTGGACGTACAGGTCAGTTAACACTGCTCCTCACCGCCAGAAAAATCCTGGTGGTAAGGGATGCCATGGGAGTCAACTCCAATGGCAAGGAGGGTGGTGGTGGTGGTGGGGGGGGGGGTTGGTAGGGTTGGGCCTTTTTTTCAGAAACAAAATCCAGCTTTTAGATTTTGGATTTTGTTTTTTAAAATTAAAACAAATTGTGACAATACATTTGAAGGAACAGTACCTGAGGAGATATAGCATGGTGGGTTTTGCTGGCTCAGCGCATAGCTGAGGAGCTGTTGTTACGCAGCTGAAGTCGGTAAAGAGAATCCATTTACCTCGATATTTGAGATATGGTCTCTATTCTTTTTTAATTCCGTTGAATGATCCTAGAAAACTTAAATCTTATAAGTTCCTGTATCTCCCAAACTTTGAAAGTACGAAGAAACAGACTAGCTAACTCTCAGACTTCGTACAACAGGACTGTTAAAGTATTTCCTAATGTAATGAGATGGTATGGGATGTATCAGAGGTGCAGCAGATGTCCAAGTGTCTGTCTCCGATTCATTCAAGTTAGATGTATTCTCATATTTGCCTCCCAATGCATTTATTTAGCAGGTTCAAGGTACCTTAAACATGTTTTGCTCATCACCAGTATTATCAGAAAGAGTTTATTTCGACTGTTCTTCAACAATCACAAGAAATCAACACTAAAATGCCTAGTTTACTATTGAGTTTTTGAGATGTCTACCATTTAATATCAGAAGATTTCTGTTATCAGTCTTAACCTTAAAAGGCTCATTGGTCACAATTAACATATTTTTCCTTTACTGACAGGCATGTTTTATGGCCAAGAGTTTTCTCTCAAGAAATCAATTATTATGTTCAGAGCATGTTAAAGTTTGGGAGAGATAACCGATTGGATATTCCACAATGTGTCAGAAGCATCAGCTTTCACAATACATTTCTTCATTGGATCCAGATGGTTTGGAGTGGGAGAAGGGCTAAAGGCATTTTTTTCAATCTTTGTAGGCTTGCTTTGCTGCCTTATCCCATTCTTTACATTCTCTTTCTTGAGAACTCTGGTGATTTTACTGCAATACCAAGCAAAGCCTGCAATGAACTCATGATTAAACTTTGCTAACCCTTAAAACCATTTGGTTGCTTTAAGTGTTTTGGGGGTTGGCCAGTAAATAAATGCAGAAGTAATTTTCGGATTCTGAGATTCCATGAAATAATAAAAGAAATCCAAGATACTGAATCTGTTCCTTTTCAGACTCACACATTACAGGTTTATAGAAAAGCTGGTGTAGTCTCAACCTGGACAGAACTGAAGCAGCTGAAGCATATTTAATGAGACTCAGAGAAAAAATGAGTATATTGTCCTAGTATACCACCATATATTGATTCAAGGTAGCTGCATGTAGGAAGCTGGCTCTGTATATACTTTACCAAAGTAAGGTAGAGTGTGCACAGAATCCAGGGAGTACCCAGAGGCATAGCAGAGGCTAAATTAGGTGAGTACTAACAGCTCTCTTTGTGGTAGTGTGCGTGAGCTTATCCAGAGGGTGTGTTAAGTATGTATTGTATTCACTAAATCAAGACTGATGGCACACACTCAGGAGCCTGAGTCCAGACTAATTGGATAAGTATAAAAAAAGTATACTTGTATTTTATTTCTAGAACCAAGCAGGACTTGGTATAGGTAGGTAAAATATATTTGCAATTGTAAATCTTCACACAGAAATGCAATTGAGGATGGATTGCAAATTGTTACAGGTTGGAATGACTTTAAAAAGCAGTTTGAATTACACAGTAATTACTTTGAGAATACTTTTCTGTTACTCTTAGATTACTTTGAATACTGGGGGTTGTATGCCTAGATACCACACCTAAGGACTCACAATACAAGGTAAGTAACACTTTTCTTAGTTTAAGTTATAGTTTCTGTCTTCTGCATACAAAAACAACAGTTCAACACGTAGAACATTTTAGGCCCAAAATCTCATAACCTCGGTTCCTATGGGAAGAAAATGGTTATCAGTTTCACAGGTAAGTAAACGTCTTACGAGTGAGAGTTTTGGGGGTTAGGACCAAGGTTCCCCAAGGTCTAGGTTGGCACTCGAGTTGCAACACGGGGGCGGACGGGTGCAGAATGCAGGGGCCCAATGTTAGCAAATAGGGCTAAGAGGGCATTGGTTAGGGACTGCTCACGAGCAGGCCACTCAGGGTGGGAGAAAAGCTCATGGGGCTAATGTCAGCACTACAGGGGCCACAATTCCATCCTCTGATAGAAGAAAGACTGGCAGAGGGAATAATTGTGAGTGGAATTCTATAAAAGAAGATCAAACATAAGAGAATCATTGATGACCCATCTCTTTCACCTATACTAGAGCTCTGGTTTTCCTGCATTATTTGCTGAACAATTAGAACAAGCTCTGTTCAAATGATCATTAAGCTTTCAATATAAGCATACAACAGATCTTCTCATTTGGTATCTTTCACCCACAGACATCTGACTCCTAGCAGTTCCCATTTGCATTGCTTTATATTGGTTCTTCTTCAAAGTTAGAACAAACCATTGGTCAGATTAGAGAAGGTTCAAGGCAAGTGGAGAGGACCAGGACCTCAAATCATCCATCTCTCATTCTGGTGTTCTCTAAAGTGGTTAACAGAAACTTGTCTCTGATATCAACGAATCCCATCATATTTACTGATGCCTCAGTGGAAGGTTGGTTTCAGTACTTTTGCCTTGTTGGTGTAGTTGGTGAACACTATGGTGCAGATTTCTTCATCCTCTTCCTCTCACTCATTGCCCTGGGTTTGATGAAGTGGATTGTGCTCTTCTGCCCTGAGATCAAGTGATACAGCGTACACTGGTCTTGGTGTGGTAGCTAATCTTTGTGAGATTCACCGACTGTGATCACTTTGGCAGACCCTCACAAAATAGTTAAGATTTACACATTTATAGCATGCCTAACCTTGGGAAGGGCATTGGACTGTTTTGTGTTGGTCAGTAGATCATAAAAACACACAAGAGTTGATGGAAGTAGTATTTGCACATAGTTTAACCACTGGTAATATTTAGGGGTAACATTTAACCTAAATATTTTCACCCACGGTGCCATTATAAATAAGGGCCTGCTTTATGCAGATCAGTACTGAACCTGCTCCTTGTGGAAACAGTTAATTTTAAACTGCCAGCTGAGGCTACTCCAGTGAGCAACACATGCATTCCAGAATGAGATTTATCCTTATTAACTCTCATCAGTGAAGTATAACTTCGATCTTTTGGCACAGCGAGCAAGGGACCCATGGCTTGGCATACCATTGGCCGCCTAGGGCAGTACATCACAGAGACAAAAGATGATGGGAGGAATACTTGCAAATGGCCTAACCACTGGCAATCACTTGGGGTAGCATTCCAACCCAACATTTTCCATTCACTGTACCACTATTTTAACAGAAGCCCACTATGTACAAATAAGGAACTGACCCAGCTGATCATGGGAACAGTCTATCCTGAACTGTCAGTACCAACAAAGGTGACAGTCAGTTTTGTTGTAACTGCGGGAGCATGCTCCACCTCTGGAGTTGCACCCACCTCAAATGGCTCAAACTACTTTTGTCTCGATGATGGGTTTTTCCTTCATTTCTTCTCCGACTGACCTTTTACTAAGGCAGATTCCATCCTTTTGAGTGACCTGAGCATGAGGCTGGCGTCCAGTGTCATTCCAAGTTTTCTTAGGAGTTGTCTGTGGAGTACAGAGGACCTTCAACCCTGTATTCTTTGTTCCCTCAACTCTTTGGTTGGATTAGCTTCTATGCACATGCTGATGAGGGCACAAAAGTGAGCTTAGAAGCCAATGATGGATTCTCTCTCTTGCTGTTGTGCTTGTCACAGCTTGAATCTTTTGAAATTATAGTTTAATTGTGGATTGATCTGTGCTTGAGTGTAACAACTGCTCTGTCAGTGTTCTGTTCTGCTAGTGTTGGGCATATTCTGGTATAATTTAGCTATAATTTCTCCAGCATATCGAGGAAGTAAGGATCTCTACACCCCAATGTCGGGTTCTTTTGTTGCTCTGAAATAGTTATTGAGCTGCACGATCTACACACACCACTGTGCTGTACCTGTGGCAAGCAGAGTAGGCACACTGAATGGTGGGAAGGGGCTGCCAGCTGCCCCAACCACTCAGTGAGACGTTTCTCTTGGCTGAAAGCAGTTGCTCCTCGGTTGTGCAGCTTGATGTGGCTCAGCTGCCTGTGGTGAATTTTGTTGTTGACCTACATCCTGAATGACATCCTCATTGAGTGGGGAGACTTACTAAGTTGACAGGGATGACGGGCATTTACAGGGGTATAGCATGGTCAGTAAGTTTGAATGTGAGGTAAACTTAAGATTTCTAAGCAATCTGTTACAGCCTTGTGGTACCTCGGGATTGAAGTGATGCTAAACAAGTCCACCTCTTGATTGTCTCAATTCCGAAATGCCAGTATGGCACAGAATGCTGATCAGATCAAGTGAGGGAAGGAAAGGAAGGGAAAAACAGGGTAGGAGACCTAAGGAACAAGAGAAAAAGACCATGAATACAGTAACCACACTTCTACTGCATTAATTACCAGGGTGTGATTATCGAGAGTCTTTTTAGAACACTATACCTGTAACAAAAATAAGGTAGGTTCTATCCTTTAGAGAATCCTGGGAAGTAAGAACATATCCTTTGTTCAAACGGTTAAAATTCTGGCACTGTAGCAACAAGAAATTATGCAGACCCATACATTAGCCTCCACTGTAATAACCAGATAAGTAAGAGATTTGTACATTACCAACACAGACACTTTGGAAGCTGAATACTCACCATGCCATACACAAGCCAAAACATCCCAAGGGGTTTGGAGAATTGAGAGAATTCTTCATGCATTCTCTTTTCTACCAAAACAAGAATTCATGAATGGCAAATGAAGATAAACAAACAGTAAACACTTGTGCTGCAATATTAGGAAGTGGAAGTTCTTTGTATTCTTCCCTCTGCATGAATTTGCAAACAACGTATGACACCAGTTGAGCTTCTCAATCTTTCACGATGTATGGGCTACTTATCCTTACAGCCATAAATGTATATAATCCCAAGCAAAAAGACACTCTGTTAATTACAATGAGACTCTGCAGAAAAAAGCCGCCGTAATAACTCAACCAGACTCGGTGGATTTCCGGAAATTAGCCTAAGGATCCAACGACTTCCACAGCCTGCAGAATTGCCTTTAATGAAATCATTCCTGTAGGACTTGGCCTTTTTTGCTAAAGTTCCCTAAATTTTTTGCTTTCCCCCTAGACCCTTTTCCTAACATAAAGTTGCCAATTTAGATACTTTTTTGTACTTTGCCACTGCTGATCAGTGTCAAAGTGCCAGTGTTCCCTGTGTAAAGTGTAATGGTAATTGGTTGGCCAGGATTGGTATGGTTGCCTTACTAGTAAAGTCCCTAGTGATGTGCACTGTGTGTGCCAGGGCTAGTAATGCAAAGGTGCGCAGAGAAGGGAACTCAGGCCTGCAGTGTAGGGCCTGCACGCGGTTTGCTAAGTTAGCATGTTGTCCTGACAAGTGCAACGACTTGTCAGGCCTTACTTTCCCTTTTGCGTACACAGTGGGTACCCCTGTGATAGGTCCCGGGTAACCCCTGTGCAGGGTGCAATGTAAGTAAAAGGCAGGACATATACTGAGGAGTGTGCTATGTCCTGACAGTGAAAAACACTCGTTTTTCACTGGTGAAAAGCCATCTTGCCCATAGGACAGAATGGAGAAGTAAAGTTTAGTATGTATAAACTCACAGTGTCATAACACATCTTTCTGTGAAAGTGGTTTTGTCACTGTGTGTTCAGAAACCACTCTTTCAGAAAGTGGCTGAGTTGTGTGCTTTAAGCATTTCTGTATGTCTCTGCTGAATGTGGATTGACTGTCTGGATCTGAGAGGTGAGAGGAGCTGGGGGAGGTCTTGACCCAGGGAGGGGTTGAGAAGGCACCAGGCTGACCTGCATCTGGAGAGTAGGCGGAGGAGAAGCCCCGGAGGTGAAAAGGCCTGAGTTGCTGCTATAAAACAATTGACAAGTCTCCTGCTGAGTGATTAAGGATCCAGACCCCCAGTATCAAAGGGAGAAAGGTGACACTGGGAGGGAGATACCCATAACTGATTTAGGCAGGGGCCAGGGACCCCTGAGCACAACAAACTTCAAAGACATTTAGGGGTGTAACTATGAGAGCTGAGGCCCCTGAACGTTGGAATAGAAATGGATTGAGACTGAAAAGGCTTGGACCCATTTCTTGGTCACGCGGTACCTCTGCTAAGGAAGGAACAACTGAAGTGACTGCTGGGAAGGACCGACCCTTGCTTCGTGATCTTGGGCTGGTCTGCAGTTTGCTGTTTTAACCAAGGAAGAGGCTGTTGGGACTGTGCTTTGTGCTCTGGGTCCCCCCGCTTGAAGAAGACTGTGCTTTGTGCTGTGTCTTGTTACCCCAAGGGCCCGAGGTGAGCTGGCTCCCTGTTTGGAAAAACAGGAACATAAAAGTTTCCGGAGAAGTTTCAAGCGACACGGTGGGCGCGTGTTGTGGCAGCTTGGGACCCTCGGAAGGTGTGCCCTGTGATCTTGGACACACGGAGCAGAAGTGAGACTCGGACGTGCTGGGTGCGCGTCGTGGTGCTCCGCAGGCGTTGGTGAAGAGTGCCTGGTCAGCGTGTGCATTGGAGGTGAAGTGAGACTCGGACACTCAGGGTGCGTGTTGTGGTGCACCGCAGGCGCTTGTGAAGACCACCTGGCCAGCATGTGCATCGGAGGTGAAGGGAGTCTTGGACGTGCAGGGTGCATGTCGTGGTGCACAGGAGGCGTTGGTGAAGAGCGCCTGGTCAACGTGTGCATCAATGGTGAAGTGAGTCTAGGACACGCTGGGTGCGTGTCGTGGTTCACCGCAGGCGTTGGTGAAGAGCGCCTGGTCAGCGCGTGCATCAGAGGTGTAGTGAGACTCGGACGAGCAGGGTGCGTGTCGTGGTGCACCGCAGGCGCTGGTGAAGAGCACCTGGTCAGCGTGTGCATCGGAGGTGATGGGAGTCTCGGACGCGCAGGGTTTGTGTCATGGTGCATAGTAGGCGTTGGTGAGGAGTGCCTGGTCAAGGTGTGCATCGGAAGAGGAGTGAGTCTTGGACGTGCAAGGTGCGTGTCATGGTGCACCGGAGGCGCTGGTGAAGAGCGCCTTGTCATCAAGTGCACCGGAGGAGAAGTGAGGCTCGGACACGGTGAGCGTGTCGGGGGGTGGCCCAAGGCATTGGTGAAGAGCACCTGGATATCGGGGCACAGGAGTTGGCTTAAGTCTCAGTGAAGCAATGTGCGTGCTTTGGTGCAACCTGGGACTGTGGAGGTGATCGGCTGATCATCGTGTGCACCAGAAGAAAGTGAGTCTCTGCAGTGTGGTGTGCGTGTCTTGGTGCAAACTGAGACTGCAGGAAGGAGTGCCTGGTGAACGTGCACTCGGAGTCGATGTGGAGTCCCATCAGCATTGTGTGTGTGGCTTCGTGCCAGAGGAGAACCGGAGGGTGCTGTGATCAACGTGCACCCGGAGTAATATATTCTCATAGGTGTGGGGTACGTGTGCCCTGAGGCCGCCTGAGACCTTCCTAACAGTCGCGGCACAGAATGGCAGCCCCGGAGGAGCTGAGCTGCCAGGCCGAGCCGCTGTGGCATATTGAGAAAGTTCTGCACGGAAGGCCCAGTTCACTGAAGGAGGAGAGGAGAGTGGGGTCGCGCCCCCTGGTAACGTGGATCACTGCCTGGGCGGGGTGCGGGCTCGGAAGGACACTCTCCCGGCCTCTAAGTCCTTCTGGCAACGTGAGCCTTTGCTTCGGCACAGATTGGGGGCCCGTACTGACCAAAGGAGTGGCAGTATTGGGGCCAGAGTGAGAAGCTGTACTTTATGTCATCGTTGATATGTGTGGGGGGCAACTGTTATCGAAGAGGCTGACTGTCGTAATACACATTGCCAATATTGCTGCTAACGAACTGCCGGACTGTCTTATGATGCCTGACATTATTTCTGCCTAACAAAGTACACGATTGTAGCGCTACACATTGCATTATTTCTCCATTGCAAAGTACAGGAGTGTAGCGGCCCGCATTGCATTATTTCTTCATTGCAAAGTACATGATTGTAGCTACGCATTGCATTATTCCTTAATTGCAAAGTACATGATTATAGCGGTGCACATTGCATTATTTCTTCATTGCAAAGTATGTGATTGGGGTGTGACGCATTGCATTATTCCTTCATTGCGCAGTACATGATTGTAGCGGTACGCATTGCATTATTTCTCCCATTGCAAGGTATCGGAGTGTATCGTTATGCATTGTATTATTTCTCCTTTGCCCAGCACCGGATGGTATCGCTGTGCAGCGCACTATTGTTTGTCCATTGCAACGTGTGTGATTCTAGCATTGCGACCAGCATAGCATTTTGAAAGCGGTGGTTGGGATTTTAACCTACCAGCCAGCCGGAACGAATATTACCCTTTATTATATGTTGGCTTTTGTACCGTGTGGTCTGATCGTATATCTTTTTATATAAAGTTTATACTCGTTTTATCAAACTCGTATGGAGTCCATTTGTGGTGTCACCAGTGGGTTACTGTGAGTGTGGTTGCACATACCGTACACTCGTGCCTTGGAGATAGGCCTGGCTGCTCTTGCCAAGCTACTAAGGGGGTGAGCAGGGCTATCTCAAACGGTGTCCTTACTTGGCCTAATGTTGAGCGAGGAGTCCCAGGTCTCACATTTGGTGACAGTGGTGCGGGACTGGGACTTTTCCCATGAAAGAGTGTTTCAGACGCTGAAGCTAAAGTCTTGCGTCTCTCAGACTTCGTTCCAAATTCCGAAACTTCGAATTAAGCAAATGAAATCAAGATCAGCCGTTCTTGACTTTCACAATGCCCCTTCGTGTTAACCTAACGCGACTCCAATAGAAACCCCCACCGCTTACCACACCAAACAGAAGGGACTACTTTCGGCAAGTGGTCCTCCACGCTGAACTCCTCAGAATAATCTTCACGCTCGGTTACGAAGGATATCATCTGGCTCGCAGTAACAGCCAATGGGGTCACGCTATCCAGGAAGTCCAGGAAGTCTCGACATGGACTCCTGGGAAACGTAGTCTTGTCCTCCACTCTCAATGTATTATACCCACCAGTTCCCCAGGTCTCGGGATAGTGAAATTAGGAAATCCTGGTTAGTATACTCATGAAGCTGTATTTGAGGAGGTACAATGGCAGCATTTATGATATTAATCCGACGGGCTGTAACACAATCACACTGGGATATCTTGTTACCACAAATTATATAAGTAGCAGGACATGAGTGGAGCTTGAAGGGCAGTGGAAAGATTGTTAGGGAGACTTAAAACATTATTTTTCAAACTAATGAATATGTTTAAGGTCTTCAAAACAGAGATAGAGAGAGTGTGTGTGTCTGTGTGTGGTGTGTGTGTTTGTCATTGTGGGCATGTAAAAATCCCAGTTGAAATCTTTACAGACACATCACCATACCTGACTGAAAGCACTTGGAGCCAACTATTTATTACAAAATAAAACTTTTATAGGGCGTAACACCCCCCTGCCCCCGAAGCTACGCCCCTGGACATTCACAAAGTCCTGTCCTTGTTCAGGCCAGTGGATGTTTGCTGAAGGCAATCCATGAGCAGGCCAGAAATATGCAGAGCCCGTGGACCAGCCACCTGCGGTATGGCGACATGGTTGCCAGGGCCTAACAGCAGAGCAGACAGCTGAGTCACAGAGAATTGGGGAGGCGATTTATGGCAAGACACAGAGGAGAATGTTGCAATGGTATGGAGGACACAAATGAACCGGAGAGAAAGTTGGGTGTCTCGGTTGCCATGGGCCTCTCCCTTCATGATGGTGCACTTGCTTGGGCATCTGAGAAGCCTGAAAGAGGTGCCAATACCTTACAAGGATTTTAAAGAACCTCAAAGGTACAAAGAGAGAATGAGCATACTAATTAAGTGATGGTAGTCAGGGAGGTATTTCTTTACAAAAGGCCAATAACAGAGGTACAAAGGGTCTGAATCTACCTCACATCATCCCTATTCCAATCTAAAGGTAAACGAGGAGCCCAAGGGCAGTAATTGTTCAGCGGGTCATCAGATTCAGTATGGTGCAGGAGAAAGCCGGAGAAGGAGGCTCTGACTCCCTTTAATTTTGTTTTAGGCAAGTGAGTCCTACGGTTAAAAGGTTACAAGATTGATTGGTATAGAAGCACAAGAGGAGATGTCACTTCAGATGTGTTCTTCCTGGGCTGTTTCAGGACACAGATTATTGAAAGCCTAGATGTTTCTAGAGACCTTAGCAACACTTACTGTTGGAAAACATGATGTGACTGGAATATGAAGTAATATTACACATGAACATTACCGCAATCAACTTACTGTTACAATAGGCAACCAAGTATTGGAAGCGAGTTTGCAACACTCAACATGTTAACTGTCACTCACAACGCATCTTGTACATCACCTTGTCGCTGTCCCTGGCTGGGTGGGAGCTTGGTATAGTGCACTCTTTGTATGGAGGGGTCGGAATAAATTGATCTCCCCAACTGGTTGACTCTGCCACTAGTTTAAAGCTGATGCAGTTCTGGTACAAATTACCTGGTTATGGTGATGATTCCTGGTATGTATGTGTAATCTTCTCCTGTGTAGACTTGGCGGGTAAGCGCGGGCCATGGCGCCACCAGCGGTAGACGAGAAGCCTGGACATTGTTTGGAGGGAGGTCTACATCTTCACCACGGAGATGGCACTGCCCACCTCCCAGGTCTGTGGCATCAGTGGGCTGTGCTGCCTCCTGGGCCTGTGGCTTCAGTGTGCTACCCGAACCCCAGGCCAGAACCTTGGGTCAGATTGGGATTGCGATTAGGTCCGGGCATTCCCCAAAAAAGTGCCCCACATTTGCAGATCGTGCCCATTTATGAACATCATTTGGTCAGTCTCATTGAACTCATTTTTATAGAAATGTTTGGTAACCTAAGCATTTTAAAGCCTATAGAATCAGTAAGATTGGTGAAAATGAGAATCACTGCATTTTGGCCAGGTGGGTGAGGTGAAATAAAATTTCCCAATGGTCACAATACCTGATTTGGCTAGGGTTGCCAACTGGCTGCTTTGTTACCAACATGACCTGTATTTTAAAATCCTCGCTGGTGTAAAAAATGAAGAAAATCACCAAAAGTCTGTATTTTTTCCTGTGATCATTATGTATTTTAAACAGTCAACATAAGGTGAAAACACTGTAAAATGTGTTTTAAAGCTGCTTTAAACATCCGTGACTAATAGCTAAACTAAACAGAGACAGAAAAGCCATGTTAAAAACTACTATGGATATTTTTATATGAAGAGTGGTCTCTAATTATCATGGTCTGGCCCTTGCAGAATCTGATAACATGAATACATTGCCTTTTTTTCTAATTGCTTTTTTAGGTCTTGCTGAGTCAGCGTGGATGTGCTGCTCTAAGAGACTTTAGTAGGAGAGTTTTCAAAGTGCTGCTTGCTGGCGACAAGCTTGCGTTCACACGAGCGTGCACGCGCGAACCGTCAGCCTTCAGTGCCATCTTTCTTTCCCCTTGCTTGCTCCCTGCCTCCGCCCCTCACCCCGCCTTCACGCTTACAAGCGTAAGCAAATTAACATGATGCAGCATAATATAATGGCTACTGATATACAACATTTTTATTCTGCTAAAAATTCAGAAAGCCAACAATAATTCAAATCCACTTGCAAATACAACATACTGGGCGAATGCCACTCTCATGCCTGGATGCTTGCATTTGCAACAGCACCACTGCCCCCAGAGGACAGAAAACGAACAAGCAACTCAAAATAACAATACGAGTTATGTTATGTTCGTTGTAAGGACATTTACGAGCGGTAAACAGCTTCTCTGAATTTGACTAACTCTTTGTCGAAATCATCAATACAATCGGGCTACAGCGCAGAAAAATCTACAAACTCTCCTTTAGAAGTGTAAGTTGCTCCATCGCCATTATATTTTTTTTCCTTCTGGATAATTGTATGTGGTTGGTGACATGAGAAACGCAAACTATTTCATCTGCAGGATGCAATACACAAATACATCAACATTTCTACACAACATATATATCGAAATCGAACCAAAATGATGGCTCTGTAAGTTAAATGATCACTGCTGATATCTGCACTGCTCTGCAAGTCAAATGTTCAAATCCCTGCAAAACAGACAGCCTTTGCGCCTTTCGAGGTCAGCAATTTGATCACCATTAATCTGGTATAGTAACACTGCGAATTTGCAGGGCTTACAAATGGGAAAACAACACATACACACACAACCACGCACACAACCACACACACAACCACACACACACACACAACCACACAACCACACACACACACACAACCACACACACACACACAACTACACACACAACTACACACACAACCACACACAAAACCACACCCACAACCACACACACAGCCACACATACAACCACACACACACAACCAATCACACAACCCCACACACAACCACACACACACAGCCACACACACACAACCACACACACAATCAATCAATCAATCAATCAAGGAATTTGTATCGCGCACTACTCACCCGGAAGGGTCTCAAGGCGCTTGGGGGAGGGGGTCTGCTACTGCTCGAACAGCCAGGTCTTGAGCTGTTTCCTGAAGGCGAGGTGGTCCTGGGTCAGCCGCAGGTGGGCGGGCAGGGAGTTCCATGTCTTAGCCGCCAGGTAGGAGAAGGATCTTCCTCCGACGGTGGCTCTCTGGATGCGAGGGACGACGGCGAGGGCGAGGTTCGCGGATCGTAGCTGTCGGGTGGGCGTGTAGAAGGTCAGGCGGTCGTTAAGGTAAGTTGGGCCCAGGTCGTGGAGGGATTTGTGTGCGTGGGTGAGGAGTCTGAACATGATCCTCTTGTTGACAGGGAGCCAGTGCAGGTCTCTCAGGTGGCTCGAGATGTGGCTGCGTCGGGGGGCGTCCAGGATGAGACGGGCGGAGGCGTTCTGGATACGCTGAAGTCTTTTCTGAAGCTTGGCTGTTGTACCAGCGTAGAGGGTGTTTCCGTAGTCTAGTCTGCTGGTGACGAGGGCCTGGGTGACAGTCTTCCTGGTCTCGGTCGGGATCCATCTGAAGATCTTGCGGAGCATGCGGAGGTTGTGGAAGCAAGATGAGGAGACGGCGTTGACTTGTCTGGTCATCGATAGGGAGGAGTCCAGGATGACGCCCAAGTTGCGTGCGTGGTCCGTTGGCTTGGGTGCGGTGCCCAGGGCCGGGGGCCACCAGGAGTCGTCCCATGCGGAGGGCGACGGTCCCAGGATGAGGACTTCTGTCTTGTCCGTGTTCAACTTCAGGCGGCTGATGGTCATCCATTCGGCGACATCTTTCATCCCTTCGTGTAGGTCGGCTTTGGCGGTGTCGGGGTCTCTGGTGAGGGAGAGAATCAGCTGGGTGTCATCGGCGTAGGAAATGATGTTGAGGTTGTGTTGGCGTGCGATGGCAGCGAGGGGTTTCATGTAGATGTTGAAGAGAGTGGGGCTGAGCGATGATCCTTGCGGGACGCCGCAGATGACTTCGGTGGCCTCAGAGCGGAACGGAGGGAGGCGTACTCTCTGTGTTCTGCCGGAGAGGTATGAGATGATCCATTCCAGAGCAATCCCCTGGATGCCGGTGTCGTTGAGGCGTTGACACACACAACCACACACACAACCACACACACACACAACCAACCACACAACTACACACACAACCACACACACAACCGCACACACAACCACACACACAACCTCACACACAACAACACATACACACACAACCACACACACACAACCACACACACAACCACACACACAACCGTACACACAACCACACACACAACCCCACACACAACCACACACACACAACCACACACACACACACAACCACACACACACACAAACACAACCACACACGCAACCACACACACACAACCAACCACAACCAACCACACAACCACACACACAACCACACACACAACCACACACACACACAAACACAACCACACACACACACACAACCACACCTACAACCACACACACCCACAACTACACACACAACCACACACAAAACCACACACACACACAACCACACATATAACCACACACACAACCACACACACACACACAACCACACACACACACAACCACACACATAAACACACACAACCACACACACTCAACCACACACACACACAACCACACACACTCATGCACACACAACACATATACACACAACCACACACAACCACACACACAACCACACACACAACCCCACACACAACCACACACACACACAACCACACACAACCACACACACAACCACACACAACCACAACCACACACACAACCACACACACAACCAACCACAACCAACCACACAACCACACACACAACCACACACACACACAACCACAACCACACACACACAACCACACCCACAACCACACACACAATCACACACAACCACACACACAACCACAACCACACACACAACCACACACACAAAGGGAGGAGACAACTGCAGCAGGACCTTTGGCTCGATCAGGACAGCAGAACCACCGGAAAAGGAACCCCTCGGCACGACCTGGGCAGCAAGAAGTTGTCACTGGAGACATCGTGATCCTATGAACAATAGTGCCATCAGTGATCTAATCCAAACTGTAAACTGTGACAAATAACATCCCTATATATTGCAGTACCACAAAAACAGCAACAAGCATTGGCATAGCCAATAGGTCTCACCTTTGGGACCTTATAAGTGTTTTGCCATACAACAGTTGTTGTTGCACCAAGGATATTGTGCTGCATAACTAAATACTTATAAGGTCCCAAAAGCTAGACCTATTGGCTATGCCAATGCTTGTTATAGTTTTACAGAGGGTGAAATCAGCATGAGGACAATGGAGCAATTTACATGAGCACCAGTTACACTACAGAAGATCAAATTCATTTGACTTCAGGCATTGGAAGATTAAGCGATTTGCCCAGAATCACAGGATGTTGAGCTGACTCCTGGACTGGAACCTGGTTTCCCACTTCTAAAGTCAGCAGGTTTGGCTGTAACAGCCACCTCCACTCTAGTTTAATAAAAGCTGAATAAAGGTTGTCTTACAGCAAGGCCAATGCAAATACACATACATCCTCAGGAAGTCCTCTCTTACTTCACTCCCTTCCCATACCTCCATATCCTCAGGGCGATGGCCATGCAGTGAAGGGGTCAAGAAAAAGGACACAGCTACTGCTGCCCCAGTGGTGTCTGAGGTGTAGATAGCCCATTGTCAAAAAATCCCAGCCCACCAGCGAGGTCCCTGTATAGTCCCACCTTCCTCACCCACCATTACCTAAATGTGATAGCCTGGCAGGGGTCAGGGGCAAGGCACTGCTTCTGGGCCAAGCCGGCCCCACAGGGGGCCGAGGTAAGAATGGACCAATGATGGAGCAACATCAGGGCTGATTGTCACACTTACCACCCTTGTCAACCCACCATAGTGTGAAGTGGGATGGCCTGGCAAAGCAGGAATGAAGCAGATGCCCTTAAAAAACTGTCCACATGTCACCCTTTGGCACTGGCCCATCACCCACCGCCCAATTGGCCGCCTTCCTAATCCGACCCTGCTGGCAGACCCTGCGCCTCCTTGCAGGCATGTGGCTTCAGGGCAGTGCTCAAACCCCAAAAGACACCCTGCACCACCACCTGGGTTCTTGACTTAATAGCCTTGCACGGATCATGTGAGCCACCCTGTGTCTCTTCCCGGGTCCGAGCCTTCAGTGCGCTGTTCGGACCCCGGGAGAGACCCAGAGCTGCCACCCGGCCCTGTGGCTTCAGTGTGCTTCACGGACCACATAAGAGACTCTGTGCCTGTTCTCACAGGGAGACTCTGAGCCGCTTCCAAAACCTGTGGCTTCAGTGCGCTGTCCAGACCCAGCGTCTCCTCCCGGGTCTGTGGCTTCCATGCGCCGCATGGACCCTGGGATACAGAAGATGCTTTCACGATCTATCTCAGGCATCAGTAGCCTGGCAACATAGAGGGGCATTTCTAGAATATATCATTAAGAGGTGCTGCTTGCTGTCACGCCTTGAGGCGAGGAGCTGATATTTCTGAAGGCCGTGATTTAAATATGCAGTACTGTGAACCAATTGCAGACATCACTGCTGTGAGAGTGTTGGTAGGCTGTTCTCCCTCTTTCACTGTTGACGCAGCATTTAATTATTTGTCATGAGTAATTGTGAGATTGCCTCCTCATGTTGTTGACTCTAGAGTGAAGTCTTTTATTATGACCTTTTTGACTCCTTCAGGTGGGTGCTTTGAATGAGGAAATTACCTCTGCTGAGGAAGAATTGACAATGCAATGCTCTGGTCTGCCGGGTGCAACAGACGTTGTTGCCCTTTCTAAACCTTCCCTGTCTTCTAATATGCACTAAGGAGTTGTTCCTGAGTAAGGAGAGCAGCCTGGTAATTGTGGAAGGGTGACGCTGGCAGCACAGACATCCTGTTTTCTAATAGGCCTCACAGATACCAATGGCACACGCACACAGAGGTTGTTGGTATGGATGAAATACCATGTGCCATCTAGGACCCCTTTATTATAAAGCCTCTGGTCACACCTGGCCAGAGGATGTAAAAGGTGCACATCCAGGACAGTGTGCTACCCCGGGGTGGTCCTGAGTGGCTCACTACATCCCTTCCCAACTCGGTATTGAACTTTACCATTTAAATTGGCACAAAAAGTCTCTGAGGGATTGGCTCGGCTTGGGACTTGGTCTAAGGATATACCCCTGATGATGTGGGCGGTATGGCATCTCTCTTGTGTCCTGGTCTATGTTGCTTCCCTCACCCTTGCTTGTTCGCTCTGGTGCCTGGTTGCTTGGGGTAGCACTGCAGGATCTTTCATCGCCAGTTGAGTTGTCCATCGCAGCTCTTTCATCTTTCTCTTTGTGTTCTTGTTGGTCTGAGAGATCAACTTTCCTAAACCATGATCTGTTTCTAGTGACTCTGTCACTGCCTCACGGGCGGTGACCATGGTGCCAGCTACAGTGAGCATGGTCCACACTCATGGTTCGAAAGGTGTGTGTAGGAGACTAGGATCTGCTTCTTATGGTTACCCCCACTTTTTGCTGGTGTAACACTGTTTTTCGACTTTAGTCTGGCTGGGGCCCTGCTATTCAGGACCCCAGCCTAGCTGCTTCCTCTCTAAATGGATTCCTTGTACCTTAGGTACACCACAGATTGGATTCTGGGGTGCCCTTATAAGTCCCTAGTATATGGTATACTATGTACCCAGGGCATAGGTACCCCAGAGGCCTACCAGGGGCTGCAGCATGTATTATGCCACCTCTTGGAAGCCCTCCAAAATGACACCACAGGTCTGCTACTGCAGCCTGAGTAAGGTGGTGCATGCACCCCTTACTGAGATATAGGTTCACTATCTCTCACCCAATCACTGCACATATAAACCTATCAGTCACCCCTATGGCAGGCCTTATCAATCCTGAAGGCAGGGTGCTTGGTTTAATGGGAGAGGGTACCACTGCATGAGCTGAGCCCCTCTGCAGCCTTCAGAATCTATTCTCCGTGGTTGTCTGTGATGCAGCCTGACCATATACTCTTAAGTGCATTATAACCAAACGGTAAATGCTAACTTTGGACTGGCTGCACAGAAACATGTCGTGTTTGATGTCAAACACCTTGGAATCATACCCCCACACCAGTAACTGGTGTTGGAGTATTATCCCACCCTTCTAGAGGGAGAGACATGACAGCGGTACCAGCTAACAGAGCCCTGGCATCACAAAATGGATGCTGCCAGCCGCAGACACAAGTCTGGCTTCCTGCTGCTGACCGAAACTCCGGCAGAGGAGGCCTGGACAATAGGTTTCCTGTCACAGGGAGGTGTTACCACTTCCCAGACAGGGCTTAGTGGATTGGGGCTGGGTGGGTGCACTCCAAGAGTGCTTTAAAGTCCTGCACTGGGGGCACATTTGGTGTCCCTGTGCATAGTCCAGTTCAAACCGGTTGCAGGGGCTACCAGCCCCTGCTCTGGCGTGAAACTGGACAAAAGAAATGGGTGTAGCCACCCCTCTTTCCAAACCCTCCCATAGATGGGTCCCCAGAGTTAGTCCAAACCCTTCCTTGGGTATAAAGAAAGAACCCCTGTCCTTTAGGACTTTAGATTACACCTGGGCGAAACTCTGCTACAGAAATCCCGGAACTTCAACGATCTACACGCCTTACACGCCTAGATGGCTGAAGAATCTCCCTTGGAGTAAAGGAGTTACTCCCCTGCTTGGCAGGCACCAAAGACGCATCTGACCGGTCTGCATCTCCGAAGCTCCCGCTGGACGCCAAAGACTTTGCAGGCCAGAAGGTAGACCTCCAGACTTCCCAGAGGCCGACCTGAGTCCCCAGCAAAGCTGAGACCCGTAGCCCTCGTGGGTACCGTGGAACCAGAACCCCTGGTCATCGTGCACATTTGCAAGTGCATTAGCTTCTTGACGTCCTTTGAGGCTGTGCATTGGGTTATTTGTAGCCCAGACCTCGAGCACTTTTTCCACCAAAGACTCCATGAGTGTTCCGTAAGCCCGCCCTTTGTGTGTTCGCTTGAGGCTCCTTTGCGATTCCTGGTCTGTCGGCTGGTGGGTCCCTGTGAAGGCAACTCTTACTTCAATTGGGATTCCCTGGTTGCTCCAGACATGCCCTGACTCTCCATCACTTGGGGAGTCCCCAGGACCTTGCTGGTCTGCACCGAAGCATTTCTTCTCTTTCTGTGTGGGTTGCTGCTGCCAAGGCTTTTTGTGTCCAATCCGGGCGCAGATGCTGCAGCACTCAACATCCTTTGTGGGACAGCTTGAATCCAGCTCCTGGTTGTCCTCGATACCTCCTGGTCCTCGTGGCTAAAGAGTCAAGCTTCCCCTCTTCTCACCTGAAGCACCCGACATCGGTGGGCATTCGACTATCGTGCCCCTGGTCACTGGAAAGTGACCCAGACTCTGTCCCCTCTGCTTTCAGGTTCTTCACATTTTCGATCCAGGCTTGGATCCCTTCGGACACTGCTCATCTTTCGGGCAGCAGCACTTTTCAGCAAGCTGCCATTGAAAATGCCGACGCAACTCGACACCATTTGACACCTATGCACCCGGCTTCCCTGGGTGAGGTAACACAAGTACTCCGGTGCTCCAGTGGGTGTTGGCCCTAGAACCATCTAAGTCCAAAAGGGTTTCATCCTAGTCCACTCCTAAGTGTCCTTAAACTTTAAAATTCCAACCGTGACTTTCCTCATAGAAGCTAAGGAGAGCTCGCGACTGTGTGGTCTCCTTTCATTTAGCCACTCAAGAGATTATAGACTGGTAAAACAAGCTGCTTTACATTCCTTCAAGATTTAGCCTGAATGCTGCTCTCCATAGCTACCACTGGTATAGCTTTCAATAAAGGATGTCTTTAACCTATCATCAATTAGGGGTTGTTTGGACTGGTACAGGATGCCCACTATATCTAGCAGACAGCATATACCTGGCCAACTTCTCACATTGGTGTGTAGCGTGTGGGATTCCAGCTTGCTATTGTTTTACCAGATAATCTCAAGTGAGTGACTAACTGAAAACCACTAAAGGTACCTAAGCTACATATAAATCAAGCTTAAATTACAGTAAGTTCTACTGAAGTTAGAGTTGTGTGTCAAGGGCGTAGCACACCCTTTCTACAACTCAAGAGAGTTTAGTAGGCCACACTAAAGTAGGTAGTGCTTACACCACACCTCACCAGTGATGTCTTCGAGGCCAGGAACCAGTGGGTCCCTGCCAGAAGCCAGTGGGCTTCTACCCTCCAAGTATGATAACCTCCCATTCTTGGAATTGAGAGCATTATGTTGTACTAGGAGACTGAAGACAGGCAAAAGTGCAAACACCGAACGCCTCATAGAGGTACTTCTGTTGGATGATTTCAGAAGACCTTCAGGGTCTGAAGGGGTAGGCAGAGTGGGTGGGGCAGCAGATGCGGAAAGGCCAAGAGGTGAAGATAACCATGACCTGACCTCTGAAGCTGACCAGGAAGATGACAATGATCTTAACCTGGGAAATCCAACTCCCCTGGAAGATGAGGAGGGTGGCCACAATGCCCCCCTCTTTACTCCACCAGGGAGAGTTGGTGGTTTGCCTAGAAGGTCCAGATCTAATTCTCAGGAGTATATTCATTTTGACACATCTGTAGGGACCTCTGTCTCCTCTCATAGGAGGGAAAACTCCCAGGAGAGGAAAGAGAGACTGCTCAAGTATGAAGAAGCTCAGCTTAGGATCAGAAAGCAGCAGTTGGCTTTAGACACGGAATCCCTAGAGCTTCTGAGAACAAGAAGAACATTGGGACTAGAGTTCCATAGTGGCAGCAACATCCCTAGTGTTAGGGAAAGGTCTTATGACCATAGAAACCTAAGCAAGATTGTCCCTCCCTACCAGGGTGGGGATGACACCCACAAATGGATTACTGCACTGGAAAGGGCCTGTAAAGTTCAGAGGTTCCCCCAGGAGCAGTGGGCAGCAATCTTGTGGCTCTCCTTTGCAGACAAAGGTAGAGATAAGCTCCTCACTGTAAGAGAAGAGGATGCTGATGATTACCAAAGCTTGAAAAGTGCATTGATTGAAGGGTTTGGCCTAACCACTGAGCAATATAGGATAAGGTTCAGAGATACCCAAAAGGCACATAATCAAGATTGGGTGGACTTTGTAGATTGTGCTACTAAGGCACCGGAGGGCTGGTTACTTGGCAGTAAGGTGTGGTATTCCAAAGGATTGCACAACGTAATTATGAGAGAGCAGATCCTTAATAATTGTCAAAATCAGCTGTTGCATCAGTACCTGGTGGACTCTGATCTGACCTCTCCTCAGGAATTGGGAAAGAAGGCAGACAAATGGGCCAGAACCAGGGTGAGGCAGATGGTTCAGAACCAAGGTGGTGACCCAAAGAAGCAAGATTCTAAGAACTCCGACAAGGGTGGGGAAAAGGGTAAAGACCAGAAGTCTTCTCAAGGTCCCCAACAAGCTTCATCTGGGGGGGAGTCCCAATCTAACAAAGGTAAAGGCCAAAAGAAACCATGGTGTAAAATCTGTAAACAGAAAACCCATTGGACTAGTGACTGTACAAAGTCCAAAGACTCAACTCCAGTCACCATTGCCCCTAAGGCAACTGTTCCCCATAGTGCAGCTACTATTGGTGGTACTCAGAATAAGGGTGTAGTAGGGTTAACCCTGGGTTCTGAGATGGACTCTGGCCTAGTCAGAGTTCCAACTCAGGCTGTCCTGGTCTGTGATGGGGGCAAGGATACGTCCCCCTTTGTGAGTCCCAGTCACTTGGGCAAATACAGACAGCAGCCTTTGATAAATGGAAAAGAGGATTTGGCATTCAGGGACACAGGAGCAAGTGTCACAATGGTGACAAAAGATCATGTGGATCCTGGGCAAATTATACTTGGTGAAATGTACCAAGTGACCAATGCTAGCAATGTCAGGACAGACCATTCCTTGGCAGTTGTCAACTTCTCCTGGGGAGGGGTAACTGGCCTCAAGAAAGTTGTGGTAAGTGCAGACCTCCCTGTTTAATGCTTCCCTGGCAATGATCTAGAAACTTCAGCTTGGGCAGAAGTGGAGCTCATGACACATGCAGAAATGCTAGGGATCCCTGCACATGTATTTGCTGTGACCAGGTCACAGACCAAAATGTCTAAAACTGAACAGGCCCTGGATCCTGGAAGAATGGACCAGGTGCCCCCCAAGAGGAGGAGAAGCAGGGTTAAGGCAGTGCCTTCCCCCTTGACTCAGAATACAGCTCAGCCTCCTGAGGGAGATGATCTTGGACCTGAAGACGGAACTGTCCCAGAGGAGCTTGAACCTGATCGGGTTGAGTTCTTGGGGACAGGGGGCCCTTCCAGGGTAAATCTGAGCCAGGAGCAGCAAAACCGCCCCTCTGTTGAACCCCTCAGAAAGCAAGCTGCTGATGAGGCTGCTGGGAATGCTAGTGGCACCCATAAAATATATTGGGATGATGGACTCCTATATTCAGAGAGTAGAGACCCCAAGCCTGGTGTTTCCAGGAGGTTGGTAATACCTCTGAAATTTAGGGGCTTCCTATTGACACTAGCCAATGATATTCCCCTAGCAGGTCACCTGGGCAAAAACAAGACTTGGGACAGAATTGTCCCTCACTTTCATTGGCCCCACATTTCTGAAGACACCAAGGAGGTGTGTCGCTCCTGTGTAACCTGCCAAGCCAGTGGGAAGGCAGGTGGAACCACAAAGGCCCCCCTGATACCACTACCTGTGGTGGGGGTACCCTTTGAGAGGGTAGGGATTGACATAGTCGGTCCGATGGATCCTCAGACAGCATCTGGGCACAGATTTATCCTGCTGGAGGTGGACCATGCCACTAGGTACCCAGAAGCCATTCCCCTTAGGACCACCACAGCACCTGTGGTGGCAAGGGCCCTCTTGGGAATATTCTCAAGGGTGGGTTTCCCTAAGGAGGTAGTATCAGACAGGGGTGCAAACTTCATGTCTAGTTACTTGACTACAATGTGGAAGGAGTGTGGAGTGAATATAAATTCACCACACCCTATCACCCACAATGCAATGGTTTAGTTGAAAGGTTCAACAAAACCTTAAAGGGCATGATCAAAGGTCTCCCAGAAAATCTTAGGCGTAGATGGGACATCCTTTTGCCCTGCCTTTTATTTGCCTTCAGGGAGGTGCCTCAAAAGGGGGTTGGTTACAGCCCTTTTGAACTTTTGTTTGGCCATCCTGTTAGGGGTCCTTTGTGTCTGGTGAAGGAGGAATGGGAGTTACCTCTCAAACCCTCTAAACTGGACATAGTGAACTATGTACTTGGTCTCCGCTCCAGGATGGCTGAGTATATGAAAAAGGCAACTAAAAACCTTGAGGTTAGTCAGGAATTACAAAAGTCCTGGCATGACCAAAAGGCTGTGCTGACTGTTTACCAGCCAGGACAGAAGGTGTGGGTGTTGGAGGCTGTGGTCCCAGCAGCCCTCCAAGACAAGTGGAGTGGCCCCCATCCAATTGTTGAACAGAAGGGAGAGGTTACCTACTTGGTAGACCTTGGAACTCCCTGAAGTCCCCATAGTGTACTCCATGTCAATAGACTCAAGCCATCTGTTGACTGGGCAGACATGGGCTTGCTCATGGCTATTGATGAGGGACAGGAGGAAGAGAGTGACCCACTCCCTGACCTGCTCTCTCAGAACCCTGATGATGGATCAGTAGATGGTGTAGCCTTGGCAGGCAGCCTCACTGTCCAGCAGCAAACTGACTGCAGAAAAGTTCTCAGCCAGTTCAGACATATGTTCTCTCTGACTCCAAGTCAGACCACCTGGTGCACTCATGAAGTGGACACTGGGGACAGTCTGCCTGTTAAAAATAAGATTTACAGGCAACCTGATCATGTCAGGGACTGTATCAGGACAGAAATCCAAAAGATGTTGAATTTGGGAGTCATTGAACCCTCAGATAGCCCTTGGGCTAGTCCAGTAGTCCTTGTGCCCAACCCTCACACCAAAGATGGCAAGAGAGAAATTAGGCTTTGTGTGGACTACAGGGGTCTCAATGCAGTCACTAGGACTGATGCCCATCCCATCCCAAGGGCAGATGAGCTGATAGATACTTTGGCCTCCGCCAAGTTTCTAAGCACATTTGACTTCACAGCTGGCTACTGGCAGATCAGACTAGCTGATGATGCAAAGCCAAAGACAGCATTTTCTACCCCTAGTGGGCATTATCAATTTGTAGTAATGCCCTTTGGTTTGAAGAATGCACCTGCCACTTTCCAAAGGTTGGTGAACAAAGTCCTTACAGGCCTGGAAGACTATAGTGCAGCATATCCAGATGATATTGCTGTCTTTAGCTCCATCTGGGAGGATCACCTGGTCCACCTAAGGAATGTTTTGGAGGCCCTGCAAAAATCAGGCCTAACTATCAAGGCTACTAAGTGCCAGATAGGATAGAGTCACGTTGTGTACCTGGGCCACCTTGTAGGTGGAGGCCAGGTTCAACCATTGCAGAGCAAAATCCAGACCATAATGGACTGGGTTGCTCCCACTACCCAGACTCAGGTGAGAGCCTTCTTAGGCCTGACTGGGTATTACAGAAGATTTGTAAAAGGTTATGGATCCATAGTGACCCCATTGAATGACCTTACCTCTAAGAAAATGCCCAATAAGGTTCAGTGGACAGCTAGCTGTCAAAAGGCATTTGATGACCTGAAGCAGGCCAAGTGCACTGCTCCCATTCTGCAAAGTCCTGATTACTCCAAAAAGTTCATTGTGCAGACAGATGCATCTCAGTTGGGGGTACTGTCACAGTTGAATGATGAAGGTCAGGATCAGCCAGTAGCTTTCATTAACAAAAGGCTGACCCCCAGAGAGAAACGTTGGTCAGCCATTGAGAGGGAGGCCTTTGCTGTGGTTTGAGCTCTGAAGAAGTTGAGGCCATACTTGTTTGGCACTCACTTCATTGTTCAGACTGACCATAAGCCCCTCTTATGGCTAAAACAGATGAAGGGTGAAACCCCCACACTTTTAAGGTGGTCCATTTCCCTACAGGGGATGGACTATACAGTGGAACATAGACCTGGGAGTAACCATGCCAATGCAGATGGACTCTCCAGATATTTCCACTTAGAACATGAAGACTCAACTGGTCAAGGTTAGTTTAATGTCCCTGCGTTTGGGGGGAGGGTTGTGTAGGAGAGTAGGATCTGCTTCTTATGGTTACCCCCACTTTTTGCTGATGTAACACTGTTTTTCGACTTTAGTATGGCTGGGGCCCTGCTATTCAGGACCCCAACCTAGCTGCTTTCTCTCTAAATGGATTCCTTGTACCTTAGGTACACAACAGATTGGATTCTGGGGTGCCCTTATAAGTCCCTAGTATATGGTATACTATGTACCCAGGGCATAGGTACCCCAGAGGCCTACCAGGGGCTGCAGCATGTATTATGCCACCCCTGGGAAGCCCTCCAAAATGACACCACAGGTCTGCTACTGCAGCCTGAGTAAGGTGGTGCATGCACCCCTTACTGAGAAATAGGTTCACTATATCTCACCCTATCACTGCACATATAAACCTATCAGTCACCCCCATGGCAGGCCTTATCAATCCTGAAGGCAGGGTGCTTGGTTTTATGTGAGAGGGTGCCCATGCATGAGCTGAGCCCCTCTGCCGCCCTCAGAATCTATTCTCTGGGGTTGTCTGTGATGCAGCCTGACCATATACTCTCAAGTGCATTATAACCAAACGATAAATGCTAACTTTGGACTGGCTGCACAGAAACATGTTGTGTTTGGTGTCAAACACCTTGGAATCATGGTGTGTAACTGGTGTGGGAGTATGATCCCACCCTTCTAGAGGGAGAGACATGACAGCACCAGTATACCCGGTACCAGCTAACAGAGCCCTGACATCACAAAATGGATGCTGCCAGCCACAGACACAAGTCTGGCTTCCTGCTGCTGACCGAAACGCCGGCAGGGGAGGCATGGACAATAGGTTTCCTGTCACAGGGAGGTGTTACCACCTCCCAGACAGGCCTTAGTGGATTGGGGCTGGGTGGGTGCACTCCAAGAGTGCTTTGAAGTCCTGCACTGGGGGCACATTTGGTGTCCCTGTGCATAGTCCAGTTCAAACCGGTTGCAGGGGCGAAACTGGACAAAGGAAATGGGTGTAGCCACCCCTCTTTCCAAACCCTCCCATAGGTGGGTCCCCAGAGTTAGCCCAACCCCTTCCTTGGGTATAAAGAAGGAACCCCTGTTCTTAAGACTTTAGATTACACCTGGGCGAAACTCTGCTACAGAAATCCCAGAACTTCGATGATCCACACGGCTAGATGACTGAAGAATCTCCCTTGGAGTAAAGGAGTTACTCCCCTGCTTGGCAGGCACCAAAGACGCATCTGACCGGTCTGCATCTCCGAAGCTCCCACCGGACGCCGAAAACTTTGCAGCACAGGAGGTGGACTTCCAGACTTCCCAGAGGCCGACCCGAGTCCCCAGCAAAGCCGAGACCTGTAGCCCTCGTGGGTACCGTGAGTACCGTGGAACCGGAACCCCTGGACACCATGCACATTTGCAAGTGCATCAGCTTCTCGATGTCCTTTGAGGCTGTGCATTGGGTTACTTGTAGCCCAGACCCTGAGCACCTTTTCCACCATAGATTGCTGGCCTACACTCCACGAGTGTTCCTTGAGCCCGCCCTTTGTGTGTTCGTTCGAGGCTCCTTCACTATCCCTGGTCCGTCGACTGGTGGGTCCCTGTGAAGGCAACGGTGACTTCAATTGGGCTTCCCTGGTTGCTCCAGATGTGCCCTGACTCTCCATTGCTTGGGGAGTCCCAAGGACCTTTGCTGGTCTGCACCAAAGCATTTCTTCTCTTTCTGCATGGGTTGCTGTTGCCAAGGCTTGTTGTGTCCAATCCAGGCTCCGATGCTGCAGCACTCGACATCCTTCGTGGGACAGCTTGAATCCAGCTCCTGGTTGTCCTCGATGCCTCCTGGTCCTCGTTGCTGAACAGTCAAGCTTCCCCTCTTCTCACCTGAAGCACCCGACATCGGTGGGCATTCGACTATCATGCCCCTGGTCACCGGCAAGTATCCCAGACTCTGTGCCCTCTGTTTTCAGGTTCTTCACATTTTCGATACAGGCTTGGATCCCTTCGGACACTTCTGATCTTTCGGGCAGCAGCACTTTTCAGCAAGCTGCCATTGAAAATGCCGACGCGACCCAACACCATTTGACACCTATGCACCCGGCTTTCCTGGGTGAGGTAACACGAGTACTCTGGTGCTCCCGTGGGTGTTGGCCCTAGAACCATCTAAGTCCAAAAGGGTTTCATCCTAGTCCACTCCTAAGTGTCCTTAAACTTTAAAATTCCAACCATGACTTTCCCCAAAGAAGCTAACGGGAGCTCGCGGCTGTGTTCTCACACTGCATAGGTCCCCCGTGGGTCCCATGTGTCACTACCTTGGGTGGTTCCTTGGGGTCCCAGCGATTCTACAGGCTCTAGGCCTTGTGTCTAGTTAAGTCATGGTTCTTATACCACTTTCTTGGTATATGGTGTGGTTCGTATATTGTGCTTATTTACTGTGTTATTTGAAGTGTAACTTATGTGCTTTTGCCTCTAGCCTCATAAAGAGACTAAAGGGGTGTGTTTAGTAATAAATACATATATTTTATATATATACCTGGTGTGGTCTCCTTTCATTTAGCCACTCAAGAGATTATAGACTGGTAAAACAAGCTGCTTTACATTCCTTCAAGACTTAGCCTGAAGGCTGCTCTCCATAGCTACCATTAGGATAGCTTTCAATAAAGGTTGTCTTTAACCTATCATCAATAAGGGGTTGTTTGGACTGGTAAAGGGAGCCCACTATAACTAGCAGACAGCATATACCAGGTCAACTTCTCACAGTGTTCTAAATTTCCACCCAGTTTTCCGGTCTTTGATAATTGCTTTGTCACCTGGCACTATCTGTCGTGTAGTCACCTTCGGTCTCAGGCTTAAGCGTGCATTGTTCTTCATGCGCCGGGTTTGCGCACACACATGATCATAAGGTGGTGGTGATTATCCTGAATGGAATGGGATCATGTCCCTCCTGGGCCCATTGAACATTAGCAACCAGGGAGGGTGCTCTGTGCTGCATTAGGATGTCACTCGATGCTCTTGTAAGAATCTTTGGAGGCTAAGTTCAGGGTTGACCCCTTCAACCGTGGCGATCCTAAGGGCCGTATTCCTGGTGTGCATGAAGCACTTGGCCTCTCCATTCACCTGTGGCCACTGGGGTATAATGCGGTGATGTCATATCCCTAGACGTTCAAGCAGCTCTTTGAACTCCAACCCTTGGTGGCCCATTACTAATTTTGATTTCTTCTGAAAGGTCGAAGAGTGCAAAGACTTTTTCTATCACTGGTGCGCCATTGGTAAAAGTAGTTGAGTCGACTACTTTGACAATTGGATATTTTAAGTAGCTGTCTAACAGGAAGACAGTGATGCTCCCATCGGGGAAACTTCTAAAGTCTAAGCTCACCTTGGACCAGGGGGTTGTGATGGGTGCTGGGAATTCCTGGGAGCTAGTGAGTTGGCACGCTGGGTATTGTCACACCAGGTCATTCAATGTGGCTTCAAGATGTGGGAACCACACCTTTTCCTGCATTCTTGACCTCATCTTTGCGGTGCCTTGATGCCCACCATGGGCTAGTGCCGTCACTTGATGTTGAAGACTTTCTGGGATCACCGCCGGTGACCCCATAGTATAAGGCCATGTTGCGTGGTACTGAGTTCGTAGAGTACCCTCCATAGTTTTTGAGACATTCTTTATCAGGCCCATGCTGTCATCGCTTCCTTCCATGACTTGGGGTGGATGACGTGAGAGGAAGTCTACTGGGTTCTTGTATCCCTGCTGATCGACTACTTCCATGTGGTAGTGGTGAAGCTGGATGGCCTAGCATTTGATTCGCAGCATCAGGTGAAGTGTTGTTTGTGATCGGTGACCACTCGAAAACGCCTTCCACAGAGGTACAAGTGGAAGTGTCTGCATGCCCATTTTTATGGCTAGGGCTTCTCTTTCAATTTGGGCATACCACGCTTTGGTCTACGTGAGTACTTTGCAACCCTGGGCGGAGCTCGTGGAGTTTCACTCTGTGGAATACCGTAGTTACTGAAAAACTTGTCAAAACTCCGCGAAGCTCCGTGAACACAAAGTGACGGTCCTAAACAACATATTCCCTTGTAGTCAACCATTTCAAACTCAAAACTTTCTTCTGCTAGTTTAACCAATATATGATGACCCAGTCTTTGAAAGAACTGAAGTGTGGGAAACTGTATACGTTTCACGGAGCAAAACCGATCGCCCATGCAATGTTATACAGCTTTTTGTAGAATAGCAGATGCCAGAGCAATGGCAGGAAGACAACAACGTTAGGCTAAGTATGTGCATGCTATATAGGCTAATA
Organism: Triturus cristatus; assembly: GCF_964204655.1. Classification (NCBI taxonomy): domain Eukaryota; kingdom Metazoa; phylum Chordata; class Amphibia; order Caudata; family Salamandridae; genus Triturus; species Triturus cristatus. The sequence goes on from NC_140581.1 coordinate 854,607,214, forward strand.
CTAATTTTTTTAACAATGTATAAACCTTGCATGACGTTTATTCTTGAGGGGCGCTGAGCAATAAAGGAGCAAGTTGCTGCTGTTGAAATCATAGACGCAGCCAAAACGCAGATATCTCATGGAGACATTGTGTGTTCTGCGTGCCTCTCAGGTGCTGATTATTAATGCGGCAAAGGTGCTTGCTCTTGAAAGAGCTGTATATTATTACTGATGACACAACAAATTAAGCTGTTGCTGAGGAGGATGAGGGCAGGCAGAGGGAAGCAGCAGGGCATGTGATGATGAGAAAGGGAAAGTGCATCCCTTTCCCATCATTGGATGGAAGTTTACAACAATAGAGCAATCCCCTTGATGAAATTACTACGATGGTACAATAACAACGGTACTTACATTCAAAGACGGTGGCCAGTAACATTTAGGAGGTACTGCTTGCCAATGCAGTCTTTCCTTGCTGAAACTGTGTAGGAGGAGCCCCGTGTGGCATTTAAAGACATTGACATGCCAAAGAACCCAACCCTTCTTTCACATTAAACAGCATTTGAGAAAGTCAGCTTTGACGAAACGCGTCATGCGAAGTGAAATAAAGGCATCCAGACCCACAGTGCTCCATGTATGTTCCTTGAAGTAGAGGCAATTTGTTGGCTTATTTTATACGTGCATGCTACCTGCACGAAGGAGGCACCCCTCACGTAAGGAGTTCAGCAGCACAGGTGGCAATTGGTTGGAGTTTTGAATGGTGCTGCCGGAACCGCCGCAACCGGGAGAACGATGTATCTGCCAATTAATTTGGTTCATGACGACATGGAAGTGCACATAATACAATATTTTGCACCCTCAGACACAGGATTCTCGAGTAATATGCTTACCGGTTGACGAATGGGCTGATATAAAGAAGAACGGGACTCCCAGATGGAACGCACAGTGGCAAAGCACGATCTTTGATGCACTTTCCCTTTCCCATCAATGGATAGAAGTTTACAACAAAAGAGCAATCACCTTGATGAAATTACCACGATGGTACAATAACAACGGTACTTACACTCAAAGATGGCGGCCAGGAACATTTATGAGGTACTGCTTGCCAATGCAGTCCTTCCTTGCTGTAACTGTGTAGGAGGAGCCCCGTGTGGCATTTAAAGACAAGGGCAGTCGGATGACTTCAGTTCTTCAATCGTGAGAGGAGAGCAAACGTGACACTCTCCTGATGAATAAGAATATTTCACCGTACAGTGTGTGACCAGACTGGCAGTTGCTACACACCAGACGGCAAACTTTACAAGACTTGGATAATGATTGGGGTGCCGCTCGCTGCATCTTTGACCGCTGAGACATTGGAGCCCAAACCCGGCCAAATCAGACTCTGACGGACCCGAGGAGCCTTCTCTGTTGAATCCACCTGGCGGTGGGACTGCGAGGACCAGCCTGCACAGCGCTTCCATCATCGCTGCAGCTGGGACCTCTTCCTGCCCACTCCTCCCACCAGCACATTTAAAGACTCGCGGCCCGCGCTTCGCGGGAGCCGCTCGCTGCATCTTTGACCGCTGAGACATTGGAGCCCAAACCCGGCCAAATCAGACTCTGACGGACCCGAGGAGCCTTCTCTGTTGAATCCACCTGGCGGTGGGACTGCGAGGACCAGCCTGCACAGCGCTTCCATCACTGCTGCAGCTGGGGCCTCTTCCCGCCCACTCCTCCCACCAGCACATTTAAAGACTCGCGGCCCCCGCTTGGCGGGAGTCGCTCGCTGCATCTTTGACCGCTGAGACATTGGAGCCCAAACCCGGCCAAATCAGACTCTGACGGACCCGAGGAGCCTTCTCTGTTGAATCCACCTGGCGGTGGGACTGCGGGGACCAGCCTGCACAGCGCTTCCATCACTGCTGCAGCTGGGGCCTCTTCCCGCCCACTCCTCCCACCAGCACATTTAAAGACTCGCGGCCCCCGCTTCGAGGGAGCCGCTCGCTGCATCTTTGACCGCTGAGACATTGGAGCCCAAACCCGGCCAAATCAGACTCTGACGGACCCGAGGAGCCTTCTCTGTTGAATCCACCTGGCGGTGGGACTGCGAGGACCAGCCTGCACAGCGCTTCCATCACCGCTGCAGCTGGGGCCTCTTCCCGCCCACTCCTCCCACCAGCACATTTAAAGACTCGCGGCCCCCGCTTCGCGGGCGCCGCTCGCTGCATCTTTGACCGCTGAGCCATTGGAGCCCAAACCCGGCCAAATCAGACTCTGACGGACCTGAGGAGCCTTCTCTGTTGAATCCACCTGGCGGTGGGACTGCGAGGACCAGCCTGCACAGCACTTCCATCACCGCTGCAGCTGGGGCCTCTTCCCGCCCACTCCTCCCACCAGCACATTTAAAGACTCGCGGCCCCCGCTTCGCGGGAGCCGCTCGCTGCATCTTTGACCGCTGAGACATTGGAGCCCAAACCCGGCCAAATCAGACTCTGACGGACCCGAGGAGCCTTCTCTGTTGAATCCACCTGGCGGTGGGACTGCGAGGACCAGCCTGCACAGCGCTTCCATCACCGCTGCAGTTGGGGCCTCTTCCCGCCCACTCCTCCCACCAGCACATTTAAAGACTCGCGGCCCCCGCTTCGCGGGAGCCGCTCGCTGCATCTTTGACCGCTGAGACATTGGAGCCCAAACCCGGCCAAATCAGACTCTGACGGACCCGAGGAGCCTTCTCTGTTGAATCCACCTGGCGGTGGGACTGCGAGGACCAGCCTGCACAGCGCTTCCATCACCGCTGCAGCTGGGGCCTCTTCCCGCACACTCCTCCTCCTGTCCTCTTCACTATTTACAACGCCCCACCCATACGCGCTAGCGGTACGCGCGCGGGACACAGCACGGGGCGAAGACCGGGCAAAGAGCGGGCCGTTTTTCGGCCGTTCGAGAACGGGCGAGTTAGGGCTTGGGCCACCCCTCTCGGCCCAGGACTCCTCAATTAACTTTGATTCCGAGCCCGGGAAGATGACCTCAAGAGAAACGAGGAGCAAAACGTCAATGGCCACTGGGACGGCAAAAGGTACTTTGGACACGTACTTTGCTAAGGCGGGGTCACTCCTTATTGATGAAATTACTACTCTAGAAAGGCGCATTTCGCAAGAAATTGATTGGGTTAGGAGGTCCTCTTTGGGACCCCTTAGACATGCCACTACCCCAGAACAAACGCCTGATTTCACAACAACAGATGTTGGGGAGATAAATGTTCTGCCTGACCACTCTGACCAATGTAATCTCAATACTCCCACTATTGATTGGGACATCTCCGCCCCTGTAGATCTCAGTATACTACCTCTCCCACCACTCAAGCCACCTCCACCTCTAACCATTGCTAAAGCAAGTGCGTCTAATAGGGACGCAACTACCAAAAGGGCCCACCAGACTGTGCAGTCACCACAGCGAGAGAGGGAAGGAGCTATCCCGAAAAGGAAAAGAAGGGCCCCAATCACAGGAGGGCGAAAGCCCAAGATCCCAAAATATAATCCTATGTGTGAGGGTAACCAACACGGTTCGGCCAGCAAGGGGTCAAGTCAATTAGCAAAAAAAAGGGCATCATCCCCCAATACCCTGCCCCAGACATCTCCCAGCTTAAATGTCCTAGCGAGGGAGGAGGGTCTCACCCTCCCGGATATTGGTACTCTCCTGAGGGAAATGCTCAACCCCCTAGAAGACCGTTTAGCAAAGCTGGAAACATGCTTAGTGAACATTCAAAAGGGAATCGCACAATTAGCTGACGCCTCAAAAAAAGTTAGTCAACTCCCAAGTGGAAGGTTGACCTGTAGTGGCAAGACCCTTCCATCAGCGCCTCCAATGGAGGAAGGGCGCCCTCCATCTAAGCCTACACAAACACAACAGCTTACGCCACCAATTTTAGAAGCTACAAACTCCCAAGCCACAACTTGCGCAGTAAGTGCAAGCCCGCAAGAGAAGTTAGCTGCACCCGCATTGGGGGCTCATGGCAATGTTACAAAACATAGACCAATTAACTTGCCACCAGAGGCTATTCCGTACACAGTCATCCTAACAGGTATTCCAGAATTAAATCCTTCTACTCGAGAACCAGTGGAGGCCCTGAAGAACAAGGTAATTCACTGGCTCTCTGCCTATAGGCCCCTCCCGGAAGGAATCCATAGCGAGGTGCTTATGGTGAGGAGAGTCTCATGGCTAGGTAACACCAGGAAATCAATCCATGGAGACTGCGGGCCCGATTCACAGAACTAACTTAAGACAAAATCCTAAACTTACTACCATTTTGGTATTCACAGAAGGCACTTACTCATTTTGGTATTCACAGAAGGCACTTACTCATTTCGGTATTCACAGAAGTTAGGAGTCCTAACTTTAGGACTCCTAAATGCCTTCTGTGAATACCGAAAGTCTTAAAATTAGGATTTTTCTCAGTTTAGTAGTAGTATAGTTAGGACTCCTAACTTTAGGACTCCTAAATGCCTTCTGTGAATACCGAAATTCTTAAAATTAGGATTTTTCTCAATTTAGTAGTCCTAAATTTAGGACTCCTAACTTTAGGACTCCTAAATGCCTTCTGTGACTACCGAAAGCCTTAGAATTAGGATTTTTCTCAGTTTAGTAGTAGTATAGTTAGGACTCCTAACTTTAGGACTCCTAAATGCCTTCTGTGAATACCGAAAGTCTTAAAATTAGGATTTTTCTCAATTTAGTAGTCCTAAATCTAGGACTACTAAATTGAGAAAAATCCTAATTTTAAGACTTTCGGTATTCACAGAAGGCATTTAGGAGTCCTAAAGTTAGGAGTCATAACTATACAACTACTAAACTGCGAAAAATCCTAATTTTAAGACTTTCGGTATTCACAGAAGGCATTTAGGAGTCCTAAAGTTAGGACTCCTAACTTCTGTGAATACCGAAATGAGTAAGTGCCTTCTGTGAATACCAAAATGAGTAAGTGCCTTCTGTGAATACCAAAATGGTAGTAAGTTTAGGATTTTGTCTTAAGTTAGTTCTGTGAATCGGGCCCAGCGTCTTGATCAATTTCAGGGGCCCCCCTTACTGTTTCCCACATATGTAGTTGGCCACACCATGCACAGGGGACTTCTATACAATCGCTTCCTCTATCTTTCTTCTATCCATCTCCTAGATGCGAGCAGGTAGAGGAGGGGTGGGAATTAGTACCCAGGAGAGGAGGCAAATGGGCCCTAAGTGAAAGAAGCGTCCACCCTTTTCCCAGATTTCCACGACATGACCATCTTCCCACCTATAATAGGTTTAGCAGCCTAGATATGGTGGATTGACCAAATAAGACGGGGGGTGGGGAGGACATGGCCCAAAATAGGAATTCCACACCCAAAGCACGACAAGCAATCGCCGTGGAGAAGGACAATTTCGATCAGGAATATCTAAATGGAGAGACATGTGCTAGGATTTCTTCCCCCCCACATATTATAACTGAGGCAATGGCTGTCCAAGCTGACAGCTCAGCTAATAACCTATCAGTAGGGAACGACCCTGGAATGGCTGCGCTCCCAAACTTACCAATAGAGAGAATTAATTGTTCCACTCTCAAGATTTTATCCTGGAACGTGGCGGGTTTGGGCAATAAAGTGAACTGCCCGGACTGGAGCTCCTTCATTCAGGACAAAGATATATGCCTGTTCCAAGAAACTTGGGCGAGGGAAGAAGTCTCCTGTACAGGTTTTGCCACATTCTCCGCACAAGCGAAATGGGGGGGGCAGAGGGCATCCTTCGGGAGGTCTGGCAACCTGGGTGGCTAACGACCTGGGATGTAGGGCCGCTGTCCTCCCACTAAATACGGAGGACATTCTAGCTGTACTGTTGGAGTGGCCAAACGCAAACAGCCTTTTGCTGATAAATGTTTACTCCAGGCCAGCCAACATTACACAGGAGTCTCGCACTATTGAAGAGCTTGCACTTGCCCTAGATGAAATTCCGCAGGGCATCCCTCTCTTAATTGGGGGCGACTTAAACTGTCACTTTGAGCCCCTCTCGGGCATACTGGATGGCTTGGCCCAGGAGGAGGACCTGGTGTGGTCTGTACCTCCATCGCAAGCCCCGGCCCCAAGAGCTTGGACCCCTCTGACTCTACAAATTACATCCCTAACCCTGAAACATGGTCTTCGGGCCTGTAATGGAAGGATAACATCTGACATCCCACCAAGATGTACCTATAACAGAGTGGGCAGGGAGTCAAGACTTGACTATATTCTGGTCCCATTAGCCTCATGGTCGCTCATCAAAGACTTCCGGGTGACATCTAGGGAAGATAGCGACCATAACGCATTGGAACTGGAATATGACCATCCTGGTCTCGAGGCCAAGGAGAAACAGAGGCTGGCATCTGAGGCGGGGTTAGGCCTCACGAATAACAGACGTAGAGTGAAATGGGAGAAATTAGCTTCAAATCCAGGGAAGATACCTAAGCTGTATGCTCGGGTAATTCCCACACTTGAAAAGGTCCAGGCACTCATGGTGCACGGTACAACCCAGGGTGCACATAAACAATTGGGGCAGCTCCACAAAGATCTTATCAAATCGGCGTCCAAAATCCTTACTACTATACCAAAAAGGGTTAACGGACGTGCCGCCGGTCCCACCTGGTATAATACTGCATGCCGTAAGGCAAAAACCGATTTACTGATATCTATTAAGGCGGGCAAGGGAAGTGTGGAAATCAGGGCTATGAGAACTGCTTACAAGTCTCTAATTACTAATGCTAAAAGCGTATGGGAACATCAAAAATGGGAAAAACTTACTATTTCCCTGGCATGTGGGGATTCGCGCAAATTCTGGCGCTGTGTGAACACAGGCTCCGAGGAGCTGGCCCCAGCAATAGAGCCTAATATTTCAGCTAGGGTATGGCTAGATCATTTCCAGTCTCTATACAAATCACCAGAAGGGGAAACAACTACTCTCACTCAGACGGCTAATAACACTTTGGAAGTGGTGCGTCTTACAACAAAGGAGGTTCGAGCAGCTATTGCCGGGCTGGCATCGGGCAAGGCACCAGGCCTGGATGGCCTGCCGGGTGATCTTTTTAAGCAAGAACCGGATGTCTGGGCACCCTATCTAACGTTCTTATTCAATTCCATTTTGGGGGGCATGGATATGCCTGACACTTGGCTGGGCGCAGAGATTGTCCCCATATATAAAAAGGGTTCGCCTCTGCTCCCAGCCAATTAAAGACCCATCAGTCTCATCGATGTTCCTCAAAAGATTTTCGGTAGACTGATGCTCAATCGTCTTCAGGATTGGATTGATGAATGCGAAATCATGAGTCCCTATCAAGCAGGGTTTAGGAGAGGCGTCTCAACCACTGACCAGATTTTTCGTCTGAATCTCCTATGTTGGAAGACTGTCTCAATCGAGGGCGGCAGCTTGTACACGGTGTTCGCGGACTTGCGAGCGGCCTTCGACCTAGTGCCCAGGGACAAATTATGGGCCGTCTTGACGGACTTAGGGGTTCCCGCTGATATTTTGATAATTCTGAAGAGATTACATCAGGGAAATTTTGCCAGGGTAAGGTGTGGCAGAGGAGGAAATTTCTCGGATGGTTTCCCCGTTGACAGGGGGGTTAGACAGGGCTGTGTGCTTGCACCGACCCTTTTTTGCCTCTTTGTCAATGGGGTCATTAGCCATCTCAATGGGTTGAGTAACATCGACGCCCCCAGGTTGGCTGGCAGCAGGGCCCCTGCTATCATGTTTGCAGACGACACCCTGCTGCTTTCCAAATCCCCCATGGGCATACAAAAGGTGTTGGATGGATTTGCGGATTTCTGTCTGAGGCGCGGATTGGAGATCAATGCTTCCAAAACCAAGTACATGATCTTCAACCCGCCCTCTTCAATACGCCTGAGTCCCTTGATAGGGTCCTCCAGATTAGAGAGGGTTTACACGTTCGAATATCTGGGGGTAACACTCAACCAGTCTATGACTTGGGACTCACACCGAACTAAGGCAAATTTGAAACTGATCCAGATGACGGGTGGCATTTGTAGGATGACAAAAGGATTGACCTATAAACAATTTGGTCCCCGCCTACATATCTATAAAACCCAGGCAAGAGGGGCTGTGCTATATGCAGGTCACGGAGAATAACTTCCTAAGGCAATTGGCAGCTTTACCATCTAGCACCCCACTACTACCATTAAGACTAGATCTGGGCCTAAGACCCATTACAGAGGAGCTCGGACTTAAACCCATAACTGTTTGGCGCAAAATATGGAGCACACCGGAGCTTTTTAACTATAGAGTTGAGCTCCAAGAGATTCTGCGCCTTGTAAAAGTCGTCCAAGTTCCATGGTTAAGATATGTCAAACAAACATGCGAGTCATTAGGAAGATCAGATCTGTGGTCAGATCCAGGAAATGCATGTTGCAGGATCTCACGCAAATCTATCTCCAAGGCCTACTATGAGCACAACCTACGCGTCTCAATCAAGAATGTTCGGGCAGGGTCCCTATCTGATTACTTCCTGGGGTTCAAAGATTCATATCATCTGGAGCTTGCTTTTGATGATATTGGCCCAACACTTACAAGAAAACTATATATGCAATGGCGTTATAGTACTCTCCCCCTCAGGGCACACACGGACCGCTGGACACACTCCCAGCCTACAGCGCAATGCCCAGCCTGTGCTCATTTGCGAGAGACTGACTTGCACATTATATTCTTTTGTCCAGCTTACCAAAGAGCTAGGAACTACTGGCTCGCCCCACTGCTCAAAAATCTGGGCTTTAGGCAGCACCTCCCAGCATTTAGAATTTTAAAAACAGATTTATCGGCCCCTATTGTATTCGCAGTTGCAAAATTTTTAACAGCAATGTGGTTTAGTCGTAACCACTGCATAAAACTAAACACTGTTGACTGAATACTTTTGACAACTTTGGTTCAATTGTTTTATGATGGATTTTAACTTACTCTTGTTTGTGACATATTTCTTTTTGCATACTTGTTGCATTCTTTTATGGTCCTAGTGACCGAAATAAAGCTGATAAAATAAAATTTAAAGACATTGATATGCCAACGAACTCAACCCTTCTTTCACATTAAACAACATTTGAGAAATTCAGCTTTGACGAAACGTGTCATGCGAAGTGAAATAAAGGCATCCAGACCCAGAGTGCTCCATGTATGTTCCTTGAAGTAGGGGCAATTTGTTGGCTCATTTTATACGTGCATGCTACCTGCACGAAGGAGGCATGCGTCACGTAAGGAGTTCAGCAGCACAGGTGGCAATTGGTTGGAATACATATATATGTATATACAATAATATGAAATCCATTAAAAAACATCCTAATATGAATTAAAGCATTAAACTATTTAAAAATCTTTCAACTTAATTTTCCCACTTCCAGTCAGTGCAACAGTGGAGAAAGTGTTGGATAGCGGAGGGGTAAAATTCACTATTCCCACTCCAGTGAGTGCAACAGTAGAGAAAATGTTGGATAGCGGAGGGTTAAAATGTACTATTCCCACTTCAGTCAGTGCAACAGTTGGGAAAGTGTTGGATAGCGGAGGGGTCTAATTACTATTACCACTCTAATGAGTGCAACAGTAGGGAAAGTACTGGATAGCATGGGGTCAAAATGACTATTCCCAATCCAATAAGTGCAACAGTAGGGAAAGTGTTGGATAGCAGAGGAATAGAATTTACTATTCCCACTACAGTGAGTGCATCACTAGGGAAAGTGTTGGATAGCGCAGGAATATCATTTACTATTCCCACTCTAGTCAGTGCAACAGTGGGGAAAGTGTTGGATAGAGGAGGGGTAAAAATTACTGTTCTAACTCCAGTGAGTGCAACACTAGGGAAAGTATTGGATAGCGGAGGAATAACATTACTATTCCCACTCCAGTCAGTGCAACAGTAGGGAAAGTGTTGGATAGCGGAGAGGTAAAAATTACTATTCCCACTCTAGTGAGTGCAACAATAGGGAAAGTGTTGGATAGCAGAGGGGTAAAAATTACTATTCCCACTTGAATAAGTGTAACTGTAAGGGATGTGTTAGATAGCGGAGGGCTAAAAATGACTATTCCCACTCTAGTGAGTGCATCAGTAGGGAAAGTGTTGGATAGCGGAGGGGAAGAAATTACTATTCCCACTCCAGTGAGTGCAACAGTGGGGAAAGTGTTGGATAGTGATGGGATAGAATTTACTATTTCCACTCCAATCAGTGCAACAGGAGAGAAAGTGTTGGATTGCAGAGGGGAAACAATTAATATTCCCACTCCAGTCACTTCAAAATTAAAAACAAAATATTATTTAAAAACCAAAATAAATAAAAAATATATAAATCTGTAAAAAATTTAAGTGCAAATATATTTAATATTAAAAAATAAAACATATTATAATGTTAAATACATATGAGAAATACCTACAAATATTATACTAAATAAAATAAAAAATAATTTTCAAACAAATAAATATTTTTATTAGAAAATATTTAGAAACAAATCATTAATTATTATATATATTTAGTTGTTTTATTTCCTATCGTATAACACCACACAATTTGCAACCCACATCTAAATTTAAAACAATTGTACTTCCATAATTTACATCATTAATTACCAATTAAAGAAATATTATTAATTAAAAAACAAATTAAAACTTAAACAAATTGATTAACTTTCCACACTTTACCCCTATAATCCCCACAACCCACACCTAAAATTGAACTGTAAAAAAATAATTACACAATTAAAACTTATTTTCAATTAAAAAACTAATAGTATTTAAGAACTAATTGTAAAGTAAGTAAAATCAATGTACTCCCCACCCTTAACCCCTATAAAATTAAAACCCAAACACAAAAAAATCAACTAATTATTAATTAATTAAACATAAATTACTTCCCACCCTTTACCCCTATAAACACCACAACTGACACCTAAAATGTATTACACAACTTCCATATTTAATTTTCAATTAATTAATATTAATTAACAACCAATTATTAATTAATTAAACATAAATTACTTCTCACCCTTTACCCCTATAAACACCACAACCCGTACCTAAAATGAATTGCACAATTTCCATATTTAATTTTCAATTAATTAATTAATACAAATTAACGAATAATTATTAATTAATTAAAAATAAATGACTTCCCACCCTTTATCCCTATTACACCCACAACCCTCACCTAAACAAATTACACAATTACCATAATTAATAAGCAATTAATGATTATTAATTAACAATCAATTAATAATTAATTAATATAAAATTACTTCCCACAATTAACACTATAAAATCTCAATTAAAGAAATAATAATAAATGCAAAATAATCATTAATTTATATTATAATTAAATTACTTCCCACCCTATTCGCCTATTAACCCACAAGCCACTACTGAACTAAAAAACGCAAGCTTTAATTAAAATAAATTTGATAACTACTTAATATTTAACACATATATTAAACAACATAAAACATTCTTATACAAAACAAATACATCACATACATTTAAAATATATACTAAAATACATGATACAAAAAAAATCAATATTTTAAACATTTATATTTTTGCAAACGATATTAATTACTTCTTTATTTTAAAAAACGACATTTCTTACCTTAAAATCGATAGTCTTGACCACAATATTCTTGCTGATGATATTTCTGACTCACGATATTTAGGACTCAATATTTCTGTAGTTCGACATTTCCAACTCAATATTCTGTCTGCACACCGTCAATAACATTAGGCCTCAGGACTTGCCAGTGGCCCAAGAACAACCTATTCTTTACTAGACCTTAGTCAGGCGTGATCTCTCTGACCCCCTAACACAGAATTAATCTGTCACATTAATTCTAAGACTTCGAGTAATCGGCCAGCGGTCCGGTTATAAATCTCCTTCCTCCAGAACTATGTTGTTGTTCTGGGTAATGTCCCACTCTTAAGAGATGGCTTGAGTGAAAATGAAACTCATCTTAGTCATAAAGTGATACATTGGGTGGGTGGTCATATCATATCAGATCATCGCCTGGTGAAACATATTAATATAACACGATGTGTCATTTGGAGTGGGGGTAGTGCAAAGCACTTAAAGGGAAACTGCGTGGTGGTTAATTTTAACGAACCGGGAGTGGCAGCTGGGGTTCGGCGTACTTTTTTTCCCTAACTGTAATTCTACTGCTATAAGGGTTTGCCCGTCGGTTTCTTTAAAAGCCCGCACCTGTTGTTTTAGCCAACCCTCTATTATGTGATTTGAGGATGCGGGAAGGTCATACTTTGACATCCACCCCATCTCACCTGCTTAATTTCTTCTAATAGGTTTCAACCTCTATCCTCTTTAAATGACTGAGACTGACTCCCCTTGGGGAAGGTGCTTGGGCAGTGGTGGGTAACAGAGCCTATGGCCGTGGCTCCACATGAGGTACATTTTACCGCGGATGATGTAAAGGTCATAAGTGGGAACATTGTTGGCCTTAATTCTAAGAAGGCTGATCCTATATGGATTACTTATTTTAAGGGCTTCAGTTTGATATGTGTGCAGGAGACTTGGGTGATTATTAATCCCTTTTATTTAGATCAATATAAATCTTTTTTTTATCCCCACCCCTTCTGTCAAATGAAGGATTGATTACTTTGACTATGCTAAATTTAATGCCAGGCTTGAGGTGCTACATACAGGCTCATCCCATATTCACACTATTCTGTTTATTACTAAAAGTTTGTAATTTATTGTTGATTAATATTTAAAATACTAAGCAGGGTGGTAAAAATGTTGTTCACTTAAATTATTTGTGTTCTTTTATTGATGGTATCATGGAGGGCTATCCTGATTGTTTGCACCTATGCTTTTAGGCCATTTTTATATTAATTTCTGTGGGGGTCCATTTCCCACTTCTTACCTTTTTCAGACTTTCCTACCGGATTGCTCTTTGCGTTTGGAGCATTCTACCCAAGGAGAGTTTATGCATAATCTTCTAAATAAACACCATTTAGTGTCGCTGTTTAGTAGATTTGCGGAGATGAGTATGGACACACTTCCTCCCATCTTTACAGGTCAATCGCAGATTTTATATTTTTGTCATCCTATGTCTTTAATTTAATTTCAGGATTTAGCTTCCCACAGTCTAGGTTCAAAGACCACAATCCCTTGATTCTTTCTCTATCTTGGGGTAACTCTACTAGGAATATAAACGCACTGCAGTGTACCTGGTAGCACAGGGGTGAAGATTAAAGCAGATTAATATTGTTTCAATTCGTTTTTCTTTCTAAGTTACTAGTGCTGGCAGCCTGGGCATTCCTATTCGTTTTAGAGATACCCCCTATTCTAGTGAGATCCTTGATGCTTTTGTCTCACTTTCACAGAACGTTTCTGAGCTATTGACATGTCCTGTTATTCGTGTACCTACTCTAGGTAACAGGTGGTTCGATCGTAACTGTCTGAGGGCACATGGGAACTTGATAAGCGCTTTAAAATCTCAACTTAATGATAGGGCTCTGGTTGCATATTGTTGAGTGCAATATAAACAGGAATTAAAAATAGTTTGAACGAGAAAGCCTGGTTTCAGCTCCATCTAGCAAGCTGTTCGAGAAATAGTGCAAGGTTTTGGAGGAATACCAACCATTCTCTTTTCTCTCTCAACCCATTTGTGGACATTAGTACATGCAGTACCCCTGAAAGTTGGATTCAGCATTGGGTGGGTATATATAATTCCCCTATTGTAAATTCAGATATCGAATAGTTTGATTTATGTGTTGGGATTTCAAATTTGACCCTGACATGTGATGAAGTTCTGGAAGTAATTTTCTTTTTATCAAACAGCAAGGCCGTGGGCCCAGACGGGATACCTCCTGATTTGTACAAATTGGAGTTTTAGGCTCCTATCCATATGCTGACTATCAAAGCAGTTATTGATCAGAGGACACCCCATCTTGGTCTTTTTCCATTATTGTTCCCATTTTAAAAAGAGAGACAGGGATAGGCCCCATTGCTATAGGCCGATCTCTTTAATTGACCTGGTTGTTAAAGTCATTGGTCAGGTTATCCTTAACAGGCTATCTTCTTGAGCTGAAGAGAGCTGTAGTCTCTCGGATTTGCAGTATGGATTTAGACCGGTAAGGTGTTCTGCTGATCAATGTCTGAATCTATAATTTATAGTGCATAAGTACACCACTGTCAAAGCTAGATCTATCTACCTGGTCTTTATGAAGCTTTCGTCCATCTTTGACTGTGTGAACAGGAACAAGTTGTGGAAACTTTTGATGACTATGGGGGTGGACCATGATATTGTGTATTTTTTGTGTAATTTGCAAAAGGATACATCCACAGCAATTCACTTCAATAAGGATGGTCATTATTTTGAATCCTTTGGGATCAGTAGGGGGGTACTTTAAGGTTGTATTCTATCCCGGTTTTTGTTTACTCTATATATGAAATGAGTTGGAATGATTTTTTATTACAAAGGGACTAGATACTCTGAAATTTGGAAAGTGACCATTGCTTGTGTTGTCGTATGCAGACACAGCAGTTTTGCTTTCAAGAACCGTGCTGGGACTGCAACTTCTCTTATTTGATGTTCATGGACAGTCTGGATCTTTCCATCAATTAAATGCAATATCATGTGATGGTGGTTGGACCGAAGTCAAATAGGTCCAGAATGAATTAAAGTGGATTCCTTTACTTATCTTGAAATTTATTTGATTTTTAAGGAAACTGGACCCCACTTTTTAAATATATTTTTATGTACTAATGGTTTTGTTTTTGATTTTGCCTCGAAGTTAGGGTAAAATCTATGCTGGCTCATTTAGCTATTTATCAGTCAATATGTATCTCAGTGATTTATGACAGTGATATTAGGGGATACACTGTAAGTAATTCTTTACAGGTTTTAGAAAATAAGAGGCATATTTACAAGAAACTGAAGCATCTGGAGAGATACCCTTGCGCCACCATGGATGAGCCGTATTTACAATATGGCGCACCATGGCGCAAGGATTGACAAATGCTTCAGAAACTCTGACGCATCTGTTGGCGCAAAAGTCACGCATTGCTGGAGTCGTGTCGCAAGCATGACGCAACTCCAGCAATACATGAGGAGGCCTATACTTATTGTACTGCGTCACTCTTTACGTCTGCTTCAAGTAGGCGTAAGGTTTAGACGCCGTGGCATCCTAGAACTGACGCAATTCAATCTCGTAGATTTCACTGTGTCACTTCTACGAAGCTTTCCTGCGTGGTAACGCCTACCCTACATACATTGTACCGGACGGAGGTATAATGTGACGTAGGGCTTTACAACGTGGCGCATCTCTTTGGATTTGCCATGTTGTAAATGGGCCGCAATGTGGCGCATTGTTTACGCTGCTGCTGCTTCACAAAAAGTGACACAAAGGTGGCGCAGAAGCGTTGCAAGTAGCTTGTAAATCTGCCCCGAAGTTTCTTAGGCGTTTACTGAATGTCCCACAATTTATTTCCGCTTATGCGGTGCACCAGGAGGTGGGGTTGAGATATTTATCTGACATCTTGACCCTGTTACCGCTCCTGCATTAGATCAGCATTTGGTTAAAAATGAGACCTATCTAAGTCGAGCCCTTATACGGGATTGTATCCTCTTATATCAAGTTAAGTGTATTACCTGGCTTGCTTATCTTGAAAATATGTTTGTCCAACTAGGCTGTCAAGACTTATTCACAAAGTCTGAGAAGATTACCAAATCCGATTTTGCCTGGTCTAGACTTGCCTTTATTTCAAAACGTCAGGTTTTTGGAGAGGAGCTGAAATTGTGAGAGCTTATATATTACTTGAGTCCCTCACTTTAGCTGAGCCCTATCTGTTTTTTGTTACCAACCCAGGACTCCACTTTCTATTAATGCGTTTCAGGATGAATCTGATACATCCTGTCTTTATCTATTCCAAAGGCTTTCATACACCTTGTGAGTGTGATTCTGTGTCTTCTCCGGATCTGCTCCCTTTCTTTATGTGTTGTGATTTTCACACTAGTCCGAAAAAGGCTTTCATTATTCCACTTTTAAAAAAGCTGAATTTGAGACAGGATCGTCCTGCTATGTTATTTTTGCGATTGCTAAATAATGAATTCATCAGTTTTTCGGTTGCTTGTTAGGTCGAGCCTACAGCCAGCGTGCATGCGCTGCTCTGCGAGACTTGTTGCGGTAGAGTAGCGAATACAAGCCCTGCCCACTCTCCGCCCATATTTGCCATTGGATTGTGTCATTGTCTGTCCTAAATGCTGACTTCTGATTCCAAAATAGGCTTGTTAGTCCCTCCTTAGGACAGCCTCTTCTTCATTAGTCACCTCCCATGGCGACTGGCCCCTTCACTTCGGTTGTTACATGGTACGTGTTATTTAGACTGTGAGCACTATTTTCTTTATTCAGTTTCTCTTACTGCAGGCATGACGTACTTTGGTGCCTTCTTTACCCCCTCCCTCCCGTTATCGTGCCTTGTTTATCCCCCCCTGCCCTCACTCCCGTTGTCCGTGCCTTCTCCCTGCCCATCCCCACCCACCCCTCCCGCTGTCCGTGCCTTCTCCCTCGCCGTCGATATTTAAATATGTCATGACTTTAAAGGTCTGTTTCACCTGCATCTGCTTTATGTTTCCATTAAGGCGAAAGTGTGCCATGTGTTTGTTATGTCATATGGTTTGGACGGTTGTAGCCGTCAGGAAGTGTTTTGCCTGATTTTAAAATGGCACCTTGAGAAGCAACGTACACACGCGCAGCTGTGTGTAAATAATAGACAAAAGCATTTGCAATACAATAGGTCTCGCATTTATATTTTAAAAACCAAAACATAAATAAAAGGGATTGTCATTTAAAATGCCAATAGCTCAAACTCGCGTAAATGCGAGACCTATTGCCTAGCAAATGCTTGTTTTTTATCTGCTGCTTTGGTCATTAGAAAGACGTTTGTCTATTGATTTTAGATGCGTCTGTCAGATTTTAAACTAATGGATGAGTTTTAAGGGGATGGTTTTATTGTGAAGTGGGCGTTTTTAGCTTTGCTTGTTTAATCTTTGGAAATTTGGTGATGTGATGTATTATATTGTTCTTTTATAGGTTCTTTTGTTTAACCGAGGAAAGATAATATTATGATGATGGTGTAAGCCAAGGACCGTTGTGAGTTCACACACAGGGTTTAGGGTCCTGGGCTCTCAGGGCAGTGTCCACTGTCAGCAGGTCCTCTAAGCCCTGCCACCTCCACCACCCTTAATTGCTTCAGTAGTGCAGCTTGTCTCTTTGTGGGTCATTTGTTATTTTCACTTTCTCTTGCAGCCTCGGTAATGCCAGAAAAACTTGGTTCATTTACACTGTGGACTGTTCTTCAATAAGGCAGTTGAGGCCATATGTATGAACACATTTTCCCATAGACACAGAATGGGTAAAACCCTTTGATACATCTGGCCCTTGGTCTCTACGGTTTGCGTATTATTCTTGCTTTCTCTTTTACATACATGCCAACATTTTAAGATTGGAAAGAGGGAGATTTTGAAAAGAAATCTGGGGACTGAATTTTCCCTATCAAACTAAGTTGAAGCACAGGCAATTTTAGGTGGGAGATGCTTGAAAATAAAGCCATTTTAGGCGTTAAAACTCGGGAGTCTCCCGACTACATCGGGTCTGTCGGCATGTATGCATGCAGCCTTGTGATGCCAGGAGTGCAAGGTGAATCTATAGCGCAGTGCCTTCTTGGGGCTGCAGGGGACCCTGGGAAGACTTGATGCTCCTTGTCAACAATGACTTGGTGCCTGGTGGCCGCGGGTGACTTTCGCAAGCATGCCTGCCTGGTGCATAGGTAATGGACGGTCAGGTGGCACACTACACACACTACTCCTAACAATAAAAAGAGGGTCCCAAGCTTGAGTGGGTCGTTATAACGGCGCGACCATCGTGAGTTTCATTTGACAAGTGTCTTCAGTTATTCTGCGGCACAAGCAAACAACGAATGGTGACAAATTGAACCACGAGACCTGAGATTATATAAAAAACAAAAAGGCAGGGGAGCTTTCAGCGTGGTGTGTAAGAGGGGGGGACGGCACAGCTGCACACTGATCCTGATGGGGTCGGATGTCTCCACTTCCAGTGCGTGGGACAATGCTCCCACAAGCTCTGTTCAAAGACTCCAAATATTAGTTCAATACAATGGCCTATTTAGTATTTAGGGTTATAGGTATGTAGGTGCCCACACAAGTCCTACAAGGAGCCACAAAACTAGGCATCTGTGAAGCCACAATGTTCTGTGAATGGCGCAGAACTACTACGGATTCAGCATCCAGGAGTTTAGAAACTGAGAGGTGTGACTGAAATAGACTCGCAGAATCACCAGCTGCCAACTGCAAGCTAGACCGTGTGATTGTGAATTCATGGAACAGTGTTCACAGATCTGGCTGCTTCTGCAGTACGTGCACTCTGAAGGGGAGGCATTGTGGTAGACTGCTCAAGAACTCCACCTAGAATGAGAACAGTGACATAGAATTGTGCTGTGCTTCCATCTTCGGTCTCTATGGTCATGGTGTGAGAAATGAGCTTCTTGGGTGTGATGGGATGTAAGGGCTCACTGGTGGTGTCTTTGTGTCTTAATTACTATATGAATTCTCATCTGGTAGGCTGGTCATTCTGTATGCTATCCCCCTTTATGAATAAGCATGCATGCATGCCAAAGCTGCATTCATGAGGGCTCTAACCAGTGCTCCTTCATCATTCATCACTACCATGCCCATGACCAGACAATAATACTACTAATTGTTAGTGACAGCTGATTGTAGTAGCCACGTACATGCTGTCTTTACTTGACCCCTGTGCTGAGTATCTAGTAGCTCTCCCTAGTAAATCTGTGTAGTATGTTGTGACAGGTTCTCCTCATTTCCAATTGTATGAGCAGTGTGCTTGGGTAACAATTTAGGTGACCTCCAAATGCATGTGGATCCTTAAGTTGTAGCATACGCCACTGGAGCACATTATAAAGTCAAGTGCCGTTTTGGCTTTGAATCATCAACCAGCGGAAAAACCTTTTCTAAGAAATTACTGAAATGACAAGCTTCAGTAGGTGAAAGGGGGACTTGGCCAGAGAACAAAACTTAGGACAAGGACTCCTACCTCTGATGACATCCACCTTTGACCCTGTTGATGACCACCTTCATTATCTTTGCATCACTAGTTCGTGTGAACTGAAATCCAAGATCACATCAATGCAAGTCATCTCCCTCATAACCACCAAATAGGTTTCAAATCATGCTGCGGCGCTAAGGCTGTCACCATAGCAGGAGTAGATAATGCCCTCCTAACTAAGATGACAGTGATACCTGCCTCAGGATACTTCTGAACCTGTCAACAACCTTTGACACTGTTGACCATACTACCCCAATTAAAACTCTGACTTCTCAAATGGGATTCCTTGCTGGTATTCTTCACTGGTTCTCCCCCTACGTGTCTGAATGTCATCAGCTTGTCAAGAATAGCACTTCAAGATCCCAGAAGCCCCTCACCACTAAATGGGTATCAAAAAGCTTGATTAAGACCCTTTCATCTTCAACAGTTACCCAGAGCTCTTGTAACCCTACTCTCCGAGAGCAATGCCAAAATTCACTAATATTCAGAAGACAGAGTTCTACATGAAAGTCTCTTCAGCTTGTGACTTTCAGTGACTCAAATACTGCCTCCACTTCACTCAGACTTGGATGTCCAGGACCTATTTTAAACTCCACCTCTCCAAGACCAAATTAATTCTATATGTCATGACTTTCAGTGACTCAAATACTGACCCACATCACTCAGTCCTTTCACTCAGACCTGGATGTCCGGCACCTATCTGAAATTCAACTTCTCGAGGATCAAAATAATTCTATTTGTCAGCAACAAAATAAAACAAATATAATAAACAAAAACAAAAACAAAATAAAACAAATATAATATTGGTATAACCTTGGACAGCAACCTGAATATACATGAACACATCAACTTGATGGCCAAAACTGCCAGGCTACATCTGAGCTACTTGAGAAAACTAAAACCCTTCCTTGATACTGCAGACCTAAAAACCGCAATTCAGGCATTAGTTATCTCCAGATTTGAATATGGCTGTTCTATCCTATCTGGCCTACCAAAGACTTCCACGGCCCCTCTAAAAGGTCGCCTCAACGCAGCAGCTAGACTTTTATCTGGCTCAAAACAATTTGGCCACATTTCACCACACCTGAAGGCCTTAAACTGGCTTCCTCTTGATGCCAGAATCCATCTCAAGCTGGCCTGTATCACACACAAAGCCTTGTACACGAACTCTCCGGAATATCTCGCCCAGAAAATCATGGTATCTGGGAGATTCAGAAACTCCCGGTCCTCCAGAGACCTTGTGCTCCAGCCACCCTGCTTCCGCAAGGAAAAAACATCTAATTGAGCATCCTCTGGGGCGGTGGCAAGAATGTGGAACTCGCTAACATCCTCCCTCAGAAGAATACCTTCTCTGTCAATCTTCAAAAAGGAAGCTAAAACCTTCCTAATGAGCAAATTCCTCCAATAACTCTCCTTTGTCGCACATACCGCCTTTTGTCACGGTTTTTGTTTCTGTGCATAATCTCCTGTACTGCTTGGCCCTTGCCGTGTACCAATTCTTGCTCCTTTGAATGTTCTGATGGTTCTCTCTGCCTTTTGCTATCATATGTCCCCTCTTATACAATTGCTGGTTTTCTCTTTTTATCGCTGACATGTCGCTCTGCTGATTATGGTACTGCACTGATTATTTGATACTACTCTGCCTTTTCTCGTAATGTAGTCAATTCCCTAATCCCCATCCTTGTGTTTTGCCTGTGCCTAACCTTTACGTAACATGTTATCCCTGTAAAGCGCTCTAATATCCTAACGGGTCGCGTTCGCGCGCTATAAAACCTCAAATAAATAAATAAATAATAATAAATCAAATAAAGCTAGCTGAGTGCCATGTACCAGGAGGGCTTCACGCCCCCAGCCTGACTATCAACCATCATGAAGTCACTGAGACTCACATTTTTGACCATTTTCACCCATAAGGAATACATCACTATTGTAGTGAAAAACTGCATGGTACTAGCTCTACCTCTTGAAAAATGTAAAGCCATCCATTTATTAAAGCGACTTCAGAACTGCTATCTAAGCCCTTGTACTTTCTACCTGGATTAAGGCAACACTCACTTCCATGATATCCCAGACGCTAACCTAGCTGGTTGAGAGTAATTCTATACACCAGAGCATGTCTTGCCAAAGGTCTAAATAAATTCTACCATGTCGTTGCCACCTTGCTGCAGCTCCAATGGCTCATTTTGCTTTCCAGCATTGTCTTCAAGACCAACTTCATCATCTTTATGATCACCAGGAATGGCATAGCTATCAAGACAACAAATTAACCATCTCTGTGGATTGCCAAAAACTTACTGCCAGGACACAGCCAGACAGATTATGAAATATAAGAAAGAAGAAAAGCAGCATTATACATCTATGCACTAAGATCCTTATTTTGAGTTTGGTGGTCCTCCTGTAGGCCTGCCACCACTGCGCCCGCAGGAGGACAGCCAAGCCCTAGGTGCACCCGCCCACAAAATTCTGTGTTGAATGCAGGGCGGGTGGGTGGACAACAACTAAAAATAGAGAGTACCAACACCATTTATTACACTTTTGTGGTCTTTGATAGCCTTCCTTCTTTTGATGCACTTGACTCTATGTATTTCCAGGAAGGAAATTTCACTTGAGCTATTTGACAGCTCACATTCATGAACCTTGCTCCTTAAAATACTATCAGGCACCTACTTTCCCTCTCTGCTATCTAGAGGAGATATGCACACCAAGTTAGTTGGTGCTAGAATAGCTATCTTCATTGTAGAACCTGCCATTTTATGATAACGAGCCTCTGAAGTGACTGGAATAACTTGTTTTTAGGCTTGTACTTGGATATTCCATTGTTTTACTGTAATATGTAACTCTTACAGGCACACGCTGAAACACTACTTTTTTAATCATTCCAAATTGACTATATACTGTATTACAATGCTCATTCTGTTACCCTCTGCAAGATCTATAGTTTAACAGGGATCATAACAATAAGAGCGCGCCACACGACCAGGAGGAATAGCATCTGCGTTCTTCTCCATTTACTTTACTCTTGTGTTTAACTTCTCTATGAGAATCTAATAAATGCATGGAGTCTCTGTAACCCCACTTTAAGAGAGTATACATATTTCTCCCCCGTTCATTACACCAAATCAAGAATAGACTATATTTTTTATATCACATAATGTATCCCAAAACCTACATTTCGGCAGATAAAGGCTCCATCCTAATATCCAATCATGCTCCTGTCTCCATACAAATAGATATTCTTCCTAAATTCAATCTACCAAAATGCTGGCCTTCCTACAACTCACTTCTCTGTGATACTGACTTCACCTCATCTTTTACTTTTTTTCACCATTTGGGATGCCTTCAAGGCATTGGCTTGTGACTTCATCATTTATTATATCTATAAGAAAAAAAATCATGTACTCATACTGCAGAAATCTTGGCAAAAATAAAAAAATAGAACATTGTTACTATACAGGTAAATTGAAAGAGTGTTTTTCAGAACTCATTACGACCAAACTTTAATTCAATAAATTATCTACTGAAAATGCTTCAATTTCTTTATTTAAATCAAGTGAAAAATGTTATGGTGGCCAAAATACATTTGGCAAACTGTTAGCAAAGTATCTTAAAGTCACACGTACCAAACTTAAGATTGGATCAATCATAAATGCACAACAGATACCAAATCATAAAGATTCAGAAATTTTAGATGAATTTGCCTGGTTTTATAAGTCACTCTAAATGCCAGAAGATTTCCCTCTGACATCATTCAATACCTTTCTACTTTCCATAAGCTTTCTGACACTCAACTTGATATCACACAAACTGAACCTCATACTGCATTGCATATACTCAAAAAGGGTAAAGCCCCAAGTCTGGATGGATTCATAGTGGAATTTTTTACACACTTCTCTCAGTTACTTTTTCCAAACCTACACACTCTCATAACCTCCTTGTCACATTCACACAAATATTCTGTCTCTTTTTTAGACACTCTTATTTGCTTTATTCCAAAGGGGGGACAAGATCGTCATTACTGCAACAATTATAGGCCTGTTAACATTGATTATAAGAATTTATAAAAAGGTTTACCCTTACGATTGGAGTCCTTTCTCCCTGGACCTCCTGGTAAAGAACAATCAGGCTTTGTTAAGGGAAGGTATAATTCCGATAATACTTGCCTATTTTTTGACAGTCTATCAAAAGTCTCTCACTTCTCTGAACCCTTAGCAGCAATTGCCCCAGTTGCAGAGAAAGCGTTTGACTGAGTCTATTGGTCTTCTATCTTTCAAAAGCTCAAATGATAAAGCTTTGGACCAAACATTATTTCTCTGATTTCCCTTCTTTATACATCCTCGTGAGTAGCCATTTTTGCTAATGGCCTCACCTCCCCATACTTTACTTTGGGTAGAGGTGTTCGCCAAGGATGCCTTCTTTCACCTTTTCTTTTAATTTGGCGTTACAACCTTTATCTAAAATACGGCACAATCAAGATATCCATAAATTTACCTATAATAGTCAACATATTAAATTAACAGCACTTGCTGATGATGTTTTGCTTCATCTCTCACAGTGTCAATCCTCAAACCCAACTTTTCCACACAAAGTTACTTCATATGTTTCGGTACGGTTCCAAATTAAATAGTGACAAACGCGAAATATTACCCCTAACTAAATTTACTTTTAAGCATGATATGTTATCATCCAACCTTGTTTGGAGTCCTCAACTTATTAAATACCTTGGAGTATGGTTCACTCAATCGCTCCTCATTTCTTGGGAGTAATAAAAATCCTTGTATGTCGGTGTTAAAATTTACACATCCAAAATCTGAGGGTGGTGTAAACTCCCCTGATATTTTCAAATACCATAACATGTTTTTACTGTGACAATCCTCATATTGGATTTTGGACTCTTTAAACAATTGTCCACTATGGGTTGATATAGATAGAGATTTTTTTCCCCATTACCTTTTTCAAGAATACCAGTCATTCAAACCACAAACTCGCTCCACTCCTAGTCTTTAACACTAGTAAGCTGCTAGAATCTATACTGTCTTATGCTTCCACTGTTCTTCACACATTTCTTAGTTCTACTATTGGCAATACAGGTTCATACTGGTTAATAATAAGCCTATACACTGAAACTTCTGGAGATAAAAGGGCCTAATTTGGGCTAATCAACTCATAGATAATAACACTCCCATATCATTTTTACAAGCTTGTAATATCTTTGGCTCTGCCCCTCTTTTCAACATAAATTTCGACCCTTGAGACATGCACGTTCCACTGCTTATTCTCAATTTCAATCTTGTTCTCTTGATGCTTCAGTCCCTGCTAATCACCCATGTACTCTTCTGACCACAAGTCCTAAAGCTTCTACTATTTACTCCTATCTACACTCTTTCACCACTGATAGAGACAAAACGAGCACAAAGATATCTTGGGAACATGATTTAGAAAAAGAGTGTTCTGTACCCTTCTGGAAAATCATTTGAGACAACATTATAAAATCCTCTAGAGTGGCAAACACCACACAAACACTTTTCTTTATATTCAACAGATTCCTCCTATCTCCTGTGGTCTTACACAAACTTTATCCAGATCTTTCTGACATGTGTTGGACTTGTTCCTTAGAGCATGCTGATTTAAAGCAATTACTATTCAAATGTTCCATTGTTCGTGATTTCTGGACACAGGTTTCAAGTCAATTTTTCACTCTACATTATCTTTCTCGATTGCCAATATTTTCTAAGGAAGTTTATGTGATGATTGGGCGGCAAACTGATTCGATATATGAATATTGGATTTGCTACTAGCAGCTGCATTTCAACAACTCACAAAAAAATGGAGGGATCTATCCAAATTATCTTTCCAAGCATCGTGGTATACAGTGTGTCACAATCATAGGCAAGATACAGCATACATGCATCCTGTATCACTTGATCTGTTATGTTTAATTTTGTGGTCTCCTACTGCAAATCTTTTGGATGACCATGCAATGCGAATGTTTGCACACACACCTGATCAACAGAAAATGCTTCAACCACCTTGACTTTCCTTCTACTGAAAATAAAAATGCCTTATTTTGCTTAGTATTGTGCTCTACAATGTACTAAATCATTTTGTATAACCACCAGACTGTTCATATTCTAAACCATGTATACCCCCCTCCCTGAATAATGTGTTCTGTTTGATAGTTACAATGGTATATATATTTTCAACTGTAATGCATTACCCACTTGAGTTTTAACTTATCTTTAATAAACTTACTTTCAAAATAAAGGCTTGAAACTCTTAACTACTACCACAGCACATATTCAAAGTACTTTAAAGATCTGCCTCACCCGGGCCCGGACTGGCTACTGGGCTTTTTTGGTGTGCTGCCAAGCTGGGGGCTGATTTCGTTGATGGGGACCTGCGTGTGCTTAAAACCATTCATTTTCCTTTGTTTATTTAGAAGCACACGCAGGTCCCCATCAACGAAATCAGCCCCCACCGCAGTGAAATCAGCCCCCAGCTTGGCAGCACACCAAAACGCCCGGTAGATAGTCCGGCCCTGGCCTCACCAAGATGGAAAGTCAAAGGGGTAGGTGGGCAGGTCACAGATGACCTGACAGCTTCAGGGAGGCACTGAGGACACCTCGCAAGTTGCCAAGGTTACTAAGCCCCCATTAGTTTCTAGTACCGTCCAATGGAGGCCAGCACTTCCACACCTGGGATTTAAACCTGCCCACTTTCCAAACCCTCAAAGGATTGATAAAGAGAGCAATGGTGGCCTGGGAGTGCCCCCCATCATATATGGCCCAGCACTCCACCCACCGTAGCTTGCTGCTGCCATGGCATGGCATGCAGGTACATTTACCGTCAAAGGAACCAAACATACCAGAGAGACCTTGGAAGCCAGTGCCATTAAAATTATTTCGATAGACTTTTACTCTTAATGTCTCTATGAGGCCTACTAATATTTGAGCAAGTCCACTCTCTCACAAATTGGGCTATTGTATTTAGGGAGGGTCAGCTTTTCAGTGCCCAGGAGCGCTGCTGACCCTCTAATGCCGTTGGCTTTGCACTGTTCATCAATGACCGCTTGGGTAGGTCTTGTGAGCCTGTGAAGGCTGCCAGCAACTATTCTTCCATCACTGGAGCCAAATCATATGGATGGTGGTAAAAGTATATGATGTTTGTGAAACTGCACTGTCCTTGGGCGTGGATAGTGTTACAATGCTCCTGAGCGCCACACAGTGTCATGAGTAAGCGTGTGCGGTTCACTTTCGCTTGTAGGTACTCTGACTACCCAGGTGAGATGTGGTGCGTGAAAACTGAGCTGCACTACCTTGTGAATCAGAATACTTTGCAAATGGACCACATCATGGTCTCAGCCGCCCTCTCCTTGCGCTAATGCTGAAGCCTCTCAGGCACATTTGCGCATGCGCATATCGCCACGGCGCAGAAAGGAGCAAGTATCTCCTGGGACATCCACATGGATTTGTGGGGAAATTAACTGAAGTTAGATGTGTCTGTATCTTTAGGGTACTTGAAAAGCAATGCTGAGTGAATGGAAATTGGTTGAGGGGCCAGTTGGGTGTTGTTCTCAATATTGCACTTTTCTCTCTAACCCAGCTACCCGTATATGAAACTATTTTAGCACACCGTTCTAGCGTGATCATTGCCTTGAAAAAGCATAGGCGTGACCTTGGTTTTTGTAAATATTTTCTTTAGGAAAAATCGTGTTATCTTCTAATTCTATTTGTGAAGCGTTGCCTTTCTCGCTTGAAATATTTCCTAAATATTAGCTATATTTCATAGGAATGTATTTAGTCTACAGTTTTCACTTTTTCCACCATCCATTGTTTTATGTGTGGGGCCAATCAGTTTTTAGTTCAATTCAATACATCCGAGATATCATGTAAACAGACATCACTGAAGCTGCAGAGACGTAAAGAAACGTGAACACCTCTGCATAGGGTCACCCACGTTAAAAACAACCTCTCCCAGGAGCGCCAGCCGCAGACAATCCAGACTTGGCCTAGAATCACAGGCCTGTATTTGTGGACAGTCTTCAGTTAATGACTGAGTAACATGTTTTGAGTAAACAGAGTTCATCCTCCTCCTTTGTCCTAACTATTCCGGTTTTATTTTCACTGCCTGATTTATTTCTCTGTTCTGACATGGCCAGTACAAATGTACTGATTTGCATAGACGGGTTTGTTCAAAAATATCCATGCCTTCTTCACCCACTCACTTGTTGGATTTTTATTTATTCCTAATATTTTTTAAGAAGCTCCAACATGTCACAAGTTGTTCGCTTTGTCGAGCTTTAACACAGACAATATGAGCAAAGTTAGCAAGCAGGCACCCTTGAGCATGGTATATAGCGCTTTATGTACAGGTGCTATGGTTGCAGGGCATCTGCGATACAAATGAGAGGATGTTTTTGTGCTGCGACTAATATGCTTATCAACTAAATTGCAGCACAAAATATCTATTCGGTAGGATTAGCAGAAATGCTGCTCATGTATATTATTATTAAGGGGGTATTCCCTCTGCGAATTCCACCGGACGACTCCAGATGCAGCGATGGAGGTCTGGGAGGGACCTCAAGTGTTGCATTCGCCTTTGCAAACTCCCTAACCGCAACCACTTTCCCCTAAAAGTTCAGGGACTGCAATCACATTTTTTTTTTTTTAAAGTGATTCAAATGGCTATCGATGGGGGCATGCAGTGGCACCTGGTCTGCTGCGTGCTCCCCTAATGAGTACAGTTCACATTCACTTCACAAACTGGTAGCTGTCCCTCAAGGACTGCTTCCTCTTTGGGAATGTATACCACCTCCTTCTGGGTGTCAGTATCCAAAAATAATTCAAAATTCCTATTTGCAAGGCGCAAACATATCACCCACTTCAGTGTTTCAAGGCGCTGGGGGGCGTTGGGGAGGTGAAGTGAGCTATTGCCCAGTCACATGATGCTGAGCTGAGCGGTCGCCGGCGATCGAAGCATGAGCCGTGCCCTTCAGAGTCAGCCCCTCTGGCCGCTGAGCCACACCTCTCCCATTAGTGGTTTGTTATTGTAGCTGTCGTTGCAATCCATTGATACGTTACATTCTGACTCTAAAGAAGTTGTAATGTGGACACTGCGAGCCCCACGCCCATATGCAACTCATTATGTACAATTTGGGCCAGATTTATCAATTAGTTGCATCACCCTTGAGCCACGCAATGGGGCGCTAGGGCGACGCAACTACTAAGTTAGATTTGTCAAGCCACACAAGGCCCCCTTGCATAGCCCTGTGTGGCTTGATAAATCAAGAGTAACACAACCAAGCTCAAATCGTTGCGTTGCGTTACTCTACCCTAGGGAGGCTCTCTATGGGTGAGGGGTGAGTGTTCCCACGCATGCACCCATGGATTTTGGCGCATTTTCCGATTTACCATTACTGGTAGACCTGAGACTGCATCAAAATGTCACCCCTTCCTAGGTGTGGTGTAATGAGGAGAAAGGGCACCAGCTCAACCAAGGAAAGGACAGGAATGCATCATTTTATGTTAAATACAACGCATTTCTGCCTTTCACGCAGTGCAGATAGGTGGCTTGCTGAACTTCACTGTGCTGTGCAAAACCTTATTACATTGTGATTGTGAGTTTTGCCTTCACATATCCTGCAAATTTGCACACGGAAGCCTCTGTGAATGCAATTCCCTGTAGTACATCACGCCATTGGACTGTTCTGGCTGAAGCTTATTGAGTTGATTTGTTAAGTTGGCTCCTTTTAAGAAGGTATTTTGAAGTCCAGGTTTGAATCTGAGTCAACTGCAGTGTTGAAACAGGTGTTTTTTGCTAGTATTGTAACTTCTTTGTTGCCTTGCGTCATTAAACATCTGACTAGGATAATGTTAGCTATTTAGTCAATATAGGCATGTCATTCTTCACTACGTGACTCTATGTAATTGGAGCAGCAGATTACCTAATTGTACGAAGGTTGATTGTAAGTCACAATTGAATTGAATGTTACGAATCCTGGCTGGACCACACAAGATGTAGATTATTAGTGAGTAGTATATAAAATGACTGGAGGTCAGATGACCCAGCGGAAGCCCATGATGATGGGAGAAAAGTTGGTGATGGCTGCTGATGAATATATTTTATCTGGAGTTTGAAATAGTGGAGAAATACAAAATTTAAACTTTTTAACCAACTTGAATCTTTGTTTATGAAGGGCAAGCAAGATATATCCCTAACTATCTAACGCCTTACTTTTATTACCCAGAAGGTAGGTTTCTTTGAGGAGGATCACATATGGGGCATGTCTTTTAATGAACTGGCTCACTATACCTCATTTAATTATGTCCCCCCAACCCATTGACAATCCACGTCAGCAGCTTGAGTTCTGGTGTCACTGTGTGCGTCATCCCTGACATTGACGGGGGTTCCGCTTCTGGAGGACCCAAGAGGGGCCCTTCTCTCCAGGCCTTACTAGTGTGTCGCTTTTGAAGTGTGCTCTAAGTGTTCATATTGCTGCATGGTGATTCTGCCCTGTGTCTGCTTTCGCAATCAGTAACATCAAAATGAACAGGAACTCACTAAACGGGGTGTCTAATCCCCCCTCCCTGCCACTCCCCAGATCTCTTGGAACTACCCCACACCCCACAACACTGCCTGACGGAACCAAACAGCCCGCCACCCCCAACACAGCAGAGCGCCTGTCGTCCCCCCCATTGAAAAAAGTCCGGAGCCAGCCCAGATTCTCCGCCCACCCCCTTGGTTCACATTCTGATTGGCATTTGTCCCCCACCTCTAGTCAGTTACATGGAAGTCAAAATCAGCCAATTGTGTCGTGACTTATGCTCAGTTTGTTCCCTGTTCAAGAGACAATTTGTCACGCATCTTCTGCTCAACATTTCTGTAGAAGGGGAAGCACCCCCATGATATATCACTACATCACCCCAATTTCATAAAGTCTCACCTCTGGCACTTGTACTACAGTGATACTAAGTCTCTCTCCCGCAATGCTGTATTGTCTCTTCCCACCTGCCTCTCCAGATTCTCACTTTTGGTCGATCTGGACATTTTCCTGGATCTTCAGCCATGCGTCTCTTTGGTTGGGGCTTGGCCTACTGTGTGCCAGCCTTCTATTCAGGCTCATGCCTCCTCGGGTGTTTCTAAAAACTACAACTTTCCACCATCTTCCACTCTGAACTTCGCCTGGTACATTATTGAATAATTCACTTCCCTCTTCCTTAATTCTTGCTTCACTGCCAAAAATGTCCTCCTCTGCCTTTGCACCTTCTGGGGGTAAACCGGGAAGGAGGATAGGCGTGTGTTTTGTATACATGACTGGTGGGGCCACTCTGGCCATCTGAAGCACTACATCTCGATCCCTATAGTGGAGAAGGCAGGCCAGTATGGGTTGCAGAGGTGCCCCCGGTCGTGGTCTCCGACATTCACAGGATACGAACGTTGTTCCTCCTCGACCTTCCCTCTAAATTTTCCAATTTTCTTCCAAGCTGGATGTCATCGCCTGGAGTACCCCAACCTTTTCTTGTAGGGCTTTAGAGTCTTGTGCAAGAGTCCCAGTGGTTTCCTCCACTACTTGAAGCCTGGAGCCCATATTGCGTAAATCGGCCCGTATCAGGGTCACCGCCGTTCCCACCGTATCAATCCTCCCCTCTAGGGTCATTCGTACTCCCTGAATCGCGACCATGATGTCATGTAGTGAGAGTGGTTCACCTATTGCCTGAAGTTGTGGCATCGCCAACCGTTGGTCTTCATGGGGGTCTGACCCCTCCGAGTCCTTGGGTAGTGCAAATGTATCCATTTTTGTATGGTGAGATGTCTTAGGGCCTCGGGCCCCAGACATGATTCCCCTGGGGACAGGTCCTGCAGACGGGGGTGGGGGTGTTGGAGGGCTAGATCCAAGTCCCCGGGTACTCCCTGCTGCCTGCTGCAGAGAATGGTGGCTCTGTACGGCCTGTCAAGGTTCTCCAAGGCCTTACAATTCCAGGTGCACTATTCAGCCCCTACTGTTAGGGGTTAGCCACCCACAAGTCCTGGGCCTTCCGGTGTGTTCAAGTTGGGCCCCCCACACTTGCTGGGTCACTGCACAGTGTCCTGCCCTTCTTCAACCGCTACATCCTGCTTGGGTCCGTGCATGCAAGGCCGCCTCTGGACCTCACTGTGTCCGCCCTCTTCTGGTGTTGGTGTTCCTGATACCTGCTGCTGTTTGGATTCCCGCATGCTGGAGACAGGTCTAGTTCTTCCAGGCTCCTGCCTCACCTCAATAGAACAGGAGCCGAGCCACTCTCTGCTGTGTGTGGATGTCCACCATAGCTCCACCTCTCTCACTCGAGGCGGTGGCTCTCGGCAGTTTAGTAGGTTGCAGTCTGTCCTTCTCACCCCGAGCAGTTTCCGTGGGCTTGTGTGCCAGGTCCACTTACCCAGGTCCTGACCACACCTCAATATCCTCGCCGCCGCGTCCCGCCGTGTTGTGATAAATTGGGTGCAGTTGGACTAGCCCACACTCACTGTGGGCGAGTTCCGGCACATGACATCTCGTGAAATTTGTTCCGGTGCTGGATCACAATTAGTGGTCGGTCCCTCCGGTATTGAGTTTATACCCATCCCTTGCAGGTCTTCGCCAACCGCTGTAACTCCACCTCTCGCACTCGAGGCCGGGGCTTTCGGCAGCCTGGCAGGCCGCAGTCCATTCTTCACCCCCACGGCAGTACCGGAGGTAACAATTCGAGTCACTCACCTCCCGGTGTGTTCAGTGCCTGCAGGATTTCAGTTGGGGTTCAACTGCCTCGGATTTATGTCCGGATAGACTGGGGATTAATCTTTGGCCCACGGGGCTGCTCTAAGAAGCGGCCACCTTCTTCGCTGATCAGCCACGCCCCCCGACTGGGGCAATATCTCGGTTGAGGTTATGCGCTTTAGACAGTGCAGTGTAGTAAAAAAAAGGTGCAGAACTCTATGCCAGAACACACGGTTGTTAAACACCCTCAGGGGTTTTATTCCACAATCTTAAGGGACACTTAACACACTGCACCTCCGAAATCCTGCTCTACTGAAAATGGGGATCATGTGGATGAAAGTTAGTAAAGTGTCAAATGCTCTACTTTGTCAAAATGACATGGGTTGCCAACAGCCTAAGTCAAGGAGCGAGTTAAGCTTGTAAGCAACCAAGCACTTCCAAGGGGAGCTTTCAGAAAAAGGAGATGCACCTCTCCGCTTAAAAGCCTTAATAACCATTAAACTCAATATGCATTTCAAATCATATTTTCAAATCTTATTATCTAAAACATCACAGTGTTTTAAAAAGGTTCTAAAAGGGTGATTGTGAACTAATGCAATACGTTGAAGAATGCCACAACAGACCATCAAATCTTTTCATACTACCATCCAGTCTCAAATCTACGGTATACTGCTAAAGGCCTAGAAAAAGAGGTAACATAATAACCACAACATCACACTGAACACAATATTGTCATGTTCAATCAAAGAATTGAACTGAAACTCCTTTAGCAGACAGAAGAGTAGAAGTAATTGCAACCACGAATGAAGGCAGTCAAGCCACCCTGATACTACTTGATCTCCATGTAGTTTACAATGGGGTAAATCACACCATTGTTCACAAAAGATTGGAATAAGAGTTTGCCAGGTCTTGAAATTGATCTGCTCCTTCCTCACTGATGATAGTCAACAGGTGCAGCTTGTGGAGATTGGCACCTTAGGTTCAAAAACACGCAAGGTGACTTTCTGTGTGCCAGATGGATCTTCTCACTATTTTCCACTGCTCAACGTTTGCACATATACACTGGTGCAACTGTTTCAGAATTACCAGATCCACTGCTAACCCAAATTCTAATCCTGTTGAAGGTTTTTTTTGTTGTTGGTTTTTCAACAATCTTTATTAAGATATTGTACGATACAGCGTAATAAACAGCCCTTTGTGATGTAACTTATGGCAATATACAACCCCCACCCCCCCTACATCGCACCCCAACCGCGATGAGATAATCATCCAACTCCCACGTCCCTACATGTTTAAGAACACAGCTATTAAGTTTGAACCAAGAGCCCAATCAAGTACTGATCACTTCAATGTCTTTGAGCTCCATCCACCTTCAATTCCAATCTGTCTTGTAATAAACACTGCAACATAGAACACCCTCTCCCCCAGCAGCTAAAGCCCCCAGACTCTGTTTACAGGACCCCCCCACAGATCACATCCCAAGCGGTGGTCAAGGTACCTCCCAAGTTGAACAGCACATCCAGACGTTATAGCACCTCCGTCCCCCGGTACCAGCCTGCATCCCTCAAATTCCGGCTTCGATCCTCTCTTCCCCTCCCACCTCTAATGTGACATCAACAATCCCCTCCATCGCCCTCTCTCCCTGAGCCAGCAAATACGTAGTTAGGGGACCCCATATGTTCCGGGGCCGTGATCTCGCAGGAAGAAGGTCCGCGTATCCATGCAGTTGTTCCTGCCATGTAGCCATTGATGTAACCCAGTCCTTAAACTTGGGGGCCCGCCCCCTACCCCACCTGCTCGCCACCTGCCTCCTGGCTAATAACAGGCCCATGGCGAGGAATTTCTTGTACTTGGTAGTAATAGTGTTAGTCAGTCCTAAAAGAGCAATCATGGGGCACGCCCGCAGCGGAGTCCCAATCATGCTGGACAAACCTTTAAACGTCTCCTCCCAGAACTCGGCCACCTTCCGGCAACTCCATGCCAGATGTACAAAGTCCGCCCCTGCCAGCCCGCAACGTAAACATCTGTCATTGTCTCAGAGCCCAAATCTGTGCAATTTAGCAGGAGTGTAGTATAACCTGTGCAAAAACTTGAAGTGGATAAGGCGCAGCCTGCTGTTGCCAGTAATTGCCACCGTCTGTCTGCAACTAAATTCCCATTGCTCATCTGTCAGTGGGGCTGCTAAATCTGCATCCCTTTCACCCCGGGCACGACAGGGGGGGATCCGCGGCCCCTCCTGCTGGTGTTTATATAAAAGCGATATAACATGACGGGGGTGGCGCTTGCAAAAGGACATGCAGAGGAGAAAATATGTCGGGCTCCGCGGGGAAGTCAGGAGTCACCGCCTTTGGGGTTTGGCGCAATCTGACATACAAAAATGTCTCCAGTACAGTCGGGACATGCTCCCCAAAAAACTGTTCGCTCGTGCGGAAACTCCCTGCCAAATATAAGTCTCCCCAAGTATAATATTTCAGATTATCTAGCATTCTCCGACAAGCCCCTTCCTCCGTTACTGGTAACGCAGGGTTCCGCGCCAGGACCACCCTGGGTGAGTACATTAATGAGGAGCCCGCGCGGCAGGCCATTCGTCTCCAGGCGCGTATAGTGCAATCTACCGTAGATGGGTCTCGCGTCTGTTCCCTTCCCGCAGCAAAGAGGTAGCCCGTCGGGGGCGTAGGGGCCATGTAGCCATCCTCGATCGCCAAGTGGGGCATAAAGGGTGGCGGGTGAAACCAGTAAATAGCAAAGTGTGCTTGTGCACAGTAATATTACGCTTCAAAATCGGGAACCTCAAACCCCCCCTGGTGATAAGGTAGCATGAGCGTGGCCATATTGAGGCGCGCCTGCTTCCCTCCCCAAATGAGTCGTGTGAGTTGTGTTCTTAGTGTGCTAAAAAAAAAACGTCCCGGATGATATGGGATATTAACAAATAAGTATAGTAAATTTCGGCAGAAGCACCATCTTAATCAGTGATATCCTCCCTGCCATGGACAGGGGAAGCCGTAGCCATTTGGTAATATTGGCAGTGATCGTCTCCATAGCTGTACCATAGTTCAGTCGCATGTATACCTCCTTATCTCTAGAGATATGAATGCCCAAGTATTTCAGGTCGTCCGATTCCAACCGCAAGGGGTAGTCCATGGGGAATGAGGTCGTCACATCAGTCAGGGGAAATACTGCAGATTTCGACCAATTGATTTGGACCCCCGATATACCACCAAATTTGGTTATGACCCGTAGTATAGGGTTGAGGTTCTCTTGAGGCCGCTTGATGTACAGCGTCATGTCATCCGCATATAGAGAAATGAGCAGTTGCCTGGAAGGATATATAAGTGCTTTGTCATTATGATGTTGGCGAAGCGCCGCCGCCAGGGGTTCAATGGTGAGAGCAAATAAGATGGGGGACAGTAGGCATCCCTGGCGCGTGCCCCTGGAGATGTCGAAGGGTAGAGACCTAGCCCCATTTAACAGAACAGACGCTACCGGTTTGCCATAAAGTAATTTAATCCAGTTCAGTAGAGTGTACGGCATGCCCATACGCTCCAACACGCCCAGCAAATAGCCCCATTCCAGGGAGTCGAATGCCTTAGTGGCGTCGAGAAAGACTGCCACTGCTAGGCATGTGGGATCCAGGTCCTGCAGCACTGCGGCCAGCGTCCGCAGGTTATGCGATGTGGCGCGATTCGGGACGAAGCCCGCCTGATCAGGGTGAACCAGTCGCTGCATCAACAGGCCTAGCCGAGTGGCCAGCACCTTAGCCAGAATTTTAGTATCGCAGTTTAGCAGCGACAAGGGGCGATAGGAATCACAAGACGTTGGGGGCTTCCCTGGCTTCAACAATGAGGTTATCAATGCCTCACGCATCGTCCTGGGCAGCTCGCCCTCCTCTAGGGCTGTATAGAAGATGTTTTTCAGAATGGGGGCAAGTATGTGGGCGTAGGTTTTATAGAATTCTATAGGTAGTCCATCAGACCCGGGCGCCCTACCCGACTGCATATGCATGATGGCGTCTGTAATTTCATCGAGTTCCAATTCCAAATCCAGGAATTTTTTTTGATTTTCCCCCAACCAGGCTATTGCAGTGTCCTCAAGGTACTCGTTCAATTGGAGTGGAGCGCCTCGCTGTGAGGTATACAATGCCTTATAATAGTCCCGAAAAGTGGACAGCTGATCTGGGAGATTCCGACACACCCGCCCCTGACTATCGTGTATCTCCAGGACATAATTGGAGAACCGGGGGGGTCGTATCGCCATGGCCAATGCCTTCCCCGGTCTATCTCCTTCCCCATATCGCCGGGCCATATATGGTTTCCCTCGAAATTTAAGCTCCCTATCTGCTAGAACGCCAAACTCCGTTAGTTTGGTACGGATGGCAGCATTAATCCCATCCCCTCCCGAGCCCTCGCCAGCTTCACGTTCCAGTGCGCTCAGCTCATCCTCCAGCTTGGAGAGGTCTCTACGCAGTGAGTATGCCGCCCCCTTTAGACAAGCACCATCCCCTGACCGTAACCTTGAAGGCCTCCCATGCAGTGGTCACACTAGATACCGACTGGAGATTGCGCTAAAAAAAATCCTTGATGTCGTGTTCCAGTTCCGTTTTAAACACAGTGTCTTGTAAGTGTAGGGGGTTAAGTCGCCAGCTAGTATACCCGGAGTGTTGCAGTGGAATCTGTAGTGTTGCTACTACCGGTGAGTGATCGGAATAGGTCCGTGCCAAGTGGGTCACTTCCTGCAGCCAATGTGCCATCCCAACAGAAAAGAACAGATAATCTAGACTGGACATGTAGAGTGCACCGCCGAATAGTGGGTACCCTCCCGCTGCCCGGGGTTCAGGTATCTCCAGAAATCCAGCAGCCAACCCCCCTGCACAATGTCATTCAGTATCTGATGCATGCGGGTAAAGCGTGTCGGGTTGGTGTGCGATCTATCTAACCTTGGCTGTAACACAGTGTTAAAATCTCCACCCCATATTATGTATGTCGTGCCTATCTCCTGAATCTTGTTCCAAAGTCGGGTCAATGTGCTAGGGTCATCTATGTTGGGCCCGTAGTAGTTTGCAAACAGCACGTCATGAGAGTGTAGTCTCCCCCAAAGCAAACAGAACCTGCCTCCACCGTCCTCCTCCACCCCGCCCAGGGAGAAGGGCACCCCACGCTTCACCAGAATAGCCACCCCTCTAGAATAGGTGGAGTAACTCGAAAAGCAGCGATGCGCCGCCCATCGCGAGGCAAACAACGGTGTGCAACCGGGGCCAAGGTGAGTCTCCTGTAGCATGGCTATCTCAATGTGATGCCGATCCAAGTACCCAAGCACCTGTCTTTTCTTTCTGGGGTTATTCAGGCCCCGGACATTCCATGTTGCAGCCCTCAATCTATGGAAATCTCGTATGGTGTCTGTCAGAACTCAGTGTAGCGCTTCCAGTATCTATAGCTGTATTCAATTGTGTCCCGCTGGGTAACATCAAATAACTAATACCCAAAATGTCCCCCATCAACTCCCACATCGGCAACCCCAACCGGCCGTGCATAGATACCCGCCCCACCCCAACAATCGCCAATGTCCCACATTGACTGACCCACAACAGCAAAGAATTAGGGAATGCCCACATGGGAAGCGCTCAGGCCCACGACCGCCCTCCTCCCGCCTTCCTTTCACCCATCTACTGCGCCACCTAATAGAGGGCAGTTGTTCTGGGGCGGCAGGGGGGCGCCAAACGGGGCTTCAGTCTGGAGAGCGGAAGAAACAAGAAGAACATAATACATCACCAATTGCAGTTCCGTCAATTACAGCGAAGCGTCCAGGCCTCAGGGAGAGCTCAGTCCGGGTCCGATAAGGGGGAGTGTGACCCAGAGCGCCCTCGGGCCCCCGAGCCGTCAGAGGCCGCCCGCCGGCTGAGCCCTAGATATTCCTCCACCTGCTGCGGGTTCTGGAAGAGATGCTGCTTGCCCTTATGTGTGATCTTCAATCTCGCCGGGTAGAGCATTGCATACGGAATATCTTGTGCCTGGAGCTTCTTCTTGACAGCAAGGAATTTGCGTCGGGCATCCTGGACCGCCGGGGTAAAATCGGGGTAAAAAGCCAACACTGTATTTTCATAGTTCACTTGCTCTTTTTCTCGTGCCAGCCGGAGGACATACTTACACAATTGTTATTATACAGGCCTGACATTTATGTACTGTCTTGGTAAAGAGGCCCAGCAGAAAACTCAGATTATGAACAGGTAGATGAAGGGTTTAAGTTTATTTCCTATGTCACCCTAAAAAACCATCTAGGTATTGTTTATTGTTGTTATGCTACTCCTCCCGTGAAAAAGCTCATATGACGGCTGCAGACTAGACAGATAACGAGTGGTATTTTCTCTACTTTCCCTTAATCACAACAAAAACATAATGACTTTTTTGTCCGTTAACTAGCATATCAAAAATAAATGAGTGAAAACTTTTATCAAGGTAGAAAGGTTGAGAAAAGTTTTAAAATTAGAACTGTCTCTTTGCATCAATCCATCACCAAAGTCATGATGTGTATTATCACTTTGATATAGTATGATCCTTTGTGTGTGTGTTTAGGAGGCATAAGGAGAGGTAGCACAAAGCAAACATTACATATTGCTCGTAGGCTACTTATTCTGGGTGAGACACGAACACAGGCGCTACCACACCTGATGCTGGGTGCACGTATAAGACTTCGGAGTCCTAATTTATCGATAATCGATGCAACACAATGAAGCAAAACATCCAAGACATCTTCCTGCACAAAAACAATCCTTCGAGGGGTTTTTCTCTTTCTAAGTGTGCTGCATGATATTTCTTTTTGTGGCGGCTCTATTGGGAAGGTGCCTACTTTGACTCGTTCCCTGGTTTACCAGTCTTGGTAAATCTGAGAATATGCCAAAATACATATGTGGATGCATGGGAACACCCACGCTTCACCTATGTAATAGCTTCCCGGGACAGAGTATTGCAAGGCAGTGACTTGTGCTGCTTTGCGTTACTTCAAATTTACTAAGCAATGCAGGGCCACTCAAGCCTTGTTTGGCTTGGTAAATTTGATTTAAGGATTATTTGTCCCTGTGACACCCTGCGTGATGGAAAGACAACTCAATCCCTTGATAAATCTGGGCCTCTGTGTCTTTTAGCACATTACTCAGGAGAACAATCAGGTTGATTCACAGCTAATCTATCTATGGCCAGAAATCTAGTTCTGGTCCAAAAATACTGCCAGATCCAGTGCCGGCTGTACTTTCTGACAACTTTGTCAAGTTAGCTTCTACAGACCTTGGTATCAAGCATAGGCGATCTGGCATGGTAGCTTTGTGGGTTTGGCTATTCTCCCAGCCAGCCAATGGACCACTTCAATCCATTTTGTCTCTGATAGGTAATGCTGAGTCCCCTTAGTGTTTCTTTAATTCTCCACAAAATCTACTTTTTTCAGTAAAATTGTTGGTAGCTGTGAAATAATAGTTTGGCTGAGTTTATGTAGTAATTGCAGTCGTATTTAGATTGTTTTGGAGATAACCTGGACTGAGTCTAACAAGCTCAGTCAGCTTCATCACGTCTTCTGGAGGTTAGCAATTACAGGTTCAAACGTTCCTGTTTCAACAACAGAGAACTGGCAAACTTGGGCACTCTTCACTATGGTCAGGATTGGGAAGAGGAAATATAATTTTATCAAAAAACCTCCATCACCTATTTAATATCTTGGTGTGACCCAATCCAGCGTGCCTCATACTCTAAAAAATAAAGAAAACAGATAGAATCAAAGAGTGAACAGTCAGTACTTTAAAAATGTTTTTACTTAATTTCCTTTACACATACCACCCACTTTCAATGTATATGTGTAAAAAATGTGTAGGAAAAGAGAAAGTATCTCACGTGCGCACCACCAGAGGAGCTACTGGCAGGTTCTCACCAGCTTGCCCACGTTTGTTTCATCATTGATAACTTTCTCACAACAGAGTGATGTGTCCAGTGAAGAAGAAAGATAAAGTTAAAAAGAAAACTAGTGTCCCCCGTGAAAAAACAAAGACCGAAGAGGTCTCAGAATAAAAATAGAAAGGAATAGACTCACAGGTACTGTCCTCCTTTATTCCAAGTTAGGAGTCTGTCCCACGTTTAAAAACACAGCATGTTGTATACCATTTTAGTGACGGGCAACATGTTTCATTGCCAAATTATTTGTGGCAAATTCGTCAGGGCTAACGAGGTCAACAATCACCTCCCTGGACAAACAACATAAAAAAAGGACTGATGGGAGCTATGGGCCCACATACCAGCTCCCACCAAGTCGAAGGGGCGTGTAACAAATACAATTTTCGTCCCTTACAGAAGCACTGTCGTTGCTAATGCTTGCATCGCACTCCAGCGATAACGGGCGGTTCCTGTACCAGCCTGGGAGTCACCTCAGTAGTACAGATAAGACCTTGTATTTAAAAGTGTGAGTGCGTGCAGCATGATAAGATGTAGCATAAAATTAGGACCCTATTGTAGAATACCCATAAACAACCCCTAAGATTTCCAAAGGTTGTCTACACCCCTTTTTCCCACAGTGGGGTGTAAGCCCATGCCTGTAAGAGTTCATTTCAAGTTGGGGAACTTCTATTGCTTACTTTCACCAATATCAAAGATGGCAATGGCCTCTCTTTGAGTAAATAATCTCTACTCTTTAAGTTCAGCAGCAGGCAGGTACCAACACAAATATATCTGCTAGTGAGCCCAGCAGATGTCAAAAGAATGGCTCACTCCTTCTTTACATGTCCGTTTTAGCATGTCTAAGACTATATTGTCCTCTTTGCCTATATTTACTCTTTCATGCAAGGGGTAGATTTACAAAGTTGTCATGCAACACAGCGCAGCAACTAAGATTGCTTCGCTGCATTGCATGATAGGGAGAAAACAGGACAGTACCATATCAATTAATGTATCTAGAACTCTTGTTCTCTTCCTTAGAACTGGTGCACAGTCAGGCTGCCTAGCACCACACACACCTTTGCACCAGAGTGTAAAGGTGTCCGAGTGATGTCCAGTACAACAATCAATGCTTTGACAAGCTTTAAAACATATTTCACGTCAGAGGATTAAAAACTGTTCTCCTTTTTTAGCGCCTGTCTCAAAGAGGTATTATGTTTTGGCACAAAACCCCTGTCTAACATTGTTAGAATATATCATAATATAGACCCCTGGACTGAAGGTAGAGCTCCTGCGAACTACTTGTATCTCATGCATCAACCCCTGAAGCCGGGGGGCAGGCCCATGACCTGTTACACAGCCAGGATTTCATTTATGAATACATTTGCAGCATCAGCACCAGGTTTGCTTCAAGCAACGTTAGTCTAGCATGCACCCACCGTTGCAAGTCATGACCTAATTCCAATGGCACAAAGCACATGCAGGGAATATAAGCAGAGCGTTCTACACCTATGGTGGACAAGTGAGTTCTATTTCCAATATATCTGTGAGTCTGACCCAACTCCATTTGAATCTGCACATTGACTGTAATATAAGGCAGGACACCTGCATCAGCAGCAATACAATTATGGCACAACAGAAGGTCAAGACTGTATGGTACGTTAATGCATATATGTCTCAGACAGCCAATAGAAGCTCCCTGAAAAATCCAACCATCTCTAACAACTGTGGACATTCAAGTCCTAGGGTGTTCCTTTAGAATTCTTTAGAATAAAGCCATGGGCCATTACGCCAGACAGATGGCTCATTGAGATAATGTTCATTGCTTACATCTGCACTGCTCTGTCACAAATTGAAATCCCGGCAAGGCTGAATATCCCTCATCCCTTTGAGATGGACAAACTGATCAGCAATACATTGGGTATGAAACACTATAAAAAAACAAGTAATTTCTATTTATTTTTCCAGTTCATTCTAGTTATTATTATTATTATTATTATTCAGCTTGTAGAGCGCCTGGTTACTCCAACTGAGTGTCCCCGTGCTAGAACACCATAAACTACAGCAACTAGCCCGAACCCCCCCCCTACTCCTTAGCCAGCAGGTCATAGGATACCAGAAAGCCTGCTATCGATCCCCAGGGCAGATCAAAAGCGCCAGGTTTACAATTTTTTCAGAAACCTTGTCTCCGATGGGCAGGTCCTCAGTTCCACAGGTAAGTCATTCCAGGCCTTAGCCATGAGAAAGCTAAAGGAATTACCTCCAGACCGTACCTTATGAACCTTAAGCACGGTCAGCTTCGCCGTGCCCTGCGTCCTCAAATTCCGAGCAGGTCTATAGGCTATAATGAGGAGGCACAGATATCTTGACCCTTTCTCGTTGAGGATCCTATGGCAAAAACACAAAGCCTTAAAGGTGACTCTAACCTGTACAGGGAGCCAGTGCAATTCCCTCAAGGCAGCCGCCACCGATGTCCGCCTCGGGATTTTCAGTATCAGCCGGGCCGCAGCATACTGAACCCTCTGCAGCAAGTTCAAATTTCTTTTGGTCACTCCCAGATAAAGGATGTTGCCTGTACAATGGTTCGTTTGGCATCTAGTGATTGTAGGTCCAGGATTTTCCACAACATTTTCAAAATGCCAAAGCTGGCCCTAGCCACAGACGATATTTGCCCTGAAAAAGATAGGGTGTTATCGAACCAGACTCCCAGGTTCTTGACCTTACCTTGGGAGTCGGGGTAGGTCCAAGCTC
The DNA here is from genome assembly GCF_964204655.1 of Triturus cristatus. Lineage (NCBI taxonomy): Eukaryota > Metazoa > Chordata > Amphibia > Caudata > Salamandridae > Triturus > Triturus cristatus. Next base: position 854,649,689 of record NC_140581.1, read on the forward strand.
CTCTGGCCACCACAAATGTGACCATATGGAGGGCTGTTTACCAATTACCATCACCTCCGTCTTTCCTGCATTCAACTGCAGGCAGCTGAGCTTCATCCAGTTTGCAAGATCACTCAAACAGACCTTGAAATCAGATGCCGTTCCTGCCCCTTTTTGTTCCAATGTAATAATCAACTGAGTGTCATCAGCATATGACACCAGTTTTACCCCAAGCCCTGTGGTACCCCTTGAGACAGAGGACACACTTTGGATTTAAAAGGGTATTGTAAGACCTGGAAGGATCTGTTCTGCAAGAAGTGTTTGATCCATTCCCATGAGCTGCCACCAACCCTGGCCTCCCATAACCGTTCCAAAATAAGGCCGTGGGTGACCGTGTCAAATGCAGCACTCAAGTCTAGAAGGATCAGTGCAGTTGCTCTCCCCTCATCAACTGCAATTTTCAAGGACTCTGAGGCCAGAAGTAAGGTTGATTCGGTGCTGTGAAGGGGCCTGAAACCAGACTGGGTTTCATGGAGAACACGTCTTTCTTCCAAGAACGTGGTCAGTTGGATAGTACGAAGTTTCTCCGCAATTTTAGCAACGTAGGGGAGCAGTGATATAGGTCTCAGATTGTCCGGATGAGCTGGGTCTAGAGATGGTTTCTTTAGGAGTGGCACCACCATCGCATGTTTCCAACTGCTAGGAACCTGCCCTGAACTGAAGGACATGTTCAGGAGTTTAATAGAATCAGTGCGATGGCTTCTTTCCCTCGCAGTAGAAATTTCGGGGGGATCAAATCCAAGGGAGACCCAGATTTGACAACTTCCATAAGTTTTAGGACGTCACTTTCTTCAGGAGGGCGGAAGGAAAACTTAGCCTCGACCCAGGAATACTTTAGTTCAGTGAGAATTCTAAACCCACCCTCAAGATGAGCACCAGAATCTGTGAAGAAGAAAGTAGTAGTTATCACATGCAAATGCTCCAGAATAGCGCAGCTTTAAACAGGGCACAAGTCCTAAAATAGAAGTGGGGGGACTCAACAAGTTAGGCAGAATGGGCGTGACATAACCACACCTGACATCACCACGCGTGACATCAATACACGTGATATCAACGTGGGGTATGAAAGACATGAGGTTCCCACACCTTGTAACCCTCATTGTCTTATGTAACACATCCTTTATTTTGATGTACTCGCATATGATTTATTGTCAATGTATAATTTGTACATTTGATGAAAAGTGCTCTGACTCCATGCATTGGGATGAGTAGTGGCGCTACTCATCCCAATGCAGGGTGTTACAGCACTTTACATCACACGTACACAAATAACAATTTAAACACCACTATTTTGTTTTATTTCTTTTACAGTGCTTTAGGACTACAGTAGTGTTAAAGCGCTATAAAAGAAATAAAACAAAATAGTGGTATTTAAACTGTTATTTGTTTAAATAATGTGGCAACCAACACATCTGACATTCTTACAGTGTAAGCATATCTCTTATATACAGGGACCAAACAATGTCAAAAGCATTTCTCTCTTAAGTACCTGTGAAGTGATAAGATGTGCGCCTTTCTTTCCCCTCCATTGCATCTAAGTGTGAAGCTCCCAATAGCTCTCAGCCAGGATACTCCAAAAGAAAGAGGCCTAATGGCCCCTTAACTTCGACTTTTGTTATGGGCAAAGCTGAAATCTGATAAGCCTCTTCCCCGCCTGCATGTTGCTGCTTGAAGCAAAAGCAGGCAACGTGCAGGGGCTGCTGAAAGTGTCCTGGTGTGAGAAAAGTACACCAGAACTAGTTCAGCATATTTCTATGAGTTCCGAGAGAAGTAGAAAAGGAAGGTGACACTCCACTGAAATCTGCAAGCTTTGCAGCAGGGTAGTGGACAGACGGGGCCTACTCATGTCTACCCTGGACTTGAGCCCTGGCCTTGAATGTCAGCAACTGAATTCATTGGTTAGCTGTGAAAGTGTGTTTACCTATTAAGCATGTAGGAGGAAGCTTGGTTGACAGTGTGTGGATGAATAAGATCAGGAGTAATGACTAGAAAGCTTCTATATTCAGATGTCAGAAGAAGCACCAGGTTTCTGATGGTGGAGCCGCAGGTGGCTCCACCAGCAGAAAACTTCGACCAGCAGTCCATCTGGCAAAGGGCTGTTGGTTAATGCATGTCAGAATGGCCGCTCTATGTTCTGACATACTTTTCTGTTTTCGGACCGCCATGAAAAGCCTGGTGGTCTCAAACAGGAAAGAGGAGAAATTACCCACCATGAACTGGAAGAAAACCGCAAGCATGTTAGGACCATTATATTTTTGCTTTTCAATAACTATCAGTTTGGGAGTTTGTTATTAAAAAAAAAGAAAATACTTTACTCTGCGTACACAATAAACATGGCTTTTCTCAGCAAAGCTTCAGAGTCTTAATCAGAGTCACCAAAGCAATGGCTCTGCTGAAGGCACAAAGATCCCCTACTGTCTTGTGAGGATCTCTAAATAGGGCAGGTGGCGATCAGCCAGGAGAGTGGTGTTAATAGCCTTCACTGAACTGATTGGTCAGTGGGCCACTTGCCAAACTGTAAATTAGTACATGAGTCACTAATCAAAAGAGTGGATGACACAATTATGCTTGGTCAGATTGTTTTTGACTTCTTCCTATTGTGGAAACAATGATTCATTATAGTCAGGCACACAAATCCTACTCTGTTAAATGAGGTTTATTTACCTTATCTTGGTTCCTTTATATTTCTTTAATTGATTTGATGCACATTTCTTTTTAAATGGTAGTAATTGGAACATTAGAATATAAATATAGCTGATATATAAAATGTATACATTACTATAAGTCCAAGGAGTGTTTGTGATATACACTTTGTAAGATGTTTGTGGAAATGCGGGCAGTCTTTAAGTTCAAGGAAATGGTGTTTGGTGGCAGTTTTGAAGACACTTTCAGCTTTGATAGCTCTTAGGGATAGAAGGAAGGTACTGGTAGCAGAGGGAAGGTTAAACATCCTGAGAAGACGAGCTATAAAATAATTGCCCAAGTTAGAGTAATACCCAAGTCCAAAGCCCGATGTCCAGAACTTGAAGACTGACAAGGTGCAATTTCGAAGGCGATTGCTGTTTTTTGAGGTGTGAGTATTAATAGGGAGATGCACCGTTTATTGGGATTATTGTTGATGTGTTTTATTTGTGGATTGTAATTATTGATTATTGTTGATGTTTATTTGTGGAGTTTTGAAGTACATTTTTATTGAATTGATGATGCTTATATGTTATTTGTGAACAAGTTGATGACGTTATCAGACTAAGAAGTAGTCTAAGATCCCGGGGTAGATATTGAATTGAGTGTAGAAGACACTTTTCATGATGTTGCCTGCAGGATTTGTGGTGTAGAGTGTGAGGTACTGCCACCTACATAATTGAGACAGGGACAGATATAGCAGACAAGAAGCATGAAGCATAGCAGTAACAGGTTGCAGGGTTACACGTGCTTGGAGGGAACTTACAAGATAGTGTGGGAGAAAAAGAATAATTGAGTATCTTCAGTAATGAGCTCGTAGAATAAACAAAACTATTAGACAACGTCAGTGACTGAAGATGTGTAAAGGGCAAAGAAGAATGCTGTGGCAGTGGGGACAGGGACTTGAGAGGTGGTTGATATGACAGAGCACCATGGCACTAAAAAGAAATGGTTTGCAAGGTAAGAGAAGAAAATGAAGGATGTCACACCAGTAATGCTCAAAGTTTGACATAATTATCAAGGGTATTCATGGTCAATATGGTAAAAGCATCAGAGAATGCACACAGGAACTTTGAGAAGGGGGTGAGAGCTTTTATATGGAGTGCATCCAGATGACACCCAGTTGCAGAACCTAAACTGGCTGTTAATTGTTGGATAACTGGGGTATCTTTTAAGGCCTATCCTTAATTTCCTTAGAGAATATTTGAAGTTAGAAGATGGGCTCCAGTAGTAGAACACAGCATGTTAGACCTGTCAGCCCTAGGGTGGTCTTACCCCGTTCTTTTGCCCTTGTCGCCTCATTTTTGCCACCATCTTTTTGTTGGCCCTAGGCCTCTGGGCACCTTACCACTGCCAAACAGTGCTGAGGTGCAGGTGCTCTCTCCTAATAACATGGCTGCCACAGGCCCCTGCTACTGCGGAGTGGCCATTGCATACACGCACTAGTAGTTAGGAGCAGGCTGGGACATCTTGATACTGTATCTTTGCCGTCCCGCCTTTTTGTCCCATAGACAGATATGTGGCAGCTCCTGGAACCTTCCAGCCCTGGGAGGGGTTATGCTTTGCCGCCTTTACAGGAGGGTCCCCTGACCTAGGGGTATAAGAGGAAAGGAGGGAAACTGAACTGGTCAGTTGGGGGACCACTGGACCTGGGGGAACCTCTGCAGGAGCGTAGGTGGTTGGGCCTAGGGGAGAAACCTACACTACTGGGACTGACTGAGTCTAGGCCCTGCTGTACCCAAGTTAGATGAGGGACTCTGCCTGCCTACTGATCTTGCCCAGTGAGGGGGAAACCAAGGGGACCACCTCCAGTCTGCTGCAGGGACCCACCCTGCCTCTGATGCCTGCCAACTCAAACCCCTTCTCCCCCTCAAAAGCCTGCAACTGAGATCTGCCATCTCCCTCCCCCTGAGATAAGCGCTGCCCTGAAGACGTGGGCTGTTTATTGTGAGCCACTACAGGAACTACAGGTGAAGCGCTGTGCTCACCTAGCGCTGTACTGCCAGAACTGTGCCCCCTTGAGGAATAATCTGTCTGTGCTGCCAAGCGCTGTAAATTCTAAGTGCTGCAAACCCATCACCGAGGCCGCCCAGGATGTGGCTGAACTTCTGCTGTGCCCCCTGCATGTTATGACTCTCAAGCGCTGTGCATTCTAAGCGCTGCAAGCCCCAGATCACCGCAGCAGCCCAGGCACCTGCGATCTAGCGCTGTGCTTGTGAGAGCGCTATATGCCAAAGTCACTGCCGCGGCCCCTGCTCCGCTGAAGGAGAAGCGCTCACCTGCCGAGGATCACTGCTGCGGTCCGGGTGCTGAGAAGAAGGAGGCGCCGCCTATGTCGCTGACGGGTGTGCCTTGGTTGGGCGCTGCCACAGAGTGCGCCGTGGGCCAGAGAATCACCGCTGCGGCCCCGGCGCCTACTGCCCACGAGGATCTACTGCTGCCGGAGTCACCGCCGCAGCCCCTGAAGCAAGGAGAGGGCCGCCGCAGTATTGGGGAGGCCCGCACCAGGCCGGCGAAGCCAGCGCGTACTGCCTCACGTGACGGGAGCGCCAGCCACGTCACCAGCCACGCCCCGCTAGCGCTGCACAGCCATTGGAAGAGGCTGCCACATCCCCAGCGAGCCGCGCAGGGATTGGCCGTTGCGGGCATGCACTGCGAGGCCTGTGACCGGATTGGTCCCGGGACGAAGAAGACGCCGAAGATCAGGGACCGACTCTGACACCCCCCGTGGGGGCTCCAAGCGGAGTGGGAGCCCCGCTGCCTCGCCCCGACTGCGCGTAAGAAGAGCCGCGGGGAGCCCGCTTTGCCTGCGCGTGCTCCTGCCTGAGCTGAAACTCCCTAAGGAGAACAGAGCCCCCGGTACGAGGTAAACCCCCTGGGGGAGGGCGGAGAGTCTGCGGGAATAGCGAGGGCTGCCCAGGAGCCTCCCACGATTAGCAAGGCAGCCCCGCGACCGCCCCTCCCCTCAGGAGACTGTCCTTGGGCCCCAAAGGCCCCAATTAACTTCCTCTTGCCTCCTGGATCAGCTAAGAGCTGGGGACCAAAGCTAGATAGGGGACTGCCTTCCCAGTGCTGACTGCTGGTGTGCATCATAGGCCCCCGGGTTAGGTTGTTACTGTGCATGTTCCCTTGATGTCCCCCTGTCCAGGAACTGTTTTGATAATATGTTTACACCCTGCTGCTCCTATACAAATTCGCATCTGTTGTGGAGCTAAAATGAATTACCTGTTGCCATGAGAATGTGGTACTACACCCTTGAATGAATTTAGGCCTGTTTTGTGCCGAAATGAATTCAAAGTTGCCCGGAGATTTTCTGCTCTATTTACATGGATGAATTAATTGTTATCTTGGGATTCACTGATCCATTGACTTGAATGAACTTAGTGTTGCCCTGAAATAATCTGCGTTAGTACTGAAATGAATTTATTCACCATGACTTGCATTAGATAAAAGATCTTGTTTTACCAAACAACTTGGGGTGGTTTCCTTCATTGTGTGTGCATTACTGAGTCCGGGTGAGTGAGTGCTGCACAACCACTTTACACATTGCCTTCGGGTGCCTTCCTACCTCGTGCCAAGCTACAACGTCGGAATTGGTGACCCCAGTTCTAACATTGGTGTTCAGCGGTGGGATAGGGACTTGTGCTTGTGCAGCACCCTACAGGGATTCAGTGTGCGCCGCAATTGGACACCTGTTGTGTCGCAAGCCTAACAAATTGCCCTTCACTGTCTGATTGATTTTACAGCCTCCTGTTTTGAACCTGTTGCCTACGTCCTATTGTTTCCCTTAAATTGTCTGGGGCCCCAACTATCAGAAGGGAGTTCGAGCTGGCCAAACTAGAAATGGATACGGTGGCGCAGCTGAGGGAGGTCTGTCAGGGGATGGGGGTGTCTGTCAAGCGAGGCGCCAAGAGATAGGAGCTTCAAAAAGCCTTGAGGGCATGGTATTGGCCCACCCGGGGGGGAGAGGGGACGAGGGACAGGGGGAGCTGGGCGCTTCGGGGGAGCCGGGCGCTTGAGGGGAACCGGGCACTCCAGGAGAGTTGGACCTACTGCAGGTAGACATTAGTGACAATGTGTTGCCAGGGAGACGTTCCTGGGCAGGTAGTAGTGTGTCAGCAGGGAGTGTGTCGGTGGAGGAGTACGAGGACAGGAGGGAGGAGAGGCAATTGAGATTAGAGCTTACTAGGATAGAGAAGGAGAGAGAGGAGAACAGGCTAGCCATGGAGGAGAGGAAGCTTGCGCATGAGCTCAGCCTAAAGGAATTGGAGTTGCGAGCATTGCAAATAGGGGCGCAAGGCAACAGGAATGGTGGCAGCGTACCCGCTGAGGCTCCACGGGAGCCTAAGTTTTACCTACCTAAGGAGGTGGTGGCCAGTTTTAGTGTAGGGGATGAGATAGATAAGTGGTTGGTGACATATGAGGTGTCTCTGTTAGCTCATGGGGTGCCCGAGAGTTACTGGGGGGGGGTGGCCTGTATCGGTACGTACCTCCAGTGGTAAGGGACACCCTCCTGACTTTAGAAAAGGAAGATCGTACAAATTACCCTGTCATGAAGGAGACCCTGCTTAGAAAGTTTGGTCTCACTCCAGAGAAGTATTGCCAGAGGTTCCACAACAGCCATAAGCTTTCCACACAGAACTGGGTGGATTTCTTTGACTATGCACGTAAGGCCTTAGAGGGTTGGGTGCGTGGCAGCAAAGTGAGCGACTATGAGGGGCTGTACAACTTGTTTTTAAGGGAGCACCTGTTTTCCAGAGCTGCGTCAGCACCTGGTGGACCACAAGCTGACCGACCCTCGGAAGCTTGCAGAGGAGGCAGATACCTGGGTCAGCACTCGGGTGTCCCACAAGGGACCCGGGGGAGAACCTCCGAAAGGCGAACAGGGCTTTCCCCAGAAGAGAGAGGGGGGAGATAAAAAGAAGGAGTTCTTTAAAAGCCCCCAAAATAGACCGCAAGGGAAAGGGGTAGGTTCCCCACCCCAATCAGGATCCCAGAAGCCCACTTACCCTGACAAGAGTCAGCAGCCCATAATTGTGCAGTGTTACGAGTGCGGGGAGGTTGGACACTACAAGGGGGATCCCCAGTGTCGCCAAAGGACCCCAGCCCGGGGTGAGTGGACAGGCTTGACCCTGGTTTCACTAGGGAAAAGAGAGATGGTCCCAGTGACGCAGTTGCCCTCGAACACTGCCAAGTACCGGCAGAGGGTACAGGTTAACGGGGAGGAGCTGGAGGCTCTGAGGGACACGGGTGCCAACATGACGATGGTAAGACGTTAGCTGGTGTCCCCAGAGCAGATGATTCCTGAAGTATTCCACCCGGTGGTAATGGCTGATAACAGCCTGGGTCATTACCCCGTGGCCCAAGTTCCCTTTGAGTGGGGAGGAGCCTCAGGCCAGTTGAGAGTTGCCGTAAGCCCTGCCATGCCGGTGGATTGTCTGCTCGGAAACGACTTGGAACATACCACCTGGAAGGAAGTGGAGTTCAACGCCCACGCTGAGATGCTGGGGTTACCAGGGTGGACCTGCGTGGTCACGAGGTCCATGGCTGCCCAGCAAGGAAATCAACCCGGGTTGGAGCCTGAAACAATGGCCCAGCCCACTGCTGGACAAGGAGATGTTGTGGAGGACGCACCTTGCGAGATGGATTGGGAGCCCGCGGAGGTGACCCCGGAGTCCGCGGAGGTGGATGTTGTTCCTGTGGGGGACTTGCTGACCCCTGCAGAGTGGCAGGTGGAAGGAGGGCCTACCCAGGAGGAATTCTGTCGGGCGCAGAGAGAGTGCCCCGCGCTTGAAGGTATGCGGCGGCAGGCCGAAGCCCAAGCGACGAACCAAGAGACCGGTAATTACCACATTTACTGGGAGGATGGCCTCCTATACAGTGAGCCTAAGGCTCTGGTGCATGGGTCATCAAGGGCCTTAGTGGTCCCCCAATGCTCCCGGGCCTTTCTGCTGGAATTGGCACAGGAGATACCACTAGCAGGACACCTGGGCAGGACAAAACCTTTGCTCGTTTGGTCCCACATTTTTACTGGCCCAGAATGCGAGTTGCCTCTGACACCTTTCGCAAGACCTGTAAGACTTGCCAGGTGAGTGGCAAGACTGGGACTAAGTTGAAGGTCCCTTTGGAACCGCTTACGGTAGTCGGTACCCCTTTTGAGCAGGTAGGCATTGATATTGTCGGGCCGATGGACCCGCCGACTTCTTCGGGCCACCGGTTCATATTGGTGTTGGTGGACCACGCCACCCGTTACCCGGAGGCAATCCTTCTGAGGACAATTACTGCAACGGCGGTGGCGCGGGTCTTGATGGGGATTTTTACCCGTGTGGGATTCCCCAAGGTCATGGTGTCAGATGGGGGCACGAATTTCATGTTGGCCTACATGCAGGCCATGTGGAAGGAGTGCGGAGTGACCTACCGGTTCTCCACTCCTAACCACCCCCAGACTAACGGGCTCGTATAGCGCTTCAATAAGACCCTGAAGGGGATGATTCGGAGCCTGCCAGAGGACTTGAGGTGGAAGTGGGACGTCCTCTTACCCTGTCTGCTATTCTCCTACCGTGAGGTGCTGCAGAAGGGAGTCAGGTTCAGCCCCTTTGAGCTGCTCTATGGCCACCCCGTTAGGGGGCCCCTCAGCCTTGGGAAGGAAGGGTGGGAGAAGTCTTCCAAGAAGCTTCCCCGTGACGTGGTCAGCTACATGCTGGCATTCCGCAGCCAGATGGCCAAGCTGTGGAAGATAGCCTCAGACAATCTGGAGGCTAGTCAAGCCGTCATGAAGGAGTGGTACGACCGGAACGCTCGAACGGTGGAGTTGGATGCTGGACAAAAGGTGTGGGTCATGGAGCCCGGAGAGCTTAGCGCCCTCCAGGACCGGTGGACTGGACCATATGAGATCTTCAAGAAGAGAGGCCAGACCACTTACGTTGTAGACCTCAAGACCCCCCGACAACCCCATAGGGTGTTCCACATCAACCGCCTGTAGCCGCACCATAAGCGATCAGAGCTTGCTCTCCTTATGGTGACGGATGGGAGCGAAGAGGAAGAGAGCGAGCCTCTTCCGGACCTTCTGGTGGACCAAGAGAAGGATGGATCGGTGGAGGGAGTGGTCCTCTCCCCATCCTTGACCCCTGAGCAACAGAGGGACTGCCGCCAGGTATTGGGGCAGTACGCCTCATTGTTCTCCCTCACTCCGGGGATCATGCATCTGTGTACCCATGACGTGGACACAGGGGACAGCCCACCCGTGAAAACCAAGTCTTACCGGCTGTCCGACAAGATCAAGACCAGCATCCAGAGTGAGGTGGCCAAGATGTTGGAGCTGGGGATGATTGATCCTTCCAGCAGCCCTTGGGCTAGTCCGGTGGTGTTGGTGCCGAAAGCGGCCCCACTGGCACCACACCAGAACTTCGGTTCTGTGTGGATTACCGTGGCTTGAATTCCGTGACCAAAACAGATGCTCACCCGATCCCTTGGGCGGACGAGCTGATTGACCGACTGGGAGCAGCTCGGTATCTGAGTACCATCGACCTGACGTCAGGATATTGGCAGATTGCCATGGCGGACGGAGCAAAGGAGAGGGCCACTTTCAATTTCGGGTGATGCCCATCGGGCTAAAGAATGCTCCGGCCACTTTCCAGTGGTTGGTCAACGAGGTGCTTTCTGGCCTAGAGGCCTTCTCAGCTGCCTACTTGGACGACATAGACCAAGAGGTGCTACAGGCTCTACAACGGGCTGGCAAGTGACAGATTGGACAGGGAATTGTCATCTACCTGGGACACCTGGTGGGCGGGGGTAAGGTGCAACCCCTCCAGGACAAAATTGAGACCATCTTGGCCTGGGAGCCTCCCAAAACCCAAACGGAGGTCCGGGCTTTCCTCGGCCTCACGGGTTACTACAGCCGGTTTGTCAAGGGGTATGGAACCATCGTGGCCCACCTGACTGAATTGACATCTAAGAAACAGCCACGTAAAGTCATCTGGACGGCTGCCTGTCAAAAAGCATTTGACACCCTTAAGCACGCGTTGTGTACCGTTCTGGTGCTTAGAACTCCAGATTTCAACAAGGAATTAATCATGCAGACAGGGAGGAGGAGCCTAGCGCGCAACCAAGATGGCCGCGTAGGTGCGAGGCTCCCGAGGACCTCCGTGACCTCCTACACATATCCTGAAAATATCCTGTCCTAGATGAGGGGACTGTTTTGGTGAGCCCGAGCTGAGGTGGCACCCGTTTTCCGCTTCCAAATTGGACCTCGGACACCGGCGGGAACATCGATCGAGGTTTGCGGCCTTCTCCACGCCGGACCCCGGATTAGATCTGTGGGGCTATCCGGAGACAAAGTGAACAACAGCGGCAGGCAGGGCTCGGCGACTCGCGTGCCCCGCACTTTCACTTTCGCTTTTGCACCCTCCTTGCTGTCTTGGCGAGGTTGGGTCGCGGGGCACTGTGAGGTGGTGTGGCCTCGTTGGGGTACCCCGCCGGCTGTGATCCACCCCGCAGGTCTGTGGTGGCCCCCCCCGGAGCCCGTGAACCGGCTTGCCTGCCCTTTACGACGTGATTGGCACGATCGGGGGACTGGAACCATGTCCACAAAGCAAGATGGTGACCGGGCAAAGGTGAAATCGACCCGACGTGGCGCAGCCCAGCAGTCTAACAGCATGGACCGCTACACCCTCCAGAAGGGATCTCCTGAGGTGCCGCGTAGGTCCCCCGAGGGCCCGACTGATGCTCCTGCCCTGCCCGCGGATCTGACCCTGCGGGATGTCATGGGTGCTATCGCCGAGATGAAGGCCTCGGTGAGCCAGCGTTTTGATACACTGGCGCAGAAGATAGACTCGGTCCTCGTGGATGTTGGCTTGGTGAGGGCCGATCTATCCAAGACCAATGATCGGGTCGATTCTTTGGCCCACACCACATCGGGCCTCACGACAGATGTGGCGACCCTCCAAAAGGAGGTGCGCCGGCTTGGCCAGGCGAGTGCGCTGATGGACCGCCGCTTGGAGGATTCCGAGGGTCGGGCCCGGAGGAACAATGTCCGCATTATCGGGGTGCCTGAGGGACGTGAGGAGGCGGCGGCGGACCTATTCGTGGAGGACTTGATTCTCACTCATCTCCAGCCCCGGGGGCTGAGTAAATTCTTCGCGGTGGAACGGGCCCACAGGGTTCCCGGGGGAAGGCCTAAGACCGGAGCCCCTCCGAGGCCTCTCATTGCCCGGATTTTCAACTTTCGGGACAGAGATGCTATTCTGCAATCCTCCAGACTACAGGGACCGGTCAGACTCGACAACATGGACATCAATTTTTATCCTGACTTCACTCCAGCGGTCCAAAAGCAGAGACTGAGCTTTCTCGGAGTCAAACGTCGTCTACGGGACCTTAACCTCAAGTATGCGATGCTTTTCCCAGCTAAGTTGCGGGTGGAGGTGGATGGCCGCACGCACTTTTTTGATCGTCCCGAAGCGGCTGGGGACTGGCTGGATACTTTGCCTGGGGATCGGGCTCGGGGGGGTGGGGGGGGAGCGGTTGGGGGAGAGGGCTCGCCGGATCAGGACTGAGGGACTAATATTAGGCCTCGCTCTGGACAAAATTGATGTCACTTTGGACTGTTCGTCTGTTCGAGTAAGTTCCCCTCTTGTGGAGGTCGTGTGGGGTCTCTTGGGGGTTCTCCCTCCTCCTCTGGGGGCTTAGTTAGTTTAACCATCTATGGGGCGACAGGCACACTGCACTTTGGGGGGGCTGTTTGGGCTCATGCAGGGGTGCAGGGAGGGGGGAGTTCCGTTGCGGTGGGTGGGTTGGGGTGGGGTGTTGTTCGTTTTTACCACAAGGCAAACCCTTTTTTGTATTGGTCTTAAGGTGCTCTTCGGGGGACGAATGATGGCTTTTGTGTGTGATGGGGGGTAGGGACTTGACTTTGTTGTCTTGGAACGTTAATGGACTGGGGGATAGGATCAAACGAGGTGTGGTCCTGCAGTATTTGAAACGAATCTCACCCGATGTAGTCTTTTTGCAGGAGACACACCTTATTGGTAATTCTTTTTGTGCCATGAATCGGCGTGGCTACCGTTTAGTGGCCCACTCGGGCTTCACGTCGGGCTCACGGGGTGTGGGCATCATGGTGAAGAACTCGCTCCCGTTGGAAATTGATGAGGTGCTCCATGATGATAGGGGATGCTACACAGTCTTGGTGGGGAGAATGGAGGGCAAAGTAGTTGTCTTTGTATCAGTATACGTCCCACCGGGGCTACAGTCGACCACTTTTGCAGACCTGGGGCGCCTCCTCCTTGGCCTTCCGGGGGGGCTTCTGGTGGTTGGGGGGACTTCAATGCGGTGGTTTCTGGGACTGTGGATCGTCACCCCCCTAGGGACCTCCCCCGGGCACAGGCGTGGCTGTCCGGCCTCTTGGATACACTGGGATTGGTGGACTGCTGGCGCTTAAAACATCCCACGCATCTGCAGTACACTTTCCACTCGGGGGCCCATGGTAGCCTCTCACGGCTTGATTATGTCCTTGTCCCGGTGGCCTATGTTGGGAGGGTAGGAGAGGTGCGCCATTTGGCGCGGGGTATTTCAGATCACTCCCCGCTCCTGTTACACATTGATGTCTGCCCGAGGGGTGAGGGCAGGGTAGTTCCAATCAATGCCTAGTACCTGCGCGACCCCATCATTCGCGCTGACTTGATTAAATCCTTACAGCGATACTTTGATGAGAATGTGGGGTCCGTCCCTTCGGCTATCTCCCTGTGGGAAGCCTTCAAGACAGTTCTCAGAGGGGAGGCCCTATCCCTTATTTCCCATGCCCGGAGGCGCGAGCGGGAGGAGGTGACCCGGGTGGAGGCCGAAATTGTCGAATTGGAGGGTGATCTAGAGGGTGGGGTGACAGATGCTGCGCTACATGTCCTACAGCTTAAGCAGGCGGCCTACAGGGCCCTCGTCACGGAGGCGGCCAGGGGCCTCAGTAGGGAGCAACAGGGGCGACTGTATGATGTGGGTGATAAGGCTGGTAAACTGCTCGCGTGGTTAGATAAAAAGGAGAGAGCGAATCGTGTGGTCCCGCTGATTGAGAGGATGGATGGAGTGAGTGTAACCGAGCCAGAAGAAATTGTCTCCTGTTTCGCGGATTATTTCCGTGAAGTGTATTCCCCGGTTTCTCCCTGCTCGGAGGAGGATTCCCATGCCCTGCTTAGGGATATCGCGCTCCCTTCCCTTTCGGAGGAGGACAGGGTGTCGTTGGATGCCGCTCCCACCTCCGACGAAATTGCCCTCGCCATACGCTCGGTCGCCTCTGGCAAGGCCATGGGCCCGAATGGCATCCCTATCGAGTTGTATAAGTTGCGACCGGATGCATTGGCACCCCACCTTCGCGCGATGTTCCTGGCGGCCCACTCGCTGGGCTCCCTCCCGCTGGACCAGCGTCTGGCTACAATCGTGGTGATCCACAAGGAAGGGAGACCTCGGGACCGGGTTACCTCCTATCGGCCTATCTCGCTCTTAAACGCGGAGCCCAAAATTCTTGCCAAGGTGCTGGCCAATCGGCTGGTCGGCGTGGTGGGCGATCTGGTCCATCAAGACCAGTCCGGCTTTATTCCCCATCGCAACACAGCCCTTAATCTGCGGCGCTTGCACGGGGTGCTCGCACGTGTTCCATTCGTGCGGGAGCCGGCCATACTGGCGTCCTTAGACGCCACCATGGCGTTTGACACGCTTGAGTGGCCATACATTTGGGCGATGCTGGCGAAGTTTGGATTTGGCCCGGGTTTCATCAGTTGGGTCAAATTGTTGTATTCGGGCCCATTGGCGCAGGTGGTGGTAAACGGAAGAGTATCGGCCCCATTCGAGCTGGGCCGGGGCACGCGGCAGGGCTGCCCCTTGTCGCCGCTCCTGTTTGCGCTGGCCTTGGAGCCCCTGGCGGAGTGGCTGCGGTGGCATCCTTCCATCCGTGGTCTCCGTTGGACCCCCGAGTACGAGGACCGCGTGTCCCTATACGCTGACGACATCCTTTTGTACCTAGCCTCCCCACGTAAATCACTAATAGTCCTGGTTGATGTTTTACGTTCATTTGGCCGCAACTCAGGCCTTGTCATCAACTGGGCTAAATCATGTGTGTATGTGCTCTCCGGGGAGGCTCCCGTCCTCCCGCGGGGCTGTCCGATCCAGATTGCCGCTCAGGGGTTTAGGTACCTGGGTGTCTACATTACTCTGGACCCGGAGGCCCGCTACGAGCGGAACTTGCTTCCCCCCCTCCAGCGCCTGAAGGAGGACGTCGCGCGCTGGCGGCGCCTGCCGCTTTCGCCGCTCGGCCGGGCGGCGCTGTTTAAAATGATGTCGTTGCCACGCTTCCTGTACGCTCTCCAGAACACTATGGACTTAGTCCCGGCGCGCTACTTCCGTGAGGTGGAGAGTCTACAGCGCCGCCTGTTCTGGGACGGGAGGCCGCGTATTGCCCTGGCGAAGTTGACGCTCCCATGGTACGACGGGGGGATTGCCCTCCCGGATATTAAACGGTATTACTGGGCCTCCCAGTTAGCTGCAATCAACCATGGCCTTTACGGGCCCGCCTTGAACCCGGCATTTGAAATGGACAAGATGCTACTGCCCGGTGGCGACTACAATCGAGCGCTCTACTCTGGCGCGCCCGACGCTCGCCTGACGGGACCTACGCGTGTCATGGTGCGAGTATGGCACGCGGCTAATGCAGCTATGGGGTGGAAGGACCGTTTGACCCGGGCGTCACCGCTGTACGCATCTGAGAGGTTGGGCTCCCTGTGGACCTCGAAGGGCTTCGAGAAGTGGGACGTGATAGGCGTCAGTAAAGTCGGGGATCTCTGGACGAGGGGGGGATTTAAAACATTCAAGATGCTGCAGACGGAGTTTCAGCTGCAGGACAGTGAATACTTTCGGTACCTGCAGGTCCGTCATGCACTGGGCTCCGTCTTCCCAGACGTTGCCTCCATCCCGGAGTCTTCCCCCCTGGAGGACAGAGTGCTAGATGGCCATGTCCCAGACAGCACGATCTCCCTTATTTACAAAAAGCTGATCAATGACCGCTCGGGCTTGCTAACTGGCCTTCGAGAGGCTTGGGTTGCCGATGGGCTGGAGTTGGACGACGAGGACTGGACCTCCGCGGTGGCCTCTCCGAAGGAGGTGGCCATACCGGCTCGCCTTCGCTTCGTCCAGCTTAAGATACTCCACCGGGTCTACATGACGGGGCCAAGGCTTCTGCGTATGGGCTATGCTGAGGATGGGCTGTGTAAGCGTGGGTGTGGTGCTTTGGCGACCTTTCTGCATATTTTGTGGGAATGTCCGAAGGTGGAGCGATTTTGGCGTGGTGTGCACGAGGTCCTGCGAGTGGTTACGCGTGTCGCGCTGCTGCCTGAAGCGAGGAGGTGCCTGTTGAATGTGTGGGAACCAACTGACTACTCGGCTCCGCAGATGTGGTGGGTTACTCTGGGATATATGGTAGCTAAGCGTGATATTGCTCAACTGTGGGGATCCCAGAAGCCCCCGGCGGTGTCGGCCTGGAAAGAACACATGGACTGGTGCATGTTTCGAGAGAAGGTGGTGTATGTGGCGAGGGGTAAGCCTGGGACATGGGTGAAAGTATGGGGCCCCTGGAACGCCTATCATGGGGGTATCTGCGCGCCACCACTGCTGCCTGCTGCCTCACCAGCCCCGTCCCCTTAGCTGACTCCTTCCCCCAGCCCCGGGCACAGGGTTCCCCCAGTCCTTGCTCTGTTCCCCTTCCCCTCTTTAGACTCCTGTGGCTACTTGGGGTCCCCCATTCGGGGAGCACGTGCTGCTACTGTCGATTGCGGGTTGCCTTGTGGGTGTGTTTTTTTCTTGTTGTTTGTATAAAATGAAACCGTATTGTGGGGTCTGACTGATATGGCCCACGGCATTGATACCTCCTGATTATGCTCCTCTGCAACACCAAGTGTTTTATGAACGTATGTCATATGCTCCTGTCATCCTAGCGGCCGGCCGGAAGGTTGTAGGCCCATACCTGTATATTCTTGAGATTTGTAAAAAATCATGCAGACAGACGCCTCTGAGCATGGCATTGGAGCTGTGCTCTCCCAACTGAATGAGGAAGGCCAAGACCAGCCAGTGGCCTTTATCTGCCGAAGGCTACTCCCCAGGGAACAGCGGTGGAGTACGATAGAATGCGAAGCCTTCGCCGTGGTGTGGGCCCTGAAGAAGCTGACGCCATATCTTTTTGGCTCTCACTTCCTCATTCAGACCAACCACCGACCCCTTCGCTGGCTCATGCAAATGAGAGACGAAAACCCCAAATTGTTGAGGTGGTCCATATCCCTCCAGGGGATGGACTTTAGGGTGGAACATCAACCTGGAGTAGACCATGCCAACGCTGACAGTCTCTCTCGGTTCTTCCGCCTTAGTGACGAGAACTTCCTAGAGGTTGGGTAGCTCTACCCACTTTCGGCTGGGGGGGACGCATGTTAGACCTGTCAGCCCTAGGGTGGTCTTACCCCGTTTTTTTGCCCCTGTCGCCTCATTTTTGCCACCATCTTTTTGTTGGCCCTAGGCCTCTGGGCACCTTACCACTGTCAAACAGTGCTGAGGTGCAGGTGCTCTCTCCTAATAACATGGCTGCCACAGGCCCCTGCTACTGCAGAGTGGCCATTGCATACTCGCACTAGTAGTTAGGAACAGGCTGGGACATCTTGATACTGTATCTTTGCCGTCCCACCTTTTTGTCCCATAGACAGATATGTGGAAGCTCCTGGAACCTTCCAGCCCTGGGAGGGGTTATGCTTTGCCGCCTTTACAGGAGGGTCACCTGACCTAGGGGTATAAGAGGAAAGGAGGGAAACTGAACTGGTCAGTTGGGGGACCACTGGACCTGGGGGAACCTCTGCCAGAGCGTAGGCGGTTGGGCCTAGGGGAGAAACCTACACTACTGGGACTGACTGAGTCTAGGCCCTGCTGTACCCAAGTTAGATGAGGGACTCTGCCTGCCTACTGATCTTGCCCAGTGAAGGGAAAACCCATGGGACCAACTCCAGTGTGCTGCAGGGACCCACCCTGCCTCTGATGCCTGCCAACTCAACCCCCTTCTCCCCCTCAAAAGCCTGCAACTGAGACCTGCCATCTCCCTCCCCCTGAGATAAGCACTGCCCTGAAGAGGTGGGCTGTTTGTCGTGAGCCACTACAGGAACTACAGGTAAAGCAATATGCCCACCTAGCGATGTACTGCCAGAACTGTACCCCTTGAGGAATAATCTGCTTGTGCTGCCAAGCGCTGTAAATTCTAAGCGCTTCAAACCCATCACCGCTGCCGCCCAGGATGGGGCTGAACTACTGCTGTGCCCCCTGCATGTTATGACTCTCAAGCGCTGTGCATTCTAAGTGCTGCAAGCAACCCAGATCACCGCCGCAGCCCAGGCACCTGAGATCTAGCTCTGTGCTTGTGAGAGCGCTATCTGCCAAAGTCACCGCCGCGGGTCCCTGCTCCGCTGAAGGAGAAGCGCTCACCTGCCGAGGATCACCGCTGCGGCCCGGGCGCTGAGAAGAAGGAGGCGCCGCCTGTGTCGCTGATGGGTGTGCCTTGGTTGGGCGCTGCTGCCGAGTGTGTCGTAGGCCCGAGAATCACCGCCGCGGCCCCGGCGCCTACTGCCCACGAGGATCTACTGCTGCCGGAGTCATCGCCGCGGCCCCCGAAGCGGGGAGGCCCGCACCAGGCCGGCGAAGCCAGCGCGCCCTGCCTCATGTGACGGGGCACCGGCCGCGTCACCAGCCACGTCACCGCTAGCGCCGCACAGCAATTGAAGAGGCTGCCACGCCCCCAGCGAGCCACCCTGGGATTGGCCGTTGCGGGCGCGCACTACGAGGCCTGTGCCCGGATTAGTCCCGGAACGAAGAAGACGCCGGAGAGCCGGGACCGGCTCTGACACCCCCCGTGGGGGCTCCGAGCAGAGCGGGAGCCCTCCCTGCCTCGCCCCGACCACGCATGAGAATAGCGTGAGGAAGAGCCACGGAGAGCCCGCTTTGCCTGCGCGGGCTCCCACCTGAGCTGGAACTCCCTAAGGAGAACGGAGCCCCCGGTACGAGGTAATCCCCCTGGGGGAGGGCAGAGAGTCTGTGGGAATAGCCAGGGCTGCCCAGAAGCCTTCCACGATTAACAAGGCAGCCCCGCGACCGCCCCTCCCCTCAGGAGACTGTCCCTAGGCCCCAAAGGCCCCAATTAACTTCCTCTCGCCACCTGGAACAGCTAAGAGCTGGGGACCAAAGCTAGATAGGGGACTGCCTTCCCAGTGGTGACTGCTGGTGTTCACCATAGGCCCCTGGGTTAGGTTATTACTGTGCATGTAACCTTGATGTCCCCCTGTCCAGGAACTGTTTTGATAATATGTTTACACCCTGCTGCTCCTATATGAATTTGCATCTGTTGTGGAGCTAAAATGAATTACCTGTTGCCATGAGAATGTGGTACTACACCCTTGAATGAATTTAGGCCTGTTTTGTGCCGAAATGAATTCAAAGTTGCCCGGAGATTTTCTGCTCTATTTACCTGGATGAATTAATTGTTATCTTGGGATTCACCAATCCATTGACTTGAATGAACTTAGTGTTGCCCTGAAATAATCTGTGTTAGTACTGAAATGAAATTATTCGCCATGACTTGCATTAGATAAAAGATCTTGTTTTACCAAACAACTTGGGGTGGTGTCCTTCATTGTGTGTGCATTACTGAGTCCGGGTGAGTGAGTGCTGCACAACCACTTTACACATTGCCTTCGGGTGCCTTCCTACCTCACGCAAAGCTACCACGTCGGAATTGGTGACCCCAGATCTAACACAGGTTTTTGAAAATGAACAGTTGTAGACACAATTCACTCATGTCAGTATCGTCTCCGGAGTATACATTTAAGGGGTGTACAAAACCCTTAGGTCCCATCTTCCGAGTTGTACAGTAGTTGATTGAATACTCTCAATAGAGTTTAGTTAATCCATACAGATCTGATATTGACCTAATGGAAGAAATTGGGTTGTTGGTTGACTGTGGTGTGACCCGGGTAAAGCAGCAGCCACAATCGTTTGCAGGGTGACCCACAAAAGCCACTAAATTAACCAATGTTCAGCCCTGGGTAGCTTGGCACAAAAAGCAGCCAGGCTTAACTTACAGGCAACGTATACAGCATTTATGCAGCACACAAACAGTTATAAAGTGAAAGCACAACACAAGAAGAATCCTAAGCCAATTTAGAAAATAGAATACATTTTAATAAATTATCTGACACCAAAACTATGAAAATCCAATCAGTCAAACCGGAGTTATGAATTTGTAAAGATTTTGCTAAATAATAAATGCTAACTTTACATGCATTTAATTTTCTTTTTTCCTAAGCTGCATTATTTATTAGCTTGGTACAATGGACTTTTGACACATTTCTTCAAAGATTGCTTTATCTATTCTGCTTATGCAACATTCTTTATGAATAAGACATTATTCTAGTGTCCATTATGAAGTAAATTGGTGGGAACCTGACTTTTGGACTGAAACCAGAGTCCAACAAAGTATATAGCTCGTTGTCAACTACCCTGTGATGATGGAATAGACAGTCATTTCTCATGAATAGCGTGGGAAAGTATGCTGGAGTATCAAAATTGACTTCCTAAAGGTAAAAGCTGTTACTATTTGGGCTTCTTTTGCTGATGCTGCTACGCTTGGCAGATTGATTGGAATCCTTCTTTACTGACAGTCTATATGATCACTTTATCATGCTTCTGCCTTTCTCTCTTTGCAATGAACTTGCCTGAAGAACTATTTAAAGCTATCTGGTGCAAGACCAGATCTGAACTTTTCTGGTTTTGCTCCATTACCTCTCTGCCCCTGACCATGGACTTTCCACTAGTGGACATTAACTTGATTCTTTCTCCCTTTTGAGAGGATTCTTTTGAACCAGACACCATTCTAATGGCTTCATTGACAGAAAGACTATGCAACCTTAAGCATCCTCTTTATGGGTTAGCATACTTTGACTAAATGTGTGGTTTTATACTCTGTGCTGTAAGATTCTTAACTGAGCTACTCAAAATGCTGCTAATATGCATTGAGTTTGGATATTTAACACAATAACCAAATTATCTCAAATTGCCTGAGTCTGCTATTGTGTCTAAATGTTCTTTCTTTATAAACTGTGGGGCTTATTTATGAACACTTGTGTCACTTTTGGTCGAAGGTGCGTCACTTTTTGCGGCGCACCAGTGGCATAAAAAATGCACCTTGTTGCACCATATTTACAAAGTGATGCATCTAGGCAGATGCGTCACTTTGTAAACCCCTGTGCCACATTATACCTGCGCCAGGTATAATGTATGCAGGGGGGGCATTCCGACGCAGGAAAGGGTCGTAGAAGTGATGCAGTGAAATCTATAAGATTTCACTACGCCACTTCTAGGACGCAAATGCATCAATCTCTTACGCCTGCATCATGGCAGGCTTAAGACTGACGCAGGCACTTTTACCATGGGCCTTGCCCATGTGTAATGACCAATTGCTGGAGTGGCGTCACTTTTGTGAGACACTCCAGCAATGCATAATTTTTGACATATTTGTAACTCCTTGCGACATGATGCGTCATACAGTAAATATGACGCATCATTGGTGTCGCAAGGAGGGCGCAATGAAAAGTGATGCATCGCTGTTTTCACCCAGCGATGCATCACTTTTCATAAATAAGGCCCTGTGTTTATTGAACATTGACTCTAAATGCATGACAGGTAAAATCATAGATTGATTTCAGAGCATCAAGTTTTGCTACATTTGTTCTGTTTTGCGACTGCAGAACTTCTAGTATGTATAATCCTGGTTAGACTAAACGTCTTTAGGAGGTTGGGTCTTCCCATTGCAATACTTTATTTCTATAGCATGTTTCCGAGGGTAGTGCATGTAAACCTTATCGCTAAATTGTGAGTTAACTACCAATTAATGGTCCTTATTGTGTGGCTAACGGTTTTGGACATCCTGATTTCTCACTATGACAGAGAAAGATCAATGAGAGGAGCATTGCCTCTGTGGTAAAGTGCAGTGATGCAGATTTTCTAATCGTCTCAAGGGCCCAGTATCGTTAGAGTTAGTTAAAAAAAGGCTTCAGTTAGATCAAACCTCTGGGCCCCCGTGCCACTGCACCTGCTGTACCAATGGAGGCTATGCTCCTCGCCACTTGTCAAAATATTTTATTGTCAATGAGTTATTCTTCTGCTGGCCTGAGGAAAAAAGATTTCCTCTGCAGAAAAAAAATGCAAGTGTTCTTTGTCATCAATGAATTCATATCCCACACTAATTCCTTCAAAACCAGGATCCTCCTTGCATGATTGACTAACTCCCTTGAAATACTGCTGACTTACTCAAGTCTTTTTCTGGACAATGAGGAGTCCAGCAACCACTGCAGCAATTTTCTTTCTTTTCTGCTACTGCTACACTGATTTGGGTGCTGACCATTGCCTGGAGTTGCTTTATTGTCTGCTAAAACTGTCTTTATTTCTCTGGGCAGTGCAGCCCTCAGAATAAATGCCATATTGACCTTAAGACCAGTAAACAAAATGGCAGAGATTGAGATTTTCTCAGTCATAGGCATGTTAAACATAATTTTTGCAGAGAGAATCTTTCTCCTAGGGGCATGATAACTTGGCGGGTTAATGCAGTGTGTGTCTGTGTATGTGCAGAGGGTAGTTTAGAGAGAATATTTTATGTGATCAGGATCTCTCTCACTTCACCTTGCCGTACTCTACCTCCACTATCCTCCAACACCACACAGTCCAGCTTCAGGCCCAACCACCGCATAAAAACAGAAATCATTGCTGCCACAGATGGCATCTGCATGATCCTTGACAGAGGAGAAACATCAGACCTCATTCTCCTGGACCTCTCTGCAGCATTTAACGCGGTCTCCCAACCCATCCACATCCAATGCCTATTCGAGATTGGCACGAAGGACCTGCTCTCCATTGGATCTGCTGCTTCTTGACGGACAGAACTCAAGCTGTCACCCTGTTCCAATACTCCTCGACAGCCCTCAAACTCATCTGTGCTGTGCATCAAGTTCGTCCATCACCCCAACCCACTTCAATGTCTACATAACCTCTCTGGACAATGTCATCCATGCACATGACATCAACATCTTCTCCTACGCCGATGACACACAACTCGTTCTCTCCCAGACAAGACTCCCAACAAATTTACCTCCTGCATGACCGAAGTCACCAGCTGGATGAACTGTCGCAAAGTCAACAATAATGTGAGAAATTGGGTTGTTGGATGAGGGGGTGTGAGCTCTTTTACAGCAACAGCTATAATCCTTGTCAGGGGTACCACAAAAGGTCACTAAATTAACTAATGCTTAGCCCTCTGGTAGCTTGGCACAAAACCAGTCTGGGTTAACTGAGAGGCAATGTGTAAAGTATTTATACAGCACATCAGCAGAAATAAAGTGAATACACAACACAAAAATCCCACACCAATTTAGAAAAATAAAATACATATTACTAAATCAATTGACACCAAAACAACTAAAATCAAATCAGTAGAAATGGAGTAATGAATTTTTAAATGTAAAGTGAAAATTAGCACTTAAAACATCATAGCGCCAACCGCAGCCATCTAGTCTTAAGAGGTCGGGACAAAGTCAGAAGTTATGACCTACCGCGATGGAGTGTGGCTTGGCTACACAAAGTGGATTAGGCCCACTCTCCAATTACTTTTGGATTTAGAAGAAATTTTTAAGAAAATGTTTGAGAAGGTAGGAGTTCATATGTGGCAATGTGTCCGAGGAGGAGGTGTCATTCCTATGGTCAGACTTAGACTCGTTTTCAGATGTCAAAGATCTACAGCCAATGAGGGCTCCATAAGACCAGATACCCCTTCAGCGAGGAGCTGCTAAACAGGACTTTTGGCTCAAGGAGCAGGACAGACCTCTGGGACTCAGAGAAGGCTACAGGCAACAGAGAAGTCCTTTGTGGTGCAGCAAGGCAGTCTTCTGAAATACACAGCAGGCAACACCAGCAGGCATTCCTCTGAGAGACCTCCCACAGGTCCAAAAAGTGATATGGAGAGTGGGCCTGAAGGTCCAATTTTTATGCGTGGTGCCCCCATTGAAGTGAGAGAAGCTTTTGAAGGCTTCCCCCCTAGAGAAGTTTCTGGAGTTTCCTGCCTCTCTGCCTGCAGGCACAATAGGCTAGTGTGAA
Organism: Triturus cristatus; assembly: GCF_964204655.1. Taxonomy (NCBI): domain Eukaryota; kingdom Metazoa; phylum Chordata; class Amphibia; order Caudata; family Salamandridae; genus Triturus; species Triturus cristatus. Next base: position 854,673,611 of record NC_140581.1, read on the forward strand.
AGTTCTTAGTGTGAGAGCGGGCACAGTCATTTGAAGTGCATGTGTGTCTGTGCACATCTTTGCACCCCCATTCTGCCTGAGTTGGCCCATCCTGGCACACCTAGTCCTTTTAGTTTGTGGCTATCTGGGAGGAATACACAAAGGCCAACTGCCAAACACACCCTGTCATGTGACCCACAAACAGACTGCAGGCACCAAATGGTTAAAACAAGAAAATGCCAATGTTGGTATTTTCAGAACTGTGAAGTAAAATCAGACTTTACCATTAAAGAAGCTTTTAAATTACAATTCCTGAGACACCAACCATGACTTTCATACCTGCTTGCAATCAAACATTATCACTTATTTAATGAAATAATGTAACCCAATGCTATCTTGTGGGAGAGGCAGGCCTCACAGTAGTGAAAAATGAATCTGTGAGTTTTTCACTATCACAACATGTAAAAATTAAAATACATGTCCAACATTTTAATTGCAATGCCCCCTGCCCTATTAGCTGTCTAGAGACTACTTTAGGGGTTACTTATATAGAATAAAAAGAAAGTTTAAGGCTTGGTAACGGGGTTATTTTGCCAAGTCAAATTGGCAGTTAAAACTGCCAACAGGCTACAATAACAGTCCTGGGACACATTTTAAGGGTTACTTCAGTGGGTGGCACAATAGGTGCCTCAAGCCCACCAGTATCATTCATTTTTCAGCTCTGGGTATATGGTATATCAATTTATCCAGGGACTTATAAGCAAATGTAATATGCCAATTAGGTGTAAGCCAATTTTACCATGTTTAAAGAAGAGAGCACAACACTTTAGCACTGGTTAGCAGTGGTTTTGTGCAGAGTCCTAAGGCCCACAAAAACGATTTCAGAAAAACAGGAGGTGTGAAGGCAAAACGTTTGGGGGTGACCCTGCAGAGGGAGCCAAGTCCCACAACTGATAAAACAGAATTTGTAATTTTTGCAAGAACACCTCTTTATGGAATTCCACCTAGTGGCTGGATGACCTCAAACCCACACCTACCCCCAGCACCCATGTAAGGGGCCTTGGGATGATCATTGTCAACAATCGGGATCGTCATTGGCAACAAGCTAGACATGAACATTCCAGTCAACATTGTCACAGCCTCATATTTCCACACCCTGAAGATGCTCAGGAAAATCTTCAAATGGCTCCAAAACAACAACCGTAAGACCGTCACATATACCCTCGCCACCCACAAGCTGGACTACGGAAACATCCTCTACGATGAACCAGCAAGCAATTCACCAGAACACTACAAACCATCCAGAACACAGCCAGACTCCTCCTCAAACTTCCCCGCAGAATGAACATCATACCTCACCTTAGGGAGGTCTCCTTGCTCCTGGTACACAAATGTGCACAGTTCAAACTCCTCACTCAAACCTTCAAAACACCACACAACATAGGCCTCACCTACCTGATCAATCGCATTTCCTTCCACCATCCATGATGACCTCATGGGTGATAGCGCACCCTACAAATGAACATAACATATAACATAACATTACATATAACATAACATAACATAGCATAACATGACATAACATAGCATGACATGGGCCTGCCGCACAGGGAATTAGTAATATTTTTCTCCCGCTCCCCTTTCACAACTGAGAGAAAATATATTCTGACCTTGTGTGTCTGGGAGGCTCCTTCCTAGTACCTGATCAAATAATAATTAAGGGAAAATACCTTCTCTCCATACAGAAAACCAGAGAAGCATAATATTACAATCTGAAAAGTTTCCCAGAATTAGCAGGCTACAGGGCCATCAGGACCCTATATGTAATTATTCTGCCATGTGCTTACCTTGCCCTGTGGTGTGTGGTGGGGTAGGGCTAAACGAACACTTCAGAGGTACCCACGTCTATATCCTACGATTCCTGCCGATAGCAGCTCATACCCGATACAGACACTGACACATTCAGCTGGGAGTCCATGGACCCAGATCCCTCTCTTTCTCTCTCACTTGAAATCGCCCTATGCCTGCTGCAATTAATATCGGGGATCTGGATCGGCCCCAGCCTTTGAAAATCAGCCTCTTAGAGCTTCAGCCCACTGGTAAAATACCCTGTGGAATAAAAAGTCTTTCTAACCCTGAACGGGACACCCATGAATTTGCCTTCTTTATTCACAAGTGACAGCAAAGCAAAATGTATGTTCATAGGTGTGGCAATCACATATCACTCATTCACAAAGGCAGCCGCGGCCCGTACAGGTAAGAGTTGTGGGGCAGGCGATTTAGAAAGTCGATGACGAGGGGAAATTATTTATTTATTAAATTTTCTCTCGTGGGAGTCTTTCGAATCCCCCCAACCCGGCTTTCCCCACCCTATCGCTATTACCTGCATGGACTGCAGCTGCACAAAGGGATGCAGCGAGATGTGCATATATCTCACAAACGAAACCCCCTGTGAGCAGTGCTTGGGTCAGGGAAGGCCCATCAGTGTCAGAGGTGTGGAATGCCTGAAGTCAACCCCTATGTGCTCCACCGCCCATAACGTGCGTAAGCAGCTGAGTACTGTGCCGCATGTCTCCCCCTAGCTTAGGGATAGAATTGTATAGCAATGCATTGACATGCATGAACGACTAAGTCATGTGCATGTCACTCCTGTTCCCATTGGTGATGTGGTTGCAGGGGCAAGAGAGAGATAGCTGATAGGACATCAACAGCTCCCCTCAATATAGCTGCATGAAACACAAGGGCCAATGAACATTAGCAAGGGGGCATCTATGCCTTTCAAATATGCAGCCTTATGTTCATGAAACCTGCCTCAAGTACATTGATGAAGTTTGCAAAGGCTTTGACATTGCAATGTAATTTTACAGCCAAAAGTCTATATTTGTGTTTACTGCCTCTAAAATGAAATACTCTTGGAAGCGTGCTCCTCTTTGGGCTCTGTAGAACAACATGCTCTGAAAATGGGTTTCTTATCAGGTCTGTTTTGCCATCCAAGACGAGAGAATTTTAAAGGAGCAGTGGTCTCGCAAGCCCCGCAATTTGCCAATCTTGTGGGTCTCTCCATTGTGGCAGTCAACTGATTTGGTTGCTTCCACGACATTCCCCTGCATTATTTTCCCACCTAGGTGTAAAGTAGAATTTTCATGGTTAACAATATTGAATTCTAAGGTGTAGCAGAAGCAAGGCAATTTCACTTCAAGGGAAAAAATGGGCTTGTTTTAGAATTTTGTTTTAACCATAAACCTTCCAATTTGAAGTGAAGGTGATTCTTTATCTGAATCCCAGTGTCGAGTAATCAATTTATGAGTATGAGAAGTACTACTATAGGAGTACTATTCCACATACTTTTACATGCCGCTGTGAATCAGCCCTAAAATGCCGGACTGCCAATTGGACAAAGTGCAAACAGGGCACATTCCTTTCTATGAGTACTAATCATATATGAAAATTCTCAGAAATTCCCATTTAGTTCCCATTTTATATATTTTGTGGCTAATTCACAGAGGCGTACCAGATTACATAAAAGAGCAGCACAGTAGTTTTTGTGAATCACCACCATCACATCTCCATTTATGCCTGCTAACTTCCTTATGCACTGGACAGCATACATCCAGCCAGACATAACGTTTTTCTTTTCCCATTGTCTTGATTCCATGACTATAATTGGCTGTCTCTGATATTTGGAGAAAGTAGTGAATCCTCCATTGGAGAGTCTAATTTGGAGTAAAATCCATTGGTGGAATTACCTCCTTCATTCTATGTCTATGGAATAGGCCATTAACAACCAACTCCCAGTAGAACCCATGTAGAATTGCATGTTGTTGTCGAGCCATCTTTCTTTAAGTGTAGGAGTATGACTAACGTTGACATCTTGAAAACAGCAACAACTAGAAAGCTGCTGACAGGATAACAAATTGTGGAAAACACAAGGTTTCTGCCTTGGGCCATCCGCGAATTGCAGTTGATTCTATCAATGAACTTAAGCCTGGGTGTGGCACTTCAATAACATTCCAAAATACGTCTTATTTAAGAGCAAATGTTGTTTGCAGTTACATAAGATGTTGTAGCTCTAAATACACAAATGTCTGCAATGATGCCTATTGTTTACACCTAAAACATATAGGCTCAAAGAGTTCAAAAGAACTAACTCGCTGTTGACAAGTGCCTACTATGTCGTTTTGCTTTCTCAGGGACTGTAAAAGTTATAACACTAAGGGGCATATTATCATGTCCTTCACATTTAACATGGGCTTCAATTGGAATTCCATAGAGCATATTATCAAGCCCATTATCGCCGTTTTAGCGGCAGTTTTCTGCCACTAAAGCGGCGATAATTTTATCGCCTGACTTGATAATATGCCCCTAAACCTTTATCTCTGGTGCAGTTATAATTCACCAGTTATAGTTACTTGCCTAGCTAAATAATGAACTTTCAGATGTTACAAGATGGCAGTTTTCTTCTCTCAAATGTCTGCGACTGAGCCCCAATATTAGAGCCTCAATATAAGTACCCTTGGACTGGATTCACTGTCCCACCTGAAATAACGAGACCAGTGGAAACACCACAGATCCGGGAGACTCTACTGATATATTTCAGCTGCAAAAGGCAACCGAAACGTCATTCCTCATTTATGAGCGTACCCCATGACACATCTCGACATTTCTGGAAATGCCCCTCCATCTGGAGTTACTAAGAATCTTGGTATCTTGGAGGACAGGGGTGGGGTGACACCAGACCTGATATCAGGATCCTCATAATGAGGCCCTTTTAAGCATTAAAACTATTTACCTCCAAAATGTTAGTTGCGCCAAAATGGCTAGACACTGTGTTGCACAAGCCCTCCTGTAAACTATGCAAAAGTGGGGTAATGCTGCATACGCCCACATGTTTTCAGCAGATCTTCGTGTGAAATCTTACTGCCAAGTGAAACCAAGTGCAAGCAATTAGAAAGGGATATAGTGTGTCATATACCTTTGGGTAAAATGTGTAAATACCTGAAATTACAATTTTTACGTGGCTTACACGCACATGCATCAAAGCTTTTTGCGAGCGCAAAAGGTGCAATTCGCGAAAATCGTCCGTTTGCACCTGCAAAAACATCATTTGTGATGCAGTAAAGTGTTAGGCACTCGCAATTAAAGAAATCGCAATATATTGGGATTTCTTAAATTGTGATTGCATTTAAGGAATCGCAATTTGTGATTCCTTAAATGCAATGCTAGAAGCACTTACAAATAGCGAATTCAATATTTGGGGCCGCAAAATACAGAGAAATTAGTCTGGTCTGTATTTTGCAAAAACTTTGAAAAATCCACTAAAGTGCATTTTTCAAGGTTTCAGGTTACACACACACATGCCTTTGGGGCATGTGTCTGCACAACATGGGTGCACATCACAATTTCAGGGGTGCAACAGGGTGTCATTTTGACACCTTCGCACCCTTGAAATTGCATGCGCAATTTGCGAGTACCTATTGGTACTCGCAAATTGCGCATGCAATTTCCCTTTCATTCCTATGCCTGTAGGCCCATAGGAATGAATGGGAAGCCATTCCTTAATTACGACTTGCAATTAAGGAATGTTTAGGAATCGCTATTTTAATAGCAATTCCTATATGCATAGGCTTTTGAGAGTTCCTAATTGCGATTCCTTAATAATCGCAATCAAGGACTCGCAAAAGCATTTCTTGATGCATGTACCCCTTAGGGCCTGAATATGACTTTGGTGGTGTGGGAGTGGGGCCGCCATGCCGCTGGCCCGCTCCCACCTCGCCAAACTCCACCACCGGCCACCCACCAGATTACAAGTTTTCTCGTTGTCTGGCTTGTTCGCAATTCCTATGGCGGTGCCTTTGAAAAAGGCACTACAATTGAAGCGCAAAAGCCATTTACAGAACAGCATGGACTCTACAGTCTATGCTGTGTAGGAAAGGGGGTGCATGCACACAGGGGGGCACAACATGTGCCCCCCTGCATGCATCCCCATGGTCTGAGGCTCACCGCCATGAAAAGGCTGGCAGTGACGTAACTCTTAATATGACTGGCGGTTCCCCAATGGCACCACCAGCATATTACTGCCACACACCACAGCAAGACCACCGGAAAATGGCGATTTCACGGCGGTTACAATGAGCCTGCAGCGGTCGGACCGCCAAACTCAAAATAGGGCGGTCGGACCGCCGGTGTGGCGGTCATGGCCGCGGCACCACCGGTTTGGCAGTCCTATGGACCGCCAAACTCGTAATCTCCCTGTTAGTATTGACAGTTATCATTGCCTTGAAACTGGAGGATGTATCTCGAGGGCAAATATTAAGCAAAGCACATTACGTGCAAATGCAGCCATTTACATCATTGGCGTACAACTTTTACTAACTCTGGCGCTATAACATTTTTTTCAATTTGAGCAATACCGATTTCCATGCAGGTCTGCACTGCATGAAGGTTAGTTAATCTGGTTCTAGTCTCAGATTCATCTGCAGGCACCATTGCTATGGGGTTCAACACGCCATCTAGTAATTGTCAGAATAGGTATGAATGGGGCCCAAGAATATCCTTTAAGCTTTGATTTTGAACCCCTGGTCAACATCATCAAAACATAGTCAGGGTTCCATATGAATGTGTACAAAAACAAATATCTGACAAAGGCCCTATAGCCGTATGAACCTTTTGAGTCTGCCACTGTTAGATGTGTTTCAACTAGTTCTTCCTAGCATTACATAGGCAAAGTAGTTTAATCATTTGAAAAAGTATCTAATTTTATGGATTGAACCTAAAACCATTGATGGCCTAATGTGCTCCCGTATCTGAAAACTATATCTGTGCCTAAAACCATAACAAAATTAGAAGCCAAGTCACAAGTGTACATACTCGTAATTCTTCTACTTTGGCTTGAGCAGATTTCTGACCTTTTGGGGATTCATCAAAATCTGCAATATTTCTAGAAATGCATGCATCTCTACTGTTGCCCCAAGCTTGCTCCAGCTCAAATAACTGAACGTTGATAATTCGCAGGGGAAATTGTCAGGTAAAAGTGAGTCAGCATATTAAATACTTTTCTTGCATTCTCCAGCAGTTAAATGTTTATCTGGTGGAAAAATGTCTTCCACCCTGGAGCTGTTTGGGTGATTTTACAACTAATTTTCATTTTATGCCAGCATTTTTGTCAACAGGTGTTGGTTCAAAAGCTAGGCGATTTTCAGGGTTTGTGACGAGCAATGAGGTTATGACTTTGAGGGAGTTTACTTCCTTCCCGAATGCTAACATTCTTTGCTTCCTCTGGAAACATTGACGCCCCTACTCTGCTGCTACTCTTTATACTGCAGACAATCAGCTGTATTGATGGGTGTAAGTTTCCATTTGGAGACCTATATTTTCTTCACCCTGACTTGAACTTCCTTATGCAAGAAAACTTGTAAAACAGGCCTTTCCTCTTACTTATAAATACTGCCCATTAAACATGGAATGCTTACACTCAAGATATTAATTTAAATAGATAACCTTTCAGTTGGAACAACTCCATTGTGTAAGACTTTATCTTTTACCACACCCAATAAAATCACCTCAAAATACCATCAAGGATCGGCCCTGCTAGGTTCCATCTTTAGTGTTTCCCTGCCCCTTTTGCAACCATCTTCAACTGGTAGCCTTGTCTGCGCTGATGAAACCAAAATAGAGATCAACATGCGCAATGAACGAAAGGACGGTCAGAAATTCATGATCTGCCTCAGGCATGACCAAAACAGAGATGCCTTATTGCTGGCCTTGCTTCAGCTCCTTAAAGATGTCCGCTACTGGTTGCCAGTTGCCTCTCTTTATGCTGTATCGCCAACAGTCAACAGATGCTCACCAGGTTCACAACCTCAAAGTCATGCTTCATGACAATCTGTTGCTTAAAAATCTTTAAAAATATCGAAAAATATCAACAAAGAAGAGTAGGAGCAGAGGTGAATTTATAGACTGTCCGCCCACAAAAGGTGATTCACTGTTGGCATACCATAGATAAGTCTCTGGGCCTAGAGTCAAACTACATGATCACTTGAAGTCTTGAACTTAAAGAGTAAATATAGAATAAGGTGTGTGGAACTACCCACCTGCGTGCCTATTTTGAAGCCTCAGCTACAGTTGTAGTGTACAAAAACTACATTTAGAGCTTAGAATCACTAATGTAGGCATGCAGACTAGACTCAATAAGGTCAGGTACAAACAAGCAGCCCAAGAATTTACATACAGACAGTTGTTTAATAATGAATAGGAGGGAAACGCTGCTGCTGTAGAACTATATTTCCCAGTAGTCAATGAACGGATTATACTGTATTGGATAAAAAAGTCACCAAAGTATCACTACACACCTTCACAAGCATCTCAAAACACATGCAAGGCTTGTAACTGTATAAATAGAGTCTGATATAATCCACTAATAAACACCCATAAATTACGTATTGCAGCATCGACTAGAAAGTGCTATGCAATCTAAAATCATATACATTCTCCCTTCTCCACTTTATTTAACACATGGGAAAGGGAGGGTGAAATAATGCTAGCCTCCTTCTCTTTAATATAATCACGATTCTCTATACACAATAGCTTTGAGAATTGGCATTTTATTTCAAGACAGGAGGCCCGCATTAGGCATGTTCAAAGCATTTCAATGTGAAGCTTGAAACATGCTCAACTGATTTGACATAAAACTTCTTGAACAATTCAGCATTTGATCAATTCACTGCCTCCATAATCTCTTCCAACCTAGACCCCACAAGAATTACTCTAGAGGCCATCCCTCCCCTCAGAATGTGACATAAATCTACTAGTATGCACTCTTGCCTCTTTCATAACTGCTTTAACCCATCTTGCAATAGTAGCCACTGAAACTGCTCTATAAAGTTTAACATGTGAAAATAGCAGCTGATTCACATTATCTCTTCTAAATTCCTACATCCTTAACTCATACTCCTTAATACAATTTAACACATAAAATGTTACATATTCCTCAAATTTCGAACTAGAAGGTTGAGCTCACCTGACTCAACTAAAGAATTTTCCTCTCCTTCTATAATTATCAACATTTCTCTGCATGATTGAACCAAGAAAGGCATTTCCATACCCAACTCAATCACTGATGGGAACCAAATTGAGTTGTCCAAAAAGGTGTCACCAGGACTATCTGACACCTTTGTCTCCATTTTGGACAACTCAAGTATGGTTCACACCAGTGTTGGAAATGGTGGTGGAGATACCTTTTTTGGTCCATTCTTGCAAATGATTGCTGGTAGGCGCAGAAGGGAAGGAGTATCTCTTAGTGGAGTCGAGAGTGCTCAGCCTTCTAGTTTGAAAGATTTCAGGGATTCAGGAAGAGTCACTGAGCTTTCTGGAGAGGTTTTCAAGCTCCTCAATAAGTCTTGGTCTACAAAAAATGAGGAATAGATATGTGCTTGGACGATCTGGTCACGTTGGTGCTTGGGGAGGGATTTGGGTCCCTTGGAGGCTGATGAGGTAACGATTGCAAGTTTTTTAGTAGATCTGTTTGCTAAAGGATCATGATATAGGAGAGTTTACTGTTATAGATAAGCAATAGCAGCTACACATTCGCTATTGTATGGGATGTCAGTAGGAAAAAGCCCTTTCATTTGTCAAGTCATGAAAGGAATAAGACTTAAGAGGACACCTTGATCAAGGTAAGAGAGTCTTTGAGAAGTTGAGTTGATAATCAAATTATTTGAAAAAGGGGTAGTGAATGTGTTTTTGAATATGAGAGAATTATCTTGGATGTTGACTACCTTGCTATGTCTAATTTCGTTCAGTAGAATTTCGTACGTAAATACGCTGGAATTAAGCAGTATATTTTATCAACCATGTGGTGTGTTTTTTGAGATTTGGAAAATAATGAACATCAGCATTATACCAACCTGCTGCCTTTAAAATCTCTTTCAATATTCCCCTGTGCTGAAATCCTTACTCGCCATAGCACCTCTGACAGAATGTGCTGTATGTTTTATTTATAACTAATCTCACCCGTCTTCCAATGGTAACTGAAACACCCTTAAATGGTTTCACATAAGAAATTAATAATTGATTCACACCTGCACTTCTTTTGTGGAATTGCCTTCTTCATATTCCTTGACACATTGTACTACACACAACTTTGGACAATATTTCAAATTTTTGCTAAATAACGGATTCAGCCATAGCCAGCTTAAACATGTTGACTAAAGTGGATTTGGCAGAACTAATACAACTCCATGCACTTCTGCCTTTATTTTTTATCTGCCTAAGGTTCTTAGAGGAAAGAAAGGGGCACCTTGAGGCTATTTTAAAATTTATTACAGGATCCTGTGAGATTGAAATCTAAGTGCTCTAACCTCTCCTCTTGAGCAGGAGTGAGCCCATCTGAGTGTATTAGCCTGACCGGGTGAGGACTCAAGGATGAAGCATGCCATACGAGTTTGTGTGGGTGAGAGTCCTTTTAAATATAGTGTTATTCCCTGATGGAAAGTGGAAATAAGGGTAGTTGTATAATACTGGACTGGGTGAGGTTCTCTTAGTGAAGAATGTACTAATGGTCTGGGGGAAACGAGGTGACCCTCTCTTTGAAGCTTCTCATTCCCCATAGGTTTGATAGAGATTAAAAATAAAGTTAACAGTTTCACTAGAAAATTTACTCTTCCCACTACATATCCTCTGGGAAATAGCGCCTTAACTGCTCCTATCTCATTTAATCACCCGAGTCCTACTAGTAGTCATCCACTGTACAACTAATGAAACAGTTGCTAGAATGTTTTTCAGCCAAGTTGGAGATCAAGCTCAAATAATCATAAAACCATGCCACCCTCCTCATTATTGACCTGAAATAAATATCAGAATCTCTTTTACTCTGATGTCTTTTCACTGCTTTCCAAATAAGCATAGTGTTACATTCAATATGTTTTGCCAACATTATATGTGCCTGCTTGACCAACTGCCCCATAACCTCACCACATTCCCAGATACCCTACCAAATTTCAGACAGGTCTCACCAGCCATTCACCTATGATTGTTTACCCAAAATAGACTTTCCAGAGATGTGCCCCATATGTACAACACTCCACTCTTTGGTGCTCCCTTCCCCTGCCACAATAGAAGAAAAGAGAAGTAAAAGTAAAAATATGAGCATTCTCCTGTATTAGAAGGTGGATAATCTGATTTCTGAATCTCAGAGACTTTGCAGGCAGGTGAACTCCTCAACTGTCTCCGTAAGTGATTTAGTGTAATTTCTACCTCGTCATCTCACAGTATGCAGTGTGAGCCCTTAAGCTAAGGTTAAGGCCAGGTACCTTACACAGCCGATAATTAAGGAGTAAAGCAGTGTGGATTCATCTTTTAGAACTACCACTGTCGGTGCTTTTTGTTGTACTCGCTGGTGATGACCAGAAACTCCATATTTCTGTGAGGTAGAACTTCGATATGAGGTCTTCAATAGATGAAAAGTGAGAAACAACCAGTCATTACACTAAACTATGCTGCAATCAAAATGATCTCTTTATCACAAAGTCATCTATGGGTTGATCCAAGAATAAAGTCTAAGGGGTCTATTTACTAAGATTTAATGCTGTGTTTGTGTCACAAAAGTGGCGAAAAAATAATGCAAAATCTTTTTTCACCTATTTACTTTCCAGAGAAAAGCCTGTATAACACTGGAAAATAACTTAAAAGCATAGGCCTGCTTTGCATTACTTAGCACCAAGGGGGTGTACAATGGGTGGTGCCTGGGTGTTCCCATGCAGCCACCCAAGGTTTCTGGTGCTAAGCCCTATTTAACTTAAAAATGTAGACCGGATGTAACGTGAGAAAATAGTGCCCATTCCAAATAGACGCTATGAAGGAAAAATGCTTTCATTACTCCTTTCTGTTCTGACTTTGTATGTGTGCTTCGCTGCACAGAACACATACAAAGTGGTAAAAGGTTTCAAGTTAGGCGAAGCATGGTATTTTGAACCGGAAGGCTTCCCTTCCAGTACAAAACCTATGCTAGACTCACGGAGACACCCTTGACCTATGATGCAAAGTTGTGTCCAAAGCGCACAGCAGCATATTTCTGCGCCAGTAATGGGAAGAGGGGAGGAGTGTGCCATGTTTTTGTAAATATGGTGCTCACCTACTCTCTCCTTCTCACACAGCACATCATTGCTGCTGCTGCATTGCGCTCCGTGAAATGCTGGTAGATCTGCCCCTACATTTATTTCTGTAGAACAAACTTGTCGATCATTCTAGCTGCATGAATGCTATATTTGGAATACGTCTTCACCTGCATTTCTATCTGCACTATTGATGCAATGCTAGATTTAATATGTTGTATTTGCTCTACATATATACACTAAAGATTATACCACTGTTAGGGATCAGCAAAGGTACTCTTATACTAGACAGAGATTGGGTTTGGCTCTCAATGACATTTTGCCCATTGTGAGCTGGAACGAACATATCTCTTTACACGTACATAGAAGAAGGGTTTTCTGTTTTTCAGTGCCTGTCGCTGGATGTTCAGTCTGTTATGAAGTTCAAATTGTTTTTCTCCTTTACGTAAATTGCAGTTAGGAATTTTGTATTTATGAATTGTTTTTTGACTGTGCTCACCTCCAGTATATGTTTTAGAGTAATCCACATACAGCACTGTTCGAGTGAAAGGGTTTACAGGTCAGGCATCCAGTTTTGAATTTGAATCGAGCTTCCAAGGGTAACCAATGACGATTGCCTAGTATTGGTGAAATGTGGTCAATTGTATTTTTTACATTAATCCAACGGTACAGTTTAAAAGTGCCTCGAATGGTGTCAGGTACCAGGATGGGACTCCTGCTAAGGCGGCATTTCCGCAATCAAGCTGAGATATTACAAGCACCGTGGCTGCTTAACAAACACCTGATTTGATTTGATTTATTAGTTGATTACCAAGGGGCATATCATCAAGGGCTTTATCTCTTTAAAAGCCAGAAAAGCGGAGATAAAACCAACGCCCTATCAGCAAGAGGGTGCTAACATGCGTATTCGCATGTTAGCACCCTTTTACACTACGCCTACCTTTGTATCTCTAATGAGATGCAAAGTGGGCGTTCCTGAAATACACTACATGTCAGGAGAGCAATAACGCGTGTTTGCGCTATCAGCAAGGATGCCCTTGCATTTTAGCAGACGTTAGTTTTTGGAGAAAACTGCTGTTTTCTCCAAAAACTAACATCTGCTAACATCTGCTAAAATCCTGACTAAGTCTCCCCTAACACTGGGGGGGGATTATGCTGATACGACCACAGGGTCGTATCAGCAAGGTTATCACCCTTTTGCAGGGAACATCGCTGGGAAACCAGCGATGTTCCCTGCAAAACTGCGATAACATCGCTATCTCTGGAATTTTTATCGCCCTGGAGCAGCGCGTTGATGATAACGCTCTACCAGGGCGATAAAAAGCAGAGCTAGCCAGCGATAAGAAAATTATCGCTAAGCACGGCCAGCGATAATTACTCTGGACGTTGCTGATATGGCCCCATCTGTTTTATTTTCTTTAGTCCGTGTAAACAGAGGTTAGCTGACTGGGCTAACTTATTTAGATGAGGTATAGGTGGCAGTGTGTTGTCCAGAGGGAATGCTAGGGATTTTACAGTGTATGATAAGACCGAGGAGATTGTTATCTCGCTACAGATCAGGGTCAATTTTGTGTGTGATGAAGAGGTATTCATTTTTGTGTGGATTTAGAGCTAAGAAATTTCCTGGCTTCCAATTTTAGAAAATTTCTGAGACAAGTTTTGAAGAAGGACAACGTCTTGGAGAGATGAAACTGTAAGGGATGTGTCATCTGCATATTTTTGAACTTTGGTCATGTGTCTTCAAGGAGAGTGCTCAAAGGTTCTAAGTATAAGTTAAAAAGAGTTTGAGAGCTACTCTTTAAAAATTGTTTGCGGTGCTCCAGAAATGAAGAGACCCATTTAGGGAACTACACCTCAAAACCCATTCTTTGTTCATCCTAACTACCTGTACTGCTTCTACACTTTGGACATTCATACAGAGAGCAGCAACAATCAATTCACATCTACCAATTATACAGATTACAATAGCAGTTGTAAGCTACCTTGGCAAACAAGGGCTCATTAAAAGGCTTGTGGGCTGGCTGCTGTGTTTGTGGGGTCCCACTTTTGCCAGCCCAGTGCTACCTAGCCACCATATCTGATGACCTCCTACATACAGAGGGGGAGATTTTCCCAAAAGTTCATCCTCGAACAATGCAGGTGCAATTTGAGGGAAAGCATTCCATGCCAGTGTGCTGCCATGACATTGCACTGTGACTGATTAGATAATTGTTTTGCTTTTCAAACCAACACCCCCAAAATGAGGTGTCGTTTAAAAAAAACAAAAAAAATTAAGTCCCTGATATGCTGGGGTTGTTCTTTAGAGCAAGGGAGGAATTGATCTCTTTTCCTGCATTGCATAGTTGTTCCGTCTAAGAAAATAGTGTATAAGAAATTTGAGACTCTAAATTTGAGCTACCTCTTGAGATTGTGGTAATTATTGTTCTATATGTTTTGATCACTTTAAGGGAGATATATGTTTTGACGGTTTCTGAGTTTTGCTGTTTTGCTGGCAGGCCAGCTAACTGATTCTGGGTATCTTGGTTTTCCCAATTACTTGTTTCCTATATTACTATATTACTTCTTTGGTTGATCTCTTTCCTATTATAGCCTCTTTGTCCCTCTTGTATTCAAGTTTTTCTAGGGCAGACTGCGTACTTCCTTCCTGCCCTTGTTTGTGTCCAGAATTCTTAGTCTTGATTTGCAGCGGTCCTAGTACTGTGTTCTAAGTTTCAGTCCTGTCTTTCAGATTGTGCAGAATCATTTATCTACATCAGTATTCCTTGATCTGCATACTTCTAGTTCAGTCCAAATCATGTTCTTTGGGCCAGATGCACTAACATTTTTTGCGGGAGCAAATGGGTTTTAGACCCGTTTGTGACCACAAAAAATGTGGGGCCCATGTACTAATCCTATTTTGTGAGTTGGAAATCATTTTGCAACTCGCAATATAGGATAAGCGACTCGCTATTAGGAAGGGGAGTTCCAAGGGCGTTCCTTCCTAATACCGGCTCCTGAAGCTATGTATGACTTTTGCGACCACAATTGCGGTTGCAAAACAGCCACTGTTTACCACCCTTCACAAAAGGGTGGTATACCACTCGCAAACAGGAAGGGGTCCCCAGGAAACCCCTTCCCCTTTGTGAGTGGCTCTCAAAACATTTTTTTAGGGCAGACAGTGGTCCCAGGGACCACTGCCTGCTCTTATTAAACTGAAAAGTTTAATTTTTATTTTTTAAAAGCATCCCATTTTCCATTATGGAACACAGGCTGCATTTTCTTTAACTGCTTTATTTAAAATCAGTCCCAGATTTGGTGGTCTGCTGACCCCAGCAGGCCACCATACCTGGGAGTGCCAGCCAATCCCAATGGGGTCTCAAATTGCGACAGCCTCATTAATATGCATGAGGCATGCAATTTGCGACCCCATTTGAAATCGTAAACAGTGTCTCAGACACTGTTGTGCATCGCAATATGCGAGTCGCAAATGCGACGCAATTCGCAGCTCGCAAATTGGTGGGTCGTACATCTGGCCCTCAGTATCTAGTCCTGCTTTCTTCTGAGCTCAGTACTTGTATTCAGTTTTCCTTGTTGTGTTCTCTTTTGTTCTCTCTTATGTTTTTATTGAGATCTTGATCATTGTTTCAGAGGGTGCCAGTGAGATTCTGAAGCCTTGTGCCTCAAGCACAGAGACTCACCTAGCGCTCTTCTTCCATAAGACTCTGTAAGAGTAACTGCTCCACTCCTTATTGTAAGTTCTTTTTCCTTCACAGAGCAAGTTGTTACTACTCTTATTTAGTCATGGCTGGCATATGCCAGTTTTTGCTCCTGGCCTTGCCTAAGAAATCAATTAGAAGGTTTCAGTCCCTTCAAAATACCACAGCCCATACCTTCACAAGCAATATATTTAAGGGCCATATCTTGCTGTCGTAATGCAGAGTCTTTGACTGCCAGTAGGCCAGGGACCTGTATTTTATATCATAGGTCACAAGGTTACCTATGGTGGTACACCCTCATTTTTGGCCAATAAATTCAACATTCACTGTCCAACTTCTAACCTGCTTTTTCAAGGTAAAATAGTGTTGGATGTTCCCAGAGTCCACTCTGCATTACATAGCCAGGGAATATTTTCATGTGCAGAAGACAATGGAACCAATGCCAAACCCCACCCATCTTGGTCTGGTTTAAAAAGGAATTAAACACTGTGCTGTTTAAAACTGCCTTCGTTTTATGGTAACTCTGACTCGTGACGTCTGGGTTTGAATATCTCCAAAAAGCTTTGGTGACTGTGTGTTTTAGAAGTACCTTAAACGTAACCATAAACACAACATCAGTCCAAATTAATATCCTTCGTTATCAACTTTATCTTCTTTTCCAGCAACATTAATCTTGCAAGATTGGTATCTACCTGAAACCCCAGGAATTGTGTCAACTTGTTCAGAACCAAAATAGACGTTTTCACAATGATTATGCAACCTAAACCTTCTGGTAAACCTGCCCATTCTCAAATGATCCAATAACTCAGACTGATCCTGGGACAGTATTATATTTTCTTCCAGATAAATGGTCAAACCCCACTCTCCTGCTCAGAAAAGCCACAACTGGGTGCAAAAACCTTTGTGAAACTCCACAGGGTTTTTCAGCAATAATGTTGCTGGAAATGAAGACAAAGTCAATGAAGAAAGAGACTTGTTTTTTTTTTTATTAGGGAAGCAAGCAGGTGACTTTGGTAGAATTTGCTCTAGTGTTTGGCTTTCTGTCTTCTATTTGAGTAAGCAGACCCTGCACAGCTTGAAGACTTCAAGCTTCAAAGGAGGTTAGTGGTATGCACAGACTCCTTGGGGCCTATTACGATGTCGGTCGGAGTTTTCCCCGACCGACATCCTGGCGGAAACAGGACCGACTGACCTCCGGTCGGCGGTCCCGACCGCTTAATTATGATGTGACCGCACATGATTCGGTCGCATTCTCCCATTTCTCTATGGGAGCTTGAGTTACGGCCATAAATGTGTTTATCCCTGCACCCCATGGCAGGCACCTCAAGGTGCCTGCCACAAGATGTACAGCCTTGTTCGGTCTGGTTGAAGAGATTCACTGCACATGTATTGTTTGGGAATGATGCTGCACAGTTGCTATTTTGCCAGGTTATATGGATAAGGTACATTATTTATACTGAAATGCTAATAAAGAAACTAAAAACAATAATAATAATATCAGAGGAGCAGAGTTCTTGGTACCAGAGGTTGTTTGGGAAGTCAAAAGGTCAGAACGGTCAGGATAATTAAGGGGAAACACTTGCAGAAGTCTAGGAGGCACTCTCTCAGAGATGAGGAAATTGCAAAGATTCCTGTTCCAGTGACTGCTTCCTGAAGTGGCAGACCACAGCACGTCATATCTTGTAAAGAGGGTGAGACCAATGCCAATGATTGTCATCCTGGGATCCTAGCTGTGTCCTCTCTCCTGTTACTTCAGCCAGGTGACGGCTCTCAGAGGGTAAAGACCTGCTCTAATCTATAAAACTCACAACCTCCTTAAGCAGTAGCTCAGAAGGCATGCCCTCTCAGTCCTGGCACCGGTATGTACCGACACACCATCAAGAGTGGCTTGCCTTGCATGTTAGGGCAGCTCTGGGAGCAATTTGCCCTCACAATTATTTTTTTTGCTGCAGGTGGGCGCTACAAAATGTTCAGTCTCAGCGGATTAGTGGTCATGTTTGTAATCTACATAGTGAACCATCGGAAAAAAGAGGTTTTTATTAGTTAACCAGTTTACATTTAAGGTACTGCTTGTAGGATAAATGTAATCTTCCCATTCCACCATGTTTCATGTCTGTCGAGGCAGAGGATGTTACCTCTTAATTGTAAGGAAATGGTATGTAGGATGAGCAGAACCAAGCTTGCATGAGTACAATAGCATTGTAGTCACAGTAAGCAGTATTTTCACATATTTAGGAGGAAAATCACATTACGGTGTAGAATTACCCTAGGTGCAACATCAACATGAAGATGAAAGACTTTTTGGAACTCAGTTGATATCTAGGAGCAAAAACACATTAGGGGCAAATAAACTGTAGTTGAGAAATCACCAGCAGCGCAGAAATAACAGGAATCTGGAAACAATTCTAGAACAAAAATGTGCCTCCATTGCTGAGCATGAAAGATTTGCCTAACTATCCATGCGCTGCACTGGAAGGCACTCTTTAGGCAGACAGGCTACCAGACCCAGAGCCAACAGCTAACAGTGAGACTAATGTTCCTCTGTTCTGATCCAAAATGTGAATGAAGCTTTCTTCAAGCAATGGTTGGAGGGTTGACTGAAACTAGCTAATGGACGAAGGTGGCTGACAAAAAAACCCTATTTGGTTTTGTTATTGACAAAATGATCTCTAGCAGATACTTAAACATGTCTGTAAACAGACCTAAGGAGATCTTTTGACTTTTAGCCTAGAATCCGGCACAGCAGAGTTCAAGGTTCAGGTTGCACAAACTTTTATGCCAGCGGGTGAGGCTTACAAGAGGTTGTTACAAGAGGTTTTTAAGAGGTTTGGTGTTGTTTCCTTTTGTTTTTATCCAGGCAGTAAAAGACTGCAGTAATTTGCTTTTGGAACATTTGAACATGTTTTAATATGAATAAACACCCTCACTCAAATTGAGAATGTGTATTCAAAACGAAAACATGAGCAAATATCTCCCAATCTAATTTTAGGAGGACCTTTTCTGAACCATTTTTTTTGGGTGAAAAACATAAGAGATAAAAGAGGCAAAACATTTTTTGCGGTTTTTGGCATTAAAAATGGCACATTGCATTCGTGCTGCAGTGCACAGCTAACAACCAATGTATGGGAACATTCAGAGTTTGTCTCTAAATAGAAATTTTTGTGAAAGGGTTTGCCTCCAGTACAAATCCTAGGCTAGACAGTATGAACTCATCTATGCAGCATGGTGCAAGGCTGTGCGTCATAAACTTAAGACCAGGGAAAACCTGGTCTTAACAGGGCGCAACGAGGAGAATTGTTAATTTCTTCTAGTTTTTGCTGTTTTCATGTGTGCTGCATTGTGCAGCACATATAGAAACAGCAAAAGGCCATTGATTGTTTATGTGCAGGAAGGTGTCCCTTCCTCCACATAAACAACAGTTTTCAAAAAAATAAGTTTTGCAACTTCTATGTGTGCTGCATTAAGCAGCACACATAGAAGTTACAAAACGCCATTTAAAGATTGTTTATGTGCAAGTAGGGACACCTTCCTGCACATAAACAATCACTCCTCTCAATGCAGGCACCCTAACACTATAATGCAAGGGTGCCTGCGTTGGCGCTAGGCAGCTAAATTTAGCACCAGCGCAGGGGAAAACGCAGGGCTGTACCATATTCTCGTAATTATGGTTCAGCCTTGCATTTCTAAAGTGACGGATCATAACGACACGCTCCGCTACTGTCCTTGTAAATGTGCCCCTTTGTTTCTAATGCTCAATTTTCTATTAGCATAATATCTTAAAATCAAATTTTTCAGATTTATTTAGCTCATAATTTGTTCATGCTTCCATTTTCCTTCCCTTGCTATGTAAGTTTCAATGGGGCTAGATGTAAGAAGCACTTTTGCATTCGCAAATGTCCCGATTCGCAGCCAAATTACAATTCGGTATTGTTACAGAATTGCAAGTTAGGTTATGTGTTATGGTATTCGGAAGGGGTGCATTGAGGGCACCCCTTCCTCATACTGAATCACATTAGTAGGTATGAATGCTTTGCATTCAAAATGCAGTTGCAAAAACATTCGCAATTTACCCCAACAACGGGGCTGGACTGGCCGTAGCGGGCACCAGGCAATCCCCCGGTTGCGCCGCACCGGTGGGGGCCGGTTTTGGGCCCCTGGGGGCCGTTTTTGTTACAGGTATGTTTTTGCAGTATAGCTGCAAAATCGGCCCTGTAACAAAATCGGCCGAAAACCGGCCCTGGCAAAGAGCAGGGCGGCACCCCCAAGCTGGGGGGGGGGGGGGGGGCAGCCGAGCACTTTGCCAGGGTCGGTTTTGGTTGCCAGGCCGGCCCTGCCCAACACCAAGTTGGTGGTAACCCATTTGCAAATAGGAAGAGGCAACCAAGATACCCCTACGCCTGTGAGAATGGTTGTAAAAATATTGTTAAGAGCAGGCAGTGGTCCCACCGACCACTGCCTACTCTTACAAAATCAAACTTCAAAGTTTAATTTTTTTCTTTTTGAACGTATCCCGTGGGCTGCGATAAAAAAAAGAAATGCTTCATTTAAAAATATTAACATTCATTCTTATATTTTTTGATGAAAAGTAAATTTGCATGATTTCACTGTTTTCCCTGAAGCATATTATTCAGTTGTTTAATGACAATTTAAGATATTAAACTGCAATAACTCAGTTACATGATTACAGCAAACACAACTCTGCGTGTAAGACCTGGACATTCGTAAAGGATTCACAAAAACATTTACTTAACCTCTGTCAGAATTTAGCATTTCTATTCCAAGTAAAGAGAGCCTGTGGCTTTTCAAAATAATGCTTCAATTTTACAAGACACTTCAGGGAACTTACAAAACAAAGTCGATTTTAGTGGAATTTGCTTATCAAACCTATCATATTTACACAACAGGAAGTCACGAGGACTGTTGTCCGTTTCTGATTTCATAAGGAGAAGAGTTGTTGCTGTTCAAAATACACATTTCCTTGAAATCAAAGGTCTTCCAATACATATTGTCTAATGCAAGTCTTTAAATGTGTTACTTGAGCCTTGAGCACCCATTAGTCTCAGCGTGCCCCAGTGTTCCTTTTGTAAAAAGTGGTGAGCTCTGTTCATCAAGTAGTGGCTGGAAGCTGATTGTGTGCATCATAATCCTCCACACCCGGAAATCAATGCTGGCCCTTTGCATAACGCAATCATATTAAAGGATCTGTTGTGGTGTGGCCATCTAATAATGACGTGCAAAGACGTTTATTAAAAGGTTTGCAACAACCACCGTAACAAGCAATTCGAGAGGGTATTTCTCTACATGTAAACTCTTTTTTTCTCTGAATACCTTTATTGTTTCAGCCAAAAGAGACATGCAATAAAAACATGCATCATAATTTAGAAAGTGCAATTTAACGTGACAGTTGTCACAATGCAAATCTGTAAAAACCGTTCAATGCTACGCTCAAGACAATTATAAAAATAAAATTCATGAAGTATAAAGTGCGGCAATCTTACAAGACCCAAGTTAGTGTTATAGCCTCATGACAGATGAAAACACTGTGGGGCATATCAGCAACAACCGGCGATAATTATCGCTAAGCGCACTTAGTGCTAGGATAATTATCGCCGGCTAGCGTGGATTTTTATCGCTGAGATAGCGTGCTATTAGCAACGCTTATCTCAAAAGCTATAAAAATCCTAGCGCTAACTGCCTAACGTGAGATTATCGCTGGAAACCCAGCGTTAATCTCACGAAATGTGGCGTTAGCTTGTTGATAGGGCCCCACAAACTTAGCCATGATATCCACCTTCCATAGGATATCATGGCTAAGTCAGTCCTGAAGCAGGCGTAGGAAAGTAGCAATAACAGGGGTTATCGCTTCTTTTCCTGCCGCTATGCTTCATAGTGTGGGGCTTGATGATAGGAGAAATGTTGCTTAGCGACATTTCTCCTGTCATGTCAGGTCAGGAACGCCCACTTTGCATCTCATTAGAGATGCAAAGCTGGGCGTTAAGAATTTGTGCGCTAATGCAAGGTTTCACGCGTTAGCGTGACCTTGCTAATTAGGCGATAAAATTATCGCCACTTTTCGTCCGAAAACGGCCGCAAAAGCGGCGATAATTTTCTATCGCCGCCTTGTAAATATGCCCCTGTGTTGTTAAATAAATTACTCGTAGCTTAACTGTGACATTTATAATTTCCCTAGGAAGGGTTTGCATCCTGGAGAAGCCAGGTAATCCTGGCTCATCTCAGGTGAGATCGTATTACTCTCCATGCTGAGTAAATGTAAGCTGCTACTACAAGGTATATTTCCCTCAAGTCCGTCCTGTAGCAGAGCTCAAGGCTTCCTTGCAGAAGCATGTGTTGTATTTTAAAAACAAGGGACGTAGAAAGTACCTTCCGTGCTGCAAGGTGTTGGTACCTAATCAATCAATCAATCAATCAATCAATCAATCAATCAATCAGGGGTTGGTAAAGCACACTACTCACCCATTGCAGGGTCTCAAGGCACTAAGGAGGGGGTTAAGTTCAGCCCCATTGGAGTCATCTGAAGAGCCAGGTCTTGAGGTCTTTCCTGAACTTAAGCACTGTGGGGCTTTACCAGAGGTGAAGGAGGAAGTTGTTCCATATCTTGGCTGTGAGGTAGGAGAAGGACTTTCTACCCGCTCTGTTCCTGTAGATGCGTGGGACGGTGGCAAGGGAGAGGTCGGCTGAACGGAGATTTCTCTAGGCGATGTGGAAAGAGAGACGGTTGTGGAGGTGGTCCAATGTTATGGGGGGCCCTGTATGCATGTGTGAACAGCTTGAAAGTTATTCTTCTTTTGATGGGGAGCCAGTGGAGATCGCAGAGGTGTTGGGTGATGTGGTTGTGCCGAGTGATGTCAAAGATTTATCCGGCTGCGGCGTTCTAGGCGTCTGGAGCTTGCGGAGGAGGTTTAAAAAAATTCCGGCATAGAGGGCATTGCAGTAGTCCAGTCTGCTGGTAATGAGGGTGTGTCTGGATTCAGAGGGGATCCATCTGAATGTTTTATGGAGTATGCAGAGGGTGTCAAAGCAGGCAGAGGAGACGGATTTGATCTGGCGGTTCTGTGAGCGATGAGTCCAATATGATGCTGAGGTTACGTGCATGGTCTGTCAGGGTGGGTGGGTTTCTGAGAGCGAGGGGCGACCAGGTATCGTCCCAGGCTGAGGGGGTGGAGCCAAGGACGAGGACTTCTGTTTTCTCAGAGTTGAGTTTCAGGCAGCTGTCCTTCATCCAGGTGGCGACGGCTCTCATTTCTTCTTGCAAATTGTGCCAGGTGAAGTTGGGTTCCTTGGTGAGGGAAAGGATGAGCTGGGTGTCATTGGCATAGGAGATGATTTCAAGCCCGTGGTTTCTGACGATGGTTGTGAGGGGGGCCATGTAGATGTTGATGAGGGTGGGACTGAGCGAGGATCCCTGGGGTACTCCACATCTGATCTCCTTTGGTTCTGAGAGGTAGGGCGGGAGTCTGAGGCTGCGGATAGGTCCAGGAGGATGAGGGCTGCCCTTTGGCCCTGGTTGAGGAGGGTGTGGATGTCGTCAGTGGCAGCGAAGAGGGTGGTCTCGGTGGTTGCTGCGGAATCCAGATCGGGAGATGTCTAGGAGGTTGTTGGCTTCGATGAAGTTTGTTAGCTGGGTGTTGATAGAGTTTTTGATGGCCTTGGCTGTGAATGGAAGCAGTGAGATGGGCTTGAAGTTTTTAAGGTTCGTTGGGTCTATGGAGGGTTTCTTCAGGAGGGGGTTGACTTTGGTGTGCTTCCAGTCATCAGGAAATGTGTCAGTCTCGAGGGAACAGTTAATCGTTCAGTATAGCTTGGATGCGATGGCAGCCTTGTGGAACATTTCAGATGCACAGGGTCTGAGGGTGCTGCGGAGTGTCTGCTCTTTATGGTCTTTAAGGTGGCTTCTGTTATGAGCGGGTCCACATGAATAGGGTCTGTTGGGTGGTGTCGCTGGGGTGGGAGTTGAGGGGGTGCAGAGGTCTGGTCGTCGAAGGTGTCGCAAAGCATCTTGATCTTGAGGTGAAAGAAGGAGCTCAGTCTGTTGCAGAGGTCTTGGGAGTGTGGGACGCCTGCTGTTTTGCAGTTGAGGTTGGCAAATTCCTGTATGATGGAGAAGAGTTCCTTGGAGTTGTGGGCGTTGGAGAGGATTCTGTCTTGGAGGAAGTTCTTGTTTATGCATTTGATGAGTTGGTGGTGTGCTGGGATGGCTATTTTGTAGGCTGTGCGTGCTTCAGTTGTTTTGCTGTTTCTCCATGTCTTTTCAAGTTGTCAGCAGGAGTGCTTAGATTCTTGGTGTGCAGTGGTGAACCAGCTTGGTTTCTTGCTGTGTTGTCCTACGTGTGTTGGTGATCCATCGATGGAGGTTGCTTGCCACGGTGTTGGCGTCAGGCATCATCAGGGGTGGAATGCAGGTAAGGGCGGAGGTAAGATGTTCTTAGCTGACTTTGTTCAGGCTTCTGTGTGGTAGGCGGTGCGTGAGCTTGTGTGTTGTGTAGTGGGTTTTCTAAAAGAGAAATTAATGCAGTAGTGGTCCGTCCAGAGCAGTTCTGTGGTGTGGCTGAAGAAAACGCTGTTCCCTTCTGAGAAGATGGGTCGTGTGTGTGTCCTGCTGTGTGGGTGGGGGCGGAGACAAGTTGCTTCAATACTATGTTGGTGAGGTTCTCTAGGAGGGCGGTGCTGTCGTGGTTATTGTGGTTGTCCAGGTGGAAGTTTAGGTCTCCGAGTAGTATGTAGACATTGGAGGCGAGGGTGTGGGCTGTGATGAGGTTGGCGATGGTGTTGGTGAAATGAGCATGGTGGCCAGGCGGCTGGAGATGAGGGTGCCGCAGAGCATTGTTTTGGGGTTGGTCTGGATCTGGAAGTAGAGATGTTTAATTGGGGGTGAGGCGTCGTCCGGGTCAGTGGTTGTTATGCATAGGGAGCCTTTGTGGATGATGGCGATGCCTCCTCTAGGGTGGGTGGGGCGGTCTTTTCTTAGAATCTTGTATCCGTCTGGGATGGCGGCTGCCATGTCGGGTGCAGAGTTGGGATTGGTCCAGGTGTCTGTGAGGAAGGCTACGTCGGGTGGCGGGAGTGTTGAGGAGGTCCCAGATTTCTATGGCATGTCTGTGCAGCGAGTGCACATTGAGGAGAATGCACTTTAGTGGCCTGTGTGTGCTGGTGTTCGGTGGGTTGTGGGCTGCTCCTGAGGTCTGGCGGTGGGTGAAGGTGCAGCTGCAGTGTCTGCAGGAGATCGGGCCTTGGGTGTTGCTCAGCGTAGAGAGCTGGCAGTTGTTGCTGTGTCTGGGGTTGAGAGCGTGGATGGTGCGGGGGTCATAACAGCAGGGAGTCAGGGGACCAGGGTCCCTATCGCTGGTCGGGTCGAAGACGGGCTTGCCTTTGGCGGGCCTTCGGGGCGACCGTGCAGCGGCCGCCATTAAGTAGGGGTCAGAGAGGGTGGTCAGCTGGAAAGCGAGAGCAGCACGCTGGGGGGAGGTGCCGCGTGGGCAGCAGCGCGGGGAGCAAGGGAAAAGGGACAAACAGAGGCAAAGAGAGAGAAAAGCTTAAACAGAAGAAGCAAAAGAGAAGGGCAAAACAGGGGAGTAAAAGAGAAAAGGGCAGGCAGAAAGAGTAAAAAGAGAAAAAAAAGGGCATATAAACCAGAAAATTTTCAGCGCCAGGATGCCCGTAGGGTTGCAGTGCGCTCTACAAATATAAATACATACAAATATAAATACAAAATGAAGCGGCATAGCAGAAGAGCAGAGTGCTCTTCCACTAGATCACCAGGGATGAGGCACAGGCAGGAGCCTGTGGGTGGAGGAGGGCCTCGAACACTTACCTGGCACGGAGCTCGGCCTCAAGAGAAGTCTCTCAACGGTGGAGCTGCGTGGGGGATAGCAGTGATACTAAAGGCATAACATGAGCAATTGTTTCAGGGCCTCCCAGGGCACAGTTACAGATGTCTGAAACGTTGTTGTAGTCTTCAACCATTTTTTAAGTGAAGGACAATACCTGCATGGTGCCAAGTCTGAAATGGATGTATAGAGATCTTTTTTCTGCAGGAAAGATCATATCAATATAAGGTTCAAATACCAACTCAAATTTAAGATTTAGATGAGCATTGTAGAGAATGTTTTTCCCAGCCACATCCTCTAACTTTGGATGGTTCCAAAATAGTTTTTTCCATTAATAAAGCATCCTTTTTTATCTGCTCAGGTTTCAGCCATAAACGTTCACACCTATATGCAGCGAGAGTGTTCTTACAATGCTCAAACCATGCCGTAAGTCCGTGAAAACTTTCCGGAACACTGTCAAAGTTGGGTTGGTCCACACATGAATCCAGTAACGTACTGGGCTTAAGACTATATGATCTTCTATTTTATCCATGCCCATGTCAGTGGTGTTCTTGGGCCGAAATGAAGCATTTGTCACAAAACCTAGTTCTGAATGGCTCTTATAAGCCCATATTTCTGCACCATACATACTTGATGCCAATGTTTTTGATTTATAAGTGGTTATTGCGGGCTTTACTAAGGGATTGCCAGTTTTATTTAGAAATCTTAAAACTGTACCTCCTTGCTGACTCAGTGTTATTCGACTACGAAAACACCCTCTACGCGGGAGCCACGACCAAGCTCATCAAACGACTGCAACGCATCCAAAACGCCTCGGCAAAACTGATCCTCGACATACCACGCCACGGCCACATCACCCCCACCTGAGAAACCTGCACTGGCTGCCCGTCAACAAGAGGATATCCTTCAAGCTCCTCATCCACGCACACAAGGCACTCCACAAGACCGGCCCAGCCTACCTCAACAGACGACTTTCTTTCTACATCCCTAACCGCCAGCTCTGCTCTGCCAACCTCGCACTCGCCACCGTCCCGCACATCCGAAGAACAACCACCGGCGGGAGATCCTCCTTCCACCTCGCCGCCAAGACCTGGAACACCCTCCCACTGAGCCTACGACAGACCCAAGACCTGCTGACCTTCAGGACGCTACTCAAGACCTGGCTGTTTGATCAGTAGCGCCCCCCCCCCTTCCAGCGCCTTGAGACCCTCACGGGTATGTAGTGGGCTCTACAAATGTTTGATTGATTGATTGATTGATTGACTTAGCTTTTTGGTCATTGTTTCGCTCTGTTAAGATGGTCGTCGAGATGGATTCCCAGATAATCATAGAAATGTTCACGCTTGAGTGGTTTCCCATATATTCTGAAAGTGGAGGTGATCTTGACTCTGGGGTTAGAGATTATAAACTAGTTTTTTTCCATATTGATTGTTAGTTTCTTGTTCTGGCAGAATAATTACTGCACCATCTGCATAAAGTAGAATTGGTATACTATGACTCCATATTTGGAACGTCAGGATTAAAATTGATGGGGGATTGCCATATCTCATGTATATAGACGATAAATAATGGCGGAGCAAGAACACATCCTTTTCTTATTACACGATATATTTCAAATTCATCTGTACATTCCTCTTTGTTCTCTACTTTACTCTCGCTTTATTACTGTTGTTAGAAATGGGGGTCTCCAGTTGGCAATGTCTGGTGCCAATGTCCAAATAGGGACCCTTCTTCCTAAGTCAGGGCAAGCGGGCTACCCCCTTTGACAACCCCTGCTCAACCCTGTGGTAACGTAGCACGAGCAGTTAGGCCTATCTCAGAGGCAGTGTGTGAAGCATTTATGAGCATGTACAATAAGGCAGTAAAGACACCACAAAAGGGACACAACTCAATTAGGTATAGAAAAATAATATCTTTATCGAAGGTTCACCTCAAGACTCTCAATGCGTTTCAACAACTACAATGCACGTAAACTAGTAGAGACTCAAAAGGCAATAACGTATTCACCAAAACGTGACACTGACTGAGTTCAAGGCCGGGGCCTACGCGACCCGTTGTGCACCAGATACCTGCTGTTGAAAGGGGACACAACACGCAGCTTCTCGAAGAAGCGGAGACGGTGACAGGCAGACTCCCAGCGACCACAGGTCTTGGCTGCAGGGGTCCGCAGCATGCACCCACAATGATTCGGGCACTCGGGGACAGGCGGGCTCTCAGCGGCAGCAGCATGCAGCTGCGGCAGCCCGGGCTAGTGATGGTGATGACTCTCGTCTTGCAGCTCCGTGGTGGGCTCCCAGCGGCAGCAGCTCTCAGCTGCAGCGGCCCACGAGATGATAGCGACAATCCTCGACACTGGTGAACAAGCTGCGGGCCCACAGCGGCAGCAGCTCCCTCTTAGCTGTGGCGGCCCACAGGATGAATCGCAATGATGTAAAGTCGGCAAGGGTGCGGGCATTCAGCGGCAGCAGCTCTCTCTTAGCTGCGGCGGCCCACAGGATAATCCACAATGATGCAAAGTTGGCAAAAGTGCGGGCACTCAGCGGCAACAGCTCTCTCTTAGCTGTGGCGGCCCACAGGACGAATCACGATGATGCAAAGTGGCAAAGGTGCGGGCACTCAGCGGCAGCAGCTCTCTCTTAGCTGCGGTGGCCCACAGGACAATCCACAATAATGCAAATTTGCCAAAAGTGCGGGCACTCAGTGGCAGCAGCTCTCTCTTAGCTGCAGCGGCCCACAGGACAAATCACGATGATGCAAAGTGGCAAACGTGCGGGCACTCAGCGGCAGCAGCTCTCTCTTAGCTGCGGCTGCCCACAGGACGAATCACGATGATGCAAAATGCCAAAGGTGCAGGCACTCAGCGGCAGCAGCTCTCTCTTAGCTGCTGCGGCCCACAGGACAATCCACAAGGATGCAAAGTTGGCAAAAGTGCGGGCACTCAGCGGCAGCAACTCTCGCTTAGCTGCGGTGGCCCACACAGATTCAGCAAGGGTTCCGAAGGTTCAAATTCAGGTGGGCTCTCAGCGGCGGCAGCTCTCTCTTAGCTGCAGCAGTCCACACTGATTCAGCGAAGGTTCCCAGTCCACGTTACTCACAGTAGAACTAGAGGCTCCGGATTACTCGACGGAGGCCTCACCTGCAAGCAGAATTCCTTGCACAGTAATTCCGACGGCTGACGGGGTGAAGTCTAATGTCCCTGAGACTTCGGCAGGAGGCACTCTCAATTCAGGCCCTCGGGTAGATTGTTCAGCAAGCTTGGTGAAAGTTTCAAAAGTCCTTTCCTCTGTTCACTCGAACAGAGTTTTGTCTTGACATCCAGAAGGAACACACTTGGACAAAGTTCCAGCGCAGCGTTTTATACCTAAAAAGTCTTTGTTCTCCAAAGCCACAAATCACTACATCCAGCCAGAACCAGTTCGGTGGGGTCGAGGAGCACTTGGTTTACGAGGCGACATCCTGCCCTTTTGGAATGCGGGGGTCTGCTATCAGACGCCCAGTGGGGGGGGAGGGAGCCATCATTCAGCCTGCCAGGCACGGCCTTGCTCAGAACAAAGAGTCACCCCTCCCCATGCTTTGAATACCGATCTCTCTCTCCAGCCAGGTCTGACCCAGCTGGCCCTGCTGCTCCAAAACCAGACGGATAATACACATACTAGCAAAGTTTACAGGAAAGCTCAGACACGAAAATACAGTGTTTCCAGAAAAGGCATTAACGAACATGGAATATATAAATGGTTCTTACTAAAAGGAAAAGGCGCATCTCAATATCCTGCGCATAAACATATCACACTCGAAGTTCCTATCAGGTTCTGGGGGTGAGATAGGATTATAGAAGATAATCCTCAACCTGCTTATTCTGGCCTATGAGAACGGATAGTTTCACAATAGTAACAGTGAAATGGAGAGTAACTCACTATTAGAACATACTAGGCAGACCTAGGCATTATGGTTGTCCTAATTCATACAGTCATATCTACACGGGGAGCATTCGCGCTGTGGCACTGATTAGCAGTGGCACGGTGCCCAGAGCATCTAAATCCAGCCAACATAAAAGATAGGAAGTGAAAAGAGGAAGGGAGACCCACGCTAATGATGCCAGGTCTTTGGGGTTGCTTGGTGTTTCAGAGATTCATTGGCCTCTGACTGCATTTGCTCCAGTTACAGCTAGATATTGAATCTCCAGTGCTAAATTGAAATAAGTTATTATGTTTGGGTTATGCACTTTTCCGGGGCTCAGTCTGGGATTCCATATGGCCCTGATGTTGTGGGGCCAGCAATAGCCTTGTTTGACCTCTGGTCTTACATGAAGCGTAGAAAGCCACTCATTGGCAAGATAGTCACAAGGGGTAGGATTACCCCTCCCATCCTCCATTGCATACCAGATCATAGAGGGGGCTCCAATTTGCTTGTTACTTTTCCAATGTTTCCCAGGGCAAGAGAGCTCTGGCATCAGTGGTGTCTGTGCTTTGACTAGAGCATGGTTAAGCTCTGGCTCTTTATTGGCCATATGCTCCAGTATATTTCCCTTATTATAAACTTGATTAACACTGGTGAATGAATTCAGGTGTAATTGTGGTGGTTCTTCAGGTTCATCAACGACCACGATCTTTCGACCAGGTACTACCTCTCTAGTAGAGCCTTGGTCTGCTGTCTTTGGGTCTTGTTGGCACTCTATTCCTATGTGCGTGGACTGTACATTGATTGTCCCACAAAAGACCAGCATTTATATTAATGAACATGTAAACACAGAGAAATAACCCTATGGGCAGGGTCTACTGATCCACATGGCCAAGTTAAATTGGGATATATTGGGTTTCTTTCTTACAAATAGGACCCAGACCATCAGCTGTGGCGACTACAGGGTAGAACCTTTTCAGCTTCCTGGTGGGGTTCCGCAGGGGCCTGCCCTCAGCCCCACCTTGTTTAATCTTTATGTGGCCCAGCTAGCAAAACTGGTGTGGTCATTTGCCTTTCAGGTCCTGTCCTATACAGATGACACCGAGATCATCATATCGATATCTAACAACATGCTGTCAGTGACAGAGAAATTCACACTGTTTATGATGGATTTCGGCATCTGGATGGAGAACTGTCTGAAACTGAATGCTGAAAAGAGGGTGATTCTGGTTTTTGGGGCACAGCATTCAGTTTCGTCAGAGCTGTGTTGGCCAGAGATGTGTGGCCCCTTATCTACTCCAGTTGTCTCTGCTAAAATCTTTGGAGCCATTTTGACAATACGCTCTTTGATCCCCAGGTCAATAGGACAGTGAGTTCATGTTTTTACATCAACAAAATCCTGAAAAAGACTTTTCCTTTTATACCAGTGGAGCTCCGAATAGCAGTAGTCATTGTACTTATTACATCTTGCCTTGAATATTGCAATGCACTATGCTTAATCCTTCTTTGGTCATAGCTCAGTAAACTCCAGGTCATTCAAAATGCGACAGCCCGCCTGGTATTGAATGTACCTAGACACTTCTCAGTTAGGGAAGGCATGCACTCTCTGCACTGGCTGCCTGTCAGAAGTGGTTGACCTTTAAAGTAATCTGTATGGTCCATCAGGTGCTCTACCTCCAGGGGCCATTACCCCTGAGGTAAAATATTTCACAGGTACTTTCCTAAGAGTACTTCCTCTATGAGGGAGGCGAACTTTCCTAAGTTCCAGAAGGCCACATGAGGTGGACAAGCCTTTTTGTTAACAGTGGCTAAATTGTGGAACATGCTGCTGAACCACAATGCTAGCTTTGTTTCTCACATGGCCTTCTGTAAGCAACTGAAAACTTGGCTGTTCTCCCTTCTATGCCTGTAGCCTCTTTTGGCAGCTTCTTTTCCGGTGGTAGCACTTTGACGTCTAGGGACATAATGCGCTTAATAAATTTAAATGCAAATACAAACATACTTGAAAGTAGTTTAGGCCATATCCTATCTTGCGCTAAATATAGAATAAAAATAATAGAGGGATTACATGCTTGTCTTCTGTCGTTTACCCATGTGAAGCCATTTCTTTGGGTCCTGGACCAATGAATGGTTAATGTGCTATATTTGAGGTGGGGTTTATCATTTACAAAAGGAGTGGTAAGGACTAAAATGCTGTTTCATTTTTTATTATAAACTTATGTTTATGGTTGAAAAATGTCTTCATTTATGTCTGCCTGTAATCCAAAAAAGTAAGCTGGCTGGCGTAAATGGATTTACTACAATGTATTCCTCTACCATGAGTCACTTTAAATGTACAGTAGTAAGTAATATTAATGGACTGAAAGGTGAGCAGAATACGGCATGGTTAGTGTTAGACCTGACATCCTTGGTCGGTAGTCCCCCAAACCATTTGCCTTCACCACTCCTGTTTTTCTGAATTTGGTTTTACATGTCCTAGTACTGAAAAACCCCTCAAATATGTTTTCACTACCAGGACATGTAAAACATGAAAAGTACATGTTCAACTTTTTCAATACACTTCACTCTGCTCTTTGGGCTGTTTAGGGCCCACCGTAGGGGTGACTTATATGTAATTAAAAGGGAGTTTCAGGCATGGCAAGGGGTTTATTTTGGCAAGTCAAATTGGCAATTTAACAGCGCATACAGGCTGCAATGGCAGGCCTGGGACGTGTCTTAAGGAGCTACTTTAGTGGGTGGCACAATAAGTGCTGCAGGCCCAATAATAGCATTAAATTTACCAGCCCTGGATATATGGTATACGGCTTTACTAGGGACTTATAAGTAAAATGTATTTGCCAATCAGGTGTAATCCAATTCTGCCATGTTTTAGGGAGTGAGCAAAAACTCTTTAGCATTGGTTATCAGAGGTAAAATGCACAGGGTCCGAAGGCCAACAAAAATAAATTCAGAAACACAGGAGGGGAGAAATGTACAAGGTCCCTGAGGGAGAGTGTGACACCAGTCTGTGGAGGTACATACCTGCAGAGGGAGGGATTATTTGATGGCAGAGAAGCATGACAGGATGAAATACCCCCATAAACACCACCCTTATCCAAAAGTATGGACTCACCTCTGAAAAGTATAGGCTGAAGCAAGAAACTGCCCCACCAGTCTTGGATAGATTTTTTTGAGTAGTACAGCAAGGTAATGAGTGAAGGGTAGTGAAGCAAACACCTATGAGGAGCTTCACAATCTGTTTTCCAGAGAGCACATGTTCAATCATTGTTTTCCAGAGCTATGCCAACACCTGATACACAGAAAGCTTCTTAGCGCTAGGGAGATTGCCAAGGATGCGGGCTGATGGCTCAGCACCAGGGTCCACAAGATGGTATCTGGGGGAGGAGGGGAGAGAATCACCCAATGTGTGGACAGGGCTCCAGTAGACAAAAGAGGGGGAGACAAAAGTACAACAATTGAGTTCTCAAAAGGCAACCAAATGAGTTTCCAGGGGAAGGATTTCTCTGCTAATCCTGACCAGAAGAAAAGAGGGTTCCATGGGAAAAAGCCTTCAGGCCACTTCAACCTTAAGTGCTTTGAGTGTTATAGGTACGGGTAATCAAAAGAAGACCCCAACTATCCAAAAACTCAGGAGCCCCCCACTGGTGAGCAGACTCTGGGGTAGTGCAGATATCACCTTGGTCTCCCTGGGAGACAGAGCAATGGTATGCAAGACCCATGTGCCTAGTAATACTAAGAAGTACATGCAGTGGGTGGGTCATCATCAATGGGCAGAGGATGGAGACTCCGAGAGACACAGGAGCCAGTATCACTAGTGTCAGGTGTCACTTCTCAATGTGGTCCATCAGGTGGTTAATGCTGACAACTACAAGAGTCATTACCTTGTGGCTCTTGTTTCCTTTGAATGGAAGGGGTCTCAGGTTCCTTGAAGGTAGCTGTGAGACCAACCATGTCAGTGGACTGTTTGTTGGATACTGATGTAGAGCACCCAATCTGGAAGGAGGTGGAGCTCTGGTCACACTTGCAGATGCTAGTGTTGCCTGAGTGGGTGTACCTGACCACACAGATTTTGACCTCCAGAGAGGAAAATCCCAAAGTCTTGGAGCACGGAACAATGGTCCAAGCACTTGCCAAGAAGAGGGGGGGTAGGGGGTGTGGTAAACCCACCATACAGATTCCTACGATACAACCGTGAGATGCTTCGGAACCTATAAGGGAAGACATTGTTGCACTGGAAGAACTACCTGAACTGGTCGGTTGGCAAGCGAAAGGAGGCCTCTCCAGGGCAGAATTCTGCCATGCACATAAGTCGTGCCCCTCTTTTAAAGGCGTTCAGCACCTGAAGACACCTCTGGTGATCATCTCACCTACAGGGAGAATGATCTCCTGTATAGTGAGCCTAAGGTTCCTGCGTCTTGGGCAGCCTGTGTGTTGGTGGTCCCTCAGTGCTATAGGGTCTTCCTACTGGGATTGTCTCATGATATACCCCTGTCAGGACGTCTGGGGCAGACCAAACCTTTGAAAAGCTGGTCACCCACTTTTACTAATCCTGGATGAGAACGGCCTTAGATTGGTTCTGTGGGTCCTGTCCTACCTGTCCCGCCAGTGGGAAGACTAAGGGAAAACAAGACCCCTGAGTCCCCCTTCCTGTTGTTAGCCCCTGCTTTGAAAGGGTATGCAATGAAATTGTAGGGGTCTCTGGACCACAAGACAGATTTGAGCAACATCCTGGTCTTGGTGGACCATGCCACCCGGGGCCTTGAAGCAATCCCTCTGGAAACAATGACTGCAACTACTGTGGCCAGGGCACTGATGGGGATATTTACCTGAGTGGGTTTCCCCAAGGAGGTAATGTCAAACCGATGCACCAACTTCATGTTAGTATACATGAACTCAATGTGGGACGAGTGCAAAGTAACCTACAAGCTCTCCACACCCTGTCATCCCCAAACCAATGGGTTTGTTGAGAGGTGCAACAGACCCTGGAATGCATAATAATGGGTCTATGAGAACCCTTAAGGAAGAAGTGGGACGTCCTCTTGTCATGCCTATTGTTTGCGTACAGTGAGGTGTTTCAAATGGGAGCTGGGTTCCACCCCTTCGAGATTCTGTATTGCCACCCTGTCAGGGGGCCTCTCAGCCTTGTAAAGTAGAGATGGAAGCAAGATCCCAAGAAACCTCTTCAGGATGTAGTCAACTATATGTTGGCCCTAAAATCGTAGGGGCCAGATGTACAAGAATTAGCATGCGCAAACTGGTTTGCGACCCGTTTGCGCTTGCTAATTCTGATCGGACCATGTACAAACACTACTTTGCGACTCACAAAATAGTGTTTTGCGACTCGCTATTAGGAAGGGGCGTTCCCTTCCTAATAGCGAGTCACAAGCCATGTACCAATGTTTTGCGACCGAATTGCGGTTGCAAAACACTCGCAAATTACCACCCTATTGAAGAGGGTGGTAATGCAGTCGCAAATAGGAAGGGGTCCCCAGGGGACCCCTTACCATTTGTGACTGGCTGTGAAATATTTTTTAAGGGCAGGCAGTGGTCCAAGGTCTGATGTCTGATGTCGACCGGGAGTTTGTTCCAGGTCATGGCCGCGATGTAGGAGAAGGGTCTTTCACCTGTTCTGGTTCTGTGAATGTGCGGGGTTTCGGCGGGGGCAAGGTTGGTAGATCGGAGGTTTCTGTTGGGTGTGTGGAAGGTGATTCTTTCATTGAGGTATTGGGGTCCCGTGTTGTGGAGGCATTTGTAGGTGTGGGTGAGTATCTTGAAAGTGACTCTTTTCTCGACAGGGAGCCAGTGGAGGTTGTGCAGTTGTTGGGTGATGTGTTCGTGTCGGGGGATGCCGAGGACGAGTCTGGCTGCTGTGTTCTGTATGGTCTGGAGTTTGTGGAGCAGAGACTTGTTGATCCCGGCATAGAGGGCGTTTTCATAGTCCAGTCTGCTGGTTATGGGTGCATGGGCGACAGTTTTTCTTTATTCGGGGGGGATCCATTTGAAGGTCTTTCGGAAGATGCAGAGGGTGTTGAAGCAGCTGGAGGCGATGGTGTTGACCTGTCGGGACAAGGAGAGGGCGGAGTCGAGTACGATGCCGAGGTTTCGGGTATGGTCCGTGGGGGTGGGAGGGCTGCCGAGGGCGGTGGTCCACCAGGTGTTGTCCCATGTAGAGGTTGAGAGTCAGAGGACGAGGTCCTCTGTCTTCTTCAAGTTGAGCTTCAGGCAGCTGCTGCTTATCTAGGATGCAATATCTTTCATTCCTTCCTGGAAGTTGAGTCTGGTGGTGACGGTGTCCTTGGTGAGGGAGAGGATGAGCTGGGTGTCATCCTCGTAGGATACTATGCTGAGTCTGTGTTGTCTGACGATGGTGACGAGGAGGGTCATGTAGATGTTGAAGAACGTGGGGCTGAGCGATGATCCGTTGGGTATTCCGCAGTTAATTTCCGTGGGTTCAGAGAGGAAGGGTGGCAGGCTGATCATTTGGGGTCTGCCAGTGAGGAAGGAGCAGAGCCAGTCAAGGGTGGTTCCCTGTATGCTGGCATCGTGGAGTCTGGCGATGAGTGTGCGGTGGGAGATGGTATCGAACGCTGCAGAGAGGTCGAGTATGATCAGGGCAGCGGTGTGTCCTTGGTCGAGGAGGGTGCGGATGTCATCTGTGGCGGCGAGTGGAGCTGTCTCGGTACTGTGGTTGCTGCGGAATCCAGATTGGGAGGGGTCGAGGATGGCGTTTTGTTCAATAAATTTTGTTAGCTGGGTTAGTGTGTAATTACGCGAAGGTATCCTGGTTCTGAAGAAGGTAAGATAAGAGCTTGTCTAAGTGATAAAACAGATGTGTTTTTAGAGCCTTTCTAACTGATAAATGGTTTAGCTCCATCCATAATACAATATTCAGTTTTTTCCAGCCCTGTGCAGTAACCACCAAGAAGACGTGACCTCCAAATTCAACCTTCCAAAATTTAGGCACAACAAAAAGATTAAGAGAGTGTGAACTTAGGGTTCTAGTAGGAATATATTTGTTTAACAAATTGGAGATGTAGTTAGCATGATGCATTTGGAAAATGACTTTATTAGTGATGCACAAGGTCTTAAATTCACATCTTTCCTGGACAGGAAGCCAATGAAGTTTCCTAAGGTGCATAGAAATGTCATCAAATCTAATAAAATTACAAATCTGTTTAGCAACTGCATTCTAGATTAATTGCATTTTTTGAATCAAACTCTTTGGGAGACCAACATACAAAACATTACAATAGTCCAGTCTGCTTAGGATCAGTGCTTGAATAAGAAGTCGCCAAGCCTGCTTCGGAAAAAAAGGATGATCCTCTTTTAGTTTCTTCATAATTAAAGAGCAGATAGTAGTGGAACTACTTTTAAAAATTGATAACAATTATATTAACCATACTAACACCTAAAATTAATATACTAATATAAATGACATTATTCAAAAAGATATTATTACAACTGTATTAAGTAAATTATATGAAATACACTAATATTCGTAAAAACAATATTATATACAAAAAAAACCTATATTATTACCTTTGATATTCTGTTCCACAAAATTTTAGTAACCACAATATTATTGATATCATAATAATGTCACACTATATTGAGGATCTGATATTTGTGGCATTCACCAAGGCATTCACCTTATTGCCTGCTGTAAGATGGCTGGAGCTTCTATAAATGATTAGGATTACACTTTGGGTGTAATGGCTCATGAAAACATTCACCACTATATTGTGGACTCACATAATTCCAGGTCCATGGGGGGAAATCAAGAGGCAGGCAAAAAAACACACCTTCCAAGTCATCATCCGAGGACTTTTGTTACTGCAGTTCAATGAAGAGCCAGCCCTTTACCAAGATCTGATTTTCTTTCTTCTATACTGCTGCACTCACATATCCCTCAATAGACGTATTATTAGGTGTGTAACTAGGGCTGGGGAATACAGAAAATGTTTCACTCAGCCTGCACAAACCAGCGTTTAAAAAAAAATTTAATCTGAAAAAGGCTGTCAAAATGTCTCCCTTCTTTCATTGGTGCACAACGAAGCATGCGTTAGGAGCTGCATTTCTCTCTATTGATCCAGTGCTGGGATTAAGTCTGAAATTATCTGCCTGTGGTCATAATGGAGAAGCTGCATTTCAAATTTTTTCTGAAGACAGGTGAAAAATCCCAAGAGGATAAGTTCTAGCTCCCCTTTCCTATTTCTACTTCCATCTCCCTTGTGTTGGCTTCATCATTGACACAAAGGAGAAAAGCCAGAACTAACATTGAATGCAAACCCAGTTGTAGGTGATCAGACCTAGGAGTGAAACCTTATCAGATGCACATATTGTACAGACAAAAAAATGTTGCTTGTTACCAAAAGAAGCAACTCCTCCACAGCACCCCTTGTCTCAACCTAGTATGGTGATGAGCCCAAGATAACTGATCACCTACCTGGTTGCACTGTGATGTCCTGAGCCACACTTCATGATTTGATCCCATTGACATTACTAGCTGGGTAGAAACCTTCAACTTTTGGCTCTGTTGCCCGAATCTTGAACTTGTCAAATTATTGCAACAAACCCACAGTCCGATGCCCACATCACAACCTCTGATATCAAGTGGAGGCACCAAAGAGGAGAAGATGGGCTTTACTAGGCTCAAGACTTGAAGTCTTAGGCCCTGATTCAAAAACTGCCCTTCTTAGTCTGTTTTGTGGTGCTACAATAGTACTGCGTAACTTACTACAAAGTGCGATTCACAAACTGCACTTGTGCGTTGTCTTACACTTTTGTAGTAATTTACAAATGTAAATTACACATTTGTAGCAATTTACACATTTAATATACATGTTTGTAGTAACTTGCCCTTTTCTTGGACCTTGCATAGGTAACTTAAACTTTTGTAGTAACATACATGTGTAACTTGCACTTTTGAGGTAACTCCAACACTACTTATGGCCACCCACTGGCGCTGCAACACCTTCCCATAGAAAATAATGGAGGTAGGGACCTAAATAAATCCCCATAGGAAATAATCTTAAATTAAATGAAATTATTTAAAATAGTTAAATATAGGGGGTGTTGCCAAGTAAGAGACCAAGATGGCCGCTGAACTTCGTGGCTCCCGAGCCGTTGGCTGCCTTTCTCCGCCTGATGGCTTTCCCATGCCAGCAGTCAGACTTTAGCTGCAAAGCTGGTGATTGTGGATCCACCCAGGGATGGAAAGGACAAAACGCAGTCCCTGGCGGCGCTTGCTGTGCCGTGCTTCTGCTACCCACGCTCCCAGGCCTGACGTGGCCCTTGGAGGCCCCAAGACGACAGGGGTCTCGGGTGAGCCTGAGGGCGGGGTCTGATGGGTGCATGCACGGGAGTGGGCTGACACCGTCCTGGGAACTTCAGAGTGCCGGTGATTCTGGGTCATGGAGCGGGAGCCCCGGATGAAGCCGCATCGGAGCCAGATTCCCGTGCTGGGCGGTGCATGCAGATATTGAACACGGCGAGAGAAAGGAGGCAGCATGCTGCCTAGTCGGCCCCTTCCTCCGGACAATGCCCTGTTTTTTCATTCCTTTTTTTTTAAGTAAACACCATGAGAGCGCCGCAAGAACCCAGGACCCAAATTATGTGACTCTCTACACCTGTTCAGATGGAGTAATGACACAACGCTTATGGTGAGCCCATTACCATTGTAGGACCTGAACACTGCGTCAACACGAATTGCTGAGATACGCACTGCCCAATAGCTTACCATATGGGGAATTCATACACAGCGTTTCATACATAGCCTACCTGCACCTGCGTTCATTGTGTATCGTAGATCTTCTACGTAACGGCCGGCAGCAAAATCAGGGACTGGCGCAATAGAAAATATCTGATCCCACACACTGATCTTTCGTCTCAACATCTATTTGACTTGTGGGGACACCTCTTGCACCTCTGCAGTATCAAAATGGGGCGGAAGACCCCAAGCAGCATCAGCTGAGTTTTGAGGCTGGGAAGACCCCTCGGTGTGAGGACGCTGAACACCCTACAGAGCCAGAGCTGCAACAGTTGGAAGGTGCCGCCGCTATACTGGTCAAGCTGAGGGCCGGATTCCAGTCCATCGATGCCCGACTAGACACTTTTACCACACGCCTTGACGACATACATGGCCGTTTGGAGGCGCAGGACTCTCGAATCGCAAGACGTGCAACCCACCATGCAGAGAAGGCTAGAGAAGGCGGAGGGCCTACTTAAAAAACTCGCCATGAAGGTTGAGGATATAGAAGCGTGATCGCGCCAGAATAACCTCCGTATTGCTGGTATAGCTGAATCTACAAATACCGGCCCCATGGCCAAATTTGTTGAATCCATCCTCTTAGAGATGTTTGGGAGAAAGGCTTTTTTCTGCCACATTCGCGGTGGAACGCGCACACCGGACACTGTGACCCGTTCCAGTACCAGGAGCGACCCCGAGAATGATTATTTCCAGAGTACTCAATTACCACGACCGGGATGTGGCACTCAGTTATCAAGGATCAACCATCTCCATTTTCCCGGATTTTACGCAAATGGTGCAAGAGGTGTGCCACAAATATACAGACATTAAACGTTCCCTCCAGAAAGCAAATATTAAATACGCTTTGCTGTACCCCGCCCGGTTCCGAGTTCTGATGGGTGGCAAAACACACATTTTCGACTCTCCTGATGAAGCTGTGAAGTTCTGGAAGAAACAACAAATCAGGGATAAAACACAAGGGAATGCTGATGGACGCGACCCTGGTTCCTAATGGTTACCAGCTGTCTACTTACCTACCACCCAGCTGAACCCTCTTCTGGTTCTGATTAACAATACTGGCAATTTCTGTGGTGTATTTTGGGCCGCTGATGGCGGTTGTGCAAGACCCAGAGACCCCAACTCTACCACACTGCAATCCCTCAAAACGAACAATTATTGATGTGAAACAGGCATATATTAGGCGAACACGAACCTGTCAAATGCATATTCCATAGACTGACGGCTCATTGGAATGTTGCCTTCCCCCTCAGGATGATCTCCTGTTTGTTCTTTCCTTCCTTCCCTTCTATTTCCCCTTTCCCTTATGTCTGGGATTATTTGAACGGGATTCACTGGGTGCCTTGTTTTTGTGTATCCAAGATGGGTGGAGGTGGGGTTGGGTTGGGTTTTCTGGTTGGCTGGTTATTGTCTTGATTCTTGTTGGTAAGTCCCACTCATATAACAATGGGTATACTTTTTGCAACTTTACAACCTGCAGTGATTTGTCTGATAGTGGTTAAATGATCTCCAAAGACATGCGAGGACGGTGTTTGAGCCTCAAATGCCTGTACTGGAATGTAAGACTATTATCTAGCCCTAAAAAAGGATGCCAGGTCCTAGCATATCTGGCCAGACATGCTATTCAGGTCACCTTCCTTCAGGAAACACACTACTCACCGTTCCCAGTACACGGTTTTGTGTCCTAATGGGGGAGCCACTGTTTCTTTTCCAGCTATAGCACATATTCACGGGGGATGTGTCTATTGATACATCACTATCTCCCTTTTCAGGTCTCAAAGGTTGTAACAGATGATGAGGGCAGGTATCTGATGGTATACGGATCGCTGGGGGGAGAACCAGTTCTTTTTATTAATGTGTATGCTCCAAATGTTGATACTACTGATTTTTTTCCTAAAATTATGACATACATTGAGCGCCTGGGTGCTGATAATGTACTTCTGGGTGGTGATTTTTACCTCGCACTTTACCCCATGACTGACACTACTGGTTCAGGTCACACCACAAAAGC
The DNA here is from genome assembly GCF_964204655.1 of Triturus cristatus. Classification (NCBI taxonomy): domain Eukaryota; kingdom Metazoa; phylum Chordata; class Amphibia; order Caudata; family Salamandridae; genus Triturus; species Triturus cristatus. The sequence continues at coordinate 854,714,911 of NC_140581.1, forward strand.
CCATGCCACACAGGGACTAATCAACTTGCTGCAGTCCGCTTTACTTGCAGATCCCTGGAGCGAGAAATACCTGGGAAGCTGTACCTACTCTTTTTATTCTGCCCCGCATGGCTCATGGTCTTGTATAGACCACTGAAACCTCACGCCACAACTACTCTTAGAGGTACAGGTAATTGACTACCTGCCCACACACTATCTGATCATGCCCCAGTGTTGCTCTTGGTGGATTTCCCCACAATTCCAAAACAGTGTCCATTGTGGAGATTTCCTGCATCAGCACTACTCGACTCGGTATTCCATAGTGAGGTGGGTGATGCTATTAGAGAATATTTCTTGTTAAACAAGGGAGCTGTAACCTCACTACTGGTATTATGGGATGTCTTTAAGCCATTTATCCGGGGGGTCTGCATATCGAAACATGCTGGCATACTCAGATCCATACGGCGTGACCTTGAGAAAATAGAGAAAAAGCTAAAAGATATGGACGCAACCGCACAGGCTATCTCATCTCCAGAATCCCTGCACGACCGCTGAGCACTCTTGACTGAATTCACTGAATCTGCTGCCCGTGAGGTCAAATATTACGCAAATATGCAATGGCCCAAGCATATGTAGAAGGTAAGAGGCCCGGCAGAACACTTGCCCACCTCCTCCGGCCCCAATATCAATCTGAATTCATCACATACCTAGACACTGACACTGATATCACATTGAGAAAGGGGTCAGACATCACAGCAGCTTTCCTTTCATATTATGCTCACTTGTACAAGACACGTGACACCCCCGGTCGGGCAGGCATTGACGGACTATTTACAGGAGATAGCCATGGTCTGGTTGGAAGAGGGGCAGTGCAATTTTCTAGCCTCCCCAATGTACGAGGATGAAATCAAGCAGGCAATAAAAGCTTTAGCCAGCAGTCTTGCCCCTGGATCAGATGGTCTCTCCGGAGAGTTTTATAAAGCCTACCAACACAAGTTGGCTCCACAGTTACTGGAAGTATATGACGAGGCTCTACAGAGCAGGTCCTTTTCTCCGACTATGCAAGAAGCCTTAGTGACACTACTGCTCAAACCGGGCAAATTGCTGCGCCAATGTTCATCATACAGACCACTATTGCTACTCAACCACGATTATAAGATCTTGGCCAAAATATTAGCAACCCGACTAGCATTGCTTGTGAATACCACATTATGCCCCTTTTAGGCTGGATTCATCCCTGGTGAGCTACGGCACTTCACCTGTGTGCAATTTTCTCTGTGATGAACCTAATGGAACCCACATTGCCGGAGGCGGTCATTCTCCTCGACGCCGTAATGGCTTTTGATTAGTTGGAATGGCCTTTTTTATTGGCCATAATGCAAAAACAGGGAATCCCCGTTGGGTTTTTAAAATTAGTCCGTCTCCTGTATTCAAGCCCAGTGGCCAGGCTGAAACTTAATGGTGAAATAACAAATCAATTCACTCTAACGTGGCACTAGGCAGGAATGTTTCCTCTCGCCCCTATTATTTACTGTGGCTATGGATCCCCTTTCACGCCACATACAGGAACGGCATCTCCACTGTGGTTTGCAATTACAGACAGGCCCTCTGGCTGCGTAGTTCTATGCTGATGACGTAATGCTATTTGTGCGGAAACCGGCTGAAAACCGGTCCCCACTCCTGAGGGAGTTGGTCCAATAACATTACATAACCTATTTTTTTAATATAACAATTAATGTAGCATTGATTGTTATTAAAAAATAATTGCACCAATTTGAATTACTTATATACATCACTTTTAATAATCATGAGTTTCTTTAGGTGGAAATTTATTTTTTAGTTGTCATTTATTTTATTACATTGCCATTAATAAACGTTTTAATTCCAAATACATTTTATAGTGCTGCAGCATTTTTCTATTTTGTTCCATCTGTAAAGTAAATATATAAAAGGAATTTACATTACTATTTAACATAAAATATTTCTAGCAGATATTTTTCACCATTCCCCAGCCCTGTGGCAGCTGTGCGCATATGGGTATGAGAACCCAAACAACCTCAAAACAATCCTTCTCTCATTGATAAAAAAGAGAAGTTGCTGGTTTAACTGATTTATTTCACTTCATGTGCAGCAGCAACAAGGAAACCCGACGCATTTTGGTGAACACTGCCTTGTTCACAGATGAGGATTGCAACCTGACCACCAATCATAAATGTGTTAGAAAAAGTCATAAACACTAACAAAGGGCTAAGTGGAAGATTGCACACAAATAGAGCCAGGTAACCTATCAGCCATTTTGAAGTGTACACATATTGCATTGATGTCCCAGCAATGTATCAGATGACATAGTTACATGCAACCCTTAACAAAATTAATAAATGCGATTACTGGATAATAAAAGCATTAGACATTGTACAAAAATGTTAATATGTACATCCAAAAAACCTCTGAAATATAGTTACAATTCGATAATGACGGTTGCACCTGAAATAGAAAAATAAAACAAATAAGCATCATTGAAAAAACGCTTCCAATGACAAGAACATATAATATAAATAGTAATCACAAAGTAATACATTAAAAATGCAGAGTTTACATCCGAACACTGTATTTCCCAAAAGGGGAAATGGCCCCAATCTAAATAATTTCAAAATCCTGCCCTAGTGGGCAAACAAACTCTCGTGACTATATGTAATCTGCGGCCTGGGTGTAATTCGCGGAGTTTTGCTAAGCAGAACTCCGCGAAGTTACAAAAAAACTCTGCGAAGTTCCGCGAGTGGGGGAGTGCAGTGCGAACTGCAGTTTGTGCTGGTATTCCTGCCGCTCGGGTAGAAATTCTACCCGAGCGGCAGCTCGCACTCGCAAAGTTACTGTTCGCATTCGCGAACTTACCGTTCGCGATGGCGAGCGGGGAAAAAACTCCGCTGTACATCGCGAAGCGGAGTTTTCTGCACTCCGCGAGCTCCGCGGAGTCCCAAGTGCAGAAAACTCCGCAAACTCCGCGAACGGAGCGAAGTTCACAGCCCACATCTGTACATTATGCCCCAGTGGGCAAAGACCAATAACATTCTATGAAAAAAAAAGCTATGACTAAAGTACAACTATAAGATACACCCATAGCAATATGGTTAACAAAAACGTAAATGTAGAATAAAATGTTGTCTCAAGGAGAAACTCTGCCTTCATTTTCACAAATTCCACTAGTCCTGTATAAAAATAAGAGAAATTATTTAAAAATATGTAAAAACATGATTGCACAAAGGGTTATAAGAAGGAAGAGATAGCAGGTCATTAGTAAAAAAACAGGTAGAGTATCATCCACAGAGCCAGCGACAACACCCCTGGAGGAAATGGTGGAGTACACCCTCCAGCCAGCAAGCATAATTGGCATGGGAGATCTTGACAGCTCAGCCACAGACAACACCAGAAAAGGTAAGATGCATGCAAACATTCCCCTGAGCCATTACCCTCCTAACTCCACAATCCAAAATGACCAAATGAGCCAGTAAGATAGCCACTCCAGTCTACATTTTGTTAACACCCAGCAATGCATCATTGAAGATGCAGTCCCAAACATTGGATAGCAACGCAGTGACACAGAGAAACATATTCGCAGTGTACTCACATCAGTCAATAAGCAAGCTAAGCACAGTTTGTAGGTATACTAAATCATGTACATTTAATACAAAAAAACAGAAAGAAGGACACACAGTGAATGGTTATCTTGTATTCACAGGAGAACCTGTGCCACAGGCAGAAGACACCCAGATTGATGAGGGACCTGAGCAACAACAAAACCTGCACCAAGACCAAGCAGTTACACTGTGGCACCACTACAGGAGATGGAGGGAGGAGTGGAAGAGATCCAGGAAGATCCACAGACCATGCCCGAAGAACTAGCACAGCGTCCAATTCATCAGTCTCCTGTGCAGTGTAGCAACACCAGTAGCCTCAGAGGTAGAGCAAGGTCACAACGTGTCACTGAGCAGGGGGAAGAATCCACTGTCTTCTCTGGTCTTGAGGGCACCATGGTCAAGGTGCAGCAGCTGCAATTAAAAAGCATGAGATCAATGCAACGGCAGCTCTTGTCCCTGAATCATAACATGAGGGATATCAAGGATGGCATACATGATCTGAACCACACAGTTGCAGAGGGTCAGAGGGCAAATACAGAGAGTATGAAGGACATGACTATAGCAATACAACAGCTATGCACCACCATGCAGAGGGAACATGGCTCAAGGCGCTGTGAAAAGCAACGCCTATGTAGCTGCATGGATTGGTACACGAAGGTGGTCAACCGTCTCTGCAATGCCACAGCTGTCCTAACCAGACGCACCATCTCCTTGCAGTTGGAAATGGCCCACTGCAGCCAGGATGTTGCAAGGGGATTGGTGCAGGTCACCAATGCTGTCAACCAGCTACAGACAGCAAACATAGCTGCCACAGGTGCACTGGGTGCAGGGGACAATGAGAAGGTCTCAAGCCGCAGCAGCATCACTCCACCTGGCACTGAGCCCAGACGGCAGAGATCAAGACAAGGCACAGCAGCAGAACCCTCATCAAGGGAGGGCAGTGTGAACAATGACCGTAGCAGTGCTGCGCGTGGGTGCAAAAAATAGTTAATGCAGTGGCAGAGACATGCATATGGGTGAAGTAACCCATGAAAGAAGAGTAAAAGGGTTGTAAATGTGCATGGAGTGTGAATATGCCATGATGAGCAACTCAAGACACACAATGTTGAGGATTGTGAGGCTGTGCGCACACATATTAACTGATGTAAAGGTCAATTAAACACAGTTCTGCAACAGTCATTATTTGCTTTGTCTCATTACTCACTTAGAAATAGTTGAGTGTGATCTCATCACGTCTGCGTCTCCCATCTGCGGTACCTACACCACCTGCTGCTCTGAGAGGTGACCATGGGTCACCATCATGCTCTGAGTCAGAATCTGTGATGTCCAATGGGATTCTGTTTTTTGTAGCCAAGTTGTGCAGCATGGCACAGGTAGCAATGATTTTACAGCATATCTCTGGGCGGTACTGCCGTGCACCTCCACTTTTGTGTAGGCAACGGAACCTACGCTTCAGCAGTCCAAATGTCTGCTCCACCACGTTGCACGTTGACTTATGGGCAGCATTGTATCTGCTTTCATTTGGGGTTGTTGGGTTGAGATATGGAGTGAGTATAATTGAACGCACTGCATATGCGCTGTCACCTACATGAGAAAGGAAAAATACATTAATCACAGGCAATGTTCCCTCTAATTTTTTTCCTCTGTGTGCGGCAGTGTAAGGTCTCTGCGCACTGCAGCCCAGGCTATGTGTGCCAGGAATCAGACCGCGCGTGTGGGTGCAGCGCCAAATATCACTCCAAATTTTTGCTTAAAAAAGTGAAAGGACGGTGCATTTCCACACCTGTAGCACCACATGAAGGGTCTAAAGGCAGGTGTTCAATTTAGATACACACGCCATGACATGAATTGGTTACACAGGCAAGTACACTTCGGGTTTAGAAAACCATAGGACTCCAACGGTGGTACCATAATAAGATTTTACTAAAGATCCTCAACTTGAGCACTGTTCATAGGGTAGGAAAATGTTAGGAGCCTATACAAGATCACATATATACAATACACATGGATATGGCACTAGATTAATCTGGCTGTGGGCGGCTTGGAGAAGCCTTTAAATACACAAAGTGCAAGCTCTGGGTCAAGCCTCACAATGACCCCGGAGCCTTATCTTATTTTCCGGCTCCTGAAACTACTGAGCTTAAACAACGGAGTTGCATAAAACCGTATTCCAATACTGCCCCACGCATTGGCTTGCAATGCCAAAGGAGTGTGTAATAATTACAAGGAGACTGATCCAGCATCACCCAGCTTGTCATTGAGGTGCCTTACACAGTGTTTGGTTAAAGTTAGAACACTCTTTCAAGCAATAATACAGTAAATTACCTTTGACACAATTCTGTCCCGAGTCACTATCTGGAAAGTGTATTTGTTGCGCTTGATCCCATTAAAATGGAAAAGGTTGAAAGAGTGGCGGACTTCAGAAAAGAAAGAGTCTTTTGTGCTTTAATGTCGTTCTCTGCTCATATTAGCTTGTTTTGCTTAATTTTGATTCTTCTTGAATCTATACATTTGTGAGCGTTAAAAGGTTCCCACCTTTTAATTGCTGCTAGTACCAGTGATCACTCATGTTCAAGTGTTAGTAGTTGAACAGTGGTTATTGAAGGTAGATGTGAAGACATCTTTTTCAAAGAAAATCCAGCAACACCTTGTATTGCAAAGGAATTGGTCACTATTCCGTATGCTTGAAGTGTTATGTAGATGCCTTTTTTATTTCAGAACAATTTTATATGTAAAAAGGAAACATCATGAAATGCAATACAAGCTTTGTAAAGTATACAAAGGGAACACACACTAAAATCAGATTTGAAATCACAAGTTCTACAGTTTCAGGTGCAGTGCGAATCGGGATTGAAGACTATGTTAAGTAATTCACTGTTATATTGGTTATGGATCAAAATGTTGTTGGGAAGCAAAATATTGAGACGCATCAGACAAGAATAGAAATGTCACACAAACACAAGGAAAATATGAAAATGTCACATAAGGAAAATGAAACTTGCCAGCTATCTGTTGCTGGAAAGAAAGCGTCACTCATAGTTGTTAAAATGTCACTAAATAATACACTGAAATCATGAAAAGGTCACACAGAGCAATGTGAAACCTTGACAGCTATGCATGTAATTTCTATATACGTTTCACTCCTCTTTATGGCTTGATTTTTTTGGCGAGAAAGTGTTACTCACAGCCCTGCCAGGGACCACGCATCAGGTGTTAGACTAAAGCATTTCAGTGTGGCGGTCCGCACTGAAATACAAATTCACGCACAATAGGCATAGCACCTGCCTTGGCTGTCAAGCCATAACTCCGCTATGCTGAAACTGGAGTGGCAGCAGGCCTGTGCGAGAGCGCTGCTCCCGGTAGGCTTTGCGGGCTGCTGGATACAATGTATTAGTTAAAATAGGAAGTAATCCTCATGGCTGCATGCGGTATTACGCAGGACGTGGCAATGCCAGGGCAGTGCTTACACCGTAGCACGCTAATATAAGCATAATCATGAATGATCCCTGCCACCGCCAAGACCCAATCCCACGGACCCGTGGCGGCTTCTGGAGTCTAGAGCATGCACTGTGCAACTGCTGAGTCTGAATGCAGTCCGGGTGGCACGTTTGCCGAGGGAGTCATTCGTTGTGGCCAGGAGGACTCTGGTTTTTATGATTCGAGAGAGGGCAAAGCTCTGGTAAAATAGGCGCGTCGGTGCTTGTTAGTAAGTGTGCTCGCTTTTAAAATGCATGCTTTTAATAAATATGCATACTTAAGCTCATGGAATTTAGAGAAAAAAACATGCTTTGGAGTTGAAAACATTCCCGACTTCGGTCTAATCTATATCTAATCACCAGTGTATGATTTTTATTGATCCAGCTAGCTGTTTAGTGGGTCAATCAGTGCCCCAGTTGTACGCCGACGGAGCCAGAGGACAGGGCCACCAGTCACTGACTCTGTGCCTCCTTCCGTGGAGAGCGAACAAAGACTTTAACATGTGAGGGGTGCTCCCTGTGACCTTTTGCAGTAACATTCCTATACCTGAAGCGGAGACAACATTTAACAGTATTTAACATTATTCCTGCACTGGTGAACATTGTACTGTCTTTCTATATCTCAAATCTTGCTCCCCACAGCCCACTTTCTCCACGAGTGGCGCCAGCACAACCCCACAGGCACCCTCTCCTCTTATGCTTCAGTCTGGCTGTTTTCGGCTGCCTCCAATGCCGCCTCATTGCAAACACGTCTCCCGGCTGGCAATTACCAGAACCCCTCGGGGTGATCCAGGCAGGCACTTGTGTTATGACCGATCGCCTGTTTTGACTGCTGCGCAGCCGGTACTCACTCGATTTGTCGCATATATGTCTAGGCAGGCCAGCTTCAGGGCCCTCCTTTATCTCTTCTTAGTCTTACAAGGCCCAGTAAAACGCACTCTTTTCCAAATCTCTTTCTAAATATTATCACTCTCGAAAAGTGTTTTTTTCCATGTAATGTTCCTTTGATGGGAAGAGGAGGTTTCTGAGGTGAAAGTATAAGGCAAGTGACACTACTCAGGCTCCCTCTGGGAGAACCCCTCTTCATTACTTCCTCCACCTGACCCCGGACTCTGCAACGCACTCCCTTACAGGCTCCCTCTGTGCAAGCCTTCAGGGAGAATCCCTCTTCATACCTACCTCCACCTGACCCTGGACTCTGCAACGCACTCCCATATAGGCTTGATTGTCCACTACTCCTGTCCAGTGCACCTTATCTCACAGCTGACCTTGGGCCCCAGCCCCATATCAGGAACCATCGGGTTCCACTTTAATTTTTCCCAGTAAAAACATTAGTAAAATCACCTTCAAACTTAAAACATTGAATATAGCGGTAAATATAATTAGCACGCACTTTAAAGTATGTTGCACAGTAGCCCTTATGACCCGCCTGCTAATTAAATAAACAAAAACAGAAAGGCCATGACATGCGAAAGCCTTTTTTGGTGCCGCACCAATTACCTCTTTCTCCGTAAATAACCTTTACTGCCACCTTCCAACAGTGCCCATCATCCCTCCATGACCCCCCTATTGACCTCCTCCTCTGATTCCCTCACTGCCACCCTCCACTAGTGCCCATCATCTCCCCATAGCCCCTCCCCCTCATGACCTCCTCCTCGGATTCCCTCACTGCCACCCTCCACCAGTGCTCCTCTTCTCTCTGTAGCCCATCCCCCTCATGACCTCCTCCTCAGACTCCCTCACTGCCACCCTCCAGCAGTGCCCTCATCTCTCCCTAGCTCCCCACTCCACCCCATGACCTCTTCCTCGGATTCCCTCACTGCCACCCTCCAACAGTGCCCCGCATCTTTACGTTGCCCCTCTCTCATATGCATTTCATTTGTTGTAAAGCGCTACTCATATCAGTGTAGTGTGTGTCAGTACTTTACACTACACACACATTATAGAGACAATGAATCATACAAGTGTGTAAATCAGTCTACAGGGAATGTCACATAAACCAATGAGGATTACAAAGTGTAGGAATCACATGTCATACATACTGGTGGGCCGCATATTTTAGGAAGGTTTGGTCTGGCGAAACACAACCTCAGGATTTAAAGAGTATTCCATGGGGGTCAGCTTTACTAATAAAAATGTATATCTGCCCAAACATACTCATTTTACAAACATTAGAATAATGAAAGACTGGGGAAGTTCTAACTACAGCACAAAAAAAGAAAGCGAAGTTCTAACTATACCATTCATGTTTGTATGCAGCTCTTTGATGACAGTTCATTGGTCACTGTCCTATGTTAGGATTGTAACTTCTGAACTGCAAGTAGCACAAGGATCTCTGTGACAAAGGCAGTAACCCACTGAGCTTCCACATAAAATACAGCTCATCTGCATTTAAAAACTGCTAACAGACAAATGATTGCTCTCCAGCCGGATCATTTATCACCAGCGTTATTTGGGCATTTTGTAGTGTCTTATTGTTGTCCCGCAGTGCCCAGGATAATGATAAAAACTGTTTAAATGAAGCACACACGAAGTATGTGTCCTGCTGGGCCTGTGCATATTTTAAAAAGAAAACGAAATAGTAACACATTCTCTTACCTACTCCATTAGTCAAACTTAGTGTCACAGCCTGATGTGATAAGCAGCTGCAGGGGGTCAGGAAAGGTGAATAGGAATAAACAAACTTATTTTCTCCGGGTGCTGCATAGAAAAAGAAATATCCATGCAGCAGAACATTGTCGCCTTTGCCATGTGGAGCAGAACATTGTTGCCTTTGCCATGTGGAGCAGAACATTGTCGCCTTTGCCATGTGGAGCAGAACATGGTTGCCTTTGCCATGTGGAGCAGAACATTGTCGCCTTTGCCATGTGGAGATGAAGGGGTGAAAAAATAAATAAAGCCTCGTTAACATGTAAATGGTCTTTTAAAGACCTGTGAAGTACTCGGGTGTGGCTGCGATAATCTCTAAAACTGTCTGTGAGTGTGCGCGCCCGGGAAGTTGTCTCAGCTCGGGTGCACACACACAACAGGATTGGGCATTGAAGCACTTTGAGCCCCATGGCGTTGCGCGCCTGCCTTCAAGCCCTCACTGCGAGGGCCAAGGCTACTAACGCTAGAACCGGTGCCTGCTTTGAGATAGTATTCTTGTTAATTGCAGTGCACACCAGTGCTGCAATTAACAAGAATACTATCTGAAAGGCCCACATTCAGCCCCGCAGCTGCCCACTATTAGCTAAAGAACTGCAGGGTCAAATACGACATGTGCTTTCAGACGATTGTGAAAGCACACGTTGCGTATGACTCTGCATTCCTTTTGCTGATAGTGCGGGGCTGAATGTGGGCCTTTGAGATAGCATTCTTGTTAATTGCAGCGCCAGTGTGCACTTCAATTAGCATGAAAACTATTTCAAAGGCCCACATTCAGCCCCGCAGATGCCAACTATTAGCAAAGGAATGTGGTAATCTAAAGCGCGACGTGTTCTTTCAGAATCAAAAACACGTCGCGCTTTAGATTACCACATTCCTTTTCCTAATAGTGCACACCAGCGGGGCAGTTTGTGGGTCTTTGTGAAAGTATTCATGTTAAAGGCAGCGCATGACGGCGCTGCAATTAACAAGAATACTTTCACAAAGGCACACAAACTGCCCAGCTGGCGTGCACTATTAAGAAAAAAATGCAGCAAGTGTAGACGCTTTAAAATTGGCGATGCGAACGGGCTGTGTTGTGTGTGTGCGCCACAATTGGGACACTGCGCGCTCGGGGATACTTTAGTGCGCGCGCGCACACCCGCGCACGTTCTAGGGAAAAGTGATCGCAGGCCAATTTCAACACATCCAAGGTGTCCATCAGAGTGAATAACATGCATTTACCTAGCAGGTATCCTTCTCCAAATTCTCCCCCAGTGAGACGTGTATAGATTCCACTATGCCTGAAGATGCAAGAGTCATGTATACTTGGCAACAATATCAGTGATGATATGTGAGGCATTACAAATGACCTAGGTGTCGATGGAATGAAACGATTTCCTGTTTCTATACACATACTCATTAGCTGAGGGGGGACAGATTGCGACATGTGTCCCATCAATGCACCCAATGACATGTGGGAATTGTGTCATCTGTTAAACATACATTTTAGTCTTCTGCAGTTTCAGTTGTGTAGTGGGAAACCTGATGTAATGTGCATTCTTTGAAGCATGGCATCCAGGAAAGCATTAAAAAAGCGTGACAGACAACTTTGGGAGACCCCTCCAGCTACAGCTATCACCCCCTGGTAACTCCCTGATGCAAGTAGGTGCAGTGAACACAGGTCCTGCACATGTGTTGGAAGGGCTTGGGTCCTGCAGGTCTGATGCTCCAGTATTGGATGCAGGTCATCTATCAGGTCTAGTATAGTAGCTGACTCTAGCGTGTACTTATCATGGGTAATGCGCACTCTGTATATGCGTTCCTGTCTCCTCCTCCTTCTCTGTGCTGCTGCTTGTATCCACATCCTCCTCACTATGACATACAGGGCTGCCATTGTGAAAGATTGTGAGGCGTTCTGGGCCTGTTTAAATGGTGTACACCTGGTTACCACCTGCTTTGAGTTGGTGGTAATTTGTGAGTCGCAAATAGCGATTTCCAATGAAATCGCTATCTGCGATTTTTCATACATTTCTTTCCGAATTCTTATTTGCGATTTCGCAATTAGCGAGTCGCAATTTGGGACTCCGTAAGTTCTTATTCACAACATAAGAAATTGTAAAAAGATTGGACTCTATTTTAGAGATTTCTTATTTTGCGAGTGGGTTTTCTCTTTACTACATTGCACACTACGATTTTGTGGCCCATCGATGCTTACTATAGCTTATCACCCTCATAATATTTAGCCTAAGGGTCCAAAAGAAGCAGTTCAAAGTCCTTATTTATATATCCTCGTCTCACCCTTGAATGGTGCAGGCTGAGCTGAAGCTGTTCGTGAGCAAGCTGCATGTGGTTGCAAGTATCAGCAAATTAAAAATGTAATGCAGTAAAAAAAAAAAATACGGGCCGGTTGAAGCCGGGGAAGGAAGGTAGTTTTAAAGCATGTATTAACCAATGAAACAAGAATGTTGGGAAAATAAAATGGAGAAAACCAAGTCAATTTGCCCAACTGGCAGATGAGTCAGCAGAACCATATACATCTTTGGAATAAGGAATAATGAGGAAAAAGCCATAGCCTCCTAGGTGGATCAGGATAAAAATACAGGAACTAAAGTAAGTAGAAAAGGATGTTTTGGCTTTAGGGGAAAGGCTTGTGAGAAACACCACCTTTACAAGTTTATTTGGAGAAGAGGTTGTGAGAAGCTCGTTTACTTGGAGCTCAGATCAGCAAAAAGGGGTGACTGAGGCCAAAGTCTTTTCTGTGGCTCCACACATGCAGAGTGGGAATTCTTTGCAGCTATGTTCAACCAACAATGGCCTTGGCATAACACTTTAAAGCATATACAAAATTAAATTGGTATGAAGGAAAAGATTCAAGAATATTTATTTCTGAGCAGAGCACAGTGTGCTCTACTCAGAAATAAATATTCTTGTATCTTTTCCTTCATACCAATTGAATTTTGTATATGACTACGTCCCATACCCAGGTATAGGAGAGTGATTTGGGTATACCCCTTTTGTTTATGCATAACACTTTAAAGCAGCGAAGTTCAAAACAGTTTTGTGGAGGCTAGCCCCTATCTCTTTTTTTATTTGAAAAATAGCATTTAAGGACAGTAATGATTGGACATTTGGGCGTGATGGATCACCACAAACACTTAATAAATAAAAAAACATATATATTGATCCCATGTTCGAGTGAAAATGATGTTAGATGCAATTCTTTTCATTTCTGGCCTTTGAATGGGATATCTAGAGCTACCGTGTAGCCTTTGCTGATGATACTTAAAAGGTCTTAGTCAAGGGTCATGTAAGGAGGGTAAATACTGAAGGTGTGGAGGGTAAAGTGCTGGGTGCAAGTGTAAAAAAATTATACATATATGGAACTTTAGAAGCAAATACAGCCCAGTTTTAGAGTCTAAACCCTCTGGCAAGGTTCAGGCTGAGCCAATTTACCAACTCGAGCCAGGGAATCTGGCGGACTGAAAGCCACAAGCCACTTGTGCATTACATGAGGATGGCTTATATAGAGCAACAATCAGTGCTGTAAGACTCCAGGAGTATTTGATGTATTATTGAGTTCTGAAACTCTTTTCACCATGGACGAACACACGAGAAACCCACACAGAGGGGCCTATTCACAAATTGCTTTTTGTAGTATGTTTATAAGCACTGCAATATTATTGTTCACATAATACAAAATGCTATTCACAGACCTACATTCAGAGTTCTCTGGGTACATCTCTCCTGCGTTTTTTGTGTGGAGATCTTTGTTCCAATTATGGCGACCTCCATACATACATACACATTTTTGTTGTAATTCTGGGAGGGACAGGGAAGTGGCTGGAAACTGGGGAATACTTTCAACTAAATAGGTAGGATTTAGGTAAGGCTAGGGGGAGATTAAAGGAAGAACAGGTGCCCACTAGCAAAAGAGTAAAGTCATTCCTATTTACAAACTACACTTCTAAAACTACTACTGCTAAAACGGTCCCAAAAAAGTAGTAAGCATACTTCAGCTCAGACCTGAAGTAAGTCCAGCACCAGGCATTACCAACCACTGCTACTGCAACACCCTATCCAGTGCTTAATTTGAGCCATTGGTTTCCAGTGATCAGCACCAGGACTTTATTGTCAAAACCGGAGCTCGACAGTCTGCCACAAGATGGCCCTGTCTGGCTAATTTAGAGATGACCACAACAACCGTTGATTATTAATTCAATATACATTAAAAATGACTATTAAGTGCCACCCAAACCATTCTTATAGCTTTGGGTGCCTGAATTTGTCCAAACTGTCACACTTGTAAGAGTGTGATGGCTATTAGTTGTGTTGCTACTATCATTAGCAGCATAGCAGGGGCAATGTGTGGTGACAGATGCAGTGGCCTCCTGACAAGAACCCTGACACTTATTTTTTTTTAAATCCAAGCACTGACCCTATCACAGAAAATAAAGGAGTCAGGGACTTAAAATAGAATAGGGAAGACATGTTAGAATAAATGAACTTATTCTTACTTTTAAAAAATATATAAATATATAAAACATATATAAATGTAGTTTAGTGTTAACATGTTACGTATTTAAATTTAAATATTCATTTTCTTTTTCATTTTAAAAGAATTATATGTTATACATAACTTTCATAATTTTTAACACATGAAAAAATAAATATTTTACTGTAGATGGGATTTTTAAGAAATCTTTAAAATATTTTGTATTTAACTGAAAATGTTCAAATTAATTATTCAGTTAATTTAAAATAAGTCAATAGTGCTGTAGCATTTTTGTTTACATTTAAAATAAATATAACACTTAATTTACAATAATTTTTAACCTAAAAATATTGTACAATTTTTTAATATTTTTTAAACTTTTCAAAATCTACTTAGATTTTACAATAGTAAGATATCTGCTTTGGTGGTGGAGATATCCACCTTTGTGTGAACAGTTATTAGCAGTAACTTTATTTTCCTAAATTTTGCTCAACTTTATGATTTAGGGGGTAGAGACATGTAAGTCTATACTTCGTAGTACATTTCCACTCTGAAATGTTAAGTAGCCAAAAGTAGTAAATGTATTACAAAGTGTGAGAGTACCTATACCTGTATAGATTGACTCATATGTAAATTTACATTTGTGAATAGACCCCAATATATTTTAAAATGCCTTAATAAAATTGAAGGCCCTAATCTACTGAAGATTATATGAATAGATGTAATTATACAAATAAACACAATAGCAGCAATGTCAGTGATTAATAGACAATATGTTAAAAAGAATTGCAAAATTGTGATGGTATTCAGTAAGTTATGGTGTTTCTGAGCTGGTAAGTCCTGGCTCCAAGGAGCTGGTAGCTCTGCCAGGGTGTTTGCTGCATGGACCCTGCAAGAAGCTCCTAGGAAGAGCTGACTATACCTGTCTGCAGATTATATGCCTATATCAGGCATACATATAATTTGCAATTATTAAGAAAAGAAACAACCTCATGATGTATAATGTAAAGTGCAAGAATTAGCATATAAATTCAGATGCACATGGGATGACCTACTTTCTGCCTTCCAGGGCATATTGGATAGCCACACCACCTCAAATTAACACAGCACACTGTGCTATTGGCTATGGAGAACACCCCTGCCAGCCAGCTCCTCGCCTCCACCAATACCCCCCAATTACCCAGATATGAGCAGTGTGAAGCACCCCCATGCTGCGCGCTCTATAGTTGTACTCACCTAATGCTATCAGTTGACAAGCAACATTCCATTATTATGCTCCACTTGACATTCACGCTCTCTTCAAGGCTCATGGTTTAATCATTAGTTGTTGTGTTTTTTAAATCTGTACTGCCATGATGTTCCATATGAGTATTTGTATATATTGAGTCATGCTACAAGATAGTTTAAATTCTTTTTATCCTGATGCACATGTACCAAAATTAACATGTCATAACTCACATTAACACATATATATGAATGATTGATACACTACCAACCTATATTAAAAAATGGTAATAAAAGAAAATCCACAGTAAGAATTGCCATTTACATTCCACTAAACAGACTTAAAAAGAAAGAACCAACAAAGGCAGGAATGGTTCCAAAAAGACTGCAGCAAGTTAGTAAGCCAGATCCATAGTTTTAAAAACATGATCAATGCCAGTTGTATTTCAGGTATGAAACAAAGTGCAATACAACAATAAAATGAGTTGGAAACTAACGGCCCGATTCACAAAGGTAAACTTAGACTTAAGTATAATTTTACCACTTTTTGGTATTCACAAAGGTAAGTTATCACTAGCAACTTTACTACTAGCAATTTTACTAGTAGTAGCTTTGCTACTAGTAACTTTACTAGTAAGTTTACTAATAGTAGCTTTCCTACCAGTAACTTTACATTTGTGAATACCAAAAAAGTAGTAAACTTAGGTCCTGATTTAGATCTTGGTGAGTTGGGTACTGCCGTTGCTTTTTTGACAGCATTCCTTCCCCCCTACTTGGGAATCTGCCCGCTCTATTAAGATGCTGCCGGTTCTACGGACTAAAGACTCTCAGAGTGCCACCAACCCAGCCATGTATGTTCACTCGCGTCAACAGCGCAATAGGCAAAAGCGACTGTTGGAGGGTGGACTGTCAGCTTTTACGCCGTGCCACTCACGATTTGCCTTCCTGCCAATGTGAATGTGGCGGTGAAATCTCCACACCTGAGTTGGCAGATTGGAAAGAATATTAGGCAGAAACTCACCTTTTCTTACTTTCACACTTTTTTTTCACCATGGACCAGATCTTCCATGTCCTGCCACTGATGCTGCTTGATTATGAACAAAATCAACACCGTCATGGCCAGAATTGACGGCAAACTCCCCTTTTACCTGTTACCTTTTGACTTGTCTGTTAACATTTGCACTGTACTCATGTGTTTTTATGGCATACCAATGTGCAATGCATATGTGTGTGAATCGTTGAGGTTTAAGCAATTTAAAGGAGCACACCTGTATGATTACATAGTATGGGTATATATGGAGCAAGCTGCCTTCAGAAAAATGGCCACTTGCACAAAAAAGGATATCAATCAAAAAATCAAAAAGTCACCATACAGGTGTGTTTAAATAAATTAAAAAATTGTCAAAAACAAAATATATGCATTATGCATCATTGGTATAAGTTCAATGCAACATTATGTAGAAATTGCACTAGACAGGTATATCCTTTACCTTATTAATTACCTGTTGAATCAATGTCAGTCTCACATTTGAATCATTCGTCATATTAAGCCATGTAAAATTTCCCCTTGCCTATTACAAGTCCTGTATTGTATTCAAATTGTCACATTATTTCATAAGTTTAATGCATATGTGTTCGTTCTTATCAGTAATCAAGGTGAAACAAACACACCTGTAGTAACACTTCAAAAAAGAAATGTAAACATCTATTTATTGATGCACGTTTCCATTATCATGATTTATGCCTGCACCTAAATTCAAATAACCATCACATACTATTTTAATCAGGGTATGCACTAATCAAAGTAGAAATCAAAAGAAAAATTATGTATTTCCTGCCACGATGGTTAATAAAAATATGTACCTCACATTTTACTCAGAAACATTTCTAGGAATCAAACAATTGCAAAGGAATATGAATGCCAGGACAAACTTGGTGAAAAGAAAATTAGAGATTTAATCAAACAATGAGATACGTCTCTCAAAAAAAGTCAAAGCCAAATGGCAGTCCATGACCACATAAAAAAGTCCAGGGAACTGTTGTGCTGTGGCACTAAGCTTGCCTCCTAAATCACTGGCAATGGGAACCTCCTCATGAAGGGGCATCTAGTGGGCACAGAGCAGACACCTCAATGATCTTACTTAGGAGGGGGTGTTTTGGGAGGGGTAGTTTTGGGTTTGAGAGGCATCGTATTTGGTTTGGGAGGGCTGCTCTTGGGTATAGGAGGGATGGGTTGGGTTTTGGAAGGGCTGGCCTTGCTTTTGGGAGGGGTAGATTGAGGTTTGGAAGGGGTTAAGGCAAGGAGAGTCGGCCAAGAGTTGGGCTTAGGAGGTGGAGGGAGTGGCACTGGGTGATGTGCGTGTGTCTATTGAGGTTGCAGGTACCTGTAGGTTTGGTGTATGTGGTGTACTTTTGAGTGTGTGTTTCTTCCTGGGTGTATGTTGTTTGGGTGAGTGTGGGTGTTTGTGTCTCCTGGGTGTATTTTCTAATGTATGTATGTGTGAGGATGGGTATACTCTTGAGGTGCTGGGTGTGGTTACGGTGCATGTGGATGTGGGGGTGCAAGTGGGTGTGGTGGTGGTGGGCTGTCTTTGGGTGTGCTGGTGCATATTGGTGTGGTGGTAGAGGGTGTCTGTGGGTGTGCCAGTGGTACATGTGAGTACGGTGGTGCAGCCCTGCCAAGTATCACGCATCAGGCGTGACGCCAACGCATTTCAGTGCTGGTGTCCGCATCACCACACTAAATGCATTGGTAACGCATAATTAGGGCCTCCCCCCTCACCCCCAGGCATGCTGTAACAAGGAGTTGCAACAGCAAGCTCACTGTGCTATGGAAAGCGTGCCTGTGTCTGACTGTGTCAGAAACCTAAATAGATAAATGGTGATCTGGAGCACAGCGAAGCCTGGTGAATCAATAAGCAACAGCACATCCAAGATGTCTTTTGCAGCTCATCGTCGTTGTTGTTTTTATGAAGGCGTGCTTCCCTGTGATTATTGCATCCAGGGTAATTGGCCTACTAGGCTGCACGGCAGACCTTTCAGGAGGCGGGCCGGGGGGCAGGTTTGATTTTATTAGCATGCCCGCCTCTGGCAGACTTGTGTTGGACAAGACTATGAGGCAGGAGGCGGGTTTCAGTTTTAATTTCGGAGTCAACTTGTGTATTGCGGCACACCCACACTCACAACATTCACCTGCCCAGACCTTCGCATGGTGGCGCAGGGGGGCACACTTCACCGCCCCTCGCCAGTTCATGAATATAATAATTCATCTGCTCATTTGTTGGAGGCTCGCGGGGCACACTGGTCCAGTCACGCCGGGCGGTCATGCTGGGGTCTCGTTCCTGAAATTCGTGTCTTGGGGAACAATGGAGTGCATTCGACCATCATTCATTCTTATTTTGTCCCGCCTGGTTATGTTGCACCCTGAGCCTCCTAGAAAAATCAAGTTGTATTCTTTGCATAGGAGTCATTTACACAACAGCAAATGGTGAATCGCATGGGGCATTGTTTCATTTTTCTTTTTCGTTTTGTTTTCAACGAAAGGGTGCATTTAAACATTTGTGTCTGACGCACTACCAAAGTCTTTCCATCACTTATATTTTGAATTGAGTTTGTGAGGGTTCTGCATCATCAGGTTTAAGGTCATAATTTATTGCTAATTTAGGCAGCAATCACTGCATTTTGGGCTTTTTACAGTTGTTGGGATTGTCACTTTTCCTTTGCATTGTCTGAGGAGTGCTTCGTATCATTTTCACGTAGCAAACATGGTGAATGAGCAGAGTATCGCTGCAGAGAGTCACGTTCTTGGCTCAGCTTGCATTCACGAGTTTGTATATTAACTCCGCCGTATGTTTAAAATGATTGTTTCCACCTGTGGTGTTTATGAGTTTGGTGACTATCACTTTGCTTGAAGGATAACTTTGTTTCTATTAGGGCTGGTGTAATGGGCGGCCAAGTCGCTGACATTGCTCTGAATATGTTGATTTCCACACTTGATCTTCTTTCTACACATATCGTAAGTCAAGCATTTGCTTATGTTTGGCTTATTTTTAGTTTTCATGGATGCTTTTACTCAGGCCCCCACTCAGCATGGGCGCAGTGATTGGCAGAACAGCTCGCCGGCGCTGTTTGCACGTCCCGTTAGCGCACTTTACTTCAATTACTTTTTGGAATTTCTTGTTGCTCAAATGGGTGTAATTTTTGATATTTATGTGTTTCCCTATATATGTAATTGCTTGATTTTTGCTCGCGAGAAAGTGTCACTCATAGTCGATGAAATGTCACTCATAATAACACTGAAATTATTAAAATGTCACACATAGCAGCTATGGTGGTGGGGGTTGTGTAATGGGTGTGCTGGTGGTGGTGCATGTAAGTGTGGTGGTAGGGGGGTTGTAGTGGGGGTTGTACCTGTTAGTTGGTTGAGTGTCTGCCTGTGTTTTTTGGTGTGTTTGTGTTTATGTGTGGGTGTGCTGTTTATGTGTGTTGGAGTGGGTGTGTGCAAAGGTGTGAGTGTGCTTGGGACAGGGCTGGGAATTGGGATTAGGATGAGGATGGGATGAGAGTTGGCAAACAAGGTTGGGATAGTTGGGAGACTGCGGTCAGTGCGGAGGCTAGACCTTTAAAAGACCTCTGTAGACCAGACATAGCACTATGAATGCCTTCAGGTATGCTAATATGTGTTGCATATGGCAAATAAGCCCCTGGGTGGCATTCAGGAGTGCAGTCCGGCCCACTGAGATATTTTGTAGAAAGTCAATAGCCTACTTACTCAGCACAGGAAGGACAGGGATGAGGTGTCAGCAACGAAGAAGACCCCGCCCTGTTTAGGGGGCCGGGTTTTGCCAACTGGGAAAAGGGTAGAAAAGTTGCTGTAGGGTCTGCCACTACTGAGGACTGATCGTTTGGGGAGGCCTCTGAAGACGATGTTGAGTTTGAGGCCTCCATTCCAGTTCCCTCATCCTCCGTGGCACTAAAACCCTTGGTGCCGGTGGTCTCAGCACCTGGACCACAGTGGGCAGCTGCTTACCCGCCTTTGTGGCTAATGTCTCCTTTGCCTGCTCCTGATCATGCTGAAATTACATATACAATAGTTTGATTGCATCTGTTTTAATAGAATTGATCATGAACATTGATCACAAAACATTTCCAAAGAGTTCAGATTTCAGATGCTTCAAGGCTCTCAAACGTTGGTTCTACATTAGCATAAGCTCATTCGTGTAGGCAACATTTTCAGAAACCCTTTGTCATAGTTTTGTAACTCCCCATGATAGCTTCTATATCATGTATAGTTGTGTGTCTTATGCATTTTTAGTTCTTTGCAGGACCTGTTTAACACCTCTGAATAGTCAGGGTCTGTTGTTTTGAATAGTGAACTTATGTCATCAAAAAGGAGATAAACCAAAAATAACTTTGTACAGCATGTTTACAAGGCCCAAACATCTGCATTCTTTTCATTTACAAAAACTAAAATATGAATCAATATGTGTCAACAAATACTTAAATGTTGTACCAATATTTTTAAAAACTGAAAGGCACTTTGTACACATCACAGTAAATAATACATACACTGATTCATATACAATTTTAACTCCAAAGATTAAAATGTAATTCGCAATATGCAACAGCTTACACCTTGATGCATTTCCACATTTGCCTAATGAGTCATGAGTTGTGCCTGATTTGGAGTTTTCCAGATGGGATACTCTACATATATGTGATGGAATATTCCATCTGCAAAAGTCCCTTTAAGTATCCCATTTTTCTCCATCATTGATTCATGATCTGGACAAAGGACATTGTAAAATGGTTGGGGTATGTGGTACTCTGTCACCAATGTGTACACATTCCTGTCTATGTTGCACCATAATTTGCATTCCTATAACAATTATTTTTCAAAAAACAGACTGGTTTCCATGCACATTTGTAAGACTTGAGTAAGACATCAGGAAAAAATGTCACTTTTAACATGAATGAAATTGTATTTTGAAATGCTTTTGGGCTATGGTTTGAATAAAAAATGTAGGCATGTAATCTGATTCTACTAGTCTTTTTAGCTCCCGTGCTCCCTCTTGTTTGTGGTGAAAACCAATTTACCAATGTGACGTTTGGAACATCTGCTGTATCATAATGGCATTTTAGGCAATGACACCTGTAATAGGGCTAACATAACATCATTCACAATAGTGAAAGAGCATCACACCTGACACAATAAAGACTAGTGGCCTGTTTTGTACAACTGTCCCTTATAACATCAAACTCCTTGATGTATATTTGTTGGTTAGGCAGGCATTTGTCTGCACGTACCAGTACTTTGGTAGTGAACACAAATGGGTGGTATCTTTTCGCAAAATGTAATGTACAAAACACATCATCATACCCCTTGTGTAAAACTTACACCTTCAAGTAATCTTCTGCTTTGGACATGTGTCAACCTTAATGTTGATGGCAACATGAGTTGCTGTAACAAAGAGTAGAATTAACATGTTGAACTCCCACTAGTACTTACCCCCTTGCTGCTGCTGTTGGGCTCTCAACTACCCATTAAAGTTCAGATAGGCCACCACAAGTATGAGGGCCATTAGGGTGCGGCGCACCTGCTTCCCTCGTTGTGAGGATTTGCGGAGCTGGGTTATTGCTGACTTATTGGTCCAGAGTCATAGGTCCTTCCACCTCTTCCGACAGTGAATGCTTCACCGCTTGTAAACCCCCAGGGTCCACACCAGGTGTTCGGGGCTGAACTCTGTATATAACATTGTACATTACAAAAAAACACAATAAGGTCATACGTAAGCCATCCTTGATTGAAGAAGTTAATATTAGAGATGGAGAAGAAGATAAAGAGGGAGGCTGAGATTGAGCAGAAAGTGATGCTCTGTAGCACATGTTTTACTTTAACAGCTACTGCACAGACCCCTTACAGAATCAGTCAAAATATATTGACTGATTCATACCCAGCCCTCACCTGTCATATCTTCAATCAACAAAAATAAAAAAAATAAAAAAATTCAAGCAGGGTTTATGGTCTCATGGAAACAACAGAGGGTAGGGTCCTGAGGAGCAGAAACCCCCCTCATCAGAGAAGGAGTTGAACTGAAAGGACCCAGCTGGTTACCTAAGCCAAAAATCATTCAATGCTTATCTTGGTGTTAACAGTGTGAACTCTTTCCTTGCCTTGGTTATGGAGGAGAATTTGGATTCAAAGACTGTCAAGACAGAACAACAGACTCTGATAACCCTGATTGCATTAAGAGGGCAAACAGGGAAAACAAACAAATCTTAGTCTCCCTGCCTCAAGTTAAGGAGACAACCTCAAATGTGACACAGCTTAAAGCTACTCACTAGAGACTGGTGGGGAACTCAAGGTAGATGTTGCACTTGGAACTCTCAGCAGGGTCACCCCCAAACTATTTGCCTTCACTCCTCCTGTTTTCTGAACCCATTTTTGTTGTGTTTTAGTACTCAGTGTACTTTACCACTGCTAACCAGTGCTAAATTGCTTGTGCTCTCCCTCTAAAACATGGTATGATAGTCTTACACCTGATTGGTAAATATAATTTCTTTGTAAGTCCCTTGTACATGTTACCACAGTTACCCAGTGCCTGTAAATCAAATGCTGCTAGTGGGCAGTAGCACCCATTGTGCCACCCACCAAAAGTAGCCTTTTGAAACATGTCTCAGGCCTGCAGTTGCAGCCTGTAGTGCAGTTATAAACTTCCCATTCAAACTGGCAAAATAAATCTCCCGAACAAGAGAGAAAAGGTACTAGGTGTTGAAAGGATGGGCCATCGTGCCAGGATAAATGTGGGTGGAGCTTCACCCTATCCCACTTACAATTCAAAGGGCTGCCTCCAGCACATTCACAAATAAACTTGACACCAGCCTATTGCCGTCCTAGACCACTTGAAACCTGGGCAAGGGAAAAAAGGACTGCCCTGCTGCTTGCAGCTTGCCTTTTCCCACAGACTACTGTCCTGCTGCTTCAGGCTTGCCTTGTTCTTCAGAGGAGAGACTTCTGCTTGAGGTCTGCACTGCTCTCTGAGCAGGAAGACTAGACCTGCTCCCTTCATCCTAGGCTAACCTGAGTGACTCAAAGGGTCAGTTGGCTGACCTCCTGTTCTGACCTACAGGAACACAACAAGCTCCAGAGGCCTAGCTGCAACTACCAATCTGACCTGCTGCAACTGGCCCTGCTGGACCTGCTTAGATCTGAAACTGCCTGAGCCCTGTTGGCCTCTTCTAGAGTGGGTTTCTGATCCTCAAGAGGTGCCTCCCCAGTTCCTGTACCAAGGCTGGCTTTAGGCTCCTCCTGTGGAACTCCTCAAGTTTTCAACTCAGCACGCTGTACTTTGAGACTGTAACCTTTTCAGCGGAACTAACCTTGTCAATGTATATGGCTTGCACTTTATCGCGATCAGCCTGAACTGGTGACTTTGTCCCATTCTAGCGCGAACCTTTAATATGTCATATCTCTGGTTCTGCTGATTGGATCTGGGTTGTTTTAGTCTCATTTTATTTATTACGTTATATTTTATTGTTTCTAAATTGGGATGGGTTTTCTCGTGTCGTTTTTTCACTTTATTACTGTTTGTGTGCTGCATAAATACTTAACAGTGTCTCAAAGTTAAGCCCGACTGCTTTTGTGCCAAACTACCTGAGGGTTAGGACACAAGTGAATTTACTGACTTTTGTGGCTCATTCGAACAAGTCTTGTCACCCCCTCTATCAAAAACCCAGTTTCTTACAGTAAAGATCATAGTGTTGATGCTCCAACTCAATTAACATTAAGGATGGTCATCTTGCGCTCCAATAATTAGCAAACACCGTTAAGTAAAAATGTACACATCTAGAATTCTTCCAGTTCTCTGTTCACAGATGTATTCATACATCTCATTAATCATTACAGAATGTAAAAAGTTAGTTAAAATTAGAAGATAATTTAAATTCAAATTCAATTTCAAACAATCTTTATTCAGATACAGACGCAACCATAGAAGCTACAGTAAAATATCTAAATATGTTCATTTCACAATCTGCTACTCAAAAAGTGACACAGTGCATAAATATAAAAAATCAAGATTAGAAAACTGCTAGAATAATACAAGACCAAACTATCCAGCCAATGAATGACGCCAATTCATTAATAACTATCAATGTGCCTTTAGGAAATTAAGTAACAAATGGGAATAGTCAAATTAATAATAAAACACCCTAATTGAAAAAGGACCACACAACATCTAGCCCTCTTTGAATAATAGCAAGCAGTTCTCTCTAATACAACAGCAAAATGAGTTAACTGCTCCCCAAATAGCACATCTTTTATAATGTTTCAGGTATTGATGGCACACAGTTTCATAGCATGGCCGTATGTAAAAAGGCAGTTGTAAAATGTTACTTACACCGCAAACCAATCAAACTGTTAACTCCCCGTCCACCTTAAATAAAATCTACTTGCACATAATTTTTCATAGGCTATGAACTTGTATAATTTAGTTGCACAGAGGAAAAAGGAAAACAATGTAATACAATGGACTTTTCTGCACATCCCTAATGACAAACATAGCAACAGAAATTCAGCTCATAATCTTTTAATGTTTCAAAGCACAACCCTTCTGCCGAGGAAGCTAGAGAAAATGCTACTTTACATGTATCAAGACAGACCATGGCTGCCACAGACATCAACCTGTGAGGGGGTGCAAAAAGAAAATCCAACGCAGGCCCCATAACCATATCACATTAGCATGCAATGATGTCTCGGGTTACCCCGACCGTGAGTCACCCTCACTACGCCTATTCTTCTGTCCACTGTGCACTGGAGTAAGCCATCGATTCAGACCCCCAACTCATCCAACTCATCCATCTAATTAGGGCTCTCCCCTATGTTTTTCATTGCTGTAAAATCCCCCTCCTCTTGCTTACTATCAGGAACCAAATATTCATAATATCTGATGTCATATTGTTCTTACATAGCCCCATGGTGAAAGACCCCCGCCCACATTGCACCATTTTCTCCATAGTGAGGAGTCGCATGGGAGCCGAAAGATTCCCTGTAATTACTCCAGCAAGTTCGTATTTTGTGATATTTAAGGGGATAACCCTTCGCCTGGTAAATCGGCCTCACCATGTTCATAAATCTATCTACTCCACTCCTCCACTTCCCAAGAACAGGGGGTCTGGATCTTTCCAATGCCAGGCAATGTCCCTTTTAGCAACTACGGGGCTCAGACATAAGAATGCTAGTTTATATCTGTTGGAGTTCAGGTCAATATAAATACGGATTATGGACAGTTTAGTATCTGAGGGTATTGACCAACATAGTACCACACTTAATGTGTTAAGGACCCCTTTCTAGAAAAGGATTCGTTTGTTACATCCTCAGATTATGTGCAGAAGGTCCATATCATACCAGTCACAATTTAAACATGTTGAGGAATAAAACATTCCTTTTCTCCACAACCTATGTCTAGTGAAATATGCTCTGTGTAGACATTTTATTTGGACAAGTCGGTATTGAGAAACGACAATTAACTCTCTAGGGGATGTCAGCGCTTCAACAATCGTTGTTGGAAATAGGGCTTAAGTCCTCCTCCCACACCTGGCGAAGCACTTCAAAAGAGTTGGTGGTATTAATGACCAGGGATCAATACATATGTATGACTCTAAGATGCTTCAACAGTCCCAAGAGCAATTTCTATGGGAGACATATGAGGGGTTAGTGCATAGAGGAGTTAGAGGTACATGAAAAAATGTGGTTTTAATTAGCCCAAATTCCTCCCCAAGTTGCATGAATGATTTAAGAGTTCCACCTTCCATCACATCTCCCAGTTTGGATATTCCTATAGTGTGCCACTGCTCAAATGTCCGCAGTGCTGGCACTTGCTGAAGATCAAATCTCACCCAGAGAGGGGTTTCATTAGTTATTTTCTGTCTCCAGCCCAGATTCTAAATGTGCCTCTAAAATTGAAACATTAATTTGGTGGCCAGCGGGAGTGAGAGATCCATTCTGCCCCCCACCCACGATGGATGGAGCACTGACCTATTTCCCATTGACTATTCCACAGAGGAAAACGCAAAGTCACTCTGTATGTCATACTACTATTTGATTAGGATCAATAACCACAATACTCTGTAATCAGACAGGATGTCAGCTGCTGTTATGTCGCCATCATAAGTAAACTTATTAATAATTGGGTGTACTGTGATTTTACAAGAATTGGCTAAGGATAGCATTAATGTTATCGAATGATGCATAAAAGATATCAAACCGAACATTTTGCATTTGGTACAGTAAGCGTGGCAGTGCCACCATTTTAAAAATGGCCAGTCTCACCAATAGATAGCCCTGACCAGAAGCTAATGTAATCAGTTAATCTTCCAATATTGCCTGAATCTTCTGGGACCTTTCTGCCTGTGGGTCCCGTCAAGAGCAACTTCATCCTTCGTCAGTGGTCTCATTGTCTTCTTCATTTTGTTCATGCAATTACATATATAACCCGTAACACACACAGATCCACAAATCTTGAATACTAAAGCAACTCTAATTATTAATATATACATTGTTACTAATGAAACAACAATCTTCCCTAATATCACTTTGCCCATCCCCCTAATCCATGAACCTATCCTTTCCCAGGTACCTGGTTCTCCTAGTGAATGAATGCCATGCACAACCTTAGTCAGGTTATCAACATAATTATGAATACTTTTATCTGGAATACAAGTACAATACTGTGTCTTTATTACATCACAAACATCTCCCTACTTAGTGAAAATCATATCTAAAGCCAGAAGATTTAAAATAACCATTAATCTAATTGCAAGCATCTTCTTATTAAGGTCAGCTAAAAGCTCCTGCTATGTTATCAGCCAACTGCTCTACTTCTCTAACCTTTATATTATTCAAATCAATCCCAATAGGGAAAATCAAAACACCAAACACATCTAATACTTGTTGACCTGCATGTTCTCTTTCGACTCTCTCATGATGCACTTCACTCAAGCAAATTCATATGACAGAATTTAGAAAAGTGTAAAGTTAAATAACAAGAACTTGCCCAACCTTGTGAAAGAGTAAATATAGTAGTTTTGTTTCAAATACGATGAATGCCTCAAAATATAAGATCATCACTACCTCACATATAAAACCTATCTATAAAGCATACACACTGTTCCCTATCATAATTGGTTTATCATACTCACTACGCTTAATTTGCATTAGAATGCAGGGTTGGGCGTATTTTAGTAAATTATGTGTAGTGCAATCACACGGGATTACCTAAAAGTTCTCCGAGATTATGCAGAATTATGCAAGAAGGATAATTCCGCATTTAGCACTATTTTAATTTTTCAAAAATCCTCCTCCTTGTCCAAAATGGACGCAAAGATGCATTTTGTGCTAAGAAATAGTGCAAAATGGAATAGAACAAAATAACACCTCAAGCATCCACTCGTGCTTGATAAATTTGCACTTTGCTCAAATTTACTCATGGTGTTTAGTGCTGATTTCTTGCCACAAAATGCATCCTTATATCCAATATGGATGTGAGGAGG
This sequence comes from Triturus cristatus, assembly GCF_964204655.1. NCBI lineage: Eukaryota > Metazoa > Chordata > Amphibia > Caudata > Salamandridae > Triturus > Triturus cristatus. Next base: position 854,742,894 of record NC_140581.1, read on the forward strand.
CATTATGCACTTAGAAAATAGCACTATGCGCAATAGAACACAAACAGCAGTACAACCAGCCACTTGCTCCTGCTAAATGTGCACATTCTCTTTTTTCTCTCCCATGATGCACATCACTCCAGCCATTCACATGATAGATTTTAAGAAAGACTAAAGCTAACTACCAGGAACCTGCCCAGCCTTGTGAAAGAGTAAAAAAGGTACTTTTGTTACAAATATGATAAATGCCTCTAAACATAAACTCAACAGCACCTAATATATAATTATATTATCACACACAGTGTATCAAAATTCCTTTATCATATTCACTATGTTTAATTTGCATTAGACATCAGGGGTGGGTGTAACACGGAGAATTCTGTGCAGTGTAATCACTTGGTGAGATGACACAGATTTACACGAGAAGAGTAATTCTGCATTTAGCACCATTTTCTAGCACAAAAATGCCTCACTATCCAAAATGGCTGAATTTTGCAGTTCGAAATAGCGATAAATACAATTGGACATGAATAGCAGCCCAAACAGCACTCACTTAATGTGCACTCGAGGTAGAATTCCCCCCATGTACTCCTGGCATTTAGCACCAGTTACTTAGCGCAAAATGCACCCTTACATTCAAAATGGGCAAGAGCCGCTAGGAAAATAGCGCTACATGCAATAGAACAGGAACAGCAGCATTTGCAGCCACTCACATTTGCTAAATGATCACTTTCTCTTTCTTTGCCATTCACATGATTAATTTTAGGAATTACTATAGCTAAATACCAGGAACCTGCCCAACCTTGTGAAAGAGTAAAGTAAGTAGGTTTGTTACATTATGATAAATGCTTCTAAACACAAGATCAACAGCATCTAACATATAAGACCTATCTATTAACGCACACACTGTTCCCTATCATAATTCGATCACCATGCTCACTATATTTAATTCGTAGTAGACACCGGAGGTGGGCATAACTCGTGTAATTCTGTGTAGTATAATCATGCAGAATTTTCTTAGGGCAAGAATGTCTTCTCCTTTCACAACGGATGAATTTGCACTAAGAACTCGTGCTAAATGTAACAGAACAAAAATAGCTGCCCAGTGAGTCAATTGTGCTTGCTAAATGTGCACTTGCGGTAGGATTTGTTCCACACTTACTTCTGGCATTTCATGCCAATTTCTTAGCACAAAATGCATCCTCATGTCCAATATGGATGTGATGATGCATTTTGTGCTTAGGAAATAGTGCTCCATGCAACAGAAAACAAATAGCACGAGCAGTCGCTCGCCCTTGCTTAATGTACACTTTCACTCTTTCCTCTCCTATTATGAAAAATCACTCCAGCCATTCACATGACAGATTTTAGTAAATACTAAAGCTAAGTACCAGGGACCATGCCCAACCTTGCGAAAGAGTAAAATCAGTAATTTTGTTACAAATATGATAAATGCCTCTAAACATAAAATCAACAGCACCTAACATATAAATCAAATCTAGTAACACACAGAGTATCATCATTTGTTTATCATTCGCACTGCATTTAATTCGCACTAGACACCAGGGGTGGGCGTAACTTGCGTAATTCTGTGTGACGTAACACCCAGAATTCCCTAAAAATCCTGTTAGATGCTGCAGAGTTACGTAAGAAGAGTAATTCTGTATTTAGCACAATTTTCTCTCCCCCTTATACAAAATAGATTCATTTTGCACTGAGAAATAGGGCTAAATGCAACAGAACATGAAAAGCAGCCCGAACAACCAACTGTGCACTTGAGGTAGGATTTCCCCCCCACTTACTCCCGTCTATTAGCGCAAATGCATCCTAACGTTCAAAATTGACAGGAGAATGCTGTTTGCACTAAGAAAATAGATGTACATGCAATAGAGCAGAACAGCAGCATGTGCGGCTGCTCACAGTTGCTAAATGTGCACTTTCTCTTCTTATTCTCCCATGATGCACATCACTCAAGCTATTCACATGACTGATGTTATGAGTGACCATAGTAGATACAAGCAACCTGTCTAACCTTGTGAAAGAGTAAAATAGGTAGGTTTGTTTCAGTATGATAAATGCCTCTTAACATAAGAGCAACAGCACCCAACATATAAAACCTATCTATTAGCAAGCACATTGTTTGTTTACAATACTTACTACGTTTTATCACAGTAGACACCAGGGGTGGACAAAACTCATGTAATGTCTTGTAGTATAATCAAATGGAATTACCTGAAAATTCTGTGAGATGATGTAGAATTACGCAAGAAGAGTAATTCTACAGTTAGCACAATGTTCTTAGCGCAAGAATACTTCCTGTGTTTAATTCGCACTAGACACCAGGAGTGGGAATAACTCATGTAATTCCATGTTGTAAAATCACACGGACTTCCCTGAAAATTCGGTGAGATGGCGCAGAATTATGCCAGATGAATAATTCTACATTTAGCAATATTTTCTTAGTACAAAAATACCCCCTCCCTTCCACAATGGATGGAGTTTACACTAAGCAAGTGCTAAATGCAACAGAACACAAATAGTAGCCCAAAGACCCTACTGGGATTGCTAAATGTGCACTTGTGATAGGATTTTACCCCCACTTACTCCTGATATTTAGCACCAGTTTCTTAGCACAAAATGCACCTCTGTGTCTAAAATGGACTCGAGGATGAATTTTGTGCTAAGAAAATACCGCCATATTCAATAGAACACAAACGGCAGCACAAGCGGCTACTCGCTAAATATGCTCTTGTGGTAGAATGTTTTTTTCCAAATTACTCCTAAGTATGAGAGTGGACATCTTCACACTATTATCAGTAATTTCATGTCAAAGTATAATGCAGAATGGCCAAAATTACTCAGATTACTCAGCATAATTAAAATTACTCCTAGGCCTATTAGACACACATTTCCTTATTTTTCTTTCTAAATTCTAAGGCTGTGGTGTATTTGTGAATTCTTAATCATGGTCCTTTCTTTAGAATCAAATCTTTTTTCTTTTAAAATCATCAACCTATTATGATATATTTGCTTGATATGTTCTTTACTGAAGTTGTCCTCTATGTTGGTTAGTCTACACATATTCTGTATGTTAGCAATCCCAGAGTTGGCACTATGACACTCCATATAGATTCTAAAAATGTCAAATGTTTCAAGTCTCTTAGTAGCAGGTAAATGATCTATTGGAAAATTATAATCTGCATTAACTTCTTCTAAATAATTCTGGTGCATGATCATTTAATAAAAAACTGTCCAAGATACCACATAAAATAAAGGTAACTGCATGTAAGTCAAACCGGCTAAAACAGAAGTGGGTACAAATATAACAATCAAACAAATTCACAATGTCTCTACAATTATTCAACAAAGCTGTAATAAGAATTATAAACATTTATTGGAATGCCATTCAAATAATCTCTTTTCCTGAAGACATTTTATTCAGTGTCTTTTAAAAACCTAAATCTTTAAATGGAAAAATAGAAAAGTTTCAAAAAGGAATTAGTAATCCAAATAATTAGTAGTGAGCCTCTAAAAAAGCAAACCTATTAAAAACATACATGTTAGGATGAACTTTCAGAAATTACAGACAACAGGACATCAAGAAACATATTCAGCATTGATAATTTCTCAGTCCATTTATTATTTCAAATTGATTCTTGGGAATCTCCGGGCAAAAATCAGAACCCCTTCAAAATCAATGTTTCTTTCATCCAGTTCATATATGTCAGATACACCCATTCAGGAGGTGTGTACTTTTTGGTCGGGACTCTTTTTCTTGTTGATCTTCATGTTGCATCACTTGTTGCTGTACCCCCTCCCACCATAATCCTCCAGTATTCACTTCAAAAGGCCTCCTTTTACTGCTTCAGCTGATTTTGTACCACTTTTTTCAGGATCTTCTTGTAATGCTCTATTTTCCTCTTGTTTTCAGGCAGATGGGCTTCAGGCATATGAGCCTCATTCAAGATTTAATCTTCTTGATTTACTTCTTCTTGGCTTACTCCTTCTTGGCTTGTTTGAGTTATTTTTTCATTTTCGCCACCCTCTGGATCTATGTATCAAAATTAATTTTACTTTTGAAATTCAATGCTTTGTTTCATCATCTCTTTATTGGCAGCACACACTTTCCTGTTGTGAGATGCTTGGATCCCGTATGGCAAACCTACATACTTGGGCCGGTTCACACAAACTGTTCGCACGCATCTTCAGATGACAACAGCTTAATTAAAGAACATTACAAGGGAAGGAGTGCATTCTTACCATGTGTCTTGCTTAGCAATATTAAACCGTCCCAACCTAGTTTGCACCCTATGGAAGAAGGATTAAACACGGAACGTGAAGAAAAATGAATTCATCACTGCTGAGACAGCGCAAAACATTTTGAGTGGACTTCATGAAGCAAAGAGCGCACAGATTATATGAGGACAACTGTGGCTGATTGATTGGACTGTTGAACTTGAACACTTTATTACACAGTAATGGCCATTTCACTGACTTATTCTTTGCTTATTCAGTTTCTAGTGTATGTTCACATACACAGACACATTAATGTATTTATTTTTTCATTTTTACTTTTATTACATGGTATTTTCGTAACAGATTGGTGTGGGTAATTCAAGGGTGGGATACGGGTAGAAAGTCAGGTTTCCTTTTGGTATCATTTGGTTTGCGTTTTCTGTTAGTGCATGATGGGATTTATAGTTTTTACCAAGGTTTCTCAAGTGTGCAGCATAACCTCATAGGGTATTAAGTCCCGTGAAGAGCATTGAACTACATCGCATCTCATTGGGTACACGAGGGGAAGTTTCCGTTTAAAAACAAACAGTTTGACCGATTAAGAAGTAGTGCTACATGAAAGGAAAGATGAGGACGATTGCAGGCTGTGATTTCTGAGAGGTATTGGAAAAACACTAGACATTTAGAAGCCGTTTTTAAGGGGAGGGAAGAATTGTCAGTTAATCAGAGAGGCTGTTGCACATAAATCACTCGATTTAATTTTCACCCTAATTTTCACCTTAAGTGCAGGTAGGAGTTTTTGGCAAACAGGGAGGAGGGATGATTGTATTTATCGGAGGGGGCACATGTTGGGCGTTTCACCACAAGGTTTCTTTTGAATTAGCCAAACGTTTTTTCAGTGCAATGTGAGTTCACAGTGAATTGATAGTCAAGCTGTTTCTGTTATTTTGTTGTAGAGACCCCTGACGAAGAGCCACACGGGCTCGAAATGCATTGGGTATAAGAAATGAGTCTACCAGGACGTATGATCTGCCTTGAGCTTTGTTTTGAACATTTCGCTGTGAAATGTCGTAATGGGCACTCAGGAGACACATGAAAATTTGAAAAAGGAAATTATGAAATAAAGCATGAAGGTGGAACTACGCTGTCTCAGCGGTGATTTTATAAGGTTGATGAAATAATGGTGAAGCAACAGCACTAATTTGGAAAGAAATAATGAATAAGTATAAATCAATGAGTAACGATGATTTTTGAGGGACGTTCTCCCACTCAGCAGTGCGACAGATGGGTGCGCAAGGTCGTGCCCTAATTTAACCGCTTTTGTATAAAATGTGTGATTGGGCCGGTTCACACAAACTGTTCGCACGCATCTTCAGATGACAACAGCTTAATTAAAGAACATTACAAGGGAAGGAGTGCATTCTTACCATGTGTCTTGCTAAACCTACATACTTCACATCCCTGTTCATCACCAAGATCACTTGAGCCCTTCCAGCTCTCTTCCAGACAATTTCTTCTTACATGATTTTTTACTAGGACTCACTCTCCTGGTTGTAGGTCATGATTCAACTCTGTAGATGCAGAAGGGGTGGCTAGTTGTTCCTGCAGGCGCTTGCAGTAATCCAATATCATCTCATCAATTATATTATTCAAAGCTCAGTATGATCTACCCAGAAGCCACATTGACCTAACCATGGACACCCATGTGTCCCATTTTCCTATGTGAATACATATCATGCTTAGCAACATCAATGGAAATTCATCTGGCCATTTCAGAGCAGTCGAAGCACACACCTTTACAAGCGCCTTTTTTATAGTACTATTGAACCTCTCAATGACTCCTGATGCCATTGGATGCTAACTGCAGTAGAATCTTTGATCAATATTCAGTGCTGCACACAAAACTCTCATGATTTAATTCTTGAAATGTGTCCTCTTGCCTGAATATTAATTGTTGCATTATATTTTGCAACTGCTCATCACTTCCATGTATATGAGCTGTAAATTTTTTTACTGCTATCTGTAGCGCCTTCTCCAGTCTGGGAGCATACAAATGAATATGCCACATATGGAGCTCTCGATTTTACATCTTCATTCCTCCACACATAATCTTACTGGGTTCTTTGATTATGTCATAACCGCTAATAGCTGCACCTTAAAACTTCCCAACAAGTTACATACTACCTCTATTGAGTCCGCCCAGAACCAAAAGGGTCCTAGCACCCAAAGTCTCTCAACACTACATCTCTCCCCTTTGTTAAATAAAAAGTATATATAAAAACAACAGTTAGATTATATTTCTTCGATGAGTTGTCGAGGTGCTTGTAATAGTCAACCAGATCGAGAGACATGAAGTGATTGAGAAGCACTCTGTTCAGGCACTGATGTTTCAGGTTTTGATGCTTGATCTGGACTGTCAGGCGGGATGGCCTCATCAGTAGGTGTAGGAGCAGATGATGGAGTGTCACAGCCCTCAGAGGATCGACAGCAAACGGAGTGTGTTTTCCGCTTTTGCTTCTGCCGGACCAGCACTCAGCCACCTTTATTGAAGACCATCTCTCAGGATCTCTAAAGCAGATCGGCACATGTCTTCATCTTTCACTTTTGTAAAGTGTCAATGACTCGAACACTGTTGTTACTCAAGGTTTACTCTGCTGTCCATTGTGGTAGTTTGGTTTTGATGGCTCTCCCAAATAGCAAGGTGACGGGACTTTCATCCGCTGTGGAGTGAGGATTTTGAATGATAAGCACTGAGGACTTGACACAGGGCTTGCTTTAATTCAATCTGCTCCAATGATGCTCGCTGAATAACTATTTTGAGGGTACCCTTAAATCGTTCCATGACATCATCTGCTTGGGGTCACAGAGGTACACTCTTTTGATGCTTGATATTCATTCTGACTAGGAACTCTCTGAACTCTTTGCTGTTTAATGGCGGACCGTTGTTAGATTTGTGAATGGCAGGGATACCCCATGCTGAAAAGATTTTGTCCAGCTGCTCTTTGACCTTGTCATGGGTTATTGATGATAGCTTCTCTGCCAATAGGCAATGTGATTATTCATCAATGACTACCATGAGATGATGTCTGTTTTTCAGAGGCCTAAAGAAATCAACTGCAATCCTGTCCCTTTCGTTTGTAGGAAGGTCAGGCATGGTCAGTGGATGATGAGTTACTTTTGGGGGAAAGGCAGTTGCAAAGATGGCACTCTTTAAGTTCCCTCTCAACTCGCTTGTCTAAGCGCTGAAACCACACTCGGTCTCTTTGGGCTCTTTTGGTAGCTACAAACCACAATGTCCTTCATTAGCTAGTTCAATGACCTGTTGACACAGATTCTCATGTATGACAATACTTGAGCCTCTCAATACAACAGCTTCTTTGTTCACAGATAGTTCATGTTGTAAATTCTTAAATTTTTTAAAATTCAACATAGTCAGCAAGAGGTCGAACACTCATTCCTTTTCCAGGATTGAGCCAGAATGATGCCTCTGAAAATATGTATGTTCTTTGCAGCATTAGTGGCCTCAATTGCCTGTTTGATTGATATGAGTGATGGCGTACCGGTATTCACAATGAAGTTGATGTACTCCTCAGCTGTCTTGGATGTTAAACTGTGACAATGTAGTGGTACTCCTGAAAAGTAATCAGCAGGGTTCTGGTCTTTACCTGGCTGGTGTACAATTGCATAATCATACTCTTGCAGTCTCAGACCCCACCTCTCAATGTGAGGGGGCATCCTGGCTTTTGGATTTCTGAAGATTGTGAGCAATGTTTGGTGGTCTGTTATGATAGTGAAAATGTTCTGTACAAAATCACATGAAAATGTTTGCAGGCCCACATTGCAGCCAGACTCTCCTTCTCCGTCTGAAACTAGTCACTTTCTGTGTCAAACGGACTCCGTCTGGCATAAGCCACAAAGTGCCTCTGAGCATTTGGATGACCATTATGTTGAGCAAGAAATGCCCCTGCCCCACCGGGCTCGCATCCACTGTGATCTTAGAGTGTAGTTTGGTGTCAAAATATGTCATCTTGGTTGCATTCTCAATTGCATGTTTTATTCTTTTGAAACTTTGATCACATTCAACAGACCATTGAAATGGGACATTTAGCTCTGTCAACTCTCTCAATGGAGCACTTACAGTAGCAAAACCATGAATTTATCTTGAGCAATAACTGCCCAGGAGAATGCATATGAATACACCACAGATGGAGCTCTGAATTGTATGTCTTTATTCCTACATATACAATCTCGTTCTATTCACTGATTAAACCATAACTGCTTATAACCTTAACACCTTCCAACAAGTTACGTACTTCCTCTATTTAGTCCGCCCAGACCCGCAAGGATCCTAGCACACAAAGTCTTAAGACAGTAAACTATTCGTCATAACAAATTTAAAGCATACAACAAATCAAGAAGGCATGGTCCTTTGTGAATTGGTGCTCCAGCTGAAAACACAAAACCACACTGTGACCACAATTGACCAAAATCATGGACTACTCCAAAGCTGTACTGTCTATCAGTATAGATAGTAAGATTTAATATACTGGCTATGCAACAAGCTCTTGTAAGAGCAACCAATTCAGCCACTTGTGCAGAAGTTACATTACACAAGCACAATGCATCAAAAATTCATGTCAATATGGTAACTGCATATGCAATTTCTAAATTTCCTTTTACATCTCTCAAACATGAGCCATCCACAAATAAAATCTAATCAGCCAAATCGAGTAGTACATCTTGAATGCCGGCTGTTCATTTAATGCTCAATTCTGTGACATCAAGACAATCATGATCAATTTCAGACACATGCTCATCACTTCCATTTTTTGAAAGTGACTATAAAGTTGTAGGATTTAATATACCACATCTTTTTCTAGACACATTTGGTGCTGCTAGAATGGTAAATTCATATTTAGTCAATTGAGCATTCATTAAGTGCTGAGTTCTTGTTAAGACTCCACTCAACTTAGGCGCAGGAATCTGCAGGAGCTGCGTTGATCCCCCAAGCCCTCCAAGAACAACCCTCAACACACGGGAAGCCACAAATGTTGGTGATTGTCCCCTAGGGAAAAGGTGAAGAAGGGAAGTGGGATATTGGGGCGGTAGACAAAACCTTCTGGCTCTTCTCACAGCTAGATCGGACTGCAACTGGTTTCCTTTTTGCCACGGGTACGGATGATTTTGACACCTTGAATATGAGGTCCTAGATAAGTATCCTTTGTCAGACAGTACTGTAAATTTATAGGTGAAACTTTCTGCCCATGATTATCTAAATGATTGCAAAATAAAATGGTGTCCAACTAACATCCCTCTTTTGTTTTTCCTGCAGTCACCAATTCATCAATGTATTGTACAAAAACTGACTCTCAGATTACTCCCAAGATGCAAACTTCTTTTTAAGCACTTGGGATACCATTTAAGGTGATTCTATTTACCCTTGTGGTATTCTTGCTCAAACAAATACTGTATCTTTGAATCAGAATGCAAAAAGATATTTTCTATCCTCATGTAGAGGAATGAGAGAAGAATGTTGAATACAAATTAATTACTGTGAACCGCTCTGCATCTGGTGAAATTTGAAATAAAACTATTGCTGGGGTCTGTACCATGGAACAACATGGGACTACTAACTCATCAATCTTCCTAAGATCTTGAACTATCTCCCATGTCACATTGGGTTTTCATAAGCCCACAATAGGTGAACTACATGGACCTCTCAAAAAAGTCCCGCTAGATGCCTTGCTGCACCATCTTTTCAATCACAGGCATAACCCCTTCCTAAGCTTCATGAGAGCGTGTATATTGGGGAATTCATGGATACACTGCATCTGGCTTCCCAGTAATCTGCAATGGGTTTGCACTTTTAATGAGCAAAGCATATTTTCCAGTAAAATCCCAAACTTCTCTTTTCACTTTCTGTCTTATATGTAGATCTATGCTCTCTTATTTTGGGAATGGAAGCATACCATTTTCTCTCCTATATGCTCATTTCTAACTCTACATCTGGGAGTTTCCTTTGAATGCAGTGTTCAATAAATTAGGCAATTTAACTTGGATAACCTATCTCGACCCAATCGATTTTCTGAATTGGTCAGACTAATCATGTAGTCATGCTCCTTTTCAGCTGGAATTATTTTTATTGAAACATTTACTGACAACTTGCAAATAACTTGTTTATTAGAAATGCCTACTATTTGGACTTTTTTCCCAAAAGGGGCGGGTCAGGAACTTCCACCAGTATAACTGTGAAATGGGTAGCACTAGTATCAACCAAAAAGGACACAGGATTGTCATTAAGTACTCCTTCTACAAATAGGCCCTTCCGTGTACCTCTAGAACTGCACCACGCGTGCAATCCTCCTCCCCTCTCAGGCACCGTCATTGTAACTGATTCGGTCCTTGAAGAACTCCAAAGGTAGATGCACATTGTGGAAATAAATCACTAATCACTGAGTGTCCCATTTGATGTTGAACTGAATTGAGTTCAAACTGAAATGTCTGTGGAAATCCTACTGCACTATTCTGCATCTGAGGTGGATTCAAAGGCATAGAGCTGTAGAACAGTTTCGTATTCTGCCTAGGTATGGTGGGGCTTGGATCATTGACTGAGGCGACTCAGTCACCAGATTATGTTGCACAGGGTTCATTTGAGGCATCATTGTGTCCCACTGGTATATGCTGTGCATTAAATCTACAATCTACCTTCTAATGTCCCTCTATACCACATCTGTGACAAGCCCCAGATCCAATTATACTATGGTTATTAAAACCTCTCCCTCAAAAACATTCTCTATCTCTCAGTAGACACTGAAACTGTGCACTGCCTCCCAGTGGTGCCAATATTTGCCTTCCTTGCTGAATAAATTCAGTCGGTGCCACCATCAATTTCTACTTTGACAATTTTTTAGACTCAAAATAATCACTACAATATTTTGAAAATGCCAAAACATCATCAAGTGGCTTTGCTTGCCAGCACCTCACACTCTGAGAAATCTGAGTCCTCAATAAAGGTTGCAATTCGAACACAAAAACTGACACAAAACCCTACGCACCCTCTTTGGCTGGGTCCTCAGTTCCACTGTATTGTCTGTAATTCTACACAAATCTCTCACAATATGCATGACATTACTCCTCTGCGTCATCCTAATTATTTTTGACAAATTAATCTGTTTGGCTGGAACCTTTCCCTTCAAGTGTTCAGTAACACTGACATATTTATCCGTAACCACAGAAGAGGTTTACAACAAGATTTCTTCACCTGGCCACTTAATCATTATCTCATGTTCAATCCAAAATTTTGTTTGGCACTATAACCCAAAATATTACATCCAGATCTTTCCATAGTACAGTTGATACAGTAGCAGTGCTATACACCTCTGCATAACATTTCTCCAGCTCCTCTCTAAGATTCTGAACATCTTTCCCAAAGGCTCATACATCATGGAAACTTCAAGGTAAAAGAACATAGGCCAAACCACTAGCTCCTGGTACTTCTCTCAATGAAAATTCTCCTTTAACAATAATACACTCAGAATCACTCATACATCTTCTTATTACACTCTTCAATGGCTTTGAAATTCATTCTCTCTTCTGTCTTTCCACATTCTCCCAATCTCAGATTAACTCCACAATCCTTCTCAAATTTGCTCCCAAATTTATAATGGTCTCTTTTCACATTTCAGCTTCTGTCATCACCATTATATAAGACTCATGAATCCTCTTTTTATGCAAAAAACACCCAGCTCGCTAGACACGCCGTCCAGCTTTTCATATGCACGACAAACTTGGTTTCCTGATTCCACATTCAAAAACATAATGTAATCAAACATCAGCTTCAATTCCATGTTACAATTACTCCTCAAATTAATAAATTGTTTCACTTTCACTTTACTTGTTGAGACATCAATCTGAACATCGTCTGTTACACTCTTTGAGGCAATGTAGATTCTAAGTCTCCATCTTCCTCGTGACTCAACCTAAATTCCCCAACCTCATTATAAAGTGGCAGTGTCACTGACAATACTTCATCCAACACTTCATCCTCTTCACCAGAGTCACTCATTTTCTTCTTTTTCCTCATAAGCTCATTTGATTTGCCTTATGCCTGATCCTCAGCTACTACATGAAATGCATCAACAGTATGCTGTGTCTTTTTCTTTAAATGCAACTTAGCATCCATCAAATCATGTACAACTTTACTAACAAGACTTTTCAACACTTTCAACTTTTCCTGTTGTGTTCATATTGAAACCAAAGGAAATGATGGACGGAGTCTTGAACATTGCAAGCACTCACCCCCAGTCAACTGATCTGGGTTTAATCCATCACTGTTTTTTAGCCCACTCTGCCACCCCAGTTCAGACATGGCCATATGCAAATCAGCCTGACCCTGTGCCTCATGGGAACAGTCCAGCCCGAACTGCCAAGCCATGTCTTCCCTGGACCTGAAACAAGCTTCCTAGGACCGGTTTCTGGCATTTCAGCCGTCTTCAGTGAGGCTTGCTTGAATCCAGTGGCAAAGTGAGCAAGGGACTCACGCCTGAGCATACCCTGCCAACTTATGGCGAACAAAGCAAAACCAAAGGAAATGATGAACGGAGTGTTGAACATTGCAAGCACTCACCCCCAGTCAACTGATCTGGGTTTAATCCATCACTGTTTTTTTTAGCCCACTCTGCCACCCCAGTTCAGACATGGCCATATGCAAATCAGTCTGACCCTGTGCCTCATGGGAACAGTCCAGCCCGAACTGCCAAGCCTTTCCTTTGGTTTTCATATTGGCCTGAGTATATAATTAATTCAATGCTTGAAACTGGGCCGGTCTTCGTTATGGAGTTGTATTAAACAAACATAGTGGCTAGTTCTTATTCTGGAAAATGTAGATTTTTATCATTGTCAGAAGCTTTGTGCCATTCTTTAAGCAATGAGCAAGTTTGCATCCCATCATTAACAAGCATGTCGTAGGCTAGACTCCAACAAGCGGTGTGGATTGGGCTTCTGCTAAAATAAGAGTTAAGCAAAGTTGTACCTATTTGTAAATGCAAACAGTCTTAGCAACACATCACACAATCAAACACAATTTATATTCAATACAGTACATCTTCAAACATAATAATTCACTAAACAAGATAACAAAAACCTTTGTCTGTGTACTGGAAAACGGGTTGGAATTCAAACTCATCACCTGAGCAGTAGCGCTTCCAGGCACACATCAATATAGGCTTTGACCAAAAATTACCTACCATTGAACCGGGAATAGTTTATCATCAATCTTTGTGCACTAGATAACACTGTTTCTGTATAGATTTAGCAAGTTCACACTATAGGAAAATAATACATTCAAAAACTTGGTGCCACACCTTTTAACTTCCACAAACACTACTGATGAGTTCTCCATAAATCCAAAATCCTAGCATAAAATACAGAATGGGCCTGATTCACAAAGGTAACAAACACTTATGAAAACTTTAATATCTTTGGCTTTTCACAAAGGGCTTGATTCATAAAGGGATTTTACGCTATTGAATAATTGACACTTTTTAGGAAATGTACTACTTTTTGCTCATTCTCAAAATCAGAGCGTAAGGTACTACTAAAAAACAGTAATGAATATTAAAATCTTTTTTTCTTTGAGTGGGAATTTATTTTTTAATTAAAATTTCAAAAAAACACTTTTAATTGAATTGTGCCCTCGCCCACATCCATCCTTTTAGGTCCCTGAAACAGGTACATCAGAGAAGTGTGCCAAATGTCTTGTCTATATGCAACGAGGAGACCACTACTACTTGTCATCCTCATCGAACACTGTTGAGGACACTGAAAAGGTGCCTTCGATTAACATTGTGTTTCATCGAGGAATTAATCCACTTTGATCCTGAGGTACCAGACACTGCATTAATGGAAGCAACCTGTAGACTATAATTTTCCCCAATATCTTATATTCCGAATTCAGTAGGGATAATGGCCTATATGATCCTATGTCAAGGGGATCGTTACCGCTGACTTTGGTAACACCAGTTGTTTTGGATAGTAACACTTTTTGATTGCTTTTTTGTACATGGGACAGGAGTTTGGGGACCAATTTCAGTTGTTTTTTTGTGATTTTTTGTATTTTAGTGGCAGCCTATCAGTGGTTGGGGTCTTACCCCTTGACCAATTAGTTAATTGCAAATATTATGTCCCCTAGCATTAAAGGTATACCTTATGCCTTGGTTTGCGCCTGAGTTAATTGTGCGATGGACATATTTTTAACGTATACAATGATACCTTCTGTTGATAAGGTGGCGTATGTGAAGTTTAACCCCTCATAAAATTCGTAAATGCATTGTTTGTTTCTGTTTGTGAGTGTAGTATTTTTATGTTCCTGACCATATGGCACATGTGGACATTCTATCAGATTCAATTTATGACCTCAGCAGCCAAGCAGTAGGTGGGCTTTTCTGTTCTTATTCTTCTTGTTACAATGCCATTATCTCCAGCAAACTGTTCTCCCTTGTGTGATGTCTTACTCGCATATAGTATTCAGAACACCTTTGCTGGGCTGCTTATTCATCATCATCATCATCATCAGTGTTTCAAGTCTAACTATTATGCCAAAAAGTTGTCAAGTATGAATGACTACTGAATCCTTTTAAGTCAGAATTCAGCGCATACTAAAGAGTAATGATCAGACACCAGGTTGAGGCCTTATCCTTTTTCTCCTCTTTCTGAACATTGTGCATCAGGATTCTCTTCTTCTGACCTTTCACAGGTGGGTAGGACAGAAGGGGCACACAGAAGGGGGCACAGTCATTTATAGCAATGCCTCGGGGTAGTCTGATTTCTCCATCATGCATAACATACCAAACTACATCAGCCCTCAAGGACACTTTTGCCACATACCTCCATGGTCTCAGCACTGGTGGACAATGGAGATAGATACCTGCAATTGTTTGAGTCCTCTTTTTTAACCTAATGATGGCACAAGCATTTTGAGGCATGGCAATCAGCTTTTGCCCACAGAAACACGTCTCTGCTCCATGTGCCCACCATATTAGGCTTCTGTGACCATGTGGTGACAGAAGCCAGCATTATTCCTAAGGTCCCTTGCATCAATCATACACCCACACTATACATCCAAGGTCAGATTGAGTGAATGGTTGAAAGAATAATGAAATGAAGATGCTTTTTAAATTTTGTATAAGTCATGTATCTAATATATAATGGATTTTCCTTACAAATAAATAGATTCTCAAATATCTCATTTTCCACTTCATTGGTCATTGCATTAAATGCTCCAATTGTTGTCAAGCTGGACTTGACAGTTTTGAAACAGAAGATTGCCTAAGATTTTTGTACAATTTGTGTTACGTATCCCTGTCTTAGGAACTACTACTAGGTACAGGGGTACCCCTTTAGATTTGGATTATGTGTGCTGCATAGTACTGAAAACAATGAGTGAAAAGTTTGTTTTTTCTAGACATAGTATTTGTACAGTACACAAACTATGCTAGATAACACACACACAACACCTTTGCACATCAGTTCAAAGTTTTGTGCACAGCGCTGGGATGCCTTTTTGTGTGCCAGTGCTGGGCAAGAAAACAGCATCACCTGATCTTAGTAGATATGGGTTTGTGATGCTCTCTCCCCTGTGGCTCTGTGATGCTCTCTCTATCTAGCACAACGCAACACAGTAACGTTGGTTGCTGCGCTCCGTTTAAGCAAATTCCTTTGGTAAATCTGCCCACAGTGTCATATACCAACCATTCGTAAATTAAATGAAACAGGCATTTGCAATGCAATCAGTCTCGCCTATGGGACCTTATATGTATTTAGCTATGCAGCAAATTAGCCTGGGTGCTGAAACATCTACTGTTCTTTAACATGGAGGGAAAGTAAGCACCAAACTGTGTGACACACCAGGAATGGGAACACATGGAGAGAAATTTTGCTTTTCAGCGGGAAATGGTATAGTCCAAAGCTCTATATTTAATATAAAATCAGGCTCTTCGGTGGTCATATCACTGAAAATACAAGATTTGACAAAAATATTATTGTCTACGGATGCTTGTGGAAGACAATTTCCATGGAATGTAATATAGAGAATGCTAAAATCATTCTGGTATTTTACTGAACTCTGCTGGTCGTTTTCTATCAAGAAAATTAAATAGAGGCAGTAGCCAGTAAAATAAAAAAACAGAAAATCCCTCAGCCGAAAGCAATTCTGGTATTTTACTGACCTCTGCTGGTCGTTTTCTATCAAGACAGTTAAATAGAGGCAGTTGAACAGAAAAGAAGTCCCTAAGCAGAAGCAGACAAGTCCTAGGGCTGATCTCCAGAGCCCATAAAGTACATACACACATAAGTATATACTAAAACATATAAGTATAAACTAAAGTATATACAAGAGGTCTTGAATGCTCGACCTAAAAACCAACATTGTGTTAAACTTTAAGAAACGGGAACAAGGACGCATTGTTTATTGGTCGGACATGAAAAAGGCTATGCATTCGTATTGGTGGTTTTTAGTGTTTTAATACAAAGCTGGTTTCACAGCTTGCAAAAATCAACATTTTGTTAAAATTCTAAGAAACACCAACACAGGTTCATTGTCCATTGGTCAGAAAGGCCAATAGAGAATGTGTTCATGTTTGTGTTTCACAAAGTTATTTTTCACAGCCACACTTTGTTACTAAAAAGGAGGGGCACCTCCAATCATGTTGAGCTTGAGTGTCCATGAGGACCATGAGCTGAACCAAAGCCAATCATCTGGCTCAAGCTAGGCTTGAGCTTCCGAGGGCTTGTGCAACTCTATGGTGGAGAGCTAACGCCGACTATGGGGTCGATTATGAGGCGGCCGTAAAAGGCTCCGAGCCTCGGTAAACTTGGAGTTAATACTGCGCCAAACTAAGTGTGTATTCATCAACTCCATGCTAACAACTTTTAAGTTTCTATATAGATTAAATTACATTCCGCCATGATAAATAAAATGACCCATGATGAAAATCCTAGACGCTGCAAGTGCAAACATCTATACTAACAATTTATACAACAAGTTTGGCTCTGTCCAATTGTATCTATGTTTTGAAAATCAGTATTACATGCAGTCAGAGAAACTACACAGATAACTAACAAATTCTTTAATTTTTAGGTCTGGTCTTTGAGACAGACTTAGCTGTCTCTCCAGAGGATTGTTTTACCCAAACAATTGATACACAATGTACATACAGAAGGACTTTTGGTTAGCCGGCCTCACCCATTGGTCAGTTACATTTTAGTTTGCTGTTTGGTACATGTTGTGGTGGGTGGAAGCATTGGGCAGTAGATCAGCTCGCGTTTCTCATTGGCTCCCTTCACTTCGAAAGACTGCACAAAGTCTGTGCATGGTATTTACACCAACTTAAAAATAGTTCCTTTAAATTTAGTGACAAAGAATGTTCAAAGTATTATTTTTCTTGTATGTACTTCTTATATTATTCTTAAATACTGGTTATTTACTTTGGGTGTAATTCAGATGTCCAGTTAAATTGTGAATTAATTTTCGGTCTAATTTTAAAGTTGCTAATATGAAGTCTTTAAGTAACCTTGTACCACTGTAGCTGTCTGCGATTAGAGCGCTTTACAAGATGGTGGTTAGTTCTTGTCCCCTTTGCAAAAAATAAAATGCAGCAGTAAAACAGCCCATTATTTAACACTTTTACTGAAAGCATATAGTTGCCATGTTTAGACAGTAATCAGCCTCATGCATCAAGCAAAAATCCAGTCGGTAAAATACCGAATCGCTTATAACACCCGTTAGCGAATAAAATAAACCGATTTCCAATGCATGAATCCAAAATGTGAGCCAATAACGAATTGCAAAATAAATCCGGTAAAATACCGAATCGCAAATAACCAAAAAGCAAATTTACCGAATCGCTAAATACCGAATGAGCAGATACCGAAATCACTATTAGCTCCCGGAAAGTGCCAATGGCAAATAACGAATCGCACCCCAATGCAACAAAAGTCGCAAATACCGAAAACCCCAAAAATCGC
This sequence comes from Triturus cristatus, assembly GCF_964204655.1. Classification (NCBI taxonomy): domain Eukaryota; kingdom Metazoa; phylum Chordata; class Amphibia; order Caudata; family Salamandridae; genus Triturus; species Triturus cristatus. Next base: position 854,761,131 of record NC_140581.1, read on the forward strand.
TATTTTGCTTGAACTAAATAAGGGGAATCAGAACCTGGGGGTAAAGTTAAAAAAAAGTCATGTGAATAAAAAAAAACACTTTCAACATGTGCAACTGATTGTGCCAATCACCAAACCCTTAAATGTGGCCCAGGAGACCCTGTTGGCTACCACAAAATGGCAGCCCTCTACGTGCTTGCAAGGAGGATGCGTATCAATGCGGCAGGAGAAGGGTCCAGGAGAGAGTTGTCAGACTGCGCATCACCTTGCTCGGGCAGAATGAGGACGAGGTGTACGAGAAGTATCGACTCAATTGTGCCATGATCATGCGCCTCATTGCAGACCTGGAACCATCACTGCAGCACCAGACACACCGGACCAATGCAATCCCTGCGCACGTCCAGGTCCTATGCAGCCTGCACCTACTGGCCTCAGGGAGTTTCCAGGGGGTAATTGCGGTAGCCGGAGGCGTATCGCAAAGCGCACTCTCACGCTTCTTCAAGAACTTCCTAGATGCCATGCTGACAATGCTACACACCCACATCAGCTTCCCCACAACCCCACAGCAGTTGGACCGCAACAAACAGGCATTCTACCAGGTGGCACAATTCCCCCATGTAATTGGATGCATCGACTGTACCCATATCCCCATATGTCCACCCGCAGCAAATGAGAACATATTCCGGAACCGCAAGTCCTACCACTCAATCAACGTGCAGGTTGTGTGCGATGCCAATCACATCATAACGGACCTAGTGGCACAATTCCCGGGGAGCACACACGACTCCTACATATTCCGCCACAGTGGAATCCACAGGCGTCTAATCAACGGAGAATTTGGAGAGGGACTCCTGCTTGGTACGTACAAATTATGCTTCCCCACACCAACACCACACATGTATGGACATCACCAATGCTAAGTCTTTGCTTCTATATTCTAGGTGACAGTGCTTACGCCCTGCGTGAATATATACACACCCCATACATCAATCCAGCAACCACACAGGAACAACGCCACAACGCAGCACACATAAGCACTAGGAATGTCATAGAGAGGACATTTGGGATTCTGAAGAGTCGCTTTAGAATCCTACATAAGACTGGCGGCGCCTTGCTATACAAACCTGAAACCTGCTGCCGGATTATTGCTGTATGTGCAATGCTGCACAACATTGCGACCAGAAGGGGGATACCCATAGAGGTTGACAGGAATGACCACCACCGGGATGACCAACCACCCGCCCAACAACAACAGGCACACGTCCCTAACACAGCAGAGGGCCACAGGAGGCGGACATACATCATGCAACATCATTTCTGAATCAGCTGAGAATGAAACATTACAAGTTTGTTTGGGGTGCAACTGTTTAATGCACAGTAGCACTGCGGTATGTGCAACAAAACAAGCAATGGAAATAATGCTCCACAGGAAAAAAGTAAAATCAAATGTGCGTTAAAGTCACGCCTGTGCAGACTCAGAAAGGGGAGGTCCATGGTTGCCCCACCATGGTCCGGCATGTCTGTGTATCTGTCTAGTGGCGCTTGCCAAGTACTCCAAGCCTCCGCTCAGGTGTCTCCAATGCCTTACCACAGCCTGTCCCCGTGGAGGCCCGCGAACTGCGGTGCCTGGTGCTGGCCTCTGGCAGTGACACGCTGCTGACACTGGAGGCAGCCTCACTGGCGTCATCCCCTCCCAAAGCAGCAGCACTGCATGTGCTGCTCTGTAGGTGTTCAACAGCAGTGGTCATCTGCCCTAGTGCCTTGGCAACATTCCCGCAGAAGTGCCCAAGGTCCACCTGCAAGGACACAGAGCGGCGTGCCAACACTGCAGTACTGTTGCTGTGACGTGTGATCGCCTTTGTAGCGGCGGCGGAATGCACCAATTGCTGTCGGTGCCTCCTCTTCTTGCACTCATGGCCCTCCCTCATGGCACGGGTGAGCTCATGGATGTCTTCCCTGAGGTGACCATTGCCCACAGTGGTCATGTCCCTAACCGCCGTGCTCATGTCCGTAACCGCCGCAGTCATGGCACGCATTTCTCTAGCAAGGCGCACGATATTGCAGCTAATGTTTGCCATGTGTCGTCCCTGCAGGCGCTGTACACGCAGCATCCTCTCCTCGATGGCAGAAGTGTGTGGGAGATCCAGGTTGCCTGAGGAGACGGAACTTGGCCGAGCCCTGCGCCGCTGTGTGAGTCTTGCACGTCCAGGTGGTGCATCAGGTGGTGTGTTGGTGCGCAGACTGTGTCCCGATTGTGTGGAGGGTGTTTCCATCACCTGCAAGGCCGCAACTTGGGACCCGCACCTCTGCGCTTTTGTGGCTGTTGTAGCTGCAGCGGGTGTGGCTGGTGCTGGTGCTGGTGGCGCTGGTGCTGGTGCCTGTGCTGGTGATTCTGGTGGTGGTGGTGCCGGTGGGGTGGCAGGTGGAGGTGATGTATGTGCATCCTGCGCTGTCTCCAGGTCGGAATCCACAGGTGTCTCGGATATTATCAGCCGCCCGCTGTCGTCCGAATCCCCAGGAGATGCATCTGTGTGTGAAACAGTGCATGGTTAGTGGGATAGTTACACTTACGTAGTGTTGTACACATACATGTCCCTCTGTGATCCACTAAATAAACAGTCTCTATCCATGTTCAACTGATGTGGTGAATGGTCATTGCATTTACGCCTGTACATGCACACTGGGCTGACTAGACTACAACTCCCATGATGCACTAGTGTTAGGAGTAAAGCTGTGTGTGCCAAAGCTGCATACACACTCAGATCCTGCTGGGGCATGGAAATGGATTTACGCTATGCTGGGTATGGGCACAGGCATGCATCTTACCTTGGGCACTTGTGGCCGCGCCGGACGTGTCCATCTGGGTCACTCCCACGACGGCTTCCCGCTCGATTGTTCCTTCCACCAGCTCCTCCAGGGCAGTGTTTGCTTGGATCGTGGAAGGGCCGCCTCCGGTTCTGCCTGCCTCCCGGAGCCTCTCTGAAATCCTCTCCTTTGCACGCTTCCGCAGGTCGTTCCACCTTTTCTTGAGGTCGTCGATGCTGCGGGGCGTCACACCTACAGCATTCACCCTCTCCCCGGATGTGCAGCCAAATGCGGCGCTTCTCTTGCTCAGGCACCTTGAGGGACAGCTTACCGAAGAGGCGATCGTGCTTGCTGCTGACTCCCTCTATCAGGTGCTCCAGCTCTCTGTCGGAGAACTTGCGCTTGCGCTTGCGTGCAGCCTCAGCGCTGGATGGTGTTTCCTTCTCCATCAGGTATTTGTTTTGAGGATGGCTCAGTTGTTGTGGCTTCACTCTGCACAGGCAGTCTTCAGTCACAGCTCCTGTTTGCTCCTCTGTCGAGGCAATGTGGGTGGGGCTGCAGTATTTCCTGGTTGGTGATGTCATCTACACGTTCCCGGTGCGACGTGGTCAATTGCGATTTCGCTAATACCGAATTCGCTATTAGCTAATTCTGTATTACCAAACTCGCTATTAGCTATTCGGAATTTGCATGCCCCGCTATTGATTAATCGGTAAAAATAGCGATTTTTAAGGAATCGCTAGAATTTACCGAATCTGTTGATGCATGCCCAAAAGCGATTCCTTAATAACGATTCCTTATTTCTCGCTATTAAGGAATCGCTTTTGGTTTGCTTGATGCATGTGCCCCAATGTGTTTTCTTTTTGTGTTTCCTTTTTATTTTTGAAAGACATGCTTACAATAAAACATAGATAAATGTGAAACATGCTCCAGCCTGACAAGGTCACACCTACTGGCTTTGTCAATGCTCATTTGCATTGTATTTTATTGTCAAGCGGTACACAAAATTTCAATTTAAAGAAAAAAACTGGATGGAACAGTGAAGTTTCGGTCATGATACCAAGGCATTGTTGAATACTTTGTCTGAATGCAAGTCAACTAAAGAATTTCTGTATATTTAATAAACTTCTAGAAGGTTTGAACAGAATAGGTCTAGCAGATATTTTATCAGGACCAGAATATATATTAGCGTTCTTCTGGCATTATACCAAACGTTAATCTATCAGTCAACTAAACATAAAACGTTACAGTTTGCAAACTCAGGATGTAAATCATAGCCATTTCATTGTGGTGAAATAAATGTGGCAAAGTAACATTTTAGTTATTTCTAGCTTTTCAGTGCCTGTACACAGATTTAGTTACTTCGGTGACAAGGGCAAATTCGAGCTCATTACCACCATACAGCACAATTGACATTGGAAGCAAAAGTTTTAAGATTCTTAATTTGCATGTAATAACTACTTTACACAAGTAAAGAACTCCTCTAATCTTCCCAAATTCTATTCACTGATTTAACCATACTGCACAAATGTAACCCTTTGCATCCTGATTTTGATTAAAGACATTTTGTTAAAACACGTACCCATAAATGCTTAGAGGATTTACTTATCCAAATATAAAACCAGGACTACTAAGAAACTACCTGCAATGGAGTATCTAGTTAAGCAGTGTCATGTGAAACTCAGTATCCATACAAGCCCTCTTCTACCATTCGCAAAACCAATGCAGAACGCATCTCAACATTGTATCCTCTCCCCGGACAGATGCATCTTTACTCCTATACCCTCATTTCGCAATGACGCTTACCCTAGCGCTCCTCAGAAGCCGAGCGACACAATTCATACTCTCCCTGCAATACAACATGGTCTCCACCGTCCCTCAGTTCACAAACTCCCGGGACATAACATGAAGTGAAGTCGCTGAGTTACGACATCACTGTCCTCTGACGTCTGAAGCAGGACACCGCACAGACTTTTTACGTCACTGCACTCTCCACTGAGTGAGAATATTATTCCAACTCCTAGTGCACCAAACCACGCCCCTCCAATCAGGCGGCTCCAGCCTTTCTTGTATCGGGACCCTAGTGCTCATTTTAGTACGTTGCGTGTTTAAAGGCAAAGACTAGGACTCGGCTCAAAATTTACGTAACCAGCCTTAGTAAGATCTGCCAATTGTTCAATAGTGTTTGTTAAATTCAACTTACATATTGTGAACACATTGCTTAATTATTTGATATATCATACAAAGTGAATGAGCGGATGTGGTCTCATGACTAGACTGCCGACTTTGGAGCTGAGAAACCAAGGTTCGAGCCTCGGGGTCGACTGCACATCCTGTGATTTTGGGCAAATTGCAATCAATCAATCAATCAATCAATCACGGCATTTGTATAGCGCGCTACTCACCCGGGAGGGTCTCAAGGCGCTGGGGGAGAGGGATACGTCACTGCTTGAGCTGCTTCCTGAAGGAGAGGTGGTCCTGGGTCAGCCGAAGGTGGATGGGGAGGGAGTTCCAAGTCTTAGCTGCCAGGTAGGAGAAGGATCTTCCTCCGGCGGTGGCTCGGCGGATGCGTGGTGTGGAGGCGAGGGCGTGGCTGGTCGATCGTAGCTGGCGGGTGGGCGTGTAGAAGGTCAGGCGGTCGTTGAGGTACTTTGGGCCAGGGTCGTGGAGAGCCTTGTGTGCGTGGGTGAGGAGCCTGAACGTGATTCTCTTGCTGATGGGGAGGTCTCTCAGGTGGCCGGAGATGTGGTTGTGTCGTGGGATGTCCAGGGTGAGTTGTGCGGAGGCGTTCTGGATGCGTTGGAGTCTTTTTTGAAGTTTGGCTGTGGTTCCGGCATAGAGGGTGTTCCCGTAGTCCAGTCGGCTGGTGACGAGTGCCTGGGTGACGGTCTTCCTGGTTTCGGTGGGGATCCATCGGAAGATCTTGCGGAGCATGCGCAGGGTGTTGAAGCATGATGAGGAGACGGCTTTGACTTGTCAGGTCAACGAGAGGGAGGAGACCAGGATGAATCCGAGGTTGCGTGCATGGTCCGTTGGTTTGGGAGTGGTGCCCAGGGCAGGGGGCCACCAGGAATCGTCCCAGGCGGAGGGCGATGATCCCAGGATGAGGACTTCCGTCTTGTCTAAGTTCAGTTTCAGGCGGCTGTTCTTCATCCACTCAGCGACGTCTTTCATCCCATCGTGTAGACTAGCTCTGGCGGTGGTGGGGTCGTTGGTGAGGGAGAGGATCAGCTGGGTATCGTCGGCGTGGGAGATGATGTTGAGGTTGTGTTGGCGTGCGATGACTGCGAGGGGGCTCATGTAGATGTTGAAGAGGGTTGGGCTGAGTGATGATCCTTTTGGTACGCCGCAGATGACTTTGGTGGCTTCGGATCTGAATGGGGGGAGGCAGACTCTCTGGGTTCTTCCAGCGAGGAACGAGATGATCCACTCCAGAGCCTTCTCTTGGATTCCGATGTTGCTGAGGCGCTGCACTAGGGTGCGGTGGCAGACAGTGTCGAACGCTGCGGAGAGGTCCAGGAGGACGAGGGCCGCTGTTTCCCCGTTGTCGAGCAGGGATCTGATGTCATCGGTGGCTGCGATCAGGGCGGTCTCGGTGCTGTGGTTGGCTCAGAAACCGGACTGTGAGGGGTCGAGGGATCCGTTCGTCTTGAGGAAGGCGGCGAGCTGTCTGTTGACGGTCTTCTCGATGACTTTGGCCGGAAAAGGGAGGAGCGAGATGGGGCGGAAGTTCTTGAGGTCGGTGGGGTCCGCTGTTGGTTTCTTCAGGAGGGCGCTGAGCTCGGCGTGCTTCCAGCTCTCTGGGAAGGTGGCGGTGTGGAAGGAGGCGTTGATGATGTCCCGGAGATGGGGTGCGATGATGGTGTCGGCCTTGTTGAAGACGTGGTGGGGATAGGGGTCGGTGGGGGATCCGGAGTGGATGGTGTTCATCGTGCGGGTGGTGTCTTCGGTGCTGACCGGGGTCCAGTTGCAGAGGGTGGTGGTGGCGGGCGTTTGTTCGGTGGTTGGGTACGTGGTCTGTGCGCCGAAGCTGTTGTGTATGTCGGCGATCTTGCGGTGGAAGAAGGAGGCGAGTGAGTCGCAGAGGTCTTGCGAGGGAGTGATGTCGTTGTTTCCGGCGCTGGGGTTGGAGAACTCTTTGACGATGCTGAAGAGTTCCTTGCTGTCGTGGGCGTTATTGTCCAGTCGTTCTTTGAGTGCTGTCTTCTTGGTGGTGCGGATCAGCTGGTGGTGCTTGCGGGTGGCGTGCTTGAGGGCGGTCCTGTTGTCTGTGGTCTGGTCGTGGCGCCAGGCTTTCTCGAGGGTGCGGCAGTTCTTCTTGGAATCCTTGAGTTCGTCGGTGAACCAGGGGGTTTTCTTGCAGCCGGGTCTGCTGGTAGGGTTCTTTAGTGGTGCGAGGTCATCGGCGCAGGCGGTCAGCCACTGTGTGAGGTTGCTGGCTGCTTTGTTGGGGTCCGTTGTGCTGGTGGGAGGGTTCTGGTTGAGGGAGGCGGTGAGCTGCTCGGCGGTGATCTTGCTCCAGCTCCGGCGAGGGACCCGTTGCAGGTGGTGGTGGGTCGTGGTTCTTCTGAAGCTGAAGTGGACGCAGCTGTGGTCAGTCCAATGAAGTCCGGTGGAGTGGCTGAAGGAGATGTGCTTGCTGGATGAGAAGACGGGGTCAAGCGTGTGGCCGGCGTAGTGGGTCAGGGTGTTCACCAGTTGCTTGAGTCCGAAGTTGGCGAGGTTGTCCAGCAGGGTGGTGGTGGTGTTGTTGTCATTGTTGTTCTCCAGGTGGAAGTTGAGGTCCCCTAGGAGGATGTAGTCAGCGGAGGGGAGGGCGTGCGGGCTGATGAAGTCTGCGATGTCTTCGCTGAATTGCGTGCGAGGTCCCGGGGGTCTGTAGATGAGAGTGCCTCTGAGGGTCGTCTTGGGGTCGGTGTGTATCTGGAAGTGCAGGTGTTCGGCGGTTGTGAGGGTGTCGTCGGAGTTGGTCGAGATGCGGATGGTGTTCTTGTGTACGATGGTGATGCCTCCTCCCGTCTGGTTGACGCGGTCCCTCCGGGTGATCTTGTATCCGTCCTGGATGGCGATGGCGATGTCGGGCGCTGAGGAGGTGTTCATCCAGGTTTCCGTGAGGAAGGCGACGTCTGGTGCTGTTGTGTCGAGCAGGTTCCAGAGTTCGACGGCGTGCCTGTGGACGGAGCGGGTGTTCAGCAGGATGCACTTCAGGTGGTTGTTGCTGGGGCTCGGTTTGGCGGGGCTGGTGCAGGTCCGGAGGCAGGTAAATTTGCAGGCTTGGCAGGTGAAGGGTCCGTGGGTGCGTCCCGGGGTGGCTTGGTAGCAGGCGGGATTCCGGCCGGCGTTGAGTGCATAGAGGGTGGAGGAGTCGTACTTCTGTCGTGTGGGTTGGCATCCTCGGGGGCCAGGGGGCCTGGTGCTGAGCACGGTCCAGGCGCGGATGGGCGCAGACGGGCTTGCCTTTGGCGCGCCTTCGGCGCACAATCGGCGCGCCCGCTGCGCGTGACCGCTGCGCGTCCTCGCGGTCTCCATTTAAGGCGAAGTGGGAGGGAGGAGCAGCTGGGAGGCGGGAGCAGGGAGGACACGGAAGAAAAGGGGGCGGGGCCGCGAGATCACGGCGGCGGGAAGCGGGGAGCGGGGCTATCACCAGGGGAAACAGGCAATACAGGGTACAAATATCACAATGAGACAGCAGGGGAAACAGTGAGGCAATACCAGGAAAAAACGAGCTTAGGAAAAACAGGCAAAAAACGGCAGATCGTCACAGTGAGCAGCAGCGAGGGGGCACACATACAGCTGGGGGGCCGTGCGGCGCGGGGGTGTCCTGAGAACAGGTCACACTCACCTGCGCCGCGCGGTCTCCATTTAAGGCCAAGTGGGAGGGAGGAGCAGCTGGGAGGCGGGAGCGGGGAGGACACGGAAGAAAAGGGGGCGGGGCCGCGAGATCACGGCGGCGGGAAGCGGGGAGCGGGGCTATCACCAGGGGAAACAGGCAATACAGGGTACAAATATCACAATGAGACAGCAGGGGAAAAAGTGAGGCAATACCAGGAAAAAACGAGTTTAGGAAAAACAGGCAAAAAACGGCAGATCGTCACAGTGAGCAGCAGCGAGGGGGCACACACACAGCTGGGGGGCCGTGCGGTGCGGGGGTGTCCTGAGAACAGGTCACACTCACCTGCGCCGCGCGGTCTCCATTTAAGGCCAAGTGGGAGGGAGGAGCAGCTGGGAGGCGGGAGCGGGGAGGACACGGAAGAAAAGGGGGCGGGGCCGCGAGATCACGGCGGCGGGAAGCGGGGAGCAGGGCTATCAGCAGGGGAAACAGGCAATACAGGGTACAAATATCACAAATATCAAAATGAGACAGCAGGGGAAACAGTGAGGCAATACCAGGAAAAAATGAGCTTAGGAAAAACAGGCAAAAAACGGCAGATCGTCACAGTGAGCAGCGGCGAGGGGGCACACACACAGCTGGGGGGACTTGCGGTGCGGGGGTGTCCTGAGAACAGGTCACACTCACCTGAGCCGCGCGGTCTCCATTTAAGGCCAAGTGGGAGGGAGGAGCAGCTGGGAGGCGGGAGCGGGGAGGACACGGAAGAAAAGGGGTGGGGCCGCGAGATCACGGCGACGGGAAGCGGGAGCGGGGCTATCACCAGGGGAAACAGGCAATACAGGGTACAAATATCACAAATATCACAATGAGACAGCAGGGGAAACAGTGAGGCAATACCAGGAAAAAACGAGCTTAGGAAAAACAGGTAAAAAATGGCAGATCGTCACAGTGAGCAGCTGCGAGGGGGCACACACACAGCTGGGAGGCCGTGCGGCGCGGGGGTGTCCTGAGAACAGGTTACATGAGACCTATTGCATATTGCATCACGGAGTGCTCACAGTCCATGTACGGTGTAACACTCGAAGTAAAGGGGCCAGTAACCATGGCAAATCGGAATCGCAATGCAATAGGACTCGTATTTACGCGAGACCTATTGCATATTGCATCACGGACAATGAGAGGGAGGGTGGGGGCACGGACAATGGGAGTGCCGGATGGGGGGAGAAGGGGGCACAAAGGAGTGCCCACAGTCCAAGTACGGTGTAACACTCGAAGTAAAGGAGCCAGTAGTCATGGGAGGTGACAAATGATGACATAGCCTTCATAAGGAGGAACTAACAAGCCTCAAAATGAATCAGAAGACAGCATTTGCGGAGGACAAAGACAAAAGCCAATGGGCAGAGAGTGGGCGGAGCTTCGACAAAGCTTCCACTCTGTACTGAATACTGCCTGCGTCGCAAAGCAAGCAGCGCATGTGCGCTGCCGCTATAGGCTTGACCTAAAAAGGAGATCCAATTATCATGCGTAGTGCTAGGAACAAAAGAATATGGAAATTAACATTGATAATTAGAGTTAATGAAGTAAACAAAGACAGATAATTTGATAAATTACAGGATGAACTTCGTAATTATAAAAAAGAATGCATCAAATAAAAGATTTTCAGTTTAAATATTCTACGTAAGTGAGGTAATTAAGAAGAGGAATGGAACCAAATAAATTTAACATGAGGAATGGCCGAAGTAATATATTAAGTGGCAGTTTATGGCAGGACGGTGCAATTTCGGAACTAGGAAAGGGGTGAGGTCGGTGGGGGGGCCTTTAAGTAGTTAAGATGAGGCTTAAAAAGAGCCATGACCTAATAACTATTAACGACTTTCCTTTAATAGTTATTTCTGTGACCTGACATTGTGCACACATCTCACAGCTGTTAAAGCTAATAAGTCACTGTGGAATAACATTCCGCCCCACATGTTCCTTAAAGCAAACACAATATTCCAAAGCAGCTCACTTGGTGTTCCTTTCACGAGCTACAGGAGGCAACATCTAACACGTTTTTATTTGATTACCTGGGTGCAAGATGTACTTATCTTAGCACTAGACTTGCCAGTCCAGGATCCATCTGCACGAGGTTCACCAGCCCCGACTGAAGGTGTGCCAGGGCGCTTTCCTTTCCAAGGCAAGTAAAGGGGCACGCTACATTTAACAATATTGCACCCACTTCCGAGAACAGCCTATGAAATGCTGCAGACTGCTCAGGGCTTCTGGATATTTTCAAATGCTGTTTTGTGAAAATATTGCATTAAACTTTCTCAGTGATTGATTGCGAGTGACTTTAGGATACTTCAGGCCAGTCCAGTCAGGATGTGGTAAAGTGACACAGAGTGACAAAGGAAGGAGTTTCTTGCACAGTGAACACAGTTTGAGACCGACTTGTCCTAATGTACGAAATAATGAAGGCCCTCCACAACGGCAAATACTTTGGTTGCAGCTCAGAAACCATGGGGCAGATCTATATTGGAGATGCGCCACTTTTACGCCGCCGTTGCGTCACTTTTGTGACGCAGCGGCGGTGTAAACCCTGCGCCACGTTGCACCATATTTACATCGTGACGCATCTATGGAGATGCGTCACGATGTAAAGCCCTGTGCCACGTAAAACCTGCGTCAGGTTTCACGTGGGCGTGTCGACAGAGGGGGGGCGTTCCATCGCAGGAACGCACCTGAAAAGTGACTCAGTCAAATCTATAAGATTTGACTGAGTCACTTTCCCAACGCTGATGCGCCAAAACCCTGCGCCTGCTTGAAGCAGGCGTAAGGCTTGACGCACCATGTTAGGGATAGGGTAGGTTGGAACAGTGCTGGAGTTGCGTCGCGCTTGCACCCATGCCTGCTAGCCCAAGTTGAAGTGGGTCAATGGTGCCAGCATGGTCCTCCGACCCTCCAGAGACAAAGGTCACCCTTGGGTTTGCCCACAGTGTACTCACCAACGCAGTCTGAAGCCTCTCTGTGCAGAACCCCTCTACCGCAGGTGTCTCCGGTTATAAAACTTAATGCCTCAGAACACCTCTGCCCCCGGCTGCAATGGCCCGAGGAGAAGAGGACCAAAGGTGTTAACATTTTTTAAAATAGAGTACATTTTAATAAAATAAAATATGGCTGACCGCAATGGTGCGTGGGTCAGACACAAAGAGTGGATTCAGTCCTGTCAGCGCTTACCTTGGAACTTAGAAGAAATACCAAGAAATTAAGTTCAGTGGGACAAGGCTGCAGGCGGTGTCCAAGGAGGGAGCATCTTTATCAGTGAGCTGCTGGACGAAGTCACTGTGAAGATTTCTTTGTGCAGAGTTATCCACTTTTTTGGGAGTCAAAAAGCTCCAGTGGGACAAAGCTGGACGTTGTAGTTGACGAGAGTTCCATGAGGCCGGATTCCCCTTTGGTGAAGGACTGCTGAACATGTTTTGGGGCTGCGGAGAAGAACATAGTGGGAGCTGCAGCAAAGCCAGGCCGAACTGTGTTGCACCTTGGGCGGACAGACTAGCAGGTTGGTCCTGGTCTCCTCTTTGTAGTCCCAAGTATTGGATTTTGGCTATCTTGGTATGTTTAACACCTCCACCAAGGGTCAAACACTGAAGGGGCACAACTTGGGGAGTTAGGACTCCATCAGGCTGGGTCCACGTGCAGGGTCAAGATGGTTGGAACCTTTTCTGTCTCAGAGGCTCTGATCAGGAGGCCAGACAACTAGCCCTTAGAGTCATTCGGGTAACCCTGGGTTCAGCAGTAGGAAAGGGCTCAAACAGCAGGGCAGGTCTCTGAGCGTTCAAGATTGACTTCAGGCAGCAAAGCATTCCTTTCAGGTGCAGCAAGTCAGTCGTCTGAAATATCTCAAAAAGATGGACCCCTACTCCGTAGTATGTGCTAAACCTCCTACAGGGAGGAAAAGCGCAAGGCTTTTTTGTATAACCCTCACCCACCAGGGTTACCCCTTGGCATTCTTCATCATAGGGTTCTTCCCATTGCGCTGCAGAAATGGGCATGCTGCTACCTGTGAGATATATGGGTGCACTGAATGGTATATACCAAATGATGGTGAATAGAAGTTGGAGCGGTTTTCTTGCACATTAAAAATATCTGCCAGGAAGGAAAGCTATGCTTTAATTCGTCTTCCAGACGGTATGATTAAAAAGGTGAGAAATGAAGAAACTATGGGGCTCATTAGGATGGCGGACGGACTGGCGTCTGTCCGCCATCCTGGTGTAAACTGGGACTGTCCGCCATGCATTTGGTGGTCCCGCACACCGGATCAGGATTTGACCGCCACCGTGGCGGTCGGATCCTGCATTTTAACATTTGCAGCGGTTGCTGCCGACAGCAGCACCCACCGCAATGCCAAAATGCCATGTTGTGCATTTCACAGCACTACGTGGCAGGCACCACACAGTGCCTGCCACATAGTGCTGTGAAATGTAGGGAGGTACCATGGGTACCCCGCAAGTGCACACTTGCCTCCCCCAATACAAGGGGGGCCCGCAACGGGCCCGCATACCCAATCTCCGCCAACCTTTCCATGATGGTTCCACTCCCGTGGAAAGGCTGTCTACAGCCATCATCGTAATTTTGCGGACGGTATCTGCTAGGCACCGCAGCCATTTTACCTGTGAAGACCGCTCTGCCAGGCAATCCTAAGGATTGCCTGTGGCGGTTCCGTGGTGGGCTACGGTCGCGGTGAGATTCCCCACGCCATCCTAATTTGGCAGGGGGCAACTCGCGGTCGGCGTACGGAAAGACCACCACCGCATGGCTGGCGGTGGCGGTTCTTCCACCATTGTAATCGACCCCTATGTGTGGTTTGAATGACCCTTCTTTCTACGTGGTTTACATGTCTCAAGCCGCCCTTCAGAGTGGCCAAGTATTACATTGCCTGATATCACTCCTAGTTAGACTATCCAGTATCAACACAGTGTAGAGACTTCCCGGTGGTGAGCTTTCAGGTTAATTTGCCAAAACGAGACCTTGAGGCAAGTGTGACTACAGGGTCGCCTTGTCACCTGAGGACCGATGGAGAAAAATTCTTGCTTTTTATATGTATCACAGAATATGGTACCAAGTAGGTGAAAAGTGTATTTGTGCATGCAGAGTATGTGAAGTCCCTCCACTTTGTTGGTATTGGTGTGTACCATTCAGTGCTCCTGTGTTTCTCACAGGTAACAGCATGCCCCATTCTGCAGCTGAATGGGAAGAACCCTATGATGAAGCATGCCTCCAAGGGGTAAGGGGGTGAGGGTTATACAAAAAAAGTCCTGTACTTTTTCTCCTTGTAGGGGGAACAGGGATTTGCTCAGTGCCGATAAAAGTAGATGAATTTACCACAGTGGGGAGTCAATCAATATTTGCAAGAAAATCAAATCTTTTGGCTGTGGGGATGGTAAAAAGAGCCATAGGCCTCAGTGACGTGACTGCAGGATCTTGAAAAGAGGCCCTGGGCAACATTCTGGTAAGAAGCAAGGTAGAGACGGGTGCTGAGGTTTGTGAGTGGCTTTTGGTTGATTAATTGGGACATCCAAAGAGCTAGTGCTTCTCTGAAAATGGCCACTCAGTGGTTTATCTAAAAAAATCAAAGGGCCCAAAGTGATAACACTCCTCGGGGCATAAGGAAATCAAGGGCCAGACAATAAATTGTGAGCTAGATACGAGAATCTGAAGTTTATAATACCACAGTCATTATTAGGGTCTCTAAAGTTAGGACAGAACCAGGTACATCTGCGCACCATTAGAATGTCTTTAGCATGGAATATTGGGAACCCTTTGTGCCGCACTAACCCATCCAAAGATTTATTAAAGAGCTCCTCGTAAATTTTGTTCTGTCCCTTACACAAGGGGGGACCGCAATGAGCACTACCACGTATGGACACCCAGTAGGCGGGAGGTTAACTAAAACTTTGTCGGGCTCAGGCACTGGAGATCCATCAGGCAACTTTGGTTCAAGCGGGGGCCACACAGGAGTACCCCGCTTCTGTAGCCACAGTAACTCCAGCTGCTGTATCTCACAGCATAACCCCATGTGATTCAAACAGGCACACTCCTTGTGCAAGAACTCCCTGGGAGAAGCTGGACCCACAAGCACCTCCAAGCTAGGTGCTAAAAGAGGTGCTTCATTACAGGGAAAGCTCAAATTGGGCTAGCTGGATGACAAGCGTTTCCATTGTGGGTAGAGGATGATGAGCAGGGGCACAGCAAGGCTGATGCCAATTTTGCTTCCAGGGCATCCAAACACATATTTAAGGGAGAAAGTTCCGATTTGAGCCATGTACTGAACCACGCAAAGTAGTCCTCCTTTAAGTGTTACACAGAGGAAAGAAGGTCAAGGCAACAAAGTCCAGCACCAATTATGATGACGTATAGTGCCTGTAATTTAATAATATAGCCTAGGTGCAAAAAACCCAAGACGTGACCTTCCTACGTCCTGTGAAAGATGAGAAAAACCCATCAATCATAAACTTTTGATAAAATGGCTTTGCACTCTAGAAACAGAAAATGTGTAATAAATGATGGCAATAAGTGTCCAAAAGGTCAAATAAACACAAAGTTCGATCTTCCCAGAGAGCGAATCAGAAGTCCATCCAGTTTGATTGCAGTTAAAGATTTATTTTATTCTTTTATTCAAGTTTCATAAAAAACTTCATGCTATGGACAAGACTGCCGACGCTTTTCGTCCCTTTCGGATTTCTTCAGGGCTTAATCAGTAATATATATGTCAAGTATTCTTTCGCAATGTAAGCAATTCAAATATATGGGAATATTATCTCCCCAAGATCCGTAAATGGCATCCGGTTGAAGATGGTGAAGCGTGTCAAACTGTCACAGGACAGTTGCATGGAGGCCTCTGCCCTGGAAGGGACACCCAATGGGGTGATGACAAACCCCCAGCTCAGCAGTCTGTGAGAAGGCTAGTGGAGGGGCCTCCTGACTAATGTCAATTTTATTGCTGGGTGGCTTGTGGTGAATGTCTCGTTTGGATTTTCGTAGAGGCTCTGAAGTTGAGGCTATGCTCCCTGAAGGAAAATAACTCTGCAGATTTGAGAGGTTGGAAGATCACAGAAGGGCACAATTAATTGCCTGGCATGTCCGCTGAGGGGGCAAATGGGCGTTCTACAGGGGACAAACTGGGTTCCATGCTGCAACTCTGACCATGGGCAGCACCTATGGACAACCTCCTCTCTGTGAGCACAATTTCCGTGCTGATGACACTCACAGCTTGCTCCAGCATACGGTCAATGGAAGTGCTTTTGGGGTGTGGAGTAGCTGCAGGTCCTCAACCGATAGCCTTCTTTTTCCCCATGTTAATTAGAAACTAGGGGTTGACTTAGCGAGTTTACAATGCAATGAACACCAGTAGCAGGCAAGCAAGCATCAAGGTAATATACGCAACACTGTCGAAATTTGTCAAGCTGACATAAGAACTGTACCTTCTCATGCTACAAGCCAGGAGACCTGGCCCAGTCTTGCCTCTTCTGGCCAATGATGGGCACGTGCCTGGTTCTACAACATGCTGCAGGACTCCTCTAAGCTCATGAACGCTTGTCCTCTGGCACACCTTGCATCAGAGGTGTCTGGGGGATGAAGTCTCACCCCAGACAGGATGAGCAAGAGCAAAGTTCTGGCAGGGAGGGAAAGAGCAGAGAACACACCCCTAGCCCACTCCCCCGTCATCCTCTCTGCTTTGAATGCATGTCTCCTCTCCCCAGCGACTCCAAATCCCAACTAATTGCTCCAATTGGCCTCCTTCCCTATACACCATCCTTCCTATATCTTCCCTGCCACATCTATTCCCACCTCTCGCTCAGCATTATCTCCATCTACCCTCAACTCCACAGTGTCCTCATTCTGAACTTGTCTCTCTTAAATTTCTGCCATCAAATTTCCCCACTCCAACCACCACTTATCTTGTATCCTAATATATACTAATATATAAGAGATCCATGAAGAAGGACTGTCTGGACATCAACAATCAAACTATGAACTCTAGGTCAGATTTCCTCTTTGCAACAGAAACCTGGATAGATGATACACATCTCCCATACTTCAGAAGGTCATCCTACCAGGTATCAAATCTTCACTGGAAATAGAACTAGTATGAAAACTGGTAAAGAAGTATCAGTCACCTAAAAGAATACAACACACAGTGCCAGCTTCCACCACTACCACACATGTTCATTTACAGTGTGTGAACCCATACTCATCAGTTCTTTCTCAACTTTACTCCTCACCATTACACTTTGAGAAACGCACCTCAAACATCAAAACCCTCATTAGACCAGGGATGAAACTCAATCTCAAATCAGTTGAAACACAACTTGAAGAACCTGTGCTAAATAATCCTAAACTGGCAATATACAGACACATATTAACTTGTAGAAATCCTTTTTTGCTTAAAAGGCTTGTTGGAAAGTCCCCATCACCCAGAATCACTGCTACATTCTGGAATCCAAAATGGAGCTTGTCTGTCATCAAACATTAGCCACAATAAGGAGCTACAGAGGGTAATTCGTCAGGTCGCCCTCAACTCATTAAGTCACAAAAAAACAGCAAAGACCTGACAAACCAAGGGGCTTACAATATCCATTTTTATTTTATGATACTGGAAGGGAGAAGTACATTCAGTATATGTCCTTCATTCCTCTGTTAAACATACTGACCGGGTTCATCCAGTATCAACCCCCCAACAATTTAATAACGTAATTTATCAGTCAACACCGCAAAGACATACCCATACATAGAGAAGTGTATGTAAAGACAAAAAAATGTGTAAGGGGGAGAGAGTCCCTCACATGCGCTACACCAGAGGGGCTACTGGTTGGTTTTCACTGGCTTGCCCACGTTTTTCATCATCGGGATCCTCTCCCCTAAGAAATGAAATAAAGTAGAGAGTGTCCAGTGTAAAGGAAGAAAGTGCAAACAAAGATGTGTGTGTCCTAGACAGACCAGAAAGTGCAAACAGGAAGAAATCTTTCTTCCAGAGTAAAATTGAGTTAAGGTTTCACAAACAACAAGTTTCAATTTTAATCACACTAGTGAACCATACTCAAATTAAAATCAAGATTGCATGTTATTGACCATTTAAAGATGGGGCCATCTATGAATTGTCATTACATACACTTCTCTATGTATGGGTATGTCTTTGGGGTGTTGACTGATAAATTACGTTATTAAATTGTTGGGGGGTTGATACTGAACCTGGTCTGTATGTTTAACAGAGGAATAAAGGACATATAGTGAATGTACTTCTCCCTTCCAGTATCATGAAATGAAAATGGATATTTTAAGCCCCTCACTATCAATAATCTCTCAAAGGTTATCAAAAGTTGTCAAAGCTAGCAGCACAGCACAATTGCTGGCAGACCTTTAGCCAATGCAAGACTTCAAAAACAGCCTCCCCTTCTCAGCAGCAATTCCAAGCAGAGGCATCATTAACCACTCTTGGTCCTCTGGCAAGTTCCTCAGAGACCTCAAGAGCTTTCTCATTCAACTAATTTTAAAGAAACAAATCATCGACATAGTAAACATTCACAGCTTTAGAACAATCCCCAAAGGTCACTCCCTCGGTAGACTCATTGGAAGATTCGCATTTGCTTATGTGTCTGCCTTCATTTAGAGAACTAAACTACTTTCAACTGCAAAACAGGATAACATCCTGGCTGATGCACAGAATCCACCTCAATCACCACCTTTGTTGCCTTTGACAAAGTACACTACCACACCTTACCACTTATAATGAGTGACCTCATCCTTATCGAAGGATAATACATAAGCACACTTCTATCATCCATGCCCTCTCCTTCCAACTCTCACACAGGCATTCTTCAAGTCTCTACTGTTGACCCACTTCATTAGTTCTTTTACGCCCATCTGCTACCATTACGTGGCGGACACCCAATTCATCCTCAAACTGGAATAGCCCTTCAAATTGGCCTCCACAGCCCTAAGCCCTTGTTTCTAAGCAGTAGATCAGTAGATATCACACAACAACCTAAATTGTAACTCCTCAAAAACCAAAACCCTTTCACATTTAAACTGGACCCAGCACCATTACTACTGCCTTTTGGCCCCAGGTAATTGGACCACTTCTAATCCTTTAGGAGCATGGGAGTTACCATGGATGCCAACTTCACCATAATTATTTCAACTGTCCAAATAGTTTTCTTCTTCACCATGAGAACCATGCAACACAGCTTCCCATATATTTTATTCCCACACAGGTTAAAGACATAGGGCCATATGTAGGAAGCCAAATTGCGATCGCAAATGCTGAAATTCGCCGAATTTCGGCGTTTGCGATCGCAATTTGGGCAGTGTGCTATGTAGCACACAAAAACCCACACGCCAAATAAGGAATCGCAAAATGTGCGATTCCTTACTTTGCTAATGCATTTAAGGAATCCCAAATTGTGATTCCTTAAATGCAATGTAGGAAGCACCCAAGTTGTGCAATTTTGGCTTAAGGAATCGCATATTACCACCAACCTCATGTTGGTGGTAATTTGCGATTTCCTTGAAAAATGCACTTTTTTGCATTTTTCCAAAGTGCCATGTGGCGCACATACATGCCCTTAGCGCATGTATGTGCGCCACGTGTGCACACATGTTTATTTCAGGGGTGCAAAAGGGTGTCCTATTGACACCCTTGCAACCTTGAAATTGCATTCTCAATTTGCGATTCTCTAATTGAGAATCGCAAATTGAGAATGTCTTCCTATTCATTCCTATGGGCCTTCTAGCCCATAGGAATGAATGGCAAGGTATTCCTTATTTGCGAATCTCAATTTGGGATTCGCAAATAAGGAATAGGTGGGAATCGCAAAATATTTTGCTAATCCTACCTACAGTCCATTTTGCAATTCTCTAATTGCGATTCCCTAAAAATTGCAATTAGAGAATCGCAAAACACGTTTTACCTACATATGGCCCATTGTCATCTAGATCCTTTCCAATACTGACTAT
This sequence comes from Triturus cristatus, assembly GCF_964204655.1. Lineage (NCBI taxonomy): Eukaryota > Metazoa > Chordata > Amphibia > Caudata > Salamandridae > Triturus > Triturus cristatus. The sequence goes on from NC_140581.1 coordinate 854,780,740, forward strand.
GCCAACTGACTTAGCATTGGGCCACCTTGTCGTCTTTCTCCTTCAGCTCCAGTGGATCCTGTATGCAGTCACTAGACAGTTTCTACACCTGTGCACCCACAATCACAATAACCCACTCGCCAAGTTCTCAACTAGCAGCCTGTAGCAAGGAATATTATGTTCAAGAAGGCTCACTACATTGCACACTGGCACTAAACCAATCTTCCTAAGACTGAAACTATTGATCTACCAGTAAAGAAGGACCTTCAGATCAAGCCTGAACAAACTTCTGATGATCCTCACTTTTACAAAGTCCTGCATTGTTGGTGCATCCTCCTCTGTGTTTGGAACTCTTTCCCAGCTGAATAAGAACATGCATGATTAGCTGGCATTTCCTAAACACGCGCCCCATCACTCCTCTCACAAGAGGACATTGATAGCCCAACCGTCAGACAATAAGAGCATGGCATGCACCTATAAGTGCAATTTCTGTCTATCTCCTATCATTCAACTTCATTATATGGTATGTGAAACCTTAGGTTTGCAGCAAGACAATTGCTGCATCCCTTGGACTTTTATGCACCATTTCCAAAGCTTACCACATAGGTCTATCTATCTATCTATCTATCTATCTATCTATCTATCTATCTATCTATCTATCTATCTATCTATCTATCTATCTATCTATCTATCTATCTATCTATCTATCTATCTATCTATCTATCTATCTATCTATCTATCTATCTATCTATCTATCTATCTATCTATCTATCTATCTATCTATCTATCTATCTATCTATCTATCTATCTATCTATCTATCTATCTATCTATCTATCTATCTATCTATCTATCTATCTATCTATCTATCTATCTATCTATCTATCTATCTATCTATCTATCTATCTATCTATCTATCTATCTATCTATCTATCTATCTATCTATCTATCTATCTATCTATCTATCTATCTATCTATCTATCTATCTATCTATCTATCTATCTATCTATCTATCTATCTATCTATCTTTATATCTATCTATCTATCTATCTATCTTTATATCTATCTTTATATCTATCTATCTATCTTTATATATATCTATCTATCTTTATATATATCTATCTATCTTTATATATATCTATCTATCTATCTATCTATCTATCTATCTATCTATCTATCTATCTATCTATCTATCTATCTATCTATCTATCTATCTATCTATCTATCTATCTATCTATCTATCTATCTATCTATCTATCTATCTATCTATCTATCTATCTATCTATCTATCTATCTATCTATCTATCTATCTATCTATCTATCTATCTATCTATCTATCTATCTATCTATCTATCTATCTATCTATCTATCTATCTATCTATCTATCTATCTATCTATCTTTATATATATATATATATATATATCTATCTATCTATCTATCTATCTTTATATATATATATATATATATCTATCTATCTATCTATCTATCTTTATATATATATATATATATATCTATCTATCTATCTATCTATCTATCTATCTATCTATCTATCTTTATATATATATATATATATCTATCTATCTATCTATCTATCTATCTATCTATCTATCTATCTTTATATATATATATATATATCTATCTATCTATCTATCTATCTTTATATATATATATATATCTATCTATCTATCTATCTATCTTTATATATATATATATATATATATATATCTATCTATCTTTATATATATATATATATATATATATATATATATATATCTATCTTTATATATATATATATATATATCTATATAAAGTGAGGCACCGGTGGTGCAAGGGGCTTGTAAATAGGCCCCACAGTATCCCAAGCAGGTGGAATGGCCTCTTACCTGGCATCTCAAGAGCCAGTGACACGAAGCCCTATTAAAATCATACGGAAGCCAAAACTTTATGTTATGTTATAAGGTTCTTATATAGCGCCTATCACCACCGGTCTCTAAGAGCTCAACAGAACAACCACACACATACTGACGCCTCAGTGCCCTCTGCCTGCTCCAATTAGACTGAAGATATTACCTTTCCAAAAAGGTGTGTCTTCAGTTTTTTCCTAAAGGAGAGTAACTGTGAGTCTTCCTTCAAACTGGCCGGAAGGTCATTCCAAAGTTGGGGAATGAGTACTGAGAAAGCACAGCCTCCTTTGGTTTTTAGATTAAATCTGGGTTGAGCCAGATTGGAGACAAGACCAGAGCGTAGGGATCTGCCGGGAACATACTTCCGCAGGCGTTGCTTGATATACTCTGGGGCGTTGCCAAAGAGAGCCTTGTGAGCCATGCAGAGACATTTAAAATGGACCCTAAACTTCACGGGCAGCCAATGCAGCTTACGAAGAAGAATGGTAGCATGTGAGCTTCTCAGGAGAGAGAAAATCAGCCTGGCTGCGTCATTCTGCACAACCTGCAGTTTCCTCAACAACTTCTGCGATAAGCCCAGATACAAAGCATTACCATAATCAAGCCTCGAAATAACAGTTGCTGAGACGATGGTTTGCAGCGTAGAGGCTGAAAGAATGGTGGTAAGCTTGCGTAGCTGCCGCATCACGGCCGTGCAGGAACCCACCAGAGCCGACACTTGAGGGGCCATGGTAAGGTCCGCATCGATCTTTAGGCCGAGACTCTTCACTACTGTGCCAGGAATGGGAGTTTTACCGAGTTCTGGGGGCCAGTACAGATCATCGCAAGGGTTGACCTTGTTGGTAAGCACCAACACCTCCGTTTTCTCGGCGTTCACCTTGAGGAAATTATTGGTCATCCAATTGACCGTAAATCTAAGCAAGTTCCTTACTGATTCCTGGGCTTCTTTTGTTTCTTCCAGCTGCACCAATAGCTGCGTGTCATCTGCATAGTTAAAGATCTCACAATTTCTGCGCGTGAGTTCTTCCATCAGAGGTTGCAGGTAGATATTGAACAGTAAGGTAGATAGTGCGGACCCCTGAGGCACCCCCCATGTCACATCCTTAATCCCGGACAACTGATCCCCCATCTGAACCCTCTGAGTGCGACCTGTTAGGAAGGATTCTAGTCACTTGAACGCCTGGCCAGTTATCCCCAGCTTCGCGATGCGATCCAGCAAGATGGCATGGCTGACCGTATCAAAGGCTGCCGACAGGTCTAGCAGAATCAGAGCACATGATTGTTTGTTGTCTGCTCTGATTCGTAGCTCATCGGTGACCGTAGCCATAACCAGTTCTGTACTGTGCTGTGGCCGGAAACCCGCCTGCCTGGCATGAAGTAGATGGTGTTCTTCCAGATAGCTGGCCAGGCGTTCAAGACATGTTTTTCCAAGATCTTACTAACAAAATAGAGGTGGGAGATGGGCCTGTAATTTTTCAATGCCTTAGTATCAGCACCCGCTTTTTTCAGAAGTGGGGAAACTCTGGCTTCCTTCAGAGATACTGGAAGGTAGCCCGCTTCTAGAGAGGCATTCAGTAGGTGCAACAGTTGGGGTTGAATACCTGGCAGAGCCAGTTTAAAGATTTTCGGGGGACAAGGATCTATAGTGGATCCCGATTTGATATAACTGACAAGTTCTGTCAGATGCTGACCATCAATACCAGGGAAGCTATTCAAAGCCCCAGCTGGCTGCTGGGTGTCTAGGGACGGTGGTAGTGGCGGACTGTCTGAAGGCGTGGCAATGTCCATCAGGATATCCTGCACCTTCTGAAGGAAGAAGCCTTGAAAGGTGTCACAGTCGGGTTGATCCAACCCAAAACTTTTATCACTTAGCTGCGTGAGTTCCCTTAGGATCACAAAGGTTTCTCTTTGTTTGTTTGTGGCCTCCCTGATTCTACTCTCATAGAAGGCGGATTTCCTTGCCAGGATAGCCAATTTATAGCTGGCCAGAAGTGATTTAAACGTAAGTGACTCTGCTGGCCCATAATTCAGTCTCCATCTACGCTCCGCCTTACGGAGAGCTTGCTTCTTTTCTCTAAGTGATGCATCAAACCAGGGAGCACCCTTTCCTTTTTTCCGAGTGAGCTCCAGTCGTTCTGGAACAAGCTTATCTAAAGCAGATCGAATCCAGGTCATAAGGATCATAGTATATGAATCCAGATTCACCTGCTTCATCTTAGGAGGGGGGGAAGAGAGTAGAGTCGACACTAAGGAATCAGCCTCATTCTTCTTCCAAGAGCGGACTTTCCTCCTAATTAGTGGAGGGGCCGCTAATAAGGGGTCTCCCGGAACCCAGGACTTGATCAGATAATGATCTGACCAGATGCAAGGGCTAACTTCCAGAATTTTCATCAGTGACAGTGAGGACCAAACAAGATCAAGAGTGTGGCCCTTCACATGGGTGGGGCCCTTTACAAGTTGGTTTAGATGGAGAGCGGAGAGGTTGGTTTCGAATTCAGTCGCAATGGGCCCCCTAGGGACCCTGTCCCAGTGATAGTTAAAATCCCCAACCACTATAAGGGACTTATATCTGGAGGCCAGATCCGTCAGTAGTTCGAAAAAAGAATCATTGAATTCTGATGAACTCTGAGGTGGACGATATACTAACAGTAGCAGGATGCATGAGGATTTTAATTATATTTTTATCCCTAATAATTCAGCGCAATCACAGTTTTCTGCAATAATCTGTGTCACCTTAAGATTCTTCTTGAACACAATTGCTACCCCTCCCCCTCTGCTATCCTTGGGGCGGTTATACCACAGAGCATCAAAGTTTGGAGGTAGGGCTGCTAAAATATCCGGTGTTGACGAGGTACCTAGCCATGTTTCTGAGAGTGCCAGGATGTCTATCTCGCCCTCACCCAGAAGTGTAAATACCTCCAGATGGTGTTTATGCAAAGAGCGTGTGTTAAGCGTGGCGATTATCAGACCTTGTGTGCTAGTGTAGTTAGGTGTGTCCTCTCCCTGTAGCAAAGCTTCCGACCGAAGACTGGCATAAGTTATCCCATCCAACGTTGCTGTACCTGTTCGGAGAGATCTGAGGGTATCAGATGAGTAAACCCTTGGTCGGCCAGGGGGGGTGGCCCTTTGGCCCGTCCTGGCCCGGACGGGCACAGACGGGCTTTCCTCTGGTGCTCCTCCGGCACGACGCTGCGCGCGTACGCTGCGCGCGACCATAATGGCCTTTAAATAGTGTGTATGTGTATAAGAGGTCAAGGCTAAACCCTGGCCTGCGTGAAGCACAGCTTCCGACACGAAGGTCTCAATAAATGTGAATCAAGCTAATCAAAAGTTTCTCAGTATTTGGGTGAATAATGAGGTGAATAATGCTTTACATTGCCAGAGTGCACACCCTTATTCTTTAAAAAAACATTTGCCAGTGTCACAATTGACACGAATCAAACGTGTAACATCCGACACTCAACAATGTGAAATTGACATCAAGAATCAATTGGCGAGATACAGAGATCGTGGTTACCCAGATGATATACTCATAGAAGCAGAACAAAAAGTTGCTTCAAAAAACCGCAAAGAACTGTTGTCCACCACCATGAAGAATTCTGCCAAACGGGAAGTTTTTGTACTTAAATTTTCATCTCAAGCAACTCAAATTAAATCTATCATTCGCAAACGCTGGGATATCATTGAATCAGAAGCAGACTTCACAGGATTATTCAAGGAACCACCTATCTTTGCCCACACCCGCTCAAAAAATCTTAGGGAGCTTCTCAAAACACGACCACACACCAAAAGCTCACAGCACTCCGGTATGAAAAAATGCTATAACTGCGGCCAATGTGGCAATGTAATAACAGGCAAAGCTTTCACACATCCTCGTACAGGCCAAAACATTCCATTACACCATTCATCAGACTGCAATACGGAGGGGGTCATTTACGCCATCAAATGCCCATGCGGACTGGTATATGTAGGTAGAACCAGCCGCAAAATTAAAACCAGAATAATAGAGCACAAAAGTAGAATTCGTAACAAAAACACAAGTTCTTCTTTAGCATCACATTGGGTTCAAGCAGCACACTCAATCCCTCAACTGAGATTCACAATTCTTGAACGCATCCAGATGTCCACCAGTATCGAGGTAAATACTGTCTTAGCACGCAGAGAAACACACTGGATCAAGTTTTTAGGAACTGTGATCCCCGGTGGTCTTAACGACCATTACGAACTATTATGCTTTGTTTAAATTCAAGACATTGACTGTGCCAGTTTTTTAACCTTATTTTCTCCATTTATGAACTTTGTAAAGGATTTGCACTCGTTACTCTCATTTTTTACTCTCTCCTCAGCACCTCTTTCACACTCCGACTTTCACACTAATAATAATACACTAATTTCTCTCGCTGAAATATACACAATATTTTTATTCCCGTTTTTTTTGTCTTATTATTAAGCTTTATTAGCAACAACACACGTCGTTTTCCTCACATTCAGATTAGCTTTCCTTGAGACGTACTCTTCACACTGAGTGAGTCCGTCTTTGTTTTCCACTATAAACTTGAGTTCTTTTAAACTCCCCGCCCATTGTCCGCACGTAACGTTGTCTAAGCGTTCGTACGGAGCTTTCAAGGAGAATCGAGGCACTTCACTTTTCAGGTGAGATGCGAGATTTTCATAGTTTCCTACATTGCTAAGACTCTAACTTTACAGACACCCAAGTCTTGTGACACACTTTCATTACTTTTTTAGAGCACGAGTTGCTTGTTGTTCGGGTTGCTAGACACGGTTCTTTATCGTCATCGGTCGTTCACGCCTGGTAAGCTAATTTCAGACATCATTACTTTTTCACGGCACACAAGAGTGTGTGAAACCAGTTTTTGAGGTTTGCCATGTTTCAACATATTGTTTTAATTACAGACCCACATTTTACAGTCAAACTCCGAATTCCGTTTTGACTGGTAAGCAGATGCCTTCATTCACCAGATATTCGACAGCATGCACTTCGCAGTTCATCTAAAACTTTAGTAGGCACAGATATTTCACCGAAGCACACCATGGTTACTGCATGTTACAGAGAGCACGGATTATTTCAGTTACACAACGGCACTTCTTTTCACGTGGAGGTTAGCCTTTCACACACGTATATTTCTCATTCCTTAAAGACAGTTGGACACACGTTAAATATCTCATAGCGGGTTCTTTTGGAGTGCAAATCCTAATCATTTGTTTTGTGACATCTAAATTTTGTCATTTTTCTTTGAACATTCATGAGATCTTTTCATTGTTGTTGTAGTTCTGGAAGACGATTTCATGGAAACAATTATATGTGATTGATGAAACTTACACAACCCCTGAAGAAGGGTTCAAAAACCCGAAATGCATTGGGATTGTCCTTCATCTTTTAAGTGCTTTTGAAGCAATATATCAATATGTAACTGGTTATATGAATCATGTGATGTACAACATATTCATGTGTCAGGCCAGAGTAAATAATATACCATTCAGTTACCAAACGTTCTGTTTATCTGTTTTTGCAACTGTTCTAATTTTTATGTATTTGATTTCAAATTTTTCAAAAAATACTGAGAAACTTTTGATTAGCTTGATTCACATTTATTGAGACCTTCGTGTCGGAAGCTGTGCTTCACGCAGGCCAGGGTTTAGCCTTGACCTCTTATACACATTCATAGTACTTAGGGATGCAAGCTCACATCCCACAAGTGTAAGCACGCTACACAATATTTTCAGTTCCTTTATCCTTCAGACACTTTACGTTAGAAGACGTACACTTAAGGTGTGCAGGCTCACTCTACCTTATACCATTTAAATAGCGTGTGGCAGGCGGTGCTCGTTCCAAATAGAGCGCAGCCCCGGAAACGTCTTGGGGGCGTCTCAGCCCTACTCTCAAGATGGCGGTCGGGGTCTTGGTGGAGTACAATCACCCAAATGGTGAGTGGTGCTGTCAAAGTTTTTATGTGCAGGCAATGTGGGCAGTTAAGGGACAGGCAAAAGAGTTTTTACAACAGAACGGCAAATACACAATTTTAAAAATAAACTTGACAATAATTGCAGCAGCAGCGATAATTAAAAAACACAGCGTGGCGTTAGCGTAGCAGTCAATCTGTTTAGAAAGCACTATAATACATCTGCAGTAATTGCTCATTCGGCAGAATAAAACATTTGCTGTTTTGCTCCCATTATTGTAGCTCGTCAAAAGAGTTTCGTAACATAAATTCGCGATTAAAAGAGACGCCATTTTCCCACCTTCATCCAACCAGCAGTTTCCAGGTGCAGAATAAAGTGTTTAATTCAGCTGGCACAGTCCTTCCATTTACCTCAGTGCAGCCGACAGTCCTGAAAAGAACGCAAGCTCATTAAGACTTGATTTGCAGTTGCAGATTAAATGTGTTAGTTAAATCCTGAAAAGTGTTTGCTTAACTTTTAAACTGTACTTTGTGTTCAGAATAGACGTGCTCTTGTTCCGCTGAGGCCATATTTTAGCAGGTTAAACTAACTGAAGCACGTCTTATGCTACATATTTTAGTAATGTGTATATTTATATTTTCTAATTACATTTGCTCTTTCATTTGGTTTATATGGTTTCTTGATAACATAGATTTAAAACGCCAAAAGTCAATTGTTCTGACTTTTGCACCACAAGTTGTTTTGTGAGTGCACAGCGTTCTAAAATTCTGGAGGGACGAATTCTGCAGGGCGAATTTAGATTTCGGTGGGACGGGACCACTGCCTTTCATTGGCAGAGTTCATGTTCTTTACCAACTCGCAGTTTATCCACCAAATTTAGAGTCAGGGGAACTTTAGCTATTGGACTCCTGAGGCGGAAGCCGGGAGAATGCATAACTTTGTTTTTTAAAATTTTAAACTGTGATAACGTGTTTCTATCACCTCCCCTCCTACCTGCACTTCTTGGCTTCTCTTTAAACAGCGCTCCACGCTGCAACGACCCCTCACCTCCAGACGCCATTCTCGAGCGCGAGGCGCGCCACAGACACGCCCACTCTGTTGGCCACGCCCCCTCGACCTCTTGTATATATAGCGAGCGCTGAAGCGAGGCGCTTCATTAGCTATTGGACTCCTGAGGCGGAAGCCGGGAGAATGCATAACTTTGTTTTTTAAAATTTTAAACTGTGATAACGTGTTTCTATCACCTCCCCTCCTACCTGCACTTCTTGGCTTCTCTTTAAACAGCGCTCCACGCTGCAACGACCCCTCACCTCCAGACGCCATTCTCGAGCGCGAGGCGCGCCACAGACACGCCCACTCTGTTGGCCACGCCCCCTCGACCTCTTGTATATATAGCGAGCGCTGAAGCGCGGCGCTTCATTAGCTATTGGACTCCTGAGGCGGAAGCCGGGAGAATGCATAACTTTGTTTTTTTTAAATTTTAAACTGTGATAACGTGTTTCTATCACCTCCCCTCCTACCTGCACTTCTTGGCTTCTCTTTAAACAGCGCTCCACGCTGCAACGACCCCTCACCTCCAGACGCCATTCTCGAGCGCGAGGCGCGCCACAGACACGCCCACTCTGTTGGCCACGCCCCCTCGACCTCTTGTATATATAGCGAGCGCTGAAGCGAGGCGCTTCATTAGCTATTGGACTCCTGAGGCGGAAGCCGGGAGAATGCATAACTTTGTTTTTTAAAATTTTAAACTGTGATAACGTGTTTCTATCACCTCCCCTCCTACCTGCACTTCTTGGCTTCTCTTTAAACAGCGCTCCACGTTGCAACGACCCCTCACCTCCAGACGCCATTCTCGAGCGCGAGGCGCGCCACAGACACGCCCACTCTGTTGGCCACGCCCCTTTCAACTCCCCGCCTCACGACCATAAATATGTGTCTTGGTAGGAAGCGCAGCGGACGAGCGCAGCGGGCGCGACGATTGCGCGCCGAAGGCTCGCCTAAGGCAAGCCCGTCTGCGCCCGTCCGCGACCGGCCGGGACTAGGGGCCTTACACTCTGCCCCACCTATCACCTACAGCCCGGCCCTACTTCGCAGCTACCAGGGCCCCTGGCCCATCACGACCAGTACCAGCTCTTGCATTTCTGCTCTCGGCATAGCCTCCCTCTCTCCCCTCCCTCACCCTCCTCCTATTCTGGATACCCCGCCTACGACCTGTAGGCCTGCTCCTCCGCAAAACCCTAAAACCATCACAGCTGTCTACCTCAACACCCGTTCTGCTGTTGCCCACTCGCACAAACTCTCGGTCTTGCTGGACTTACAGGCCCCAGATCTTCTCTTCTTAACCGAGACCTGGTTCTGCGATGACTCCCTCCCTGCACTCCTATCCACCCTTCCAGCCTCCTACTACGCCCTCAGGGCTGACCGCCCTTCGGGCAGAGCCGGGGGCGGCGTGGCAGTCATCGCACGTACCGATTTCCCTTTTCAAATTCTCCCTCTACCTAACATTGCTACCACCGAATTCCTGGTGATTCGCACAGTATCCACCTCCCCTCCTCTTACCTGTTTCCTTACTTATCGTCCTCCTCAGTCCCCCCTGCAGTTTCTCCCAGACTTTTTGGAGGTCTTGGCTACCATTGCAATCAACAACTCCTCCATCCTGCTCCTCGGCGACTTTAATTTCTGGCCTTCCGATCCTGCCGAATGTCTGTCATCTAAGGATTTTTCCGAAACCCTCCACTCCCTTAACTTCACACCCCATGTTCACTCCCCCACCCACATTAAGGGTCACCAGCTTGACCAAATCTGGTCCCTGAACTGCCCTGTGGAATCCTTATCTATCTCCCCTTGCACCTGGTCCGACCATCATTTGATTTCATTTCTCCTTCCTATCCTTCCCCCAGCTATGCCCCCCCGACCCAAAAACACCTGGGTCCGATCATGGGGCCGGGTCAATCTTGAGAATCCCTCCTCTCTCCTTGCTGGTTCTCTCCCGCCTCTTCAGGGCCACACCACCGTCTCCCAGGCTGACGCTATAGACCAGTGGCTCTCCCGCAGCTGCGACTCCGTTGCCCCGCTCAAGCGCATTACTTCTAAACGCGACAAAGACGCCAACCGGTGGTTTAACCAAGAGCTTAAAGCCACCAAACTAACAGTTCGCCGCGCAGAGCGGGCTTGGAGGAGAAACTACTGCCCCACTTTGAAACTGGAATATATCAATATCCTTAACCAGTACAAAAAAAGCATCCTGGAGGCCAAAACAGCTTATTTCTCCTCCAAAATCTTAGCAGCGGAGAACCAGTCTAAGGAGATCTTCTCCATCGTTCACAACCTGGCATTCTCGGACAGAACTACGCTTAAACCTGTCCCGTCAAATGACCTCTGTCTTTCTCTTAATAATTATTTCATCCAGAAAATTATCACCATTAAGGCCAACATCCCCCCACCTTCCCCTTCTTTTGTGGATCCCCAATGTCCCCCTCCCAAAGGCAAACTAACCACCTTTCCCCCTATCACTCGGGAAAACCTGACTTCATTGGTGCCTCTGATCAAATCTGGCTCCCCTCTTGATCCCTGTCCTGCCCATATCCTCCGCCACATCTTTGTCTCCTGTCTAGATCCCCCCCTTCACCTCCTCAACAGCTCCCTCGCGCAAGGCATAGTTCCTAGCTCCTTGAAGTCTGCGGTAATTGTGCCCATCTTGAAAAAACCTGGGGCAGATCCTTCTGTCCCTGCCAATTTCCGCCCCATCTCCCTCCTGCCATTTCTAGCTAAGGTGCTCGAGCGCCACGTCACCTGCGCTCTGAGCTCCTTTGTGGAGAAACATGGAGCCCTTGCCCCCCGCCAAGCTGGTTTCCGCCCCGCACACTCCACGGAGTCCGTGGTTATGTCGGTCCTCGACACCCTCAGGGAGGGTATGGACACTAATCATCACCAGGCCCTTGTGCTCCTCGACCTCTCAGCCGCCTTTGATACGGTGGACCACAACATCTTACTTTCCCGTGTCAGGGCGGCGGGGATCGAGGGGACTGCCCTGGTCTGGTTGTCCTCCTTCCTGAGCGACCGCACCCAGGCTGTTCGCCTGGGTGACTTCACAGCGGACTTCCGGAAAGTCCAGTGCGGGGTTCCTCAAGGTTCATCTCTCTCCCCTCTTCTGTTTAATCTATATATCGCCCCTCTTATCTTTTCTCTCCAACAGATGGAGGTCGCCGTATTTAACTATGCGGATGACCTCCAGCTGGTCTTTGATCTTTCCTCTCCTTCTGCTGTCCTCAACTTTCAAACTGTCATGTTCCACATCAGGGACTGGATGAGCCACAATCACCTCAAACTTAACCCGGACAAAACCGAGCTGGTATTGACGGGCGGTTCATCCAGCCCCTGGTCCCCCCTTTGCTGGCCTCCCTCTCTTGGTTCTCCTCCTGCCCCCTCCTCCTCTGTTAAAACACTAGGCATTAAGCTCAATTCCCAACTCACCCTCCAATCCCAGGTTAGCTCTGTGGTATCTTCTTCTTTCCTCTCACTGCGTACTATTCGCAAGGTGTCCCGCTTCTTTACTTTTTCCGCTCTCAAACTTATTATTCTGGCCATGGTGGTGTCCCGCCTGGACTACGGGAACGCTCTGTATGCCGGTATTCCTGCATACAGTTTGCGCCGCCTTCAACAGATCCAAAACCAGGCGGCCCGCCTAGCCTTCAACCTTCCCAAATTCCACCACTCCACCCCACTTCTGAAATCTCTCCACTGGCTCCCAGTGCGGGCTAGAATTCAATTCAAACTCGCATCCATCACTTTCCTGGCCCGATTGGACCTGGCACCTGCCTTCATCTCCTCTGAGATTATTCCCTATGTCCCCTCTAGGGACCTACGTTCTTCTTCTCAGTCCCTCCTCACCATCCCTCGCTTCCGGAGAAAGAAGTGGGGCGGCTCCAAATTTGCCATCCTAGCACCAACCCTTTGGAATTCCCTTCCCCTCCATCTTCGTGCCATCACCCTCTATCCCCAATTCCGCAAAAATCTTAAAACCTACCTATTCACAAAATCCTTTGAATAAATGCCCATTCCTCTCTCCCTGCTCTTAACCCTCAGTCCCCACTAGCTACAGCGCCAAGAAACCGCCGGTATACGTGCGCTTTAAAAGTGCTTTTAAACTCAAACTAAACTCAAACACACAGAGGCTCTCACGACAGAGCCTTAGCCTCCCTTGACCAGACAGCCAATCAGTCACTCTGTTTAGGATTGTGTTAAACGAACTGGATTTACCTGGACACTCACTGTCCTGGCAGACCCGGGCAGGGAAATCTCACAATGGCCATCAAGTTCTGGAAGGAAATTCCCTGCGTATCAGACCCATTTATATATATTTTTTTACTGTACACAAGCAAACTCCGGGATTGGGATTTTGTGTAAAAAACAAACGATTGCCAAGCGGGCAAACAAATGGTGCCAGCTGCTCGTTCAACCCTTTCTGCAATATGTATTTCTTGTGAGTGTTTATTATTAGGCATGAATCAGTTAATTAAAACCATTACATGATTAAAAAAAAGCAAACTATTTGATTCATGTGTTCTAGTAAAGAAAGGTGAGAACAATTACCAGATTAATAGAACACAGTAAATAAATATTCAATTTATAGGCATATAAGTTCAAATAGTTTTATTGAAAGAAAAACAAGGTGTCAAAGAAAGTTATACAATATTAATCATGCACCAATACATTACAGATATACTACATAAGAAGTATGAATAATTGGACTATTAACACATAGTTGAAACAAAAAAGAGCAAAATAAATGAAACATTAAGACCATTTAAGTACATACATAAAAAATTGTGGAACTATTAGGGAAATCAAGGCGGTTTGAGAACTTCCTGTTGAGAAGGATTAGGTAGAGACTGAGTATCGCTTGACGCTAGTGTCAATATATGTTGTGACTGGCAACCATAAGTCAACGCGTTTCATGGCCAATTGAGGGGGATATACAAAAGCAGTATCTAATCTATGGTTATGACAAACAGTAAACCACCAAGCCTTGTAGGAGATTTTCATAAAGTCTTTCCAGTTAATGGTAATCTGTTGAAAAGCAATTGCTAATAATAGATCAATAATTTTAACGTTGAGAGAAACATTGTCCCAAATGGAAGAGACCTAGAAAAATGTGAGCAAAAGAGAAAGAAAATGTAGTGTTAAAAATGGAGTTAATTTGAGACCATACTTGCTTCCAAAAATTATGAACTTGCGAGCATGTAAATAGCATATGAAAAAGGTCGGCATTGAGGGATGAACAAGTCCAGCATAAATCTGGGATGGTTGAAAATCTTTTACATAATGTAGCTGGCGTAAATAAAAGTCTGTTATAAACAAAGAATAGTGTTTGCGTAGTATTTGCTGCTCTAGAGGATCTACGTATTTTGGTCCATATGTCTTTCCACAATGATAATGGCCAAGAAGTATTAAAGTCGCGTTCCCAAGCCACTTCAGTTTTAGTCTTCTGTCTATCAATATCGGCGCCTTGCAAATGGTTATAAATAGTAGAGGCTTTGGGTTTGGTCATTAATAAGGTATGAAGTCTTGTGGAGGGTTCTGGATTAGTAGAGACATCTTGTGTAGTGAGGCAATGAGATAGAGATTCCAACACAGTTTTCTTGAGTATGTTGTATTTATGGATAAAGGAGGTCGGTAGAGTGAAAGCCTGCTTAAGTGTAGCGAAGGGTAGGAATTCTGAGTCTGAAAATAACTGGTGGATCTATACTAAGCCTTTAATTCTCCAGTTCTTCCAATAAAAAGGTTTCTTATTGATCAATAAGTTCTTGCTATGTTAAATTGTAGTATTCAGAAAGGAATCCTCATTGACGCAGGTGGAGTGAGAAGATGTATCAAGTTGTTTGGAGGTGTGTTTTATTATGGGAGTAGAAATGGATTGTGGTTTGCGAGAAAAAGAGAGATATTCACGGAAAGAGTAAGAGAATAGAAAAAGGCGCTCTGTTAAAGTCCAGAAAGGACAATCATCCATAGAGTCAAGCAACCAAGAAGAAGCCTGACATAATAAGAAAGCTTTCTGATAAGCCTGGAAATCCGGAGAGTTAATTTCACCTTCAGACTTAGGGCGAATTAGCTTTAGTATAGACATTCGAGGTTTCTCCTTACTCCACAAGAAAGAGGATAAAATGAAATTAACTTTCTTAAATAATTTAGTTGTAATTGGGACCGGAATGTTGGAAATAGTATGTAGAACAATGGGCGATAGCATCATCTTTATGGTATCTAAACGACCCCATCAAGACAAGTAGACAAGTAAAGGGAATGCCATTTAGAAGTCAGATCAGAAATCTTTTGAATAGATTTGTTCATACAAAATGCTACCGTATTGGAGATTGAGGATGTAAAACATAGACCTAGATATTTAATATAGTTGAGGCTCCATTTAAACTGAGAGGCTTGAAATTCTGAGCTAAAAGTATGTGTCGTTAACGGTAATATTTTGCATTTATCATTATTTAATTTGTATCCAGATATAAGGGAGTAAGAATTCACTTCTGTTAAAAAAAGCTGGGATTGAGTCATCTGGTCTAGATAAAAAGAGCAAGATGTCATCAGCATAGGCTGAAAGTTTGTTATGAACATTTGACGTTTTAAAGCTGTATATGTTAGGGTTTTGACGTAATTTGGACAAAAATGGTTCTAGGGCTAGGTTGAATAATAAGGGGGAAAGGGGACAGCCTTGAAGCACACCTCTGCCTAATGTAAGGAAAGAGGAAATGAGGCCATTGGCGCAAACTGCGGCGCGCGGGTTAGAATAAAGGAGAGATAATAGGGTTATAAAGTTGGGGCCGAAACCAAACCATTTAAGAGTGTAGAAAAGATATTTCCACTCAACTCTATCAAAAGCCTTTTCGGCATCTAACATAATTGCTGCCAGAGAGTGGTTAAAATGTGAAAAATTGGATAAAACATCAAAAAAGAGTTGTGTGTTGTCTGTAATGACACTTCACTTGACAAAGCCAGATTGTTCTTTTCCCGACAAATTTGGTAGATAAGAATCTAGACATATGGCTAATGCTTTAGAAAACATTTTGTAGTCAATATTGACCAGTGAAATAGGTCTATAATTTTTACAGTATTTGGGGACCTTACCTTCTTTGGGGAGGAGACATATATGGGCCTCCGAAAAAGAACCAGAGGAACTATTGGAGGAATAGAAAGAATTTATAAGTGAATGTTTTGGGTATCAAAAATTTAGAGAAATGAACATAAAATTCGACGGTGAAGCCGTCCGGGCCAGGTGCCGTATCTTTTTTAAGCTTTTGGAGAGCTTCCAATAGTTAATTCTGGGTGAGATCAGACTCTAAGGGAGATATATCCGGAGGAGTCTGTTGGGGCTTTTGGATGGTTGAGAATGGTCCGTAGGTTGGGTTTCTGAAGAATATAAAGATTTATAGAAAAGAGAGATTTCATTTAAGATTTCGGCGTGTTTGAATTTTAAGACCGAATGTTCATCAAAGACGTACTCAATATTTAATTTGTTGTGGCGAATCTTTAAGTAGTTGGCTAAGATTTTCCCTGCTTTATTTTTACCACCATAAAATTTTGCACTGGATTTCAGCAAGTAAAGTGAAGCATCATCTGTGGACTTCTTATTAAATTGCATCTTGGCACTAATAAGGGTTTTTAAGCAATCCTCCGATTTAGAATTGTAATACAAGTCTTCCAATTTCTTAATGTGTTGGAGGTGGTCCGTGGTAGTCTTACGTGCAAATTTTTCGTTTCTTTGCAACATAACTGATAATAAAATCCCTTGCTGAAGCTTTGAAAGCGTCCCAGATAGTCGAGAGAGATATGGACTCTGTGTGGTTTCTCTCAAAGTAATCAATAAAGAAGGAAGTAAAGGATGCATTAAACCGTGGTTCTAAAAGAAGCACATTATTGAAGCGCCATCTTTTGGGAGCGTTGTTTCTGGGCAATACATCAAAGCCTATCGACATGGGCGCATGATCCGATAGGAGAATAGGACTGATTTCTGCATATGTGAGGGATTGTGAAATGTTGTGGGAGACAAAGATATAGTCAATTCTTGATTGAGTATGATGGACTGGGGAATAGACTGAGTATTCTCTAGTGGTTGGGTTACAAAGGTGCCAGGCATCTAGCAATTTATGTTGAGTAATGGTGTGAGTGAACGATTTATGTGATTTATTGGGGACAAAGGGAACTTTACCATTCCTGTCTATAAAGGGGTCAAACACTTGGTTGCAATCTCCTGCCAATATAAAATTATCTTCGATGCAATTAGAAATTTGCTTGGCTAAAGCAGGCCAGAAGGAAACAACTCCACTAGTAGGTGCATAAACATTAAGAAGAGAAACCGGAACATCTTTTAGTAACAACTTAACAATCACAACACCATTTTGTTTACCATCCCCAGGAGAAAAATAAACCTCACCCACCCAACCTCTTTTCAATTTCAATGATTCAGTATCAGTGAGGTGCGTTTCTTGTAGAAAAACAATATCAGCATTTAACTTGGCCAAGTGGGTCAAAACCCTTTGTCTCTTTATAGGAGAGTTTAGACCCCTAATATTCCATCAAACTAATTTAAGTGACATAACTTGTTAAAAATAGTAGAAAAAGCAATATGAAATAATAGTCCAAATCAATGAGTTTAAAGAATGTAAGTATGAAAATCGATAAGATAGATAAAAATAGGACATTTAAGTCAGAGCGGAAAAAAAGGAGAAATATCAAAAGACAACTGCCAGAAATAAAACTCCAATGAATTAGAACAGTGGAAAAGCCAAAAAGTGCAGGTAATACAAATATCGAAAGAGGGAGAAAAATAAATATGTGGTAGTAGAAAAAGAAGGGGAAATAGGAATGAAGAAAAGAGAGGAGAGGATATAAACACCTTGAGAAGAGTAAGTAAAAGGAACAAGTGAGTAAAGAGAACAAGACAACTCCCTGAAAAAGCACTGTGAAGATTTTGAAGAGATAGAAAGAAAAAAGCACTGAAATGTGTTGGGATAGAGAGATTTGTTGTAAAAAGGAGTAACAAAAGAATAATATTAATAAAGACACCTGAAGGTACAGAAACGAGAATAAACAAAACAGAACAAAGAACAGAAGACAAAACAAATAACATACCTACATAAAGAGAACACGGATATGGGGGTGGGTAGAACCACATGGAGCAGACGAACCGTCTAAAGGAGACTGGACTGGACCAGGGGGGAATCACGCCATGACGAGGACAAATGTGTAGAAGCAAAGAATTATAAAGTTAGCACAATTCTGAGTAATGAACAATGAACAAGTATTTGAAAAACAACTAACTTGAGCTCAAAACAACGTGACCAGTACTCAATTGTGTGACTATTAACAATGAATTAAGAAAAACTACAACAAAAAAGAAAGGTAAAAAACCACTTTGAAAGCATTAGCGGTTTCCTGTGCTTAAAGGAACACCATGAAAACAGATGTGAAAGTCAAGAACATCATGTGAAATGTGAAGAGGAAGGTCTCGACGAATCCATAGTGGATCTTCATAGGAAGTTATGTTGTTGTTGTAAGTAACTTTAAATAGACATGGGTGGTAGAGGCCATATCTAGCTCCCATGGAGCACAAATCGGATCTCAAATTGAGGAAGGCGTTACGCCTGGCAGCTGTAGCCCTTGAATAATCCTGTGTGAAAAACAAAGCTGAACCAGACCAGGAAATCTTCTGGATGGCTTTAGTGGCTGAAAGAACTTTTAGTAGACCAGTATCTTCAAGAAAATAAAGGCTGACTCCTCTTGGACGTTGCGAAGAAGTGCTGTTGGTGGAAATTCGTCCTAGCCGGTGGGCACGTTGGCTGTTCAGCTCAGTGGCATCTGATAAGTGAAGGATCTTAGGGAGAAAAGTCTTGAAAAAAACCAATGGGATCCGTACCTTCTGTTCCTTCCACTAGGCCGTATAAACGTAGGTTATTCCTCCTGTTGCGGTTTTCAAGATCTTCAATCTGCTTGTGGAGTGTAGAAACTTGTGATTGCAAGGATAGAATACTCTTGGTGATGTCATCGAAAGATGACACAGTTTGTTCCACTGTATTAAGTCGTGAACCCAGTTGAGACCATTTGTCTGATAAGACTTGTAGTTGGGAATTTGTTTCTTCCACAAAGGGTCTGAGAGGCCTTGTCTCTTGTAGCAATAGCTCCATCAAGACTGGCGAAGAAGATTTGGGTGGCGAAGGGGGGTCTTTTTTCAAGCGTTTTACATTAGTCTTCCCTGAAACTGCTGGCGTGGGGTCCATTGTTGTGCTATGATCTTCTGATGGCAATAAACCAGAATCTTCCAGTTTAGAGAGTTCAGAGAAGAGCTTTGAATTTTTAATGAAAGAGCGTTTTGGTTTAGTTTTAGTATAAAGAGAGTCCTTCATCCTACCCATCAAAAATTAAGTAAGAACAATAAAGTATTGAGCAATCAGTCCAGAGAGCAATTATACAGCCAAAAGTAAAAGAAGTACTATTTGAAGAAATGATCAATGAAAAGGGTTTTAAAATTTGAGGAGTAACTTCAGTAGAAGAAGTTTACATGCTGCAGGGAGAGTTCGGTTTGTTGCGCTATTGGGTTAGTTGAATGTATAAACAAGCACAGTCTGTTATTATAGTACACTTCACAAATGAATATAACTTTTGATGCTCCTTTTGCAAAAGTTCAATTAGGTTATCAAAGTGAATAAATAATTTGTCTATGCGGGAGAAG
This sequence comes from Triturus cristatus, assembly GCF_964204655.1. NCBI lineage: Eukaryota > Metazoa > Chordata > Amphibia > Caudata > Salamandridae > Triturus > Triturus cristatus. The sequence continues at coordinate 854,800,275 of NC_140581.1, forward strand.
TATCTTGTGGTGAACGCCTAAGTAAGTGATGAGACCATGTCAGGGAGTATATGTCGTTCAAGAAGTTAGGCTCCACAAAATGGTGATTGCATTCCAAACATTACAGAGTCTTGTCTGGCTGACGTGAGAAATGAGGCGTATGGTTGCAGGAGGGCTTTTGCTTGAAGAAGAGGAGTTTGTAATTAACTCATTTAGGCATAAAACAAAGGAATGCGGCTGTTCATCTTGTCAGGAGGAAAGATAGCGGCTGTGACATGAATTGCACGTACAAAATGGCGGCCGCGATAAAAATGAGACATTCAACAGCAAAATGAACCTCCTCACTGTCACTAAGTGAAACATTCAAGGTCTCAATATAATGAAAAGCCGAGAGGGCACATAGGACGTCATAGATCAGTCCGTAGAAGCGCTTACAGCAAAAATCAGCAAGTCAGCTTGTGAGGGGTAAGGAGGCATTCATAACACGGTCCGCACACCTAAGATGGCAACCGCGATGAGAACGGCTCCATGGAATGATGTTTATTATCGGATAAGAGCTCCTTACTGTGAATTGGAGAATCGCTCGAGGTCTCCTAGTGAAGGGCAGCAGTTCATGATGGCATTCCCCTGGTCATTTTCGCGCTGGTATTACAGGTGACGCGTTGTTTCCCGACCGGTCCTCGGAGCCTCACGTATGACGCCGCCATGCTCGTTGGGCGCTAAGCAACGCCCCCAATTTATAGGTATTTAAAACAAACACTAATCTCTGCAAGCTGTAGTTCCATTTGACTGTGAAAATATGAGTTATGTAGCTATGATTGCTTCAAAGGCTGGGTTGTGGTTTAGGTCTCTCAATATAAAGTGCTGGTGTGTACTATAATTAATAATTTTAAAAACAGTTTTAAGATTTTTGTGATTGGTCTGACTTAGAGAATAGTTTAAAGTGCAAATAATTAGATACATTTAAGAGCAAATTTCTAAGATTTTAAAAATGATAATAGTTATAGTATTGATATAAAATAGGACAGATTACATAGGGAGGCCCTACTATTGTACTAAAAGGAAATACAGCCAGCAAATATGCACATGGGCATGGCAAAAGATCTGAGCGTGCTTGTGCCTTTTTCCAAAGAAAGGGGCGCAGAGAGCAGGATTGATTAATTCCTGTTTTCTTTGAGTAATAATCCATTATATAAGTTTCTGAACTTTGTGCCGGGGTTGTGGGGGTCCAAGACAGGGTTATAAGGTCCCTCCGAGTCTTTTGACAAATTTCCCGCTACATGAAAGAATGGTAGCATCTGTTTGTGAAAGACATACTGCTGATGCCTCAGTGCAAGTGCAGACCCTCTGCATCAAACATATTGGCCTGAGTGAGGCCCTCCTTTCTTCGCTAGTGGTGGGGCAGCAGCACAAAAGGTGCAGCCATGATTCTTGTTTATAATTGCATAACCTACCTCCATTATCCTGGTTGGCTCATGCAGGATTAAAATCTGATATTGGTAGGCCAAGAAAGCGCATGTACATAATATCTCTCCACGTTCTGTGATTGATGGCAACTGATAAATAAGGCTAGGATCTTGCAACCAAATATAAAGAGTTTAAAGAGCGCAAGATCTCAGAGGACCTTAGAGAGGGTAGGTCTGGCTTAAATGAGGCCAGTCGTACCTGTCTATTGATTGTCTTTTTCCATGTTGTGTGGGTAATGGATTCAAGGGCGAATACTGCTGGATCTATTGCAGAGTTTGCTACTGATCTCTGTAGTTTTCTATTCCATGGGGTTCCCGGTTTCTCGAAGATGTTATGTTATGTTATGTTACTGTTTGTTTTGTAGAGCGCTCAGCTGCTCCAAAGAGCGTCCCGGCGCTAAAGATCATCACACCAAATACCAGCAGCAAACAAACAGCCATAACAGAAAACATAACCAGAATTAACCATAACAGCATTACAAAGCAAACAGATAGGTTTTAAGTCCTTTCCTAAAAACCGAGAGATTGGTGCACACCCGCAACGTCAAGGGCAATGTGTTCCAGAGGCGGGGTGCAAGGTAACTAAAGGAGCGACCTCCACAGCGAGCACGCTTCACTGTTGGAACAATAGCCTTGGCCTGGGCAGCAGATCTCAGAGGTCTAGATGGAAGATAGAAATTGACCCTTCTCTGCAGATATTCAGCGCCGAAATTATGAAGCGCCCTAAAAGCTGTAGTTAGGGTCTTGAAGAAGATACGCTTACGAATCGGCAACCAATGCAGAGAGACAAGGAGATTGCTGGCCCTAGATCTTCTAGTTAAACCGAAGATTGCCCTGGCTGCAGAATTTTGAACTATCTGCAGACGAGTCAGCAGATACTCAGGAAGACCTAAGTAAAGGATGTTGGCGTAGTCTAGGCGCGAGCCAATTAGTGCTTGCACCGTAATTTTCTTATGCTCCAAAGATAAATAGGGCAGAAACTTGCGCAACATCCTTAAGATGGCAAAGCACTTCCCAGTCAAGCCAGCAACCTGGGTTTTAAAGGAAAGAGTGTTATCGACCATCATACCCAGGTTCTTCGCTGTAACCGAATCGCTGGCAGGGGGAGACATGGCCGAAGGCCACCATAGCTTCCAACGTGGGTCTGCAGGACAGCCAAAGAACAATATCTCGGATTTGTCGGAGTTGCATTTGAGGCCATTTTTCCCAAACCAGTCAAACACAAACTCCAAACACTTCCGAATGGCTGCTCCATTGAAGTCACAGCCCCTGTCACAAGTGAACAGGAGCTGTGTGTCATCCGCATAGGATATGATCTGGGTCCCTAGCTCCTCCACCCGTGCCGCAAGAGGTGTAAGGAAGATATTAAAGAGGGAAGGACTCAGTATGGAGCCCTGCGGGACCCCTACCTTAAGCTGCGGCATCCGGGCGGAGAAAGGGGGAGCCCAGATCGTTTGTGTCCGATCGGCCAAAAAAGACTGAAACCATGCGAACACCGTACCCCGCAGCCCAACCTCCCAGAGTCTAATTAGGAGGAGTTCATGGGGGACGGTGTCGAAGGCCGCCGACAAATCAAGCATGATAAGCAGGGCCTTTCCACCCCTATCGAGGGTCTCCTTCACACTTTCAGTAACCTCAAGAAGAGCGGTCTCGGTGCTCAGGTTAGATCTAAATCCAGACTGTGACTGATGTAAAAGGGAGTTGCCCTCTACAAAGTTGGTAAGGGTAGTATGAACACACTTTTCAGTGATCTTGGCCAGGGCAGGAAGCAGCGAGATTGGCCTATAATTAGAATGCAGTTTAGCATCTGCATTTGGTTTTTTAATGAGGGGAAGAACTAAGGCCTGTTTCCAGGAGGAGGGGACTTTGCCCGACTTCAAAGATGCATTAATGAGAGGGTTGATGATCGGATTAAGGGCAGGTGCCAGGGTCGCAAGACACTTGGCGGGGCAAGGGTCCAGAGGAGAGCCAGATTTCAGGCTAGACAAAAGGTCAAGCGAGGCCTGAGGCTCTAAAGAGGGAAAACAGTGCAGGGTAGGGCCCACAGAATCCATATGCATAGCTGGTGGGCATAACCAGGGGTTGGAAAGGCCATCGACCTCTGAACCTTTGCTCAAGATGATCTGGGTTCCTTGCAACGCTGACTGGATAGTACGTATTTTATTAGTAAAAAATACTGCAAGCTCCATGATCCAAGGTTCCGAGAAAGCAGATGCAGAAGTGCAGCAGGAGGGAGAGATGAATTCTTTAGCAATCTTAAAGATCTCTTTGCAGGAGCTATCTGCTTCCTCGATCCTTCTGGCCAAATAGGATTTTTTCTCTGCAACGAGCTCCCTGTGATATTCTTTCACTGCTGCTCTGTAAGACTGCTTAGCTGATGTATCATAGTGCCTCCTCCAAATTCTCTCCAGCCTCTTGCAGTGCCTTCTCTTGGCCGCCAAGGCAGCAGAGAACCACGGGGCTGATGCTCGTGCCAGTTCAGATCTAACCTGGCGAGATGGTGCCAAGGCTTCCAAACTTGCAGTGAGCCAATTCTGAAAACACACCACATCATCCTCCAGACTGCCCGTAAAAACACAAGGATGGGTATCTAAAGCCTGGGTGATCATGGCCGGGGTGACTTTGTGGAAGGCTCTAGAACTACGAGCAGCGAGCCGCTGCGAAATGCGGGCGGCCACAGGCTGATGTCCTAGCGTGAAATCCGCTAGGAAATGGTCCGACCAAAGAACTGGGGCAAGGGAGGAAAGGACCACCGGAACGGTCGAAAAAATTTGATCTAAAATATGCCCCTTCTCATGTGTAGGGGACTGTAAATACATATGCAGTCCCACCGACGATGTCATATCCAGAAATTTTTGCACTTCAGGATCCTCGCCCTTATCCATGTGGATGTTAAAGTCCCCGAGTATTAGGCAGTGTTTTGTTCTAAGACTCAGTGTGGAAATGATCGATAGCAAATCCTCAGTAAAAGAGCCAAGAGGGCCAGGTGGTCTATAAAGCAAAAGCCCCAGGCAGGATTGATGGGGGGATAGGGCCAGGGAGAAGGCAAGGATTTCACAGTCAGGTAAATCATCCGTCGACAAGATGGTGCAAGGAATGTGCCTTTTAATGATAAGTGCCACTCCGCCTCCCCTTCCCTTGCATCTGTCTCGATGGAAAATAGCATATGAGGGAGGGATGGCAATAGCCAGATCAGGTTCCGAGCCCTCACCGAGCCATGTTTCTGTGAGAAAGAGACAATCTATGTCATCTTGTGTTAAGAGATTATATATGTCGAGAGCGTGCTGAGGAAGAGACCTAGTATTTAACAAGGCGCAGTTAGTACCTAAAAGAGGGAGCTTGCCAGGACAGGGAATTGTGGGGTCCGGCATCCACCCACACGTGGGGCACTTAGTAATATCCCCAGCAGAGTAGGGGATAGCTCGCTGACATGGAGCAGTGTGTACATTGTAAGACAGAAGATCATCTCTAGTGTACATCGAGCCAAGAGCTAAAAGGAACCCACCAGAAAACGTTCCCGAGCGCTTCCGGGACGCTGACGGGCGCAGACGGGCTGACTCAGGCGAGACTCCGGCGCAGCGACGGCGCCCCCGCAAACGCGACCGCTAGCGCGGTGGAACACTGTTTCCTAATATGTGGTACACTAGAGCGCTCCCACCACTCTAGCCCCCACTCAAGATGGCCGCCGAGTGCAGAGAAGCCTGAGCCCGGTTTGAAGCTCTAACGGCAGCTAGCGCCGTGATAGATGGGCGAAAATGCGTGCAAGTGTATCAGAGGTATGCTGAGTGCATTTACAACATGAAAATCACACAGTTTTAAAATTAATTAAAAATCACAAAAAAACGATCCTTTTTGCTCAGGGAGCACTGAATACAATGCACATGCTCTGTGCTTCACCAAAAACGATTTAAGTACATAAACTAGGCAACCACTTGAGATACCAAGTTAAGCCGAGTGCCAAATTTAAGAAAAAAACTTTAAATTAAGGAAAATGTATCTGAAACAAAGGCAGTGGCTCGCAATCCACGGTTGCTAGTGTTGCGCTGCCCCGTGCCAGGACCGCAGACCATCCTTCTAATGGATTCGAATTGTTAAAGTGAAACATTTGCATGCAAGTTAAGTTAAGATGATTCTGAGACAGGCCTTGAGAGAGTTCTCTGGTGCTTTCATTGTATGTAAATAAAAATGTTGAAAATCTGCCTCGCTGCTTAGAGTTTGTTTCACCCGGCCGAGTTCCAATCTTAGTCTCGATCTATGGAGGTATTTAGGGAGTTGGAAAAGAGCTCATCATGATCCCACCTTACACTAACTAGGTGCTAGTAAAGGAGGCTACTATGTTGAGTCCTGTTTTTAAGGAATGTCTACTAGAGGTTGAATGTGATTTCCTTATGACTATTGGGAAGGGTACATCAATTATTAGGAATAATCTTCCTACCCAATATTTTGCAAAAGACCCTGCTCTTTGCGCATAAATGAAGATGGAATGAGCAGCTGAGTTACAAGTATGATGGGGTACATAGGGGGTCGGTAGGCAAGCCCTTCCCTCTACTCTTCTTGGGGTAGTCAAAAGGTTAGAAAATCATTTTCATGATTGGAGGAGAAATAAAGAGGTCTATTTTGGTTGAGAGGAAAATGTGGCAGATTGAGTCCTGAGATAGAGAGGGGTCCTCTTTTGTGGGATGGAAAAGTGATATTTCCACATTTAAAAGGAAAAGGTAAACAGAAAAAAGGCGTTCATAATGAATGTGCCTCCTCCCTTCAATAGTACATATAGATAGGTACAGTAATTTACAGTTGAAGCATTCAATATGTATTAACGCCTCAAAGTGGAACAAAACCACAGCATTCTGATGCAAGATAGAGGGTCCTAAGTAGACATCTACTTGGTATAGCATTCTCCTTATCTCAGTATTGTTTTTGTGTCCTCGCTTCTTCGATGACTTACTGTGGGCAAACCTGTACTTCTGTTGCCATGAAGATGGCCCTGTCTCATTTACATTGGCCATGCACCAAAAAGGCACAAACCCTAATCTCAGATTCTTCCAGTATGCCAGCACCTGTGTCAACTGCTGTTCATGAAAAATAGGATTGAGTGATTTAATGAGATCCTTCCATTCCAGATGGGTGTTCAGCAAAGGTTTTCTACTGACAAAATGGTACGGTTTTCATTTGGAGGTAGTAGGGGACCTTTCCCTCTCTCTCTGATTTCCAGTTAATTTTGCAGGGAGCTGACGTCGTTGTGGGATCTTTTTTCTGATTTGTAGTGTTTAACATATGAAAAATCAAGCTCATGCTAACTTAAGGCCACATTGTGCTTTTCTTTGATTTTGAATGCTACATCGCAACATATCATGTGATCACTGTTGGTTCTCGCTGCAATAAAGAATTGTGCGATTTACACTGAGAGTTTGTGGTTATCCCAGTCTCACTGATTTCAAGTTACTTATTCATGGGCAGCCTAAGTGTCTCAGAGCAAATAACATACTATGGGCCCGATTCACAGAACTAACCTAAGACAAAAACCTAAACTTACTACCAATTTTGGTATTCACAGAAGACACTTACTCACTTCAGTATTCACAGAAGTTAGGAGTCCTAACTTTAGGACTCCTAAATGCCTTCTTTGAACACCGAAAGTCGTAAAATTAGGATTTTTCTCAGTTTAGGAGTCCTAAAGTTAGGACTCCTAACTTTACTACTACTAAACTGAGAAAAATCCTAATTTTAAGACTTTTTGTAGTCACAGAAGGCATTTAGGAGTCCTAAAGTTAGGAGTCCTAACTATACTACTACTAAATTGAGAAAAATCCTAATTTTAAGACTTTTGGTATTCACAGAAGGCATTTAGGAGTCCTAAAGTTAGGACTCCTAACTTCTGTGAATACCGAAATGAGTAAGTGCCTTCTGTGAATACCAAAATGAGTAAGTGCCTTCTGTGAATACCAAAATGGTAGTAAGTTTAGGATTTTGTCTTAAGTTAGTTCTGTGAATCGGGCCCTATGTAACCAGCCATGTCACATGAATGGGCTCTGGAAATGCCCAAGTCTCATGTAGTAGAATTGTGATAGAATCTTCAAATGTGTTCTGTAGCAAAATATTTCTTCTTGGTTGTTCCTCAGTGGTTCATATCCTGTGAACCATGTATTTGTGTAGTAAGTATATGAAATCCATTGTCCAAAGTCCTATAAAAGGACCTGCTTTTTCTCTGTTTGGATAGCCCAACTTTCCCCTTTCTAGAATGTGAATCTATGCTGGAATTTCTGAATAACTATAACAAGTTTTCTCGGATTGCCTGATTTATGTGCTTATATGATTCTTTGATTGATGGTCCAGCTCATGTATTTTTGTACATATATTGAAGTAAACTTTTAAATTGTAGTCTTTGTCTGTCATTCGTATTGAGAATGTTTACAGCCTCATTCAAAAGTACTGATTAAATTAAGTAGAGACGGATCCGTTGGGGAGCACCTAAGTCTGTAAAGTAAATGAGATACATGGTTGAGTGCTGTCACCATCTCCTTTGCAGCTCACTGACACATTAAGCTGCAAGTGAGCAGTGAAGCGTGAAGTGGAGTGTACCATTGTGGTCCAGAGTGCTCTCTCAGTTTACAGAAATATTGCAAAGATGATGCACATAGTGGATAAAGCTGTAAGTCTTTTATTCAAGTTTCATATATGAGAGTAATACAGTGCAGCTGCCTCCAGTCTCTTCACTTCCAGCCTTACATACATACATTCCATCCATCACTCTTCCACACAAATACCACCCATCTTCCCCTTAACACGACAACGATGGTTACAGACATGCAATAATACCGTATAATATCATTTAAATTAAATCCAAACATACCAAGGCTAAAAAACAAGAATAATGCTAGAAAAAGAACTGTAACCTAACACATAATCCTTGTACCTAATAGGCCTCCCTCCTCACAACACCATGCACTACTTCTATATCATTCACACGCTAAACCTCATTCTCCATAAGACCTTGGCTGCCACACACAATAACATTATTGTCCTTTATACACAGGAACACATTCTTTTCACACCCACTACCTTCCATTTCTTCATAGTCACAGCCTTCCTTGATACCGTTATACCAATGTTCTCTACTCAAGTTCCATATTCGACCACTTTGAACTCTCATTGCCTTCTTCATCACTTTAATTACCCTCTGAGTATCCAGCCACAATGCACCACCCTTAGGTACCTTTCCAAGATTCTTAATCCTCATTCAGTCACCCACACACATTTATTTTTTAAAACACATTTTATTGCCATTTTAAGAATTCACGTACATCATGACATAGGCACATCAACCACATTACACTCAAATTCTCATATTAATAACATTGAGGACTACAAAGCCCATCTCAACAGGCTGTCTAAAATGAGTATGCCATAACAATCTAGTAACTCCCTCCCCCCCTCCCTTTCCGTGTCGTAGTCCAAAGCAGTAAAAAAGGAGGGCACTGTGCTAGTTTATATGATCATTCGAGGTCGCACAGTATATCCCACCTGGTACCCTCAACTTGTTCTTAATGGAGGCTGGGCAACTCTGAGCCGCAGTCACAAACACACATAGGGCTCGATTACAATGTTGGTCAGAGTTGCCTCCGACCGACACTGTCGTGGTCTCGGGACCGACAGACCTCCGGTCAGCGGTCTTGACACCGCAATCACAATGTGACTGCACATGGTTTGTTCGCTTACTCCCATTTCTCCATGGGAGCCTGTGCTGCAGCCGTAAACCGGCCGTAACACAAGCTCCCATAGAGAAATGGGAGATTCTGTTAGTCCCTGCACCGCGAGGCAGGCACCTCAAGGTGCCTGCCACACAGTGCAGGGATTAACAGGGGGACAACACAGGTACTCCCTTGGCCCCCAACCAGAGGTCGCAGGAGAAGGGGGCCCTGCAAGGGGTGCCCAAACTCACTTTCTGGCAGGCTTTCTATGTCGGAAAGCCAGACATGGAAAGCCTGTCGGAAACTGATCATCGTACTCCCAACGGCTGAAATGCCGTCCATTGGGATTACGTGCCTGTCTCCTACAGGCTTTCCATGTCGGGCTTTCTGACTTGGAAAGCCTGTCGGAAAGTGGGTGAGGATTAACCACAAAGGAACTAATTTCGTCACCAGTTTCTGATCTCTTAAGAACTCAAATGGCAACCATCTAGTCACTGCACCAGGAGTTCACCTATTGGACAACAGGGAAGCTTGCAAGGTTTTTTTCCAACACTACTCAGACTTGACAGTCAATTACCCATCTTTTGATCTCTGCATCCATTGCTAGCGACCAGAAATATTCTCCCACCTTCCTGCCACTAAAAACGTCTTTACCAAGGATACATCACCATCTTTCTTCATTGCTTCTTCCCATTCTTATTTACTTATTTCTCCTACCTGTATACCCAAAGTACCCTCTACATCCTTAAAGTTTGCAGGAACTTCACATTCCTCTCCCTACTCATCTAATTTACCATTCACCTGCAATGGCAACCTGCATAATCCATGCGCTTGAATATTCAACTTTCCTGGAACATTCCACAACACAGCCATATGCTTGTAATTTAGATGTCAATCGAGCTGACCTGGGAGTCATCATCCTACACCCTTCAGGTACCAATATATTCACTAATGGTTTATTATCATTTCATAACATGAATCCCATTCCACCAAGATTTTACTGAAAATGCACTATGGCCCATGTACGTGCTAATAACTCACATTTGATTACAGAATATTGTTTTCTGAAACACCAAATTCTTGTGATCCATACAATCTATTCACTTTCCTAATATTTGTTTGAGGTAACTCTGCTCCCGGTCCGTACCCACTCACATCAACAGCCACCACTCATTTCTTTCCACTTACAGAAGATTTGAAGTACAGAGACTTCACAATCTCCTTTTCATGCCACCCTGCTCATGACAGCTTTCATACTTTGCATTCTTCTTTATAAACTGTGCAACAATTCCACCTCACGTAACTTAACCCCTTCAGTGCCACGCCCTTTCCCCCTACTGTGCCGGGCGTTGCACTAGTGGGTGGGGTTCATGACGAGATAGTCTCGTCATGGGCACAGCGCAACCGTGCTCCATGACGAGACTATCTCGTCATGGGCACTGAAGAGGTTAAGCTAAGCCCAAAAAGGACATCAATGGCTCCTTATTCACAGATGGCAGAGAATTTACAATGGCTTTTGCATGGTCATTCTTTGGCATTATTTCAAACTTGGAGATACTGTGGCCTAAATTTCCAACCACTTTGTGTCCAGATTTACATTGTACATACTTGACAATTAAACTGGAATTTTGCAGTACAGACAACAGCTTTCTCATATCTTTATCATGATCGTGGACATCTCAGCCAAAAACTAAATGTCATCTTGAAAAACTCTTGCCTCATCTATGCACTTCTATATTGTATCCTTCAACCATTGGAACACTGCAACTGCGCTTGCTAATCCAAATGGCATATGTTTATCTTATTATGCCCCCTCAGGAGAAATAATGGCTGTAATTTGCTTAGAGTCCTCATCAAGTTCTATTTAGTAGTAAGCACTTGTTAAACCACACAGATGCTTCAGCCACAGATGAAAACGATTCCTGGACACTTGGTAAAGGAAAACTGTCAATCCATATAGTGTTGTTAGGGCAATGCAGGTCCACACACAAACGTAAATTCCCTAAACTCTTAAGGGAAGTTACTATGATCAAAATCCAGTCAGATGACTCTATAGGCCGAAAAATATTATTTGAACACAAGTCTTGTAAAATCACTCTAACTTTTTCCCTGTAAGACAATTGCACATTCCTCAATTTTTGTCGCAATGGGTTCATGTTTTCTCATGTTACGATTCTGTGTTTATAACCTCCAGATTTCCCAATTTCCTCTCTAAAAACGTCCATAAATTCTGTCTCAATTTAGCATTTCTCCTGGCAATACACTCACAGTCACCTACAGCATACAGCATCGGACACCTCTGTCTTCCTGGTTCAGCCAACCCAAAATTGATTGTCCCTTCACAAACATGAAAATGTTTCCTCTTATTCTTATTCTACTCTCCTTGAAATGTATTTCTAAGCAAACATATCTCATGCATTCTATCTTGTGCCCTGAATAGCTGCCAGGATGTATGGTGGTGGGTTTTAATTTCATTCTCGTCCACTGCTTCTCAAATGCACCCATGCTTTTGATACTGTACCACAAACATGAGTCCATCACACTCACCACTGGAATATCATCCATCAAAATTTCACACTTGAGCAACCCCTTATTTTTACTTTCAAACCCATTATCGATCGCAGATAGCATCACACCATCACCCTCATATGAATACTACAAACCTGTATTATCCTCCACCACACAATTCACCCCGTTAGAGTGCCCTTCTTTAATTTCTTGGTGAATATTTTGTTAAAACATTCTCACTGAACCTACCCTGTTCTTTACATTCTTCATGAACTCATTTTTCTGATGGTTCAATAACTCTTTAAATTTTCAAATCTATCTAATTTGATATATTGCAAAAATCAACATCCTACATTGTCACATAATTAGCTTTAAAAACTCCTCTAACGTTGCAGTCAGAGAAAGAAAGGTAAACACCAATCTCCATGTTAAAAGAATGAAGCAAACTGACATTTAATCTCTGTATTTGAATCATGGCAAAGTGTTAGATGCTAAACACAGAATTTAAAGGCATCTCTGTTTATTACTTTGACTTTCACGACTGATCAAAAAATCAACTCTCAACCCATCAGTGGGCCACAACCCACAGTTTGCGAAACACTAGAATGTTGATTATGAGCTATGGAAGACCTCATTCCAAATAAACAAGTGTGCCTATCATTGAATGTATTCTGAGCAATCCGTAAACCCTTTTGGGCTTGAGTAACAAAGTATATTATATAATGAAGATGGCTACAATGGAATTTTTTTTAATATTCAAGAATTATTTCTTTTGCAATATCACTTATGAATGCTCAAACAGTAGCCTCAAAAACATGAATTCGAAAAATCTTTTTATATAATCACAGACAAATAAAATTAAAAAAAGATAGACTGAATGGGTGTATTCTTTAGTTGCGGTTTATAAACCAATAAATACACTTTCAAGAGTACAAAACAATATTCACATAAACATGAGTGACAAAGACTAACAATCTTACACCCAAATGTCTAATTGTCACTAGTGTCATTTACCCATTTCTAGTACCTATTTACACAGAAATTCTCCTATATATTAGGTAGGCATCTCTTATACAATGAAATTGGGTTTGTTGGTTGATGTTTTGGCAAAGTTTAGTTCATAGGTACAGTTCACTTGTAGTGACAATGATCTGAAAAACAAAAATCAAGTAATCTTCACTGTGGTAGCCGTTTTCATGGTGGTTCAGTAGGCACTGTTCCTTGCCCATCCAAGTCACAAAAGATCAGACTTAGTTCACTTTCAGCTAAGTACATCCACTCAGGATACCCCGACTAGGCCCCTTGTTCTCTTTAATCTTCTGACTTCGGACTGATATTCTTCACTGTCATTTTGCTCGCTTGGCTCAGTCTCCTCAATGATATTTTGTAGAATGCATTCCTCAGATACACTTGCTCCCAGTTTCTCACAACTCCATGGCCGCCCTTCTCTTCTGCAGTCACCACTGGTGACATTGCTTGGTCCTTCCTCTGGATCCAAACTGTCATTCACTGCTTCACTTGGTTGGGTCACTGTATTCACTCTTGGCTCATTCACCACTGACTCAGCACTTTCTTTGGCTTGACTTTCAGATACTACTTGGCTTTGAGGCACTTGTTGACTTTGATACACGGGTGCTCCGAAGCTCGATTTCACAAAGCAGTTGTTGTTATTACCACGTCTCCACCAATATTAATTATTGTTGAGTGTGGGATGCCGCACTTGACTCCTTTGTTGGTGACCAGGATGACCTGGAAGGGGCCACGCCAACAGAGTTTGAGGTACATATTTCTGATGTGTTTCTTTACCACAATCCAGTCTCTAGGACTATGGTCATGGCACTTACCTGGCTTGGATGGGCAGTTGCTGCCTCAACCTAGTGAGAGACAGAACGCACCACATCAGACAGTCCCTTGCAGTAGTCGAGAACCATATCATCCAAAATATTCACAAACGCATTAGCAGGCACAGCAGGCAGGCCATATGGCTCTCCACATGAGGATCTCATGTAGCCACAATCCTGTCCTCCGATCAGGGGTACTTCTGAGACTCATCAACACTAGAGGTAAAACTTTCAGCCACTTAAGAGATATAGATACACACACTTTGGCAAGACGGATATTCAGTGTCCTATTGATCTGTTCGACAATCCCTGACACATCAGGTTTGTAACTATAATGCAGCCTCTGCTCCACCTGAAAGGCTACATACAGCATCTTCAGGACCTTATTATTGAAATGAGTTCCACGGTCAGACTCAAGAGAATTTGGGAATCTAAATTGAGAGATTAATTCATGCAATAGTTTGGCTACAGTAACACTGGCATTTCTTCTAATCAGGCATGCCTCCACCCAGCAGGAGAAGAAGCACTCCACTCAACCAGCACACAGGGAGGTTCGGAGCTATAACATTGCACATCCTCCAGAAAATCACCAAAAAACACAACAAAGTGTGATGGTAGTAACTGTGATGTCTGATTAAGGTGCACAGTGAACCATTGGTAAAAGTCAGGTAAAGCTAGCTGCTTTCCCCACTTAGGGCCTAACCAACATAGAAGTGCCAGTTATATTGAATGAGGAAGCCTCCAACTTGCTGTACCATGCTTCACTTACAGCACCATCATACTACCCTGGTAAGACGATACTACCAGGGCAGACTCAACCTCTGTAAGGTTAGTAATAAACAAAGGTCTTTCTGGATAAGGGAGGGATCCAGATCAACTTAAAATAACTTAATTTAAACACAGAATGATCTCTTTATTGACAGGTACCTTAGGTATATCTAAAAATAGAAGAGGGGTGGTGATTAGGGTCAATGACCCATACATCCATACTAGCCCAACATTTTGGTACCCTGGCTAGTGCTGATATCAGTCAGGGGCATTCAACAGGGCAAGTGGGATTCCTGTCTTTTAAGTAGAATGTGAGGTTCATAGTTGTCGTAAACCAAGTTACTACATTGACAACTGACATGTATTGTTTCTTAAGCTGAAACAAATTAAAGAAATATTTTATTTATATTATTTGATGCTTGAACAGGCATCTAAATCAAGGTTGACTGCTTGTGTTTGAAAGGATCTCCTGATCTCCATATATAACTCAGTGTCACTGGTGTTCTCCTTCCTATGTTTAACTGTTAGAAAGTCATGCACTGATGGCAAAGGTTCTCTCTCAGCCATCACCCTGAAACGTGGGTTAAACCAGTTCTGTTTAAACAAGCCATCAGTGTATCCCTCCCTATTTGTGCGAAACCATGAAAATGCCTTACCATTGGATATAGTAAGCTGTCTAGCAAAAAAGGCCTTTTATCTCCAGAAACTCATCCTCATCCTTCAAACACCTTGCTCTGACCCATCCCTGCTGCTCGCTGTCTAGTGCCTCTTCACCTCCTGCCACATATCAGTAATGGTCAAAAACATGTTCATAGCAGTCTCACTTTCAGAATCATTTGA
The DNA here is from genome assembly GCF_964204655.1 of Triturus cristatus. Classification (NCBI taxonomy): domain Eukaryota; kingdom Metazoa; phylum Chordata; class Amphibia; order Caudata; family Salamandridae; genus Triturus; species Triturus cristatus. Next base: position 854,815,365 of record NC_140581.1, read on the forward strand.
ATAGTCCCCACTGCAGGCACAGAACCCCTCAGCACAATGTCAGACAACTTCATCAGCATACCGATTTCTGGCAGTGACTTGTGACTTAATCATATCCACTCCTGTGTATTGTGCACTTCATGACAACTATATCGATAGGCATTTAGAAGGCTTTGAGCAATCTCACACCGTGCTTCAAATTTCTTATTGGGGACCAAGACAATGTCATAAACCCTCTCTTTCACCACAACTTCCCAAAGTCATGGACAACAACAAAGCCATACTGGTAATTCTCAATTGGTCTAAAAAAACAGCAGGCTCTAGTAATAGCGATCAATTCAGCCACCTGAGCAGAAGTTACAGCTTTCACAAACCCTCTAAGGTGCAAACGGCATAAGCAGCTCACAAATTTCCCATATCATCTCTTAAACAAGAGTGGTCCATGAACAGTACATATTACAGCTTTGTAAGGAGGTCTCTAAGATGTCGGACCTTGGTATGGTGCACAAATCTGTTATGTCAAGACAGTCATAGTCAACCTTCTCACCATCCATTTTAGCTTTAAGCAAAGGTAACAATGTAGTAGGGTTATGACACGAGCACTGCTTCAGCAAAAGATTGTCTGTCACCAGTATGACTTGTTCCTATTTGGTGAGGTGACTGTTAGTCATATGCTGTGTCTTAGTACAAGTCAAAAAGACTTCCTCAAAGTGAGGTAGCATTATAGTGAGATGGTATCCCATAGAGATACCTTCACTTTCCTGAATGCTGATACCAACTGCTCCCATCTTCTAAAGGCAACCCGGGAACCCTGCGGCTAGTGGATCTAGAGTGACTGAAAAATAGGCCACAGGCCTTTTTGTATCAACATGGGTTTGTGTAAGCACTGAAAGTGTGCACCCTTGTCTCTCACTGCAATACAGAATGAACTCTTTGCTGCAATCTGTCATTCCTAGAGCTGGGGCACAGCAGAGAATTTCTTGCAGCTTTTGTTGTCCCAAGTTAGTGGATCCGACCTGTTTGTGGGTAAGCCTCTGGCTTTGCCACTAGGGAAAAGTTGGGTATCCAGTGATGACAGTAGCGTACCATTCCTAGAAACATCCTGACTTCTCTCTGCATAGTGGGAGGGTTCCTTTTCAGAATAGCAGATATTCTTTCCTATAAAACCTTCATTGCTCTCTTTTTAATATGATGCCCTACATACATGACTTCCTTCTGATAGTATTGCAACTTGATTGGGCACAATTTATGTGCACTCTCTGCCAAATGATTCAACAGAGCAAGAGTGTCCTGTTTGCATTTTTCTTGGAACATCAACCCCACTAATAGGTTGTCAATATATACTGACCATTGAGGAACTCGGCACCATGCTAGAATTCTATTTTGGAACTCAAACATGAAGAGAATATTGCTCTCTTTGTGCAGCTGGATGGAAAATAATGCTTGACACAAATCTATCACAACAACTCAGCTTCACAGTAATACAACAGGATTCTGTAACACCATATAGCATAAGACAACAATATTATTAATCCTTCTTAAATCCTGAACTGTTCTATATTTCCATTAGGTTTTGCAGGCCCATGATCAGGAAGTAACATAGACTCCCCAAGGTTTCTTTCAAAATCCTCTGTTCTATCATATACTTAATCACCGGAGGGATTCTAGCCACCTCCTCAGGTGAGAGATTGTAGTGAGGAGTGTGGAGATACACTGAATTCGGTTTGACGGATATTTACACTGGCTTAACAGCCTTTATGAGGCCAACATCCTTACCAGATAAGTCCTAGAATTTGGGTATAACAGAAACTTTCAGATCAAGGGCAAAATCATACGTGGTTATCAACCCATTCATCATTCCTGTTTGGTCAGTTTAAATGCTATATATTCATCATGAGTACGGCGCTCAACACCCCCCAGTGTACAGTAGATCACACAAGCGAGTTTGAAAAATAGATCCCTACCCAATAGATTGACTGAACTTGAATCTTACACTACGAACTGATGATCCTTCTCAAAGGGACCTATCTTTGCATAAACCATAGCAGACATAAGGTTTACAATCTGTTTATTAGCAATGCCTACAATTTGGACTCATTTTCCTAAGCGGGGTAGGTTTGCAGCTTCCACTGTCCTTACAGTAGATCGGGTAGCACCAGTGTCAATCAAAATTGACACCTGATGGCCATTCACCTCACCATATACAAAAAGGCCACTATGATTGACCTCCAGACTTTGCCAAGCGCTCAATTGTCCTCTTCTCTCAGGCACCATCATTGTGGCTGATGGGACCCATGGTCTCAGGACAGGAGATGTCGAAAACTGGGAACTGTAGGAATCTGTCATAATCTTTTTAAAGGAATTTGATTTGGCTCTATGACTTGGGTTTGCCTTAAACTTTGAGTTACCCATTGTTTGAGGCACCATCAGGGCTTGGGACATCTGCATCATTGGAGCTTGGGTCATACTATGGTTCTGATTCTGAGGGCTCTGCATCTGCTTGTTTTGTACTGCCAATTGGATTTATGTTTTGCTTTTGACCATCACTTTTTATTCTATTTGGATTAAGCTGACACTCCCATTCCCAATGGCCAATATGTTACCATAATGACACAGTTTAGATCTCTTGAGAGTCGCCGCATCTTTTCCAGTATTTTGATCGATTGGAACACCATAACCTTTACCTTGCAGAACACCATTCCCATTATGCATCATCTGTTCTCTACCTTGAACCCTCCTCCCTCAATTCCACAACCACCACCATGACTGTCTTCTGCATTGTCAACATAGGGGCCATTCTGGAATCCTTTTTGTGCTAACATTGTCTGTGCCAGCTTGAACTTTTCCTTAATCCTTTTCTGCTTCATTTCCAATTCATTATTGAAATACTTCACAAAAAAAGTATTTCATGCTAAGGTTTGCATCGTCAAACACATACATTTCATTAAATATAGGAAATAATCTCAGGACGCAACCGAACAACAAACTGGGACACAAAATTGTTCCTCTCTTAGGATTTTTGACTCCTCTATCTGAACACCTGAATAGGGCGTTCATAATTGGTATTTACTGACTCCTTAGCCCCTTGAGTGGTTTGATTTACCTTTAATCATTCAATCTCGTTCTGAGGAACCTCAGTTTTATAAAACATATATTACTTGATCATACTTCAGCATGACCTCAGGCGATGGAGCCTTTGTTTGAGGTACTCTTGGGGGAGGTCCACATTTGGCCACTGTACCAACACTTTACAATCAGCCCATAAATCACTAGGAATTACAATATTGATAAAGGTATTCAAATATTCCCACAACACCTTTGAAAGTTTCTGAAAATGCTCAAGCTGAGTGTGCCACAAATCAAGGTTTTCTCTAAAATTCAGAAATTGGTTTGTAGCAAGATCAATAAGACCCCAGGACACATACACATACCCCCCATCATGCACCTCCCTCAGCTCATAAGCATTAATTTCAGCGTCACTCTGGTTGCTCCTTTTCAGTGTCCTCCCCTGAAACCTCCTGGTCCTTTTTTCTCTTTTATCTCTGAACCTCTTATCCTTAATTTTCTCGAGATTTACTCAATATCTGTATACTAATCACTAACTCTCTTAGATTTACTTTCCACCCAGGAGTTCTCATGCTACTTAGCATATTGTCCTTTATGTGCACCTTAAAATTATTTCGCAAAGTCTGACTCTTAAGTAAGTCGACATTAAATTCAGCTGCTGCCCCCTCTAACAAAGCATATGCTTCAATAGCATGTTGGATAACTTCTTTGAATAGGATCAGAAGTTCCTCCTGATGGTATCTATCTACGTATCCTGCATTTGATTTTACTTTGATAAACTCATCCAATTCTACATTAGCTTGATGACGTCTGAGGGTCTTGGGGCAGCTTGTGCTATGGGGCTATCATCAATCTCCTCTCTGGTTCCACTTCCACCTGGTGTCCCCTCTGATTGAGGTCCTGCACCCAATTCTTGAAATCCAGTAACACCTGGTGTACCATATCCAGAGAACACTGTGGATGGATATGGTATGGTAGCACATCCTTAGCACTTAGAACTCATACAATTGTTTGTGAACAAAAGGGTGTGATGACAGTAGTGATAACTGGGGCTTTTACTGTTATGACTGGGACAACAGGAGGTACTCCTCCTGTTTGAGTTTGGCTCTGGTTGCTAAGTGCAATTGCATTATTGTCAGAAGCTAGCTGGATCACTCCAGGTGACTGAACTACATAATAAGGAGGTGGTCGGAAAGCCAGGAATACCTTTGAGAACTCATCACTAGAACCACTATAATTGCTTGCCTCAGAGTGTACACCCATTTCACCCTCTTCTTGTGCTCTTTTTCCTTCCCCGCTTTCTTATTTGTTAATACAGTGTACATCCTAACTCCCTCAATCATGTCTGCCCTCAATGCCTGTTGCTTGGTATCCCACTTTGAATCCATCCAACTAGGAACTGTCCTTTTAGCTTGGGCCTGATATTTCCTTTTGTCATGCGCATATGCAGCATGCACACATGCGTTTAAAGCATTATACTGTGCTGGTCTAGGTGGAGGCTTCATGTCATACAATACTCACCTCATATTCTCTATTATATTCATGTTAAATGTACCATATCTAGAAAATTGCAAACACCTTCTTTCTCAGTGAGCTTATTCCAAGGTTTGAGCCAAATGCATGTATGGATACCAAAATTTATCGCCATGTAATGACCAGGAGTGCCCTCTGGTGGAGCTTCCTCCCCTCATGGACAGGCACCCTTACGTCACCGCCAAAGAAATCTCTCAATGTCGTAAAGCATTTCATTTTTACTTAGAGTTTGGTGCATCAAAATCAACAACTTCAACTTATACAAGAGTGAGTTCCCAGCGAATCACAATGTGTTAAGCAGTGGTATCAGTCTCCAATCTCAGCGTGGCACTCTCTATCTTGACCTTTCACAGTGTGACACCTGCTGATGTGATGACCACTAGCAGCATGACACACATAGCATCCGACCAATACCAGCACGGCACCAAGTGACATAGCTTATAGCATCTCGCAGTGGCTCTCCCTCTTTCACAATTAGCTTCATACAAGGAATATTTTACAAATGCAAAAATACATAAATGAAAAAACAAATAACTCACCCAGGCATTATCACACTCACACAAGTGAAATCTCAACCAGCGAGATTTCACACTGACTAGTGCGGTTTCTCCTCTGTGCAAAAAGGTTCACCAACACCAATATCTATTTAGTACACTCCCACAAATGTAATAGTTCTCTATTTCAATTGTGAGACTGACAGAAAAACCTTAATAGACAACCTAAATCTCAATTTTCTTAATATCTAACACAGGATCTTAACCTACAACAAGTCTGATTACCAACTTCAACTTCTTAGCAACAAGTGCATATGAATTTACATGAACAAGCATTATACACAAAGTATCACATTAATTCTCACATCCAGATTCACAGCTGAATTACTGACACAAAAATGTGGTAAGCAATATTTTTGACAAAACTATTGTGTCAAAAATATCGTTTACAACAATACCCAGATCCTGTAATTATAATACAAAAATATTGGGGGGGGGGGGGAACCAACATTAGTGAAAATATAGTTTTATTATAAATATTATTTAAGGTAGTAGATGTTAAATATTTTAATACATAATTTTAATATAATGTAAATTGAATATATTCCACTAATATTTAGGACGATATATAAATATATACTTATATAAATGCACATATATATGTGTTTATAGTTATATTACCTACTGGCGGTCGCCAGTAGGTAGTTATAGTTAGGACCTATTTTCCATAGGAAATCCGCAACAGTCTATTCCCAATAAGTCTGGCGCTGGTTGACGAATCTTCGCAAAATTTTCCAAACTTTTGGCCAGCTCCGGTCCGCTCCTATCCTGAAAGTTTCGTGATGATCCATCAAGCGGGGGCTGAGAAAAAAGGGGGGTCCCAAAACGCTTTTTCCCCATGCAATTTCCCATAGGACCTGTTGACGCAGCTACAGCCCGAACTGCTGAACGGCATTACACCAAATTTGGCAGAAAGGTAGTCCTTGGTTCAGAGTCGTGCCTTTTGCTTAAATGGTGTAAATCTGTTCAGTAGTTCCTGAGAATATCAAAAGTAAAATCACATATATATCTGGGCGGAGCCTAACCACACATCTCATCGTGAGATCTGATTGGCTGTCAGCACTTCATCCAAGAAGTGTTGGCAGCCATCTTGGGACCAATATACATGATAGCACCTCATTAAAAAGCATTGCAGTTAATAGAAGGTTTTAAGACTTTAGTTACATTATAAATCATTTGTTGATGGTACCATACTCATTTTAGGAATTGTGGTATGTTCTAAGGTGATTTTACCATGTGAAAAAGCCTTCTGCTGGGATATCATGAATCATGTTTGAGAGAAAACTATTTTCACATGCTTTTCCCACAGAGGTTTGGAAGGTGATCTATAAGCTAAACTGAGAGCATATTTTCTGTAAATTCACATTATCTTTCTTAGTCATGTGAGAATGAAGTCTGACATTCTCAGTAAAACATGTACGTCCAACAAGGGCAGAAACGGTCAGTTGATTCCTTTGTGTTCTACTGCAGCTTCCCAGAGTGTTCCAAAGAACAGCTAGAGCGCTAACACTCCTACTTATGATAAACGTATGGCACACCTGAAGCCATCTTGATTGGAATAAAGTGGTAACTCTTAAAACATTTAATTTAAAATGGAACAAAATGAGGGGGTTCATTTTGCCATAGAATGTATGATTAGTGCTGCAGAAAGAATAATTAGGGCACATTTTGAAAGACTTCTCAAATACTCTTCTATTTCATTAAAGAATTCTGACATGCAGACTGAAACATGCACTTTCAATACCAGCAGCAGACTTCCCTGGTGAGCAGTAGCTTTACTACAGTGATCTAATGAGCAACTAGAGTGCTAACATTCTGAATTTATGGCAAATGTGTGACACATCTGAATGCCTTCTTCATTGAATCAAAGTAAAAAACAGACAGTATGCCTACTGAGGAGACTGTAGTAAATGAGGAAATTAGGAAACTTCATAACAAGTCTCACAAGATGGCCACCAGAGACAAAAGAGCCCAAATGTAGCACAAATATCACCGAGATGTAGCCCACGTATAGCCCAATGACAGAAATCCAAGAGTGTTTTAAAGAACAACTAGAGCGCTAAGAGTCTTACTTATGACAAAAGTATGGCACACCTGATGCCATCTTGATTGGAATAAAGTGGTAACACTTAAAACATTTAATTTGCAAAGGAACAAAACGAGGGGGTTCATTTTGCCATAGAAATTATGATTAGTGCTGCAGAAAGAAAGATTAGGGCACATTTTGACTTCTCAAATCCTCTTCCATTTCATTAAAAAATTCTGACATGCAGACTGAAACATGCACTTTGAATACCAGCAGCAGACTTCCCTGGTGAGCAGTAGCTTTACTACAGTGATCTAATGAGCAACTAGAGTGCTACCATTCAGAATTTATGGAAAATGTGTGACACATCTGAATGCCTTCTTGATGGAATCAAAGTAAACAAGCACTGAAAATGCAATAGGTCTCGCCCTCGTTTAAGTTAAAGAAATTCTGTTTGTAATTAGGTGGCTTTTTAGCTTTGCTTGTATTAGAGTTTTTCAAACTTTCATGTACATACCATGCATATGTATGCATATATGTATATGTATATGTTTGCATGCATTTATATTTATATAGATATGCAGATTATATTTATATGTTTATATATGTATATATATATTCACTGAAAAAAACAAAGGTTTCAGGGGCGTTATAGTTAGGAATTGGCTTTTAAAAAACCTTAGAAATTCACTGAAAAAACCATAGGTTTCAGGGGCATTATAGTTAGCTGGACATTTCCCTCGTACAAAACCCTAGAAATTCCCCTATTATAGTTAGTTCAGCTAACTATAACTCGTGCCCCGCAATGCACTGCTGATGACATCACATATTACATCACTCATGACATGGTCAGTGACATCACTGATGACATCTCAAATGACATCACTGATGACATCACTGATGACGTCATCCATTGAGTATGTGTTTCTGAACAGTTTTAATATGTTTAATATATATAGGGAAAGGCCTGTTGAAGAATAAGTGGGTGTACAAGTGTGTGAATGGGTGATTTTCTAGGTGCGTAACTGACTCTATAAGTGAGTCATTAACTGTATCTTACTGAAGACTAGTGACTAAACTGTGTGAATGTCTGTATCTGTCTATCTGTTGGTGTATAAACGGCTGCATGGTTTTGTGAATAGCAATATGAGTGTCTCTATGGGTTATTGATTGGTTGTCTGAGTATCTGTATGGGTGCCTGAGTGTATGTGTGGGTGGGGTGTGTGTGACTCTGTGCATAGATGTGTGAGTGGGTGATTCTATGAGTGCATGGTTTTAAGAGTGCAACTGTGATGGACTGTATAGTTGGGTGAGTGTATGTAAGGGTGTGTTAGTGATTGAATGTATATCTCAGTTGTACATGTGACAGTAACTACATATGTGAAACACAGTGTATATGTGTATAAGAGTAAATAATAATAACTGATTGCGGGACTGGCTGTATGGATGAGTGTGTGCTTGTACTAGTAATTGAATAAGAGTGTCAACATTTTTTAGTATTTTTATGAGTAAGTGAACTTGAGTGTGTTTAACTGTATAGGTGAGTCAATTGGACTGTGTTTAATTATTTGCACAACTGACTAGGTGTGTCAGTACCTCAATGGATGATTGGCAGTGTGTGAGTGTCTATATATGTGTATAAATGCATATGATAGTCTTGTACGGAGTGACTGTAAGTATAAGTGACTGTACAGGTGAGTGAGTGGAGGTGCATGTAGACCTAAGAGTCAATGAGTGGGTATGTAGTTATTGGTATTGGAGTATCTATGGTTTTCAAAATGGCCGTCTGAAATTTTGATTTGGTATATCAAAAGTTATATTAGGGTGTGAGAAGGTGTACTAATTTATCACATAGATTATGTCATCAGTGATGTCATCAATGATGTCATTTGAGATGTCATCAGTGATGTCATCAGTGATGTCACTGACCATGTCATGAGAGATGTAATATGTGACGTCATCAGCAGTGCATTGCGGGGGCACGAGTTATAATTAGCTGAACTAACTATAACAGGGGAATTTCTAGGGTTTTGTACGAGGGAAATGCCCAGCTAACTATAATGCCCCTGAAACCTATGGTTTTTTCAGTGAATTTCTAAGGTTTTTTTAAATGCCAATTCCTAACTATAACGCCCCTGAAACCTTTGGTTTTTTCAGTGAATATATATATATATACCATCCTTTTAACCTTGTTTTGCACTATTGGTGTGCCAATAAATAAATATTCGAAAACGTATCCTTGTTGTGGTGCCGTGAATTTTCGCTGTGGAGGAAGAGTGAAGGATTGTTTTTCAATATATATATATCACTATCAAACAAGATGAATGTCAAACGAACAGTCTGTCTTCTATGTTTACAAACTGCTAAAGTTATTGCACTTTTCACTTTAAGAAACACGGGGAAAAAATGGTAGAAAAGAGGTAGTGAAGCTTGAATGCGCGTCATGTGATCAAGGCCCTCCGGGGCTGAAACGCGTAATGGCGATTTTGCTGCTGTAAGGAAGCACTATACTCCAGGGTCACAAGAGGATACTCCAGCACATTCGGGCAGTCAGAAACAAAGACATCACATATCAGGTGGCATGCCATTTTGGGGAGTGCCACCATTCGGACCCAAATTACCTAACATACTATGTGATAAACTCCGTTCCTCCCAAAAGACGAGGGGGAAACCCGGAGAGGTGATTATGAAAATTGGAAACAAGATACAGTCTTGAATTAGATTCTAAGTCTCCAGATTGACTCAATGTCACAGAGGACCTCTATACTTGTCTCTAGGCATAAGCAGTATAGTTTCTCTCAGAAGGTAGGAGGGGAAAATATTATTAGCCGAGGTGACAGATACAAAAACTATTCAGTTTGAAAGAAATAAATGACAAACTATTCATACATTAAAACCGCCCCTCATCATGTTTATAATCTTATTTCAGTTTTTTTTATCTCAATTTTAATGATCTTTTGCACATTGGTGAAAGCACATGCACTTTATCAGATAGAGTATCAAAACACATAGCACTTTTCAAGCAGTTCTGATGTTTTTATAAAGGTAGTTAACATAAGGAAAGAACACATTTGCGATTTTGCACATCTGGTATTATACAGGAATATGTTTGCGAATTTGCACAATAGACAATTGGGATCAATTTTATTGTGGTGTTCTATCTTGAAAAATCAATGATATACATTTTAAATTGATTTAATAAAATATTTTATGTATATCCTTGCACGTTTCCCACCAATCCAGCTGAACTCACGACGGGTGCCTTCAAAAGGCGGGGGTGAGACCCACCTCATTTCACCAACATAAAAAACACCAGGAGAACTCATGGGGCATGTAACATAATTTTTAATGGCCACATACGCATTTCAGCAATCAGCCTTCATCAGTGCAGGCAAAAGTAAATGTCCGACATGCACAGCCATAGGTATATAAACCATCTAATGCCACAATTGGCTGTTTTCTGTCCAATCGGGAGGCAGTCATCGAATTGGTATGGGGATGGCGGACCAGCATCTCCGTTGGAAATTTGAAGGATTATGGGATTTGTATGCCCAATGAAAGTTGTTTCATCCGATGTTGGAACGTCGGTTTCCATCATCTCCCTCCTTCTATGGCTTTAATCTTGCATGGGCTGCTCGGTAAGTAATCCTAGACGCCCCTCGTCTGTGTGTATATATATATATGTATATATATATATATATATATATATATATATAGTCCATCCTCACTCACAAAGGACCGGGTCAGATACTTGCTCTGTAACATCCAAAAATCTTTATTGCCATACCATCAGGCGCATAGCGTTGAAATGCTGAGTTAGTGAAATGCTTGGGCAGACGTGTTTCAGCCTTGCAGCTTACCTCAGTGCCAGTTATACATCAAGATCAACAGCGATATTTCACCTGGAGGCTTATTTGAAAATTCAGCGGTCCACTCCCATTGGAGTATGCTGTTAGCCCATCCTCCGCTGTGTAGCCACTGCAAGCGCTGCTCCAGGGCTGATCCACGCTAGGTTTTGTGTGTCCCACTGCGAGTGTACATTAAGTAATTGTGCCCTTGTACACCCAGTGGTGCCCTAAACCTGTTGGCCACGGTCCGCACACCCTTGCGACAATCCCTCCAGGGGAGACACCAATGGTAATTTGTTTGTCTGTTACCTTCAACTATTCCAATGCTGCTTCCTCGCTCCCCTTGCAGCAGTGAAATCCAGTGAAACTATTATCTGCGTGGGGGGGGGGGTGACATCCTGTATTTTTGTACAAAGTCCAAGATTTGCAAGCTGGCGCTTTGCTCCAGAGTGAGAGGGCGTGCCGGGAACCAGTGCCTGCTGACTTGTAAAACATAGAGTCCAGGCCTACTCACAAAGGAACGGGTCCGACACTTGCTCGTTAACATCAAAAGATCTCTATTGCCATACCATCAGGTGCACAGCGTTTTATATATATATATATATATATATATATATATATATATATATATATATATATTCAATTTATATATTCACTTAAAAAACCATAGGTTTCACACATGTTATAGTTAGGTGAATATTTCACTCGTAAAAAACCAATGAAATTCCACCGTTATAGTTAGTGCAGATAACTATAACTCACGCGCCCGCAATCCTCTGCTCATGACGTCACATTTTACATCACTCATGACATAGTCAGTGGCATCACTCTTGACATCACTGATGACATCATCCTTGTGATAGAGTGGCGGTCGCGCGAGTTATAGTTATCTGAACTAACTATAACGGTGGAATTTCATTGTTTTTTTACGAGTGAAATATCCACCTAACTATAACATGTGTGAAACCTATGGTTTTTTAAGTGAATTTGCAAGGTTTTTTAAATGCTAATTCCTAACTATAACGTGTGTGAAACCTATGGTTTTTTCAGTGAATTTGTACGTTTTTTTAAATGCTAAGTTATGTATGTATTTTTTTTTTATATATTTTTATTTTTCATTAAACTACGTATTAAATTATTATTATTTTTTTATGGATTTCCACCGTGCGCGCACGGTGCGCGCACCCCCGCGATTTTGAAAAAAAAATTGAAAATGTTTTTTTCTGCCTTCGGGGTCCTTCAGGGACCCCCTGACAATGGCTAGGGGGTCAGGAACTCTCTACCCTGCCCCCTTTTCACGTTTGCCACCTTCCTTTTCCACTCTCGCACTGAAAACAAACAAAATGGAGGCCGACACTTCCTGATTTCGACCGATTCGAACGTTGACTGACATGTAACAACCAATCAGAATTACGCTCGCGCACGTTATAGATATGTCTGTGCTTTTAACTGCAATTTTCTCAGGAACTACTGAACAGATTGACTCCATATATGCAAAAGGCACATCCCTGACCTGAGGACTACCTCTCTGCCAAATTTCAAGTAATTCTGTTCAGCCGTTCGGGCTGTACCTTCGACTAAAGGTCCTATGGGAAAATGCATGGGGAAAACGCGTTTTGGGACCCCCTTTTTTTTCGGCCCCCACTTGACGAATCCCCCCGAGACTTTCAGGGTAGGAGCTGAGCGGAGCGCCCCATTAGTTTTGAAAATTTCGCGAAGATTCGTCAACCGGCGCCAAAGTTATTCAAAATAGAATTTTGAGATTTCCCATGGAAACACGGTCCTAACTATAACTATCTACTGGCGACCGCCAGTAGATAATATACACATACATATATATAAATGCATATGCATATATATGCATATGTATATGTGCATATGTGTGCATGTACAGAGGGCTAGAGAGGTAGAGGTGTATAGGTAGAGGTGTAGAGGTAGAGAGGTAGAGAGTAGTAGAGCGAGAGGTAGAGAGAGGTAGAGAGGTAGAGAGTAGAGAGCGAGGAATAGAGAGTAGAGAGTGAGTAGTAGAGAGTAGTAGAGAAAGTATCAGATAGTGAGTAGTAGAGAGTAGTAGAGTGCGTAGTAGAGAGTGAGTAGTAGAGAGTGAGTATTAGAGATTGAGTAGTAGAGAGTAGTAGAGAGTGAGTAGTAAAGTGAGTAGTAGAGAGTAGTAGAGAGTGAGTAGTAGAGAGTGAGTAGGAGAGAGTAGTAGAGAGTGAGTAGCAGAGAGAGAGTATTAAAGAGTAGTAGAGAGTGAGTAGCAGAGTGAGTAGTAGAGAGTAGTAGAGAGAGAGTAGTAGAGAGTGAGTAGTAGAGAGTTGTAGAGAGTGAGTAGTAGAGAGTAGTAGAGAGAGAGTAGTAGAGAGTGAGTAGTAGAGAGTAGTAGAGAGTGAGTAGTAGAGAGAGAGTAGTAGAGAGAGAGTAGTAGAGTAGTAGAGAGTGAGTAGTAGAGAGTGAGTAGTAGAGAGTAGTGGAGTAGTAGAGAGTGAGTAGTAGAGAGTAGTAGTGAGTGAGTAGTAGAGTGAGTACTAGAGAGTAGTAGAGAGCGAGTAGCAGAGAGCAAGTAGTAGAGAGTGTGTAGTAGAGAGTGAGTAGTAGAGAGTAGTAGATAGTGAGTAGTAGAGAGAGAGAGTAGTAGAGAGTGAGAAGTGGAGAGAGTTGTAGAGTAGTAGAGAGTGAGTAGTAGAGTGAGTAGTAGAGAGTAGTTGAGAGCGAGTAGTAGAGAATGAGTAGTGGAGAGTGAGCAGTAGAGAGTAGTACAGAGTGAGTAGTAGAGAGTAGTAGAGAGTGAGTAGTAGAGAGTAGTAGAGTGAGTAGTAGAGAGTGAGTAGTAGAGAGAGAGTAGTAGAGAGAGAGTAGTAGAGTAGTAGAGAGTGAGTAGTAGAGAGTGAGTAGTAGAGAGTAGTGGAGTAGTAGAGAGTGAGTAGTAGAGAGTAGTAGAGAGTGAGTAGTAGAGAGTAGTAGAGTGAGTAGTAGAGAGAGAGTAGTAGAGAGTGAGTAGTAGAGTAGTAGAGAGTAAGTGGTAGAGAGTAGGAGAGAGTAGTAGAGTGAGTAGTAGAGAATAGTAGAGAGTGAGTAGTAGAGCGAGTAGTAGGGAGTAGTAGAGCAGTAGAGAGTGAGTAGTAGAGAGTGAGTAGCAGAGAGAGTAGTAGAGAGTAGTAGAGAGTGAGTAATAGAGAGTGAGTAGTAGAGAGTAGTAGAGAGCGAGTAGTAGAGAGTGAGTAGTGGAGAGTGAGTAGTAGAGAGCGAGTAGTAGAGAGTGAGTAGTAGAGAGTGAATAGTAGAGAGTGAGTAGTAGAGAGAGAATAGTAGAGTGTGAGTAGTAGAGAGTAGTGGAGTGAGTAGTAGAGAGTGAGTAGTAGAGAGTAGTAGAGAGGGAGTAGTAGAGAGTGAGTAGTAGAGAGAGAATAGTAGAGAATAGTAGTAGAGAGTAGTAGAGAGAGTAGTAGAGAGTGTAGTAGAGAGTGAGTAGTAGAGAGTAGTAGCGAGTGAGTAGTAGAGAGTAGTAGAGAGTGAGTAGTAGAGTAGTAGAGAGTGAGTGGTTGAGAGTAGTAGAAAGTATTAGAGTGAGTAGTAGAGAGTGAGTAGTAGAGAGTGAATAGTAGAGAGTAGTAGAGAGTGAGTAGTAGAAAGAGTAGTAGTAGACAGTGAGTAGTAGAGAGTAGTAGAGTGTGAGTAGTAGAGAGTGAGTAGTAGAGAGTGAGTAGTAGAGAGAAGTAGCGAGTGAGTAGGAGAGTGAGTAGTAGAGTAGTAGAGAGTGAGTAGTTGAGAGAGAGTGAGTAGAGAGTCAGTAGCAGAGTAGTAGAGAGTAGTCAGTCAGTGTCAGTCAGTGTCAGTCAGTGTCAGTCAGTGTCAGTCAGTGTCAGTCAGTCAGTGTCAGTCAGTCAGTCAGTGTCAGTCAATCAGTGTCAGTCAGTGTCAGTCAATCAGTGTCAGTCAGTCAGTGTCAGTCAATCAGTGTCAGTCAGTGTCAATCAGTGTCAGTCAGTGTCAGTCAGTCCGTCAGTGTCAGTCAGTCAGTGTCAGTCAATCAGTGTCAGTGTCAGTCAATCTGTGTCAGTCAGTCAGTGTCAATCAGTCAGTGTCAGTCAGTCAGTGTCAGTCAGTCAGTGTCAGCTAGAGCAGCTCTGCTGACCTTGTTCTCTGGCTCTAAAGCAGCTCTGCTGACCTGGTTCGCTCTCTCTAAAGCAGCTCTGCTGCCCTGGTTTCTCTGGCTCTACAGCAGGTCTGCTGACCTGGTTCTCTGGCTCTAGAGCAGCTCTGCTGACCTAGTTCTTATGCTACAGAGCAGCTCTGCTGATTTAGTTCTCTGGCTCTACAACAGCTCTGCTGACCTGGTTCTCTGGCTCTAAAGCAGCTCCGCTGACCCTGTTCTATGGCTCTGAAGCAGTTCTGCTGACATGGTTCTCTGGCTCTAGAGCAGCTCTACTGACCTGGTTCTCTCCCTCTAAAGCAGCTCTACTGACCTGGTTTCTCTGGCTCTGCAGCAGCTCTGCAGACCTGGTTCTCTGGCTCTAGAGCAGCTCTGTTGACCTAGTTCTTAGGCTCTAGAGCAGCTCTACTGACCTGGTTCTCTGGCTCTAAAGCAGCTCTGCTGACCTGGTTCTATGGCTCTAAAGCAGCTCTGCTGATTTGGTTCTCTGGCTCTAGAGTAGCTCTGCTGACCTGGTTCTCTGGCTCTAAAGCAGCTCTGCTAACCTGGTTCTCTGGCTCTAAAGCAGCTCTGCTGGCCTGGTTCTCTGGCTCTAAAGCAGCACTGCTGACCTGGTTCTCTCCCTCTAAAGCAGCGCTGCTGACCTGGTTTCTCTGGCTCTACAGCAGCTCTGCTGACCTGGTTCTCTGGCTCTAGAGCAGCTCTGCTGACCTGGTTCTCTGGCTCTACAGCAGCTCTGCTGACCTGGTTTTCTGCACTCACGATGCACGCACCCGACTTCGCGAAAATATATTTAAAAATAATATAAGTTTATTATAAGTACAAATATATTATTTTGATGAATATCTTACATAATCTCTTACCTTAATATGTATATTAAAGACACATACATATCATTTTGGAACATACATTTTTTTGCGGGAGTCGTGCACCCAGCGCGCCCCAGCACGTATATGATGTCATGCAGGACCAGCAACCACGCAAACATCTCGTACCATAATGCGCATGTGTCGCAAATGCGCGGGATCAGGAGTCGCAGACTGGTTGCATAACAATCGCGCACATCACGTGATATTAAATGTATATGATGTAACTGAAAAACACGCAGCCGTCGCACACCATTCGCGGATCCTTCATGACTTTTCTAAAATGGCGGCTAGAATGCGCGCAGCCACCGTGATGTGTACACTTTGAGTGCGCGACTCCGAAAAAAATTGGAATTTTGTTTTTTAAAGAAAATAATATAAATAGATTAAAATCAAAAATGAAAACAAGAAAATTAATCAATTTTTCAGTTTTAATTAAAAAAAAGTTTTTTTGCAATTTTCAGAAAAATATATAATGGTATTTAATGAATAAAATATTTATAAATAAACAGTTAAAAAACTGTAGAAAGTCAGTACAAAAAAATAGATATAACTACTATCACACTTAAAAGTTAGCATTTAAAAAACCTTTGAAATTCACTGTAAAAAACATAGGTTTCAGAGACGATATAGTTAGAAATTAGCATTTAAAAAACCTTAGAAATTCACAGAAAAAAACATAGGTTTCAGGGGTGTTATAGTTAGCTGCCCATTTCACTCATACAAAACCATAGAAATTCCTCCGTTATAGTTAGTTCTGCTAACTATAACTCACGCGCCCGCAATGCACTGCAGATGATGTCACATATTGCATCATTCATGACATGGTCAGTGACATCACTGATGACATCACTGATGACATCTCAAATGACATCACTGATGACATCACTGATGACATCATCCACTGAATGTGGTTTAGTTTGAAATTTAAATATGTATTATATATATACCAATCTGTATTGAAGATTGAGTGGATATATAACTGTCTAGATGGAGGATTTAGTAGCTGTCTGACTGTCTTTTTAAGTGAGTAATTAAAAGTAATTACGCGCACGGTGAAAAACCTTAAAAAAAAAAAAAAAATACATAACTTAGCATTTAAAAAACCGTACAAATTCACTGAAAAAACCATAGGTTTCACACATGTTATAGTTAGCTGGACATTTCACTCGTGAAAAACCATTGAAATTCCCCCGTTATAGTTAGTGCAGGCAACTATAACTCACGCGACCGCAATCCTCTGCTGATGACGTCAGATATTACATCACTGATGACATATGTGTCTTTCTAAAAATTATTGGAAGAAGACATGGGTAAATAAGTGTCTAAATACAGTGATGTAATATCTGACGTCATCAGCAGAGGATTGCGGTCGCCTGAGTTATAGTTGCCTGCACTAACTATAACGGGGGAATTTCAATGGTTTTTCACGAGTGAAATGTCCAGCTAACTATAACATGTGTGAAACCTATGGCTTTTTAAGTGAATATATATATATATATATATATTTAT
The DNA here is from genome assembly GCF_964204655.1 of Triturus cristatus. Taxonomy (NCBI): domain Eukaryota; kingdom Metazoa; phylum Chordata; class Amphibia; order Caudata; family Salamandridae; genus Triturus; species Triturus cristatus. The sequence goes on from NC_140581.1 coordinate 854,832,902, forward strand.
ATATATATGACAACAACGCTGTGATTTCTCCTCTTCCTTGTACCAACAGCAGCTACGGACACCATTAAGCTTCAAAACAATCTTTATTGGAGCAGCGTACCAACGACCAACTCAACGCGTTTCGGGATAAACCCTTGCTCACGAGTATAGCGCTGATCAACCAGGAAGTGTTTTTTAACTAATCATGTGATTACAGAAAAGGTAAACAGTGAAAACATACTTCGCGGTTTTCGTTACTCCACGATACCGCTGTGTTTTTTCCAATACAACTTTACACCCACTTGGGTGTTATTTAATTGCTAAAAGGTGAATTTTCTTTAAAGCCACGTTTCAGAACGAATGCGCATTGTGAACTCGAAATTGGCCGTTCTTCACCTATGAAGTTGAATACATTCGGACATTATGCCTACTGGGGCAATATCTCACAAATTAAATGTTGTAGCATTATGGCAGTAATTTACATAACCTGTGAAATTTGAGTTCTGCTACCAGCCTTGACAAACTTAGTGTCATGATAATTATTTGTGAAGTGTAAAGTTGTATTGAAAAAACACAGCGGTATCATGAAGTAACGAAAACCGCAAAGTATGTTTTCACTGTTTACCTTTTCTGTAATCACATGATTAGTTAAAAAACACTTCCTGGTTGATCAGCACTATACTCGTGAGCAAGGGTTTATCCCGAAACGCGTTGAGTTGGTCGTTGGTACGCTGCTCCAATAAAGATTGTTTTGAAGCTTAATGGTGTCCGTAGCTGCTGTTGGTTCAAGGAAGAGGAGAAATCACAGCGTTGTTGTCAGAAATAGAGGATTGCCACCTCGCTGCAGACCACCATCACAAGTGAGTGAGGGGAAGGCTCAATACAGCGTTTAAACTGTCCTTGCGGTTTTGTTATATATATATATATATATATATATATATATATCTCCAACAAAAAGATTGTGTTAGCTCGAGCCTCGAACGTTGAGGAGTATCCGTCGAGGTATCGAGCCTCCAATATCCCAACAAAACAGTAACTTGCTTCTCAGCGTTTTCAAACCAGAAGAAAAAGAACAGAGCCAATACTCTAGTTTCAAAAAAGCGTATATTTTATAATCCACACACGGCAGCCAAAAATAAGAAACCCAACGCGTTTCGGAGTTCACGCACTTCTTGCTCAAGGGTTATAGTTAGAAATTAGCAGTTGAAAAACCTTAGAAATTCACTGAAAAAACCATGGGTTTCAGGGACGTTATAGCTAGTTGGACATTTCACTCGTACAAAACCAGAGAAATTTGCCCGTTATAGTTAGCAGAGCTAACTATAACTTGTGCCCCCGCACGCACTGCTGATGACGTCACATATTACGCCACTCATGACATGGTCAGTGACATCACTGATGACATCTCAAATGATATCACTGATGACATCACTGATGACATAATCCAGTGATTGAATGTTTCTAAAAAGTTCAAGAATGTTATATTTATATATGCCAAGGTATATTGAAGAATGATTGGTTGTCTGAGAACCTGTATGGGTGCCTGAGTGCCTGTGTGGGTGGGGGGCGTGTGACTCCCTGCATGGATGTGTGAGTCGGTGATTCACTGGGTGTATGAGTTTATGAGTGCTTGTGTTAGGGAGTGTGTGGGTGAGTGAGTGTACGTATAGCTGTGTTGATGAGTTGGTGAGTGAATGGATGTCTTAGTGGCATATGTGTAAGTAACTACAAATGTGAAAGGCAGTATTTGTGAGAATTGGAGTATATAAGTGAGTATATGTGACAGTGAGTGATTGTGACAGTGGCTGCATGGATAAGTGTGTGCTTATGTCAGTAATTGTTGAAGACAGTACGTATTTGTATGAATAAGTGACGTGGTGGGTGTATAACTGTATAGGTGAGTAGATGGAGGTGTAATTAATTCTTTGGGTGACTGACAAGGTTTTTGAGTAACTCTTTGGGTGAGTGGCAGGGTGTGAGTGTCTATATGCGTGTATGAGTGGATATACCAGTGGCTGTATTGATGAATGACTGCGTGTATGAGTGACTGTATGGGTTAGTCGGTGTATGTGTATGTAGATGTCTGAATCACTGAGCGGGTATGTACTAACTGCTATTGGTCTGTCTATGGTTTTGATACTGGTAGTCTGTATTTTAGAGTGGGTGTATGAAAGGTTTTATTAGGGTGTGTGGAGGTGCATCAGATGATCACGTGGATGATGTCATCAGTGATGTCATTTGAGATGTCATCAGTGATGTCACTGAGCATGTCATGAGTGATGTAATATGTAACGTCATCAAGAGTGCATTGCGGGGGCACGAGTTATAGCTAGCTCTACTAACTATAACGACCAAATTTCGCTGGTTTTGTACGAGTGAAATGTCCAACTAACTATAACGTCCCTGAAACCTATGGTTTTTTCAGTGATTTCTAAGGTTTTTCAAATGCTAATTTCAAACTATAACGTCCCTAAAACCTATGGCTTTGTCAGTGAATTCCTAAGGTTTTTGAAATGCTACTTTCTAACTATAACTTAGCAGTCGCGTTTGAAGAGTGGTAGAGAAAGGTGAGCGTGGGCTCCGAACCCCTCTTAGCAATCCCATTATGTGGGATTTACTGGAGGTAACAGGAGGGGTAGTTACCCCCCAACGTCAACCTTTGGGGCCAAGTACCCCTCCTATTACCTCCAGTAAGTCCCACACAGCAGGATTGCTAACTTCTCATACCAGGCCATGCCCCCTTTCTCCACCACTCTGCAAACGCACCTCCTGGCATGTTCTGGGTTGGGGTATTAAGTTCCCTTGAATCCTGAGGGTCCCTGGGGCCAACTAGCCCACCAGGTACCTCCAGTAAGCACCACAGAGCTGGATTGCAGAGGGGTGGTCCGAGGCCATGCCCCTTTTTACACCACTCTGCAAACACGCCTCTTGTGCACTGCTGCTTGGAGGATGAAGTCCACTTCGGTCCTAAGGTACGCAGGACACAAGAGGACCTCATTGCCCCACCAGCAGTGCGCCACGAGGCGCATTTGCAGAGTGGTGTAAAAAAGGGTGTGGCCTCAGACCACCTCTCTGCAATCCAGCTGTGTGGCGCTTACTGGAGGTACCTGGTGGCCTAGTTGGCCCCCAGGGACCCTCAGTATTCAAGGGGACTTAATTCCCCGACTTAGAATGCACCAGGGGGTGCGTTTGCAAAGTCATGCAGGGAGGGAACAGGGCCTCTGGCGGGTTGCCAGTTACATTTTTCAGTTTTTCTTATTTTATGGGAGGGGGCTACGTCGCCCCCTTCTCTGGGCCACTTTTGGCCCAGGGGACTCCATCCCCTGGGGCCTGCCAGCCTTGTTTTTATTTTGGAGAGATGGGCCGCATGGCCCCCCTCCAGAGGCCAATTATGGCCCCCGGGACCCCATCCCCCGGGGCCTGGCCAGCCTTATTTTTTAAATGTTTTTTGGGAGGGGGCCATGTTGCCCCCCTCCTCAGGCCAATTATGGTCCCGGACCACCCCATCAACCGGGGCCCGCCTTTCTGTTTTTAATTTTTATTTACAGGGGAGGGGGCCACGTGGTCCCCCCCCTCCCGGGCCACTTCTGGCCCCAGGGCTCCATCCCCTAGGGCCTGGCCTCCCCATTGGGGACCGTGGGGGTAGCCCCAATGCCCCCATGGTCCCAGCCGCTCCCCACCTCCTGCGGGAGCCGGCATTGCTTTTGCACAAGGGGAGCTGCTGACGTGCAGCTCCCCTTGTGCAAAAGCAATCTGCTTTGGCTTTTGGAAGTGAGAGCAGGTTTTTATGCCTTTGCGTTCAAAAACCAAAGCAGAGTTTGCTATGACAGGGTGGGAGCTGTGCTCCCAGCCTGCCGTAGCAAACAGCAATGTCCCTGGGGTGGGCACCCCGGGACATTGCAGGAGCCAGCCCTAGGGGGTGGCGGTTCCCAGGGCCATTAAGTGCTTCCATCATTTGTAAAACCCCGGGTAAGTGGTGGTCCCCTGGGCCTTTGGTCCGTAACAGACCCCCGCATTTGAATATTTAGTGCCCCGGGGAGGTGGTGGTCCCCAGAACAGTGTGGGGGGGCTTGAGCCCCCCTACACTAACTATTAGTTATAGCCCCGGGGAGGTGGCAGTCCCCAGGGCTTGGAGGGGCCGGTGAGGCCCCCGTCCTTATTTAATTAATGCCCCGGGGAGGTGATGGTCCCTGGGGCTGCGTGCCTCCGCACTTAAATTATGAAGCCCCGGGGAGGTGGCGGACCCCTGTGCTGTGGGGGGCCCCCGGCCCCCACACCTTAATTTAGAATTGCCGCCGTGACCTGGCCCACCCGAGGGCTTTTCAACAAAGCCACGCTTAATTTTTGTGATAATTTTGGCCAGATTTGCGCACCCACCACGAATTCGACCACATTTTTTTTTTTTTTACCTTTTTGTTGTGACTCGGTTACCAAGTCACAAGTTGGCTGCCAACACTTCCTAGTTTGGAGTGTTGGCAGCCTATCAAAAGTCAGCTCGTGCTCGGGAGGAGTCACGAATCCTCCTCGGTGCTCAGCTATATATATTTTTTATTTCTTGAATTTCTCTGTAGCTACTGAATGGATTTACACCATTTAAAAAAAGGTCGCTTTCTGAACCAAGAGCTACCTTTTTGGCCAAATTTGGGGTAATTCCGTTCAGCAGTTCGGGCTGTAGCCTGTTCCAAAATTTCCTATGGAAATTAACATGGAGAAAACAAGTTTTGGGACCCCCATTTTGTCCTGGCCACTGCTTGACGAATCACCCCAAAACTTTCAAGACAGGAGCTGACCGGAGTGGGCCATTAGTTTTGAAATTTTTGTGAAGAATCATCAAACGGCGCCAAAGATATTGGCAAAAGCAAAAATGCTTTTCGAATAGAAACAAGGTCCTAAGTATAACTACTCACTGGCAACTGCCAGTAGGTAATATATATATATATATATATATATATATATATATATATATATATATATATATATATATATATATATATATACGTGTGTGTGTGTGTGTATTTTCTTTCACTGAAAAAAACCAAAGGTGACAGGGTTGTGACAGTTGGGCTCAGATTACACTTGTACAAAACCATAGCAATTCAGCAGTTTTGGTTACCTGAGCTAACAATAACTTATACCCTAGCAATGCACTGCTTATGACCTCACAAATTACATTACTCATGACATGGTCAGTGACATCACTGATGACATCTCAAATTACATCACTGATGACATCATCTAGTGAGTGTAAGTATTTTCTAAGCGTTTATGATTGTGTACATATATGCTAACCTACCACAAAAGTTTAATTAGTATACTAGGTGCACTACTAATGAGTGATGCTACTTCTAACATATATTATGTGAGTGGCTGTGTGACTGTATGTATTGGTGTGTGATTGGGTGTGTGAGTGGCTGTATGGGTGTGTGAGTGGCTCTATAGGTGTATAAGTGGGTATGTGAGCAGCTGTGTGGGTGAGCTGCTATGTGTGTGGCTGTATTGGTGAGTGAGTAGATGTGTTAGTGACTGTATGGGTGGGTAAGTGGGTGTGTGAGTGACTGTATGGGTGAGTGGGTTGCCTGAATGGCTGTATGAGTGAGTGAGTGGGTGTGTAAGTGGCTATATTAGTGAGTGAGTGGCTGTTTGAGTGGTTATTTGGTTAAGTGAGTTGGTCTGTGAGTGGCTCTATTGGAGAGTGAGTGCCTGTTGAATGGCTGTATGAATGAGTGAGCGGATGTGTGAGTGCTTGTATGGATGTGTGTATGGATATGTAAGTGCTTATGTGGGTGTGCGAGTGAGTGTGTGAGTGCTTGTATGGGTGAGTGAGTGGCTGCATTGAAAGGCTGTATGAGTGAGTGAGTGGATGTGTGAGTGGCTGTACAGGTAAATATGTGGGTGTATGATTTACTGTATGGGTGAGTGTGTGGCTATGTGACTAGCTGTATGGTTGAGTGACTGGTTGTATGAGTAGATATATGGGTGAGTGAGTGGCTGTGTGAGTGGCTGTATGAGTGAGTGGCTGTATGAGTGACTTTATGGATGAGTGAGTGGTTGTGTGAGTACTCACATGGGTCTGTGAATGTGTATGTGAGTGGTTGTGTGGGTGTGTGAGTGGGTGTATGAGAAGTTGTATAGGGGTGAGCGGGTATGCGAGTGGTTCTGTAGATGATGTCATCAGTGATGCCATTTGAGATGTTATCAGTGATGTCACTGACCATGTCATGAGTGATGTAATATGTGAGGTCATAAGCAGTGCATTACAGGGGTGTAAATTATAGCTAGCTCAGGTAACTATAACTGCTAAATTTCTATGGGTTTTATACGAGTCAAAGCTGAGCCTAACTATAATGTCCCTGTAACCTTTCATTTTTCAAGTGAAATTCTAAGGTTTTTTACTTTTATGTCCTAACTGTAACCGGTAACCTTTGACAGTGAGTGTGTGAGTGAGTGCATGAGTGTCTAAGTAGGTCTGTGAGTGGGTATGAGTGTGTCTGAGTGGGTCTGTCACTGGGTGTGTGAGTATCTGAGTGGGTCTGGGAGTGGCTGCATAAGTGTCTCATTGTGTATGTGAGTGGGTACATAAGCATCTGAATGAGTCTGTGAGTGGGCGCATGAGTATCCGAGTGGCTGTCTTAGTGGGTGTGTGAATATCTGAGTGGGTGTCTAAGTAGGTGCATGAGTGTCTGAGTGGGGCTGTGAGTGGGTGTCAGAGTGTCTGAGTGGGTTAGTGAGTACCACAATGAGAGTGAGAGTCAGTCTCTAAGTGAGGGCATGCATGTCTGAGTGCGTCTGTAAGTGGGTGTGTGAGTCTCTGAGTGAGTCAGTGAGTGGATATGTGAGTTTGCGAGTAGTACTGCAAGTGATTATGAGTCTCAGAGTGGGTCTATGAGTGAGTGTATCTGTCTCTGAGTGGGTCTCTGAGGGCATGAGTTTCTGAGTGGGTTTATGAATGAGTGAGTGAGTCTCTGATTAAGTCTGTGAGTGAGTGTGTGAGTCTGTGAGTGAGTCTCTGAGTGGGTTCATGAGTCCAAGTGGGTCTGTGTGTGGGTGGGTGAGTCTCTGAATGGGTCTGTGAGTGGGTGCATGAGTGTCTAAGAAGGTATGTAAGTGGGTGCATGGGGGTCTGCGTAGGTCTGTGAGTAGTTGCATGAGTTTCTGAGTGGGTTTGTGACTGGGTGCATGAGTATCTTACTGGGTCTGTCAGTGGGTGCGTGAGTCTCCGAGTGGATATATGAGTGAATGCATGAGTCTCTGCCTGGATCTGTGAGTGGTTGTGTGAGTGTCTGAGTGTCTCTGTGAATGGGTGCATGACTCTCTCAGTGGATCTGTGAGTGGATGCATAGGTCTCTGAGTGGGTCTGTGAGTGGGTGCATGAGTCTCTAAATGAGTCTATAAGTGGGTGCATGATTGTCTGAATGGGTCTGTGAGTGGGTGTGTGATTGTGAGTGAGTGTATGAGTGTCTCAGTTGGCCTGTGAGTGAGTGGGTGATGCTCTGAGTGGGTCTGTGAGTGGGTGTGTAAGTGTCTGAGTGCTCTCTTGTTTGCCATCTTCTGCTCTGTTTTGCCTTTTCTGCTTGTTTTTCTCACCTCTGTTTTACCTTTCCTGTTCGTTTTTCTGCCTCTGTTTCGCCTTTCCAGCTCATTTTTCTGTCCTCTGTTTTGCTTTTTCTGACAGTTTTTCTGCTCTCTATTTTGCCTTTCCTGCTCGCTCGTTTTTCTACCCTCTGTTTTGCCTTCTTCTGCACATTTCTTCCCAATTTCCCCTGTTTTCTCAAGACCTGACTTTCTGACAGGGACCTCACACCCTAGCACCCAGATACCCCCAGGGGTGACAGTGTCACGCTTTACAAATGCTGATTGATTAATTGGGGAGTTCTCTTAAAGCATGCAGTTACTCATACGAAGAATTCTGATCTAAATGAATTTAGCCATGAGTGTAATTAACTCTGGGTCACCCCTTAGTCAATGCATAGATCAGTTCAAAAGTTTTTGCCACAAAGATATCAGACAGGGCTAGTTTTCTTATGGCAAATGTACATGTGCACCTTCAGGTTTTCAACCTTTCCGCTGCTAAACCTTGTTTTATCTGCTAGGTGGAGATGGAGCTGTTGCGGCACTGGTTGGTGCATTCTGCGAACCCATTGCTTCGGCAACAATTTTGATGAGGCAGGACCGCTGCCACTGCCTCACGCTGGTCATGGCCTACTGGGCAGGGATCAGTGTGACATTTCTACGTAATGAATGCTCTTTTTCGGCAGACCATGCACTGACAGGAGCTTGGATTCGGCAGTTACACCCTTCAAGCAGGATTTGCTGCAGATATTCAATTTTGATAATTGCAAATTCCATGCTGGATCAGGGCTACAGCATTGGAGATGGCACATCGCCACCTGCTTGGCAGCACCATCATTGGTGAGCAGCATCATCAGTCTTTACGGCACACACCAGGGGCACTGGATGACACATTGTTGCTTTCATTTGAATATCTTGGCACAATTCAGTATTGGAACAGGCCGGGGAGACCCCTCATGGCACATGCTGACTTTTGGCTTCACTCTGTAGGTAGTCACCTATATTGAGCTCTCTCATTGTGCCCCCCAAGTGTTTTAAAATGCCTCAGTTATAAGGTTGGAGTCACTTTCTTTTACATTTAGGAGCTCTCCAGGAGAAAATGTGCCCTGTGTTATGTCATGTAGCCAAGAGAAATCAGTAATTGAAAAGGGGAAGGGGACCGTGCGGCCCACCTCCTTGGGCCAATTTTGGCCCACTGGACCCAATCACCCCGGGCCCAGCCATGTCTCTATGGTGCTCTGCAGCTCACCCAGGGCATCCAGTGTGCAGCATTGAGACCGTGGGGGGAACCTCAAGGCCTGCGGTCCCAGCCTGCTACCCGCCTCCTGCGGGAGCTGGCACTGCTACTGCACACAGGGAGCTGCTGGAAATGCAGCTCCCTGTGTGCAAGGGCAAAAGTGGGTAGGAGCACTTTGAGAGCTCCCGCCTGCGGGAACGGAAGCATTTGCTTTTGTCCCGGTACATAGCAAAAGCCAGCCCTGAGGGTTGGCGGTCCCCAGGGCCATATATAGCTCCAGAAGGGGTGGCGCTTCTCTGAGCACAGGCCAGAAGGTGGTGGCTCCTTGGGCTCTATGTGGTCCAGGAAGATGGATGCGCAGCCCCCTCCTAGTATTATCTATTATTTAGACCCAAAGGAGGTGGTGGACCCCGGGTCCGGGGGGTCCATGTGGCCTGTGGCATTTGATTTTATTGCCCTGGAGAGGTGGTTGTCCCCAATTTCTTAGAAGCCAGAAGGGGTTGTCATGTGCTCCCCCATGTTGCAAAACAGCCCCAGGGAGGTAGTGGTCCCCGAGGCTTCTCAGAAGCCCAGGAAGTGGGTCCAATCGACCCCCTCCATTATTTGAAAGAAAGCCCCAGATATGTGGTGTCCCCAAGTGTTAATGAGCCTTAGGAGGGGGCCCTTGCACCCCTCCTTTTAAAAAAATGCCCCAGAACCTGGCCCACCCAGGGGTTCTATTCAAAACAAGTGCAGGAGCCCTCACTTGGTTTTTAAAAAACTCTTGCTCTGGATTTGCGGTTCCGTCACATTTCTGTGGCAAAAATAAAAAAAGTGCTTTTTTTATTGTCTCTGGGAAACCATGACCAGAGCTATGGGGTCAGAGTATTCCTACCTTGCTCTCTTCTCTTTTTTCGAAACGTTTTTTGTGGGACACGGCTGATGCTGAGTAGGCCTGGGCGGTAAATTACGTTCCGCTCGCGGAATTTGCGGAATTTCGGTAATTCCGCGTTCCGCGGAGAACGCGAAATTGCCCAAAATTCTGCTTTCCGCGACTTCGCGAAATTTTTTCTTGTTCGCGTTCTCAAAATGCGTGTTCGCGAGATATTTTTCCCCGAGCACGCAAACAGCAACTGTGAACAGGAAAAAAGCATCGCGAACAAGCAATTCCGCGTGTTCGCGGAATTTATTCATGTTCGCGGAGATTTTTTACCGTTTCGCGGAGATTTGCGTAACGCGATTACGCAAATTCCGCCCACCCCTAATGCTGAGTCCCCAGATAGCTGCCAACACTTCCTGCTTGAAGTGTTGGCAGCCAATCAGGGACTGTTGGATCCTCGGTGGACCTGCGTCCCTGTATATACAAATTTGAATTACTACTGAACAGATTCACACCAAATAACAAAAAGGTTTTTTTCTGGACCAAGAGCTAACCTTCCTGCCAAATTTAGTTTAATTACGTGTCTAAAATAGCCAAGTAAATTAACATGGGAAATGCACTTTTTTGAACCCCCAGATTTTCTCAGCCCCCGCTTGACGGATGGCCATGAAACTTTCCATGCACAACAAGAATCACTGGGGCACTTTTTGGGGGGAAATATCGTGTAGATTCGTCAAACGGTGCCAAAGATATTGGCAAGTCAAAAATATAGAGGCCCTCATTTATGACGTTTTGCTGTAATGCAGCGCCACAGGCCTTCCTGCTCCGTACGGCAGAAGAAAAGGCCAGGAATGCACCATATCTATCAGATATGACATATTCCTGTCCTTTTCCCCTGCGCTCACTAGACTGCTGTGTGCCAATGCAGGCACCTTTGCACCATGGTGCCAGAGTGCCTGCGTTACGGGCATGATTATTTTTGTGCAGGAAGGGAAGCCTTCCTGTACAAAAACAATCACAAGAGGCTTTTTCCTGTTTCTATGTGTGCTGTAGAATGCGACATTCCGGCAGCGCAAGGAGCCTCATAAATATTTCCAAGAAAAAACATAATTGAAGACATCAACAGAAAAAGAGCACTCTTGGTAAATTTCACATGTTTCGCACTACCAAGAGTGCGCTGTTTCTGTTTATGTCTTTGCTGACACTTTTTCTTGGATTGAATTGCTGGTTTCTTCTACAGCACAGCCATCGCTGTGAGGGTCAGTGAGATGGCTATGGGAAGGTTTATATATATATTCAAACTAAGTTCACTGAAAGGATGAAGGTGCACTTTCATAATGGCATTTATTGAAGGAAACCAAACAAATCCAATATTTTCCTCATACAATTTTCTGACGCATTTCAGACTACAAAAGTCCTTGATCACAGGTAAGTGGCAAACCAGCAACACTTTTACATGCCTCCAATTTAAACTTATTTAGACGATCTAATTGTTCCCAGGTGGTTCTCATCTGAGTTGCCTGAAAGATGCATGATGGTATTAGTAGTGCAAAATTCCCTTACCCTTAATAGGGTTATGCAGCGCTACACAATTATATCCAAGGGGACTGAGCTGGATTTCTCAGGTAAAATATCCATATTATGCCAAAACGCTCACTTATCGGCCATACACATTTGACACCAGGGACTCGCTGTCATGGCGGTCACCAATAGGTAGTTATAGTTAGAATCAAAGTTTACATAGGAAAAAAATGTTTTTGTTTTGCGATTAATTTTGCCGCGGCTTGACAACTCTTGATGATATTTTCAAAAAGTTTCACCTTTTTGGTTCAGCAGCTATGTTGAAAATTTTGGGGTGATTCGTCCAGTGGGGGGGACCAAGAAAAATGGCAAAAAGCTAGATGTTGGTCCAGAAAGAGTGCTTTTTGTGAGTTGGTGTAAATCTGTTCATTAGTTTCAAAGCTATATAAGTTTAAAAAATATAGATATCTAGGAGCCCAACAGCTTACTGAGACCCTACTGAAATTTGATTGGCTGACAACACTTGAACCAGGAAGTGTTGGCAGCCATCTTGGGACTCAGAGGATAAAAGCATTTTTTGAAAAACATTTTTGCTGTGATCATGGGTGGGCCAAATCCCGGGAGCATGTTAAAAATAAAAGAAGGGGGTGCATGAGGCCACCTCCTAGAGTTTAATTTAACCCCGGGGACCACAACCTCCCTGGGGTTTTTTAATTAAATAATGCGGGGATGCTCACACGGAAACCCCGCTCTCCGGGGACCACCACCTTCCAGGGGCTTCTTTAATGATTAAATGGGAGGGCCTCTTGGAACCCCAGCCCTGGGTCCCACCACCTCCCTGGGGCTTCTTTAATGATTATATAGAGGGGCTTTTCGGACCCCCTGCAGCCACGGGGACTACTACCTTTCTGGGGCTTCTTTAATGATTAAATGGTCGGCATCTCGGATCCTCCATCTCCCCGGGGCTTTGCAAATGAAAATGTGGGGGTGCTGCGTGGACCCCCCGTAGACCCGGGAGCCATCACCTCCGGGGGCATTAACTTTTGTTATAGGAGTACCACATGGACCTCCCAGCTCCAGGGACCGTCAACTCTCTGGGGCACAAACATGACATAAATGCGGGGGCCATGTACCCCGCCACAGCCCCAGGAACCGCCATCTCCCCAGGGCTAAATAAGAAATTAATGTGGGGGTATGTGCTCTCCTCTACAGCCCTGGGGACTGCCACCTCCCTCAGGCAAATGGGTAAAATTAGAGTGGTTACCTTGCAGCCCCCCCCATAGCTCCAGAAACCACCGCCTCCCTGGGGCTGTATGATGTAATGGAGGGGGGCTGTGTGCCCCACCTCCTAGAGCCAAAATGGCAATGGGGACCATCACCCCTCAGAGCCGGCTACAGAAATGTCCTGGGGTGTCCACCCCCAGGACATTGCAGTTTGCTATAGGTTGGCTGGATCACCACTCCCACCAAGCCATAGCAAACTCTGTTTCGCTTCTGGTAAGCGAGAGCAGAAAATGTTATCTCTTACTAGAAGCAGATCGGAATTGCTTTTGGACAGAGGGAGTTGCATGTTGGCAGCTCCCTCCATCCAAAAGCAATGCTGGCTTTGGCAGGACACAGGGAGCCGGAAGGGACTGGTGGAGCTTTCAGGCTCCCCCTGCAGTCCCCAGCTTGAAAAATTGGGTGCACTGGGTGGGACCAGGGCACCCAATATTGTGGCCAGGCCCCAGGAGACTGGGTCCCCGAGGCCAAAATGGGCCTGGGAGGGGGGGCCGTGCAGCCCTCCTTCCTTTAATAAAAAAAACATTTTTTAAAAGAAATGCCGGGCCCCGGGGATGGGGTCCTCGGGGCCAAATATGGCTAAGGGAAGGGGGCCCACATTGCTCCCCTTCCTTCATATTAAAAAAAAGAGAAAATTCTACTGACATGATGCCAAAGGCCCCACCCCTTTTCAGCAGCACTATGCAATCACGCCTCCTGATGCGCTGTTGGTTAGGTGATGATTAACAGTGGAGAACTCCACTCCGCCAGCAGAGTGTGCGGAGATTTCCCTGCTCCGCACTCCGCTGAGAACGCGGAGTAAGAGGCAAAACTCTGACTCCGCAGCGGAGCAGTTAGCCAGCCCCCCCACTAAATTAGCTCCCTGCCTCTACCCCTCCTAATAAATAATACTTACAAGGTTACTTAAAAGAAATAAATTCACTTACCTGTATTGCAGCGTCCCTGGGCTTCCCTCCTCCTCCTCGGGGTACATCTTGCTAGAACTGCCCATGCACGCTCGTGCATGCGCATTTCTCACAACAAGACTTTTTCGCAAGATGTATGCCAAGGAGGAGGAGGGCAGCCTGGGGATGCCGCAATAGAGGTAAGTGAATTTATTTCTTCTAAATAACCTTGTAAGTATTTTTTATTAGGGGTGGAGACGGGTGGTGGAGCGTAGCTGAGTTCCATGGAGTTTTTCCCCAACTCCGTGGACCTCCGCATAGTTGCACTCCTCCAGCTCCGCCCAAAGTTAGTGATGATGTTCACTTTAGTCCTGAGGTCCTCAGGAGGCATGGGGACTTCATTCCCCAGCCAGCAGTGTGCCAGGAGGCACGTTTGCAAAGTGGTGGAGAAAGGAGGCGGGCCACAAAAGACCTCTCAGCAATCGTGCTGTGTGCAAATATGCCTCCTAGCGCACTGCTAGTTGGTGGATACAATCCCATTGGCTCTTGGGGTTCATTGGGGCCGAACACTCCCTCCTGTTTCCTCCAGTAAGTCCCAAACAGGGGAATTGCTAAGAGGTCTTCAGAGGCCATGCCCTCTTTTTCCACTACTCTGCAGACGTGTCTCCTGGTGCACTACTGGTTGGGGAATGAAGTCCTCTTGGAGGCTGAGGGACCTTGGGGGCCAAGAAGCCCTCCTGGTACTCTCTGTAAGTCCTAAACAGCTGGATTCCTGGGATCTGGTCAGAGGCCACGCCCCCTTTCTCCACCACTCTGCAAACATCATTACTACTCGAAAAACCATAGAAATTCTTTGAAGAAAACCAAAGGTTACAGGGACATTATAGTTAGGAAATTACATTTTAAAATAACATTAGAAACTCACTGATGAAACCAAAGGTTACAGGGAAGCTATAGTTAGGCTCAGGTTTCACTTGTACAAAACCAGTGACATTCAGCAGTTATAGTTAGCTGAGCTAATTATAACTTGAGCCCGCAGCAATGCACTGCTTATGACCTCACATATTACATCGCTCATGACATGGTCAGTGACTACAGTGATGGCATCTCAAATGACATCACTGATTACATCATCCACATATTCACTGATGCACCCACTCACACACCAATAGAAACTTTAATATACCTAATCCCAATCCCATTCCCACTCCCACACAACCATTCACAAACCCATTGACAGACCTATACCAGTACTTACACACCCACTCAGTAATTCCTAGATCTACACACACATCCACTTACCCATACAGCCACTCATATACCCACTCAGCCACTAATACAGCCACTGACATATCTACTCATACACCCACACGGCCACTCACACACTGAGTCAGTCATCCAAAGAGTTACTCATACACCTAGTCACTCACTCTACAGTCAATCACAGTCACTTGCTAACCCATACAGAAACACACACATCCACTTACTAACTCATACAGATACTAACATGTACTCACTCACCTATACAGTCACTAACACAAGCACACAGTCACCCATAAAGCCTCTCTTACATTCACTCACTCACTCACCTACGTACCCATAAAGATACTCATATACTACAATGCTCACCTATATTGCCTTTCACATACCCAGTTACACACCCATATACCACTCACACATCTACTTACTCACCCACACAGCCATACACACATTTACCCATGCAGCCCCTCCCACATGCACTCATTTATCCCTACAGTCACTTACTCCATCATCCATGCAGAGAGACACACACCCCCTAACCCACCCATACAGACACTCAGACAACCATACAGGTACTCAGACAACCACTCACTCACCAATACAGCAACTCACATTCCCACTCACATGCCCATTCAGCCACTTAGATACCAACTGACAGACTGATACAGACATTCACACAACCAGCCACTCACCCATACACTCACTGAGACACCTAATCATTCACAAATACAGTCAGTCACTAACCCACTGAATCATCCATACAGGCACTGATATATCCACAAATTCACAAATACACATTGGTATATATATTTAACACACAAAATACAGCCACTGGATGGTGTCCTCAGTGATGTCATTAGTGATGTGATTTGAGATGTCATTACTGATGTCACTGACTATCTCATGAGTGATGTAATATGTGAGATCATAAGCAGTGTATTGCAGGGAAGTGGGTTATAGTTAGCTCAGCTAACTATAACTGCAGAATTATACTGGGTTTTTATGAGTGAAACCTGAGCCAACTATGATGTTCCTGTAACCTTTGTTTTTTTCAGTGAGTAGATATATATATTTTTTTTTCAAAACACTTCTCTGATGAACTTGTGCCAAGGGGAGACACAGCACTCTGACAGTGTGCTTCAAAGGAATTTAATTAATGTAATCCATAGAATCAGCCAGCAGGACAATCAGTAATACAGCACAGACCAACACCAAATATGTTTTGACAAACTTGTTGCCCTGCTAAAGATGATCAACATTTCACTATGTGGGCTTTGAAACAGAACATGTGACAGGGAAAAGTGAACAAAATAAGTGAAGGATTTACAGGATGCATAAAATCTATTGCTGCTTGGCAGCCATTTCCCAGTGGTAAACTGTTATATAACTTAGAACATCTTCAGTTGTTCACTTAATCAATCAATCAGGAGTTTGAATAGTGCTGCTACTCACCCGTGAGGGTCTCAAGGTGCTGAGGGGGGTTGCTGATGTGTCTGGATGTGGAGGTTCAGACAGAGTCAGGTCTTGAGGTCCTTCCTGAATTGGGTCAACGACTCGAATAGCCTGAGGTGGAGGGGCAGGGTGTTCCAGGTTTTGCCGGTGAGGTAGGAGAAGGATCTTCGTCCGCTTATGGTCCTGTGGATTTGTGGGACAGAGGCCATGGCAAGTTGGGTGGAGCGGAGTTGTCTGGCTAATATGTAGAATGCAAGGCGGTGGTTCAGATATTCTGACTTTGCATCGTGGAGAGCTCTGTAGCCATGTGTGAGTAGCTTGAAGGTGATTCTTTTGTTGATTGGGAGCCAGTGGAGTTGTCGGAGGTGCTGTGTTATGTGGCTGCAGCGGGGGAGGTCGAGGACCAGTCGGTCTGCCGCGTTTTAGCCGTTCTGTAGTTTCCTGAGCTGTTTCTGGGTGATGCCTGCGTAGAGTGCATTGCCCTAGTCAAGTCTGCAGTGATGAGTTTGTGGGTGACCGTCTTTCCAGATTCTGTGGGGATCCATCTGAATGTCTTTCGAAGCAGGCAGAGCATCTGGAAGCAGGATGAGGATACTGTGTTGATTTGGTGTTACATTATGAGCGAGGAGTCCAGTATGATGCAGAAGTTGAGTGAGTGGTCCGTAGCGGTAGGAGGGGTTCCTATCACAGTGGGCCACAAGGAGTCATCTGAGGCTGAGGGGGAGAGTCCCAGTATGAGTACTTCAGTCTTGTCCGAGTTGAGATTGAGCTTGAGGCAGCTGTCTTTCATCCAGGTGGCAGCAACCTTCATTCTGCTGTGAAAGTTGATTCTGGTGGCTGTGGGTTCGTTGGTGCGTGAGAGGATCAGCTGGGTGCTGTCAGCGTGTCATTTGAGATGTCATCAGTGATGTCATGAGTGATGTCACTGACCATGTCATGAGTGATGTAATATGTGATGTCATCAGCAGTGCATTGCGGGCGCGCGAGTTATAGTTTGCTGAACTAACTATAACGGGGGAATTTCAATGGTTTTGTACGAGTGAAAAGTCCAGCTAACTATAACGCCCCTGAAACCTATGGTTTTTTTAGTGAATTTCTAAGGTTTTTTAAATGCTAATTCCTAACTATAACGTGCCTGAAACCTATGGTTTTTTCAGTGAATATATATATATATATATTATCTACTGGCCGTCGCCAGTAGATAGTTATAGTTAGGACCGTGTTTCCATAGGAAATCTCAAAATTCTATTTTGAATAACTTTGGCACCGGTTGACGAATCTTCGTGAAATTTTCAAAACTAATGGGGCGCTCCGCTCAGCTCCTACCCGGAAAGTCTTGGGGTGATTCGTCAAGCGGGGGCCGAGAAAAAAGGGGGGTCCCAAAACGCGTTTTCCCCATGCATTTTCCCGTAGGACCTTTAGTCGAAGGTACAGCCCGAACGGCTGAACAGAATTACTTGAAATTTGGCAAAGACGTAGTCCTCAGGTCAGGGAAGTGCCTTTTGCATATCTGGAGTCAATCTGTTCAGTAGTTCCTGAGAAAATTGAGTTAAAAGCACATAAATATCTATAGCCGCGCACCGTGCGCGCACCGTGCGCGCACCCTAACGTGCGCAAGCGTAATTCTGATTGGTGGTTAAATGTCAGCCAACGTTCGAATCAGTCGAAATCAGGAAGTGTCGGCCACCATTTTGTTTGTTTTGAGTGCGAGAATGAAAAAGGAAGGTGGCGAACGTGAAAAGGGGGCAGGGTAGAGAGTTCCTGACCCCCTAGCCTTTGTCAGGGGGTCCCTGAAGGACCCCGAAGGCAGAAAAAAACATTTTAATTTTTTTCAAAAAATCGCGGGGTGCGCGCACGGTGCACGCACCGTGAAAAACGCGCGACCGCCACTCTATCACAAGGATGATGTCATCAGTGATGTCATGAGTGATGCCACTGACCAAGTCATGAGTGATGTAATATGTGACGTCATGAGCAGTGGATTGCGGGCGCGCGAGTTATAGTTATCTGAACTAACTATAACGGGGGAATTTCATTGTTTTTTTACGAGTGAAATGTCCACCTAACTATAACATGTGTGAAACCTATGGTTTTGTAAGTGAATATATATATAGATATATTCCTGTTTGTATCGGAAAACCGAAAGAAAGGGGGCACTCCAGTGTGTGCAATTCTTTATTTCCTTATCTTGCAACCAATTCCAACCACTAATGTGTTTCGGCTTACAAAAAGCCTTTCTCAAAGTTAGTGAGCCCCATCACCTCACAAAACAAATAACCAACAATTCATAAACATGAAAGATATACTATTGTTCTAATGGTTTCTCCACATCGAAATCCCAATATCTTCACAATAAAAAATATATTTCATGAAGCAGTTTAGAAACAGTTAAAACAGTAATTAAAAATATAGTAAAAATAGAAACAATTCCAATAAATTTAGACTGGATATAAATGAGCTTACAAGGATCTACATATAATTTGATGAATAAATAATCGATAGATTACCAATATATTAACATTAAATTCATCTTATCTCAGTAAACTCCTCCAGCTCTAGTCACACTTCAAGTCATCCATTGCTCTGTCCAAAAACAATATTATGTGAGAGAGACTCTTTTTGGCTTGGCGGAGGCAGCAAAAATGCCTAATTTTCATGTCATATTACCTCTATGCTAACAGATCTCAACACCAAAATATCAGGCCAGTACCCATACCATCTAATATTTATATATCTGAAGAAACTTTGAAAAGAGAGAGAACAAACTGTTACATATAAATCTTATACAAATATGACCTCATTAAAACCGCAATTCCTTCTCTCATTGTTATAGGCTACTCATGCCTTTTTTCTCTGCATCTTGGCCTACAACATATTTTCACAATGTAAACAATATCTGAGCATCAGCCACTGGCTATTTATCATACATGTACCTCCATCTCTTCATCCCTGTTTAATTGTTTCAGGATGTTAGTTTGTAAGTCTAAAATATATCTCGGCTCCAAACATCTCAGCTGTTTCACTTGATCTCCCACTCTTAGACTAGCAGCTATAATATCTACTGCAAAAAATCTTAATTTGCAATAACATTATTTTGGTGATCATAAAGTTGACTCGCAACTGGATACATAAACTCCAAATTTCTGATTGCCCTTTGATGTTCTAAAATACATTTAAGTAAAGGAAATATGGTGCTTGGGTTGACTCAACCACATAACTGTTCTACTGGTTCTCATGTAATAGCTGTGCGTAAGTTCATCCCCCAAAGACTTACACTTTCTATATACAGCCGGGTTAGCTAGCAGTTTTGGTCCTATCACCCCATTATTCTTTAATATGGACCAATGTGTACCCATTAAATTTCTCACTCTGTATGAGGAAGACTTATAGATGGTTATAAATCTAATACTCTCACCTTCTTTTTTATTTACAATATGCGGATGGAGGAGTTGGACCCTAGTCAATGATTGTGCCTTCTTACTAGCCTTATTCAATGTGTTTCACGTATAGCCTCTCTCTCTAAATCTTTTCTTCATCTGTGAGGTCTGATTCTCAAATTCTTCTTGATTGATACAAACTTTTTTTAATCTTAAAGTTTCACCATATGGTGTACTTACAATTAGATTTTTGTGGTGTTGACTTTTAAAGTCTAAAGTACTGTTTCCAGCTCTGGGCTTACAGTGTATGGTGGACTGCATTTTCCTCCTTGCACTTGTAAAATTGCACATCCAAGAAAGCTATTTCTTGTGAACTTATGGTGACATTAAATATTAAGTTAAAAGGATTATCATTCAATGTAATAAAATATTCATATGCCTTTTCTTTTGGACCACTCCACAAAAAAAAAAATCATCAATGTAGCGGGAACAAATCAAAATATGAGGTATCAACTCCTGATTGTCTTCACCTAAGGCTACCTGCTCCTCCCACCAGCCCATCACGAGGTTTGTGAAGCTGTGAGCAAAGCAGGTGCCCATCTCAGTACCGACCTTCTGTCTGTAAAAGGTCCCGTCATATGCAAAAATGTTGTTTTGGAGACAAAACTCGATCATATTTACTAACATCTGGTTATGTTCTAGAAATGAGGCAGAGCTCCTTCTCAGTAAATATTCACAAGCCCTGATCCCAAATCTTTGACCTATACATGTATATAGTGAGACCACATCTAATGTGATCATCAGATATGAATCCGACCATTCAATATAAAAATAAATCTTAGTTAAGAAGTGTCCACCATCTCTGCAATAGGAACAAAGGGCAGCCACATATGGAAATAGAAAAACATCTATGTAAATAGCTATATTTGCAAGAAAGCCATCATTCAAGGAGACTATCGGTCTCCACTGGGGATTGCTGCTAATTTTATGTACTTTCAGCAGTACATAGAAAGATGGTACCTTGGCGTGATCTGATATCAGAAAGTTATATTTATCAAAATCTTAGATCCCCCTGTTATATCCTCATAGCAGTCGTCCTGTGACAGCTGTCTCATGACTTCTATTTCATACATTTTGGCATCAAGGACCACAACATTCCCCACTTTCTCTAAGGGCTTTATTACTATAGATTTATATATTTTTAAGGATAAAAGGGCATCTCTTTGAGGTTGTGATACATTATCTGAAGATTTTCCACTGGTCTCTTTGATCTTGATCAGCTCCCTGATCACGATCTCATGGAAGACAGCCAAATTGTTATGAGGCAGGGTCGGAATTAGTTTAGATTTTGGTTTGAAACCACTGCTGCTAGCTGTCTCCCAATCAATCCCTAGGTTGCTCAGTACCTCATCTAATTCCATAGTTGCCTCGCCCCATTCGCTTTCTCTATGTATTGACTATAAGGCAATGAGGCCCTCCATCTCCCCAATCTCTAAATCACACTGAGGTGCGTTTATTTGCTGTGAGTTTAATTATATTTTTGCCACCTTATGCACCGTACTTAATTTCAACTTTCGAATAAATAAGTATAAATCAATACACATCTGTGCATAATTAAACTCTGAGTTGGGGGCAAAACAACAGTCCTAATTCTAGCAAAGAAATCTCATCTGTAGTAAGTTCGTGTTTGGGATAGGTTCAGAACAGTCAATCTGGGGGCCAGTTCTTCTTGTTGCTCTAACGCGTTGTTCGTCCGACCACGTTGACTCCCCCCTCTGCTCTTCTGATCCTGCACCTCTGCCAGCACCTTTTCCTTTTCCTTTTCCCTGGCTCTTTCCTTCCCCTCTCAAAGGTGGGTGATCCTTTCTCGGTTGGTCCACCTGTCGAAGTAATCGATATTCGTTGTGAAAACCTAACATCTCAGCTCTTCATACATTTTCTAGCAGGTTCTTATTATCTGCACTAACATCAGAACTTGAGGCTGTAGAAATGCTGTCGTGTTTCCTCTGCATATCTTCTTGTTGCAGTTCTTTGTGGAATACATCATACTTTCTTGCAAAGGTCAGTATTCTTCCTTCAGGGTAATCAAGCTTGTTACATTGGAATTTCTGTTGCTTTTTCAACATAATCTCCTCCTCATATCTATGCAACCTAGGAGACATTTTCGAATACCAATCAGTAATGTGTTCTGGTCATCATGTTGCAATTCCTTCTTTAAATTTCTTAATTCCTCACAATTCTTTCTTAAATCCAGTTCGACATACTTCACCAGGATTTCCATCATACTCTTACTGGTTTTAGAAGTAAAGTGCGACCATTCCTCTAATAATCTAGGATATGGTGTTTCATATGTGGGGGAATATTCTTAAACCCTGTGGGACCCAATTTACTTCAACATAGCGAGAGAGAGAGGTATGTTCCTACCATATGCTTATCTTCTTTTTAGCTAATTTCTCAAGATTAAACAACTTTTCTTTTAAAGTAACACTACCTGAATTTCAACATCTTGTGCTTCCTCCATAACCACTGCTCCCAGCGTTATCGACATCATCCTCAAACACATTTCTCCATTGTTGGACTTCATTGCTGCAGTATACCAGATTTAGCAATCACACCACTTCACGTAATCAGGCTTATCTCTTTGTCTGATCGTGAACACTGTTGCCATATTAATTGCGTGCTGCCAGTCACTGGGAATCAAGCAAACAAAAGGAAATGATGGACACTCACCCCAGTCACAGATCTGGGTTGAATCCATCATCGTTCTTCAGATCACTTCACCACCTCAGTTCAGACCCAGTTATGTTGTAATCAGTCTAGACCCTGTGCCTAATGGGAATAGTCCAGCCCAAACTGCCAAGCCAGGTCTTCCCTGAACTGGAAACAAGCATCCTGGGACCGGTTTCAGGGTAACACTCCTCATCATCCAGGCTAGCTTGAATCCAGTGGCCAGTCACTGGGAGAGTCTCTGTGCCAAGTGGGCAGTTCATGCTCACTCATCCTGACTCCCACCGTTTGGACCCAAGTGGTGTCTCTAAAATGGCATTGGCGGGAACCGTTCAAGTTCCAAAAGCTTCTGTTTGTTGCAAAATGTTTTCTTCCACGTTTGTGTGGGTGCTCCGTGGCTGGTGTGACATCAGCCTACATGTTCTTGTTTGTATCGGAAAATAGAAAGAAAGTGGGTACTCCAGTGTGTGCAATTCTTTATTTCCTTATCTTGCAGCCATTTCATCCACTGATGCATTCCAGCTTACAAAACGCCTTTCTCAAAGTGAGTGAGGCCTACCACCTCACAAAACAAATAACCAACAATTCATAAACATACAAGATATACTATTGGTCTAATGGTTTCTCCACATTGAAATCCCAATATGTTCAAAATAAAATATATATTTCATGAACCAGTTTCAAAACAGTTAAAACAGTAATCAGAAATATAGAAAAAGCTGAAATGATTCCATTAAATTTAGACTTGATAAAAACGAGCTTACAAGGATCTACATATAATTTGATGACTAAATAATCCATAAATTACCAATATATTTACAATAAATTCATCTTATCTCAGTAAAATCCACCGGCTTTAGTTACAATTCAAGTCAATCATCGCTCTGTCCAAAAGCAATATTATGTGAGTGAGACTCTTTTTGGTTTGGCGGAGGCAGCAACAATGCTTAATTTTCATCTCATACCACCTCTATGTTAACAGTACTCAACACTGTATATATATTAAAACCATAAGAAACATCAAAACTGTATTAAGAAAAATAAATATTAATTAATGTAGACAATAATAAAATACTAAAAAATTGAAAATTGCCAAAAACACATTTACAAAAAATTGTAAAGACATTACAAATAAATTAAGAAATAAAAACAATCAAATAATGTAAGATATAGAAAAATGAATGCTTTAAACACTATTTAATCAACATTATTAAAACTTTTGGAGTCTAAGAATATTAAATATACTATTCCCACTCTAGCTTATGCAATGGTAGGGAAAGTGTTGGACTTCGAAGAGATAACATTTACTATTCCCATTCCAGTCTGTGCAACAGTAGGGAAAGCGTTTGATTCTGGAGGCATAAAATGTACTATTCCCACTCCAAACAATGCAACTGTAGAGGAAGTGTTGGATCTAGGAGGGGTACAATGTACTATTCCCACTCCAAATTGTGCAACAGTAGGGAAAGTGTTGGACTTCGAGGGGTGAAAGTTACTATTTCCACTCCAGTCAGTGCAACAGTAGGGAAAGTGAGGGACTTGAGAGGGGTAAAAGTAAAATTTACTATTCCCACTCCAGTCCGTGGAACAGTGGGGAAAGCACTGGATTTTGGAGGGGTCAGATTTACTGCTCCCACTCTTAACAGCACAACAGTAGGGAAACTGTTGAATTGTAAACAGGTTAATTTTACTATTCCTACTGCAGTCTAAACAACAGTAGGGAAAGTACTTCACTTCAAACACATTACAAATATAAGTAACACAATCAATGTAGAAACAAAATGAAACTCCAAATATAAAAAAGTATTAACATCAAAACAAATACATGTTATGAAACATTAAAAACATTGCTCAATTTACATAATTACTTTTCAATAAAATAATTAATGATCAATTAATAAATCATTGTTATTCAATTACTACGTAAGTAACTTTCCACCCAATACCCTTACAACCCTAGCAGCCTGCACATAAAGTATAACTTAAAAAATAAAAAATTGATCGCTAATTAATTATTACATAATTAACTTCCCAGCCTAGACCCCTAGAAACCTAGCAGCACACAACTAAAATATAGTTGAAATCATCATTATTCCATAATTAAAATATTTAAAATTCAATTGAATAATTAATTTAAAAATAATAAATATTCATGTATTCATCATTAATGTATTACCTCCCCCATACCCCTACAAACCTAGCATCCTGCAGCTAAAATATATCTTTAAAAAAACTATTCCATAATTGCTGACATTAAACAGGCCCAAACCCATGTTAGTTATGCAACAGTTCAATGGCATTTTCTTACAAAGGGCTTTAGGTGGGATGACAATACTGGGGGATCTCTCAAAGGGTGTGGTCCATTTATGTGAGGCGTGGCTTAAAACACATAACCTAAAAATCTGAGTTTGCATAGTATGCCACCTGTCTGGTATTCTGCTACTTCTGTCACTGCATCCAGATATATAATACAACAAATAACATTACAATTATAACAAGCCAGGAGTATTGGCTTTGTCAAAGGTTTTTAGTTGCATACTGGTAAATGAGCAACAACTATTGCTTTGTTGTATATAATATTCAAAATGCTTCAGTTCTTGGAGGAGAAAATATGGTGTAACAGCTAGAGCTGGCAACTTTGGAGCTTGAGAAGCAGGTTTGAGCCTCAGTGTTGGCTCAACATCCTGTGATTCACAAAATTAATAGGTCCTTGTGCAATGTAACTGGTGCTCATGTAAAGTGCTCCAATACCTTTGGGTCAAGTTTGCACTATATAGAACACCAACAAAAAGTCTGAAATGATAAGATTGTGAAAGAATTCGAGAGTGTCTTTGAAGTTGCATCAAAAGCAGTGAAGGGTGGTATTGCTGCAGAGTATAGGTTTTTTTTTACCCTGAAGGTGAGGGCCAGAACGGAGAGGACGATAGAGACACGTCTTAGCACCTGCTTTTTAGAGCTGCCGGTGCTGACCACTGGCAGGACCCAGCCCACTTAAACCCTGCTCTTATCACTCCAGCACAAAAGTGACACAATGGCCTCAGCCTTTCAGGCTTCAAAGTATTCTGGAAAATATCTGCCCTCCTATTACAGCTTTTAAATAGACCATCCCAAACTGGTTGTGCCCATCTCTGCAGCATGCGCAGATCTGCTCGCGAGGCAGAGTTGGTTTAACTACAGGACATGGGAATGGCAGTTCTTCCCCACAGGTAGCTGCATATGTTGCCCAAGAAACACTAGTCCTGCAACCTATCACTCACTGGCACGATGCACACGTGGGGTAAGGTCAATGAATCTTGGATAGATGCATTATGTCACGGGCAAGCCTGGCATGTCTCCTTTCAAAGAGACGTTTAGTTGTGCCAATGGCTGGACATCCTGATATGATTTCTCCACGCGCCGTAGCCACAGAAAGCACTGTATGCTGCAAATGGCCAGGCTGCATGCATTTGTCACATAGAAACGTTTCACAAGAACAAAGAGCAAGAGAGAGAAGGAGTGAGCACACATAGGATTAATTACTGAGGACACTGTAGTGAATTCAATGAAATTTTGCCCCATCTTTCTGGTGTGTTTCAAAAAATGAATATGTCCCTGTGTAATGTAACTAGTGCTCATTTAAAGCACTTCAATCCCTTTGAGTCGAGTTTGAGCAATATAAAACCACCAAAACAAACAAGCATTTGCAATGCAATTGGTCTTGCCTTTGGGACCTTATATTTATTTAGCTATGCAGCACATTAGGCTGCGCACTGAAACATCTGCTGTTCTTTAACATGGAGGGAAAGTAAGCACCAAACTGTGTGGTACGCCAAGTATTGGAACACATGGGGAGAAATATTGCCTTTCAGCGGGAAATGGTATAGTCCAAAACTCTGTTTTTAATATAAAATCTGGGCCTTTGGTGGTCATATCACTGAAAATACAAGATTTAAAAAAAAAAATAGCTGTCTATGGGTGCTCGTGGAAGACAATTTCTATGGACTGAAATCCAGAGAATGCTAAAGTGATTCTGGTATTTTACTGACCTCTGCTGGTCGTTTTCTATCGCGAAAATTAAACAGAGGCAGTTGCCAGAAAAATTAAAAAAAGAAAGTCCATCAGCAAAGAGCAATTTTGGTATTATACTGACCTCTGCTGGTTGTTATCTATCAAGACAGTTAAATAGAGGCAGTTGAACAGAAAAAAAAAGTCCCTAAGCGGAAGCAGACAAGTCCTAGGGATGATCTCCAAAGCCCACAAACCACATAAACATATAAGTATATACTAAAGTATATACAAGAGGTCTCGAATGCTCGACCTAAAAATGATGAGTCTGTGAAAGAACTATAAAGAGCCTCTTTGAAGTTACATCAAAAACAGTGAAAGGTAGTAAAGCTTCAGAGTGTAGATTTTTTGTTAACCCTAAGGGTGAGGGCAACAACGGAGAGACTGAGAGGGACACGGACCAGCACCTGCTTTTTAGAGCTGCCAGTGCCGATCACCAGCAGGACCCAGCCCACTTAGAGCCCTATTTTTATCGCTTTAGCATAAACCTGACAAAATGACCTTAGCCTTTCAGGCTTCAAAGTGCTCTGGAAAATGTCTGCGCTCCTATCACAGCTTTTGAATAGACTGTCCTAAACAGATCATGCCCAGATCTGCAGCACGTGCAAATGTGCACGTGAGGCAGGGTTGGGTTAACCAATGGGCAGGGGACATGGCAGTTCTTTCCCGCTGGTAGCTGCATATGTTGTCCTGGAAATGCTAAGCTTGTAACTCATCCCCCACTGGCATGAATTACACCAAGGGGTAGGGTCACTGAAGCTTGGATGCATGCATTATTTCATGGGCAAGCCTGGCATTTCACCTTTTAAAGAGACGTTTAGTTGTGTTAATGGCTGGACATCCTGACATGATTCCACCACACAACAGAGCCACAGAAAGCACTGTATGCCAAACATTGCCAGGCTGCGTGCATTTGTCACACAGTGACTTTTCACAACAACATAACAATAATGAAGAGCGAGAGAGAGGAGTGAGAGTGTGCAGGATGAGTTATTGAGGACATTGCAGTGAATGCAATGATATTCTTCCCCATCATTCTGGACAACAAAGCCACTGCTGCAATGCACACATCTCTCATTAGACAGTCCAGCCCTGGGACGGTGTTAGAGATCTCAAAATGTTGCTGCAAAATAAGGAAAATGGGGGCGCTCACAACTGTAATGTTATGAGCAGTCATCCTACCTAGAAACACTGACGAGTATTGCAGTGAGGAGGGGTCGGACAGAGGATGCGGCATAATGGCCACAACTGCCGATCTTGGAGCTGGGGAGCCGGGTTTCAGTCTTGGGGTCGCCTCACTAGAATGCTTGAAATGCTGCTAATTCAAAAAGTTTAAATCAAAGACATTGGGCAAACAAAAAAACATGCAGACGACAAGCACGCTTCAAATGCGTGCAGGCAGGGAGAGATTAGATAAACCTAAACAAAAAAAGCAGCGCATGGAATAAAATGAAGTTCCACCCACCACAACGGATGGAAAGAGTACTTGGACCTGGGGCACTGATAAGAGAAACACACAGGTAACAACAGGAAACAGAATGCTAGAACCAATAGAAATGGAGGAAAAGTAGGTGGCAAACACACAAACCAATGTAAAGTGAAGACAGGATTTAACCCCATTTTAAAATTTATATTAAATACAATAGATTTTACAAGCACAGCTCAAGTTCTGTGCAGGCAAAACCTAAAAATGAATATATATCCTGTGTGAAATTTTAAATTTCATTTGGATGGTGGACAGGCTAGCATTTTTTTCGTGTGTCACTTTTCACATTACACCCATTTATGAGGTGTTATTAAGAAATTAGAATCAAGTGACAGTGCTTGTCATTTGGGTTCCGATGTTGAACAGGATGTTGCAAACACATATTTTTGCAAAACAATTCACCTCTTTCTTTGTTATCTAGATGATTCTTGCGATCTTGCATACCATGTCAGCGCTATCTCAAATTACCTAGATAAAGGGAATGCTGCAAAGTTGTGGATTATGGAGGTGGAGTCAATAACACCCGTACTGTTAATTATCTATCATTGCAAGATTTTCATATCACCAACTTCAAAATGGAAGATCTTCCATACATTCATCAAATGTACAATGGCCAGCAGATTATTTTGGAATGCTTGATTTACCCTAATGCCCAATTAATTAAAGAAGTTGAAAATATATTATTGACTGTACCTGGTTTGAAGATCTTCAAGGTCCAGAAGCAGTGGGTACAAAACTAAGTAAATCAGGTCTTCATTCTTTCCTTGGGTATAATAGATCATCCAGATTTATTTTTTCTATTACTACTTTCCTTTTTCTGTTTTTTACTAGTGGGCCATAGGGTGGTGGCCAGAAAAGTGCAATTTAAGAGATGTGTATGCACACAGAATCACTACTTCGTTTGTATTCACATATAATGCTTTTCCCATACCCGTCTGCATTTCGAAATTTACACCTAAATGATGGAGGCATAAGTGGTGCTTAGAGTATTTGGAAGTTCATGAAGGCTTCTGTTTTGATTTGGTGGAAGGGCTTCGCATGGGAATATGTTCTGACATCAAAAGTGAAAATATTGTTGTGAGGAATATAACAGATTTGGCATTTCTATACTTGAAGCATGCATGCCAACATTTTGGAATAGGAAAGTGGGAGATTTTTTAAAATAAAGGGAGAATACATTTCTACTATTGACTTCTATTGGGGCCTGCAGTATCTGATATCAGAAATTCATATATACGTTTTTTACATATCTGTCAAGGGAACAGAGAAATCTCTATGGCAGGCATAGAAAGTGGCGGGAACAAGGGGGGAAATAATTAATAAAATAAAAAGCACTTACCTCTTTACCGCCTACCGCCGCCTCTTCTTTCTCCGTCCTCCTGGCAGGAAGCACACAGCCTCCCAGAATCCCCTGACCAATCACAACACTGTCTAAGTGCCCATGGTTCGCCGCTCAGACAAGGGCTGGAAGACTGTGCTGTAATTAAGCCTGGGCGGTGAACTCCTCTCCGCTCGCGGAGCTTGTGAAGTTTAGGTAACTTCGCGATTCGCGTAGAGCGAGAAGTTGCAGATTGCCACGCAATCTACCGCATAGCGTAGTTGTTTTGCTTCCTCGCGCGCTCAAAATTCAATTCTCGTGCGCGCGGTAACGTCTTACCCTGATTCTGCGTTCGGCAACTCGCTTTTCTGTCCATTCGTGAGCGCCATGAGATTGGTAATATGGCCGCCCGATCCCGCGAACACGTCATTCAGACGCACGAGCTGACTTCCGGACGCTCTCTTGGTAACATCGCGATCCCGAACATGCAAAAACTACAATCTGGCGAAGAATATCTCTCGAGCATCATAAAACCTTCTTGAAAATGATCATTTTGCTCAGAAAA
The DNA here is from genome assembly GCF_964204655.1 of Triturus cristatus. Lineage (NCBI taxonomy): Eukaryota > Metazoa > Chordata > Amphibia > Caudata > Salamandridae > Triturus > Triturus cristatus. Next base: position 854,862,461 of record NC_140581.1, read on the forward strand.
ACTCCTCAGATTGTGATTTGGCTGTAGTCTTTTGTGCAAGAAGTCCTTTCTTTTTTTTACTCTTTTTTGCAAGAGGAGGGAACTGCTCCTGAGTCTCCAACTTCCTGTTCCTGTCCAGCAGGCTCCTCCCAGTGCTTTGTCCATGTGCTGTTCACTTTCATTTGGATTTGGAGCTGGAAGGATCACTTTTTGTGTCTGTCTGCTGCATCATATCATTGGATTGGATTTATTTGAGGACTTTTTGATTTGAGATTTAATTTTACAGGTAAGTTGGAGAATTGGTGTACTTGTTTGTTTCATTGGGGCTTGTTTGTACCTACATTTTTCTGGGATTTTTATTGTTTTTAAAAATTATTGTTGTGGGTGGCCTGTACTTTCAATAGGGGCCTAGTTGTTTTTCTTTGCAATTTCAGCCAGTAGGGTACCCATGGGTCCATGTTTCTGTGGTGTCTGTTGAATTTAAACATCATGTAGGGCATGGATGGCATAGGATTGAAATGCTAAATGTGGCTGTGGTGTATTTCACTGTTTGTGTGTGTGTGTTAAATACCTTTGTTGGATGTGTGTGTGTGCTTGTTGTTTAACTTCTTTCCAATCCTTCTGTAGCCTTGTTGATTTTCATTTTTGTATTAAAGCTGTGTTGTTTATCAGGCCTCCTTTGTCCGGTCATATATAGGCCTGCTTCAGTTCATTGTTTTCCATGGCCTGTTGTCACTGTGAGTAATTTCTAAGTCCTCAGCACACGTAAATAGTATAAACTTTCAATCTATATATTGTAAGGAAACATCAATACAATGAGAACAGAAGAGAACACGATTTTTTTATGAGAAGTCTTCTTCTTGTCTTCTTTATTGTTTAGGATTGTTCAAGCGAAACATCAAAGTCACAGCCAACACGTGTTTCGTCGCAATGGGAATGTAGTCCCACGACTTTCTCAAGGCTGTGTAAATGAAAATTATATATCACCTAGTAACATAAACCGATAAGGGTACATCAACAATCACCAATAGATACTTTTGCAAGAAAGAGAAACTGTAGAAAAATTTGGTGTTTGAAGTCGGAATTCTTACATGTCTATGTAAATTGAAAATTAATAGTAAAAGTAAGAATTAGAGTCTTGTAATACAGGACCCAAAAGAATGGAGTTGTCACTGTGAGTGCCCATGTGGCTTGTGGCAATTTTGTGGTGGTAGTTTAGTAGTGTGTGCTTTTTTGTCCATAAAGGCCTCCATGTCTTTTTTTTGTTCCCCTTGGCTTATGCTTGATGTTGTTGTGTCCTGGCCATGTGTGTGGCGGCCATTTTGTGAAGACAGGCAGTGTGCTTTTGGCATAGGCATTGTCTGTCTTCTATTTCTTGTTGTTGTGGGTGGGTAGCGGCCATTTTGTGGAGCCATCCAAGCAGTGTGCTTGCTTTTGCCATTCTGTTCCAAGCTTGTGGCCTAGTCTGCCAGTAGGTCCAGAGGTAGTCATCATCAAATCATGGGTGCATAAAAACAGTTTGTGTTGTCTGTTGAATTTTAACATCATGGATGGCTTTGGATTGAATTTCAAAAGGTCGATTTTGTGGTGGAATTGCAGTTTTTGGGTGTGTGTTAAATAAATAGGCCTTTTCAGCCAGTAGGTAACCCTAGGAATTCAGCTCGCGTACTTTTGGCAACTCTGCACAGCGCGACAATGCGGACTTACAGTTTTTGTCATTTTCGCGCTCTCAATATGTGTGTTCGCGCACGCAATAACGACTTTTTGTACAGTTCGCGATGCAGAACATGCAGAATTTGCAATCTGGCAAACAATATCTCGCGAGCAATATAAAACCTTCTTGAAAACGCTAATTTTGTGCATTTTGCTAAAAAGACTCCTCAGGTTGTCATTTTGCTGTAGTTTTGGAGCACGGAGTCACTTTTATTTTTTCAAAAAAATTTTTAGAAGAGGAAGTAAGTTCCACAGAGATTCCAACTTACTGTTTCTGTCCTTTGTATTCACTTTTTTGTTATTATTGTGGTGGGTGGCCTGAGAATGTGGGTGGCAGCCATTTTGTGAAGGCAGGCATTGTGCTTTTGCCATAGGCCTGCATTGTCTTTCTTGTATTCCTGACCTTTTCTTGTTTTTGTGAGTGGCCTGGCCATGTGGTGGTGGTCATTTTGTGGGACCAACCACTGTGCTTTTTCCATAGGCCTCCAAGCTTGTGGCCTAGTCTGCCAGTAGGCCATGGGGTACTACTCATCAATCATCACGGGTGCATGGAAGTTAAACAGCTGTTTTTGTGTTGTGCGTTGAATTTCAACGCCATGTATGGCATGGATCGCTTTGGATTGAATTGCAAAAGGTGGATTTTGTGGTGGAATTGCAGTTTTTGGGTGTGTGTTAAATAAATAGGGCTTTTCAGCCAGTAGGTAACCCTAGGAATTCAGCTCGCGTACTTTTGGCAACTCTGCACAGCGCGACAACGCAGACTTACAGTTTTTGTCATTTTCGCGCTCTCAATATGCGTGTTCGCGCATGCGATAACGACTTTTTGTACAGTTCGCGATGCCAAACACGCAGAATTTGCAATCTGACAAACAATATCTCGCGAGCAACATAAAACCTTCTCGAAAACGCTGATTTTGTGCATTTTGCTAAAAAAAACTCCTCAGGTTGTCATTTTGCTGTAGTTTTGGAGCACGGAGTCACTTTTATTTTTTCAAAAAGTTTTTTAGAAGAGGAAGTAAGTTCCACAGAGCTTCCAACTTCATGTTCCTGTCCTTTGTATTCACTTTTTTGTTATTATTGTGGTGGGTGGCCTGAGCATGTGGGTGGCGGCCATTTTGTGAAGCAGGCATTGTGCTTTTGCCATAGGCCTGCATTGTCTGTCCTGTATCCCAGACCTCTTCTTGTTTTTGTGAGTGGCCTGGCCATGTGGTGGCGGCCGTTTTGTGGGACCAGCCACTGTGCTTTTTCCATAGGTCTCCAAGCTTGTGGACTAGTCTGCCAGTAGGCCCAGGGGTACTACTCATCAATCATCACGGGTGCATGGAAGTTAAACAACTGTTTTTGTGTTGTGCGTTGAATTTCAACATCATGTATGGCTTTGGATTGAATTGCAAAATGTGGTTTTACTTTTTTTCTGGGGTATACTATATTTCACTTTTTGGGTGTTGTAAATACATGCCTTTTTATGTGTATATGTTCGTTGTTGTTGCTCCCTGATGCTGCATCCATCCCATGTGATGCACAAATTTTTATTTAGGGCAAACGGGCTACACTACATTTATGTTTTTGTTCTTTGCTATTCTTATTCTTCCTGAGTGTACACAGTACAGTAGTATACCAGGAGCCCTGGCCTTGTTGTCAGTCTCATAAATGGCTACACTGTTGTTGTTCACTGACTTAATAAACTTTATTAATTGTGACCACACACCACACACTAAGAAGTTATAAATTATATTAGTTTGATTGTACTATCTTTTGACTGATGTTCTTCTGGCTTCTTTGCTTTTAGGTGCACAAAACACGGAGGAAGCGTGTCATCATCGCCCGTTGTGGTGCCAGACCGACGTCCTGCTGCTGTACACGACGTGACGTGTGAGTGACCTGACCAGCCATCTCTGCAACTTGTGCAACTGAGTGCTGTTGACATCTGAAGAAGATGCCCCCAAAGAAAGCAGGTAGCAGGTCCTCCGGTACCAAGAAAGTTGCCATGGAGAAGAAGGAACAGAAGAAGAAGGAAGTGTCACTTAAGTCTGGTGTGCCGCCCAAAACCTTTTTTGGGACACCAAAAATGACGCCTGCAGCAGTGGTGTCCGGGGGCCAAGCTGGGGGCAGCACCTCCACATCAGTGGGCCCAACCCACCAACCCAGGCCAAAGCAGATGAATGTGGAAGAGGTAGCCAGCCTAATGGTGGAAAGCAGTGATGCTGAGCCTGAACTAAACTTATCGCTATCTCAAAGTAGTACACAATCAACGCAGAAGGGAACACAGCAGATAAGTGGTCAACAACAACATCCGCAACCACCGCCCGCAATAGTAACTGTTGTTCCTCCCGAAGTAGGGGCAGTTCAGGAAATTGAGCCTCATGCAGAGGAAGAAGAGGAAGCCACTCCTTTAGAAGTTCCATTGTCTTCCCAATCCCCAGCAAGGAAAAGGAGGGTTAGTACATCACGTTCTTCACCAAGCCCCCCTTCTGATGATCTAGATGCCACTTGGAAGCCAAAAACTGAGTCTGAGAGGGAGACACGTCACAAGAGCAGGCATGGGAAAAGGAAGGTTCCAGAAAGCCTTACACTTATGGAGGTTGATGTAGAAGAGCAGGATGATGATGATGATGAGCCAGTCATCACGAACATCACTCCCGGCCCAGAGGAGATGGAGACCAACACTTTTACCCTATCCAAAATGGCTGCGAGGGATGTAGCACGCATACCTCCAACACAGGTAGCACCAACACGACCTCCAGCTTCCATATTTACAGTAGCAAAGGGCCGGCAGCGTCCTACATCCAGCACAAGCACCACCTCAGCAGAAGTAGGTAGTGGTACTGCACACTCTCCAGTTCATCCGGCATTGGAAGTGGCACCTCCAGCAGGAGACAAAAGTTAAGCTCCCCAGTGTGGGACTTCTTTACGGTTAGCGAAAAGGAGGAGAACATTGCTATATGCTCCATTTGTCATACCTCTGTTAGTGATGGTAAGCTTGGTACAAACTATGGTACCGGAGGCCAAATGACCCATCTGAAAAAACACCACGCAATCCAGTGGGAGGAGCACCTTTGTCGCATAAAAACTGGAACCATTGCTGTTTGTGGGGATAAACGAGTAGAAGGTCCACTCACGGTGGAACAGGAAGAAGAAGAAGAGGGAGACATTCTCTGTGGTAGTGGTACACAAAGTAGCCCTGTCCCCAGCACTGCAGTGGTAACACCCACATCCTCAGCAACATCTCAGTGGCACAAGAGTAAGAGTCAGCCTGAGACACCAAGGAGTACTGTTTTTAAAAAAAGTGCGACATTGAGCACAGGAAGGAATACCACGCAGCCTACCATTCTTTGCATGTTTACTAGGCCGGAGGGGCAGTACGAACGCAACCACCCAATAGCACGTTTGTACAATGCGAAGCTGGCTAAAATGTTAGCACTGGACCTTTTCCCTTTTTCTTTTGTTGAAGGGGTGGGTTTTCTGGAATTTGTGACAACCATCTGTCCAAAATGGAAGGTTCCCCGCCGCTACTATTTCGCCAGAGTTGCTGTTTGAGCACTACATCATGACGTGCTGCAATTGCTTGGAAAAGCCTTAAAACAGAGTGCTATTCAGAGTATCCACATGACAACAGACATGTGGACCAGTTGCCAAGCCACTGATTACATGTGCATCACTGCACACTGGGTCTCTTTTTCGGGTGTTAAAGATAAGATATCTGGAGGTGTTGTTGACACTGCTGAGATTTTTAAAGACACTCGCAAGCATGCAACTGTAGCCATGTTTGTTATGGAGAAATCTCATAGTGCTGCAAACATTTTGGATGAGTTTAACAGCAAAGTGTTTCAGTGGCTGCAACCAAGAGGGCTTAACATTGGTTTTGTTGCCACGGACAATGGCAGTAATGTAGTTGGGCCATGAAAGATGGTGGCTATTTCAGGTTCCCGTGTTTGGCACACTGCATTAACATTGTTGTTCAAGACTTTCTGAAAAATTAAAGCAAAGTCAGCAACTCACTGACCACCTGTAGAAGAATATGCACACATTTCAACCATTCTTTTAAAGCCCGGAAGCAGCTGAGGGTCATTCAACGTGAGCATAAAATGCCAGTCAAAGCACTCATCCAGGAGGTGCCAACACGTTGGAACTCAAATTATTACATGCTTGAGCGTCTGTTTGAGCAGTACATACCACTCAATGCTTATGTCATGAAAAGGTCAGGAGATCCTACTATGAAAGGCATGACAGTTGAGATGGCCCAATGGGACCTCGTTAAATGCCTGACAGAGATGCTACTTCCTTTTGAGGTCTTCACACGTGAAGTTAGCAGGGAGGACCGTACTATGAGCCAAGCTATCCCATTGTTGTACATGCTAGAGCAAGAGCTGAAGGAGGTGTCAGAAAAGTACGCAGGTGTGGATGACAAAGTAGACGCATATTATTTGGCGGACACCTTAGCCGTTCGCTTATCTGACAATACAAGGATTCAAAATAACATTGTGTCACATCGACATTACATTACTGCCTCAATTTTGGATCCACGTTACAAATTATTGCAGCGCAGTAATTAAGTAATTCCTTTTTCAGAAGTGGGTGTTGCCAAGTACAAAACTTGGATAGCTGAGGAAGTCACTAACTTTGAAAATGAACGGATCTTAATTAGAGGCCCGCCACCCCAGGCCAGGAAAAGTACTACAGGGCACCCAGAGTCAAGTTCTACTTCAGAGCCCGAGAGCAGTGCGTTTGCCTCCCAGCAGTCACCAACACTACCAGCAATGACATCAACAACAGCGCCAACACGATCATCATCAGCCAAATTTTAAAAAAACGGCAGGTGATTGGTTTCTACAGAAAGGGTTTTGTACGTCCATTACTGATGCAAAGGCAAAAGAGGCCAAGCAAATCAGAGCACCCCTGAACATTGAGCGGATGGTTCAGGCCTATCTGGATGACACAACAGAGGTCTTCATGGAGCAAACCCCATTGGTGTATTGGTATGAGAAAAGAAGCCAATGGCCAGTGCTCAGCAGGCTGGCGATAAAGTATGTGGCTTGCCGTGTTGCAAGTGTCTCTTCAGAGCGTGTTTTCAGTGCTGCTGGTGCCATTGTTACTTTGAAAAGGACCAGTCTCTCGCCCAAAAGCGTGGAGAAGTTAACCATGATCAAAATTAATCAGCACTTTATACCACCGGAGTACAAAATACGTGAATCACAGCAGGAAGAGGAGAGCGACTTCGATGACATAAGTTGTGGGTTACATGACGTACTTCTGTCTGAACCACCAGAGTTTGAGGACAAGCTCCTCTTCCCTGACAACTAGGCTTTCAAATTGTTCTTCCTTCCTTTATTTGTGTGTGTATCCGTTTTTCTGGTTCAAATCTAATCACAACAAATCCATCAACACCGTCTCCTCTTTTTATTTCCCTATTGGGGTTTCTCGTCTGTGCATAACTGTCCACTCCACTCCGCAGAGCCCTGCTCCATCTTCCTTACTCTCCCTAAATAAATTTCAAGAAAGCCAGACAGTGGATGGAGATGGAGAATAGTACAATACATGTTGCCTCTAACAGTCCCTCCATAAGAAGTGAAACGTGACTACAGCTATCTTCCGTTTTGTTTCCAAGCCGAAACTCATCACTGTCAGAAGGCTAGGCATCTGATCTGACAGCCAAAGAGAAGAGCAAGACAGGTAATGATTATTATGAATGATGGCATGCATTGCATTGGATGCTTGCTGACTACGAGTGAATGTGCATGAAGTCTAACTATACTAGTTTATCTACAAAGTAAATGTGACTCAGGTGACAGTCAATGTTTCCTTGTTGTTTAATAACCACATTGTACTCCTACTACTGCAGGTGCCGGCCAATATCCGTTGCAATTTTGTAATATGGAATATATTATAAACTTAATCAGTCACTACAGACTGAGTTGGTGTTGGAGAACACGTACCACATGGTCATGATGCTAACCGTACTATCTTTGCACACAGTCAGTCAGTTGATTCAGAGATAATTGATGGAATAACTGTGTTTCATGGACTGCCTTAAAAGGTAAACAGTTTCAACAAGACCTAGGCTACATGTCTGTGTAGTGATGTGGACTGGAGTAGAGTGTAGTAGTATGAGGGACAGTGGCACATTGATTTAGTCACTTCATTTGGAAAATGCTAGGTGGCTGCAGTGCATATGCCTTTTGTCTGGCTCTGTCAAAATTTAAGGTAAATGGGTATAGGGTGCCTGACCTGTGCCGTGGTTGGCCTGTTCTGTGCTGGCTCCTGTCCCGTTGTTGTTGTAGCTTAATGCTGTAGAGTAGACTCTATGTATCCAAGCCGCCTCAGTCTGAAAGTGTTCTCTCAAGAGTCTTGTCTTCTCTTCTTGCACTCAACTGTAATTGAGTTTATTTATTTTTTATTCAGTTATTTTTCAATACCCCTTTTGTTTTTCCTTCTACACTTACAGGCCGGCCTTTACCGTGTGCTATAGTGGGAGAAACAACTCACACTTACCTTACCAATTCGCATCAGGCAGGCAGTGGTACCCAAGATTGATGTGCGGAGTGTCCATGGAAGGGAGGACCAAGATGAATGACGAGAATGATGCAGCTCCACATTTGGACCAGGATAATACAGTAAGCATCATTTATCATTTGTCTTTAAATGTATTTGATTCCTTTTTTCTCTTCAATCATTATGACTGTGTGTTGTGGTTTGTTTGGTAATTGATCCCTACAACTATTTTTTAATTTCCTTTGCTAGCTTGAAAAATAAAAGTAAGCCCGGTACAGCATATAATTTGGTTCGCTCTGAGGGCAGACAGGCAAGGCAAATTTCATATTAATAATTTCTGCCCTGAGAGTCTAATTGTGTAGTAGTAGTTAGTAAGTACAACTCATTAACCATCAAGTTCTCTTCATCACGATTCATGCATTTCCTTTTCCTCACTTTATAGATTTCTTTGATAATGGATCATGGTCTTCTTCCAAGATTGTGTTTTACTTTTGCTGTGTCCATGCATACTGTCTGTTTTTCTTTGTCCAACTTTTCCCCAAACCCCCCTTCCCATCCATTCATCAATCCCTAACCCTCTTCCCCCGAGCTGTGTGATTTATATTGAGGTGTGATGTGACTACATTAAATGTACACCAACAATTGATCACACACTTGCTGGGGCAGATGTGGTGAAAGCAACACTAATTGAATTTCAACTAAGGCAGGGCAAGGATCTTCTTCTGCTTGCCCACCCATGCTGTACTTTACTTTGTTCTACTACTCCTCCCACAGTCTCTCTCAGTCAAGTGACTTTCTCTTTCTTTTTTCAAATGCTATTGCCAGTGTCTACTACTACCACCACCACAATAATGGCATCTTCTCCATTCATTTGGGAAACCAACCATGCAGCCATCACTGTGCCGAACTTCTGCATCATCAATCACAGGTAAGATACGTTTGGTGGGAGGTATAATGGACTAGGAGGAGAGACTGACAGTACTAGTATGACAAATAAAATAACTCAGTGAGGGGTACTGCATCTATCTGTTTGTGTGTTACAAAATCGGCAGATCTTTTAAATCAAACACTGGCTGTGGGTATGCAGCAGCAAGGAAACAAAGTAACAAACCATGTGACGTAAATTGAATTCGTAAAACAGTAACCCACCACAAAACATTAACATCGTATGTTTAAGTAAATAATATATAATGTAATATACCCTAACAAAAATAAACTATCCCACTCTGACCTGACCCACCCCCCTCCCTAACCCCAACCAATGTCCAAAAGTCAAAGTCCAAAATGTCCATAAAAAAGTTAAACCCCAACGCCCAAAACCCACCCACCAACAAAAGGAATTAAAAGAGGGGCTAAAGTCGGCAGGCTTTCAGGTGTTTGTCCACCAGGATTTTGGCACGCTCCTCTAGGTGCTCCTCCAAGCGGGCCATCCAGCGGAGCATCTGGTGGCGAAACACCCTGCAGTTACATACAGGGTGGGGGGCAGCAGTGCTAGATATAGAGGAACGGCGGCGGGCGGCTGCCGGACCACTGCGCTGTAAAACTGGAGGAAGGGCCTGACTGGGGCCCGGGGCATTGGAGGAGGCTGCAGCTGCAGCCGCCTCCTCCTCCTCCTCCGCCTGAGCCACCAGCCAACAATATTCCTCACAAATGGCCTCCAGTTTACGGCTCCGGGCCCTGGCTGCCAACTCCTTCCTCGTAGGTTTTGGTTGGGAAGGAGTATCTATATCAAGAAAGTAAAAGAACCTGTTGTAACTAATACTCTTAGCAAAACAGAAACACAAAATTCATTCAACACATAGTGGTACAGTATCACTAGCAAGCACAGTACATAACATTTGTGATTTTGTGGTAAGTATCTATACTCCTACTTCCTCGGACTCTAACATTTGTGGGAGTTTCCGACATTATACTAGCACTATGTACTCCAGTACACACCAGTCGTCTTGTTCTTATCTCTAGTTTAGCGAAATTACATAACCTTGTTGTAGCTGGCATGCCAGCTCAGTCAGCTATGCTTGCACCCAAGAGAAACAGATATGAGTCACATGATGCAGCCTCACGTTAGTTTTATTTACTACTACTGTCTGCAGGTGGGGAAGCTCATATTTTTGTATTACGGGTGGCACTGGCCATACTCTGTCTTTTACATGAGGGCAATTGCTCAATTTCACTTTCACCCTGCCCTGAGTACTACAAAAAGGCTGATTATTTATCAGATCCAATACTCATTTCTTATATTATAGATGGTAATACAACATCAGGTCAGTAGCGGTCGGTGATGGGAGTGCTGCCGGGCGGTGACGTGGGAAGGTGCAGGGTGGGGGTAGTAAACTATGGATTACGGACAATCAAAGGTAATTAAACAATACATAGAAATAAATAAAACAAATTTCATTGCACGCACTGCATCGCATTTGGCGGTGCAGTGCGCACAATGAAAATAATTTTATTTATTTTTATGTTTACTTACCTGTATTTGGCCGTAATACATAGTTTACTTCCCACCCACCCTGCCCCTCCCCATGTCACCGCCCGCCAGCACTCCCACCACCGACCGCTACTGCATAGGGTACTTTGCTTTCATTGATTGTGTAACCAACAGATAGGCCACCCTTTGCAGACTGGCTGACAGAATCGAAAATACATTAACATAGATAGGGAGTGGTCCTCGGAGTCGGAGGAAGGCGCTTCGGCTTGAGAATATATATATATAAGATGTGCTTGCAAACTACTGCGAGTCAACTGGATTCTGAAAATACTACTTATATTCCCCTCCGCTTTGCTACTCTAGCGCCGTTTCTCTTAAATTATCTTCAAAGTAAGACTCTCCAGTGACAGTCTCCACCTATGCTGTTTATTGATGATAGTACATCCAGGCATACATCCATTAAGGTAAATGTCTATCCTTAACAAACCTTAGTTGGTTTCACCAACAACCACCCATGTGTCCGCTCCTTCCTTGCTTGCCTTGGCTTTGAGTTTGAACCAAACACCGCTGATTCTTGCTATCTAGTACTATCCACCCATATTGAGTCACCCACCCAGGCAGGCATCCTCTTTCACCTTCCACCCATCCTTCAACAACCCATGCATTTGATCTGATTACTATCAGCCACCTATGCATGCTTCCAACATATCCTTCTCTGCCAGTCAGTCATATAATCTTGCCCGTCCTTCCACCCTTCTTTCCCTCTTTGTTCAACACATCCATCAAGGTCATCTGATCTGAATTTGTCTTCTCCATAAAACCTTCACAGCTGAGTTGGAGTCAGATAGAAGAGGCCATTGGTTACTCAACTTGTGCTGCTAATGCTAAGTAAAGGGTGTCTTCTTCAAGCATTCTATAATGTTCACTACAACTTAATAAGTCGCACAGTACAGTGAGTGAAGTAGTGAACACACTTCCATCTAGTAGTAATGTCAAGAAGTAATGAATATAACTTACCACCGCCCGCCACTGCTGCTGGCTCCCCCCCTGTAGCTCCTGCAGGTGCCGCCTGCTCTCCCGCCCACTCGGAATGGCCGCATCGCCGCCACTGGCACCGTCGGCACTGGTGGTTGGTAGTATGCCTAGAAAAAACATTACACATTTTTAGATGCCCAGAAACCTCCCCCTATTTTATTAGTGTTCACTTGGAAGATTGAAAAAAAAAATAATACAACATACATCAGCACTAGAGTAGTACAGTCAGTAGACAGACACTAGTAGTGTTATATAGTTCCTAGGGTCATCTAGTCCTACTCTACTCTTTTGAAAGTTAGCCTGAGCCATGTGTAACCCTTTTAGATTCATCATGTCTACTACTCTTTTTGCGCATATTTAATTATACCTCGCAGCTTATTGACATGGACAGTAGACGCCTTTGAGGCCACATGACGGTTGCGTACAAGTGAAGAGGTCGAAAAACAAGCCACTTTGTTATGGAGTTTGGTTAGTCCGTATTGCTTAGCCATCACATGTACATGTTACACTTTTTGCCATGACTGCGAAATGCTTGCATTATTGCAGTATACTATTTATCGCACAGCATTTTTTTCATATAATAGGTGGAAGATTCCCTTCCACAAACCAGAGATTTGCAGAGTTTATGATGCATGATGTAACCAGTATTTCTACGTTTCACTGTGAGGGGTCTTCCAGAATTCACACAGAGATTTTGTCTTGTTCTTGTTGTCCTGCACTTGTAAATGTTTACTGTTTTAATCTTATGCTTTTTGCTGTTGACGATGGCTGCAGTAAAATTTCATATAATGACGTACAGAGCTTGTTACTTATTTCAAATAAACCTTTTGAACTTACACATAGACTCTGTGGTATTTGGTGTGGTGGGGTGGACTTACACAAGTGAGTGAGCAAAAGGGTGTTATTATGTTCTGGGTTGTCTGTCGCAGTCATCATCATTGTGTATCTTCTTCGTGTGGGGGGTCGGGAGTGGGACTTAATGTGAGACACTATAGCTAGTCGGTCAGGGGATCGTGGGTTCTTCTGACTGAGGTGTGATGATGAGTAAGGTCCAACCTCCCATCACCAACATCCTATTTTGTTGTGCATAGTTCTGTTTGTGGCTCTGCAGAATCACTACAACAGTAGTAGTATGTACAATCCGATCCAAAATACTAGTCAAATATCTGGTTGGGCATTTTGTTTGTGGGAATTGTCAAAGCCTCAACATTAAGAAGACTAGAAGAGGACAACCCAAAGGACAGGACACAGTGGCTAGAGCTATTGATCAATCTGAGTTTTATTATTCCAAAGAAAACCTTCAATAAAGAGTAGCCAACTGTGCAAGCTTAGCTACAGACAGAATAATAGTAGTAGTAGTACAGAGAGTCACAGCAGAGGCAGTTAGAAGGAACTTAGTTAGAGGCAGGGATAACCAGAATTTGGAAACAGATAGTCAAGGTCACAGAAGCTTTTGTAAAAAATAGAATTAGAAAGTGGAACCATAATTTATATTTCGGAAAAAAAGATGCAGTAAAAATTAGGGAAATATAATTGTTAATATTAACCACTGGAGGACTTACTGGGGCCAGCAGCAGGAGCCTCGGTAGAGGAGCGGTCCTCTCTTGGTTGATGTTGTCCCGCCGACTCAGACCCTGTCTTCTTGCCCCTGGGTGGTGCTGATGTTCATGTAAGATATTATAAAGAAAGAGACAAACATTAAGGAGTGCTGTGAAACAGATAAATCATTTGGAAAAATAAGTCAAAAAACATTTTAGGAAACAACAATTGCAATAAAATCGACCTATCTAATCAGATGGATCGACTACTGGGCTGCTTGCTGGATTCACGGATCGTCTACTTATTTATGAACACTCCAGTGTTCCATAATCATTCTGATTACAAATACTAACGAAGCCTAGTAAGTACCACCTGACCTAGACCACCTATTCCAGACGGGCCAATTGTTCACTAAGTCTGCATTTGCATTTTTTTTAGCCATCAAATGCATAGAAGAGATGGAGGACACATGCATACATTTGTGCATACACCAAATTGTGGGTTGGTTGCATCTGATCTTGTTCTGCTACTGACTGATCCTGCTAAGCCTACCACTCACTAAACAAACTACAAAAGGTTCTACGGAGGACTGGGGTAAGCAGCACTCGGTGACAGAGGAGGCGTCACGCAGACCGTAAAACAATTATTAACTAATACTAACTAAACCTAATATCCAATATCCATCCACCACTATTTCACAGGAGGTCAATGGAAGGACTAGAGTCTCTCTAGCAATAGCATTACCTAACTTCAGTTCTCTAAAATAAACTCTTACATTAATCAGCCTAAGCTAGCGCAAAGTTGCAAACAAGTAAGAGTAGCACCGAGCAGCTGGGTCCTACAATCACAGAAAATTTTGAAACGTAATTTACCAGCAACGCCTTAGCACGCAGCAGTAATCTTGTTAATTATTCGTCAAAAATTTAATTTATACACAATAAGTTACTCACCAAGCCCAATGACCTCGGCACCTAGCAGGTCCAACAGGTCCTGCTCCCGGTCCAGGATGTCAGACTACCGGTGGGCCAGCTGATTATGGGTGCGCTGGACCCCTGAGCACCGGAACACTGCCCGGCACACCTTTGCCCACCGACGGTGACGCTCCTGGGTAGCGTACCCGGAGCCGGGCCTGCCGCCTGCTGCCAAGGTCAAGGGGAGGTGGCGCTGGATGAAAAAAACAAGGGTGGCCACCTCCGCCTCACCAAAAATTTGCCGGGCCTGCACCCCTGCAGGACGCATTCTGCCGCAAGGCAGGTGGCTCTTGGGCGCTGGCCCCTTGCCCTTTGATGCGCTAGAGCTAGACAACGTGCCCTTGGCCCTGGTTCTGGGGTGGGTGGGAGGCGGAAGAGAAAAGTTAGAAGGGAAAAAAAAGTTATGGGGAAGAAGTAATGAAGAAGTAATAAAAGTAAAAAAATACTGGAAAAAGTAGAAATAAAATGCAAAATATAAACTTAAGGAAAGAGAGAGATAGATGATAACTAGAAAAAAATGTTTTAAATACTAAGGATTACAGAGATTAAGGGAGGATAGAAAAGTAGGCCCAGAACCATAGCATAGAGAGAAAAACAAGATAGCCGTGCCCATTCGCGACCGCGTGGGTAAGTTCACGCGATATTTCTCGCGAACATGCAATAATCGTCGCGAACAAGTAAAATGCGCTCCCGAACACGACATGTGCATCGCGAACACGCTATACGCGACCCAGAACAGGAAATAAGGCATCGCGAGTGGGCGGGACAATTGAAAAACAAGATGGCCGCGCCCATTCGTGACCGCATGGGTAAGATCGCGAGATATTATCCCCGAGCATGCAAACAGCTCCCCGAACACGCACACCGCGCTCCCGAACAAGAAAAAGGCATCGCGAACGGGCACCCCAAGCAACTACAGACGCACGCAAAGCTACGCGTAGCTCGCGTAGCGCAAGAACATCTTCGCGTAGCGCGACTACGGGAACTACGCCCAGGGTTAGCTGTAATACAGCCTGCGTGGAGAACATGCAGATTGCGCATGACGCTTTGACTGGCCTGAGACGGCCAGCCAAAGCGTCATGCCAGGGGCGGCTCCTCAATGTGGGCGGAGGAGCGTCACCCCACTGCTTTCTCGCAGTGCGAGAAGCAGAAACATAAAATGGTATGAATACCATTTTATGTTTCTGCTTCTTGCACTGCGAGAAAGCAGAAGAAGGGTTTGGTTGTTAGGTCGGGGAGGAGTGGCTAGCTGTAGTAATCCACTCTCTTCAGTAGGTATTGAAGTTTGTTTATTAGAGCAGATAAATACACAGCCACCTTCAGCTTCATAAGCATTACTGGTTTAACTTGGAATCCTGTCATGGCTGTGATTCTATTACATCACAGCCTGCCAAACCATTCTACACATTTCCACATATCTTCCCCCTTATAAGAATAAAAGAAAACATTTGAAAACATTCACAAAATGAAGAAGAATTAAGAATTAAACATTAGAAAAATATTTACACAATAACTTAACTTTCATCTTGTAGATGCATCATAACTTTCTGTAGATTTTTTTCTCAACCACATTTTCATAATCCACATCCTCTTATAGATGAGATACTTTGCACAAATCTCCAAGACTCCACCCCTTACCATAATCCAATAAAGCCACAGTACCATTCACAGATATCACTTTATGCGGTTGAGAGAATTTGCTTTCTCCTTTTTTCACAAATCCAAACTTTCTTATCACAACCCAGTCACCTCCCCGAAACACAATCTCCTTAACCGCTTTCCTGTGATCAAACTCTAACTTACCACGAAACTGACTCTCCTGTGCTCTTGTTTTTCATTCCATCTCTATCCACCCAAACTTGATTTTTTTCTCTCAACCACATCGGAGCCTCCTTAGTACCTGGCTCCCTTCCTTTCAAAGCTATGAAAGGAGAAATGCCTGTCACCGAATGAGGAGTAATCCTATGACCCCACATCATCCTTCTCAACTCATCCCTCCATGACAAACCATTAGCTAGTGAAAGTTGAATGCTACCCATCACAATGTGGTTCACCCTCTCCACAAGTCCATTAGCTTGTGGATGGAATAAGGCAACTCTATTGTGAGATACCCCAAGACTACTCAAAAAACTGCTCATTTCTGAAGATACCAATTGCACACCGTTATCTGTCACTAATGTCTTAGGCACCCCCTCCTCCATAAAAACTTCTTTCAAAAATGTTATCACATTGGTAGTGGTGACTTCACCCATAGACTTGCACGTAAACCATTTGCTATGGTAATCCACCAACACTACCAAATAACGATTACCACTTCCTAATTTCTCAATCGGGCCTAAAACATCCAACACCAACTTTTCCCATGGTCTTTCTGGTAACCCAACACATTTCAAAGGAGCTTTTCTCACAATTCTCGTTTTATCACTATTGCTACATGCATGACATTCTTTCACCAACTCCTCCACATCCTTATCCATCTCCGGCCTCCAAAAAGACTCCCGTAACCTCCGCTTAGTCAAACTCCTGCCCAAATGTCCTTCATGCACAATTCTCAATAATCTCGTCCTCAACAGAGTCGGTGGAACAATCTTATTTCTTCTCAGTACCTTATCCCCTTGTAGACTAAGTTCATCCTTTACTGACAAATATTTCTTATGTACTGCTGTCTCCTCAGAATTATCCCAACAATTGATAATGAATTCCTTCAATTGTTTGTATTCACAATCCGACTCCATTGCCTCCTCCCACTCATTTCTACTAATAGAAAATTCAGCTGCCACATCCAAAACTAAATCATCCTGAACTTCCATGCACAAATCACCTTCCACTGGCATTCTGGAAAGACAATCAGCTATAACATTTTTGTTCCCGCGCACATACTCTACGACAAAATTGTATTCCAAAACAGATAACAACCATCTCGATATTCGAGGAGTCACACTACCATCTAAACCTCGACCACCCTTGAATATGTGAACCAAAGGCTTGTGGTCCGTTTTGACAACAAAAAGTATCCCCCACAAATAAAACCTAAAATGCGCTATGCCCCAACAACATGCAAGCGCCTCTTTCTCTATTGTCGAGTAAGACTTCTCCGCACCTTGCAACCTACGAGAAGCAAATCCAATTATTCTTTCATTCCCATCCGACACCTGCAACAAAACAGCTCCTATTCCAACATTGCTTTCATCACTGATTAAAATCGATTTCTTCTTAGGATCAAAATGTCCCAATGATGGTGCACTAGAAAGACGAGTCTTCACATCATCGAACGCCCTTTCACACTCCAAATTCCATTCATACCTGACACCCTTCTTCAACAAAAGTCTCATAGGTTCCACCAAATCCGTGAACTTTGGAATAAATTTCGAGCAATACTCAGCAAGTCCCAGAAAAGACTTCAATTCCTCCTTATTAGTGGGACACGGAGCTTCCTTCACCGCCTTTACTATACTACTTTTAGGTTTTATTCCCTCAGCAGAGATTTGGTGACCAAGATAACTCATCACCCCCAACCTCATCTGACACTTTTCTCTTTTTATCGTCAGGCCACACTTGGAAATCCTCTGCAACACTTCTTCCATGATTTCATCATGCTCATGAAAAGATCTTCCAACAATCATTATATCGTCTTGGAAACAAAGTACCCTCTCCATACCTTTGAATATGTTTTGCATCACCCGCTGAAAAACAGCAGAAGCTGATGCCAGCCCAAATGGCATCCTACAATATCGAAATGCACCTAAAGGTGTAACAAATGAAGTTAGTGGACGAGATTCTGGATGCAGGTTCACCTGATGATATGCCGAAGACATGTCTAACACACTAAAAACATGCCCCCCACCCATCATACTTAGCATCTCCCCAATGTTTGGTAATGGCTGACGATCTACCCAAATGTTCCTGTTAAGGTCCCTCAAGTCAATGCATAGCCGAAGTTTGTCACCATCCTTCGGTGCGACGACTATTGGAGACAACCATTCTGATGATTCAATGGGTTCGATCACTTTAGCATCTAACAGTTTCTCTAATTCTTTTTGAAGAGGTTCCTTCATCATGTGAGGTATTGTCCTCACTTTATGCACGATCGGTCTCGCATTCTCTTCAAAATAATCCGATGCGTGAACCCTTTTAGCATACCTAATTCATTAGAAAATACATGAGAATACTTCTTCATTAACATCTCTCCCCATGCGTTACTCGTTTTAACATCAGAAAGTACATCTCCTACATTAGACTCAATAGCCATTACAGGTTCGGCAGCGTTCGGATCTAATTTAATTTTTAAGTCTCTTTGATGCCTCCATCCCAACAAATTGGATCCTTCATCAGTGACATAGACTCTCCCATAAACACCATTTTTCTTAAAGATGATACTCATCCACTGCATTCCTAAAATGTTGATCCTTGAACCTCCATAGCCTACAGCCTTTACATCAGAAGGTTGAAGTTCATCCATTTTTCCATTCAACTTCTCTTGAAATGCTTCTTTTGACACCAGAGTGAAAAGACTACCAGAGTCAGCCAAGAGTCTTACCGTTCCCTTTCCAATAGTAATCTCACAATGCGGTTTTTCAATCTTCTCAGTACTCTCCTTCCTCAATTTCATAGGATTATTATTAATATTCAAGATGATCTCTGAACCAACCTTGTCTATCCCTTCTATTTTATGGTGTTTATTTATTTCTATACCATCAATAGTGAGAAATAATTCATTCTCCTCTTCTTCTCTCACTACTTCCTTCACGCTTATTCCTTGCACGCCTCCTTTTGATCTGCACGCTCTCGCTAAGTGACCCCTTTTCCCACATACTCTGCACGTTGCATTCCTTGCCCCACATGCAAAGCTGGAGCTTATATGTCCAGGACAACCACACCTGTAACAGATTATGGGCCTTCTTTCACCTGCTTTAATTGCAACATTTCCATATGTTTTGCTTGTCGTTTTTTTGAATTCCTTCTTAACATCTTTTACTTCTGCAGAAACTTCTTTTTCACTTATTACCGCTGTGCTTTCAGCAATATTTTTTCCTTTATCAATTTCTTTCATCCAGTGATCAGTATCTTCCATACTCCTCGCAATTTCGATAGCCTCCTCCAGAGTAGGGTTCTTTGATAACAATTTTTGTTTCACTGACTTGTTATTTGTACACCTGACTATCTGGTCTCTTATTAATGAATCACAAAGAGCTTGGAATTCACATGTTATAGCCAACCCACGCAAAGATGCCACATACGATACAATGCTTTCATCGGATTTTTGTATTCTGCAAAAAAAATTGTGTCTTTCAAAAACGACATTAATTTTTGGTGTGAAATGTTTTTCCAACATTTGAAGAGACATCTCATAAATGTTTACAGGTTGACCATCTCCCATGCCCAAGGATATCTCTGGTAAATCATCGTATATTCTCCTACCTTCAACACCGAGATGATGCAAGAGAATTGCCTGTCTCCTCACAGGACCGTACTTATCACCCCCAATCGCCAATAAATATGTGAAAAAAATGTTCTTCCATCTTTTCCACGGTATAGCAGGTTCACCTGGAACAGGTAAAAATTTTGGAGGCGCTGACATGAAATCATCTGACATTTTGTTATTTGCGTGAGGAATTTAATAATAACCTGAAATGACAATTAAACACAACAGACAAAAATAATTAACTAATATAATTAATTAATATAAATAATTAAAATAACCAACTAAAATAATTGATTAAAATAATTAATATATATTTCATCAATCCATAAAGTTAAATTATGCTGTGGTGTAGATATCTATTTCAGTTGTCAAATGGTTCATCTATACTTTTCAGAACCAGGTTAGTCCCTTCTTTGTTTCTTCTTTCCTCAAGGATAAGATAGTCCTCTCTTTGTTTCACAACTTTCTCAATATTGCTGTAGACGTACTACTTTTGAATATACGCGTCTATTTCACGTCTATTTGGCTTTTATTTCTGCCTTTTATTTCTAATTACTCACTGCGCGCTTATTACTTCCAAGTACACGTGTCCATTTCACACGCGTTCACAACATGGTTGGCAAAACACATAGATTAAGGAAAACTGCATCAGACTCCGTAGAACGTGCCAAGCAAAAAATGGCGGCACGCAGCTTACGTGAATGCAGGGTGGCTCTAGGTGTGCTTGTGCACTAAATGTCCCATAGCAGCCGAGAGAGGAACGAACGTCATAGAAGACACCCTGGAGCTGCGCACGTCTTCATGCAGGTAGGAGATTGCGTGTTGTAAATGGCTCGTGCATAATTTTTGAATGGCAACACAGCAGTTAAAAGATATTGAATACCGCGCAGTAAAAGTGTTAAATGCCTCGCCTCGCCTGAATCCCTGAGTCCCACACGCTGCCAAGTCAAAGTGTCATTGCGCGCAATTTCAATAATTATTGAGTACTCAAAAATAATCACGCAGTTAGGAGAACCAAAGAGTCTTAACTCATCCTCGTCGCCAAATTTGTAGTAATCCACTCTCTTCAGTCGGTATTGAAGTTTGTTTATTAGAGCAGATAAATTCACAGCCACCTTCAGCTTCATAAGCATTACTGGTTTAACTTGGAATCCTGTCATGGCTGTGATTCTATTACATCACAGCCTGCCAAACCATTCTACACATTTCCACATAAGCACAATGTTGTGGGCACCGACTGTTTGGTCGGCCCCAGGGCCGACCAAACCAGTCATGCACACTCTCCCATTTTCTCCATGTAGGCTGCAAGCATCCTGCATGGAGAAAACGGCCTCCCCATAGACGCCTGTGCGGTCGGTGTCCCAACCCATCACAAAGCTGCCATTGCAGCGTTGTGATTGGCTTAGGGGAGGGGAGGGAGGCTGCCTGCGGCTGCTTCCTGCGAGGACAAACGGCAACATGATGCTGGACCGGCTCGCCGAAGATAAGTTTTTATTTATTTAAAATTAACCCCCCCTACTCGACCCCCGACCCGCGAGTCATGCCGGCCACGACTGCGTCATGAGCACTTTGGGTGCTGCCACTACTCCTCCCCCTGTGTCGCGGGGAGCCCAGTTCCGGCCACCTGGCTTCAGCTGCAAGCTGAATACAAAAAATAAAATGATAATAATGAACTGTATTATCATTTTATTTTTTATCTTCAGCCTGCAGCTGTAGCAGTGGGGCAATGCGCCTCAGCCTTAGCGGAGGAGCCGCATCTGTGATTCCTGGAATCGGGAGGCAGGAGACTAGCCTTGAAATCAGTAGTCTCCCGCCTGAATCAGGAGAGCTGATAAGTATGCTTGAAAGGTTACGAAAAATACGAAAAGATCTGAAATGTCTGAATGCCATACATTTATTTATACGTGTGGAATATAAAGGTCTCTGGTAATACATACAACACAACTGAGATTTATGTGAAGTATAAAAAGATCAAAGATTCACCAGTTTTCTGCTAATCGGCACCACATTGTATTTTAGTTCCCTAGTCTAAAATTGATCTGCTTCCTTCCCTTCTAATGTTTTCGGAATGGTGATTTCAGTGTAGCCTAGAAAAAAAACATAATAATGAAAGTCAAGCAAACTTGTTCTCTGTAGTGCAAGACCAAGGGAGAACGTGACTTTCCCTGCAAACAATAAAGATTGTCGCTGTCAAGGAGAAGGGTGATTGTTTGCGCAGGGCAGCAAAGCTCCTTGCACAACTTCGATTCCTTCTTAGTGCTTCACGATATTGTCTCTGTTTACAGGGTCGGACTCGGACAAAAATAGGCCAGGCCTCCAAAATAAAAGTGGCCCACATAAGAGAAGGATATTGGGGCATATGTATCAAGCCCTTTTCCTGTTCGCAAACAGGCCGATTCTCAGAATCGGCTCCTTTGCGAACGGGAAAAGGCCTTTTGGGATGTATCATCCCAAAAGGGCATCCCAAATTAGAGAATCGCAAAATTTGCGATTCTCTATTTTGCAATTGCATTTAAGGAATCGCAATTGCGATTTCTTAAATGCAATGTATGAAGCACAGAAAAAGTGCAATTTGTCCGTAAGGAATCGCAAATTAACACCAACTTCAAGTTGGTGGTAATTTGCGATTTCTTTGAAAAATGCACTTTTTGGCATTTTTCAAAGTGCCATGTGATGCACAGACATGCCCTTAGGGCATTGATGTGCGCCACATGTGCACACATACATATTTCAGGGGTGCAACAGGGTGTTCTTTTGACACCCTGGCACCCTTGAAATTGCATTCTCATTTTGCGATTCTCAAATTGCGAATTGCAAATTGAGAATGTCTTCCCATTCATTCCTATGGGCTTCCTAGCCCACAGGAATGAATGGGAAGGTATTCCTTAATTGCAAAACATTTGTGAATTATTTGTTACATCCCGTTTGCGATTCTCAAGTAGCGATTCCCTAAAAATCGCTATTTGAGAATCGCAAATACGGTATTTGATACATATGCCCCATAGTTAAAGAAAGTGATAATATATGGGAGATAGAAAAGAAAAAACGTTCCACCATGTTATAAAACCGGCCCAAATCTGCTAAAAAACAAAACGGCCCACACACTGATCCCTCAGACCAGCCCATCGGACACTGCCTAGTTGCGCTGTAGGCCAATCCGACCCTGTGTACGAGCAACGTGCTTCCACACTTCTGGTGAGGTGTTTGACATCACGGGGCAGATTTATGTTTCCCGGCGCATCCCTGCAAATCAGCAGGGATGTGCCAGGAAAGATGCGTCACGCAAGTTCACCCTTGGCCACCACAGATGCGCTGCATTTACAATGCAGCGCATCATGGCGCAAGGATAAACAGATGCGTGACGCATCTGATGGCATAAGGGCGGCGCATTGCTGGAGTCGTGTCGCAAGCACGGCGCAACTCCAGCAATGCTCAGGGGCTGCCCATACCGAACATGCTGCGTCATGCCTCATGCCTGCTTCAAGCAGGCGCAGGGTTTTAACGCAGCAGCATCGGAAAAGTGACTCAGTGAAATCTTGTAGATTTCACTGCGTCACTTTTCCGAGGCTTTTTCCGACGGAACGCCCACCCTGCATACATTAAACCTGACGCAGGTTTAATGTAGCGCAGGGCTTTACATCGTGACGCATCTCCCTAGATGCGTCACGTTGTAAATAAGGTGCAACATGGCGCATGGTTTACGCCGCCGCTGCGTCACAGAAGTGACGCAACGGCGGCGTAAATGTCTCGCAAGGGGCTTATAAATCTGCCCCACCATGTGAACATTTTGGGGCAGATTTATGATAACTGGCGCATCCCTGCATATCAGCAGGGATGCGCCAGTTATTATGCGCCACAGCTGCGCCACCATGAATGCGCCGCATTTATAATGCGGCGCACCATGGGGCAAAAACGGCACAGATGCGTGATGCATCTGTGCCTTAAAAGTGGCGCATTGCTGGAGTTGCGTCGCAAGCGCGACGCAGCTCCAGCAATGTCCTGGGGGGCCCTATCTGTACAATGCTGTGTCAATCCTTACGCCTGCTTCAAGCAGGCGCAGGGTTTTGACGCAGCATGGGCCTAAAAGTGACTGAGTGAAATCTTGTAGATTTCACTCAGCCACTTTTAAGAGGCGTTCCTGCGCCGGAACGCCCCCACCTGCCCTGGAACGCCTACATGTGGCGCAGGGCTTTACAACGTGACGCATCTCCCAGATGCGTCACGTTGTAAATACCACGCACCATGGCGCAGGATTTGCGCCGCTGCTGCGTCACAAAAGTGACGCAACGGCGGCGCAAAAGTGGCGCAAGTGCAACATAAATCTGCCCCTTAAATTGCACCGTGCGCGTTTGCTGTGCAATGTTTTGAAGTTGTGCCGTAAACATAAAATGTGATAAAGTACATTGATCCCTTGATTATTTATATACTTATATAATTTGTATACATATACTTTAGGTATCTCGTAAAAACGTTTACGGAATAGAAATTAAGAAGAACTCGCCTGAAATTGGCAGACTACAAACGTATGCGTGTCCTGCAAGAAGACAACTCGTAAAGAACTTCCTGAAACAATTCATAAAACTACCAGAAGATGGCACTGCACACTGTACTTTAAAGATGAATCTACCATCTTTAACAGAAGTATTAAATCAAGCGCGCGCTCTCTTTTTCTCTCTCTCGTCACATATGCCCACATCCATTCCATTCACTTTTTTTAAAAGGGTCATTCTTCTCCTTTCACTCAAACTACCCTTACCTTTTCCTCATTTTCTCTCTTTGGTGATTTTCCATTCTCTTTAAAAAAAAAAAAAGAAATCTTTATTTTGATTTTTAATTTACATTAAACAAGCAAAAAGAAGGGCGCAATCACACACCCTACATCAAACGAGGGGGTAGGTACACATAGGCAGCCCTCCACACACGGCTGGCACATGGCCACAATTTTATGTCTCAGTACGACGTGAGACAATGACTAATGAGGCGACAGCACATGCACAAAAAATATCAGGTAGAAGCTTCTGCCACTTCGGCAGGGAACTGTATATCATAATATTTCAACCAGCAACCCGAACCTTGAAAATCCTTTGTGGGCAACCTCTACTTTTATATGTAACCTTTTCCGTTGCCATGTAGAGTTGCATCCCTGAACTCTATTCTTCCACAATCGGAACTGCAGGGGCACGCCAATGACGCGCTATATGACGCTTGGCTGCTACAAGCCTCAAATTGCAACACGCATTGGCATACCCAATAGGTCTCGCCTTTGGGACCTTATAAGTGTTTAGCCATGCAACAGTTGGTGTTGTTGCACCAAGAATATTGTGCTGCATCACTAAATACTTATAAGGTCCCAAAAGCGAGACCTTAATAGAGTAGGATAAATGCTGGGTAAACATCATTTAGGGGTAATACTCCTAAAATACTCTAAGTGAAAATTACTGATGGACATAAGAAAGTCTTAACACTAACCTGATAATACAAGAATCCATCAAGAAGTTTTGATGAATAAGCAAAATCAGGGGCATATCAGCAACAACCGGCGATAATTATCGCTAAGCGCACTTAGCGCTAGGATAATTATCGCCGGCTAGCGTGGATTTTTATCGCTGAGATAGCGTGCTATTGGCAACGCTTATCTCAAAAGCGATAAAAATCCTCATGCTAACTGCCTAACGTGAGATTATCGCTGGAAACCCAGCGATAATCTCACGCAATGTGGCATTAGCTTGATGGTAGGGACTCACAAACTTAGCCACGATATCCACCTTCCATAGGATATCATGGCTAAGTCAGTCCTGAAGCAGGCGTAAGGAAAGTAGCGATAACAGGGGTTATCGCTACTTTTCTTGCCGCTATGCTTCATAGCGTGGGGCTTGATGATAGGAGAAATGTCACTTAGCAACATTTCTCCTGTCATGTCAGGTCAGGAACGCCCACTTTGCATCTCATTAGAGATGCAAAGCTGAGCGTTAGGAATTCCTACGGTAACGCAAGTTTTCACGCGTCAGCGTGAGCTTGCTAATTAGGCGATAAAATTATCGCCGCTTTTCGGCCGAAAACGGCCGCAAAAGCGGCGATAATTCTATTGCCTCGCCTTGCTGATATGCCCCATAGTTGTTCCTAAAACAAGGGGTTCAATCTCGACGGCACAGTTCTGACAGCTGCTGGCACTGAGAGCAATCTGAGCCTCAAAGGGGTAACAAGATTCAGTTGAAACAAGACAAAATAGTAACAGTAAAGAAAATCAGTCCAGCTTTTTGGTCATGCACAAAATTAAATACCACTTCCCATCTCTGCTACAAGTACACATCCATAGACATACACCACTTCCTGTGATAATTTCGAAAACAAACCAGTCATGTTGGCGTTTCCCACTCGTTAAGGCTCGATAAGCAGACATGAAGCATCAGGCGGATTTATCTAGGTCACTGAGTACATGTCAGTAAAACAACCAAAACACACGCTCTGTTGATGAAATCTTCCCTCTGTGACATCCCGTACTTTTCTATGCATTGTGAGATAGGGCAACATGTTGCCAAGTAACAGACAGATTACCTACCATCTTTGGTCTGTGGACTGGAGGTTCAGAAATAAGCGCAGTAAAAAACATAAGATGTATTTTTGTGTCTTTCTTTCTTCACAAGAGCAGCGGCATTAAGGATAAGACATCCAGGTATACAAAGAAAGCATTGTTAAATGATATATTAATGGCAGATAATAATGGCAATGGTAATACCACTAATCTGCCTAAGATTTCTGGAAGGCATGACTTTTATCCAGTCTTCCGCTGAGTCATGCTTATTTTACGGACATGTCCCTTCTTGTTGCGGTTCCATCAAAAAGGTCAAACAGTTAACATTAAGCTAACAACCATTGACCGCGCGACGCGGGAAGCTTGTAGTACTGTAAAAAAAAACACGCTAGTGATGCGCACGCACAGAAGCACGAAAAAGTGAAAGTGATTGCTGGAAGGGAGGCAGATGGCGGCTGCATGAGTGCACGCTCGCGTGAACGCAAGCGCTAGGCCACCAAAAGCCTGTTGCAGCACTTCGAAAACCCAGATACTAAATGTCTCGCAGAGCAGCGCATGCGTTGGCTCAGCGAGACCTAAAAAGGAGCTTTGCACTAGGGACATCAACATCTCCAAGGACCCCCAATAGTACATATTTGGTGTGAGAAGTTGGCCTGGTATATGCTGTCCACTATTTATAGTGGGCACTTTGCACCAGTCCAAACAACCCCTTATTGATGATAGGTTAAAAATAACCTTTATTGAAAGCTATCCTAGTGGTAGCTATGGAGAGCAGCCTTCAGTTCAGGCTAAGTCTTGAAGGAATGTAAAGCAGCTTGTTTTACCAGTCAATAATCTCTTGAGTGACTAAATGAAAGGAGACCACACCAGGAATATATATAAAATATATGTATTTATTCCTAAACACACACTACTAGTCTCTACTAGACCAAACCATATACTAAGAAAGTGATATAAGAACCACAACATGACTAGACACAAGGCCTAGAGCCTGTAGAATCGCTGGTACCCCAAGGAACCACCCAAGATAGTGACACAGGGGACCCACGACGGCCGTGTGCAGTGTGAGAACACAGCAGCGAGCTCCCGTTAGCTTCTATGAAAAAAGTCGCGGTTAGATTTTTAAAGTTAAAGGACACTTAGAAATGGACTAGGACCAAACCCTCTTGGACTTAGACAGCTCTAGGGTCAACACCCACGGGAGCATCGGAGTTACCTCACCCAGGGAAGCCGGGTGCATAGGTGTCGGGTTGCGTCGTCGTTTTCAATGGCAGCTTGCGAAGAAGTGCTGCTGCCGGGAAGATGCAAAGTGTCCGAAGAGATCCAAGCCTGGGTCGGAGATGTGAAGAACCTGAAAGCAGAGGTGACAGAGTCTGGGTCACTTGCCAGTGACCAGGGGCACGATAGACGAATGCCCACCGATGTCTGGTGTTTTTCAGGTGTGAAGAGGTGAAGCTTGACTCTTCAGCCACGAGTACCAGGAGGTATTGAGGATGACTAGGAGCTGGATTTGAGCTGTCCCATGAAGGATGTCGAGTGCTGCAGCGTCAGTGCCCGGATTGGACACAACAAGCCTTTGGAACAGCAACTCACGCAGAAAGGAGAAAGATGCTTCGGTGCAGGCCAGCAAGGTCCTGGGGAATCCTCAAGCAATGGAGAGTCAGGGCACGTCTGGAGCAACCAGAGAAGCCCAATTAAAGTAAGAGTTGCCTTCACAGGGACCCACCAGTCAATGGACCAGGGATTGCGAAGGTACCTGAAGCAGGAATGCAAAGAGCAGGCTCACGGAACACTCGTGGAGTGTAGGTCCACAATCTTCGGTGCAAAAGGTGCTCGGGGTCTGAGCTACAAGTAACCCAATGCACAGCCTCGAGAGTCGTCAGGAAGCTGATGCACTTGCAAATGTGCACGGTGTCCAGGGGTTCCGTTTCCACGGTACCCATGAGGGCTACGGGTCTCAGCTTTGCTGGGGACTCGGTTCAGCCTCTGGGAAGTCTAGAAATCCATCTGTGGTGTTGCAAAGTCTTCGGCATCCGGCAGGAGTTTCAGAGAAGCATACCGGACAAATGCGTCTTTGGTGCCTGCCAAGCAGGGGAGTAACTCCTTTACCCCAAGGGAGATTCTTCAGTCATCTGGCGTTGAACAGATAATCGAAGTTCCAGGATTCAGTTTCAGAGTTTCGTCCAGGGATATCTAAAGTTCTGGTTACAGAGGTTCCTTCTTTATACCCAAGGAAGGGGTTGGACTAACTCAGGGGACCCACCTATGGGAGGGTTTGGAAAGAGGGGTGGCTACACCCATTTCCTTTGTCCAGTTACGTGCCAGACCCCTGCAACCGGTTTGAGCTGGACTATGCACAGGGACACCAAATGTGCCCCCAGTGCAGGACTTTAAAGCACTCCTGGAGTGCTCCCACCCAGCCCTAATCCACTAAGGTCTGTCTGGGAGGTGGTAACACCTCCCTGTGACAGGAAACCTATTGTCCAGGCCTCCCCTGCCAGAGTTTCGGTCAGCAGCAGGAGGCCAGACCCGTGTCTGTGGCTGCAACATCCATTTTGTGTAACCAGGGCTCTTTTAAGCTGGTACCGGGTATCATGCTGTCATGTCTCTCCCTCTAGAAGAGTGGGATCATACTACCACACAAGTTATTGGTGTGGGGGTATGATTCCAAGGTGTTTGACACCAAACACGACATGTTTCCGTGCAGCCAGTCCAAAGTTAGCATTTACCGTTTGGTTATAATGCAATTAAGAGTATATGGTCAGGCTGTATCACAGACAACCCCGGAGAGGGGATTCCGAAGGCTGCAGAGGGGCTCTGCTCATGCATGGGCACCCTCTCACACAAAACCATGCACCCTGCCTTCAGGACTGATAAGGCCTGCCATGGGGTGACTTATAGGTTTATATGTGCAGTGATAGGTGAGATATAGTGAACCTATATCTCTGTAAGGGGAGCATTTACCACCTTACACAGGCTGCAGTAGCAGACCTGTGGTGTCATTTTGGAGGGCTTCTGAGGGGTGGCATAATACATGCTGCAGACCCTGGTAGGTCTCTTGGGTACCTATGCCCTGGGTACATAGTATACCATATACTAGGGTCTTCTAAGGGCACCCCAGAATCCAATATGTGGTGTACCTAAGGTACTAGGAATCCATTTAGAGAGGAAGCAGCTAGGCTGGGCTTCTGAATAGCAGGGCCCCAGGAAGACTAAAGTCGAAAAACAGTGTTACATCAGCCAAACGTGGGGGTAACCTTAAGAATCATATCCTACTCTCCTACATTTGGGTCCAAGAGAGATGTGCCCCCACATCCTGCTGAGCTCCCCAGCACTCGTGCCCAGTATACCTGAAGGATTGGCCCGCTCAAGAGCATATGAAAAAATTTACCTAGATCCTCCCCACACCGCAAACAATTCGGGGACACAGTTATCCCCATGCGATGCAAACAGTCTCTATCATAATAGACCTGATGCAGTATGTCTTGAGTTGCATGAAACGCAACCAGGACTTTATGGTGACCTCCCTTGAGTGCATCGGAGCTGCCTCACAATCCAGGTCCTTAAAGTCCCCCCCATAAGTCCTTCCCCAGCGGGATCTCAGTTTAACCAGTATGTCTGGGATAATTTTATTGAGAGCTTTATAGGTGAGGGAAATTGCCTTTGAATGTAACTCCTCTAGGAGCAGCCTGCCCTCGAGAGGTGCGTGCTCGGCAGATCCAGCTACCCCAAGCCCTCTGCATGCCAGGCAAGGAGCAGTTGGACATATTTTCAATATTGGTTGGAACTCATATGATATTCTCTTTGAAGGGAGGTGAAGGACATCAGACCACCGTACTCCAGGAGGTCCTCCACCTGGGAGATTCCCAGGAAGTCCCAAGACCTAAACCCCTAAGTTTCTCCAATTCATACAACCATTTCCCCTTCTAAAGAGGAGTCACCCGCATTATCTTCCCAGTCCAATCTATACATCCAGTGGCTCTCCAAATAGTGAAAGTAGGACCAAATGGTAAACTGTAAGTGGAACAGTCCTGTGGCACAAAAGACCAGTCGTTGATCGCCACCAGATAGGGCACACAGTAGTAGGCCCTTATGTTCGGTAGAGCAATCACCCGGTTACATGGGTAGCATTTAAGGGTTTTGAGTGCTATCCTAAGGTGACCGCCATCCCACAACAAGACCCGCACCGCAGGTCTGTCTCTATCTTAGTGAATATCACCTCGGGTACCGGATAGTAAGTATTTTGTACAGTGTAGAGAAATGTGGGGAGTGTTATCATTTTAAAGATAGCCACCCTCCCCAATAGAGTGAAGTGCAACGTATACCACCTCTCTGCTTCCTCTTGAAATTTGGACACCACTCGGCCCAGGTTCCAGAACAAGCAAGTCTCTCTATGAGGACTGGATCCACTCCTTCCTTACCAGCTAAACTCAGCGAGTCAGACTACCTCTGTTCCTCTCAGAACCTACAGAGATCAGCTGCAGAGTTCCCCAGGGCTCCTCCGTGAGCCCCACCCTCTTCAACATCTACACGACCCTCCTTGCTGCCATTGTCAGGAACCACGAACTCAACATTGTCTCCTCTGCCAAGGACACTCAGCTGATCCTCTCCCTCACCAATGAACCCACAGCCACCAGAATCAACTTCCACAGCGGGATGAAGGCCGTTGCCACCTGGATGAAAGATAATTGCCTCAAGCTCAACTTGAACAAGACGGAAGTACTCATCCTGGAACCAACCCCTCAGCCTGGGACGACTCCTGGTGGCCCGCCGAACAGGGAACCCCCCCAACCCCATGGACCATGCACATAACATCATACCGGACTCCTCGTTCACAATGAACCGCCAGACAAATGATGTATCCTCATCTTGCTTCCACACGCTCAGCCAGCTTAGAAAGACATTCAGATGGATCCCCACAGAATCCAGAATGACAGTCACCCATATACTCATCACCAGCAGACTCCACTACGGCAATGCACTCTATGCCGGCGTCACCCAGAAACTCCTCAGGAAACTACAGAACATTCAAAATGCCACAGCCAGACTAGTCATCAACATCCCCCACCACAGCCATATCACTGTACACCTTTGAGAACTCCACTAGCTCCCAGTCAAGAAAAGAATCACCTTTAAGCTTCTCACACATACCTACAAAGCTCTCCACAATGCAGAACCAGCATACCTGAACCACAGCCTCTCATTCCTTGTCAGACATCTTTGCTCCGCCCAACTGACCATGCCCACCGTCCCACTGATCCACAAGACCAAAACTGGAGGAAGATCCTTCTCCAACCTGGCCACCAAGACCTGGAAAACTCTGCCTCTCCACCTCAGATAAGCCTCGTCGCTGACCCAATTAAGGAGGATCTCAAGACTTGTCTCTTCGATTGAACCACTACGCCCAGACAGATCAGCACCTTGAGAACCCCCCAACACCTTGAGACCCTTACGGGTGAGTAGCTTTGCTATATTAACTCCTCATTGATTGATTGAGTTACAAATATACCCTAATGTATATATCTATAATATAAATATACCCTAATATTGAAAACCATCAGTCTCCACATGCAGCGTCCAGGGGAGAATGGCTGGATCTAGGGTCCAAAGGGGAGACAGAGCACAGATTTGATCCAGTTAATATGGTTTCTAGAATATGTGACGTATGACTCAAACTCACGCAGGATAGCTGGAATTGTGGTGGCTGGTGCAGTGACATAAAGCAGTATGTCATCTGCAGACAATGGGACTTTCTTCTCATTCCTATCAACAATTATGGAAATTTTGAATCCATGAATGTCGGGACAGGAAAGAATTCTGGCAGTCAATGGCTCGATAGTAAGAGCAAAGAGCAATGGGGACAAGTAGAATCCCAGCCGGGTATCCCCCCAATTAGAATGGTCAAGGAGAGCACCCCATTCACTCGCACTGCAGCAGTAGGGGCCTTGTAGAGCAATTTAACTCAATACAGGCAACTACGGCCAAAACAAACCTCTGCAACATCTGATGAAGGTAGGGCCAGTGAATTGCGTTGAATGTCTTCTCGGGCATCCACAGCTAGGAAAACATAGGGCTCTGTCCTGTGTCATTGCCTCTGACAACCAATTACAAAGACGAGGAAGATTTAGTCTGGTGGACCTATGAGGCTTGAAGTCAGACTGATCTCTATGGATAAGCGGGACTATCACTGACAAGAGTCTGGTGGCTAGCACCTTCGTTTCGATATTCAACAGGAAGATGGGGTGGGAAGAGCCACAACTCATCTCCAGTTTTCTCTTCTTGTGTATTACATCAATAGTAACACGCTGCAGGTCTGACGGGAGTTCATTCTTGTCTGGGGCCTCTATGAAGTTGCGCTTTAAGAATTTTGCCGGAAGGCTGTTGAGACACGGAGTCTTCCCGGTTTTCAATTTTACGATCGCCACCTGGACCTCCTTGAGCATGATGTCCTCCTCTAGGGACCATTGGTCCTCGGCTGGGATCACTGGCAGGTCCACCATGTCCAAGGAGGCCATTATGGAAGCCGTGTCTGTCTGTGGTCTGGCACTATAGAATGTTGCCTAAAATCTCACAAAGACCTCTGCAATATCTTTATCTGATGAGTACGGAGTTCCAGTCTCACAGGCTACACTTTTAACCCACCTTGACTCAGCCTCTCGCCTGCTTAGACAAGCAAGAAGCTTACTCACTTTGTCTCCTGCAGCATACAGCCAATGCTGCGTAGCCAACAATTGCATTGAATCTCCCTCTGTGGCAGCTACCGGTATTCCCCCCACAACACCTCCAACTCGTGCAGGACGTGTGGATCCATCCACGACCCAGGAGTCCCCTCAAGGTCTTTATGTTGGAGTTCAAGACCCTCTCTTCCTCTGTTGCTTTTATGTTTTATGCATTAGTATATTCTGTGCCCTATCGAGCAAAACAGTCTTATAGTTCTCCCAAAGTGCCACCGCTGAATCCACTAACCCTATATTCTCTTTAAAATAAAGTTCCAAGCCAGTCCGCAACTCTCGGGTGACTTCCAGGGCCCTCAGGTACCACGCATTAGGTTTCCATCCTGCAAGCTGCGAGACTCCCTCACACTCAACGTTACCCAGAGACCGCGAGCCAAATAACCAGCCCTATCCACATCGGCCACCTCGCCTGCTGGGGCAAAGATGTAGTCTATCCTTGAGAAAAATCTGTGCATCCCGGAGAAGAAGGAGTAATCCCTGGCCACCGGGGTCTGCCATCGCCACAGGTCAGAGAGACCCAGAGAGACCACAAATCACGCAATGGGGGCATGGGTGCACTAGAGTGGTCTGCCATCAGGACAATAATGTTATTAAAATCACTGCCCTCAATGTGGAGAGGAGTTGGCCTTCAGAACTATGGCTGCCACCTCTTCCAGTACAGGGACCTGAAGATGAAAGGGTGTGTACACACTAATCATGGTAACTGTTATTCATCTCCAGTTCCTGCACTTCGAGGTACCTCCCATACTGATCTGTCCATGCCTATGTAACCTGGAATAGGGATGTTTTTTAATAAGTATGGCCACACCCCATTATCTAGTGGTGAACCCTGCATGCGCTATTGTGGTAATTATTCCTCTACCCAAAAAATTGCACTGGGTCCCCAATAAATGCGTCTCTTGAATGAAAACCACATCAGGTTTGAGGCGAAGAATTTAGTGTGCCAGCAGACCCCGCTTCACCCTGCTGTCCAGCCCGTTGAAATTCCAGGACATAATTTAGGGTGGTATCCAGTGATCTATCTGGCATAGTCAGGTGTCAGTAAGACCATGACCAAGCCGTCACCCAACCATGTGCCAGAGGGTGTGCACCTGTGTATGTGACCCTTCGTAAACAATTGAACAAACTCAAGAGAGGAACTTAAAAATAACACCCATATAAGCACCCGATCAACACCCCCCACCCTCCATCGCCCCCAGAGAGTGCAAAGGATAATTTCAATGGGACAAACCCTCTGTATTTGAGGCAAGAGAAGTCTGTCGCCCTCCCACCAATACAACACTGAACTGATACACCAATCCCAATATAACAAAAGCAACGGTTAGAGCCTTAACACACCGAGGATAGCCAAATGTAGAATAAAGATATGAAGAAACTAGAGAAGAGAAAAGAAGAAACAGAGGAAAAAAAAGAAGACAAAAGGAGGGGGGGATGACAATAAGGGCATCCACTGCCCTGTATTGTATGCCACTACACCTTCTGCTTTACAGTTCAATGTCATCTATAGGCAGCACAACGAGGTCTCCTTGGCAAACATCAAGGGCAACACAGCACCATCTGGAGGGGCAAAGTGACAGTTCACAGTAGGTCAACTGCCAAGGTGACAGTTTAGCAATCTGCTCAGTGGTTCCTATCCCCGCCACCACATTCTTGCAGCAAAAGCAGAGGTTGATGCCTCTGTAACAACCCAGGAGCTACCAGCTGGACAGGTCTGGCGTGTCTTCGGCCACCTCTGAGCCACCGTCTGCCAACTGCGGACAGGTCTGGCATGTCTTCAACCATCTCTGAGCCACCGTCTGCCAACTGCACCGACGTGTCCTCCTCTACAAATGTCCTTGCCTCCTCCTTTCCCAGCCATAGTTGCTCCACATTGAGAGTGCCGTCCTGCCTGACCACCACGTGTTTTCAATCGCGTCTCCTTCTTACGTCTGCTGCATCATCTCCCCAATGCTCTCCTCCAGCAAGAAACTGACAACGGGCCAGAGCACTTCCCCACACCAGTCTTCTCAAATGTCATAAAAAAATGAGACAGCCCCTCTTGGAGGACTTTCAGCTTAGCAGGGTACAACAACATGTACTGCAACACCATAGCTCTCAGTTTTTGCTAAACTCCTTCAAGCGCTTTCCATATCTGATGTACATGCAGGGTATAGTCTGGGAGGATCCGTATGACATGGTCCTCAAAGGAGGGATCCCCCTGCTGGCAATCATCTGCAATATAGATCACTTTCTCTGTAATTGAGGAGTTTGGCAATGATAGTTCTTGGTGGCCCCCCAGGTGGTGGTGCTAAGGGCATGTGCGCATGTTCCACTACAAAGACATTCGAGAAGGCTGCGCCCAAGAGCATCTTCTGAAGCCATTGTTCTAGAAAGAGTTGTGGAGCTGTTCCCTCAGCGCATTCAAGCAACCACCCACATAAACTGCAGGTTACAGTGCAGGGAGAAACCATCTGCATCTTCCGCTCTTGTTTCAAGCAGCTGCATTTAGGACATCAGTGTAGCAACTGTGGAGTGTAGGGCCTTCTCTTCTTCTTGGAGCTTCATAACTTGTTGTTCTGTCTCCAGGGATTTCTCAGCCAATTTATGCAGGTCAGCACACAGTAGATTGATATCCATAGATACTGAGTCTATCTTGGCCTGCACGTTGGTGCTGGAAGCCTTGATTGCTGCCAAAATCTGCACGGCCAGGCGGATTGTCCATTCCCCTACACTAGCTGCCACTCAGTCACCCCCTTCTACTGCAGGCATATATTGATCGATCTTCGTCTGCTGAACGCTTTATCCTTAACCATCTTCAGGCAGATCAAGGCCCCCTGTATTTCCCAGACCACACACTGCTGCATCAGAAAGACGCCAGTCATGCTCCGTCGTTGTTCCAATCCCAGTCAAGTGCTCCCTGCACCATCAGCAGTGGGGGCAATCAAAGGACAGTGCACCAGTTTCAGGCACTGCAGATCTGGGGCACCACACACAATCACCCCTCATGTAAGTGGTGTATCAAACTATAGGCTCAGCAAGAAGGTTCAGAGGCCCACAGCCAGTCCAACAGCATCTGTGTTGAGAGCATGAGCCACAGAGGGGGGACACCAGCAGTACTTAGGCCTCTGGAGGACTTGCAACTTGTAGAAAATCAGCAGTGAGGCATCAGTGCACACTTACAGACTCTGACCCCAACTGCTCCTCCAGATCAGGCCCTCACAGCTACTTCAGTCCCATAGCTTGTACAGCACTGCAGTGCAGGGGGACCCCCAAGGCCAGGCAACCAGATCAGGAAGTGGGCGCGCCATCATCAAAGTGGCTGCAGTGGTTCTCTGCACCATCCACAGCTGCCAACTCTCCGCTGCCTCCGGTCAGGCCCTGCAGGGTGGCTCAGCTGCATGCGAGCCACAGCCCCAGCCATCTGAATCCTCTTGTAAGCCTTCCTATGGTGCTTCACTGGTCTGCACTGCCTTCTAAGTTCAGGTCCACTTCCCCCAGGCAAAGGAAGTTCAACAGGGGCCCAGGGACAAAGCCACCCTCACCAATAGCTGCTGCATTCCACACGCAGCCTCCAATGTGCAAAATGCGCAGATCTCCCGGGCCTTGCATGGGACAGCAGGGACAAAAGGGAGAAAGTACTCCTGCAGGCGTATGTTCCAAGTCACAAACATGGCCCCCTCCTCTTGGCCCCCAGGTTGAAACACCAAGGTCCACAGACCTCACAGCAACCCGGACATGGCTGCCTCTGACCTCGGTGGGCCACCTGGTCTTCAGGTTGGGACGGGCGATGCAGGGTCTGGGAAATGAAGGGGGGAGCAGGGGAGATGCACGTGACCCACCTCCAAGTGCCGCAGTTATCCTCAGCCAGCGCAATTCACAAACGGTATCTGCCGCCCCAAGGCCTCGTGGTCCCGGGCCGTACGGAGAGTCATCGGGTATAGAGGATGCACACCCCCACAGCCTAGTTACTGGGCCGCACCTCAAGGGCGTCGTGTACAGATCCTCGAAGAGCAGCACTATACCCTGTGGTCTCCCCGCGGGTTAGCAGGTAGTGGTCTCCTCTCCCATCAGGACCCAGCAATTGCTCTCTTCACACAGTCGCTTCGGTCTACCACGCAGGAAGCCCACATTGTTCACGGAGTTTGAGCGATACTGTAGGTCCCAAATAGCCTCAGGGGGGTCCCTGATGGCTGCAGTGTTGAGCAGCGTGACCCAACAGCAGGGATGTTCGTGTAGAACAGCTGGAAGGTGCAGGATTAATCATCTGGGCTCCTAGAGCTGCTCGTCAGCCATCTTGCATGGCCATGCTGTGATTTTCAACTTTTCATGCTTTTTTTAGGTCTCACCTTGGCAGCGCATGCGCTGCATGCGCTTTCTCAGCGAGACATAAAGTAATCTGTATGTTGGGTGAAACTCCGTGTAATTTGTCATACCGCTTGCGATTCGTTTAACTGTGGCATTGCTGTTCTTATCTTGCTTTCTGTTGGCTGTTGATCCGAAACCTAACTTCCGTGTAGTCCAGAAGCAGCGGTGCCTAACTACAGTTTTCGTCCGTTTGCCCTGGTTTTAATTAGCAGCGCAGTGTGCCATCTGTTTTGGGCCACGCTGCGCTTGTTTAACTTGTTTTTTTTTTATCGCGCCTACCATTAGAGGACTCAAGTGGCGCCTCGTGCACACAGCTCTGCCAGAGACCGACTTGCTCTCCACCAGCAGCACTAAGGGTAAGATGAAAACTTGGCAACTATGGTATTCTCGTCATTCTTTCTGCCCTTCCGTATTCCTGACCATCGTCTGACCACGGGTAAAGGGCGGCTTGCTAGTGCACTTGTCACGTTGTGCTACGTGGAGATAACAAAAAGTTGCCCATTGAGTTGGTTGCGCAGCCTATCGCTACATGCCGGGTGCAATTGGCTGAGCTAGTAAAAAAATGTAGTGCGATAAAATGAAAACCGAGGCGTGCCAATATCAAGCTTCATGGCATACGGTGGCACTCTTTTTTTTTTTTTTTTTTTTTTTAAATTATAAAACCTTTATTCATCAAAAATAAGGACACAGCTATTCAGCTGACAACCCGGAGGTGCGGCAGCTTCAAGAGAGCAATACAAAGAAGCATCCACAGTGCATAGAAAGGAGAAACAAAAAGGTTCTATTTTAAAGAAACGCAAACACAAACCAAACCCAAGCAAGGCGAAGTACACTGAATACACCTGGTGATTGCCCCTCAGGGGAGACCGGACCCCCTTCGTCTATCAGTCACAGCGCTGTGATAAGAGGAAAAAGGGGAAAAGCAGAGGCCCTAGAAGTCAATTAACAATAAAAACATATGTACAGAGCTGGAAAGAATGCTAAGGAGAGAGCTGCTCCTCGGGGGGATCCAGATCAGGGGCAAGGCATATGCCCCCCCTATATTGGTTCCACTGCCCCCAAATGGCATGCCACTTCCGAGGGCGCCCTCTAGCGCAATATACCGTCTTTTCCCTGAACATATTCCAGTCCATGTTTTCCTTCCACGCAGCCAATGTGGGGGGTCCCGCGGAGCCCCACAGGCGCGCGATGTCTCGCTTAGCCACCATGTTACCCAGAGTCACCCACTGGGTCTGTGCCTCATCGTGATCAGCAGGCCCCCAAACGTTCAGGAGACAACACCGCGCCTCCGGCTGCATGACAATGCCCGTCACCTCCCCCATTACCGCATGGACTCTCCTCCAGAATTCCATGATGACGCCACATTCCCAAATGATATGCAGGAAGGTACCCACCATACCACAGCCCCTCCTACATAAGCCCTCCTCAGAAAATCCCATATGAACCAACCTTGGCCCCGTAACATAGACTCTGTGGAGTATTTTGAGCTGCACCAGCCGCAGACGCGACGGGATCGCAACCTCCTTAGGAGAGGAAACCGCAGACTGCCAGTCCTCGTCATCCAGCTCAAGTCCGTCCCTAATCCATTGATCCAGCAGCCCCAATAGCAGGTCAGCCCGAACATTAATCAATTTCTTATAGATAAGAGAGATCGTACTCTCCGGCATATGGCCATCGAGGATCCGGTCCTCCAATGGAGAGGATTCAGGCACCTTCTCACCTTCTACGAGAACTGACCGCAGGGCATGACGCACATGAACATAGCGGAAAAACTCAGATTTCCCCAACTCATACTCCTTCTGCAGCTCTTCAAAGGACTTCACCCTCCCCTTGATCAGCAAATCTCCAACCCTGGAGATACCGATCAAGTCCCATTTCTCAAAACCTTTGGTATGCCAAAGCTTCCCTAATTTGTCAGACTCAAACAACGGGGTAGCAAGGGTGAGCCTATCCTTCCAGCCCAGCGAGTCAGTCGCCAACTTCCACACCCGCACCGCCACCCCCGTGGGCCCTGTGAGGGACGAGTCCAGCGATCTCGAGTACAACGCTCTGTGATAATTACCGCCGCGCAACAACCATCGGTCCATGGCGTAGCCGGGGCTTAGAGCCGGACCATAGAAACCATGATTAATCGCGCTCAACTGGGTGGCCCAGTAATAGCGTCGAATGTCCGGAAGCGCAATACCCCCATCATACCACGGAAGCGTCAACTTAGCAATCGCAATGCGCGGCCGCCCATCCCACAACAACGATCGTTGGAGGCTCTCAACCTCCCGAAAGTAACTGGCCGGTACCCAGTCAAGAGTATTCTGCAAGGCGTAGAGGAACTGAGGAAGAGACATCATTTTGAACAAAGCGGCGCGTCCGAGGAGGGCGACCGGCATCCTCCGCCAGGCCGCAACATCCCGCCGCAAACGCGCCAGGGGAGGGAGCAGGTTCCTCTCATACCGCAAAGTGGAGTCAGTGGAGATAAAAATCCCCAGGTACACGAAGCCCTGCTGGGCGATCTGAATCGAACAAGTTTGCGGGACAGGTGGGACGTCGCCGCTCAGAACATACAAATATGATTTACTCCAATTGATGACGAGACCAGAGTTCTTACCAAAAGATGTCAGAACGTCACAAACCACTATAAGCGAGTTCTTGGGCGAGGCGAGATATAACAGGATGTCATCGGCATAGAGCGAAATACGGTCCTCGTGATCAGGCGACCATCTAAGTCCACGTATATCCGGGTGCCAGCGTATCCACGCCGCCAGCGGCTCGAGGGCAAGGGCGAACAACAAAGGCGACAGGGGGCAACCCTGCCGGGTGCCCCTCCAAAGCTGGAACTGAGTCAACGCTCGCACCTTTACCACAACACTCGCAAGAGGACCCTCATAAAGCAACCTCACCCAGCTCACAAAACCAGGGCCAAAGCCGAACTTGGCAAGCACCGCCCACAGGTATGCCCATTCCACCGTATCAAACGCCATCGTGGCATCAAGAGACGCCACAATAGCTGGTTCACGCAGCGTGCTCGCCCTGGCAATTACTCCATGAAGTCGCCTAAGGTTTAACGCAGTGTTACGGTGTGGGATAAATCCCGATTGATCCGGGTGGATCAGGTCTCCAAGTACCCTGACCAAGCGGCCCGCCAGGATTTTAGCCAGAATTTTCGGCTCAGCATTAAGGAGTGATATCGGCCGATAGGAGGCACACTTATCCCGGGGTTTACCATCCTTATGGATCACAACAATCGTCGCCAGTCGCTGGTCCAACGGAAGGGACCCACTCCCCCGCGCCTCCACAAACATGGCGCGCAGGTGAGGAGCGACCCTATCCGGAAACAGCTTATACAAGTCAATCGGCAAACCATTTGGGCCTGAGGCCTTGCCCGAGTGCAGCGCGCGGATAGCACCCGCCACCTCATCAACCGTTATATCTCCATCGAGGTCATCTCTATCTACGTCAGAAAGGCAGGGCAGAGCGATGTCACGCAGGAGGTCACGCGAATCCTCAGTTGGCCTATCCGAAACCGAGGTGTAAACCATACGGAAATAATCCGAAAAACACTGTACTATACCCTCGGGATCAACAACCACCTCTCCCCCCTCTCTCGTCAGCTCCGGCACCACTCTATTAACACGTTCTTTTTTGTCCAGCCACGCTAGGAGTTTCCCGGCCTTATCGCCAACATCGTACAAGCGACCCTGCTGTTCCCTACTGAGGGTCTTGGCGGCATTCGTCACCAGGTCCCTATATTCCGCTTGCTTCAAGCTCAGATCATGCAGTGAGGCCGCTGTAACCTCCCCCTCCAGGGCCACCTCTAAAGCCGCGATCTCATCCTCAACCTGCATAACCTCGCCATCTCTCCGTCGCTTGGCGGCCACTACCAAGGAGAGGGCCTCCCCCCTCAACACGGTCTTAAATGCTTCCCACAACGACACAGCCGAGTCAACGGAACCCTGATTGTCCTTAAAATAGTGATCAACTGTCTTCAGCAGCGCACTGCGCATCTTGGGATCACGGAAGTACCAAGGGTTAATAGGAGCAACCCTGCCCCCTCCCTCGCGGCCGACATCCAGCCGGACCCACACTGGTGAATGATCAGATATGCCCCGCGCCATATGCCTAGCCTCAGATACCAATGAGGCGTGCGCAGCCAGAGTGAGCAGATAATCAATCCGAGAGAGACTACCATGCGCCCCGGAGTGGAAGGTATATTGGCTCTGTGTGGGGTGCCGGAGCCTCCAGCAGTCTACCAAACCGAATGTATCTATAAAGTCTGGAAGCCACTTCTGAGCCCCCCCGGTGTCCCTGGGCGGGTACCTATCCAGCAACCCAGAGCCGACAGCATTAAAGTCTCCCCCCACCACTAGCATACCCTCTGGGAGGTCCAACAAGGCCCAGCCCAGATCTGCAAACGTGGAGGCCCGCAGGGCAGGAGGGACATAAACCGAAACCAACACCAACATTCTTCCCTCCCACCTCCCCGCCACCGCCACGAACCTCCCCCTATCATCAACAAGGGTGGAGTCCACCTCGAAAGGTAGTGAAGCTCTAACTAGGATACCCACACCCCTGGAGCCTGAGGAGAATCCCGAGTGAGCGATGAATTTGTAACCTTTTCTATTAAGAGCATGGCAAGTATTACCTATAAGGTGTGTCTCCTGCAGTAGGGCCACATCCGGCAAAGACCGTTTCAAGAACTGCAAGACTATACCCCGCTTAATACGATCTCCCAAGCCATTAACATTCCAGCTAATAATATTGAAGCCCCTACCCCCCATCCCCACACACAAAGAGGCCCACCCCACACCCGAAGTGCCACCAGTAAACAACCCTGACAACCATTACTACGCTTTGCAAAAACAAACCCCCCAACAACAACCCCAAAATCCCAACTCCACCCCCCACCCTGCACCCCTGCTGCAGCTTACAAAGCCCCCCCAACTTGCAGTGTGCCTGTCGCCCTACCATAACGCAAAACTACAAAAAGTACCCTGAGGGAGGAAAGAGCTCCCATCTTCCTCCCGCAACCCTCCGTATTACTGCAATCAGCTCAAGTCATTGTCCGGAACCAAAGCAAGTCAGACTGGCCCCAAAGGCATCAACCCTGCCCATCCCGGTCACCCTCCACGTCTGTGGCAGCATCCCCGCCAGTCCGTCGTCGGGGCAAAGCGTC
The DNA here is from genome assembly GCF_964204655.1 of Triturus cristatus. Lineage (NCBI taxonomy): Eukaryota > Metazoa > Chordata > Amphibia > Caudata > Salamandridae > Triturus > Triturus cristatus. The sequence goes on from NC_140581.1 coordinate 854,904,817, forward strand.
CAACCAGTCTCCGGCCATAGCAGGCGACTCAAAGAAGAAAGTCCGGTCCTCATACACCACACGTAATCTGGCAGGGAAAAGCATAGCATACTTCAGGTCCCGCTCCCGAAGACGTCTCTTCACCCCCAGGAAACTCTGCCTTTGCTTTTGCACCAGCTGGGTGAAGTCAGGATAGAAACTCACTGATGCGTTCTGATAAGGGACCGGGCCCGTCACCCGCGATGCTTGCAGGATAGCGTCCCGATCTCGGAAGTGAAAGAGCCGGGCGACAATCGGTCTCGGAGGGGCTCCCGCCCTGGGCCTCCCGCCAGGAACTCTGTGAGCCCGCTCGACTGCAAAAAATTTCCCAAGGCCCTTAGGCTTCAGATGGTTAAGCACCAAGTCCTCCACGAGCAGATCTGCGGAGATCTCGTCCGAGGATTCCGGGACCCCAGTAATGCGCACGTTGTTGCGCCTGGCCCGGCCCTCAAAGTCCTCCAGCCGGCGGGCGGAGAGGTTGTTCTCGGCCCGCAGCTTACGAACTTCGGTCTGAAGTTCCAAGACATCATCAGCGAGGCCTGTGGTCTTGAGATCAAGGGATTTAACCCGCTCATTAGTTTTGCCCAAATCCGCGCGGATCAGGTTGACATCCACCAAGATAGTATCCACTTTATGCGCCAGGGCATCAAACTGTCTCCCAATCGAGGCCTGCATCCCCTCGAGCGCACCCATGACATCCTGTAACGAGAGCTCCGAGGTCGGGGATGAGGCAGCCTTCTGTACGTCCAGCGACTGGCCCGATCCACCAGGCGATCCCTTCTGCTGGGCATAGCGATCCATAATATTGGATTGGGTATAGGCTCCCCGCCTGGTAGCCTTGGGTTTCAGCCTATCCACCTCTGCTTTACCCGACATATCTGGCACCGAGCAATCCGGTGCAAGGAGACGACCCTCTCTCAGTCAGAGGGAACAGGAGAAGCCAGATCTGCAATAACCAGGCAGAGTAGGGCGCAAGGCGTCCAGAGGATAATAAAGCATCTGAAGGCACTCCCGGGCCAAGGCAAACAAAGGGCGAGAAAGTGAAAGTGAAAGTACGGCGTTCTCCGTCCGCCAGTTCACACCTCGCCAGGCCGCTGTTGTTCAATTAGAGGCCGGGCATCCTGCCAACGCCAGCCCCTGGCATCCCTCGGAGATAGGCCTCAATCTTCCGCCATGCACAACTCCGGTTCCCGGTGGGCGATCCGAGCCCGGGCAGCATCAATCGCCTCAGCAATGAGTCATCTGCAAGATGCCGTGCATATAAAACAGGATTTAAGACAGGATAATCGACGGAGGGCGCGTGGGTCCCGGGAGCTCAAAGCTCACGCGGCCATCTTGGTCAAGCGCTAGGCTCCTCCCCCTACGGTGGCACTCTTAATGACTTCTTCATGGGCTGGACCACCCGCTGTTGAGAGGCCGTTCTTTTTTCCCCGAAGGGTGTTTGTAATACGAAGCCGCCTATTTCTGACAAAAGAATACCAACTCCTAATCCCGAACAACTGCGTGTTTAGCGCACCTCTCTTTTTCATTTCTTTAGCAAGCTATCTGGTTCTCAGAAGTCACTGGCCAAGTGATTCTAAGCTTCAAATTAATCGCAGGACACATATTGTATCACTTTGACTCTCGAAACAGGTCCCCAGAGACTGCATTGTTCAGCTGTACAAGCAAGGTGAAAAAAACGGTGTTAATTTTGCCGACTGAAAATATTAACTACATTATACACAATAGCTGCCATGAACATTTCACTAGGAGTCCTGCTGACTTTGTTTTAATTGATTTTCGTTGTCTTCAGCTATTGTGATTCTATTTACACTGACAGAGTGTTCATTTAATGCCTACCTGATGCAGCTCTCCCATGTAGCAGCCAGCAGATCTATACACGGGCGGGTTGGGGTTGCAGCCACGGTCAAATTCAGTTCCAATCTATGTAGAGATACACAGAGGCGGGGAGTGTGGCAGAGGCCCATGTAATTAACAAGCATTTGCAATGCAATTGGTTTCGCAGTTACGCGAGTTTAAGCTATTGGCATTCTAAATGACAATGCCTTTTATTAATGTTTTAAAAACAAAAACATACATAAAAGGCATTGTTATTTGCAATTTCAATAGCTCAAACTAGCGTAAATTTGAGAACTATTGCATTGCAAATGCTTGTTTAGGTCGCAGCCTACAAGACAGCTGCGTTGTCAGGTTTGCTAAAGACATCTTGGGGACATTCAGTAAGTTGACTTAAGAATGCTTTCCTCCCATTGCTTACTATTCACTTTGTGGTATGTAAATCACAAAACCTTGCATACTCTATTCTTACAAAAACGTGCTTTCTGTAAACAGGCTGTGCATTCAAAGACAGAGGTCAAATGTCAAGCAGTATCATCCAGGGAGCTTGGGAGTTTTTTTTTCTGTGACTTCAAAGTGAGAGGATTTATGTGACAATCATGCTGGCTAGTGGGGGTCTGCTGGAGGAAGGCTGTACAGTGTTATTTTTTTTCCTAGCACACAACAAAATTTAAATATCTGTTAATGAACTGTGCTGATGATGGAGCCGGGTTCCATGTTCTAGATCTACTCTGCAACCCCAGGCCAATGACTCTTTTTAGCAGCATGAAAGCATGGAGGAGATAAAAATTGTTAGCCAATCGATCATATAATTCCAATGAACTAAGACTCCAAAGAATCACAGACTCCCAGTTAGATTTAGTTAGTTTCTTACAAAGCCAAGAACCGTTGGACATAAAAGCACCTCAAAATGAGGGTATAGAAATACATTGGATCTAATACAAAGCCGAACCTACGGGTGAAGTTCAAATGGTACAGCATGCACAGAATAATTCGTTTGAGGACCAGAATACAGAAGATAACAGCACATAAGTTGAGATTTCCCTTCATTGGAAGTTCATGGGTATAAAGCATTAGTTTTTGAAGTCTTCCTAAGATGTCTCTTCCCGTTAGATGGGTCGAGTAGCATAAAGCTACAAAGCTCGCTCTAAGATGCTCTCTCTCTCAAGGCAAGGCATAAGTTCCAGGACACCGTACCTAACTTTGATATTTCATTTTCGCAGGTAGTATCCCAAGATGCATTACAGCATCACCCCATCCAGTCAAGCCACCTCCTCATAGGTAGATTTCCACACGGCAGCGATGCTCACAGGTCTCTGCAAGACGACCTTGATTCCCAGGCTTGCTCAGATGAGAAAGTATAACAGTTCTTTATTAGTATCAACTTTCAATGTATCTTCTTCTCCCTAATCCTAACTCCTAAAACAAAGACATTTTTCTAGCTAACAAAGATGAATTCTCCACCTGCAACAGAAACGTGAGAAGGTACAAATCCAACATGCACATGCAGTTCTCTAATAAACCTAATGCAAGGGCTTTTAGGGGAAAAATACAATTCAGGCCTACAGAAATTGGCAAACATGAGAAATAGCACAAGGCCTCCTGAAATTACGTATAAAGTGAACGTTTTTACTGAGCACATCTAAATTAACACGTTACATAAGCAAATCAATTATGTGAATACTTGTTAGTGACTTGTACGTATTCTGCATGTTAATGTTTTCAGCTAAACACACATAGTTTCAACATTAATTTATTTGTGTTTATATTGAAAATATCCATAACACTTCACATTCTAATGGCCTAAGTTAATACAATAAAGGATTATATGTAGGTGGCACCACCAATTATTATAATGCAGCCCTACAAATGAAAGAGCAAACTTTGCGCTTTAACAGTCCCCTCTCTGATTATAAGTGTCAACACACCAACACTACAACACCCAGTAGAAAGATCCGACCTAAACAGACGTTGTAGCCATTCTCTCCATTCAAAATCTCTCTAAGCTCTTAAGATTCTCATAGTGACTGTCCTGCATTCTCTCCAGGCTCCTCTCTCCCTCGCTAAGAGAATTCTCAGCTCGTCTCAACTGATGCCACTTGTAAGCCTTCACTGCTCCCATCAACAAAATGACACAAACCACAACTATTACTATTGGCTTCAAGATATAAGCAATGATTCCTTTTCCAAGGTTTGCAAACCAACTTCCAACTTCCAACTTTTCCAAACCCTTTTATAACTTTGTTCCAAATCCCTTCAGTAGCCAAATCATGTATCTCACGGTGTATCTGAGTGATATTCCTTAAAATCATACCTCAGAGCCTTACTTTGGTCTGTGATATAAGTGCAGCACTGTTGAACCCTCAGCAATTGTCAGGCTCTGCCCTCTTTTGCTAATAACACGTCTAAAGCAAGACGGTTTTGCATCACCACAACTCTTTTCGAGACCATCTCACAATCTACGAGTAACAATGACTGAGCTGTATTGACCGACAACTTATCTACTATAGTTGACAATCTTCTTATCTTGACGTAATTTAAGACCACTTCCAAGCTTGGTATCATCACTCCAAACATATCTCCTACAATCTCTCCTGCGCTGGTACCACGTTTCTCTCTATGTGGTGACTTCTCTTCCAAACTCTTCAAGTCCTCTACATGGTATATCTTAGGAAACACAACAGCCACATAACATGCGCCATACTAATTGTTTGGCAATCAGACATACACATTTTTCCCATGCACGAAATACACATTCGCCATCACTTGCACCGCATCATATAAGAACTTCTTTGAAGAAGCATCAACGGTGAAGATGTTATAACACACACTTGGTCCCACAAATATGGTGTCATAATATAGCCATACTTGTCTGGTGCAAAGCTTTCCTCGTTGATCCCAATCCAAAGCTATTTGCCCATAACTTCCCTTAGCCTTGTGAGCTAGCTCCTCCTTGGTCCATTCAATTCTCCCTTCTCTATTGTTAAGTGTAACCATTCATGATCTATGTCTATCTTCTACTTAATCTAAACATTTCTTTTCTATGTCAGCTAGTATACATGTCAAGTTATGTCTATGTGCATAAGCTGTATCTAATGTAACAGTAGGTAAAAAATACTTTCCCTCTTGTTTGTAATATTTGTATTTGTTCAGATGTTTGTAAACTGGAACTTCTGAAAGCACTAAATAATAATTAGAGAAATAGTACTCGTAATGACTCTTTCCATAAAACGTGCTAAGCAGCAATCTACAAGTAATATCATACGTCACGGGCCGGTGATGATACCTGATACCCTCCTCAACAGACGCAGGCAATTGCATACATGCATAACAATCTCTCACATGCATAGTATTTACATACTCATACAATAACTTTGCATAAGCATTTAACGTAAAATTACCTTTGGACAAATCTACATGCAATAGGCAACAAGTCTGCTCTATCAGAACACTGTCAGCTCCTAATGTACCCTCTTTTGTAGTAGAGGTAGTAGGTGTGGATGTCCCATGTGCTCCCATTCCCTTGACCTCACCTCATGTGAACCTATAATGAACATAACAATGACTACAGCTATTACTATGATCACTCCCACAATAAGTGTACCTCTTATACATTTGTGCCTACCGTTCGAATTTTTAGACTCCATTTTCAACTGAGTTTGGATTGTGCCTGTAAGAAGATCAATTCAAAGTCTCTTCCTCTGCCTCTCACTGGGGCACAATACAGTTCATACACAGTTTCTAGAAATCGTGCAAACAGTTTTCAGTTCAAGGCGCAATATTTGCACAGCTTAGAAGGCTTCCCTAGCCCTCTTTCTTCTTCTACAGAAAAAGTCACACATTTTAAATTGGGCCTAGGTTATCTTCCTTTGAGCAAAATAATTTCTATTTACAGCTCAAAGTTCAATTTACATCCCTTATGAGATCAGAGCCAACTTCTTCAATGACACACTGCAAAAGTTCAATGCGAAATACCGGAATCTCCTGAGCTGGTAGCTGATTCCCAAAGATTGGAAACATGAGATCTTCGAAAATCAAGCGCTGTAAGCCCCTCAGTCTCGGGGGATATGGTACAGTTAATGTCAGAACACTATTAGCCTCTACTCCAGGGACTAGCAATTCAATTTCAGTTATCAGCACTGACGTCCCATACCTCACTTTCCCGGACCTCACTCTCCCCGGCATTTGTAACAAGGTAAGTGTACTCCGAGATGTG